>NC_037338.1:0-4800000 GCF_002263795.3 Bos taurus | reverse complement strand
GTTTGGATGGCGATCCTGCTGTCAGTTGGTGAGGCAGTGTTTTCATTCATCCTTCACTTCCAGAAACAGCGGTCCACCCGAGGTGGGATTGGCCAACTGTGAAGGGAAGTGTTTGTACTGGGTTCCCCATCAGAACTCAGAGGCAGACAACCACACACCCTCTTCTCTGCACAGCTCCCAGATGGTGGTATAGCAATAAAATAGTGCAGGAGACACAGATTCGATCACGGGGTCAAGAACATCCCCTAGAGTAGGAAAAACACTCCAGTATTCTTGCCCAGGAAATCCCATGGACAGAGGAGCCTGGTGGGCTACAGTCCATGGCGTCGCTAAAGAGTCAGACACAACTGAGCGTGCATACACACTCAGCTCTCAGGGGGCATGTTGTAACCTTGCTGGGACATTAATGTTAGGAAACTGTTGTCTACACATTGTCCCAGTGAGAAACGAACAGGATCTGAATCACCTAGATGTATGTTTAAAATAAAGTCCCGCCTCAGTCCTGCAGGGTCCTGGTTCTCAGCTGCCCGACCAGACTCCACAGTGAAGTCACCACCAGGTACTGACCAGAAGTGGTCCAGACACGGTGGGACAGTTCCTCGGGCACTCAGGACGTGAAGTCCAGGTTTCGCTGCACCTCTGGCTGCACCTCTGCTCTCTGGCCTTCATTTGCAGAGTTTTATCAACTGTTTTATCTCAGCATCCCTATTGTCATCAGATTGTGAGCCCTGCTAAGGGACTCTGTGTCATGTGACCAACCACAGGCTCCAGGACATATCTCCTGTGCGCTCAGACTGATGGCTATGCTTTTTGCCCTGTGTAGACATAAAGTCACATCAGATCCATCAACCATGGCAGCAATTATATCCTGAAATATGTTCCCCTTCCACAATCTCCAGAAAACATCATCTTTTCTTCTCAGGATGGCCTGGAAATAGAGCAAATGGCTTAGTTTTAAGGCGTTATTACAGAAACATCTTCTGTCCCAAATTGCTGACACGTGCAAGTTTCCTAAATGCTCAAAGGCTTTATCCTTAGAGGTAAAGGAGGAATATTCATGAAAAATGAACATGTGTTGAATGTTGGTTCTGGACCGGCTTCTGCACTAAGCCCTTTCCAAGGATTGTGTAATGATTTCTCAGGAAACCCACTGAGAAAGGACCTGCTGAATGCAAAGCCAGGATTCCTCCCAGGGTGGTCTGACTTCAGAGCACATGGTCTGACCCCTGAGGACCGCTGCCCCGGCAGCATCCACCTCAAGGAGATGCTGTGGGATTGAATGAGGTTACGTCTATAAAGTGCTCAGCAGGCCTGCCACCTTGGGAGCTGCTACTGTTGGACAGGAGCTGGGATCCCTAGGAGGGTACTGCAGGGATGTCTAGGGGAGGGGCCGACGGACGTGGAGAGGGGGGCCTGGTGGGGCCCAGCTGGAGGGGTTTAGAGATGCAGGCATGCCCGGGGTGCCCTGCGAGCCAACGGTGCTGTAGCACAAGCCCTCCTCTTCCGCCCCAGTCACCGAGCTCAGTGCTTCAGAGTGCTGGAGTCGGCCTTCACCCCTGCCCTGCGTCCTCACCAACGCTTAGCTCGCATTTTCTTTCACTCTTGGCTTAAAGCTTTTGTTGTTACTTATGTTGTTTAACTTACTCAAGCTCATCTATTTCCTTTAGAAAACAGATGATAAATATGTGGTCAATGGGTGGGACTGGAGTTGGAGCAGACTGCTCTGATGGTGCGTGTGGATGTGGGTGGAGGGCGGCCTCCAGCCACAGTCTGCACCCAGTGGGGACAGTCCTGAGGGTCTTAGGTGGTCCCAGCTTTTCTCTTTTCCTCTCTAACCTCAGATACTCTTCAGGTCCTCCTCAGGCTAAGAAGCCACGTTGACATTTCCCAGCATTGAAAGGGACAAGCACTGTGCTTTGGAAGTTGAGTCATAAGGACTCTGCTGTGGCCAGGACAGAGCAGAAGGGCCGGGCGTGTCCTCGGGGGGCCTTGAGCCTGAGTCGCCTCAGCATGTGCCTGTTGGCATCTGAGCTCCGGGTGGTGTGACTGTCTGCAAGACTGCGGTCCCAGGTGCTGCTGGCAGAGGCTTCCCGGGGTGCTGTGCAGTGTGGATAAGCTGTCGAACTCGGTGTTCCCACCACCAGTTTCTCCTATTTCAAGACATTCTGGACTTTAATTGGATTCTCAGAGGCAAGCGGCCACATACTCTTTTCTCTGCACAGCTCCCAGGGACCAGCTCACAGAAGACTGGTGTGCAATCAAGCTAAAAACCCTGGCTCTGGGGCATGTCGGAGTGTCTTCCTCTGGTTGACAGTGGTCTTCAAATCTGTACACAGTGTTGTCCATACAAAGATAAATTCCTCAGTCACCCTTGACATGACTTCCATCTAACAAGGGCTCCTTAACCATGATGATATGTCCTTCCCTCCACCTTCCCACCCTCAGTGCTTACAGAGCAGTCCTCGAGATTAAACCAAATTTCAGGTGACACTTGACCCCAAGACAGGCAGTGGGGGAAAGAAGCTGTCCTTTTCATCAGAAAGGAATTATGCCTTTAGGTAGGAAAGTCATCTTGTGATAGGTGCCCAGGCAACCAATGGGTATTGTACTCTGTGCCACCACCCTGCTGGTCACTAGGGTCCCAGGACGAAGGACACACAGTCCCAGCAAATGCTCTAATAAATCCCAGTGGAGTCTCTTCTCTGGGAAGCCCACGTACGATTTCATGAGGTTGGGGGAAGTGAGTGATAAGCCACACGGATGTAGAGGCAGTTACAGTGCAGCTGTGCAGCCTTTGCTGGTGCTTGGCTTGTTTGCTTCTGGCTTAAGTAATAACGAAGGATACCACTTGCTCCAGGTAGAATGGCCACAACTGCGGGAGGATTTGGTGCCCTAATGGTTATGGCTTACATGGTACAGGAAAATTGCTCGGAAACTTCACAGTCGTGCTCTTTAGAACAAATGCAAGAGTTTTTCTACCTTAGGAAATGAGGGGCCTGAAATTTATCTTGTGGACTCAAAGAATCTAAAACAGGACTGGACCTTGCAGATGCCCAGATTTATAACCCTTCACTTTACCAAGAGGGAAATGGGGCTGGTGAGGGGCTGTTTGGGGCAGAACTGAGCCCACACCCTGCCCTGGCAGATCTTTACCCCAAGCTTGTCCCAAAAGTCACTGAAATTACTACAACTATTCAGAAGGGACTTCCATTTCTAGTGGTTAAGACTCTGCCTTTCAAGGCAAGAGGTGGAGGTTCAATTCCTGGTCAGGGAGCTAAGCTCCCACATGCCTCCTGGCTGAAAAACACACACACGCACACACACCAAAGCGTAAAACAAAAGCAATATTGTAACAAATTCAATAAAGACTTTTAAAATGGTTTCTATCAAAAAAGAAATCGTTAAATAATCAGAGGAATTTATCAACAATAGGCCTATAATTAACTTTTAAAGGAAACAATACATTTTAGGGGTCAGGCTTTGGACTTTTAAAAAGAGATTTATTTCATTTATTTGGCTGCGCTGGATCTCAGCTGCAGCATCTGACCCTTAATTGTGTCACGTGGATCCAGTTCCCCAACCAGGGATGGGGCCTGGGCCCTCCGCATCGGGGCACAGAGCCTTACCCCTGAGCCACCAGGGGAGTCCCAGGCTTTGGACTATGAAGGTAACTTCAGAGAGGACAACGAGGCCTTTTGAGCACAGGGACTCAGTGGCCTCCAGACTGATCCCTAGAGCCCCGGTGTCCGTCCCAAATCGGACTCTCCCCATTGCTTCAGGCAGAGCAGTTTTCCACTCATCTGGGTTTAGATGTGCTTCTTAGTGAGATTTCTTTTGAATGACGTCCTGTGAAAACAATTATTCTATAAAGAAATAAATCAGCAGTGCTGATAAGAGTACAGTTTCATCATCATCAGAAATAATAACATTTGAATTTTGTTTCTTTTTAAAATTTAATTTTTTATATATCTATCATCATCCTGTATTTTTTTTATTTTATTTTATTTAACTTTACAATATTGTATTGGTTTTGCCATATATCAAAATGAATCTGCCACAGGTATACATGTGTTCCCCATCCTGAACCCTCCTCCCTCCCCATACCATCCCTCTGGGTCATCCCAGTGCACCAGCCCCAAGCATCCAGTATCGTGCATCGAACCTGGACGTTTGAGTATAGTTGATTTACAATATTGTGTTAGTTTCAGGTGTACAGCAAAGTGATTCAGTTATACATATACATGTATCTATTCTTTTTCAGATTTTTTTTTAAATTTTTGACTTTAACTTGTTGTTGTTCAGTCACTAACACATGTCCAACTCTTTGTGACCGCATGGACTGCAGTGCACCAGGCTTCCCTGTCCTTCACTGTCTCCCAAAGCTCACTCAAACTCATGTCCATTGAGTCAACGATGCCATCCAACCGTCTCATCCTCTGTCATCCCCTTCTCCTCCTGCCCTCAATCTTACCCAGCATCAAGGTCTTTTCCAATGAGTCAGCTCTTTGCATCAGGTAGCCAAATTATTGAAGCTTCAGCTTCAGCATCAGTCCTTCCAATGAATATCCAGGGTTGATTGATTTCCTTTAGGGTTGACTAGTTTGATCTTCTTACAGTCCAAGGCCCTCTCAAGAGTCTTCTCCAGCACCACAGTTTGAAAGCATGGATTTAACTTTCATGGTCCCAAAAATATGCTTTCCCACTGGATCTGTCATGATGTACCTGAGGGACGAGATATTTCAGAAAGTTTCCTGCTATTTGATTTTTCCCCATCCAGGAGGTTGGTCAGACAGGTGATTTTTCTCCAGATCTTTGATGGGGAACACCAAACAGCTGCATCGAGAACTGAAGTTTACTATTTTATAGCTCTTGGCAAGGTTCTGCCCATTCTCCTCCTCTGTTTCTCACCAATAATAATAGAGATATGGCCAAGCCCCTGCCACATGGGAAACAATGAACAAATAATTATGGAATTAAACTTTCACAAGGAAAAGCACCCGTTTGATTCTGTTTGTTTAAAACTTCGTATTCTTGAAGCTTCCTGTCATGTCCTACGGCTGTCCTGAGGGTTCATTTTCATGTGGCATTGGAGGAAAAGGGCTCGAAAGGAAACATTTTTTCAATAAGGAAATCTAATACACTCATTCCCCATCCTTCACTATCTCCTAGAGTTTGCTCAAGCTCATGTCCATCGAGTTGATGATGATATCCAACCATCTCATCCTTTATCACCCCCTTCTCCTCCTGCCCTCAATCTTTCCTAGAAACAGGGTCTTTTCCAATGAGTCAGCTCTTCACATCAGGTGGCCAAAGTATTGGAGTTTCAACTTTAGCATCAGTCCTTCTGATGAATATTCAGTGTTGATTTCCTTTAGCATTGACTGGTTTGATCTCTAGTCCATAGGGCTGCAAAGAGTCAGAGACAACATAGCGACTGAACAACTACACTCGTTACTGAAGCGTTGCTCTAACATAGGTATTTTGGTGCTGAAGTCCCTTGAATTTGCTAAGTATCTGTATCTTTGTGTTCCCTCTTTCAGAATGCTAGAAGATGACCTTAAGCTAAGCAGCGATGAAGAGGAGAATGAACAGGTAAGATTTTCTTTCATGTTGCAGTTCTTTGAATGTGACATGGTAACACTGACTGAGTAGACGGTCCTGGGTGTTGAGTCGTATGGATGCTAGATTGCAATACCCTTGGCTGCTGGGTGTCCTCTGCTGATGACAGGATTCTGTGCCGTTCAGCCAGTCTGTTCAAATATAAATATCTTGGCCTTTAATTTCCCTTAAAGCTGTAATTCTGTATCTTCATGGCGTTGAAGCCAACAGCAGCTATTTACATGGAAGCCGCCTGGGATCAGGCCTCAGTGTGAGATAGAAACTTTTTTTGGAAAGGTTACTGGCTTTCTGGAGATCAAATGTGTGAGTTTCACCTCATCAGCATGCAGTAAGCATGCTGTAGCATTAAATATTGAGAAGTCTTCCACAGATGCTATTAACACTGAGCAGGAGCGAATGCGGAGGTAAGCTAGAGTGATGAATAAAAAATAATCACACTCAGAATAGCCTGTTTGTCTTAAGTGATAAATGTGCTTGAAACGTTCTCCTCTGGTGTTGATTTATCAGCTCCAGACATCAGTCAGGGGTTTATAAATACTCTTCTGATCAGTCAGTTAAGGTGAAAAAATACCCACTTAACATTCATCACTTTCACTTCTGCATTTCAGGAAATGTTTGTATTTTAAAGCAAGTTTGAAAACTTGAAAGACAGATTTTCCTCCGCTTCTGTTTCCTTTTTCTCATCACCTATTTTGTATTGTGTCAAGCTGGGGTAAATGTGATCGGTAGAAATACAATTCAGAGAGGTTTTCTGTGTCATTTTTACATGTGATACAAGACACATGCACTGTTCAGTTGATCTTGGAGTAGTGAATTTTATGCAGAGGTATCAGGGAATGCCACTCAGGTCACACAGCCGTCTAGACATCCAAACGCAAATAAGGTACCGAGAGAGTGTACCAAGGAGAGATCAAAGTCAAAGGAAATATCCAGGAAGAGCATCTGAGCTGTGGGGTCACAGAATAGCCTCCCACCCCGTAAGAGAAGTGAGGCATCGCAGAACGGACTGAGTACAAGACAGAGCTCAGTGCAATTTGAAACTAGATGGGCCAGCAAAGAAAGGCCCAAGGGAAGGAGTTTTGAGCAAGGAGGACCACTCAGGCTTTTGGTTATTTAGAGATGGATCCATCTGTTTCTGGGTGCACCCAGCAGGCCAGACGTCCACAACCTGATGATCTTGGCAGAACTAAGGAGTGAGTGGGTCATGTTGGTCATCATCTTTGTATCTATAAGCAAATGATCTCATCTCTGTGTCTTTTTCCCCAGTGGACGTTCAGATTAAGTACATTCCATAGTGTACTTAATGTGGAATGTACAGCAAACATGTAGATTGTGTATACTTCATATTGAAAAAGTGGTTTACAGACTATTTCATTCAGCAAGTGTTAATTTGGAAAGAATTTCCTGGATTATTACCAGAAAATATTTCTACTGAGAACACAGTTTAAAAATTGAAGGATGGACCAGACAGATCGTCTAAGGCAGGGGAACTTTCAGTTTACCCATCTTGCTTTATTAGCTACTCCTTTCCACTCTGTAGCCATGGAAAATGCTGTTCTGTGAATATACTGGTCAGGTCTTTCTTCTTGCTTTGGGTCCCTACATTTATACATCTTCCTGTCATTTGCAATGAAAGAATGAACGATTTTCATACCCTAATCCTCCCTTGTAATTAAGACTCCAGACCGTGGTTTTGTTTATGGCAGTTTAGTGATTGTCCTAACACTGAATATGTTATCCTTTATGTGTGTGTGTGTGTTTGTGTGTGTGTGTGTGTGTGTGTGTGTAGCTTGGCCTTTATATAATCACAAAATAACAATTCTCATGCTTTAAAAAAAAGACTAATGGGACTTGCCTGGTGGTTCAGTGGCTAAGACTCCGCACTTTCAATCAGGGGACCCAAATCTTTGATCCCACAGGCAGCAACTGAAGCCCCTATATGCCACAACGAAGAGCGGCACAGCCAAATAAATAAATAATAAAGTTTTTCAAAAGAAAAAAAGGAAAGTAGATAAATAAAGACTGATGATACAGAATTTTGTTTTCTCTTCAAGACCAAAATATGATTGTGCCCCCAAAAGAGTGGAGGCTGTGCACACACACAGCTCTCATACACAATCGCCTTCCTCTGGTATGGAGAGATAATTAAACATCTTACGTAAGTGAGTTTTGCAGATATAATCAGAGTCTGTCCCTTAGCCCCAAATCTTTCAAGAACTTTTCCCTGCCTTGGTAAATGCAGTGCACTGAAATCCTTGGCCTTTTCTTACATGATACCAGGTCGTCCTGTGATTGTTGGTCACCTGCCTGTGTTGCTGCTGTGATAAAGGGACTTCCACAAGACCATAGAGTTGCTCCACCTGTGTGTTTTTCAAAAAGTAGCCTCAGACTGAAATGCATCTGCATATTCCTGTCTAATGTTCCTTTATCCTCACAGCCTCTATGCTCTCAAAATCAGAGACAGGCCAGTTTACTGAGTGAGCGCGGGCTCAGCAGCCCTGGCTTCAACTCCCTGCTCTGCTCCCCAGTAGCTCTGCAACCTTGCCCCCATCCCTGAACTGCTCTGTGCTCCAGTGCTGCTCATGTAGAACTGGAATTAACATGAGATCCCTGCAGCCCGCCACCTCCTCACAACTTGTGCTCACCTGTAATCTTCATATCACCAGATCCAACAGGCTTTTTCCTTCTTTTTACATCAACTGCCTGGAGAATCCCATGGACAGAGGAGCCCAGCAGGCTACAGTCCACAGGGTTGCAAGAGCTGGACACAACTTAGCGACTAAACCACCACAGTTGAATATACCAGATGAAAAGTTGGACTTCCCATGTGGCATTAGTGGTAAAGAACCTGCCTGCCGATGCATGAGACATAAGAGATGTGGGTTTGATCTCTGAGTCAGAAAGATCCCCTGGAGGAGGGCATGGCAACCCACTCCAGTATTCTTGCCTGGAGAATTCCATGGACAGAGGAGCCAGGCAGGCAAAGGTCCATGGGGTCACAAAGAGCCAGACACAATTGAAGTGACTTAGCACTCATGCACAATAAAAGTTACACATAACCTCAGAGCATGACTTGATGAGTATTTGTAAACCACACCCATGTAAGCAGCACCCAAATCAAGATACACACATGGCCAGTCTCTGGGGTCTCCCACATCTCTTTTCAGAGTAACTACGCCTGATTTCTAACACCATGTCTTAACTGTATTTGTCTTTCACATTGACATCAGTAGGATTCTGACTGCGTGCTGCAGTGTCTGGCTTCTGTCACTCAGCACTTTGTGTGTAAGACTCATGCATGATACTGCATATCAGTGAAGTTCGCACGTTTCCATTGCTGGCTCCTAATCCATCCTGTGCTTACCCAACCTACTGCTGACAGGCATAAGGGCATTTAGGGCTAATGCCATAGTGTTGTTCCTAACGTTCTTGTACAAGTCTTTGGGGAGCATGTGGGAACATTCTTGTTGGGTCTGTCCCCAAGAGTGGAAATGCTGCAGGATGTTCAATTGGAGTAGATTATCCCAAACCATTTTCCCAAAATGGTTGTACCTTCTGACTCTGCCCCCAGCAATGTTAGAGAATTCCTTTTGCTCTACATTTCCTCACATGCTTGTCTTTTTATATTCATGAGGAATACTGGTCCAAAGGTTTCTTTTTCTGTACTGTCTGTGTCTGGTTTTGACATAAGGGTAATGCTGGCTTATAACATGAATTGCTAAGTGTTTTCTGCTCTTCTTGTTCTTGAAGCAATTGTATAAGATTAATGTCAATTCTTCTTTAAATGTTTGTCAGAATTCTCCAGGGAAACCATGTGGGCTTGGAGACTTTTAGAAACTTAAATATTCTATTTTCTTGATAGTTAAAGGGCTGCTCAGATCATTTCACATTGGGTAGGTTATGGTGGTATGTGCTTTTCAAGTAATTAATCCATTGTGTCATTTTTTTTAAAGATTTTTTGACGTGGACCTTTTTTTTTTTAAATTAATGTATTTATTTTAATTGGAGGATAATTACTTTACAACCCTGTGGTGGTTTTTGCCATACAGCAACATGAATTGAGGGTGCATGTGTATACATGTGTCCCCCTCCCACCTCCCTCCCCACCCTATCCCTTTGGGTTGTCCCAGAGCGCTGGCTTTGGGTGCCCTTCTTCACGCATCAAACTCACCCTGGTCATCTATTTTACACAGTGTTTCTGTTTTATGTTTTGGATTTTGACCCCAGGCATGTGGGATCTTAGTTCCCCAACGAGGGATTGAACCTGCACCCCTTGGGTTGGAAGGTGAAGTCTTAACCACTGGATTGCTAGGGAAGTAGTGTCCACGATGTCATTTAGATTGTCATATTTATGTGTGTAGAGTTGTATTACTTCATTGTCCATTTGAAGTCTGAATCTATAGTGATAGTCCCTGCTTCATTCTTTTTAAAAAAATCTTAAAAAAATTTTTAACTTGTTTATTTTTTTTTAATCTTTTTTTTAAATTTTATTTTATTTTTAAACTTTACAAATTGTATTAGTTTATTTTTAATTGGAGAATAACTGCTTTACAATATTGCATTAGTCTCTGTCATACATCAGTATGAATCAGCCATAGGTATACCCGTGTCCCCTCCCTCTGGAACCTCACTCTCACCTCCCACCATCCCAGCCCTCTAGGTTGTCACAGAGCACCTGATCTGAGCTTCTTGTACCATACAGCGTCTTCCTACCGGCTATCTACTTTACATTGGTGATGTGTATGCTTCCATGCTATTCTGCCAATTCATCCCACCTTTCTTTCCTCCACTGTGTCCACACGCTTGTTTTCTGTGTCTGCATCTCCACTGCTGTCCTGCAAATAGGTTCATCAGTTCCATCTTTCTAGATTCCATGAAAGTGAAAGTCATTCAGTTGTGTCCATCTGACTCTTTGTGACCCCATGGACTGTCCATGGAATTCTCTAGGCCAGAATACTGGAATGGGTAGCCTTTCCCTTCTCCAGGGGATCTTCCCAACTCAGGGATCAAACCCAGGTCTCCTGCATTGCAGATGGATTCTTTACCATCTGAGCCACAAGGGAAGCCCAAGAATACTGGAGTGGGTAGCCTATCCCTTCTCCAGAGGATCTTCCCGACCCAGAGATTGAACCGGGGTCTCCTGTGTTGCAGGTGGATTCTTTACCAACTGAGCTATCAGGGAGGCCCCTACAAATGCATTAGCATACAATATTTTTTCTTTTTCTGACTTACCTCACTCTGTATAACAGGCTCTAGGTTCATCCACTTCATTAGGACTGACTCGAATGTGTTCTTTTTATGGCTGAGTAATATTCCTTTGTATATATGTACCACAACTTCTTTATCCATGCCCCTGTTTCATTCTTAACACTGATCTTTACTTTTTTCTTTGTCAGTCTTACTAGAGGTTTATCGATTTTATTGCTCTTCCCAAAGAACTAGCTTTTTGTTTCACTGATATTCTCTGTTGTCTGTTTTTCTGCTTTCAATTTCATTGATTTCTTGCCTTTATTATTTCCCTCCTTGCACTTGCTTTGGATTATTTTGCTCTTCTTTTTCTGCTTTCTTGAGGAAGGCTAGATTATTGATTTCTGATTGTCCTATATTAAGAACAATCATTCAGTGCTATACATCTCACTGTCAGCAATGCTGTAGCTATATCTCATAAATTCCTCCATGTTTGTACTTTCATTGAAATTGAGTTCAGAGAGACATCCTCTTTGATGCTTTTAGAAGTGTGTTGTTTCATTTCCAAATGTTTGGAGATTTCCTGTTGTCTTCCTTGTATTGATTTCTAGTTTGGTTCTATTGTGGTCTAAGAATACATCCTGTATGATTTCAGTTTTTATAAGTATATTGAGTACTTTTTATGGCCCAAGATATGGTCTACATTGGTATATGTTTTATGGGCACTTGAAAGAATGTATATTCTGCTGATGTTGGATGGAGTGTTCCACACATGTCAATTAGAACCTGTTGGTTGATGTTGTCCTTGAGTTATTCTATATCCTTGCTGACTTTCTGTCTAGTTGCTCCATCAGTTGTTGGGAGAGGAGTGTTGAAGCCTCCAACTACAGTTGTGGATTTGTCTATTTCTCCTTTCTATTCCATCAGTGTTTTCACTTCACGTGTTTTACTGCTGTTATTTTGTGCACACATTTGGGATTGCTACGTCTTCTTGGTGGGTTGACCTTTTATCATTATGTTTGTGCCACTCTGGGCTTCCCAGGTGGCACTAGTGGTAAAGAACCTGCCTGCCAATGCAGGAGACATAAGAGACCTGGGCTCGATCCCTGGTTTGGGAGGATCCCCCGGAGGAGGGCATGGCAAACCCACTCTAGTATTCTTACCTGAAGAATCCCAAGGACAGAGGAGCCTGGCAGGCTACAGCCAGAGGGTTGCAAAGAGCTGGACACGACTAAAGCAACTTGGCACACATGTTCCACTCTGCTGCTTCTGCTGCTGCCGAGTCGCTGCAGTCGTGTCCAACTCTGTGCGACCCCATAGACGGCAGCTCACCAGGCTCCCCCGTCCCTGGGATTCTCCAGGCAAGAACACTGGAGTGGGTTGCCATTTCCTTCTCCAATGCATGAAAGGGAAAAGTGAAAGTGAAGTCGCTCAGTTGTGTCCAACTCTTCGCAACCCCACGGACTGTAGCCCACCAGGCTCTTCTGTCCATGGGATTTTCCAGGCAAGAGTACTGGAGTGGAGTGCCATGGCCTTCTCCCGTGTTCCACTCTAGCTCTCCTAAATTTCTTTGTACTGATGTCTACTTTACTTGATATCAGTGTGGCAGCTGTTAGTTTCTTTTAATCAATGTTTGCATGATATAACTTTTCCCATTCTTTTACTTACAACCTACCTATATTGTTATATTTGAAATTGGTTTCTTACAGACAACATATGGTTGTCATATCTTTTATCCTCTTTGCAATTTCTGTCTTTTAATTCAATGTATTTGGACCATTTACATTTAATGTAATTATTGGTTGAAAATTAAGGTAACTAATCAATATTAATTAATGTAACATAATGTTACATTAATGATAACTAATTATGTTAGGACTTAATCTTTCATTTTATTTTCTGTCTTCTGTTTGTTCTCTTTTTTTTTTTTCATTTTTCTGTTTTCTTGATAAAATGTTCCTTGAACATTTTATAGAATTCCATTTCTGTTTATGTATAGTATTTTTGAGTGTATCTCTTTATACAGCTTTTTTAGTGCCTCTTCTAGGTATTACATTATATACACGTAACAGTTCACTGGTGATGGAATTTTTAAGTTTTCTCCCTTAGGATCCTGTAATCACCTCCATCGCAGAATTGATAATATGAGATTTAGTTATCTGTCTTCCTGACTTCTTGAGTGAATGACCTGAATCTTATTCTGTGCCTTATTCATCTTTACTTCCCTAGTGCACACCATGCTGACTGGCATCTAGCAGGAAAGCGTCATCTTCCTGTAACCAGATGGACACAACTGCCTTTTCCTTCATTCATCTTCTCCCTTCTCCCTATTGCAGGAGGACACTGCCTCCCTCTTATCAAGAGTTTCCTCTCAGTTACTTGGGGACTCACTCCTTGAATTCTTTTCTGCCCCTCCTCTCTACCAGAACTACTTACTGGGTCACAGTGTCTGCAGTGGGTCTGCAGAGCCACATGTGCTAGGCTCTTTTCAGGCTTTTTCCTGCTGAAGTCTCTTTTCAGAAGACTTACAGCATCGGAGAAAGCAATGGCACCCCACTCCAGTACTTTTGCCTGGAAAATCCCATGGACAGAGGAGCCTGGTAGGCTGCAGTCCATGGGGTCGCTACAGTCAGACACGACTGAGCGATTTAACTTTCACTTTTCACTTTCCTGCATTGGAGAAGGAAATGGCAACCCACTTCAGTGTTCTTGCCTGGAGAATCCCAGGGACGGGGAAGCCTGGTGGGCTGCCATCTATGGGGTCGTACAGAGTCGGACCCGACTGAAGTGACTTAGCTTAGCTTACAGCATTGAAAACTGTTGGTTATTCCACTTTTCTGGAGGTTTCTAATGTCAGATCCTCCTTGTTTCTTGTCCATCTTCTTCTCAGACTCCTTTGCTGACTGCTCCTCCTCCATCCAGTCTTGAATGTTGGAATGTTTCATCATTTATTCCTGATTTATCTTCCCCACTTCCTCTGTCTGTCTGTCTCTCTCAGGGTGATCTCATCAATTCCCACAACCTTCAATTTTTATATGCTCACAATTTCTGAAGTTAAATCCTTAGCTCAGAGCTCTCTTCTGAACCACAGACCTGCTTGATTTTTCCACTTGGATGTCTCACAGGCATTTCAGATCCAGTTTGTGCTAAACTGGAGTTCTGGTTTTTGCCACCCCTCTCCCTACCCACACACAAATATGTTCCCCCTGTGATTGTTTCCATTTCTAACCTAGAACTGCCAGACACCCAGTTGTTCAAGTCTGGAAACATCAGACTCATCCTTGATGACGCCCCCGTTCTGCACTCCAATGTTAGTTTTATCTCCAAGTCCTATAAATTCACAGCTGTTAGTCCATCCATCTCACCTCTTTCCATCCTGGCTAGTCTAAACCAGTCCAGTAGGAACCAGCATATCTCTCTTCTTACCCCTCTAGAATACACAGGGATCTTTTTAAAAAGATCAAATCAGATCATCAAAATCAGATCAAGTCATTCCTTAATCTAAAATCTTAAATGGGCTCCCATTCTACTTGGGGTGCAATCCAAAGCCCATAGGGTAGCTGAAAGCACCCTACACAGGCTGGCTTCACTCAGGGCTTCCGCTTCACTTCACACTGAAATGGGTCATGGTATTTCCACTCCACGGGTCTTATTTCAGCTCCTCCAGGAAGTTGAGCCCAGGTGGCTTAGGGCCTCCGTAGACCTCTCCTCCCTCATTTTTGGCCCTGCTAATACCTACTCATCTTGGAGGTGCAGCATCAATTCCACTTCACCAGGGAGCCTTCAGTAATCTAACTTGGGCCCTTTGTTAGTCCTTGTCATGATAACCTAACCTTTCTTCTTAGGTCTCATCATAATTTTAGTTATGCATTATATTTATTCTTAAAAATATCTCTACCAACCAGATTGGAAGTTTCCTGAGGGGAAGGGACTGTATTTGATACAGCAAAGGTGCTGTGTACTTGCTGAACGGATATGTGAATGGTGCATAATGTTCAGCTGAATTAAGAGTACTTCCTGCTGTCTATTGTTCAGTATCAAAGATGACTTTCGGTCTATTTCTTTTACTGAACACTGTGATTTTTCAAATTAGTCTTATCAGAAGATCAAAAGTGTTGACAAAGAAGACAAAAAACACAGACCCAAGGTCAAAAATTGTAGATAAATACTCAATTGACCTACCTATCTAGGAGAAAAACATTTATCCAATCTCTGTAGAAACGTCAACAACCGCTTTATGCTCAACTGTGTCAAACTCCTTGCAGCCGCATGGACTGTAGCCTGCTAGGCTCCTCTGTCCATGGAGTTCTCCAGGCAAGAATACTGGGGTGGGTTGTCATGCCTTTCTCCAGGGGATCTTCCCAACCCAGGGATCGAACCCGGGTCTCCTGCATTGGGGGCAGATGCTTTACCGTCTGAGCCACCTGGGAAGCCTTCAGCTTCATGCCAGGGCCATACTGAGGTTATAACTTTCCAGAAATCTCTGAAACCAAGAGAACAGATTTCTTCACAGCCTCCCCTTTCACACTGACTGTAATCTCTAGAACTGGAATTGTGACCAGGTTTAATGAATTTGGACATTTAAGGAAAATGGATGTTCAGTCTCATGTTTATTCTTATAATTTTCATACCTTTGACACCCAAACTAGAAATAAGACAGATGATTTGAGAGTCAGATTTCTTGTTTGGGTAAATTAAGGAAGGACACAGAATATGTGTGGCACCTCCTTGCCTGTGACCCTTGGTTTTAACATTTCTGGACACCAGTATTTCTTTGGAAGAAAGTGACGGAGTTAAAAGATTTAAGACAAAGTGCTTCCTGAAAGTACTAAGTACTAAAGGAATTTTTTGGTGGATTTGAAAGGGAGAGATGAATTATATTGCGTATCTTCCCATTCAGTGAAAAAAATGAGTTCTTGGACTTCCCTGGAAATCCAGTGGTTAAAACTCCATGCTTCCACTGCAGAGGGGCATGGGTTCAATCCCTGGTTGGGGAACTAAGATCCTGCATGCCACTCATTGAAGCCAAAAATAAAAGTAAATAAATAAAAGGCAAGTTTAAAAAATGAGTTCTGCCTCTCAAGTGAGGAGGGCGAGCTTGGGCGGTTGGATACAGCAAGTACTTAGTTGAAATTATTATAGCTAAGGTGTAAGGATAAGGCCATGTGATTAAAACATTCAACAAGGAGCAGCCGAGATGGTGTCAACTGCAGACAGCATTTCAGAGACAACAAATACATTAACTCAGGGAAGTAAGGCGCAGGGATCCAAATTGAATGGCTATGTGTGTGTCTGCAGCTTCCAGTAATTACATTATCCACACATATTAGGCAGTCTTTTCATTTTAATTACATAACTGCATTTTTCTCTTTAAATGAGCATGGTTTATCCACTTAAACTGACAGTTTTAATTTTACAGGCAGTGATCATGGGATATAATCTGCAGAGGGAAATTTTCCTACTGGCATCATTTGCTTCTCACAATGAAGAAAAGTTACCTTTTAATCCCCAATCAATATTTGGAGAGCACACAATTAATTGAATAGATGTCCACGTAGCTAACATAAATCTGCCAGTTAAAGAGCCAGTTCTTTGCTTCTTCTTAACGCATAGAGTGCTAATAATCTCTCTCAAAAAGAATCTAGTCGTCTGAGAAAAATGCTAAAGCTTCGCTCACCAAGGTGTCAGGATTATAGGTGAGGCTGCTCTGAGTGCCAAATTGCAGTTCTTACTGCTTTTTGTTAACGTTGCTTTCTGATGAAGAAGCATGCAGAACATTCCCATCTCAATTTTCTGCTCTTTACCATAGAGGTCACTGGATAAGTAACATCAGCTCTGGGTGTAATATTAAAAGCAGATTGCCAATCGTAATGGCCGCTGTTCATTTTCTCCCTTGTTCCTTTTTAATATGACAATTGCATAACAGAAAGCAGAGCTTTTCAGAACCTCTGAAACCATCAGCAGGGCATGCCCATCAGTCACCAAATGAATCAGCTGAATGACATGCAGATGTGAAATAAAAATACAGGAGGTTCTTGCAGCCCAGCTCCACTTCCCTGAGCGCATTTTTCTTCCCGGGATCAGTTTGGTGGATGCTGAAGTTCTTTGCCTGTGAAAATTTATTACCCTCAGAGTCAATCTGCATTCAGGCGGCCAAGTCTGAATAAATAGAGTCATTGTGCTTGTCTGGGATTTGTGGCCAGAGTTCATCCAGTCAACTTGACATTCACATCTCAGGAGATTCATAAAAGCCAACACCCTGGTATGTGCTCTTGATTCCTGCCAAAATTGTGTAGAATTATATAAACAGGAGTTGAAGCAGTAATCAGGACCAGGTTTGAGGGCTGAGGCTCCAAAATCAAGTTTCTGCTACATTAGAAATGACCTGTATCATAGATGGGATTTGTAGCCAACAAGAACTAAAACATTTTTCCATAAAAGTCATTCTCAGAACAATCTTGAATGCCTACTAAATGTCAGATATCATGCAAGATGCTAGCTTGTCAGTCTTGATGAATTACACATTTGTAATATTCATTATGATCATTTAACCTCAAAAATCCAAAGTACTTTTTAAATGCTGGGAAATGCCCTATTCTCAATGACTGTACAAAAAAGTATGCTTTACATATATTAAGTGAGAGTCGCTCAGTCATGTCTGGCTCTTTGCGAGCCCATGGAGTGTAGTCTGCCAGGCTCCTCCTTCTCCAGGCCAGAATACTGGAGTGGTTAGCTGTTCCCTTCTCCAGGGGATCTTCCCAACCCAGGGATCAAACCCAGGTCCCCCATATTGCAAGCAAATTCTTTACCGTCTGAGCCACCAGGGAATGTATATAATATATTACATATATTAAACATAATAGCAAAAATAGAAAAAAGGAGTAGTTTATGTCTGTTTTTATTTTAGTATTTCATTAGTACTGTACCTAAGCTACCTATCCAGTTTAACTATACTGATAGATTGGCTTCTTGTTAATATGGAAACAGAACAGTAACTCTCTTTGAAAACGATCAGATCTTTGTCATATGAAGTAATCATAATTCAAACCTTCAGTCACAGTCAGTGAAACACCAGTATTCACCAGGAGGTTTTTGTCTGTTTATTGGTTTAATGGCCCTAAAGTTTAGTTAGGTAATATTTTATACATAAAATTTTACTATCACCAGAAGCAAATGCAAAATTCTTTTAAGATGGCCAGTTTTATTATATGATGCTATGCTATGCTAAGTCACTTCAGTTGTGTCCGACTCTGTGCGACCCCATAAACGGCAGCCCACCAGGATCCCCTGTCCCTGGGATTCTCCAGGCAAGAACACTGGAGTGGGTTGCCATTTCCTTCTCCAACGCAGGAAAGTGAAAAGTGAAAGTGAAGTCGCTCAGTCGTGTCCGACTCTTAGCGACCCCATGGATTGCAGCCTAACAGGCTCCTCCGTCCGTGGGATTTTCCAAGCAAGAGTACTGGAGTGGGGTGCCATTGCCTTCTCCGTTATTATATGATACCACTCTTTTATTAAACTTTTTATTTTATATCAGAGTATAGCCATTTAACAAACAATATTGTGACAGTTTCAAATAAACTGTGAAGGGACTCAGCCACACATATTCATATGTCCATTCTCCCCAAAACTCCCCTCCCATCGAGGCTGCCACATAACATCAAGCAGAGTTTCCTGTGCTTTACAGTAGATCCTTGTTGGTTAACATGATGCCAATCTTTATAAACATCATTTGTGAGAAGCATAAGCATAGATGGGGATACACAAGAATGTAGTTAAATCTTTTTTATGTCAATCAACAGGCATTTCCAAAACTGAAACGGTCAGCCAACCTACATGTCATGGAGCTCAGATATACCAAGGCCCACAACTGTTGTCTTCTAACTTTTTTTTCTCAAACCTCCCCTGGGTACCTGAGATTGATGGAAGCTTAGTTGTGTCCACTCAGCTTGGACCATGGGATGTGACTGATTTCAGTCTGAGGATCCCCAGTGGGTATCTGGAAAATGAGAAAATTATGTAGAAATTAAAAGGTGATCCATTAAATTTGGGCAAACATACAATTAACACAAAAATGGAGACTCATGGCTTTGTTAAGCTGAAGAATTCAGAGGAAGCTACATTTTGGCAACTAAGCCAGGCTTTTTTAATGGATATCAGAACCACCAAAAGAGACTCCATTCAGAAAACAGAAGAAGATAGGCACGCTCCTCTCAAATGAAGCCGCTAGCCCTTGCACAGGTTGGCAGAGGAAGTGGAAATCTGCCTTCAAAGGACTCTGATAAGAGCCCTTTGTCCTGTGACTTTCATGGGTTTTTTCCTTCAGTAGCATTTGCAGAGGTTCAGCCCTTCAGGAGTGGGCGCTGCCTGGAGTCTGTGCTATCACTCATACCCAGCCTTGGGGGCCTTCACGTGGGAGAGGCTCTCCCTACAGTCATTCACGTTTCTGGTCCAGATATGCGCTTGGAAAGTTTTATTTGTGTTTGTGTTTTTCCAAGTCTTCTCCAAGTGGAGCCGTTTATCTCAGAAGCACAGCGTTCCTCAGGAGACCCATCTTAGGCTCTTGTTTCTGTAATACGGGGAACAAAATCCTTCGCGGGAATTCAGTGCCCCTGGGCACTTGCAGTTCCATCCTGGGCAGATCTGTAGCTGAAAGTTGTGCTGAGTGAAACAAGACGATCTTTAAGGAACAGATCAAGGACTTACCAGGTGGTCCAGTGGTTAAGACTCCATGCTTCCCCAGCCGGGGTCACAGTTTCTATCCCTGACCAGGGAACTAAGATGCCGCATTCCACAGGGCGTGGCCAAGGAGAAAAAAAAAGAAGCAGACCAGACAGTTTCTGAAATGTCATCAGACATGGTCCCCTTCTCATAGAAAAGTGCTAGAGTGTGAGGCTGCCGGAATCTGTCTCTGGGGACGTCTCTGGGTCCCTCTCCTTTCTACCTGGACTTTGTTCCTTTTTTAAATCAGTTTTTATTGGAGTATTATTGCTTTACAATGTTGTATTCATTTCTGCTGTACAACAGAGTGAATCCCTGATACGTATATATCCACTCATTTTTAGATTTCCTCCCCATGTAGATCACCATAGAGCACTGAGTAGAGTTCCCTGTTCTAGTAAGTCCTCATTAGTTATCTATTTTATAGTGTTCAGACACTCAGTCGTGTCTGACTCTTTGCAACCCCATAGACTGTAGCCTGCCAGGCCCCTCTATCCATTGGATTTTTCAGGCAAGAATACTGGAGTGGGTTGCCATTTCCTCCTCCAGGGGAATCTTCCCATCCCAGGGATCGAACCTGCATCTCTTCTGTCTCCTGCATTGGCAGGCTGATTCTTTACCACGAGCGCCACCTGGGAAGCCCTATCCATTTTACACATAGTCTCTATACTGTATATATGTCAATCTCAATATCCCAATTCGTCCCACCTTCCCTTCCCCTTTGGTATCCAAAAGTTTGTTCTCTACACCTGTGTCTCTATTTCTGCTTTGCAAACAAGTTCATCTCTAACTGGACTTCATTCTTAAAAGTCCGAGGCAGTTGAAGGAAAAAGACACAATTACACATGTTATGTGTGAAAAGACTTTCAAGTATAAACCATCAAGCAGTGGTCAGTTGAGAGGTGAAAATCCTAACACCAATAGTAAAACAATCAGAAGTACTTCAGCTTTCTCTTATGTTATCTAATTGGCTTGTAAAGTGAAATTAAGAGGCTCTTTCCTAACCATAACAAACCCATTTTTACATTCAAATATTGCTACTTTGTCTAATTCAACAGGATGTGTTGTGAAACAGAAAGCCAGACTTAGATTTTGGTTCTTCAAGCACAGGTTGCATTTTTAACAAAACTATCAAAATATTTGTATGTTCCTTTCATCTTGTCTTCAGACAAGAACAAAGTTACATCTATCTTTCGCACCCCTGGGTCTGGGTTGCATTCACAGTAGCCAATCACGTACTACAGCAAGGGAAGTGAATGGGACTCCACCAAAGCATGGAATGAAGGTAGCATAAGGACTCTGTTAAAAGCTCCAAGAGGCATTTGGTAAACCCGCCAAAGCAGGGAGTGAGCAATCCCAGTGTCCGCCCGCTCTGCCAAAGATGAGGGTTATTAATGGACCGTCGTCATCCTGGCTGCGCTCAAGGTCTGGCCTGCACTGAAACTGCCCTGTGCGAAGATTCGAGGAGTTATGATTGCCCGAAGCCCTGGAGAGCAGGCCAGAAAGCCAGGCAGCCACGTAGAACCTGCAAGGTCTGGATTGCATCACCCTGCATATTCCCAATTTAGCCTCCCACTCCCAGGAACCAGAAACTGCAATTCAGGTACTACTCAGAGAGGGTCTTGGGGCAGCTCAGCCATCAATAGTTGTTGATCTTATTTGCATTCACTTTGAAGTTGACAAACATGTGCGCACAGACACACACACACACACACACACACACGGACTCACTCATGTGGAAGGTGCTATTGCCTTGCCAACACTGTCCCAGAATCTAAACGCTTCTGCCGCTCTCACTGACCTGAGAATTGACCACTGAGCTTGATCTTTCACCTTCGACCAACAGCACCAGACCTGACCTGGGCGGGTACTTCCTTTACATATGTAGTCCTGTTACAGTGAGCCCTGGAGATTAAAAAAAAAAAGCTTCCCTGGGGAGTTTCTTGCAGGCTGTAAATAACCAATATGCTTCTGCCTAGAAACCTCTTGAAGAATCAAGATTAGTCTCAAAAACATAAAGCCCTCCCGTCTTTAGGTCTTTGGGAGATGACTTAAGAGATGACTCCTGCATGAGCGTGCCCGGAGAGATCTCACCTCCAGGTCTGTCAACATCCACTCTGTGTCCCGCCAGTCCTCTTGGCTGGGACAGGCAGAAACCAAAATGCGTCTGGGCCCCTTCCCTTTAGTCTCTGCCCCGAACAGTCCACAGGTCAGCAAAGGCAGGGCCAGGGTGCTGTCTGGCACTGTGTGTGTCCAGTTATCTTACTCTCTGGCTCTGTGGCCACAAGCAAGCCAACTTCAGAGAACCTCTGCTTCAGTATCTTAATGTCAGTAGACAAAAGTGCTAAACTAGATTTTAAAAAAATTTTTTTAAACAAAGAACCTAAAAAAAAAAATGGGCAGAAGACCTAAATAGACACTTTCTCAAAGAAGGCATACACATGGCCAACAGACACATGAATAAATGCTCAACATTGCTAATTATTAGAGAAGTGCAAATCATAAACTACAATGAGGTATTGCCTCACACCACTCAGAATGGCCATCATCAAAGAGTCTGCAGATAATAAATGGAGAGGGTGTGTAGAAAAGGGAACCTCCCACACTATTAATGGGAATGTAAACTAGTGTAGCCGCTGTGGAGAACGGTAAGGAGAGTCCTTTAAAAACTAAAAATAGAATTAACCGTATGATCCAACAATCCCAGTCCTGGGCATATATCTGAAAAAGATTAAACGCTAACTGGAAAAGACACATGCGCCCCAGTGTTCAGAGCAGCACTATTTGTAATAGCCAGGACCCAGAAGCAGCCTAAGTGTCCATGAATAGATGAATGGATAAAGAAGATGCGGTATATATACACAATGGAGTATTAGTCATAAAAAAGAATGAAATAATGCCATTTGAACCCACAGGGATAGGCCTAGAGATTACCATACTGAGTGAAGTCAGTCAGAGAGAGAGAGACAAATACCATATGATGTCACCTACATGTGGAATCTAAAAAAGGCTGATACAGATGAACTTATATGCAAAACAGGAACAGACTCACAGACAGAGAAAACAATCTTGTGGTTACCAAATGGGAAGAGGGGAGAAATAAATGAGGAGTATAGGATTAACCACTATATACAGAATGGATGAACAACAAGGATATACTGTACAGCACAGGGAACTATATTCAGTATCTTGTAATAACCTATAATGAAAAGGAATCTGAAAATACATACATATGCATATGTATTTGTGTATAAAATATATATGTATGAATCACTTTGCTGGGTACCTGAAATTAACACAATACTATTGTAAATCACCCATACTTCAATTTTTTAGAAGTATTTTAGTATAAATAGATATTTGCATAAAATTATTAAACTATATATTTTAACATCTTCCCCTTCCCTTCCTCCTCTTCCTCTTCCCCTTCTCTCCACAAATGTTCTTTATTTACATTGCTGGACGGTTTTTTTTTGTTTGTTTTTTTTTTAATTTTTTTTTCAATGCCATTCTCCCAAATCATCCCACCCTCACCCTCTCCCACAGTGTCCAAAAGACTGTTCTATACATGTGTTAATTTATTTATTTTTTAATTGGAGGATAATTGCTTTACAGAATTTTGTTGTTTTCTGTCAAACCTCAACATGAATCAGCCATGCTTGCTTGCTTGCTAAGTTGCTTCAGTCGTGTCCGACTCTGTGCAACCCAATAGACGGCAGCCCACCAGGTTACCCCGTCCCTGGGATTCTCCAGGCAAGAACACTGGAGTGGGTTGCCATTTAGGTATACATATATTCCCTCCCTTTTGAACCTCCCTCCCATCTCCCTCCCCATCCCACCCCTCTAGGTTGATTCAGGGCCCCTGTTTGAGTTTCCTGAGCCATATAGCAAATTCCCGTTGGCTATCTATTTTACATATGATAATGTAAGTTTCCATGTTACTCTCTCCATACATCTAACCCTCTCCTCCCCTCTCCCCATGTCCATAAGTCTATCCTCTATGTCTTTTTCTCCATTTCTGCCCTGTAAATAAATTCTTAAGTACCATTTTTCTAGATTCCATATATATGTGTTAGAATACGATATTTATCTTTCTCTTTCTGACTCACTTCACTCTGTATAATAGGTTCTAGGTTCATCCATCTCATTAGAACTGACTCAAATGTATTCCTTTTTATGGCTGAGCAATATTTCATTGTGTACATGTACCACAACTTATCTATACATTCATATGTCAATAGACATCTAGGTTGCTTCCATGTTCTAGCTATTGTAAATAATGCTGCAGGGAACAATGGGTTACATGTATCTTTTTCAATTTGGGTTTCCTCAGGGTATATGCCTAGGAGTGGGATTTCTGGGTCATGTGGTGGTTTTATTCCTAGTTTTTTAAGGAATCTCCATACCATCTTCCATAGTGGCTATATCAATTTATATTCCCACCAACAGTGCAAGAGTGTTCCCTTTTCTCCACACCCTCTCCAGCATTTATTGTTTGTAGACTTTTTGATGATGGCCATTCAGACTGGTGTGAGGTAATATCTCACTGTGGTTTTGATTTGCATTTCTCTAGTAATGAGCGATGTTGAGCATCTTTTCATGTGTTTGTTAGCCATTTGTATGTCTTCTTTAGAGAAATGTCTGTTTAGGTTGGGCTTCTCTGGTGGCTCAGACGGTGAAGTGTCTGTCTGCAATGCAAGAGACCCGGATTCGATCCCTGGGTCGGGAAGATCCCATGGAGAAGGAAATGACAGCCCACTCCAGTACCTTGCCTGGAAAATCCCATGGATGGAGGATCCTGGTAATCCATGGGGTCACAAAGAGTCGTACACAACTGAACAACATCACTTTCACTTTTTCCCACTTTTTGATTGGGTTGTTTGTTTTTCTGGTATTGAGTTGTATGAGCTGCTTGAATATTTTGGAACTTAATCTTCTGTCAGCTGTTTCATTTGCTATTATTTTCTCCCATTCTGAGGGTTGTCTTTTCACCCTGCATATAGTCTCCTTTGCTGTGCAGATCAGGTCCCACTTGTTCACTTTTGTTTTTATTTCCATGCTTTAGGAGGTAGATCATAGAGGATCTTGCTTTGATTAATGTCATCGAGTGTTCTGCCTATGTTTTCCTCTAAGAGTTTTATAATTTCTGGTCTTACATTTAGGTCTTTAATCCATTTTGAGTTTATCTTTGTGTATGGTGTTAGGAAGTGTTCTAATTTCATTCTTTTACCTGTAGCTGTCCAGTTTTCCCAGCACCATTTGTTGAGGAAGCTGTCTTTGCCCCATTGTATATTCTTGCCTCCTTTGTCAAAAATAAGGTACCCATAGGTGCATCGGTTTATTTCTGGGCTTTCTATCTTGTTCCATTGGTCTGTATTTCTGTTTTTGTGCCAGTACCATACTGTCTTGATGACTATAGCTTCATAGTATAATCTGAAGTCAGGAAGGTTGATTCCTCTTAGCTCCATTCTTTCTCAAGATTGCTTTGGCTATTCAGGATCTTTTGTGTTTCCATATGAATTGTGACATTTTTTGTTTTAGTTCTGTGAAAAATGTCATTGGTAATTTGATAGGGATCACATTGAATGTATAGATTGCATTTTGTAGTGTAGTCATTTTCACAATATTGATTCTTCCTACCCGGGAACATGGAATATCTCTCCACCTGTTTATGTCACCTTTGATTTCTTTCATTAGTGTCTTACAATTTTCTGTGTACAGTTCTTTTGTCTCCTTAGGTAAGTTTATTCCTAGATATTTAATTCTTTTTGTTGCAATGGTGAATGGGACTGATTCCTTAATTTCTGTTTCTGATTTTTCACTGTTAGTATATAGAAATGCAAGAGATTTCAGTGTATTGATTTTGTGTCCTGCAACTTTGCTAAATTCACTGATTAGCTCTAGTAATTTTCTGATACTGTCTTTAGGGTTTTCTATGTACAGTATCATGCCATCTGCAAACAGTGAGAGCTTTACTTCTTTTCTGATCCGGATTCCTTTTATTTCTTTTTCTTCTCTGATTGCTGTAGCTAGGACTTCCAGAACTATGTTGAATAATAGTGGTGAAAGTGGACACTCTTGTCTTGTTCCTGATCTTAGGGGGAATGCTTTCAGTTTTTCACCATTGAGAATAATGTTTGCTGTCGGCTTATCATATATGGCCCTTACTTTGTTGAGGTAGGTTCCTTCTATGCCCATTTTTTGAAGAGTTTTAATCATAAATGGGTGCTGGATTTTGTCAAAGGCTTTTTCTGCATCTGTTGAGATGATCATATGGTTTTCATTTTTCAATTTGTTAATATATATCACATTGATTGATTTGCATGTATTGAAGAATCCTTGCATCCCTGGAATAAACCCAACTCGATCATGTTGTATAAGCTTTTTAATGGGTTGCTGAATTCTGTTTGCTAAAATTTTGTTGAAGATTTTTGCATCTATGTTCATCAGTGATATTGGCCTGTAGTTTTCTTTTTTTGGTGTGGTCTTTGGTTTTGGTATCAGGGTGGTGGTGAACTCGTAAAATGAGTTTGGAAGTGTTCCTTCCTCTGCGATTTCTTGAAAGTTTTAGAAGGATAGGCATTCACTCTTCTCTAAATGTTTGATAGAATTCTCCTGTGAAGCCATCTGGTCCTGGGCTTTTGTTTTTTTGGAAATTTTTTTATCACAGCTTCAATTTCAGTGCTTATAATTGGGTTGTTCATAATTTCTATTTCTTCCTGGTTCAGTCTTGGAAGATTGAACTTTTTTAGGAATCTGTCCATTTCTTCCATGTTATCCATTTTATTGTCATATAGTTGTTCATAATAGTCTTATAATCCTTTGTATTTCTGCATTGTCTGTTGTAACCTCTCCTTTTTCATTTCTAATTTTGTTGATTTGATTCTTCTCTCTTTTTTTCTTGATGAGTCTGGCTAAAGGTTTATGAATTTTGTTTATCTTCTCAAAGAACTGGCTCTTAGTTTTACTAATCTTTACTGTTGTTTCTCTGATTTCTTTTTCATTTATTTCTGCTCGGGTCTTTATGAGTTCTTTCCTTCTACTAATTTTGGGAGGTTTTTGTTCTTTTTCCAGTTGTTTTAGGTGCAAAGTTAGGTTGTCTACTCTATGTTTTTCTTGTTTCTTGAGGTAGGATTGTATTCCTGTAAACTTCCCTCTTAGAACTGCTTTTGCTGCATTCCATGGGTTTTGAGTTGTTGTTTTCATTGTCATTTGTTTCTAGAAATTTTTTTTATTTCCCTTTTGATTTCTTCAACAACCTATTAGTTATTTAGAAATATATTGTTTAATCTCCATGTGTTTGTGTTTCTTATGGTTTTTTTCTTGTAATTGACATCTAGTCTTATAGCCTTGTGGTCAAAGAAGATGCTTGATACAATTTCAGTTTTCTTAAATTTACTGAGGTTTGATTTGTGACCCAAGATGTGGTCTATCCTGGAGAATGTTCCATGTGCACTTGAGAAGAAAGTGTATTCTTCTGCATTTGAATGGACTGTCCTGAAGATATCAATGAAATCCATCTCATCTAATTTAAGACTTGTGTTTCCTTATTAATTTTGTTTTAATGATCTGTCCATTGGTGTGAGTGGGGTGTTAAAGCCTCCTACAGTTATTGTGTTACTGTCAATTTCTTCTTTTATGTCTGTTAGTGTTTGTCTTATGTATTGAGGTGCTCCTATGTTGGGAGCATAGATATTTACAATTGCTCTGTCTTCCTCTTGGATTGATCCCTTGATCATTATGTAGTGTCCTTCCTTATATCTTGTAATATTCTTTATTTTAAGGTCTATTTTGTCTGATATGAGGATTGCTACTCCAGCTTTCTTTTGCTTCCCATTTGCATGGAATATATTTTTCCATCCTCTCACTTTCATCCTATATGTGTCTTTAGGTCTGAAGTGGGCTTCTTGTAGACAGCATATATATGTGGGTCTTGTTTTTGTATTCATTCAGCCAATCTGTATCTTTTGGATGAAGCATTTAATCTATTTACATTTAAAGTAATTATCGATATATATGTTCCTATTGCCATTTTCTTAATTGTTTGGGGTTGATTTTGTAGATCTTTTTCTTTTCTTGTATTTCTTGACTATACAAGTCCCTTTAACATTTGTTATAAAGCTGGTTTGATGGTACTGAATTCTCTTAACTTTTGCTTGTCTGAAAAGCTTTTTATTTCTCCATCAATTTTGAATGAGATCCTTGCCAAGTATAGTGATCTTGGTTGTAGATTTTTACCTTTCAGTACTTTAAATATATCCTGCCATTCCCTTCTGGCCTGCTGAGTTTCTGCTGAAAGATCAGCTGTTAAACGTTTGGGGTTTCCCTTGTAGGTTACGTGTTGCTTTTCCCTTGCTGCTTTTAATATTCTTTCTTTGTGTTTAGTCTTTATTAGTTTGATTATTATGTGACTTGGCATGTTTCTCCTTGGGTTTATCCTGTATGGGACTCTTTGTGCCTCTTGCACTTGACTATTTCCTTTTCCATGTTGGGGAAATTTTCAACTATAATCTCTTCAAAATTTTTCTCATACCCTTTCTTTTTCTCTTCTTCTTCTGGGACCCCTATAATTCGAATGTTGGTGCATTTGATATTGTCCCAGAGGTCTCTGGGACTATCCTCAGTTCTTTTCATTCTTTTTACTTTATTCTGCTCTTCAGAAGTTATTTCCACCATTCTATCTTCCAGCTCACTGGTTCGTTCTTCTGCCTCAGATGTTCTGCTATTGATTTCTCCTAGAGTATTTTAAATTTCAGTCATTGTGTTGTTTGTCTCTGTTTATTCTTTAATTCCTCTAGGTCTTTGTTAATTGATTCTTGCATTTTCTCCATTCTGTTTTCAAGGTTTTGGATCATCTTTACTATCATTATTCTGAATTCTTTTTCAGGTAGTTTGCCTATATCCTCTTCATTTATTTGGACTTCTGTGTTTCTAGTTTGTTCCTTCATTTGTGCAGTGTTTCTCTGCCTTTTCATTATTTTTTTTAAACATATTGTGTTTGAGGTCTCCTTTTCCCAGGCTCCAAGGTTGAATTCTTTCTTCCTTTTGGTTTCTGCCCGCCTAAGTTTGGTCCAGTGGTTTGTGTAAGCTTTGTACAGGGGGAGGTTTGTGCTGAGTTTTTTCCTGTTGGTTTGTTTTTCCTCTGATGGGCAAGGCTGAGTGAGGTGGTGTCTCATTCAGCGTCTGCTGATGATTGGGTTTGTATTTTTGTTTTGTTTGTCATTCATATGAAGCGTCCTGCACAGGGTGATACTGGTGGGTGGGTGATGCCGGGTCTTGTATTCGAGTGGATTCCTTTGTGTGAGTTCCCACTATTTGACACTCCCTAGGGTTAGTTCTCTGGTAGTCTAGGGTCTTGGAGTCCGTGCTCCCACTCCAAAGGCTCAGGGCTTCATCTCTTTGTTATAAAGAGTAATAGTCCAATGGAAGCGAGGTGTAGAGTGAGGCCTGAGGTAAATGTGCAGGACTCCTGTGCTCTCCGAGCTGACCCCTCTCCCCCAGTCTCCAAGTTTGCATCTACATTGCTGGAATTTTTTAGGCTTACTTAGATAATAAAAGGAGAGGAGTACAGGAAGAACCCGGAAAATTGATTTGTCTAAGTAAAGGCAAGTAGCTAATACTAGAAGAATAGATCTAAAAGTCAGAGGAGGAGGTGAGAATAGTGAGCTGGCGACTTAGGGGAGAGAGGCAGAGAGAGGGCAACAGAGAGGGAAGGACAAGAAAGACTGGTGGTTTACCACCTGTCCAGAGATGGGGAGTCCCATAGAGTAAAACAGTCTCTTATTTAGTACCTTGATAGAAGCTTTTACTGAAAAATGCCACAAGGAAAAAAAATGAATTTTCTTTTTTTTTTTTTTTTTAGGAAGAAGGGGGAGGAACAGACTTTCTTTATGTTGCTCATTTATACATTTTCTTACAGCATTTTAATTCATTCCAAGGTCAATTTGCAAGTTTTTTTTAATTTAATTAATTTATTATTTGGCCGTGCTGGGTCTTTGTTGCTGCGTGCAGGCTTTTTCTGGCTGTGGCGAGTGGGGGCCGCTCTGTATTTGCAGTGTGCAGGCTTCTTGATGCAGTGGTTTCCCTTCTTGCCCAACATGGGCTCTGGGCATGCAGGCCTGAGGGTTGCCACACACAGGCTCACTGGTTGCGGTTCCCAGGCTCCAGAACACAGGCTCAGTAGTTGTGGTTCTCGGTCCTAGTGGCTCCATGGCCTGTGGGACCTTCCCTGGTGGTGCTAGTGGTAAAGAACCCACCTGCCCCTGCAGGAGACATAAGCGACTTGGGTTCTGTCCCTGGGTGGAAGAGATTCCTGGAGAAGGAAATGGCAACCCATTCCAGTATTCTTGCCGCAGAAATCTCATGGACAGAAGAGCCTGGCAGGCTGCAGTCCATTGGGCCGCAAAGAATTGGACATGACTGAGTGACTGAGCATGTACACACACGCACATACATGTGGGATCTTCCCAGGTCCAGGGATGGAACCCATGTCTCCTGCATCGGCAGGCAGATTCTTAACTAGAGCCAGCAGGGAAACCCCAAAATGAATTTCTTGTAAGAAAGCAGGTACATAGAGCATGCCATTTTGATTTTTAACAAAATAATAGTTCAGCAAAGATTTTTCACATCTTCTTACCTGGCCAGCTGCAGTCCATGGGGTCACAGAAGAGTTGGACATGACTTAACAGACTAAACAACAACAACAACTTACCTAAAAGAGTAACTGGCAATTGAAGGGTAATGCCTGTTTAAACACAAAAGACTGACTTTCTCATTCTTTTAAAATTAAGGGGAAAAAAAAAAACAAACCTCTTTGGTTTGTAATTATACTAACAAAAGCTTGAATAAACTTTAAAATCTGTGAGAGACTTTTAAATCTGTTGCTGATTTTGAGTTCTCATCCTCTGACACAAATCTTTTTAGTAATGAAGTCAAACGGAGTGAATGAATGAATGAGAGAAAGTTAATCCATCCTCCGTCAGGGCTTTGGCAGAAACACCATCATGTCTTGGTCACCTAGGGACATTATATTTGTCAAGTATCTATGTGCCCTGTGCTGTTGGTAGACCTTGTACTGCACCAAGAGTTGTTCAGTCATGTAACTGGTACCCACTTCCTGTCCTTAAGGACCTGGTATCTAGCCTCCCTCAGTCTGGTCCTTTATAGAGTGAATCCTAGATGCCCAGGTAGAAGAGGCTACTTGCTCTAGGACAGTGATGCCACAGCTCTTGAAGCACAAGTTGCTCCCCAAGACCTGGCAAAGAGCTGAGTGTCACCCAGCTTGCTTCTGCCCGCCCCCCACCCACCCTCCCCAACCCCTGCCACACTAATAGCCTAATGCATGGCTGTGGGTCTTCCTGCCATTACCCACCCACCACAGATTGACCTCTTAGCACCATTTACCACCCGCTTTACCATATAGACCTCCCCCAGGAATCCACCAGGACTCTCTGACCCACGGCATTGCCCTCATGGTCTGTATGGCCCATCACTCTAGGTGCCTGTATCATCCAGGCCCTCCCCGGGGCCCTCGCCTCCTGGGAGGAATCTGACATCCGTCACTGTGGTTGGAGGACAGCCCCTGGGGCGTGTGCTCACACAATCCCCACACTTCCCTTCTTTCTCCTAACCCTTAGCAGCTGCCCCCAACTCTTCTCTTGTGATGGCAAACCCCTCCTGGATGCAGAAGGGGCAGCATGGCAAATGTCACCATTGTTCATAGAGTTGTCTCTAGAGTAAAATGTCCTGGAAATGCTCACTGGAGACAAGAGTGCCTCTTAATCCCTCTCAGAAGGTTTGAATTGCCAAGTTAGGATGGCCACCAACCTTAAGTAGGCCCCCAGATCAGTACGTTGGTAACAGAATCCAAATTTTAAGATAATGTTATCCAGCAGACCATCTGGTATCATCAACTCTAATCAGCACTTTCCACAGGATATAACAAGTACTAATAAGTGTCAGTTGCTATCTTTATCAAATCCCTGGTTCATTTCAGTTCAGTTCAGTTCCTCAGTTGTGTCCAACTCTTTGCAACCCCATGAATCGCAGCACGCCAGGCCCCCCTGTCCATCATCAACTCCCGGAGTTCACTCAAACTCATGTCCATTGAGTTGTGATGCCATCCAGCCATCTCATCCTCTGTCATCCCCTTCTCCTCCTGCCCCCAATCCCTCCCAGCATCAGAGTCTTTTCCAATGAGTCAACTCTTCGCATGAGGTGGCCAAAGTACTGGAGTTTCAGCTTTAGCATCATTCCTTCCAAAGAACACCCAGGACTGATCTTCTTTAGAATGGACTGGTTGGATCTCCTTGCAGTCCAAGGGACTCTCAAGAGTCTTCTCCCAACACCACAGTTTAAAAGCATCAATTCTTCAGTGCTCAGCTTTCTTCACAGTCCAACTCTCACATCCATACATGACCACTGGAAAAACCATAGCCTTGACTAGACGGACCTTTGTTGGCAAAGTAATCCCTGGTAGACATGCGAATCAAAGCCATGCAGTTAAAACAACCAGTCAAAATTTCTCTAAAGAAAAGTGTATCCTAGCTTTTCAAGATAGTAAAATAGAGAAAGAACATACAGCTAAGAGGAAAAAGTGCATTTCAGCAAAGCTCTGAAATCGAAGCCGTGGTGCATAGTAGCGTTTGTTATCACTAGGAGTTACTATTCACATCCTACCTCGAATCCCACTGCAGGTGCTGTCCATCCACGGCAGGCTCTTTCCAGCAGAATGAGGATGAGCTGAGATCTCTGCCTTTAGTGATCTTCAGGGTGCTTGAGTTTTAGCCAAGACTAAATTCCTGTGAAGCAGATGGCAAGTTCCCCAGAAAAGAATAGACCCCAATGCTAAGCCATGTTCTGACCTGGAGCTCTGAGAGTTGGAGGGTCAACAGGAGCCTGAGTGGTCAAGGCAGTCTTCATAAAAAGGACTTCAGGTTGTAGGCAGACTCCAAACAGAAGACAAGCTGGAGGAAGAACAGGAGAAGCACCGACCTGATTTAAAGAGACACCAAGAGTCGGGGTGGTTTGTCCACAAATGACCACATTCAGCTGTTTGCTTTTTTTTGGCAAGTTCCTCAGTTCCTGAAATTCTGTGCTGCTCATTCTGATCATGTTTATATATGTAGAGTCATCTTTATTCAAGTGACCATATGTTGTGCCCCAAGAAAGCAGGATTTTCTCCTCTTGTCCATGACACTCATCTGGTTAGCATCCCATTTCACTCTCAAAACTGTTCTTATTTGGATGATAAATCATAGTGTCACGCCTGTCTCTGCCTGACCCCTGTAGGGTACAGGATAAGGTCAAAGTCCACTGAGCAAAATGCTTCCTAGACAGCATTTCTAGAAATCTAAAAATGCAAAATACTCATTATTACTTGAAAAGAAAAGAAATAGATCTTTCCTTTGTCTTGCAAATATTGCTAAATGGATTGGAAAACACCAAATGGAAACTCGCAACATAAAGTTAAAGACACTCATCAGCTAGGACCAAAATGAAAAACAACAGCATAAAAATTAAGTTAATGAAACATAAAATGTGCTAATAGAGGTAGAAGGAAATTAAACAGGGAAATAAGTTAATAAATGCAAGTTTCAACTTGAAGAAGAATGGCAAGAAAATACTAAGGCCTTACCAGCCAGAATTCCTAGAAAGATGTGAGCGTCCGTGTAAATTTCATAGCCTGCTTCAATAATAGCCAAACACAAATGAACTAAGATTAGCTGTGATCGTGTTTATTCAAGTAATTAAATGTGGAGGCAAGCCTAACACAATGATGGGATGCGATTGTAATTACTGCTGCAGTGGTACCTCCTTGACTGTCCTGGTCATAAACCTGACGCTGTGTAGCAGATGGAGGTCATGCCCACTTGAAGTGCAGATAGAAGTGTGTGCTCCCCGGCTGGAGTCTAGATCTGCTTCTCTTAGACCAGACACCTTATCTTTGACAAAGGAGGCAAGAATATACAATGGACTAAAGACAATCTCTTTAACAAGTGGTGCTGGGAAATCTGGTCAACCACTTGTAAAAGAATGAAACTAGAGCACTTTCTAACACCATACACAAAAATAAACTCAAAATGGATTAAAGATCTAAACGTAAGACCAGAAACTATAAAACTCCTAGAGGAGAACATAGGCAAAACACTCTCTGACATACATCACAGCAGGATCCTCTATGACCCACCTCCCAGAATATTGGAAATAAAAGCAAAAATAAACAAATGGGACCTAATTAACCTTAAAAGCTTCTGCACATCAAAGGAAACTATTAGCAAGGTGAAAAGACAGCCTTCAGAATGGGAGAAAATAATAGCAAATGAAGCAACTGACAAACAACTAATCTCAAAAATATACAAGCAACTCCTACAGCTCAACTCCAGAAAAATAAATGACCCAATCAAAAAATGGGCCAAAGAACTAAATAGACATTTCTCCAAAGAAGACATACAGATGGCTAACAAACACATGAAAAGATGCTCAACATCACTCATTATCAGAGAAATGCACATTAAAACCACAATGAGGTACCATCTCACACCAGTCAGAATGGCTGCAATCCAAAAGTCTACAAATAATAAATGCTGGAGAGGGTGTGGAGAAAAGGGAACCCTCTTACACTGTTGGTGGGAATGCAAACTAGTACAGCCACTATGGAGAACAGTGTGGAGATTCCTTAAATGCAGTTTTAAAAGTTACTTTCCATTTGCAGTTACTGACAAATATCGGCTGTATTCCCCATGTTGTACAATACCTCCTTGAGCCTATCTTACACCCAGTCATTTAACCTCCCCCGCCTCCCTCCCCCTGGTAACCACTACTTTGTGCTCTATATCTGGGTGTGTTTCCTTTCTGTTATATTCACTAGTTTCTTGAATGTTTTAGAGTCCGTGTGTAAGTGACATCATACAATATTTGTCTCTCTCTATCTGACATAACTTCACTAAGCATAATGCCTTCCAAGCCCATCCATGTTACTGCCAACGGCAAAGTTCCATTCTTTTTGGTGGCTGAGTAATATTCTATCATATACGCGTACCATTTCTTCTTTATCCATCCATCTGGTAATGGACATTTAGGCTGTTTGCATGTCTTGACTATTGTGAACAGTGCTGCCGTGAACACTGGGGTGCATGCATCTTTTCGAATTAGAGTTTTTTACATACCCAGACCTAAACTCTGCCTTTGTCCTGCTTCCGCCCCATCTTGCCTGTCCACGTCAGTGGTTCTCCATCCATACCACATGCTCATGCCAGGAACCTGGGACTCATTGCTGACGGCCCCCACCCCCAACATTCAGTCAGTCACTACTTCTTCAAGCCTACCTCCAAAATGTACCATGAACTCTCTCCATCTCCACTGCTCCCATGCACTTCCCTTACCTGGATCACTGCAAGTGACCTTCAACTTTGTCCCTTCCTGTCCCAATCCATTTGCCACACAGAAGGCAGAGGGGTATTTGAAAAGTGTAAGACATATTGCCTTTCTCCCTACTCTTTTTCTTTAAATTACAGATTCACCGAAAGTTGCAAAGAACATACAGTCAGGTCCCACACATCCTTCTCTCAGCTTCCCCTCATGTCAACCTTTCAGTGACTTCATAGTGCTGTGGATAATGTCCAAAATCCTTAACCTGACCTCCACAACCTTCCACTGTCTCCACCGCTCACTAACGTGCCTGACAGCAACCTTGCTGTAGCTCCTCAACTAAGCAGGGATCCAGGCCTGCCTCGGGCCTCTGCTACTAAACAGTTGTCCCTTCCTCCTTCTGCATTCATGCTTTTCTTATTCAACAATGTTACCCCTCCTTAGAGAGCCTTTCTTGTACATTCATCCCAAACAAGGACCCTTCACATTCTGGTTCACAGCTCCCATCCCCTTTGTCCATAGCCCTCGTCATCTAGAATGCTTCTGCGTGTTTAACTGTTTGCATCTGGCTCACCTGGAGGTTCCAAGTACAGTGTTGCGAAAGCCTTGTCTGTTGTGACCGTCACCCACGCCGAGCCCAGTACCTGCACATAACAGGTACATCAGATTGCTTTATGGTTCTGCCCACATGTTCTGTTTCTGTCAATAAGAAAGAAACTGGATCTTGCTGAGGCCTCTCTGAATTCCAGTCTTTTCCCTTTGTTTTCTCCCCACTCCAGTATCCATGAACTTGTTCACCACTCTACCCAGTTACAGTAAGAGCACTTAATTTCCTCTTTAACTTCCCATCGATAACAGATTGTGACTGGTAACTCATCTAGTGTACACTGAAACCTGCAAGTCTACTGATTAGGCTCCCAAGCAGCAGCTTCCTATAATAAAGACAGAAAAGATGTCATTGCTTGAAGAGAACCTAGAAAATGATTATTTCTGGCAGAAAACTTGTTTTGACTCATAGACTTACCCTTCAGAGTCATTCATGAATGAGTAATGAACTCAGGAAAGTCAATGATGCATGCTCTTAACCCTCTCAATCTATTCTGCTGAGAGCTGAATAAAAAGAAAGTTACAAGAGAAGATGATGATTTAGGAAGAGAGAAATACGGTTGTGTAATGTACAAGTCTTAAGAAAAGGAAAGTGGGCAATTCATCTAGTTTACTATGAGTAGTTTTTCAGGCTTCAATCATGAGTCACCTAAGTAATTTTTCTCTGCTGTTTAATTCCAATGTTTATTTATTTTATTATTTTCCAACAGTAAAATAAAATAGTATGCAACTGCCAAAGTTTAAGGCAAAAAAAAAAAAAAGTTGGTGGTCTTTGCTCTGGCATATAACATAGAGTTTTCATGCCATAAGGGTTTTTTTCTCAAGGAGTTATTTAAAACATTTAAGATATTCTCATCTCCTTTCTTGATGGATGATGAGCCATCTTCTGTTAAGTTTTTAATGATGGGGAATAACTACAAATTAAAAGCAGGCATTAAAAATAGTGGAGCATGCAGTTGTGTGGACAGACTGCAGAGTGATGGGTGAGGTGCAGGATGTCTAAGCCTGGAAGGACCTGTTGGTCCCAGGGTCATGTCTATCTGCAGCCCTTGCTACCAGCTTCAGCTCAGCTTGCATTAGAGGCCTCGCCCACATCAGTCCTATGGACTTATTCTCAGCAGGTGCTACCACCTGGGAAGCACCCATTCGTAGGTATTCTAGTGACGGGCATCTGAGTTTTCTGTTGGGGGTTTGTTTTGCTTTGCTTTTGCTTCTTAAGTCATCTTCCATAGACCACACATCAACAAGCACTGTGTTTTCCTTATCACAAAAGCCAGTGGGAAGTATTTGCAGGCAGGAGAGGAAGGAATCAATAGACTTTTTAAAAAATTGACATCCAGGGCTGGAGGAAGATTCAGATGCCACGCGGGAGATTTCTGTTGAACTTTTAGTCGCATCTCCTGTGATTTTTGTTATTCCAGGACGAGTCCATCTCCCACACCTCCTACTGAGGCGATGCGGAGAGACTGTGCTAATAACATATGCCATCTTTCCTCTGGGGAGTTCCAGATGCTTTTTTGTATACTTAGCCCAACAGAGTCAGGAGTGACTGAAGTTCTTTTCAGGGATACCTTCCAACTTGAAGGCCATCTTGCCGAGTGAGGAGAGACCCCCTTAGGAGGGAACCAGGGAACAACCGTGGCTGCCCGGCACCAGCTGAGTGTTCTGTGAATGTGCTTCTGGGGCGGCCCTCACAGAGGAAGGAGAGAGAGGAGAGAGAAGGGTGTGCCTCCTCTGCGGTGTCCTGGGGGAGCCTGGACTCCAGACCTTGCACCAGCCTCTCACCTCCTCCCCCTGCCTCATTCCGCTCCCTCACATGTCCCCATGAAGAGAAAGCACAGCGCACATTCTTGTTTCCTGTCTTGAATGGGTGACATGACCCTAGAATGCCAGGACACTCGGGCTTTCACTGCCTGGAATCCAGGAAGGGAGGAAGGGGCAGCTGCCCCTCGGATTGTCCCCAGGACCTGGACCTCGACTGGCTCCCTCAGCATCCATTCAGGGAGGGAAAGGTCGTTTGAAAACCAAGGTCTGGGTTGAGGACCAGAATACAGGTCCATAATATAAATAAAAGGCAGAGCCTGTCCCAGGGCATAAGACTCTCCACTCCCAGTTCAACAGATGTTATGTTTTTTTCTAACTCACTGTGGCTGTGTCACTTGCAGACTTATCTAAGTTTCTCGTATCATTTTCCGTCCCTGGTGCTGAGCCCAGAGCTCATGTTCCCTGGCTTCTTCCTTTCAAATCTGCCTTTCGTTTCTACTTTGCTGCAGTGTCTCCACAGAGACGTCCTTGTCATTTTAAGGGGAGAGTTTCTGATTCTACCAGGGATGCTCCTGACTTTTAAAAGTTGTTAGCACCCTCGGGGCAGGCGCTAAACGCCAGTAGTGAGCCCCTCGTGAGTGTGACACACAGGAACACGCCCAACTCAAACCCAGACGCTCTTGGCACTGGGGCGAGGGGAGCCCAGGTGAGAAGCACTGCTGGGGGCTCAGACAGGCCCTTTCTCTGCCATCTAGCCCAAGACCAGCAGGGCCCCCGCCCCCCGGACCACAGTTCTGTGAGAAGGACCCCCTAAGTGATGTCTTTGTTGGCGTTCACTCTGCAGATATTCCCAGAGCACCTGTTATCCACTCCACACACTGTTTGAGGATCTGTAGAACCCTGGTGGCTCAGACGGTAAAGAATCTGCTTGCAGTACAGGAGACCCAGGTTCAATCCCTGGGTCAGGAAGATCCCCTGGAGAAGGAAATAGGAATCCACTCCAGTGTTCTTACCAGAGAGTCCTGGTGGGCTACAGTCGGTGGGTCACAAAGAGTCAGACACGACTGAGTGACTAAAGATCCACCAGCCATTAGTCATCACTCATGTCCACCCCTTCTTAGCTCTGTCCTTCTTAGCTGTCTGTCCCTAGTCTGTCCTTCTTAGCTCTGTCCTTTTTTAAAAAATTATTTTTAATTGGAGAATAATTGCTTTACAATATTGGACTGGCTCCTGCTTCACCGTTTTATTTGCATGTTATCTCATCAATGTCTGCAAGTCATCCCTGGACCTCCGTTCTAACTCTCTGGAGACTCAGCTTGTCCAGGACAGTGACCACTTCTGCTTTTGCCTTTGCATCCCTTAGCGCCCAGGGCAGTCATCCTCTGTGTAGCAGGAATTCAGTAAGTGTTGGTCTGACTGCCTGATCCAAGGACATGCTACTATCACCAAGGGTTATCTTTTGTTTCTGTAATAGGGATAATGGTACTGATGTGTCCTTTCTTCTAATCTGAAGATTCTATTTTGTCTGCCTCCTGTGAAGAAGAAGAGCATGGGAGACCTTATTGTCTCTGATAAACAGTAAACCTTGACACCTGTTGGGTCAAAAGTGAAGACGGACCATGTACACTCCTTGTCTCCTGTGTGGACCCTGAGGAGGCCTTGGTCTTTGAGGCCACACTTTGATCCCCTCCCCGTGTGACTTCTCATCAGAGAAGAGAGTGTGCTCTCTGCCTTCCATAGATTCGGGGGAAGCCAAGTGGGCAAAAAAAAAAAAGAACAGGAAAGGGAAAGTGAGTGAGAAACTGGGAGAATCTGAAGGAGAGGTGGAGGCCTCCTTATTTTCTTTTTTCTTTTTTTATTATGGAAATTTTAAAACACATACAAAATTTCCCAGAATACTGTAATATTCCCCCAATGTGCTCATCAGCTAGCTTCAAGAGTCATCCACCCAAGGCTGTCTCGTTTCATTTATATGCCCACCCCCTCTCTCTCCCATCTGGTTATATTATTTTAAATACCAACATCATGTAATTGCATTCATAGATATTTCAATGTGAATCTCCAAAAGACTCTTTAGAAATTATGTTCAGTTCAGTTCAGTCGTTCAGTCATGTCTGACTCTTTGCGACCCCATGAATGCAGCACGCCAGGCCTCCCTATCCATCACCAACTCCCGGAGTTCACTCAAACTCACGTTCATCGAGTCGGTGATGCCATCCAGCCATCTCATCCTCTGTCATCCCCTTCTCCTCCTGCCCCCAATCCCTCCCAGCATCAGAGTCTTTTCCAGTGAGTCAACTCTTCACATGAGGTGGCCAAAGTACTGGAGTTTCAGCTTTAGCATCAGTCCTTCCAAAGAACACCCAGGACCGATCTCCTTTAGAATGGACTGGTTGGATCTCCTTGCAGTCCAAGGGACTCTCAAGAGTCTTCTCCAACACCACAGTTCAAAAGCATCAATTATTCTGTGCTCAGCTTTCTTCACAGTCCAACTCTCACATCCATACATGACTACTGGAAAAACCATAGCCTTGACTAGACGGACCTTTGTTGGCAAAGTAACGTCTCTGCTTTTCAATATGCTATCTATGTTGGTCATAACTTTCTTTCCAAGGAGTAAGCGTCTTTTAATTTCATGGCTGCAATCACCATCTGCATTTTGGAGCCCCCCAAAATAAAGTCTGACACTGTTTCCACTGTTTCCTCATCTATCTGCCATGAAGTGATGGGACTAGATGCCATGATCTTAGTTTTCTGAATGTTGAGCTTTAAGCCAACTTTTTCACTCTCCTCTTTCACCTTCACCAAGAGGCTCTTTAGTTCCTCTTCACTTTCTGCCATAAGGGTGGTGTCATCTGCATATCTGAGGTTATTGATGTTTCTCCCAGCAATCTTGATTCCAGCTTGTGCTTCTTCCAGTCCAGTGTTTCTCATGATGTACTCTGCATAGAAGTTAAATAAGCAGGGTGACAATATACAGCCTTGATGTACTCCTTTTCCTATTTGGAACCAGTCTGTTGTTCCATGTCCAGTTCTGTTACTTCCTGACCTGCATATAGGTTTCTCAAGAGGCAGATCAGGTGGTCTGGTATTCCTATCTCTTTCAGAATTTTCCACAGTTTAATGTGATCCACACAGTCAAAGGCTTTGGCATAGTCAATAAAGCAGAAATAGATGTTTTTCTGGAACTTTCTTGTTTTTTTGATGATCCAGCGGATGTTGGCAATTTGATCTCTGATTCCTCTGCCTTTTCTAAAACCAGCTTGAACATCAGGAAGTTCACGGTTCACGTATTGCTGAAGCCTGGCTTGGAGAATTTTGAGCATTACTTTACTAGCGTGTGAAATTATGTTAACTGTGTCTAAAACATATCGATAATCACCTAATATCATCTCAAAGCCAGTCAATGTTCCAATATCCAGTTGTGATGACTTTATCAATAAATCTGAAAACTGGGAGTAAAATTATACCTTCGTTGGGAATGTAACTGCAAAGGAACCAAAACAGGTCCTTTTCTTACAGGAAACTAGAATAAAATAGTGTTAAAAAATGATTTCAGGAAGTAAAAATGAAATAGGTCTGACTGGTGCTGTGTCCAACCTCCTCAAGCTCGCCCCCTGGTGGCAGGTGTGCCCAGGTAGGGGCTTCAGTTAACTTCAGAAATGTTCATTTTCTAATATTCCTAGTAATACAAAAGGGTTCTCTACTCTGTTACTAGTAGTTTCATATTTGTCCACCTGGCAAAAAATGTGGGTGACACAGGGGTTTTTTTTTAAGTATTCACTGAGCACATAATTTAAAAGCCAGAATATTAAACAAACATCTCTGCCCTTTCTTCCAGCAGGCAGCCCAGAGAACGGCCCTCCATGCTCTGTCTGACAGGTACATTTTGTCATTTTTATGAACTATAAATTGCTTTATGAAACATTGAGCCCTATTTATTGTGGCATATAATTCATAATCGGATTTTGTCCCTAAAGTATCTGTGAACTGGGATGTTAAACATTTTGCATGCTCCGATTTGTCATGCATGTGTGGAGTTTATTACTGCAAAAATCGCCATGTTGTATTTCATAGAAAGTATGGAGAATCCTTCGTTTTGCGATGAAACAGGAGACAAGAAACTTGGAAGGAAAGTCCTGAATGGTGCAGTAAATTCTGAACTTTGGGATTGGTTGAGATTGGAGCTCATTTTTCAACAATAAGTACTTCATTTATTCTGGGGTGTTCTCGTCAGACACTCCCCCTAGAGCTGTCTATCTTCTGATGAGATTCTCTCTTGAAATACTTTATGCACGGAACCCAGTTCCCAGTCCTGTGTGCCTGACTTTTTCCTCCTCACTCTGGCTTCTCTTTTCTGACTTGTGTTATTGAATGACATATGGAAACCTAATCAGTAAACATACTCAAGCTGTATTTCACATCTTGCTTTGCCTCTAAGGCTGTAGAAAGATAGTTGAGTGGAGTTGTATAATAAGTTACTTCCTAGAGTAGACTTGACCACTTATTGGTTTGGGTTGGTTTTTTATTTCTCATTCGCCAAGGGGTATGTGTGTGTGTGTGTGTGTGTGTGTGTGTGTTTTAAAGAACTATCAGGTGGTAAAGACGAAGGCTTGTTTTCTTTCTTTCCACAAGTGATGTTCTTACAAAGTAAGAAAGACCTGGAGGAGACGTCCCACTCAGCAGGCTAGCAGACACCTTGGCATTGGCTAGCTACCATCACTCCCACTCCTTTCCTTCCCAGTTCTTTTTTTCTGTGGAATGAGCAGTAATTGCCTGTGTAAACCAGCTCAGTTCAGTGCCTCTCCAAGGAAAAATCTGTCACTTAGGCGAATTATCCATGCACATAGATGAAAAGCATTTTCTCAGTGGTGGCGGGCTGAGCTGCAGTGTTGTGATTTCAGTTGAAAAGTCTTCCCCATGACAGCCACACAAGCCTGTGTGCTCTGAGAGTGGCTGCCACGTCATCTTCTGGGGTTGCTTCTGTGACTTTCCCAAAAGCTGGTAACCATACCACCTCTGAGTCTGTTGGTAGGAGGAGGAGAGGGACTGGATCAAAACACATTTAAAATCTGACACATTAATTCCTTTTCTCGACGTGTTTCTTTTTTCCCTTTGACTCTTCTCCTTAAGTGATTCCTTCAACAAAACACATTGAGAAGCAAGAGAAAGCCCACAGTTTACAATGTTATACCATTGCCAGTGGTAACAAGGTTTCTTTCTGGGATGATAAAAATTATGTAGAATTAGATTGTGGTGATGATTTCACAACCCAGTAAATATAATAAAAACAACTAAATTGCATGCTTTAAATGGGTGAACTTTATGGTATATCAATTACATTTCAATAAAACGACTAAAGAGACACAAAATCTCTTTATGGCCTTTGGTAGAATGAATCAAGAACTATTTTTTAAAAATATGGACTCCCTTTGAAGACATGGTTGTGGATACAAAGACAAGTCATCAGAAACTAGGACTGGTATATTCTAAGGCTTCTCCCCCAAAGACACATGACTCTGTCCTGGGTAGAAGATGGGCGTGGACTTTCATGATGAGCAGCACTATTGCCTTTGACATTTTCTGATCTTCTCAAAAACTTCTCCTGAAGCCCAATAATTGACTCGAAAGTTAGAATCTTAGCCCTTGCTGTTATATAACCACTAAGTGCAGAAACTGTAAGGAAAAAAGTCCATTGCCTGGAAACAGACGTTCCCATCGTCACTGCTCTTCTTACGAATTTCTCTATCTTCAAATGTAACTGAGCATCTCCCTCTAAATCTACAGTTTGCCTGCTCAAAGTGCGAGGAACCCGGTGCCTTTCAAAGCAATGAGTTGCCTTCACCTCCTGTTCTCTGTTTTCTGTTAATTCAGGGCCACACGAGTATTTCCGTGAGTGAGAAATATCTGTAATTGTTGGGAGATACAGTTAAAACACCCTTCTTCAAAATAAGGACTTGTAACGCCTACTGAATTAACTGGACTCATGTTTTCCAGGTTCTTAAATTAGAGAATGCTAGCTTATCACATGACAGATGTCATTTTTTGTCATGTTACGTATTCTGTGGAGTAAACTAGCCTTTTCTAGAAAATGAGAAATGTGACTCTGGGTCCAACCACTGTATGACTTGCCTAGAATTCTTTTGTTGCAGGAACTGCCTCAGGGTGGGAATGGAATTAAGTAAAAATCCCCCCACAACCCCAGGCTGTGACCTTCCCAAAGTAGAGGTCTGACCCCATACCTCAGACTCCCTACGGCCTGGTGGTAATCATTTCTACATCCATTCACACAAACCATTCTGGTTTCCTAAACTTTTTATTTTTTCAGCCTGTTGTCACCTCTTGATGTAAAATTCCATGGTGATTAGGCACTCGTGTTTCTGCTCTAGAAGAAGCGCTTTGGGGCCCTCACGGCTGCTCCCTGCGTGCTGGGACTGGGGGGCTGCACAGAAAGCCCGTGCTGGTTTGTGTCCCATCACCACGTGACACTGAGGGTCCGGCTCGCTTGCCCCCGTGTGATCCCATGTCCATCCCTTTACCTGGTGAACACAGGACATCTGATCCAGGACCAGAGTCGTTTTGCCTCAAGATGAACAGCCTGATGATGGAATGTGATTTACCTGCTGTGGGTTGTTGGAGGGGGGTGAGTCTACACTGAAGGAAGCCAGTTGTCCTCTGCTTCCCCGTAAGAAAGTCTCCCTTCACAGGATAGGCTTTGCTCTTTCCTTTCTAAGGTCAGGTAGAAATCTCATCTACATGGAATGTCAGAGTGTGGAGGACATCCGGATGTTTTCTGAAGGTCAGTCTTGTCTGTCTTTTCATTGTTTCAGCTTCCTGGTTTCCAGGAACATTTTAGCAGAAACCCAACATCTGACAGTTGAGACCATAATGCTTTGAAGTGCAGTGAGTTCTCTGTAATCAATACACGTGCATGCATGCTAAGTCACTTCAGTCATGTCCGACTCTTTGCAACCCTGTGGACTGTAGCCCACCAGGATCCTCTGTCCATGGAATTCTCCAGGCAAGAATACTTGAGTGGATTGCCATACCCTCCTCCAGGGAATCTTCCTAACCCAGGGATCGAACCTGTTTCTGCTGCAGTTTCTGCATTGCAGGTGGATTCTTTACTGCAGAGTCACTGGGAAAGCCAATCAATATACAACATTGATCAATTAAATCTCTGATATTGCCAGGGCTTCCCTGGTGGTCCAGTGGTTAGGACTCTGAAGTTCCAATGCAACAGGGAGCAGGTTTGATCCCTGGTCAGGGAACTAGGAACCTACATGACACACTGTCAGGCCAAAAATATATTTAAAAAAAAAACAAAAACAAACTGTGATATTGTCGTTACTAAAATTTAAAAAACATCCAAGAAAAACCTGTTGCCTTCTTTGGTTTTGCCTGAGTGATGGGCTTAATTTATGGCTCAACAAAAATACCCCAAGTACTCCAAGCCCAGACAGGCTTTGACCCAATTCATCCGTGCCACCTGCAGTGATGGGAAGGGTGAGTGAAGATGGGGTGGGTAGGTTTTGTTCTTTTCTCCTGATGGCTACAGAATTTTTCATCTGTCAGTTTTATGCTGTTGAGAGGCAGCTGGCTTGCTACAGAGGCCTGCCAATGCCCCCAAATAACAGAAAAGCAAAGATCAGGAAGAGGTGGCAAAGTTCTCAACAAGATAAGCCAGTCAATGACAAGAAAACCACCCTTTGCAAAGAGACATGCTCCTTCTTACTTACCCACTTATAATGTGTCTCTCGAGGATCTCGTCTTCCTACAGACCATTGTGCTGGGTGGGGCAGAGAGAGGCAGAGAAGAATTGGGATTAATTGGCCAGTGGATCATTTCTAAAGGCACGTCTTAGGTGCCGCGTCACCGGTAATGTGGAGAATATGAAGAATGCTATCAGGAGAAAACAGGGTGTGTGTGCAGTATGGAGAGTGCCTCTGAATACCATTAGCTTCCCTTCCTAACTAGTGAATAGTACCTAACTGTGATCAGAAAAAGGATTCATGTGATTTATCAAGCTGAGCAACTGCACGTTGGCAGAGGAGCTGGGGGTCAATCTGGAAATCCAGGGCAAGAGGGGTACTAGGCAGCTGGCAGGGCTGAGAAGTTAATCATCCCCTTGGACCGCTTCCATCCATCTCGGAGTAGCAGAGCTGCTGCAGAGCGAGCCAGGATGCTTTATAGCCGTAGATCAGGAATTAATATTTTCTGTGAAACCTCCAGCTTCATTTGCAGTAACTTGGGTTTTATAAAAATGGAGCATAATTTCATATGAATAAATCACATTCAGCTAGAAAGATGAGAAGCTGAGGAGGGGCAGGGGAAAGATTGTGCTTAACTTTGGGAAGAAAAAAAAAGGAACAAGCAAGAAAGCCAACATGAAAACAGTTGTTAAGGCCGTGGGGCTAGGAGGACATGAATGGCCGTATGGTTAAACTGTGCATGTAATCATCTTCTGAAATGTCAGCCTGCGACTCCAGAAATGGCTCCGTTTTTACAGCCTTGGAGACGCATCACCAGACTGTAACCTGGTCTGCCCATCTGGCAGTATCTCAGGTCCAAGATCCATTTATACTGGAATCTAAACAACTGCCGTTGATTTATTCACTGATGCCACGAGGCTCCATTGAAGTACCTTGTGTGCACAGCGGGCCCTGGGCTGGTGCCGGCGGGCCGTGGGGAGAAGCAGCCTGTCACCTGCGCCGGGCGCCTCACGGTCCAGAGTCCAGAGGTGCTGACTCTGTAAAGAGAAAGCCCCCATTAGCCTCGTGCATCTGCTCGCCTCAATCTTGCCCTTCCTCAAATAAATCTCACCCATCGACTCTCCCCTTTCCATTAGGGAGAATATAGTGAAATTAAGTGAGGACTCATCTAGAATGAAGGGCTCACCTCCATTTGAGTGTGATCACATCTGGAAGCGAGGCTGGACACGGTGCCACTGGGCAGGGGAGGGCAGGTTCTGGCAGCGGGGGCGGGAAGGGGTGCACTTTGCATTTGGCCTCACCTTCCTGACCCGTCGTGAAGTGGGCCGACCTCGGTCAAGCGGAGGGGTGTGTACTGGGCGTGGCCACCAGCACTGCAGGGTGACTTTCCAGGTCTCATTTCACACACCGACCCTGAAATCTGGAGAAGAAAGTCACAGTTGCCAGGCACTGGTGACGATTGGGCTCTTCTCAAAGGGTCCGAACAGGGAGCAGGAGAGGCTTGTGAGAGTTTCAGATTTCCAACTTGTAAAATGACAAAGTAGCAGGAGGGGAAGTATCAGCCTCACCTCGAGTCCCACAGTGGTCCCCAGTCTCTCCAACGCAACAGCTTCTTATGATAAAGTCACTTTGGTATAGCGTGCAAAACGTCTTTAAAGAGCTCTAGAGTTTAGAAACCCTATCTCATTGACTGTCTAATATTATGATCCCACAACAACCCCCTGAGACAGAAGGGACCCATTTTACAGATAAGAAAACTGAACCTGAGACAGGCGATGGAGTCACCCAAGGTCACAAGACAGCAAGTGGTGGAGCTGAGGCTGCACTCCAGGTTCTCTGATTCGTGTGGAGTAGAATTTTCTCATCCCCATCAGGCAGCAAGGAAGCAGGCAGGCTTGGATGGGGTCAGAGGCTGGTGGTTCCTGCCATGTTTTATAGTCTAACAAATGTTAATAGCTTACTAGATAGTAGCATTAGTAGATCCTTTGTCTCTACTAATAATTATAATAATCCTTACATTTCTGGCCTAGCTATTTTTTTTATTCCTAGCACCTAGCACAGTTCCTGGCAATTAGGAGACACAGAAGTCATTTGATGAATGAAGAAAACAATGAACAAATGAATGAATGAATTAGGTCCCATGCTTTGTGGTTAAGCAATGGCAACTCTTCCCCTTTCATGGATCACAGCGTTGTTGTGGCAAAGGATGTTGCATAACTCAGTGAAACCATGAGCTATGCTGTGCAGGGCTACCCAAGATGGATGGGTCATAGTGAAGAGTTCTGACAAAACGTGGTCCACTGGAGAAGGAAATAGCAAGCTACTCCAGTATTCTTAGCTGGAGAACCCCATGGACAGTATGAAAAGGCAACACTGGAAGATGAGGCCCCGAGGTCGGAAGGTGTCTGATATGCAGATGGTTAGATAGCATCACCGACTCAATGGACATGAATCTGAGCAAACTCCAGGAGACACTGAAGGACTGGAATGCTACCGTCCATGGGCTTGCAAAGAGTCAGACACGACTTAGCGACTGAATGACAACAACAAATGGCATCTTTGGGCTTAAAATAGAAAATAGCTTGCTGCAATGATGCCGGTTCACCATGGCAGCAGAGCACCACAGGAAGCAGAGCTTAACAGTCAGGGGCTTATTACTGAGGAGTCCACGCCTAAACGATGTTATAGAATTGAGATGCACTATTAACTGCCACACGGGACAGGGAAATTGAATGATTTTTTTTTTTTAAACAATCCAAAAGTAGGAAGAAAGTCAAAAAAAAAAAAAAAAACCTTCAAAAAATGGAAACCATCCAGTGCAATTCAATTAGAGTGGAGTTAAATTAGGAATCAGTAACCAGAGAGAACTGTAGGATGCCACAGTTCTGCTAATACCTAGACATGATCTCTGGCTGCTCCCTGTCCCTTCCTCCCCTTTCCTCATTGCCAGGCTTCCCACTATGGGCACACCTTACGATGCCCTCCCATATGATCTCTACCAATTATTCATGTTTCTGTTTTCCTTCCTTCATTCAGTGCACATTTGCAGGATAGAGACCACACAGTGGGTAAGGTGTCTAGCCAGTCTCTATGCAAGACACAAAAAAACCCAGGTATCCCACTCTCCGGGAGTTTACAGGGTGGTAGAGGAAACTTGGTGGCTTGGACAGTACACAACCCACCTGCAGTACAGGAGTCCTGGGTTCGATTCCTGGGTCAGGAAGATCCCCTGGAGAAGGGAATGGCTACCCACTGCAGCATTCTAGCCTGGAGAATTCCATCAACAGAGGAGTCTGCCAGGCTGCAGTCCATGGGGTCGCAAAGAATTGGACACGGCTGAGTGACTAACACTTTCACTTTCAGAGGAAACTTAGACACATGCAGACCTACTGCGTGTATTAAATGTCGGCGTGTGCTTTATGGTCCGAGGCCTAAGTACAGCTGTCACGTGTAAGTACAACACCAAGCATTTCACATGCATTACTTGTCGTTATTCCTCACTATAGCCCACTCAGCCAAGAAGGAGGAATTCAACATTAGGGCCTAACTGCTACTGCTACTGCTAAGTCACTTCAGTCGTGTCCGACTCCGTGCAACCCCAGAGACGGCAGCCCACCAGGCTCCCCCGTCCCTGGGATTCTCCAGGCAAGAACACTGGAGTGGGTTGCCATTTCCTTCTCCAGTGCATGAAAGTGAAAAGTGAAAGTGAAATCACTCAGTTGTGTCCAACCCTCAGCGACCCCATGGATTGCAGCCCACCAGGCTCCTCCATCCATGGGATTTTCCAGGCAGGAGTACTGGAGTGGGGTGCCATTGCCTTCTTCCTTAGGGCCTAAAGAGATGAAATTTTATTTCGTTTCATTTTCCACATATCCTCTCTGAAATCCTAGGGAAACAGGGTTTCCAGAGACATGTCACTGACCCACAATCTAGTGGCTGAAAAGCCACAGTGTGGCCTATCTGACTCCAGCTGATGCTACAGCTGATGCTCTTAGCAGCTTCAGTAACATCCTCCCACCCCACCAATTTATAAAGAGAGCTAGAGCTTGTACTCCACAAGAGAGGCCACTGCAGTGCGAAGCCCGTGCACAGCACCTAGAGGGTAGCCCCTACTTGCCACAACTAGAGAAACGCCCTCACAGCGACAAAGGCCCAGCGCAGCCAAAAATAAATATAAAGAAATAAAGTCACTTAGAGAAAAAGAGAATGGCTGCTCAATAATAACTTAATGCCTTTCACACATGAAAGGCCGTGAGTTCAAATTATGCTACACGTCTCTGCTCCCATGATAAGGAGGAGGAAAAACACCATATATCTGGCCCGGCTTTCCCTAATCTCCTCTCTTCTTTTGTAAGACATCATGAAGCAAGCATCGGATTTTGAATCTTTGACCTTGGGCTGGAATTTGGGAAAAGTATTTATTCATCTGAGTCTGAACTTTCTCAGTTGCATAAACAGGATGGTAATTATACCCTCCTTGTTAGGTTTATGGTCAGATTAAATGAGGTGATAAATAGAAAAAATGCTTTGTTAGTCTATCCATATGATAGTAATTACCCTATTGCATCACTAAGAAAGCCCGCTAATCAAAGTACCACAAGATAGTCTCTAAGTCCTGCCGAGAAGCTTAAACAGGAAGATAAGAAAATATGACAGAGTGGATTTAATTTATGGAACCATGAACAAATCATAGTATGGAGCATGTTTTTACCTTGACAGCATAGAAAAATAAATATCAACAAAGCCCAAGAACTATCCCTTACTATTGCTTATTTCCTCCCAACTTTGTAATAGGTTCTAATCTAGCCTATTCTCCCATTTAAAAAAAAAAAGCCAAGCTGTGGGTCCCTGGGTGCTGGGTGAGTTCACCCCAGCCCCTGAGGAGCCTGCCACCTGTCTCTCCTATGTCAATATCCTACTTCACTCACCTCGAAAAGTCACCCTGGGTCATTTCCTGACACCTTTTCCAGACGATTTCTAAAGAATTTGGTTCATCTTATTATTTTTAAAGTAAATCATCCTTATTTCGAAAGCAGTGACTCTCAGGTAACCTGGGGGATCCCAGTAGAGATCTGTTTGGGGGCCATGGAAAGAGAGGAAACGCTCACCGAGACTCTTTGTGGGGCCTCTTCTCCCACGGGGTCAGTGGTGCGCATGGACACTCACCGACGTGGACGCGCTCGCCTTGCTGCTGCTTCTCAGCCGCCGTCTCAGCGTTCCTGACTGCCCTCAGTGACTGTCAGCGCAGCTGTCTGCATCAGTGTCATAAGCAAACGCAGGCTATCGAGTCTGAAAACCAGCTTTTAAAAACCCCCCAGTACTAATTTCCACCATAAAACGTAATAGCTCCAGAGAAGACAATGAGTCCTACCAGGTAAATAAGGCATATTTTTAAAGGCCCCAAACATGTATTTTACGCCACAGAACAGAGCAACCTGAGAGAAACCGTTAATGGTCTTTCAAGTAAATAAATAACAAGCTGTTTGAAACCACTAATTACTCATTAAGATGGTTTAGTGACTTGGGGGGAGTGCCTGTGGGTTCCTGCGGACCCACCTCCTGAGGTCTGAGCCAGGAGGATGCATCCAGAGGGGCCTCTGGTAACAGGAAGTTTTTTAAGTGAACTTTTAGAAAAGTTTAATGTGTGTATTTATTGTTTATGGCTGTGCTAGGTCTTCACTGTGGCGCACGGGCTCTTACACTGCTGCACATGGGCTCTCTCTCGTTGCAGTGAGCAGGCTTCTCACCGCACTGGCTTCTCTTGCGCCCAGACTCTGGGCACACAGGGTACAGTGGCCGCAACGCACCAGCTCAGTAGTTGGGAGCGTCCAGGCTCTAGGCTCTCGTGGTCAGCAGTTATGGCACGTGGGCTCAGTTGCCCCAAGGCATGTGGAATCCTCCCGGACCAGGGATTGAGCTCCCTGAAGTGGCAGGCGGATTCTTAAATCACTACTCTTGGTTGTGCGTGCTCAGCCATGTCTGACTCTTTGCGACCCCAAAGAGTGTAGCCCGCCAGGTTCCTCTGTCCATAGGATTTCCCAGGCAAGAATACTGGAGTGGGTTGCCACGCCCTCCTCCAGAGGCTCTTCCTAATCCAAGGATCGAACCCACGTCTCCTGCACTGGCAGGCAGATTCTTAACCAGTAGTGCCACCTGGGAAACCCCTTAGCCACTGGACCACCAGCAAAATCTCCCATGTATATTTCTTAGTGCCCCGAGGCCACCGTGTCTTTATAACTCATTCACTTGTGTCTGTGCCCTTAGTAAGTGGGAGTCCAGCTGGAGAAACATTTGCGGTGGGTGGGTAGTTTTAAAACTAGTAGATTAGTGGGGTTTTGTTTTATTTAAAACCAAACTACTTAGCTTCTTTTGATGATAGCTTATTTAAATTGTGACACCACAATTGTTTTTCTGTTTTGTTTTTAATCTCCTTTTAGTGGAGAAAACTAGCCAAAGGCCTGGAGCCTTCATTCTCTGCTCCCAGAGCCTTTCAGGCCAGCACCTCCCACGCCGTCCTCTCCCTGCTACCCCCACCCACAGCCAGGCAGCCCCACCCAGGCGGTTCACTGTTCACTCCTAGGATGCTGAGCCAGCTGGAGCAAGCTGCCCAGCCAGCTGCTAACTCTGGGCACCGGGCCCGTCCCTCCACCACTCTCGGCCCCTCTCTGCCACTCGCCTCCTCTGACTCCTGCCTCCAACGTCTTCCAAAGGCAGCCTTGGGCCAGCGTTGGCAGGCTGGCCTGCTGGCTCTGCTGACTGTGTTTGGGGCCCGATGAGCCCCCCTGCTGGTGTTGAAAGGTTAACGTGCCCCCCCTGGAGGGGAGCAGGCTGACCTTTCCCATGCTGGCTCCCAGGCCAGGTGCTGGCAGGCCAGCGGTCATACTGGGTCTTCCTGTTGGCCAGCAGAATATGGTACCCACCTCTGCTCTCCTCAGCCGGCATCAGAGCCTGGCCATCTGCATCCCTGTTATTCGAGGACAACCATCTAACCTGCTGCCAAACTGAGTGGGTTCCTGAGCCTTTCCTCTCCCCTCCCTGGAGCTCTCTCTGGCCTTGAGTTTCCCTTTTCATGCTGCCCTATATTCACTGCTCCTCCCACCCTGGCAAGGCAGCATTTGGAATGTCCATGCTCATTCATTAAGTACAGGTCAGTTGGGCTAAATGTTGATACCAAACCAACTACTTGGGAAGGGAAAGGCTGTGGCCCTTTTTTCATTCTCGCAGACCAGGTCCACCAGCTTGCTGGCTCCCTGCTGCTAACTGGACGGAGACTCGAGAAGCCTAGCCCAGACCTGAAGTCCAGAGGCCCCAGTTGGCCTCGCAGTGGCCCCATTTGCCCTGGCCACCATCAGGGAGCCAGCAAGCCTCTTTAGGCCACAGTGCCTCTTCTTAAAATGAAGATATAATCCTCGTTCATCCTAAAGGAAATCAACCCTAAATATTCATTGGAAGGACTGATGCTAAAGCTGAAGCTCCAGTACTTTGGCCACCTGATGTGAAGAGCCAACTCATTGGAAAAGACCCTGATGCTGAAAAAGATTAAGGGCAGGAGGAGAAGGGGGTGACAGGATGAGATGGTTGGATGGCATCACTGACTCAATGGACATGAGTTTGAGCAAGCTCCGGGAGATGGTGAAGGACAGGGAAGCCTGGCATGCTGCAGTCCATGGGGTCGCCAAGAGTCGGACACGACCGAGCGACTGAACGACAACTGACCCCTGTGCAGCCAGGCGAATCCTGGTCCCGGGGAGGGAAGGCAGATAGGATGTGTAGAGGCCCTTTCAGCCATGCATGCTGCACAGGCACAGAGAACTGGGCAGGACTAGGTGAAGGAGGCCCTGTTTTCTTTGTGTCACTGCCCAGCCACTGAGCTACTCAGTGGGATTCTGAAAGGACAGCCAGGTGGGCCTTGGCTGTTGTTGGAGGACGAGCAGAAGGCTGAATGAGAAAGGCTCGTGGTCTTCAGGCCGCCCCCAGGCCTCTGGGAGCCTCGTGGCTGCCACACCAAGTCCTCTGCTGGGACCTGATGTTGTCACCCCATTTCATCCCCCCGACTGTCCCCTGGGGTAGGTATCACTGTCCCCACTTTCCACATGGGGAAACTGAGGACTGGAGGGTGGAGTGCCCAAGGTGGGTGGAGCCCAAGTTTTGGGAAGGCAGCATAGCCTAGGGCGGGGAGGGCCTGGCAGACCTCATTGGTGGCAAAGGGCCTCATCCCTGCTCTGCCTACAGAATCCCCAAAAGGACAAAACCCCTGGCCTCACAGTCCTGGCACAGGCCTGAGTGCCTCGCGCAGGACCACAGGCTGCCTTTCCCTCTGCCCGCGTGTCAGAGCAGAGGCACGTTTGGTCACGCTTCGTCTCTGTCCACTCCACGTTTGAACGTAAAACGGGAATGAACACACGCCCACGAAGGATCCCGCTGGGGGCTTGAGTGGCAGGACAGACCTCAGTCCACTTCTGTTTTCTCCAGGCAAGCACTTCTAGGGATTTCAGACCTCCTGCTGTGTTCTGCACTCAAAATAGAAGATGATGGAAAACTTGAAAAGCGCTGTGGTCGTGCTTTGACGGAGTTATATGATGAGTAAAGGAGAGCCAAGCCAGCATGATTGCCTAAGGCTTATATTTCTTGAAGATTTTTTTCCCTTCTACCTGGCTGGAGAAATATTAGCTATTCACTGACATTTCAAAATACAGGCCAAATTTTGCTCACATCCTGACAGCATCTCTGTGCCCTCGCGTGAGTCTTTAAAATGTGAACCTGCCCTTACATTGTTCCCTTGCTCACCAGTCATCCATCCTGAGTTCCTCACCTCAGTCAAGTGAGGTGAAGGCTCTGGGTGGTTGAGACCACACAGATCTCTCTGGGTATCAGAAGGAATGTCATGCCAACAAGGACTTAATTTCCAAAACATACAGACACTTCATACAACTAAATAACCAAAAAAACAAAGAACCCAATCAAAAAATGGGCAGAAGATCTAAATAGGTATTTCTCCAAGGAAGAAATACAGGTGGCCAACAGATACATGAAAAGATGCCCAACATCGCTAATTATTAGATAAATGCAAATCAAAACTACAGTGATGTATCACACTGGTCAGAAAGGCCATCATCAAAAAGTCTGCAAACAATAAATGCTGGAAAGGGCATGGAGAAAAGGGAACTTTCCTCCTACACTGTTGGTGGGAATGTAAATTGGTGGAAAGCCACTACGGAATACAATATGGAGGTTCCTCAAAAACTGAGAGCTACCATATAATCCTGCAATCCCTCCTCTGGGCATATATCTGGAGAAAACTCTTAATTCAAAAGATATGTTCACCTCAATGTTCATAGCAGCACCATTTACAGAAGGCAAGACATGGAAACAACCTAAATGTCCATCGACATATGAATGGATAAAGAAGATGTGGAACATATATGTAATAGAATACTACTCAGTGATAAAAGGGGCTTCTCTCATAGTTCAGTCAGTAAAGAATCTGCCTGCAATGCAGAAGACCTGGGTTTGATTCCTTAGTCAGGAAGATCCCCTGGAGAAGGAAATGGCAACCCAGTCCAATATTCTTGCCTAGAGAATCCCCATGGGCAGAGGAGCCTGGCAGGCTACAGTCCATGGGGTCACAAGAGTTGGACATGACTTAGCAACTAAACCACCACAGCAGTAAAAAAGAATGACATCATACCATTTGCAGCAACAGAGATGGATCTAGAGATGATCATATTAAATGATGTAAGTGAAGAGAGAAAGACATATACCAGGATATCACCTATATATGGAATCTAAAATATAATACAAATGAACGTATATACAAAACAGAAACAGACTCACAGACATAGAGACCAAAGTTGTGATTAATGAAGACGAAAGTTGCGGGGCGGGGGCGGGGATAAATCAGGAGTTTGGAATTCATGGACACAATGTACTGTTTATAAAATAAATTAACAACAAGGTCCTACTGTATAGCACATATTCAGTATCTCATAATACAATGTAATGGAAAAGAAAAAACAGAGATGTCACAGCAGGAGCTCAACTATCAGGAGTCCTTGGGCCCCCTTCAGACTCATTTCAAGAGTCGGGGCTCAGGAGTCTTCACCCCCTATCCGAGACACCTGCTACTCCTTCTGCCTGGAGCAGGGCTTCTTCTCGCCGCCCCTCCCCACAGACGTGCCTAGCTCCTCCTCTCCATGCTCCCGGTCACAGCTGCAACGCCCTGCCCTGCTGCCTTCGCCACCCGCCCCCACGGCAACCTCCACTCACCTCCTGTGTGGCCCTCGTCACTGGTAATGAGCTGCTGAATCTCTTGTGTTCTCTGACCATATACTGTTCCTCTGGGCACTGGTCATCCATCATCCCAAGTTCCTTGCCTCAACCAAGTGAAATGAAGTTCCTGGGGAGTGGAGACCACATGGGTCTCCCTGGACATCAGAAGGGATGTCAGACCAACAGGGGCTTAATTTCTCCTCTGTGAAGTGGAGATAGTAATGCTCATTCTATCCATCTCAAGGCCTTGTTGTCAGGCTTTGAGAGATTATTTTTGCCAGAGAGCTCTGTTAAAAAAGGCTGATTACAAATGGCCCACTTTTTAGTAATACAGTTGCTGCAAAAAAAGAAAAAGCAACTTGAGAAGCTCTTACTCTTGATGAGGAATAATGGATAAAATCAAAACACCCCCATTCCCTCCTTCATCCTTAACCCTTTACATCCCAACCTAGGCATGGTGGCTACTTTTCTCCAAAAGTAATTAATGAAATAAGTTGCATAAGGGAAATGGCGGTAAATATTCTAATACAAAAGCAATCACTGAAGTGGCAATTTTAATTCAAAAATATTTTATTTACCATTATGCCAACTTTTTCTCCTTTTTTGTTGAATCAGTTCAGTTCAGTCACTTAGTCATGTCTGACTCTTTGCGCCCCCATGGACTGTAGCACGCCAGGCTTCCCTGTCCATCACCTGAAATAGAGACAGAAAACCACTGTAAAGTAATATTTGATGCCATGTTTACAGCAAACATGGCATCAAATATAACGATTTTAAATGTATATCATAAACTAAATATATCCAAAGCCAATATAGAGATGCTATTGATATCCAGTTGTTTTTCTGGAAAAGTTTAAGTGGTCCCAGTTACTAAAGTCATCAAGTTATTATAGTAATAGTTATAATCTGTTACTAAAATACTGTTGGGGGCATTTCCCTGGCAGTCCAGTGGTTAAGACTTAGCTGTGATATCACTAAGTACTATTGGCTGTGTCACAACTATAATCTTTCCTCATAGAACCGTCTCTTAATAGGATGGTGTCGGCTGAAAAATACCTTAATAGTAGTTTCCTCCTTTTCTGTACTTGGAGTAGAATCTGAATACTATCCACTGTAAAGCCTTGAAAATGTTTTCGTTTGTGTAGATTCGGTTAAAGTTCTAAAATAATACATAAATTGTGGGTGCATGCTCAGTCACTCAGTCATGTCCAACTCTTTGCGACCCTGTGGACTATAGCCCTCGAGGCTTCTGTCCATGGAATTCTCAGGCAAGAATACTGGAATGGGTTGCCATTTCCCCCTCCAGGGGATCTTCCTAGCCCAGGGATTGAACCCACGTCTCTTGCATCTCCTTAGGAAAGATTAAAATTGTATGATTGCTGATTTTATTTCTTTACTTGAGGCACTTAGTAGACTAGACATGGGAAACCTGGAATATTAGATACTCAGGATAAAGAACACAGTCTTTGTAAATCTCTGATATAATCTCTCTTCACATGAATATCCTGAATCACCAAGATCACCATGTTGCCACCTAATCCTGAGCCATTTCTATGTTCATTAGATCCAGCTTTCCCATGAGGTGGTTTCCTGTAGCAGTTTATCAGCTCAGTTCAGTTGCTCAGTCGTGTCTGACTCTGAGACCCATGGACTGCAGTGCACCAGGTTCCCTGTCCATCACTAACTTCCGGAGCTTGCTCAAACTCATATCCATTGAGTCAGTGATGCCATCCAACCGTGTCATCCTTTGTCGTCCCCTTCTCCTCCTGCCCTCAAATTTTCCCAGCATCAGGGTCTTTTCCAATGAGTTAGTTCTTCACATCAGATAGCAATCTATGGATCTATATTTTTTGTTGTTGTTGTTAAAGCAAAGAGTCTTATCAATATTAAGAACTGACTCATCTGTTTAATTTATCAGTAATTGCATTAGTATCTGCCTTTATTATTTTAATTTTCTATTGAAAGTTTTTTTTTTTCAATTCTGTAGTGCTTTACAGTTTTCAAAAGTTTTACACACATGATTTCATATAATCCCACAATAACCCTTTTTACAAATTCTGCCTGACCCTACATTCCACCTTCCCTGCCCCCACTGGTAACCACTAATTTCTTCTCTGTTCAATGCACGTATATTTTATTAGGATCTCTAAAGCTTCACTCATAATCAATATTGGCCTACATAATAAATCTTTATGCATAAATGGAGACTTGTCATAAACAAAAATTATCATATAAAATGCCCTGATCTAAAGTGAAATGACCAGGTATATACGTAAATCTAGTTAAGAGATGTGGATTATTTGAAGCACATAGCTAACTAGCTGTCTGAGTATAGCATAGCAGTTAACTTCATTGCCTTTTTTTTATCAGCCCAGCCAGGTCCAAATGCCCACTCTTGTAACCAGAGTGTTTCAACAAGCCTACATTTTCTTTATGTTTACTATGCAATCAATAACAGTGCTTGGAGGCACCACCTTATTTAAAATCCTGTCTCTACAGAGCCTTTTTGAGCTTCCAAAACTGTCACCACCTTGGTTACCTGGCAGTAATCTGCAAAATTTTCCTCCACCTATGCAAGCTGGGAATGCCAGCAGATAGATGACAGGGAGGAACAGGGCCCCTCTGAAGACCGGCATGTGCTCTCCCGCAGAGTGCTGCACCCTGGCCTCCTTGCCCCCAGATCTGCGGTCACCGGAGCAGCACTTCCTGGGTCATTCCCCAGGCTGAACGTAGCTGCAGTCACCATGCGCCCCAGCGTAATGAAGAGCTGTGCTTCCCCCACTGGTGAAAGGGTCCCAGTTTAAACCACAATGAGTTACCACTACTCTACCAGGAAAAAAACAAAACAGCACGTGTTGTCGAGGATGTGGAGAAATTGGAACACGTGTACACTGTTGGTGGGTGTGTAAAATGGTGCAGCCATTATAGAAAAAGAAAAATGACAACTCCTCAAAAAATGAAAAAAGAATTACACATGATCCAGCAATTCCACTTTTGGATATGTATCCCAAACAATTGAAAGCAGGATCTCCAAGAGGTATTTGCAGACCCATGTTCATAGCAGCGTTATTCATGACAGCCAAGCTGTAGAAGATATCCACAGATATCTTCTATGATATATCCAGATCAGATATGTCCAACTGCTATATACAACTCAGATATCCATAGATGGATGAATGGATGAACAGGATGTGGTGTCTGCATAACACAATGGGATATTATTCAGCCTTTAAAAGAAGGAAATTCTGGACTTTCCTGGCGGTCCAGTGGTTAAGACTCCTTGCTTCCAGTGCAAGGGGTGTGGGTTCAATCCCTGGTCAAGGATCTAGGATCCCACATACTGCATGGCATGGCCAAAAAGTTTCAAAAAAAGAATAAGAAATTCTAACATGTCCCTTGAGGATATTATGTACTTTGAGGATGTTATGCTAAGTGAAACAAGTTCCAAAAAAATAAAAACTGTGTCATTCCACTCGTATGAAGTATCTGCTGCTGCTAAGTCGCTTCAGTCGTGTCCGACTCTGTGCGACCCCACAGACGGCAGCCCACCAGGCTCCCCTGTCCCTGGGATTCTCAAGGCAAGAACACTGGAGTGGGTTGCCATTTCCTTCTCCAATGCATAAGAGTGAAAAGTAAAAGTGAAGTCGCTCAGTCGTGTCCGACTCTCAGCGACCCCATGGACTGTAGCCCACCAGGCTCCTCCATCCATGGGATTCTCCAGGCAAGAGTACTGGAGTGGGGTGCCATTGCCTTCTCTGATGAAATATCTAGAGTGGTCAAATCCAGACAGAAAGCAGAATGGGGGTTGCCAGGGGCTGCAAGAGTGGGAGATGGAGAGCTAGTGTTTAACAGGAATGGAGGTTCAGTTTTGTAAGATGAAAAGAGTTTAGTAGATGGATGGTGGTGATGTTAGCAAGGCAATACAAATATACTTACTGCCACTGAACTATACATTTTAAAATGACTAGGATGGTGAATTTTATTTTTATGTGTATTTTACCAATTTTTTTTTAAAAAGCAAATTATCCTGGTTTAAACCATAAACTATATATCCACACTAATTATAACTAATTCTGAATATGTGTCCGTGTTAGGAAACATTTTCGACATAAACCATTCATTTCCAACTATAGATTAAGAGCTCTGGTTATGAAGGCAGATGGGGAAGAGTTGAAAGGACATTTGTTTGGAATGGGTGGTGATAGGCAGCAGTTCACATGAGAATCAGGCCACCAGTGAGGGGAAATCTAACTTCATCCTTTCATTGACTTGAGGCTGCAGTTCTTTGGGAAAGAAGGCTCCCTGCAGTTTCTAGAATGCTAATCAGGGGGCCAAGGAAGAAGCTCAGACAACCAGGCCAGGCCACCCCCAGGGGCCTTCGCCCCTGGACTGAGCCCTCCTCCATGGCCTACATCACCCCACAGGCCTCCCCTGTCCTCCAGACTTAGCTGTGGCTGCTGCCTTCTGAAATGCCCTCCTGCATTTCCGCTCTGCCATCCCTGATGAAACGCTGTTGTTGTTGTTATTCAGTCAATCAGTCATGTCCTCCTCTTTGTGACTCCATGGACTGCAGCACGCCAGGCTTCCCTGTCCTTCACCATCTCCTGGAGATTGCTCAAACTCATGACCATTGAGTCAATGGTGCCATCCAACCACCTCATCCTCTGTCACCCCCTTCTCCACCTGCCCTCAACCTTTCCCAGCATCAGGGTCTTTCCCAATGATAGCTCTTCAAATCAAGTGACCAAAGTGTTAGAGCTTTAGCTTCATCATCAGTCTTTCCAAGGAATATTCAGGGTTGATTTCCTTTAGGATTGACTATTTTGATCTCTTTGCAGTCCAAGGGACTCTCAAGAATCTTCTCCAGCACCACAGTTCGAAAGCATCAATTCTTCGGCACTCAGCCTTCTTTCTGGTCTAACTCACACATCTATTCATGACTACTGGAAAAACCATAGCTTTGACTCTGTGGACCTTTGTTGGCAACGTGATGTCTTTGCTTTTCAATATGCTGTCTTGGTTGGTCATAACTCTTCTTCCAAGAAGCAAGCAAATTGAAATTAAAAGAAGAAACCCTGGGTCCCCTAAAAAGTCAGCCCTTCCATGAGGGGAGCCCAGGACTGGTGCTCCTTCAAGGTCTGGGTCCCTCTGCTGTGTCACTCCTGTGTGAGAGTGCCCCATTGATTCTCCCCAGGCCACCATCCTCCACGGGCCTCATCTCCTCATTAGCTGATAAACTTCTTGCTGTGTCACTCCCGTGTGAGAGTGCCCCATTGATTCTCCCCAGGCCACCATCCTCCACGGGCCTCATCTCCTCATTAGCTGATAAACTTCTGGAGGGAAGTATGACGATGGTGTTTGAAATCTTCTCTTTGGTTCCATGACAGGTGTTTGAACACCAGCAGATGGTGGTCACTACAGTTCATCTTCCATTTGCTGTCACCATGGCTGTGACTTCAGTTACTATTTAACACGTTACTTGTTAACCTTCTCCTTTCAAGCTTCGTGCAGTGCATCCTCACGGTAGCTCCGCTGTTAGCTTTCTGAGGAAGACCATCTGTTGGAAGTTTTCGTTTTTGTTTTTTAATTTGGCTGTACCGGGCCTCAGTTGTGGCAAATGGAACCTTCATTACAGCGTGTAGGATCTTCAGTTTTGGCACGCGGGATCTAGTTCCCTGACCAGGGATCCAACCCGAGTCCCCTGCGTTGGGAGTGTGGAGTCTTCACCACCAGGCCACCAGGGAAGTCCCTGTTGGCAGTCTTAATGCTAGAACCCTAGTCAAGGCAGGCTTCTCCAGGAAACTCAGGTTTTAATGAGTTCACCCCTCACAAGGGTAGAGTTTCTGAGGGGCTGGGTCACTTGGCCTCGTGAGCAGCTCCCTAAGAGGAATCTGGAATGAAACTTGGTGTGTGCTGAAGACCTCACCTACCTCTCCATCCTCCCTACATGTTCTAAAAAGGGTAAGCGTCATCCAGGATGGTGTTAGTCACTCAGTCATGTCCAGCTCTTTGCGCCCCCATGAACTGTAGCCCACCAGGCTCCTCTGTTCATGGACTTCTTCCAGGCAAGAAATCTAGAGTGAATAGCCATTCCCTTCTCCAGGGAATCTTCCCAACCCAGAAACTGAACCCCGGTCTCCTGCATTGCAGGCAAATTCTTTATTATCTGAGCCAACAGGGAAGCCCATCCAGGGCAGCAGGAAGGTCCAATAAGACCTGAAGGAGTAGAATTCCTTTCCGAGGACTTTTCTACCTTGCCTGTGGCATGAGATTAAAAGTGGAAACAACAGCGAGCACAAGCTTGGAAAATCAGCTCTAGCTTTAAAGTCCCCACTTTCTTTGTGTGAAACAGCCCAAGGAGGGCAGGTACTTATTTACTCCAACATTATCACCAAGTGCAGCAGCACACAGCTCAGGGCAGGTGGAACCCCGACAGTCAGGATGTGCTGAAGGCCCTGGGGTGTGGACACTCTCTACACCTGCTCTGGAAACCAGTTCAATACATTTTCTTTTTATAGAAATTCTAATCTCTAACTATGGCCACATTTGGTTTCTACCTTAGCTGGCAGTGTTGCAGTTGTGGAGATGTAAACAAATTTTGTTTCACTGAGAAAGTGGTTGCATAAGGCTTACTTTTCATCCCTTTCAGCTCATTCAAAAGCTTTAAAAGGCAACATTTTAACTCTGAATTTTGTGACTTTGAAATAGACACAGATGGTATCATCCTTTTATTTTCTGACTGCTGCTGCTGCTGCTAAGTCACTTCAGTCATGTCTGACTCTCTGCGACCCCATAGACGGCAGCCCACCAGGCTCCCCCGTCCCTGGGATTCTCCAGGCAAGAACAGTGGAGTGGGTTGCCATTTCCTTCTCCAATGCGTGAGAGTGAAAAGTGAAAGTGAAGTCGCTCAGTCATGTCCAACTCCTAGCGACCCCATGGACTGCAGCCCACCAGGCTCCTCCATCCATGAGATTTTTCCAGGCAAGAGTACTGGAGTGAGGTGCCACTGCCTTCTCCATATTATTTTTTTTCTATGGTCTACTAAAACTATGGTCAACTAAAAATCAGTGCCCAACCTAAAAGTTGAGAATTATGTTTTATTCAGTGGACAAAACTGAGGACTTAAGCCCGGGACACAGCATCTCAGATAGCTCTAAGGGACTGCTCCAAAGGGCTAAGGGAGGAGCCAGGATATACAGGAATTTTTGCAACAAAGACCAGGTAGTCAGAACTTCAAGAGATTACTGTTTTAATTAAAGAAAACCAGATATCTCAAGTTAAAGAACTTAGCACTTTTGTATTCTTGGCAAAATACAAGAGTCAGGGGCTCATCGAAATCATTCCTTTGACGTGCACCTCAGCTAACTGGAGCCAGTATCCTGCGTTTTCTCATCCTGAGTCTCCTCGGGAGGCACTCTCTGGGTGGTTGAAACAGCTCTAATGTGATGGCTTGATGGCTGTAACACCCTTTGTTTACTGATATGGCAACATTTTTTTTTCACTGATACTGTGCTTCCGTGAAAATGTCGGTTGTATTACATTGATCTTAAAATACAGTTTAGGCAACTTGAAATATGAACTCCCAGATCCTCAGACTTCCCAATCTATGATTAACTATAATTAATCTTCTCACATGTTATTCCATCTCGGATCCTGTCAAATAACCCAGAAGACACTGTGCACAACTTCGAGCAGGAAGTCCCTGCATGTTACTTAATGGTGATGCTGTTTGCCAGACATACCAGACCATGCATTCATTCACAAACCTTCCAGGAGTGTTTCCTCCGTGCTTGACACCACACGTTTCTATAATGGGTGGATTAGAGAGATCACAAACCTTAGGCTGCCAGATTTAGCAAATAAAGATACAGGAAAAAGTTTGGGATAAGTATATCCCTGCTGCTGCTGCTGCTAAGTCACTTCAGTCGTGTCCGACTCTGTGCGACCCCATAGACGGCAGCCCACCAGGCTCCCCCGTCCCTGGGATTCTCCAGGCAAGAACACTAGAGTGGGTTGCCATTTCCTTCTCCAATGCATGAAAGTGAAAAGTGAAAGTGAAGTTGCTCAGTCGTGTCTGACTCTTCGAGACCCCATGAACTGCAGCCTACCAGGCTCTTCTGTCCATGGGATATTCCAGGCAAGAATACTGGAGTGGGGTGCCATTGCCTTCTCCAAGTATATCCCTAATATTGCATATTATTCATTGTTTATCTGAAATTCAAATTTCAGAGGGTGCCCTGTATTTTATCTGGCAACCCTACAGACAGCATATCTTGATCAAAAGTCCATCTAAAAAGTAATCTGTGAAACTATCTGATCTTCATTGGAAATTACATCAGAAAATGTCCAGATCTTAGAGGGCCATGTGTATACAAACTATCAGTGCAGCTTAAATCACAATTCTGTCTCACTCTCCAGAGTGCTTCTTTGAAAACTAATTTTCTCTCTTTTCAGACAATAGAGTAAGTACCTGACTCCCAGTAGGACAGTGCACAAGGATTCTGTTTGATTTTCTGGACGATTGTGTGTCTTTGCGCCTGCAGAGAGTGTCGTCCTTGGAGCAAGGGTTGGCCTATTTGGAACTCCGTGTGGGGGGAGGGGGTGGGTACCACTTGCAGATCAAAGGCACCTGACTGCACTCCTACTCCCTGCGCATCCCCTGCCCGCCGTCCATGTCCTGGTGGAAAACATCAGGCTCCCCTTTACAGAAGGCACGGACTGCTGCCTCAGCACTGTGCTGACCCTTTGGTGCCATTTCTGATTTATATTTTGCTGAGTTATCTGTGCCAAGGACTGTCTGTTTTCAATAAAGCGGAAGCTTTCTCTTGCTGCCACCGAGGAGAATGCCTGACCTGTTTCCACGTCTGGGAGGAAGCCCCAGAGATTTCTGTGCTGACCTGGAAGAACTCCGGGGGATGGGCACACAGCATCCCCTGCCAGCTTGTGCCCTTCCGGCTACGAGGTTCTCGTTAATGGGACCACGTGCAGGTGGCACTTCCAAGCTCTGTGTCTTAAGCCCTATTACTCCCTCGGTTATCACATCTCATTAATTATTCATTGCCTAACTTTCTTCCAGAGGTAATTAATGAGATAAGTTACACAACGGCAATGGTAGTAAATATTGTAATATAAAAGCAATTACTGAAGTGGCAATTTTAATTCGAGATTATTTTAATTACATGGGACTCCAACTTATTTAAAATCCTTTCTCTGCAGAGCCTCCTCTGAGCTTCCAAAGCTGTCACCACCTTGGTTACCTGGAAATAGTGTGCAGAATTTTCTTCCACCTTTACAGCAGTGAGCTAAGTAGGGGCATTCGAGCAGATCAGTTACCGGTAGATCACAGGCAGGATCTGCCCCCACCCCCCGACAGGAGCCGGAAGATAGCCTATGCATTGAGCACTGTGTTTCAGAGGAGGACAGAGGTGGAGGAAACCTGCATTCTAAGCAGGAGCAGCTTCATGGGCCGCTGACCGTGCAGTGTCGTACAGCCCCATGCTCAGACTGCCCACACTTGGTTTAATGCTCTGCAGTTGTCCCCCTGAAATTCTTAAGTTTGTTCCTCGAATCTGTGTTTTGTAAGCAAAGTCCAGTGGGACCTGGGGCGTGCAGCAGGGGCTTGGAGCCCTAGGCTCTGGGTAGACCACCTCCCTGTGATGGGCTCTCAGAGCCTGCCTCCCTTGGTCCCACCTAATGTTCCCCCTCCACTCCGCACAGTTACTGCTGCCATCTCATACCCACCAGCAGGGCATGGACACAGCTGGGTCGGGAGGGCAGCACGCCTGGGGCACTGCAAAGCCCTTTCCACCCCAAGCTGGCAGCATTGGGGTCTGTTCAGTGGGCAGCTGTTCAGGGTCAACCCTCTCCCCCAACCTGACCCCATTGCCTCATGCACCCTGGTGCAAAGGCCACAATACTTTGGAGGTCACAACCCCTGAGCCAGGGCACCACCTGATAAGACGCCCAGTGCCTGGTCTTATATTAACCCCACAAGTACCCCAGGGCTCAGAGAGCATGGTGTGAAATAGCAAAGAAAAAATGCTGTGGCCCATTGAGAGGCCACAGAAGAAAAGAGGGGCGCTGTATCTTGGTGGTGTGATGACACTAGATTCCTGCCTCCTGAATAAGAGGCTCACATACTTGTTTTGCAGTGAGCCCCTGCAAATAAAGTGGCAGGTCCTGGCTCCAGGGCCTGGGGATGCCAGGTCACTGGCCTTATGGACATAAGGCAAGTCCCATCTTTTAACTTAAGATCCTTGTGGGGAGTGTTCCTTCGGGTGACTCCGAGGCTCCAAATGCACTCTGCTCCCTGGACTCGTGCAAGGTGCACGCTGCCAGCCAAGCTCCGAGGCCAGACCTTCCTCCTGCCTCCTATGATCCCCCTTGCTCCTTTTTCCTTCACTGGGAAAAGAAAAGTGAGACAGCCTTTGAGGCAGAGTGGTTCTGATCAAGGAGACACATGGGTCTGAAGCAGGAGCTCCCTGCTGGCAGGAGCCGTTCCCCTGGACAAGCGACAGGCTCTCTGCCTTTCACCAGAGCCGAGCTGGGGCCCGGAGTGCACCTCCAGCCTCCATCCTGGTGTCCAGGGAAAGGACACGCTGCGGCCCTGCAGGCCTGGCTCATCCACGGCTGATGCACAGGCCCATTCAGGCCCTCCCAGAACAAATCATCTCATCGGGCAGGGACTAGAAAGTTTGATTGGCCTGTGGTGCGATGTTTGGGGATGCTCTTCCCGTCAGCGGGCTGCACATCCGGGGAGAGGGACTGCTCACTTTCTCCTCCAGGACGGCGCTGGAGAGTCACAGGACTTACTTGGCACTGTGCATGCGTGTGTGCATGCTCAGTCGTCCAGTCGTGTCCTATTCTTTTGTGACCCCACAGACTGTAGCCTGCCAGGCTCCTCTGTCCATGGGATTCTTCAGGCAAAAATACTGGAGTAGGTTGCCATGCCCTCCTCCAGGGCATCTTCCCCAGCCAAGGATCAAATCCATGTTTCCTGCATTGGCAGGAGGGTTCTTTAGCACTGCACTGTCTGGGAAGCCATACTCGGGAATGATAAAGCAAATAAAGTTATAATAGATTGCCCACATTCTAGTTTATTTCATTCCCCTTTCCTTTTCTTACCTACCCCTTCCACTGTTCTCCCTCTTTGATCAACATGGCAATGAAACTGCCTTTCATTGTTCAGCTAACCTTAAAGAGACAAAGGCATGGCCTGAACATCTTTGTTTGTTTGTTTTGGCCATTTAAAAATTGTATTTTCTTTTAATTTGTATTTTGTGTCGGAGCATAGTTGATTAACACTGTTGTGTTAGTTTCAGATGAACAGTTAGTAATGCAGTTATACATATACATGTATCTATTCTTTTTCAGATGCTTTTCCCATTTAGTTTATTACAGAATATTGAGCAGAGCTCCCATGTGAGCAGACTTCCCGTGCTATACGGGGTCCCGTCCTATAGTGGGTCCTTTCTGGTTATCCGTTTTAGATATACCAATGTGTACATGTCTTTCCTCGACTGGAATGTCTTTTTGGTGTTCCCCCTAGCTGGGTCTCTCTCATTCTCTGCCTCTGTCCGTGGGGGTTGCTTTCTGCCATGAGGTCTCCCTCAGTGTTCTCTTGGGGGCACAGCCTCTGAAAAGTATATCTGTAGGGCCACACTGTAAAGGTGCTTGGAGAGGAGCCCACCTCCCTATTTATATGTCCCCGCCCCTAGCTGCGGCTGCACCGGAGTGAGGCTGGAGAGCCCTGGTCCAGCGTTTTTCTCAAGAGCATCCCACTCAGAATAGCCTTGCTCTTTTAAATGACATAGAACATTTGCTTACAGAATTTCATTTCACGCAGTCCAGGAAATCCGTCAGTCCCTGTCTGTATTTCCAGCTCTGTTCATCATCATTCGTGTGCCTAAATAGAAGGGCTAGAGTGCGGAGATCTGCAGAACCAGGCTTGATGGGAGGAGCCCATCTTGTCCACGTGGTGCTAGAGAACCCAGATACCTGGGGAAAGGCTCGCGAAAGCGAACTGCGCATGCGCAAGCCACAGGGCTCCTGCTCCTGCGTTCGCGGGAACCTGCTCACCGATCCCAATTATCCAGAAAGACACAGGATCATAGGCGCGGGCCCCTGGGACCAAAGTAAATTAAGTAATTAATTAAAGGGCTACTTGATACCAGACTCTGGAGACTAGGAGGAAGGATAAATAGTACCGCCTCCGGTCTGAGCCTGTTTCTCTTCACCCTGCATAACCGCCCTGATGGGTCCCGCCGGCCTTGGCTTCCCACCCATTCTTCGACCCCCTTGCCCAAGGCTTGCCCCATCTCTACTCTAGAAGATAAATCCCACCTTGTGTTCAGCACTCAGCTTAGCTCCTACTCCTCTGGGGAGCCCCCCCCCCCCCCCAGCCGAAAACTCTGGCCCTCCCTGTTCCCCTGGTCCCTCAACTCTCAGCCCTAAGGATTTTATCACACAATTCCACACTTGACATACACTGTCTTGTTTGGAACCTTGTTCTGCTGCTGCTATTGCTAAGTCACTTCAGTCGTGTCTGACTCTGTGCGACCCCATAGACGGCAGCCCACCAGGCTCCCCCGTCCCTGGGATTCTCCAGGCAAGAACACTGGAGTGGATTGCCATTTCCTTCTCCGATGCATGAAAGTGAAAAGTGAAAGGGAAGTTGCTCAGTCGTGTCCGACTCTTAGCAACCCCATGGACTACAGCCTACCAGGCTCCTCCATCCATGGGATCTTCCAGGCAAGAGTACTGGAGTGGGGTGCCATTGCCTTCTCCGTGAAACCTTGTTCTGGGCCCTCCAAATCAGAGGGTGTGGATTTGCATGGTGCATTTTGCCCCCACCACGCTCAGAACAATGCCAGACAGGTGTGGGTACAGACCCACAGTGCGAGGAAGGAGCCTGGCAAATTCTAAATGGCAGAGGAACCCTGCTGACCTAAAACAAAAGGAAGATGCTCTGGATGTGACTGGATTCAGGCAGGTAATGCCTTCAGCTCATCTTGGAAGTCAACACACAGCAAGCTAAGAAATCTCTCGCCCCCAGCACAGCATCTAACGTATCAGAGGCTCAGTACATAGTTGTCAAGAGAATGCATGTCATCACCTGGGCTTGTCGAGGCAGGTGTTTAACATGTGCTCAAACATTATATAGACACCTCCATGCATCTTCAGGAAGAAAACACAGGGACAGCATATTAGAGTCCACTCAGGACTAACTCACTGTAATAAGTCATCATGGCTTTGGGGGCCCGTGTTCTCTAATTTTCTCTCACCCTCCCATGGCGCATCATCCTGAATGAGGGAAAGGCAAAGAATTCCATAGAAATGAACATGTGTGTGCTCCGTTGCTCAGTCATGTCTGACTCTTTGTGGCTCCATGGACTGTAGCCAGCCATGCTCCTCTGCCCATGGAATTTTCCAGGCAAGAATACTGGAGTGGGTTGCCATTTCCTACTCCAGGGGATCTTTCCCACCCAGGGATCCAACCTGCTTCTCTTTCATCTCCTGCATTGGCGGGTGGCTTGGTGGCTTCTTTACCATTAATGCCACCTAGGAAGCCCAGAAAGGAGCATGTCATCTCATTAGAATTTTATTAGGCATTTCTCACGATAAGTAGCTAAAATGAGGATCATTGGATTTTTGATTGATAGATTTATCAGAGAATATTAGTAGTGAGAGGAACCTTAGATATCATCTGATCCAAGCCCATGTCTTAATCGATGGGGAGGTGGAGACCTCCAGGGAATGACTATGACCCAGGATTGCAGGTTTCCAGGCTGCCCCACTCCCCCTGAACCTCAACGGGACTGATCCATCAAGCTCACCTTGATGGACATGTGGCAGGTATCTGGGAAGTTAGGATCACACGGATAGTGCAGGCATTCTGGATGATGGTCTTCACTTCCTTACAAAGAGAACCCTCTATTCAACTTCACCTTACACTGAGCCGCAGGTTCTTCAGGGGAAGTGGGTTAGGCGCCAGCCCTAAGAAATGTCTGTTGATCGGTCCAACCCAATCTTTGTGATCTTACCCTTACTGTGGAACTGGTTTAGCCATGGTCACCTGATGCAGTTCAAGCCAGCTTGACGTGAGGGGTAGTCTGTGCGATGAGGGAAATAAGATAGGCCCTTCCCTTTTCCTGGATGCGGGCAGCTATGTGTGATGACTGCAGCAGCCATCTGAGAGCAGTGAGGAGCATCAGCCTGCAGACGCTCAAGTCAAGGATGGCAGTGAGAGGATATGGAAGGAAACTGAGTCCCTGCTGAGGCCCCAGAGTCTCTGAGTTTGCCGGTCCTGGAAACTCCCCTCTTTGGGGGCTTCTTACTGTGAGGCCCACACGTCCTTCCTTGCTAGGCTTCTGCTTATTTTAATTGCTGTCCATGTTCCCTGTCACCAGACACGGTCTGTCAGCTCTGCGCTATTACACAGCCTTTCAAAAGGCCCTTCTGAAGAGCGCTTCCTGCAGAAACACCTGAATAATACTTGATGCGTTTGCCCTGAGAGTCCTCATCTGGGGAGCAAATCCAGCCTGGTTGACAACGGCTCATGAGATCACAGCTTGAGTGGGCACAGCCACAAGTCTGGGTTCACATTCTGTCATTTGGTTTCCATGAAAATCGCTTGTGCTTGTCATTCTTAAGTCTTGTATTCCGTGGTGAGATGCAAATTAAACACCACGTCATGCTGACATTAAGACGCTTGGTTTATTTGCTTTAAACACAGGAGAGAAATGGGATTGATGTATTCAGACGGAGATGAGGGTAGGAGGAGGGTTTTCAGGAGACATACTCGATTCCAACTGGGTGCTGCCAATCTCTCTGGGCCCCACCAGCCTCCCTTGGGAGCTGCCTTTGACCTTGTTCAAGGTCCTAGCTGTCTGGAACTCTGCACTAAAACAGCAAAGTTTATGGAAATAGGAGACCTCTAAGAAGTAGTGTTGGAAAGCTCATTTGCTGTATCACCTTCGACATTCTTTTTCTGGAGAGACAGTAGCTAATCTCCCAGGTTCCTTCCTGATCGCACATCTGATAATCCCATGAGGTGACCACAGATGGGTAATATGAGTTAAGAATGCCAGTAAACTGGAGGAGTTCCTATCTGTTTGGGCTGCCATATTGGAAGAAGTATGAGAGTTATTAAAAATTAAAGGAGACTACTGTTAACCTTAGGTATTGGGCACTTGTTACATACTTGGCACTGTGCTAAGAACATTACAAGCATGTTCTCATCTAGTCCACCTAGCAACCCTATGAGGCCAATGCTGTTATTACTCCCTTAATCGAGGGAGGCAGCTGAGAGGCTCAGAGACGGTCAGCAACTTCCCCGAGGCCACACAGCGAGCAAGCAGAGGAGGTCAGATGTCTGTCTGGGTCTGTCCAGTTCTAAAGTTTACACAGTATTCTGCCTCACATGGTAAAAATTCTCTAGATGTGCCTCATGTGCCTGAGGCCAGAAAGGCTGATAGTTTAACGCAGTCACTGAGAAAGTCTGGGTCCTCAGAGAGTGCAAGTTAGCCTGAGGAGTTTGGGATCTGTGGGGCACCCTTCCTTCTCCACCAAGCCTTCCTTCTCCACCACACCTGTGCTGTGAAGTGGACATGATGGCTCTTTTATTATGTAGATTATCGTGAGGCTCAGAGGAGGGATCTGAAAAGAAAATGCTTTGAAAAAATATAATAAACCATATACATTGAAGCATCTATTATTAAAAATAGTCAAGTAAGGATAAAAAATAGGCTAATCAACTACATCCAAATTAAAAGTGTTTTGCTGCAAGCGATATCATCAAGAAAGGGAAAAGAGTACCCACACAGAGGGGAAAATGTTTTCACATTGTGTATCTGACTTTTATCCAGATAGTATTAAAATTATGTTAATTTTATTAATATAATATTCACATTAATAATAAAATTAATGAAATGTAAATGGGACTTTTATCCAGATAGTAACTCTGCCAGGGGAGGCACTGTGCTTGGGGGTCTTTCTGGCTTCCCATAGAGTGAGCTGTTGCTGCATTGCAACTCCAGTCCCAATCGTGAAGAGAAGGATGTCGAGTTCCTGGCTTTGAAATGCTCTCTGAGCCAAGAAAGGTTTTTCAACTCAGCTTCACTGGCAGGACCACCCACCTGACTCAAAGGGAAGCAGGTTTGCATCACCAGAAGGCAGCAGTTTCTGGGCAAGTCTCTTAAATGCTGCCAAGGGCTGCACGATAATGCAGCCGCAGGGTGGTTTCGCTTAGCTGTAAGGTTCAGGGATGGTCTAGCCCAGCCAACAGGCTTTTGGAGAAGCATTCCACAAGGGTGCAAGCCCAGTGTCCTCCAAGACCCTAACTCACCAGGTCTCCCAGCTTAAATCCTGTCTGTTACTCAAACAAGAGGTGCAGATGTTTCTCTGCTTCCCAGTGATATTTACAGACCTGCCTCCCTGCACCGCCTTTTAGACTTTTGTTATTACAAAAATGGTAAGTTTCAAGTGATAAGTTCTAAATTTCAAGGAACAAATAATTCTGATACTATATAAGCTTTACTATAGATAGGACACTATAAAAGGTGAAACACTATGCAATATATTCTTTTAAGCTAAAACCACCATGTTGCAAAATCTGCCAGAAATTGTTCCCAAAATATGAAATGCTGGGTTCTGTGCTTAGTCACTCAGTCGTGACCAACTCTTTGCGACCCCATGGACTGTAGCCTGCCAGGCTCCTCTGTCCATGGGGATTCTCCAGGCAAGAATACTGGAGTGGGTCGTCATGCCCTCCTCCAGGGGATCTTCTAACCCAGGGATCAAACCCAGGTCTCCCACATAGCAGGAGGGTTTTTTACCAGGGAACACAAAACATGAAATGGATAAATGTAAATATACGTCAAGTTCACCTATAAATATAGGTCCTCCCAAAATCCTAACTAAAATACTAGCAAGCTAAATTCAATAATATAGTAGTAGAATAAAGTTCCACAATGTAATTGACATTTAAAAGGAAACATGTGATATTGGTGAAAAAATAAAGAACTGGAAAAAATAGGAATGTTCAAAAAATATTTATCCACATAATTCCACCTTCTGAAAATATCCACAGTTAACATTTGAATATGTATCCTTCCAGTGTTTTGCTCTGTATATGGAATATGTATATATTTTATGTACTTCCGATCATGCTACTTTGTAGCCAGCAGATTGTCCAGGAAAGACCACGCACATATATCACATGAGGTTAGATGACGGCCTTCACTAATTTGGCAGAGTTCAGCAACACAGCAGAGAAAGCGGTGCCCCACAGCTAACACAGGTGGACCCCAGGTCCCCTTGGAGGTTGTAACAAAGTATTTACGTCTCAGTGCTTCGCAAACCCCATCAAAAAGACTTACACATTCTGTGTTCTTAATACTCCCATGTCAGAACCAGTTTATAGACAAGTAGGACCCTCTGGTTCCCACTTGTCCCTCTGGTCCAGAGGACCCTCTGGACCTTCTGATTCTTAAGCTTAAAAACCCTGAGTCAGTAAAACCCTATTCTGTCTTCCAAGGGAAGAAGCAGGATTAGCACACACGTAGGTGTTCCTGGTCCATTTCTCTGCCCTCAGATGATAGGCATACTGGAAAGCCCATTGCCTCACAAATTCAGAGTGAGAATTTTTCATGGCAGTAAATATTCTGCCCTAATAGGTTTAGAATAACTGCATAGTACTACATTCCCTCATAAGAATGTATAGTTATTTATTTAACTGGTCTCCTGTTTATGAGCATTTTGGTTGTTTACAAATCCTTTCCTAAGGACTGTAGTCCACCAGCCTCCTCTGTCCATGGGATTCTCCAGGCAAGAATACTGGAGTGGGTTGCCATTTCCTTCTCCAGGGGATCTTGCCAGCCCAGGGATTGAACCTAGATCTCTTGCATTACAGACATATTCTTTACCATTTGAGCCAGCAGGGAAGCCCATTGCAAATAACATAAGAGCATATATCCTTGTAGATACATGTTTTACATATCCCTGATTGTTTTCATTGGATAGCTTTCTAAAGTAGAATCTCAACTCTGTCCCTTATTAAGAACTTGGTCGTCCCTACCTAGAAAGAGACAGAATAATACCTACCCTCTAAGAAAGAGACAGAGGCATAAAGTAACAGAAAACCCCAGGGTCTCAGGTCTTAAGACCTGAGTTCCTGTTTGGGGGTATGGCTATTGTCCTCCCCTGGGGTCTGCATGCTCCATTCTGATTTATTTGTAGAACTTTCCTTTGTTTGATTTTGTATATTAGTGGAAAATATGCAGTTTTTGCATTGTCAACAAGTGGTATCATGACTTGCATTACAGTTTTTTCTATAGCTGACTTCACGTACTTTATGATTCTATACAGCTCTGATGGCTCACCGGGTAAAGAATCCGCCTGCAATCCAGGACACACAGGAGGTGTGGGTTTGATCCCTGAGTCAGAAAGATCCCCTGGAGGAGGGCACAGTAACCCACTCCAGTGTTCTTGCCTGGAGAATTCCACGGACTGAGGAGCTTGGTGGGCTGCAGTCCATGGGGTTGCAAAGAGTTAGACGTGACTGAGCAACTAGGCAGGCACGCGTGCATGCACGGTTTCTGGCGGTTCACTTCTTTCCCTGGAGAAGCTGAAAGAAACCGACTCCTCTGCGGCGGGCACTCTGCCTGGCTAAGTGTCTGTCAGCTCCCTCCTCCGCAAACCGCACACGCACAGGCGCACGCACACGCACACGCAGACGCACCACACGCACCCGCACACGCACAGGCGCACGCACACGCACACGCACGCTATAGCTCTGCAGCACCTGGCGCCAAGTGAATTCTCAGCAAAGGTCACACAGGATCATCCTTTACCGCATGCTGTTTACTCTGAACATAAAGACACGCCCTCCTTTTATCCTTAACATTTTTACAATCTCAGTTCGAGTCATTTTTCTCACAAGACTATCCACGTACGTGTTCTTTCTAGCTTTAGTACACAGACTTTTAAAGTCAGAGCTTAATTTCCACAGTGAATGTCTTTCGACTCAACTAAGGAACGCCTCATTTGCCTGAGTGATAGAGTGGGCAGTGACTGCAGAGGAGACCTGCCTGGTGGTCTCCTACGTCGGCGTTTCACACAGTTAAACAGTGCTGGAGTCTGGAAGTACTGAGGGAGGGCTCCTTCTGACTTGATAAATACTGTTTTTAATTTTTATTGGAGTATAGTTGACTTACAATGCTGTGTTAGTTTCAGGTGTACAGTAAAGTGAATCAGTTATACGTACACATATATCCACTCTTTTTTAGATTCTTTTCCCATATATTTTCCCAGAGTATTGAGTAGAGTTCCTTGTGCTGTACAGTAGGTCCTTATTAGTTATCTCTTTTATTTATAGTAATGTGTATACGTCAGTCCCAATCTCCCAATTTATTCCTCCTTGGCAACTATAGGAGGGAACTTCCGCCTTTGTTCCCTACATGTGTGACTCTGTTTCTTATCGTAAATAAGTTCATATGTACCTTTTTATTTTTTTTAGATTCTACATGTAAGCAATATCATATGATATTTGTCTTTCTTAGTCTGACTTACTTCACTCAGCATGATGATCTCTGGGTCCGTCCATGTTGCTGCAAATGGCATTATTTCACTCTTCTTATGGCTGAGTAGCATTCCATTGTATACATGTACCACATCTTCTTTATCCACTCCTTCGTTAATGGACATTTAGGTTGTATCCATGTCTTGGCTTCCACTTGACAAATGTTAATTGAGTGGTTCCTATTCTGGAATAAGATGCTGATATACTCCTCTCTATTCCTCTTGCAGAGAATAGCTAAAATCTTCAGGTTGTATATATTTAAAAATCATAAGAAGACTGAAAGATGGAGAGAAGGCAGGTCAGCCGAGAACTTTGGGCCTGAGGAGAGACACGGCAGTGTGCTCCCCGCGTGTGTGTGCCTGTGTGAGTGCTCAGTCCTGTGCAACTCTTTGTGACCCCATGGACCGTAGGCCACCAGGCTCCTCTGTCCATGGGATTTCTGGGTGTTCACGTTTCCTCATATAGCCTGGACCAGCGGGAGAAGCTGGCAATCTGGAACTTTTAGATGTTGCAACTCATTCCTGGAGAGTGAGTTTGAGGTAACCAGAGAAAGAAAGGGAGAAAGGGCTTTCTTGCACAGAAAACAGCATATGCAAATGTACCCAGGTGGTCAAAGTGATGAGATATATTATAGCTTAGGTTTGGGGGTGGACCCATTGAGGAATTGCCAGAAATTTAATTAAGGTCAGACCATGAAGAGCTTCAAAAACCATGTTTAATGCAAGACTTATTCCTAGAGGTATTACAGAGTTTTGTTGTTGTTGTTCAGTCTCTCAGTCATGTCTGACTCTTTGTGACCCCATGGACTGCAGCACGCCAGGCTTCCCTGTCCTTCACCAGCTCCCGGAGCTTGCTCAAACTCATAACCATCCAGTCAGTGATGCCATCCAACCACCTCATCCTCTGTCATCCCCTTCTCCTCCTGCCTTCAATCTTTCCCAGCATCAGAGCTAACAAAAACTTTTAGTCCAAGACCAACAGTCCTGCCAGTTTTATATTTTGGGGGATAATTCCAGCAACAGCAAACCTCCTGTGCCAGCTTTTCCACAGTCACATCTCCTAATGTGGTTATCGGAGCCTCCCCTGGTGGCTCAGCGGTAAAGAGACCAGCTGCCAATGAAGGAGAACCGGGTTCCATCCCTGGGTCAGGAAGATTCCCCTGGAGAAGGAAATGACAACCCACTCCAGTATTCTTGCCTGGGAAATCCCAAGGACAGAGGAGCTGGGCAGGCTATAGTCCATGGGGTCGCAAAAGAGTCAGGTACAACGGAGTAACTGAACAACAGTGTGGTTATAGTTTTAGATCAGTTGGTATCCTCAGAGACACCGTCAGGAAAGGAGGACCAACGCCAGGCCACTGATCATGGTTTAGAGAGCAAGCATGTGTTAGTTCATACAGAGTGCTGAGTGAGAAGGAGAGGGACCTCTCCTAAACTATTATCCTTCAATCCATCTCAACGGCACGCTGGGCATCACAGAGACCCACACAGTGCCCGCCAGGCACAGAGCCAGCCTCCACGTTCCTTGTTAGTTCAAAGCTCATGAACGACCTTGGATATTTATCCAGGCCCCACAGTACACTTGGCAGGAGGGCCTGTGCTGTGAGATCTAGGCGTCTGGGGTCCAGATCTCTTCTCTGACCACTGGTACTCAGACTCGCCCCAGGCCAGATTCAGTCGCTGCAGCCAAAGGAAGGGGCACGGCAAGCAATTTGTTTAGAGCGAAGCTAAGACACTCCCAAATGGGTATTTGGTCTCGGCCACTCACAAAACAGGCAAAACATTTCTTGAAATAAAAATACCAAAAGGAAATAAACCATCCAGGGGAGAACGGGGCTTACCTTACATAGCACATGAAATTTTGAGTACGTTTAAAAACATTCTCTTCAAGGAGAGGTACTAACACTGGAAAAGTACGAGAGGGACTGAAATCCCCTTACTTGTTTTTGGTGATCTTTTTTTTTTGTTTTTTTTAAATAGAGAAGAGAGATTGTTTCTCTTGTTTGGTTGCTAAGTCATGTCTGACTCTTTGTGACCCCATGGACTGCAGCATGCCAGGCTCTTCTGTCCCTCACTGTCTCCCAGAGTTTACTCAAATTCATGTCCATGATGGTGATGCTATCCAACCATCTCATCCTCTGTCACCCCCTTCTCCTTTGCCTCAGTCTTTCCCAGTATCAAGGTGTTTTCCAATGAGTTTGTAACCTTTTTGAAAGGTTAAATCCTTATTTTTATTATTTATTTTTTCATTCAGTAATCACAGTTCGGTTCAGTTCAGTCACTCAGTCGTGTCCGACTCTTTGCGACCCCATGAATCGCAGCACGCCAGGCCTCCCTGTCCGTTGCCAACTCCCGGAGTTAACCCAAACTCATGTCCATCGAGTCGGTGATGCCATCCAGCCATCTCATCCTCTGTCGTCCCCTTCTCCTTTTGCCCCCAATCCCTCCCAGCATCAGGGTTTTTTCCAATGAGTCAACTCTTTGCATGAGGTGGCCAAAGTATTGGAGTTTCAGCTTCAGCATTAGTCCTTCCAAAGAACACCCAGGACTGATCTCCTTTAGAATGGACTGGTTGGATCTCCCTGCACTCCAAGGGACTCTCAAGAGTCTTCTCCAACACCACACTTCAAAAGCATCAATTCTTCAGTGCTCAGCTTTCTTCACAGTCCAACTCTCACATCCATACATGACCACTGGAAAAACCATAGCCTTCACTAGATGGACCTTTGTTGGCAAAGTAATGTCTCTGCTTTTGAATATGCTGTCTAGGTTGGTCATAACTTTCCTTCCAAGTAGTAAGCGTCTTTTAATTTCATGGCTGCAGTCACCATCTGCAGTGATTTTGGAGCCCCAAAAAATAATCACATGTGGTCACCTATTATGTCCCAGGCACTGTGCGAAGTTCGTTGACACAAAGGCTTTTATTCCATGATCTCAATAATATCTTCACGTCCACATGTTTTCAAGGGCACCGTGATCCATAAATGGCATAGGGTCCAAGAACTCCCCTAAAAACTGCCCAATGCTGAGTCATCACGACAGTCAATCCATGTTATCATTTCAGGAAAAAGTTACTTTTTAACTTAAGTTGAAAAAATTGTTAATGTCTTTAGTATGGAAACATGACAACTAGTCAGCACACTAAAATTCGCAGTTTGCAGTTTTAAATATATAAAGCTTGAAGTCTTCTTGCAGGAGGGTATGCTCAATATGTCTTTTTCCATCGTCTTAATTCCACTACCCGAAAGAGCTTCTGTGGTTTAAGCAAGCCCATCCTTCTCTTGTATCTGCCTGCAATGCAGGGGACCTGGGTTTGATTCCTGGATCAGGAAGATCCCCTGGAGAAGGAAATGGCAATGCACTCCAGGATTCTTGCCTGGAGAATCCCACGGACAGAAGAGCCTAGCAGGCTACAGTCCTTGGGGTCACGAGAGTCGGACACGACTGAGTGACTAAACCACCACCATCCTTCTCTTAGTTCTCGTCCGCTGTGATGACCATCCCTGGCTTCTTTATTCTGCCACCCTGGCTGCCACAGCGGCTTCTACTCATGGCAAAGACGGTCACTACACTGACTCTGAAATGACCAGAGTTCCCCAGTGACCCCCAAAAAGGCTAGTTACTGGAGCAGGTTTTATAGAGGTTAGGGCAGTTACGTTAATCCAACAACCAAAGCCTCCAGAGCCCTTGCAGATAGGCCTGCCTCCATCCTTGATATTGATTGTCGTATCAAAAGCCACTCAGTCTCTACCCAGACCACGGAAACACGGATGTATTCCGTCCTGACCCCAGAGGCAACAAGAGCCTCACAGCCCTTCAAAGCAAGGCAGGAAGAAAACTAAAATTCTTGGCTCTCCCAACTGTTTCAAAAGCAAATAATAGTTATGCCAGTAAAACTGTCATTTTAAGTGAATTTCCTAATATAAGGAAGGAAAACATAAAACTCTTAAGGCTTTTCTGCCAATCTGATTCAGATCAGAGACTCTGTCTCCCTGGGCTAGTGGGTCTCATTACGACAGGACAGCGGTCATAAAAGAAAGGCGGCACAGTAACTGTTTAATGGACATTTTCCCAGAAATTAAAGGGCCGCTCTTCAAAAGACAGTCAGCTTGCGGTGCAGGCCCCAGGGAACTGCACACACGTCACTGCCTCCGCTGCAGACAGAGCAACCAGGTGCACCCAGCGCCAGCCTCACGCAGCCTTTGTTGTGGGGATGAAAGCCGGAGAATGTACCGCTTGGTGATCAAAGTCTTTGACCATCATATAAAACCAATCAAAATGCTCTTTATTTCTCTTAATTTCCTGGACTTCAGCAGATGTCATTCCAGAGTGTGGCAGGCAGACAGATCTCTTTCCTCCAACGTGTGTTCTTTGGCTTTGGGGAGTTTTTAGGTTTGGGTTTGTGTTGGTTTGGGTTGGGGAAGGTTTTTGTCTTTTTGTGGTTTTTCCCCAGTGTTTTGGGGACCTGCTGACAAACCGTTAACATGGATCCCAAACGTTCATGTTCAGTTCAGGATCTAACAACCTTTTCTTCATGATTCTATTGATAGTGGAGCCTTTTCTTTATGATTCCATTGACAGTGGTCACTTTGACTCGGCCCCTAGGAAGAGTGGATTTTAGTTCATAAGGGAAGAAAAAAATATTATAACTCTTAGATTGCTAACCACCCCTTCCCAGCCTCTGTCTAAAGATCCAGGAGTCCTCACTCAACCCCGGAACAAACAGCAGGCTGGGAAAGGAATCATTTTCGCTCAGGCAAGGTGTCAAGCTGCAGATGCTGCCTGACGGTGAAGAATTTTGTCAGACTGTTTGGGTACAGACCATGACACTGGCAGAAGAAATAAAAACCACTGGGGAAGGTTATGCTCAAACTCCGCTTTTCCTTAAACCTGCAATTCAAAACAGTGCTTTGATTTGTAGGTCCATCCGGCAAGATCATTTCTTGTCTTATCATTCTTCTGAAAAGCAAGATCCCAAAGCATTTTCGCCCCCTCCCCCGGCCCCTACACTGAGGATTAATGGGAATCTGTCCCCCGGCAAAGCATTTGTCAAAGATCTAAGGGGCAGGTGGGAAGGGTCCTTTACCTTGCCCTGGCTGCTTTTGCGCTTGAGACCATAAACTGACAAGCTCACTTGCATGCAGTCCTGTTGAAATGGTGGTCACAAGAGGGAAAAGCAAGCCAATATGTGCTGACTTAACATTAAAAAAGTAGTCACTGCATTTTCTGCGTTTAGAGTTTGACCTCAAAAAGGACAGAGTCAGGTGTGTTTCAATGCAATTAATAACGGACACTGAAGATGTTGGCTATTTTGTGAGTACCAGAACTTCTATGGCTCACTGTTTGGGTGGATGCATGTTATTTGCATTTTTGTGGTTAATTAATTGCCAGGAGGAGTATCCATGTTTGCTGTTCTCTTTGAGTTTCTAATTTGAGTATAGAACTTCCTGGCAGATTTCAGCGTGGATATGAACATCGAGTATAATTTGAAATGGTATTGCTGTATGCCACTGCACTGGAGTTGAATTTTAAAGTCAGAATAAATAAAAACTGTGTGACTGAGGGATCTCCAGTTCTCTAATAAAAGGCTCAAAGGAAAAGTACTGTTTAGACAGCAACCCAGGTCCTGTAAAGACGACAGCACTGGACGCTATGGGTGGGGAGAGGTAGGAAGCCAGACAACTTGGTCCGTCCCTCTGTGTCTGGAACCTTCCAGAAGGCCATGCAAGCACAGAGCAGGACACTGTGCCCTTCCTCACAGCCCACTTCCTAAAATAAAGCAAACAGACCTTTTCGTTCTTTGCAAAATATTTCAAGCATTTTGGATTTCCTGGCTTTTTTGGTCAATGATTGGAATCGGGGATGCATTTGAAAAGCCATTCCCAGAAACAGCAGCAAAACAGGGACAGTCCTCCTGCAGCGACGTCACCTCCTTTTCTGAAATGGTCACATAGACCAGTCACACCAGCCGGTGCCCGATGGCCAGGGGGCAGCAGCCTTCGCTCCCAGTTTAATTTCTGTGCCCCATTGTCTTAACCAGGAGGCTGCTGTGACCTTGCTGGTGGGTCTGCCAGCTCCATCCAGGTGACGGCTGGCAGATGTGCTGGCTGTGCGCCTCCGGTGCCCGCCAGCCCGCTCAGCGGCGCTTCCGTGTTTGCTCACTCGGCTTCCCTTCCCTCTCTTTCCTCGCGGGTGGGCAGTGCCGGACTCCAGCCGGCCGACTGCAGGGCCTCCGCACCCTCGAGCAAGGGCAGCAGCAGCGGCAGCAGCAGCAGTGGGAGCAGCTCCTCCAGCGACTCGGAGAGCAGCTCGGGGTCCGACTCGGAGACAGAGAGCAGTTCCAGCGAGAGCGAGGGCAGCAAGCCTCCCCACTACTCCAGTCCCGAGGTGAGTACCTGCGGGCCTCCAGGGGCCTCCCCTGCCTGCTTCTCCCCTGGGGAGCACAGTCAGTCCTCCTCCCAGTGTGGTTCTCACACCTCCCACTCCCCCACTCTCCGTGGCCTGCAAGCTGCTGTGACCCGTATAGGCCACCGCTCCCAGGCATCCTGCCAGGATTGATTTGGGCTCATTTCCCCCAACCTCCTCCTCAAAGTGCTCCTAGCTAGAGAGCTTCCTTTGAGATCTAGAAACTTCATCTCTTACAGTCCAAAATCTCTATCTTGACTTCCAGAACTTTCCAAACATGCTGTAAACATCACTGACTGCAAATAACCTGACGATTGGGGTCAGCGAGGCAATAAGCAGATAGGGGAGCTCCAACCTGAAGTGTGAGCCCCTGTAAATCATGGAGAAAGGAGTTTTGTGGATTAGACATGGCTAGAATCTTACCTTTTTGCAGTTTGTCACAGATTAGAAGAACACGGGCTATAAGTATAAATAAAACCTTTTTAACTGTGTTTTCTTTGTGAAAATATACAGAGAAAAATTAGCATGAACCTGAAAATAATAATGAAAGCTTTTATAGGTATGATGAGTATCTCTGTGGAAGATTTAGGTGCCTCATATAAAAACATGATATGGTCCCGATAAAACCCATTGCTATTTCTACTTTAAAGGGGAAAATTAAATAGTAACTCAGAGCATGGATCCTTGAGAGAGGACTGAGAACACATTTGTCCAGTTTCTGGATTGGTAAGGGTAAACTTTGATTTCTAAAGAAGGAACAACATAGGCTTCTTCTTAAGTGTAAAGACATTTCACGTTACTGAGGGTCATAGGATTTTTTTTTTTTTTTTTTGCCTGCAATCCTCTGTACCACTTTGGGGCCCTAATTTCTAAATAAGCTCTAAAATGAACCAAACCCACATGTCCAAACCTTGGTGCTGAGAGGAGAGCACCTTTAAGGGCCAACCAGCCTCACATTTCCAGTTTGTGTGCCTATGTCTCTCTTTCCCTCCATCTCTCTTGATCTGTCTGTCTGTCTCCCTGTATAAGTAAGGGGAAGGCCCTTAGCAACATTAACCTATAAAAGCTATCTGTTGCTATAACCCTGACTTTCCCCAGAAGCTAAATTATTCCTTCTCCATTATTTCATTCATTCATCTGTTCATTTATGGTTTTTCAACAAATATTGAGTTTCTGCCACAGATACGCTTGGCCCTGGGAGACAGCAATGATCTGACAAAGAAGATTCCTGTCTTCACAGACTTGATATTCTAATGAGAATAATTTGAAACAAACAAGCAAAAAACAAAACAAAACAGAGGCATTAACTAAGCTTCTTCAGAGCCAGCTTTGTGATCTGATTTGTTGAAAACCTCCAGAATATGTAGTAGAAAAAACTGGGTTCCAGGGACATTAAAAGGGCCGAGGGGGGACAGTGGTGGTGGATTAAAAGCCTCAGGGTCTGTGAATGAGAGCCCCCATCCCCGCTCTTTGTGACTTTGAAGGTTAAATTCAGGAATGTTGAATATTATTTGCATGTTGAAATGTGACTCCTGGAGTTTCTAGATGAGGCTGAAACCAGCCTCAGAGAAGCACGGTTATAAAGGGCTTTGAGCAGACTCCCTCTAAATGTCACTGAAATAATTACAAAGACCTGAACTCCTTGATGATGAAAGGAAGCACTTGACGTTTCTTCTGGCAGCTATCAGAGCCCCCAGCCGAGGAGGAGGAGAAGGAGGAGGAGGGGAAGCTGCTAACACCGGCCTTAGAGTTTAAGTTGCCTGAGGCACGGGTAGGTTTCGACTTCTGGCTTCTCCTTGCAGAGGGAGTGCAGAAGTGACAGGTGTAGCCACAGAGCATGTGACTTCTCTCTGCTGGAAAGGAATGTACTCCTTGGAATAAAAGTAAGGGGTTTTGGGCTTGTTTTTTTTTTTTTTAACATTCTTTCCCAAGACGACTACAGACACACACCCTTCAGAAATACAAAGAGGGAATTCCCTGGCGGTCCAGTGGTTAGGACTCCGTGCTTTCACTGCCAAGAACATTGTGGGTTTGGTGTCTCATTGGGGAACTAAGATCCCACAAGCCATGTGGCATGGCCAAAGATTTTATCAAAAAAAAAAAAAGAATTACAATGAGTTTGCAGAATGAACATTAAAAAGAGGGAAGGAAGCATTAAGGGCCAACTCTACGGCAGCCCTGCTCTCCTCTGCCCTGAGCTGGCCCAGGTCCCCTGACAGAGAGCAGTGAGACCCGTTTCCCTGTCCCCCACAGGACCACCCAGCTCTTCATAGCCACACACCTCCCATTCCACCGCAAAGACCTGTTTCTGCTGCTTTGCAGCAAAACGTATCTGGCCCTCCTTTCCCCTTTCAGAAATGTCCTAATATGAGAGCAGGAGATCCTCATGATGTCCCAAGACACCTGCATCCTGCACCCTGCCCCTCAACGTGCCAGTACTGGGCACCTGCTTGGCTCTCCTGAGTCTCATCCAAGCTGTGTTTCTGGCCCTGGTTGTAGAAAGCCACTGCCTTTCACATGCATCACCATGGAATATAACCCCTAGTCTGCAAGTGGGCATGGAAGAGACACTGGATTCAGTCTCTGTGGCCTGAGGTTTGCTTGCTTGTCATCAGACTAATTTTTTTCATTTGAGTTCTTTCTTCTTTCTTGGTCTGGGACATCCTTTCATCCCAGAGCTTGACCAGGGAGCAGGAAGGGGTTGGGGGGGGGAGTGCATTTTGCCCTTCCATTAGCACATTTACAGCAGCACACAGAGCTCCTTAGACCAGTGTTCCAAGTAAAGGGACAGCTTGCTGTGTGAACAAGAAAGAGCCTGGTCACAGGACTTTATTTGACTGCACGTGGGATCTTTAGCTGTGGCCTGGGAGCTCTTAGTTGCAGCATGTCGGACCTACTTCTCTGACCAGGGATCAAACCTGGTCCCCCTGCAATGGGAGCACAGAGTAGTATCCACTGGGCCCCCAGGGTGGTCCCTGGTCACAGGATTTTGAGAAGAGCCAGGATAAAGTGGGTTTCACCCGTTTCTTTACTGCAGGGCATCACTCAGCCCTCAACATCACTCATGTAAACAGCGTTCTCCATTGTGGTGTTTCCCAAATATGTCCAACCATGGTAGGCTTTCTTCATGGGCTAAAAGCACATTTTGGAAAATGCTGCCCTAGATCATTCTTGAAAATCTTCAAAAATACAAGTTATTCATGGATTCAACAAGCTTCTCCTTAATTAGGCATCTATGGGGTATGTGGCAGTGGGTGCCCTGAAGGTTGTAGATGAAATAGAGACTAGAGTATACCCTGGAGAGCTTGTGCATGAATCAGAGGGAAGATTGATCAGAGAGGAGAGTCCTGGCTGGAAATGCACACTGCAAGCCAGCAAACAAGCAAAAGCGCTGGGCGGAAGCCCAGTGGATGGCTCAGACAGTAAACCAGAGGCAGCAGCCTGCCAGGCAAGGAGCTCCGAGCCCCAAGTCTGCCCTCCTCCCCTGCCACCTAATTCTTGGCTGTTTAAGCTTCCTTGGCCACAGTTTTATCTCCAAAATGGCAGATAATCTCCTACTGTCTAATCTGTGAGGTTTTTCTGAGGAGTAAGTGACAAACAGGGAGAGGCAGCTCATCGTGAGTCATTAGTAGCAACAGGGTCATAGCAAGCTGCCCCTCTAACCTATTACGGTCACCTATTACGGTCCTGCGAGGGATACAAAGCAGCAGAAACCTGGCCTCTGCCGGAAAGCAGTGTTTGGCTTTGTTGAAGACACAAGATTCATATACATGAAACAGACATGGATATCAAAAGATGATGCCATTAAGGATAATGGAAGGCAACAGGTATTATCTGGAGAGTTAGTGGTGTCTTCTCCAAAAGTCAGATCAAATTCTATCATTTGAAGACCTGACATTTCTCAAGTGAAACAAGGTCCCCTTTTCATGAGGCTTCCCCAGAGAGTAATGGGAGCTTAAGGGAATCTGGTCTCTCAACTGTGACAAGCCTGGGTTTAGTCTTGCTGGTGCCTGTAGCTCTGCAGCTTTGGACATGTTACTTAACTTCGCTGAGCCTCATCTAAAAACTAAGGCTGATAGTATCTCTTATCTATGGATTAAAGTAGATGATACATGTGATGTGGGAGCACACTGTGGGTGTTCCAGCAAGGAAAGATGCCTGTAAGATGATGGCTGCCTGAGGAGTTCGGATTTTGTTCGGGAGGCAAGAGGAGGTCATTGTAGATCCTTGAGAAAGGGAACATAATTTAGCAGTGTACTGAAAATGGTCCTGATTTCTTTGGCTGTGAAGAGCAGAAAAAATGACTCTGCGGCACATGGGGCAGCGGGCCCTTACTCCATTGATTACATCCTCCCCTCACTGTGAAGACTCCCCCAGGGGAGGTTTAGTGGGAGTTTCCCTGTGAGTCGCCGTGTTTTGGCTCCAGGCAGGTATCTGTGTCCTCGCATGTAAGAGATGTGAGGTGTGGAAGGCTCACGACGGCGGGGACGAGGATGACCAGGGGGTAGGGGGTGGTAAGTGGCGGATGCTGCCATAAATGTGTCCACCTGGTCCAGTGTGTGCCCCCTTCTGCAAGGCGCCTTCAGCATCCACTCACATTACTGGGCCCCGTTTATCTGGGGAAGCTGAGGCACAGAAGTCACTGACCCAGCCTGGGGTCAGAGAGAAACGGGGCTGGGGAGGAGACAACCTCAAAGCCATAAATGTGTTTGCCGCCAGTTAGCCTTCAGGGGACTTCCCTGGGGGTCCAGTGGCTAAGATTCCAAGCTCCCAAAGCAGGGAGCCCGGGTTCAATCCCTGGTCATGGAACTAGATCCCTGCCCCAGCTGAAGATCCCACGTGCCGCAACAAAAATTGAAGCTCCCGAGTGCTGCGGCTGAGACCCGGTGCAGCCAAAATGGATAAAATAATTTTTTAATTAAAGTAGCCTTTCGTCACACTGAGCTCCCCTCAGGGCAGGCGAGAGCTCCCCCTCAGCAAAGAAGCCATTCTATGTCCTGCCACCCTGCTTCCTCCATCACTTCACTGTCGCAGGATGGACCAGGTCAGGTGGGCTCTGCAGGCTCCATTGTTCCCTGTCTCTGCAGGTGCCACATTGAAGCGAGGTCAGAATTTACAAAATAAAACTCAGAGGCGTGAAACAAGATTTTATCATTTTGGTTTTTTGCCTCTTGTTCAGGAGTCCTGGCCTATGGGTGGCATAAAAACAAGAAAAGCAGAACATCAAGTCAGAGCCCAGGCTCCCCATCAGGGTCACGAGAGAGTCCCCTTCCACACTTGTACCCCATGGGGATGCTCCTCGATCCTCATGGCCCCAGGAGCAGGGCCTGGGATCCCCGTGCTGAAATGCCTCACAAGGAGACTCCCATTAAGATTTCCCGGAGGGCGCCTTCACAGCAAAGGGAGGATTTAATCAGTGGAGTGATCACTGATGTGCTGCAGGGTCATTTTCTGCTTACGGTCACTTGTCGCTCCCAGTCCCTCGACACCCTGCGCTGCGGTTCCTTGAAGTGCAGTTGGTCTCGTCTGCTTGGAGGGAGCCAGCAGACTGTCCGCAGCCCCTGCCGCAGCTGCAGTGCTCACGTCCACACTCTGTGGCCCCAGGCCCTGTGGCCCTCTAAAGGCTTTCCGTCTCCCTGAGCCGTGCCCCAGACTCAGCCAGGACCCCTGGGTCTAGAGCACTGCCTGCCCTCCTCGCGCCTCACCGCCCTGCCGCAGGATCCTTTCTGCATGAGGCAGTGCCCCAAGTTCTCCTCTTAACACCAATCTCTTTGTTGAAAACCAAATCTTGACACTTGAAAGCAAGCATTCAGAAATTATGATCTTAAAGAACAGTGTTTTTCTCCTGCAAGGGAGCCTGACTTGCTCTAGGCTTTAACAAACCAATACGAAATGCAAAGCTAAGCCATTCTTCTTTATTCTGGGTGGTATCTAGTTCCCCCACCCCACCCCACCCCCAACTCACCCAATCATCAGAAGCCATGAATTTATAGAGTGGAGGACATAGGGAAGGAAACATACATCACCTTAATCACGCCAAAATTCTCCCCCATCTCACAAATTAAAAACATTCTAGCTAAAGTTCTATGCGGCTTCCGTGGTAGCTCAGCGGTCAAGAATCCACCTGCAATACAGGAGACGTGGGTTCAATCCCTGGGTCAGGAGAATCCCCTGGAGAAGGAAATGGCAACCCACTGTGGTATTCTTGGCTTGGGAAATCCCATGGACAGAGGAGCCTGGCCAGCTACAGTCCATGGGGTTGCCAAAAAGTCAAACATGACTTCGCAACTGTACAGCAACAACAAAATTCTGTACTTATCAATATACCTCTTTTCTACTAATAATCAGAGAGGCTGGATAAATGGACTTTTATTAGAAATCAACAACATTTACTCCCTGTAAGAGAATTGGTTCTTAACCTTTCAATAAGACATAGATCCCTAGAGAGGTAAATGCAAACTATGCAAACTATTCTCTCCCCAAAATGTGTCTACATGACCTTTGACCTTCTGTTACAGGGCATTCACTGGCCTCGCCTCTCCCCCAGAGCCAATCTGTGGGTCAGAGTTTAACACCTGGAATGCCCAGGATTTGCTCTAATTTAGCAAAACTGTTTACAGAAGAGGTTTTCATTGTCACCTCCTTGTCTGAAACAATTCGGACAAAGTGTGATGGAAGCGGGTTGAGGATGGATGAACCAAGTCCAGCAGGGTCCACTCAGCCCCCTTTTCGAATTTCTCCCCAAATTACAAGTCTCACCAAAAAAATGTGTGCTTCAACACCCAAGGTCTCCTAACTACACCCCAGTTAACTTTCATGGGCTCTGAAGTTTATGCATGTCTGTATAAATACAAAAAATATACACTGTATAACACTCAAAAGTGCTGGAAATGGGTCCTAATGAGGAATAGGGGGGTCCTCTCATTTCTCAAACTGCTGCACTGGCATTTCAGTGTGGGGTACCAGGAAAGTGTCAGTCGCTCAGTCATGTCCATCTCTTTACGACCCTGTGGACTGCAGCCTGCCAGGCTCCTCTGTCCATGGAGTTCTCCAGGCAAGAATACTGGAGTGGGTAGCCATTCCCTTCTCCAGGGGATCTTCCCAAATCCAGGGATCGAACCCGGGTCTCCTGCACTGGCAGGTAGGTTCTTTACCCTTTGAGCCACCTGGGAAGCCCTGTGGGTGGCCACCCTGTGTGCCTGTTGATGCTACACATACCTACGGCTTCCATGTTCCTTGAGTTTCCAGCCCATCAGGTTTCTGCTCACATGCCTAGAGGAGCAGCAAGTCAAGAGAAAAACAGCCAGGCGCATCTAAGTGAGTCTGTCCTAAACAATGTTTTGTTTGTTGCCGGTTTTCTGCTTTTAGGCGGAACCAGCGTCCTCTAACAAGTGGCAGCTGGATAAATGGCTAAACAAAGTGAATCACCACAAGCCCCCTGTCCTGATCCAAAATGAAAGCCACCACGGGCCGGAGAGCAGTCAGTACTACACCCCAGTGAAGGAGGACACGCAGGACTGCGGGAAGCTCCCCGACGTCTGCCCGCCCGGCCTGAGAGACAAGGACATCAAGGGCGCCTGCAAGGAGGAGCAGAGGCCCAGGACCGCGAACAAGGCCCCCGGGAGCAAAGGGGTGAAGCAGAAGTCCCCGCCCGCGGCCGTGGCCGTGGCCGTGACCGCCGCCGCCGCCCCGCCGCCCGCGGTGCCTGGTGCGCCCGCCGAGAGCGCGCCCGCACCTGCCCGGAGGTCCGCGGGCAAGAAGCCCACCCGGCGCACCGAGAGGACCTCGGCCGGCGACAGCGGCCACCGGCCCGAGGAGCCCGTAGCTGCCGAGGCGCTGGGGGCGAGCACGGGGGTTCCCCCGGAGCCCCCCAAGCCCCGGCCTTGCGGCAACAGCAGGACCAACCACCGCAAGGAGCTGCGCTCGGCCGTGACCTGCGAGAAGCGCCGCACTCGGGGGCTGAGCCGGATCGTCCCCAAGTCCAAGGAGTTCATCGAGACGGAGTCGTCCTCTTCCTCCTCCTCCTCGGACTCGGACCTGGAGTCGGAGCAGGAGGACTACCCTCTGTCCAAGGCCGTGGCCGCCGCCGCCGCCGCTGCCGCTGCCTCCGGGAACGACCCAAGGCTGAAGGAGGCTCCCAGCAGCATCAGCGGCGGCGGCCCCCGCGCTCCCGTGGGCTCCATCAACGCCAGGACCACCAGCGACATTGCCAAGGAGCTGGAGGAGCAGTTCTACACACTGGTCCCCTTCGGCCGCAACGAGCTTCTCTCCCCGTTGAAGGACAGTGACGAGGTCCGGTCACTCTGGGTCAAAATTGACTTGACACTTCTGTCCAGGATCCCGGAACACCTGCCCCAGGAGCCGGGGGTCTTGAGTGCTCCGGCAGCCAAGGACTCTGAGAGCGCGCCCCCGAGCCACGCATCGGAGGCGCCCGTGGAAAAGACCTTGCCAAAATCCAAGAGGAAACGCAAGGTAGGCCTGGAAACCTGAGGGGCTAAAGGCGCAGTGGGAGGGAGGGCCCCTAACTTGTGGGCAGGTCCACTGGTCTGGAATGTTCCAGGAGCAGGGGTTTATGTGTCCTTCTTCAGCAAACGTTCATAGAGCACTTTACATAAGCTCATAGGAGCCTGCTAAGTCGCTTCAGTCACTAAGTCTGACATTCTGCAACGCTATGGACTGTAGCCTGCCAGGCTCCTCTGTCCATGGGATTCTCCAGGCAAGAATACTGGAGTGAGTTGCCATGCCCTTCTCCAGGGCATCTTCCCAACCCGGGATCAAACCCTTGTCTCCTGCATTGCAGGCAGATTCTTTACTATCTAAGCCACCAGGGAAGCCCAGTATAAGTACTTGACACATATTAACTCAACTCAACATCCTTAGAACCGCCCATTGTGGGAAGACCAGCTATTATTCCCATGTGATAGATAATTAAGGCCTGTCCCACTGCATGTGGAAGTAGGCAATTGGGAAATCTTCACTGAATGTCTTCAGGGAATGAGCTAGAAGGATGGACCAGTGAGGAAAACTAAACACAGGTGAACCCCATTCTTTGCTGGAAGAGGTGGGGTCATTCATTGACTTAAGAAGTCAGCTGCCTCATAGAGTTGAGTAAGGCTGTGACTAGGGAGCCACAGGTTGGTGCTCCCCATGGTATTGAGCAGAAGGACTTTGTGGTAGAGACGAGCTGGGAACAGGGCCCTAAGCAGGAGGGACTTTTGAGTAATCAGAGGATTCGCTGCCAAAGCTAGGAAGCCAGCTGAACAGAGAGGGATTGAACAGAGTGAGGCAGGCAGGGACTTAAGTGCAGGGAGAGCTGGACGAGGGTCTAGAAGTAGACCCAAACACTTGGCCATTCAGATGTTTTTGAAGAATTTTTGAGCACAAGAATCACTTAATCATAATTTAAAACCAGTTCTGAGAATCTTTACCCCCTCCTGTTACTACATCTTCAAAAGTGACTAGGACCATAGCGAAAAACTCAGTGGGTAACAAACCAAAGATTATAGTCATAATGGATGGCCCCAGTTTGGGACAAAATCATTCACAACTGTTAACTCATGTGTATGTCCCCACAAGGGATGCTAAATCATTTATAAAATCCTTACAACTTTTGAGGCAAATATTCTTGTCATGCCCCTTTTACAGATGAGGAAACTGAGGCTCACAGAGCCTAAAGTGACTTGCCCTAGGGTCATATAGGTGAGAAAGGACAGAGCTGGGAATGAAGTCAGTTCTCTGGCTGTAGGGTCTCCCAATAATAAACCAGCTGGAGATTTGTGTAGTACTTTTGCCTCACGGCCCCCTGCTCAGAAGACTCCATGCTCAGAATTTAATGCCTGTGGTTGCCATCTTGGAATTCTCCTTTTATCTTTGAATCCGTCTTTTGCAAGAGAAGGTGATGGGACAACAGAACATGCCTGGTCCCACCCCTACCCGTTTCCCCAGGATGGGTTCTGCCTGCCCTGTGGCCCCTTTGCATTCCTGGCGGGAGCAGCCTCCCCTTTCTGCAGCCCCATCCAGGGACCAAGGCACAGGCATAGTGAGGATTGGGGTCAGGATCAGCACCTCCCTGCCCTCAATCCAGGTACTGAGGGGTCCCCCAGGAGAGACTGCCAGTTGGCCTTGGGGAAGGGGTGGTGCCTGGCTGCAGTTCCTCACCCCGCGACCCACAGCTGGCAGGTGGCGGAGACCATTTGCTGGGCTGCATGGGCGCACCCAATCTCAGGCTGGCACTCCTGGCATTCGGGAGAGTCAGCGCGTGCCAAGCATCCCCATGCTTCCAGGAGCACAATGTAAAGCAGCAAATAAACACACTTCTCTGACAGGTTAAGAGACCAGTTTCAAGACAGGAAAATGTTCCTGACTTCAGTACTTTATAATGTTACCCTTTTACCGCTTATTTTTTTTTTTTGAGGTATAGTTGACATAACATTATATTATTTTCAGTTATACAATATAATGATTCAATATTGGTTTACATGTGTTGCAAAATGATGACCACAATCAGTCCAGCTATCATCCATCACTATACTTAGTTACAAATTTCTTTTTCTCCTGGTGAGAACTTTCAAGATCTCCTGCTGCTGCTGCTAAGTCGCTTCAGTCGTGTCCGACTCTGTGCGACCCCATAGACAGCGGCCCACCAGGCTCCCCCGTCCCTGGGATTCTCCAGGCAAGAACACTGGAGTGGGTTGCCATTTCCTTCTCCAATGCATGAAAGGGAAAAGTGAAAGTGAAGTCGCTCAGTTGTGTCCGACTCTTCAAGACCCCATTGGTCTGCAGCCTACCAGGCTCCTCCATCCATGGGATTTTCCAGGCAAGAGTACTGGAGTGGAGCTACTTTCAAATGTGTGCCACGGTATTATGAGCCATACTCACCAGGCTGCTTATTAGTATTGCACTACATCCACATGACTTACTCATTTTATAACTGGAGACTTGTACTTTTTTATTTGCTTCGCCCCTTCATTTTGTACCCCCCTCTCCACCCCAGAGTGGTTTGGTTTTGGTTTTCAGATTCCACATTTAAGTGAGATCCTAAGGTCTTTGTCATCTTTGTCATCACAAAGAATCGGACAAGACTGAGTGACTAACACACACACATCCCACTCATTTCACTTAGCACAGTGCCCTCCAGGTCATTCTGTGTTGTTGCAAACGGCAAGACTCCCTTCTTCCGTTGTATACATACATATGCCACAATGTCCTTATCTATCCATAGCCATTTACGCTGTTTCCTTGTCTTGGCTTTTGTAAATAACGCTGCAGTGAAGGTGGGGGTCTTTTGAAATCAGTCTTTCAGTTTTCTTTGGATAAATACCCAGAAGTGAGATTTTTTCTCCGCATCCTCACACATGTATTATTTCTAGTCTTTTTGATGACAGCCATTCTGAGAGGTGTGAGGTGGTATCTCATTGTGGTTTTGATTTGCATTTCCATGATGATTAGTGATGCTGAGCATCTTTTCGTGTGCCTGTTGACCATCTGTATGTCTTCTTTAGAAAAAATATTTAATCAAATCCTCTGCCTGTTTTTCAATCAGATTTTTTTGTTTGTTTCTTTGTTGTTGAATTGCAAGTGTTCTTTATGTGTTTTGAATATTAACCTCTTCTTGGATATATTATTTGAAAATATTTTCTTACATTCAGTAGATTGCCGTTTCATTTTATTGATGGTTTCCTTTGCTGTGCAGGCTTCCCTGGTGGCTCAGCTGGTAAAGAATCTGCCTGCAGTGCCGAAGACTTGGATTTGATCCCTGGGTTGAGAATATTCCCTGGAGAAGGGAATGGCTACCCACTCCAGTATTCTGGCCTGGAGAATTCCGTGGACTTTATAGTCCGTGGGGTCACAAAGAGTCAGATGCAACTAAGCGACTTTCACTTTGCTTTGCAGAAGCTTTTTCATTTAACATAGTCCCACTTGTTTATTTTTGCTTTTGTTGCTTTTGCTTTTGAAAACCATCATCAAGACTGACATCAAGCATCTTCTCCAGCTTTTTGAACATGGGGCGTAGCCTTTTCATTTTGCGCTGAACCCCACAAATCATGCAGTCAGCCCTGACCTCCTAGGTGACCTCAATCAGGTGACCTTCCCTTCTGTGTACTTCAGTTTCTTCATTTGTAAACTGGTGACATCTTTACAGGGATGTTGTTGGGTTTAAATGATATAATTTAGTAATACAGGTTAGCTCGCTACACACCTGCCCCTCTTTTCCTTCTGTTTTCCTCTGCATATCCTGCCCTCCTCATTACTTGTCAGATGCATTTATCCATCAATCTCCCAGGTGATTAATTGATTAATGAGTAAATCAATCAGTCATCTGGAGATTGATGGATAAATGGACAGGCTGATATAAAGAAAGAGAGAGAGGTGTTTCAGAGATACAAATTGATAAACGTATAGAGATTGGAAATACATAGAGCTATACAGGCATATGTCAATAGAGATGTGCAAAAACAGAGACATGTATAATTCATAATCTATATTGAAGTAATTTTACTATCCGTGGACTTTTTAAGTTTAACTTATGAAGCATCATTTACACTAAGCCTTACACTCAGCTCCCCTCATGAAATCTACCGGAACATAGGTCAACATGCATAGAGAAGGGAAGAACATGTGCACAGTGCTCGTTACTCATCATCCGGGCTGTGAAGCCCCCAGTTGCGGGTGTGGGAGGTGGGACATCATAGACCTGGCTGCCCAGGGTGCAGAGTCTAGCCCTGCCGGAGCCCTAGGGGCCCAAACTAGGGGGTTCAGAGCTTTGGCTCGGATCATCCATGGGGCACAGTTTCAACGTGAGCATCTGTGGTCCCTCCTCCAGAGGCTGACATCCCAGCCAGAAAGAGAAGGTCAAAGTCTTTCTATCTTTAGTACCAGTGTCCGTCTCCTGGAAACACCGCTGAGAATCCTGAATGTCTCTGCTGTGTTGCTGCGATCTCAGCAACAAGAGAAGTTGGTTGAGTGCATGTGCATTACCCCTGCGTGTGTGCTGTGCTAAGTTGCTTCAGTCGCATCTGACTCTTTGTGACGCTATGGACTGTAGCCCACCAGGCTCCTCTGTCCATGGGATTCTCCAGGCAAGAAGACTGGAGTGGGTTGCAGGCCCTCCTCCAGGGGACCTCCCCAGGCCGGGGATTGAACCTGAGTCTCCTGTGTCTCCCGCATTGGTAGGTGGGTTCTTTACCACTAGTGCCACCGGGGAGGCCTGCGTCACACCTATTACGCGTCTAAAGTTAAATACAATCGTGGAAACAATCCAGTCGAACTGCTGTTTTATAAAAAGATCCTTCAAGGCCGTGAATTTCAGAAGAAAAGCCTGAGCTTGTCACTGCTCCTACAGCATTAAGTGCAGGACAGGTCGCTTGCTATACTTTGTTTGGGTACCAAGAAATGCCAGAGAAAGGGATGCTGAAGCTCCAGTGAGACTCTAGCGCAGGTCTTCTTTGGAGGGTAGAATCCAGCCCGTTGGTTGAGCGGTTTTCATCCATCACAATATTCCCTCCTGCAGTTTGATCCCGGTGTCACACTTTTTCCTCTCAGTAAGCTGTCAGTAGTCAAAACGACAGATTTCGTCCTTATTCGAGGAGGAGCTGACGGGGAACCAAGGCCGGGGCCGAGAGTGCTGCCATCGTGTTGGTGCTCAGGAGCTTGTCCAAAGAAGCCGCGAGCTGGTGAGATGGGAGCTCACCGCGATCCCTCGAAGTCCGAAGCTGATTGGTTTTTGCTTCTTTCCATACAGTGTGACAACGAAGACGATTACAGGGAGATCAAGAAGGCCCCGGGAGAGAGGGAGAGCGCCTCACGACTGAGCGCCTCTGCCAACAGTACTTTGTCTGCAAATCATTGCAGCATGAACATCAACAGGTACGTGCGCTCCTGCAAAAGCAAGGGTTGGTGGAGGCGTGCCTGGGTCTGAGAGGCACGTGTTTGCAGGGGGAGAGTCAGATTTTTTTTAATGATTTCTCTGCTCTGGGTGTCCAGACCAGGGTTCTTGGACTCCTTAATCAATAGAAATTGATAAGAGGCCAGAGGAGAAATTCAGCCAAGGCTTCCTTGGGGCTCAGGCTGCAGCTTGAAGGAGTGAGGAAAAAGTAACAGTTTCCCTTGCTCGCTCTCTGATGGGGGCAAGCGCATTCCTTAAATGTGAGGAGGGAAGTTGTGGGTCCAGGGGTCACGCCGGAGGCGGACTTAGGTGGTCTGCCCACCCGCTTTGTTGGTCTTGTGTGCACGGCGCGTGCACAGGACCTGCTTTTGCTCCCGGTTCCTCAAAATTGGCAGTTGGGTTTTTGGTCTTTTTGTATCTTGTGGTTCATAATTTGCTCCAACTGCACATGCTCACTGTTGCTTTTAGTCCCTTATGCTGTGCTTAGTTACTTAGTCATGTCCAACTCTTTGCGACCCCATGGACTGTAGCCCACCAAGATCTCTGTCCATGGGGATTCTCCAGGCAAGAATACTAAAATGTGTTGCCACGCCCTCCTCCAGGGGATCTTCCCAACCCAGGGATGGAACCCTGGTTCTGCATTGCAGGCAGATTCTTTACCGTCTGAGCCACCAGGGAAGCCCTCAGTCCTTTAGGATTGCTTTGTATTTTGTTGCTATAGGAGACATGTGTCCAGGTGCAAGCGCTGAAGCAGAGGATCCCAGGGTCCCAGCCTGTCTCTTGCAGACCTGCTTCCCTTGGTGTGGGCTTCCCTGGTAGCTCAGCTGGTAAAGAATCCTCCTGCCGTGCAGGAGATCCTGGTTCAATTCCTGGGTTGGGAAGATCCCCTGGAGAAGGGATAGTTAATACCCACTCCAGTATTCTTGAGCTTCCCTAGTGACTCAGACAGTATAGAATCCTCCTGCAATGAGGGAGACCTGGGTTTGATCCCTGAACTGGGAAGATCCCCTGGAGGAGGGCATGGAAACCTGCTCCAGTACTCTTTCCTGGAGAATCCCATGGACAGAGGAGCCTGGCGGGCTACAGTCCATGGGGTCTCAGTCGGACACGCCTGAGTGGCTAAGCACACACACAAGCTGCACCAGCACGCCTGGGCGTGTGCTGCTTGTCGCAGTTCCAGGGGCAGCAGCCGTGCTTCTTTGTAACAAAAGGCCAGTTACCAGCTGTAGAACATTCTATCCTTTCAAAAACACACCCTCCACTCTGAACATTTAAAAACTGAATTCTACCTGTGTGCCAAGTCACTTCAGCAGTGTCCGACTCTGTGTGACCCCATAGACTGTAGTCCACCAGGCTCCTCTGTCCATGGAATTTTCTAGGCAAGAATACTGGAGTGAATTGTCATGCCCTCCTTCAGGGGGATCTTCCCAACTCAGGGATCGAACCCACGTCTCTTATGTCTCCTGAATTGGTGGGCAGGTTCTTTACCACTAGCGCCACCGAGGAGACCCAAAAAACTGAATTAAGAGTCATGAGAACACTAAGCTTATCACGCAGATGTAATAAACAGACTCTTAATACAACACACCTAAAGATCCTGGCTATGCGCTGAATTTGTGGTGACAGACAAGATCGGGGTCTCCAAGGTGAAACAGCCCCTCCTCAAAGGGGTTCCAGAGGGACCTGCATGGTGCTGACTCCCCTCCATGACAAACAGCTTCCTGGCAAAGCAAGGCCCCGGATATTTATTACAAGCGAGGAGCTCATCATCAGTCATAGAAGCTCTTTCCATTTAGAAACAGCACAGCTCAGAAACCACTTTCCCTCTGCTCAGACACTCTTCACTCTCCCCGACTGTGTACATAGAATTTTTAAGGGGAGATTAATGTTTCAGTGCAACACATAAAAATGTAAACTGAAAGGTTAGGAGAAGATGTAGAGCAGTACTAAAACCCGGAGAGGAAATTAGAGAGCCCAGGCACCCGCGCACAGGCGGCTGCAGTGTTAGAATCACCTTGGGGAAGGACTAGGGCTCTGGAAGGTCTGACTGAGGAGGAGCAGCAACGAGAAGCTGGCCAAGCCCGCAGTCCTCTGTGCCCAGCAGACAGTGTCCCAAAACACTGCGCACATATGGAAGGAGAAAATGTGGCTCCAAAGTGTCTTTTAAATGTGTGATTGAGTTACACATGTGCTTATTTGTTGATGCCTTAAATAACCTGTCTGCTGGCTCTAGTAACTGCTGTAATTGCTCGTAGTGATGAGTCTAAGTCATATCTGAAGATGCCTGCAACAACCGATATGACATGCAAATATCTGTGGTTTCCATCGGTGACACAGTCACAGGTTTTGCTAGCAGTACTCCTGCTAACCACTCGTCTGGATTCCTGCCTTCGTTCATCATTAAAGGAAATGTTCCGTTTCAGTGAGAGGTTAATGAAAGTGAAGATGTCATTTCTTTTCCATGCAAGTTCAGGGACCCCAGGATAAAAGCAGAGGTCCTCAATCTCCGGGGTTGAATGCCTGAAGATCTGAGATGGAATTGATGTAATAATAATAGAAATAAAGTGCACAGTTACATGTAATACACTTGAATCATCCCAAAACCATCCCTGCTCCTGGTCCTGGCCCGTGAAAAAATGGTCTTCCCTGAAACTGGTCCGATGCCAAAAAGATTAGGGACTCCTGCTCCAGACCCTTTGCTTGGCAGAGCCTACTGGCTCTGATAGTTTCACTTACATTAAGTAGGGACTCAATGCCGCGATGAAAGAGCTTTGAATTTTTCTAGGAAAAGTGGTCTGTGTGTTTCTGAAATTGTGATTACCTCTGTCAAGCTGTACCAGTGTAATAAGACAATTCTATATATATGGTAATCGCATGTCCCAAAGACATGATCCCAACAATGTTTCAAAATTACTTTGGTCAACTTCAATAGATAAACTTATGATGAAGAAGAAAAGATTGTGTGTGCTTGACAATATTTAATATAATAATTTCCTTTCCTACAAGTGTTTAAAATCATGTAATAATGTAGGAATTTCCCTGGCAGTCCAGTGGTTAAGACTTCACTTTCCCAATGCAGGGGGTGTGGGTTCATTCCTGGTCAGGGAGCTAAGATCCCACATGCTTTGTGGCAGGAAGAAAAAAAAAAACATTAAACAGAAGCAATACTGTAATGAATTCAATAAAGACTTTTAAAATGGTCCACATCAAAAAGTCTTTAAAAAAAAAATAAAATCATGTAGTACATGGCTTAAAACTCAGTGTTCAAGAAACTAAGAGCATGGCATCCGGTCCCATCACTTCATGGCAAATAGATGGTTTAACAATGGAAACAGTGACAGATTTTATTTTCCTGGGCTCCAAAATCACTGCAGATGGTGACTGCAGCCATGAAATTAAAAGACACTTGCTCCTTGGAAGAAAAGTTATAACCAACCTAGATAGCAGAGAAATTACTTTGCCAACAAAGGTCCATATAGTGAAAGCTGTGGTTTTTTCAGTAGTCATATATAGATGTGAGAGTTGGACCATAAAGAAAGCTGAGCACCAAAAAATTGATGCTTTTGAACTATGGTGTTGGAAAAGACTCTTGAGAGTCCCCTGGACTGCAAGGACATCAAACCAGTCAATCCTAAAGGAAATCAGTCCTGAATATTCATTGGAAGGACTGATGCTGAAGCTGAAGCTCCAATACTTTGGTCACCTGATGTAAAGAACTGACTCACTGGAAAAGACCCTGATGCTGGGAAAGATTGAAGGCAGGAGGACAAGGGGACAACAGAGAATGATATGGTTGGATGACATCACTGACTCAATGGACATGAGTTTGAGCAAGCTCTGGGAGCTGGTGATGGACAGGGAAGCCTGGCTTGCTGCAGTCCATGGGTTGCAAATAGTCTGACACTACTGAGCGACTGGACTGAACTGAGTGCATGCGTGCTAAGTCAATTCAGCCGGGTCCAACTCTTTGCAACCCTATGGACTGTAGCCCAGCAGTCCCCTCTGTCCATGGAAATCTCCAGGCAGTAATACTGGAGTGGGTTGCCATTTTATCCTCCAGGGGATCTTCCCGACCTAGGGATCAAACCTGCGTCTCTTATGTCTCCAGCATTGGCAAGTGGATTCTTTACCACTACAGCACCACCTGAGTACTGTATGTAAAATAATAGAGACTTAGAAATAGGGTTTCTTTACTCATGTGTCGAGAAACCATTACATTCAGACAGTTAACATCCATCTTGAGCTTCAGTGTTTCGTCCTCACTGGCTGAGCTACTTCTGATTCGCCCAAGGCAGTTTTCTAGAACACAGCTTCTCACTTCTAAGTTGTTGGGTGCACAGTGCTTTTTAAACCAGAAAGCTGTCATCAGAAATTCTCTCCCTACACAAATGTGTTTGCATAGCATTAAGCATCTTGGTTTCTCATTTGTTCTAGAGGCCTACATTTGTAATTTCTACACTGTGACCACCAACTAAGGATATTGCTTAAAAAATAAGAAGTGACTTTAAGGGCTTGTTTGCAGTGATAGCCAACACATGCAATTAAGAAGTCATAAATGCAGGGATAATGACTAACTCTTTGTCCGATGAATTTACCTTACATTACCTGACTCCACCAGGTGACTTCTAGAACCATCCCAAGTTAGCAATGATTGAGTTCATTTTGGGCTAATGTGTCTTCCTACTCTTTGTTTCAAAGTGAAGTAATAGAGAGAGCCCTATCTGCATTACATACATTGTAAAGACCCAGATATAAGTGACTCCCTTCTGTGATGGTCCACTGGGATGTATATTCAGGCATAGACAATAGTTTTGAAGGTAAAATAAGGAAGTAGAAATCAGAAAATGTCATTTCTAAAGACTGTTTCAGTTCTTTGTATTCATCAATGCCTGGTTGCCTAACAATTGGAAGGTGGCTTCATGCTTGATTATTCTGCGATTGTGTTATTCTCCGTGTGATAATTAGGGAGAAGACAATGGCAACCCACTCCAGTACTCTTGCCTGGAAAATCCCACAGTGGAGGAGCCTGGTAGGCTGCAGTCCATGGGGTCGCTAAGAGTCAGACATGACTGAGCAACTTCACTTTCACTTTTCACTTTCATGCATTGAAGAAGGAAATGGCAACCCACTCCAGTGTTCTTGCCTGGAGAATCCCAGGGACGAGGAAGCCTGGTGGGCATCCGTCTCTGGGGTTGCACAGTCAGACAGGACTGAAGCGACTTAGCAGCAGCAGCAGCAGCAGCAGGTGTTAGCAAAAGTCCTTTTGGAAGTAGAGATCTCATGTATCATTTAACTGAGTTTCCCATTACCTGCTGCTTGCACTTGTTAGGAAAACAGTAAGTGGTTTGCTGTGTATTTTGAGATCCTTAGATGAAAAACTTGGGAAGTGAGAGTATTATTCTTAGTCGTTTAGCTCCAGAATTACTCTTAATTCTTGGAGAATAAGTAAAGAAACAATGAACAAAATGTGTTTGTTGTTTGTTACAGCCCTAATGCCATAAAATTGTTTCCTGGCAGAAGAATTCCCAGTAAACGTCTTCCTACCAGCAGGTTTTAAATGGGAGGTTTGGGTCATATATAAAACATTTTCCTTCCCCTGTGCTGAGTGTGTGACATTCCATTACTGTGACTTCCTTTCTCAGCTTGGCAATACCAATAAATAAAAATGAAAAAGTGCTCCGGTCGCCCATCTCACCCCTCTCCGACGCATCTAAACACAAATTCTCCGGCGAGGACTTGACTTCCTCCAGCAGATCCAACAGCAACGGTCTGTTCACCTCCACCTCCTCCAGCAAAAAGCATAAGGCAGAGAGCCAGCTGCAGAGCCACGCCGCGGACCTCACGGTAGGTTGATGCCTCCTGTCCCAGTTGAAACAGAAATGAAACCCAGCACAGCCCTTACTCTGCCTGTAACCCAGCTCGGTCTAAACTCCAGCTCAAGGCCCCACAAGGCAGCCCTGAATGCTGCTCTGGGAAGACCCAGCAAGAGCTGCCCTTTGCCTCTCGCATAGGCTGTCGCAGAAGAAAAAGAGGCGGTATTTTAAGCCTCTTCTGCTTAGGAACCTCTTTGGAGGACCTCATTTTCCATTCTGAAAAGAAACAGCCCTAACGTCACTCTCCCATGACAAAGTAAATTGGGAGTCTAGGGCCAAACAGTCTTTACGTTTGATATCTTTCTTGCCCTGGGGCAGAGTCAAGCCTGGGATTGGAGCTCAAGGCCAAGGCTGCAGGGCTCCCTGCCGCCCAAGGTCACCAAGGTGGTGTCCAGTGTGAGACTGTCGCCACCCCTCCTCTTCTAGTGACCTTATCAAGGGTGATTCCAACACCCTGCGTTCCCCGTGGGCCCAAATGGACCCGGCTCCACCCCTAGGGACACTCACACTGCATGTGAGTTCCTCTTTACGGACACTCTCTAAGAGTGGGCATCCCTGAACTGTGCATCCTCCAAGTACTTTATTTAATTTCAAACTCTCCCCACTGTGCTTCTCAAAACCAGCAGGGCTTTGTGAGGCAGGGAGAAATGAGACTTGGCATTAGGACTCTGCAAACAAACAGGGGAGGCAGCATTTCATGCTTTCTCTGGTGACTCAAAGAGGAAAAAAAAATTGTTAAGGTCCAGCAAGAGCCTCAGTCTTACTGAACCATCAGGAAACTAAGCCTCTTAGGCACCCTCATTTGAGAGCAGTTCTCTTGAGTTCTAGGATACAAGAATCTGAGAAGATCATATTAGGAAAATCGGAAATAAAAAAGCAAGCAATTCAAATTTTAAACCAAACACAACTTCTCTTTGCCTCTAGATCCTTCTATCACAAGCAACTATGATGTGCAGGGAATGTTTAACCAATTATAGACTTTATTTCGACCTTCTTTCAGTGAACAGGTGTTTATCAAGGAAGTACTTATTGTGTCCCAGGCACTCTGCTAAGCAATAGAGATGCATTGATGATCTAACAGATTCAGTCTCTGCCTGCAGCAAGCTTACAGTCGAGCTGAGGAGAGCTGCTTAGACTAGGGTTCACACACATCCGTAATTTACTCTTCTGCGTGCCAAAAAGGAAATGCCCAGAGTCCTAGAGGCTCTCATAACAAAGAGGCTTGATCCGCACATAAAATCAGCCCATATTTAAAGAAGCACTGGTATCCACTCTGCTTTAACTACTTCAGAGGAATCCATTTGAATGTCCTAACCAAAGACAGGGTGTTTTATGATCCAAATGATCAGCACACAGTAGGTTCTCTTTAAATATCTGTATCTCCAGGGGGAGAAAAAAAAAAAGGATGTTTAAATTTTTCCCCAGATAGTGTTCCCTTTTAAAACACATTTTAAATAATTTCTTGCGATACCACTCGGCTCTTCCTGTTCATCACAGACAGCTGATAAGAACCAGTCAGTCTATGACCTGAACCTCTCGTGAAGGATAAACACAGCTCAGTGGTTCTGAGAGCTCAGGTCCTAGACCAGCACTCTGAAACTTGTGCAGAATGCATGTTCTCAGGCCCTCCCCAGACCTACTGAGACAGAGATGCTGGCGGTGGCACTCAGCTGTCTGTGTGTTAATGGTGACTCTGATGCAGTCAGTTTGGAGAACCGTGGGTCATAGGAGCCTGAGCCCTAAGCCCCGAGCCTGCACGCGCAGTAGCCGTCTGAGCCCCGGCAGGTTCAGGATCTGGATGTGTGAGAGCAAGACTAAGACCTCCCTGGTGATGTTGCCGTGCAGATGACATCTGACCACACACGTAAAAGCTTGCAGCCTGAGACCTGAAATGCATGTATTTCTCTTTCTTAATCGAAACAAAAAACGCTATCACGCCTAACCTAGAACCCAAGCAATTCTAACGGGTGACTCCTTCAGCCAGAGGGCCAGTTTCTCAAAGGCGGCTGTGTGTGTTTGTTGCCTAGAAAGCGGCTCACAACAATTCCGAAAACATTCTCCACAAGTCACGGCCGCAGACAGAGCCCTGGTCTCCAGGCTCCAACGGCCACCGGGACTGCAAGAGGCAGAAACTCATCTTCGACGATATGTAAGTGTGGAGTCTTGTTGATATGGGGAAGGCCAGATAAGTGGGAACGGGAAGATGGTTTATATGTGTCTACATATTAGACACATATAAGCCATAGTGTGGCCATTTCTGGCATGTGACCCGGTCAGTTAAATGTCACCCTTTCAAAGGACATTGCTGAGTGCACCCCCTGAGCCCTTGGCGGGGAGTGGTTTGAATGAATGGAACAGCCAGTGCTATCACGGTTGTACCCAGGATGCCAGAAATCTAAGGCAAACGGCATCAAGGAGTCTTATATTTCCGAGCACCTGCATTTGGGGTTGTATGCTACCAGAAAGAGGCATTTCTGTCTTTGTAAACTGTAACAGGCAAAGAAAAATGGTGATTTACTCCTGAAAGCTTTCTGTTCTCTAAACTGCTATAGTCTTTATAAAAGTGTAAATAATTCTTATACAGGAAAAAATATCCTGTCATCCATCCCCCCATCATAGTGCCAAAACCCAAGTATTTCATTCCCAGCATCAACTTAAGAGGAGGAGAAACAAAAGAAGAACATGAATAAATATAGCATCCTGGAATGCTCGGGAGATGCCGAAAACGACACATGACAAATGATAAAATGATACTGAAAAGTATTTAGGCTCTTAGGGAAAAAAATATGTGTCAAGGACAAGCCTCGAGAGCAGGAGATATGGTTTCAAGAGTTTGGCTTGAATCCCATTTTCAACTTCAGCTGTTCAGCAAGCATACAGTTGTGTATCTGTGGGAGGCACGCCCTTAAATCCCCAGCGGGGACTAGCAGACACCAGTGAGAGACCCCCCTGCCCTCTGACTGCTGACTGTCCAGCTGAGGGGACAGACTGGAAACCACGCACCCCACCCACAGTCAAAAACCAAAATGCTGCTAAACGTCTCGGAGTCCCTGCTTCCTAATCAGAAAAAGTGAGTCATGACACTGGTCTCCTGGCAGGGCCCCTGAGACCCAGCAAGATGGCCTCTTCTCAGAGCGACCACCTGGAGAGGTGAAAGCTGTCTCTTCCACCCTCATCTTCCTCCCAGCCTTCTCTCCCATCCTGTCTTTACCAAGAGTGTAGACAAGGTCTGTTTCTTCATGTCTGGGAAACAGGAATACTAAGTTGTCTTCCTCAGGCCATGCGTGGACCTCATTAAGCTAACGAGGAGACAGACTTCGGGGATTGAGAGGCAAATCCAGATTCTTTGTTCCTTCATTGAACACAGTCCCAGATGACTGAGTTTAGTAAAGTGTAAGGGTGGCCCAGGGGAACGTGTGTTTTTCTCCTCTTCCTGTGATCACACTGCACTCAACCCCACACACATTCTCCCCTGACCCTCTCCAGCTCCCCTTTCCCTCATCTCACTGCCCTGGGCAGCCAAAGAAGTGGTAATTAATCCCCAGGGTGAGGGGTGTGTAATGGGAGTGCAATCCAATCCAACAGTCAACTCCATATATAATTAGTGTTTGGGGGTGTAAATTGTTCAAAGGGAGCTTTAACCGTTAATAAAAAAAAAGGCAGTTGGAATTGTGTTTAATGACAATATGGAAATTTACATTTGGAAGATGTAGGTATCTTTTGATTTTCATCTTATAATAGATGTTTTTTTTAATTTAATTTTATTTTTAAACTTTAAATAATTGTATTAGTTTTGCCAAATATCAAAATGAATCCGCCACAGGTAATTAAGGATGCTGTCCCTAATATTAAGAAACAAATTGAAGATAAAGTAGTTACTATACAGATGGGTCAGCCTCTGTATCCTTCAGCTTGAAACTCAGTTCCTTGAGGAATGAAAAACGATTATACTTGTCTTATAGGTCAAGTCTTTATAAGAATGGAAATGTGGCTCTGTACATCATTCAAACCAAGCTTGCTTAGGCTTTGGGTCCCAAACCTCCCCTATTCATCTCAAGAAGCTTGCTGAGGAGGAGGGATAGATTGGGAATTTGGGGTTAGGAGAGGCAAACTAGTGTATATAGGATGGATACACAGCAAGATCTTTCTGTATAGCATAGGGAAGTATATTCTCTATCCTGGGATAAACCATAGTGGAAAGGAGTATAAAGAAGAATATACCTATGTGCATAACTGAGTCACTTTGCTGTGCAGCAGAAATTAACATTGGAAATCAGCCATAGTCAATGAAAAATAAATTTAAAAAAAGAATAGTGCAGATATTATGAAAGATCTGGTGATAGGGAACAAAAGGAAGAAGAGGAAGACTAAGCCTTTGTCATAGTCTAACAAAGTGAGCATACACACACATTCCACAGTAAGGTACCCGGAGCATCAAACATATCAAGGGCGTGGTGTTTAAACACACACATATGGGAAATTAACATGTAAGGCGTTTTCCAATGCATAGACCAGAAAACTAAGTCTAAAACAGCAACAGCTAAATGGTCCTACTTGGACCTGCAGCTCCTTGGACTGTTTACAAGAGGAAATGTCTCTCAATCTGCTGGGACGGCGGCTAATGTAATTTTGTCCCTATCTGTATCAAACCAAGAGGCTGTTATCATGCATTCTTCCCATTAGCAAACTGTGATTTTTCTGGCTGACAGCTACAATCAAACTGTTTCTCCTTTTATGGATATAGATAGAATTTTTGAAAAGCCCTCTTACATACCCATCATATGGAGAGAGAGACATCTTCCAATTGCCATGTGTCCCAACTGATTTGAAATCCGTGACAGTAAAAGAAACACGCGGCTCCAACAGCCACTCAGCCACTGAACTGAGAAAATCGTGGGGAAATTCTTCAAGCTTGAAAAGCAACAGCAGGCACTGTCTCTCCCTCAGAACAATAAAAATATGGGTCTTAAGAGATCACTGGGCTAGGAAGTCACCTAAAAGTGTGTAAAGTGTTCAGCTGGTGTGTGCTGAGGTCCCAGGGCGGGAGTGGGGGTATATGCTTCATTCATTCAGTTATTAATTCAGGGAAGATGGCGGTACGTGGGCGGCCTCTCTAGGAAACTCCTCTGCGATCACAATTTCCAGCCTCCTGCTTTCTCTCCGCTCTGCACAAGCTTCAAGGACCATGACCTGGCTCCTGTCACTTTCCTGACTTCTCCTCACTGGAGGTGTCAACAGGCAGTGACATGAACAAAGAGAGACCACCAGAAGGAAAGAAAGAACTAGAGAATTAGCACCAAAATGATTTCGAGTTGATAGAAATCCAGTTATTGCATTCCCAAAAGTAACAGTTGCCATCCTGTCATTTCACTTTCAGAGCTGCATCCTGTAGCTTTAAAAAAAAATAGTAAACTCATCCTTTTACATTATAAATACTCGTTAATGGTTGAATAAACACGCCTTTCAGACAACAGGCAGAATTCAGCAGGGACTCCAGTAACAACTGTTGAATGACCCTAAATGGAATAACATTCTGGGGGAGCGGGGTTGAAAATGCTGGTTGCTCAGTCATGTTCGTCTCTTTGGAACCCCATGGACTGTAGCCCGCCAGGCTTCTCTGTCCATGGAATTCTCCAGGCAAAAATACTGGAGTGAGTTGCCATGCCCTCCTCCAGGGGATCTTCCCAACCCAGAGATCAAACCCAGGTCTTCTGCACTGCAGGCAGATTCTTCAGCATCTAAGCCACTAGGGAAGCCTGTCTGGCGGGGACAGGGGGTAGTGCCTGCATCTTTTTTTTCTTTTTCTTTTTTCCGTGAATGTAAGGAATTACTACAGGCAAGTCAATTTAAATTCATAGGCTTCCAGCCCCTTTTCCGAGGTTACTTACCAATTCAGCAGGTACCAGGTGGTGCCTTCAGAATGCAGATAGAACTGAACAGAATTACTTATTTTAAAAATGTGATCCAGATCAGCCTGTCCTGCAGGCTCAGATGGGAGGCAGTATGACTGCACCTCCTCCTCCCCTGACGTTTAGCTGTGTGCCACTTTCACTCATCAACAGGGTTTTGGTTTTTTTTTTTTAAGCTTCTTATTTTGTATTAGGGAATAGCAGATTCACAACCTTGTAATAGCTTCAGGTGAACAGCAAAGGGAGGCAGCCAGCCATAGACCTGTGTCCCTTCTCCCCCAGACTCCCCTCCCATCCAGGCGGCCACATAACGCTGAGCAGAATTCCCTGTGCTGTAATCCTTGCTGGTTATCCATTTTAAATATGATGGGGCTTCTCCAATGGCTCAGTGGGTAAAGAATCTACCTGCAATGCAGAAGACACATGAGATGAGGGTTTGGTCCCTGGGTCGGGAAGATCCCCTGGAGAAGGAAATGGCAACCCACTCCAGTATCCTTGCCTGGAGAATCCCATGGACAGAGGAGCCTGCTGGGCTACAGTTCATGTGGTTGCAAAGAGTCAGACGTGAGTGTGCGTGCTAAGTCTCTTCAGTCGTGTCCAACTCTTTGCGGCCCTATCCTTCAGTCGTGTCCAACTATTTGCGACACTGGTATGATTACCAAACTTTTGTTTCAAAAATCTGTTAGGAATTTATGTCCATGAGTGACAGCACTTCATTCAACCCAAAGCCTAGAAACTGATCTTATCAGTGCAAAGCCATGAGCTATGAATCACTTGGTGTCATCAGTGACAGGAGAGTTCTTGGCGGGGGAAAATCTAGGGAACAGCTGTGTCACGAAAGCCTCGGTGCAGACATCTGAGCACAGCTGATGGTGAAGCGCTTGGCCTCCATTCCCCCGTGCCATATTGCTGTGCCAGGGAGCCAGAGAACCCCGAGTGCCAACCTGCCTGCCGCTTCCAGAAGGATGTGACGACTCTTGCCCACATTTCACAAGGACGATCGTCACGTTCAGCCAAGCCTCCGAACGCCCCATCTGTCCCCGTGGCATCAATTACAGGAGCCCAGCTACTGAAACCTCCAGACGCCAAGAAAAGACTCCCTCGCCACGTGATGCTGAAGCCGCGACCTGTGCCATGTGGCTGGCAGGTCAGGAAGACGAAGTTGGCGCTTGTGATGTAAGATACTCAGCATTCTTACAGCTGAAAGGATTTTAATTTTATAGGTGATGGAAGACTCCTGTAAGTGAAAGGTCAGGTGATTTATTCAAAGGACCCCAACTGAAATCCTTACCTAGGTGATATTAGATCAAGGCAAGGCACTCCCGTGGTGGGCTGGCCGTGACCATTCCCCTCCCGAAGGGCCCCCCTGCTTCCCGTTGCTTCAAAGCTGGACCCCACCCTTCCTGATAATACCATTCCTGTGCCTTTCTTTCTTCATATGGAATTTTTTCCCTTATGAAATCCCTCTCAGCCAAGGTTTTTTTTGTTTGTTTGTTTGTTTTTAGTCCAAACAGAGAGAAAGAAGGAACAAAAGAATTTGGCCAGAGGTTGGGAGGGCAAGAATGGCGGACAAGGCCTTTCAGATCATTCTGATTGAAATCTGAGCCCTCTGATCCTTTGAAGGGCTTTGTAAGATGATTTTGTCTTACCTGTGACACCTGGAGAAGAACAGCAATCAAATTGATGAATTTACACTTAAACAGAAAGCTGCTTATGATAGAATGACAAAAACCTGCCACATTTAACCTGCATGTCCTGGAAAGCGTGTGTTATTTTCTAAGTGTGGCCGAGAGAGGAACCTCCTGTGAGAGCCTGTGACCTGTAGGAGACACGATGAGTCATCGTTGGTGTTTCTGAGAAGCCAGAGATTTAGGGGTCCCAGCCAACATCAAGAACATAGAAACAAAAGCTGCATTTGAATCCTTGTGCTTAAAAGCTAATGTGCTTAGTTGCTCGGTCATGTCCTACTCTTTGCCACCCCATGGATTATAGCCCACCAAGTTCTTCTGTCCATGAAATTCTCCAGGCAAGAATACTGGAGTGGGTTGCCATTCCCTTCTCCAGAGGATCTTCCTGACCCAGGGATCAAACCCATGTCTCCTGCATTGCAGGCAGATTCTTTACTGTCTGAATCACTAGGGAAGCTGTAAGCAGCCTTCTCACTTCTTTCTGGAAGCGCTCATAAAGCCAATGGCAGCACTGGGGCCCCTGGCTATGAAGTGCCCTCATCCACAGCATTCATTTAGTGCGTGGGAAACAGTTCCTCCACTTCTTACACGTTCTTCTTAGGGAAAAAAGAACCTCACAGCTTGGGCCATGGTAACACCTCCAGGACTTATCAGATGACAGGCTGACAGGCTATCAGATGATGAATTCATTTGGTGTGCAGTTGCCTCGTTGTCTGATTTGGATTCCAACTTCCTAAGAAAATTATCTCGACTTGTGCGGTGCCAGGGAACCTGTTTGTTCAGACACGTCAGTCTCTCCGTCTCTGCCAGTTTTCACAAAACAGGCTGGCTCTGCCGGGTTGGGGGGGTGGTGGGTAACGGGCGTCTCACGGAAATAGGAGTCCCAGAAAGCTGCCTGCCAGCCTGTCCGTGGGAGAGCATTCGGTTCCATCTCGGTCACGCAGGAGAACAAAGCGTCAGGGTGCTGCGATACTCCCGCCAGCAGAAACGGGAGGGTGGCTCAGACCCACTGCTGCTTAGAACTGAGGTCACGTGTGTGCTGGTGGGGGCGCTGGGGGGAGAGGAGGACCCTGCTCTCTGGATCCAGTGCTCACATTACTTACAAGAGCCAAGAGCTCTTGTAACAGAGATGCACGTGGCTCAGCCTAGGTTTTTAGATGCTCCAAGCCCAGGTTCTGAAGAGCCCCGGAGATGCGGTCAGTCACATGCATGATGTTTAACTGTACTTTTCTTAGGCTTTCTCACGGATTAGCATCACATACCATCACCCTGAGAAACAATGTGAAGAATGTTATTATCATAATAAAAAGCCAGACTCTAGGTTTTCCACATTTAAAAAGAAAAAAGACTCAAGGAAAAATTGGTTTGAACACTGAGATAATCAGGTTTCATTTTAGTGCCTCTGCAGTCTTATATTCTGGAGCTGCCACGGTGGTGACGACAGTTTTCTCTTCCTGCTGACTTGAAGGTCACCACCAGAGTGATGCCTTCCTGACAGCACGTGTCCATGGCATTGCCGGGCAATCTGGGTGACGTCCCATCATCCAATTGCCTTTATAATGATCTGACCTGGAACCAACACTCTAGAAATCACCTGAGAGGGAAAAAAAGGGCCAACCAGCAGGCAGTCTTCAGTGACTCAGTGCAGTGAGATGCAAAGATGAGAATTCTCACGTGTTCCTGAATAGGCCCTGACAGTACGTTTCTTCAGCATCTCAGGTTAATGTTGTCGCTCCTGTGATACAGTCAGAAAATAGGTGTGTTAGTTATTCACATACACTATTGTGAGAGTCTGTGACTCAGCCTCCATCTCAGGTTTAAAGAATACATTTACACACTACAGATAAAAACAGCACTGATGGCTGTATCCATATGGGGAATTCGAGGCCACTGCCACCCTGGGGATAACTTAAAAGGCTAGTGAAAACGAAGATGCCTTGGCTTATTGCCAGAATTCTTTCATGAAAACAAAATGCGTTTGAAAAAAATGATGATCTGTCAGTGACAAGGTCTACAAAAAAGAGGGCAAGAGAAAAATGACCAAACTCCTCTACTCGAGTGTGGGACAGATAATGATGCAGAGAATATCAGGTTGCCATGGAGATGTTCTCTGGCTTGTTGGCTTTGAGGCTGCACCCCATCAGAAGCCAACACACTCTCTCTCTTCTAAACTCGAAATGTGAATGCACGGGGGACTCATTTCTCTTCCACCATGTACCTACAACAAGGTGGGAAAGATCAAAGAGGTCTACGGCAGAGCCCACACTGAAAATATTCCAGCTGCCAACTTGCACACACGCAATGACTGCAGCCCGGGACAGCTCAGAAGGTAATTAAATGCCTGGAAGCGAAGTGTGAACAAGAAGTGGTATCTGAGATCAGGAGAGACATAGCCGAGCATGAACCAAAATTACCAAGAAGGCCTTTTGTGGTTGTTCAGTCACTAAGTCATGTCCAACTCTTTGCGACCCCATGGACTGCAGCACGCCAGGCTTCCCTGTCCTTCACCATCTCCCAGAGTGTGCTCACACTCATGTCCGTTGAGTCAGTCATGCCATCCAACCATCTCATCCTCTGTTGCTGCCTTCTCCTCCTGCCTTCAATCTTTCCCAGCAAAAAGGCCTTAGGGCCTGAGAATTTGAGAGACAAGCAACATCTGGCTCACTGTAAGCATTTAGTGAAGGAGCAGAGAGGAGGGTGTTCTAGGGAGGAGAGAAGGGCTTCTAAAACAGTGCTGAAACATTGACCAGCCAGTGAGGACACCACTCACTGTGGCTGAGGGACTTGGTGAGTAAGTAATGCAGTGAAGAGGGTTAGGCAAGATTACTAAGGACCAGAACTGAGATTCCATTTCAGAGGCTCTGGAGTTTGATTTTAGATCTGTGAGTAGGGTGGTGATATATAATGAAAGCCATGTTTTACAAACATTGCTCAAGAGTTATAAAGCTCAGGAGAGATGGGACAGGAGTGAAACTCGAGGCCGGGAGAGGTAATGAAAGCCTGGACCTGGGTGGATGTGGTCCTTGAGGAAAGAAGGGGATATTGACAAGGAAGCGTTCATAGCAAGTGATAACAGCAGGGAGGAAGTGGATGGAGGTACGGGAGCTCCTTTCCTGAACAGGTAGGCTGCGGGACCCCATCTGAACTCAGGAGTCAGACCTGGCTTCTAGCTAGCGGTAGATCTGGTCTTCTGTTCTGGGGCGTTCCGCAAAAAGACAAAAAATATTGCAGAGGATTTTTAAGATGTAAGCCTATTCTGTGTGGTGCTGTTATGGTGGATATGTGTCATCAAACAGTTTTCAAAACCCATAGAATGTGCCACACCAAGAGTGAATCCAAATGTAAACTACAGACTTAAGGTGATAATGACGTGTTAGTTTAGGTTTTTTTTTAAATCTGACTGTGCCGGCATGTGGGATCTTTTCGTGCAGCATGAAAACTCTTGGTCATGGCATGTGGAATCTAGTTCACCAACCAGGAATCAGACCTGGGCCCCCTGACGTGGGAGCTTTGAGTCGTAGCCACTGGACCATCAAGGAAGTCACTCCGTTTAGGTTTATCAATTGTAACAAATGGGCTGCTCAACTGAGCGGTGTTAGTAGTAAGGGAGGCTGTGCACGTGTACCGACTGGTTTATGGGGACTCTGTATTTTCCACTTCATTTTGCTCTGAGCCTAAAACTGCTCAGAAAACTTGACAGTCTATTAAAAAATAAGAACAAAAATAATGTGAATTGCCAGAGTTGGCATCAAAGACCCAACAGATAGCCAGTACGCATTCAAAGGTCAATCTGTGGACAAAGAAGAATAAACCACCATGAAAAGCAACCAAAACGTCATTCAAATGGAATAAACATAGAGGAGATAAATTGGAGAAAGAAGAGGTGGTCGAAGCTGGGCCCTCCTTTGAGGGAACCCATAGGCTTCACCCACCCATGCAGATCCGTCAGGATGAAAGGAAGGGCTCAGGCCTGCGTGGCCGGGAAAACATGAAGGGATCATGACCCAGAGACGGGGGTTTCATCATACACGTAAGGGGGGCCCTGCAGCCGCGTTCCTGTTTCCTCGTTGGGAAAGTTAAATATTCCCAGCGTGTTACCACAAGTGCTGACGATATTTTATGGGGAAGAAGAGACAGAAAACCAAGGTCTTTCTCTTGCTTCTGTGATTTGTGACCCAAGATTAAAGTATTTGCTTTGATCCTGGTTTGTGCCTTTGTTTGATGATTAAACCTTTCAAATGAGGATCACAGTTTTGGATGGTAATGTCATTGACACGATTTGTGTGATTTTTTTAAGCATTTTGACCCCTTAGAATAAAAGGATGCCCTGGCTACCTAATATTGTAGTATGGAAAAAGACCCATTAGAATCTGAAAGAAGGCAGTTCAAAATAAGTGTGTTAAACAGACTACACAGTGTATGATTACTATCACTACTAACATCTTATCTCTCATTCAGGGCGTGGTGCCTTATGTTGAGTATTCATGAATAGGTCAGGTTTATTGATTACATAAAGACCCATAATACACAAAACGTTTATACTGATGGTACCTAAACTATGTAGATGTTTAAAAATCCACCTGATGAAGTACTTAAAGGTGCTGTCTGATGAGTGGTTTTATGTAACTTAGGGTCATTTCACACTCTCAGATTCGTCTCTGGATGAATTACCTTCATCTTGCAACAGAGTCGGGTTATTGCTTTAATAATGCCCATGCCTGGGGTTAAATGTTTACCAGCCAGCTAATCAGAACTCAAGAGAATACAAGCCGTATTTGCACTGTGACAAGGTAGACATCACTTTACAATTAGCTTCAATACAACTGGAATGTAATCATTCCGGTATCACCTCTTTTCATTTCTCACTGCAAAGCATTAAAATAATTATAGAGACACATACAACTTTAGGTACCAGTTATGCAAACAAACAACACCGATTTTCATAAGGCTAGACAAATACACACATCTATGCACATCTTTACAATTATTATATCTTTGCCATCTTTATATCAAAAGTGGATTGTTTTATGTAAATGTCTCAGAGAAGTCAATGGTACCCCACTCCAGTACTCTTGCCTGGAAAATCCCATGGATGGAGGAGCCTGGTAGGCTGCAGTCCATGGGGTTGCTAAGAGTCAGACACGACTGAGCGACTTCTCTTTCACTTTTCATTTTCGTGCATTGGAAAAGGAAATGGTAACCCACTCCAGTGTTCTTGCCTGGAGAATCCCAGGGACGGGGGAGCCTGGTGGGCTGCCTTCTATGGGGTCGCACAGAGTCAAACACGACTGAAGCGACTTAGCAGCAGCAGCAGCATGTGAAATAAGATTTTGCATTTTCTTAACCATGAGATAAAAAAAATCTGATGTACAAATTAGGCACTGGGGATCCATGTTAAAAAATAACCATAAACATGTATATATTTATCTACATATATTGAGCATGTTTTGAATTGGTAACTTAAGAGCAATATAATGGTGGTCTTTTACATACAGGCAGTAGTTTGGAAATGCAAAAAAAAAAAAAAAAATACTTGATTCCATCTTAAGCAGAGTCTTGAAATTGTGGTTCAAGTTTGAGCAAAGGAAAAAATCGTCGCTGAAGATCTTACACTTGCACAGTAATGATGTTTCGTGTCACTCTCTCCTTGTAGGCCACGCAGTGCAGATTATTTTATGCAAGAAGCTAAGCGAATGAAGCATAAAGCAGATGCGATGGTAAGACCTTTTCTCTCCAGATCTGTTCCTCCAAATTGCGTTTGTACTGCAGCTTCATCGCTGGGGCAGCATAGCCGGGGTAATTATAAAATCTATTACAAGGATGGCTGGGTCTGTTAAATGCAGAAGTGTTTATATAATCCAGTGCTCATGGCCCAATAAATTATGACCTCAACTAATAATGTCTGACTTGGAGGAAGCCCTGGATAAACAAATATTTCAATTTAGTCCTAAAGTTTGAATGGGAACCAGAGGCAATGGAGTCAGTGGGTGGTAGTTTTTTTTGTCTTGTTTTTTTCCTTAAAAGAAAAAAAGGTTTGCATTTTTCTCCCTTGTTAGCCTGTCCAGTCCTTGGCTTGGTCCCAGGATCAAATCCCTTTTCAAAAAGACTTTTGTTGTTCTTCATGTGTACCTGCCAAAATAAATACTTCCTCTGAAACTGGACAACCAAGAAACTATTACACACACATAAGACAGTAAAGTTACTATGATTTGATGTTTTCAAAGAGTAAGTTTTCTTATTTGGGAAAGCTTAACGCCTTCAGGCAAGAGATATAAAACTTCTGATTTTTTTCTGTAAGAGATCATATGGTTGTCCCGTCTGAAAATCTCATCCTAAAGGACCCCTTCTTCCCTGGTCATTTCAGTTCCGCTCCCCTCCAGTGTTCATAACTGAAATCAGGGAACTAGAGATGAGTAAGGCATCTCAAATGACCTTCAGTTCAGTTCAGTTGCTCAGTCGTGTCTGACTTTTTGCGACCCCATGGACTGCAGCACACCAGGCCTCCCTGTCCATCACCAACTCCCAGAGTTTACCCGAACCCGTGTCCATTGAGTTGGTGATGCCATCCAGCCATCTCATCCTCTGTTGTCCCCTTCTCCTCCTGCCTTCAATCTTTCCCAGCATCAGGGTCTTTTCCAAAGAGTCAGTTCTTCACATCAGGTGGCCAAAGTATTGGAGTTTCAGCTTCAACATCAGTCCTTCCAATGAACACTCAGGACTGATCTCCTTTAGGATGGACTGGTTGGATCTCCAAGGGACTCTCAAATGACCTTCAGAGTATTATTCTTCCAGGGTTGCAGATGCATAAACTATAACCTCACCCTCCTCAATGCTACTGAGGTTGCCCACCAAGCAGTTATTAGTATGCAGCTCACTGCCTGGGTCCACTGGTATACCAGGGAAATAGTCACAGAGTATCAGAAAATACAGAAGGGAAGTAGGAGGTAGAGATCTTATCCTCACAATCCCACAGTCTGATGGAGCACGGGTCCCCAACCCCTGTGCCACAGACCACTACCAGTCTGTGATTCGTTAGGAACCAGACTGCATAGCAGGAGGTGAGTGGTAGGCAAGCAAAGCCTCGTCTGTGTTTCAGCTGCTCCCCATCGCTCACTTCACTGCCTGAGCTCTGCCTCCTGCAGGTCGGCAGCAACATTCTGTTCTCTTAGGAGTGTGAACCCTGCTGTGAACTGCAAGTTCAAGGGATCTAGGTTGTGCACTCCTTATGAGAATCGTCCCCAAACCATCCCCCGACTCATCTGGAAAGACTGCCTTCCACAAAACTGGTCCCTGGGGCCAAAAAGTCTGGGGACGTCTGTGGTGGAGAGGTCTGGTTGCCAGTAGATGCCAGTGCATGGTCACACTGAATTTTAAAGCAGGAAGTTGCCTGCCTGAATCATCCAAAGTTTACCAGGATTCTTCACTCCGTGTCACCTTGCCCAGCCTGGCCTTTCCCAGTGACACTGTGCTACAACCACACTGGCCCCTGCCGCCTGTAAGCACACCTGACTTGTGCCAGCCAGTGGGCTTTGCACCTGCAGAGGGCACACTCACAGTGTCTCACACATACACACTCTCACTGTCGTGCACACTCACTCCTTCAGTGTCCTCCCCAGATTCCGCCAGATCATGCTTTTCCTTCCTGGGTCACCTTCCGGGTCCCTGCAGGTCTCCTCCTGGAGGCCCCCCAGCCGCCCTGTGCCCCGTCACTTGCTCCCTCCTGCCCTCCCTTGGCACTGGACTCCTTTGCATTTCACTAGTTAATCATGGACTCCCTTGCACTTTGAGCTGTCTTATGAGTGCACAATTTTTTTCTCTCTAAATACATGTTCCTAGAAAGAGCTTTTGTGTGTCAACTGCAAATCACACAGAATCGGGTACTTCAGGAAATACTTGCTGAAAGAAATGACTTCCTTAGTCTAAAAGCACTGCCAAGAAAGACTCTTCTTAGGGTTAAAGCTGTTTAAATTTTTGATTTGCTAACACAGAGTTTTACCTTACATTTCCGTTTCCTAAAGTATCATGAATAATGAGAGGGTTTTTTTTTTTTAGAGGCAAGACTTTTTTTTTAGAGGCAAGGTCAGTAGTTAAGAGTCTCTGTAATTCTGTTTTGTTTGATGAATGAATGTTTGAAAACCTGGGAGATTATCCAATCCCAATTTAGAATGTGCTATCCATCAAGAGTAAGAATGTACGGAACCATGAATCTGATGTGTACATTTAGATTTATGAGAACTTAAGAATGTAAAGCTGATATAGGGAAAGATTAACATAAGTTTAGACGGTTCCCCACAAGGGCTTCCCCTGTGGCCCAGACGGTAAAGAACCCACCTGCAATACAGGAGACACAGGTTCAACTCCTGGGTCAGGAAGATCCCCTGGAGAAGGGATTGGCTACCCACTCCGGTATCCTTGCCTGGAGAATCCCATGGACAGAGGATCCTGGTGGGCTGTAGTCCATGGGGTCACAAAAGAGTTGGACAGGACTTAGCAACTAAAAAACAGCAACAAATCCTCCCAAATCAGTTCTATTGATGCTCAGCATTGTCTCCAAACTGATGCCATTCCTTGAGCTGTGCCTCCCCTCCCTGTCTTTCCTCTCCCTTAGGGCGAGGTCCTATTCATGAAACAACTGAAAATCCATGACTACACGGAGGCGTGGAGAGGTATTGGGTTGGCCACAAAGTTTGCTTTGGGTTGTTTTTTTTTCTTTTTGTACGATGTTACAGAAAAACCCAAATGCACTTTTTGGCCATCCTAATACGTGTCACAGTGTAAAAGGTAATAACCAAGGCCTTAAATTGTCCAAGTGGGAGTATACCATGAAAATGTGAAAACTCTTACATAGAGTCAGACCCATCAGCTTACACATGTATCAATATTGAGCACAACAGCAAGGACCAAGGAGTGAAGTTGATTTGACCATTAGGAGTTAAGAGAGAGGACAATAGAAATTAAAGCAGCTGTGAAGTTCTGTGCAGTTCTGATTGTGGTATGGATTTGGCGTAACTCTGTTTAACCATTCACTCACTTGCCCCAAACCAGCAGGAATCTGTGAAAATAACTGGAGAAGGAATTACCCTATTTCTACTTTTTCTGGGTTCCATTCGCAAGAGTTTGGAACTTTACAGTCGAGTTTCTCAAATAAAGTATATAGATTTTGTGACAACGCTGTTTGAAAAACTCTTCTTGAGGAAGATACTGTTCACTCTCAATCAGGTGGAAAAGTTTGGAAAGGCTCTGAACTATGCAGAAGCAGCCTTGTCATTCATTGAGTGTGGAAATGCCATGGAACAGGGCCCCATGGAGTCCAAATCTCCTTACACCATGTATTCAGAGACAGTTGAGCTCATCAGGTAAGCACTGCATTTTCTTGCAAGAGGGTGGAGCAGGGAGGTGGAGGGAAGAATATATATAAGTACTGCAAACACAGAAAAGATCACACTCTCTGGGTCAAAACATCAGGCAGATGACTGGAGGGTATTCGAAGATGGTATTGCAGCGCTGTTGGGTTCATTACCCTGGGCTGACTCTGAGGTGACGCGGTATATGAGAATGACGATGTAAGAGAAGCCACAAGAAGGCTTCCTGAGAGCTTTTGTAATGACAGGAGGTACATATTAGGAGAACGCTGGACCTGAGCATGAAGAAACAGGTTTTGCCTTTAGATCAGTGGACAAAATATGAGGAGGATAAATTCTACCTTGAACCATACCCTGAAAGAGGGTATTTGGGAAAGAAAAGAGAGAGAAGAATTCATCATGAAACAATCATGCAGTCTAAATCTGTGGATGTGGCTGCCCTCAAGTATCTTTATGAAGTTGGTTAAACCTGAAATGTGGGCTTCCCTGGTGGCTCAACCGTAAAGAACCTGCCTGCAATGCAGGAAACGCAGTTTCAATCCCTGGGTCGAGAAGGACCTCTGGAGAAGGGACTGGCAATCCACTCTGGTATTCTTGCCTGGAGAATCCCATGGACAGAGGAGCCTGGCAGGCTCCCGTCCATGGGGTTGCAAAGAGTTGGACACGATGGAATGATCCATCACTTTCAAACCTGAAATGTACGATGTAGAACTATCTGTGCTATAAATGTATTACTTTAAATAAATATCTATTATAATTATTCTTGGGGGACAAAAATAGATCACACTGTCAGCTACCAAGAGCCAGTGTTCATCCCCCAAATAAGATGGACAATCTTGCAATGTGTTTTGGCATCGCCTGCTTCCTTTGATCTCTGTGTGAGTGAGGGTTGGGAGGGCGGCTCTCCAACCCCACTGGCAGGAAGGAAGCTTTGTCTGAGGGAGACATGAGTTGCCAACTTCGCCTGCTGGGAAGTGGCAGAATTTGAACTCTTTTCACCTCTGTGCTGCGGTTTTATATTATTATATGACTCAATACTATTTAGATTTATATAATCTAAATTCTAACTCCAATCAATAAATGATTCGGGAGTATTTAATAACAGGAAAGAAGGTGCAAGGGGATTTTAGGAAAGGAAACCCATCCTATGATGCTCTGTCTGAAAAGGCACTGGCCTTGTTCTGGTCTAAGGCTTGTACCTGAGCACCATCCCCCAGCCTGAGCTAGGACCACAGTGCGAACAGACGCAGGCTTTGTGACAGGCGCACAGCAGGGCCACAGGCGGGAGATGCCTGTCTTCCACAATGGCTGCATGGAAAGGCACATCCTTCATGTCGCTAATGAACCATTAAGGGAATTTCATCCATTAATCGTTCTGAGAGAGCCTTTGTCATGTTTTATGTCTTTAGCTGGTTCAGCTGCTTGGAATAACGTCTAATATGCATTATATGAAATAACCCTTCCCAAAATTAACTCTAAGAGATTTTTCTAATTCTGGGATTCTAGGCCACCTGAGAGTAGCTGTGTTTTACCATGCCTCACTATTCCAGATGGACAATTTCTTATTTATTTGTGGCTGAGCTGGGTATTCGTCACTGGACACAGGCTTTCTCTCGTTGTGGAAAGCAGGGCCTGCTCTTCGTCATGGGGTGTGGGGCCTCTCATCACGGTGGCTTCTCTTATCTCAGAGCACGGGCTTAGTTGCTCTGCTACATGTGGGCTCCTCCCAGACCAGGGCTGGAACCCATGTCCCCTGTATTGGCAAGCAGATTCTTAACCACTGGATCTCCAGGGAAGCCCTGGAAGATTTCTAATCCTAAATTTAATCTTCTTGGTATGCGTTGACCCAAGTCAACGGTGTTTTCCATCACTCTCCTCTGGGATTCAGGAAAGGATCACAGCCTTTGAAATTGTCATCCCAACATCAAGAACACATCATCTGCAAAACGCACTTTTCAAGAATGTTTCAGAAGTCAACGCTGTCCACCCCTTTTTCTTATTAAAATATTTGCTACACCAATGCATTGGTGATTCCTTCATACTGTCTTCTTATTTGGTACAGTATTTTGGACTGTGAAGAAAAGAAATTGCCATAGTAAAAAAAAAAAAAAAAAAACTTAAAATTACTTTAAGAGATCTTGTTGTTCAGTTGCTAAGTTTTGTCCGCAACCCATGGACTGCAGTGTGCCAGGCTTCCTCGTCCTTCACCATCTCTGGGAGTTTGCTTAAACTCACGTCCATGATCTTAGTTTCTCCTGGTTCACCTCTGAATAAGGCACAGACGTGGATGCCCACAGGCAGGCGGGGAAGAAAGTGGGAGGAAGTAGACAGGCACAAGGCTGTAAGGTGTCCTAGAATGCAAGTGCCTTGAGCACAGGGGTTTGGGGGGGTTGTCTGATCTGTTCATTAATGTGTTCATAGCCCCTGGAGGAGTTCCTACAACACAGTATGTACTCAGTCAGTATGACAGATCAGCGGGTCACAGGGCCTGTGGTGACCTGGAGTGTACATGGCCTGCTTAAGGCGTTCACACTTTAAGAACAAACAAACAAACCCGAGCAGCAGTAATTGCCTGATTCCATCAGATACAACTGGAGGTGCTGACATGCACACCTGCTCTGCACCAGGGGTGGGACTTTGCATGGGTGGAGAATACAGTCCATTTTTTAGATGATTGAGTACAGTCCCTTAAGCTACTCTGAAAACTAAAATGAGAGCTCTTGTTATCTGAGTTAGAAGATAACATTAATTTACTGCTTGAAACTGCATGTTGCCCACCAGGTTTGAGGCTCCCTTCCCCCACTGAGAGACTCTGGGGAGCCAGGAGCACTTTGGGGGTGGGGTCCTGCCACAGATGCCCAGCTAAGGATGTGAGAGAATTCCTCTCTCCACCGAGGAGAAAATGCCTGGGGGACACCGGCAAGTGGAACCCCACCTCCTCAAATCAAAAATTGTACCATGTAGACTTCCTTGGAGGTCCAGTGTTTAAGACTCCACGCTTTCATTTCAGGGGGGCATGGGTTCAATCCCTTTTCAAGAAACTAAAAGGGATTGTATATCTACATCCCACATGCCAGAATTTTAGGGAAAAATTGTAGCATAAAGGCTCTGAAAATTAAATTATAATTGGAACCACATCCCACAGAAGTAGGCGAGGACTTGCCTGCTAAACCTAAACAGGATGACTTCCTTTTAAAAGAAAATATTTAAACAGGACCCAGTATCTTCTTTGGAGAAGGCAATGGCACCCCACTCCAATACTCTTGCCTGGAAAATCCCATGGACGGAGGACCCTGGTGGGCTGCAGTCCATGGGGTCGCGAAGAGTCGGACATGACTGAGTGACTTAACTTTCACTTTCAGGATCTTCTAACATAATAGCCAGAATATCTAACATACAGTAGAAATTCACTCATCATACCAAGAAACAAGAAAATCACAGCCAAGATGAGAAAAGACACCTGGTTGACACCAGTAACCAGGACGAATCAGGTGTTAGAATTATCTGACAAGGATTTTAAAGCAACTATCATAAAAATGCTTCAACAAACAATTAAAAATTCTCTTGAAACAAAAAAGTTGAAGTCTCAACAAAGAAGAAGAAGTTATTTTGGAAAAGAACCAAATGGAAATTATGGAACTGAGAAATGTAACGGAAATATAAACCTCACCGGAGGGGCACAGTAGTAGAGAAGCGATGACAGCAGATAGAATCAGTGAACTTGAGGACAAGAAATAGAATCTACCCCCAACCTCAGCAACCAAGAAAGCAGACTGAAAAAGAAGTGGCGAGCTTCAAGCACAATGACAGTAGAACCTTCAGGTCGTCCTTGGGGTCCCGGAAGAAGGAGAGAATGGAATTGAAAGATATGTTAAAGACGTAAGGGCTAGGGCTTCCATAGTGAAGAATGCCCCTGCCAGTGCAGGAGACATGGGTTCAATCCGTGGTCCAGGAAGATCCCACATGCGTCAGAGAAACTGAGCCCAGGAGCCACAGCTGCTGAAGCGCAAATGCTCCAAAGCCCGTGCTCCATGACAGGAGAAGCCACAGCAAGGAGAAGCCCTCACACTACAGCTAGAGCGTAGCCCCTGCTCACCACAGCTAGAGAAAAGCCCACGCCGCAAGGGACGCAGCACAGCCAAAATCAGTAAAGAAGTTATATTTTTTAAAAGAAGTAATGACTGAAACTTGCCAAATTTGGCAAAAGACATAATCTACAGGTTCAGGAAGCAGAGAAAACTCCAAACGGCCTAAAGCCAAAGCACTGCATGTCAATACACCATCAAAACTGCATTTCTGAAAACTGACAACAAACACAAAGCCCTGAAAGCAACGAGAGGAATGACGCATCACCCACAGGGGACGCCAGTTCAGGCACAGCGGGCGCGCGGGCTGACGCCGTGGGAGCTGGGGTGGCATGCCAGGCCTCCAGTGCGGAGAGAGGAAAGCCTGTCTAACTGTGCGCTTAGATCCAGTGAGGCCGCGCGCTCCAGGAACACAGAGGAAACAAACATTCTCGGATTAAGGCAAATGAAAAGCTTGTATCTAACAGACCTGCCTTTAAAGGTTGGCTAAAGGAAGTTTCTCAAACAGAGAGGAAGCGGCAAAAGAAGGAATCTTGGGCCAACGGGAAGAAAGGGAAAGCAACGTAAGCCAAGAACTGTGGGCACGTGCAACAAACCCCCCTCCTCGTGAGCTATGTAAACCAGGGCGCTCAGTGACTGAGACAAAAAATATACCATCTGTGATCAGTGCACTGTTAGTCGCTCAGTCATGTCCAACTCTTCGCCACCCCGTGGACTGTAGCCCGCCAGGATCCTCTGTCCATGAATTTCCCAGGCAAAAATGCTGGAGTGGGTTGCCATTCCCTTCTCCAGGGGATCTTCCTGACCCAGGGGTCAAACCCGGCAGGTCTCCCACATTGTAGGCAGATTCTTTACCACCTAAGCTACCACGGAAGCCCATCTGATGCTCAAGGCAATGTTATTTAAAGGCATAAACGTGGAAGTAAGGTTTCCACCCTTCATGCAGAGTAGAAAATGTTGATACCAATAAACTGTGAGAAATAACCCTATGAAAGCTAAACAAAGGGGATACACTTGAAAAGGGAGGGAGGTTCGGGAGGGAGGTTCAGGAGGGAGGGACCGTAAGTATACCTATGGCTGATTCATGTTGATGTATGGCAGAAACCAAACCAATATTGTAAAACAATTATCTTCTAATTAAAAATAAATAGATTTTTACACACTTGCCCTCTGCGATGGCCCACACTCCGTTTGTGGAGTGTGCTTTTCTCTGAATCTAAATAAATCCATATCTTACCTATCAAAAAATAAATAAACTTTTTAAAAGTACTACAAATCTACATGTGTTGCAGACAGTGTAATAACAGTACCATTTCTTGAGCAACTTGCAACAAGCCAGCCCACTATGCTAAGAGCTTTACAGATACTGTTTCACTTAATCTCTACAGCAATGCTATGCAATTAGCAGTAATGTACTCATCTTACTTTATAAATAAGGGAAAGGAGGCTTAAAGATGTTAATTTGTGTAAGCTCCCATGACTAATAAGTGACTAACCTGGGATTTGAACCCAGGACTCCCTGATCATTCCCCAGCCTGCCTCAGGTCTCTCCAAGGATCTGCAAGTCACCTGGTGTATTATTGGAGAAAGGAATGACCATGAACTGCTGATCAGAGAAATAAGTGAGATTGAGAAAAGTTCATAAAATCTACTAGTTATGCATCCAGGACAGTTATACTGCTGTCAAAATAAGAGTTTTGTAACAATAAAAGAAAAAAGGGAAACCCACATATTCATCTGAGGACAGAGAGTAAACATTTTTCTGGAGATTGGTCCGAAAGGGTGGAACTTTACCAACATCTTCTCAGCCACTCAGCCATAGATCAGAATTTGTAAAAATGGATGCATCACCATATACGTGGGTAATGCTTGAATGGATAACACTCTTGACCGTCTGTAGAATTTGGACTTGTATTGTTAAAAAGCAGAAAGTAGCTAGATGGTCATCAAAGTCATATTTTTCTAGTCATGACAATAATGTCATGGTTAGGGGAAATGGGGCAACCTCAGTTGGCTTTCAAGAAAGAACCATCAGGGCTTCCCAGGTGGCTCAGTGGTAAAGAACACGCCTGCCGATGCAGGAGACATGACTTCAATCCCTGGGTCAGGAAGATCCCCTGGAGAAGGAAATGGCAACCCACTGCAGCATTCTTGCCCGGGAAGTCCCACGGACAGAGGAGCCTGGCGGGCTGTAGTCCATACGGTCACAGTCGGATGTGACTTGGTGACTAAATAACAATAAAATCAGCAAGCACCATGAAGCACTAAGAGAAGTACCATCCTACAAGATGTTCGATGGCTAGTAAGAAAGCTTTATTTCTTTGTTTCCCTTTCCTTTTTTTTCTTTTTAAGGTATGCCATGAGACTAAAAACCCACTCAGGTCCCAATGCCACACCAGAGGATAAACAGCTGGCTGCATTATGGTAAGTGCACCATACCGGCTTAAAACAGCCTCCCCAGCCTTGCACGTCTGCACTGGTGAACCTGGTAATCTCGTGCCAAAATGCGCAGCGTGTTCACAATGCTTCTGACGCACCAAACTGAGGGCATTTCTCGAGGTGGCCTTGGAGAGCCTGCTCCCTGCTGCCCTACGCACGAGGTGAACTCATGACTAGAAGTGAGCAGGTCCGTGACACAAGGACTCGTTTTCCTGTGTGTGTGTGTGTGTGTGTGTGTGTGTGTTCTAAAATCAGGTAAGTTTGTGTTTTAATCACTTGAACGTGAATTGTGCCCAATGTAATCTCTCACATTTACCATTCTGGATGCGAGCAGAATGATTCATCTGTCTCTTTACGTGTGGGGTTAGTAGGGCTGAGTCAGGATGGTGTGTTCAGGTTCTCAGCACATTAAACGGAGGAGCCGTTCCTTCCACTTTGATAATTAAAGACTTTATAAAGGTTAATCAACATGTAACAGTTTTTTTCCTATAATAACAGAAATGATAATGATTATGTGATTATAATAACAATAATTTTCCCCGTGACATTTCCTCAGGACACCTCACTGTTAGCGCCTGCTGTGATAAGGAACCAAGATGTCTCTATCTCTGACGGTTCATACTCTACCCTAGAACCTGATGTGCAAGTCATAGAACTGAATCTCAAAATAGTAATAATAACAATAGTGGCAGACACAAAAAAGAGGGTCTCTGATGGTTTTGCATCACCACTTCATGTCGAGTTTGATCTGCTATTACTCAGGGATATATTGTATTAATACAACACAGGGAATGAATGCAGCCAATATCTTGTAATAACTGTAGATGGAAAGTAACCTTTAAAAATTATATTAAAATAAAAATAAATTTTAAAATTTAAATCAAAAAATAAAATTTGAGACCATTAAGTTGTATTTTCTAGGTTGGTGTTCTACTCTGTCAATACCGTATCTGAGTTAGCAAATAATTATGAGTGAAAAGCACCAAGAAGTAGTTGATATGGCTCAGGAAATGATTTCTATGCTCTTTTCGAATTTTAACTTTCATGTCAGGATTAATAAATTAACTATGATTAGTTCATATTATGTAAGGGGATTACTGGTATGTGAATAACATATAAACTATAAAATAAAATAATAACTACTCCCAGCATAGTTTTTAATTACTTATAAAACACATTCATATCTGTTACTTTATATGAACTAATTATAGTCCAGTAGTTTTTTTTTAACTTTTTATTTTATATTGGAGTGTAGCCGATTAACAGTAGAGGGACTCAGCCACACGTGTACAGGTATCCACTCTCCCTCAGTAAAGTAGCTTAAAAGGGAAGGTGACAAAAACAGGTAGAAGGGCTGTGCTTCAACAAACCCACGGCCAGAAGTTCAAGATGTCCAAGGAAAATCAGAGTAAGGTAGTTCTGCCCTGAAGTTCACCCAGAAAGCAGAGCCTGCGCTGTGCTAGAGCTTCTCGCTCCTCTCGTGGAGAGAGACTGCCCTCTCGTGGTGGAAGAAGGAAATGGCCGGCTGCTTAGTCCCAGCGAAGAAGCAATAAACCTATTCATTTGTACTTATGTTCTTTATTTATATATACACACATTGTTTATTGATTCATATTTATTCTTATATTGTTTATGTATATATGTTCTTTATACATATTTACTTATATGAAGGGATGTTTTTAATGGAGTAACTGAAATTTTCAATCATTTCGAACAAATAGGAAGGTCAGATACCTACAGACATTTATGCGTGTATAGAAATATTTAATATATATATATAATCATGCTATGAACATTGAGTGCATTGGAACAACAAGCTTGTTGGCACAGGGGCCACTCACTCGTCTCTTCCTGCCGCAGTTACCGATGCCTGGCTCTCCTGTACTGGAGGATGTTTCGACTCAAAAGGGATCACGCTGTAAAGTATTCAAAAGCACTTATCGACTATTTCAAGGTACTGTCTGGCTAACGGGCAGAATGTTGTACCCAGCTGTCTCCCTGTCAAGGACATGTTCAATGTAGAGTCCACTGATTTGGGCTAATACAGGAGCTGTCTGATATCTGCACTAACCCTATTTATGACCTACTCATGGCATTCAGGGCTCAGAGAATAGCCTGAGAACCCATCTAATTTATCCCCCTGCCTGGATGCCTAGAGAAAGAAGATCCTGTTACCCACCCCAGCATCCTAGGAGGTCCATCTTTATAGCTAACATAAATTCCTTGTGTTCACTCAGAGCTTCTTCTTCCTCTTAGAAGTAGCTCCTTAGAAGCAACTCCTCTTTGCTATCTCCAGTCACTAATTTAATTTTTAATGAAGGTGTTAATCTAAATGATAAGAAATGGCTTGGTAGAACCCAGAGGCACTGGAATAGCACTGTGCACATAAAAGGATAGAATTGGAAACTGCTTTTTTATGGGATGAAATCATTTTCATTGGGAGAATAAAGAAAGAGGAGGGGAGACAAAAAACAAACCCTGATGTTCTGCTGTGAAGTGGACCTGACATCATAATTTATTTGAGACTTCCAGCCTCTTTGCTGTCCATTTGACTATAGAAACAAGAAATTATACCATCTCTGCCTCCACCAACTCTTTATCAGATACACAGCCATCATTTTATGTTTATTTTTGGCTGCACTGGGTCTTCGTTACTGAGTGGACTTTTCTCTAGCTGCGGCGAGCGGGGGCCACTCTTCCTTGAGGTGCCCAGGCTCCTCGTCGCGGTGGCTTCTCTTGTTGCAGAGCACAGGGTCTAGGCGCCTGGGCGTCAGCAGTTGCAGCGCGCAGGCTCAGTAGCTGTGGCTCGTGGGCTCCAGCGTTCAGGCTCAGAAATTGCAGTACACAGGCTTTTAGTTGCTCCACGCCCGGACCAGGAATCTTTCCAGACCATGTCCCCCCTGCACTGGCAGGCGAATTCTTATCCACTGTACCACCAGGGAAGTCCCCACAGTCATCATTTTAGGTCTTTAATCCCCAACCTCCACTTCTTGGAGATGATTTCTGATGACCCTGCTGTGTTGGAGGTCCCGTGGGCCATGTGCATCCAGTAGCCTGGCCAAGCATGTAGAGTATCCAGGTGCTAAGCCAAAAAGGTAACTGTCTTAGTCCACTGACAACCGTGGGTTATAATGATGAGTACTGACACTAAGAGTCTCCTTTTACTTTGGGTGCCTAAGTTTAAGTCGTTTTCAAAAATGTAGAATCTAAGAGCTATTTTGGGCTCCAAAATCACTGCAGATGGTGACTGCAGCCATGAAATTAAAAGACACTTGCTCCTTGGAAGAAAAGTTATGACCAACCTAGACACCATATTAAAAAGAAGAGACATTACTTTGCCAACAAAGGTCCGTCTAGTCAAAGCTATGGTTTTCCTAGAAGTCATATATGGGTGTGAGAGTTGGACTGTAAAGAAAGCTGGGCACCGACGAATTGATGCTTTTGAACTGTGGTGTAGGAGTAGATGCTTGAGAATCCCTTGGACTGCAAGGAGATCCAACCAGTCCATCCTAAAGGAGATCAGTCCTGAATATTCATTGGAAGGACTGATGCTGAAGCTGAAACTCCAATACTTTGGCCACTTGATGTGAAGAACTGACTCATTTGAAAAGACCCTGATGCTGGGAAAGATTGAGGGCAGGAGAAGGGGACGACAGAGGATGAGATGGTTGGATGGCATCACTGACTCAATGGACATGAGTTTGAGCAGGCTCAAAGTTGGTGATGGACAGGGAAGCCTGGTGCGCTGCAGTCCGTGGGGTTGCAAAGAGTTGAACACAACTGAGTGACTGAACTGAACTGACTAAAGAGCTATTACTTAAGAGTTATTATAGTAAAGCAAAGCACTTGAATAAAGAAGGAATCTGAACCCTAAGCCACAGAACTTTTAAGAGATCCAAGTTGTGAATGTACGTGGATTGTCTGTGACACTGTACAGAATGAACAAAGAACATAACTTAAAAATCAGAACTCCCCCTCCAGAAGTTCCTGGTAGATACCCTAAATCAAAGGCTATTTCAATACTACTTAGAATTCAGAGATAATGAAAACTTTAGGAAACAATGATTAGTATTAGTTACTCAGTCATGTCTGACTCTGCCATGCCATAGACTGTAGCCTCCAGGCTCCTCTGTCCATGAAATTTTCCAGGCAAGAATACTGCAGTGGGTAGCCATTCCCTTCTCCAGGGGATCTTCCCAACCCAGGGCTCGAACCCAGGTCTCCATTATTGCAGGCAGATTCTTTACCATCTGAGCCACCAGGAAACAATGATAGTTGGTTCATAAAAAATAAGTTTCATCAGTACAACTGGCTCTGAAAAACAGGACTTTGCCCACCTGTGTTTTTTACAGTCACGGGACCTCAGTTGTAGTGAAAGAGGCCTGACGGCAATGTTGCACAATTCCCGTGTGTAAGGCCATTTCTCACCATTTTGATAACACCTCCACTAAAAATTAAAAATCAGTCACCACTTCATAAAATTCTTTTTAACCAAAAGAAGCATTTTGTCTCTGGGGAACCAAGCTGAGGCTATTATATTTTCTTGTTTCTGGAAGGGAACATTGACATCCATATTATAAAGACCATTTTTTTCCTTCACAATCTCACAGACTTGTGTCCAAGAAATCTTCATTGGACTCTCAGGGAGGAAATCTCTCTGTACATTTAGAAACTTTCCTTGCCACAGGCAAAATGTCTTTTAAATGCCTGATGCAAACAACTGGCTCAGGCAACAAATCCTAAATCAGAATATTTAAATAAATCAGAATTTTTTAATTCAGTCTCTGTTAAGGAAATACATTTAATCTATTCTTTTAGACATGTTCGAGAGCAACTTCCTTTAAGAGAAATACTTTAAAGCTTCGTAAGTTAAAACAGTAACAGTTGATGGTCTCGTATATTTTCAGGCATTAAATGTATATCAACAGTTCTGCAAATATGCCCTACATTTAAATATAAGATGTTCTCAGTGTATGTGTGGGAGGGGGGTTGCCTGCCGCCCTACTATCCTACAGAGAGGAAGCCAATAGCCTAGTAACTGTAACTTCCCAGATCCAGTTTCTGTGACCCTGCATTTTATCTACAGGGTCTGCCATTACTTCTCTCAGTCGTCAACCAAGAACATGTTACTGTGGGCTGTTTAAACTCAAGCAGATGGTACTCACTGTCAACATTTTTGTTTTCTTGCAGAATTCATCTAAAGCTGCCCAAGCCCCATCTCCATGGGGGGCCAGTGGAAAGTAAGTTCATTTTTGTGAAGTGAAGGTGATAAATGAGATGTTGCATGAAGCTGAGCAAGGGCTTTCCGGTGGCTCAGTGGTAAATAACCTGCCTGCCAAAGCAGGATATTCAAGAGACGGGTTGGAGCTCTGGGTCGGGAAGATCCCATGGAGGAGGAAATGGCAACCCGCTCCAGTATCCTTGCCTTGAAAATCCCATGGATTTTCCCATGTGATTTTTTCTCATTATCCTTGCCTGGAAAATCCCATGGCTCCCAGAGGAGCCTGGTGGGCTACAGTCCATGGGGCTGCAAAGAGTTAGATACGACTGAGCCCTCCCACCCCAAACACACACACACACACACGCGCGCGCGCACGCACGGGAAGCTGGGCGTTGCGCTACTGTTTACCGTGCCCCGAGGGGCCGCCCTGCCTCACCAGGTTCTAACCTCTCCACTCTTGTTTTTCCATGCTCTCCACTTCCAGGAGCACTGGGACCCCATCCCCCATGTCTCCCAATCCGTCCCCCACCGGCTCCGTGGGCTCTCAGGGGAGCCTGTCCAACAGCAACGCCCTGTCCCCATCCACCATCGTCAGCATCCCGCAGCGCATCCACCAGATGGCGGCCAATCACGTGAGCATCACCAACAGCATTCTCCACAGCTACGACTACTGGGAGATGGCAGACAACCTGGCCAAGGAAAACAGAGGTGCGTGCCCCTTGGGGGAGCTGTGCGTGGGTCAGCCACAGCTCGGGGAGACAGCCGGGTCCTCGGGCACCACTAGGCGAGACAGTAGAAGCTGTCACCTACCGAGTGAACTTTCCCTGACTTGTCCTCCTACTCAGCACCTCCAGTGCCTTTGCCTGTCTGTATCGTTACCGGGGGAAAGATCAGAGATAGAGATGGGGCTAGAGATGATACAGGCACCAGTGATATAGGTACAAGTTATATAGCTATGCACGCGGGTGTTTTTCCTTTAGACAGTGAGGTCCTTGAAGGTAGGGATGACATTTTATTCAACTTTGTAACCCTAAGACCGGCACAGTGCCTAGAACATAGCTGGGGATCTGAAACACTGCATGAATTAATTGGCTGATGAGCACGAATGTTCCTGGGCTTCCCAGGTCATGCTACTGGAAAGAACCCGCCTGCCAGTGCAGGAGGCACTAGAGACACAGGCTCGATCCCTGGGTCAGAGAGATCCCCTGGAGGAGGGCATGGCAACCCACTCCAGTATTTTTGCCTGGAGAATCCCTGGACAGGGGAGCCTGGTGGGCTGTCGTCCATATGGTCTCAAAGAGTCAGACACGACTGAAGTGACTTAACACATACACACATGAATGTTACTGCCGATTCAAATGATAGCTGGTTACAACTGAAAAAAAAAGGTTTTTATGGGTAAGATGTATTTCTTTTTAATTAGTTTGTATTGGAGTATACTTGCTTTACAATGTTGTATTAGTTTCTGCTGTGTGGATATATATACCCCTTTTTTTCTGATTTCCTTCCCATTTAGGTCACCACAGAGCCTAGTAGAGTTCCCTGAGCTATACAATAGCTGTATTTCTTTTAAATAATGCATGTTTTTACTCATAAAAGCATGTTTAAACTGGTATGTATGTAAACTATGGCTAAATTTGTAAAGTACAGAAAATAGAGAAAAAAAATTTTAATTATCGGTAATCTTATCATGGGCTTCCCTGTGGCTCAGTGGTAAAGAACCCCACTTGCCATGCAGGAGACGTGGGTTCAATCCCTGGGTCAGAAAGATCCCCTGGAGAAGGAAATGGCAACTCACTCCAGTATTCTTGCCTGGAAATTCCACGGACAGAGGAGTCTGGTGGGCTGCAGTCCACGGGGTCACAAAAGATCGGACATGACTTAGCAACTAAACAACAACAATCTTATCACTATTAACATTCTATTGAAATGTCATCTAGTCTTCTCCAAATATGCAGGATTTTTACCAAAATAAGAGCATAGTGTATGTACAGTTTTACATCCTTTTTTTTTTTCACTTTACATTCTATCAGGCATATTTTCATGAGACTAACTAGTTCAAAAACACCTTTTGTGATGGCTCTGTAACACTGTCATAATGGTGGTTATACATTTGCTGTGTCAGTCGCTCAGTCGTGTCCGACTCTTTGTGACTCCATGGACGGTAGCCCGCCAGGCTCCTTTGTCCATGGGATTCTCCAAGCAAGAATACTGGAGTGGGTGGCCATCTCCTCCAGGCACTCTTCCCAACCCAGGGATCGAACCGTGGTCAACTGCGTTGCAGGAGGAAGCTTTACTGTCTGAGCTACTAGGGGAGCTGAATACTTTATACAGACTTAAAGTATCACAATTTCTCAAACCATTCCCCTGCTGTTGAACATTTATGTTACTTCCACTTTCTTCCACTATTACAAATAACAGTATGATAAATACCTTCATATAAATCATTGTTCATATTTCTGATTATCTTCTGATAGGAGGGAGTTGTAGAAATAGAATGCTGAGGTCAGCAGGTATAGATTCTTTTAAGACATGCATTGTTATGAAAGAAAATGAAGTGTTAGTCGCTTAGTCATGTCTAACTCTTTCCACCCCATGGACTATAGCCTGCCAGGCTCCTCTGTCCACAGGATTCTCCAGGCAGGAATACTGGAATAGGTAGCCATTTCCTCCTCCAGGAATCGAACCCGAGGCTCCTGCTTTGCAGGCAGATTCTTTATTGTCTGAGCCACCAAGGAAGCCCTGATTGGTATATATGTTATTAATGTTCTCCCTACCAAATTCCTGCTCTTTCTCCAGTACTGAGTGAGAGTTTTGTTCCCATGGTAACATGCTTCAGAGGCTAAGACTGAGAAGTCCATGATGAGATGAGAACCAGTGGCACAGATAGGCAGCTGGGCCCTGAGTACATGAATCTGATCATGTAACCAGACGGGACATAACAGCAGCTCAGGGATGGTGTGCTCAGAAAACCCAGTGGGGATGCCAAGGAGGTCAGTGCCGGGGGCCAAGACCAGCAGGACAGGCTCCCTAGAGGAGCTGGCACAGAACAGGATTTTGAAAAGCAGATAGTCGAGTAGCTGAGATGGAGTCGGGGTGGATGTCACAGGTGGATAAAAGAGCAAGGACAAATGTACAAAGGTTTCTATGGCCGGTTTGGGAGAACCTGAGCAGGCCAGGCTCCAGATGGTGCCACCAGCTGCCACCTGTCCCTCAGCAGAGCCACACATCCAGTCTAAAGTCCACCTGGCTTCCCCCAACCTGCCCCTCCTCCCTGGCTCTGTTCCTGGCTTCCTGCCACGCTGTCCTCCCTGCCACCTGGACCCTGGCTCTTCTCTGAGCCTCCCTAGCGAGACCTCATTCAGCATATCTGGGAGCACCTTTCAAAACCTCCTCCCAGGTTCTTGGGCTTCCCTGGTGGCTCAGACAGTAAAGAATCTGCCTGCAGTGCAGAAGACCAGGGTTCAGTCCCTGGGTCAGGAAGATCCCCTGGAGAAGGGAATGGCAACTCACCCCAGTATTCTTGCCTGGAGAATCCCATGGACAGAGGGGCCTAGCAGGCTGCAGTCCATGGGGTCGCATGAGTCGGACACAACTGAGTGACAAACACTCTTCCCAGATTCTTACTTCCAGAGAGTGCTCTTCAGTGGCCTTGGTCGGTGCAACGTGGCAGCCGCATGAACTGATTTGTCTCTGTCAGCCGCTAAACCGCTGTCCCTGAGATGGCAGAGCCTATACATTCTTCATCTTGGTGTCCCCTCCGACTCCACCCTTGTGCCCTTAGTATAGAGCCTTGGCAGTGATACGTGTTTAAAGCAAGTACAAACCCAGAGAAGGTTCACAGGCTGGCTGGCAGCCTCAGTAGAGATGTCTCAGAACCCATCTGTGAACAGGACCTACACTATAGCACGGGGAACTCTCCTCAGTATTTTGCAATAACCTATAAGGGAAAAGAAGCTGAATCCTATTTCACATATGACTGGATCACTATGGATCACACCTGAAGCTAACACAACATTGGAAATTAATTCTTCTCCAATAAAATAAAAATAAAAGTTTATGCAAGCTGATTGTTCCAAAAGCCAAAAAAAAAAAAAAAACCACCATCCCTGATTTGCCTCCAGGAGCCTCAGACTCCCCCAGGGGCTCAGCACCTAAGACAGTTGAGTACAGTGTAAAGGTTGACAGAGCTTCAGGCCAAGTTCAGGGTGAGAGGTGTCACTGCACAAAGGAGAATGCCGCCCCGGGGAAGTAGTTTTCCTTGCTTTCTGGCTGAATAGATGTCATTGGTTTGAATTAGAAGTCGCCAGTCGAGGGATTCTCAGGACGTAGGTGAGCTCTCTGCCGGGGGGCTCACGTCGTGTGATGGGACCGGGAGCTGAGCGTGTGTCCCCCTGACGACCCTCTCTGTTTCACCAGAATTCTTCCACGACCTGGACCTGCTCATGGGGCCGGTCACCCTGCACAGCAGCATGGAGCACCTGGTCCAGTACTCCCAGCAGGGCCTGCACTGGCTGCGAAACAGCGCCCACCTGGCCTAGACACCTGCCCCCGGCTGCGGCGTGCACGCATCTCCACGGATGGCCCAGCGTTTCGGGACACTGTGCTCCCCACGTTCCCGGCCACAGCATTTCTCGAAAGGCGGTGAATAGTTTTCAGCATCGAACAGCAGTCTTTCCTCCCAGGGCATGTGTGTTTGTGTATGTGGGTGCAGAATGAGCTGCCCGTGGAGGTGTGTAAGACACAACAGTTCTCTAGAACACATCTTCTTTGTCTAGTTTCCAGCCTCCCAGGCTAGACAAAGTGATCTGACATTTCTGATTAGAGAAGACACACACTCACACACACACACACACACACACTTTCTAGTTCAAAGCTAAACCGTGACTTCCTAGAATATTCAACCAAAATCTCATGGGTTAGTGAACCAGGTGCAATATCGCACACCAAAAGCTTGACTGCCAGTTAAGATGAACCCAGCTCTTATACTCTTGATTACTTTCAGTATTAATATACTTTTCTCCCATTATTTTTTTATTGTCTGTATTCATGGGTATTTGAATAATGAAAATAAGTCAGTTATTTTTGTGTGGACGTTTACTAGACTGCATGTTACCAAATACCCTGCCGTTTGTCTGGTCCCTCCCCTCCTCCATCCAGTTCTCCATCTAACTCTCCCATCAGCTAAACGTGTTAGACGCAAATGAATCGACTCCCATGGGCCTTCCCTGCCCTGCCCCCCAAAATAGTATGACCATGACCCTGACCCTGAGATTTGGTGGGGGGAAAAAAAAAAAACCCTCCATGTCTTTGAAAACTCACCCAAAGGAAGCAGCAGCAGCTGTGTCCCTGGGCTCAGTGAGAAACAACCCTCTGCCCCCACCAGGAGCCCAGCCGGCCCGTGTTTCTTCCTCCCGCCACTGTGACCCCAGGGGCTGTGGAGCCCCATGGGCTTGTCGGCCGATACTTTTCAACAAGCCTTTTCTCTGTCTGAGAGCTTTCTTACCCATGTTCTTGGCCGAATGAGGACATTGTCTAGGGTGTCCCTTCCCTCGGAATCTGTGTCTGTTGCTTTGTCAGGCCAAGAACTCTTTGCTGCCGTGATCCTGTCTAATCCTCCCTGTCTTTGGAGAAAGTGCCGTGCGGACCTTGAATGCATTTTTGACCCGGGGGATGTATTTCAGTGTCTGATGAGCAGGTTGCTCCCCACAGAGCAGGTGATCCTGGTAGTCACTGCAGTTCTGTCTAGGGTAGCAGCGACCTGAACATCATGCTTAGGCCCCCGTGCGTCCGGTACGTGTATGTCTTCCCCCGATTCTTTGTTTTGCTTTTTTTTAATTAAGTTTACATTTTAGTTTTTTCAACATTTTGTTTACAATGTTTGTCTGAAATTTCTTTTATTGTCTGAAATTTATTTCTTTTATTGTCTCTTATCATATCCTAGATTTAGTGTTCTTGTTAAATATATTTGAATACAAAGATATTGGTAAAAAAAAAAAAAGAAAAAGAAAAACTCCTGGAACGGAGGATATACCTTGCCATGCTTTAAAAACAAAAATAATGACCTTGATGCCTCTCACTTGACAAAATTTCCCCAAGACAGCCTGAGAAAGACAGGTGATGGGGTACATGGAATAATCCATTTTTCAAGGTGATGATAACGTAAAACATGTGTATCAGATGCTAATGGTCTCACTGGTTTGGTTGCAGTGTTAACATTTTCGTCAGCCTGATCTGTGGGTGGGAAATCAGATTGCTGTAATTCCCTAGCTCTAAGCCCTGATTCAAAACCGTGCAAGTGATTGAACAGCTTTGGTGATTTGAAATTCATCTCAATGAACAAGTGAAGGCTTGTGAAATTTGCATTTGGTGTTGGCCTTTCAGCAGCTGGAAGTATTAACAATACTTCTTTTTTCACATTTATCCAACTGAGGTGCTTCTGACATGCCTTTCACTAATTATTACTAGATTTCCCCTTCCCATTGGGGTCTAACTTAAGAGATTTTTATTTTATTTTTTTTGGAGGACTGAGGCTGAGTTCTACTCACTGCTGCTGAATTCTGATGAAATGTTCAGACTTTGATGTAAAAGGACAGCCCGCGGTGTCCCTCATGCATCCCTGGGGTGCCTTTCTGATCTTATTCACCTTTAAGCCCCAGGCCTCATGGTGGCGTCCACGCGGTGTGCTCACGAGTCAAGGCACAGGCTGCCTCCAGCTGGCTGTGCCAGCAGCAGTCAGGACGCCGTGAGCCGCAGTCACTTCCTGCAAAGCGTGAAGCCAGTGGACTGGGGGCAGTCACAGCATGCCGTTCCTCTCACGGTCGCATCTCACTGGTGCAGCGTGTTGGGGCAGTGGTTGTTCCTTGCTTTGGCATCAGTGCTTTGGATAAGGAAGCATCTTCTGATCATTGCTGCTTCCTTTTCTTTAGTTTTGTTCAAAGTACAGATAGCTCTCTTGTGTTTTCTGATTATGAAACTAATAGACACTCATGGTGAAAATTCAAACGATGCAGACAAGTGTAAAGTAGGAAGTACTCAGTCCCACCCCCCAGAGACAGCATTGCTCACCCTTCCCTGTATATCCTTCGGGAGAGCCTCCCATTTAAATGTAGAATGTCTATCATCATTTCCTTCTATTTGAAGACATTATTTCTTCAGAAGTTCAGTACAAGTTCAACTGGCCTTATCCCTCCATGACCTGAATGGACCTGGATCACAGTTGTTAGAAATATCTTTGAAAGAGAGGAACCCAAATATATTCATGATTAAAATGTGGGATTTGTTACCATTCGACACAGATCAGACTCACATGCAGAATTGTGCTTGGGAAGAGAGGTTCTGTTAAAACGCTATTTCTGGAAACTTTCAAATTGCAAACGGAAAGTCGGACCCACTATCTAAAGAGAAATGTACTGGAAAAAAAATCTGAAACCTTGACAAACTGTGTATTGGATTGAACATGTGGAATCAACGCAGCGAGCTTTTCTGCACTAAAACGTACCCTCGTATCTACAACAAAGATGTGTGTATTACATGACAGTGACGTGTACATTTCTGACATCCCATACATCATACACACAGTTTGTATAAATGCATACATTTAAAAATATATATGTACAGTACAGCTACCATAAACCTGTAGTACGCTTGAAGGATATGACCAGTGCCTAATGTTGAGTATAAGTCACTGCGTGTTTAAATCACCTCAGAAGTGCAGTAATTGTTATCAAATTAATCAGTGCAGCCAACCTTATTTATGAACCACATCTTTGAAACTGTGCAGTAGTATATACATATATATTTTTAAATAACATTTTTCACAGTTTTCCAGAGTTACTGTTGAAATCTGTATCACCAAAAAAAAAAAAAAAAAAGGCAAGATTTTTTTTAATGATGTAGACACTCTCCAAACCCAGTAATCTGTGTGTGATTTCCTGTGTGTAGATACCCAAGACACTTTAGCAGTCACCAGCCTTAATGCATGTACAGGATATTATTGTGACTTAATTTATCTGCAATTTTTAATCCATGTGAAATTGGAATTTATAAACTGACTTGGATTAACTATGTCTGCCTTTCTAAGGTTGCAAATGTTACATTAAATGATTTATGTTGTAAATGACAGACATCGAGTTGTACGTAAAAAAAAGAAAAAATGTCCACAAATTTCTGTGAATATTTTTACAAGGAAACTTCAGACGCAAAATATATTCAAATAAGCATTCTGGTCCCTAGTTCATAATCTCTTTAGAATGGACCTTGTAGTTTCATAAAAGTTTTTAAATGATGCTTCCAACAGATTATCATTACCAAGTCTGGTATTTTTCATGAGGGGAAAAAGTAATGTTTTCATTATTGGAAATATAGTTTGCTACTTGTCTTTCCCATTTCCCAGCATATTTACACACGTGTGTGTGATAACACACCCACAATGTCCCAGAAAATGCTGAACAGGAAGCTTAAGGGGGTTATTTTGATAGCTACACTGATGCCTGTCCAACCAGTAGCCCCGGGACATTGTTTTACTCAACATTCCATAATGACAGAAGTTAATTCCTTCACTTGTGTCTACCAGGTTTTTCCAGCTCTAACCAACACAGTGGAATAATGTCAGCAATATTTTCTTAAGTGAAATGAGAGAATTTTGAACTACCGAAGATAGAGATATTAGACCAGTGGCTTTCCATGATATATATCTCCTCCATGTGAGAGCGTTTTTTATTAGCCTCGTATTTTTTTACTCTTCTTTCTCCCCTTTTTCATTCCTCTCCTCCTCAAATTAAACTAAAAAGAAGCAGAAACAGGAGCAGAAGTAAAGCAATTGCTTCATTTTGCCCAGCCTGTATCTTTATATTCAAATACAACAGCAGAACCCTAGCTCTGGTCACCATGATGACCACCTCGTCTCAAAGATGACCAGGATGGGGTCCTTGGCTTTGCTTGCTCCAGAGACTGCTGAACTTGGCGCTCTTTCAGAGGTGGCTTGGGCTAAGAAATGTCCAGTCGTCTTTGAAGAGCTATCTCCCCCTTATTCAGTTTAGCCTACTACTCAGCTGAAGTCTATTCCCATCAGAATCCTATTTTTAAGAAGTGGTGGCCCAGATGGTAAAGAATCTACCTGAACTGCAGGGGACCAGGTTTGACTCCTGGGTTGGGAAGATCCTCTGGAGAAGGAAATGGCAACCCACTCCAGTGTTCTTGCCTGGAGAATCCCATGGACAGAGGAGCCTGGTGGGCTGCAATCCATGGGGTCACAAAGAGTCAGACACAACTGAGCAAATGGCATTTCACTGAATCAACTGGATCTTAAGAGATCTTTTTTTTAATGAAAGGAAAAAAACAACCCAACCATGTAAACTGCATTTCCAGCAATCTGGAGCCAGAGTTTATTTCCTTGTCTTCCCATTCCCAGAAGAACACAGTTTTTTGACGTTACAAACTTCCTGACAAATAGCACAAGAAATGTTCAGACTTTTAAGATGCGTGTTCTCTTTTTTCAAACTGAATCCTTCTGTATATGTCATCAGATGGGTTTGTTTGCTTGGCATAAGAGAAATTATAAAACTCTGTCCTCAAATGAAATACATCTAACCATGGTTTGGTTTGGGTTTTATTATTTAATTGATGCTCTGAGGCAGCAGGGGGTGAATTTGGGGTCAATTGAAAGGGGATATAGGCTCACAGCTCTTAATCGTAGTAATGGGAATCAAGGGATTAAATCCCTCTGCATTACTTTGAAAATCCACCTCTTATGGCCAGTTGTGAACACACTGCTCTGAGGGATGAATTCAAGGTACTAATTGCCAGTCAACACAAGGATCAGCATTTGTCTTTAAGCATCAGGAAGTAATGTTGAGACCTGAAAAGCCGGATCGCAGAGTCATTTCTAACATAGGAAAAGCTCATCAGAAAATGCTTATATCCAGCTATGATGTAAAATAATGCCAATGTTTAGAATTATCCAAGAGTGCGCTTTGTTTATAAAAAATAATCACAATTTTCTTATTTCTGTATTGGTTTCCGATGCTTTTCCAGTTTTTCATAAAACAGGACTGGTTTTTTTTTTCCCCCAGTATTTATCTTCTCTTTATTTCTAGATGCCCAAATGAGCAAAGAAAATACTTACCACTGAGGAATGTGTGTTACTTGACTGGGCAGAGTCTACCCACAGTAGCCAACTGTACGTGGCTTTTTGAAGAACATTCTCTGAGTCTCCTCTGTTACCTTCATCTACAGCATGAATGATCACCAAGGCTTAAGTATGGCCACATAGTTCAGGTGTCAAAAATCCTAAGCATGTAACACACTCATCTTTAGTGATAGGCACTTCCTTAGCCTTACCAGCTATCTCTCGGATCTATTTGTAGGGCAAAAAAACAGTATTAACACTTTTCCTTTGAGTAATTCGCAAACTGATTATGAATCCCCTGAGTTCCCCAGGGCTGGCAGCTCAACCCAAAATTTCCTTCTCTGTGAGCTGGCTTGACTTTTTTTTCATTCCTTTGGGTGTTTTTTGTTTTTTGTTTGTTTTTTTCCCTTCTATCAGTCAGATTCTGTATCTTGACTGTTTAGAAGAACAATTACTAGAGACAGCGGGAACTTTAAGCAAACAGATTCGATATGAGAACTTGATGATGTTGAGGTTTGAAGGGTCAGGGGTAAATCAGGCTGCCCAGACACTCTCCTCCTTTGCTTGCTGCCCCTGGTTGTTGGATAAAGCCCCTCTCCACGATTCCATTTCCACTGTATGAAATGTAACCCAATTAGCTGCTGCCCCAAAGATCCAACTGCGGATCACCAGGTTAGAGCAGCAGCTGGAGACCCCAGTTGTCGCCGGCAGCTGGAGTTAAGCATCACTGTGACAACACAGGCAGCCCAACCTCTCTATGGACCACGACGCAAAGGTGTGTGATGTGCAAGGTCCTGGCTCCGACCCAGTTCTCTGGAACCAAGAGGATGACAGTGGGGTCTCCATGGGACCCCCGAGCTTTTGCTGTTACCACTTTTGAGTCCAGCCTGCTGGTTGGCAGGGTTCTCATAGACCAGTGAGGGCAGGGGTGGAGGGGTCTCCTTGCCAGGTCCCCTGCAGGCGGTGGTTTAATCCCACCATCCGCTTCCTCGTCCAGTCCTGGCCTTAGGAAACGGGAAGGAGGGACATGGGGTCCTGCTCCCTATGGGCTCCTCTTCAGTGAGAACACAGCCTGCCTCTAGACCAGCAGGCTCTGAACATCCTGGTCTGGCCAGATGCCACACGGCACCAGCTTCTCACTACCCGTGCTCTCCTGGCTTTCCTCTGATGCCAGGAGGCCAGTTCTCTTCATGAGAATCTTGCCCCTCTGGTGGTGACTGTTTTTGTTGTTTGGGGCTGGTGGGGTGGAGGACAGCTGCTCTGGGAGGTTTGTCCCTGAGAAAGGGGACTTGTCACACAGGTATGTCACGAGCTTCAGGAAAGCAGAGACCCCTCCTGAGGAAAGGAGGGGTTTTCCCTCTAGTGGGTTAGATAATTGCCTCAACGTTATTGCTTAATTGTAGGCTAACCCTTAGTCAGGCTCCCTGGAGAGGGAAAGCCAACCTGAGAACTCAGTGACTTTGTGAGAATGACATTTCTCCCTCCAGGCAGCAAGACAGAGCCCAGAAATCTGTCCGTTGACCTGACTGTCATCACCGAGGTCAAGCCATAAATGTTCAGTTGAGGTTTTCAGCTTTTACCTAATATTTTTATTATTTAGACATGGGAGCTTCCTTGTATACCACAATGACTGCTTTGAGCTTAGCCAAAACAATCATGAAACGCTCATTCAGAAGGGCCCCTTCTTGTCATACCCACTGGAAACCCCTTTCCTAGTCTCTATCTAGGACAAAAGAGTAACAGCTGACAGTCATGAAAGTTCCAGCCTGAGTTAAGCCCAAATAATATCAATACCCTCTTCACAGCAGCACTGTGAACTCCAGGTACTCAGATAAATATTAGCATGAGGAGGTGGAGATTCACCAGCTAGACACTCAGATTTCATCTCATCTCAGGAAGGATGTTAAGGAACAGACACACCTACTACAGCGCGACAGCGGGTTACCACCAAGGTTCTGGGACATCTGGTTCAGAGTCACTCCCACAGTTTGCCTCAGCCAGAGCAGGGAATTTTAATTCCACCATTCTCCTTTTGCTGTGTCATCTTAGATGTTTATTCGTGGAGCTGGCAATTCTAATTCAAGATTTCAGTGTGGGGATATCAGAGGCCCCATATGTCACACTAAACACCTTTTCAAATTCTGCATCTTGGTCTTGGGAAAGCTGCCAGCCACTTAGAAAACCTGCTCATCCCCCGTGAGATATCGCCAGCCATCCAGTTGAAGCAGCCACCAAACCAAAATAAAGGGCCTTCATCTCCTCTTACAGGAATTGGTCTTAGGATTATTTCAACAATTGAAGAGGATTTTAAGTCAGACAGTTCTATACAGTAATTTATGCTGTAAAAATGTACATATTGTAGCATTGATTATAAAGTGCTATATTTATTAACATCCAATACCGTTTTCATTTTTGTCTAGCTGTTCACTATTAAAAGAGCTTAAGTTCATTTTTGTTATGTGATATTCATTTGAGACTTCTTGTGAGAGCATTTGATATGGGTAAAAAGCACAGGATCTGTGTTGATCGTCACTATTTTAATCCAAGTAGTCATAGTGGTCTGTTAAGAATCACCATGACACATCCTACTCCTGATGAAATCTTGTGCTTTCAACTGCATCTTTAATAATGTGATTTTTTTTTTTAATCTTAACCCAAGAAATTAATAAAGAATGGTGGCTTTAGCAAGGAACACTTTTTCCAGGTTTTCTTGAAATTCGTGAACACTTTTTCCAAGGAAATTCCAGTGGACCCTCCCTAAGTTACCAAGAGCTCTTCCTCTTCCAGAGAGGTCTCATCTCCCAGCTGCTTCAAAGACGCCTACAGTCCTGGAGGGTAAAGTTTCTCTCCTTTGCTGGTTGCTCAGATCTGCTTACAGAAGTGCAAATTGTCTCCCTCTTGTATTAAAAAAAAAAAAAAGTTGCTCCCCCACAGCTGTATTTTATCATATTGCAAATAAACAGAAGTACACATTCAAATCATGAATTATTTGGGCAAGATATTAGGAAGGAGTAGAGGACAACTAATATTAAGGATTTGTCTGGGAGGATCTTATGTTTGGTCCGAGTTTAAATTGACAAGTACAAGCAAGGATGATGGAATCATTGGCCATTTATTTGACTATATGGAGGTTTTGTTGTGTCTGTAAGTCACATGAAGCGCGTGCTTCACAGTTCTGGAACAGGGAAGCGTCTTCTTGTACCGTAACAGAATGAGCCTTAAGGATCTGTGAGAATAAGCACTTTTATATTTGACAGTAAAAACTGACGCATCAGTGAAAAGTACTTTTTTAATATCTCATTAAACCTTGAAATTCACATTACTCAGTCTCACAAACATCCTACTTTCTCTTCCTAGAACCTCTTCCAAGTAAAATGTCCTTTCTCTTGTGTTACAGGATTTTGTGTTAAATGTCATCCACTTGTCACAGGCTATCTTTTCCTCTACAAAAGTCTGAAGCCCCCTGAACTGGAAGAATGGATAAAAGCATTTTAAAGAAAGGGGCACTGATTTAATAATGCTTTTGGCAGAAGAAGTTAAGTGTTAGTTTGAAGTGAAAAATAAAGCAACCTGTGACGGAGCCTGGAATCATCTTGCTAAGAGAGTTTTTGATTGTTGTTTATTGTCTTTTCTTTATATGTCCGAGCTTTGTTTATTAGCTGTTATGTGACTTAGTTCGGACACAAACAGCAGACAGACATTGAAAATGGTCCATACTAAAGCTAACGTAAGCCTACATTTGTTTGTCCCTTTTCTTTTTTGTCTTTGACTTTTTAAGGAACTTTTGAACCATTCTACACAGAAGCAGCACTGTTACAGGTTCCCACCAGCAGTATATGTGAGTTCCAGCTTCTCGACATCCTCAACACACGTTCCCGTCTTTTTTTATGACTGTTCCACCAAGTGTTAGATTGTGGGTTTCACTTGCATTTCCATAATGACTAATGATGTATGTGTGCCAAAGCATTAGTGGCTCAGTCCTGCCTGACTCTTTGCGACCCCATGGACTGTAACCCGCCAGGCTCCTCTGTCCATGGGGATTCTCCAGGCAAGAATACTGGAGTGGGCAGCCATTCCCTTCTGCAGCGATTCTTCCCAACCCAAGGATGGAACCCAGGTCACCTGCATTTCAGGCAGATTCTTTACCATCTGAGGCACCAGGGAGAATCCAGTGACTGATACTGAGGTGTTTATTGACCGTTTTAAAATCTTCCTTGGAGAAACGCCTATTAAATTACCCATTTTTCACAGGTTATTTGTCTTTTGCCTTGTTGAGTTGTAAGGATCTCTTTTGTGTTCTGGATATGAGTCCCTGATCATATGTAAGATCTGCAAACATTTTCATTCTGTGGTCATTTTTTCACTTTCTTGATAGTATCCTTTTGGGTACAGAAGTGTTTAATTTTGATGAGGTGCAAGGTATCTATTTGAAATTTGTCTCTTGTGCTTTCATCATAGCATATATAAGAAGGCTTTGCCTAACCCAAGGTCATGAAGATTTACGCTTATATTTTCCTCAAGTAATTTTAAAATTTTAGCTCTAAAACCCACTTTAAGGTGGTTTTTGTATATAGCATGAGAAAGGGATCCAGCTTCTTTCTTCTGCATGTGGATATCCAATGGTCTTGTTACTCTTTGTTTAAAAGACTGTTCTCACCCTCAATAAATTGTCTTGTCATCCTTGTCTGAAATCAAATGACCACACTCTAGAAGGTTTATTTCTGGTCTCTAATTCCATTCCAATGACCTCTGTGTCTTTCCTATGGCAGCACTTCACTGTCTCAATTACTGTAACTTTGTAGTAATTTTTAAAATTGGAAACCCTGAGTCCTCCAACTTTGTTCTTCTCTTATAAGTTGTTATGGGCTAAGAGTGGCCTCTTATTTAACCATCAATTATGAATTAAATTTCATGTAAATGCACTTGTTCCAATCAGGCGACATTGGAAATCTTGCCAAGTTTAAAAACAGATAATGTGTGCCTTAGTCTCCTGGCTGAAGGAATGGTAGGAAAGAGCAGAATGGGTTCCTGAGCCAGCCCTGCCCCGCCCACTCTCAGTCCCTGCTCTCCAAGAAATGCAGCCCATACTGGGGTGCTTGGGCTGACATTTGGGTATCCTGCTCCAAGCTGGAGCATTTGATATATGTAATAGTGTTTCTGAGGGTACAGAAGTATAAAGTTGTTCCAGAAATGCTGTGCCTCCGGAGTCCTGCAGCCCCTTTCTGCCCCCGTGCTCTGCGCCCAGACACCCCAGCAGCCAGTGTGGATCTGGTGCCTTGGCTGTCCTGTCCCACTCCAAAGGTACTACCTGGGCCGGCTGCCTGAGGTAACCCGACTTCCCAGTGCTGGACAGGCAGGCTTGACCCCCGCACCCCTTTGGGACTCTTGCCTCATACATGTTTCATGTCTTTCTGGTCACTTTCCCTGATTTCTCTGGAGTCTAACAGATTCTCCTGTGATCATAAGGGTGTGGGTTTTGCTTCATTGCTAGTGTATGGGGACAGAGAACAGAACAGATTTTGAATCTACATTTTAGGTGTTTAAACACCCATGGCTGGTAGATCTTCCTGACAGTTTATTCCTTTTCTACATGAAATATCCTTCATGGTCTTCTTAAGCTTCTGCTTCCTGTTCTATTTCGCCCCATGTTACATTTCTATAGCACCATATATTATATATGGAAATGCATAATTTATGATAACTTGCCTGTATCTTTTTCCATCCCAGGATCTCTTATTATCCCATGTGGTTTTGCTTTAGGTTTATCGCTCACCTGTGGTTCCAACAGCATATGGTTGAATGTAGGGTTTACCCACTGTGAGCACCTCCACACTTTTAATAGATGAATTTAACAGAGTCAGATTGGCTGCAACTTACTGGCCTGCTTCAGTTGACCTGCCATCTCACTGTGTGAACATTTGCCACCGTTTTCTGTAGTTTCTCTCCTCTGTCGTTGGATGGATCCAGTTGTATTTATTTTGCTTTTTCCTACTGTCTCAAGGACTCCCCAGAAAAGAAAGAAAAGGAACCCTATTTCAATGTCCTGTTAAATTAGGATGAAGAGCCAGGGCGAGACCACTGACGGGCACAGGGTTTCTATCTGGGCGCTGAGTGTCCTGGGCTTGGACACTGGGGACAGTTGAACGGCATTGTGGAAACACTAAAATCTCCTGAATCATACTTTAAAAGGATAAATCTTGAGGTATGTGAATTATAGCTCTATGTTTAAGGTACTGACTCCCCATTTGTTTTGTGGTTTCTTTTTTTTTTTTTCCAGCATGTGGGATCCTAGTTCCCCGACCAGCGATTGAACCCCCGCCCCCACCCACATTTGCAACTCGGAGTCTTAACAACTGGACTGCCAGGGAAGTCCTTGTTTTGTGGGTTCTTGTATCATAGTCCTTGAGTTAATTCTTCTTTCAGATCAGGTCTGAGATGTCAAATATTTGAATCCTTGCATGTCTGAAAAACATCTCATTTTGGGTCCTCACATGTGTATTGTTACATTTGTGGAATAATGATTCCCAAGGATTTTCCGCAGAAGTTTGAAGCTATTTCCCCAGTTTCTCCTCGTATCCAATGTTATTTTTGTAGTTATGTAGTTGCTCCCTTCTCTACCCTCCCCCTCCTACTCCCAGAAGCCTTTAGGGTTTTTTCTTTATGCTTGAGCTCAGAAATGTCACTGTGAAATTGCTGATAAGTCTTTCCTTCTGTTTGACCTTGATTCTGCTCAGCTGCCTCCAAGGCCCATACCTGTCCTCAGTCTGGGACCCTGCCTTCCATTCCTGCCTGAGTGACCTCTCCCTTCAGTCTTCTCTGTTCTCATCTGCTGAAGATCAGCTAAATGAATGTTGGCAACTGTGGGGTTTGTCCTCCCATTCTCTTAATTGGTGTTTATCCTTTCTGTATCCTTGTCCATTCTTGCTATTCAGAGAGCATTCCTACGCTCAGCCTTTCAACTTACTCTCTTATCAGCTTCAGTGCTTCTGCCCATTTACTGAGAATTTTATTTCAATCATCAAATTTTTCATTTCCAAGATCTCTAAAACATTCCTTTTTATGGGTGCAATATCATTTTATTTCTCTCTGAGGATTCTAATTATATATGTGCCAAATTCTTGTTCTGTTTGCTCTATTAACTCTGCTCTTGGGGTGTAAACTTTTCCATTTGTTGGGGCTATAACCTCTCTTTCATGGCTTTTTCAAATGTTTAGGGGTCATTGGCCGCCTGCTCCACTTCACATCTGGTTTTCAGCCTTTCTGCCAATTCCTATTCACTGCATCTAGTCTCTTGAATGTAGAGAGCATCCCATCCCGCCTGGGTGTTGCCAGGGCCTCACCTGGCCTCCCCATCATGACTGTCTGAACCCAGTGTTCCATACTGGGAGACTGAGACCTCTGCTGCCGGCTTCTCACCCTTCAGGGTGGAGAGGTGGCAGCTCCTCTATGGTGAACAAAGTGACTGTCCTCCCCAGATCTTCCCAATGTTCTTGATCTCCAAGCTCATCCCGTTCTAGAGCAGCCCTCTATCTTTTTAGTTCTGCACAACCTCAGAACTGTGGTTTTCTCCTCATGATGATCCTTTCATCCTCAAGAGATGCTTCATAGTTCCAGGAACTTTTAAGGCACTGCTTCTAATTTTTTAGTGCAGTTTGTGGATGATGGTGGTGATGATGACGGTGGTGGTGATGATGGCGGTGGTCATGGTAGCGGTGGTCGTGGTGGTGGTGGTCATGGTGGTGATGGTAGCGGTGGTCACGGTGGTGGTGATGGTGATGATTATGATGGTGGTGGTGGTGGTGTTGATGGTGATGGTGGTGGTGATGGTAGCGGTGGTCATGGTGGTGGTGGTCATGGTGGTGGTGATGGTGATGATTATGATGGTGGTGGTGGTGGTGATGATGGCGGTGGTCCTGGTGGTGGTGGTGATGGTAGCGGTGGTCACGGTGGTGGTGATGGTGATGATTATGATGGCGGTGGTGATGATGGTGGTGGTGATAATGATGATGGTGGTGGTGATGGTAGTGGTGGTCATGGTGGTGGTGATGGTGATGATTATGATGGTGGTGGTGGTGCTGGCGGTGGTGATGATGGTGGTGGTGGTGATGATGGTGGTGGTCAATGATTGTGATGATGGTGGTGATGATGAAGATGATTGTGATGATGATTTTGATGATGGTGGTGGTGGTGATGGTAGCAGTGGTCATGGTGGTGGTGGTAATGGTAATGATTATGATGGTGGTGGTGATGATTATATCTCTCTCTTTTATATCTCCCCTTTCTCTCCTTTAATAAAACCAAGCCCGAGTGTTTCCCAGTGGCAGGAGCATTTCCATACTGTGATCATTTCGTACAGGAGCATCCATACAGGCTTGATGCAGCTCAGCCTTCCTCACCAGTGGTCTGCATTCTTCCCTCTTCCATCTACCTCACTTTCTGAGATTGCTTTGGATGTCTAGACTCCATGTTGCTAGGAGCTCACTGAGGCTGCAGCCCCACCAGCAACCACCCACTTGGCAAGCCAGCTCTGGTTATCCTGGCCTTTGTGGCTCAGGCCTCCCCTGAGAAACCTCTTTGCCGTTCAGTCCTGCGGCCCCTTCTGCACATCTCTTGTCAGTACATCCAGCCGGACCCCTGGCAGGTCCCTCCTCCCTACTGCTGTTTCTGCCCTTTGTTGCTTCTGCCACATACATCAGTCTAGTATGGGGTGCTTTTTGTTTCCTACCCCTAATTTGGCCTTAAAAATGCTCCCTGGAGGCAGAACAGAGACGTCTTCTCCATCACAGACCATGTGGAGGCCATTTCTATCCTGGCCTTCAGAGAACCACATCCAGAAACCAGGCAGTTCTAATCCACTGCTGGTCAACACAGCACCTTCTACCCTGAGTGTAAACCAGGGACCCATCCCAGGAAAAATAGCAGAGATCAGGTATCAGTGCAGGGATGGGAGAGCTGGCCAGCACCAAGGGAACTTGCCCGTGAGCTGCCTGGACACTGAGATGGGGCCCCTGACTCAGGGCGGCTCCGAGAGTGAAGTGGGTGGCCTGCAGTTGGAGGTCTCATGGCCTCAGCCATGGGGAGGGAGAGGATGAGGGGTAGAGACAAATAAAGGGATTCCATGCTTTCCACTGGAACGACTCTTACAGAGCCCGCTGACCTGGAGGGCAGCAGTTCACACTCAGCCACTGCGCCCCTGCTGTTGCTGCTGCTAAGTCACTTCAGTCATGTCTGACTCTGTGTGACCCCATAGATGGCAGCCCACCAGGCTCCCCTGTCCCTGGGATTCTCCAGGCAAGAACACTGGAGTGGGTTGCCATTTCCTTCTCCAATGCATGAAAGTGAAAAGTGAAAGTGAAGTTGCTCAGTCGTGTCCAACCCTCAGCGACCCCATGGACTACAGCCCACCAGGCTCCTCCATCCATGGGATTTTCCAGGCACAAGTACTGGAGTGGGGTGCCATTGCCTTCTCCACTGCGCCCCTACAGGAGTCATTTAGCCTGGACATTTCTAACACGGGACTTGGGGACATCTCTGTGGAGGCCGGTGTCATCTCAAAGCAAGTAAGTAAGCAAGGTAAGTAAGGCTCGACTGTGGAAAAGGTCCAGCGGGTTGAACGCACAGGTGGACACCTGAGCCTGGACACAGGCCCCTCTCCTTGGGGAGGTGGAGGCAGGTGACAGCCAGATAGTGTGATTCACAGAGCGCTGGGAAGACAACTCTACCTCCCTTGGTGACTGACGGCTCCTGGGCATCCACTTCCAGGCTCTTCTTTGTAAAATGCCTGTTTTCCCACGAGGTGTCTCACAGGAAGTCCCTGACTCACCGTGACACCTTTTCACACTGTTTCCCTCAATTACCAAGAGGAGATGATGCAGAGGCAGGGGTGCCAGGGAGGGCCAGACAGGCCCAGCAGAGGAGAGGGGGCTGCCCAGCAGAGGAGGAAGGCCCAAAGTCCACCCGACCACTGCACCGCACTTGCCCCCAGCAGGCCACTTGCCCGAGCTTGTTTGCCTTTACGAGGAGACCGTGACCCCAGGGAGGCCAGCTTTATGTGGGCCTCCTCAACTGTCCTCCCCTCACAGACAGGGCAGAATCTAAGAGGAAATCCCCTGTGGGTAAGCGTCGCTGCCTTCCTGGGAGAGTTCAACATGTTTATCTTGGGCTTAGGATTGTAATTATGATTTAGCAGAACATGGCTTCGGAATGTCTTTTCCTTCATTTCATGTAAATTAAGTCACTGGTGCGTGTGGGGATGTGTGTCTCTATTCCTAAGGGGAGTTGGAGGATTCATTACTTATTGTCTAGGAAGAGCTCTGTAGATAAAAAGCTCTCTGGAAATGCAAGGTATTATTATTCGGTGTCTTCGATTTGTAAATCATGGTGAATGGGTTGTATTGTTTTATTCCATTTTGTATGAAAATGATAGCTTCAAATGCTAAATTCAGCAACAGCCAATACAGATGCTGAAGAACACGTGCAAGACAGAATACAGGTTTTCCTTTATTCACTCCAAGGGTGTGACTGGCATTAAGAATTCCAGCCAAGTAATCTGAGGCCCAGAGGCTGGTTCCAGGGATTGTACTGCCTGTGACCCTCAAAAAGTGCATTAACTTCTCTGGGCCATGGCCACCACAACTGGGAGGTCAACCAGTTGGATAAATGATCCCTCTGCTCCCTTGTTGGCATTTTGTGTGATACATCTATGTGTACATGCCTGCCACTGACTGACCCTCCTGACACATGGGACATGGTGCTAAGGTCTCCGTACCCTGTCTCAGACCAGAGCCGTCAACCTGTCCAGGTCTCACAACAAAAGGGCAGTGCTCGCGGCTGCTCTCCTCCCCTCTGCTCACGGTGCTTCCACATGGCTCCCAGGCACAAAGAGAAACCACAAAGGAAGGCAGTTACAGGCTCTATTCTCTCTCATTTCCCTTCTGTAGCCACATAACCCAACCTCAAGCTGATCAGGAAATAAGAGGTGCTGGAAAGTGAAAATGTTAGTTGCTCAGTCATGCCCAACGCGTTGCAACCCCATGGACTGTAGCCCACCAGGCTCCTCTGTCCATGGGATTCTCCAGGCAAGAACACTGGAGTGGGTTGCCATTTCCAAACTCCAGGGGATCTTCCCGACCCAGGGATGGAACCTTTCCATCTGAGCCACCAGGGAAGCTTAAGAGCTACTGGAGATTTTCATCAATTCTCTTCCCATTTCTTCCTGTTTATGGTCCCAGCCTCTTTCCCTCCTACTCAGGCTCATAGAAGAGAACTGCTGACTGTCATACACCTGATTCCTAGAGGGAGGGGAAAGGAGGGAAGAAAAGACATACATAGCTGAATAAATGCTGTATATCTGTCTACCTTCTTATAATTCATATGGATCCATTAAGATTCGGGGGAGTAGACCACAGGCTATGCTCAGATGAATGTCTGTCAGAGGTCAAAAAAAACTTCCCCACTTTCAAGGAAGTCCCTCCCATCAGTGATACTACCCTGATAGTCTGACAGGGAGGAAGGTCTGAATGTATGCCCATCCATCCTTTCCCACTGGACTAACACTTTGTATCTATCTTTCCATGAGAGACTCATTCTGAAAATATACAGACTGGCTCTGAAAATCTCTAAATCATTTCTGTAAACGGAAAAATTCTACATCTGAGGTGAACGACTGGGAAGTAGAAGAGGTGATGTCTGTAACCAAAAACGTGTAAGTTATGATGCAGGGAAGACTCTCAATAGGAAGTGGATTCCTGGAACAAAACTCACAGATGTGGGTTTTGCATGAGGAATGGTGATCCCAGACCCTCCCAGACTTTGGGAAGTTCTGTGGACCATCCTGATCTTCTCAACCAACTTGAAGAGCAATGGTGAACTGAGCAGATGTCTGCAAAGTGTGCAGAGAGCCTGGCCTTCATTGTTGAGTGAGTGAATGAATGAATTTGTAGATAATTCCTACCCTTCACATACTTTAGTTCAGTTCAGTTCAGTCACTCAATCGTGTCTGACTCTTTGCAACCCCATGGACTGCAGCACGCCAGGCCTCCCTGTCCATCACAAACTCCCGGAGTTTACTCAAACTCGTGTCCATTGAATCAGTGATGCCATCCAACCATCTCATCCTCTGTCATCCCCTTCTCCTTCCACCTTCAATCTTTCCCAGCATCAGAGTCTTTTCAAATGAGTCAGTTCTTCCCATCAGGTGGCCAAAGTATTAGAGTTTCAGCTTCAGCATCAGTCCTTCCAATGAATATTCAGGACTGATCTCCTTTAGGATGGACTGGTTGGATCTCCTTGCAGTCCAAGGGACTCTCAAGAGTCTTCTCCAACACCACAGTTCAAAAGCATCAATTCTTCAGTGCTCAGCTTTCTTTCAGAGAAGGCGATGGCACCCCCACTCCAGTACTCTTGCCTGGAAAATCCCATGGACGGAGGAGCCTGGTAGGCTGCAGTCCATGGGGTCGCAAAGAGTCAGACACAACTGAGTGACTTCACTTTCACTTTTCACTTTCATGCATTGGAGAAGGAAATGGCAACCCACTCCAAAGTTCTTGCCTGGAGAATCCCAGGGACGGGGGAGCCTGGTGGGCTGCTGTCTATGGGGTCGCACAGAGTCAGACACGACTGAAGCGACTTAGCAGTAGCAGTAGCAGCAGCAGCAGCTTTCTTTACACTCCAACTCTCACATCCATACATGACTACTGGAAAAACCATGGCCTTGACTAGACGGACTTTTGTTGGCAAAGTAATGTCTCTGCTTTTTAATATGCTGTCTAGGTTGGTCATAACTTTCCTTCCAAGGAGAAAGTGTCCTTTAATTTCATGGCTGCAGTCACCATCTGCACTGATTTTGGAGCCCAAAAAAATAAAGTCTCTCACTGTTTCCATTGTTTCCCCATCTATTTGCCATGAAGTGATGGGACCAGGTCCCATGATCTTGGTTTTCTGAATGTTGAGCTTTAAGCCAACTTTTTCACTCTCCTCTTTCACTTTCATCAGGAGGCTCTTTTCTTCACTTTCTGCCATAAGTGTGGTGTCCTCTGCGTATCTGAGGTTATTGATATTTCTCCCGGCACTCTTGATTCCAGCTTGTGCTTCCTCCAGCCCAGCGTTTCTTATGATGTACTCTGCATATAAGTTAAATAAATAGGAAGACTATATACAGCCTTGACATACTCCTTTTTCTATTTGGAACCAGTCTGCTGTTCCATGTCCAGTTCTAACTGGGGCTTCTTGACCTGCATACAGATTTCTCAAGAGACAGGTCAGGTGGTTTGGTATTCCCATCTCTTTCAGAATTTTCCACACTTTGTAGTGATCCACACAAAGACTTTGGTGTAGTTAATAAAGCAGAAGTAGATGTTTTTCTGGCGCTCTCTTGCTTTTTCAATGGTCCAACAGATGTTGGCAATCTGATTTCTGGTTCCTCTGCCTTTTCTGAATCCAGCTTGAACATCTGGAAGTTCACGGTTCACATATTGCTGAAGCCTGGCTTGGAGAATTTTGAGCATTACTTTACTATTGTGTGAGATGAGTGCAATTGTGTAGTAGATTGAGCATTCTTTGACATTGCCTTTCTTTGGGATTGGAATGAAAACTGATCTTTTCCAGTCCTGTGGACACTGCTGAGTTTTCCAAATTCGCTGGCATATTGAGTGCAACACTTTCATAGCATCATCTTTCAGGATTTGAAATAGCTTAACCAGAATTCCATCACCTCCACTAGCTTTGTTCATAGTGATGCTTCATAAAGCCCACTTGACTTCACATTCCAGGATGTCTGGCTCTAGGTGATTGATCTCACCACCATGATTATCTCAGTCTTGGAGATCTCTTTTGTATAGTTCTTCTGTGTATTCTTGCCACCTCTTTTTAATATCGTCTGCTTCTCTTAGGTCCATACCATTTCTGTCCTTTATTGTGTCTGTCTTTGCATGAAATGTTCCCTTGGTATCTCTAATTTTCTTGAGGAGATCTCTAGTCTTTCCCATTCTATTGTTTTCCTCTATTTCTTTGCAATGATCACTGAGGAAGGCTTTCTTATCTCTCCTTGCTATTCTTTGGAACTCTGCATTCAAATGGGTATCTCTTTCCTTTTCTCCTTTGCCTTTTGCTTCTCTTCTTTTCACAGCTATTTGTAAGGCTTCCTCAGACAGCCATTTTGCCTTTTTGCATTTCTTTCTCTTGGGGATGGTCTTGATCCCTGCCTCCTGTACAATGTCACAAACCTCTGTCCATAGTTCTTCAGGCACTCTATCAGATCTTATCCCTTGAATCTATTTGTCACTTCCACTGTATAATCATAAGGGATTTGATTTAGGTCCTACCTGAATGGTCTAGTGGTTTTCCCTACTTTCTTCAATTTAAGTCTGAATTTGGCAATAAGGAATTCATGATCGGAGCCATAGTCAGCTCCCGGTCTTGTTTTTGCTGACTGTATAGAGCTTCTCCATCTTTGGCTGCAAAGAATATAGTCAGTCTGATTTCGGTGTCAACCATCTGGTGATGTCCATGTGTAGAGTCTTCTCTTGTGTTGTTGCAAGAGGGTGTTTGCTATGACCAGTGCATTCTCTTGGCAAAATTCTATTAACCTTTGCCCTGCTTCATTCTGTACTCCAAGGCCAAATTTGCCTGTTACTCCAGGTGTTTCTTGACTTCCTACTTTTGCATTCCAGTCCCCTATATTGAAAAGGACATCTTTTTCGGGTGTTAGTTCTAGAAGATCTCATAGGTCTTCATAGAACTGTTCAACTTCAGCTTCTTCAGCATTACTGGTTGGGGCATAGACTTGGATTACTGTGATATTGAATGGTTTGCCTTGGAAACCAACAGAGATCATTCTGTCATTTTTGAGATTGCATTCAAGTACTGCTTGTTGGACTCTTGTTGACTATGACGGCTACTTCATTTCTTCTAAGGGATTCTTGCCCACAGTAATAGGTGTAATGGTCATCTCAGTTAAATTCACCCATTCCAGTCCACATACTTACTATCTAGAAAAATAATACTTCTTTCTTACTCTGATGAGTTTGTTAATTCATGGAACTAGCCTGCCGATCCCCCACCCCCCCCAAAAAAGTAAGACTTTCCAACAGAATGTATTCACTCCAAACATTTAAAATGGGAAAGCAAAGAAAGTGAAAGTGTCTCAGTTGTGTCTGACTCTTCATGACTCCATGACTGTAGCCCACCAGGCTCCTCTGTCCATGGGATTCTCCAGGCAAGAATACTGGAGTAGGGTGCCATTCCCTAGGGGTCGAAGCCAGTTCTCCTGCATTGCAGGCAGATCCTTTACTGTCTGTTCCACCAGGGAAGGCCACAGGGAAAGCAAACAAAGGCACAACTAGCGAGTATTTGTATACCACAGTCAAAGGGAACCCTGACCAGTGCATGTTAGATCAAAAGTCATCTTCTCGTTTGGACCTTGCAAAGTAAGAAGTCAGCCCTGGGGAGCTGTCTGGTGAATTGTGGGATGTTTAGTGATATCCTTGACCTTTACCCACTAAATGATACCAGTTGCACCCCTCTCCAAGTGGTGACCATGTACATTGTCTCCAGACGTTACCAGCGGTCTCTTGAGGGGAAAAAATCTCCACACATTGAGAACCACTGCTTTGGAAGATAATCCAGCACCTTGGATATATAAGACCCTCAGTGATCTGGCCTTGGCCTGTCTTCTCTCAGCCCTCTCACGTCCCCATTGAGGGCTCCAGTCATGCTGAGCCCACTTGAGGTCTTAGGACTCAAGTCCCAGCCCAGCACCTCCATGCCTTTGTACAGCTCCTCCCACTTCCTAGATGTTCTTTCTCCAAATTCACTCAGCCAATCCCTTATTAGCCTTCAAACCTCAGACAGGCATCATCCAGACCACCCCCTCCCCCACCTAGATACAACCTTCATTTACTTCTCTGCCTCCTGACATCCGAGAAAGGGGCCAGCTTCAGACCCTGGAATCACCTTGCTCAGAGCTCCATGCGGCCCCTTCCTGTACCACGTGGTGCAGACTTTCATGGCACCATAATGTGCGCTAGTCTGCTTGGTTCGGGCGGGATCCAGTCTTTCTTCTCCTTGTCCGTAGTACCTGGCTTGATGCTGAGTGAATGAGCATGAGAGGAGGAAGGGATGCAGGGGGAGATGGAGGAAAGCAGGGAAGGGGGAGAAGGAAGGACAGAGAGAAGGAGAAAGGCTGCTGGAGATTTTTCTAATGTTACAGGAGTAGTAAATGTTGCTTTCTGCCTTCAATTTTTATTTCTAGAAGTCCATTAACTCAGCCATAAAAGTAAATGCTGGTCCCTCATAAAAACCATATATATGTATATCAATAAAGGGAGGCCCTTAGCACATACCTCCGTTGCTGGTCTATTTTTTTTTTAATCTCAGGCAAAGTACTTAACCCTCTTTCCAATGATTACTGTTTATCCCAGATGGTTCTTGTTCAAACACTGGCCCTTCTGAGATGTCCCTCCTTGCTGACGGTGTTGAGGTCGCCCTGACCCCTGATTCACCCTTTGTCCTCTGACCATGAAGTTCACTCATTCCGTTCTGAGCTGTTCTGGTCCTCTGCTGGCCCTGTCACTGAAGGGTTCGACATCCCTTTGAAGGCTGCAAATGGAGTTCCCCTTCCTCTACCTGCCCATTAGATCCTGAAGGAGGAACTGCGCAGGAGGCTCCTAGAAGTGGCTGAGCTGATGCATTTCTGAGCAGAAAACTGGCTCTTAATCTCCTGGCTTCTCTAGAGCTGGAGGTCATCTTCCTTTGAAAGTATAATGTAAAAAAATGTGTTAGTCACTCAGGTGTGTCCAACTCTTAGCGACTCCATGGACTGTAGACCACCAGATTCCTCCATCCATGGGGTTCTTCAGGCAAGAGTACGGGAGTGGGTTGCCATTCCCTTGTCCAGGGGATCTTCCCAACCTAGGGATCAAATGAGGGTCTCCTGTATTACAGGCAGATTCTTTACCATCTGAGCCACCAGGGAAACTGAGCCCTGTATTTGGGATGGAAAAGTCACCATGGATGAAGAAATTTTAAAAATCTAAGCATATATGGAAAATCAGTCAAGGTTCTCAGATGAATGGAAGACTTCCTTTTCTTCCTGGAATAATACTTTCTGAGATGTTTGCCAGTTGTTTCCCCACTGTCTAACTTATCACCTCCTGGTCCTTAGAATTCAAGCATTCAAGGCTATTCTGTGCTCATTGTCTCAAGGGAAGAATCTGTCAAGCAAAAAAGCGGGAGCAAAGGGGTGGTACTGAAGACTTGAAATGAGGTTAGCCTGGACTGAAATGTGTGTAAGTAAAACATACCCTCAAGATTTTGAAGGTTTAGCATTTAAAAAAAAAGAAGAAGAAGAAGAACACTATCCAACTAACAAAGTTTTATTGCTCATATGTTGAAATGATAATACTTTGATAACTTGGGTTAGAATATTATTAAAACTAATTTCAGCTGCTTTTCACTTTTTAAATGTGGGAAATTTCTAGAAAATTTTAAATTATATATGTGAGTTTTTTTTTTTATCATGAATGGATGTTGAATTTTGTCAAATGCTTCTTCTGCATCTATTGAAATGATCATGTGGTTTTTGTCTTTTGTTTACTTTGTGTATCACATTGATTGATTTGCATATGTTGAACCATACTTATGAAGTGGGGATGAATCCCACGTGGTCCTGGTGTGTGGTCTTTTTTATGCGTTGTTGGATTCAGTTTGCGAGTGTTCTGTTGACAAGTTTCACATCTGTATTCGTCAAAGATATTGGCCTATAATTTTCTTTTTTAGTGCTGTCTTTGGTTTTGGTATCAGAGTGATGGTGGCTTCATAGAGGGCTTCCCTGGTGGCTCAGATGGTAAAGAATCCGCCTGCAATGCGGGAGACATGGGTTCGATCCCTGGGTTGGGAGGATCCCCTGGAGAAGGGCATGGCACCCTACTCCAGTATTCTTGCCTGGAGAATCCCATGGACAGGGGAGTCTGGTGGGTTACAGTCCATGGGGTTGTAAAGAGTTGGACACGACTATGTGACTTTTCTTGGGGGGTGTTTCTTCCTCTTCAGTCTTTTTAGAAAAGTTTAAGAAGGATCAGTATAACTTTTTTGATGTTTGGTAGAATTTTCCTGTGACGCCATCTGGTCCTGGACTTTTGTTTGTAAGGGCTTATTATTATTATTACTATAGATTCTATTTCATTTTTCGTGTGCAATCTGTTCAAATTATCTGTTTCTTCTTGATTCAATTTTGGTGGGCTGTGTTTCTAGAAAGTTGTCTATTTCTTCTAGGTTTCCAATTGGTTAGCATGTAATTGTTCACAGTATTCTTTTATGGTTTTTGACATTTCTATGGTATCAGTTGAGATTTCTTCTTCTTCATTTCTTATTTTGTTTACTTGGGCTCACTCTCTTTTCTTCTTGGTGAGCCTGGCCAGACGTTTGTCAATCTTGTTTACCCTTTCAAAGTACCAGATCTTGGTTTTATTGACTTTTTCTATCATTTTTTTAATCTCTATTTTATTTATTTCCTTCCTTCTGTTGACTTTAGTTTTGTTTATTCTTTTTCTAATTATTTTAGGTGGTATGTTGGGTTGTTTATTTGAGATTTTTCTGGTGTTTTTGAGGAAGGCCTGTATCACTATGAACTTCTCTCTAAGCGTGTCCTTTGCTATATCTCATAGATTTTTTATAGTTGTTTTTTTCATTGTCATTTGTCTCAAGATATGTTTTAAATTTCCTTTTTGTTGACTCATTGACTTTTCAGCATCTTGTTTAATCTTCATGTCATTGTTTTTTTTTTTCTCATTTCTTTTCCTGTGGTTGATGTCTGCTGCTGCTGCTGCTAAGTCGCTTCAGTCGTGTCCAACTCTGTGCGACCCCACAGACAGCAGCCCACCAGGCTCCCCCGTCCCTGGGATTCTCCAGCCAAGAACACTGGAGTGGGTTGCCAGTTCCTTCTCCAATGCGTCAAAGTGAAACGTGAAAGTGAAGTCACTCAGTCATGGACTGACTAGTTTCATGCTATCGTGGTCAGGGAAGATGCTTGAAATAATTTCTGTACTCTTAAATTTGTTAAGGTTAGTTTTGTGCCCTCGTATGTGGTCAATCCTAGAGAATGTTCCCTGTGCCCTTGAAAAGAATGTATATTCTAATTTTTTTTCTTTTTTGATGCAATGTCCTGCTAGAGAAGGTGTCGAGAAAAGGGAACCCTCCTACACTGTTGGTGGGAATGTAAATTGGTGCAGCCACTATGGAACATAGTATGGAAGTTCCTCAGAAAACTTCAGTGGTGTCTGACTCTTGTGACCCCATGGACTGTAGCCTGCCAGTCTTCTCTGTCCATGGGAATTCTCCAGGCAAGAATACTGGAGTGGGTTGCCATGCTCTCCTCCAGGGGATATTCCCAACCTAGGGATTAAACCCATATCTCTTATGTCTTCTGCCTTGGCAGACAGGTTCTTTACCACGAGTGCCACCAAGGTACAGACTATAGAATAGCTAAAATAATCTTGACAAAGAAAAATGCAGTGGGAGAAATCAGTAAAAACACAGTGTGGTGCTAGCAAGGGAAATACATATAGAACAATGGATTAAAATTGAGAATGCAGAAATATTCCCATACAAATACACTCAACTGAGTTTTAGCAAAGATATGAAAGCAATTCAATAGAGGAAGGATGGCCTTTTCAACCAACAGTATTGGGGTAATTGGATATCCACAGGCAAAATAAAGAAAATAACCCTCAACCTGAACCTTACTTTTTATACAAAAATTAACTGAAAATAAATTATGGACTTAAATGTAAAATGAAAAACTAGAAATCTTTCTGCAACTGACATTGGAGAAAATCTTTGGGATCTAGACCTTTGTAAAGAGTTCTTGTATTTAACACCAAAAACACAGTCCATAAAAGGAAAAACTGATAAAGTGGACCTCATCAAAATTTAAAAGTTTTTCTCTGCGAAGGACTCTGATAAGAGGATGGAAAAGACAAGCTACAAACTGGGAGTAAAATATTTGCAAATGACACATCTGACAGTGGATTAGTATTTAGAATATATAAAGATGCTGAAACTTAACAGTTAAGAAAATCCGATCAAACAATGGGCAAGAAACACAAATATTTACATTTCACTGAAGGCAAATACATAGCAAATAAGAACATGAAAACTTTAGCGTTAGCCATCAAAGAAATGCAAATTAAAATCACAATGATGTACCTCTACATACCTATCAGAATGGCCAAAATTGTACCCAACCCAGAAGCACCTAAATAAAGACAGCACCATATGTGGGCAGGGATGTGGACAACGTGTGTTGTTTGTGGTGATGTAAATGGTACAGTCACTCTGGAGACTGGCGGTTTCTTATAAACTAAACACGCAATTAGCATGCATCTCACCAGTTGCACTCAGGCGTTTATTCCACATAAATGAAATCTTGTGTTTATACAAAACCTGTCCATGAACGCTCATACCAGCTTCCTTTGTAACAGCCAAAAAACTGGGGGAAGCCCAACATAGGTGTCCTTCGGGGGTGAATGAGGAAAGTGGACTACTATTCAGCCATTAAAAATGAATGAATTATGGATAACTGCTACAATCGAATCTCCAGAGGCCTGTGCTAAGTGAAAAAAAAAATCTCAAAAGGTTGCATGATTCCATTTATGTAACATTTCTATATCATCTAAAACACAATTTTAGAAACAGAGATTATTGGTTTCCAAGGATGTAGGAGCTTGAGGGAGGCAGATGTGGTGTTTAAGGGACAACAGGAGGGGCTGTTGCAATGTGGAACTGTTCTATATCTTGACTGTTGGTGGTGAGTACATCAACCTAACCAAGTATAAAGTTGTACACATGTCCACGCAAATGTTTACAAGTAATACTGGGGCCATCTGGACAAGTTGGTGGCTCGTCAATATCCTTGTAAAATTGTACATCAGTTTGCAAGATATTTGGGGAAACTAGATAAAGGATACAAGGGATCTCTCTATATGACTTCTTATAAGTGCATGAGGATCTATACTTTTATTAGTAAAAAAAAAAAATCTTAATAAAAATAATGAGATACATTTTACTCAGTCAGGACATCTTAAAGTACAGCAAATGGGTGAGAACCTTTTGGAAACTGTAACACAAGACTTCTTACTAAAACAAAAACAAAAGAAACAAACAAAACAAAAAAACACTATTTGCAAAGAATCCAAAGAGTCTTCATCAGCAGACTAATCAGCATACTTAGACAATATCCTGGTTCAGCTCCTGATGTCATTTCTAATGCCCTGTCCACCTTTCTTTGTTGGCGATTTAAAGGCAGAAATTGCAGATTTGGTTCATAAAAAAAGTTGATTTGCAGATCACCCCTTTCCATAAACTTTAACATTTGGCTGAACATTTTGAAAAGGCTCTAGGTACCCAAAAGAAAAATAAGCCAGTAAACAAACAAAGCACATAATGTTCTGATTAAAGCAATTAAATCTACCCTCCTCTCCTTCAAGAGATGATAAAAACTTTCCCTTGACAAAGACTACTTGCCAATACTGTAAAATAAAGGAGTGGAGGGAGAGAGGGGAGCCCTGAAAAAATATCTACCCCATCTGAACTAAAATGAAACAGAATTGAGACTTCACTGGTGGCCCAGGGGTTAAGTGTCATGCTTCCAAAGCAGGGGGCCTGGGATTCAATCCCTGGTTGGGAAACTGAGATTCCCATATGCCTCAGAGCATGGTCCAAAAAAAAAAAAAAAAGAACAAAATGAAACAGAACTACACTGCCCCTTGTTATTCCAAACATGAACAATGAAGGGACTCTGAGGGCTATTGTAGTCCCCAGTTTCCAATGATTCCTCTAAATCAACCAGAATTATCTTTAATAATAAAAAACAAAAGCAAATCTTTTTCATAGATATGCGTGCTACTCTGTTGATGTAAATTCTACCACAATGTCTCTCATTAAACCATTTAGGAATTTCAAATAGTGCTCAAACTCTTCCCGTTACCCAGCCTGTGACTGTAACTCTTGGCCCTTCACTAGTCAACATGCTTTTCTTCTCTTTGACACCACACCAGTAAATTTTATTGGCAAGGATGTTTTATGTCAATGGAACTACCCATTCAAATGTTCCTCAGACTATGCTGGAAACACCCAAAGTCTCTCCCGTGCATAATCCTTTAATAGTGCAATTTAGATGGCAGCTTTGCTATACCTAAAAGTCCAGCTGAATCTCAATTTGAGCAATTATGTGAGCCCTAATTTTCTCTGGGCCAACAGACCTACTAAAGAATTCTGAAGACCAAACCCATCAAAATAGAAATGGACTCTTCTAAGCCCTTCCCTGTTCTTGTTCAATACTCTATAAAGCCTGAAGCTAAGGAAGGATTAAGACCCAGTACAGGAGATTTTATAAATCGGGGATTCATTATTCCTTGCATCAGCTCTTATAAAACTCCAGGATTGCCTGGTAAGAAGCCTCATGGGCAAAGATATTGATTTATGCAAGACTGTGCCACCATAAATAAAATGATGATTCGTCTTTTCCCAGTAGTCTTTAACCGAAGTTCCATTTTGTCTTCACCACTGCTCGAAACCACCCACTTCACTCTGATGGACTTATGTTCATTCTTTAGCATCCTATTAGGTCCAGACAGTCGATATTTATTTCCTTTCTCATGGGAAAATAAACAACACACCTGGAGTATTTTGTCTCAGAAATTTGCTGAAGCTCTCCTCTTATTTCTCTCATATTAATTGAGATCTTAAAGATTTGAGATTTCCTTGTGATTCTCTTCTAATCTAATATGTAGATGAACTTTTACTATATTCAAACAACGAGCAAAATTTTAAGATTGATTTTTGTGTATTTATTAAAGACCTTAGTCCAGAAGAGACTTACACCCTTCAAAGAAATTCAGTTTTGCAACAACAAGTTCATTATTTATGGCAGACAATATCACAAGAAGATAACTCTCTCACTACACTGAAAATGACAAACTATTCAGAATTTTCCAAGACCAACTTTTAAAAATACAACTTTGAGGACTCCTAGGATGACCCTGATGCTGTGAAAGATTGAAGGCAAAAAGAGAAGGGGGCACAGAGGATGAGATAGTTGGATGGCATCACAGGTTCAATGCACATGAATTTGAGCAAACTCCAGGAGATAGCTAAGGACAGAGGAGCTGGGCATGCTGCAGCCTATGGGATCACAAAGAGTCAGACACAACTTAGGGACTGAACAACAGGCAAGGGAGATTGTATCTTGCAGACTCTGTGCCAAGCTTGTCTAATATTAAATCTCCTTTTCAGAACTAAATCTTCAGACCTTGAACGTATACTTGGAAGATGAACAAACTTTCTGAGACCTAAGAACAGGTCTGCAACAACCCCAAACCTGGGTTGCCTGGTTGTCATAAACCATAAGTGTTGACTCGATTACCTGGGAGTCATTAGAGGCCCATAGCTTATTCCAATCGTCGTTTAGACCTGGCTGCTAAGACATAGTTACCTCATCTAAGAACTAAGTGGGCTTTCCTGGTGGCTCAGACAGTAAAGAATCCACCTGCAATGCAGGAGACCCAGGTCGATCCCTGGGTTGGGAAGATCCCCTGGAGAAGGAAATGCCTGCCCACTCCAGCATTCTTCCCTGGAGAATCCCATGGACAGAGGAGCCTGGCCAGCTACAGTCCATGGGGTCGCCAAGAGTCAGACACAACTGAGCGACTAAGCACACATATACACACACAAGAAATAGGCAGCAGCATCGCAGCTTCGGAAGCCTCAACTGGCCTAGTTGTAGGGAGTCCACTAAATTTAATGGCTCTCCGTGAACAGGTTCCTTTATGTGTGGGAAGTAGCCAGTGTTTCTCAACTCGTTGCCTCACATCCAATGAAACATTACTCTTTTTCCTTCAACATTACTATCTATTGCTACAACACAGGAAACCCAACCACTCGCCTTCCTTTACCTAAAGGAGAACTTTATGATTATTTGTATGTCTTCAAGAATTTTCTATGTCTACTACCAATTTATTACAGATTCTCTGGATAACCCTAAGCTGATTTTATTGGTGGGTGGTTCTTATTTAAAAACAGAAACCTGAAATTGTCAAGCAGATTGTGTTAGCACAAACCAAAATTTACCTTTAGAATAGAAGCAACTCCCCAAATCAAATCAGCTCAGATATAATTGCCCTTACCTGGCTCTACCAGCTAGAAAAGAATAAAAGAGCAAATAGTTATACTGATAATGGATATATTTTTAAGAGTAGTCTATGACTTCAGAATATTTCAGAAAGCCTTTCTTACATCGGCAGGATCCCATATAAAAACTAGGCAACAAATTAAAGAACTTTTAATGCCTTGCTTTCACTTAAGGAAATAGCTATTAAAAAAGTGGAAGGTCACTCAAAATGCAAAGACTTTGAATCTCCTGGTAGTGCTCTAGCTGACCACTATGCCCAGAAAAAGGACAGCATTATCCAAGAGAATTGCTCATGTACTCACACAGGAAACACAGGTGTTGGAGGAATTCAAAGAGGTGATTAGGCTGTGAGAGACCAGCCCCTGATTCAGAAAGTGTAAGTGGAAAAAATTAGGATGCTAACTAATTAGATAATACTTGGGACTCTCAGGATGATCCAAAAAAAAAAAAAAATTGGCACCCTCTCTGGTTGTGCCAAAGAAAATTTTAATGAAGGTTAGCAAAAATGTTTTATTACATCATGTTGTTTAGTCACTAAGCCGTGTCCGACTCTTTGCAACCCCATGGACTGTAGCCCACCAGGCTCCTTCATCCGAGGGATTTCCCAGACAAGAATACTGGAGCAGGATACCATTTCCTTCTCCAGGAGATCTTCCCAACCCAAGGGTCGAACCCATGTGTCCTTCTTTGACAGGCAGGTTCTTTACTGCTGAGCCACCAGGGAAGCCCTATGGTATTATACATAATAGCAAAAATCAATTGGCAGGGGTGTAAGACTAACATTACTGGGGTAATTTTATAGGTATAATGAGGATGTTTCCAAAATACATCCCACCAGCTAGTGACGCAATCCTGGAAAAGCTCTGGAGACCAGGCGTGGATAGGAACCAAACTTCAGGAATCCTTAAACTCTCCTTATGGACTTCCTGCCAAAGCCTCCTGCCTGGGTTATGAATATATTCTGGTTATTGCCTGTTTGTTCCCAGAAAAGATTGATGCTTCTTCTCTGAGAGCTGCTGCTCTAACCATGGCAGGGCGAGGCAGAGAAAAAGAAGGAGAAAAAGAGACGGAGGAAGGGAGGAAAGAGAGAAGAGAAAGAAGATAAGTAAAGAAAAAAAACATTTTAGTAATCAGTGAACTAAAATGGACTGGAATGGGTGAATTTAACTCAGATGACCATTACATCTACTACTGTGGACAAGAATCCCATAGAAGAAATGGAGTAGCCGTCATAGACAACAAGACTCCGAAACACAATACTTGGATGCAATCTCAAAAATGACAGAATGATCTCTGTTCATTTCCAAGGCAAACCATTCAATATCACAGTGATCCAAGGCTATGCCCCAACCTGTAACACTGAAGAAGCTGAAGTTGAACGGTTCTATAAAGACCTACAAGACTTTTTAGAACTAACACCTAAAAAAGATGTCCTTTTCATTATAGGGGACTGGAATGCAAAAGTAGGAAGTCAAGAAACACCTGGAGTAACAGGCAAATTTGGCCTTGGAGTACAGAATGAAGCAGGGCAAAGGCTAATAGAGTTTTGCCAAGAGAACGCTCTGGTCAGCAAACACCCTCTACCAACAACACAAGAGAAGACTCGACTCTACACATGGACATTACGAGATGGTCAATGCTGAAATCAGATTGATTATATTCTTTGCAGCCAAAGATGGAGAAGCTCTATCAGGTCAGTTCAGTCTCTCAGTCGTGTCCTACTCTTTGCAACACCATGAATCGCAGCATACCAAGCCTCCCTGTCCATCACCAACTCCTGGAGTTTACCCAAACTCAAGTGCATCAAGTCAGTGATGCCATCCAGCCATCTCATTTTCTGTCGTCCCCTTCTCCTCCTGCCACCAATCCCTCCCAGCATCAGTCTTTTCCAATGAGTCAACTCTTCGCATGAGGTGGCCAAAGTTTGGAGTTTCAGCTTCAGCATCAGTCCTTCCAATGACTGGATGGACTTCCAACTCTCACATCCATACATGACCACTGGAAAAACCGTAGCCTTGACTAGACGGACCTTTGTTGGCAAAGTAATATCTCTGCTTCTGAATATGCTATCTAGGTTGGTCATAACTTTCCTTCCAAGGAGTAGTGTCTTTTAATTTCATGGCTGTAATCACCATATGCACTGATTTTGGACCCCAGAAAAATAAAGTCTGACACTGTTTCCACTGTTTCCCCATCTATTTCCCACGAAGTGATGGGACTGGATACCATAATCTTAGTTTTCTGAATGTTGAGCTTTAAGCCAACTTTTTCACTCTCCTCTTTCACTTTCATCAAGAGGTTTTTTAGTTCCACTTCACTTTCTGCCATAAGGGTGGTATCATCTGCATATCTGAGATTATTGATATTTGTCCCAGAAATCTTGAATCCAGCTTGTGCTTCTTCCAGCCCAACGTTTGTCATGATGTACTCTGCATATAAGTTCAATAAGCAGGGTGACAATATACAGCCTTGACGTACTCCTTTTCCTATTTGGAACCAGTCCGTTGTTCCATGTCCAGTTCTAACTGTTGCTTCCTGACCTGCATACAGGTTTCTCAAGAGGCAGATCAAGTGGTCTGGTATTCTCATCTCTTTCAGAATTTTCCACAGTTTATTGTGATTCACACAGTCAAAGGCTTTGGCATAGTCAATAATGCAGAAGTAGATGGTTTTTTTGGAACTGTCTTGCTTTTTCGATGATCCAGCGGATGTTGACAATTTGATCTCTGGTCCTCTGCCTTTTCTAAAACCAGCCTGAACATCTGGAAGTTCATGTTTCACGTATTGCTGAAGCCTGACTTGGAGAATTTTGAGTATTACTTTACTGGAGTGTGAGATGAGTGCAATTGTGCGGTAGTTTGAGCATTCTTTGGCATTGCCTTTCTTTGGGATTGGAATGAAAACTGACCTTTTCCAGTCCTGTGGCCACTTCTGAGTTTTCTAAATTCTCTGGTATATTGAGTGCAGCACTTTCACAGCATCATCTTTCAGGATTTGAAATAGCTCAACTAGAATTCCATCACCTCCACTAGCTTTGTTTGTAGTGATGCTTTCTAAGGCCCACTTGACTTCACATTCCAGGATGTCTGCCTCTAGGTTAGTGATCACACCATCGTGATTATCTGGGTCATAAAGACCTTTTTTGTACAGTTCTTCTGTGTATTCTTGCCACCTTTTCTTAATATCTTCTGCTTCTGTTAGGTCCATACCATTTCTGTCCTTTATCGAGCCCATCTTTGCATGAAATGTTCTGTTGGTATCTCTAATTTTCTTGAAGAGATCTCTAGTCTTTCTCATTCTATTGTTTTCCTCTATTTCTTTGCACTGATAGCTGAGGAAGGCTTTCTTATCTCTCCTTGCTATTCTTTGGAACTCTGCATTCAAATGGGTATCTCTTTCCTTTTCTCCTTTGCTTTTCACTTCTCTTCTTTTCTCAGCTATTTGTAAGGCCTCTTCAGACAGCCAATTTGCTTTTTTGCATTTTTTTCCCATGGGGATGGTCTTGATCCCTGTTTCCCGTACAATGTCACGAACCTCCATCCATAGTTCATCAGGCACTGTCTATCAGATCTAGTCCCTTAAATCTATTTCTTACTTCCACTGTATAATCATAAGGGATTTGATTTAGGTCCTACCTGAATGGTCTAGTGGTTTTCCCTACTTTCTTCAATTTAAGTCTGAATTTGGCAATAAGGAGTTCATGATCTGAGCCACAGTCAGTTCCCAGTCTTGTTTTTGCTGACTGTATAGAGGTTCTCCATCTTTGGCTCCAAAGAATATAATCAATCTGATTTTGGTGTTGACCATCTGGTGATGTTCATGTGTAGAGTCTTCTCTTGTGTTTTTGGAAGAGGGTGTTTGCTATGACCAGTGTGTTCTCTTGGCAAAACTCTATTAGCCTTTGCCCTGCTTCATTCTGTACTCCAAGGCCAAATTTGCCTGTTACTCCAGGTGTTTCTTGACTTCCTACTTTTGCATTCCAGTCCCCTATAATGAAAAGGACATCTTTTTTGGGTGTTAGTTCTAAAAGGTCTTGCAGGTCTTCATAGAACCGTTCAACTTCAGCTTCTTCAGCGTTACTGGTTGGGGCATAGACTTGGATCACCGTGATATTGAATGGTTTGCCTTGGAAATGAACAGAGATCATTCTGTCGTTTTTGAGATTGCATCCAAGTACTGCATTTTGGACTCTTTTGTTGACCATGATGGCTACTCCATTTCTTCTAAGGGATTCCTGCCCACAGTAGTAGATATAATGGTCATCTGAGTTAAATTCACCCATTCCAGTCCATTTTAGTTTGCTGATTCCTAGAATGTCGACGTTCACTCTTGCCATTTCCTGTTTGATCACATCCAATTTGCCTTGATTCATGGACCTAACATTCCAGGTTCCTATACAATATTGCTCTTTACAGTATCAGACCTTGCTTCTATCACCAGTCACATCCACAACTGGGTATTGTTTTTGCTTTGGTTCCATCCCTTCTTCTTTCTGGAGTTATTTCTCCACTGATCTCCAGTACCATATTGGGCACCTACTGACCTAGGGAGTTCCTCTTTCAGTATCCTGATTTTGCCTTTTCATACTGTTCATGGGGTTCTCAAGGCAAGAATACTGAAGTGGTTTGCCATTCCCTTATGGCAGACCTCTCCACCATGACCCATCCATCTTGGGTGGCCCTACACAGCATGGCTTAGTTTCATTGAGTTAGACCAGGCTGTGGTCCATGTGATTAAATTGACTAGTTTTCTGTGATTATGGTTTCAGTGTGTCGGCCCTCTGATGCCCTCTCGCAACACCTACCATCTCACTTGGGTTTCTCTTACCTTGGACGTGGGGTATCTCTTCACGTCTGCTCCAGAAAGCGTAGCCACTGCTCCTTACCTTGGACGAGGTCACCCCTCCTGACCTTGAATGTGGAGTAGCTCCTCTCGGCCCTCCTGCGCCCATGCAGCCACCGCTCCTTGGATGTGGGGTTGCTCCTTTCGGAGAAGCTCTATACAGTCAGCAAAAACAAGACTGGGAGCTGACTGTGGCTCAGATCATGAATTCCTTATTGCCAAATTCAGACTTAAATTGAAGAAAGTAGGGAAAACCACTAGACCATTCAGGTAGGACCTAAATCAAATCCCTAATGATTATAAAGTGGAAGTGACAAATAGATTCAAGGGATAAGATCTGATAGACAGACTGCCTGAAGAACTATGGACAGAGGTTTGTGACATTGTACAGGAGGCAGGGATCAAGACCATCCCCAAGAGAAAGAAAGGCAAAATGGCTGTCTGAAGAGGCCTTACAAATAGCTGAGAAAAGAAGAGAAGTGAAAAGCAAAGGAGAAAAGGAAAGATATACCCATTTGAATGCAGAGTTCCAAAGAATAGCAAGGAGAGATAAGAAAGCCTTCCTCAGCGATCAATGCAAAGAAATAGAGGAAAACAACAGAATGGGAAAGACTAGAGATCTTCTCAAGAAAATTAGATATACCAAGGGAACATTTCATGCAAAGATGGGCACAATAAAGGACAGAAATGACATGGACCTAACAGAAGCAGAAGATATTAAGAAAGGTGGCAAGAATACACAGAAGAACAATACAAAAAAGATCTTCACAACCCAGATAATCACGATGGTGTGATGCTCACCTAGAGCCAGACATCCTAGAATGCAAAGTCAAGTGGGCTTTAGGAAGCATCACTACAAACAAAGCTAGTGGAGGTGATGGAATTATAGTTGAGCTATTTCAAATCCTGAAAGATGATGCTGTGAAAGTGCTGCACTTAATATGCCAGCGAATTTAGAAAACTCAGTAGTGGCCACAGGACTGGAAAAGGTCAGTTTTCATTCCAATCCCAAAGAAAGGCAATGCCAAAGAATGCTTAAAGTACCGCACAACTGCACTCATCTCACATGCTAGTAAAGTAATGCTCAAAATTCTCCAAGCCAGGCTTCAACAATATGTGAACTGTGAACTTCCAGATGTTCAGGCTGGATTTAGAAAAGGCAGAGGAACCAGAGATCAGATTGCCAACATCCGATGGACCATTGAAAAAGCAAGAGAGCACCAGAAAAACATCTACTTCTGCTTTATTAACTACACCAAAGCCTTTGACTGTGTGGATCACCACAAACTGTGGAAAATTCTTCAAGAGATAGGATTACCAGACCACCTGACCTGCCTCTTGAGAAGTCTGTATGCAGGTCGGGAAGCAGCAGTTAGAACTGGACATGGAACAGACTGGTTGCAAATAGGAAAAGTACATCAAGGCTGAATATTGTTACCCTGCTTATTTAGCTTATATGCAGAGTACATCATGAGAAACGCTGGACTAGATGAACCACAAGCTGGAATCAGGTTTGCTGGGAGAAATATCAGTAACCTCAGATATGCAAATGACACCACCCTTATGGCAGAAAGCGAAACTAAAGAGCCTCTTGTTGAAAGTGAGAGTTGGCTTAAAACTCAACATTCAGAAAACTAAGATCAGGGCATCTGGTCTCATTGCTGCTGCTGCTAAGCTGCTAAGTCGCCTCAGTCGTGTCCGACTCTGTGCGACCCCATAGATGGCAATCCACTAGGCTTCTCTGTCCCTGGGATTCTCCAGGCAAGAATACTGGAGTGTGTTGCCATTTCCTTCTCCAATGCATGAAAGTGAAAAGTGAAAGTGAAGTCGCTCAGTCATGTCTGACTCTTAGCGACCCCATGGACTGCAGCCTACCAGGCTCCTCCACCCATGGGATTTTCCAGGCAAGAGTACTGGAGTGGGGTGCCATTGCCTTCTCCGCTGGTCCCATTACTTCATGGCAAATAGATGGGGAAACAGTGAGAGACTTTATTTTATTGGGCTCCAAAATCACTACAGGTGGTAGCTGCAGCCATGAAATTAAAAAACGCTTGCCTCTTGGAAGAAAAGTTATGACCAACCTAGACAGCATATTAAAAAGCAAAGACATTACTTTCCCAACAAAGGTCCATCTAGTCAAAGCTATGGTTTTTCCAGTAGTCATGTATGGATATGAGAGTTGGGCTACAAAGAAAGCTGAGCGCCAAAGAATTGATGCTTTGAACTGTGGTGTTGGAGAAGACTCTTGAGAGTCCCTTGGACTGGAAGGAGATCCAAGCAGTCCATTCTAAAGGAAATCAGTCCTGAATATTCTTTGGAAGGACTGATGCCGAAGCTGAAACTCCAATACTTTGGCCGCCTGATGGGAAGAACTGACACATTTGAAAAGACCCTGATGCTGGGAAAGATTGAAGGTGGAAGGAGAAGGGGATGACAGAGGATGAGATGTTTAGATGGCCTCATCGGCTCAGTGGACATGAGTCTGAATAAACTCCAGGAGTTGGTGATGGACAGGGAAGCCTGGCATGCTGCAGTCCATGGGATCGCAGAGTCGGACCCGACTGAGTGAACTGAACTAAAAAGGAAAAAGAAAATTGCCTGCTTTTATTTTCCCAACTTGTTTTCACTTATTTCTCAAATGAGAGGGACATGTATTTTACTGGTATTTTTATTAAATAACTTCATAAAGTTTTGTCTTCTACTGTAAAACTAATCATCCAGAAATCTCACAAACAAACAAACAAACAAAAAAAAGACCTACAGGAATTCTAAAACAAAATTAGCAAAGCTCTCAGAAACCCTTAACTCCCATAGCCTAAAGTTTTATCATTAGCTGCAATGTCTAAGCAGGAGACGTCAGGGACACAGGTTTGATCTCTGGGTCAGGAAGATTCCCTGGAGGAGAGCATAGCAACCCACTCCAGTATTCTTGCCTGGAGAATCCCATGGACAGAGGAGCCTATGGTCACAAAAGAGTTGGAGATGACTTAGCGACTAAACAACAACAGTCTCTGCAAGGTCTACGACCTGGAGATTTAGTGAAAGGGCCATGTCAGTTAATAGCAGTAAAACCCCCAAGGTATTGGATCTTAGCTTTATATTTTCCAGCTCAAAGGAGATATATATATATATATATATCAGAAACCCAAAAGTCAGTCTAATTTCGCATCTAGAGTTGTCATGGACAGCCATGTAGCCCTTGATTTCCTCTTAACCAGCCAAGGGGAAGTTTGTGCTATAGCTAACACTTTGGTTGCACCTCTATAAACACAAGTGTACATAGAACAGCTTTGAGTAAGCTAGAAGAAAAGTCCATCTGGCTCTCTTGAAGAGACCTGGTGAACTACAGGATACACCTTCATTGCCTGGGTCTCATCGTCTAGACTTGGCCCCGACCCAATGCCAAAAGCTAATAGTATTATACTTCTGATAATTGTCTGTGTTGCAGTTGGCTGATGTAGCCTGTCCAGAGTCTTAAAAGCTTCTGCGAAGCCACTGTCACTTAAGAATTTCAACAACTCCTACAATAGAAGAAGGAAAGATTAACCTTCGATTAACCACAGACTACATTCAAAGGACACTTTTCTGATCATAATCAACACAAACCCAGCAACAGTAGCAATCTGGATATCATGATTGATGTCTCATGGCCTGACTTCATCTGCCCTTGACCAAAGTGAATGAGAAAGAAAAAAAGAAAAAAAAATAGAGCAGCCTGTGAAACTGGCCTGTCACAGCGAGGTGTGTAAGTCTCCTAGTAGAAAGAAACAATCTCACAGCTTCCCATTCTCAGACAAGGTCACTCTGAGACCGGGATGAAATGAGACCTAGCAAGGTTACTTCATAGTTTTGCTTAAGTATGGAAAACCAAGGTCACTCTGCCACTCAAAACTACCAAACAGCTCCTGTCTCAACTAATTACAACTTTGTGTTCCTTCTGATCTTCTCTCCCCACAGGTAAGAGTTATTAAGACAAGCAATCATAGAATTACCCCTGCTTTCTGACATCCAATCTAGAGTGTACCCCCACTTCCTTAAACCTGCTTCCAAATCACCCACCCAAAGACAAATCTTACAGATTCTTCCTCTCTGCCTGAGAGAGTCCCCCCAACACACACACACATACCGTGTGTCCTCCATTGCTAGTGATAATTGTTGTTGTAGTTGTTTAGTTGCTAAATAGTGTCTGACTCTTTATGATCCCACGTACTGTAGCCTGCCAGGCTATTCTGTCCAAGGAATTTCCTAGGCAAGAATACTGGAGTGGGTCACCATTTCCTTTTCCAGGGGATCTTCCCAACTCGGGGATCAAGCCTGAATTTCCTGCATCAACAGACAGATTCTTTACCACTGAGCCACCAGAGAAGCCCAGTGAGTAATAAACTAGATTGCTAACTACAGGCATGTCCCCAGTGGTCTTTGGCTGGCAGTTCAGTTCAGTTCAGTTCAGTTGCTCAGTCGTGTCCAACTCTTTGCAACCCCATGAATCGCAGCACGTCAGGCCTCCCTGTCCATCACCAACTCCCGGAGTTCACTGAGACTCACGTCCATCGAGTCAGTGATGCCATCCAGCCATCCCATCCTCTGTCGTCCCCTTCTCCTCCTGCCCCCAATCCCTCCCAGCATCAGAGTCTTTTCCAATGAGTCAACTCTTCACATGAGATGGCCAAAGTACTGGAGTTTCAGCTTTAGCATCATTCCTTCCAAAGAAATCCCAGGGCTGATGTCCTTCAGAATGGACTGGTTGGATCTCCTTGCAGTCCAAGGGACTCTCAAGAGTCTTCTCCAACACCACAGTTCAAAAGCATCAATTCTTTGGCACTCAGCCTTCTTCACAGTCCAACTCTCACATCCATACATGACCACCACAGGGAAAACCATAGTCTTGACTAGACCGAACTTTGTTGGCAAAGTAATGTCTCTGCTTTTGAAATTCATCATAGGAAGAGTCATAACAAAGATGATATCTTAGGATGATTCATCTGAAACTAACATGTGGGAGGGGCCAGAGAAAAGGGCAGGGTGATTTTTTTTTGGAAGCAACTGTGTGAGTCTGAAAGGAAAGGAATGAGCTAAAACTACAGTCATCGCAATAAAGACGAAAAGAGACAAGGGACACTTGGAAGAAAAGTTGTTGGGAACTGAGTAATTATCATTCTTTTATCCAAGCAGCCAATGCCTGCAGGACACAGTGCTGATCAAGACAACCAAATCTCTTTTCTCAGAGAGCTCATACTCCAGTGAGGGCAGTGAGATGGAGACCATTTGGGCATGAAATAAGAAAGGAGATGGACAACAGAGCCGGGGATGTGATGGAAAGTGGACGGACAGCGTGGTGGCAACACCTTGGGCAGGCTGGTCATTGGGAAGGTCACTCTGCCAAGGTGAGTGATGAACTGGGGCCTGAACGGGAGGCAGGAGCTGGTCACACAGGGAGCTTGGAAGGAGTATTTTGGACAGAGGGACGGATAAGGGGGAAGAGCCAGAGATAGAGTTGAGGAAAGGCACAAAGTTTGATGCAGAGTGGTGGGTGAAGTAGAGAGTGCCCCAAAGTGACGCTGCTGAGGAAGCAGGCCAGTGACCTGGAGGCCAAGAGAAGACTTTCACTGCAGAGCGGAAAACTGCACAGATGCTGCTCGCCCCTAGAGCCCCTTTCCTCCCCCATTTCTTCTTTCCTGCTGCCCTTCCCATTTCCTTCTGGGGATCTGGGCTCTCTGAGCAATGGTGTTCTAGCTCCAGGACACTGATGAGCCACCCTCCTACCTCTTCCTGGCTCGTAAGGGGGCCAACTTGCTAGCCTCTGGCTCAGCATTTGAGATGATCTCCCCTGCAGGAATTTCAAACACTCCCTACTAAAAATCATTGTGCACAGAACCAACCCTCAGCTTTACTTCATCATTACAGAAGTAACCTCCAGAAATGCCCAAAGTTTGGTGATGGATGGTTAAGCTCTTGTCTGAAATTGAGACCAAATGGTGCTTTTCAAAATTCAAGTTGCTTTTCCATAGCTTACCTTTAATTAGCTCATTGGTTGGCTTGTGCTGGGTCTTCATTGCAGCACGTAGGATCTTCAGTTGTAGCATGAGAATTCTTAGTTGGGGCATGCCAGATCTTTAGCTACAGCACGTGGGATCTAGTTCCCTGACCAGGAATCGAACCCATGACCCCTGCATTGGGAGCTTGGAGTCTCAGCCACTGGACCACCAGGGAATTCCCTCCATAGCTTTCTTCCTGGCCATTTTCCCACAATAGAGTTTGCATTTGCCTAAACTATTGTCTGGGCTTCCCAGGTGGCTCTAGTGGTGAAGAACCCACCTGCCAATGCAGGAGACATAAGAGAAGTGGGTTTGATCCCTGTGTTGGGAAGATCTTCCAGAAGAGGGCATGGCAGCCCACTCCAGTATTCTTGCCTGGAGAATCCCCACGGACAGAGGAGCCTGCTGGGCTACAGTCCATAGAGTTGTACAGAGTCGGACACGACTGAAGCGACTTAGCGTGCATGCACGCAAACTATTGTCTGTTGTGACTTTGTCTTTCAGTTGTTTTGTTGTTGTTTTTCCTTCAAGGTAACTGTGCTTCTTCCTCCTCTAGAATCTTCACATTGGGTGGGTTTTGTTTTCAGCTTGTCTATGTCTCTGTTTCTTTGCTGGACGCCTTTGAGACAATACCGTCTGAGCTTGGTGCTTTGCCTGCTGAAGTGCATCCGCCTGTTAATAACCTTTTCTGCCAATGCCCTTTCGTTCAGTCTCCTCCTGAACATCAACTGTTGTTCCTAGATTTTGGCGATTCTTCACTTCCCTCTGTGTCATGAAATTGTCTTTTTAAAAACTAGTCTTTATTTCTTTTGTACTCTGAGCCACTCCTCCCCCCATGCAAAAACATTTGATGTCTTGTGTATGTGGTTTAAAAGCCAATGATTATGAATGCTGCTTGCAATATTGAGCCTCTTAGTTTTTTTTAAATCTTTCTTTGATTAAATTCATATAATGATGAATTCTGCTTGTCTTTTATAATCCTCTTATCTCTATTCTGACTTCCTCTTGTCCTTTAAAAAAAAAGAGAAACAAAAGCCTCTCTGTTGTTCTTTGTATCCTTAATTGAATATATTTCTTAACCATTTTAGCTTTTTAAAATCATATTCAATGAATTGCATTCTTTTGAATATTTTGGACTGGATAATACAATCATCAGTCCAATTCACTTTTTTCAGTTTTTAAAACTTTAAAATGAATGTTTTCCAAATTTATGGTTACCAAAGGAGGAAGATTGGAGGGAGAAACTGGGAGTTGGGATTGACATATACACGCTACTATATCTAAAATAGATAACCACCAAGGACCTACTGTACAGCATAGGGAACTATACTCAATACTCTATAGTAACCTATATAGGAATAGAATCTGAAAAAAATGGATATATGTATATATATAACTGAATCACTGTGCTGTACACCTGAAACTAACACAGCATTGTAAGTCAACTATACTCCAATATAAAATAAAACTTTTTAAAATATTAGGGTTTTCATAGGGTGTTAGAACTAGGGAAAACATAATTTATCACAGTCCACTCATTGAACAGACCAGGAGTTTGAGGTTTGGAGAAGCTAATCTATTTGTCCAAAATTAAGTGGCTCATTTGGAGAAGGCAATGGCACCTCACTCCAGTACTCTTGCCTAGAAAATCCCATGGATGGAGGAGCCTGGTAGGCTTCAGTCCATGGGGTCGCTAAGGGTCGGACACGACTGAGCGACTTCACTTTCACTTTTCACTTTCATGCATTGGAGAAGGAAATGGCAACACACTCCAGTGTTCTTGCCTGGAGAATCCCAGGGACGGGGGAGCCTGGTGGGCTGCCGTCTATGGGGTCGCACAGAGTCGGACACGACTGAAGCGACTTAGTAGTAGTAGTAAGTGGCTCATTGGTGCTGGTGTCAGAACCAGACACCTGGTCCCTATCTGCTGGTCCAGTGATGTTTCTATAACAGAACCGAGTCTCCATTTAAAGTGGCATCTATGTTTGAATACCATTGGCCTAAGTCATCATTTTCACAACTTGTGGATTAATCGTTTTTCCTCCAGTATTTAACACCTACAAAGGGGAAATCATCCAATAAAGTTCAGAAACAGACTCAAGGTCCCTGCAGGTCCCTGGACTCATTGTTGACAGAGTGGGCAGTGGAAGTCCTTGTGCTTTATTCTCAGCTTTCCTGCCGATATGGTATATAACTTCAGTTGTATTTTCCCTGTGGGCTTTCCTAATGCGATAGATTCCGGTTACAGACAGACCCTAAGAAAAAACCTCATCTAGGACAGTCTAAAAACAAGATATACAGCATCATTTAGGACAGTCACTTTGGGCAAGTGCACTTACTTTTCCTCCAAAAATGTGATCTTCCCACCTCTCTTGCTAATTAAGAGTACATTTCTCATCCTCTCCCACTAAGTCCAAGACTCATGGCAGTTTAGAATGTCCCTTGGGTTTGCTTACTGTTCTAGTGAGGGGACGGGGGGCTGATCAATTATGCCTGAGTCCTTATGTTGTTTTCTCCATATGGCGGCACATAGCGAGTCCCTGAGATCAAGTTCTGCTAAAGTCCAAAATCATGGGAATTTGCTGGTCCCCAGGAAAGTTGAGTTGAGAGCTGTTGGTCCTAAGCCCTGACCTTGGTTCTTTGTGATGTTAGTAGGGAGAAAAGCTTTAACTCTCCAAAGACAGTCTGATCAACCTTTCTGTGATCAGAAAAAATCTGTGAAACACAGATTTTAATCTTAGTATCCTTGGAAGTGTTAGTCTCTCAGTTGTATCTGACTCTTTGTGACCCACGGACTGCAGCCCACCAGGCTCCTCTGTCCATGGGATTCTCCAGGCAAGAATACTGGAGTGGATTGCCATTCCCTCTCCAGGGGATCTTCCCAACTCAGGGATCGAGCCTGGGTCTCCCGCATTGCAGGCAGATTCTTTACTGTCTGAGCCACCAGGGAAGCCCTTGGCTGCTAGGTTTATTGAAACCAACTTGAGTCAACTCACACTTGACAGAGAAATCAGCTTCTAGGACACAGGCCTATCCCAGAGCTGGGGCTGACAAGGCCTGGAAAAGCCCTGAGAGGAAGCCCAGGAGGAGTTCTGTCCACTGCAGCTGCTTTGCTCTGGGAATCTGCTCTGGGAATCCACAAGAGGCTTCCTGGCACCCAGCCCAGAAATTCCTCAGAGGCTGTGTGTCACCTGGAGATACCCTTCTTCTGTTCTGATTCCAAACTCCCTAGCTGGGACCCAAGATAAATAGAGGTGGGGTACAATTACATGGTTACAACCATTTGCATGGTTCTTTGTGACTCTAACCTGAGAATAAATGTTCATGAGGGCACACCCTCAATTTCAAACATGCACAAAGACCCACACACACTCACACTCATTGTCTAAGGAAACACTCCTTGTAGTTTTAAATGGTGTCAGTTCAGTTGCTTAGTCATGTCCGACTCTCTGTGACCCCCTGGACTGTAGCCTGCCAGGCTTCTTTGTCCATGGGATTCTCTAGTCAAGAATACTGGAGTGGGTTGCCATTTCATCCTTCAGGTGATCTTCCCATCCCAGGGATTGAACCCAAGTCCCCTGCAGCTCCTGCACTGCAGTCAGATTCTTTACATGCTTTTTTTTTTTCCTGGCTGGTATTCAGTGGTAGTATTCCCAGGCAATTCATAAATAAAATACATTGCTCCATGCACAAGGAGATTTAGAGAAAGGGAAAGGAAGAAAGCAGGAAGAAAATCTATCACTCAGATTACTGATCGATCTCAGATAGAAAACACAGGCTCTGAAACATCTGACACAAACATCAGGAAGGAACAACTGACCTAAGCAAACCAGAAAAATAATCAGTCATTAATTTAAAAAATAATTCAATGTGACTTTCTGGTTTGAGCACACATTATTTCTTCCAAATCTCACAAAAAATAACCATAAAGAGATTTTTTTTAAAAAAATTGAATACAGTTGATTTACAATGTTGTGTTAGTTTCACGTGTACAGGAAAGTGATTCAGTTATATCTATTCTTTTTCAATTTTTCTATTAAAGATTACTATAAGATATTGAATATCTTTCCTTGTGCTACACAGTAGGACTTTCTCATGTGTCTATTTCATATATAGTGGTGTGTATCTGTTAGTCCCAAATTCCTAATTCATCCTTCCCCACCTTTTCCCTTTGGTAACCAGAGGATTGCTTTCTATGTCTGCGAGTCTGTTTCTGTTTTGTAAATAAGTTCATTTGTATCTTTTTTTTGTAGATTCCACATATAAGCAATATACTATGTTAACCATTATAGGTTGTTACAAGATATTGAATAAAGCTTCCTGTGCTATACAGTAGGTCCTTGTTGGTTATCTATTTTATATATAGCAATGTGTATCTGTTCATTCCAGCCTCCTAGTTTATCCCTCCCTTGCCTTTCTTCTTTGGTAACCGTAAGTTTGTTTTCTGTCTGTGAATCTTTCTGTTTTGGAAATAGGTTCATTTGTATCATTGTTTTAGACTCCACATACCAGCAATAACATGTGATTTTAGTCTTTCTCTGACTTCACTTAAGTGTGACAATGAACACCCAGGACTGGTCTCCTTTAGGATGGACTGGTTGGTCCTGGGTGTTCATTGGAAGGACTGATGCTGAGGCTGAAACTCCAATACTCTGGCCACCTCGTGTGAAGAGTTGACTCATTGGAAAAGACCCTAATGCTGGGAGGGATTGGGGGCAGGAGGAGAAGGGGATGACAGAGGATGGGATGGCTGGATGGCATCACCGACTCCATGGACGTGAGTCTGAGTGAGCTCTGGGAGTTGGTGATGGACAGGGAGGCCTGGCGTGCTGCGATTCATGGGGTCGCAAAGAGTCGGACACGACTGAGCGACTGAACTGAAGAGTGACAATCTCTAGGTCCATCCGTGGTGCTGCGATGGCATTATTTCGTTCTTTTTATGGCTGAGTAATATTCCACTGTATATATGTACCACACCTTCTTTATCCATCCCTTTGTTTCCATGTCCTGGCTATTGTAAATAGTGCTGCCATGAATATTGGGGTGCATGTATCTTTTCAAATTAAGGTTTTCTCCAGGTATATGCCTAGGAATGGGATTGCTCCATCATATCATAGCTCTATTTTTAGTTTTTTAAGGAACCTCCATACTGTTCTCCATAGTGGCTGCACCAATTTACATTCCCACCAACAGTGTAGGAGGGTTCCCTTTTCTCCACACCCTCTCCAGAATTTACTGTTAGTAGATTTTTTATGATGGCCATTCTGACCCATGTGAGGTGGTATCTCGTTGTAGTTTTGATTTGCATTTGCCCTTTTCTTCATTATACTTGTGTTGCAAAATCCCTACCCAGGCCAGATGCAACCCCCTGCCTCCTCTAAGCCTGCACCTGAACACCTCAGCTATTACAAGTCCTCCTGACTGCCTCCCAAACCTATTTTCCATGCAGCAAACAGAGTGACTTTCTAAGGCCACGCTGTCCCTTAAAGCCTTTAGGATAGAGTCAAAACCCAGTCATATACTTTATGGGGCCCTACCCTGCCCTGACCCCTGCTTGCCTCTCCAGCCTCCTTTTTCAGCACACACCCCACCCCCACCCATGCCCCTCTGTACTTCACCCTTGGCAGTTTCTGGAATGTTCTTTGTTCTCCCTCCCTTCTCTGCGTTTACACGTGTTGCTCCCTCCATGGGCAGTGGTATCCCACATGTCTCTCAATCCTTCCTGGGATGTCATTGTCTCTAGGAAACCTCCCAGACACCCTTCCTGTGTGCTCCATGGACTACCCTCTGGCAGCAGCTCTGAGCCTGTACAGCAAGTATGTGGTGTTTATTTGCTTCCCTTGCTACACGGGGAACTTTTCAAGGGCAGGACGTGCATTATGTTCACTATTCACACAAGGGTGACTGGAGTTCAGAATGCTCATCAAAAGTAATTATTGAATCATCTAGAATTTTGTGAACTATGTTATTTAAGTATGTTGGATGTATTCCAGAACCCCTCAGATACCAAATCCCCAGAGGCTCAAGCCCCTTATATAACACAGTGTGGTACAGTCAGGCCGCTGTATCCACAGTTCCAAATCTGATGGATTCAGTCAGTTACAGATGGCACTGTGTGCACTAAGTTGTGTCTGACTCTGTGATCCCATGGACTCTAGCCCACCAGGCCCCTCCATCCATGGAATTTTCCAGGCAAGAATACTGGAGTGGCTTCCTGACCCAGGGATCGAATTTGCATCTCTTGAGTCTCCTACATTGGCAGATGGGTTATTTACTACTAGCGCCACCTGGGAAGCCCAGTTACAGATGGAATTCTGCCCTTAAGCAGGGCTGATACTGTACGTATGTGCCCATGGTGTGTGTTTACTCTGTAAAACCAGATACTGTGTTTAGAAGAATTAAGTAAGCCAATTCTGGTTCCATTTTCCTCTCAAAATTTCTATGGGCTTGTGCTCCTTCTTATTATTTTGTCTTTTGGCATAAATTGCCTTATAACATAAAAGCATATACTGCCTTATAACAATTAGTAAGATCACTCTTTCCTAAGAGCAAATACATGAGTTACAGTGTGTATTTCACCCAAGGGACTTGACTACAGATCTTTGTTTTTTAATGGTTCCATGTTCTTATTTTCTGTTTTTGGCATGTGAGAAAATTAGAGGCATGTGAGAAGACTAGATGTTTCCAAAAAGAGTTTACTGCTGGATATGGAGGTTAAAAGATAGCAGGGTCATGTCCTTATCCAGGGCTGTCCCTACAGGTGTCAGGGGTCTGCACTTTCATAGGATCTTGAGATGGCATTAATATTAGACCTTTAAAAAATGATTTTTAATAAAGTTCAGAAAAGAGGAGTAAGGTGCAATGCACCCAAAGGGCTTCCCTATGTGAGAGTCCTGAGTGGCCTGCTCAGCTTTTACCCAAAGGTGAGGCTAGCTCTCCTTAGACAGGGAAAAATAGTCCTCATGAGAATAAATGAAAGTAAATGAATGAACAAGTGTAGGTGACTGGATAAAATTGAAATAGAAGGGTCTTTAGGCACTGTGTAATATATTATTGTAATATTATAACATAACAGAATATCCTAGACTGGGCAAAAGAAAACTTTGGCAAAATTGTACCAAAGGATTCTGTGGTTTGTGTATATCTGCATACAAAATGTGTAGGTATAAAACATACGTTTATCTATTCTTTATCTCTCTTTTTAGCCTGTTTAGAGAGCACACTGATTTTTCTCCCTTGTTATTGGAGACTGCCTACCAATTTGCACTAAAATGCAGCTAATATCATTTTACTATATTCTATAAAGGTGTTGCTGAGGTCAGTTATCTCAATGTCTGTGTTTCTTTCTTGAGAAAATAGAGGGGAAAAAAATCTTTGACTTGGATAGGAGAGAATGGGGAAGAAAATTGAAATATAAGAGTATTTTTCCTGTAGAGTTCACAGGTCATTCTTCAATTTGAAAATCGAGTTTTACCATTTCATGTTAATAGAATACCGACATTCATAGATTTACATTAAAAAAAAAAAAAAACCATAATAAGGGGCTGACACTGGTTTTCTGTGGCATCTCATGAGGTGATACCCTGATGTTACTCCCAGTACCTGTTTGTGGTCCTGTTGAAATGATGCCATTTGTATTAAATTATGACGTCTCAGAAGAACATTTTCAGCAAGGTTAGACAAGAATACTCAAGTTGAAGTGCATTTATGGAAGTCTATAAAGTAGTAAAAACGAAGGGATTGAAAAAAGAAACAAGTTATTTGAATACTGGCTGAATCACCAGTAAACAAGCCTCTGCTCTGCAAAATCAGTTTTGAAAAGAGTACTAATTGTTTCCAAAGCACTTGCAAATTCTTCAAGTCTTCAGGTAAGGGAATAAATGGACAGTGCTGAGCCTTTGCTGGGAGGTTCGCTTCATGCTTGTGCGTTGCAACAATAAAGACTATTGTAATGGAGATATGGGATGATCTCCTGGCAAACCAAAATTGCCAAGAGGGGGAAAATGGTCCTTATGGAACAACTTGTCTTTTGCCAGAAGGTCCTCAATTATAATTGTATTTAGGCATACATAATACATTATTTTTTTGGACAGTAGTATCTAATTGCTTTCGCGTGTAACCCCAGCGCTGCATGTGAGATGGGCCACCTGCCGCAGGTTTACAAAGATCCAGGTGCAATGCAGGGCGAGCCTGGTCGCGCAGGGACCAGTGTTCGAGCCCCCAAGGGAGCTGGCAACGCTCACCCCCGGCGGCGCAGCGTTCCTTCCCACTAACCTCCGTGGGCCCTGATCCCCGGTCGCCCCCTGACACAGCAAAGTGTCAGTTCGCGAGTATCCCTTCCGTCACTAGATGTCACTGTGAGTCAACGGCTAGTGGCGGGGGACCCCGGCGTTTTACGGATCTTCCAGGGTTTCCAGCATGGTCAGTCCCTGCACTTGTGCCCTCCCAGACCGGGGAGCGCAGAGCCGGGCGGGGCCTCCAGGAGGCCGGGACGGCTCCGCGACCAAGCGGGAGGCGAGCCGGGTTCGGGGAGCAGGGCTGGCGGCGCGATGCGGAAGGCGGGCCCGCGCCGCGCTCCTCTCCGCCCCCGCGAGCCAGATGGTCAGGTGCCACGGAGGCGCGGCCCGCTGCGGGCCGGCCGGGGACAACAGGGGCTTGGCGCCTGCGGTTCGCCATCGCCCAGGGCAGGGCTCCACGCGGGCGCGGGCGCCGCGCGGGGCGGAGCGCGAGCAACCGCGGGCGGGGCGGGGCGGGGCGGGGCCTGGGAGCGCGCCGGCCGCCGGAGGGGGAGGGGCGGGGCGGGGCGGAGCCGCGGCGCGCGCGCCCGCTGGGGGGGAGGGGCGGAGCAGGCGCCGAGCGCGCACAGGCCGGCCGCCGCGAGCGTGGGGCGAGCGTGGACCGCGGCGCGGCGGTGCGACTCCTTCGCCGGCCCTCCTCCCCGCCCCCGGCGAGGGCACCGTGCGGCGGCGCCGGGGCCCGCGAGGCCGGAGGAGGCGGCCGCGCCCGGGCATGGTGGTCTGGGGCAGGGCTGAAGGTGAGCGACCCGGGCCGGCGGCGGGGGTGGGGGCGGGGTGGGAGCGGCCCCGCGTCGCCCGGCGCGGCGGCCTGAGGCGGGGCGAGGGCGGGCGCGCCGGCCCGGGCCCCGCGGCCGTTGGTCTCGCGGCCTGGGCGGCCCGCGGCGCCCGAAGCGCGGCAGCTGCCGGGTTATGTAACGCGTGACCTCCCCTTCCCCCTCCGCCATGGCGCGGCCGGCCCGCCGCCGCCGCCCGCGCTCGGCCGCCCGCGGAGGCGCCGCGCCGACGACCCGCGCCCGCGGCCCTCTCCGCCGCGCCCCGCGCCGGCCCCGCTCGGACCGCGCCGCAAACTCCCGGTTGCTGCGCCGGCGCCGCGCCGGCTCTTCAGCCCCGCGCCATTCATTCGTGCGCGCGGGCGGCCGGGCTCGGAGCGTCGCGGCTGGCGGCCGGGGCCCCGCGCCGGACCCTCCGCCCGGCCTCCCGCCGTGGCGTCACCCCCTCCGCCCCGCGGGACCCGGGAATCGGCGTCGGACTCTGCGAAGGCAGTTTTTACTCACTTGTTTTTCCTGCTTACTTATCTGTTGCCTTAATACGCAGGCACCTGTCCCCAACTGTCCTGACAAGCGCCCCTCGCCCACTGCACTCCTTGTGAAATGATTCAGCACCTGTGTGGACGGAGAGGGGCATTTCCCTACACGTTTCCCTGCTCTTTACTGCCGAAACTCATTTGGGAAAGAAAGATGTTAGTGTATCACTCCTTAGTTGACCCCCCGCACCCGCCTCTGACTTAAAAAAAAAAACAAACAGATTGCAGGTGTTGAGTCTACTATTTCTGCCTTCCGCATCTTCAGGTCACGTCCAGCGTAGAGATGGTATCATTTAAATGAGAATAACTAGACTAGCACGTACCATAAAAGAGCTTGTAACTGGCTGGTAAGGACTTTATGTAATTCTGATTGTTAATTCTGTCTGTCTGCCTAGCCTGTCCACTATAGTCTGCAAGAATTAGCCTTTTCCTCTTTAGTGTGGAACGTAGGTAACCTTGAGTACCGTCTACCTGCTTTCCAAACTTCCATCTCTGCTTTTGCACATAGGCTTGTCTTAGCCGAGCAGATGCTCCTAGAGTCTTGCCCCCTCGCTGTACTTCCTAGACTCTGGGAAGCTCACCTGTGTGTTACTGGCTCAGTCGTGTCCGACTCTGCGACCCCATGGACTGTAGCCCGCCAGGTTCCTCTGTCCATGGAATTCTCCAGGCAAGAACACTGGAGTGGGTTGCCATTCCCTTCTCCAGGGAAGCTCACCTAGAGTCCCTCTTTTCCCAGCAATCCTTCCCTGATCTAGAAGGCTCTTCATTCACTCCTTAGGCTGTTTGCCACTTCTCAGATATTATTGATGATTTTCTTTTTATTTGCATCCTGTCTTTAGCTGTAGGTCTTTTGAGGACAGAATCTGTACCAGACTTTCAGAGAACATTACTCCTACTTCATGGTAAACGATTGATACTTAAGATATTTTTTTTTAAAGGTGGGAATCTTTATGATTAATTTCTTTGGAATCTCAAGCAGAAAATACTTTTTCAAAGTAATGTATTTGAAAATGTAAGATCACTTCATCTTCTGCATTCCCATCTTCAAAACTCAGATTCTTCATAAACCCAGCCCCACCAACAAAAAGGTAGTCAGTAAGAAGAAGCTAGAAAGATTACATGTAATATATATTTTATAGTCCTGTCTTTGATAGCTGCTGTAGTAGACAAGAACTTCAGAGTTAGATGTAGACTTAAATCCTGGCTCTGCCTGTTATTATCGTGGACAATTTAAGTTACTGATTTCTCTGATTTTTTTTTTTTTTCTCTCATTTGTGTAATGAAGACTTCACTTCCTACCTTGGGTATCTGAGGATTAAATGAGTTCTTAAATGTAGGGCATCTAGTGAGTCCCTGGTACATAGTGGTGCTCCCTAAATACATGTTATTCCCTTTGGTGTACTTCATTGCAGTCCACAACCTGTTAATAGTATGAGCTGGGATGTGCTGAGACAAAGTGTGAGAAGAAAGCTGATCAGAAGAGCTACCACTTCTTGTCTCCAAGTAAATGAACGAGCCCTGAACTAAAGAGCAGTAAAGCTCTTTCTGCTTCTCAAGAATGTATGGGTGTGTGTGGCATATGATAAATGATAAGAGTATGTTTGTAAGTGAAGGAAATACCTTTTAACCTTTTTTTCCTCCTATAATAGTACCCACTAAAGCATTAACATGGATATTTTTAAAAACTGATTTTTTTTCAAAATCAAGTCGGGAATGGGAGATGAGGAAGGAGGAATATTTTAGAGTCTTTTTCAGGGACGATTAGCTTGCATGCTGTTCTTTTAGTGTCTGCTACTGCTGCTAAGTCACTTCAGTCGTGTCCGACTCTGTGTGACCCCATAGACAGCAGCCTACCAGGCTTCCCCATTCCTGGGATTCTCCAGGCAAGAACACTGGAGTGGGTTGCCATTTCCTTCTCCAATGCATGGAAGTGAAAAGTGAAAGTGAAGGCGCTCAGTCGTGTCGGACTCTGTGCGACCCCATGGACTGCTGCCTGCCAGGCTCCTCCATCCATGGGATTTTCCAGGCAAGAGTACTGGAGTGGGGTGCCATTGCCTTCTCCCTTTTAGTGTCTACTGATAATACGTGGATCCTGGTCTTGGTTCAGGCATCTCAGATGGTTGTGACAGTGCCTTCCCCCGTGACCCTGTTTCTCTTGGTCTTGCTGACTGATCCCAAAGTAAAAAGAGTGGTCTTTTTAAAAACATAAATCACACCGTCACTCTTCTTGATCAAAATCCTCCAAAAAGCTTCCTGACACCCTTAGAATTGAATCAGAACTTTTTGCCATTTCTTGAACAAATCACTCTGTTCCTGTCTTAGGGATGTTATCCCTGCTGTTCTTTAAGTTGGCCTACCCCTTCCTCCTGGTGGTGATCTTGCCTTGACAGATGTCTTCCGTTTGTTGCCTAGATGTTATCACATCAGAATTATCCCTTCTCTTACCCCTAAGATGAAGCCAGCCCCTCTCTCTGTCACTTTCGATTCATTGTGTTTGTTTTCTCTTCCTGGCATGTGTTACGAGATAAGATAACGCTCTTCATGTATCCCTTTCCCCCATAAGACTTGTTTGTTCCAAGACTTCTTCTCCACTGGAGGGCAGAGGTCTTGTCTGACTTGTTTGTGGCTCTGTCCCCGGTGCTTAGAAGGGTGCTTGGCACACAGTAGGCTCTTAGTTAAACCTGTTAAGTGAATGAGTGGTGTATAGTTGATGTAAACATTAGTTCTGGAGTCAGACAGCCTGGCTCCTACATTTACTGATTGTGTGGCTTTGGGCAAGTGAATATCTTTTGGTGCCTTAGTTTGCCTTCCCTGGGACAGTAATACCTACTTTATAGGATTATGGTAAGAAATAATCAAGTTAATATATATAAAGTGCTTAGAACGGGCTGTTTCACAGTTTTGAAAGCCAATACTTGAAAACATCTTTGAGTATTCACTTAGGATTTTTGTGTTTTTGCATGAGATAAAAATGCAGTTCATCCAGTTTTATCTTTATTTTGCTGAATTTTTCTGGCTACCAAAGTTATATTTATGGAACTCCTTTTTAAAATAAATACATTTTATGGATGTCTAGAACGGATTTAAAAAGTAAACTGCTGAGAATAGTGACGAGTATTTGGTCTTTAGGTGTAAATCAGCTTTATTCTTAGATCTGTGGAAGATGCTAAGAGTGATTATCTCAACAGTCGTCCACTGGAGTGGCTTTTATATCTTTTCCTTTGAAGTTCAGCTGGAGATGTGATTGTGGTGTTGAAAGGACTTACTGGAGGCTGAAGACAGGAAAATCCTTGAGATCCAGTTGAAGTACAAGTCTTGTAGTTGGGAAAGAGGAGATGTTTCACCATCTTTAGTGTGTTCAATTTCTGCCTTCTTTCATGATGGGTTCCACACCCGAAAAATGTGTTTGGTTCTTAGATAGAGCTTATAGCGTGCTCAGTCGTGTCTGTCTCTTTGCAACCCCATGTACTGTATGGACTTGACAACCTCCAGGCTCCTCTGTCCCTGGAATTCTCCAGGCAAGAATACTGGAGCGGGTAGTCATTCCCTCCAGAGGATCTTCCTGACCCAGGGATTAAACCTGTGTCTCTTGCTTCTCCTGCATTGGCAGGTGGATTCTTTACCATTGAGCCACTTGGGAAGCCTCAGTACTATACTGAAAGTAAAAAACAGAGTGGCTGTGAGTGTATCGGTGGTCCATCCTCAGGACTGGGTGGCCAATTGGGAAATGTGGAGCCCCAACCTTGCGTCACCAGAGAGTATCCCACTGGTGTCTGTGGCTCCAGGAGAGGCCAGAAGGGCAAGTGTGGCTTCTGTTGAGCGTGTGGTGGCATCACCATAAAGTCGAAAAATTGTAAATGAAAGCACTCTAAGTTAGGGACCATCTGCACTATACTTAAATGTCTGTGTTTTATAAGTGTGAAGTGTTTTAACAGGGTGATGATATGCAGAATTATTAACTCATTAAAAATGAGTCAAAGCATCATGTGTGTCCCGGTAGGTCAGCTCTGTAGTTAGTTTGAAAAGGCTTAGCATGTCGTAGATGTGAAGCATTAGATTTAGGAAAACGTTACTAGCTTTAAAGTTGCTTAAGGCTAAAAATAGGTTTTCAGGAGGCAGGTAAATACATGTGTTTCTGTTGATTGGGGTGCAAGCCTTTATTATTTTTGTTTTTAGTAAGGAGGGATACATTGGTGTAGCACGTTTTTACGCCATGGTAAGCTTTAAGGATTTTTGACATCACCTTGTGGCATTTTTAAAATTTGAAGAGTATCTAAATTCTAAGTTGCTGACTTGTCAACACTTAAGTAGATTCAGAACGCCAGTGCTAGAATGAACCCTGAAGGTTCTGTAGGCCATGGCCCTGTATTTTCCTGGAGAAAAAATGAGACCCAGAGAATTATTTGATGATCGAGGAGAAATAGAACTAGAGTCTAGGGTTTTGTTGGGATTTTTTTGTGTGTGTATTTAAACTCTAAAGCCATTTTTTCTCTGGTACTCTAAATTTCCCCCTTCATCACTGAGAGAAAGACCACACTGTATGTTTAGTATCTTAGGTTCAAGAGGGTAGAGTTGAATGGTATATTTTGCCATATGCATCTGGGATGGTTTGAGAAACTTTTTAAAGACCAATGTGGTCTTATTCCTAAATTAAAAGATTAGTTGGGGATGGGCATGAAGTTGGTTATGATGTAAATAGTTTTTGCTTGAGCCCAGTATATGAGTAGGCAAAATGTTGCTTATTGTTCTCAATCATGCCTGATCAGAATCGAGGCTAAAATGAGCTCTTGGGAGGTTTAATCAGAATATAATAGCTGAATTTCACATTTTCTAAACTCCATCATGGAACAACAGACTGGTTCCAAATAGGAAAGGAGTACGTCAAGGTTGTATATTGTCACCCTGCTTATTTAACTTATACGCAGAGTACATCATGAGAAACGCCGGACCGGAAGAAGCACAAGCTAGAATCAAGATTGCTGGGAGAAATATCAATAACCTCAGATATGCAGATGACACCACCCTTATGGCAGAAAGTGAAGAGGAACTAAAAAGCCTCTTGATGAAAGTGAAAGTGGGGAGTGAAAAAGTTGGCTTAAAGCTCAACATTCAGGAAAACGAAGATCATGGCATCTGGTCCTGTCACTTCATGGGAAATAGATGGGGAAACAGTGGAAACAGTGTCAGACTTAATTTTTCTGGGCTCCAAAATCACTGCAGATGGTAATTGCAGCCATGAAATTAAAAAACGCTTACTCCTTGGAAGGAAAGTTATGACCAACCTAGATAGCATATTGAAAAGCAGAGACATTACTTTGCCAACAAAGGTCCATCTAGTCAAGGCTATGGTTTTTCCAGTGGTCATGTATGGATATGAGAGTTGGACTGTGAAGAAAGCTGAGTGCCGAAGAATTGATGCTTTTGAACTGTGGTGTTGGAGAAGACTCTTGAGAGTCCCTTGGACTGCAAGGAGATCCAACCAGTCCATTCTAAAAGAGATCAGTCCTGGGTGTTCTTTGGAAGGAATGATGCTAAAGCTGAAACTCCAGTACTTTGGCCACCTCATGCGAAGAGTTGTCTCATTGGAAAAGACTCTGATGCTGGGAGGGATTGGGGGCAGGAGGAGAAGGGGACGACAGAGGATGAGATGGTTGGATGGCATCATGGACTTGATGGACGTGAGTTTAAGTGAACTCCGGGAGTTGGTGATGGACAGGGAGGCCTGTGTGCTGCGATTCATGGGGTCGCAAAGAGTCGGACACGACTGAATGACTGAACTGAACTGAACTGAAACTCCATCATTTCTACACTTGAGATTTAAAATGCTTTTCATTGAAGTTTTCAGTTTTATCTTATAGTAAACTTTATATGACTTACTGGCCATTTATTGATATTTTAAGCCTTTCAGAAATTTAAGCTGAACAATCATGAATTTTAAAAATATTTTAATAATTTCTTCTTTAATATTTTTGAGCATGTAACCAAAAAGTCCCTTTTTGTAATGCTTTAGGCCTTAAAAGGGCCTCCCTGGTGGCTCAAGACGGAAGACTTGGGTTCGATCCCTGGGTTGGGAAGATCCCCTGGAGGAGCCTGGCAACCCACTCCAGTATTCTTGCCTGGAGAATCCCCATGGACAGAGGAGCCTGGTGGGTTACAGTCCAAGGGGTCACAAAGACTCGGACACAACTAAGTGACTAAGCACAGGCCTTAAAAAGTGCTTTCACTCGACTTTTCCTCATTTAGCCTCTGTTAAGTCCTGAGACAAGGGGCAGGGCTGTATGTGCTGTTTTATGTGCACCATGTGGTTTTGGCTCTTAACAGCCCAGCGCTGGGGCAGCCAACCTGGCGCCACAGGTTAAGGGCATCAGTCTCCCTTTTTTTCAGATGCCAGCTGCAGGCTTTGGGGCTTGCAGGTCCCCTGCTCTTGTGACCACCTGGCCCCGTATTTGGGAGTTCCATTGCCTCCTCAGAGTTAATCATTTGTTAGAATGACTCACAGCACTCAAGAAGGTGCTGTACTTAGAATTAACATTTTATCATAAAGCATACAAGCCGGGATCTGCCAAATGAAGAGAGGCGTGGAGAGAGGTCTGAGAGAGTCCCAGACCCGGTGCTTCCCTGTCCTCAGGACTCATCCTCCTACCCCGTCAGTTGGTGATTACCAGGGAAGCTTACCTGCATCTCAGAGTCCAGAGGTTTTATTGGGGTTTTATTACATTGGCATGATTGATTGAATCATGGACCACAAGGTCGAATTTCCTTTACAGACCCCTCTTCTTCCAGGAGGTCAGGCTGTTGGCATGTGGCTCAGAGCCAAGCCTCTAATCACTTGGTTGGCCTTTCCAGCGTGGCCTCCCCATCTTGAAATAAGGGGCCACCTGGGAGTCACCTGTTTATATAAAAGACGTGGTCCTGGAGGTCCACCGTGGATAACAAAGAGACTGCTGTCAGCTGTGAAATTCCAGGGGTTTAGAGTCTCCCAGGAAGCTGGGACAAAGGCCAGCCAGATTCTTTCTTAATAGTAGCTAAAGAAGTGCGAACAGATGCGCTTTTGGTACAACTCTGCAGTAGTAACTTGGAGATCTCCAGTAGAGTAGGCTGCATTTGAATATATTTATGTATGTAGAAAGATCCCCTTCTATTGAAAAATAGCATTTTCTCTTATGGAAATAATGACATTTGAAACCTGGGTTCATTTGAGTTAAGTACTTTTTATAAATTGTGTTGTAGGTAGGGTTATAAACTACATGCCTTTTGGTATTTTAAAAGCACGGTAATTTGGACTCTAAAAAGTTTACTCTTGGTTTCTTTTTGAATTTGTAAATTTAATTTTAGGTTATTACTATTGTTAGCTGAAAAGAGACCTAAGTCTGTGACATGGGATTCTTGTTACTGAGGGGAGGTGGTGGTGGTAGAGTTGTAAAATCTTGTAGCCACTTAGTTGGCACTTTGAATTTTAGATCTTGAGTTGAAGTTGCTAGGTTTACATTGTTGAAGGTTAATTTTTTGGCATATTATTTATGCCCAGTGGAACATCTTATTTTAGATTGTCCCTTAAAGGTTATTACATCCTCTTGGAGCTCACTGGAGGATTTCTCAGAAATAGAATCTGTTAACACAGGCATATGCTATGCTATGCTAAGTCACTTCAGTCGTGTCCGACTCTGTGCGACCCCATAGATGGCAGCCCACCAGGCTCCCCTGTCCCTGGGATTCTCCAAGCAAGAACACTGGAGTGGGTTGTCATTTCCTTCTCTAATGCATGAAAGTGAAAAGTGAAAGTGAAGTCGCTCAGTCATGTCCGACCCTTAGCGACCCCATGGACTGGAGCCCACCAGGCTCCTCCATCCCTGGGATTCTCCAGGCAAGAGTACTGGAGTGGGGTGCCATTGCCTTCTCCTAACACAGTCATAGAACCTAAATAAACTGTCTTGAGGAAGATTTCTAGTGTCTTACGATGAACATAGTAGCTTGGTAAAATGTCCTGTCATCCTAGAAAGTACTGGAGTTGTTTGTGGTTGTTTTTAACATAGGGAATTCTTGTCACAAAGCAAGAGAAAAGAGGCCAGAAAGTAATGCCATGGCTGTTCTAAAACATTCTGTTTTCACTTGCAGCTGCGTTAACATAAGGGTTTGTGAGAGAAGAGGTTTGTGGCCGATGGCGCTGATAGATCTAGACTCAAGTGGGCCTGCCTTATTCTTGAACTTCGGCCACTCAGAAGGGCTTGTTTCTGGTGTGTGGCACATGTCTGCCGTGTGAGTTTGGAGTTCTAACGCTTTGTGGGTGGCAAACATGAGCTCTTGGTCTAGAGGAGGCTCAGGAGGTGGACCCTTGCCCCTGCGTGCAGTCATTGCCTCCCCCATCGTTGATACTCACAGGTTAAGTGGTTCAGAGGGTAAAGAACCTGCCTACCAGTGCAGGAGACTAGGGTTTGATCCTTAGGTTGGGAAGATCCCCTGGGGGAGGGCATGGCAGGCCACTCCAGTATTCTTGCCTGGAGAATCGCATGGACAGAGGAGCCTGGCGGGCTACAGTCCATGGGGTCACAAAGAGCTGGACATGATTGAGCGACTTTTTTCTTTCCTTCACTTTCACAAAGGCAGGTTCAGACTTCTGATGATTTTGAGGGCCTACTGTTTTATTCCCTTACCTGCCTTGTTCATCTACCACTGGCTCTGTCCATGTGTCATCCCCAGAATGTTGCCTTGAAGAGCTTTTTTTTTTTTTTTCTTGAAATCGCTCTTTCATTCCCCTCAGCCTATTAAAATCTTATTCGTTGCCCTTAGCTCAGATCCGCCTTTTCGGTGAAGTCTTGGATCTAGTCCCCAACAAGAGAGCTACCTCCTGCTGTCTTCTTGGGGGTCCGTTGGTTTTTGTCGGTGCCGCTAATGTTGGCTCCAGTATTGCAGGTCTGTGCAAATCATTTTTCTCTAAAAGATAATTTTGAATTGTGGTTTACACTTTATTCATCTTGAAAACTGCAAATTACAGTAAATATTCAGTGAACATGGAGTAAACTATTGGCTCAGGCCTGGAATCTGGGGGGTGGGGTGGGGCGGGGGGAGGCGAAGGACAGGAAAGCTCTTGTTACCCGTAATCTAAGCCAGACCGCCTCTTGCTGAGCTGCGCTTACTCTGTCGTGAGGGTCTTTCTGCCGGTGCACGTCGTCACGGCATTCTTCCTCCTTGGTACTCTGTCTCAGCACCTCGGAGCTTCGCTGCACTTGTCTCTGTCCCGTGACCACTCTAGGTGCACTGTAGGCAACGCTGGTGCTTTTCAAAGCCTGTGCCCCACACCAGCAGCGTCACTGTTCCCGGGAGCTTTTTAGAAGTTCAGGTGCCCGGCCCCACTCCTGACCTGCCTACAAAGTGAGCAGCTTGCAGTTGGGGCCCAGCATGTGTGTTAACACGCCCTCCAGGAGCTGCTGGTGAAGCCCCACTGGGAGCACAGGCCGCCCTCTTCTCTGGCGGGACGCCCTTTGTTCTCCGGCTGAGTTCGCCCCTGCCTTCTGTGGGGGCCTTGGGAGTCCTTGATTTACTGCAACCTTGAACTTCCTCCAGGTGTCCGTTTGGCTTTCCTGTGAGACTGGAGCTTCTCCTTAGTGAAATCACTCCTCGCTGACTCTCTTTTCTAAAATCATATCATCTCCAGAACATTCTTTTCCTTGGTGTCTTGATCCCTACTTTTGGACATGCTGACTTTGAGAAGCAGGTGGGACCTCCTAGTGGAGATACTTTAATGAGCAGTTGGAGTTCACCAAGTAGAGGGAGGGCATTAGGAAACCAGTTAATGTTGCTACACCCTTGGAAACCAGAGGCGGCGGTTCTTTGTACTTTTATTACCACCGTGTCTTCGTTTGCTTTTCCTTCTATGGAAATCTGTAATTACAGGGAAGAAAATTATTAGTGATTCTTTTAGAACACTTTGTTTTCAAATGACTGATTTTGTTAGATCCATCATTTGCAGGGGGAAGGAAATATATTTTCATTGTTGTGACTAACCAAGAGGATAAGAGAGAAATGTGTTATATTGGATGGTTTGAGATAGAAAATTTGCTTTTAGCAAGATCAGCCTCAAACAGGACATTACAAGTATCTGTTACCCATTTTCAGTTTGAATACAGATTTCCCCTGCTGGCTGAGTAGAGTGTTCCTGTGAAACCTTTCTTAAGCTGAAATGGCCAAAAGCAAAGAAACAGTTACTGCAGGACTGTCTTGCCAACGGGTGCGAAATATAAACTGAGATGCAGTGCAGATGCTCACAGACCCAGTGGCTCGGCCCAGCACAGCGGGGGCTTGACGCCGTGACACTGCGCGTGCTTCCTGGAGAAGGCGCCGGGCAGCGCTCACGCTCTTGGTAACGCTCCTGGGTGCACGCTCCCTTGGTAACAGGCTGCTGCGAAGCAAGCCAGATGTGGCTTTTGCTTTCCCATCTTTTTGTAAAAGTGAAAATCCTCTTGGGGTTTCTTTTGGTTAGCAAAAACATGTACTGATGTAGGTTTTTCATAAGAGTAAAGTGGTGCAAAGTAAACTTTTGAAAAAAGGGGGCGAAACCTGTATATCCATAAACTGTAATTCTCTGTCTTATTGCTTGTCTCTCTTTATTTCTGTGCAGTTTATTGAAATAATTGCTTCTGAGTCATAATACCCAAACAATGAAATGTAGGTCCATTCCTTAGGGTGCAGGGTAGCGAGGGACCAGGGTGCGAGGTTGTGGCCAAGACTTAGAGCAGAGTGATGTGGGCGATGACAGAGGATTAACAGCTCTCTGCCCTGTGATGGCGGCAGGGCACAGCTGATGGGCGACTGCTTGTTTTAGGTCATTGAGGGCCCAGGTTCCTTCTGTTTTCTTAGCCATCCCCTGTCTTTGTTCTGTTGGTTGAAGCTTGGTCACCTCAAAGCTGCATTCCAAAAGAGTAAACAACTTCTTTTCAGAAAAAATGGCACAGAGTTTTGTATTCATTACTCTGCTCTCATCTCACCGGCCAGAGCTTAGTCACATGGCCACTCCTGATTCAAAGGAGCTGAGGGAATAGAGCCTCCCTTTGCAGCCCTGCTCACCGCTAAGATGGGTTAGGAGAGGTGTTCTTTTACTAAAAGAATGAATGAATACTGGGAGGCTGTTGTCATTCTGGCACTCCAGAGTTTGGGGGTCCCCAGAACCACCCTCAGGGGCAGTAGCTCACCGGAAGGACTCAGAGCTCTTGGGAGCTGTTGCGGTCGTCGTGGTGGAGACTTACTGCAGTGAACAGATGCAGGTTAAAGCTGTCCAAGGGCTTGGGCCACACAGGGGAGTTCCACGTGGAGCTTTGGATGCACCGCTGGAGTCTGAGGTGGGGTGACTTCTGTTAATGACAGTTGACAATACCCAAGAAGTATTGCCAACCAGGGCAGCTCACCTAGTGGCCAGGGTTTTTATTGGAGTTTGGTCAGATAGATGAGGTTGACCTTCTGTCTCTAGCCCCTCAGAAGGTTAGTGACGCGTGGCCTGAAGCCTCCACCGTAAATCTTACTGTTAGATTACCTGAAGTGGCTGTTAACCCTCAGGTAAAAGGAGACATTTATCAGCAGGGCAAGCCAGGGGCAAAGGCCAGACCTCTCACTGAGCAGGGATCATTACTTACTGTTAGAGCCACATCTGTGTGCAGCCTTTGTTTCCTGGACGAATAAACAGAGTAGCATAATACGTGTGCTTTCATCGTAAAAGCCTTTTTCATAAATGGATAGATGCACAGAATCATAATTTTTAAAAACTGTAAGAGACTAGAGTTGGTCAGGCCCCTTTCTCTCCACAGATACAGGAGCTCCTGGCGGCTTGAGGCCAGAGAACCAGCCGCAGGGGCGCTGTTCCTGGGCCTCTGCCTCTCGTGACCGCGGACACACGGTGGGGTCTGGATGCAGGCTGTTCGTGGGGCCCGGTTCCTGCTGCAGTCCTGTCACCTGTCCGCCAGCTGCCGTTTCTGACCCGGACGGTGCCAGAGTCGAAGCATCTCGTGTTGTGGAACCGTGTTAGGCTGGTTCAGTTCAGTGGGAGTGCTGTTTTCAGAAGCTTGTTACGTTAATAGCATTGTTCATTTCTCCATTGGAGATTTGGAGACGTGCATTTGTACAAGATGAGTGTGGTTTTGCACCACAAACCGGCCATGAAGCCTTATCAAACATTTTAGCCCTTTTACCTAGAAGGCGCCTGTGTGTGAAATAATCAGTATTTGGCCTCCCTATTCCATAGATGTATTGTTGAGATAAATAGGAGATGTACAGACCTCCTTGGGAAAAGTAAGACACTGTGGAAATGCAGTGGTAAGATACACTGGTGTGTTGAAATTTTTAATATTTAAATTTAACAATTTAGCATAACATTTAACATAACATTGTTCAACATAACATTTACATTTCAGTGTTAAAAATTTAAGGAATACTGAAGAAATAAACAGTGTCAGTCAACAGGTGTTTTTTTTTTTTTAAGAAGGTGGAAATGTGATAATTTTCCCTTCCCTTTTTTGCTCCCTGTAGTTTCTCAGTTTTCTGCAGTAAACATACAGTGCTTTTACATAGAAGGAAAAACTGTTTTTGAAAATGGACGCCTAGCACAACTGAATACAAGCAACCTGGCAAAGTGGTGTATAAACACAGACCATGAATTTGGAGGGCAGTAGAGGATGCCTTGAGAAAAGACAGAGCAGGTCCACTTGTTGAAAAGGCAAATGGCCCCACACATACAGTTTGTTGTTTAGAGAATGCTCTGTATGCTGTAGCCACTTTTAGTGATGGGTTACAGTTTTTTGAAGTCTGTGTGTGTTTGGTGTTGATCAAACTGATATCTTATAGTACAGGAATTGTTTCATTGTACATTAAAATAACTGATAATAGGAAAATCTTTCAGTGTACTGAAGGTGAAGAGACCAGGTTAAAAAAAAATTTTTTAAGAGTTCTGTTAGATTAAGAGTAATATCTGTTCTAAATATCTTGATGTTTTATTTTTGTATATTTTTCAAAGGTATTTTAAATGTATGAAATACATGCTGTGTTAGAATATAAACTGTCAGCTCAATTTAGAATCCCTAAAAGCCAGTATTAGGACTTCCCTGGTGGCTCAGACGGTAAAGCTTCTGCCTACAGTGAGGGAGACCTGGGTTCGATCCCTGGGTCAGGAAGATCCTCTGGAGAAGGAAATGGCAACCCACTCCAGTACTCTTGCCTGGAAAATCCCATGGACTGAGGAGCATAGTAGGCTCCTCAGTCCATGGGGTCGCAAAGAGTCAGACATGACTGAGCGACTTCACTTCAAAAGCCACTATACGGTGAAGACAAAAGAGTGTTACAAAGACATAAAAATGCCCTGCACATAGTTATTTGATTTTTGTTTTTAATACATTGGTGAGAGTCTCTTCAAAGTCGCAGCCTGACTAATGTGTAGGTGGGTCTAGAGCAAAGTTCTGCTTCCCTGGGTTTTGAATTCCAGGAATCTCCATTGTGCTCTTATAACCTCAGTGATCTGAGAATGATCATAGCCTTAGACAGTGAGGGTCTCTATGGTTGAACAGAAACAAAACAAAACCTCAAAACAGCTCTTTGGTGTTGAAGCCTTTCCCATTTAAGGACAAGCGAGAACCCATTGGAGCTACTAGTTGAACTTCGTAGTGACTATCCCATCTGCTCGTATTGTGAGGACAGTACTCGGTGGTGGCGGTGGTGGTGTTCAGTTGCTTAATCGTGCCCAACTCTTTGTGACCCCATGGACTGCAGCACTCCAGGCTTCCCTGTCCTTCACCATCTCCCAGAGCTTGCTCAAACTCATGTCCGTTGAGTCGATGATGCCATCCAGCCATCTCATCCTCTGTTGTCCCCTTCTCCTCCTGCCTTCAATCTTTCCCAGCATCAGGGGCTTTTCTAATGAGTGGGGTCTCTGCATCAGGTGGTCAAAGTATTGGAGTTTCAGCTTCAGCATCAGTCCTTCCAATGAACACCCAGGACTGATCTCCTTTAGGATGGACTGGTTGGATCTCCTTGCTGTCCAAGGGACTCCTAAGGGTTTTCTCTTAACACCACAGTTCAAAACCATTAATTCTTCAGTACTTAGCCTTATGGTCCAACTCTCACATCCATACATGACTACTGGAAAAACAATAGCTTTGACTAGACAGACCTTTCTTATCAAAGTGATGTCTCTGCCTCTTAATACACTAGCTAGGTTTGTCATAGCTTTTCTTGCAAGGAGCAAGCATCTTCTAATTTCATGGCTACAATCACCACTATTTGCAGTGATTTTGGAGCCCAAGAAAATAAAATCTGTTACTAGTTTCATTTTTTGCCCATCTGTTTGCCATGAAGTGATGGGACCAGATGCCCTGATCTTAGATTTTTGAATGTCGAGTTTTAGGCCAGCTTTCTCACTCTGCTCCTTCACCTTTATCAACAGGTTCTTTAGTCCCTCTTCACTTTCTGCCATAAGGGTGGTGTCGTCTGCATATCTGAGGTTATTGATATTTCTCCTGGCAATCTTGATTCCAGCTTGTGTTTCCTCCAGCCCAGCGTTTCTCATGATGTACTCTGCATATAAGTTAAATAAGCAGGGTGACAATATACAGCCTGACGTACTCCTTTTCCTATTTGGAACCAGTCTGTTGTTCCATGTCCAGTTCTAACTGTTGCTTCCTAACCTGCATATAGGTTTCTCAAGAGGCAGGTCAGGTGGTCTGGTATTCTCATCTCTTTCAGAATTTTCCACAGTGTGTGGTGATCCACACAGTCAGAGGCTTTGGCATAGTCAGTAAAGCAGAGATAGATGTTTTTCTGGAACTCTCTTGCTTTTTCAATTGGTTCGTGCAGCTCTTTACTGTTTTCCTTGCTGTGAGTGTGTGTATGTTTTTCCTGTATTTTTGATCTTCCATCGAAGAGGATTTTCTTTCTACCTAAGGGATATACTTTCTAATTTTCTTTACTTTGCTGGTGACATTAACCTCTTTTTATTTGCCTGAAAAAGCCTTTATTTCAACTTTCTTGGCTGAATTTTTCTCTGGGTGTAGAATTCTAAGTAATCATTTTCTTTCAGCACGGTTGTCTTCTGGTTCTGTGTTTCTGTGGAAAAGAAAGCTGTCTGTTTCATTACAGTAGTTTGAACGGGATCTCTTTTTCCCACCCATGACAATTTTTAAGACTTTTTTTCTGTCTTTAGTTTTTCATAGTGTCACTATTATATGTTTAGATATAGGTTCTTTATGTTTTTTTTCCCAGTTTGGGACTCATTGGGCTTTTTGAATTTGTAGTTTGATACCTTTAATCAGTTTCAGACTATGTTTTAGCCATTGTTTCTTTAAACATAACTTCTCTTTTTCCTCTTTACCCCCGCAATTTACTTAAATTAGACTTTCTTGTATACATTCTGTGTCTCTTTCCCTTCTGTCCATATGCTCCCTGTCTGGACATTTTCTTCTGACTTATTCCACTTATTCTTTGTTTCCTTTTTTCTGTTCATTACATTCTTAATTTCTAATATTGTATCTTTTCACTTGAGAGTTACTGTCTAGTTATTTCTGATATTTTCCAGTTCTTTACCAATAGTCTGAAGTTTGTCTTTCCCCTCTTTGAGCAGAGTAAACACGACTACTTTAAAGTCTACATTAATTTCCTTTCCTAGAGTCTGTGTAGGTCTGTTTATTTTGTTGTTTCCTCTTGGTTCCTGTGATTGTTTCTTGGTGTGCCTCGTTATCTTTATGTGCCAGATACTGTATCTGCAAGCTCGTGGGTAGAGATACATGAAGTTTAGGCAGCTGTCTCCTCAGAGCATCCAAATTGCCTTCTGCCAGGCGCCGTGGGGCAGCCCCCGGTCACCTGGGTCTGCTCTGAGGCTAGGCTGACCCCGGGCAGGGTGCCCTGGGCTGCCTGCCTCCAGCTGACTCTGACCCTGGGGCCCTCCGTCCAGATGTGAAGAGCTGTGTCCCAGGACGACCCTGAGCCCCCGCTGGCACTCCCTTACTCACTATGTGTGCTCAGCCAGAAGGGAAGATCTCCCGGTTTGGGGAGCTGATATGACGCAGCAGCTCTCCTCTATCAGCTGCCGAGTCTTGGCCCAGTAATTTTTCATTATTTGCTCGGCCTCCTGTGCCTTGAGGCTATCTTTTTAAACACTGTTTTGTCTAGTTTTCCTCTTCCTCAGCAGGAGAGTCGGTCCACATAACCAGGTTTACTATTTGTCATGGAATTTTTTTCAAAGTAGAATTTAAATGTATAAAATGAACTGTATTTCTTGTTTCCTTTTCCCTCTTCTTGGTTTTTATTGAATCCTGGGCCAATAGGAGTTTGCTGTACATGGGTCAAATTACATTTTTGAAATTTGATGAAATTACCTTTTTAGCCCTTCGTTGCTTTTCATTTTCAAAACTTGGTCTGGGATAGCTTTACTTGGGAAGAGGGAGAACCTTTAAAACTTTTCTTTGAAGAAGTTTTGTGTCAGTGAGATCTCCCTTATTAAGCCATCAATACGGATTTTCGTATTGACTTCTTACAATGAGGCTTTTAAATGGTCAGGTGAATTAAACTTTTAAAATGTGTTATTTCCTTAAACTTAGCTTCATTTAGCAGATTAATGGTTTCGTATAATTTTTGTTAGTATTCGTTCTTAATGTACAATGACCAGAATGCCCACACTTTTCACTTGTAAGAGCAGATGTGTGGAGTCAAAGTCAAGAACTGTGGTCACATTTCCCAGACTCCTTTAAGATAGAGAGAGGTCTTGGGGGAACAGACTGGACAGAGTGAGCTTGCTGAGACCAGAAGGATTAAACAGCACTGATGGCTGTCCTGGAACTCCGGGTGAACACACGCCCTTGCTTGTCAGAGACATAACAAACAGCCCCCTCCCCTCCTGCACCCACAGCACCTGGTAGGGCTTCCACTCTGCCGCCTGTCCTCAGAGCCCTTTCCACCTGCCCCTGGTCTCCCTGTGCCCCTGGTCTCCCTGTTGGGGTTCACGCTGAGACCATCTCTGCATGTCTTTCAGGTGCCTTTTAAGAGTAGGCAGTAAAAATCATAATTAGTATAAAGTCAGCAAGTAGATATTATAAATCCTGTATATACTAAGAAAGAAATATTTGAAGGAAAATATCAGGTGATATATGTGAATAAAGTGTGGCTATTTTAAAATGTTATTCAATAAAAGATTGTTTTAAACCATATCAGAACCAGTTTAACTTGGATAACATATAAGACTTCTCCAGTGGTATATGGTAACCATTTGGTATTAACCTATATAGTTACTAAAAGAAAAAAATGGAGCTCATATTAATTTTGTGAAGGATAATGCAGTCGTATCCCACCCAGGATGTAGCTGTTTGAATTAGAAGAATTTGACTTTACAAGGAGCTTCATGTGATGTCTGCTTTGATTTATACGTTTATCACTGCTAAGCCAGTTGACACTTGAGATCAGCCAGTTTGGTGGCTTGATGGTGTGGTTGGTCATGTGTTCCCTTAAGGAGAACGCCAGATTTATTAATTTATTATCAGTGATAATCTTTCTGCATCGTGTCCCTTAATTACACTGCTTTGATTGACTTCTTTTAGGGTTTTTGCAGAATAGATAAATTACACTGGGACTGCACTCTTTTTTGGTGTGTATGCTTAGTCATATGACTGCACTCTTAAGTATGCAATATGTAATAGCAAAGAGAGAGATCAGGGGAGTTCCCTGATGGTCCAGTGGTGAGACTCTGCATTCCTGATGTAGGGGGCGCAGGTTCAATTCCTGGTTGGGGAACTAAGATCCTGCATGCCGTGTGGTGTAGCCAAAAAATAAAATAAAAAATTTTTTAAGAATACAGAATTCAAAAGCCATATTTTAGGACAGTTTATGGAGGGAAATATTTGAGGTTCTTTTAACACTAATTAATGTTAACAAGTAAGCACAGTATGTCCATTGGATTTGGTGATGCTTTATGTACGTGGGTGTTAGGATTGATGCTCAGAAATGCATAAAAGTTTTTCCTGTTAAAATTGAAGGGATTTCCCTGGTAGTCCAGGGGTCAGGACTCCGTGCTTCCAATGCAGAAGGTGCGAGCTCAGTCCCTCATCAGGAGACTAAAATCCCACGTGTGCACGGCACGGCCAAAAATAAAAATTAGTGGTAATTAAAGTCTGATATTTCAACTTGATATATCTGCAGGGAGTTTGGGGTGAAGTAGGAGAATGATACGCTTTGGAAAAATTTCCTCAGTATTATACTTTCAACTTTAATGAACATTTGAATTTATTTTACTTTCTCATTGTTCTTGATATTGAAATATAGTATCAATTAGTAGTACAGTTTGTTAAGAAATTGAAGTATTTCTTTTTTCTTCCCCCCTAATACAGAAGCTCCACCATGAGACGAGGTGGATGGAGGAAGAGAGCTGAAGATGACTGGGAAAAATGGGTGTGTTTTAAAGAATAAAAATAATTATATTGAACTGTTTAGGTATTCTTCATTCTTCTTTTAGTTTGTAATGTGGTTTAAGGTCTTTTCTAAATTGTAAATCGCTTTAGACACCAACTCTTTGTGTGTATTCACAGTATATTGAAAGCTTAAACTTTGCAAAATTTTGTCCTGCGGAAATAAATGTTCTAGTGCACAGAATTTATTGTATCATCATTTTATCACAGATTTGCTAATAATCCTAGAAAACAGGAAAACATAGACATCCAGTAACAGGGGATTGGTCAAGTAAGTTATCTTCTGTAGCGTAGAAGAGTATGTACCCATCATTTAGCTGTGTGCTGATCTGGCAGGATGGTCTTGTGGTATAAAGGAATATTACATGTGATCCTGTGTTTATAAAACTTCTTGTGTTCTGAGGCACAGAAATAAGCTTTAAAAGTAAGATCCCATAATGTTAGCAGTGAATGGATCACAGCTAATTTAAATTTTCTTTTCTGGGAAAAGAAAAAAAAATTTTTAATGGCATGTGATATTTGAATAATCAAAAACAGTATTAAAGTCATTTCCATTTTGGGGAAAATATATACCACTTCTAGATATCTACAGTTTTACTTTGAAGACTTTATAAATAAATTAAGATTGATAAGTCTTAATAGATTTAGCTTATTATTTCAGTGTTCAGGAAAGGTATAGCTTTCTAAAAGTCTTTAGCAGACGTAATAATCTTTTTACATTCTTTTTTTAGGTTGTTGTTATGAATTTTAGTACTACTATCAGATTGATTAGATCCAGAACTTAACCACTGAATTGCTTATTGTATTCTTATCCACATGTATGGGCAACTGTTGGTTTGTCAACAGCCTAATTTTACTTTTAAGTTTTTGTTGTTAAGCTTACTATACAGAAAAGATAGTGGAAGCCAGTCTAAAATATACTCTAACTGACCACTTGTCAAATTTTAAATTGGTTTAAACTTTGGCATAATTTCTGTAGATAAGAGCAATATTCTGTGATATTACACTTATTCTAGACTTACCTTTTCCCTCTTTTAACATAGCACTTACTGTTATAAGAATGTGATAGAATTTTTCTTTAATTGGAGAGTAACTGCTTTACAATGTTATGGACAGAATTATTAAAAATTCAGTTAACAGGAGAAGTCTCCCTTGACCTGCCTGTTTTATCACCTTGAATTATGCTTTATGTTGTTATTATGCCCTATGTCATCTTTGTATGTTGATCACTATCACAGAGTAAGGTCTTTTTTTTTTTTTAATTTCTTTTTAAAATGGGGAGGTGGGAAGGAAATAAAACTTTTATGATTAGTTTACCTTTTCTTGAATTCTAGGGTGGGTATATGGCCGCCAAGGTCCAGAAGTTGGAGCAACAGTTTCGATCCGACGCTGCTATCCAGAAGGATGGAACTTCATCGACAATTTTTAGTGGAGTCGCCATCTATGTTAATGGATATACAGGTTGACTGCATCTTAAACTTTTTATTTATCTTGTTTTGGTGTGTACCTTTTTTTAGGATTGGGGTGACTTGTTTTAAATTCTGTTTTTAATTATTTATCTTGCGTATAAAAAAGATAGAAGTAAGACCCTCTGCTTAGATACTCCTTCCTCACGCTTCCTTTCCATCTCACCTCTGCTTATTTTAATTTTTATCAAAGCACGTGGTTTTTTTTTAAGTCAGATGACGTTTAAAATGAAAAGTTGTAGTCCTCCTGTTTAAATAGCTCATCACACGTATGGGGCTTTGTAAACTGTGAGCCTCGAAGAGGGGGACCTTGTAGGGACCCTCCCCTGGTGACTCTTCAGCTGTAATTGTCCAGAGGCCCTTTGGGGCTGGTGGAGGGGCGGTAGAGTGGGCGTCGGGTTCTGACCATCCGGCCTTGAGACCGGTGTAAGCCCAGTGGCTGGGATCTGGCTGCCCGCAGGAGAGGTGAGGGCCCAGCTCTCACTGTTGAGGAAGCAGAGTCTCATTTACTCTTGTGCTGTAGTTTTCCTCCTCTGTGTCCCTCTTCTCCTCCTGCCGTGCCTGTTGTCATTGAGTCCAGTGTCTGGAAGGGACCGGGTGGTTTTTCTCTGTGAGTTGGAGAGGAGATTGAGAATTTTAATTTACAGTGTCAGCCGTCAGCTTTCTGTTGTACCGGCCATCCAGGAGCCCACTTTTCTCTCCACTTCTTAGTTGGCTGTTAGCTCCTTGTTTTTAAGGTCTCCGTGAACCACTTCCCTTTGATTGTCCCTTGTCCTGCTCTTGGTGGGGGTGGCTCCTCATGGTTCTGTGGGGCTGTGGCTCCTTGTGTTCACTCACATCTGGCATTTATTGGATCTTACTGTAGTTGCTGGTTTACTAGACAGGAGCGAGAGCTCCATTTCCACATTTCATTACTCTGGTGTCCTTGGTGCCCCTGCAGTGATGTGCGTAACGCTTGGGGTATTTGTTGATTAAAGTTAAGTTTCAGTTAAGCAATAATGTTGCCTGGTTGCATTTTATCAGGCATCATTGACAATTTCATCTAGGAATGCTAACTCAGAACCAGTGCTGCTGCAACTTTGGGAAAATTCACATGCAGCTTTTCTACATAGGCATCTTAGAACATTCAAACTCTACAGACGTTGCTGAGATGCATTATAAAAGACTACAGATATTAATAAAAAGGCATAAACATAACGCTACATTAGCCAGTTTTGGAAGTCCCCAATTTACAGGGGCACCCTTATTTACATTAGAGGAAGAAAAGGGGATGCTTTGTGTGAGGGAGAAGAAAATGAATGTTGTAGCAGTCACTCCCATGGTTGAGAATGTGGAATCCCAATTTACTTTCATCACTGATTTGTATGTGACTGTCAGACATTTTCTCGTTTGGACCTTTTATTATCCCTGCCCTTTCCTTTAAGATAGGGATAATAATAATAGTTTTTATTCTTGGTTTTGTTAGGATTACATTATAATTCCATAAGTAAAGTTCCATTAAGTTGACTTTTTTAGGGACATGCAAGATGTGGTGGTATAATTGTTTTTATAAAAATTTCCACTTTCAGTGACTGCTTTGCAGCTTTATAGATGAAACAGAATCTAAGACCTCTGTGATGACTCAGCAAGTAAAGACTAGTGCTTTGGATTCATTGAGACAGTGGGCATACTGTGTGATAATGTTGACTCTTACTCACGCTCTTCACGGACTGTAACTCATGTTCCAGGTTTCCTTGATTCCTTTAAAGCTCCCCGTTCTGCCATCTGAACTTCTCTTTGGTGACCCCCATCCCTTCCAACATAGTTTTGAACTTGAATTTAGAGATAAGATCCCCCATCTTCTGGCTACTCTGCCTCTGTTAACTTATTCTCTCTTCTCTTTTTCCTCCCAAACAACATCTTTTCCCTTCTAAGTTCACTTCTTTGCTTTCCAACCTTTTTTTTTTTTTTTTAATTAAAAATGTTTTTGACTATGGGTTCACACACAGAAAAAATACAGAGAGAAACCATGGCTCATGTCCTGTTTTCCACAGTGTAATATCTTAAAAAAGATAGCACTCTATCAATCAGGATAGAGTATGGATGATACGGATACAGTCAAGATGCAGAACATTTCACACAAGGATCCTTCATGCTTCCCTTCTGTAACCACACTGCTCCTTCCTTAAGCACCTGGGGACTGCTGGTCTGGCCTCCATTCATGTAGTTTTTCAATTCAACAATGTTACATAAATAGAACATAAAGTATGTTACCTTCTGGAATTAATTGGCTTTTTTTACTCAGCTTAATAGTCTGGAGAGTTATCCAAGTTTGTGTTTATCATTAGTTTTGTCCTTTTTATTACTGAGCTGTATTCCATGGTATGAATGTTTCCACAGATTAACCATTGACCCATTTAAGAATGTCTGAATTATGTCATCTTTGACAGTAAGCACTCATGTACGCGTTTTTGTGTGAACATAAGAGTGCAGTTGCTGGGTTATATGGTTGTTGTGTGGTTTTTGTTTTTTTTTAAAGAAGCTGCCAAACTCTTTCCCAAGTGGCTGTATGATTTACATTCCCATGAGCAATTTATTGGCAGTTCAGTTTCTCTGCATCCGTGTTAGGATTGAGTGATTTCTGTTTAAACATTTAATAGGTATGTAGTCATATCTCTTTGTGGTTCAGTTTGTGTTCCAGGTGCTCCACATCCTCGTCAGCATTTTGTAAAGACAGGCCGAGCTTTCTGTGTTTAATGTCGGTGTTCTGACGCGCGTGCGTCTCGCGGTGGCTTTCGGGTGTCTGCTGCTGCTAGTGCTGCCCAGCCTCCTTTCACGGGTACTCTGCCGCCTGCCGATCCTCTTCAGTGAAGTGTCCCTACGTGTCCTTTGCCCGTTTTCCAGTTGAATTGCTTGGTTTTTTTTACTGTTGGATTTTGAGAGTTCTTTATATATTCTCGATACTACTCCTTGTCAGATATGTGGTTTGCAAATATTGTCTCCCAGTCTGTGGTTTGTATTTCTCGCTCTTCACACAGTCTTTTGCGGAACAGTTTTTTATTTTGATGGGATCCAATTTATCAACCTTTACTTTTACGGATTGTGCTTTCAAGTCAAAAGTCTGCTTAGTCCTGGATCCTAAAGATTTTCTCCTGCTGCTGCTGCTGCTAAGTCGCTTCAGTCGTGTCCAACTCTTTGCGACCCCATAGATGGCAGCCCATCAGGCTCCCCCGTCCCTGGGATTCTCCAGGCAAGAACACTGGAGTGGTTTGCCATTTCCTTCTCCAATGCATGAAAGTGAAAAGTGAAAGTGAAGTCGCTCAGTCGTGTCCGACTCTTCGCGACCGCATGGACTGCAGCCCACCAGGCTCCTCCATCCATGGGACTTTCCAGGCAAGAGTACTGGAGTGGGGTGCCATTGCCTTGTCCGAATTTTCTCCTAGTTTTTTTCTAAAAATTATACAGGTTTATGTTTAATACTTAAGCTCATGTTCCATATTGATTATTTCTGTTTTCTGTGACCTGTGGATATCCACTTGGCTCCGGCACTGTTTGTTGAAAGGCTATTCTTCATCCATTTTGTACTTTTCTCAAAAATCAGTTGGCCATATTCGGGTGGGTCTGTTTCTGGGTTCTGTGTTCTGTCCCATTGAAATATGTGTCTGTCCGTTCACCAGTACCACATAATCTTGATCATGGTCCTATATAGTAAGCTGTAATATCAGGTATATTATTGCAGTTTTATTCTTCTTTGTCAAGATTGTTCTAGCTATTTTTTTGAGCCTGTGCTTTTCCACATAAAATTTAGGAGAAGTTTTTCTGTGTCTACAAAATAGGTGCCTTGCTGGGATTTTGATAGGAATTACATTAAACCTATAGCTCAGTTTAGGAGGAATTGACATCTTTGTTAAGTTTTCCAGTCTTTAAACCTTTCATCCCATTTTACTCTATGTTGATTAATTAAGAAATATGTTTTTTATGCTGCTTGTGTGTTAGGAATTGTGTTTGAACAGAGATGACAATGGTGGAGAATATGGATTTTGTGATGATAAAAGTCAATCTCTGAACATTAGATATGGACAGAGGCAAGTGGTGGCAACACAGACTAAAGTAAGCCTTTGAGGTAGAATGGACTTTTTAAACTGGTTTTGGATAAATCGATGTTTTCTAGATGAAAATGGGTAAAGGCATTCTTGTTCTAACCCTCACCTGCATTTTCACCTTGACATTCTCTAATTGTGGTCAGCAGGATTATTCTGATATCTTAGTTCGGTCTTTGTACCTTGTTGTTCTGCTGCTGCTGCTCATGCTCTCACTGTGATGAATAGCTCCTTGCCTCACTCTGTAAACTGGAATCATATTCATTCAAATTCATTAGATTTCCCTCCTTCCCTAAGCTGGTCCATTGTATATACATTTCAGAGCATTTTGGCTAGAAAACAGAACACCTGCGTTTTGTTTTGTTTTGTCAGGCTTTTACATGTATTAAGTTTTGGGGAGTCAGAAAGCCCATTTTGTGTAGTGACCCCTGGGCCTCCTTTCAGCTCTTCCTCCTCCGAGTCTTGATCATTTAAGCCTTGGTCAGATGTTACCTTCTCCAGGAGACTTTCCCTGATCAGCCTTGTCTAAAATAAATTTCTCATCTCTTATCCAGCTTTATTTCTCTTCATAGAATTTACTTGCACTCGAGCTGGTATTTTTCCGACTTCCTTTCTGTCTGCCCAGTGGAGCCCTGGTGGGAGCCCCAAGGGCTGGAAGCTAGCGCAGCACATTGGGAGATCTCAGTAAATACTGGCTGAGCGTGTGAATGAGTGACAGAGTGTCATGCTTGCACATTAGAATGTTAAAATGTGTTCACTCGTATGCTAATGCAACTCCATTTTCTTAAGTCTCTAGGTTTTAAATAAGACGCTGGCCACACTCTAGGCTTCAGTTCAATTCAGTCGCTCAGTCGTGTCCGACTCTTTTCGACCCCATGAATCGCAGCACCCCAGGCCTCCCTGTCCATCACCAACTCCCAGAGTTCACCCAGACTCACGTCCATCCAGTCAGTGATGCCATCCAGCCATCTCATCCTCTGTCATCCCCTTCTCCTCCTGCCCCCAATCCCTCCCAGCATCAGTCTTTTCCAATGAGTCAACTCTTCGCATGAGGTGGCCAAAGTACTGGAGTTTCAGCTTTAGCATCATTCCTTCCAAAGAAATCCCAGGGCTGATCTCCTTCAGAATGGACTGGTTGGATCTCCTTGCAGTCCAAGGGACTCTCAGGAGTCTTCTCCAACACCACACAGTTCAAAAGCATCAATTCTTTGGCGCTCAGCTTTCTCCACAGTCCAACTCTCACATCCATACATGACCACCAGAAAAACCATAGCCTTCACTAGACGGACCTTTGTTGGCAAAGTAACGTCTGTGCTTTTCAATATGCTATCTAGGTTACTGGATTGTAATCTCTGGGAGATGGGCCCTGGGTGTGTTTATCTTGGTGAAAGCTTGGGTCAGCTAGTATTTCAGATCTACAGAGCTGTAATTGCTCTTCTGTGAGGTTGGATCAGGATAGTTAATACGGAAAGAAGTGTTTGGGTAATTTTCTGCCTTTTTCAGTAGGTGGATCAGAGACCAGGTCTGGGGACTTTGGCGCTGCTGAATTCTGTGGAAAAATGGGGCAGGCAGAGACATTCTGCAAATATGACTGCAAAATAAAATGGGAATATACACATATAACAGACTGACGTTCTAAGTGGTAGAGATCTGTTTGAAAACTGAACCTTAACATTGATGTTTTCTGAGCATACAAATGTGACTTAGGGACAGAGTCCATTTAATGCTCTAATTCTTTTGAAATGAATGCCTTCCAGGAGTTGTTTTCTGTGGATACATACATGCTGTCTCCTCCCATTTCCTGTGGGACTCTGATCTTGTGAATCCAGGAATGGAGGAATTTAACCTCCTATGTGGGAGAGACTTACTGTGTTAGTTTATACCATTCCCTGTAATTTTGCCAGAGTCTGAAAGGTATTTGCTCCTATTAGAGGTTCTTTAGGCTTTTGAAACTTTTCTTCAGTTTTTGTTTGGTTGAGTGTATGTGGCTTTTAGTTGACTTTGGTAGTAAGTCTGATGCACCTGCTGAGAAGAGGGGTCAAGAGAGTAAGCATGGTTACTGGAGAAAGTAATGATGGACAGGAATCAGAAACCAAGGGTCTGCACAGTAGTTGTGTGATTGTGGACACATCCTCTCATTCCTCAGCAGTAAACAGAATGCTAAATTATCTTTCTAATTTATAGCACTGTGAGACTCAAATGAAATACTGAAGGGTATTAACTACTGTAAGACCACAGGAGGTATAAACAGCTATTGGCTTACTTCTTTCTATCATGCATGTGACACGGCCAGTATTTAGTCAGGCTCTTTGGATGTGCAGAGTGAAATGGTGTGCATAGAGACTGTTTTCTCAGTAAAGATCAGAGAAGACGTTGGTACAAGATTGTAAAATTTATAGAACGTGTTTGTTTATAGGATATGTTTTAGCCAAGTGAGCAACCTTTGTATAAGCTGTGCCCAGAGGCTTGACAGTGGTCTTCAGTGGCTATTCTGATGTTACGTGACGGCATTTACTGTGGTGGAGTCTCACATGTGGGGCTTTTACCTTTTCTATACTTAACTTGTTTCTTAATATGGTTGGTTTTAGTTAATGTTAAAATTTGATTGCTTACAGAATATTCCCGAAGAACGTTCTGTAAAATTAACAGTAGGAGTATTACAGAATATAGTTGTTAAAAATTTGCAGAGTATTCTTTATAAAATATTTGTAAGTTTTAAAAATTGTACCATTCTGTTCAGTGAGAAATATAGCTTAGGTAAATTATTTTCTAGTTGATCACATGTTCTTTGATGTTTCTTGTGTTTTGTCAAGCAAGGATACATGTAACAGAGAGAGGAAAGTCTCTGTGTTGTTCACCCTGTAAGAGACAGTTTGGAGCTTGCTTTCAGATTTGTTAAACCATGAAACGCTGCCCGTTACAGTCCTCGTACCTGCAGTTGGTCTCCTTTGTAGAGACATCTTTCAGGATGCTGAAGGAGCTCAGAATTTTGGTTTAAAAGGAGGTTTCGTTGGGATTTTAATTTGTATTTCTCTAATGATTAGTGATGTTGAGTGTCTTTTCATATGCTTGTTGGCCATAGGTACATCATCTTTAAAGTCCTTTGGCCATTTTTAAATTGATATTTTGTTCTTGTTGAATTTCCATTGTTTTTTTATATAGTCTGTTCACCCAGTATTAGAGTGATTTCGGTCTGCAAATATTGTCTCCAGTTCCACAGGCTGCGCCCTTTATGCACAGAAGTTGTGCGTTTTTGTGTAGTCTAATTTATCTGCTTTTGTTTTGTTGCCTGTACTTTTGGCATTGTATCTAAGAGATCATTGCTGAGTCCAGTGTCATAAAGCTCTTCCCCTATGTTTTCTTCCCAGAGTTTTATAGTTTTAGGACTTTCATTTAGGTCTTTAGGCCATTTGAGTTATTTTTTGTGTATCAGCAAATGAGTTGGGTTTTTTATTTATTATTTGTGGCTGCGCTGGGTCTTTGTTGCCTTTTTTTTGCACAGGCTTTCTCTAGTAGTGGCGAGCAGGGTCTACTCTTTGCTGCAGTGCACGGGCTTTTCATTGCAGTGACTTCTCTTGCTGTGGAGTGCAGGCTCTAGGCGTGTGGGCTTTGGTAGTTACGGCCCGCGGGCTCCGTAGTTGTAGCTCGAGGGCCCTAGAGCGCGCAGGCTCCAGCAGTTGTGGCGCTCAGGCTTAGCTGCTCCGGGCATGTGCAGTCTTCCCAGACCAGGGATTGAACCATGTCCTTTGCATTGGCAGGTGGATTCCTGTCCACTGCACCAGCAGGGAAATCCCCACATGTGTTTCTTATTGACCCTTTTCCCCCACTAATTTTGTCTGTTCTGACTGTCCCTACATAATCAACATTTAAATAGTGTACCTTGATGTTTTTGGTCTTCATTTAATGAAAGTGCATTTTTTGTACCTTAAGTTGGTTTCTGTTCTTTTCATTAGCATGTGACGTTTAAAGCATTCCCAGTACCTCCGTAAATAAAACCTGCACAGAAGTCATGCTTATCCAAATTATCCAGAACATGCTTGTTTTTGTGGTTTTGGTAAGAATAACATCGCAGTGACATTAATAATCTTTCGAAGGACGTGTGATGCCAAGACTATTGTTGAATTCCAGTTTTGGAATCACCAGTAGTGAGGCTTGAGTGAGATAGAGTATGAAAGTGCATGACTGACTAGGTGTTGCATTAATTTGAATTCTCTGTCCTCAGTTCTTTTTATCTGCTTATGATTATAAAACAGGAAATGACAGTTTCATTTTATTCAGCAGAGAGGTGGTGTGTTTTAATCAAATTGATATATATATATATATATATATATATATGTTGATGCTACTAGAATGGACACATATAAAGTGTCTGCTGACTATAGGAAAGAAGAAATATTTTCAAGTTTAATTCCTACTGTGGTTATGTGTAAAAATGTTCCCTTGTTATTTTGTGCAGGAATTATGTATTGGGGCTTCCCAGGTGGCTCAGTGGTAAAAGAATCCACCTGCCAATGCAGGAGACACAGCTTCAGTCCCTTGGTTGGGATGATCCCCTGGAGGATGAAGTGGCATCCCGCTCCAGTATTCTTGCCTGAGAATCCCATGGACAGAGGAGCCTGGCTGGCTGGCTACAGTCCATGGGGTCACAAAGAGCTGGACATGACTTGGCAACTTAGCATGCATGAATCGTGTATTGAGAACACATACTCTTATTTCAGGATATGCCAAGTATTGTGTAAATTGCTGTTAAGACATTTTGTTAAATGGCTTAGGGAAACTGTCAACTAATCTTAAATTTCTATATCAAATATTTAGAATTATTGCTAGTAAAAGTCGTGAATTCCACGATTGCCCAGTTGCTTTGTTAAGAGGTTTTCTGAGCTATTGCTCATATATCATGATAGCTTCTGCCCACCGCTGCCTTTCCTCATAGTGAAGCTGGAGTTGAAAATAATAGGTTACACTTTTCAAATCTGTCTTTGATCTTCTGGCTGGTATTTTCTTTTAATTTGTTTAATTTAGTTTCTTTTTTGTTTTTAAGAGATCCTTTTATTTATGTACTTTTCGGCACTGCTGGGTCTTTGTTGCTGCCTGGCTTCTCCCTAGCTGTGGAGAGTGGGGGCTGCTCTCTCGCTGCTCTTCGAGGGCTTCTCCTTGCTGTGACTTCTCTTGCTGTGGAGCGTGGGCTCTAGTGTGTATGGGGTTTGGTAGTTGTGGGTCCCAGGCTTTAGAGCACAGGCTCAGTAGTCGTGGTGCACGGACTCACTTGTTCCACCGAATGTGCAATCTTCCAGACCAGGGGTCCAACCCATGTCTCCTCCATTGGCAGGTGGATTTAACCACTGAGCCGCTGGGGAAGCCCTACTGGCTGATGTTTTAGTGGACAGTTTGGGAGTTGATGTTGGCAGTCCAGGGTGTGTGATGGTATACATATAAGCACACTTAAATATATAATGCATACATGTATAGTAATGATAATGTTGATAATATTGCTTATTGAGGGAATAATATAAGTGAAGACCCCTTGAATCTTTGATCCCCTTAACAAATACTATTTACATGCAATAGTGTCAGATGTAGAACTTCCTTTATAGAGGACAAACTAAATGAAGCAGGAGTCTGGAAAAAACATATCATAAAAGATGGTGTATTTTAACCAGGTCATTACGTTTTTCTTTTTGGTTGTAGAATTGACTTTGTAATACTGATTTTTCTTTTCCTTGGTGGTGTTTGATGTAATGGAATGTGAGGCAGTGATAGAGAATTTGTCCAAAAGCAAAATAAGCTCCTTACACTTTAGGTCTGAAAGGAATGTTAGCGATCACTGGCTCCGCTTACCCCATTTGGCCTCCACACTGAGCCGCAGGTGGCAGGAAGCCTGTGTGGGCTCACCCCGCCAGCGCCCACAGCCAGGCTGGCACTCAGGACTTCCCACTTCTTGCGCTGTTTGCCCTGTACCACATTCTGTTGCCATGAGTAGAGACCTTGCTTGCTTTTAAGTACTTTCTGTTGTGTGATGTTAAACTTCTTCTGTTTTGTACTTGTTACATGTATTAAGCATTATAGTTTATTCGATAAGCAGGATATGTCAGTTGTTGACCTACCTTTTATGATGTCTTGCTAATTTATATGTATTTTTTCCATCATTTACATTATTCTGCTTTTTGTTCCTTTATCTGTAAAACTGGGCATAATATGACCTGCTTTGCTTTTAGTCTCCAGATTTTGTTTGCTGGAGATAATGGTTTTAGTGTCTAGAATTGTATGATAGCTTTGTAAGGGATCTTAACTATCATCCAGTCTCACCTCTCATATTGATTCTTCTAGTCTGAGAGCATGACATGACTGAGCGACTTCACTTTCACTTTTCACTTTCATGCATTGGAGAAGGAAATGGCAACCCACTCCAGTGTTCTTGCCTGGAGAATCCCAGGGACGGGAAGTCTGGTGGGCTGCCGTCTATGGGGTCACACAGAGTCGGACATGACTGAAGCAACGCAGCAGCAGCAGTCTGAGAGCATGGGGCGTCTTCCCATCATTTCTGTCATATTCAGTTTCTTTCATCAGCATCTTACAGTTTTCTGAGTACAGGTCTTCTGTCTCCTTCAGTTCAATTCAGTTGCTCAGTTGTGTCCAACTCTTTGCGACCCCATGAATCACAGCACACCAGGCCTCCCTGTCCATCACCAACTCCTGGAGTTCACTCAGACTCACATCCATCAAGTTGGTGATGCCATCCAGCCATCTCATCCTCTGTCATCTCCTTCTCCTGCCCCCAATCCCTCCCAGCATCGGAGTCTTTTCCAATGAGTCAATTCTTCGCATGAGGTGGCCAAAAGTACTGCAGTTTCAGCTTTAGCATCGTTCCTTCCAAAGAAATCCCAGGGCTGATCTCCTTTTGGATGGACTGGTTGGATCTCCTTGCAGTCCAAGGGACTCTCAAGAGTCTTCTCCAACACCACAGTTCAAAAGCATCAATTCTTCAGCACTCAGCCTTCTTCACAGTCCAACTCTCACATCCATACATGACCACAGGAAGAACCATAGCCTTAACTAGACAGACCTTTGTTGGCAAAGTAATGTTTCTGCTTTTGAATGTGCTATCTAGGTTGGTCATAACTTTCCTTCCAAGGAGTAAGCATCTTTTAATTTCATGGCTGCAGTCACCATCTGCAGTGATTTTGGAGCCCCAAAAATAAAGTCTGCCACTGTTTCCACTGTTTCCCCATCTATTTCCCATGAAGTGGTGGGACCAGATGCCATGATCTTTGTTTTCTGAATGTTGAGCTTTAAGCCAACTTTTTCACTCTCCTCTTTCACTTTCATCCAAGGATCAAACCAGTGTCCCCTGCATTGCAAGGTGGATTCTTAACCACTGGACCACCAGAGAAGCCTTTATTGGGAGTTTTTAAATTACTGATTCCATTTCAGTGCTAGTAATTGGGTCTGTTCATGTTTTCTGTTTCTTCCTGGTTCAGTCTTGGGAGATTATTCCTGTCTGAGAATTTGTCCATTTCTTTTAAGTTGTCCATTTTATTCATATATAGCTGCTCACAGTAGTCTTTCAAGAATCTTTGTATTTCCATGGTGTTCATTTTAACTTTTTTCATTTCTGGTATTATTTGTCTTTATGATTTCTTTCTTTTTACTAACTTTGAGTTCTGTTTGTTCTTCTTTCTCTAGTTACTTTAGGTGTAAGGTTAGGTCGTTCATGATAAAACCCTTACCAAAATTCCTCTTAAGGAAACATGTTTCTTCTTCTAAAGACCCAAACTCACTGAATTAGTAATTCTAATAAAAGCACTCATTTAAATGCTTGGATTTGTATTGTTTGTGCTTAAAGACAATCTGTTGCTTGAATAGCCGAGAAGATACACAAGCTTCCTGTGGATATCACCTCCAGTAGCTGTTGCTATGGGAGATGTGATGCAGAGTTTCCTTGCAGCTCAGCTAGGAGACCTGGGTTCAATCCCTGCATTGGAAAGATCCCCTGGAGAAGAGAAAGGCTACCCACTCCAGTATTCTGGCCTGGAGAATTGCACGGACTCATGCGGTCTCAAAGAGTCGGACATGACTGAGTGACTTTCACTTTCCTTTCCTTTTCTTAGGATAAAAATAAAAAGGAATAGAAGAGCTATTGAAAATAATTAGTTTAATGTGATACTAGTAATGCCAGTCATAACATAACTTTAGTGAGTCAGACATTTTTATGGGAAAGCATAAGCCACATTGATTCATATTTAAGATATTTTTCTATAGTTTTATTAAGAATAAAATAATTTGAAACAGAATTGGGGATAAAACGGTGCTTCTTGGTTGGCAATTCTTTTTTTTTTATTTTGGTTTATTTTTTGGTTTTGATGCAAGTTCGTATTAGGAAACCAAGTAAGATTATTTTAACCTTTTTCTGTTTTCTTAAATAAAAGTTTAGATAGCTTCATAGGAGTAAAGTCTAACAAGCCCTATGGTAAGTCTGCTCATAGTAGGTGTTTTTAAACTGTGGTAAAAATCCCTACCGTTTCTAGCACTGCAGTGTTGCCAGCATCAGATTCATTACCTGAGGTGCCTGTCTGCTCTTCTGGGCATCTCTTGTCAGTAGGTGTTTTTGTTTTTGCTTTTCTAAGATTTTTTTTTTTTTAATGTGGATGAGTTTAAAAAAAATAATTTTACTTACTTTGGCTGCATTGGGTCTTTGTTGGTGCATGGGCTTTTCTCTAGTTGCAGGGCATGGGGGCTCCTCTCTGGTTGTGGTGCCCGGGATTCTCATTGTGGTGGCTTCTCCTGCTGTGGAGCGTGGAGTCCAGGGTGGTGGGCTTCGGTGGTTGCGGCTCCCGGGCTCCAGAGCGCACACCCAGTAGGTGTGGCGCACGGGCCTAGTTGCTCCATGGCATATAGGCTCTTCCCAGACCAGGGATCGATCCCAAGTCTACTGCGTAGGCAGTAGATGGGTTCTTTATCCCTGAGCCGCCAAGGGGCCGTGCTGAGCAAGGCCGAACAGCTCTCTCTCTTTGCGATTTTCCTCCCAGCCTCGTTTACTGACAGCACAGCCAAGGAGAAGGTGAGCCAGTGACGTGTTCTTTAAATCATCCAGCTGACGGGATTGTTCAGCTAGCGCTCTACTTGTACTTTCTTATATGTAAAACTTTCAGCGTGTTTTATTATTAATTTTACAGATCCATCTGCCGAGGAATTGAGAAAGCTAATGATGTTGCATGGAGGCCAGTATCACGTGTATTATTCCAGATCCAAAACAACACACATCATTGCCACAAATCTTCCTAATGCCAAAATCAAAGAGTTAAAGGGAGAAAAAGTAATTCGACCAGAATGGATTGTGGAAAGGTAAGTTTAATTTTTAATTAAAGCATTTTTAGAAATTGGAATGCTTATTTGTATTATAAACCCTTACCTAACCTGCAGTACCTTTTAACTTAAGGGTGAAGAAGAATCAGTGTCTTAAACAACACTGCTCTGCTCCTTGGGTGGCTCAGTGGTAAAGAACCCGCCTGCCAGTGCAGGAGACACAGGTTCTATCCCTGGGTCAGGTCGATTTCCTGGAGAAAAAATGGCAACCCACTTTAGTATTCTTTCCTGGGGAACCCCATGGACAGAGGAGCCTGACGGGCTACAGTCTATGGGGTCGCAAAAGAGTCGGACACGACTTAGCAACTGAACGACAGCTGTACTCCTCAGCCTTGCATAGTAGTTCAGGTGCCTATGGTCTGATGTTAGTGTTCCTGCATCCTCAGCTCCCAGGACTTAGGGGAGATGACTCAGGTAAGAGCAGGAGGCAGTGATGGAAGGGCTTGACCAAGCGTGTTACTCATTCAGCAAATGTCTGTGCACCTGTTATCAGTAGACAGTGCTCTTTGTACTTGGGAAATACACCATTGAGCAAAGCAGAGCACCTCCCCTGCTTCTGGGAGCTTCCATTCTACTGGGGGAAACAGATAATGAACAATATGTGAGTAAGTTGGAGACGACTGAGCGACTGAACTGAGTAAGTTTATATCATATCTCTCAAGGCTATGGTTTTTCCTGTGGTCATGTATGGATGTGAGAGTTGGACTGTGAAGAAGGCTGAGCACTGAAGAATTGATGCTTTTGAACTGTGGTGTTGGAGAAGACTCTTGAGAGTCCCCTGGACTGCAAGGAGATCCAACCAGTCCATTCTGAAGGAGATCAACCTTGGTATTTCTTTGGAAGGAATGATGCTAAAGCTGAAACTCCAGTACTTTGGCCACCTCATGCGAAGAGTTGACTCATTGGAAAAGACTCTGATGCTGGGAGGGATTGAGGGCAGGAGGAGAAGGGGACGACAGAGGATGAGATGCCTGGATGGCATCACCGACTTGATGGACGTGAGTCTCAGTGAACTCTGGGAGTTGGTGATGGACAGGGAGGCCTGGCGTGCTGCGATTCATGGGGTCACAAAGAGTCGGACACGACTAAGCGACTGAACTGAACAGAAGGGGAAAAAGATGAGGATAGTGTGGACCTGAAGTTCTTGGAGAGGAGAGCAGTTTGCAGTATTATTAGTACCTGTTTTTCAGTTGTTCTGGTTTCTTGGCTGTTGGTTTGGAATTGGTATGTTGTAAATCAGTGGTGACCATTCTTAGTAACTTTCTAACATAAAATACATCATCTGAAATTTGAGGATGAGCTAGAACTTAAGTGATTCACATATAATTTATATGAGTGATTGAAAGTTAAAAGTGAAAGTATTAAAATCATAATTTTATGCATGAATGGATTGTAATCAGTATGTGAGAGAATGGTCAGATTGTATAGTGGAGTGTTAATGACACAAACTTAGAAATTATTTAGGTCAATTGCCAAAGCTTTTTTTCTTACCCTAAATTTCATTAATTCTGACACCTTAATTTATTTGGTAGATTTAGACTTGTTCAGGTCTTCTGTATTACAGATATCAGCATGAATTTGCGAGAGTCAGTGCATTGTGGAAAGGCTGTCCCTGGGCTCTGGAAACAGACCTGAGTTCATGTTCGGGGTCCTTGTCGTCTTGGATTGTAACAGGAGCAGGGGTGCAGCCATTCTGAACCTTGTCTCCTCATTTGTAAAAGAAGATCACTGTCTACCTGTTATGGTTATGTGAAAACTAGAAATAACTCATGCAGACTACCTGGCACAGTGCTTCCCATGTTATAGAGACGTGATATGGAAGAAGCTGCTGCTGCTGTGATATTTTATTTGTATTCTATAAACATGACCGAGTATTAGAAAAATCAATTCCAGAAGGTCAAAGGTACATTTAGGGGAAAAGTGCATTTGGCTTCCAGAAAGCCAAGTTATTCATATAGACTAGGGTTTTTTAAATTTAAGTCTTGGTGTATTAAGTTGAAGACTCATCCCTGGAACATGCTGTGCTGTGTTCCAAGGACCCAGTCACTGTTCATTATATAGGATTTATCCACATGGCTTTTAGTGGTATGTCTTCTTAAAAAGGAGTTGTGAAGTTTTCGTATGAGAGGTTAGTATCATTTCAGAGTTCCTCTGTGTGTGGACACTTACACAGTCGTTTCATTGGCTGGGGCTGGAATTTTGATCTGAGGATGTTAGTTTGGCTTTGGGGAGAATAGGGGAGATCGTGGATGGTAGGAAAGGGAGGTGAGGAGGGCCCTGGCTGGGTGCAAGCTAACATGTTTAGAAAATGGTGGTCTTCATGACAGCTCTTTCTTTATACTGGCTCTTTTTTGCTGAATGCAACTAGAGGGGTAATTCAATAATAAACGCAGCTGAGGCAGTTCCAAGTTATAAAATACACCTTCAGACCTAATGATCTGTTTTTAAATAACTGAAGTGACTTTGGAATCATGATTATGTGATGTATCTGCTCTATGTACTAGATGAGAAGGCAGGACTGATAAGGTTAACTGATTTGCCCGAGTGACAGAATTCAGAATCCAGATTTCTGACTCATCATTGGGTCTGCTCTTTGCCATTTAAGTTGTTACAGGAGAACTGCCTCATTCATCTCTCTAGAAATGGATTAGTCAGCTCTGTGCTCTAATATATGACATAATGCCTGGTGTCTGTGATGTCATAAGCATGGGCTTCTCCAGGGTAAATCAGAGCCATTTGCTTCCATGCTCTAATCCCAGTCTTGTTCATCTCTTCTCCACTGCAGGGCTTTAATGAGACTTTATTATACTTAAATATTTGAACATTATATTAGCTGTTTAAAGGATGATATATGGTATTCTCTTCTATAATTGGTTTTCCTATTTTGGGTTTGAGCAGTTTGAAAAGTGACTAACACTTCTAAGTGTGCAGATTGCTTTGATTCAAATTCCCTGGTGCCTCTGTAGGTGCCATTAAACCCGAGTTAATACAGGCATGATTACGAGGTCACGACTTCCAAGAGGCAGGGGAGTCCTGTAATGAGAAGCCTGTGTGCATTAGTTTAAGTTCTGAGTTCTGTAACTGAAGGCTTTGTCTTGTGAATCTTACGGTTGTATATGGTATAGTATGAGTTTGTGATTTTCACATTTTTGTTAATCCCTTTCTGCAGACAATTTGATGTGGAAATTTGAAATGTGAAGTAGTTACGGAAGCCGCTCTGGCTGCCCCTCTGGCTCATCAGGGCAGAGCACAGTAGAAACCGTGGTGCCGTGGTGCTCCAAGTCTGTTCTGTTCTTGTCGTCCGTTTTGCGTTCCGTCTCCCATGGCAAGAGAGCCTGGTTCTCCCGGGCTGGGCTGCAAGGAGAGAGGTTCCCGTTCACGCCAGCCCACAGGGTCTTCTCCCAGTCAGTGCGCCCTTCCTTCCTGAGCTGCGCATGCTCGTGTCTGTCACGTAGCTGCAGTGCCGTGACGCCTCACACTTCATATGGAGTAAAACTGTTTCTAATTACACTCCACGTAATTATTAGAGTCTTATTCAGATCAAATATAAGTTGACTTATAAGTTGACTACAATTTTATCTCATGATTTTCCCCTTATGTTTTTGTGTTTTGCCTCAATTCTTAATAGAAAATATGCATGATTCTTGTTTCTGGTCTAGATTTGTGTTTAAAAAAAATTTATCTTGAGTATTTACTTTTTTCTCTCACAACACTACAGAATTCTTCTCAAATTATTTTTACTTGGCCAACTACTCAGTACACACATTTCAGTCCTCCCCTCACCCCATGTTGTAGATAATATTTATAAGAAAATATATTCTTGGTTTTCAGGAGCTAAAGAATGACTGTGAATAGTTTAACTCTCAGTATTTGTAGTGAAAAATAAAAAGCAGTTTGGGCCCTGTAGGATAAAGGACAACAAGTTATATATATATGTGTTCTTACCTGTTATTTCCTTTTCTGAGCTTGTACAATCTTTGCGAGTGGTTGGAAAGCTTAGGTGATCAGAAAGGTGGGGACAAAGGCAATTTTAATGTTGAATGAATGAAGAATTTTTGTTTAGTGGTAGAATATAAGGCAAAAACAGTTCGTTTTTTCCTTAGCCCATAATTCACTCCTTTCTTGTCTTAAATTCACTTTTGAATGAGGAAGAAAACATACCTGAATTGGATGGGCAGGTGAATACACGGCATTAGGGGTTTTCTCATAGAGAATGACTGGGACGTTGACTGGAGCCATATGGCATTTGATGAGCAGAATTGCATCATCTGAAGAAGATAGTATTGCTACAGTGATACTACAGAGTTTGGAATGGAAATCATCGTAGTGACTTTCATATCTTGATTTCTACAAAATTTTCCAGATTCTGGTTATATGTGTCAGCATAGGAAATGATTTAGAGGAGTGTTAGAAGCAAAGTTCTACTCTAGAGATAAGTTTACTGGGGCTAGAGGACAAACCAAGAGTTAAGAGTCCCCAAAGTAAGTAAATATTTCACATCCGTGAATATGTGTCTGATACAGTGAATAAATATATATATATTATATATATATATACACACATATCTTTCATATATACCAGAGTCTATTTTCAGTGTATGAAGGAAGTCCACTGTTTAAAGAAATCATGTAGTAATATCTTTTGGTAAAGTGAAACTCCTTTTGATCTTGAAATTTGGATTTTGGTATTTGGTATTCAGCTTTTTTTTTTCTTAAAAATAGTAGAACATAAACAGTTCCTTTGTGCTTAGGATAAGCAGTGAAATTAGACAATGTTACAAGTTAATCCCTGAGAGATTTCTTAGAAGAAGATCTTTTAAAAACATACCTTCAGAGAATGCTTTTGCCATGTCTGTAGCTGGACAGACGGATGTCATGACAGTTAGGAATGTACAATGTATGTGTAGTGGTTTGGGTTTGAAATGTAAAAAATTCCTTGTCTAACAAGATGATGATGCGCTGGGCTTTAGTTGCTTTTGCTGGGCATCTCTGAGGACGTCTGGTGAAACCTGCAGTATTAAAATTGGCGCTCTTATCAGTCTCCATGGGCTGAGAGCCTCAGGTTCCGCCAGGTGACCTCAGTCTTCACAGGGGTCATGTGCGATCAGTGTTGACCACAGAGAGCCCCTCCAGAGCCCGGTCAGCCAGCACTCTGCCAGGAGTCTGGGAGAAGCCAGCATGACGGCGGGGCCTGTCCTGGCTTTGCTGCACTTGGGTCTTCCTTCTGGTGTGCCCCTGGGACATCGGGCACCGTTTCAGTCTCCGCTCTGTTGTCTTGATAAAAAATGACTTTAGCCTGATGGTAGTTTCTTTAGGTAAATGAGGGTTGAAGTGTGCTGTCAGTAGTAACGTTCTCCACTGTCGTGATTTAGTGCTTTAGCATGTTTAGTAATGCTACCTAAAGCTGAAGGTGTTTTAGGGGGAATTATATACTGATATAATTACAAAAAGAACTTAGTTTGCAACATGATATATTTCCATTTTTAGGATATCATCATGTGTTTTTCAGTATTCAAAGTTGTTGACTCATATTTTGAATTGGTTTGTTTGTTTAAGCCAGTTCAGTAATTTCTTACACTTTTTTCAAGTTTTGTGGCATGCCCTTTGGGCAAAACGTCAAAACTTTTGAATTTGTCAGATAATAAGAAAAGTATTTTACTCTTTATTCATTTTTTCCTAATTAATTGAAGGGTGGCTTTCTTTATATATAGTTTAGGTTTAAAGCCACACATGCTTTCAAATGTTTCGATTTTGAATTGAAAATGATACATTTAAAGACACAGTAACCGTATGTAACTCAGTTTATTAGAAAGCAAATTTTAGTTTAATGAACTCAGTTTTAGCTCTTAGTTATAATAGGTGTTTGGGAGTGTCTGTTAATGGGCCAGGACTGTCTAGTATTAGACTACTCATGCCCCCGGATTTATCCCAGTGATGTTTGATATGTAGCTAGTGAATGTTTGGAAGAGGACACATAGATGTATATGATAACTTCTCTTAGTCCCTGTCTTCTAGTGGCCTTGTCTTTATCACATTTATACATACAAAATAGTATAAATTACTTACTTCTCTTAAAGTTGAGGTTATTTTGTGCTTCACATTACAGGCTTTCACATGTAATAGACCTGATGTGAATCTTAGAAATTGGGGATCCTCATCCAGTCCCGTTATTCTGGGGAAACTTGACATGCAAGATAGGTTGAGAAAACCTCGATGATTGTGTGTGAACTGGAGAAAGATTGTTGTTGTAGTTGTTGTTTTCAGTCGCTCCGTCGTGTCTGACTCCTTGCGACCCCATGGACCACATCATGTCAGGCTTCCCTGCCCTTCACCATCTCCTGGAGTTTGCTCAAACTCATGTCCATTGAGTCGGTGATTCCACCCAGCCATCTCATGATCTCTGTTGTCCCCTTCTTCTGCCTTCACTCTTTCCCAGCTGGTATCAGGGTCTTTTCTAATGAGTCGGCTGTCTTTTCTAATGAGTCAGCTCTTCCCATCAGGTGGCCAAAGTATTGGAGCTTCAACATCAGTCTTTCTAATGAATATTCAGGATTGATTTCCTTTAGGATTTCCTTTAGGTTTGACTGGGTTGATCTTGCAGTCCAAGGGACTCTCAAGAGTCTTCTGCAACACCACAGCTCAAAAGCATCAGTTCATCGGCATTCAGCCTTCTTTATGGTTCATCTCTCACATCCATACTGACTACTGGAAAAACCATAGCTTTTACTATATGAACCTTTGTCGGTGAAGTAATGTCTCTGCTTTTTAATATGCAGTCTAGGTTTGTCAAAACTTTTCTTCCAAGGAGCAGGTCTCTTTTAATTCATGGCTGCAATTACCATCTGTAGCGATTTTGGGGAAAGAGTGTGGTTAATATTAAAGTCATGATTATTAAAATATTGACTAGTCCAGCTCTGTGATTAAACTTTTCTCATCCTATTCTCTAGTTTTCCCCTCCTCAATGTGAGATCATTGGCCACTAGTTTTTAAAATTTCAGACACGTCTCTTCATGTTTAACTAAAATTATATTGCATTAGGACCACTAAAACAAAGGAGGAAGGAATAAACTAGAAAGGGCAACGACATGTTGGTGGTGGAATACTCCTGTTATTGAGAACATTGATTTTCTGTGAAGCTCGTGTACCCCAGGTATTAAACTCTTAAATTGCTCTGACTTTTTCGTTTTAGCATCAAAGCTGGGCGACTCCTGTCCTGCATTCCCTATCAGCTGTACAGCAAGCCGTCCTCTGTGCAGAAGAGCCTCAACTTTAATCCTGTGTGCAAACCTGAGGACCCGCTCCCCGGGCCCAGCAGCATCACCAAGCAGCTCAACGACAGGGTGTAAGTGTGTCTGGTCGGGGCGACGGCGGAGCTGGGGTTTAGCAGTGTGCATGGCCCCTGCTGTACTCAAGATAGAAACACACGTCAAACCTGGTTATTCATCTGTGTTAATCCTGGTGAACTGTAGGGGTGGGTGTCTTACCTAAAAATTATTTTTATCACGACAGTTTTGTAAATAAAATGTAAACAAAACTTTTCCACTCACGTTAGATTTCCATGTTAAGCCAATGGCTGTTAAGTTACTAGAATTAAACTTCCTCATGGATTTTCATGGCAGCGATAATTTTTGGCGCAAGTGCTTTGCTGCAGAGCATCACCTTCTCAAAGGCTGAACTGCGCCTCCTGTACATTTGTTGTCGCTGTTGCACAGAAAGATGGGCAATGAGAATGTTAACATTTCCAGGTTATTTTTGAAAAATTCTAAGTCAGTAACGATATGAAAACATAAATACTTTATGTTGGTGAAAATTTAGTTGATGACCCTCAAGGTTATAGAATTAGAGATGAATCTAGGCCTTATTCCATGTGTCTGGTTTTTAAAAATATTTTGACTTAAGCTTTAATTGCAGTAGCCCGAGGTAAATCGGCTCCACAGTTAATTGGTGTGTTGCGTTAACTTGTGTATCAGGTGGTTTATCATCGTGACTCATTGTCATGAGCCTTCTCCTTATTTATTAAATTGCTTGCTTGGGGAGTTGGATATGTTTTTTCCAAAAGACCGGGAGTCTTAATTGCACTGGGGGATCCGGTGTCACTACCTTCGGTAGCTTTGTTGGCGTTTGTTCTTTAACTTGTATTCACTTACGTAAGTTGTTTTTCATGTTACCTAAAACTTCTAATTTTGTTTTTTTAGTACCATCAGTGTGTACAGGCAATATCAGAAAACTTTCTGAATGCACAGCTTCATCTTTTTTTTTCTTACTCCACTAATAAAGGAAAATATCTATGTGTGTGTGTTTTGAAATTCTTCTCTGTGTCGATTTGAGGAAGAATTTGCCTATTAGATTGTAATTATTGCTCCATTTATGTTGTTGCCTAGTGAATATATTACCCGCCTGTGGTGTGTTTCCAGTCCAGCCTCTTTAGATGTCCAGTTGCCTAGGCTGGAACACCGCAGTGCAGAAGGAGGGCCGTGAGCAGTGTTCTATTGCCGGTGTGTGCATTTCTATTGCATGTGTTGCCAGTATTCATTTAAAGTCTTAGTATTTATAACACAGAAAACTAGATCTAAGGCTTTTCTGATTGCACTTTTGTTTCTTTCTTGATCTTTATTTTCTGGCATGTTCAGTGCATTTTATAAACTTTCTTGAAGCTCCTTCATGCCGCTTTTTGCTCCCTTGCTCTTTGTCTCAAGGGCCAGACTTTCTCTGTCTTAGATCGTGTTAGGTTTTCTTTCCTTCGTCTCTTAATCGTTTCTGGTTGGTTTTCTGTTTCTCTCTGTGGTGTGCTCACTGGTGAGGCTTTGACCTGCTCAGAGTTGGCGGTCAGATTCCACAAGCTGATCAGCCAGAGCCAACCCAGAAATGGGAGGTGATGTTTGGATCCAGGTCATGTGTGGTTTTCCTGTGTAGTCAGACTGTCATTAATAATAGACCCAGTTGGTATTAGGAGGAGGAACTCGAGATTAAACCTGTTGACGGGGTGGCAGTCTAACCTGTGCCTTGGTGCTGTGCGTGCCCTCATCTGGAGCCTGAACTGAAACTGGGCAAACGCTGTGGACCTTCCTAAGGAGAGTGAATTACGGCTTTGTAGTTCAGACTCCTGTTTTTGTTACTTAGATGATTCTTTTGAATACAAATGAATTTTTAATTACACAGCATTACGGGGAATCATTGGAGGAGCAATGGAGTGTAGTGTAGCGTTTGTCATAGTTCTTACACTGATAAACCTGTCATCAGGACACTGGGTCCAGACTGCCTTGGACCTACCATCCTGGCATGTACATAATGCATTTCTTAGGAAGGAAACACTAATTCCCTGTCAGTAGGGCAAACATCCTCATTTTTCTGGATATAAATTTCATTGAATTAACCTTACACATTGACTTTTTCTTTTTTTTACTTTTTATCTACATCAGTTGACCCTTTTAATGGATTAATGAATACAGTCTGTTGGTTGTTTCCTGAGGGAAAGTAACCAGCCTCAGGAGGGCGGCAGTATTGAATTTAATGTGTTGAACAGTACCTTACATAAAAAACTGAAAATAAACATAGCAGTTAGAATTCACATGAGGTTTCTTACCCCTTTTTACAGGAATTATTCATATTGTATTAATTGAGCAAATGCTTGACTACTAATGTATGCCAGGCACCGTGACTCAGACTGGGTGTTTAAAACTTATACCAATAGATGACGATTTTTAATGGGAAAATAACTGAAAATTGTTTTTTGGTTTTTTTCTTCAATCTAAGAAGATCCCATTCTATTTCTTCTTTGGGAGTGTCTGAAGTTTTAAAAAGGAAACAAAACCTAAAAGGCTGTTAATGTGCTAGAATTTTCCTAGTACCTTGCTCCTCAGTTTAGAAAAGAATTATCTTCTGTTGGAAGAGCAGTAATTCCAGTCGTGGTTTAGTCTTTCAGATTCGGGCAGGGGTATTAAAGTGTATATCAGTAAGAGAGTTTACATGGAAAATTGTTTCAGCTTGCAAGTCCGACGCTATTCATTTAAACAAAACTTTTTTCTTTTCCTGCTTTAGAAATCACATAATTAAGAAAATTGAGACGGAAAGTGAAGTCAGAGTCAATGGAGTGAACAACTGGAACGAAGAAGCTGCAGATAATGACTTTGATTTTGTGGGGCTGGAGCCTGTCTTCCCAGGAAGGAAACAGAACGGAATTCCGCATCCCAGAGGTGGCCGTGCCCTTTGTAATGGGCACGCCCACAGCTCTCACGGTGCCTTAAAAAGCTTGGACTGCTTGGCGCCCCCGGGCAGTGGTGTCGCCAGCAGGCTGTCCCCAGAGCCTGCCCAGGAGGAGGCCGCGGGGGCCGAGAGGAGCCGCGGCGCCTTCAGAGACTGCACCGTGCAGCCGGCCCAGCAGAGCGCCTGCAGCGCGGACGCTCTGCGGGATCCACACAGAACTAAGCCCTTCTCCTCGCCACCTTTGCACAGTAACCCTCGAGTCAACGGTGCTCACCACTCCACCGTTCAGGGGCCTTCAAGCACAAAGAGCACTTCTTCAGTACCTTCCCCAAGCAGGGGGCGGCCCTCGGGGCCGCCCAGACCCTCGGACTTCAACTTCATCTCGGACTTCTACTCCCGGTCGAGACTGCACCACATATCCGCGTGGAAGTGGGAACTGACTGAGTTTGTCAATGCGCTGCAGAAACAGAGTAGTGGTGTCTTTCCAGGAAGGGAAAAGTTAAAAAAAATGAAAGCAGGCAGGTCCGCACTTGTTGTAACTGACACAGGTAGATACTCAACTACAATCGTTTTCTTAAGAACAGTCATGCTTACCATTTTGTTCTTAATCTGTCACTGGGGTTCTGGTCAGTACTAAGCTCTTGTAACGTGGAAGTCTTGAGGAGTGTCGGGTTATGTAAGTAACAGTAAGTATAACAGATGATAAAAAGCTTTCTTACTAAAGTATTTTTTACAAAATTAGTTTTGAGTGTGGCTAACTAAAAATCTTTTAAGTAATTTGAATAGGCCCAGGGTTGGGGTTCTGAGCATTCCTTCTTCCTGTAGACTTTATCAGTTGTTGAAGTTTTGAACTGTAAAATATAGTATAGTTTATATTCAGTGTTTAATCTCCTGTAAAAATGGTTTGGTAAGAGTAACTGTTAATTTTTAAAAGCTTGCGTCATAATAATTTTTCAGTCATTAAGTAACTTTGACATAATAGCTGTTGTAATTATAGTGGTTCACTTTTAGTGAGGTTAAGTATTTTCACATAAGTAGATTGGCTAATTGTATTTTGTATTTCAATATTTCTCTTGTCGTCAAAACAAACCCAACAGTAACAGGCTGTATTTCTGTGCCTGTCAATATAAACTGGTGTCTAGTTTGAGGCTTTCGTTGCTTTTTCTGGCTCACATGGTTCCTCCCTGAAGATGAGCTGCTCTTGCCCTTCAGTTTATAGCTGTGGAGACAGGTGCACAGAGGAGCGCATGTCTCCCAGACTGGTAGAGCCTCTACATGTGGGTTTCTTGTTATGGTTTGCTGTGTTTAGCTTTTCCAAATGCTTTTTGTTATTTATAAAATAGTTCAAAATAATGGTTATAGGTATTAGATTTTCCTTATATCATGCCTTGGTCTTGTTACCTAAAGGTCATTTAATTTAGAAAGCTTCAAAGAGTAATTATGAATCATTTCCATGAGTGCGAATTTTCCAAGATGAGAGATTTTTATATTGTATGAAAGCATTCAGTGGGCATTTCGTATATGCCTTCCATATGACTTGAATCTTTAAAACCATTATTTTGAGTTGTTTACATTATGTTTATATAATAGTTTTACACAGCAGGATTATAATTAAGATCTATAAGTTATTTCTTGAGGTAACAGAGCAGCAGGGAAGCCCCTGGCTTTGGAGTCAGGCAGCCGCGCGTCGCCTAGCTGCGCCATTCTCAGGAAGCAGGGTGCGAGTTCACTCTCTGCGTCTGTCTCCCGTTGGCTGGCGAGTGATGGTCCAGGAGGTGGTAGGAGCAGGGCCCAGCGCTGTGCCCTTAGTGGGAACAAGGGAAAGGTGCTCAGAGTCCCAGTCTGGTGAATAGAGTTGTCTCAACCTTTTGGGTAGTAACTGTAAGTTTTTAGAAGCCTGTTACGAAGACTAACCTCAGTACTATTGTTCTTAAATCTATCAGAGGAAAATTCCTTTGTGAGATCATCGCTTTTTACAAGGGTGGTGGCCTGTGGGCTCTGAAATCAGACGGCCTGGGACCAGCTCGGCCTCCTACTGGCTGTGTGACTGAAGTTATTCTTCTGCAAAATGGGGATAATAAGCTTATTCCCTCTTTCATAGTGTTGTTGTGAGGATTTAAATGAATCCATGTAAAGCTCTTCCAGCACTGCCTGACACCTACCGCCCAGCACTGGTAACAGTAGCGGTGTGTGTGGCCGTCCTAGCGAGGAAGGCTGTGACCACGTGGAGTAGTGGTCCTCTAGAGTGCTTAGCTCCCCGGGACTAAATATATGAACACACCGTGTACATTTTTACATACCATTCAGCACACAGAAATGACTTTGAGATAAGCATTTAGACAGATTGAGAGATTTGTTAGAATGTAGACTAGGAAACATGATGTTTGGAAACTAAATTTGTATCTCTGCATTATTTTTAGAGCCAAAGAAACTGAACTTTGATTTCTCTTGAGGTGATATAAATAATCTACTATAGAATCTGTATTTTTTTAAAAACTTCATTCTGCTTGTAAGCATTTAAGAATATAATTTCTAAAGTTAACTAGACCTGATTTTTTTTTAAAGTATTGATTAGTTTGGGGTTTGAACGTTCTTTTTTTCCTTCTAGGAAATATGTCAGTATTGAGTTCACCCAGACATCAGAGCTGTATAATGCATGTTGATATGGATTGCTTCTTTGTATCAGTGGGTATACGAAATAGACCAGATCTCAAAGGTCTGTATTCTTGTTTATGTATTAAGAAAATTGATATGTTGTTACAAATATATATTCTAAGGGATCACAAAATACTCTTTAAGAAATATTCATTCTGATTTTCCTTGGCAAAATCAGTTACTGCTTCCAGTTTTTCTGGACTCCATAATTAAGAAAGATTGAGGGAAATTAGAAAAAAGATTTTTCCTCCCTGTAGAGATCAGGCCTTTAGGGAAGAATACTCTTCATTTGAAGGATCTATCATCTAAGATTAAGGACCTGCTTTGGGCGTTTTCTATGTTTTTATCTATAGTTATTATTTTTTGCCAATAAAAGGAAATTTTATGGTAGCATATGTCTTTGCAACTTGGATCACTATACTTTCTCTTGAATGAACCATCTGTTGGGGGCATTCTAAGGTTTTGGTTGTAGAATACTTTTGTATTATTGAACGTTGTTAAAATGTGTTGTCCTCCATGCAATCTTTGTTTTAATGGAAATTTTAGGTATTTGTGACCTGTCAGTACTTTTGAAAATATTTATTCTGGATTTTTCAGAAGTTTAGATCTGAAAGAGATAACTAATAGCCTTTTCTTCTGAGAGTGAGTATTTTTCCTGTAAGGGAAGCACAGAAGCTGCTGGGGATAATAATAGGGCTTTATTTTTATCACAAGTAGTTGCTGCTTCAGCTCTGATAGGGGTGTTTAGATTGTAAAGAGTTGATTTTAGCCCATGACTGGCTTTTTGATGCATTTTTTTCTTTGTCCTCACTAATGCATTTAGTGAAATATATTTTTATACACACACATACACACAAAAAAACATGAATTATCCATGTGTTGGTTTACAGAGTTAGAGCTATCTTCTGACACATACGCATACAAAGAAATAGTGTGTGAAAGATTTTGTAACTAAACCAAAAATTTCATGACTATATATACTCACCTTTGATTCTGTAGTAGGTCAGGTTGTGATTCCTCCGCATATATATTTGATTAGTTTTTTTTCTTGCTGTAAAAATAAAGATTAGCTTAGATGTTACCATACTTTTTTGATACCAGAATTATAAAAAGCCTAGACAGTTTGTCTTTCTCTCCTCACCCTGCCACTCTGAATTGAGGTTCTCTGTTGCCTGTTTTCTACTTTAAGAAACCAGAGAGACAATGAGAAGCTATGATAGTGTTGCTTTTAAGTTGAATAAATGCATCAAAATTGTCATGAATAGTTTACTTTGGGGGGTGCAGAGACAGATGACTTTTGCATAGCAGTTGATAATCTTTAAAGCTCCTGGCTCCGTTAGGGACTAATGCCTGAATAAAGCTAAAGAAAAATGTCATATTTTTTAATGTCTTTTGAAAAATTTTCCGTTACATGTTTTTTAGTGTTGTTAACGTCCCTTTGCTTAGATTTAAAACTAACCATACTCTTCTTATAGGAAAACCAGTGGCTGTTACAAGTAACAGGGGCACTGGCAGGGCCCCTCTGCGTCCTGGCGCTAACCCCCAGTTGGAGTGGCAGTATTATCAGAATAAGATCCTGAGAGGCAAAGCAGGTACAGATAACAAGCTCTGAAGTCCTAGTGCACCTGTCGAAGACTTCTGCATTTTGCTTTGGTTCTGTTGTTGCAGAAATAAAAGCAGAGTTGAAACAATTAGCTTTTTCATTCAAAGGTTTTAAGGGTGTCAGTCACATATTAAAGCAGAATCTGAACATAATACGAATGAGTGGTTTATAGTTAGGCTTTGTTGAATTGGATAATGATACTTTCCTGGGCAAGAGAGTGAAGAAAGTTTAAAAGGCATGATTAGCTTGCTTTGTATAGATTTAGTTTGGGGAGGAAGATCATGGACATCATTTTGTAGGAACCTCTAGACTTGAAAGTTAATTACCTGTTGTTTTGGGCTGATTCCGGCAGGGACGCTGAAGTTTGTTTTCTGAGGACGTGTAGGCATCGGTGGACTGAAGAGCAGTTAAGGCCTTAGTGTGCTGGAGTGAGGAAGTGGATGCCAGCAAGCATCCCCGCGTCTTTGTTGTACCTGTTTCATACGAAAACTTTTTTCTTGCCTCTTTGGCTTCTCAATTTTGGCTGTTAATAAGCAAAAATTAAATAAATTACACTAATCATATTACTGTTAAGATTTTCATGTCTCTCCCCTCCTCCTCCCTCCCCCACCCCACAGTTTTCCCTGAGAAATACTTGCTTAGTAATTACTGAGTAATTATTTGACATTGGTCAGTTTTCCCATGGATGTCTGTGGATACAATTTTTTTTGATTAATTTTTTAGAAAAGTGTTAATCAGAAAAGAGATATGTAGCAATCTGGAAGGCTTGCAGTTAAATTTCATCCCAGTTATTTCAGGTTCTTAGTTTCCAGTTAAAAAATTGGGGCTTATTTTAGAAATGACCTCAATGAAATTAAGATGAAAGGAACGCCGGTAGATGTCTCGGAGGACCTTCTTGGGATTACATTTTTCTTGCTGGTTGTGGTCATCATGCCATGGATACAAAGGAGGATAATTACAGCTATGTTTTGATGCTTCACTTGTACTTGTATTCTCCAGACTTCCTGAAACTTTTCCTGGTCATTAAATAAGAGAGTTTTGAGATTCCAGTGTTTCATGTGAAGTGAGTAGAATTTGAGGTTGGTATTCTGAACTTGTTGAGAGTTAATTGTATTGTGGTATTTGACAAGATGGGTTGTTGAAGTATTGGTAGCTTGGTTTTGTGGTAGGTTGGTTTTCCTTTTTGTCTTTTCTGTGTGGTATTAAAGATGCAGTCTAACATTCTGGTAAACAGGTAGGTTAAGAGAATGCACAGCACTTGTCACACTGGGCACTCAAGAAATTCTGAATGAGCTTTAAAGAGGGAAGACGCCTGTGCACGCTGCTCATAGTGTCTCTTGGCGCCCGACGCTCAGAGCTGCTCCCGTGGGCGGAGCCTTGTGTCTGCCCCTGTTAGGCAGTGTGCGTCCGGAGGTTTGGTCTTGGCAAGCAGCCTTCCTCAGAGTGGGGAGCTGGTCCTCTCGGGTCTTTCCTCCTGTCTCCAGTGATCTGACCATAAGCAGTTTGTAAGCAGAATTCTGACCTTGGTAATAACTTAATTGTCTTCCTTGGTGTAGCTGCTGGATTTTCATAAGCTCGTATAGCTCACATTCTCTCTGCCTCTTTAAGTATGAGTGGTAAACCAGAAAGTAAATATTAGAAGAAGTATTGATGTTGCACTTGCCATTGAAAACTGTCAAAACTGGATTTTCCTGTCACTGGAAAAAGAGAATGCGATACTTTACCTTTTATACTCTCTCTGACTGGACATCATTCACTTCCATGTGTGTCCTACACTTTGGACCTGTTAGTGTCGTAACAGTACCTGCTGCATGTACTGTGAGTAGCTGTCCTTTGTTACAGATTGGGTGCGGTTAAGCTCACACCTGGAACTTGTTCTTCCGGTGCTTTTGTTCCTCTCTCTTTGCTACTCTTTGATCTTTCTTTCCCTGGGCCCTATAATTAGATAATGACACCAAATTTTAAAACGTTGAGGATCAATTTAGGAATTAGGATCTTTGCCTTCTGTACTGTAACTTTAAGAAAAAATTCAGTTCTAATGTTTTGTCTTACACATCTAGGCAAAGGTATTAGAGCCAAGAGCATCATTAGCCTTTTATAGGACCTCAGTTTCTTACTTGTCATGTTCAGGGACTCGGTCTGATCAGACCAGCGTGCCCAGGGTCTCCACCCCGGGCTTCTTTGCAGCTGCTCCTGAGCCATACTCAGCAGTGAGCCTTCTCATTGACCATCTCGAATTTGGAAATTCTCCCTTCCCAGATTCCAGAATGCAGGTGTTCCCTATCCCTTCAGCAACTTCAGTGTTCATTCTAAGAGCGACCAAAGTTTTAAATTGTATTAGCATAGATTTATTCTCAGCAATTTCTTTTTCACAGATGTGGGTCCTCTCCTCTGATTTCTCCAGCCGTCCCTGCACATACTCCATGTGCCCATCTGGTTTGTCAGGGTTTGATGAGCAGTCTTCTCCTTTGCCGTCCAGGGAGGACGGTGTGTCCCTGCATTTCCCCCGAACCTCCCACGAAGCAGCTCACTCCGCTCGTGGAGGCATTGTGCCCTGCCGCACTGTGGACCGGGTCAGTCCACCCAGAGCAGAGAACTTTGCAAGGCTCCCCAGGCAGGCCGCTGGGAGCAGGGACCACGGACAGCGTTCTCACCAGCAGCGCCACTTCTCCCTTAGGTGGGTTAACTAGCCCTTCGATAGAAGTCCCCTGACGCCCCAGCTCTTAAGGCGTGACTCATGGGTGCTGCTTTGAAAGGCCGCTGGTTGTGGCCATTCAGGCTTCAGCTCTTCTTTTTTGGGTTAGTAGCAGCCACTATTGAACTGTCATACTGCTGCTAAGTCGCTTCAGTCGTGTCCGACTCTGTGCAACCCCAAAGACGGCAGCCTAGTGGCTCCCCCTGTCCCTGGGATTCTCCAGGCAAGAACACTGGAGTGGGTTGCCATTTCCTTCTCCAATGCATGAAAGTGAAAAGTGAAAGTGAAGCTGCTCAGTCATGTCTGACTCTTCACGACCCCATGGGCTGCAGCCTACCAGGCTGCTCCGTCCATGGGATTTTCCAGGCAAGAGTACTGGAGTGGGGTTCCATTGCCTTCTCCAGAACTGTCATACTAACAACCCTGAAATCCTTACAGATTTTCAGCTTAGAATAATGGACTATTAAAGCTGATACTTAGCCTTCCAAACCCCTTCAGGACACTGGGTCAACTGCTCTGCATTCTGTCTTTAATTTGTCCTAGTATAGCATATGTTCTGGAGAAGGCAGTGGCACCCCACTGCAGTACTCTCGCCTGGAAAATCCCATGGGTAGAGGAGCCTGGTGGGCTGCAGTCCATGGGGTCGCTAAGAGTCGGACACGATGGAGCAACTTCACTTTCACTTTTCCTTTCACGCATTGGAGAAGGAAATGGCAACCCACTCCAGTGTTCTTGCCTGGAGAATCCCAGAATGGGGGAGCCTGGTGGGCTGCCGTCTCAGGGGTCGCACAGAGTCGGACACGACTGAAGCGACTTAGCAGCAGCAGCAGCAGCAGCATAGCATATGTTCACTTCAGTTCAGTTCAGTTCAGTTCAGTCTCTCAGTCATGTCCGACTCTTTGCGACCCCATGAATCGCAGCACGCCAGGCCTCCCTGTCCATCACCAACTCCCGGAGTTCACTCAAACTCACGTCCATCGAGTCAGTGATGCCATCCAGCCATCTCATCCTCTGTCGTCCCCTTCTCCTCCTGCCCCCAATCCCTCCCAACATCAGAGTCTTTTCCAGTGAGTCAACTCTTTGTGAGGTGGCCAAAGTACTGGAGTTTCAGCTTCAGCATCATTCCTTCCAATGAACACCCAGGGCTGATCTCCTTTAGGATGGACTGGTTGGATCTCCTTGCAGTCCAAGGGACTCTCAGGAGTCTTCTCCAACACCACAGTTCAAAAGCATCAATTCTTTGGCACTCAGCCTTCTTCACAGTCCAACTTTCACATCCATACGTGACCACAGGAAAAACCACAGCCTTGACTAGACGGACATTACTTTGTTGGCAAGGTAGTGTCTCTGCTTTTCAATATGCTATCTAGGTTGGTCATAACTTCCAAAGAGTAAGCGTCTTTTAATTTCATGGCTGCAGTCACCATCTGCAGTGATTTTGGAGTCACGCTGTTTCAGAAATCATGGCTCAGATTGTATGCTATGCTGATTTTGGATGCAAGTGGAATTTGACCCCATGAATATGCCAGTCCTCATACTTTGATTTGCATTTATGCTTCATGTGTGTGGGTGCTGGAACCCAGACTTGTCTGTGTTGTGTAGTCGGGTGAAATGTGTTGAGGGTCACTGAAGTCAGACCAGGAGGAGTTGTTCGTAAACCTTTGTTTGCCTGGCAGTGCTTTTCACTTGGCTGGTTTTTCATGGAATGTTATGTCTCTGAAATAAATAGAAACGAGATCCTGAGCTTGTTAGTGATGTGCTATTAACGCTGTGCTCTCAGTGTTTGTCTAGAATCAGCCCAAGCACTCTGTCTTATTTTACTGACTCATGGTATTTTTCGTTCAGAATAGTACAACTATGAGAATAGATTTTTTTAGAGCATATTCTTTTTGGGAACTCGGTGGTGTCCCAAGAGACGTAACTGAAGTTGTGTTTTAATCCATTTCTCACTCGCTGGTCATATCACAGGACGTGCTGTATCAGAAACCATAGCTCAGCTCGTATGCTCTGTCTAGACTGTGTGCTTTGGTGTTCTTGTGTGAAGCTGGAAGTTGGGAGAGCTGTGTCATCCTTTTGCAGCTGTAGGAAGGGGTTCATTATTCTTCTGCATCTCCAGAGACCTAAAGGGATGGTTTATATTTATCCTTTGGTATATGTCTCTTCAAACTGTTATTAAGATAGAACTGTATGTATTGTGATAAGTTCTTTATTGCTGGTAAAGGATATACTGGAAGTAAGCTATTTTAGAGTTTTAGATTTTCTTTTGTTAAATAATTAGGGGGTAAATGTCAGTTTATTCCAAATAAACTTGAACGTTTGTATATGAAATGAATGGTAAACAAACTTCTTGAATGAAAGTTAAGGAAAATCAGTTTTTAACATAAAATCATTCAATTTTATTTTTGAAGCAGAAATACCAGATCCATCAACGTGGGAGAGTCAAGATTCCGCACAGATAAATGGAATTGATTCTGTTTTGTCAAAGGCTGAAATCGCATCTTGTAGTTATGAAGCCAGGTATGTAGGCATTAAAGATGTTGTAATGCTGAATGAATAATTAATTTACTTCATTTCTTATATAATCTTTTGAAGTGGATTTAGATGGGTTAGTCAAGCCTGTGACTTAAATGTAACAAGTATGGAAAGAAGTCTTTCTAACATTAATCCCTTCCATTTCCTTTTTTTTTTTGCCTTCACAAATGCTTGGTAACTTTAAATAAATACTTCAGTGACCTGCTGAAGCAGTAGGTTCTGTGATGAAAACCAAAAGAAGCTGGTCATTGTCATTTTCCAGTTGTCGTCTTTCGAAGCATAAGATTAAAGAATTAGATATTTTTGGGTGGAAGAGGGCCTTAGGGTCATCTGCTCTGATCGTTATTTCTTTCTGCCAGGAAAAATCCCTTGTTATTTAAACCTGGTACTCAGTATTTTTTTAAGTTATGTTAAAACTTGATTGCCTGTTAGGTCACAGCTCAGCAGTTCTGCCCTGGCACGCCTGGTCGTCTGCTCACTTACAAGCTGCGGTGCTTCCGGCCTGCCAGCATGAACCCTGATTACAGCCAGCTGTGTCAGTTCCAGAGGAAACAGATACATATCACATGTTCCTCATAGTTTAGAAAAATGTTTTTAGAAATCGATTATTCAGGTTGTAAAAATGGAGTAATGATTAATGATTAAGTGATTAATTAAAAGAGCATTCATTATTTTTTTCTTCCTTGTTAACTGAACACAGACACTTTATAACACAGCAAGCATTTAGACTGTGTGTTAAAAAGCAAAGACATCACTTTGCTGACAAAGGCTCGCATAGTTAAGGCTGTGGTCTTTCCACTAGATGTGTATGGATGTGAGAGCTAGACGATAAAGAAGGCAGAGTGCCAAAGAATCGATGCTTTCCAACTGTGGTGTTGGAGAAGACTCTTGAGAGTCCCTTGACTGCACAGAGAGAAACTAGTCAATCTTAAAGGAAATCAATCCAAAATACTCTTTGGAAAGACTGATGGTGACGCTGAAGCTCCCGTGCTTTGGCCACCTGATGGGAACAGGTGAATCATTGGAAAAGACCCTCAGGCTGGGAAAGAAGGGCTGAAGACAGGAAAAGGGTGGCAGAGGGTGAGGTGGCTGGATGGCGTCACTGATCCAGTGGGCACAGACTTGGGCAAACTCAGGAGATGCTGAGGGACAGGGAAGCCTGTGAGTCGCAGTTCACGGGGTCATGACCAGGCAGACACGACTGAGTGACTGAACAGCAGCAACAAAGCTTTTGTCTCCACGTCATTGGCAAGTGTGGAAGCGTTCACTGATTACAGAAGCAGGCTGAAGTCACATCGGATACGGTTTTAGTCCTTTTTTTGTTTGGTAGTGTCTTAATGGTTTTGTCATTCATACTTTTTAAACAATGAGATATAATTGACATGTCACATTAACAGTATACAACAACAACTTGATATATATAACAGTTTTCTTGATTTAAAGTTGGAGTTACTCAAGCAAGTCTCATCTGATCAAAAAAGGATCCTGACACATCATCTTCTAACCAGAATAGTTTGCTTAAAATCTTGCCAGTTATTTTATTAAAAGGATATTTAAGAAAAAAGGATTATATTCAAATCCTTTATGACATGTCAAGCTTTTACTCCCAGACTGACTTTGCTTTTCTCAGTGACAGAGTTATGTTTTAATCTTCTTCATTGTTCATTGATAATGTCGCCAAGGAATTAAAACTTTCTTTAATGAAAAAGATAATTAGATCTGAATGCACTGTGGATTACTGTGTTTTCATTAGTGCAGGAAGTTTAGAGCTGATTCTGTGCCGTGTGCAGTGGGCTAGTCTCCTCCCCCTGCTGAGTTTCGGGGTGGTGACAGACGGCATGCTTCTGGCGACCGGGCGTCGCGTTCTGCATCTCGAAGCTGTGAGGGATGCTTGCCCAGTCTTTGGGCTTGGCTGTTGGTGACGTGGAAGCCGCCTTCCTGTGCTGCCTCTGTAGGGTCTTCCCCCATTCCCTGCGTTCCCTGCTGGATGCTGGTTGGGGAATGACTGCCAAGGTCGCCCCAGAGTTCGGAGTGTTGCCAGCTCCTGAGGTTTGGACTCCAGGCCTCTGTTGGTGTTTGGATAGGGCATTTGCATTGTACCACAGGTGGCGATTGTCAAGCTGAATATGTTGAGAATAATTGGAGTGATGATATATGAGGGCCAAATGCTGTGCAGCAAGCCATTTAAGTGTCACTTAGATGGCAAATGTTTCTTTTAAGGAGATGCAGAAAGTGGTGAAAACGAATTTGAGTGTAAGTTGGGGGGAAAGAAAAACATGAAACCTCCAACGATTGGGTTTGTGTCCTTTGATTATAATTTTTCATTTTCTAGGGTGCTCCTAATGAGGGTCTCTTGGATACCCTATTTTTTAAAGGCTATCTAACAGTTAAATTTTCCTTCAGTGAGATTTTTTTTTTTTAATATATGCGGAGTTGCATCAGAGAAACGTTTCTGGGCTTGGACTGGAGACTAGGTTATAGGGATGGTCATCCCAGTTTTAGGGCCTGGAGAGTTTTCAGTAGACGTGGACTTTGTAATAATGGGGTCAGCTAAGTATGGAACATGACCGTAGAAGCCACAGGAAGGTAGAGTCTAATTCCACAAGTCAGGATTTGCATGCCTGTTATCTTTACTGACATTTACCATAGAGAACCTGGCAGGCTGTAGTCCATGGGGTCTCAAGAGTTGGACACGACTAAGTGACTAAACCACCATAGAGAACTAGTAATAGCTTTATCCACAACTAAGTTAGAAGGCAGATATGTGGATGGATAGATAGTGACATACAAATATCCTACAATTATCGATTTTAAGGAGCAAATAATTTCTGAACCTCCGTTTTCACCCTTTTCAATCCTGAATCTGTGATGTGGCTGTCCTTCAGAATGTTGAATTGGCAGTGACAGTGATTTGATGGTTGGGGTTTTAACGTTGTCTACTGCAGCACCGGAGAAGGCAACGGAACCCCACTCCAGTACTCTTGCCTGGAAAATCCCATGGGCGGAGGAGCCTGGTGGGCTGCAGTCCATGGGGTCGCTGAGGGTCGGACACGACTGAGCGACTTCACTTTCACTTTTCACTTTCATGCACTGGAGAAGGAAATGGCAACCCACTCCAGTGTTCTTGCCTGGAGACTCCCAGGGACGGGAAAGCCTGGTGGGCTGCCGTCTATGGGGTCGCACAGAGTCGGACACGACTGAAGCGACTTAGCAGCAGCAACTGCAGCACGAAGGACGCTTGTGTGAGCCCGCAGCGCAGAGAGGAAGGCGTGCGCCGCTCTCCCTGTGGGCCTGGCCTCGAGCACCTGCGCGGTCCTGGAGGCTGACCCTGCTTGCCGTGTCACTTTGACGGGCACAGACGTCATTGTAGTGAAGTCACCACAGACTGTTTTGTAATTGTCTTTACCTGTTTGTTATTATTTTTTGACCATGCTGCATGGCTTGTGGGATCTTAGTTCCCCAACCAGGGGTTGAACCCGGGCCCTCGGCAGTTAGAGTGCTGAATCCTTGCCACTGGACCGTCAGGGAAGTCCTGCTCATTTGTTTTATATGTCGCGAGCCTCCTTTCCCAACCACCGACTAGGAGTGTTTTACTTCCCTGAGTCATGGCAGGCCTCTTAGGTGTTTCCTTTTTTGTTCGTAACTTCCTTACAGTGTCTAGTGATCCCCAAGCACTTCTTTCTGGGATATCGGTACGCCTGAGTACGTAAGTTGATGTATTATATTTTTCTAAGTAATATGCCTGTGAAATTTTTTGTGTAGGTGAAAAATTTGAAAATGAAAGTACTGTAAATATAAGAATATAGTACTTATAGGAATTATGTAACACATTCCTTTAATTTATAAGTTTAGCTTTTACATGTTGAACCTGCATATCATGTTTTAAACTATTTGTGTACTTCTACGTAGCCTTGTAAACCATGATGCACGCACCCCCTGCCTCACAGTAAGGCCCGTGGGCTCGAGCCCGTCCCCCCGGCCTGTGCGGGTCATCTTGGTGGATGCCATGGGGTCCGCTTTGTTCCCTGTCTTCTGCCCACCACTTCACAGTGGTGCCTGAGACGTTGATTTTTGTTAAACGAGTGAGAGCATTGTTTTCTTTACTGTGATTTGTTAGTCATCTCTTCCTTTCCTGTCATTTTTCCCTCCTATTAGATGTTTCTCATCTACTCTGGGCTTTGCAGTCTGATCATCCATTACTGTTTTATATACATTAAAAAAGTGTACCATTTCATCTCAGTAGCGTGGAGGATTCTTTTCCTCCTTGGTGCTCAGTGGTGGTCTGGGATGGTCAGGGAGCCGCAGGCCTCTCTATATTGAAGACTGTGTTTCTTAAAAACAGGGACACCTCCGTACTAAGTACTGAGTACTGAGTGAGTACATGTTTACTGAGTGCAAACGTGAAGTAACCATGTGATACATTTATCTAGAAGTATGTAATCTTGGGAAACACTGCTTATTGTTGTCTGCTTGTGTTTTTACTGGAAGATTTTCTTCTTGATTCATTGCAGAGTAGTAACATGGAATTTTACTCATTGTGCGTAATCCCATAATTACAGTTTTGTGCTGAATGCTCTAAATAACAAAGGCGATGTGGGGCACAGAGACATGTAGGAGATTTGAGATGTACCGTTTTCAATCAGGTCCCTCAAAGTTGTGGAGCCCTGGCTCCTGCCAGAGTGACGTCCCGCCGTGGCCACCGCTGTTGGCGTCTCGGCCACCGTGGAACTCATGCAGGCGCTTGGAGTCGGTCGAGGGGGAGCTGGGTGGTGACAGGATGAGTACACCCTGTCTGTCTCTCGCGCAGCGCTCACTGTTCTGTGTGGTTCTCTGTCTTTGGGGGATGAACTGTGGCTGAGCCAGGCCCTCGTTTGGGTCAGCAGACCTCCACAGCATGGTCCTGCTCTGGGGTGGTTGTGATGTTGCTGGCAGGGGATGCTCTGGCATCTGCAGAGGGGTCAGAGGTACGAGGCCCGGGAGATGTCTTTGAATAACATATTGGGCATGTCTGTTGTGTCACTTACACTTATCTGACAGTTGTGGGATTCTCCTTTGTGGGGAAACAAACCTGTAAGCTTTCTCACTGCCTGGTTTTTACCTCTCCTGAGAGGGGAGTTAAATGACACTCGTGTGTCGATGGCTTGGGGAGATAGCAATATTTGACACTTGATTTGGCTTTTAAACATTGCAGGTCTAACCTCCCCTGTATTCTGTTGTCTCTCTAGACAAGTTGGCATTAGGAATGGAATGTATTTCGGGTATGCCAAACAGCTCTGTCCCAATCTCCAGGCGGTCCCTTATGATTTCCACGCGTATAAAGAGGTTGCACAAACGATGTACGAGACGCTGGCCAGGTATGTGCACCATACTCAGTCTCCCGTCCCTTGACTGCTCGTACCTGATACTGAGGGGGGACCCCCAGCTGCCTCAGGCCTGTTGGAAACCCACCCCTCCGCCCCCTGGCACCCGGCCCCCTCCTTCCGTAAGCACCTCCAGGGCGAGGCTCAGGCCTGTTGGAAACCCCCTCCTCCGCCCCCTGGCACCCGGCCCCCTCCTTCTGTAAGCACCTCCAGGGCGAGGCTCAGGCCTGTTGGAAACCCACCCCTCCGCCCCCTGGCACCCGGCCCCCTCCTTCCATAAGTACCTCCAGGGCGAGGCTCAGGCCTCGGGACACTTCTGTGGGGCTGGACCTGAGCTGCTCGCCGGTGCTGCTGGGGGTCTGATCTTCTGTCCACATGATTCTTGCTCAGTGGTTCCAGTTTTCCCTTCATGGAACCAGACAGATGAAAGATGGGAGTTTTTAACCTGGTTATTCTCTTTTATTAAATATGAGTTATAGTTTTGTTGAAAATTAAAACATGTAAATATCATGTATGAAACGAGATGCCAGTCCAGGTTCAATGCACGATACTGGATGCTTGGGGCTAGTGCACTGGGACGACCCAGAGGGATGGTATGGGGAGGGAGGAGGGAGGAGGGTTCAGGATGGGGAGCACATGTATACCTGTGATGGATTCATTTTGATATTTGGCAAAACTAATACAATTATGTAAAGTTTAAAAATAAAATTAAAAAAAACTATAGATTCACAAGTAGAGGCTCTTTCAAACCGTTTGTCCTCTGAAATCATTAGGTGTGCCAAATGTTAGCTTTTATAAAAATGTTTGGCGATACAGCTGGCCCTTGAACGACCTGGGGGCAGTGGGTGCTGTCCTCCACAAGGCGCAGAATCGTGTGTGGCCCACAGCCAGCTGTCTGTACCCATGGCGTCTCCGTGCTGATGATCACGTAGCGCTCTTTGTATTCACTACTGAAAAACCCACGTATGAGCCACCCCTCAAGGTTCATACCACTGTTGTTCAAGGGTCGGCCGTAGTCTCCAGATAGGTGATTAGATGGCTTGAGAGGAGGAGATTTTGTTTTTTGAATATTTACAGTATACATATATTTAATGTTAATTCAAAACTCAAACTTTTAAATAAGTATATGGCAGGCCCCATATGCTCTAAAGTTAGCATATTTTCTCTCTAAAAGGCCAGGTAAGGTCATTGTCCCAGCCGCTGAGCTCTGTCAAGGGCAGTGGGCACAGCCGCCGGCGAGGTGTGGGTGGACACCGGTCAGCCCTTGGGCTGTGCTGCTGTTCTGAGGGAGATGGCTCGCCTCTCTTGTCACTGTTCCCTCTCCTGTTTATGGAGCATCTACCACGTGCAGACAACTGTCGATGCCGCCAGTCCTGCAGGAGAGGGGCCCCGCCTTTGGGGGGCTGCCTTTAACGGAGCGCGAACCTCAGAGGGCCAGGGAAGCTCTCTGCCATCGGTGTGTGGACTTAGGGCTGGGGGTAGCCAGTTCTCACGCAGCTGTCCTAAGACCCCAAACACGGGGCTGGCCGTCCTGTTAGCAGGTGGAGCCTGTGCTTGTTGGGTGCCCCCCAGAGCTGTGGTCAGGCGCAGCGGCCCACAAGGACTGCAGGCAGGTCTGAGCTGGTGCTGCCGCCTGTGGTTACGGAGCCGGAGCGGCCCGCAGGCTGAACCGCAGGGTGGGGACGTCGCGCACACTGTCGTGTGGTTTGGGTTGGTGGAGACGTTTTCAGTGGCCATGTGGCTGTTCTTTGAGCCAAAGATTCCGTTATTCTCCTGCGCCCTTTGGACATCCCTCCTCAGGGCAGCTTTCGTTTCAGGACACCCTCTGCTCTGACAGATTGCTCCCTGGAGTTAATCCAAGACAGACCACTCATCTCTTAAATGATTGTGGATAGTAATTAGTCTGATTCACAACCTGCAGTGAGTTGTGGTGAGAGGTGAGGGCTGGCCCCCTGGTACTTCACCAGGTGGATTATTGAAGATCTGTTTCTCGTCCTGAGGCCTCTGCTGGCCTGTGGTCCACGTATTTAATGAACATCAGAGCCACACAACAGCTTTTCTCTTCCTTTTCCTTTCCTCTGATGAACCGAAACAGTGCTCTGTGTACGTAGATCCTGACCAAGAACAGCAACAACCAAAACCAAAGCCCGCAGTGTTTCCATCTGAAGAGAATGTCAGTGGTGTCCTTCTAGACGGGCACGTGGCTGACTGGCCATCATATCCTGCTCTATCCTGGGCATTTGTGTTCAGGAGACAATCAGTTGCTTGATTTGTGTGGTTTTTCTCTTCCTCAGGGATTCTGGTAAAACATGTTTGAATATGTTTAAAATTAAATGTTGTGACAGTTCTAATTGACTCAATACTTTCCATATATTCAAAGGTTTATGGAGGTGTTCTCAGGGAAGAGGAATTGAAATGATCATTTCTGTTGTATTTTTGGTAGTTAATATGGAAAAAAATACTGATGAACTTTGCAGTTAGAGGTTAAGTGACTTGAGCCAGTTCAGTTAAAATGCTAACACTTTCAGCATCTTAAGTCTCATAAGGGAATGCTGGAGAAGGCGGCCGTGGGAAGCCTGTGTGGCCGGGCATGTGTTAAGCGTGGCTGCGCCTTGGCGCCTCTGCTCTGTGTTGGCAGCTACACACACGACATCGAAGCCGTCAGCTGTGATGAAGCCCTGGTAGACATCACCGAGATCCTCGCCGAGACCAGACTCACGCCTGACGAGTTTGCGAATGCTGTCCGCATGGAAATTAAGGACCAGACCAAATGTGCTGCCTCTGTGGGGATCGGTCAGTAGCTGGCGCCTCTCGCACTGCTTGTTGTGGTCGGAGCCTCGCTCTAGGAGCACTGGGCCCCAGTTAACTTTAGTTTTTAGGTTTTGTTTTTATCACTTTCCTGTTTAGGCCTCCACTTCTGAGACGGTACTTAGTGTGGCTCATAGGCGAAGCCTGAGATCAAACTGTTGGAAGTGTTAGTAAGTGGTTAATAACATCTTTAGAGTACACAAGTTGGAATATTTCTTTTCCCTCAAAAATGGGAAGAACAGAATTCAGTATTTGTCAACACTGTTATTGTTCTCATGTGAACAGAGGCTGTGTTTATAGCCGTGCAGTGGGGCTGGGTTTGGAGTTCCGCGTTGCTGAGTCTTGCAGGAACTCCATTCCTCTCTGACGCTCCCTGGGGCCCTCAGCCAACCCTGTCTTCACTGTCTGCAGAAGTCAGCAGTGTTGCCATGTGCCCGCCCCGTCATCTGTGCTCCTCCTGGGCTCTCCCACGGTGTGCTCTGGAGTCCCCCGTGTCGCCCTCGGCCTCCCTGCATGCCTCCTCCTCTCTGAGCACACACGGTGCCTCTGCTAACTGAAGATCTTGATTGCTTGTGTGGCCCTCGCAGGGTGACCTGAGAGAGCACCAGGTCTAGATCTGGAGGCTGAAGTGGGAGGGAACGGGCTCCTCAGCTGGAGCCTCTGCTGCGGTGTGTGTGAGTGGTGTGTGTGAGTGTGGCTAGGAGGTTGGGCTTCTGGCGAGGAGTGTGAGGCGGGCTCCCAGGAACCGGAAGCTGCTTGCCGTCTTCAGGAGTGAACCAGCCCTGGGAAGGCAAGTGCTCCCTGTCAGGCGGGGCTTTTAAGAAGTCAGAACATCATGAGCCCCAGAAAATACTGGTTGGCCAGAAAGTTTGTTTGGGTTTTTCCGTAAGATGTAACAGGAAAACCTGAAGAGACTTTTTGGCCCACCCAATGCAAAGCAGGTTAACAGCATCCCTCCCCAGCAGCATCCCTCCCCAGCAGGCCTGCCCTTGGGCTCCTGGGTGTGGCGTGGAGACCCCGTCAGCATTCGTTTAGGGCTTGCCTCCTGGAGTCCGCTGTCATTAGGCACAGGGTTAGTTTTCGTTTTTAATTGTATTTATTTTAAATGTACAAGTGGGATGGTACGAATATGTTCTTTTAAGTTCAAGCACATAATTAAGACAAAAGTCCCAAATGACGTGTCTACTTCTCAGCCCTCTTTTTCTTCACAGCTCACCACTTTTATCATTTGGGTGTGCCTTTGTGACTTTTCCTCTTCTTAAATATTTTTACATTTACCCTAGGAAAACACATTGTTTTTAAATGAGTTTCCCATAAAACTAAGACATGTCCTTTATAGAAGCCTTCTGTAGTTTGTGGAGATTTTGTTATTTACACGGAAGTTCATCTGACCCCACACTGAGATGTTTCTCAGCTGCCCGACGCCTTCTCTGGCCCCGGTAGCCTTCCCTGCTCCGCGTTAATGTCTGTGTCCACTGACACACCTTGGACCTCCCTGTCTGTCTGCCTTCTTTTCTAAGACACTCATACCTGCAGTTCTGCACCCACATTCTGATCATAGAGTGAGACATCTGGTTTTGGGGGCTCCCCGCAGTCCAGTGGCATTGCTTTGGCCTTATTTCTCCCTAGTGTGGATCCACTGGTTGGTAAAATGAGGGACTTCCCTGGCTGTCCAGTGGTTAGCGCTCTGAACGTTCACTGCTGTGGGCCCAGTTCAGTCCCTGGTTGGGGAACTAAGATCCTGCAAGCTGCACGGTATGGCCAGAAACACAAAGATTGTTTGGTAAAATGAGCTGATTGCTGATGATTGCCTGCCTGTGGACCTCTAGTCTTTGATCAGGATTGTTTTCTCTGCTCCTTTACCTGGGTGGGAGATGCTGAAACGTCACACATTTGGGAACAAAAGGAAGCCTCTGTCCAGGAACCATGGTGGTTATAATCTGTAATACTTAACAGAATTCTGCCAGTTTTTGTATTGTGCTTAAAATGACCACTTCCCGGTGGTCTAGGGGCTAAGACCCTGTGCTCCCAATGCAGAGGGCCGGGGTTCTGTCCCTGGTCAGGAAACTATCCCATGTGCTACAACTAAAGACCCCCACGCTACATCTAAGACCCGGCACAGACAAGTAAATATTTTAAATATTGGAGCTTCCCTGATGGATCCGTGGTAAAGTATCCACCTGGAATGCAGGAGACATGTACAGGATATGTGGCTTTGATCCCTGGGTTGGGAAGATACTCCTGGAGAAGGAAATGGCAACCTACTCCACTATTCTTGCCTGGAAAATCCTACGGATAGAGGAGCCTGGAGGGCTACCGTCCATAGGGTTGCAAAAGAGTCAGACATGACTTAGCAACTCAGCACAGTGGCAGATTATTTTCATTCTTTTCAGAAATTTGATAGATAACCTATCTGTAGATGTCTTTGTTAGGAAATTTTGAAAATAATTGTGACTATTTCTTAAATGACTTTTCTTTTTTTTAAAAAAAAATTTTTTATAGGTTCTAATATTCTACTGGCTAGAATGGCAACTAGAAAAGCAAAACCAGATGGCCAATACCACTTAAAACCAGAAGAAGTAGATGATTTTATCAGAGGTCAGCTAGTTACTAACCTACCAGGTAAATATAGAGCATCTCTTTTTAACTTTTATTTGTTGTAAATATTCATCGGTGCTTTGTATAGACGTATAATGTATCTCTCTTTTCCAAAACATGATTTAAATTTTTTTAATCTTTATTGTGTGCCATGGTAAACAAAATTCACAACACCACAGTAAATACCCCTTCAGTTGATTTATCAGAACCTTAATATAGTAGTTTTGCCTCTCGTGTGTTTTACTTCAAGTATTTAAGTATTTCTAAAGTACCAAGGTCAAGGAATTCTAAGAAGTCATATTTAAGAGAATATGATGAAACTGACTTTTGATCCTTTAAATAAATCAGAACTGAAATAGTTAGTGTACATATAGGCCCAAGATAAAGTTTTGACAGTTGATTCCCCTGTTTACAAAATTGTCCTGCCAAGCTAGCAATATGTTTCTGAGTTTAGTAAGCAAGTAGTTTTAAAAGTAGAAAATATTTGAACCATATCAGGAAGAAGAAAACCTAAAACGAAGTATTAAGTTCTGTTAACTCAGGAGTGAAATGTCTAGAAGGGCATACCTTTCTCCCCACTGGGCAGCACGGCTAGTTATTGTGCTCTTCTGTGGCTGGCTACCCTAGCATGTAGAGCTCTTTCTCTGTGGAAAAATCATCAAGTGTAACCAGCTATAAAGGGAAAATCGTTGCCCTTTGAGGCCCTTGAACAGGTGTAAATTTTGTGTGTAGGGAATTCACTTCACTTTTATTAAATATTTAGACATGCTTTCTATGGTGATACCTCTTTCTAAGAAAGTTCTTTCTGTAAAGCAATTATCCTTCAATTAAAAAATAAATTTTAAAAAGAAATTTCTCTGAAGCTTATAGTAATCCATGATACCATTTCAGATAATCCTGTCCACTTTTTGTAAAGCAGCTTGTGTTAGCTTCACAAAACTCCTGTGTATTTGTGGTGGGAACATTCAAGACAGTATATTTTTAGGGAAAGTTTGTTAAAAGGTTCAGTGGTATTTTTGAATCCATGTTCTTAAGCCTAAGAAGTATCTGTTATAGGCCAAAGTTATTAAAGGACCCAAATACCATTTTATGATGGGTTAGTTCTAAAGCCACTTGACTCCCTAGTAAATAAATCTAAGAATGTGCTTAATGAAACTATAAGCCATGCCCTGTGGGGCCACCCAAGACAGATGGGTCATGGTGGAGAGGTCTGACAAAACATGGTCCACCGGAGGAGGGAATGGCAAACCACTTCAGTATTCTTGCCTCGAGAACCCCATAAACAGTACAACAAGGCAAAAAGTAGGACACTGAAAGATGAACTCCCCAGGTCAGTAGGTGCTCAATATGCTACTGGAGACCAGTGGAGAAATAACTCCAGAAAGAATGCAGAGATGGAGCCAAAGCAAAAACGACACCCTGTTGTGGGTGTGACTGGTGATGGGAGTGAAGTCCGGTGCTGTCAAGAGCATCACTGCATAGGAACCTGGAACGTCAGGTCCATGAATCAAGGCAAATTGGAAGTGGTCAAACAGGAGATGACAGGAGTGAACATCAACATTTAGGAATCAGCGAACTAAAATGGACTGGAATGGGTGAATTTAACTCAGATGACCATTATATCTACTACTATGGGCAAGAATCTCTTAGAAGAAACGAAGTACCATCATAGTCAACAGAAGAGTCCAAAATGCAGTACTTGCGTGCGATCTCAAAAACGACAGAATGATTTCTGTTTGTTTCCAAGGCAAACCATTCAATATCACAGTAATCCAAGTCTATGCCCCAACCAGTAGTGCTGAAGAAGCTGAAGTTGAACGGTTCTGTGAAGACCTACCAGACTTTATAGAACTAACACCCAAAAAAGACGTCCTTTTCATTATAGGGAACTGGAATGCAAAAGTAAGAAGTCAAGAAATACCTAGAGTAACAGGCAAATTTGGCCTTGGAGTATATAAAACGAAGCAGGGCAAAGGCAAATAGAGTTTTGCCAAGAGAACTCAGTGGTCATAGCAAACACACTCTTCCCAACAACACAAGAGAAGACTCTACACATGAACATCACCAGATGGTCAATACTGAAATCAGATTGATTATATTCTTTGCAGCCAAAGATGGAGAAGCTCTGTACAGTCAACAAAAACAAGACCAGGAGCTGACTGTGGGTCAGATCATGAACTCCTTATTGCCAGATTCAGACTTAAATTGAAGAAAGTAGGGACAACCACCAGACCATTTTTGTATGACCTAAATCAAATCCCTTACAATTATACAGTGGAAGAGACATTAGAGTCAAGGGATTAGATCTGATGGAGTGCCTGAAGAACTATGGACAGAGGTTCGTGACATGTGCAGGAGGCAGGGATCAAGACCATCCCCAGGGAAAAGAAATGACTACAGGCAAAATGGCTGTCTGGGGAGGCCTTACAAACAGCTGTGAAAAGAAGAGAAGTGAAAAGCAAGGGAGAAAAGGAAGGATACAAGCAACTGAATGCAGAGTTCCAAATAGCAAGAAGTGATAAGAAAGCCTGAAGCAAAGAAATAGAGGAAAACAACAGAATGGGAAAGACTAGGGATCTCTTCGAGAAAATTAGAGATAGCAAGGGAACATTTCATGCAAAGATGGGCTCAATAAAGGACAGAAATGGTATGGACCTAACGGAAGCAGAAGATATTAGGAAGAGGTGGCAAGAATACACAGAAGAACTGTACAAAAAAGATCTTCATGACTCAGATAATCACAATGGTGTGATCACTCACCTAGAGCCAGACATCCTGGAACACGAAGTTAAGTGGGCCTTAGGAAGCATCACTACGAACAAAGCTAGTGGAGGTGATGGAATTCTGGTTGAGCTATTTCAAATCCTAAAAGATGATGTTGTGAAAGTGCTGCACTCAATATGCCAGCAAATTTGGAAAACTCAGCAGTGGCCTCAGGACTGGAAAAGGTCAGTTTTCATTCCAATCCCGAGGAAAGGCATTGTCAGGGAATGCTCAAATTACTGCACAATTGCACTCATCTCACCCGCTAGTAAAGTGATGCTCAAAATTCTCCAAGCCAGGCTTCAACAGTTCGTAAACTGTGAGCTTCCAGATGTTCAAGCTGGTTTTAGAAAAGGCAGAGGAACCAGAGATCAAATTGCCAACATCTGTTGGATCATTGAAAAAGCAAGAGAGTGCCAGAAAAACATCTATTTTTGCTTTATTGACTATGCTAAAGCCTTTGACTGTGTGGATCATAACAAACTGGAAAATTCTGAAAGAGATGGGAATTCCAGACCACCTGACCTACCTCCTGGGAAATCTGTATGCAGGTCAAGAAGCAACAGTTAGAACTGGACATGGAACAACAGACTGGTTCCAAATCAGGAAAGGAGTACGTAAAGGCTGCATATTGTCACCCTGCTTATTTAACTTATATGCAGAGTACATCATGAGAAATGCCAGGCTAAATGAAGCACAAGCTGGAATCAAGATTGCTAGGAGAAATAGCAATAACCTCAGATTTGCAGATGATACCACCCTTAATGGCAGAAAGTGAAGAAGAACTGAAGAGCCTCTTGATGAAAGTGAAAGAGGGGAGTGAAAAAGTTGGCTTAAAACTCAACATTCAGAAAACTAATATCATGGTATCTAGTCCAATCTCTTCATGGCAAATAAATAGGGAAACAGTGAGAGACTTTGTTTTTTTGGACCCCAAAATCACTGCAGGTGGTGAGTGCAACCATGAAATTAAAAAAGAATCGCTCCATGGAAGAAAAGCTATGATCAATCTAGACAGCGTATTAAAAAACATAGACTTTCCTTTGCCAAAAGAGGTCCATGTAGTCAAAGCTATGGTTTTTCCAGTAGTCATGTATGGATTTGAGAGTTGCATTATAAAGAAAGCAGAGTGCCAAAGAATTGATCCTTTTGAACTGTCGTGTTGGAGAAGACTCTTGAGAGTCCCTTGAACTGCAAGGAGATCCAACCAGTCCATCCTAAAGGAAGTCAGTCCTGAATATTCATTGGAAGGACTGATGCTGAAGCTGAAACTCTGATACTTTGGCCACCTGAAGGGAAGAACTGACTCACTAGAAAAGACCCTGATGCTGGGAAAGATGGAAGGTGGGAAGAGAGGGGGACGATAGAGGATGAGAGGGTTGGATGGCATCACTGACTTGATTGACATGAGTTTGAGTAAGCTCCAGGAGTTGGTGATAGGCAGGGAGGCCTGGCGTGTTGCGATTCATGGGGTCGCAAAGAGTCGGACACAGCTGAGCGACTGAACTGAAGAATGTGTTAGTACCAGAAACGTGAAATACAACATTAACACATCTTATTGCAGTTTTATATAAGAAGGAACCAGTGTATTTTAAGTGCATGTGGAATCTGAGTTCGATTATGATACTGGTTATCTCTATTAGTTTGCTAAAACAGCCATAAGAAAACACCACAGATTGCATGACTTAAACAACAGATATTTATTCCCTCAAGATCTTGGAGACTAGAAGTCCACAATTGAATTGTCAGCAGGTTGGGTTTCTTCTGAGGTCTCTCCTGTTGGCTTGTAGGTGGCTGTCTTCTCAACATGGTGTTCTCTCTTTGTGCGTCTGTGTCCTGATCTCTTCTTATAGGGATACCAGGGATGCTGGATTAGGGCCCGCGTATATGACCTGTTGTTAGTGTAATTTCCTTTATGAAGGACCTTTCTCCAATTAGTCATGTTCTGAGATGCTGGGAATTATGATTTCAGCACAGGAATCTTGAGATTCTGGATGCAGTTCCATCCATAGCACCGTCTTCATACTGCATCATTTTTGTAAGGTTTATTTGTTGGGTTTGGGTTTTTTTTAAAACACAGAAATAGAGTTTACCTTTCACCTTCGTTTGCTTCATGGTCGGAAGGACTTGACGTTTTGAAGGGCAAGTGTGCCGTTATGTGTCCTGGCTGAATCCTTCGGCACAGCCTTGAATTTCCTGAGACAGCTGAGATGCGGGGAAGCGGGGCAGCCAGGATGCACTTCCTCCCGCAAACCACCTTCTCACGCTGCCCCTCTCTGCTTCAGAAGCGGCTTGTAGCCAGCTGTGGCCATCCGGAATTGTCCATGAGATTTTTACATGTAACACTACTGACTTTTATAAAAGTCCTCAAATTTATTATTGGACAGGCTTTAGAGCTTTTTAGTATGTAAAATGTCAGCATTTTCAGTTGTTATCCCTGCCCTGAGCTGGTAACTCATCTAAAATACGAGCTGTTCCTTTGGAAACGGGTTTCACATATGTACAGGAGACTAGGCAGTAAAAGTTTCTGAGAATTCTTACAAAGAAGCAGCTATTAATCTTGTTAAAAATTAGCAATTTCCCAGGTGGCACTCGTAAAGAACCCACCTGCCAATGCAGGAGACATGGGAGACGCAGCTTCAGTCCCTGGGTCAGGAAGATCCCCTGGAGGAGGGCATGGCAACTCCAGTGTTCTTGCCTGGAGAATCTCATGGACAGAGGAGCCTGGTGGGCAGCACGACCGCAGCAGCTCAGCACACGTGTGCACACCGGCTGCTACTGCCTGATCATTCTCTCTTTAGGGCTTCCCCGGTGGCTCATCAGTAAAGACCCTGCTTGCGGTGCAGGAGGCGAGGGTTCAGTCCCTGGGTCGGGAAGATCTCCTGGAGAAGGGAATGGCAACCTCCCCTTACATTCGGTTAGGTTTCACGAAAACTCTGGTCTTTCTGTGCACAGTGTCCCAAGTTCGCGCTTGGTCTCCGTTCTGACTTGAGCTTTAAGGTGGCACACGGGCAGTGCAGCGCCCTGAGCGCCTCTCACCTGACGTCCATCGGGGGCAGGTTGTCTTGAGTCACACGTGCCCCTCGCCCCCTTCCGTGGCTGTGTACCTTTTATAAGGTGGTCTACCTCCCTCCTAACCATGTGTCCACATAACGGCTATAAGGGGTTCCCCTTGCAGAACCTGGACGGACTGCTTGTCCCCACAAGGCCACTCAGAGAACTGGAGACAGAAGTAGTGGAGGGTGGGCCAGGACCCCGCAGGAGACCAGAACCTCAGTCTGAATTGCTGAGGGACTTACGGATCTTGTCATGTGGAGACCATGTTCATAAGCGTTCAGCACCCTTTGGATGAGGCTTCACCTTGCAGATGGTGACGAGGGGACTGCTGGGTGCCGGCCTGGCTGCAGGAAACTCACTGCCTTTCTAGGGAGATAGGCCTCGTTTGTACAAGACTTCTGCCTGTCCTCCGCTCGCTGCCACTTGGCTCAAGAAGCATCATCCCACGTCACTTGTGCCACCTGGTTTGGTATGAGAGCATGTGGGCACGCGCCTGTCATGACTTCTGGTTCTAGTTCCCGTTCAAAGAAAATGTGGCTGAAGCCACTGAGAAGTGTGATTGCCGAAACCATGGCAGAATCCCTCACATTGCCGGGCCTCCTAGAATGTAGTCATGCTGTAGACCAGCTTAAGCCAGTGTGTGACTTAGTTGATTTTGTGACTAAGATAGAAAACTTGATTACTCAATAATAAATAAAAATCACTCTTTTTGGAAAACTAACTGACTAATACCCATTTGAGAAGTTCTGGCTCACCTGTAGGTGGAGTCCAAATTGAGAAGCAGTGTCTGGAAATAACTTTCTAGTATGATTGGCACTAAAAAAAATTCTAAATCTGTGAGCTGCTTCAGTGGTGTCACTTCAGAACTTTCAGAGAGAATACTTTAAATAGATGTTTGCGCGTGAGCGGTCATTTCATGTCACGGAGTTGTTTTTAATAGTTTACATGCCGAATTAAGGAACTGTCCCTTTCCTAGGAGTTGGACGTTCCATGGAATCCAAGCTGATGTCTTTGGGGATTAGGACGTGTGGAGACTTGCAGTATATGACCATGGCCAAACTCCAGAAAGAATTTGGTTCCAAAACTGGTCAGATGCTTTATAGGTTCTGCCGAGGTTTGGACGACAGACCAGTTCGCACTGAAAAGGAAAGAAAATCTATTTCAGCTGAGATCAACTATGGAATAAGGTTTTCCCAGGTACTGATCTCCTCACAGGTTTTAGCTTCTGTTTTTCATATTTGCACATAGTCCTGTCTCCCCAGCTAGACCATAGACTATTGACACTTGAAATGAAGCCTTAAAACCCTTGCCGTCCCCAGAGCTGGCAGAACGTATGTTCTTAACTAGAGCAGACAGTGCAGTAGATCATCACATGTTAAATATGGAAGGTTAATATACTTGAGAACAACCATTAGGCGCAAAGGAAAATAACATGGGTATTTTCTATGTTTATCTTTCTGTAGCCAAAAGAAGCAGAAGCTTTTCTTCTGAGTCTTTCAGAAGAAATTCAGCGGCGCCTTGAAGCTGTAGGCATGAAGGGTAAACGCCTGACTCTCAAAATCATGGTACGGAAGCCGGGAGCCCCTGTAGAATCCGCCAAATATGGAGGCCATGGCATTTGTGACATCACCACCAGGTAAGCCTACTAATAAAAAGGACATTAGATATTGATATTTCATTACAGGTCGTTGTAATGAATGGAAAATGACAGAAAAACAACAAGGAAAAGTGTGCCCAAAGAGCTGCAGACACTGACGCTCCTGGGTGTCGTGCAGAGCCAGGTCTTGGCCCCCGGCCGTGGAACGGCCCTGCGGGCCAGGTCGCCCCAGCCTGTCGGCGTGTCCGACGGGGCAGGCTGTCCTGTCCTTGGGGTCTGCAGGCCGTGGCTTCGGTGCAGGGACAGGAAGCGGGTGCTTGTGGGCTTGGTGGGAAGGTCCCGTGGGGAAGCATCAGTGCAGTTACTCAGAAAATGATTGCAGTGAGGACTTTATTTCATTTAGGGAGGTGTGATTTCTTTCTTGTGAAAAGATTAATCATAGTAGTCTCTGGAAATTGGTAGAAAGCATTTTAAAACCCTATTTTTTTAAATGTGAGGGCCACTAATATAAGACTGATGTTAAGGTCTGGCCTCATATGTAAGGCCAATATGAAAATACCTAATTTTGTATGCCATTTATACTATACAGGACACTGTATTGTAAAGCTCTGGTTGACTGACAGGTAAATTAAAATACAGTGTAGTAGTTTCTTCTTGCTATCTACTCAATTTTAAATACGTTACAGTTTCTTAGAACTCTGTATTTTGGTGCATTCAGAAGTACCTAGGAGCTGAGTCTGTCTAAGCTCAGTGAGAAAATCTGCCTTCATTTAAGCCTTTTTGGAAAAATCCAGATATTCCAAAAAATCTAGTTAGCAACACAACATTAAAAATTGGGATTTTAACTATACTCTATGCTGCTGCTAAGTCACTTCAGTCGTGTCTGACTCTCTGTGACCCCATAGATGGCAGCCCACCAGGCTCCCCTGTCCCTGGGATTCTCCAGGCAAGAACACTGGAGTGGGTTGCCATTTCCTTCTCCAATGCATGAAAGTGAAAAGTGAAAGTGAAGTAGCTCAGTCGTGTCCGACAGTCATGTCCGACTCTTCGAGACCCCATGGACTGCAGCCTACCAGGCTCCTCCATCCATGGGATTTACCAGGCAAGAGGACTGGAGTTGGGTGCCATCGCCTTCCCCCCGCAATTCAATAATAATATTCATTCAGCGTTTTTGTATGCACTTATCTGCTTGCTGTTACTGGTATTTGTTCATTTTTGTCCTATTTAACTTAAAAAGTTTTATTTTGAAAAACGTACACATGTAAGCAGAGAACAGTGTCCTGAAGCCCTCACCCTGAGTCCCACGGTCGCTGCTGGGCCCTGCGCCACCACCGGCCCCCAGCTGTTCTGGAGTGGCTCTCAGAGACCGAACCGTTTCCTCCATGGGTTTCCAGGTGTTTATCTCTGACAAGACTCTGCTTTAGTGAACACAGGACAGCTCAAAAGCTGCCTGCATCGCTGGCAGTAAAGTGCTCATTTCACCATGCCCTTTACCTTTGGGTAAGACATGCTTTGCTTCGAGCATTTACCTGATAGCTATTGACTGTTTGTACGTGAACTGCTGGCACGTGGGCGCCTCTGGACTCTTAGTAGGACGTGCAGGCCAGGGGGCTTCACTGGGCCTTTACCTTTATGTAAGGCATGACAATGCATGATAATTACACTTCGTAAACTGAGAGTAGTGTCACTTTATAAATATGTTGATCAATTGTAAGCCATTCATTTCAGCCTTACATTTTGGGGGTATTATAACTGCCTAAGAGAAGCTTTAGGTAAGAGCTTCTGAAATATTATAATACTGATCCTATATTTCCTCTAACTTAGGGGATGATAAACTACTTCCTGTGGCCCACATCCGGCCTGTGGCCTGTTTTTACATGATTTGTGGTAACTAAGAATGATTTTTATATGAAAGTTTGTATAAAATAGAGACTATGTGAAAGAGACGACAGAGTGTAAGCTCCCAGACGTGTTGTAGTTAGGAGTCTGGTGTGCCTGCATGAATTCAGTGTGTGATCATTTTGTGACCTCAGACTCCCTGCAGGCGTGTGCCTCACGTGTTAAGAGACTGTCACTGCAATGACAAATTTTGTAAGTCAGAGAGCCACGTGGAGATTGAGATCTGTGGCTTCATTACCACTTAGGGAAATTTTTCTCATAACAGTTCCCTTTTGGAAAAAGAAGTTTTCCTTCTGGGGGTTCTTTTGTGTATGTGTTTATTTTGGATTGTATATGTGTTTTTTAAAGTGATTAATTGAAAAGGTCAAATAACAGCTTCTAGCCCCTTGCCCCTCTCCTCTCCCCGGTTCCGATCACCGTTCTTCTTTTGTGGTTCCTTTTGATACTCACACCCATAGTTTTCCAAAATGTCAGCAGAGTCTGCAGTAGCAGCGGGCTTACCGCTTCCTCCTGTTGCTGCCGTCCTCGTGTTCCGTTTGCCCCGGTAGACCTGGTGGGTTTCGGTTCGGCCCATCCAGTGTGCCACTGTTAGGATGCGCGTGTATCCACATACCCCATACTGTCCACTGGGCTAACCTTTCCTTTCCTTTTGATTGCATTTCTCTTCAAGTTACTGAGCATCCGGTTTTGCTGTTTTGTGAATTTACCACTGAGTTTACCCCCAAACTCCCTTGCAGTGTGACTGTGTTTCAGCACATCCGCAGGTCCATTACTGGTTTTGACCTCTTTTCTTAGAGGCCTGTGTCTTGGGGCAGCCCAGCCTGCTACTCCAGTCGGAGTTCGTTTTAAGAGTTGCTGAAAAGTTGGAGTTGTGAGATGGCCTTTTTCTGTGTGGATCCATTTTGTCCCTGATCTGCTCAGAGCTTGAGCAAGAATTCACGGGTGTAAACCCATCTCTGCTCATACTCACCGGTTTGCTGACCTAAAGTATAAACATAACTTAGCAATTGTCCTTCCTCAGGTAAAGAACGGAGAAGGCAATGGCACCCCACTCCAGTACTCTTGCCTGGAAAATCCCATGGACGGAGGAGCCTGGTAGGCTGCAGTCCATGGGGTCGCTGAGGGTCGGACACGACTGAGCGACTTCACTTTCACTTTTCACTTTCATGCATTGGAGGAGGAAATGGCAACCCACTCCAGTGTTCTTGCCTGGAGAATCCCAGGGACGGGGGAGCCTGGTGGGCTGCTGTCTGTGGGGTCGCACAGAGTCGGACACGACTGAAGCGACTCAGCAGCAGCAGCAGATAAAGAAAGGCTCCGTTGCCATCACCTTCTCAGGGCTCCTGTTCTGACCGCCTCTTGAGAGGAAAGCAGCTCTGTATCCCAAGCGCTCTGGGGTGGTCTTCATTTGTCTTTGTGCCCGGTACTTTGTCAGTGAATGTTTTTTAAGTTTTCATCTCTAATAACTAAATTTTTCATTTCTACTAACATTTTGAGTTTTTAAATTTATTCTTTGGAACTTAAGTATTTTAGTTCCCTTCCCAGAGAGAATTTCTCTCTTGCCTCCTGAAGATTCTAATAGCCCCAATGTCAGTCTGTTTCTCTAAGCTCCTTTTATTCCAGTTTCCGTTGCTGTCTTGAGATTTTCTTCAAGCATTTACCTGATAGCTGTTCACTATACGTGAACTGCTGACACATGGGCGCCTCCGGACTCTTAGAAGGACACGCAGGCCAGGGGGAGCCGATGGGGGGCTGTGGTCTTTGGTCACTCACCAGGTCGGGCAGTATCTGCCGCCCTTCCTATGAGATGTGCAGCCCTGGGTGGGCGAGAAGACGGGCCATGCAGCTGGTGTTCTGGGTGCTCAGGAGGGGTTCTGGGGGGAGGGTGCGCTGTGCTGCAGAGGGGCCTTGCTCCTCCTCGTTGTGCCCCCCAGTCTGTAGCTTCTGTGTCACCATCCCCGTCTCTGGGAAGCTGTCAGGGAAGGAGGCACCCCCCACACACATACCCGACACCTCTGACTGCTGAGCCCTTCAGAGGTTCTGTACTATAAACTGGCTTATCTCAGAGTTGGTGCCTTGCTTTACACATTTAACAGGCATTTGGTAACTTATTTACTGATTTGCTTTCAGTATTCATGAGTTTATGCCATTTGGAAAGAATTTCAAGTCCTTTTTAGTGTTGTTTTGGAGAGAAAATAAACATGTTTAAACCACCACAGTCCACTACTACAAATCTTGCTTTTAAGTTATTCTCTGTTGATCTGTGTGAAATACACTTAAGATAACCGTTATCAGTGGAAATTTTTTGCAAATGGGTTTCCTTAAAGAAATAGGGACTTTTCCAAAATAAGAACATGATGTATTCATGGTATGGAAAAAATCAAGAGTAAATGTAGTTTTTGGCACCTAATAATGCTGGCACATTGCAGGAGACCTGGGTTCGATCCCTGTGTTGGGAAGATCCCCTGGAGAGGGAAATGGTAACCCATTCCAGTATTCTTGCCTGGAGAGTCCCATGGCAGAGGAGCCTGGCAGGCTATGGGGTTGCAAGAGTCACACGACTTAGCAACTAAACCACTGCCATCAGTGCTGGCACATTCTCTGGTCCTCCTTGAGGAGTCTTTAGATGTAAGAACTGTGTAGTCGAGTCTGGGTTTCAGACAGGGTGCCACCACCCTTCCTTTATCAGAGCTGTCCACACATCCTGTGTCCACTTAAGAGACCCTCTGGGAGGAAAGGACAGTTAGGTTGGGCGTGTTCACGTGTTGCAAACAGTGTCAGGAGAACCCAGGAGTCGTCTTTCTCTTGTGAGCAGGAACTGTAACTCCGCATAGACAGTCTTGCAACCTAAAAGCTCTGTTGGAGCCGACATCGTTGTGCTTACACTCACGGTTGAGAAGCAGCACAGATGCTGATATTAAATATACATTAAAATATTTACGTTTTCTATGAGACATTTTTCAGCATATTTTTAGCTGACCAGGTCTCTGAAAGTCCCAGTCGTCTTGATTTTCCTTTCCCCCTTGTTGCCCGCGTAATGGATTTCACATTATTGGCTTCACTGAAGGAAGGCACTCCTTCCTTACTAAGGATCCCAGTTACTTAAAGCTTTTGATAACTCTTTACAACTTTAATCCTTTTAAACAGTTCCGTACCACTTATGGACTAGAGAATACATACGGAATGCAGCTTTTGTTCTTTAAAAAAGTTGATTCTATCACCTGCAGGACCGTGACTCTTGACCAAGCAACAGACAGTGCAAAACTCATTGGCACAGCCACGCTGAACATGTTTCACACGATGAAGCTCAGCATAGCTGACATGCGAGGGGTGAGTAGGGAAAACTCTGAACACGTTCACGCGATGAAGCTCGGCATAGCTGACATGCGAGGGGTGAGTAGGGAAAACCCTGAACATGCTTCACGCGATGAAGCTCAGCATAGCTGACGTGCGAGGGATGAGTAGGGAAAACCCTGAACATGCTTCACGCGATGAAGCTCAGCATAGCTGACGTGCGAGGGGTGAGTAGGGAAAACCCTGAACACGTTTCACGCGATGAAGCTCGGCATAGCTGACATGCGAGGGGTAAGTAGGGAAAACCCTGAACTGTAACGCTTTTCTTACTTGAGGGTTCATCTGAGGGTGCTCATGGTGCGATGCAGGGTTTCACCCACTCATGGTCTTGAATTTTTAAAGCGTTTTTCCGTTAGTCAGGGACCACTGCTGTGGTCCCTGCAGTGGACAGGGCCGGGGGGACTGTGAGGCTGCAAATGTTCTGACCTCTGAGGTCCTTTTTTGTCAGAAATTTGCTCTGAGGTCTGATGACCTAGCAGGGAGACTTTACCCCAGGCACTTGAAGGTACCTTTGGAACAGATGGTGAGAGGGCATCTAGATGTAAAAACCTCACTTTTCCTAAAGATTAACCTTTGTAGGTCGTGTGTGCACACATAAGGGTAGTTAGTGGCATGGTGTGGGTTTTGTGGAAGGACTGCAGTGTCCGTAGTGGTGATAAGACTCCCCCCGACACACACCCCCGAGCACTGGAGTGATTGAATGAGTGCTCCCTGGGGCGGGGCTGCTTCCCTGTGCTTCCCTGCAGCACACCCCCTCCCACCCCACCCCAAATGATGGATGAAGTAGGGCTGCAAGCACACTGCCCCCCAGTTACATTTTGTTGAAGTCTTAAAACTTAATTGGTATTTCCTGATAGTCCAGTTGGGAGGACTCAGCACCTTCAGTGCTTTGGGCTGGGGTTTGGTCCGTGGTTGGGAAGCTAAGATCCCACAAGCTGTAGCCAAAAATAAATAAAAGCTTAATTGATGAAAACGTCAGTGGGCACAGTATTCTACTTTTCTGGAGTTTCTGATTTTGAAGAAATTGGTTAGAATTAGATACTGAAGGTTGAGGTAAATTAACTGCTCACCAGCTACTCAACTGCTCACCAGCTACTGCAGAAGTAGTTTTGGAATAAGTGACATAAAAGGCTGAATATTTTTCACTGAACTTTTCTTTCTAGAAACCTGTTTCACTCTGGTTGCAGGTTGGGATTCATGTGAATCAGTTGGTTCCAGCGAATCCAAACCCGCCCGCGTGCCTCAGCCACCCAGCGGCCCAGCCCAGCCACGGTGCGGGCAGGGCCCCGTCGGTCCTGGAGCTCCTGCAGGCCCAGCGGGCGAGGCGGCCCCCGGAAGAGGAGCCCGCAGGTCAGTGCTGCCGGCGCCCGGGAGGGCTCTGCCGGACGCGTGCAGCAGCCTGACGTTCTGAGTTACAATGAATACGTGACGAGGCCTTCTTTGCGTGAAGAAGCTATTTTATGACATCTCCTGTATTTCCAGTATTTCTGGCTGCTGTGGATCTGGAAATGCCACCTGCCCCTCGTTCTTGCACTGTGCCGTCTCTGTCTCCACACCTGACGTCAGGTGTCGTGCCTGTCACTACCAGCAAAGCCGAGTGTGCCAGCAAGTGGAATGGGCTGCATTCTCCCGTCAGTTTAAAGCCAAGACTCAACTTGAGCATAGAGGTCCCGTCACCTTCCCAGGTGTGTATTCACAGTTGTAGACGTGAGGTCAGCACGAGAGTAGCTTTACAGCAGGAATGCAATTTTTCTTTACCAGTAACAGCCAAGGGAGAAAGGGCTACCTGTCAGGGAGGATCCAGGTGTTCATTCCAATGAGAAATGACCGAGAAGCCAGAGTGCTTCCATGGAGACCTGCCGCTCTCGCAGGTCGTGCAGCATGGATGAAAGCCAGTTCCTGAACTGTCGCCATCAGCAGCCACCAGACGTAATTGCGGTGACTGACCGTGGTCAACAGCACAGCTTTGCTGCAGAGGCCTTACATCAGAGGTTTTTCTTGCAGCCTTGGCAAGCAGCTCACTCTGTAGGGTGAATGATTTTCCTAACATAAGCTATTCACTCAGCTGATGTGGGCTGTAAGCGTCGTATGCTATTGGTGTGTTTGCAGTTTAGAAGCTCTCTGTGCCCCTGAGCAGTGGGGGCTGTAAGGCAAGGGAAAGGGGTGGGTGTGACTGGGCCGGGGGAGGGCACGGGTTTCTGGTGAGTTCCCCGAGGGGTGGCTCCCAGCAAGCCAGCCTGGCCTGCCCAGTGTCTGCAGTCATGTTGCGTGAGGATGTCATGGATGGGCAGGGGGTTCTGGTGTGTAGGCTGGAGTGGAGTGAAGTTTCTAGAATCCCTTTTTTCTGGATTGCTGCTCTCAGACAAATAGATGTGAGGCAGGCAGTCTCCTGTCTGAAAAGTAAACCTCTGATTCTGGATCCATCCCAGAAATGGGTATGTGCCTTGGGCTCTGGCTGCTTCCAGGGCAAGGTCTAGGACTGCCCCTGAGCAGGAGGTCCAGTGAGGAGGTGGGCAGAGCTGGCCCTGGGAACCAGCCAGGGGCTTGCACTGGTCATCTCCAGAGTCCACATCAGACCAGCCAGGCGTCAGTGGCCAAAATCCCAGCCAATTCCAGAAGCTGGTCTGTCTGGGGGTGGCCTTGCTAGCCGGGCACCTGTAGCTCACCTCGCTGCCCCCTGTCCAGTGCAGACACGTGGTCTCTGAGTATCTGTCTGCTCTCACAGCTCGATCGCTCCGTCCTGGAGGCTCTCCCACCCGACCTCCGGGAGCAGGTGGAGCAGGCGTGTGCTGTGCAGCAGGCGGAGCCACCAGGCGACCGGAGGAGAGAGCCTGTCAATGGCTGCAGCACAGGGATCCTGCCACAACCCGTGGGGACTGTGCTGCTACAAATCCCGGCACCTCAAGACCCTAACAGTGACACGGGAATTAATTTAATAGCCCTTCCGGCATTTTCCCAGGTGAGTGTCCTCGGCCGTCCAGCCCCCAGCACTTCTCTTCTCCTCTGCCCCTCCCAGGGCTGACCATGGCCCTCGTGGGAGGAGCGTGGCCGGTCTCCACATCACCCGCGGGACAGAAGCTGACAGAGCAGCCAGGACACCAGGGCAAAGAGGGAGGCTGTGGTGTGGGGGTGCCTACAGCTCCCCGCAAAGAAAGAGTAGTCTGCTGTTCCCTGGGCCCCTCTCAGCACCAGGGACGACAACAGTCAGGGTTTGAGGTTTCAGGCGCGCTACACACACACCTGTTTTTTTGCATTTTGCTCCCCATTTTCCATTAGTGCTTCTTGTCCTGGTGGTTTTTGTTCATCGATTCATATCCAAAGTTGTATTCCTTATTCTCAGCCTAAAACCTTGTGAGAATTTAATGAGCTTTGCTGCTGAGGACCATACATACAGATAAAAATACAGATCAGAAAAGTATGATTTGAAATACTTAGTGAAAAAATCAGCCAGCTGCCTATATATAGAGCCAGCCCAGGTTTGACTTCAAACTTGCTCCTTTCTACCAGGTGGACCCAGAGGTGTTTGCGGCTCTCCCTGTGGAGCTTCAGAAGGAGCTGAGAGCAGCCTACGATCAAAGACAGCGTCAGGGAGAACACAGCCCTCCCCAGCAGCCGGCCGGCGCCCCCGGTAAGCTGTGCGGGCTTCAGGGACCGGCAGTGGAGCTGTGAGGAGCGCGCGTGTGGTTGGGTTGTTGTCGTGTGCCGGCCTGGGTCAAGCCGTCAGTCCTGTTCGTGCCCGCCCGCTCAGAGACAGAGGGGAGGCTGTCCGAGTCCCAGGCGGACCGTACCTGGTACTTCTTACATCTGAACAGGATACCACCCAGAAATCTGAGTTATCTGTCAAGTCTGCTGTCCTTTGAGACTGTTCCTTCAAAGGATGTAGCTTTAAAGCACAGAATCTGAAGGTTTTCTGAACATGCGTCACAAACACATTCAACACATCACTGCCCTGGGGATTTTTTTTTTTTGGGGGGGGGGGGGTGGGATTTTTGCAGTAAGTGGTTTGTTATATAAGTGAACACTGAAATACCTCTGGCCAGTAACGTTCTGTTCCAATAACACATTAATGTCTCCGGTCAGAAGTCATTTTAACAAGAAGTTGTTAAAATGAAAACGAGAGTAACAGTGCTGCTGAACTGTCGGAAGCAGTCCCCCTGTTGGAAGTTTCCCTTGACTCCTGTGAGCCCCCGAGATAGACACGCAGAGGCCATGAGGCCGAGCAACCCTTGGAGCTGTGGGGCTGGCGGCCGCCCTCAGACTGGGCACGTGCCCACGTGCAGGGGTGCACACGGCAGAAAAGGGAGCCTGTATGCTCTCCCCCTCACTCCCTTGGCATGTATGTTGAGGATCTTACATCCATCTTCCTCTAGTGCCAAAGAACCCGTTACTGCAGCTAAAACCAGCAGCAGCGAAAGACAAGAAAAGAAACAAGAAAAAAAATCCCCTCAGCCCCCAAAGAAAGATTCAGAGCCCTCTGAAAACCACCCTGGTGAACAGCCCAGCGAAGACCCTGCCAGGGGCCTGCACAAGTCCCCAGAAGCTCCTTGATGGGTTTCTAAAACACGAAGGTCCCACGTCAGAGAAACCTCTGGTAACTCTTCTACGTTTTTTAAACTTTGACCCCTTCCTTCATCAGATCCTCCTGTACCGGATGTTATGTAAATCCAGCACTTGTTATCATTTGTTTTCTTAACAGGGAGAACTCTCTGCTTCCACTTCAGGTGTTGCTGGCCTTTCTGGGTTGCAGCCTGACGTATCCACAAGTGTCAGGCCCCCGGCGCCCAACCTGGCTGGAGCCGTGGAGTTCAGTGACGTGAAGACTCTGCTCAGAGAGTGGATCACCACCATCTCAGGTTGGTGGCCCTGCTGTCGGTGCTGAGAAGTGACAGCCTGGGTGTAGAGCATGAACTCAGCTAGAGGGAGGAGCTAGTTTCCAAGGTCTGATAAACCAGCCCCTGCACTGTGGGCTTGGCTCTGCAGCCTTGCTCACTACAGCCCCCCGGGGTGAGGTCTCCCCACTTTCCCCACGGAGTGCAGCCTTCCCCCTTCAGAAGGATAAGCTGACCCTCCCACTGCTCTCCCCACTCTAGATCCGATGGAGGAAGACATTCTGCAAGTTGTAAAATACTGCACTGATCTAATAGAGGAAAAGGATTTGGAAAAGTTGGACCTCGTTATAAAATACATGAAAAGGTAAACTATTCAGTGCTTTTTACCAAAAGGAAAAAGCGTGTCTGTCACCACAGCTCCTGGGGTAGGGCAGGATGGCGGGGGGGGTGCAGGCTGCACCCTTTCTGGGCATTGCTTACATTAACTGGGCTCCTCAGAGTTACGTGAGAGCCATGGTTTTCATTTTGAACACCAGCTAGTATTGACTGGGGAGTAAAAAGGGGTCAAAACGAGATTGTTCCTCCTCTCAAATAAGTCAAGTACCTTTTTGAGTGTTTATATTGAAACTGTTCAAACCCTTAAGCTTTACTTAATATACACTAACCTCTTCTCACCTGTAGGCTGATGCAGCAGTCGGTGGAGTCGGTTTGGAATATGGCATTTGACTTTATTCTCGACAATGTTCAGGTGGTTTTACAGCAAACGTACGGAAGCACATTAAAAGTCACATGAAGATGAATTACCAGGGAGCCTGGCGCTCTCCGCTAGCTGTGCCATAAGTGCTTGTGAGGTATTTGCAAAGTGCATGATAGTAATGCTCTGAGTTTTATAATTTTAAATTTCTTTTTAAGCAAAGTGTTTTGTACATTTCTTTTCAGTAAGTGCCAAATTTGTCAGTATTGCATGTAAATAATTGTGTTCTTTTACTGTAGCATAGATTCTATTTACAAAATGTTTGTTTATAAAGTTTTATGGATTTTTACAGTGAAGTGTTTACAGTTGTTTAATAAAGAACTGTATGTATATTTTGTACAGGCTCCTTTTTGTGAATCCTTTAGGAAGCAAATCCTGAACTATTCTACTTAAAGAGGCTGAAAACCCTCCAAGCTGGCCGGTTACAGGCTCCGTGCTAAGCGCTGACATTCCTGAGAGCCCTGACTGGTGTGTACTTGTGCCAGCCAAGCAAGGGTAAAGCAAGCGTGCACTCACTCACTCCTAACCCAAAGCACCGACACAGGAACATGTTAACAAAGTCTTCTTTACTTCTTCCGAGTGGAGGAATTCACATATTTTGAATTAGAACACACACACAATGAAGACCGAGTTTTTCCTGGGAAAATTGTGTCCCCAGATGGTTGAGAGGTTTTGTCTTTGCCTCTACTGGCCCTTGAGAAACTTCAGAAATAATGAAGAATGGTACAGATTTCCAAATGTATATAAAAGTATTCGTCTATGCTATATGACTTTAAAAATATAGTTTATAACTCTATGCCAGTGAATACTTGGGGACACCTGCTATCCAACACCCCCACTGACTTCACTCAACACTGTGCTATAGAAGGTAGGCAGGTACTAGTCTGATGCTAACAGACTGCTGCTCTCAGGGACCCACTTCCCATAGTCTTCAGGAAAACCTTAGGGAACTAGCTACCACCAAATTACCAATATGACGAAACTGTTATGCCTCTGTAACAACTTAGAAAGAAATACTAAGTCCAGACAGTTAATCAACACCCTGCTGATTGTCTCGTCAGAAAATATATGCACGATAGAACCTGCCAGGACAAACAGACGCAAACTGATGTGTAAAAACCCTGCTGCGACGTGTGCTAGGACCCAAGGTGACCGGACGGTTCCTCCGAGAGAATGTGCTGTACCGGGAGGAGGCTTGGAGAGCAGCTCTGCGGACAGGAAGGGAAGCCCAGCGGCGCTTGCGGGCCGCGTCTGGGTTCTTTATTAGAACTGAGGATGGTGCTGAGAACTGTGGACACTCATGACCACACAAGCGGTGAAGGGCAGCCGGCGATGCTCGACACCATGGTTTCACACAAAGCAGATAAAGAAATATCAAGACAGCCGAAATTTTCTATTTTAAAAAATTCCTAAGGGCATATGGCAGAAGAATGCTGGGAGAAGAATCACTGGGAAGGAAATGAATAAATAAAGATGTGTTTCTTACCTCAAAAAAGTCCCAAGAATCACAAAATCTGCAGAAGCTTGGTTAATCAAATACTGCAGTACTGATTTAATCAGTATAAAATTGAAAGAGCTTTAGATCTGTAATAAAAATCCAAATTTGGGGAAGGAAGGGCAAACTTTAAAACAGCAGCCAGTAGGGGAGGGCGTGGGCGAGTGAACAGGCACGTCGGAGCTGTGGGGACGTGTATCGACCACTGTCAAACCAGTGTAGTTTCTTGGTTTCTCATGGAAAACATTTTATACACCTAGTTTTTTCCTTCTATACTTAAGGTCAATCAGTGTTCAGACAGGTCCATTCCTTGTTTTTCTTGGTGATATTACCACATAATATTGCATTGACTCCAATTTCTGCCCCCGGTGGAAAAATTAGATGATTTCAAACACTTTCTTCAGCTCCACAATAAGCTGCCAGTCACTCTTCTGCATCTCGTCTCTGAACCAGTCTTTGAGAGCATCGATGGACTGCCGGCTGATCTGCAAGGCCCGAGGCACAGACAATAAACAAAACCACATAACAAATGAGTGCCCGGTGCTGCCATCACCAAGACAGCTCCGGCGGGGCTCAGCAAGGCCACGCCCACCTGTCTGTCAGGACGCAGAGGCCCAGGGCCCCCTCTGCTCAGCAAGTCAGGGAGAGGGGGCCCGACCTAGATGTTCTAGTGGGTGCTCTGAGGAGGCTGGACGCCAGGCCAAGCCTTAATGAAGAATCCAGTCCCTTCGGGTTCTAAACATCAGCCCTCCGCTCCCGAGTAAAGTCATCAGAAGAGCCAACAGCCCCCTCTCTCAACTGCTGAGTGAGTGGCTTACCTTACTGACGAGAATGTCTGTAGCTTCAAAATGGCGTCCATACATTTTGGGAGATTCACCTGGGATGGGTTCTATTTTGACACAGACTTCTTGGCCTTTTTTCGCAACATCCACTTGTTTATGGTTTACTTCAATACTTGTTACTATTCCAATGTCAACAAACTGTAAAGAACAGAAACTGCAGTGTGAGCAGAGGCCCTCTGAGTTGTTTCTACCCTGCCCTCTGCGTGACAACTGCCGGAGGAGGAGGAACAGCAGGCCCAGAAGCCCCGGGTCAGAAATGAGCCTGGGGTGACCGGCATGGAGAACAAGGGGGCGAGTGGAGAGGCAGGGAGCCCACGTGGGGTGGGCGCTGTGAGCCACCTGCCCTTGGCCACAGTGAGGGGAGCCAGAGCACCACTGCTGCCTGGATCCTCACCCAGGAGAATATGAGTGAAAACGGAATCTAGTTTGGCTAAAGCCCCACCAGGGACCCCTGCTGCCAGGAAGTGTCCAGCTCAGCCCACTGAGCTGGTGGAGGAGCGATGAGCCCCAGGGGCAGCTGAGTCACGGTGCGCAGAGGACGGTACTCGGGAGCCAGGCCTCCTGGGGCACCTTAGGGCCCCAGCAAGGGACAGCAGGCTCCAAGTGCCATGCAGCAAGGACAGGACCCAGCCTGAATGGGCTTCTGCCGACCAAACGCCTAACTGGGTACTGAGAGAGATGAACCCTTGTGTACAAGATGCCTGAAGGGAAGGAAGTCCAGGGTGGGGAGAAGGTACAACCACTGCCCAGGGCAGGACAGTGAGTGGTTAAACTGGGCAAACTGTCCCTGATGGAGATGCTGAGTGTCCTTCCCAGCCACGTGGAAACCACCAGACAAATCCAGGCTGAGGAGCCCTCTGTGAAACTACTGGTCTGGACTCTTCAGAAAGGATGGCGGGCTGTTCCTGATCAAGACCGAAGCGCTAATAACCAGACTCCACATACCTGGATGGAGCCCTGGGCAGGATCAAGCAAACAACATGACCAGAGACATTTGGGGCACTATCGGTGAAGTGTCAATGAGAACTGTGAATCACAGGATTTACTCAATGTTACTTTTCCCTAGGTATGACGCTAATCCAGAGGAAAGATGAATGAGTGTTCATTATTCTAGTCTGAATTTTCTCCCAGACTCAGAAGTATGAAGGTCAATAATTCTGTAGCTTTCATTACGTCAAGCACTGACACCAGGTGCTGAGAATCGACACTGATAAGGAGCTGCCATCGAGGAGTCAAGTACAGGGAGGGACGAGCTCTGCTGGGTTTTTTGTTCACTCCTGAACTGCCAGAACTGCTTTAAGAGAAGACTTTTCTAAGTACACCCAGAACTTACATTTTTGCTGGGCACGCACATGGGTGTCCCCTGCTTCACCTGCCCTGCTTCCACAGTCACGCCCATCACTATCGGATCCCGAGAATTGAAGATAAACTGAGGGAGGATCTTTATCTTGCAGGGGAATACTGCTATGTGCCTGCAAGAAAAAAGTACAACCCAAGGATTTTTCAGCTTACAGAATCCCTTAAGATGCATGAAAAAGCAAGCACCAGTGACTCTTGAGATGTCTCCTCCCCTCGGGGGAGAGCAACAGGGAGGCTGGCCCTCCCGCAGGTCCTGCTGGCCAGAGCCCCACCCACATCCCGCCTGGACCAGGGGGGCTGGCGAAGGGCTCTTACCGCTGACCCCTAAAGCCCTGCCCACAGCCTACCAGGTGCTTCCTGCGCTCTCCCCGAGGTCACTGGTGCCTCTGCCTCAGTACCCACCCTGATCAGGGCTCTTCTTACCCCCCCACCCCGCCCCAGGCGTCTGGGCTGCACCCTCCATTCTCAGATCAGCTGCCTCCCTAGCCACACCGTCAAACTCAGCTCGCCTCCCTGAGGCTTTTCCCTGCTTTACCCTGCATCTCCCAGCTTCTCCCATGTTCTCCACCAGTCCTACCCCTGAGCTCCAAGAGAAGGGACCTGCCAGGGTCGCCCTTGGAACTCTGCTGGAGGCGGCGAGGCTCCTTACGCAGGGCCCTTCACTTTCTAATTCCCCACTCACACTGGTCCACGCGACCCCAGGTGAGGACTCCCAACCCATTAATGCAACCTAGGTCTGCCGAATGGAAAATAAAATACTGAAGAGAAACGTTACAGAGAACGTGGGGTCACGCACTGCGTCCCAGGCGGGCGGGGTCTGTGGCAGCGCGTCACCGTGGGGCAGCAAGCGCCGCGCTGCTGATGCCCACACACCTGTCTGCGACTGTAGGCCGGCGCAGCAGCAGCTGCATCAGCACAGCTCCAAAGTAGGTAAAACTACCAACTTACTTAAATTCTTCTTGTTTCTGTTTCTTGTAGTCTTGTCTGTATTTCGTAAAGGCATCAAATAAATGATAAATAATTTCTGCACTAAAAATTCTAACTCCTAAACTATCAGCCATTTCTTGGGCATCCCGTTCAATTCTCACATCGAAGGCCAAAATCACTGCATACCTAAAAGGTTAAAACACATCAAGGGTTACTGGATGAAATATAGACCGAGTCTTAACAGTCCCAATCAATCAAACAGGCAGCATGCAAGCCTTCAGTGCAGAGGAGAAATGACTTACTGAGGGTCGTGTTCCAGCATCACCGAAGCCTTCATGACGTCTTTTTTGTGGACGGGCCCAATGTTGATCCCTGCGTACTGTAAAAGGGGGTTCCCAGTTCAAATGCCTGTGTCAGGTGACAGGACAGCCCCCCAGACAGTGCCCCCCACCGAGTCCTGGGGAGTCGGCCCCATGACTTACGGGCACTTCTGATGTCTTCAGAAATTCAAGGAGAGCTTCCAGAGATCCCAGGGTCGAGGCCTGGACGTAGACGCCTTTCTCTTCTAATTTGATAGCGTTCAGTGTCTGCTTTAACTCGTGGATCAGCTCATCCTTGAGAAGAAACGACATTTGACAAGGTTATAAATACACCGCTATCTCAGCAGCCTAGAATTAAATCGTTTCTCTTTTTGATTAAGTGTTCATCTGAAAATATGAACCCAAGGCTGAGTGCGGGCAAGGCATGGTAAACTTGTGCGGGAAGGGAAGAAGAGACGTGGGTGCAGACCTGAGCTGTGCCCATCTCACTTCGGTTAGGCTGACTAATGCTGGAACATGTGAGACCTTTGCACCACCTGGCAGAGTAGATATAAAGCAGATGGATGAAAGGAATGACATCATAAATAATGATGTCATTATTTATGGTACAGGAGTCCTAAGCCCAGCGGGTTTGACGGTCAAGACCCCTCATCTCAACAGTCCTTTATCACTGCTCCATACAAGGTGGAGAGATTTTGATCAGAGGTCAGTAAAACCACCCTGTCGTTGCCATGAAAGACACACAAGTCCACAGCCTCCTGGAGACTGGCTAGAGGGGCACCCTGCGCTCACTGGCCGACTCTGAGCAGTGACTGGGTGCTGCCTCCAGAGCAGCTGCCCCAGCACACGGGAGCCCCGTGCTGCCAACAGCGGGGTTTTCTCTTCACAAGAGAATAAATAGTCATGTCTCAGCGTTTGCTTTTGTGAAGCTCTGCTGGGCTCATGTGTGCCACCTACTCCTGAAGACAGGCAGACGGGCTTTACAATGACCTCTAGAACCCAGTACGAGATTCGTTAGTTCTGTCTATATGACTGAGTGAAAGCGGCTCAGTCATGTCCGATCTTTGCCACCCCATGGACTGTAGCCTGCCAGGCTCCTCTGGCAATGGAATTCTCTAGGCCAGAATAGTGGAGTCCGTTGTCATTCCCTTCTCTAGGGGATCTTCCCAACGCAGGGACTGAACCCAGGTCTCCTGCATTGCAGGTAGATTCTTTACCATTTGAGCCACCAGGGAAGCCCAGTCTATATATATAACTGAGTATCTTAAAAAAATAAATCACGAATGGAGAACTTCTAGCTTCTGATTCTTCTTTTTTTTTGGATGTGACCCAGTTTTAAAATCTGTACTGAATTTGTTACAACACCGTTTCTGGGTTATGTTTGGTTTTTTGGCCGTAAAGCATGTGGGACCTTAGTCCCCCGACCAGGGATTGAACCTGCAGCAAAGTCTTCACCACTGGACCACCAGGAAAGTCCCTGGTTCATTTTTTAAATAAAACGTTCTAACTTTAATGTATATAAATGATCACTTATGCCAGTTTGTGGTTATACAAACGGAAGTGATTCTGAACCATCAACCATTTGTTCAGAGACCCAGATAAGTCTCCATGAAGACAAAGGTGCCTATTTTATTCTTCATTCCCAGCAGTGCCCTCCTCACACAAGAGACAACACAAAACATCACTGGAGGAAGAAAGAAATGAACTCACTTTAAGAACTGGGACTTCATCTTCTTTATAAGCCACGAGGAGGGGTAAACCAGCCAATGTTTTTTCCAGGTCCTTTCCAAGAATCTTTACCCCCTGAGCTGCTTCTACCTCTTTATGCTTCTCATATTGGTTCTACAGAGATCAAAACAGTTGTTACTACATTTACGTGAAAGGTGGCTAGCAGGGGACAGGATGACAGAGGATACTGTCATGACTTTGGGACAGGCAGAGTTCTCTAAAGTACATGCAAAAAGCAATAAATACAAATCAAAGACTGATAAATTCAACATTAAAAAGCTAAGTAACTTTGATTCCCAAGATACCACAGAATGAGTAAACAAATGAGTCACAGCAGAATATGCCACAATACATACATACAGTTACTGCTGGTAACTAGATAGCTGTGTGGAACCAAAACAACGTGCATTTGAGTTTTATGAGGAACTCTGCTGGCAAGTAAGAAATTTCTCAAATCTCTAATAGAAAGTCCTTTCTGTATGAAGACACCCGGAATTAAACCCGTGATGGGTGCATGTGTGTATTACAGCAGGTGGCTCTCAAAGGGAGGAACAACCCCAGCAGAACTTCTCAACATGGTGCAAGTGCTGCGTGCCGACGCTCACCACCCTGACTCACCTTCACTCTTAACTCCTTCATAGGGGGAGGTAACAGGAGGCCTCGGATCTGCGTGACGATAGGCCCTTCTACTCCGGGAACAATAATCGTGTCTCCTTCCTTCAGACGCCCGTTGATCAGTATTACATCAATAGTCGTGCCCATTCCCGGGAGAGCCTTAACCTAGGACACATTGTTGCAAAGGGGGTGAAACACAGACTACAATGACCCGCACTGATTAAATTGAGAGCAATCCATGGCCCCACTCGAAAACCCTGCTTGGGAGGTGGCGGGGGGCGGGGTGGATTAAACTGAATAGCTGGCATTACCTCCATCACCTGGGCTCTCAGCTCCTCACACTGGGCAAGCCTCTTACTCAACATGGTCTGAGTCAACTCAACAAGAAGGCAGATCAGACTTCCCATGCCATCGCCAGTGTGTGCAGAGGTAGGTACCAAGGACACAAAAGTGCGGGGATCCTTATTCTCATAGAACAAAGCTGCATTCAGCCCCTAGAGACATAAAAAGCAAAGTCACTGGTACAGGCCAAGCTGGGGAGGAAGGCCTCTAGAACAGAAGCCACCAGCTGGAGGCTGGATGAACAATGGCTCTTCATTCTGAGAACGCCTCACCAACACCTAGACCACATGTGCCCTGTACACAGTACAGAAAAGTGGTTCCCTTCCAAGTCAGCTTGGTGTTTAACAAGTGTTTGTTTAAGTGTTAAAAATTCAGACTGCAACGAGAGGTCTTTGAAATAAAAGAATTTAAGGAGAATGGAGAAGAGAAAAGAATGAAAAATGCTAAATGCCATTCATAGGGAAACAGAACCAGTACCAATCAAAGTACTGGCTTGATTATAAAGACAAGGCAAAAGAAGAAAAAATCTCCTGTGATGTGGTCTCTTGTAAAGAAGGGAAGCTTTCTGACCTGCTGTGCAAATTCCACAATGATCGCCTTGGCCCGCTCCTCAAATTCATCTCTGGTGTTCTTCTTCTGCTTCTTCAGAGTAGCGGCCACGTCAGAGTCAGGGCTCTTTTTCCAATCATACAACCTATCAATCTAGAAACGTTTTTTATGTCAGAAGCATCTCTAAAGCACTCACAAAGCTCAACAAGTTAATAAATAAGGTTAATGTAAAAGCTCCAGGAAATCCGAATGTGTATCACACACATGTGGAAGAGTGTGTACTACTCAGACATTTCATGGAACCGAAAGTCCCGATCATATGCTTAGCTGCATCCCCTCTTAATTAGAAACTGAAGTACCACACTGCCCACTGGCTTCCAACCAGTTCATGAGAGGCTGCCATTTATTCAAAAATATCCTAGGAACATTAACATATGCTGGAATTCCAAAATGGTTAAATAGGTGACAGAAAAAAGGATTAATTACAGCCAAGTACCATCACCAGGAAAATGACATATGAAAAATACAGAAGACAATAATTATTTCCTATCTCAGAGAACACCCCATCATTAACTGTTTTACTGCTCAAATTAGGGTTGAATCTGTTTAATTAAATAATCTATTTTCTCTCACTTTTCAAGAGTGATAAATGGGTATAAAGAGGAAGATTATTTAATAGTAAAAACAAAAAAAAACATACTATGTTGGCTCAGTCTAGGGTGATAATACAAAGGTAACAGACCAATCTGAATGCCATCAAGAAGGAAAATCAGTAGAATTAGACCCAGAAATGACAATGATGAGATATAATTAGCATCACCTCTGAGCCACCAGGGAAGCCCCCCAATTAGCATCCAGGGGCCTTAAAACAGTTGTTATAAATATACAGTTGTTATATATATAAAATTATGTAAATGACTTTAAAGGAAAAGCATGTAACCTGTAGAGCTAAAAAGTGTGTATACATATATAAAATCTGAACTAAAAAGAAAAAATCACTGAACTGAAGCAGATGACACAATGCTAAAGATGAGCAAATAAGATAAAGCAAATACAAAGTACCCCAACTGAGGCATGCAGGAAAAAATCGTGGAGAAAAAGAAAACTTCAGTAACTTCTACAAAACAATATTAACAGAAGTAACTCAGGGTCTAGAAAAGCTCTAGAATTCTATCAAACACTTAAAGAAGTATAACAGAGCAGAAAAATAACTGCACAAATAATGACCAAGAACTTTCTAAGGAAATCAAACTGAAGCAGGATAAATACAAAGAAAACTATTACATAATCTCACTGACAAAATTCTTAAAAAGTCTTTTTAAAAGCAATCCAACAAATCCCACATTACACACTGTAGAACAAAGAGTGACTAGAGATAAAAGCCAGAAAGTGAAGACAGTGAAGGAAAACAGAATTTTTTTAACCTAGAATTCTGTATCAATAAAACTATTTAGAAAATATTTTACCTGTGATAATAAAAACACAGTATGTCTAAGCAATGTTTTTAATAGTGCTAGGCAGACCTTTAAATGTTTGTGTTAGAAAAGAAAAAAAACAATATCTGAAAGCTTCCATTTTAAGAAACCAGAGAAAGAACAATGAATACAAATGTAACCAGAAAGACAAAAATAAAAATAAAAATAAAAATTACCCCTTGAAATCAATGAAATACAAAATAGACAAACAGTACAGAATATCAATAAAACCGAAAGCTAGTCCTTTGAAAGACACAGATTTCTATACTAACAAAAGGAAAGTAAAAACTAAATAAAACTGAGTTAAATAAATAACTCAGCTTACTTAAACTCCACGCTCATGTGGCTTTACTAATGAATCCTATCAAATACCTAAAGAAGAATATTTCTACACAAACCCTTTCGGAAAACAGAGGAGGAAATACTTCTCATCTTATAAGGTCATTATTCTGAAAACCAGACAAGAGATATTAAAAGAAAACTATATACCAAAATCACTCACGGAGAGACACAAAAATCTTCGCAGATAAAAAAGCTCATCAAATCCAGCAAAACATAAAAAATATACTCTGCCCAAGCGGGTGTTGCTCCAGTAATGAAAAGTTGGTTTACTGTTTTAAAAAGGGGTAAAGAACAAATGGTGCTGGACCAAGTGTGTCCACAGGCAAAACGCTGAAGAGACGCACGGATCTCAGACCCTTCACAAAAACGAACTCAGAAGGGATCATCCAAATGTAAAACACCGGACTCTCAAACTCTTTAAACAGGACAAAACCCAGATGACCTTGGCCATGGTGATGACCAGATGAAACACCAAAGGCATGATCCATGAAAAACAGAACTGATAAATTAGACTTAATTAAAAAGTTTGTTCTGTGAAACAGAGTAAAGAAAGTGAGATAACAAAGCACAGATAGAAGAGAATACTGGCAAAATAACATGTGGATGAAGGAACAATATCTAAAATATACAAATAACTTTTAAAATTCAACAGTAAGTAAACAAAGAACCCAATGTTTAAAATCGGCCAAAATGCTTAACAAACACTTCACCAAAAAAGATATAAAAATGGCAAACAGGTACATGAAAAGATGTCATCTTATGTCACCAGTGAAATACGAATTAAAACAAGATACTGCTACACACCTATCGGGCTTCCCTGGTGGCTCAGCTGTAAAGAATCCGCCTGCAGTGCAGAAGAACCCGATCTGATTCCTGGGTCGGGAAGGTCCCCTGGAGAAGGGCATGGCAACCCACTCCAGTATTCATGGGGTTCCCTGCTGACTCAGACGCTAATGAATCTGCCTGCAATGCAGGAGATCTGGCTTTGATCCCTGGGTTGGGAAGATCCCCTGGAGGAGGACATGGCAACCCACTCCAGTATTCTTGCCTGGAGAATCCCATGGACAGAGGAGCCTAGTGGGCTACAATTCATGGGGTCACAAAGACTTGGACATGACTAAGCACAGCACACACCCATCAGAACAGCCAAACTTCAAAACACAACACCAAATGCTGGTGAGGATGAGGAGCGATGGGAACTCTCCTTCACTGCTGGTGGAAATACAACATGCTACAGATACTCTGGAAGACTACGAAAACTAAACACTCTGACCAAACAGTCCAGCCATCACGCTCCACTGTTATTTACCCAGGAGCTGAAAACTTACGCGCACACAAAATGTCTACAGCAGCTTTATTCATAATTATCAAAACTGAGACGTCCTTCGGTGGGTAAATGGATAAATAAACTATGGGTCATCTAGACAATGGGATATCATTCAGTGCTAAAAGAAAATAACTATCAAGTCACGGAAAAAAGAGAAGAAACTTTTATCACATTACTAACAGAAAGAAGATAATCTGAAAAGACTACATACATACTATAGAATTCCAACTATATGACTACTCTGGAAAGGGCAAAACTAGGAAGACAGTAAGATCAGTGGCTGACAGTGGGTGGAGGTAGGTGGAGCCCAGAGGATATTTAGGGCAGTGAAAACGTGTGATTCTATACTGGTGGATACACGACACATCTGTGCAAACCCAGAGCACGTGCCACACCAAGAGTAAATTTTAAGGTAAACTATGGACTCTGAGTGTGTCAGTGTAGGTTCATCAGCTGCAACAAACGTAGCACTTGGCGGGGTATGCTGATCATGGGAACAACTATGGGAAAAGCTATGCATGTGTGGGGCAGGGAGTCTATCAGAAATCTCTACTTTCCCCTCAGTTTTGCTGTGAACTTAAAACTGTCCTTAAAAATTAAGACTTATTTAAAAAATAGTAATAAACTTCTCACCACCCTCAAAAAACATGGATGAATTCACAGAAGCATAATGTTAAATGTAAAAAGCCAGACACAAAAGAGTATATTTTGTCAAATTTGACTTACATGAAGTTTAAGAACAGGCAAAACTAACCCATGGACATAGAATTTGGAACAGTGATTGCTATGAGGGGCTGGGAACTGACTAGAATGGAGCACACTAGTACTTGTGAGGTGATGGAAAGTTTTATGTCTTAATTTGGGCTATTTAACAAGGATGTGGACTTCCTTGGTGGCTCAGTGGTAAAGAACCCACATGCCAATGCAGGAGACCTGGGTTCAATCCCTGGGTTGGGAAGATCCCCGGAGAAGGGAATGGCAACCCACTCTAGTATTCTTGCCTGGAGAATCCCATGGACAGAGGAGCCTGGTGGGCTACAGTCCATGGGTCACAAAGAGTTGGACACAATTTAGTGACTATACAAAAATAGACAAGGATATATGAATACATTTATCAAAACTCAATTTCACACTGTATATAAATTTTACCTCAATCCTCCCTGGTGGCTCAATGAAGAAACCTCCTGTAATACAGGAGACTGGAGTTTGATCCCTGGGTTGGAAAGATACCCTGGAAAAGGGAATGGCAACCCACTCCAGTATTCTTGCCTGAGTAATTCCATGGACAGAGGAGCCTGGCGGGCTATAGTCCATGGTGTTGAAAAGGTCGGACACAACTGATTGATTAACACTTTAAAAATAAGGAAAAAGCAAATTTATAGAAAGAATGAAAATACTTATGTTACAGTTTTTCCACTTGATAATAATGAACCTATTTTGAACCTTACTCTGATCAAATACTAGTCTTAAGAACCTGACATATTTTATCTAATTCTTACAAAAATTTAATAATGCTCTATTTTGCAGGCAAAAAGAGGCTACTTAAGGCCCATTTTTGTAAGTCTGAAGTGGCAAAGCCAGGATAGGAACACAGGATTCAAACCCTGGACACCAAGCTCTTAACCACTGTCCCACTCTGCTGCCAACTCAGAGCTCTCAGGATGCTGCTTCTCCAGAAACAACAAAACAACAAAACTTAGTCAGTTGACTAAGGCGGTGCCTACAGCAGAAGAGCAGGCTGAGGTCCTGTTAAGACTGTCGGTTTTTCTAGGAAAGTTCTAGGAGTAAGGAGCAAATAGAGATTTCCATGACATAAGACCACAGTGTGGCAGGGTCACTGTGCTTACTTAATTCAGATTTGCCCACCACTGGCCAAACCACGTTCTGGTGAGAAGTCAAAAGCACAGGCTTGTACAGTCTGGGAGAAAACTCCTAAGGGAGGACCTGTCTGCATTTGAAAAAAGCAACATTCGAATGACCTTAATTAATTAAGGAAATTGGATTAAACACAGTTAAACTCCTAGAAGGAAAAAAGATAACAAAATGAAGTGGAAAGAAATGGTCTACCAGGTGTGCACATTGTACAGTAAAAGACACAGAAACTATTATAAGTTCAAACTGAACTAAGCGACCCACAAAACAGTCTTTCTCCAAAATTAACAGTAGTTGGAATATATGGTAAGGGTTGAGTATGCAGTAGGCACTCAGTAAATTCTTATTGTTACCATTTAACAGGATTTATGACTTAGAAAAGATAGAAAACAACTCCATCTTACAACTGGTGCTGATCAGAGCTTAATGAGAATCTTCATCTCTCTTCTAAAAAAGTGATAAGCTTAGAAAGAATTCAGTTTTCAAAGGTCACCTAGTGAAGCTGGGACTGTGAAGAAGGCTTAGTGGTCAGTCTCCTCCAGCTCTGTCCAAACTCAGAGAGTATAACACCACCCAGAGTGAACTAAGAATTTTGAGTGATAATGACACGTCAATGGAGGCTCATCAGTTTAACAAAGGTTCCTCTTCCTGCAGGATGTCAATAATGGGGGAGGCTTTGTATGTGTGAAGACAGGGGTACTTTCCCCTCAATTTTGCTGTGAATCTAAAAGTGCTCTAAAAAAATAAAGTTTTAAATAACAAGAAGTCAGTCAAGTCCCCCAATCCCCACATCAACAGGAATTCTCACCGTTAACTGAATAAAGGAGAAAAGCCACATGAACATATCAAGAGACGGAGAACAGGCATCTGACAAAAATCAACAACCATCTCAAGACAAACAAAAAACAATACTAAGTAACCTAGGAATAGAAGGGAATGTCCTCAGCTTAATAAAGTGCATTTATACCTGCCAGCATGCCTAATGGGGAAAGATGGAGAACTTTCCCCTAAGATGGAGAAGAAAGAAGAGAAAAGGATGTCTGTCACCACTTTTATTCAGCACTATTCTAGGAGATCCAGTTAGTAAAATACAGAAGAAAAACATTTATAAAGGATACAGATAAGGGGAAAAGTAAAAAAGTTTTCATCAGCAGATTACATAGTCATGTACTGATTTGACCAAAAAGTTCATTCGGGTTTTCCCCAAACCCGGAAAACCCGAATGACCTTTTTGGCAAACTACAGAAAATCCCACATGAACTACAAAAGAAGCCCCTAGGCCTAATCTAGTGAATTTAAAAGGTCACAGGATAAAGGTCAATATATAAAAATCAACTGTATTTTTATTTAAAATTGATGATTAGAAATCCAAAATTTAAACAGCTATTTACAGTAACACCAAAAGCATGAAATATTAGGGAAAATTTAGTAAAATATGACCAACACATGGACAATAAAAAACTATAGCATACTGTCAAGACAAAGTGAATGTAGAGACAGACACCATGCTCACTGACTGCAAGACTCAACTTAGTTAAAACGTCCATTCTCCCAGAATTTATCTACAAACACAACCCCAATTAAAATCCCAGAAGGTTTTTTGCAGAAAATAACAAGCTGATTCTAAACTTTATATGGAAATTCAAAGACCCTGAAATAACCAAAACAAATTTGAGAAATAAAAAGTTGAAGAACTTAACCACCATCTGCTTTCATGAATCACTATGAAATTACAATCAAGACAGGGAAGCAGTGGCGTGAGGATGGATACAGAGGTCAGCGGAAGAGAAGAGAAATACTAAGAACAAATATATGAACATGGCCATTTTTAACAAAGACTGCAAAGTAATTCAATGGGGGAAGAATATATACATTTTGAAAAAAGTGAACTTTGGGTTCTACTTTATATCATGCAAAATTAAAATCATAAGTATCTAGCAACACTGGAAAAAAATTTTCATGAACTTGGGGTGGGAAAAGTTTACTTGTATAGAATACAAACAAGAAATTATTTTAAAATTTCTCATAAATCAATTTTGCTAAAATTACAAATGTCTTCTCTTCAAAAAAACATCATTAAAGAAACGAAAAACTAAGTCTGACTCTAAAAACACATCTGCAACACACGCAACTGACAAAGGGCTTCTGTCGACAATATAAAGAACTCTTACAACTGAGGAGGACGACAATCTAATAAAAAACGAGCAAAGGAGTTTGAACAGATACTTGAGAAATCAAGTAAGTCTACAAAAAGATGTCTGATGCCATTAGTCATCATGGAAATGCAAATGGAAATGGTACACTTTGGCACTACACACTTTAATTAGAGTGGCAGCAGGCAGGGGTTAAGTGTTGGCAAGAATGTGCAGAAACGAACTCTTCCTAATTGCTGGTTAAAAAATGTAAAATGGTACCATTTCTTTGGGAAAATGTGTCATTTTCTCATAAGGCTGAATATATACCTACCATATGACCCAGCAATTCTATTCCTAAATATTTACTACAAGTAAAGGAAAATAAATGTCTACACAAACACTTCTGTAAAAATGTTCATAGCTGCTTCGTTAATAACCTAAAACTATAATCAATCCAAGAATCCTTCAACAGGTACATGGATGAAGTATGGTGAAGACATATTAACCAGATAATGAAATCTTACTGAACAATAAAAAGAACAATCTATGACCTATGTAGCAACATGGATAAAGAGGTCACACACTGTGTAGTTCCATTAATATGAAACTATAAAACAGACAAAGCTAGTCTATGATGGCAGAAAGAAAGCTGGTATTAGGGGTGTAGAAGGGGCGCACTGACTTAAAAGAACATGAAGGGGAAAAAACAAAAAGAACACGAGGGAACATTCTGGGAATATGGACATGAGGTCTATATTCTAAATGATGGTGGCTGTATGTATGTGTGATTTTGTCCACATACACTGAACTGTACACTTAACAGGAGTGTATTTTCTTACATGAAAGTTATGTTAACCATGAAAAATAAGCACATTTTCACGACTTAATTTTTCAGAAGAGGAGCTTACCTTATTGAGGGCAACAATGAAGGGACATTTTTTAGATTTCAAAAGGTTGATAGATTCAATTGTCTGGGGCTCCAAACCATGCATAATATCAACAACTAAAATGGCAATGTCACAAAGAGAGCTTCCTCTGTTTCTCAGATTACTGTTGGAAAAGGACACATAAATAGAAATCTTGAAATTAAATACTTTTACTCAAAGAAACTTAAAATGTTCATTTCTTTGTAAAACCCACACAGAAAGAACAAAATGAAGTACATGCATTAAATTCAAGTGGCATTAGCCCTTAACATGCCAAATGCTCATCTGACAGTGAACTGACATCAATTGCAATGACTTAGTTCCAGAAATTCCTCCATTATGTCTGCCAGTTTTACTGACCAAGTTTTTTGCACTAAGGAACATGGTCAAGAGGCAACAGAATAAAACTCCACCTGTAACAGTTTCATAGGAGATAGACCAGACATGTATTAGGATTTGCTCTTTCAAAGTGGAAAAGACTTCTCTCTACAAAAAAACAAGTCCCCAAATAAAGTCCTACTAACAAGTCAGTGAGGCACAGGTGAGGGCTGGTAGTTACAAGGACCACAGATATCAAAATAGTACACAAAGATTAATGACTAGTCAGAAGTCCTCACTCACTGAACGTCGAGACTTACTGGCTTCAAGCAGTGTGCCTGCTGACAAAAGACACAAATCACTCTTACCTGAAAGACTCATGCCCCGGAGTGTCAATAATCAGCATTCCTGGAATCCGTACGTTCTCTCGATCAAACTAGAAAAAATAGGAAAAGTGGAGAGCTGACTTAACAAAGAACCAAAACAACAAAAGCATCTTTACAAGACAATTATTCTGCCAGGAAAACTTCAAAATAACAGCACTTCCTTTTCCAAATGAACTGCTTTAAAACAGTGAGTCAACCAGCAAAGCACAACAGTTAACATTTTCATTAATATTAAAAGGCGTTCTGTAGAAAAAAATGAAATGAGAAAAATTCCCCTTGTTAAGTTAACTATGATGTAGTCTAAAACTGAACAGATTACTCGTAAGGGACAAATGACAGAGGATCTGAGAGTGATTATCTATAAAAAGCTAACACAGAAGAAGAGGCTCTCAGTGTTTGGAAAACTTATCTGGTCAAATTTTAGAGCAATTCTAAACTCTGAAAAATATCCCAAAGTATGTTTAAAAGAGAATTAACATATTAAATTATTAAAAGAATTAAGCTCATATCCTGCTTTATTCAAATGTCATTATAAAGACTTGATTTTCTGGACAAAAGTCCATGAATGAATGGAAAGAGCATTACACCTGAGTATTCAGCCACTGGAAGGACTGATGCTGAAGCTGAAGCTCCAATGTTCTGCCACCTGATGTGAAGAACTGACTCATTAGAAAAGACCCTGATGCTGAGAAAGATTAAAGGCAGGGGGAGAAGGGGACAACAGAGGATGAGATGGTTGGATGATATCATCAACTTGATGGACATGAGTTTGAGCAAGCTCCAGGAGTTGGGGATGGACAGCAAAGCCTAGTGTGATACAGTCCATGGGTCTCAAACAGTCGGACATGACTAGGTGACTGAACTGAACTGAACTGAGATATGGACATCCTCTTTTAACCTGAACATTAGCACTGGCCAACAAATCTCTCTTACGCATACACACACAGAACTTTTTTCACTTTGTTTATCTATACTTTTGTCAATCTTGATATGATTTTCCAAAATCTTATCTAGTGATCTAGGTCAAAATGATTCAAATGCAAAACATTTCAATTTTGCATTCTGGTGGTCTTAAATCAAAATCTGCCATAATTACTTTCAGTTCACTGTCTGGAATACAAACAATAAAAACCACCAGAATCAAATTTCATTTACAAATTCAGAAAACTGCAATTCAAGAAAACTATCCTAAAATAAAGATATTAAACTATATACTAAAATGGAACACCATATAACTAGAAAATTGACCCAGAACAACCAATACCAAGATGCAAAAGACCACATAGTTTATAAGAGGATGAAAGCCAGCTTGTATTAAAACTTGAAAGGTGAAGCTTTATGTGAGAAGAAACTTGAACAACAGTCAATACACTTTAGGAGAGAAAAAGTGAACCAAGGATTTACATGCAGCCAACTGATTTTCCAGGATGAAAGTCACAAAGTAACGCTTCAATGTTCAAAGAACTCAAGGAATATTACTTCCATTACTCCTTTAGGAATCTATGAGAAAACAAGCTTCAAAAAACAACTTCCAACAAACAAAACAAAAGCTGGAGTGACACGCTCACAGAGCCTTTCTAAACACAGAACTGAGACTGAAGAGAGACACCAGCATGTGACAATATGCTGTGTGTTACATCGGAGCGCATGGATGTCACAAGACAAACAAGACTACTTGAACAGTATCAAAAACACTCAGAAGCCAATCAATCCTAGAAAGATGGAACTATCTCGGCATAGTAAAAATTGAAATGGATTAAAACACAGTATAAACAGGTTGAAATCCATGAGTTTATAATAACATAAAACCAAACCACTCTTTGTTTGAAAAGCTGGTACATAAAGGTGAAGGATCAGACCTTTCTCCCGCATCCCATCACTCTGAGACCAAACAGTAGATGAGGACTCTGCAGAAGTAATTGGGTAACAGGACCGGAATATCAACATTTAGAGATGACTTTAAAAGCTAATCCTGGGTGGAAGAGGAGGACTCGGACTGAAAAGGGACACAAGGCTTCTGAAGAAACTGGCAAGGTTCTACCCAGAAGCTGAGTAACACAAACGGTGTTTGATTCACTAAGCTTTACATTAATCATATGTGATTTTCCCTCGTGTTATATTTAACAAAAATAAAAACTGAGTATTTCTAAAGTTGAGAAATAGGAGATAAAATCAGAAGAGCTGGGGAGGAAACAGAATGTTTAAACATGTTTAAACATGGGGATCCATGATAAGAGTATTAAAACAAGGAAATGGCAGACTTTTAACACAGAAAAGCAACTGCCTCTTGGAGCAAGAGGGAAGGAGCACTCCTACAATATTTAATGCTTTATGTCTTTAAAAAAGAGATCTGAAGGGCAACGTGGAGTTTGTTACTTATGAATGGTGAGTGTGTGGATCTGTGATACTATTCTGTTCTTTTTTTCTATATGTAAAATAATTTATAACAATTTTTGTCAGAGATTAAGACACACGAAATACAGTGCACTTACATTTTTAATCATCTTAGTTTGTTCATTAATAGCTTCAAGAGGGACATTGGTGGCACCAATTTGCTGTGTGATACCACCTGCTTCACCATCTTGTACATGTGTGTGACGGAGCTGGGATGAGAGAGCAGATTCCAAGTCAAATTTCAAAATGCATAAAGAAGCAAAAGCAGTAATAAAACAACAGCTTACTTTCTGTAAACAGAACTGCCCATGTGTGCTATAGTTTCTATTAGCTTTTCATAGGGTATCATTCACTTATTCAAAGAGTTATATATCAATGCACACAACATTTTCTTACCTTATCTAGAATTTTTGTCTTCCCTGTATCCACATGTCCAAGTACACAAATAACAGGAGCTCTCAGCTTCTCTGTATTTACATTTTTACTGTGTTCAAGTCGCCGTTTCTGGGAACAACAACAAAAATACACACACAAAATTAAATATTTCAAACTTTCACTACCATTTTCCTTTAAATTAGTTTCCCTTCGCAAGAGAACGCCACAACCTGCATACAAGTTGTTTGCTGATTTAACTACGTGTAATTGCATTTTACAATGTGAACTTTACAACCTTTGAGCAAGGAGACACCTGTTTAGATTTCAGAGCAGCACTGCTAATTATGGATTAGAATGATGTAAAATATTTGCTCAAACTTTCTGAACACTTTTGTACGTGGTTAACTTAATGGAATATAATGAATATTTTGTTCACACTTACTATATAGTATAAACCTCTAACTTATGTTGTTGTTTTTCTGTTGTCTAATTGCTAAATCATGTCCAACTCTTTATGACTCCGTGGACTGTAGCCCAGCAGGCTCCTCTGTCCATGGGATTTTCCAGGCAAGAATACTGGAGTGGATAGCCATTTCCTTCTCCAGGGCATCTTCCCAAACCAGAGATCAAACCTATGTCTCCTGTGGTGCAGGTGGATTCTTTACTGCTGACCCACCAGGGAAGCCCTGTGGGGGAAAGTTTATATAAAAAGAAGTATACTCCAGCATTCAAAAAAATTTCACTTCAAATTGTTAAAAATCTTAAAGCAATATATTTCAAAACTGTATCCAGTGCACACGTACACAGCTACTGCACACTTCAGCCTAAGACACCCAGATGGCACTCCCACCTTCCCAAGGTGGATCTAAGCATGAGAAAGCCTTCCGACCCACCATGTGTTTACCAAGCACCTACTTCCAAACACTTCAGCTTCTGAGAACCAAACAAAAGCACAAGGCAGCAGCTCCTCTTCAGAACGCCAGCCTTTCAGGTGAAGCTGGCGTGCAAATGAGGAGGACTTCCACAAAAGGCTGAAGTGATGTCATTCACAAAACTATTTTCCATCTAAAAACCATTTTTGTAAGAACACTCTCATTTCTAGCATCAGACACTGAATCCTTCTATAGAAACTGTAATGAAAAAATATTTTGGAATGCCAAAAGAGAGATGCAATTTTACTAGCAAAGAGCAGTACACAACAGCTTCACAGTGTTTATGACTCACACTTTACCTGGTAGTCTAGTGATTAAGAATCCACCAGCCAATGCAGGGGACAAGGGTTCGATCCCTGGCCCAGAAGATTCCACGTGTTGTAGAGCAACTAAGACCATCCCCACAACTACTGAGCTGGTGCTCTAGAGCCCATGAGCCCAGAGCCCCTGCTCCACAACAAGAGAAGCCACTCCAAGGGGAAGCCTGTGCACTGCAATCAGAGAGCAGCCCCTGCTTGCTGCAACTAGAGAAACGTCGTGTACAGCAATGAAGACCCAGCACAGCCAAAACTAATAAATAAAATCTTTAAAAAAAAAGTATGACTCAAAAGCAAACATCATGAGCTTAGTTACAATCTATGAAGAATTACTGGAGTAAAAAAATTTCAGTGTAGTGCAGCACATAAGATCAATCTATAAAAATCAACTGCATTTCTTTGTACTAACAATGGAAGATTAAATAGTGACTCCACTCACAAGAGCATCAAAAAAAAAACAATATATGTGACAATAAACTTAACAAAAGAAAAATAAATCCTATACTCTGGAAACTACAAAACATTGCTGGATGAACTTTCAAAGGATCTAAATAAATGGAGAGATAGCTATTTTCCACAGATTGGCAAATTCAGTATTAATAAGATGGTAATTCTCCCTAAAATTGATCTACAGATTCAATGCAGTCCCTATCAAAAGTGTGAGAAGACTTTTGCAAAAACTGATAAGCTGATTCTAAAATCTGTATGGAAAAGCAAGTGACCTAGGAAGTTGAAACAATCTAAAATAGGAGGAACAATGTTGGAAGACTTACATTACCCAACTTCAAAACTTATCACGAAAACTATAGTAATCAAGAAAGTGTGGTACTGACATAAGAAAAGACACACAGATAAATGAAACAGAACTGAAAGTCCAAAAGCAAACCCTCACACTTCTGCCACTTGATTTGTCAAAGATGAGAAGGCAACACAAAGAGGGGAAGAGTCGTCTTTTAAACCAACGGTGCTGGTTATCATTAAAAAAATGACCTAAATCCTTACACCCTACATAAAAATTATCTTAAAATAGATACAAGGACAAAAAGTATAAATCTGTAAGAAGAAAATCACAGGACAAACTATTCATGATCGTGGTTTCAACAAGATTTCTTCAATACAACACCAGAAGAATAATTCATGCTCTAGTAAAAGAAAAACTTAATAAATTAGATGTTACCAAACTTAAAATGTATGCATGTCAAAAAGATACTGCTAAAAATGAAAACTACTCTTACAACACAATAAAAAAAGACAAATTCCAAAATTTTAAAAATGAACAAAAGTTTGGATACTTCAACAATTAAGACTATAGGAATGGCCAAAAAGCATACAAAGAAATGATAAACATCATGGAAATGCAAATTAAAACCATAGTTAGACACATTGCTTCACATCCCTCTAGAATGGTTATAATGGGAAAGCAGACAATAACAAGTATTTGGACGTAGAGAAACTAGAACCCTCAAGTGATTAAAATCTTTAATTGTAGAGAAACTTTGAAAATGCAGTTTCTGAAAAAGCTAAACACGAATTTACTACGTGAGTAAGCAATTTCATTCTTCAGTTCAGACACAGCTCAGCTGTGTCTGACTCTTTGCGACCCCATAAATTGCAGTACGCCAGGCCTCCCTGTCCATCACTAACTCCTGGAGTCCACTCAAACTCATGTCCATCAAGTTGGTGATGCCATCCACCATCTCATCCTCGGTCGTCCCCTTCTCCTCCTACCCCCAATCCCTCTCAGCATCAGGTCTTTTCCAATGGTCAACTCTTCGCATGAGGTAGCCAAGGTATTTGAGTTTCAGCTTCAGCATCAGTCCTTCCAATGAACACCCAGGACCGATCTCCTTTAGGATGGACTGGTTGGATCTCCTTGCAGTCCAAGGGACTCTCAAGAGTCTTCTCCAACACCACAGTTCAAAAGCATCAATTCTTTGGCGCTCAACTTTCTTCACAGTCCAACTCTCACATCCATACGTGACCACTGGAAACACCATATAGCCTTGACTAGACGGACCTTTGCTGGCAAAGTAGTACTCTGATTTTTTTTTCCTTTCTTTCTTTTTTTAAAAAAAATTTTTTTTTTTAACTTTACAATATTGTATTGGTTTTGCCATATATCGACAATCTCTTTAACAAGTAGTGCTGGGAAATCTGGTCAACCACTTGTAAAAGAATGAAACTAGAACACTTTCTAACACCATACACAAAAATAAACTCAAAATGGATTCAAGATCTAAACGTAAGACCAGAAACTATAAAACTCCTAGAGGAGAACATAGGCAAAACACTCTCTGACATACATCACAGCAGGATCCTCTATGACCCACCTCCCAGAATATTGGAAATAAAAGCAAAAATAAACAAATGGGACCTAATTAACCTTAAAAGCTTCTGCACATCAAAGGAAACTATTAGCAAGGTGAAAAGGCAGCCTTCAGAATGGGAGAAAATAATAGCAAATGAAGCAACTGACAAACAACTAATCTCAAAAATATACAAGCAACTCCTACAGCTCAACTCCAGAAAAATAAATGACCCAATCAAAAAATGGGCCAAAGAACTAAATAGACATTTCTCCAAAGAAGACATACAGATGGCTAACAAACACATGAAAAGATGCTCAACATCACTCATTATCAGAGAAATGCAAATCAAAACCACTATGAGGTACCATTTCACAGCAGTCAGAATGGCTGCTATCCAAAAGTCTACAAATAATAAATGCTGGAGAGGGTGTGGAGAAAAGGGAACCCTCTTACACTGTTGGTGGGAATGCAAACTAGTACAGCCACTATGGAGAACAGTGTGGAGATTCCTTAAAAAACTGGAAATAGAACTGCCTTATGATCCAGCAATCCCACTGCTAGGCATACACACTGAGGAAACCAGAATTGAAAGAAACACGTGTACCCCAATGTTCATCACAGCACTGTTTATAATAGCTAGGACATGGAAGCAACCTAGATGTCCATCAGCAGACGAATGGATAAGAAAGCTGTGGTACATATACACAATGGAATATTACTCAGCCATTAAAAAGAATACATTTGAATCAGTTCTAATGAGGTGGATGAAACTGGAGCCTATTATACAGGGTGAAGTAAGCCAGAAGGAAAAACACCAATACAGTATACTAACGCATATATATGGAATTTAGAAAGACGGTCTAACAATAACCCTGTATACGAGACAGCAAAAGAGACACTGATGTATAGAACAGTCTTTTGGACTCTGTGGGAGAGGGAGAGAGTGGGATGATTTGGGAGAATGGCATTGAAACATGTAAAATATCATGTATGAAACGAGATGCCAGTCCAGGTTCGATGCACGATACTGGATGCTTGGGGCTGGTGCACTGGGACGACCCAGAGGGATGGTACGGGGAGGGAGGAGGGAGGAGGGCTCAGGATGGGGAACACAGGTATACTTGTGGCATGAATCCGCCACAAAAAGTATACCTGTGTTCCCATCCTGAGCCCTCCTCCCTCCTCCCTCCCCGTACCATCCCTCTGGGTCGTCCCAGTGCACCAGCCCCAAGCATCCAGTATCGTGCATCGAACCTGGACTGGCATCTCGTTTCATACATGATATTTTACATGTTTCAATGCCATTCTCCCAAATCATCCCACTCTCTCCCTCTCCCACAGAGTCCAAAAGACTGTTCTATACATCAGTGTCTCTTTTGCTGTCTCGTATACAGGGTTATTGTTAGACCGTCTTTCTAAATTCCATATATATGCGTTAGTATACTGTATTGGTGTTTTTTCTTCTGGCTTACTTCACCCTGTATAATAGGCTCCAGTTTCATCCACCTCATTAGAACTGATTCAAATGTATTCTTTTTAATGGCTGAGTAATATTCCATTGTGTATATGTACCACAGCTTTCTTATCCATTCGTCTGCTGATGGACATCTAGGTTGCTTCCATGTCCTAGCTATTATAAACAGTGCTGTGATGAACATTGGGGTACACGTGTTTCTTTCAATTCTGGTTTCCTCAGTGTGTATGCCCAGCAGTGGGATTGCTGGATCATAAGGCAGTTCTATTTCCAGTTTTTTAAGGAATCGCCACACTGTTCTCCATAGTGGCTGTACTAGATTGCATTCCCACCAATAGTTTAAGAGGGTTCCCTTTTCTCCACACCCTCTCCAGCATTTATTGCTTGTAGCATTTCTCCAAAGAAGACATACAGATGGCTAACACACACATGAAAAGATGCTCAACATCACTCATTATCAGAGAAATGCAAATCAAAACCACTATGAGGTACCATTTCACGCCAGTCAGAATGGCTGCGATCCAAAAGTATCTTTGCTTTTTAATATGCTATCTAGGTTGGTCATAACTTTCCTTCCAAGGAGTAAGCATCTTTTAATTTTATGGCTGCAATCACCATCTGCACTGATTTTGGAGCTCAAAAAAATAAAGTCTGACACTGTTACCCCATCTATCTTCCCCTGAAGTGATGGGACAAGATGCCATAATCTTAGTTTTCTGAATGCTGAGCTTTAAGTCAACTTTTTCACTCTCCTCTTTCACTTTCATGGGCTTTTTAGTTCCTCTTCACTTTCTGCCATAAGGGTGGTGTCATCTGCATATCTGAGGTTATTGATATTTCTCCCAGCAATCTTGATTCCAGCTTGTGTTTCTTCCAGTCCAGCGTTTCTCATGATGTACTCTGCATATAAGTTAAATAAACGGGGTGACAATATAGAGCCTTGATGAATTCCTTTTCCTATTTGGAACCAGTCTGTTGTTCCATGTCCAGTTCTAACTCTTGCTTCCTGACCTGCATACAGATTTCTCAAGAGGCAGGTCAGGTGGTCTGGTATTCCCATCTCTTTCAGAATTTTCCACAGTGTATTGTGATCCACATAGTCAAAGGCTTTGGCATAGTCAATAAAGCAGAAATAGATGTTTTTCTGGAACTCTCTTGTTTTTTCCATGATCCAGCAGATGTTGGCAATTTGATCTCTGCTTCCTCTGTCTTTTCTAAAACCAGCTTGAACATCAGGAAGTTCACGGTTCACATATTGCTGAAGCCTGGCTTGGAGAATTTTGGACATTACTTTACTAGCGTGTGAGATGAGTGCAACTGTGCAGTAGTTTGAGCATTCTTTGGCATTGCTTTTCTTCGGGATTGGAATGAAAACTAACCTTTTCCAGTCCTGTGGCCACTGCTGAGTTTTCCAAATTTGCTGGCATATTGAGTGTAGCACTTTCACAGCACCATCTTTCAGGATCTGAAATAGCTCAACTGGAATTCCATCACCTCCACTAGCTTTGTTTGTAGTGATGCTTTCTAAGGCCCACTTGACTTCACATTCCAGGATGTCTGGCTCTAGGTGAGTGAACACACCATCATGATTATCTGGGTCATGAAGCTCTTTTTTGTACAGTTCTTCTGTGTATTCTTGCCACCTCTTCTTAATATCTTCTGTTAGGTCCATACCATTTCTGTCCTTTATTGTGCCCATCTTTGTATGATTTGTTCCCTTGATATCTAATTTTTTTGAAGAGATCTCTAGTCTTTCCCATTCTGTTGTTTTCCTCTATTTCTTTGCACTGATTGCTGAGGAAGGCTTTCTTACCTCTCCTTGCTATTCTTTGGAACTCTGCATTCAGATGTTTATATCTTTCCTTTTCTCCTTTGCTTTTCGCGTCTCTTCTTTTCACAGCTATTTGTAAGGCCTCCCCAGACAGCCATTTTGCTTTTTTGCATTTCTTTTCCATGGGGATGGTCTTGATCCCTGTCTCCTGTACAATGTCACGAACCTCATTCCATAGCTCATCAGGCACTCTATCTATCAGATCTAGGCCCTCAAATCTATTTCTCACTTCCACTGTATAATCATAAGGGATTTGATTTAGGTCATACCTGAAGGAGAGCCAACCAGTCCATTCTGAAGGAGATCAGCCCTGGGATTTCTTTGGAAGGAATGATGCTAAAGCTGAAACTCCAGTACTTTGGCCACCTCATGCAAAGAGTTGACTCATTGGAAAAGACTCTGATGCTGGGAGGGATTGGGGGCAGGAGAGAAGGGGACGACAGAGGATGAGATGGCTGGATGGCATCACTGACTCGATGGACTTGAGTCTGAGTGAACTCCGGGAGTTGGTGATGGACAGGGAGGCCTGGCCTGCTGCAATTCATGGGGTCGCAAAGAGTCGGACACGACTGAGCGACTGAACTGAAATGAATCGTCTAGTGGTTTTCCCACTTTCTTCAATTTAAGTCTGAATTTGGCAATAAGGAGTTCATGATCTGAGCCACAGTCAGCTCCTGGTCTTGTTTTTGCTGACTGTATAGAGCTTCTCCATCTTTGGCTGCAAAGAATATAATCAATCTGATTTCAGTGTAGACCATCTGGTGATGTCCATGTATAGAGTCTTCTCTTGTGTTGTTGGAAGAGGGTGTTTATTATGACGAGTGCATTTTCTTGGCAAAACTCTATTAGTCTTTGCCCTGCTTCATTCCGTATTGCAAGGACAAAATTGCCTGTTACTCCAGGTGTTTCTTGACTTCCTACTTTTGCATTCCAGTCCTGTATAATGAAAAGGACATCTTTTCTGGGTGTTAGTTCTAAAAGGTCTTGTAGGTCTTCATAGAACCGTTCAAGTTCAGCATCTTCAGCGTTACTGGTTGGGGCATGGGCTTGGATTACTGTGATATTGAATGGTTTGCCTTGGAAACGAACAGAGATCATTCTGTCAGTTTTGAGATTGCATCCAAGTACTGCATTTCGGACTCTTTTGTTGACCATGATAGCTACCCCATTTCTTCTAAGGGATTCTCACCCACAGTAATAGATATAATGGTCATCTGAGTTAAATTCACCCATTCCAGTCCATTTTAGTTCGCTGATGCCTAGAATATTGATGTTCACTCTTGGCATCTCCTGTTTGACCACTTCCAATTTGCCTTGATTCGTGGACCTGACATTCCAGGTTCCTATGCAATATTCCTCTTTATGGCATCGGACCTTGCTTCTATCATCAGTCACATCCACAACTGGGTATTCGTATCTCACTCTTAGACACTGCCAAATTTCTAGGATTAAAAAAAAATTCACTCCTAAAAATTGTTTTTATTCAAAAGTAACAAAAATATATCTCCATGCACAGACTCATATGAGACCGTTTTGTAACAGAAGTACAAATGACAAAAAGTGGAAACAATTCAAATGTTCTTTAACTGGTGAATGGACACAAATAAAATGTGGTATCTATATATAACGGAACACTGCTGTCAGTTAAAAGGAACACAGTACTGACAGAGCAGCAACACAGATGAAGAGGCTGAAGTGACAGAAGCCAGACACAAAAGACCACGTAATACAAAGTTGCATTTATGATGAAGTTTCTGGAGAAGACGCTGTCCTGAGGCAGGAAACAGATGAGCAGTTGCTTGGGGGCAGGAATGGGTAATGACTGCAGATTGGCACAAGGATATTTCTGGGGTGATGAACATATTCTAAAAGTTGAGTTGTGGGACTGGCTGCACAACTCTGTAAATTTACAAAATGTCACTGAATTGTAAACTTAAAATGGGTCAGTTTTACAGTATGAAATCACATCTCAACCAAGCTGTTCAAAAATTGTTGACCTAGGACTTCCCTGGTGGTCTAGTGGTTAAGAATCTGCCACACAGTGCAGGAGACACAGGTTCGATCCTGGGTCCAGGAAGATCCCACATGGCACAAAGCAACTAAGCCCATGAGCTACAACTGATGAGCCCATGAACTGCAACGAAGCACAGCACAGCACAGCACAGAACTAGCTTGAGCACAGCAATGAAGACCCAGTACAGCCAAAACACTTTTTTTAAATTGTTGAGCTAAAGAGGACCACTGCATATTGTTAAAAGGAGGGGCCGGGGGTGGGGGGATGCAAACACTAAATTTATTACTTAATTTTTAATTATTTTTTTTTTAAATCATGGGGTTCATAACCAGATTCATTGCCAAAGGCAGTTCTATCTCACTAGGGAGTGAGATAATAGGGAACTGTTACTTTATGATTATACCCATTCTGTTCGTAAATCACCAAGCACTGTATACAATGTCTGGCTGAAGTAGGTCTGTGAGAAGAAGCAGAGACACGAGCAGGAGAAGGGAGGGGATTTAGAGGGTGATCAGAGATACTGCTGAACATCCTAAAATGAAGAGGACAGTCCCCCACAGCAGAGAATTCTTAGGCCCAAAAATGTCAATAGTGCTGAGGCTGAGAAACCCCGATTTACAGTAACAGACTTTGTTAGTCCTTTAGAAATTTGGAAAATGTATTCCTAACTAAACTTTACAGAAGGAAAAGGCAAATACTGATACAGAGGTATTCACAAACTAACTGAAAGCTAGAATTGCACATGAAAAAATTAAGGAAAGCTAAAAACAATTTTAGTTTTAAAACAGTTTAGCCTCTTCAAAGCAAATTAGTTTTTAGTGTATTATTTATGCTAAGCTGACATAACTAGAGAAAACTTCCTCCTGAAGTCTAGTAGAAATAGTAGTAGAAGTCTACTGCATTAAGAAGGGAAAACAGTTAAGTGGCAGGGTATGTGAACTTGACTAAACGGAAGCCTCATTAACCCACCTGATCTAAAGAACTAAAGGGACCACATGTGTCAGAATGACTAAACACACAAGGCAAACACTCAATTAGAGCGCATAAGCTCAGAGTATCTCTATAAACCTATAAAAAAATCTCTCAAAGAGCACACTAAAATTTGGATTAAAAAAAGAAAAAACTGATAAAGCAGTCAGCATTCCATCTTAGCAAACAGTGAGGTCCTTGGGTTAGACCAGTGTCAAGGACCTATTATGTCTCAGCATCACAAAAACGGAACAGATACCAATCCGAGACTGTTTTTTAAATTGCTCCTCAATAGAAGCGTTAGTTGTAAAGTTCTAATGATCACAGAGGAAGGGGGTGGAAAGGAGTAGAGAAGAGGAAAAATGAGTACCTCAATCCTCCGTTTTGCTTTGTCATAAGCCCGTTCTTCTTTAGTTCGATCGTCGTCAGAGTCATCCTCAGATTCTGAGCTCACGTCTTTGCTTGGCTTTTTATCCAATGTTTTCCCAGCGTCCTTCTCATCTGACACCTTTTCATCATCATCTTCACCTTCACTGCCTTCACTGTCTCCTTCTTCCTCCTCTTCGTCTTCACTCTCTTCTTCCTCCTCCTCCTCCTCTTCCTCCTCCTCCTCCTCTTCAGGGTTTTCTTTTACTTCTATATGCACCGTGTTTTCTTCTTTCAAGGAAAAGACATTTTGAAATAAACCAAAGTTAAAAATGAGATTTCTATCAAGATAGAGACCTTAAAGGCAAAATAATACCGAAAGGGTACTAAATAAGGCAGTAACATTTTACTATATAATTCAAAATTAATATTTTCATACCTCATAAATGCAAAGTTTTGTCTACATACTACAGTAAAGACTGCCTTTTAACAGTAAAAACTTAATGCATTAACCATACTTAAGCTAATAAAAAAAGGAAAGCATCACTGGCCAGGATACACTGTCCCTGAGAGGACAGAAACCCAGGGAAGGGAGCACAATGTTTAGTACCTCCTCCCCCCGGGGTCATCTGCGGACCCTGGAGGAGGCAGCTGAAAGGCTATGCAGCACTCTTAAAGGCCCCTCAGCGCTCAAGGGTCCAGGCACTGGGAGTTCAGGCCTACCAACAATTTCAGGGGGGCAAGGTAGACAGACACTGGGTAGTGCCCGTACTGTGGGGTGAAATCCTGAAAAACTCTGGGGAAATAACAGGATAAACAGGAAGTAAACAGGATCTCCCCATTACTGGCAGATCACCTCCAGGTTCTCTAAATTCGAAACGGGGAGTAAGATGATTCTATATTGCTAGTTCACTCAGACTCCTGGTAGATGTACATATAAATTCTCTCTGGAGTAAGAAAACACCAACTTTGCCATCAAATTATTTCTACAGTTTCAAACAACTCAGGAGAAAATAAAAACAAACTGGGTTGAATCATAATAAAACTGATGAAAACAAAGACACATGGAAACTTTAGAGTGATACCTGACTTTTAAACAGAAACAATAAAAGCCAAGACAGGGGATTAGAATCATCAAAGCATTAATCAAATTACAACAAAGAATTTCTCATTTAGTATGTTACCTTCAAGAATGAAGATGAGGGATTCCCTGGTGGCTCATTGGTGAAGAATCTGCCTGCCAAAGCAGGAGACATGGGTTCGATCCCTGGTCGAGGAAGACCCACATGCTGCAGAGCAACCAAGCCTGTGTGCTACAACTATCAAGCCTGTGGTCTAAAGACCAAAAGCCCCAAGTACTGAAGCCCCCATGCCCTGGAGCCCATGTTCCGCAACAGAAGGCACCACGATGAAAAGCCTGTGTACCACCAACTAGAGAGTTAGCCCCTACTTACCGCAACTAGAGAAAAGCCCACGTAGCAATGAAAACCCAGCACAGCCAAAAATAAATACATTTTTTTTTAAAAAGAATGAAGATGAGATAAAGATTTTTCAGAAAAGCAAATATGGACAGTCTCCGTAGCAGATTCATACTGAAGGAATTCTAAAAGATACACTTCAGGTTGGAAGAAATGACCCCAATAGAAGGTAAGAGATTGAGGAAGGAAAGAAGCACCACAAAACTCAGAATGTGAATAAACTTCAATGTATACCCATTGTTGTGTGTGTGTGTTTTAAAGCTTTTGGGGTTTAAAACAGAGAATTAAAGTAAATGAGAACAATGGTATATATAAACTGAGAACTGTTCAAATGTAATTTATGTATTCTATGGTCTTTATCTTGCTTGGAAAGAAGGTAACAGACATTGATAGTTCAGAAGTCCACGTTAAAACTATCTAGAGTAACCACCAAAAGGAAGGAGAAAAGTACAAAACGTCCAAGCTCATGAAAGGGCAAAAAAAGGAATTAAAGAAAAAAAATCAAATAATCCAAAAGCTAGTTAGAAAGGAGAGAAAAAGAAATAGAACAAATAAGAGTAAGATGATAAACAGAAGATCACTAAACTTCATTAACTGTATTACATTCTAGATGTAATGGGCTAAGTACTCCAGGTAAAATAAAAAGTAACAAAATAGATTTAAAAACCTCAACTATATGCTGTGTAAGGATATAGAAAGTGTAATACAGACAGAAAAATCAAGTAAATTAAAGCTGGTATACCTATATTAACATCAGATAAGGCAGACTTTAAGGAAAAAGACATTACTAGAAATAAGATATAAAACAGTCAATTCATCAGAAAGATGTAAGATTACATTCATTTAATAATACAGCACAAAACTACATAGAGCAAAAATTAAGATAACTCAGAGAAAAAGACAAACTATAAGCACAATGGGAGATTTAAGTATACCACTCTCAGCAAAAGAGAGAAAAGTACTGAGAAAAAAAACTCAGAAGCTGAATAAAATAATCAGCAACCTAAATACAGATAGCAAAGCACTCAACTAATGCAGAATATAAACTCTTTCCAGTCACATGAAACATGTAAAATAACCAACCATTTGTTGGGTTGTAAATTAAGTCAACACAGTTCAAAGGATAGAAACACGTGTTTTTCTGATCACAATGAAATAACAAAGATATGTAAAGTCTTCATTTTCATAAAATAAGAAATAAACTTCTAAGTAAATTATAGGCTAAAATATCAAAATATAAATTTAAAAATATCAATATATCAGAACTTAGAGAATTTGGCTAAAGCCAGGCTTAGAGAAAAATACATCATTTTAAAAAAGACTGAAAAAACAAACAGCCAAATATTCACTTCAAAAAGTTAGGAGAAAGCCAACAAATAAAACCCTAAAAAAGAAGCCAGGAAGAAATGACCAGGAAAACCATTTTTTATTCACAATGATTAGGAGGAACTCTATTATCTTGTTTGTATATCTTTGTATTTATTCTAAGTTAAAGAGCTTTAATAATCTATTTTCATTTGTAAAAATCATCTATTTTCATTTGTAAAAATCACCATTCTGGGAAAAAATGCATTCTAAATACTAGGCAACTATCTTACAAATCACTTTCTGAAAAACCATTTATTAATAAAATCAGGATCCACAGGAGGATTTAGGGATCATGGCAATGGAAAGAGCCAGACTGTCCTCTATCTCCAGGAATGCTCGTGCAGCTTTCACAATCAAGACTACTCCTTTAAACACAGACACATCACGAGTAGCCAACGGACGTATCAGTGCGCGCTTCCGAGCTACTCACCTGTCTCTCTCTCCTCATCGCTAGCCATAGCTTCCCAGTCATCCAACCCAGCATCCTCGGTTTCTTCTTCCTCTTCTGTGGATGAAAGTTTTCATTAAGGACATAAAAATTATCTAGAATTTAAGATTGCTTTTAGAAAAAAAAATGTAGAAAACTATACTGACATTTAAAAAATGCTTTAGTTATAAAAAGAAGTATGTATATAATTTCATTCTTTGCAACTATTTTTCAACATACCTAGTAGGTTAAATCCTTTACTGTCACTAGATGCTTCACAATTTCCTCATGTTTTGAGTACAATATATTAAACTTAACCCAGATTTCATATCTGAGGTAAAATATTGCTGTTCAGTTGCTAAGTCATGTCCAAAATATTAGCAACTCATTGAAATATTCCTTTAGATCTTGAAAAGGGTACATGATGGCATTCAGTTCTTGAGGACAAATGGAATTTCACATATCTCTTCTTTTTGATCTTCAAACTATATACATAAGAATGTATTGTTTATTTAGCTTTAACCTCTTCAAATACATACAAATACTACTTCAATTACATACTTGGAGGTACCAATCTACACTTCTCTTCCAGCTGAAAGAACAGCATGTCGTGCTTACAACCCAAAAATGGCCAGAAAGGTATAATTTTGAATTTAAAGACTATAAACTCCCCTTATTAACAAAAATGACTCTCTTTTTACTTCAATCTAGTCAAGCAAAATTATTCTCAAATGAAAGGAAGATGAGGGTGGAACACGGGGTATTTGCTTCCCTGTAATAATTACTACTTGCCAACAAGCCTGGATACATTTTCCTGAGGAGGAGGAAATGAGTCAGAAACATGAACCCTAAACTCCTTCTAAATTAGTAACACTTTCTACTGCTACAAATTACCACCAAAAGTAGTGAACTCCCGTAAGTCTATCAACATGAATGTCTTTGATCTCATCAGGTTAAGCTGAGGTGTGCTGAGGAAAATAATCCTTTTTACACTGAGAACAGGAGGGGAAGAAAAAAAGGATCAGTAATACTGGGTTAACCACTAGACCATTCAGGTATGACCTAAATCAAATCCCTTATGATATAGAGTGGAAGTGAGAAATAGATTTGAGGGCCTAGATCTGATAGATAGAGTGCCTGATGAGCTATGGAATGAGGTTCGTGACATTGTACAGGAGACAGGGATCAAGACCATCCCCATGGAAAAGAAATGCAAAAAAGCAAAATGGCTTTCTGGGGAGGCCTTACAAATAGCTGTGAAAAGAAGAGAAGAGAAAAGCAAAGGAGAAAAGGAAAGATATAAACATCTGAATGCAGAGTTCCAAAGAATAGCAAGAGGAGATAAGAAAGCCTTCTTCAGAGATCAATGCAAAGAAATAGAGGAAAACAACAGAATGGGAAAGACTAGAGATCTCTTCAAGAAAATTAGATATCAAGGGAACAAATCATACAAAGATGGGCACAATAAAGGACAGAAATGGTATGGACCTAACAGAAGATATTAAGAAGAGGTGACAAGAATACACAGAAGAACTGTACAAAAAAGAGCTTCACGACCCAGATAATCACGATGGTGTGATCACTGACCTAGAGCCAGACATCCTGGAATGTGAAGTCAAGTGGGCCTTAGAAAGCATCACTACCAACAAAGCTAGTGGAGGTGATAGACTTCCAGTTGAGCTATTCCAAATCCTGAAAGATGATGCTGTGAAAATGCTGCACTCAATATGCCAGCAAATTTGGAAAACTCAGCAGTGGCCACAGGACTGGAAAAGGTCAGTTTTCATTCCAATCCCAAAGAAAGGCAATGCCAAAGAATGCTCAAACTACCGCACAACTGCACTCATCTCACACGCTAGTAAAGTAATGTTCAAAATTCTCCAAGCCAGGCTTCAGCAATATGTGAACCGTGAACTTCCTGATGTTCAAGTTGGATTTAGAAAAGGCAGAGGAAGCAGAGATCAAATTGCCAACATCTGCTGGATCATGGAAAAAGTAAGAGAGTTCCAGAAAAACATCTATTTCTGCTTTATTGACTACGCCAAAGTCTTTGACTGTGTGGATCACAATACACTGTGGAAAATTCTGAAAGAGATGGGAATACCAGACCACCCGACCTGCCTCTTGAGAAATTTGTATGCAGGTCAGGAAGCAACAGTTAGAACTGGACATGGAACAACAGACTGGTTCCAAATAGGAAAAGGAATTCGTCAAGGCTGTATATTGTCACCCTGTTTATTTAACTTATATGCAGAGTACATCATGAGAAACGCTGGACTGGAAGAAACACAAGCTGGAATCAAGACTGCCGGGAGAAATATCAATAACCTCAGATATGCAGATGACACCACCCTTATGGCAGAAAGTGAAGAGGAACTATAAAGCCTCTTGATGAAGGTGAAAGTGGAGAGTGAAACAGCTGGCTTAAAGCTCAACATTCAGAAAACGAAGATCATGGCATCCGGTCCCACCACTTCATGGGAAATAGATGGGGAAACAGTGGAAACAGTGTCAGACTTTATTTTTCAATAATCCAAAATCACTGCAGATGGTGACTGCAGCCATGAAATTAAAAGATGCTTACTCCTTGGAAGGAAAGTTATGACCAACCTAGATAGCATATTCAAAAGCAGAGACATTACTTTGCCAACAAAGGTCCGTCTAGTCAAGGCTATGGTTTTTCCTGTGGTCATGTAAGGATGTGAGAGGTGGACTGTGAAGAAGGCTGAGTGCCAAAGAATTGATGCTTTTGAACTGTGGTGTTGGAGAAGACTCTTATGAGTCCCTTGGACTGCAAGGAGATCCAACCAGTCCATTCTGAAGGAGATTAGCCCTGGGATTTCTTTGGAAGGAATGATGCTAAAGCTGAAACTCCAGTACTTTGGCCACCTCATGCGAAGAGTTGACCACTGGAAAAGACTCTGATGCTGGGAGGGATTGGGGGCAAGAGCAGAAGGGGACAACAGAGGATGAGTTGGCTGGATGGCATCACTGACTCGATGGACATGAGTGTGAGTGAACTCCGGGAGTTGGTGATGGACAGGGAGGCCTGGCGTGCTGTGATTCATGGGGTCGCAAAGAGTCGGACACGACTGAGCGACTGATCTGATCTAATCTGAATACTGGGTTAGCCAAAAGGTTCATTTGTGTTTTTCTGTAACATCTTAAACCCTGAATGAATTTATTGGCCAACCCAGTATCTTTCACAAGTGTGGGTCAATCTTCAAGAAAAAAAAACCTTTTTGTTTTTGTATTGGGGTACAGCCAATTAATGATGTTGTGATAGTTTCAGGAGGACAGCAAAAGAACTCAGCCATACATATACATGAATCCATCTCCCCCAAACTCTCCTCAGTCTGGGTCAGTCTTAACATTCTCTAAAGCAACTCCTACTCCTATCTGTAAACACCGGAGATTCTCCTGATTTTACCCAACATACAATGTAGCCAGCCTCCTGCTCTCCTAGCAACACCTAGTTTCACGAATTAGAACAATGTTTAAAGAAAAAAAAAAATCCAGAGATGTTCTCCAATCCCAAAATACACACACAGAATGAGTAAACTGAATCCTCTTACTAATTTAGTAAATAAAAGCTGACCTCTGAAGATTTTAAAATGTCAATTCTTATGATTTTTAGTAAAAAGCTCCAATCAAAAGTGCTCCCAATTTGCTTCCAAAGGATTTAAACAAAGAACTTTAGGTCTTTTTGGTACCACCTAAGAATCCTGACCCATAAATAAAAACATTAGAGAAAATCCAAATACCTCTAATCCTTTCTATAAAACACTTCCAACACCATTGTAAAGAACAAAAGTGATTCAAGTCTCACCTCTACAATTTTTCCAGAGAAAATGAAACGATTTAAAGAAAGAACTACAAAGTAAGAAGGCCATTCTGCCAGACATCTGGTTTCTCCAAACTAGTGACAACCAAGACAACTTAGGACACATGAGCACTACTGGCCTGGTTCAACAGGAGGCGGTGTCTCTTCTTTTTCGGGTAGTCCTTGCTCCACAACTTCTGCAGCAGCACTTAATTCCACTGGTTCAGAAACTGATAAAAGGAACAGAAACCAACTTAACAATACTTTTCAGTGCATTTCCTGTTAGGATACTCTGTTAACTACTGAATAAACACCAGTAGTACAATCTAAATTCTTTAATAAGTTTACAAAACATTTAATACCAACAATGATTTTTTACAAACAGGAAACTAGTTTTTCTTTCCGACAAGACTAGAATATAAAATTACAGAAGGTTGAGAAGGAAACAGCAAAAAAAAGAAATGATAGTTATGCTTTTTCAGTCAAGAACAGTTATTCATAGCATAGGACTCAGATTTTACAAACAGATATACTTTTCCCTTAACCTGTCATTTGAATCAGTGGAGAATGATATTAATATCATTAATAGTTGGTTTCAATATGCAATTCTGGTTAGACTTCTTTTTAAGAGACTTCTGTTTTTAAGGTTATAGGGGAAAAGGCCAGCAAAACTGTTTCTAAATCACAGGTTTTGTATGCAAACCTTTATTTTCCATCTGCTGCGGTGGTTTTTTCTTCTTTTTATCTTCATAAATTGGCCTCTTCTTTGGCAAAGAGTCTTTTGATGGCACTTCAACACCTGAGGGATAAAATTGGAAAATTTCAGTGTTTATACTACTTGCTTGACACCTAAGAAACACTATTGAAGAAGGTAACATTTTATTCACCTCAGAGATACATATCCTAAAATATAAAGTTCATGGAAAACCTTCTTTTCAACATAAGGTATTTTAAACATGCATTAAAATTCCATCTTTTTGGTGTCTAGCTCTTTGACTTTTGACAAACGCTTGTAGTTACACAATTACCATCATAATGAAGATGCATAACAGTTCCATCACCCCAGGCTGCTCTGGGACGTTAAACCCTATTCACATCCTTAAGTCCCTGGCAACCACTGATCTGTTCTCCATCCCTTAAGATGGTCTCCTTCCAGAAAGTCACAGAAATAAAGCTTTACAGTCTGGCTATCATCATAATGGATCCAAATCATCCTCGTTACTATATGTATCAATACTTCGTTTCTTATGGTAAACAGTAATCCAGTGTATGGACGGACCACAGTCCGTTTATTCAATAGGCAGCTAAAGGACATTTGAGTTATTTCTAGGTTTTTGACAGTATGAATAAAGCTGCTATCAACATTTGCATGCAGATTTTTGTGTGAACGTTTTCTCTGGGATACACATTATGGAGTGGATGGGACATTAAATACATACAGCTGACCCTTGAAAAACATGTAGTTCTGGGCTGCCAACCCTCCATGTAGCTGAAAATCTGCATATGACCTATAGTCAGCCCTCTATATGCATGGTTTCCAAATTCTTGGATTCAACCAATAACAAATCATGTACTGTAGTATTTATAATTGAAAAAAACCCTCACAATTCAAATCCATGTTGTTCAGAGGTCAACTGTATTTAAATTTGTAAGAAACTGCCAACTGTAGTGGCTTTACAATTCTGCATTCCCATCAGTAGCACATGAGAGTTCCAACTGCTCTTGCCAGCATTTGGTAAAGACAAATGCTGGGGTTTTTTAAATTTACATATTCTAATAAATGTGTAGTGATACCTCATAGTGGTCTTACTTTGAATTTTCCTAATGGCTTCCCTTGTAGCTCAGTCAGGAAAGAATCTGCCTGCAATGCAGGAGACCAGGGTTTGATTCCTGGGTCGGGAAGATCCCATGGAAGGAAATGGCAACCGACCCCAGTACTCTTGCCTGGAGAATTCCATACACAGAGAAGCCTGGCAGGCTACAGCCCATGGGGTCTCAAGAGTCGGACACAACTGAGCGACTGAACCACCACCATGGTGTTGAGCATTCCTTCCACATGCTTACAGTATCTCAGTGAAGGGTCTCTTCAACCTTTTTTGCCCCTTTCCAAATAGGATTGTTTTTCTTGTTGAATTCTGAGTTATCTTTATATACACATAAACACAATTTTCAGATGAGTGATTTTTAGGTATTATCTTTGATATTCTCTCAATGGTGTCTTTTGAACGGCAGTTGTTAACTGGACTTCCTCAATTTTCTCATTTTTTTCCCTTTTATGGATTATGCTTTTGAAGTTGTACCTAAGCACTCCCTGCCTAGCACAAACTCATAAAGAGTTTCTATGTTTTCCTCTGAAAGTTCTTCACATTTAGATCTACAATCCATTACAAGTTAAATTCTATATAATGAGTGGGATTGAGGGCCAGGTTTTTCATTTTATTTTTTGCAAATAAATGTCTAATTATCCCACTATCACTTGTAGCAAAACCGTATTTTATCTACTGAATTGTCTCTTTCTATGACACAAAGAAATGCAAAAAAGCAAAATGATTGTCTAAGGAGGCATTACAAATAGCTGTGAAGAGAAGAGAAGGGAAAAGAAAAGGAGAAAAGGAAAGATATACCCATTTGAATGAAGAGTTGCAAAGAATAGCAAGGAGAGAGAAAAAAGCCTTCCTCAGTGATCAAAGAAATAGAAGAAAACAATAGAATGGGAAAGACCAGAGATCTCTTCAAGAAAATTATATATCAAGGGAACAAATCATGCAAAGATGGGCACAATAAAGGACAGAAATGGTATGGACCTAACAGAAGCAGAAGATATTAAGATATTAAGAACAGGTGGCAAGAATACACAGAAGAACAATAATACAAAAAAGATCTTCACAACCCAGACAATCACGATGGTATGATCACCAGAGCCAGGCACCCTGGAATGTGAAGTCAAGAGGGCCTGAGGAAGCATCACTACAAGCAAAGCTAGTGGAGGTGATGGAATTCCAGTTGAGCTATTTCAAATCCTGAAAGATGATGCTGTGAAAGTACTGCACTCAATATCCCAGCAAATTTGGGAAACTCTGCAGTGGCCGCAGGACTGGAAAAGGTCAGTTTTCATTCCAATCCCAAAGAAAGGCAATGAATGCCAAAGAATGCTCAAACTACTGCACAATTGTGTTCATCTCACACGCTAGTAAAGTAATGCTCAAAATTCTCCAAGCCAGGCTTCAGCAATACGTGAACTGTGAATTTCCAGATGTTCAAGCTGGTTTTAGAAAAGACAGAGGAACCAGAGATAAAACTGCCAACATCCGCTGGATCATCAAAAAAGCAAGAGAGTTCCAGAAAAACATCTATTTCTGCTTTGTTAACTATGCCAAAGCCTTTGACTGTGTGGACCGCCACAAACTGTGGAAAATCCTGAAAGAGATGGGAATACCAGACCACCTGACCTGTCTCTTGAGAAATCTGTATGCAGGTCAGGAAGCAAGAGTTAGAACTGGACATGAACAACAGACTGGTTCCAAATAGGAAAAGGAGTATGTCAAGGCTGTATATTGTCACCCTGTTTATTGAACTTCTATGCAGAGTACATCATGAGAAATGCTGGGCTGGAAGAAGCACAAGCTGGATTCAAGATTGCAGGACAATATCAATAACCTCAGATATGCAGATGATACCACCCTTATGGCAGAAAGTGAAGAGGAACTAAAAAACCTCTTGATGAAAGTGAAAGAGGAGAGTGAAAAAGTTGGCTTAAAGCTCAACATTCAGAAAACAAAGATCATGGCATCTGGTCTTAAGATCATGGCATAAGATCATGGCACTTCATGGCAAATAGATGGGGAAACAGTGAGAGACTTTATTTTCAGGGGCTCCAAAATCACTGCAGATGGTGACTGCAGCCATGAAGTTAAAAGATACTTGCTCCTTGGAAGAAAATTTATGACCAACCTAGATAGCATATTCAAAAGCAGAGACATTACTTTGCCAACAAAGGTCCATCTAGTCAAAGCTATGGTTTTTCTAGAAGTCATGTATAGATGTGAGAGTTGGAGTATAAAGAAACTTGAGCACTGAAGAATTGATGCTTTTGAACTGTGGTGTTGGAGAAGACTCTTGAGAGTCCCTTGGACTGCAAGGAGATCCAACCAGTCCATCCTAAAGGAAATCAGTCCTGAATATTCACTGGAAGGACTGATGTTGAAGCTGAAACTCCCAATACTTTGGCTACCTGATGCGAAGAACTGACTCATTTGAAAAGACCCTGATGCTGGGAAAGATTGAAGGCGGGAGAGGGGAACGACAAGGATGAGGTGGTTGGATGTCATCACCAACTCAAAGGACTTGAGTTTGAGTAGACTCCAGGAGTTGGTGATGGACAGGGAGGCCTGGGGTGCTGTAATCCACAGGGTCGCAAAGTCAGACATGACTGAGCGACTAGACTGAACTGAACTTATGACAACAAAGAAAACCTGACCAGACAGACTATTCTGTTCTGTTCTATTGACCTCTTCATTTACCCTTTAACCAGTATCACACTGTGATTGTTGTATTTTTACAGCCAGTCTTGAAACTGGATATTGTGAGTCTTCCAAGGTTCTTTCAAAAATACTTTGGTCGTTCTAATTCCTTTATCTTTTCACATACATTTTAGAAACAGCTGACAGACATCCACAGAATATTCTGCTGTAATTCTGACTGAGATTGCACTGAATCTACAAATCAGTTTGGGAGAAGTGGTATCTTAACAATATCACACTGCAAAAAGCAACATCTGCAAAAGCAGATTTGACTGCTTGCATTTGTTGCATTTGACTCTGCAAAAGCAACATCTCTCCATTTACATAGGCCTTTAATTATTTTCATCAGTATTTTACAGTTTTCAGCATATAGATTCCACAAATACTAGAATTTTAACTAAGTATTTCAATTTCTTTTATGGGGGGGTACTACTATAAATAGTACTGTTAATTTTATACTGTTAGTATTTATATGTTAATTACTAGCATATAGAAATAGTTGATATTTGCATACTGGCCTATCTATAATCTTCTTAACCTCACTTACTAGCGTTAATTACTAGCATATAGAAATAGTTGATATATGCATACTGGCCTATCTATAATCTTCTTAACCCCACTTACTAGCTATAGGATTTTGTGGGGGATAGATTCCATGGAATTTTCTATGTAGACAACTGGCATCTATGAATAGACTATTTCTTACCAATCTGCAGGCCTTATTTTTTGCCTAACTGCCTGAATCACGACATTCCAGACCAATGTGGAATGATTGTGATGAGAGTGCATACCCTTGCCTTAATCTCAATATTAGAGTTTATTAGTATTCAGTCATTTAAAAGTAAGTGTAATAATTGCATATTTTTTGTAAATGTCTTATATCAGGGAAGGAAGTTCTCTTCTATCCCCAGTTTGTGGATTCTTATTATATACGAATACTGAATTTTTTGAAATGATTCTTCTGTATATTGAGACGATCATGTAGATTTTCTTTAGTCTATTAATATGGTGAACTATTTCTTGATTTTTAAATACTGAACACCCCTGCACTACCAAGGTAAAATCCACTGGGTCATGACAGACTGTCCCTAAATATATACATAAATATATGCACATAAGTATGTTTATATAGTTGACCCTTGAATAACACAGGTTTGAACTACACGGATACTTGGACTCACATTTTTTCACGGAATACTACAGTACTACAAGATCCACTACTGGTTCAGTATGTGGATAGACCGTGGCTACAGAGGGCCAACTATGAATGTCCACAAATTGCTGACTGCATGGAGAGCTGCCCTGACTCCTAGACTGCACAAGGGACAACTGCATGGCTGGAATCACACTGCTAATACTCTGCTGAGAAACCTGCATCTCTGTTCATGAGGGATATTGATCCACAATTCCTTTCTTGTAATGTCTTTGTCTCACTATGACATAAGGATAATGCTGTCCTCAGGAGTTGGGTGATTCTGGAAGATAATGTTCATAACTGGCAATATTTCTTCCCTAAATATTTGTTAGAATTCCCAAGTGAAATCATAGAGGCATAAAGTTTTCTTTATTGTAAATTTTTAACTGAGCTAAAATGTAAATAGATAGGAGTATATTTTTAAATAGATACAGGACTATCCAGGTTATGTATTTGAGTTGTGGTAGTTTGTGTCTTTTAAGGAATGTGTACTTGCTATATGCTCAGTAGTTACAGGCTAAAGGCTATGAACAGACCAAAAAGATAACCTGCTACACAATTCAAGGTCATTATCTGAAAATATCTGCAGATACACTCTCTAAGAACACATTTTTTAGCTCAATGAATAAATTATATATATAATCCTAGGTAATGAACATAGTAAATAATATTTATCTAACAAGGTGGCTTCAAAAGATATGGTCAGACATAACATGTAACATTTCTTCCTTGAAGTGACTCAACGAGCAGACTTGTGGAGGACCTTTAATGCCCGGCTAAGAAGTTTGGATTTTTTTTTTTATTAACAGACAATACAGAGCCCATAAGAGGGCAAACACTGGGCAACATTATGAAGAATAAAGGAGACTGAGGCTAGAGATGCCACACGAGACCCCACCTCTTCCAAGCCTATCCTAACCTAAAGACTGATGCCAAGTTCATAATTTTAATTTTCATCTTATAAACGCAAGTCAAACTACTTCATAAAAGAGCATTTCTGAGATTGGCATGCCACTTTCTGTATGGCCCCATCCCAACTTCTCCATGAGAGCTTTCAGTCTGTCAGAGAGCTATCAGTTAAATCCAATATTTGGATTTGCTAGTTGTACTCGAATCTGTTCTTTAGTTTCATTTTTTTAAAAAGCTATATTCCCAGTTAAAAATAAAACTTTCTGAAATCTCAGTCCTGTGTTCCTCTAAATTTACTGCTTCCACCTGAACATAACATAGAGGAAGTCCCACAGATAAGTTAAATCTCAGCTCCAGGACCTCAGGCAAGCTGTTCAAGTTTCCTGAGTCTCCATTTTTTCATCTATATGATGGAAATGAAGACTTTTATGAAGAAATAATGTCAAAAATAGCATCAGTTATATACTAAATACATTAATAAATGGTAGCTATTATTTTAATTATAGTGTAAGTACCAAAATTACTATAATATAAAACCTGTGGAATGCAGGGACAAGACATAAAGAGAAATCCCAAAACATTCTTCTCAATGGAGCAAAGACACTTTTAAATCATCTTACCTGTCAAAGACACAATTAATGAAATGTTCGTATTATGGAATCTAAACTAAAAGGAACCAACTTCCTTGGGTAAACGGTTGATTTCAAGGTCTAGAGAAGAAAATGTACAAGGTGAACCTGAGCTATCTCATAGTGTCAGAAAGCAAGGAAGGGCCCAAGAACACTGTAGTCTAATGAAAAAGTCATAGGGACCAACCTGACTGACCTCCTCCTAGCCAAAAATAGCATCTAATTAGAATATCCAAAATGTAAATAACTTCAGGAGATGAAAACATATCAATTATATAAAATTCCATTAAGATGAAGTGTTCTACATCCAAAACAAAATTAAACTCACTGGTTAGCTTTGGAGGTTGTGGGGAAAGCAAATTATTATTTTGTAAATCAGTGAAGAAAGGGAAAGAATTAAGCATATTTCCTGGTTTTCCTATCACAATTCTGCAATTCCTAATGAAATACAGGATATAGGCAATGATCACCAATTGGAATTTAAATTATTAGATGAAAAGTCAATGAAGTACTTCTGTAATGGACAAGGCTACCAAAGGTTAAACTCAATGATCAACGTTGACATCATTAGAAGCAAGACAACCAGATCACATGCCTCCTCACATGAGGCACTGGGCGCTACACAGCACTGCTAAGTAGCAGCCAGCCTGCTAGATCTAAAAATTATAAGGTACAGAGAAATAAATTAGCCAACACCAGTAGAATGCAATTAGATAAATTCAGAACAGGGAAAATTCTAGGAAAAAAATCCAGTATCTTGAACAAATAAATCCATGCCAAAAACAGCAGTATCAATCCAATCAACCAAATCACATTATCAACCAGATGCAATACTTGAATCTAATCTGGATCCTGATCTGAACAAATCTATAAATGATGTTTTGGAGACAAGTGAAAAAAACAGAGTCATGGACAAAATCAAGAAATCAAGGAATTTTGTTAAATATAATAATACATACTATACTGTGTTAAAAAGGAAAATCTCCTGTTAGAGACACATACTAAAGTAACCTGTGAGGAGAATAATACTGACTTCTGTAATTCACTTTAAAATACTCTAGAGTGGCGGTGGGGGAGTGAGAGGGGAACAAAATAAGAATGCTAAGTGTTAAAACTCAGTGACGCATACATGGGACCTCGTTTCACTATTCTGTATTTTCATTTACAAACTATTATTTAACATGCAAATTTATCACAGTACACAGTTCATCTCCTGAAATAATGAAATTATCTCACCTACTTACACCATTGGACTTTTTCATAGCCTTTTCACAGAAATTCTCCTTCTATCTCAATTCAATTCTCCTTTTGACCGCTACAGAGATAACTGCTTGAGAGAACTCTCTGGACTGTTCAGTTAATTAAGAACACCACCTACCCTGAGCTTGTAGAAGTTTAAGGGTAGCTTCGGCTCTGGCTCTGGCTTCTCTCTGGGATTTAGTTAAAAGTTTCCCCTCTTTTTTCAAGCGTTCTTTCCTTTCCTTTTCTTTTTGCTTTTTCCTTTCTCTTTTTTCTTGTTCCAATCTTTCCTATAAAAGAAGACATAGCAGACAAAACTGTATTAGCTTAACAAATTACAAAATTTAAAAGCAAACACCCCAATTTCTAACAAAGCTCTTGAGATACATGCAGAGTATTATGTTAGGAACTTCCCAATGAAAGTATTTTAAATGTACATAATGAGTATAATTAGTATCACGTGAGGGTAACGATGTAAAAGCAACTCCTGTCTGCCCGAGGAAATAAGGCAGGATTTTCTGTACTTATCTTATTATCTATATCTGAACAATAATGTAACTGAACTACCATGTAACTAAGAAAGTTTTACAATTAGAAAGCTAGAGATGTGTTATGAGAAGAGGATTTAAGTAGAATGTGTCAATGTCAGCAACTTCACAAAAACATACCTCTTCTTTACGCTTGGCTTCTAACTCTTCAAGCCGTTTTATCCGTTCTTCCTCCTCTCTCTTCTGTCTTTCCTCCTCTTCTTTAAGCTTAGCCAGAGCTTCTTGCATAGCCTTAACTGTGGCTTTGCTAGGTCCTTTCTTCTTTTCTTTCTCCTTTTCTTCCTTTTCTCCTTTCTTTTTCTTCTTATCTTTTTTCTTTTTGTCTCCTTCATTGTCATCTACCAAAAAAAGAGGCAAAGAGTATTTTTAAGTCACTTCCTACAACAGGGGTGAGCAAACCCTAGAATCCAGGGACTACAATGGGCCAGCAGCAGACTAAGGTCGTTAGGCATCAAGGCCTCCTGAGCACTTGGGAGGAGCTGGTGCAGCTCAGAACCACCCAGCTGGCTTCCTTAGACGCTTATGATGCTGGTGTTACTCTGAGTTATCCTAAGGGATTCGAGAAGACAGGAAGATGCTGTCAGAAGGGAGAAGATACACTGTACCTAATGCTTCTGTAAGATGGAGATGATAAGAAGCCTACCTTAAGGGGACAGATACTAGGATAAAACACAAAAATACAAATATGTCCCAAGAACTCTTTAGCATTATACTGAAGAATTAAAGATTCTGAAGCTACATTCATGATGGTTCTCCTCAAAGATGTCCAGACAGTAAGAATCTGAGAGGTTTAAAAGCTATGCCAATTTTCCCATTAAAAGTTTTCCAGTCTAAAGGAAAAATTATGTAAATCACTTGATCTTTGTTTTCATTCTGAATAAGAGGAGGAAGTTTAACTAGATAGCTTTTTTTGGTTAATGGGTTCTGGTACAAAAACATGGCTCACTATTTCTTAAAAGACATTAACTAATTTTAGTATATTGCTTTTCCATTTCATTTTCATTTAAAAACCTGAATTAGGTTTTTGATAACAGGAGAGAATTCAGGTATCATCTCACACTGAGTTATCAAAAGGAACAATAAATTTTTCATTAAGCAACTTCCAGTATTCATCAGCAGCAAAAAATTGTTTTCCAAAGTGAAATTCCACAAAAATCCTAGTTTGTGTACAACTCATTTGAAAGATACTTTATACTACATACATGTTTAGCAACAAAAATCAATTTAAAACGAGTACTTAGACTAATTTTTTTTATGCATCTTACAACTCAGTACCTTTATAACCAAGGACAAATAACAAACGACTTTGGAGCATAACAATCAAAATTCAGATTAACTGAAGACTTCCCCAGTGGTCCAGTGTTTAAGAATCTTCCTGCCAAAGCAGGGGACAGGGTTCAATCCCTGGCCCAGGAAGATCCCACATGCTACGAGGCAACTAAACCCATGCTCCACAATCACTGAGCCCAAGCTCCTAGGACCTCCTGTGCTCTGCAACAAGAGAAGCCACCACAATGAGAAGCCCACGCACCACAAGTAAGGGAGTATCCCCTGTTCGTCGCAACTACAGAAAGTCTATGCATAGCAACAAAAACCCAGCACAGCAAATAAACAAAGGAACTAATTATGAATCCAAGCCTCTGGCCCTTCTGTCAATATTACCAACCTTCTGCGCCTATGGGACCCTCTCCTTTCTCTTCAGAGGCAGGAGCTGCCCCAGAGTCAAGTGTCACTTTGGATTTCAGAGCTTCCTCCTCAGGTTTCCGCTGAGATTCTTTTGGTTTACCCAGATCCTTTTTACCAGACTCCAGCTCTTCTTTTTCTTTCAGCTTCCGAAGTTTTGCCTTTTCTTCATCCCGTTTTTTTCTCTCACGCTCTTTCTTCTCTGCTTTCTTTTGAGCCACTGTCTTAATTTTGAAGGACGAGTCATCATCTTCATTTCCACTCTCGACAGTAGGACCTGGCTTGTTTTTCTGATTTTTTTTCTGTCCTTTCCTGGATTGCAAAAATTCATCTGATTCATCACCACTTTCACCAGAAGAATGTGCTCTCATACGCTCTTTAATTCTTTTACTGTTATCCTCATCCTCTTCTGATGCATCACGCTTCTTATTTGATTTCTGAGCTTTCCCCTTTGCTTTTTTGGATAGTTTATTAAAATCATCATCATCATCACTCCCAGAGTACATTTCCACTTTGGGTTTTGCAGTCTTTTTTGACTTTGAATCTTTTTCTTCCAATTCTTCACTATCATTATCTTCAAAACTCTGTTTTTTGCCTTTCTGTCCTTTCTTTTTCTTATCTTGTTTTGAGATGGGTTCATCTTCATTATTTTCTGTTGGCTAAAACATGTCCACTGTTAGAAATATTAACAGCATTATATTTTATTTTTTTTAAATAACTGAAGCTGTTCAAAGTCATGTACTTCATTAAGTACACATGGAAAAAACTATCAAAAGAATTTTAAACTACGGCTCTTTTATAAGAATATAAAACTCAAGCAAGTCCCAGCAGCTGGCCTGGGACTCAAGCACATCTCACAGTCACTGGAAGTTTTGGAACCCAGTGCTCTGAAGCAGACATTAATCACAGTCCAGCTCACTATCTTCCTCATATGGCATAAAAAACCTTCGGGGAAAATTGAAAGAAAAAATATCTACCCCTCTCTCATTACTCTGAGGCTCATCCAATTTCAAAGGATGGAAAGGAAATAATATAGAAAATGGAGGTAGAGTTGTGAAATGTTGTATTTCCAAATGTACCAATTTTATAAACTGGCAATATAAAGTGAAACAGCTTTAGATTCCCAAATAAAGTATCTTTATATCTGTGAAAGACTTCAAAATTTATTATTGCTTTCCTAGAAACTGTTTTCCCCCTTTGGTATCAGCTAGAAACGTCTAACCAACATAATACATTGCTCAAAAATTTCCAAAGGCAGTGCCTAAAAACGGAGCTAGGAAGAAGCATGAACAAGTAGCAGTGATCTGTATCTCACCTTGACCGCAGCAGGCTCTCTGTCAGCTTTGATGCCTTGAGCTTCCCAAGACAATTCTTCCAGTTCTTTCAGGATATCATCTTCACTGGAAACGGGTTAAAATACAGTTTGAGATACTGAATCAGTTTAATAAGTAAACCTAGCACCAAAGCTAAGAAAAATCAAATATATTTAAAATCTACTTACTCAAAGTCTTGTCTTTTTTTCTCCTTTTTCTTTTTCCCCTTTGCCTTTTGAGGTTCTTGCTCCCTGGCAGCACCAGCTCCTTCTATTTCTGCAGCCAAGGCATCAAGATCAATGTCATCCTTGGCACTTAATGAAAACAAAGGAGACCCAAGTGTTACTCAAGAGAAAAATAATAAATCTACCACATTCACTTACATAAAATTTTCTCTTCATTTTAGCATTTTTCATGCATTGGCAGCCCACTGAAAAAAAAATCACTTGACAAGGTCTTTCATGACAACACTTGGGTTTTATTTACTCAGACTCTCTGCATCTACTTCAATAAAGTGTGAATTACGCTCAAACCCAGAAAGAGTCGTAATGAAGAGCTCCAGGGAGAAAATCTAGGTAATCAAGAAAAGGAAATTCATGCTTGTGTTCAAGTAACCCTAAAGAAGAAAAGGAAATTCACTTTTGTTGATACCAAAGTTTCTTTTGTGTGTGTGAATATCTGAATGGAGTTACTTATAAATGAAAAGAACTTAAAAGAGAAAAATATTATTACTTGATTATCAGTAAAACCTAAATCTTTGGAAATCTTTGCAGCTTTACTTGGAAAAGTAGAAATTTTAGAGTTGAAAGGAACTTTCATCGAGGGGAAACAAAGATGCAAAAAAGTTTGAGTGCTTTCAGCAACTCATGACCACACATCCAAATCTAATAAATTAGGAAGGACTGAGTAAATAAAACACACAGAACAGCCCCCAAATCCAGAACCAAATCTGCTCACCACCTTTTACATTCCTGGTTTCATTTCTGGTTCCATCCCCCAATATCCTCATCTACCAATATAATTTTATTTAGAGCAAAACAAACTAAATTCCATTAAAACCTACAGAAAACAAAGGAGGTCAGTCTGAGACACACAGGTAGAAAAGGTGTATGAATTCAAATAATGATGCAATAAGAAAACAAGGACCTCATGCAACATGGCCTCCACTGGTGGGTGCCTTTTTGCAAAGATGCTTCACTTCAACAAAAACAATTCCTAATATGAAATACATAATTTTAAGATCTGGAGAAGGAAATGACAACTCACTCCAGTATTCTTGCCTAGGAAATCCCACGGAAAGAAGGAACCTGGTGAGCTACAGTCCGTGAGATCACAAAGAGTCAAGCACAATTAGCAACTAAACAACAACAACAAATTTTAAGATTAGCTGGCAAGACACTGAGGACACAGAATTTATACTCAAGAAGCTTCAAGGAGAGACAGCAAGAGAGAAAATGAGTAAATCAGGAACTGCAAAATGCTAAACGCCACAAAATAACAGAATTTAATGCCTCTAAGTGACACATCAGAATTGAATGTGTTCCCTTTTGTCCTATATTTTAGACAGTGTATTTGAGGGAGATTACAGAACACAGAACCGCTGTACTGGTGGTAACTTTCCAAAGTACCAAATCAAGAAAGAGAAAGTCAGATACTTCACAGCTGAGGGAAACTCTGACCCGAGTTACTGAAGGAAAAAAGAAGTTAACCAGGCAAAGGAGGCCCATGTATCAGACACAATGAGCGCAAAAACCTAAAGGTAATAACACGCACAGGGCCTCAGGAGGACTCAAAAAAGGGTATCTGAACCAATTGAGAAGCTTTTTTACAGGCTACTCATTTCTTAATCCCACTCAAGATCTAGGGAACCAGAATCTGGGGTGGGAGCTAGGCAATGTATGTTTAGCTATCTTCCCAGGTGACTGCAAGTCAGATTTGAACTGTTTTTCTTTTTTTAATAAATGAAGAAATTGAAGCACAGAGAACTTGTCCAGAATCAGACAAGGCAGAGATGGGACTTGAACCCAGGAAGCTCTGATTCTGAAGTTGAAGATCTTAACCCTGCTGACATAATCAAATTTGCATTTTAGAAAGCTGCCTCTGGTATAAATGACAGGGCAGAATCCCAACTAGTTAAGAAGCAAGAAAAGGTAGGAAGCTTTTACAGTTAATTGGGATGACAAACTCCTGACTTGCAGCACTGGCAGGCAAGATGAAGACATATGAGTCAAGTAAATACTAAGGGATCAATCAGCACCACCAGTGACTAACTGAATGTACACAGAATAGGGACGGGAAGAATCAAGGCCAAACCTCAGGTCTCATCAGTAACAGGAACCTCAGCCTGGCCCAGCATCAGCCATCTAGCCCAGCTTGAGATCAACCAGCACTATCTCCAAAGGCAGCCCTGCCAACATTTCACAAAACAGAAGTCTAACAGGGTGAGAAGGGAAAGTGAAGGTGGTTAATACTGAAACTTGGCACATCACCTCCAAAACTTTGTCAGCCCTCACCTAACTATACTCATCTAATCAAAACAGTTGGCTATACTGCCACAATATTCATTAACAAATAGCTCTAGACTAACAAAACACGGAACTACATCTGTATGCCACTGAGTTTGAAAAGCTGCTTCTGGGTAGTAAGAGAAGTTAACAGTTTCTTAATGCTTTCTGTGTCTCAGGCATTGTGCTGACCAATCACCAGACACACTATTTATTATGCCATTAATCCTCCTTAACAACTCTATTAAAGTAAGCTTCAAGATGATAAATAGTTCATAAAAGGCATCCTGCTAGAAACACACACACCAGGAACTCAAGCCCAAATCGGACACCAAAACTGTAGTGACTTCCCAGAAAATGGGAAATTCAGTAATCAAGTTTCTGAAAATTATTTGAGAAATCCATATACAACTACAAAATATATCAATGATATAGCAATGCTTAACAGTCTTAATTACCGTGATTTTTAAAGCATTCTTTCAATGTGTACAGAACTTCCTGCCCTGGATTCAAAAGAATGTCCTAAAATGTCAACCCTATTACAACAGGACACGAAAGTGACATATAGTGTCAGTGATTTAACTTGAAACTTTAAATCATACTCTATCTACTCTCTACATTTCAGTCCTACCTTTCTACCTATCCATACACACTACAGCTTTAAGATTTTAACGAACTAAGAGTCAAATCTAAAATCCAGTCATGCTAATAATGAACGCTTTAAAATCTTTAAGGAATCTGTATTTTTCCAAAGGTATATCTTTCTGCAGACTTTTTCCTTTATCAAAGTTACAGTATTCCTACTAATATTTCCCATTATAGCTCCTAATCCTTTATTCCAAACTTACTGCAAACTTACAGAAATAAAAGGCAATTTTCCATGGTACTCAATCAAGGCAGTGTTTTCAGAGGCCACACTCCTCTGTCAAGACAGAAAAAATGTTATAACTGAATGGCCTTTAAAAAATGAAGCTATTAAGAATATTGCATGTGCAATTCAAGAAACAGCTGAACCACTTTCTGAAGTGGTTTCCCACTTAATATTCACACCAACAATATTGATGTATCTCCATATATACACCAATATCTGCAGTATCTCCATAGAGATATGCATTTTCTCCCACACTCCAGCTTATTATTTAGTATTATGTCTACTGTTCCTTCAAGTTGTTCTAATAGATGTATGGTGATAAAGTCTTCCTTTTCAATTCCTTGAAGGCTAGAGAAGTTAAACATTTTTTCATGTATTTGCCATTCACACATATTCAGTGAAATGTCTCATTTCTTTTACCCATTTTCTAGTTGGAATCATTTTCTTTTAATGTTGAGTTTTCAGAACTCTTTTACATATGGTTTGTTTATATATACTCCCTTCCAATTTGTAGCTTGTCTTTCCGTTCACTTAACAGGGTTTTTAACCAGAGCAAAAATTTTGAATTTTCATGAGGTACCATTTATCAAGTTTGTTCTTTATGCTTTCGATGTCATGAAAAAGAACTTTTCACCAGCTCCTAGGTCCTGAAGATTTTTAACTGTGTTGTGTTTCAAACATTGGGTATTTCAATGTCAATTGATTTTTTGCCTTTGGGTAGCCAACAGCTCCAGCAACATTTCAACTATCCATTCAACACGGAATTGCCTTTACACCTCTGTCAGAAACCACTCGGCTGTGCTCGTATGGGGCTATTTCTAAGTCTTCCATTCTGCTCTATTTACTGATGTGTCCTTCTCTGACACTACTAAACTGTCATGATTAATGTGGCCATAAATCCTGAAATGAAATGGAATGATTCCTTTCATGATCAGAATTGCTTTCTCTATTCTTAATTCCTTTGACTTGTCAAATAAATTTTAGAATATTCTTGGGCAAGTTCACCAAAAAATTTCAACTGCATTAACTGTACATGAATTTAAAGAAAACTGACATCTTTACTATGTTGAGTTTCCAACCTGTGAACACAGTATGTCTCAATGTATTTAAATCTTCTTTGATTTTTTCCATCAGTGTATGTATTTAATTTTTAAAGTAATCTGAACTGGTATTTTTAATTTGTTTCCACATCAGTTCAGTTCAGTTCAGTTCAGTCACTCTGTCGTGTCTGACTTTTTACAACCCCATGGACTGCAGCACTCCAGGATTACTTTTTCCATCACCAACTCCCAAAGCGTGCTCAAACTCATGTCCATCGAATCAGTGATGCCATCCAACCATCTCATCCTCTGTCATCCCCTTCTCCTCCTGCCTTCAATCTTTCCCAGCATCAGGGTCTTTTCCAACGAGTCAGTTCTTTGCATCAGGTGGCCAAAGTGCTGGAATTTCAGCTTCAGCGTCAGTCCTTCCAATGAATATTCAGGACCGATTTCCTTTAGGATTGACTGGTTTGATGTCCTTGCAGTCCAAGGGACTCTCAAGAGTCTTCTCCAACACCACAGTTCAAAAGCATCAATTCTTCGGCACTCAGCTTTCTTTATAGTCCAACTCTCACATCCATACATGACTACTGGAAAAACCATAACTTTGACTAGACGGACCACTGCTGGCAAAGTAATGTCTCTGCTTTTTAATATGCTGTCTAGGTTGGTCATAGCTTTTCTTCCAAGGAGTAAGTGTCTTTTAATTTCATGGCTGCAGTCACCATCTGCAATGATTTTAGAGCCCCAAAAAATAGTCTCTCACTGTTTCCACTGCTTCCCCATCTATTTGCCATGAAGTGATGGGACCAGATCTTAGTTTTTTAAGTGTTGAGTTTTAAGCCAACTTTTTCACTCTCCTCTTTCACTTTCAACAAGAGGCTCTTTAGTTCTTCACTTTCTGCCATAAGGGTGGTGTCATCTGCATATCTGAGATTATTGATATTTCTCCCAGCAATCTTGATTCCAGCTTGTGCTTCATCCAGTCCAGCATTTCTCATGATGTACTCTGCATGTAAGTTAAATAAGCAGGGTGACAATATACAGTGCATTGATGTACTCCTTTCCCAAAATGGAACCAGTCTGTTGTTCCATGTTCAGTTCTAAGTGTTGTTTCTTGACCTGCATACAGATTTCTCAGGAGGCAGGTAAAGTGGTCTGGTATTTCCATCTTTAAGAATTTTCCACAGTTTGTTATGATCCACACAGTATATGTTTATGCGTTTATATGTTTATCCACACAGTGTATGTTTCCATATACTCATTCCTAATACACAAAAATGTGACTGAATTGTTTATGCTGATCTGGTACTGCAACCACCCACTTACAGAATTCACTTATTAGTTCTTTGCAGTAAGCAAGGAGTTATGATTTGAAGTTAAAAGTACAATTCAGAAAAAAAAATTGGACTTCATCAAAATTTAAAATATCTACTGTACAAGAGACCATGTGAAGGGAATGTAAAAAAACAAGCTACAAAGTAGAAGAAAGTATTAGCAAAGTACATATCTGGGCCAGCGGGGAGAGAGGGGAATTAGTATCTAAACTATATAAAGAAATTTCCAAACACATCAGTAAAAATCCAAACAATCCAACTAGAAAATGGACAAAGGGCATGAAAAGATATTTCACTAGAGCATTTACAGAGAACAAATAAAGGATGTTTCACACCATGAGCTGTTTGGGAAATTCAAACTAAAACCACGATGTACTATCACTACACACCAGCATAATGTCCTCTCTCCAAACAACAGTGATAACACCCGTGGTGGTTGAGGACACAGAGGACCTGGATCACTCACACACTGCTGGTGGAAAGGCAAACTGGTACAGCCACTCTGGAAAACAGTCTATCATTTTCCTGTAGAACTAAAAAGGTACTTACCATATGATCCAGCAACTGCACTCATGCTCATTTATCCCAGAGTAACAAAAAACATATCTCATGCAGAAACTTGTAGACAAATGTCTGTTGTATAAACAAAAACTGGAAATAACCCATACCTCCTTCAATGGGTGAATGGTTAAATAAACCGTGGTTCATCCCCATTCCATGAAATACTATTCAGCAACAAAATGGAATGAACTACTGATACATGTGGGCTTCCTTTTCGGCTCAGCTGGTAAAGAATCAGCCTGCAACGCGGGAGACCTCGGTTTGCTCCCTGGAGAAGGGAACGGCTACTCACTCCAGTATTCTAGCCTGAGAATTCCACGGTCTGTATAGTCCATGGGGTCACAAAGAGCTGGACATGACTGAGTAACTTTCACTTCACTCACTGATACACGCAACAACTTGGATGGCTCTCAAGAAAATCAGACTGAATGGAAAGAAGCTAATTCCCAAAGGTTATATACATATATGACTCCACTTATATGAATTTTTGAAAATAAAAGATTTTATTCAAGTATAGAACAGATTCATCATTACTAGGGGTTAGTAGGGGGAGGTGCACAGGAAGGAGATGATTATAATTACAAATGAAAAACATGAAGGATCCCTGCAGTGATGTTCTGTATTTTGACTACGGCAGTGAATTTACAAATCTTCCAATGTGATAATACTGTGTAACACTAAACACAAGCATACACACGTGTGCTAGTACAAGTGAAACTGGGAAAATCTGAATACGATCAGTGAACTGTACCAGTGTCAATATTCGGGTTGTGATACTGTACAGTTTTGCAAGATGTTATTAGAGGAAACTGATTAAAAGATACAGGAGTCTATTAATTCTTACAACCACATGTGAATTGGCAATAATCTTCAAAGTTTAATTAGCAAAACTAAACAGTTTAAATAAGAAGGCAAACCTTATACTGAGAAAAAGATTTTGCAATAATATATCTAATGAAAGATTTGTCTATAACATATTAAATTTCTACAGCTCAACATTAAAGAACACAATTTTTAAATAAGCAAATGATTTCAACACGTAACCAAATGAGATATGACAATGACAAACACATGACAAGATGGTCAGTACCATTAACTAAATGTAAGTCAAACCACAATGATATGCCACTCCACAACCACCAGAACGACTAAAAGGACTGATAATACTGTGTTGAGAGAAGATGTGGTGGAGCAACTGGAACACACCCCTAGAGGGAATGCAAAAATGGCACAGTCACTTTGGAAAAGAATTTGGCAGTTTCAAGTGAAACATACACACTTACCATAAGACCCAGCAATCCCACTCCTAGGTATTTATCTAAGAGAAACGAAAACATATGTCCATACAAGGACCTGTACTCAAATGTCCACAGAAGCTTTAGTCATAATCACAAGAAGCTGCAATAAAAACTAAATATCCAGCTGCCCTTCCCTGGTGGCTCAGATGGTAAAGAATCTGCCTACTATTCGAGAGACCTGGGTTCAGTCCCTGGGTTGGGAAGATCCCCTGGAGGAGGGCATAGCAAACCCACTTCCCTGGAGAATCCCCATGGACAAAGGAGCCTGCTGGGCTAGAGTTCATGGGGTCCAGAGTCAGACATGACTGAGCAACTAGGCATGGCACGGCACCCACATAATAGAATACTACTCAATAATAAAAATAAAGAATTCATATTATACACACCAACATAGAGGAATCTCAAAAGTATTACTTTAAAAGAAACCCAGCCAGTCAATAAAGGCTACATCCTCTATGATTCTACTTACATGAATTTCTAGAAAAGGGAAAATTACAATAACCCCCCCCCCCAAAAAAAAAGCTACAGTTATTTTTGGCCTGAAAGGATTGCCTACAAAGGGTCATGAACTTCTAGGGCTAATGGAAATATAAAATATCAGCCAGGGAATCTTCCCAACCCTGGGATTGAACCCAGGTCTCCCACATGGCAGGCAGATTCTTTACTGTCTGAGCCGCCAGGGAAGCCCTGGTGAAAGAAGCACAACTGTATAATTTGCCAAAGCTTATTGACGCCACACTTGAAATTTGTGTATTTGGTGTCAATTATACCTCAAAGAGAATTTAAATCTCTAGGGATACTATAAAAGCAGTTGAGAGGTTACAGAATGGATTTATCAATTTACTGAAAACAGTGAAGTTAAAATTATATACATCTAATATATCATTTTATTCATTTTTACAAGTTATGAAAATAAGAATCAACATAATATTTTTATAATACCTTAATCTCTACTAACACAATGTAATATGTAACCGAAATGATATTACTGTGAAAAAGTCTTTTAAAAATACGGTTATTTATTAAGTGTACGTAAAAGCATGTGATCAACTTCGGTGCTTGGCTTTTTGGAATAATCAAAAAATACATATAAAAATTTAAAATGAGACACTTCACTTCGAGATCAATACGCCAAAGCCTTTTAATTACACATGATATAACCCCACCCAAAAAAGTTCCCTGTGAAGAAGTAAAATTAACTTATTTACAAATCTCTCAACTTTGAACTTGGCAAATTCCATTTATTAATGACAGGCATGTTCCACTAAAAAGTTGTCTGCATTAGACAAGAACACAGAAAATCCAATACCCTCCCAAATCAGTCCACAATTCAAAAGCTCCCAGCTCCCAAGGATTCTCTCCTACTACAATACCTTTTCTCCAGCGCCTCTTTATTTTACCCTCTGTGGAGGTCTTACAACCTGGCCCATGATTTCTCCGCCATTCTAAGAACTGGGGGTCTATGCCCCTCCCTTTTAATACAAGATTGTATGTTTGCTCAACTGAATATGGCAGAAATGACGCTACAATTTCTGAGTCCAGGCCTTCTACTTCCTGGCTCTTGAAGTATCTGCTGCCAAGCTAGTGAGGATGTCCAGACCACATACAGAGGTCAAGGATGGGTGTTCAGGCTGACATCCCAACCAACAGTTACCATCAACCTCCAGAAGGAAGTGATGGCCAGTGAGGGGACTGTCCAGTGATTCCATCTCAGTCATCGTTTACCTGCAACCACATGGAGACCTCCAAGCAAGGCCCATTTGAGCCCAGTCAACCGTCAGAACCAAGAGAGACGATTATTTTCAGTGTTTTAAACCACTAAGTATGGGAATGACTTGTTAGGGTACGATAATAACTGAAGCACTCACGTGTTTCTTTCTGTTCCTAATAGGATACCAGGGCCTATAAGTAGAAAGCAGAGCGATGGAAGAAGGTAAAATCCAAACCACAACAGGCCTCCTCTCCCCACCCACAACTTGACCCTCCCCAACCCCAGGTGGAAAGAAAAAAAAAAACAAGTTCATAATCTCTAAGTACTGAGGGCAGGCATAGTGGTCACTAACCCTTCTCACTTTACTTTGGCTTCTGCTCCTCCCCTTAAACCAGCTTACGAAGAAGAGCAAACAAGACAGAAACCATAAGGACTCCCTCCTTCACTCCGAACTATCTCACCGGTGCCAGGACCAATAAGGAAAACAGCGAAATCTAGTCCTGCCTTCTCCATAAGACAACTTTCAGCATTTCTTTTCCTCCAACATCCATCTCTTCTTACCTCAACACCTGTCAAGCACTCCTTGACAACAGTTAGATATACAAACAGGAAACACAAAGATAAAACAAGAAAGAGTCCAGCAGTCATTGCTCCTCACTAGCTCTCGCCACTTGCACAACCACAGAACCCAACACTCTCCACTTCCTCAATGGAGTTCTATCTTAGATACAGTTCATTAATAAATTCAGAAGTACCTAATCATGTCTTAGAGGAAAACGAAAAGCCCCTCCAACCTTAAAGTTTCCTTATGAACTGAGTCTTGATGCCCTTCAAAGGGCTATGAAACCATACTGCGTCACACAATGCAAGCAAACAGAATGCATCTTGCTACCTCTCACAAAATGGAGCCTAATTCTCCACTTTCTAAATGCCTCATAACTGAAGTACTAAGAACACAAAAGCAAAAGCAAGTACAAGCACCATCTTGTAGCCTTCCAAATATACATATCTAAGTTCACACATTATTATGGATTCCAATGTGTCCAACTATAAAATCAGTTTAGGGCAGCTTTTTCAATCGGAAATGAGTACCCTCAAAGGAGGGCTGGGTAGGATGGGTTCAGTTCAGTTCAGTTCAGTCGCTCAGTCATGTCCGACTCTTTGCAACCCCATGAATCGCAGCATGCCAGGCCTCCCTGTCCATCACCAACTCCCGGAGTTCACCCAGACTCATGTCCATCGAGTCAGTGATGCCATCCAGCCATCTCATCCTCTGTCGTCCCCTTCTCCTCCTGCCCCCAATCCCTCCCAGCATCAGAGTCTTTTCCAATTAGTCAACTCTTCCCATGAGGTGGCCAAAGTACTGGAGTTTCAGCTTCAGCATCATTCCTTCCAAAGAAATCCCAGGGCTGATCTCCTTCAGAATGGACTGGTTGGATCTCCTTGCAGTCCAAGGGACTCTCAAGAGTCTTCTCCAACACCACAGTTCAAAAGCATCAATTCTTTGGTGCTCAGCTTCTTTATAGTCCAACTCTCACATCCATACATGACCACAGGAAAAACCATAGCCTTGACTAGACGAATCTTTGTTGGCAAAGTAATGTCTCTGCTTTTGAATATGCTATCTAGGTTGGTCATAACTTTCCTTCCAAGGAGTAAGCGTCTTTTAATTTCATGGCTGCAGTCACCATCTGCAGTGATTTTGGAGCCCAGAAAAATAAAGTCTGACACTGTTTCCACTGTTTCCCCATCTATTTCCCATGAAGTGATGGGACCGGATGCCATGATCTTTGTTTTCTGAATGTTGAGCTTTAAGCCAACTTTTTCACTCTCCTCTTTCACTTTCATCAAGAGGCTTTTTAGTTCCTCTTCACTTTATGCCATAAGGGTGGTGTCATCTGCATATCTGAGGTTATTGATATTTCTCCCGGCAATCTTGACTCCAGCTTGTGTTTCTTCCAGTCCAGCGTTTCTCATGATGTACTCTGCATATAAGTTAAATAAGCAGGGTGACAATATACAGCCTTGAAGTACTCCTTTTCCTATTTGGAACCAGTCTGTTGTGGGGAAATGCAGGGTTGTGGATAATTTCAGAAATCTGAAAATTCTCCCCAGTGACTTTTACCTGTTTAATTGAACACTCCATGAATTATATGGATTGCCACTTTATCACAGTTTACTGTCACAGAACATCAACCAAGGCTTTTGTTTACAAATCTCCACCAAGTTGTTTCCATTAATGTAAAAGATCAGATGCAAACTTCACATGGAAATTAAACATTTTTCCCAAGACAGTGCTATAAAGCAAAGCTGAAAGTCATTATTTCATACTGAAAAAGATATCAGAAAAATTGAGCCTTTACTAGCATAGGCATGCTGAACTCAAGTTTAGGTTTTGAAGTTTTGCCATCATAGGAAGCAATACATTCACAATAAAATGGTCATTCAGATCCTGCCACTCAAAGAACAAATCCAGGATAAGCAGCATTAGGATCAGCTTGTTGGAAATGCCAAATCTCAGGTCTCACTCAAGACTTACTGAATCAAAATCTCCATTTTAACAAGACCTACAGGTGAGTCACATGCACATTAAAACATGAGAAGCACTGGTTTAGAATCAACAAAAGTATCATTCTTCACATTGATGCTGCAAATCTGAATGTCAAAAATTTTTATCTTTGTTTCTATTTGATAAGAGTACTTACAATTTCAAACTGCATTAGAGTTTATACTTAGTTCTGGGCTTGAAGATATATATATATATATATAAAAGCAATGTTGGGTAATTTAAGTCGACATTCTCAATTAACACCTTAAGGACACAACTTATGTTCAAAATTAATTGACTGAACTGAATACTTTCAGCATTCACAGATAGCAAACTCAATCTCTTTGTAAAAGAACTCTAGTCCTTAATCAGTTAGATTATTCTCACCTGGCATAATCAAATACTAATAAAATTTCGATGTAGATAACTACTTTCAGGAGACAGAGCTTCCCACGTGCTGAGACCACGCGCATTAGAATGGTCTGCACCTGAGTACAGGCAACAGCGAAGCAACTCAAGACCTCCTCCCTGTGTTATGCCTATTTTCTGTATTACGATGCAAGCTTCCCTGAGAACAGAAAATGTCTTTCTGTATGCTCAATTCATCTCCCTACCTTTCACAACCAGTAGGGAATGTAACATATTCCTAACAGACACACTATTAAAGAAAAAAACCCTATTCTGGAATGGCAACCACAATTTGCATACCACAGGCAAGCCTCACCAGTTTCATCACTTCAGCTTAATAAAAACCTTGTCTACCACCATAGCAACTACTGTATTTTGATCATTGTAAAACTTCGAAATTGAATTTTCTGAGACAACGGATTCAAACAACAGTTTAAAAATCCCACTGGGAGAAAAACACAATATTTCATTTAGCTAACACAGACAGGATTCTCTGTATATGAATTTTCCACATGAATGAAAACATACCATTCTTTAAAAATTATATTTAAGATGTAAAGCTTTTTTTCTTATAAGTATACAATTTCTTACAATTATATAACCTCCTGAAATATTTACACATCTGGGGTTATTTCAATATAATGGGGAGAGGGAGGAGGCGAATGAGTAGAATGTAGATGAAACGCGGTAATCTGTGAATCAATAATATTTGAATGTGAGTGGTGGACAGACGTGTTTAAACTGTTCTACTTCTGTATACGGTTGAAATTTTTGATTTAAGAAAACTTACCTTACAGCAACCAAAACAATGTGGTAGGTTATTGGGATAACCATAAAAAACAAAAGAATAAAACCATTAGTCCAGAAATAACCCATTTATCCGTAGTCACTGATGTGACAGTGCCCAAATCAGTAACTAGGGGAAGAAACAGTCTCAACAAACAGCGCTGGGACTAGACTTCCACACATGAAAGAATAAAGCTGGACCCCTGCCTCACACTACATAGAAACACTAACTCGAAATGGGGTACAACCTAAATGTTAGTGCTAAAATAACAAAACTCATGAAAACGTATAGGTTCTTCATGACCTGGCATGACTCAGCAGTAGATTCCTTGATACACAAGGAATACCCAAAGCACAAGCAACAAAAACTAGATTTTATTAAAAATTTTAGTAAAAATGACACTCTATCAAGACAGTCAAAAGACAATCCACACAATGGGAGAAGTATTTACAGATCCGTTAAAGATCAAGCATCCTGAAATAACTCACAGCCTGAGAGAAACAAGCCAATTTAAAAATGAGTAGGGACTTCCCTGATGATCCAGTGGTTAAGAATCCACCTTGCAATTCAGGGGATGCAGGTTTGAGTCCTAGTCTGAGAACTAAAATTCCCATATGCCCCGGGGCAACTAAGCCCACATGCCTCATCTTGCAAATGCCCACGCCGCACAGCTAAGATTGAACAACAGCCAAATAAATCTTTTTTAAAAAAATGAGTAAAGGACTTGCACAGACGTTTGTCCAAAGATATACAAATGGCCGGGCTTCTCTGGTGGCTTGGCAGTAAACAATCTACCTGCCAAAGAAGGAGACCCGGGTTTGATCCCTGGGTCAGGAAGATCCTCTGAAGAAGGAAATGGCAACCCACTTCAGTATTCTTGCCTCAGAAATCCCACGGACAGAGGAGCCTAGTGAGCTACAGTCCATGGGGTCGAAAACAGTTGGACACAACTTAGCGATTAACCAACAACAACAACAATACAAATGACCAATGAATACATAAAAGATGTTCAACATCATTAGTAACCACAGAAATGCCAATTAAACCACAATGGGACACCACTTTACAACTGCAAGGATGGCTATTAATAATAACAACAAAAAAGGAACAGAACTGTTGGCAATGAAATGAAGAAATCAAAACCCTTGTACCGTTCTGGTGGTAATGTAAAACGGTGCAGCTGCGGTGGGAAAGTTTGGTGGTTCCTCAAGAAGGTAAGCCCTGAGCGATCTACCAACTCCACTCCTTGGTGTATACCACACTCAAAAGAACGGAAAACCGGGACTCAAAAAAAAAAACCACATTACAAATGTTCAGAGCAGCAGGATTTTACCGGGGTCTCCTGCATTGCAGGTGGATTCTTTACCCTGAGCTACCAGGGACACCCTCAACAGCCAAAAGGTAGAAACAATCTACCTTTTTACAGGTTTACAGGGCTTTAGATACATATGCAAGGCAAAATTTTAAGTCAAATCACTTAAAAAAAATAGAAACAGCACGTTTAAATTCTAATCCAAGATAAGAGGGGGTAAAAATAGAAACAAAAAACTGCAGACTTGGCACAAATTAAAAACAAACCAGGATGGCTGAAATAAGATCATATATATCATTAATCGGGCTTCCCTTGTGGCTCAGATGGTAAAGAATCTGCCTGCAATGCAGGAGACCCATTTTCAATCCCTGGGTCAGGAAGATCCGCTGGAGAAGGGAATGGCTACCCACTCCAGTATTCTTGCCTGGAGAATTCCATGGGTAGAGGCACCTGGTGGGCTACAGTCCATGGGGTTCCAAAGAGTTGAACATAACTGAGCCACTAACACGGATGTATGCTGCTAAGTCGCTTCAGTCGTGTCTGACTCTGTGCGACCCCAGAGACGGCAACCCACCAGGCTCCCCCATCCCTGGGATTCTCCAGGAAAGAACACTGGAGTGGGTTGCCATTTCCTTCTCCGATGCACAAAAGTGAAAAGTCAAATGTGAAGTCGCTCAGTCGTGTCCGACCCTCAGTGATCCCATGGACTGCAGCCTACCAGGCTCCTCCGTCCATGGGATTTTCCAGGCAAGAGTACTGGAGTGGGGTGCCATTGCCTTCTCCGAACACGGATGTATAATCACAAGCAAATTATAAGTAACTCAGAGATATTATCAAATTAATAAAAATTCAATTCTATGAAGTTTATCCAAAGAACTCAAACAAGTACATAGGTTAAAAGTAAAAAAAAGAAAAAAAAAATGAAATTCTCAATAAAACACTAGCAAACCAAATTTAAAAACATATAAAAAGGATCACACACCATGACCAAGTGGGATCTATCCCAGGATTGCAAGTTGGTTCAACACATGAAACCTGATTAATGTAATCCATCATGTATAAATAGGGTAATAAACCAAAACCACATACTCATTGCACAGATGAAGAAATATCATTTTACAAAATGCAACAGCCATTCATTGGAAAAACTGAAAGCCTTCCCCTCCCCCCAAGATCAGAAACAAGACAAGGATGTCCATTTCCCCCCATTCTACCCAACACTGGACAGCAGGATCTAGCCAGAGAACTATAAACCATTTAGACAGGAAAAGAACGGAAAACAAAGAGAAAACTGTCTAGACTTGTAGCCGACATGACCATGTACATAGAAAATACAGAGGAATCCACAATGATTATTTACTTGCTCAGCAGTGTCCAACTCTTTGATACACTATGGACTATATAGCCCGCCAGGCTCCTTGGTCCATGGGATTTTCCAGGCAAGAATACTGGAAGGAATGTCATCCCCTTCTCCAGGAGATCTTCCCCACCCAGGGATCAAATCTGGGTCTCCTGCATTGGCAGGTGGATTCCTTACCGCTGAGCCACCACGGAAATCCACATATACAACAAACATTTAAGCTATTAATAATATAGGAGGTTCAGTAAGAACAACAGACTGACATATAAAAATCAACTGTATTTAAACTGTGCAATAAACAATCTGGAAATGAAATTTAAAAATAATCCCATTTATGACAGCAAAAAAAAGTCTCAATAATTTTTAAAAAGAGTTGCAATTGTTATACACTGAAAACTAAAAAAAAAAAAAAAATCACTGGAAAAAACCTGAAGACCTAAATAAATGGAAATACATTTCATGTTCATGGATTTGAAGGCATAACACTGGCAATACTCCCAAAACCAATCTATAGAAGAAATCCTATCTCAATTGAAATCCCAGCTGCCTTTTCTTTTTTTGGGAGGTGGGGGGACAGCAGTAATTGAGAATCTAACCATAAAATCAGTATAGAAATGCAAGGAACCCAGAATAGCCAAAACCAGCTCCAAAAGGAACAAAGAGAAATCATACTTTCCAAATTCAATACTAAAGCTGTAGTAATCAAAACAGTGAGGACAGACCTGGAGCGATGGAACAGAACTGAGTCCAGAAATGAAGCACTACATGCACAGTCAACTGGTGTGAACAAGGAAAGAGAGAATGACCTTCAAAAAAAAAATAGGGCTCTGACAACTGAATGTCCACATGCAAAGAAGGAACCTGGTTCCCTGTTGCTGCTGTTAAGTTGTTTCAGTCATGTTCAACTCTTTGCAACCCTATGGACTGTAGCCCACCAGGCTTTTCTGTCCATGGGATTTCCCAGGCAAGAATACTGGAGTGGGTTGTCAGTTCCTCCTCCAGGGGATTTTCCCAATCCAGGGATCAAACCCAGGTCTCCTGCATTAAGATTCTTTACTGCTGATTGAAGACAACAGAAAAAAAATTAACCACAGACGGCTCAAAGTTCTAAATGTAAGAACTGAAACTATAAAGCATAGTAAAATTTCATGACCTTAGATTTGGTGATAATTTCTTAGATCTGACACCAAAAGCACAAGCAACTAAAGAAAAAAACAGATAAACCAGAATTCATCAAAATTAGAAACTTTTGTGCTACAAACACCACCAAAAAACTGAAACAACTTCCTATGGGAGAAAAATAAGGATAATGTGCAGAATGAGAGAAAATATTTGCAAACTGTATGTGATAAAGTGGTTTTGCTCAAATATATAAAGAACTCTTATTCCTCAATAATAAAGAACTCAATTTTAAAATGAGCAAAGGATCTGAACAGATAGTTCTCCAAACAAGATATACAAATACAAGTCTAATAAACATAAGATACTCAACACCTTAAGCCATCATGAAGTGCAAACCAAAAGCCACAATAAGATACCACTTCACACCAACTAGAATGGCTATCATCAAAAAGTCAGATGATAATAAGTGTTGACAAAGATGCAGAGAAACTGAAACTCTAATACATTGTTGGTTGGAATATAAAACTGAGCAGCAGCTTTGACAGTTCCTGGAAAACAAGTTAACCTACTCAACAGTTTCTAAAAAAGTTAAATCTAGAGTGACCAAGCAATTTCACTCTTAGGCATATACCCACACGAAAACTTACACACTCATAAGGTATAAGTTTATACTTAAAACTTATAATGGTATTATTCAAAAGAGCCAAAAAGTGGGAAAAACCCCTATCTTCACTAACTGGTGTATGGATGGGTTAATCAAATGTGGCACATTCATACAATGAATTCTGAGGACATGTGATTCTAGACTTAAATTCCAACTACTGCGGTATCATCAATGACATCTACTAGTTTCACCAGAGCTCGGTACCTAAAACCTATGAAAACAAATTTAATTTCATTAAAACAGTACTTATTGTGTTTTTGGAGACTGCTCATATGAAGTTTATGGTGTGAAACAAGTTTCAAAAACAGAAAAACCAAATAATATTTTGTATCTCAATAAAAGTACCTTTCTATCACCAAAGGGAGGTCTGAAAACCAATGATTCTAAAAAAGGACTGCTAGCTGGGTGAAAAGCCGGGATTCCTCTGGAAAACACACACCTGAAATTTTCTATATCATGTCTGAAATGGGAAGAAATGAAACATCAAATCATCATTGCCTTCATGGTAAACAGGCTATGAGACAGGTAGTTATTCAATTAAAGTTAAGGAAGAAAGAAATTTGAGACACTTAACCACAGGTTCTGGAGTCCCATTTGGCTTATCAGTGGAGAGGCTGTAAGCCTCAAGCACATTATTGTGCTGAATCTGTTTCCTCCACTACTTGTTATAGACTAGTTCTTATCTCTTTGTACTTTTCCCTTCCTCCAGATTCTCAAACTAGTTACAGCATACTTCCTGCCTCTAAATTAAGTGTTCTCATTATTAAAATTATGTAAATTTGTGATTACTGCTAGGGCAAGCAATGGCACCCCACTCCAGTACTCTTGCCTGGAAAATCCCATGGACGGAGGAGCCTGGTAGGCTGCAGTCCATGGGGTCGCTAAGAGTCCGACACGACTGAGCGACTTCACTTTCACTTTTCACTTTCATGCACTGGAGAAGGAAATGGCAACCCACTCCAGTGTTCTTGCCTGCAGAATCCCAGAGACCGGGGAGCCTAGTGGGCTGCTGTCTATGGGGTCACACAGAGTCGGACACGACTGAAGCGACTTGCAGCAGCAGCAGCAAGTACTATACTATGTTTATTTCAATATTGTTTAATAACAGTTCAAATCACTTGATTTAAAATTTCTTAACAGTACATATTTAACAAAAAGAAGGAAAGCTACGACAAACCCAAAGAGCATATTAAAAAGCTGAGACATCATCACTTTGCTAACAAGGTCCATATAGTCAAGGCTATGGTTTTTCCAGGAGTCAGGTATGGATGTGAGAGTTGGACCATAAACAAGGCTGAACAGAAAAGTTGATGCTTTAGAATTGTGGTGCTAGAGAAGAGTATAAAGTCGCTTTGACTGCAAGGAAATCGACCCTGAATCACTGGAAGGACTAATGCTTAAGCTCCAATACTTTGGCCACCTGATGCAAAGAGCCGACTCACTGGAAAAGACCGTCATGCTGGGAAACACTGAAGGCCAAAGAAAGGTGAAGAGAGGCTGCGATGGCGGGACAGCATCAGCGACTAACGGGCATGTGTTCCAGCAGACAGTGAAGGGCAGAGGGATCCGGCGCACTGCAGCCCATGGGGTTGAAGTGTCGGACACAACTCAGCCACTGAACAAGTTAGAAAGGGAAGGGAAAAGGAGTCATTTGTGTGTCACTAAAACATTTAAATGCTGTTATGTCAATTTTTTCTCCCTGTTCTTCCCTCTATCACATATTATCACAAACTAAGACGTGAATTGCAACTAAGGCCTCATCCTTCACAAAGCCACTTTTAGTAATAGAGAATTCAGTAAGATGGTCAGATCATCTCAAAAGTAAGTTTTCCTATATTAACGGAAACCAAAACTGCAAGATACCTAGAAATAAACCAAACAAGAAATATCCTAAAGGTGCAAATGAAGAAAATAATAAAATATTACTGATAATTAACCAGAGAAGCATGTCATTACTAACTTGTTTATCACTATATTTCACCACTATATTTGGCACTTAAAAACTTAAACAGACAATGTATTTCTCGAAGGGAATGATTCAATACCATAAAGATAAAAGTGTACCAAATAATCTAAAAACTTACTGGGATTCCTAATTAAAATCAGTCCCAAGAGATTTTTAATAGATCTTGATAAACTCACTTATTACATAAAAAAATAAAATTATGAATGGGTAAACTATCAAGAGCATGAACATGCCCACAAATATCTTAAGTTTTCCTCTGAGTGATACTCAAGCATTCTAAGCACCTGTTGGACAAACATTAATGAAAGTCAAAAAGCTTGGAGAATGTCTCACAAATGTCTAGCTCTTAAGTTTAGGAATCCCTAAATAAACAGTTCTCAAGGTAGTTTCCCCTCAAGACTTATTCAGGGCATCTAAACTAAACCAAGAGGTCACAACTACTTTCCACATAATACTGGGAGGCCTTTTTTCATTCTCATTTCCTCCCAACTGTGAGGTGTTTTCCAGAGGCCACACGGTGTGTGATTTGCTGCAGACTGAATGCACAAGCAGGTAAGAATCAAGTTATCTTCTACTAAACCAGACTGCAGAGGTTTATGAACCATTTAACACCATTACTTACATTAATTTTGAAAGTGATTATTCAGCAATGTTATTTATGTTCATATGTGATGCTTATTGTTTTTATTTTTAAATCAATATATTTAAAGAATCTTTTAGTTTTAATTTGTAATGTGGTATCCATTAATACGATAGAATGATCTCTGTTTGTTTCCAAGGCAAACCATTCAATATCACAGTGATCCAAGTCTATGCCCCAACCAGTAACGCTGAAGAAGCCTAAGTTGAACGGTTCTATGAAGACCTACAAGACCTTTTAGAACTAACACCCAAAAAAGATGTCCTTTTCGTTATAGGGGACTGGAATGCAAAAGTAGGAAGTCAAGAAACACCTGGAGTAACAGGCAAATTTGGCCTTGCAATACGGAATGAAGCAGGGCAAAGACTAATAGAGTTTTGCCAAGAAAATGCACTGGTCATAACAAACACCCTCTTCCAACAACACAAGAGAAGACTCTATACATGGATATCACAGATGGTCAACACCGAAATCATACTGATTATATTCTTTGCAGCCAAAGATGGAGAAGCTCTATACAGTCAACAAAAATAAGACCAGGAGCTGACTGTGGCTCAGATCATGAACTCCTTATTACCAAATTCAGACTTAAATTGAAGAAAGTAGGGAAAACCACTAGACCATTCAGGTATGAACTAACTCAAATCCCTTATGATTATACAGTGGAAGTGAGAAATAGATTTAAGGGCCTAGATCTGATAGATAGGGTGCCTGATGAACTATGGAATGAGGTTCGTGACATTGTACAGGAGACAGGGATCAAGACCATCCCCATGGAAAAGAAATGCAAAAAAGCAAAATGGCTGTCTGGGGAGGCCTTACAAATAGCTGTGAAAAGAAGAGAAGCGAAAAGCAAAGGAGAAAAGGAAAGATACAAACACCTGAATGCAGAGTTCCAAAGAATAGCAAGAAGAGATAAGAAAGCCTTCTTCAGCGATCAATGCAAAGAAATAGAGGAAAACAACAGAACGGGAAAGACTAGGGATCTCTTCAAGAAAATCAGAGATACCAAAGGAACATTTCATGCAAAGATGGGCTCGATAAAGGACAGAAATGGTATGGACCTAACAGAAGCAGAAGATATTAAGAAGAGATGGCAAGAATACACAGAAGAACTGTACAAAAAAGATCTTCACGACCCAGATAATCACGATGGTGTGATCACTGACCTAGAGCCAGACATCCTGGAATGTGAAGTCAAGTGGGCCTTAGAAAGCATCACTACGAATAAAGCTTTTGGAGGTGATGGAATTCCAGTTGAGCTATTCCAAATCCTGAAAGATGGTGCTGTGAAAGTGCTACACTCAATATGCCAGCAAATCTGGAAAACTCGGCAGTGGCCACAGGACTGGAAAAGGTCAGTTTTCATTCCAATCCCAAAGAAAGGCAATGCCAAAGAATGCTCAAACTACCGCACAACTGCACTCATCTCACACGCTAGTAAAGTAATGCTCAAAATTCTCCAAGCCAGGCTTCAGCAATATGTGAACCGTGAACTTCCTGATGTTCAATCTGGTTTTAGAAAAGGCAGAGGAAGCAGAGATCAAATTGCCAACATCTGCTGGATCATGGAAAAAGCAAGAGAGTTCCAGAAAAACATCTATTTCTGCTTTATTGACTATGCCAAAGCCTTTGACTGTATGAATCACAATAAAGTGTGGAAAATTCTGAAAGAGATGGGAATACCAGACCACCTGACCTGCCTCTTGAGAAACCTGTACGCAAGTCAGGAAGCAACAGTTAGAACTGGACATGGAACAACAGACTGGTTCCAAATAGGAAAAGGAGTTCGTCAAGGCTGTATATTGTCACCCTGTTTATTTAACTTATATGCAGAGTACGTCATGAGAAACGCTGGACTGGAGGAAACACAAGCTGGAATCAAGATTGCCGGGAGAAATATCAATAACCTCAGATATGCAGATGACACCACCCTTATGGCAGAAAGTGAAGAGGAACTAAAAAGCCTCTTGATGGAAGTGAAAGTGGAGAGTGAAAAAGTTGGCTTAAAGCTCAACATTCAGAAAACAAAGATCATAGCATCTGGTCCCATCACTTCATGGGAAATAGATAGGGAAACAGTGGAAACAGTGTCAGACTTTATCTTTCTGGGCTCCAAAATCATTGCAGATGGCGACTGCAGCCATGAAATTAAAAGACGCTTACTCTCTGGAAGGAAAGTTATGACCAACCTAGATAGCATATTCAAAAGCAGAGACATTACTTTGCCAACAAAGATTCATCTAGTCAAGGCTATGGTTTTTCCTGTGGTCATGTATGGATGTGAGAGTTGGACTGTGAAGAAGGCTGAGTGCCAAAGAATTGATGTTTTGAACTGTGGTGTTGGAGAACACTCCTGAGAGTCCCTTGGACTGCAAGGAGATCCAACCAGTCCATTTTGAAGGAGATCAGCCCTGGGATTTCTTTGGAAGGAATGATGCTAAAGCTGAAACTCCAGTACTTTGGCCACCTCATGGGAAGAGTTGACTAATTGGAAAAGACTCTGATGCTGGGAGGGATTGGGGGCAAGAGGAGAAGGGGACGACAGAGGATGAGATGGCTGGATGGCATCACTGACTCGATGGACGTGAGTCTGGGTGAACTCCGGGAGTTGGTGATGGACAGGGAGGCCTGGCATGCTGCGATTCATGGGGTAGCAAAGAGTCGGACACGACTGAGCGACTATCTGATCTGATCTGATCCATTAATATGGGCTTCCCAGGTGGCTCGGTGGTAAAGAATCTGCCTGCCAATGCAAGAGATGCAGGCTTGATCCCTGGGTAGTAAAGATCCTGGAGGAGGAAATGGCAACCTATTCCAGTATTCTTGTCCACTGGAAAATCCCATGGACAGAGGGGCCTGGCAGGCTACAGCCCATAAGGTCACAAAGCGTTGGACATGACTGAGTGACTTAACACACACACAGACATTGACTGATATAACCCACATAAAGAAAAGCCTTTTGGGTTCCCTAGTAATTTAAGAGTATAAGGAGGTCCTAGGACCAGAAAGTTTGAGAACTGCTTTTCTAACTTAACCAGACACTCCGGTCCTCAGTTAAACAATGCTTTGCCCAATGTATAGACCAAGTGCCAGACTGGAATAAACTTGGAAAGTAATGTCCAACTAGCTGGTAAGCAACATCAAAAATGCCTACATAAGCTCCTCAGGGATCACCACTATAGAAGGCTGAAGAGGTTACTAGCAGCTCACAAGTTTGTCATCTGCTTTTTTACCCATTTATGACAAATTAGGACATCTTCCCTTCCTTTCAGGTATCAATCACCTGAAGTATCAGAGCAGGAACAAGGTAAGCCAAGGGATCGGTCAGATTATACATCTTTTTTTCTTTTTTGATCTAACGTATGCAAATAATTTATTCTTAATTCAAACATGACGCAAATGAGGACTACCTGACACATTTGCCACCTGGACTACTTCCTCTGGGAAGCTCTGGAGTACCTGCTATGCTCACACAGGTCCCTTAAGCGAATCACCATGTTCCTATCTCAGGGGAGGGACCTGAGACCCTGTGATCATACCTGAGTAAGGTGAATGTGTGGAACCAAGACGAAAGTCTAGAACATAGACAGTTGTCGATGAGACAGCCAGAACTCCCCTAAAGGCAGGAATCTTTCCAGGAATGACAGAGGCATTATATGTCATTAAAAGCAAAGAGCTACTATACTAGTTCACCTGCTTATTTAACTTGCATGCAGAGTACATAATGCAAGACGCCAGGCTGGATGAATCACAAGCTGGAATCAAGATTGCCAGGAGAAATATCAACAACCTTGAGACTTGCAGATGATACCACTACAGAAAATGAAGAGGAACTAGAGAGCCTCTTAATAGGGTGAGAGGAGTGTGAAAAAGCTGGCTTAAAACTCAACATTCAAAACACGAAGATCATGGCATCCAGTCCCATCACTTCATGGCACATACATATGGGAAAAGTGAAAACAGTGACAAAGACTTTTATTTTCTTGGGTTCCAAAATCACTGTGGACGATGACTGCAGCCACAAAATTAAAAGACGCTTATTTTTGGAAGAAAAGCTTTGACAAACCTAGACAGCCTATTAAAAAGCAGAGACATTACTTTGCCAACAAAGGTCCATCTAGTCAAAGCTATGGTTTTTCCAGTACTCATGTATGGCTGTGAGAGTTGGACCATAAAGAAGGCTGAGTCAAAGAATTGATGCGTTCGAACGGTGGTGCTGGAAGAGTCCCTTGAACTGCAAGAAGATCAAACCAGTCAATCCTAAAGGAAATCAACCCCGAATATTCATTGGAAGGACTGATCCTGAAGCTGAAGCTCCAATACTTGGCCATCTGATGTGAAGAGCCAATTCACTGGAAAAGACCCTGATGCTGGGAAAGATTGAAAGCAGGAGAAGAAGGCAACAGAGGATGAGATGGCTGAATGGCATCACTGACTCAATGGAAGTGAATTTTCGCAAACATCAGGCAATGGTGGAGGACAGGGAAGGCTGGCACGTTGCAGTTCATGGGGTCGAAAAAAGCTAGACACGACTTAGTGACTGAACAACAGTAACTAACTCACCACCAGCGAAAAGTCAGAACTGAAGATGCCCCAGAACCGCACTCAATCCTGAAGTGAAGTGAAAGTCACTCAGTCATGTCCAAGTCTTTGCAACCCCATGGACTAGACAGTCCATGGAATTCTCCAGGCCAGAATACTGGAGTGGGTAGCCTGTCCCTTCTCCAGGGGATCTTCCCAATCCAGGTATTGAACCCAGGTCTCCCACATTGCAGGCGGATTCTTTACCAGCTGAGCCACAAGGGAAGCCCACTCAATCCTGAAACAACTCCTAATTTCTGAATGACATCCCCATTTTTATGTCTGACTGTGAGATAAGTGAAATAATGATCTTTCTTCCCTCTACAGCCTTTGTGATGGAATGGAAATGTATTAATCTTTCTAGATAAGTCAACAGAACACATTCCTTAAAACCTGAAAAATACAACTACCACACTTGGGGGATTTAAAAAAAAGGATTAAAATGATGAACTGGAGGTTAACTGTGAAAAATTAGATAATCAGGATCATTTTTTTCCTCTGCATATACTAATAAAAGAACATCCATCGTGCTGTGTAAACGGAAACAGTAGGGCACTGCTAGAGCACGCAAGGTGCTGTGCACGGCCGGACCACACAAACCGACGACCAGAAAGGTTCCATGTGTTTTGTGTTAGTCGCTCAGTCATGTCCAATTCTTTGTGACCCCATGGACTATAGCCTGCCAGGCTCCTCTGTCCATGGGATTCTCCAGGCAAGAATTCTGGAGTGGGTTGCCATTCCCTTCTCCAGAGGATCTTCCCAACCCAGAGATCGAAAGTGGGTCTCCTGCATTGCAGGCAGATTCTTTACCATCTGAGCCACGAGGCAAGCCCAGGAAGAAACGAAAATACTGGCCATGTATTTTGTCTGTATGATCTGTGAAAACTGACTCTTATCCCAGTCAACTGAAAAAGGAAACTTGCTTAACACCTATCAAAATCTCACTCAGAATTTCATAAGCTAAAACAAAATTCTAGAACTCTATGTTTAAACAAACGTCAGTCACTGATAGAACATGCTGCTACTGCTAAGTCGCTTCAGTCGTGTCCGACTCTGTGTGACCCCACAGATGGCAGCCCACCAGGCTCCCCCGTCCCTGGGATTCTCCAGGCAAGAATACTGGAGTGGGTTGCCATTTCCTTCTCCAATGCATGAAAGTGAAAAGTGAAAGTGAAGTCGCTCCGTCATGTCCAACTCCTAGCGACCCCATGGACTGCAGCCCACCAGGCTCCTCCGTCCATGGGATTTTCCAGGCAAGAGTACTGGAGTGGGGTGCCGTTGCCTTCTCCATAACATAACATACGTAATCCAAATAAGATCCCTCAGATTAGCTGTGTACGTGTATGTATGTGTATGTGAGCACTATGCGCTCTCAGTCGTGTCCAACTCTTTTGTGACCACATGGACTGTAGCCCACCAGGCTCCTCTGTCGACGGAATTTTCCAGGCTAGAATACTGGAGTGGGCTGCCATTTCCTTCTCCTGGGGATCTTCCCAACCCAGGGATTGAACCCACATCTCCTGTGTCTCCCATACTGGCAGGTGGATTCTTTACCACCTGGAAGCCCTCAGATTAGATAGTAAAATCTAATTTTAAATGAACACTGAGTGGCTAAAAATTTAAAATAACAATATAAGGATTAAAATAGTCACGTATTTTATGTTCTTTCCAGTAACTGAAAAGTGGCCCAATGCCTTAACTTGATAGCTAATAAGCAGGTGCTCATTTCTTACCCAGTTCTTTCTGAGCAGAAACATGTCTGGCTTAAGACAACTGGGAAGGGAAGGGGAGGTGGGAGGAATCCACAAATCATTAAAAAACAAAGAAACTTGATATTGGCTTATAAGAAAATGTGTTTTTCACTGACATTGCCACCATTTTTCCTTCAACATGAGCCAAAAAATAAAGGCTGCAGATTTAGTCTGAGGGGAAAAAAATCCAATAGCCTTCTTTCTATCCTATCAAACCAATCATTTAACAGGTTCCAATGTTTGCAATTTAAACTTTATGTCATCCATAAACAATGTTATGAATCAGTAACACTTTTCTCTAAAAAAATGCACACACAATAAATATTTCTCTTCTCAATAGCTTTTTTCTAATGCAAAAGAGCTTGAAAAGTAAAAAAATTAAGATAATACATACATATTTTTTAATCCAAATAATAGAGTTCTGTAGTCCTGATTCAAACAAACCAATTGTGTAAAGAAAAAAAAGATATCTTATAAGGATCAGTGAAATTAGAAAACCGACAACTGTATTTAAGAAATCATTGCTAGTATTCCTTGGGTTTAATGACATTGTGTTTGTGCTTTATGTTGTGTTTCTGTGGTTTTTTTCCCCTCAGGTATTCACCTTTCAGATACACTTAAAGGATTTACACATGAAACGATTTTCAGAGTTGCTTTAAAATATCCAGCAGGTAGACGAAACAGGACCAGTCACGTGACAACAATGGCTGAAGCTGGGTAACTGGTACAGGAAGCTTTATTACACTCATCTCTCCATTTCTTGTGTAAGGCTGACGAAAAAAAAGTATCTCAGGCACCAAAACATCCTGTCAAAAGCATAGAAATTTTTGCCCCACTAAATCACCCCAGAATTCTGCTTATTTTTTCCTATTTATCTGGTTACTCTTCAAACCAACTAACTTCCTCCAATAGACCTCCAACTGAAATACAAGACACTTAGTGTCTTTTTTAACTCCATTCAACAGCTAGGTGAGGGCCAGGTCAGGGAACGACCCAGGATTCCAAATCACAACTAGTAATTTTATTCAAACTTCAAGAGCAAATATCCATTTTGAGTCAAAATGAACTAACACAGGGTGCTGTTTTTGTCTTCCGAATTTCTCTTACTACGCCCAGTATTTGAACTAAGTTTGGTGAGTAGTTTACAAAGATGAAAAATAACATATGTTGTTCACTCCCAGGAAGTAAGCCCTTTCCATGAAGAGGGGTAAAGAACTCCACCGAATATGACACCCAGGGATGTTACAATAATCTCGGGGTACTCAACTCTACATACACCCTTAAGCTCCCTCGCCCCCAAAGCCTTTTTAAGTGGTTAGAAAAGAGCGACCCTGGTTGGTTTGTTTCATCTCCTCCTTTCTTAGGGGAGGTGCTAGCGAGTAAAGAAATAACCAAAAGGCCGGAAGGAGGAACGCGAAAAGCATGGAGTCTGGACAATCAGCCCGTAAGTAATTGAAAGCTGAACCAAATTAACTGAAGTTAAGACAGAGCAACCTGCTACGCTCCTCGCGTTGTCTCTAACGTGCCTGAGAGGCTCCGAGGGTGAGAACACCTGGCTGGAGGCTCGTCGCATTCCAAACCCTTCTCTCTCCAAGAATTCATAGGCACCCAGACATAAAAAAGAATTCTTCCAGACCTCCGCCAAGAGCAGCGCCGCAACAACTCCCACCCGCCCGTGCCACGGTGGCCAAGTGGCCCCCGGCTCCGTGAGGCCGCCCGAGCCCTGCCCCAAGGGACCGCGAACCCCAAAAAGACTCCCGGCTCCTAAGCCAGAGACCTTCTCCCGAGCCGGGCGAGGGGACGGAGTCTAGGCTGGGAACCCGCTCGCCGCCGAGGCCCTCCTCGCCTGCCCGGAACTGGGGTCTCGGGCCCGCGCTGCCCACTCTAGGTCCCGGCCTGGGCCTCGCGGGGCCGCTCTCGAGCCTCGACCCGGGTCCGCCCCGCGCCCGAGGGACCCGCGCGACCCCCTGAGCCGCGCCGGCCGCCGCCGTGAGGACCCCGCCACTAATACCTGTCTTCGTTCTTGTTTTTCTGCTTCTTCCCCATCGTGTGTCAGCGGCGCTCGCAGCCCCAGCCCCTCTACTTGGTCTCTCACAGACCCGCTGTCCCTCGGCTGACTTCGGTCTCCGCTCGGCTCCGTGCCCCTCGCGCTGCCTCCTCTCGCACCCGGCTCTCCACAGACCCGCGCACTGGGACAGGGCACATATGGTGTGAGCTCCGAGTGCGCAAGCGCATCGCCCCGCCGCCTCGGCGTGGGGACGCAGGGCGCGGCTCATCGAGAGCTGCGCCGCGGGTAGAGCGTCTCTAGTTACCCCGCCCGTCAGGCGGAAACCGGAGCGCCCCCTTCCGGCACGCGTCCGCGGCGCTCCGAGGTCCGCGGGGTTTCAAGATTCTAGAACCCCGAGGTGGACAATGAGGTTGGAAATTTCCCCCGTCGGGTCTCTCCCTGCTGGGGGACGCAGAGTTGGGGAATTGGATCTCAGTTCAAAAGTAGACTTTGGGCTTCCCTTCCACCTTTAACCTCTGTCCCTTTGTACTCAGCTGCGTGAAGTTCAATAAAGAAGGATAGTGAACCACTGGTGAGCCGTCTGGGTGTTCCAAAGGGAGACAGAAATCCACAATATTGAGCCTCGTAGTCATGTCCATGAATTACCAAAACAAATAAACAGAAACCATTAAAAAAGACACACCCATTATTTCTCCTAAACAGATCATGATCTTTACATTCAAACCGAGAACAAGCTCTAAAAACTTATGTCATACTAGGGTTGTAAAAGTGTTTTATATCCGGATCTGGACAACGACTCTATGTGTTAACTATGTAAAAACTTACACGTAAGTTATACTTTGTTTTTTAAAGGGGGGAATTGTTCAATAAACCGAATGGAAACAAAATTGGAGTGCCACTCCAGAGCAGAATCATTGCTATTTCCTTTCTGATGTAACATGTGTCAGAGCCTAAGAACGTCAACTCCAGGCTGGGCACTAAGAAACTACAATCCCCAGCGTACTTCGCTCCCCCGCCCTCTGGGCTGTTTACTCGGAGGTTCACACGCCAGAGTTCAGAGAGCTGGAGCAGAGGAAAGGTGGAGAAGGGCGCACGCGCAGAAGCGCTCGCCGCGCGCACTTCCCTCCCCCCTCCCCCGCACTACCTCCACTTCCTGGGACGTTGCAGTTGCTACCGCGTGAGATCCGCGGCCAATGAGGAGGCGGAAGTGACGGTCGCTTCGCAGCTACCCGCAGCTGCTTGGAGGCTGAAGCCAGAGAGGATTGCTCTTCTGGAGAAGCTGGTTCTTCGTATCTCAGGTATCGCGGAGAGCTCAGGTGAGGCAGAGAGTGGCGTGAAAAAACCGGCCATGCATCCTGGTGCTAACGGACGCCCGCCTGCTCCGCATCCTGCCTAGGCGGGGGAGGGGCGCGGCTCGGGCTCCGGAGTCCCCGCCACGGAGGAGGCTTTGGCGCATGCGCCGGGGAGGCTTTGAAGCTGGGGCCACCTCGCTTCTGCCCTCGTCTGTCCCTGGGGGCGCGGGGAGAAGCGAGGGTACTTTTGGGAAGCGGCTGGCGTGCGGTTAACGGCGAGGCCCCCTGGTTGTTTTGGCGGGTGCACACAGGGGAGTCGCGGAAATGGTTAGGTAACTTGAGGACACATCCCTGCCCACCATTCAGTTGAACTGAAAAAAGAATCAGAAGCTTGTGATTTGGAGAATGAAGTTATCTCTGCACGATCTCCTTTCCCCCTTTCTGAAGGCGATGCCCAGCACAACCTGCCGCCCAGAACAGCTCTTGTTAATCGCTTCTCCTCCCAGTTATCCCAGAATTAAATTCTGAGCTCAGCCTGTAAAACTCCAGGGACAAGCAACCGCTACGCCCCTTGTAAAGAATAAGGTCTGACCAGCAAGTCCGTGTTTAACAGATACTACTTCTCTGTCTCATCTGCCCCGATCCAGTTTTTCTTGAGAAGTAGGGAGTGTGAAATTCATTTTCTGTACTTGAAATACAGCTCCTTTAAAATTTTATCGCATGTGAGGAACTTACATTTTGGTTTTTAAAACCCAGAAATACTTTAAACATAACCATAATTTGAACAATAGCTAGACACATGCTACTTCAACCGTTGACAAATATTTTTTGCGCACCTGCAGTGTTCCCAACACTGCTAGCTCCAGGAATACAAAGAGAAAATCCAGTATGCTTTTCGACTGCTTTTCATGTGGGGGGAAAAAATGGAATCAGAGGCGAATTTTGCAGGAAGACTATTTCAATTCAGTTCAACAGTTAATAGAGGGTCTGGTGGGCCAGTCTGTGTGTCAGAAGCTGGGCAAATGAGCTCACAAATTTCAGATTTTTAAAAAGTGCTTCAGTAGTAGTTGAAAACATAGTTGAGATCAACAGTCTCCTGCTTTGACAAATTATAAATTTCTGCGGTAATAACCCAGGAGTACACATAAAATTCATCTAATTGTTGCTGGTAAAAAATAATTTCTTTTAAAATACTCAGTTGAAATAGATAACCAACAAAGACATACTGTATAGCACAGAGAACTCTATTCAGTAATCTATAATCACTTAAATGGGTAAAGAATTTGGAAAAGGTAATTGAGTATGTATAAATTAATCACTTTGCTGTATATCTAAAACTTAACACATTGTAAATCAACTGTATGCCAATATAAAATAAAAATGTTAAATAAATAGACTATGTCATTGAGATCTGAATTAGAGTCTATTTTTAAACTCCTATCTTGCATAGATCAATATGCTTTTTATATTTGGAGTGTTACGTTGTTTGACATCAAAGTTACGAGCACTGGGTGTCACCAAATCAATACTAGTATCAATCTTTGTGGGCTCATAGACTTTATTAGTTACTAAGAGAACAGAATTGGAAACTAGAGCTTAGGGAACACCAGGCAGAGTTCTTTACACAAGTTGTAATGAGCTGTCTTCAGAGTTAAGATCATTTAGGCAGAGATGAAAAATAATGTCTTTTGCTCAAATGTGCTCTATCTTGAAGCAAAATTTGGTGTGTACACATATGTGTAAAACCTTGCTACAGTTAAACTTCATCATGTCTGCAGTCATTTCTGCTTTGCTTCCCTTTTCCTTTGGTAAAGAATACTGTCAGTATACAACGCTAGGGTTAGTTTCAACTGCTTGTTTCTTTCTGGTCTGGCGACGGTCTTAAGGGTTTGTCTTTGTTTTAGAATAGTAAGCAGAGTCAAAAGCACTCTAACCTTTGGTCTGAATTATTTTTGACTAGTGTGACTTCCCCGGTGGTAAAGAACCCACCTGCCAGTGCAGGAGACATAAGAGACAAGGGTTTGATCCCTGGGTGGGGAAGATCCCCTGGAGGAGGACATGGCAACCCACTGCAGTGTATTCCTGCCTGGAGGATCCCATGGACAGAGGAGCCTGGCGGGCTACAGTCCATAGGGTCGCAACAAGTCAGACACAACTGAAGCAACTTAACACACGAGTGACTATAACCTGTTGAAAATTAAATTTTAAAACATTTAAGTAAAAATTCTTAACATGACATGGTTGGTTGCCAGCAGAACACTTTGTGAACTCCAAATTATATATTTGCTAGCATTTTGGGAACTAAAAGTTTGCTGTCTTATTTTTTTCTCCAACTTTGTAAACCTTCTCTCCAGCATCAAGGCTGAACCGTACCATTTAGAAGAATGGAAGCGAACGCATCTGTTGACATGTTTTCAAAAGTCCTGGAGAATCAGTTGCTTCAAACTACCAAACTAGTGGAAGAACATTTGGATTCGGAAATTCAGAAACTAGATCAGATGGATGAGGATGAATTAGAACGCCTCAAAGAAAAGAGACTCGAGGCTCTGAAGAAAGCTCAACAGCAGAAACAAGTAACCTCTCTGCCCTGCTTTCTGAAATTGCTCTCACAGTATGCTTCTAACCACTTCTATATACATGTGCCTAAAGTTCTCAGTCTTTAGGGTTGTTTGACCTCAAAAGTACCTAATGCCATTAAAAATTCTCCCTGGGGGAAAAGATAGTTTTTAAAGACACAGTCCGAGTTAGCCTGATCAGTGTTAATTCACAGTCAAGTACAAGAAACACCTGGTCCAGGATAATTTTCTGAGCTCAAATTTGTGTAGTTGAGAGTATGAATGAGGAAGAACACTGGGAGAAGTAAGGGTCCGCAGGTTCCCTTTCAGGCAGAGTTATAAGAAAGCCTGTCATGATTTGTCTGTGCTCAAAGCAAGCGTGTCATTAAGGAGTTTAAACTCTTTATGGAAGCTTTACCAAAGAAATAAGGTAAAAATACCAGGGCCCCCAGTAGCTCAGCATAAGCCAACATGAAACAGATAGCAAAACTAGTGATGCAGTCTGGGCTCCTGCCCCCTTCTAGTGCGTTCAGAGGATGAGAACGTCTAGAAGTCCTCATATGAGACAGTCAAAAGCAGGCAGAAATGTTCACTGTGGAACAGGGAAATCATGTGATATTTGAAGGGCTGACCTGAAAGATTAGAACTTCTCTCATCTGAGGTCCAGGCTGACCAAAGTTCAGGATATATTGCAGTCGGTGAGAGAAGACTTTTCTGAGAACTAGAGAATACATGTATTAATGCTTTCAGGCACATGTGATGTGCCAGCCGCTCTGTTATTTTCACGTTGTCTTGTCACAGTAGCTCAGTGAGATAGTTGTTTTATAATCTCCACATTACAAATGAGGAATGTGAGACTCAGAAAGGTTATGAGAATCACAGCCTAATGAGTGGTGGAGCAGTGATCCAAGTCCTTCTGTCTGCAAGTGCAGTCCTCCTTTTTATTAAAACCTAGTCTTGAGAAGGGCTTCCCTAATGGCTCACATGGTAGAGAATCTGCCCACAATGTAGGAGACCCAGGCTCGATCCCTGGGGTTGGGAAGATACCCTGGAGGAGGGTATGGCAATCCACTCGAGTATACTTGCCTGTAAAATTCCATGGACAGTTGAGCCTGGCAGACTGCATACAGTCCATGGGGCACAAAGAGTCGGACACAACAGCAACTAATACAGCCAGTAAGACAAAGAAATAGAGGGGAAAAAAAAGATTAAATGACAGTAGAAATCTTGAGAAAGGAAACAAGTTTCCACTTGAGGCAGTCAGCTTCCTGCCACGGGAAAGGTACAAGAGACTGAAATACCTGTCCAACATGGATGATAAAGGTCGAGATAGTGATTTGGAGAATTGGATTAGCTGGACTTGTGGGTCCCTTTTTCTGGATACCACGTGAGAAAACACCTTTTTCTTCACTGGATACTCTCCATGGGTGGCCAGGCTAGAAGAGTGCTGTCTCTGAGGTGGTCGTCCAAAGTACACAGGGCTCCTCAGCTTCAGAGCCATAGTACCCGCCCCCTCCCCAAGCATCAGTTTGCTTTATCTCACAGCTGTTCTTTTTTAAAGCTTCGTAGTAACTTGGATCAGATTCTTTTGATTTTAGTAGTTTAAGTGCAAAGAAATTAAATAGATGTTTACATTCTCAATCTTTATAGTCTAAATTTTTATTTTGAAAGTTCTAAGAAAACGTGTGTTTCAAGTTACCAAGACAGATAATTACAAGCCATGCTGTGGAGATGGTCGTGCGCACAGACTATTTCTGCATTGACACTAGAAAGATAGGAAAGTACATCACCGAAAGGAATTCAGTTCTAAGATAAAGTCAACTTAATTACAAAATAATACAGTGATTTGGATATAAGATATAAAGTGACATTGAAAGAGATTTCAAATGTGTGATATTTCTCCTTTCTTCAAATTAGGAATGGCTTTCAAAAGGACATGGGGAATACAGAGAAATCCCTAGTGAGAGAGACTTTTTTCAAGAAGTCAAGGAGAGTAAAAAAGTGGTTTGCCATTTCTACAGAGACTCCACATTCAGGTAACTTTGTTTCCCCTCAGTGACTGTTTTTAAATATGAAGAGATTGTTGAATAGATACCCTGACTTAATAGAGAAATTAAGAAAAATGTGAAAGGAACTAATTCCTAAGTTGTCCCTTTGTACTGGAAGTCTGTATATTAAAATTAAGCAGTCATCAAAGATTAACTTAAAAACCAGTGACATAAAAAAGTATAAATTATTGGATTTCAGTATTTTCATAGAAGTGGCTATTTTCTGAATGATATTTTCGCTAGCTAACTTTAAAAACATCTGAGCAATGAGCACTTAAATTTTTTTTTTTTTAATATCAATTCCAAGAATTCTGCTTTTGTCCCTACTATTACAATACAGCCACAGTGTTGGAAATGGGGCCAACACCTGAACACCAAGTTTGAATTCAGTCACTTCTCAACTGGCAATTCACAGGGAGACGGTGGCTTGACAAGGCCTTTCTCCAGAAGCAGAGTTGGGACTTCAGGTTTGGCTGGAAGGTGGAGAAAGTGATTTCTCTTAGACAAGCCCAGGTCTGCCAACCTCTCTTTGGAGGCTGATCCCTCAGAGTAAAAATAGCCCCAGAAGAGGTTATATCTTAAACCAGATGGCTGAAGCCTGTTTTTTTCCCCTAGCTCCAAAGTTTGAATAGTTGGCAACATCAGATGATGTGATAACAGACCTAGAATTGTATGAAAGCAATTTGCTGATGCTGAGTAGCTCCTGCGGAAACTCACACTTCAACCCAGAATCTCCATTGTTCACTGTGGCCCCAGCCCTGCCCTCTTCTCTCATCTCCATAGTCTGCCTGGCCCTTGTCTTTGCCTCCTTACCCAAAAACATGGTTATTAGTGGCCGGGATTTATTAACTAACAGAATACAAATGAAAGAAAATAAAGTCAAGGTTGAATGAATTGATATAGACGGGTAGATATTACAGTTTTAGCATGTGGTAATGCTAGACACTTCAGGCGGTGTAAGATCCTGGAACATTCACAATCTCCCTTTGAGGTAAGTACTTTATAATCCCCATGTTTTTTTGTGTGTGGACACCAAGACTTGGAGAAATTAAGTGACCTGCCTGATGGCACTCAGTTGCTAAATGATGAAAGCAGATTTGAGCCCAGCTTAATGCTATTTTAACTACATCATGACTGCTCACTCACTCATGATTTAAATCATAAGGGTTTAAATTGGATTTAAAATTCAATTAAAAAATGGGTTAATTGGCCAATGGGACATACTTATTTAAAATAGATTCTATATTATTCCAGTAAAACCGTGGAGTTGATTTATGTAGAAATCCTCAAGAATGTATTTCTCCAAATGATCTGTCACTTCTTTGGAGCTTCATTCAGAAACCACTTATTCTGACAATTTTCATTATTAATAAAATTCCATTGCTTCACTGCATGAGTGATATATAAAAAGAATCACTCAGATGATGAGGCATCAAGGTTATAAGAAACTCAGTGGACCTGAACTTAACTCAGGAAAAACTACCAAGAAGTACCCCAAAAACCTGCTGGTAAAATCAGCTGTGGTTTTGGTGTCTTAATCATTGAAAGCAGAGTAGTTATCAAACTTCACTGAGCATGGAAATCACTTGCATGTTTCTCAGCCCAAGTCCCAGAGAATTTTGATTCCTCTGTATGTTTTAAAAGTTGATTGTACTAATCACCTCTGGGTAAGAACAACTGCTCACAGAAGTTTTCATAGTTATCTCTCAGATACACTAAAGGGTTGGCCAGTTTAAAGTAGAATTTAAAGAAAATACCACTTTTCCTTTTCAGGTGGCTCAATAAAAATACTGCTGGTATTTTGCACTTCTTTAGAACCATAATGACCATGTATTTGTAGCCCTTAACCTTGATAGACTTCCACTAACAGAATTTGTACGGTTGGAAAGGTTCCTTCTCGGTGACATACTCAGTCTTTCTCAGTGACTTCCAAAGAGAACACCACCTGTACATTTCTAATTCTGGGAGGTGTATTCTGAGCTCTGTCAAGTTCAGATTTGCCTCTTTCTATGAAATGCCAGGAAACATGCATAAGGAAAATGACTATTTTTTATTCTTGGCCATGAACATGACAGCTTTGTGAGCCACTTAAGCCATATGTTGAATACTTTGTTCTCATTAAGGCAGATCCAACCTTCTAGACTACAGTATCATAAGAGGTAGAAAAAGAGGTACCTAACCTATGAAATGGAAATAAGGTTATCTGATAGATACATAGGTTGACTGGCAGATTATGAGATTCAGGAAAAGTAAAAACTTAGATGTGCCTTAATATTTACTTTGATAAAGAAATTGTCATTTTTAGCTTTTGGTTTTCTATGTGTTGTTATTTACAGGTGTAAAATACTAGACAGACATTTGGTGATATTGTCCAAGAAACATCTTGAGACCAAATTTTTGAAACTGAATGTGGAAAAAGCACCTTTCCTTTGTGAGAGACTGCGTATCAAAGTCATTCCCACACTAGCACTGGTGAAAGATGGAAAAACACAGGATTTTGTTGTTGGATTTTCTGACCTAGGAAATACAGACGACTTCACCACAGAAACCCTGGAGTGGAGGCTGGGCTGTTCTGATATTCTTAATTACAGGTAACATTCAGCAAACCGTCAGTTTATTTTAACTCCCATATTCAGTTGAAGTTTTTAGATAATTTTTATGTTAATATTTATTTTATGGAAATAAATATTTCCATAAGCTTTATCTTGCAGCTGGAGATGAAGAAAAACTGCCACAAAGGAAAAGCGTATCTCTTAAAGTGTACCTTAGTGTGATCTTACAGCAAAGTCAGAGCTCCAGATAAAGTTGGTCTTGGGTTTTAGAGTCCACCTAACTCTAAAAGTTTTCAAACAGATCCTATGAAATCTAATTCGGTATTCATCTGGAAACCCAGGATGACACTCTAGAAGAATTGACTCCTTCCGGCTTGAACCCAGATTACTCAAATTGATAATGACTTATTTTCAAACATTATATTTTTAATGTAGTTATTCCTGTATCACTTGTCAACTCTGATAAACTATATAACATCTCATTTCTATGTTTAGCTTAAATTACATAACTATAAAGAGCAGTCTCAGTAGAAAATGATCTAAAATCCAACTTCTGTTTTCCACTCATCTCTTTGTTCACTTCTCCAGACAGTTTAATTTCACAGATTAGAGCACATCTTATGTATCTGTTTTTTATTTGCAAAAATAATTGGTTAAATTTTCCAGTTATTCCAGTCAGAGTACCTTTCAATAAGTAAAAAATTCCCTCATCTTTTTATTTTCCTTCCTCCTTTTTCTCTGAATCTCTCCTACATGTGTATAAGTCATTCCTATATTGTAGAAATTGATTTTGAAGTTCCAGGTTTTGTTTTCTTAAGTAAAAGGTTAATATTAAATCGTGATTTCCAATTTTAAATAAGTTGGAAACTAGTGCAGAGAATTCTCATATATCATTCACCCATATCCTTCAATTTTCAGTATTTTATATTTGCTTTATCATTCTGTTTTGGGTATATATAAACTTTTTTCAGAACCATCTGACTGGATATTGTAGACGTCCCTTTACTCCTAAATATTTCTGTTTGCATTTTCTAAGAACAGGGACATTCTTATACATCCACAGTAAAATTAGTAAAACACAAAATACATAGTTTGCAGACCTTATTCAAGTCCATCACTGTCCCAGTAATATCCTCCATACTGAAGAAATGAGTCACAAGTACTTACTGTGAATTTCTAGTTTCCTTTAACTTGTAGCAACTTGTTGCCCTTGTTTTCCAATAGGTTAACAGTTTTGATGAGTACAACTGGTTATTTCATAGAGCATCTCCCAGTTTGGGTTCATCTAATGTTTCACAATTAGATTCAGGTTTTGCATATTTTCCACAGGTGTAATATGGAAGTGATGTGTTCTTCGTTCTCAGTGTACCATATCCGGAGACATAGGGTGGTTTGTCTCATTGCTGGCAGTATTATCTGAGCACTGGCTAACCAGTTGTCTACCAACCTAACTGGTAATTTAAGGAAGACCTCTTCCAGACCCCACATTAGTTTACTTTTTCATTTCTTTGTATTAGAATGGGCTATGGATTATTTTATTCAATGGGATATATTATTGAGTATTACTGTTATTATTTACTTTGAAGCTCAGGTTACCTCACGTTTGCCCAGTGAGAGCCTTGCATTCTGGCTTCTGTGTGTTCTTGACACATCCCCATAATCCTTTGAGCACTTTCGTTTTGGTGCAGGTAAGATCTTTTAGGGGGACCTGTGTTGTACTCTCCATAGGAATTGACTTTATCTCCAAGAAGCCATGATTCCCTTCAGCGGCAAATGATATTTCAAAACCAAGATCTTATTTTTCAGGTATCATGAAAAGCATTCTATACTAATTCAGGGTTAATGATAATGAGTTCCATGAGTTTGTTGTCTATAGTGGTCTAAACATTAAAAGATGTTAAATAGGATCAAACTGGTCGTAACAGGCTATCGAAAATAGAGCACGATTTTCCTGTGTCATTCTCAGAGGGATAGGAATCTAATACAGATTCAGCATACCCAAAACATGACAATAACTGATTTCCTTCTATGGTTTTCAGTCAGAGATTTTGTTGGTACATTCCATGAAATGCTAATCAGTAATTAACGATAAGAAAATAAAATGCTAGTCAAAAGCATTTAGTAGTACAAAGTAAGGTTTAAAACTGTTAATTATCAACTATTAACAATCAGTGTTAGTTTTCAGTACCTCTTCCTCAACATCAGCATTATAAAGAAATTTTACTCTAGTCCATGTGTTAGAGTGAGGATAGATTTTTGTGTAGTTTAGAATACTAGCTGTACTAAATCATAGAGAATTAAGCGCTTTTCTTATTTGTTTCTTTTTAGTGGAAATTTAATGGAGCCACCATTTCAGAGCCAAAAGAAATTTGGAACAAACTTCACAAAGCTGGAAAAGAAAACTATTCGGGGAAAGAAATATGATTCAGACTCTGATGATGATTAGAAATGAGTTACAATTCTTTGTAAATCGTCTTTTTATTTCTCCTTACTTCACACTTAGATGTGTTTTCTAAACTCTTGATTTCCGTGTGTTCATCTGCTGATGGCCACACTCCCGAGTTTTATGCAGAGGCGTCGTGGTGGAACCATCTTTAGTATTATATGTGGGGCTTGTGTTTGATTAGAGGAAACCTTCTGAGTTCCAAAAGTATCTGAGGAGAGTCTGGATTCTCTATTTTTGAGATTGGTTTTATCACAATGATTCTTACGTTTTTATACCATTCACAATTGTGTTTTTAATCTACTGGATTGAAAATAGAAATTCAGCACACTATTCCAGGACTAATTCTTATGCAGCACTATTTACTTTATAAAGAGGTCAAGTAACATTTACTGGTGTAACAGATAGCACTTGTAAATGAATTAGAAACACTCTTCACTTCTGGAAATATATTTAAGTAATTATTAAAGAACTGTTTATTTATTCTGTAAGATGCGTGGTGTTGTTGAATCAACTGATGGCATCAGAAAGCTTTTTCAGATTGTGACCATACTGCCTTATTTAAAAGGTCCTGATTGCTTATATTTTAAGACGTGCATTAAACAGTCAAGAAGCACTTTGGGAATGGCAGCATGATCTACAGACCCATCAGTGAGACAGTCATAACTGGTAAATATTTTTCTAAAAATGAAAAGTCTCTGGAAATTGTCATAAGAGCATACAGCAAACAAAAACACTTATTCAAGAAAATACTCAGTCTTGGGAAGAACAGTGAGTCTCTCTGGTACTTGAACCATGATCCTGCTAAAACTCACACAAGAAACAGACAACCTGAATAGGCCTCTTTTATATAATCAACAGCTACTACCTTTCTAAAACAGAAAGCACCAGACCCACGTGGGTTCACTGGTGGATTCTAGTGAACATTAATGAAGAGGTTTTATTAATTCTCTACAGTCCTTTTCAAAAGCAGAATGAGTTGTCTCATTCCTAACTCATGAGACCAGCTATACTCTAATACTAAGAACAAAGACATTACAGGAAAACTACAGACCAGTATCTGTCTTGAACAGAAGCAAAAATCCTTAAAATATTAGCAGATCAGTCCAACAGTATATAAAAAACAACCAGGCACCACAACCAAGTGAGATTTATCCCAGGTATGCAAAGCTGTTTCGATACTTGAAAAATCAATGTAATCACAGTCTAAAAAAATTAGAATCACATAACGTTATCAGTAGAAAAAGCATTTGACAAAATCCAATACCATTCATGATTAAAAACTCAGTAAACAATAGAAGGGAATGTACTCAACTTGATTTTTTTTAAATATCTACAAAAACCTACAAGTAGTATCAAACATAATGGAAGAAGTTTGAATTTCCCATTAAGCTCACACGCAAGGCAAAATGTCTTTCCCAGCTCACCCCTGCTTTTCAGTATCATACTGGAAGTCTTAGCTAATACAAAAGGAAAAAAAAATATATGTGCAGATTGAAAAGGAAGAATTAAACTTGTGTTAGCTTGTAGATGACATGATCATGTATTAATAGAAAGTCCAGCAGAATTTACAAAAACAAGCAAACAACCCTCCTGGAACTAATGAAAGATACAACAAAGTTGTAGAATACAAGGTTAATGTACAAAAGTCTACTGTGTTCCTATACCAGCAGCAATGAACAACTGAAATTTGAAATTAAAAGATGCTACCATTTACATTAGCATTAAATGAAATGGACATAAGATGTGTAAGACTTGAGGGAAAACAACACAGATGAAAGATATTAAGGAATAAATGAATGGAGATACAGTCCATGTTCAGGGATAGGGTGACTCAGTATTTAAGATGTCAGTTATTACATTCAACTTGATTCACACGTTCATAAATTTAATTCATAGATTCAGCACAATCCCAGTCAAAATCCCTGAAACTTATTTTATGGATACTGACAAACTAATTCTCAAGTTTATATGAAAAAGAAAAAGGCTCAGAACAGCCAACACAGTATGGAAGGAGAACAGCAAAGTTGGAAGACCGACATTACCCAACCTTAAGACTTTAACGATAAAAGATCATATCGTTTTATCATACCTTTTAAAAAGCACTTTTTTAAACGAGCGCTAATTAGAAACACATCTGGAACTTTGGAGGAAAAAAGCAATACCTGGGCATTTCTATTTTTCAAATAATTCCAACATAATTCTGGTAAATCTTATCTAGTTTGTTTCACTTCTATTTCATATTCACTGTTCTCATTTCATTTAGGTTATGTTTTCCAATTTCTCCATATGCTTTTTTTCTTGTTCTTTATCAAAAGTAGTAGAAGAGCTTTTCTATACATATATATATAAATAGTAGGTATAATGTAATATGGCAACTACATGAGGAAACAATGACAAACGTTATTTTCTTGGGCTCCACAGTCACTGCAGATGGTGACTGCAGCCATGAAATTAAAAGACGCTTGCTCCTTGGAAGAAAAGCTATGACAAACCTAAAGTGAAAGTTGCTCAGTCGTGTCCGACTCTTTGTGACCCCATGGACAGTCCTTGGAATGCTCCAAGCCAGAATACTGGAGTGGGTATCCTTTCCCTTCTCTGGGGGAATCTTCCCAAGCCAGAGATCAAACCCAGGTCTCCTGCATTGCAGGCAGATTCTTTACCAGCTGAGCCACAGGGAAGCCCATGACCAACCTAGACAGAATATTAAGAGACATTACTTTGCCAACAAAGGTTCATATAGTCAAAGCTATGCTTTCTCCAGTAGGCATGTGGATGTGAGCGCTGGACCATAAAGAAAGCTGCTGCTGCTGCTGCTGCTAAGTCACGGCAGTCATGTCTGACTGTGACCGCATAGATGGCAGCCCACCAGGCTCTCATCCCTGGGGTTCTCCAGGCAAGAACACTGGAGTGGTTTGCCATTTCCTTCTCCAGTGCATGAAAGTGAAAAGTGAAAGTGAAGTCGCTAAGTCGTGTCCGACTCTTAGCGACCCCATGGACTGTAGCCTACCAGGCTCCTCCATCCATGGAATTTCCCAGGCAAGAGTACTGGAGTGGGTTGACATTGCCTTCTCCCAAAGAAAGCTGAGCACCAAAGAATTGGTGCTTTTGTTGGAGAAGACTTGAGAATCCCTTGGACTGCAAGGAGATCAAAATAGTCGATCCTAAAGGAAATCAATCCTGAATATTCATTGGAAGGATTGATGCTGAAGCTCTAATACTTTGGCCACCTGATGCAAAGGGCTGACTCATTGGAAAAGATCCTGATGCTGGGAAAGATTGAGGGCAGGAGGAGAAGAGGATGACAGTGGATGAGCTGGTTGGATGGCATCACTGACTTGATGGACATGAGTTTGAGCAAGCTCTGGGAATTAGTCATGGACAGGGAAGCATGGCGTGCTGCAATCCATGGGGTCTCAAAGAGCTAGACACGACTGAGCAACTGGACTGAACTGATAATGCAATATGTATTTTTAAAAACTTAAGAATTTTTGCCTAGGTAAAAAATTTGTGGCATTGTGATTCCACTTGTTTGACTTAGGATGAATAGAATGCTAGATTTCTAATTTATATTCACTCAATATACTTTGATATACATCTGTGTATTTTGGCATCTGGTATTACTGCTAAAAGTCTAGAAATTTTATTACTTTAATGATTTTTAAAAAGAATTTGATATTTGACACTTCTAATCCAATTCTGAGAATATAAAGAAATAATATGTTGCAAAAAACCAGGAAATTAATGTGATACAGTATTAATGAAAGTACATATTTTCTTCAAATTTCACACACACAAAAAGACATGATAAGAAGAAGAGGTGGCAGGAATACACAGAAGAACTGTACAAAAACTGTACAAAAAAGATCTTCATGACCAAGATAATCACAATGGTGTGATCACTCACCTAGAGCCAGACATCCTGGAGTGCAAAGTCAAGTAGGCCTTAGGAAGCATCACTGCAAACAAAGCTAGTGGAGGTGATGGAATTCCAGTTGAGCTATTTCAAATTCTGAAAGATGATGCTGTGAAAGTTCTGCACTCAATATGCCAGCAAATTTGGAAAACTCAGCAGTGGCCACAGGACTGGAAAAGGTCAGTTTGGATTCCAATCCCAAAGGCAATGCCAAAGAACGCTCAAACTACCGCACAATTGCACTCATCTCACATGCTAGTAAAGTAATGCTCAAAATTCTCCAAGCCAGGCTTCAGCAATACGTGAACCATGAACTTCCTGATGTTCAAGCTGGTTTTAGAAAAGGCAGAGGAGCCAGAGATCAAATTGCCAACATCCGCTGGATCATTGAAAAAGCAAAGAGTTCCAGAAAAACATCTACTTCTGTTTTATTGACTATGCCAAAGCCTTTGACTATGTGGATCACAATACACTCTGGAAAATTCTGAAAGAGATGGGAATACCAGACCACCTGACCTGCCTCTTGAGAAACCTATATGCAGATCAGGAAGCAACAGTTAGAACTCGACATGGAACAACAAACTGGTTCCAAATAGGAAAAGGAGTACGTCAAGGCTGTATATTGTCATCCTGCTTATTTAACTTATGTGCAGAGTACATCATGAGAAACGCTGGGCTGGAAGAAGCACAAGCTGGAATCAAGATTGCCAGGAGAAATATCAATAACCTCAGATATGCAGATGACACCACCCTTATGGCAGAAAGTAAAGAGGAACTCAAAAGCCTCTTGATGGAAGTGAAAGTGGAGAGTGAAAAAGTTGGCTTAAAGCTCAACATTCAGAAAACGAAGATCATGGCATCTGGTCCCATCACTTCATGGGAAATAGATAGGGAAACTGGAAACAGTGTCAGAATTTTATTTTCTGGGGCTCCAAAATCACTGCAGATGGTGACTGCAGCCATGAAATTAAAAGACGCTTACTCCTTGGAAGGAAAGTTATGACCAACCTAGATAGCATATTGAAAAGCAGAGACACTACTTTGCCAACAAAGGTCCATCTAGTCAAGGCTATGGGTTTTCCAGTGGTCATGTATGGATGTGAGAGTTGGACTGTGAAGAAAGCTGAACGCCGAAGAATTGATGCTTTTGAACTGTGGTGTGGGAGAAAACTCTTGAGAGTCACTTGGATAGCGAGGAGACCAAACAAGTCAATCCTAAAGGAAATCAACACTGAATGCTCATTGGAAGGACTGAAGCTGAAGCTCCAACACTTTAGCCTGATGCAAAGAGGTGACTCATTGGAAAAGACCCTAATGCAGGGAAAGATTGAGGGCAGGAAGAGAAGGGGGTGACAAAGGATGAGATGGTTGAATGGCATCACCAACTCATTGGACATGAGCTTGAACAAACACCAGGAGTTAGTAAAGGACAAGGGAAGCCTGGCATGGTGCAGTCCATGGAGTCGCAAAGAGTTGGACATAACTTAGTGACTGATCAACAACAGCAATGACAGTGTGGTGTTGTCAGGAGAATGGACAAATCAGTGGAATAGAATAGAGCGCCCAGATACAAACCCATATTGTATGGATAGTCAGCTGATCTTTGACAGAAAAGCAGAGGCAAGCAAAGATGACCTTTTCAACAATGGTGCTACCACAGCTAGACCTTCACATGCCCTTCTCCCAAAAAAGAATTCAGACAAATTTTATGCCATTCACAAACAGTAAGTCAAAATAGATTTTAGAACTAAGTGTAAAAGCACCAAACTAAAATTCCCAGCAGATAACCTAGGAGAAAACCTAGATGATCTTGGGTATGTATGGTGATGACATTTTAGAAGCAACACCAAAAGCACAGTCCCTGAGTGAAAGAATGGCTAAGGTGGACTTGATTCAATAAAAAATTGTGCTCTGTGAAAACAAATGTGAAGAAAATGGGAAGACAGGTCATAGACTTGAGAGGAAATATTTGCAAAAGACAATAATAAGAGACTTTTGAAATATAAAAAGAACTTAAAACTTAAGACAACAACCCATAAGAAAACAACTCAAAGGGTGGGCCAAACACCTGAACAGACACTTCTCCCAAGAAGTGATACAGAAGATAAAGAAGCACATGAAAATATGCCCCACATTGTATGTCATTAGGGAAATGCAAGTTAAAACAATGAGATACCACTACACACCCATTAGAATGACCAAAAACGCAAACCACAGCACCAAATGCTGGTATGGGTGCAGAGCGAGAGGAACTCTGATTCATTGCTGGTAATAATGGTACAGCCACCTTGGAAGACAGTTTGGCAGTTTCTTACTTACAAAACACTCTTACCAGATGATGCAGAAATTGCACTCCTGATATTTACCTAAATATGTTGAAAATGTATTTCTACACAAAAACCTGTACACGAATGCCTACAACAGCTTTATTCATAATTGCTAAACTTGGTGGCAACCAAGACGTCTCAGTAGATGAATGGATAAACTGTGGTACATTCAGACAATGGAACAGTATCCAGTGTTCAACATAAATGAGCTATTAAGACTTGAAAAGACATGGAGGAAACTTAAATGCATGGTACAAACTGAAAGATACCAATCTGAAAGGTTACGTACTGTATGGTTTCAACTATATGATATTTGTAGGAACGGTAAAATTGGAGGCAGTCAGCTTCCCTGCTAGTCCCGTGGTTAAGAATCCACCTGCCAGGAGACTCGGGTTCAATCCCTGGTCCAAGACAATCCCACACACAGCGGAGCAGCTCAGCCCATGCACCCCAAGTACTGAGCCAGCGCTCTGGAGCCTGCAAACGACAAGTACTGAGCTTGTGTGCGATAAGAACTGAAGCCCACACGCCCTAGAGTCTGTGCACTGCAACAAAGAGTAGCCTCTGCTCACTGCAACTAGAGAAGGCCTGCATGCAGCAATGAAGACCCAGTGCAGCAAAAATAAATAAATCTTACAAATATTGGAGGCAGTGAAAAGATGAGTGGTTGCCAGGGGGTTAAAGTGGAGTGAGGTAGGAAAAGCTGAAGCACATAGGGTTTTTAGGGCAGTGAAACTACAGATCTGTCTGGACTTCATGACAGGGTTACAGCCTGATAAACCCACCATAAATTGAAAATACCATAACTTAAAAATGCATTTAATACATCTAATGGCAACCCACTCCAGTGTTCCTGCCTGGAGAATCCCAGGGATGGGGGAGCCTGGTGGGCTGCCATCTCTGGGGTCACACAGAGTCGGACACGACTGAAGTGCCTTAGCAGCAACCTGTCTAAACACCATAGGTTAGCCTGCTGTTGCTGCTGCTGCTAAGTTGCTTCAGTTGTGTCCGACTCTGTGTGACCCCAGAGATGGCAGCTCACCAGCCTCCCCCATCCCTGAGATTCTCCAGGCAAGAACACTGGAGTGGGTTGCCATTTCCTTCTCCTAGGTTAGCCTAGCCTACCTTAAATGTGCTTAGGGCACACATTAGTTATCAGTTGGGCAAAATCATGCAACACAAGCCTGTTGTATACAGTGTTGACTATCTCCTGTAGTTTGAATACTGTACTGGAAGTGAGAGGAAACCCAGGATGGTTGTTTAGGTGCAGATGGTTATAACTGTGTCAGTTGTTTGCCCTGGTAGTCATGTGCTAACTGGAACTGTGGCTCCCTGCTGCTGCCTGGCATTGCCAGAGTTCTGTCCAACAGGGCACTAGCCCAGGAAAAGGTCAGAATTCAAAGTTCAGTTCCTACTGAATGTTATTTGCATTCACACCATTATAAAGTCAAAAAATCTCTAAGTTGAATCATCACAGGTCAGGGACATCTGTACTCTGAATCATACTGTAATAGCAGACACATGTCATTATATATGTTTACATTATACATTTGTCCACATCCAAAACAGAGCAACAATAAGAATGAACCCTGAACTAAGGACTTTGAGTGATAATGATGCATCAAGGTAGGTATGTGATCAACTGTCACAAGTCTGCCACTCTGGTTGGGAAGGTTGAGAATGGGGGAGACCATGCATGAGTGGGAGCATTTAATATATGATAAATCTCTGCACTTTGCACTCAGTTTTCCTGTGAACCTAAAACAGCAAAAGCCATGGTTTTTCCAGTAGTCATGTATGGATGTGAGAGTTGAACCATAAGGAAAGCGGAGTGCCGAAGAATGATGCTTTTGAACTGTGGTGCTGGAACCAAAAGTGGTTCTTTGAGCTGTTAGCCAATATGGCAAACTGTTAGCTAGATTGAGAAAACATGCAAACAACTAATATCAGAAATGAAACTGGGATGTTACTATTGACTTTACAGAATTAGAAAGGATTATAAAAGAATGTTATGGACAACTGTATACTAAATTAGATAACCTGGAAGAAATAGACAAATCCTTAGAAAATGCACAGCTTACCAAAACTGACTCAAGAAGGAATAGAAAATCTGAAAGACCTATACTGAATAAAGAGGTTGATTTAGTTTTTAAAAAAGAAGAAGAAATCGCCCAGGAAAGAAAATCCGAGACCATATGACTTTACTGGTGAATTCCACCAAATGTCTAAATAAGTAACACTAGTCTTTTAAACTCTTCCAAAAAAGAGAAGAGGAAGCAATTTCTTGTGTATTCTATGAGGTCATATTACCCTAACACCAAAGCCATACAAAGGTACCTAAAGAACAGAAAGCTGTAGATCAGTATCACTTATAGTTGCAAAACCCTCATTAAATACTAGAACATGGAATCAGACAACATATCAAAAGGATTATACACTATGACCAAACAGGATTTATTCCAGGATGCAAGGATGGTTCAAAAATAAGAAAAATCAATATAATACAGTATGGTAATAGAACCAAAGAAAAACCCACAAAATCATCATCGCAGATGCAGAAAAAGCTTTTGAAACTATATAACATCCTTGCAGGATAATAACACTCAGAAAACTAGAAATAGAAGAAAACTTCCTCATTATGATTCATGTAAAACCACAAAGCTAACTTCATATTCAGTAACAGTTTCTTCCTTTAGAGCAGGAACAAGACAAGGAAGCCCACTTTCATCACTGGTATTCAACACTGTACTGGAAGTTCTTGCCAGAGCAATTTAGTAAGAAAAAGGAAAGGCATCTAAAATGGAGAGGAAGAATCAGTCTACCCCACTTGCAGATGATATGCTCCTGTAAATGGAAAACCCCAAAGAACACACAGAGAAAAAACCTTATACTAGAATGAATGAATTTCAGTTTGCACACTACAAAGATGCAGTGTACAAAATGAACACACAAGATCAGTTTTGTGTTGACAATACACTAGCAAGGAACAAGCAGTAAAACAATTGAGAAAATAATGCCATTTACAATCGCATCTGGGGCTTCCCAGGGGGCGCAGTGGTAAAGAATCCACCTGCCAATGCAGAAGACGCATGAGAGACGGGTTTGATTCCCAGGTCGGAAAGATCCCCTGTAGTAGGAAATGGCAACTGACTCCAGTATTCTGGCCTGGAGAATTCCACAGGAGCCTGGCAGGCTACAGTCCATGAGGTTGCAAAGAATAGGACACAACTGAGCAAGAACACACACACAATAGCATCCAAAGAATGAAATATCAGAAATAAATTTATCCAAGGAAATGAAGTACCTGTACACTGAAAACTACACATCACTGAAGTAAATTAATATTTATTTTAAAAATTCAAATATATCTCAGGTTCATGGGTTACACAATATTGTTAAGATAGCAATAGTATCAAAAGCAATCTAGAGGTTCAATACAGTGCCTATGAAAATTCCAATGGCCTTTTTGCAAAAATGGAAAGACTGGTTCAAATTCACATGAAATTACAACTCAACAACAAAAAGGCAGGAAGGTCCTGGTGGTCCAGTGGCTAAGACTCTGCACTCCCAATACAGGGGACTCAGATCCAATTCCTGGTGAGGCAACTAGAACCCACATGCAGCAACTAAGAGTTCCCACGTCATAACTAAATATCCCATGTGAAGCAACAAAGACCTGGCATAGCCAAGTAATTTTTTTTAAGAGGCAAACCATCTAAAAATTGGCAAAGGACTTGAAGAGATATTTCCTCAAAAAAGATATACAAATAGTCAACAAGCAGATTAAATGTTCACCATCATAACTCATCAGGGAAATGCAAATCAAAATTGCAATGAGATACCACTTCATTATCCACTAAAATGACCAATTAAAATTCAAAGAGAACAGGTGCTGGGATAGATACAGAGTGAAACTCTTGTAACTCAACAGTGAAACGTAAAATGGTGTATCTGCCACGGAAAACACTTTCTGGGTTCCTCAAAGAGTTAAACAGAAATACCATATGACTCAGCAATCGAACTCCTAAGTGTAAAACCCTGTTTTGTATTGTCACAATTGTGATCTGGACAGAAGCTGAATACTGGGGAATTTAGGAATGAAATGGGGCTTCCCTGATGGTTCAGTGGGTAAAGAATCTGCCTGCAATGCAGGAGACAAAGGAGACATAAGTTCATCCCTGGGTCAGGAAAATCTCCTGGAGGAGGAAATGGCAACCCACTCCAGTATTCTTGCCTGAAAAATCCCACGGATAGAAGAGCCTGATGCGCTACAGTCCATGGGGTCACAAAGAGTTGGACACAACTGAGCAACTAAGCACATACACTCACACATAGGAATGAAGTGAGACAGAAGGGGAAGGTAAGGGATATGAACAATTTTAGAAAAACCTAGAAGGGCCGAAGAATTGATGCTTTTGAACTGTGGTGTTGGAGAAGACTCTTGAGAGTCCCTTGGACTGCAAGGAGGTCCAAGCAGTCCATTCTAAAGGAGATCAGTCCTGGGTGTTCTTTGGAAGGAACGATGATAAAGCTGAAACTCCAGTACTTTGGCCACCTCATGCGAAGAGTTGACTGATTGGAAAATACTCTGATGCTGGGAGGGATTGGGGGCGGGAGGAGAAGCGGACAACAGAGGATAAGATGGCTGGATGGCATAACTGACTCAATGAATGTGAGTCTGAGTGAACTCTGGGAGTTGGTGATGGACAGGGAGGCCTGGTGTGCTGTGATTCATGGGGTCACAAAGAGTCAGACACGACTGAGCGAATGAACTGAACTGGGAAGGACAGAAAAGGTACTCTAGGCTGTCACTAGCAAGCAAACTGGACTGTTCTCGGTGATAAGAATCTGAGGTCAGGACAGCCTCCTATAACATGGACTCCGCTTCCCCCCACCCCCAAACATACACTTAGCTACATAGCTTGAACATTGTCCCATAGTGATACATAGAGAGCTACCTGCTCTCTAATGAATGCAAAGTCTTCTATTGTACAGAAGCTGCATATGAAAATGGTTCCTAATCAGGCAGATGTAAATGAGAAAACCCTCCCCTTTCTTTTTAACATCCCCTGCAGATTCTCATCTTATGAAACTAATGGCACAGGGTAAGTCCTTTATAGGAAATAAAATGTGGACTGCTCTGGGCCAGAAACCTCAACAATATTGTTCTTTTTTCTTTTTCATAAAACAAGAGGAGGGCTTCCCTGGTGGCTCAGTGGTAAAGAATACACCTGCCAATGCAGGAGACACGTGTTCGATCCCTGGTCCAGGAAGATCCCACATGCCTCGGAGCAACTAAGCCTGTGCACAACTCACTACAACTCTGGAGCCTGTGCTCTAGAGCCTGGGAGCCGCAACTACCAAACCCATGTGCCACAGCTACTGAAGCCTGCGCGCCCTAGAGTCTGTGCTCCAGCAAGAGAAACCACCACAATGAGAAGCCCCCCACCATAACTAGAGAGTGGCCCCCACTTGCCACAACTAGAGAAAAACTTGCAGCAATGAAGATACAGCACAGCCAAAATTAAATAAAATTTAAAAATTATTTTTAAGGAAGAGGAAACCAAATCTGTAAATGAGATCTCCATGTAAAAACAATCTTGAGAAAAGTACCAGGTTTTGTATGCTCATAAAAAAGTAAAGCACATATTATACATTATGAAATAGTCTTGAGAGATTATCTTAAGTTTTTAATTGTCTGATAGACACATTACTGAATTTACTTTTCCTACTAAGAAAGTCGATACTGAGAAATAAAGCTCTCCAGTACTTCCAATTTTATTATTATTTTTTTGAATGTGTCTCGTGTTTTTATTTTATTTTTTCTCTCTCTTGATTTTCTTTTTTTATTTTTATTTTTTAATTAAAAAATTATTTTAATTGGAGGCTAATTACTTTACAATACTGTAGTGGTTTGTCCATACATTGACATGAATCCGCCACGGGTGTACATGTGTTCCCCATCCTGAACCCCGCTTCCACCTCCATCCTCATCCCACCCCTCTGGTTCATCCCAGTGCACCAGCCCTGAGCACCCTGTCTCATGCATCAAACTTGGACTGGTGATCTGTCTCACATATGATAAGATACATGTTTCAATACTATTCTCTCAAGTCATCCCACCCTCACCTTCTCCCACAGAGTCCAAAAGACTGTTCTATACACCTGTGTCTCTTTTGCTCTCTCGCATATAAGGTCATCGTTACCATCTTTCTCAATTCCATATATATGTGTTAATATACTGTATTGGTGTTTTTCTTTCTGGCTTACTTCACTCTGTATAATAGGCTCCAGTTTCATCCACCTCATTAGCACTGATTCAAATGTATTACTTTTGATGGCTGAGTAATATTCCATTGTGTATATGTACCACAGCCTTCTTATCCATTCGTCTGCTGATGGACATCTATGTTGCTTCCATGTCCTGGCTATTATAAACAGTGCTGCGATGAACATTGGGGTACATGTGTCTCTTTCAATTCTAGTTTCCTTGGTGTGTATGCCCAGCACTGGGATTGCTGGGTCATATGGCAGTTCTATTTCCAGTTTTTAAAGGAATCTCCACACTGTTCTCCATAGTGGCTGTACTAGTTTGCATTCCCACCAACAGTGTAAGAAGGTTCCCTTTTCTCTACAGCCTCTCCAGCATTTATTGTTTGTAGACTTTTGGATAGCAGCCATTCTGACTGGTGTGAAATGGTACCTCATTGTGGTTTTGATTTGCATTTCTCTGACAATGAGTGATGTTGAACATCTTTTCATGTGTTTGTTAGCCATCTGTATGTCTTCTTTGGAGAAATGTCTGTTTAGTTATTTGGCCCATTTTTTGATTGGGTCATTTTTCTGGCATTGAGCTGCAGGAGTTGCTTGTATATTTTTGAGATTAATTCTTTGTCAGTTGATTCATTTGCTATTATTTTCTCCCATTCTGAAGGCTGTCTTTTCACCTTGCTTATAGTTTCCTTCGTTGTGCAAAAGCTTTTAAGTTTAATTAGGTCCCATTTGTTTATTTTTGCTTTTATTTCCATTTCTCTGGGAGGTGGGTCATAGAGGATCCTGTTGTGATTTATGTCAGAGAGTGTTTTGCCTATGTTTTCCTCTAGGAGTTATATAGTTTCTGGTCTTAGATTTAGATCTTTAATCCATTTTGAGTTTATTTTTGTGTGTGGTGTTAGAAAGTGTTCCTATATGCTAACAATGAGAAAACAGAGAAATTAAGGAAACAATTCCATTGACCATTGCAACGAAAAGAATAAAATACTTAGGAATATATCTACCTAAAGAAACAAATGACCTATATATAGAAAACTATAAAACACTGATGAAGGCAATGAAAGAGGACACAAATAGATGGAGAAATATACCATGTTCATGGATTGGAAGAATCAATATAGTGAAAATGAGTATACTACCCAAAGCAATCTATAGATTCAATGCAATCCCTATCAAGCTACCAATGGTATTTTTCACAGAACTAGAACAAATAATTTCACAATTTGTATGGTAATACAAAAAACCTCAAATAGCCAAAGCAATCTTGAGAAAGAAGAATGGAACTGAAGGAATCAACTGTCTGACTTCAGGCATTACTACAGATCTACAGTCATCAAGACAGTATGGTACTGGCACAAAGACAGAAACATAGACCAATGGAACAAAATAGAAAGCCCAGAGATAAATCCACGCACCTTATCTTTGACAAAGGAGGCAAGAATATACAATGGAGAAAAGTACTTCCAATTTTAAAGTGTCATGTTTCAAGTGATTGGGAAAACAGCTGACAGAGTAAGGGGTATGCATTGGTTTGGGGGAAGGGGGTTGGTGAGGTAGGAGAGGACACATGCTGTCTGGGTTTCCTGGACAGTGCAGGTCTGTTAGAAGGCTTCCCTTCCCTCAGATCACTGCCAAGATCTTTCCTCTCCACTTTGTACCCCTTCTGTGAGTGGCCTGGCTTCCTCAGTGTCCTCTTTCCAGATCCCTCCAAGCAAACAAGTTAATACATTCCCCCTTCATGAGACTCTCTTAGACTTTTCTAATCTTTCTTCCATTAAGTGTAATGTGGGGCATGCCCTTTTTCTTACATATGATATAAATTCTTGTTTCATGTATTTTTAAGCCATCTGACTTAAATAATTTTGTGCTAGTCATTACCATCCTTGTAAAGAAACCCATTATTTACAACTGTGTTTTTCTAATTGTGTGTTTCAAATTGCACAGGAAAAAGAAGAGTGTGGTCCTTCAGAAAGACAAAAATAAAACTGAAGCAGGCTGAATCTCATAAGGGAGAAGTTCTGATTGTGAAAACTGGAAATGGGAAATGACCTCAGCATTACATGGTGTAAGATGTCCCTCCTTTTGGTCCCTTTATAAAACAACAACTGGGTTTCCTTGGTGGCTCAGTGGTAAAGGAGTCACCTGCCAATGCAGGGGACACAGGTTCAAATCCCTAGTCTGGGAAGATCCCACATACCATGGAGCAACTAAGCCCATGTGCTGTAACTACTGAGCCTGTACTCTAGAGCCTGAGAGCCACAATTACTGAGCTCGCATGCTGCAACTACTGAAGCCTGAATGCTCTAGAGCCTATGCTCCACAACAAGAGAAGCCAGTGCACTGAGAAGCCCATGCACCACAACCAGAGAGTAGCCTGAGCAGCAGTAGAGACCCAGCACAGCCAAATAAATAAAACTAAAAAAAACAAAACAAAACAAAAAACCCTTAAAAACAACGACAACAGCTAATTACCCATCCATCCACAAACAAAAGTACCTCAGTGGGAGCTGTGGGATCCACCACCAAAAGCCAAGGGATCCAGGAGGAGTCTCATGGCCCATGCATCCAGTAATAGGCAGACCTTGGTACAGGCTGTGGAGCCAATAGAGTTGGGAAACCTGCCCAACCCCTCCCAGCCACGGTCAGGTAAGACCTGCAGAGTGCTGACCTGGGCACCAGCAATAACCTCTCTCCCAGGGGAAAGGAGAGCAGTGCGTGAGTCCCTGGGTGTCCTGGCTGTGCAAGACACTGCTGGCAAACCCATTTCTCTCCAGCAGCACCTCGAGTACTGAGGCAGGGCCTCCAGGACTGGAGAGATGGAGAAAAGCAGAAAAGAGGCAGATAAGAATATTAAACAGAAATAGACAACTAATAAGGACCTACTGTGGGGCTTGTGGTAAAGAACCCACCTGCCAATGCAGGAGACATAAGAGATGCAGGTTCGATGCTTGGGTCAGGAAGATCCACTGGAGGAGGGCATGGCAACCTACTCCTGTATTCTTTCTTGGAGAATCCCAGGAACAGAGAAACCTGGCAGGCTACAGTCCAAATCATCACAAAGACTTAGACACGACTGAAGCGACTTAGCATGCACGCACATATAGCACAGGGAACTCTACTCAATACTCTGTAATGACTGATATGGGAAAAGAATCTTTCAAAGACTGGATATATGTATATGTATAACTGATTCATTTTTCTGTACACCCAAAACTAACACAGCATTGTAAATCAACTATTCGCCGATAAAAAAAATTTTAAGAGTATCAAACAGCATTAAAGGGACATGGTTCCCACTGACTGTGCTCAGGATTCTGGCAAGAAGTCTGCTCATGAGCCTCTGGGAATCTCACCTGAAGATCTCCCCACTAGACCTGCAGGTACCCCCAAAGCCCTGAGTGCTAAAGCCACACTCCCCCCTGCCTCCACCCCTACTTTGCAGTGGACACTCCGTGTGTGCTACTGACTGCAGTGGCCAGAGTATTTTCAGAAAAATCTGACCAGAGTCTGTGGACAAGAAACCTCAATCTTATGCTGTAATGCCACCTTCTGGCAAACGAAGAAAGGTTTCCAGAGGTCAACCTGATCAGTTGTAAGAACCAGGTGAAGGTGAAGTCGCTCAGTCGTGTCCGACTCTTTGCAACCCCATGGACTGTAGCCTACCAGGCTTCTCCGTCCATGAGATTCTCCAGGCAAGAATACTGGCAACCCACTCCAGTATTCTGGATCAGGAGATCTTCCTGACCCAGGAATTGAACCCAGGTCTCCCACATTGTAGCCAGACACTTTACCGTCTGAGCCACCAGGGAAATCCATTCTGTAAGAACCAGAGAAGGCATAAATGCTTAAAAATCCCATCACAAAAGGGAGAAAGAAGTGTGCAGCACGTGTACCCATACAGGGTCAGAGAAAACCCATATGTAACAGGACAATGAACAGTATATCCTACCTGAAGGCGACTGGTTAAAGATTTGAGGAGAGGAGCGGACTCATTGGAAAAGACCCTGGAAAATACTGAAGGCAAAAGGTGAAGGGGGCGGCAGAGGGTGAGATAGTTAGATAGCATCATCAACCGAATGGACATGAATCTGAGCAAACACCAGGAGATAGTGGAGGACAGAAGAGCCTGGCATGGTACAGTTCATGGGGTCACGAGAAAGTTAACTTAGGCAGGTTGATAAGGAGTCCAAGCCTAAGGCCCCTTTGAGGAGGAGGTAAACATTCTTTCTTTTTCACATTCTTTTGCCTTAGACAAGTAGGCCTCATAGGCAGCAGTATCTCTTGTTCAAGAACATTCCTTTTTTTTTGAGCTTTGAATGTATGTCATGGGAGAAGGTCTGGGTAAAAACTTCCACACCTTTGAGCTCTGGGTTAACCCGTTCCTTATGGCTAATCTCGTGCTGATGTCATCCCAGGATATATGTTACGGGAAAGGGTCTGGGCAAAGTTCTCACAGTCTTGAGGTACTTTTTAATCTATTCTCAGTAGCTAGTTGAGAAGTATATAAAGTCCCACTTAAACCAGTGAGGCGGGTACTCTCCTGCTCCCTTCTGATGTCTATGTCAGAAGCTTTTTCTGTCACTTTCACTTTAAATCTACACAATGCTCTGAGTGACTGAGACTCTTTTGGGTCCCAGAGTTAAAACTTCTCCTTTGGAGACCACGAATCTGGCGGCACCATTCACTGTTCACCATAAGCTGTAAGTCGTAGAGAGTCAGACACAACTTAGCCACTGAACAACAACTACTTCAATGCTAAAGCTGCAAAACTCCAAGGAACATGAAAAATATCATCACCAAAAGAAAACAGTAATCCTCCAATAACTGAACTCAATGACACGGAATTTTGAGATCAGGCTGATAAAGAGTTTGAAACAGCAGTTCTGAGGAAAACCAGTATGCTACAAGAAAACATAGACAATTCAATGAAGTCAGGAAAATACATGAAAAATGATAAATTTAACAAAGAGACAGAAATCATTAAAAAAGGACCAGACAAATTCTGGAGGTGACAAATTCAGTGAATAAAATGAAAAATGCAATATAAAACATGTACAGCAAAGTAGACCTAATGGAAGACAGGAAAAGTGAGCCAGAGGATTAGAACTCTGAAATAACACAATTAGTGGAGAACAAAGAAAATAGAATGAAGAAAGTCTAATGATCTGTCCTCATTATTTTTTCTTTGTTCTCCCCTAACCACTGCTCTAAGATATAATGAAAATGTCATATATCAAAGAGAATCTTAAAAACAGCCAGAGGGAAAAAAGCTTTACTGACAAATTCTACCAAACATATAAAGGATGATTAGTGCCAGTCCTTCTCAAACTTTTACAAAAAATCAAAGAGGAATCACTTCCAAACTCATTTTATGAGGCTAGCATTACCCTGATACCAAAGCCAGATAAGGACACTATAAGAAAGAACTACAGACCAATATCCCTGATGGATATGGATTCAAAAGTTCTCAAAGTATTAAGAAATCTAATTCAACATTAAAAGGATCATACACCGTGACCAAGTGGAATTTATACCTGGGATGCAAGGCTGGTTTGACATATGTAAATCAATAAATGAGATACAACACTTTAATAGAATTAAAGATAAAAATCATATGATAAAAGCTCAACAAATTATGTGTAGAAGGAATGTACCTCAACATAAAGGCCATATATGACAAGCCCACAGCTAACATCATTATCAGTGATGGAAGACTGAAAGCTTTTCCTATAACATTAGGAACAAGACAAGTGCCCACATTCACCACTCTTATTCAACGTAGTACTAGAAGTCCTAGCTAGATCAATTAGGAAAAAAATGAAAGGCATTCATTCAGAAAGGAAGAAGTAAAATTGTCATTATTTATAGGTAATATATATACCAGGACTTCCCTGGTGGCTCAGACGGTAAAGTGTCTGCCACATTCCAGGAGATTGGGGTTCAGTCCCTGGGTTGGGAAGATCTCTTGGAGAAGGAAATGGCAACCCACTCCAGTAATCTTGCCTGGAAAATCCCATGGACGGAGGAACCTGGTAGACTACAGTCCAATGGGGTCACAAAGAGTCGGACATGACTGAGCAATTTCACTTTCACTTTCATAGATAATATGGGGCTTACCAGGAGCCACTAGTGGTAAAGAATCCATCTGCCAATGCAGGAGATATAAGAGACTCGAGTTCAATCCCTGGGTTGGAAAAATTCCCTAGAGAAGGAAAAGACAACCCAATTCAACATTCTTGCCTGGAAAATTCCATGGACAGAGGAGCCTGGTGGGCTACAGTCTATGGGGCCATAAAGAGTTGGACACAACTGAAGCAGATAAACACAGTAGCATAGCATAGATAATATGATCTCTTGTGGGTTTCCCCAATGACTCAAGCAGTAAAGAATCCACCTGCAATGCAGGAGATGCAAGAAATGGCAACCCACTCCAGTATTCTTACCTGGTAAATCCCATGGACAGAGGAGCCTGGTGGGCTACAGTCTATGGGGTTGTGAAGAGTCAGATATGACTGAGCATGCACACATGATCTCGTATAAAGAAAATCCTAAAGAGTCAATAAAAAAACTACTGAAACTATATAAATTTACTACATTGTAGAATATAAAAATCAATATACAGAAATCAATTATGTTTCCATTGATAAAGGAAATCAAAGATGATCCTAAGAAATAAAAAGATGTCCCATACTCTTGAAGTGGAAGAATTAATATAGTTAAAATGGCCATACTATCCAAAGCAATCTACAGATTTAATGTGATTCCTATCAAATTCCCCATGATATTTCACAGGACTAGATCAAATAGTCCCAAATTTATATGAAACTACAAAAGACCAAAACTGCCAAAGCAATCTCGAGGAAAGAGATGAAAGCTGGAGGTATAACCCTTCCAGACTTCAGACAATAATACAAAGCTACAGTAATCAAAACAGCATGGTATTGCCACAAGAATAGACATATACATCAATGGAACAGAATAGAGAACCCAGAAATAAGTCCAAACACCTATGGTCAATTAATCTTCAATAAAGGAGGCAAGACTATACAATGGACAAAAGATAGTCTCTTCAGCAAATGGTGTTAAGAAAGCTGGATAGCTGCATGTAAATAAATGAAATTAGAACACTCCTTCACATCATACACAAAAAATAAACTGAAAACGGCTTAAATAGAAGACATGATACCATAAAACTCCTAGAAGAGAGCACAAGTAAAACATTCTCTGAAATGTTTTGTAAACCACAGCAATATTTTCTTAAGTCAATCTCCCAAGGCAAAAGAAATAAAAGAAAAAATAAACCAATGGGACCTAATCAAATTTAGAAGGTTTTGCACAGCAAAGGAAACAAATGAACAGACAACCTATGAACTGGGAGTAAAAATTTGCAATCAGTGCAACCAACAAGGGCTTGATTTCAAAAATACACAAATGTTGTCTCAGACAAATGCTGTCTCATACAACTCAATATCAAAATACCAAACAACTCAATCAAAAAATGGACAGAAGACCTAAATAGCCATTTCTCCAAAGAAGACATACAGATGGCCAATAGGCACATGAAAAGATGGTCAACATCTCTAATTATTATAGAAATGCAAACCAAAATTACAATGAGTATTACCTCGTACCAGTCTGAATGGCCATCATTATGAATTATACAAATAGTAAATGCTAGAGGAAAAAGAACTTTCCCCTCTCTATTGGTAGGAATGTAAAATGGTGTAACCACCATGGACAACAGTACGGAATCTCCTTAAAAAACTAAAACTAAAAACAGTTGCCACATGATCCAGATCCCACTCCTGAGCATATATCCAGAAAAGATGAAAACTTTCATTTGAAAAATTACTTGCATCTCAGTGTTCAAAGCAGCACTATTTCTAATAGCCAGGACACGGAAGAAAACCAAGTGTCCATCAGCAGGTGAATGGGTAGAGAAGACGCAGTACACGTGTGTGTGTGGTATGGCTTGTGTGTGTGTGTGGTTCATATGTGTAATGGAATATTATTCAGCCACAAAGAAGGAAATGCCATTTGCAGCCACATGGATGGATCCAGAGATGGTCATAATAAGTAAAATAAGTCAGGAAGAAACAGACAAATGTTATGTGATATCACTTATGTGCTGTGCTTAGTCACTCAGTCATGTCCAACTCTTTGTGACCCCATGGACTGTAGCCCACCAGGCTACTCTTGTCCATGGGGATTTTCCAGGCAAGAATACTGGATTGGGATGTCATGCCCTCCTCCAGGGGATCTTCCCAACCCAGGGATAGAAACCAGGTCTCTTTAACAATATTAATTCTTCTGATACATGAATACAGGAGATACATGATACATGAACACATTAATTCCATCTGTTTACATTGTCGTAAATTTCTTTTCTCAAAGTCTTGTGGTTTTCGTTTTCCTGATCTTTCACTCCCTTGATTAAATTGACTCCTAAGTGTTGTTTTTTATACTATTGTCATTGGGACACATTTCATTGTTAGTGTATAGAGACGTAACTGATCTCTTTCAAAATTTTATTTATTATAGTTGATTTAATTTTGTGTTTGCTCCATACCATCCAAAGTCATCTATAGATTTAATGCAACTCTATCAAAATTCCCAATGGCATATTTCACAAAAATAGAAAAAACAATCTTAAAATTTGTAAGGAATCATCAAAGACTCTGAATAGCCAAAGCGCCTCAAGAAAGAAGAAAATTGGAAGCATCACACGTCCTTATTTCAACTATACTACAAACCACTAATAATTACATCAGCATGGTGCTAGACATATAGACCAATGGAATTAGATAGGGAGCTCAGAGATAAAGTGAAGAAAGTCACTCAGTCACGTCCAGCTCTTTGCGACCACATCAACTTTACAATTCATGGAATTCTCCAGGCCAGAATACTGGAGTGGGTAGCCTTTCCCTTCTCCAGGGGATTTTCCCAACCCATGGATCGAACCCAGGTCTCCCGCATTGCAGGCGGATTCTTTACCAGCTGAGCCACAAGGGAAGCCCAAGAATAGTGGAGTGGGTAGCCTATCCCTTCTCCAGCAGATCTTCCTGACCCAGGAACTGAACCGGGGCCTCCTGCATTGCAGGTAGATTCTTTACAAACTGAGCTATTAGGGAATCCCTCAGAAATAAACCCCATGCATATATGGTCAACTATTTGACAAGAGGACCAAGAACATTCAATGGGAAAAGGATAATCAATAAATAGTGTTTGGAAAACTGTATAACCATATGCAAAACAAAAATGAAATTGGATCCTTATCTTACACTACTCACCACAATAAACTTGAAGTAGATTAAAGATTTAAACATAAGACCCAATATTGTAAAACTCCAAGAAAACACAGGGAAGAAGCTCTTTAACATTAGCCTTGGCAATGATTATTTTTGGCTAGGACACCAAAAGCACAAACAACAAACCCAAAAATCAACAAGTGGGACTATATCAAACTAAAAAGCTTCTGCACAGCAAAAGAAATCACCAACGAGATGCAAAACCAACCTATGGAATAGGAGAAAATATTTGCAAACCATGTATCAGATAAGGGGTTAATGTCCAAAATATATTTTATAAATTCGTATAACTCAATAACATGAAAACAAACAATCCAATTTAAAAAATGGACCAGAAGAACTGAATAGACTTTTCCCCAAATGTCCAAAGAAGACATCTGAGTGGCCAACGGGCACATGAAAAGATGTTCATCCCTGATGGCTCAGATGGTAAGGAATCTGCCTGCAATGCAGGAGACCCAGGTTTGATCCCTGGGTCAGAAAGATCCCCTGAAGAAGGGCATGGCAAGCCACTCCAGTAATCTTGCCCAGCGAATTCCCATGGACAAAGGAGCCTGGTGGGTTACAGTCCATGGGATAGTAAAGAGTCGGACAAGACTGAGCAACTGACACTTTTATTTTCTTAGACTCTTGGCAGGAATGTAAATTGTTGAAGCCATAGTGAAAAACAGTATGGAATTTCCTCAAAAAATTAAACACAGAACATATGAGGACTTCACTGGCAGTCCAGTGGTTAAGACTCTATGTTCCCAATGCAACGGGTGCAGGTTTGACCCCTGGTCAGGGAATTAGGATTCTGCGTGCTGCACAGCATGGTCAAAAAAAAACACACAAAAAAAACAACATATGAACCTGACATCCCACCTCTAGGTGTATATCCAAAGGAAATGAAACAGGATATCAAAAACAGATCTGCATTCTCAATATTATTGCAGCAACATTCACAATAACCAGGATATGGAAACAACCTAAGTGTCTGTCAGTGGATAAAGAAGATGTGTGTGTATATACATGTATGTATGTATATATACATATATACACAATGAAATATTATTCAGCCAAGAGAAAGAAGGAAATCCCTAGGCAGAACACTCTCTGACATAAATCACAGCAAAATCTTTTTAAATCCATCTCCCAGAATAATGGAAATAAAAGCGAAAATAAACAAATGGGACCTATTAAACTCAAAAGCTTTTGCACAGCAAAGGAAACAATAAGCAAAACAAAAAGACAACCCACAGATTGGGAGAAAATATTTTCAAATCATGTCACTGATAAGAGATTAGTCTCCAAAATTTATAGCTCATGACACTTAATAGCATCGAAATAAACAATCCACTCAAAATGGGCAAAAGACCTGAATAAACATTTCTCTAAAGAGGACATACAGATGACCAATAGGCACATGGAAAGATGTTCAAATCACAAGTTATTAGAGAAATGCAGGTCAAAACTACAATGAGATATCACTTCATACCAGTCAGAATGACTCTCATCAAAAAAATCCACAAACAACAAACGCTGGAGATGGTGTGGAGAGAAGGGAACCCTCCTGCACTGTTGGTGGGAATGTAAATTGGTGCGGCCACTATGGAGAACAGTATGGAGGTTCCTTAAAAAAGTAAAAGTAGAACTACCATATGCCCTTGTAGTCCTATTCCTGGGCATGTATCCAAAGAAAGAAGGGGCTCTAAAGAACGCATGCAGCCCAATGTTCACTGCAGCACTATTTGCAATAGCCAAGACGTGGAAGCAACCTAAATGTCTATCGACAGAGGAATGGATAAAGAAGATGTGGTGTACATATACACACACACACACACACACACACACACACAATGGAATTTTACTCAGCCATTAAAAAGAATGAAACAAGGCCATTTGCAGCAACAGGGATGGACATAGAGTGTCATACTGGGTAAAGTCAGAGAAGGAGAAATCTCATACGACTCACGACATCCCTTATATGTGGATTCGAAAAAGAAATGATACAAATGAACTTACAAAACAGAAAGAGACTCACAGACTTAGAAAATGAACTCATGGTTGCTGAGGGGAAGGGATAGTTAAGGACTTTGGGAAGGTCATGTACACACTGCTGTATTTAAAATGGATAACCAACAAAGACCTATTGTACAGCACAAGGAACTCTGCTCAATGTTATGTGCCAGCCTGGATGGGAGGGGGGTTTAGGGGAGAATGGACACATGTATATTTATGGCTGAGTCCCTCCACTGTTCACCTGAAACCATCACAACATTGCTAATTGCCTGTACCCCAATACTAACTGTTTTTGGTGTTAAGAAAATTAAATCAAAAAAAGAAGGAAATCCTGTCATTTCAATAACATGGATGGATCTTGAAGGCATTACGCTGAGTGAGATAAACTATGGTATCTTTCATATGTGCAATCTGAAAATGCCAACTCAGGACTTCCCTGGGGGTCCAGTGATTAAGACTCCCAATTCAGGGTTGCTCCCTGGTCAGTGAGCTATGATCCCACATGCCACACGCCACGGCCAAATAAATAAAAGCGCCAAACTCTTTTTTTTTTAGAGAGTAGAATGATGATTGCCAAGGGCGGGTGGGTGGGGGAATTTGGGAGATGTTGTTAAAGGGCACAGTCCTGCAACTAGAAGATGAATAAGCTCTGGTGATCCAATAAATGGGACAGTGATCATAGTCAACAAGACTGTATTACATCTAAATTGGTAAGAGACTAGATCTTAATTGTTCTTACCACAAAAAAGAAATGCAAAGCATATGTCATGATACGCACATTAGCTAAAACCATGGTGGTGGCACTTCCCTGGTGGTTCAGTGGCTAAAACTGCAAATTTCCAACGCAGGGGGCTGGGGTTTGATCCCTGGTCAGAGAACTCAATCCCACATGCTGCAACTAAGAGTTGCCATGCCCCAGCTGAGGACCCTGCTTGCCACAATCAAAGACCCGATATAGCCAAATAAATAAATATATACTTATGTATTTTAAAAATAAATAATAAAAAATAAAACTATGGGGGCAACCAAATTTCCATATGTAGTTGTATCAAATCAATGCATACACCTTAAACTTACATGTTATATGTAAATTTTATCTCAATTTTTTAAAATTTAGAAATAAAAAAAAGAACCAGAAACAGTGAAACAGCCACAGCAACTCACTTCCTCTCAGGCAAAGACACATTCCTCAAAAGATTTCGAGAAAAGATTTTGACAAATGATGGCTGAGAGCCCACAGAAACTCATCAGCAGAGATCAGATCAGATCAGTCGCTCAGTCCTGTCCAACTCTTTTCGACCCCATGAATCGCAGCATGCCCAGGCCTCCCTGTCCATCACCAACTCCCAGAGTTCACCCAGACTCACATCCATCGAGTCAGTGACGCCATCCAGCCATCTCATCCTCTGTCGTCCCCTTCTCCTCCTGCCTCCAAACCCTCCCAGCATCAGAGTCTTTTCCAATGAGTCAACTCTTCGCATGAGGTGGCCAAAGTACTGGAGTTTCAGCTTCAGCATCATTCCTTCCAAAGAAATCCCAGGGTTGATCTTCAGAATGGACTGGCTGGATCTCCTTGCAGTCCAAGGGACTCTCAAGAGTCTTCTCCAACACCACAGTTCAAAAGCATCAATTCTTCAGGGCTCAGCCTTCTTCACAGTCCAACTCTCACATCCATACATGACCACTGGAAAAACCATAGCCTTGACTAGACAGACCTTTGTTGGCAAAGTAGTGTCTCTGCTTTTGAATATGCTATCTAGGTTGGTCATAACTTTCCTTCCAAGGAGTAAGCGTCTTTTAATTTCATGGCTGCAGTCACCATCTGCAGTGATTTTGGAGCCCAGAAAAATAAAGTCTGACACTGTTTCCACTGTTTTCCCATCTATTTCTCATGAAGTAGTGGGACCGGATGCCATGATATTTATTTTCTGAATGTTGAGCTTTAAGCCAACTTTTTCACTTTCCACTTTCACTTTCATCAAGAGGCTTTTTAGTTCCTCTTCACTTTCTGCCATAAGGATGGTGTCATCTGCATATCTGAGGTTATTGATATTTCTCCCAGCATTCTTGATTCCAGCTTGTGTTTCTTCCAGTCCAGTGTTTCTCATGATGTACTCTGCGTATAAGTTAAATAAACAGGGTGACAATATACAGCCTTGCCGTACTCCTTTTCCTATTTGGAACCAGTCTGTTGTTCCATGTCCAGTTCTAACTGTTGCTTCCTGACCTGCATACAAATTTCTCAAGAGGGAGATCAAGTGGTCTGGTATTCCCATCTCTTTCAGAATTTTCCACAGTTTATTGTGATCCACACAGTCAAAGGCTTTGGCATAGTCAGTAAAGCAGAAATAGATGTTTTTCTGGAACTCTCTTGCTTTTTCCATGATCCAGCGGATGTTGGCAATTTGATCTCTGGTTCCTCTGTCTTTTCTAAAACCAGCTTGAACATCAGAAAGTTCACAGTTCACATATTGCTGAAGCCTGGCTTGGAGAATTTTGAGCATTACTTTACTAGCGTGTGAGATGAGTGCAATTGTGCGATAGTTTGAGCATTCTTTGGCATTGCCTTTCTTTGGGATTGGAATGAAAACTGACCTTTTCCAGTCGGTTTTGGTTTATTTGCTTTTTACAGTGGTTCTTAACCTTGGTTGCATATCTCAGTTTCTTGTTGCTGTCATAAAAACTACCTCCATCACAGTGGCCAAAAACCACAGACAGTTCTGGAGGTCAGAAGTCTGGAGCACTCACTGGGCTAGAGCCTAAGGGTCAGCAAGGCTGGCTTCTTTCTGGATGCTGCATAGAGAATCCATTTTTTTGTCTTTTCCACTTAGAGGCTGCTTCATTCCTCAGCTGCTGCTGCTGCTGCTGCTGCTGCTAAGTCGCTTCAGTCGTGTCCGACTCTGTGTGACCCCATAGATGGCAGCCCACCAGGCTCCCCCATCCCTGGGATTCTCCAGGCAAGAATACTGGAGTGGGTTGCCATTTCCTTCTCCAATGCATGAAAGTGAAAAGTGAAAGTGAAGTCGCTCAGTCGTGTCCGACTCTTATCGACCCCATGGACTGCAGCCCACCAGGCTCCTCTGTCCATGGGATTTTCCAGGCAAGAGTACTGGAGTGGGGTGCCATTGCCTACTCCGCATTCCTCGGCTAGGGGCCCATTACTCCATCTTCCTAAGGATTGACGCCTGATAGCATCTCTAACACTGACTCCTCCGCCTCCCACTTCCATGGTCAAAGATCCCTGAAAATACACTGGACCCACGGGGATAATCCAAAATAGTCTACCTATTTTAAGGTCAGTTGCTTAGTTAGCAACCTTAATTCCACCGGCTGCCTTGATTCCCGTCTGGTAACATACATCCAGAAACAGGTCACAGGTTCTGGGAATTAAGACATGGTCTTCTTTGCACTTCAAACAGTACCCATGCCTGGGCCCGACCCCGAGACATTCCAAGGTAATTGGCCTGGAACATGGCACAGGCATCCCGATCTTTTTTAAAGCTCTCCATGTGGCTCTAATGATCAGCCACTGAAAACCACTGCTGTAAAGAAATAGAACATACCTACATATCTAGCACTGTCCTGGATGCTTAATATTATTTATATACCATTTAACCTTCCTGACAACCTATTTTTACTTAACCACTGTTAGAAGAACCAGATTAAGCCTAATATGGAGTTGTTCACGCCAAGTTTTCTACTTCAGCTCTCCCATTAAAGGGTCAGGTCAACCAATCAGATTGCCTGCTCAGCACAAGTTTCCTTACCTGCTCTAAGACTTCCCACTGCTCCGTATAAGTGACACTACAGCTGTTTAGCTGCTAAGTTGTGTCCGACTCTTTTTGACCCCTTGGACCATAGCCTGCCAGGCTCCCCTGTCCAGGCAAGAATACTGGAGTGGGTTGCCATGCCTTCCTCCAGAGAATCTTCCCGATCCAGGGATGGAACCCACATTTCTTATGTCTCTTGCACTGGCAGGTGGATTCTTTACCACTAGCGCCACCATACTTCAGTAAAATAAAATCACAAAACCACAACCAACCAACCAAAAAAAAAAAAAAAAGCTTTAAAAAACTGAAAGGTCAAGAAGGCAGACTGGCTCATGACTTGAAGAATGACGTGGCAGTGAGTGCCCTGGGTTTTGTTTGTTTCCTTTTGCTTTGTGTTTTGTTTGGTTTTGCTCTATATATGCCAGACTTTGAGGAAGAAACCAGCAACCTGGAAACACCCATGATCCCAGAAAAACTCCCTTCCCTCCCACAAAAGACCTTGACAAAATCTGCTGTGTCTAACCAGAGGATCAAGAAAGGAGCAACCTGGGAAAACAGACAACCTCTGACAATTACAGCTCTACTCCAGGCAAAAACAGAGATCAAACTCTAGCCCCACCCCTAGCAGCAGAGGCTGAACAGGGAGCTTAGATCTTCTCCCCTCGCCAGGCTGTAACAAGGGGCTCAATTGCTCCCCAAGTTGTGGTGTCAGGAAGGAAGCTGGGACTTTAACCCCAACGGGGCTCACGAATGTCCTGCTCTCACTGTGGTGTCACTGGAGACTTCCACCATCACCTGACAGTAATGAGCACCTTCTCTCCAATGGAGTTGATTCTGTGTGGGTCTAATGAAAAATCAGGACTTTACCATTCAGAGGTAATGAGGTCACCCTACCCAGTGAGGTCACCCCACCCAATGTGAGAGTTGCAGCAGGGCCTCTTCCGAGCTGGGGAGATGTCAGCAGAGGCCTGCTTGGGAACCGACCCCCCTCACCCCTGCACAACAGTACTGAGGATCCGCTCCTCACAGGGTGTCAGTGGAGACTGAGTGGGGACCCTGAACTTCCAACCCCACCTAGCAGTAAAGACGTGGCAACTTTCCCTTCCCCTGTTAAGCCAGTGTCCGAGGGAGCTATTAATATGTGTGCTCAGTAGCTCAGTTGTGTCTGACTCTCTGTGACACCATGGATTTCGCTCACCAGGCTCCTCTGTCCATGGAATATTTCAGGCAAGAATACTGGAGTGGGTTGCCATTTCCTACTCCAGGGGATCTTCCTGACCCAGGGATCAAACTTTCATCTCCTGAATTGGCAGGCAGATTCTTTACCACTGCCCACTTGGGAAGCCCCCTAGTTAAAACAAGTTTAAATAAGATCCAGGGTCTCATAACATAATACCTCAAATGTCCAAATTTCAACTAAAAATCATTCATCATACCAAGAACTAGTGAGATCTCCAAATGAATGAGAGTCAGTAGATGCCCATACCCAGAGGACAGAGACGCTAGATGTATCTGACAAAGATTTCTAAATCCTTCAACAAACATGCTTCCTTGAAGCAAACAAACAAAAAAGTCTCAACAGATAAGTAGAGAGTCTCAGCAAAAGAAAATAACTTTTAAGGGTACAAAAAGCAAATAGAAATCTTAGAATTGAACAACACAATTACACATTCAGGTCCACAAGTCTAGTGGATCCCAGAATTAATTATTGTTTGAAGGAATCACAAGACAGAACAGCCAACTGATATGTCTCAGCCCAAGTTAAAGTTAATTCAGAACCAGTGGACGGGAAGCCCTAGCCAGCTTCTGGCACACTCCTTTTGAAGCAGATACGAGGCAGTTATTCTCAAGGGAATATCTACAAACCATAAGAACTTTCTTATTCTCTCTGGTTACTCAACTGGCCACTATTACAGAGGCCATAGATGGCTTGGAATTACTGGCTGTAAAGGAGGAGCTCCTGAGACTGGTCTCTATATTCTTAAGGCGACATATCCCACTACTTAGATAAATCTCCATCTCAGATTTTCCAGGGTCACCCTGAACTTGACATTGGTGACTCCATGATCCAGGCTTCCCCTCAGGATTTGATTTTGGATAGTAACCCCTGAGAGCTCCATGCTTAGAGCATCTAATGTCCTCCATCCCTGAATGCAAATCTCTGAGGTATGGGACACAGAGCTCCATTCCCAGACCTGATCAATGGCATTCCCTGATCAAAGACAACCTCCCCGGCCTTGCTAGGAATGCATCACACCCCTGGATCACAGCTACCACTGGAGGATGTCACCTCTCTACAACCACAGTGGGCCAGCGTTCTCCACATAATAAGCAACTTTCTGTGACCTTGACTGATGCAGGTCCCCAAAGCACGGTAGTCCTCAGAGATGCCATTAAATTTAAGAAAGGATCTCTATCCTCTCTGAGGAGTTATAGGATATAACGTTGAAGGCAAACAAGTCCACCTTACCCGACCTCTGCCCCCATGCTGATGTGGTCATCTGAATAAACTGTTTCATTATTGAGTATTATATTAGTCTCCTCAACCATAAAATAAGGATAATGATGATGTCTGCTTAGTGACCAAATCGCAGGAATTTTATTGGTTCCTGAATATGACAGTTTTATTGGTCTCACACTTCCATGCCTGTGGACAAAGAATTCAGAGTTACTTCATCAGTGTGTTATAGGCTGGCTAATAAATTCTGTGGAGTTTTATGACCTGTACATGAAAGGCTGGATGTTGGCTCCAGGAGGAGCCAGCAGTTTAGCCCCTTAGCCCAACAGAGGTCAGAAAATCATCAGTAAATAAATGGCAGTGAACTTCTTGAGGGCAGAGGCTGTGTCTTATTAAATATTTTATTCCTGGCATAAACCCAGTGGTTGGCACATTGCAGGTACTAAGTAAATACTCATTTAATGGATGGACAGAAATACTTTGAAAGGGATATCATTGTTACTTGCTTCCTGGAATTGCTTTTCTCTATAACCAGCCTAGGCATTTTTTATTTGCCTTGTTTTTGTATTTTTTTTGTTAACACACCCTTACTGGAGAAAAAGCATCATATGACTATAAATAGAAAATGCACGAAAGTGCCTATGTCAGGTTCATAATTCAAATGCCAGATTATTCTCTTTCTTTATATAAACTAGAAGTAATCAGCACAAATTAAAGGTCCAGCCTTCATTCATAGGCAATCTCCCTAATGCTTTCAGGCAAAAAAATTTTTCTGGTCCACGTAATGGAAGTTTTTGACAATTGAGAAGTATTTTTCTTGGAGATTTTATTATGTATAAGAGGAAAGCCAATAAAAGATGTGTTTACATGTCTGAATTTATATAGATACTCACATGTTTGTAAACTGGTATTAAATCATTGCTCTTAACACACAAAGGGACTTCATAATTTAGGGATGTGTCAAGCCAAAGATTTTAAAAGTACTCTTGCAAAATAGAAGATTTTCCCCCAGAGAAAAACAAGCATGAAAGAACCTCTCAATGAACTGGGGCTTGACTACTAAGAACAAGACAATTCTCTGAACCCCAGAGCTGGCAGGAGGCTTCTTGTGAGCAAGATTGATCAAAATACCTCTCTTCTGCCAGCAATTACTGACAAGAAAAGCAGTTAGGTTTCAAATTGTCCTTGCAGCAACCAGCAACATATTTAGACATGATACCTTTTCCCATCCAACAGTTTTGGTAGTCAAATTTTTCTTAGACTGAAATTTCAATCATAGCTTTCCTTCACATTGACTTCATTGAAAACTGGAAGATATGGACTTTTGAAATGAGAGTGTAGACCTTTCTTTCTGAGGACGGCATCCTACACTGTGAAATAGAAAAAAATCATCCATAAATTCTGTGTTCAAGGTATGAAAAAAAGGTTGCATAGATTTTATTGTTCCTGGTGTTTTGATTAAAGAACAGGCTTCCCCAGTGGCTCAGTGGTATAGAATCGGCCTGCAGTTCAGGAGACACAGGAGATGCAGGTTCAATCCCCGGGTCAGGAAGATCCCCTGGAGGAGGGCATGACAACCCATTTTGGTATTCTTGCCTGGAGAATCTCATGTGTCGGGACCCGCGTTAGGCATTACTGACAAAATAGAGGCACGGCCCTAAACCCCCTCCCTTTGTTCCGCAGGCACGGACCCGGAATGAAGGAGTTAGGCTTTGTGATTCTGACTTGTTTTTCCCTTTCCTCGGCTGAGTTGACTGAAGAGAATATTAAGGTGCTTATTGTTTTTGAGAGGAGCATGAGAAGGCATAAAGCCTTCTGCAGCTGTGCTCAAAGAGTAATTCATAAAGTTAATCACTGACATTTGTTCAAGGACTTTTACAAAAAAAAGTGCTCCAGGGTGAGCACACAGGCCGCAGCTTGAGGCCATGGGAGGGATTGCTATCTGACGCCCATTTGTGAGGAAAGTTTATGGCAAAGGAGTTTGCTGAATTTAGGGCTTAAGAATAATTAAAATAGTTCAAAGCTAAAGATTTAAGGATTGCTGTAATGTTAGCATATTCTACTATAGCTTATAGAAATTAGGGACTTTAGAGATATTATTAGGTAGAAGCCCTTTCTAAGAAATAGTGAGCTTAGGATACTAGGGGCAAACAGGACTTAGAAAGATAAGAATTAAACTGAGGAATGTGGTATGCAGCCCAGACACTAGCATGAGTTACAGTGTATTCACAAGGACACATGAGAAAAAGTAGATAAGAGAATCGCTGAGAAAGGAACTCCTTTTGAGGGGCAACAGTGATTTCTGGAGAAAAATAAATCTGGGTCCATGGGAACTAAAAATATCAAACCTCTGACCTACTGCTTTTGTAAAAGTATAAAAGAGAATCATAAGCTTGAAATAAACAGGCAGTCCAAGTAAAATGAGAGGCTGCCTCAGTTTCTGTCGCTGACACCGCTCACCCCTTCAGCCAGGTTGAATCCCTGGCTGCTGGAGCTGGACTCTGGCAGAGAAGCCTCACAGGCTACAGTCCATGGGGTCTCAAAAGTCGGACACGACTGAAGCGACTGGGCATGCATGCATGCATGAAAGAGCGATAACAAGGTTTATATGACCATGGGATCTCTTCAAATGAATAAAAAGATTCTACAGACGCACATCAGATCAGATCAGCTTCTTTCTTGTTCTTAAAACAGCGAAAAAGATCCTTTCAGGATATGGAAACAGGAGAGCCGTCTTCAGCCTATCCACAGAGTGAGTACGCCACACCCAGTATTATGGGGTACATTCTGTGAGACTGCTCCCCAGGCGTGTGTCTGGGACCAGCCTTAGGGGAGGGAAAGAAGGGCTGCCAGGGGACTTCCCTTGTGGTCCAGTGGCTAAGACTCAGGTCAGGGAACTAGATCCTGCATGCCGAAACTGAGTTTGCAAGCTGCAATGAGGATTGAAGATCGAAGACACAGTGCAGCCAAATAAATAAGCATAAATATTTAAAATGCCACCTGGAGCAGCATCTAGGGCAAAACAGGTTTGGCCCTTAGCCTAAACCTGGGTTCCAAGCTCCGCCCCTCCATTTGTCCCCTTCTGGACACAGAGCCCCTAAAGCTTAAAGCCCTTAGAATTTCCTCAGTGATGAGAATCATAAAGTTGTCTTTTGTTATTTTAATGAAAGACCCCAAGGATGGGGGCTGGTTGCCAGGGAATCAATCAAGTGATCAGAGGATTGGAACTTCCAATCCCACCAAGGGGAGAGGGGCTAAAGATTGAACTGAGTCACCAATAACCAGTGATTTAATCAATCCTGCCTCTGCAATGAAACCCAGAAGGAGAGGAGTCAGAGAGCTTCTGGGCTGGTGAGCATGTGGAGTTCAGGGAGAGTGTTTCCAGCACAAGGGGAGCTCTGCATCCCTTCCCCACCCCTTGTCTTAGGGTATCTTACCCATCGGGCTGTTCCTGAGTTACACCTTTTATAACAAACTGATGATCTTGTAAGTAAAAAATTCTTGAGTTCTATGACCCTTCTAGCAAATTAATGGAACCCAAGGAGAAGTCATTGGCACCTCTGATCTACAGCAATATGTCAGAAGCCCAGGTGCAAGCTGAACTTACAACTGGCTTCTGAAGTTGGAGGTGGGAGCAAGGGCAGTCTTGTAGGACTGAGACCTTAATCTGTGGGGTCTGATTTCCAGGTAGATAGTATCAGAATTGAGTTAAATTATAAGACTCAGCTGGTGTCACAAAACTACTTGAATAGAACAAAACACATACATTGGAATTGGTGTCAGAATTACAGAAGTGTGGCAGGGAATATCTTGAGCTGTTTCTATTTAATCTCACTTAAGAGCAAGTTCAACAAGCTATTTTTTCAATACTTCCCCCGGCTTCCCCACGGGGTGTCTGCCAGGCCTTTGAAAGGAAGGTCATCCATAGAGACTTGCTGAAGACTGAACAAAGCCTGAGGGCATTAGTGGGCATCATTTACGTGGAGCTGTTGCCAGGCAACATGCGGGCTGCGAACCAGGGGAGAGCCTTCCAAGACGCTGATATGCGCCTTCAGTACTGGGTTCGATGGGCCCTGGGGACATGAAGCCTTCACAGATGAGCGCAGGGCATTCTAATGAATTTGAGTTGCCATGGGTGTGTGCTAGGCCTTTGTAGACAAAATAAAGACAGAGGGTTCCATGGCTTGGTAGGGATATGGTTTATAATAGGGTATGTTGTTTATCTCCTTTTTTACAAAAAAGTTTTTTCTTGATGTGGACCATTTTTAAAGTCTTTATTGAATTTATTACAATATTGCTTCAGTCCTATGTTTTGTTTTTTTTGGCCACGAGGTATGTGTGATCTCAGCTCCCTGATCAGGATTGAAATCTCACTTCTTGCATTGGAAAGTGAAGTATTAACCCCTGGATCACTAGGGAAGTCCCTATTTACCTGCTTTTCATCCCAGCTCTGCCAACAACAGAGAGGAGATCAGCATTCTCACACCCTCTCCACAAATGTGAAAATCAGGAACTCTTGGTCTCTGGGTCTGGATGCTTGGTCAGAAGACCCTGCCTCTTGTAGCCTCACCATCTCTGCCCTGGGGAGAGAACCAGGAAATCCCAGTCTCTAAAGTCTGGGTCATAGATACAGAGTCAGTGACTTCCCCAAGTCATAAATATCCATTGGTTCTTTTATTCATTCCAGCAACATCTGCCAAATACCTCTTAGGTGCCATTTAGACAATACAGAAAAAAAGACCCAGGCTTTGCTCTCAAGTTGTTTTCAGGCTGAAATATCCTCCAGGCAAAATGGAACCCAAGATAGGATGTGGGGTTGGAGCCTGGGTGAGACGGAAGGAACTCTTTCCGCACTGACTGATTCAGCAAGTATTTACCGAACACACACTCACAGTGTGCCAGGCTCTGATCTGGAACCTGAGGATGCAGCATGAATGAAGTGGCCAAGCTCACTGCTCTCATGGAGCCAACACTCCAGTTGTGGCAGAGCAGGGGCTGGAGAAAAGGCAGGGGATGCAGAGGAGACACACTATCAGCAAGTCAGCCAAAGGGCAAGCCACTTATTCCGTGGGTCGAGCATCTCATAGGTGCAGGGCAGGCTGTTAGGTGCTGGGATTGTAGACTAGGGAGACACCGATCCGGTCCCCAGGGGTGTTTCCACCAGCGGGAGGAGCTTGTCCATAGGCGCAGAGCAAACAGTGGGGCTGTTTGGTGGCAATCAAGCCATTCAGTAGAAATGGGGCATAGGGCATGGCGATGCAGGAGGCGCCCTCTTTTAATTATAAAATTCATCCTTTGCACAATCTGGGGCAAAGAGTCTTTCTTTGAAACTTAATATAAACCCTCTTGAAGTATTTATTGGGGTAGACATTTGGGAACAAATTGTAGGTATCAGCTGAGTACAAAAGAGCATCATTCAACCTAAGGCGTGGCTCTTGTTGCCTAAAATACAAACCAAAAATAAGAGTTTCTAATACTCTAAATTCAATTCAATTCCTCCCTCCCTTTCTTCCTTCTTCCTTCTTTCCTTCCTTACTTCCTTCTCTTACCTGACCCCATTCCTAGAAATTAGTGAAAATAAAAACAAGCATAGGATCTGAAGGGGCTTTCCCGATAGCTCAGCAGTAAAGCATCCACCTGCAATGCAGGAGACATGGGAGGCATGGGTTTGATCCCTGGGTTAGGAAGGTCCCCTGGAGAAGGAAAGGCAGCCCACTCCAGTATTCTTGCCTGCAGAATTCCATGGACAGAGGAGTCTGGTGGGCCAAAGTCCATAGGGTCGCAAAAGAGTCAGACATACTGAGCACCCACGTACGTAGGACCTGAAAGTGTCAAAGTGAATAGAACTAGGATCTGCCCTCTTAGGTGTGGTCAGAAACTAATTGACTAATGTTTACCAAATGTCAGAACATTCCTGAATAAAAGGCCCTGTATAAGTTCAAAGTCTTGATAGTTATTTTGATGATTACTATAATTTGTAAGACTTAGCCATAACTCTCTTCCCAAGAGGATGAAGTCAACACTTTTGGAAAAAGGAAGCAGGCCAGGGACTCTATATAAGGGGAGATGGGCTGATGGGCTCTAGGAACAAGAGCTCACTGAAGACAGGTGAGTGGTGGAACCCTGCTCAGGCCTATTTTGTATGAAAAACTGATAAACTGATAATGATTGTGAGTCTGCTGCTAAGTAAATAAGAAAAGCTGGAGTCAGAGAAAACTCAAGAATCTTGCAAGGAAAACCCAAGTTGTAAAAGATTATATAGATGATAGAATGATTTTTTAAATAATACTTACACATGTTTAGGTTTCTTTTAATTAAAAAATGTATTAATAGTTACTTTTGGATTTGTTGTTGTTTAGTTGCTAAGTTCTGTCCAACTCTTTTGCGACCCCATGGACTGTAGTCCACCAGGATTTTCTGTCCATAGGATCTCCCAGGCAAGAATACTGGAGTTGGGTGGCATTTCCTACTCCAGGGGATCTTTCCAGACCAGAGACCAAACCTGCATCTCCCGTATTGGCAGGTGGATTCTTTGCTGCTGAGCCACCAGGGAAGGGACCATGGGCAAGAGAAAAAAATGGAGAGCAGAAAAATGTGTGCATTTAACAGGAACTGTGGTGGGCCAAGTGGGATGTCTTCTTTTGTGGATTCAAAGCCAAAAGACAGAGCTGTTTGTATTTTTCCAGATGTAACCCCACCCACCTTAAGTGAGGCTGCTTTAACAAACTCCTGTCTTCTCTGGAGGCTGTGAAAGATCGAAGGCCAACAAGTCTAACACCATAAACTTGGCAATGTCCAAGAGTCAAAGACTGGACAGGCTTGAAGAGTCTTGGGTGGAAGAGAGACCACAATCTATTGGACTTGATTGTTGTTCAGAATAGGATATTCCTTAAGACTTCCCTGGTGGTCCAGTGGTTAAGACTTCATGCTTCCACTGCAGGGGAAGTGGATTCAACCCCTGGGTGGGGAACTAAGATCCTGCACGCTGCGTGGTGTAGCGAAAAAAAAAAAAAAAAAAACTAGCATGGGATATTCCTGGGACAATCCTCAGCACTGGGAGAGAAACTTCCTAGAGTTCTCAACTCTGGAAATCCCAGATAGGGAAAATGAGGAAAGCAGGCACGAGGGCCAAAGGGAGAGAAAGAACTCCCTCCTAGATTTCTATCGACCAGGAAAGGATTTGCCTGCAGAGAGTGAAAAGAGCTTGAGCCTTCCAGGCTGGTTCCTTGCTCACCAGTCCAAATTCACTAAATACATATTTTCACAGAGCATGCCAAAATGCAACTCTGCAAAAAATGAGCTTAGAAAGCGGCTTATGTTTGACTTGAGAAAACGTGGTCCTAATGGCAGAAACATTCTCTATGTGTGACTGTCATTGCTGTTATCTTAATTTTAAGGCCTGTTGGTGCATAGCAGTCTGTGGGAAATGTGAGGGAGTGTGCGAGGAGGGAGGGAAAGAGGAGATGGTAAGACATGATGCTGCTATCGGTAGAAAGGCCTGTCAGTAAGCAAGAGACCCGACTCAGCATTAAAGCCAGGGCCAGGGTGTATAGAGAAGTTCTCAATCCCTCCAGGACCAATGGGGTGGGGCACAATGGGGCAGGGCCACCTCCATCTCCCAGCACCTTAGAATGTTAACATGGCACCTTTTCCAGGCAGGTTGGAAGGCCCCAAAGACCTGGGATGCCTGTGTTCAAGATTTATGGGGAAAATCTGGGAGAACATTTGTGGAAAATAGATGAGGGCTCTCTGGTGAGAGAAGTGCAAAGACCTTTATTTCCACTTTTTCAAGAAACATTGTTTAACTGAGGAGGAAATGGTCTATGATGCCTTACAGATCTAAACCTGCTTTAAGAATTACAAAGTGCTCAGTGGAGGGAGGGTGAGGGAAGGCCACAGGACCTAACCTGACCCCCAGGGGTGTTGAGGTTGTCAGTTTCCAGGGCACTCCCCAGTTTGACACCCTCATGCTGTCTGTCACTGTTTTGCTTTCAGGAAGGGAGAAGAGGGTTGCCATGCTTGGCATCACAAATGACCTGACACTTTGATAGTGGTTCCAAGTGGTGGAAGCCACAGGGTGTGACCAGATCAGTGCTGGGCGACCTGTGGACAGTCCTCACATACACTCCAGTGATGCCTCAACACTCTTTTCTGAGCATAGACTACTTTTTGGCACCTGGAAAGTTGGGTCACAGAGCTTGGGTTGCTTCACTATCCTGTGCTGACATCTCATTGTCACTTCTTGCTCCTTCCTGATATAATTGGAACAAAAAAAGAAGAAAGTGACTCTGTGTTCCTAAGTCATTGGCATGTGTGTTTACATAGTCTCTTTGCATTCAAGAGAGTACTCAACAAAGACATTTAGTTCCGTGATTGGGAAATGAGACAAGCTTTCATACTGCAATAAAAGCTAAGTTCTTCTACTTTGGTTTCCAAGAAGAAGTATCTGTGCTCCTTGGAAAAGCAGTAAAAAGAGTAAAATACTCAGGCTTTAGCAACTGGATGCAAGCAGTGTTTTTTTCTGACGGGTCCTTTCCAGAAAGCCGTGAGAAGCCCAGAAAGACACACTTTCGTGAAACTATGAGCTTGTCCTGCACCTACATGGCTCTTTATTCTTTTTCCTGGGCTGGAGTGTCCTCTTTCATTCAGTGCTGGGGGCTCAGTGGCTGATTCCTGTTAGGTGACTGAATCTGAGAGTTCCTGCAGACACAGCTACGATTCCAAGTTCCTGTATCTTTCTGGTGTTTTGGACTCAGCACGACATTTTCTGCTCAACTAAGGGAAATCAAATAGACCATCTTGATATTGTAGGGAAGAAACATGAAAAGCATGGCTTTTTGTTTGTTCAAATAACTTTCTTAATACCTCTTCTTCATCTTGGGACATATTCTCTTCCTGGGTGTTTAGAAGGAACTGCCCAAAAGACTAACTTTCAAACAAAAAAGATGAAAAGAGCATTACAAAATTGCTGAGTACATATTTATACTCACAGTCTACTAGTAATGATAGTAATAATTCAAAATGATGGTAGCCAAGCTCAGCTGACCAAAGGAGATGCTGGGAGGAGCTTGCAGTGGGAGGGGTTGGTGGAAGGTGGAGGCTTTGGGGCAGGTGGCTGGCTCTTCAGGCATTCCCTGGGGTCACCAGCAAGTTGTCCTGGGTGGCATTTGTGAATTCATTTAGTAGCTACTAGGGGAACCAGGGCTCTTTATACATGAGGAAGATGATTAGAATAATGATTGGGATGAGAATGAACTTGAGAGCAACTGGTCGATGGTGACCAGTTGTCTGATCTCTTGTCTGCCGAGCCCACTCTGAGTTCAATCCCGGACCTTGATCATGACCTGACTTCACAGGGGTTTAACCTTGCTGGCGGAAATAGCCTGTTTATTGGTATCCCCAGGCTCTGGCCCAGGTCTGTTCTTGCCTAGGCAGACGGAGAACAAGGAACATGACTCAAGGTGACCAAAAGGGTCTGAGATGCCCAGGCTATGGGCTTAGAGGAGTGGGAATGTCTTCCAGCTCCTTCTTTGTTTTTCTTTTTTAATTAGAGGATAATTACTTTACAATATTATCATGGCTTATGCCATACATCAACACGAATCAGCCATAGGTATACATATGCTCTTCCCTCTTGAACATCCCTCCCACCTTCCTCTCCATCCCACCCCTCTAGGTTGTTACAGAGCACTGGTTCTGGGTTCCCTGAATCATACAGCAAATTCCCACTGGCTATCTATTTTACATATGGTAATGCATATGTAAAATGCCATTCTCTCAGATCATTCCACCCTCTCCTTCTCCCACTGTTTCCAAGTCTGTTCTTTATGTCTGTGTCTCCTTTGCTGCCCTGAAAGTAGGATCATCAGTACTATCTTTCTAGACTCCACATATGTGCATTAACATAAAATATTGTTTTTCTCTTTCTGACTTCACTCTGTATAATAGGCTCTAGGTTCATCCACCTCATCAGAACTGACTCAAATGCATTCCTTTTTATAGCTCAGTAAGATTGCATTGTGTATATGTACCACATCTTTATCCATCCATCTGTCGATGGATATCTAGGTTGCTTCCATGTCCTAGTTATCCTAAATAGTGCTGCAATGAACAGTCAGATCCTTCTTATAGCAAAGACTACAGCAAGGCACTGAGGAAAGTGTAACCTTTCCTCTAACCTAAAGGAAAAAGACCCCAAGTAAGTGAAATACTAATATAAAACTCTCCTTTTGGTAATTATATTTTGAAATGAGGAGGCTACTAGGATAAGGCACAAACATCAGAAACTTCCTTTTCAAGATCTGTAGTCAGGTCACCATGTTTCTCCATGTTGAGAACCAGAGTTTCTTGGTTTCTTGAAAGAATCAGTATTCTGTAGCTTGACAGTCTGTTGAGTCTCTGTAGGCTGAGCAGGAGTCTCATAACTTTTAATTAAAAGCACAGATGGAGCACATGTCCCAGTTCAACTTATTTCATTCTGATTCCAATAATTAATTTTCTTATTCAGACATAGGGACATGGTCTGAAGGGACACTTCATTCTTTTCACACCTTTCCATAGAAACAGTACATAGTGTGATGATGACAATTGATATTTCACATCTTCAAGCTATTTTCTATTTAAAAATCATTTCAGGATCTGTGGTGCCAAGTCACTGATTTGTCTGTGCTGTGGCTGCTTCTGGGCCTCCTTGTCCTTACAGGTGAGTGTGCTTCATTTTCCCAGATGACCTTGGAGATGGGAAAGATAAGCATGGGAATACAGTGGTATTTCTGATACTTAAAACTGCAGTCGAAAAAAATCTGCATTTTTCCCCCAAGCTGTTCAACAAATCCTGGGGTTGGTGAGCCATCCACACTCTCTTCCCAGATGCCTCACAAAAGAAGGGAGTTCTCCAGAACGAGGGGTGGGCCTACAGCAGCATTGCTTGAGGCCAGACTTTAAATCTATACCATTGAACAATGCTCACTGTTCCTCTATAAAAATTCTTTCACCGAAAGTACTTATTGAATTTATTAATAGGCCATATATTTCTACAGAAGGATTAAGGTGATTTATCACTGTAAAACTAATGTAATTCAATAGAAAACGAGCATTTTGGGGATCAAGGAGATGTGATTCAGTTAACCACGGAGGCTGACATTGTTGCTATGCTTGAATTTCAGATTTGGTCCTAAGGTTCCTTGCAACTGGGGCAAAGAGGAAAAGGTCATGTTTTTTGACAAAGAAAAAGAGGAAGCATAGTGTCTTAAGAGACGCATTTTTTTTTTCCCTAGACCTGAAATTTAAAAATTTCTCAAATGGGGCCAGCTTTACATTTATTCCTTTCTTTCTTGACCCACCAATTCAAGAAATTTGAAAAAAAAATTTTACAAGGAATTTTGGGACTATAAGAAACTAGGGAAGAGGAGACAGATGGTGGAATAGAAGGATGTGAGCTCGCCTCTTCTTATGGAAACACCAAAATCACAACTAATTGGTGAGCAGGCATCAACAGAAAATGCTAGAACCTATCAAAAAAGCTATCCTACATCCAAAGACAAAGAAGGAGCCACAGTGAGATGGTGGGGGGCATAATCTGATAAAATCAAATCCCATACACGCCAGGTGGGTGACCCACAAACTGGAAAAGAATCATGCCACCAAAGTTCTCTCACCCGGAATGAAAATTCTGAGCCCATGTCAGGGTCCCCAGCTTGGGAGTCTGGCAATGGGAGGAGGAACCCCCGGTGAATTTGCCTTTGAAGGTCAGTGGGGTTTGATTGCAGGAATTCCATAGGACTGGGGAAAACTGAAACTCCACTCTTGGAGGGGGTACATAAGGTCTCGTGCACACCAGGCATCGGGGTAAAATGCAGTGACCTCATCAGAGATGGGGTCAGACTCACCTGCTAATGCTGGATGGTCGCCTGTGGAGGTAGGGGGAGCGGCTCACTATGAAGACAAGGACACTGGTGGCCGCAGTCCTTGGTATGAGCCCTCTTGGACCTGGCCCCACCCAACAGGTGGTCGGCTCCAATTCTGGGATGTCTCAAGCCAAACAACCAACAGAGTGGGAACACAGCTCCACGCATCAGCAGACAGGCTGCTTAAAGTTGTCCTGAGCACACAGCTGTCCGACAAACTATACTCTCTGACACATCCCTGTCCACCACCAGAAAGACAAGACCCAATTCCACCCACCAGTGGGCAGGTTCCCGTCCCTCCCACCAGGAAGCCTGCACAAGCCTCTTAGCCTCATCCACCAGGGGGCAGACGACAGGAACTACATTCCTGCAGCCCACACATCAGAAACCGCGATCACAGAAAGTTAGACAAAATCAGAGAGCAGAGGAGTATGTTCCAGACGAAGGAACAAGACAAAGCCCCAGGAGAACAACTGAAGTAGAGTGAGTGGAAAGAGGCAATCTACCTGAAAAGTAATTCACAGTAATGATAAGAAAGATGACCTAAGACCTTAGAAAAACAATGGAGGCACAGATCAAGAAGATACAAGAAATATTTAATAGAGACCTAGAAGAAATAAAGAGCGAACAGAGGTGAACAGTGCAATAACTGAAATGAAAAATACACTAGAAGGAATCAATAGCAGAATAACTGAGGCAGAAGAAGAGATAAATGAGCTGGAAGGCAGAATGGTGGAAATCACCACTGCAGAACAGAATAAAGAAAAAAGAATGAAAAGAAATGAGAACTGTCTAAGAGATCTCTGTGAAAACATTTAATGCACCAACATTCACATTATTGGGGTCCTAAAAAGAGAAGAGAGAGCAAGAGAAAGGACCTGAGAAAATATTTAAAGAGACAATAGCTGAAAACTTTCCTAACATGGGAAAGGAAGCAGTAACCCAAGTCCAGCAATAGCAGAGTCTATGGAGGAATATGCTGCTGACATACAGTAATCAAACTGACAAAAATTAAAGACAAAGAAAAAATACTAAAAGCAACAAGGGAATAGTAATAATGTACAAGGGAACTTACATAAGATTATCAGCTGATTTCTCAGCAGAAACTCTGCAGGCTAGAAAGGCATGATATATTTAAAGTGATGAAAGGGAAGAAACTACAACCAAGAATACTCTACCCAGCAAGGCTCTCATTCAGATCAAACTAAGAAATCAAAAGCTTTACAGACAAGAGAATTTGGCACCATCAGACCAGCTTTGCAACAAATCCTAAAAGAACTTCTCTAGGTGGAGAAGAGAAGGCCACAACTAGAAAAACAAATTACAAATAGAAAAGCTCACCTGTAAAGGCAAACACACAGTAAAGGTAGGAAATCACCTGTACACAAATATGATATCAGAACCAGCAAGTGTGAGAAAAGGAGTGCACGTATGCAGGATGTTGGAAATGCATCTGAAATTAGAAGACAGCAACTTAAAACAATCTTGTTTATATACTGCTATATCGAAATCTCATGGTAACTGCAAACTAAGAATCCACAGTAGGTACGCACACACAAAAGAAAAAGGGATCTAAACATAACATCACAGTAGAAGAGAACAAAAGAGGAAGGGAACAAAAAGGAGCTACAGAAACAAATCCAAAACAATTAACAAAATGGTAGTAAGAACATGGTGGTGGTGGTGGTTCAGTAGCTAAGTCGTGTCCAACTCTTGCAACCCCATCGACTGCAGCCTGCCAGGCTCTTCTGTCCATGGGATTCTCCAGGCAAGAATACTGGAGTGAGTCACCATTTCCTTCTCCAGGGGATCTTCCTGACCCAGGGTCGAACCCACAGACACACATCTCCTGCATTGCAGGTGGATTATTTTATCACTGAGCCACCAGAGAAGCCCTACGTATTGATAATTACCTTTAACATAAATAGATTAAACGCTCCAACCGAAAGACACAGACTGGGTGAATGAATACAAACACAAGATCCATACAGATGTTATCTACAAGTGATTCGCTTCAGATCTAGGAAAACATACAGACTGAAACTGAGAGGATGAAAAAAGGTATTCCACGAAAATGAAAATCAAAAGAAAGCTGGAGTGGCAATATTCACATCAGACAAAATAGACTTTAAAATAAAGACTGTTACAAGAGAAACAAAAGGAACTTTGGGGAGCGTATCATATAATGTGACTAGGAAGAGGCTACAGGGCAAAGAATAATGAGTAGCACAACCAACTACTATTAAGGGTATTTGTCACCAATTATAAAGATAAAAGTGCACTGATTAAAAAATAAACAAGACAATGTTGGCTTATTTAATTTTTAGTACACTCATAAAACATCAAGTCACTTCATTTCCTCATTTCTCTTAGGTTGCTCATTGAAAGTTTTTAAAGTAGTATTTATTCTAAAATACCTGTATTTTCATATGTCAACCCCATGAAGTTCTTAATAAGAAAACAGAGCTTTAAAATGCATTTACATAAACCTACAATGGGTTTCCCAGGTGGTGCTAGTGGTAAAGAACCCGTCAGCCAATGCAGGAGACGTAAGAGACACAGGTTCAATCCCTGGGTTGGGAAGATCCCCTGGAGGAAGATCAAGCCACCCCAGTGTTCTTGCCTGGAGAATCCCATGGACAGAGGAGCCTGGCAGGCTACAGGCCTGACTACATGACTGAGTGACTTAGCACACAAACCTACAGTACATAGACGATGATGTGCAACAGATATACTTCCCAAAACCTGCATATCATGAAGATTTGATGACATAATCCAATTTAGTCAAAGACGAAATAAATAAAAAAGAGTAATCTAATGCGAGGTCCTTACAAGCTGATAGCAGTGAGATGATTCTGTCAAGAGGCAGTCTCCTGCTCTCTGTAGGTAACTTGTTGCTGGCTCATGTGCCCTCCTGATATGAACTATAAATTCTAGGGAATGCTTGCCCCTTCAGTGACTAGAATGGGAGTTAGAGACGGAAGGGCAAAGAGAGGAAAGGGAAGAAGAAGGAAGAGGAAGCCTGCTGCAGAGACCTGGTCCTGGACCTCACAATGAATCCTCCCCTCTTTTCTGTCTTAGGCTCCCACCTAGAAGTGTGCCCTAGAGCAGGGGAAGCCAACTTGGAGTCCAGTTTGCCAGCTGTGCCTTCACTTTGACTCTGGGTTGAGCTCTCAGGGAGATCAGGCTTCACACTGTGTGTTTCTCCAGAGCAAGCACAAGTATCTCCCCAGACTACAGAGTTAGGAGTATGAGGGAGAAGCTGAGGGCTCACCTAAGACACAAGATGAGGCCTAGCTTATGGGAACGCAGGATCTCTGCTCTGATTCCAAGATACCCACCCAGCAGCACTGTTCAGCTCCAGAGGTGTGTGAGGCTTATAACTCCAACTGTTCCTCAAGTCCATGGGAGAAGAGGTGAGACACTAGTTTCTGTAATCACTTAGTCGCCATACTGTAAATTTCAGAATGCTTTCCATGGCTGCGTGATTTCCACTATCACTGATTTTTGTTCGGTTATTTTTGTTAATATCACTTCGTAATGGACAGAAGTAGGATTAGAACTCCTAGTCCAGTGTCTCAGACTGGCGCTTGCTCCATTTGTAGCTTCATCGGAAAGCAGCAGTTGGGGATGCTGTGGAGACATCTGGGCCCTCCACACCCCTGGGGCGTCTTGTGGCATCGGAAGGCGTCAAGGCCTGAGCCTCTGCAGTATTCATCATCTTTGTGTCCACCCTGCCTTCCTCCTCTTCTTCCTCTTTCTCTCAGAAGGTGACTCCTTTCAGCAAGGGTGTCTTCCACAGGGCTCTGATGCTTCCCTCAGGAGGCCACCCTACGCCTCTCTGTCCTTTCCCACAGTGCTGATCCTTTCGGCATATCCTTCAGGTCTCTGCTGCCTCCCACAGCCCCGCCTGCCGGAGTGGTGAAGAGGGTACTAGATGTGGGGTCCACAGAGCTTGTCTGAGTGTCTTGGTTCTGGGGCTTCAGCAAGTCACTCAGTTCTCGTGAGTGTCCCCTGGAAGTATAGCACCTACTGTAAGGTGGATGAGAGTGCTTGTGAAACCAGTAAAATAGACTAGCCGGTAAACTAGTATAGATCTTCTTTTGTCATTTCTCATTATTTCTTAAAAGTTTAAGCTCACATGCTTTCTGGGTGTCATTTTAGGGTAGAAAAGTGGGCAGGAGTGAGCGTACCTGTCAGGGAAACTCTCCGAGGACTCCTTGAAGGGTTGGGAGAACTTCTCTCTCACATTCTGTGTGTATGGGAGCTGGTTTTCCTGGGCCCTCTGGGATGCTTAGGGGCCAATGGTGCCTGTGGAATTTCCCAGGTGGGCCAGAGCAGCCCCTGAGAGCCCAGCTGAGGAGCACAAAGGCCACTTCTCTGGGCATAGTGACTCAAGTTCAAAGGAAGAGAATTACAATCTCAGGTCTAGGAATGGCCATCAGGGATTTCAGACCCAAACTTGGACTTCTCAGTCCTAGACCACTGCCTGGGTCCCTGGAGTGTATTTTCTCTCTCCTCTTGAGTTCCTGTTTCAGCACAAGTCACCTCAACATGCCTCCTTCCTTCTATGTTTGCTGTAGGAGTTCGTGCTTCTGAAAGTCTGGCTGAAATTGACATGCCGTCCCTCCTGAGATATATCATACGTACTGTTGGCCAGAAGTACTGCCTGGACCCTGCTGTGATCGCTGGTGTCTTGTCCAGGCAGTCTCATGGCAGCAACATCCTGGCCAATGTGGACGATGTGGGTGATGGAGTCAGGGTGGTACAGGTAACCTGCCATCAGTCATGATATCTCATATGTCACTTCTTACAACCCAAGGGGTTCCTTCACATTTGTTAATTTTTAAAGAAAATATTTATTTATATGGCTGTGCTGGGTCTTAGTTGCAGCATGTGGGATCAAGTTCCCTGACCAGAGATTGAATCTGGGTTCCTTGCGTTGGGAGCATGGCATCTTAGCCACTGGATCACCAGGGAATTCAACGTTCAAAAAATTCAACATTCAAAAAACTAAGATCATGGTATCTGGTCCCATCACTTCATGGCAAATAGATGGGGAAACAATGGAAACAGTGACAGACTTTATTCCCTTGGGCTGCAAAATCAATGCAGATGGTGACTGTAGCCATGAAATTAAAAGATGCTTGCTCCCTGAAAGAAAAGCTATGACAAACCTAGATGGCATATTAAAAAACAGAGGCATCACTTTACTGACAAAGGTCTGTATAGTCAAAGCTACGGTTTTTCCAGTAGTCACGGATGAATGTAAGAGTTGGACCATAAAGAATGCAGAAAGCCAAAGAATTGATGCTTTCAAACTGTGGTTCTGGAGAAGACTCTTGAGAGTCCCTTGGATAGCAAGGAGATCAAACCAGTCATTCCTAAAGGAAATTAACCCTGAATATTCAATGGGACTTTCCTGTAGCTCAGATGTTAAAGACTCTGCCTGCAATGCAGGAGACCTGGGTTCAATCCCTCGATCAGGAAGATTCCCTGGAGAAGGAAATGGCAACACGCTCCAGTATTCTTCCCTGGAGAATTCCATGGACAGAGGAGCCTGGTGGGCTACAGTCCATGGGACTGCAAAGAGTCAGACACGAACGAGCGACTAATACACACATTCATTGGAAGGACTGATGCTGAAGCTGGAGCTCCAATACTTTGGCCACCTAATTCGAAGAGCCAACTCATTGGGAAAGACTGATGCTGGGAAAGACTGAGAAGAGGCAAAGGGGGCGGCAGAGGATGAAATGGTTGGATGGTATCACTGACTCAATGGACATGAGTTTGAGCAAGCTCTGGGACATGGTGAAGGAGAAGAAAGCCTGGCGTGCTGCTCTATGGGGTCACAAAGATATGACTTAGTGACTGAACAACAAGATCACCAGGGAAGTCCTCCCCTCTTTTTATTTCCTTCACATGTATAGTTGCTGATGGCTTCCCTGGATCACAGTTTCACAGAATACAGAGTGAAAGGTGCTCCCTGGAGCTGGAAGAGCCCAGCCCTGCCTGAGAGATGGGACCAGCACTTCTGCCTTGCTTAGAACCATAGTTTCTTCAACCATACCCTATTCTGGATTTCCAATAAGGTGATGGTGCACGAGAGAGACCACAGACTGAGTTCTTGCTCTGTTGTGTTGTAACCATGTGACCTTGGATAAATCACTTACTCCCCCTGGATCTCAGTTTCCTCATAGACAAAATGCAATCTCAGAGAATCATTATGAGGATTCAATGAAACAATGTGAAAAAGTAGTTGATATTTGGTGGATTCTCAACAAATATTGAATTTGTCTTTCCCTTGTCTTCTGTCTACACAATTCTTAGTTGTGAAGATCGATTTCATTTTTGTGCTAATTCTGACCAGTATCACTTACAACCAGATAGAACCTTTCAGGGAATTGTTGAATTCCACTGTTAAATTAACTCTGTGCTGGGGGAACTGGGATGGCAAAAATGACAATGAGGCTTTTTCCTCTGTATTTCACATTATTGTTTTAGTTGTTGAGAAACCTTTAAGTATTGCAGTCATAATTTAAGCTTTCAGGAAAACATATTCCTCAACAACCTTTAAACAGGCTACCCAAAGTATGTGATACTTGACAGTTTAAAGGTCCTTTCAAATACTTTATCTTCTTTTGATCTGGGGACTCACCCAGAAGGGGTTGGAGGGAGTCGGGGAAGACAAGTTATCCATCCTCTACAAGTTAGCAAGTGGATTTGCAAGGACAGAGTCATTGCTGCAAAGTCACCTGAGAGCTGGAAAATGCAGAACTGGGACTGAGGACAGCATTAGTGATGTTATCACCTGCGTCATTTCCCCTGCCCTGTTCTGCCTTCTTTCTAAAATCTCATTCCTGGGGAAAAGGATGCGCCATCTCCTTTGAAGATGAAGAAATAACTCCCCAGAGTCAGACATTTCTCCTGCGTATGGTGAGACACACATGATGTCTAAGAAAAGTCAGAAATAGCTTCAGACGTTCAAATATCTGGAAGAAGAGTTACGAGTACAGATAGAAAAGCCCCTTTCTAACCTGCTGGGGGTGGGGGGAGTTGTTTGCAGCATGGGAGGAGGGCATCAGACTGGTCCCTACACTGTGGCTCCTCTGGTTTCCAGCTGTGTCCGTCACCACTACCCTGAGGCCCTTGCCCCGACTTGTAGCTTTACTATTTCTCCTTGGGGAGATCGAAGGTGGCAATGGTTCTGCCAAAGGAGGAAGAGAGAAAAAGAAGGGAAATGAAAAATAGCCTTGATCCCAGGAAGCCGTGAGACCCACTGCCCCTCTTCCTGCAGGACCCTGGTCTTTATGTCCCACATCCTGGATCAGTGAGGCCCAGGTTTCCTGACTGACTGAAGTCCTGACTGTAAGAATCAAAGAAACCCAGAGGAGGTTCCCAACCTAGACCCCTGACCAGTACCTGAGAGGTGCGTGTTCCCCATGGGTTGGTTTCCCAGCGTGAAATTAACAGGAATGCAATGTAATATGTTGCATCCGAATCCCTCAAACCCCAGTTGCCTCCTGAAAAATAACTCAGAAAGAGAATTTGAGTTAACTGCTGAGCACCCTGCCACGTGAGGAGCTGTGGGGTCTGCATTAACCACCGTCACAAATTCTAGGTGGACTCTGTGCCTACACGGGAGGTCCTGGCTACATCCAAAGCAGCCAGGACCTGAGCTGTGACTTCTGCAACGATGTCCTTGCACAAGCCAAGTACTTCAAGAGACAAGGCTTCGAAAACTTCAGCTCAAACCCAAGATCCCTATCATGTAGCCAGACTCAGCCGTTACACAAATAAAAGTAGCCAATGAGGCCAATAACTGTGAATCTGAGTTTGCCTGAATGTCACCAAAATAACGTGAGTCACATTAAAGAATTATTACCTGCATTTTGTGGTCTGATGTGTGTGTAAATAAAGGGCTGTGTCTCTTTAAAGGTATTTTTATTGGGCTTCCCAGGTGGCTCAGTGGGAAAGAATCTACCTGCCAAGAATCTCCTGCCAAGACACAGCAGACATGGGTTTGGTCCTTGGGTTGGGAAGATCCCCTGGAGAAGGAAATGGCAATCCACTCTAGTATTCTTGTCTGGGAATTCTCATGGACAGAGGAGCCTGGCAGGCTACGGTCCATGGGGTTGCAAGGAGTTGCACGTGACTGAGCATATATGCACACATATACATGTGTATATGCATGAGTTGTGATGTGGATTTCCATGAAATGCTTCCTGTACCTCATTGGCTTGCATTGCTGGATTAGGAAATAAAAATACTAGATTCCAGTTAAATTTGAATTCCAGATAAATGACTTTTTTTTTTAGTCCAAGTCCTATGCAACATTTGGAACACAACCTAGACAGTGTACTAAAAACCAAAGACATCACTTTGCCCAGAAAGGCCCATATAGCCAAGGCTATGGTCTTTCCAGTAGTCATGTATGGATGTGAGAATTGGACCATAAAGAAGGCAGAGAGCCAATCACCAAAGAATTGATGCTTTCAAACTGTGGTACTGGAGAAGAGTTTTGAGAGTCCCTTGGAGATCAAACCAGTCAATCCTAAAGGAAATCAACCCTGAATACTCACTGAAAGGACTGATGCTGAAACTGAAACTCCAGTATTTTGGCCACCTGGTGCAAAGAGCTGACTCATTGGAAAAGACCCTGATGCTGGGAAAGATTGAAGACAAAAGGAGAAGAGGGCAACAGAGGATGAGATGGTTGGATGGTATCACTGATTCAATGGACATGAACTTGGGAAACTCCAGGAGATGGTGAGGGACAGGAAGGCCTGGGGTGCTGCAGTCCATGAGGTTGCAAAGAACTGGACATGACTTGGTGACTGAACAACAGATGTTGTCTATCTGAAATTCAAATATAACCGGACATTTGGTTATTGTGTCTGGCAACCCTATCACTGATTTCTTTGAAAAAATTCATAGTTTCAAAATTTTATTGAAAACTTTTAATGAGAAAAAGGGTAAGAGGGTGGCCAGACCCATCTGGCTGGGGGGAATAGCTTTGAAACAGTAGGGAAGGTGGCAAAGCACAATTTTTTTTTTTTTTAAATAACATAGTCATTGGGAATATAACAAAAACTAGTTAGAACCAACTAGGTCCAAGAGTGTGAACATTTTACTTCCGGTACACCCTGATACTGGAAAATATTAAAGGCAAAAGGAGAAGGGAGCAGCAGAGGATGAGATGGTTAGATAGCATCACTAACTAATGGACGTGAATTTCAGCAAACTTTGGGAGATAGTGCTGGACAGAGGAGCCTGGCTAGCTGCAGTTCATGGGGGCACAAAAAGTCATATATGACTTAGTGACTGAACAACAAAGATCCTGAGTCTCAGTATATGCCATTCAAATATATTGGCTAAATGACATACCCCCAGGTACCATGACAGTTCGGAGGTCCACAGTAAAAGGCCAAAAAGTGGGCAGTGGCCCAATTCCTAGAAATCTTTGCCTCTTCTCCAAAACAGTTGTTATAATCCTCTCACTCATTACCCTGTGAAATTACACAGCCCATGAAAGCTGCTGCTGCTGCTGTTGTTAAGTCGCTTCAGTCGTGTCCGACTCTGTGCGACCCCATGGACTGCAGCCCACCAGGGTCCTCCATCCATGGGATTTTCCAGGCAAGAGTACTGGAGTGGGGTGCCATTGCCTTCTCCGCCATAAAAGCTGACCACCCCCTATTTCAGGGCCTCTCGCTTTCTGAGATGGCCCATAGTCTGTCTGTGGGGTGTTTCTCCCAGGGCCTCTCTCCCTTCCTGAGACAACCCCATGCACTGGGGTGGCTCTCACTTTTTGATACAGTTAGCATTCTGTTTATGGAATGTGTGTTTTTCTAAATTAATCCACTTCTTAGCTACCACCTCATCTCTCAATGAATTCTTTCTGTGATGAGACATAAAGAACCTGAACTTCATTAAGTCCTGAGACCAGGTGTGTGATCTCAATTATTGGGTAGGCCAAAAAGTTTGTGGGGCTTTTTCAAATGAAAAAAAAAAGTTCAAATGAACCTTTTTGGGCAACTCAATAAAAACAGTGGGTTCAAGACCGAAACTCTGATGTGCAGTTTCAGTTTCAGGAGGGTCACTTTTAAACTTTGCAACATTATCTTAACCCTAGGTCTTTCTGACATGTAACTTCACTTCTTCCTCTCCTCCCCTGGACCACAGAGTCTTCTACATCCGATTTCCCGCAACTCAGTTAAGCTCTCCCTTTGTTTGGGACACCAGACAGTGATTCCTCAGGCTTTCCCCATGGCTCAGCAGTAAAGAATCTGCCTGCAAGGTAGGAGCTGCAGGAGATGCGGGTTTGATCCTTGATCAAGAAGATCCCCTGGAGGACATGGCAACCCACTCTAGTATTCTTGCTTGGAGAATCCCATGGACAGAGGAGCCTGGCGGGCTACAGTCCATGGAGTCGGACACGACTGAAGCAACTTAGCACACACACACAGTGATTCCTCAGTTGGAGCTGCCCTCAAGGACACTGACCACACACTACACTGCTAAATTAAGTCTCATGGTTGCACACTAGAAAACTATCAACACTTTACAGAGGGTCATTCTAGAACAACTGTCATCATTTCAACCAAAAATATTTTTTTTTAAACAACTTTGTCTCAGCATATATGAAGCCCTATATCAGAGGTTCTGCCCTCAGGAACTGTTAAATCACACAACTGAGTTGAGAGTAGCAGCCAGCCACACGTGCACACAAGGTACAGATGCAGGGCAGACACCGGGTGATTGTGTAAGTGTTTACCTTCTGTGCTAAGGGGAATGCAGAAGCTACTCGTGACCATCAGTGTCCCTGAACTCCTCCAGGGCTTCCTCCTTCTTGTCTCCCAACCCTCTGTCTTTCAAGACCACTCTGAAGCCTGAATCCAGTGAAGGGATTCTCACTCAGGACAAGAAGACTGAGAAGACCTCAGGAAACAGCTTTGAAGATTTCCATTTCCCTGGCACTCGGGAGGTGAACTGGGAGACACTGGCTGCAAGCCCCAATGAGAATCAGTTGGGTGAAAAAAGTCCTGAAATCACACCAAGGTAGCTCTTGTAGGCAGATTGGGTAGGGTGTCCCCAGAAGAAAAGAACAAGACTCTGAAACAGGAGGGAAGTGGGCAGGGCACAATCTTTAAAAGAATGAAAGAGCCATTGAGGATGTGACATAATCTGGTTAGAACCAACGAGGTCCAAGATGGCAGAAAATCAACTTCCAGTAGACTTTGAACCTCATTATGCGTTCACTGAAATACATCAGCAGAATGATACACTCACAGGTGACATGACAGTTCTGAGGCTGATGATAAAAGGACAAAAAGTGGGCAGTGGCCCAATTTCTGGAAATCTCTGCCTCTTCTCCAAAATAGTTGGAATAATCCTCTTACTTGTTAGCCTATGAAATTAGCCAACCTGTAAAAACTAACCACCCCACATTTCAGGGCCTCTTGTCCTCTGAGATGGCTCACACTCTGTCTGTAGAATGTATTTCTCCCAGGGCCACTCTTATTTTCTGAGACAACCCCATTCCCTGGGGTGGCTTATGACCATATGGATGGACCTAAGAAGAGGTGGCAAGAATACATAGAACTAGACATAATAGATCTTCATGACCCAGATAACCCTGATGGTGTGATCACTCACCTAGAGCCAGACATCCTAGAATGTGAAGTCAAGTGGGCCTTAGGAAGCATCACTATGAACAAAGCTAGTGGAGGTGATAGAATTCCAATTGAACTATTTCAAATCCTGAAAGATGATGCTATGAAAGTGCTGCACTCAATATGCCAGCAAATTTGGAAAACTCAGCAGTGGTCACAGGACTGGAAAAGGTCAGTTTTCATTCCAATCCCAAAGAAAGGCAATGCCAAAGAATGCTCAAACTACTGCGCAATTGCACTCATCTCACACGCTAGCAAAGTTATGCTCAAAATTCTCCAAGCCAGGCTTCAACAGTATGTGAACTATGAACTTCCAGCTGTTCAAGCTGGATTGAGAAAAGGCAGAGGAACCAGAGATCAAATTGCCAACATCTGCTGGATTGTCGAAAAAGCAAGAGAGTTCCATAAAAAATCTACTTCTGTTTTATTAACTATGCCAAAGTCTTTGATTGTATGGTTCACAATAAACTGGAAAATTCTGAAAGAGATGGGAATACCAGACCACTTTACCTGCTTCCTGAGAAATCTGTACACAGGTCAGGAAGCAACAGTTAGAACTGGACATGGAACAACAGACTGGTTCCAAATAGGAAAAGGAGTCTGTCAAGGCTGTATATTGTCACCCTGCTTATTTAACTTATATGCAGAGTACATCATGAGAAACGCTGGGCTGTGAAGCACAAGCTGGAATCAAGATTGCTGGGAGAAATAGCAATAACCTCAGATATGCAGATGACATCACCCTTATGGCAGAAAGAGAAGAAGAACTAAAGAGCCTCTTGTTGAAAGTGAAAGAAGAGAATGAAAAAGTTGGCTTAAACCTCAACATTCAGAAAACTAAGATCATGGCATCTGGTCCCATCACTTCATGGCAAATAGATGGGGAAACAATGAAAACAGTGACAGACTTTATTTTCTTGGGCTCCAAAATCACTGGAGATGGTGACTGCAGCCATGAAACTAAAAGACACTTGCTCCTTGGAAGAAAGGTTATGACCAACCTAGACAGAATATTAAAAAGCAGAGACATTACTTTGCCTGAAAAGGCCCATCTGTCAAAACTATGGTTTTTCCAGTAGTCATATATGGATGGGAGAGTTGGACTATAAAGAAAGCTGAGCACTGAAGAATTGATGCTTTTGAACTGTGATGTTGGAGAAGACTCTTGAGAGTTCCTTGGACTGCAAGGAGATCCAACCAGTCCATCCTAAAGGAAATCAATCCTGAATATTCGTTGGAAGGACTGATGCTGAAGCTGAAACTCCAATACTTTGGCCACCTGATGCGAAGAACTGACTCCTTGGAAAAGACCCTGATGCTGGGAAAGATTGAAGGTGGGAAGAGAAGGGGACTATGAGGATGAGATGGTTGGATGTCATCACTGACTTGATGGACATGAGTTCGAGTAAGCTCCGGGAGTTGGTGATGGACTAGGAAGCCTGGCGTGCTGCAGTCCATGGAGTCGCAAAGAGTCGGACACGACTGAGCGACTGAACTGAGGGGATAAAGTGCTGTGCTGTGCTAAGTTGCCTCAGTTGTTTCCAACTCTTTGTGACCCTGTGGACTGTAGCCTGCCAGGTTCCTCTGTCCTTGAGATTCTCCAGGCAAGAATACTGGAGTAGGTTGCCATGCCTGCCTCCAGGGAATCTTCCTGACCCAAGGATCGAACCTGTGTCTCTTAATGTCTCCTGCATTGGCAGCTGGATTCTTTACCACTAGCACCACCAGGGAAGCTCAGAGGATATTATGTTAAGTGAATTACATCAGACATAGAAAGACAAATGCTGCATTATTTTGCTTATATGTGGAATCTAAAAAGATAAACAAATGAAAAACACAACAGAACACTTATACTAAACAATGTTGTAAATCAACTATGCCCCCAATAAAAATTAAAAAAAAATTTTTTTTAGCCCATAGAGTTATAGAAACAGATAACAAATATGTGTTCCAGAGGGGGAAGGGGTAGTGGGTGAAAAGAAATAGAACAAGGGGAGTCAGAGGTATGAAGTTTCAGGTGCAAAATAAACGAGTTGTGAGTATGAAGTGCACTGTGTGGGGCATATAGTCAGTAACTATGTACTGTCTTTGTATGGTGATACATCGCAACTAGAATATTGCATTGATCAGTATGAAATGCATAGAAATATTGGGTCACTATATTGTGTAACAGGAACTAACAACGCGTTGTAGGTTAGTTATACTTCAAAAACAAACAAATTCAGAAAAAGAGAGATTTCCAAATCTGTGGTTACCATAGGTGGGGGTGTGGTGGTAGGGGGGCCAGGATGAAGGCAGTCAAAAGGAACAAGCTTTCATTATAAGATAAATAAATATTAGGGATGTAACATGCGTGGGCATACATGCTAAATCACTTCAGTCGTGGCCAACTCTTGGTGACCCCATGGACTGCAGCACACCAGGCTCCTCTGTCCTCCACTATTTCCCAGTGTTGGCTCAGATTCATGTCCACTGAGTCTGTGATACTATTTAACCATCTCAGCCTCTGCATCACCCTTCTCCTTTTGCCTTCAATCTTTCCCAGCATCAGGATCTTTTCCAATGAATCCCCTCTTTCACATCAGGTGGCCAGAGTATTGGAGTTTCAGCATCAGCCCTTCCAATGCCTTTAGGATGGACTGGTTTGACCTCCTTGCAGTCCAAGGGGCTCTCAAGAATCTTCTCCGGGACCATAATTTGAAAACATCAATTCTTCGGTGCTCAGCTCCATCCGTACATGATTATTGGAAAAACCATAGCTTTGACTACACGGACCTTTGTCGGCAAAGTGATGTTTCTGCTTTTTTTATATATCTCTGCAGAGAAGCGATTCTTTTCTTTAGTTTTCATATGATTAACAAAAGACTCGGACCCAGATGACAGTGTAACAAAGAATCCTATTTTTAAAAATGAGAAAAAGACAACAAACCTCAATTGGGGAAATGAGACTTTTCTTACCCAATTTAAAGTATGATAATAGACAATATTTGTGAAGATGCTCCCCTCACCCCCAGAGGGTAACTGTAGTGTGGCTACTTTGAAGTGTGACCTTATAAGATCTGGTACAGCTGAAGATGTAACTCGGCTTATTTTCTCTAACTATATATACACCTGCTTAAAACAAAATTGGTAATATTCATTAGCACCCTTTAATAACCTGCTTACATAAAGTGCTTAACAATGTCATGAATATTTCTTGTTGATAAACAAGAACACTTATTATTAAAAAGCCTCCAGCTGAGGCCTAACCTGCACTTCCTCTCTCTGCACCTCAAGGGGTCTCTGGCCTGACTAAAGGTCACTGGAGGCCTTTGCACACACCAGACCTGAAGGCTCCCCGCTGCCAGCGAGGATGCTGCATGCTTGACCTGTTCCTCTCGTTGATCCACTGCCCACCCCCAAACTGAACTTCTGCCCTTGATTTTGCTCCTGTGACCAAGGGGGAACTGCTAGGGGTTTCCAGTTCTCCTAGAAATGAAAACTACAGGAGGCAGGAATAGGGAGTGAATGGCAGTAGAGAAGGGCCAGGCAAAGCAGGTGGAATCTTCTGTGTTGCTATAAGCAGCAGCCGTGGGTGGTGTCAGAAGTGACAGGGAGAGAAGTTCATGTGGGACAGAGGCAAGCCCTCTGTTTTCTCCCTGTCCATGTCGAGGTTACTAAGCCCCAAATCTAGCATTTTGGAGCCTCTGAACAGCGATGGGCTCCAACCTCAGCTCATCTGTGTCTGGAGCCCAGTAATCTTTTTGGCTGGGAAAGATTCAAGTCGTATCATTTCCAGGTACAATTTAATTTTTAATTTGCTGAGAAAGATTGAAGGCAAAATAAGAAGTGGGCAGCGGAGGATGAAATGGTTAGATAGCATCACTGACTCAATGGACATGAATTTGAACTCTGCAAGATGGAGTGGAGGACAGAGGAACCTGGTGGACTATAGCCCACAGGGTCATAAAGAGACGGACGTGACAGAGACTGAACGACAATCCTTTTGGCTCTCTTGTCGGTTCTGAGTCTCCAGATTAACTTTCCCACATTTTCTTCATTTCCTTAAGCCTCTAATTCCACATATTTTTCACTCTCAGCACACGACTTGAACTCCTATTTCACAGAGGGATTAGGAATCGTTAGAGAGCTCTCTCCATTTTCTCCCATCAGTTCTATAAACTGGGGACTTCCCTGGTGGTCCAGTGGTTAAGAATCTGCCTTCCAATGCAGGGGACACGGGTTCAATCCCTGGTTGAGAAACTAAGATCCCACATGCTTCAGGGCAACTAAAACCCGGGTGCCACTAGAGAGCCAGTGTGTGGCAACTTACTGAGTTCAAGCACTGAAACCAGGGAAACCCCCTCGCACCACAGTGAAGAGTGCACACGCTGCATTGCAGCCCCAGCACGGCCAAAATATTGATTAATTAGTTAATAACAAAATTCTATAAATTGAACTGCATTGCTATCTGACTTCTTCCTCTCCTTCCTGCTTCAGTGGAAGAGGGGTTCCCATTCCTGCCCCAGGCCAGTCTCTATGCTTTTAAACTCATACCTTTAACATTACTGGATGACATAATGCTTCCACTCCCAACATCCTCAATACCTTCTACAGTATGTAAATATTCTGAGTCACTTGAAGCATCAGCCCTAAGAAAACGGCCCCACCCAAGTCTTCCTCCAGATGCCACCCCAGCTCTTGTCTCCATCACAGGCAGAGTGAGCAATCCTGGCACATGTCTTAAAAATTCAGACTTCTCCTTTCTCCTTTTTAAACCACAAGGAAGCTTCTTTTCAAACAATTCTGTTTCTAGATGTAGTTGAATGTGGGCACCTGACCCAACCAAGGGGTGGGAGTTCTACCTTCATTTGTTTGCATGTTAATCTGAGTATTATTCCATAATATGGCTACACCACAGCTGTTTTTCCTTTTCTTCTTTTTTTATAATTTATTTATTTTTGGTTGCACTGGGTCTTCGTTGTCGCCTGGGCTTTTCTCTGGTTGTGAGAGCAGGGGCTACTCTCTCGTTGCAGTGCACGGGCTTCTCAATGCGGTGGCTTCTCTTGTGGTGGAACAGGGGCTCCAGGGTGCTCGGGCTTCAGCAGTTGCAGCACATGGGCTCAGTCGTTGCAGCTCCTGGTCTCTGGAGCACAAGCTCAATGGCATGTGGAATCTTCTCAATCAGGGATCAAACTTGTGTCTCCTGCTTTGGCAGGCAGATTCTTTATCACTGAGGCACCAGGGAAGCCCTTTGGTTTCTTTTTTCTTTTGGTGACACTGTGCAGTATATGGGATCTTTGTTCCCCAACCAGTGACTGAACCCATGCCCCTTGCAGTGAAAGCAAGTAGTCTCAACCACAGGACCACCAGGAAGATCTGCATATACCACAATCGTTAATCCATTCCCCTGTTAATGAACTTTTGGAGTGTTGGTCTATTATGAATCAAACTACTATGAACATTCTTGTACAAGTCTTCGGGAGACATTTGTTTTCATTTCTCTTGAAAAAATACTGCAGAATGAAATGGCTAGGTCATAGAGTAGATGCGTGTTTAATTTCATTAAAAACTGCTACACAACTCTCCGAAGAAATGATACCATTTTACAGTCCAAATGCATGAAATTCTATTTGCTTTATGTTCTCACCAACATTGGACATAGCCAGTGTTTGATTTTAGTCTTTTCAGAGAGCCTGAAATGCTTTCTCATTGTCGTTTTAATTTGTAATAATTTCCTGATGTCTAATGATGTTGAGCACCTTCTTCATGAGGTTCTTGACCATTTGTATATCTTCTTTTCCGAAATGTTGGTCCCATATCTGACCCTGGAAGGCCATATAAGTGTGTCTTTAGAAGGACATGGCAGTTTACCTACCATATAGTGGTGTATCAATGCTCAGTTGCTTCAGTCGTGTCCGACTCTTTGTGACCCCATGGAGCCCGCCAGGCTCCTCTGTCCGTGGGATTCTCCAGGCAAGAATACTGGAATGGGTTACCATGTCCTCCTCCAGAGGATCTTCCCAAACCAGGGATTGAACCTGAGTCCCTTATGTTTCTGATATTATCAGGTGGGTTCTTTACCACTAGTGCTACCTGGGAAGCCCCAGCATATAATGATTAAACCTCAAGCAAGAAAAACATTCAGCAGCTCAAGCCAGGCACGAAAATATCTTGAGATTAAATTGAACTTTTTAGTGAAATGTGATCAAAAGGCTCCACTTCGGCCTTCCCCCCAGCTTCTGTTACCAAAGTGCGTTTGCCATGGGTGTTTAGGCAGCCCTTTCATTTCATAGGTTTTGAAGCCATGTAGTAGATGCCTGGCTATTTCTCTTCTCCTCCGGTCTCACTAGGCAGGCTGCAGAGTCCCAGCAATAGCCCTTGCTTGTTCTGCCATATTTCCTTCCTGGAGGAAAGGAGGCTTTATTTGTTACTTCCTGTCCTATAAGTCAATTATTCGCTACTGCTCCTGAAGCTTCATGGATAAATAAACGAGCAAATGAATAAATCAACAACCAGCTAACCCATCAGGATGTGAGGACAACCCCATCATAATAACTGGAATCTGTGGGAAGCATTGCAGTTTACAAGATGTTTTCACATATATAATTTATTTTTATCTTCAAAACAAAGTTATAGGGCATCATTATCATGTCCATTTTACAGATGAGGCCAACTAAGGCCCAGAGAGGTTAAAGGAGTGACACACGATAACCAACCTTGGCTGTTCTTAAGGGTGGAGCACTGTGGGGCTTCCCTGGTGGCTCAGGTGTAAAAACCCCGCCTGCCAACGTAGGAGACATGGGTTCAAGTCCTGTGCCGGGAAGACGCCACATGCCATGGAGCAACTAAGCCAGTGAGCCACAACTATTGAGCCTGTGCTCCAGAGCCTGGGAGCTGCAACTACGGAAGCCTGCACACTCTAGAACCCACACTTCACAAAAGAAAAGCCACTGCAGTGGAAAGCCCAGGCACTGCAACAAGGAGTAGCCCCCGATCTCTGAAACTAGTGAAAAGCCCATATAGCAATGAAGACCCAGCAGAGCCAAAAATAAACAAATAAATAAATACAATTATTAAAAAAAAAACAAAAACAAAGAATGGAGGACCATGGCTGGCATTCACAAACGGCAGCACGGTGGAATCAAACCTATATGTCTATGACGACAGACCGGTTCTGGGAGGGAGGTGAGTGGGGATGAAGAGGGAGAGGGAAACAGGGGAGCTTGTGATGCTGGCCTGCTTTAACTCCCAAGGATGCGACATGGCTCTTTCTTTCCTGGGTGTGATTTGAGGACTCCCTCAAGGAACACCCACCTATACTGACTTCTGGACACACACAGTGCTTCACATCCCAGCATCACGCATCGCCTTCTCCTAACTAGGAGGACATACTCCTTAAGCTTTTCTCTTGGAGGTCTCTCAACGGCAGAGGCACACTGAGGCCGCCCTGGGAAAGAGAGTATCTGAGCAGAGTCACAAGGAGCAGAAAGAGAAAGATTTTTAATCTGATGCTCCATCTTAAACATTCATGAAGGTTGCACATTTTTCTCCACAATAAAGGTATGGATTTTTAAATGTATGTGTTTACTGTAAAAATAATACCCCCTTTGCAACGGCGTGTGACACCTCTATGCTCTGGTGTCCCCTAGCACAGCAGTCCCCAACCTTTGGCACCAAGGACGGGTTTCATGGAGACACTTTTTCCCAAGGACTGGGATGGGGTGGGGGTATGGACGGACTTCAGGATGATTCGAGTGCATTACATTTATTATGCACTTTATTTCTATTACTATTATATAAGCTCCACCTCAGATCATCAGGCATTAGATCCTGGAGGTGGGGGACCCACCTCAGACTGGGTCATTTTTCATTTTGAGAAAACAAAATTAGGTATTAAGAGCCCTGGTCAAAAATTAAATTGTACCTGAAAATGCTATGACTATATACTTTCGGTCATCATGACTACAATTCCGTTATCAGATTAGCCCAAGGAGAAGGAAGAAACTGGGGTCAGGAAGGAGAGAGGCAGCAGGAAAGAAAACTGGGAAATTCAGTGGACTCGCTCGAGGCGTCTGACTCTTGTCTCAGACCTGGACATCACAGTGACAGACACTACGACAGACTGCGGCCTCCACTGAGCCCCAGACTATGAGAGACAGTGACCAGAACCTGGATCGAAGTCTCCTGACGATTATGATTTTTTAAAAGAGAAGCTTGATTTTTCAACTTACTGTATTTGTCAGCTGTTTACATTATTTGGGAAATTTTGAGCCACTCGACACATGCAGTTTAAAAACCTCATTGGCAGTGCTCATACCTGCTCTGAGTCACCCAGCCTGACAGGGAAATCCATAATTATGGCTGAGACTAACAAGCAAGCCAGCAAACGACACTTCTTTTTATATTGTCCTTGTCCATATGAAAATGGTTGATGAACAGGGTCTTGAATTTAAATTCTGGATTTATATATGATAAAGGTCTTCGTGTGTGTGAGTTCAGTTGCTTGTTCGTGTCTGACTCTTTGTGACTCTATGGACTAGCCCGCCAGGCTCCTCTGTCCAATGAATTTACCAGGCAAGAATACTGGAGTAGGTTGCCATTTCTTCCTCAGGGGATCTTCCTGACCCAGGGGCTGAACCCTTGTCTCCTCCACTGGCAGGCAGATTCTTTACCATTGCAACACCTTCTACTATTGACTAATTGCAAGGTAGAGAGGAAAATCAGAGAAAATTCACTTTGAAAGCCACCTTAAACACAGGATGAGTTGCATGGCACTTGTCATTTTGATGAGACCAGAAATGCAGTCCAAGTTTCCATACCTTTCTTCTCAGTTCAGTTCAGTTCACTCGCTCAGTCACTCAGTCACGTCCGACTATTTGCAACCCCATGGACTGCACCACGCCAGGCTTCCCTGTCCATCACCCATTCCCCAAGCTTGCTCAAACTCATGTCCATCAAGTTGGTGAAGCTATCCAACCATCTCATCCTCCGTCGTCCCCTTCTATCTTTCCCTGCATCAGGGTCTTTTCCAAGGAGTCAGTTCTTCACATCAGGTGGCCAAAGTATTAGAGTTTCAGCTTCAGCATCAGTCCTTCCAATGAACACCCAGGACTGATTTCCTTTAGGATGGACTGGTTGGATCTCCTTGCAGTCCAAGGGACTCTCAAGAGTCTTCTCCAACACCACAGTTCAAAAGCATCAATTCTTTAGTGCTCAGCTTTCTTTATAGTCCAACTCTCTCATCCATACACGACTATTGGAAAAATCATAGCCTTGGCTAGACTTTGTTGGCAAAGTAATGTCTCTGCTTTTTAAAATGCTGTCTAGGTTGGTCATAACTTTTCTTCCAAGGAGCAAGTGTCTTAATTTTATGGCTGCAGTCACCATCTGCAGTGATTTTGGAGTCCAAGAAAATAAAGTCTCTCACTGTTTCCATTGTTTCCCCATCTATTTGTCATGAAGTTATAGGACTGGATGCCATGATCTTAGTTTTCTGAATGTTGAGTGTTAAGCCAGCTTTTTCACTCTCCTCTTTCACTTTCATCAAGAGGCTCTTTAGTTCTTCTTCACTTTCTGCCGTAAGGGTGGTGTCATCTGTATATCTGAGGTTATTGATACTTCTCCTGGCAATCTTGATTCCAGCTTGTGCTTCATCCAGTCTGGCATTTCACATGATGTACTCTGCATATAAATTAAATAAGCAGGGTGATAATATACAGCCTTGACATACTCCTTTTCCTATTTGGAACCAGTCTGTTGTTCCATGTCCAGTTCTAACTGTTGCTTCTTAACCTGCATACAGATTTCTCAGGAGGCAGGTAAGGTGGTCTGGTATTCCCATCTCTTTAAGAAACTTACATAGTTTGTTGTGATCCACACAGTCAAAGGCCCACAAGATGGTGGAGTAAAAGGATGTGTGCTTATCTTCTCCTGCAAGAACTCCAAAATTACAACTCACTTTCTCCCCAACCTCCCATGTTTACTCCCTCTCCTAGATCCAGACACACTTGACTCACCAACTCCAGAAGACAGTGGGAGCCAGAGGAGATCTCATTGATCATCTGGTTTCACCCAACTTTTTGACTCTATAAATGGGAAAGTAGAGTCTGCACTGTTGGCTACCCCTAGCTGGTTAGTGGAATATCGGAGACTGGGAGCTGGGTCTCTAGACATCCAGGCTGGGGATATTTCTGCCAGAGGCTGCCAGAGAATTGCTATCTTGTGAAGTTTGAGAGGCAGACAACTGATTGGAAGAGGCATGAGGTCAGGGGACTGGTCATAGAGTTCCATTTGCACAGCAAGGACATTGCATGCATGAGAGTATATTTTTATTTTGGAAAGCCTGGGGACTGAGGGAGATTATAGCAGGTGACAAGGTCCCCGCAAGCCCCTTCTGACAGCATGAACACAACTCACGTGCAGAGCCATTTTTGGCATTCCTAGGAAGAGATGGAGAATCATTCAGTAAATTCAGTAAATTCCTTTCAAAATATCAAAAATTACTAAGATCATCCAAAAATTACTAAGAAGCTCTAATACTTTGGTTACTTGATGTGAAGAGCCGACTCATTGAAAAAGACTCTGATGCTGGGAAAGATTGAGGGAGGAGAAGGGGATGACAGAGGATGAGATAGTTGGATGGCATCACTGACTCAGTGAACATGAGTTTGGGCAGACTCCTGGAGATAGCAGAGGACAGGGAAGCCTGGCGTGCTGCAGTCCACAAGGTCACCGAGTTGGACACGACTGAGTGACTGAACAGCAACTAAGATCCTCACATGATAGCACTTGGGTTTAATCATCCATTGGGTCAGTAGATTGCAATGGTAAGAATTAGGCTTTAGGACTTCCCTGGTGGTACAGTGAATAAGAATCAGCCTGCCAGTGCCAAGTGCACGGGTTTCATCCATCACCTGGGAAGATTGCACATGCTGCAGAGCAGCTAAGCCTGTGGCCACAACTCCTGAAGCCTGTGCTCCTAAAGCCTGTGCTCTGCAACAAGAGAAGCCACAGCAATGAGAAGCCCGAGCCCCACAGCAGAGAATAGCCCCCACTTGCCACAACTAGAGACAGCCTGTGCAGCTATGAAGACCTAGCACAACCAAAAATAAATAAATGAATGAATACAAAAAGAACTAGGTTTTAGGGAATGTAAATTGGTGCAGCTGCTATGGAAAACAGTATGGAGGTCCCTCAAAAAACTAAAACTAAAGTTGCCATATGATCCAGCAATTCCACTTCTGGGGATATAGCCAGAGAAAACTATAATTTGAAAAGATACATGCACCCCAGTGTTCATAGTAGCACTATTTACAATAGCCATGACATGTAGACAACCTAAATGTCCATTGCCAGATGAATGGAAAAGAAGATGTGGTACATACATACAATGGAATACTACTCAGCCATAAAAAAGAATGAAATAATGCCATGTGCAGAAACACAGATGGACCTAGAGATGATCAAACTGAGTGAAGTCAGATGGAGAAAGACAAAGAATCATATATCACTTATGGATAGAATCTAAAACATGACACAGGGAATCCCCTGGTGGTCCAGATGTTAGGATTCCAAGCTTTCACTTCTGAGCGTGTGGGTCCAATCCCTGGTTGGGGAACTAAGATCCCACAAGCTGTCCAGCCAAAAGTAATAAAAATAATCAAATAAATGACACAAATTTATCTATGAAACAGAAACAGACTTCATAGACATAGAAAGCAAACTTGTGGTTGCCAAGCAGGCAGTAGGGAGTTTGGGGTTAGCAGATACAAACTATTATATGTAAAATGGGTAAACAATAAGGTCCTACCATATGGAACAAGGGATTATATTCGGTATCTTGTGATAAACCCTAATGGAAAAGAGTATGTAAAAGAATGTATATATGTATAACAGAATTAACATGACAGTGTAAATCAACTATACTTCAATAAAATAATTTTTTTAAAAAAAGAGTTAGGCTTTAGAGGGCAACCAATCTGGGTTCAGGCCTAGGCTGTACCCCTTCCTACTACTCTACTAGGCTTGCTGTACAAGCTCAATGCATGTTAGTTGCCGTTGCTGTTGATGGAGAAGAGGCACAGTGACAAGTGGACACTGAGGATACAGTTGACTCATACTCATTTGTATCTAAAAAGAACGGCATCTACTTGAATGACTGGTAAATATCTGTGACTGGAATTATTTACTCAGACCACAGAAAATGCTTTGTGTGCAAACTGGCTGATTTGAGCCTGTTAGGGTAAACCACTCTCTGGGGTCATTGGACCGTGGTACCAGTACCTCTGATGCAGTAGAAGAACATGGATTTTGGGATTTTGCAGTCCTGGGTTCACATCCCAGCTTTGCCATGTACTACATGTGTAACCTTCGATAAATTGCTTAACTTTTCTGAGTCTCATTTTCCTCATCTCTAAAATAAAGGATAATACCTACGGACATGACTGAGCAACTTCACTTTCACTTTTCACTTTCATGCATTGGAGAAGGAAATGGCAACCCATTCCAGTGTTCTTGCCTGGAGAATCCCAGGGAAGGGGCATCCTGGTGGGCTGCCATCTATGGGGTCCCACAGAGTTGGACACGACTGAAGTGACTCAGCAGCAGCAGCACAAGGTCGTTGGGAGGATCAAACAATACAATGTCCACAGCAACCTAATGGACTGCTGCTGCTGCTGCTAAGTCGATTCGGTCCTAGTGGACGATGGGTGTCAAATAAATGCTCATTTGTAGTCTCATAACTTGGGCAAAGCTTCATAATCCACATGAGTTTGAAAGCCATTTTTTAAACTGCAGAGGGCGTGGACATTAAGACCTTCATACCTGGAAGGACTGGAGGCCCCTTCTCTGAAAACAGGGAGAAGAATAAACTCAGCTCCACATTCAACAGTCCTTTCTGTGTTTTATGATTTCTTTTATTCTTTAGAGACAGCTTGAGTCTCTACCCAGTATCTCTTACCTAATTTAACTCTTCTCCCTTTCTTGATCTTTCTGCTTACTCCTAGCTGGTAAGCCCCACAGAAGCCCTGGCACTGGGAAGGCTATGAGCTGGGGCCATGGTCACTGGCGGTAGCCCATGCACTCCCGAGGGCCAACTGGGAGCAGCTGGACCCACGCCAAACCGCTTTGTACAGAGTGGCCCTGACCACGACGATGACAGTAGCGGTGGAGCCGGGCCTGCACGAGTCATTTTCCTGATGGCTGGAGCATCATCAGTCAGGACAGCCCCACCCTTCTTCCCTGGAATGCAAGGCTGGAGGCCTTGTGAAGGGCTGACTATTCTACAAACCAGAGATAGATCTGGGCAGCAGCTAGTGCAGTGGGCTGAACAGAGATCAGCTTTTCCCAGGAGGTGTGGCTGCTCACTGCCAGGGAGCCTGGAAGTCGCTAGACTCAGGGCCTGTCTTCCCTGTCTCCTGCCCAGTCTCCCTCACACCTCTGTTCACCTGGGGGATGAATGAAAGAATGTGTACAGTCTTCGAAACTTCTCACACTGGTGGCAGGACCCGTGTCAGACTCTCCTCCCCTCTGGAAAATGTACTTTGCCCAGGACCTCCCTGGTGGTCCACTGGTTAAGAATCTGCCTGGAAGGCAGGAGATGTGGGTTCCATCCCTGGTCAGGGAACTAAGATCCCACAAACTACGGGGCAACTAAGCACCTGTGCCAAAACTAAAGAGAGGCCTGAGTGCCTCTCAAAGACCCAGTGCAGACACATGTGAAAAAAGAACATCCCTTCCACTTCCTGTTTCTGGAGCTGCACAATGGGCTCCATCTCTTCCTACAAATCAGTGAAGACAGTCCATTCTCGAAGAAATGTTCATCCCTGGCCAAATTTTGTTTTCACATTTCTTCAGAAGTTTGGGAAACCAGTACCCATATTTCTAGTCCCTGGCTTTTCAGTGACATCTCAAGAGCAGGCAGACACTCTTAGATTCGCTTGTCAGAGGCAGAATTGGAGCAAAGAGCCAAAAGGACCATGTGACCGTGGAATGAAGAACAAAGAGCAGGAGGCTTAGCATTTCAGGTAAACAATCCAAGAGTGGCAGCTGCTAGTATTTCCTATTTATCTTTTTAAGGCTAATTATCTGTTTCTTGTTCTCACATTCAGAAGATGTTTGCCTAGCACAACTTTAGAAACCCAGAAACAGTCCGCCAAATATATACCTCCAGTACAACTTGGGGGTTCATTAGATTAATTGATTAATAGTGGTTAATATATGCTTTTAAATCCTTTTATTAAAAGGGCCACCTAAGCCCTGAGTACCATTATAATCAGGCCTAATGAGGTCAGTGGTTTATAGAGCAGGCTTTAAAGCATATATAAAGCTCCTCCCAGATCGGAGGTACAGGATGAAGGTGAGAGAGGCAGGCAAGAATGCACGCTGGTGTTTAAAAGCTCCTCCACAGCACAAGAGCTGCACTGAAGGCAGTGGATTGAAGCCAGGAAGACGGAAATTTGCTAATGGATTTTCAAACTTAAACCAACCTCTGTTATAGGACCAAGGCCACCACTGTGTAAAGTCCTGACGGGTTGCTGCTGAGTTCAGAGGACCTTCTCAAAGAGAGACGAGAGATTTTTCTCTGCAAAGTCCCAAACCAGGTTAGTCCTAGCTTTATTGTGTTTTTTGTTTTTTAGTTGGAGTATAATTGCTTTACAATGTTGTGTTAGTCTCTGCTGTACAATGAAGTATATCAGCTGTAAGTATACACATTTTCCCTCCCTATTAAGCCTCCCTCCCCAACTACCCCCCACCCCTATCCCACTCCTGTAGGTCACAGAGCGCCAGTGAGCTCCCTGTGCTATATAGCAGGTTTCCACTAGCAATCTGTTACACATGGCAGTGTATATATATCAATCCTAATCTCCCAATATAGCCAGTATGGAGAACAGTTTGGAGTCCTAGCCTTGTTATATCTTGTAAAACACATAAGCTGCTTTTTGAATGAAACCAAGAACAGAGCCCATGGAGGAAGAAATGGAGCACAGAAAACCTCTTCTGAGTCATGGTCTCAAAGGTTCCTCTTATCAAAAGTGGTTCCTTTTGATTTTCTCAGGAAACTAGTACAAGAATAGGAACAAAATTGTGGTGTGACCTTGTTTGGAGATGGATGGGAGTGTGTGTGTAGGTAGCATATGTAAGTAGTTGTTCATAGACTCCTGTGATGATCAAGAGGGGTGGAACAGGAGGGTGGGAGGGAGGCTGAAGAGGGAGGGGATATACGTATACCTATGCAGATGGTGACTACAGCCTTGAAAGAAAAGTTATGACCAACATAGACAGCATATTAAAAAGCAGAGACATTACTTTGCCAACAAAGGTCCATCTAGTCAAGGCTATGGTTTTTCCAGTGGTCATGTATGGATGTGAGAGTTGGACTATAAAGAAAGCTGAGCGCCAAAGAATTGGTGCTTTGGAACTTTGGTGTTGGAGAAGACTCTTGAGAGTCTCTTGGAGACTCCATGACTGCATGGAGATCCAACCAGTCCATCCTAAAGGAATCAGTCCTGAATATTCATTGGAAGGACTGATGCTGAAGCTGAAACTCCAATACTTTGGCCACCTGGTGTGAATAACTGACTCATTTGAAAAGACCCTGATGCTGGGAAAGATTGAAGGTGGGAGAAGAAGGGGATGACAGAGGATGAGATGGCTGGATGGCATCACTGACTCAATGGACATGAGTTTGAGTAAGCTCTAGGAGTTGTTGATGTACAGGGAGGCCTGGCATGCTGCAGTCCATGGGGTCGCAGAGTCGGACATGACTGAGCGACTGAACTGAACTCACCTGATGACTGATTTGGGCTTCCTTGGTGCTCAGAGGTAAAGAACCTGCCTACCAAAGCAGGAGAAGTAGGTTAGATCCCTGAGTCAGGAAGAGCCCTTGGAAGAGGAAATGGCAACCCGCTCTAGTATTCTTGCCTGGGAAATCCCACAGACAGAGGAGCCTGGTGGGGCTACAATCCATGGGGCTGCAAGAGTTGGACATATCTTAGCGAATAAACAGCAACAACTTGGTTGATTCAGGCCACTGAATAGCAGAAACCAAAACAACATTGTAGAGCAATTATACCCCAATTTAAAAATAAATTTTAAAAAGATGTTCATGGGCTCATGTCAGTATGAAATCTGGTTAAAATGAGTTGGGAGTTGGTGCTTAGGATAGAGAGTGATTCAGTGAACTGAGTCTATGAGAATAATATCTTGGACACAAAAAAAGGGCACTGAATTGAAAAGAAACTTTTTTAAGAAAATCAAAACCAGTTTCTTTAGGAAACTTTCAAGTTTTAAAATTAACCAGTTTCTCTTTTGAATCACCACAGGTGCTGTAGGATACGAGCCACCACCTACCATGCTATCTTTTGCCCTGTTTGGGGGCCTATTTGTCCTCATTGGTAAGTCCTTGATTGACATTTAGCACTGTTTGCAAGGTGTCCACAAAAACATCTAGCCCCATCCAGCCCAGTCATAAATCAGAAATGGTAGTGATTATATGTCATGGGGTTGGGGGTGGGCTCTCCTGACAGGCCCAGCCATGAATCAGCTGCTTATTTCTATAATTAAGAGTGTTTTCTTGCCAAGCAAGTGGAGGTGTTATCGGTAGGAAATTATGGAACAGTGCTTTATGAGGCAAGACATATGAGGAGAAAACTGTCAATTCCAGACAGTAAATAAGAGTTATATGAGTAAATAGAAAAAATTCTAGTCTGGGAGGAGTTTAGAAGAAAGAGTTCACATTCAGTCAGTATGATGCGACCAAAAAGGCATTTGGGGAGATACACGCCAGTGGAAGTGCTTCTCAGGCGGCACTTGGTAAAGAACCCACCTGCCGATGCTGGAGACGAGAGGCAGGTTCCATCCCTGGGTTGGGAATATCCTCTGGAGGAGGGCATGGCAGTCCACTCCAGTGTTCTTGCCTGGACAATCCCATGCACAGAGGAGCCTGGTGAGCTACAGTCCATAGGGTTGCAAAGAGGCGGACATAACTTAAATGACTTAGCATGCACGGATAGAGATTTTGTTTTTCATTTTTTTAGAATGGCTTTTTCTCTGTTTGATGTAACTTATTTTATTATAGAAATATTCATAAGATCAAAACATACTTCAAGAGTGGAGTGGGGAGGTCAGTTAAGAGGCTGAACATTAAACCAGGCCAGCCATGATGCTGGTTTTGGCTACGGTGTTAGCAGATGTGATGAGAAGTGGTCAGATTCGGGATGTGTGTTCTCTGTCTGCACCCTCACTCTCAAACCCCATGCTTCAGTTTTTTTTTAATTAATTAATTTATTTTAATTGGAGGCCAATTACTTTACAACCCATGCTTCAATTTTACATGTAATCTGTGTCGTGGGACTCTGTCCATTCATTCACTTATATGTATTTCACACACACCCTGTAGGCACGAACACTATAAAACACCAAGGGCCAAGAGGGGAGTCAAGGCGATGCTCCTGCTCTCTGCCTCACATGGGAATCCACACAGCTTAAAGAAATGTAAGGGCTTTACTGGTTTATGCTGCTTCTATAATCTAGATAGGCTTTCTCAGCATCCCGAGCTTACTTGATAGTTTCACTCTCTGCCCTTTTGGTTCATTTTTTAATTCCTTTTTTGCCTGTTTGTATATGGGAGAGAGAATATTATGCCTGCATTTTTTATTTGTTTTGATGAGTTTGGCTTTTTAAAAATCACATACTTGTGAAGAGTTAATCTTTAGAGTTGCTTTGCTTTCCTTTGAAGATAAATATTACCTAACCTATCTGCCTACCAATGCAGGAGATGTGGGTTCGATCCCTGGGTTGGAAAGATCCCCTGGAAAAGGAAATAGCAATCTGCTCCAGTATTCTTGCTGGGGAAATCCCATTGACAGAGGAGCCTGGAGGGCTATAGTCCATGGGATCACAAAAGAGCCAGGCATGATTTAGTGACTAAACATTTGCAAGGAAGAGTTCCATTGACTTTGTGCCTAATTCTAAGGAAGTCTCTAGAATTTATACTGTCTAGTTGATCAGAACTGATCTATGGGAAAAGGGTAAAATCTACCTCTCTAGTGAAAAACACCATTCACAACACTAAGTGCAACACAGGTTTTCACAGCAAATGTTTTAACAAATATAATTTGTTACAACAAAAATTTGTGGTCTTAAGGCACAATTCAGCCATCCTCGGAGAAGGCGATGGCACCCCACTCCAGTACTCTTGCCTGGAAGATCCCATGGACGGAGGAGCCTGGTGGGCTGCAGTCCATGGGGTCTCAAAGAGTCGGATATGACTGAGCGACTTCACTTTCACTTTTCACTTTCATGCATTGGAGAAGGAAATGGCAACCCACTCCAGTGTTCTTGCCTGGAGAATCCCAGGGACGCGGGAGCCTGGTGGGCTGCCATCTATGGGGTCGCACAGAGTCAGACACGACTGAAGCAACTTAGCAGCAGCAGTAGCAGCAACAACTACTAGAAGAGACTTTTCAACTTATAGACAAGCTTCTTATCTTCTTCAGTAAATAGAAACTCACTTCATAATAACAAAATAAAAAATAAGAATAGATTTAACTTAAATTTAATGGTAAGTTAAATTTTTATTTCCAATTTTTTTAATTAGGCTTAGATAGAAACTCAACTTCACAGAAAAATGATATCAAATTACTATTTTAAGTGAATGATACCCTTCTTTCTTTAAGCGAATGATACTCTTCTTTCTTATCTTCCTAAACAAAAGCCATTATGAATTCAGATGTTTACATTTCCAGAAGCACTTGTGTCTTAAAAATTTTCTCCAAGTTTTTACTTAAAACTCTATTGGCAGTTTTCATTCTAATGAAGATTGTAGCAAATGTTTTTGAGACCTATAAGAACTGATTGTCATAATACTTTGAACAAAGTTTAGAATTAAGGGTAGTATTCAATTTTTTTAAGGTTGGACTAGAGTGGGAAGAGGGAATCTTCTGTTCGGTTCCATCTAGTGAGCCATTCTGGGGTCTTGGAGAGGGGTTTGGGAGGATTAAGCCTATGGCTTTGCCATTGGTTTAGTAATGCTCATAAGAGCAACTCGAGCAGTATTTCCTCGAAGGTTTCATGTGAATTATCATTCTGCTCTACAGGCACTTCTAGGGGCTCACACTCCTTCACTCACACAATGAGTCCTCGCCTGCACTTCCGCCTGTACCATGGCTGCTACGGAGACGTCATGATCATGGAGACCCCTGGTATCCCCTGTGATAACACCAGGATGATTGCCTGTGGTGAGTGTAAGGCCTTGCAAGCATCTGGCTAGCCTCCTTTCATCATTTTCAGATTCTTTCTTAGGAAGTAGCTTAATTTTGAGAAGTTCACTTTTATAGCTGCATTATCAAAATTAAAACTAGAGGAAAACAGAATCCCGACCCATCTAACAAACTTCTTCTGTTTTCCCTTCATCCTTTCCAAACCTGACCCAGATGTGTTTACTTCTACATCGTAAAATGTCCATTTCTGGCTGTTTTCCATCTGTTGCTGGGTTTGTTTCACGTTACAACACAAGCATCTTGGGCAAGGCTCCCTTATGTCCTCTCCTGGTCTTCTGTTCCGAAGACTCTTCACGTTGTCTCAGTATTAGCACGTCAGAGTTTGAAGCAACTGCAAGGTCAATCTAATCCTACCTTCCCAATTTACAGATCAGTCAACTGAGCCTTAGCAAGGAGGAAGGACTTCCCAAGGTTCCAGGGCTAGGTAGCAGCAGAACCAGACTCAAACTTAGGTTGGCTGACTTCATGTCCAAGACTTCCCCTCTTGCACCAAATGTGGCTGAAAACAGAACAATAAAGAAAGCGGAAGTGATATCTATCTGGGCTATGGACCTTTCCGGATTTATGCAATCAGAGATCAAAAATGTCCTAAAATGGCTGTCCCAAGCCTGAGGGGCTACAGGTGGCTACACAGCTACACAGCTCCTGTGGCTTACTTATTAAACTGAAAAAGAGTTCTCTTATGAAGTGGAGAACACCATTTATTTTCTATTGACTCAGGCATCCGTGGTTCTGAGATGTTTGCTGAGATGGATTTGAAGGCCTTACAGTCTTATCAAATTCTGATCAAAGAAATTGGACTGCGGCACTGCGTGGACCCTGCTCTCATTGCAGCCATCATCTCTAGAGAAAGCCACGGTGGAACCATCCTGCTGGATGGCTGGGACCACACAGGACTTAAATTTGGCCTGATGCAGGTACGCAACCAGAAGCTTTTTATCAGCCCCACTCCATCCTTCCTGATAGATTATTTGCATCTATTTGCATTTATCCTAGGCTTTAAAACACTGGTACTTGCATGGTTTCTGCTGGTAATTCTGTAACATGTCAGGATATACCAGTTATTTGATATCTTTTTAAAAAAGTATCTTACGGGTTTTATGACTACAATTTGCAATGAATACTATGCAATATACTTAAATTGAGAAAATCTTATAAAAAAAGGGCACTATTACCAGTATCCACTTGAGGTTCATGAAATAGTAAATTTCATCCATGTAGATCAAAACAATATAATGAAGTCCTACTTGAACCAAATTGTTCGTTAGACAATTTGGAGGAAGGGGACCCAAATTTTCAGAATATTTGCTTCCAGGCTTTTATTATTTATTTATTTTAAAATTCATATTTAATTATTTTTTGGCTGTATCACACAGCTTGTAGGATCTTTGTTCCCTAACCAGGGATTGAACCTGGGCCCCAGAATTGGAGTCACCAAATCCCAACCACTGGACCACCAGGGAATTCCACCAGGCTTTATTTTGAATGGTCTGAGAAACCCAGACTTCCAGTCTCCCTACTTAGAAAAAGATATTTTTGACTTCAAATATCTAGATTTTGGGTGCTCATTATTTGTTTTAAAACAACTTTTTCCTTTATGTATTTGTTAATATTTGAGTGCTTAACTAAAACTATGCCACACCCAGTTCTCCCAAATCTTACTTTGTTTTTCAGACTCTCTTTCCCGTGAAAGAAAGGACATTTAGAATTGATTCTGTTGAAACAGAGAAAAGGGGCAAGGCGGTGCCCATGACCTTGAACATAAGGAGTAGAAATCAGGACAGCAGAAACTTGTGTTGCTCCATTCAGATGCTGACATTCTTATCTGAATTTTCTAGCTTGATAAAAAAATTCATCATCCTGTTGGTACCTGGGATGGCAAAGAACACCTTTTGCAGGCTGTTGGGATTCTCACAGACAGTATTAAGGCAATCCAGAAAAAATTCCCCAGCTGGAGTGTGGCTCAACACCTCAAAGGTAGGCCAGATGTGTAGTGCTTTGTTTAGAAGAGCGGTGAGTGAGAGAGCCCTGAAGGCCGGGTGTGCCCTGGGTATTCCTGGGCCTATGCCCACCAGAGCAGCACTGGCCCTGGGAGGAGCCTAAACGCTCTCTGAAGCACTGAGCTCCCTGGAGTGGTCTTCTTTTCTGCTTGCATTCCCCTTATGCCAGACATTGGGGTTCCTTTTACATCGCTCCTTGGTTCTCCTTTTTAAAAAAACATTTACCTATTTATGGCTGTGCTGGGTCTTCATTGCTGCATGCAGGATTTTCTATAGTTGTGGCAACTGGAGGCTACTCTCTAGTTGCAGAGCACAGGCTTCTCACTGTGGAGGCATGGTGGTATGGGCTCTAGGCATGTGGGCTTCAGAAGTTGCAGCACATGGGCTCAGTAGTTGCGGCTTGCGAGCTCCAGAGCACAGGCTCGGTAGTTGCGGTTCACAGGCTTAGTTGCCCCCATGGCATGTGGGATCTTCCAGGACTAGGGATCAAACCCATGTCCCCTGGCTTGGCAGGGGATTTTTAACCACTGGACCACCAGGGAAGACTTCTCATTGGTCCTTGAGCCAATCATTGGTCCTTGAGTGATGCCCTGAGAGTTAGTGTGATTGTTTAAAAGAATATGTTGGCCTTTCTCTGATGGGTTTTCTTCCCCTGGTGCAAGAAACTGTTGCTCACTTTCTGAATTGTTGGAATGAATGTTCACCCCATGAGCATCCTCAGTGACAGCAGGGCTTTAAGTACCATGATGTGTCCAGGGAAGATGCTTTCTAGGCTGATCACAGACCACCTCAGGTTCAGCATTTCCCAGACTGAATCAACTCACTTTGCCTGCTCGCTCAGTCGTACCTGACTCTTTTCGATCCCATGGACTGTAGCCCACCAGGCTCCTCTGTCCATGCGCTTTCCCAGGCAAGAATACTGGAGAGGGTTGCCATTTCCTTCTCCAGGGGATCTTCCCAATCCAGGGATCCCACATGTCTTGCATCTCCTGCATTGGCGGGTGGGTTCTTTACCAGCTGAGCTACAGGGAAGCGAATTAACTCACTAGCCTCCCATTATACATTTGCTTTTTCCTCTGTATTCTCTGTCTCTGTGGAGGGCACCAAAATATACCCAGTCATCCTGGCCAGAACAACCAGATTGTTTTCTGAGGTTCCCTGGTTCCTTCTCCTTTTACATCCAACCACACCTCCTACGGACCCATCGTATGCACTTTACACACTTTACAGCCTGATTTTTGAATAAACAATTTCTATATTCTATTTCAAGGTCCTAGGAGGCAGGGATCAAGGCCAGGGGTCTTTTTCTCTAGACATCCAAGCAGAGCACGGTTATGTTAAACACATGAGTAACTACTGAAGATTAACCTTCTAGGGTATACAACACACACATGCATACTGCACACATACCCCTACAAAGAAATGAGTGTGTCTCGGGCATCATTGTGCAGTGTGCAAGTCGGTGTGGCACCCATCCTGGTGCACAGTAGTTGCTTAAAAACATTTATTGAATGAATGAGTGAATAAATGAGTTATTGAACGACTGAGACAATGCTATAAGTATTCTCAGAGTGAAGATTGGTAAAGAAATGAGAGGCAAATCTGACTTTTGCAGCAAGAAAACAAAAGCCTCTAGAAAAAGAGAGACAGAAGGAAAGCAATCTGGAATCTTCTCAGTGACTCTTGAGGAAGTAGATCCTCTGAGGAGGAGAGGAAGGGGAAAGAAGATCTGGGACTATGCTTTTGGAGATTTGCTCATAGCTTACTTCTGTTGAAAGTTAATTTTTCAACCCGAACCTCTGGTTTCATTTCAGGTGGTCTCTCAGCCTTCAAGTCAGGAACTGAAGCCATTGCCACCTCCGCAGACATACAGGCTGACTATGTCAATGATGTTTTAGCCCGAGCTAAGTTCTATAAGAAGCGCGGCTTCTAGACAAAGCCCCATGGGCGGGCCAGGTTGGTAGGTGCTCATATGGCCCCTCTTTGAGGATTTGATAAGGTTGTGTTGTACCCAATGCTGGCAAAGGAATGGTTGCATTTAAGACAAAAAATTCATTTCCTACTCTTCTTCATGCAAATAAGCATAAAAAAGGGAAAATCCATCCAGTTCACATTATGTTTCCCATGAGATATATATAGATATATGCATAATTACTGTGCAGTAAAAGTGAATATCACAGTAAATGATGTATTCTTACCATATTCTTAGGAATAAGTCTACCTATTTCAGCAGGGCCTCATTTTAGCCCACAATTTTTGTTTTCTTGACTACACCACACAGCATGTGGGATCTTAGTTCCCCAACCAGGGATCAAACCTGTGCCCCCTGCAGTAGAAGCACAGTCTTAACCACTGCACAACCAGGAAGTCCTAGCTCATGATTTCAATGCCCACATACTCCCTGTCTTACCAGAATTACTAATAAGAAGAGAGCCTGACCTGAGCCTTGGACCTCCTCCCAGCATCTGCTCAAGCCCCTAGAGCTTTGCTTGTGAGGGATCCCTGACTCATAAGCCAACCTGGGAGACGGTGGAGAAACCCTCGAATTCCCAGGGTGGAATCTGAGCTCCCTGGGCACCTAAGAGCCAACCTCGGCAAAGCTAATCCTCCTCAAGGACCACATCCCTCAGGCCCACTCCTGTCTCCTATGTCTTCTTCCTCTTCTTTGATGAAGATCCAGGGACTGGCTTCTCTTTTTTCCTTTTTTGTCAGTAGTTGCTGCCATATGCTCTTTCAAGGGGTCCATTCTCCACAAAATGTGGCCAAAGATAAGCATATTGGGCCTGAATTTGTTATGGTTCTTTAGGTGCAAGTAAAAGCCAATCCTCGAAATTTTAAGCAATAAAAGGAAATTACTGCAAGGCTATCAAAAGGCTCACAGAGCCAAAGAGAAGATCAAGGACAAGAAGAGAAACCGGGCAACTCTGGACTCTGGGTAGCAGGAACCAGTTGACCATGCTTTGTAGCAGCCTACTGCATGAATGAACTAGTGCGCTCACTGCATAGATGAACTCCAATGCCTTTTTCTCCCATCCTTTCACCATTCTGCTTCACTTTTATCATCCCAGGGGAGAGACTCTGATGGACTATCTTGGATCACATACCTACGGGCTGGCTGCTTTGCTTTTTGGTCTTGCCCAGACCACCTACCATGGAGAAGAGACATTCCTCCTGGAACCTCAGGCAGAGTGCGGCTTTTACTTCCATACTCAGGAGAAAACACCAGTAACATGTTGGATTGTAAAGTTCTCAAAGTCCCTGCCGATGTGGTCCCTGCTGGGCCTTTAGCTTCCTTCAGAGATGTTTGATGAATGTTTCTATGCATCACTTCTTTTTCTAAGGAAGAATCAAAATCATACCCACCTGACTTCCCTGGTCCAGTGGATAAGAATCTGCCTGTCAATATAGGAGACAGGGGTTCGATCCCTGGTCTGGGAAGATCCCACCTGCTCTGAGACTACTGAGTCTGTGTGCTGCAACCGCTGAGCCCTTGTGCCTTACAGCCTGTACTCCACAGAAAGAGAAGTCACCGCAACGAGAAGCCCTTGCACAGCAACAAAGAGTAGCCCCCCCCCACACTGAGACTAGAGAAAGCCCTCGAGCAGTAACCAAGGCTCAGCACAGCTGAAAAAAAAAAATAACCGCCTACATCTGAGCCCCCCTGGACAAAGCCCGGTAAACCCTTCTCTGCTCAGTGATCTCTCAACCCTGCCTGAAGATGTGACCCAGGCAGAACTGGGACCCCTGTGTTTCACTGGGGCAGAGCCAATAGTGTGGCAGCCCTGCAGTATACAGGCCAGCATCTTCTATGATCAAATGAGGACCATGCTGTATCAGCTGTTTAATATTTTGATTATTATCTCTGCATATAGGCAATCCAGGACATTCTTTAGACATTCACTTTGCTCAAGAATGAATTCTTCTGTGGGGGAAAACACAAACATGTTCTCCATTTAACTGCAAACTCCTTCAATGTCACCACTAAAGCAATAAAGTACACCCAGGTGAGATCATTTCAAAATAAGTTAAAAACAAGAAACAGTATGACTTTTGACTGAGATACCAGATGTTGTAGAGCAGAGTCCATATTTAAGGTGTCTTAGTTTGGTTACCATAGAAGTAGACCCTGACCCTGACCCTGACCCTCAGGTGCAGGTGGTTTATTTGAGTGGTGCAGGGAATGCTGGTATGAAGTGGCTAGGGGATACAGGGAAGGGAGACAACTCATCAAACATATGTCATCAAGCCGGCTACCACAGTGGGCACTGGCGTTTGGTCCTCCAAGCAAACATCAAGGAACTGTACAAAACACACACTGCAGAATTATTAATATTACATTCTAGGGACAAGGAGCTGGGGTATTTATGCATCAACTTCTAAGAGCCATTGACCAAGTATCTGCCTGTTGAGGCGAGAGCAGGTTAATTCTTTGCCCTTCTGGTCTGCCGTGCCAACTAGGCAGTGTACTTACCTGCACTTCCAAGGGAAGGAGGCCGTAGATGCTGACATGCAGATCCTGGCAGTTGTAAATCAACTGAAATCCTGAAATGTCTAGGGACACAGGAAGGCCCTTGCCTGTGTATAGGGCACTCTCCAGAAAACCTCTCTTTCCTCCCTCTAGCCTGTGCTGTTGCTTCAGTCGTGTTCAACTCTTTGTTATCCTATGGACTCCTCTGTCTATGGATTCTCCAGGCAAGAATACTGGAGTGGGTTGCCATGCCCTTCTTCAGGGGATCTTCTGGACCCAGAGACTGAATCCGTGTCTCTTATTTCTCCTACGTGTTCAATCACTGGTCAGGGAACTAAGACCCTGACCACCTCCCTGACCCCAAAACAAAGCTCACAAATGCCTGAAACAGAGGCTGGCTTTAGTCAAAGGAACACAAAGGAAGGCCTGGCCAATGAGGGAGACAAAACACAAAGAACAAAACACAGATTAAAGTGTGAAAGGAATTATGCCACGTGGACATTCCTGCTGCTTGGGTTCACTCAATACGTTCCTCAGAAAAGCTATGCCGTTTATTTTTAAGATGAAAGGTTAAAACATGGCTGAAGCTTTAAAAATGTGAAGAGCAGAAAGGAATGGGGAGGCGTGGTTTCTGATTGTGCCTTTGAGGTTAAAGAGCCTGAATGCTTTACAACAGGGGTCCCCAACCTCCAGGACCTAGTGCCTGGTGATCTGAAGTGGAGCTGATGTAATAATAGAAATAAAGTGCACAATAAATGGAATGCACTTGAATCATCCTGAAGCCACATCCCCACCCCCAGTCCGTGGAAACATTGTCTTCCAGGAAACCGGTCCCCGGTGCCACAAAGGTTAGGGACCACTGTTTTACACGCATCTGCAGTCTCTGGCATCCTGAGAAGGGCTGCCACCGGAATTGCTTGGGTGTGAATTGGGTGTGAATTGCTTCTCATTTCTGTTCCACTTGTTTATCTTTTTTGCTGGTTGCCTGGGGTTGAATTCCTATTTGATTGAGAAGCTCAAATTTAACAGCAGCAAAGAGTAGCAACACCACTCCAGTGCTTGGCTTTGTCAAATCCATTTTGAGTGTAATTATCATTGAGGAAAAACAGCTTTTCTCATTTTTTAAAGAATGAAATAAGCTGCTGGAGGCTGTTCACTGTAATTTGAAACTAGCAAAACCATACGGAGCTATGACTGTCAGCATCCCATCTTATCTGTTTGCACATCCCAAGTCAATGTTGTGAAACTCAACAGGTTTGGCTTCCCTAATTCTCCATGCGGCTCTGTTCCTAACCGTGTCTTCTCCTCTCCTAATTCTCGTTCCCACTATGTCCTTCACTCAGTCCCTCACACTCATGGTCCTTCCCTCTGCAGGACCTGTGCTCCTCCACCTGTTCCTCAGGTCGTTTGCCCCTTCTGAACTCTTAGGTCTACACAAACCTCTTCATTTCCTACGGGTCTTCCATGGGCTTGGCGTCCCCTCCTGCTGCCTCTATTCCCAAGCCTTCCGTCACTACTTCCTGCCTTTTTCCCGTACTGAATTCTAAAATTAAGACAAAGATATGTTACAAAGTGAACTCTCGGTCAAGGTATTTCAAAGATGTACTGCTTCTGACGTAAGGAACTAGAGCCAGAGAATCCGGATTAGTCTTTTCACAGGTGAAAAACAAAAATTCCTTATCGCTTACAGCTTTGAGGAGGTTTTTTGGAGTCCTCTCTAAAGAAAGAGAGTTCCCTGATCAGGTATCCTTTGAGCTTTGTGTCCATGGATCTAAAATTAAAATGATCAGATAAAAATTTTGTTCCAACATGTGTTCCTATCCTTTATTAAAATAGAAAGCATACTAATTAGGTTAAATTGGATTATGCACACACATTTTTAGTTTCATTTTCTTGCAAAAATATAATTAACGGATCTTAGGATTGTCCTGGGTTCTGGAATGTTTTGACAAGAGTATCTTAGGGGAAAAAGATACATCTTTAGTGCAGTACAGTTCTGAAGGTATTGCTGTGGGGTTTATGAGTGAACAAAACACAGTTTTCCTCACAGTTGCACAACATCGTGGTGCTTGTGAAGACTTTCCTATATGTGCAGTGCATGGGTTGTTTTAGTTTCTATTATCTTTCTAGCATCTGTCTCTGCTCTTATTTACAGAGCAGTGCTAAGAGATAGGGTCTATTACCATGCTGTCTCTTATCCTCGGCATTCTTTTAAGACAGGTGAAGAGCATGAGACTCTATGGATGGTTCTGGGCCTTGGGGTCTTCTCACGGGGATCTGGGGAGAGTATCCACACTATGGAGATCTGTGGAGGCCTTAACTATCATCACCAGGGAAGACCTCTGAAAAGTCCTGAGGTCTAGTACCCCCAGTGAGAGCAGAGTTGGAGGGGGAAGTTGTGAGAGTCATGGGTATCTTCAGAGTATGGAAGATGCAATCTGAGAGGAGAGAAGCCTTCTGCTCAAAGAGCAAAGGGGTGAATGTCCACCTGAGAGTGTGTTTCAATAGCAGCTTTGTATGCAAAGTGTACATTAGTACCCTTATTAGTAAAGGTATTACTCATTGAATACTGAACAGTGATGGCAAATTAATCTTATTCTATAATGAGTGTACTGTGTATGTGAAAGTCGCTCAGTCATGTTTGACTCTTTTCGACCCCAGACTGCAGCCAGGCTCCCCTGTCCATGGGATTCTCCAGGCAAGAATACTGGAGTGGGTTGCCATTTCCTCCTCCAGGGAATCTTCCTGACTCAGGGGTTGAATCCATGTCTCCTGCATTAGCAGGCATATTCTTTATCACTAAGCCACCATGGAAGCCCCCATAATTGACACATAATACTGTGTAAGTTTAACATATACAGCACAATGATGTGATTTACACGTTTTATTAAATGATGATCACAATGAATTTAGTTCATGTCCATCATCTCATGATGACACATTAAAAACAAAAAAATTTTAACTTGTGAAGAGAACTCTTAGTATCTACTCTCTTACAAACTTTCAAATATATCATACAGCAGTGTTAACAAGTTATCACATGGTACATTACCTCCCAGGATTTATTTACTTATAACTGGAAGTTTGGGCCTTTGCCTATGGTAACCACAAACCTGATCTCTCTTCCTATGAGCTGTTTCTTTCTTTTTTTTAAGAGTCCCCATATTAGTGATATCATACACCATTAGTCTTCCTCTGACTTATTTCATTTAGCATAATGCTGTCAAGGCCCATTCCTGTTGTTGCAAACGATAGAATTTCCTTCTTTTTATGGCTGAATAATACGGGGCTTCCCAGGTGGTGCAGTGGTTAAGAAGCGGCCTGCCAATTGGAGACATAAGAGACAATGGTTCAGTCCCCGAGTCAAGAAGATCTCCTGGAGGAGGGCATGGCAACCCACTCCAACATTCTTGCCTGGAGAATCCCAGGGACAGAGGAACCTGGAGGGCTACAGTCCAAAGGATGACAAAGAGCCAGATACAACTGCAGTGATTTAGCATGCAATGCTCATTATACAACCACATTTTGTTTATCCATTCAGCCATTGATGGATACTTAGGTTATTTCCATGTCTTGGCTATTGTAAATAATGCTCCTATGAACATGGGGGTACAGAAGAGACCCCCAGAGACAAAGCGGGAGTCTAGCTGGGGAACAAGATCGTGTATCTGAGTGTGCTCTGGTGGGGGCCGGAGGATGGTCCAGAAAGACTGCAGTCCAGGGGCACAAAGGGCTCTGGTGGGAAAGAGGTGGGACTAATGACAGAGAAGACCTTGGTGGCCAAGATGGGAAGCCAGAGGGGATGAGGCGGAGTGAAGAGGACGAGTGACGATTAGGAGGACACAGTGGCTAGGGCATTCTGGAGCAACGTGGTGAGGCCAGCCGTGGGAGCAGGAGATGCCAGTGAGAAGGGAGCGGCAAAACAAAAGCCAGTGATGAGGTGGGAAAGTGTGGTGGGGCAGGACCCACCGGTGAGAAGGGAGACAATGAGCAGAGCCTGGACAGGTGCAGTGAGGGAAAACGGGCCTGTGGAAGGCACTCCAGCAGAGGCTGGGAGACCTTGTAGGTCCACTGAGAAGGTGGAGGCTGGTGTCAGGGAGGCTCAGAAAGGGCTGTGGACACTGAAGTGGGAACAGTGGAAGCAGCATCTTCTCCAGGCTCCTCAAACAGCAGAATGCCAGCTCTGGGAGATTCCACATATGTACATGCATGAAGACACCTCACAGCCAGATACTGACATGCAGTTGTTGACAGTGGCCCTTATCGGGGACATCCTTGGGAATGCGGTGGGCAGGACACAAGCCTCAGACAGGGAGGAACAGGGGCAGGGTTTCCTGGTGGGGGCAGTGGCACCTGATGGTTACTCCCACCCTGTTCCTCACCCCCATGGCTTGATCTCAGATTCTCTTCCCTAGAGATTCCCCTCACATGTCATGCCAAGCCATCCTGAGGGCCTGGAATTGCACCAGCCATGCTGGGAAAAGGAATACAGAAAGCAGGGAAGTGACGGATCCCCCTGCACAGAAGAGAAAGGAAGACTTGGACCACTTGAGTTTCTTTCTGGCAAGTTCTCCAAGCAGAGGAACCAGCAGACTGGGTTACCTGCAGTGAAGCTAGGAGCAGAGATACTCTAAAGAGGTGGAGGCTGGGTGGAATGATCTTAAGGAGAGATCCTAGCAGCTTAGACCCTGAAAGCAACAAGAATTAGCATCAGGGGACTTCCCTGGTGGTCCAGTGGAATCCACCTTGCAATGCAGGCGACTTGGGTTCAACCACTGGTCAGGGAACTAAGATCCCACATGCCATGGGGCAACTAAGCCCACGCTGCAACTCTTGAGCCCAGGCAATGCAATGAAAGACCCTGCAAGACACAACAAAGTGCCCCAACTAAGGCCTGACGCAGCCAAAAAAAAGAATTAGCATCGAGAGTGCTGGCTCGACACAGACCCAAAGACACACCTGGAGCTTGGTAGGTTCCCTTTACTGCATCTCAGAAAAAGTTCTTTGGGAAGGACTTTACAGGATTTGGCTTTTATTAGACGATTTTGATGAGTGTTCAAAGAAGCAGGGGTTGCTCAGGATTGGACGCTGTCAGGAAAAAGAGACGGCTCTATGACTGGTGTCTTCATTAATCTCATCTAGAAGGTGAGAGGGAAGAAGTGAGGCTGAAGCTGTGTGACAAGGAGCAGCAGCCCCCACGTTACCCAGAAGAGGGGAATGTTCAGTCAGTTTTCTGGCTTGAACAATGTTGGTGTTTTCATCTATGCTCAGACATGATTACACAATGAGCTTGTTTTTGTCTTGATCCGTCAGTCACAGATGGAGAAGGAAATGTCAGCCTACTCCAGTATCCTTGCCTGGAGAAGCCCATGGACAGAGGAGCCTGGTGGGCTACAGTCCATGGGGTCACGAGAGTCGAACACAACTTAGCAACTAAACCACCATCAGTCACAGCGACTTTATCTGATGTTGGTGATCTGTGAAATCGCTCCAGCTCCTAGACACACCAAGGTGTGATGGTTCCAAGCCAGCTCCTGACTGTCAGAGTTGTTTTTCTCTAATGATCCTCCTTGGCCAAAGACCTCCTTGGACAAAGTCAGACCACAGGCATGAATCCACGACAGCCAGATTTTTCACTTGTCAAGAGTTTGCTGATTCAGGAAATTCCCTGGGGGTCCAGCGGTTAGGACCACTGGCGGGGGCATGGGTTCCATCCCTGGTTGGGGAACTAAGATCCCGAATGCCGTGGGGTGTGGCAAAAAAGAAAAACAAAACAGGAAAGTCTGCCAGGTGAGACCAGGAAGATGTCCAGAGGGCATAGTCTTTATTGGACCAGAGCTAATGGCCCCTCTGCTGTTGTAGGATGAGTTGCTGAGTCATCTGATGAGACAATGACTGCACAGCAGCATTTAAGATTTTGGACAGGATACAAGGACAAAAGATAGAAGGCAGGAGGAGAAGGGACGACAGAGGATGAGATGGCTGGATGGCATCACCAACTCAATGCGCCTGAGTTCGGACAAACTCCAGGAGGTAGTCAAGGACAGGGAAGCCCGGCATGCTGCAGTTCACGGGGTTGCAAAAAGTTGGACATGACTTAGCAACTGAACAATAACAACAATGACCAACCATAACACAGGCAAGTACCAGAAACCAAAAGATCATGAGTCTTGTGACAAGTTTTACAAAGCCAGCGTCCCGGATTATAAAACCCAAGCAATGAAAACACTGAAGACACCCCAGAATCCAGCAGGTGGATTCTAACCCTTTAGAGAATCTAACCCTTTAGAGAATCAGGTGTTTTATTTATTCTTATATCCACAGTTGTGCATGCCCTGTAGTATATAAATACAACCAGAAATACACCGCCTCACCCCCAACCACCACCAGCTGAGAGGAAATCAAGGTGTTCAAAGGGGCTTTGAACATCCTGTCTAGTCTTGTCAGAACTGCATTGCTGGCAGGTAGGATGTGCAGTGGAAAAACCTTCAGTGGTATCTTTAAAATTACCCTACCAGCGCTGGCCCAGTGCTGCTGCTGCTGTTCCTCTGCCTCTGGGTAATATCACAAAACATACTTGCTAAGTTTCACTTTTTATTATGTCCACCTTCTCACATATAGAAAAGCACTTCAAGGCTCTTTCATTCTTGGTCAGTTTTGTAGGGCTCCTGTGATGATCAGCACATTTGTTTCTAAAGCATCATGGACTAACTCCAAATCAGCTACCTAGCCTATCGGTATAAATATTTAGTTTTGTTACTGGGCAGATCTGGGAGAGGGCATTGAATGGATATAATGTTTTAAATATTTTTTAAAAAATTATTTATTTATTTATGGATGCACTGGGTCCTTGTTGCTGCACTGGGCTTTCTCTGGTTGTGGTGAGTGGCGGGCTGCTCTTCACTGTGGTGCTCAGGTTTTTCACCGTGGTGGCTTCTCTCGTGGAGCTCAGGCTCTAGGGTGCTCAGGCTTACTTGCTCCGTGGCATGTGTGATCTTGGACCAGGGATCCAATCCATATCCCCTGCACTGTCAGGCAGATTCTTAATCTCTGGACCAAGGAAGTCCAAATGGATATAATTTTTGAAGAAAGCTTATATTTCAAGGGCAAATTTGAGTCTGATAACCCATTTAAAATTTAAAATGACTTAGTAATTTTTAATTTTACTAAGTATGCATAATCTACACACACAATTAAATCAGTTATTCAGGGGAGTCTTTAGAAGGTCAGTGTAGGGTATGGCTAGTTCCCTGAGGCAAGCAACTGTGGGCTGTCCCTTTGTGGGAGAGGGAAGGAGGTGGCTGGGTTTAGAGTGACAATACTGGACAGCGATGTGTGAAGGAACAGCACCAGTTTACCACAGGTTAGGTGATTATCTGAAAGATGCCAGGGGTTTACTGTCAGTGGGAGTCTATATAGCACAGCATGGGAAGCCATTAAGATTAATGGAGACCCAAGAACTAAATCAACTGAAGTTTTCATACTTTTATTATTGCTGCTGTGGTTCTTAGACAAGGTGGATACACATCTTGGCTACTGGAGGTGAAGAAAGACTGAAATAAGCCAAGAGCCTCTGGTGATTTCCATTTAACTGAAGCTGTTCCCTAGTACCTGTTCAGATTCATAATAATAAAGGGAGTGGGGGCAAGGGGAGAATTTTTAATTTCAGAACAGTGGAGAAAACTTCTAGAAGATATTTTTATGGTACCAGTCTTTGTGTCCAAGGACTATGTTTAACTTAAAAAATATATTCACTGAAATGTATTTAATGGACATATAACTAACCTAGGAAGATCAATTCCCCCTACTTTTTATTTTTTGTTGATATTACTTTTTAAAAGTAATTTTGCCCCCATAGGTAGATTTATTTTACAGAAGACAGGGATCAAGACCATCCCCAAGAAAAAGAAATCCAAAAAAGCAAAATGGCTGTTTAAGGAGGCCTTACAAATAGCTGAGAAAAAGAAGAGAAGTAAAAAACAAAGGAGAAAAGGAAAGATAACCCATTTGAATGCAGAGTTCCAAAAAATGGTAAGGAGAGATAAGAAAGCCTTCCTCAGTGATCAGTAAAAAGAAATACAGGAAAACAATAGAATGGGAAAGACTAGAGATCTCTTCAAGAAAATTAGAGATACCAAGGGAACATTTCATGCAAAGATGAAATGGTGTGGACCTAACAGAAGCAGAAAATATTAAGAGGTGGCAAGAATACACAGAAGAACTCTACAAAAAAGAGCTTCACGACCCAGATAATCACAATGGTGTGATCACTCACCTAGAGCCAGACGTCCTGGAATGTGAAGTCAAGTGGGCCTTAGGAAGCATGACTATGAACAAAGCTAGTGGAGGTGATGGAATTCGAGTTGAACTATTTCAAATCCTGAAAGATGATGCTGTGAAAGTGCTGCACTCAATATACCAGCAAATTTGGAAAACTCAGCAGTGGCCACAAGACTGGAAAAGGTCAGTTTTCATTCTAATCCCAAAGAAAGGTAATGCCAAAGAATGCTCAAACTACCACACAACTGCGCTCCTCTCACACGCTAGTAAAATAATGCTCAAAATTCTCCAAGCCAGGCTTGAACCATGAACTTAGAGATGTTCAAGCTGGTTTTAGAGGCAGAGGAACCAGAGATCAAATTGCCAACATTCGCTGGATCACTGAAAAAGCAAGAGAGTTCCAGAAAAACATCTATTTCTGCTTTATTGACTATGCCAAAGCCTTTGACTGTGTGGATCACAACAAACTGTGGAAAATTCTAAAAGAGATGGGAATACCAGACCACCTGACCTGCCTCTTGAGAAACCTATATGCAGGTCAGGAAGCAATAGTTAGAATTGGACATGGAACAACCGACTGGTTCCAAATAGGAAAAGGAGTACATCAGGCTGTATATTGTCACCCTGCTTATTTAACTTATATGCAGAGTACATCATGAGAAATGTTGGGCTGGATGAAGCACAAGCTGGAATCAAGATTGCTGGGAGAAATATCAATAACCTCAGATATGCAGATGATACCACCCTTACGGCAGAAAGCAAAGAACTAAAGAGCCTCCTGATGAAAGAGGAGAGTGAAAAAGTTGGCTTAAAGTGCAACATTCAGAAAACTAAGATCATGGCATCCGGTCCCATCACTTCATGGCAAATAGATGGGGAAACAGTGGAAACAGTGTCAGACTTTTTTTTTTTTTTTTGGTTCCAAAATCACTGCAGACGGTGACTGCAGCCATGAAATTAAAAGATGCTTACTCCTTAAAAGGAAAGTTATGACCAACCTAGACAGCATATTAAAAAGCAGAGACATTACTTTGCCAACAAAGGTCCGTCTAGTCAAGGCTATGGTTTTTTCCAGTAGTCACGTACGGATGTGAGTTGGACTACAAAGAAAGCTGAGTGCCAAAGAATTGATGCTTTTGAACTGTGGTGTTGGAGAAGGCTCTTGAGAATCACTTGGACTGCAAGGAGATCCAACCAGTCCATCTTAAAGGAGATCAGTCCTGAGTGTTCACTGGAAGGACTGATGCTGAAGCTGAAACTCCAATACTTTGGCCACTTTGATGTGAAGAACTGACTCATTTGAAAAGATCCTGATGCTGGGAAAGATTGAAGGTGGGAGGAGAAGGGGATGACAGAGGATGAGATGATTGGATGACATCACCAACTCGATGGACATGGGTTTGGGTGGACTCCGGGAGTTGGTGATGGACAGGGAGGCCTTGCGTGCTGCAGTTCATGGGGTCACAAAGAGTTGGACATGACTGAGCGACTGAACTGAACTGAAGGTAGATTTAATCCTAGGAATTTTTTTCTTTTTGATCTGATGGTGAATGGGATTGTTTCCTTAATTTCTCTTTCTGATCTTTCATTTTTGGTGTATAGGATTGCAAGAGATTTCTGTGTAGTAATTCTGTATCCTGAAACTTTACCAAATTCATTGATGAGCTCTAGTAGTTTTCTAGTAGCATCTTTAGGATTTTCTATGCATACTTCTTTTCCAATTTGGGTTTCTTTTATTCCTTTTTCTTCTTTGATTATCATGGCTAGGACTTCCAAAACTATGTTGAATAATAGTGGAGACAGTGGACATCCTTGTCTTGTTCCTGATCTTAAGAGGAAATGCTTCCAGGTTTTCTACCATTGAGAATGATGTTTGCTGTGGGTGTGTCGTATATGGCCCTTATTATGTTGAGGTATGTTCCCTCTGGGCTTCCCAGGTAGCTCAGTGGTAAAGAACCCGCCTGCCAATGCAGGAGACTTGGGTTCCATCCCTGGTTTGGGAAGATTCCCTGGAGGAAGAAATGGCTATCCACTCCAGTATTCTTGCCTGGGAAATCTCATGGACAGAGGAGGCTGGCAGGCTACAGTTCACTGGGTCAAAGAGTCAGACACGACTGACTGACTGAGCAGGTACACATGCATAATTAACTACATTATCATTAACTGAAGTGATCAATAATTTTTTCTCCAAACAATGAAGAAAATTAGAGGACAGAAAATGAAAAATTGTTTGGCTATTTTTTTCTCCAATCATTTCATATCATCTTACTACTTTCGAGGGAAAAATAAATATAAGTAATCTTATCCAAAGGCATTTCATCATTTGTCACTAGATTGCCATGCTAAGCAATAAGGGTAAAATTTTTATTTAGTGATTAATGTTTTGTATCTGTTTCTTATTTGGAAACTGTCCAGACTTCTAGTCTTTTTTTTTTTATTTTTGGCCAGGCTGCATGGCATGTGGGAGATTACCTCCCTGACCAGGGATTGAACCTGCGCCTCCTGAAGTGGAAGTGTGGAATCTTAACCACTGGACTGCCAAGGAAGTCCCCCAGTCTTAATTAATTAATTATTTACCTAAGATATTAAAGTTGAGAAAAGTTTTAATGTATAAAACAGATTGTGACATGTATACTTTAAAAAAGGTGACAGATGGTTTAGACAGTAATTTAGACCCTTGATATTTTTATCAAGCTGTGTGCTTGAAAGTCAATACTTAATACTCCTCAAAATATAAGAAGGGAAGAATACCACCTACATTAAAAAAAGTCTTTAAAAATTTTTTTTAAAAAAAACAAGACAAATAATGTCTTCATTGAGATTTCTTTTCTTTTTGTTCTAAAGTATCTCCCAAACACACAATTTTGCTCATGGCGAAAGCTTCCTAAAGTGGCCAGTGCAATTCCAAACTTTGGTGAAACTGTGACAGAATGATAAGCATACTATTAACAGTTAGTACTGTTATCAAGAAAAGATGAAGAAAACAGGTGTTTGGACTGAAAGAGGCACCATTTAGATTGAGAAGACCCTGGGAAGTGGAGAGGCTCTTAAAAAGATAGTACTTAGGTAACTTTATCTCCCTTGAGCCTGACCAAAGGGCCAATGGTTTCACCAAGGAGTGGCCAGACAAACCTTGTGAAATAAAGCAATTCTCAGAGACACAAAGACAGGGGAGAAGAAGTCCCTACAAAGTGGCTCAGATGGTAAAGCATCTGCCTGCAATGTGGGAGACCCTTGTTCGATCCCTGGGTTGGGCAGATCTCCTGGAGAAGGAAATGGCAACCCACTCCAGTACTCTTGCCTGGAGAATCCCAGGGACAGAGGAGCTCGGTAGGCTACAGTCCAGGGGGTGGCCAAGAGTCAGACATAACTGAGAGACTTCACTTCACTTCACTTCACAAGGTTTGAAATGATGGGAGGCAAAGGAGTATGAATCTTGGGATTCCCCTTGTCCAGCTTGAGGATGGACTTGACCAGGCTTGGCATATCAACTTCATGGAGGCCCCCTGACCCCGGCCCCTGGTGGTCATGTCTTTGTGGAACTTCCCTCCTCCTCGAATGTGGGCTGGACCCATGACTTGCTTCTAACCAGTGGAATGCAACAAAGGAGATGGAATCCAGATGACTGCATTTACATGATAACCTAAGAGGTAGCACCCATCTTGCTGGAGTCTCTCACTCTGATGCTGCTTTTAAAGAAGCAGCTTGCCTTGATTTTTACAGCCACGAGGAAATGAATTCTGCCAACAACCTGGGAGAGCTTAGAAGCAGATACCTGTTCTGTCAAGGCTCTGACAAGAGGCCAGTTTTGGCTGATACCTTTTTTGTAACCTTGTCAGACCCTAAGTGGACTAGCAAGCTAAGCCATGCCCAGATGCCTGACCCAGACAAACAGTGGGGTAATGAGCACATGTGGTTTTAAGCGGCTGAGACTGTGGTACTGTCACACGACAACAGAAAACAAACGCTCTAGCCTGTGCTCATCTCCCAACAGGCTTTTACTCTTCTGGACAATTTCATTTCTAAACATCCAAATGAAGATTTAGATATTTTCCTTTAGTCAGGCATAGCTAAGGTTAAAATAACTTATCCAAACTTTGTTAGACTCTTTGGGTAAAAATTAACCAATGGTCCTCTCCCCATGTAAAACAATATTAGCCCACTAAAAGATGGGAAAACATCAGCAGGGGCAACTTTCATATCCACAACTGGCCTCAAGCTAACTCCAGCATGGACAGCTTCTGTTGTGGCAAATAGGTATCTCTCCAGTTAGAATGGGGGATTTCCCTGGTGAGGGGGATTTCCCTGATGGCAAAGATGGTAAAGTGTCTGCCTGCAATGTGGGAGACCTGGGTTCGATCCCTGGGTCAGGAAGTTCCCCGGGAGAAGGAAATGGCAACCCACTCCAGTACTCTTGCCTGGAAAACTCCATGGATGGAGGATCCTGGTAGGATACAGTCCATGAGATCCCAAAGAGTTGGACACGACTGAGTGACTTCACTTGAACCAGTTAGAACCAGCCCTGTGAAGTTAGTATCCTTCCGCTTTATATCCTCTCCAGGCTATATATGTACCGGATGGTCAGTAATTGTGGAACTGAAACTGTGACTCCTTGAAGTTTATTAATTCATGGATCTGGCTTCACTTCAGGCAGCACTTCTGCTTGATGCCTAGACTTTGACAGGACAGACACAGGACCACAGGCAGCGAGTATGCCAATGTTACTGCTGCCTGAGCCAGGTTTTAGGAGAGTTGAAGGAAGGAAAATAAAGGGCAACAGAATTCCGAGTCTTCAGCATCATCTTTAGTTATCAGTTGCCACAGATCTCCCAGTACTAAACCTCTCCTAAAATTCTTACTTCTCCCCACCCCTACAACTATCTGAAAAGGAAACAAAGGAAAGGAAATAATTTTCCCTATAGAATTTGTCCCTTCTCATTCTTTTTTTAAATAATAAACCTCAACTGTTGGCAGAGGTTTCTAGGAATTCAAGGAATATCAATAAAGTTTAGGCCAAATGAGATTTATAACTAGAAAATAGATACTACTGGGTGTTAAAGAATAGAATGAAGCCAAGTCCACATATGAACTTATAGAGATGACAGCACACAGCAATCTGTCAAGCTATACCCGGTGTCTAATGCCTCTAGCTGAATCTCTGTTCTCCAACAGAGCAGACTAAGCTCCTTTAGGGCAGGAACCACATCTGGTCAGCTCTGGATTTCCCCAACACATAACACACTCTTTACTCAAAGGGCTACTTATAGGCTCTGTAACAACCTAGAAGGATGGGATGGGGAGGGAGGTTCAAGAGGACATATATATATACCTACGGTTAATTCATGTTGATGTTTGGCAGAAACCAACACAATACTGTAAAGCAACTATCCTTCAATTAAAAATTAAAAAAAAATGTTTTTAAAGGGCCACTCATAGAGTGTGCTGAATCCAAATGAGAAAACCAGTTTTTAAAAAAGTTAATGATGATTGCTAAGGTGTCACCTGAACCCACGTGTTTAAACATTGCTATTCTTACCCATTTTCCAGTTCACTACTGGGGGGTGGTTGGGGAGGAAGGGGAGATAAACTACCGAGGGTGGGGTGGGGAGTGAATTAAACCAATTAATAGCACTAAAACCTCCAAGTCTACACCAAGGAAGAATCACACCATGTTTAGCCAGTGAAAAGGATTAGAATTTTTTCAATATTTTAATGAGAACTTTCTCACCATCTTTAAATAGAAATGACTTCCACTTTTTACTCTGAAGCTGCTGGGCCGTCAGCACTTCTTCGCTTCCTGGTCCGCTGGGTTCAGAAGCCACCGCGTGACCAGCTCGCCAGTGCTCTTCAGGCACGTGTTGGACATGTCCTCCTCTGTTGGGAGACCCTGGGGCAGCTTCAGGGGCTTGATTCTGTGACATGAGAGGATGCTGTTAGTGTCATACCAGGTAACACATTTTAAGAAACTGCTAGAATAACAGATAACAAACCTTATCAAATGTTTAACTATTTTCAGCTTTGCATTCACTGAAGGGATATTCTTGTGAACTTGAGGAGTGTGTGCCTACAAACAAAGGAAACAACATTAGGGATCAATTTCAACAGTGCAGATGGTCCCATGTGTCAGGAAGAGGTTAAGGTGAAGTCTCCTTCTATCTAAATCAAACTTTCTAATACATTACATGAAATAATACGTTTAAACAAAAGAAATATTGAATAAGTAGGTTAAAAGTTTTAAAGGTGGAAAATTTACAGCAAATTTAAACAACACTAAAGATGACTAAAACAGGTACATACTTTTTGTAACCCAAGCATCTTTATTATATCTTTCTCCCAATATGGACGTCTTTTTGTACTTTTTATTCTGGTAACAATATGCAGTTTATGAGGTTGCTGTGGATCCCCACCATATTTTTCATGATCTTCAGGTGAAGGCCGAAAAACCTAGAAAGAAGAACTATAAATGATAAATTTTCAACATAGCTTCAATGTACCCCCAAAACTTCAAACAACTACATTATGATTTCATATCTAATCATTCTACAATCCTCATCCTCAAATTGAACATTTCTACCAGTCCAACTACTCAGATAGATGAAGTCAAAGGAGTTCATGCACTAAGAAAAACATCACATAGCCAGGGATTTTGTTTTGTTTTGATAAAGAACAAAGCAGGAGGAACCGGATGACAAATGCCAGGAGAAGGCACTGCACTATACCGATGGGCCTTGAACTGCATCCCCTACCCCATTCAAGGAGGGGATAAATATAAACTTACAATAACACATGGGTATTATTAAAAAGAAGTATGCACTGGGCTACATCCCCAAATAAGGATATATGTATAACACTATTTGTAATACTGAAACATTTAAAGGCCATATCCATATTCCTCAAGAGAACAGCTAAAAAATTATGATTATTGCATAGTCATAATTATTACATTCTAAATAAAACTAGTAATAATATAACTAAATCAGATATGATGCAAATAAATTACGTTGGATTCTACTGAATTTAATGCTGCTATTAAAATAAATAAGGCTTACATTTACCACTTTTGTAGGTACTAACTTTGAAGGATGGTCACAATATACTCTTGAGCAAAAACAACCAAATTTCCACACCACAAAAAAACAAATTTCCACATCACTATGTGTAGCAGGATTCTGTATTTGCTTCATCTATACCAAACAGAGGTTCGTGACATTGTACAGCAGACAGGGATCAAGACCATCCCCATGGAAAAGAAATGCAAAAAAGCAAAATGGCTGTCTGGGGAGGCCTTACAAATAGCTGTGAAAAGAAGAGAAGTTAAAAGCAAAGGAGAAAAGGATATAAACATCTGAATGCAGAGTTCCAAAGAACAGCAACAAGAGATAAGAAAGCCTTCCTCAGCGATCAATGCAAAGAAATAGAGGAAAACAACAGAATGGGAAAGACTAGAGATCTCTTCAAGAAAATTAGAGATACCAAGGGGACATTTCATGCAAAGATGGGCTCGATAAAGGATAGAAATCGTATGGACCTAACAGAAGCAGAAGATATTAAGAAGAGGTGGCAAGAATACACAAAAGAACTGTACATAAAAGATCTTCATGACCCAGATAATCATGATGGTGTGATCACTCACCTAGAGCCAGACATCCTGGAATGTGAAGTCAAGTGGGCCTTAGAAAGCATCACTACAAACAAAGCTAGTGGAGGGGATAGCATTCCAGTTGAGCTATTTCAAATCCTGAAAGATGATGCTGTGAAAGTGCTGCACTCAATATGCCAGCAAATTTGGAAAGCTCAGCAGTGGCCATAGGACTGGAAAAGGTCAGTTTTCATTCCAATCCCAAAGAAAGGCAATGCCAAAGAATGCTCAAACTACCGCACAATTGCACTCATCTCACATGCTAGTAAAGTAATGCTCAAAATTCTCCAAGCCAGGCTTCAGCAATACGTGAACCGTGAACTTCCAGATGTTCAAGCTGGTTTTAGAAAAGGCAGAGGAACCAGAGATCAAATTGTCAACATCCGCTGGATCATGGAAAAAGCAAGAGAGTTCCAGAAAAACATCTATTTCTGCTTTTCTGACTATGCCAAAGCCTTTGACTGTGTGCATCACAAGAAACTGTGGAAAATTCTGAAAGAGATGGGAATACCAGACCACCCGACCTGCCTCTTGAGAAACCTACATGCAGGTCAGGAAGCAAGAGTTAGAACTGGACATGGAACAATAGACTGGTTCCAAATAGGAAAAGGAGTACGTCAAGGCTGTATATTGTCACCCTGCTTATTTAACTTACATGCAGAGTACATACATCATGAGAAACGCTGGACTGGAAGAAACACAAGCTGGAATCAAGATTGCCAGGAGAAATATCAATAACCTCAGATATGCAGATGACACTACCCTTATGGCAGAAAGTGAAGAGGAACTAAAGAGCCTCTTGATGAAAGTCAAGAGGAGAGTGAAAAAGTTGGCTTAAAGCTCAACATTCAGAAAACTAAGATCATGGCATCTAGTCCCATCACTTCATGGGAAATAGATGGGGAAAGAGTGGAAACAGTGTCAGACTTTATTTTTTGGGGCTCCAAAATCACTGCAGATGGTGATTGCAGCCATGAAATTCAAAGATGCTTACTCCTTGGAAGAAAAGTTATGACCAACCTAGATAGCATATTCAAAAGCAGAGACATTACTTTGCCAACAAAGGTCCGTCTAGTGAAGGCTATTGTTTCTCCAGTAGTCATGTATGGATGTGAGAGTTGGACTGTGATGAAAGCTGAGCACCGAAGAATTGATGCTTTTGAACTGTGGTGTTGGAGAAGACTCTTGAGAGAGTCCCTTGGACTGCAAGGAGATCTAACCAGTCCATTCTAAAGGAGATCAGTCCTGGGTGTTCATTGGAAGGAATGATGCTAAAGCTGAAACTCCAATACTTTGGCCACTTCATGCGAAGAGTTGTCTCATTGGAAAAGACTCTGATGTTGGGAGAGATTGGGGGCAGGAGGAGAATGGGATGACTGAGGATGAGATGGCTGGATGGAATCACCAACTCGATGGATGTGAGTTTGCGTGAATTCCAGGAGTTGGTGATGGACAGGGAGACCTGGCGTGCTGTGATTCATGGGGTCACAAAGAGTCAGACACAACTGAGGGACTTAACTTTACTGATACCATGATGAGTGTGTACATGTGATATATTCTATAAATATTGATTCTAAGAATATGACCTTAAATTCTAAACGTGAATCAAACAATTCTATACATATGTGTGTGTGTTAGTCCTTCAGTCGTGTCTAACTCTTTGGGACCTCATGGACCATAGCCTATCAGGCTCCTCTGTCCATGGAATTCTCCAGGCAAGAATACTGGAGTTGGCAGGGGGTCTTCCTGACCCAGGGATCAAACCCAGGTCTCCTAATTGCAGGCAGATTCTTTACCACTGAGCCACCAGGGAACCCATATATGTGTGTGTATACATGTACACATACATACACACACCCTTAAATGCAGAAAGGTCTCAAAAACATTAAGTCGAGAGTCATACCTTTGGAGAAACAGACTGAGGAAGGACAAAAAAAGATGTTACTTTAATCACAAAGAATATTATTCAATCATTAATTTCTCCATGGAGGATCAGGTTACATTGCTAAGTGATGAAAGCAGCTAGAGAAGCATGACAGCCAAGATGATGCACATCTTTAAAAATACATAAAAGAGGAGTACATGGAGGGTGTGGGCAGTGGTTGTCTCCAAACAGGTGGGATGAAGGATATTTTTCTAGAGCTTTTGATGAAATGTTGGGTGAGAAGAATGGTGGCAGACACAGGATGGGGTAGGCACACCAAAGAAAAGGAGAGACGACATAAAGAAATGGTGTGAGGACCATGAAATATTCAGGAAAAGTCAGTGGTTCCATGTGAATAAGGTAGGAAAAAAAACATGAAAAGCAATGCAAGGGGAGTTAAACCAAGCTCAACTATGCTGAGTTTTTAGAAATTTCCAGAAGGCATATAAAGCTATTGGAGGTTTGAAACAATATGACATTTCAAAGATAGACTTGGAAAGAAAACTCTTTCAAAAGAACTGGAGGTGGAGACTGATACAAAAAAAAAACTCAAGAAGGACTTAGGGACATGGTTTAAGGGTCTGAATTACAGCAGCTGGAACAGAAAAGGACTGATCTAGGGACTCTGGCCAGCAAAATAGATGGATTTGTGGTGGGTGAGGGAGCAGACGGGGTTGAGACTGACTCAAAGGTTTTCAGTCTGGGAAATCAGACAGAGGATCAACTGACATCACTAATACAGGACAAGCATGTTCTTTTAGTTTGCTTATTTGGAGGGAAAGTAAGACAATGAGCTCAATTTTGGATAACTTGAAATACCTATGGGTTATCCAAGCAGCAAGGTTTAGAAATTATTTGAGAAAACAGGAATAAGTCTGGGAGATAAGCAACGTGCTACAGATGCACACTTCAGGGTCATTTCTATGAGGCTGGAAAGTTTTCACACTCACTACAGCTGGCGATCAAAATCACTGCCTTCCACATTTTAAACAAATGTTAACATCTGTACCTATCCTTTTCTTCCAGAAGTTTACAGTCTAAGAAACACGGAAAGATATGACAATGTAGTTGCAGACCATGACTTGGAAAAAAAGAGAGTTCTGATAAAAGAACATCAAGCATGTTAAGGGTATCAAAATAATCGACGGTAATACTATTTTAGCTTTTAAACAATCAGTAGAGAATGCTGGTTGCCAGAGACTGGGGGAAGAAGGTATGAGGAGTTACTGTCTAATGGGAACAGAGTTGTTCCAATTTTGTAAGATGAAGAGTTCTGGAGAGGGATGCTGGTGATGGTCACAGAATAATCTGAAAGTACTTAATATCACTGAGTGAAAGTGTTAGTCGTTCAGTTGGGTCCAACTCTTTCCGACCTCCTAGACTGTAGCTCACCAGGCTCCTCTGTCCATGGAATTCTCCAAGAAAGAATACTAAAGTGGGTTGCCATTCCCTTCTCTAGGGGATCTTCCACACCAGGGACTGAACCAGGGTCTCATGCATTGCAGGTAGATTCTTTACCATGTGAGCCACCAGTGAAGCCCATAATATCACTGAAGTGTACACTTAAAAAAACAGTTAAGATACTAAAGTTTATATCTTATGCATTTTACCATAATACTGAAAATTTGGAGAAAACAAAACAAAAATCTATTGAGGGCTTAGCCAGAGTTTTTTGAAACAATGATAGGTACAGACAAGTTTAGCAGAGAAGATCCAAATTAGCAACAGTTGATAGAGAGTGAAAACCAAGAGCCACAGGGACAGTCTGAGCAGGAGGAAGACAGTTTGTTTTCTCAGGACAACGGTGATATGAAAACACAAAATATTAAGGGAAAAAACCATAATATTTTTTGGAATAAACAGGAATAAACAGGTTCTGAGATGATAAAAAATCCACTACTTAAAAGGCCAGTAGCACAACTTTATTTTTAATAATTATTTACCTAAATCACCCTATGTTTAAAACTCTACCCTTCTACCTATATTGACAAATAATTTAACGTGAAAGTTTCCAATATTACAAAAACCAGTACCTTTCAAAATACAACATGTTTTTCAAAAATAGTAACAGGAAAACAAAACCTTGTTCTTACTTCATCTGGAATTCTTGACCTCGTAAATTTGTGACGAATCCAGTCTGTACAAACAAGAGGTTCCACACCTTTTGTTGCCGTCTAAAATATGACATAAAACATTTGTTTTTTAGCACTCTATCTAGTGCAGAAACCCAAACCTACTATTTTTAGGTGACGAAAGTCCATTCTTTTTGTTCTTGTGTTAGTCGCTCAGTCTTGTATGACTTTTTGCAGCCCCATGGACTCTAGCTTGCCAGGTTCCTCTGTCCATGGAGTTCTCCAGGCAAGAATATTGGAGTGGGTAGCCATTTCCTTCTCCAGGGATCTTCCCAACCCAGGGATTGAACCTGGGTCTCCTGCATTGCATTGCTTTACTGTCTGAGCCATCAGGGAAGCCCTATTCTTATCTAACCTGTAATTATTAAACATTTATCTCAACCACCTAGCTGAATGAATACATCTTATCTTACCACTAACATTAAATATTAATATAAATGTTTAAACCAGCGATTGGCAATAATTTTCTGTAAAGGAGTAGACAATAAATATTTCCAGTTCTGGGCTACATGGTTCCCAGAGCCAAGTGTCAGCTCTGTCACCGCAGGGCCAAAGCAGCCATCGACAATACGTAAACAAATCGTTGTGGCTGTGTTCTAATAAAACTTTTTCAAAAACAGATGGTGGGCTGAACCTGGCCTGTAGGTTATAGATCATCAATGCGCTCAAGACAACATATGGTAATTTACCCTTCAACAACACAATGTAAAAGAAAGTCAAAATGAGTTTCCAGTTTTCTTTCTAGTCCCAACAGTGCCATCAACTCCGGGTTCCTGTCTCCTGTCCTCTTTCTACAAGCTTCCAGTAGTATTTCTCCTAGGCTGCCAAAGAAAAAGGATTCACTGCCAATACTTCATACTAGGAAATTCCTCTGGGTAGGCAGTAATCATTCCCTCTATGCCTTCCCTGGACAGCAGAGGGCACTGGGAGAATAAGCAGGAAGGAATGGGGGCGGGGGGTGGGGGGAAGTGACGGACACAGGCTCTGATCCACCAGGAAATAATACTGACCACTCAAGATTAATCTGAGGCTAAGGTAAGAATCTCAAGCACCTGACATTATCATCATCTAATTGCAGGCCTACCTAGACTCTGGCCCTCATGAGTAGACTAGGCTACTCCACTTCAATTTCTAAAAGAAAGACCAGGAGGAAATACATGAAAGTACAAACATAAATCATCTCTGGGAAATTGTTTCTCTTCTTTCTGTGTTTCTACATTTTTCTAATTTTCTAAGATTGAAAATGGACTCTCTTTAAAATTGAAGGGAAAAAAAATCTAAAAAGATTAAGGTGAACAAAGGGGGGATCAACACTAGTCTTTTTTTACCAGCAAGTTCTCCAGGAAAAGGTCTTTTGTGATTTCAATTCTTTAGGGATAAAACAGCAAATAAACCAAATAAAATCAACTCTCAACATTAAAAAAAAGAAAAAATATATAAAGAAACTTAAAAATTTAACTTGCCTGTATGTATGGGGAGGGAGGAGGGAGGAGGGTTCAGGATGGGGAACACATGTATACCTGTGGCGGATTCATTTTGATATTTGGCAAAACTAATACAATTATGTAAAGTTTAAAAATAAAATAAAATTAAAAAAAAGAAAAGAGATTAAAAGTTCTTAAGGAATAGAAAAGCAAGACAACTGAAAAAGATAATTACTGAAAAGAAACACTTACTTGTAGTCTCCCTGGGGGCCTCTGAACTATTGAGCGCAAAATCCCTGCCATGGATGTGGTGGCTGTTCTCCTTAGAGGCTGTGAGAAGAAAAAACAGATCTGTGGGTCACGTATGCTTTGGAAACGGATAGCTCCCTCATTTCTGTAGTAACAAAAAGCTGAGCAAATTGAAAAGCTGGATGTTTAACAGTACAATCTTGGTTGTTTTAATACAATAAAGACAAGAATTAAGTTATAATAAATGTTTTAGTCAGAGTTCAAGAAAACCATAGGCAGTAATTATACATTAACCATGTACCATTTTCACCAAAAAGTTAAACCCTAAGTTGATCTCAACAACAAAAATGGGCAGTGGAGGTTACTATCATTCAAAAAATCTTCAACAGGGAGGGCAGATAAAGAATGCTTTCCTCTAGTATAACAAAAAAAGAAAGAGCTGGAAAGGACTGAAGAAATCCCAACCCCTAATTGGAACTAATGACCTTCTTACTTTATTTATATGGAAAATGAATCCCAGAGAGGTCAGTCATTTCACCCAAGAGCCTCCAGCTTCAGGGTACAACCGAATCAGGTATTCCTGGTGGTCTTATGCACTTTAATTTCTGACTTAAGAGGATGAAGACGAGATCTCCTTATTGACACTGAGGGCAGGAATACCTGCATTTTTCCGTTTGTCTTCTCACTGTTTTACCTCTGCAGACATCTTCCTGTGCAGATCACTACTTCAAAGTTGCCAAATGCTAATTAAAATATTTGACTTCTGAAATTCGTTATCAGCAAAGTTATGAATGTTGTTCTGTTTCTAATTAACCTTAGCAAATGTACATAATGTCATAATCTGATAGTATTTGACAGTACTTATGTATATAATGTTTCATAAGCATTTTTAATAAGATTTGTACTTTTAAATTTAGTATATAATAAAAAGATGTGTTTGAGTGTCAAAAAAAAAAAAAAAGAGAGAGTATATGGTCTGGAACCTAATTCTTCTATTACATTTTCATTAAATCCTAATACCTTTCTGTTAAGAACAGTAGGATGCTCTTTTTTGCTTATTTGCATTTTAAACTATTCTTAATGAACATGCACTGCTTTTATAAAGTAAAAGTCACATTTATTTAGACAGAGAACAATTATAGCCTAGTATACTGACTTAAGGGCTTCCCTGGTGGCTCCCTTTGCCAAAGGGCAAAAAATCTACCTGCAATACAGGAGACCTGGGTTCGACCCCTGGGCTGGGAAGATACCCTGGAGAAGGAAATGGCTACCCACTCCAGTATTCTTGCCTGGAGAATTCCATGGACAGAGGAGCCTGGTGAGCTAGAGTCCATGGGGTCACAAAGAGTCAGACATGATTGAATGACTAACACACACACACACACACACACACACACACACTGACTTAAACTGAACGTAGAAACATTAAGTTCATGAACTACATGCATTAATATATTTTGGATACGTGACTTAATTCATATGTTTCAATTCCGCCCCCGCCCCCCCACTGCCTCCAAGAACAGAAAGAAAATAACACCTATCTTGCAAATGAATTATTCTAAAAACATCTAGAACAGTACTTGGCACATCAGAAGCCCTTAATAGATAGTAACTTTTACTATTATAAGATCATTAAGTTATTACAAAGCTATAATAAGAGTACCCTAACCTTATGCCAAAATAAAGTAAGTGCTGTATTTCAATGTCTACCAGATTCTGGCTCACTCAAGCTCTGCAGGTTTTTCCTGTGGTGTGGAAAAAGCAATGAAGTTGGGAAATTAATACAAGATGTCCCCCTAAAAGGGCCTGACTTCAGAAAAATTATCAGCAACTGAACCAGTATTTCAAAATTCTGTATCAGTTTTAGAAGAGCTAACTACTATATTCTGAGTGCCCCCAAAGCAAAAATTTTGTTTTATTCATATTCTATACTTGTGGCATCTAGCACACCATCTGATAGACAGCAGGTACCCAGGGTTTGTTGATGCATGTCTGAATTAATTAATGGGTTTCATCCATGGTCCACTCAACCGAGAATTCAGAAGTAAATCAGAATTTCATAACCATCATTCAGATTTTATACTTCAAACATTACAATACAGCACAGCAATTTCTACTTCAAATTATCCAGTTTGCTTGGCTGGCTGTTTAGATCCTTTGTATCAAGGCTTCTTTAGAAGAGATGCTTACTCCTCCAGCCCTCCAATCAAACAATCTAAATTATTTTCCCTACCATACTTCTTCCTCCAAAGTTAAGTATTTTCTTAGGTACTAACAAAGATAGTAGGTACCTAAGCACAAAGTTAGGTACTAATCCAATTTATTTAGCTTGGCTCTTTGTTAAATCTTTCTCTTATTTAGATTCCAAGCAAAGTGTCCTAATTGGCCTTCCCGCTTCTATTCTCGGAGAAGGCAATGGCACCCCACTCCAATACTGTTGCCTGGAAAATCCCATGGACGGAGGAGCCTGGTAGGCTGCAGTCCATGGGGTCACTAAGGGTCAGACACAACTGAGTGACTTCACTTTCACTTTTCACTTTCATGCATTGGAGAAGGAAATGGCAACCCACTCCAGTGTTCTTGCCTGGAGAATCCCAGGGACAGGTGAGCCTGGTGGGCTGCCGTCTATGGGGTCGCACAGAGTCGGACACGACTGAAGCGACTTAGCAGCAGCAGCAGCAGCAGCAGCAGCAGCAGCTTCTATTCTAATTTCCCCAAGGTCTTTTCCCTACAGCAGCAATCATCTCACTAAATCTGAAATCAGGTAATATCAACACCTCTGCTCAAAACCTTCCAAAGAGCCAGTTTCTCATTGTTAGAGTAGGTGGTTACACACAAGCCAGAGAGGAAGGGTAGAATATCTATGTCATCCGATGACACAGGATTAGTGCTGGAACTAATATTTAGCTAAATAAAGATGTGATGGATATAGAAATAATTATAGATACATATACATACATGGGTTGGCCCTCTTAGCTGAGAGGACCTAAAAACAATGGCATCCCAATAGGAATGAGCACACCCAGTGCTAAGATCTTAGTTCCTAATAGCATTCTCTGATAAAAAGAACCAGGACTCCTTGGAGAAAAGGCTGATTACACAGCTGTAGCAAGGCATATATAAAGCATATATAAAGATAAGTCTGGAGCATCTTGTAGTGCTAGAAAGGAACTACTCAAAAAAGTCAAAAATGACGGGGATATGTCAAAGGGACTAGAAGCCAACTGAAAGAGCTCCCAGCAGCTACAGCTGAAATAATATGAGCAACAAGGTAAGTAATACAGTTTTGGCATATAACCCAAAACATAAACTAACCATGAATCCATACTGATATAAACAGATGAATAATGAGAGAGAGGGGAAAAAAAAAACTCTCTTACAGAAGAATTTCAAATAATTTATGTAGATACTCCCCTCTTAAAGAGGTGGAGAAAAGCTATCAACACTTAAGCATGGGGTATGCTTAAAGACTTTCTGCCAGAGTCAGGAAAGAAGTCGGGGTGGGCGGGGAGGAGGGAATAATGTTACACTAGACAAATCTAACCAACACTACATCTTCAAAGTGATCAAGATTAACATCAGCTGTGATAAATGCCAAGCTGATAGCATGTACGGAATGACAGAACGAGAACAGCACTTCACCTCTATGTCTTCCTTCCAAAAACCCCTTTCATCACTCTAACAGAAAAATATCAGACAGACTCCAGTTGAAGGACATTGTACAAAATACTTGGCCAGTATTTCCTCAAATACCTGACCACCTCAAAACTGTCACGGTCATCAAAACCAAGGTAAGTCTGAGAAACTGTCATAGTCAAGAGGAATACTTGACAACTAAACATAATGTGGTACCTTGGATGGAATTTTGAAAGAGTAAAAGGACATCAGACAAAAACTAAAAAAACCTGAATGAAGTACGACCTTTAGTTAACAAGGTATTCATATTGGCTTATCAATTATAACAAATATACCACACTGATGTAAGATGTTAATAAAGGGAAATTTTGTGTGGGCAGGTGCCGGAGTCCAGCTCCAGCAGCCAGGGATTCAGCCTGAAGGGATGAGCGGTGTCGGCGAGAAACTGAGGCAGCCTCTCATTTTTCTTGGACTGCCTCTTTATTTCAAGCTTATGATTCTCTTTTATACTTTTCCAAAAGCAGTAGGTCAGAGGTTTGATATTTTTAGTTCCCATGGACCCAGATTTATTTTTCTCCAGAAATCATTGTTGCCCCTCAAAAGGAGCTCCTTCCTTACCGATTCTCTTATCTACTTTTTCTCATGTGTCTTTGTGAATACACTGTAACTCATGCTAATGTCTGGGCTGCATATCACATTCCTCAGTTTATTTCTTATCTTTCTAAGTCCTGTTTGCCCCTAGTATCCTAAGCTCACTATTTCTTAGAAAGGGCTTCTACCTAATAATATCTCTAAAGTCCCTAATTTCTATAAGCTATAGTAGAATATGCTAACACTACAGCAATCCTTAAATCTTTAGCTTCTATTTTAATTATTCCTAAGCCCTAAATTCAGCAAACTCTTTTGCCATAAACACTTTTCTCACAAATGGGCTTCAGATAGCAATCCCTCCCATGGCCTCAAGCTGCGGCCTGTGTGCTCACCCTGGAACACTTTTTGTAAAAGTCCTTGAACAAATGTCAGTGATTAACTTTATGAATTACTCTTTGAGCACAGCTGCAAAAGGCTTTATGCCTTCTTATGCTCCTCTCAAAAACAATAAGCACCTTAATATTCTCTTCAGTCAACTCAGCCGAGGAAAGGGAAAAACAAGTCAGAATCACAAAGCCTAACTCCTTCATTCCGGGTCCGTGCCTGCGGAACAAAGGGAGGGGGTTTAGGGCCATGCCTCCATTTTGTCAGTAATGCCTAACGCGGCTCCCGACAGGCAGGGTATATAGGACATATTAGTATCTGCATAACTTTTCTGTAAATCTAAAATTACTCCAAAATTAAAGTTTATTTACTACTAGACTGAAAACTTCTAACTTAACACCTCTTCATTTTAGACTGGCAGCCAGTCCTTAACCTTCCACCCTGAGGATTTCATCTCCAATTATTCTCCTGCTCAGTTGCTATACACACCCGCTGCAAGAAAGCCCTGTAAGTTGCCAGGCAGGCATACTCCCCTGACTATTCCCTCTACTGGAAGGTCCCTGATATCCACATAGTTAATTCTCTCACATCCTTCAATTTCTGGCTCCAATCTCATCTTCTCAATGAGGTCTACCCTGATTCCATTATTTAACATTTTGACCCAGAGGACAATTGTCAGCACTCCCAATGTCTTTTACTCTACTTGACTTTCTTTCCACAGCCCTTAACATCTTCTAACATAATTTAATTACTTGTTAGGTTTGTCGTTTACCATCTGTTTCCACCCAATAGCATGTGAGTTCCACAAGGACAAAGATTTTAAAATTTTGTTTTGTTTTTGGTTTGCTCTATCTATTCACAGATATATTTCAAGCATCTACCTAAGTAGCACAGCCTTGTAGCAGCCACTCAATTTTCGCTGAATGAAGTTTCACTTCCAGACTTCAGAAGGTGTGATAGTCAAAAGTCATTAACTTTCAATAAAGTAAAAGTTGTTCTTAATAATTAGGCACATAACTCTTGAAGCAATTAAAGACCTTGAAGCAATTATACTGTTTCACTGTACAACTACCTTTCTCTCGGACAGATGAAAAGCCAGGAAAATAAATGCAGGGCTTCCCAGGTGGTGCAGAGGTAAAGAATCCGCCTGCCAATGCAGGAGAGGCAAGCGATATGGGTGCGATCCCTGGGTCAGGAAGATCCCTTGGAGTAGTAGGAAATGGCAATTCACTCCAGTATTCTTGCCTGGAAAATCCAATGGACAGAGGCTGGTGAGCTACAGTCCATGGGGTCACAAAGAGTTGGACAAGACTGAGCACACACACACACACATACACATGAGGAGTATGATCCCACTTCCATTCCATTAAAAAGAGAGAGCAATGTCTGTGAAACTCTAGAAGCCTATCAGAGAAACGTTAGCATATCTGAGGACAGAAGGGCAGGCTACCAGAGCTATTTTCTCAAACTTCCACCCCTGGTATTGTCTGATAGGTTTGTTGCTGTTCTTTTACAATGACCGTACATGTAACTGTTCTTAAAAAAAGAAAACTAATTCCTTTTCTAAAGAGGCAAGACATCTATTTAATAGTAAATGGGGGTCGGGAAGGAACGCAGAACGTAGAACTTCCCTTTGAACAAACTGACATCTCTGAGGGCAAGAAATGCCTCTTTTTTGAACTCTAATGCCTACTAGGCAGCCCTCCTAAGTGCCTCTTGGGAAAATACAAAACAAAACAACGCAGAACAAGTAGCTTTGAGTAGGTGGCGATCAAGACACGGTTGCAAAATCACGACTGTTGGTAAAACGGTAATTTTTTTTTTTTTTGCCTGCGTCCCACAGCAAGCGGGATCTTAAGTTTCTCTACCAGGGGTGGCACCCACGCCTCCTGCAGCCCAAGCGAGGAGTCTTAACCACTGGACCGTCAGGGAAATCCCAAAAGGTAAACTAAGCCAACTCCGGAGGGTTTGCGTTCTAAAATGCAGCAATTTTTAAATTAGACAATTTTGTGTCACCATTAACAATTCGTTAGGCTGACCCCAGCAGAAAGCCAAAGTTACGGATAAAACAGAAGCACAGAAAATGCTAAAACACCCTTTCCCGCCAGACTGCCAGGCCGGGGACGCTCAGCCCTCGAGCTCCAGGAAGCGGGGCTCCTCAGGCCGCATCCCGGGATCCCTCAAACCGGGAGACGTGATCCAGGCGGTAAGCGGCTTTTCGGGAGACCAAGGGCCAACCCTGGCCGCAGGCCCATACAGCTTACTGTGACCCGTAAACCCAGAACTGGATAGACAAAATCAATCCTCTTCTGCATAGGGTTCCCAGATATATGCTCCTAGCAAAAGTGCAATACCTTCAGCCACTCACTCCCCACTCACCAGCAGTTGCTAGAAGTCTCTCAGCCTTAAGTTAACCACTGAGAACAGGAGCCGAGGAAGGACCCAGAGTGCCACACTCAAACTCGGCCGTAACAGTGCGTACACACAGTGCAGCACTTTAGTTCCTGCCGACTCTCTCCCACTCCGGCACCATAAAAAGTGAGCGCAGAGGCGTCACGTGACCGCGAGCAGGCGCGCCGCAGACCCACCCACCGAGAAACTGGAAGAAGCTGACAGTAGTTTCGGAGATTATGTCGAGGTCCAGCCTGGCGCAGGACCCTGGGAGCACAGCTGCATTGACTGTGTTAAAGCGGGCGTTAGATCTGGAGTCCGAGTCCCGGGGCCCGCAGGCTCTGGTGTGTTACCAGGAGGGGATCGATCTGCTCCTGCAGGTTCTGAAAGGTGAGCAGTGAGCCGGGGAGCCGAGACTGGAGGAAATGGAGTTGCAATCCGTCTTGCCTGAGTGGGAGTGAAAGAGTTAAAACGATTCCTTTCGCCGCGAGACAGCAGTGAAATACAGAAGATGGGGTATTCTACAGGACAGGTGGACTGGTTTCTTTTATATCTTTATTAGATTGATGTCGTCAGTGAAAGAGAGGTTACTGTTCTAGAATTTTAAGAGGTAACTAGACGTAATAGTTAGAGAAGAAGAGAAGAGAAGAAGGAGAAGGCAATGGCACCCCACTCCAGTACTGTTGCCTGGAAAATCCCATGGACAGAGGAGCCTGATGGGCTGCAGTCCATGGGGTCGCGAAGAGTCGGATACGACTGAGCGACTTCACTTTCACTTTTCACTTTCATGCACTGGAGAAGGAAATGGCAACCCACTCTAGTGTTCTTGCCTGGAGAATCCCAGGGACCGGGAAGCCTGATGGGCTGCCGTCTATGGGGTCGCACAGAGTCGGACACGACTGAAGCGACTTAGCAGCAGCAGATGTAATAGTTGCCTTGAAGCGACTTGGGTTTGAAGGAACTGTATAAACATTTGGGGATCAATTTAGGAAGATTGTATATGGAACAAGTAGCAATAAAATTATTAACTTTGTTAGGTAGTATGGTATTTTTCAAACTCTTCTTAATTTTAGGGGTGAAGACTAACATGTTTGGAAAGGAATTATGATGTCTGAATTTGAACATTGAAGCAAATATGACAAAATGCTATCAGTTTTTAAATCTAGGTGATAGATAATAAGATCATTACACCCTTTTCCTTATTTTTCTCATTAAACATTTTCATTATAAGTTTAAAAAACTAATACGGGCCTACTGTATAGCACGGGGAACTCTACTCAGTACTCTCTAATGACTTGCATGGGAGAAGAATTTTAAAAACAGTGGATATATGTGTGTGTGTAACTGATTCACTTTGCCGTACCCATGAAACCACCACGACAGTCTAAATCAGCTATGAAAGTATTAGTTGCTCAGTCATGTGGGATTTTTTGTGACCCCATGGACTGTGGCCTGCCAGGCTCCTCTGTCCATGGGGTTTTTCAGGCAAGAATACTAGAGTGGGTCTTCCTGACCCAGGGTTTGAGCCAGTGTTTCCTACGTCTCCTGCATTGGCAGGTGGGTTCTTTATCACACTATACTCCAATTTAAGTTTTTTCATTAGAAATGGATATACTGAAATTTCGTGTGAGAAATGTATAGGATTGTGAGAGTTAAGACTTTCTGTTACATGGTCATTAGTGTTGTTGTTGTTCAGTCGTTCAGTCATCCAGTCGTGTCCGACTCTTTGTGACCCCATGGACTGCAGCATGCCAGGCCTCCCTGTCCCTCACCATCTCCCAAAGTTTGCTGAAGTTCATGTCCATTCCATCAGTTGATGCCATCCAGCCATCTCATCCTCTGATGCCCTCTTCTCCTTCTGCCCTCAATCTATCCCAGCATCAGGGACTTTTCCAATGAGTTGGCTGTCCAAGTCAGATGACCAATTCAGTGTTGTGAAGTAGCTCAGTCGTGTCCGACTCTTTGCGACCCCGTGGACTATAGCCTACCAGGCTCTTCCCTCCATGGGATTCTCCAGGCAAGAGTACTGGAGTGGGTTGCCATTTCCTTCTCCAGGGGCTCTTCCCAACCCAGGGATCAAACCCGGGTCTCCCGCATTGCAGGCACACGCTTTAACCTCTGAGCCACCAGGGAAGCCCCTAGAAGTACCCAAATAACCTTAACATCGAGCACAATCCCTTGCAGCTAATAAACATGTAATTATATATTAATTGACTTAAAATGAGCCCCTGCTCCCCATCCTCTTGCGTTTCCTGTCTGGCCTAAGATCTCCCCTCTATACCTTTCTGCCTGCATATTTCTGATATGTTTCAGAAGCTTTGAGACAGCAGAGGCTGGTCTTCAGTGTACAGTGCTTTTCTTAGAACTCTAAAACCCTACCTTGGGCAGGGACCATTTGATGACGGTGATAATAAGAGTAGCTATCATTTATAAGTCTTGAGTGGTAGGCAGTATTCAGAGCACATTAGAAGCATGATCCCAATTCGTCCTTACGGTTGCCCTATGAAGTATGAGGTGATGTTACCCTCATTTTAACAGCATAAAAAGCAAAGTTCACTTTCCAGTTCAGCCACCATTGGTAGAGTCACAACTGGACCCCAAGGCTTTAGCAGCTCTGCTCTGCTGACTCTCAGAAAGGGACATGGCATACAGTGGTGGACCCTGAAGCAGCAGAATCCCAGGAGTTCTGCTCCTGTGTGCTCCACTGATCCTGTGGTGGTTCAAGAGACAGTGACATGATCTTGAAGGTTAAGATATAAACGCAAATAACTGTACTGCAGGGAATAAGTGCCAAGAGCCATGGAAACAAATGCAATGAGGATTTAAACAGCCAGTGGTCATTTGGGGATGGAAAGGTGGGGCTTGCTTTTGATAGGGGTTTTGGAAGGTTAAGTAGAATTTAAGAAACTCAGCTAAAAGTGTTCCAGTTCTGTCTGTGCTGTTTTACTAAATAAATGGTTCAGTTCACTTTAGCATATACCTATAGAGGAAGAGGAGAAGTTTAAAGGTAGACTGATGGTTGGAGCATGCTGTGGATGGCCTTGACCGCCAGATTTTAACTCATTCCATTGACAAGGAGAAACTAAAGTTTCTGCAAAGGAGTGACAAAATTAAAGTTGCATTTCAGGGCCTGCCTCTCTTAGGCACATGTTTTTCTCCCAAATATTTGCATGACCTATTCTCTCTCCTCTTTCAGGTATTTATACAAATATCACCTTATTTGTGAGGCCATTCCCTGACCCCCAATGTGAAATTATAACCCCCATTCCAGGACTCTTTTATCCTTCTTCCTTGCTTTATTTAATAGCACTTTATCACAGTCTAACATATGTGTTTTACCAATTTACCTCTGTTGTTGTCTTTCCGCCCATTTGAATGATAGTGGGGAATTGTGTTTTGTTTTATTAACTGCTGTGTCTCCAGTGCTTAGAATAATGCCTGGCATGTGGTAAGTTCTCAGTAAATATTTCTTGAATAAATGAGTGAACAGGGCAAGAGAGTAGGAGAGACATGAACCTGAAGAGACTGAAGTCAAGCAGATCAATTAATGAGCTCCTGCAGGAGTCAAGATGAGAGGAGATGAGGGCCTGAATGAACCATGACCTGAATGACACCACTTACTAGGAAAGAGAGAGGACAGAGTGGACATCGAATTACTGGCATTGGCTCATTGATTAGATGTGGGAGTGAGTTTCCAATGGGACTTGGAGATGGCTATATGATGAAACCTGGAAGACAAAGTCATGTTTGAAGAATGGGTCAAACTGTGATTGAGGATAATGATTAAGAAAGAGGACAGGGGAAATAGCCTATGTTTATAGGCAGTAGCAAAGTAACAGTAGAGTTAAGAAAACAGGTGTTAGATAAAATCTAGTTCTAGAGGAAGCCGAGAGGGCAGTGTATAAAGAAATTAAGTAGATGATAATGATACTGACATTTACTATTTTCTGCATGCCAGTATCATAATTTGTTGTTGTTCAGATGCTAAGTCATGTCAACTCTTTGCAATTAGTTTTTCATAATTAGTCCTCTCCACAATTTTCTAGGGTGCTGTTACTCTTTCCGTGTTAGACAAGAAGATAAAAAGAGGTTGAATAACTGGCCAAGGTCACACAGCTAAAAGTGGCAAAGCAGGTTTTGTTTTTTAATTCTTTTTTGACTGTGCTGGGTCTTCGTTGCAGCATGGGTTCTCTAGTTGAGGCAGATGGGCTTAGTTGCCCCGTGGCACGTGGGATCTTAGTTCCCTGACCAGGGATTGAATCCAAGTACCCTGCATTGGAAGGCGTATTCTTAACCTCTGGACCACCAAGGAAGTCCCCAAACATTATATTTTAGTTGGTTAATTTTGTTTTCTCACAACAGTATGGGTTAAGAATTCTGAAACTGCTTGATGTCTATATTGAACTTGAAAGTGAAAGTATTAGTTGCTCAATTATGTCCGACTCTTTGCAACCCCATGAACTGTGGCCTACCGGGCTCCTCTGTCCATGGGATTCTCCAGGCAAGAATAACTGGAGTGGGTAGCCATTTCCTTCCCCAGGGGATCTTCCCTACCCAGGGATCTAACCAGGAACAAGCTAGTAAATATATTGTGGATAATGAAAGAAGTTACAGGTAAGGAAAGGAGGAAGGCTAGAATGAACCCTGTGGGATCAAAGTTAACATGAATTTGTGGGTTTTGATGCAGATGGACAGATACAGCAATAGAGATGTATGTATTAGTAAACCTCCATAGACTTTCTGCCTGTCTTGACAGAAAGGGTCTAGACTTTCCCCAAGCCACAGTGAACACACTTAGCACTCAGAATATGATCTCTTGATACCATTCTCCAATAAACAAACCAAAGTCTCTGGGAGAAATGGTTGATTTTGAGGCTGGAGCAAGAAAACTACGTTTTGCACCAAAATGTAAGGAAGTAGTCAAAAAATAATGGGGTACGTCAAAAGAACACAGGAGCCAGCACAAGGAGCTCTCAAAGCCAATGCTGATAATATTTAACCAGGAAAATGATGATAGTTTCCCAAAAGCCCAGGACCAGATGGCTTCACAAGAGAATTCTGTCAAACATTTAGAGAAGAGCTAATGCCTGTCCTTCTAAAACTCTTCCAAAAAATGCTTGCAGAGGAAGGAATGCTTCCAAACTCATTTTACGAGGCCACCATCACCCTGATACCAAAACCAGACAAAGACAACACAAAAAAAGAAAACTACAGGCCAATATCACTGATGAACATAGATGCAAAAATCCTCAACAAAATTTTAGCAAACACAATTCAGCAACACATCAAATAGTCCATACACCATCATCAAGTTGGGTTTATTCCAAGAATGCAAGGATTTTTCAATATATGCAAATCAGTCAATGTGGTATACCATATTAACAAATTGAAAGATAAAAAGCATATAATAATCTCAATGGGTGCAGAAAAAGCCTTTGACAAAATTCAGCACCCATTTATGATTAAAACTTTTCAAAAAATGGGCATGGAAGGAGCCTACCTCAACATAGTAAAGGCCATATATGATAAACCTATAGTAAACATTATTCTCAATGGTAAAAAACTGAAAGCATTCCCCCTAAGATCAGGGACAAGACAAGGGTGTCCACTTTCACCACTGTTATTCAACATAGTTACATTAATCAGAGAAGAAAAAGAAATAAAAGGAATCCAGATTGGAAAAGAAGAAGTAAAGCTCTCATTATTTGCAGATGATGTGACACTAAAGATAGTTCAGAAAATTATTAGAGCTAATCAGTGAATTTAGCAAAGATGCAGGATACAAAATCAATACACCGAAATCACTTGCATTTCTATATACTAATATATACCAACAATGAAAAATCAGAAAGAGAAATTAAGCAACAATCCCATTCACCATTGCAACAAAAAGAATTAAATAGGAATAAACTTACCTAAGGAGACAAAAGAACTGTACACAGAAAATTATAAAACACTAAGGAAAGAAATCAAAGACTACATAAACAGATGGAGAAATATTCCATGTTCCTGGGTAGGAAGAATCAAGATTGTGAAAATGACTATACTACCAAATGCAATCTACAGATTCAATGCAATCCCTATCAAATTACCAATGGCATTTTTCACAGAACTAGAACAAAAAAATTTCACAATTCATATGGATACACAAAAGACCCCAAATAGCCAAAGCTGTCTTGAGAAAGAAGAATGGAGCTGGAAGAATCAACCTTCCCGACTTCAGATTATACTACAAAGCTACAGTCATCAAGACAGTATGGTACTGGCACAAAAACAGAAATACAGACAAATGGAGCAAGATCAAAAGCCCAGAAATAAACTCATGCACTTGTGGGTACCTTATTTTTGACAAAGGAGGCAAGAATATACAATGGGGCAAAGACAGGCTCTTCAACAAATGGTGCTGGGAAAACTGGACAGCTACAGGTAAAAGAATGAAATTAGAACACTTCCTAACACCATACACAAAGATAAATTCAAAATGGATTAAAGACCTAAATGTAAGACCAGAAACTATAAAACTCTTAGAGGAAAACATAGGCAGAACACTTGATGACATAAATCAAAGCAAGATCCTCTATGACCCACCTCCTAGAGTAACAGAAATAAACACAAAAGTAAACAAGTAGGAGCTGATTAAACTTAAAAGCTTTTGCACAGCAAAGGAAACTAAGCAAGGTGAAAAGACAACCCTCAGAATGGGAGAAAATAATAGCAAATGAAACAACTGACAAAGGATTAATTTCCGAAAAAGCAGCTCATACAACCCAATGCCAGAAAAACAACCCAATCAAAAAGAGGGAAAAAGACCTAAACAGACATTTCTCCAAAGAAGACATAAAGATGGCTAACAAACGCACATGAAAAGATGCTCAACACCACTCATTGTTAGGGAAATGCAAATCAAAACTACAATGAGATATCACCTCACACCAGTCAGAATGGCCATCATCAAAAAGTCTACAAACAATAAATGCTGGAGAGGGTGTGGAGAAAAAGGAACTCTCTTGCACTGTTGGTGGGAATGTAAATTGATACAGCCACTATGGAAGACAGTATGGAGATTCCTTTAAAAACTAGGAATAAAACCACTATATGATCCAGCAATCTCACTAGAAGGCATATACCCTGAGGAAACCAAAATTGAAAAAGACACATGTACCCTAATGTTCATTGCAGCACTATTTTAAATAGCTAGAACATGGAAGCAACCTAGTTGTCCATCGACAGATGATTGGATAAAGAAGCTGTGGTAGATATACACAATGGAATATTACTACATTTTTATATTCACCATAAAAAGGAACACATTTGAATAAGTTCTGATGAGGTGGATGAACCTAGAACCTATTATACACAGTGAAGTGAGTCAGAAAGAGAAAGATAAATATCATATTCTATGGCATATATACGGAATCTAGAAAAATGGCACTGAAGAATTTATTCACAGGGCAGCAGTGGAGAAACAGACAGAAAATAGACTTATGGACATGGGGAGGGGAGGAGAGGGTGAGATGCATGGAAAGAGTAACATGGAAACTTACATTACCATGTATAAAATAGATAGCCAACAGAAATTTGCTGTATGGCTCAGGAAACTCAGACGGGGGCTCTGTATCAATCTAGAGGGGAGGGATGGGGTGGGAGGTGGGAGGGAGGTTCAAAAGGGAGGGGACATATGTATACCTATGGCTGATTCATATTTAGGTTTGACAGAAAACAACAAAATTCTGTAAAGCAATTATCCTTCAATAAAAAAATAAATTAAAAAAAGGAAAATGATGATAGTTTTCAATTACAACCCATAAAGTAAAATCTCCATGAGTCCATATTGATATGTTATTAGTAGAATAAATAAGTAGATGGGTGAGAAGGGACAGCTTTTTCTTACAGTGGAATTCCAGTTAATACATTAAGTAGAAATGATGGAAGTAGAAAATCACCATTTGGCAAATACTGCAGTAGTAATTGCTACAGGGAAAGGCCATCAATGGGACTTCCTTGGCAGTCCAATGGTTAAGATTTTGCCTTCCAGTGCAGGGGGCTCAAGTTCAGTCCCTGGTCGGGCAGCTAAGATCCCACATGCTGCATGCCATGGCCAAAAAAAAAAAAAAAAAAAGACCATCAGTGGGTCCTAAAATTAGTGGATGAAGAGTGAAGAGAGATAGGATATTTACCCACAAGATAGCTTTTTCATACAAAATAGAAAATAGTGACTTTCTAGTGGAGAAATCTGTAAACTCCACCGTAACCAAGTCATCAAAGTTGACATCTCCAGTAATAAGACATATTGACCTCATGTACCCACTGAGAAGGGCACAACACTTCTGTGATTTTCTTGCTAAAAATATGTATAACCTCAATCTTACCCTTAGAAAACAGTGGCAGCCCAAAATGAGACACATTCTGCAAAATAACTGTTTACTCTTCCTAAATGTCAAGGTCATAAAAGGCAGAAACATACTAAAGGAACTATTACAGACTGGAGAAGACTAAAGAGGCATAACCCCTAAATGCTATGTGGGATCCTAGACCAGAAAACTTTCTTTAGTGGGATATTTGTTGTTATTCAGTCACCCAGTTGTGTCCAACTCTTCAAGCCCATTGACTGCAGCATGCCAGGCCTCCCTGTTCCTCACCATCTCCCAAAATTTGCCCAAGTTAATGTCCATTGCATCAGTGATGCCATCCATCCATCTCATCCTCTTGACACCCTCTTCTCCTGCCCTCAATCTTTCCTAGCATCAGGGACTTTTCCAATGAATTGGCTGTTTGCATCAGATGACCAAGTAGAGCTTCAGCATCAGTCCTTCCAATGAATATTCAGGGTTGGTTTCCCTTAAGATTGGCTGATTTTATTTCCTTGCTGTCCAGGGGACTTTCAGGAGTCTTCTCCAGCACCACAGTTCAAAGGCATCAGTTCTTTGGCATTCTGCTTTCTTTACGGTCTAGCTCTCACATCCATACATGACCACTGGGAAGACCATAGCCTTGACTATACGGACCTTTGTCAGCAAAGTAATGTCTCTGCTTTTTAGCACACTGTATAGGTTTGTCATAGCTTTCCTGTCAAGAAACAATCGTCTTCTGACCTCATGACTGTAGTCACCATGTGCAGTGATTTTAGAGCTCAAGAAGAGGAAATCTGTCACTACTTCCACCTTTTCCCCTTCCATTTGTCATGAAGTAATGGGGCTGGATGCCATGATCTTAGTTCTTTTAGAAGTTACTCTCCTCCTTCACCCTCATTAAGAGGCTCTCTAGTTCCTCTTCACTTTCTGCCATTAGAGTGGTATCATCCACATATCTAAGGTTGTTGATGTTTTTCCCGCCTATCTTGATTCCAGCTTGTAGCTCATCCAACCCAGCATTTCTTATGATGTGCTCGGCAGCGTATAGGTTAAACAAAAAGGGTGACAGCAGACAGCCCTGTCATACTCCTTTCTCAATCTTGAACCGATCAGTTGTTCCATACAGGCTTCTAACTGTTGCTTCTTGACCTGCACACAGGTTTCTCAGGAGACAGGTAAGATGGTCTGGTATTCCCATCTCTTTAAGAGCTTTCCATAGTTTGTTATCATCCACACTATGTGGATGATAAAGTCAAAGGCTTTAGCATAGTTGATGAAACAGAGGTAGATGTTTTTCTGGAATTCCATTGCTTTCTCTAAGATCCAGCAAATGTTGGCAATTTGATCTCTGGTTCCTCTTCCTTTTCTAGACCCAGCTTGTTCATCTGGAACTTCTTGGTTCACATAATGCTGAAGTTTAATATGCAAGATTTTAAGAATGACCTTACTAGCATGGGAGATGAGTGCAATTATCCAACTGTTATCCGACTGTTAGCTCATTCTTTAGTACTGCCCTTCTTGGGAATTGGGATGAGGATTGACCTTTTCCAGTCCTGTGGCCACTGCTGAGTCTTCCAGATTTGCTGACATACCGACAGCAACACCTTGAGGGCATCATCCTTTGGGGTTTTGTTTGAATAGTTCTACTGTAATTCCAGGTGGTGCTAGTGGTAAAGAAGCCACCTGCCAGTGCAGGAGATGTAAGAGATGTAGGTTCGATCCCTGGGTCGGGAAGATCTCCTGGAGAGGGGTATGGCAACCCACTCCAGTATTCCTGCCTGGAGAATCCCATGTACAGAGGAGCCTGGCAGGCTACAGTTATGGAGTCTCACAACTGAAGTGAGTGAGCACTGGAATTCCATCACATCCACTAGCTTTATTAACAGCAGTGAGTCCTAAAGCCCACTTGACTTCAAACTCCAGAATGTGTGGCTCTGGGTGACTGACCACATCATGAGAGTAATCTGGTTCATTAAGACCTTTTTTGTACAGTTCTCCTGTGTATTCTTTCCATCTCTTCTTGATCTCTTCAGCGTCTACTAGGTCTTTATTGTTTCTGTACTTTATTGTGCCCACCTTTGGGTGAAACGTTCCCTTGATATTTCCAATTTTACATCCAACTCGACGCAGAGTTCCAGAGAATAGCACAGAGAGACAAGAAGGCCTTCTTCAATGAACAGTACATAAAACTAGAAGAAAACAACAAAAGGGAAAGACTAGAGATCTCAGGAAAGTTGGAAATATCAAGGGAATATTGCACCCAAAGATGGGCAGGCACAACAAAGGACAATAAAGTGGACAATTAATGAAATACCAGTAAGGTGTGTAGATGAGCTGCTAGTGTTGTATGAATGTTCATGTGCTTGCTCTGATAATTGTACTGTAGTTGTGTAATATGTTAATATAGGGGAATCCGGATGAAGGGAGTCTCTGCCATGTTCCTAGCTTTTCCATAAATATACAATTAATTCAAAATAAAATATTTTTAAAAACAGAGTTTAAAAATGAAATTAAAGTGAAAAGTGAAAGCAGTATTAAAAGGGAGGGAGGAAGGAAGGGACCAGAAGTAATTTGTTAACTGGTTGGAGGTGGGGCTTGGGATAAGCTTTTATTGATAATGTATACTCAAAAATACCTTTGATTTTTGGGATGGCTAGGAAAATGAGTCAACGTAAGCTGTAAAGGGGAAGTCTAGAATAGAGACTGGTTTTGTGGAAGAAAGATGTTATTTGCTATCTTTTGATTATGCTAAGATTTCAAACTTATGGGTAATTGGAACAAAATAGTGCTCATAGTCAGTGACATGTAATAAGCCACCTTTGTTTCCACACTGGATTGAATGTCCCCAGCTATCAGTCACAGTGTCAGAGTCCCCACTTCTAAATAAAGGGCTTCCAATGCTCAGTGAAAAGGTGGAGGTCGTACAGGATCAAGCTAAACTGGGACCTATTATTTGTGTATTTTAGGACCATGGCAAACCATGCCAAAGGACAGGAAATCCATGGAAAACTTAGGAAACACTGCCTATACCAAAGAGAAAGCCTGTTTGGAATCTTGAGAGTCTATTTTTTAATTTGTAGGCACCAAAGATGAAACAAAGAAGCGTAATCTCAGAAAAATAATTTCTGACCACATGGATAGAGCAGAACACTTAAAGAAACGCTTGGACCAAGAAAAAGAAGGTAAGGAGGCTGTTTTGGAGAGTGTGTGCCTGAGCCCTTGTGACAAAGCCTGTCTCACCCAGTGTTCCTGGCTGTGCCCTTTGGAGCTCAGTGTGGTCTGGACCGTTTACCCTTGGGAGCTTACAGGTCTCTTCTGCATTTCCAGTTCTTAACTTTTTTTTTAATATATATTTATTTGGCTACATTGGCTCTTAGTTGCATCACTAAAAAAAGGACAGGGTCTTTTTTTTTTTTTGGTTGCAGTGTATGGGATCTAGTTCCCTAACCAGGGGTCAAACCCAGAGCCCTGCACTGGGATCTCAGAGTCTTAGCCACTAGACCACAAGGGAAGCCCCTTTGCCCTGTTTTGTTTTGTTTTCTGCTCAGGGGAAGGTGGCAGTCAGATTCTCCTCCTGAGAATTTGAGGACAGCTCTACATACTGCAGAACTTTGCATGCCATTTTAAGGAATTCATGATCCCCATGAAGCAGAGCAATACTGAATGTAAAGCCTATATTTTATTTGTATCTCCATTTATAAAATGACCAAAATATTAAAGTAGCTCAAGAAATGCCCAGGGCTGCTTTGCGATTTTTGTCTTGAATCAGAACGTTTGAGGAGTTAGGTATTCTTAATGATGAAAGATGCAGAAGGTATGGTTCCCTATTTATAATTGGTTCTCTGGGGGCTCCCCAGGTGGCGCAGTGGTAAAGAATCAGCCTACCAACACAGGAGACACGGGTTTGATCGCTGGGTGGGGAAGATCCCCTGGAGGAGGATATGACAACCCACTCCAGTATTCTTACCTGGGAAATCCCATGGACAGAGGAGCCTGGTGGGCTGTAGTCCATGGGGTCATAGAGTCAGACATGACTGAGACTCACAGTGATGAGAGATGCAGGAGGTATGGTTAGTTCACTACTTTTTGAGCATCCAGTTTACAGACATACAGACACAAATGGCCGTTGCCACCTGACATTCACAGCTGCTGCATCCTACAGTCAAAGGAACTGCTGTCCTCAAAAAAAAAAAAAAAACAATGTCCCCCAGCCCTCAGCTCCTGTTTACTCCTGCCCTCTGCACGCCTCTTCCTGGTATTCTGTACTATCCCAAACCCTGGCTACCCAGATTAACCTGGCTAGCTGGCTACTTTGTTGAGGAGTAATAAAATTGTTTACTTCATCCCAAATTGAAACCTGCAATGCAGTTTCCCTCTGAAATCTGAAGGAAATAGAGTACCATCAACTTTGTGGCTTAAATACAATGGCTAAAACTAACCTGTGTGACTAGCTTGGCTTCAAAACTGATGCACAGTTTGTAACATTTTATGTTTTGAAATATTAGGAAGACAATCCAAACCACTGATTTTCAAACAAAGTTTAAAAGTGCAACCACCGTATAAATCAGGAACTACCATTAAGGATCATATTTTAAAAAAAAAAACCTTAAATGTCTTTGATAACTTATTCAATAATTATTCATTTTGAATGAACAAAAACAATAGAACTCCCCTGCTGATCCTATGGCATTCTAGTCTTTGGCTTGGATTATTAAGAAGTACTATAAGTTTTTGCTTAACACACTCTCTACAAGTTCTAAGGCTCCTAGATTCCATATTATATTGCATTTATTTATTTAATGTGTGCTTAGTAACTCACTCATGTCTGACTCTTTGTGACCCTTTGGACTGTAGCCCACGAGGCTCCTCCGTCCATGGGATTTTTCAGGCAAGAATACTGAAATGAGTTGAATATTGGAATTCTCTAGGGAATCTTCCCAACACAAGGATCAAACCTGCGTCTCCTGCATTGCAGGTGGATTCTTTACTGCTGAGCCATTGGGGAAACCATATATGTAATACCTCAGCTATTAAATTGCAAGACATAAAAAGACTTAAATCTGAAGAGAAAGACCAGTTGCCCACTCAATCAAAGCTTATGATTCTACTCATGGTGACAAAAATATTAGATATCTTTATATACAGTAGGTTCTTTCTTGAATAAACTGTCTGGTTCTGTAGGATTTAGCTCAAGAACCTATTCCAAGAAATCTCTGGACTTTCCCACTTGCCTGGCCTCCATGAAGGCGAAACTCATTGGATGGTTTGCCTTATAACTTCTGTGTGTGTAGCATCCTGCAATGTGTCTGGTATAGATTGAGCATTCGAAAATGCTCGCTGAGTGCATGAGTTTAAAAACATTAACTTGTATGTGCTCCTCACTGTTTATAGTATGTATAAAAAGAAAACAAGTAGTCACTGGTTTTATTACAGAAACTTCTGTTTTGTAGCTGGAAAATATCACAAGCAAATTAAGATAGAAGAGAATGCAACAGGTTTCAGCTATGAGTCCCTTTTTCAAGAATACCTGAGTGAAACAGTTACAGAAGTTTGGATAGAAGATCCTTATATTAGACACACACATCAGGTAGGTGAAATGTACTCACACAGGATGAAATAGTCATTATTTAACATGTACGAGTAATAACCCATCCTAATGTCTTTCAGCTGTATAACTTCCTTCGATTTTGTGAGATGCTGGTTAAGAGGCCATGTAAAGTAAAAACTATTCATCTTCTCACCTCTCTGGATGAAGTAGGTACCTGAAAGCATTTTCTCTTTCTTAACATCATGGACTTCACTCAGTTGTAAGATGTAGTTCAAGGCAAACGTGGATGTAATGCTTCAGCCAGAGCTGTTTCATTGGAAATGAACTTGCTATCTTCATGCTCAGTCGCTCAGTTGTGTCTGACTCTTTGCGGCCCCATGGACTATAGCCCACCAGGGTCCTCTGTCCATGGGATTCTCCAGGCAAGAATACTGAGAGTGGGTTGCCATTTCCTCCTCCAGGAGGTCTTCCCAACCCAGGGATCAAACCCGCGTCTCTAGCGTCTCCTGCATTGGCAGGTGGACTCTTTATTCCTGAGCCATCTGGGATTAGGCATAAAATACATTGGAGAAAACGCTGTTGATTTTAGTATGTTGTACCTTGCATTTGGCCACTTAGCTAAGCTCTCTATTCAAATAGTTTGTGAGTTTAGTTTCTTGGATGTTCTATGAGTCAATCACTCTGTCTTCAGTATTGATAGTTTCTATCATCTCTATCTTGATTTTGATTTAAATAGGGATAATTCTAAACAATTCATATTTCCAGGATTAATTTGAGAAGAAAGCCTCATCTGAATAAACAGCACCGTTAAAATACATCTTAGGAGATGGCACCAAGTTGTGTTATGTTCACATTAGGAAAAAAAATGATTATTTTGATAAAAACAGTTGCTCTTAAACTACTTCATCTTCTTTGGTTGCTTCTTTGCAGTAATGGACAGTAAAACTAGTGTAGAATATTTACATTTTAAGATATACATTGCATGGGCTTTCTAGGTGGTTCAGAGGTAAAGAATCTACCTGCCAGTGACACAACTGTGCAACTGAACACACACTGCATTGTTTAGGAATAATTTAAAATATTAATAACTGAGTAAAAAAAAATTTTTTTCCTATTGACAGGGCACTGGGAAAGATCAGCATAGTGGCCTAGAAGAAATAAAACAGTCGCTCAGGAATCACGGAGTGAGTTTGGAATTAGAATATTCTTCTTCAATACATGACCGAGAAATTAGGTTAGTATATAGTAATACTTTAATTTTTATGCAGTTGAAAAATACTTATTTTTATTTCTCACAGATTATATATAATTACATATACTATTCCACTTAAATATTAAAAATTTAAATAAAGCTTAATTTTAGTATTTTTCACTTTTGAAGAAAAAATCTGGCTAATTGTGTGCTCTGTGTGAGTTTCCTGTTTCCTAATGGAATAAAATTTACATGTTCTGTGTCATCTGAGCAAAGGAAGTACTTTTCTATCCAATTATACATACAGTATTATGACATTGGGATAATTTCCTTTTGGGGTGATAGTGGTATTTATTTAATTTGGCTTTACTTCTTATAGTTTATTAAATTTTCTAGCAGGCATGACAGGATGCTGTGTTGTGCCCATCAGGGCTTCCTCTGCCCTGGCACATCCCCACCTCTAGGCACGGGAGTCCCTGAAACATCACCAGTCTGCCTGAGTACACTTGGAAGCCACTTGTTAGCAGAACAGGGAAGCTTTCTCAGGAAGATGAAATTCATGAGGAAGGTTTAATTGAATTGTTAAAATCTTTTATCAGCTAATGGTTGTTTTGTTTCATTGTAGACACAGCCCGTAGGTAAACCCAGGTTTGGTTCAACTCGCCACTGCAAGAAGTGATTTTATTTGTTAGGGGGAGATTTAGCTGACACTTCATACAACTTTGATCATTGTCTGACCTAAATGTCTGGAGTGTAATACTATATAACTAATTTCAATAGGTTCAACAATGGATGGATAATTAAGATCGGAAGGGGACTTGATTATTTTAAGAAACCACAGGTAGGATATAGTCTCATGTGTGACTGTGTAGCATTCTTTAAAAAGTGGCTTTGATCATTTTTGTTAAAAAAAACTCTTCTCTTCTCTCTTTAGAGTCGTTTTTCCCTTGGATATTGTGATTTTGACTTAAGACCATGTCATGAAACAACAGTGGACATTTTTCATAATAAGCACACAAAAAAAATATGATGGATAGTAGCCTAATTTACATATATATTTCTACTTTAAATGAATGTTGGTTTTTTTTTTTTTTAACTGTGGACAGATCATTCCTATAATGTATGAATTTAACAATAAATTTTTATATTTTACTAATGTATGGATTCCTTGTTCAGTTGTGTGACCAATCCTGAATTCACTTTTATCAATAGGTTACTCAGAGTACTTAGTGTTTCAAGTATAGTTAGTTGAAACATTTCCCCAGATTTTCTCTTGTTTGGATGTTGATGAATGAATCAAGACCTTAGCCACTGGACCACCCAGGAAGTCCCTACAATTATGTGTCTTCAGCAGATATTTACCTAAATTCAGTTATCCTCTATTACTTAACTCCTTATAAAGGCAAATCAAGCCTTTTAGTAATACCAGATGCATTTTGTAGCTCACTTAACCTTGACTGGAACATCTGTAAAGCTCTGCAGCTTAGCATCAATTGTCCTGGGAAAGCCTATCCATAGACATGCCAGTTGACTGGTTGGGGACAGACTAGGTCTCATGGGATCAGCTGGGAGAGGGGATACTGCTAGAGGCAGTGGGCAGACCAGAAGCTTGAAGAATAAGCTAAGCTAAAGTCTGTAGAGGGAAATAGAAGTCCTGGTGTTGGAGAGTGCCCTTCTGAACATCACATCTGGAAAAGCTTGAAGATTTCAAATCAAGAGTGAATAGTGTGGAGGGACAAAGCCAGGTAGAGGTCATAGGAACAGAGTTGGGCAGAGTAGTCTGGGGTTGGGGGGGACCCTGAAACCCCTCTGTTAAGGGTTGATTGTGCACACACATAACCCCTAGAAATTCACATGTTTAAATCCCAATCCCTGGTACCTCGGAATGTAACCGTATTTGGAAATAAGGTCTTCAAAGAAATAAGTTCTGTCTGTAGGTGACCCTAATCCAGTATGATGGGTGTCCTTATAAAAAGTGGATATCCTGACCTAGATATGCACAGAGGAGAGACTACGTGAAGTCATAGCAAGATGCCACCACCTGCAAGCCAAGGAGATGGACCTCAGAAGAAACCAAACCTGCTGTCACCTTGACTTTGGATTGAATAAATGACCGCTGTTTTAGCCACCAAGTTTTGGAGTGGTTTGGTATGTAGCAACAGATCGCTGATACAACCTGACTACTCTCCTCCCTGCTCCACATTGCACGGCTGCCTTTGCATTCCTCAGGGCTCAAAGTCAATGTCAGGTCCCCGATGGTTCCAAGTGGGGATCCCGAATTGTCTAACTGCCTGGACTTTTCTTTTTCTTTTTTCTTTTTTATATTTTCTTTTATTTTTTTAACTTTACAATATTGTATTGGTTTTGCCATATATCAACATGAATCCGATACTTTTCTCATTTTGTAAGCATTTACTGGTTTGTCTACTTTCCCTATTTTAAACAATTTAAGTCTTGACCTATTAATGGGTCATAAAGTTAATTTTTAAGATGAAATAAAATTGAATATAAAATATCAGCTAAGTGAGTAGTAAAGGGTAAGCATCGTATTGTGAAACAGACAACATACGTGTATGCTGGTGCACAACATAAGACATTTTTTACTCTAGTTTTTAAAGAGTTTGAAAATCACTGCATTAAATTGTCATTTCCTAAGTCGGTGCCTTAGGCCATGCCATGTGGGGCCACCCAAGATGGATGGGTCATGGTGGAGAGGTCTGACAGAATGTGGTCCACTGGAGAAGGGAATGGCAAACCACTTCAGTATTCTTGTCTTGAGAATCCCATGAACAGTATGAACAGGCAAAAAGATGAACTCCCCAAGTCGGTAGGTGCCCAATATGATACTAGAGATCAGTGGAGAAATAAGAAAGAATGAAGGGATGGAGCCAAAGCAAAAACAATACCCAGTTGTGGATGTGACTGGTGATAGAAGCAAGGTCCGATGCTGTAAAGAGCAATATTGCATAGGAACCTGGAATGTTAGATTCATGAATCAAGGCAAATTGGAAGTGGTCAAACAGGAGATGGCAAGAGTGAATGTCGACATTCTAGGAATCAGCGAACTAAAATGGACTGGAATGGGTGAATTTAACCCAGATGACCATTATATCTACTACTGTGGGCAGGAAGGCCTTAGAAGAAATGGAGTAGCCATCACAGTCAACAAAAGAGTCTGAAATGCTGTACTTGGATGCAATCTCAAAAACGACAGAATGATCTCTGTTCGTTTCCAAGGCAAACCATTCAATATCATGGTAATCCAAGTCTATGACCGGACCAGTAATGCTGAAGAAGCTGAAGTTGAACGGTTCTATGAAGACCTACAAGACCTTTTAGGACTAACACCCAAAAAAGATGTCCTTTTCATTATAGGGGACTGGAATGCAAAAGTAGCAAGTCAAGAAATAACTGGAGTAACAGGCAAATTTGGCCTTGGAGTACAGAATGAAGCCGGGCAAAGGTAATACAGTTTTTCCAAGAGAACGCACTGGTCATAGCAAACACTCTCTTCCAACAACACAAGAGAAGACTTTACACATGGACATCACCAGATGGCCAACACCAAAACCAGATTGATTATATTCTTTGCAGCCAAAGATGGAGAAGCTCTATACAGTCAGCAAAAACAAGACTGGGAGCTGACTGTGGCTCAGATCATGAACTCCTTATTGCCAAATTCAGAACTTAAATTGAAGAAAGTGGAGAAAACCACTAGACCATTCAGGTATGACCTAAATCAAATCCCTTATGATTATACAGTGGAAGTGACAAATAGATTTAAGGGACTAGATCTGATAGAGTGCCTGATGAACTATGGACGGAGGTTTGTGACATTGTAGAGGAGACAGGGATCAAGACCATCCCCAGGAAAAAAATGCAAAAAAGCAAAATGGCTGTCTGAGGAGACCTTACAAATAGCTGTGAAAAGAAGAGAAGCAAAAAGCAAAGGAGAAAAGGAAAGATATACCTGTTTGAATGCAGAGTTGCAAAGAATAGCAAGGAGAGGTAGGAAAGCCTTTCCCAGCAATCAATGCAAAGAAACAGAGGAAAACAATAGAATGGGAAAGACTAGAGGTCTCTTCAAGAAACTTAGATCCCAAGGGAACATTTCATGCAAAGATGGGCTCAATAAAGGACAGAAATGGTATGGACCTAACAGAAGCAGAAAATATTAAGAAGAGGTGGCAAGAATACACAGAACTATACAAAAAAGACTTCACAACCTAGTTAATCACGATGGTGTGATCACGGACCTAGAGCCAGACATCCTGGAATGTGAAGTCAAATGGGCCTTAGAAAGCATCACTACAAACAAAGCTAGTGGAGGTGATGGAATTCCAGTTGAGCTATTTCAAATCCTAAAAGATGATGCTGTGAAAGTGCTGCACTCAATATGCCAGCAAATTTGGAAAACTCAGCAGTGGCCACAGGACTGGAAAAGGTCAGTTTTTATTCCAACCCCAAAGAAAGGCAATGCCAAAGAATGCTCAAACTACCGCACAATTGCACTCATCTCGCATGCTAGTAAAGTAATGCTCAAAATTCTCCAAGCCAGGTTTCAGCAATACGTGAGCCGTGAACTTCCAGATGTTCAAGCTGGTTTTAGAAAAGGCAGAGGAACCAGAGATCAAATTGCCAACATCCTCTGGATCATTGAAAAAGCAAGAGAGTTCCAGAAAAACATCTATTTCTGTTTTACTGACTATGCCAAAGCCTTTGACTGTGTGGATCACAATAAACTATGGAAAATTCTTCAAGAGATGGGAATACCAGACCACCTAACCTGCCTCTTGAGAAACCTGCATGCAGGTCAGGAAGCAACAGTTAGAACTGGACATGGAACAACAGACTGGTTCCAAATAGGAAAAGGAGTACGTCAAGGCTGTATATTGTCATCCTGCTTATTTAACTTATCTGCAGCGTACATTATGAGAAACGCTGGGCTGGAGGAAGCACAAGTTGGAATCAAGATTGCCAGGAGAAATATCAATAACCTCAGATATGCAGATGACACCACCCTTATGGCAGAAAGTGAGAACTAAAGAGCCTCTTGATGAAAGTAAAAGAGGAATGTGAAAAAGTCAGCTTAAAGCTCAACATTCAGAAAACTAAGATCATGGCATCTGGTCCATAACTACATGGGAAATAGAAGGGGAAACAGTGGAAACAGTGAGAGACTTTATTTGGGCTCCAAAATCACTGCAGATGGTGACTGTAGCCATGAAATTAAAGGACGCTTACTCCTTGGAAGGAAGGTTATGACCAACCTAGATAGCATATTCAAAAGCAGAGACATTACTTTGCCAACAAAGGTCCGTCTAGTCAAGGCTATGGTTTTTCCAGTAGTCATGTGTGGATGTGAGAGTTGGACTGTGAAGAAAGGTGAGCGCCAAAGAACTGATGCTTTTGAACTGTGGTGTTGGGAGAAGACTTTTGAGAGTCCCTTGGACTGCAAGGAGGTCCAACCAGTCCATCCTAAATCAGTCCTGGGTGTTCTTTGGAAGGTCTGATGTTGAAGTGAAACTCCCAATACTTTAGCCACCTGATGTGAAGAGCTGACTCATTTGAAAAGACCCTGATGCTGGGAAAGGTTGAGGGCAGGAGGAGAAGGGGAAAACAGAGCATGAGATGGATGCCATCACCAACTCAATGGACATGAGTTTGGGTGGGCTTCAGGAGTTGGTGTTGGACAGGGAGGCCTGGTGTGCTGCAGTTCATAGGGTTGCAGAAAGTCGGAGACGACTGAGCGACTGAACTGAACTGAACTGAACTGAAGGTCAGTGACCGTGTCTCTGTTACCAGGAACATCCAACAACTAGCAAAGTAGGCACAGAGTAGGCACTCGATAAACAGGAACTACTGTAGAAATTAGTATGTGAGTGAACTATAGAGACATTAAATTGTTGGCAGGAGTGCTACTCTTTGAAGCAGTTTGGCAACCATGGAATGGAAAGAAACAGTAAACCCTTGAGCAGCAGTCTTTGAGACGGGGGAGACATTCGCATGTCCATTCACTAAGGCTGCTGTTGCTGCTAAGTCGCTTCAGTTGTGTCTGACTCTGTGCGACCCCACAGACGGCAGCCCGCCAGGCTCCCCTGTACCTGGGATTCTCCAGGCAAGAACAGGGGAGTGGGTTGCCATTTCCTTCTCCAATGCATGAAACTGAAAAGTGCACTGTCGTGTCCGACTCTTAGTGATCCCATGGACTGCAGCCTACCAGGCTCCTCCGCCCATGGGATTTCCCAGGCAAGAGTACTAATGATTCAGTAAAAGTTGAGATAGACTTATGCAAGATAAAGGAGATAAATAATTGATAGTACAAAACATAAACAGACTTCCCTGGTGGTCCAGTGGTAGAAAATCTGCCTTGAAATACAGGGGACGTGGGTTTAATTCCTGGTCGGGGAAGTAAGAGCTCACGTGCATGGAGCAACTAAGCCCCAGAGCCGCAACTAGAGAATCTGTGCACTGCAACAAAAGATCTCAGTGATGCAACTAACACCATACGCAGCTTAAATATTTAAAAAAAAAAAAGCTGGAGAAGAAAAATCCACAGTACAATTAGGGGGCTCAGCTTTAAGGAAGAGGACGTATTTCTTTCTCTGGGATTGAATGAAATGAGAAAAGTTGAAGTAGAAAACATAAGCAGCTGAAGGAACTCAATTCTGAAAGACTGCTGCTCAAGGGTTTACTGGTGAATGAGAGGCAGTCAACAGAAGTGAGTTGAATCTGATGCCTACAGAACAAAAACAAGTGAAAAACTATAAATATGAAATTGGGCGAATCTGTGTGTGAGCATGCACGTGTGTGAGCTCAGTTGTGTCTGACTCTTTGCAACTCCACGGACTGTAGCCTGCTAAGCTCCTCTGTCCATGGAACTTTCCAAACAAGAATACTGGAGCAGGTTGCCATTTCCTACTCCAGGGGATGGTCTCCACCCAGGGGTCAAACTGATGTCTCTTTCATCTCCTGCATTGTAGGCAGATTCCTTACCACTAGCGCCGCCTGAGAAGACACTACTCTGCATGATTATGTGAATTTTCTTCTAGCATCGCCCACCATCTAGTTATATGAGTGGAAAATCAATTGTTGAAAAAAAGAGTGGCTATGATAGGTCAAGAGAAATGTGAGAATGCTAGTAAGAAATGGAGATGAAGCAAGAGACTAGAGAAAAGTTATTGGCTTAGAAAAGTGCAGTAAGCTTGATTTAGTGGGAGAGAATGAAAGGATAGGGAAATGTAATTAAAAGGGAGAAATTTATAGTTTATAGTATAGTATACTATATAGTATAGTATATAGTATCAAGAAGGCAGGGTTATATTCCCTAGTGGTAAGAAAAAGAACTGTGAGGTCAGAGTGTTCAATATGGTATCCAACCCCAAGATGGTAACAAAAGAAAAGAGCTGAAATACAAATGCAGTCAAGTATAGGTTTGGCCAAAAAGTTTGTTTCGGTTTTTGCATTAACATCTTATGGAAAAAAAACAAAAAAAACATCTTATGGAAAATCCTGAATGAACCCTTTAGCCAGCCCAGTATTAAAACCAATGAAGACAGACAGGGATTTCCCTAGTGGTCCAGTGGTTAAGAGTTCAACTGTCAATGCAGGGGACACAGGTTTGATCCTTGGTCCAGGAAGATTTCACATGCCCCAGGGTAACTAGGCCTGTGTGCTGTAACTACTGAGCCTGTGCTTTACAGCCTTCGAGTCACAACTACTGATGCCTTCGAGGCTAGAGCCTGAGCTCTGCAACAATGAGAAGCCCACACATTGCAACTAGAGAAAGCCCATTCACAGCCAAGAATAAAGTTTTTTAAAAAATGCACTGTAAACATTTTAATTTTCTCATCAAAACTGTCAACATTAAGAAATTTACTTGGAATCACATTATTCCCTTAATTTTTTCACACAGAATATTCCATTTACTGTGTAGCTCATCATCCCCTGGATATGTTCTATGTAATATACTTGTTAGCACTGTCGTTTCAATTGGGGAAAATTTACTACCAATAAGACTTGAATTTAACTGGTCACATATTTCCAGCGGCAACCAATGATCAGGTGCTTCAATATTACAGACTTCAATTCTCCCATTCTTGACATCTATGAATACTTTAATTTCCACGTGTGACTGTTCATGTAACACAGTGAAGGAAGTATCTACACTGAACTTCGGAGTTTTGCCATATATCCATTCCCAGGTCTGTAGTTCTATGGCTTTGCTGTTTATTCCAGGAAACACTGTCTCATCTGTTGGGTTTATTAGGTGAATGTGATTATCGATTTGATGAGAAGTAGCATACTCTGTGGCAACAGCATTTATCACTACTTCACAGGTCAGAGTGGGATCTTTTTCCATAAGGTTTTTCACTAAGGCAGGTGTGCTGGCAGTGGCATTGCTCCTGATCCCTTGGTAAGGGCTCTTCAGCAAAGATGATAAGAAGGTCCCGTCAGTACCACATAGCAAAGTGCAGTGGTGATAAGCTGCATTGCGGCCAATCTTGGAAGCTGTTCCTGAGATTTTAAACTGTCCGTCAAGTAAAAGGTCAAATCTTTTAGTAGCCTGCACGTCCAGGTGTGGGTGGACAGCCTTCAAGGCTCTCACAACTAATTTTAGATTCTCCATCCTATCATACTTTTTCTTGGTTGTAAAAAAAGTCAAGTTGATGTTACCCATATCATGGTAGACTGTCCCTCCTCCACTTCTCCTCCGAGCCAGTTTCACACCTTCTTCTCTCATCAGATTCAGGTTACATTCCTGCCAAGGGTTCTGATGCCGACCAATTACCACAGTGGGAGAATTCCTCCACAAGAAAAGGACTGGCTTGCCTTCTAAATTCATATGGTCGTGGATCCAGTCTTCTACAGCCAGATTGTGGTAAACGTCATTGGAAATTGACTGTAAAATGAGTCCACTTTTAACTGTGTTTTTAAAGCCAGCTGCTGGGACCTTGAGATTACAAAGTAACTGGAAGCAATTCTTCATGGAAAATGGGATTAGCATGCTGTCAAAAATGGAAGATAAATTAATGATCGAGAAAAAGAAAATTAAATTCTATTTTGTAGCTATCACTTCTTGGTTATTTGATCCAAACTTATCTAAGTATCCAGTCTGGTTGCTTTTCTTGCCTTTTGGCTTTACCATTAGTCTTTAATAAAACTTCTCCAACAGAGTACTCAAAGGAAATAAATCATACAAACCTCAAATTGTTTTAGCTGAAGTGGAATAAGGGCAGAGATTATTCAAATAATAAAGCTGAAAATAATTATTAATATACCTCAAAGCCAAAAAATTATTTTGAATTCACAGGTAATACACATTCATTGAGAAAAATGAGAAAATACAGACAGGCAAGGAAAAAAAAAACCCGTAATACCACCACTGGGAAGTAATTACAACTAACATGTTGGTGTGTACCCATTTTTTTCTGTGCATGTGTAAATCCACATATACTTCCCCACCAGAAGTGTAACCAAACTTTATTTAATTCAATGTTAAACCAATTTTTACATCAGTCTTAACGTGTAATATTTCATTGTCAGATAACACCACCTTTTCCTCAACCAATCTCTTAGTTTGTAAGTTTAGGTTGTTTCTAGTCCTTCTGTGTTATCAACAATGAACATCAGTGTATAAAGATTTATGTCCTTATAATACTTGAAATGTAATTTCTATTTGACTGTGAGATACATGATTTACTGTCAGCCTGTTTTATTTTGATCAATATTAAATTAGGATGGATCCTCCTGAGGTCAGGGGAGAGGTCAGAGTAGCAAGGTTATATAGAAAGGTTAGGAACAATTTTATTATGTTTCAACACTTCACACATTATTTGTTAGCAGTGCTGATGAAAAGAGTGAAAATACTAGCTATAATAATGAAGTATTCTGACTAGCTATGATTGTAAAGAAACCATTTAATTCCATTTCTTAGAATGGTCATAATTTTCTTCTAGGTTAAAGGCCTGGGATGGACTGGGGTAGTAAAATCCATAACTAGGCCAAATTATTTTGTAGTTATGTCCTGGAGGAATAATTTCTATGGTAGAGTCTTCATATTTTCATCACTCTTGCTATACCTTGATACTACAGAAAGCGGAACCAGTTTACACTCTATCTAGAAAGATTAGGAGAGGTTTAACAGAGAAAGGGATAACTAAACTGAGTCTCCACATCTGATGCTTTTTACCACGTTGATGGGAGTAGCATATTCCAGGCAAACAGAGAGTCCTCTAACGGTAAGAGGGCCTTAGGGACTCTCTCCCCATGGAGTTCCACTACCAGTCTTCCAGCTCCACTGAAATCTGTGGCTGTGCTGACACGATCCCATCTCTTAGCACTTAACTTATCCAGAGTCTCAGGACGGCCGTGTGCCTGTCTGATTTCGGCTTTTTGGCTCTCGAAGGGCGCGCCTAGGGCTGGAACCCAACATGCCTAACTTGGGACCCTCCCGTGTTGAGCATAAACCGGTCCTAACCGTGGAGCCAGGTCCTCCCAAACTCTAAGCGGACACCACGGGGCCTGCAGCGCCCCGGGATCGGGGGTGCCCGACCGCTGCCAGTGCCCGGGGCCCACGCTGCCAGCCTGCACCCGCCACGCCTCCGGCTTCACACACCTGCTGCTTCCGGTCGCGCTCACGGCGCTCGCAGGCCCGTGTGCGAGTTACGCTTGCTACCCCAAGCCCAGCCGGCTGCGCATGCGGCCGCTCTGCCAGCCGCCCAGGCCATCGTGAGGCGGAGCACCGGAAGCGCCGGAAGGGGCGTGGCTGAGGGTTTCCGGTTGCGGGGACAGCGTCCTGCGGTGCCCCCTCCTTGGCGCCACGCCCCATCGGAAACAGGGACGCCACTCCCTTTCAAATAATAGCAGTAATTATAGTAGTATCGAAAGTCTTAGAGCCCCAGGCCAGATGGAGGTTCCCCGCGACACAGCCCAGAGCCGGCCCGGGGGGTGGAGGAGGTGTCAGCAGGGCGCAGGTAGGCGCGGAGCCGAGTCAGGCTGGAGGGGGCCCGCCAGGTACCCAGAGTAGTCCCCAGAGTAGTCGGGTCGCATGCTCTTCACTGAACATTTATCCATTGTGCTGAGCTTTGCGCGTCTCATAGTCCAAAGGGCAGGCAAGCAACTCCAGTTGGAAGGGGACGAAACTAAAATCCGTTTTAAAAGACAAATGGCATTTAAAGGAATAAACGCTGGTATTCCCAATACAGAGATGGTAACAGGTAGGAAGGAGAGAGCCGGAAAACTAGCACACCGAGGGTCATGAACGTCCCCACTCAGGGTATCCCTCAATGCAGTTGGCAAGAACATCCTTGTGGGGCTTAGCCAGGTGGGAAATTCCCCCAGCAGGCAAAGTTCTAGGTAACTATCAGATCAGATCAGTCGTTAAACTGCCTCAAACGCCAGTGGCTTAACGCAACGATTTATTATTTCTATCATGCGAAGAGTTGACTCATTGGAAAAGACTCTGATGCTGGGAGGGATTGGGGGCAGGAGAAGGGGACGACAGAGGATGAGATGGCTGGATGGCATCACCGACTCGATGGACATGAGTTTGAGTAAACTCCGGGAGTTGGTGGTGGGCAGGGAGGCCTGGCGTGCTGCGATTCATGGGGTCGCAAAGAGTCGGACACGACTGAGCATCTGAACTGAACATTTATATGGGCAAGGCTTGCTTGGGTGGCTTCAATGAGCATTCAGCACAGGTTGGCTGAGCCGAGGGCTCCACACCCTTATTCACACGTCTTAGTCACATCCCTGGCAGCTGGTGCTCACTGGCTGCTGGTGCACTTCCATTCAGGCACAGCCTTCGATGTAGCATGTCGGCCACATTCTCTGTTGGCCAAAGCACCAGCAGAGACAACCCAGAGTTAAGAGGTGGAGTAATGGACCCCTCCTCTTGATGAGAGGAGCCCAAAGAATTTGTCGTCCTTTTTCAGTCTTGGACAGAAATCAGTCTCTCCTTTGAATAGAAACCATTGAGACTTGAATTTTGAAGTGAGAATCATCCAGAGTTCACAGTTAGGTGGTGCGGATACCCCGACCAGGGCTCCATTTAAAGCTACAATAAAGACACAATGGCTGCTCATTTATGTTGCCCTTTTGATTTAAGAAAGGCAATGCCAAAGAATGCTCAAACTACTGCACAATTGTACTCATCTCACATGCTAGTAAAGTAATGCTCAAAATTCTCCAAGCCAGGCTTCAGCAATATGTGAACCGTGAACTTCCTGATGTTCAAGCTGGTTTTAGAAAAGGCAGAGGAACCAGAGATCAAATTGCCAACATCTGCTAGATCATGGAAAAAGCAAGAGAGTTCCAGAAAGGCATCTATTTCTGCTTTATTGACTATGCCAAAGCCTTTGACTGTGTGGATCACAGTAAACTGTGGAAAATTCTGAAAGAGATGGGAATACCAGACCACCTGATCTGCCTCTTGAGAAATTTGTATGCAGGTCAGGAAGCAACAGTTAGAACTGGACATGGAACAACAGACTGGTTCCAAATAGGAAAAGGAGTTCGTCAAGGCTGTATATCGTCACCCTGTTTATTTAACTTATATGCAGAGTACATCATGAGAAACGCTGGACTGGAAGAAACACAAGCTGGATCAAGATTGCCGGGAGAAATATCAATAACCTCAGATATGCAGATGACACCACCCTTATGGCAGAAAGTGAAGAGGAACTGAAAAGCCTCTTGATGAAAGTGAAAGAAGAGAGTGAAAAAGTTGGCTTAAAGCTCAACATTCAAAAAACAAAGATCATGGCATCTGGTCCCATCACTTCATGGGAAATAGATGGGGAAACAGTGGAAACAGTGTCAGACTTTATTTTTGGGGGCTCCAAAATCACTGCAGATGGTGATTGCAGCCATGAAATTAAAAGACGCTTACTCCTCGGAAGGAAAGTTATGACCAACCTAGATAGCATATTCAAAAGCAGAGACATTACTTTGCCAACAAACGTTCGTCTAGTCAAGGCTATGGTTTTTCCTGTGGTCATGTATGGATGTGAGAGTTGGACTGTGAAGAAGGCTGAGCACCGAAGAATTGATGCTTTTGAACTGTGGGGTTGGGGAAGACTCTTGAGAGTCCCTTGGACTGCAAGGAGATCCAACCAGTCCATTCTGAAGGAGACCAGCCCTGGGATTTCTTTGGAAGGAATGATGCTAAAGCTGAAACTCCAGTACTTTGGCCACCTCATGCGAAGAGTTGACTCATTGGAAAAGACTCTGATGCTGGGAGGGATTGGGGGCAAGAGGAGAAGGGGATGACAGAGGATGAGATGGCTGAATGGCATCACTGACTCGATGGACGTGAGTCCCGGGTGAACTCCGGGAGTTGATGATGGACAGGGAGGCCTGGCGTGCTGCGATTCATGGGGTGGCAAAGAGTCGGACACGACTGAGCGACTGTTCTGATCTGATCTGATCTTTGATTTAAGTCACTCTGAGTAAGTCTTTCTTGGATTATGCAGGTGGGAATGGATTCTGTGCAAAGTTAGTCCCAGTGGAAGTTTTCCTAGTTATCATTAAAGATAGCCACACAATTGTGTTGCCCTTTGCTTCTATTGTTGTAGTTTAGTTGCTAAGTCATGTCCAACTCTTTGGGACCTTATAGACTATCCCACCAGGCTTCTCTGTCCCTGGGATTTCCCAGGCAAGAATACTGGAGTAGGTTACCACTTCCTTCTCTAGGGGATCTTCTCAACCCATGGTCTTCTCACTTCATGTTGCTAGATCCAGTGAACTTTCAGTCTGCATTTACCCTTTCAGTTGACTGCCCCCACCTTAAAGATTGGTGGGCAGTCTTGACATTATCCTGTCTTGGTTTTCCACCAGCCTGTCAATTCTTCCATCCCCTCTGCGAGCTCCCTCAGCACTGGCCAGCTTCTGAATGTTGTAGTTGCTTTATCTCACACTCTACATTCACCCTAAGCAACCTCATTAATTCCCATAACTTTAGACACCACTCTGTATACAACTTTCAAATTGGTATTTTTCATTCCATACACATAGAACTGCCTGCCTTGGAAATTGGTATGTCCAAAAGCCGTGCTCCCCAGCTCACTCTTTCTCCTAGAGAACCTTCATGCATCTAGCCTTTTTTTTTTTTTTAAACTAGAAACCCTTTCTTTCCCCCACTTTCAGACCATCATGATCTCCTTCCAGACTTCACCTAAACTCTGTCCCCTCGGCCATCATCTCACTTGGACAGTCGTGTCCTTGCAAAAACCATAAATGTCACCTCTTCAGAGAATCTTTCCTAGCTCCCACAGTTAAAAATCAAGTTTAAAAAAATAAAAATCAAGTGTATGTTATGTCTCCTGTCGGGTTTGGCTGTTTAACTTTTTCTTCATGACACATCACAATTTGTATCTTATATAATTAGTCTGATGTTCTACTGGTAGACAGTAAGCATTACAAAGGTGTTATTATTGTTTCAGTCATTCATTCATGTCCAACTCTTTGCAACCGTATGGACTGTAGCCCATCAGGCTCCTCTGTCAATGGAATTCTCCAGGCAAGAATACTGGAGTAGGTTGCCATTTCCTCCTCCAGGGGATGTGCATGACCCAGGGATTGAACCTGCAATTCCTGCATTGGCAGGTGGATTCTATACCATCTGAGTCACCAGGGAATCCCACCAAAGAAGGCAGTTGCTGTTTTATTCCCAATTCTATCCCAAGCACCAAGCACAGTGCCAGGTTAGGTGACCAAATGAATGATCTGTGTATTTTTTTTTGTCTCCCAAAGAATTATTTTCTATAAATGATAAAGAGCATCATCTTATTGGCTTACATCCCTTTCAATGTTTTTAAACTCTACAAAAACATCTGTTTAGTTTTTCTCTGATTAACAGAATATTTTTTCCCCTAAAAGATTACTTTTCCTTTTGAGTATGCCTTTTTCCTTTATCAATATTAAGGATATTACTCAACTGGACATTAGAGATCACCATTAAATATTAAAGTACAGGAAAATGTCAAAACATACATAGTAGAAATATTTACAGGTCACTATCTGTCCAGACACAAGTGGTTTTTAATTTCAGCTAACATTATTTGGGACAATACTGCTGTTTCAAACTATTAGATGTTTCAGTAAGGATGACAAACATATATATATATATGTTTATATATACATATATGTAAATATGTATATGTATATACACATATGTGTGTATATATATGTGTGTGTATACATATACAAATATACATATACACATACATATATGTGTGTATATGTATGTATATATACATATATATGTATGTATATGTATAAAGTTTGAAACAGCATATACATATTTATATATGTATATACATATACATATTTACGTATATGTATATATATGTATGGAGAAGGCAATGGCACCCCACTCCAGTACTCTTGCCTGGAAAATCCCATGGATGGAGGAGCCTGGTGCGCTACAGTCCATGGGGCTGCTAAGAGTCGGACATGACTGAAGTATATATAAACATATATATATATGTTTGTCATCCTTACTGAAACATCTAGTAGTTTGAAATAGCTGCTGCTGCTGCCAAGTCACTTCAGTCGTGGCCAACTCTGTGTGACCCCATAGACGGCAGCCCACCAGGCTCCCCCGTCCCTGGGATTCTCCAGGCAAGAATACTGGAGTGGGTTGCCATTTCCTTCTCAATGCATGAAAGTGAAAAGTGAAAGTGAAGTCCCTCAGCCATGTCCCTTAGCGACCCCATGGACTGCAGCCTACCAGGCTCCTCTGTCCATGGGATTTTCCAAGCAAGAGTGCTGGAGTGGGTTGCCATTGCCTTCTCCAATGCTCGAAAGTTTGAAACAGCAGTATTATACATATATACATATATAGTATATATATTTATATACTATATATGTTTATATATAAACATATATATATAGTTTTTTAAACAACTAGGCTGTTTTCTTATATTAAATATTAGTGGCATAAAATGGTAACATCTGCAAGATAAATTATTACATTTAGAAAAACTGTTTTGTGAACTCTGAAATGAATTCTGTGTGGGTTAAAAAAAAAAGTTTTGAAAGGATGATGTGAAATGTGAAATGCCTCTTTAGCTACCAGTGATTTTTGACAGGACAGAAATGCAAAAATGCAGGAAGATAAAGTACTCTAAAGCAAAATCTCCAGCTGGAAATCCAACATATAAAAGCAATACACCAGAAATCATGGGAAATACTGATGTCAAAGTGGACACTGTTTTTTGGGTTTTGATCACTTGTTTAAGAAATACACTAGAATTAAAATGTTTTGGTGACATTTAAATACCCTTAGACAAAACCTCTGATTTTTGACAAGAATAGAGTGTAATATGAGAGAAATCTTGAATTTGAATTTTGGAAAGTTTCTTCTTTCTAAAGCAACTTTTTTTGAATCACTTCAGTTCAGTTCAGTCACTCAGTTGTGTCCGACTCTTTGCAACCCCATGAATCGCAGCACGCCAAGCCTCCCTGTCCATCACCAACACCCGGAGTTCACTCAGATTCACGTCCATCGAGTCAGTGATGCCATCCAGCCATCTCATCCTCTGTTGTCCCCTTCTCCTCTTGCCCCCAATCCCTCCCAGCATCAGAGTCTTTTCCAATGAGTCAGCTCTTCGCATGAGGTGGCCAAAGTACTGGAGTTTCAGCTTTAGCATCATTCCTTCCAAAGAAATCCCAGGGCTGATCTCCTTCAAAATGGACTGCTTGGATTTCCTTGCAGTCTAAGGGACTCTCAAGAGTCTTCTCCAACACCACAGTTCAAAAGCATCAATTTTTCGGCGCTCAGCCTTCTTAGTCCAACTCTCACATCCATACAGGACCACAGGAAAAACCATAGCCTTATGTATCATCAAAAGATGCAATCTACATTGATTCATAAACAGTAAAAAATAAGCGATCATCTTCCTTCCTTTTGTTAGGTTTTCCTAATAAGGTAAGTCTCTCATTCATCAGGCCCTCTTAGTCAAAAGCCATTTTTGGTTTCTTTAGTAACATACAAAATAACTTCATTCGACGTCTGTCATTTCTATCCCATCACTTTCTTTAACACATATCACTGGACCCAAGGCTTTCTCTGAAAGATATCCTGTGCCAGTGTCTTTGCTCCTTGTAAAGGCTTCTTGATCTGTGTCTTCTAATCTTATTTTCTTGGTGTTTTGAAATAACTGAGTCACTGGCTCCAATTTGCTTTTCTCTGTCCTTTGCATTAAGCGATCACCCACTTTTGAATCCATATGCAAAGCAGAAACTTGAGTAGCAGATTTACTTGGGGAAAACCCCATTGGGACAGCTGAATAAAAATAAGATTGCTGGCACCTCTTAAAGCAGTGGATACGTTTCTTCCATGATTGCTTGAGGGAAAAACTGTAACAAGTGAATAGAATGGGAATTTCAACTAACTTCAGGCAATGTTTGTTGTAATGGAATGTCATGGTGAGGATGCCAAAAATACACAGTAAAATCTCCTTCCTTCCCTCAGTGTTTCCGTTTTCTTTGTGGGAGGTTTGCAGGCTCTATAGGTTCTCTGAGACTTTTTGTTTTTTTAAAGGAATTCACCAGATGCTCTGTTTCATCTCCTGGCAGAAAATTACATAACTTCTCTACTTAGTCCTATCATTCTTGTTACAAAGAACTTTAATTTATTATTATTGGATTAAAGAAATTATTATTGAAGGCCAAACACTCTGCTGAAAAAGAATTAAAGATGCTGAAACAATGGATCTTATGAAAATTTACAAATTTTGTGTGTTAATGAAACACTTAATAGAGTAGAAGGGCAAATCAATGGGAGAAAATATTTGCAAATCATATATATGATAAAAGACTGAAACTCAGACTATATAGAGAACTCAGCAACAACAAAATAACCCAACTCAAAACTGAGCAAAGGACTAAAATAGACATTTCTCCAGAGAAGATAGATGAATGACCAAAATGGCCAATGATAACATGAAAAGATGTTCACCATCACTAATAATTAGGGAAATGCAAATCACAGTTACCAGTTAGATACTGCCTCATACCTATTAGGTTACTATTAAAAAAAAAAGAAAAGAAAGAAAATAACAAGTGTTGTTGATGATGTGGAGAAATTTCAATCTTTATGCACTAATGGTGGGAATGTACAATTGGTACAGCTGCTGTGGAAAAGTTTGACAGTTCCTCAAAAAATTAAAAACAGAATTACCATATGATCTGGCAAACCAACTTCTGGGCCTTTAAGAAATATTTGTACCCCCATGTTTATCACAGCATTATTCAAAATAGCTAAAAAGTGGAAGCAACTCAAGTGTCCATTGATAGATCATGGGTAAGCAAGATATGGTGTATATATACACACACACACATATATATGATAAGCTACTCAGCATTAAAAAAGGAGGAAGAAATTCTGCAATATGTTAAAGCATGATGAATCTTGGGCACATTATTCTAGATGAAATAATTCAGTCACAAAAAGGCAAATGCTGTTTGACTCCACTTATGTGAGGTATCTAGATACCGAATCAAAAAAACAGAAAGTAGAATAGTGGTTGCCATGGGGAGTTGTTTAAGGGGTACAGAGTTTCAATTTTACAAGATGAAAAGAGTTCTGGAGATGAGTGGTGGTGATGACAGCACAGCATTACAAATGTATTTAATACACTGAACTATACACCTAAGAATGGCCAGGATGCTACATTTTATGTTATGTGTATTCTACCATAATACAAAAAAGTAAAGGAAAAAAGCCTCCAAGAAAGATACAGTACTTTTTATTATGAATGTCCAATGAAGAGAGATGACCATGCAACATTGAAGAAAGAGCTTAAAAAGGTTGTAAAAGGAGGGGGCGTCCACTGAGGTATTGCCTCAATAATGGAGTCAAATTAGCCCTAAATAAAGACCACTTTGGACCTAATAAAGCTTAAAAGCAAACTTCTAAAGCAGGTCTCCAATAGGACTTTCTACAATGATAGAAATATCCTTTATGTATTGTCTAGTATACTGGCCACTAGTCACGTGTGGATGTTGGCATGTGAGAATTCTACTGACCCACCAACGAAAGCTAGATGTTAGAATTTGAAATGTACAAAGCACAAATGAGGGACTAAATTTTAAATTTTATTTCATTTTAATAACATAAATTCAAATGGCCACATGAAGCTAGTGGTTACTATTTTCAACAGGGCAGTTCTAAAGGATTAAATTGTTTTCAAGTAAACTCACTGCATTTCAGAATAAAACCTACACATATTTAAAGGAAAACCAAAATCTTCAGCACCAACAATGTCAAATCTGCAACATCTGGCAGCCAATAAAAATTTGTGTGTGCTCAGTTGCTAAGTTGTGTCTGATTCTTGGACGGTGGACTGCAGCCGGCCAGTCTCCTCTGTCCATGGGATTCTCCAGGCACAAATACTGGAGTGGGTTGCCATGCCCTTAGGGGATCTTCCAGACCCAGGGATGTAACCCTTGTCTCCTGCATCTCTTGCACTGGCAGACAGATTCTTCACTCTGAGCCACCTGGAAAGCTCAATAAAAACTTGTTGTTTGGTCGCTAAGTCGTGTCCGACTCCTTGTGACCCCATGAACTTACCAGGCATGAAAAGAAGCAGAAGGATGTGACTCATAACTAGGAGGAAAAAAATAGGTTAGTAGAAACAATCCCATTGGGATTTCCCTGGTGGCTCAGCAGTAAAGAATCCACCCGCTATTACAGAAGACATGGGTTTGATCCCTGGGATGGGAAGATCCCCTGGAGGAGGAAATGGCAACCCACTCCAGTATTCCTGCATGGGAAAACACCCAGACAGAGGAGCCTGGCGGGCTACAGTCCATAGGACGCAAAGAGTAGGACACGACTTAGCGACTAAAAGAACATCAACAAAGGTGGCATACGTAAATACTCAAACTCTTGTAATTTTTTCCCTGGAGGAGGTACTTTCCTATCTCCTATGATAATAATCACCTTCACCCCGCAAGCCTTCAACATCATCAGAAAGTTTTGAGGTTTTTACATTTTTCTCTATTTTTTTTTTCAATTAATGCTAGATAGATCATGAGAACATTTTATTCAAAATAACCTTAGCATCTTAAGATGAAATGAGAATACTTTGTTTTCCCTAAAATAACATTTTAGGATGGTCTTTGAGAGCTCATGCTTCTTGTAACTTATTGTATCAGTTAGGTACAATTATATTTCACAGAAAATGTATCTCCTGGGACTTCTGCCTTTACCTAAAACAACTGGGACATGATTTAACTTTTTAGTGTCCAGCTATAGTTACAAAGTTATGATATCTTAATGCAACAAAATGAGAAAATGTACTGGCACAAATACTGATAAAAAATCAAAGCAGAGATGGGAAAAACATATGGCACATATTAAAATGCACTTTTATGAGATTTGTTCTAACATAAAAGATATTTATGTCTGTCAATAATACGCTGTGGGGGAAAATATGAGTACTCACTAGGCAAAAACAAGAATAGTTTGTCTCTTCAAATATGATATTACATTTGAAATGGACAGGCGAATACTATATCAAGATCATCAGAGAACAGCTATAAAAACCTAGTTGATCTATTTCATCTGTGGAAAAGACAGGGAGATAAAGCCACTATTAGAGTTCAGAACCCTTGGGTTATTTAAGAAAAGCGGAACATGTTAAACATTCATGTTAAACATGTTAAACTGAGTTCAGTCGCTCAGTCGTGTCGGACTCTTTGCGACCCCATGAATCACAGCAGGCCAGGCCTCCCTGTCCATCACCAACTCCCGGAGTTTACTCAAACTCATGTCCATTGAATCAGTGATGCCATCCAGCCTTGTCATCCTCTGTTGTCCCCTTCTCCTCCTGACCCCAATCACTCCCAGCATCAGAGTCTTTTCCAATGAGTCAACTCTTCACATGAGGTGGCAAAAGTATTGGAGTTTCAGCTTTAGCATCAGTCCTTCCAATGAACCCCCAGGACTGATCTCCTTTATAATGGACTGGTTGGATCTCCTTGCAGTCCAAGGGACTCTCAAGAGTCTTCTCCAACACCACAGTTTAAAAGCATCAATTCTTTGGCACTCAGCTTTCTTCACAGTCCAACTCTCACATCCATACATGTCCACAGGAAAAACCATAGCCTTGACTAGACGGACCTTTGTTGGCAAAGTAATGTCTCTGCTTTTGAATATGCTATCTAGGTTGGTCATAACTTTCCTTCCAAGGAGTAAGCGTCTTTTAATTTCATGGCTGCAGTCACCATCTGCAGTGATTTTGGAGCCCAAAAAGATAAAGTCTGACATTGTTTCCATTGTTTCCCCATATATTTGCCATGAAGTGATGGGACCAGATGCCATGATCTTAGTTTTCTGAATGTTGAGCTTTAAGCCAACTTTTTCACTCTCCACTTTCACTTTCATCAAGAGGCTTTTTAGTTCCTCTTCACTTTCTGGCATAAAGGTGGTGTCATCTGCATATCTGAGGTTATTGATATTTCTCTTGGCAATCTTGATTCCAGCTTGTGCTTCTTCCAGCCCAGCGTTTCTCATGATGTACTCTGCATAGAAGTTAAATAAGCAGGGTGACAATATACAGCCTTGACGTACTCCTTTTCCTATTTGAAACCAGTCTGTTGTTCCATGTCCAGTTCTAGCTGTTGCTTCCTGACCTGCATATAGGTTTCTCAAGAGGCAGATCAGGTGGTCTGGTATTCCCATCTCTTTCAGAATTTTCCACAGTTTATTGTGATCCACACAGTCAGAGGCTTTGACGTAGTCAATAAAGCAGAAGTATATGTTTTTCTGGAACTCTCTTGCATTTTCCATGATCCAGCGGATGTTGGCAATTTGATCTCTGGTTCCTCTGCCTTTTCTAAAACCAGATTGAACATCTGGAAGTTCGCGGTTCACGTATTGCTGAAGCCTGGCTTGGAGAATTTTGAACATTACTTTACTAGCATGCGAGATGAGTGCCACTGTGCGGTAGTTTGAGCATTCTTTGGCATTGCCTTTCTTTGGGGTTGGAATGAAAAATGACCTTTTCCAGTCCTGTGGCCACTGCTGAGTTTTCCAAATTCGCTGGCATATTGAGTGCAGCACTTTCACAGCATCATCTTTCGGGATTTGGAATAGCTCAACTGGAATTCCATCACCTCCACTAACTTTGTTTGTAGTGATGCTTTCTAAGGCCCACTTGACTTCACTTTCCAGGACGTCTGGCTCTAGGTGAGTGATCACACCATCGTGATTATCTGGGTTGTGAAGATCTTTTTCGTACAGTTCTTCTGTGTATTCTTGCCACCTCTAAATATCTTCTGCTTCTGTTAGATCCATACAATTTCTGTCCTTTATCGAGCCCATCTTTGCCTGAAATGTTCCCTTGGGGTCTCTAATTTTCTTGAAGAGATCTCTAGTCTTTCCCATTCTGTTGTTTTCCTCTATTTCTTTGCATTGATCGCTCAAGAAGGCTTTCTTATCTCTCCTTGCTATTCTTTGAAACTCTGCATTCAGATGTTTATATCTTTCCTTTTTTCCTTTGGTTTTCACTTCCCTTCTTTTCTCAGCTATTTGTAAGGCCTCCTCAGACAGCCATTTTGCTTTTTGGCATTTCTTTTTCTTGGGAATGGTCTTGATCCCTGTCTCCTGTACAATGTCATGAAACTCTGTCCATAATTCATCAGGCACTCTGTCTAGCAGATCTATTCCCTTAAATATATTTCTCACTTCCACTGTATAATCATAAGGGATTTGATTTAGATCATACCTGAATGTCTAGTGGTTTTCCCTACTTTCTTCAATTTAAGTCTAAATTTGGCAATAAGGAATTCATGATCTAAGCCACAGTCAGCTCCCGGTCTTGTTTCTGCTGACTGTATAGAGCTACCCACGACCAAGGTAAGAGAAACCCAAGTAAGACGGTAGGTGTTGCGAGAGGGCATCAGAGGGCAGACACACTGAAACCATAATCACAGAAAACTAGGCAAACTGATCACATGGACCACAGCCTTGTCTAACTCAATGAAACTAAGCCATGCCGTGTGGGGCCACCCAAGATGGACGGTCATGGTGGAGAGGTCTGACAGAATGTGACCCACTGGAGAAGGGAATGGCAAACCACTTCAGTATTCTTGCCTTGAGAACCCCATGAACAGTATGAAAAGGCAAAATGATAGAATGCTGAAAGAGGAACTCCCCAGGTCGGTAGGTGCCCAATATGCTACTGGACATCAGTGGAGAAATAATTCCAGAAAGAATGAAGGGATGGAGCCAAAGCAAAAACAATACCCAGTGGTGGATGTGACTGGTGATAGAAGCAAGGTCCGATGCTGTAAAGAGCAATATTGCATAGGAACCTGGAATGTTAGGTCCATGAATCAAGGCAAATTGAAAGTGGTCAAACAGGAGATGGCAAGAGTGAATGTTGATATTCTACACATCAGTGAACTAAGATGGACTGGAATGGGTGAATTTAACTCAGATGACCATTATATCTATTATTGTGGGTGGGAATCCCTTAGAAGAAATGGAGTAGCCATCATGGTCAACAAAAGAGTCTGAAATGCAGTACTTGGATGCAATCTCAAAAACGACAGAATGATCTCTGTTCGTTTCCAAGGCAAACCATTCAATATCACGGTAATCCAAGCCTATGCCCCAACCAGTAACGCTGAAGAAGCTGAAGTTGAACGGTTCTATGAAGACCTACAAGACCTTTTAAAACACCCCAAAAAGATGTCCTTCTCATTACAGGGGACTGGAATGCAAAAGTAGGAAGTCAAGAAACACCTGGAGTAACAGGCAAATTTGGCCTTGGAATACGGAATGAAGCAGGGCAAAAGCTAATAGAGTTTTGCCAAGAGAATGCACTGGTCATAGCAAACACCCTCTTCCAACAACACAAGAGAAGACTCTACACATGGACATCATCAGATGGTCAACACCGAAATCAGATTGATTATATTCTTTGCAGCCAAAGATATTAAACATTAAATGCTAAAAAGGCTAAACTTTTCTTTTCCAGCTGGCAGAAAAATGCACTTTTCATTCTTTTTCACTAACAAGCTCCTTTCTTCACTTTTAGCTAATAATTGGTCAACATTAACATAGCCGGATGGCCAAAAATAATGTTATACTTGGTTAAGTTAAAGGAGTGTTCCAAGATTGAAGGCTCCTAATAGAAGACAAGTTTAAACTGTATTAGATAGGAAAAGAATCGATACAATATTAAATATCAAGTGAGATACTCTACCCTTTCAGTTTTTGTTTGTTTGTTAACCGTGATCACTTTTTTGGGGGGACTTGGAGACGGCCTGGCTTGTGGAGAAGATATACAGGTCAGGAATCTGCACTGTCATTTTTCTCTCCCTGTCATTCCCAGATTCAACTCAGACTGGATGGTACAGGGCGGTCAGGGCTCCCCAGACTGTGCAGGCTGCGGGCGCTCACCCCAAAAGGCCGGCTCTCTCTTGCGGGGCTGCAGCAGCAGAACCTCACCAAAGGAAGGCTCCCCGCACAGAGGCCCCTGACCGAGGATGGAGAGCGCATCACCCTCCCAGCGCCCAAAAGCAACTCTGCGGAGTAACGAATTCACTAATCCGTCCAGAATGGCGACCGATCCCTGGGAAAATAGCACACAAAAGTGGCAGTAAAGCAGCAGGTATCCCAGAGCTAAGAGAAGACAGCCAAAGGCGGGGGAAAAAAATAGAGCTCTGCGCACGCGCACTCTACTCAGTTAAGATGGCCACCCGCAGGAAGTTGGGAAAAAGCTTGGAAAAGTGGGTGGAGGCTGGTTACTAGGAGACGGGACGCTCTGGAGGGTCGTCTAGGCGCTGCGTGGGCTTGCGCCTGCGCGGCGCGGATGGACCAGGAAGAAGCCTTTCCAGGGCGCCCTGTAAGGCAGACAGGCGGACGTACGCGACGCTACGTGCGTGTGTGCGCGCGCACGGCTTGTAGTCCCCGCGAGAGAGAGGGTCGAGCCAGGTACGCGTGCGCACAGGGACTTGGGGCGCGCGGGACGGAAGCGGAGTGAAGGCGCCGGGGAGGTGGAGGACGAGCCCCCTCAGGTACAGAGCGTGAGGGCGGGGCCGACGGCGACGCCGGCCGGCGCTAACCGCCCCCACCTCCTTCCCGCCGAGTCCCGCCTCCTTCCCGCCCGGTCCCGCCTCCCTCCCGCCGGGTCCCGCCTCCCTCCCGCCCGGTCCCGCCTCCCACCGCCCCCCGGGGAGGGGCCAAGTCGATTTGGGGTGGGAAGGGAGGAGAAGGGGGCGGAGGATGGAGACCTTGAGGGATCTGGATCCCAGGCGGGGACCGAGTCCTGGTAGTCGCTGGGATGATCTCCGGGGAGGATGGCGGGCCAAAAAGCCCGGGGAGGGACCCACCGCCCCAGGTAGAAGCACGGGGATGCGCCGCTTCGGGGTAAAAGCATCTCCTGGGTCAGCAGGCCTTTGAGAGGGCAGCTGCAGGGCGCGGGTGTGGCGGGGATTAGGGTCTGTGGGCGACCCCTGAGGTGGATTTTGGCGCCGGCGTGAGGGGCGGTAGCGGGCAGAGTTGCGGTCCAGAGAAACCCTCCCGGAACAAACTTTGCGCGTGTTGTCGTTTCTCGGGAGCTTAGGGTTGAGCTTATGTTCCTATGGTGACCGCTTCGCTTCCCGCCGCAGCTTTCGGCTTGGTTGTTGGGGGACTGTTCTGTTTAGAAACGCTCTGGAGTGGCGCTGAGGAATTTGGAAGTCAGAGATTTGGGGGTTCAACCAGGGTCTGCGTGATTCCCAGCTTCTCATTTCTGAACCACTTTATAGACTTTGGGAAGTGAAGGGCCGAGATTACGTAGGCATTTGCACGAAAAATCTCGTATAATTACAGTAGAAATTATACACAAGAAAGGCAGGGTAAGCTGGCTTTCCTTTGAAAAAGTGTTTGAGATGTAAATTGAATAACTTTGCTCCGATCATGGACATGATACCTAAACATGCAAAGGAATACACTTTTTTTATTCTTTAAGAAAAGTCAAGGATAGCGATTTCAGGAAACATTGCATAGATGACAGTATCTCTGTGTTTGTTTTCCTTCTTCCAGTCTAGGTTATTATCTCAGGATATTCGTTGTTTTAAATTTCCTCTAGTGGTTTTCAGAATTTAAAATAAACCTTTTCTTTAACCCGTAAAGAAATAAACAGAATAATAATCGGGTTGAAATTATAAGAAAACAGATTAATTATAACTATGAACTAATAGTTATAACTAATCTATGACAGTTTCAGTTCAGTTCAGTTCAGTCACTCAGTCCGACTCTTTGCAACCCCATGAATTGCAGCACGCCAGGCCTCCCTATCCATCACCAACTCCCGGAGTTCACCCAAAATCGGTGATGCCATCCAGCCATCTCATCCTCTGTCGTCCCCTATTCCTCCTGCCCCCAATCCCTCCCAGCATCAGAGTTTTTTCCAATGAGTCAGCTCTTCGCATGAGGTGCCCATTAGGACATAACTAATCTATTATAGTTTAGGACAGGGGTGCCTGTTGTACTACTGTTCATGGGGTCTCAAAGAGTGGGACATGAATGAGCAACTGAAGAACAACATAACTATGAAAGGAAAGTGTCCCATTATTCAAATCTGCCTCCAGGATAAAACTGATTTTTTGTTCCTATTTGAATTGATCAAGTAACTAGACCATTTAGTCTAAATTCAGTTTAGTTCAGTTCAGTCGCTCAGTCGTGTCTGACTCTTTGCCACCCCATGAATTGCAGCACGCCAGGCCTCCCTGTCCATCACCAACTCCCGGAGTTCACCCAAACTCATGTCCATCGAGTCGGTGATGCCATCCAGCCATCTCATCCTCTGTCATCCCCTTCTCCTCCTGCCCCCAATCCCTCCCAGCATCAGGGTCTTTTCCAATGAGTCAACTCTTCACATGAGGTGGCCAAAGTATTGGAGTTTCAGCTTCAGCATCAGTCCTTCCAATGAACACCCAGGACTGATCTCCTTTAGGATGGACTGGTTGGATCTCCTTGCAGTCCAAGGGACTCTCAAGAGTCTTCTCCAACACCATAGTTCAAAAGCATCAATTCTTCGGCGCTCAGCTTTCTTCACAGTCCAACTCTCACATCCATACATGACCACTGGAAAAACCATAGCCTGGACTAGACGGACCTTTGTTGGCAAAGTAATGTCTCTGCTTTTGAATATGCTATCTAGGTTGGTCATAACTTTTCTTCCAAGGAGTAAGCGTCTTTTAATTTCGTGGCTGCAGTCACCATCTGCAGTGATTTTGGAGCCCAAAAAGATAAAGTCTGATGCTGTTTCCACTGTTTTCTCATCTATTTCCCATGAAGTGATGGGACCAGATGCCATGATGTTCGTTTTCTGAATGTTGAGCTTTAAGCCAGCTTTTTCACTCTCCTCTTTCACTTTCATCAAGAGGCTTTTGAGTTCCTTTTCACTTTCTGCCATAAGGGTGGTGTCATCTGCATATCTGAGGTTATTGATATTTCTCTTGGCAATCTTGATTCCAGGTTGTGCTTCTTCCAGCCCAGCGTTTCTCATGATGTATTCTGCATATAAGTTAAATAAGCAGGGTGACAATATACAGCCTTGACGAACTCCTTTTCCTATTTGGAACCAGTCTGTTGTTCCATGTCTAGTTCTAACTGTTGCTTCCTGACCTGCATACAGATTTCTCAAGAGACAGGTCAGGTGGTCTGGTATTCCCATCTCTTTCAGAATTTTCCACAGTTTATTGTGATCCACACAGTCAAAGACTTTGGCTTTAGTCTTAATTAGTGGGTAATAACTAGGAAGGTACATTCATGAAATACATATTTTAAACAATATACACTTTAGCATTATTTAATGGCAACTTCCAAAATAAATCTTGTTTACCTTCTGAAAAAAGTCACTGCTTATGACTCCTCTGAAGTAGACATTCTCAGTCTCTTTCTTTTTCAGTTTGTTTCAGGATAATTTGCTTTTAAAGTACTCCAGTTAGAAGTGGTTAGAGCAGGTGTTATGTTTAAAATATTTATTTGTTTGTTTATTATTTATTTATTTGGCTTTGACGGATTTTAGTTGCAGCATATGAGATATAGTTCCCCTACCAGGGATCGAACCCAGGTCTCCTCCATTGGGAGTGCACACTCTTAGTCACTGGCCCACCAAGGAAGTCCTGGAGCAGGTGTGTTATTATTCATTCCCTTTTCCCAGCATACATGCCTCCATGTCCCCAGATGTAGCCCCTGTCATGACTCCTGTGGCAGCCACTTCTTGCTTTTCCATAGATTTTCACTGTCATTGTATGTGAAGTTGCACTTTCTAGCTTGGCTTGTTTTGAACTTTGTGCACATGGAATTGTACTAAGTTCTCCCTTGTATTTTGCTTCATTACTCAACATTGTTTTTATGGTTGATCCTAGTTATTGCTTGTAATTAGTTGCTTGTTGTTCCATTGTAAGGGTATACCACAGTTTATCTACTGTGCTGTTGGTGAACGCTACAGTTTCTACAGTTTTTGGTAAATATGAACAGCACTGCTGTGAATTTTCTTCCACATGTACCCATGATATTCTTTTGAAGTGAGCTAGTTAGTAAGGTGGGCTTCTCTGGTGGCTCAGTGGTAAAGAACCCGCCTGCCAATGCAGGAGATGTGGGTTTGCTCCCTGGGTTGGAAAGATCCCCTGGAGAAGGAAACGGTAACGCACTCCAGTATTCTTGCCTGGGAAATCTCATGGACAGAGGCACCTGGCTGGTCACAGTCCGTGGGTCGCAGAGTCAGATATGACTTAGCAACTGAAGAGCAAACAAAGTAAGGTAGTTCTGTTTGTCTTAGTTATGTTGTTAACATCAATCTACATTATTAAACTCTTTTGGTTCAGAAAAGCCTCTTGACAACAAGAGAAAATGATAAATGATACTCCTCCTAAGGCCACTGTTTTAAGCTCCTTAAACAAATCAGGTTATTTCTTTACAGTAAGGTCTGGATTGGAGAGAAATGAGGAGCTTGGGTTTGGATGGAATGACTGGAGAGATTATTTCTTTTTAAGAAAAGTTATCAAGTGACCTTACTATTTCGTTTGAAGTGAATGCCTAAAACATTTATTCACTTATTTTTATTATAAATACAGAATCTACCTCAAAATTATTCATAAAATTTTATGTGGTTTTCTATGTCCTCTGTTAGTGAAGCTATTCCTACTTACCTTAAAGTCTCTTTTAACCTAAGCTTTTGGAGACAATTTTCTTCAAAGAAAACGAGTTGACCTTTTGTGGAACCAGATTTCAGAATCCCATATAGGATAACTCCAGTGTTTTCAATTATTCAATCAAAATATTTAATAGACTTTTGTTGAACACATAGTATATGCCTGATATTTTGCTCAACGCTGATGAATACATTTTAAATGCAACTGACTTTATTTATTTATTTTAAAATTTTATTTATTTTTAAATGTACTCTTGGCTGTGCTGGGTCTTCGTTGCTTTGTGGGCTTTCCTCTGGTTGCTGTGATCAGGGGCTGCTCTTAGTTGTGTGAGGGCTTCTCTTTGTGGAGCACAGGCTCTAGCGTGCACGGCCTCAGTAGTTGCAGCACATGGCCTCAGTAGTTGTGGCTCCTGGGCTCTAGAGCACAGGCTCAGTAGTGGTGGTGCACAGGCTTAGTTGCTTCGTGGCACGTGGGACTCTTTCCAGACCAGGGATTGAACCCATGTCTCCTGCATTGGCAGGTGGATTCTTTACCACTGAGTCACCAGTGAAGCCCCTGATGATTCTTTTTAACACGTGATCTTAACTCCTGTATCACTGAAAAATTAAAATTCTGCCAGGCAGGAACTTCAAATTTCTACCCCTTCTTATTTAAATCTTCACTTGACCTTGCTTTTTTCTGTTTTGTTTCAAAGGACAGTGCACACCCCTTACCTGGTTTTCTCTTATTAACTCAGTGTCCTTTCTTTATTAACCCATATCTTAGGAATCTTTGTTGTGTTTATACTGTAAGAATTCTTATCCTAGAGTACAAGAACTTTGGGGAATTCTTGAACCCCTTGGAATGCTTTGTAAACTTTTGTATGTGTTTGCATTTTCCTGAGGTCAGGACTCAGGTGCATGTAAATTGCTTCAGTCATGTTCAACTATTTGCGACCACATGGACTGTAGCCGGCCAGGGTCCTCTGTCCATGGGATTCTCTGGGCAAGAATACTGGAGTAGATTACCATGCCCTTCTCCAGGGGATCTTCCCAATCAAGGGATCAAACCTGCATCTCTTAAGTCTCCTGCAGTGGCAGGCAGATTCTTTACCACTCACGCCACATGGGAAGTCCTAGGACCCAGGGCTTTGCTTATTCCTGAAAGGGGTCCTTGACATACAGGAAATTAAGAAACAAGTTTTTCTCCCCTTGCATTGGCCCTTCAAGCTTTCTCTACCTCTTTTCTCACAATCACGCTTTGTAAAAGAAGTCTACATTTTCTATTTCTTTTTCTTTACTACTCCTTCGTTTGTTAGTCCTCCTACCATTGAAACTACCTTATTTGAATCATCAAAATTGATTATTTGGGAATGGTTTTTTTGAGTACCATTGAAACTACCTTATTTGAATCATCAAAATTGATTATTTGGGAATGGTTTTTTTGAGTACCATTGAAACTACCTTATTTGAATCATCAAAATTGATTATTTGGGAATGGTTTTTTGTGCGAGGCATTCCTCTAGACATTAGGGACATAACAGTGACCAGACAAGTGCCTAGAACACTTGGAGCTTAATTCTGGTAGAAGGTGACAGACAGTAAACAAATGAAGGTATAAATGATATAATTTCAAATCATGCTAAGTGTGAATAACCTAATGGGAGAGTAAATAGGAGAGAGGGTACTTTAGGTAAAAAAAAAATCAGGAAAGGCCCTTTGAATATTTGAGCTGAAGAGCTAAGGGTAAGAAGTAGCCATTCATACAAAGGACTGGGGAAGAAAATGTTCTCAACAGAGGGAAATCAAGGGAGGAGGCCCCGAAGTGGAAACAGATTGGCATGATAGAGGAACAGGAGGAAAATCAGTAAAGCTGGTGGGTGAACAAACGAGAGAGTAGGGGCTCTGCTCTGGCATGTGAGGGCAGTGGCCAGATCAGTCAGGCCTTAAAAAGTTTGGTTTTTATTCTGATTACATTGGGGAGCCATTGGGGTATTTTTGCGCAGGATCTCATTATTTTAAAGTGATTGTTTTGATTTAAGTTTGGAAAACAGGTCGCAGGGAGCAATAGTGGAAGCAAAAAGATTGGTTAGGAGACTACTTCAGTAATCCATGTGGGAGATGATGCTGATTTGAACCAATAAGGAGGCAATAATTAAAATGTACAGAAGTGGACGGATTGAGGATATATTTTGGAGATACATCCAAAAGGGCTTGTTGATGGATTTGAAGAGGTTCAGGGAAAAAGGAAACAAGGACAACTCCTCGGTTTTTTAGCTCAGTCACTGTACAAACGGCAGTGCCATTTGACACGGGAAGGACCAGGAAGGGACACGGTGGAGGCAGGGTTGAGAGCAGGAGTGCAGGCGGGGAAATTAAGAGGTCTGTTTTAACATGCTGAAGTTGGGATGACAGTGGATGTCCAACAAACCCAACACACGGTGTTAAGAGCTTCAGTAGGAATACGGTCATAGTTGGAGGGAAAGTGGAAAACATGTGCTGAGTCTTTTGGGGGAAAGCGAAAAAGTGAAAGTTAATCATTCAGTCATGTCCAATTCTTTGCAACCCATGTTCCTCTGTCCATTGAATTCTCCAGGTAAGAATATTGGAGTCAGTAGCCATTTCCTTCTCCAGGGGATTGTCGCGATCCAGGGATTGAACCTGGGTCTTCTGCACTGCAGGCAGATTCTTTACTGTCTGAACCACCAGGAGTCAGAAATACTTTTTTTGTAGTTCTGTATTGCCTTGCATAGGCTTCCCTGATAGCTCATTTGGTAGAGAATCCACCTGCAATGCAGGAGACCTGGGTTTGATCCCTGGGTTGGGAAGATCCCCTGGAGAAGGGAAAGGCTACCCACTCCAGTATTCTGGCCTGGAGAATTCCTTGGACTGTATAGTCCATGGAGTCAAAAATAGTCAGACACAACTGAGCGACTTTCACTTTCACTTTTCATTCCCTTGTGTACATGTATGTGCATTTCTCTCAGATGATACTAATTATGCTATACTGTACTTTCCAGTTTATTTGTTCTGGATTCTCTAGATTCATTGTGGGTTGAAATTGTAAGTTTTTGTTTTCCATCTGTCTAGCCCCCAAACTTAATATAGTTCATCCTTTCCTGAAAGTGAATGTCGCTCAGTCGTGTCCAACTTTTTGCAACCCCATGGACTATACAGTCCATCAAATTCTCCAGGCCAGAATACTAGAGTGAGTAGCCTTTCCCTTCTCCACGGGATCTTTCCAACCCAGGGATCAAAACCAGGTCTCCCACATTGCAGATGGATTCTTTACCAGCTAAGCCACAAGGGTGTTTATAAATTTGTTTGATAAGTGAATAAAGGTCACAGTCTGATAGTATGAGCTGAAATGGTGATGATCATGGTGGAAGGCAGGTGTTTGACAGAGATTTTCCTGAAGAGATCAGTAGGAAATGATGGCCAATTAAATAAGTTGAGTGTTGAGAGAAATTATTAATAATAGTAATTGTAAATAATAATTTATATAACAATTGTAAATAACAATAATATTTCAGATCAGAACAGATCAGTTGCTCAGTTGTGTCCGACTCTTTGCGACCCCATGAATCGCAGCACACCAGGCCTCCCTGTCCATCACCAACTCCCGGAGTTCACTCAGACTCACGTCCATCGAGTCAGTGATGCCATCCAGCCATCTCATCCTCTGTCGTCCCCTTCTCCTCTTGCCCCCAGTCCCTCCCAGCATCAGAGTCTTTTCCAATGAGTCAACTCTTCGCATGAGGTGGCCAAAGTACTGGAGTTTCAGCTTTAGCATCATTCCTTCCAAAGAAATCCCAGGGCTGATCTCCTTCAGAATGGACTGGTTGGATCTCCTTGCAGTCCAAGGGACTCTCAAGAGTCTTCTCCAACACCACAATTCAAAAGCATCAATTCTTCGGCGCTCAGCTTTCTTCACAGTCCAACTCTCATGACCCAGGAAAAACCATAGCCTTGACTAGACAAACCTTTGTTGGCAAAGTAATGTCTCTGCTTTTGAATATGCTATCTAGGTTGGTCATAACTTTTCTTCCAAGTAGTAAGCGTCTTTTAATTTCATGGCTGCAGTCACAATAATATTTAGTAGTTATTATTTATTGCCAAGCCCTATTCTAAGTGCTTTACATAAAATAAATCCTCACAACAACTCTGTGAAGCAAGTACTGTTATCATTCCTATTTTGTTTTATGCTTTAGATACTTATTTGTTTATTTTGCTGCTCTGGCTCTTAGTTGTGGCATGCAGAATCTTTCAGTGCAACATGTGAACTCTTAGTTGTGGCATGTGGCATCTAGTTCCCTCACCAGGGATTGAATCCACTCCCACTGCATTGGGAGCACAGTGTTAGCCACTGAACCAGCAGGGAAGTCACTGTCATCCCTATTTTAGAGATAAGGAAGCTGGGACCAGAGTAGTAATTTGCCCACGGTCATGCAGCTGACAAGGGGCAAAACTGACATCATGAACCAAAGCAGACTGATGCTACAGAGCATGCTCTTAACGATGGTGCTGTGTTGCTTCCCCAGTGAGAAGGATTGCGATTCTAGCTTGGGTGACAATTGCTGCTCGAAAAGTACTCTGTACTTTACTTACATGCCTTCTCTGACCTCTGTTCCATCCAGAGGTCATGGGAAGGTGGAAGATATTCAGGTGGACCAAGGTGGAAAAACTGGCAGGCCAGGCATGGCCATTTCAGATAGACTGATTTCTCTCCCTCTTTATTGCTTTCAAAGCTAGTGCAGGGAAAGCAGCAACTCTAATATGATGGCTCACAGTTGTCAGGTAAACTCTTGGTCTCTATACTTTTAATTTCTAGACCTGACTGATAGTAAACTTGACTGTTCATCTTACCAAAAGAAGAGGGAAGCTTCCTTTTTCTAAATTAATTTTTATTGGAGTATAGTTGCTTTACAGTGTTGTGTTTCTTGCTGTATAGCAAAGTGAATCAGTCATATGTATACGTATATCCCCTCTTTTTTAGATTTCCTTCCCATTTAGGCCATCACAGAGCACTGAGTAGAGTTCCCTGTGCTGTACAATTGGTTCTCATTAATTCTGTTGATATTTTGTACATAGTTGTGTATATATGTCAGTTCCAACTCCCAATTCCGCCCTTCCACCCTGGGAAAGTTCCCTTTTGTCTGCTTTAGTACACTGCTTCATTATCAAGCTCTACAAATTTATATTGACACCTTCCTGTTATCCAAAGAACTCAGTGCAGATTTTATGGGCATACAGAGAGCTCTAGCATATTGCTTGTTCTTAAGATACTAATCAAATCTCTTATGATTATACAGTGGAAGTGAGAAATAGATTTAAGGGAATAGATCTGATAGACAGAGTGTGTGATGAATTATGGAGGGAGGTTCGTGATATTGTACAGGAGACAGGGATCAAGACCATTCCCAAGAAAAAGAAATGCAAAAAAGCAAAATGGCTGTCTGAGGAGGCCTTACAAATAGCTGAGAAAAGAAGAGAAGCAAAAAGCAAAGGAGAAAAGGAAAGATATACTCATTTGAATGTGGAGTTCCAAAGAATAGCGAGGAGAGATAAGAAAGCCTTCCTCAGCTATCAGTGTGAAGAAATACAAGAAAACAATAGAATTGGAAAGACTAGAGATCTCCTCAAGAAAATTAGAGATGCCAAGGAGACATTTCATGCAAAGATGGACTCAATAAAGGACAGAAATTGTATGGACCTAACAGAAGCAGAAGATATTAAGAAGAGGTGGCATGAATACACAGAAGAACTGTACAAAACAGATCTTCATGACCCAGATAATCACGATGGTGTGATCACTCACCTAGAGGCAGACATCCTGGAATGTGAAGTCAAGTGGGCCTTAGGAAGCTGACTATGAACAAAGCTAGTGGAGGTGATGGAATTCCAGTTGAGCTATTTCAAATCCTGAAAGATGATGCTGTGAAAGTGCTGCACTCAATAAGCCAGCAAATTTGGAAAACTCAGCAGTGGCCACAGAACTGGAAAAGGTCAATTTCTATTCCAATCCCAAAGAAAGGCAATGCCAAAGAATGCTCAAACTACCACACAATTGCACTCATCTCACATGCTAGTAAAGTAATGCTCAAAATTCTCCAAGCCAGGCTTCAACAGTACATGAACTGTGAACTTCCAGATGTTCAAGCTGGTTTTGGAAGAGGGCAGAGGAACCATAGATCAAATTGCCAATATCCGCTAGATCATTGAAAAAGCAGGAGAGTTCCAGAAAAACATCTATTTCTGCTTTATTGAGTATGTCAAAGCCTTTGACTGTGTGGATCACAATAAACTGTGGAAAATTCTGAAAGAGATGGGAATACCAGACTACCTTACCTGCTTCCTGAGAAATCTGTACACAGGTCAGGAAGCAACAGTTAGAACTGGACATGGAACAACAGACTGGTTCCAAATAGGAAAAGGAGTATGTCAAAGCTGTATATTATCACCTTGCTTATTTAACTTATATGCATCATAAGAAGTGCTGGGCTGGATGAAGCACAAACTGGGATCAAGATTGCTGGGAGAAATATCAATAACTTCAGATATGCAGATGACACCACCCTTATGGCAGAAAGTGAAGAGGAACTAAAGAGCCTTTTGATGAAAGTGAAAGAGGAGAGTGAAAAAAAATTGGCTTAAAACTCAACATTCAGAAAATGAAGATCATGGCATCTGGTCCCATCACTTCATGGCAAATAGATGAGAAACAATGGAAACAGTGACATACTTTATTTTTGGGGGCTCCAAAATCACTGCAGATGGTGACTGCAGCCACGAAATTAAAAGACACTTACTCATTGGAAGAAAAGTTATGACCAACCTAGACAGTATATTAAAAAGCAGAGATATTACTTTGCCAACAAAGGTCTGTCTAGTCAAGGCTATGGTTTTTCTAGTCATCATGTATGGATGTGAGTTAGACTATAATGAAAGCTGAGCACTGAAAAATTGATGCTTTTGAACTGTGGTGTTGGAGAAGACTCTTGAGAGTCCCTTGGACTGCAAGGAGATCCAACCAGTACATCCTCAAGCAAATCAGTCCTGAATATTCATGGAAGGACTGATGTTGAAGCTGAAACTCCAGTACTTTGGCCACGTGATATGAAGAACTGAATCACTAGAAAAGACCCTGATACTGGGAAAGATTGATGGCGGGAAGAGAAGGGAACGGCAGAGAATGAGATGTTTGGATGGCATCACCAACTCAATGAGCATGAGTTTGAGTAAACTTCGGTAGTTGGTGATGGACAGGGAGGCCTGGCGTGCTGCAGTCTATGGGGTCACAAAGAATCGGACACGAATGAGCAACTGAACTAAACGAACTGAAACATACTAATAACTATGTGAGGAAGACCACGGAAAATGCATAGCTACATAAATTGTTGTATTACGAGTATCTTGGATGTCTCAATGAAGAGGTGATCACTGTTTGACAGAGAAGACAGAGAAAGCCTCCTGGTGAATTTGGAATTCAAGCCTTAGAATGCCGGGAGCCACCGCAGGAGATCCCACCCATGACAAGGTCATGAGGAAGAGACCTGACAGGCAAGGCAGATCAGGACCCTGGACCTGCTCGAGCATCTACCCCGAAACCAAAATCTGTCTGTGTACTGTTTACTATATTATGTTTTTCACCAACTCTTCTGACATTAGCAGGGGGCTATCCCTGACCACCTTTCTCTGAAGAAAATCAACTTAGGGCTCTAATTAATAAGTCTCCTGGACATGAAAGGAGTATTTCAATTCAAATCCCTCTGATTAGCATTCTAGCTTGCTTGACAGGTTTATCCATACTCTTAACACTAACGCACATGAATATTCACAACTTCCCAACCGTGAAAGGCACGGGAAGCCTGAACATTCTAAAAGTCCTAATGGGCATAGAGCCCTTTAAGGGGTGAAAAATTATTAGAATAGTACTGGTAAAGGGCTTCATTATTGGGCCAATGCTTGCTGCCAAGTTCCTGTATCTCTTGTCCATTGTCACCTGCGAGTGCGTTAGTTAATGTAGTTGAAATGTAAGAAAAACAAGTAGTAGCCTTGGTATTAACCACATCAGACCTTTGAGCTAATAAGTTCTTTCTTTGTTGTGACCCACTGCACCTTTGCTCCGTGAGAATGTAACTGTTTAGTACTTTCTGAGGCTGACACAGATTAGAAATATAAAGAAAAAACACTTCAAGGGAAAACAAGTTTTCTGGTTGATCAACCTTTATCAAAAAAGGGTCATAAAATGTCAACAGGCCTCCAGGCCAGAAGATAATGTACATAGCAAAAAACCCTTGTTTATGGAAAGGCATACAGAAAAAAATCCTGGTTTCAATAAGGGCAAAACTGCTGGAGTGTTTGGGCTGACTCTGCATGACCTTGCATCTTTCATTTCCCTCTATGTACAAGTCAGGGTATAAAAGCTCCTTTTGAAAATAAAGTTATGGGCCTCGCTCACCAAAGCTTGGCCTCCCCGTGTCATTCATTCGCCGACGCCGTCCATCCTGAGGGTACCCTTGGATCCTCCTGGGGCTGGACCCAGCATTAGAAGTTTCTTTTACTTTGGTGGAGAAAAGGGTGAGGGCAGGGCTCATGAGCAGAAGATAATATGGGGGCATCCCTGATGGTCCTGTGGCTAAGACTTCATGCTTTTAATGCAGAGGACCCAGATTCGATCCCTGGTCAGGGAATTAAATCTCACTTAGTGCGACTAAGAGTTCTCATGCCACTCTTTTTTTTTCAGTATTTATTGGAGTATAGTTGCTTTACAGTGTTCTGTTAGTTTCTGATGTACAGCAATGTGAATCAGCCAAATGTATATATATCCCCTCTTTGTCACTGAGTTCCCTGTGCTATAGAGTAGGTATACAGTAGGTTCCTATACAGCAGGTTCTCATTAGTTATCTATCTTATTCATGGGATCAATAGTGTATGTATGGTTTACTTGCTAAGTCATGTCCCACTCTCATGACCCCATGGACTGTAGCCTGCCAGACTCCTCTGTTCGTAGGATTTTCCAAGGAAGAATACTGGAGTGGGTTGCCACACTGCAGGCAGATTCTTTACTGACTGAGCCAGCAGGGAAACCCCAGTGTATATATGTCAGTCCCAATCTCCCAATTCATTCCACCCCTCATTTACCCCTTTGCTGTCTATATGTTTGTTCTCTACGCCTGTGTCTCTGTTTCTGCTTTACAAATAGGTTCATCTGTATGAGAAGCTTTTTCTTTTTCATGTTTTATTTATTTTTATTTTTCAGTTGTGCAACTTGTGGGCTTGCAGAATCTTAGTTCCCTGGCCAGGGATTGAATCCGAGCCCCTTGGTTGGAAATAAGCACTCGTAACCACTGGATCACCAGAAAATTCCCGCTGAGCAGTTTCTTGAAATGCAATATTTCAGATCGACTGTGAATTAAAAAAAAAAAAATCTGCATTTTAACAAGATTCCCAAATTATTCACGTTTACTAAAATTTGAAAAGTAGTGAGGAGTCATTTGATCGTTATGCTGAGTTGCATGTTTATAACTAAGGATATGTTTTCAACAGAAACTATGTAAGAAATGGTGGTTAGGATTTCAGCCTAACCCATACAGGCCTGAAACGATTCATAATTAGAAACGCTGTGTGGAGTCTAATGCTTACGTTCTAGGACAGGCAGGAACTGCTGGACTGGAGAACAGAAAAAGCAGATTCGTGTCTTGGTTAGAGAAAGGGAAAAAGCAAAATAAACATATCAGACTGCTATGGGCTGGTTTGCACAGGGTGTGACACAAGTTCAGTGACTGGGGATACTGATCCTGTAATTTCCCAAGAACTAGGTTCTGGAGCGCAGCATCTGTGTTGCTTTGCTTGTAGCAAATTCTGTCTTAACATAGTGGCAGCCTTGATTGAGAGAACAGATTATTTCCATAAATTATACAGGTTCTAAGATACATAGTCAAGTGAAAAAAAGCACCTGCAGAGTAGTATGTATAGTATGCATGTGTGCATTCCAAGTCGCTTCAGTGGTGTCTGCCTGACCCTTTATGACCCTATGGACTGTGGCCTGCCAGGCTTCTCTGTCCATGGGATTCTCCAGGCAAGAACACTGGAGTGGGTTGCCATGCCCTCCTCCAGGGAATCTTTCTGACCCAGGGATCGAACCCACATCTCTTATGTCTCCTGTATTGGCAGGCGGATTCTTTACCACTAGTGCCACATGGGAAATCCCATGTGTAGTATGCTAAAGTGGAAAATCTTTAACACTTGTTGTTTTGCCCATGTGCAAATATGTATGTAGAAAAATTCCTAGAAATGGAATTATTTGTACAGAAGCTGTGTAGATTTGTAATGTTGCTAGATTTTACCCAGTTGTTTCCATAAATATCGTATCTATTTACACTGCTACTAGTGATATTTAAGAATGTTTAGTTATATAACCAACTTTATGATCTTTGCCAATGCGATGGTTAAAAAATGGTATTTCAGTGTTGTTTTAATTTGTATCCCTCTAAATGGTGAGATTAAATATCTTGAAATGTATTTAAAAGTCATTTCTGTGAAATATCCTGGTGCATGGGTGCATGCTCAGTCGTATCCAACTCTTTTTGACCCCATGAACTGTAGCCTGCCAGGCTCCTCTGTCCATGGGATTTCCCAGGTAAGAATACTGGAGTGGGATGCCATTTCCTCCTCCAGGGGATCTTCCCAACACAGGGATTGAACCAGGGTCTCCTGCAATGCAGGTGGATTCTTCACCACTGAGCCACCTGGGAAGCCCCTTATTCTTGGCCAGTTTTATATTACAGTATTTCTTTTCCTTTTTTTATTTATAGGAATTATTTACATATTAGGGAAGTTAGCCCTTTGTGATATGGGTAGCAAATCTTTTTGTTAATACACAAAAACAGCAATGAACAGGTAGCTAGTGGCTGCTGTATTGAATATCATAGGCCTCGAAGTTGACCATTGCTGCTGACCCTAAGGAAATGGCAACCCACTCCAGTGTTCTTGCCTGGAGAATCCCATGGACAGGGGAGCCTGGTGGGCTGCCGTCTATGGGGTTGCACAGAGTCGGACACAACCTATGGGGTTGCATAGAGTTGGACATGACTGATGTGACTTAGCAGCAGCAGCCTGTTTCCTTATATACAGTGGGGTATGTGTTTTTTAAAAATTGTGTTCAAGATTGTAGTTCCATATATAGAAAACACATGGAAAAAGTTTTGTAATGTAGTTTTAAGAAACTAAAACTTGATGAAGTCCTTTTACCTGGTGGAACAAGGTTAAAAACATTTTTTTAATTGAATGTTACTAATTTTCAAAATTTTAATTGTTATGGGAAATCACATGGCTGTTTTAAACCTAAATGTCTCTGTATTATTCTCATTCTTTCCACCAGGTTACCACCAAAGAACATGATTTTGGTCTAGGGGCTCCAGTTTCTGAAGCTGAAAAATACCAGAATATTCTCCAGCTAGAGCAAGAAGTGAGAAATCAAGACAAATTCATCTCTACACTGAAATTACAGGTTACACTTAGTTTCTGTGCATATGTCCCTAAGTTAATTTAGGGTGGGGGCCTATATTAAAATAAGATAGAGAATAAATTCTCATTCAGTACTCATTTAAATTGTATGGGTCTAAAATCATTCCATTTTTATCTTAACCATCTTGAAAACACAGGTTCAGAGTGAGTACAGACTGTGTGCCAGGTATTGGATCAGATGCTTTTAAGTACATAACCTTACTTCGTCATCCTGACCTTGTAAGACTGTGGTGTCACTTCCATTTTACAGATGTGGAAGCTAAAGTTCCGAGAGGTTAAAGAATTATTATATTTGACTAATGAGTGACAGAGCTAGGATTTTCCTGAACTCCCAGTTTAGCTGGAATTTGATTCCAGTTCTGTGAACTCCCAAGTTCAGTCCTGTTTCTGGTCTCCTGGTGTCTGACCTGTGGAATAGCTATTAATGAAGTGAAAAGTGTTAGTCACTTAGTCGTGGCCGATTCTTTGCAACCCCATGGACTGTGGCCCACCAGGCCCCTCTGTATATGGAATTCTCCAGACAAGAAACTGGAGGGGGTTGCCATTGCCTTCTCCAAGGGATCTTCCTGACCCAGAGATTGAACCTGGGTCTCCTGCATTGCAGATAGATTCCTTACCATTTTTCCTAGCCAACAAGGCTGTTAAAAGAAACTTCCTCTTCTAGGAAAATGGAGTAGACTTGCTTTTCCTTACTCTTTCCACTAAGTACAGCTGAAACCCTGAATATTATGTGTGAAGCAAACCTAAAAACACTTTGACTGGTGAGCAGAAGGAAGAGTTGCTAGGCATCTCAGTGCCCAGTGACTGTTAGGACGTGGTAGGAAGTTTCTGGTTTTTCTTTGTGCTCCAGGTATCCCAGGCAGAGTACTGGAAAAACTGGCAACCAGAAATAAGGGATGCAGATTAAAAAAGGTGTCAGAAAAGCCATGCCTCCTAGCCAAAGGACTAGGAAATGGGCAATCTAGCAAGGCAGATTACTCTTAGATAAGAACTGCCCACTCTTAGCAAATACCAAGGAGAAATCTAGCCCCATAAAAGCCTAGACATCCACCCTTGTCACACTATAACAAGGAGCCCACCTTGCCCCACCCTCTGCCACCCTGCCCCAGAAGGCCCCCATCCCACCACTGTTGTATCAAAGAAGGCTGAGTGGAGAACTAAGACTTTAGCGTCCATTAGGCAGTAAGGAAGTCCCCAACCCCACATTGTCAGCAGAGACCATGTGGGGAGCCAGGAAATCCACTGCCACCTGGTAGTAAGAGAAGCTTCCTTTTTCTGTTTGCTGGGGTGATACCAGAGGTGACCTAATGCAGAGTCGGAACCTTTACCACCCTACAGCAGGAACAAGTCTACCCACCCACAGTGGCTGTGGGGAGCAGTAATAAGATGCCTCTCTTCCTGCTCGCTCTGGTGGTATCAGCCGAGGATGAATTCTCATCCCTGCCTAGCAGTCACAAGAAGCCCCACGTTTCCTGGGTGTTACCCGAGGCCTTATGGAGAGATTGGACTTCCGCTCCTGTCCACAGTAACAAGCCAGTGTCCCTCTTTTCCTGCTGGAGCAGTGTCACAGGAACCCTCCCAAAAAACATGAGTCGGTGTCTTAGACTACCAGACCTCAATAAAAGATAAAATCACTCCTCATCCCCCAAATCAGGATGCTGTCAACCTCTGTGAGAAAAGAGGTGTCTCTAACCCTAACCCTAACCCTAATTGGTGTCCTCACCAATGCAGAGATGAATCAGATAATAGTTATCTGACAAAGATTTTAAATTAGCCCTCAAATAAATGCTTTAACAGGCAATTTTGAGCGTGCTTGAAACAAACAGAAAATATCATCAAAGAAACAAAAGATATAAAGTATTAATAAAGTATTAAGTATTATTCCAGTGGAATTTTGGCAGCAAATAAGATGTTCTTCAGTAGATGAATAGATAAACTGTGGTACACAGTAGAATATTATTCATTGATAAAGAGAAATGAGCCATCAAGCCATAAAAGACATGAAAGAACCTTGAAAGGATATTGCGAGGTGTTAAAAGCCCATCTGAAAAGATTACGTACTCTGTGACTCCAACTTCAGGACCATCTGGGAAAGACAAAGCAAAGACATTAGAAGATCACTGGTTGTCAGGGGTTTGGAGGGAGGGGTGAATGGAGCACAGTGGGTATTTAGGGCAGTATATATTCTGTATAATACAGTAACACTAGCTACATGTCACTATACATTTGTAAAAACCCACAGAATCTACAACCCAAGGAGTGGACCCTAATTAAACTCTGGATTTCAGTTAATAATAATTTATAATGTTGGTTCATCAGTTGTAACCAACGTACCACACTAAAACAAGATGTAAATAAGGGGAAATCGGGGTGAGTGGGAGAGGAGAGAAGGGTGTGTGGAAACTCTGTACTTACTGGTCAGTTTTTCTGTAAACCTAAAACTGCTCTAAAAAAGTAAGGTCTGTTAAAGAAAAAAACACATGGGAGAAAAGATTTCCAAATTATGTATCTGATAAGGAGTTAATATCCAGAGTATATAAAGAACTCCTACAACTCAGCAACAAGAAGACCCAAAACAACTCAGTTCAAAAATGGGCAAAAGACTTGAGTAGGTATTTCTCCAGAGAAGAGATACAAATGGCCATAAGCATATGAAAAGATGATCAGCATCACAGTCTTTAAGGAAATGCAAATCAAAACCACTATGAGATATCACTTCACACCAATTAGGACCACTAGTTATCATCAAAAAGCAAAAAATAACACATATTGATGAGGATGTGGAGAATCTGGAGTTATTTATGCATTGCTAATGTAAAATTGTTTAACAAAAAAGTTTGATAATTCCTCAAAAAATTAAGTATAGGATTACCATGTGATCTAGCTATTCCACTCCCAGGAATATCCTCAAACTATTAAAAGCAGGGACTTAAACAGATACTTCTATTCCAAAGTTCATGATAGCCAAAATGCAGAAAAAACCCGGATGTCCATCGACGGATGAATGCATAAACAAAGTGAGGTATATACAAGCAACGGAACTTTATTCAGCCTTAATTCAGATGGGAGACAACAAGATGGATGAGCCCTGAAAACGGCGTGCTAACTGAATTAAGGTACAGGGCAAATATTGTATGATTCCACTTACAAGAGTTAGATTCATAGGTGATTATTTAATGGGTACAGTTTCTGTTTATGATGATGAAAAAGTCCTGGGAATTAGATATGGGACGGTCGTACTATGTTGTGAATGTACTCAATGCTACTGAATTTTACACTTAAAAATGGTTAGAGTGGTAAATTTTGGGATGTTCTATAACTGAAATTAAAAACTCAACAAACAAACATGGAGAAGAGAAGAATGAATCACTGAACATGAGAGTAGAAACAGAGAAATTACCTAATGTGAACAATAGAGAGAAAATAGATTGAAAAGAATGTGAACAAAACCTCTGGAACAGGTGGGCCTATAAGAAATGCTCTGCATTTGGATGGCTGGAGTCCCAGAAAGAGAGGTAAGAGAAGGTGGGGCTGAAAAAATATTTGAAGAAATAATGGCTAAATATTCCCCAAATTTGAAAGTGAGACTAGGGGTCTCCCAAAGAAATCTACCCTGAGACACTTCATATTCAAACTGAAAAGTAAAGACAAAAAACATCCTGAAAGAAATGAGAGAAATAATTCATAATTTATAGGGGAACACCAATTTAAATGACTGCAAATCCAAAAACATGGATATCAGAAGGAGGAAGTGGCACAACATTTTTTCAAGTGCTGGAAGAAAAGAGCTGTCAACCTAGTACATATTCTGTATTTAGAGAAGTATCTTTCACAAATGAAGGGCGAATTAAGATGTTCTCAGATGAAGAAAACTGAGTTTGTTGCCAGCAAAGCTACCCTAAAAGAATAGCTAAAGGAATTTCTCTAATGAAGAAGGAAGTGATAAAAGGTGTAGTCTTGGAAGAAGAAGAGGGAAGGAAGAACAATCCGTAGAGCAAAAATATGGGTAGCTCTGATAGAATTTCCTTTTCTACTTTTCTGAATTGTATCTGTCAGATGTCTTTATCAATGCATGCAAAGGGAATATTTAAGACAATTATCTTATTAATAGAGGAGGGTAAGGGACATAAAGGGAGGTAATAATTTTCACTTCACTTGAATTAGTAAAATGTAGGCTGTGATGTGTGCTCAGTCACTCAGTTATATCTGATTCTTTGCAGCCCCATGTACTCTAGCCCACCAGGCTCCTCTGTCCATGAGGAATTTTCCAGGCAAGAATACTGGAGTGGGTTGTAATTTCCTACTCCAGGGAGTCTTCCCTACCCAGAGATCGAACTCGTGTCTCTTGCATTGGTAGGTGGATTCTTTACAAATTGTACCACCTGGAAAGCCCGGAGGCTGTGATAGCTTATGAATATAAATGAAACACCTAGAGCAACAACTAAGAATCTCTACAAAGAGATATACTGAAAATTGCTATGTATAAATCAAAATGGAATTCTAAAAAATGTTCAAGTAACTCAGAGGAAAGCAGGTAAAATAAAACAAACAAACAAAAAAAACCAGAAAATAACAAAAAAATCACACTTGAATCTTAGCATAAAAGTAAATACATTAAATATATGTAATCTAAATACACCAATTAAAAGATAGAAATTGTCACAGTAGATTAAAAAGAAACATGACCTAGCTTTATGCTGTCTGTGAGAAATTCACTTCAAATATAATGATATAGCTAGCTTGAAAGGCATTCAGACCCAAATGAAGAAATGGAACTTTCCCTGTTTACAGATGATGTGATCTTCTTGCTGGAAAATCTTGTAAAATCTACAGTGTAGAAACTGGAACTAATAAATGAGTTCAAAAGGTCAGAATACAAGACAAACATATTGTATATTTGTATATTATAATTAAGTTGTGGAAATTTAAAAAGATGCAATACCATTTACAATCACTCAAATAGAAAATGTAATCTTTGGATATAAATCTAGCTAAATAAGTATGCACTTACATTCTGAAAACTATGAAATGTTAATAAGAGAAATCAGAGTAGATCTAAACAAATGTTCAGGGATTGGAAGCCTCAACCTAATAAAGATGTCAATTCTTTCCAAATTGATACACAGATTTAGTGTGATTCCCATCAAAATTCCAGGAAAAAATAATTTTGAAAAAGAACAAGGTGGAAAGAGTCATTCTCCTTGATTTTAAAACTTAATATATGGCTATAATAATCATGATTGTATGGTATTGCTAGAGTAATAGACACAGATCAATGATACAGAATAGAGAATCCAGAAATAGCCTTACACAAGTACAGCAAGATGATTTTTGGCAGAGGTACAAATACAGTCTAGGAGTAGAAGAAAGGGAGTCTTTTCAACAAAAGTTGTTGGATATCTTTTAGGGAAAAAAAAAATTAGACTAGACCTAAACCTCATACCTTACACAAAAATTAACTCAAAGTGGATCAAATGTAAAAAAAAAACTATGAAACTTTTAAAAGATAACAGGAAAAAATCTTCAGGATCTTGGACTTGCTGAAGAGTTCTTAGACAAGAGAATAGAAATATGATTCATAAAAGAAAAAGTTGATGATTTGAATTTTATCAAGATTTAAGCCCTTTGCTCTGCAAGATCAGATCAGATCAGATCAGTCACTCAGTCGTGTCCAACTCTTTGTGACCCCATGAATCGCAGCACGCCAGGCCTCCCTGTCCATCACCAACTCCCGGAGTTCACTGAGACGTCCATCGAGTCAGTGATGCCATCCAGCCATCTCATCCTCTGTCGTCCCCTTCTCCTCTTGCCTCCAATCCCTCCCAGCATCAGAGTCTTTTCCAATGAGATAACTCTGCATGAGGTGGCCAAAGTACTGGAGTTTCAGCTTTAGCATCATTCCTTCCAAAGAAATCCCAGGGCTGATCTCCTTCAGAATGGACTGGTTGGATCTCCTTGCAGTCCAAGGGACTCTCAAGAGTCTTCTCCAACACCACAGTTCAAAAGCATCAATTCTTCGGCACTCAGCCTTCTTCACAGTCCAACTCTCACACCCATACATGACCACAGGAAAAACCATAGCCTTGACTAGACGAACCTTTGTTGGCAAAGTAATGTCTCTGCTTTTGAATATGCTATCTAGGTTGGTCATAACGTTCCTTCCAAGGAGTAAGCGTCTTTTAATTTCATGGCTGCAGTCACCATCTGCAGTGATTTTGGAGCCCAGAAAAATAAAGTCTGACACTGTTTCCACTGTTTCCCCATCTATTTCCCATGAAGTGATGGGACCGGATGCCATGATCTTAGTTTTCTGAATGTTGAGCTTTAAGCCAACTTTTTCACTCTCCACTTTCACTCTCATCAAGAGGCTTTTTAGTTGCTCTGCAGAAGCCCCTGTTAATAGGATGAAAAGATAAGCCACAATCCCTGTTTCTGTCAAAGGACTCATATCGAGAACAAATGTGGAGAACTCTCAAAACTCAACAGGTAAAAAAAAGTAAGCAATCCAAGTAGAAAATGAACAAAGTATATGAAGATATATTTCACAGAAAGAAATATTGTAGACAAACAAAAAGATGTTCATCTTTTCTAACAGGGAAATACAAATTAAGACCATGATGATATAACAATGCATACTGTTGAGAGCAGTTAAAATAAAAAACAGTGACAGTACAAAAAGCTGGCAAAGATGAGGATCACTCATATATTCTTGATGGCAATGGGGAATGGTACAGCCACTTTGGAAATAGTTTAGTTCTTAAAACACTAAACGTACATTACCATACAACTCAGAAACTTTTCTCTTGGGAATTTATTCCAGAGAAATTAAAATTATGTTCACTCAAAAACCTGTATACAGTTGTTCATAGCAGCTTTATTTGTTGTAGTCCCAAACTGGAAACATCTAAAATTTTGCTTAAGTGGTGAATGATTAAACAAACCATGGTAATCCATACTGTGAAATATTATTCAGCAATGACAAAGAACTATTGCTCCACATAGCAATTTAGATATCAAGGGCACTGTTTTGAGTGAAAAAACCAGTGTCAACAGATAACATACTGTGATCTGTATCACATGACTCTGTTTATGTTATGTTGTTGTTGCTAAGTTGTGTCCAACCCCAGGGGTTGCAGTGCGCCAGGCTTCCCTGTTCTTCACTGTTCTGTAGTTTGCTCAGACTCATGTCGATTGAGTCAGTGATGCCATCCAGCCAGCTTATCCTCTGTTGCCCCTCTCCTCCTGCCCTCACTCTTTCCTCGCATCAGGGTCTTTTCCAGCGTGTCGTCTCTTCACATCAGGTGACTGAAATATTGGAGCTTCAGTTTCAGCATCAATCCTTCCAGTGAATATTCAGGGTTGATTTCCTTTTGGATTGCCTGGATTAATCTCCTTGCAGTCCAAGGGACTGTCAAGAGTCTTCTCTAGCACCGTAGTTCAAAAGCTTCAATTCTTCGGCACTCAGCCTGCTTAATGGTCCAACTCTCACGTCTGTACATGACTACTGGAAAAACCATAGCTTTCACTATATGAAATTTTGCCAGCATTTATTTATGTTATCTACCTATTTATGTTGCATTCTCCAAATGACAAAATTATAGAGATTAATGATTCTTGACATTTAAGGGTGAGGAGGGAATGGCTGTGACTGTAAAGGAGTAAGGGGAGGGTGATCTTTGTGGAGATGGAATAGTTCTGTATCTTACGGAGGTGGTAGTTACAGCAGTTTACACATGATAAAATGATATAGACCAGTAGACACTGTTTCAGTGTCAAATCTCTGGGTTTGATATTGTGCTGTAATTATTTAATATGTAACTGTTGGAAAAACTGGATTAAAGGCACATGAACCTCTCTACTACCTTTGCAGCTTCCTGTGAACTTTTAGTTATTTCAACTTTTTTTTTTAATAAAACCTTTTGTTTGATTACCTGTTATCTGCCAGCAATTTTACTTGAACTTTTAGATCTTTCTAACTTTCCCTGCAAATTATAGGTATTCTCCCCATTTAATAGATGAGATTTAGGAGGAGGCTTCATTTGTTTTTTTCTGAAATCAGATGCATCTCAGGATCAAGAAAATCTGGTAAATTGCCTGAGGTCAAGTGACTAGTGAAGAACTACAGCAAGCTTTAAACCTGGCTGCCTCAGCCCAAAAGCCCATGTCCTTTCTCACGTCCTCCTCTAAGTACTTGTGTCTTGGAATTAAGTAAAAGTAGGGCTTAATGTTGAGGTGAGGGAGTATTTATTTATTTATAATGCTAAATAATAATTTAGCATTATAGGCTAGATATATGATAAATGATACAGAAATGAGAGGTATGTTGATCCAGAAATTAGAAACATGAGCCCTTTAAAGTTACTTAGAATTTAGTGGAAGGGTCAGGGAAGTAAAGACATGATTATAATACATCTTATAAAAATACTAAGATAAAACTATATAAGAAGCTTTTTATATAAAGAAGAGGTTACAGATTTCTCCTCTCCAGAGGAGAGAAACCTGTAACCTCTCCTGGGGCAGTGGAAGGTTAGCAAACAGGTTTAGCATGTTCTTGTTGCTCAGAGACATGCCACCATAGAAACTGTGAACAGAGACAAAAAGACAGACAAATTGAAGTTTGTTTGATTATCCCACATCCTATAGTTTAAGAAAAATACTAGTAATGAAAGTAGGTAATGAGAGTAGGGGAAAGGAAAGAAACTTAGTGTAATCATGGATGAGAAGAGCCAACAGGATATATCATTGCATGGTTTCTGTACTAGTTACTAAAGGTGAGCTGCAGGTTGTTTTATAGTTCCTAGAGGCAAAGGCAACAACGAAATTGTAGTTAAATAATTTATGGTCCAAAGGATAAAAACAAACCAGGTATACAAAGAGGTACATTTTTTCCTGAAACTGGAGACCTGAGCAAAGCTCTCCCTGAGGGTTCTTTTTTTAATTTATTGAAGTATAGTTGATTTATAATGTGTTAGCTTCTGATGTGTACAGCAAAGTGATTCAGTTATATGTATATTATTTTTCATTTTCTTTTCCATTATGGTCTATTACAGAATATTGAATATAATTCCCTGGGCTATACAGTAGGGCTTTATTATTTATCCATTCTATATCCCTGAGGATTCTTACAAAGAGGGTTCTGTAACATAGTATATAGCACTTTTCAATAAATTCCCTAATAGAGGTTTTAAAATCAGTTTAGCAAGATTGTTTCTTTTTTTTTAATTAATTTTTATTGGAATATAGTTGCTTTACAATGTTGTGTTAATTTCTACTATACAGCAAAATGAATCAGCCATCCATGTACATGTATCTCCTCCCTTTTGGGCTTCCTTCCAGGTCACCACAGTGCATTAAGTAGAGTCTGTGTGAGACTGTTTCTTACAGCCTGTCTAGAAGTTAGGTATATATTGAAGAGGTGGAAAGGGTTTTACAGGCAGTAGGCCTTGAATCACAAATGAAATTTGTTCGTCTCATTCTCAGTGTAATGAAGCACCATACGTCTACTGCTAAGTCACTTCAGTCATGTCCGACTCTGTGTGACCCCATAGACGGTAGCCCACCAGGCTCCCCCGTCCCTGGGATTCTCCAGGCAACAACACTGGAGTGGGTTGCCATTTCCTTCTCCAATGCATGAAAGTGAAAAGTGAAAGGGAAGTTGCTCAGTCGTATCCAACCCTCTGCGACCCCATGGACTGCAGCCTTCCAGGCTCCTCCATCCATGGGATTTTCCAGGCAAGAGTACTGGAGTGGGGTGCCATTGCCTTCTCCAGGAATTACCTCAAATTTGCATTTTCAAAGAATTTTTAGCTGTAGTTGGGAGAAGACCAAAAAAGAAGAGAGTAGGAAGTATTGCTGCATTCAGCCGGGTTGGGATAAAAACTCAACTAAACAAATAAGTGCATTTATAGTTACCTTTTTGCTTTAAAAAAAAAAAAAAGTTTCTTCACATTTTTTCTCATTTCCTGGGTTTGACAACTTAAATTCTTTACATGTAAATCTCACAGGTTAAGGTGCCTTGTTTTACTGTTGTTTAGTTGCTCAGTTGTGTCCGACTCTTTGCAACCCCATGCCCACCAGGCCCCTCTGTCCATGAGATTTCCCAGGCAAGAATACCAAAGTGAGAGTTGGGTTAAAATAATGACTTTTCTCATCTTCTTGAGCATTATAAACATCATTGTACTACTGCTGCTGCTGCTAAGTCACTTCAGTCGTGTCTGACTCTGTGCGACCCCAGAGATGGCAGCCCACCAGGCTCCCCTGTCCCTGGGATTCTCCAGGCAAGAACACTGGAATGGGTTGCCATTTTGTACTATACTTAGTTATATGTAACTTATGACCTTTAGGATACTTCCTTATATATGTGACAAATATTACAGTTCATATTTTTAAAGAAAACTTTGTTGATTTTGATGGTTTGGAAAGAGCTGTCTCTAGTTATTTGAAAAAAGCATGGTTATAACAACAAAAAAAATAATACTAGAGCTAAGAATAATGTTAGATAAGGGGTTTAGCAATTTTAGATGTTCTTTAGAGACCAAAATTGTTTTTTCTTCTTTTTACATCTTACACCAACACAGTACCTTGGATATAGTAGGTACTCAGTAAATATTTGTTAAATATACAAGGCAGATCTTGTGGAAAAGGACCTTTGTGCCACCACTTTATCTCAGATATTTCTTTTATGGCATTTACATACTGTATATGTGTTTTCTTAAGTAAACAATACATTCTCCTTGAGCAGATACTTAACCTATCTTTGTATCTTTTGAAGTTAACAAAATTCTTAACATATTATCCTTATTCAATGAGTCTAACATATTTTTTTTTCCTTCAAAGGCATTTGGATACCTTCGTGATAGAAAAGGCCCTTTTCTTCATCCATTGATGGTTTGCTAGTGGGCTGGGAAAGGAAGCTGTGGTCCTCCACTTTAGTCAGCAAATACTTGATTGATTTGGTATCAGTATTTAGCTTAGTCAAGTAAGTTACTGATATGTTCAAAAGGATTTTTTTAAAGAGTTAACATATTTTGATAACAATAATTAGAAATTTAATCCTAAAGAATGCCTAATTGGTGATTTTAATGATAATAATATAACAATAATTACTTTAAGACTGGTTCCTTGTCTGCAGATACAAGTATTTGGCAATTTTTCTAAAAAATCAACAGTAAGTTTTTTTGTTTCTAAGCTGAAAATTGTCTTGAGAGTTACAGCTATATAAACTTTAAAATATTTATTTAGTATATATTTTTCAGATAGGTAATGTAGTCACATGGTATGAAATTCAGAAAAAAGATACATAGTTAAGTTTCCCTGCCAGGGAAGCAAACCTCCCTTCCTGAATCCAGTCACCTAGTTGTTCTCAGAGGGAAGCTAAGGAAATCTTTTAATGTGATTATTTTCTTTCTCATTACAACAGATTGAAGATCTCAAACAGACAAATCATGGCTTGGAAGAATATGTTAAGAAACTCTTGGATAGTAAGGAGGTGGTAAGCAGTCGAGTAGATGATTTAACCAGCCACAATGAGCACCTTTGTCAAGAATTGATTAAAATTGACCAACTAGCAGAGCAACTAGAAAAAGAAAAAAATTTTGTCGTGGATACGGCTGACAAGGAACTTGAAGAAGCAAAGGTACTGGATTTATCACTAATCAGGTTTTTTTTTTAATTGAGGTATAATGGACATATTACATTATGTTAGTTTCAAGTGTACAACATAATGAATCGATATTTGTATGTATTGCAAAATAATCACCATAACAAGTCTAGTTAACCTCCAACTAGTTACTGATCAGGATTTTAGTTCTATTTAAACATCATGCGATTAATTCAGGCTTCCTTGGTGGCTCAGTGGTGAAGAATCCACCTGCCAATGCAGGAGATGCAGGTTCAATCCCTGGGTTGAGAAGATCCCCTGGCAAGACAACCCTCTCCAGTATTCTTGCCTGGAGAATCCCATGGACAGAAGAGCCTGGCGGGCTACAGTCCATGGGGGTCAAAAAAAGAGCTGGACACAACTTAATGATTAAACAACAACAAATTATTAATGCAGTAGGAAAAGTGACATACTCATTTATATCATCTGAAGGTTTTTTAGATTTGACATTGTATTAATTGTCTATTCTAAGGATTAAATTATATTGTATTTCATATTTTATTTTAAAAAATTTGCTCAAAAAAGTTCCTAAGTAATATGTGCTCGTGCTCAGTTGTGTCTGACTGCGACCCCGTGGACTGTAGCCCTCCAGGCTCCTCTGTCCATGGGATTTACCAGGCAAGAATACTAGAGTGGGTTGCCATTTCCTCCTTCAGAGGATTTCCCAACCTAGGGATTGAACCTGCAGCTCTTGCATTTCTGCATTGGCAATTGGATTCTTTACCACTGGTCACCTGGAAAGCCTAAGTAATATGTAGACACAGTAAAAACTTTAAGCAATGGGGATGTTCTATATGTAGAAGAGTTCTCTTTCTCTTTAAGCCTTTTATCTTCTGCAGAGGTATCTGCCAACAAATAGATATGTATATTTCCATTCTTCTTTTTTGTTTTCACACACACACACACATGAAATTTATTTCACACTTAAAAAAAAGATGTTTTTTTTTTAAACCACAGTTTTAAGTTTCTGTGTGGTCATATTTGTCAGTCTTGACCGACTTCTGAGTTTTGATCTTTGATGTTTTTGAGTTCCCACTCCCTTTTTAAAACATTTGAATATATTTTACCTTTTTAGAGCAGTTTTAGGTTCAGAGCAAAATGAAGCAGAAGGTAGAGAGATTTCCCATATACTCCTTGCCCCCATATATGCCTACTGTCCCCCATTATCAGCATCCCCCAGCAAAGTGGTATATTTGTCACAGTTGATAATGAATTGACATCATGATCACCTAGAGTCCACGGTTTGCATCAAGTTTCACTCTTGATGTTGTGCAGTCTACAATTTGAACAAAAGTAAAATGACATGTATCTACCATTTTAGTATAAAACAGAGTAATTTCACTGCCCTAAAAATGTTCCTCTGAAAATCTCCACCTAGTTTTGATCCTTGTTTGGGAAGGCCTTCTCACCTCAAAAACAACAAGAATATCTTCTACAGTTTTAAGAGTTTTAATACATATATTTAAAGTTTTAATCCTTCTGGAATTTCTTTTTGTTCTAGTATGAGGTAGGGTTGACTAATCCTTTCTTCAATCGCTGATTTGAAGTGCCATTTTAACAGCCACTAAATTCTTATATGTGCATAGATATGTTTCTGGACTTTTTGGTTTCATTGATTCAGTTGTCATTTTCTATGCCACTACCATAGAAAATATAAAACTAAATAACTGTAGTTTTATGATTTTTTTTTACATAAAAGCATTTGTTTATTTATTTATTATTCTTTAATTTTGACCTTGCTGGGTCTTCGTAGTGGTACATGGGCTTCTCTTATTCTGGAGCATGGGTTCTAGAGCACATGGGGTCAGTAGTTGCAGTGTGTGGGCTTAGTTGCCCTCTGGCATGTGGGATCTTACTTCCCCAAATAGGGATCGAACCTGCATCCTCTGCATTGGCAGGCAGATTTTCAACCCCTGGACCACCAGGGAAGTCCCATGATATTTTGATAAACATTTTATTTCTTGATTAAATTTTGGTACCCCCATGACCTTTAGAAGCTAGGAATTTAAGCAGTATTATAAAATGAAAGTTTCATTTCTCTTTGCTGTCTAATAGGTTATAGGCAAGACACAGAGTATGTCTGAAAGCCAAAAACCAACCTGTTGAATTTTTAAGTGAAAACATGTGATTGATTTTATTAATCACTAAATTAATGAATTATGTCTGTGAGAAGATAGTTTCCCAAAGCTAATTGCTGTTGCATGTTAGTTCTTGAACATCCTTTTAATGTATTCTTGGTAGCATATGATAAAGCACTTAAATGAATAAATGATCAAGCTGTGAACATGTTATTGAAGGCATTATTTATTATAGTAATTTGAAACATAAGAGCTAGTTATGAACACTAGGCTGGTATTTGCTTATCTGCAGTAACCTCACTTACTTAGAATGTGTAAAGGATAAGTAAGTCTGTAGAAGTAAAAAGTCTGAATAATGGAATACTCAAATACATGAAGTTTATTACACAATCTTCTTTAATAGTGTTGCCTGGAGGAGGTCCTTAGAAGAACTACTTGAGAGAGTAGATGAGAATGATTTGATTTGTGTTTAATTTGCAATTTATCTTATAATGGTTGCTGCTGAAGTCTTTGGAGGACATTTAAAAGTAACTTAGGACTTCCCTGGTGGTCCAGTGGTTAATACTCCTAGCTTCCAAGCTGGGAGCATGGGTTTGACCCCTGGTGGGGGAACTAAGTTCTCACATGCCACGTGGCCAAAAATATAAATAAATGTAGCTTAACTATTTTAAACATTCTTAATAAATTCTTTTGTTTGTATTGTTTCTTTTAAAATAATAGTTATCCTTCATTCACAGTTTAATGGTAAATTGAGTTGTCTTAATTATAAAAATTATCAAAAAACACTAAATTGATGTTTAATTATGTCTTTCTTGTTTTCTTCTTCAAATTTAAAATTAACAGCACTCCTTCCCAGACTGTGGGAAGCCTAGTTGGCCAAATTCTTCTATAAGGAGAATGCTTAGTTTTGAAGTATTGATTTTAAAGGGTTGTTAGAGTCTGTGTTCTAGAGAGAGACTCCTCTTTCAGAATGAACCTCCTGCTTATCAGAAAGGGAGAATTTCAGGAATGGAAGACATCTAAAATAAAAGATCTTGGATTTACCTAAAACTGAAAATATTAAATTTGTAAATGGAAATTCTGTCCATCTCAGAAGAGAGTGTTTCTAGGAAAGAGATATCCATATATGTATAATGTGGAGAGTTGGATGTACTTGAGAATTGGAAAGCGATTTGTAGAAGAAGTGGGCTGCAGTTTTAGGGAAGAGATAACATTGTTGATACAGGGAAAGTATTAAAAAGTTAATAGAGAAAGGACAAAATGGAAATAGGTCCTTTGTGTTGGTGAAAGATTCTGAAATGAAAGCACCATCCTCAATAAGCAAATGTTCCACGTAGAACGGGGATTAGAAACAATGCACGACCTGTGCTGGGAGTGTGAACCCAGTGCCTGTTGCCATCACCCAGTCACTGGGTGTGCAGTTTAGGCGTCCAGTCCCTGGGGGAGAGTCTTTGTCTGATTTGTGAGATGAGACTTGAAACGAGAATTTCTAATCTGACAGATGAGAATGTTTGGCTTCCTATACTGTTAAAAGATGGTGCTTTAGGTATGTGGAAGTAGAGTCTGAGCCTAAAGCTACTGTTAGTTTGTCTAGAATTGAGATAGTATTGAATTTATTTACTCAGAAGAGTTTACTGTTAGCTATGTTTTTAAAGTCCACTGAGTAACTTCTTCCATCATTTATTCCATTAAAGTGTTTTGAGGGACTTCCCTGGTGGTCCAGTGGTTAACACTCTACCTTCCAATGCAGGGGTTACAGGTTCAATCCCTGGTCTGGGAGCTAAGACCCCACATGCCCTGGGGCCAAAAATCCAAAACACGAAACAGAAGCAGTATGTAACAGATTCAGTAAAGGATTTTAAAATGGTCCACATAAAAAAAATCTTAAAAAATAAATAAAAGAATGAAATGTTTTGTTTTTTCATACAATGTATATTTTTAATTAAAAATGAGGCCATTGTTGGATAGCATGAACGATTCAATGGATATGAGTTTGAGCAAACTCCAGGAAATAGTGAAGGACAGGGAAGCCTATTATCTATAGCCATGTAACAAATTGCTGTTGAACTTTAATGACTTCAAACAACAAATATTTACATCTTACAGTTTCCAGTGCAACTTAACTGAGTAGTTCTGGCTCACCATTTCTCATGAAACTGTAATCAAGATGATGGCCGGGCTTCGGTCATGGCTTGACTGGGTACTAGTAGATTTGCTTTTAAGATGACTTATTCAGATGACTCTTGGCTTTTGACAGGAAACTTAGTTCCTTGGGCTTCCCTGGTGGCTCAGTGGTAAAGACTCCATCTGCAATGCAGGAGACTGGGGTTCAATCCCTGGGTCTGAAAGATCCCCTGGAAAAGGGAATGGCAACCCACTCCAGAATTCCTGCCACGGACAGAGGAACCTGGTAGGCTACAGTCCACAGGGTCACAAACAGTCGGACACACCTGAATGACTAACACTTTCACTTTTCACTTAGTTCCTTGCCAGGTGGACCTGTCCCTAGGTTGCTTGATATCTTCTTTGTGGCAGCTGGCTTCCTTCTGCCACAGTGATCCAAAAGAAACAAAAAGGCAGAGTTTCCAGTCTCAAAATTTGCATGCTGTCACTCCCACATATCTTGTTCATCAGGAGAGAGTCCCCAAGTATGGACAACACTTAAGGGGAGGGGAATTAAGCTCCATTTTTTGAAAGCAAGAGCATCAGAATTTTGAGACATATTTTAAAGCTACCACGACCATAAGCCTCCTTTTATCTTTTCCCCTTGAGTTGTTTGTCATTCATGACTTAATGCAGTGTTTCCCAGAGTTGAACATGAGTTTCTGAAACATGAAGAAACAGAGCTACAATTTTATCATCACTAGTTTAGTCATACAATGTATATTTTTAATTAACATAGGGACATTATTAGACTGGATCTCTGGTAACTCTTGTCATTACTGTTACTTTATATGTGACTCTGTCAAAAACACTTTAGAATCTACCATGTGGAAGACAAAGTATAAAGCCTGTGTATGTGTCTAACCCGCGCCCCCAACCACACACACACTGATTCCCTCTCTCTCCTGCTTCATTTCTCTCTAGCACTTTCCTCCTTCCTCCCTCCCTCTGCTGTAGCCACACTGACCTCCTTACTGTTCCTTGATTTAGCAAACAATCTTTTCCCTTTTGCTGTAGCTGTATGCTTTGTCTGGAATATTTTTCTTCGATTTTTCAATGGTTGACTCCCTCAGTGTGGACTTCCCTGATCACCCCATTTTAAATTCTGTTCTCTGTAAACACTCCCAATATCCTTAAGAATATTGCTCCTTTTTTCTAATGTACTGTGTAATTAATTTTTTAGGTTTATTTTTTGTCATCTCCCAACTAGACTATAAGGTGTCCAAAGGCAAGGATCTTTGTCTATTTCATTCCCTTTTTAAAAATCTAAAGTAAAGAGTAGGTGTGAGTGCTCATTAAATTTTTTCTTGAATGACATAATCACTATCTGATATATACTTTACCTATTATCTTTTATTTATCTCTTTTCAACTAGAATGTTAGCTCCATGAGGGTAGAGGTTCCTGTTTTATTCCGTGCTATAACCAGCATATGAGACAATCAGACACACAGTAAGATCCTCATTAAACAGTTGTCAAGTAAATGAAGGCAGTAGCATCTTTTTATTTGGGCCAGTTATAAAAATTTTTTTCAGAGTGGAATAAGCATTAAATTTTTTGTCTTGATAAAAGTAACACATTTTTTTTAAAATAGAAGAGTATAATGAAGAAAATAATATGTACCATAATCACACCTTGCTATACCTAGACATAATCTATCTTCCTCATTTTACATACTGTTGATTATATTCCATCTGTATTTGGGATATATATGTATACATTCATTTTTTACCAGAATGTGTCATACTGGATAAAATTTTTGGCAGTGTGTGTTTTTATACTTAATTTTTATGGACACCTTTACACATGCTATGGTTTTTCCAGTGGTCATGTATGGATGTAAGAGTTGGACTGTGAGGAAAGCTGAGCGCCGAAGAATTGATGCTTTTGAACTGTGATGTTGGAGAAGACTCTTGAGAGTCCCTTGAACTGCAAGGAGGTCCAACCAGTCCATCCTAAAGCAGATCAGTCCTGGGTATTCATTGGAAGGACTGATGCTGAAGCTGAAACTCAAATACTTTGGCCACCTCATGCAAAGAGTTGACTCATTGGAAAAAACCTTGATGCTGGGAGGGACTGGGGGCAGGAAGAGAAGGGGACGACAGAGGCTGAGATGGCTGGATGGCATCACCGACTCGATGGACATGAGTTTGAGTAAACTTGGGGAGTTGGTGATGGACAGGGAGGCCTGGCGTGCTGCGATTCATGGGGTCGCAAAGAGTCGGACACGACTGAGCAACTGAACTGAACTGAACTTACACATATGTAGACCTATGCCAACAAAGTTCCATCTAGTCAAAGCTATGGTTTTTCCAGTAGTCATGTATGGATGTGAGAGTTGGACTATAAAGAAAGCTGAGTGCCAAAGAATTGTTGCTTTTGAACTGTGGTGTTGGAGAAGATTCTTGAGAGTCCCTTGGACTTCAGGGAGATCAAACCAGGCAATCCTAAAGAAAATCAGTCCTGAATATTCATTGGAAGGACTGATGTTGAAGCTCCAATACTTTGGCCACCTAATGCGAAGAGCTGACTCATTGGAAAAGGCCCTGATGCTGGGAAAGATTGAAGGCAGGAGGAGAAGGATGACAGAGAATGAGATGATTGGATGGCATCACTGATTCAATGGACATGAGCCTGAGCAAGCTCCAGGAGTTGGTGATGGACAGGGAAGCCTGGCGTACTGCAGTCCATGGGGTCACAAAAAGTTGGACACGACTGAGTGACTGAACTTACACATAATCCAGAATAGATCCATATCTTTTTAGTGTCTAGATAGTAGTGAAAATTAAAGCATTGAAAATTATTCAAAATTATATATAAGCTTATCCAAACTGTACTTGAGTTATATTCCATACTATAACTAACCCTTTAGTATTTCATAAACTAAAATATAACTGCCAGAGAAATCTTAGAACTTTGGTCTAAAGAATAAATGAGAAGCAATAATTCCAGAAAATTCAAATTTTAATGGGAAACATTTTAGCTTGGAATAACAAAGGAGGAGGTTATGCAGAGATTTATAGCTTTGCATAAAAACATAATCACTATTCCCTAGGAATGTATAATCTAGTCATAGACTAAATATATGACCACAAGGCTGTTAAGACTGTCATAAAACTGATACAAAAAGTATTTTGTTGGTTGGATTTAATTAAACTATTAAAAGAGTTCACAGGAAAGCATAATAATTTCTGACTTGGGAAAACTTAACTTCATTCTAGTCATTCTTTTGACTTCCTTCTTCTCATCTTCAGAATTATAATTAGTATTAACATTTTCTTTCAGTTTATGAGGAGTAGTTTGACAAAATGAAATCAATTAGTATTTTATACAAAACATTAGATAATCTAAGGGAACTGCTTCATTTCATTTAGGTTCTTTTACCATCAAAAGTAGGTAAATATAAAGGAATAAATTATCTTTTCTCTCATAAAATATTTACTGTCTGCATGTTTTTAAGTGGCTTCTGTTTCTGATGCTCTCTTTCCAACAAAAGCAATTTAGACATTTTCCACCTAAATAACATTGTTTTCTGGCTTGTTTTTCAGATTGAACTCATTTGCCAGCAAAATAATATAATAGTATTGGAAGACACAATAAAAAGGCTTAGATCTGTAAGTACATTTTTCATAAATAAATGTTAAGGAATCACTTTTATTCTGTACTGCAAAAAATTATACATATGTTTTGGCTCTCATGTAATTTGTGGAAAATAAAAAGTGTTTTGTTTTCTAAAATTAGCACTCTCCCTGGTGGACAGGGGTCCTCCCATCTATAAGAGCGATGCTGTTCTTGCTCCCTTTCCTTAGTCTGTCCTTTCTTAGAGCTGGAGAGAACTTTTGCTTGGTTTTATTAATGTCCTTAGCTGTTACTTGATTAAAATGATGTCTGTGAGTAATTTAATTCTCAAAATGTAAGCTGTATTTGTTTATACATTAACTCTCATCCCTCTTAATAATAAATATTTTATTTTATTTTGCTTTTTATTCTATTTTATTTTTTTTTTGAGATTTCTAAATTTTATTTTATTTTTTAACTTTACAATATTGGATTGGTTTTGCCATATATCGAAATGAATCCGCCACAGGTATACATGTGTTCCCCATCCTGAACCCTCCTCCCTCCTCCCTCCCCATACCATCCCTCTGGGTCGTCCCATTGCACCAGCCCCAAGCATCCAGTATCGTGCATCGAACCTGGACTGGCGGCTCGTTTCATATATGATATTATACATATTTCAATGCCATTCTCCCAATTAATAATAAATATTTTAAAGTCAAATGTTGTTACTTAGTTCTGAGTAATATGTTCTCTTTAACAATGTGAAATGAAAGTCGCTCTGTTTAGGCATTTTAATGTTGTCATTTAAAATATTTGAAACACCCCCTCTAAAAGTATGTCTGTACTTTTATCCCAATAAAGTATTGGTAAATAAATGTTGTAAAACAAATGCCTCTAAATATATTAAAGTGGATGGAAATGCACTTGAAAGTGTATACAAACAGAATATCCAGCATTCATTTAATTTATTCAATTAGTTTATTTTGTTCAGTAAATTTATTAAATTAATCCAACATTCAATTAATTTATTTGTTGAACAATTATTGAATAAAACGTCAAACTATAAATAGATGCTTTAATAGTAGCATACAAGTTTCTCTAAGCAAATTTTATTTCTAGAACTTGTAACTAGATCTCTTATAAGAAACAATTCTGGCCTCTGAAATGTCTTTACTATTTTTTCTTCAAAATTATTGCATCAACATAGGGACATTTTCAGTGAAATAAAAATACAGTACATTCAGAAATCCTGGAAAAGAAAAGTATCTAACTGCTTTTAATTTTTTTCTAGCTGCTTTTTAGAAAGTATTGCTGAATTATTATTTTTTGACTTATTTCAAAATACCAAATTTATTATTTTTAAGGATCCTGTTTGCTTTCAACTTTCATTTAGAAAATGATAATATAGTTTAGCTTGAAATAATGGCCTAATTTTTTCCTCCTTGGCAAGATAATTTTAGAGACTGAAAAAGCACAAAATAAATCTCCTTCCAGACTTGATTCCTTTGTCAAAACTTTAGAAGCAGACAGAGATTACTACAAGAGTGAAGCTCAAAATTTGAGAAAGATGATCAGAAGTAGATCTAAAAGCCCACGACGCCCATCTCCATCTTCTCGGGTAAGTTTTTGGAAACTTGTAAATGTTTCGGAATTTGTTGCTGAAGCAGTGGATTTTATTTTTTGATTCACCTAATCTGGAAATAATTCCTTTTAATTTGGCATGAATTGGTGTCTCAAGGAGAATGGGAGATGGAGCTTCTTTGGTGGCAGCATGGACCATCAAAATTGGTCCTTTATCCCCAGCGTTAGTAGTGGTTGGGGGTAATCAGACAAATGTGGAGCAATTTGGGATGATGTTGTTTAAAAGAGAAGTGATTTTAAACTTTTTTTTCCATTATTTCATTATATAATTGTGTTTGCTTAACCAAAAATTGTGTGCTGCCATCACTAGGACATTTCTATTAGTGTGTGTGTGTGTGTGTGTGTGTGTGTTAGTTGCTCAGTCGTGTCCAACTCCTTGCAACCCCATGGACTGGGGTTAGTAACATGTCAAAGAAGAATTTCACATTAAAAAAAATTTTTACTGAAGTATAGTTGATTTACAATGTTGTGTTTAATTTCACTCTGTACAGCACAGTAACTCAGTTATACATACATATTTTGTTTTTCATATTCTTTTCCATTACGGCTTATCATAGGATATTGAATGTAGTTTACCTGTGGTATACAGAAGGACCTTGTTGTTTATTCAGATTTCTCATGTAATAATTGTAGGGTACAAACTGTGATGTAGAGCTTTTGAAGACAACAAGAGACCGTGAAGAACTCAAATGCATGCTGGAAAAATATGAGCGTCATTTGGCAGAAATTCAGGGTAATGTCAAGGTTCTCACGTCTGAGAGAGACAAGACCTTTCTTCTGTATGAGCAGGTAAACTTATTTATACGTAAACAAAATATGTAAATACTAGCATTCAGTTCTGCGTGCGTGTTTGTGTGTGCTCAGTCACTTCAATTGTGTCCAACTCTTTGTGACCCTGTTGACAGTAGCCCACTAGTCTCCTCTGTCCATGGGATTCTCCAGGCAAGAATACTGGAGTGGGTTGCTATTCCCTCTTCCAGGGGATCTTCCTGACCCAGGGATCGAACCCATGTCTCTTATGTCTCCTGCATTGGCAGGTGGGTTCTTTACCATTCATTCCACCTGGGAAGCCAGCATTTAATTCCTAGAGATGGGTAAATTCTTTAAGTTCTGTGAGAATACTTAAATCTATTAATCAAATTAACATTTGAGAATTACCTTTGTTCTTATGATGTTCTTAATGAAATATAAAGTATTTGTGTATGTGTACATACACATGTTATCCTCATATCCTAGGAAGATGATATACATGCATAGAAATAGCCTGATTTTTGGAATAAGAAATGAGAAAAGTAACTGGATACAGTGAGTTCACAGTGAAAAGATTTGGATTTGGAGGTTAAAAAATATTAACACATTGCTTGTGGTATATTGTCAATCGCTTTAGGAATTGCCATAAAATTTGTTTAATTTCAGAGAGTAAAATCAATTTGTCATTTATCTGTATTTTTAGTTTATGATTGTACAACCCTTATTAAACAAATAGCTTCTTTACTCAATTAAACCCCATATGTCACCAACATAATTTTTTCAAAAATATCAAATTTTATTAAGAGTTGCAGCTACTAAGTATAAGGTTCTGGGCTTGTTACTCTAAAAGATAGAAAAAATAAGACACTGTTTCCTATGTTTACATTCTAGTTAGGAAGAGAAGTATATTGTGTTGTATCTATTTTTTGTTATTTTAGCATAAGTAGTCTAGAAGATATTATAAGAAATAGAAGAGATGGGTATTTTTTAGTTATGGCAATTAAGATCTTTGCTGGACTATACGGAGTTTAAGTCCTGAAGGAAAGATGGGTTTTCTCTTATCTTGAAAGGGGTAAGAAGCAACATTCAAACTAAAGCAATGACCTGAAATGAAGGGTAAAGGCAGGAAGAACAGTATGTGAATGAATCCATTTATGACTAGAACAAAAGGTACATGTCTGTGGAGTGAGGTGGGAGCCAAGGCTTGAGAGGTGGATTGGACTAGAGCAGAAGTTTTAAAAAAAAAAAAAAAAAGTTTTCAAACTTTTTCTGTGAAGGCCCAGGTAAAAAGCAGCTTGGGCCTTGCAGGCTATGTGACCTCTGACATAGCTGTTCAGCCCTATTGTTGTAGTGCAACAGCCCCAATAGATAAAAAACAAGAGAACGAGTTTGTTCCTGTTATTTAGTCGCTCAGTTGTGTCCAGCATTTTGCAACCCTATGGACTGCAGCACGCCAGGCTCCCCTGTGCTTCACTGTCTCCCTGAGTCTGTTCAAACTCATGTCCATTGAATCAGTGATGCCATTCAACCATCTCATCTTCTGTTGTCCCCTTCTCCTCCTGCCTTCAATCTTTCCCAGCATCAGGGACTTTCCCAGTGAGTAGGCTCTTCACATCAGGGGGCCAAAGTATCGAAGCTTCAGCTGCAGCATCAGTCCTTCCAATGAATATTCAGGGTTGATTTCCTTTAGGATTTGGCTGTGTTACAGTATAATTGATTTATAGAGACACAAGTACTTGAAATTCCATAGGGTGGTGGGTGTGGGAGCCAGGTTAGACTGGGGTAAGAGAGTGGGTGATAAGGAACAGGCAGGGTGTACAAACCATGGCATTTAAAAAACAAAACTGTCAAAGGAAAAAGAGACAAATGGTGATAAATGGGATAGTAGAATTAAGTGACAGTTTTTCAAGATATGGGAGCCATGTGCATGGTTGAAAAAGCAGAGAAAGAGCCAGTGGAGAGGGTGGTATTTAAAGTGAGACAAATAATTAAAATTGAATTAGGGGTATCTTAAAAGACACTTCAGGAAATGAGGTCCAGGAATCTGGTCAAGGCTTACCTATAGAAATTGGGAAGTAATACATCTTCTTCTGAGACTTGGATACTAGCTGAATAGACAGTGAGCAAAATCAAGGGGAAGGAAGATAAGGGACGGAAGTAGCAAAGTAGGGTATGAAATCACCTGGAGATATGAAATAGACTTGGAACCCAAGGATAGTTGTTGAACAAGTGTGTGAAGCATAGGTTGGGTTTTCAGTAAGGATCAGTGGGCCTTTCTGTCGGAGTGAAAGTAATCAAGACGTGGAAATGGCACATACATTTTTGTAGAGAAATACCGGAACACTATGATAATATTTATTAAACCAGTGTTCTGCCTAAACTGTGCTGATTTCAGATTTATCACAAAATGGATGATATATATCGTAGGTACGTGAACTCCGGGAGTTGGTGATGGACAGGGAGGCCTGGCGTACTGCGATTCATGGGGTCGCAAAGAGTCAGACACAACTGAACGACTGAACTGAACTGAACTGAGCTTCTTAGTAAAACTCTCTCTTGCATTAACTGCCTCCAAATTAACTTGTTTTAATTTTTGGCAAAGATAGTGTAAACCAAACTTCTGATTGTAGATATTCATTTACATTTGGGGCATCATTTGAATTTATTTGTGTAAGTTCATTAACGAATTATATCATTATCCTGCTGCATGCACATTAACATAGGCTTGCATTTTATCTGGTTGGATAGAAGATAGCTGTCTTTATTTCTGTCCTAAAGTTTGTTAAACAGAAGTCTATGTATGTATTCAAATAATAGGCACAGGAAGAAATTGCCCGACTTCGACGAGAAATGATGAAAAGCTGCAAGTCTCCTAAATCAACAACAGCACATGCTATCCTCCGGCGGGTGGAGACTGAGAGAGATGTGGCCTTCACTGACTTGCGAAGAATGACCACAGAACGAGATAGTCTGAGGGAGAGGCTAAAGGTTCGAAAGAATTTTATCTCTATGAGGATCTGTGAAATGCAAACAGCAACATTAAGAGCACCTTTGTTTTGTTTTTGTTTTTTAAACAGATTGCCCAAGAGACAGCGTTTAATGAGAAGGCTCACTTGGAACAAAGGATAGAGGAGCTGGAGTGTACAGTTCATAACGTAAAGAAAAGTCACTTTTGCACTTTGGGCTATAAACTATCAATGGCTCCCCACTTGCCCCTTTTTCTGTGTTCAGAAAAGTTGGTTTTCTCAGATAGCATTTGCAGTCCTAAGATGTTTAAGGTGGCGTGTATACTGTAAATTGTCACTTTTTCATTATTTATTTTCTTCTAAAAAATGTGAGTAAAGTCTTTTTTGTGTTAGGTTGTGTATGCTTTTTGTGTGTGTTCTTTAAAGAAAAACCATTAGGGATGCATTCTCAGTGATTTTTCATCTCCCTGTTTCATTAATGATAGTGTTGCCAGGGACAGAGAAACTGGCTTATTCTTCCTAAAGAGTAGCTGTGATAGAGAAAATTATAACAAAATGAAAACCAATGAGAAAAATATATTTAAACTGAATTTAATTATGAAGCATTACCTTGTTACTAGTTAAGGCTTTGAGATGCTATCCATATATATTGGAGATATTCTGACCATATAAACAGAATTAAGGGAATTCAGTTTTCCATTACCAACTTTAATCGACTATATTTCTAAATTCATCTGTTTTATGTTATAATGAGTTTGTTTTTTTAAAAAAAGCAATTGACAGGAATAGACAGAAAAAAACAAGAGTTTTTTTTCCCAGTCCCAGTTTGTATGTATAACTTGTTCGTATTGAGCAACAAGTAAGAAAGCTTCTTGCAAATAGGCTGTGTGTGCTATAGTCCAGCTGAAGCAGATGAAAATGTGCATCTGCTGCGCTAGGCTTCATGGATAAGCTGTGTGGTGGCTTGCCCAGGCTCCTACTCTACAGTACCTTGTCCATGAAGCCTCCCACAAGGTTCAAGTCTAAGCTGATCATCTCATATACCAGTTTGTACAAAGACAGAATGTCTCTCTTGAAAGATTACTGAGATGTTTTTAGTGATGGCAGTAACCTTGTCATTCTGCTTATATAGCTTGATGATGAACGTATGGAACAAATGTCAAATATGACTTTGATGAAGGAAACAATAACCACTGTGGAAAAAGAAATGAAATCACTAGCAAGAAAGGCGATGGATACTGAAAGTGAACTTGGCAGACAAAAAGCAGAGAATAATTCTTTGAGGTAAAGTCAATTGCCATTAAACCTATAGTTTACTATAAAGAGTAGCTCTGCTTTTTGAAGGATATTTTAGGGTGATAATTAAGTTATTTGTTGACTTTAACTTAAACAGTAGTGGACACCTCGGCACACATTAAATGATTTCCTAAAGGTCAGTCACAGACTGACAGACTGGGAATGCCACTCTTACAGGAATCAAACTTCTAGTAATTGTAATCTTGTATTTGCAGAAAGCTTCAGTATTTAGCTGAAATAGCTTTTACAAAGCCCTTCTGGGTAAAGAGCATATTTGACCTTGGCCTTTCACTGTTTAATGTACCTTATAACTTAAATTATGTCCTGGGATCTGAACAGTATAAGAAAATGCAAAGCACAGGTTTGACAGTAGCTTAGAAAAGGGGTGGTTTGACATACAATAAAAGCCATAGCAAAGAAATAAGAGCATGTAACGGAACTTCTGTTAACTGGATGCCACGTACTGTGTTTAGCTGTTCCTACATACTGCTCTGTAGCAGGAGAAATCCCAGTTAAAGCAACCCGCAGGCAGTGGTGTAGGGGAACAAGTTTCTAAAGACCTCCATGTTAGCAGTTTTACTTGCAATGTCTATTGATGTGAGAAACAGAAATTCTACACATTCACTCAGGTTGAATTTCAGTGTATCTATGAACATATGAAAAATAATAGTTCATTAGAGTGTGAAATACATTATTTAGTCTACAGATAATACTTGGTTCATATACAAATTCCCAAAGTAGCCTCTTTGGTCTTTCAAGGGTCTGTGGTACATACTGATGCATTGGAATCACTTGTCAGGACAGAGAATTACTCAAGTTCTTTCCCGTCATTTATTTATTTATTTTTAATTAATTAATGTATTTTAATTGGAGGCTAATTACTTTACAATACTGTAGTGGTTTTGCCATAAATTGACATGTATCAGCCATGGGTGTACATGTGTTCCCCATCCTGAATCCCCCTCCCACCTCCCTCCCCATCCCATCCCTTAGGGTCATCCCAGTGCACCGGCCCTGAGCGCCCTGTCTCATGCATCAAACCTGGACTGGTGATCTGTTTCATGTATAGTAATACACATGTTTCAATGCTATTCTCTCAAATCATCCTACCCTTGCCTTTTCCCTCAGAGTCCAAAACTCTGTTCTTTACATCTGTGTCTCTTTTTCTGTCTTGCATACAGGGTCATCGTTACCATCTTTCTAAATTCGATATATATTTGAGATTGGTGTTTTTCTTTCTGACTTACTTTACTGTGTATCATAGGCTCCAGTTTCATTCACCTCATTAGAACTGATTAAAATGCATTCTTTTTAATAGCTGAGTAATATTCCATTGTATATATGTATCACAGCTTTCTTATCCATTCGTCTGCTGATGGACATCTAGGTTGCTTCCATGTCCTGGCTATTGTAAACAGTGCTGTGATGAACATTGGGGTACACTTGTCTCTTTCAATTCTGGTTTCCTTGGTGTGTATGCCCAGCAGTGGGATTGCTGGGCCGTATGGCAGTTCTATTTCCAGTTTTTTAAGGAATCTCCATACTGTTCTCCATAGTGGCTGTACTAGTTTGCATTCCCACCTACCATGTAAGAGGATTCCCTTTTTTCCGCACCCTCTTCAGCATTTATTGCTTATAGACTTTTTGATAGCAGCCATTCTGACTGGTGTGAGATGGTACCTCACTGTGGTTTTGATTTGCATCTTTCTGATAATAAGTGATGTTGAGCATCTTTTCATGTGTTTGTTAGCCATCTGTATGTCTTCTTTGGAGAAATGTCTGTTTAGTTCTTTGGCCCATTTTTTGATTGGGTTGTTTATTTTTCTGGCGTTGAGTTGCATGAGCTGCTTGTGTATTTTTGAGATTAATTCTTTGTCAGTTGCTTCATTTGCTATTATTTTCTCCCATTGTGAAGGCTGTCTTTTCACCTTGCTCTTAATTTATTTTTTACTCTCTGCTTGAAAGGATATTGCAGGTTCAGGTAAAATAAAAATAATAATAAAATAAGAACAACAACAAAGAAAACCTTGAAAAATAGAGAAAAAGTTTCCAAGAAATTTAAATCACCCATGATTTCATAGCCCAGGGAAAATGCAGTAATATAGATTTGTTTTTATAGCCAGAAGTGTTATGTCTGTATGTAAGCTTTCTATGTAATTGATATCATCCTATATTAAGTTATATATTTGGTGGCCAATTTCACTTAATCCCTTACCATAAATATTTTCACATGTAGTTGGAAGTTCTTTGAAAGCATTTTGGTGGTTTATTAAAAATATTCTAAAAGATAAATATATAATAATTTTGAGGGTTTTGTGTACATTTATTTTCTTTTAGCAGTATTAGTAAAGTATAATTGACATACATATAATAAAAATTGCACATACTTAAAGTGTTCAGTCTGGTAAGTTTCGACATTTATTTGTACCTGTAAGGCCATCACCACACTCAAGATAGAGGCCCTGTCCATCACTTTCCAAAGTTTTCGTATGCCTGCCTATCCTCTTCCCCAGGCAACCACTGATTTGCTTTCTGTCACAGAGGTTTATTTGGATTTTCTAAAATGTTATTATATAAGTGAAATCATGCAGTGTATATTCTTTTATAGGGCTACTTTCACTCAGCATAATTGTTTTGAGATTTATCCATGTTGTCACATATAATCAATAGTTTACTCCTTTTTATTGCTGAGTAGTATTCCACTGTATGGATATACCACATAAACATTTCCGTTGTCCAACTTGGAGCTATAATGAAAACCATTGATGAGCATACACATTTGAGTCTTTATATGGATGTGTGCTTTTACTTCCCTTGGGTAAATACCTGAGACTGGAGTGACTGAGTCATATGATGGAGGTATGTTTAACTTCTGTAAAAACCATTAAACTGTTTTCAAAGTGGTTGTACTGTTTTATTCTACATTTTCACCAGCAGTGTATGAGTGTGCCAGTTGTTACATGTCCTCATCAATACTTCATATACAGTGTCTCTATAGTTTTAGCCCTCCTAATAGGTATGTACTGTGGTTTTGATTTGCCTTCTCTAATAACTAGTGATTTTGAGCATCTGTTCATGTCATTTTGTGTCGTACATATATCTTCTTTAGTGTCTGTTCAAAACCTTTGCATACTTTTATTGAGTTATAGGTACCAATAAGTTGTAAAAATCCTTTCTATATTCTGGATATAAATTCTTTGTCAGGTACAATATATGTTTGGCATGTATTTTTTCCCAGTCTGTGGCTTGCCTTTTTATTTTCCTAAGTGTCTTTTAAAGAGAAAATATTTCTGATTAAGTGAAACTTACTGCTTTTAAAAAATTTATTTCCATCCCTTGTATTCTTTTAAAGAAATTATTGTCAAGCCTAAGGTGAGATTTTTCTCCTGGATTTTCTTCTAGCAGTTTTATAGTTTCAGTTCTTACATTTAAATCTATGATCCATTTCAAGTTAATTTTTGCATATAGTAGAAGGTGTAGTTCAAAGTTCACTTTTTTTGCATATGAATATCCAGTTGTTCCAGCACCATTTGTTGAAAAGCTTTCCTTTTTTTCACTAAATTGTTTTGCAGCTTTGTAGAATGTCAGTTGTCCATATATGTGAAGGTCTATTTTTTGATTATCTATTTTGTTTGGTGGATCTATTTATATGTCTTGATGCCAATATAACATTTCCGAATTACTTTTTTTAGTCCTCAAATTAGGTAGTGTTAGTCCTCTACTTTGTTCTTTCTTAAAGTTGTTTTGGATATTCTGGTTCCTTGCATTTTAATTTTAGAATCCGCTTCATAGTATAAACAGAAAAGCCTTGGGAATTTGGAATTGGTGAAAAATCCCTACTCATGAACACACTCCCTTTCTTTTTATTTTTTATTTTTTGGCCATGCTTAGTAGCTCATGGGATCTTAGTTCCTGGACTAGGGATCGAACCTGGGCCACTACAATGAAAGCAGCAAGTCCTAACCACTGGACCATTACCAGGGAACTCCGGTCCATTTATTTAGATCTTCAATTTTTCTCATAATGTTTTATAATTTTCAGTGTATAGATCTTGCATTATCTTTGTCAGTTTATCCTTAAATATTTTTTGCTTTTTGATACTGATGTAAATGGAATTTTAGAATTTTAATTTCTGATTGCTTATTGCTTATATACAAAAATACAAATTTTTAAAAATAAAACTTTGTATTATAGAACAGTTTTAGATTTACAGAAATTTGTGAAGATAGTGCAGAGTTCCTACATACCTCATACCCAGTTTCCTCTGTTAATAACATTTTGCATTAGTATGGTTCATTTGTTAAAAGTAGCCGATCAGTATTGATACACTCTAATAAACTGAAGTCTGTAATTTATTCAGATTTTCCTTAGTTTTTCCATAATGTCCTTTTTCTGATCCAGGAGCCCATGTAGGATACCATATTACATTTAGTTGTCTTGTCTCCTTAGGCTTCTCTTGGCTATAAAAGTCTCAGACTTTCCTTGTTTTTGATGACCTTGACAGTTTTGAGGAATACTGATCAGGTATTTTGTAGAATGTCTCTCAATTGGGGTTTGTCTGATGACTTTCTCGTGGTTAGACTGGGTTGTTTTTGAGAGAAAGGTCACAGCAGTAAGGTGCCATTTTCGAGTACACAGATATTCAGATGTCATGAGTACATCTTATCAATATGATTTATCACTGTTGATTTTGACTTCAGTTGCCTGCCTGAGGTAATACTTGCCTTTTCCAGAATGTCATATAATTGAAATCATATAGTACATAGCCTTTTCCCACTGGCTTCTTTCACTTAGTAATGTGCATTTAAGGTTCATCCGTTCATTTCTTCTCATTGAATAATATTCTGTCATATGTATGTACACAGTGTGTTTATCCATGCGCCTATTGAGTCATCTTGGTTGCTTCTAGTTTTTGGCAATTGTGAATGAAGCTGCTATACACTTTGATGTGCATGTTTTTGTGTGGACAGAAGTTTTTATTTTTTTATTTAAATTTTTATTTCGGCTTCTCACAGTTTGCAGGATCTTAGTTCCCCAACTAGGTGTTGAGCCTGTGCTTTCAGCAGTGAAAATGCAGAGTCCTAACCACTGGGCTGCCAGAGAATTCCCAGAACAGAATTCTTTAGATCAGTTCAGTAAATACCTAGGAACAGAATTGCTGAATCATATAGTAAAACTGCATTTAACTTTGTAAGAAACTACCAAATTCTCTTTCAAAGTGAGTATACCGTTTTGCATTTCCATCAAAAGGAATGAAGGAGACTTTCTGTCAGCATTTATTATTGTCAAATGTCTATATTTTAGGCATTAAAATAGGTGTGTAGTGATGTTTTGTCATAATTTGCAATTCTCTAATGACAAATAATGTGAAACCTCTTCTCATATTATTTGCCATCTGTGTATTTTTGGTGAGGTGTCTGTTTAGATCTTTAGCCCAATTTTTCAATTGTTTATCCATTTAGTGTTGAACTGTAAGATTTCTTTATATATTTTGGGTCATGTTTTTATCAGATAAAGTGAAAGAAAGTGAAAGTGTTAATTACTCAGTTGTGTCCAATTTTTGCGACTCCATGGACTGTAGCCTGCCAGGCTCCTCTGTCCATGGGATTTTCCAGGTACAAATACTGGAGTGGGTTGCCATTTCCTTCTCCAGGGAATCTTCACCACCCAGGGATTGAACCTGGGTCACCTGCGTTGCAGGCAGATTCTTTTTAGTTAATTGAGGAAAATAAGCCTGAAGAGGAGGATGTAGGGAAGCCTACGGTCAAGAAGAGAAACAGAAACGGAACAATGGAGACATTCAACACCTCTGGCGTCTGCAGCTGCAACAGACATGAACCAAAGTTCAACATTTAGAAGCATACCAGATGACCTTGGGCATGGTGGTTACTTCTTAGATATAATACTAAAGGCAAAATCCATGAAAGAAATAATTGACAAACTGTACTTCATTAAAATTGAAGACTTAAGGGGCTTGATTGAGCGGAACAGAGCCAGGCAGCAAAAGGAAGCATGTCAAAGACTCCGGGCAGTGGCCCAGACGACGGAGCCCACCACCCTTCTTCTACTGACAGTGCTTCATGTGAGGCCCTCGGCCCCCAACCAGCAGCAGCCGACAGAGGGCATGGACGGCATAGAACCCAAAGAGACAGCCCCATTGGAGGGAGACCAGCAGCAGGGGGGTGAGCGGATATCCCCACCCAGATTCTGACCCAGGTACTAAGGGCCTTTCCACCCCAGGCCACCCCAGCAGCCCACCACAGAAAGTGGGAATGACAAGACCAAGCCCAGCCAAGGCCCCACTGACAGCTCCCGACCTGAGCCCCAGAGCCCATGAAACTGCCCCTACTTCCAGTGGAGACAGCAGCAGTTCCTGGGGCCCAGGCAGCCCACCACCCCAGAGACCTCAGCACCCATCAACAGTGGGGACCCGCCAGCCACCATACTAGAGTGATTCCAACTCAAAGGACACACAGAGTCACCATCTGGTATCTGCCAGTTTTTCCAACTGACCTGTATCCTACCCAGCACCTCCCTCTGCTCTTTCCCATAATTCATGACATCAAAACACTGGCTTTCCCCCCCTTTCCTTGAGACTCAGGAGGGCCAAAGCAACACCCTTTTGCTTTTTTTTTTCTCTCTCCCCTACCAAGGGTTGAAGGAAGGGATCCATCCTTATTGTTCAGAGGCCCCAACTCCCTCCCCTAAATCAGGCTGAGAAGGAACCAGCCAGATCTTCCCTACTCCTGGTTGTTTTTCTTTCCCACCCGTTTATTTTTTGTTTCCCTGCTCCCCCCTACCTCTGAAGCCCTGTTATGAACTGTCATGTGCCTCCTGAGCCTCCAGTAAAAACAAAAATGGGAAAAAAAATTGAAGGCTTAATATTCTGCTCAACACGATATCAAATATATGAGAAGACAAGCCACAGACTGGAAGAAAATGTTTGCTAAAGATACCTCTAATAAAGAACTGTTATCCATAACTTAACTTTAAAAAGACAAGCAACTCAATTAAAAAATGGGCAGAAGAACTTAATGGATATTTTTCCAAAGAAGACATACAGATGGCTAACAGGCATTGAAAAAGTGTTCAACAATGTTAAACATCAGAGAAACGCATATTAGAACCACAAGGAGATACCGCCTCACACCTTTTAGAATGATTATCATCAGAAAGACCACAAATAACAAATGTTGGCCAGGATGTGGAGAAAAGGGAACCCTTGTATATTGCTGATGGGAATGGAAATTGATGTAGCCACTATGGAAAACAGTATGGAGGTTTCTCAAAAAATTAAAAATAGAACTACCATATGACCCAGCAATTCCACTCCTGGGTATCTATCTGAATAAAACAAAAATACTAATTTGAAAAGATACATGCAACCCAGTGTACATAGAATCATTATTTACAATGGCCAATATACGGAAACAACCTAAATGTTACTCATCAACAGACAAGTGAATAAAGAAGATGGGTGTATAAATATATGTGTATATACATATATATACACATACAATGTGTGTGTATATAGGAACTAAAAAGCCTCTTGATGAACGTGAAAGTGGAGAGTGAAAAAGTTGGCTTAAAGCTCAACATTCAGAAAATGAAGATCATGGCATCTGGTCCCATCACTTCATGGGAAATAGATGGGGAAACAGTGGAAACAGTGTCAGACTTTATTTTGGGGGGGCTCCAAAATCACTGCAGATGGTGACTGCAGCCATGAAATTAAAAGATGCTTACTCTTTGGAAGGAAAGTTATGACCAACCTAGATAGCATATTCAAAAGCAGAGACATTACTTTGCCAACAAAGGTCCATCTAGTCAAGGCTATGGTTTTCCAGTGGTCATGTATGGATGTGAGAGTTGGATTGTGAAGAAAGCTGACTGCCGACGAATTGATGTTTCTGAACTGTGGTGCTAAAGAAGACTCTTGAAAGTCCCTTGGACTGCAAGGAGATCAAACCAGTCAATCCTAAAGGAAATCAGTCCTGAATATTCATTGGAAGGACTGATGCTGAAGCTGAAACTCCAGTACTTTGGCCACCTCATGCAAAGAGTTAACTCATTGGAAGACTTTGATGCTGGAAGGGATTGGGGGCAGGAGGAGAAGGGGACGACAGAGGATTAGATGGCTGGATGGCATCACCAACTCGATGGACGTGAGTTTGAGTGAACTCCGGGAGTTGGTGATGGAAAAGGAGGCTTGGCGTGCTGTGATTCATGGGGTCGCAAAGAATCGGACACGACTGAACGACTGAACTGAACTGACACATACAATGGGATACTGCTGCTAAGTCACTTCAGTCGTGTCCGACTCTGTGCGACCCCATAGATGGCAGCCCACCAGGCTTCCCGTCCCTGAGATTCTCCAGGCAAGAACACTGGAGTGGGTTGCCATTTCCTTCTCCAATGCATGAAAGTGAAAAGTGAAAGTGAAGTCGCTCAGTCTTAGCGACCCCATGGACTGCAGCCCACCAGGCTCCTCTGCCCATGGGATTCTCCAGGCAAGAGTACTGGAGTGGGTTGCCATTGCCTTCTCCAATGGGATACTATTCAGCCATAAAAAAGAATGAAATTTTGCCATTTGCAACAACATGAATGGACATTGAGGGTATTACGCTAAGTGAAATAAGTCAGATATATGTGGCATATAACCTTTAAAAGTTGTGAATCACTATATTATACACATAAAATATATAATATTATATATCAATTGTACCTTCGTAATAGATAGGTTGTAGCTCAGATGGTAAAGCATCTGCCTGCTATGCAGGAGTCTCGGGTTTGATTCCTTGATCTGGAATATCCCCCGGAGAAGGAAATGGCAACCCACTCCAGTATTCTTGCCTGGTGAATCCCATGGACAGAGGAACTGGTGGGCTACAGTCCATGGGGTCACAAAGAGTCACACACATCCAAATTATATTTCAGTTCACTTCAGTTCTGTCGCTCAGTCATGTCCGACTCTTTGCAGCCCCATGAATCGCAACATGCCAGGCCTCCCTGTCCATCACCAACTCCCGGAGTTCACCCAAACTCATATCCATCAAGTTGGTGAAGCCATCGAGCCTCTGTCGTCCCCTTCTCCTCCTGCCCTCATTATATTTAGGACTTTTAAAAAACTCAACAATAAGAAATAACTCACTTCAGTTCAGTTCATTCACTCAGTTGTTTGTTCATGACCAACTCCAGGAGCTTGCTCAAACTCATGTCCATCGAGTCGGTAATGCCATCCAACCATCACATCCTCTCTCGTCCCCTTCTCCTGCCTTATCTTTCCCAGCATCAGGGTCTTTCCCAATGAGTCAGTTCTTCACAGGTGGCCAAAGTACTGGAGTTTCAGCTTCAGCATCAGTCATTCCAATGAATATTCTGGACTGATTTCCTTTAGGATTGACTGGTTTGATCTCCTTGCAGTCCAAGCGACTATCAAGAGTCTTCTTCAGCACCACAGTTCAAAAGCATCAGTTTTTCAGCACTCAGCTTTCTTTATAGTCCAGCTCTAACATCCGTACATGACTACTGGAAAACCCATAGCTTTGACTGGACAGACCTTCGTTGGCAAAGTAATGTCTCTGCTTTTCAAAATGCTGTCTAGGTTGGTCATAACTTTTTTCCCAAGGAGCAAGCGTCTTTTAATTTCATGGCTACAGTCATCATCTGTAGTGATTTTTGGAGCCTAAAAAAATAAAGTCATCCACTGTTTCCATATTTTCCCCATCTATTTGTCATGAAGTGATGGGACCGGATGCTATGATCTTAGGTTTTTGAATGTTGAGTTTTAAGCCAACTTTTTCACTCTCCTCTTTCACCTTCATCAAGAAGCTTTTTAGTTCTTCTTCGCTTTCTGCCATAAGGGTGGTGTCATCTGCATATCTGAGGTTATTGATATTTCTCCCAGCAATCTTGGTTCCAGCTTGTACTTCATCCAGCCTGGCATTTTGCATGATGTACTCTGCATATACGTTAAATAAGCAGGGTCACAATATACAGCCTTGACCTATTCCTCTCCCAAATTGGATCCAGTCTGTTCCGGTTCTAACCGTCTGTTCTTGACCTGCATACATATTTCTCAGGAGGCAGGTCAAGTAGTCTGGTATTCCCATCTCTTTCAGAATTTTCCACAGTTTCTTGTGATCCACACAGTCAAAAGCTTTGGTTTAGACAATAAACCAGAAGTAGATGTTTTTCTGGAACTCCCTTGCTTTTTCAGTGATCCAACAGATGTTGGCAATTTGATCTCTGGTTCCTCTGCCTCTTCTAAATCCAACTTTAACATCTGGAAGTTCACGGTTCATGTACTGTTGAAACCTGGCTTGGAGAATTTTGAGTATTATTTGGCTGGCGCGTGAGATAAGTGCAATTGTGCAGTAGTCTAAATATTCTTTGGGATTGGAATGGAAACTGACCTTTTCCAGTCCTGTGGCCCCTGCTGAGTTTTCCAAATTTGCTGGTATATGAGTGCAGCACTTTCACAGCATCATCTTTTAGGATTTGAAATAGCTCAACTGAATTCCATCACCTCCACTAGCTTTGTTCTCAGTGATGCTTCCTAAGGCCCACTTGACTTTACATTCCAGGATGTCTGGCTCTAGCTGAGTGAACACACCATCGTGATTATCTGGGTCATTAACATCTTTTTGTATAGTTCTTCTGTGTGTTCTTGCCACCTCTTTTTAATATCTTATGCTTCTGTTAGGTCCATACTGTTTCTTTCCTTTATTGAGCCCATCTTTGCATGAAATGTTCCCTTGGAATCTGTAAGTTTCTTGAAGAGATCTCTAGTCTTTCCCATTCTATTGTTTTCCCCTATTTCTTTGCATTGATCACTGAGGAAGTCTTTCTTATCTCTCCTTGCTATTCTTTGGCACTCTGCAATCAAATAGGTGTATTTTTCGTTTTCTCCTTTGCCTTTAGCTTCTCTTCTTTTCTCAGCTATTTGTAAGGCCTCCTCAGACAACCATTTTTGCCTTTTTGCATTTCTTTTTTTCTGGGAATGGTCTTGATCACTGCTTCCTATACAGTGTCACAAACCTTAGTCCATAGTTCTTCAGGCACTCTATCAGATCTAATATCTTGAATCTATTTGTTACTTCCACTGTATAATCATAAGAGATTTGATTTAGGTCATACCTGAATGATCTAGTGGTTTTTTCCCCCGACTTTCTTCAATTTGAGTCTGAATTTTGCAACAAGGATTTTTTGAATTTTGCAACAACTCACTTAGAATGGGCCAAAGACCTTAACAAAAATCTCATCAAAGAAGTTATAGAGATATCAAATAAGTATATAAAAAGATGCAATACATCATATATCATCTGGAAATGCTAATTAAAACAAGATATTAAAACATAGCTATTAGAATGGCCAAAATCGGAAGCACAACAGATACTGGTAAGAATGTAGATCAACAGGAGCTGATGGGAATGAAAAGTGGTACAGTCACTTTGTAAAGCTATTTGGCAGTTTCATGCAAAACTAAACATATACTTATCGTATGATCCACCAATCATGCTTATTGATATTTACCCAAAGGAGTTGAAAACATTATGTACACACAAAAACCTACACATAGGGTTTGTAGCAGCTTTAATCATAATTGCCCAAATTTCGAAGCAACCAAAATCTATAATAGGACTCTGAGTTAGAGATGGCAACTGTATGTCAGATCCCATACTAATGTCATACTGAGAACCTTCACTATCTGATTTCTGGCCAGACAAATGACCTGTCAAGACGTTTTCCAAAATTACTCTAAAAATCTATCATTTGGTTCTGATTATGTCATTTTGTGAAGGAAGCATTCTATTCTGTGCCCTGAGTTTTATAATAGGTACAGATTTCTTCTCATTTTGAATTTTAAGTCTTAGAGTCATTCTGAGGTAGCAAAGCATAAATTTCAGTCTCTGCTATCAAAGTTGCTTGTAATATTATTTGGTAAAGTGCTGAATGAAAACTATAAAGCACCATCACCATGCATTGTAGCTTGGTTTATGAGTGCTGTCGTCTGTAGAATTTTCTGTTTCACTAGTGTGAGTTTCTCTGGAGAATCTACTTAATTATAAACAATTATCTATAAAAGCATTATTTTGAGTGTCTCTGAGTGAGTGTTTCCTTAGAACCGGGCAAAGTGTGTACAGCTGAGCACTGATGGAGAGTGCAGTCTGAGAACCAAGTGGGAGTTTGTTTTGAGAATAAGAGAGATCAGGAGAATCGCACGATATGCCAGAACCCTGATTTTTAACCTGCTGAGGGTGCACAGAGGAGTTGGTTTTCAGCTCCAAAGTAACCATTCAAAAAAGGTACATCAGGTAGTTTATAACCTAAGCCCCTTTGGGCTTTGGTATAAAAACCTCCTAAACATATCTTGAATGAGTTTTCTGACATTGGAGGGCCTGTTAGAAGAGTCTGCTAAAGAAATTACCTGCTTTATTTCTGAAGCTTCTGTTTCTTGAGTGTCTGTTTTTGGTGTGGGTTTATGGGTCAGTGATTTAAAATTCTGATTTGAAAACTTCTGATCGTGCATGTAGTTTTCCATTTTCCTCTTTCCTATTAGATGTATTCTTGAATTATGCAGGGATCTTATGGCTATTTTGGAAAATATGCAGCTTCAATATAGTTTAACAGGATAAGGATGGCCACAGTGTACACCGGAAGGTTTTGTCACATCCTCTCCCTGTCTTTCCAGGACTCATTCATTATCATATGAATTGATATACTTATTATATTTATGGCTCTTATATTAGCATGTGTTTTCAAGAATATTTTTATTAAAGTATGGTTGATTTACAATGCTTTGTTAGTTTCAGGTATACGGCATAGTGACTCAGTTACATAAATATATATTCCTTTTCAGATTCCTTTCTCTTATAGTTTATTGCAGAATATTGAGTATAGTTCCCTGTGCTATACATTAGGTCCTTATTGGTTACCAGTTTTATATATAGTGGTGTGTATATTTAATCCTAGCCTCCTAATGTACCTTATCCCACCCATCTTTCCCCTTTGGTAATCCTAAGTTTGTTTTCTATGTCTGTGAGTCTCTTTCTGTTTTGTTAAATAAGTCCATTTGTGTCTTTTTTAGATTCCACATATAAGCGATATCAGATGATATTTTTCTTTCTCTGGCTTTCTTTACTTAGTATGATAATCTCTAGGTCCATCGTATTGCTGCAAATGGCATTATTTTATTCTTTTTTATGGCTGAGTAATATTCCATTGTATATATATACACCACATCTTTATCTATTGCTAGACATTTAGGTTGCTTCCATGTCCTATTGTAAATAGTGTTGTAAATAGTGTAATAGTGTAATTTACAAGCTATTGTAAATAGTGTTGCAGTGAACATTGGGATGCAAGTGTCTTTTCAAAGTATGATTTTCTCATGATATATGCCTAGGAGTGGGATTGCTGGATCATAGAGTAGCTCAGTAGCCCTATTTTTAGCTTTTTTAGGAACCTCCATACTGTCTTCCATAGAGGATGTGTACCAATTTATATCCCACCAACAATGGAGAAGGCAATGGCACCCCACTCCAGTACTCTTGCCTGGAAAATCCCAAGGACAGAGGAGCCTGGTGGGCTGAAGTCCATGGGGTCGCTGGGAGTCGGACACCACTGAGCGACTTCACTTTCACTTTTCACTAACATGCATTGGAGAAGGAAATGGCAACCCACTCCAGTGTTCTTGCCTGGAGAATCCCAGGAATGGAGGAGCCTGGTAGGCTGCGGTCTATGGGGTAGCACAGAGTCGGACAGGACTGAGCGACTGAACTGAACTGAACTGAAAGCTGGTTTTCATGTTTTTTATTGATATTTCTTTAGTGTAAGAGTTCATGTGTTATATTAGCCATTGTTTCTTTGAATATTGTGTTTGTTATTTCCTGGCATCCCTATTAGGTGAATATTGGACCTTCTCATTCTGTTGTTTATGTCTCCTAAACTTTCCTTTGTATTTGTTCTGTCTTTTATCTGTGCTCTATTATAGATAATTTCCCCTGATCTGGCTTTTTTTTCTAGCTTACTAATTGTCTCTTTAGCTGTATCTATTTTGTTCTTAACCTTGTCATTTGATGTCCTTTTAAAATTTTTATTTCAATGCCTTTAGTTTAATTTCCGGAAGTTCTCTTTGGTTCTTTTTAAAATCTGCTGGTTCTTTTTATTATGAATTTTTATTATACTTTTTATGTATTAATATTTAAAATTATTTTTAAAATTTCTGTTTAATAAGGCTATAATCTGAAGTTCTTTGAAATCTAATTTAGTTTGTGTGTCTTTTGACTCCCACTAAGTTTGGCTTGTTTCTTAGTATGTTTTTAATATTGAATTGTGAGCTCATTTTTTAAAAATTTATTTTTAATTGAAAGATAATTACAATATTGTGTTGGTTTGTGAGCTTATTTTCTTTTTTTTATTTTTTATTTATTTATTTTTTTAAAATTTTATTTTATTTTTAAACTTTACATAATTGTATTAGTTTTGCCAAATATCAAAATGAATCCGCCACAGGTATATATGTGCTCCCCATCCTGAACCCTCCTCCCTCCTCCCTCCCCATACCATCCCTCTGGGTCGTCCCAGTGCACTAGCCCCAAGCATCCAGTATCGTGCATCGAACCTGGACTGGCAACTCGTTTCTTACATGATATTTTACATGTTTCAATGCCATTCTCCCAAATCTTACCACCCTCTCCCTCCACCACAGAGTCCATAAGACTGTTCTATACATCAGTGTCTCTTTTCAGCTGACCCTTTTCTGGGGTTTAGTTTGTGCCTGAGTTGAAGTCATGTCCCTCCAGAAAACTTCTGTGTGTATTTCCACCAAGTTTTCTAGATTACATTACCATCCTAGAACCAGATTTTATTTTGATTTCTTATTTTGAGATTGAGATTTCCCAACGAAGATGTTTAATTACTTTTGTTACCCTGCTTTAGCAGTGTTTGTCAAGCTGATTTCCTCTAGTCTGGCCTCTCCACTAATACTGTCACTCTTATGTGGGGGATCTTTTTTCTAAAACTTGTGTTGCAGACATTTCTGTGGCCTCATCTTCTGTTTCTGAGTTAAAAGACAAGACTCTAGGTTACTGAGACAGGTAAACCCCAACCATATCTAATACAACATCAGTTTATAGACTTATTACTCTGATTTGGCACCAAGGGACTTCTCTTACAGATTGTTCTGAGTTTTGCTATACATTTTAAAGGATGCTTCTTACATCTTGTTTAGTATGTGTGTTTTGTGGTGAGAGGACTTTCATAGCTTCCATATTTCCAGAAATTATAGTCTGTCTACTTATTTGTTTATTAACTATGAATTGCATGAGAACAGGGTCCCTGCCCATCTAGTTCACCATAGTACCTGCTACATACTTAGTCAGTGTTTGTGGACTCAGTGAAATACTGTTCATTATAGATTTATTTATACTAATGAAAACCTGAAATGAACCCAAATGTCTAATATTAGGGGAGTACTCAAGTAAATGGTTATATTTACTTGAAAACAAATGGCTATTGCTCATATAAAGTTTTTCAGCAGAAAATGATAATTTGAAGGGCTAAATTATAAGACTGAAAAATGTTAAAGATTGAGTGTAGGTGAAAAACATCTGAACTCAAGTTTGAATTTAGATTTGAAAACTTTATGCAAAGCAAAAAAATACTTATGAATACTAAAGTTGTTTATGTTACAGTGGTAGATTGAGGATCCCCTTTTACCCTTTATATTCAAACCTCCTATAGTGTGTTTTTATAATGAAAATACTAAGAAGAAAAAATGTGCATTAGTTTCCTTAAAAGTTCTTAGATTTAAATACACTAAAAAGTTGATAAAACGTAAAATTTCAGAATTAGTTTTATTATTAAAATGTTTACAGACTTTTATATGAAAACACAGAGAAAGATCTTTCTGATACTCAGCGACACCTTGCTAAGAAAAAGTATGAGCTACAGCTTACTCAGGAGAAAATTATGTGCTTGGATGAAAAAATTGGTGAGTTTTTTCCTGATGTTCCTTTTTGTTTTTTAAGTCTGGGAAAAAAAGTTTTCTTCTCTTCAGTTATAACATAGAGAAACTTAGAAATAGACCCTTAAGTTAAAAGTTTTTAGTCAAAAAATCATGAGAAAATGTATTTTTCTTTGATAGTAAAATGTTTTACTTACACTTAGATCTGTAAATACTTAGTCATGGCTTCATATTTTTCATGAAGGAATAGCTAAACAAAGCAATAGTACTTTGTAAATTTATGATGATCAATTTTAAATTTGTAAGCTTTTATATTATGTCATGCCCATAGCTGTTATAATGAAATGTATTACATATATACTATTTTTGGTAGAAGGTATACATAGATTTGGATATATCTGTAGTTCATTTGAGTTTATAGAAAAAATTATTTTTATGAAGTCTCTTATTATTATTTCTTACCAGTGTTCTTTATGAAAATATGGTCATAACTTAATCTTCTTATAACTTTAAATTAAAATTTTGGTCAGGACAATAAAAGTGCTCATTTTAAAACTGAATAAGATTTTTAAGGTTTGCTATTATGCAGATCAAAAATATCTGACATAAGCAATTAGGTCGGTGGGGTGCTTTTTACTGAGGTAGAAAGTATTAAAAGAAAATATAAAAGAATATTGAAGAACTCATTTTTGGATTTTAAGTTCAAGTAAAAATGTAGGCTAAGTAGGTAAATAGATAAGTTAGTATCTCAGAAGAGAAATCATAGCTAAAGATATACATTTAGGACACATCAGCATGTAAATGATACTTTAAAACCGTGAAATCACCTAGGGAAAATGTAGAGAATGAGAAGAGGATCCAGGACTGAGTAAGAAGAAGCCAAAGAAGTAGGAAGAAAACCCAGAAGTGAGTGTCATTTGGGGAGGCAAGAGAGCAATGTGTTTTAGAAAGGAGGATATGATCAATTGTCAGATACTTTCGAGAAGCAAAATAAGATGAGAATGAAAAAATATTGATTGGATTGACGCATTGGAGGTTTTGGAAACATGGGTCCCCCAAAACTTTGTGTGTTAGATGTGAAAGATGGAGTAGTCTGAAGATTGATTGGGAAATGAGATGGTGGAGACAGGAGAGAACAGAAGTCAAACAGAAGTTTGGCTCTTAAGAGTAGCAGAAAAATGGGGTGGTAGCATAAATGGGATGTGGGGTTAACTTTTTTTTTAAGCTAGGAGGTTCTAGAACTGGCTTAGAGTTTGTTTTCTGCCAATGAGAATAAACTCAGGTATCAGAACACCCCGAACAAGCGGTTTTCTGGGAAAAGAAACAGGGTTCATCCCGTTTGCATACATCACCCTCTGTGGTGTGAAATTCCACTCTTAGTGCTGCACTGGGTGGCCCTGGCAGTCACTTACCTAAAGGTCTAGTCACACTGACTTTCTTAGGGTAGAGATGGTCTAGACCAGTGCTCCTCAAACTTCAGGAGAGCTAAGCTCACTGGAGCCAGGCTCCTCAGAGCAGGATATGCCAGGGCTTTCGTATCTTTCCCAGGGTGTTTGTTGAAACATAAATTGCTCTGCCCACTCAGAATTTCTAATTCAGTAGGTCTAGCATGGGACCTAAGGATTTGTATTTCTCATAAGTTCCCAGGTGATGCTGATGGTTCTGGTTGACAAACCACCATTTGAAAACCACTTTTCTATACCAATTATAGAGGACTTCAACACTGACGCTGGCATTCCAGCATACTTACAAAGCAAATCAGACTTCTGGGATGATTTTTTTCTAGGAATGTTTATAACAGTGCTGTAGAAAAAATCAGAATAGTAGAAGATATTTGACTCCAATGATGACTTAACTGAATATATTTTTAAGATCTGGTAGTTACCAATTTATATGCAACACTGATTCGAAGCTAAAGGAAGGTAAAATTAGGAGAGAAAAAGAATCAACATTCCATGTACTTCCTCCACGCACCTTCCCCTCTCCTACCACACATTCTACTTTGAGAACTTGTTATATAGAACTTTCCTTTGTTGTTCTAATTCAAATGTGTTAATTGTGCTTTTTCATTTACAAGTCATTTAGAATGATTAATCTTCATTTTTAATTACTAACAACAAAAGCCATTTTAAAAGTTGGGATAGAGTATTTTATCTTTAGTCATTGAATATAATATAGGAGAATTTACTTTGAAAAGTACTTCACTCTGCTTGAACTGGAAAAAAATTTATCTTGTTTAAAACAATGCCTTTATGATTACACATTTAGATAATTTTACAAGACAAAGTATTGCCCAGAGAGAAGAAATCAGCATTCTTGGTGCAACCCTCAATGATTTGGCTAAAGAAAAGGAATGCCTGCAAGCATGTTTGGATAAAAAATCTGAGAATATTGCGTCCCTTGGAGAGAGTTTGGCAATGAAAGTATGTTCTGAAAACTGTGATTTAAAAGAAATGTTTGAACTTGAATCTGAATAAAATAATAGGATTTTCCCAATTTTTTTTTCCTTAGAGAGGTGAAACTTTAAAATCTGATTTTGAAATATTTCAAGATAGTCTTAGGAAATATGTGTTCAAATTCACTAGCTAATATTTTTAAATAAATTTTTCTCTCATCAATTTCTGATCAACTTTTACTAACAATAGCTAATTCAAACATCTCAAAATGTAAAGCATAATTTTTAAAAAGCAGTGAGACTGATTTATTTTTAAAAGCACACCAGAACTTAAATTTTCAAGTGGCCACCTTGGGAGGCAATATATTTCATTAAATATAATGAAGTTTATATTCAAAATTAGGAGCGTGTTTTTCCATCATCTTCAGCCTTTGAGAGTGGATCATATGGAACTGGTGAAAAAGTTGGGTGATAAATTTCATCCAACAGTTTTGTTGTTCAAACAATGACAAATGAAGGTGTTTTGAAATAGTGACCCCCTTTCTAGCTCATAAACTGATTCTGAAGGCAATTCCTAAGCTGTTTTCTACAAATGTCTTAAGCAAAGGCAGTATCACTGGCTTAGGGTCTTTCCCCTCTCTAAGGGCAATAACTAACTTTGAGGGTCTTTCCCTCTAAGGGAACTAATCCATTCACTCGTCCACCCATCCATCCATTCAACAAACATTCATGGACATGTACCAGGTATTATGTTAGAAACTGGGGCTGAGTGGGCATACCTTCCAAAGGCCTACGGTATAATTCAAAGCAAGATAAAGAAAGATGCTGTTATGATGGAATTTGCCAAGCACCATAATGGCACACGCACGATGTATGAGTGAAGTTCGGCAGAAACCTCTCGTTCAGGCCAGGGCTTGGATTAGGGGAGGAAGAAGATCTAGGAAGCCTTCCACACAGTGATGGTGCTTATACTGCCCTCAAAGATGACTAGAAATTAGCCAGGAAAAGACTTAGAGAAAGGAGTGATCCAGACAGGTGGAGCACTGTTTAGAGAAAAGGTGATCCAAGCAAGTAGAGCAACTTATACGGAAGCCCAGTGGCTTTCATCAGAGAATTTGGTGAGATTTCTTGATACTTTAGTATGTCCAGAGAATAGAGTGCAAGGAGGGAAGTACGGGGGCATGAAGGGGGGTAAAAGATAAGATGGGATAGATAAGCAACAAATCAAAAATACCTGAGATGTTGAGTTTTGATACCATCATCATGGATGTAGAGAATCATTGAAATCATATAAATGAAATGTTACAATTAGATCTTTAAAGCATTATCCTGTCACTTGTTAATCCATGTAAAAAGTGGGCTGTAGGGAAATGAGAGTAGTGATAGTAGTTAGGAGTAAAGTGATAAGAGCTGTACTAGGAAGTGACAGTGTCTGTGAGAGACAGATAGCTCTGTTTAGGAAGCAAGACTGCCAGGATGTGCTTTCTGCTTAGGAGGCAAATGATCAGTTCCTTAAACACAGGACGCAGAGCAAGCTTAGTGAGGAAGTTTATCAGCACGCCTTTGTGACATGAGTTGAATCTTGGATTTTAAGGTGTGCACAGAAAATTGAAGTTAACAGATTTGGGTATCATGAGCATAATTGAAGTTGTCAAAGTACACGAGGTAGTAAATTTTGGCTTAACTGGAAAAGTCTGATTGACTAATTTCATGTCTTCTACTCTGCTAACTGTACCAATATTATCTTCTCCTTCACAAAGAATATTGAGTTGCAAGTCCATTTCAAAATTGAGTATTATATAGGATTATGAATACAAACACATCCATCCTATGAAGGGAAAACAGTGTTACACATTCAAAAGAGGAAATGTTCTATACAATGATATTTCAGAGCTGAATTTTTAATACCTTTCAGTGAAAAATAGTAGTTTTATTAGTTTAATCTGGAGATTACATTGGAAAGGTAATTACTATGGAAAAGTCTATATTATAGTGAATAAAGTGAATTTTGTCTGGTAATCATAGTTTTTTAAAAGTTGTTCTACTACTTGGTACCAATTAAAGTTAGAAAATTCAATAGCAAGTTTGCAGATTTTTGAATCATAAAAGTCAGAATTATTTGTATAAAATTTTAGTTTGTTTCTTTTTTCTGAGTAGATTATGACCACCCTGTCCAGGTTGAATTTTTAACAATTAACTTGATCTGTGTCTCTGATTGGACAAATATATTGAGATTGTACAAGGATTATCAAGTTGATAATGATATAAATTTTAAGAAATGATGCTATTAGGGTCACATTAAGAGAAAAATAGTCTAGGAGGATATGTTATTGGATTCTATACAATAATTTTGTTTGCCCTGAATACTTTTGCAGTATTTTTAGAGAATCAAGGAATTTCTGTTGATAAAAGAGAGATCTTTTTAGGCTTATAAGCCATGTTTAAATATTAACCAAGCAATAGTTGTCAGAAATACTAGAAATTCAGTTATCTTTTCAGAATTTATTTAGAAGTGTGTTAAGTTGCATTTCGAAAGCATTTGTAAATATTCTGTAGTAAGCAGTATTTTCTCTTTGAGTTTTTCCTCCATTGACTGTGATTCTTTAAGGGGTTTAACAGTTTTGCTAATGGATATTTTAACCATACTTCAGTATCCATTATGGCCAGATATGGAATCTGTGCCATTCTGTCAGAAAACAGAATGGGAAACTAGAGTTAAAAATACCCTAGAGAGGAACACATGAGTAAAGGAGAATCACACACACACACACACACACACACACACACACACAGAGTTGTCTCTGATGATAGGAGCAGCACTGTTTGGGAAATACAGGTTTAATTTTCGTCTTGTTACTTGGTTACTAGGATTTGAAAATTTAAAAGGCAAAGTGAAATCTGGTTATTTAGTGGAAGAATAATTTTTCTACTTTTTAAGGACTTATGTTAGTGCTAAGTATCTATGTGTAGTATCCATTACTATTTCAGGATCAGCTAGTTTTTAAAGGAGGACATCTGGAAATGGTATTGATGGGATTAAGATATTCCCCCTCATCTCAGTCTTGATTGATTCCACTAATTCTACTCCCTCTCCACACCCTTAAAAAAGAAAAATAGAAATAATTTATTTCTTATACTTTTGTTGTAGGCCTGCTTACTAGCTTACACCTAAAATTAATAGTATACTTCTATAAGTAATCCCACTGTAACAGCTTTTTCAAGGTGATGTTGATGACTGATATATATGGTGTACTTTGTCAAGGTCATTATTCTTAATAACTAAATTTAGTTTTACATGATTGACTTTCCTGGGTTTTATAACATGAAGAAGTAAGGACGGAAATCAGTCCTATTTCCAGTAGAGAACCCAGTGCCAAATAATTGGGTTTCCTCCTAAAACAGGGTGCTTAAGGGGTTCTTATGTTGCTGGGTCACTGCACAAAATATCTTTTAATGGCATTTGATGTGATGATCTCATATCAATATACCTAAGTATAGTCTTTGTTTTGAGGAGCAAAATCAATTGTTTTTATCCAGTACAGATACTCACATTAATATATTAAGCATTAGTTTTAAAGCGTAGCAAAGAATAAAACACAAGTGTTTAAAAACAACTGTAAATCAAAAAGGTGGGAAATTCTTCTAATATATTCACTTTTAACAGAAATAACAGTTAAGATAATTTTGTATTTAATACTTATATTATTTTTCAAGGAAAAGACCATTTCAGGCATGAAGAATATCATTGCTGAGATGGAACAGGCATCAAGGTAAATCACTTACTCAAGAAAGATTTGATCACTTTTTGGGGGGCAAAGTACTATGTTAGGTACAAAGATAGAAACAAGGGGCTTAGTGCTATGTATAAGATGCTAGCTCTCTAATATTGAAAGGAGGCCTGAGTCTGTTTGAGAAAGTAAAGGGAAGATATGGTGTTTGCCAAAGATAGGAAAGAGAAGAGCATTCAAGATAGAAACAATAGCAAAGAGCCACAGAAAACCACAAGTGGGGTTCAAAAGTCTCTGGAATGACAAGTAGGTGAATATGTTGGAACCCAAAGCATAAGGGGAGAAATGAAGGAGAGGCTAGGCAGGCAGGCAGAGGCCTATGATACAGACAGATGAGCCTGTGGGCAGTGAGAAATCACTAAAGGCTGGTGAGATTTTTTTTTGTCAGAGAGATTACACAGGCAGAATAGGTGATGAGGAACTGGGCTTGGGAGGTTGAGGGACAAGGGTGTGGTGTTTGTGAGGGAAAGAATCTAGGAAAATGCCAAATGCTAGTGATGAATACTAAACATAATGAACCTACATGGAAAAAGATTTTTCTTTCAAGTTTCCAAGACCTTCTTGGAGGTATGTCTAGTAAGCAGTCAAATATAAGAGTTGAGAGTGTAAGGAAGAGGCTGAGGCAGGGGTGATCATTTCAGAGTTGTCTGAGTGTAGATAGGGTTGGGAGTCTCAGACATGAATAGGAACTGTCAGAGAGAAAGAAGGGCTGGCATGAGAAGAATCAGGAGGCTAAGGGTTAAGCCCTGAGAACACTCATTTTCACAAGGGCAGAGGAAGAGGAGCATCTAGCATCTAGAGGTAGGGCGATGACTTTCTTATACTTGAGCATCAGAAGTTGTGAATCTGTAACAAATCGTTGACTACTGTGTATATTTATTTGGCATCTTTTTCATAGTGTAGTGTTGGCAACACACAGAAGCTTCAGTGCACTATTTTTATAGTATTTATTCCTGGAAATTTAAATATGTTTAAAACTCTTTAAATGTTTTCATGCTGTCTCTTCTGTCTCATGAAAATTTGTTATTCTGTTTGGGTAAAATGTCTCTTCTCATGTACTGCCTGATTTGTGGAATAGACAGTCTACTGAGGCCCTCATTATGTGCGAACAAGACATTTCCAGAATGCGCCGGCAGTTGGATGAGACAAATGATGAGCTGGCTCAAATAGCCAGGGAGAGGGACATCTTGGCTCATGAGAATGACAATCTCCAAGAACAGTTTGCTAAAGCTAAACAAGAAAACCAGGTATACTTGTTCCTAGAATCTTCTTCTCTGAGAAGGATATGTTTCTTCTGAGCCACAGCCCTCGTTTTCATTTCATAGAAAAACTCGGGCTTTGGAACCAGCCATTTAAAAAATCTTTATTACACAGAATATGCCATGTGGTTTCTAAATGAAATTTTCAAACATGCGGTTAAATATTAGAGAAAAGAGAACAGGGTTGTAACATTTGTATTAATTCTTAGGAAGTACTTCCTTAGTGAATGATAAATATTGGAAAAACTAGCTCTTAGGAAGTACTTCCTTAGTGAATGATAAATATTGGAAAAACTAGCAAATGAAGATAACCTTCAGAAATGGTTAAGAAAAGAGTAGGTTTATGTGATGGACTATTACTCTTAATATGAGTATATTGACCATGCCATGTTATTTGGTTCTCTTTAGAACTGTGATTCTTTTTAGGAAAATTTCTCTTATAATTAGTTCCTCTCTAAGCCAGTACAGTTCAGTTTTATCAACAGCTCTCCTTACCAGTATCGCTTTTAATTTTATCATTAGAAAATTTTCCTTGAAAACTTTCTTCCCCCATTGAAATTCTTCAATACAAATGATTTCCTTCACTTTGCTGTCACTCTCAATGTGTTTAGTTTGCATCATAAAAGTCTGTATTTTTAAACTGTTAAATAATTTAATTTACATAATCAGATATAAAGATGCCAAGCTTTGTTAATTATTAAAAAGTTGTTTGAGGTGTTAAAGTAGTTTGTTCAAAAGTTAATGAACACTGGGATCCTGGAACAGAAAAAGGACATTCCATAAAAATGGAAGGAATAGGAATAAAATATGGACTTCAGTTAATAGTTATGAACATTGGTTCATGAACTGTGACATGTAGTATACTAATATAAGATGTTAATAATAGGGAAAACTGAGTATAGCCTATATGGGCGCTCTCTATACTATTTTAATAACTTTTCTGTAAGTCTAAAACTTTTAAAATAAAGTTTAATTTTTAAAAGTTAATAGCAATAAAAACAAGAGATGTGAATTTATAGATTCTACTTTTGTGTGCTCTATTTACAGCTAAAGCAAACAGGCTAAAGCTAACTGTAACTAATATTTATGAAAATTAGATGAAAAGCTTTCATCTTTACCATGAAGTTATATGCTGTTAACATTTTTTTACTGATTTTCAATATAGTTTAAAATTTTTATACTGTCTTTTACATGAACTTTTTAATGTAGCTGAGATAAAACCACATACCACTTTACATCATGCTTTGTTCTACATGAGAAGACAACAGAGTGAAGTATTTAAGACTCACATGAGTGCAAGTCCCCTCTCCTGGCTGTGTGATCATATCAACTGTAAAAATGGAGAGTAGATGAGAATATGCCTAGCAAGAACTTAGAGCATCTAGCATTCAGTTCAGTTCAGTTCAGTTGCTCAGTCATGTCCGACTCTTTGCAACCCCATGAATCGCAGCACGCCAGGCCTCCCTGTCCATCACCAACTCCTGGAGATCACTCAGACTTACGTCCATTGAGTTGGTGATGCCATCCAGCCATCTCATCCTCTGTCATCCCCTTCTCCTCCTGCCCCCAATCCCTCCCAGCATCAGAGTCTTTTCCAATGAGTCAACTCTTCGTATGAGGTGGCCAAAGTACTGGAGTTTCAGCTTTAGCATCATTCCTTCCAAAGAGCATCTAACATTATCACTTGATAAATATTTTTTAACTGTTATTAGCTTACTATAACACCATAGTTGTTTGTTATACCTTAATAAACATGTTTTATAATCAGAAGAAAATTATTACCATAACAATATACAAATGTTCAAGAGTGAATTTTTCCTATGTTTGGGTCATAGGGCGCAAATGTAGAAGATGGACCACTCTGTGGACTGCAGGTTATTAAAAAAAACCCATATCATAGAAGATTTGGAAAACAGAAACCTTAAAATAATTTCTTGCTCAATACCATGATTTTAAACAAATTGAGATGTTTTTAGTGTTAAATCCTGATTTTTTCAAATATGCATTAACATTTTTCTCTGTTATTAAAAAATTTTCCAAACATTTTTCATGGATGCATAATATTCTATGTGGTTTTACCACTAGGTGGATACTGTTATTTATTGCATCATTCACCTAATGAATGAATATTGTCACATAGCAAATAATTCCTCGGTAGACATTCTTTTTCATTAGATTTTATAGATTTGCTTTCAAATGGAATCAAATGCTTATGGTGTCATTTCAAAATTAAGAAACCTTCTGAGTGGACGTGAGTATAGTGAATACCCATGTATCCATCTCTTACCTTTAACAAAAAGCAACATATTTGTCTTTCTTGTTTTTATGAGCTTTTAAAAATGTCTCTTAATACATCACCAGGTAGAAGATCACAGATTTGCTTTCCTCAAATTTACATTTATTTCAACAGTACATAAAAATGTACATTCCTTGCCATATCTTTGATTGCTAGTAAATTTTAACTTTAAGTATTATCCGTTTGTGGCTCCTTTTTTGTGAATTGTGTTTGGATTCTTTGTCCACTTGCTGTTTGGACTCCTGTGTTTTCTCATTATCTTTATATGAGATTTATGTATTAAGTATATTAATTTTAGTTATCTTGTAAATATTTATGGTGGTTTTGATGCAGAACAATTTGTAGTTTTTTTGTAAATCTGTCTTTTTCTCATAGGCACTGTCTAAGAAATTGAATGATACTCATAATGAACTTAGTGACATTAAGCAGAAAGTTCAAGACACTAATCTGGAGGTTAATAAACTGAAGAATATATTAAAGTCTGAAGTACGTATATATTTATTTTCCCTTTGGCCCAAGATAGCTGAATTTTCATGAGAGCTATTGATTGATTGCACTCATAGGAATGGCTGTATCAAGTGCATTTCTTTAGTGCACAGAATATTCTAATGTTGACAGTTTTGTGTTAACTGTATGTTTAGAAGGTCACCAATATCCAGAAAGGTAACTCAAGAATGCACCCCTTTTGTTTTGCCACTTAGCCATTTTAGATAAGTAGAACCCTCCTAACTGGATGGAGGACAAGGGGCCAGAGTCAACATGGGCTCACTTATATTTGGAAATGGTAATTGACAATTACAAACCTTTGACAAAGAGGCTTCACCTGATTGTGTAGCCAATCAGAATTGATCACTCTGTTGTGGGACCGTCTATTTCTTAGGGCCAGAGGGCAATGACTCTCTTCTCCATTTCTCTGTTAGTAACCAGTTGACATAAAGCTGAGGGCAGTTTTAAAAGATTGATATACAGTAAGTGCTACAGAAAGTTAAAGACGGTAAAAATTGATGTGAGTAAAATCCAATTTATGTATACTGTACCATGTACCTCCCAAGTACATACTCTGTACACAGCTGTTATTTTTAGTACAGTAATAGGAAACACACATCTGATTCCTATTGGCACATTGGGAATATCTGAATCTTAAAAGCCAATACAGTAGATTAGTATGTTAACTTGTTAATCAACAGACTTGGCACAGATCCTTCTTATTGGTCAAGGTACCATGAGACCACAAGGTGGCGATATTAACCGAATTTCAACCAATCTCATGATTAATCTTATTTGTGAGAACTTAAATCTTGATTTGAAAGTCTTATACAATTAGAGGTGTTGTTTATTGTAATTTTGGCAATAAATTGAGCCTGGTGTTTCTGAAGTGTTTACTAACAAGCAGGAGAGAAAAAGATCTCAGTTCAGTTCAGTTCAGTTGCTCTGTCGTGTCCGACTCTTTGCGACCCCATGAATCGCAGCACGCCAGGCCTCCCTGTCCATCACCAACTCCCGGAGTTCACTGAGACTCACGTCCATTGAGTCGGTGATGCCATCCAGCCATCTCATCCTCTGTCATCCCCTTCTTCTTCTGTCCCCAATCCCTCCCAGAATCAGAGTCTTTTCTAATGAGTCAACTCTTTGCATGAGGTGGCCAAAGTACTGGATATCTAGAGTCTTTTTAATTAATTACCAGAATTATAAATAAGTTTTTAGAATGAGTTAGTCAAACCATACTATTAAAATAATTTTTTTAATATATTTTTAAAAAGTAGCTTCATGATTATTACTCAACATAGTATATTGTTTGTGGAGCTGATTGTTTTCTTTTAGAAATAAGCTCCTACTTTAGTCAGTCTATAGAGTCTAACAATGTGTTTCTCATTGTACGCCCAGTATATACTTGAATGTATATGTATGAATAGTGTTTATCAGCATAGGTTTCATATTTTACTTCTGAGCAACTTCAGGCAAGTTGTTAGAACAGAGAGCAAAAGTGAATCATAGAACAACAGCCTATGATGGAGAAGATTAAGGCTTGGGTTATGAATGAAAAGCAGGAACCAGATAGGAAATACACCAAACCCAGAGAATTATCAGAAGCTGATGCTTAAGATATGCAAGCGGTCAGAAGCTCTGTAGTCACAATACCACCCAAGAGCAGCCAGAACACCAGAATACATAGATACAAAAGGTCAGGTCAAGGCAGAAACTCAGAAACCAGACTAGCAAGTAGTCAGCAAGCAGATATATAGGGAAAAGAGGCAATAAGGAGTTTTGTTTAAACAAAAGCAAATGTAAAAACATATTCATTGAGGTCTGGAAGATAAGAGTAAAACCATAACCTTACTAGAGTGTGTGTGACTCAGGAACCGGAGCAGATCCTGGGCCCGTTCCCTTTTGTTAATTATTGATTGACCAATTTTCTAAACTGAGAGTGTAGACAGGATTCCTTGAGGTTATGCTGTAGATGGTCCTCTTGACAAGTAAATTCCTAGTGACTTGGCAAATAATGTTTAATTTGCATCATATGCTTAACATTTTACTCTTTTAAAGTAACACCTAAGATTTGCTTTTTAGGAATCTGAGAACAGACAAATGATGGACCAACTCCGAAAAGCCAATGAAGATGCTGAAAATTGGGAAAATAAGGCCCGTCAAGCAGAGGCAGATAACAATACCCTCAAATTAGAACTAATCACTGCTGAGGCAGAGGGGAACAGGTTAAAAGAAAAAGTAGATGCCCTCAATAGAGAGGTCGAGCAGGTAAGTTTGGGAAAATATGCTTGTTGTACATCCTGCATCATATTTAAAAGAGTTTTGTTTGCCTTTCCATAAATTAAGTGTATAACAAACACTTAGGTTGTCTAAGTAGACTTTGTAGTCTGTCTGTTAACTGTTCTCCACACTGGTTCTCTAATCTCTTACCTAACCTGCAACTATTAATAGAATAATCTTTAGCATTTTAAAAAATTAGAAAATATTTCAAGCATACAAAAACAGTGGCCTCCCCAAAAGTAATATAAAAGGGCCTATAAGCCCACATCCAAGGTTGAAGAACGCTAACATTTTGCCATATTTATAAAGAATATATTTATCATTTAAATAAAGTGTCTTTATTTAAAGAAACAAAACATTGCAGACCCAGCTCGCATCCTTTTCCTCCCCCGCTCTTGTGGTTGGTGTGTAGAACTTTCATGTCAGTTGTATAACTCTCTTGAATATATTTGTACTTTATCTACATACCGATCACCCACAAATGATGTATAATGTTTTGTGTACCTTGAGTTTTTGGGGGGTTGTTGTTTTTTAAAAAAATTTATTAGGGTATAGCTACTTAACAATGTTATGTTACTTTCTACTGTACAGCAAAGTGAATCAGCTGTATGTATACATAGATCCCCTCTGTTCCAGATTTCCTTCCCATTCAGGTCACCACAGAGCACTGAGTAGAGTTCCCTGTGCTGTACAGGAGGTTCTCATTAGTCATCTATTTTATACATGGTATCAATAGTATGTATGTACCAATCCAAATCTCCCAGTTCATCCTATCTCCCCCTTTTCCCCCTTGGTACATATGTTTTTTTCTTTACATCTGTGTCTCTGTTTCTGCTTTGTAAATAAGATTGTCTATACCAATTTTTTTTTTCAGATTCCACATGTGTATGTTAATATATATTTTTCTCTTTCTGACTTACTTTGCTCTATAATAGGCTCTAGGTTCATCCACCTCATTAGAACTAACTCAAATGTGTTCTTCTTTATAGCTGAGTAGTATTCCGTTGTAATGTATGTACCACATCTTCTTTGTCCATCCCTCTGTCAGTGGACATTTAGGTTGCTTCCATATCCTGGTTATTATAAATAGTGCTGCAGTAAACTCTGGGGTGCATGTATCTTTTGGAATTATGATTTTATCTGGATATATGCCCAGGAGTGGGATTGCTGGATCATATGGTAGCTCTATTTTTAGTTTTTAAAGGAACACCCAAACTGTTTTTCATAGTGGCTGTACCAATTTATTGAGACATTCCCACTAACTGTGTAGGAGGGCTCCTTTTTCTCCGCACTCTCTACAACATTTATTGCTTATAGATTTTTTTGATGATGGCTATTCTGACAGGTCTGAGGTGATACCTCATTGTAGTTTTGATATGCATCTCCCTAATAATTAGTGATGTTGAACATCTTTTTCATGTGCTTTTAAGCCATCTATATGTCTTCTTTGGGAAAATGTCTATTTAGATCTTCCACCCATTTTTTGATTGGGTTAATTGGCTTTTTTTTTTATATTGAGCTGCATGAACTTCTATATTTTGGAGATTAATCCTTTGTTGGTTGCTTCGTTTGCAAGTGTTTCCTCCCATTCTGAGGGTTGTCTTTTTGTTTTGTTCATGGTTTCCGTTGCTGTACAAAAGCTTTTAAGTTTATTTAGGTACTATTTGTTTACTTTTGTTTTTATTTTTACTATTCTAGGAGGTGGGTTGAAAAAGATCTTGCTGTAATTTATGTCAAAGGGTGTTCTATGTTCTCCACCAAGAGTTTTATAGTATCTGGCCTTACATTTAGGTCTTTAATCCATCTTGAGTTTACTTTTGTCTATGGTGTTCTAATTTTATTATTTTACATGTAGCTGTCCAGTTTTAACTTCCTGTTTTAAATTTCACAGATTTCTTCTCTTATTTTTTTCTTTTCTTCTCCGTCCTTTCAGTCTGCTTCTTTTTCCAGTTTCCTAAGGTGGAAGCTTAGATTATTGACTTTAGATCTTTCTTCTTTTCTAATAAATGCAGTCACTGCTACAGATTTCCTTTAACTACTGCTTTCACTGCATGCCACTAATTTTGATAAGTTATATTTTACTTTAGTTAAAATATCAAAATATTTCTCTTGAAATTTCTTTTCTGAGCCATGTGTTACTTAGAAGTGTGTTGCTTAATTTCCACATATTTGGGGATTTTCCAGTTATCTTTCTGTTATTGATTTCCAGTTCAATTTCACTGCGGTTGGAGAGCGTACTTAGTATGATTTATATTTTTAAAAATTTGTTAGGCTGGGACTTTCCTGGCAGTCCAGTGGTTGGGACTTCGCCTTCCAAAGTGCAGGGAGTGTGGACTCAGTCTCTGTTCCAGGAGCTCAGATCCCACATGGCTCAGAGCCAAAAAACTAAAGCATTAAAAAAAAGCATCAATATTCTCACAAGTTCAATAAAGACTTTCAAAACGGTCCACATCAAAGAAAATCTTTTTAAAAATTGTTAATGTATGTTTCGTAGCCCATATGTAAGTCTATTTAGAGAATATTCCACATGAGCTTTAGAAGAATGTGTATTCTGCTGTTGTTGCATGAAGTTTCTAGACCTGTCAGACCCAGCGATTGGTGCTGCCAGCTCAGCCGCGTCCTTACTCGTTCTCTGCCTGCTAGGTGGGCCGCTTCCTGCTGGGGGCGTGCTGTGTGTCCCCATCTACTTAGAGAATATTCCACATGAGCTTTAGAAGAATGTGTATTCTGCTGTTGTTGCATGAAGTTTCTAGACCTGTCAGACCCAGCGATTGGTGCTGCCGGCTCAGCCGTGTCCTTACTTGTTCTCTGCCTGCGAGGTGGGCCACTTACTGCTGGGGGCGTGCTGTGTCCCCAGCCGTAGCTGTGGGCTCAGGTGTCTCCTCTTGCCATGCTGGCTTTTCTTCCTTTATGTGTGTTGACATATTGTGTTGTTAGGTGCATACACGCTATGGGTTGTTATGTTTGGTGAATTAAGCTTTTTATCATTATTTATTGTCTCCTCTTTATCTCTGGTAAGTGTCCTTGCTCTGAATCAGCTTTGTTTGAAATTCGTCTAACTACTCCAGCCTTCCTTTGATTTGTGTTTGCATCTTTATATTAAAGTGAGTTTCTTGTAAATACATATAGTTGACTTTTGTTTTTTCCCCATTCTGACACTCTGTATATATAAGTCCATTCATATTTGCAATGATTATGGATATAGCTGGGTTAATAATTATCCTATTTGTGACTGTTTTCTATTCATTGCCCTTGTTTTATGTTTATTTTTTTCTTTCCCTCATTTATTGCTTTTCTGGTTTTAGTTAAGCATCTTTTATGATTATATTTTATCTCCTAAATTAACATATCAATATACTTCTTTTTTTAAAACTTTTTAAGTGGTTACCCTACAATTTTCAGTATACACTTATGACTACGTCTGCATTTTTAAATAGCACTATATGACTCCGCGAATAGTGCAGGTGTCTTTAACGTTGTATTTGAAATTCCTCTCTCCCATCCTTCATAACATTACTGTCCATCATTTTACTTATCCATGATCTATAACCACTGAATAAATTATTTCTATTGTGTTGAACCCACTGTTATCTAGTAAATTAGTTAAAAATAAGAAAAATAAAAGATCTTATTTTACCTTCATTCATTTTGTCTCTAATGTCCTTCATTTATTTTTGTAGATATGAGTTTCTTACGTATGTTATGTTACTTATTTGAAAATCTTTTTTCAACGTTTGCTTCCAAGGAAAATCTACTAAAAACACAACCCAGGGATTGAACCTGGGTCTCCTGCATTGCAGGCAGGTTCTTTACCATCCAAGCCACCAGGGAAGCCAATGACCACCATCAATTCAGTTCAGTTCATTCCCTCAGTCGTGTCTGACTCTTTGCGACCCCATGGACTGCAGCACATCAGGCCTCCCTGTCTATCACCAACTCCCGGAATTGACCCAAACTTATGACCATTGAGTCGGTGATGACATCCAACCATCTGATCCTCTGTTATCCCCTTCTCCTCCTGCCTTCAATCTTTTCCAACATCAGGATCTTTTCCAGTGAGTCAGGTCTTCGCATCAGGTGGCCAAAGTATTGGAGCTTCAGCTTCAACATCAGTCCTTCCAATGGATATTCCAGGTTTGATTTCCTTTAGGATGGACTGGTAGGATCTCCTTGCAGTCCAAGGGACTCTCAAGAGTCTTCTCCAACACCATAGATCAAAAGCATCAATTCTTCGGTGCTCAGCTATCTTTAAAGTCCAACTCTCCCATCCATACATGACTACTGGAAAAATTATAGCCTTGACTACATAGACCTTTGTTGGCAAAGTAATGTCTCTGCTTTTTAATATGCTGTCTAGGTTGGTCATAACTTTTCTTCCAAGGAGTAGGCATCTTTTAATTTCATGGCTGCAGTCACCATCTGCAGTGATTTTGGAGCCCCCCAAAATAAAGTCTGTCACTGTTTCCACTGTTTCCCTGTCTATTTGCCATGAAGTGATGGGACCAGATGCCATGATCTTCATTTTCTGAATGTTGAGCTTTAAGCCAACTGTTTCACTCTCCACTTTCACTTTTATCAAGAGGTTCTTTAGTTCCTCTTCACTTTCTGCCATAAGGGTGGTGTCATCTGTGTATCTGAGGTTATTGATATTTCTCTCAGCAACCTTGATTCCAGCTTGTGCTTCATGCATCCCAGTGTTTCTCATGATGTACTCTGCATAGAAGTTAAACAAGCAGGGTGACAATATACAGCCTTGACGTACTCCTTTTCCTATTTGGAACCAGTCTGTTGTTCCATTCCAGTTCTAACTGTTGCTTCCTGACATGTGTACAGATTTCTCAGGAGATAGGTTAGGTGGTCTGGTATTCCCATCTCTTTCAGAATTTTCCACAGTTTATTGTGATCCACACAGTCAAAGGCTTTTGCATAGTCAATAAAGCAGAAATAGATGTCTTTCTGGAACTTTCTGGCTTTTTTGATGATCCAGAGGATGTTGGCAATTTGATCTCTGGTTCCTCTGCCTTTTTCTAAAACCAGCTTGAACATCTGGAAGTTCACAGTTCACGTATTGCTGAAGCCTGGCTTGGAGAATTAGGGGCATTACTTTACTAGCATCTAGTCCTTGAATCTATTTGTTGCTTCCACTGTATAATTGTTAGGGATTTGATTTAGGTCATACCTGAATGGTCTAGTGGTTTTCCCTACTTTCTTCAATTTAAGTCTGAATTTGGCAGTAAGGAGCTCATGATCTGAGCCACAGTCAGCTCCCGGTCTTGTTTTTGCTGACTATATAGAGTTTCTCCATCTTTGGCTGCAAAGAATATAATCAATCTGATTTTGGTGTTGACCATCTGGTGATGTCTATGTGTAGAGTCTTCTCTTGTGTTGTTGGAAGAGGGTGTTTGCTATGACCAGTGTGTTCTCTTGGCAAAACACTATTAGCCTTTGTCCTGCTTCATTCTGTACTCCAAGGCCAAATTTGCCTGTTACTCCAGGTGTTTCTTGACTTCCTACTTTTGCATTCCAGTCTCCTATAATGAAAAGGACATATTTTTTGGGTGTTAGTTGTAGAAGGTTTTGTAGGTCTTCATAGAACCTCTCAACTTCAGCTTCTTCAGCATTACTGGTTGGGGCATAGGCTTGTATTACCATGATATTGAATGGTTTGCTTTGAAAATGAACAGAGATCATTCTGTCATTTTTGAGATTGCATCCAAGTACTGCATTTCGGACTCTTTTGTTGACCATGATAGCTACACCATTTCTTCTAAGGGATTCTTGCCCACAGTAGTCGATATAATTGTCATCTGAGTTAAATTCACCCATCGCAGTCCAGTTTAGTTTGCTGATTCCTAAAATGTCAATGTTCACCCTTGCCATCTCCTGTTTGACCACTTCCAATTTGCCTTGATTCATGGACCTAACATTCCAGGTTCCTATGTATTAGTGCTCTTTACAGCATTGGACCTTGCTTTCATCACCAGTCATATCCACAACTGGGTGTTGTTTTTGCTTTGGCTCTGTCTCTTCATTCTCTCTGGAGTTATTTCTCCACTGATCTCCAGTAGCATATTGGGCACCTACTGACCTGGGAAGTTCATCTTTCAGTGTCCTATCTTTTTGCCTTTTCATACTGTTCATGGGGTTCTCAAGGCAAGAATACTGAAGTGGTTTGCCATTCCCTTCTCCAGTGGACCGCATTCTGTCAGACCTCTCCACCATGATGCATCTGTCTTGGGTGGCCCCACACGGCATGGCTCAAGGTTTCATTGAATTAGACAAGGCTGTGGTCCATGTGATTAGCTTGGTTCATTTTCTGTGATTGTGGTTTTCAGTCTGTCTGCCCTCTGATGGAGAAGGATAAGAGGCTTATGGAAGCTTCCTGATGGGAGAGACTGACTGAGAGGGAAACTGGGTCTTGTTCTGATGGGTGGGGCCATGCTCAGTAAATCTTTAATCCAATATTCTGTTGAATGGGTGGAGCTGTGTTCCCTCCCTGCTGTTTACCTGGGGCCAAACTATGAGCAATGCAAAGAAATAGAGGAAAACAACAGAATGGGGAAGACTAGAGATCTCTTCAAGAAAATTAGAGATCCCAAGGGAACATTTCATGCAAAGATGGACTCGATTTTTGGACAGAAATGGTATGGACCTAACAGAAAGCAGAAGATATTAAGAAGAGGTGGCAAGAATACACAGAAGAACTGTACAAAAAAGATCTTCACGACCCAGATAATCACGATGGTGTGATCACTGACCTAGAGCCAGACATCCTGGAATGTGAAGTCAAGTGGGCCTTAGGAAGCATCACTACGAACAAAGCTAGTGGAGGTGATGGAATTCCAGTTGAACTATTTCAAATCCTGAAAGGTGATGCTGTGAAAGTGCTGCATTCAATATGCCAGCAAATTTGGAAAACTCAGCAGTGGTCACAGGACTGGAAAAGGTCAGTTTTCATTCCAATCCCAAAGAAAGGCAATGCCAAAGAATGCTCAAACTACCGCTCAATTGTACTCATCTCACATGCTAGTAAAGTAATGCCCCTAATTCTCCAAGCCAGGCTTCAGCAATATGTGAACTGTGAACTTCCAGATGTTCAAGCTGGTTTTAGAAAAGGCAGAGGAACCAGAGATCAAATTGCCAACATCTGCTGGATCATTGAACAAGCAAGAGAGTACCAGAAAAACATCTATTTCTGCTTTACTGACTATGCAAAAGCGTTTGACTGTGTGGATCTCAATAAACTGTGGAAAATTCTGAAAGAGATGGGAATACTAGACCACCTGACCTGCCTCTTGAGAAACCTATATGCAGGTCAGGAAGCTACAGTGAGAACTGGACATAGAACAACAGACTGGTTCCAAATAGGAAAAGGAGTACGTCAAGGCTGTATATTGTCACCCTGCTTATTTAACTTATATGCAGAGTACATCATTTGAAATGCTGGGCTGGATGAAGCACAAGCTGGAATCAAGATTGCCATGAGAAATATTCAATAACCTCAGATACACAGATGACATCACCCTTATGGCAGAAAGTGAAGAGGAACTAAAAAGCCTCTTGATGAAAGTGAAAGAGGAGAGTGAAACAGTTGGCTTAAAGCTCAACATTCAGAAAATGAAGATCATGGCATCTGGTCCCATCACTTCATGGCAAATAGACAGGGAAACAGTGGAAACAGCGTCAGACTTTATTTTTTGCGCTCCAAAATCACTGCAGATGGTGATTGCAGCCATGAAATTCAAAAACGCTTACTCCTTGGAAGAAAAGTTATGACCAACCTAGATAGCATATTAAAAAGCAGAGACATTACTTTGCCAACAAAGGTCCGTCTAGTCAAGGCTATGGTTTTTCCAGTGGTCATGTATGGATGTGAGAGTTGGACTGAAAAAAGCTGAGCGCTGAAGAATTGATGCTTTTGAACTATGGTGTTGGAGAAGACTCCTGAGAGTCCCTCAGCCTGCAAGGAGATCCAACCAGTCCATTCTAACAGAGATCAGCCCTGGCTGTTCTTTGGAAGGAATGATGCTAAAGCTGAAACTCCAGTACTTTGGCCGCCTCATGCGAAGAGTTGACTCATTGGAAAAGACTCTGATGCTGGGAGGGATTGGGAGCAGGAGGAAAAGGGGATGACAGAGGATGAGATGGCTGGATGGCATCACCAACTGGATGGACTTGAGTTTGAGTGAACTCCGGGAGTTGGTGATGGACAGGGAGGCCTGGCGTGCTGTGATTCATGGGGTCGCAAAGAGTCGGACACAACTGAGCGACTGAACTGAAGTGAACTGAAACTATGGTGGAGTTAATGAAGATAATGGTGCCCTCCCTCAAAAGATCCCATGCATGTACTGCTACACTCAGTGCCCCCAACCCTGCAGCAGGCCACCACTGACCCATGCCTCCACCAGAGACTCCCAGACACCCACAAGCTAGTCCGGGACAGTCCTCTGTGGGGTCACTGCTCCTTTCTCCTGTGTACTGGTGTGCACAAGGTTCTGTTTGTGCCCTCCAAGAGTCTGTTTCCCAGTCCTGTGTAAGTTCTAGCAGCTCTGTGGTGGGGATAATGGTGACCTCCTCCAAGAGGGCTTATGACATACCCAAGTCTTCTGCACCCAGAGCCCCTGTCCCTGCAGCAGACCACTGCTGACTTGTACCTCCACAGGAGATGCTCAGTTCTGTCTCAGTTTCTGTGGGGTCCCTGGGTCCTGGTGCACACAAGGTTGGTTTGATCCCTCTGAGTGTCTCTTGCGGGAATGGGGTTTGATTCTAAACACGAATTCGTCCCTCCTACCATCTTGCTGGAGCTTCTCCTTTGCCCTTGGATGTGGGGTATCTCCTCACAGCCTCTCCAGCACTTACTGTCTTACTGGGGTTTCACTGACCTTGGACATGGGGTATCTCCACATGGCTGGTCCAGCAAAGCACAGCTGCCGCTCCTAACCCTTGGACGTGGGGTGTCTGGTTTGCCCTATTTGTTTTCCTTCCCAGCGATCATAGTTCTGTGCCACCTTTCATCTGTTGTCTGAAAACAGATTTTCCCTCCTATATTTTGTTCATTTTTCTAGTTGTTTTTGGCAACAGGGTAATTCAGACCCTGTTAATCCCTCTTGTCTAGATAATAGCTGTTTTAAGGCCCTTGTCTGCTAATATAATCTTTTTTCATTGTGCATCTGTCTACATCAACTAATTTTGATGCTTGTGGATCACTTCCTATATCTCATGTCTCATATATATATATATATATATATATATATATACATGTCTCATATATATATATATTTAAACTGAATGCTGGACGTTGTGGATTTTACTTTGTTGAATATTAGATGTTGTTGTCTTCCTTTAGGGAGTGTTGAATTTGTTTTGGCAGGCTCTTAAATTACTTGAATATTAACTAATACTTTCAAGATTGTTTTTAAGCTTTGGTAGGGCAGATCTTAAGTAGCCTTTCCTGTAAGACTAGTTTAGCCTCACCCCTAAGATGTGACCCTTCCAGATTCTCTTTTAAATGCCCAGTCCAAGGTGTTCCAAACTAAAGAGTTTCTTAATGAGGGTGAAAGAGGAGAGTGAAAAAGCTGACTTAAAACTCAACTTTCAAAAAACTGAGATCATGGCATCCAGTCCCATCACTTCATGACAAATAGAGTGGGAAAAAATGGAAATAGTGGCAGATTTTATTTTATTTGGTTCCAAAATCACTGTGGACAGTGACTGCAGCCATGAAATTCAAAGATGCTTGCTCCTTGGAAGAAAAGCTATGACCAAATCTAGACAGCACATTAAAAAGCAAAGACATCACTTTTCCAACAAAGCTCTGAATAATCAAAGCTATGGTTTTTCCCATAGTCATGTATGGATGAGATGTGGACCATAAAGAAGGCTGAGTGCTAAAGAATTGATGCTTTCAAATTGTGCTGGAGAAGACTCTTGAGAGTCCCTTGGACTGCAAGGAGATCAAACCAGTCAATCCTCAAGGCAATCAATCCTGAATATTCATTGGAAGGACTGAGGCTGAAGGTCCAATACTTTGGCCACCTAATGCAAAGAGCTGACTCATTGGAAAAGACCCTGATGCTTGGAAAGGTTGAAGGCAAAAGGAGAAGAGGGTGGCGGAAGATGAGATGGTTAGATAGCATCACCGACTTAATGGACATGAATCTGAGCAAACTCCAGGAGATGATAAAGGACAGGGAAGCCTGGTGTGCTATAGTCCATGGGGTTGCAGAGTCGGCCACGACTTCCCAACTGAACAATGAACCATCAGGGTGATCATTAAGAACTTTTCACTTTCACGGGCTCAAACTTTGCCCCCAGCTTTGGCACATTTGTTACCAGCTGACCTTGACTCATTTTCTTTGTTTTTGGCATGTGAAAATTTCTCTTTCTTACCTACAAGTTCAGCTATAAATTGCAAAAATAATTTTTTATTCTATTTTATCCAGAAGATTTTCCTCTTAGCTTAATCAGCAATTTTACTAGAACCTGAAACATTCCATATATTCTTTTCAAAACATAAAACTGATCACATAACCTCCTCTGTAAGATCTTTCAGTGGAAGTAAAGACCTAAATTTTATTGATACCTGGGTTACCAGGCTCTGTTTTGTAATTTGTGTGTGTTTTCACCTGTGTCTCTTTTCACTCTTTGCCGTGGTCTCTGAGCTCGAGACATAGGAGCCTTCTCTCTGCTCTTGCTTCACACTTGGCATCCTCCAATTTGAAAAGCCACCTTCCCCTCACACATTGTGTATCCATTTGCTTTTCAGATCTCAGTTCAAGTGTCATTGACTCAGAGAAGGCTTTCTTGACTTCCCCGATCCTCTCAGTCTAGGTCGCTTCCCTGTGTTACAGTTTTTTTCTCTAGAAATGTTTGCCTAATCTGTATCTACATATTCATCTTTATGATTATTTTATTGACCATGATCCCCCCATAGTCTGGAAGCCTCATGAGAACAAAGACCATTACCATTGGCTATGCATCTAGGCACATCGTTGGACCATAGAATATGCATAAGAAGTATGTATGGAATGGATGGACAGGTGGCTGAGTCGGGTGGATGGATGGATAGAAGTTTGTTTGAAGAATGTGTGAGTAATTGTATGAGTGAGGGAGGAAGGGAAGGAGAAAGAGAGGAGTGAATTTTGGCTAAATAACTTATTCCAGGAGCAATTTTTTGTGTGTTGTACTTGTGAAAACACTTATAAAAGCGGAAAAGTTTCTTTACTTGCCTCTTAGTTCTCTTAGCCTCATATAATAGCAAATACTTCTCTGTAGGTGGCAGTGCACTTACATAAGAACTTATGCTGAAAAAAAAAAGGAGGGGGGAGGAAATTATCTTGAATATTTGAAAGCATTTATATAACTCAAATCTCATATTACAGTGTTTAAAACATGCTCTTATTTTCTATAATATGGATATATCCTTAATTTATAGTTACCCAGTCTATTTCCCTCAGAGGTATTAGTAAGTGTTAGAGAGTTATCAGTCCTCATTTTATGATATGATGATCCATATCAGCATGTCATTCAAGAATGGAAAAGTAGGCATAGTGAATAAAACAGTGGCTAATGTTTTATCTTTAATAGCAACAATATTTACATTATAGAATAATTGTAACTGTGGCAAATATAGACAGAACTACAAAGATATATATATATATGTCGACTAGCTTTGGGGCTGAGACTTGTAAGTTGGTTTCTCAGTACATTAAAAAGAATGACCAGCTGACCACTTTACTCATGGATTTTGTATATGAAAATTTGAAACTGGAATTTATCTTTCGCAGAATGTTTTGTACATACTCTTACCGTCTACATCAACTAAAGTTCTTTATAGGGACTTCCTTCCTTTACCATTTCATGGAATGTCCTTGACCATTCCCTGTCCCATGGTTAGGGCTACATGCTTCCACTGCCGGAGGTACGGGTGTGATCCCAGGTTGGGGAATTAAGATCCCACATGCTGTTTGGCAAGGCAAAAAACAAAGAGAGAGAGAGAGAATTCCTTGTAATCTAAAAGTACCGTCATTAAAAGATTTGTCTTGCTTTGTTTTCCGTGTTGTGGGTTTTTCCCACGTTAAAAAATATATAATCTGTCCTTGCAGCACTTAAATGCAGAACGGTCTTACAAGTCCCAGATTGCTACTTTACACAAGTCTGTTGTAAAGATGGAAGAGGAGCTTCAGAAGGTTCAGTTTGAAAAAGTGTCTGCCCTTGCAGATTTGTCTTCCACAAGGGAACTTTGCATTAAACTTGACTCCAGCAAAGAACTTCTTAATCGACAGCTGGTTGCTAAAGATCAAGAGATAGAAATGGTATGTCATACATTTTTAAATGGTTCTTTTAATAATGCTACCAGTGTAAAATTTTTGTAATTTTATAAAAACAAACTTTTTTTTTAAATAAAATGCTACAGCCAAAGTATGTCTTTCAACTTTAGATTTTATGTTTAAAGTCCAGGATATTAATTTCTGTTGTGTTCCAAACCATTCAAGACCATAACAGAGACTCTTCCTTTGTGTGCTCTGCATTTACTTTTAGTTAAAGGAATGATAAAGCACACTGACATACCAGTCAGCGAAGAACCTCGAGGTTGAGGTTTATCTAGCTAAATTATAATTGTAATGATATTGTTTTAAGCTAAATTTACTATTTGGCTGAGTTCTTTTCAACTGTAATTCACTTGATTTTATCTACCATGTGCCTGATGCCTGCCATCATGCTTACCATGTGAATATAATGCTCAAAAGGTACAGTCCCCCTCCCTCAAAGACCTCCTGGTATTGACATACAAATAATTTGGGGGTGAATGTGATACTAATAAGAAATACTCAAGGTTTCAGAGAGGAAATTCCCATTGACCTGTGGGTGTCAGAGAGGAGGAGTTCACTAGGGTGTACTACTGAACTCAAAAGGAATGAGGGAATAGCTTAGGCAGTGGTATGGAGGTATAAATAAACTCTGGAGTGAGCAGTAAGTCATTTGCAGTGGCCAGTGTAGCATGCACAAGTGACTGAGATGCATCTGAAGAAATAGATGGGACCTGAATCCTAAAAGGATGTACGTTACAGTTGCATAGTATAATTGAAATATCAACATTTTGGCTATGTTTACATTCCTGTTATTATCACCCTGTGTTGAACTCCTTATTTTGTTAGCCTACTGCTTGTTAGGAGGTATGATGCATTTGAGAACGGTGTGTCTTGTTGGCTTCTGTAAGAAGTTCCATGTAAAAACGGATGCACAATTGTCCTTAGCAGCATTCTTCATAATTGCTAAGAAGTGTAAATAACTCTAATATTCCTGCATCTATGCAAGGCAATATTATTTGGCAGTAGTAGTAATGAAGGATTGATAGCTGCTAAAACATGGAGAACTCTTGAAAACATTACACTAAGTGAAGGAAGTCAGTCATGTAAGACCACACACACACACACACACACAGAGTATGTTTCCATTTATGTGAAATGTTCAAAATAAAGCAGATCATAGAAAACAGATGAGTTATTGCCTAGGGCTAGTGCTGGGGCAGAGGTAAGGGAGTGACTGCTAATGTGTACTGGGTTCCATTTTGGGATAATGAAAATGTTCTAACAATAAACTGAGAATGCGGTATGATCACATAACTCTATTAATACTCTGTTGGCCAAAAAGTTTGAGTTTTTCCATAAGGTGTTATAGAAAAACTCAAACAGACTTTTTGGTCAACCCAATATACTAAAAACCATTGACTTGTACCATTTAAATGGGCTAGTTGTATGGTATGTGAATTACATCCCAATGAAGCTGCTGCCAAAAAAATGATGCTCCATTTTGTATTCCCACCAGCATTGCCTATTTTAATGTTAACCAACACGAATTAAGACATTTGCCAATTTAATAAACTGCAGCATCAGTTCAACCAAAAGAGGTTTTTCCCCTCTGAATATTTAGCAACGTCTGGAGGTATTTTTGATTGTCACACCAGGGTTGAGGGGTGCTATAGACTTCTAGTAAGTAGAGGCCAGGGATGCCGCTCAGCATCCTGTAAGGCACAGGGCAGCTCCCTATACCAAACAGTTACCCAGCACAAAAGATCAGTAGGGTCAAGGCGAAGAAATCCTGGATTACAAATACCATTTTGCTTTAAGTTATGTTTCTTTGATTATTAATACAAGATATATTATTCTCTATGTTTACTAATTAGCTAGCTATATTTTGTAAATTTTCTGTTCATATCATTAGTTCATATTTCTCATGAATTAGTTCATATTCCTTTTATTAGTAAGATATTAACTATTTACTGAGTTTATTTTCATCTGGTTTTTTTCCTCATAAATTTTGGTTGTTTATAATGACTGTAGATATGTTTGTTTTTGCTATGGTCAGACATCATTTTTAATTGTATCTAGTCTAAGAAGTTTTTACCCTACCTGCCTGCCCCTCTGCTAATAATTCATTTTTATTAAACTTTCTTTTCTCAGAGTTTTACATTAAATTTTAAAATATATATATAATTTATTATAATGTGTATTATGAGATAAAGAATATATTTTTTTCTAAATAGTGATGTCTGGTTTCCCTCCTTCTGGAGAAGCATTTGGCCTATAGAATGTATTTTAGGCTCAAGATAACCGTCAAAAAATGAAGTGTTCCATTGGACCATACAAGAGAGGGAATGTGTGATTACTCCTTATCTTTCTTAACCATGGAGTATGATGGCATTCCATCAGGAAGTTAGGCATTTGTAACTCACCCAACTCGGGACAAAGCAGTAGTCACAGATACTACCATGTCAGATACTACCATGTCAGATTTGCCAAAATATATTATAAGAAATATCAAAGCTGGACATGGAAATTGTTTGACATTTGGGATTAATAACTCTTAAATTAATGAACCTTCTGATACTATCAGAGACTTGGGAAGTGATACTGTGTGTGTGTGCGTGTATCTGCTAAGAAGGACACAATTTCAAATCTAGAAATTAAATGTGGTTGTCAGTTCATAACAGAGAAATTTTATGAGTCTCTGATAATACATGAGTTAAGTGAACAAGTGGGAATAAGTATAGACATCTTCGTATCATTGTGCAGATGGAGAATGAGTTGGATTCTGCTCGTTCTGAAATAGAACTCCTCAGGAGTCAGATGACAAATGAGAGAATCTCCATGCAGAATCTAGAAGCTTTGCTGGTGGCCAATAGAGACAAAGAATATCAGTCTCAGATAGCACTTCAGGAAAAAGAATCTGAAATTCAGCTTCTCAAAGAACACCTTTGTTTGGCAGAAAACAAAATGTGAGTTGATTAGCAGTATGATAACATTAAGTCGAGTTTCTTAAGTTTTCGGTACTTTATAGATTAGTGGAATTTTAAAGCTGGAATTTAGACCATTTAATGTCATAGTTTGCTGTTAATTAAACTGAGGACCCAAAATGTTGTGACCTGTCTTAAGATTTAGGACCTATTTCTATTATGTGTCTCTAATGCATCTAAATTTAAACGTAACCCTCTTTGTGTTGATTTTTTCCAACGGAGTTTTGGGTGTAATAGAACATCTACTGATCTAACATATTGCCTTTGGGAAATATTATAACCAGATTAGAAAAAAAAAAAAGCACTTCTGAAACCAGAGGGATTTTTCTACTTATGGACCTGCTTGGTATTGCTACCCAGTCTTTTCATTTGTCACATGGTATTTGCCTGTGTACTGGGTACCTGGAAGCACTACTGCATTCACTGAATGCTGGAGACTTCCCCCAGAGCACTGATTGTGACTTAAAAAAAAAAAAAAAGACTTCCTAGTACTGTTAGCACCTTATTACACCACTGGAGGATTAGATGGAAATGCCTGCCTGAGCGTGTGTGTGCTGCGTGTGCTTAGTCGCTCAGTCGTGCCTTGACTCTTTGGGACTTCATGGACTACGGCCCACCAGGCTCCTCTGTCCATGGGATTCTCCAGGCAAGAACACTGGAGTGGGTTGCCATTCCCTTTAGGGGATCTTCCCAACCCAGGGATCAAACCCCAGTCTCCTGCGTTGAAAGAGGATTCTTTACCATCTGACCCACCAGGGAAGCCCCCCTGCCTGCATAGTAGATATTTTATCACCTTTGCCACCTGTCACAAAACCTGATGGGGACCCGTAGCCTCTGTTCTTATCCATCCCACCTGTAACACCTTTTCATCCAGCCTCAGCTCTGCCCTCCCGTCTGAGTAGGGGACGTGGGGAAGGACAGGAATCATGGTCTCAGGAATTGGCCACTTGTGGGAGCCCCTGACAGCACAGGCTGTGAAACCAGGGCTGGTTTCCTTCAGAGACTGTTTTTAGGTTGTGGCAGCTGTAACTGAGTCACTCTTTTCAGTCACTGCAGCTGGGCTTTGGACTGGACCTTCAGAATGATCCAGTTTTGTAGGATCATTTCCTCAAGCCATAGGTGGAAATTGCTTCAGTGAAGTATGCCAAAACTCCCACCTTAAGGGGGTACACTCTGTTTTAGACTGGCTGGTGAGTAGTGTCACCTAGAACTAGTAAGCTTGACAAACTCTTGTGTTCCTAGTCTCTAGAGTTTAGACTCCAGCAGTCCGTATTGCAGTCCTGAAAGCCAGCAGAGAGGAGAGAATGTTCTGGCAAGAGCGGTCACCTCTGTCATTATCTTCCTCATGGTAGTGTGTTTATCGGGGTTTTGGAGGCAATGTTTAGCCGTAAGATCCTGTTAAATTGAAGAGATTTTTTGTCTTTAACAGTTGGATATACCAAATTTCATTTCACACATATATAAGGTATTTGGTCAATTAGATATACATATATGCACCCACTGCATATTCATCATGGTGTTAGTGAATTCCAGTGTTTTATGCGTTGGAATATGCACATCATACCGTGAAGTAAATTGTAAAAATGATCTGCAGTGAATTGATAATATAGGTAGATAATAGTATTACCATATCTAAAAATAGGGAGAATGAAGTTTAACTAATTGAATGGGGCTGAAGGCAATGGCACCCCACTCCAGTACTCTTGCCTGGAGAATCCCAGGGACGGGGGAGCCTGGTGGGCTGCCGTCTATGGGGTCACACAGAGTCAGACACGACTGAAGTGACTTAGCAGCAGCAGCAGCAGAGACAGCTTAAAGGGCTTTTAGTAGACTACCTTGCACATTTACTGCATCTAAAATTGGCATATTTTATTTTAATTTATTTTATTTGTGTGAAATTGATGTATTTTAGATGCACCGATACATCTGTAAAAGCCAGAGTGTTGCTTGGCTTCAGCTGAGAAACCATGGCCAACATGGTCTCAGGTACCCTAGGGATACTTTGGTATTCTACCTTTAATCAACCATCATTCACATTCTCTACACAGGGCCATCCAGAGTAGGGATGTGGCCCAGTTCAGGAACGTCGTGACGCAACTGGAAGCTGACTTGGACATTACAAAGAGACAGCTAGGGACGGAGCGCTTTGAAAGGTAAGTTCAGCAGCCTGGAAAGCACTGTTTCTGGGATAACAACAGACTTTGGTTATTTCATGGTGATTAGATTTTAAAGTATGATTTGAACTGCAGTTTTACAACAGTGTTAGTAATGTTGCTGGATATAAAAGTTCGATTAAAGTGTCCCTATTTTGCTTTAGGGAGAGGGCTGTGCAAGAACTCCGCCGCCAGAATTACTCAAGTAATGCTTATCATTTGAGTTCCACAATAAAGCCAAATACAAAATGTCACTCACCAGAACGTACTCACCATCGATCTCCTGACCGAGGCCTAGATCGATCATTAGAAGAGTAAGTGGTTTAAGGATCCATTCTTTGGGGAACCAAATAGCAATAAGCACTGAATATTTGAGGGAGTAAGAAAACTCAGTAACCATCTACCATTAATAGTGCTATTTAAAACATCATTAAATAATTGGATATGTTGACATTTAAAAAAATTTTTGATTATTAGTGTCATATAAATATGTTAAAGATGTCTGTTTTATCTAAAGTTTACATAAATTACATTTTAAAAATCTGATTTTCTTTAATTTCTGTAACATACATTTTTATATACTTTCATTAACAAACTATTGGCTAATTATTGTAGCACCAAAAATACATATACTCTAGGAAAGTAATAGGCTAATTTTTCAAAGGGAAATATTTTAGCTATATTCCTAAATGTCAGAAATTTTATAAAAACATTTGTATTTAGAAATAATTTCAAACTGACAAGAAATTAAAAATAAAACAATGCAAAGAACATCTGTATGCCTTTTATCCCTACTGCATTATAAAAATTTTACTCCGTTTGCTTTTTCTGTATTCATGAGGCAGTATGAGCTGTCTCACGCATTCACACTCCTGCACTTTCTCCTCCCTGTCTTTCTCTCTTGCCTTCCTCCCACCCGCCCACTCCCTGCCACAGACATTTTTAAACAATAACCATTACCTCCAGTTGGAACCATCCTCATAGGTTTCTCCCTCGCCTTCTTCCTTTCTGTATTTGTATTACACCCTTTTTCCTCCAATGAGAGGCCTGGTCAACATTAAAATACTCACTCAACAACGGTAACAGAGTTATTCCTTCACTCAATCCCAAAGTCTAAAGTACTTTCAAGATTTCTTCATCTATGTCACTACAATAAACAGGCCAACTTAGAAAAAATTTCAAAATCTATTTGCAATTCTTCCTTCCTGTCCCACACATGACCTTTCCAAAGTCTTGAGGGCATATAGTCAAATACCGTGTTCAGAAATTACTTGGATTATTTTTTTCACCCTCACTGTGGTGATGGTGTACATTTAAAATAACAGTAGATTCATTTGTTTCAATTTGCTTTCATTTTTCATTATTATGCTGAGATGCCCTGATCAAGAAGAAGAGATGTCTTTCCATTGTTCAAATTTTGCTTTGTGTCTTTAAGGAATTACTTGTAGTTTTTCTTTATATAGATTTTGAATATTTCTTGTAAAATTCACTCCTGAATATTTTATTACTTTTTTGTTACTATTATAAATGAAGTTTCCTCCATATATTATATCTTCAAATGATGCTACTTTTGCATGTTAATTTTTTAGCATGTTATCTTGCTAAATTCTTTTATTTCATTAAATTTCGTTATTAATTCTATAGAGGTTTCTAGGTGTACTATCATGTCATCTGCAGAAAGAGATATTTATTTCTTCTTTTCCTATTTTTATCTCTTGAATTATATTCTCTGGTTAATAGCATTTGCTAGTATCATCAGAATAATGACAGATAGTTGTGGCAAAAGTGGAATTCCTGTTTTAATTCTGACCTGTAGTGGGAATGCCTCTTTTTGTTGTTTTTTTTTTTTCCTGTTAATTAAGATACTAGTTTTATGATTCAAGTTTATATATTTTATGGTATTAAGGAAATACCACTTATTCCTATTTTTTTTAAGATTTTTTTTATTAGGAAACAGTGTTTTTGTCAAGGACTTTTTTAGCATCTATGAAGATATGGTTTTTCTCTTTAGAATTATTAATATGTGGATATATTAATTGATTTTTCAACTACTGAACCATGTTTGAATTTCTGACATAAATGAGAAATTGGTCATAGTCTATTATTTTCTTAGTGTTTGGTAATATTTTATTTATTTCAGATTTGTATATCAATATTCGTAACTGATATTGACCTGTACTTATCTCTTTGTGCTTTTTCTATTAAGTTTAGATATCAATGTTGTATCTGCTTCTAAAAAAATAATTTGGAAGTTTTTGTTTACTGTAGTTTGAAACAAGTTACACAGTTGGGGATTATCTGATTTCTGAACAGCCTTGGCTCTTTTTTTGTGGGGTGTACTTCCTTGGTAACTTTTTCTACTTCTTCTTTGGAAATTAGTCTTTTTAAGCTATATGTGTTTGTCTAAAAATTACCCAGGCTTTTAACTCTAGGTTTTCAGCTTTATTTGCATGGAAGTAACCAATGCAGTATCTTACAAATTTTTAAATTTCCTCTGTGTCAGTGGTTGTACCCTGTTGCCATTTCTTATTTGTATATATGTGCTTCTCCCTTTTGTTTGTTGATTACCTTAGCCTGTGGTTTGTTTACTTAGTTCATTGCTTCAAAGAACCAGCATTTTGATTTAATGATTTAATCTATTTTCTTTCTCTGCTTATTAATTTCTGTTTTTATTTATATTAGTTCCTTCCTTGTGCTATTTTTTCATTTACTTTGTTGATTTTTTCCCCCTAGGTTTTTGAGTTAGAAATTTAATTCATTTATTACCATTCTTTAGCTTTTATCAATGTAGATATTCAGGGTTATGAATTTTTCTATGATTACTGCTTTAAATATATCCCATAGATTCTGATATATAGTGTTTTTGTGATCATTATTTTTAAGAATTTCTTTAATCTTTGTTTGTATTTTCATTTTTACCCAAGATGTATTTGATAGAAAATCTTTTAATTTTCAGTGAGAAGAGTTTTTTGTTTGATTTGGTTTCATTTTTAATTCTCAGTGTTATTGTGTATATTATTTGTAATATTTCTATTTTATGGAAAGTACTGATGTTTTCTTTATACTTTACTACATGTTCAAGTTTTGTGAACAGTCCATGTACACTTGAGAAGATATATTCTTTCTTATCAGAGTATAGTGTAATATATCCAGAAGATTTACCTTTTTAATTTTACTTTGTTCTTTTATAATGTCATTTAATTTTTGTTCACTTGACTTGTTTTACTAAGAATGGCATTTTTAAATTTCCTATTATTGGTATGTTTTTATTTCTTCTTATATCTCCTATAAATTTTGTTTTATATAGGTGGTTTGCTGTTTTATCTGTTGCATAGATATTCTGAATTGTCATATCTTCACTGTGAATGTGGCTTTTACAAAGTGTTATTTTCTGATGCACTTAATTTTTTTGGAAGGAGGAAGGACTTGACGTCTACTTTGTCTGGTATTAGAGTTACAACTCCTATTTCCTTATTGGGTCCACTTGCCTGGTAAATCTTTGTCCATCTCTTTTTTTGAATCTCTGCATTTTAAATTTCTCTCTTTAGATAGTATGGATTTGAGTTTGACTTTATGAACCGTTTTGAAATTCTTTCTTTTTTTAATAGGTGAGTTAAGCTCCTTAACATTATTGATATAACTGTTAAATTTGGTCTCAACTCTGTCATATTATGTTATGATAACTGTTTACTATGTTATTTGCTCTAATTCTCTCTCTATTTGGTTATCCTTCTTTGCTTGTAACCATTTCTTTTGATATTCAGGAAGTTTTGGATCTTATTATAATGGTTACCTTTCTATTAATACTTTTAATAGTGTCCTTAAAGTATCCCTTTTAAAATTTTTAAGCTTTTGCTGTTCGTTTTAAATGGTACCTTTTGACTACCATCTAATATCTAGACATGGGCTTCCCTGGTGGCTCAGCAGTAAAGAATCCACCTGTGAATGCAGGAGACGCAGGTTCAATCCTGCTTGGGTCGGAAAGATCCCCTGGAGAAGGAAATGGCAGTGCACTCCAGTAGTCTCGTCTGGGAAAATCTCATGAACAGAGGAGCCTGGCAGGTTACAATCCATGGGGGTCAAAAGAGTTGAACACAACTTAGCAACTGAACAGCATCATCTAGACAACAGTTAATGTGCTTAATTTACTTTCCCAACAGCTGGTCTGTTTCCTGTTCCTTTAGTGTTGTCTTTTCAGGTTGCCATATAAATGGAATCATGTGGTATATAGTCTGCAGTGGCTGACTTTTACCCAGCCACTGGGTAAAATATTAGATTTATATATTAGAGATGTATCCAGGTTGTATATATCAGATATTACTGGATATTGCTTTTAACTGCTGAATAGTATTCCATTGTGTGGCTGTAACAGTTTTGTTTTGCTCTGTTTTACTCTTTATTTTGAAATGATTAGTCTCACAGGCAGATGCAAAAGTAGTATAGAGGGTCCCACATATCCTCCGCCAGCTTCCCCAGTGGCCATGTCTTACAAACCACAGAATTGGCACTGGTATAGCTAACTAGCTGATACACATTATTCAGTTTTTGCTAGTGTGTGTGCAGTTTTGGGTTTTTTTTTACATACCACACATAGAACAACACTGCAGTCAAGGTTCTGAATTGTCCCATCAGCCCCAAGGAGCTCATTCCTTCATGATACCCTTTCATGGGGACATCCTCCCATCCTCCTCCCTATCCCCGAGCAAACTCTACTTTCTTCTCTGTCTCTGTAATACTGTCTTTTTGAGAGTGTTGTGTAAATGGAATCACACACAGGATGTAATTTTGTGAGAGTGACTCTTCTCTCTTAGCGCAATGTCCGTGAGATCCATCCAGGTATATAAAGTCGGTAGTTCCTTCCTTTTTATTGTTGAGTCCATATTATTGCATGACATAGATGGTTCACAGCTTCTGGAAACTGGGTGATAAAATACATCATATCTGACTTCCTTCACAGAAGCTGAGGGGAGAAAAATCCCAAGTATTGCCAAAGTAACACTAGAATACATTTTTTTAATACATCATAAAATCGTTGAGTTAAAATATTAATCTACATAATTTTTTCTCTCTTTAGGAATCTTTGCTATCGAGATTTCTGACACGTGGAAAGATTCTTCACATCCTTGGGAGAGGTCAAAGTTTCAAACTGATTTTTTTTGCTATATGATTGCATTTATCTTTTGAATGCTTGATAATGTTAAATGAATTTATTAACGTCGTGCCTCTGAATCTCTGTTTTCATGTGCCGTGCCATATCGCAGTGATCTGAGATGACTTATAAACACAAAAATGTATATGGCCCTTTCTATCCATACAGTAATAGTGAGTGTAAAATCTGCTTACTTCACTATTGACGACTGTTGTGTTAACTATCCGGAGTAAATAAAGAAGCTTATAAAAAGAGGGCAAAGTGTTTTAACAAAACTGATTTTTTTTCCTTTGTGATTTATGCTTTCATGGCTGGACAAATTGTGCCAAAAGAGGCGCAGTTTAGCACTCCTGGCCTGGGACCCCATATTCCATTTTGGAGCCAACCTGACACGAATTCCAGGCCATACTCTGACCCCAAAGCGGGATAGTAGGCGTGTGTCAGGGTTTTTAAATCCTTAGTGTTGTACCGTTAATTAGCATACATTTTCTACAATTGTTTACCCCTACTATTTTTAGAAAGGTAGGTAATACTATATCTGTCAAGAATGTAAGATTATTTTTTAAAAATCTGTATTTTTCATACGTTTTCCTTTAAAATATTAAAATACTGCAATCAACTTAATTGCCATTTTATTTATTTATTTTTGCCTGTGGCAGCTGTCTATAATGTAGTGTAACAAGTTTAGTGATATTTCCTTATTTCCCTCAAAGTCTCCGAAATCTCTTACCTTTTCTGTCCCTAGACTTCGATTTCATGTTGATATTACAGTCTGAACACTATTGTATTTTACTAATACAAGTTATTTGTACTCCTGCCATTTTAATAAAAAAAAAAAAGTCCTGTCATTAATAGTATCCATCCGATGTAGACAGTTTCTCGTTCTATATAGTCACTACTCATTAGGACTGCAGTAAGGCAGGACAGTGCCCTGGTTTAGGTTTTGTTTGTTTGTTAGCACTCTGTTTCACCGTAAATTCATGCTGTATACTCACTTTACTTTGATTTTTAAAAACCTTGAGTTTTACTCCTCTACTTCAAGACAGTCATTATAGATTGGTTTTAAAAATTGAATAATTAAAAAGTTGTCCTTTTATAAATGTTGTGTAGAATAATATGCAAAAAGTTGTTCTTGCTAGTATTAAATAATATACCAGTGAATATGCAAAATTAACCTTTGCTAGGTAGCACAGCACTAGGTCATCACAGCAGTCGTTTTAGTCTCTCCACCTCCTAAAAGAGCTGACAAGGAGCTGAGTGTCCATCTGTTGTGTGCACTTAACACAGATGTTATGTGGAGAGGGCAGTGTGAGGGATGGGGGCCTGACAGAAAAAGGAAGACGTTTCCACGCTTGATGAAAAGTATACTGTACTTGACTTGTGCCATCAATTGCAGAATACTTAAAAGGAAAATTACACGGTGAGTATAACGGGGCCAATGTTATCCAAAGGTAGGAAAACATTAACTGTCTTCTGTGTTAAAATTCAAAGGAAAGATTATTTCTTATGGTAATATTTAAAAACATTCTTTGTTTTAAATGAGATTCTAATTGCTTGAGGTAAACATATAATAGCCTATTGATATGGTAAAGATGCAATGCAAAAAATGCAATAAAATACACCATACAAAAGCTATATCAAACATTCTTTCTTGATGACAAAGAAGTCTCCTGGAAAAGAGCTCTCAGTTTTGAAATGCCATGTTTAATACAAAACATCCACTTTTGCTGAAGTCAGTTCAGTCAGTCAGTTCAGTTGCTCAGTCGTGTCCGATTCTCTGGGACCCCATGAATTGCAACACGCCAGGCCTCCCTGTCCTTCACCAACTCCCAGAGTTCACTCAAACTCATGTCCATCGAGTCAGTGATGCCATCTTAAAAGAGGATTAAATATCTTATTAATTAATACCCTCTGAGTCAAATGTCTCCTAGGCACTGAGTCTGAAAACGCCTCAACTCAACTCAGCAATGTTTCCTCCTAGCAGTCTCTACCCTGGTTTCCCACGGTGGAATGCCACATCAGCCAGTGTGACAGACGCCTGAAAGTCCAAATGCCATCCCAGGTCACTCCCTTTCCTTCTCACTCCACACAGTCAACCTAAAGGTCACTTCCTACTCTGCAACATTACTGAAAGAAATTAAGACCTAGATAAGTGGAAAGACATCCTGCATTCATGGATTGGAAGACTTAATATCTTTAAGAAGAAATATTCCCCCAAACCTATTATTTTTGCAGAAATGGAAAAGCAAATCCTAAAACTCATATGGAATTGCAAGTGCTGAAGCTATAGAACCCTTTGAAAAAAATACTGAAGCAAATCTTCATGACTTTGTATTTCACAGTGGTTTCTTAAATTGATGAACAACACCAAATACAGATAAATTGGACTTAATCAAAATTTAAAAACTTCTCCATCAAAGGACAGTATCAAGAAAGTAAAAGGCAAGCCAAGTAATTTGAGCAAATATTTGCAGATCATGTATCTGGTAAGGATGTCCTCTCCAAACTATATAAAGAATTTTTACAACCCAGCAACAAAAAACAGGTATGCTTTCAGTCATACTTCCATCTAGTCCATTCTCCACACTGTAATCAAAGAGTTTAAAAGCACACATATGATCACTTCCCTCTCCACACGTACACACTATGAGTACCAGATTTATCATTAGACTATAGTCCAAGCTCTGTAACATTTTATACAGGCCTCTCTGATTTGTGGGGTTTTTTAGTCTCTTCAGCGTCACACCTCGCCGTCCCCCACTTAACCTTATGTATTTCAGTTTTTCTCAGTTGCTTTTGGTAACAGTTTGTGCAGTTGTGCTCTTTTATCTCTCTGCCTTTGCACACTCTGGGGATCACTCTGAATCACTCCATTTTCTGTTTCCTATTCCCCTCCCAGCCTGGGAGATTCTTGTCTTAACACTGTGTCCTCAACACCAAGTACAGAGCCTGGCACCGATATGTGTTTAGTAAATATTTGTTTCTAAAAGTGAAAGTCTTTTTATTTCTTGTCTGACTTCTATGTATTATGCTATTTACTATTAATGCATTAAAGAATGCGTGTGCTCCATTGCATTCTTGTTTGTGTGTCATACCATCGGACTGTGAGCTCCATAAAGGCAAGAATAATTTGATTTAGTTGTCATGGTACAAACCATGCCTGACTAAAGGTGGCTTCCAGTTAACATATGTTTACTGAAGGAGGGTGAATTTTAGGTGGTTATGGTTATAGTTCTTGAGCCCCACTGCTTGACTTTACATAATTGTGTAGTTGAGCAAGTTAGCACTTTTTATACTTTATTTTCCATATCTGTAAAAGGTGTATTTTTACATATCTGTAAAAGGTATAATCACTGCAGATGGTGACTTCAGCCATGAAATTAAAAGATGCTTACTCCTTGGAAGAAAAGTTATGACCAACCTAGATAGCATATTCAAAAGCAGAGACATTACTTTGCCAACAAAGGTCCGTCTAGTCAAGACCATGGTTTTTCCAGTGGTCATGTGTGGATGTGAGAGTTGGACTGTGAAGAAAGCTGAGTGCCGAAGAATTGATGCTTTTGAACTGTGGTATTGGAGAAGACTCTTGAGAGTCCCTTGGACTGCAAGAAGATCCAACCAGTCCATTCTGAAGGAGATCAGTCCTGGGATTTCTTTGGAAGGGACGATGCTAAAGTTGAAACTCCAGTACTTTGGCCACCTCATGCGAAGAGTTGACTCATTGGAAAAGACTCTGATGCTGGGAGGGATTGGGGGCAGGAGGAGAAGGGGACAACAGAGGATGAGATGGCTGGATGGCATCACTGACTCGATGGATGTGAGTTTGAGTGAACTCCGGGAGTTGGTGATGGACAGGGAGGCCTGGTGTGCTGCAATTCATGGGGTCGCAAAGAGTTGGACATGACTGAGCGACTGAACTGAACTGAAAAAGTGTATTTATAATAGTACCTAATGTCAGTTTTCATTCCAATCCCAAAGAAAGTCAGTGCCAAAGAATGCTCAAACTACCGCACAATTGGATTCTTCTCACAAGCTAGTAAAATAATGCTTAAAATTCTCCACGCCAGGCTTCAGCAATATGTGAACCATGAAATTCCATATATTCAAGCTGGTTTTAGAAAAGGCAGAGGAACAAGAGATCAAATTGCCAACATCCGCTGGATCATCGAAGAAGCAAGAGAATTCCAGAAAAACATCTATTTCTGCTTTATTGACTATGCCAAAGCCTTTGACTGTGTGGATCACAATAAACTGTGGAAAATTCTTCAAGAGATGGGAATACCAGACCACCTGACCTGCCTCTTGAGAAATCTGTATGCAGGTCAGCAAGCAACAGTTAGAACTTAACATGCAACAACAGACTGGTTCCAAATAGGAAAGGACTACATCAAGGCTGTATATTGTCACCCTGTTTATTTAACTTATATGCAGAGTACATCATGAGAAATGCTGGGCTGGAAGAAGCACAAGCTGGAATCAAGATTGCTGGGAGAAATATCAATAACCTCAGATATGCAGATGACACCACCCTTATGGCAGAAAGCAAAGAACTAAAGAGCCCTTTGATGAAAGTGAAAGTGGAGAGTGAAAAAGTTGGCTTAAAGCTCAACATTCAGAAACCGAAGATCATGGCATCTGGTCCTATCACTTCATGGCAAATGAATGGGGAAACAGTGGAAACAGTGGCTGACTTTATTTTTGGGGGCTGCAAAATCACTGCAGATGGTGCTTGCAGCCATGAAATTAAAAGACACTTACTCCTTGGAAGGAAAGTTATAACTAACCTAGACAGCATATTAAAAAGCAGAGACATTATTTTGCCAACAAAGGTCCATCTAGTCAAGGCTATGGTTTTTCCAGTGGTCATGTATGGATGGGAGAGTTGGACTATAAGAAAGCTGAGCGCCGAAGAATTGATACTTTTGAACTGTGGTTTTGGAGAAGACTCTTGCAAGTCCCTTGGACTGCAAGGAGACCCAACCAGTCCATCCTAAAGAAGATCAATCCTGAGTGTTCATTGGAAGGACTGATGTTGAAGCTGAAACTCCAGTACTTGGGCCACCTCATGCGAAGAGCTGACTCATTTGAAAAGACCCTGATGTTGGGAAAGATTGAGGGCAGGAGGAAAACAGGATGACAGAGGATGAGATGGCTGGATGGCATCACTGACTCAATGGACATGAGTTTGGGTAAACTCCGGGAGTTGGTGATGGACAGGGAGGCCTGGTGTGCTACAGTCCATGAAGTCGCAAAGAGTCAGACACGACTGAGTGACTGAACTGAACTGAATATAAAAATAGAATCATGTGGTTTACCTGAGCCAATACATCCAAAGTGCTTAGTATCAGTAGAATACCGGACATACAGTAGGTGGTCAGTTAATGTTTTTATGATGTTGAATTAAAAAAGAAATCTGTAGGCCTCAGTATCAACAGAGAAAACTTGGCTAGAGAAAGAGATTTGTTAGTCCTCAACAGGTATAGTTCAGTTCAGTTCAGTTCAGTTGCTCAGTCGTATCCGACAGGTATGGTAATGGAGATCAAACAAATGAAAAGATGTGGAAGAGGAAAAGCAGTTTAGGAAGGATAAGATTAGTCATGGTTTACCAGACGGCTCGATTATAAATAGTAGGTCACAGTCTCAATAATGTAAACACTGAAATATAAATCTAGGCAAAATTACAAAATTAATGAGAGGGTGAAGGAATGGGAAGGAAGCAATGTGTCATAAAGGCCTTGGAAATAAAGTAAATTCTCTTTTGTAGTGGTAAGTTAATGCTAACACCTAAAACTGTAAGGCCAAGAAATAGTGATATAAGTATATTATTTTAAACAAAGGAAGCAATCAGCTAAAAGAGGTAAAACATGGAAATGAGGCTGGCTGGAGTCTCTTCTTAATAACCTTGGGGAACTATCTGAATCTTTTGTAATTTTGATAAAAATTAAAATACATAAATATTAAAGTTTTTGTTCTCTTTTGTTTAAGAGAGAAAGTGAGAAACAGATGAGTAGCTGGAAGGCTTTTGAAATCTCTCATCCCATTAGCCCTAAATTAGTTTGCCCTTCTCTGACCTCCCATTAAAATGTTTCTCTTTTAAGGTGTTTATCACATAATGGCCTTGTATCATACCTACTTGTGTACTTGTTTTCATTTTCTAATAGACTTTGAATATTTTAAGGAAGGGAATATAGTTTCACCCATTTTAATTTTTATCCCCAGGCTTCTCCTACTCAAAACAGTCCTTTGTACATCATAGGTGGCCTTTAAATAGATGTTGAATGGCTGAAACTGTATTAGCTATGTTCCCAGTTCGTGTACCTTTGCTTTGTTTCACCAAATATAATACTGGGATCCAGTTTTTGTGTTTTTCCATCTCTAACCATGCTGAAAATGTAAGTGGGTACTTAATAAATGCTAGGATGGTTCACAGAAGCAGTGTCAGCTCTAAATTTTGAACAAGATAAGGTTAGTCAGTATGCCAAAACTAATTTTCCAAAACAACCTACATTGCTCTAAAGTGCTAGAGATATAAAGTGGAACACACACCTATTATCCATTTACAGCACTTTAATTATCATTTAACATTCTTTCCGTTATTTTTACACGTCATGATCTGTTTGTCTGTGGTGTTCCTGGTGCTGAGAATATACACACTTTGTTCCTGTCCCTCAAAACATTTCCTTTGAGTCAAACCTCCAGTTCCTCCAGCCCTCCTCTTTCCCTCCCTTTATCCTTCCTTTTAATGGCCTTGCTGCTGCTGCTGCTAAGTCGCTTCAGTCGCGTCCGACTCTGTGCGACCCATAGACGGCAGCCCACCAGGCTCCCCCGTCCCTGGGATTCTCCAGGCAAGAACACTGGAGTGGGTTGCCATTTCCTTCTCCAATGCATGAAAGTGAAAAGTGAAAGTGAAGTCACTCAGTCGTGTCCGACTCTTCTCGACCCCGTGGACTGCAGCCCACCAGGCTCCTCCATCCCTGGGATTCTCCAGGCAAGAACACTGGAGTGGGTTGCCATTTCCTTCTCCAATTCATGAAAGTGAAAAGTGAAAGTGAAGTCGCCCAGTCGTGTCTGACTCTTAGTGATCCCATGGACTGCAGCCCACCAGGCTCCTCTGTCCGTGGGATTTTCCAGGCAAGAGTACTGGAGTGGGGTGCCATCGCCTTCTCCGTTTAATGGCCTTAGTGAGGTATAATTTGCCTGCCATACATCTCACCTATTTATAAAAGATATAGTTTGATGGTTTTCAGTCTATTCAGAGTTGTGCCACCGTTGTGACAATCTAATTTTAGAAAATTCTTGTCACTCAAAAAGAAACACCATGCCTGTTCCCCCATTGCCTTCTACACACTCAACCCCCTGCCTTAGGCAACCTTACTAATCCTCTTTCTGCTTCTCTGATTTGCCTATCATGGACATTTCACATAAAAGAAACCATACAACAAGCGGTCTTTTGTGACTGGCTTCTTTCACACAGCATGTTTTTAAGGACTTTTTGTGTTATAGCAGGTATTGGTTCTTCTTTAATTTTTATTGCTGAATTATGTTCCATTGCATGAATATACCGTATCTTATTATCCATTCATGAGTTGATGAGCACTTAGATTATTTCTGCGTTTTAGCTATTATGAATAATAGAATGAACATTCATGTACAAGTCTTAGTGTGAATGTGTGTTTTCTAACCTCATAGGTGTCTTTCTAGGTGGCGCTAGCGGTGAAGAATCCACCTGCCAGTGCAGGAGACATGGGTTTGATCCCTGGGTCCGGAAGATTCCCTGGAGTAGGAAGTGGCAACCCACTCTAATATTCTTGCCTGGAAAATCCCATGGACAGTGGAGCCTGGCAGGCTACAGTCCACTGGGTCACAGAGAGATGGACACACTGAGCATACACACATTCAACCTCATAGGTAGGAGAGAACTTCCTAGTTCATATAAGCTGGGACGGATTGGGGGCAGGAGCAGAAGGGGACGACAGAGGATGAGATGGCTGGATGGCATCACTGACTCAATGAACCTGAGTTTGAGTGAACTCCCGGAGTTGGTGATGGACAGGGAGGCCTGGTGTGCTGCTATTCATGGGATCGCAAGGAGTAGGACACGACTGAGCGACTGAACTGAATCCGTTTTCCAAGTAGCTGTGCTATTTTACATTTCCATTGGCAATGTATGAGAGTTGCAATTTCTGTGTATCCTCACCAATGCTTGTTATTATCAGCCTTTATTTTTAATAGCTATTATGAAGTGGTATTGTTTTGACTTATATTTCCCTGATGGCTCCTGATACTGAATATCTTTTCTTGTGTTTATTGGTCATTTGTATGTCTTCTTTGGAGAAGTGTCTATTCAAATCCCCTGCTCACTTATTAATTGGGTTATCTTTTTATTATGTTGTAAGTTTTCTTTATTCTAGATATCAGACCCTTATCAGATGTATGGTTTGTAATTATTTCTTGCATACTATTGGCTCTTTTCACCCTCTTGATGGTATCACTTGTAGTACTGTCTTTTAATTGATCAAGTCCAGTTTATCTATTTATTTGCTTTTGTTAGATGTACTTTTTGGTGTTGTATCTAAGAAGATACTGCCTAACCCAAGTCTTGAGTATTGATTCCTATGTTTTCTTCTAAGGGTTTTACAGCTTCAGCTCTGAAGGCTAGTTCTATGTTGTTGTTTGGTCGCTAAGTCATGTCCAGCTCTTCTGCGACCTCATGGACTGTAGCCCACCAGGCTCCTCTGTCCATGGGATTTCCCAGGCAAGGATACTGGAGTGGGTTGCCATTTCCTTCTCCAGTTCTATTATCAAGTTTTTTTGTGTGCAATGTGTGTGTGTATTCTTATGTGTGCACATTTTTATGTGCAGTGTGAAGAAGGCATTTAGATTCATTCTTTTGCTTATAGATATTCAGTTGTCTGGGCAACATTTATTATAAAGACCTTTCCCCTTCAAATTGCCTTTGCATCCTGATGAAAATAAGTTAACCATAAATGTGAAGGTTTATTTTTGGACTCTTCTATTCTGCTGACCTATATGTCTCTCTTTATGCCAGTACCACCCTGTCTCAATTACTAGTCAATTTTGAAACCAGGAAGTTTGAGTCCTACAATTTAGTTGTTCTTTTTTTTAAGACAGCTTTAGTTACTTTAAGTTGCTTTTACTTCCATATGATTTTAGGATCAGTTTTTCAACACCTGCAGGAAAGGGTACCTTTTGATAGGAAATGCATTGAACTCATAGATCACTCTAGCAAATATGGCTATCTTAACAATCTTCTGACCCATGAACATGTGATATGGATACCTTTCTGTTTATTTAAGTCTTCTTTAATTTCTTTTGACAGTGTTTTGCAGTTTTCAGTGCACTCCTTTTGAAAAATTTATTCCAAAGTTTTTTTGTCCAGTTTTATTGAGAAATAATTGATATAATCACTATAAAAGTTTAAGGTGTACAGTGTGATGGTTTGATTTACATATATTATATATATTGTGAAATGATTACCAAAATAGGCTTATTAACATCCCCTCACCTCAGTAAAAAGAAAAAGTATCTCTCTGTGAGAACTCTTGAGATGTACTCTCTTAACAACTTTCCTATAATCATGTAGGAGTGTCAACTAAGGTCATCATGGTTGTACATTCCATCGTTAGTATTTATCTATCTGGTCCAACATCTGTTGGATCATCAAAAAAGCAAGAGAGTTCCAGAAAAACATCTACTTCTGCTTCATTGGCTATGCCAAAGCCTTTTACTTTGTGGATCACAACAAACTCTGGAAAATTCTTAAAGAGATGGGAATACCAGACCACCTGACCTACCTCCTGAGAAACCTGTATGCAGGTCAAGAAGTAACAGTTAGGACCAGACATGGGACAATAGACTGTTTCCAAATTGGGAAAGGAGTACGTCAAGGCTGTATATTGTCACCCTGCTTATTTAACTTAAATGCAGAGTACATTATGCGAAATGCTGGGCTGGATGAAGCACAAGCTGGAATCAAGATTGCTGGGAGAACTATCAATAACCTCAGATATGCAGATGACACCACCCTTATGGCAGAAAGCAAAGAAGAACTAAAGAGCCCCTTGATGAAAGTAAAAGAGGAGAGTGAAAAAGTTGGCTTAAAACTCAACATTCAGAAACTAAGATCATGGCATCCGCTCCCATCACTTCATGGTAAATAGATGGGGAAACAATGGAAACAGTGACAGACTTTATTTTTTTTTTTTTGGCTCCAAAATCACTGCAGATGGTGCTTGCAGCCATGAAATTAAAAGACACTTGCTCCTTGGAAGAAAAGCTATGACCAACCTAGACAGCATATTGAAAAGCAGAGACATTACTTTGCCAACAAATGTTCATATAGTCAAAGCTATGGTTTTTCCGATAGTCATGTATGGATGTGAGAGTTGGACTATAAAGAAAGCTGAGCACTGAAGAACTGATGCTTTTAAACTGTGGTGTTAGAGAAGACTCTCGAGAGTCCCATGGACCGCAAGGAGATCAAACTAGTCAGTCCTAAAGGAAATCAGTCCTTAATATTCACTGAAAGGACTGATGCTGAAGCTAAAACTCCAGTACTTTGGCCAACTGATGTGAAGAACTGACTCGTTGGGAAAGACCCTGATGCTGGGAAAGATTGAAGGCAGGAGAAGGGGACGACAAAGGATGAGATGGTTGAATGGCATCACCAATTTGATGGACATAAGTTTGAGTAACCTCTGGGAGTTCGTGATGGACAGGGAAGTCTGGCGTGCTGCAGTCCATGGAGTTGCAAAGAATCAGACACGACTGAGCGGCTGAACTGAACTGAACTAATCTGGTAGCTAGAAGTTTATACCTTTTGATTACCTTTCTTCAAACCCCCCTCCCCCAACCCTAGCCTCTGGTAACTGCAAATCTGACCTCTTTTTTTCTATAAATTTGTTGAGGGTGAGGGTTGGAGGGTTTTTTGTTTGTTTTGATGTTTTTTATGTTCTACATATAAGTGAGATCATTCAGCATTTGTCTTTCTCCGTCTGACTTATTTCACTTAGCACAGTACCCTCAAGGTCCATTGTCAAAAATGGTAGAATTTGCTTTGTATATACATGCCACACTTCTTTATCCATTCATCCATTCATGGACACATAGGTTGTTTCCTTGTCTTGACTATTGCAAATGATGCTGCTATGAACATGGTTCCAATATCTTTTCGAGTTAATGTTTTCATCTGGATATATTCCCAGAAGTAGAATCACTGGATCTTATGGGAGTTCTATTTTTAATCATAAACCTTCAGAATATTTCAAAGTAGATTTGTTTACTTCTTTTTATAAAAAGGGTATTTTGCTACATCTACTGCTTCCCTGATAGCTCAGTTGGTAAAGAATCTGCCTGCAAAGAAGGAGACCCCAGTTTGATTCATGGGTTGGGAAGATTTGCTGGAGAAGGGACAGGCCACCCACTCCAGTATTCTTGGGCTTCCCTTGTGGCTTAGCTGCCGCCTGCAACGTGGGAGACCTGGGTCTGATCCCTGGATTGCAAAGATCCCCTGGAGAAGGAAAGACTACCCACTCTGGTATTCTGGCCTGGAGAATTCCATGGACTGTATAGTCCATGGGGTCACAAAGAGTCGGACACAATTGAGCGACTTTCAGTTTCACTAATAAAAATATAGGAATGAGACGATGGTGAGTTTCGGCTCTTGATGAGGAGTGAAAAGTGAAAAGCCTTTGACAAGTACATGCGCTCAGTTCAGTTCAGTCACTCAGTTGTGTCTGACTCTTTGCAACCCCATGGACTGCACCACGCCAGGCTTCCCTGTCCATCACCAACTCCCGGAGCTTAATCACTCATGTCCATAGAATTGGTGATGCCATCCAACCATCTCATCCTCTGTCATCCCCTTCTCCTGCCTTCAATCTTTTCCAGCATCAGGGTCTTTTCCAGTGAGTCAGTTCTTCACATCAGGTGGCCAAAGTACTGGAGTTCCAGCTTCAGCATCAGTCCTTCCAATTAATATTCAGGACTGATTTCCTTTAGGATTAACTGGTTGGATCTTCTTGCAGTCCAAGGGACTCTCAAGAGTCTTCTCCAACACCACAGTTCAAAAGCATCAGTTCTTCAGCGCTCAGCTTTCCTTATGGTCCAACTCTCACATCCATACATGACTACTGGAAAAACCATAGCTTTGACTATATGGACCTTTGTTGGCAAAGTAATGTCTCTGCTTTTTAATATGCTGTCTAGGTTTGTCATAGCTTTTCTTCCAAGGAGCAAGTGTTAGATGGACACAAAAAGAAAAGAACCCAGATTCATGAATAATAGGAGTTCCTTTCCTTGAGGAGAGCTTATTATTGTTACTTTCTGTTAAGGTGGGCAGAGGTGTGGCAGGGACAGTCAGACAAGGGGCCAGCGAAGCCAATTAAAGAAGTTCTAGAGGCCCCTGATGCATGGGGAAGCTCTCCTTATGAGAAAGGTCAGCTTTTCAGCTGGAAACACTCTTGGTGTCCTTGATCAGCCCCTTCTCTTTCTACAAGTCTATAATTTAATGTTGGGGAGAAACCTATGTCTCTTTTTAAACATTTAGATATAATTGATATATAGCATTATATTAGTTTCAGGTGTGCAATATGATGATTCATTATTTATATACTTTGTGAAATGATTACCACAGTGAGTCTAGTTAACATCCACCACCATACATAATTAGTAAAATTTCTTTTCTTATGATCAGAACTTTTAAGATTTAGCCTCTTAGCGACTTTCAAATATGCAGTCCAGTATTATTAACCACAGTCACCATGCTGTACATTACACCCCCATGACTTATTTATTTTATAATTGAAAGTTTGTCCTCTTTGACCCTGTTCATTTATTTTGCCCACCCCTTCCCTTGCTCCCCACCTCTCGCAACCACCAATCTGTTCTCTTTATCTATGAGCTCTTTTCTGTTTGTTTTAGATTCTACATGTAAGTGAGATCATGCAGTATTTGTCTTTCTCTGATTTATTTCACTTAGCCTAACGCACTCAAGGTCTATCCATATTGTTGCAAATGGCGAGATTTCCTTCTTTTTATGGCTGAATAATATTCCATTTTAGATATATACCACAACATCTTTATCCATTCATCCATCGGTGGACACTTAGGTTGTTTCCATATTTGGCTACTGTAAATAATGCTGGGGGTTCAAGTTAGCATTTTCATCCCTTTGGATAAATACCCAGAAATGGAATTGCTGAGTCATATGCTAATTCTATTCTTAATTTTAGTATCTGTACCAATTTACATTCCCACCAACAGTACACATTCCTTCCCTTTTCTCCACATCCTCTCTAGCACTTACTGCTAGTCTTTTTGATAAAAGTTATTCTAATGGGTATGAGATGATATCCCATTGTAGTTTTCATTTGTATTTGCCTGATAATTAGTGATGTTGAGCATACTTTCATGTACTTGTTGACTATTTGTATGTCTTCTCTGGAAAAAGTGTCTATTCAGATCTGCCCATTTTTTTAATCAGATTTTTTTATTTTTACTGTTAAGTTGTATGGGTTCTTTATGTATTTTTCATACTGACCCCTTGCAGACATGATTTGCAAATATTTTTTCCCATTTGGTAGGTTGCCTTTCCATTTTGTTAATGGTTTCCTTTGCCGTGCAAGAGCTTTCTTTGTTTTAAATTTCTTGTTGCTGTACTTCCAGGAAATTTTACATCTTATACTTACACATTTAAGTGTAAAAAGAAGACCAAATTTCATAAAGCCTCAACAAACAAGAACATATAAAATATATAAATATTTCACTTTTGCCCCTCAGCAGATTAAGAATTTTTATGTTTATTTTGCTTTTGGAGGTAATTTTAATTATATGCATGGTAACATGAACTGTTACCTATTAGGACAAAATACAGCATCTTGTTTTAGATTTAAGGAAAAATTCTATCTTCTGCTTGCTACCTCTTTATATGTGTTTTGTTGAACTGGACTTGAACCAGTTTTATCTCGGTAGGAAACAGACAGTATAGTAATTATTAAGGCATTTGCATCATCTCTTAGGCTATGGCATCTGATATAATTAAGAGGCCATTTTACAATGTTCTGAATTAGAAGACTTCAGACTCCTCAATAAGACAGAAATCTCTTCTGCTTTCTCAGTTTTCTTAACAGGCTATGGAATGTCAAGGATTGCTATTAAAGGGAGAGTTTCTTTAATGATATTTCCATCAAAGTCAAGGCAATTTGAAGTTAGCCTGGCTCGAGGGAAGCTAATGAACTCCATCTGTGCTTGTCTGTAATTCAGGATGACAGCCTCTGGACTAGTGGTCCCCAACATTTTTGGCACCAGGGACAGGTTTCGTGGAAGACAGTTTTTCCTTGGACCAGAGAGAGGGATGGCTCTGGGTTAATTCAAGCACGTTACCTTTACAGTGCACTTTATTTCTCTTATTATTACATCAGCTCCACCTCAGATCATCAGGCATCAGATCCCAGAGGTTGGGCACCCCTGCTCCAGACAAGCAGACCTATGCCTTGGCTCACTGCTAATGAGAGTGATGGAGAGAACCAGGGATATGCCTCATGGTCATCGTGTTTTCAAAGGAAAATGTTTTTATCTGTATTTAAGTGTAAGTCTAATTTGGTATTCACTTTCGTATAGTTCTTCCTATTTTTCTTTCATTGTACTGTTGCAACATTTTTCACCAATTCAGACTCAAGTACCAGTGACTCTGATCTAGCAGTGAGAGTGAAGCGAAGTGAGATGTGCAATAAATATTTGCCAAATGAACAAATGAGCGAAACCTATTTTTCACATTCACGAGGGTGCAAGGTTTACCTCAGAACTTCCCTGTAATTCTGAGAGCTCACTGGAATTGCGCCGCAGTGCAGGCAACCTTCACGCGTTTCCCAAACTTCTGCCAAATGGCTGGTAAAGACTCTGCTCAGCTGAGGGATTCTTTTCAACTGCATTTACATTTTTGAAACATGGCCTATTTCTCTCCACCTTTGAAAAATTTCTAGCTAAACGAAACATAGCTTAGGTACATCTATGTAGTTGTTCAGTCGCTAAGTCGTGTCTGACTCTTTGTGATCCTATGGACTATAGCCCACCAGGCTCCTCTGTCCATGGGATTTCCCAGGCAAGAATACTGGAGTGGGTTGCCATTTCCTACTCCAGGGGATCTTCCTTATCCAGGGATTGAACCTGCATCTCCTGCATTGGCAGGCGGATTCTTTACCACTGAGCCACCAGGGAAGCCCATCTAATGTAGTTACTTATTTAATAATTTCCTCAGAAAAAAGCAGAGGGTAGGTCTTGGCAGAAGTGAGTGCTGAAGACATATTTGAAGAAGATGGTCACAGACAGGAAACAATTCAGGAACCCTTCCTTAGTAGCTCAGGGTTGTAAGATTCAGTAATCAAGCTAACCCATGATGAAACAAGTCTGTGAGCATTTTCAGGTCTTCTGTGCAGAAGCAGACAGTTCATCCTAGGTTTTGTAGGCACTGATGCAAGGCTTTGATTGCCTCTGTTAGAAAAAAGCTATAAAATGACAACCCACTCCAGTGTCCTTGCCTGGAGAATCCCAGGGACGGGGAGGCCTGGTGGGCTGCCGTCTATGGGCTCACACAGAGTCGGACATGACTGAAGCGACTTAGCAGCAGCAGCAGCAAGAATGCCTTAAAAAAAAACAAAACCTTTAGTAGCTCCACAGACAAGTGAATACTTTTTATAATAAGTAATTGAAAGTTATGGTTTTCTGTATGAACTCACACAAATTTATATAGTATGTGTCCCCATAAACCCACAACTTTCAGTTTCCTCTTGCAAGAACTTTCCACGTGTTTCTGTTCTGTGTTTGGGTTTTTGGCCATGAGACATCTGGGATCGTAGCTCTCTGACCAGGAGTCGAATCTGCAGCACCTGCATTGGAAGGCAAAACTTTAACCCCTGGACCATCAGGGAAGTCCCCTTCCATATGGTAAAAAGTTCTAAGCTGTGTTATGGTTAGTATTTTACATTTGCTCCACATACAAGAAAAAAGATTTTTTTCTTCCAGTTCTGTACCTTGATTGAATTATGGTGACTGCTGTAACTGATCTTTCATTTGATTATTGCACCCCCCAGCATCTTTCAAATCCCCCTACTTACCTACACACCTCAGTCATTTGTGAAGTTGAATTGTTCTGAAACAAGGGCTTTCTGCAAGTAGATCAAGGATAAATGACTTCAGGTTTCACCAAGCTCCCATCTGGCAGTAGGTTAGCCTTCAAAGGTTTTGAAATAAACACCTTCACTGGGGCAAGTGGTTCATTCATACATGAAGCAAAAGAACAGTATCTCCCTTTGTAGCCGTGAATGGAAGATTTATGCAGGTTAGTTCTGATGAGAATGAATAGGAATCACCTATTTGAGGAGTTGCCACATGAGCAGAACCAAACAGGGAAGACTGTCATCTCTCTGGGTGCTTCTCTGTGCTATTCTCTTTGTTGCTTATTGTTTCAGAACTCTCTGGGTAAAATGGAGCAGACATCTCTGGATTCTACCATGAGAAGTAGGACTTTTTCCTTTTCTGGCAAACAATGTCTTTGTGACCATGCTCTTATAGGATCATAAATCTAGTATCTGATGATGTCAGGTATACTTAGGCTAGAAACTGTCACCTATAGCAGGGGTCACCAACCTCCAGGATCTAATGCCTGATGATCTGAGGTGGAGCTGATTAATAATAATAGAAATGAAATGCACAAGAAATGTAATGCACTTGAATCATCCCAAAACTATCCCCCGACCAACACCCCCACCCCGGTCCATGGGAAAATTGTCTTCCATGAAACTGGTACTTAGTGCAAAAAAGGTTGCAGACTGCTGAATAGGGATGAGGGAAGAAGTATTTGATTCCAATTTTCTGTATTTCATTATTAGAAAACTCTAAATTAAAATCTTAGCAATACTTCATAGAGTGCATTTTTGGCTATAAAATATAACCGTATAGAAAAGAACAATGAAAAAATACCCATAGAGTCACTGCCTGGCTGGGTCAAGATCCAGGGTGCATCAGCATCTTGGCAGTTTCTATGACGCCCTATCCCAGTTGCTCTTCCTTTCTCACCAAATACCCGGGTTCCTGATGTCTAAGACTCCTGGTTTAGTATAGCATATTTGGAGACTTGTATAAATGGAATCCTAGTGTAAGGCAATGGCACCCCACTCCAGTACTCTTGCCTGGAAAATCCCATGGACGGGGGAGCCTGGGAGGCTGCAGTCCATGGAGTCTGAACGAGTCGGACACGACTGAGCGACTTCACTTTCACTTTTCATTTTCATGCATTGAAGAAGGAAATGGCAACCCACTCCAGTGTTCTTGCCTGGAGAATCCCAGGGACAAGGGACCTGGTGGGCTACCATCTATGAGGTCGCACAGAGTCGGACACGACTGAAGCGACTTAGCAGCAGCAGCAATGTATGTATTATTTCCTTTTCTTCACTCAGTATTTTGTTTCTGAAATTTACTTAAGTTGTTAAACATAGTAATAGTTTCCATTTTTCATTTTCTTTGTTGTGTATTATTCCATTGTACAAATATAACACAATTTATTTATGCATTCTCTGGTAGAGATATATGGATTGCTTCCTGATTGGGGCTCTTAAGAATGATGCTGGGGACTAACCTGGTGGTCCAATGGTTCATACTTCGCCTTCCAATGCAGGGGGTATGGTTCGATCGCTGGTCAGGGAACTAAGATCCCACATACCTTAAGGCCAAAAAACCAAAACATAAAGCAGAAGCAATATTGTAACAAATTCAATAAAAGGCTTTAACAATAGTCCACATCCAAAATCTTAGATATGGCACATATATACAATGGAATATTACTCAGCCATTAAAAAGAATGAAATAATGCCTTTTGCAGCAAGATGAATAGTCACAGAGAGTGTCATACTGAGTGAAGTAAGTTAGACAGAGAAGGAGAAATACCGTATGACATCCCTTATATGCAGAATCTAGAAAGAAATTATGCAAATGAAGTTATTTACAAGACAGAAACAGATTCATAGACTTAGAAAGTGAACTTACAGTTGCCTGAGGGGAAGGGATAGAGAATAAAGAAGAATGCTGCTATGTGAACAGGTATGTACCTGTCTTTTGGTGCACATATGATACATTTAGAAGTGGAATTACTGGGTTAAAGAGTATGAGTATGTTCATCTTAGTAAATAATGCCAAACTTATTCAAGATAATTGCACTAATTTACACACCCACCAACAGACCAAGGGAATTCACAGTGCTCCACAGGCTTGGTAGTATCCATCTTTTTATTTTTTGTCATGGTGGTGGGTGTAAAGGGCTCCCCAGGTGGCGCTAGTGGTAAAAAACACGCCTGCCAATGCAGGAGACATAAGACTCAGGTTCGATCCCTGGGTCAGGAAGATCCCCTGGAGGAGGGCATGGCAACCCACTCCAGTATTCTTGCCTGGAGAATCCAATGGACAGAGGAGCCTGGTGGGTTACAGTACATGGAGTCACAAAGGAGTCAGACAAGACTGAAGCAACTTAGCAGCAACGGCAGTGGGTATAAAATGGTATCTCACTGTGGCTGTGATTCACAATTCCCTAGTGACTTAATGTGGTTGAACCCCTTTTCAGATGCTTATACCCAACTGGCTTAGGTAGTTGTGAAGTTCCTAATCAGTCTTTTACTTATTTTTCTGTTGGGTTTTCTATCTTATTAATTTACAGTTCTATGTATATTCTGGAAACAAGCCCATATATGTGTTGCAAATAACCTTCCACTAAGGCTTGGTTTTTCACTCACTTAATGGAGAAGGCAATGGCACCCCACTCCAGTACTCTTGCCTGGAAAATCCCATGGACGGAGGAGCCTGGTAGGCTGCAGTCCTTGGTGTCGCTAAGAGTCGGGACGACTGAGAGACTTCATTTTCACTTTTCACTTTCATGCATTGGAGAAGGAAATGGCAACCCACTCCAGTATTCTTGCCTGGAGATTCCCAGGGACAGAGGAGCCTAGTGGGCTGCCGTCTATGGGGTCGCACAGAGTCGGACACGACTGAAGTGACTTAGCAGCAATGGTGTCTTTTAATAAACTTTAAAAAATTTTAATAATGTCCAACTTATCAATAATTTCCTCTATAGATATGCATTTTTTTCTGGCCTATTTAAGAAAATTTTGCCTACCTTAAGGTTATACTGGTGTTTAATATTTTCATCTATAAACATTATTTTCTTGTTAGTTTTAGATATCTGGAATTGATTTTTATGTAGAATTGAGGTGTAAGTATTGAGATTTTTTAAAACTTCATATAGATGTCCAATTAGCTCAGCACTGTGTGTTGAAAAGACTGTCTTCCATTACCACCTCGTCCTCTTAAGCGCCTCAACATGTGTGTCTCTGTTTTGGGCTCTCTATACGATTCCAAGGGTCTGTTTTTCTACCTGGCAAACATCTCATCTTTATTATTATTGTATCTTTACAAAAAAAGCCCTGCTACCCACTAGAGCAGGTCCTGTCATATTATTGTTCTTCTTCAAAAGTATCTTGACTTTTACTTTAACATTTCCGTATAATTTAAAATAATTTCGTGACATTCCATATAAAATATGATTTTTAACCTACTACATCAAATTATGGATGCATTTGGGAGAATAGACATCTTTCTAATACTGAGTCTTCTAGTCCATGAACATATGTTCTTCTATTTATTTATTTTCTTGGTAATATTTCATAGTTTTCTGTGTTAAGAGGTTGATACACTAATTTTTAAGTATTTTTCACTAAGAATTTGAATTTTTTGATGCTTTTATACATGAGTATGTGTCATTTTAAATGTTTAATTTTTAAATTCTTGCTGACATACAAAATTCATTTGGATTTTGCATTTTGACCTTGTACTATGTTTAGCAACCTTGCTAAAAAAGTCACTTACTCATTCTGATAATTTAGTGGTAAATTCTTTAGAACTTCATATATATTCAATCATATCATCTGTGGAAAAAAATTTTATTCTGTCACAATTCTTATACATTTAATTTTTCCTGATCGAGTACATTAGCTCAGACCACCTATATGAAGCTGAATAGAAGTGATGATAATGGATATCTTTGTCTTTATAATCACAAAGGAAAATTTTTCAGCATTTCACCATTAAGCATGATACTTTCTGTGGGTTAATGTCCTTTTCTATTCTTCAAAGATACTGTTTATCAGATTAACAAAGTTAACTGCAGTTCCTAATTTAAGAGATTTAATCCTTGAATGGATGTTGAAATCTATCAAATGTTTTTCTGCATCTGTAAAAATATTTTGATTATCATATCACTTTCTCCTTTATTATGTTGAGTTTCAGAAGTTAAATTTAAATGTGTAGTCAACTTGGTTTTCACATGGAACCTTTTTATATACAGCTAGATTTGATTTGTTAATATTTAATTTGATAAAACTGAATGAAGTTGAGTTGTGTAAAATTTCATCCTTATAATGGCCTTGTCAGATTTTGGTTTTAAGATTAAGCCAGACTCAAAGAATAAATTAGGAACTTTCAGGAAGAGATCAGAGTGAAGTGATTTCTTCCTTAACCGTTCAGTAGAATTACATTGGTGAAGCCATCTGAGCCTGTAGTTTCCATTGTGAGAAGGTTTTCAATTACAAATTCATCTTTAATAGTAATAGGACTCTTCAGATATCATTCTTCTTAAGTTGGTGTTAGGTATTTGAATTCCTTTAACAGGAATTTGACCATTTAATTTAGACACATTTTTAGACATAAACTTGTTCATGTGTGCATTTGTGTGCTCAGTTGCTCAGTCATGTCTGATTTTGCGACCCCATGGACTGTAGCTTGGCAGGCTTCTCTCCCGTGGGATTTTCCAGGCTGGAACACTGGAATGGGTTGCCAATTCCTCCTCCAGGGGATCTTCCCCACCCAGGGATCAAATCCACATCTCTTGTGTCTCCTACATTGGCAGGTGGATTCTTTACTACTGCTCCACCTGGGAAGCCCACTATTGTTCATAAAATCCTGTAATTATCTCTTTAAAATATAACAGGATCTACATATCCCCTTTTAAATTCCTAATATTGACTATTTTTGCCTTCTGTCATTTTTTTTCAGTGTCACCAGGAATATATCAGTTTTATTAATCTTTTCAAAGAATCAAGTTTTAGCTTTGTAAATCCTTTCTACTGTGTTTTTTGTTTTCTATTTCATTAATTTCTCTTTTTTTCTATTTTCCATTTTCAGTATCATTTGCTAATATTCTGCCTAGATTTTTGAGGAGGGATGCTGAAATCAGGTTTTCAGTCTTTCTTCTTTTCTAACGTAAGTGTTTTGGACAAGTAATACTTTTCCACTAAGGTGAATCTTATATGTTTCAATGTCATATTTTCATTAATGACTGGTTAAAAATAATTTCTAACTTCTACTGTGATTCCACTTTGACCCATGGATTATTTATTTCTTAATTACCAAAGATCTAGAGGTATTTTTTTTATTATATCCATTCTTTTTATTTTAAAAATTGTTTAGTTTTGGGTGTTCGTTGCTGGGTCTTCGTTGCTGTGGGTGGACTTTCCCTAGTTGCAGCAAGCAAGGGGCTTCTCTCTGGCTGAGTTGTGTGGGCTGCTCATTGTGGTGGCTTCTCTTGTTGCAGAGCACAGACTCTAGGCACGTGGGCTTCAGTAGTTGTATCTTGCGAGCTCCAGAGCTTGGGCTTCAGTAGTTGCGTTGATGGGCCCTGTTGTACGGGCTTAGTTGCGTGGCAGGTGGGATCTTCCTGGACTAGTGTTGAAACCATGTGCCCGCCAGCCAGGTTCTTAACCACTGCACCAACAGGGAAGTCCCTATCATACCCATTCTTGTGCATGTGTAGTGGCTTTGATTTGCATTTCCCCAGTGAATAATCATGTTGAACATCTTTTAATATATTTATTAGCCATTCATATAAAGAAATGACTGTTTAAATCTTGTGCCCACTTTTAATGGGGTTATTTTTTAAGGTAGCGAGTTATGAGTTCTTTTAATATTCTGCATGTAAATCTTTTATCAAATATATAATTTGCAAATATTTTGGTTGCTTTTCTATTTTTCTAAATTAATTTATTGGGATTCTAATGTCAGTTTACTGAACAGAGGTTCTGGTGATGTCTATGATATGTTACGGAGAAGGCAATGGCACCCACTCCAGTACTCTTGCCTGGAAAATCCCATGGATGGAGGAGCCTGGTAGGCTCCAGTCCATGAGGTCGCTAAGAGTCAGGCACGACTGAGCGACTTCACTTTCACTTTTCACTTTCATGCACTGGAGAAGGAAATGGCAACCCACTCCAATATTCTTGCCTGGAGAATCCCAGGGACAGAGGAGCCTAGTGGGCTGCCGTCTGTGGGGTCGCACAGAGTCGGACACGACTGAAGTGACTTAGCAGCAGCAGCATGGTATGTTATGAAATTCTGAGATGAAGAGGTAGTTTTGGAAGCAAAATTCAGTGGCCCTGCTGCTTAGTGGCCAATACTTCCTCAAGATCATTTTATGCAATATTTATGTAATGTTTTGTATCCAGGAACTAAATAAGCCTGCTTTATATGCATTCATATAGTTCTATTAAAACATATCTGCTACAGTTGTTTCTGTACAATATGGTACAAAGAGTAAAACATAGTTTTAAATATTTTTTACATATTTACTTTTAAGTCAAATTTACTTAAAAGTAATATTTATCACTTTTTACTTTGTTGATGGTGTACTTTGAAACATGGAAGTTTATAATTTGTGATGAATTCCAACTTCTCTTTTATCACTTGTGACTTCTGGTGTCATATATAAGAGATCAGTTCGTAAATTAAGGTCACCAAGATTTAACTGTGTCTTTTCTGCTAAGAGTTTTACAGTTTTAGTCTTACATTATGTCTATGATTCATGCGAGGTAATTTTTGTGTATGATATGAGGAAGAATCTAAATCCATTCTTTGGCATATGAATACCCAGTTGTTCAGCAACATGTGTTGAAAAGACTATTCTTTTCTCATTGAATCATCTTAGCATTGTTGTCAAAAATAAATTAACCATGAGTGTTTATTTCTGTACTGTCAGTTCTGTTCCCTCAATGTATATGCCTGTCCATTGCCAGCACCACACTGTCTTGACTTCTGTAGTTTTGTAGAAATTCAGAATTAACTTTAAAAAACTGAGCTATGAAGTCACCTGGGTTGACATAAACTTCACAGCTTTGAAATGTCTTTGGAACATGGACTCCTGGATGTGTTTCTTGTGCATATCATGGCTCAGCAGAGCATCTTCTGAGAGGTTCATGGGGGCTCATGACTGACCTTCTTTGCGAGTTTTCTCTCCGTCATAGTCTGTTTGTGATGAGTGAGCAGAAATGTGTTAGTTTAGTGAAGTCTGCTCCCAGGTCACAAGGGAAGACAAGCCACGGGAGAACGCACCCCTTGTACCGCTTTGTATGGGGCTTCCCAGGAGGCTGTAGTGGTGAAGAACCCGCCTGCCAATGCAGGAGACACAAGAGATGCAGTTTCCATCCCTGGGTCAGGAAGGTCCCCTGGAATAGGTAATGGCAACCCACTCCAGTATTCTTGCCTGGAGAATCCCATGGATAGAGGAGCCTTGTGGGCTACAGTCCATGAGGTTGAAAAGAGTCAGACATGACTGAAGCAGGCATAGAAGCAACATGGATCAAACCATAGGCACCTAGATAAAAAAATACAGTCAATAGGACTTTCCTGGCGGTCCAGTGGTTAAAACTCTGCTCCCAATGCAGGGGGCACAGGTTCAATCCCTGCTCAGGGAACTAAGGTCCCACATGCTGCACGGTGCAGCCTAAAAAAAACAAAAAACAAGTAAAATACAATCAATAGAACTTTGAAATATATATGAAATAAATCAGATTCAAGACATGCAGAATAGCAGGAGATCATAGAGCTGGCAGTGAAATGATGAGCAGCTGCCTGGAGAGTTATCATGTCAGAAAGAGGCCCTACCATTCTTTGAAGAAAGTCATCAGATCCACTAAGGCCTTGCAAGCCCATACATCATTCCCACTTTCCTCTTTTTCCATGGAAACAACGAAGAAATTAGTCCTCATCCTATTTTCATTCCAGACACTATTTTTAGTGTTACCATTTGCTATAGAAACACTCCCTTCATTCTTTCACCTGAATGTCATCATTTCACTGACAGAGCCACAGAAGAGCTGCTCTGGCAGTTAGAAGAGGGTTGCCTTATGAACATGTTTTTGTTCTAACTCAAGCAAAAATAAGGAGCTGCCCAAACAGTGACAGTTAGAAAATCTGTCTGTAATTAAAAAACAAACAAAAAACCTCTATGGTGGATGAACCTAGAGCCTGTTGTACAGAGTGATGTAAGTCAGAAAGAGAAAAGCAAATACTGTATATGAATGCATATATGTGCAATCTAGAAGAATGGTACTGATGAACCTATCTGCAGGACAGGAATAGAGACGCAGACAGACAGGACAGACTTGTGGACACAGCAGGGGAGTGGGAGGGCGGGAGGACCTGAGAGGGGAGCACTGGCATATCTACACTACCACATGTGAAACAGAGAGCCAGTGGGATGCTGCTGTATAACACAGGGAGCTCAGCTCGGTTCTCTGTAACACCCTCAAGGGGTGGGAGGGAGGTTCAGAAGGGAGGAGATATATGTGTACTTAAGGCTGATTGGAGTTGTGGTATGGCAGAAACCAACACAACATTTAAAGCAATTATCCTCCAGTTATAAATTTTTAAAAATATGTAAAAAACCTCCTCTACATATTTATTTATATTTTATTTATATTTACAATCTGTCAAATGAATAAGATGCTGCTGTCAAAGAGTAAGCTCCTATTAAATGAACAGGAGTGTCTCTCATTTGTCCTACCAAGAAGATGAGCTCTCTGTCAAGTTTTGCTGGTGATTTCCAGAGATTCAGGAGGCTACAGAATCAGCAGAGGTAAGCAGGTGCTGTTAACACACCTGCCTTTAGCAAAGCCCAGCCATCGGCATGTAACCTTGGGCTGTTCTCGTCCCCTACAACATGAGGTTGAAGAGTCTGATCACTGAGATCCTGGACAGATCTCATCTTCCAAACTGGAATTCCAGTCACGTAGCACATCGTGCTGGGGAGGCAAGACCAGCCCCAGGGAAGCTTCATCTAAATGAAAGTCGTGAACTGCATTGGGTACTCAGAAACACAGCAGTGTGTTCATTGGCAGGAACGAGCGCTCTTATTCAGTGCCTTGCATTTATACTCCCACATTTGTTCTCCTTGCTTCTAAATTAGTCAGTGTAAAGACTTTTAAAAGATTAGCTGGTTGAAAGCCACATTTGCAAAAGGAGCTATGTGGGCCAGCACATAAATCAGATACATGCTTATTTTATTTCTCTAGGATAAAACCAAAAGAAAAGTAGTGGTTTAGAATTTTTCTTTCTAAGAGTAATTAAAGTTCTCATTTTTCTTATGGAAAATATCATTCTATATAAACACAGCATCAGCACCATGAGGGGTTCCAAAATAATCTTCCAGATTCATCCCCAGTCCAGAAAGCTGATATCTTTGGATAAGAAATTCTTTTGGGGTTAGAGTAAGGGTTAAGTATGAAAGTGCAGAATTTCATGGAAAATAACATAACTACTGATAAAAAACCAACAAAACTATGATTTTTAGAAGCTGTTACAGGAGAACACACTTTAAAAAAAGGGGGGGAATAATTTTAAAATAAATCTTATCACATTGGGGTGAAATAAAATGGAAAGCATTTTTGAGTTATCAGAAGATACTGTTGTGGACATTACTGAAAGGTCTATAAATTGCTGTCTGTGTATGCTTAGTTGCTCAGTCGTGTCTGACTCTGTGACCCCATGGACTGTAGCCCACAAGGCTCCTCTGTCCATAGGGTTTCTCAGGCAAGAATACTGGAGTGGGTTGCTGTTTCCTTCTCCAATAAATTGCTGATGGTATTCAAATGACTGCCCAAGGCTTCAAAATTTCAGATTGTCAGTGTTCCACATTTGCCGCCCCCCCACAAAAGTGCATGGAAGAGCCTTAGTTAAGAGTCTGAATCCTAGTTTGAATGATAACCTCCATTTAAAATATTAAGCTTGGAACTTCCCTGGTGGGCCAGTGTTAAGACTCCACACTCCCAGTGCAAGGTGCTCAGGTTCAATCCCTGGTCGGGACACTAGATCCCAATTTTAAAATTTTAAAAATATTAAGCTTATGCAACTAGGATTCAGTCAATGAAAGTCTAATGGGACCTCTTCTCTAGGCTGTGCCAGTGAGTAGGCATGGAGAAACAGACTTTCCAGCAAAAAGACAAGGGGATTCTAAAAAAATTGGGTATTAGTATCCTATTGTTGTAGTAACAGATTACCACAAACTTAGAGGTTTAAACAACACAGTTCAATGACTTTACAGGTCTGGAGGGCCTTACAGGTCTGAAATCTGCTGTTTGTCTCATTAAGCTAAAAATTAAAGGGGTCTGAAGGATTCTATTCCTTCTGAATCCATGAGGGGAGAATCCACTTCCTTGCCTTTTCCTTGAGCTTCTAGAGTCCACCTTTCATGGCTTGTGGCCCCTCCCTCCACCTTCAAGGTCAGCGCTATTGAGCTGAGACCATCTCAGGCTCCATGTCTCTGGTCTTCACTGCCTCCCTCCTTCCTTTTAGTACCCTTGTGATGATACTGGGCCCACCCAGATCATCCAGGAAAATCTCCCTATGTTGAGGTCAGCTTCTTAGCAGACTTACTTCTATGCCTGGTAACTTTAATTTTCTATGGAATAAAGAAGCAGAGCCATATGTTTGGAAGAGCGTGATGGGTGGTGCATGAGAGCGGTAAGAGCTATTGCTCTGAAGAACAGGAGAAGCTGCTGCCCAGGGATGAATGGAAGTACTGTTCAGTTGTGTCATTCAGACCCTACAGCCTAAGAAGCCTTCACACCCTGTGACTCAGTAGTGCCTTCGACCCATTCACAGCCACAGACCCAGGAACTCCTCTCTGGATCTCTCCTAAAGATATAAATGCAGACAAATTATGGACACACAGACAGATTATGGACAAGGCATTTGTCAGATAATTTTGTATTATGCTTTCAAACTGGAAAACATGCAATAGAGAGATAGTAAGATAAAGGATGACATATCTATCTAATGGAGAGCAGTCAGTTATTAAAAAGTAAATTTATGAACACTTGGTGACCACATGGGAAGATACTTACGTTATGATGTAGCTGAAAAAATGAAGACACAAAATTGTGTATTTGGCTTAATCTCAACGAGGCAGGAGACATCTGAGTCTGCAGGCTAACCCTAGTGTCTTTATATAAAAGGAAAATTGGAAGGAAAAACAATAAAATGCCAACAGCATTTTCAATATAAGAATTGAATTTCAAGATAAGAATCATATCTAGAATATATAAAGAATTCCTACTGCTATGTAAGTAAAAGATAGTCCAATAGAGGAGCCAAAGACTTGAGTAAGCACTTCAGAAATAGGATATCAAAACAGCCAATGAAAAGATGCTCGTCATTAGTTATTAGAGCAATGAAAATTAAAACCACAATGAGATACCACTACAACACTGGAATGACTAAAAGAGATTGACAATACCATATACACAAGGATGTGGAGAAACTGAAACTTGTGTGTTTATCACGGTCATGTGAAATGGTCCAACCACTCCAGGAAAATGTTTGGTAGTATGTACTAAAGTTGAACCTACATATGTCTTATGATCCAGGATTCCACTCTTGGATAATAACCAGCAAAACTGAGTGCTTATGCCCACCAAAACATATATGAGAATGTTAATAGCAGATGCATTATAACATACCAAGCTTGAAAACAATCCAAATGCCTAAGAAGAGTAGAATGGGTAAGTTGTGGTATACCCAAACAGTGGAGTACTATGCAGCAACGCAAAAGGAATGAGCTGATACAACATGGATGAATCTCACAGACATCATGTTGAATAACAGAAGTCAGATACAAAAGAAGACATACTGTGTCAGTCTACATATACCTATTCCTGAGCCTTAACACCACAGGTCACTAATCTGTGGTAATAGAACATGGAATAGTGGTTAGCTTAGGTGAGTACACTGACTGCAGAAGGGTACAAGAAAGCGTCCCAGGGTGCTAAGAATATTCTAGATCTTGATGTGGATGATGGTTGCATGAGAGAAATGATATGTAACTGAGAATTCAAGCTAAATACAGAGATGTGTGTCCTTTAGGTCAGTTATACAGGAGAAAATAAAAACAAGTCCAGATCCTGCAAACAACAGCAGCAAAAACCACTGGCAAGAGTTAGCCCACCCTGAGACTGTATACGTGAACCGTGAACTTCCAGATGTTCAAGCTGGTTTTAGAAAATGCAGAGGAACCAGAGATCAAATTGCCAACATCCGCTAGATCATGGAAAAAGCAAGAGAGTTCCAGAAAAGCATTTATTTCTGCTTTATTGACTATGCCAAAGCCTTTGTGTGGATCACAATAAACTGTGGAAAATTCAGAAAGAGATGGGAATACCAGACCACCTGACCTGCCTCTTGAGAAACCTATATCAGGTCAGGAAGCAACAGTTAGAACTGGACATGGAACAACAGACTGGTTCCAAATAGGAAAAGGAGTACGTCAAGGCTGTATATTGTCACCCTGCTTATTTAACTTCTATGCAGAGGACATCATGAGAATCACTGGGCTGGAAGAAGCACAAGCCGGAATCAAGATTGCTGGGAGAAATATCAATCACCTCAGATATGCAGATGACACCACCCTTATGGCAGAAAGTGAAGAGGAACTAAAAAGCCTCTTGATGAAAGTGAAAGTGGAGAGTGAAAAAGTTGTCTTAAAGCTCAACATTCAGAAAACGAAGATCATGGCATCTGGTCCCATCACTTCATGGCAAATAGATGGGGAAACAGTGGAAACAGTGTCAGACTTTATTTTGGGGGGCTCCAAAATCAGTGCAGATGGTGACTGCAGCCATGAAATTAAAAGATGCTTACTCCTTGGAAGGAAAGTTATGACCAACCTAGATAGCATAAAAAGCAGAGACATTACTTCACCAACAAAGGTCCATCTAGTCAAGGCTGTGGTTTTTCCAGTGGTCATGTATGGATGTGAGAGTTGGGCTGTGAAGAAAGCTGAGCACTGAAGAATTGATGCTTTTGAACTATGGTGTTGGAGAAGACTCTTGAGAGTCCCTTGGACTGCAAGGAGATCCAACCAGTCCATCCTAAAGGAGATCAGTCCTGGGTGTTCATTGCAAAGACTGATGCTGAAGCTGAAACTCTAATACTTTGGCCACCTCATGTGAAGAGTTGACTCATTGGAAAAGACCCTGATGCTGGGAGGGATTGAGGGCAGGAGGAGAAGGGGACGACAGAGGATGAGACGGCTGGATGGCATCACTGACTCGATGGACGTGAGTTTGAGTGAACTCCGGGAGTTGGTAATGGACAGGGAGGCCTGGCGTGCTGTGATTCATGGGGTCACAAAGAGTCGGACACGACTGAGTGACTGAACTGAACTGAACTGAGACTGTAAGATTTTATGAAACTTGTCATCCATGATAAATTTCTAGCAGAAGTGTAACCTCCCAGCTCCAGCTAATGCTAAGCCAGAATTATCAAATATCCCTGCGTCACTAAACCTGAAATACCTTCCTACAGATCAATGAACTGCCCAAAAGGATAAATATTATCTACATTAGGACAAAACATTCCATCTGGGAAAAAATCAGAATTCCCTGAACTTGTTCTGAACATAAGCCCACTTGGTCTCTTAACGTGACATCTAATTTACAAAATAAAATGTTTTGTACATTTATGAAAAAACATTCTGAACCACTGAAATAAAGGTATGATTTCAAGACAGAGCCTTTTGACTCTTGTATTGGTCTTGAAAATTGTTAATCACTAGTTAGAGCGAAAATGCACAAATGCATGAAGCTGCTTGATTGTGTGGACAAAAACGTACCCAACTGGGTGTGTGGTGGCCGATGATGCCATGTGAGCAGGAAGGAGGACAGTGAGGCAGTTCAATTCCACTTCTGTCATCAAGGCCCACCCAGGCAACGGGCTTGTTGTCATGAGAAAGTTGACATCTTTTTTGGCTAGATGGCTCCCGACTGGTCCTTGACTCCAATCCTCATCCGGCCCGATGCGGGGGGGCGGCGGGGGGGTGTCTGTATTTTGAAACCCAAGGGGAAACAGGCAGAACAAGTGTCTTATGAAGACCCCAGAGCAGAAGCCTGGGGTGAAGCCGTTTCCTGCAGAAGAGTCTCTCGGTACCATCCTGGGCTACTGAGCCTGGCGCCTCTGGCAGACCCCCTTCTCCATCCCACCAGTGACAGCCCTCTGGTCTGTGATTATTCAGTAGAGAGCAGACTAGACTTAAATAATCTTTCTTTCTGAGATTCCAAAAGGTGCTTCTTCCTGAGAGTGGAGAATGGTGAATGTCCTTTCTTTTTAAAGCATTTTCAGTTTGCAGCATTAGGTACCATTGGTAGAAAGGTAGGCTTCCCAGAAGGCGCACTGGTAAAGAATCCTCCTGCCACTGCAAGGAGACACAGGAGATGCAGGAGACACCGATCCGATTCCTGGGTCAGGAAGATCCCCTGGAGGAAGAAATGGCAACCTGCTCAAGTATTCTTGGCTGGAAAATCCCACAGACAGAGGAGCCTGGTGGGCTACAGTCCACAGGGTCGCAGAGTTGGACACGACTGAAGGACTGAGTACACACAGCAGAAAGGCAGCCTATTCAGTGCCAGGACTGCAGACTGTGGGTTCAAATCCTGGCTCTGCCACTTCCTTCCTGCCTGACCTTGGGCACCCACCTTATTTCCCCACAACAGAGAGATGACAGCAGTGCCTCTTCTGTAAGATGGGATAATAGTAGGTCTTGTTTGATAGAAATGCATTCCCAAATGATATGCAACATATTCACTGATTGATACGGACCACTTTTGAAGTTTTTTAATGAATTTGTTACCATATTGTTTTTGTTTCATGTTTTGGTTTTTTGACTGTGAGGCATGTGGGATCATAGCTCCCCAACCAGGGATCGAACTCACACGCCCTTGCATTGGAAGACAAAGTCTTCACCACTGGACCACCAGGGAAGTCCTGAGATAGCACAGCTTTAGCTCTTTCTTTTGCCTTATCAGTGAGGTTCTCCTTCCCCAGGAGGGAGCGTTCAGGGATAGATGAGCGAGATTTTTCTGGAGTTCCAGAAAAAAAAAAAAAAAAAAAACCAACCCTCTGCTCTTTGCTTTATGGTTGTCTGTGCAAGATTCCAGAAACTCTACGTGGGGGCTGTTTCCTTGAAACCGTTGGCAAATGGTTACTGACATTTTAGCCTTTTCTCAACCTGGCTTCAAGGTTTGGTCCAAGAGGCATTACAGAGGAAAAGAGCTCCCTTGAAGGGCACTGGAGGAGCTCTGGGGGCTGAGGAAGGGGGAGTGCATTCTTCCTTTCAACACTTTTAAAGCTTGCTCTACCAGGACCGGATATTTTCCCATTTTTCTAACATGTTCACAAAGTTCCCCTACCCTTTCTATTTTGGGTGTTGACACCATGTTCTTTCTCAGCCTTAACTAATCACCAGGAACTTTGGGTTTTGTCCTCTCAAAACCCCTAGGAACTTCAAAAGCCACCCACAGCACACACAAATAAAGCCAGAAGTTTAAGATACTACAGAAACAAATGAAATCCTTACTTAGAAAGGCGATTTATGGAGTCAGTAAATATTTAGGAGTTACAACAAATAAATGTAATTTTTAACAGCAAGGAGCAGAGGCTCAAGGTGGGAGAGAAGAAAAGGGGGTGCAGGCTTATTTGTAGTTGTTCAGTGTAGTTTGAGGATTCTCAAAAAAGCACACACCCCCCTAACTGAGTCCTTGTCTCTTATCTTCATGAGTCACCTGTCCATTGTGAGTGCAGGTTATTAAACTGGGGGGCTATAGACTGATTCACAATATATTTTTATTCCTTCCACACAGGAAATTTAAAGCACTTAACAGCAAAAGGGGTTTTTAAGAGAATGGTTTATTCCAAAGGGATTATACAAATTTTATTTTCATAAGTAAACTTCTCTTTATTTGCTCAAATAACTGCGATCTGTCTTTAACTTCTTTCTGTGCCCTGAGGTGCTCAGTTGCTTTCAGCGCGTCCAACTCTTTATGACCCCATGGGTTGTATGTAGCCCGCCAGGCTCCTCTGTACATGAAATTTTCCAGGCAAGAATACTGGAGTGGGTTACCATTTCCTCCGCCAAGGGATCTACCCGATCCAGGGACCGAACCCATGTCTCCTGCATTGCAGGTAGGTTCTTTACCACTGCACCACCTCGGAAGCCCCTTAACCTCCTTACCCTGCCTCTGACGCTTTTATTTGGGATTTTGCTCCAGTTAAAGCCAAGAGTGGAGAGAGACCCTTCCAAGCTTCTCCCCTGGCTCTTTGCAGATAGAGGTACAAACACGAGCTTCTTGGGTCTTCAGTGCCCGCAGGGAAAATCCCCAAACCCACCACCTAAAATGTGTTGCAGATTCCGAGTGTGCCCATATAAAGTCGCCAACATAGCTGAAGACTCAGACGTTGGTCATCAATCGATGTGCTACTAGCATGAGCTCTTCTAGCTGGCATGGAAGCTTCTCAAGGGTCAGCAGCAGTGGCCTCCGTTCCCTGTGGGTCACAATTCACGTGGGTCTTACCTCCCTGCAGGTTAAGCTCCCTGCTCTGTAGGCACGGGGCCGGGGCGGGGGCGTCTGGGGCTGTGTGACTGGCAGGCCCAGGCTTCCGGGCCAGCTCTCTGGTCGCCGCTGAGCGACCGTCCGAGGCCAGCACGTTTCCTTACCAATCTCCTTACCTGGACCGGCGGGTCTCCACAAGAAAGTAAGGAGAGGCTGCGAGGCCGCTGGCAGCCTTTCTTCCCCGTTTGCAGTGTCACAACAATGATTCATCCCACGAATTAGCCTGGAGACTCCCCGGACACACAAGGTTATATAGAAAACAACTTTTACTTTTACTCAAACACACAATTCCCACTCGCGGCGCCCTCCCTCCGGCCCGTGGCCGGCTTGGCGAGGCGGGTGATGAGCATCCCAAGCCTAGCGCCGTCGGGCAGCGGAGCCCTCAGGTGACCCCTGAAGACTAGGGTGCAGTCGGGGCCGCTGGGGCGCGGAGCGGGGGCACCTCGTCCACGGGACCGTCGGGGTCGTCTGGGGGAGGCGGGGAAGAGGGGGTACGCCAGGCCCTGAGCTCCGACAGCGCCCCCGCACGGGCCGGCTTAGGCGGGGTCTCCGTGGGCTGGTGAGGGGGCTCCCCGCCGGCAGCCGGGCCCGCGGGCGCCACCCCCACGAGCTCGCGGCCCAGCGCGGCCGGGCGGCGGGAGCGGCGCGCCGCGGGGGAGGTGCGCGCGGCGGGAGAGCGAGCGGAGCGAGAAGAGGGGAGCGGCGTCCGCCCCCGCCGTGCGGAGAGCCGCAGAGCCGAGCCGGCGCGCCCGGGCCGGGGAGCGCGCCCGAGGCCCGGCGAGCGCCAGCGCCGGCGCCGGAGGGTCGTGCCCGCGCCCGCGCCCGCGCCCGGGTCTCGGGCCCCCGACCGGCGGCGGCGGCGAGGCCGGGCGGCCACCTGCTGCGCCGCGTGAGGGCCGCGCGTCCGCGCTCCCGGGGCCCCGCCGCCCCCACCCCGCGGACCCAGAGCCTCCGGCGCTTCGCGGAGCCGCCCGCGCTCCCGTGCAGGTACCGGGGCTGGGACTGGGGCGGGGGTTTCGGAGCCGGGGACCCCCTCAGCCACGCGGACGGAGCGCCCTCCCCGCGGCCGAGTCCGGCCGGACGCGCTCCCCCAAGTGCCCGAAGTTTCCCTTTGCTGACTTCGCCGGACTTAACTTTGAATCGTGAGGTGACGCCTCAGAAAACACACGACGAGGGGAGTCGGTGTGTCCGGGGGAAGTTGTTGGTGGACGAAGTGTCGGTGCCTTCTGGCGCCAGAGGCCGCGGCAGGGGAGAGGAGTGGACGGTCGTTAACTCTTCTGCTTCAGGTAATGCTTTATTTGTTATACACGTTTTAGGCTTTGGTTGCCATTGAGGGGTTCTGGGGTTGATCTAAGAAATGCTCACATTTTTAATCAACACCTATTTGTTGAACGGACGTTTCCTCTCAGATGGGGCGTTAATACGAGGTGAACAGTGAGCAAAGCCTGAGTGGTTACTCCAGTGGACTAGTTACCAACCAGGCTTTGGCTTTGGAAATGCAAAGTGTAAAGGAATACCACCGTTGGGGTTAGACTCGTGTCGGTACAAGCGGCAGCTGGCACGGTGTCCCTGCTGAATACTTAATTTTGAGCCATAAATCTATCAAGTGGGAGACGAGCAGCTGTGTGAGCCTCTGAGCGCCCACCCCACACCTTCCTCAACTGATAGCTTAAAATATCCCCACTCCCTATTCCAGCCGGCACGCTTCCTTCATTTACATAATTCGGGCACGTGACCGTGGAATAGAATCTGTTTAGACCCTGGTCTCCCTGGAGCTCACACCTGGGATGATGGAGCGCCGTGATCACTCCTTAGAGCCATGTGAGGCGGTAGGATTGTGGGGAGCAGCATTTCTAGAGTCTGTGCAGTCACATCAGCGGTCCCTGACTGTGGGGCCTGTGGAGGACTGAGCGGGGCTGGTTTCTTCTCTCTGCCCCAGTGTTGTGCTGAGCCATATTGGAGGCTAAGGTAGAAGAAAAATCAGTACTACAGATCCTGTCTTTATTTAAAACTGTGATGTGTTTTGTGCAGTGTGGATTCTGTGTTCATTTTGATGTTTTGAAACAGTCCATTGTACCGTTTGTCTTCAGGAGTCTTTGGTACTCCCTGAAATGTTGTGCCTGGAGCGAGGGCCTCCCTTGGTCCAGACTTGCCTCCTGGTCAAGTTTCTTAGCTTCTCTGAGCAGCTGTCCTCAATGAACAAATTAAAAAGTGGCACCTGCAAGGCTGCTGCCCGGCTCACACACAGCATATGGCCACTGCGTGGGACCAGACCCCTCGGGCTCAGGGAAGGGTGGGTGTCCTATTCATATTGTTGTTCAGCTTGGTGATCTTGAGCCGGTCACCGAAGCTTGATGAGTCTTGGTTTGACTTAGCAGAAAGGGAGTGCCGGTCGCCAGCTCAGGGGGTTAAATGAGACTGTGGGTGAAGGTGCATTGCCCTCTGGAGGGTAAGTTTTCTGAGGTGGCACAGTAGGCTGGGTTTGCCTGGGCAAGCTTGCAGCCATCCGCTCTTCCTGGGGAGGTTAGCTACGTGCCTGTGCACAGACACGCTTATAAGCTCTGCTTGTGTTGCATGGAGACCCTGAGCCTTTCGATCCGAGTGGAGATGTTTCTTGCCCGGGGTTTATTGTGGAGGGCTGAAGGTCACCAGCCTCCTCCTTGGGATGTGCAGAGTTTTTTAGGTCAACTTACATTTTTAGGTGAACTTAATTTCGCTGCCCTGAACAAGGGACTTTGGCTCCCTTTTGATATGTCTAGTCCTAGGTCCTGATTGTGATTTTCCTGAGCCTAATTCAAAGGATTTTATCTGAGTCGGTATCTAGCTTAAAGCAGCTTAGTCCCCGGAAAGTCAGTCTCCGTCTCTCCAGGTCACTGTCTGGGGCCCACTCTCTGGGGCAGGTAGTCTCTGGGCTCCAGGAGAAGGTTGCAGCACTTCAAGGTGTGGGGAGCGTGGCTTCTTGCTGTCATCTGATGGGTTTCCCACCACTGAGCCTCCTTTTCCTGTTTCCATTGAGCATTGTCCAGCCAGCTGTCCCTGGAGTGAGGCCACAGGCTCCTGCATCTGGCCCTGAGGTCTCCTCACCCTGTGTCTTCAACAGGTCCCTGCTGGGCATCTGGGAACCTGCCCAGTTTGTGTGGAATAGCCCTAGTCTGAGCGGTCCTGTGTTCCTAGCCATAAGCAGGACAAACTCCCCCCAGCCTTCCATGTCCCTCTCAATCCCCCTGGGGTTTTTCTTCCCTCACTAACCTCTCTCTTCCAGGCTGGGTGTAAAGGGGCTGGGGGCTCCAGGTTCCTCTCTCCCTGTATCGGAAGAGCTTTCTTTTTTTGACATGAAAGGCAGGAATCTTTCTTAGGTTGTATCTCCTGTCCTCTGGACATGGGGGCTTAGAGTAAAGCTCTTGATGTGTAGAGGGAATTTCAGCAACTTGTATATCTTAATTCCTCCCCTCCCTGGAGAAACCAGATGCACCCTGGAGATGTGGGAAGGAAGCTGGGGGGCAGCAAACTGGGGAAACAGACCAGAAATTCCCTTCCCCCATCCCCCCGTCTTCTGGGCAAGTCAACCTCCATTATCTGCCCTGGACTTCTTATTGCCTGAAAAAGACCGGAAAGACTGTAGGGCCTGTTGGAGTTACCAGTCAGGGATGGGGAGGAGATGGGGAAAGAGTAGCTTTGAAGCTTTGGTGGTTGGAGGACAGAAGAGTTGTCTGCCTACACACTCCGAGCCCAGCGCAGTAGACCAGGTTCATATGCTTTGGTGTTTTCCAAACGATCGTGCTGTTTATGCCGCTGCTGCTTCATCATCAGAACGATCCACTGTAAGCTTGGCATTTATCAAAAGCGGCAGGAAAAATACCGAAAAATCCAAGTTGTAATTGATTTTTCAGGATCCTTAGGAATTGTTTGGAGAACTTGATTAGCCCTTCACAAGTCCTGGGTTTTGTTCACACTTTGTGGGTAGAAGGCAAAGTGGTCAGGGAGGGCTTCTCAGAGGAGAAGGGACTTTAAGTAACATTAAGACTCAGCCACATGTGAGATTAAAGAGAACTTCCCATGGGGAGGACTTCTTCTTCTTTTTTTTTTTTTTAACTTTTTAGTTTGTATTGGGTTATAGCTGATGAACGATGTTGTGACGGTTTCTGGTGAACAGCACAGGGACTCATACATATACATGTATCCATTCTCCCCCAAACTCCCCTCCCACCCAGGCTGCCAAATAACATTAAGCAGAGTTCCCTGTGCTATACAGTAGGTCTGTGTTGGTTAACCATTTTAAATATAGCATGTGTACCTGTCCATCCCAAACTTCCTTACTATCTCTTCTTCCCACTGGGAAGGACCTCTTGAGTCCATAAAGACAGAAGACTCCCCAGGAGTGGTCTTTTGGGGCTCACCTCTTAGTTAACTCTTCCTGGTGTCAGGCTTATCCCTTTTGTTGTCAGGGTACCTGTATCTGTACATTGGACCATAGTCACGGTCAGCATTCTAAATGCCTGGCATTTTCCCCCAGCTGAATGGAAATCAGAGGAATTCTCATCCAGTCCTGTTATTCTCAGTTATCTGCACCCGGAAGCGCATTTCAAAGTTTCAGGTCAGGTAAATGGTCCTTAAGGCACGTCGATGATTCTAAGGAATTACTGTAGCATCCTTTGTATTGCTTTAATATGCTATGACCCATAACCCTGAGCTCAGCAGGACACTAACCAGTAGATCCCAGGGAATGGTCAGCGAATTTAGTGGCAGATTGACAAGAAATGATCGGACAGGGGTGGCCATGCAACCAGGGACACCCCTACCTGTGTCGGCTCCTTGTGGACACTGGCACTGTTCCTGTGCAGATCTGGGTAGGAAGAGCTCCCAGATATGTTTCTTATGATTAAGCTGTCTGTGAAAGAAATTGCTAAAGAGCCTTTTGAAAGGTGAGGAGTAGGATGTTGTTTATTTGCTCAAGTGTCTTCCTAGCCCCGGTGTGGGATGGGCTTTTGAATGTATGAAGTTTGAGAACTTCTGGAATACCCACTCACCTCTGGGGTCCAGACAGTAGTCTCTTTTTTTTTTTTTCTGTCCCCAGATTCTCACATCTGTGGGAGGCAGCAGAAGCCTTAGGTCAGGTGTGCGAGTTTCCCAAGAAATTACTCTCAGAATGGCTGGCTTGAGTTGGGGGTCGTGAAAATGTGAGAGGTGTTTTGCTTTCTTAAAGCAAGTGGTCCAGTTGAGGGGGGCAGTCAGGGCTCTGGTTTCCACTCTGCCACCTAGAGTCCCTGTGACCCCATAGCATGGGGGTGGGGATTCACGCATACCAGCATCACTTGAGATCCTGTATCAGCGGAGAAAATGCCTCATGAATTATTTGTAGTGGTTACTCTACCATTGTCTTTCTTAATAAGCAAAAAGGTATTTATTTTGATCCCTGATTAGGACCCCCTAGGGGCTTCCCTGGTGGCCCAGATGGTAAAGAATCGAACTGCAATGCAGGAGACCTGGGTTCAATCCCTGGGTCAGGAAGATCCCCTGGGGAAGGGAATGGCAACTCACTTTAGTATTCTTGCCTGAGGAATTCCGTGGACAGAGGAGCCTGGCGGGCTGCAGTTCATGGGGTTGCAAAGAGTCACACGGACTGAGCGACTAACACTACTCACATAAGACCCCCTGATAAAGGATCCTAAAGCAATGAAGGGTCTGAGAGCTGATGGTGATCCAGGACAACGAGCAGGTCTGCTGTGTAGAGCACTGCTGAGCAGGGCTAGTGGTAGAGGTCCTGTTGGGAATTACCTTATTGTGCTCGGTTGTGTCCGACTCTCTTGTGACCCCATGGACTGTAGCCCGCCAGGCTCCTCTGTCTGTGGGATTTCCCAGGCAAGAATACTGGAGTGGGTTGCCATTTCCTCCTCTAGGTAGGAAATGAGCTTGATGCAGTTTCAAGTGAGGAGCCAGGGCAGAGAGAGGGGACAGGTAACAGAGGTAGGGAGCGTGCAAGCAGGTGGGATCTGCCCGGCTCCTGAGCCCCAGGGCACACAGGGCTCGCATGCTCTGTGTCCCTCTGCAGTGTCAGCTTTTCCCGCTAACATGGTTACAAGTACTAGCAGCCAGGCTACTGACAGGAAGTGCCCTGGACCAGTCACCCCCTGCGCCCACACACGCATACACACACTTGTTCTGCAGGCGAGATGCAGGGCCAGTTTTGCCCTGCCGCATCTGTGGCCGGCTGATGAGCATGACAGACGGTGGTGGCTCAGAGGACCACGTTGCATGTCGCCCGTGGGTGACGGAATTACAGTCCATATCAAGGCCCTGTCGTATGTTTAGTCTCCTGTGGATGAATATATTGTGAATATTTAGTACCTTTTCAGCACTGAGTGTATCATGAATATTTACTGCCCAGTGACCTGGGTATATTTAGCATCTCATGAATATCAGGTGTCTGTCCGTCCTTCCACACCTCCCTATGTTGCATGCACACGTGCTCTCCTTACTGAGTGTTTGTCTCTACTTAACCTATCTTATGAGAGTCCTTCATCCTGTTTACTGTCCTTTCCGGACACGCTGCTCCGAGCCTGTGCAGACTGCTCTCGGCTCGGCTCTTGCTCTATGTGCAGCTCTGGGGCCAGGCACAGCCTCAGTACCTCATGGGTGCTGGGGCAGGTGTAGTGGGCGTGGGGGCTCTGACCTGGGTCACTTGAGTTCCCTTCAGGGCTCTGCAACCCATGTGGCAAGTGCAGCGAGCTGGTCTCCACTGGCACCGGCTCTTCTAACCTGGGTTGGATACTTCACTCCTCACCCCCATGTTCCATCAGCTTGCCTGCTTAATTATTCATTCTTCCTCCCACCATGCTCCCCAAGGAGTGGTTGTTGTTCAGGCGCTCAGTCGTGTCCAACTCTTCATGACCCCATGGACTGCAGCACGCCAGGCTTCCCTGTCCTTCATCATCTGCCAGAGTTTGCTCAAATTCATGTCCGTTGAGTTGGTGATGCCATCGACCCACCTCATCCTCTGTTGCCTCCTTCTCCTCTTGCCCCCAATCTTTCCCAGCATCAGGGTCTTTTCCAATGAGTTGGCTCTTGGCATCTGGTGGGCAAAATGTTGGAGCTTCAGCATCAGTCCTCCCAATGAATATTCAGGGTTGATTTCCTTTAGGATTGACAGGTTTGATTTCCTTGCTGTCCAGGGGACTCTCAGGAGTCTTCTCCAGCACCACCATTCGAAAGCATCAATTCTTCAGCCTGGTAGCAGGAACTTTCTCTTGGGTTCTCCTGCGTGGAAGATTCATGACTTAGAAGCTTCAGTGAGAGGAGCGGGAGGAGGATGGGGTTTGTTGGAAGTTTAACCCCACCCACTCAATGTCTGAACCTGCACCACTCCACCTGGTGATCCACCCTCCTTGCCCTGGGGTCATTTCCACAGGGATAGACTCAGCCCTGTGTATTTGGTGTGTTGCTGGGTGTCAGCTGTATGCGCCTTTGGAAAGATCTTTAAATCATCTTATTTAGCGTTTAGCGTATTAGCGTTTCCAGTGTATTTTCAGGGTGTAAATGGATTCTTAATGTACGAACACAAAACATCTTGCAAATGTGAGTCACCTGTTTTCCGAGACTCAGCAATGTCATCTTAGCGAGTGTCATGGCACTGTGTCAGGCCTTCGTGGGCAAAGGCGAGTCTGTGCATCAAGGGGTTCTGGTCAGCACGGCTTATTGGGCACCACGTTCTAGAGCTGCAGTTACTAGGAGCAGCTCATGGGCAACCTCGGGGTCTCTCAGTGGCGGCGCAAGCACTGTAGACAAGACTTGGCCAGGCTGGCAAGCGGGAAAGGCCTGGAAGTTGGCGAGCCTGGCTCGGGGCCAGCCTGCCTGCCATCTGGGGCCCTGACCAGACTTGTGATTGGGCTCCGTCCTGGCAGCCTGCCCTTTGGCTGCCCCCTCGGGTGGCCCGAGGCCAGGTGCCGTTTCACAGACAGTCTCTTCCATCCAGCAGACCTGGAGGCAGAGCGTGAGCAGGCGCAGCAGTGACATCTGGGGCAGCGTCTCCTTCCGGTCTTGGTGCGTGCTGTGCCAGATACGCCTATACACGTGTGTTCACAGGAGTAGGTGTTGTTATGGTTGCCAGTAGGGAAGAATGGGAAGAAGGGGTAGTTAGGGAGTTTGGGATGGACGTGTACACACTGCTGTGTTGGATGACCAACAAGAACCTGCTGTAGAGCACAGGGAACTCTGCTCAGTGTTATGTGGCAGCCTGGACGGGAGGGGAGTTTGGGGGAGAATGGACACGTGTGTATGTATGGTAGAGTCCCTCTGCTGCTCACCTAAGACTACTACAGCGTTGTTAATCAGCTCTGCCCCAATACAAAATAAAAAGTTTTTTACAAAGTATAAATTAATACGGAGAAGTAATGTCTACATTGTTTCCTGGGCCACCTTTTCATGTGTTGAGTCTCTTCTCCACGCTATTGGATACACTTCTGTAGCACCAACTCTTCCGGCTGCAGAGGACTCCAGGGTGAGGGTGGCCCCCATTTACTCACCCTCTGTTGGATGGACATGTACCTCGGCCATGTTCAGCCTTTTGTCCTTTAGCCCCACGAGAATGAAGATCATTGTCTGTGCTCTTTTGTACATCTGTCTGGTTGGTTCCTTCCAAGTCCCTCTCGAAAGACTGATTTCCTGTGTATACACAAGCCTCTTCCTTTGATATGTCCTGCCCAAAGTCTGTCTGTCTTTTCCCGCTGAAGTTTTTTCCCCATGAGATTTCATGTATTTTGGTCAACAGCGTCTTCAGCGTCTGTGCTATTCAAGATTTGCTCCAGTTCCTTTAAGCAGAAGAGAATTTAGTGCAGGAAGTTCAAAGATAACAGAATTGTTGAAAGCTCAGCCTCCAACCAGACCTGCAGGGCTGTCCTGCTGGGAGCTGCCTCCCTCCCCAGACCTACCACATGGGGGGCAGGGGAGAGGAGATGGGGGTCCCCCCTGGGGCTCAGCATCCACCCTGAGGCTCGGCGTCCATCCTGAAACTGCGGCCGAGGCTTTGGGACCACCCCCCACACCCCCCCATAGGAAAACGGATGTGTCCACCGTGGTGCCTCTTAACAAAGCGGGACAGTGAACTCTCCCAGGTGGGCAGCATGGCCTGGACAGAGGCTAGGAAGTGAGGTCTTGGTTTTCCAGCCTCAAGCAGGCAGTGAACAAGCCAGGTGGGGTGAACTGTATCTCAACCGTTCTCTCTCTTTCTTTTCTTCATAATTTGTACATTTTGTCTTTGATTTGATGCATACAGAGGTGAGATTCACAGAATTTAGCCTTGGATTCTGAGGGCCTGGTTCCTGCCTCGCAGAATCAGTCATTCATCCTCTCCAGAGAATGTCAAGGTCATTTCCCAGATAAGGTTTTCATTTCAGTCCCCTTCTCTTCTGAGCTCTTTTGCCGTGACCCTAGCCCCCTTCCTGCTCTCTCTCAGAAACCAGATTGGAAGCTTTCCCAGCCTGAGCTTCAAATGGATTGGAAAAAAAAAAGCCCATTATATATCTGTATCTGTATATCTGTGTCTATCTCAAGGTGAAGCCACATAGAAATAATTCCTGTAGACTTGCCTTTTAGATGGACCAGTTATTTGAAAATCAACCCCCTGACCCCAGGCCTGCCTGCAGGATGGCATGGGCCAGAGTAGGGGCAGGGGGCGTCTGGTTCTTTTCTCTTGTTGGGGAACGCTGAGTCGTGTTGCCCCTTCAGGCAATGTCGCACTCCCATTGAACAGCCCTGAGCTCTCAGGCGTGGGTTGGAAGCAGGAGTTAGCTTAGTGCTAACAGCCAATCTTTCCCATGAGCCATAATTGATCAGCAGGTAACGTATGAACCATGTTTCTCCCTGCCTTTTCCAGCAGGCTTTTGTGTGTAATTAGTGTGAATTCAGGTGTTTGTAGAGTTCCAAACTCCCCCTCTGAGTCGTTTCTGTATTTTCAGTTGTTCCAGGAAAGAATTCTTGAGGAAGGATTCCAGGAAAGACTATGTCCTTAGCAACCCAGAGTTCACCAGGGGGCTGGTGTAAGGGGGTTTGGGTGACAGCAGTGGGTAGCCACCAACCTGGGGGTGCATGCTCTCCTAACCCTCGACAGGTCCTCTGCCCTTCGTGGTCCTTGCCTCTCATTAGACAAGCATTGTTTAAAACGAGCTGATGCCCCCTAGCTGAAAGCTCTGGGGTTGGGGGGTGGTGAGGAGGGAGCCTGGCCCCCTAACTCCAGGTGGGAGCTAGCCCTTGGAGCACCCAGCAGGTCATGCTGTCAGCAAGGCGCATCAAAGAACCCATGTTTTTTATGTATTATTTTCCTTTTTTTTTTTTTGGCTCTGCTGGGTCTTTGTTGCTGTGCTCAGGCTTCCGTGGTTGTGGCTCACGGGTTTAGTTGCTCCGTGGCAGGTGTGATTCTTAGTCCCCCGACCAGGGATAGAATCCTGTCCCCTGCATTGGCAGGCGGATTCTTAACCACTGGACTGCCAGGGAAGTCCTCCTCCTGGTCTTTTTTTTTTTAAAAAAAAAAGCAAAAATAACAGTGATTCACACTATCCCAAATGATGTGCCTTAGCTTTCAACAGCACCTGCTTTCTATGACTTATACGTGATAGATATTTGCCGTTCTTTAATTTTAGGGGGTTGTACGTTGATTGTGTATTAGGAAGTACACTGAAATAATTGTTTTAGTGGCAACAGATGTTTTTCTTTCAGTTTTTTCTAAGCACATACAGTGAGAGTCTGAATTTTGTGTGTAAGGCATATAATCACTGGACAGTTCAGGCTGCGCATTGCACGACCCCCTCCCCAACCTCGTGCTTTCAATGGTTACTGAAGTGTGAGTCTGTGTGTGATTGGAACAGTCTCTTTCCCACCAAAAGGTGGTGTCGAAGCCTGTTACGCATCATTTTGGGTCTTTCATCTGCAGCGTCTCATTCAGTCCTTACGATCACCTTGTGCAGTTTACAGAGAAGGACACTGAGGCCCAGAAAAATCGAGGAACTTGGCCAGGGCACCTCAGCTAGTGAGCCGCAGAGGTGTGAGCTCCCTCAGTCTCTCCCCTCAGGATGTGCACGTGCTCAGTCTCGCCCTAGACTGTGGCCCGCCGGCTCCTCTGTCCGTGGGATTCTCCAGGCGAGAATGCTGGAGGGGGCTGCCATGCCCTTCTCCGGGATCTTCCCAGCCCAGGGATCGAACCCGCGTCTCCTGTATTCGTAGGCAGATTCTTTACTACTGAGCTACCTGGGAAACCCCTCAGGAGATGATTTCCCCCTGGAAATAGGCCCTTTGCTCATTAGCTGGTTCTCCAGGTACTGCCAGAATTGCCCCGTGCCCTCGTTTTCATCCCCGTTTTCCAGAGGAGCACACAGGCACAGAGCCTCACCGCGACTGCCGGGCCGTGGACTGGGGATCTGAACCCGATGTCCTCTCCTCATCGCCTGTTCTAACCTGTCTGGAACTGTTAGCTTAGAAATGGCCAGGAAGTGTCCTTCCAGGGTTTCACTCAGTGGGAGTGAACATTCTCGGGCAAATTACCCCCCGGGGTGTGCACAAGGTCTGGGCACCTCTCCCCAGTCACCTCCCTGATTCCTACCCAGAACTGGAGCCCCTGGGGACCCTCCTTTTTCTCTCCTGTCTCCACCACCTGCAGCGGCTTCTGCAGGACAGCAAAGCAGGGGAGGTGGCTGGGAGCCAGGCTGACCCCGTGGGCCTTGGGCTCCCTTTCCTGCAGGGCTGTTGTAAGAAGCAAAGGCAGTTTGGTGAAAGTGGCAGATATCTTGTGACCAGTGGACGAGAGTGAGTTAGAAAGGCTGTGTTATTGTAATTAAGCCTCACTTCTGTCTCTCTCTTATCACAGTTATTTATTTATTTATTTTTGGCTGCGCTGGGTCTTTGTCGTTGCTCGGGCTTCTCTTTAGTTTCGGTGAGTGGGGGCTCTTCTCCAGCTGTGGTGCTCGGGATTCTCATTGTGGTGACTTCTTTTGTTGCAGAGCACAGGCTCTGGGATGCATGGGCTTCCGTAGTTGTGGGACATGGACTCAGGAGTTGCGATTCACGGGTTTAGTTGATCCACAGCATGTGGAATCTTCCCGGATCAGGGACTGAACCAGTGTCCCCTTCATTGGCAGGTGGATTCTTTACCACTGAGCCACCAGAGAAGCCCACTCTCCCCCTCTCCCACTCTCTTTTAATGTTAAAACATTCCAGTTAAAATTGAGCAAGACCTCATGACTGGGAGCTCTGGTTGCAAAGTCTGACTCTCCTGTTCTCCAGCCGTGAGGCCTCTCAGCACCTCTGTTCCCGTCTGGAAAATGGGGATGTGACAAGCCCCCCACCACTGAGGGCCGTCGTGTGGAACAGCTGGAGTCCTGGTGCCTGTAACGTGCCATCGGAGGGGATAAAACCTGAACGAACTGGAGCCCCAGGTAGCTGAGCCTGGGCTGTGCTCCAGGCACTCTTGGGTATGTAAGGAATTACATGATCCCACTGGTTCTTGCTACAGCTTTAAAGAATATAGAGGACTATCCCTGTTTGGAAGTGAGGAACCCAAAGCTCAGGAGGCAGACGTGATGTGTGCCTTTCTCCATCCGGGGACCCCTAGTGGGTGTGACCACCTGAAACCTGGGGGTGGCGAAGGGCTCCAGAGCTCGGGAGGCCAGGACCCCTGTCTCAGCACCACATCAGTGGTTGGGTGGCATCAGGGTGGCTGCCTCTCGAGTCTCTCTGGCTCCAGGGGGCAATCCCAAGTGAACTGTTCACCATGTGCTGGCAGGATTGGCTGAGGGAGCAGATACTGCCCAAACATCATCTGTTCTTGTTCCATCCCAATTCCCACATAAACACTTCTGTTGTAACATCAACATGATATTACAGCAGTTCTTTGCTCTTCTCATGGCCATATAGTCTTGTGTGCAAAGTTGCAGTTTAAGCTCCTGTCCATCAGAGTGGAATTCCCATCTGAATTTCACTTTAAGACACAACATCCAGGATGGCCAGCCGTGGAGTTTGGTTTCTTAAAGGCTGTCAGTTCTCCCCTAAAGCCAGAGTTCCTGGTTTTTCTGAGTAGGAGGGTCCCTTTGTAACACTGAACAAGTAGAGAAACGTTCTACATGACAGCAACTACATTTTTAGTATATCAGTATATCGATGAGGAAAATATATATAAACAAAAAGACAGTATGAATTTTGAGGCTCATCTGGATGACTGATTTTATTGATCACATCTTCATGTATTTAAGGGCTTCCCAGGTGGCACTAGTGGTAAAGAACATACCTGCCAGTGCAGGCGACACAGGAGTCCCAGGTTCAGTCCCTGGGTGGGGAAGATCCCCCGGAGGAGGGCATGGCAGCTCACTCTAGTATTCTTGCCTGGAGAATCCCCATGGACAGAGGAGCCTGGAGGGCTACAGTCCATGGGGTCACAAAAAGTTGGATACAACTGAGCAACTAACACTTTGACTACTTTTTTACATGTATTTAAAAATAATAACCTGTGTATGTATGTGACATAATATTGATGCCATTTATAGATAATTCTTGTCCGTCAGGGATTCACATGTAAAGAACTGAGGATTTGTGTTTGGAGATTTCATTTGTTTATAGGCTTTCAAAAAAGTAGAAATGCCCTTTGGCAGTTTGCTTTTTCCTCTTGGGTATTTTGCTTGTAATTTCAGGAGGTTCCACCAGGGGGTGCTTGGGCTCATTGTGCTTCTGCAGTGGATGAAGCTCCACTCCTGCTATAAGACAAAAGTGTAGTTTTCTACACCCAAGAGTTTCCTTTTTAGGACAAGCAGTATTCTTGCCTGGAAAATCCCTTGGACAAAGGAGCCTGGCAGACTATATAGTCCATGGAGTTGCAAAAGAGTTGGACACTATTTAGCAACTGAACAACCTTAAATTAAAAAAAAAAAACATGATTTAAGAAAATGCAGTCTAAAAGAGTTGTAACTGAACATGAAGACAAATTTAAAAGATGTACTAGGCTAAATAATACTAAAATTCCAATTATTAATTACTGCTTAGTTTTCTCTGTGTCAGGCTTTATTTATTTGTGATGCCACGTGGCTTGCAGGACCTTAGTTCCCCAATCAAGGATCAAACCCAGGCCCCCAGCAGTAAAAGCACCGAGTCCTAACCACTGGACAAACCAGGGAATTCCCAGGATTTATTTTTTAGAAAGCAGTCCCTGAGCATCAGCTACCACACTCACTTCCAAAGGGTCTGGAGTGTCACAGCCCAGAAGAGCTTTAGGATTAGAAATGTACAGGCTGCTGTGGTCACTTAGTGACCATGAGGCACCGTGGGCCCCACTGTTTTCACCTGGACCCGACAGAAGGCTCTGAGACCCTTGCAGACACATGCTTCTCTCAGCAGCTCTGGCTCACAGGCCGTCTTGGCCTATTGACCTGTGAGGGAGCTGAGTGTCAGACCAATTTGAATATGATATATGGAGCCAAGAAAATCAGGCAAAAGCTTCTCAGACCAACCTATTGGTTCATTTAGTAGTCCCACTAATAAAAATTCCCTGCTAATCACTCTGTTCCCGTTCCTTCAATACACATTTATTGAGGTTCATGGCGCTCATGGGCTTCCCTGGTAGGTCAGCTGGTAAGGAATCCACCTGCAATGCAGGAGACCCTGGTTCAATTCCTGGGTTGGGAAAATCCCCTGGAAAAGGGATAGGCTACGCACTCCAGTATTCTTGCCTGGAGAGTCCCCACGAACAGAGGAGCCTGGCAGGTTACAGTCTTTGGGGTCACAAGCACGTGGCACTCAGTCGACACAGCATCAGGATATCAGCGTAAGGGCACTGAATGTGATGGGTGAGGGCAGCAGACCCTCCGGGGTGGGGCGTGTGGGTTCTGGGTCCTAGAGACCCTGGCCGTGCTGGAAGCCGGGTTCCGTGGGGAGAGTCCAGGGAACCCTGTGGGGCTCATGGTGGGGCCGGGCCCACTGGCCCAGTGGACACATGGTTCTGAGGGTCCATGATAGTTCTAGGGGCCACAACATGTCTTCATTTCTTTTCCTTTTTTTAATTAAAGAAATTAAAAAAAATTTTTTTTGGCTGCACTGGGTCTTTGTCGCTGTGTGAGGCTTTTCTCTAGTTGCGGTGAGCAGAGGCCACTGTCTCGTTGCGTGTGCGGGCTTCTCGTTGCAGTGGCTTCTCTGTTGCAGAGCACGACTCTGGGTGCTCAGGCTTCAGTAGGTGGGGCTCGGGCTCACAGGCTGTGGCCCACAGGCTCAGTTGCCACTCAGCACGTGGGAGCTTAGTTGCTGGACCAGGGTTCAACCTGTGCCCTCTGTTGGCAGGTGGATTCTTAACCACTGGACTACCAACAAAGTCCCCAAAATGTTTTAATCTTTTAAATCAGAAGGAAAACACAAACTTTAGGTTAAAGAAGATGTTTTAATATACAATAATATATTCACCTTTATATCAATGCAGTTGTAAAATATGGGCTTCCTTGGTGGCTCAGTGGTAAAGAATCCACTTGCCAAGCAGCAGATCCCCTAGAGAAGGGAATGGCAACCCACTCCAGTATTCTTGCCTGGGAAATCCCATGGACAGAGGAGCCTGGTGGGCCACAGTCCATGGGATCCCAAAGAGTTGGACACTACTTAGTGACTAAACAACAGCAACAAATTGTAAAATATATTTAAAGGAGGTTTTTAAATCGAGGAAGGGACCCACAAAGGCAGAAGTGCTTAGCACCCCAGAAGTCACAGTGCAGTGTTTGGGAGTGGGACAAGGGACCTGCTGACCCTGGGAGCTGCCTCAGCAGAGTCACAGAGGCGGGGCTGACCCAGGCAGGATGGAGCTGCTCAGTGGCTTGGCTTACCCACGCCCAGGTGTAGAAAGGGCCTGGAGAAAAAGCAGGGACCCTGAGACGACCCTGCCACCTTGCCTCCAAAGCTTGGCTGTAGCCCATTTGATGAAGGCAAACAACCCTTGTTTCTCAGGCTCAGGACCAAGTGCTTGGGTGCCTGAGGCTTCAGTGTCATTGGGATAGACACACCTGGCACTCTTAGGCCCTTCAGAATCTTAGCTAAACCAGAGGAGATTGTATTTCTCAATTATGGGATTTTTTTTTTTTTTTGGTTCTGGTTCCAGGCTGGTCACTTGGGGCTGTGACTGCACCTCTGAATGTGTTTCCTCATCTGTAAGTTGGGGCAGTAACTGAATTAGACTGTGCATGTCAGGAGCCTTCCTAGCCCAGTGCCCAGCCTCCAGCCATTGTCAAATGTTTCCTTCTCCTTTGCTTGTCCATGTCACCTCATTCAAGGGAGGCCAAAGAGGTGGAAGGCGCTGGCCTGGGTATCAGCCAGCCTGGGTTCGTGGTCTTGGTATCAGCCTGCTTGTGGCTGCCCTGGCCTCACCTACCCGGCTGACTAAGGAGGTCTGGGTGGGACTGGACTTTGTGTGGACAAGCTTTGCCCGTGGACCTGCCCTGTGGCCTAGCCTGAAAGCCTTGGCCTTCACCTGAGCGTGTCTGGGCCGTGGTTGGGCAGATCTGATTACTCAGACCAGAGCTCCCACTTTGCTGTGGGAGGGAGGAGCCCAGGACCTTGTCTGGGGAGATTCCAGGCATGCGGGCTGGCCTGCACCCCATCTGCTCTGAAGAGACACAAGCTCTGCTTTGTGCTCAGCCCCAGAGGCCTCCCTGTCCGCTGGCAGTCGTTCTTCCTTTTGGCCTCTCCGCACCGAGGTGCCGTCTCCAGCTTCCTTCACTGTTTGTCAGCACGCGGCACTGTGGGCCGGGCCTTCCCGGCGTCCCCTGATGGAGCACCAAAGTAGACGGGAGTAAGGGCTCCTCCATAAGGTGCAAACCCAGTGGAAATTTTTTTTTTAATTCCTAATATTTTATCTTATTTATTTTGTGCTTATTTTTAAATTGAGGTATAAGTGACACGTTAGTTTCAGGTATACAACATAATGATTCAATATTTGTATATATTTCAAAGTGATCACAATAACTCTTGTTAACATTCGCTACCATACATTTTTATACATACATCGTTATTCCATGCTTTTATGTAATGAGAACTTTTAAGATCTACTCTCTTAGCAGCCTTTAATATGCAATGAAGTATTCTTTTGGCAGTGGGGGGCACTGGGCTTCTCTAGTGGCTCGGTGGTAAAGAATCAGCCTGCCAGTGCAGGAGACTCAGGTTTGATCCATGCATTGGGGAGATTCCCTGGAGAAGGAAATGGCAGCCCACTCTGGTATTCTTGCCTGGAAGAGGAGACTGGTGGGCTACAGTTCATGGGGTCGCACAGAGTTGGACATGACCTAGCAGCCAAACAACAACATTATTGATGAAATCAGACTATGGAGTGAGGGTCATTTCTACAGTAAGAAGCACCTCCAGTTGGAGGAAGTATCTGGCCCGAGGCAGATGGGACATGGGCTGCATGGGCGATGGAGTTTAAAAGAGGAGGCTGTAAAAACTGCGCAGGAAAGCGCTGGCGCCCCCTAGTGGTCACAGCCCCGGGAGTCTTCAGGAGTGGCCCCTCAGTGAAGGCTTTGGAACCAGATGTGCTGGGCTTGGGGGACATTGCAGGGACAGCACCTACGTGCTAAATGTGCACAGCCTCTCTGCCCCTAAGAAAGTCAGGAAATGTGATGGGGAAGTTATTCCACTCATGACAGAATCAAAGATGGGGAGAATGCTAATGGAAAATGTATGGAACCTGCACGAACAGAAGAAAGTTGACCTGGAGACCCAAGAGAATGGTTCTGTAAATGAAGGTATTTAACACTTTCCTGCAAGTGCTAAACAATTTCCTGTAATACTATTTTGTGTATTCATGTTGTTCCCAAATTAATTCATGCGTTTAATGCAATTCCCAGCCAGCATCTGGATGGATAACCTATCCAATATTAAAACATATTATAAATTTGTAAGTATCTAAACATTTTAATTTGGGGCCAGGAATTGAAATCATACCCATGGAACAGAATAGAAAGTCTGGAAAATAGGAATTAATATTTAACCACTTGGAAAACCATCATGTTTCTCACTCATGTCAAACCCCAAAATATATTCCACGTGGGTTACAATTTTAAATGTAAAAATGAAGTTATTAAATCCACTTTCGATAAGAACTTAGGAAATTATAAGATGAAATGCATGCCATAACAACAAAAATGACCCTGCATGCTGCAACAAAGACCGAAGATCCCACTTCCTACAGCTCAGGCCTGGCATTGCCAAATAAATAAATAAATGTCTTAAGAGAAATGATGGGATGAGAAACATTTTTCTACATGTACTATCAGAAGCAGAAGCCACAAGGCCAAAATTGTTTTGTTTGTTCACCTGGGAGAATCAAAACTTCAGTATGCCAAAAGGAAAAAAAAATCCAAAACAAAATAAAAATTCAGTTGATAAACTGAGAAAAAAATTTAGCAACATGTATGAAAAATAGCCTTACATAAACAACTCTGATAATAAATATGAAGAACTGTTTCTTTTTTAAAGACTGTTTTTATGTGGACCATTTTTAAAGCCTTTATTGAACTTGTTACAATATTATTTTTTTTCTAGTCTATGTTTTTTTGATTTTTGGGCTTCCTCATGGCTCAGATGGTAAAGAATCTTCCTGCAATGCAGGAGACCCAGGTTCTGTCCCTGGGTTGGGAAGATCCCCTGGAGAAGGAAATGGCTACCCACTCCAGTATTCTTGCCTAGAGAATTTCATGGACAGAGGAGCCTGGCGAGCTGGAGTCAGTGGGGCCGCAAAGTCAGACACAACTGAGTGACTAACACGAGAGGCATGTGGGATCCTAGCGCCCTGACCAGGGATTGAACCCTCACCCCGAGCATTAGAAGGCAAAGTCTTAACTGCTGGACCACCAGGGAAGTCCCGTGAAGAACTCTTTTTATGAATGAACTGATGGGTAGGAAAGTGGGTAAAGGATGTGAATTCATTCACATGAGGAAAAGCAAATACCAGGAAATGTGAGAAAGTAGTAAAGCAATAGGTACATAATAAAATTAGATACTATTTTTTTTGCTGTCAAATTAGCTATCAAATCTAGACAGTTTATTAAAAAGCAGAGACATCATTTTGCCAACAAAGGTCCATATAGTAAAAGCTACGGTCTTTCCAATAGTCATGTATGGATGTGAGAGCTGGACCATAAAGAAGGCTGAGCACTGAAGAATTGATGCTTTTGAACTGTGGTGTTAGAGAAGACTCTTGAGAATCCCTTGGACTGCAAGGAGATCCAACCAGTCAATTCTAAAGGGAATCAATGCTGAATATTCATTGGCAGGACTGATGTGGAAACTGAAGCTCCAGTCCTTTGGCCACCTGATGTGAAGAGCCGACTCATTGGAAAACACCCTGATGCTGGGAAAAATTGAAGGCAGGTGGAGAAGGGGACAACAGAGGGTGAGATGGTGGGATGGCATCACCGACTCGATGGGCATGAGTTTGAGCACCCAGGAGATGATGAAGGACAGGGAAGCCTGGTGTGCTGCAGTCTGTGGGGTCGAAAAGTTGGACACAACTGAGTGACTGAACAAAAACAACAGTTTTGGGGTGCATGTTGTTTCTGTTTGTTCCTGCAGAGTGTAGTTCTTGGTGCAAGTGTATGGCAAGGACTCTCATACACCTTTCAGAGGGAAGAAGATATATACTTTCTGCCAAACTGTTTGGCAGTTCTCCCAAAACCCTTAAAAGAATCCCCCTTAAAAGAATCCCTTCATTCTGGTTATTTTACTCCTAGGAATTTTTCCCAATGAAACAATTAAATCTGCCATCAAAAGATTTCTATGCAAGGATATTCATCACAATGTAATTTATAAAGATGAAAATTTGGAAGCAAGGTTAAATACTCAGTAATGGGGAGTGAGTCATTCACTGATGGAACCCTTAGGAGTGTTTCTGAAGGATGCTTAGTCACTAGGGCACTTCATGAGCTATGGGTAAATGAAGAAGGCAGGAGGGACGGTGGGTGAGTGCTGAAGAGGGAGCTGGACCTGTGACAAAGAGCCCGGGGCCAGAGTGAGGATGAGAGATGTGTTGGGGGATAGGCAGGTCTTCTCTTTTGTCAGAGGGGATACTGGGTACAAGGCACTGTCACGTAGGATCGATTTGGAGAACAGGAAGTTTTGGGTGGGCTGAACAAAGGAGTGCCCATGACCAGGAGGCGCTCACTCAGGGTTGTTGACCACCTCTCTGCCCTGGGGCCCAGGTTCCACTCCGGCCCTCCAGAGGCTTCCCCTCAGGGACTCTGCCCCCTTCCCACCCGCCCCACCAGTCCCTACCGCTGCATCTCACCCCCACCCCAATGGGGCTGCTTGCCCCTGCTCCATGCTCAGTGTGTCTGAGGCATGGAGTTCAACACCAAACAAAAAAATCTCAGTATATACAATTTTTAAAAAATCAAAATGTAAAAACTTTTAAAAGAGGGGTTGTAGTCTATAGGGGCTTCCCTGGTGGCTCAGACGGTGAAGAATCTGCTTGCAATGCAGGAGACCCAGGTTTGATCCCTGGGTTGGAAAGATCCCCTGGAGAAGGGAATGGCAACCCACTCCAGTGTTCTTGCCTAGAGAATTCCATGGACAGAGGAGCCTGGCGGGCTACAGTCTTTGGGGTCCCAAAGAGTCGGACTGAGTGACTCACACAGGCAGCTCCTGAAGGACTCCAGACAGTCATATCCGCCCCGGTCCAAGCAGCCCAGGTCCCTGTGGTTCAGTAACAGGCATGATGGGCACATGCCTGCCCCACTCAGCCCAGAAGATCCTGGGAGCAGCCTCCCATGCGCTCAGGAGCCAGTCCTCCGTGGTGTTCTGCTCTGGCCTCCCGGGTAGTCCTGGGCTCAAAGGAGGGACTTAGCCACCTCTGGTTCCATGCAGAAAGGGGGCGGCCAGGGGCAGCCCCTCTCCCACAGCTTGTCCCCCCTTGTCCCCTGAGCCTTAGTCCCCTAAGCCCTGTCAGGTGATGTCCTTTTCAGTCCTTGTCACTTTGATCACCCAGTTCCTGGGCCAGGTCAGGAAATGGACACTCCCATCAGGCTGACCACCCCCCACCCCGATTTCTCTACCCTCTGAGCCCCAATGCCAGTTCCTTCACCCAAGCTACCCACACTGACAGAGACCCAAGACTGGTCAGGGAGCTGATGCCCGCTACTGGCTCTCTGCTCTGGACCACACGCTCCTCGTCCACTGGCAGCTGATGATTGCAGGTCACTGCTCCCAGGGCTGGGGACTGGCCCTGGGGGCAGCCTGGGCCGAGATTCAGCCTTCCTTCTTTCTCAGGGATCTTAACTCTAGGGACAAGACTCTCAAAACCGGAACCAGGAGGAAGGGCAGATGGCTGGGTCCCCCACCCCCGAAGGGCACTGCGCACCAGGGCAGCCGGCCTCCCCTTCTGTTTGAGCAGAGATAAACGGGCCAGTGGCTGAAGGGCCCTTGAACTCCTGAACTCAGGAACCCGATCCCTGAGAGCTGAGAAGGGGGCAGGACAGGGCTCCCCCTCCTGTTTTTAAAGACATCTCCTTGGAAGAGGAAGGAAGGAAACAGCAGGTTCACCTGGCCCGCGTCCACCCCGGATAATGTAGCCCGAGGTGGGAAGGGTGAGCCTCAGGGAAGCCATTTTGGAAGCGGGCTCAGCCCCGGGGACCTTGCTGTGGCCAGGAGGAAGGGGCGGAGGAGCTGCCTGGGGGTGGCTGGGGTGCGGCTGGGAGAGACGGATTGGGAGAGGGTGGAGGAGGGTGCGAGGGTGCGGTGCGGTGGATAAGAGGGCAGCGGGAGGATCCGGGGGCGGGGAGACCCCATCGGTGGGGGCTGCCCTTATAAACATCAGGTATGGGTGGGTGTGACAGGCGGGGCCCTGCGGGTTTCGCTAGAGCCCCCTCCTTCTGTGCGCCTTTCCTGCGTGTTTTCACTGGTGGCGTCCACGTGTCTGGGGGTGTGATGCCCCTACACAGCGGGGCGCCTTCCCGCCGGAAGCCTGGCTGCTGTTTGCACTGACTGGGTGGCTGTGCGTTGCCTGAGGTGGCGGAGGGGGAGACCGACTTCCGTAGTGGACGGTCCATTAGAGGAGCCCCAGGACCACCGGTCCCTGGGTTTGCTGGTTCTGACCTCCGCCCCCTGGCTGTTTCCTGACTCTGATTCCTGGCTCCTGACCACAAGTGGGGCACATGGACAAGGTGGCCAGCCCCACACTGGTCTGTGGCTCACGGGAACGACACATGATAATAAAACCTGTAATACAGAGCTGATTTCTAAGCCTGTGAATAACAGGGCACCCTTACATCTTGTGGAAGCGGCTCGGAGGTTTCAGGTAACTTCTCCCAGGCCCTACTGCTTCTGAATGCTGGAGTTGGGGTTTGACACCCACCACACCCCGACCTGTCTGTCGTTAAACTGTATTCCCCACCACCTCACACCTGGGCACTGCAGGATCACCAGCCACAGGCAGGTGCTTTGCCCACAGCTTCCATGAAGCTTATTTAATCCTCAAAACATCCCTGCAATAGGTTTTGTTCTGATTGTTTCTTCTGATTATCATGAGGCTCGAGTGTGTAAGTAACTCACCCAGCCACACACATTGCTTAGGGTCCTTCTGCTGTTTCAGAGCGCACTCTTCAGTGACTCATGGATGCCCGGACCTGCCCTCTGATGGGAGGTGTGGTCCTTGGTTACTAAGGGGCTTGGCCCTCCAAGTCTGACCAGCATTCCTTGCTCTAAGCACGCCTGATACCTGCTCCTCCCCTCAGCGCCTTGAGAATCCCCGTTCCCCAAACATCCCCAGATGCCGCAGACCTCAGACCCATGTCCTCTGCATGCCCTCCCTCAAGTCCTGGGCAGAGGTAACTGTCCCTGTACCTCCCCCTGAGCCCTGTAGCCGTCCCCCCGACTATGGGCAGGACAGAAACATCTCTGAAGTTCTTTGAGAGTGGAGACTCTGCCTGAGGTCCCAGGGACAAGGAAGAATAACACCAGATAGATGTTCAGGAAATGGTTTTGAATTAGGCTGAATTGAGCTTTTAGATGTAAATTCTCCCTGCTTTTCTGATCTAATGCCTTTTAGGTTTGAGAATGTTGGCAATAGGGTGATAAATTTTCACATGCCATATGGTCCCGATGGTAAACAGTAAGACAGGTTCAATTTTTAACTCCAGATTTTAACTCCCAGACTGTGTGCTATCAGCATATAGCTGGACATCTCAAGGCATCCACGGAGTTCAAAATCGGGGCTCATGCCCCACTCAGTGTGACCTGTGGAGGTGATGACAGGCCTCCCTGCAGGCCCAAGGACCCCTGGCCCAGGGCTGACGGGGCACCCGTGGGCGCCTGGCGGCCTGTCTCCTGGCCCCTGCTTCTCGGCGCCTCCAAAATGAGTCAGAGCATGTGCGGCGTGGGCTTGTGCGGGTGGCAGGGAGCCCAGAATTAGCTCAGCTGCTTCAGCAGGGCTGCAGTGGGGAGGGGGCAGCCATGCCAGGCGGGGGCGAAAGGTAGGCGGCCCGGAGCCACAGCGGGGGTCTCTCTTGGGGGGCCATCCCTGGCCTGGGAAGGGTAGGGGGAAGAAGACTGTCTGTACCTGGCATTCGCCCAGCTGAATGAGCAGGGGGTCCGAGCAGCAGGTTAGGTGCTGGTGTGACCCTGGCCCACCTGAGACAGAGCTGGGCCGAGTGGGCACAGCCGGGTCACCCCCGAGGTGCAGGTGGCAGACAGGAGAGGCATCAGCATGCTCGCTGTTGACCTTCAGCCCAGAGCCTCTGCCTGCCCGCAGCACACCTGGGTGGCCGAGCCTTCCTGAACCCACGCCTGTCCACCCCCTGACAGCCCGCCCTCCTCCAACTGCTGTCCTTGTTGTGTTGTTGCGTGGTGAAAGTCGCTCAGTCGTGTCCAGTTCTTTGAGACCCTATGGACTGTAACCCGCCAGGCTCCTCTGTCCGTGGGATTCTCCAGGCGAGAATACTGGGGTGGGTTGCCATTCCTGTCTCCATTTTGCAAATTACCTTTTTGTTCAAAGGAATGAGCGTGGTTAAGGTGACTACTTTAATAAATTGCCAAATGCTTTGATGTCCCTTGCACCTTGCCCATTCTCCCCAACCTCTGGCACAGGTGTGTGGTCCCAGACACTGGTGGGTGTCACTCCCAGCTACAGCAAAACAGGGGGTGGGGAGGGGCCTGGCACTTGTGTTACCATCAGATGAGTCAGCCAGGTGGAACTGTAAAGCATTTAATCACATGGGTGTCAGCGTTGTTCTCGAAAGAACATTTTTCCAGGACCTGGTATGCAGGATGGGCACACGCTGTTACGTCTGCGGTTTTCACATTGTCATGTGAGGTGCATGCGAGCTGAGCTATCGGTGTGCTTGGGGTTTCTGTGGTTTAATCATGTGAATTGAACAGTTTGGGGAAGAGAGCAAGGTGCAGGTTTTCAGGCTGGCCCAGCTTTGAGGCTCAGCAGGTAATTTCTGCCTTGGAGTGCCAGCCTGGCCTTGGGCACCAGCTGTTGGGTTCAGGAGGCCACGGGGGGCCACGGGCATCCTGTCCGGCAGAGGCTGGGCAGCTTCTGTTCCTGCAGTCGCCTCCCTCCTGACTCTGGCACTGATTTGGGCGTGATGTTGGACACACCTGGACCTCACACACTAAGGGGGCACAGTGTCAGCTGTGGGCATCCCAGGGCACGGACCACGTCTGGTCAGCTTCGTCCATTCAGTGCCCGACCTTGTGCTTTGTCCATGGAGAAGGCCCAGGCTCCTCAGTCAGTGCTGTGGGTTGGCACCCGGGGCCAAGCCTCGGGGGCATCTGTCACGCAAAGGGTCCCACAGTCTGGAGAAACCTCTCCATCTATACAACCATCTCTTTCTTCCTCCCTCCCTACTTGCTTCCTTTCTTGCCATACTCTTTGGCATGCGGTATCTTAGTTCCATGACCAGGGATTGAACCTGTGCCCCCTGCAGTGGAGGTTCAGAGTCTTAACCACTGGCCTGCCAGGGAGGTTCTCAGAACCATCTTTTTTTTTTTTTCATGGCACAGCTTGCACCCCACAGTCTTGTCTGGCCCCCCCCTTAACTGTGGCTTGAGTAGAGCCAGAATTACAGAGCCCCTTTGAAGGACCAGGCATCTGAGCTCAGAAAGCGTTAGGGATGTGCTGTGTTGGGAGCAGACTCACAGGCGTGGTGGGGCCCCCGCCTCTCAGATCCACACCCAGCCCAGGCACCTGGGCTTGTCCCACCAGGACCCCTTCCCACCAGGCCGCCTCCAGAACTCTGGGTGTAAACACCCCATAAGTGAGACCCCACTTGCGGAATCTTGGAGCAAGAATAGACCCAACTTCTGTATTTTCCAGATGTGAACACTGAAGCTGAGATGAGTGAGGAATTTGCAGCAGGCTAAATATTGGAAAAATTATTTGGAAAGAATTAAAACAAAAATCCCAGTCAAAGTTTATAATGCTCGGCCAGCAACATAGGTGTGACATTTGTCTCCTAGCTGCTCTGCACAAACACAGCTGTGTGAGCCTCGGTCCTGGAGGCTGGACGTGCACTGCTGTGTCCTCCCCTTCCTGGCAGCCATGTGGGGTTGAGGACAACTTCTCAACCTTTCTTGACAAGTGAACAGTTTCTTCGATTTTTCTGATTCTCTCTTTTCTGCAAGGTCACCGGAACCTGAGTTCTGATGGCCCCTCTTGCTGAGAGGTCATTGTGTGCACCCTTAAACAGTGGATCTGCATCACCCGATTCAGCCCTCCTGCCGACTCCTTGGGTGCCGGTACCAGCGCCACTTGGCAGCAGAGCAAACGTGTGCACTGGGGACGGGCCCTGGCCGGGGTCCCCTCTCAACAGGCCTGGGCCTGGAGACGCTAAGCGCACACTCTGACGGCGGGTGGGGCGGGAGGGAGGAACACCCTAACCCTACCTGACCTGCGTGGCTTCCGGGCTGCTCCTTGTTTGGGGAGAACTGTCATGGTGAGCCAGAGCTGACTGGTTCCAGGGGTCCTGGGAGTGGTGGTTTGGAAAACAAGGGACTTCTCAGGATGCATTCCAGAGAAAATAGCTGCTCTTCATAAAAAGCATGTGGGGGTGTCCTGCCCCAGGGTGGTCCTGCCCACCGCCTCTACCAGAGGTCTCTGAAATCTGCTCCCGTGGGTGGAGCCTCCGGAGGAGGGCATGGAGCCGAGGTGGGAGGTGGTGCCAGGCTCAGGAGGGAACAGCGTTCGCCCCAGTGTGATGTGGAGGAGAAAGGACAGACGACAAGACGGGCTTACTGCTGGTGGATGTTTAATTAAGCCAGAGGGTTGAGAACCTGCACAAAATGCATCCATTTCCTCCTTCCGGATTCAGTTACCCCTTTTGAAAGCTGCCTGAGCCCTGCTACCCATTCTCTTTCTTGCCGTCATCTCAGCCAGATCACTGCCCCTTTGTCATGCCCGCCCATGGGCTTTGGACCTGGAGACAGGTTCTGTGAGTTCACAGGTGGCGCAGAAACAGGATTCCCCTGGCCAAAAGGAAAGTGGGGAGAGCAGCTGGCCAGGTGCTCGGCGCGCTGGCAGATGGAGGATTCAGTGCCTGGCTGGGTTCTCCGGGAGGCCGGCTTAGCCTGGAGTCAGATTTCAAAGGGCCTTTGCAGGTCAGAGCTGGAATGTGCAGGGGAGGGGCGGCTCCCTTGTGCCAGGTCCCATTCGCTCCTGCCGCACAGCCTGACAGCTCATCTCATTGCATCTGGAGGCTTCCTGAGTGGTTTGGTGACAGTATGTTGTTGTTTAGTCACTAAGTCGTGTCCACCTCTTTGAGACCCCATGGACTATGTAGCCTGCCAGGCTCCTCTGTCCGTGGGATTTCCCAGGCAAGAATACTGGAGTGGGTTGCCCTTTCCTTCTCCAGGGTAACCAACCAGGGATTGAACCTGGCAGGTGCATTCTTTACTGCAGAGCCACCAGGGAAGTCCCTGATGACGGTTGCCCGGGTCCAGATAACATGGAAACAAATGAACCTCCTCCGGGACCCTTTATCTAAAGATCAGGACTGCGTTCTCAGACTTTAGGAAAGTCTTTTTATGAAAGTGAAAGTCGCTCAGTCATGTCCGACTCTTTGTGACTCCATGGACTATACAGTCCATGGAATTCTGCAGCCCAGAATACTGGAGTGGGTCCTTTCTCCAGGGGATCTTCCCAACCCAGGGATCAAACCCAGGTCTCCCGCATTGCAAGTGGACTCTTTACTAGCTGAGCTACCAGGGAACACTGCAGAGCTGTTACATGTAAATCAAAAGAAAAGTGAACCAAATAAAGAAAATAATTTCATGAACAAATAAGCTCCCCATGAGAAGCCCAGGGAATCTAATATCATAAGGGAAATACCGTGAGGAAAATTTAAGAGTTTGCTACTGCTGTCTAGGGCTCTGGAAAATATGAATTTTGTGGCATGCACAGAAACCTCATGCAGAAATTGCCTGACAGCTCTCTGCCAATCTCTTCTAAATCTTCGCCAGATAGCTCTCACAGGAGTGTCTGAGGAAGCAGAGTTTCTGAAACACTGATTCACTGTGTGATGCTTAAATTCAGGACATACTTGTCCAGCCTCTGCTGTTAGCATCTCCGTTAAGCTTTGAAACATAGCCTTGTTTAAAAGCTTGGAGCAAAGTTGGGGTGGTGGGCTTCCTCTGTGTAGACCTCTGAGCCTTTAGGATTCTTCTCTCTCTCTCTGTTAGTCTCTTAGTAATGTTCGACTCTGTGAGCCCGTGGACTGTAGCCCGCCAGGCTCTTCTCTCCATGGAATTCTCTAGGCAGGAATACTGGAGTGGGTAGCCAGTCCCTGCTCCAGGGGATCTTCCTGATCTGGGGATCCAGCCTGAATCTCCCATACTGCAGGCAGATTCTTTACCATCTGGGCCACCAGGACCCAGCCTTAGGATCCTTCTGGCGGGTCCTAAAAACAAATGTAGGGACTCAGTCCAGGCCGAGAGAAGACAGGCAAGGTGTAAGTGACATTCACTTCTGCACACACGACTTGTCCTGGAACTTGTGAGGTTCAGGTTACTTCTCAAGTGGATTCTGGACCTTGCTGCTCTGTTGATGGAGGCAGTGCTGGGAGTGGAGGCGGGGAGGGTCGTTGGATCTGGGAGCCACTCGACACCCGAGCCTTGGTCTGTGTCCGGGCGAGTGGCAGCTTAAGGAGGCAGGGAGGGTCACTGGATCTGGGAGCCCCTTGACGCCCGAGCCTTGGTCTGTGTCCGGGCAGGCGGCAGCTCGTGCCAGGGAAGGAGGGGCGGCTCTTTCAGGTATATTGTCTGCCTGATTGATAGCCACAGCAACAGGGTGAGTATGAGTTTGGGTTTTTATTTGGCTGGTAAAATCTTCCTGTTCCCTGATAAACTGTTAGGGCAGCAAGCCGTTGGCAGGCTGTGGATGGGAGAAGCCCTGCTGTCAGCTGGCAGGGTAGCCAGGGAAGACTGCCAGTCTCCCCCTACCCAGACCCCTGTTTGCAGTAAGGGGCAGGCATTTGCTCAGAAAATAACTTGTTGAGGGTTGACCTGGTCCTGTCCTTGCAGGAGTAATAGCGTGTGACCCATTTCTGCCCCAAAGCTGAGGATTTGAAATTGTCTAAATGAGACTCAAGGACTTCCCTGGCAGTCCAGTAGTTAAGACTTTGCTTTCTAACACAGGGGGTGCAGGTTCAATTCCTTGTTCGGGTGCTACGATCTCTCTTGCCTTGCAGCCACAAAACCAAAACATGATGCAAACAGTATTATAAAAATTCAGCAAAGGCTTTAAGAATGGTCCACATCAAAAAAAAAAAAAAAAATCTTGAAAGGAGTAAATGAGAAGCTGACTCTTGAGTGTGACCTTGGAGCTCTCCAGCACATGTATTTGGGCTCCTCTGAGCTCTTGGTGGATTTCCTGGATGAGACGGTCCGCTTTGAATGAGGAAGGAGCATTGCCTGCTCCTGCTCTGGCCATGGCTGAGCTCAACCGGAAAAGCTCTGGGAGCGTGTCCTCGTACTCCAGCCTTCCAAACCGCAGGTCTCTACCTGGTGTCAGAGATGAGGACTGGCTTCATGCTCCCATGGGTTTATCTGAAAGTACCTTTTACTTCTGATGTCTTGCCAGATTTGCACAGGTGTTTAACAGGTGTTAAAGCACTGCATTTTCTGTTGGAAGAAAAACTCCCTCATCAGCCTTCTTTAGGTGGTCTTGGGGTAGGTGGTTCATTTTGCAGTTTTCTTCCACACAGCAGCCAGAGTCAGAAATATGAAAAGACTCCCAGTCCCAGGCGGTGGAGTAGTAAATATTGAATTTACTATTTTTCCAACAATTTTGATGATTGATTTGATTTAGTTGCTTAGTTGTATTCAACTCTTGTGACCCCATGGACTGTCGCCTGCCAGGCTCCTCTGTCCATGGGATTTCCCAGGCAAGAATACTGGTGTAGGTTGCCATTTTCTTCTCCAGGAGATCTTCCCAACCCAGGGATTGAACCCGGGTCTCGTGCATTGCAGGCAGTCTCCTGAACTGCAGGTGGATTCTTTACTGACTGAGCCTCCAGGGAAGCCCCAATTTTTGGTACTGGGGAAAATATATGAAGCAAGTGTTTTCAGGAATGGTACGATACTGAGTGGTCTGTGATCAAATGAACGTGTGTGAGGCAAGCTCCACATCTTCCCTGGCTTGCTGTTGAGGAGAAACCAAGGCATAGTGGAGCAGAGACCAACAGAGAGCGGGGCAGAGGAAACAGAGGTCAGAATTTGGGGGTGCTGTAGCAGCTGGAATCTGTGGGACACAGTGTATTGGAGAGGAAGGTTCTGAGCAGAGACCTCAGAAACCTTCAAAGTGGTTGCCTAGAGTCTGACATAATACTGAATTGTGTTTACACAGGCCAGGGTTCTTGGAAGCTCAGCAGAGAACAATTACTCAGGAGCAAATAGTGAGCTAAACAAAGATTCTGGAGGTCACACAGTCTTGGGAGACTTAGCGCTCTGTCCTGCCAGACTGAGGCGCTCTTACTAAACACCGGAGATGACAGGAAGGTCGCACCTTAGGAACAGGGTTGCTTTAGTCTATAGAAAGGACCACGCGTAACCCGTAATGTTAATAACAAGACCTAGAAACAAGCCTCATTAGGATTAGGATGATGTACCAGTCAACCAGCTGTCTGCCAGAATAAAACTCAACACTATTTAAACTAAATGTTATTTACAATATCCAACATGCAATAAAAAATCGCAAGACATGTAAGCAATATGACTGATAGCAAAAAGAAAAAAGCTCATTAGATACACACTCATAGAAACATAATGAGTAAGCAGATAGGAATTTGAGTGAAGAAATGGAAATTTAAGAAACAACCAAATTGAAATTCTAGAACCAAAAAATATAGTATCTGAAATGAAAAATTCACCAGATGATTCCACAGCAGTTTGGGCTCTATAGAAGAAATATCAGTGAACTTTAAGGTAGATAAATAGTAACCATTCAGACTGAAATACAGAGTGAAAAAATTTTGAAAAAAAAACGAACAGAGCCTCAGTGCCATGTGAGAGATAATATCAAGTAATCTGACGTTTAATTGGAATTCTAGAAGGAGAGAGATTGGGGCAGAAAAAATTTTTGAAGAAGTATCATCAAATTTGATGAAAAAAAAATCTCAACACACAGATTTTAGAATTTCAAGTAACCCCAGGCAGGGTAAACCCAGAGAAAACCACACCAAGCACACCAAAATTGGGTTGCTGAAAACAAAGGTTTAAAAGCAGCCAGAAGGAAAAAGATGTACAGTTGACCCTTGAACAACATGGGTTGGGACTGTGTAGGTTCACTTATACATGGATATTTTTAAGTAGGAAATACTGTAGTACATGGTCTGTACTGGGTTGAATCCATGGATGCAGAGGAACCACAGATATGGAGGGATGCCTGTAAGTTATACGCAGATTAACCCCCGTGTCATTCAGAGGTCAAGTGTATTACATATAAGGTAACAAAAATAAGGATATAATTGACTTCTTACCCAAAACAATGCAAACTAGAAGATAATGGGATGCCGTCTTTAAAGTTCTGAAAAAAATTGTCTTTCAAAAATAAATGTAAAACAAATACATTTTCAGATTGACAGAAATTGAGAAAAAATTGTTCCTTGGAGACTATGAGTATAGGAATCATTAAAGGAGTCTTTAGCCTGTAGGGAAGTGCCACCAGATGTAAAATGGATCTGTATGAAGGAATGAAAAGTGCCAGAAATTAGAAATATGTGGTAAATATAAAATAATTTGTTTTTTCATTTTAAGTTTCTTTGAAAGACAATTGATGGTTTAAAGCAAAAATAAGCTATTTGAGCTTTCCTGGTGGTCTAGTGATTGAGAATCTGCCTGCCAGTGCAAGGCACATGGGTTTGATCCCTGGTCCCAGAAGATTTTATATGCCTAGGAGCAATGAAGCCTGTGCATCACTCTGCTAAAGCCTACACACCCTAGAGCCTGTGCTTGGCAACAAGAGAAGCCACCTCGGTGAGAAGCCTGTGCACCGCAATGAAGGGTGGCCCCCACCTGCCACTAGAGAACGCCCACTCACAGCAGTGAAGACCCAGCACAGCTAAAAAATGAAATAAAATAGTTTAAAAAGGCAGGCAGGAGAAATAAAAGGCAAGAAGTTTGGACAGAAAGGAAGAAGTGAAATGGTCTTGTTTGCAGAAGACCTAATTCTAAGTAATCTATACGAATGCCACTAGAACTAAGAAGTGAATCTAGCAAAATCACAGGATAGGTGGTAAGTATGCAAAAATTAATTATGGTTATTTGTCTAGTCAAGGCTATGGTTTTTCCTGTGGTCATGTATGGATGTGAGAGTTGGACTGTGAAGAAAGCTGAGCACCGAAGAATTGATGCTTTTGAACTGTGGTGTTGGAGAAGACTCTTGAGAGTCCCTTGGACTGCAAGGAGATCCAGCCAGTCCATTCCGAAGGAGATCAGCCCTGGGATTTCTTTGGAAGGAATGATGCTAAAGCTGAAACTCCAGTACTTTGGCCACCTCATGCGAAGAGTTGACTCATTGGAAAAGACTCTGATGCTGGGAGGGACTGGGGGCAGGAGGAGAAGGGGACGACAGAGGATGAGATGGCTGGATGGCATCACTGACTCGATGGACGTGAGTCTGAGTGAACTCTGGGAGTTGGTGATGGACAGGGAGGCCTGGCGTGCTGCGATTCATGGGGTCGCAAAGTCGGACACGACTGAGCGACTGATCTGATCTGATCTGATACTAGCCAGAGAAATTGGGAAATGAAATTTAAATATGTGTCGTATTGTGCCAGCCCCCTGCTCAGAACCTTCTGATGGCTTCCTGCTTCACTCAAAATAAAATCCAAAGTCCTGTCCGAATGCTTCAAGGCCCTCCTGCTGTGCGCCCTCCTCCCCACCCAGCATGGCTCTGACCTCTCCCCAGCCTCCCCCACCACCTCCCCATGGCACACTGTCCCCTGCTTCCTTTGCATCTCGGCTCTGTGATCACCTTCTCAGAAAAGGCCTCTCATCACCTGATATAAAAGCACTTCCCTTACTGTGCTTTGGGTTGTTTTTTTTTAAACTTTCATCCATCTGTTTATTTGTATCAGGTGTTACTGTGGCGTGTGGGATTTTCAATGCAGTGCATGGACTCTTAGGCTCCGGCACGTGGGCTCAGTAGTTGCGGTGTACAGGCTTGGTTGCCCCGAGACACATAGGACTTTAGTTCCCCGACCAGGCATGGAACCCGTGTCCCCTGCATTGCTAGGTGGATTCTTAACCACTGGGCCACCAGGGAAGTCCTCGCCTTGGGTTGTAAAGCCCTCACCACCGACATGTTGGATGTTTGTTGTCTCGCTCCCCATTAGACCATGAGAACAAGGACTCTGTCCTCTGTGGTTGTTCACAGAACAACCACAGCTGGATCAACCGTGCAGAACAACCGCGGCTGGATCTGCAGCACCTAGCGTGGTGCCTGAAGCTTAGTGAATATTTGTTTCATGAATGATTGAGAACAAAGTATAATGCTGATCGGGACGAGATACTGGAGGGTACTGCAGGGGACCCTCCGGTTATTGGAGGGTAACTGTACTGAAATGGCAGTTGTTGATTCAGGAGGCTCTTGAGTTCACTTTGATCTTTTTTAAAAACCTATGTAATTTTACCATGACAGAAACATTTCCGTTTAAAATCATGATGTCTTGCCAGGTCCTGAACAGGGCAGGGCACATCTGTAGGGCAGGGGTCCCCAACCTCTGGTATCTGATACTGGATGATCCGAGGTGGGGCTGATGGAATAATAATAGAAATAAAGTGCACAGTAAGTGTAACGCACTTGAATCATCCCAAAACCGCGCCCACCTGCACACATCCCTGTCCGTGGAAAAACTGTCTTCCACGAATCCAATCCCTGGTGCCACAAAGGTTGTGGACCGCTGCTCTCGGGCACCTCTTGTCTGCATGACACCACATCACTTACAGAGTACTCTCCTGGGCTTTGCCACACCAGACGGCACAGGGCCCGGGGTACAGAGGATATGACGGGGAGACAGAGGTTCAGGTATCTGCCTGCAGCTGCCGTGCAGATGAGCTGAAGCCAGGAGACTGGATTTCAACCCCACATTCCTTTCCACTGCACCCCATGATGGGAATCGGGCCCCATAATGGTTTTCACATGGTCCCTTGTGGGCAAGGCAGCCTGGGGTCTGATCTTCATGAGGATAAGCGTTCTGCTGTCTCTGTTCTATGCACATGAGGCAGCAGGTGGAGAAAAAACTTTCCAGATTTTTGAGTTCTGTTTTGGAGGCAGGATCTAGGGGAATGGGGACCAGGGCCAGACCAACATCAGTCAGGCCTCAGGTGTTTTATTGTATAAAATGGCACAGGAAGGGCCCTACCGGCCCTGGGGCGGAGTGAGGGCTCCACAGACCCCTCCTGAGGACTCTGGAATGTGCATTGGCTTCAGCTACGAGGAGGAGAGGCCTGGAGGGGCCCCGCTCTTGTCACACATGCCACTTTGAGCTGCAGGGAGGCCGGTTGCTACTGCTGCTGCTAAGTCGCATCAGGGAGACCAGTGGGGAGACATAAATTCTTCTCTGATTGAAGTTTGTGTTAGTAAACAAGATCAATGGCACACGAAAGGCTGGGCATCCACGTGCAGTCAACCAGCCACTGGATCCTCAGAATGGATGAGAACAATGCCTCTTCCACCTTCCCGGATGAAGAAGCAGGCAGAGAATGATCCTGTGGATGTCTGAGGCTATTCCCATGGTAGATAGAAGGTCTGGCATTAGATCTTGGGTCTTGGGCTTGAACTCCAGGTCAGGTGCTCTCTGGGGGAATTCCCTGGTGGTCCGGTAGTTATGTAAGACTCTGAGCTTCCACTGCCGGGGCTCCAGGTTTGATCCCTGCTTAGGGAGCTAATTTAAATACGTGTTCTCCAAGACAGCTGCAAATCTCCACGGGGAGTGAGTGGGACGGAGAGTGATGTGTGAGAGCTCTAATACCATAATCATGAGGAAGCAGCTTCCCGGGGACTGCTCTGGAGGAAAGATGAATGAGGTGGCCCCAAGTGGGGACAGGGCTGGACTGAACTCGTGTGGGTGTGTGTGAAGGAGTGGGCACAGCAGCTCTTCCTCTTGTGCGTTTGGTACCTGCCTTCTCCCTGTGTGTGACTGTCTCCTGGGGATTGTTTCACTTATCCTCCCTGGGTGTGAGGCTCTGACCCCCACAGGGAGGCTGTTGGGAACTCAGGGTATCGCTGACAGCAGCAGGTTGAAGGCAGCTCCGGGCTCCCCTGCAGGAGGCTGGGGCTCCGTGTTCTGCAGACGTCATTCTGGGGGTCAGACATTGGCCAGGGGAGCGCCACGCAGGGAAGCAGGACTGATGGTTGCAATAGCATTTCTGATCGCAGGACCACATGCCTGTGTGTGTGTGTGTGTGTGTGTGTGTGTGTGTGTACCTGTGTGTGTCTGTATGTGTCTTTGTGTAGAGCTAATGCTGGAAAGAATGTTTTTGTGTTTTTTTTCCTAACTCAGTGATGCATCAGAAATAAAAACCACTACTAAGATCCACTTGCAGAATAACTGCAGGGTGAGGCATGTTAAGAAGCCTTAGCTCATCCTCAATGCTCAGACTTAATGAGAATACAAATGTTTTTCATCAAAAGTATATTGTTGCTTTAGGGGAAAAAAAATCTGTTCCTGCGTTTGAGCATTTGCAGTGGTGTAAACTTGTCTCTCGCCCATGAGCCTGTGGAGCTGTGGCCTCTTCCCACAGGTGCAGTTGTTTGACACAGTGAAGCCTCTTGTTGTTGTTTAGTAACCAAGTCATGTCTGCTCTTTGTAACCTCATAGACTGTAGCCCTGAAGAAGGCCATGGCACCCCACTCCAGTACTCTTGCCTGGAAAATCCCATGGATGGAGGAGCCTGGTAGGCTGCAGTCCACGGGGTCGCTAAGAGTCAGACACGACTAAGCGACTTCACTTTCACTTTTCACTTTCATGCGTTGGAGAAGGAAATAGCAACCCACTCCAGTGTTCTTGCCTGGAGAATCCCAGGGACAGGGGAGCCTGGTGGGCTGCCGTCTATGGGGTCGCACAGAGTCGGACATGACTGAAGCGACTTAGCAGCAGCAGACTGTAGCCCACCAGGCTTCTCTGTCCATGGGGTTTCCCAGGCGAGAATACTGTTGGCATCTAGCTTGGTATCATCTGTAACTCCTAGTGAGTTCCTAGCCACAATCATGGTAGTAACATTTGTTGTTGTTCAGTCTCTCAGTTGTGTCCGACCTTTCGTGACCCCGTGGACTAGAGCATGCCAGGCTTCCCTGTCCACTAACTCCCGGAGTTTGTTCAAAGTCATGTCCATTGAGTTGGTGATGCCATCCAGCAGTCTCGTCCTCAGTTGCCCTCTTCTCTTGCCCTCAGTTTTCCCAGCATCAGAGTCTTTTCCAGTGAGTTGACGCAAATATACGTTTGCAATGCTGTCAGTGCTTTGTGTTTAATGCCAGAAGGGCAAAAGGAACCAGCTCTGGGCTCATGCAGCAGCTTGGCTGAACCTCACAGTCATCATGCTCAGTGAAAGAGGCCAGCCTCAAAATGTTACGTACTGTGCCGTTCCATTTTTGTGACATTCTCAAAAAGACAGGAGCGCAGTGGGAGAGAACAGATCAGTGGTTGCCAGGGGCTGGGGGGTGGGAGGGGTGGATGGTGGAGCAGTGTGGGAGGGTTTTCAGGGTGATGGAGCAGTTCTGTGTCCTGGCAGTGGCTGCATGAATCTAGGCAGGTGTCAAAACTCAGGGGACCGTGCATCAGAAAAATGTCAGATTTACTGGATGAGAATTTTAAAATAATTTCAGAGGGTTTTCCAGTCCCTGAGGACAGGTTCGAGTCCTCTCTGCTCCTGGAAGTAATTACCTCTGTACTGAGAGGTTTAGGAAGATTCCCCAACCCAGGCTCACTTCCGCATCCCTGGTGTCCTTTGGCTGATGGTTGTCAGGATGCATGAAAGGTCACAATCTGATATTCTCTCTTCTATGACATATCGTGGAGGGACTTCCCTGGCGGTCCATCAGTTAAGATTCCGAGCTTCCAGTGCAGGGGATGTGGGTTTGATCCCTGGGAGGGGCTTTCCTGGTGACTCAGATGGTAAAGACTCTGTCTGCAATGCAGGAGACCAGGGTTCAATCCCTGGTCAGGAAGATCCCCTGGAAAAGGGAATGGCTACCCACTCCAGTATTCTTGCCTGGAGAATCCCCATGGACAGAAGAGCCTGGTGGGCTACAGTCCATGGGGTCCAAATAGTCAGACATAGCTGAGCGACTAACACTTTCACTTGGGGGACTAAAATCCCACATGCTGCCCAGTGTGTCCAAAGAAAAAAATGTCGTAGTGTTTGCACCTCTGCTTCAGACCTGCCCCTTGGAATACATTTAGGATGCACATTTAAGTGATTTTTTTTTTTTTTTTTTGCCACTTTCAAGATTTCCTTTTGTGTGAGTATTTATATGAATGTTTATATGATTGTGTGAAAGTCACTCAGTCGTGTCCGACACTTTGTGACCCCATGGACTATATAGTCCGTGGAATTCTCCATGCCAGAATACTGGAGTGGGTAGCCTTTCCCTTCTCCAGGGGATCTTCCCAACCCAAGGATCGAACCCAGGTCTCCCGCATTGTGGGTGGATTCTTTACCAGCTGAGCCACAACGGAAGCCCAAGAATACTGGAGTGGGTGGCCTATCCCTTCTCCAGCGGATCTTCCTGACCCAGGAATCGAACCGGGGTCTCCTGCATTGCAGGCAGATTCTTTACCAACTGAGCTATATATGATTGTAAGCGATTCTATGAAACTGATAAATTGAAAACAGTGATTCCTTTTCAGCTGTTAGTTTATTCCTTTGAAATCTTTTCTCCTTTGGAAACATGTCCAGAAGGGTGAACCACCTTCACGTCTCTCTCCCCAGCAAAGCCAAGTCTCCTGTCTTGAACAGACTCCACCATCCACGCATTTGCCTGAATTGAAACCCGGGGTCCATCTCTGTCATCTCTTTCACGCCCTTCATTAGGCACCGTACTTTGTATATTCTGTCTCCTAAACAGCCCTGCAATCTACCCCTTTCCTTTCCACCCAACTCACCACCCTTTAGCTGAGATCTTTCTGATACTCAAATTCATTCAGCTCATTCTCCTGCTGAACACCTTGTCAAGCTCTCATTCCCTTTACCATTTAATTTACTTACTCATTTTTGGCCCTGCTGGGTCTTCACTGCTGCATGGGCTTTTCCCCTAGTTGCAGAGAGTGAGGGCTGCTCTCTCATTGCAGCCTGTCAGCTTCCCACTTCAGTGGCTTCTCTTGCTGGAGCACTGGCTCTGGGCAGGGCATGTGGGCTTCAGTTGCTGGGTGACAGGGGTTCAGCAGTTGCTGCTCCCGTCTCCAGAGCACAGGCTCAGCAGTTGTGGCGCATGGCTCAGGGGGTTAGTTTTCCGAGGCATGTGGGATCTTCCCGGATCAGGGATTGAACTCGTATCTCCTGCATTGGCCAGCGGATCCTTTTACCGCCACCAGGGAAGCGCCTCTCTCAATATCTTTAGAACAGAGTCCGAACACCTTGACATGGCTTCATATCCTTGAACCATGTAACTCTTCTCTGCTTGTTTGTCAGGCTTAGTCTCTGTATCCACCCACCCCCAGTCCAGCACTCAGCACTTGCAGAATCCTGCTCCCTGCCCTTGGAGTCATGCCCCGCGCTCCTGGCCACACACAGTATTTGTGTGGCAGGGTTTCCATCCACCTGTGCATCCTCAACCTGCATGTTACGTTCTTCTGGGCTGAGTGTCTCTCCTTCCCTCCTGAGAATGGCCCACTCTTCTGTCCTGGCCCCTGCCACGCTGTGCCATCATCGTCCCCAGGTTGTTGCAGACAGTGGTCTCTCTGTGCCGTCACTGTTGTGTCCTGGCACTGCGCACAGCCTCACGCTGGAAGGTGCTCAGGGAAAACTTGATGATGAAGGGCCAGCGTCATCTGTAAAATCCCAGAGCCAGAGACCAGCAGGAACGTGATGACCTTGGGGTGCCAGTCCCTGCCTTCTGATTTGCCTACAGTCTGAGCAGGGAAATAATAACCTTTTAAATACTTGAATAATGGTACATAAACTCCAGATGCCCCTGAGGGAGAGGATGGGAGCTGGAGGGGTTGAGAAAATTGCACAGAGCTCCCCTTGGCAGGAAGTTTCTTTTCTTTTTTTTTTTTTTTTTTTACAGATTTTTTATTTAGCTACACTGGGTCTTCATTGCTTCTCGAGGGCTTTCTCTAGTTGCGGAGAGGGGGCATTATTCTCTAGTTTCAGTGCGTGGCCTCTCAGTGTGGTGACTTCTCTTATTGTGGAGCACAGGCTCTAGGCACATGGGCTTCAGTAGCTGCGGTTCACAGGCTCTGGAGCACAGGCTCAGTCGTAGTGGTCCCGTGGCACGTGGGATCTTCCACACCAGGAGTCGAGCCTGTGTCCTCTGCACTGGCAGGCGGATTCTTTACCCCCAGTCCAGCAGAGGGGAGCCCCTCTGCAGGAAGTTTTGCCTTACTCCTTTGGCAGCATGTCGCCTATCTGTCTATCCTCTCACAGTGCACAGGCCACTGCCCACTCACCAAGCTGAGCCGCGCGCCCACCCCACTCCCTCTGTGGGTGATGTCAGCTGGCCCGGAGGCTTGTGTCACATTCCAGGGAGGACCTCACCTACTGCTGCGTCACCTGGCCACAACGCCCAGCAGCACTGTCACGCGGCTCTCACGTGGTGGGCCTGAGCTGTCGCTCCCCTGCTCTAGCTGACGCTGAAACGCCTCCCAGCTGGGCCTCTGTGTCCATCCCCTACCGTGTGGTCCTGCGGCCAGATCATCTACAGCAGGGATCCCCAAACTCTGGGATATAATGTCTGATGATCTGAGTGGCGCTGATGTAATAATAATAGAAATAAAGTGCACGATGACTACAATGCATTTGAATCATCCCCAAATCACCGCCCTCCCCACCCCGCCAGGTCTGTGGAAAAACTGTCTTCGATGCAACTGGTCCCTGTTGCCAAGAAGGTTGGAGTTGGGGGTGTCCACTCCTTCCTCCTCCTTCCTACTCCTCTTTCTTTCCCCCAGCACCTAAAAAAGATGGCTGTCCACTTGGAAAACATGGTGTCTTGAGTCCAAGTTTGGGCTTTGTGTTGCTGGTTGGAACCTAAGATGCTGAAGGCGGCCCTCACCTGGGGTTTGCCCCGCAGCCCTAGCTGGGAGCACCTGTGTCCTGCTCAGACCCTAAACCCGGGCGGCTGGGGGACTGGGGGAGCTCTCTGCCCCATCATGTCTCTGTGGTCCTCACCTTCCCTTGCTCAGACCTTAGACGTGGGTGGCTAGGGGACTCGGGGGGCTCTCTGCCCCATCAGGTCTCTGTGGTCTTCTGCCTTCCCCTGCTCAGACCCTAGGCCTGGGTGGCTGGGGGACTGGGGGAGCTCTCTGCCCCATCAGGTCTCTGTGGTCCTCTGCCTTCCCCTGCTCAGACCCTAGACCCGGGCGGCTGGGGGACTGGGGGAGCTCTCTGCCCCATCATGTCTCTGTGGTCCTCACCTTCCCTTGCTCAGACCTTAGACGTGGGTGGCTAGGGGACTCGGGGGGCTCTCTGCCCCATCAGGTCTCTGTGGTCTTCTGCCTTCCCCTGCTCAGACCCTAGGCCTGGGTGGCTGGGGGACTGGGGGAGCTCTCTGCCCCATCAGGTCTCTGTGGTCCTCTGCCTTCCCCTGCTCAGACCCTAGACCCGGGTGGCTGGGGGACTGGGGGAAGCTCTCTGCCCCATTAGGTCTCTGTGGTCCTCCGCCTTCCCCTGCTCAGACCCCAGACCCGGGTGGCTGGGGGACTGCGGGAAGCTCTCTGCCCCATCAGGTCTCTGTGGTCCTCCGCCTTCCCTTGTTGGGCAGGGGAGGGGTGTGCCTTGTACCCGGGACTGACTCTGCTGTCTCTGAAGTCGTGTCCGGCCAGCCTGGTCAAGGATGGTTTGCCCTGCATCCCACAGCCATCCAGACTGCCACAGAGAGGGATCCTGGAGCGCTGACAGGCTCTGCTGACTTCACAGTCTTGCCAGGCCAAGGGCCTACCCGCTCTTGTTTGAAGCCTCGTCTGATTTCCTGATTAAAGCAGACCACCAGGAACACGGAAGTCTCATGGTCTCAGCGTATGGGCACTGCCTGTGTGGCCCAGCCCCTCCTTTGCCCTGGCTCCCCACTGACCAACCAGTGTGGCACATGGACAGGTCACTGGCTTTTCTGGGCCTTTTCCCTCATCTCTTTAATGAGGAATTTGCATGAGGTGGTGATCACTGGTTCTCTCCAGAAGTTTGATTTAATAAAGTTACTGTTATACCTACTGGGAGTTAGTGTCCGGGCCGGTAGATGAGGCGTGCACATCCACTTTCCTCCCTCACTGGGTCCCAGAGAAATGATAGACAATGAGGTGGGAAAAAAGAAGCAAGTGACAATACCCTCAGCAAACCAGAAACGCGGAGGAGTCCCTGGAAGGTAAGAAAGGAATGGGTTGCCAAGAAAACCAGAGCAGAGGATGCAGCAGCTCAAGACCCTGGAGAGAGACGTGAGTGAGTTTTTCATGGAGCCCTGGAGAAGCTCCAAGCTCCTTAAACACAAAGAATGAGAACTGCAACTGCCTGGAGCAGCTGCCCCGCCTCCAGGAATCCCCAGCGACACTTATGCAGAGCAGAGTAGCCCAGAGCAGATCTTGCCTCCAGGATGAAACCGAGTGTTCTCTGAAGAAGGTGGCCAGACTGCCTGGACAGTTCCTGGCGATGGTGCTGGGCTCTGAGGTAACCTGAGACCTCAGAACAGGCAGAGAGATGATGCTCTCCAGGCTTCCCAGGTGATGCTTGTGGTAAAGATCTCACCTGCCAGTGCAGGAGATGTAAGACATGCGGGTTTGATCCCTAGGTCAGGAAGATCCCCTGGAGGAGGGCATGGCAACCCACTACAGTATTCTTGCCTGGAGAATCCCATGGACAGGGGAGCCTGGCGGACTGCAGTCCATAGGATCGCAAAGAGTTGAGCATGACTGAAGCTACTTAGCACACACGCACAGGAGTGAAAGATATCATGTGCTTTGCACCCAGAATAAAGTTTTCTTATTTTCAGCAGCCATGAATGAGGGTCCCAGGCTGCCAGCCTCCTTCTCACCTACCCAGCCACCCATCGAAAGGAGAGGCCTGAGGGAAATAAATTCTAGCCAAACTTCAGAATTTTAAGAAACATATTGCTAAGCTTCTGGAGAGAAGAAACATCCTACCAAAAAGAACAGAATCAAACTGGCAGCAGACTTCTCCTCAGCCCCACTGGTGGTGCTGTATCTGCCATGTTTGAGGGAGATAAACTCCAACTGAGAAAGCTACTCCTAGCCACATTATTAATCAAGTGTGAAGATCCATAAGGATATTTCTGTGCCTTGAGAAACTCAGAAATTCACCTTTACATCCCATATGGGGGAGAAAAAGAAGTCAAAGAGGTCCTCCAGATAAAGCAAAAGAAAAAGAAACAATCTAATAACAAAAACAGAGATTGCTTGGTGGGCAAGAAACAGTGGCAGTGATCCAGAAGAAGGGAAGATACCTGGAGAAAAGTGGAAATGCTTTAATAGACCCTGACTTTTTAAAAAGTTAATTAATTAATTTATGACTCTGCTAGGTCTTTGTTGCCTCAAAGGCTTTCTCTAGTTGTGGCAAATGAGGGCTACTTTCTAGCTGTGGTCCTCGGGGCTTCTCATTGCAGTGGTTTCTCCTGTTGCAGAGCATGGGCTCTAGGCAAGAGGAGTTGGTGGTTGTGGAGCACGGACTTAGTTGCCTCACGACACATGGAATCTTTCCAGACCGGGGATTGAATCCACATTCCCTACATTGGCATTCAGATTCTTAACCACTAGACCACCAGGGAAGTCCAAATAGACCCTGACTGTTGGTGGTTCTTGGACTGCAAGGAGATAAAACCAGTGAATCCTAAAGAAAATCGGCCCTGTATATTCATTGGAAGGACTGATGCTGAATCTGAAGCTCCAGTACTTTGGCCACCTGATGCTATGCGCCGACTCATTGGAAAAGACTCTGACGCTGGGAAGGATTGAAGGCAAAAGGAGAAAGGGGTGGCGGAGGATGAGATAGCATCACCGACTCAATGGACATGAGTTTGAGTGAACTCTGGAAAATAGTGAAGGAAGGACAGGGAAGTCTGGGGTGCTGCAGTCCATGGGGTTGCAGAGTCAGACACAACTTAGCCACTGAACAACAACAACAGTTGCAAATTCTCAGGTCCAGTGGAGAGGTCTCCTTTCCAGTGGACTGATCACGCCATTTGCTGTCCAGCGAGTGGTCCTTTGGCATTGCCCTCCCAGCCCTCGCAGTCCTGGCTGTGGGCTCTCCCATCGTCCCCTCCTCACCAGGTGCTGCTGTTTCTACCTCTGCGGCGTGTTCCCAGCTCCCCTGGGAGGAGGAGGTGGTGTTGACACAAGTGAGGGAGTGGGAAGAGCTGGGCGTGGTTTGGGAAAGGAGCATGCCCACGGCTTCTTAAGCCGGCTGCACTTCGTCACTCGGGGAGCTTTAACATGCCTGATGCCCACACCCATTCCTGGCTGATTGCATCAGAATTCCTGGGGATGGCGCCCAGTGACTGCTGTGTAGCCCCTGGGAGGTCAGGTGAATTCAGATGGAAGTGAGGATTCAGAGCCTTCACTAGGCTCCTGTGGGGCTTCCGCAGTGAAAGACAAGCTGTGTACACTGAGAAGATCAGAAATAGGCCCTAGAGATGTTTTTCTTTTTAATTATCCTTACATTTACATGAGTAATTAAAAATAAAAAGTAAACACAGTAGCATATAGAGTAAAAAGCTATTATCCATCCCCCAGAGATAAGCCAGTATGTGTCTCTCCAGGTCTTTTCTGTGCATTCACCCAACTAGAGCTCGTCTGCACTCTGACTGAGGAGAGATTCGTGGTGCTGCCACAGGTCCCATTTCCAGGTGTCGGGGGTGGGGGCAGCAGGTTCCCTGGTCCCAGCCACCTGCTGGCCCAGGAGCTGGGATCATAGTGGGAGAGAAGGTCCTTGGAGATCTTTTCAGCAGCTCCTTTCCCTCCCCGCACCCCGCCCCACCCTGTGCGCCTGGAGGTGGTGGGGGGCACCTGGGAACGGCCTCTCTGGACGGATGGCTCTCCTGCCAGGGCTGTGGCCAGCGTGAGGGCTGCACAAGAGGAACCTGGCCCAAGGGGTCCCCAAGAGCGTGTTGACCTACAGTCAGGAGGTGGGCACAGGCCAAGGGCAGTGTTGCTGGAGGGAGGTGGGAAGGGGGGGCGGGGCGACACCACCGGAGGACCCTGGCCCCAGTTGGACTGGACCTGTCCTTGGAGGCCCTTTGTCCAGGCCCAGGCCAGGTGTGCACACGGCTTCCCCATAGGCCTGTGGGCCTCTGCTAGCCAGCAAGTAGAGGCCCTTCCTTGTGGAAAGGACTCTACCCTGAGGTCCCTGGGTTGCACTGGAGTGTTTGATGCTAAAAGGGATGGGCTATTTAGCTGCTATTTCCAAGAGCCTGGAAAAACTATGGCCGAGATGCAGGGAGGTGGTAGGAGCAGGGTGGTTTCTGCTTCACTCTGAGGAGGCCAGCTTGTCTGTAACTGGTTCTACATATATATGTATATGTGTATTTACACATATATATGTGTGTGTGTGTGTATATATATAATATATACATGTTTCAGATGAAAGCATGTAATATACACATTGTATATATACATACACACATGCATGCATTATTGGGGTTTACATTTTTTGCAAATTTAGATCATACTACATTTGCATGTTTTTCTACAGATCTTTATTGACATTTCATATTTTATAAATACTTCCAAGTCAGTAAATGGATCTACTTCATTTCTTTTAATCACTCTTTAGTATTCTAAGTAGTTAACTATTCCCAAATCAAGTGTTTATGATACAATTTTTTAATTAAATTTTTCTTTTGTTTAGTGATAAACAATGTGATAGTTTCAGGTGAACAGCTAAGGAACTCAGCCCTTCCTATACATGTATCTATTCTCCCCCAAACTCCTCTCCCATCAAGGCTGCCACATAACATTGAGCAGAGTTCCCAGTGTTATACAGTAGGTCCTTGTTATCCATTTTAAATATAGTAGTGTGTACATTGATATGACTAAGTTTTTAATACAAATTTGGCTACAGGGAATATATTTGCTCATTTATCTATTTGTTTCTATAGAACAAATTCCCATAAGTATAATTGCTGTGTCATAGGATGAAAACATTTAAGATTTTCATAGAAACTGCTAAATGGTGCCAAATGGCTGTCCAACAAAGTTGGGCCATGTTTAAACTACCAGCAGCATATGGGTATGCCCATTTCTCACACCCTGCCAAAGATGAATAGCACTTGCCTTTTAAAATTTCCAGGTGTCTGATTGTTGCGTTTGGTTATCAGTGGGGATTTTTTCTATGCTTACTGGCTATTTCTTACTGTGTGAATTGTTTTTTCCATATCCTTTGCCCACTTTTTAATGGAATGTTTGTATTTTCTGTATTGCTTTATAAGAGTTCTTTATAAATCAAGAATATATATTTCCTGTCTTATGTATATTGCATGTATTTTTTCTTAGGATAACTCAAGTCTTCAGCTTTATTGAAAGCTTTCACAGTGTAGAAAAGGTTTGGAAGAGATGAAATAAGAAGCCACCTTCTTTTAGGATTGGAAAAAAAAAAAATAACAAAAGGGCTTATCATTCACATACAACTTTTCAAATAGGGTTTAACTTTACCAATTAAAAAAAAAAAATCCAGGAGTCCCATTGTTGTAATTACTAGCTGGCTTTTGCTTTGCTTCTCCTCCTACTTTTAAAATACTTGAGATATAATTCACATATCCCCACATATTTTTCACCACCACAGTCTAATTCCAGAACGTTTTCTTTGCCTCAAAAAGAAACTGCAGTCCATTAGTAGTCTCCTTTAAACATTCGGTGAAATATGCCAGTGAAGCCTTCTGGACCTGGGCTTTTCTTTGTGGACAGTTTCAAAATTCCTAATTCAATCTTTTTAGTCATAATCAATCAATTAAAATTTTCTTCCTGATTCAGTTTGGTAGTTTGTTTCTTTCTAGGAGTGTGTCTGTGTCATCTAGGTTATCTAGTTTGTTGACATCCGGTTGTTCATAAAATTCCTTTATAATCATTTTTCCTTCTGTACAGTCAGCAGTGATGGTCCCTCTTTCCTTCTTGATTTTAGTAATTTGAGTCTTTTCATTTCTCTTGGTCAGTTCAGCTAAAGGTTTGTCAATTGTGTCGATCTTGTCAAAGAACCGACTTTTGGTTTTGTTGATTTTCTCCATTGTTTTTCTGTTCTCAGTTTCATTCATTTCTTCTCTAATCTTTATCATTTTCCCCCTTCTGTTGCCTTCAGTTTCGCTTGCTTTTTTAAAAAGATATCTAACGTAGAATGTTTCAAACGTAGAATGTTTCAGCGTTCAAAAATTTAAGATCATGATGTCCAGTCCCATCACTCTATGGCAAATATAAAGGGAAAAAGGAGAAGTGACAGGTTTTATTTTCTTGGACTCCAAAATCACTGTGGATGGTGACTGCAGCCATGGAATTAAAAGATACTTGCTCCTTGGAAGGAAAGTATGACAAATCTAGATAGCATATTAAAAAGCAGAGACATCACTTTGTCAACAAAGGTCTGTATAGTCAAAGCTATGGTTTTTCCAGTAGTCATGTATAGATGTGAGAGTTGGACCATGATATGAAGGCTGAGCACTGAAGAATGGATGCTTTTGAATTATGGTGCTGGAGAAAACTCTTGAGAGTCCCTTGGACAGTGAGATTAAATCAGTCAATCCTGAAGGGAATCAACCCTGAGTATTCATTGGCAGGACGGGGGCTGAAGCAGCTTCCCACCAGTTACCTGCTTCACACATAATCGTGTGCGCGAGTCACTGCTACTTTCTCAGTCAGTCCCGCCTTTCCCTTCCCCCTGCGTGTTCCAGCGTACCATTAAAGTCCCTTGTCATTTCTTTACCTCCTTTAGGTTTTATTTTCTTAGTAGTTGCCCTTGGCAATTTAAATTTATAACAATCTAGGACAGATTAATTCCAATGTAATTTAATAGTATATTGACAGTTTGCTCTTTTATAATTCCATCTCCTCACCCCTATTCAGTTGTCTTGCAAATGGTATCTTCACACACCATGTGCCCATTAACACAGAGTTGTGGTTATTGCTTTATACAACTGTCTTTTAAATAGAAGGAAAAAAGAGTTACAATACATTTCTGTTGTTATAAATGACTTTTATATTTACCTATGTAATTGCCTTTACTGGTGCTCACTTATTTTGTGTGGTTTTGAGTTACCATCTAGTGCCCATTAGTATTTCCTGTAGGGCAGGTTTGCTAGTGTTTACCAGAGTATGTCTTAATTTGTCTTATTTTTTTCCCCTTCGTTTTTAGCAATTGAGGTGAAATTTATATAACATAAAATTAACCATTTTAAAGTGAACAGTTCAGAGGCATCAGTACACTCACCACCTCTCTCTACTTTCAAAGCATTTTTTTTTCACTCCCAATGGATATTCTGTACCTGTTAAGCAGTCATCCCCATTCTTTCATTGTTTTTTTTTGTTTGTTTTCAAATACTGTTTCTGCTTTTTTTTTTTTTTGACTGTGCTGGGTCTTTGTTGCAGTGCGTGGGCTCTTCACTGTGGCCCTTCACTGCAGGATGTGGGCCTAGTTGCCCCACAGCATGTGGGTTCTTAGTTCCCTTCCAGGGATTGAACCCACGTCCCTGCGTTGGAAGGTGGATTCTTAAACGCTGGACCACCAGGGAAGTGCCCCCATTCTTTCATTGTTGTAGAAAAGTTTGCTGGATCTAGTGGTGTTCATCCATAGTCTCGTTCTTTTTAAAAAATTTTTATTTTTTTCAATGATGAAACTATGAAGACACATTTACAGGAGACTTGGAAAATACAGAACAGAGTTACATATAGTTCCACTATAACAATTATTTTTTAAGTAGATAAATTAAGATTTTTAGTTGTAGTTTCAATATCAAACTCTGAAAAATTAATAGGATGAATATACAGAGAAGTAGAAGAATATAGTAGACCTGAAAAGCTCTATGAACCAATTCAGTATAACTAAGATTTATACAATTTTCGCACAATGATAGGATACGAATTCTATTCAAGTTCCCATAGCACAGTCTTTTGCTTTTAGCAGGTTGAATAGTTCACCCCACTGCTTTCTGGCCTTGTGACTTATGATGAGAAATCAGCCATTAATCTTATCTTGGTGCTCAGTCTCTCGGTCGTGTCCAACTCTTTAGGACCCCATTGACTGTACTCAGCCAGGCTCCTCTGCCCATGGAATTTTCCAGGCAAGAATACTGGAATGGGGTGCCATTTCCTTCTCCAGGGGATCTTCTCAGCCCAGGGATCAAACCTTCTTGTGTCTCCTACATTGGCAGGTGGTTTCTTTACCACTAAAGCCACTTGGGAAGCCCATTAATCTTACTGAGGACCCCTTATAGGATATGAGTTCTTTCAAGATTTTCCCTTGTCTTGGGCAGTTTGATTATGATGTGTTGTAGTATGGATCCTTTGAGTTTATCCTACTTGGAGTTTGTTGAACTTCTTAGATGTATAGATCAGTTTAGTCGCTCAGTCATGTCCGACTCTTTGCGACCCCATGAATCGCAGCACACCAGGCCTCCCTGTCCATCACCAACTCCCAGAGTTCACTCAGACTCACGTCCACCGAGTCCGTGATGCCATCCAGCCATCTCATCCTCTGTCGTCCCCTTCTCCTCCTGCCCCGAGTCCCTCTGAGTATCAGAGTCTTTTCCAATGAGTCAACTCTTCACATGAGGTGGCCAAAGTACTGGAGTTTCAGCTTTAGCATCATTCCTTCCAAAGAAATCCCCCAAAAAAGAAAAAAAAAATATCATTTAACCAAGGTTCACCTGCTGCTTTTAGGAGGTTTGTATTTTACAGATGTTACTAAAATGGAAATTTTTCTAAAACATCTCCTTACCCCATGTGTCTGTATCCTTTTATTGTTTTGTTTTTTTTAATAAAGGTTTTTAAATGGCAAAAAAAAAAAAAATTATTCACAACCTGAAAAAAAAAAAAAAAAAGAACGGACTGATTGGATCTCCTTGCAGTCCAAGGGACTCTCAAGAGTCTTCTCCAGCACCACAGTTCAAAAGCACCAATTTTTTGGGGCTCAGCTTTCTTCACATGTATAGATAAATGTCCTCAAATTTTACAAGTGTCCAACTATTAGTTCTTCAAATATTCTTCCTGCAGCATTCTCTTCTCTCCTTCTCAGGTTCCTGATATGCATATGTTAGTATGTTCAATAATATGAATTTTACTTCATTGTATCTCTTTCTGTTTCTCAGGCTGGTTAATCTCAACTGATGGATCTTCAAGTTCATTGAATCCATTTAAATCTGCTCTTGAGTCCCTCTAGTGATTTTTAAAAAATTTGTTATTGTACTTTTCAAGTCCAGTTTCTATTTAGTTTTCTTTTATAATTTCTTTCTCTTTATTCTTGTATATTTGGTGAGACATCATTCTCATACTTTGCTTAATACACAGTTTCTTGGTTCTTTGAACATATTTAAAGTAGCTGATTTAAGTTCTTCGTCAAGTAAGTCCAACATCTGGGGATCCAGTATATGGATCACACTTATTTTCTTTTGTATGTTTAGTAAGTTTGTGGAACATTTAAAATACATAATGTGGCAACTTTAAATTTCAGATTCTCCCTAGTTCCCCAGCATTTGTTGTTGTTGTTTGTATTTACTTTTCTGAACAAATTTTATAAACTGTGTTTTTTGTCATGTGTGGCCACTGAAGTCTCCACTTTGGTTGGTTTAGTGATCAGCTAGTGATTGGACTGGAGAAGGCAATGGCAGCCCACTCCAGTACTCTTGCCTGGAAAATCGCATGGACAGAGGAGCTGGTGGGGCTGCCGTCCATGGGGTCGTGAACAGTCAGACAGGACTGAGCGCAGCTCAGCATAGTATGTTTGCCCTAACTGTATCCACTTGCCTCGGCAAAGTTGCATATTTACCTTTAGGGGGAAAAGAGCTTTTTATATCAAGTGAACTCTGACTCAGGTCAGACTGGGCTTTTTTCCCTTGGAGGCAGGCTTTTCCAGGGAACCTCTAAACAGATTAAACAGCGACAATTCTCTGAGAGTGGAGCTTTGAGGACACTCCAACCCAGTTCTTCCCCATCTGTTGGCTGCCAGGCTACTCATTTACACAGTAATTGTGAACCTGGTGATTTTCAAGGCTACCAGGGTGATGGAAAGCCAAAGGTTGGAATAAAGCAAGTTAAAAATGCCACAACACTCCGTTTCAACTGAGATTCAGCCATGGAATAGATGCTCCATGGAATGGTAAAGACTTTGGCTAATTTCTAGGGTTCTGACAAAGTTGACTCTAACTTTTTATTTATTTTTTGCCAGTTTTTTAATTGCTTTTGTGGAGGAGAGATTTTTGAAGGTCTTTACACCACCATTCTTGATATCATCTGCTCTTGTTTTATTATTATTAATGAATATGTTTAGAATCACAGTGAATGTTTGGCATCATCATACTTGGTTAGCCAAGAGAGCTCAGTTTTGCCACTGATTCACTGTGTCCTGGGGCAGGTTACAGAATCTGTCAGCCTCAGTTCCACAGCTTGAAAAATGGTTGGTTGCCTAGCGAAAGCGTCAGTTTTTCCACCTCTGAGATTCTGAGCTTCTAAAGGCCATATTTTCATCCTCATTTTCAGTTCGTTCTTATGCAGCTTTACTGAGTTAATTTTTTAAAATTCTTACCATACCCTGTCAGTCATATTTTCGTGATAATTATTTCATTCTGAATTGTAAACATCCTTCTGATAACATCATTATGGCTCTTGGCTATTCTATTCCTGCTGAGAGACTTTAAAAATGCAGTTGCTATGTATCTTACCGTAGAAAAGGGGGTTACTTTGCTCGCTGTTGTCCGCCCCCACCGCCCTGGGTTAGCAGCTCTTTGGCATGAAGTAGAAGATGCTTTTAAACGGGCCTTGGTACAGGGTAAGGGTACCCAGGTCTGGAAGTAAAATGCCATAGCAACCGAGCCACACATCCCATGCCCTAATATAACTGCTGATGAATTGACCCCAATTTCAGCCGGCCTTGATCATATCATATTTGTAAACCACAGCCTCTGTGCTTGGTCTTCAGCTGCCTGCTGATGCCTAATTTCCATGGACACCCACCACCTCCCCACACTCCTGCGCCTCTGGGTGCCAGGTGCCCTCTCCCTGCCCTCTTTGCACCCAGCTCATTGAGAGTGTTGGTTAGTTGTGTCCGACTCTTTTATGACCCCATGGACTGTAGCCCGCCAGGCTCCTCTGTCCATGGGATTCTCCAGGCAAGAATACTGGAGTGGGTTGCCATTCCCTTCTCCAGGAGATCTTCCTGACCCAGGGATCAAATCCAGGTCTCCCTCATTGCAGGCAGGTTCTTTAGCATCTGAGCCACCAGGGAAGCCCTGATCAGCAGACACTGGATTCCAGGGTAGGAGGACGGGGCACAGCATCTGGCACTACTCCCCTGAAAGCCCAGTTCCATCTCCCGTTTCTCAGGTACCTGCAGGTGGGCACCAGATTGTCACTCATGCCTCCCTCTTTGCGCTGAAGTGGGCCTGGGTGGCAGGAGTGGGACAGGGGTGTCCTGGTGGTTTGGCCAGGCTGGCCGGGTCGCAGGGAGAAGGTGGGGTTCCAATCCAGCTCTGCCATCTTATCTTCCCTCTCTTCCTCTCTGCCTGTCCTGGTCTCGGACTCAGAGCTGCTCATCCTGGCAGGAAGGGGCAGATGCGTCTGCCCTGTGCTTCCAGGGCCCCCTTTGCACCAGGTTCTAACCCACAGTCCCGCTCATGCCCCCTGCTGGCCGCTGTCTCCAGGCGGAATGGGCCCCCGGGGGGGTCTGCAGCCCACCCCCCAGCCGCAGATTGGCTCCCGTGGGCGCACTGTCTCCACATCCCAGCGAGCTGAGCGCGGGACAGCCAGAGCAGGCCTTGTGTGGAGGTGGTGTGCGTGGGCGCCATGTGCTGCGTTCTGAGAGATGCCAAAAATATCGGTGAGCTGCACGCCCTCCCCTTGGCTCCAAGCGCCTCAGGCATTACATCATTTCATCCGGGCCTGCGTGGCAGGTCCGGTGACAGGCGGGACACCGAGGCCTGGCCACTGAGTGACAACCAGGGCTCCCGTGCAGACAGCAACTCGGGGCTCTTCCCGTCCTACTGAGGCCCAGGCTCCTCTCTCTGTTTGGGGTAGAGTTTTGGCACCACTGGTTGGTCTCCCGAATTGTGCTTGGTGTTAGTGTAAAGACATGTTCCTTTCAGGTGGTGCGGGACTGGGGCGGGGCACGTGCCTGCTGGGAGCCCAGCCGGACTGCCCACGTGCAGGTCTCAGGCCACAGGGTAGGCGCCCAAAGAGCAACTTGGTTTTCCTACAGCTCGGCTTCATTTGCACTCTGAGCCCTGGGAGCCCAGAGCTGCCCAGCTTAATCTCAGCGGGTATGGTGTTTCTTCCAGCCCTTAGCACCTGGCTGCGGCAGCTGGGCTGTGGCCCGAGGCGTACAGGCTGGCGGAGTGGGCAGAATGCTGCTGGCCTCAGTGCCTCTGTCCAGTCCATCAAGACCGCCTCCTCCTGCCTCTGCGCCAGTGGCTCTGCCAGGCCTCGGGGTTCGTGTGGAGTCTTCCCTTTCTGTGGTCCCTTTGAGTTTGGTGAACTGCCCCACCGGGGCCTCCCCTGGAGCCCAGGAGTCATTCTGGAGCTCTGATCCTATGGGGACCCAAGACACCGTGACACATCAAAGACTGGCTTTCCTGACCACCTGTCCTCAGCCCGCTTCATCCACGGATCTTGCTGTCACTGCTTCTCAGCTGGATCTGTCTCCTTCTGAAGCCCTAGCCCTTCCTTCTTTGCCAGACTGTTTTCCACCCAAAGGAAGAAGCATTTCCACCAGAGGACACTGAGCATGTGCAGAAAGTGGGACAGACCTCAGTCATGGCTTCTTCCGCTGGTTACCGAGCTGCTCCGAGGTGATTCTGAGGGACTTCACTGGTGATCCAGGGGTGGACGCTTTGTCTTTCAGTGCAAGGGGTGCGGTTCAGTCCCCGGTCAGGGAGCTAAGATCCTACATGCCTCTCAGCCAAAAAACCAAAACATGAACCAGAAGCAGTGTTGTAACAGATTCAATAAAGGTTTTAAAAATGATCCACATCAAAAAAAATCTTTTTTGAAAAATGTGATTCTCTGAAAAGAAACGGTACAAATGAACTGACAAAACAGAGCCTCACAGACTTACAGAACCGACTTATGGGGGAAGGATGGGTGGAAGGGATGGTCAGGGAGTTTGGGATGGACATGTGCACATTGCTGTATTTAAAATGGATAGTCAACAGGGACCTACTGCATAGCACAGGTAACTCTGCTTAATGTTATGTGGCAGCCTGGATGGTAGAGGAGTTTGGGGGAGAATGGATACATGTATATGTGTCGCCGAGTCCCTTGCTCTTCACCTGAAACTATCACAACATTGTTTGCTACTTGGCTATACCCCAGTGCAAAATAAAAAGCTTTTTAAAAAAGAAAAATAAAAGGAAAAAAAACTGATTCTGATATGGAGGGGTCACACCTCTGCCCCTTGTAAATCTACTATAAATACACTCTTCCTTTACTGATACCAATCTTTCCTGTCCAGAAAGTGTATCTAACTGCTTTGTCCTAAAGATCTAAAAATAGAACCAAACAAAGCATGTCCAGGTGGCTTGACCTCACTCATACAGTTCCTGTTTGCTCCGGGAATTAGTTGGGACTCCTTATTTTGCAAATAAAGTTTGCAAAGGTTTGTTGGCTCTTTAAAAACCCAAGAGACAGACTTTGTAGCTTAGTAACTGGAAAATCACTAGTAAGTGCCTCAGGGACAGTTTGATCCAGGACTCTCAGCAGAGTCCCCCGTGCTTTGCTTTTCCTCTTTACCTCTTGGTGCTTCTTTCCTCTCTAAACTCATATCCTTCCAGACCCAAAAGAAAAGAAGTATGCTCTTTCAGCAATTCCATAAAAGCCCTGAGCCTCACTCTCCTGGGCCTGAAATGACTCACATGCCTGTCCCTGAAACAGCCGCTCTTGCCAAGGTGTAGAGCTGCATTGACCAACTGTAGCTCCTGACTTGGGCCACAGCATATGTTGAGTCAGGCCTTGGCAGGTTCTTACTGAGTTCCTGGGTGTCTGGGCCTGAGTGAACCCAGTTTCCACCCCGACTGGAAGAGTAGGCCCCTGTACTCAGTTGTTGTTGTTCAGTCGCTAAGTCGTGTCCAACTCTTTGTGACCCCATGGACTGCAGCACGCCACGCTTCCCTGTCCTTCACTGTCTTCCAGAGTTTGCTCAAACTCGTGTCCATTGAGTCGGTAATGGCATCCAACCATCTCATCCTCTGTTGTCCCCTTCTCCTCCTGCCTTCAGTCTTGCCCAGTATCAAGGTCTCTTCCAGTGGCCAGAGTATGGGAGCTTCAGCTTCAGCATCAGTCCTTCCAGTGAATATTCAGGGCTGATCTCCTTTAGGGGTGATGGGTTCCAGGGATGGAGCTGCTGCCTCTGCCATCAGTTTCTAGTGACAGGTAGCCTAAAGCCTAGTCTTTAACCCTCTCTCCCCCAAATGGGTTCCTATTCGTAAAAAGCTGTATTCCCTCAGTTCTGTGTTTGACCTTCTGTGACTTGAAGGAAAACCGTTTGTTACTGAAACTGTAGAATTGAATGCAGAAATGTGCTTTTTTTTTTTTTAAGTATTTTTTATTTTAATTGCTTTTTACAATGTTGTGTTGGTTTCTGCTGTACAACGACATGAATCAGCTATAAGTACACATATATCCCCTCCGTCTTGAGCCTCCCTTCCCCCTCCCAGCCCTGTAGGCCATCACTGAGTACCGATCTGAACTCCTACAGCAGCTCCCGCTAGCTGTGTGTTTTATACATGGCAGTGTATACACATGTCACTGCCACTCTCTCAGTCCGTCCTCTCCTCGCATTCCCACCCTGTGTCCACAAGTCCTTTCTCTCTGTCTGCAGCTCTGTTCCTGCCCTGCAGCGAGGTTCATCAGGACCAGAGGTGGGGAACAGCAGTTCTCTGCCCTGCCTGCATTTGAAGTGACCTGGGGTCCTCTGCCAGCAATTGGGCCAGGGCATGATCTGAAGATCAGGAGTTTTTAAAGCTCCCTTGCCTGGAAAATCCCATGGACGGAGAAGCCTGGTAGGCTGCAGTCCATGGGGTCACTAGGAGTTGGGCACGACTGAGCGACTTCACTTTGACTTTTCACTTTCATGCATTGGAGAAGGAAATGGCAACCACTCCAGTGTTCTTGCCTGGAGAATCCCAGGGACAGAGGAGCCTGGTGGGCTGCCGTCTGTGGGGTCGCAGAGTCGGACACGACTGAAGCGACTTAGCAGCAGCAGCAGCAGGGGATTCTGATGTGCAGCCAGGGCCGAGAACAACTGCTGTAAAGCAGTGGTTCCCAAACCTTAACATGCAGAGGGATCACCAGGGGCCCTTGGCCCAGGGCAGACTTTGAGACCATAGATCTGGGTGGATGGAGTCAGAGATTCTGAGCCTCTCATCAGCTTCCAGGTGATGCTGAGGCCGCAAGTCCCCTGGCTGCCCTTGGAGCGGCAGGGCCACCAGGGTTCCGTTCATGAGGCCTCCTGACATCCCCGGCAGGTGCACACACCACCCTCGGTCCCTGCTCACCCTCAGATTCCATCCTGCTGGGCTGCCTCCAGGAGAAAGCGGAACCACAGGCTTCTCAGACACCCTGCCCACAGCAGCTGTCCCGGGGGTGGGCTTCCAGGCAGCTGAGGCACAGCGTCCCAGGTTGGTCAGCCTGTCGGTGCCTCACACCATTAAGCAGAATGCTCGGTAAATTTTCCTCTCCAAGGAGCAGTCAGTAGGGTGCTCTCCTCTGTTGCTCAGCGGGGGACATAGCAGACGGGACCACAGGATTCCCTGAGCCGCCTGCCCGGGAACTCAGAGCCCGGGACTGAGTGGGACTGTGTCTACCAGGAACTCGGGGCTGCCTTTCTGGTGCAGCTGGGTGCTGCACGCTTGCCTTTGGGGAAAAATGTGACTCAGTGGAGATGGAAGAGAGCCCCCTGCCTGTTCGGCAACCTTTCAGCAGGAAAGCCTGCACCCATCCCAGGAGCAGGCACCTGGAAGCAGGAGTCCCCCAGGCTCCACCCTCCACCTGGAGCCTGTGCTGGTGCCTCGTGCTGCCGCCGACCGTCACCTGGTGACACTGCTCCTCCAGTGCATGACTCCGAGTGACCTGGCTTGGATGGAATGCTCATAATATTCAGTTTCACTGACATTTAAAGAAGAAATGCATGTGGAATATGTACAGCAGTTCTTGGCACATGTAAGCTCCGCCGGCATCATGCCTTGGCTTGCTAGGAGGTAAAGTGTGAGAAATTCCCAGAGTCCTCACTTGCTCACGGGATCCCACGTGTCTGCACAGTCTGCCTCCCTCTTTCCTGTGCATCCGTCAGCTAAGGACTTCATGGGTGCTCCCTTACTGACTGTGGTACCATGCCTGTTGCTGTGTGCACTGATGGCCCTGGCTAGTCCAGGAGGATGTGGCTCGTGTGTTGCACCGTATTAATCAGTCACGTCATATCCTCACATGCTTAGTTGAGTCTTTGTGACCCCATGGACTGTAGCCCACCAGGCTCCTCTGTCCATGGACTATAGCCCACCAGGCTCCTCTGTCCATGGGATTTTCTGGGCAAGAATAACTGGAGTGGGTTACCATTTCCTCCTCCAGGAGATTTTCCCAACCCAGGGATCAAACTCAAGTCTTCTGCATTGCAGGCAGATTGTTTACTGCTGACCATTGGGGAAGCCCTGTATTAATTAATCACTATGCACTTATTAAGCACCTACTGCATATTTGGCTTCTTGGAATACATAAAACCATCTAGTTGATTGACATTGTTCTTAGAGAATTTGCAGTCTGATTGAGGAGACCAGCTATGCACATTAACTACCAACTGGTATGGGGCATCTATTAATATATATATACAACACCCTCCTCCCATCACGGCAGTATTGAAGAAAATGGGAACTTGGCTGCTTCTCCAAGGCCTTTAAAATACTGAGAGGCTGGAAAAATTTGGAATATTAGATGTCCTCACATAATGAGCCAAATGTGTGTTCAGATTGCTCCATGTCCTCACTCTCCAAATGTGATGTCTCCAAATTGCAAAATAGGAAGATATTTATGTCAAACCCAGCCAGCCCACACATCTGAATCACACAGGAGCACTTTGTCAGAGCATCTTACCAAATGGCTCAAACGGAAGCCAACTATTTGAGAATCCCCCCCCACTCCTTAGGAGGAACTTAATAAAGCAAATTACCTTATTAAAAGTGATTTTGCCCTTTTTTTATTATTATAATTTTTTTGGCCACACCGCATATCATGTGGGATCTTAGTTCCCCAATCAGGGAATTGAACCTGGGGCCCCTGCATTGGAAAGGTGGAGTCTTAATCCCTGGACCACCAGGGAAGTCCCTGCCCTTAGATTTTTATAAGCGCAGGTGATGAGGATCACTCATTCATTAAATATTTCCCAGCATCTACTGTGTGTAGATATCAGAGCTACAGAGATGAAAAGAGCTTATCTCTTCCCTTAAGAAGTTCACATTCCAGGAGGGGAAATAATGTGGGTGGGCAGGGGCTCAGAGGAAGAATGTGAGGTTCCCTGGGTCGTGGGCAGAGGCACTCTCGCGTGTGGGTGAGGCATGCCCTTGCTGGCAGAGTGTCCAGTGTGGCTGCGTGGGCGGGGGTGGCGGCAGCAGGAGGCGAGGAGGCCAGGCCAGACTGAGGGACTTCCTATGATGTCATTGCCTCTTCATTTTTCTGGCTCTTAGACAAGCAGTATAGTGACTAGATTTTGAAAATATATTTTCCATAAATGTTCTCAGCTCGAGCACGTCTTTTCCTCTGTTGGTTAACAGAAGCATCTTCACAGACAAATCAAGTTTGGGCCAATTTTACAGACCTTTATTTTTCCTGAGGTAATCCGATAGCCTGCCAGATATCAGAGTTCAAACCACTCATATCAGACTTGGGACAGAGGCCCAGAGAGGGAAGTGGTTTGCCCCGAGTCACTCAGCTGGTTAGTAGCTTGTTAGTGGCAGACACAGCGAGAATCCAATTCTATAGATTTACTGCAATTTCTGCCAATGATGTCGACAGGCTTCTAGCCAAGTGCTGCTCCAGGCAACTGGCAGGAGCTCCCTGGAGGGCTGTGTGGTGAGCAGTTCTGAGAATGATGCTGTGGTTGATTACTGATGTCTGCCAAGGACAGGTGATAGGAGAGACCTTGACCTGGGCTTCTTAGGAGGCAGCTGCCCGCATGGGGCTCACAGCTGGATGAGGTACAGGCCTTGATTTCAGAATCAGATTTTCCACTTACACCGTCCTGGACCTGCAGGGACACTGACCAGGCCCAGAGCAGGGCTGGCCGTAGCGAGCGGCAGGGTGGCTTAGGTGCAACGCGCTGAGTGCTGAGCTGGCCTCCAGTGGGGTGAGTGGCAGCTGTGGGTCTGTTGGACTTGGCCTGTAGGGAGAGGGGGCTACTGGCTGGGATCACTCCTCAGAGACATCCACCCTGAAGCCAAGCCCGTCCCTGACCCTTCAGTGGTTTGCTCTGCCCCTGACTCGCCTCATGGGAGACAGGGACACCCCCGCCAGTCTGTTGTCCCTCTCCCCAGAGAAGGCTGAGCTGTTGGCAACATCCAGGCAGCTGAGCGCATCTTTAGAAGAGAGCCTATTATACAGAGTGAAGTAAGCCAGAAAGAAAAACACCAATACAGTATACTAACGCATATATATGGAATTTAGAAAGACGGTAACAATAACCCTGTGTACAAGACAGCAAAAGAGACACTGATGTATAGAACAGTCTTTTGGACTCTGTGGGAGAGGGAGAGAGTGGGATGATTTGGGAGAATGGCATTGAAATATGTATAATATCATATATGAAACGAGTCGCCAGTCCAGGTTCGATGCAGGATACTGGATGCTTGGGGCTGGTGCCCTGGGACGACCCAGAGGGATGGTATGGGGAGGGAGGAGGGAAGAGGGTTCAGGATGGGGAACACATGTATACCTGTGGCAGATTCATTTTGATATATGGCAAAACCAATACAATATTGTAAAGTTAAATAAAAAAAAAAAGATTCTGAAGAGTCCAAGGCAGGTGGGTGTAAACTGCCAGCAGGACACTCAGCACTCATTTTTCCCCAAGTTCATTAAACTCACTGCTTTCTTTAGTTACCATCAAATACACTGGTTATGCTTTATTATTTCAATTATAAACAAGTCAACCAGAACTTTCTTTGGAAGTGTTGATGCTGAAGCTCCAATACTTTGGTCACCTGATATGAGAACCAACTCACTGGAAGAGACCCTGATGCTGGGAAAGATTGAAGGCAGGAGGAGAAGGAGGCAACAGAGGGTGAGATGGTTAGCTAGCATCACCAACTCAACATGCATTTGAACACACTCTTGGAGATAGGGAAGGACAGAGGAGCCTGGCGTGCTGCAATCCACGGGGTCATAAAGAGTCAAACGTGACTAATAACAACAAGGACCAGAACTTTATATATATGGATGCGTTTCGGAAAACAGAAGAGGAATCTAGGACTTCCTCAGCACTGTCTTCAGAAGGCACCCCTGCTGCTTGCTGCTCCGCAGTTTTCATAATACAGAGCCACACTTGTCATCCAGAGCCTTCTGTCAGCCCTCTAGACGTTGCCTGGAAACCGCCGACAATGCGGTTAGCAGCCTTTAGACTTTGCAGGAACTCAGGTGCAGTTGCGAGGCTGGGCTGCAGGAGTCTGTTATTTTGAAGTGGCAGCTGCAGGTCATCAGAGAGGACGTCACCGGGAGGTGGCTTTGTGGAGGGGCCGGGCGTGGTCTGTGCACCTGCCCGGTGTGGTCACCAGCAGGGAGTGCTGCAGCTCTGGCTGCCACAGCGAGCCCTGGGGCAGGTACCTGCCTGAAAGGAGGAGCCTTGAGAAGGTCCCAGGAAAGAAGATCACCAAACACATCCAGGCCCTGCGGCAACAAGCTTGAAGAGGGAATAAGGAGAAAGCCAGAGCAAGGGAACAAACGGCTGTGGGGCGTTAGACATTCCCCCAGGGCCCTGAACCCTCACTAAGATGGGGCGATTAGTGCCCTTTGCCCGACTCTGTCGGGAGCACAGGGAGGCAGAGCCTGGGCTTGTTGATTTCCACCCTCAGCAGCTGGGCAGCGACTCAGCTCAGAGGGAGGTGGCGGCAGCTCCAGCCCCACCCTGGCCGTCCACGTGGATGGAGGGAAGGAGGAAGTGGTTGTGTGTCTGAGCTCCCAGGGCCCTGTGCTGCACACCTGCCCGGAGGCCCCGCGGGGCTGCAGGAGTTGGGAGAAGCTTCCGTGGGCTCGGGGCCCGAGGTGCTGCTCTGGAAACGGGAGCAAAGCTCTTGATCTGCACCCAGGAGTGACCCGAGAGCCCCTTTGGGGAAGGGGAGGCCTCTGTCCTTCCGGAGAATGAAAGTGCCGAAGGCCCCCTCCATGTGCACGAAGATGGCTGCCTTTTACCAGTGCATCAAGCCTGAGCCCAGGTGCGCCCCTGAGAGCTGAGAGGTGGTGGGGTAGATGGAGGGGCTGAGAGGGAGGGGGGCCCGAGCTCGCACCCCAACCCCCGGGGCCTGAGGGCACTTTCAGTATCTGTGGTCATTTATGACCCCCTTCCTTACAGACGTCACTATGTATATTATATATCTCCTTCAATTATGTGAATTCTGGAACAAAATAATGATTTTCTTTATTTTCTTTGTGACACATGCATATATTGAAACAGAGGGGAGCAGGGTGCTAAGGTGAAGGGGATGGGAAGTGAAAGGAAGAGAGAAGGGGAGGGGAAGTGGGCTGGAAGACAGAGGGTTTTCCTCGGAACATCCCATGCCTGCATAAGGTGGATCCACACGGCACAGTCTGTGTCCTTTTGGTGGAGAGAAGGCAGCAAAGGGCAACATAAAAGATCACTAGAATTGTTCCTGGAACTAACTGTCAGCACTGAAGGGCACCAAAGGGCTTGTTCTTTTTTTTTTCTTAAATGAAGTATAGCTGACATACAATATTATGTAAGTTATAGGTGTACAATGTAGCGATTCACAATTTTAAAGTTTATACTCCATTTATAGTTATTATAAAATATTGGGTATGTTACCTGTGCTGTACGGCGTATCCATGGAGCTTATTTTATACCCAGTAGTGTGTGCCTCTTAATCCCCTCCCTGTGCGCCGCTTCCATTTCCTCTCCCCACTGGTAACCACTCGTTTGTCCTGTCTGTGAATCTGCTGCTTTTACGTTACATTCACTAGTCTGTTGTATTGTTTAGATTCTACATGTAAGTGAGGTCATACGGTGTTTGTCTTTCTCTTCACATGATGCCAAAGGGCTTGTTATTAACTGACAGACTTGCGGAGGGTGGTGGCCTGCCCAAGTTCTTAGGGCGCAGAGGCCGGTGGACCTGCAAAGCCACCTCGCCCTGCTGCAGGTGACCTGATCCTTTGAAAATGTTTGGCCTTTGGTGCACTGTGCTTCCACCATGATGGTACAAAGGGAAGCAGAGCTCCAATGTGGTGGAAATGCATTTGCAAGTATAAGTAAACAGCTTGCATGTCTCATACACCAAATGGAAAATTCCAGTATGGCAGCCTCAATCCAGCCAAGTGCTGGTCATGTGTGCACATCATCTGGGCTGGGTGGACGGTCTTGGGAAACAAATATTGCCACTTTGTCAGCATACATCTGGAGGTGTGGGGGATGCTGGGAGACCTGGCAGACCATCCACTCCCCCCCGCAAGCCTCACTTGCTTCTTTTGCTACATAGGGACAGGAACCCAACAACCAAAGGCTTCCTTGTGAACACATATCTTTGTACTGTTGCAAAGCCCTATGCAGGAAAGTCACCATCGCTGCTATTGTTTCATTAAAATCTTTTTTTTTTTACTTAAAATTATTCAACCTCAGTGTCTGATGCTGCCTGTTTTGAATGGGCCAGAATAGAGTGGTGGTGTGATGTCTCCTCATTAATAGACTTTGGAGCATGACTTCTTAATTAAAAAAGAAAAACAAACAAAACAAAACTTGAGCTCTGCATCTGCTGTGCTACAGAACTGCCAATCACATATGGAACATCCTAGATAAATTTAGCCTTAAGAACTTTCTTCATGTCCTTATTTTTGGTAGACATGCAGAAAAGAGGGGAATTTACTACCTAAAAAAATTCAAGTTAAAAACAGACCAGCCCTCATAAAGCTTCCCTGCGCCCCAGGGTTTGGGTCCATTCATCCCAAGTGGGTAGCGATTAGCACAATTCACAGCTCACTCAGAGACTGTACGTTTCCAAGTCAGATCACATCTTGGCAAGATACCCCAGTGTTAGAATGTTTTCCCAGGAATTGTACAAATGCAGTTTCTGAGGTTGCAAAGTTCAGTGCTCACCTCTTTTATTTATTTTTGGCTGTGCTGGTTTTTTGCTGCTGCGAGGGCTTTTTCTCTAAGTTGTGGCGAGAGGGGGCTACTCTTTGGTTGTGGTGCTCGGGCTTCTCATTGCAGTGGCTTCTCTCGTCGCAGAGCACGGGCTATGTCATGTAGGTTTCAGTAGTCTCGACTCCTGGGCTCTAGAGCACAGACAGTAGTTGTGGTTCACGGGCTTAGTTGCTCCACAGCTTGAGGGATCTTTCCAGATCAGGGATCAAATGAGCGTCTCTGGCATCGGCAGGCAGATTCTTTACCACTGAGTCACCAGGGAAGCCCCTTACCTATTTTTGAAATTATGGTTTTGTAAACATATCTCATAGATTTGTTTTATTCCATTAACATAAAAATGCCTAAAGTAGCGTTTTAAAAATCTCGTATGAAAACATTCATTTCTGAGCGAGTGAAAGCAGGTAACTCGTGTGAAAGCTGTCGTGTATTGCATGAGCTCATTGAGGAACTCCATGGAGACACAGGCTGCATACTTGAATGCAGGTTCCCGTCTGTATGTCTATATACGTCTATAGGAGGGTATGCATCCCCAGCTAAGTAGCTTACCAGTGCACTTCTTCATAAGGACTCTGAGTACCGCAAAATCAACTGTTACAGAAGTTTCAAATAAATGGTATAGTTTATCTTACACGGGACACTACATATACGCTTATAAACTATGCTGTTTGTCTGGCAAAGAAACAGGCTAGCCGCTTCTGGTCCGCTGCCTCATTCTCTCTGGATCCTCTCACTGTCCCTGTCAGCACCCTGGCTGAAGGGAACCCCAAGCACAGGAACCAGGCATCTGAAGCAGGGTCCTCCTTGCATCCATGTTCCTTGACTCCCAAAGGCTCTGCATGGTTCTAGGGCAGGTGATGTCTAGGGAGCCAAGGACAAGAAATCAGACTAAAGAAATGTGACATCATTGAGCTACGTCATGGACTTTTTTTTTTTAATTTATTTTTGGCTGTGCTAAGTCTTTGTTGCTGGGTGTGGGCTCTAGGGCTCCTGAGCTCAGTAGCTGTGGTGCATGGGATGAGTTGCTCTGAGGCATGTGGAATCCTCCTAGACAGGGATTGAACCCGTGTCCTTTGCACTGGCAAGTGAATTCTTAACCAGTGGACCACTGGGGAAGTCCTAAGTCATGAGCCTTGAAAGACACCTGTCTTGGAGACATTGGAGTGTCGCCTGGTCTTGGGAACTGTGACTGAGTAGTGGATGCTGTGTCATCTTTCGCAGAAGGTGAATCCTTTGTCTGACAAGTGTTGTGAGTGCCTCTGATTCATTTGCTCATTCATGCATTCGTTCATTCAACAATCTTTTTTGGGGACCTCCTGTGTGGCAGTACCATGCTTGGTACGTGTTCCCTGTTCTCAAGGAGTGAGTCTTCAAGTTTTACATCTTTAGCCGGATGGGAGATGACTCACTTCTCTAGGTCAAGCCTAATTTTAGGTTTTTTACAGACTATCAATTACTGGTCTCTAGGAAACTGACCTCCCTGTAAGTTCCTTTGCTCCCCTCCTGCTGTCCTCTGAGCACTATGACTCTGTGTTTGAGTTCCTGGTTTTCAGCCCTTTGCTCATCTGATTGCTTTGCTTTCATTTTTTCAAGCAATGTTTACAGTGTTGTGTTAGTTTCTAGTGTATAGCAAAGTGATTCATGTATATATATCTGTAATATATATATACTCACACATACCTACACACTGAGTTGTTGTTCAGTCATTAAGTCGTGTCCAACTCTTTGCAGCCTCATGAACTGCAGCACACCAGGCTTCCCTGTCTTTCACTATCTCCCGGAGGTTGCTCAAACTCATGTCCATTGAGTCGGTGATGCCATCCAACCATCTCATCCTCTCTTGACCCCTTCTCCTTCTGCCCTCAGTCTTTCCTAGCATCAGGGTCTTTTCCAGTGAGTCAGCTCTTCACCTTAGGTGGCCAACGTATTGGAGCTTCAGCTTCAGCATCAGCCCTTTCAATGAATATTCAGGGTTGATTTCCTTTAGGATTGACTGGTAGTATTCCATTGTGTGTATATATACACCACATCCTTATCCATTCATCTGTTGATGGTAGGTTGTTTCCATATCTTGGCTATTGTAAATAGTGCTGTCATGAACATAGGGGTGCATATCTTTTTGAATTATAGTTTTCTCTAGATATATGCCCAGGAGTGGGGTTGCTGGATCATATGGAAGCTCTATTTTTAGCTTTTTAAGGAACCCCCATACTGTTCTCCATAGTGGCTGTACCAATTTACATTCTCATCCCCAGTGTAAAGAGGGTTCCCTATTTGCTATGCCCTCTGCCTATTTTGAGCCTTTTTAATGATGGTCATTCTGACTGATATAAGGTGATAACTGCTTGTAGTTTTGATTATTTCTCTAACAATTATCGATGTTGATCATCTTTTCCTGTGCCTGTTGGCCATCTTTGTGTCTTCTTTGGAGAAATGTCTATTTAGGTCTTCTGCTTGTGTTTTGATTGGATTGTTTTGTTTTTGTTGAGGTGTATGAGCTATTTGTGGAGAAGGTAATGGCACCCCACTCCAGTACTCTTGCCTGGAAAATCCCATGGATGGAGGAGCCTGGTGGGCTATAGTCCATGGGGTCGCTGAGAGTCGGACACGACTGAGCGACTTCACTTTCACTTTTCACTCTTATGCATTGGAGAAGGAAATGGCAACCCACTCCAGTGTTCTTGCCTTGAGAATCCCAGGGACAGGGGAGCCTGGTGGGCTGCCGTCTCTGGGGTCGGACAGAGTCGGACATGACTGAAGTGACTTAGCAGCATGAGCTATTTGTATGTTTTGGAAATCAAGCCCTTGTCAGTTGCATCATTTGCAAATATTTTCTCTCAGCCTGTAAGATTGTTTTTCCATTTTCTTTATGAGTCTCAGCCTGTAAGATTGTTTTTCCCTTTTCTTTATGATTCCCTTTATGAATTCATTAGGTCTCGTTTGTTTATCTTCACTTTTGTTTCTATTGCCTTGGGAGACTGACCTAAGGGAGCATCGCTACAATTTATGTCGGAGAAAGTTTTGCGTGTGTTCTGTTCTAGGAGTATTATGGTGTCGGGTCGTATGTTTAGTCTTTTGGCCATTCTGCTTGTCTTTGGGTGTGGTGTGCGGGTGAGTTCTAATTTCAGTGATTTGCATGCAGCAGTCCAGCTTTCGCAGCACCACTTGCCGAAATAACTGTCCCTCACTGTATATTATTGCCTCCTCTGTCAAAGGTTAACTGACCGTAGGTGTGTGGGTTTATTTCCGGGCAATTTCTTTGCTTTCTTTTCTCCATATGTCAGACTGGATCTACCTTTTCTCCTCCCTGTTGTTCCCAACAAGTGAATGAAGCAGGTTTTATGCACACACCTCGAGGTGTACTCTGAAAGGTCAAATCCTCTGGTTTTGGGCATAAAAGTGTCTATCATGAGGCAGTAAAGCCAGCACGATTTTCAAGCAGAGATTTCTCACAGGAACTTTACAAGCCTTACACATTCCGTTGCCTCAGTAATGTGAAACTTCTTTTTCTAAAAAAAGGTACAGGCAGATCTTGGTGTGAGTCACTAGAGAACAATAGTCAAGTCACAGTTTATTTTTGTCTTTTTCCCCCCAAAAAGGAAAAACTGATTAAATGTTTAGGGAAGGTGAGCAGGTTTAAATCCATAAAGGGGAACTGGATCACAGAATTGTGCAAACAGAGATGTGATGAAAACTGGCGAATGCGGTGAACAAAAGGTCAGGGCTTCTAACTATGCATTGTGGAAGGTACTGGCTTCTCTGATCAGACCTGCCAGTGGGAGTGAGGGCTGAGCACAAGTTAATGAGAAGAAAGGGGAGCATGAGAGCGGGGAAGAGCATTCAGGCAGAGGGAACAGCATCTGCAAAGGCCCTGGGCTGGAGGGAAATGAAGCCTGCAGGGCAGGGAGAGCAGGGCGGGCACACTGGTGCCAATTGTGAGTATGGCTGAAATCCAGATGACCTGCTCGTCTGTCCATGCTTAGATTTACCCAGATAAATACTGGGTAAGATCGTATCCAAGATCTGATCCTTGCTCCTTTCATATCAGCTTTACAGTGGGATTGCTAGAGACACATTGTATCATGTCTTCTTTTCCAAAAACGTCTTTCAATTCAGTCAGTTCAGTTCAGTTGCTCAGTCGTGTCCGACTCTTTGCGACCCCATGTCGTCCCCTTCTCCTCCTGCCCCCAATCCCTCCCAGCATCAGAGTCTTTTCCAATGAGTCAGCTCTTTGCATGAGGTGGCCAAAGTACTGGAGTACTTCACCTTTTTATCTGGTCATTCTTTTTTTCCAGCAGCTTTATTGCCGTATAATTTGTATAACCATAGAGTTCACCTGTTAGGAGTGTGCAGTCACCAGTCTATTTCCAGAGTTGTGCTACTATGAACAGAATGTGATTTGAGAATGTATTCATCTCCCCCAAAGAAATATTCATCTCCCCTTCTGCTCATTAGCATCTCTTCCCATTCTACCTTCCTCTCCAGAGCACCCTACTCCCAACCTTGGCAGACACTAACTTACTGTCTGTCTCAATGGATTTGCCTATTATGGGTATTTTTAAAAAATATTTATTTATTTTTTGGCTGTGCTGGGTCTTCATTGCTGCGCGTGGGCTTTCTCTAGTTGCAGAGAGCAGGGGCTGCTTGCTCGCTGTGGTGCGTGGACTCCTTCCGTGGTGGATTCTCTTATTGCGGACTGTGGGCTCTAGGGCGTGAGGGCTTCAGTAGTTTCTGTCACACCAGCTTAGCTGTCTGGCAGCATGTGGGATCTTCCCAGACAGGAATCTGAACCGGCATCCCCTGCAGGGCAAGGCAGGTTCTTAACCACTGAACCACCAGGGAAGCCTTGTTCTGGGTATTTTATATAAGTGAAATCATTCAGTATTCGCACTTTTGTGTCTGGTTTCCTTTGATGTAGCATAATGTGTTCAAAAGTGACCCATACTGTAGCATGTGTTAATGCTTCATTCCTTTTTATGGCTGGATAATATTCTGTTGTATGTTATGTATCATATTTTAAATGTATTCATCAGTTGTTGAGCTATTTCCACCTTCTGATTATAAATAATGCTGAACATTGGTGAATACATTTTTTGTGTGCATTTCCTCCATTTTTATTGTTGTAGAATACACATAAAATGTTGCCATCTTGAGCATTTTTAAACATACAGGTCAGTAGTTTAAGTACATCCATCTTGTTGTGCAACCAGCACCACCACCCATCCTCAAAACTCTTCATCTTGCAAAACACAAACTCTGTACTCGTTAAACCAACCGTGCACCAACCCACCCCCGCCTCCCCAACCCCCCGCCCCCCCGCCGCCCCCGGCACAATTCCCTCCTTCCCCAGCCCCTGGTAGCCACCATTCTGCTTTCTGAATCTGTGATTTTGATTCCCCAACATAAGTAGTGGAGTCATTCAGCATTTGGCTTTCGGTGAGTGGTCTGTTTCACTTAGCATAACATCCTCAAGGTTCATCCACGTGGCAGCCTATTTTAGAATTTCTTTCCTTTTTGCAGTTGATAAGAAGATACTTGCTTCTGTCATTTTGCTCTTTGTTTTCTCTATGCTTATAGGTTTTTTATCCTTCATTTCCTGTATTACTGTCCCCTTGCAGTTGGTTTTTTAGTATTTATTTTGATTTATTTATTTTCCTGCATCAGGTCTTAGTTGCGGCGTGTGGGAGCCCTGACCAGGGATCAGACCTGGGCCCGCTGCAATGAGAACGCGGAATCTTAGCCACTGGACCACCGGGGAAGTCCTGAGTTGGGTTTTTTGTTGTTGTTGTTGTTGTGAAACTTTTAAGTTCCTTTCTTATTTCCTCCTGTGTGTGTTCTACAGCTGTTTTGTGGTTGCCACAGGGATTACATCGCAGAAGGCAATGGCACCCCACTCCAGTACTCTTGCCTGGAAAATCCCATGGATGGAGGAGCCTGGTGGGCTGCAGTCCATGGGGTCGCTACGAGTCGGACACGACTGAAGTGACTTAGCAGCGGCAGCAGCAGGGATTACATTGAACATCCTAAAGTTATAATACTCTAATTTGGATTTGTTCCAGCTTAACTTCCATGATACACAGAACCTCTGCCCCTTATCACTTCTGTTCCTCTTCCTTTCCGTTGTTGATGCCACAGAATAAGATCTTTAAGCATTGTGTGTCTAAAAACATAAATTAATAATTTGAAAAAAATACAGTAACCTCTTAAATTAGCTAGAAAACAAAATGTGGAGTTACAAACAAAAGTTACAATAATACTAGCTGTTAGACTACTAATTGCTCTTTAAAAATGTGTAAGTCTCTTAAATTATGTGGAAAACAAAGTGGAGTCATAAATCAACCATAAACCAGTGTTGACCCTTGAACATTGAGGGTTGTTGTTAGGAACAGCAACCCTCCACACAGTCCAAAATCTGAGTCTAGCTTTACAACTGGCCCTTCGTATCTGTGGCCTATCCAGGGATTCCACCAGACATGGATCATGTAGTACTACAATACATATTTGCTGAAAAAAATCCACATCTAAGTGGACCTGGGCAGTTCAAACCCATCTTGTTAAAGGGTCATCTGTACTGGCTTTTATAATTGCCCATGTATTTCCCTCTACTAAGGTTTTAAGTTAGTTTTTTTTAAATTGAACTATAATTGATTTACAGTATTATGTTACAGGTGCATAATATAGAGAATCACAGATTTTAAAGTTTATACTTCATTGATTATAAAATATCAGTGATAGTCCCTGTGTTATACAATGTATCTTTGTACCTTATTTTGTACCTAATAGTTTGCACCTCCTACCTCCCTCCATAGTACCCCTTCCCCCTTCTCCACTGGTAGCCACTTGTTTGTTCGCTATATCTGTGAGTCTGCTTCTTTTTTGTTCTATTCACTAAATCGTGTATGTTTTAGACCCCACGTATAAGTGATGTCATGCAGTATTTGTCTTTGATTTATTCCTCCAAGTCCATCCGTGTTGTTGCAGATGACAAAGTTTCATTCTTCTTTGGCTGAGAAGTGTTCTATTGTGTTTATCTTCTTGATCATCTTCTTTATCCATTTTTAAAATACAGTTTCAAGTTACTGTCTAGTTCCCTTTTATTCCAGCCTGCAGGACTCCCTTGAACATTTCCTGCAGGGCATGTGTAGTGGTAATGGACTCCTTCATCTTTTATTTATCTGGAAATGTCTTAATTTCTTACCATACTTTTCAAGGACAGCTTTGCCACATTTAGGGTTATTGGTTGACATTTTTTTCCTTTTAGCATTTTGACTATATCTCCTTCCTGCCTTGTACCCCCCAGAATTTCTGATGAGAAATTTGCTGATAATCTTACTGGGGATTCTGTGTATGTAATGATTTGCTTCTCTCTTGCTGCTTTCAAGATTCTTTATCTTCGGCTTTCAACTGTTTGATTATAATGTATCTCAATTCATTGAGCTCCTTTGATGTTGTTATTTGTGTCTTTCATCAAATGTGGGAGGTTTGGGGCCATTATTTTTTCAGATAGTCTCTTTACCCCTTTTTCTCTCCCCCACCTCCTTCTGGGACTCCTACAATGTGCATTTTGATCCATTTGATGGTGTCCCATAGGGCCCTTGTACTTCCCTTGTATCTCAGACAGTAAAGAATCTGCCTTCTATGCAGGAGACCTGGGTTTGATCCCTGGGTTGGGAAGATCCCCTGGAGAAGGGAATGGCCACACACTCCAGTATTCTTTCCTGGAGAATTCCACGGACAGAGGAGCCTGGTGGGCTACAGTCCATGGGGTTGCAAAGAATCAGGCTCTACTGAGTGACTAACACCTTCATTGTCATAGGTCCCTTAGGCTCTGTTCAGTTTACTTCAATGTTTTTCTTTCTATTCCTCAGACTGTAATTATCATGACCTATCTTCAAGTTTTTTGATTCTTCTACATGCTGAAATCTGTCTTTGAAACCCTCTACTGAATCTTTCATTCCAGTTACTATTTCAGTTGTCTTTTTTTTTAGCCTCAGATTTTTTCTTCCTTTTTAGGCTTTCTCTCCTTTTATTAATACTTCCATTTTGTTCATACATTATTTCCTTGAGTTTCTCTACTTCTTTAGTTCCCTGAGCATCTTTAAGATCATTGTTTTTAAGTCTTTGTCTAGTAGATTAGCCACCAGATCTTTTTCAGGGACAGATTCAAAACTGGACATTTGAATCTAATAATATGGTGACTCTGGAAATCAGTTCTCCCCCTTCATCTGGGTTTGCCAGGCTTTATTTTTTGTGCCAAGGATTGGCCTGAAGTGTAATCTTAAGGTCTTCTAAGATCTTTTATAAGCCTGTGAGTTTCCCTGGGCATATGCAGTAACTTTCTCATCTTCCCCATATATACAGTAGCTTTGGAATGTCCTAGTAGTCAATGCCTGGCTCCAAAAGGGGAAATCAGAAAACTGAAGTGGGGAAAGGGGACATGGGGCACCCAGCCCCGCCCTTTAAATCTCCCAGAAGTTCGAGCAGCTAGAAGGGGTGGGGCTTGCGACAGTAGGGGCAGGCGCAACAACAGTGGCAGCCTCGCAGCAGCTGTGTCACCCGAAGCACTAACCACAGCGCAGACCTCTAGTATCTGGAGAGCTGCTCCTTTTCGCCCACCATGGTTCCTTCAAGCTGTGTGCAAGCCGCTCTCAGATGCAGGGCTGCCTGGCAAGAGAGTTGGGAGTGGGAGTGAGTAGATGCTATTGAACTATGAGCTGAAATTGACTGAAATTACCTGCAGTTTACATACCAGCCTTCCTCTGGGAGTTGCAAGCCTTAAATGGACTCCGAAATAGCTACACCAAACAGATTCTGCCAGTGTAGTTGTTGTCTAGGTGGGAGAGAAATTCCTGGTGCCTCCTACTCCATGGTATTCCTAGAATCTTCCATAGACATATGTGTTTATTTCTCTAAGGTAAATACCTAGGAATGGAATTGCCAGACTGTATGGTATCTTTATGTTTTATGAGGTTTCTTCCCCAAGGAGCTGTTTTCCAAAGTGTCTGTAATGTTTTGCATTTCTGTCGACAATGAATGAGGGTGCTTGCAGCCACTTGTTATTGTCTGTCTTTCTGTGTAGCCCGTCTAGTGGGTGTCAAGTAGCATCTCACTTTGGTTTCAGCTTGCAGTTCCCTAGTGATGGGCTTCCTTGGTGGCTCAGTGGTAAAGAATCCACCTGGAATGCAGGAGACAGGGAAGATCCCCTGGATAAGGAAGTGACAACCCTTTCCAGTATTCTTATTTGGGAAATCCCATGGACAGAGGAGCCTGGCGGATTATAGTCCATGGGATTGCAAAGAGTTGGACATGACTTAGTGACTAAACAACAAAAATGGTCAAACATCTTTTCATACGCTTATTGGCTGTTTGTTTACTTTCTTGTACAAGTATCTGTTTAAATCTTTCATCTACTTTAAAATAGATGCCTTTTATTATTGTTATAAGAATTATTTATGGATTCTGGATACAAATCACTTACCAGATACACGATTTGCAAAAATTGCTCACAGTGTGTGGGCTCCCTTCACACTTTCTTGATAGATAGGTTTGAAACAAAAAGTTTAGAAATTTGGTGAAGTCCAACTTATGTTATCTTCCCTTTTAGTGTTGCATCTCAGTAATCATTGCCTAGCCCAAGATCATAAATTTATTCCAATGTTTTCTTCTAGGAGTTTTTATAGGTTTAACACTTACATTTAAGTCTGTGATCCACTGTGAGGCAATTTTTATGTGTAGTGTGAGGTAGGAATATAAATTATGCTTTGGATGTGAATGTCCAGTTGTTCCAGCATTTGTTGAAAAGACTGATTCTTCCCACATTGAATTGTCTTGGAACCCATGGTTGAAATCAATTGGCCATAAATATATTTTATTTCTGGACCCTGAATTCAGTTTACCTATATGTCTATCTGTATGCCAGTACCATGCATTCTTTTTTTAATTTTTTAGTTGGAGGATAATTTCTATACAATATTAGAATGTGTTGATTTCTGCTGTGCCATAATGGGAATCGGTCATGAGTATATACATATATATCCCCTCCTTCTTGAGCCTCCCTCCCACCTCCGCCCCTAGTTGTCACAGAGCGCCGGGCTGGGCTCCCTGTGCTATATAGCAGCTTCCCACTTTCACTTATTTTTAATCGGAGGATAATTGCTTTCCAGTGTTGTGTTGGTTTCTGCCGTACAACAGTGTGGATCAGCCATAAGGACATCATACATATGTCCCCTCCCTCTTGAAGCCCCGTCCCGCCTGCCCCCCGGTCCCTCCCCTGTCGGTTGGCACAGGGCACAGGGTTGAGCTGCCTCCGTTACATGGCAGCTTCTCCCTAGCTATTTTGCGTATGACAGTACCATGCATTCCTGGCTGCTGAAGATTTGTGTCAGTTTTGAAACTGAGAAGTATGAATCCTCCATCTTTGTTTTTCACTTTCAAGATTGTTTTGGGTCCTTTGTATTTCCATATGAATTTTCAGATCAACTTGCCAATTTCTGCAAAAAGAAAAACAAAACAAAACAAAAATTTCCGGGGAAAAACAATCCAGGTGGGATTTTGATAAGGATTGCATTGAATCTGTGTTATCAATTTGGAAAGTATTGCCATCTTAAACGTGTTTTTTTCATCTGTGAACACTGGATAACGTTCTGTTTATCTGTGTCTTCTTTAATTTCTTTTAGCAATGTTTTGTAGTTCCCAGAGTACAGATATTCTGCCTCCTTGGTTAAATTTGTTCCTGAGTAGTTTATTCTTTTGTATGCTGTTGTCAATGGAATTTTTTTTTTTTAACTTCATTTTTGGGTTGTTTACTCCTGGTGAGAGAGCAATGGATGTGACAGGCATCGAAGCTCACAGCCTTGAAAGTAAGGGCAGGGGTAGGCAGATACCTTACAAACAAGTTGCTGTTGACGGCTGTGGTGAGCATTATAAAGACAGGCACAGGGCCTGAGAAAGAATATCAAACAGAGGTAAGCATAGCCTGGAGGGTGGTATGGAATGAGCAGGTCTGTAAGGGTGAACATGAAGGCTTTTTTGTACTTAATTATGGGCTCAGGGTCATGTACTCAGGATACAGATATTTTTCTTTGCATTGTGTAAATAAGTATAACGCATGGGTATCTTTAAAATACCATAGTTTAAACCTGTTCTCATTCTTCATGTGCGTAAACTTCTGTAGAATTTTTTAGTATGAGCTGCAGCTAATGATAGAATTCTGCCAAAAACTGAGGAGAAGCCTGTGGTGAGTTAGGGTTCAGAGAGCGGGAGTGGGAGCAGCCCCCACAGGGATCTTTCTTTGGATCCAGGACTCCCTTGGATTCTGTAGGCGCCCAGATGCACACTGTGTGGAGGGGGCTGGAGGCTAAGCACCCTCTTGAGTTAATGAGAACCCCTGAAGAGGCCCCCTCAGGCCCAGATTTGAAGAACAAGTTTTTCTGTTCTTGGACTTGAGCTGTCAGAGCAACAGAGTGGGAGGGGGGAGGGCAAAAGCTGGTTGAGGGAGTGTTGGGACCACTTGATCTGAACCTTGAGTTCCAGCAAGAAGCAGGAGGGATCCTGGGAGATACTGGGTATTTAACACATTGCTTTTCTAAATAAAAGGGCTTCCCTGGTGGCTCAGATGGTAAAGAATCAGTCTGCAATGCAGGCGATCTGGGTTCAATCCCTGGGTTGGGAAGATCCCCTGGAAGAGGGTATGGCAACCCATTCCAGTATTCTTGCCTGGAGAATCCCCATGGACAGAGGAGCCTTGTGGGCTACAGTCCATGAGGTCCCAAAGAGTCAAACACAACTGAGTGACTAACACTTTCTAATTAAGTTTCTCCTTCTGGCTTTTTCTTGACCTTTACTCAGGTGGGGGAACGTGTATTCAGCAGTACTGGTTACTAGGCTCAACAGAGAAGACATTCCCTTTCTAACAGCTGCAGAGTGTTTGCTCCTGAAGCATCCAAGTGGAGGGGCCGGTTCTCCATCCTTGCACCCCTAAGTCTCAGGGGGCGGACATGCCTCCGTGGCCTGGAACATAGTTTTATCTGTTACTTGGCAGCAGTTTTATTCACGGTCCATCGAGCTGTGGGGGCACTGGGAAGATCAGGGCTCATTTAGGAGCCCAGGTGTTTTGATCGCTGATACTGGTGGCTCTGAAGTGACCTGTTTGCCCAAGGAGACTGTGCCTTCATGGGACAGAATGGACCATCCCTAGGGTATACCTGTTGTGTGTGTTCTTGTCTGCAGTTGTGCAGAGGTGTGAGCCCGTGGTGAGAAACGAGGTGGAGAAACCAACAGCTCTTCTCAGCGGGTGCTTGTGTGTGCTGCATTCTCAGTCCCATTCAGTTAAAGTGTTACTGCCTGTGTTTTGTAGATGAGGAAACTGAGGCTCAGCCCTCATCAGTGCTAGGGTGCAGCTTCAGCTCCAGGCCTGCCTCACTTTCAAGTCTTTCCCTTTTCTTCTGCACCATATTGACTGGCTCAGTCATTCTTGAAGGAAGTCAACCCTGAATATTCATTGGAAGGACTGATGCTGAAGCTCCAATCCTTTGGCCACTTGATGCAAACAGCCGACTCATTGAACAAGTCCCTGATGCTGAGAAAGATTGAGGGCAGGAGGAGAAGGGGGGTGACAGAGGATGAGATGGCTGCACAGCATCACCAATGCAATGGACATGAACTTGGGCAAACACTGGGGAATGGTGAGGGACAGGGAGGCCTGGCGTACTGCAGTCCATGGGGCCGGACACGGCTCAGTGACTGAACACCAACAAGCACACCATATTGCATTCTTATTCATAAGAAGGCGTTTCGGACATAAAAAGCAGGTTTTCAGACCTCCCATGTGTGGTGAGCCTGGCTGGTCGTCCCTTCGTCTGTGGGGTGAATTTTGCCTCCGAGCGTGAGTCTGTTAGCAGCCTTGCATCTGGCGCTGCTCTCTGCATCCGGGTCCAACAGATGTACCTCCAGCAAGAAGAGCCCCAGGCTGTCCTCTAGGGTCCCCCGCCCTCCTTCCAACCTGCTCCTGAGCCCCCTGCCCTGGCACAAGGCTTTATCACAGCCACGTCATTCAACCCAGGGAGCAGCACGTCAGAGCTCCTGGGTCTGTTCCACACTCAGTGGGGTGGACGCCCTCCTGCACACCTACCTCAGAGGCTTGTGCACACACTCACGTATGCCTTCACATTCTCAGCCCTTCCCAGAAAGGAGCCTTTTATAAAATGTACAGATTTTGTTTTCCATTTGAATTTTCAAAGTTTGTAAATTTATAGCAGCAAAACTGCTGGGTAGTGATTGCCCTGGTGGTGCAGCGGTTAAGACTGCACCTTCCAATGCAGGCAACATGCTACTGTTGGTCTAACGTCTCTGCTTCACTATTTTGGACCAGTTAACACATTTTTGTTGTTGTTGTTCAGTCCCTAAGTCGTGTCTGACTCTGTGTGACCCCAGGGACTGCAGCACGCCAGGCTCCTCTGTCCTCCACTGTGTCCACAGAGTTTGCTCAAATTCATGTCCATTGAGTCAGTGATGCCATCCAACCATTTTGTCCTCTGCCACCCTCTTCTCCTCCTGCCTTCAACCTTTCCGAGCATCAGGGTCTTTCCCAATGAGTCAGTTCCTCGCATCAGGTGGCAAAAGTATTCGAGCTTCATCGTCAGTCCTTCCAATGAATATTCGGAACTGATTTCCGTTAGGATTGACTGGTGTGATCTCCTTGCAGTCCAAGGGATTCACAAGAGTCTCCTCCAACACCACAGTTTAAAGGCATCAATTCCTTGTTCCCTACCCAATAGTTTTACTGCTATAAATTTATAAACTTTGAGAATTCAAATGGAAAACTGCCACAAAATCTGCACATTTTATAAAACGCTCCTTTCTGGGCAAGGCTTGGTGCCTAGCCTTCTTTATGAACCATCTCTCACATCCAAACATGACTACTGGAAAAACCATAGCTTTGACTATATGGACCTTGTTGGCAAAGTGATGTCTCTGCTGTTAATAAACCTACCTGATACCTAATACATGATCTCAATTTCAAAATGAGAATACTTAGAGTTCTTGGGGATTAAATGAGATAATTCAGTTGATAAGTCGTTGCAGTTGTTAACTCCAAATTCAGACAATAGAAAGCTCGAGCACTTGTACTTTCTAGCTCACTGGCAACCATGGAAGACGGTACCCAAGGTAGCAGTTGGTACTTAACCAGTCCTCACCGTTTTTATTCTCCTTGTTCCTTGCATTTTCCTGCTTTTCCTCCTCTACTGCACCTTCCTTCAAATACTCTGGTAGCTGCCCCTTCCCCTGTAGTAACTTTAAGCAGCAGGAGTCTATGGGATCAAGGATTTTGAAGGAGTTTGCATTCGATCTATAAATTGCTTTGGATAGTATGGACATCATAACAATAATAAGTCTTTCATTCTATGAACATGGGATGTCTTTGCAATTATTGACATTATTTTCAGTCTTTTGGCAACATTTTTTAGTTTTCAGGGTATAAGTCTTTTGTCTCTTTGGTTAAATTTATTCCTAAGTACTTTGTTCTTTTTGATACTGTTGTAAATAGAATTACTTTTTGAATTTCCTTTTTGGATTGTTCATTGTTATTTTATAGAAACAACTGATTTTTTTGTGTTCATTTTGTGTTCTGCAGCTTTGCTGAATTCATTTATTTGTCCTAATAGTTTTTTGTTTGTAGGGTGTGGATCTTTAGGATATAAGATCATTTCATATGTGAACAGATATAATTTTACTTTTTCCTTTTCAACTTGTATGCCTCTTATTTATTTTTCTTGTCTGTGTGCTCCAGCTAGAACTTCAGTACTGTGTTGAGGAGATATGGTGAGAGTGTCTTGTTCCTGATCTTAGAGGAAAAATTCAGTTTTTCACTGTTGTATAATGTTAGCTGTGGCCTTTTCTTATATGGCCTTATTACATCAAGGTAGTTTTCCTTTATTTCTAGTTTTTTAAATTTTTTGTCATAAAAGGTGTTGACTTTTGTCAAATGGCTTTTTTGCATCAGTTGAGATGATCATTTTTTTTTTCTACATCCTGTTGCTCCAACATTTTTGTAAAGTCAAATTATATCAAAATCAGGAAGCAAGGCTTATGATTGCTTGTTCACTTTTTAAGGAGTTGGCTGATCAGGGATGGACTGTTTGACATTAATATTAAAGGAGACCTAATTATTAGACTCAACTCTAGCAAAGACCTGCAACTTCTTTCCTCTGTTAAATTTTTTTTTTTAATTTCTCCCATCATTGCCCATTGTGTACTGTGTATAAGTGATAAATGTTAATTCATCAGTTAAATATTTTAGCTCCCTTTTAAAGTGGGAAAATTCATAATGACTGCCAATAAGAAATAGCTTTCCAAGTAAATGATGAGTTAGTCTGTGTAGGATAGAATGTGCTGTTTTAAAAGTCAGCTATGGGGACTTCCCTGGTGGTCCAGTGGTTAAGAATCCTCCTGCCAATTCAGGGGACACAGGTTCAATTCCTGGTCTGGCAAGATCCCACATGCTTGCCGGGCAACTGAGCCCCTGTGCCACAACTACCGAGCCTTCACTCTGGAGCCCACGTGCTGCAACCACTGAAGCCCTCTTGCTCCAGAGCCTGTGCTCCGCAACAAGAGAAGCCACTGCAAGGAGAAGCCTGCAGACTGCAACGAAGGGCAGCCCCTGCCCCCTGCAAGCAGAGAAAGCCCATGCACAGCAGTGAAGACCCAGCACAGCCAAAGATAAATATATTAATTTTTTAAAAAGTCAGCTGTGGAAGGCAGGGGCACAGCTCAGTACTCTCTAGCAGGAACATTGGCCAGTAATCATTTATTTGAGTTCGATGAAAAGTTAGAGGTTTTTAATTCAGGAAGAAGCCAAGTCCTTATGGATTAAATGATGATAGTATTTGGGATGATTTACTTTGCAATGACCTGGCGGAAGTGGGAGGGGATAAGGGGTTAAGATGAGCAAGAGTCATATGTATTAAGTTCATTATACATTCTGTGTACTTTTGTTTGAAATTTTTCATAAAAAGTTCTAAAAAGAAATAAGGTAAATAAATGATGGTGCAGCATCCAATCAAAATATTATGTAGCCATTACAATAACACATCGAGGATTTTACTGATGTGGGATAAGAAAATCGGAAGTCAGTCTTACCAATGTAGTGCATGTGTGCTTGTGCACATAAATATTTGCATAGAAAAATATTGGAAGGAAAAATATTAAAACATTGTCTGTGGTTAGTCTTCCTTGATTGGTGGGATAGTGAGTGATTTTCTTTCTCTGTGTCTTCCAAACTTTCTACGGTGAACAAGAGAAAAACGTAATTGCTTTTTAAGATTTTTTAGATTGGATTACAGTTGCTTTACAATGTTGTGTTGGTTGCTGCTGTACAGCAGCATGAGTCGGCTATGTGCATACATGTATCCCCTCACTCCTGAGCCTCCCTCCCACCCCTGCATCCCAGCCCTCTCGGTCCTCACAGAGCACCGAGCTGAGCTCCGTGTGCTACCCAGCAGCGTCCCACTGGCTGGCTGTTTCACGCGTGGTAGTGTAGATATGCCAGTGCGCCCCTCTCAGTTCCTCCCGCCCTCTCCTTCCCCCACTGTGTCCACAAGTCTGTCTTCTCTGTCTGCGTCTCTATTCCTGCCCTGCAAATAGGTTCTTCAGTATCATTTTCTGGATTCCATATATATATGTTAATACCCAGCATTTGAGCAATACATAATTTCTGAAAATTTTTCTTTCAAAGAAAGAAACTGCATCTGCATTGTATAAATTGGTGAAGCTTTCCCAGTTTTCTGTTTTCCATTAAATGGATCTGGTCAGTGGTTAGATAAACACTGATGTGGTTACTAATCTTGAGCCCTGGACCTATTTTTTGGCCTCTGTCTTTGCCAGGGTCATGGGCAAAATTCAGTCACCACCATCTCGGTCATTGACTTCAGTTAGACTTGTTCCTCTCACATGGCTTTCTCCCTGATTTTTAGTGAGCTGGACATGATTTCCACGAGGGTGATGGACATTAAGCTTCGGGAGGCTGCAGAAGGCCTTGGGGAGGACAGCACAGGTAAGGCCTTCCTTCACTCTCCCTGCCCTGGGAGGACCCTTGTTGGGTTGTGGGGCTGGGAGAGGGGCTTCCGAAGAAGGGCTTCGGGTTCTCCGCATGGAGAGTGGGTTCAGTTCAGTGTGTTCAGACACTCCCAGATCCCTCTCAGGGGCTGGAGAGCACATCCAAGACTGTGGACGGCCAACTGAGGGCCGTGCTCCTTTGCTTCTCCATCAGACACACCAGGGACAACGTGTGTATGTGTGTGGGTGTGTGTGTGTGAGAGAGAGACCAAGAGAGAGATTAAGTCCTTTTCCTTGTTCCTGAAGGTGAACATATCCCCAGGTTTAGTTGACAGAAGCAGGGGAAGAGAGAAGCTATGGAACATTCCTCATCCAGGAACATCCAGAGGTTTCAGTGAGACATTAGGCAAAGTCTTGGATGGTCTAAACATCCAGAAGAAATAACAATATCAAGAGAGAGCCTTTGGTGCCTCTTTTATGGCTTTTATTCTCCTTCCAGAGACCTTTATTGTGCTTTTCTATGGAGCTGAATTCCAAGTCCATGAATCATCATTTCAAAACACACTGCACAAGTTACCCAGTTATGTGATTGGTTTACTGTTATCTGTAGATTGCTCTGTGTGTCTTGATAGAGGTGGAAAATTGACCTTAGGAAACACATGTGATCTCCCCACATGAGCCTCATATCAGCTATTTGTATTCACCTTATTTTTGTGGCAGAGGTTTCCACTTTTCTCTCTGCTGATTTAAGTCAAAGTACTAGTAGTGATTGTCTTTAAGGTAGTTCAAGTGAACAGCTTCCAAAAATATTAAACCCTAGCTCTTAACTCTTAGCTTCAGATACTAATTTCATTAAAGACTTAATTTCATATAATACAGATTTTTCTTATTATCCTATATATTAGGATTACTTTTTTCTTTCACATTTCAGTACATGCAGTGGTAATTTTCTTTTCAACAAATGGTGCTAAAGCAATTGGACATTCGTATGTTAAAAAAAAATGAAATTTGAAAGTTCACAGTTGGTTTGAATTCAAATGAGGGTACAAAAATTAAATGTATAATCGGCATAAATGTAATAACTATAAATCTTTTAATAAAAGAAAACATAGGAGCAAATATTTATAACCTAGGATTAGATAAGAGTTCTTAGATACGATACCTCAGACTCTAAAAGAAAAGGTTGATAAATGGAACTTTCTCAAAATTTAAAACTTTTGTTCTGTGAAAGATGCTGTTAAGAAAATGAAAAGTCAAGTCACAGACTGGGAGAAAATATTTACAAATCACATTTGACAAGAGCAGTCAAAATTTGACAGTAAGATAACAACCCAATTAAAAGTAGGTAAAGAATTTTTAAAGATGTTCTACTTAAGAGGATGTGCAAGTGGCAAAAAGCACATGAAAAAACGCTTAACATCAATAGCCGTTAGTGCAAACTAAAGCTATGATGAGACACCATTATACACCTACTAGAGTGGGGGAAACCCAACAGAGACACACTTGACAATAACAAATGCTGCTGCTGCTGTTGCTAAGTCACTTCAGTCGTGTCCGACTCTGCGCGACCCCATAGACAGCAGCCCACCAGGCTCCCCCGTCCCTGGGATTCTCCAGGCAAGAACACTGGAGTGGGTTGCCATTTCCTTCTCCAATGCATGAAAGTGAAAAGTGAAAGTGAAGTCACTCAGTCGTGTCCGACTCTTCTCGACCCCGTGGACTGCAGCCCACCAGGCTCCTCCGTCCATGGGATTTTCCAGGCAAGAGTACTGGAGTGGGGTGCCATTGCCTTCTAGGAGATTTCAAGGCAGCTGAAACCCTCTTATACTGCCAATGAAAATGCAAATGGTGCAGCCCCTTGGGAAAGTACTTGTCAGTTTCTTATAAAATTAAAAACGCACTTAGTCTATGATTCGCCAGTCCGACTCCTAGGTGTTTACCTAAGAGAAATGAAACTGTATTTTATTTTACACAAAAGCCTATAGCAATTTTACTTTTGTTTACTACTTTGTTTATATCTATACAACGGAACCAACTCTTTGGGACCCCATGGACTATAACCCATTTGCCAGGCTCCTCTGTCCTTGGAATTCTCCAGGCAAGTATACCAGAATGGGTTGCCATTTCCTGCTCCAGAGGATCTTCCTGACCCAGGGATTGAATCCAGATCAGATCAGTCACTCAGTCGTATCTGACTCTTTTCGACCCATGAATCACAGCACGCCAGGCCTCCCTGTCCATCACCATTTCCCAGAGTTCACTCAGACTCACGTCCATCGAGTCAGTGATGCCATCCAGCCATCTCATCCTCTGTCGTCCCCTTCTCCTCCTGCCCCCAATCCCTCCCAGCATCAGAGTCTTTTCCAATGAGTCAACTCTTCACATGAGGTAGCCAAAGTACTGGAGTTTCAGCTTTACCATCATTCCTTCGAAAGAAATCCCAGGGCTGATCTGCTTCAGAATGGACTGGTTGGATCTCCTTGCAGTCCAAGGGACTCTCAAGAGTCTTCTCCAACACCACAGTTCAAAAACATCAATTCTTTGGCACTCAGCTTTCTTCACAGTCCAACTCTCACACCCATACATGACCACTGGAAAAACCATAGCCTTGACTAGATGAAACTTTGTTGGCAAAGTAATGTCTCTGCTTTTGAATATGCTATCTAGGTTAGTCATAACTTTCCTTCCAAGGAGTAAGCGCCTTTTAATTTCATGGCTGCAGTCACCATCTGCAGTGATTTTGGAGCCCAGAAAAATAAAGTCTGACACTGTTTCCACTGTTTCCCCATCTATTTGCCATGAAGTGATGGGACCGGATGCCATGATCTTCGTTTTCTGAATGTTGAGCTTTAAGCCAACTTTTTCACTCTCCATTTGCACTTTCAAACACGTGTATGCCTGTGGCGGATTCATTTCGATATATGGCAGAACCAATACAATATTGTAAAGTTTAAAAATAAAAATTAAAAAAAAAGAGGCTTTTGAGTTCCTGTTCACTTTCTGCCATAAGGGTGGTGTCATCTGCATATCTGAGGTTATTGATATTTCTCCCGGCGATCTTGATTCCAGCTTGTGTTTCTTCCAGTCCAGCGTTTCTCATGATGTACTCTGCATATAAGTTAAATAAGCAGGGTGACAATATACAGCCTTGACGTACTCCTTTTCCTATTTGGAACCAGTCTGTTGTTCCATGTCCAGTTCTAACTGTTGCTTCCTGACCAGCACACAGATTTCTCAAGAGGTAGATCAGGTGGTCTGGTATTCCCATCTCTTTCAGGATTTTCCACAGTTTCTTGTGATCCACACAGTCAAAGGCTTTGGCATAGTCAATAAAGCAGAAATAGATGTTTTTCTGGAACTCTCTTGCTTTTTCCATGGTCCAGCGGATGTTGGCAATTTGATATCTGGTTCCTCTGCCTTTTCTAAAACCAGCTTGAACATCAGGAAGTTCACGGTTCACGTATTGCTGAAGCCTGGCTTGGAGAATTTTGAGTATTACTTTACTAGCATGTGAGATGAGTGCAATTGTGCGGTAGTTTGAGCATTCTTTGGCATTGCCTTTCTTTGGGATTGGAATGCAAACTGACCTTTTCCAGTCCTGTGGCCACTGCTGAGTTTTCCAAATTTGCTGGCATATTGAGTGCAGCACTTTCACAGCAGCATCGTTCAGGATTTGGAATAGCTCCACTGGAATTCCATCCCCTCCGATCCCAAGTCTGCTGCATCTCCTGCATGTCTTTATCCACTGTACCACCTGGAAGCCCCATGCAATGGAACAGTACTCAGCAATAGATAGGAACAAGCTCTTGATTGATGTAACAACATGGAGGAATCTCTAGCATGTGGTGATAAGTTTAAAAAGTCAAATCAAAAGGATACATGCTGTCTGAATGACTCTGGAAAAGGAAAAACAGTCAAGAGCAGAGAAGATATTAGTGGTTTCCAGGGAAAGGTTTGACTATAAAAGGCAGCACAGGAGGGTGATGTGTGACTTTGGTGGTGATTATTCAGCTCTGTGTACCCCTAAAAGAGTTCATTTTATTAATAAAATTTTTAAAACAACTTTCAAATGATGTACTTTAAGTCCCCTACATACAAACCTTCAAGTTTCAACTTTTAAAGATGAGAACGTGTCTGCCAGCCCCTGTATGGCAGCTGTTGTACTCTACCTGCTGTACTTTTTAAGGTCAGATCAGATTAGATCAGTCGCTCAGTCGTGTCCGACTCTTTGTGACCCCATGAATCACAGCACGCCAGGCCTCCCTGTCCATCACCAACTCCCGGAGTTCACTCAGACTCACGTCCATCGAGTCAGTGATGCCATCCAGCCATCTCATCCTCTGTCGTCCCCTTCTCCTCCTGCCCCCAATCCCTCCCAGCATGAGAGTCTTTTCCAGTGAGTCAACTCTTCGCATGAGGTAGCCAAAGTACTGGAGTTTCAGCTTTACCATCATTCCTTCCAAAGAAGTCCCAGGGCTGATCTCCTTCAGAATGGACTGGTTGGATCTCCTTGCAGTCCAAGGGACTCTCAAGAGTCTTCTCCAACACCACAGTTCAAAAGCATCAATTCTTTGGCGCTCAGCTTTCTTCACAGTCCAACTCTCACATCCATACATGACCACAGGAAAAACCGTAGCCTTGACTAGACGAACCTTTGTTGGCAAAGTAATGTCTCTGCTTTTTAATATGCTATCTAGGTTGGTCATAACTTTCCTTCCAAGGAGTAAGCGTCTTTTAATTTCATGGCTGTAGTCACCATCTGCAGTGACTTTGGAGCCCAGAAAAATAAAGTCTGACACTGTTTCCACTGTTTCCCCATCTATTTGCCATGAAGTGATGGGACCGGATGCCATGATCTTCATTTTCTGAATGTTGAGCTTTAAGCCAACTTTTTCACTCTCCACTTTCACTTTCATCAAGAGGCTTTTGAGTTCCTCTTCACTTTCTGCCATAAGGGTGGTGTCATCTGCATATCTGAGGTTATTGATATTTCTCCCGGCAATCTTGATTCCAGCTTGTGTTTCTTCCAGTCCAGCGTTTCTCATGATGTACTCTGCATATAAGTTAAATAAGCAGGGTGACAATATACAGCCTTGACGTACTCCTTTTCCTATTTGGAACCAGTCTGTTGTTCCATGTCCAGTTCTAACTGTTGCTTCCTGACCTGCATACAGGTTTCTCAAGAGGCAGATCAGGTGGTCTGGTATTCCCATGTCTTTCAGAATTTTCCACAGTTTCTTGTGATCCACACAGTCAAAGGCTTTGGCATAGTCAATAAAGCAGAAATAGATGTTTTTCTGGAACTCTCTTGCTTTTTCCGTTAAGGTACTGTACTGTAATTTTGGACTTCCCTGGTGTCTCAATGGTAAGAATCCACCTGCAATGCAGAAAACACAGGAGACACTGATTCAGTCCCTGGGTCAGGAAAATCCCCTGGAGGAGGTCACGGCAACTCACTCCAGTATTCTTGCCTGAAGAATCCCATGGACAGAGAATCCTGGTGGGCTACAGTCTGTAGGGTCGCAAAGAGTCGGACATGACTGAAGTGACTTAGCACAGACACACACACATGCATTCTTAATATACAGCCAATTGTATTAGTTGGGGCCCTAGGCTAACTTTGTTGAACTTAGGAACAAAAAGTTTACTTATGAACACGTTCTTGGAACAGAATGCATTAGTATGTAGAGGGACTTACTGTACCAGATTTGAAAAATAGTCAAGTGGATTTTTTAGAAATAAGTAAAACTATTATGATGAAAAATTCAATTGATGAGTTTATTAGCAGATTATATCAGCTTGAGGGAGATCTCAAGGAAGTACACAGAATGTATCATAAAACGGTAAAAGGAAGGAAAATACAGAAAGAGGACAAGAAGCATGGAGATAAATGAGAGGGTATAACGTGTGTTTGAGCAATGTCTTAGGAGAGGAGAGAGTAGCTGAGAATTTTCTGGAATTCAGTTAAAAAAAAAAAAAAAGATAATCCAATCTACACATTTAACAAACTGAATGACTCCCAGGAAGGATAAATAAAAGGAAATCCACATAGAATTAAAGTATAGAATACTAAAGACAAAAGTGAAAAATCTTAAAATTAGTCTGAGAGAAAAATAAAAGGACCTTCAGAGGAGCAAGAAACTGACTTCTTGACCACACAACAGAAGCCACAAAACAGTAAAATGATGTCTTCAATATTATTAAAAGAATAACTTAGAAAAAGTAACTGCCAACCTAGAATGTTAAACCTAGAAAAATGATGTTTCAGGAAGGAGCTTCAGGAATAAAGTCATTTTCAGATAAACAAAAACTGAGTTTGTCACCAGGAGAGCCTCAGATTCCAAAGGAATCTGCCTTCAGGCAGGAGGAAAATCATACTCTGTGGAGTGTCTGGGCAAAGAAGGAATGACAAGCAGAGAAGATAAGAAACAAGCAGACACATCCAAACAGACATGGAGGGACCTCCCCGGCGGTCCAATGGTTAAGATTCTGTGCTTCCAGCGCAGGAAGCGCGGGTTCAATCCCTGGTCGGGGAACTAAGATTCCACCTAATGTGTGGCATGGCCAAAGATTAAACAAAATAAAATTTTAACAATGAACAAATAAAAGCAAATGAATATGGAATAGTATCTTTGGGTTTTTAAAGATCAGAATGAAAACAGTAGGGCATTAAATAAGATGAAAGTATTCTAACTTACTGAAGAACTGACTTATTTGAAAAGACCCTGATGCTGGGAAGATTGAAGGCGGGAGAAGGGGACGACAGAGGATGAGATGGTTGGATGGCATCACCGACTCAATGGACATGAGTTTGAGTAAACTCTGGGAGTTGGTGATGGACAGGGAGGCCTGCCATGCTGCAGTCCATGGGGTTTCAAAGAGTCAGACACGACTGAGCGACTGAACTGAACTGATTCTAACTTTCTTATTTTGTTCCATAATAGAATGTGTAGTATAATTTCTAGGGTAAGCCCTGAAAGAACAGAGATAAAAGACAAAGTTTACAAACTAGAAGTGGAAAAAAATGGAATGTTCTTTTAAAGTCAGTTAATCCAAAAGACAGAAAGAAAGATTTTAAAAGACCACAAAGATGGTAGACTTGTTTTTTATTAACATGGCAGTAATTAGAATAAAGGCTTCCCAAGTGACTCAGCTGGTAAAGAATCCACCTGCAATGTGGGAGACCTGGGTTTGGTCCCTGGGTTGGAAAGATCCCCTGGAGAAGGGAAAAGCTACCCACTCCAGTATTCTTGCCTAGGGAACAGTCCATGGGGTTGAAAAGAGTCAGACATGACTGAGCGACTTTCACCTTCAAGTGATTCATTGGTAAAGAAGCTGCCTGCCAATGCAGGAGAAGTGAGTTTGATCCCTGGGTGGGGAAGATCCCGTGGAGGAGGAAATGACAACCCACTCCAGTATTCTTGGCTGGGAGATCCCATGGAGAGGAGTCTGGTGGGCTGCAGTGCATGGGGTTTCAGAAGAGTGGGACATGACTTTGTGACAACAACAAACTAGAGTAAGTGGCAGTAGCTAATTCTATTAATGTTCCAGTCAGAAGTTAAAGGTCAGATTGGTTTTCTAAAACTCTCGTGGTGGTTCAGTCGCTAGGTTGTGTCTGACTCTGTGACCCCACGGACCCTTCCAGGCTCTTCTGTCCATGGGATTCTCCAGGCAAGAATACTAGAGTGGTTTGCCATTTCCTTCTCCAGGGGATCTTCCCGACCCAGGGATGGTACTTGTGTCTCCTGCATTGAAGGCAGATTCTTTACCACTGAGCCACCAGGGAAGCCCACTCTAAAACTCTAAATCTCTTAAATATAAGGATTAGAAAAGTTTAAGGTAAAAGGAAAGAAGAAAATGAAACTTGCTAACACTGGGCCAAAGGAAGCTGGAATGGTTGTATCAATAGCAGTCAAAATAAACTTTAAGGCAGAAAGCATTACTATTAATAAAGAGGGTCATTTCACAAAAGGTTCACTTCTACAGGAAGATATTAATTCTCCCTTTCTATAACATTTATCAACATAATGTCCAAAGTTACAGAGTAGAAACTGGCAGTTAAGTAAAAAAGATAACTCTACAATCAGAGTGCGTTATTTTTAATACAGCTAATTGATAGGACAAGTGTATTAAAAATTAAAGACATAAAGTACTTGGGCAACACAATTAAAAAGAAAAGACCTTGTCCTAATTGACGTGTGTGGGCCAGTGAAGAGAATACATTATTTTCAAGCACTCTAGGAACATTTTCAAATTTATGGTAAGCCATAAAGCAAGTCTGGACAAATGTCAATGGATTCAAATCATGTAGTGTGTTCACTGACCGCAGTGCAATTAAGCTAGAGTTCAATAGCAAAGATTAGAAGAAAATTCCTTCTAATCTAAAATGCTTGGATATTAACACATACTTTTCTAAATAACCTATAGGTCTAAGAAGCTATTATAATGAAAATTAGAAAATATTTTACCAAATATAAAGAAACTACATATCAGAACACATGAATGCAGCTAAAATAGATTTAGCAGGAAATGTGTTGCCTTGAAAGTGAAAGTGTTGGCCGATCGTTTGTGTCTGACTCTTTGCAACCCCATGGACTATAGCCTACCAGGCTCCTCTGTCCATGGAATTCTCCAGGCAAGGATACTGAAGTGGGTTGCCATTTCATTCTCCAGGGGATCTTCCCAACCCAAGGACTGAACCAGGGTCTCATGCATTATGGGCAGATTCTTTACCATCTGAGCCACCAGGGAAGCTATATTGCCTTAAATGTGTATATTATGAAAACAGAGAACCTAAAAATTAATTAGCTAAGTATTCATCTCAAGAAGTTTAAAAAGATAGCAAAGTAAATCCAAAGGAAAGTAGGAGAAAGGAAAGAAAAACTAAAACAGAAATTAGTGAAATTAAAAAAATATTGCATTAATATTGTTAATGCAAAAAAATATTGCACTTATTCTTTTCTCATGTGAAAAGAATTAACAAAGCCAGACTTTTTTTTTTAAGGCAAATGAAACTGACAAACCTCCTATGTTATTGATCCAGGAGACAAGGAGGTGCAGATAATACCAGGGCTAAGAAAAGGGGGCTATATTATAGATAGTATAGATGCTAAAATAAAAGGCTGTTATTAATAACTATATGCCAATACATGTGAAAATGTGGGAACCTAGAGTCTGTCATACAGAGTTACGTTGTCAGAAAGAGAAAAACAAATAATCATATATTAATACATTATATGAAACCGAGAAAAGTGGTACTGATGAATCTGTTTGCAGGGCAGGAATAGCGATGCAGACATAGAGAATGGAATTGTGGGCAGAGTGGGGAAGAGAGCGTGGGAAGAATTGAGAGAGTAACACTGAAACATATACACTACCATATATGAAATAGACAGCTAGTGGAAAGCTGCTGTATAGCACAGGGGGCTCAGCTCAGTGCTCTGTGATGACCTAGAGGCGTGTGGTGGGGGGAGTGGGTGGGAGGGAGGCTCAAGAAAGAGGATGTATATATTTACAGATAGTTGATTCACGATGTTTCACAGCAGAAACTAACACAACATTGTAAATCTTCTGTATCACAATTACAAAATAAACAATAAAATAAAATTAGTGATGAACCTGGGGGAAAATGGAAAAAAGATAGTTAGAAAAGTAAAACAATAAAATGAATTCAAGAAGCAGGAAACCCAAATAGTTCCTATAACCATTAAAGAATTTAAATTAAAAAGCCTAGTAGGTGAACAGATATAACACACATAGGCCCCCACTGTATGGTCTACTAATCACGACAAATCAAAGTGTTCAGCGACTGTACTTCGGATCTTCGTAGCCACTCCCTTTAATTCCAAAGCACTGTCTTCAACTGTAAAGGACTGTGAGGCTACATGTTTGTTCCATCTTCTGGGATGCATATCTATCTGTCAGCTGGCAAAGGCCAGGTAGTGTCCTGTGATTCAGAAGAACTCTGAGGAGCCTTTCAAAATAATAAGCTCTCTCTGAGGCCCACCAGGCTTCCCTGATAGCTCATTTGGTAAAGAATCCGCCTGCAATGCAGGAGATCTGGGTTTGATCACTGGGTTTGGAAGATCTCCTGGAGAAGGGAAAGGCTACCCACTCCAGTGTTCTTGGGCTTTCCTTTTGGCTCAGCTGGTAAAGATCTGACTGCAATGTGGGAGACCTGGGTTCGATCCCTGGGTTGGGAAGATTCCCTGGAGAAGAGAAAGGCTATCCTACCCACTCCAGTATCCTGGCCTGGAGAATCCCATGGACTGTACAGTCCATGGGGTCACAAAGAATCGGACACGACTGAGCGAAGACCCATCAGTTAATAGCATGGACATTTTGAGGTTATAAAGGTAAGGAAACTTCCACAAGAAGTTAAGAAAGGGTTTCCTGGGTGGCCCAGGGGTTGAGAATACACCTGCCAATGCAAGGGACAGGGCTTCCATGCCTGGTCTGGGAAGACTCCATATGCCCTGGGGCAGCTAAGCCCTTCAAAGCCCTAGAGCCCTGGCGCCTGTGCTCCACAGGAGGGACCACGGCAGGGAGAAGCCTGAGCACCGCAACTAGAGAGTAGCCCTGTTCCTGCCACTGGAGAAAGATGGGAAGACCCGGTGCAGCCAAAAAGTAATTAATTAACTAGGTAACATTTTAAAAAAGAAGTTAAGAAAACTTGACTGTAGAACTCATTTCTTTTGGGGTATGGATATACTCCCCTTAAGGAATACAGTAGGTATTCCTGCTATAGAATAATCCTAAGAAATTCTCCACATGAAGGCAAGATCATGTATACTTCCCAAGGCAGGCATTAATGTAAACAAATTATAAAGATCCTACTTTTTTTAGAAAGGAATTCACCTTACAAAATGATCTACTTATCAAATGAATCAGTTGTGAGTGAATTTTCAGGATAGACTAGACAGCATCCTGATAACCGGTGACATTCCATCCTTCTGTTAGTTCTCATATTCAGAAGGAAAGGAATCAACTTTGCTGAGCTACTGAAATCTCAGGATCCTGAATATGATGGGAATTTGTGGGTGAGGGCGAGGGTGACGTCAGAGAAGAGATCACGAAATGTTTAAAAGTATAGACCAGCGGTCCCTAGCCTTTTTGGCACCAAGGACTGGATTCTTGGACAACAGGTTTTCTCTGGACCGGGGTTGGAGGGATGGTTTGGGGATGATTCAGACACATCATATTTATTGTGTACTTTATTTCTATTATTACTGTATCAACTCCACTTCAGATCATCAGGCATTAGATTCCAGAGGTTGGGGACCCCTGGTGTAGATTCCAACACTCCAGGAAGCACGACAGAGTCAGCGCTACCACCACCAGTTGGTGGGTTTTCTCCCCAAACGTTGCTAGCTCATCACCGCATTTGGCACTCCAGCAGCCCCTCTTGCCCGTGAGGCTGGGCCTCCTCTGGTTGTCCATGGTGCTCACATCCATGCTAAAGGAAGCACTTGAGAATTTTTTAAATTTTTATTTTATTGAAGTATAGTTGATTTACATTGTTGGATTAATTTCTGCTATACAGCAAAGTGACTCACCTTATACACACACACACACACACACACATACATATTCTTAGCACTTGAGGATTATTTTGAAAAATGATTTGGGTTATCACTATGGTCTTTACCTCACCAAGACTTTTTGCTTTTGACTATTTTTATTTTAGGGATTAAAATCTGATTTTGCTTATACAATGGAATATTGCTCAGCATTTAGAGAAAGGAAGACTGGAAAATGCATGCATCTCCATGCAAAATCTCAAACACAATATATGGAGGGAAAGGAGCAACACATAAGCATATATGCTGTATGAGTCTACCCAGAATGTCCTGTGTGGATTCAAGAATGGGCAAAACAAATATGGTACTATAAATAAGGACAGTGGTTGCATCAAAACAATTGGGGACGGACATGTACACACTGCTGTGTTTAAAATAGGTAACCAATAAGGACCTACTGTATAGCACAGGGAACTCTGCTTAATGTCATGTGGCAGCCTGAGTGGGAGGGGAGTTTGGGGAAGAATGGATACCTGTGTGTATGGTTGAGTCCCTTTGCTGTTCAGCTGAAACTATCACAACATTGTTTGTTAATCGACAGTGTGAAGTGAAAGTTGCTCAGTCATGTCTGACTCTTTGTAACCCCATGGACTGTACAGTTCATGAAATTCTCCAGGCCAGAATACTGGAGTGGGTAGCCAATCCCTTCTCCAGTGGATCTTCCTGACCCAGGAATCGAACTGGGTTTTATATCCCGAGACGAAATACAAAGTTTTTGAAAACAAACTCAGAATAAATTTAAGGACTTCCCTGTTGGGCTTCCCTTATAGCTCAGTTGGGAAAGGATCTGCCTACAATGCAGGAGACCTGGGTTTGATTCCTGGGTTGGGAAGATCCTCTGGAGAAAGAAATGGCAACCCACTCCAGTATTCTTGCCTGGAAAATCTCATAGACAGAGGAGCCTGACAGGCTATAGTCCATGGAGTCGCAAGAGTTGGACATGACTTAGCGACTAAACCATCACCACCTGTTGGTCCAGTTGCATGAAGAAATGGCAGCCCACTCCAGTATCCTTGCCTGGAGAATTCCATGGACAGAGGAGCCTGGTGGGCTACAGTCCATGGGGTTGCAAAGATCGGACACAACTGAGCAACTCACACACACTGTTGATCCAGTGTTTAAGAGTCCACACTGCCAGTACAGGGGGCCCAGGTTCAGTCCCTGGCTGGGGAACTAAGATGCCATATGCCATGTGGCAAGGCCAAGGGATAAAAATAAATAGGTCAATTTGGGAAGGAAGAATATAAATTTTAAAAAAGAATAAATTTAATAACCAAGGAAGTGAAAGACCTGTTGAAAATGATTCATTTTAAGTAAGAGGAAATTTGCTTGTGCTTTTGACTCTGTGATCATGCTCCAAAGCTTTCTTGACTCTTTCATTCAGTGTCCAGAATAGAAATCAAGATTTGTTTTCATGTGTGCAAAAATGGTATGCTGTGTGCTTCGTGTCCTCCTGTGTGGGAAAAGGACTTATTGGAAGTGAATAATGGATGTTTGGACAGAAATCTTACTTTCTCTCCTTGCGCACATCTCATCCATGTTTGGCAGATACTTACATGCATTCTTTCTGTGTAGGAAAGAAAAAGTCCAAATTCAAAACGTTTAAGAAGTTCTTTGGGAAGAAGAAGAGAAAGGAGTCGTCTTCTTCCACAGGAAGTAGCACCTGGAAGCAAAGTCAGGCGAAGAACGAGGTCATGGCCATTGAGTCAGGACCAGTGGGCTACGACTCAGAGGATGAGCTGGAGTGAGTTGTCTTTTCCATCCTTCGGGCTTGTGTGTTCCAGGGAGCAGAGAAGGACACAGGAGTACCCCAAAACTCAGGCTTGTTGTCATGGTTACTCGATGGACTTCTGAGCCCACTCTCCTCCTAAATAATTCCACAGAAGGTGTTTGAGATTCTTACGTAGAAGTGGTGTTTTCTGTCTTTTTGTACATAGGGATGCAGAAAGTTGGTGGGGGGGGATTATTAGGTACCTGCTATGTGCCAGGTGTGTATATATCAAAAGTCTGCAATAAATATAGAAGGGGAGGTAAGAGATATCATCTTATAAGTGAGCAAACCAAGTTTGGGAGAAATTTCAGAAAAATCTGCCCAGTGTCCTGCTCTGCAGAGTGGCAAGATTAGGCTGTAATCCCTGATTTCATTTGATTTAAAACTCTTTTTGAGGACCTGGATACTATACCAGAAAAATACTTCTGTCTAAGCCTAAATCTTGAATAACCGAATAAGAAAATTTTCCACTAGATAGGAGTAGGGGGAAGGCTTCTTAATTTACTTCTTAGAAAAATCATCCAAAAAATATTGTTCCCTACAAAATCTGGGAAAGTTGCTTGGTCGTGTCTGACTCTTTGTGACCCCATGGACTATACAGTCCATGGAATTCTCCAGGCCAGAATACTGGAGTGGGTAGCCTTTCCCTTCTCCAGGGGATCTTCCCAACCCAGGGATCGAACCCAGGTCTCCCGCATTGCAGGTGGATTCTTTACCAGCTGAGCCACAAGGGAATGCCCTCCCCCCAAAAAACATTGTTAGGAAGAACAAAACCAATAGGTATGAAATATGGGAAAGTCTAGTGAAGAAATCCTTATTTCCTAACTTGTATTTCATCAAAATATAGTTACAATGCATATGCTTCAATTATTCTAGCAGTTATTTCTTGAGTAAAAGGAGGGGGGAAAAAACAACAGATTTGTTGCCTTTTCAGGTTTTATGTTTCTTTTAAACAACATTGACACCTTAATTTGAGAATAAAACTCTTTGGGAGGCATAATGACCCTGGTCACAGACCATACTGAGATAGGTTCACCAGCTCTCGCATCCCTGGGAGGGGTCCTGTCTCCTCCCTCCTCACCAGTCTCTTCGCCCATTTCTAAAGGAGTAGAAATTACACTGGAGTGTTCCATTCCCAGGTGGCGCTAGTGGTAAAGAACCTGATTGCCTGCCTGCCTGCCAGTGCAGGAGACATAAGAGATGTGAGTTTGATCCCTGGGTTCTAAAGTTCCCCTCGAGGAGGGTATGGCAACCCACCCAGCATCTCCTGTCCTGGAGAATCCCATGGACAGAAGAGCCTGCAGGGGTACAGTCCACTCTTCCACAGTCAGACAAAACTTAAGGAACTTTGCACACAGGTACAGAAATTACACTGACCACTTGGTGGCAGCAAATGACTAAAGAGGAGAGGTTTGAGTTTAGTCTTTCAGATTTTTTCCTGGTGTTGGCGGGGAGCAAGAAGCACCCACATGGTAGCTTGTGAAGAGCGAGCTCTACATGCATTTTTAAAAGGCAGCTCCAGACTCTTGGGGAGCAAGAGATAATATTGCTCACTTTTTCATGTCTTCACTGGGCCAGCCCCAGGGCCATTATAACACTTGCGCCCCTGCCCCCACAACACACAGCCTGTCTCTCCACCAAAACACAGACAAGAAACGAGAGCATGGCTGGAGGGGTGAGCTGGGCTGAAATGACCTGTCCACTTGTCCATCTTCTATTGCCAGAGTCCATGGACAATGCCCTTTACATCTTTGTATTCTCGGCACTTGGCGGGGGCCAGTCCTCGGTGACTGGTGGGGGTTCCCTGGAGTGCTGCTAGGAGAGGAAGCTTGCTGTGGGGTAGGGATGAGGCCCAGCAAACGTCCTTCAAGAGCAGAGAGGAAACAACATCTCTTTTTTATCCCAGATTTACTGAGAGATCACTGATATATAACACTGGGAGTTCTAAAGCGTACACTGTGTTGATTTAATGCACTTATATACTACCAAATGATCACCACCACAGCATTCGCTAATTCCTGCATCATGTCAGCTAATTACTATTTCTCTTTTGTGGTGAGAATGTTTAAGATCTACGCTCATCGCAGTTTTCGAGTCTATAATATGGTATAATTAACTTTAATTGTTGTGCTGCACCAGCTGTGCTGTAGCCCCTGAACTTACTCACCTTGTGGCTGGAAGTTTGTACCCTCTGACAACATCTCCCTGTTCCCCCTACCCCCCAGCCCCTGGTAACCACTTTTTAATCTTGTGTCTGTGTTTGCGAAGTCACTTCAGTTGTGTCTGACTCTTTGCGACCCTGTAGACCATAGCCCACCAGGCTCCCCTGTCCATGGGGTTCTCCAGGAGAATACTGGAATGGGTTGCTTTCTTTTTTAGATTCCACATGTGAGATCATAGAGTGTTTGTCTTTCTCTGTCTGACGTATCTCACTTAGCCTAATGCCTTCAGCGTCCAACCATGTTGTTGAAAATGGAAGGATGTCCTTCCTTCTCATGAATAAATAATATTCCATTGTACAATTTACAGAATTAGGTATCACACCTTCTTTACCCATTCGCCCATTGATGGACCCCTAGTTTGTTTCCATATTTTGGCTGTTGTGAATAGTGCTACAATGAATGTGGGAGTTCAGATGTCTCTTCAAGATCCTGTTTTCATTTCCTTCAGATAAATACCCAAAAGCAGAATTGCTGGATCATATGATAGTTCTGTTGACACTGAACTTTTTGAGGAACCTCTATACTGTTCTCCATAGCGACTGCCCAAGTTACATTCTCAGCAAGAGTGCGAAAGGGTTCACTTTTCTCCACATCCTTACTATCACTCCTCTCCTTAGATCTGAAGTGATGTCTCTTTGGTTTTGATTTGCATTTCCTTGATGGTTGGGGATATTGAGTACCTTGTCACATGGCCATTGGTCATCTGTTGTCTTTGACAAAATGTCTATTTAGATCTTCTCATTTTGTAATTGGATTGGGTTTTTGGTGTTGAGTTGTATGAGTCCTTTATATATGTTACTATTTTGGATATTATCCCCTTACCAAATACAAGTTTGCAAATATTTTTTCCCACTCTGTAAATTGCCTTTTCATTTCATTGATGGTTTCCTTTGCTGTGCAGAAGCTGCTTAATGTGATGTATTCCTACTTGTTTATTTTTGCTTTTGTTTCCTTTGCTTTGATGTCAGATTCAGTAACTCATTTCCAGATGTCAGGGCACTTACTCCCTAGTTTTTCTTCTAGGAGTATTTCAGTTTCAGGCCTTACATTCAAGTCTTTAATCCATTTTGATTTTTGTGTATGGTGTGAGATAGTGATCCAGTTTCATTCTTTTGCATGCAACTGTCCAAGTTTTCCAAACACTGTTTACTGAAGAGGCTGTCCTTTCCCCATGGTATATTCTTGGTTTCTATGTCATGGAGTAACTGACAGTATACGAGACAAAAATTTAAAGGTGCTGTTTAGTCTCTGTGAAGGGTCCATGAGCCTGGTAGACTTTGGAGAAACTTCTCATCAATCACTATGGGCAAAAAGGTCCACTCACCAGGGTTTCCCTGGTGGCGTAGAGGAAAAGAATCTGCCCGTCAGTGCAGGGGACACGGGTTCGTTCCCTGGTCCAGGAAGATCCCACGTGCCCCAGATCTGCGAAGCCTGTGTGCCACAACTGTTGAGCCTGTGCTCCAGAGCCCAGGAGCTGCAACTGCTGAAGCCTACATGCGCTACAGCCTGTGCTCTACAACAAGAGAAGCCACTGCAATGAGAAGCCTGCACACCGCAACTAGAGAATAGCCCGTGCTCTCCACAACCAGGGAAAGCCCGCATACAGCAACAAAGACCCAGCACAGCCAAATAACAGAAAATAAATTTATAAAGAAAAAAGTTCCACTTACCAAGGGGCATTGATGCTGACAAACCACACAAAACCCTGTAGATTTGAAAAAGTTGATGCCCATTTATTGAGTCAACATGGTTATGCTTCTTGAGTCTCTTAATCTTTTGGATTGGGCAAGTTTGCTCAGGTTTTCCTTAAGATCTTATAGAAGGGACTCTTCTGGTGGTCCAGTGGCTAAGACTCTATGCTCCGAATGCAGGAGTCCATGGTTTGATTCCTGGTCAGGGAACTAGATCCCACATGCTACAGGTTTGCATGCTGCAACTAAAGATCACACGTACTGCAACTAAGACCAGGTGTAGCCAAATGAATAAATTTTTTTTTAAAAGACCCTATAGAAAACCCTGACCAACTTTTTGGCCAACCCAATGTAGCAGTTTTACTTCATCACTCCGCCTCCCTGCTTTGTTTCATGTCACTGATCTGATGGAGACTATCCCACAATCTGCATTTGTTTTCTTTTGGTGTGATTGATCTCATCCCTATATTCTCTGAATTTCTTGTAAAGTAGTAGATGGACCTATATACTTAATTAGAGGTGGATTCAAGATGGTACTGGTACTTACTGCCCCATCACATCATTAGGCACATGCTTTCTGCTTGTCTTACTTCTGGTGATGCCTAGACTGAGTCGTGGACTCAGGGGTTCTTTCTTTTCTGATCCCTCCATCAACCCTCATCTGGTGGTTTTTATACCTGTTGATGCTCACTCAGTGCTCATCTACTTTTGCTTTATTGACTACGTCAAAGCCTTTAACTGTGTGGATCACAACAAACTCTGGAAAATTCTTAAAGAGAAAATTCCTAAAGAGATGGGAATACCAGACCACTTGACCTGCCTCTTGAGAAACCTGTATGCAGGTCAGGAAGCAACAGTTAGAACTGGACATGGAACAACAGACTGGTTCCAAATAGGAAAAGGAGTACGTTAAGGCTGTATATTGTCACCCTGCTTATTTAACTTATATGCAGGGTACATCATGAGAAATGCTGGGCTGGAAGAAGCACAAGCTGGAATCAAGATTGCCAGGAGAAATATCAATAACCTCAGATACACAGATGACACTACCCTTATGGCAGAAAGGGAAGAAGAACTAAAGAGCCTCATGATGGAAGTGAAAGAGGAGAGTGAAAAAGTTGGCTTAAAGCTCAACATTCAGAAAACGAAGATCATGGCATCTGGTCCCATCACTTCATGGCAAATAGATGGGGAAACAATGGAAACAGTGAGAGACTTTATTTTCTTGGGCTCCAAAATCAGTGCAGATGGTGACTGCAGCCATGAAATTAAAAGACGCTTGCTCTTTGGGAGAAAAGTTATGACCAACCTAGACAGCATATTAAAAAACAGAGACATTACTGTGCCAACAAAGGTCCGTCTAGTCAAAGCTATGATTTTTCCAGTAGTCATGTATGGATGTGAGAGTTGGACTATAAAGCTGAGCGCTGAAGAATTTATGCTTTTGAACTATGGTGTTGGAGAAGACTCTTGAGAGTCCTTGGACTGCAAGGAGATCCAACCAGTCAATCCAGGCTCCTCTGTCCATGGAAACTCTCCAGGCAAGAATACTAGAGTGGGTTGCCATGTCCTCCTCCAGCGGATCTTCGCAACCCAGGGATCGAACCCAGGTCTCCTGAATTGCAGGCAGATTCTTTACCAGCTGAGCTACCAGGGAAGCCCAATGTAAGACTACCAATTACTAATATTAGACTTAGAATTACACTGAATCACCAGGGAAGTCCCAATCCTTATTTATTTTTATGCTCACATTGTCCCACCTTATGCTACTGAGGGTCACTTCAGATTAGTTCCTTGTACTTTTGATGTTTTGACATTCCATTTGTTTCTGAAGGGTTCTTTTCTTTCTTGCCTGTTGAGAAATTTTAGATTATTTTGCACATTTCCTGCCCTAGACCTGTAATCAGCCATTTCTTCATAGGTTCCTTTAGCATGCAGTGGTTTTTAGAGACCACAGTTTGCCCGCCAGTGGTGACGATTGCTAGTTGTTGTTCAGTCACTCAGTCACATCCAGCTCTGCGACCCCATGGACTGCAGCACATCAGACTTCCCTGTCCTTCACCATCTCCCGGAGTTTGCTCAAACTCATGTTCATTGAGTTGGTGATGCCATCTCATCCTCTGTTGTCCCCTTCTCCTCCTGCCCTCAATGTTTCCCAGAACCAGGGTCTTTTCCAGTGAGTTGGCTCTTCACATCAGGTGGCCAAAGTATTGGAGCTTCATCTTCAGCATCAGTCCTTCCAATGAATATTCAGGGTTGATTTCCTTTAGGAATGACTAGTCAGCTATCATTGCTTCTGAGCCTTTCCAGTAGATATAGCTAGGGAATATCTTTTTTAAGAGAGAAAAATAAATCATTAATTCACTGATATTTCCAGTTCAGATTTAATTGTACAAAAATTTTACTTCCTTAATTCTTTGTTTGAATTCATTTTTCTCTAATACTGGAAATCTTGGTTCTTAATGAGACTGACAAAATTGTTTTCTTCATCGTATAATATAATAAATTTATTACTCCCTTCCCCACACAGAGGTTACATACTATAAAGATCGCTCTGTATTGTTTTTTTAATCAACATTGCTACTAATATAAGAACTACAATTTGCTGTCTTTGTGCTTTCTGGTCTTAGAACGTATCCTATTACGGAGGTAGTGTCAAACGTCGCTTGGATATCAAGCTAAAGTCTCTTGAAATCATTCTTTCCTCTGTGTGGTTATGCCCACAACCTGATATAAAATTAGACTTGTTTGTTTTCTGGTTTTAGAGACCAATTGATTTCCCTTTTTGTTTGGTTTTGTCTTTTAACTATGCCAAATGCTTACATAGTTTCAGGGACAAAATTGTAATTGTAAGTGAATACCGTGGCACCCTGTCTGCCCATCTTGTTCTGTCCTCCCCCTTCAAGGAGGCTATTTTAATTCATTTGTTCCTTATCCTCCATTTTTTATTTTTTAAAAAATATACATAGTAACTTTCCTGGAGGTCCAGTGGTTGAAACTCCATGCTTCCAATATAGGGGGTGCACGTTCAATCCCTGGTCAGGGAACTAAGATCCCACATGCTGCCCAGGGCAGCCAAGATATTAAAAAAAAACAAAAACAAAAAACCTTTTAAAAAATATACACAAACACACATATGTTCATATATGTTCCCCTTTCCCACTCAGAGCTAACCCACCATAAACCATGTTTATTTTTCACTTAGTAGGCTCTGATGTCGCCTGTACCCAAGGATGCTCCTCACGCCTTGGTCGCCTGCAGAGCCTCTGTTCTCTGTTACGTGACATGCACCTGCTGGGGGACATGGGTCTGTCTCCAGCCTCTTGCATTTGTAAATGCTGCTGTCGTCAGTGGTCTCGAGCACAGGGCATTTTGTGTCTTCACAGTGTGTCTTTTCCACACTGTCTCGAATTCTAGTTACACGCAGAGTGGAGGTGTTTGGGGGTGATTATGGTTTCCAGAGGGCATGGCCACAGGCTGCCCACTGTTGGAGGGAGCCCCAGGTGCGCGTGTGGCCTTGTGACAAGAGCTGTTGGCAGAGGGGCCCTCCTGGTTCCTTCGCTGGGCCTCACTCTCTCCCAGACATGTGAGGACACTTGTGAACTTCAGGTTCCGCACTTACACACTTACTGTGGTGGCTGCAAGTGTTACTGACCAGGGCTCTTGGCCTCCATAAGCAATAGAAATGGGCTTCCCAGGTGGGCTAGTGGTAAAGAATCCGGCTGCCAATGCAGGAGACGCAGGGGATGCAGGTTCAATCCCTGGGTTGGGAAGACCCCTTCGAGAAGGAAATAGCAACCCACTCCAGTCTGCTTGCCTGGGAAATCCCATGGACAGAGGAGCCTGGTGGGCTACAGTCCATAGGGTCGCAAAGAGTTGGATATGACTGAGCAACTTAGCACAATCAATAGAAATAGAGGCCAGAGAAGAAATTCAGGCAAGGCTTTACGTGGGCCCCTGCTAAAACAGGGGGAAATGTAAACAAGCAGTAATTTCTCTTGCTTGCTGGCTCCTTGAGAAGGGGTGAACTTGTTCCTTATATGGGGTAAGGATAGAGGTATGTCCAGGGGTCGGGCTACAGGGGTGGCTTAGGTGGTTTGCCCACCCCTTAGGTGGTGCTGTCAGAGAAGGCAATGGCACCCCACTCCAGTACTCTTGCCTGGCAAATCCCATGGACGGAGGAGCCTGGTGGGCTGCAGTCCATGGGGTCACTAAGAGTCGGACATGACTAAGCGGCTTCACTTTCACTTTTCACTTTCTTGCATTGGAGAAGGAAATGGCAACCCACTCCAGTGTTCTTGCCTGGAGAATCCCAGGGATGAGGGAGCCTGGTGGGCTGCCGTCTCTGGGGTCGCATAGAGTCGGACACGACTGAAGCGACTTAGCAGCAGCAGTAGCAGTAGGTGGTGCTGTGTGCGAGGGACATGCGCGGCCCCCTGCTTTTGCTCCCCTGTCTTCAAAAGTAGCAGTCGGGTTTTCTGGTCTCTTCGTCTCTCCTGTCCAGATTGCCCCAGTTGTGCGTGCACGCAGTTGTTTTCAGTCCCGTACCATTTCCTCGTGTTTTGTTGCTCTCGAAGAGGTGTGCCCGGGTGCAAGCATCGCAGCTCTGCAGCAAGGGCCCCAGGGCCCAGGCGTCTCACATCACTAACCAGCACAGTTAGGTCTGTGGGGAGCAAGGGCACACCCAGAAGTCCCCAGGGTCTCCCAGGGAACAGGATGCCCAGGGCGGGCTGGGGGGAGCTGGTGCTGAAGATGGCAGTGTCTGCGGGCCGGGCTTTCCTTCCTTCTTCGTCTTGTCTGAGTCACCTCCTTCCACCTATTGTTCAGGTTGCCAGTGCCACTAGGAACATCTGACACTAACTGCCACAGCCTCTTAGGACGTTTTGTGAACATCCTGTGGGTTCCTTTCCCAATTGGAGCCCGGAGCTTGGGGACGGGGAAGCGTCTGAGCCGATGACGCCCAAAGGGCCTGCCATCTACACACTGGCCGAGTCGCACTAGTATCATCAGTAGTGAGAGGGGGCGTGGCTTTGCACTTGGTAGTTTCCTTTCATAAATTATTTATTTATTTATTTTTGGCTGTGCTAGGTCTTCCTTGCTGCCCGGGCTTTTACTCTAGTTGTGTGGAGTGAGCGGGGGGCCGGGGTCAGGGGTGCCTTTCGAGTTGCGGCACTCGGGCTTCTCACTGCGGTGGCTTCTCTTGCTGCAGAGCACGGGCTCCGGGGCTCTTGGGCTCAGGAGTTGCTGCTCAGGAGTGGTGGCACAGGGGCTTAGTTGCTGCGAGACATGCAGGGTCTTCCTGATCTGTCCTTTCGTTGTTAGTCACCCAGTCATGTCTGACTCTTTGAAACTCCGTGAGCTCTAACCCGCCAGGCTCCTCTGTCCTTGGGATTTTCCAGGCAAGAAACTGGAATGCCATTCCCTTCTCCAGGCTATCTTCCTGACCCAGGGACTGAACCCGCGTCTCCTGCATTGGCGGGTGGATCCTTTACCACTGAGCCACCTGGGAAGCCCGCCACCCTCATTTCAAATTCGTGGTTGTGTGTGTCCTGGACCACATGGTGAGGATGCCTCTGTCCAGCAGGCCCTCATTCTCCTGTGCAGACATTCTCCCAGCCCCGCAAGGGAGTGCATGCTCGCCCACAGGGGACAACCTGGCCCTCTCCGGGTGTGCAGCACAGCCCACTCCACAGCCCACCAGCCAGCCCAGGCCCCCTGCCAGCCCTTCCTCTCTGCAGGCCTGCTGTTCTGGACCTCTCACCTCATCAGACCTCGGTTTTCCCCTTAATGAAAAGAATTCACACCACCTTCAGATATGTCAGGAAAATTCCTAGCTCTACAGAGCTTCTAACAGTTGACCGTGGTATTTGATGGAATGAGCTGAGTCAGAGCAGTTATAATGAATGCGGCTGGACGGTTGATGGAGGGTGCGCCCTTACCCTCCTACCCGTAGGTTCATCCCGAGCCCAAACCCAGAGTCGCAGTGCCTCTTTCTTTCTAGGGACTCGAGGGGCGCGCTGGGAAGCCGGGCCCTCTCCCACGACAGTATTTTCATCCCCGAATCGGGGCAGGACCCTCCTCGGCCGGTGCGGGTGTTTTCCCAAGAAAACGTGTGTGACCGGATTAAAGCTCTGCAGGTAAACTTTTCTGGGCAGCAGATATGCATTGGGAAGTCTTAAAATGATTCCTGCTTTTCCTTGATGTATTTTAAAGCCTAATCGAATGCACGTCACAGTTCTCCCAAGACTCGCCCAGTTAGTTACAAATGGGCCATGTCTCCTTCATTTGTAACCACTCACTTTCAAGATGACAGCGGGAGAACTGGTGGCAGACACTGAGTTTATTTAGCTCCCCAGCCTGGGCAAGGATGTTAAAAATACCTCCGGAGTGAATGAATTACAGCAGGGGAATTTGGGGAGAAAAGTCACTGATGAAAACTACAGCAAATGTTCTTTATTCCAATCTAGTTAAAAATACAGTGTAATGTGAAAATGGGGCCGCCTCCTCCTCCCGGGAGCCTTCCAACCAAGCGGGGAGATGATGCCGGCATGAGCTCTGAGGACGATGGTCTGCCCAGGAGCCCCCCCGAGATGTCCCTGCTTCATGACATTGATTCCGGCACTACCATAAAGGCAAGCGCAACCTGCGCCCCCCGGCTCCCTCCCTTTCCTCCCCCTCTCCCTCCCCCTCCTCCCCCTCTCCCTCCCTCTCCTCCCCCTCTCTCCCCCTCCTCCCCTTCTCTCTCCCCCTCCTCCCCCTCTCCCTCCCTCTCCTCCCCCTACCTGCACACAGGGCCATCGGGGCTCCGGTGGCTCCTGTGTGTGTTCCTCTGAGATTCCCGTGATGACTCCTGCTCAGTGCGCCCGGAGGGATTCCAGCCAGCTCACTGGAACCCACTGTCCGTCCTTGGGCTGTATTTATTTTCATTCTTTGAGCAGAATTTCAGGTCTCGTTCAGGGATACGGTTTGGGGAACATTTTCCTTGGTGGTTATAGATCTGATGCAGTCAATCTCATTTTTCCTGTCTGAGCAGATGACCAGACCAGGTATCCCATTTAAAAAAGGGAAAGAGTTTGAGTCTGCTTTCTGTCATCATGATATTTGGCTGGAGGGAGAAGGGAGCTTCCCAGGTGGCTCAGTGGTAAAGAATCCGCCTGCCAATGCAGGAGACGTGAGTTTGATCCCTGGATCTGAAAGAGCCCTTGAAAGAGGATATGGCAACCCACTCTGGTGTTCTTTCCTGGGAAATCCCATGGACAGAGGAGCCTGGCAGGCTGCAGTCCGTGAGGTCACGAAGAGTTGGACACGACTGAGCGACTGAGCACAAGCAGGGAGTGGTAACACGTCTGATTTAGTCTAGGCTCCTGCACCTGCGTTTGGGACTCTGAGACCTTGTTGGTTTAGGGCTAGAAATGTGAGATGTGGCGCTGGTGGACAGGGCAACAGGGAAAGTTTGACAAGGAGGAGAGGTGTCTCTGACCCCATAAGGTGCGGAACTGATCCCAGAAGCCCCCCATCCACTTTGAAATCGAGGAGGAAGAACTGAGCCTTTTTTCCTTGTATACAAACAGCATAGCTCTCACTGCCCCCACCTGAGTCCATAGGGTGGGCTGAATGATGAAATATATGTCACTGGTGTTACATGAATGCATAAATGACCAAACAGACGATCATTTCCCCTTGTAGACAAGCCTCCTGGTGGGGTGGGTGGCGTTGGAATTACCAGTGCTACAGTCCATTATCTAGAGCCACACCCCTGCACTGTGTACCCACGGAGGGTCTAGTGCCCTGGTCAAGGGCCATCCTTGGTGGAGTTCTGCAGATTCTGTGCTGCTCTGAAATAGCTTCAGCAGTTAGTTCAGCTGGGAAGCTCAGAAGTTCCCCTGCAAAGGCAGATTGTTATTGTTCAGTCACTCAATCGTGTTGACTCTTTGCAACCCCATGGACTGCAGCATGCCAGGCTTCCCTATCTTCCACTATCTCCCAGAGTTTGCTCAGACTCATGTCCATTGAGTTGATGATGCCATCCAGTTCATCCTCGGTCATCCCCTTCTCTTCCTGCCTTGAGTCTTTCCCAGCATCAGGGTCTTTTCCAATGAGTCGGTTCTTCACATCAGGTGGCCAAAGTTTTGGAGCTGCAAGTTCAGCATCAGTGCTTCCTATGAATATTCAGGGTTGATTTCCTTTAGGATTGATTGGTTTGATCTCCTAGCAGTCCAAGGGTCTCTCAAGAGTCTTCTCCAGCACCAGAGTTCAAAAGCAGGAAAAGGAGTATTTACCTGACTTGGGTGTGGCTGTGGGTTCTCAGAAGGCAGAAGAAGGGCTGTGGTGTAGCTGAGTATGAACACACCCAAGGCAGGGGTTCCCACATAGCAGGCCAGAGAATGACTCCTTCCAGAATTCTGCCCTGCTTGCTCCACGAGCAGGTCAGAGGGCAGTGGGCCACCCACACCTGCTTTCCCAGCTGGACGAGAAAGCAGAGAAGACACGGAGGAAAGTGTGGCCCATTTCCTGGACTCCAAGCCCACCCTACACCCCTTAGGTGCAGGGAAAAGGTGACAGGCTGATGGCCGTGTAAGGCGTCATCACCAGGTAACACACATATCTTGGCATCTTCGTTAGCGGAGCCTCAGGAATGGGTGTGATTTTGTGTTTGTATCATGTGGTGGGGGAACGTGAACCACTCTAGACTGACTCACCTCCACTCCATCCCATGATTCTCTGACTTTCCCAGCAACATGGTTCTCTGCATTTAGCTGGGACAGTTAGCTGGGACAGACAGTATAGGAGAGTTGGTAGCTTCTAAATCTGTTAAGGATTCAAGTGTGAACCCAGCCTCAAACCCATAAAGTGCCATGATGCACAAATTCCATAGTCAGCTGACTAGGAGCCATTCGTGCAGGCAAGGCTGACCTTGTCCTCAACATCTCTCCTTTTGTAGTGACGTTCTTTTTTTTTTTTTTTAATTGGGTAATAGGACCCATTCACTGGCATCATCAGTAACCAGAATTTGAGTCTTTAAGACTTAAAAAAAATAAAATATTTATTACTGTGGTTTTGAAGATGCAATGACCATATTTTGTGCCCTGAAAGTTTTTAGGGCCCAGTGAATCGACCAAGAGGGGGAAACAACACACAGCATTTGATATAATGTAACCATAAACCCCCAAAGGATGGGACTGTGGGCTGTTTGATCTTTTCCTGTTGTGACACCTCACACAGGCCCACTTGCTCAACAGAGAAACTTAGTGAAGATTATTATGAAAAAAAGGTCTTCCGTAAAATGTATTTGGTGACACGGCCAAGATAACATTTCCTGGTGAATGGGTTTTCAGAAAATATATGGGAATATTTTTAAATTTTTAAATTGCTTTACCATGTGAGGTAACAACGGATGATGTTTGCTTGGTCATGTTTAAGGTAAAATTACACCTTAGAGGTCCCTGACTAGGTTTCCTGCCATTAAGTAAGAAACAAGGGGTCAAGGGTGGCAGACTGGCAGGTCTCATTTGCTCTGGGTGATGAGGAAGAGAGCAAGGGAGAGGGCACAGCTCTGCCGGCAAAAGGCGGCACAGCCATCACTGCCCACGAGGCCGCGGCCCGGACCCGTCGCCTCTGGGACCTGGGGGAGGATGGAGTGGACTCAGGCAGCTCTGTGCCTACCTGTGCGGGGACCCATTCCCCGTGCGCCACACTCCACCCCCTCCTCAGTGTCAGGGCCCCTCTTTTTGAGGACGGTCAGGGTGAAGCAGCTGTCACCCAGGGTCACCCCAAAGAAGCCTCTGAACCCCAGGCTACTTCCTCAGGGCTCTTTGATCCACAGTCCCCCAACAAAGAGCAACTTGTTAGACTCTTATTAAATGCTCCACTTCCAGAATCATCCAGAAGCACAGATTCCAGGAAAACTGGGGGATTGGGAGCAAGCAATGTAAACGTGAGCTCCAGAAGCTGCCAGCCCGCAGATAAAAAGACGAGTCAGCTTCTCCTCCTCTCCCAGATCTCAGCCCAGCTCACGTAGTTGCCTCACTGATCAGAGACAGCTTGATTCTCCTTGATCAGGAAGGGGCCCCAAGGACTCTCAGAACGACAGCTCAGACAGAGGCAATGGCCCAGTTCCCTTTCAGGAAGACGAGCCGTGATGGCCAGCAGGTGGGTTTTCGGGGACAGAGGCCCAAGTTCAGGGTCAGAGATGTTCAGCTCCTTCCCAGACGCCCGCCTCAGAGCCAGGGTGGACCGTCTGCTCGGACGGTGCACACTCAGGGGAGCCCCATGAAGAGCAGGCAGGGAATGTTGGTCCTTGAGGTTTACAGAGGGGTGACCCCGGCCCACGTTGTCGCTGGGGATCATTCTCACTCGTGGAGTCACCCTATGTGCAGAGCAGTTCGTCTTGTTTGCTCTCTTGAGTCCCAGACAGTAAGAAAGAAAACCCAAATCTCAGCAAGTGTGGATATCACTGTCCCTCCAGACAAGGGCAAAGGGTTCTGACATGGACTCAGAGTGACATGGACTCATCCTGCTGTGACTTTAAGGAGAACTACCTGGGGAAGACATCACCTGTCCAGTCGCAGGTGACTTCCCGAGTCATCAGCGATTGGGTGGGAGTCGAAGCCACGGGCACAGAGGGAGACAGGGCCACGAGTTCTATGGTTCATTTAAAAATTTTTTTCCTATTTTATTCCCATAAGAACTCGAATCAATAAAACCACAGAACTCAAAGAGATTATGTTCACTTAGATTCCTCTCCTCCTTGTTTTATTTATGTTTACAAATAGTTTTGTTTTTGTTGTTTTAATTTTTGGCTGCACAGCATGTGGGATCTTAGTTCCTCGACCAGGGATTGAACCCGTGCCTCCTGCAGTGGAAACTTGGAGTCTTAAACCGCTGGCCTTCCAGGAAAGTCCCACCCCCTCATTTTAGTAATTGTCTTCTCCCACTCGACAGGGATAAACTTTGTACTTGCATCAGATCAGTTCAGTTCAGTCACTCAGTCGTGTCCAACCCTTTGTGACTCCATGGACTGCAGCACACCAGGCTTCCGTGTCTATCACCAACTCCCGGAGCTTACTCAAACTCATGTCCATCAAGTTGGTGATGCCATCCAACCATCTCATCCTCTGTTGTCCCCTTCTCCTCCCACCTTCAATCTTTCCCAGCATCAGGGTCTTTTCCAATTAGTCAGTTCTTCACATCAGGTGGCCAAAGTATTGGAGCTTCAGCATCAGTCCTTCCAGTGAACACCCAGGACTGATCTCCTTTAGGATGGACTGTTGGATCTGCAGTCCAAGGGACCCTCAAGAGTCTTCTCCAACACCACAGTTCAAAAGCAACAGTTCTTTGGCATTCAGCTTTCTTTATAGTCCAACTCTCACATCCATACATGACTATTGGAAAAACCATAGCTTTGGCTAGACAGACTTTTGTAGGCAAAGTAATGTCTCTGCTTTTTAATATGCTGTCTAGGTTGGTCATAGCTTTTCTTCCAAGGAGCAGGCATCTTTTAATTTCAAGGCATTAGATAATAGGAGATAATTATGTTAACAGGCCGCTGGCCATCTGCATCGTCGTGTTGCTGCCTCATTCCTGAAAAGACCATTGACTAAATCATATTGAGGTGCATAAACTTATGATCTTGAATTAAAATGTAAACATTGCACCACCTCACACCCACTATGACAGCTACTTTATTATTAAAAAAAACCCAGAAAATAACAAGTGTGGGTGGAGAGAATACAGACATTGATACCATTGTGCAGTATTAGTAGAAATATAAAATAGTGTAGCCACTATGGAAATCAGTATGATGGTTCCTGAAAAAAATTAAACATGAAGTTACCTAGTGTTAGAAGCGTTAGTTGCTTAGTCATGTCTGACTCTGTGCAACTCCATGGACTGTAGCTCGCCAGGAGCCCCTGTCCATGGGATTCTCCAGGCAAGAATACTGGAGTATTCTTTCTCTTTTTTCACACCCCTGGGCCTTCCCCATGACTTTCAGAGATGGGGCCGAGCCTGACCCCACCCTCGGAGGAATTGGGCTGGTCAGTTTCATGGGAGAAAGTTCCTTGTCTGAAGCACCTGTGCAGCTGCTGTGGGCGGGCGAAGGCAGAGTTACCCAGTCATGGAGCACCTCAGACTTGGGTTCTTGGAAATGAGTGATGGGCCTGCAGGGTTGACGCCCCATTTCCAACTCCGAGCCCAGAGATGAACATGATGAAAGGGGAGGCATATGTGCTGGCTGTGCTGTTTGCTGGCTGTCAAGAGGCTGATGCTTGGTCTGTCTGCTCCTTGTCCCCTGAAGGTCTGTGTGGTTTCCTCGTCCCGGCCGCAGTCTCCGGACCAGCTCTTCTCCAGGCAAGCGAGCGAAACTTCCGCCTCCCCTAGGACCTCGGACAGCAGCATGGTGCCCGTGGCTGACTTCGATTACCCCCCAGAGTTCTCCTCCTGCCTGGACAACTCTGCAGCCAAGCACAAGCTCCTCGTCAAGCCCCGCAACCAGCGGTCCAGCAAGATGAGGCGGCTGTCTTCGGTAACCGGGCAGAGGCAGGGTGGGCAGGCCCCAAGCACCCAGACACCCTGCTCCTTCCTTGCAGGGTCCCCATCCTCTGAACCACCACCTACCCCTGTGTGACCTATGATCTGTGGGACCATGACCAGACTCCAGAAGCTGGGAGTGCTTGGGGTTTCAACGCCCCTCCCAACAAAAACAGTTATTTATTTGTTCGGTCATTCATTCTACAACACGTGCCAAGAGCCTGCTGTGAGCCATGGGGCCCCCCCTTCCCACTGCCTTCAGTGTGATGTCCACACTGCAGGCCTGGCACAACCAGGCCCTGCCCGCTTACCTCCTCCTGTTCTCACCGAACATGTTTTGACTTCCTTTCTTCTTTTGGAGCTCACCAGGCTGTCTCCCATCCCAGGCCTTAGGACCTGCTGTTGTATCCCCTGCTTGGGAAACCCCCTGTTCAGCCCTTGGGAGGATGGGCTCCTAGGTCCTCCCTATGAAGTTCCCCCTGAGCATCCTGTGGAAAGCAGCCCACCACCCATCACTGTGGGCACTTTCTCTATGGCACTGCCCACACACAGATGTGACCTTTGTAAATGGAGGCGCTTGGGTTTCGCTGGTGGTTGAGACGGTAAAGAATCTGCCTGCAATGCAGAAGACCTGGATTCAATCCCTGGGTCAGGGAGATCCCCTAGAGAAAGAAATGGCAACCCACTCTAGTATTCTTGCCTGGAGAATGCCATGGACAACTCTGAATGCCATGACATGCATGACTCATGAATGCCATGGACAGAGGAGCCTGGCAGGCTTCAGTCCACGGGGTCACAAAGAGTCAGGCATGACTGAGCGACTAGCACTTTGTCACTTTCTGTGAGAAGACTGTGCTTCTAGCCCCAGAGAACACTAGTCACAGAGATGCCATCCCCGTGGATGTTAGTGGAGTGCCTGAATGAATGATCAAACGTGTGTGAGTGAACGACCGGGAAGAAGCTGAGCAACTAGAATGGACACTGCCTGGGGCGAGGATCCACCTAGAGGCAGAGGGGTGGTGCCCTGTAAGGACATGCTGCCCAGGGCGGGCATCAGCTGGTCCCCGTGGGAGCTGAGAGCACACTCGTGCAGTGCATCAGGTTCACAGGACAAGTGTCCCGCTCACCGCTGCCACACCCCCTCCCCAGAGGAGCTGAGAAGCAGGGTGTGGGGCCAGCCTGGCCACCCAGAATGACAGGGCTAAGGAAGGGATACTCAGAGACGGACATCCCCTCCTCCTTCCCTCAAGACAAGACCATGAGGTGTTGAGGAGGTACCAGGGCAAGCTGGACACTTCAGCTGGAGGCAATGGGTAGGCTTTCTCAGATTTCAGGGACGCCCTGGAGAGAGTGGCTTTTCCTCTGGGCATGTGGAAGGCACTTTCCTTTTTTTTTCTCCCTGTCTCTTGCTTATTATATTATGGAAGTGGTTTATAATTTATGTTCCAGAACCAAAATTCTAGACTTGATATAATTGGTTTACAGACTGCTGCTGCTACTGCTAAGTCACTTCAGTCGTGTCTGACTCTGTGCAACCCCATAGACGGCAGCCCACCAGGCTCCTCTGTCCCTGGGATTCTCCAGGCAAGAGTACTGGAGTGGGGTGCCGTTGCCTTCTCCGTCAATCAATACTACATCTAATCAACCTGGAAAGGAGAAACATCAATGTAGGATTTTCCCTCCCAGTCACTGCTTCAGAATCATGGTTAACACCCACATCTGGGGAAATCCCTGTTCCAACCATCTAGACTTTAAATAAAAGGAATAGTGATGAGCTCAGAGATGTTATAATTTGCCCCAAGTCATACAGTAAGTTTTGTTCCTCATCTAAGTGTTTACATGAAGTAATGTAGGATTTTCACATTCTTTAATTGTGGAAGGTGCTTTTTAAACTGACGCCAGCAGGATTGAATTCTGAGAGAAATAACGCTGCAGAAAGGAGGCCATGTTACCCTCAGGCTAATGTCCTATCCTGTCACCCCTGCAAACTGGGTGGGGGGCCTAGGTGTTTGGGCAAATGTTTCTATGTGCAGTGTCTCTCCAGTTAAAGGCTCAGTGCCACTGGGACTTGCAAGACCCAGTGACTCCAATCTGCCTTCCCGCATGCTGAGTGCGGCCACAGGACAAGGGCAGAGCCAGATCCCTCTGGCCCAGGTCTGAGCTTCCTTCCCATGGGGATGTCTTTTGCCCTGGAAGGGTGTGTGTGTGGCCAGCCACTGCCTGGCCAGGACTTGGCAGCAGGAAGCCCAGCTCGTACTCCGGGTGGAAATGCATCATCCTCTCTTACTGTCCCCTGGGCAGAGCTCTTCCTCTTTCTTTACTTTTGAACTTGACTTAGCTCTTGAACCCCATCTTTTAGAATAAGAAGATTTCAGACTGATTTACACAGACTGATTTAGGCAGTCTGTGTAAACTCGGTCATTCCTCAATTTAAACTCTGCCTTCTGCACATCTTGCCCGCTTTCTGGGTCAGGAGCAGAGGTTTTTTGGAGGCGTCTGTATTTTCTGGATTGCACAGAGGTGTCACTGTTGGGTCCATGCCAGCTTCCTCCTTCCTGGTCCCCCACTGTAACCCCCTTGGAGCTGCCAGTGGCTCAAGCTGGATGTACCCAAGCCAGGCCTGCTCCTCAACTTTATGTGGACTTAGCCTGAGTTCCAGTCATTTTAAAACATGACCCATATCCTAAAGGATTTCCACATGAAGGATTTCCCTTAGTAACATAAGACCAGTAAAACCTTGCATGCTTGCTAAGTCGCTTCAGTTGTGGCCGACTCTTTGCAACGCTATGGACTAGAGCCCTCCAGGCTCCTCTGTCCATGGGGATTCTCCAGGCAAGAATACTGGGATGGGTTGCCATGCCCTCCTCCAGGGGACCTTCCCAACCCAGGGATTGAACCCACGTCTCTCATGTCTCCTGCATTGGCAGGTGGGTTCTTTATCACTAGCACCACCTGAGACATCCCAATAACATCTTAAGAACCTGAAACCTTTGAAAATTCTTCTGGGAATTTCACATATTCCTCTTTTCAAAACCAGAGGAATAGGGTTGTGCATCATGGCATGGCTAGCTTTGGTGTCGTCACAAACATCCCGGTTATCTGGTATTAGCAAGCAGATGCCAGCTGGAAAGTGTTAAAATAACAACAAAACCTATTGTAGACAGTCCCCTGGGTCTTTCCTAAAAAGAAGGAGGTCACTGCATGTGTGCAGCAGCCAGGGTGATGCTTGAAAAGTCTTAAGTCTAAAGTCTTGTTGAAAACACCAGCGTCAATGCTCTCAGCCTTTTGGTCATTTTCACATTTGCTTTTGAATGATCCTGATTACCTTGATCGCCTTTCCTTCCTAAAAGAGCAGGAATTGACTTTGTGGATAGCAGGGAGGAAGTGGACTAACTGTAGATTCCAGAGACCTTTCGGAAGAAAAATAGTCTCTCAGTTGTGTCTGACTCTTTGTGACCCCATGACTGTAGCCTGCCAGGCTCCTCTGTCTGTGGGATATTCCAGGCAGGAATACTGGAATACTGGAATACTAGTCATTCCCTTCTCCAGGGGATCTTCCTGACCCAGGGATTGAAATCAGTTCTCCTGCATTGCTGGCGGATTCTTTGCTGTCTGAGCCACCAGGGAAGCCCCAAGGCTATGTCTGATTGTCACACCACACCAGGCAAGGCTTTCTTCAGGAGTGAAATTGGAGATAGCTCTGGAGGTCCTGGGGGAGCCCTGGAGGTGAGCAGGGAGCAGCCAGCCGACCAGTCACTCAGATCCAGAATCTGGCACATAACAGTGGCAGGGGCTTGGCTTGACCTGAGTAGGGAGTGGGAGAAATAATTTAAAACGGAAGAATATAAGACTTCTAATTTAGCTGAAAAGTCGGGGCTTTGTCCTGTCAGAGATGGTTTGCTATTGACTGTGTTGGACATGATATGAACTGGCTTTTAGGCAAACCAGCCTGCCTTCACTGTGAGTGTACAGCCCTGGAGAGGGAGGACATTGACATGGGACACGGGCTCTGGGGCAGCATGGGGGTCAGAGGGAACAGCTTTGCCCCTCAGCCACCTATTAGCTCAGTCTTGGCGGAGCCGGGGACCTCTTTGAGCTTCCAGTTCTCCAAGTGCAAAGAGGACATGAAAAGAAAGTGAAAATGTTAGTCGCTTAGTCCTGTCCGACTCTTTGCAACTCCATGTGGGATTTCCGAGGCAAGAATGCCGGAGTGGGTTGCCATTCCCTTCTCCAGGGCATCTTCCAGACCCAGGAATGGAACCCGTGTCTCCTGCATTGGCAGCTGGGTTCTTTACTACTGGGCCACCTGAGAAGCCCTATGGAGAGGCCATAGGCTTCCTAATATTCGTCCTAATGCTGCTGTCCATTGCCCCTTTACTTTCAGAGAGCACAGTCGGAATCCCTGAGTGATCTGACCTGCACCCCAGAGGAGGAGGAAGTCGATGAGAAACCACCACTCCAAGTCAGCACAGAGGAGCAGCCCAGCTCTGGGCAGCAGGAGGCAGGTCAGGACAGAGGCTCTGAGCCAGAGGGGCCGGCCCCCGTGTTGCCACCCGCAGGGCCCCGTGTGCGGCGGGCGCGCCTGCAGCACTGTCCGGCGCTCACTGCCAGCATGGAGGAGGAGAGCCCCCCAGGGGAGAACCCCTCCAGCCGCCCGGCCACCCCGGAGGGCACGCTGGAGGCCACCCTGAAGGTCATGGAGGTCACAGAGCCCCTGTCAGGCCGAACTCCCCACTCGGAGTCCCCATCTCGCCCAGAAGGCTGCGCCCACCCTAATCCCGACAGCGAGAACCAGAGAGAGGACCTGTCCTCGGAAAGCGCGTGTCCCCCCGGCGAGGACACAGCGGATGAGGCGGTTTCTGCGTCGGGAGACAACGTCGAGGGTCGACTGTCTCCCTGCGTCCCCGAGGGGGACACGACCCCTCCCGAGCCAGGCCCCGCCGCCACCCCGGGGACCCCCCCTGGTCCAGACGGAACAGACAAGGCGGGCCAGAAGGAGCCACTGCCCACGCTGGACTTGCCGACGCCAGAGGGTGCAGGGCAGGAAAGTCCGGCCGCGGCCCCCAGCCCGCCGCCCCCCAAGAGCTGCTTGAAGCACAAGGCCCCCTCGCCACCCGCCTCCGAGGCGCCTCCCCAGGCGCCTGCGCCCCGATCCCCAGAGCAGGGGGCCGCCCCCCGGGGGCCCCCAAAGGCCGAGCGGGCGGGGGCCCCCTCGGGGGCCCCGGAGCGCAAGACAGAGCACGGAGGCTGCGAGGCGCGCGGGGCCGCCAAGAAGTTCTCGGTGTCGTCTGGCCGGGAGTGGCCGCGCGCGGGAGGCCGCCTGCTGGAGCCCCGTGGCCCGGCCGTCCGACTGCCGCTTCTCCGGAGCGCCCCGGCCTGGAAAAGCGAGGCCGCCCTCGACGACCTCCCGCTGGCCCCTGAGCCCCAGGGCCCCAAGCCTGGCCCTCGGAAGCTGCCTGCTCCGGCCGAGCGCGGCTCTCCGGACACGGCCGACCCGGCTGCCCAGGAGCGGGCGGCAGGCGTGGAAGGAGGCCCGTTCCCCGTCAAGCTCCGCTCCACGTCTCTGTCCTTCAAACACAGAGAAGCTCCCTGCTCGGAAGGGAAGGCCATCAAGAGGTACAGCGCGGAGGTCAGGCTGGAGAGAGGAGGGCTGAGCTTGCTGTCCAGGGACGAGAAGGGGCCTCCGGGGAGCGGTCCCTCCACCCAAGGCGCCAGGCCCCCCAGTGAGCCGGGGAAGGCCAAGACCCGGCCCACGGAGCAGCTCAGCTCCAAGCCGCCCCTGCCCAGGAAGCCCTTGCTACAGACCCTCACTCTCCCGCAGCTGCCCGCGCCCCCTGACACCAGCTCTGGGGACCCTGAGAAGGTGGGGCTGCCCATGGACCCCCGGAAGGAGAGCCGGGCTGAGAGGAGGTCACCGCACAGGGCAGTTGGTAAGAGACCAGGTGGAGCGGCCTGGGGAGGGTGTGTGCAGAGGACAGGGGGAGATCCGGTCAGCTGGACCGTCTCTCTGGGCATCCCTAAGGTATATAAATGCATTCGGTGGAAACCTTGCTGCCGGAGAACTGGAAGAAAAATAAAAATTTCTGTTGATAGCACTAACATATTTGATCAAGAGTTAGGAATGGAGAGGACTTCCCTGGCAGTCACTGGTTAATACTCCTTGCCTCCAGGGCAGAAGGCACCAACCAGTTCCATCCCTGGTTGGTGAACTAAGATCCCATGTGCCCTGTTCAGAGAAGTCAGGAAAATGTAGAAACATTCCGGGAGGAGGTGGGGTCTTCAGTGGACCACTCACATGCTTCTTCCTCCAAAGGCCCAGACTCCGGGACATGTGTGTTCTCTGGATGGAGGTCCTCCTGGGGCCTGAGCTGGTTCTTTTAATAAATGAAGCATCTGGCTCTGCTGTCACTTAGCATCATTCTGACCTTTCCTCCCAAGGAAAAAGCTCCTTGTATTTTACAGTCAGGTTCCCAGGGCCCAGCCTCACACAGAAAGCATCACCTCTTTTGGAGTCTGTGAGTTCCTCAGCAGGTTGGGTGTGAACTGTCCCCAAAGGGAGATGGTGTTAAGGTTGGGGTAGAAAGTAAGAAACTTCTAAAGCAACTGCCTTTTAAAATAAGACACAAAATAGATGAGCTTTCTGTGTCTTTGACATGCATCACTATTTATAGTGTCTCATGAAATCTGTTGGAAACAGATATATTCAGCAGAGCTAAAGACTCTCTCATGGCTGATTTCTTTTATTAATGGCACTTGGTGTGCCAAAAATGGAACTAGGCATGCAAGTTGTGTGTGTGTGTGTGTGTGTGTGTGATATGGGGGCCCCAAGGAGAAATTTTTCCATGGTAGATTTTGTAAAACAGCACAACTTTCAGGATATTTCAAGTGGGTGCTGTAAGTCTAGTGCTCCTTTAGGACTCATTGTGCAACAGCTGAAATAGAAGCCAGTTCTTCAGGATCCCACACCCTAAAAGAGAGAAGGGCACACACGAGACAGGTTCAGAGATGCTGTGATCTTTCTCCTAAGATATTAGTAAAAGTGCCGTGTATAAAGGGCTCTGTGTGGACACAGTGGGGGAAGGAGAGGGTGGGAAGAACAGAGAGTGGCCCTGAAACACAGACATCACCGTGCGTGAAGTGTGGGAAGTTGCTCTGGAACACCTGGAGCGCTGCCTGGTGTTCCCTGACCGCCTGGATTGGCGGGGAGAGGGGGTGGGAGGGAGGTTCAAGAGGGAGGGCTCATGTGTATACTTAGGGCTGATTCACCCTGTTATATGGCAGAAACCAACACAATGTGGTAAAGCAATTATTTGCCAATTAAAATAAATTTTTTTTAAAAAATCAGAAAATTAAAAAATAAAGATAATCAGGGGCTTTAAATTCCTAAGGCGACACCCAAAGATGCAGGTGTTTCCAGGGTGAAGTTTTCAGAAAAACATCCCCGAAAGAGCCACCACAGGTAACTTTGCTGATTCAGACCCCTTGGCTATAATTTGCATTGCTGCTGTTGCATTAGAATAATAGGGAGCTTTGGGGGAGGTTCAAACTGTAACTGGTGATCCACTCTGCAAATTTCCAGATTATTGAAGCTATTATAGAGTGATTCAAAAAGCCACTGAACTAGCCATGGAGGAGGGGGCTGCAGATAAGACCCTGACATCAGCACCATCCACCTTCGTGGCCTAGAATTGAAGATGTCTTCTGTCACGGGCTTGCCAAATGAATGGAACTTAAACGCAGGATACTCAGCTTCGTGGTCAGAGCTGGAAAAGAAACTTCAGCGGGCGATGCTTGACACATTGATAATTTATAACTTCCTCAGCCTAAGCTGGGAGGGTTAGGCCTTGTTCATTGTCAAGAGCAGTTGGCTGGAATGGTCTGTAGTTAGAGACCATAGAAAAAATCATCTGTTTTTTCTTTTGATTAAGGTGGCACTAGTGGGCACGACTGAGTGACTTCACTTTCACTTTTCACTTTCGTGCACTGGAGAAGGGAATGGCAGCCCACTCCAGTGCTCTTGCCTTGAGAACCCCGGGGACAGGGGAGTCTGGTGGGCTGGAGTCGGACACGACTGAGCGACTTCACTTTCACTTTTCATTGTCACGTACTGGAGAAGGGAATGGCAGCCCACTCCAGTGCTCTTGCCTTGAGAACCCCGGGGACAGGGGAGTCTGGTGGGCTGCCGTCTATGGGTCGCACAGAGTCGGACACGACGGAAGCGACTTAGCAGCAGCAGCAGCAGTGGTAAAGAACCCACCTGCCACCGCAGGAGACGTAAGAGACGCGGGTTCCATCCCTAGGTTGAAGCACAACTGAACACAACTGAAGCAACTTAGCACAGCACATAAAATACGCTATCATACTTACTCATTTCTTTGCTTAAATAGTGGAAGAGAATTGTCTCATCTGTCTAACTTTGTTAGCATTCTCTAAGCCATAGAAATAACTGACTCAGGTGAATTCTGGAAGGGAAGAATCCCGGTCACTACAGGGGGCACAGGGAGTGATTTTCATATCAGTGCAAAGAGAGGAGATAATTCTCACGTTCTTTTGGGAACTGACCCTCTCGGTTAGGGTTTAGTCACTGAGTCGCGTCCAACTCTCTGCGACCCCGTGGACTGTAGCCCACCAGGCTCCTCTGTCCATGGGATTCTCCAGGCAAGAATACTGGAGTGGGTTGCCATTCCCTTCTCCAGACTTGAGGCATGAGAGCCAACAGAGGGTGGAGCTGCTCTCGTCCCACCTGGGACTGTGGAGTCTGGGGGCTGCCTCCCACAGGCCAGAGCAGAGTCTCAGAGCTCTGGCTCCTGGAACCCATTAAGTGGAGTGGTCTCCACTCCTTCCCCAGACACTGGGTCTGCTCGTGGTTCAATTCGTTATTATAACTTCTGCTACTGGCCTTGCCCCCAGATTACAGCAGCTAAAGGCAATTAAATTCACCTAAAACACACAGATAATAAAAAGTTGTAATAACATATTACCCAGTTTTCTAGAAAGGCCTAATTGTTGCTGTTCATTATCTCATTATAACAGCATTTTATCCAGAGCCCCCAGTTGGGCTGCCACCTCCCCTGTCCCCCTGAGGGTGATGGAGGGGCCCCAGGTGGGCCCTGTTCTGCCTCGGGGACTCCAGCTCCTTCCCTCCCTCTCCTCACACCCTGTCTGTCTGCTCTCAAGGTGAAGAAACCCCAGGATGTGGTATTCAGGGAGAATATGGTGGTGGTGGCAATGAACAGGAGCCCAGCTTGTCGCCTGGGCTGAGTCTCATGGGGCCCCTTGGGGTGTTCTCTGTGAGCCCAGCACGTTCGTGCTCATCAGCATGCAGGAGACTGGTGAACCTGCTCACCTCCCTGCCGTAGCCAGTGAATGGCCCTGGGTTAGGGTCCCTGCTCGTGTGTGCAGGACAGCTCCCACGCCTCTGCTGGACCCGTCTGTGAAAGTGGTGATCACTCGGCTGTGTCCAACTCTGCCGTCCCATGGACAGTAGCCCACCAGGCTCCTCTGCCCACAGAACTCTCCAGGCAAGAAGACAGGTCGATGGCCATTCCCTTCTCCAGGGGATCTTCTCAACCCAGGGATTAAACCTGGGTCTCTTGCCTTGCAGGCAGATTCTTTATTGTCTGAGCCAACAGGGAAGCCCAAATATTGAGGAGCAACCACCCACCATGGGGCTAGAACCCACAACCCTGGGATTAAGAATCCCATGCTCTGCTGACTGAGCTGGCCAGGACCAATCTGTCCCACGGTCTAAATTACCAGGCTGGAAGGACTCTTCTGCTCACAGGATTAGAATTAGCGCAGGGAAAATGGTGAAATATTGAAGACACAGAAAAAAGTCATCACTTTTCAGCTCATTCTCTGGACGTTATTCCTGTTGGCCTGCCTTCTAGTCGTGTGTGTGTGACTTATCTTCCATGTAGTGGTGGGCACTTGCTGGGTATTTTGGAGAGTAGCTGGACACTGCTGTTCTCACCAGGGGCCTCGTTGGTTAACTGGTCTCCACCTCCAGTCCACACTGACTCCTTCCAGGCTGGTGACAGTGGCACAGCAGGCCCTGGAGCCAGGCTCACTCCTTCATGCATCTGGTCTTTCAGCATTCACATACTCCTGCCTCACACGCGGTGCTGTTCTGACCCCGAAAGGCAGTCAGGAAGAGCATGGCAGCCTTGCCGTCCGGAAACTTAGCGCCCAGGGAGGCAGCAGGTGGTGAGATGTCCCCCTTGTCTTTGGGTGTCAGAGACATTTTCTGAAGGAAATGAGCTCAAAGAGGTTGTCACCTTCTCTAATGGCAGTTATTTCAGTGTATTCAAGCTTGTTTAAGTAGAATACAAGGAGTTTGGTGGGTTTGTTTTTTTTTTTTTTGGTGTCCTAAAAATATATTCATGTCTTTTGTTCTTAAAGAAAACCAACTTCATTCACACCTACCCTTCTTTTTGTCCTTCTCCTTCCCCCATGGTCCCTTCCTGGCAAGTAAGCATGGTCCACACTCTGGGCCTCAGCTCCCCTGCCCCCTCTGGGCTCCTCAGACCGTGTGCATCTGCTTATCCCCACCTGCTGCCCAGTGTGGTGACTCCCCCTCAGCAGAGCCAGGAGGGATGCCCGACCCCTCAGCAGGTGTGGTGCCGGTGTCCTGCAGCTCGCCTGCTCTCGCCATGCAGAAGCTCCAGTACTTTGGGCCCCTGAGCGAAGAGCCAACTCCCTGGAAAAAACCCCGGTGCTGGGAAAGATTGAGGGCAGGAGGAGAAGGGGGAGACGGAGGATGAGATGGTTGGATGGCGTCTCTGACTCAGTGGACATGCGTGCGTGATCAATTGCTTCAGTCGTGTCTGACTTTGTCACCCCATGGACTGCAGCCTTCCAGGCTCCTCTGTCCATGGGATTCTCTAGGCAGGAATGGGAGACGGCGGAAGACAGGAAAGCCTGGCATGCTGCAGTCCGTGGAGTCACAAAGAGTCGGGCACCACTGAGTGACTGAATAACTGACTACAAAGGGAGAGAATTTTGGGGGATGTTGACATTGTTCTGTGGCCCATTTGTGGTGGCTGTCACAGGAATCTTAAGTCTATATTCAAACTCACAGAACTCTATGGCAGAAAAATGAGTTTCACTGTATGTACATTTTAAAATAACCTTTTAAATGACAGAAAAAGATGTATCAGCCTCCTCTCCACCCACCTCTGAACCTCCCTGAGCCCCTCCCACACACACATACACATGCAGAACGCACCACCACTAATAGAGTCATCCCTGCTGTTTCTCATGCCGGCTGTGGTCAGAGTTACATCAGTGTTGACAGGTAGGTGCAGCAGTTTTTTTGGGGTTTTTTTTTGAGTTTTTATTTATTTTGGGGGCCACACCAATGGGCATGCAGGATCTTAGCTCCCCAATCAGGAATTGAACCTGTGCTCCCTGCAGTGGAAGCACAGAATTTCAACCCCTGGCCTGCCAGCGAAGTCCCCAGCAATCTATTTTTTTTTTTTTTTATCATAAAAATGCTATCCATGTTAGCTTGCAATTAGACATTTTCAGTCCACAATAAGGAGTGGGCATTTTCTCTGATCAGAGTGAGCCACTTGTCCTCATTCTTTTTAAGGGCTACATGTGTGTGTGTGTGTGTGTGTGTGTGTGTGTGTGTATGTCTAGTCGCTCAGTTGTGTCTAACTCTTTGCAACCCCATGGACTGTAGCCAACCAGGCTCCTCTGCCCATGGAATTCTCTAGGCAAGAACACTGGAATGGGTTGCCATTCCCTTCTCCAGGGGATCTTCTTGACCCAGGGATCGAACCAGGGTCTCCTACACCGCAGGCTGATTCTTTACCATCTGAGCCACCAGAGTACATATACCATATATTGTTTAGCCATTCCACTGCAGAAGGGCATTCCGATTGTTGAGAGGGTTTGTTTTTTTTTTTCCTTTTGCTAACACTGCTGCAGTAACCATCCTAGTTCGTTTTAGTTCTGTGTGTTCACACAATCATTTCTCTAAGTTAGGCTAGACAGTTTTTTGTTGTTGTTGTTTTTTGGCCATGCCATGAGACTTGTGGGATCTTAGTTTCCTGACCAGGGGTCAAAACCGGGCCCTCAGAAGTGAAAATTTGGAGTCATAACCACTGGGGAATTCTATCTCTAGGATAGATTTCTTTTTTTAAGATTTATCTATTTTTGGCTGTGCTGGGTCTTCATTGCCGCTCGGGCTTTTGTCTAATTGTGAGAGCAGGGGCTACTCTCTAGTTGCGGCGTGCGGGCTTCTCATTGCAGCAGCTTCTCGTTGCAGAGCACAGGTCCTAGGTGCATGGGCTTCAGTAACTGCAGCAAGTGGGCTCAGTAGCTGTACTCCCAGGCTTAGTTGCTCTGTGGCCTGTGGGATCTTCCCGGACCAGAGATCAAGCCCATGTCCCCTGCCTTGGCAGGCGGATTCTCAGCCACTGGACCACCAGGGAAACCACAGGATAGATTCTTAAAAGCGGATTTTCTGGCTCACAGAGCTAGAAAGTTTTAATTTAATAGCCAACTTCAGATGACCCTCATGAAGGCTGCACAAGTTCACACTTCTCAGAGCAGAGATGAGATTGTTTCTCCGCCTCTCATCTGCACTAGGAGTTGTCAGGCTATTTTAGTTTCTTGTCTTCCATCTGATGGATGAAGATCAGTCATGTTTTACACCTTGGTCCACGCGTCCTGGTCATGCTAACGTGCAGGTCTTTGTCCTCCCTCGCCTGCCCCCAGGCCAGCTCTCCGCACCTTTAACCTGACCCCTGCAGCGCCCTCTCCCTCCAACTCTGTCCTCACTCTCTCTTCCCAAGTCATGGGTCTAACCCTGGAACTTTGCTCTTTAAAACTTGTGAATGTCAGTGGACATCTAGGTTGCTTCTGTGTCCTGGCTGTTGTAGATAGTGCCGCTGTGAACACTGGGGTACGTGTGTCTTTTTGAACTACGGTTTTCTCAGGGTGTCACTAGGGAGAAGCTGCTGTGTCACACAGGGAGCCCAGCTTGGTGCTCTGTGATGACCTCGAGGGTGGCGGGAGAGAGGCTCAAAGGGGAGGTGATACATGTATACACGTGGCTGCTGTGCGTTGTGAGGCAGAAACCAGCACAACATTGTGAAGCAGTGTTCCTCCAATTAAAACAAATTTTTTAAATCCTCTGGATGCCTCCCCATTATATTTAGAATAAAATTCACACTCCCGTGTAAGGCATTTAAGGCAGTTTAGATTCTGGCCAAAGTCAACATTTCTGCCTCCCCAAGCTCATCTGCCACCCCTTCCCTCCCTCTGACGTCTCCTCCAGCCCCACCCCTGCCAGCAGCTCCCTGAGAACATCAACGGCTTCACTTCTGTAGGACATCTGTGCCAGGGCTGGGATGGGTGGGGAGTGCTCCTGACCTGCAGCGGGTGGCCCTCCGCCCTGTTTGTGCGACCAGGGGCAGGGATGGGGCAGGGAAGTTTGCCAGGCAGGCACTGGGTGGGGACACTGAAGAGCCTGGGTTTGGAGGTTTGATTCTGGGGTCCATCCCACAGGGGCTGTGAGATTCTGAGCAAATGAGTTTGTCAACTGCTGTGTCTTAGCTTCCTCCTTTGTGAAATGCGGTTAGTCGTAACTCACAGGGCAGCAAGAGCATTTTAACTGCAGACCGTGATGTGGCTTCATACCGTACAGTCACACTTCCCAGGGATGTGCCGAAACCTCTTCTCGGCTGTGCGGGAGGGTGTGGGAAGGGGATTCTCCTGCCCCAGCTTTTTAAAGATTATTTATTTTATTTTGGCTGTGCTGGATCTTCATTGCTGCGCACGGACTTTAGTTGCAGAGAGGCGGGGGTCACCGTCTAGCTGCAGCGTGCAGACTTCTCACTGCAGCGTCTTCTTACTGCGGAGCACGGGCTGCAGCAGTCTCAGCTCCCGTGCTCTGGAGCACAGGCCTGGTAGTTGTGGTGCTCAGCCTTAGTTGCTCCGAAGCATGTGGTATCTTCCCTGGTCAGGGCTCAAACCCGTGTCTCCTGCATTGGCAGGTGGGCTCTTTACCACTGAGCCACCAGGGAAGCCCTCAAAATTATTCTCAAATTACAGTGTCTTTCTATCCTCATATCCATATGAGGTACTGGCTCCATCACCTGGCAGGACAGGGAGATCGGTTGTCTCTGTGCTCAGAAGACTCTGGTCGTTATCTTCTGCTTAGAGACAGACAGTGGTGGTTGAGCAAATGAGCTTGCAATCCAGGTTCCTCCATCACAGCTCTGTGCCCTGGAGCCTGTTGCTGGCTCCCAGGTCACCACCGTGAGGTGTGGGAGTCGGGCTGGATGTTGGTACAAGGTCTGCCAGCCCTCACATGCTGAGGCCTTGGCTCAGGCCCTGAACTCAAGCAGAGAGCCTGGCCAAGCATCTGACCCTTGGAGCCTCCAGTTCACACGCCCTTGGGTGACCAGATGCCCAGCCCTGCACTTCCAGATCCAGATGTGGTTCACACGTTGACTTTTCTCTAAAAATGCTTTTTCACAAATTTTCCCTACGAGTCACAGAGCCTTAAAAGAGTTAAATGAGTGAGTGAGTGGGTTATTTTAGTCACTTAGTTGTGTCCGACTCTTTGCAACCCCATGGACTGTAGCCCACCAGGCTCCTCTCTCCATGGAATTCTCCAGGCAAGAACACTGGAATGGTAGCCATTCCCTACTCCAGGGGATCTTCCCAACCCAGGTAATTGAACCCGGGTTTCCTGCATTGCAGGCGGATTCTTTACCATCTGAGACACCAGGGAAGCCCCACCCCAAACTGTTATAGTTGGCTCTTTATCAACAAACAGAGCAGACTTCAGGTCCCCATTCAGGGAAAAAAAAATCACAGAAACTCCTGCTCTGGAGCCTGCACAAACCCCGGCCCTGGCATGGACTGCCCCTCTGTCCCCTCCACAGATACGCTGGGTTACCAGACCCTGGGCAGCGTTGACCCGGAACACTGTTTAAGTCCATCAGCCCATCAGCCCTTTTCACCAGGACCGGATTTGTTGTAAAACCTTGACACGCTAGTAGTTATCATCACAGTTTAACTGTGTCCTATGTGGGTCAGTGGGCACGAGATGCTGTACTGACCTGTCCGCAAGCCAGGGGCAGAGGGCACGGTCCAGGCCTTTCCAGCTCTCACTTGTTATGATGTAAACACTCCAGGGGGAGACAGTGAAAGCAGCAGGGGCTTTTTTTCCCGGACGGGTGTGTGGAGGTTGTGAGAGAGGCAATGAGTAGGCGAAGGGAAGTACGAAGGCAAAGGGAGCAGTGTACGGACAGTCTGCCCGCCATGCCCCGAGAAGGAGGCTGGCAGACACAGCAGCGCTTCTCTGGGAGCTGCACTGTGCCATTGAGTTCAGAGAGGCAGGTTCTTTGCCCCTGCTGGTCTGGGGCCTTAGTTAGGAAATGGAAGTGGGAGGGGGGATTCCGGGTAAGCCTTCAGAGAATTGCAGAGGAGGAGTAGGAGGGCAGGGGCAGCCGTCGAAAACACAAGTAGTCCCAGGACCCCAGGCAGTGTGGAGGCCAGAGAGGGCGTGAAGAGGGTGAGCAGGAACTGACTTCTGTCCCTGGTCACCGCCCAAGCACCGCGTGAGTCCTGATTAATTTGGAGTGCTTTTTTAAAAAAAAACTTTTTTAAAAAGATTACATGATAAAGTAGGGGCTTCCCTGGTAGCTCAGTCGGTAAAGAATCACCTGCAATGCAGATGAGCCAGGTTTGATGACTCAAAATAATTTTGTTGACTGAGATAGTGAGTTTCAACCCGTCAGAGCCCTGCTTTTCTCCAGTCTCCTTGTCAGAGGTGAAGGCTGGCATGTGCTGGCTGTTGCTGGGAGAACTGTGTGGCCAGACATCAGGAGCCAAGAGAGAACAGAGAGCACGACCAGCCAGTGAGTGTGAAGAGAAGATCTGAGAGGAATAAAAGGACCCCTTCCTGTAGGAAAACTCCAGAAAGACATGGATTATGAGTACTCTCTGGAAGGAGAAGTTGGGAAGGGGGGATGAGACATGCAGACTTTGGGTGAAATGAGCCACACTGCCTGCCTCTGTGTGCCCAGCGACTGCTCGGTTCTCTGGACGAGAAACACAGTTACACCTTGGATAAGCTAATATCAGAACAGCACCTGGTATGTAGTCGCTGCTGGCTGTTTGTTAAGTAAATAAGAAGTTCTGGTGACCAAAAGCCTATGTCAGTGGGGTGGTTGGTCAGCTGGCAGATGTGTTTAGTACCAAACAGTGGGGCAAACGTCTCAGGAGAGTTCCAGCAGACTTAGGAGGGGGAATGTGTCCAACTGAGTGACCGGAACAGGCTTCCTGGAGGAGGCGATACCCAGGCGGGAGCTTGGTGGACTTGAAGGGATGATCCTGGAGTCGTTGTCCAACCTCTCCTGGACCATGGCCACAGCCTCCCACCCACCTCCCCACCTCCAGCCCCACTCACACTTACTCCCCACGCAATCTCCTCCAGAGTATACCCAGGGTTTAAACCTATGATGGACAAGAAAAAGGCCAGGAAGACCCCCTCAGTTGGCCCACCCTGTCCTTCAGCCCCTCTGCCAGCATCGCTGTCTTTTGTCCCCTTTCCTTGCCTTCTTCAGGTCCCATTTGCAGACAGTATCCTCAGCTCCCACCCATCGGTGTTACCCCGTGTCCACAGCACGTTGTGAAGTGTAGCAAGTTCCGGTTTTCGCCACGTATTTATTTTTGGCTGCGTTGGGTCTTTGTTGCTGCACACAGGCTTTCTCCAGTTGCGGCGAGTGGGGGCCTACTCTGTACTTGTGGCGTGCGGGCTGCTCATTGTGGAGCATGCGCTCTGGAGCACAGGCGCTGTAGTTGTGGTGCAGGAGTTTAGTTGCCACGTGGCATGTGGGATCTTCCCGGACCAGGGATCAAACCTGTGTCCCCAGCATTGGCAGGCAGATTCTTAAGCATTGGACCACCAGGGAAGCCCAGAGCTCTTTAAAGAAACAATTTTCTCTTTACCATCTTAGTTTTTAAGCACAATCCCTGCCCATAGCAAACAAGGAATGGATGAATGAAGGAATGAATGAATGGGAGGGTGGAAGAAGGGAAGGAGGGGTGGGGAGTAGAAATGCTGGGCCCTGGCTCAGAGTAGAAGGTAGGGCTGGCTTACACATTTGGAAGCAATCTGAGCAACTGTGAGTGCTGGTTAAGAGTTGAACAGAGAATACTTGGGAAGGAAGAGAGAAAGGCTGAGGATTAGGAACAAGGGGAATTCCAGGTTTATGAGCAAGAGTCCGGCAGGGTCCTGGAGGTGGGGTGCCCACAGGGGGCTACATGGTCCCAGCTGAGCTGCAGGGGTGAAACAGCTGGAAGACAGGCAAGGCCCCGGATCTGCGGTCCAGCGGTTGGGCGGATGGATAGTGGTGTTCACATCGTGTCTGAGTCCGGGGTTAGCTGAAGAGACACGGGCAGAGGAGAATGGAGAATGGGGGCTGCAAGGAAGTGGCGAGGTTCTGGAGACATTTTTCTCTGAGCTGTGGGGGACCCAAGCATTTTACAGAGTGACGGGGAAAAGGTCAGCATCCAGGGAGAGTCTGAGAGGGCAGAGGGGACAAGGGGCGAGTCGAGGCGATGGAGCAGGTTCGCGGGGGCCAAGGGCAGGTCCGTGCGTGTGCAACCCTGGTGGGAGAAGAAGCTCACGGGGTGGTGGCTCTGTCTCTCACCCCTTCTTGTTGACCGGGGGTGGGAGAAAGGGACTCCACGTTGAACTGGAGGCCGAAGCCAAACCAGACAGAGTAAAATCCTAAACACACCCGATCAAGGGGGTGGTGTCTGTCAGGCCACAAAGAATAAGGGCACTGTCCCGCCCTGGATGTCCCCGTGTGTGCTGTGGCATGGTGCAGCCTGTGCTTGCTGACGGGGGCACCCTGTGGACACGGGAAGCAGGAAGAAGCCAGTGGAGATGGGGATTCTGGCCGTTGGCTCTGTGGGTGGTAGGCAGATGCTCAGGGAGGCTGGCTCGTGGGCCTTGAGCTCAATGAACTTTCCAGACCCCCATGAGAAGCCACTTATTTAATCACTTGGTTTCCTTGAAAAAAACAAACTGGCTTCTTTTTTCTGTTGATGAAGGGAATAAATTCTCATAATAGGAAATAGAAAAATACAGAAGAGTTGAAAGGCAAGGGAAAGGGGAAACACAGTTTTACCACTCAAAGCAAGCACTGTGAATATGGAAGGAAATTCATCACAATGTTTTGTTTTAAAGGCATTTTTTTCCTCTTCTCTCCCAAACATCAAGGAAAATAGTCATGGCTTATTCTTGGTGTCACAGAGTAATCTTCCCCACTGGGGAAGATTGTGCTTACAATTTTTAAAAGAGAAGAGAAGCATAGTGTTCCAAGCATATCGAGTATTGGGTAGTGTATACTGGTCCCAAGGGACAGGTCTGTCTGAGAGAAATCTTCTCTGTCTAGGTACTGACTCTTATCTCATTCCCTAACATCCCATAGAAGGAAGGTTGCTTTTAAACGTGTGTATGGGAGCAGTTGCATTTGATTTTTCTGTGGCTCGGACAGGAGAGGCGTAATCTCTTTGAATCATCTTTAACTAAGACCCTGATGCTGGGAAAGATTGAAGGCAGGAGGAGAAGGAGGCGACAGAGGATGAGATGGTTGGATGGCATAACCAATTCAATGGACATGAGTTTAAGCAAACTCCAGGAGACTGTGAAGGACAGGGAAGCCTGGTGTGCTGCGTCCATGGAGTCGCAAAGAGTCAGATATGACTTAGTGACTGAACATAACTGAGAAAACAAAGTCCCCAAAAGAAAAGGACTAGTGTCCCCAAGGAGGCTTGCAGACCCCCACCCACACACGCACCCCAGAGCCCCTGTGCAGTGTGCTGTGGGTGGGAGAAGTCACGCCAGGCTGGAGGTGGCCAGGATTGCTTTGTATGACCTGTGTCTTTATCCTCAGAGAAGGTAGCAGGGCCTGGAACCAACGGCCAGCCCACGCCGCCCTGGATCACCGTGGGGCGCCAGAAGCGCCGAGGACCTCTGGAGCAGCCCCCCAGCCAGGAAGACAAACCTGCGGCCCGGACCTTGAAGTCTGACACAGGAAGGCCTGCCAAGGTACCCGAGAAAACCCAGGTGCTTAGAGCGGACCCTCTGTCTCCCTGTGTATGCAGGGGAGCGCCCCAGGTGGGGGCTGGGGGCTGGGACCCCGTGATGGCCCCATGTCCTGCACGGTCATTATAGCGACCGTTGCCTGTAATGACAGCTGATGTCTGCCCCGTGCATGTGCCAGGGGGCCAGGGCAGCAGAGGAGCCGTGGACCACTCAGGCAGTGCAGCCAGCCCTCTGTTCCCCAGCTCCTTGGCAACATAGCTCAGCATCTGGAGAAAGGGACCCGGGGTGAAAATAACTTCTCATTTGGATGCTAGGCAACCATGTCAGCAGCCCCATCTTGACTCATTTTGCAGTAAATGACTGAGCCCTGCATGTGCTGCTGCCCTGGCCACCCACTGGGGTCTGTACTCTTCACCAACATTCGTAGGGCTGGACCCCGGGGGTCCCTTGTACACTCCAGACTGAAAACAGTTTTCTCCAACCCAAACAGTGGTGTTTAAAAGTAGGCTGAGACTCACAGCTTTTGGGTTCCCCCCAGTAACACGGTAAAAATCCCAAATCATGTTGCAGCCATGTGGGGAAGTGAGCCTGAGCTTGCAGTTGACCTGTTTCTCTTCATCTTCACCAAAACTGCTGCTGTAGCCAAGCTTGGAAAACCTCCTGCAGGCTTAGGGAATTTATAAAACAAATAGTCACCAGTGATCCTGGCATCCACGGTCATCCGAAGTGTCCTAAAAGTCATAAAGCTATCTCTAAACATGGTTCCTTTCGCCTTTCCAGTGGAACCTGGCCCTCTGACCTGGCCAGGGCCAAGGACAGGTCAGGAGCCAGGAGCAGACCGTGAGCAAGTCCATCCTGGAGGCTGGATGGCAGCCAGTCGTGAACCAGAGCTCCCCAAGAAGGTGCCAGCAGTATGAGCCACGTGGGTGGAGAAGCCTTCGGGGCTCATCACCTGTGGTTGTGTTTGTCCCCGTCTGCATCTCAGGTGACGGGACCGCGTGTGTCTTTCTTGTGTCCTGACAGGAGCCCATGAAGCAAGCTGACTTTGTCCGCAGCAAGTCTTTCCTGCTGGCCCCGGCCAAGCCTCCTGCGGACCAGAGGCAGGGGGCAAAGCTCCGCCTCCAGGAGGGGCTGCAAAGAGGAATCTCCTTGTCTCATCAGAATTTGGGTATGAAACAGGAAAATAGTGCTGAGCCCTTAGAAATGCATTTCCAGGTTTGGTCCTGCTTTGTTTTGTTCTGTTTTGTCTTTTCTGAATTGCTTGCTGCCACATTAATTTTTTTAAAAAATATTTATTTATTTTACTGCACCGAGTCTCGGTTGTGGCACATGGAATCTTTGGTTGCGGCATGTGAGATCCAGTTCCCTGACCAGGAATTGAACCCAGGCCCCCTGCATTGAGAATGCAGAGTCTTGGCCACTGGACCACCAAGGAAGTCCTGCCACATTGATCATTTAATTAGTTTTTAATTATTATTATTTTTTACTTATAGAAGAGTGACTTTATTTCCACCTGCTAAAGCAGGAGATGAAGGTTCGATCCCTGGGTCAGGATGATCCCCTGGAGGAGGAAATGGCAACCCACTCCAGTATTCTTGCCTGGGAAATCACATGGACAGAGGAGCCTGGCAGGCTGCAGTCCATGTGGTCTTGAAAAGAGTCATCATCTAAACAGCAGTAATAATTGCTTTATAATATTGTATGTTGATTTTTAAAAAAACAGCTTTTATTGAGAGAATCATTTACACGGCCAAAAAAAAAAAAAATCTCACCCATTTTAAGCATACAATTCAGTGAGTATCTATTTATCAAGTTGTCCAACCATCACAGTCCAATTTTGGACCATTTCCTTCACCCTAAAGAGCTGTCCCATACCCATTCGCAGTCATTCACCATGCTCCCTTCCAGCTTAAGCAACCACTAATCTGTTCTCTGTCTCTCTGTATAGTTGCCTTTTGGGGGGACCCTTCTTATAAATGGCATCATAAAATATGTGTTCTCTTGTTTCTGGCTTCTTTCGCTGAGCATAATGTTTCTAGATTCAACTTTCTTGTGGCATGTAACAGTATTTTTCAGTTTAGTTTTCATTTTGCTAAAATATACTTAACACAATTCACCATCTTAACCCTATCTTAAGTGTCCCTTTCAGGGGTGTTAAGAATATTTACACACAGAGTTCCTGCAGTTTTATCATGCAAGTTTCTCTCAATTCACCACATTGCTGGAACTGTAAATTATCCTATGCTGACATCTTCTTCACACATTTGCACGTTTTATGCTTGAGACCATGGTTAAGACATGTTTTTTAAAAGGCCTCCAAGAAGCTTAAGTGCAAATCCAAACTCGTTTCTCACGTTTCCGTTTGTTTTGTCTTCTCTCCAGCAGCCCAGTCGGCGGTGATGATGGAGAAAGAATTGCATCAGCTGAAGCGAGCCAGCTACAGCAGCACAGATCAGCCCTCCTGGATGGAGCTGGCCAGAAAGAAGTCGCAAGCCTGGAGTGACATGCCCCAAATTATAAAATAGGGCTAACAGTGCTCTGGTAAAGAATGTCTACTTCCTTGACGAGTCACTTCCTTTCAAACTGCCACTCAATCAAGGCAAACAAACTGTGAAACTGAAGAGTGATTTTATCATCAGGTTTCGAGAGAGCGAGCTCAGGGAAGAGGAAGGAACCAGGCAAGCAAGTCAGACGGAGGCACGGCCACAGGCCCCGGGCCAGAGACGCCCGGAGACAAGAACACCATTGAAAAGGGCCCGGGACGAGGTTCTGTGCCCACAGGTATGAATGTGAGTCTTTCAGAATCCCCCGGAGAGAGAGGGCTCAGGCAGCGAACGAAGAAAATGCAGATGAAGCGCAGATACAGAACTCAGGTGGCCTTCCAGGAGAACGTGCGCCCGCGCCTCCACCAGAGATCAGCTCGTGTCTCTGGGCCCCCGTCCTGCCTGCGGAGTCTGTCTTCTCCTTTCACGTTTACCGTTAGGCATGACATTCATGGTGAAACGCAGACGTCATTTTTTCCAAGAGCAGCTATCACAGGGTCCGCTTACATGAAGGCAGCCACTCCACGGAGTGGAAGGAACACAGCGGGCTCCATCGATTCAGAGACTCCTTCCAAAATCAGTTTTTAAACTTTTCCACTCGTCATCCATGTCCTTCACCATTGAACAATGCATTGCCTGTTGAATAAAAGGTTTCAGACCTGACACATGTGTAAGTGTGATTTTTACTCAGGCTGAGAGAGTGTCCTCCAGCAACTGAGTTAAATGCAATGTGTGGCATTTCGTTGAATAAGCGAGTTCATGGTCAAACCTCATGTTGAGTTGATTGGGGAGTTTGGGTTGTATGCGATTCTCCCCACCCCCAGTAAAACTTTGTTGTTCATTTTTGGAAGTCAGAAGCTACTGTAGATTTTTGGCTCTTTATACAACTATTTGATACAGTGCATTAAAAATATAAGATTTCCTTTAAAGTTGACATTTTTCAGCATCTCATTAATCTAACCTGTTTGTTTCTGTTGAAAACTAGGTTATCAGTACATTAAGCAGGATGAATGTGCAGAAGCCAGCAGAGTAAAAGCATGTATTTGAAATCTCAGAATTATGTCTCAATTATATAACGCCTCTCTTTTTAAAAACCTTTCCAATTTGTTCCTGTGAACACGCCAATCTCCATGGGAATGTGTGTAACTGGGGACATTTAGCCTTCAGAATAAAAAAGATCTCATATATAGTATAATTTGATTTTATATACCCTAAGTTCTGCTCCTTTTATTGTATTTTTCCATCCTCATGAATGTTTTTCTGTTAGAACTACACTGCTTCGTTGGGTCTACTGTATTGAAAAAGTCCTGGAGTAGTTGTTTTTTTTTCCCCAAATTGATCTATTAATTGCATTCTCTTAGAGAACACCAATGCGGAATTTGCTGGTGCACGTGCTCTAAGCAAGAACTCCCTTCATCCAGTCTTGCTCCAAAAGCTTGGACATGAATAGCTTTAACTAAGAAAAAACTGTGTTGGCTATTATTACTCAGCGCCATGGTTTCTCCTGTTAGCAGAACATTTCAGATGAACCATTTTGAGGCAATGGATTTCACTGTGAGATCAAAGGTATTTGGTTCCATTTTGTTCAAATACAGGTTGATACCCTCTCTGTGTTTCAAGACTGGCTTTTGTTCTCTCTGGCACCTGAGAAGTTAGGAGAGTATAGAGTTTTCAGACTCAGGGAATTCACTGGGATTGGGAGTGGGGGGTGGTATTGCAGCTGCCACCTTTCCCTCGGCCCTGCGTGGAGGTGGTAACCCTCTTCCCTAACAAGAGAAGTTGAGACAGAGACCAAAATTTAAGATGATATGGGCAGTCTAGAATGGCAGCAGAGATGCTAAAAGCCTGAAAGGAATTGTCAGCCTCGGTTTTCCTATCAATAAAGACAGCAGTTCCTGAGTCTCTCTTCTGTCCCAGGCACTGCTCTGAGTGCTTCTCAGATTATTGTTTATAATCCTCTCCACAATCCTTCAGAGGTAAGAACCTATCTCCACTTTGCAGATAAGGAAACAAGAGGCACTTTATTGCGATAAAGGTTACCTGTCCAAGATCTCACAGCAGAGCGCCTGGAAGTAACCCCAGGCCCCATGCCTTTAACTATGACCCTTGAGTGGATCCCCATTTTTAAAAAGTAGTAGTGTGGAAGTGAGTATGTCCTCAGAGACGTAACACAAAAGGAGCACTAAATTTGCCTCGAGGGCTCTTGCGTAGCTAGAGGCTGGATTTTTGTGTCTTCCCAGAATTCACAGGTTAAATCTGAATGCCCAGTGCAGTGGTGTTAGGAGGTGGGGCTTTGGGGAGACGATTAGATCGTGAGGATGAAGCCCTTATGAATGGGATTAGTGCCCTCATAAAAGAGACCCCAGAGAGCTCCCTTGCCCCTTCTGCCATGTGAGGATACGGTGAGAAGATGGCTGTGTACATCCAAAAAGAGGGCTTTCACCAGGTGCTGAGTCTGCAGGCACCTGGATCTTGGACTTCCTGGCCTCCAGAACTATGAGAGACCAATTTCTGTTGTTCATAAGCCATTCATTCTGTTATAGCAGCCGAAACAGAGTAAGAATAAGGTACCTCATGATGCTCCCCCTGGTGATCACCTTCACTCCCAGCCTTCAATTCCATAAAAGGACTGGAGAAGGTTTGAGGATTCTTTTGTATTTTGTAATCCTGATCACCTACACAGACAACAGGGTGTTTCCATTCATTCCTTCACTTCATTTAGTTCCCCACCTGTGTGTGGACGCTCTACCAGGGGACTAGGGGCAGCCTGATGAGCAAATGGACAACCTGCATTCTATTTATGGGAGGTGCACTTCGTAAATAACCATGAAAATGAGGAAACATGTAACAAGAGAATCACATGCAATGGTGGGCCTGAAACAGAGGGACTTGGTTGTGGCCAAAAGTCTCCTGGAGATTGGGTGGTTAGGAAAGGGTTTGCTCAAGAGATATGTGTGTGCTCAATCGCTTCAGTCGTGTCTGACTCTTTGCAACCCTATGGACTATAGCCTGCCAGGCTCCTCTGTCCATGGGATTCTCCAGTTAAGAATACTGGAGAGGGTTGCCATGACCTCCTCCAGGAGATCTTCCTGACCCAGGGATTGAACCCAAGTCTCTTGTGTCTCCTGTATTCTTTACCACTAGTGCCACCTGGGAAGCCCTTGCTCAAGAGATGACTTAATTATAGAAATGAGCCAGCCATGCAGAGATCTGGATCCACTGTTCTGTTCCAGAACACTGTATCTTGGCATGCTCAGGATGAGGGGAAGAAGGTGTGGACATCAAGAAGCAGGCCATATGAGGAGACAGATTTGTTCTGAGTGCTTTGGAAGTCAGTGAAGGTGAATGATGGAGGGGATGGGATTTATATTTGAAGACGATGGCTGTAATGGGAATGGTTTGTGTGGAGACACAGTGGCAGCAGGAGGCTGGAAGGCTCTTGCCGTGGTCCATGTGGGACCATGGTGGTCTAGAGTCATGGTAGAGGTGGAGAGAAGTGGGTGATTCAAAATGCTTTTAAAAGGGTAACATTTGTGTGCTGCTGGATATGATTTTGAAAAGGAAAGTGTGGAAATGACACCTACTTTTTTTGAGTGTTTGATACTGGAATTTCAATTCTGTGTTATTTATGTGTTTATTTTTGCATATGCTGAGTCTTGGTTCCTACCCGCAGCTCTCTCTAGTTTCAGTGAGCAAGGGCCACTCTTTCCTTGTAAGGCACAGGCTTCTTGTTGCAACACTTCCCTTGTTCCAGAACACAGGCTCTAGGCACATGGGCTTCAGTACTTGGAGCACACGGGCTCAGTAGTTGTAGTGCATGGTCTTAGTTGCTCCAAAGCATGTGGAATCTTAGCTCCCCAACCAGGGATCGAACCATGTCCCCTGCATTGGCAGGCAGATTCTTAACCACTGGACCACCAGGGAAGTCCAATACCTACATTTTTTGTTTCAAGATGCTGATGAATCATATCATTTACAGAAATGGCAGGGAGGGGGCTGATATACCACCAAAAAGGAGTTCAGTTGTGGACATCTTAAAGTTGCGATTCCCATTACACCTGTAAGGGGGAATATAAAATAGAGTTACAAACTGAGACATCATCAGGATTAGACGGGCTAGGAATGCAAGGCGTGGAAGTAGGAGAGAAGAGTCCCTGGGCTGACCTGAGGATTGGCCAACACTTCTAGATCCTCAGAAAGAGGAGCGAGCAATGGAGACAGGGAGGGTCTGTGAAGGAGGAGGAGGCAAGAGAAGGAGGTGTTGGCAGGAGGGAGGCATAAGTTGTGTAGGGGAGTATCTTCCAAGAGATGGGGATGAGGGTGATCCCTGACCCCGGGAACATGGAGGTCATAGGTGACCTTTTCCACTTCAGTGGAACATTGAGAGCAGAAGCACAGGTAGAGTGGGTCAAAGCCAACCAGGCTGTTGACACGGGAGCTACACTCAACTTTCAAGAACTATTGTTGTGAACGTGTGTGTGCGTGCTCAGTTGCTTTAGTCATGTCCAACTCTTTGTGACCCCACGGACCCCAGCCCACCAGGCTCCTCTGTCCATGCGATTTCCAAGGCAAGAATACTGGAGTGGGTTGCCATTTTCCTCCTCCAGGGGAAGTTCCCAGCCCAGGGATTGAACTCACATCTCCTGCATTGCAGGCAGATTCTTTACGGCTGAGTTATCAAGGAAGTGTGAATGGGAGCCAGGAAATGGCCATGACTAGAGGTGGGAGACCTGTGTGGCCAGCAGAGGGCTTGTGGTTAGTTGGTTACAAGGGACATACAGGACTGTGTTCATGCATGGAAGGAAGTGAACTTGCAGGAGAGAAGGAGAATTGCTGATCTTTGTGAAGCACACCTCACCTTCCAGGGCTTCCAACAGGATGTAACCCCTGCACGTGTGGGCTGCTCTTGTTCCGAGAACCAGGAGCCCCCCATTTTGATCCAGCGGCCAGGGGAGGCCCCATTGTGATGGCAGTGCCCTAGTCACATCCTCCCCCGCCTGCCCTGGGTCTACTGTTCCAGTTGAGTGCATTTTAGGGGGTTGTTGCTATCTTTTCGCAGAACTTAGCCCCTTGACAGTCTGCAGAAGGAATCCAGGCACACCTGGCATTCTTTGTCTTGGACAGACCTATTAAATATTTGGGGCCAGGATGGGGGTCTCCTGGAGGGGAAGCAGCCTCTCTACCTTCCTCATCCCATAGTCCACCCCCCCCCCCAGGGGGACAGATTGCTCTTGATTTTTTTAAATTTAAGTTTACATTTTTTTCTAATTGGCTGCACCAGATATTTAGTTGTGACATGGGGGATCTAGTTCCCTGACCAAGGATCAAACCTGGGACCCTGCATTGGGATCACAGAATCTTATCCAGTGGACCACCAGGGAAGTCCCAGATTGCTCCTGATTATCTCAAGTGCAAAGGTCCATAGAGTCAAAACCATATTTTTTCCAGTAGTCATATATGGATGTGAGAGTTGGACCATAAAGAAGGCTGAGTGCTGAAGAATTGATGCTTTTGAACTGTGGTTCTGGAGAAAACTCTTGAAAGTCCCTTGGACAGCGAGGAGATCAAACCAGTCAATCTTAAAGGAAATCAACCCTGAATATTCATTGGAAGGACTGATGCTGAAGCTGAAGCTCCAAAACTTCGGCCACCTGATGAGAAAAGCCAACTCACTGGAAAAGACCTTGATGCTGGGAAAGACTGAGGGCAGGAGGAGAAGGGGCCAACAGAGGATGAGATGGTTGGATGGCATCACTGGTTCACTGGACATGAGTTTGAGCAAACTCCAGGAGACAGTGAAGGACAGGGAACCTGATGTGCTGCAGTCCATGGGATCGCAAAGAGTCAGACACGACTTTCGACTGAACAACAACAATCAGACCTGCCTTGGTCCCTCCAGTCACTCACCCTCCAAGCAGCTTAACAGAATTTCTCCAAAACAAATGGAGTCATCTTACTGAGGGCAATTTCAATGAATAAAATTTTCTCCACTTCAAGCCTATCTGGTTGTTTGAAGAAAGAAGAGAGAATTGACTTATTCTGACTCCAGGGAACAAACCAAGACCAGAAATGAAAGTTCAAGAGGAGGACAAATGAAGACACGTTTTAACACTCACAGTTGTCTAGCATGGGACAGGATGCCCGGTCAAGGGTGAGCTCCCTGACACCTGAAGTAAGCAAGCGGAGGGAAGATGTCTGTCCCTCCAGGATGATGTACCTGTGTTCGCCCTGGAAAGGACTTTGGACTGGGTGCCCTCCCCAGCCTGGAGCTGCTCTGGATCTACAACACGTAGTGATCTGAGGTGGGGCCTTTCACGTTAGTGTTCTAATATGATTACATTACATTGCTGTTAATACTAATGACTGTGGGCTTTCCAGGTGGCCTAGTGGTGACGAATCCGCCTGCCAATGCAGGAGACACAAGTTTGATCCCTGGATCTGAAAGATCCCCTGAAAGAGGATATGGGAATCCACTCTGGTGTTCTTTCCTGGGAAATCCCATGGACAGAGGAGCCTGGCAGGCTGCAGTCCACAGGGCCACAAAAAATCGGGTATGACTGAGGTGACTGAACACAATACTAATTATTACCAAGAAATAATCATCTAGAAAATAACCCCAGTGGACTTTTATGCAGAATGTAGTTTTCCAGAGCATTTTGGAAGCTTTTTACTACCGGAGGAGGAAGCCAGGTGGAACCAGCCAATCAGAAGATGGTCTTTTCCAGCCGTCTCTAGAGATGCCCGTGAAGGCAGGAGAAATGCAGACCTGCCCCTCCCCCACCCCAGCCCTGAATCTTCTGGTCGGTTTTATTTAACTCTCATGTGGAGAGAGATACTAATTTATTCCTTGGTAGATGAAAATAACCTCTAGTACAGAGGCTTTTCAAGACCAAGTAGCAGAAATAATGCAAGCTGAATGGGTGTGTTTGGGGGAACAGCACAGGTGTTCAGAGTGTGGTTGACATTTGCTTTATCCACGTGGTCCAGCTTTCTTCCTGCCTCCTCCATAGGGAAATTATCCTCATTAACATGGAGATAAAAGAGAGGTGTGTTTGTAATGCCCAGAAGGTTCTCAAAAACAATAGCAGTAGGGATGGCTGTGGGGTGTCCTCTAAAAGCTTGCTTACTGACTTCTCCAACCAGAGATGTCTGCAGAGAGACCAGAGACCTCTAGACCTGCACGCCCCTGAGCTCAAACAAACCTCCCTGCCAAGAACCTTGCTCAACAGTTGCTATTACATTTTGGGGAAAAAAAAAAAAAAGTCACCATTTAGCTCACTATCCAGTAAAAGAAAAAAAAAAAAATTGTCCCTGAAAGATTCCCCACAGGGACAAGAATTATGCTATGAAACTTAGGAAAATAACAAAATTGCTACTGAGATGGAGGAAACTAGAGGCAAGTCATCAGGGATTCCTTTAAGCAAAATAAACCCAGTCTTTCAGAAGCTGAAGCCTTTAAAAGTAGATGCTCCATCTTTCTTCCCAAAGGAGGAAAAGGAGGAGGGAATATGAGTAGATTGCTTTCACTGTTGCCCACTCCCCCCAGTTCATCACCAACTCATCCGCAAGAATCAGTCCTTCCCACCTGGTGGGCTTCCCAGGCTCTCCTGAGGACCAAGCAGGAGGCAGGGTCTAGATGCTCACAGCCCTGCCAAGTGCAGGGCAGCCCCCAGGAGCCCCCGCCTCAGATCACCATGCCACTGGTGGTGCTGAAATGCTTTGAGCACCTGGAAAGTTCCCAAAGGGTGGGGGTCAAGGCACTAAATTCAAAGATGCCAAGTTGGGAGCTGGTTTTTCCGGCAGTGGCTGGAGCCAGATGTGTCCTGGGTCACCCGGGGATCCTAGAAGTCTCAGCAGCTCCTGCTCTGATAGGCTGCCATTCTGTGCATCCACTGGCCACCTTTGCACAGCCGGTAGCTGGTTTTCAGGGCTTTCTTCTATGTATGGTCTCTTCCCAGGGGCTGCTGGGTCATAGACTGAATTGTGTCCCCACATTCAACTGTTGAAGTCTTAACCTCCGTATCTCAGAATGTGACTGTATTTGATAGACCTTTAAAGAGGTGATTAAGATGAATTATTTCACTATGAAAGTGAAAGTGTTAGTTGCTCAGTCATCTCTGACTCTGCAATCCCATGGGCTGTAGCCTGTCAGGCTCCTCTGTCCATGGGATTTCCCAGGCAAGAATACTGGAGTGGGTTGCCATTCCCTAACCGGGGATAGAACCCATGTCTCATGCATTGGCAAGTGGTTCTTTACTGATGAGCTACCCAGGAAGCCCAATGCAAGTTAACTAGACTTACTGTGGTGGTCATGACGCAATATATACAAATACTATGTTATATACCTAAAACTAATATGTCAGTTATAACACAAATTTTAAAAAATTTAAATCTCTGCCCTAGAATTTATAATATACATTTAAAATCATTTGAGTCTTTCTTAAAATATTATTTCACAAGTATTATAAGGATTTTATAAAAGTATATTTTTAATTCTTCCCTCTCATCTCTGTGCCATTGTTACCATAAATTATACTTTTACATATGCTATAAACACATCTCATTGTTATTGTATTTGCTTTGAATAGTTATCTTTTGGAGCAAATAAAAATAAAGGATTTTACTTAACCTTTATTTATGATACTCTATTGACCTTTATCATATTGTTTCTGCCTAAAGAACTTCCTTTCCACCACTCTTATGGCAGAAAGTGAACAGGAACTAAAAAGCCTCTTGATGAAAGTCAAAGAGGAGAGTGAAAAAGTTGGCTTAAAGCTCAAAATTCAGAAAACGAAGATCATGGCATCTGGCCCCTCACTTCATGGTAAATAGATAGGGAAACAGTGGAAACAGTGTCAGACTTTATTTTGGGGGGCTCCATCACTACAGATGGTGACTGCAGCCATGAAATTAAAAGATGCTTACTCCTTGGAAGGAAAGTTATGACCAACCTAGATAGCATATTTAAAAGCAGAGACATTACTTTGCCAACAAAGGTCCATCTAGTCAAGGATATGGCTTTTCCAGTGGTCATGTATGAATGTGAGAATTGGACTATGAAGAAAGCTGAGCGCCAAAGAATTGATGCTTTTGAACTGTGGTGTTGGAGAAGACTCTTGAGAGTCCCTTGGACTGCAAGGAGATCCAACCAGTCCATCCTAAAGGAGATCAGTCCTGGGTGTTCATTGGAAGGACTGATGCTGAAGCTGAAACTCCAGTACTTTGGCTACCTCGTGTGAAGAATTGACTCATTGGAAAAAACTCTGATGCTGGGGCAGGAGGAGAAGGGGACAACAGAGGATGAGATGGCTGGATGGCATCACCAACTCGATGTATGTGAATTTGGGTGAACTCCAGGAGTTGGTGATGGACAGGGAGGCCTGGCGTGCTGTGATTCATGGGGTCGCAAAGAGTTGGACACGACTGAGCTACTGGACTGAACTGAACTGAAAGAACTTCCTTTATGGCAGGATAGGTTTGCTGGCAATGAATTCCTCAATTTTCTGTCTGAGAAAGTTTTGAATTTCATTATCATTCATTTTTTAAGGCTATTTTAACTAGGTATACACTTTTGTATTGTGAGATTTTTTTCTCCCAGAACTTTAAAGATACTAATCCACTGTCTTCTGGCTGGCATGGCTTCTGACAAGAAGTTCTCTGTTGTGATTCTTACCCTTGTCCTATATATACTTACTTTTTTGACTGCCTTTAAGATTTTCCCTTTGTCTTTGGTTTGCAATAGTTTGTATATGATACACCTAGGTATGTTTGTTTTTGGTACTTACCTTGTTTTTCTCTAATGTTCTTGGATCTGTGCTTTTGTGTCTGTTGTTGATTTTGGACAGTTCTCAGCCTTGTTTTCCCCCCTGTTTATATCTTCTGCCCATTTTCTTTTTTTTTCTCCCGTGATTTCAATTATGCTTATGTTAGAACTGAATGATCTGTTCTTCTGCTTGTTTGTTTTCACCATTTTCCCCCTTTGGTTTCAATTTGGGTAATATCTATTGAATTCAAGTTCATTCCTTATCCAGTTCAATAAGTTCTAATGAACCCATCAAAAGTGCTCTTCGTCTCTGTTACTATGGGTTTGTGTGTGTGTTTAAAAAATTTTTAGGGGGAGGAGCCAAGATGGCGGAGGAGTAGGACGGGGAGAACACTTTCTCCCCCACAAATTCATCAAAAGAGCATTTAAACGTCGAGTAAATTCCACAAAACAACTTCTGAATGCCGGCAGAGGACATCAGGTACCCAGAAAAGCAACCCAACTCTTCGAAAGGAGGTAGGAAAAAATATTAAAAACAAACAAAAAAAAAGAGACAAAAGAGGGAGGGACGGAGTTCCGTCCCGGGAAGGGAATCTTAAAAAGAGAGAAGTTTCCAAACATCAGGAAACCTTCTCACTGCCGAATCTGTGCCGAGCTTTGGAAGCACAGAGGGCAACATAACAGGGAGAAAAAATAAATAAACAATTTAAAACTCGCAGATTGCGAGCCCTACGGTAACTCCCCCAGCGGAGAAGCAGCGCAGACGCCTGCATCCGCCATTAGCAAACCGGGGCTGGGCAGGGAGGCGCGGCGTGGGCTGCATCGCTGAGAGTAAGAATCTGGCCTGAATACCCTGAGTGCTATCTGAGCGAAATAATTTGGGCTAGCAAACCAGACTGTGGGATATCTACCACGCGAAAAGCCAGCCCTAACCTAAGACCCCCAGGCCCGCGCACGGAACAAAGGACTGAACAGAGATAGCCGGCTGCAGATCTTCCCCCTCCGGTGACAGGCAGCCAGAGCCGGAAGGGGGCAATCGCAGCCCCAGAGAGACATTATCTATAAAACTGTAAGCAGGCTTCTTTGCTAACTAAAACTTCTTGGGGGTCTGGACGGTCAACATCTGCCTGAGAAGGTGCGCCAGTTTTAACACCCAGATAACCGAGTGGCGGGGAGGCGGTAAGTCGCAGCATTGGCGCTCGCCAAACACCTCATCACCTGAGCTGCTCGGACCAGGGAAGAGCACAAAACGCAGGCCCAACTGAGTCTGCGCCTCTGAGGACTACCCGAGTGCCTGAACCTGAGCGGCTTGGACCTGGGAGGTGCATGCAGCCCAGGGCCAGCCTCGGATTGTTCCCGGCGGAACAACCTAGAGTCCGAGCAGTGTGGACAGGGAGGCTACACGCGCCGTGAGCAGGGGCAGACCCAGGGTGGCTGAGGCATTGCGAGCCCACGCCAGTGTTATTTGTTTGCAGCATCCCTCCCTCCCTCCCCACAGCGCGACTGAACAAGTAAGCCTAAAAAAAAAAAAAAAAAAAGTGTCCTCCACCGTGCCCTTTGAGTCAGGGCGGAAACCAGATACTGAAGAGACTAGCAAACAGAAGAAGATATAACAGAGGGAAACGCCTTGGAAGCTATAGGCAATAGATCAAAACCCTGTGGTTACTACGGACTACATAGGAAGGGGCCTATAGATCTTGAGAAATATAAATCTGACCAAGGAACTAGCCAAAAATGAACTGAACCCACTCACCCACCAAAAAAAAAAAAAAAAAAAAGTCCTAGATATATTTTTATTATTTTTACAATCATTCTTTTTTTTTTTAATTAAAAAAAAAAATTTTAAGTCCTCTATTGTTCCTTTAATTTTCACTTTTATAACCTATTACTTTGCCAAAAAAAAAAAAAAGACCCTATTTTTTTCTTCTTCAGCAAACTTCATATATATATATTTTATAATTTTTTGACCTTGTTTTTTTGTTTGTTTGTTTTTGTTTTTTCTTCTTTTCTTTAACATTGTATTTTTGAAATTCCAAACTCTACTCTAGATTTTTAATTTTTGCTTTTTGGTATATGTTATCAATTTTGTACCTATAGTTTTTTTTTTATATAATTTCTGTGACTTTTTTTTTTCTTCTTCTTCTCTGTTTCTTTCTCTTCTTCTTTTATATAACATTGTATATCTGAAATTCCAAACTTTACTCTAGATTTTTAATTTATGCTTTTTGGTATTTGATATCAATTTTGTACCTGTATTTTCTTTATAATTTTTGTGACATTGTTCGTATTTGTTTGTTTGTTTTCTCTCTTTATTTTTCTTCTTCTTCTTTTTTTTTTTTTAACATTGTATTTTTGAAATTCCAAACTCTACTCTAGATTTTTAATTTTTGCTTTCTGGTATTAGTTATCAACTTTGTACCTGTACTTTCTTTATAATTTTCGCGACCTTGTTTGTTTTTGTTTGTTCGTTTTTTCTCTCTTTCTTTTCCTTCTTCTTTTCTTTAACATTGTATTTTTGAAATTCCAAACTCTACTCAAGATTTTTAATTTTCGCTTTCTGGTATTAGTTATCAATTTTGTACCTGTACTTTCTTTATAATTTTCGCGACCTTGTTTGTTTTGTTTGTTCGTTCTTTCTCTCTTTCTTTTCCTTCTTCTTTTCTTTAACATCGTATTTTTGAAATTCCAAACTCTACTCTAGATTTTTAATTTTTGCTTTTATGTATTTGTTACCAATTTTGTACCTTTAAGGACCCAATCTTCAGGACCCATTTTTCACTAGGGAGTGAGATTACTGGCTTGACTGCTCTCTCTCCCTTTGGACCCTCCTTTTTCTCCACCAGGTCGCCTGTGTCTCCTCCCTAACCCCTCTCTACTCTACCCAACTCTGTGAATTTCTGTGTGTTCCAGACGGTGGAGAACACTTAGGGAACTGATTACTGGCTGGATCTGTCTCCCTCCTTTTCATTCCCCCCTTTTATCCTTCTGGCCACCTCTGTTACCTTCCTCCTTCTTCTCTTCTCTGTATAACCCCGTGAACATCTCTGAGTGGTCCAGTTGTGGAGTGCACATAAGGAAGTGACTACTGGCTAGCCCACTCTCTCCACTATTGATTCACCTCATCTCATTTGGGTCACCTCTAACTCCCTCCTCCCTCTTCTCTTCTCCATGTAACCCTGTGAACCTCTCTGAGTGACCCTCACTGTAGAGAAACTTATCATCTTTAATGTAGATGTTTTATCAATGGTGCTGTATAGAAGGAGAAGTTTTGAAACTACTGTAAAAATAAGACCGATAATCGGAAGCAGGAGACTTAAGTCCAAACCCTGACTCCAGGGAACTCCTGACTCCAGGAACATTCATTCACAGGAGCTCATCAAATGCCTCCATACCGACACTGAAACCAAGCACCACACAAGGGCCAATAAGTTCCAGGGCAAGACATACCAAGCAAATTCTCCAGCAACAAAGGAACACAGCCCTGAGCTTCAAGATACAGGCTGCCCAAAGTCACCCCAAAACTATAGACATCTCATAACTCATTACTGGACATTTCATTGCACTCCAGAGAGAAGAAATACAGCTCCACCCACCAGAACACCGACACAAGCTTCCCTAACCAGGAAACCTTGACAAGCCACCTGTACAAACCCACACACAGCGAGGAAACACCACAATAAAGAGAACTCCACAAACTGCCAGAATACAGAAAGGACACCCCAAACTCAGCAATTTAAACAAGATGAAGAGACAGAGGAATACTCAGCAGATAAAGGAACAGGATAAATGCCCACCAAACCAAACAAAAGAGGAAGAGATAGGGAATCTACCTGATAAAGAATTCCGAATAATGATAGTGAAATTGATCCAAAATCTTGAAACTAAAATGGAATCACAGATAAATAGCCTGGAGACAAGGATTGAGAAGATGCAAGAAAGGTTTAACAAGGACCTAGAAGAAATAAAAAGAGTCAATATATAATGAATAATGCAATAAGTGAAATTAAAAACACTCTGGAGGCAACAAATAGTAGAATAACAGAGGCAGAAGACAGGATTAGTGAATTAGAAGATAGAATGGTAGAAATAAATGAATCAGAGAGGATAAAAGAAAAACGAATTAAAAGAAATGAGGACAATCTCAGAGACCTCCAGGACAATATTAAACGCTACAACATTCGAATCATAGGGGTTCCAGAAGAAGAAGACAAAAAGAAAGACCATGAGAAAATACTTGAGGAGATAATAGTGGAAAACTTCCCTAAAATGGGGAAGGAAATAATCACCCAAGTCCAAGAAACCCAGAGAGTCCCAAACAGGATAAACCCAAGGAGAAACACCCCAAGACACATATTAATCAAATTAACAAAGATCAAACACAAAGAACAAATATTAAAAGCAGCAAGGGAAAAACAACAAATAACACACAAGGGAATTCCCATAAGGATAACAGCTGATCTTTCAATAGAAACTCTTCAAGCCAGGAGGGAATGGCAAGACATACTTAAAATGATGAAAGAAAATAACCTACAGCCCAGATTATTGTACCCAGCAAGGATCTCATTCAAGTATGAAGGAGAAATCAAAAGCTTTTCAGACAAGCAAAAGCTGAGAGAATTCTGCACCACCAAACCAGCTCTCCAACAAATACTAAAGGATATTCTCTAGACAGGAAACACAAAAACGGTGTATAAACTCGAACCCAAAACAATAAAGTAAATGGCAACGGGAACATACTTATCAGTAATTACCTTAAACGTAAATGGGTTGAATGCCCCAACCAAAAGACAAAGACTGGCTGAATGGATACAAAAACAAGACCCCTACATATGTTGTCTACAAGAGACCCACCTCAAAACAGGAGACACATACAGACTGAAAGTGAAGGGCTGGAAAAAGATTTTCCATGCAAATAGGGACCAAAAGAAAGCAGGAGTAGCAATACTCATATCAGATAAAATAGACTTTAAAACAAAGGCTGTGAAAAGAGACAAAGAAGGTCACTACATAATGATCAAAGGATCAATCCAAGAAGAAGATATAACAATTATAAATATATATGCACCCAACACGGGAGCACCACAGTACGTAAGACAAATGCTAACAAGTATGAAAGGAGAAATTAACAATAACACAATAATAGTGGGAGACTTTAATACCCCACTCACACCTATGGATAGATCAACTAAACAGAAAATTAACAAGGAAACACAAACTTTAAACGATACAATAGACCAGTTAGACCTAATTGATATCTATAGGTCATTTCATCCCAAAACAATGAATTTCACCTTTTTCTCAAGCGCACATGGAACCTTCTCCAGGATAGATCACATCCTGGGCCATAAAGCTAGCCTTGGTAAATTCAAAAAGATAGAAATCATTCCAAGCATTTTTTCTGACCACAATGCAGTAAGATTAGATCTCAATTACAGGAGAAAAACTATTAAAAATTCCAACATATGGAGGCTGAACAACACGCTGCTGAATAACCAACAAATCACAGAAGAAATCAAAAAAGAAATCAAAATTTGCATAGAAACGAATGAAAATGAAAACACAACAACCCAAAACCTGTGGGACACGGTAAAAGCAGTCCTAAGGGGAAAGTTCATAGCAATACAGGCACACCTCAAGAAACAAGAAAAAAGTCAAATAAATAACCTAACTCTACACCTAAAGCAACTAGAAAAGGAAGAAATGAAGAACCCCAGGGTTAGTAGAAGGAAAGAAATCTTAAAAATTAGAGCAGAAATAAATGCAAAAGAAACAAAAGAGACCATAGTAAAAATCAACAAAACCAAAAGCTGGTTCTTTGAAAGGATAAATAAAATTGACAAACCATTAGCCAGACTCATCAAGAAACAAAGGGAGAAAAATCAAATCAACAAAATTAGAAACGAAAATGGAGAGATCACAACAGACAACACAGAAATACAAAGGATCATAAGAGACTACTATCAACAATTATATGCCAATAAAATGGACAACGTGGAAGAAATGGACAAATTCTTAGAAAAGTACAACTTTCCAAAACTGGACCAGGAAGAAATAGAAAATCTTAACAGACCCATCACAAGCATGGAAATTGAAACTGTAATCAAAAATCTTCCAGCAAACAAAAGCCCCGGTCCAGACGGCTTCACAGCTGAATTCTACCAAAAATTTAGAGAAGAGCTAACACCTATCCTGCTCAAACTCTTCCAGAAAATTGCAGAGGAAGGTAAACTTCCAAACTCATTCTATGAGGCCACCATCACCCTAATACCAAAACCTGACAAAGATCCCACAAAAAAAGAAAACTACAGGCCAATATCACTGATGAACATAGATGCAAAAATCCTTAACAAAATTCTAGCAATCAGAATCCAACAACACATTAAAAAGATCATACACCATGATCAAGTGGGCTTTATCCCAGGGATGCAAGGATTCTTCAATATCCGCAAATCAATCAATGTAATACACCACATTAACAAATTGAAAAATAAAAACCATATGATTATCTCAATAGATGCAGAGAAAGCCTTTGACAAAATTCAACATCCATTTATGATAAAAACTCTCCAGAAAGCAGGAATAGAAGGAACATACCTCAACATAATAAAAGCTATATATGACAAACCCACTGCAAACATTATCCTCAATGGTGAAAAATTGAAAGCATTTCCTCTAAAGTCAGGAACAAGACAAGGGTGCCCACTTTCACCATTACTATTCAACATAGTTTTGGAAGTTTTGGCCACAGCAATCAGAGCAGAAAAAGAAATAAAAGGAATCCAAATTGGAAAAGAAGAAGTAAAACTCTCACTATTTGCAGATGACATGATCCTCTACATAGAAAACCCTAAAGAGTCCACCAGAAAATTACTAGAAATAATCAATGACTACAGTAAAGTTGCAGGATATAAAATCAACACACAGAAATCCCTTGCATTCCTATACACTAATAATGAGAAAACAGAAAGAGAAATTAAGGAAACAATTCCATTCACCATTGCAACAGAAAGAATAAAATACTTAGGAATATATCTACCTAAAGAAACTAAAGACCTATATATAGAAAACTATAAAACACTGGTGAAAGAAATCAAAGAGGACACTAATAGATGGAGAAATATACCATGTTCATGGATTGGAAGAATCAATATAGTGAAAATGAGTATACTACCCAAAGCAATTTATAGATTCAACGCAATCCCTATCAAGCTACCAACAGTATTCTTCACAGAGCTAGAACAAATAATTTCACAATTTGTATGGAAATACAAAAAACCTCGAATAGCCAAAGCGATCTTGAGAAAGAAGAATGGAACTGGAGGAATCAACCTACCTGACTTCAGGCTCTACTACAAAGCCACAGTTATCAAGACAGTATGGTACTGGCACAAAGACAGAAATATTGATCAATGGAATAAAATAGAAAGCCCAGAGATAAATCCACGCACATATGGACACCTTATCTTCGACAAAGGAGGCAAGAATATACAATGGATTAAAGACAATCTCTTTAACAAGTGGTGCTGGGAAATCTGGTCAGCCACTTGTAAAAGAATGAAACTGGACCACTTTCTAACACCATACACAAAAATAAACTCAAAATGGATTAAAGATCTAAACGTAAGACCAGAAACTATAAAACTCCTAGAGGAGAACATAGGCAAAACACTCTCCGACATACATCACAGCAGGATCCTCTATGACCCACCTCCCAGAATATTGGAAATAAAAGCAAAAATAAACAAATGGGACCTAATTAACCTTAAAAGCTTCTGCACATCAAAGGAAACTATTAGCAAGGTGAAAAGACAGCCTTCAGAATGGGAGAAAATAATAGCAAATGAAGCAACCGACAAACAACTAATCTCAAAAATATACAAGCAACTCCTACAGCTCAACTCCAGAAAAATAAACGACCCAATCAAAAAATGGGCCAAAGAACTAAATAGACATTTCTCCAAAAAAGACATACAGATGGCTAACAAACACATGAAAAGATGCTCAACATCACTCATTATCAGAGAAATGCAAATCAAAACCACTATGAGGTACCATTTCACACCAGTCAGAATGGCTGCGATCCAAAAGTCTACAAATAATAAATGCTGGAGAGGGTGTGGAGAAAAGGGAACCCTCTTACACTGTTGGTGGGAATGCAAACTAGTACAGCCACTATGGAGAACAGTGTGGAGATTCCTTAAAAAACTGGAAATAGAACTGCCTTATGACCCAGCAATCCCACTGCTGGGCATACACACTGAGGAAACCAGAAGGGAAAGAGACACGTGTACCCCAATGTTCATCGCAGCACTGTTTATAATAGCCAAGACATGGAAGCAACCTAGATGTCCATCAGCAGATGAATGGATAAGAAAGCTGTGGTACATATACACAATGGAGTATTACTCAGCCATTAAAAAGAGTACATTTGAATCAGTTCTAATGAGGTGGATGAAACTGGAGCCTATTATACAGAGTGAAGTAAGCCAGAAGGAAAAACATAAATACAGTATTCTAACGCATATATATGGAATTTAGAAAGATGGTAACAATAACCCTGTGTACGAGACAGCAAAAGAGACACTGATGTATAGAACAGTCTTATGGACTCTGTGGGAGAGGGAGAGGGTGGGAAGATTTGGGAGAATGACATTGTAACATGTAAAATATCATGTAAGAAATGAGTTGCCAGTCCAGGTTCGATGCACGATACTGGATGCTTGGGGCTAGTGCACTGGGACGACCCAGAGGGAGGGTATGGGGAGGGAGGAGGGAGGAGGGGTCAGGATGGGGAACACATGTATACCTGAGGTGGATTCATTTTGATATTTGGCAAAACTAATACAATTATGTAAAGTTTAAAAATAAAATAAAATTTAAAAAAAAAAAAATAAAAAATAAAAAATTTTTAGCATTTCCATTTAATACTTTCTCATGGTCTCCATTTCTCTACTGAGATTACCTATTTGGTATTGGATGCTATCTACTTTTTCCTTTATGTCTTTTAAAATATTAATCACAATTAATGTCTGATCTTCAACTTGTGAGTCTGGTTCTCATGATTGCTTCATCTTTACAGACTATGTTGTTTCTTGCCTTTTTGGGTGCATATAATTTTTTATTAGAAATTGGAAATGCTGAATAAGAATAGATATTAAGGTAAGTGTTTTTTTTTTAATATTCGAAGATAGACCTACTTTTCCTTTGCCTAGGGCTTTAGTATGGTGAGTTGTGTTAATCTAGTCAGAAAGTGGGCTGATTTGAAGTTTCTATTTGATTTAGCTTCCTTTATTGCACTAGAGGCTTTAAGTCTTCTAGCTATATTTATGGTGTGGGTTTATTTGCCAGTGAGTTTTTCTGAATTCTTGTTCTCTATTTGGTTTGGGGTCTTCCTCTACTCCCCAGAGAGAATCTATCTCAAGTGGCTTTCCCTACTGTTGTCGTGGTTCAGTAACCAAGTCCTGTCTGACTCTGCAGGCCCGTGGACTGCAGCCACAACAGGCTTCCCTGTCCCTCACCTGCCTGCTGTTCAGTTCAGTTCAGTCACTCAGTCATGTCTGACTCTTTGCAACCCCATGGACCGCAACACGCCAGGCCTCCCTGTCCATCACCAACTCCTGGAGTTTACCCAACTCATGTCCATTGAATCGGTGATGCCATCCAACCATCTCATCCTCTGTCCCTTCTCCTGCCTTCAATCTTTCCCAGCATCAGGATCTTTTCCAATGAGTCAGTTCTTCACATCAGGTGGCCAAAATACTGGAGTTTCACCTTCAACATCAGTCCTTCCAATGAACACCCAGGAGTGACCTCCTTTAGGATGGACTGGTTGGATCTCCTTGCTGTCCAAGGGACTCTCAAGAGTCTTCTCCAACACCACAGTTCAAAAGCATCAATTCGACACTCAGCTTTCTTCACAGTCCAATTCTCACATCCATACATGACTACTGGAAAAACCATAGCCTTGACTAGATGGTCCTTTGTTGGCAAAGTAATGTCTCTGCTTTTTAATATGCTATTTAGGTTGGTTAAAACTTTCCTTCCGAGGAGTAAGCATCTTTTAATTTCATGGCTACAGTCACCATCTGCAGTGATTTTTATTCTGCCATTATTTTTATTGGATGCTTGCTAGCATGTATGATGGAAAAGGGTAGATGGCTCATTCTCTGATATTCTGATTAAGCCTCAGTCTTAGGAAACACTGTCAACCTGGGTCTCAGAGGTATAACCTTCACGAGTATTCCCTCCTCCATGGGTAGAGGTTTTGTTTTCTGTACTTCCCTAGCTGAAGCATGTTTCCACTAGTGATCTTAGGGTACAGGTTTTGTCACACTTTCCTCTGCATATTAAAGCTTTTCTTCTCTAGGGAAGATTTGGGGTGTGAGTCTGCCAAGTGTGTCCATGGCTAATGGTCCCCTCTCTCAGCCAGTAATACAGGAAAGTTTTCTCAGAAATATCTTCTAATCCTGTCTACCATCACCTGGTGGAATTCCCAGGAGGAAATCCTGCAAGAGAAGCCTCTCATATTCTCCTCCTCTCGGCTGTTAGCAATTTGTTAGGAATTTCTAGCTGAATCATCATATTGACCTATACACTGTTTAATGCCTTCTGTTCTAGATAAACAAATGCTTGGGCCCTGTTCTCCCAGCAAACATCCGTCTCCAGATTTCAGGTAAATTGTTTGTCTTGCAACCTCAGTTCTCTAGTGGCTCCAAGATAAGTCATTAATTTGTAGTCTGCTGTGGTATTTGCTTATGGTGATTGCAGTAACAACTCTATTTCAAGCTGTCTTGAAACTGAGCTGAAACTGGAACCCTACTTTGGCATTTTAATTAACACAATACCCTGGGAAGAAAACAAACACATCTGATTTGTTTTTCCTGTTGCTTCCATGAATCAAAAGCCAAAAACTGGAAGAAAAAAAAAAAAGTTCTGTCAGAGTAAAAGCACCTCTAGGGCTTCCCTGCTGGCTGAGTGGTAAAGAATCCTCCTGCCAATGCAGGTTCAATTCCTGGGTCGGGAAGATCCCCTGGAGAAGGAAAGGGCAACCCACTCCAGTATTCTTGCCTGGGAAATCCCACAGACAGAGGAGCCTGGCCAGCAACAGTCCATGGGGTCACAAAGAGTCAGACACGACTTAGTCACTAAACAACAGCAACAAAGGCATCTCAACATAGAGTTAATGCCTCCAAGATGGGTATTTTTCCATTTATATCCTCATTATGACTATGGTGTGGTGAACTGTCTTATCACAGCAAACAAGTGTCAGTCAGTCAGTTGTTAATACTGGAGGCTCTTTTCAGCCGCTTATAAACATTCCTATCCTATGTCCTTAATCTGCTGGGTTCTAACAGTATTTATGATTTGGGTGCTGTACAGTAGTGTCTTATTTACAACCCCTATTTTCTTTAATTTCTCTCACTTGTACTTCCTTTGATTTAAAAAGACTTTTTATAAGATTGTGATGATTTTATAAAGACCTTCTGGAAAACTGGGCTTTTTGTTGGGGAAAAAAAATAAGCAAACAGCTGACCAGAATCCTGTTTCTGCATCTTCTCGTGGCTTCCATGGTAAGTAATCCATTTTCAAGACCACATGCATTGTGATTACAGACAATGTAATTTACGAATAAAAAGATTTTTGCTGTTTCTTTTCCAATTAACAAGACACCATTCCTCTTGATCATCCCCTTGCTTATACTCCTCCCCATTCTTGCCCAACTACTCTAAGTTTCAATGCGACTTACAATACCCTTGTTATAATGTTTGCATTCACTTTGTAAGTTAATTATATCTTTGGTGCTCCATGAGAAGTTGAGTCTAAAAATTGCAAACTAAGAAATAGCATTTGTAACATTTTAACTATGTATTAATCAATGTCAATCACTATGGGACCAAGTAGTACGATTGGAGAAATAAATATAATCCTCTGGGACTAAATCCATCTCTGCAATGTTCCCAGCATCGAAGCCATGTGAATTTTTTGTTGTTGTTGTTATACTCTAACAAATACTGAAAATCCTACTGTTTAGTTTGCAGTCTTATCCTGAAAATCCTATCATTAATCTTCAAGAAGTCTTGTTCCCTGCTCCTTTTTCAGATTAACCTATTCTGGTTTCATGGGGAAAACATCATGCAGAGTTCTGAGACTTATATTTCTTTCTTTTTTAAATTAATTTTTATTAAAGTATAGTTGATGTGCAATATTATATAAACTATACTTCAATAAAAAATTAATTTTTTCCCAACTCTGTAGGGGTTCATGGTGACTTGCTACTCACTTTATATGTGTTTACCTGGATTATGTATTGTCCGTGACCTTTATGTAAAATATCAGTATGTCATACTGATAAACAACTAAGCCTTTGACTTCTAACAGGCAGGAACAGTGCTCAGGGCTATCTGAGAATCTGCTTTCCAGATTGTAATTCTCAGTTTGGCTGAAATTGAATTCTCTTTTTTCTTCTTAACTTGATAGCAGTTGAGTTTTCATTGACATACTACATGTGCATGCATGCTATATCGCTTCTGTTGTGTCTGACTCTTTTATGACCCCATGGACCACACCCCACCAGGCTCCTCTGTCCATAGGATTCTCCAGGCAAGAATACTAGAATGGGTTGCCATGCCCGCCTCCAGGGGATCTTTCCAACGCAGGGATCAAACCCACATCTCTTACGTCTCCTGCATTGGCAGGTGGGTTCTTTACCACTAATGCCACCTGGGAAGCCCATATTCTATTTATGGTTGTGGTTTAATCACTCAGTCGTGTCCAACTCTTGCTTCCCCATGGGCTGTAGCCCACCAGGCTCCTCTGTCCATGGGATTCTCCAGGCAAAAATACTGGAGTGGGTTGCCATTTCCTTCTCCGGGGGATCTTCCTGACCCGGGAATCGAACCTGAGTCTCCTGCATTGCAGGTGGATTCTTCACCAACTGAACAGCTATTATAAAAGATTGGCTGGGTTCCCCATGTTGTACAATGTATCCTTGTAGCTTAGTTTATACATGGCGGTCTGTAGGTTGTTCCCTGTATCTGTGAGTCTGCTTCTTTTTCGTTATATTCTTTGGTTTCTTGTGCTTTTTAGATTCCACATTTAAGTGATATAATACAACATTTGTCTTTTTCTGACTTGTTTCACTTAGCACAATACCTCCAAGTCCATCCATGATGCTGCAAAGGAGAAATTTTCCTTCTTCTTTTATGACTTGAGTAGTATTCCATCATCTATCTATCTATTTATATATATATATTTCACATGTTTTGTGTCTATTCATCTTTTGATAGCTACTCAGGTTGCTTCCATATCCTGGCTATTATAAATAATGCTGCCATAAATGTTGAGATGCATGTATCGGTGTTTTTATTTTCTTCAGATATACACTCAGGAGTGGAGCTGCTGTATCATATTGTAGTTCTATTTTTAGTTATTTTCCACAGTGGCTGCACCAATTTACATTCCCACCAACAGTGCACAAGGGTTCCCTTTTCTCCACATCTTCGCCAACATTTCTTATGTGCATCCATTTTGATGAAAGCCATTCTGACAGGTGTGAGGTGATATTCTAATTTTGCATTTCCCTGATGACTAGTGATGTTGATCATCTTTTCATGTGTCTTTTGGCCATCTGCATTTACTCTTTGGAAAAGTGTCTGATCAGTTCTTCTGCCCATTTTTGAATTGGGTTCTTTGCTTTTTGATGTTGAGTTGTATGAGGTGTTTGTATATGTTGGATATTAACCTCTAATTGGTCATATCATTAGAATGTTTTCTCCCCATCAGTAGGTTGTCTTTTTGTTTTGCTGATGGTTTTCTTTGCTGTGCAAAAGCTTTTAAGTTTAATTAGATCTCATTTGTTTACTTCTTATTGTATTTAAACTTCAGGAGACAGATAAAAAATATTGCTACAATATATATCAAAGAGTGTTCTGCCTGTTTTCCTTTAGGAGTTTTTCCGGTTTCTGGTGTTACATTTAGGTCTTTAATCCATTTTAAGTTTATTTTTGTATTTAAAAAATATACAAAATATACATTAGAGAGTGTTCTAATTTCATTCTTTTACATGTAGCTGTCCAGTTTTCCCAGTACCACTTACTGATAAGTCTGTCTTTTCTCCATTGTATATCTCTCCTCCTTTGTGAGGTTAGCTGACCATAAGTGCATGGATTTACTGCAGGTTCTCTACTCTCTTCCACTGATCTACGTCCTGATCCACGTAGTTCCATTTCTTGAACTCTCTCCCCTTCCCCTGGGATCCATCCTCAGGTTCCTCATCTCGGTCCCCTTCTTTGAAGCTGCTGGCTTTCCTCAAGGCTATCTTGGGTGTCCATTGCATCTGTGGATGAAAACCGGACTGGTTGATCCAGGAGGATGTGCATTGTGGATACCTCTGTACATGCAAAACCCTTTCTTCCCCAAACTCTCCTCCCAGAACAGGAAGACCAAGTCCATAGACAGGGAGGTTCAACTGATAGGTCCAATTTTAGGAAGCACGGTCAGGAAGCAGATGCTTGGTCCCTCCCACCTGCACAAAGTCCTACACAAGGAGGACTTTCCTCAGGAGTGGGGTGCCAACATCCACACTGGGGCCTAACCCTAACCCTGCCCCCACACACCACGTCATTCTCAGAGGGCAGCTCTGCTGACTTAGCAGGAATAATATCCGGAGTTGGAACTGTGAGGGGACTGCCCAGAGGGGCTGTAGTTCTTCAGAGAATTTTATAGAACTTACTTCTTAGAAGGAAGCCAGACAGAGTATTAAACAGCAGAGACATCACCTTGCTGAAAAAGGTCCATATAGTCAAAGCTATGGTTTTTCCCGTGGTCATGTATGGAGTGAGAGTTGGGCCATTAAGAAGGCTGAGCACTGAAGAATTGATGCTTTCAAGTGGTGGTGCCAGAGAAGACTCTTGAGACTCCCTTGGACTGCAAGGAGATCAAACCAGTCAATCCTAAAGGAAATCAGTCCTGAATATTCACTGGAAGGACTGATGCTGAAACTGAAGCTCCAGTACTTTGGCCACCTGATGTAAAGAGTTGACTCGTTGGAAAAGACCCTGATGCTACAAAGGATTGAAGGCAAAAGAAGGGGGAGGCAGAGGATGAGATGGTTGGATGTCATCAAGGACTCATGGACATGAGTTTGAGCAAACTGGGAGATATTGAAGGACAAGGAAGCCTGATGTGCTGCAGTCCATGGGGTCACAAAGAGTCGGACATGACTTAGCGACTGCACAAACAATAGAACCAGTTTAATTTCAGCCCCTCTTTTCACCAGTGTGGATTGTGTCTGTGAAATTGGAACCTCAGCGTCTTTGGGAGCAAAGCTGAGGGCTCTGTTTCCAGGCCATTTTCTCTGATGCATCTTTTGAGCTGTGGCTCACTCTGCTGTGGGTAACTCAGTAGTGTCAGCACATGCCCTCTCCACCATCCAGAAGTATATCAAAATTTAATCTGCCACTGGGTACCACGCTCAGCTCTCTCATGGAATTACTCCATTTTCAATTCCAATTCATAGCATTCTCAGTGGAACTGTGGGAAGGAGGCAACCCAGAAACCCTGAAGCCAGAAAGTACATTTGTCCACTGCATGAAATACACAAGGTCAATTTACTTTTGGCAAAATTTTAAACCAGATAATTCCTACAAATAGACAATATGGATAATCTTATAAAACAGAAATAGTTTTCCATTGGTTGAATATAAGAAATAGTACTTCTTTTTTTATATAATTTTATTTATTTTTTGCTGTGCTGGGTCTTCGTTGCTACATGGGCTTTTCTCTAGTTGCAGCAAGCGGGAACTTCTCCTACTTGCAGTGCGCAGGCTTCCTCTTATTGCAGAACAAGGCTCTAGGGATGTGGGCTTCAGCAGTGCGGCTCTCAGACTCCAGAGCACAGGCTCAGTAGTTGTGGTGCAAGGGGCTAAGTTGCTCCGCAGCATGTGGGATCTTCCCAGATCAGGGATCGAAGCCATGTCTTCTGCATTGGCAGGTGGATTCTTTACCACTGAGCCAACCGGAATAGTACGTCTAAAAAAGAGATTTGCCAATTTGGAGAGGTCTCCAAGACAGAATTTTAACCTAGGTTAAAGAGTAAGTGATTCTTCATTTTCTAGGGGTGTTTGAAAGAATATTATTCATCCATTAGGTAGAACTGGTTTTTCCTCCCTCCCCTGTCTGTGGGTATTATTGATCATTTTATGAGCCCGGAAAGCTGCAACTGAAGTCAACAGTCTCAGTGGCACTGAGTAAGTGTCCCTTAAAAGGTGCAGAAGGGTTTAATCCCTTGACCTTCTGAGTTGGAGAAAACTAGGTTCAAGGGGCTGAACAGGATGCACAAAAATATAAGATGTGAGTCACTGGTTCCGGGAACTGTATGTTCTCAATGAAAATCCATCTGAGCAGCCACCTCTAATGAAGCATCTTTAGATGAATTGGATCGCTTCATAAATCCAAAGGATAAATTAAATAAATGAACTATGTGAGGGCAGTTGATTTGTTGTTCACTTTTCTTCTGGAAAGGCTCGACTACAGATTTATTACTGCATTTCTGAAGCCACTTGATTTAGTGCTGACATCTTTTGGAGCTTTTGATATCTGCCACAATGATTGAGATGTTGGAAGGTATGCAAATGTGTTTTCCACTATATTTATTTATGTCCCCTGCCCCAAAACCATAAACATGTTGCCGAGAATGTTACTTAAAATAAGAAAGAAACCAAAGTTTTTTTTTTTTTTTTTTCCCTATAATGCACCACTTGGACTGCAAGGAGATGAAACCACTCAATCCTAAAGGAAAGCCCTGAATATTCATTGGAAGGACTTATCCAATATTTTGGATACCTGATATGAAGACGTGTATACCTGTGGCGAATTCATGTTGATATATGGCAAAACCAATACAATATTGTGAAGTTAAAAAATAAAATTAAATTAAAAAAAAAGAAAAAGAAAAAACTCTGATGCTGGGAAACATTGAGGGCAGGAGGAGAAGGGGATGACAGAGGGCATCACCGACTCAATCACCGACATGAGTTTGAGCAAGCTCCACAAGATAGTGAAGGACAGAAGAGCCTGGCGTGCTGTAGTCCATGGAGCTGCAGAGTCGGACACAACTTAGTGACTGGACAACAGAAACAGCGCACCACTTAAAGAGCAGCTGTGAGCTATCCCTGCTTGGCTTGCCCATTTATTACTTTTGGGGCTGGTGTCACGAAAGGCAGGGACACACCCGGCTAGGAAACTGGTTTCAAAACTACCAGAGCATGTGTGTGTTCACTGGTTTGCGTTTCATAATAGTGTAGAGTGGACACAGTCTAACCTTTATTTCAGCCACTTTGAGGGAGAAAAGAACACCACGGCCTCCCTGAAGAGTGGATTTTATGTGTCAGTTTGATTGGATCACACAATGCCTGGTTAAATGTTATTTCTGGGCATATCTATGAAGATGTTTCCAGAAGAGATTCACATCTGATTTGAAGAGCTGACCCCTGGTTTGGGGAACGTGACAAGTTCTGTTCTGCTCTGCACTTAGCACAACCCTGGACTGTAAATCTGGAATAAAGGGACGTTCTTTCCTGTAACTCTCCCGAGGGGATCCTTGAGTTACTCCAGAAGGCCTCATGTATATGCACACGTGCTAAGTCTCTTCAGTCCTGTCTAACTCTTTGTGACCCATGGACTGTAGCCAGTCAGGGTCCTCTGTCCATGGGATTCTCCAGGCAAGAATACTGCAGTGGGTTGCCATGCCCTCCCCCAGGGGATCTTCCTAACCCAGGGATCGAACCTATGTCTCTTAAGTCTCCTCATTGGCAGGCAGGTTCTTTACCACTAGCGCCACCTGGGAAGCCCAGAAGGCCCCGTGCCAACATCTAAATCCCAAGGTCACTTCCTCGTCTCTCTGCCCAAGCAGTTCACAGTCACTCCCGTGAAGAGGCGCTTTGCTGTATGCAACCAAGCCATAAATGGATACACAATATAAAAATACTACTAAATTAGAGCCTGTGCTCCAAAGACAATCCCAGGAGAGTGTTGGCAAGTGCGGGGCCATAGCAGCTGTGTATTTATCCAGGGTGGGGTTGGGGAAGGCCTCATCGAGGGGTCGGGCTTTGGGGACATGTTTGAAATGGGGCCAGAGAAAGGGAGGCTGCCATCGAGGAAACAAGAAGGTACATTTCCTGGCATCCCTGGGAGCCTGGCATCTCTGAACACCCTCCTGTCTCCTGAGTACACAGTTCTTAGCATCCAGGAGAGGCTGGCCGGACTCCAGGGACCAGACGTTTCCAACACCAGCAACACTAGGATTTTCATTCTTTGGGGCTGTTTCCCAAACCTCAGGAAGCTCATTTCATAACGTCTTCTTTTGACAGATATTTTACTGATCATCCACCAGGAGCTGGGCACTGGTACACAGAGGGGTGGGGAGGGGGATACTCAGGGAGGGGGTTGGGTCCTGTGGCCTCTTGTGTGGTGACTCAATGTGACAACTGCTGTGGGAAGATCCCCTGGAGGAGGGCATGACAATTCACTCCAGTATTCTTACCTGGAGAATCCCAAGGACAGAGGAGCCTGGAGGGCTGCAGTCCATGAGGAGGCTAAGAGTCAGACACAACAAGAGCCGAACACAACTGAAACCATACATTTACAAGTTACGTTTGGACCACCAGGAAAGCCCTCTGAAAACTTTTGTTTTAATCTATATGACATGACCACCGTCCACATGCTGACAGCTCTGTCCCTGCATCCCAGGCCACTGCTCTGGCCCCATCAACATCCTCAGCATCTCCAGACTCCCTGCAGCTCTAGACCACATCCCTGCACAGATCTGCTCTTCCTGCCATCGTCCCTGAAAGACTGTGATATAGTAAGAAATAGGTGGATTTCGTCTTTGTACTGTTTCTGGCACAAGAGCTGCTGAAACACTTGCAACTTCCGGGTGGGGTAAGAGGAGCAGCTATCGTTGTTCAGAACAAGCCCTACTTCAAAGCTCGTGCTGATAAAGTGACTCTTGGAGGTTTGGGGCTGGTTTGCCAGAGGAATGAACCTTGAGATTCAAGACTGGAGCTTTCAGGACTTCCCTAGGGGTCCAGTGGCTAAGACTCGGCAATTCCAATGCAGGGAACGGGGCGGCACAAGTTCAATCCCTGGTTGGGTGAGGGAACTAACGTGCTGCCTGGGATGCAGCCAAAAAAAAAAAAGATTGGAGCTTTCAACCTCATCCCCACACTGCCAGGGAGAGGAGGGGGTGGAGGTTGCATTCAGTCACCAATAGTCAGTGATTTAATCAAACATGGAATGTCCGTAAAACCCTAACAACAGGTTTTGGAGGCTGTCGGGTTGGGGAACACACCAAGGGAAGGGTGGGGTTCAAGAGAAGGCAGGAGAGATCTGTGTGCCCCCTCCCAGGCCTCCCCTCACCACTCTACATACGCCCTCTCCAGGAATCTCTTCCATCTGGTTGTGAGTTGTATCCTTTATAGGAAACTGGCAAATACACGGAAACTGTTTCCCTGAGATCTGCGGAGTCAGTCTAGCACTCTGATGACCCTGAGGAGGCAGTCGTGGGAACCCCTGATTGATGGCTAGTACGTCGGAAGCGCAGCAGGCCTGTGACTGGTAACTGGAGTCTAATTGGAGGCAGTTTTGAGGAGTTGAGCCCTGAACTTGAGGGCTGTGACTCTAGCTCCAGGGAGATAGTGATGGGATCGAAGTGAATTCTAGGATACCCAGACTGTGTCCAGAAAGTCGGAGCATAGATTGCATGCTGCATGCTCAGTTGCTCAGTCGTGTCCAACTCTTTGCAACCCCATGGACTATAGCCCACCAGGCTCCTCTGTCCACGGGATTCTCCTGGACAGATTCTGGAGTAGGCTACCATTTCCTTCTACGGGGAATCTTCCTAGCCCAGGATCCCCCATCTCCTGTACTGGCAGGTAGATTCTTTACCCTGAGCCACTAGGAAGTCACTATGTCCATAGGCTGAGAATAACACGGATGACACCTTTCTGTGCCTCTCTTCCATCTCTGCATTTAGAGATAGCAACTTGGGAGCTTGAAGCTGGCCGTGATGGGAGTATTGACACCACAGAAATCAGGGACCTTTACACATTAGAGCTTTCAATAGCCCCAGAGAGCCAGTTGTTAGACATCTTCCAGCACACTGTGGAGAAAGAGGGTGATGCTGTCATCTTGGCAGACAGAAAGGAGGAAAGGACAGCACACTCAGGTAGATTTGTGGGCTTCATGGTGAGACAATGAGGCTTTTTTTTCCCTGTCGACTTCCACTTTTCTCTGAAGTCAGCTGCTTGCATGAAGAAGCCGAACAGGACAGAAGCCTAGAGCCATGGATCCAAACCAGCTCAGCTTAGAAACCGAAGTGATGGGAGGTGCAGAGCAGAGCAAGGGGATGCAAGGCCCGCGGGAATGGATAAATAGGAAGAGCTGAGAAGGCAGGGGAGGACGCGTACCACCTGGGCAGGGCGGAAAGCTGGGGAGAGGGATGTGCGCATGGGCGTTCAGAGCGCTGCCTTTTGACAGGGTCTGATGCGCGGGCCCTGCGCTGCAGGCGTGGCGACCGAGATACGCTTGGACCTTGTCCTGCATTCTGGTGAGGAAGACAGGCACCCCGGGAAGAAACAATTACAGCGTTGTGGGGAGCACTCTAGGACAGGGGTTCCGAAGCTTTTGGGCCCCAGGGACTGGGTTCACGGAAGACAATTTTTCCACGGCGCGGGCGGGGGGACATGGGGGAGGTGGTGAGCGGCTTAGCGGGTAATGCGAGCAGATGAGGAGCGATGGAAAGGGACTAACAAGCCACAGACCAGGGGTTGGCGGCCCCGGCTCTAGAGGAAATAAAAGGAAATGCTGATGCCAGGTCACAGGGGGGTTACGAACTGGAAGCCCGTGGTATGGTCCTTTTGTTTTGTTACCAATCTGGATTCTTGGACTCTCTGTAAGTTTTAGTTGCTCAGTGGCGTCCGACTCTTTGGGGACCCCATGGACTGTAGGCCGCCAGGCTCTTCTGTCCATGGGGATTCTCCAGGCAAGAATACTGGAGTGGGTTGCCATTCTCTTCTCCAGGGGATCTTCCCAACCCAGGGCTTGAACCCAATCTCCCACATTGCCTTAGATTCTTTAATCAATAGAAATTGGTAAGTGGGCCCCTAGAGGAATTCAGGCAAGGCTTTATTGAGGCTCAGGGCTACAGTACAAGGTAGCAAAACAAGTAACAGGTGCCCTTGCTTGCTGCCTGAGTGGGGGTGGGCTGTCCCTTAAATGGGGTGAGCGTGGCTGTGGCTCAGTGGGTCCAGCTGGAGGGGTGGCTGAGAGGGTCTGCCCGCCCCCTTGGTGGTGCTGTGTGCAGGGGGGCATGCCCAGGATCCTGCTTTTGCTCAGAGTTGGCAGTTAGTTTGTGGCCTTTTTGTATGTTATGGTTCATAATTTCCCTGACTCTGCTGAGTTATTTTTAGTTCCTTATAGTTTCTTTGTATTCTGTTGCTCAAGGAAATGAGTGTTTGTCCAGGTGCAAGCATTTCAATTAGGGCTTCTCTGGTGGCTCAGCATTAAAGAATCCACCTGCTAATGCCAGAGATTTGGATTTGATACCTGGGTTGGGAAGATCCCCAATCCCACGGACAGAGGAGCCTGCCAGCCTACAGTGCATGGGGTTGCAGAGTCAGACACAACTGAGAGACTGATCACTTCACTTCAGAGAAAACAGAAGCAGAGCCAAGAGACCGCCAGCATCACCAGCACGAGAGCCTCTAAGTAGGAAAGGCTGGGCAGGTGACCACATGGACTGTAGCCCACCAGGCTCCTCTGTCCATGGGATTTCCCAGGCAAGAATACCGGAGTGGGTTGCTGTTTCTTTCTCCAGGGGATCTTCCTGACCCAGGAATCAAACCCAGGTCTCCTGCATTGCAGGCAGATTCTTTACCACTGAGTCCCAGGGAAGCCCCAGGCAGTCAAAGCATTTCCATTTTACCTTTTTTTTTCTAAATGGAATTTTGTTTTTAATTGTACAGCTTTTAAAAGAACACTTATTTGGCTGCGTTGGGTCTTAGTCGCAGTGCGTGGGATCGTCGTTGCCTCATGCAGAATCTCCTGTTCCGACACATGCGCTCTCTAGGTGCGACAGGCAGGCACAGTGGCCCTGTGGAATGTGGGATCTCAGTTATCCGACTAGGGATCAATCCTGCATGTCCTGCATTGCAGAGTGGATTCTTAACCACTGGACCCCCAGGGAAGTCCCTGGAATTGTTTTAAAAGAGGGGAAGGGCAGGAAGGTGGGTGAGGACCACACACGGAAGGCGTCTCCTTGATTTTGGTGAGATTAGCCCAGCCGGTGTCAAGTCACAGCTGCCCACTGGGCACCTGCTGAAAGGGTGAAGCCAGGCCTGCAGGTCAAATGTCCCTGCAGGCGACGGAGCTGGCGCTGGACACGAGCCCCGTCCTGTCCCGTTCCCATTCTTCATGTGGGCCTATTACTCTAATCATCTATTCATGTGTACCAGATGGTCATTTTCTTCTAATTTGTTTATTACTTTTTTCTTGACTTACGTGGTTGCATTAGAGTTTTGCACATGGGAGCCTGCAGGGGCATCTTTGTTTATTACTTTATAACCTAAAATGGAGGCAGAAAAGCTCTTAACCCAGTTTTATCTTAATGCTAAAATTTTATTATCTTCTAATTCTTGAGCTTTGAGCACCGTGGAAAAACAATCCTTGAGGAACAAGTGTTATAAATTATTAATAACTGTTAAATTAGCATGGAGTTCAGTTCTCCCTAAGCGTGTTTCGTAACTATGGAGCAGGGAGAGGCCCTGGTTGGGTCTCCCTCTCATCCAAAACTGAACAGCTCATTAACATAACAAAAGACACGACACCTTCACTCTCAACGCTCAGCTCTGTGCTCCCAGGGACAAGACCAGTTATTTACTTCTTATAAATCACAATATGACACTTCCTTCTAGGATAGTGAGGATCCGACGAGTTAGTAGATGATTTGCACACATTGTAAGAGTGCTTAGTGGCCTTGTTGTAATGATTAGCCGTGCGAGTCTTGCTTTCCTCATCTGTGACTTCGAGCTGTTGTTATAAGTAGCAAATGAGATACTGAACGTCAAGCGCTTTTGTTCTTGTTCAGTCACTAAGTCGCGTCCTACTCTTTATGACCCCCTGGACTGCAGCACACCAGGCTCCTCTGTCCTCCACTATCTCCCGGAGTTTGCTCAGATTTATGTGCATTGAGTCAGTGATGCTATCTAACCACCTCATCCTCTGCCTACCCCCTTCTCCTTTTGCCCTCCACCTTTCCCAACATCAGGGTCTTTCCCAGTCTCTTGGCTGTTTGCATCAGGTGGCCAAAGTATTGGAGCTTCAGCTTCAACATCAGTCCTTCCAATGAGTATTCAGGACTGATTTCCTTTAGGATGGACTCCTTTGCTCTCTGTGAAGTCCAAGGGACTCTCGAGAGTCTTCTCTAGCACCACAATTCAAAAGCATCAATTCTTCAGCACTCAGCCTTCTTTATGGGCCAACTTGCACATTCTTACATAACTACTGGAAAAACCATAGCTTTGACCATACAGACCTGTGTCAGCCAAGTGACGTCTCTGCTTTTTAATACACTGTCTAGGTTTGCCATAGCTTTCCTTCCAAGGAGCAGGCTTCTTTTCATTTCATGGCTGCAGTCATTGTCTGTAGTGATTTTGGAGCCCAGGTAAATAAAATCTATCACTGCTTCCACTTTTTCCCCATCTCTTTGCCATGAAGTGATGGGACTGTGTGCCATGATCTTAGTTTTTTTTTTAATGTTGAGTTTTAAGCCTTGGCATATAGTAAATGCTCAGCTACTGTTTATGCTTTCCCTCTTCCTCTGTTTAAGGGAAGCTGGTAATTGAGCAACACTTCACTTGGCAGGAACATCTGCGGACACTCATGTCCTTACCCATCTAAACACAACCAAGTGGCCAAAATAAGTACCAGTGAGGCCATGTTCTGAGGACTCTGGCTTCCTCCGTGATGACATTTTCCTTAGATCCTGTCTGCTCTCTTCTTCCCAAGCAACCTTCTGAGCTTTACCTCATTTAAGCCTCAAAACAACTCTTTGAAATAGATATTACCCCAATCTTAAGACAGGCTTAGAGAGGGTACCAAATGTGTCCAATATCACAGTGATGGTGTCACAACCCTTCCTAAAACCCAGGTCTTTCTGACTTCTGAGCCTGGCTTTGAACAACTCTGCAGTTTCCAGAACCAGAGCCAATAGGAAATATCTGATTCCATGGAACTGTCTCAGGCAAGCACAGGGACAGGAAGGCAAGGAGACAGGAGATGGTGCCCAGCAGGATCTCAGGGGGCAAAGGATGCTTCAGAGAGGAGGGGGATCTTAGCACGGCTGGCTCCTCCCCCGGCCCCCCTCCCCACCCTACCCTCCCACCCTCCTTAACCTCGTTCAGATGTTGTCTTTTTCTCTCCTCAGAACATTGCCAAGCTGTTTTTTGTTGTTTTTTTTTTTTTAAGTACAGCTTTGTCAAGATGTGCTTCACATACAGTGTTGTGTATTAATGCATGTAGGTGGAATCTAGAAAAATTGTACGGGTGAATGTAGTTCCAGGGCAGGAATAGAGACACAGATGTAGAGAATGGGTGTGTGGATACCCCCTGGGGGAGGGGGAGGAGAGGGTGGAATGAGTTGGGAGATTAGGATTGACATGCATACACTACCAGCTGTGAAATAGCTAGCTAGTGGGAAGCTCGTGGGAGCACAGGGAGCTCAGCTCAGTGCTCTGGAATGACCTAGAGGGGTGGGGGGGAGGTCCAAGAGGGAGGGGACACATGTATACCAATAGCTGTTTCACTTACTTGTACAGCAGAAATGAACACAACATTGTAAAGCAATTATACTACAATATAAAATATAATTAGTTATTTCTTCCATCAGCGTCTTGTAGTTTTCAGAGTACAGGTCATTTGTCTCCTTAGGTATATTTATTTTGATGTGATGGTAAATGGCATTGTTTCTTTAATTTCTCTTTCTGGTCTTTCACTGTTAGTATATAGAAATGCAAGAGATTTCTGTGTAGTAACTTTGTATCCTGTAAGTTTACCAGATTCATTGATGAGCTCTAATAGTTTCCTGGTAGCATCTTTAGGATTTTCTACGTATTAGGATTTTTCTGTGTATAGTATCATGTCATCTGCAAACAATGACATTTTTACTTGTTCTTTTCCCACTTGAATTCCTTTTATTTCTTTTTCATCTCCGATTGCTGTGGCTAGGACTTCCAAAACTATGTGTTTTTTAAAATATATATTTCTTTATTTGGCTGTGTTGGGTCTTGGTTGCAGCATGCAGGATCTTTCATTCCAGCACGTGGGCTCCAGAGTGCACAGGCTCAGTAATTGCTGCTCTGTGGGCTTAGTTGCTCCGTGGCATGTGGGAATCTTAGCTTCCAACCAGGGATCAAACCCACATCCCCTGATTGCAAGGTGGATTCTTAACCACTGGACCACCAGGGACGTTCCCAAAACTATGTTGAATAAAAGTGGAAAGCTTGTCATTAGTCTCCAGCAGACTCTTGGTGTGGCTGTACCGCAGACCCAGTCCCTCCTCCTCATAGCTTTTCCCGCCCTGAGCTCCTCTCCTGGCTCCTCCGGCCCCCAGGTCCTTGTCTTCCGGCTGCGCCCCCCAGCCTGGTTTTCTGTTTTTCTGGGCTGCTCTGTTTCTAGCTGATTACAGCTGGCATACAGCCAGAAGCCTCATCTGCCAAGGGTGGAAGTCGTCTAGAGCGAACGTGTTCCCCTTAGAGAATTTGAACCCACCCAGCATCTTGCCATTTGTATGGACCTTCCTCATTCTTAGTACAATACTATATTTGATCCCAGAGCTGACGAGTGCTTCCCATTCTCAGTGAAGTTCTCATCTCTGGAAACTGGCCCACTCTCAGTTTTCTGAGCCCTGCATCCCAATTCCAAAAGTTGGGAAATCATATATCAAGCCTCAGAGAAAGCTAGAACTCCTATACATACCTACAACCCATCCATTCACAATCTATTGCTTTCAAATTGGAGTTGATCATTTGGGTCTGGAGCCAGATGGTGCAAGAATGATCTTTCGCCCACGGGAGAGCCATTGTCAGTCGTTACATCCTTTCAGAGGGTGATTTAGTGGTGTGTCTGCTGCTGCTGCTGCTGCTCAATCGCTCAGTCACGTCTGGCTCTTTGTGACCCCAAGACTGTAGTCTTGCAGGCTCCTCTGTCCATGGGATTTTCCCAGCAAGAAGACTGGAGAACCACCAGGGGAGCCCAGTAATGTGTCAGGGCCTCTTAAAAGCCCTTAGAATTTTTCATTCCACTCCTAGGAATTTATCCTAAAGACATCAACAGATGTGCACCCAAATTTGTGTGCAAGAATATCATGCAGACTTTCTATACTGAAAATCTTGGAAACAGCCTACTTTTCCAAAAATAGGGCTAAATAAAATATGGTGCACCCAATAGTGAAATATTATGTAACTATTAAGTCATTTCTCACACAATATTTTTAAAATAAGAGAAATTCCAAAACTTTTAAGAATTTTTTAAAAATAAAAGTATACAAGTGAAAATTGGGCTATAACATTTTTTGTAATATTCCAGTTTTGTACAGAGAAATAAAAATGTTTGCATGTAGGCGTGCTTATGACAGAACCAAAAGTATTAACAGTATTTATCTCTGGGTGGTGGTAGAATTACTGGTCATTTAAAAAATACATGTTTCTGTATTTTCTAAGTATCCAACAATCAACGTGTTACTTTCCTAATCAGAGAAACAATTATTTCTTTTATTCAAAGAAATTAAGCCAGAAAAAGGCAAAAGCACTCAAAACCACCAAAATCTTTGCCTTTTTTTCTTAACTGTTTCACCTCATTTTTCTCAGTAATATAGATAAAAGAGGAGCTAACATTTATCATGCTAAGAGTCTAACTTCACCCCTTATCTCTGGAAGGTATATATTTTCCCATTTTAAAAGTAAGGAAAGAAAGTCACGGTGAAAAAGGTGGGAAAACCAAGACGTGAGGGAATTGGTTTGGTCCAAAGGTAAGTTCTCCTCACTTCTGTGCGATTTCTTCTTGTGATAATTTAAAAAGATTCTTTTCTGGCTTGCACTGAGTGGCGTGTGGGATTTTAGTTCCCTGACCAGGGACCAAACCCAGGCCCCCTCTAGTGGAGGCACAGTCCTAACCGCTGGGCCGCCAGCAAAGTCCCTTCTTGTGATAATTTTAAGTTGCATCTTAATCTGTACCTTAGCAACCTGATTTTATCAGAATAAACTTCCCCTTTGGTTAACAAAGATATTCTGTTTTTCATAAATTCTCGTCCTAGTTAACTCTCTAGCTAAGATTTTGCACTGTGTGCTGTGCTGAGTCGCTTCAGTCTTGTCCAACTCTTTACGACCCCATGGCCTGTAGCCCGCCAGGCTCCTCTGTCCATGGGATTCTCCAGGCAAGAACACGGGAGCGGGCTGCCGTGCCCGCCTCCAGGGGATCTTCCCGACCCAGGATCAAAGCCGCGTCCCTTACGTCTCCTGCATTGGCAGGTGGTTTCTCACCGCTAGCACCACCTGGGAAGCCCGAGATTTTGGCTAACTAGCACCAATTCTTTGAATACTCTTATTAGAAATTCAGCCTGATTGGTCTGAATAAAACAGGAAAGCTGTTCAAGCAGCCTGCCTGCAGCGTTTTTGCACACGCCTTCTTGCTTTGGCAAGTCATCATCGTCAACAAATATCGACACACGAATCTCAGAGAAGTACAGAGTCCTGTGATGAGGTTAAAGCAGATTGTCATCTCCCCAGTGTCTCATAGAAAATGCTTATGGCTGGCGGTGACAGTACCCTCCTGTCCCGGTAAAGGCCAGTTGACAGTTGTTGGAAGCCCCCTGGGGCACCGAGGGGTGGAGGGCTGACCAGGCTTCAAATGCTCTTAGGCGTGACCCACTGTCCACATGTTGTGAAAACTGCCTTTCACAAACTGTGGCACCTAAATTTCAGATATGACTGGGAATTACGTCACGTAAGTCATTTTGCCATTTGTCTGCACCTGTGCTTTCCCTGCCTCTGTGACACAATGACCACTGTGTCCTGCTAATCTGTTGTCATAAAACCAGGAGGGACTGAGCATACAGGCGCGAGCTGGGCAAAGTCCAACTACTATCCTTCAGGCTTTATGATAAGGGAACAGGAAGCCCGAGACATTAAGCAATTTGCCCAAGGTCGCACAGCTTTGAGTGCACCCTCCTGCCCAGGACTGTACTGTTGCATAAAGAGTTCCGTGCTGCTGCACACGTGGCTTTTAAGCGCTTTTCCTGTGGCCGGTCCACACTGAAAGGTGCCCTAAATGTGAGCTCCATCTTGAACTTCAAAGAGTTCATCTGAAAAAATAAAGCGAAATATCCCAGTCATAACTTTTCACACTGACTATGTATTTAAAGGGACTTCCCAGGTGGTGCTAGTGGTAAAGAACCTGCCTCCTAATGCAAGAAATGTAAGAAACACGGGTTCCCTCCCTGGGTTGGGAAGATCCCCTGGAGGAGGGCATGGCAACCCACTCCAGTATTCTTGCCTGGGAAATCCCATGGACAGAGGAGCCTGCAGGGGTGATAGTCCATGGGGTCACAAAGAGTTGGACACGACTGAAATGACTTAGTATGTGCATATTTAAATGAATTATTTTGGAGTTTTGAGTGAAATAAAATACATCATCAAAACTCATTTTACTTTTGTTTTTACCTTCTGAAAACGTGCTTACTGGAAAAAAAATTTATATTTTATGCTGTGGTGTAGTTGATTTACAATGTTGTGTTAGTTTCAGGTGTGCAGTGAGATGACTTGGTTATACATACGTGTGTATTCATTCTTTTTGAGATTATTTTCCCATGTAGCTCATTACAGAATAGGTCCTTGTTGTGGAAAATCTGAAGTTGCAAATGTGATGCACATTCTGTTTCTAGGGATTCACGTTGGAGGAACCTGTTTCTTCATCTGTAAAAGGCTATCAGTCAGTTCAACGAGTCAATCGTGTCTGACTCTTTGCGACCACGTGGACTGCAGCACGCCAGGCTTCCCTGTCCATTGCCACTATAAAGTGATATAAGCAATGAAAACACATGTAACGTGCCCAAGTCAGAGAACGTTCTTGAAATGTTTGCTTTCCTCCCACCGAACGCCCCACCTCACTTTCTCCCACCGGAACACCCAGGTCTCCTGATCCCCACGTGCACACATGTTCAGAAACGCTAAAAGAACCACCGTTTCTCCACTTCCATCCAGACTCCTCTTTAGCAGAGGCGGTTTTAAAGTCATGTGTTATTAGAAATCTTATAATGTACAGTTTGTAAACGGCAAGTCAGAAATTGGAAGCTCAGGCCAGGATCCTGAGACTGCCTGTCCGACAGCAGAGGCATCAGAGAATGCACTCATTCATAAGCTCGCCAGAGAGACGAGGTGGAAAAGACACTGACGTACAGACAGGAAGTGCAGACAAGGCTAATTCGTTGCCACTGAAGCTTGCTGAGCGTGGTCTGGCTGTGACGTAAATTATTCATGCATTCCCCACGGCACCCTTGTGTTGAAGGCTGATGTCAGGACAGGACCCCGAGTTCCTCTTCTGCCCCCGCCAGAGCTGAGCCGCGGTGTACAGAGTCGACACACCATCCATCCTAAAATCCACTCTGTCCTCCAAGGGGGCCCACAGTGCAAGGCTGGCCAGTGCAACTAGGCTTCCTTGTCCAACTGCCAGAGACAGATGGATTCATTCAGTTGCCAGCCCAATACCCCCTGATAATGGTGATAATGTCTGGAATTGATTTATGGTGCTCCTCTTGCCATGAGAACGCAGTGGAGGCTGGACTGTGTAAGTGGCCTTTTGCTGCAGGTACAGAATCATCCTCTAATTGTTCATCTAATGTTTCAGATGTCCTAGTCAGGAATAACAAATTCATGTGCTATAGGGGCCCAGAAGTCACAGTGGTAAAGAGTAAGATGAGAGACTTGCCTAGTGGTCCAGTGGCTAAGAATCTGCCTGCCAGTGCAAGGGACATGGGTTCAATCCCTGCTCAGGGAAGATTCCACATGTCACAGAGCAGCTAAGCCCATATGCCACAACTACTGAGCCCTCGTTCCTAGAGCCCATTCTCTACAACAAAAGAAGCCACCACAATGAGAAGCCTGTGCATTGCAGTGAAGAGCCAGCACAGCCATAAATAAATAAATTTTATTTTTTAAAAAGGAGTAAGATGATAGGGCGTGTTGGGGAATGTCCGAGAGGAGATTGCCTGTCCCATCCTTCCAGACGGCTCCTTGCAGACCCAGCACAGATTGTTGGCTTCTGAGGGCACATGTCTTGGGTTATTGCATCTTCTGACTTTTCACAAGAAGCTGGATTCCCAGATTTTAATGTGGAAATCTCCTAGTTTTTAAATTTAAGTGCTGAGTGAATACTTCCATTGGTCCAGTTCAACTAGATTGTTTATAATCTCTGATCTTATTTGTTTCCCTGTGTAAAGGTAGCCTTTCACAGGAAGGGACATCACTGTTTCTCCCACATTCTCTTTTGTCCTCTCTTACACCGCATCATTCTTTGCATAACGTGTAGCATTTATATCAGTTATGATCTTCAACCTCAGTCACCAATTTACTGCTCTGGTATCCCAGACTCTGTGCTCCAGGTTCTTTTTCTTCTTCATTATTGCTTTCTGTGTCTTCTCCTCATTTCTCAAAGGCCTCCAGACACCTCAAAAGGAAAGGCAGCGTGAACAGGAGTCAGTAATGACTGTCTACTGACAACACGCCTTCATCTCTAAGACAGCATTTTCTCTCTTTCGAAGCCAGGTCATTGCCAAGATGGCAGGAGTTTAGCAGAGAAAAAGGGAGGAATTCCAGGGTAGAGTCCAAAAGGCCTCTCCTTCCGTGTAAGGCGGCGCTCAACAGTTAATGCGCACCCGACTCGCCTCCTAGCATCCTCCGCCCCTCCTGCTCCCAGGTCCCACCATCTGTGGGGACATTCTCCCTTTTCCGGGACGTGTTCTGTGGTGGGGGCCCACTGCTCCCTCATGCTCTCCCCGACTCAGCCCAGTACTTTGTGTTTGATGACAGATCCCATCTGGTTACCCTCAAGTAACCAGAAGCATCAGGTAGAATTCAGTGACATCCCTGGCTCTTTTGAGTCTAACAGGCCATTTATTTTTTATTTATTTGTTTCTGTAGTATCGGTAAAGTCACAAATTGACTTACTGTCCATAGAGAGCAGATCCAGACCATTTCTTTATTGACGAAGTCGACATTTTGAGAACTACAAGACAGCTGGAGAAGATACTAAGGCACTTGTGGGGCTTCCTGGGGCAAAGACTCCGCGCTCCCAGTACAGGGGACCTGGGCTCGATCGCTGGTCAGGGAACTACGTCCCCTATGGCACAACCACAAGTTCACGGGGCACAGCTAAGGATCCTGCGTGTCACGGCGAAGACCGAAGGTGCTGTGTGCTGCAGCTGAGACCAGTGCGGTCAAATGCATAAATATAAATGAGTATTTTTAAAAAGATTCTGAAGCACTTTTTAAGGAACTGGAAGAAGACAGCTGTCTTTTCAGGAAATGAACTGAGAAACGCTGGGTGAAGCAACGTTAGCGTCTACTCGCGTGGAAACCCAGGCACGCGGCAGCTTGTCCACCAGGTCTGTACTCTGGGGTCACACCTGGAGCACTCGTAACCGTGCTGATGGCAGGGATCAGACTGGGCTCTGCCACAGCGTGTCTACTGGTAGCAACACAGGAAGAACAATTTCCTGTAAAATACTCCTACTTGGTAGAAGAAACATGATACAAAGTGTAAAGTTACACTGCTGTCCACTGAGATCCAGCACACACAGAATCTGTTGTTTAAGAGTTTTTCATATACATACAGCTGATTTTGCTTCCCAGGGGGCTCAATGGTAAAGAACCCGCCTGCCAATGCCAGAGATGTGGGTCTGATCCCTGGGTCGGGAAGATTCCCTGGAAAAGGAAATGACAACCCACTCCAGTATTCTCTGGGAAATCCCATGGACAGGAGAGCCTGGCGTCCTACAGTCCACGGGGTCGCAAAGAGAAAGACACAACTTAGTCAATAACAACATTGGGTCCTACTGTACAAGGGAGTAAATCCAATATCCTGTGATAAACCATAAAGGAAAAGAATATAAAAACGAATTATGCGTACATATAATGGAATCACTTTGCTATACAGTGGCAACCAACACAACATTGCAAATATATCAATAAAAATAAATGCCCTCATAATACAAGTTTTTAAAAAAGTTTTATCTACCCAGTCTTGAAGCCTGTGGGATTTTCTGAGATTTCTGCAGCTAATAATGCCAACATAAAGATTTCAAAATTCTCTGTAGGGAACAGAGGAGCAGCCGGATCCCCACTGTTGAGGATACAGGACATTCAGAGACTGTGTCTCACGTCTGCAGGCACACATTTTTGCCTCCCTGTTCTGTGTTGAGCGACATACACTGGCTTGCCTTTGGTGTTTGGGGACACTTTTGCTGCCCCACACTTTGTAACTAGGCTTCATCTCGCACTTGTTGAGTTCTGCCTTAGGGCGCACTGCATGGTCCACATGTTCTGATGCTAGGCACATCTTGACGTCTTAACGTTTTGTGTTCTGGGCACTCGTAGCTTCCCAAGGTTTGAGTGTCAGTGTATAGCCTATGGTGTGTGATAGTCTCCTGTTTGAGGCATCCCAGGCTCTCTGTGCATAAACCTCCAAGTGTACAGTGGCTGGGGGCTGTGGCTTCTGTTCTTCTAACCCTAGTCCCCAGAGAGGCTGCCCTGGAGAAAGGGTCCTACAGAACAACACAATCCTATACCTTGGCGTTTAATAAGAAAATCTAAATTTCCCCAAAGTGAATGTGGCCCCATCACCAAGGGCTCCCTGTTCTTGCCCCTCACGCCCATCCTATCCTCACCATAACTCAGGAGCAGGTCTTTGGAAAACCTGCCTCCCAGCCACCAACAAATGGACAGCAATGGACACCCGGCCAGAGGGGAGTCATGACCCCTCCCTGTGGGGAGCGAGCTCCGCCTGTGGCAAAGGTCATGAGGAAGGAGGCTCGGCATACGCAAAGGCGGGATCAAGCCTCAGGAGTCTCCCTGGAAATTCTCGAGCAATCTATCCCCAAAACCAGAGTCTGCCTACTTTCTGCTTTGGACTCTCACCTACACCTCTGACTTTACGGGGGGGCTGTCCCCCACTACCTCTCTCTGAAAAAAGCGTTAACTTACAGCTCCAGTTAATAATTCCTGGGTGTGACAGTATTTCAACCTACAAACTCCCTTGGAAGTCCTCTAGCCTACCTGAATAGGTTTTTCGGCCACATGTGATTGCTCAGAGCCTCCAAACTGTGAGAGGCACGAGATGTTCTAAACTGTCTAAATACAGATTCCTTTGAGCAGTTAAAAGATTGATTAGAAATTGTATTGGTGAAGGGATTTTCACTTGTTGGGCCAATGTTTGCTGCTAAGTCTCCATATCCCTTACCTGCTGTGTCCCTGGCAGTGTATTGATTAATATAATTGGTGTAAATAGTAGCTTTAATGTTTGTAACCTGGGACCCTTGAGTTAATTCTTTTTCTTGTTATAGCCCACCACACCTTTGCTCTGTAGGAATGCAACTTTATCTAATGCTTTTGGAGGGTGGCACTTGACTTATCACCTTTAGAGAAAAATAAGTTTTCTGAAGAAAGGGTCTTAAAATGTTAACAGGCCTCCGGGCCAGAAGATGATGCAAATCACCTAAGCTTTTGCATATGATAAGTTTGCAGGAAGAAAGCCTGGCTTGCTGCATGACTCTACCCCTTCCCCTATTATCCTCTATGCATAACTTAAGGTATAAAAACTACTTTGGAAAATAAAGTGCGGGCTTTGTTCACCGAAACTTGGTCTCACCATGTCGTTTTTTCTCTCACCTTCTGGCTGAATTATTCAGCCTCTTTTCTCCACTGAATTTCCTCACTGAGCTATCCTTATTTCAGCCTCTTTTCTCCACTGAATTTCCTCACTGAGCTATCCTTATTCTATTACTCTTTATATCCTTAATTAAAGTTTAATTAAGCAGTTGTTTCCTGATCCTCGCCGACGCCGTCCCCACTTCGGATTCCCTGGATCCACCGGGGCTGGACCCCGGCACCTCCCTTTCTGGAATTTTGAAACTGGAAATCAGAAAGAATGAGTGTCTTTCCCAGTGGAGGAAATTGTAACCTAGGACTCTAGTTGGCGGCAGGCGTGTTGTTAGCAGGAAGACGGAGTTGCATCTGGGGAGATGCGGAGCCAGCAGGGAGGGCATCCTGGGGGTGTTTGTGTCTTGCTGTTTCTGAGGCTCATCTCCCACAGCTTGTGACCTAGCAATCTTCCCCCAAGCCCCCCTTTTTGCTAAATTTTCTTCTAATTGGGTTCTACCTGTTGCTGTGTTTAGTCGCTCAGTCATGTCCGACTCTTTGCAACGCTATGGACTATAGCCCACCAGGCTCCTCTGTCCATGGGATTCTCCAGGCAAAAATACTGGAGTGGGTTGCCATGCCCTCCTCCAGGGGATCTTCCTAACTCAGGGATCGAACCCAGGTCTCCCACATTGCAGGTGGATTCTTTACAATCTGAGCCACCAGGGAAGCTGGGTTCTATCACTTGCAATGAAATTGTCCTGATGATTATAGTGAAGTTGGGTGACATGCTGCCCATAGGAGCAAGGACAACAGAATTGCATTTGATGTTGGGGGTGTGTTCCTAAAGACCTTTTATGATTTATACTGGATGGTATTTCCAGTTTCCAACCAAGATGGCACTGCAGTGTACCATTACTGTAAACAGAGTGTACAATTTATTTGGCCCTACAGATTTTACTTATGTCAAAGTTTGCAGAATTTGTCCTCCTCCTTCCATCCCTTCCCTCCCTCCCTTCTTTCTTTCTTTCCTTCCTTCGTGTCTTCCTTCCTTCCTTTTTTAGTATTGAGAATTTAGGGGTGAGGAGGGGAATTTTGGGCCCTTACTGAAGACATTCAAAAATTCTTTCACATTTCTCCCTTCAAAAGATTTAAGACTTGGCTTTTTCTTTTTTGGATGATGTCAAACAGTTTTCCAAAGTATTGGTGTTAATTACCCCAGCAGTGTGGAGAGTATGGAGTAACTGGAGTTACTCCATATTTTCAGCAACATTTGATATTGTCAGTCTTATTCATTTTAGTCATTTTACACCACTATACAGTGAGTAGAGAGTGGCCTCTCATTATAGTCTTACTTTGCATCTTCCCAATGACTAAGGAGATTGAGCACCTTTGCATAAGTTTATGGCCATCTGGATATTGTATTTCATGAAGTGCCTGTTCGAGTCTTTAGCCCATTTTCTTCCTTTCTTTTTTCCCATTTTCCTGTTGGGCCATTCCTCTTGCTGACTGATGGACTGAGGTCCGTTGTATATCCTGAATATCAGGGCTAGTGCAAATATCTTCTCCCACACGTGGTTTTCCTGTTCAATCACTCAGTATCTTTTGGTGAACAGAAGTTTTTAATGAAAGTAAAATGAAAATAGAAATCTCTTGATTGTTTCCTTTATGGCTAGTGCTTTCTATATATTATTGAAGACATCTTTGCCCCCAAGGTCATGAAGTTATTCTCTTTATTTTGTCCTCTAACGGTTTTATTGTTTTATTGGCCTGGTCAGCTTGTGCAACCACCTCCTTTTTCTGTTCTAGGTACTGTCTTGCGTGTCCACATCCACAGCACCCAATTGTCATTCTAACTAGAAACACACTGGGAGTCTGAGGGCAGGCAGTTCCCTAGTGAAATAAGCTGGTATCTGTGGGCTATTGAATTTGTAATAAAACAACACAATTTAAAACCAGCAAGAACACAGCATTAAACCAAGCAGGGCCCCATTTGCTGCTCACGGGAATCATCTGAAAGCTTTAACGTTGTTTTTTGTTTGCTTTAAACTGTATGCCTGGACTACACTGCGTATCAGTTACGTCAGAATCTTTTGAAGTGAGATCCGGGCAGCAATAATTTTTTAATCTCTGGTGAGTGCAAAGGGCAGCCCTTTGGGAACCACTGAATAGGGGTGGTTTATTGGGTTCATTTCTTTTAAATGATACAAAATCTGAAGTTAGGCAATTGAAGCGAGATGTGGCAGCTTCACTAAGTACTTGGGACCCAGGTTCCACCTTGCCTTCAGCCCTCCTATCTCTGTGGATGAGGCCTATGTCCTCAGAGTCAAAAATAGCAAAAAAAGCACCATTCCACACAACAGGAAGGAGGAAGAGTCAAAGGTAAAAGCCTTACCTGACAATTTCTGCTTGACTGTCAACGGCAGGAAACTCATCATATTGTCATCTGGTTTGTCAGGGAGATTGGGGAATGTATTAATTTAGTTGGGCACATCATCATTCCCAATAAAACTGAGGTCCCATTAGCAAAGCAGAGTGGAGGACATAGAATAGGCAACACTGTGTTTCTTCCCCAAGAGTTCTTGTTAAACAAAACAAGAACTGCTGCCCATTAGAGAGAATTCCTTCATTCCTAGGGTCCATTCAGTCTGTAGTGGGAGAAACCTCTATGCCATATAGTCTAATTGTAAACCAAAGCATGTTTTCTAGAAAGATTCAGATATATTGTCTCATTTTTACATCTGTCTTATTGAAAAAGAGGTCTTCAACTTAAAGAGATATATTTTTGTTATCAAACCTGACTTGGGTCCATTTGCCCAGGTGGTAGTAAAGCCAATCTGCTGATATCAGGTTGTGATGAAGGAAAGTGACAGAGTTTATTGCAGGCGCCAAACAAGGAGTCCAGGCAGCTGGCGCTTGAAAGATCTGAACTCCCTGATGCTTTTAGAGAATAGATTTTAAAGACAGGGGTGGAGTTGACCAATCAACCAACCGATTGGTTGGTGATGAGATAACCAGTAGTTAACATTATCAACCTTCTGGTTCAACCGGTCTGGGGTGTATGTCCTTGTGAAAGCAGAGGGTTAACTTCCACCCTGTGGGGTTTCAGTATTTGCAAAACAGTTCAAAGGACATGGCTCAGAATATTATCTATAGCCCTTGAGGAGGAAACAAAGGTCCTTGACTTTGTTTAATGGCTAAACTACTACCGTTTCGTCTCGATTGTTTTCCTTTCTTTCTGCATTTTCTCACTTCTCTGATTAAGATTATTCTCCACAACTCGAGGAAGACCTAGGAGTCTAAAGTTTTCCTACAGACAAGAGGCAGACAGAGGACATTGGGGGTGAGGGAGGGGTCCAAGAAGACCCTATACGGCCCTGCTTGGTTACATTTCTTTTTTGAGACATTTTTACTGCATTAGATCCCTGTTAAATGATAAAAATTCAACTGAGTAAATTTAAAGATCAAGTTGGCTTTATTAAATAATTCACAAATTGGACAACATCCCACCTGGCAATATAGGAAAGCATTCAGGTGAGCTGTAGAAACGGGAAGTTTTTAAAGGCATAAATGGGGCAGAAAAAGCAAATTATTAGCAAAGAATGCATTGTTTCAGGCAAAGTTTCCTAAGGAAAATGGAAGGGGCTGTCAGGTGGATTGCCTCACCAGTGCTGACCAGTTAAATCCAAATGGTTTGGTTAAAGTTTATATTCCTGAGTGGTTGACACTGCAGTTAGCTTGGGTGTCGAGTCTTCTATTGTTGACTTGGGGTTTAGTGCAGTGACTCCGTTTCGGGCCTGCTGTTTCCTTCGAACAATTCCCCTCTTGGGTTTCCCAGGTGGCTCAGTGACAAAGACAGCAGCTGCCAATGCAGGAGACACGAGTTTGGTCCCTGGGTTGGGAAGATGCCCTGGAGGAGGAAATGGCAACCTGCTCCAGTATTCTTGCCTGGAGAATTCCATGGACAGAGGAAGCTGGTGGGCTACAGTCCATGGGGTCACAAAAATAGTAGGACACAACTGAGTGGCTAAACAATGACCATCTTCTCTTTGTTTCAGACACTCAGCTTGGCTGAGTGATGGAATCAAAGTTTAAAGCTTCAGCAGCATACTTGTCTGTTGCTTTGTAGTTCTCATGGGTTCTGCTGATCCTCTGTGTGTATTTGTAGACCTGGCCCTTTTTCTTCTGAGTCTCTGTGATATTTGCAGGCCATGGCTTCAGGTTTACGTGTTGAAGCTGGTCACTGTCTTCGTTCATTTTCTGATGTTCCATTCTTAGGGAGGTCATTGCCTGGTGCTTGGCAGCTGCAAACATGCATTTAAAGGTTTTGAGAAACTGGTGGACCAGAGATTGCTATAGTTATTATAAGCAGAAGAATTTCCAGTGTCTGGAGTGCACTTCAGAGCCGTGGTCCTTAAGGCCCAAACTGATCAAAGTCACGTAAGTCAAAGAAAGACTCAAATGAAAGTCACCTTTAAAGCCAAGGGGCTTGCTTGGTGATCTTATGTAACTGAGTTTCAAGCTCCCCAGAAATGTTAATCCAGGTGGAGAAAGTGGTGTTGGTCATGCCAGGAGAGCCAGGCACGGACAGAGGAGCCTGGCGGGCTATTGTCCATAGGATCACAGAGAGTCAGACACGACTGAAGCAACTTAGCACCACGCATGGGGCACAGTTAGAGAACCTCAAGGTCATTGCCTGACCGTGCACAGCGTCTGGACATTCATAGGTTCAAGGAGAGTGATAATCACCACAGACAAGATAAATCCTGTCAGGGCACAAACCACTTCTGCTCAGGTGACATTGTGAATGGATTCACCCAGGGATTATTGCATTTTCCCTTTCAAGCCACAGTTCAGTTTGGTTTTCTTCTGGCCTGAAATCAAACGTTGTTCTAAATTCTGGAGGTTCTGCCCCCCCCTCACTGGCAGTGGTCTGGGAGATACAGGTAGTGTTATCTTTCTAAGCCAATGCCAGTGTAAAGGGAGAAAAGAGAAGAATAAATGGTTTCATGTTTAAAGTATGAAGTCTGGACTCAGCATCTTGGGAGGAAGCAGTCTACATGGATGCCCGTTATTTCTCTTCCCCATCCATTTGATTCAGAGGTCTCTAGGGTCTGCACAGACAGAAGTCAAAGTGTGTATCCGAAGTTCACATCCCTGAAGTTTGGCTGCCATCTGGGGATGAGGGGGACCTGGTCTAGTCTCTTCCAAGGAAAGCCACGGGCCGTCTTTGTTCATGAGTGTGCGTGCTAAGTCGCTTCAGTGGTGTCTGACTCTCTGTGACCCCATGGACTGTAACATGGCAGGCTCCTCTGTCCACAGAATTTTCCAGGGGTGGGTTGCTATACCCTTCTCTAGGGGAACTTCCCAACTCAGGGATCAAGCCCGTGTCCCATATCTCCTGCATTGGCGGGTTCTTTACCACTAGCGCCTCCTGGGAAGCCCATCTTTGTTCTTACTGATTCCAAATCAAGAGTGGGAGAAGACTGAAAAAGTTAGTTTGGAGAGTCCGGGCTAGATATTTGAAGAAACTAGAATTTAGGATCCATTCCAATTTACAGGGATATATCAAAACCTCAAAGAAAGTTATCAGGCCTAGAATTTAATGTAGACAAAGGTACGAATATAATTTTTCTCTTTACAATTACCCCATTTCTTTATCAGAGATAATCACCATAAAACCAATTTGTTTGTGTTAAACTTGGTCTGAATACATAAGTGTGGCAAGAAAAGCAACTGGCCATATAGATTCTCTTTATGATTGCTTTGCCAGAACCTTGTATACAAAGTATCAGGTCAATTTTTCCAAGGGTTCTTATTAGCTCCATAAAGTCAATCTTAGTTTCTTAAAGGTCATATCTGAGTCTCTGTGTATCTTTCTCAAATATGACAGTTCTGTGAAAGCCTTGGTAATATAACCACTATTTCCAATTGTGTCCTGTTACAAGGAGAACAGATTTTTTAATTGAATTTATGCAAATAATTATGTTGCCAGGAAAAGGATATGTAAGAGCTTCCAAATTCTGAAGGTGTCAGGGAGGGACGAAGGTAACTGTTTCAGCTTTGCTTACAAAGGTTTGGGCTTCCCTGATGGCTGAGATAGTATAGCATCTGCCTACAATGTAGGAGACCGGTGTTTGATCCCTGGGTTGGAAAGATCCCCTGGAGAAGGGAATGACTACACACTCCAGTATTCTTGCCTGGAGAATTCCATGGACAGGGGAGCCTGGTGGGCTACAGTCCATGGGATCGCAAAACGTTGAACATGACTGAGTGATTTTCACTTTACAAAGATATATTTTATCAAATTGTTGTAAATTATAGATAGCATGAGAGAAGAACTTTCCTTAGATCCAGAAAAGCAAAACATTAAGGAACCAGTAATAGATTAAAACAAAGAGTCATACAAGTTGTAGTCTATTCCTCAGTTCATTCAGTTCCATGTTACCAGTTTTTGTTCTGCTTGAATCCAGTTTGTCTATTAGTTCTGGAAATTCTTACCCAGTTCAGTTTTATGATCTTCCTTTTATGAGAAACCTCTAGCTGTCAAAAAAGTTCTTACCATGAATCCTCATGAAGATGAAGCACTTTTGCAAAAACATCAGAGTAAAGCAATAACTCTTTATAAATGACAAAAGACTTCTTAAAAATGGCCATTGTTAAAGATTTGATGAAAGTTCATTGTAGTGGAATTGACAGGGAAAATTTGGTTATTTCTGTAGCAGAGCATTTTAAGATAATAACTGGAATTATGACTAATAGCATTATACGAGGACATACCAGAATTTTAGAAATTTCATATAATTTCTGAAACATTTATATTAATAAAATCAGTTCAGTTCAGTCACTCAGTCATGTCCGACTCTTTGCAACTCCATGAATTGCAGCACGCCAGGCCTCCCTGTCCATCACCAACTCCCGGAGTTCACTCAAACTCACGTCCATCAAGTCAGTGATGCCATCCAGCCATCTCATCCTCTGTCGTCCCCTCCTCCTCCTGCCCCCAATCCCTCCCAGCATCAGAGTCTTTTCCAATGAGTCAACTCTGCACATGAGGTGGCCAAAGTACTGGAGTTTCAGCTTTAGCATCATTCCTTCCAAAGAAATCCCAGGGCTGATCTCCTTCAGAATGGACTGGTCAGATCTCCTTGCAAGTCCAAGGGACTCTCAAGAGTCTTCTTCAACACCACAGTTCAAAAGCATCAATTCTTCAGCACTCAGCCTTCTTCACAGTCCAACTCTCACATCCATACATGACCACAGGAAAAACCATAGCCTTGACGAGACGGACCTTGTTGGCAAAGTAATGTCTCTGCTTTTGAATATGCTATCTAGGTTGGTCATAACTTTCCTTCCAAGGAGTGATAGAAGCAGGGTACGATGCTGTAAAAAGCGATATTGCATATGAACCTGGAATGTGAGGTCCATGAATCAAGGCAAATTGGAAGTGGTCAAACAAGAGATGGCAAGAGTGAATGTCGACATTCTAGGAATCAGCGAACTAAAATGGACTGGAATGAGTGAATTTAACTCAGATGACCATTATATCTACTACTGTGGGCAGGAATCCCTCAGAAGAAATGGAGTGGCCATCATGGTCAACAAAAGAGTCTGAAATGCAGTACTTGGATGCAATCTCAAAAACGACAGAATGATCTCTGTTCGTTTCCAAGGCAAAACATTCATTCAATATCACAGTAATCCAAGTCTATGCCCCAACCAGTAACACTGAAGAAGCTGAAGTTGAACGGTTCTATGAAGACCTACAAGACCTTTTAAAACTAACACCCAAAAAAGATGTCCTTTTCATTATAGGGGACTGGAATGCAAAAGTAGGAAGTCAAGAAACACCTGGAGTAACAGGCAAATTTGGCCTTGGAATACGCAATGAAGCAGGGCAAAGACTAATAGAGTTTTGCCAAGAAAATGCACTGGTCATAACAAACACCCTCTTCCAACAACACAAGAGAAGACTCTACACGTGGACATCACCAGATGGTCAACACCGAAATCAGATTGATTATATTCTTTGCAGCCAAAGATGGAGAAGCTCTATACAATCAGCAAAAACAAGACCAGGAGCTGACTGTGGCTCAGACCATGAACTCCTTATTGCCAAATTCAGACTTAAATTGAAGAAAGTAGGGAAAACCACTAGACCATTCAGGTATGACCTAAATCAAATTCCTTATGATTATACAGTGGAAGTGAGAAATAGATTTAAGGGCCTAGATCTGATAGATAGAGTGCCTGATGAACTATGGAATGAGGTTCGTGACATTGTACAGGAGACAGGGATCAAGACCATCCCCATGGAAAAGAAATGCAAAAAAGCAAAATGACTGTCTGGGGAGGCCTTACAAATAGCTGTGAAAAGAAGAGAAGGGAAAAGCAAAGGAGAAAAGGAAAGATATAAACATCTGAATGCAGAGTTCCAAAGACTAGCAAGAAGAGATAAGACAGCCTTCCTCAGTGATCAATGCAAAGAAATAGAGGAAAACAACAGAATGGGAAAGACTAGAGATCTCTTCAAGAAAATTAGAGATACCAAGAGAACATTTCATGCAAATAAAAAAGTAAACAATTTTAAACTTTCTGACCTTTAGCATTCTGACTGGCAAATTCAGAAATAGTTTTTAAAATTTCTACAAATACATCTCTTCATAGTACAATTTTTATAGAACATGCTTACTAATAATCCCAAATGGCTTTAATTTTTCTATAAAAGGGAGCCAAAAATGAATAAACCTGTGTTCAGTAATTAATATTTCATTACTTTATCTTACTTGGAAATAATCCAAGTATTCAGTGAATTTCCATCATTTAACTCTGAAAACTCTAATGGTGTAAGTTACCAAAGAGATTCGGGAAATTATGTCAATAGACATATGAAACAATTATCACTAAAGAGTTCATCTAAAAACTTTTATCTCATCTATATCTATTGTTCTTAACGAGCATACTTAGATTACTCATGAAATTTTCATGAGACATTCAAGCAGTTAACCATCATTCCAAGTTACATGCAATTTTTTTCTGAAAAATTTTATAACAGGGATAACGTGGGCTTATTTGACTTTTAGTAAACCTAGGTAGGCAGGAGAGAAAGGGGACGACAGAGGATGAGATGGCTGGATGGCATCACCGACTCGATGGACATGAGTTTGAGTGAACTCCTGGAGTTGGTGATGGACAGGGAGGCCTGGCGTGCTGCGATTCATGGGGTCACAAAGAATTGGACACGACTGAGTGACTGAACTGAACTGAACTGAAACCTAGGTAGAATAAAATCATTATACTTAATGCTGATAACTCCAAAGACATGTCTGTATTAATTAAACCAACAAATACAAACTTGTTTTTATGTATTGAAAATCATCCTGGATCATGTGAACTTGAAAAATATTTGGATTTGTTTCTATTGTATTTTTGAAAGTTTTTATGAATCAGATCAGATCGGTCGCTCAGTCATGTCCAACTCTTGGCAACCCCATGAATCGCAGCACGCCAGGCTTCCCTGTCCATCACCAACTCCTGGAGTTCACTCAGACTCACGTCCATCGAGTCAGTGTTGCCATCCAGCCATCTCATCCTCTGTCATCCCCTTCTCCTCCTGACCCCAATCCTTCCCAGCATCAGAGTCTTTTCCAATGAGTCAACTCTTCGCATGAGGTGGCCAAAGTACTGGAGTTTCAGCTTTAGCATCATTCCTTCCAAAGAAATCCCAGGACTGATCTCCTTTAGAATGGACTGATTGGATCTCCTTGCAGTCCAAGGGACTCTCAAGAGTCTTCTCCAACACCACAGTTCAAAAGCATCAATTCTTCAGCACTCAGCCTTCTTCACAGTCCACCTCTCACATCCATACATGACCACAGGAAAAACCGTAGCCTTGACTAGACAAACCTTTGTTGGCAAAGTAATGTCTCTGCTTTTGAATATGCTATCTAGGTTGGTCATAACTTTCCTTCCAAGGAGTAAGCGTCTTTTAATTTCGTGGCTGCAGTCACCATCTGTAGTGATTTTGGAGCCCAGAAAAATAAAGTCTGACACTATTTCCACTGTTTCCCCATCTATTTCCCATGAAGTGGTGGGACTGGATGCCATGATCTTCGTTTTCTGAATGTTGAGCTTTAAGCCAACTTTTTCACTCTCCTCTTTCACTTTCATCAAGAGGCTTTTGAGTTCCTTTTCACTTTCTGTCATAAGGGTGGTGTCATCTGCATATCTGAGGTGATTGATATTTCTCCCAGTAGTCTTGATTCCAGCTTGTGTTTCTTCCAGTCCAGCGTTTCTCATAATGTACTCTGCATATAAGTTAAATAAACAGGGTGACAATATACAGCCTTGAAGTACTCCTTTTCCTATTTGGAACCAGTCTATTGTTCCATGTCCAGTTCTAACTGTTGCTTCCTGACCTGCATACAGATTTCTCAAGAGGCAGATCAGGTGGTCTGGTATTCCCATCTCTTTCAGAATTTTCCACAGTTTATTGTGATCCACACAGTCAAAGGCTTTGGCATAGTCAATAAAGCAGAAATAGGTGTTTTTCTGGAACTCTCTTGCTTTTTCCATGATCCAGCAGATGTTGGCAATTTGATCTCTGGTTCCTCTGCCTTTTCTAAAACCAGCTTGAACATCAGGAAGTTCACGTTTCACATATTGCTGAAGCCTGGCTTGGAGAATTTTGACCATTACTTTACTAGCGTGTGAGATGAGTGCAATTGTGTGGTAGTTTGAGCATTCTTTGGCATTGCCTTTCTTTGGGATTGGAATGAAAACTGACCTTTTCCAGTCCTGTGGCCACTGCTGAGTTTTCCAGATTTGCTGGCATATTGAGTGCAGCACTTTCACAGCATCATCTTTTAGGATTTGAAATAGCTCAACTGGAATTCCATCACCTCCACTAGCTTTGTTGGTAGTGATGCTTTCTAAGGCCCACTTGACTTCACATTCCAGGACGTCTGGCTCTAGGTCAGTGATCACACCATCGTGATTATCTGGGTCATGAAGATATTTTTTGTACAGTTCTTCTGTGTATTCTTGCCATCTCTTCTTAATATCTTCTGCTTCTGTTAGGTCCATACCATTTCTGTCCTTTATCGAGCTCATCTTTGCATGAAATGTTCCTTTGGTATCTCTGATTTTCTTGAAGAGATCTCTAGTCTTTCCCATTCTGTTGTTTTCCTCTATTTCTTTGCATTGACTGCTGAGGAAGGCTGTCTTATCTTTTCTTGCTCCGTCTTTGGAACTCTGCATTCAGATGCTTATATCTTTCCTTTTCTCCTTTGCTTTTCCCTTCTCTTCTTTTCACAGCTATTTGTAAGGCCTCCCCAGACAGTCATTTTGCTTTTTTGCATTTCTTTTCCATGGGGATGGTCTTGATCCCTGTCTCCTGTACAATGTCACGAACCTCATTCCATAGTTCATCAGGCACTCTATCTATCAGATCTAGGCCCTTAAATCTATTTCTCACTTCCACTGTATAATCATAAGGAATTTGATTTAGGTCATACCTGAATGGTCTAGTGGTTTTCCCTACTTTCTTCAATTTAAGTCTGAATTTGGCAATAAGGAGTTCATGGTCTGAGCCACAGTCAGCTCCTGGTCTTGTTTTTGCTGATTGTATAGAGCTTCTCCATCTTTGGCTGCAAAGAATATAATCAATCTGATTTCGGTGTTGACCATCTGGTGATGTCCACGTGTAGAGTCTTCTCTTGTGTTGTTGGAAGAGGGTGTTTGTTATGACCAGTGCATTTTCTTGGCAAAACTCTATTAGTCTTTGCCCTGCTTCATTGCGTATTCCAAGGCCAAATTTGCCTGTTACTCCAGGTGTTTCTTGACTTCCTACTTTTGCATTCCAGTCCCCTATAATGAAAAGGACATCTTTTTTGGGTGTTAGTTTTAAAAGGTCTTGTAGGTCTTCATAGAACTGTTCAACTTCAGCTTCTTCAGTGTTACTGGTTGGGGCATAGACTTGGATTACTGTGATATTACTGTGAATGAATGTTTTGCCTTGGAAACGAACAGAGATCATTCTGTCGTTTTTGAGATTGCATCCAAGTACTGCATTTCAGACTCTTTTGTTGACCATGATGGCCACTCCATTTCTTCTGAGGGATTCCTGCCCACAGTAGTAGATATAATGGTCATCTGAGTTAAATTCACCCATTCCAGTCCATTTTAGTTCGCTGATTCCTAGAATGTCGACATTCACATTGATCATGTGAGCTTGAAAAATATTTGGATTTGTTTCTATTATATTTTTGAAAGTTTTTATGAATAGTAAATTTATATAGGTGCTTGCTTGTTTAAGCCAATTAAGTAGAGCTCTTTTACAAGTTAATTGTAGTAACCATTCAGAAGTTGAAAAATATCATATTGAAAACATTTGTTGTTACTCAGTTGCTAAGTTGTGACCAGCTCTTTGCAACCTTATGGACAGCTGCATGCCAAGGGTCCCCTGTCCTTCACTATCTCCCGGAGTTTGCTCAGATTCATGTCCGTTGAGTCTGTGATACTATTTAACCATCTCATCCACTGCTTCCCCCTTCTCCTTTTGCCTTCAATCTTTCCCAGCATCAGGTCTTTTCCAATGAGTCCCCTCTTTCACATCAGGTGGCCAGAGTATTGGAGTTTCAGCATCAGTCCTTCCAATAAATATCCAGGGTTCATTGCCTTTAGAACTGACTGGTTTGATCTCCTTGCAGTCAAAGGGACTCTCAAGAGTCTTCTCCAGCAGCACAGTTTGAAAGAATCAGTTCCTTCGGTGCTCAGCTTTCTTTATGGTCTGCATCTCACATCCGTACATGACTACTGGAAAAACCATTGAAAAACATACATCATAAATGTACAGAGATCTTATAATGCTCATGGCTCAAATTTTAGCCATGAATCAAGTATAAGAATGTAAAAAACTCACTGGTTTATAAATAGCAGTTGGAATCAGCTATGTTTATCCACTCAGATGGCTAACGTTTTTTGCTGTTCGTGGAGAAGACTTAAGATCTCTATTTGCTGTGGACAAGTCATCTTATGGAGGAAGTGGCAAGGGAGCATTTACAGCAGTTGGTATTTTTAAAATGCCTCTTTCCCTTTTTATTTTTCCTTCAGTCTCCAGAGATCATGGACTGTGTTTACATTTCAAAGACATTATGAGATTTACAAGTTCAGGGAACAAAAAAAGAATGCAAGTTTTTTCCCTCAGAGTTTTGGAGTATATACATATCATCAGAAATCTAGGATAATTTTAGTTAACATTTTTCTTCATTTTCATAAGTACAGGACTATTTTTTTCCAATATCATGATCTTTTATAATGTCTACGGTCATTTTGAGAAGAATAGATGAGGTTTGGTGGATTGTAAAGATAAATGGGCTGTGAATTGCTTCTAGAGTTGCATTTATGGTTTTGTAGAGCTTTGCAAGACAGTTGCTTCTAATGCCTCATGGAATTGGATTGTAACTTAAATGCTACCATAAATGATCTACTGGCCTAATTACATTAACCCCAGTTAGTTTCTTTCCCTCTGGGTGGATTGTTTTATTTTAGCTTAGAAAAAGGCCTGAAAACAAAAATTCCTATCAGGAATTTTTTAGTTTAATTTATTCGTTCAGCCAGCTCAGTGGCCTGCCTTCCATCTTACTGTATTTTAAAAAAAATCTATCCATTAATCTCAGGAAGTAATCCATTTACAAATACTTTTAAAGATCCTGCCTGAGTTGAAGAAATTTTTAAACTCTGGCCCTTGGTTTGGCCTTTGACCAAGGAGTGAAAGATGAAGAAGAGAATCTTCTATAGCTTCAGGCGGTATTATTTTAAAGGGAGGGGACACGTGTACATGTATGGCCGATTCGTGTTGATGTTTGTCAAAAAACCACCACAATATTATAAAATAGTTATCCTCCAGTTAAAAAGTAAATAAAATTTAAACATAAATAAAGGTAAGTCTTTAAATAGACTCCTTCTGGTGGAAAGGCAGTTTAGATCAGGATTACTATGAAGAGAAAGTGTGAAAATTAGGAGGCTAGCAGGGAACAGGAGGAGTTACTTCAGTCTTACAGTCTTTCTTTTTAGGTGTCTCATATACCTTGAATTTATCAACGGCTTTTTTTTCCCCGTAGAAATTAGGAACTGGGTTTTATTATTTATTTATTTTATTTTAAAACCTTTGGCGGTGCTGGGTCTGTGTTCCAGCATGCAGCCTTCTCTAGCTGTGGTGTGCGGACTCAGCCTCCCCACAGCATGTGGGAAGTCAGTGTTCCCAACCAGGGATTCAACCTGTGTCCCCTGCATTGGAAGGGAGATTCTTTTTTTTTTTTTAATTTTATTTATTTTGGGCTGTGCTGGGTCTTCACAGCTGCACACAGGCTCGCTCCAGTTGTGGAGAGCAGGGTCTGCTCTCTGACTGTGGTGGCGGGCTTTCATTGCAGTGACTTCTCTTGCTGTGGAGCCAGGGCTCTGGGCGCACAGGCCTCGGTAGCTGCCATACATGGGCTCAGTAGTCGCAGCCTCTGGGCTCGAGCAGACTCAGTAGTTGTGATGCGAGGGGTGAGTGGTTCTGCAGCATGTGCGATCTTTGGAGACCATGGATCAAACTCATGTCTCCTGCATTGGCAGGCAGATTCTTTATCACTGAGCCACCAGGGAAGTCCCACTCAGCCTTTTACAATGAATCTCTCAGTGCAGCTATTTTGGAATCTTGAAGCCTTTTGGAAGCTTTTGCGTACCAATTAAAATAGGTAGCTCATTCTGTTCATTTAGTTCGAAATCTCTTACTTTTAAATGCACTTCTTAAATGATCTCACCTAATTGGCACATTCCTCCTGATGGCCATTGTAATTCTAGGGTGAAATTCCCCTGAGAGCTGGTAGTAGCTTCTTAGGACCCTTAGCCACAAATGAGGTACGACCCACATCTCTGTCCAGTCATAATTTGGGGCCCCCAACCTGACAGTTACCAAGCTAAGTTCTCAACACAAAATTCTAGATTGTCTTTAGTAAGTGTGGGGCCATTTTTGAAGCTGTTTGTAGCTTCTGGAACTGTCGGGACCCGCGTTAGGCATTACTGACAAAATGGAGGCACGGCCCCAGACCCCTCTCCTCGTTCCGCAGGCATGGATCCCGGGATGAAGGAGTTAGGCCTTGTAATTCTGACTTGTCTTTTCCTCTCCTCGGCTGAGTTGACTGAAAAGGAATATTAAGGTGCTTATTTGGCACCCCACTCCAGTACTCTTGCCTGGAAAATCCCATGGATGGAGGAGCCTGGTAGGCTGCAATCCATGGGGTCGCTAAGAGTTGGACACAACTGAGCGACTTCACTTTCACTTTTCACTTTCATGCATTGGAGAAGGAAATGGCAACCTACTCCAGTGTTCTTGCCTGCAGAATCCCAGGGATGGGGAAGCCTGGTGGGCTGCCGTCTATGGGGTCGCACAGAGTCGGACACGACTGAAGTGACTTAGCAGCAGCAGTAGCATTGGTCTTGAGAGGAGCATGAGAAGGCACAAAGCTTTTGCAGCATTGCTCAGAAAATAATTCATGAAGTTAATCACTGACATTTGTTGAAGGACTTTTACAAAAGAGTGTTCCAGGATGAGTACATAGGTCGTAGCTTGAGGCCATGGGAGGGATTGTATATGAAGCCTATTTGTGAGGAGAATGTTTATGGCAAAGGAGTTTACTGAATTTAGGGTTTAGAAATAATTAAAATAGTTAGAAGTTATAGATTTAAGGAATGTTGTAAAGTTAGCATATTTTACTATAGCTTATAGAAGTTAGGAATTTTTAGAGACACTATAGCTAGAAGCCTTTTTAAGAGATAGTGAGCTCAGGATGTTAGGGGCAAACAGGACTTAGGAAGATAAGTAGTAAACTGAGGAATGTAGCATGAGCTACAATGTAATCACAAGTTAACTATAGGACGCATTAGAGGAGGTAGATAATAGATGATAAGGCTGATTCCGAGAGAATCACTGAAGCAGGAACTCTGTTTGAAGAGCAACAATAATTTATGGAGATAATAAATCCGGGAGAGGGGGAACTGAAAATGTCAAACCACTGGCCTACTGTTTTTGTAAAAGCATAAAAGAGAATCTTAAACTTGGAATAAACAGGCAGTCCATAGAGAAATGAGAGGCTGTCTCATTGGGTGACACCGTCATCTCTTCAGGTTGAATCAATCCCTGGTTGCTGGTGTGGGACTCCAGCATGGAACCACAGATTTTAGACATAAGATAAGAAGGAGTGCCAGAAGCGGGGGTGCCTGAGGATCCCATTAACTAAGCCTTTGGGTTATTCAGAGAGAAACTAATCCCTCAGAGGGCTGTGTGACCAGGGGATGGTGTGGTATCTCACAGCACGCATCGTCACACACACGTTTTCTTGAGGGAGGCAGGTGACCCAGTGTCTGACCTGCTCTGTGAACAGCCTGTCCTGACACAGACATCTTCGGGCTTGGTGTCAGACTCTCCAGCAGCTTTGAAGTGTTTGATCCATGCCCATTGATGTTTGCAGCTTTCTGGCCTCTGAGGTCCTTCTTAACACGACAAACTAGTCTTTACTCAGAGGTAAAGAATTTGCCTGCAGTGCAGGAGACACGGAAGATGTGGGTTTGATCCCTGTGTCAGGCAGATTCCCTGGAAAAGGAAATGGCAGTCCACTCCAGGATTCTTGCCTGGGAAATCCCATGGATGGAGGAACCTGGCAGGCTACAGTGCATGGAGTCGCAAAGAGTTGGACACGACTGAGCAAATGAGCATGCGTTCTTATTAGTGATAGCCTTTATCTACACAAAACAAGACAAATGTGCACTTTAACACACCAGCAGTAACCACAAGATGTTACCACAGCCTGGCCAAGAGAAGGCCAGGCCCATCCCCAGTAATTCCCAGCGTGGACTAACCCAGGAGACTCTAGTAAGCAGGCTAGAATTGGGGAAAGAGATGGCAAACGCATGGGGAATTGCAGACTGAACCACGGCTAGCAACTGGGTCCCAGGTGGAACTCTCTGCTACCTCCAGCTGACCTGCTAAGCCCTGGGCTGGAAAACCAATTAGATGGGAGAGCTTGATGCAAAAGGAGCAGAGCTCAGAATGGAGAGGGAGGTTAACCATGGCCCCGGAAACAGTGAGAGAGAGAGAGTGAACCCAGAAGGGGTGTGTTTCTCTCTGTGCTTCTTATTGTCCCCAAAGCCCTTGGAAATCTTCTTTGGTCCTGCTGCTGCCACCAGATCTGTTAAAGAACAGAACTTCGACTGAGTAAATTTAAATTTATCAAATTGGATTGGGTATATTTGGTGTGTGTGTATGTGTATCTGTATATATACAAATGTGGTAGTGGTTCTTCATTGCAGCGTGCAGGCTTTCTCTGGTTGCAGAGCACAGGGTCTGGAGTGCGTGGCCTCAGTACTTGTGGCACATGGGCTTAGTTGCCCCACGGTGTGTGGGGATCTTCCTGGACCAGGGATTGAACCCTTGTTCCCTGCTTTGGAAGGTGGATTCCTAACCACTGGACCACCAGGGAAGTCCTTGGATTTTTAAATAATTTGTGTATCAGGCAGCATCCCATTTGAAAATAGAAAGGAATTCCATCAAACACTGGAAAAGGAAAGGTTTTCAAAGGTAGAAAGAGGGCAGAAAAAAGAAATCGTTATCGAAGAATGCATTGTTTCCGACAAGGTCTCCATCGTATGGGGACCAAAGAGCCTACTGGGCAGATTATCTCAGTAGTACTAACCAGGTAACTCCAGGTGGACTGGTTAAAGGTTATATTCCTAGGGGAGTTGAGACTGCAATTAGTTATTAAGTTTGCTGACATGGGGCTTAGAACAAGTGACTCCATTTGGGGCCTGCTCTCTCTTGTTAACACCTCTTACAATTTAAAATCATAATTTTCTGAATAGTATGAGGAAGGAGAAGCAGGAATGCTCATGATACGTGTTTTTTAAAACAATATTTACTTTTTCACTTGGCTGTTCCAGGCCTTCACTGCAGCATGTGGGACCCTTTGTTGTGGTGTGCGGGCTTCCCTCTAGCTGTGGCGCATGGGCTCGGTATCCCTGCGCTGTGTGCCATGTTAGTTCCCCAACCAGGGACGGAACCCACATCCTCTGCATTGGAAGGCAGATTCTTAACCACTGCGCTCCCAGGGAAGTCCCTGTTCACGGTGCTTTTGAGGGAACCTACCATGAGGTGATGCAGGAGGCTGCAGATCAGGGGCCGGGGCGAGGGCCAGGCTGCAAGTTTGGGGCTCACCCCTTCCAGGAGATGGAGCCCCCGACACGCCCTCCACTCCCCAGGCCTCCTCTCCTATAAAGACTAAATCCTTATTTCTGGATGCACCTCGGTTTTTGGTTCTAGTTCTTGGTTTCAATCCTTCACAAAGCCCAGATATTGCCCTCTTTTTACATTTATGTTCGGTTGCAGAGGTTTCTGTAACACTTTGCCAGAGGCTGAGGTCACCAGGGCTGGGCCTAATGAGGAGACAGGAGAAACGAGACAAAACACTTGGAGAGTTTGTGAAAGGCGGACAGATAGGAGTAGGCAGCAGACCCCAAGTGCAGGGGAGACATGGGGAGGGGGCACGGACCATGGCTGAGTCTGAGATTCCAGCCTCAGGCCCTGGGAGCAGGAGGGTACCATCTCCTCCTCAAGCCCCGCCGTCAGTGGAGACATAGGAGATGTATTTTGGAGAAAGATGATGAGCTTGGTTTGAGAAAGGGCAAGGACAGGAAGCAGTTTGTAACACGTACAGAGAGCCCTGGTGTACAGTCAGGGGACAATCAGGTGAAGACGCGGCCAGCTGGCTCAAGTCAGGGTCCTGGCTCACCAGGCGCTCTGCGGGGGACAGAAACACAGATGGAGGAGGCGCTGGCAGAAAGGCTGAGGGCGCTCAGGGAGGCGGGGAGGGGACGGCCGAGGGCCGAGGACCAGACCTTGCGTCTCTTGACATGACAGGGCAGGAGGAAGGTATAGAGTCAAGAGGAGACAAGGAAGGGCGACAGGCTCAGAGGAGGAAAGGTGCAAAATCGTGAGATGCTGTGCGGAGCGGAGGGTTCGCAAAGGGCCAGGCAGAGCTGAAGGCTGCTGAGAGGGGCCGGAAATCACCCTGGCAAGACCTCTCAGACTCGGGAGTCTGTGGTCCTGGGAAAAACTGTCCATTCGGCAAACACAAAGATAAAAGTGGGAACATTCCCCTCCACACTTCAGTGTATTCCACAGAGGATGGTTTTCAGACTTGCACACATATGTGTACCCTTTCTTTCTTTTTTTAAAATAGAGCATTATATATACGTGTGTGTGTGTGTGTGTATACATATATATATATGGACTTACCTGTTGGCTCAGACAGTAAAGGTCCACCTGCAATGTGGGAAACCTGGGTTCGATCCCTAGGTCGGGAAGATCCCCTGGAGGAGGGCATGGCAACCCACTCCAGTATTTTTGCCTTGAGAATCCCAAGGATGGAGGAGCCTGGTGGGCTACAGTCCATGGGGTCACAGAGAGTCAGACATGACTGAGCGGCATAGTGCATATATATGTATTTGTAATATATATAGAATATATAAAACATATTCTAATATGTAACATGCACATTATTAAAATATATACCACAAATTCATGTATAACACATATACTGAATGGAAACCCTAAGTCCAAAGACCACATCCACTGGTTCACATCACGGCAATGATGACCGAGAGGGTGTCACAGAGGTTGGAAGCCAAGGCCCACAAACCAGATGTGGCTAGAAAATGTGTCTTGTCTGGTCCTCCTGCTAGTTTAAAATAGGATCATTTACATGAGAATCAGAATTTCAGCTTCTTGTGAAAAGGTGGGTCCCCAGGAGACAACAAGTGACCAGATTGTGCGGTGACCACCCCTTCAGACACCCTGGGTGCCCTCTTGTTCGCGCTGCCCCATCGCTCGCCCCGGCCTTCCTGCATCGGGGACTGAGACCAGCTGTCATTCAGAATGGTAACTGAGCGGGACGCGTTCTCAGCTCAGCTCTTGTCACTTGTTTTGATGCCTGTCTGGGTCCACAGACCTGTGTTAGTCTTGGTGTAAGGCAGGGTCCTTGCTAGGATCACTCACTTTAAAAGAACAAACAAAAACTTTATTGAGGAATGATTGACAAATATAATTGTATACATTTAAAGTGTATAGAGACTTCCCTGGCAGTCCAGTGGTTAAAGCTCTGAGCTTCCAGTGCCGGGGTCAAGGTTTGATCCCTGGTCAGGGAGCTAACAACCCACATGCTATGCAGCATGACCAAAAAACCTCCCAAATAAACAGTTTAAAAGAAAAATCCAATTTAAACAAATATAAAAATACAATGTATAACATGATTTTACACATAGACATTGTAGAATGATTATCATTGTAGAATGATTGTAGAAGACCAAGATAACGAACAAAGGGAAAAATCTTAAACTGAGTGATATGCCATAACAAAGTACTAATCACCAAGAAAAGTATCTTTGTCCCCCGGTGTCCATAAAATCAAGCCCATATAAATAAAGGCCTATTCTATAGAGTCTCAAATTTAAGCTGGAAACAAGTGACATTTTTGTAATGTGTTTTTTTTATATTTGTAAATGTGTTTTTTTTTAATATTTTCTATCAGTCATTCTATAAGTCATTTAATTTAATTTGATTTAATCATACAGAAGAGTGGCCTCAGCATAGAACCCGTCTCCAAGCTGAATGCCAAAGATGATCTTGAGTAGTGATAACTTCTCCCTCTCCTGCCTCAAATTTGACACCACCCAAAAAGCTGGACCAGTTTGCGGAGAGGCCGTTATTTTGCAAAATGTGCTTTTTGTTTCTCAGTCTGTGGGTGGGGCCATTTAGGGAACAACCATATTTGCACAGTCAGATTTTTGGTGGAAAGCTGTTTTTGCAAGAGACACTCATTTCGTGTATTCGCAGTACTGCTTCCCTGTTGGCAGCAAGAGGAAATGCCATTAGAAGGTGAAAGTTAGCATCTGCAGCTCAGATACTCAGAGCCTCAATGTTGGAAAGAGGTAGACAAATCCTAAAGAGAACCAGGACCAACATGACACAGCTCAGGTCACGTGTTTTTGTGTGACCGTGTGTTTCTGTCCTGTTGGATCCAAGAGGATTCTGTGGAGGTTACTTTCTTGCTTCCCTAGTGGATCTAGAGCAGACCCATGAAACGACTTTTCCTGTGCATGTTTCTCCTCTGATTGTTCACTTATCTATAGATCAATTAAATAATATTTATATTGAAGTATAATTGATTTACAAGGTATTGGTTTTTGAGGTACAGCAAAGCGATTCAGTTTCATCTGTGTAATTCTTTTTTTCCATGGGCTTCCCTGGTGGCTCAGCAGTAAAGAATCCATCTGCCAATGCAGGAGACTTGGGTTCAGTTCCTGGGTTGGGAAGATTCCCTCAAGAAGGAAATGGCAACCAACTCCAGTATTCTTGTCTGGAGAATCCCATGTACAGAGCAACCTGGTGGGTTACAGTCCACGGAGCCACAAAAGAGCTGGACACACTTAACAACTAAACAACAGCAATTCTTTCTCAGTGTAGTTTATGAGAAAACATTGATACAGTTCCCTGTGCTGTACAGTAGGTCCTTGTTGTATATTTAATATCTAATGGTATGTATCTGTTAATCTCAACTCATCATCCCTCCCCCACTCCCTTTTCCCTTTGGTAACCGTAAGTTTGGTTTCTATGTGAGTCTGTTTCTGTTTTATAAATAAGTTCATTTGTATCATATTTTAGATCCACATATAAGTGATATCATAATGGTATTTGTCTTTGGGTTATCTCACTTCCTATGATCCTCTCTAGGTCCATGCATGTTGCTGCAAATGGCATTCTTTCATTCTTTTATGTGCCTGAGTAATATTACATTGTGTATATGCACCACAGCTTCTTTATCCAATCATCTTTCAGTGAATGCTTAGGTTGCTTCCATGCCTAGGCTCTTGTACATAGTACTACTATGAACATAGAGGTGCATGTTTCATTAATTAACTAATTTAAAGTCAGTCTTAAAGCATTCATGTGCTGGGGCCTCACCAACATGTGGGTGCAGATCGTGGGACCCAGAGGTAGGGAGTGGGAGTGGGAATGGGAATGGGGGTGGGAGTTGGAGAGACAGCAAGAAAAGGAGTCAGGCCAAAGGGCTGAAAGGAACATGCAGACTCACGGAAAGGCCTGCGGGGGCCGCAGCCTGTGGACAGGTCAGTACCTGCCACCCTCACTCTGAGCTGGGTTCTGGGGTGCAGCTTTGCTTCACTACCTGCCACTTCCTCCTCTCTCACCGAACGCCTCTCCCCATCTCCCCCACTTAACCTCCTCTGTGTGCAATGGAAAGACTCGGAATATGGAATCCAGTCTTATTTGGCCCTTAGCGGTATATGACCTCGACCCAGATGCTCTGCTGCTCTGGATGGTGGTTTCTTTTTATGTACAAGTGAAAAGAATGATCAAAGGGGACTCGAGGCTCCTCCTAGTTCCAAGAGCCTTCAGTTCTGGGCTTATGATACTGGTATATTTTTCAGTTTACCTACATAGCTGTTTGCCCCAAAACAAGTGGTGCCAAACTTAGCCTGTGTCATTTGCTAAGATAAACAAAATGACAAAATGTTTTCCACAGTTGTGTTTAGTTTTCGCAAAATTCCTAGGACTCCTTTAAGTGGTTTTGCAGGGGCTGCTGGAGGCCAGCATCATGATCAAGGGCACAGATGCCTGCGGGTTGTCAGGACTGAATCCAGGCCCAGTTCCTTCCCATTGTTGTTGTTGTTTAGTCGCTAAGTTGTGTCTGACTCTTTTGAACCCATGGACTGTAGCCCTCCAGGCTCCTCCGTGTATGCGATTTCCCAGGCAAGAATACTGGAGCAGGTTGCCATTCCTTTTCCAGGGTATCTTCCCAACCCAGGAATCAAACATGCGTCTCCTGCATTGGCAGGTGGATTCTTTACCACTGAGTCACCAGGGAAGCCCCCTTACTTCCTAGTTTTGTGAATTTAAGCAACTTATTTAAAATCTCTTGCCTCAGTTTCCTCCTGTGTAAAGAAGTAAAATCAGTGGCTCAACCTTTTAGGGTCGTCATGAAGATTGAATTAATTAATATGTATGAATCTCTTCTTGGGATGCCTGACAGAACGTGAATGTTCCGGGAGTGCTAGCTATATTTACTATTATTTCAATCTTATTTGCAATTATAGAAAAATAGCAGAGGCCTGGAGAATGGTTTAAAGACACTGGGCTGGCAAATCCAGAAGGGGATGTTCAGTAGGAGGTAGCCTGTGATGGGGGGCGATCGTCGTTTACCATTTAGATCCCCTTCTTGCTCTCCAGATGTTTCTGATCTTAGAAATAAAACCAGAATTACTTCACACCATGCTGCAAAACACAGTCCAGACTGTCTTCACTTCCTTACCACCCACTCATCCTTGGCAAATGGCCATGTCGCCTTTGCTGACGCCACTCCTCTAAAATGTCCCTTGTGAAGGCAGCTGGTAAACCCCGATAGCTTCTACTCACCCCTCATCCCTCCTGATCTTGCTGACGTCACCTGATCTTTCTCTTATATTCTAACGTTCGTGTCCCCTTCCTGCCATAGAGCACGACCTCTGTGTCTCTTAACAACTCCCGTCCAGTAGGGTCAAATCATCTTCCTCCTAAATATCTCCTTCCCTGCGATCTCTGCTTTGGTTTGGAGAGCTGCTATCAGCCTGATCTCTGACCTAAAAATCTCAGTGTAACTTTTGCCTTCCTCCACTCACCTCTCCCTGTGTGTGTGTGCTAAGTTGCTTCAGTCGTGTCCAAATCTTTGTGACCCTGTGGACTGTAGCCCACCAGGCTCCTCAGTCCATGGGGTTCTCCAGGCAAGGATACTGGAGTGGGTTGCCACGCCCTCCTCCAGGGGATCTTCCCAACCCAGGGATCGAACCCAGGTCTCCTGCATTGCCAGCAGATTCTTTTCCCATCTGAGCCACCAGGGAAGCCCCACCTGTCCCTGTAACAGCCTGAAATTGGGACCAATTAGTTCTCACTTGGAGGATCCACCCTCCTTCCCCTGTCACCCACTGCCCTGGCTGCCACCAGGAAGATCTCCTGACCCTTAGCTCTGACCAGTCATTCTCAAAAATGTCCACATTATCTACTGAATTAAGTCCAAACTCCTTATTTAAAAAATTTTTTAAATGTTTTTAATTGGAAGATCATCGCTTTACAATGTTGTGTTGGTTTCTGCGGTACAACAGCTCAAATCAACCGTAAGTGTTTATATAAATATCCTCTTGATCCTCCCTCCCACCCCCATCCTAAGCTCCTTATGCGAGCGCTGAATCCTCCCCCCGGGATCCCCCTGCAAAAAAGGGGACCCCAAAGCCCAGTCTTTCTATGCAGTCTCGTTTCTTGTTCTAGCCCCTCACCCCAGTTCAGTCTGGGCCACATGGTGCTTGGTGCCAGAACACAGTAAGCCCTCCGCAAATATTTGTCCAACAGGAAGGAAATACGATACATTGTCAGATAGCAGCTATGGCAAATGCCAAAATTCAGGAGGAGGGAGCTTCCTAAATATTTGTTCTTTTCTGTTGAGGCCAAGATGATGATAACTTTTTCCCCTGGAGCTTGGAAGAGGAAGAAACTGGCACGTACTTTCCCCACTAAGTTGAGGCTTTCACTTGAAAGGAGAAATTATTTCAGGTTTCTGGGCAGAAGGTACCTTCACCATTACAATAACATTTGACAGACACTCAAATGTAATGTGCCTTTATAGGAGGGCAATGAAATGGTGAATTATAAGGATCATTAGATGATGGGAAGGGAGTTTTTTTCCTCCCTCTTTATCAGATTTTTCTAATAAAGACTCAATTCTCACTTGAGGCAAATTCTTTTGGGCACTTTCCCAATACAATTCCAATTTATTTTCCCATTATCTGGGAGCAGTTCTTTGATTTTTTTTTTTTTTCATTAGAAACCTGCAGTGCCACATCCTGCTGGAAGTGTCAGGGTTCCATTCTCCAACACGGCTGAGCGCCACTCTCCCTGGCTCTGTTGTTGCTGAATGGCAACATAAATGTGGCCAGTGAGATAGGATTCAGGGTGGGAAATTAGGAAACTGATTGAGATATATATATATATATATATATATATATATAGGGAGTTCTATAAATGCTGAAATGCAAGAGGATTTATCCAGGTAATCTCAAGTCCTGGGTTTGGGGAGGATTAACAGAATGGGGAAACTGTGATCATCATGATTAGAAATAGGTCATTTTTGTCCTCTTTAAGATGGTTTAAGACATGTATACCTGTAAGCCATGCATTGACTGAAACTTTAGCTTTTTTGCATCTTGGGCCACCTCGATGAGGTTTGGCATCTTGGTCTCTTTACCCCTTCAATCCATGCTCAATTGTCTTAAATTCAAGTTTCAAACTGAAAATAAGTATAACTACCTACTTTTTTCGGGCTTCCCTGGTGGCTCAGCGGTAAAGAATCTGCCTGCCACTTCAGGAGAAATGGGTTCGATCCCTGGGTTGGGAAGATCCCGTGGAGAGGGGAATGGCAACTGACTCCAATATTCTTGGCTGGAAAATCCCAGGGACAGTCCACGGGGTTGCAAAGAGTTGGACATGACTAAGTGACTAACAACAGCAATCTACTCTTTTCAGCTAGTAGGTGACCGGAGTGTGGCGCAATGGAGCAAGACACACTGGATAATCTAAAAAGCCTGTTTCTGTTTTTGATTCCAGAATGTTTTAGCTTTCCCATTTGAATGGGCCGTATGTCATTTTTTAAGAGCTCAGTTTCCTTCATGAAAACAATCGAGTCCTGGGGACTTCCCTGGCAGTACAGCAGTTAAGACTCTGCACTTTCACTGAAGGGACATGGGTTCCATCCCTGATCGGGGAACTAGCTCCCTCATCCCTCACAGCACATGGCCACAAAACATTTAAAAAGTGACGACAACAAAAACGATCAAGTCCTGTTTATGAAGACCTGAGCTGCCTTCCCCAAACGCCTGACCCCTCTGCTCTGCCCTTTGTACAAAGTCACGTGATGGAAAGTTCTGACAGCAGGAACTCAAACCTGTAGCCTCATGGACAAGTTCAAGTCTGTCTCTGACCTGTCAGCAGCAGGCACCCTCCCCACCGCAGCTGGGTCCCAGAGGCAGCTCCTGCCCCTGCCTCGGGCTCTGCTCCTCCCGCACCTGCTGCTCTGACCCTTTTATGTTCTCCCTTCTGTTCTGTTGTTTGATTGCTCAGTCATGTTCAACTCTTTGCAACCCCATGGATTGTAGCCCACCAGGCTCCTCTGTCCATGGGATTCTCCAGGCAAGAATACCGCAGTGGGTAGCCATTCCCTTTTCCAGGGGATCTGTCCGACCCAGAAATCGAAACTGTGTCTCCTGCATTGCAGGTGGATGCTTTACCACTGAGCCACCTGGGAAGCCCCCACGTCTGTTTACTTTTTATCTTTTGGCTGCTGCTTCCTCTCTGCTCATGGCTTCTGCCTACTTCCTCTCCTGTCTTTCCACTTCTGCCCTGACAGCAAATGAGACCACATGTCTTTGTTTCAAAGATGTTTGAAGAAGAGATTTGATGAGTCCCCTTGGTCTCAGCTCTGTTTAAGTCATGCCTACAGAGAGGTCCGTGTGTCAGGACCCTATATCCTGGGATATCGGCTAGTCTGTAAAACAGCTGGACCATCTGTCGCACTGTTATGAACCAGGACTTTTGATTTTTTGCCTACCCATGTATCACCTGATTAATAATAGGATAATGAGTAAGCAATACTCATTTAGCTGGTTTGCTGTGTGGAAGCCTTGTTATTTAGTTGCTCAGCTGTGTCCGATTTTTTGCAACCCCATAGACTGTAGCCTGCTAGTCTCCTCTGCCCATGAGATTCTCCAGGCAAGAAGACTGGAGTGGGTAGCCAGTCCCTCCCCCAGGGATCTTCGCCAGTCAGGAAGCCAATGTGCATCTCTTGTATCTCCTGCATTGGCAGGCAGGTTCTTTACCACTGAGCCAGCAGGGAGGCTTTAGATAAGCCAGAGTCTTTAGGAGGAAAATCAACAGGAACAGAAAATTCTCAATGATAAAAGGATGGGGCAAGTATTCAACTGGTGAAAGAAGTCAACATCTAGGAAAAGGAAGATGGTTCAAGGCTGTGAACCAGGCCTGCCCTGCCTTCTCACAACAAAAAGGAACAGGAACCCAATTGGCACAAGACTTGAGTTCCTTTGGAAGGAAGACTCTGTGTTTGTACTCATGCATGTTCAGGTACCTCTTTTAAAATTGTTCTCTTGTCCCTTAGCCTAGAAAAGATTTGCTTACTTCTCCATTACCTCCAGGATAAGATATATACTGCGGCCCCTCTGTGCCTTCCCATGCAGAACCAGAGGCGGGTCAGTCTTATGATGTGTCACTTCAATAAGCACTTTTAAATTTACAAAGCAAATTGCCATCCAAAAGCATTTTAGAGAGTTCTGACAAAATTAATTTTGTGAAACACTCTGTGGAGGTTGTCTTGGAATGTTTTATTGACATTTCCATGCACCAAGATTTTCTATTCCAAGGACATTCCTGATTTCTTATACCATTTCTACTTTCCCGAATGCCTTCTATAGAGACCAATTTGAACAAGGCTATTGAATGGAGTGTTCAGAATTCTGGAAGATGCTTTTCCCTGAAGAGACACCTGAGCTCTCACTCTCTTACATTTCTGAAGCGATGCGACATTTTCAGTTGCATTTGAGACACTAAAGTTAGCTTGTCCATTGAATGATCTGTTTCTCTACTCTCTATCTTATCTGAAGCTTTGTGATTTTAAAAGTAATTTAAAATATAATGGCACCCCACTCCAGTACTCTTGCCTGGAAAATCCCATGGACGGAGGAGCCTGGTGGGCTGCAGTCCATGGGGTTGCTACGAGTCGGACATGACTGAGCGACTTCACTTTTTTCTTTTCACTTTCGTGCATTGGAGAAGGAAATGGCAACCCACTCCAGTGTTCTTGCCTGGAGAATCCCAGGGACAGAGGAGCCTGGTGGGCTGCCGTCTATGGGGTTGCACAGAGTCGGACACGACTGAAGCGACTTAGCAGCAGCAGCAAAATATTTATTTATGTGTTTATGGCTGTGCTGGGTCTTCATTGCTGCATGTGGCCTTTGCTCTAGCTGTGGCGGGCAGGGGCTACTCTCCAGCGCGCAGGCTTCTCGTTGCAGTGGCTTCTCTCATTGCGGAGCCCGAGCTGTAGTGCCCAGGCCTCAGTAGTTGTGGCGCATGCGTTCAGTTGCTCCATGGCATGTGGGAATTTTAGTTCCTGGACCAGGGATGGAACCCATGTCACCTGCATTGGCAGGCAGATTCTTAACCACTGGACCCCCAGGGAAGTCCCAAGCCTTGTGATTTTGATCCTAGGCCAGTGTGAAATTTAAAATAGGAACAAAAACAAAGCAGTGAGCAAATATTTACTGGGAGCCTCTAGTGAAAGAATGTAGACAGGGCAGACAGTAGCAGCCCAGCAAATATTTGTTGGATGATCATAAGACACATTGTTTTCTCACTCAGGTAAAAATACCACAGCAACTTTGTAGCTGGGGCCAATGACATAAGGATTGGCCTTGAGGATTCCTGTTATAATGTTGCCTTTATATTCTGCAATCTTCAGTGTCTTCCTGTCACCAAAGCTTGAGGTTCTGTACAGTCTTCATCTCCTAGCCTTGCCCCCACCCAGGTGCCGTGCAGACTGGCACGTCGCCCTCTGTGTGTGTCTTCCTCTTTCTCACTGAATGCTTATTTCCTTTCCCCCCTTGTTGGTGTTGGTCAGTCATCTTGTCCAGCTCTTTTGGACTGCAGCATGCCAGGCTTCCCTATCCCTCCCCATCTCCCGGAGTTTGCCCAGGTTCATGTCCATTGAGTTGGTGATGCCATCCAATCATCTCATCCTCTGCCCCCCTTCTCCTCCTGTTCTCAATCTTTCCCAGCATCAGGGTCTATTCCCATGAGTTGGCTCTTCACATCAGTATTGGCGCTTCAGCATTAATCCTTCCAGTGAGTACTCAGGGTTGATTCCCTTTAAGATTGGCTGGTTTGATCTCCTTTTCCCCTACATCTGCGCAAATCCCACACCCTTTCTCCAAGGCTCAGAGCAAGCGCGTCCTCTGCCACAAAGTCCTCCTTCATTCTGTCAGAGAACGCTGCCAGTGGCTCCCATGTGCCTGCCACACAGTGATGAATCAGACGGTCCCCAACCTCGAGAGGTGTAGCAGCTGAATGAATGAGGCAGATAAGTCAGCAGATGATTATATCTGGTGCCGCCCAGCTTTTTTTTTTTTTTTTTTTTTCCTTTCACTAAATAGAACACAGAGATAATGATATTTGCCATGACTCTCAGGCTGCTTGTAACTGGAAGGTTCCAGCTGCCCAGATCTGAACCAAACACTTCAAAGGCTGAGAAGCACTGAAGTATGCCCGTCCTCTAACTAACACCAGCTTGGTAACTCAGGGTGATACTCCAGTGTGATAAACCCACCGGGAGGAGCAGGAACAGAGTACAGTGGGTCCCTCTCCCAGTCTTGGCAGAAAGGAAATCCTCCTGCAGAGTTGGCCTCAAGCTGAAATTTGAAGAATGTCAGCTGTATCTGCAACAACGTAGAGGGATAGGAGGGGTTTCAAGAGGAAGGGAACATGTGTCTACCTACGGCCGATTCATGTTGATGTATGGCAGAAGCCAACACAACACTGTAAAGCAATTATCTTCCAATTAAAAATGAGTATATTAAAAAAAAAAAGAATGTTAGCCGTAGAGGGTGGTGTGGTGGGGCTGTGGAGTGAGTTGCTAGAAAAAACCAGGATGCGGTGCAGGCAGAGAATGGTCCAGGATGGTGACACTGGGCTCGCAGGACAGAGGCTAGAATGTGGTTCTTGTGACAAGCAGGCATGAGATGAGGAGAGTTGTGGGTGTTCCTTCAACCAGACTGTGAATTCCTAGAGGGTCGAGACCACATTTTATAAGTCTGTGTCTTTAAACCCCTAATCACAGAAGGGCTCAATACAGCATCCCCGACTGATAGGAAAGTCTCCCGTTCCGAGTGACAATATCAAGATGGCTGCCACGAGACATGTGGACAGGTCTCTCAGAAGACTGTGTGAATGTGAAAGGTGTTTTCTAGAGTTCCTGAGTCCCACTGGGGCGGAAAAACCTGACAGGCTCCATTCCCTCTTGTTTCCAGGACAAGCTCTGGTTTCGCTTTAAAGAATGCCTAAGGTGGTGTTTTATCCTGAAAACCAATTTGCTTGTTTACCCGTTGTCTTGAGCCTCCCGTGTTGCTGCCTTTCTATCCTCTGCTGTGTGATGCTGGAGCTGCCAGTGGGCAGGCTGCAGTTGCTGGGCTTCCTGGAATGGGCTTTCTGTTAGTATAAAGCTGCCCATAGAAGGCCAGTGGCTGGAGGTTAGAAGGCAGAGGAAGGAGAGAAGCTTCCTGCTTCTGCTTGCAACACTGTGGCAGCTGTTGGAAGTTGTTGCCAATAGTTGCAGAACAGTGGGTTGTGGAGTGATTCCTGTGTCCAGCCACCTAGGCTAAGACAGCATCTTTCAGGGTTCCAGACCAAGAGCAACAGTTCTCCAATAATGCATCAGCAGACGCAAGCTCCAAGTGTCCACCCAGGGGCACTAGCAGCCTCTGATCCTTGGGTATCAGTCATACATTCTGTCTGCTCTTTGTGACCCTTCTTTCTTTGTTCAACCCTTCCAACACCTTTGCAAGCAATTTCCTGTGTAATATTCCCTCCATCCAAAAAAAGCTAGAATAGTTCCTGCCTTCCCTTTTTCCTTCCTTTCTTCCTTTCTCGTTCTTTCTTTCCTGTCTGGCCCATGGCTGATGACACTTGCAGAGTTGTGTTCAGTTGCTACTGCTGTTGTTGCTGTGGTTCAGTCACCAAGTCATGTCCAACTCTTTGTGACCCCCATGGACTGCGGCATGCCAGGCCTCCCCGTCCCTCACCATCTCCCAGTTTGCCCAAGTTCATTTCCACTGAATCGGTGATCCCATCCAACCATCTCATCCTCTGCTGCCTTCTTCTCCTTCTGCCTTCAGTCTTTCCTAGTATCAGGGTCTTTTCCAATGAGTCGGCTGTTCACATCAGGTGACCAAAGTATTGGTGCTTTAGCTTCAGCAACAGTCCTTCCAGTGAATATTCAGAGTTGATTTCCTTTAGGAAATCAGTTGATATAAAAAAGGGTAAAGAAGCACTAGATCTATGAAAAAGATGACATAGATTATGTTGTCCTATTATCCAGAACTCCAAATGGCCTAATATTGGACAGTCATGGTCCTGAGTGTATTATTCAAGTAAAGGTTTTTATCCCGTTTGAAAGGTATTGATGGAGTAGCACAGTTGAGCTGCTCAAATTGGTTTCATGTATGAATGGATTTCAGAGGCAGGGCTGTTGATCCAGAATCTTTTCCAAATACCAAATTCATAGAGGAAGAGTGAGAAAAGAAAAAAATCCCCAAGGCTCTGCCATCCTCTGGCACACAATTATTTTCCACCCGACCTGTGGAATATACGTCAAATATAATGAAACCAGTGAGTCAGCTTTAATGGTGTGGCCAAGTCACTTAGAAGGAAAGAGAGATCTCGCTAAGCCTTCTAAACTTCCTGCCACATGGCATGCCGAGGGCACCAGTTCCCAGTAAGATGGTTGGATTCCCTTTTGTTTGGGGATTTTCTTGAAAAAACTGTTTTGCTGTCCCTGTACACATATGTGAACACCACTGGCCACAACACTTCAGTATGGCTTGCTTGCGTGCTAAGTCGCTCAGTCGTGTCTGACTCTTTGCGACCCTATGGACTGTAGCCTTCCAGGCTCCTCTGTCCATGGGATTTCCAGGCAAGAATTCTGGAGTGAGTTGCCATGCCCTCTTCCAGGGGACCTTCCTGACCCAGGGATTGAACCCACATCTCTTAAGTCTCTTGCATTGGCAGGTGGGTTCTTTACCACTAAGGCCACCTGGGAAGCCCGTTCAGTATGGCACGGGCTTATAATTCCACAATCCTATAGCCACACAGCCTGGCTTTTGTTGAATAGCCTTATAGGTACATCTACCCCGAGGGGGTGAATGTGGACAAACAGGAAAGGGATCATTCAGGGGTTCTCTCACAAAGAGATGAGCAAAGGTGTGGGGAGAACATGTAGAAATGAAAAAAATTTTCTAAATCTAGCTCTCTGCTCTCTTTCATCTGGATAAACCTTAATGACCACCTAGAGTTGAATATTAAATATGGTGGTTAGTTCAGTTTGAATTCTCCCATTAATTTATTGGACCTTATGTGCCCTGTTGATTACACAACAGAAATACTGCGTACACTCTGTCTGAAACACTCTGTGGCTAAGAAAGAGTTAATAAACTCTTACTGCCCAGCCGGGTCCTAGTGCCCCAACAGCTTCTAGACTAAAGAGATAAAACACACAATTTATGAAGAAAAATGGGAGGGCTCCTGCCACCTGTACATGTTGTTCAGTCGTTCAGTCGTGTTTGACACTTTGTGACCCCGTGGACTGCAGCACGCCAGGCTTCCCTCTCCTTCACTATCTCCGGGAGCTTGCTCAAACTTGTCCATTGAGTCAGTGACGCCATCCAACCATCTCATCCTCTGTCGCCCCCTTCTTCTCCTGCCTTCAGTGTTTCCCAGTATCAGGGTCTTTATAAAAGTAAAGACTATCAGAGTCTTTACACCTCTGCATGAGCCATTTACAAAAAAGTCAAAACAAAACCCGGAAGGCCCTCCAATGTGATTCTCATGAAGGTTTTACAATTGCGAAAAGAAAAGAAAAAGATCCCATTTGAGCCAGTAGCCAAAAAACCAGAATCACAACATTCATCAACACTCATAAAATGCTGCAAGTTTTATTGTTCATGCATGGAGGGGACTGGAGCAGAAAAGAACTAAAGATCCTGTGTTTGATTTCTTAGAAGCTGATTGCTACAGGCACTGCCCCACCAAAAACTACTCACCATCAAAGTGATGAAAGATTAGCTTCCTGTGTGTACTCTGCTTTTAGTGTCACCTCCAGGAAGCCTTCCCCGCCCTGAAAATCTGATAGAGGGCCCCGGTCTGTCTTCTGTCCCAGTAACCAGAGCTTCTGGCACTGCTTGTGGTCTAATTCCTTCTGCACCTCTCTCACTAGTCTGGAAGCACCTATGGGTAGGCACCAGCTGCCTCCACACCTCTGAGGAACTCAGAACAGTCACCACATCACAGTTTTGTTGGAGACAGAGTATAGAATGGTGAAGTTACAGGCAGAACTTTAGCCTAGATACCTCCCCAGCTTCCACTGATTGTGTGGACTTAAAGGCCAGGAGAAGGCAAAAAGAGAAGCTGCAGAATAATGGAACTAGTGAAGTATCACAGGGATTTCGCTGGTGGTCCAGGGAATAAGACTCTGACCTCCAAAGCAGGGTGATCTGGTTTGATTGCTGGCCGGGGAACTAAGGTCCCACATGCCTCGGGGCCAAAAAACCAAAACGTACAATGGGAACAATATTGTACCAAATTCGGTAAAGACTTTAAAAATGGTCCACATAAAAAACATCTTAAAAAAAAAAAAAGAATCTTGCAGAAAAGATGAAGAAAAGAACTAGATGAGATTCAGTGGAGTTTGTGTGAAAGTGTTTGTTGCTCAGTCGTGTCTGACTCTTTGTGGTCCCATACACGGTAGCCCGCCAGGCTCCTCTGGCCATGGGATTTCCCCAGGCAAGAATACTGAAGTAGGTTGCCTTTCTCTTCTCCAGGGGATCTTCCCAACCTAGGGACTGAACCCCGGTCTCCCACATTGCAGCTGGATTCTTTATCATCTGAACCACTTGGCACAGAAGTGATTGGAAAATCCAGGATCATGTACTCTGCAAAATGAAGGTGAATGACAAATCCATTCTAACCCATACCTTGGTGTATATCCTGTGATGTTCTCATTTCTTAGGACAACAAACTGAAATCCAGACTTTGTGGAGCTAAAAGTGATTGGTTTACGACAAGTTTAACTGTAACACCAGATTTCTCCTGAAACCCGTTCTTCTGTTGCCAGATGGAGTAGCAATAAGCTATCAAGAAGGGCCCCAAAGGAAGGCAGTTCTGTTTGTCCTGCTTTTTGTCTTTTGATGTCAGTTCTCCACTAACCTTTGTCCAGGGGGAATTCTGCTGTCTTCCTGGATAAGCCCATTGAGTCCATCGTTGAAGCTTGCCCTTTGCAGCTGTCCTTTCTCTCTGACATATGCCTCTGCTTCTAGAATGTTTCTGAATGCTTTCATTTCCTTCCTGAGAGAGAAAAAAAACTGGAGAAAGTAGAGTGAAATGTATCTTTTTAATAGTCATCCACTCAACAAGATTTTGTCAGCTGCTGAAGATATAAGCAGAGGGGTACAGGAATGCTGCAGGGACTCAAACCCAGTCAAACAGATCTGGGTTTGAATTCTGGTTGGATCACTTACTAGTGCCTACATCACTGTTTGTATCAGTTTGTATTGTGTTATTTATTTATTTATGCCTATGCTGGGTCTTCGATGCTGCCCACGGGCTTTCTCTAGTTGCGGTGCTGGGGCTTCTTATTGCAGTGTCTTCTCTTGTTGCAGGCACAGGGCTCTAGACAAGTGGGCTTCAGTAGCTGCGGCACTGGGGCTCAGTAGTTTTGGCGCAGGGGCTTAGTTGCCCTGCGGCATGTGGGATCTGAGTTCCCAGATCAGGGATCGAACCTGTGTCCCTTGCATTGGCAGGTGGATTCTTAACCATTGGATCACCGGGAAAGTCCTGTATTGTATTATTATTTGTACTGTTAATCTCTCAGGGCTTCCAGTTTCCTTCCCATAGAATGGGGAGCTCCCTGGGCAATTTAAGCTTTTGGCCAGTCTTGTGGACATGGCTTTGTTAAATGCTAGTGCTCTCTTCTGCATGGAAATTGCCTGTCATTGAGCATTGTACACCAAATGGAAAGCTTTGGTCTTTCCATTCCCAAGACATATGTCAGCCAAGATATATCAATGTATCAAAGGTTGTATCGGAGTAGGTTTCAGCCTTTATTACTTACATCTGGTCATGAAATTTTTGCCAGCTTGCTACTAGGAATTGTCTTTATCTTAGACTATAGGAGGAGAAGGCAGTGGCACCCCACTCCAGTGCTCTTGCCTAGCAAATCCCATGGACGGAGGAGCCTGGTAGGCTGCAGTCCATGGGGTCGCTAGGAGTCGGACACGACTGAGCGACTTCACTTTCACTTTTCACTTTCATGCATTGGAGAAGGAAATGGCAACCCACTCCAGTGTTCTTGCCTGGAAAATTCCAGGGACGGAGGAGTCTGGTGGGCTGCCGTCTATGGGGTCGCACAGAGTCGGACACGACTGAAGTGACTTAGCAGTAGCAGCAGTAGACTATAGGAAATCTGGCCCTCAAGCCAGTTACTAACCCAAGTCCTAGTACCAAAGGATACTAAGAAAAACAGGCAGACCACTCAGATCTCTCAATAGATGATTATCTATTTGGTTCTCAAGTTAACCTCCAACTTTACAGAAATGGTGATTAGGACATGGAGCTCGCGAGAAAGGGACAGGAGAGGGTGGTGTAGTGGAAAAATCAGAAGCTTTAGCACTCAAATGATCTGCATTTAAACCCTAGTTTATTTATCTTCTTGCTGAAGCTAGTCCTGGACTCTTGGTAGGTAAACTGAGGATAATAATGCCCATTAGTGGGGATGTCGCAAGGGCAACAGACAGTGGGTGAGGCTCCTGGACCCTCGGAAGCTCTTGCTGGATTAGGGCGGGAGCTGGCCCGGGACCGGTCACCGGGAATGCTGCCCAGCGGGGTGCGGCGGGTTGCGGACCGCAGTTGGGGGAAGGCGCTGAGGCCGCGGCAGCCCGGGTGGTCGGGTCGCGCGCCAGGCAGAGGCCGGGGGCTCCCCGGGGCCTTTTGTTGGCAGCCTGTGCTGCCTCCGCGCACACGCCCCAGAGGATTAAAGCCAGATGTGGCGGCCCGGCGCCGCCGAGCGCTTAGAGCCCGGGCCGGAGACGCCGCTCCAGACCCGGCGGTGACAGTGAGTGAAGCGGGGAGATCTCACGAGAACGGTACAGGCTGCAAGGCGGCGCCCCTAAATGACAACCGGGCGGGCCTCCGGCCGGCGGCTGGGCCGCGCGGGGGCGCCCGGGGGACGGCACAGGCGGCCAATGGCTGGCGGGGTCCCGGGCGGGGCCGGGCGCGGGGGCCGCGGCGCTCCGGCGGCGGGGCGGAGCCGCGCGGGGAGGCGGGGGCGCCCGGCGGCTGCTCGGTGGCGGCTCGTCGGCGGCCGCGGCAGGACTGGCAGCGCCGGCGGCGGGTGAGGGGTTCGCGGCGGCGGCGTGCGGGCAGCTTCGAGCGGGGGCGCAGGATGGAGGGGCGGCGCCGGGTCGCGGGAGATCCACCTGCTGGTAACGGAGCCGCGGGGCCGCGGCCGGGCCCGGAGCTCGTGCGCCTCCGGCTGCTGCGGGGCCGTCTCGGGGCGCGGGCGGGCTGGGCCTTGGGGGCGGGCGCGGGCCGGGCCGCCCTGGGCGCGCCGTCAGCCCCGCTCCGCCGCCGCAGCCCCTCGTTGCCGCGCGCTCTCTCGGTGGCCCACCGGGCGCCTGATGCGCTCTCCGCGCTCCGTGGCGCGGCGGGGCTCGCTGACTTTGGGGCAAAGTGAAGGAAAGTGGGGGTTTTGGGGGTGAGGCAGAGTTGCTCGCGGGACTGCCCCAGGGCTCACGCCCGTCCCGGAGTCGGCGGCGTCCCGGGGCCGCGGGCAGGTGGGGCGGGGGCGAGGCGGGCCGGGGTTGCTCCCGAGACGTGCACCGTTCTGGCGAATTTTCCTACAAAGTCAAGACCTGCGGGTCCTATGTGTAAGCGCACCCCCATACCCAGGCCTCAGTTCCCCGCTATCGAGGAAGCTGCGAGTGGGATCCCCGGGTCGGGGCCAGGTGATTCCACTGAGGGTACCACCAGGTGACAGCGGGAAGGCGTGCTTTATGAGCTGGCAGTCAGACCACTCGCGCGCCCGCTTTTTATTTCTCGCAGCGAGTGTTTCTCTGGAGCCCGCTCATTGCTTACAATCCGGATTGCGAAATAGAAGCAGGCGCAGTGTCTGTTTTCAGCCCTCTTCATATATTTTGCTGTTGTGCTTTTGCTGTCGGACGACTTCTGGCCAAAGAAGATGGCAACGTCGTTCGTTTGAATTTAGAAGCTAAATTTAGAAGTGAATAATATGCGTTTAATGGTTTATCTTTCTTTTTCTGAATGTTAAAAAACAACACCACTGTCATTAACAGGTTATCCTAACAAAGGTTTCTTTAGCCCGCACCGTGTAAATCTGAAAACGCACAGGACGATGAAGTTATGTAAGCTGTATTAAGGAAAAATAGAAATCCTATTATAAATATAAAACCAATGAATTTTAATAAAACCGCGATGAATAAAGTTACAGGGCTTACATCATGGTATTTATGAGGGTGTCTTTCCTTCAGGCACCCCTGTTCTGTCTGGAATGGCAGTGAAATCATATGTCAAGCATTTTTAGCCATGGAACATACTATTTCGGAGAACACTTTAAAATCAAAGGTTATGTATCTAATAATAACATAGGACTGCAGCCCTTAAAAGACTGTTAATAAAACAGGTTTTTCTCCAGCCTGAGATCTGGAGTTGAAAGTTGGAAATATCTTTGGCAGGATGGAGGAGATGACCAATAACTTTAGCCACTGCCTTTTTGTTGTTAAGGATTCCGATGTGTTAAGTGGATAGTCTCAGAGAGCGTCAAGGTGTTAGATTGAAATTTTTGTTGAGTGTGGACTCTGACAACAAATATGGATCACTTCTCCTGCCTTAGGTAGTCAGTCAACCCAGAGGGCTCTTGGCTGTCTGAACTACCTCTCCTGGTTTGAGAGCATAGGGATCACTGGTTTTGCTCTTTTATGGTGCAACTAAACTTCATTAGTGTGGAAACCCTGATTAAAAATGTATGACAATATTCTGAGTAAAATGCCCTCATATTTCTCTTGCTGAATTTCAGGTCCTGTTTGTTGGTAGAGTTCATTATTTGCATTTTCTTCAAACCAGATATGAATAACTTCCTGGATCCAATATTTAATATTCCTTATGTTTTTCATGTTACCAATACTGTATCTATAATCTACTTTCATTATAGAGTTCATTCACTTTTACTTGTCTCTCTACCCCTTTATACTGACTTTCATACAAATAAGTAATAAAACTGTGTTTCAAAAATCTTTCATTTTCTACTTCTTCACTTCACCTTCCCTGTGATTACTGATTGAATGTTTATTCTAATAATCTGTATACTTCTGGATCTCTTATCAGGACAGTATCTTTTTTGAAGTAAAGTGGGGCTCAGGTGGGGATATAGCAACAGAAAATTATATGCATCTTCATATAATGCCATGAAAAAATTAAAATTCCAAGTTACATAATTCACTGAGTTAACCCTTCATTTTTTTATAATCAGAATCATTATCGAGTGCTTTAAAAAAAAATTATCTGGCTGTGTTGAGTCTTAGTTACAGCATGTGGGATCTTGTTCCTGGACCTGGGATCAAACCCTGACCCCCTGCATTGGGAGCACAGAGTCAGCCACTGGACCACCAGGGAAGCCCCTTGAGTGCCTATTGATACGTTAATAAGACAGTATATTAGGTACTTATGGAATTGAGTTGAAATTCTGGGATTTCACCATGAAGACTGTTGACATGGATATGAATAACTTTGGTTTTAGAAAATAATCATAATTTGAACGCGAGAGTATCTTTGGAAATTCTTGATTGCAGAGAGTAAGGGGAAGGGAGGAAGTAGAAAAGTTCAGTGCCTCTAGAGTATTATATCACTACTACAGAGCTGCTGGTCAAGGAGGGTTCACAGGCTGCTTGAGTGTGAGTAGGGGAGAGGAGGGCCCAGCCCAGGGTACAGGAAGTGAGAAATTCATTCAGGTTTTAAGCTGAAACTTTGAAGTTGCCTGTGAATTTTGCAGTTTATTCCATAATAGATCCGTATTTGTTGTAGAGTCTAATTTTTTTTTTTTTTTTTTTTTAATTCACACTTTAAACTGTTGGGTAAAGATAACACCTCGGGAAGATTCTCCAGTGTAACCTGAGGCTTGGAGTGCCCCGGGAGCTTCTTTTCACAGGACTGCAGTGCAGAGGGGCAGAGGGTGGGGGATGAGAACTTGGACTTCAGAGTTGTGCAAATTAGGGTTCCTTCTCTGGGTTCATTTCATTGTACAGTAGGGGAAGCGGAGTTTGGAAGATTTAGGAGTTTGGAAGATTTAGAGCGTGTGAGGAAATGCTTAGTGAGTTGTAGTGTCTCATTATCGTTATTTATCCAGATGATCTTTTCTCACTAGTGGAGCTTTCTAGCCATGGTCGGTTTTACAAACCAGCTGAGATGATAATTTCTGAATTGCCTACAAATGGCTGCGTTAGCCAGAGAGAATTGTCCCTCGGGCTTCCGAGGCCTCTTTGGAGCTGCATTAACTCACCTACTGGAGTGACACGTGGTGGACTGCCAAGTGCCTCTGTGGTCCCCTGGGGCCACCAGGAATCAATGCATATCTTGTCTGGCCTGACATTCCCCGAGGGAGTGAAATTGGTTCTTTGCAGAGAGGCCTAAACCAGTGACTGGCTGCAGGTTTTTGGTTTTATTTGTTGTTATTAATACAGTTGACATTTATTCAGAACCTAGAATTGTAGTAGGTACTATGTAGTACTATGCTTAAGTACTTCCAGGGACATGATTTCATTCTATTTTCTTTTTAAAAGATTTATTTATTTTTGGCTGTGCTGGGTTTCTGTTGCTTTGAGCAGGCTTTCTCTAGTTGTGGCCAGTAGGGGCTACGCTCTTTCAATGCGGTGTGCGGGCTTCTCATTGAGGTGGATTCTGTTGTTGGGGAGTATGGGCTCCCAGGTTCGTAGGCTTCAGGAGTGGAGCGTGTGGGCTCAGTAGTTGTGGCGCATTGACTCAGTGGCTCTGCGGAACGTGGGATCCTCTCAGACCAGGGATCAACCCCCTGACCCAGATTCTCAACCACTAGACCACCTCATTCCGTTTTCTGAACAGGTTTGCTGGATGGGAGGTGATCTCCAGGTTTCCTGAGTTAAAGCAGTGCTCAGTGGTTAATCCTGGGTCCGGTGGCATCCTGGTTGGATCGCCATGTTTTCAAAATGCCAAAATAATCCCAGTTTACACCTGAGGAGTAGGTTAATTGTTGGAAAAACTACATTTATCTTATGCTGATGATCAGCAGCGGTCATCACTGTAACCTTTTTATTATTTATGAGAACAGGAGGAGCCGAGACAGTTAGCTTTCTCAGTTCCTGGATGAAACCACAAAGCCGAGATAATTGACATGCCTGGAGTCACGCAAGTAATGGTGGGGCTGGATCTAGGACCAGGGCTTTTGACCCTTGTAAGTTTTGTCTGTTTTCTTTAAACATTTTGAGCCATTAACTATTATTGTGCAATAGGAGGATTGTAGAGAGTGAAGAATGTTCCTCAGGAACCATTGGGTGATCCTTAGAGTTCTCCTGGGCCCCACCACTTCTTCCTTTACATAAGTAACCATGACTCTCTTTCCACAGACACAACAGAACCAACGAGCAGGGAGTATAGTTGAAAGCTTTTTTCCCCAGAGGAGAAGAACCATATCGCTCAAGGATATCACATGAGTCATTCGGATGTGGGGGGTTATCTTTACAGATACAGTGTAGCCCAGCCAAGAATCTGTTTGTAACAGTGACTGATAAATGAAGAAATGAGTATTTTGCATCCTTGAGCAAGTTTTTCTTTCCCTTTTCCCCTTGAATAGGGAGAAAGAAGCATCCACCTATGAAGACCGTGCAGACAGTCCTGAATAATAATTGTGAATGGTGTGGCTGCCAGACTAGTTCTGCTGAGCATCTGAAATGAACCTCTCCTATTGATTGTTTCAGTTGGCCCCGAGCCAGGAGTACTGGGTTTGCTTGACTTCAGGATAAAAAGAAACGGACTTGGTTATCATCGTAAACATATGAACCAGTGTGATGGTGAAATGAGATGAGGCTCCGAAATGGAACTGTAGCCACTGTTTTAGCATTTATCACCTCGTTCCTCACTTTATCTTGGTATACAACATGGCAAAATGGGAAAGGTAAGGAAAACGTCTCCAAAAAATGTGCATGCAGTGTGTTTGGCTTTTTGCTTTGTCGACGGTGCATAAATGCTCTGAGTTGAACACCCCTACAGTCTGCGTATTTCATGCTATCTGCTGGCGGCCTGCCAGTTTCTTTCTGACACCGAAATGAAACAGTATTCTTGGACGGAGGACACAAAATTTCTCATTTGAATGGGGTTTGCTTTGTTTCTTGATTTCTTGTAATTGCTCGTGTAGAAACATGCTCATCAGCGGTTTGTATTATAAATGACAGCCAAGTTGAGTAATGAAGACTTTCATTTTGGCATTTTATTTTTCATTATTAAACATCATCAATGTTTAATAAGCTTCCTTGTACCGGATGTTGTATGAAACACTTAGAAGGACACAGCGGCTTCATGAAATTTATACGCTGATTATCCTGATGATTTGGTGCTGTGTAGTTAATGATTTAAACCGCATGTGTTGATAGGTTGCTCTTTAGGTAAAAGTATTTTTGAAGTGGGTGAGAAATTCGTCTGAAATTTTAAAAATTAATTCTGTTGAGACTATTGAACTGTGTTTTTAAGGAAGGTTATCTGTTTAGAGATTGGAACTGTATTGAAGGATAGTGTATTTCTTTTAAAATATATACAGTAAATTCCTACCCCTATTTTTATTATTTGTAGACTTTTAAGTAAATAATGTACTTGTTTATGGCTGCCCTAGTTGCAGCCATATGGATTGCAGCCTGTGGGCTTTCTCTAGTTGCGGTGAGCAGGGGCTACTCTAGATGCAGTGCATGGACTTCTCTGGCAGTGGCTCGTTGCAGAGTGGGCTGTGGGTGCACAGGCTTAGCTGTACCACAGAATATGGGATCTTCCCAGACTGGAGGGTGAACCCATGTCCCCTGCATTGGCAGGTGAATTCTTACCTTCTGGACCACCAGGGAAGTCTCCTACCTCTTCCTTTTACATATCTCTTTTCCTCATATTAATCTAGGAAATATTAATGGCAAGAAGAATGGAGATTTGTTAGAGTCAGGGTAGAGTAGTAATCATCACTTGGTTATCAAAAGGTGCTATTGTTGGCATTATTGACTTGCATGAAGGTAACTTTATTCTCTATTAATTTTTCTCTGGTGTGTGTGTGCTGTGACTAAGTCACTTCAGTCGTGTCCGACTCTGTGCGACCCCATAGACGGCAGCCCACCAGGCTGCCCCGTGCCTGGGATTCTCCAGGCAAGAACACCAGAGCGGGTTGCCATTTCCTTCTCCAGTGCATGAAAGTGAAAAGTGAAGGTGAAGTTGCTCAGTGTGTGTGTAGATATGTATATATCTGTGTCAGTGTGCATATATTCATGAAATAAGCTGATATAAGCAGGCAAATGTACTCTGTGCTTTGAGCAAGTTTAGTATTGTTTTTCTCTTTCTCTGAGTTGGGCTCTAATTTTGGAAGGCATTCTTTGGGGGGAAAATGAATAAAACACTTACTGAAGATCTTTCTTCTTTGCAGACAAATACATACATTTTAGATTTCATTTTTTAATCATACCAAAAGGAGAGGACTTACTTAGGAAGAACTTAGTTAATCAAACTATTGGCTGGCCCTGATGTGAGTAGAACATATGACTGGCTTTAGCGGTCAACTTAGAAAATAAGAGAGTTAATCCTGAGAGTATATGGAATTTTTCCTTATCAGGAAACTTATCTACCCAGAAAGTTATAGTAACAGAAAATTGACCCTTTTGACTGGGTCTTATTTAAAACTTTTGGCATCTCCATTCCATTTATCTGATTTCTTACGTAAAGCCATTACTAAGCACTATTTTTGTGTGTGTTAGGTTGTCTTTAGAATCAATATTAATCAAAAAGAATATACAGGTTTTGTCACCAGAAGGGGAAAGAATGTGGTATTCAAGCCACACACACACAGTCTCTCTGCTTCGGGTGGCACTCTGAGCAGCTGTAATCCTCCTGTGCATATTTTTCTGCTCTGTTTTTCGGTTTGGTGTTTTGTCTGAACTCTTTCAGGTATCAACAGAGGTCTCCTGTCGTGCTTATGTAAAATCCCCTGTGCTTTAATGACATCGTTTATGTAACCACTCTTAACTGCTGAGCATTTGGATTCTTTCTAGATGGTTCTGGCAGTCAGCCTGGATTTTCCAGAGCCGGCCTCATTTCAGATGTTTAATTCTTGTATACTCATAAACCACATGCTCTGCTTTTTATATTGAAAGCGTGGTTTCCGTAATCGCTGGATGTTGCTGGGCTCAGAGTTGTTATTTTTCATGCATGCATCACTCCCTTTCCTGTACCTGCCTCGTGCCCATCTCTGTGTTATATGCTGTAAATATGAAAAGGAAGGAGAAACTACTCACCTTTGGAAATCTCAAGAACCAGTAGGGGAAGGTGCAAGTAAAAAATGTGATACCATCTGATAGATAGAGCAGTAACAGAGTGCATATTATAAGTTATGAAACAATAACATAGTCTCATTTAATCCTCATAACAACCCTAGGAAGTATGATTACTCACTTTCTATAGATGAGGAAACCAAGGCTGAGTATAAGAAACTTGTCAAGGTCGTACATTAAGTGGAAGAGTCAAGTTTAAGCTCGGTCAGGCTGGTTCCAGAGATGATGCTCTTAGCTATTGGTCTGCTGCCCAGAAGAGCAGAGACCAGGCAGATTAGGGGAGAGTGGGCATGGCAGGTAGAGGGAGCTGCCTTTACTTTCATGAAGCTCTGAGAGAGTGTGGAGTATTTGTGCTTTGGAATTGTAAGATAGTCATTGTGGTTGGCAGCGTTCCAGGACTGTCCCAGGGCTTAGCTGGTAATCCCAGTGTGGTCCCTATCATATTTATCCTAGGTCTTCATTTACCACTTGAAAGAATAAATGAGCTGGTCCATGGGATTGGCATAATTTGAGGAAGATATCAGTAACTCCACTAGGAAAGCTGGTGTTCAGGCCAGGGTACAAGTTTCTGCAGGGTATACTGGATTCTCACATTAAAAAATGAGACAGAATTTCAAGTGTATGGAAAGCACAGTGGGAAAGCTGTATGCAGGTGTGCAAGTGGGACGAGAATCATTGCATGTCTTACTCGTGTGTGTGTGTGTGTGTGTGTGTGAGGGGGGGGAGGTGGTTCTCCTGATGAATTTCCTATTTTGGTCAGGTACAACCCAGAAACTGGACATCTTAGACCCCTGTCCCTAGGGATACCTAACATTCATGTATGTGTTTCTGTGTGGACATGTATTTTCATTTCTCTTTATCTACAAGTAGAACTGCTGGGTCGTGTGGAAACTCTATATTTAATCACTTGAGGAGCTGCCAGACTTTTTTCCCAAAGAAGCTGGACCATTGTGCATTTCCTCCAACAGGATATTAGGGTTACAGTTTCTTTACATTCTTGATGATACGTGTTTCCTGGCTTTTGGATTCTACTTGTCCTAGCGGTAGTGAAGTAGTATATCATTGTAGTTTTTATTTGTATTTCTAATAATACCTAGCATCTTTTTATGTACTTATTAGCCATTTGTATATCTTCTTCAGAAAAAAATGTCTATTCAGGGTCTTTGCCTATTTAAAAATTTAAACTTGAAGAATTCTTTATTCTAAGGCCAAAATACAGTAAGGGTAGGGGATCAACCACCTGAGGCTTAAAAGACAAAGCTAGTAAAATCATGTAACTATCAATAAAAATGTATACACACACTAATTAGGGAGCGGACAAAGTAAAAACACATAAAAGATGAGATCAAAAATGTAAAATGAGGGGGTGGAATAAAAAAAAGTGTGCTGTCATTTCAGTCGTGTCCAACTCTTCATGACCCGATGGACTGTAGCCTGCCAGATCCTCTGTCCATGGGGTACCCAACATAGGAACACCTAAATACATATAGCAGTTACTAACAGACATAAGGGAGTAATTAACAATATAGTGAGTAGGGAGCTTTAACACTCCACTTAAATCAATGTGGATAGATCATCCAGACAGAGAATCAATAAGGAAACATTGGCATTAAATGGCACATTAGGTCAGATGGATTAAATATATATAGGCCTTTCAACTCCAAACGAGCAGAATGCTCATTCTTCTCAAGTGTGCATGTGATCAGTATTCTCCAGGATAGATCACCTGCTAGGCCACAAAGCAAGTCTCAGAAAATTTAAGAAGATTTAAATCATATTAAGCACCTTTTCTGACCACTGCAGTATGAGACTAGGAATCAACTACTGGAAAAAAAAAATATGTGGAGTCTAAACAATATGCTACTAAACAATCAGTGGGTCATTGAAGATATCGAAGAGGAAATAAAAATATACCTTGAGACAAATGAAGATGGAAACACAGCATTCCAAGATTTATGGGACACAGAAGACTCTTCTAAGAGGGAAGTGTATAGCAATACAGGCTTACCTTGGGAAACAGTAACAATCTCAAACAATCTAACCTTACACATAAAGGAACTAGAAAAAGAATAACAAAGCCCCAAGTTAGTACAAGTAAGGAAATAATAAAGATCAGAGTGGGAGTAAATGAAATAGAGATGAAAAAAGCAGCAGCAAATATGAATGAAAGAAACTAACATCTGGTCCTTTGAAAAGATAAACAAAATCAATAAACCTTTAGCTGGACTCCTCAAGAATAAAAGAAGGCCCAAATAAAATTAAAAATGAAAGAGAAGTTACAACTGATACTACAGAAATATAAAATGTAAGAGATTACCATGAAAATTTGTATCTTAGCAAATTGCACAACCTAGAAATAATGGATAAATTCCTAGAAACATACAGTCTTCCAAGATTGAATCAGGAAGAAATAGAAAATCTGAGCAAACTGATTACCTTAATGAAGTTAAATCAGTAATTAAAAAAAAAAAAAAAAACTCCGGAATAACAAATGTCCAGGATCAGATAGCTCCACAGGTGAGTTCTACCGAACGTTTAAAGAACATTTAAATACTTCTCAAAGTATTCCAGAAAGTTGAAGAGGAAGGAACGTTTGCAAATTCAGTCTATGAGGCCAGTACTACCCTGGTACCCAAACCAGGCAAAAATATCACACACAAAAAATTATAGGCCAATATCCTGGATGAACATAGATGTAAAAACTCTCAACAGATTATTAGCAAACTGAATCAACAATACATTAAAAGTTTCATACATCATAATCAATCACGATACACCACATTAGAAACATTAAGGTTAAAAGTCATATGATCATCTCAACAGATACGGAAAAACATTTTGATAAAGTTCAACATCCATTTATGATAAAAACGCTTAACAGAGTGGGCATAGAGGGAACATACCTCAGTATAATAAAGGCCGTATATGACATACCACTAACATGATCAACAATGATTCAAGCTTACAGTTAAGTCATAGGAATGTAACATAGCATAGGGAAAATAGTCAATAATACTGCACTGATTTTGTATGGTAATGTCACAGACTTGTCATGATTATTTCATAATGTATTTGATTGTCAGATCCCTATGTCATACATCTGGAACTAACACATCGTACATCAGCTATATTTCAGTATTTAAAAAGGGAAAAAAAGAAAAAGTCCTTTCTAGATACAAGTTCCTTGTAGAAATGTGATTTGCAAATATTTCCTATCGTTCTGTGAGTTGTCTCTTCCTATTCTTGACGGTGTTCTGTGAAGTGCAGAAGTTTTAAATTCTGATGAAGTCCAGTCTGTTTTTTGCTGTTGTTTCTGCTTGTCCTTTCGGCGTCATATTTAAGAACCCGCTGCCAAATCTAAGATCGTGAAGCTTCTCCTGTGTTTTGTTTTGCTCTTCAGTTCAGTTGCTTGTGGTGTCAGACTCTTTGCAACCCCACGTGCTGCATGTTTTGCTCTTACATTAGGTCTTTAATCAATTCCAAGTTCACTTCTGTGTGTGGTGTAAAGGACCCACTCCATTCTTCTGCATGTGACTATCCAGTTGCCCCATAACCATTTGTTGTGTCTCCTGTAAATAACATATAGTTGGAGCATGCTTTTTTAAAAATCCAGCCTAATAGTGTCTGCCTTTAGACTGGACTGTTACTCATCGACATTTATATGATACTGATGTAGTTTGATTTACAGATGCCATCTTACTCTGTAGTTTTCATATGTCTCATGTCTTTTTTGTTTCTGTATTCCCACTTTACTTTTTTTTGCATTGATTGAATATTTTCTAACGTAGCATTTTCATTTCGTTAGTGACATTTTTCACTATTTTTTGAGTATTTTTAGTGATTGTTCCAGAGTTCACTGTGTACATTTCAGCTTATTGGATTCAAATTCGAGTTTATACTAGTTAATTCTAGTAATATATAGAAAGTTACTCTTATTTAGCTCTGTTCCTTTTCTCCTTTGTTTTGTGGCACTGTTGTTACACACATTACATCTGTCAATGTTATAAACCCAAGAATACATTGTTACAATGATTAATTATTACACCACCTGTTATTTTTCCCTTAGCACATAGCAGTGTTTTTCCCCTCTACCTTTTTTTGTGCTGTTTTTAGCAACTTTATTACATTCCCATGTATTACAGATTCAACAATGCATTATATACGTATCATTTTATGAAGTTTATACATCAGTTGAGGGAAAGGAGAAAATGGGCATCAGCAATTATATAATTGCAGACTGTATGGATTGGATCACTTGTATCAGTTGTTTGCAGCCTGGTGAAATTCCTTTAGTATTTCTTATGAGGCAAGACTGCTAGCAATGAATTCTTGTTAATTTTTGTTTATCTTGTAATATGTGAATTTTATGTTTATTTTCTAAAAAAAATAGCTCTCCTGGATGTGGGAATCTTCATTGACAGGGTTTTTTTTTTTGCGTGTGTGTGTGTTTGTTTTTTAGTACTTTGTGTTATCCACTGCTTCTAGCCTCTGTTATTTTTGCTGAGAGGTCAGCTTTTAATCTTATTGGGGTCCCCCTCGTCAGTGATAAATCATTTTTCTCTTGATGCTTTCAAGATTCTCTTGTGTTTGACTTTCATCCTTTTTACCATGATGTATCTGTTTATGGGTCTTGCCTCCTAGATGTGTGCAGTTCAGTTCAGTCTCTCAGTCGTGTCCGACTCTTTGCGACCCCATGAATCGCAGCATGCCAGGCCTCCCTGTCCATCACCAACTCCCCGAGTTCACCCAGACTCATGTCCATCGAGTTGGTGATGCCATCCAGCCATCTCATCCTATGTCATCTCCTTCTCCTTCTGCCCCTAATCCCTCCCAGCATCAGGGTCTTTTCCAGTAAATCAACTCTTCGCATGAGGTGGCCAAAGTATTGGAGTTTCAGCTTCAGCATCAGTCTTGCCAAAGAACACCCAGGGCGGATCTCCTTTAGGATGGACTGGTTGGATCTCCTTGAGGTCCAAGGGAATCTCCAGAGTCTTCTCCAACACCACAGTTCAAAAGCATCAGTTATTTGGCGCTCAACTTTCTTCACAGTCCAACTCTCACATCCATACATGACTACTGGAAAAACCATAGCCTTGACTAGATAGACCTTTCTTGGCAAAGTAACATCTCTGCTTTTGAATATGCTATCTAGGTTGGTCATAACTTTCCTTCCAAGGAGTAAGCGTCTTTTAATTTTATGGCTCCAATCACCACCTGCAGTGATTTTGGAGCCCCCCCAAATAAAGTCTGACACTGTTTCCACTGTTTCCCCGTCTATTTCCCATGAAGTGATGGGACCAGATACCATGATCTTTGTTTTCTGAATGTTGAGCTTTAAGCCAACTTTTTCACTCTCCACTTTCACTTTCATCAAGAGGCTTTTTAGTTCCTCTTCACTTTCTGCCATAAGGGTAGTGTCATCTGCATATCTGAGGTGATTGATATTTCTCCCGGCAATCTTGATTCCAGCTTGTGTTTCTTCCAGCCCAGCGTTTCTCATGATGTACTCTGCATAGAAGTTAAATAAGCAGGGTGACAATATACAGCCTTGATGTACTCCTTTTCCTTTTGGGACCAGTCTGTTGTTCCATGTCCAGTTCTAACTGTTGCTTCCTGACCTGCATATAGGTTTCTCAAGAGACAGGTGAGTGGTCTGGTATTCCCATCTCTTTCAGAATTTTCCACAGTTTACTGTGATCTGCATAGTCAATAAAGCAGAAATAGATGTTTTTCTGGAACTCTTTTCCTTTTTCGATGATCCAGCGGATGTTGGCAATTTGATCTCTGGTTCCTCTGCCTTTTCTAAAACCAGCTTAAACATCTGGAAGTTCACGGTTCACATATTGATGAAGCCTGGCTTGGAGAATTTTGAGCATTACTTTACTAGCATGTGAGATGAGTGCAATTGTGTGGTAGTTTGAGCATTCTTTGGCATTGCCTTTCTTTGGGATTGGAATGAAAACTGACCTTTTCCAGTCCCGAGGCCACTGCTGATTTTTCCAAATTTGCTGGCATATTGAGTGCAGCACTTTCACAGCATCATCTTTCAGGATTTGAAATAGCTCAACTGGAATTCCATCACCTCCACTAGCTTTGTTGGTAGTGATGCTTTCTAAGGCCCACTTGACTTCACATTCCAGGATGTCTGGCTCTAGGTCAGTGATCACTCCATCGTGATTATCTGGGTCGTGAAGATCTTTTTTGTACAGTTCTTCTGTGTATTCTTGCCATCTCTTCGTAATATCTTCTGCTTCTGTTAGGTCCATACCATTTCTGTCCTTTATCGAGCCCATCTTTGCATGAAATGTTCCCTTGGTATCTCTAATTTTCTTGAAGAGATCTCTAGTCTTTCCCATTCTGTTGTTTTCCTCTATTTCTTTGCACTGATCGCTGAAGAAGGCTTTCTTATCTCTCCTTGCTATTCTTTGGAACTCTGCATTCAGATGCTTGTATCTTTCTTTTCTCCTTTGCTTTTCTCTTCTCTTCTTTTCACAGCTATTTGTAAGGCCTCCTCAGACAGCCATTTTGCTTTTTTGCATTTCTTTTCCATGGGGATGGTCTTGATCCCTGTCTCCTGTATAATGTCATGAACCCCTGTCCATAGTTCATCAGACACTCTATCAGATCTAGGCCCTTAAATCTATTTCTCACTTCCACTGTATAATCATAAGGGATTTGATTTAGGTCATACCTGAATGGTCTAGTGGTTTTCCCTACTTTCTTCAATTTCAGTCTGAATTTGGCAATAAGGAGTTCATGATCTGATCCACAATCAGCTCCCAGTCTTGTTTTTGCTAACTGTATAGAGCTTCTGCATCTTTGGCTGCAAAGAATATAATCAGTGTGATTTTGGTGTTGACCATCTGGTGATGTTCATGTGTAGAGTCTTCTCTTGTGTTGTTGGAAGAGGGTGTTTGCTATGACCAGTGCGTTCTCTTGGCAAAACTCTATTAGCCTTTTCCCTGCTTCATTCTGTACTCCAAGGCCAAATTTGCCTGTTACTCCTGGTGTTTCTTGATTTCCTACTCTTGCATTCCAGTCCCCTGTAATGAAAAGGACATCTTTTTTGGGTATTAGTTCTAAAAGGTCTTGTAGGTCCTCATAGAACTGTTCAGCTTCTTCAGCGTTACTGGTTGGGGCATAGACTTGGATTACTGTGATATTGAATGGTTTGCCTTGGAAGCAGAGATCATTCTGTCATTTTTGAGATTGTATCCAAGTACTGCATTTCGGACTCTTTTGTTGACCATGATGGCCACTCCATTTCTTCTAAGGGATTCCTGCCCATAGTAGTCGATATAATGGTCATCTGAGTTAAATTCACCATTCCAGTCCATTTTAGTTCGCTGATTCCTAGAATGTTGACATTCACTCTTGCCATCTCCTGTTTGACCACTTCTAATTTGCCTTGATTCATGGACCTAACATTCCAGGTTCCTATGCAGTATTGCTCTTTACAGCATCAGACCTTGCTTCTATCACCAGTCACGTCCACAGCTGGGTATTGTTTTTGCTTTGGCTCCATCCCTTCATTCTTTCTGGAGTTATTTCTCCACTGATCTCCAGTAGCATATTGGGCACCTACTGACCTGGGGAGTTCCTCTTTCAGTATCTTATCGTTTTGCCCTTTCATACTGTTCAAGGGGTTCTCAAGGCAAGAATACTGAAGTGGTTTGCCTTTCCTTTCTCCAGTGGACCACATTCTGTCAGACCTCTTCACCATGACCCACCTGTCTTGGGTGGCCCCATGGGCATGGCTTAGTTGCATTGAGTTAGACAAGGCTGTGGTCCGTGTTTTCAGATTGACTAGTTTTCTGTGATTATGGTTTCAGTGTGTCTGCCCTCTGATGCCCTCTTGCAACACCTACTGTCTTACTTGGGTTTCTCTTACCTTGGATGTGAGGTATCTCTTCACGGCTGCTCCAGCAAAGCACAGCCACTGCTCCTTACCTTGGACGAGGTTGCCTCTCCTGACCTTGGATGTGGCATTGCTCCTCTCGGCCCTCCAGCACCCATGCAGCTGCCGCTCCTTGGACGTGGCGTTACTCCTCTCGGCTGCCACCCCTGGCCCCGGGCGTGGGGTAGCTCCTCTTGGCTGCTCCTGCGCCGTCGCAGCCTGGCGCTCTCTGTTGTATACTTGAGCCTGCGTACCAGTTCTAGCATAGCTATTCCAGATGACATTACTGAACAGGGAGAACATTCTGGAAATTGGTGGAAGCGCTTGGTGGCAGGAGGGATAGCCAGCAGAGTTCCAAGGACGTGTGCGGCACCTTTTGACTGCTTGAAGGTCATGATGCAGGATTGCTGCTTCCTCAGTGCCAGGTGACATGGCCGTGGGTCAAGCCACCGGGCCTACTGGAGAAAGCTTGTTTGTCATGCCCACCACTGATTCGGCCCACACAACCCTCCCATGCTTTTCCCAGAGCATCAGCAGCAACTTCTGTGTCCATATGCTTCCCTCAAAAGATTCATAGTTTACAGTGAGGGAAAATGAGATTGCTGGATGGGTTTAAGCAGATGGTAAAAGAAGGAGGAATTCGTTCTCTTTGGTGAGGAAATGGTGTAAATGTTTTAAAAATTGCACCTGAGATGGCGCTCAAGGGACCTGTGAAAAAGACCAGACTGGCTGTAGGTAAAACTGGATGGTACTCAGGGATTATTGATTGTGGCAAGCAGCTTCTGAAGCGAGAAGGTGCTAGAGCCTTTTCCCAAGGTTATATCCCTAATTTGCCAGGAATTATACCTTATGCACGCATAGATGTTTGTGTTTATGAGCATTTGAAGAATCGTTGGCTAGAACAACACGCAAGAGGCTCTCTAGACCCTGGAATAGTGATTTCCTGGGATGTAGTACTCTGTCTCATGCCTGTGGTCAGATGGCCAGCTTCCCTCTGAACCTAGATGTGTAGGTTATTGTTTTTCAGTCATTTATTTCTTTGAATTTTTTTCAACCTTTCCCCTGCTCTTGGTATTCCCATTCCATTTAGGATGATATGTTAAATGGTGTTCAGTGTCTCTCTGAGGCTCTGTTCTTTTTTGTCCTCTTTCATCAGCATAATGTCTATTGATCTGCCTTCAGGTTTGCTGGTTTTTCTTTTGCTGGTTCCAATCTGTTGAAGCCTTCCGGGGACTTTTTCCTTTCTGTCATTGGGCTTTTCAACTCCAGAATTTTCATTTGGGTCTTTCTTTAAATTGCTGTTTCTTAATATTCTTTATTTGATGTACCGTTGTCATACCTTCCTTTATTTCTTTAGTGGGGCTTTTTTGTTAGATCTCCGAGTATAATTGTAATGCCTGCTTTGAAGTACTTATCTGGAATCCTGTATCTAGCTGTGCTCACAGGCAGTTTTTGCAGCCCACTTTTTTTCTGGTCTGTGGATCCTACTTTCCTATTTTTTGCACATCATAATTTTTTTTTTTTTGACACTGGACATTTTTTAGGTAATATATTTTAGTAACACTGGGTACTTCCTCACCTCAGGGCTTGTTTATTAATATTTGTCTATTTGCTTAATGACTGGCTGGATTATTTCAGTGAAATCTGTCCTCCTCACCCCCCTCAAGGTTAAGTCTCTGTTGGTGCTTCCTTGGGGATGGGGGTGCATGATTTGGGTGCACCCACAGTCATCCTGGGATGACTCCTCCGGTGACCACTACACTAATTACTGTCTAATTGTTTATCACAATGCCCTGGAACATACATTCTGCTACAAATTAATCCAACTGTGGATCCCTTGGAGAAACTTCCTGAGTTCAGTGTTTGAGATTTGTTCTGACCACAGGAAGGCTCCTCCTAGCTGTCACTTTCCTTGGTTCTCTTTAGCCAACTAGCCACAGATGCCTACAGCACAGGCTGCCTCTTCATGAAATCCAGATGCTCTCCATTCCCTTCACCCCAACCTCTGCTGTCTTTCAGAGGGCTCTTAGTTCCAACAACTCTGTGCTCTGCCGCAAATGAAGCTGATTTCCTTGGGAACAATTAGGAGCTATTTGTTTTGTGGGCCACTTTTCCTCCTGGCAGAATTTCTGAGCCAGGGCTCTGGAGGTGGGGTGGGGACAAAAGACAGGCTTCTGTCTGGGTGGCACCCCCACTTTAGGAGCTGAGCCCTAGTGAAGGAGAAGGGGCCCGTAGCCTTGGGTCTGCCTCACCAGCTGGAGGAAGGTCTGTGGGGACCCCAGTGTTCTCAGCACACTGAACTGAAGGTGGAGCCTTGGAGCCTGAGAAGGTCAGAGGTCATATCTCATTTGCTGTATCTGGTGTCTGTGTGTTTATATCATTTTATTTAAAATTGTGATTCTCATTGGACACAAAACAGTGAACCAGAGCTTGTAGATTTTTTTTTAGCTTTTCTTTATGGAATAGCAAAGTGAAAGTTGCTCAGTTGTGTCTGACCCTTTGTGACCCCATGGATCATACAGTTCATTGAGTTCTTCAGGCCAGAATACTGGAGTGGGTAGCTGTTCCCTTCTCCAGGGGATCTTCCCAACCCAGGAATCAAACTGGAGTCTCCTTCATTGCAGGCGGATTCTTCACCATCTGAGCTACCAGGGACGCCTGGAATAAGCAAAGCTTCTTTCAAATAGAATATAAAGAAAATTAATGGAAAATCTAGGATTTGGAGTACGCTTTCATGGTTCTGTGTGTGTTGTGTGTTAGTCTCTCAGTTGTGTCCAGCGCTTTGCCACCCCATGGACTGTAGGCCCTCCAGGCTTCTCTGTCCTTGGAATTCTCCAGGCAAGAATACTGGAGTGGGGGACTTCCCTGGTGGTCCAATGGCCAAGATTCTATGCTCAGTGCAGAGGTTTGGGGTTTGATTCCTGGTCAGGGAAATAGATCTCTCATACTTCAACCAAGACCCTTTGCAGTCAAATAAATAAATTAAAAAAAAAAAAAAAAGAATATGGAGTGGGTTGCCATTTCCTTCTCCAGGGGATCTTCCCAACACAGGAATCAAACCTGGGTCTCCTGCATTGCAGGCAGATTTTTTACCGTCTGAGCTATCAGGGGAGCCCTTTCATGGTTCTGGCTCACCAAAATTGTGTAATTGTGCTTATTGAGTGCTTTCTGGCCTAGATCTGATAGATAGAGTGCCTGATGAACTATGGAATGAGGTTCGTGACATTGTACAGGAGACAGGGATCAAGACCAGTCCCATAGAAAAGAAATGCAAAAAAGCAAAATGGCTGTCTGGGGAGGCCTTACAAATAGCTGTGAAAAGAAGAGAAGAGAAAAGCAAAGGAGAAAAGGGAAGATATAAACATCTGAATGCAGAGTTCCAAAGAATAGCAAGAAGAGATAAGAAAGCCTTCTTCAGCGATCAATGCAAAGAAATAGAGGAAAACAACAGAATGGGAAAGACTAGGGATCTCTTCAAGAAAATCAGAGATACCAAAGGAACATTTCATGCAAAGATGAGCTCGATAAAGGACAGAAATGGTATGGACCTAACAGAAGCAAAAGATATTAAGAAGAGATGGCAAGAATACACAGAAGAACTGTACAAAAAAGATCTTCACGACCCAGATAATCACAATGGTGTGATCACTGACCTAGAGCCAGACATCCTGGAATGTGAAGTCAAGTGGGCCTTAGAAAGCATCACTACGAACAAAGCTAGTGGAGGTGATGGAATTGCAGTTGAGCTATTCCGAATCCTGAAAGATGATGCTGTGAAAGTGCTGCACTCAATATGCCAGCAAATTTGGAAAACTCAGCAGTGGCCACAGGACTGGAAAAGGTCAGTTTGCATTCCAATCCCAAAGAAAGGCAATGCCAAAGAATGCTCAAACTATTGCACAATTGCACTCATCTCACATGCTAGTAAAGTAATGCTCAAAATTCTCCAAGCCAGGCTTAAGCAATATGTGAACTGTGAACTTCCAGATGTTCAAGCTGGTTTTAGAAAAGGCAGAGGAACCAGAGATCAAAGTGCCAGCATCCGCTGGGTCATGGAAAAAGCAAGAGAGTTCCAGAAAAACATCTATTTCTGCTTTATTGACTATGCCAAAGCCTTTGACTGTGTGGATCACAATACACTGTGGAAAATTCTGAAAGAGATGGGAATACCAGACCACCTGATCTGCCTCTTGAGAAATTTGTATGCAGGTCAGGAAGCAACAGTTAGAACTGGACATGGAACAACAGACTGGTTCCAAATAGGAAAAGGAGTACGTCAAGGCTGTATATTATCACCCTGTTTATTTAACTTCTATGCAGAGTACATCATGAAAAACGCTGGACTGGAAGAAACACAAACAGGAATCAGAATTGCCGGGAGAAATATCAATAACCTCAGATATGCAGATGACACCACCCTTGTGGCAGAAAGTGAAGAGGAACTCAAAAGCCTCTTGATGAAAGTGAAAGTGGAGAGTGAAAAAGCTGGCCTAAAGCTCAACATTCAGAAAACGAAGATCATGGCATCCAGTCCCACCACTTCACGGGAAATAGATGGGGAAACAGTGGAAACAGTGTCAGACTTTATTTTTCTGGGCTCCAAAATCACTACAGATGGTGACTGCAGCCATGAAATTAAAAGACACTTACTCCTTGGAAGAAAAGTTATGACCAACCTAGATAGCATATTCAAAAGCAGAGACATTACTTTGCCAACAAAGGTTCATCTAGTCAGGGCTATGGTTTTTCCTGTGGTCATGTATGGATGTGAGAGTTGGACTGTGAAGAAAGCTGAGCGCCAAAGAATTGATGCTTTTGAAGTGTGGTGTTGGAGAAGACTCTCGAGAGTCCCTTGGACTGCAAGGAGATCCAACCTGTCCATTCTGAAGGAGATCAGCCCTGGGATTTCTTTGGAAGGAATGATGCTAAAGCTGAAACTCCAGTACTTTGGCCACCTCATGTGAAGAGTTGACTCATTGGAAAAGACTCTGATGCTGGGAGGGATTGGGGGCAGGAGAAGGGGATGACAGAGGATGAGATGGCTGGATGGCATCACTGACTCGATGGACGTGAGTCTGGGTGAACTCCGGGAGTTGGTGATGGACAGGGAGGCCTGGCGTGCTGCAATTCATGGGGTCGCAAAGAGTCGGACATGACCGAGCGACTGATCTGATCTGATCTGATCTGTGTATCAGGCATGGTTAGAAGTTTGGGTGACTTTAGTGAGTATATCAAAAATATTCCTGCTGTAGTGTAAGGGAGGAGAGGTGGTTGTTCAGTAGTTCAGTCATTTCCGACTCTTTGTAAACCCTTGGACTGGGAGGAGAGGGAAGACAGCTAAAAAAAATAATAATAATAAACAATAAGCTAAAGAATAATGTGTTTTTTAAACTTTCTTATTCTGAAATTTAGACTTTTCCAAAAATTTACACAGTAGTATGCAGAGTTCCCTTATGCCCTGTAATGTGAACAGCTTACATAAACACAGAGTACAATTTCCTAAGCCAAAAAATTCACTTTGATACAAGACTGTTAACTAATTTACAAAGCTCATTGTGCTGTCACCAGTTTTTTCCCATTAACGTCCTTCTTCTGTTCTGAGACTAGGACCCCACACTGCATTTACTTGTCATCTTCCTAGAAGCCTCCTCCTTCATGGAAAATTTCCTTATTTTGTTCTCAGCATTTTTACAGTGATTTGGTCAGTTACCTTGTAGAATGTTCCTTATAAGGAACTCGTCTGATTATTCCTCACGGTTAGACCGAGGTAACGCGTTTTTGGTGAGAATACCAGAGAAATGACATTGTGTTCTCCTTAGTGCCTTATCGGAGAAGGCAATGGCACCCCACTCCAGTACTCTTTCCTGGAAAATCCCATGGACGGAGGAGCCTGGAAGGCTGCAGTCCGTGTGGTCGCTGAGGGTCGGGGACACGACTGAGCGACCTCACTTTCGCTTTTCACTTTCATGCATTGGAGAAGGAAATGGCAACCCACTCCAGGGTTCTTGCCTGGAGAATCCCAGGGACGGGGGAGCCTGGTGGGCTGCCATCTAGGGGGTTGCACAGAGTCGGACACAACGGAAGTGACTTAGCAGCAGCAGCAGCAGTAGTGCCTTACATCAAGGGCTGCCTGAAGTTGACAGGTCTTGTGTTAACCCTGCTCACATGGCTCAAGTGCCATCTGCCAAGCTTCTCCCCTGAAAAGCTGCTGTTCTTTTCTTTGTAATTAATACGTATTTTGTGAAAGTCTTTAAAACCAAGCAGACGTCCTGTTTCTCATCGTACGTTTGCTCAGAGCTAAACAAGTATTGATGGTTTTTGTCGGCGACAGTCACGGCTGTGCTCTCTGCCAAATATGATTTTCTGTTTCCATCGCTCCTTCTGTGTTTATTAACTGGAACTTGACTGAAAGGAAGAGATGTCTATTCTCTCTCATTTATTTATTTCTTGTTATATGAGTGTGAACTCATGAGTATGTATTTTGTCCTATGGGTTATAACCCTCAACAGTCGTTAATTATTTTATCGTTAGATTGTCCAGAGGTGGCCATTGGGATCTCTTTGAGTTGGCTTCTGTGACTTAAGCATTGCTTCAGTTTCAAATTTGTTGAGGTGAAATTCACATAACAAAATTAACCTTATTAAGTGAATAATTTAGTACATTCAAAATGTGCAACCACCATCTTTAGTCTCCATTCATTTTCTTGAGCAATTTTTAATATTCTATTCCCATAATATGGTCCAGGATCACCTTGTATTTTCTCTGCCCCAGCCCTGGAAGTCGTCATTTCTTCAAGGAACCTCTAGTTTCTTGAGGAATGGAGTCTTGGTGGACTCATTCCTTTGTGGTACCAGCACTTCTTGTTCCTCTTAGTGGACAGTGTAAGGCTCTCTCTACATGCGTGTGTGCGTGCTAGGTTGCTTCAGTAGGGTCCAGCTGTTCGTGAGCCCATGGACTGTAGCCTGCCAGGTTCCTCTGTCCATGAGATTCTCCAGGCAAGAATACTGGAGTAGGATGCTATGCCCTCCTCCAGGGGATCTTCCTGACCCAGGGATCGAACCTGAGTCTCCTGTGGCTCCTGCATTGCAGGCGTATTCTTTACCACTGAGCCACCAGGGAAACCTATATATGTATATAGAGAGAGGATATATATACATATGGAACCACCAGGAGTTCATGCTGGTCCCTCTGACTTTAATCCAGTGCTATAGTATTCATTCTTGTCTCCACATTTCCCTGTATCCATAAAAAACATGGCTGTTAATATCCCAATATAGTAATTATTAGCTAAATCTCAGGGTGTGTGTAGTTTCAAGGACTTCCCCGGTAGATCAGCTGGTAAAGAATCTGCCCGCAATGCAGGGGACCCCAGTTCAATTCCTGGGTTGGGAAGATCTGCTGGAGAAGGGATAGGCTACGAATTCCAGTATTCTTGATTTCCCCCGGTGGCTCAGACGGTAAAGAATCTGCCAGCAGTACAGGAGACCTGGGTTGGGAAGATCCCCTGGAGAAAGAAACAGCTACCCGCTTCAGTATTCTGGCCCGGAGAATTTCATGAACAGAGGAAACTGGCGGTCTACAGTCCATGAGGTCGCAAAGGGTCAGACACAATTGAGCATCTTACACTTTCTTTTTTCTTAGTAGAGTTTCAGAGTTGCTAACCCATACCCAAGTGAAAAGTAACATTATTTGTATGTGGTTCTTTTTGTATTTACTTTCACAGTTATATAGTCAAATATTTTGCAGAGTTCCTTATTCCTTGTTTTAGTCATTTCCTCTTCGGTGTGGTTATACTGTTTATTTATAACACACATAGGTCCATTTATTACTGTGAATATTCTATTTTGGATTTCCCCCATATCCTGTGTAATTGCAGTCATGTACATTTTGGATATGTGAAACATTTTCTTGGTTCTGAGACTCACCAGTTGAGGAAAAAAATGTGTCCTGAGAGAAATGTTCTCATTCCCTCTGCCCCATTTCCATCCTTTCCTTTTTTCTCCAGTGCTCCCACCTGTCCTTTGCAGGTAAATAATCTCATTATTTTCTGGCTTTTTCCTTCCTGTATTTCTTGGGGTACCCAGGAGCAGATACACAGACATTTTCCACATCCTTTGCTTTCTTCCATGAGGGATAACACACCATAGATAACGCTTGGTTTTTCACTTAGCAGTGTATGCTGGAAACCATTCCCTGTCACTTCATTTCATAGAAATAATCTTCATTGCTTTTTTTTTTTTTAAACAATTTCATAATACTCCCTTGTGTGGATGAACCATAGTTTTCCAGCTACCCTCCTCTCCAGGGACATGTGCATATGGTTTTATACATCTCCCATCCATGCAGTGTGTGTGTGTGTGTGTGTGTGTGTGTGTGTGTGTGCATGTTTTCTGCCAGGCATTGTGCAGAGCCTTGAATAGTGGAAATCTAGCTTATAGAGGCTTTTATTTGTTGGTTTAATTTTAGCCTTAATTTTTTATCCAGATCATGGGAAATCAAGATCTTAATTTTTTGGAAGAAAACTGGAGTTGTCATCTCTGTTGTAAACATGAAAGTCTGAGGGTAGAATAGTTTTGATTAACATTTAGATTTAAATACCTTATTCAGGCAGGAAAATTTTTTTTTTTTTTTTGCTGAAGTATTTTTTGTTTGCCTATCTAACTTAATATTTAGTTTTCAAAACCAGAAGACAGAAGATAGGCCAGTTTTTTAGAGGCTCTATTCCATACTTTTTCAACAGGAACCTGAAGGGTGACTTAACACATTATTGACCGGAGACTTATCATAGCCACAGGCATTAATTTCTGCAAAATCCCCCAGTCAATAACGTGTTAAAGCAAATTGCAATCATTGTTCATTTTTTAAAGTTTATGTCTGCAGTTTAAAAAGTAATAAATAATCACATGAGACATTTTACTTTCTCCCCAATTGAGATGACTAGATATTTTCTAGCCATGAGGAAGCAGAAGTGGCATGTGTATCCCATCTTCATTTCAGCAGATTTCAGTATTTATTGTCTTCAGAGCAGTTTCCTGTCAAATAGGAGTTCGATAACAGGAGGATTGGATTCCCTGCAGTAGTGGAGAAGGTGGATGTTGGGTTGGACCAAGGTGTGTGCTGGTGGCAGAGAGGCCTTGGATGGCAGTAGCATTTGACCTGCTGGATCAGAGGCCCAGATGCATAAAGGATGGAAGGCAAGCAGGAAGAGATGGAGGGAGTAGGAGAGTGGGGACTGGAAGCTTCTGACAGACCAGAAGCAGAGATGGTAAGAGCTGGTGCAGTAGCAGGAAAGGTGATGAGAGATCTGAAGGGCCGGGAAGGAGTTCATGATGAAGAGTATCATGGTTCTATTACTTTCTCTAAATCTTACTTCCAGTAAAATATCCTATTCCTTTAGTGTGCTTGTGCTCAGTCACTTCAGTCGTGTCCGACTCTACGATCCCATGGACTGTAGCCCTCGGGGCTCCCCTGTCCATGGGATTCCCAGGCAAGAATACTGGAGTGGGTTGCCATTTCCTTTTCCAGGGGATCTTCCTGACCCAGGGATTGAACTTGCGTTTCTTACACTGGCGGGTCTGCTTGCCTCTCTGAGGATGCTTTATTTACACCCGAGATGCTTATGAGCCTCTTGGGTATTTTTTGCAATGAAATATACTTTGTTAGGTTAATAAGGCCTTTTAAGCACCCTTTGTTCATGGTGTTAGTTTTTTCCATGCTGGTATTTTCCCTAGGATTCTTGATTGTCCTCCTGGTAGACATGTTGTAAACTTAAGCATGTTTTATTAGCATCTTCTGATTATAAGGCCAGCTAGAGTTTTTTCCTCTGAGATGAGGGAATCTAGTCTAGAAGTGTGATCATTTTAGGGCAAATCATTCTTCTTTTAATTTTTTGTATGACCATTGTTCTGATCATCCCTTCCCCTCTCCCACTCTTGTTACACTTCTTAACATTGATTGAAGACTCTTGGGCTTGCACAGAATCTCCCCCTGCTGCATTTCTTGGTATACACAGCTAGATACAAAATTATATACATACTTTATAAGGAGATATGCTTTATTAGAAACAGCATATACTCAGTTTTATTGACAGTCTCCTTATTTACATTAACAAAAAATTAACCGTATATTCTTTACCTCTTTTATCATCATATCAACCTTTTTCTGAAGATTTTTCTTTTTTAGTACTATTTACAAAATGAGTTTACATCTACTTAATATTTTTTTTTCCTTCTACTGTCACAATTTGTCTACTGAAGGTCCTTTTAAAAAGGCTGTTGCCTTAAAATTTGCCTGGTGGTCCAGTGGTTAAGACTTGGCCTCCTAGTTCAGGGGGTGTGAGTTTGATCTGTGGTCAGGAAACTAAGATCCCACATGCCATGCAGCATGGCCAAAAGATTAAAAAAAAAAAAAGGAGAAGAGAAGAAGCTGATGTCTTTATCTCATAAAAACTCTCTCTGACAACTTTGGAAGCATGCTTGCTTTCTTAATCCAATTTCAATGCTTGCAGACAATCCTAATATTTTTCTGAAATAGAAAGTGTGGAATAAGTTGTGCCTTAAGAGTGCTACTTCCTTTCAGGAGGGATCATATTAAAGACCAATATTGGGTCTTAGGATTTCATGAAGAAATGGCAACCCACTCCAGTATTCTTGCCTGGAAAATCCATGGACTGGGGAGCCTGTCAGGGTACAGGCTACTCCCTGTACGGATGAAGAAAAGTGTTGCTGTTGTTCTTAGGAGATGGTCATTGGTTGGTTTTTCCAGTTTAACCCATCGTGGTGCTGTCCTCTGCTTTCTTTATGAGGTTTTCTTGATCTCTAAGACTTTGTTCTATGTGCATGAACTCCAGCTCTTGAAAGAGGCGTTCTGATAGGACTGGAGTTTTGTAGGGCAACCAGGCCGCCTGGGACTTGTTACTTAAAGGAGAGTGTGAAAAGTCATGTGTGGGGTAGGAAAAATGTGTGTGCGCTCAATCACTTCAGTCCTGCCTGGCTCTCCTGTGGCCCCATGGACTGGAGCCTGCCGAGCTCCTCTGCCTCTCTCGTGCCTCCTGCATTGGCAGGTGGGTTCTTTACCACTGCGCCACCTGGGAACCCCCCTGGGAGAAGTTTGCGTCCTGTCAATAGTTCATCTCTTTCCTCACCTGGTGGTTACTCGAATTTACTTCTTTGTTAATCCTGGGCATCTTCAGTGTAAAGAAACTTCTGTTGATGCCTTGATAAACTTAGAGAAAAGTTTCTTCACAAATCCTGTGTCTGAGTTATGGAAAAAGAGCCTAAATGTTCCAGGAAATATGATATCCCTAAACTGCATGTCTGGTGGCTTACAGCCATGATAGAGTTTTCCCTGGTACCTTATGGTTGATTAATTAAGCCAGTGGAGGTTAAGTTTAAAAACCTGACCTTCAAGATTTGAAAGTAAACTTTACAACAAGATTTGTTGTAAAGTTTTTTTTTATTGTTGCCTCTCATAATTTGAATTTATCTCGGATTGTCTCATAACTGCACCATTCCTCCAGATCTTTTATCCGTTCCTATTTTTCCCTCTTTAATCAGTGGGCTTCCCTGATGGCTTAAATGGTAAAGAATCCACCTGCAGTGCAGGAGACCTGGGTTCAGTTCCTGGGTCAGGAAGATCCCCTAGAGAAGGGAATGGCTACCCACTCCAGTATTCTTGCCTGGAGAATCCCATGGACCGGACAGCCTGTGGGCTGCAGTCCATGGGGTTGCAAAGAGTAGGACATGACTGAGCAACTAACACAAACCCAAGGTTCTGTTAATTTATAAGCAGTTTGCAGAGAGATAATAATACTGATTAGACCTCTGTTACTGCTATTTCCTGGGCTTTCCAGGTGGCTCAGTGATAAAGAATCTACCTGCAATGCAGGAGATATGGGTCTGATCTCTGGGTTGGGAAGATCCCCTGGAGAAGGAAATGGCAACCTACTTCTCTAGTCTTGCCTGGAAACTCCCATGGACAGAGGAACCTGGTGGGCTACAGTCCCTGGGGTCGCACAAGAGTCAGACGTTACTTAATAGCTAAACAACAATTGCTATTTACTGCTGCTGTTTCAGGAGAAATAAGCCTGTAGTTTCAAAATTGAAGATAAGCATAGAATTGGCATTTGGGAATGGTAAAGAATGCCATTTGATGGTCTCATTCAATCCTCACCACAGCTCTAGGGAGATAAGGGAGTATGAAATCCATGTTTGACGTGAAGACACTCGGGCAGTTAGTAAATTACTTCGTCCCATACTGTTATGTGATCGGAGAATGATAGAATCTGAGTACAGGTGGATCTGATGCCGTGGCTCGTACCACCTGAAGCCGACTGCCCACTGCTGCAGAGAACGGTCTCCACAGAGGAGCTTCTGGAAGTCCCGTTTTGTTGGTCACCGAACATGGCTTCTTTCACGTGGTTTTTCTAAAATAATACGTTCTTTGATAGTATTTAATCATGTTCTAGCCCTGTTCATTTATGTTGTGATTTTCTTTTAGAGTATGAGATTTCGATTTTAAGAAATTTAGAAAAAACTCAAGTTTAATTTGATTGTTTTTCAGCTAAAAAGTCAGTTCACTCTGCCTTTACTTAAAGGGTACTTAGGTCATGCAGGTAATCTGTTGCAAATTCCCTTCGAATTGAAGTGTCTATTGTTATTGGTTGCTGAAGAAGTATGTGTTCATTTGACTGATGATGGTGAGATTTTATTTTGGCACATTAAAGTCTTCCTAGCAACATGTTGTCATAGTTTAGGATGGTTATAACCTTTTCTTTTCCCCCAGATATAATTATAGAGAATCTTAAACTTTCAGAGTTTAGGTTTATTGGTCTGATGCAGGGGACACATAAATCTGGGGAATTTTGATCAAAATAAAACACATAGTCAATGTGTTTTATCAAACATCAAATTTAGTATCTTTCCTTTTATTATGGACCTAAAAAGCAGGCTATTTCAGTTGTGCTAGCCTGAAAGGACCTTGACATTGAGTAAATCACCGAGGAGAATGTCCTAGACTTGACTTACATAGTTTGGTTTATAACAGAGTTGATTAAGGTGAACCTGAGGCTGCTGGCAAAAAGATTTATAGGTATTTAGAAAATGTAAGTTTGCAGTGTGGAACTTGTTACTTTGAAACCATTTTCGGGGAGTGAGTTATAATGAAGGTCAGGTGTATCATGGAATGTGTGAAATTTTTGACTTGTAACAAATGTTTAAATATTTGGATTAACAGAAGGTCCAGAAAGAACTCTGGAGATGACAGATGACCAGCCTTCCTCTGGCAGAGTAGGACTTGATTCCTTTTTAGAAGTGAAAGGCAAGGTGAATGTGGAGAATATTTAAAAGTGTTACGAAGCTGTTGATAGTATTTTCTTTTCCTGAGGAATGATGGCAGTATTATCATTGGTAAAAACAAGAGCCTGAAGCCTTTGGTTCTCTTAGAGCTTGCTCTTGGATTTTGGAAAAGTCACGTTACCTTTCCGGCTTTGTTTGGGGTTTGAGTTTTTGTTTTTCTTTTTGCCTTTCATTTTCCTGTTAACGTCATGGAGGAATTCTGAAGACCGGGTGAAGTGCTTGAAGGTAAAATGTAAGCAAACAGGTTTTTTGGGTTTTTTCCCCCCTCCAAGGACAAAAAGGTGGATCCTGTCAATTATGGAACTTGCCATTTGGGGACATGTTAATTGAGTAGTTTCAGAGCATGAATATTTATAAAAAGAAGCAGTGACTTCTGGCAGCCAGCAAAAATGAACTAGGATTAAGTCTAGACAGTGAGCCTCTTACAGGACAGTGACCATGTCCCCACCCTACCTGACCCCACTTTTGAAAATTTCAGAGTATAGAGAAAAAATATAATGAATGACACAGAAGTATTCCCCCCCACCCCCAGATTTCCGTACTTACTTCCAGTCTTCTAACTGTTACTAAGTGAAGCGTGGCATGCGTCTCTGACCTCTTTCACGCATTTTCTGCCTCTGCCCCCGCCTTGACCCTGGCAGACTATGTCATGTCTGTGTGCCCTTCTAGTCCAGTGTTTATATGTTAATTTATGCATGCTAATGCCCATAAATTATATGTATGTATAGACATAACCTTTTTGTGTTTTATAACATTTACACAAATTGTATAGTGATCTGTGTAACAGTGCTACGCAAGTATTATTCTACAGGTATAGTAACATCTCGTCTTTTTTTTTTCAGTCACATCATTTCAGTGTTTCTGAGGTCCGTAAACACCTGGAGCCCCTACTCCGTCATTTTTGCAGATGTTACTCTGCAGTCATCTTTTACACTGTTCTGTGCTTATAAGATTGGTCCCAGTTCTTCTGAACTAGCTGTATAACATTTTCATCCTTGTTCATTCAACAGCTTGCCTTGACTCTTTTGTCCCTGTATACATGGTAGTTAACGTTTAGCATGTGATAACAAAACCTCTTGAATTATTAGTTTTATTGACGTCTTCAACATACATATTGTAGTCCTCATTTCAGTGTTTGCGCACACTTTATTCTTGGTATTGAGTCATAGGAGTTTTATGGCTAGTTGATCTTCATTAAGGAGGTCAGAGTGTTCCAAGATTACATATCAGTTGTTCAGCTGTAGATAATATTTTTAATGGGCATCATTTATTTCCTCAACAGTTAGGATGATCATATAATTTATTGTCCAAACTGATGAACTAGAGAGTAATTATTATTACTATTAACAGTTAGCCTGGGATAAGAGTTGCAACCCACCCCAGTATTCTTGCCTGGAGAAACCCGTGGACAGAGGAGCCTGGTGGGCTACAGTCCATAGGGTCACAGAGAGTCAGACAGGACTGAAGCGCCTGAGCACACACAAAGAAAATGGCCATGTTCGAGCAAAACAGGGAAACCGATTTGCTCGTGATGGGAAGTGAAGTTCTCAGTGGTTCTCAGAATCACTGTGAACCTGTGTACCTGAGAGAGAGTGTGATCCAGTGCACTCATTAAACACTGCATGGAACCAACCCAGGGTTGCAGTTAATTCCTAAATAAGGAAATACAACCAGCAAGAAGGGGAAATTGTTCCCTGGGTGGTGGCAAGCTTGTGCTGACGCAGTCATGAAAGGAAGTTACTTTTTAGTGTGTTGATTGCAATTTAGAAGGTTAATCAACTCTCTTCTCAAGGGAAATAAGCTGTACTCTTTCTCACCTGATTGATAAAAAGAGTAAAGATCACTGGAGTTTCCCTATCAGAAAACTCAAGATAAAGGTAAGGTAGAAATAGAACACTGCAGATGCCCTCGTCACCCTCTGTAAGGGACGTTTCTTCCTGCTTGTGAACTATGCCTCTTGTGTTCTTTTGATACACTGGCCAGAAGTTAATGTGCAAACTATCGCTGAGTAATTGAACAGTGCACCCATGAGTGTTACAGCTTTCCCTGCTTGGTGATGAATTCAATCTTGAAGGCGATGTACTAACCCCAGTTATAGGATAATGGTGGTTTATTGCCACAGTGCTCTTTGGTTTGAAACTAGCTTTCTTCAGATTGCTTGTTTTTGTCTCTGTAGCTCAGTTAATTTATTATTCACCTCGTGCTTGTTGAATGTGGACAAGGCGATGTTTCACCAGGTACTGGCAGTGTGGTGGTCAACATCCTTGCTACCATAGTGCCCGTGGATAATCGAGATGCTCAGTGGGGAGAGGTTGCACAGTCATAGCTGAGCAGCTGACCAGACTCGATGACTTAATGCTGGCAGTGAAACACGCGAATGGGGTGGACAGTGACAGGTGGGCCCGAGGGCCACCTGTTTACATGCAGGTGGTCAGACAAGGCCTCTCCGAGGAGGTGAATCAAGGCCTGAGTGATAAGAGGCCAGGGAAGCAGGCGGAGGGGAGTCCCAGCAGGAGAATCAGGATGTGTACAAGTCAACAACGAGCTTGGCGTGTTGAAAGACCATCAGGGAAAGTGAGCCCAGGTGAGGCGCAGTGCGAGGATGGGGGCGTCGGGAGGAGGGTAGAGATGCCATTGTGAGTTCTGTGATAAACGCGAGGTGCTTAGGCCAGAGATAGAAATTTGGGTGTTACTGGCAGCTGCATGGTGTGGCCAAAAAGAAAAAAAATTTTTTCTGTATAGATACCAAGAGAGATGAGTTGGGAAAGTGAGACTGACACATATATGCTATCAATACCATGTATAAAACAGATAACTAGTGAGGACCTACCAGGGAACTCTACTCAGTGCTCTGTGGTGACCTGAATGGGAAGGAAATCCATGGAAGAGGGGATAGATGTGTGTATTCATGTAGGACTTCCCAGGTAGCACTAGAACCCACCTGCCAATGCAGGAGACACCAGAGACACAGATTCGATCCCTGGGTTGGGCAGATCCCCTGGAGGAGGAAATGGCAACCCACTCCAGTATTCCCTGCCTGGAGAATCCCATGGACGGAGGAGCCTACAGACAGAGGCGGGCTGCAGTCCGTGGGGTTGCAAAGGGTTGGACACGACTGAAGCGGCTTAGCACACACATGTATACCTATGGCTGGCTCACTTTTCTGTACAGCAGAAACTAACAAGACATTGTAAAGCAAGTATGTTATGTGTGTGAAGCCATTTCAGTCGTGTCCAACTCTTTGCAACCCCATGGACTGCGGCCCAGCGGGTGCCTCTGTCTGTGTGATTCTCCAGGCAAGAATACTGGAGTGGGGTGCCATTTCCTCCTCCAGGGGATCTTCCCAACCTGTGTCTCTGGAGTCTCCTGCATTTGCAAGTGAGTTCAAGCGCCACCTGGGAAGCCCTGTACACCCATACGCCTATTAAAAACAAAAACACCAAAACCAAACAATCAACTATACTCCTATACAAAAACTAAAAACAAAGAAGTGTGAGTGTTATTGGCATATAGACAAACTGAGTGTCCTGGGGATGGACGAGAAAAGTGAGAGGATTGAGTCCTGGCACACTCCATCACTGAGGTCAAGGGGAGCAGGAAAAGCGGAGAAGCAGGCAGAATGTTAGGGGTTGTGGCGTGAAAGGTTGCCTTCAGGGGAGCAATTTCAGGTGGAGAGAAGTCATCAGCCACTTGGAATGCTACTGAGAGGTTGTGTAAGATGAGGACAGACCCGTTTTCTGTGCAGTTTTGAGTTTCTCATCCTGACATGTCAGAGGTCTCCAGGATCTGTTCATCTTCATCTTCCATCCTGAGTACTTGATATTAACCCTGGCTTGTTGACCTTCTTTACTCCTGTGAATGTCCCTCCCCTAGCCCCCTTTGCCACAGCCGTATCTGCCCCGTAGGTTCTGGCTGCAGTGACTCAGCAGTCCCATAATCTCGGGCTGCCCACCCTCGTGGCACCTTCCAGCCGGTATGTCACCGCGTGGCCTGATCTTAGAAGTTGGTGCACAGATGCGCTCAGCCTCCCAGCAGCGCCTCCCAGGGCGTGGCCTTGCTGACCCTCCTCATGCCCCTCTTCTCCACGGGCTCTGCTCCCAAGTTCTGCCATCTCATGACTTCCTCAGGGTTTCGTTTCTTCTCATCCTCCTGTACTGCAGAGTGGCTCTTCCAGTCGTGGTTTCTAGGTCCTTCAGTGACAGTGGTATTATTGCTGCATGTTTGTGTGTTGTGTGCTTTCAAATTAAGTCAAAATTTTTATTAAAGTAAAATATGCCCATAGTTTAAAATTTTTTTTGATAACTCTGAAAGGTGATATTGGAAGACTAACATCCAGTTTCATTCCTTTTTAGTCTCTTAGTTTCCTAAATCTCCTAAATCTTAAAAGAACCTATTATATGTTCAGTTCTTTTGGCAGTTCCATATTTATAAATTATATGTGTGTGTGTGTATACTACTTTCTTAATTTTTTTAGACATCTTTTAGATATCATCTGCTGCTAAGTCACTTGAGTCGTGTCCGAGTCTGTGCGACCCCATAGTCGGCAGCCTACTAGGCTCCCCCGTCCCTGGGATTCTCCAGGCAAGAACACTGGAGTGGGTTGCCGTTTCCTTCTCCAGTGCATGAAAGTTAAAAGTGAAGTCGCTCAGTCGTGTCCGACTCTGTGCAACCCTGTAGATGGCAGCCTACCAGGCTCCTCTGTCCCTGGGATTCTCCAGGCAAGAACACTAAAGTGGGGTGCCATTTCCTTCTCCAATGCATGAAAGGGAAGAGTGAAAGTGAAGTCGCTCAGTCGTGTCTACTCTTAGCGACCCCATGGACTGCAACCCACCAGGCTCCTACGCCCATGGGATTCTCCAGGCAAGAGTACTGGAGTGGGGTGCCATTGCCTTCTCCTAGATACCATCTATGGACTTCCTATTATAGATGAAAATTTAGCTCTGATTTCCTCTTTCCTTCTCATTCTTCCAGTGTAATCACATCACAGTTTTCAGCTAAATCGTGATACCATATTTACATTGTTGAGACTGAATAAATATACCTTCTGAGCTGCGTATTGTCTGTGTACCTTTCCTTCAGTGTACAGCTTTTTGTTTCCCCGATATTAAACAGTTTTTATTCTGGTTTCATTTTCTGCATGCCTGTTTTATTCCAGTTGGTTCTCTGGGCCATATGTCTGTCAGTAGTTCTCTCCAAATCTTTTCGCATACCAGATAACTCACCAGTTTTATTTTCTTCCCAGTTACTTCCTTCCTGAGACTCCCTGTCCTTCTCCAATCTGGACGGTCACACGCCAGGCCTCTGCAGAGCTGTCTTTTGGCTTTGCAGTCACAGTTATCCCTTTGTCTCCCTCTTGGGAAGGGCTTCCCTTTTGGCTCAGTGGTAAAGAGTCTGCCTGCTGTCCAGGAGACCTGGGTTCAATCCCTGGGTCGGGAAGATCCCCGGGAGAAGGAAATGGTAACCTGCTCCAGGATTCTTGCCTGGAGAATTCCATGGACAGAAGAGCCTGGTGGGCTATAGTCTGCAGGGTTGCAAAAGGGTTGGACATGACTGAGGGACTACAGCATCACCAGCTCCACCCTCTGGGGAGTGTTTTCCAGATTGTGAGTGTTTCTTTTTCTTGGCTTTTTTCCTTTGCATGTTCTCCAGCAGCTTCCTGAATAGGTCCGTGTTTGAATATTTTAAAATCCTAGTTTCATACTTCATTGATGACTGGGTAAAGAGTTTTAAGTTGAAAATTTTGTTTTTTCTGAATTAAAAGAAAAATGCTCTTACTATCTTCTAGCAGCCAGTAAGGCTATGGAGTCCTATATTCTTGGTATATTACCTATTGCCTTTATCCCTTTAGAAACCTTTAAAATGTATTTTATCTTTCTTTTTCTCTTTCTTCATTCCCCTCTGCCCCAACTCTCCCTTTTTCTGTGTTGTACTGGTTAGACAATCCAGTGCGACATTGAATAAAACTGGCATGTTCCCATTAAATATGATGTGAATTATAGTTTTTTAAAATCACAAGTGTTGGATTTTTAAAAAATATTTTATTTTTCTGTGCCGGATCTTAGTTGCAACATGCAGGGTCTTTAGTTGCAGCATGCAAAGTCTTTACTCTTAGCTGTGGCAAGTTGGATCCAGTTCCCCAACCAGGGATTGAACCCCCAGCTTCCCTGATTTGGGAGTGTGGGAGTCTTAGCCACTGGGCCACAAGGGAAGTACCGATTGTTAAGTTTTGTCAATTGCTTTTTAATGCATCTATTGAAAATCATGTTCTTTTATCTTTTATTCTATTAATGTGCTGTATTAATTGATTTATGATATTGAACCAACCGTGCATTCATTACCATCTGAGCCTGGTTTTTTTTCCTGTGGGAGGATTTTTACCAAAGAACTACCTTCTGGCTTTATTGATTTTTCTTTGTAGATTAAGTTGGGGAGAACAGACATCTTACTGTATAGATTAAATTTGGAAGAACTGATATCAAGAAATATCAATTTAGATCTCCTTTGATTTCTTTCAGCAAAGTTTTGTAGTTCTCTGGGTAGAGACCATGGACATAATTTGTTAGATTTATTTATTTTGGGGACTGCTAATGTACATGGTACTGTGTTTTGAATTTCAAAATCCAATTGTTGATGGTCTGTAAGAATGCAGTTGGTTTTTGTATATTAGCCTTGTATCCTGAAACCTTGCTATAACTGCTTATTATTTCCAGGAGTTTTTTTGTTGATGTTTGCGATTTTCTACATAGACAGTTGTCATCTGCAAACAAAGCCACTTTTCCTTCTTTCTTCTCAATTTGTACAATTACCTTTATTTATTTAAAAAAATACTCATTTCTGTGTATTTGACTGTGCCAAGTCTCAGCTGCAGTGTGTGAGGTCTTGGAGCTTAGTTGTAGCATGCGATCTCTTAGCTGTGACATGCAGGATCTAGTTCCCTGAATAGAGACTGAACCCAGGCTCCCTGCATTGGGAGCGTGGAGTCTTGGCCACTGGACCACCAGAGAAGTCCTTGTATATGTGCTTTTAATTTCCTTTTCCTGTTTTATTCCAATATGATATTGAGTAGGAGTCGTGAGAGCAGACATCCTCCCCTTTTTCCTGATCATAGGGGTAAAGCGTCTAGTTGATCACTGAACATTCAGTGCAGTGTTAGCTGTAGAATTTTTGTAGATGTTCTTTCTCAAGTTGAGGAAGTCCCCGTGTTCCTTAGTTTGTGGGACAGCCATTGATTTTTCCATATATTTTCTCTCTTCATCTGGGTGTACTTGGTGATATCTCATATTATAAAGCTTTCTTCAGTTTTCTTTAATCTTTTTTTCCTCTCTGTTCTTCAGATTGGTTAATTTCTCCTGCTCTAGCTTCAAATTCACTCATTCTTTTGCCACCAGACATCTGCTGTTGAGGCCCTACCACGAATTTTTCATCTTAGTTACTGTTCAACTCCAGAATTTCCATTTTGTTCTATAATTTCTTCCTCTCTGTTTTCTCTATTCATAGCATCAATTTCATCACACTTCCCTTTAATCCTTCAGATGTGGTTTTGTTCAGTTCTTTGATAGTAGCGGTTTTGAAATCTTCATCTGCTAAATCCAACATCTGGGAACACTCAGATATTGCCATTGACTGCTGTTTAAACCAGGCTTCCATGGTGGCTCAGACAGTAAAAAAAAAATCTGCCGGCAATGCAGGAGACCCAGGTTTGACCCGCAAGTCAGAAAGATCCCCTAGAGAAGGGAATGGCTCCTCACGCCAGTATTCTTGCCTAGAATTCCATGGACAGAGGAGCCTGACAGGCTACAGTCCACAGGGTTACAAAGAGTCTGATAAGGCTGAGCAACTAACACTTTTCACTTTCACTGTGGGTCACCCTTCCTTTCTTCTTTGCTTGTCTTCCATGTATTTGTTGACTACTGTATATTTTACTTGGGCTTCCCAGATGGCTCAGTAGTAAATTATCTGCCTGCCAGTGTGGGAGACACAGGAGTTGTGGGTTTGGTTCCTGGGTCGTTGGGAAGATACCCTGAAGGAGGAAATGGCAACCCACTCCAATATTCTTGCCTGGGAAATCTCATGGACAGAGGAGCCTGGCGGGCTACAGTCCATGGGGTCACAGAAGAGTCGGACACGACCAAGCAACTGAGCGTGCATGCATGCTTTTTTTATAAGTATATTGATGCAGCTCTAGATTCTTTCTTTTTACCTTTGACAGTGGCGGTAGTGATTTTGTTCACTCATTTGTTCAGTACCTTGACTGGACTAAATCTCTCGAGTCTGTCTCTCCACAGTGTGACTACTGATGCTCTCCACTTTTGTCTTGGTGTATTTTTATTTTTAAGCCTGGTTTCCTCGTGGGATTGCACGTATGTCTGCATAGTACTGTGCCCAGCCTCAGGTAGCTCAGAGGTTGTGATCAAGCGCTCGAAGCAGTAAAGCTCCCTCCCCTGCTGGCGGTGCATGTGGCTGGCGGGGCAGTCAGACTTGAGGCTCTCCTCTCCTCCTCCGGCCTCTTTCTGTTCCTCTGTGTGCAGGTGTGTGTGGGTGCCCAGGCCCCTCTCTGGTCTCTGCTGTGCATGCTGACAGTTCCCTGTCAACCTGGGAGATGGGAAGAGCCTTGTAAGCCCCCATAGCTGTCTCAGTGCCCAGAGCTCCTGCCCCATCTCTGATTGGTCTGCAGTGTCCAAGTCCAGTGCTCTCCCCAAACAGAGCAGCATCTCAGGCTTGCACGGCCTCTGGCCCTCCCTGAGCACCTGCCTCTAGATGACACTTTGACCAACAACACTGAATCTGATGAGTCGCTATCCCACACCCACCCACCGCGCCCCAGGGAACTGGCACGTGTCCAGACCTATGTCTGCCCTGTTGAACCTCTGAAGTTGTATAGCTGGGGAGGCAAGAGAATAGCTGCTGCCAAGACAGTCAAAGACTTAGCCTGTTCTTCCCCCGAAGTGCCGTCGTCTTCATGAATAAACTCTTCTCAGTCTACTCTGTCTTTGGTTCATTTCCCATAGTGCTGAAATGGTGGGATTCCCCCCCCACCCCTTGTAGCTTTATAGTTGCTTTTTGGAGAAAGCATTGAATCTGTGGGCTCCCTCAGTCTTTTATGCCATAAGTTAAAAATCCCCTGAGCATTTAAGAAAAAAAATTTTTTTACTTTAATTTTTAATTTTTTTTTTTTACTTTTTGGCTACACCAAGTAGTGTGTAGGAGCTTAGTTCCCTAACCAGGGGTTAAACCTGGGCCCCCTGCAATAGAAGCAGAGTCTTAGCCACTTGGCCACCAGAGAAGTTTCACCCCGAGAATTTGTTTAATGTTCCCTCAGGTGATTCTGATACTCAGCCAGCATAGAGAACCACCATACCTGTGATTCTCCAAGTTCTAAATTGTTGCTGCTGTTTAGTTGCTTAGTTGTGTCCAACTCCTTTGCAAACCCTTGGTTTGTAGCCCACGGGGCCCGTTTGTCCGTCTATGGGATTCTCCAGGCAAGAATACTGGAGCAGGTTGCCATTTCCTTCTCCAGGGGATCTCCCCAACCCAGGGATGGAACCTGGGTCTCCTGCATTGCAGGTGAATTCTTTACTTTCTGAGCCAGCAGGGAAGCCCTCAAGCTCTAAATACATACACATAAAATCACAGCATAGCAAAGTTTTTTGCCATATTGAACTTCTTTTTTTTAAAGTCTTTAACATCCGAGATTTTATAAATAAGGACCCAATTTTAACATAGGAACTGAAGCGGGCTACAGTGTAGACCCATTTTCTGCCTAGTTGGCCAGTAGCCTCTCTTGTTTATATATTAAAGTTGGCACATTTGGCCCTTGGACTTGCCTGGGGTATTTATTTTATGTTCAGCTCAGTTGGCCAGCATCCATTTCCTAAAACAGTTTCCTAATCTAATTTTTCCAGGTTGGAAAGCAGGAAATGTATTCTGCTCAGAGGTTGTCTGGAATCTGTGCTTGAGGTGTTCTTAACTCTAAAAGGATATTATTCACGGCTGACATATTAGTGGAGACTAAATTGAGAACATTGGGTTATTACAGGACATTAGCTAACTGACTTTTTTGCGTGTGTGTGCTGCTTTAGAAATACTGCCAGTCAGACTTGAAGGATGTGAGTAATTGCCCAGCTCCGACTTGATTGTTTAATGAAGTACACAGATAAAGGCGCCCTGGGCTCTTTAGCCAGTAGTGGAAAAGAATAGCTTTAAAAAAAGGAGATTAATAGATCAGTCTTACTTAATAGAATGTAACTGCATGAAAATCTTAAATAAAGTGCTAATCAATGGAATCCAGCAGTTAGAGCAATGTTAACTTTTGGGGTACATAAGCTTTCATGTTTCTGGATTAGTGGTTCTCAAAGTTTGGTTCAAGGACCCATGAGGGTTCCTGAGACCCTTTCAGGAAATTTATGAAGTTAAGACTGTTTTTCTAATAACACTGATATGTTATTTGGTTATATCCCTTTTTCACTCTCATAAGAAATAGCAGAAAAACAGATACAAGAATTCAGCTGTACTTTAAGCCAAATATTAGAGATTTGAGCAGATTTCACTCTACCAAATTTTTTATTTTGGAAAATGTAGTTATTTTTGATATAGTTTTTTATGTTAACATGCAATGGGTTATAATTCATATAAACAAAAGGTCTTTAGGGGCTTCCCTGGTGACTCAATGATAAAGAATCCACCTGCCAGTGTAGGAGATGTGGGTTCAATCCCTGGGCTGGGAAGATTCCTTGGAGAAGGAAATGGCAACCCATTTAAGTATTCTTGCCTAGGGAATCCTATGGACAGAGGAGCCTGGTAGGCTGCAGTTCATGGGGTCACAAAGAGTTGCACATGACTTAGCGACTAAACAACGGCAATAGACTGTTGAGCTTACAGACTGTAAGTCTCTCTTACTCTTGCCCAAAATCATGTATTGTGTCAACGATCTCATACTGCCTAGAGTTCTACAAACACACTAGGAGTTTTATCTCTTTTAGCTCAGGCTTAACAGACCCACCCTACTCTTACTTCATTTGATAAAATTCCATTCATCCTTCAAAATACCATTATCTTCTCCTTGAAGCTCTCTCCAACTCTTCAGCAATCCCCTGGGCTGTAGCCCACCAGGCTTCTCTGTCCATAAGATTCAGAGATCAAGACCATCCCCATGGAAAAGAAATACAAAAAAGCAAAACGGCTGTCTGAGAAGGCCTTACAAATAGCTGTGAGAAGAAGAGAAAAGAAAAGCAAAGAAGAAAAGGAAAGATATAAGCATCTGAATGCAGAGTTCCAAAGAATAGCAAGGAGAGATAAGAAAGCCTTCCTCAGCGATCAATGCAAAGAAATAGAGGAAAACAACAGAATGGGAAAGACTAGAGATCTGTTCAAGAAAATTAGAGATACCAAGGGAACATTTCATGCAAAGATGGGCTCAATAAAGGACAGAAATGGTATGGACATAACAGAAGCAGAAGATATTAAGAAGAGATGGCAAGAATACACAGAAGAACTGTACAAAAAAGATCTTCACGACCCAGATAATCACGATGGTGTGATCACTGACCTAGAGCCAGACATCCTGGAATGTGAAGTCAAGTGGGCCTTAGAAAGCATCACTACGAACAAAGCTAGTGGAGGTGATGGAATTCTAGTTGAGCTATTTCAAATCCTAAAAGATGATGCTGTAAAAGTGCTACACTCAATATGCCAGCAAATCTGGAAAACTCAGCAGTGGCCACAGGACTGGAAAAGGTTAGTTTTCATTCCAATCCCAAAGAAAGGCAATGCCAAAGAATACTCAAACTACCACAAAATTGCACTCATCTCACATGCTAGTAAAGTAATGGTCAAAATTCTCCAAGCCAGGCTTCAGCAATACGTGAACTGTGAACTTCCTGATGTTCAAGCTGGTTTTAGAAAAGGCAGAGGAACCAGAGATCAAATTGCCAACATCCGCTGGATCATCAAAAAAGCAAGAGAGTTCCAGAAAAACATCTATTTCTGCTTTATTGACTATGCCAAAGCCTTTGACTGTGTGGATCACAAGAAACTGTGGAAAATTCTGAAAGACATGGGAATACCAGACCACCTGACCTGCCTCTTGAGAAATCTGTATGCAGGTCAGGAAGCAACAGTTAGAACTGGACATGGAACAACAGACTGGTTCCAAATAGGAAAAGGAGTACGTCAAGGCTGTATATTGTCACCCTGCTTATTTAACTTACATGTAGAGTACATCATGAGAACGCTGGACTGGAAGAAACACAAGCTGGAATCAAGATTTCCGGGAGAAATATCAATAACCTCAGATATGCAGATGATACCACCCTTATGGCAGAAAATGAAAAGGAACTCAAAAGCCTCTTGATGAAAGTGAAAGTGGAGAGTGAAAAAGTTGGCTTAAAGCTCAACATTCAGAAAACGAAGATCATGGCATCCAGTCCCATCACTTCATGGGAAATAGATGGGGAAACAGTGTCAGACTTTATTTTTTGGGGCTCCAAAATCACTACAGATGGTGACTGCAGCCATGAAATTAAAAGATACTTACTCCTTGGAAGAAAAGTTATGACCAACCTAGATAGCATATTCAAAAGTAGAGACATTACTTTGCCAAGAAAGGTCCATCTAGTCAAGGCTATGGTTTTTCTAGTGGTCATGTATGGATGTGAGAGTTGGACTTTGAAGAAGGCTGAGCACTGAAGAATTGATGCTTTTGAACTGTGGTGTTGGAGAAGACTCTTGAGAGTCCCTTGGAGTCAAGGAGATCCAACAAGTCCATTCTGAAGGAGATCAGCCCTGGGATTTCTTTGGAAGGAATGATGCTAAAGCTGAAACTCCAGTACTTTGGCCACCTCATGCAAAGAGTTGACTCATTGGAAAAGGCTCTGATGCTGGGAGGGATGGGGGGCAGGAGGAGAAGGGGATGACAGAGGATGAGATGGCTGGATGGCATTACTGACTCCATGGACGTTGAGTCTCAGTGAACTCCGGGAGTTGGTGATGGACAGGGAGGCCTGGTGTGCTGCGATTCATGGGGTCGCAGAGAGTCGGACACGACTGAGCGACTGAACTGAAGAGAGACTGTTGGAGAGTTAAGCAGAGAGAGATTTAAGGGTTTTCAGTTTAGGAAATATGCTATGTGATAGTCCAGGGATGCAAGAAGGCATGGGGAACAGTTGTGTTCTGATCCAGGTGGGGGATAACATGAGGGCTTACAATGGCATCTGGATGAAGATGAGGATAGGTACTTACCTTATACTAAGGTAAGCAAAGGTGATGAAATTTCAGAGCCTATGAAAAGCTTCAACATTCAGAAGGGTGGATGAGTGGGGCCCAAGGAATTTTCGAGAGTAATTTTCAGCCTATAAGTGAGAACTTCAGGATGTGGGTATTTTTCTTAGCAACTGCAGTCTCTGTTGTTTCTAAGAGGATGACTGTCCCCTCCGTCCTCTTTACCTCCCCAGATGTAGGAGTTGTCACGTTGGCTTCACCATGTGGCTGACCTTGTAGGAACTATTAGAGTGGGTGGGACCGTGGGAAACTTGATGAACTCACTGGTCCTTTCTGTGTTGTCCAGTGCGATTCTGAGGACTAGACCCCCATCCACTGAGGTTTGCTCTAGATAACGTGGGAAGAGTTGAACTGTGAATGGAGGGAAGTGCTCATTTCCTTAAACCCAGTTTAAAAGTCCTCATTCTACCAGGAAAAATAGACATCAGTGTTTACCCGGTCGTCTGGGTCCTGTGGACATCTTTACTTTTACTGGAAGTGATTTTATAAATAATACATACATAAGAATAGAAGGACAGTGAAAAACAACTCTCTTGTAAATTTTAACAAGAAATTAAGCATGGCAAAGCCACATTTTTATTCTCCTGTTTCCACTTTGCTAGGTGTATAAACTAAAATGGACGATATCCTTTGACTACAGGATGTGACCCTGGTACACGTCTTGCTAGTAAATTCTAATTCCAGATTTCAGATACACGTCTAATGGGTTCTAGTTCATCATTCGTTGCTTCTAGTTCTTCTGGACCTCTATTATCAAAACACAAAATTTTTGAAAGCATTTGCAGCTCAGTATTTCGTTGAAGAGAGTATATCCATCTTCTTTGCACCTTGATTGTAAACGTTTTCATTATTAAATTTAGAATGCTTAGTCCAATGAAGTTTTTTCATTCCAAAATCCTTTCTGATCACTCTAGTATGCCCACAAGCCTTTATCATTTATCTGCTTGTGAACCTGCTCAGTAAATCCCATTGTACAATCACATCATAGACAAAAGAATGCTGTTACCCATCCTTTTAGCAAAACAGGATGTTCTGGGTTCTTATGGTTCATTATGATGAAGTCCTCCCAGATGAATGACTAACTTGATGAAAATGCTGTGCTTCCTTTTAGTTTTCAGAAATGATTATTCATTCGTTGATTCTTTTTTGTTTTGCTTTTAAAAAACTATTTAAAAGAATTATAGAAATACAGGCAGCTGTGAAGACAGTTCAGAGAGATGCAAGGTAACTTTGATCCATTTTCCTCAAATGCTTACTTCTTGTGACAGTTCTATGGAATAATGTACAGATTCAAAATCAGGAAGTTGACATTGGTATTATAGGTGTGTATAATTCTATGTCACATTATCACATGTGCAGATTCCTATAACCACTGCTGCTAACACGGTGAACAACAGTTTTATCATCACAAAGATCTCCCTTTGTGCCGCCTTTATCATCACACCTGCTCCTCCATCTCCCACCATCACTGATTCTTGGCAACAAGTAATCTGTTATCTATCACTGTTATTTTGTCATTTTGGAAATGTTATATAAATGGAGTCATACCGTACATAACCTGTTGAAAGTGACATTTTTCACTCGGCAAAATTGAGGTCCATCCAAGCTGTTGGCTACTTCAGTAGTTCATTCCTTTTTATTGTTGAGTAAGAGTCCATGCTGTGGAGGTCAGCTTTGTAGACAGCATGTAGTGGGATCGTGTATTTTAATTCACTATTCCAACCCCTCTTCTAATTGGTATATGTAGAATATTTACATTCTGTGTGATTAGGAATGTCAGGCTTAAAGTCTGTCATTTTATTTTGTTCACTGTTTTTCCTCTCTGTTTTTGTTGTCTTTTTCCTGACTTCTTATGGGCTACTTGAACATGTCTTTTTAAATCCCATTAATATTTTTTTATAGTGTCTCTGAACGTGTCCCTTTTGTACAGATGTTTTACTGGTTGCTTTAGGTATACAATGCACAGACATGACATCACAGTCTACAGCCACTGGCATTCTATCAGTTTATGTGAAATGTAGAAACCTTATCTCCTTTAAAACTCCTTTTCCCTCCCCAGTTTATAATTGGTTTAACAATTTCTTCCACACTGAGAACCAAATCAGATGTTTTTGCTTTCAGTCATCAAACATAATTAAGAAAAACTCAAAAACAGAAGAAACATCCATTGTGTTTCCCTGTATTTTTGCTCTTTTTTGGTCCTTCTTTCTTCTTGATATTCCAAGATTTCTTCTGTCATTTACTTTCTCTTTCAAGAACTTTCTCTAGCAATCATGTCAGGGTAGGTTTGCTGATGACAAATTCCACTAGTTTTTCTTTGAGAGTATCTTGATTTCTCCTTCATTCCTTAAGGATAATTTTTCCAGATATGGAAATTGGAGTTGATATTCTTTTTTTTTTTTCCCCCAGTAAAGATGGTCCCCAACTTATGATGGTTCTACTTAATGATTTTTTGATGTTGTTCTTGTTCAGTTGCCCAGTCGTGTCTGACTCTTTGCGACCCCATGGACTGTAGCTGGCCAGGTCTCCCTGTCCCTCACTGTCTCTGAACTTTGCCCAAATTCACGTCTGTTGTATCAGTGATGCCATCCAGCCATTTCATTCTCTAATGCCGCCTTCTCCTTCTGTCCTCAGTCTTTCTCAGCATCAGGGACTTTTACAATGAGTTGGCTGTTTGCATCAGATGACCAAAATACTGAAACTTCAGCTTCAGCATCAGTCCTTCCAACAAGTATTCAGGGTTGATTTCCCTTAAGATTGACTGGTTTGATCTCCTGTCCAAGGGACTTTCAGAAGTCTTCTTTTTGATGTTATGATGGTGCAAATGCTATACGCATTCAGTAGAAGTCATACTTTGAATTTTCATCTTTCCTGGGCTAGGAATATGCAGTATAATACTTTCACATGATACTGGGCAGTGCCAGAATCGTGAGCCACAGCTCCCAATCAGCCACTGGATCATGAGGGTAAATAATCGATATACCTACAACCATGCTGTATCCATACAAACATCCTGTTTTTCACTTTTAGTACAACATTCAATAAATTACCTGAAATATTCAACACTGTTGAAAAATAGGTTTGTGTTAGATGATTTTGTCCAGTTGTAGGCTAATGTGTTTTGAGCACATTTAAGGTAGGCTAGACTAAGCTATGATGTTCAGTAGGTTAGGTGTATTAAATGCATTTTCTACTAATAATGTTTTCAGCTTACACTGGCTTTATTGGGATGTAATTCCATTACAATTCGAGGAAGATCTGTGCTTGAAAATGTAGTGCCACTTCCTTCTGGCTGTCATGGTTTTTGATGAGAAATCTGCAGTCATTCAAAAATTTTTTTTTTCTAGTAGATAATGTGTCGTTTCTCTCTGACTGCTTTCAAGATGTTTTTGTTCCTAGTTTTTTGATGTTTATTTGTGGCATTTTTTTGACATGGGTTTCTTTGGCTTTATCCTGTTTTGGATCTTCTCAGCTTTTTGAATCTTTATGAAGGTTTGTCTCTTGCCAAATTTGGGAAATTCTAACCATCATTTCTTCTAATATTTTTCCCACTCTGCCCTCTCTCTTTTCCTTCTGGGACTCTGATAATACGAATGTTAGATTTTAGATCTTTTGTTTTAGTGCCAAAGGTTTCTGAGCCTCTGTTAATTTTTTTTTTTTTTCCAGTCTGTTTTCTCTTTGTTGTTCAGATTGGGTTATACTGATTATTTTTTCTCAAGATTCACCAATATTTTGGGGGGCCCTCTCCATTCTTCTATTGAGCTCATCCATTAAGATTTTTGTTTCAACAATTGTATTTTCTGTTCTAAAATTTTCACTTGTTTTTATAATTTATGTCTTCTGTTTCTCTGCTTAAGGTTTCTATTTTTTCCATTTATTTAGTTTGCCTGTTGAAGCATTTTTATGATGGCTGCTTAAAGATCCTTATCAGATAATTCCAACATCTGTGTCATCCTCAGTGTTGGCATATATTGATTGTCCTTTTTCATTCAAGTTGAGCTTTGTCTGTTTATTAACATGATAAGTGACTTCAGTTGTATCCAGGGCATTTGGGGTATTATGAGAATCTGGGTCTTATTTAGTTTGTCCATCTTCACTGACCCCCTTCTGACACCATTCTGGGAGGGAAAAAGGGAATGTTACCTCGTTACCACCAGGTGAGGAGAGAAGTCCAGTCTTCTTACTTGGCCTCTTCTGATTCCACTCTAGCTGGCAGTGGGAGAGGTCCCACTAACACCTCAAATGGGTATTCATTACTGCTGCAAGTTAAATGAAAGTCCTGGCCTCTCACTCAGTCCTGAGTGTGTGTGTGTGTGTGTGTCTTTGTTACAGTTAGGCAGGGGTAGACGTCTAGGCTCCCTTCATGGCTTTTGCCTATAGAGCAGAGATGGGACTTTTTTTTTTTTTTTTAATAGTCTTTGAAATAGAACAGTTATTGTAGAACATTTTTTCTCTCTTACTAGGCCACCCTTGGACTTTGGTAGACAGAGTGAGACTTTCTTGGGGCATTTTTGTGCCCTCTTGTTGGTGTTTCCAGGATGCTGGCTTCTCTGATACCAGTCTGGAATGTAAGAAGCAGAAAGAAAACTCATGGCACTCACTGTTAGGTAATTCCTTGGGTCCCAAGATCTCTTCTGTCTGCTGTCTTCTTCCTGCTGTGTAGAGTTTTCTGTATGCTTAATATATAATGTGCAGGGTTTTCATTGTACTTAGTGTGAAGGAGCAGGAAATGGCAACCCGCTCCAGTGTTCTTGCCTGGAGAATCTCAGGGACAGGGGAGTCTGGTGGGCTGCCGTCTACGGGGTCGCACAGAGTCGGACATGACTGAAGCGACTTAGCAGCAGCAGCAGCAGCAGCAGTGTGAAGGATAGGGAGAAATGTGTCTGCTCTGTTTTGGTCTGTAATTGGAAAGCCTGATCTTGAACCTGAGAAAAGTCATTTAGGATATTGTCATCTAAAGACTTGTAGTATGAGATTTCACTTTTATGATTGAATTGATCAACATTGTTAAGAGTTTACAGTTCCACATTCATGTTCTGATTTATCTTAATCATTATGAAACATTTTCCTCTGGCAGTTTTCTTCTCTTTGCCATGATGAGTACAAGAAGGAAAAATCCTAAATTTTCATTTGTATTCATTAAAGATTACAAAAGACTACAAAGTTAGGGTCTCCAGGCAAGTGGCCTATTTACGTCAATTGGAGAATAAAGTGCTTGGTAATTTGAAACAGACAGCAGAGAAAGATATCGTGGAGTGGATGGCGGGGGGGGGTGGGGGTGGGGGTGGGGTGGAATATGTGAAAGAAGAAGTGAGAGGTATGAAGTTTGTGGCTGAAAATGAAAGGTCCAAAAAGACACAAAGAAGAATTTGAAAAGAGTTTTACAGAAGAATAGGAGGGGGAAAAGGTGGAAAATGAGGAAAAGAGGAAAGTGAGGAGAGGGAAGAAAGAATCATGAAACTGGTCATAAAAGGAGTATTCATGTCCAGCTAGCACTTTCATTAGTAGAGCCAGTCCACTGGGTAGAATTGATAGAATTGATTAATTACCAGTATTATTATTTTTAAGTAAAGATGATTCTAATGAATAAAATGCTCTGTCTTGAAAGATTCTTCGTAGAAAAATATATACCATTATATATTTCACTCAGTCACCATTATATAATTCACTGACTCTGCGAATTCTCCAGGCCACAATACTGTTGTGGGTAGCCTATCCCTTCTCCAGAGGATCTTCCGAACCCAGGAATCAAATTGGGGTGTCCTACATTGCAGGTGGATTTTTTTACCAACTGAGCTATCAGGGAAGCCCCTATATTTTAGAATACAAATGTTTTTTTTTTTCCTTTTGGGAGCAAAGCGACACCTTTATGGAAAATGTCTGCCAATAAGTTTAAGTTCTGAAGGAAAATAGTTAATAACCATCTGGTGATTTTTACCCTGAGTTCCTTATGGCTTATTGAATTTGACAAAATCAGGTTGCATAAAATCATTTATATTTTTTAGAAGTAAAGAACTGTTGTTATGGCTAAGTACCTTTATCCCAGGTTATGCAAATTATTGTTTTTCTTCTCATTTCACAATGATAATGGACTTTGGGACTTGATAGTAAAATTCCTAAAGAGAGACTACCCTGTCTTCAAGGGAAATCAAGGGAAGTGATTGCAACTATTTAGACGAAGATAATATTTCTAAGAAAGTGTGGGTGATAGGTATATGCAACATCATTTTATATCTTAAGGTTTTGTGCTTTACAAGGTCAGTGGATAGATTTTTACCTGTTAAACCTCTACTTGGAAGTTTGTTTTGTTTTGAATGACATCATTAATAATTATATTACTTTAGGGGACAACTTACAAATAGTGATCATGTTCCAGAAGACTCTTCAACCGTAGCATATCTGTTATTCACTAGGGTCCTGTTGTATAAGCATAGTGAAAACATCATGTAAGGGAACAAATTGAATTATATTCTTTGTTTTAATGTAAATAAAATATATGGTTCTCTATATCTGTGAGCCCCATTTTCCCTTTTGAGTTTAGAAGGGTACAAGTTCTCTTCACAGTTCATGTTTATGTCATGGGTTCTGACTGAAAGACTCCAAAAGTAGGCAGTGATCTTGTTCATTCCTGTAACTCTTAAAAGAGACCTTGGAAATAGGTGTTGGCTGAACATTTCAAAATCCTTTCTGTCCCCAGGTGTAACTTCGGAATTTTTTTTAGAGCGGTGTATTTATTTAGCTGTGTCAGTCTTGGTCGCAGCACATAGGATCTTCGTTGCGGCCCGTGGGCTCTTTAAGCTGTGGTACTCAGGGTCTTTAGTTGCAGTGCATGGGGTTAGTTGCTCCCTGGCATGGGGCGTCTTAGTTCCCTGACCAGGGATCAAACCTGCGTCCCCTGCATTGCAAGGTGAATTCTTCACCACTGGACCACCAGCGAAGTCCCTGAATTGAGGATTATGGACCTAAAATTTTTGATGAACCCCTCTTCTCCTCGGAGCTCTTAACATCTCATCTCTTGAGAGGTGAGAGGAGAGATCTTGGGACCCCAGGAATTACATAACAGTGAGTGCCCCGAGTTTTCTTTTTGCTTCTTACATGAGGAGAGAAGGGGTAGGGGGCAGAACAGTATTAATTTGCAGGCTGCTGGAGTCTAGACCTACGTTGAGGACAGTATTGGGTCTGTCAGTGCTACTCACCCAGTGGCTCAGCATCAACTTGGAGCTTGTTAGAGATTCTCAGGCCCTGTGTCAGACTGGAGAAGGAAATAGCAACCCACTCCAGTATTCTTGCCTGGAAAATCTCATGGACCAAGGAGCCTGGCGGGCTACAGTTCATAGCATCACAAAGAGTCGGATACAACTGAGCATACACATGTCAGACCTACTGAATCAGAATCTTTGGAGGATGGGGCCCGAATTTTATGTTTGACAGGCTCTTTCTGGTGGTTCTGATGCACAAAAAGATTAGAGAAACAGTGAGATACCACATCTTGTTTGTAATTTTTAGCTATCCATTCTCCTTAGAAATGTCTTCAGTTTCTGTTCTTATAACCTGTTTCATTCAGTCTCCTGTCTTTGACTTTTCTAGGCTTTTAGTCTCCTAAACTATCTTCTGAATCCAGTTCTTTCATTTTTTTCTTTAAGAGATCTGTTCATGGGAAAGTGTCCATAATTTCATGTAGGCCTTCTCCTTTCTGTTTAAAAATGGTTGTATAAGAATGGTGAATGTGGAATAAGATGTTGTCAAAAGCAGTGACTTCCTGAAGTGTGCAGCTTGTTAAATTTTAGAATCTGTTACAGGGAGTTTTTCATATATTTAAGAAAAATTTTTTCTGTATAAAATAGTTCAGTATGGTTACCAAAGAACAGAGGGATGGATCAGATGGTTTGTCAACCTTCTTTCCAGTGCCAGAATTTTATTATTTAATAAATACTAAAATAATTTAAAAGTACGTTTAATTTTTGATAATTTTAATTTTAACATAAAAAGCCAGTTTTTAAATGTTAAATTAAGTAGTACCACCCAACATCTTGCTGATAACAATGAAAAAAATGTTTTCTGTTTGACTTTTACGTACTACATATTGGATATTAGTTATTAGTGCTTCTTTATGTTTTCATCGGTAGATTTATAGATTTATTATTTATTTATAGATTTTTAAATTGAATTGTTGAGTCTGAAGCTATTATTGTTGAACCGTATGAAATTACCATTTTTTGGTCAAAAATGTTCAAACACCGGCAATTTTATACGGTTCAGCTAGTAATTCTTTGAAAACCTAAAGGTACTGTTTTCATTGGACAACTGACTTGATTACTGATTTGAAGAAATGAAAGTGGTTTCTTTAGAAATTTTGTATGTTTCAGATTCTTAGGTTCACGGAATGTGATTTATACTTTTAATGTCTAATGTGGGTATGTGCTTTTCTACAATTAAGAAAAAAGAAGCTAGATTCAGTCTTCAGTAAAAACAAACCAGTGACCGAAACCAGGGACTTTCAGTAAGGTTGTGTAAAAGTTCCCTCATGGCTTCCTGCCGGCTTCTCCCATAGAAACTGATTGATATGATTCAAAGAAATACAAAAATAAAAATTTTGTCAGTAACATTGAAAACAGGACATCATCAAACACATATCACTAATTTGATGGAGTTTTTTCTCTATTATGATAGAGTTTGAACTTTTTCTGAGCGCTGGTAAGCCACTCTCCCCAAGAGAGTAGGGTGGTACTATGCAAAATATGCATGGAGAAAATTCTGGAAGTCACTAGTAATGCTGTGTTCGGGTGGACAGTGGAGGATACGCTGGGAGGGATGGTTGTAGGAAAACCATGTGTGACTGTTCCCTGATTAGAAGAGTCAGTGGTGTCCCTTGGAATTCCAAGCACGACTAGCTGAGAGCTTTACTGCACAAAGTCTTAAGTTAGGTAGTGTAGACTTGCTCTGATGTCATGGAGAGAACACTTTTTAAAATTTATTGTATTAAAGTGTACTTGATTTACAGTGTTATGTTAGTTTCAGGTGTACAGCAAACTGATTTAGTTATACACATACATACACACATTCCTGTTTAGTATTCTTTTTCATTATGGTTTATCACAGGGTATTGAATAGAGGTCCCTCTGCCCTACAGTAGGACCTTACTGTTTATCCGTTCTCTATAATAGTTTGTATCAGTTAATCCCAAACTCCCAAGAGAGAACACTTTTAATATGAAAGGGTGGAGTTAGAAGCAAAGAACAGACAGGAGATGACCCATTTTGAGCACTTTGATAGCTATATGCTGTGGAGTAAGAGTAGCCGTAGTGTCTGAATCTGAAAGAAAATATGTGTGACTCTCAACCCAAGACATCTTTTCAAAAGCATGGCTTTTGAAAGCCAAAGTATGGGGTGCAGATTGGAATTTGGAGTGGGGGTTTTTCCTCTGCTGGCACTGGCTGGTCTCCCTGCTTGGTGAGGCTGGCCTCTGGGAAGGTAGTTTGCAAAAGTACCAAGACGTGCATGAGGGCAGAGAGCGGCCTCAGGTCCACATCCCTCCTACCACAAAAGAGCTGCTGAAAGACCGAACCTGTATGCCATCCCATCCTCCTGCTTACTTTTAAAAAACTTCTTATTTTTAAAAAAGTTTCAACTAAGATGAAGTTATAACTTCTCTATGCATTTTGCGTATTGTGAACCTGTTGCCTCTTATTGTTTTATCTATCTGTAGAAACTTGTTTCTTTTCAGAACCAGGTGAAAGTTCATTACAGAAATCATGCCTTTTTACTCCTGAATAATTTTATTTCCTAAGAACAGGGAATTCTCTTATGACAGTCAGGTGTCAAGTCTTAAAAATTTATGCACCATGTTGCATACTCTGTAGTCTTCTTTTTTTTAAAAAAAAAATCTTTTCGCCACACCACGACGCATGTGGTATCTTAGTTCCCTGACCAGGGATGGAACCTGCGTCCCCTGCATTGGAAGGTGGAGTCTTAACCACTGGGCTGCTGGGGAAGGCCCTGTCATCCGTCTTCTACTGGTTTGTCCCAATAGTGTTCTTTATAGCATTTTTTTTCCTGTTCCGGATCCCATCCAGGACTGTCATTTGTATTTAGTTGTATCACACATTGTTTGCCTTTCTCTGTCTTGCATCCATGTTTGATTCTCACTCGAATTTGTTATTGCTTGGACAGTTGCAGAGGGGTGATTTTCTAACATTCATCCTTTTTTCATAATTTATAAGCTGGCATTCCACTGTAAGAAACACTTTTCCATCATCTGTTAATTGTTATTGATTAAAATGGACTCAAGATTCTTACTTTATTTAGTAAGTTAGAAGTCATTACCATCAATATTTGTTTTAATACTTAAATTGCCCTGAATTTGGCCAGTGAGAGCCCCTCGGGGAGCTTCCTGTGTCCTTTTGACATATCCTGTCTTGTTCTTTAAGTTGAAGTATATTCTTTCTTTCTTTATTTGGCCATACTGCAGAGCATGTGGGATGTTAGTTCCCCAACCGAGGATCCAACCCCCTGCATTGAAAGTGCAGAGTCTTAACCACTGGACCACCATGAACTCCCTTGGCCTGCTTTTCTTTTTTAAATAACATTTTCTTACTTGACCCAAGTGTGCTCCAAGTTTATCTTAAAGTTATTTCTTCAAGGGTTCTAATCCTTTGTTAGTGGCAGGTGTCTAGAAGCCACTGTCTGGCACCTTGTAGGTGGTAAGAGGTAACGAGGGGAAGAACTCAAGGATAGTTCACGCATGCTAATTTTGGACACAGTCTGCTTGGTGTGGTCAGCCTTTTCCCCACTGTCTGCACCTGGCAGTCAGCACGGTTTTCATTTCTAGAGCCATAGAGTGCATTCTCATCTCAGAGTAAGTTCCCCGTTGCTGCTTCTAGATTTTTTTGACCCTTTAAAAACATTCTTCTACATGAATTTTAGAATGACATGTCAAAAATGAAGTTCCAAATTTTTTTGCTATTTTGAAAGGCGTTGCATTTATTATTTAGCTTAGCGTAGGGTCTATCTTTTTTATTTTTTGCAAGATTGGGTTTCCCACTTAGAATTAATAACTGAGTTAATTTTTTTCTTCCATTACAGGCTCTAGGAAAAGGCTTATAGATTTTTTTAAATTTAATTTTTTAGGCATTTAGTTTTTTATCACATAACTCTTGAGTGCCTCTTACAGTATAATTGTTAATAGTTTTGTGTTTGTGAATAGTACTTGTATAACATTTCTTTTGTTGTAAATGTACATGTATGGAAAAGTACCTAGACCATGAGTGTATAGTAATGAATTTTATATAAGCCAGGCCAATGACTTGAACCTTGTTGGCACCTTGAGACTCCCCGTATACCCTTTCCTAGTCACAACTCCTGCCTCCTTCCTTCCCTCCTACAGCCAGCAAATTAAGAAACTAAAGCTGTTTACATTGTTCAATACAAGGAAACATGACAGTTAAGCAGGAAGACCTTATTTGCCACAAAATTCTTACGTGATATCTACTGTGTGGTCCTTTATGTGAGGGACAAGGAATAAGGCAATTGACTGTTTTTAAGACTAGCTTTATGAAACAGGCAGATTTCTGTTCCTTCTGTTTCTTACTGAGTCCATCCTTAAGTAAAACTGAGATTACAATATGAATTAAAAGTAGTCTTTCCAAGATTTGTTTCATTTAGATGTCAAATTAGTAGTAGCCTTAGATTATCTAGCTTGATAGAGATGCCAAAACCGTTCTGATTTCTCTTGTTTAATGAGGTTGTGGAAATTGCTTCACCAGCCTCAGCTTCCTTTCAGTGCTGCTGATCAAGATAAATGCATGGTTTCTTTTCTGCGATCTCTCAGATTTTGGTGTCCGTTCTGTCCTGGGGCCTCTTATACACAGTGTACTTCATATTGAGCTCTCTTGTTCTGTTATTTCAGTGTCTACATTTACCCCCTTGTATTTCCCAGAGTAGGCTTTCTTGGCATGCGACTGTCTCAAATTCAAGTAACTGACTTTTAAAAAAATTGTGTTTATGTTTTTGGCTACGCCTCTTAGTTGCAGCATGTGGGATCTAGTTCCCTGACCAGGGATCAAACCCAGGCCCCCTGCATTAGGAGAGCGGAGTCTTAGCCACTGGATCACAGGGAAGTCCCTGAAATAATTGACTGTTGTCCTCTTACATCCACCTGAGTGATTTGTTAGGCATTAGGAATTTGACCCCAGTCTGGCCTGGGGAAATTTTTGCAGAATAGAAAGTACAGAAGAAATAGCCTATGGAAATGGATGGTTATGCTATAAATGTTATATTTATTATATTATTAGATATATTATCATCAGTTTCAATGATCCGTCTCTACCTTCATACAAATAGGGTCTTTATGGTTGTCTCTACCTTTTAAGAAATGATGTTGGTATCATGCTTTAAGTGTTAGTTCCAAAAACGTTGTCTTTTTCTCCCTATCTTTAGCTTTCCAAAGTGCTAATTAGAAAGTGCTCACATCCTTACAGATATTGATAGCACTGTGTTACTGGTGGCTTTGTCGCTACTTTGTTAGTTCAGACTCTTTTATTTTCAGTTCTGTCTCAGTGAATTCAAAAATGAGTATCTGTTTCTGAAAAGTGCAGCTTTAAAATTTCTGCTGTTCCAGTTCAGATTTGATTATAATGGTGTTTTTATGTGTTTTTTTAAGAAATGCACTAATAACGTCTAGTTTTGTTTTTAGAAAAAGTGATTGCTTATCAACGAGAATTTCTTGCTCTGAAAGAACGTCTCCGAATAGCTGAACATCGAATCTCTCAGCGCTCTTCTGAGCTCAGTGCCATTGTACAGCAATTCAAGCGTGTAGAAGCAGAAACAAACAGGAGTAAGGATCCAGTGAATAAATTTTCAGGTACAGGCACTGTTTTTTGTTTTATGGACAGATTATATTTTCAGAGAGTCGCGTGAACTACTCTCTTTGAAAGCTGTCGACGGTTGCTTACCAGCCAGCATTTGTTAACCTCTACAGAGAGAAAAATCACCACGTAAAACTCTTTCTGTTGTTGTTAATTATAAAGCAATTTCATTAATTGCTAAATTTGATTTAAAGAGAGTAATATTAAGTTACATTTCAGTTATATACGTTTCATTGACAATAGTGAAGAAACAGCCTCTTTTTAAAAACATACAATATGAGGCTAAAATTTAACTTGGTGTTTATGATCCTTTCTGTTGTGACCTGTATGGACTTCAGATGAACTCTGGGGAATCTTTGAGCTATTTGAAACAAGTAGCGCTCTTAAATATGACTTACAAGAAATAAAAAAGACATAGTTTTACAATGGGTACTTTGAATTCATAAAAGTTAAATTCCTAAAAGGGAAATTACTGAACAATAGGATAAAATGTTTTCAGGTTTTTTATGCTGTTCTGAATAGCTGAAACATTTATTATATTATCACCACAATTTTAATATATATTATATAATCTGCTAATTTAATTTGAAGGTGAATATTGTTGTCTTGTAATTTGTAATTGTTGCTTTAACATAAGATTAAACTTGAATTTCATGTATGATAGTCCTTTTGCATTTCTTCTGTGAAATTTTGGTTCTGAATTTTTGGAATATTTTAATGGAGTTTTCATATTGTTCTATATGAAATTGTTGTCGAGGCTGCCAGTCCTTCCTGCTTACTTTCTTATGTCAAAAGTTAAGTTCTAGTTCAGTGGAATTTTAAAACAATATTCCTTATCCTATCAAGGTTTTATTTTTATATTAAATGGTTCATTGGTTCCTCTCATAAAACTGAAAAATGATTTAAAAGTTATGAACAGTACCAAAGATTCTCAACTTGTGCTGTTTAAATTATTGTACTTGAATTAAAAGAAGAATCTTCCATGTGAAATTTTGGGCAAACGTAGTCGCATAAAAAAGTGGAAGCTACTGGTGGTCGTATTTATAATTATTACATTTTATGAATAGGTCACTTGTTTAAAGTCTGTCCCCTTGGGCTCGAGTTCTGACATATTACAAAGATGAGGAGTTCATGTCTCACCTTTTCATAGTACTTTAACTCACATTTTTAACTTTATTTAGACTATTCTCAATATCATGACTCTGTGAGACTCTGGTTGCAAGTGTCCATGGAAATCTGACTCACCACAGCATGAGAGAAAAATTTAGGAGAGAAAATTCTTTTAGTTTTCATATATTTTTACTGCTGTCTTGGTAGCATCCATAACATCTAAAAGTAAGATATTAGCATGGAATGATTATACTTCTGTGTTTCAGATGATACCCTAAAGATACTAAAGGAGTTAACAAGCAAAAAGTCTCTTCAAGTGCCAAGTATTTATTATCATTTGCCTCATTTATTGCAAAATGAAGGAAGCCTTCAACCTGCCGTGCAGATCGGAAATGGACGAACAGGAGGTATGTTTATTTTGTTTCCTGTTGTAGCTGCGTTGCTGGTCAGAATTGTGTCTTGGGGTATTATGTGGTATTAACTTTACTGAGGCTTTCAATGGCTAAGTCAAATATCTCTTTGTAAATGTCACATTGCACTTGAAAATACGCAGGTTATTTTCAAATATCTTTTGATACTGATTTCTAACATTAATCCACAGTGATAAGAACACACTGTATGATTTCAGTACCTTTAGACCATAAAATTGTTTTTTATCCCTGGATATATTCCAGTGTCTCCTAGTCTATGGGAACTTGAATTTGTAACGTACTATTGTGTGAAAATTGTATAAATCTTAATTATGTTCAGTTGGTTCACGGTACTTTTCAGGTCTACTATATCCTTCTACATTTCTGTCTCTTCATTCTATTAATTTTTGAGAGTTTGATATTGCAACTGCAACTAAAATCTTAATTTTCTAATTAAAAATAATTTAAAAATAAGAGGAAAAAAGAAAAATGCACATTACTACTCTTAGTTGAATAGTCTCCATTTAAATAGTTACAAGCAAATTAAGTATTTGTATATTATATAAATAAAATTAATTTATACCAGCATCCTCGTGCAAAAGAGCCATTTGTGAATCTTGTAGCATTCAATATACTTACTAATAAAACTTTAATAAAAGTTTTAGTTTATTAAAAAAAAAAATCACCATCTGGACAAGATGCCATAGCCATTTCATGCATTTGTTGTTTTAGACTATTTATTTATTAATAAGAATCAAATCAAAAGAAAGTAGAAGTGTTTTTAAAGTTATTTAAAACCTCTAAGGTCTCTTATAGGTTCTTTTATAGTCAGTTCTTGTTTCATGAATGTGACATTCTCTCTCTTTTTTGAAGTTGCTTTTTCTATCCCATTTGTTAAAGATTTTTTTCATCATAAATGTAATAAAATCTTAGTCAACCAGCCTCTCAGTAGTTAACATTCTTATTAAGCTGAAACTGTTTTCTAAAGATAGAAAAAGCAGGCAACTTGGGGGAAAACGGCCAAGAGAACCTGCAGATTTTCTTTAAAAATCTTCGTTCCTAAATCTTTAGGCAATGGTTCTTAATATTTTTAAAGTAATACAACCCTTTAGTTATGTTAGGAAAGCTATTAACCTTCTACTTAGAAACATGCTCCTAGAAAAGTAATTTTATATGTAATTTCTGGGGTTTTGTGGAGCCCTAAAACCTATCTAGGCACTATACATGAAGAACTTCAGTTTATTTATTTTAATTATTTTTTTGTGGACTCCCCAGTGAGCCTTTTTTTTAATTTTTAAATTTTTTGGCCACATCACTTGGCGTATGGGACCGAACCTCCTCCCCATGCGTTGAAAGCACAAAGTCTTAACCACTAGACTGCCAGAGAAGTTCCCAGGAGCTTCAGTTGTTTCAGATCAAAGAAAACTGCTTTTTGCTTACAATTCTGTTCTTCCGAGGTCAGGCTGATTAAGGAACACTACTCAGACCAGCATATCCTTCTAAGGGTAAGGAGGGAGAAGATGGTCAGGGCAGCTACTGACCTCCTCAGGAAAGGAATTCTCACATCCACCCATCCTCCCGCAGATTTAGATATGCAATAAACAGGCACAGCGAGCACAGATGGATCAAAGGCTGTCTTGTATAAGGAGGGTTCCCAGATAGTTAAGAAAACCAACATCATGAATGACTTAATGACTCACAGAGCAAGCAGACTATAATATTAAGACATATTTTCAGAGGGATTAGAGATGAAAGCTCATAAGTGACTATTTATAAAAGGATCGGTTAGACATTTTTGTGTTTTTATTTTGATATTTGTATTTTAAGTTTGCATATTGTAAGGATAGATACAGCTGAAGATCAAATTAGTGATCAGAAAGATTGAGCTGGCTGTGGAATTCTTCTGGAATGCAACATAAAGGATACAAAGAGTTCAGACCAACATTCTGACATTTATCTAAAGAGGAATATGAGAAAGAGAACAAAGAGAGTGAGGGGGAGAAATAATCAAATAAATAGTAGAAGAAAATTTCTTTGATTGAAGAAACACATGTGTCTTCAGATGAAGGACTCACTGCTGGGCAAGGTAGTTGAAAAAAGACCCTCCACAGGTTACCTATCAGAATGGCATTACTGATTGGTAGAGGACAGTGGGTAATTCTTTAAATATTTGCTGAAGTTAAAAGAAAAAATGGGGAGACTCCTCTGGGGGTCCAGTGGCTCAGACTGTGTGCTCCCAATGCAGGCGGCCCGGGTTAGAGCTAGATCCCGCATGCCTCAACTAAGAGTTAACATGCCATGCCTAAAGCTTGTGGCAACTGCAGGCTGCAACCAAGACCCAGAGCAGCCAAAAAAAATCCATGCGCTTGTGTGAGTTTTGTTACACAAAATCAGAAGTGATTCCTAGTCTTGTGATCCTCCTCCTACTACAGGAAGAATGCTTTAGTCAAATAATCAATTATATAAACAGTTGTACAGTTAAACAATGTTAATGATGTGAAGGATGATTTGAGAATGAATAGAAAGAGTATTAAAGAGTTTAGTCTTGAAAAATACATTTGACCTGAGATCAGAGGAGTAGGTCGTTTACTGGTAAAGATGGGTGAATTAGTTTCCTGTTGCTGTGTGGCACCTTACCACAAGCTTGGCGACTTGAGACCACACAAATTTATTATCTTATATTTTGGGAGGTCAGAAGTCCCAAAATCAGTGTGTCAACAGGAGCGTGTTTCCTTTGGAAGCTCTGGAGGAAAGTCGATTTCTTTGTCTTTTCCAGCTTCTAGAGACATCTTCGTTTTTTAGTCTGTGGGCCCTTTTATCTTCAGAGCATAGCATCTTCAGATTTCCCCCTGAATCTGACCCTTTAGCTTCATTGCTACACCTTAGAGCAGTGCAGATCACTGGGCTATGCCAATACCTAAGGTAAAAACTGTTAGGGCTTTCATAGTTTACTTGGTACCTCGGTCGTGTAATCTTTTCCCACAGATCTAACAGGTAGTTCTGTGAGTAAAGGAAACCACACAGTTGCTCTGTGATCCGTTTCCAATGAGTCATTTAGTTTTTAACAAACTGAGTAATTGAAGAAATGCCAAATTAAGGTTGTTCTTGATTTTTAAAGGAAATAAGTACTCGATTGAAAACTTGCTAGAAAATTGAAGAAAACTGATACAACTGTTGATATCTCTGTCAGTTTATAAACTCCACGAGGCAGTGGCCTTAGCTATCTCATGACTGTGTTCTATTTTATTTTTTTAGACGTTTTATTTTGTATTTCAGTTCAGCTCAGTTCAGTCGCTCAGTCATGCCCGACTCTGTGACCCCATGGACTGCAGCACGCTAGGCCTCTCTGTCCATCACCAACTCCCGGAGTTTACTCAAACTCATGTCCATCAAGTCAGTGATGCCATCCAACCATCTCATCCTCTGTCATCCCCTTCTCCACCTGCCTTCAATCTTTCCAAGCATCAGGGTCTTTTCCAATGAGTCAGCTCTTCACATCAGGTGGCCAAAGTATTGGAGTTTCAGCTTCAGCATCAGTCCTTCCAATGACCACCCAGGACTGATCTCCTTTAGAATGGACTGGCTGGATCTCCTTGCAGTCCAAGGGACTCTCAAGAGTCTTCTCCAACACCACAGTTCAAAAGCATCAATTCTTCGGCACTCAGCTTTCTTTACGGTCCAACTCTCACATCCATACATGACTACTGGAAAAACCATAGCCTTGACTAGATGGACCTTTCTTGGCAAAGTAATGTCTCTGCTTTTGAATATGCCATCTAGGTTGGTCATAATTTTTCTCCCAAGGAGTAAGCCTCTTTTAATTTCATGGCTGCAGTCACCATCTGTAGTAATTTTGCAGCCCAAAAAAATAAAGTCTACCACTGTTTCCACTGTTTCTCCATCTGTTTGCCATGAAGTGATGGGACCGAATGCCATGATTTTTGTTTTCTGAATGTTGAGCTTTAAGCCAGCTTTTTCACTCTCCTCTTCCACTTTCATCAAGAGGCTCTTTAGTTCTTCTTCACTTTCTGCCATAAGGGTGGTGTCATCTGCATATCTGAGATTATTGATATTTCTCCCAGCAATCTTGATTCCAGCTTGTGCTTCATCCAGCCCAGCATTTCTCATGATGTACTCTGTATATAAGTTAAATAAGCAGGGTGACAATATACAGCCTTGACGTACTCCTTTTCCTATTTGGAACCAGTCTGTTGTGCCACGTCCAGTTCTAACTGTTGCTTCCTGACCTGCATACATGTTTCTCAAGAGGCAGGTCAGGTGGTCTGGTATTCCCATCTCTTTCAGAATTTTCCACAGTTTGTTGTGATCCACACAGTCAAAGGCTTTGGCATAGTCAATAAAGCAGAAATAGATGTTTTTCTGGAACTCTCTTGCTTTTTCCATGATCCAGCAGATGTTGGCAATTTGGTCTCTGGTTCCTCTGCCTTTTCTAAAACCAGCTTGAACATCTGGAAGTTCACAGTTCACATATTACTGAAGCCTGGCTTGGAGAATTTTGAGCATTACTTTATTAGCGTGTGAGATGAGTGCAATTGTGCAGTAGTTTGAGCATTCTTTGGCATTGCCTTTCTTTGGGATTGGAATGAAAACTAACCTTTTCCAGTCCTGTGGCCACTGCTGAGTTTTCCAGATTTGCTGGCATATTGAGTGCAGCATTTTTACAGCATCATCTTTTAGGATTTGAAATAGCTCAATTGAAATTCCATCACCTCCACTAGCTTTGTTCATAGTGATGCTTCCTAATGCCCACTTGACTTCACATTCCAGGATGTCTGGCTCTAGGTCAGTGATCACACCATCATGATTATCTTGGTCGTGAAGATCTTTTTTGTACAATTCTTCTGGGTATTCTTGCCACCTCTTCTTAATATCTTCTGCTTCTGTTAGGTCCATACCATTTCTGTCCTTTATTGACCCCGTCTTTGCATGAAATGTTCCCTTGGTATCTCTGATTTTCTTGAAGAGATCTCTAGTCTTTCCCATTCTATTGTTTTCCTCTATTTCTTTGCATTGAGCACTGAGGAAGGCTTTCTTATCTCTCCTTGATATTCTTTGGAACTCTGCATTCAAGTGGGTATATCTTTCCTTTCCTCCTTTGCTTTTTGCTTCTCTTCTTTCACAGCTATTTGTAAGGCCTCCTCAGATACCCAGTTTGCCTTTTTGCATTTCTTTTTTCTTGAGGATGGTTTTGCTCCCTGTCTCCTGTACAATGTTATGAACCTCCATCCTTAGTTCATCAGGCACTCTATCAGATCTAGTCCCTTGAATCTATTTCTCACTTCCACTCTATAATCGTAAGGGATTTGATTTAGGTCATACCTGAATGGTCTAGTGGTTTTCCCTACTTTCTTCAATTTAAGTCTGAATTTGGCAATAAGGAATTCATGATCTGAGCAACAGTCAGCTCCCAGTCTTGTTTTGCTGACTGTATAGAGCTTTTCCATCTTTGACTGCAAAGAATATAATTAGTCCGATTTTGGTGTTGACCATCTGGTGATGTTCATGTGTAGAGTCTTCTCTTGTGTTGTTGGAAGAGGATGTTTGCTATGACCAGTGTGTTCTCTTGGCAAAACTCTATTAGCCTTTTCCCTGCTTCATTCTGTACTCCAAGGCCAAATTTGCCTGTTACTCCAGGTGTTTCTTGACTTACTACTTTTGCATTCCAGTACCCTATGTGAAAAGGATATCTTTTTTGGGTGTCAATTCTATAAGACCTCGTAGGTCTTCATGGCGTCATTCAACTTCAGCTTCTTCAGCATTACTGGTTGGGGCATAGACTTGGATTACCATGATATTGAATGTTTTGCCTTGGAAACGAACAGAGATCATTCTGTCATTTTTGAGATTACATCCAAGTACTGCATTTTGGACTCTTTTATGATGGCTACTCCATTTCTTCTAAGGGATTCTTGCCCATAGTAGTAGATACAATGCTCAGTGTTACCTGGCAGCCTGGATGGGAGGGGAGTTTGGGGGGAAATGGATACATATGTATGTATCGCTGAGTCCCTTTGCTGTTCACTTGAAAGGATCACAACATTGTTAATTGGCTACACCCAAATACAAAATACTGTTCATGGGGTTCTCAAGGCAAGAATACTGAAGTAGTAAAATTTACCCATTCCAGTCCATTTTAAGTTGCTGATTCCTAGAATGTCGACGTTCACTCTTGCCATCTCCTGTTTGACCACTTCCAATTTGTCTTGATTCACATACCTAACATTCCAGGTTCCTATGCAATATTGCTCTTTAACAGCATCGGACGTTGCTTCCACACCAGTCACATTCACAGCTGGGTGTTTTTTTTTGCTTTGACTCCGTCTTTGGCTCAGCCTTATTTAACTCAATGAAACTTTGAGCCATGCCATGTAGGGCCACCCAAGATGGACAGGTCATGGTGGAGAGTTCTGACAAAATGTGGTCCACTGGAGACGGGAACAGCAAACCACTTGAGTATAATTACCTTGAGAACCCATGAACAGTATTTTGTATTTCGGTATAGTCAATTAACAATGTTGTGATGGTTTCAGGTGAACAGTGAAGGGACTCAGCGATACATACGTATGTATCCATTTTCCCCCAAACTTGCCTCCCATCCAGTCTGCCGCATAACACTGAGCAGAGTTCCCTGTGCTTACAGTAGGTCCTTGTTTCTTAGCCATTTTAAATATCGCAGTGTGTATGTGTCCATCCCAAACTCCCTCTCTCCTCTTCCCAGCCTTCTCCCCAGCAACCATGAGTTCCTTCTCTAAGTCTGAGAGTTTCTATGTTGTAAGTTGCAACTGTGGTTTTAGATTGTCTGGTACATTACAGACCAGACAGATGTATTACAGATGCATAATTCATACTTGAATGGGAAATACTGGACAGTGAATCAATGGAACAGAGTACCTAGTCCAGCCCTCGGGCTCTATTTCTGTTTGGCTACTCGACGCACCTTGCTCCTCACGTCAGGATGACGAGTGTGCTCAGTTGCTTCCGACTCCTTGTGACTCCATGGACTATAGTCCACCAGGCTCCTCTTGTCCATGGGATTTTCCAGGCAAGAATACTGGAGTGGGTAGCCATTCCCTTCTCCAGGAGATCTTTCCATCCCAGGGATTGAAACCAAGTCTCCTGAGTCACAGGAGGATTCTTTACCATCTGAGCCATGAGGGAAGCCCCCACTGGGAGGATGATACGGCCTTATTGTTGATGTTCCTCAAGTTTTTCTTCCGAACTCTGACCCTTTAGAATACTTTCATTTTCTACCTTGTAAACCATAGAAGAAGAATTGTAGCAAACAGGACAGGCTGGGTTATGCGGTGGTAACTAACAACTCCCCAGATTTAATTAATTGAAGGTTTATTTATTTCTGCTCAAAATACATGTTCATTAGGGTTAGCAGGGGACTTCATGCATCACTGACCACTCAGGATCCAGGCTGATGGAGCAGTTGCCATGTTAAATGTTAAATGGCTGCTCTGCTGAGCAGAAAAGATTTCACACTACAGTTCCAGGTACTCAGGACCTGAGTTACACGTGGTGGTGACTCATTGTTACTAGTCATGTCCTCTCCCCCCGAGTTCCCCAGCCACTCAGGTGGTGCTAGTGGTGAAGAGCCCTCCTGCCAATGCAAGAGAAATAAGAGGCATGGATTGGATCCTTGGGTTGGGAAGAGCCCCTGGAGGAGGGTATGATACTCCAGTATTCTTGCCTGGAGAATCCCATGAACAGCGGAGCCTGGTGGGCTACAGTCCGTGGGGTCACAAAGAGCTGGACACGACTGAAGCGACTTAGCACACAGCATGCACCAAGAGGACTTTACCACACCTCCAGAAGGCAGGAAAGAGCTGTCCTTTTTTTATGGTATTTTGTGAATTACCACTGGCATGGATACTCTTAATTCTGTAGATTTAGCTGAAATTAGTACTTTCCTTTTTAGTGCTTTTGGAGACCTTGAGTGCCTTGATTTAAACTAAAGAATATCTATTTCAGGTCCAAAACAGTCTATTGGGGAAAAATGGCTTCTTCTCTAAACATGCCATCTAACTCTTTGTGTCTGTTCTCCACAAAGTTTGGTAACCTTTTAAAATTGCAAATGGATACTGTCACTTCCCCACTTACCACCTTACAATGGCTTTCCCTTGCACAAAACTAAAACTAAATTTAAGGTTATATGTGATCTGATCCTGAACTGATTCGTCTGAGTCTAATCTCATTCTGCTTTGGATACGTTCTATTCTTGCTCTTGCATGACTAGCTTAAGACCACTCTGTCTTCAGCACCCAGCTATTTCCTCATCTTCTTCATCTTCTCTCTCTCATCGTTAATTACCAGCTCAGTTGATATTAGAGAGTCTGTTCATGACTGTACTGTCTGTAGAGGTACCTTTCCTTCCCCTGTCCTCTGCACATTCTTTTTAATATTGCCACGTTTTAAGATTTTTGTTGTTGTTGAGGTGCTAAGTCATGTCTGACTCTTTGTGACCCCATGGACTGAAGCACAACAGGCTCCCCTGTTCTCCACTATCTCCTGGTATTTGCTTAGATTCCTATCCATTGAGTTGGTGATGCTGTCTAATCATCTGATCCTCCGGCGCCCCCTTCTCCTTTTGCCTTCATTCTTTCCCAGCATCAGGGTCTTTACCATTGAATTGGCTTTTCACATCAAGATTATTAAAAATTGTTTATCTTTTTCCATCCTCTAGAATGTGTTCAGTAAGAAAGGTCCCATGAAGGCAAGGACCTTATCTATGTTGGCCACTCTTATATCCCTAACACCTAGAATAATGCCTTGTGTTTAATGTGGTCAATATGTATGTTCAAAACAAATATAGCACTTCTTTTTTTGAGTCCTTGAAAACTCTTCAGCCCAGAATGAGAGAGAGGATTATGATATTCACACTTGGGGGTTTCCCTTAAGCTATTTGGACCTTAGTATTCTGAACTGCACAATCCTGGTAGTAAAATCATGGACCCATAATCTTTAAGCCTCCTTCTAGCTTTAGAAGTCTATGACCTCTAAGTATTGGGTTGGCCAAAAAGTTCATTTGGATTATGGGAAAAGCTGATATTTTGTAGTACAGTATCTCCAATAAATTGTTACATTATTAAAACTTCATTTAAAATTTTGCAAGCTACTTCTCCACTGATAAATAATGCTTAGGATACTAAGACTTGGAAAGATGTTATTTTTAAAAACATTGTGAAATACTGTAATATATGTGTTCCTAAATATTACTGTGCTGTGCAGAATTGTGTCATAAAATGCTAAAAATGGGGTTAGGATCACAACACTCAAAAACACTGTCAGTTGCACACGAAGAAAAGATGAGCTAATCAAAGCGGTGGCACGATGTCGCACATACTCATTGTCAGAGAAATGCGTAAACACTACAAGAAATACCATATTCCACCGTACCTTGTGATGAAGACTTGAGGTTTGCTTGTTGAAGTGGGCTTCGGAGGGACTGCAGCCTGGAAGGTTTTTGTGAAGTGGTGCAAAGTGGGCGGACTGAAATCTGGTGGAAAGTTGTAGCACCAGAAATAGACGGGTGTGGTTCTCAGCGTGCAGTGAAGTGAGACAGCTGTGCATTATTTTTACCCGGCTTGGTTCACTTTTCTGAACTCAGTCCAAATGGGTACGGTTTTCTGTGCTCACCTAGTGTTTGTTTGTCCCGGGGGGGAATTGCATAAAAGCCAACATAAAATCCACATCATGCTCAGATTGTTCTCTAGTGTATTCATCATGTCGGAAGAATGCTTTAAAACAAGCATTATGGTAGACCTGACTGTAACTTTAAGACTTTAAGTTGCACAAACAGAACACAATTTCCGCATTACCTCACTTAGTTTCTGTAAACATTCACACCTTTTGTAGCTGTTGTATAATGATCAAAACCAGGAAATTAGCATTAATGCTGTTAACCTTGGCTTTTACTCAGATTCTGTCATTTTATTACTGTTGTTGCTGTTATTCTGTTCCAGGATGTAACTCAGGATCCCGTATTTCATGTACTTGTCAGGTCCCCTTAGTCTTCTCCAGTCAAGGACAGTTCCTCATCCTTTCTTTCCTGGTCTTGGTGGAGTATCCCCTGAGTTTGTATTTGTCTGACGTTTCTTCATGGTTAGATTGGGGTTATGAATTTGGAAAAAAGCCACAGAAGGGCTGTTGTGTCCTCCTTAGGGTGCCTCATACATAACATGTGAGACATTAATTTTTAGGATGTGTTTAATATTTCTAAGTTTCAGTTATATAATAAAATCTGTTGTTTATACTTTACTGTTCATTTTTACTGTGTGGCTTAATGTCTTTCATCTTTATCAGTTCTTTGACATTATTGCTTTCCTTACGAAGAAGCCATATGGAAAAGAATTACTGTGTAATAGGCATACCCCATATCTTTGATTATTTTTCTTTCTGAAATGTAGTATATTTTGATCACCCAATTCTTTCTATCAATTTTAGAGTGTATAATTTTGAAATAGTGGAGTTTTTCTGCATTGTCTCTGTGACATCTTTTAATATAATTACTATCATTTTTTTGTTTCAGTTTCAATAGTAATGGGAATTCCTACAGTGAAGAGAGAAGTTAAATCTTACCTCATAGAAACTCTTCATTCCCTTATTGATAATCTGTATCCTGAAGAGAAGTTGGACTGTGTTATAGTAGTCTTCATAGGAGAGGTAATTATTTGTTATATATATATATTTTTACTATGTATAATCTGTAAGAATTGAGACCATATTTTGAATATGCTCTTATAAACTTTTTGTATAAAATGTGATGAGCAGCAGCAAAGGTTAGGTGGTCTATTCCATCTGACAGTTAAATATAAATCTAACTTGTAATCTTTGCATTCACTTCCTTTCTGTATTCACAATCCAGGAATGGTAATATCTGTTGTCAGTTGGATGATATTATATATATAGATCCTTTACGAACGAGTCTCCATTTTTAGCTCCAGGACCTGAACTTGGAGATTTGCATTAATGTCTTTGGGGAGCTTTGAAACCTGAGAAAGGTTTAGCCTAGGCTGGGGTTTCTCTCATTTCTATCCTCCCTACCCCTTCTCTGCACTCCCAATGTCCAGCACATTATCGTAAACCTATGGCTGATCCATGGTGGTGTTTCTCTCATTTCTATCCTCCCTACCCCTTCTCTGCACTGCCAATGTCCAGCACATTATTGTAAACCTATGGCTGATCCATGGTGGTGTTTTTATCATTTCTATCCTCCCTCCCCCTTCTCTGCACTGCCAATGTCCAGCCCATTATCGTAAACCTATTGCTGATCCATGGTGGTGTTTCTATCATTTCTGTCCTCCCTCCCCCTTCTCTGCACTGCCAATGTCCAGCACATTATCGTAAACCTATGGCTGATCCATGGTGGTGTTTCTATCATTTCTATCCTCCCTCCCCCTTCTCTGCACTGCCAATGTCCAGCACATTATCGTAAACCTATGGCTGATCCATGGTGGTGTTTCTATCAATTCTATCCTCCCTCCCCCTTCTCTGCACTGCCAAGGTCCAGCACATTATCATAAACCTATGGCTGATCCATGGTGGTGTTGGTAGACGCCACCACAGTGCTGTAAAGCAGTTGTCCTTCATTTCAAAACAAAGAAACTTTAAAAAGTCAAAAAATGAAAAGTCAAACATCATGTTAATGATAAATACTATATTTCTTTTATTTTAGTCTCCTCAAAAGATATGGGGAAAGAGTAAATCTGGAGCAAGTTTTTTTAATGAGGAAGAAGCACCCTGGAATAAATATTTCCTTAATTATTATATAGAATTTCAGAACATAAGAAGGTTTTATAACCTCATCTGATGATTCTGGCCCACTGATTGCCAACTTTTCAGTGTTTCCTGTCTCTTTTTAAATGAAAATGTTCTTGTTTATATATAAAGAATAAACACATATATGTTGTTCAGAACATTACAGAAATATATATTGAAAAATTGCCTGTAATTCCTCCATATAGATATAACTACTGTCACTATTTTGAAATACATATATCTTGAGGTATGAAATATGAAATACATATATCTTAAGACATTTTTCCCCTGGCTGTATACATATATGTAAATGGAATTGTTCTGTATATCTCTTAGTATCATGGACATTTTCCCAAGCTAAAACAGATAGCTGTCACACCATCATTGTTATGGCATCGTAACATTCCACTGTATGGTTTTTAACATTCTAGATTTAGTTTCTGATTGACAGATTTAGACTGTTTCACACTTTTGCTATTTTCACAGTGCACTGAACATGACTATAAATAAATGGTTGTGCACTTGGCTGGTACTGATGCAGGATCAATTCCTAACTAACATGGAATTACTGGGTAAAGTCCACATACATTAAATTTTCACACCTGGGCAAGATGCCGTGCAGAAGTTAAGCTGCTCATGTCCCTTTTCAGCAGTCTGGGAGAGAGCTTGGTACCCTGTCCCCAGGCTCTGTGAGATAATGTTACTATTCTTCAAGTTTATTTTGGCTAATTTGATAGGTAATGATAATACATTGCTTTTGTTTAATTTGGATTTGTCTATTGAATGGGTTTACATGGTTTATATATATTTGGGCCATTTGTATTTATAATATTATTATTATTTAACTCATTTATTTTAATTGGAGGCTAGTTGAAATATTGTGGTGGTTTTTGCCATACATTGACATGAATCAGCCACGGGTGTACATGTGTCATGGCACCCTACTCCAGTACTCTTGTCTGGGAAATCCCATGGACGGAGGAGCCTGGTGGGCTGCAGTCCATGGGGTTGCTAAGAGTCGGACATGACTGAGCGACTTCACTTTTCACTTTCCTGCACTGGAGAAGGAAATGGAAACCCACTCCAGTGTTCTTGCCTGGAGAATCCCAGGGACGGGGAAGCCTGGTAGGCTGCTGTCTATGGGGTCGCACAGAGTCGGACACGACTGAAGCAACTTAGCAGCAGCAGTACATGTGTCCCCCTGTCCTGAACCCCCCTCCCACCTCCCTCCGCCTTGGGTTGTCCTCTGGGTTGTCCCAGTGCACCAGCTTTGAGTGGCCTGCTTCATTCATTGAACTTGGACTGGTCATCTGTTTCACATATGGTAATATATGTGCTTCAATGCTATTCTCTCAAATCATCCCACCCTTGCCTTCTCCCACGGAGTCCAAAGTCTGTTTTTTACATCTGTGTCTCTTTTGCTATCTTGTATATAGGGTCATCGTTACCATCTTTCTAAATTCCATATATATGCGTTAATATACTGTATTGGTGTTTTTCTTTCTGACTTTCTTTCTTACTCTGTATAATAGGCTCCAGTTTCACCCACCTCGTTAGAACTGACTCAAATTTGTTCTTTTTTATAGCTGAGTAATATTCCATTGCATATGTGTACCTCAGCTTTCTTATCCATTGATCTACCAGTGGACATCTAGGTTGCTTCCATGTCCTAGCTGTTGTAAACAGTGCTGCAATGAACATTGGGGTACATGTGTCTCTTTCATTTCTGGTTTCCTCGATGTTTACACCCAGCAGTGGGATTGCTGGGTTGCATTCTATTTCTAGTTTTTTAAGGAATCTCCACACTGTTCTCCATAGTGGCTGTGCTAGTTTGCATTCCCACCAACAGTGTAAGAGGGTTCCCTTTTGTCCACACCCTCTCCAGCATTTATTGTTTGTAGACTTTTCGATAGCAGCCATGCTGACGGATGTGAGATGGTTCCTCATTGTGGGTTTGATTTGCAGTTCTCTGATAATGAGTGATGTTGAGTAGCCTTTGCTCATTTTCATTTGTAAGTGTTGATTTGTAAGAAATTTTCATATGAATGAACTCTGACTGTTTAACTCTTGTCCAGTTTGTTTTTTGCATGAGCTTTGTTTATGATGTTTTTGTCTGTTATAGAAATTTTACATTTTAATTAATCAAATTTGTCAATCACACATTGTATATCAGTAGAAATTGGTACAACCTCTTTAGAAAGCAGTTTGTCAGTTGCTGTTAAAATGTCAGGTCTCCTCTGTGAGCTAACATCCTGCTTCTAAAAATTGATCCAGTAGAAACATTTTTGAGTATTTAAATATATTCCAGCACATGACACATTCATACAGCTCTTAAAGTGCATTGACAAATGAATGGAGAAAATGGTCTCGTGAAATAGACTGGGAACCATTTTTTAAATTAATTCTTATTGAAGTCTCACTGTTTTACAATGTTGGTTAGTTTCTGCTGTGCAGTAAAGTGAGTCAGTTTTATATATGTGTATATATTTATATATATCCCCTCTTTTTTAGACTTTCTTAGACTTGAAACTGTTAGTAGCAGATATCTTGAGAACGGGGATTTTGGGAAGATACCACTTTATATTGCATTTAGTTTTGTAAAATTAAAACTGAAAAAATTGCTCTCTCTTTGTTTTTGACTGTGCTGGGTCTTTGTTTCTGTGTGGGAGCTTTCTCGAGTTGTGGTTCCGGGCTTCTCATTGCAGTAGCTTTTCTTGTTGGGGAGCATGGGCTCTGGGGTGTGTGGGCTCAGTAGTGTGAGGCACGGCTTAGTTGCTCTATGGCATGTGGGATCTTCCTGGACCAAGGATCAAGTCTGTGTCCCAGGAATTGGCAGGTGGATTCTTATGCACTGTACCACCAGGAAAGACCTAAGATTAGAACTTTTTTGCAACGAGCTTGTACTGATTTTTATCAGGAAAAAAGCCTTAAAATTTAAAAACTATAGAATAAAAAACTATCCTTATTCATTTGAAAAGTTGTACTCAGCTTAAAGACAGAGATAAACGCTTGCTGTTGTTCAGTTGCTCAGTTGTGTCCAACTCTTTGCGACCCCATGGACCTCAGCACGCCAGGCTTTCCTGTCCTTCACTGTCTCCTGGAATTTGCTCAAGTTCATGTTTATTGAGTTGGTGATGCCATCCAGCCATCTCATCCTCTGTCTCCCCATCTCCTGCCTCAATCTTTCCCAGCACCAGGCTCTTTTCCAGTGAGTCAGCTCTTTGCATCAAGTGACCAAAATATTGAAGCTTCAGCTTCAGAATCACTTCTTCCAATGAATATTCAGGGTTGAGTTCCTTTAGGATGGACTGGTTGGATCTCCTTGCAGTCCAAGGGACTCTCAAGAGTCTTCTCCAGCACCACAGTTCTAAAGCATCAGTACTTTGGCACCCAGCCTTCTTTCTGGTCCACCTTTCACATCTGTACATGACTACTAGAAAAAACATAGCTTTGACTGTATGGACCTTTGTTGGCAAAATGATGTCTCTGCTTTTTAATGTGCTGTCTAGGTTTGTTATAGCTTTTGAACACTATGAAGATTCAGGGCCCTCTTGCTGTAGCTGTTTCTCTGATCACTAAGATGTAATAATGCTGGGTTTGGAGTCACATGACCTGTGTTCAGGGTCTGGATTCTGCCATTGGAGCAGGTAGTTTTTTTGGTCAGCCTCAGTTTCTTCATCTTTAAAAGGAGAATAATGCCTTTGAGGTCAACATTGTTGCAGGGAGGTGCAATGAGCTCACACTGAGGAAAGTCCCAGTATAAAATTATTAATCCCCACATTTGGTTCAACATTGATTAAGAGTTTTCACTTAAGTGTCTGGTAGCCTGGGACTCATTTAATACTATTCCCAAATGTGTGTTCTATGACTCTGACCATGATCTTCGTGTAAGATGGTTCCTAATCTAGATCTCTAGCTTCTTCTTGAGTCTCTACTTTCAACTGCTGACTTGATAACATTATTTGAAGTATTTTATGGGCAACTCTTAATCTGTCCATAACTAAATTAATCTGGTTTCTCCAAACTGCCTCTCTTCCAGGTTTCTGGTCTGTTTATTAAAGGTTCTTTATATCATAGTGTGGGCTTCCGTTATGGCTCAGCTGGTAAAGAATCTGCCTGCAATGCAGGAGACCTGGGTTCGATCCCTGGGTTGGGAAGATCCCCTGGAGAAGGGAAAGGCTACCCACTCCAGTATTCTGGCCTGGAGAATTCCATGGACTGTATAGTCCATGGGGTCGCAAAGAGTCAGACACGACCGAGCGACTTTCACTGTCACTTGACATCATAGGGTTAGTAGGTCTGGGCTGTGGTCATTCTGCTGTCAGTTTGTTACATAGACCTTGGATGGTCTTGATTCCCTTTGTGTTATTTCTCACCCTAAACATTGCTTCTTCCTTTTTCTTTCTTATTCCTCCTTCAGCTCCCAGCTCATCCCTCTTATGAAAGTTTCCCCTACTCTCCCATTTGAAATTAACCTAGAGTGAATTGGCCAAAGTAAATTTGTGTTTGGCTAACCTTTTCAGCTTTTAGAAAAGTATGAATTACCATGAGTCTACTTTAACATGTGAGGAGAAAATTAGAATTGAAAAAACTAGACAAGAATACACATAGGCAGTGAAGCAGGTCATAGTCTCTTCATCCTTGTTGAACTTTCTGTTCTTTGTGTTTTTTCCTTGAAGTGGGGAACCGTAAGATGCCCCTTGGGGAAGAAAGGAGAGTCAGAAAAGTAATCATCTGCTGTGTTTCTATTTCTTTGTTCCTCTCTGATGATTTTTCCTTAAATATCCATTGGTTTAACTTGATGAGATATTTACAGAAAATTCAAGGTTTTGAACAGTTGGCTGTTGGTGCATTACTGAGAGTTCAGTAACTGCATTCTGAAATTGCAGGAGAAGTAGAGAGGAATGAATGCCACGTGCTCTGAAGGATCTGTGATACCAACCAAGGGTGGTATTCCTATTTGAAGATTGCATCACTCTTGTGTTTCCTTATACTTAGAATATAATTCTTATTTTTGTATCCCAGTGATCCTTGGTTGTCTTATTTTTATGTATATATTTTACTATTAATTTATAATATTTCTTATTTCACAATCATTTCTATAATGTTATTTCTGTCACCATCATTTCTGGCAGAATATTTTCCTACAGTATACTCTGAATTTTAGCAAAAATTATTTTTTTATGTTCCTTTCTTATCTTTGGAGAATTCCCCATTTAATGAATCTTGTTGAAAGAAAGTGTCTTCCTCCCACTGTGGAAACTAAAAAATGCCAGATATTTGCTTGACTTGTTCAGTCATGTGACCTAAGCTCAGCTATGTGGCTGTTCCTTTCCCGGACTTTGCATGGAGCTTCAGTTTTTTCAGATGACATGGAAAACCCCTCCAAAACAGGCAGATTGCTTTGAGTAAGAGGAGAATTTATTAAGGTGGCTGGATACAGGATCAGTTTATACTTCTAAATGCCAATAGCAAAAAATTGGAAAATATGTTTAGCATTATTTTTCTAAAGAAGCAGAGATCATGGACAGTGCATTCTGGTGATGGACAGTGGTGGTATTGGGGTCTCCAGGGAGTACAGGGGCAGAGTCCAGAGCACCGACTATTGATGGATGGTGAGGACTTGAAAGCTATGGCATTGTGACCATTCTGTGATTTTTGGCTCTGACCCCGCTTTATTTCTGCCGCCTTCCTAGCCTGGTTCCTCAGCCTCACTGGAGGTTCTGTGAATTCTAACCAGTAGTCTTCAGTAAATTGTTTTTCTAACTATTCTACCTGAGTCAATTTCTGTTGGTTCCAACTAAGATCCTGTTTGCCTAGAAACAATCTGAAAGCCATATGTAATTATTTTTAAGTTCCTAAACAATAGATTTCAAGTTGTGATCCTACAATGAAATAACAAATTCATCTTGTTGGGAAAATACCTAAAAGTAGTCTCTGAAAAGTTGAGTTTAGAGACTTTCTGGCTCCTTGGAGTGTTTTAATATTTGGCGTGAGAAAGTTTTGCTTTTTCCTCAGTTTCCGGTTTTACTGCTGTACACATCCTAGTTTGAGTTTTGCGGTGAGAGTGCCAGAGACCTTTAGTATGCTTCTTTAAGTTCTTTGATTTAAATTGAGTCAGTAGTGCTAGTTGGTTAGCAGGCCTGTGGGCAGGATTTGCAGAGCAGGTAAATTTGTAAATGAAAACAAATTGAATAATAACCAGAGAGAATTGATCCAGTTGCTGTGGATTTTAATTTTTTGTTCTATGTTTTATTTGCAAGGGAAAATTATTTGCTACTTAGTTAATTTTTTGGTCAGGTAATAGGATCATATGGTTTAAAAATTATAAATGTGTGTTATATACCCCAAAAAGTCTCTCCTGTTAGGCTGTTCCCCTTGCCTGTTGTTGTTGGATTTTTTATTTTAAGCTTTTATATTGGACATTAGCCAATTAACAATGTTGTGATAGTTTCAGGTGGACTGCAAAGGGGCTCAGCCATGCATATACATGTGTCCATTCTCCCCCAAACTCCTCTCCCATCCAGGCTGCCACATAACACTGAGCAGAGTTCCCTGTGCTTACAGTAGGTCCTTGCTGGTGATCCACTTTAAACACAGCCGTGTGTATGTGTCCCTCCCAAACTTCCCGCCTCCATCTCCCCTACCCCACCCCTGGCAACGGTAAGTTCATTCTCTTAAGTCTGTGAGTGTGTTTCTGTTTTGCAAATACATCCATTTGCATCATTTCTCTTTAGATTCCACACGTAAGGGGTGGCGTGTGATGCGTGCCCTTCTCTGCCTGCCTTCACTCAGCACGGCGCTTGGTACGGCCCCCTCGCCTGTTACGGTTTTCTCCCCATTCAGAGATGCTTCACGAGTGTAGGCGTGGATGTGTTATTTTTCTCCCCGTTTCTACATAGATGATATAATACTAACAGACTTTCATATTAGAACAGTAAGAGCTACCTAGGTTTCTTGTCAGTTTTGATAAAATGCCTTCCTAGAAAGTGGTTCATTTTATAAGTTTGAAAATTTGCTTTATATAGAGTGGAGCAAAGTACTGTTCTTTTTGTGATGATTCCGCCGTAATCTCTTTGTTCATGTGTGTGTTTGTATGCCCTTCCCCTTTGATGGGTTAGCCAGTGGGTCTGCTTTTACTCATTATCCTCTAAACCATCTTTTAGGTTCATAATTTCTCTCTTTTGTTTTCTAATTTATTAATGTCTGCTTTTAACACTATTAATTTTTCGCTTTTGTTGTTCCCATTTTATACTTTGCAAACATCTTGACCCAGATGCTACGCTGATTTATTATATGCTATTTATTTTTTCCTTTTGCTAATATAAGAACTAATATAAATTTTCTTTTGAGTACTGTGTTAGCTGTATCCCATAGGTTCTAATGTGAAATGTTTCAATTCTTATTAGTCCATGATTTGTGAAATTGAAGTATAGTTTATTTATAGTGTTACAGTTTCAGGTGTCCAACATGGGGATTCAGTGTTTCTGCAGATTATCGTCCATTTAAAGTCATTATAAATGGCTATATTTTTTGTATCTATTAATTTCCTACCCCTACCCTGCACCATCTGTGATTTTGGTTTGTGTTTCCTCTTCGACCAAGGAGATGACCAAGAGTGTTCTTAAATTTTCTTGTTGGTAGGGGCTTTTTGTTTTTTTGCATTGGTTATTTTGGGGGGAAGTTTCACATTTCATTTTTAAAAACTATTTTGAAATAATCTTCAACTTGTAGGAAATTTGCAGAAGTTATGCTGAGTTCCCAGGTACCCTGTCGCCGATCTCCCCAAATGTCGGCATCTTACATGGCCATAGTGTGCATCTGTGTGCATCCTGTGTGTGTCTGTTGGGAGGTGCAGCCCAATACCACAGGGTTTATTCTGGCCTCCGAGCTCATTCCTTAGTTTTATCTCTTTTGCTCCAACGATGAGAAGTTTGGTCCTCATGCTTCATAGTGTAGCTACTTACTTGGTGTGTGTGCTCAATTGTGTCCGACTTGCAGCCCCAGCGACTGTAGCCCGCCAGGCTTCTCTGTCCGTGGACCTTTTCAAACAGTACTGGAGCAGGTTGCCATTTCCTGCTCCAGGGGATCTTTCCAACCTGGGGATTGAGCCCGTGTCCCTTACATCTTCTGCATTGGCAGACGGGTTCTTCGCCACTAGCTCCACCTGGGAACCCCATCTACTTACTTGCTTAACCTACTTAAATCTGTTGATTGAAGTTCATTTTCTCGTTTTCCTCAAGAAAGGTTCATGTGAGGAATTTCTTTTTTTTCCCTAAGAGGTTAGGGGAGTAGTATAGTGCTGTTGCTGAAACTAGACAGATGTTATTCCAGCTTTCTTATTTTTGCTACAAGTAATCCATATTTAGTCTGATTGCCCAGAAGATTCTTTTTCAGTTTTAAAGCCTACTAATTTTGCTATAATATGTCTTGATTTTAACAACTATGTGTGGATCATTTTTCCTGGCACACGATATATTCTTTAGGTATATGGAGTCAAGTCTTCTTTAAGTTCAAGAAAGAACTTTTGAATGGTACCTTTTATTATGAAAACTTTAAGACATACAACAAAATTGATAGAATTTTACAGTAAATACCTATTTACAGACTACCTGAATTCTACTAATGTTTTCGTGTTTGTGTTTATCACATCTCTATCTATCATAATTTGAACCTTGCCCATTAAAAATTTGGATGGTGGTGTTGAGTTTTTCAGAGTTCTTTGTATATAATGGATGCCATTCCTTTGTCAAATACGTGATTTTGTGAATGTTTCCCCCAATCTGTGGAAGTCTGTGCATCTTTTTGCCTTGTCTTAGTGAGCACAACCTTTTCATTTTGATGAAGTTTAATTTGTCAATGTTTCTGACTTTGTCAACAGTTATGACTGTTGCTCTCCATGACTTAAGGAACCCTTGCTTCCCCCTAAATCATAAAGATTTTCTTCTCTGAAAAATTCACACTTCAACTCCTGCTTTAGGTCTACAGTCCATCTAGTGGTAATTTTTTGGTCACATTAAAGTTCACTGTTCTTATATGGATGTCATTTACTCTTGTACCAGGTACTGAAACACGTTCCTTTCCCCATTGGATTTCTTTGGTGCTTTGGTTGAAAATCCGGTGATCCTATAAGTGTGGGTCTTTTTTTGTTTTATTCCATTGATCTGTAGGTTGATCCTTATACAAATTCCTCACTATCTTAATGACTATAACTTTGAAGTATTGAAGTCAGGTAAGATTAAGTCCTCCAATTCTCTTCTTTTCAAGATTATTTTAGATACTTTAGGTCTTTTGCATTTCTGTGTATATTTTAGAATCATTCCAATCATTTCTACTATCTGCAGTTGCTTCACAACAGCTTCAACTGGGTGTGTTTTTCTTTTAAATTAATGAAGAAGTATTTGGTCCTGTTTTATGTTTTATGGCTATTGATGTAGTTATTTTTGTTCACAGGTTTTGATGAAGCTCTTCTTTATTTCTTGTGTTTTTCCTTAGTTGCTGTGTTGGTTCCTTCTTTGTGAATCATCATTGAAGGAAATGGCTTTTTTCTCTAGACTCCTGATTTATAGGAGGAGACGGCACAGGCTAGTTGGTGATTTGTTTTAGTTTTTGATCAAAAACCATGCCTTTGTAACTGCCACAGAGTCTGGCTGCTTCCTGCAAGTATAGCTAGTTTTCACAATTCTGCATGTTACCTTGGATTACTGGAATCAAACTGGGTTCCTTTTGAGTGTGAGAATTTTGGTTATTAATTTTGGTTTTACCGAAAATGGAGTTTGCAGTCGTAGCTGTTTCTCACCGGTGAGCATGTGTGACGTCAGCGCGGTGTTCCTGGGTGAGCTCTGTGTGAGCGCTTTGGTCTTTGTTGGTTAGACAGTCACTGTGCGTTCAGCTGGAGTTCTGACCTGAAGGCTTCGGGACTTGCTTCCACCCCACAGCACCTGACAAGTGCAGTTTCCTCAGAAACGGTGGCCATCGCTAGACTTAACATTTTCTCAAACTCGCATCATTACCTGTTTGTCATCTTTTTTAATAGAGGCAAAAGAATAGATTTCATTCTAAGTATGCTTTTACTCATTGAACTAGTATTTATTGAAGCACTAAAATGGGGAAGGTACTGGAGGAGATTAAAAAAAAAACCCACTAGACCGTAGATTGTGCCCTTAACTTGTAGTCTGGAATTACACAAGAATAATTTTTTCTGTACACTTTTCTTTTTTTGAAAAATTAGTGTTGGTTATATATGCACAAAGCTAAGTGCATTTAAGTTATATATGCACAAGAGTCCGATAGAATGAAAACAGCAGTCTCCTATCTTCATTCTTCCTCCCCCACCCCCATTTCCCTTCCTTTCTGTTCCCCATTTCCTCCCCCTCTGAGATCGCCAGCTCACTGGCCATCAGGGAAAGTAGAAATACTTCTTGTGATGCTGTTCAGTTGATTATCATTTTTGATCTTTTCGAAGAACTGACTCTTAGTTTTATTGCCTTTATCATTTCTATATTTTCATTTTATTTTTATTTATTTGATTAGTTTTTGTTGAAGTATAGTTGAATTATGTTAATGACTGCTATACAGCAAAGTGACTCAATGATACATATATATATATTCTTTTTCACAATCTTTTCCATTATTGAATATAGTGTTCATGCCTTTTGCAAACTTGCTGATGATCTGTCTAGTTATTAGTTGTTTCTATTCTTGAATTTAAATCACAGGTAACTGTCTTGGTACTTCAGAAGTATTTTTGACCTGTAATTTTTTTTAGCAGCTAGATTTTAAGATGTTGGGCTTCCCAGGTAGCTCAAACAGTAAAGAATCTGCCTGCAATGTGGGAGACCTGGGTTTTATCTTTGGGTCAGGAAGATCCCCTGGAGAAGGGCATGGCATCCACTCCATGGACAGAGGAGCTTGGTGGGCTAAGTCAAAGGGGTTGCAAAGGGTTGGACACTACTGAGCGACTAACACACACACACACACACACACACACACACACAGACTTATGCGTTGATTATAAATCACACAAATGCTGATCAGGAGAGGTGTGTGTGTGTGTGTGTGTGTGTGTATCTATATGTCCTATAAAAGTTGCTTGTAGTTATTTACCGAACTGTGGTGTTAGACATATCATTGAATGAAACAAAGCCTCTTCCCAATGAAACTTACATTGTCAAGAAGGACAGATAAATGTGTTAGATGGTAGTGAATAATATGTTAGATGGTAGCAGAGAATAAATCAGAGTGAATAATAAAGGAAGTACCGGTTTATTTGAGTGATCAGGACCTTTGGGCAAAGACCTGAAGGGTGCAGCAGCTGAACAGTCCAAGTGGACTCACAGTGTGTGCAAAGGCCCTGAGCTGAGAGCACTGCGTGGCACGTTTTGTGAACCAGCAAGGAGAGGCCTGTGTGACCGGAGCAGAGAAGGTAAGGGGCTCAGCAGTGGGCAGCAGGTGGAGGAGAGGGTTGGCCCAGATCGCTTAGGACTCGCCAGGCCATCACGAGAATGTGACTTTTACCCTCAGTCAGAGAACTGACAAAAAGTTTTTATTTTTGGTAAAGAGCCACATGACAAACGTTTTAGACTTTGCAGGACATTCAGTCTCTATTGCAACTGCTCAACTCTGCTGTTGTAGCCCCCCAAACAGCCAGAAACAATACGTAAATAAAAGGGTGGGCTTGTGTTCCAGTAAAGTTTTTAGTTTATGAAAACAAAGAGTGGGTCTGTTTTGCAAACTGCTGATGTAGAAAGTCATTTGAGAGCTTCAAGTAGAAAAGATGCCTGACTGGCTATTTTTTTCTTTGAAGGCACTTTTGTTGTCGTTCAGTTGCTCAGTCGTGTCCGACTCTTTGCCACGCCATGGACTGCAGCACACCGGGCTTCCCTGTCCTTTACCATCTCCCAGAGTTTGCGCAAACTCATGTCCATTGAGTCAGTGATGCCATCCAACCATCTCATCCTCTGCCACCCCTCTTCTCCTCTTGCTCTCAGTCTTTCCCAGCATCAGGGTCTTTTCTAGTAAGTCACTTTAAAATACTTTATTTGGAAATAATTTTAGAATTACAGAAAAGTTGGAAAAGTGATGCAGAATATCCCCTTCACTGCACTGACTCTAATGTTAATAACTCACGTAGCCACATTTGAATGATTAAGACCAGGAAATTAATCTTGACATAATGCTATTAGCCAAACTGTAGACATGATTCAGATTCCATGTTTTTACGTCTAAGGTCACTTGTCTATCCAGTGTACAAGCCAAAGTATCACATTGCATTTAGTTGTTCTGTTTCCTTAATCTCCTCCTATCTATGACAGTTCTTCAGTCTTTTCTTGTGTTTCATGAACTCGGAGACTTTTCATGAGTTGTTCAGTTGCGTCCAACTCTTTGTGACCCCATATACTGTAGCACGCCAGGTTGCTCTGTCCTCTACTATCTCCCAGAGTTTGCTCAAATTCATGTCCATTGAGTCAGTGATGCTACCTAACCATCTCATCCTCTGCCACCCCCTTCTCCTTCAATCTTTCCCAGCATCAGGATCTTTTCCAGTGAGTTAGCTCTTCGCATCAGGTGGCCAAAGTATTGGAGCTTCAGCTTCAGCAACAGTCCTTCCAATGCGTATTCAGGGCTGATTTCCTTTAGGTTGATAGCTTGACTGTTTCAGAAACTACACACTAACTGTGGTACTTGTTACCTTCATTGGTTGCTGCTGCTGCTGCTAAGTCGCTTCAGTCGTGTCCGACTCTGTGTGACCCCATAGACGGAAGCCCACCGGGCTCCCCCACCCCTGGGATTCTCCAGGCAAGACCACTGGAGTGGGTTGCCATTTCCTTCTCCAATGCATGAAAGTGAAAAGTGAAAAGGAAGTCGCTCAGTCGTGTCTGACTCTTAGCGACCCCGTGGACTACAGCCTACCAGGCTCCTCCATCCATGGGATTTTCCAGGCAAGAGTACTGGAGTGGGGTGCCATTGCCTTCTCCGGTAGGTTCTACCTTCATTGGTAGGTCTGCAATTTATTATGAGCTGCCAACCGCATTGTGGCACATGCCTGTCATTTTAATCCTTTTGTCATGTGTACATGCTATCTTTCTGGAATTCTCACTGGGTCCCCACCCAGCACGCACTCAAGGACACAGTCATTTTCTGTGCAGCAGTCAGTCTCCTTTTGGCAAGTCTGTTCTGCACTCTCCAGCTGCTGTCTTCAGATTTCCCTTCCTGCAGTGTGATCTGGAAATGTCTCCAGGCGAAAGTCGGGACAATCGTGATGCTCAGTTCTCTCTCAGAGAATCCCATCCTGCACAGCCTGCTGTCCACTGTCTGAGAACAGCTGGATCATATATTTTGCCCAGCTTTTTAGTTGTTTATTGTTGTTGTTCAGTCACTAAGTCGTGTCCAACTCTTTATGACCCCATGGACTGCAGCACGCCAGGTTTTCCTGTCCTTCACTATCTCCTGGAGTTTGCTCAAACTCCTGTCCACTGAGTCAGTGATACTATCCAGCATCTCATCCTCTGTTGCCCTCTTCTCCTTTTGCCTTCAATCTCTCCCAGAATTAGGGTCTTTTCTAATGAGTCAGCTCTTCATATCAGGTGGCCAAAGCATTGGAGCTTTGGTATCAATCCTTCCAATGAATATTCAGGGTTGATTTCCCTTAAGATTCACTGGTTTGATTTCCCAGATTTCCCAGGCAAGAATACTGGAGTGGGTTGCCAGTTCCTTCTTTAGCTGATCTTCCCAACCCAGGGATTGAAGCTGCATCTTCTGCATTGGCAGGCAGATTTTTTTTTTTTTTTTTTTTACTACTTAGCCACCAGGGAAGCCCTGTCCATTTGTGATGTCCAGTATCAAATAAGAATTTATTATTGTTATCCTGCATGCCAAGGAGCCAAAACAAGGGACCTATAACTGGAAGAAAATGTAGCCACTAGGAGCAAGGACAGAGGACTTCAGCAAAGCTGTCGATGGAATAATGGAGAGCTGTCAGGAAGCATTGTCAGGAACAGTGTGCTGTTTTGGATCTGTCAGGAATTCTCTGTTCCTTATTAATTCCTGAATATTCAGGAATTAAGAGGAGAGGCAAGCCTCTCCCTGGGGCTGAGGAATCCAGGCATTTCCTTCATTAGTTTTTCTATATGGTGATAAGTACCCTCTTCCTTTTTATGAACCATATGGTAAAAGTGATTATTTACAACCCTCTCTCTTTCATATGGATGACCTCATGTTTCCTTGATAGCTTGTAAGTTTTGATTTTATCTCTGCTGAAAATAGCTACCTTGTAAGACAGTGTAAATACCCACACAATGTTGAATAAAACACCTTTGCTCCATCAGAGCTTTGGTGCCCATGTCTTGCTTTCTTTGTCTCTCTTTCTCTCTCAGGCTATTTCCTTGGAGCGCAGAGGTCCTCTGGGTTCACTTTCCTGCCCAGGCTTCTAAGACCCTCTCAAGAAGGCGCTCTGTGCCTACACCCTATCTAGAGGGCACCTGAGGCCTTCGTGAACAGAACAAGCTCTGTGCAGCGGCTTTATTGGCTTTCTGCGTAAACCAAGGAATATCAGCCTCTTTCTCTCTCCTTTACTTTCTTATCGGTGGACTCCAGACCACCAGGTTCCGGTCCATTAAAGGACCTCAACAAGTGGCGCCCGAACAGGGACTTGAGGCCATCCAGCCCTTGTGCAATGTAAGCCAGGCTCTGGTCCCCCACCTTGTCACAGAAGGACACGTCCAGCCCCTAGAGGTGCAGGCTGCCCATGGCCAGATGCATGACGCCCGTGTCGCTGATGTTGTCGCACGAGCACAGGTTGAGGCTGCGCAGGCTGCCCATGTGTGACGGGTGCAGGAGGCCGGTGTCCGAGATGCCCCCACAGAAGCTGAGGTTGAGGAGCCTCAGGCCCGTCAGCCCCCAGGAGATGTGCTTCAGGGACAGGTCCGTGAGCTTCTGGCAGTCCTGCCCCGTGAGCTGCTCCAGACCCAGGCGGCCCTCGGCCCTGCTGCACGTCATGCCTGCCAGGTGCCCGATGCCCATATCCGAGAGATGGCGGCAGCTGCGGAGATCGAGGCCCTTGAAGTGCTGCAGGGCCCAGGCGATGAGCAGGAGGCCAGTGTTGGTGATGTTGCTGCAGCTGCCCAGCTCCAGCACCTCCAGGCCCTTGAGGTACTGGGAGATGCGGCCCAGGCTGCTGTCAGTGATCTGCTTGCAGAGGTTCAGGTTGAGCGCGCGCAGCCAGCCGATCTCCTGCAAGAATGTGTGGCCCAGCCCGTTGTCGGTGAGGTTGTAGCAGCCGCTCAGGTTGAGGCTCTCGATGTTGGCCATACCCTGGATCACGTAGCTGAGGCCGCGGCGCAAGCTCAGGATCTGCACCCGGCGGATGCCCGGAGCCTGCAGGCTGCGCCGTGTGCCCCTTGTCACGCACGTCCAGGTAGCCAAAGATCATGGCCAGCAGCTCGGGAAACAGGCATGAGATGTGCATCTCCATCTTCCTCCCCGCGGTGCCGGGGAGGGCGCCCCCGAGGCCCGGCCCTTGCTGGGCTCAGCCCCGCTGCGCCGGGCCAGCGCTGCCCCGCTGCCACCCCCGTGCCCCCAGCCACATCCTCCGGCACCACGGGGCCGGGCTGCGTGCTCTTTACTTTCTTATCAGTCGACTCCGGACCACCAGGTTCCAGTCCATTAAAGGACCTCAACAGAGAGCCAGCAGGGGTTATTTAGAAGGTAACTGTAAAAGGTGGCTGATAGCATCCTTATTTCTGTGGCCTATTTTCATTACCACCTGGTGGCTTGTTTGGCTAGTTCAACCTTCCTATCTCACCAGGACTCACCCAGTATAGCATTGCGAGCCCAGCCTTCCTGCTCAGCATCTCATTGATCCCATACTCCCAGCTTGTACATGTGTATACTAATAGTAGTATATTATACCCTCTAAAATATATCCAAAATAGAAAAATTTACACTGTGATGTATTCCAGTGGATTATCTTACACATACCCTGTCTAAGGGTTTCCCTTGTGGCTCAGAATCTTCCTGTAATGCAGGAGACCTGGGTTTGATCCCTGGGTCAGGAAGATCCCCTGGAGAAGGGAATGGCTACCTACTCCAGTATTCTTGCCTGGAGAATCCCGTGGACAGAGGAGCTTGGCGGGCTACAGTCTATGGTATTGCAGAGAGTCAGACACAACTTAGCAACTGAACATGCATGCACTCAGAGTTTGAGGATATGGATATGCTGTGGATATAAATATCCCTGCTTATGGTGTAGACACTAAGTAAATATTTGTGGAATGAAATGAGTAGAAAGAAGATAGTAAATTTACTTATGTGTGTAAAGTGTGAGTGTACTAAGTTGTTTTAGTCGTGTCCAGCTCTTTGCAACCTGATGGACCGTAGCCTGCCAGGCCCCTCTGTCCATATATAAAGGACGTTTTAAAAATGTTCTTTAAACACAGAATCAGTTTTTTAAAGACAGTTTTTACCTTCAAGTGATTTAAAATTCAGTCTTTTTAATTTTATGTTCTTTTTGATCTACTGCTTAAAATTTCTTCTTTTCATCCAAGTGACTGTTTTACAGCTGGTATCTGTTAAAATTCTCTGACATTTGCAACATTTATTTTTCATAGGAGGTTGCCTCTAACATTCTGTTTTATTCATTGGACCATTAGAAATAAGTTTCTATAATTTATTTGTAGAAGTATCTTTTTACTCAGATTTCTGTTTCACATATTTGTTCTTTGCAGTATCACAGAACATAACAGCTATAGCATATTCAAAAGTGATATGATATTTTATATATTAATTGAGTTTAATCAAAAGTTTCTGGAAATATTTTGACTCTGTTGCAATTTCCTGACTGCCATGACATTTGGCAAAGAATTATTTCTTTTTAAATTGGACTGTATAAATTACTGATTTAAGGTAAAGATTGGAATTTGTTACTTTCCTTTCATCTAATTTACACACTACTGGTAAAATTGATTCTTAAGCCAAGCATACATGTTGATGCGTGGTTACGTATGTGTGACTTTACAGTGGTGAGTTGTCACTATTAGTGACTTATTGAACCTGCTTCTATGCTTCTTAAACTTTTCCTTATATATCCCTAAGAGAAGCTGACCCACAGTTTGGTATGCACAGTCTGAAATCCTTCTTTTTCTATGTTTAACTTTTTTCTTGGTTTTATGTTTTTGATTTTTATTTGGAATTCACATAACATACAGTTCACCTATTTAAAGTCAGAGTTCTATAGCCATCATCTCAATCAATTTTAGAAGATTTTTTTATCATCTAAAAAAGAAATTTTGCACCCCTTAGCCATTACTCATCAATACTGCTTACCTCTAGGCTTAGACACTACTTAGTAGATCACTAATCTACTTTCTGTCTCTGTCTCTGAGACTTTCTGTCTCAGATTTTTTTTAAAATTCTGGACAGTTTTTAAAAGTACAGTTATGAACTGTACGTGGTCCTTTGTGACTGGCTTCTCTCACGTAGCCTAATGTCTTCAGGGTTCATCTGTGTTTCAGTATGTATTTATACATCTTTTGGTTTTAATTAAAAAATAATTTTGCTTAACCATAAAAAAGACTTGATATTCCAAGGGGGGGGTAAATGCTCTTTCTTCTTTTCAATGTATGTCTACTCTTTTCCCCCACCTATCTCAATCATATCGTATCACTTACATACCCTTGGAATAAATATTTCAGTCATAGATTCAGAGATACATTCTGATAATTGGGTAACAGTATTACGTTTTAAAAAGTCTTCATGTAGAACTTCCCTGGCAGTGCAGTGATTAAGACTTTACCTTCCAGTGTAGGAGGTGTGGGTTTGATCCCTGGTCAAGGAGCTAGATCCCACAAAGCCTCTCAACTTAAAATAAAACAACAAAACAGAAGCTGTATGTAACGAATTCAATAAAGACTTTAAAATGGTCCACATAAAAAAAAAATCTTAATGTCAGTTAATGTGCAACGTAAGGGTTGTGTGTACTGTTAGGTATGGATCACTTGCGTTTTAGGTTTTATTATACATTACATGATAGATCTGTGTTCACATAAGACTATTCTTGGACAGACTCCTGGGATAGGGAGCTGCTCTTCTGTGTCTTGTATTCCCATTTCCTTGGGTAGGCAGATCACTGGCTCTTAATAAATGCTTATCAAATTGAATTTCAGGTATTAGTAAACTCACTAAAGGTTACACAAACCAGAATTGATTGTGTTCTCCAAAATCATAGCCTGATGAGTGGTGAGATGTGTTTGGGTTTGTGTAGGGGAAGGATGGAGGGTTTTGAGTTGTGTGTTAGTTGTATTCCCATAATTCTTTGTTAGGAATTTGAAGGCTACATTCTTAATGAGTTTCCTCACTCTTACGTCTTTAACAGTAAAATAGGAGTTACTTTCAATGAACAGAAATTACAGTCAAAATACTTTTTAAAAAAGACTTCTGCTAAAACAATTAAAAAAAAAATTCAGTGGTTTTGTCATATCCAGGCTTAAAGCTTTATCTTTTTTGGTGAGTTTTGTTTTCCTCAAGTATGAAGTGTTTTGGCAGTCTTTGTAACATAGATCATATTATATATATCATTGATTCCTTTTAACAATTGAGCATTTTAAGCTGTCACTGTAGTTAAAATTGTTTGGGAGTATTGGCTGTCCACTTGTATATACTTTAGAAGTTGACAGGTTTGTTAAACTTTTTTTTCTGATTTGTTAACACGCTCTTGACTTGGATTCTCATTATCAGCCTAAAAATAAAATAATAAAAGTAATAAAGAATAACACAGCTTTTTATTACATAGCTTTTTCATTTAATGTCATAGTCTCTGAGATATTATCTCCTCCCACCCTTTTTTCTTTTAAATAGGATAGGAAACTGAGGCTCAGCATAGTGATTTTAGATCACACAGACCAGTAGCTCGGGAGACAAATCTTGAACCTAGATTTTATGATTCCAAGTGGAAATTCTTTCCCTATTGCATGCTGTGTCTGGTATTTATTCACTACTTATAGTTTGGATGTTGCAGAAGTAGAAATAGTTTCTGTGCTCACTTTTTTCTGCTGAATTGAATGGAGACAGAGACAATTGAAAGCAATAAAAACTTAAGAATCTGCTTATTGTATTGGTAAATACTCAGTGATATATGGCAGGGTCATAGAGTACAACTTATGTAAATCCCATAAGTTATCTGAAAATTTCATGTTTCCAATGAATGTTTTAATCATTTATTTAAGTTCAGATTTAAAAGTTAAATATGAAATAAAGATATAAAAACATAGAAACATGAATGTTGGTATAATTTTTTTTTTCTCTCCCAGACAGATACTGATTATGTAAATGGTGTTGTAGCCAACCTGGAGAAAGAGTAAGTTCTTAATTATGGAATTGAAAATATTTTAGTTACTATGATCTCTTGCTTTTTGTGAAAAGAAAATACCTCCTTTTATAGTTCATTTTTCTGTGGAGTTCAGTGTTCATTAGATCACCTACCACTGGTCTTTTATATGTAAATTATCATAAAGTATACGTATGTATATCGGGTTACTTGATGGGATACATTGGTGTATTTCATTATAGAGAAGACTTGAATGTCATATATAACACTATCAAATAACAGTCTTTAACCTCAAAGACAGTTAGTAGAGAGAGAGGCAACATTTAAAAAAAAAACTAAGATCATGGCACTTGGTCCTACCACTTTATGGCAAATAGAAGGGGAAAAAGTGGAAGTAGTGACAGATTTTATTTTCTTTGGCTCCAGAATCACTGCAGATGGTGACTGCAGCCATGAAATTAAAAGACACTTGCTCCTTGGAAGAAAAGCTATGACAAACCTAGGCAGCATATTAGAAAGCTGAGACATCACTTTGCTGACAAAGGTCCATCTAGTCAAAGCTGTGGTTTTCCCAGTAGTCATGTATGGATGTGAGAGTTGGACCATAAAGAAGGCTGAGTGCTAAAGAATTCATGCCTTGAAACTGTGGTGTTGGAGAAGACTCTTGAGAGTCCCTTGGACTGCAAGAAAATCAAACCAGTCAATCCTAAAAGAAATCAACCCCAAATATTCATTGGAAGGACTGTTGCTGAAGCTCCAATATTTTGGCCACCTAATGCAAAGAGCCAGCTTATTGGAAAAGACCCTGATGCTGGAAAAGATGAAAGGCAAAAGGAGAAGGAGGTGGCAGAGGATGAGATGGTTAGATAGCATCACAGACATAATGCACACGAACTTCGGGAGATAATGGAGGACAGAGGAGCCTGGTGTGCTACAGTCCATGGGGTCAGAAAGAGTTGGACACGACTTAGCGACTGAATAACAATGACACTAAATGAGATCACTTAAATCTTTCACGCTCTGTTTACCAAGAGAAAAATTTTCTGCTGTCAGGGCAGCCAGTCAGGAACCAGTTTCAAATCTCAATGCTAATAATGTCTAAAAATATGCAAAGGTTTATTAATAGTTTATTGTGAGTGGAGCACGTAGCAGGTAATAGGTGGACAGCTTAGTAAGTTGCAGATACCATTGTTGTTCTTGTTCAGTGGCTAAGTCATGTCTGACTCTTGGCAACTCCATGGACTGCAGCACACCAGGCTTCCCTGTCCTCCAGTCTCTCCCTGAGTTTACTCAAAGTCCTGTCCATTGAGTCGGTGATGCTATCCGACTCTTCATCGCCGATACCATTAGTTTTTATAACACTGCCCTTGTAGATTTCATAGTGATATCATAAAATTAGTCCTGCTATGGGTTTCTTGATTGAAATGTATCTGTTGTTGCCCCCAAAAGACGTATTTTTATGTGAATTAGGCAAGACAAAAGAGGAGCCAAAGAGTTTGCCAACTCTAGGATAATATGGCTCTATCTTTGTCTATCAGTATGCTAAAACCAGAAATTTTTACAAATATATGCATAGTTCAGGATTAAATTGTGCATTTGTTAGATTTCCCCTCAATTGCTCACTTTCTTGGCAGCCTTTATACAAGCACAAATTGGTGTAGAATCCTTAAATATAGGTACCAGGCAATCATTGGTCCCCCTTCCCACAGAGCACATGGGCAGGTCTGAGGGGCTTATACAAGGATTCCGTTGGTTCCTTCTTGCTCAGTGTGCAAGAAAACCAAGCCCAGGAAAAAGGGTGGTGAAGCACCAGGAAACTTTGTGTAAAGGCAAGTAATTGTGTTTTGTGGAGATTTGCAAACCTGAAGTAATGAAGAAGGCAGATGCAAAGCAAATTACATTTGAATCAGTGAAGATGGATTTTAAAAACTTTAGGACAAATTTTCCTATCCTTGCACAACTTGCAGACATTGAGACATAGTTTGATGTACCCTCACAGGACAAGATCACCCCCAGGTGAGAAATACTATTTTAAAGTGACATACAGTCTGTATCCCACAACTAAGCGTTCCTGAAAATGAAAAAACTGGTTTTGCTAATATATGTGTATATTGGTATACATACACATGCATTAGGTTGTGTTTCTTTCTTATTTTCTGCGGCACCTTGATTGCTTTTTAAGAATTCTAATTTTGGGGGGACGTCAGTCCCTGCAGTTGGCCTAGAATTTCAACGAATCAGTGATGAGCTGCTTCACTTACCACATTGTGACTGTAGCAGTATACTTTACTGGTGTATTTTTCTGTTAAATACTTAAGTTGATCATTAAGATATAAAATCCCACAGAACTTCTATAACTCAGCCCACCTTTCTCATGACAGATTTTCTAAAGAAATCAGTTCTGGCTTGGTGGAAATAATATCACCTCCTGAAAGCTATTATCCTGACCTGACGAACTTAAAGGAGACATTTGGAGATTCTAAAGAAAGAGTAAGGTGAGCCTGTGGTGTTTAAAATCGCCCACCTTTGTGAGTATAATATGTAATAACTGTCATCCTTGTTTTTCAAAACTGTACTCATTTTGAAAGTGAAAGTCACTCAATTGTGTCCAGACTCTTGGTGACCCATGGACTATAACCTGGCTGCTTTGTCCTTAGAATTCTCCAGGCCAGAATACTGGAGTGGGTAGCCAGCAATTCCCTTCTCCAGAGGATCTTCCCAATCCAGGGGTCGAACCCAGGCGCCCACATTGTAGGCAGATTCTTGACCATCTGAGCCACCAGGGAAGCCTTCATTTTAGGGTTGAACTAATTAGTGAGAGCTAATGCCTTTTTGATTATTTGGTTGGAAATTCTGTGGAGTTCCTGATGAGAGGTTGAATTTGGTCAACATAGTGAATTTTATAACCGTGCTGCTCTGTGCTGCTATAACTTTTCTTAAGAGTATATTCAATATAACTCAAAGTTAGTCCAGATAGAAATCTCATGTCTGCATGAAACATAAATGAGAACTGATTCAATAAAAGTAATAAAAACAATAATAGTCTTCTGCAGAATCATACTGCAATAAAACAGTCAATTTATTTATCTCTAAATCTCTAACATTGAAGGAGTTAGAAGCTTTTCTTGTGTTGTTGTTAAAGACAAAGTAATCTAAGAGATATTAGCATCATTTTTGGATTGTCTATAACCAGAAAAAAGGACAAAAATGATGTTTTGGGAAGAGATTTATTGTATTTCTTGAGTTGTTAATTTGTCACAAAGACAGATATGTCTCTATAATTGGTTAATTGTCTCTCAATGAATATGTTACTTAAAACATTTAGGATTGAGTTTGTTTAAAAAAAAAAAAAAAACCCAGTGAATAGACTCATTAAATTCAGAACAGCTTATAAGGTATTTTCTGGAGAAGTTTACTTAGTGGTTCAGAGCTTTAGTTCTATTGTGTGTGTGTGTGTGTGTGTTAACTGGCTTTTAAAAAACCACTTCTCTATATTCAGCATTCGTCAGTGGGTTTCTGTAGGCTACCAAGAATTCATCAAAAGGACCTAATATTGTAAATTTTAATACAATGTTTAAGATTTTTTTTAAAAAAACTTTTACCTATATAGGAAGCACTAGTTCATGGAGACATTAAGATATCACTGAAAAGAGGGCCTGTAGTCAAGAAAATTTGGAAAATATTGAATTAAAAACTTTTTTCAACAGATGCTACTTACTGCTGAATGTTTCAATGCTTCTAATATATTAATGTGTCTCTAGAAAAGAAATAAATGTCCTTCCCAAACTTACTAGACATTAGACTCCTTTTTCCCTCAGGACATCTTGAGGATTAGTGTTTTTGAGAATGTATTTTGATAAAACCTTCTTAAAGAAAAGTGAATTCTCTTGCACTCTTTCCTAAGTGGATACACCATGTATGTGTGGCTCCATCCATTTATTTGTCTACCTATCTATCTAATGTATGACTATTGTTGTTTAGTTGCTAAGTTATGTCTGACTCTGTGACCCTATGGAGCCCTCCAGGCTCCTCTGTCCATGGGATTCTCCAGGCAAGAATACTAGAGCGGGTTGCTGTTTCCTTCTCCAAGGGATCTTCCTAATCCAGGGATCGAACCCATGTCTCCTGCATTGCCAAGCAGATTCTTTACCACTGAGCCACCAGGGAAACCAATATATAACTGTACATTTTGTATAATATCATATTATCATATATACAATATATGTGATATTATATATAGGGCATATAACATTGTTATATATTACAAAATATACATCTAACCTTCTTTTGCTAACTTTGAGTCTGATTCCTAACTTATTTTTGAACATTTTTATTTCAGATGGAGAACAAAGCAAAACCTAGATTATTGTTTTCTAATGATGTATGCTCAGGAAAAAGGCACATACTACATCCAGGTAAGTTTTTCCTTTAGTTTTTTTTTCACAGTTTTTTAAAGAAAAATAATATCGAGGGTCTGTTTTCATTAGAATGGAGTTTCAAAAGCATGAGCACTCTAAAATATTTAAGATGATAGTAGTGTAGCAGAGCAGAAGGGTCAGACACATCTCTAAGAGCGTGGGCTCTGCAGCTGCACTCCCTGGTTTATCTCTTAATGATTTAGTGGTCTTAAGGCAGAGAGTGGTTTTGTGCAGTAATACATTTACATTTGAGTTCAGGATTATAAAACCAACATCTATTGTCATGTTCTTGGCTGTAGAATCCTATGGATAGCAGAGCCTGGCGGGCTACAGTCCATGGGGCCGCAAAGAGTCGGACATGACTGAGTGACTAATGCAGACATACACACGCACACAGGTGCGACTTTCAGTAGCGTGGCTGAAACAGTAAGTCCATCATGATGCAGGTTTTAAGTGAGCCAGGTGGGCAACAGCTTAAGTAATTCTAGGAAGCTCTTATTTTTTCCAAGTGTTCTTCAGTTAATATTTAAGCTTAAATTTCTGCACTGGGATTTCACTTCTTCAGTCAGATATCTTTATCCCTGTTCAAAATGCAGATACCCCTGAGAGGTATATATAGCACATGAAGTGTGTCAGGTTTTATTTTTTCTTTTTTTCAGTATAAAAAGTTTATTAGGTGCTAGGAGGATGTGTGGATAAGAGTGGCAAGAAGCAGCCCTGAGTCCCTGAATTAGGAAGGAAATGGCTGGGCGGCTGCTGGCAGGGACTGGGGAGGGAAGGAAAGATGGAAGGAAAGGGGCTGGCATCCCGTGGAACGGCGGACTTCTTGAGGGCAGACTTTTGTCTCATGATGCTGTACCTTGGGCCAGCTGTATTCAAGTGGGCATGAACCCTTCCTCGAGTCACAGGATGAAAAATAGAAATGGTGATAGGGCATGACATGTCTATTATAGGATACAACAGCTGTGTGTATAAAAACACGGTACCCTAGATATAGGTCGTGGGTTTCCTCCAAATGCTTCAGAGAAGTCTGATTTTAAAATAATAATAATAATTTTGAAGCATTTTAACATACCCCCAATATTATTGTGGACTTCCCAGGTGGCTCAGACAGTAAAGAATCTGCCTGCAATGCGGATAACCCGGATTCAGTCTCTGGGTGGGAAGATCCCCGGGAGAAGGAAATGGCAACCCCCTCCAGTATTCTTGCCTGGGGGAAATCCTGTGGACAGAGGAGCCTGAAGAGCTATGGGCCATAGGGTCACAAAGAGTAGGACACGACTGAGCAACTAACACACACACACACAATATTATTGTGGTTGAACCTTGCTGTTTGTTTCAGGCCCAGTATATAAATATTTACATTATGGTCAAGAACTTTATACACAGCATTAAAAAGTGCAGCTGTATTACTTTTGAAATTTGTTTTCAGTTTTCTTCCAGGGGAATGATTAATGGAACCAATAAAGCTCTTGGGAGGGAATGTAGGAAAAGTTCATGTTTAAGAAATTGAGGAAAGGACAGGGTTAAGAAAGAGGGTGGTTAGGAAAATTTCCCTTAAGCAAGGTCAGTATATGAGATACTGCAGTATTATATGAGATCTTAAAACAACAGCTGCTATGAACTAACATTTATTGCACACTTATCCGGTCAGGCATTATTTTTTACACTTCATGCTTTCCACACATTAACCCATTTACTATGACCCTTTGTATAACAGAAAGGTGCTGTACATCCTGGATCAAAGTGTGTTTGGCTGCAACTTAATGTACAGTTGTTGTTTAGTTGCTCACTCAGGTCTGACTCTCTTGTGGCCCTGTGGACTAGAGCCCACTGACTGGCTGCTCTGTCCATGGATTTTCCAGGCTGGCGTGGGTTGCCATTTCCTTCTCCAGGGGATCTTCCCGACCCAGGTATCCAACCTGTGTCTTCTGCATTGGCAGGCAGATTCTTTACCTCTGAGCCACCAGGGAAGTTAACATGCTATAGTCACCTTTTCCGAGGCATAATTTTTGGACAAATAGGGTAATTTTAAGAATGTCCAGTGGGTCTGTCTTAGACTCAGTGGTTACTCTGTGGTCATCACAGGTGTACATCTAAAGGGAAAAGAAAACGCCACCTGCCTCACTGCTTTGCTTGTGGCTTGTCACGAAGTTTTCCATGACAGCCGCAAACCCGGATTCATAAAGTGCTCTATTGCAAGTGACTTGGACTTGAAGACAGTCTTCTGGAAAACTATTCGGTGATACAGACACTTCGTGGGTGGTACTGCCTCGTTCTTCCTGTATCACACCATGATGCACGCTGAGTCAGCTTGCCCCACTTTTAGGGATGCTGAGATTTAATCCATGGGTGTAGGGGTGTCAGTCTCATCTCTCCTTCATTAAAAAGCTACCCAGAAGCCATTTCTTGCATGGTTTGAGCTTCTGTAATTATTTTCCCCCAGATTGCTTTTTTTGTTAGAGGTTGCCAACTGGTAATTTTCTAATTCTATAAATTGTAATGTTCTTATAAATAGAGCTCTTCTGTAAAAGGACTCTCCCTTCTTAACTGTTTGGCGATGTTGAAAAATAGTTTACAAAGGAAAAGAAGATTAAGTGCTTGATTCTTTCTCTTTATTAATTTTTAAGTTGACACCGTAGCAGTCTGCAGTGGTGACCATTTTCAAAGTATTGTTGTGAACTCATGGATTTTTACAACTAGATTTGGTTTGCCTCAGTCTTTCAATCATTATTTCTAAATGTTCATTCATTTATTTATTTGGCTCCACCGGTCTTAGCTGTGGCACATGACAACTTTTAGTTGTGGGCATGCAGGATCCAGTTTCCTGACCAGAGGTCAGACCTGAGCCCCCTGCATTGAGATCACGAGGTCTTAGCCACTGGACCACCAGGGAAGTCTCTGCGATCATTATTGATACTGACGCTTGTACTGGCCCATCCTAAGCCAGTGAGAATTTCTTCAAATGGGCTCTTGTATTCTTTTCATGTAAGCCTGGTAATCACCCGGATCACTTCCTTATTGACTGGCACGTCTTGCGCATTTCCTGTCCCGGATGTAGAACCAGCCATTTCTTTAAGGAGTCCTGTTTGTTTTAGCGGTATACAGTATTTAGAACCACATTGTGCACTGGAGATGCTCATGGCTACTGTCTTTGCTTCTACGTATTTTAGTAAGGAAAGGAACATCTTATTTCTCAGAGGACAAAAAATCACATGTATATACATGATAATCCCAATTCAAGTGTAAGATTATAATATTTCTATTTAACTTTTTTGAATTTTATGTATCTTCTTTTCTCTTACATTCAAAGCCTTGGTTTTAGTAAAATTATCTAAATAACATAATTCTTTTATTCTATAGTAGACCTAGAATGGGCTCTTCTGGTGGCTCTGTGGTAAAGAACCTGCCTGCAATGCAGGAGACATGGGTTCAATCCCTGGGTCATGAAGATCTCCTGGAGAGGGAAATGGCAACCCACTCCAGTATTCTTGCCTGGAAAAGCCCATGGACAGAGGAGCCTGGTGGGCTACAGTCCAAGGGCTCACAGGGTTGGATACAACTTACTGACTAAACAACAACAATAATACCTAGAACAGTTTCAAAATAACAGTATCAATTAAACTACTAAATGCAATTAAAAATATTTTATTCTTGTTTCCCTCCCGAAGAGTATATCCTGATATGGGTATATAGTCAAAATTCCATATTTGAAAGTCAGTTGATACAATTCTTCATATTATGTGACCACATTAATAACAACCTGATATGAAAGTAGGTTCATTTATTTCCATTTGTATTCAGTGATTAGCATTTTTTTTCTTTTTTAGTTGTAAAAAGTATAATATTCCCAAATCAAAACTTATATAAAACAAGATATGTTTACAGAGGTCTCCTTTTTATCCCTGTTGTCTTCCCATGTCTCCTCCCTTCCCCATGGGCAACCACCATGAGTTTTTGGTTTCTCCTTGTACATTTTAAAAATTGGAACAAAAATGTAATATTCCACTTCTTTCAGACTCTGCAGGTACCTAGTGCAAAAGCATAGTGAACAACCTTGTATTTTCACTTCCCTGTATAAACTAGTGATCACTAATGAGGTATATGTTAGATTTTCCTAGAGCGGGTCTTGCTGTGATGAAACATTGATGTCAGAGAAGCACGTATGTTCACTGAAAGACCTATACATGAAGGTTCATAGCAGCCTCATTCATAATAGCAAAACCTGGAAACAGCCCATATGTTCTTTGGCAGGTGACTGGTTAAACAAACTGGTGCCTCCATACTATGGACTGTCAAATAATGAAAAGAGAGGAACTGTGATGCACGGCTTTTTGGATCTCAGGGGAATTAAGCTCATTAAAAAACCCAGTTTTGGGACTTCCCCGGTGGCTCGGTGGTAAAGAATCTGCCTGCCAGTGCAGGATACACAAGTTAGATCCCTGATCTGGGAGGATCCCACCTGCTGCAGAGCGACTAAGCCTGCGCGCCGCAACTGCTGAGCCTGCGCTCTAGAGCCGGTTAGCCGCTGCTCCTGAGCCAGTGTGCCGCAACTCCTGAAGCCCGTGCTCTGCCACAAGAGAAGCCACTGCAGTGAGAGACCCGTGCACCACAATAGAGAGGAGTCCCACAACTGGAGAAAAGCTTGCACAGCAGCGAAGACCCAGCACAGCCAGAAAGAAGTAAAGTAATAAGAACCCAGTCTTTATAAAAAAATTTATTTATTTGAAAAAATACGTTTGGCTGCGCCCTGTGGGATGTGGGATCTTAGTTCCTCAAGCAGGGATCAAACCCACACCCCCTGCATTGGAAGGCAGAGTCGTAGTCACTGAACCACCAGAGAAGTCCTTATATAGCTTTCTTGAAATGACAAAATTATGGAGATGGAGAACAGACTCTTGGTTTCCAGAGGCTTGGAAGAGGGGAAAGGAGGGGGTGGCGGCTGTGAATATAAAGAGCAGCGTGAGAATCCCTGTGATGGAACTGTCCTGAGCTCTAGTGGTGCTCGGGCAAACAGACACACGCATGTTCAGATTGCATGGAACTAAACACAGAGACACACAAACCACACCCACACACAACTAAGTCTGTGTAAAACTGGTGAGATTTGAATAAGCTGGATGAGTTGTGTCAGTCAAGTTACTGATGGTGATATCATGCTGTAGTTTTATCAGAAGATGTATTTTGGGACTGTTTGGGGTCTCTCTATTGTTTTTTCATAGCTGTATATGATATACAATTATCTTGAAAAGTCTTTTTAGAAAGCACAGTTGTTTGCTGAGAGTGGAACAAAGCAATATTTCTAATTTAATATAAAAGTGAATTTTTTTGTGATAGCCAAGTTTAGTGTACTAAATTTAAATAGGCATTGAATTGTTTCATCTACACTTCTGTATATGTCAGTCAGTACCAAGCTTGTTTTCTAATCTGCTTGTTGGGAAAACGTGGGATTGCCTGGTATCTGGGGTCATCTTTTCTTTGGGCATCCACAGTCAGCATTTGGTGTGAGCGTGGGCATCTCTGGGAGAGCAAGGTTAAGTGCTAGTGGGAACTCTGTGCTCTGGTTTTCCCCCAGGCTTCTCTACAAGCTCTGAGTGTATAAAACTTGTGTTTTTGTTTACTGATGAGTTCCCAGGCTTTAGGATTGTGTCTGGAACATAATCAAAGCCCTGTAGATACTGGTGAGTCAGAATTGTATGCGTGCGTGCCGAGTCACTTCAGTCATGTCCAGGCTCCTCTGTTCGTGGGATTCTCCAGGCATGAATACTGGAGTCAATTGCCATGCCCTCCTCCAGGGATCTTCGTGACCCAGAGATGGAACCCACATCTCTTACATCTCCTGCATTGGCAGGCAGGTTCTTTACCACTGTGCCACCTGGGAAGCCCCAGTCAAAATCATGCCTTTCCAAATACGGCTACTGTTTCTTCACAGACAGGAAGAAAGCTTATAGGGCTCAAATCTGTGAAAAACCCAAATACTGAAATAAGTAAAAATTACTTAGCAGATAACTGAAAATGATAATGTGTCATTAGAAAAAGGAAGAGTTTTCCTGGGATAATTAAAATCATCAGTGGTAAAGAATATTTTTAAAAGAATGTATGCATAGGTAAAAAAGAAATCATCTTGTGACTTTAAAATTCTCTGAACATTTGGGGGAAGAAGTCTTTGCAGACACTCAGAAGCCTCGATCTCTGTCCACTCCCTGTTGAACTTGCCCGTAACACACACGGTGATGGCAGAGCACATGGGTTAACGGCTACACTGAGTTGCTACAGCTATTTCATTATTTCGAGGATATCTTTTAAAATATAAAAAGAGAACTTTTAGGAGCCAGTCCTACAGAAATGAATAGCACTGATGTGAAACGTAAGCACTGTTTGCATTGACAAAGAATGAGAAACAGTCTGGGTGTCTGCCTGTGAACAAACAGATGATTTGTCCATGCATCCCTGGGGATAGTATAAACCTATTGAAGAGACTGCTTTAAATATATACTTATTAACCTGGAAAGATATTCATGATATATTAGGAGGAAAAAGTCCAGTTTAATATAAGTCTGAAGTGGTGGGAACCTTAAGGTAGGTTTACCTGTCTTGACTCCCCATGTTGTATGTAGATTCTAAAGGTGTCCAGTGGGTGCACACCCAACCTTGAACTTTAGTCGCCTCCACTAGAAGGGTGGAGGATAAAGAAGGAAAACTAGGTGTTTTGGTTTTTTTTAATGACTTGTTACATGTATTATGTAAAAAGGAAAAACAAATTTTTTAAAGGCCTGTAAAATTCTTTTCCTTTGAAAAGAAAACAGGTTAGTGTGAAATCCTATTGGAAGCCATAAAAGGGCCAAGATGAGTAATTCATGGACTGTTTTGTAATTTCTCATAGTGAGGGAGTGGTTTTATTGATTTGCTGTGTGCATCTGCCATTTTATTTTCTACATTCCCCTTTAATAAAATTTATTTTTATTTTTTAGCTTTTCCTTTTATTATTTTTTAAAAATTATTATTATTTTTGGGGGCCACATTACGAGGCATGTGGGATCTTCCTTGACCAGGGATATAGCCTGGGCCCCCTGAATTGGAAACTCAGAGTCTTAACCACTGGACCACCAGGGAAGTCCTAAAATTTATTTTTATTTTCATCATTTTTGACCATTGTTTTCTTGATTGTCATTATAAAAGTGTACTTGAGTTTTTCCAAAGAGTGTCCCATCTAAATCTTCCCTTCTCTTTCTGATTCATTAATATGATTATTCAACTTTCTTTAGCTTGAAGATGATATTATTGTCAAACAGAATTACTTTAACACCATAAAGAATTTTGCACTTCAACTTTCTTCTGAGGAATGGATGATACTTGAGTTCTCCCAGCTGGGATTCATTGGTAAGAAAAGTGACGGATTCATTTACTTTTCAGAAATAACTGTGACTCTTAAAATCTTGGACTGTTTTATCACCTTAAAAAGGTTGTCTCTTTTTTTCTCTGGAAAGGGATTGCTTTTAAAGAAATTTACTAATAACTTAAGTAGTTATGATAACTACCTAATAAGTTAGGTAGACTTCCATGTAGAAAATGTTGAAGTCAGCTCAGAGTAGTATTTGGAGAGGTCTCACATGGTAGTATTTACTCTGGAGTGTTCTGCAAGGCAGCCTTGCTGACTTTCCATGCTGACAGAACCAGCCGTGGTCCTTGGGAGTACATCTGGTTCCTTCTCTGACGCCTCTAGTCCCTGTTTTAAAGCCCAGAGCTTTTGCAAGATTGAGGTCCTTTTAAAAAAGAATGCTGCATTAATGGCTTTTTAATAGGAATTTCTGGTATTCAGTGTAGTACCTGAAGTTCTTGTTCAGTCATTAATTTGTATTCATGGGTGCTTTCATGGGCTAGTCAGGGTGCTTATTTTAAAAGTTTGTTTTTTTTCCATTAAAATTCCTAAATCATCCAACTAAAGAGAATATGTTTAAAGTTGAAGATTGAAGGAAATTTATGGGTTTTTAGAAAACACCCCAGAGAATAATATTTCACTTCCTATAATGCTTTAAATCTGTAAATATTAGAGGCTGAGGCTTTGACCTTGTTGATCATTTATGTCAAAACTCAAGACTCAGAACTCAAAAAATATTTGTGAAGGCTTCAGTGAAGACAGAATTAGGAGTCCTTATGTTTTGCTTTTATTGATTTAGTTAAAATTTTGTTTAAACTTAAGTTCCTTTTTTATGAGAAGCAGTTTAATGAGACATGAAGGAAACATCTCCAATCTCCTTGAATCCTTTGGGCTGGTGGTGGTATGATAGACTCTGTAGGAGAGAAAATTGAGTTCCCTTTATATCAGGTGACAACTAAACTTAGCTAGAGCAAATTTGTTTTTGACAAGAGAGATGGGACAGTTATTCATAATGATTTATAGTTGAAAGCACAAGCGTCAGTGTATTTGTTGCATGGACTTCACTCACTGAAGTCATTTTGATGGTTGGCTTCTTTTATAGTTACTGACTGGGAGTATCTTTTCAGGTAAAATGTTTCAAGCACCCGACCTCACTCTGATTGTGGAATTCATATTTATGTTCTATAAGGAGAAGCCCATCGACTGGCTCTTGGACCATATTCTGTGGGTCAAAGTCTGCAACCCGGAAAAAGATGCAGTAAGTCTTATCTCTTAGGAGAATGGAACAGGCTTATTTTATGTATTTAGTGAAAGTGATGACCCTAGGGAACCAGATTTTGTAAAGGAACAGTTAAATAGGTAGCTGAAAACAAACAATGTTTGTAAGCTATTGTTGCATTCTCTCTCTTAAAAAAAAAAAAAAAACCAGCTTTCTTAGAGCAACTCATAGAATGTAGCAAAATAGCAGAGTGCCTACTTTCCAACAATGACTGAACATAGAAATTGATTCAATCAACTCATTTTTATGATGTAAGCCCTTACCTGTATTTTCCTTGTGGATTTACAGGAATTTTTACTGTAGGACACAGAACTATTAATGTCATCTTCACATTCATACAACATACTTGCATTTAACTGCTTCCATGCAGTTTTATCTAATATATGGTTAGGTTCTAAAATGAGCTTGTGAGGTATAAGTCTCTGAAAATAAAAATTAAAACCATGAGGACCCATTCTCTGACTCTTCTTTCTGTGGCCCATAGCATGTCAGTTGCTTCCACTAGGATGTCAAGGAAACTGTTGCCATGCACTTGCTTGCTCCAGAATCAGTCCCTTTGAGGGTGGTCTAGGAGACTCTTCCAAGCGTACGCTTATTTCACTGAGCGTAATACGCTCAAGGGCCATCCTTGTTGCAAACAAAGAGATTTCATCGTTTATATGTCTGAGTAGTATTCCATTTGTCTGTGTGTACGCACAGCACATCTTTATCCATTCATCCACTGATGGGTACTCGGGTTACTTCCGTATCACGCCTATTGTAAGTAACGTTGTGATGAGCATAGGGCTGCCTCTGCTTTTGCCGATGAGTGTTTTTGTGTTCTTTGGATAAATACCCAGAAATGGGATAGCTGGGTCACATGGAACTTCTCTTGTTAATTTTTTGAGCACTCTCCATACTGTTTCCATAGTTGGTGCACCAATTTACATTCCCACCAATGGTACCAAATAAAAGCAGTTGTTGATACAGAAAAGAGAGTAGTTGTTACCAGAGGGGCAAGGGCAGGGGGTAAGGGGAGGTGAAGTAGTGGAAATATAATGTTTACACATGGAACTTGTATTATAAACTAGTGTTACCATAAAAAAGAGATAAAAATAATTCACACATTCTTCCAAAGGTTTATGGACCTGCTCTGACTCTTCAGGCTCAAATGTGTTACCTGTTTGCCTGTGTGTTGAGTGATGGGGTTGGCCTCAGACCCTGCTCCCTCTGCCCGACCCCACCATCCCTCCTCTCCCCGCTCCTCCCCTGGCCTCGCCTCCCTCCCTTCCCTTTCCTCTCCTTCCTCGTGACTGTTGTGTTTGTGTAAAAAAAAATGTTTAATGTTTGTGTAAATTTATTTTTATAATTTTAAAATAAAATTTTATTAATTTTAATCAATAAAATTTATTTTTATTAAATATATAAAATTTAATAATAATTTATAAAATTAAAATATGTAAGTAAAAATTTATAAAATTTTATCTTACAAAATGTTTGTATATATAAAATTTCACTTCTATTCTCCCATTAGCAATAATGCTAATAAAGTAAAGGTCTTGAGAAAAATTAGTCATTTTAACACCCGGAAAATTATCAGAGGTTTTTCAAAACAAAATGCCTTATACATTTGTCTTCTTCATTATGTTCTTGACCCAAAAGTTATAAAAGTCACTGAAAACGGAAAGAGTTTATGAAACTCTTCAGGACATAACCGAACTAGTGAACACACGGGAGCCCAGCCAGCGCTGTGGGTCCGCCAGGTGTGATCACCATGACAGCAGCTTGTAATCTGAAGGAAGACTGGGCCACGGGACACTTGAAGCTGAAATTCAGATGTCCCTCAGCTGTGTCGAGATGGATTTGTCTGTTTTGACTCTGTTTCCTTACTTGTAGTCTACTTACTGCCTCCCGTTTTCACATTGCTTTGATGCAACAAAATTGGCCTTATCTTCAGATTCTTCATTGTATTATTTTGTGTAGCTATTTTGTGTATTTGAACCAAGCCTCTGGGGTTGGTGCATTTTAATATTAAAAGCCAAATTGATATTGACACTTTGTAAAAGGTGGTTGAAATTAAATCCTTATCTCTTCCCTTAGAAGTGCTTATGTTAAATTTCTCTTTCATGTCTATTTATTAAGTTGGTAGAAAATCTATTAACTTCTCCAAAAGGACCCTAAAAAAAAAAACACATGACTTGGAATTATGAGATGCAATTGGATTTTCTTTTTAATATTTACTTTTCTAAAGGATGTCTCAGCTTTCAGAGGAGGAGAAGATGTCACTTTCTAATGTAACGCTAACATTCCTCTTTAATATTTAGAAACACTGTGATCGACAGAAGGCAAATCTGCGAATTCGTTTCAGACCGTCCCTTTTCCAACACGTTGGTCTGCATTCTTCACTCACAGGAAAAATTCAGAAACTCACGGTGAGTGATTTAATTTTATTTTTCTCATGCACAGACAATTTGCTATTTAATGTATAATCATTGTTCTTCTTAAATATAAATAAGCCGTGTGTTACAGCTGATTCTTTTGTACAGCAGAAACTAACACACATTGTAAAGCAGTTATACTCCAATTAAAAAAAACAACAACAAAGCAGATAACTAATAAGGACCTACTATATGGCATCGGGAGCTCTATCCAATATTCTATAATGGCTTAGATAGAAAAAGAATCTAAAAAGAAGTGGATATATGTATATGCATAAGTGACATTACTTTGCCAACAAAGGTTCGTCTAGTCAAGGCTATGGTTTTTCCTGTGGTCATGTATGGATGTGAGAGTTGGACTGTTAAGAAGGCTGAGCGCTGAAGAATTGATGCTTTTGAACTGTGGTGCTGGAGAAGACTCTTGAGAGTCCCTTGGACTGCAAGGAGATCCAACCAGTCCATTCCGAAGGAGATCAGCCCTGGGATTTCTTTGGAAGGAATGATGCTAAAGCTGAAACTCCAGTACTTTGGCCACCTCATGCGAAGAGTTGACTCATTGGAAAAGACTCTGATGCTGGGAGGGATTGGGGGCAGGAGGAGAAGGGGACGACAGAGGATGAGACGGCTGGATGGCATCACTGACTCGATGGACCTGAGTCTGGGTGAACTCCGGGAGTTGGTGATGGACAGGGAGGCCTGGCGTGCTGTGATTCATGGGGTCGCAAAGAGTCGGACACGACTGAGCGACTGATCTGACCTGATAAGTGATTTCCTTTGCTGTACACCTGAAACTAACACAACATTGTAAATCAACTGTTCTCCAATAAAAGTTAAATAAAAAGAAGCTAGTCTGAACAAATAAAAAAATAAGCTGTATGTTGTTTAATAGCATATATGTCTTTCCTCCTAGGATAAAGATTACATGAAACCATTACTGCTCAAAATCCATGTAAACCCCCCTGCAGAGGTATCTACTTCTTTGAAGGTCTACCAAGGTCATACACTGGAGAAAACTTACATGGGTGAGGACTTCTTCTGGGCTATAACCCCAGTAGCTGGAGACTACATCCTATTTAAATTCGACAAGCCAGTCAATGTGGAAAGGTAGGTCCTTATTGAAATAAAATTTGGTCTTACAATTTAGACCTTTTCTTCACAATGTGATTTATGGTAGAATTTTTTTTTTATAGGTAACACATATAAGGAATCAATGAGTCCTAAATGTTAGATTATAAAATATGTGGGGTTTCCCAGGTGGCGAAGTTAGTAATTCTCCTGCCAAGGCGGGAGATGTAAAAGATGTAGATTTGATCCCTGGGTCAGGAAGATCACCTGTAGAAGGAAATGCAACCCACTCCAGTATTCTTGCCTGGAGAATTCCATGGCCAGAGGAGCCTGGCTGGCTGCAGTCCGTGGGTTTGCAGAGAGGAGAACATGACTAAGTGACTGAGCACTCAGGCACGCACATAAAATACATTTCCTACAACTCAGTAATATCATGGGTGGGTTGCTTCCGGATAGAACACCGGCATTTAGTATGTTAGATAAATTCTATTGGTATTTCTGAAAGTATATTTAGTATGGATTTTTTAAATATACTTGTTTTTATTTATTAACTTACTTGGTCACCCCGGGTCTTAGTTGTAACATGTAGTATCTTTTAGCTGTGGCCTGTAGAATTGTAGGGAGCATGCAGTCTTAATTGTGTACCACCAGGAAAGTCCCTAGTAGAGGTTTCTAATACTTTTATGTGGAACTCTTCCTCAGAATCTCCAATTAGTTCTCCTGCCCTTACCTTAGAATATCCCTTAAGATTTGACTGTGAGCTGGTGGACGGCCAAGCAATTGGCTGAAATGATAAAATTTATCAGAGTATGACTGTTCCTAGGTAGTGATTTTGCAAGTGCTGGATGACTTTTAGTATATGCCATGGAGGAATTTACAACCCTTTTCTTTTTCTTTTTGTAAAATTAGAAGATAATTACTTTACAATATGGTAATAGTTTTTGCCATACGTCAGCATGAATGAGCATTAGGTATATACATGTCCCCTCCCTCTTGAACGCCCCTCTCCCCACCCCACCCCTCGAGGCTGTCGCAGAGCACTGGCTTTGGGCTCCCTGCATCATACACTGAACCCCCACTGGCTGTTTGCTTTACACATGGTAATGTATATGTTTCAGTGCTGTTTCTCTCATTTCATCCCACTCTTTCCTTCCCCCACCGTGTCCAAAATGTCTGTGTCTCCTTTGCTGGCTTGCGAGTAGGATTGTCGGTACTATCATTTTAGATTCATATGTATGTATTAATACACGATATTTGTCTTTTACTTTCTGACTTATTTCACTGTATATAACAGGCTCTGCCTCATTAGAACTGACTCAAATGTGTTCCTTTTTATGGCTGAGTAATACTCCATCGTGTATATGTACCACAGCTTCCTTATCCATTCATCTGTTGGTGGACGTCTAGGTTGCTACCACGTCCTACCTGTTGTAAATTGTGCCGCAGTGAGCGTTGGGGCACGTGTGTCTTACAACCCTTTTCTGTGATTTGGCGTTTGTGTTCACTTTGAAAACCTTGGGGCTTTTTCTTTCCCATTTTTCACCTAATGGTCACAATTCCTTCAATCTTTCCCCTGTTTTGGGTATGTTCTCTAGACTGTCTGTGGCATACTTACATAAAATCCCCAGAATAGAATATAATTTCCGAGCCTGTGGCATATGGTGTTATGTGTTTTCCTGTGAAGGCCATTTGATTTTTAGAATTTGTCAAGTATTTGGCCACCTTAATCGTTCTTTTTAAGGTGGTCAGTAACAGTGCATAGCCACATGTAATGCTATTAGTTTTCTTTTCTTACTCTATGCTGATTCTAAAGAGGAATTTAAGCATAAAAATGTTATAAGCAATGGGAAGATCACTGGCAAAACATATTAAACTTATGAGTAATATTTTTCACTTATATGAGTATTTAATATTGGTTTTATTGTTATTTAATGTTCATTTTATACTGTATAGTGGAACTCTGCCCTGAGAGGTATTGTTCACCACATTTTCATGAGTCATCCTAGAATTAGAAACAACAGTTTTCACTTCAACAAGAATAGCTGGAAACCAATTTATGGGTTTATTTTTAGCGCATAAAAACAGTTCCATCAAAGAATCTGCTAAAGAGATCATATATTGGAGATCAAACTTAGTAACAACAAATATATTTACAGTAAACCTCTGTGAAGTAATATTTATGATGACTCTATTGCAGGCACTTTTCTAGTGAAACACAAGTCTTCTAAAATAACAGTATATAAGAATTTTCTTGACCTTCCTAGGACAGAAAAAAGGGATTACTTGATTTTTGCTTGCTGAGAGGGGAAGTAGCAAATTTATTAATACAGAAATGAAGTGTTAAAAATATTCTTTCTATAACATATGTGTGCATTATACAAAAATTTTAAAGTGTGAAAATGAGGAAAGGGACTTCCCTGGTGGCCTAGTGGTTAAGATTTTGCTTTGTAATGCAGGGGATGTGGGTTGGATCCCTGATCAGGAAGCTAAGATCCCACAAGCCCTATGACCAAAAACATAAAACAGAGGCAATGTTGTAACAAACTCAATAAAGACTAAAAATGATTCACATAAAAAAAATCTTAAAAAATACTGAGGAAAAGATCATAACCCCAACGAAACCATTATGACCATATTGGCACCTTTTTTTCTTGGTAATTCTGTGTGTTTTCGACCTTAAGACCATGGTCTACGTGTAGTTTTGTATCTTACATTTTCCATTATACTCTGTTGTGACTCACAAGTATTGAGTTGGTCCAAACGTCTATTCAGGTTTTCTCATAGCATCTTACAGGAGAACCCAAACAAACTTTTGGGCCAGTCGAGTATTTTGATGACTGCACAGTATCTCATTGCATGGTTCTACCATTGTGTACATCTTCCAGTGTTAAACTTTTTAGGTGCTATGGAGGTTTTCACTATAAATAATTACATAGTGAACACCTCTGAATCAGTCTGTCTTAACTCCAGGTTTTATCCATGGGCTCTCTTCTAAAAAGTGGCTTCCCCGTCCCATTGGCATCTATAGCTGAGTTATTGAGTGGCCTGTGGTTATATGACATTCTGAGTCAAAGATGCCTTTAAAAAAATGTATCTCATCTGGAAACTCTGGGAGTTAGTTTCGGTATATTTAGCTTAGAAGCAGCTTCTTCTTAGGGTTCCCTGGTCTGTGTGACATTTGGAAACCAAATTCTCGCCCACAAATACCATACTGTAATGGTATCGTAACTATTCTGTGACTGTTACTCACTATTTTTAACATAGAAGGTAGTTTTAGTTAATTCTCAGGAACTTTCTGCTATAACTGTGTGACATAGATGGAAATAGCTGATTGTATTGAGGAAACACGGGCTCAGAAAGCTTAACAAAACTTGCACAAGATGAGAATTCTAGGAAATGAGAGATCCAAGAGGAGCCTCTGGCTCCTTAGCATGAGCTTTTAACCACTGAACTTCACTCAACTCAAGTTTTAGGTTTAGGCTTAGGTATGCTTTGCACCCTATCCAGCTTCGACCCTCTCTCACACACTTTGGACCTACACACTAGTTTTCAAAGTATCAAAACACTAGAACATTATACCCAGAGAGTATTTGAAGTGGTTGGATGGTATCATCAACACAACAGACATGAGTTTGAACAAACTCCAGGAGATACTGAAGGGCAGGGAAACCTGCCGTGCTGCAGTCCATGGGGTTGTAAACAGGTCTTAGCAATTGAACAACAATATCATGTAATCAGTCATGATATCCAAAGATTTGTTAATGTTGACAAATGGAGTGATTCTGATATTTGGAATTGGTTAATTCACTTTATCTGTTCATACCAAAATTATTTATATTGGCTAAAACTAGTCTCTGAACTTGCCACAACCCCTTGCTGTTCTAGTGAACATTTTGTCTGATACAAGATCCAGTAATGGGACTTCCCTGGTGGTCCAGTGGTTTAAGAGTTCGTCTTGCAAGGCAGGGGGCACAGGTTTGAACCCTGGTCAGGGAACTAAGATCCCACGTGCCGTGGGGAGCAGCTAAGCCTGCGTACCACAGCTACTGAGGCCGCATGCCGCAGTGAAGTGGAGCTGCAGCTAAGGCCCAATGCAGCCAAATAAATAACAAATAAATATAGAAAAAAAAGATACAGTAGTGTTCTATAGTGGCTACAATTGTCATTTTCCATCAAGAAGTTTATATATTTAAAGCAGTGTAAACAGCAACAAAAAACTGTCATCATTTTTTTTTCTTTTGGTCTGTTAAGTGCATTATTATGTTAGCAGCAAGCATGCCCCTCTGACAGAGGAGTTGACGTATCCGCTTAGCTTTTTAACATCCATGAGCTATTCAGAACACACGATGTGTAGTTACAAACTCTAGTGTCGACCTTATGCTAAGGTAAAGGCCATCTTCCCGAATCTTTGTCAAGTCTGATTCATATTCTTATTTTTATTTGTCTTTCCAGTTATTTGTTCCATAGTGGCAACCAGGATCATCCAGGGGATATTCTGCTCAACACAACGGTGGAAGTTCTGCCTTTGAAGGTAAGACTATGTTTCCCCCTCAGTTTCCTTTGAGAACGAATACTAATAGACTTGATTTGAGGCTCTTCTTGCTTATGAAAGAAAATTCTTGTGATTGCAGGACCTTGGTGGTGAGTCATCCTGACTCTTTTTGGAACTGTGAAATACTTAGTATATTGTCCTGTTTGCCTTATTCATAGAAAGAGCCTTTATTTTGTTGCCTATTGGAAGATGACTTGGACATTTGTACTGGGAAAATAAATGAATCGTTATTTGATGTTAATGCTTACTTGCTGTTTGTATTTTGAATCCCCAAATACCATGTAGTTTCAATGCCTGTTGAATAATACCGAAAATTATTGGTCTTCTAGGAATGCTTTGGAGAAGGAGATGGCAATCCACTCCAGTAGTCCTGCCTGGAGAATCCCATGAACAGAGAAGCCTGGCGGGCTCCCAGTCCATGGGGTCACAGAGTCGGACACGACTGAGTGACTTTCACAGGGGATGCTTAATATCTTTCTAGTTAACACGCAGTTCTTTACTTCTGTCTGTTTTTAATAGAAAACTGCATTCTATTAAATTGATCTAAATTGGGAAATAATTAAAATTTAAAATTCCTAGCCAACAGTATATTATATACAGAGTCAGATGATGGTTTAAGAAAAGAACACTTAACATTAATAAGCCTTTTGAGGTTCAAGACTGAAGTGGCATTTTCTCTTCAGAGGTAGCTGTGCTGCAGGTGTCACTTTATGTTTATAAAATGGATTAATGACTTAGATTTATTTTAAATAGAAGTAATTATTCATGTCTTTGTTCTGTTTTAGAGTGAAGGTTTGGACATCAGCAAAGAAACCAAAGACAAACGATTAGAAGATGGCTATTTCAGAATAGGTAAGACTCACTTTCCACTAGGAAAACGTCCTTTCCTTTTCTGAACCTAGTTCTGAAGTAATTTTACCTTCTTTTCAGACGTTGAGCAGCTTTAGGATTATATATGCCAGTGTACTCTTTTATTGTTCTCATGTTCTAGTACATTCTTTTATTATTATCTTGACCCAACTAGGATCTCAGAGCAGTGGTTCATTTCCTGGTTCCTCTTTCTCTCTCTCTGCTGTTTCATTGTTGTCACTGGCAGATAATCCATCTTCAGCCGCCTTCTGCAGTCTCATACTGGATGCCCTTAGCAGGCTCCTCTCGTGGCCTCACCAATACCCGAGGGCCAGAATCCATGTCTTTAGCCCTGCCTTCCTCCTGAGCTTTAAGGCTCTACTGAGATACCCATTGAAAAGTTTCCTGGAGGCCATGTGGCCATCTACCCTGGGCATCTGTAATAGGGACATTTCTTTATTGATCACCATGGTTTGTGCCGTTAATGTTCATCTACCTGCCTGGTCTAACCTGAGGAGACACCCTGAAATCCCACACCCCTTTGGTGTCCGTTAGCATAAGATATCTGCATTAAGTCCCCTACATGTGCATGAGTTCCGTTCTGAGAGTGCGTTCGTAAGTCCAGTTTGTTCATTAAGTCCAACAAAGTTAGCCTAGGTGCCTAGCACAGTCAGCTGTATAGTTGTTGTTCAGTTGCTAAGTTGTGTGCAACTCTTGCGACCCCATGGACTGTAGCCTGCCAGGCTTTTCTGTCCATGAGATCTCCTAGGCAAGAATACTGGCGTGGGTAGCCATTTCCTCTCCAGTGGATCTTCCCCACCCAGAGATTGAACCCAGGTCTCCTGCATTGCAGGCAGATTCTTTATCGCCTGAGCTACCAGGTGTATAATAATAGAGCCCGTCCCTTGATAGACATCAACTCAGTGAATGATTAGGTATTTTCTTTTACTTAATGCTTTTCCTAGTGGTATGCAAGAAGAGACTATATTGGTCAATTACTATTGTAGGTATACAGAACAGATACATTCTTCTAACTCTCTCCAGCAGTTTTGTTTTGTTAAAATACTTTTTTTTAATTTATTTTTGGCTATCTGGGTCTTTGCTGCTGTGTGGGCTTTTCTCTAGCTGTAGCGAGTGGGGGCTGCTCTCCAGCTGCAGTATGCGGGCTTCTCTTGTGGAACACGGGCTCCAGGGTGCGCGGGCTCGGTAGTTGCAGTTACCGGGCTCGAACGCACAGGCTCAGTGGTTGTGGCACACGGGCTTAGTTGCTCTGGGGCACGTGGGATCTTCCTGGACCACGGATCAAACCAGCCTCTCCTGCACTGACAGGTGGATTCTTTACCACTGAGCCACCAGGGAAGCCCTCCAGCAGCTTTATGTTCAGTGAATGTCACTCAGTTTTTGCTTCAAGGCTTGTGCAATAACCCTGACTAATTTCTGTGTCATTTTAGTGGATTGATGAGTTTAATTATTTTTATATTCGGATTATATTTTAGCCCACTTTAGAAATGTTCATAAAATTAGCTGCGTATGTGAGACATTTATTAACCCTATTACCTGTCAGTTATTTAATTTCTGAGAATGTTCTAGGTTATGAAAGTAGCATAGAAAATAGAGACATTTATGATTAAATGTCTCTGCAGTAATTTGAAGGTAATGGCCATCTAAAACATCAACTCATACATATTTAGAACCAGAAGAGAACTGTTGGGCAATGAGACCTAGGAACTTGTGGAACAAAAGCATGCATCAGAAGCAAAAGCAACTGATTTTTTTTCAACCGAATATAAAAAAATCTCCTCCCTTAAGAAGCATGCTTTAGTGGAATAATGTGTGAAGGGCTTCACAGACCTTCTCCTAGTGACTCTGCCATAACTGGTAACAGTTATTTTTCATAAAAGCGCAGCATATGGGGAACCATTTACTTATAACATCTGAATTTCAGTAAAAACATTAAGAGTCTGTGACATTAGAGGGACGTCCTTGGTGTTCCAGCAGTTAAGACATCACCTTCCATTGCAGGGGAATACAGGTTCGATCCTTGGTCAGGAAGCTAAGATTCCACATGCCTTTTGGCTAAAAAATGGAAACATAAAACAGAAGCAGTATTGTTAGAGATTTCAATAAAGACTTTATTTTTAAAATGGTCCACATCAAAAAATTTAAAAAAAAAATTGTTTATGGCATTGGAGCTCTGACCATTGCCTACTCTGGCCAAGCTCAGTGACACAGAAGCTCCTCTCTGCTTGTCCAGCCATGATTGCTGAGTCTGCCCCCTGCCAGTTCCTGCTCCAGGGCGAAGGCATCTCACTAGGAAAGGCAGGCCACCAGCACCTGGCATCTCCCCACGCCCAACCCCAGCTCCATGTTGCAGCAGCTCTATCCAGACCCTTGGAGACCTGAGGCTCCCTTCCTCCACCCCACCTCCATTCCTAGGGCAAAGTTTCGCTGCAGGCCTGGCAGAGCATGAATTCTTGGTCCCCCATGCCTCTCCCTGCCCACTGGTCCCCTCATGCTGGGAGAAGTCAGCAGGACATGAAGGGCTACCGCTACCACCTTGAACAGCAGGAGTGTCCCTTTCCCCCAGCTGCTGTCCTTGCCATGGATCCTGAGCAGTGGTGCAGAGGGGTGCTTCAGGGGAGAGGCAGCCCATCAGAACACGGAGCTCCGTAGCTCGCCCTAAGGGGACTGACTTGGAACGAGCTTGGGGAAGTCCACGCCCAAGGGTGCTGTGGAATATGCTGGAGATTTATGATAAACAACTGGGAGGAAACTGGTAGCCTCATTCAAGCTAAACTGTAGCCCATACAGTAGCCCATGGCAGAGGGAACCAAAGAAAGAGATAGGCAATAAGAATCCTCTTGGGACTTTCCTGGCCATCCAGTGGTTAAAACTCCGCCTTCCAGTGCAGTGGGAACAGGTTCGTTCCCTGGCCAGGGAACTAAGATCCATATATTGCAGGGTACAACCAGAAAGTTAAAAGGAAAAAAAAGGTAACTACTATCCTAAATTTTGTGGTTACTGTTTCCATCTGTGCTTTTAATACACATGTAATATACCCCTGAATAATGCATAGTCTTATTTTGTTTATTTTAAAGTATAAATGATTGTCATTCTGTAATCTACAATTTTTTGTCTCTCACCATTGTGAGATTCAACCATGTGGATCTGTATATCTATGGATCATTCATTTTCACTGTTGGGTAGACCTCCAGATATGATTACATTACTATCTGTTCTTCTCTTTGGTCATCAAGTTTGTCTTCATCTTTTTGCTGGTCTAAAAACTTATGCACGTGTACTAGAGTTTCTCTCCAGTGTATGCTTAGAAATGGAAGTAACTCACAACTGCATTATCTACAACTTCATTCTCTTTATTCTTCCTTCATTCTTTTAATTGGCTGCCTAATATTCCCTTATATTAGCATGTCCTAATTTAATTAGTCCACTAATCATTGCTACTAAAATCATTTGCAATTTTTGCTGCAGTCTCAATATGCTTTCTGCACATGCAGGAGTATTTCTTCAGCATAAAATTGCTGGGTGAGAGGGTTTTAATGACGCCAGTCTTTTCATTTACTAATTATTGTTCTAATTAAATGAGCTCATCAAGTGAGCTCAGATATCTCATAAGTTAAAATGTTTCGAGTTCCACAGTATTTTTCATCCCTGAATCCACATCCTAACTAAATATTAAATAGTACTATTTTTGTAGCACACACTCCCTATCCCAGTCCAAATATGGACATACCTTTATGAAACAAGTATTAATAATTTTTTAATAAAAACATTACTTAGGAAGTTCATATGTTGAATATTTTCTGTGTAAATGATATATGTAAATGTGTAACTGAATCACTATGCTGTGCACCTGAACACTGTAAATCCATTTTTGCGTGCTAAGTTGCTTCAGTCGCGTCTGACTCTTTGTGACCCTGTGGACTATAGCCTGCCAGGCTCCTCTGTCTATGGGATTCTCCAGGCAAAAATACTGGAGTGGATTGCCATGTTCTCCTCCAGGGGATCTGCTAGCCAGGGATCAAACCCTCATCTTTTACATCTCCTGCATTGGTGGGTGGGTTCTTTACCACTAGCGCCACCTGGGAAACCCAAAAACTATACTCCAATATAAGATAAAAATTAAATTAAAAACAATAGCCATGATTATTCAAGAAAATGAGTATAAACTTTACCAGTATGGTTTTCAACTTGCGTGTGTCTTATCTTATTTTGAGCCTGGAATGTACTGGTCATAACAAACACCCTCTTCCAACAACACAAGAGAAGACTCTACACATGGACATCACCAGATGGTCAACACCGAAATCAGATTGATTATATTCTTTGCAGCCAAAGATGGAGAAGCTCTATACAGTCAGCAAAAACAAGACCAGGAGCTGACTGTGGCTCAGACCATGAACTCCTTACTGCCAAATTCAGACTTAAATTGAAGAAAGTAGGGAAAACCACTAGACCATTCAGGTATGACCTAAATCAAATCCCTTATGATTACAGAGTGGAAGTGAGAAATAGATTTAAGGGCCTAGATCTGATAGATGGAGTGCCTGATGAACTATGGAATGAGGTTCGTGACATTATACAGGAGACAGGGATCAAGACCATTCCCATAGAAAAGAAATGCAAAAAAGCAAAATGGCTGTCTGGGGAGGCCTTAAAAATAGCTGTGAAAAGAAGAGAAGCGAAAAGCAAAGGAGAAAAGGAAAGATATAAACATCTGAATGCAGAGTTCCAAAGAACAGCAAGAAGAGATAAGAAAGCCTTCTTCAGCGATCAATGCAAAGAAATAGAGGAAAACAACAGAATGGGAAAGACTAGGGATCTCTTCAAGAAAATCAGAGATACCAAAGGAACATTTCATGCAAAGATGAGATCGATAAAGGACAGAAATGGTATGGACCTAACAGAAGCAGAAGATATTAAGAAGAGATGGCAAGAATACACAGAAGAACTGTACAAAAAAGATCTTCATGACCCAGATAATCACGATGGTGTGATCACTGACCTAGAGCCAGACATCCTGGAATGTGAAGTCAAGTGGGCCTTAGAAAGCATCACTACAAACAAAGCTAGTGGAGGTGATGGAATTCCAGTTGAGCTATTTCAAATCCTGAAAGATGATGCTGTGAAAGTGCTGCACTCAATATGTCAGCAAATCTGGAAAACTCAGCAGTGGCCACAGGACTGGAAAAGGTCAGTTTTCATTCCAATCCCAAAGAAAGGCAATGCCAAAGAATGCTCAAACTACTGCACAGTTGCACTCATCTCACACACTAGCAAAGTAATGGTCAAAATTCTCCAAGCCAGGCTTCAGCAATATGTGAACCGTGAACTTCCTGATGTTCAAGCTGGTTTTAGAAAAGGCAGAGGAACCAGAGATCAAATTGCCAACATCTGCTGGATCATAGAAAAAGCAAGAGAGTTCCAGAAAAACATCTATTTCTGCTTTATTGACTATGCCAAAGCCTTTGACTGTGTGGATCACAAGAAACTGTGGAAAATTCTGAAAGAGATGGGAATACCAGACCACCTGATCTGCCTCTTGAGAAACCTGTATGCAGGTCAGGAAGCAACAGTTAGAACTGGACATGGAACAACAGACTGGTTCCAAATAGGAAAAGGAGTTCATCAAGGCTGTATATTGTCACCCTGTTTATTTAACTTATATGCAGAGTACATCATGAGAAACACTGGACTGGAAGAAACACAAGCTGGAATCAAGATTGCCGGGAGAAATATCAATAACCTCAGATATGCAGATGACACCACCCTTATGGCAGAAAGTGAAGAGGAACTAAAAAGCCTCTTGATGAAAGTGAAAGTGGAGAGTGAAAAAGTTGGCTTAAAGCTCAACATTCAGAAAACGAAGATCATGGCATCTGGTCCCATCACTTCATGGGAAATAGATGGGGAAATAGTGGAAACAGTATCAAGACTTTATTTTTCTGGGCTCCAAAATCCCTACAGATGGTGACTGCAGCCATGAAATTAAAAGACACTTACTCCTTGGAAGGAAAGTTATGACCAACCTAGATAGCATATTAAAAAGCAGAGACATTACTTTGCCAACAAAGGTTCGTCTAGTCAAGGCTATGGTTTTTCCTGTGGTCATGTATGGATGTGAGAGTTGGACTGTGAAGAAGGCTGAGCGCCGAAGAATTGATGCTTTTGAACTGTGGTGTTGGAGAAGACTCTTGAGAGTCCCTTGGACTGCAAGGAGATCCAACCAGTCCATTCCGAAGGAGATCAGCCCTGGGATTTCTTTGGAAGGAATGATGCTAAAGCTGAAACTCCAGTACTTTGGCCACCTCGTGCGAAGAGTTGACTCATTGGAAAAGACTCTGATGCTGGGAGGGATTGGGGGCAGGAGGAGAAGGGGACGACAGAGGATGAGATGGTTGGATGGCATCACTGACTCGATGGACGTGAGTCTGGGTGAACTCTGGGAGTTGGTGATGGACAGGGAGGCCTGGTGTGCTGCGATTCATGGGGTCGCAAAGAGTCGGACACGACTGAGCGACTGATCTGATCTGATCTGATTATGTTTTAAGACTTTAGAATTGATACATCATGTAACAGCACAAGGGTTAGCTGCTTGTTTGAATGGCCTGTGAGCAAAGAATGTTGAAACTTTTTTCATTATTTTCATTGTTAAGTGGTTGAAAAAAATAAAAATAGTACTGCTGCTGCTGCTAAGTCTCTTCAGTCGTGTCCGACTCTGTGTGATCCCACAGACGGCAGCCCACCAGGCTCCCCCATCCCTGGGATTCTCCAGGCAAGAACACTGGAGTGGGTTGCCGTTTCCTTCTCCAGTGCATGAAAGCGGAAAGTGAAAGTGAAGTCGCTCAGTCCTGTCCGACTCTAGTGACCCCACGGACTGCAGCCTACCAGGCTCCTCCGTCCGTGGGATTCTCCAAGCAAAAGTACTGGAGTGGGGTGCCATTGCCTTCTATGTCATGATATGTAAAAATTAGAAAATATCCCCATTTCCGTGCCCGTGAATAGTTTGTTTAGAACATGGCTGTGCTCGTTTGTTTCTGGGTTGTCTGTGAGTGTCTTTCTGCTACAACAGCAGAGATAAGCGAGCAGTTGCCAAAGAGATGGAGGTGGTGCTCCCGTCGCTTTGAATTGCTGCTCAGTGTATCACCAGTAGCACTGATGCGTTACAGTTTGGCGGTGTGGATGTGCCACACACATCAGTCTATTGTGGCATATCAAAGAAAATTACCAGTGATTACCCTTCAGGTAAAAACAAGAAGAGAGTGGACTTGGAATGCTGTGCTTTTTAACACAGTGGAATCTGGGTTCTTTTTACAAAGGTAGATGGCAGGTCATCGTGTTGACTGTGTAAAGGAACTGTACTGAAGAATATGTTACCAAACTAACCACTCACAACAGTATCCCCAGCTCACAGGAAAGCAATGGTCAGAAAAACTAGAAAATTTAACATATCACTGAGAGTTTCTTCACAAAAATAAAAGAGTCTAATGAGGCTGTAACCAAAGTTAGCAAGCAAGAAAACCATTCACCAGTGTTTAGCTGTAACAGCCAGAGATCCGTGTACAGAGAAAAATCTTATTTCAGACCATTAGACTTTCAGTAATAACTTTTGATTGAGGAGTTGGGGACCTTGAGAGCAATGTCAGTAATCAAAAGGCAAGCAAATTATTTGAGTAGTTTTTTTTGGCTTGAGTTGACAGATACTACTGCCTCATCTGTTAACAACCGCGGCCTTGTTATTTGGAGTCAATGCCAGGTTTGAAGCGACTGAACAACTGGCCTCTGTGCATAGTCTGTAGAGAACAAGTGCAGGCAAGAGTGTTTTCAAACAAGTTGAGAAGACACAGAATTTGTACATCTGAAGTGGAGTCTGCTAGGATATGTTACAGTGAATGGTGGTGAAAATACTTGTGCAGGAGAAGGGTTTGATGGACAGTTACAAAGCTTGTCGTTTACTGCTGTATTTAAAGTGGATAACCAACAAGGACCCAGTGTACTGCATATGGAACTCTGCTCAGTGTTACGCGGCAACCTGGATGGGAGGGGAGTTTGGGAGAGAATGGATACGTGTCTGTGTATGGCTGAGTTGTTCTGCTGTGCACCTGAAACCATCACAGCATGGCTAATCAGCTATACTCCAATGTAAAATAAAAAGTTTTAAAAAGCCATAAGGCATTCCAGTGTTCTTGCCTGGAGAATTCCAGGGACAGAGGAGCCTGGTAGGAGGCCGTCTGTGGGGTCGCACAGAGTCGGACACGACTGAAGCGACTTAGCAGCAGCAGCAGCAAGGTATTCCAAGCCTATGGTTACCTTATTATGCGTCAATAGACGCTTTACAGAGTGCTTGAATCTGTCGTGTATGATTAATTTATTGAACTAGTAGTATTGCCAGTGAATTTTACTCACTCTCGTTGACTTCATCAACATCAGTTCTGTGAATTTTTGCCAGAAATAAGACCTGAATATTCTGACTTGCCCTACCAAACAGCAGTTCTGGGGCTTAGCAGTGATAAAATTTTATTTATTTATTTTTAAGCTCTGGAATAAGAATTGAAAATTTTCCAAGTGAGAAAGTTTTTGAGTGCCTTCGACTACTGTTATCTTTTTGAAAATAGTTTTTGCTTCAGACCTGATAATGTTTCTTAGTGAATTCAACCTAAAATTATTAAAATAAAACAGTTCTTATGTGCAAAACTTATATTGCATTCCAAGTCACTTTGGTGACACCAAACTACAGGAAATATCAAGCTAATTGAGGAGGTTCCACATAACCTTCGATTGGACATGATTCATCTGTAATGTTATGATAAGGTAGATATATGTTTTGAAGAAAAGACTCTTAATAGAATTGATGGCAGATACCTTCCAAGTCATGGATATGCTACATTAAATCTTGTGCTTATGGATTAGTAACATTATTTGGCAGTATCTTATCTAGGCTGTGTGAAAGGAAACCTTCAAGATATATCAAAATCTCATATGTTATGTGGCAGTTTGGAGGGGAGGAGAGTCTAATACTTAGTTGAAATTTTGAATTTCATCAATAAAAATTTTATGGAAATTAGTTTTTCTCTTTTCCTATATGAGTACCTGTGTGATATTCCCAAATGCTCTCTTGACCCACAAAGCCTAAAATATTTACTATCTGCTATTTTTAGGAAGTTTGCCAATCTCTGGCTTAGAGCAGTGTGATTCAGAACAACCATTTTTCTGACACTTTTTCAACAGTGTTTTTGTTTTGTTTCCTTGCTGTTTCCTCACGGCAAGAAGAGTAGAGTAGAGAGCTTATTATCTTTTCTAGGTCTTGATCCTTATCCTTACAGGAAAGCTTTATGAGCTTGTCATTTATAATGGAGTTTTATATTAGACCTGCCTTGAGGATGTATCATATCTTAATTCCTCCTAGATTTGACCTTGGAAATCACTCAAGGCCAACCATCGTGTGTGTGTGTCTAATTAAGCAGTGAAATTTTTTACTGTTGACTCAATCCTCAAAGTAGACTGAGAGATGGTAAGGAGTATGTTTTGTAAGGCTTGTATGACATATTTTACTAAAAACTTGTGTTAGTTGATGTCAGAATAAATATATTTACTTTTTAAAAATGTGCAATAAAATGTATTGCTCTGCCTGTTAAACAGGTTGCTGCTCATGTTTTAAAGCATGTACTACTTTGTGAAAAATTTAAACCTGGAATAAGGTAGTAGGAAGAAAACAAATTCGCCCATCCTTTGTGTAAAAACCTCTACTGGAAATACTTTTTTGGTGTTTTCCTTCCCCGCTTTGAGTTAGTGATAGTTTATGCGTGCTTGTTTCGGTCTTACCCCAGCGAGTGTTGATTTTTCCTTTGCAGGGAAATTTGAAAACGGTGTTGCGGAAGGGATGGTGGATCCCAGCCTAAACCCCATTTCGGCCTTCCGACTTTCAGTTATTCAGAATTCTGCTGTTTGGGCCATTCTTAATGAGGTAAGACAATACATTAAATCAGTGGAACAGATTAGATTCTACATTTTTTTTTTTTTTTACAACATTTGGATTTCATACTTAAGATCTTTTTCGAATTGAAAATTGATTGCCATATCATGCTGTTCACTATCTTGTATTTCAGATCCATATTAAAAAAGTCACAAACTGACCATCTCTACTAAGAAACCAACACATTTTTTCCCTGTGAATTTGTTGATTAAAGACAGCTGAGCACGTACCTTTTTTTGGTAACTTGAATTCTACCTCTCGCGAAATCTACTGTAGATAAAATGATTGTCATATTTCCACTTGGAAAATGAATCTCCCACGGATAATTGTATTCATTTGAATCTAAGCTGTCCTCCAGTTTTAACTCAACTCAAACGTTTTACAGTTATGACAGCCTGTTAATATGACTTGTACTATTTTGGTATTATACTAATACATAAGAGTTGTACATATTGTTACATTCATTAAATTTGAGAAAAATTAATGTTAAATACATTTTATGAAGGGGGTACTTTTGAAGTTCATTTATTTTAGTATTATAGACCCTCTTTTATAGATGATCAGGGATTATATATATATAAATATATAAATATACATAAAATGTTATGGAGTTAATTTATTAGAAATACTTAAGAAGTACATATTTTTGTGCAGTAAATTTTTGAATCAATACTTTTTTTGAAAACCAGTTACCTTGCTTTTTTAAGTTCTTTCTATATTTTTCTTTGGAAATGCAAACATTACAAGTTAATGCCATTTTTCAAATGCACTGCCATTTAAGAATGATTCTAGATTGATTTCCTAACTGAAGTACTTTTATAATCACAATGATTCTGAGCAAAATATTTTCAAAGCCGTTTGTCATTCCTTAAAGCCAGGATTTTAAAGACCAATGTCCTTCTTGAGGGTTATTTTACTATACTATGTATGGTGTATAGCCACAAAAAATCAGTCTGATAAATTTTAATGTGCAAGGGTGATGCATTTCAACCCAAATTACCATAAACTGAAGTCATTACATTTCCTCTGATATGTAAAATGACAAACTCTTCTTTCTGTATTAATCTTTGTCTAAAATCCACGAATTAGATGCATTTTCTCTTGAGGCTTTTATATCTGCACTCATTCTGAGTTCTGACAAAATGTTTTCTAGGTAATGCTGTTGTACGAGTCACAATTGGTTTAATTTTAAAGAAAAATGTAATGGTGGGTTTTTGGTGAAAGGTATTGTAACAGGTGTATGTTTTTCAAAATAATTTATTCTGTTGCAGTATGAACTGTAAGTAAATTCACATCCAGAGAGTATTTATTACTCTTAAACTTGCAATTCCACATGATGTCACTGTACACAAAAATATTATCAGCCTTAGCAGTCAGTGATCTTAACTGAAGTCTTTTACAAAATTATGAATTATCAACATCAGTTCCCAGCCACTGTGGTGTCCTCAGGTGGGTTGCAGACAGCTACAGGTGTGCAGAGCTTAAACCCTCTGGGCTTTCCAAATAGCCCATGGCTGAGGCCTTGGGCACTGGAGGTTCTAGCTGGTTGCGTTTAGCTTGGAGAAGTGTCACCCATACCCAGCAGGCTGAACAAATAGCTTTCAAACAGCCTTATTTTCTGTACAGGGTCATGCAGTGAAAAGGATGGAAAACACAGATAGGGTACAATTTTTTCCATTACTTGAATGGTTCTTGATTTAAAAGTTACACGTTGCCAACAATGATTATTTTTATGTCAAAGTCTAGTTAAACATTTTCCTCAAGGTTTTTAAAATTTACTTCGTATTTTCTTTAATTTACCTTTTCTTCCCAACTCTCCTTGGCCCAGTGCCTGGCAGGGAAATTTCACTGGAAAAGCATAGCCTCTCATTATAAAATATTGGAACCAGCTTCACATACTAAATTGCTGCTCTAACAACCAAGTGGCAGGAGGTAAAAATCTGGGGGTGGGTTTAGAGCCCCCTTGTTTCTCTGCTTCCCGAGTAGCCGACTGTGACCTGAGGAAGAAAGGCCATGCTCTGAGAGTCCGAGGAGTGGCAGTAACTGCAGCTCCTGGCCCTTTGTCAGGGTGCATGTCTTGAGACTGAGCCTTATCCAGGCAGCTCTGCAGAGCTGAGGGTGAAAACTTATTAGCTCATCCCTCCTGTTCCTAAGAAGAGTTTTAGCCACATCTTGTCTTTCAAGGACTCCCTTGTGCACCCCTTCCTTCCTGTGAATTTGTTACCAGCACCTCATTGAGCCCAGAACACTGCCTGACACACGGCAGGTACCCAGGCAGGGTCTGCGGGAAGGGACCAGCTCTTCCAGCCCACACTCCTCTTCCTTTTCCTGAACTCTCTTCAGCTGCTGTCCTTGCCACACACTTGCACGCGTGCGGGCACACACACGGTCTCAACTGTCTAGTTTCTGTTTGTGGGGTGTGTGTGTGCACAGACATGTACTCACTCTGACCAAATGTCAAGCTCCCGTGGGCAAGCGTGTACGTCATGCTTCCTGTCCATCCCCTGTTGTACAGGTGTCCATGGAGCCTCTTCTCTGCTGAGCGCTCCTCCCCTGGTTTCCACTAGACAATTAGAAGCTTGCCAAGAACAGGCAATTCTGGTGGTTGCCCTTAAGAATCAGGTTAGGGACTGAAGTATTGGGACAGAAGATTAGGGAACTTGGAACAGAGAGAAAGTAAATGCTTGACCTTGAATGGATGCTGAACCACTTTTGCCCAAAGAGTGAGTGGGGAAAAGTGTGTCAAGCGGTGGGACTAATTTTACTTTTCTGTGTGTCTATGGCATGCTGTCTCTGGAGCCCTGCTGTCCTCTACAGTAGCCACTGGACAACCGGGCAGCTACTTAAATTAATAAAACATTCAGCTCTGTAGTCACACTGGCCCTCCCTATGGCTAGTGGCCACTGGATCGAACAGCACAGATGTAGAACATCTCCATCATCCCAGAAAATTCTGTAGGACAGCACTGTGTCAAGAGTGCTAATATTAACATTTTAGAATTCAGAATAATGAGTTGCAATCATGAAGCTAAAAGCAGACATGCAGAATATGTCATAGTGTAAATGATGATGAGTATTTGCAGGGAGAAGAGAAAGTTGAGGACCTATTTCCAGGTTCCTGACATCCAGTTCTAAATTCCTTGCTCTCAGTCTCATGCGTTCTTTACGGCATTCACTGTCTCTGCTATTGGAGTCCAGTTAAGATCTACAACTTTAAGTTGAGGTTCCAAAGCTTGTGATTGACAAGCTTTGGAAAACACGAATGCACGTGGCTTATTTAGCACGCAGGCTCTAGACATGTATGTATAGGTTAATTCAACTGTTGGAGATATCTTTTATAGCTTTTTTAGATCAACAACTGCATCAGTAAATAATTAGGAAAAACGTCAGCAGTGCTGTGAAGTCTTCTCTTAAATGTGTCCTGGTAATGAAAACATTGTCTGCTCACAGTGCTGTCCGTGGAGCCAAGGGTGATTATATGCAAACAGCATGTTTGGAAAGATTGCTCTAATTGATAGCAGTGTGTATTTGTAGCAGCCAGACTTCTGTGGATGACCCCCAGTGACTTTAGATTTTGAGTGTATGTGAAACCTGTGATTATGACCCGTAATTATGTTGTACAGCAAAAGGGAGATTATCTGGGAACAGCTAGCCAAATCATGTGGGCCCTGAGTTTTCTCAGGCTGTCAGCAGAAGTCAGAGATTCAAAGCAGGAGGACTTGAGACACCATGGCTGGTTTCAGATGGGGGCAGCCACATGAGGAGAAATGCCTCTAAAGGAGCTGAGAGGCCCTAGCCGGCAGCCAAGGGAATGGAAACTGCAGTCCTGCAGCCGCAGGAACTGAACTCAACCAGCAATCTGAAGGAGTCTGCAGATGGACTCTGCTTCAGCAGCCAAGAGCCTGGTCCCCACCAGCACCTGGATTCCAGCCTTCTGAGACCTTGAGCAGAGAGCACAGTCCTGTCTGCCTGGACTTCTGGCCTCCAGACCTGTGAGATAATAGATGGGTATTGTGTTAAGCTTTTAAATTTGCCGTGATTTAATGCAGCAATAGAAAATGAATATGGTATTTAAAAGAGGTGAAGCAGAAAAGTCTTCCTACTTGATTCCTTTGGTGTGTTATTTTTATTTTTTAAATTGGAGGATAACTGCTTTACAATATTGTGTCGGTTTCTGCCATACATCAGCATGAATCAGCCACAGGTATACCTATGTCCCCTCCCTTCTGAAAACCCCTCCCACTCTATCCCACCCCGCTAGATTGTCACAGAGCACTGGCTTGAGTTTCCTGAGTCATACAGCAAATTCTCACTTGCTGTTTTACGTATGGTAATGTACGTTTCCATGCTGTTCTCTCAATCCGTCCCACCTCTCCTTCCCCAACTGTGTCCACAGATCTGTTCTCTGTCTGCATCTCCATTGCTGCCCTGCAAATAGGATCATCAGTACCATCTTTCTAGATTCCATATGCATGCATTAATATACAATATCTGTCTTTCTCTTTTTGACTTACTTCACTCTGTATAATAGACTCTAGGTTCATCCATCTCTAGGACTGACTCCGATGTACACTTTTTTATTTAATAGCTGAGTAGTATTCCACTGTATATATGTACCACAATTTATTTATCCATTCATCTGTTGATGGACATCTAAGTTGCTTCCATGTCCTAGCTATTGTAAAAAGTGCTGCAATGAACATTGGGATTACATGTGTCTCTTTCATTTATGGTTTTCTCAGGCTATATACCCAGTAGTGGGATTGTTGGGTCATGTGGTAGTTCTGTTCCTAGTTTTTCAAGGAATTGTCATACCAGCTGCATCAGTTTACATTCCCACCAACAGTGCGAGAGCGTTCCCTTTTCTCCAGATCTTCTCCAGCATTCATGGTTTGTAGGTTTTTTACTGAAGACCCTTCTGACTGGCATGAGGTGATACTTCCTTGTAGTTCTGATTTGCATTAATAATGAGCTATGTTGAGCATCTTTTCATGTTTGTTGGCCATCTGTATGTTTTCTGAGAAATGTCTGTTTAGGTCATCCGTCCATTTTTTGATTGGGTTTTCTGTTTTGGAGCTGCACAAGCTGCTTGTGTATCTTGGAGATTAATCCTTTATCAGTTGTTTTGTTTGCCTGTTGTTTTATTTCTCCCATTCTGAGGGTTGTCTTTTAATCTTTATTGTTTCCTTTGCCATGCAAAAGCTTTTCATTAAGTCCCATTTGTTTATTTTTATTTCTATTACTCTAGGAGGTGGGTCATGGAGAAGCTTGCTGTGATGTATGTCAGAGTGTACTACGTATGTTTTCCTGTAAAAGCTTTATGGTTTCTGGCGTTACATTTAAATCTTTAATCCATTTTGAGTTTATTTCTTGTGTTAGTGTTCTAGTTTCATTTTTTTTTATACATAGTTGGGTTATTTCTTGATAAACACATGAATAAAGTCTTGTCCTACCAGATTATATATCCAAGTCTCATCTGGGATTCTCTCCCAAAGACCTCAGTTAATTTTCATTGGAAGGTTATTGGCAAAAACCTGCAGCAGCTTAGCAGCGTGTTTCATAAAGGAACTGCTAGCATGACATTGCAGGAGCAGGATCCAGTAAGGCATATTTTTCCTGGAATCAGTGTCACTTTATGTTGATTTTGATTGTTCTGAGCCTGTCAGTTGTTACTAAGAATGAATAATGCTATTTTAAATAAGCTATTAAGAGGAAGAAAAGTATGCCTTTGTGTAGAGATCAAATCATCTGCTCTGTATTACTTTATAATCTAAGCACAGATCAAATCCTATATGTGCTAAACAAAGTTTTGTAATTCATTTATTTTCCAAAATACTTTTGCTTCCAAACTGTTAATTGCTGGTTTAATTTTGGTTTATCCATATTTTTTGTGCTTCTTTGACTATATTGCCATAGCCCTGATATAAGAAAAGTTGAAAAGAAAGAAAATGAGAGGCTAAAGTTATCAAAAAGTCAAAGACTTGAGTCATAATCGTATCTGAAGTCCTAAAGGAAAGGAAACATTTCCAAGCTATGGAGCAGTGTTTATAGTGTGTGAGATTTAGTTTGAGAATTGTATATCTTTAATTAGTAATCTTAACATATATATGGCATAACTAATATGCTTCATTTCTTCAATGCATGTGAACCTACAGTGCTGAAGAGACCACTACAGGAGTATTACTAAAAAAAAAAAAAAACAACAGGCATTTTTTATATTTATATACCCGTATCATCACTATCTATACAGAAACTTGACTCTTCTTGCCCGAAACACTCGCTTCACCTGTTAGGGTGCTAGCTAGAGCATTTCCAGAGGAACAAACCAGAAAGGGCTGGAGCTTCGGAGTATGAGTGGGCAATTTAGATGTCATTCAAAAAACGTAAACTGAGTGTTGGCCTGGAAACGCTTGTGTGGAAAAACGTTAGGAACTGTGGTGCTAAAACTGTTCTAGAATAAGGATTGTCTGCTGTGGGGAACATTCCATATTCTTGGACTCAAGGAAGGCTGTTTAATTCAGAGCATTAGTGATTAGCAAATTGCCCTGGAATCAAAGATTTGGTACTTGAGTTTGATAAGCATTCCATTATTTGTTCGAAATGCTCAGTTTGCTGAAATTTGGGTGAAAATACCTTTTGAAGACACAGTCTCTGAGCCTTAATGATGGCCGGTGTGGACAGTACTGTAAGATGCACTGCCAGCAGATTTGACGTTTTCAGTGTAGTCGGTCGTGTTTTCTAAGAAAGATTTTAGAGATCAGCTGATTAAATGTAACCATTGTTTCATTTATGGGGTGAAAAACTAAAGCATTTCTCCTTGAAAACAAACTTCGTTTGGAAAGGCTGTCTTTGCGATTGGGGGTGTTTTTGGAAGCACCCCTGGGAGAAGCTGCCTGAAGAACTGCTTTTCCAGGTTGTACCAATGTTTTTTTTTTTTCCCCTGAAATATATTGTACATATTTCCCTTATAACATCTTCATTGGTTGGATTGGTAATAACTGTAGTACTATTTTAGGTCCTGTTGGATTTTCAAAGGCAGATTATTTATTTTCTAATTTGCTGCTAAAACTGAAAACCTGATAACTGGTCCCGTTGACTGTGCCTTCATCACTGTTTCTCTGTGCCACAACCGTTCATGTGTATTTGAAATAAAGAAGTTTAAAAAGCCATGTTGAATTCAAGACTCCTTCTAATAAAAAACAGGTAAAACTTCATGAGTACCAAGCTTTTTTATTATTATAGTTTTTAACACTGATATATAATAATAGCTTACCAGGACTATTTTCAGTTAGAAAACAATAGTAGATTTGTGTGTTTTGGAAAGTCTTTAAAAAAAAAAAAGCCTTAGTTGTTAAGACCACGATTATCAGCGTGATACAGAGGTTCACTCATGCCTTGCGTGTGTTATACAGTTCCCAGAGTAAGAATAGCTTCTGGGGGACTCTTCATCTACTACATTTTGTTGGTTGGGTATTTTTTTTTTTGGCATAAATAATGGCTATTAGTGACATTTACAGCCTGTAGTTCAGTGATTCCTAAAGAGACTCTTAAAGCTTAAATTAGGACCCTGTGGCTTATATAAAAGTTTAAAATGTGGCCTGTTAGAAATGGGGGTGACTCTGTACCTTGTCAGTAACAGTTGGGGAGGGGATGGGACACACATGACTATTACGTGGATACGTGTTCAAAAATAATTTGTTAAAAAGTTTTACCTTTTTATTTTCTTCATAGCCTTAGTACTTTGCATATCATTCTGTGTGCAAATATTTATGAATAAAAGGTAACACTTTAGTTTAAAAAATATTTATTGTAGAAATGTACATTTAATTAGTTTTAAGGAATGTACTAAGTATTAACATTTATAGTTCTTCAAATTTGCAAACTTTATACCTTTAAGATATCTACAATGATAGTTTATTTACAGGTTTCACAAGAAATCACCACCTCACCAATACTGCTGCTCAGATGTAAGGGGCGCCCTGGCTCACTTCACCCTGTACTTGTAGAAGGAGCAGAGCGTGTGGGTGAAGTTCCAGCCCAATGCTAGTGACAGCCCGTAGAGCAGGATGAGAGGTGCAAACGGGTAGAGAAGGATCACCGTGTTTTTCAGAAATGGCAGTGCTGGAAAAGGACAGGATCCGGGTTAAGGGTGAGAGTCAACATCGCCAGCTAGTAATGGATGAAGTGGGGAATTTAAGCCTGTGATGCTTCAGAAGCTTCCCATCTTAATGTACCAGCAGAGATGGATGATGTTATAGGAAAAATACCAACTTTCAGCTGTTGGAGATTTCCCGACCGAGGGAGTGTTACACCTCCACTTTGAGAAGGTGAGCTCTCAACTAGGATCCCAGACTTTAGGAAAGAAATGAAGCTCTCAAATATAAAACCCACCCCCAGATATCTGTGTTTCTTTCTTTCTCACTTGTCACTTCCTGTTAGTGGGTCCATACCCCATGCATTCAAATCTAAGTGTTTCTCATACAAGTAGTCCCCAAACTGAAACTGAGCTGTGTCCAAAGAATCTTCTAAATTGTAGGGAGTTACCAGGACAGTGATCCAAAATCCACTTCCATCTCCCCCGAACGAGAGACAGGACCTCCCTCATGCCCAAACGAGGTGTTACAATTTGGAGATGGGGGGGCAAGTGGTTCCTGACAAAGTCAAGGGGACTCTCTGACCAGTGGAATCAGTCACACGTGAGTCCAAGTGACTTAGGTTTACGGTAAGATCCTGAACATCTAGAGGGACAGTAAAGGAAAGGGCTACAACACATAACACTAACAAGTCATACGATCTCTAAATTTAACTCCTAATAGCAGTCATTTCTTAACATACATGAAGAAAATAAATACGGTTCTCATTCATACTATGAAAGATGAACCGAGAGCAGGATTGAATAATGAATTTATAAACATATCCTGAGTTCAGCAGGATCAAGCTGGGCTTGATCATCTGTGATCATCCACAGCACCTCTCACCCCTAGGCTTCTCCAGTCCAGCAGGTGGCCTGGGACCAACACAGATGTTTACAAAATGAAAAATATTTCAGAACCGTCCCCCAATCATAAAACAGAAAATACGGCAAAGGTTTTAAACATGCCCAGACACTGGACCCAACCCTTTCCTCATCTGACGGCCTGCTGGTAACCCAGAACCCAAAAGCCTGGGAGAAAAAAAACTCGTCATGGGTTCCTGCAAGAAACCGGGAGAGCATCAGTATGGTTTAACATGGTTCCTTGAAATTATAAAGTTTGTTATGTACCAGCTATGCCACTTTGGAGCTACGGGACCATGGATAAATTACTTAATCTCTCTGGGCTTGTCTCATTTGAAAAATGGGGAATAGTAAACCTGTATCATGTAACTAAAGATTAACTGGGAGAATTTATGTAAAACACCAGGGACAGTGCCAGCTCCATAAAGCTCACTGTATTACTGTTACAACTTCTCCCCTCCCCGTAGTGTTGTCAACCAAAAAAATCAATTACTTACCACTGTATCCTAAGAAAGTTACATAGATATAGTAGCCAACGGCAACCAACCATAAGGTATTTCCAACTAAATATCCAATAAATGTGTCTGTTAGGATGACATCTGCTGAAGAGACACGGACAATGAGTCTTTTTTCAGTGGGTACAACGAAGACTTTCTGATGACAAGTTTAGAAGAAACTGCTACTTACGGTTGATGAAAAAAAGCTGTATAAAATGCAGAATGACCAGGAGAGGATAAAAAGCATTCAGATGCACATCGAAGGCATAGCCCCACTCCACATCATAGTCTCTGCTCTGCCGTTTCACTAAATACTTATTGGAGATAAACCTGAAAAAAAAGGTAACATTTCTTTCATAATACAATAAAATTAACCCCATGCGTATTTACTGACTATTTTCTATAGCTCAAGCATTATTCCAGACACTGGAGATATGGTGGTAAACAAATTTCTGCCTTCAATCTAGTGGGAGTGGACTGACAGTACAGTCAGATGGCCCTATGGAGAAAGACAAGCAGGACAGAAGGGCAGAGGCTACCAAGGTGAAATGTTAACTATGACAAGTCATGAGAGAGCGACATCTGGGCAAAGAACCAGGGGCAGTGATGGGAACCCCTGGGGCAGAGCCTGCCAAGCAGAGAGGAGTCTTGAGCACAGAGTGGGGGAGGGGCTCAGAGTGCCTGCAACTGGTGAGAAGACAGCAGGCAATGAAATGGGACAAGAAAAAGGAGCATCTTATAGACCCTGTGGCCACTGTCAGACGTTTGGCTCTTACTCTTGGTGGAATAAGAAGTCACTGAGGAGTTCCCAAAAGGACGTTTGGCTTACTGTTTTGACGGGGTTCCTCTGGCTGCAGTCTGAGAACAGACCCTGGGGACAATGGAAGCGAAGCGGCAGGAGGGAAGTCACTGTGAGGAAGAGAGGAGAGGGTGGCGGCAGCGGGGGCGCTGGTCTGGGGCGACTACAGCAGGGACGCCCGAAAGACAAGAGTGGAGTACTAGACAGTGGGTGCCAGAGGAAAAGGTCAGTCAAGGACAACTGAGAGACTCCTGCCTTAAAACCACTGAAAGATGGAGGTGCCACTGAGGCAGGAGTGGCTGCACCAAGAGTGATTTGGGTGCAGGAAGGGGAGAGCACAGGAGTTTGGACCTGGCCCTGTTATGGTGAAGAAGTAAGAAATACAGAAAGAAGGTCTAGAAGCTTAGAGGAGCAGTCCACACAGGGGATATACAGATTCATGTGTGCAGATGCTATTAAAAGCCATGAACTTGAATGAGATCACCCAGAGTGAACACAAATAGGGAACAGGTCTGTGGCCTAAGACTGGGGTCACATACACCCCACCAACCCCCGCCCCGCTGTGGAAAGTTCAGGGAATCCGGAGGAACCAGTAAGGAAAGAGTGGCCAGCGACATCTCCAGCCACAGGAACAGTCACTCAAGCTCGTGCCTCTGTTCCACAGCATGGTCTCATGGTTCCTTTAAAAGATGAATAAATGAAAAGGCAGACATTCAGGTAACAGAAAGACAGGTCTTCAAAGGAAAAGAACAAAAAGGATTGTAAACAGTAATGGAAATTTGATGGTTTGCTTCTACATGTGATTTCAAGGATACTGTTAAGAAAAATGCTATGCCTACAGTGGAAATAAAAATAGAAAAAGAAACGAGAGGTGTTATAGTACTAATAAAATAGTCCTATACTCAATTGTCTGAAAATGTCAAGATCAGAGTGCTTTGGTAGAACAAACTGGAACTTACCAAAACACCTTCCACATGAGCCAAGGCTGTGCTATAAAATGAACGGAGTAAGAAGCATTTAGCCCATCCAAGGGCTCCCATTCAATGGTCCTGCTGCCGCCCCACCCCTCTGCTCAGCCCTTAAACAGGTGCTTCCCAGGCTTCTGGCCTTCATCCAGGTCTCACCTCTAGAACACTGACACTCCTCCCGGGACAGCTCAAGACAGCTGAGTCCTCCCCTCCCACCTTCAGATTAAGAATGCCAGTCACATCCTCATTTTGGCCAGACTGCTGCAGCCTCCAAGTTCCCTCCCCCAGTGTCTGCTGCTGCTGGTAAGTCGCTTCAGTCGTGTCCGACTCTGTGCGACCCCACAGACGGCAGCCCACCAGGCTCCCCTGTCACTGGGATTCTCCAGGCAAGAACACTGGAGTGGGTTGCCATTTCCTTCTCCAATGCGTGAAAGTGAAAGGGAAAGTGAAGTTGTTCAGTCGTGTTCGACTCTTAGTGACCCCACGGACTGCAGCCCACCAGGCTCCTCCATCCATGGGATTTTCCAGGCAAGAGTACTGGAGTGTGGTGCCAATGCCTTCTCCGCCACCAGTGTCTAATGAACCTTTATTTCATTATCAACAAGTCTCCTGAACTCAGCAAGTCCCATATGGAATGCACCAGCACCCAAAGCCCACATGGGCACTCATAAGCCCACAGCCTGCAGGCCACCCTAGAGGCCCTGGGCTCCCCCCTCTTCCCTACCATCCTCCACTTTTGGAATCACCACACTAGTCTGGGCTTCCTCTGCTCAAACGCAGATCACACAATTGCACCCAGCCTCACCACTCTCTCCAGCTCATCCTCTTCCACAGTCAGATTTTTCATTAGTTCAGTTTAGTTCAGTTGCTCAGTTGTGTCCAGGCCTCCCTGTCCATCACAAACTCCCGGAGCCTACCCAAACTCACGTCCATTGAGTCAGTGATGCCATCCAACCATCTCATCCTCTGTCGTTCCCCTCCTCCTCCTGCCCCCAATCCCTCCCAGCATCAGGGTCTTTTTCCAATGAGCCAGTTCTTCGCATCAGGTGGCCAAAGTATTGGAGTTTCAGCTTCAACATCAGTCCTTCCAATGAACACCCAGGACTGATCTCCTTTAGGATGGACTGGTTGGATCTCCTTGCAGTCCAAGGGACTCTCAAGAGTCTTCTCCAACACCACAGTTCAAAAGCATCTTCTTCGGTGCTCAGCTTTCTTTATAGTCCAATTCTCACATCCATTCATAACTACTGGAAAAACCATAGCCTTGACTAGATGGACCTTTGTTGGCAAAGTAATGTCTCTGCTCTTTAATATGCTGTCTAGGTTGGTTGTAACTTTCCTTCCAAGGAGCAAGCGTCTTTTAATTTCATGGCTACAATCACCATCTGCAGTGATTTTGGAGCCCCCAAAATACAGTCAGCCACTGTTTCCACATCTATTTGCCATCTTAGTTAGCAGTATCCTTTTTAGGACAGATTTTAGAATTTAAGGGGCTTCCCTTGTGGCTCAGGTGGTAAAGAATCCACCTGCAATGCAGGAGACCTGGGTTCGATCCCTGGGTTGGGAAGATCCCCTGGAGAAGGAAAAGGTTACCCACCCCTGTATTCTGGCCTGGAGAATTCCGCAGACTATGGGATCTATGGGGTCGCAAAGAGTCAGACATGACTGAGCGACTTTCACTTAGAATTTTAGATTACTGGTGCGTGCATTTTTTGACTACCCAGCACATACAAAACCTATTGGACTGGTCAGGAGTTAAAAGCAAACAGGCTGTATCCATCAGAGGCCAGCCTCTCACAATCTTGCTCAAAATGTTAACAGCTACCATTTATTGAGCACAGACTGTATGCCAGGTGCTTTTCATAGTACAAGCTTTTCAAATACCTCACAAATAGATAATTAACGTCCATCTTCCAAGGACAGGGTAAATGGCCGAGCTGGCACTTGAACCCAGGTCTCTCTGCAACTCAGGTTCCAGTGTTTTCTCTGATACACAGCAGCAACCACCAGCCCCCTGCTGAGCTCACCCGCCTGTCCACCCCTTCCGCCAACCACACAAGAGCACCCATCAAAACATCAAATGCCAAACTGATACTCAGCACACTATTACTGGTACAGCAAACCCAGAGAGAGTCAGACTGAGAAATCAGTCAACTTCAGCAGAATTGGCTGTGAAACATTTTTGCAAAATCAGGGATTTTGTTAATACGACATAATCATGACTTCAATTCACTTATCTGGTGCAGTTTGACAAAGCAGACCATCCCCTGAAGAGTATTTTCTGCTCTAGGTGCCAACACAGGAGAATGAGATATGGTAATCCTGGCGGACAAAATCAGTGCTTTCAGTTCATATAGTTTCCATTTCCATCAGCTACTCTCTGAAGCAAACAGAGGGAGGCTCTACAGTAGCATCTGAAAAACCAAAGCTTCTGTACTTACCACATTAAGGTTGATATGAGAAGACCGACGCCTACACAGTCTATGAATACCACCCAAAGGAGCAGCTTTATCGTCTCAAAAAACCCCATGTCCAGCACAAAGCCAAATCCTATCGTGGACACTGCAAGAAAGATTTACAAGATGCATTCAGGCACTTTGCTAGATTCTAAGCATACAGGCCAGTTTCTGCCTTTCAGATGCCCATTCCAGAATGGGATGCAGGTATGTAAAATAAGCTATCTTACTAATAAATGTAACTGATTAAGAAATGCAGATCGCCCTGGAACACACAACTACCACTGAGATACCTGACGTTTACTGAGGAGGCCCCCATATATCTGTGATTCACCAGGGTAGCCCCAGCATTCAGAATACGACCATTACTGAGAAGGCACTCACATGTTTAAACCCAGTTAAAGGTGGGCTTCCCTGGTGGCTTAGATTGTAAAGAATCTGCCTGCAATGCAGGAGACCCAGGTTTGACTCCTGGCTCAGGAAGATCCTCTGGAGAAGGAAATGGCTACCCACTCCCGTATTCTTGCCTGCTGAATTTCACGGACAGAGGAGACTGGAAGGCTACAGTCCAAGGGGTCACAAAAAGTCAGACATGATTGAGACACTAAAAGTGGTTCAGACCCTTTCACTGCACTATTGGAGAACTTAAAGCAGTTTCTCAAGATCACATTAGTACTTTCAGAACCCTCACTCTGGATGGGCCTGATGAAAGTGAGAAGTGAAAGTGTTAGTCCCTCAGTCATGTCTGACTCTTTGCAACCCCATAGACGGTAGCCCACCAGGCTCCTCTGTCCATGGCATTCTTCAGGCAAGAATACTGGAACAGGTTGCCATTCCCTTCTCCAGGGGATCTTCCTGACCCAGGGATTGAACATGCATCTCCTGCACTGCAGAGGTTATTTACCAACTGAGTCACCAGGGAAGCCCTGGATCAGCCTGACGGTGAAATGTAATTTCCAATCTCAGTAGTCCTTTTTCACAGTAAGTTTGCATTTGGGTATCAGTGAATTTATGAGAAATGTGAAAGTGTTAATTGCTTGGTTGTATCTGATTCTTTTGTGACCCTATGGACTGTAGCCCACCAGGCTACTCTGTCCATGGAATTCTCCAGGCAAGAATACTGGAGTGGGTAGCCATTTCCTTCTGCAGGGGATCTTCCTGACCCAGGGATCGAACTCAGGTCTCCAGCACTGCAGGCAGATTCTTCACCATCTGAAGCACCAGGGAAGCCCTACGTATTTATCATGGCAGTTGAAAGACATGGAGTGACTCTGTACTGTGCTTTTCAAAGTTCCCAGGAACCAGTTTCCTCTGGCATCTGCTTGGGACCTTTAAAATCAGGAAGAATACCACTCTCTTTCCTGTGAGGAGATTTTGGAGACTTCAGAAAGGAAGACAACGGCTTCAGAGAACCCCAAATTATGACCCATAACACGCTGACAACAGGATTCTCCAAATGACAAGTCCAACCTGAAACACTCAATTGATTTCTCAACTCTCCTGCAGATAAACACTTACCACAGAGCCAGATACTTAACAGGACCAAGAAAGCCGGGTCATCCCTGGCCCACTGATCTTTTGTCTGCTTCCTATAGTGAAAGTTTCTATAAACTCTCTGTGGGGAAGTGAACAGGTAGAGCATCTGCCAGGCAGCAAACTCAAAGTCCATCTGCCGGAAACGGAAAAGCCTCCTCAGGTATTTGTAGCGTTTTGCTCCCGCTGTGTGTCTGGCTGCATCCCTGGAACTCAACACTCCGTTCCCCTGCGCTGGGGAATTCACCGAAGTACTTGGTAACATCTTCCTAGATAGAAGGGAGGGAAAACTATATTATTAATACAAATCACCAGAAGAAACTGCCAGCCTCTAGCACCCCTCTTGTGAGTTATTTAGGAGAGAAGTCATCTTACATTTTGGCCCCGATCCCTGAGAAGAGGCAGGACTCAGAGTAAATTTGGTTTTGAGGCTGATTTGGGAGCTGGAGAACTGCCCATTGCACTTCAGGAAAGGGCTGCCCCGTGGCTTTCTGAACCTTCATAATAACGCTTTTACAAGGTCCACCCATTCTCTGTACTTCATTTCTGTCAATCCTCAGACATGCTCCACCTCTCCCCACCTCCTCCCACCCCTTCTCCAGAAGCAGAGATAGTGATGGAGCCAAAATTTGAACTCAGGCAGTCTGAATCAAAAGTCCACCTGTCATCTGTGCTAACAATCAAGACTTTAAGGAAAAGCCTTTGCTGAACCCAAACAGAAACGATGTTCCCGACGAGGTAAAGTAAATGGCTTATCACACAAGTCCATCAGCGCCTCACCAACAAACAACTCGTTCATTAGCATGGGATGTAAAAACAAGGCAAAACTCAAACGCATAGTGTTTTACTTCCTGAATAGTTCATCATGGTCCAGTCCAACTAGTCTGAAGCCAGGGAGGCGCTGGTCATCGTCCGGCCTCCATGTCCCGCCCCGGCAGCCCAGTGTCGGGCTCCACTCCCCAGGCCTCCAGGACGCCAGCTGCTCCCCTCCGGCTCGGGGCCTCCGGTAAGGCGGCCAGATTGAGCATAAAAACACATGACGTCCAGTTACAACTGCATCGCAGATACAACAGTAATTTGTAATATAAGCAGGTCCGAAACACTGCGTGAGACCCACAGCTATGCAGACATCATTCGCTGTTATCTGAAATTCGGCTGTAACCAGCCTCCGCGATGGTGTCTGGCAGCCCCACCGCAGCCCGAGCAGCCGGACCCGGGCGCGGTCACTCCAGGGCCGGGTGATGTGGGGCCGCAAGTTGCCGGAGGAAAAGGCTGACCAGCGAGCCCGAGTCGCGCGCAGACGGGGCCGTCGGCAGGCCTCACCTGGAGCCCCGCGGCGGCGTCCACCGGCTTCACATACACCCGCCACCACCGCCGAGCAGCCGACCCAGCAGCCGCTGGGCCAACTTCCCTCCCCGCTACGTCAACCACGTAGGGGGCGCGTCGCGTCACGTGACCCACAAACGCCGCGCGCGATACCTTTCGCGTTACGTCTCTCGCCGCGCGCCCACCGGAAGTGGTTGCTTCCGCTCTTTTTCCGGTTCCGCCCGCCGCAGCGTCACTGGCGTCCTGAGGAGTCTGGGCCATCTCGGAAGGAGAGGGTGGAGGCCGCGGCCAGCTGGAGGCGCAGTCATGCCCCGGTATTACGAGGACAAGCCTGAGGGCGGCGCGTGCGCGGGCGTGAAGGAGGATCTGGGCTTGTGTCTGCTGCAGTCTGACTGCGTGCTCAAGGTAGCGCGGCCTGGCGCTCGGATGACCGAGGCCCGAAGCGGGGAGGCGAGGCTGGCGGAGGGTCCCTAGCGGGCCCCAGTGGTGGCTGAGTCGTGCCTCCGAGTTCGCGGTCTTAGGTGTCCACCAACTTAATGAACTTGGGCGAGTCCACTGTTGGAACCTGACTTCCCAATAGTGAAATTGGAGAGAACGGTGCTGCCCCTTTGGGTTTTTGTAAAGTTTAAACCATCTCGAATCCTGAAACACGAAATGCTGCTGCTTTGCTGGGTTCTGGTGGCATATAGGAGAGTATCACAGGTTTCTGGAGCCCTCGAAAATGAGAACCAGTAAATTCGCAGATAATTACATGAACCTGGCATACTGTGTTGCCTCGTGAAACCTCCTTTCTTAGTTCAGTTGTGGCTGAATAGATGCTGTATTTACTTTGTGCTGGTCTGAACTTGTTGCTGAGTTCTGTGTATTCCAGGATAAGCTGTCCAAGAGGCAGCTTTTTTATTTTCACACTTTGTATCTTGCGCCCCCTACCGTTGAACTTGTGGTTTTAGGTGCTGTGATGGGAGACAGGAATTTGCTATCTCCCTCAGTACAGTCACGGGTCTTCTCTGGAGCCAATCTGATATCACGCGTGCCTTAGTCGTTTCCTACTTTTTGCGACCCTGTAGACCCTACCCTCTAAGCTCCTCTGTCCATGGGATGGTCCAGGCAGGAATTACTGGAGTTAGTTGTCGTGCCCGCCTCCAGGGGATCTTCCCGACCTGGGATCGAACCCGTGTCTTTTGTGTCTCCTGCGCTGGCAACTGAGTTCTTTACCACTAGCGCCACCTGGGAAGCCCAGTGAAGTTCAAAGTCGACTGGCAAACCTGGATTCTGCCCTTCAGTTCAGTTCAGTCGCTCAGTCGTGTCCGACTCTTTGCAACCCCACGGTGAAGCACTCCAGGCTTCCTTATCACCAGCTCCCGGAGTTTACTCAGACTCATGTCCATTGAGTTGGTGATGCCATCCAACCATCTCATCCTCTGTCGTCCCCTTCTCCTGCCTTCAATTTTTCCCAGCATCAGGGTCTTTTCCAGTGAGCCAGTTATTCGCATCAGGTGGCCAAAGTATTGGATTATCACCTTCAGCATCAGTCCTTCCAGTGAATATTCAGGACTGATTTCCTTCAGGATAGACTGGTTGGATCTCCTTGCTGTCCAAAGGGCTCTCAAGGGTCTTCTCCAACACCACAGTTCAAAAGCATCAATTCTTTGGTGCTCAGCTTTCTTTATAGTCCAGCTCTCACATCCATACATGACTACTGAAAAAAACAGAACTATTATTAGATGGACCTTTAGTTACCATTACCAAAGTAATGTTTCTGCTTTTTAATATCCTGTCTAGGTTGGTCATAACTTTTCTTCTAAGGAGCAAGCATCTTTTAATTTCATGGCTGCAGTCACCATCTGCAGTGATTTTGGAGCCCCCAAAATAAAATCTGTCACTGTTTCCATTGTTTCCCCATCTATTTGCCATGAAGTGATGGGACCAGATGCCATGACCTTCGTTTTCTGAATGTTGAGCTTTAAGCCAACTTTTTCAATCTCCTCTTTCACTTTCTTCAAGAGGCTCTTTGGTTCTTTGCTTTCTTCCATAAGTGTGGTGTCATCTGCATATCTAAGGTTATTGCTGTTTGTCCAGGCAATCCTGATTCCAGCTTGTTCTTCATCCAGTCCAGCATTTCTCATGATATACTGTGCATAGAAGTTAAATAAGCAGGATGACAATATACAGCCTTGATGTACTCCTTTTTTGATTTGGAACCAGTCTGTTGTTCCAAGGCCAGTTCTCACTTGTTCTTGACCTGCATACAGGTTTCTCAGGAGGCAGGTCAGATGGTCTGGTGTTCCCATCTGTTTAGAATTTTCCACAGTTTATTGTGATCCACACAGTCAAAGGCTTTGGCGTAGTCAGTAAAGCAGAAGTAGATGTTTGTCTGGAACTCTCATTTTTCCATGATCAAACAGATGTTGGCAGCTTGATCTCTGCATTTTCTAAATCCAGCTTGAACATAAGAAAGTTCACGGTTCACGTACTATTGAAGCCTGGCTTGGAGAATTTTGAGCATTACTTTGCTAGCATGTGAGATGAGTATAATTGTGCGGTAATTTCAGCATTCTTTGTCATTGCCTTTTTTTGGGATTGGAATGAAATCTGACCTTTTCCAGTCCTATGGCCACTGTTGAGTTTTCCAAGTTTGCTGGCATATTGAGTGCAGCACTTTCACAGCATCATCTTTTAGGATTTGAAATAGCTCAACTGGAATTCCATCCCCTCCACTAACTTTGTTTGTAGTGATGCCTCCTAAGGCCCACTTGACTTCGCATTTTAGGATGTCTAGCTCTAGGAGATGGCAACGGCACCCCACTCCAGTACTCTTGCCTGGAAAATCCCATGGACGGAGGAGTCTAGTAGGCTGCAGTCCATGGGGTCACTAAGAGTTGGACACGACTGAAGCGATTTAGCAGCAGCAGCAGCTCTAGGTGAGGGATCACACCATCGTGATTATCTGGGTTGTGAAGATCTTTTTTGTATAGTTCTGTGTATTCTTGCCACCTCTTCTTAATATCTTCTGCTTCTGTTAGATCCATACCATTTCTGTCCTTAATATTGAGTCCATCTTTGCATGAAATGTTCTCTTGGTATCCCTAACTTTCTTGAAGAGATCTCTAGTCTTTCCCATTCTATTGTTTTCCTCTTATTTCTTTGCATTGATCATTGAGGACAGCTTTCTTATCTCTCCTTGATATTCTTTGGAACTCTGCATTCAAATGGATATGTCTTTCCTTTTCTCCTTTGTCCTTTGCTTCTCTTCTTCTCTTCACAGCTATTTTTAAGCCCTCCTCCGACAACCATTTTGCTTTTTTGCATTTCTTTTTCTTGGGTATGGTCTTGATCACTGCGTCCTGTACAGTGTCACAAACCTCCGTCCATAGTTCTTCAGGCACTCTATCAGATTGAATCCTTGGAATCTATATGTCACTTCCACTGTATAATCGTTAGGGATTTGATTTAGGTCATACCTGAATGGTCTAGTGGTTTTCCCTACTTTCTTCAATTTAAGTCTGAATTGGGCAATAAGCAGTTCATGATCTGAGCCACAGTCAGCTCCCAGTCTTGTTTTTGCTGACTTGCTAGAGTCAGAAGTCTTGTTAGAGCTTCTCCATCTTTGGCTGCAAAGAATATAATCAATCTGATTTTGGTGTTGACCATCTGGTGATGTCCATGTGTAGAATCTTCTCTTGTGTTGTTGGAAGAGGGTGTTCGCTATGACCAGTGTGTTCTCTTGGCAAAACTCTATTAGCCTTTGCCTGCTTCATTTTGTACTCCAAGGCCAAATTTGCCTGTTACTCCAGGTGTTTCTTGACTTCCTATTTTTGCATTCCAATCCCCTTTAATGAAAAGGACATCTTTTTTGAGTGTTAGTTCTAGAAAGTCTTGTATGTCTTCATAGAACTGCTCAACTTCAGCTTCTTCAGCGTTACTCGTTGGGGCATAGACTTGCATTACTGTGATATTGAATGGTTTGCCTTGGAAACAGATCATTCTGTTGTTTTTGAGATTGCACCCAAGTACTGCATTTTGGACTCTTGTTGACTGTGATGGCTACTCCATTTCTTCCAAGGGATTCTTGCCCACAGTAGTAGATATAATGGTCATCTGAGTTAAACTCACCCGTTCCAGTCCGTTTTAGTTCGCTGATTCCTAAAATGTCAATGTTCACTCTTGCCATCTCCTGTTTAACCACTTGCAGTTTGCCTTGATTCATGGACCTAACATTCCGGTTCCTGTACAGTATTGCTCTTTATAGCATCAAACCTTGCTTCTATCGCTAGTCACATCCACAACTGGGTGTTGTTTTTGCTTTGGCTCCATCTCTTCATTCTTTCTGGAGTTAGTTCTCCACTGATCTCCAGTAGCATATTGAGCACCTACCGACCTGGGAGTTCATCTTTCAGTGTCCTATCTTTTTGCCTTTTCATACTGTTCATGGAGTTCTCAAAGCAAGAATACTGAAGTGGTTTGCCAGTCTCTTCTCCAGTGGACCACATTTTGTCATAACTCTCCACCATGACCCGTCCATCTTGGGTGGCCCTACACGGCATGGCTCATAGTTTCATTGAGTTAGACAAGGCTGTGGTCCATGTGATTAGATTGGTTTGTGTTCTGTGATTGTGGTTTTCTTTCTGTCTGCCCTCTGATGGAGAAGGGTAAGAGGCTTATGGGAGCTTCCTGATGGGAGAGATTGACTGAGGGGGAAACTGAGTCTTGTTCTGATGGGTGGGGCCGTGCTCAATAAGTCTTTAACTCAATTTTCTGTTGATAATCGGGTCTGTGTTCCATGTCATTTGACCTGAGGCCAAACTATGGTGGAGGTAATGAGGATAATGGCGACCTCCTTTGTACAAAGGTCCCAGGTACACACTGCTGCACTCAAGTGCTGCCAACCCTGCAGCAAGTTGCTTGTGGTTATTCTTGCATCTGGAGATGTAATTTCAGAAAGTTGCCCTTATTTCAAAGGAAAGACAACTACCCAAATATGGACATCAATGATATTGGCGATATTGGTGTTTCTGCTAATTGATGATTTACATTTGGTTCACTGGTGTTGACAGGGGCTGTGTGAAGTGAAAGTTGCTGAGTCGTGTCTGACTCTTTGCGACCCCATGGACTGTACAGTCCATGGAATTCTCCAGGCCAGAGTACTGGAGCCTTTCCCTTCTCCAGGGGATATTCCCAACCCAGGGATCAAACCCAGGTCTCCCATGTTGCCAGCAGATTCTTTACCAGCTGAGCTACAAGGAAGGACTGGGTGAGCTTTGGTAAATACTTGTTTAATGAGTAGAGGAGCAAAGTGCCTTGGGTGCCCAAGGGAGAGCAGCTTATTTTGCTTGAGAGTTTGGAAACTTCTCACCAGAGGAGGTGACCTTTGCTCTGAGTCTTAAAGGTTGAGTAGTAGTTGATGATGGAGAAGGCAGTGGCAACCCACTCCAGTGTTCTTGCCTGGAGAACCCCAGGGACGGGGGAGCCTGTCTATGGCTCCCCAGAGACGGTGGGCTGCCGTCTGTGGGGTCGCACAGAGTCGGACACGACTGAAGTGACTTAGCAGCAGCAGCAGTTGATGAAGTAAAGGAGTGGAGGCTGTGGTGGCTGTGGGGAGACTCTGAAACAACAGCATGTACAGAAAAATCAGGGAGATGTGGGAGGGCCACCCAGAAGCTGGGCTGGAGGAGGAGAGAAAGGTTGCCATGGACAATGGCCCTGGTGTGTCAGAGTGAGGGGCTTGGGCGCAGAGTAGGACTGAGGAAAGAAACTTTGGAAGTGGAAGAGGACACTGGTGATAAGGAGAACCCTGAATTGGTTTTTGCAGTGATGGGTTGATTTAGCAAACAGTTGAGTGCCAAGTCTGATTGCAGGACACAGATAAATGACCTCTGGGAAGCTGGAAAGCTGTAGGCAGAGAGAATGACCAGGATGTGAAGCACAGACGCTCCTTGCCCCCATTGAGTACACGGCCTTTTTGTTGCTGAATGTGGTCAACTAGGAGAACGTGTCATTGTATTTATAAACAGTCTCTTAAATGGAAGTGCATTTGCAGTTTGTGTTAAATTCATCCTGAACGGTCACTTCAGCGGGACTGGAAAGGGGCAATAGTGAGGCGAAACACTGAGTCATGCACACCCAGCAGGTTGCCCTCCCTTCCCCTGGTGTCACTGCAGCTCCAGCCCTCCCCATGGGCACTCAGACCAAGGGAAATGCCTGCTTTGTGTGGCAGCCACATTCATGATAAGGTTCTTGATTTCTCTGCTCCTTGAGTAAGGAAGTTAACCCAGTCTTTTGACAGATAGTGAGCCCCACCTGAAAAACTTCTGGACCTCACTTTAGGGAAGAATTCAACATAAAATATTTAGTTTTGGGGCTGCAGTGAGAGAGTCCAGCAACTGTAGGGGCTCAGAGAAATGCCAGGTAATGATGCTAAGGATGTAAACTCCAGTGGGGCTGGAGAAGAGACACAGGAAAAAGCAGATTCAAAAGGCATCTTTCAGATAAACTTCTTAGGATTTTATGATTCCTTGGAGATCAAAAAGGTTGAAAACTGTGCCCAGGAAACTCAACTACAATTTATCTCCCTTGTGTCTCTGTTAACAGCTTCCTGATTGCTGGCTTTTTATCAGAATCACCTGGCGTTGGGGATGGAGCCCTTAAAAGTACAGATTCCACTGCTCTCTGTCTCCCTTATAAATTAAAAGTGTCCCAGCTTGGCTTTTGGACACAGCCATGTTTGGGAGTCACCAATCTTGACCTCAGAAGGCAAATAAGCGTGGGAGTGTATTAATTAGTTTATAGATTCAGGTAAATGTTACAGAGACAGGAATAACACTGGCTTAAAATACCATAGAGAATTCTCTTTTTTGCTCTTGTGCCTGTAATTGGGATCTAGTTTGATCCTGCCTTTCATGGATCTAAACACTGTTGATCTGTGGGGTTGGGTGCTGTGATGAGAGATAGGATGTTACTCTCACACTCATGGTCTGAGAATGCCATGCTGCCACGTCGTCAAGCCTGGTGACATTGGTGGAGTGAGTGGGAGAGTGGGCAAGCCACTTTCCCTTGAGGACCAACTCGGAAGTTTGACTTTCCAGTGCCCTACATATTCCGTTGGCTAGACCTTAGTCACATGATGCTGCCCAGCTGCAAAATGGCTGGTTAATCCAGCTCAGCCATAAAAGAGTGATTGTTAAGGGGTTGGAGGAAGATGAAGTAACATTTCTCTCCTAGGTGTTTTAGCTAGATGGATCTTCCCACTAGGCAGTTGGCAGTATGGGTTGAAAGCTTGTGAAAAAGATGGCATCTTAAATACATTTTAAGGAAGCGTCAGTTTATAGATTACAGTCTTTTGTATAATTGTAGTCCTTTCTCTCTCTGCACATTGTTCGTGTTTGCAGCCTCATTACAGAGTCTGAAGGAGGAACAGTGCAGAGAAGCTTACTGCTCTGTTCTGGTTCACTTTTGAGGTTCACTGTGGTATTTATTGAATTGGCCAAGAGCTTGATCCAGGTTTTTCCATACCATTCTATTACAAAACCTGAATGAACTTTTTGGACAACCCAGTAAATGACCATTCAAATCTAGGGCCAAGCAGCCATGAAGACTGGAATGTGGCCAAAATTCTTGGGATCAGGAACGCCATAGATGTATCCTGTAGCTTTTTTTCACAGAGAAAACTAGGAGTGTGACTGGCACTTGCAAAATAAAGGTTTTGGGGAGTGACTGTAGTGGTGGGGTTGTGGTGTCAAAAATCTGCTTGAGGGGAAATCCCTGATGATGGAGGCGCAGGCACAATTTAAATACCAGGTGTTTCTACTTAAGTAGTACTCCAGCCAGCCTTATTAACATTTTTCTGAAGTGTTGAGAACTGGCACTAAAGCTGTTCAGTTTTTAGAGCACCTAATTGTAGCTGTTTGGGCTTTTAAAGTTAACATCGAACAGAATCATTTTTATTCTCAGACATATATGCTTGACTCATTTTGCATTGGAACTCTCTTTGATGAGGAAGATTCCGTGATCTTCCTGTATATTGTCAAGTAATTCATGAAGCTAATGTTTATAAGCAGTACATGTTTTATTTACTTGTTATTTTTTTAATAGTAATAAGATGTTAGGTTTTGAATTTTTTCCCCTCATGAATTGACAGTTTAATGTCATTAAACCTCATGTGATTCAGAAAATCCAAGTTCAGTCTCCTTTTTCCAGATGGTGTTGCATACATCATGCTCCCGGGAAATGGAGCCCCCTCAGCACCGCCCCCTGCTCCCCTCAGCACCGCCCCCTGCTCCCCTCAGCACTGCCCCTGCTCCCCTCAGCACCGCCCCTGCTCCCCTCTGTCACCGCCCCCTGCTCCCCTCAGCACCGCCCCCTGCTCCCCTCAGCACCGCCCCCTGCTCCCCTCAGCACTGCCCCTGCTCCCCTCAGCACCGCCCCTGCTCCCCTCTGTCACCGCCCCCTGCTCCCCTCAGCACCGCCCCTGCTTCCCTCAGCACCGCCCCCTGCTCCCCTCTGTCACCGCCCCCTGCTCCCCTCAGCACCGCCCCCTGCTCCCCTCTGTCACCGCCCCCTGCTCCCCTCTGTCACCGCCCCCTGCTCCCCTCAGCACCGCCCCTGCTCCCCTCAGCACCGCCCCCTGCTCCCCTCAGCACCGCCCCCTGCTCCCCTCAGCACCGCCCCACCATGCTGTGTGGCTTGCTCACAGTGCAGGGAGCACTAGCATGGGTACACCTCCTACCTGCTATTGGAGGCTCATGTAAACAGGAATATGTTTTTTAAAAATAATTGTATTTATTTATTTTTGGCTGTGCTGAGTCTTCGTTGCTATGTGGGCTTTTCTCTAGTTGTGGCGAGCAGGGGCTACTCTCTGGATGCACTAGCTTTAGACTGGTTGGGCTTCAGAAGTTGTGACATGTGGGCTTTGGGACACGGGCTTCAGTAGTTGTGCACGGCTTAGTTGCTTCTCGGCATGTGCGGTCTTCCCGGACCAGGGATGGAACCCTTGTCTCCTACATTGGCACCAGGGAAACCCTGGCAGGAATAGCTTGTATTTACTTTTAACCTCCTGCTAAACCGATCTGGGGCAGTTCTGATTTTTTTTTTTTTTTTAATAGAGTAGTCCTTATGGGTGTTTAGTTACTAGAAAAATTAAAGGGTATGGCATTCAAAAAGAAATTTTAAAGTAGTGAAATTTTAAAGTAAAATTTTAGTCTTGCCTCTCTAAATTGTAAAATATACTTTCTGTAGGTGCTTCCGTGTGTCCCATATGTTTAAGTGCCTTTGTGTTCAATTTATGGCTGAATATTTGTTCAAAATATTTTAAGGTAATGAACATGTTGTTTTAGAATTTATATCCCACATTTGTTGTTGTTCAATCACTGAGTCCTTTCTGACCCCATGGATTGCAGCATACCTGGCTCTATTCTTTACCCCTGTCTCGCAGATTTTGCTTAGATTCATGTCCATTGAGTTGGTGATGCCATCCAACCATCTCATCCTCTGCCACCCCTTCTCCTATTGCCTTCAGTCTTTCCCAGCATCAGGGTCCTTTCCAGTGAATTGGCTGTTCACATCAGATGGCCAAAGTATTAGAGCTTCAGCTTCAGCACCAGTCCTTCCAATGACTGTTCAGGGTTGATTTCCTTTAGGATTGACTGGTTTGATCTTGCAGTCCAAGGGCTCTCAAGAGTCTTCTCTAGCATCACAGTTTGAAAGGATCAATTCTTCCATGCTCAGCCTTCTATGGTCCAGCTCTCACATCTGTACATTACTAGAAAAACCATAGCTTTGGCTATATGGACCTTTGTCAGCAAAGTGATCTCTCTGCTTTTTAATATGCTGTCTAGGTTTGTCATAGCTTTTCTTCCAAGGAGCAAGCATCTTCATGGCTGCAGTCACTGTCCACAGTGATTTTGGAGCCCAAGAAAATAAAGTCTGTCACTGCTTCCACTTTTCTCCAATCTATTTGCCTTGAAGTAATAAAAACAACAGAATGGGAAAGACTAGAGATCTCTTCAAGAAAATTAGATATACCAAGGGAACATTTCATGCAAAGATGGACTCGATAAAGGACAGAAATGGTATGGACCTACCATAAGCAGAAGATATTAAGAAGAGGTGGCAAGAATACACAGAAGAACTGTACAAAAAAGATCTTCACGACCCAGATAATCACGATGGTGTGATCACTGACCTAGAGCCAGACATCCTGGAATGTGAAGTCAAGTGGGCCTTAGAAAGCATCACTACGAACAAAGCTAGTGGAGGTGATGGAATTCCACTTGAGCTATTCCAGCTGAAAGATGATGCTGTGAAAGTGCTGCACTCAATATGCCAGCAAATTTGGAAAACTCAGCAGTGGCCACAGGACTGGAAAAGGTCAGTTTTCATTCCAATCCCAAAGAAAGGCAATGCCAAAGAATGCTCAAACTACCGCACAGTTGCACTCATCTCACACGCTAGTAAAGTAATGCTCAAAATTCTCCAAGCCAGGCTTCAGCAATATGTGAACCGTGAACTTCCAGATGTTCAAGCTGGTTTTAGAAAAGTCAGAGGAACTAGAGATCAAATTGCCAACATCCACTGGACCATAGAAAAAGCAAGAGAGTTCCAGAAAAACATCTATCTCTGCTTTATTGACTATGCCAAAGCCTTTGACTGTGTGGATCACAAGAAACTGTGGAAAATTCTGAAAGAGATGGGAATACCAGACCACCTGACCTGCCTCTTGAGAAATCTGTATGCAGGTCAGGAAGCAACAGTTAGAACTGGACATGGAACAACAGACTGGTTCCAAATAGGAAAAGGAGTACGTCAAGGCTGTATATTATCACCCTGCTTATTTAACTTATATGCAGAGTACATCATGAGAAACGCTGGACTGGAAGAAACACAAGCTGGAATCAAGATTGCCGGGAGAAATATCAATCACCTCAGATACACAGATGACACCACCCTTATGGCAGAAAGTGAAGAGGAACTCAAAAGCTTCTTGGTGAAAGTGAAAGTGGAGAGTGAAAAAGTTGGCTTAAAGCTCAACATTCAGAAAATGAAGATCATGGCATCTGGTCCCATCACTTCATGGGAAATAGATGGGGAAACAGTGGAAACAGTGTTAGACTTTATTTTTGGGGGCTCCAAAATCACTGCAGATGGTGACTGCAGCCATGAAATTAAAAGACGCTTACTCCTTGGAAGGAAAGTTATGACCAACCTAGATAGCATATTCATAAGCAGAGACATTACTTTGCCAGCAAAGGTCCGTCTAGTCAAGGCTATGGTTTTTCCTGTGGTCATGTATGGATGTGAGAGTTGGACTGTGAAGAAGGCTGAGCGCCGAAGAATTGATGCTTTTGAACTGTGGTGTTGGAGAAGACTCTTGAGAGTCCCTTGGACTGCAAGGAGATCCAACCAGTCCATTCTGAAGGAGATCAGCCCTGGGATTTCTTTGGAGGGAATGATGCTAAAGCTGAAACTCCAGTACTTTGGCCACTTCATGCGAAGAGTTGACTCATTGGAAAAGACTCTGATGCTGGGAGGGATTGGGGGCAGGAGGAGATGGGGACAACAGGATGAGATGGCTGGATGGCATCACTGACTCGATGGACGTGAGTCTGAGTGAACTCCGGGAGTTGGTGAAGGACAGGGAGGCCTGGCGTGCTGTGATTCATGAGGTCGCAAAGAGTCGGACGCGACTGAACTGAACTGAATGGGACTAGATGCCATGATCTTAGTTTTTCAAATGTTGAGTTTTAAGCCAGCTTTTTCATTCTCCTCTTTCACCCTCATCAAGAGGCTCTTTAGTTCCTCTTCACTTTCTCCCTAGAGTGGTATCATCTGTATATCTGAAATTGTTGATATTTCTCCTAGCAATCTTGATTCCAGCTTGTGCTTCATTCAGCCTGGCATTTCGTATGATGTACTGTGCATAGAAGTTAAATAAGCAGAGTGACAGTATACAGCCTTGTTGTATTCCTTAACCAATTTTGAACCAGTGTGTTGTTCCATGTCCAGTTCTGTTTTTTTTTAATTTATTTTTTAATTGAAGTATAATTGCTTTACAGAATTTTGTTGTTTTCTGCCAAATATCAACATGAATCAGCCATAGGTATACATATGTCCCCACCCTCTTGAACCTTCCTGCCATTTCCCTCCCCATCCCACCCCTCTAGGCTGTTACAGAATCCCTGTTTGAGTTCCCTGAGTCATATAGCAAATTACTGTTGGCATTCTATTGTACATATGGTAATGTAAGTTTCCATGTTACTCTCTCCATACATCTCACCCTCTCCTTCCTCTCCCCACGCCTTGTGTCCATAAGTCTGTTCTCTATGTCTGTTTTTCCATTGCTGCCCTGTAAATAAGTTAATCGGTATCATCTTTCTAGATTCCATATATATGCCTTCAGTTCAGTTCAGTTCAGTCACTCAGTCGTGTCCGACTCTTTGCGACCCCATGAATCGCAGCACGCCAGGCCTCCCTGTCCTTCACCAACTCCCGGAGTTCACTCAGACTCACGTCCATCGAGTCAGTGATGCCATCCAGCCATCTCATCCTCTGTCGTCCCCTTCTCCTCCTGCCCCCAATCCCTCCCAGCATCAGAGTCTTTTCCAATGGTCAACTCTTCGCATGAGGTGGCCAAAGTACTTGGAGTTTCAGCTTTAGCATCATTCCTTCCAAAGAAATCCCAGGGCTGATCTCCTTCAGAATGGACTGGTTGGATCTCCTTGCAGTCCAAGGGACTCTCAAGAGTCTTCTCCAACACCACAGTTCAAAAGCATCAATTCTTTGGCACTCAGCTTTCTTCACAGTCCAACTCTCACATCCATACATGACCACACGAAAAACCATAGCCTTGTGTTTCTGACTTAACTTCACTCTGTATAATAGGCCCTAGTTTCATCCACCTCAGAACTGACTCAGATATGTGTGTTTTTACGGCTGAATAATACTCCGTTGTGTGTATGTACCACAGCGTCTTTACTCAGTCATCTGTCTGTGGACATCTAGGTTGCTTCCATGTTCTAGTTATTGTAAATAGTGCTGCAGGGAACGCTGGGGCACACACACGTTGGTGTCTTTTTCAGTTTTGGTTTCCTTAGAGTGTATGTCTAGTAGTGGGATTGCTGGGTCATACATTGGTTCTATTCCTCATTTGTTAAGGACTCTATACCATCTTCGATAGTGGCTGTATCAATTTACATTCCCACCAGCAGTGCATGAGGGTTCCCTTTTCTCCACACCCTTTCCAGAATTTATTGTTTATAGACTTTTGGATGATGGCCATTCTGACTAGTATGAGGTAATATCTCATTGTGGTTTTGATTTGCATGTCTCTAATAATGAGTGATGTTGAGCATCTTTTCATGTGTTTGTTAGTCATCTGTATGTCTTTGGAGAAATGTCTGTTTAGGTCTTTTCCCCACTTTTTGATTGGGTTGTTTGTTTTTCTGGCATTGAGTTGTATGAGCTGCTTGTATATTTTGGAAATTAATCCTTTGTCAGTTGTTTGATTTGCTATTGCTTTCTCCCTTTCTAAGGGTTGTCTTTTCACCTGTTATAGTTTCCTTTGCTGTGAATAAAGCTTTTACGATTCATTAGATCCCACTTGTTTTGGTTTTTATTTCCATTACTCTAGGAGGTGGGTCAGAGGATCTTGTTTTGGTTTATGTCATCGAGTGTTCTGCCTGTGTTTTCCTCTAAGAGTTGTATAGATTCTGATCTTACATTTGGGTCTTTAATCCATTTTGAGTTTATCTTTGTGTTTGGTGTTAGGAAGTGTTCTAATTTCATTCTTTTACATGTAGCTGTCCAGTTTTCCCAGCACCATTTATTGAAGAGGCTGTCTTTGCCCCATTGTATATTCTTGCCTCCTTTGTCAAAAATAAGGTACCCATAGGTGCATGGGTTTAATCTCTGGGGTCTCTGTCTTGTTTCATTGGTCTGTATTTCTGTTTTTGTGCCAGTACCATACTGTCTTAGCTTTGTAGTATATTCTGAAGTGCGGAAGGTTGATTCCTCCAGGTCCTTTCATTTTTCTTAAGACTGCCTTGGCTATTTGGGGTCTTTTGTGTTTCCATATGAATTGTGATATTTTTTGTTCTAGTTCTGTGAAAAATACCATTGGTGTTTTGATAGGGATTGTGTTGAATCTGTAGATTGCATTTGGTAGTGTAGTCATTTTCACAATATTGACTCTTCCAACCCAGGAACATGGACTGTCTCTCCATCTGTTTATGTCATCCCGTTTCTTTCATCGGTGTCTTATAATTTTCCGTACGCAGTTCTTTTGTCTCCTGCTGCTGCTGCTGCTGCTGCTGCTGCTGCTAAGTCGATTCAGTCGTGTCTGACTCTGTGCGACCCCATAGACGGCAGCCCACCAGGCTCCTCTGTCCCTGGGATTCTCCAGGCAAGAACACTGGAGTGGGTTGCCATTTCCTTCTCCATTTGTCTCCTTAGGTAGGTTTATTCCTAGATATTTTATTCTTTTTGTTGTAGTGGTGAATGATATTGAGTCCTTAATTTCTCTTTCTGATTTTTTTTGTTGTTGTTAGTATAGGGGAAAGCAAGTGATTTCTGTGTATTGATTTTGTATCCTGTGACTTTACTAAATTCACTGATTAGCTCTAGTAATTTTCTGATAGTATCTTCAGGGTTTTCTGCATATAGTAGTATCATGTCATCTGCAAACAGTGAGTTTTATTTCTTCTCTTCCGATCTGAATTCCCTTTATTTCTTTTTTTTTTTCTCTGATTGTCATTGATAGGACTTCTAAAACTATGTTGAATAGTAGTGGTAAGAGTGGAACCCCTTGTTTTGTTACTGATCTTGGAATGCTTTCTGTGTTTCACCATTGAGAATAATGTTTGCTATGGACTTAAGCCACTCCAGTGCTCTTGCCTGGAGAATCCCAGGGACAGTGGAGCCTGGCGGGCTGCCGTCTATGGGGTTGCACAGAGTCGGACACGACTGAAGCAACTTAGCATGGGCTTATCATATATGGCCTTTACTAAGTTGAGGTAGGTTCTTCTCTGCCCATTTTGTGAAGAGTTTTTATCATAAATGGGTGCTGAATTTTATCAAAGGCCTTTTCTGCATCTATTGAGATTATCATATGGTTTTTATTTTTCAGTTTGTTAATATGGTGTATCACATTGATTTGCATATATTGAAGAATCCTTGCATCCCTGGAATAAACCCGACTTGATCATGGTGTATGAGCTTTTTAATGTGTTATTGAATTCTGTTTCCTAGAGATTTGTTGAGGAGTGTTGCATCTATGTTCATCAGTTATATTGGCCTATAATTTTCTTTTTTTTATGTTGTCTTTGCCTGGTTTTAGTATCAGGGTGATGGTGGCCTCGTAGAATATTTTTGGATATGTTCCTTCCTTTGCAGTTTTTTGAAAGAGTTTTAGAAGGATAGGCATTAGCTCTTGTCTAAATGTTTGATAGAATTCACCTGTGAAAGCATCTGGCTATGGGCTTTTGTTTTTTGAGAGGTTTTTGATCACAATTTTGATTTCAGTGCTTGTAATTGGGTGGTTCATAATTTGTATTTCTTCCTGGTTCAATCTTGTAAGATTAAACTTTTCTAAAAACCTGTCCATTTCGTCCAGGTTGTCCATTTTATTGCCATATAGTTACTCATAATAGTGTTTTATAATCCTTTGTATTTCTGCGTTGTCTGTTGTAACCTCTCCTTCTTCTTTTCTCATTTTGTTGATTTGATTCCTCTTTTTTTCTTGATGAGTCCGGCTGAAGGTTTATCAATTTTGTTTATCTTCTCGAAGAACCAGCTTTTAGTTTTATTCATCTTTACTATTTTTTCTTAAATTTCTTCTTCATTTATTTCTGCTCTGATCTTTATGATTTCTTTCCTTCTGCTAATTTTGGTTTTTGTTGTTGTTCTTTTTCTGTTTCCAGTTTTAGGTGTAAAGTTAAGTTGTCTGTTCAATGTTTTTCTTGTTTCTCGAGGTAGGGGTGTATTGTATAAACTTCCCTCTTAGAACTGCTTTTGCTGCATCCCATAGGTTTTGAGTTACCATGTTTTTATTTTCATTTGTTTCTAGGAGTTTTTTTATTTGCCTTTTGATTTCTTCAGTAACCTGTTCATTATTTAGAAATGTATTGTTTACTCTCCATGTGTTTGTGTTTTTAGTTATTTTCTTGTAATTGATATCTAGTCTTAAATTTACTGAGGCTTGACTTGTGACCCAAGATGTGGTCTATCCTGGAGAATGCTCCGTGTGCACTTGAGAAGAAAGTGTATTCTTCTGCATTTGAATGGAATGTCCTGAAGATATCAATGAGATCGACCTGGTCTAATATGTCATTTAAGGCTTGTGTTTCCTTATTAATTTTCCGGTTTAATGATCTGTCCATTGGTGTAAGTGGGGTGTTAAAGTCTCCTACTGTTATGTGTTACTGTCAGTTTCTCCTTTTATGTCTATTTGTGTTTGTCTTATGTATTGAGGTGCTCCTGTATTGGGTGCATAGATATTTACAATTTTTATGTCTTCCTTTTGGATTGATACCTTGATCATTATGTAGTGTCCTTTCTTATCTCTTGTAATATTCTTTACTTTTAGGTCTGTTTTGTCGGATACGAGGATTGCTTCCCTAGCTTTCTTTTGATTTCCATTTGCATGGAGTATATTTTTCGATCCTCTTCCTTTCAGTTGTATGTGTGTTTGGGTCTGAAGTGGGTTTCTTGTAGGCAGCATATATATGGTCTTGAATGTATCCATTCAGCCAGTCTGTGTCTTTTGCTAGGAGCATTTAATCCATTTATGTTCCAAGTAATTATTGATATATACATTCTAACTGCCATTTTCTTAATTGTTTGGGGTTTGTTTTTGTAGATCTTTTTCTTCTCTTGTACTTCCTGTCTATATAAGTCCTTTTAACATTTGTTGTAATGTTGGTTTGGTGGTACTAAATTATCTTAACTTTTCCTTGTCTGTAAGGTTTTTGGTTTTGCTATCAATTTTGAATGAGATCCTTGTTGGGTAGAGTAATCTTGGTTGTAGATTTTTCCCTTTCAGTACTTTAAATATATCACTTTTGGACTGCAGATTTTCTGCTGAAAGATCAGCTGTTAAAGGTGTGGGATTTCCTTTGTATGTTACTTGTTGCTTTTCCCTTGCTGCTTTAAACATTCTTTCTTTGTGTTTAATCTTTGTTAGTTTGATTAGAATCTGTCTTGGCGTGTTTCTCCTTTTATCCTGAATGGAACTCTTGCATTTCTTGGACTTGATTGATTATTTTGTCTTCCATGTTGGGGAAATTTTCAACTAGACTCTCTTAAAAAATTTTCTCATACCCTTCCTTTTTCTTTTCTTCTTCTGGAATCCCTGTAATTCGAATGTTGGTGTGTTTAATATTGTCCCAGCGGTCTCTGAGACTATCCTCAATTATTTTCATTCCTTTTACTTTATTCTGCCCTTTGGCAGTTATTTCCACCCTTCTATCTTCCAGGTCACTTGGCTGTCCTTCCGGCTCAGGTATTCTGCTATTGATTCCTTCTGGAGTATTTTTAATTTCAGTTAATTGTGTTGTTTGTTTCTGTATGTTGATTCTTTATTTCTTCTAGGTCTTTGTTAATTGATTCTTGCATTTTCTGTATTTTACTTTTGAGGTTTGGATCATCTTTACTGTCATTATCCTGAATTCTTTTTCAGGTAGTTTGCCTACTTCCTGTTCATTTATTTGGACTTGTGTGTTTCTAGGTTGTTTTTTCATTTACACAGTATTTCTCTTTCTTATTTTCTTTCTTTTTTTTTTTTTTAACTTATTGTGATTGAGGTGTCTGTTTCTGAGACTTGGAGGTTGAGTTCTTTCTTCCTCTCGGTTTCTGCCCTCCTGAGGTCGGTCTGGTGGTTTGTATAAGTTTTGTGCAGGGTGTGGCATGTGCTTGTGTTCTGGTAGAGGGAGTGAGTTGTCCCCCCTACCCCCTGGCAGGGCTGAGTGAGATGATAGTTCTGTCTGCTGATGATTGGGTTTGTGTTTTTGTCTTGTTTGTTGTTTGGATGAGGTGTCCTGCCCAGGGTTCTGTTGGCAGTTGGGTGATGCTGGGTCTTGTATACACGTGGTAGCTTTGTGGAGGTTCATTATTTGATACTCCCTAGGGTCACAAGTTCTCTGGTAGTCTAGGGTCTTGGAGTCAGCGCTCCCACTCCAAAGGCTCAGGGCTTGATCACTTGATGGGAATGGAGATTCCACAGGTAGTTTGTTATGACATTAAATGAGATTAAAACAAATAACACAAAAACGAGAAACAAAAGACACACCACAGACAAATGTCAGTTACATAATCAGGCAGTTGATAACTAAAATAATGGAATATACGTACATAAATATACACCCATAAGCAAAGCCAAACGGTCCAAAAAAAAATAAAGTACAATGGATTGACCCGTGAACAGAGAAAACCAAAAATAATATCCATCAGTTAAGAACAAAACTAACCTAAAGCACAAACTGGAAAACAAAACTAAAGCAAGGTGCCAACTGGGGAATAAAGCAACAAAAACAAAACAAACACATACGGTGAGAAAAAGAAAGAGAATAGAAATGCAGGGTTAAATAGAGGTAGACGAAGAAGACATATTAAAGATTAACTGCAGTGGGAAAAGAACAGTAGGAAAAGCAAACAAAGGAATACGTGTAGGAAAAAATAGTAGTATTTTAAAATTTAAAAGCTGAAAGTAAAGAAAGGAAAAGGATAGGAAATAAAAGAAGAGAAAAGAAAACCCCACAGAACCATGAAAGGCCAATGTAGAGGCAGAAGTATGTAACAGAAATAAAAAGTGTGATTTAAAAAAGTTTATAAAGCTAAATAGATTTAATAGTGCTAATAAAGTCAAAAGATACAATAGCAGGTGAAAAAGAAAAAAAAATCCAGAAGTAACCACAGAACAGTCAAAATATAAGAATAATAAATGTCTTTCTTGAGTCTCTGCCGTCAGCATCCTTTCCCTTGTTGGGAGTCACAGTCCTCCTTGCCTCCCTAGAATGCACTCCAGCACTGGGCTGGTGTCTGGGTCTGCTGTGGGGGCAGCTCAGACTCTAATCTGGTCCTACTCCTGTGTGTTCTTGCCTCTAATGGCCACAGCTGTCAGAACGCACATGCATTTTCTTTTGTGAGAGTTCTCAAAGTCCTTTTATATATTCTATAGATACAGAGTCTGCGTAGTTGATTGTATGGATTTAATCCACAGTTTGTACAGCTAGTGGGAAGGTTTTGGGTCCTCTTCCTTAGCCATGGTGCCCTGGTTTCAGTTGGGTTTTATCTCCACCTCTGCATGTGGGTCATCTTAGAGGGCTCCCTGGCTTGGGTCCTTTTCTGTAGCTCCTCAAGTCAGGCACATAAAGGGATTCCCCTGGCACATAAAGGGACTTCCCTCCCTTGTTTCCTGACTCAAGAGCTTGAAGGGCCAGTGTCTCTCTTGTTCAGCTACTGGTGTTGGCATGTGGCGAGAGAGATGCTATGGTGATGGCTCCATCCCCTACACATGACTGAGCTTATTGCGTTCCCTCAGTGTCTGGTTTTCCTCCACAGGCTTTTCCCACCACAATCTCCTCACCTCCCCTCGGGCTGTCTCCCCACAGTCAACAGAAATCCTCTCCCTGGAATTGCTCTACAATCCCTGTGCTCCAGCTCCCAGCCACTGAGCCTTCTAGGAGACCTGTCTGGGATGTGTATAGCTGCAGCAAGGATTGTCTGTGCGATTCTTATTCCATTTAGACTGTCACAGATCAGCTGCTTCACTCTCAGCATCAAATGTTTCTCCTCTGACCCAAAGAGTTGTCCTGTGTGGGGATCAGACCCTTGCTTCGGTTCCCCCACCCACCGAGGGCAGGTCCAGTCCTGCTAACTCTCCTAACTCTCCTGTTCCCCTTCCTTCCTTCGTCCCGCCGAGTTTTGCGTGGTTCTGTGTATCTTTCCCACTGGCGGGCACTCCTGCCCACTCTCAGCTGGTGCTCTGCACACGCTTCTGTGTCTGAAGGTGCGTTCCTGATGTGTCCATGGAGAGAGATGCACTCCACGTCCACCTCCGCCTCCGCCATCTTTTTCTCCCTTTGGCTGGTTCTAGCTGTTGCTTCCTGACCTGCATACAGGTTTCTTAGGAGACAGCAGAAGACAGGTAAGGGGATTTGGTATTCCCATCGCTTTAATAATTTTCCACAGTTTGTTGTGATCCACACAGTCAAAGGTTTATCATAGTCAATGAAGCAGAAGTAGATGTTTTTCTGGAATCCCCTTGCTTTATGATCCAATGAATGTTGGCAGTTTGATCTCTGGTTCCTTTTCTAAACCCAGCTTGTACATCTTGAAGTTCTCGGTTCATGTAGTGCTGAAGCCTAGCTTGAAGGATTTTGAGCATAGCCTTACTAGCTAGTGAATTGAGTGCAGTTGCTTGGTAGTTTGAACATTTTTTGTCATTGCCTTTCTTTGGTATTGGAATGAAAACTGATCTTTCCCCATCCTTTGCCCATTGCTGAGTTTTCCAAGTTTGCTGACATATTGAGTGCAGCACTTTAATAGCATCATCTTTTAAGATTTTAAATAGCTCAGCTGGAATTCCATCACCTCCTCTAGCTTTTGTTTGTTTGTTCTTTGCTTATGTTTTTATTTTTAAAAAATTAATTTATTTTAATTGGAGGATAATTACAGTATTGTGATGGTTTTTGCCATACATCAACATGAATTGGCCATAGACATACATATGTCCACCCCATCCTGAATCCCCTTCTCACCTCCCTCCCCACCCTGTCCCTCTAGGTGTCCCAGAGCGCCAGCTTTGGGTGCTCTGCTTCGTGCATCAAACTTGCACTAGTCCTCTGTTTTACATATGGTGATATGTACGTTTCAATGCTATTCTCTCAAGTCATCCCATTCTCGCCTTCTCCCACTGAGTCCAAAAGTCTGTTCTTTACATCTTTCTCCTTTGTTGCCCTGCAGGTAGGATTGTTGGTACCATCTTTCTAAATGCCATATATATGTGTTAATATACAATATTTGTCTCTTTCTGATATACTTCACTCTGTATGATCGACTCCAGCTTCATCCACCTCATTAGAACTGACTCAAATGCATTAGTTTTTATAACTGAGTAATATTCCATTGTGTATATGTACTACAACTTCTTATCTATTCATCTGCCAATGGACATCTAGGTTGCTTCCATGTCTTAGCTATTGTAAACAGTGCTGCAGTGAACACTGGGGTACTTGTGTCTCCTTCAGTTCTGGTTTCCTTGGGGTTTATGCCCAGCAGTGAGATTGCTGGGTTGCATGGCAATTCTGTTCTTGGCTTTTGAGGAATCTCCACACTGTTCTCCACCAACAGTGTAAGAGGGTTCCCTTTTCTCCATATCCTCTACAGCATTTATTGTTTGTAGACTTTTTGATGATAGCCATTCTGACCAGTGTGAGATAATACCTCATTGTGTTTTTGATTTGCAGTTCTCTAATGATGAGAAATGTCAAGCATCTTTTCATGTGTTTACTAGCCATCTGTATGTCTTCTTGGAGAAACGTCTGTTTAGGTCTTCTGCCCACTTTCTGATTGGGTTGTTCATTTTTCTCGTATTGAGCTGCTAAATATATTTTGGAGACTAGTCCTGTGTCAGTTGTTTCATTTGCTGTTGCTTTCTCCCATTCTGAGGGCTGTCTTTTCACCCTGTTCATAGTCTCCTTCATTGTGCAAAAGGTTTTACGTTTAATTAGGTCCCATTTGTTTGTTCATTTTTTTATTTCCATTACTCTGGGAGGTGGGTCAGAGAGTGTTCTGTTTTTGTCTGCGAGTTGTATAGTTGCCGGTCTTGCATCTAGACCTTCAGTCCATCTTGGGTTTATTTTTGTGTGTGGTGGTAGCACCCGTCCTAGTGTCATTCTTCTAAGCACAGCTGACCAGTTTTCCCAGCACCACTGGTTGAAGAGACTGTCTTTTCTCCATTGTATATTTTTGCTTCCTTTGTCAAAGATAGGGTGTCCATAGGTATGGATATGTCTCTGAACTTTCTATTTTGTTCCGTTGATCTGTATTTCTGTCTTTGTGCCAGTACTGTCTTGATGACTGTAGCTTTGTAGTATAGTCTGAAGTTGGGAAAGTTGATTCTGGTTCCATTCTTCTTTCTCAAGATTGCTTTGGCTATTTTGGATCTTTTGTAGCTCATACAAATTGTGAAATTATTGGTTTTAATTTTGTGGAAAATACCATTGGTAGTTTGATAGGATTGCATTGACTCTATAGATTGCTTTGGGTAGTATATTCATTTTCACTATATCAATTCTTCCAATCCAAGAATGTGGTATTTCTCCGTCTATTTGTGTTATCTTTGATTTTTTTCATCAGTGTTTTACAGTGTCTGTATGTCTAAATATTTTATTCTTTTCATTGCAATGGTGAATGGGATTGTTTCCTTAATTTTTCTTTCTGTTTTCATTGTTGGTATATAGGAATGCAAGGGATTTCTGTGTATTCATTTTATATCTTTTGAATTTACTACATTCATTGATTAGCTCTAGTTATTTCCTGCTGGCATCTTTGGGGTTTTCTGTGTAGAGAATCACGTCATCTGTGTGAGACATTTACTTCTACTTTTCCATCCTGGATTCCTTTTACTTCTTTTTCTTCTCTGATTGCTGTGGCTAGGATTTCCAAAGCTATGTTGAGTAGCAGTAGTGAGAGTGGGCACCCTTGTCTTGTTCCTGATTTTCGAGGAAATGCTTTCAAGTTTTAGCCATTGAAGATAATGTTTGCTGTGGGTTTGTTGTATGTGGCTTTTATTATCTTGAGGTATGTCCCTTCTATGCCTACTTTCTGGAGAATTTTTTATCATAAATGAGTTTTGAATTTTGTAAAAGGCTTTCTCTGCATCTGGGGAAATAATCATATGGTTTTTATCTTTCAATTTGTTGATATGGTGTATCACATCAATTGATTTGTGAATATTGAAGAGTTCTTACATCCTTGGACTAAAGCCCACTTGATCATGATGTATTATCTTTTTAATATGTCATTGGATTCTGTTTGCCAGAATCTGCTGAGGATTTTTGCACCTGTGTTCATCAGTGATATTGGCCTGTAGTTTACTTTTTGTGCATGTGGCATCTTCATCTGATTCTGCTATCAGAGTGATTCATGTGCCCTTGTAGGATGAGTTTGGAAGTTTTCCTTCCTCTGCAATTTTCTGGAAGAGTTTGAGTAGGATAGGTATTAGCTCTTCTTGAAATTTTTGGCAGAATTCACCCATGAAACCATCTGGTCCTGGGCTTTTGTTTGTTGGAAGATTTTTGATTATAGTTCTTTTTTCCATGCTTGTGAATTTCTGTTTCTTCCTGGTTGAGTTTTGGAAGGTTATACTTTTCCAAGAATTTGTTCATTTCTTCCAAGTTGTCCATTTTATTGGCATACAGTTGCTCATAGTAGTTTATGTTTGTTTGTATCTGTGTGTTGTCTGTTGTAATTTCTCCATTTTCATTTCTAATTTTATTGGTTTGAGTCATCTCCCTCTTTTGTATCTTGATGTGTTTGGCTAACAGTTTGTCTGTTTGGTTTATCTTCTCAATATCTTTTTCATTTATTTCTGCTGATTTTTATGATTTCTTCCCTTCTGCTGACTTTGGGTTTTTATTGTTCTTTTTCTAGTTGCTTTAGGTATAAGGTTAGGTGGTTTGTTTGATTTTCTCTTGTTTCTTGAGGCAGGCTTGTATTGCTGTGAACCTCCCTCTTAGCACTGCTTTACTGTAGAGTCCATAGTCCTGGGTTGTTGTGTTTTCATTGTCATTTGTTCCTATGCATATTTTGACTTCCTTTTTCATTTCTTCAGTGATCTGTTGGTAACTCAGAAGCGTGTTGTTTAGCCTCCATATGTTTGTGTTTTCTTACAGTTTTTTTTTCCTGTAGTTGATATCTAATCTTACAGTATTATGATCAGAAAAAGTTCTTGAAATGATTTCAGTTTTTTAATACTCACCAAGGCTTGATTTGTGGCCCAAGATGTGATCTGTCCTGGAGAATGTTCCATGCACATTTGAGAAAAAAGTGGAATCCATTGTTTTGGGGTGAAATGTCCTGCAGATCAATTAGGTCTGTGTGGTCCAATGTATCATTTAAGCTTGTTAGTTTTCTGTCTGGATGATCTGTCCGTTGGTGTGAGTGGGATATTAAAGCCCCCCAATATTTTTGTGTTACTGTCACTTTCCCCTTTAATAGTTGTTAGAATTTGCCTTATGTATTGAGATGTTCCTATGTTGGGTGCATATATATTTATAATTGCCTTAAATTGTGCATAGAGGATAATGGGGGAAGGGGTGGAGTCATGCAAGGACAGCAGCTCCTGGTCCTAATCGAAGCCAGGCTTTCAAACTTATCATATGCAAAAGTTCAGGTGAATTACATCATCTTCTGGCCAGGAGGTCTGTTAACATTTTAAGAAACTTATCTTTCTCTAAAGGTGATTATTCCAAAGTCAGGCACCAGCCTCTAAATAAGCATTGGACAAAGCTGCATTCCTATAGGGCAAAGGTGAGGTGGGCTCAATCAAGAAAAGAATTAACTCAAGGGTCCCAGGTTACAAACATTGAGGCTACTACTTACATTTCTATACACCCATTATATCAATCAATACACTGCCAAGGACACAGTAGGTAGGGAGTATGGAGACTTAGAAGCAAACATTGGCCCAATAAGTGAAAAACCCTTCACCAATACAATTTCTAATCAATCTTTTAACTACTCAAAGGAATCTGTGTTTAGACAGTTTAGAACATCTCCTGCCTCTCACAGTTGGGAGGCTCTGAACAATCACATGTGGCCGGAAAAACCTATTCTGGCAGGCTAGAGGATTTCCAAAGGAGTTTGTAGGTTGAAACACTGTCACACCCAGGAATTATTAACTGGAGCTGTAAGCTAACTCTTTTTTCAGAGAGAGGTAGAGGGGGATAGCCCCCCGTAAAGTCAGAGGTGTAGGTGAGAGCACAAAGCAGAAAGTAGGCAGACTCTGGTTTTGGGGGTAGATGCTCGAGAATTTCCAGGGAGACTCCTGAGGCTTGATCCTGCCTTTGCGTATGCCAAGCCTCCTTCCTCATGACCTTTGCCATGGGCAGAGCTCGCTCCCCGCATCTCTTATAACAGTTTTTATTTTGAAGTATTTTATCTGATATGAGAATTGCTACTCCAGCTTTCTTTTGGTCTCCATTTGCATGAGATATCTTTTCCATCCCCTCACTTTCAGTCTGTATGTGTCCCTTGGTTTGAGGTGAGTCTCTTGTAGGCAGCATTATATAGGGGTCTTGTTTTTGTATCCATTTGGCCAGTCTTTGTCTTTGGTTGGAGCATTTAACCTATGTATGTTTATGGTAATTATTGATAAGCATGATCCCATTACCATTTACTTTATTGTTTTATAAACCTTTTCCATGTTTCCTGTCAAGAGAAAATCTTTTAGCATTTGTTGAAGTGCTGATTTGGTGGTGCTGAATTCTGTTAGCTTTTGCTTGTCTGTAAAGCTTTTGATTTCTTCTTTAAATCTGACTGAGATCTTTGTTGGGTCGAGTAATCTTGGTTGCTTTTTCCTTTCATCACTTAAATATATCCTGCCATTTGTTTCTGGCCTGCAGAGTTCCTGTTGAAAGATCGATTGCTATCCTTATGAGGATCCCCTTGTGTGTTATTTGTTGCTTTTCCCTTGCTGCTTTTAACATTTATTATTTGTGTTTAATTTTTGTTAGTTTGATTACTATGTGTCTTGGTGTGTTTCTCCTTGGGTTTATCCTGTATGAGACTCTGTTCTTGGACTTGGGTGGCTATTTCCTTCCCCATTTTAGGTAAGTTTTTGACTGTTATCTCCAGTACTTTATCATATCCTTTCCTTTTATTGTCTTCTGGAATGCCTATGATTTGAATGTTGGGGCACTTAACATTGTCCCAGAGGTCTCTGTGGCTGTCCTCATTTCTTTCTAGTCTTTGTTCTTTTTGTGCGCTGTTTCATTCATTTATACCATTCTATCCGCCAGCTCACTTATCCTTTCTTCTGCCTCAATTACTTTACTGTTGGTTCCCTCCAGAGTATTTTTCATCTCAGTTATTACATTGTTCATTACTGATTGGCTGTTCTTTATTCCTTCTAGGTGCTTGTTAAACATTTCTTAGTCTTCTCAATCTGTGTCTCTAGTCTGTTTATCTGTATCTCCATTTTGTTTTCAAGATTTTGTATCATCTTTACTATCATCATTCTGAATTCTTTTTCAGGTAGACTTCCTATTTCTTCATCTTTGGTTTGGTTTGGTGGTTTTTTTCATATTCTTTGACCTGCTGGGTATTTCTTTGCCTTTTCATTTTATTTAGTGTGCTGTGTTTACGGTCTGCTTTCTGCATGCTGGAGGGGCATAGTTCCTCTCAATTGTGGAGTCTGCTGCCTGTGGGTTGGGTTGGCCCAGTGGCTTGTGAAGGTCTCCTGGTTGGGGAACTTGTGTCTGTTTCCTGGTGAATGGAGCTGGATGTTGTCTCTCTGGAGGGCAGTACAGTGTCCAGTAGTGAGTTTATGGGTTTGGTATACCTTTGGGCAGCCTTCTCATTTTTTTAATGTTCAGTGTCGTGTTCCTGCTTTGCTGGAGGATTAGTGTGGGGTGTCTTGCACTGGAGGTTGCTGGCTCTTGGGTGGAGCTTGATCTCAGTGTAGTATGGAGGTTTTGGGATAGGCCTTTATCTATTAATGTTCCCCGGGGTCAGGAGTTTTGTTATGGTCCAAAGTTCTGGAGTTGAGCCTCCTGCCTCTGGGTTTCGGTCCCCACCTTTTACAGTAGCATCAAGATTCCAACCACACAGCACAGAAGATAAAACCACTAGGTTAATGGTGAAACAACTCTCCACAGCCGGAAACAAAGAGATTCACAGAGTTATACAGAAAAGAGAAGAGGGAGAAAGCAGATAGAGGTGATCAGGAGAAAAGGGAGAGTCAAAAGGGAAGGGACCAATCAAGCCAGTAATGAAATCCCTAAGTGAAAATGGATACTGAAAATCAGACTCTTAAAGATACAAAATTAATAACAAGAGCCCAAAAAGCAAAAGTTAAAAAACTAAAGTAAAAATTAGACTCTCAAAAGTACAATATACAAAAAGCCAGAGTCAAACATAAAAATAAACAATGTGGAATTTATTTAAAAAGTAAGTTTTTTTAAAGAAAGATATAAGTAGGCTATTAAAAAGTTAAAGGAGTACTAAAGAAGCATATTAGGACAATTTGAGGGGAAAAAGCAAAGGAAGGGGAAAAAAGAGGGAAAAAAAGATAAAATAATAATAACAAATTAAAAGGAATTTAAAAACTAACAAAAACTTTAAAAATAATAACAAGAAAAACATATCAGAAATGTCTCTGGAGCTGTTGTGGGTAGTGTGGGGTCAGTTCAGTGTCAGATTTTCCCTTGTTCCAGCTCGTGCTTGTTCTCAAAGTCTGCGGTTGCCCCTCAAATGTACCGTCGCAGCTTAACTGCAGGGTTTTAATCTGTTGCACCTGCCGGTTCTGGAGCGGTCCCCCCTCCTTTTCATTGCTTAGGTTGGCCTCCTCTGTTTGCAGGTCTCTCTTCAGTGTCTAATTTCTGCCCTGACATGAGAGGGTGAAAATGCCCACTAATTTGGGTGCACTTGCTCAGCTGTGCTTTGGAGGGGGAGGGGCACTGCTAACAAAACACTCATGTGTGGGGAGCACTTGCAGTGGATGGACCACACGGGGGCTGCCACAGCGCAAGGCAGCATGTGCCTCCCAAGTCCAAGCTGCTCAGGCTCCCGGGTTGCACTGTGAGGGCACAGTCCCAGTGGGCTGTGCATTTCCTCAGGGGAGCTGGTCTCAGGCTGTGACACTGCTGGCAGATGGGAACCATCCAGGATCCCAGGAAGACGTGGTTAGCGGTTGGCAGCCTGCTCAGTGCTTGCTGGGAAACATGGTCCCTGGGGCTGAGATTGCAGTGGTCCCTTGCCTTTCACCTCTGGCTGTCCTACACCTGTCTCTCTGCCTCCAGGGAGAGCCACAAACAGCAGCTCCCCTTTGATATTTGCAGGGGTGCGACTCTTTGCTCTGTGAGTGCACCAGGGGTCATGGTGCGGCATTAGAGCCTTCCCTAGGGAAAGGTCCCTTGCTTTTCTTTGTTTCTCTGGCCTTCCCACGGTTTGGGTTTTCCCCATTTTGTCTGTGCTGTGTCACATTGGTCCCCTCATTGAGTCCTCTTGGCATTCAACCCTGGCCTTTTCCCTAAGGACCGACTGCAGCACGCACCTCTGCACCCAGCCCCACTCACTGTGGGCAGTTGCAAGCCTGGGAGCTGCTTCTTGGCTGGTAATTGCCTTTCAGCAGGATTTCTGTGGTGATTTTTTATGCTGCCTCTGAGATTCCAAAGCTCCCCACTGATCCCACCTATGAGAGGGTTTCCTGTTGTGTGGAAACTTCTCGACTCCCTCCCCAGGACGAGTCTCCGTCCGAAAATCCTTGCTCTCCCTTTTCATCTTTATCCTTTGTGCTACATAATTTTAGAGAAATTGGTATCTGGGGTCCTCTGCCAACACTCAGAAGTTGTTTAGTGGAAGTTGCTCCACACGCAGATGATATTTTGATGTATTTGTAGGGGAGAAAGTGGTCTCCCCCTCCTCTTCCTCTGCCATCTTGGAACTGCTTCCCTCCTCTAGCTTTGTTGGTAGGCCGACTTGACTTCACACTCCAGGATATCTGGCTCTTAAGTGAGTGACTACACCATCATGGTTTTCTGGGTCATTAACACCTTGTTGGTGCAGTTCTGCTGTGTATTCTTGCTACCTCCTCTTAATCTCTTCTGCTTCTGTTAGGTCTTTAGCGTGCAGTTCTGCTGTGTATTCTTGCTACCTCCTCTTAATCTCTTCTGCTTCTTTTAGGTCTTTAGCATTTCTGTCCTTTATTGTGCCCATCCTTGCATGAAATGTGCTCTTGATATCTCCAATTTTATTGATGAGATCCCTAGTTTTTCCCATTCTGTTATTTTCCTCTCTTTCTTTGCATCATTCATTTAAGAATCTAGTAGGCAGATCTAATCCCCTGAAGTATTTGTCACCTCCACTGTATAATCATAAGGGATTTGATTTAGGTAATACCTGAATGGTCTAGTGTTTTTCCCTACTTTCTTCAGTTTAAGCCTGAATCTTCCAGTAAGGAGCTTATGATGTGAGCTAGGTAAGGGCTAAAATTTAGTACTATTTCAGTAGGTAAACATTCTGTTATCTCCATTAACTTTGTTCATAGAAATGCTTCTTAAGACCCACTGGACTCCAAGATACTCCAAGATGTCTGGCTCTGAGTGAGTGACCACACCACTGTGGTTATCTGGGTCATAAAGACCTTTTCTGTATAGTTCTTCCACATGTTCTTTCCACCCTTTCTTAATCTCTTCTGCTTCTGTTAAGTTGTTATTATAACATTTTATAGGAGGCAGTGACCAAAACTATCCAAAAGAAAAAATAATGCTGAAAAGGAAAAGTTCAGTTCAGTTGCTCAGTTGTGTCCGACTCTTTCAACCCCATGGACCACAGCATGCCAGGTCTCCCTGTCCATCACCAACTCCCAGAGTTTACCCAAACTCATGTCCATTGAGTCGGTGATGCCATCCAACCATCTCATCCTCTGTCGTCCCCTTCTCCCACTGCCTTCAGTCTTTCCCAGCATCAGGGTCTTTTCAAATGCTTCAGCTCTTTGCACCAGATGGCTGAAGTATTGGAGTTTCAGCTTCAACATCAGTCCTTCCAATGAACACTCAGGACTGATCTCCTTTAGGATGGACTGGGTGGATCTCCTTGCAGTCCAAGGGACTCTCAAGAGTCTTCTCCAACGCCACAGTTCAAAAGCATCAATTCTCTAGCGCTCAGCTTTCTTTATAGTCCAACTCTCACATCCATACATAACCACAGGAAAAGCCATAGGCTTGACTAGACGGACCTTTGTTGGCAAAGTAATGTCTCTGCTTTTTAATATGCTGTCTAGGTTGGTCATAACTTTTCTTCCAAGGAGTAAGCGTCTTTTAATTTCATGGCTGCAGTCACCATCTGCAGTGATTTTGGACCCCCAAAAAATAAAGTCAGCCACTATTTCCCCATCTATTTGCCATAAAGTGATGGGACTGGATGCCATGATCTTTGTTTTCTGAATGTTGAGCTATGGCCAACTTTTTCACTGTCCTCTCACTTTCATCAAGAGGCTCTTTAGTTCTTCTTCACTTTCTGCCATAAGGGTGGTGTCATCTGCATATCTGAGGTTTTTGATATTTCTCCTGGCAATCTTGATTCTAGCTTCTGCTTCTTCCAGTCCAGCGTTTCTCATGATGTACTCTGCATATAAGTTAAATAAGCAGGGTGACAATAAACAGCCTTGACGTATTCCTTTCCCGATTTGGAACCAGTCTGTTCCATGTCTAGTTCAAACTGTTGCTTCCTGACCTGCATACAGATTTCTCAAGAGGCAGGTCAGGTGGTCTGGTATTCCCGTCTCTTTCAGAATTTTCCAGAGTTTCTTGTGATCCACACAGTCAAAGGCTTTGGCATAGTCAATAAAGCAGAAATAGATGTTTTTCTGGAACACTCTTGCTTTTTTGATGATCCAGCGGATATTGGCTATTTGATCTCTGGTTCCTCTGCCTTTCCTAAAACCAGCTGGAACATCTGGAATTTCACGCTTCACATACTGCTGAAACCTGGCTTGGAGAATTTTGAGCATTACTTTACTAGCGTGTGAGAATAAGTGCAATTGTGTGGTAGTTTGAGCGTTCTTTGGCATTGCCTTTCTTCAGTTTAAATCTGAATTTGGCAATAAGGAGTTCATGATCTGAGCCACTGTCAGCTGTGTCTTGGGTGGCGCTACACGGCAGGGCTTAGTTTCATTGAGTTAGACAAGACTGTGGTCCATGTGGTCAGATTGGCTAGTTGTCTGTGATTGTGGTTTCAGTCTGTCTGCCCTCTGATGCCCTCTCTCAGCGTCTGCCGTCTTACTGGGGTTTCTCTTACCTTGGACGTGGGGTAGCTCCTCTCGGCCACACCAGCGCCGCGCAGCCACCCTTGCTGCAAGTAGGTGTCTGAAAAACCGGTGGTTGTCTGGGATTTACCTGCTAAAATACTGCTAAATTTTAGCTCTTACTACTTTTCACAGTTACTTTATCAAGTGTGATTTTTAAAGTCTTATTATTTTGTTAAGATCAGAAATAGCACTAATCTTATAGCAGTACCTGCTTCTGAACTTCAACAATATCCTGTCTTGTTGGCAGAAAGGGAATGGTTCAATCTAATTTTCTTAAGCTCTTATGAGCTTTCACTGCTTAAAGACAAGTTAATTACACATTGCGCCCAGGAAGATCTTCCCTCACCAGTGTATATAATTTTGTTTAAAATTTCACTTTCCTTTTCCAATTCTTAGTGAGCTTCTCAGAATAGAGAACTTGACTGTGAAGGTAAGGGGTGGGAAAAGCAAAGGTGTGTTCCAGGTAGACTTGCTTGTATAAAAAGATAATGCGATTGGAGACTTTAAAGCGACTTGATCCTGGCTTCCAGGACAGACACCTCCCCTTTGCTCCCACAGTGTGGCTGAAGTCTCACCTGCGTGCTCTCCCGCCTCTGCCGCTGTGTCACACACACTGTCCTCCCTGTCTTCAGGGCTCCTTGAGGGTCTAAGTTCGGAAAACACTGAAGAAACCCCATTACTACTTTCACCTCCACTCTCTTCCTTTTTTACACAGAAGGAGCTAGAGATGTCAGTTTCTAGATTTTTATACAAACATTTTAAAGAAAAGTGTCCCATGGAAACCAGTGTTTTCAAGAATTCAAGGGTATCCTTAAAGTACCCCCAAATTATTTTACACATTTCTTATTTTATCTTTTTCTCCTTAGGTACCAACAGTTAAAATGATTTATGAATTATTTATTATATAAATTACTGTTTTCTCCTTTTGCTTAGCTTAAAAAAAAAAAAAAAAAACACTGGACAGTTACTTTGTACTTTGTGAGAAATTTTCCCTTTTATTTATATTGTTTTTGTGTCATAGGAAGGAAAATCCCCTCGGCAGTGTCTGAAGGAAGGAAACTGCAAAGCTTTGAAATACTCATTTTTTGAGTGTAAAAGATCAATGGTAAGTGGCTAAAGATTTTTAAAAGCTTATGCTCAAAATTAGCTCTGTAGAGTCAAATATGTTAGTGACTTAGTAATTATAAATAGGTTGCAGTGGTGTCACTTGGAAAAAAAGATGTACTTTTTTCTCACCCAGTGAATTAATGTGAGGTTCATGGAAACCCACAGCTGATTGTTCTATTATGCTGACCACAGTAGCTGAACTTCATGAATTTCTAAAAACGAGTTAAGACCATGGTCTTGGCAAGTATAAATGGAAAAGAGTTGATGTTGGTCACTGTATTTGGGTCATTTGGCGATTGCACAGCCATAATGCGGGATCTAAAGGGTGTGTACTGCTCCTTACATGTTGATGTGATTGGAAAAAATGTTGGCATCTGTGTTTGAATCTGTAGTGATGAACTGTGGAGAGACAGCCTAAAGGACATTACAAATCTCATCTTTGATTCAAAGATTCACAAAGGTCTTTGGAATAGAAACCAGGAGCCTTGTGTTTGTGAAAAGAAAATAAGAAATCACAAAAATGAACATCCCTTTAAAAACAGCAGTAACTTTAACTTGAACATGCTCTCGATTGGTCAGCAGCACTTAAATCCCTTTCCTTTTGTTGATAGGAGAAGCAGAGCGTATAGGATATTATGATCTGGGAGGCCAGAGAAAAACTTTGCTAACTAATCAGATCCAGGGAGGTGTAAAGTGAGATTAAAATTGGCAATGCTTTCTCAAGTGACACAGTTCTTTGCCATATTTTCCTGTCATTTAATGTAGGAAAAGAGGATTTTCTTGCCTTCTCCCACACAGTTTTGTTACCCTTGTAAAATGCAAGCCTTTAGACCTTTCAAAGAATGTTAAATCATGTTTATATAATTGAGAAGTCATAAAGAACAGTTAGTGTAGGAGGCAATGAAGTGTCCTTATTAATCACAATGACTGGATTTGTAATAAACTCCCTGTTAATTCCTATCCTGAAACTCAGGCTTTGATCTCCAAAGAACATTAAGAAATCAGAACATATAAAGCTTTTCCACAGTTTTATCTGCCTTCTGCAGACATTTGTAATAATCTTGAGTAAAAAAAAGTTAACATGCTTCTGACCATTTCTAAATATCAGTACGAGGCAGAACTTGACTCACACTTTGACTCTAGAAGGAGCAGTATTAGGAACCTTATAGCAGATTTAAGAGATCCTTGCAACCTTTCTTCAAGACTAGGACGCACTGGTAGTCCTCCAGTGTGAGGAATAACTGTTGCAACTTCGGTTGGTCAAAACCTGAAATAAAATGATTTAAATTGTGCTGGTAATTTTGCTTATTATTTCAAACAATGGGTATGTAACTCAGAGTGAAGGTAAAATGGTCAGTTTGAATCGGCTGTGCCCTCCTAATAGTAGCATCTCATCATCCTGATCATGACTCTCGTTTGAAGATTACTTGGTTTTTGAAAGTGTGGCTCTTAGCTACTGTATCTGATGCTCAGATGAAGAGATAGTGGTCTGTCCCACGCTGGCTGTGTTGTCCTCATTAACAGGGTTTAGCTCTAAACTAATTCATTCCTCTGGGATTTCTGTGGAATGGTATTGACTGCAGTTCTGCCTTCTGTACTGACTAGGACCCTCCATCCTGTGGCCTCACTTAAGAAGTGGCCTTACTGGGAGGCTTAAGTGAAAGAATATGCAGTTGACCTATGAGTAGTAATTTAAGGGTTTGTAATCTCAAAATGGCTGTGTGTTACATATATTTCAAGGCTCTTTTCTCAGTTACTATTTAAAGATTCTAAAAACACTTGAATATTAACCCAAATAAAGCTTAATCAGAAAGTCAGCTTTGTTAGAAGAATAATGTATATTGAGTGTACTCCAGAAAAAAAGATGAATGTAAGTTGGACTTAAGAATTCTTACTGTGACCGTGAATGGAACTCTTGTTTCTAACGCCTTCTTTCCCTCTTTGTTATTTTTTCCTCCCCCGAGCTGGGACAGTCGCCTTTTTGATTATGCTGGAGGCTGGTTTACTCCTCTCATGTAGTGACACCTGTTACCAAAACTGTGTTTGATTATGGTGTCCAAAATGTGATTTACTTGTGTATTTATTTTCAGTTGGATGCCAGATCAAGATTCAGGGGAAGAAAAGGATATTGATACTACTATGTTGAAACCAAGATGGATACAAGAAAGGACTCTGGTCATTAATCCAGAGAAGCCAAAATAAGAAACATACTTTTTGTTACATCTGTTCAGGTGGACCAGTTTTTTCCTCCATGAAACAAGAAAATGGATGAGTTCTGGTTTTCAGTAGGTATAAATGATTCCCTTGTTCTAAGTTATTCTTAGAATAAAAATTCAACTGAATAGTTATGAGCTGAGAACATAATAGATGTGTTTTAAGAATTGTTCTGAAGCACAGGGAATGGAAAGATTGTTAGTTTCCAACTTGACTTCTCTACTAGATGACACAAATTTCTGCATCCTTTGTCAGTACTGTGGAGGCCAGGGATGGGACTGTGAAAATCAACATGCAGCCTGATGAGAAGATAATCCGTCTGGAAAGTTTAGGGTAAAACTTTCTTTTATTCAGATTGTACTATTTAGTTCTAAAATAAATTGTGTTTGACTGCTTGGTGAAGAAATGCTTCCCCTGCACTGATTCATTCAGTAACAACCTCAAAACGTTAATGCCACTCATTAGGCAAAGCTGGATCCAAATCTGGGACTATGCTGCCAGGCCTTCTGGCCTCCTCTCCTGAGTGTTTTTCTGTTTCCTGACTTCATTTTTAGGCTGGCCCTCTCTCCATAATGGGGAAGAGGCCAGTGTCCCCCCAAAGCACACATCCTTAAAGTCTGTGATCCCAAAAGAAGAAAGATAACCTCCTTTTCTGGGGTCCACTAATCAGATTCCACAAAAGAACTGTTGTCTTCTCTGGAACAACTGCCTTTGAATTGGACCAGTCCCTGTGGGAAAAGGGACAGGACCCCATGATCTTGGCCAGGGCTGGGTCTTAGGCACTGTATTTGGTAATTCATGTCAGAATCACCTTGGTTGAGTGGTGGGCCTTTATCCTAAAAGGAAAGGATTCAGAGCAAACTGAAACAGCAGGTGTTGACGTTAGAAGGCAAGACTGAAAATTATGAAATACTTGAAAAAGTTTACAATCACAGTGATTTTATTCCAGTCACATAATACAGTAGAGCCAGATATGAATCCAAGTTTCTAGTTTTATTTTCAGGATTGAAGAATGATGGAAGAGCCGTTGCTTCTTCATAGATCTGCAGTTCACTGGAGTTAGAACAATCAAGGTATTTTATAGCTCTTTGCTTTCTTAAAAGTTCACCTAAGGTGAAAATTCTGTTATCAGCACTGGTCCTTGCTGCAGAACATCACTGAGGTCTATTTTATATATTATTCATTGGTAAAAAGAAAATGATAGATTTTTTTCAATAAATTTTTGTATATATCTGTTTAAGTGCCACAACTTTTATTAAAGGTTAAGTTTGTTAAGAAACTCAAATTATGTTATAGAGCCCTATCTTTTCTTAGCTACAGCTTTTTTGAGAGCTTCACTGGGAGAAATTCAAATACCTTAAAATTCACTCTTAAAGTAAAGATTCAGCTTTTTTTTCTCTTAGTAGTCACAGAGTCATGAACCCATCACCACTGTCCAATTCCAGAGCATTTACACCGCTCCAGAGAGAAGCCCTGTCTCCATTAGCGGGCATTCCCTTCTCTCCTTGGGTACCCCAGTTCCTAGCAACCGCTTACACATTTTCTGTCTGTAGATTCACTTCTTCTGGGCATTTCATAAACTTAGAATTATGTAACATGTGACCTTTTGTGACTGGATTCTTTCTTCATGTTTTCAAGGTTCATCTATATGTAGCATCCATCTGTACTTCATTTCCTTTTATTGCTGAATAATATTCCATAATATAAATATACCACATTTCATGTAACCATTTATCAGTTGATGAAGATTTGGGTTGTTTGTACTTTGGGGCTATTATGACTAATGATATGAACATTCATGAATGAATTTTACGTGGACATGTTTTATTTCTGTGTCATATGGTAACTCCAGCTTTAAATGATGAACTCCCAAACTTTTCCACAGTGGCTATATCATTTATATCCCCACCAGCAATGTAGGAGGATTGCAGCTTCTCCATATCACCAACAGTTGTTATTTTTCATATTTTTGTTTGTTTTTTATATGATAACTATTTTTAAGTCATTTTTATTTTTTGAAAATTTTATTGGAGTATAGTTGATTTACAGTGTGCTGTTGGTTTCACGTGTACAATCAAATGACTCAGTTGTGAGTGTGTGTATATATTTCCCTTTTGTAGGTTTCTTTTTCCATATGTGCCATTACAGAGTATTGAGTTCCCTGTGTTGTACAGTAGGTCCTTATTATCTGTTTTATATATAGCGTATGTGTATGTCCCTCCTAATCTCCCAGTGTATTCCCTCCCCCCTTACTCCCTGGTAACCGTAAATTTGTTTTCTACAACTTTCTTTTTTAAAGCTGAGTTCATCTGTGTCAGTTAAGGTTCCGCATATAAGTGCTGTTTGTTATTCCGCTCTAGTGTTGTTTGTCTGCCTCTCTTCATTCAGTATGACAGTTCCTAGGACCATTCACGTTGCTGCAAATGGCCTAGCTCTGTTCTTTTTCTTTGGCCAAGTAATACTCTATTGTATATATGTGTCTCATCTTCTTTATCCACTCCTCTGTTGATGGACATTTAGGATACTTCCACATCTTGCCTATTGTAAATAGCATTGCAGTGAATATTGGGGTGCATGTACGTTTTTGAATTATGATTTTCTCCAGATACATGCCCAGGAGTAGGATTGCTAGGTCATATGGCTGCTGCTGGTGGTTTAGTTGCTAAGTCGTGTCAGACTCTTGCTTCCCCTCTGTCCATGGGATTCTCCAGGCAAGAAAACTGGAGTGGGTTGCCATTTCCTTCTCCAGGGGTTCTTCCTGACCCAGGAATCGAACCCAGGTCTCCTTCATTGCGGGCAGATTCTTTACCAACTGAGCTACAAGGGAAGCCCTGCTAGGTCATATGGTAGCTCTGTTTTCAGTTTTTTAAGGAATCTCCATAGTAGCTGTACCAATTTACTTTTTCATCAACGGTGTAGGAGGGTTCCCTTTTCTTCATAACCTCCTCCAGCATTTATTGTTTCTGGATGGTCATTTTGACTGGTATGAGGTGATACCTCATTGCAGTTTTGATTTCATTTCTCTAATGATTAGTGATGTGTTGAGCATCTTTTCATATGCTTTTTAGCCATCTGTCTTCTTTAAAGAAATGTTTTTTTGGATCTGTGTTTTGTTTTTTTTTAACTGAGTTGCTTGCTTTTTTGATATTGAGCTATTTGTACATTTTGGAGATTAATCTCTTGTTGATTCCTTCACTTGCAAATATTTTCTTCCATTTTGAGGATTATCTTTTCTTTTTGTTTATGGTTTCATTTGCTATACAAAAGCTTTTAATTAGGTCCCTTTTCTTTATTTTTATTTTCATTACTCTAGGAGGTGGATTGAAAAAGATCTTACTGTAATTAATGTCAGAGTGTTCTGCCTATGTTTTCCTCTAGGAGTTTTTAGTATCTGGCCTTGCATTTAGGTCTTTAACTCATTTTGAGTATTTTTGTCTGTGGTGGTCATTCTTTTACATTTGCTGTCCGGTTTGCCCAGAACCACTTAGTGAAGAGACTGTCTTTTCTCCATTGTATATTCTTGCCTCCTTTGTCATGGATTAGGTAGCCATAGGAATAAGGGTTTATCTCTGGACTTTGTACCTGTTCCGTTGATCTGTATTCCTATTTTTGTGCCAGTACCATACTATTTTGACTGCTCTAGCTTTGTAGTCTGAAGTCAGGGGGCCTGATTCCTCCAGCTCCATTTTTCTTTCTCAAGATTACTTTGGTTATTCATGGTCTTTCATGTTTCCATACAAATTGTAAAATTTTTTGTTCTAATTCTGTGGAAAATGCCATTGTTAATTTGATAGGGTTTGCATGGAATCTGTAGATTGCTTTGGGTGGTGTCATCATTTTTACAATATTGATTCTTCCAGTCCAAGAACATGGTATATCTCTCCATCTGTGTGTATCATCTTTTATTTCTTTCATCAGTATCTTACAGTTTTCTGAGTACAGATCTTCTGCCTCCTTAGGTAGGTGTTTTATTCTTTTTGATGTGATGGTAAATAGGATTGTTTCCTTGATTTCTCTTTCTGATCTTGTTATCAGTGTATGGGAATGCAAGATATTTCTGTTAATTAATTTTGTATCCTGCCAGTTTATCAAATTCACTGAAGAGCTCTAGTGGTTTTCTGGTAGCATCTTTAGGATTTTCTGTGTATAGTATCATGTTATCTGGAAAGAGTGAGTTTTACTTCTTCTTTTCCAATTTGGATTCCTTTTATTTCTTTTTCTTCTCTGATTGCCATGGCTAGGACTTCCAAAATTATGTTGAATAAAAGTGGTGAGAGTGGACATCCTTGTCTTGTTCCTGATCATAAAGAGATGTTTTCAGTTTTTCACCGTTGAGAATGATGTTTGCTATGGGTTTGTTGTATACGGCCTTTATTATGTTGAGGTAGGTTCCCTCTATGCCCCCTTTCTGGAGAATTTTTATCATAAATGGGTGTTGAATTATGTCAAAAGCTTTTTCTGAACCTATTGAGATGATCACATGGTTTTTATTCTTCAATTTCTTGATGTGTGTATCTCACAACATTGTATTTATACAACAATGTTGTATATCTGGATCGATTTCCAGATACTGAAAACTGCATCACGGGTATAAATTCCACTTGATCATAGTGTATGATCCTTTTAATGTGTTTTTAGATTCAATATGATCATACTCTGTTGAGGACTTTTGCTTCTATGTTCATCAGTGGTATTGGCCTGTAATTTTTTTTGTGATATCGTGGTCTGATTTTGGTTTCAGTATGACGGTGGCCTTGTATTGGTAGAATGAGCTTGGGAATGTTCCTTTCTCTGAAATTTTTTTGGAAGAGTTTCAGAAGGGTAGCTGTTAACTCTTCTTTACATGTTTGATAGAATTCGCCTGTGAAGTCACCTGATCCTGGATTATTTGTTTGCTGGAAGATTTTTAATCAGTTTCAGTACTTGCGATTGGTCTGTTTGTATTTTCTATTTTTTCCTGGGTTTAGTCTTCAAAGGTTGTAACTTCCTAAGAATTTGTCCATTTCTTCTAGGTTGTCATTTTTATTGGCATGTAGTTGCTTGTATTATCTCTTAAAATGCTTTGTCTTTATGTGGTATCTATTGTAACTTCTTTTTCATTTCTAGTTTTATTGACTTGAATCCTGTCCTTTTATTCTTGGTGAGTCTTGCTGTTATTGTTCAGTCGCTAGGTTGTGTCTCTTTGTGACCCCATTGACTGCAGCACGCCAGGCTCCCCTGTCCACTGTCTCCTGGAATTTGCTCAGATTCACGTCCATCGAGTCAGTGATGGTATCTAACCAACTCATCCTTTGCTGTCTCCTTCTCCTTTTGCCTTCTCTTTTCCAGCATCAGGGTCTTTTCCAGTGAGTCAGCTCTTCATATCTGGTGACCAAAGTATTAGAGCTTCAGCTTCAGTCCTTTCAATGAATATTCAGGATGGTTTCCTTTAGGATTGATTGTTTTGATCTCCTTGCAGTCCAGGGGATTCTCAATAGTCTTCTCCAACACCACAATTCGAAAGCACCAATTTTTTAGCACTCAGGCTTCTTTATGGTCCAACTCTCACATCTGTACGTGTCTACTGGAAAAACCATAGCTTTGACTATACAGCCTTTTGTTGGCAAAGTGATGTCTCTGGTTTTTAATACACTGTCATGGTTTATCATAGGTTTCCTTCCAAGGAACAAGCATCTTTTCTTTTTTAAAGTGTCTTTTAATTTCATGGCTGCAGTCACCATCCAGTGATTTTGGAGCCCAAGAAAATAACAGTTTCCACTTTTTCCTCTTCTGTTTGCCCTGAAGTGATGGGACCTGATGCCATGATCTTATTAGCTTTTTGAATGTTGAGTTTGAAGCCAACTTTTTTACTCTCCTCTTTCACCCTCATCAAGAAGCTCTTTAGTTGCTCTTCACATTCTGTCACTACAGTGGTATCATCTGCATATCTAAGATTGTTGATATTTCTCCTGGCAGTCTTGATTCCATCTTCTGCTTCTTCCAGCCTGGCATTTTGCATGATGTACTCTGCATGTAAGTTAAATAAGCAGGGTGACAACTCCTTTCCCAATTTTGATCCAGTCTGTTGTTCCATGTCTGGTTCTAACTGTTGTTTCTAGACTTGCATACAGGTTTCTCAGGAGACAGGTAAGGTAGTCTAGTATTCCCATCTCTTTAAGAATTTTCCACAGTTTGTTGTGATCCACACAGTAAAAGTCCAGGAAGCAAAGGTAGATGTCTTTCTGGAATTTTTTGTGTGGGATCCAGCAGTGTGTGCCAACAGTGGATGCTGCCAGTTTGATCTCTAGTTCCTCTGCCTTTTCGAAACCCAGCTGAAGGTTTATCAGTTTTCTGGCTGAAGGTTTAATTTCATCTTCTCAGAGAACTAGCTCGTAGTTTCATTGACCTTTACTGTTTTCTTTGTCTCTATTTCATTTATTTCTGCTCTGGTCTTTATGATTTCTTTCCTTCCGCTAATTTGGGGTTTTGTTTGTTCTTTCTGTGGTTGCTTTAGGTGTAAGTTTAGGTTGTTTATTTGAGATTTTACGTGTTTTCTGAGTAACATCGTATTGCTGTAAACTCTCAAACTTGCTTTCGCTGTGTCCTCTGGGTTTTGGATTGCAGTGCTTTGTTGTCACTTGTCTCTTCGTTCTTGATTCCCTCTTTGACGTCTTCAGTGATCCATTGCTTATTTGCTTTAGCCTCCATGCCTTTGTGTGTTTTTTTTTTTTCCCTGTAATTGATTCCTAATCTCATAGCGTTGTGGTCAGAAAAGATGCCTGATACAATTTCAGTTTCTTTAAATGTACCAAGACTTGATTTGTGACCCAGGATGTGATCTGTCCTGGAGAATGTTCTGCGTGCACCTGAGAAGAAAGTGTATCCTGCTGCTTGCAGATGGAATGTCCCATAAGATATCAGTTCAGTCTCTCTGGTCTAGTATGCCATTTAAGGGTTGCATTTTTTATTAACGTTCTAGCTGGATGATCTGTCCATTGGTATAAGTGGGGTGTTCAAGTCTTCCACTGTTAATGTGTTACTGTTGATTTCCCCTTTTATGGCTGTTAGCATTTGCGTTATATATTGAGGTGCTCCTATGTTGAGTGCAAGAAAAAAACCCATATGTATGCTGTCTACAAGAGACCCACTTTAGACCTAGGGACACATATAGACTGAAACTGAAGGGATAGAAAAAGATATTGCTTGCAAATGGAAATCAAAAGAAAGCTGGAGTAGCAGTACTCACATGAGACAAAATAGACTTTAAAATAAAGACTGTTACAAGAGCTAGGGGTTTCCCTGGTGGCTCAGACTCTGGTAAGGAGTTTGCCTGCAATGAGGAGACCTGGGTTCCATCCCTGGGACAAGAAGATTCCCTGGAGAAGGGCATGGCAGTCCACTCTAGTATTCTTGCCTGGAGAATTCCATAAACAGAGGAGCCTGGTGGGCTGCAGTCCATGGGGTCACAGAGTTGGACACAGCTGAGTGACTAACACACGAGAGATAACATTACGTAATGATCAGGGGATCAATCCAGCAAGAAGAAATAACAATTGTAAATATATACGTGCACTCAACATAGGAGCACCTCACTGTACTTTTCACCCTTTCGATTGTGGTCGTTCTACTAGATATGAAGTGGTATCTAACTGGGATTCTGACCACCATTTCCCAAATGGTTAATGATATTCACATGTTGTTGTGTGCTTATTGGCCATTTGTATGTCTTTGGGAAAATGTCTGTTCAAATCCTTTGCCCATTTTTCAAGTGAGTCTTTTTATTGTTGAGTTGTAGGAGGTTATTTTATACATTATGTATACAAGTTACTTAAAGACAAATGACTGGCCTTTGAAAAACACATGTTTTCTCCCAGTTTGTGGTTTATCTTGTTTAATGCTGTCTTTTGGAGCACAGTTGTTAATTTTGATGAATTCCAGTTTTTCTTTTTGGTGTATCTAAAGGAAGCCTCTGCCTATTCCAGGCTTGTGAAAATTTATTCCTGTTTTCATCTGAGTGCTTCATGGTTTTGGCTTACATATGGGTCTATGATGCATTTAAATAATACCTAGTACCTATATTTTAAATTTCTAGGTGTGGTAAAATGTACATGATGGAAAATTTACCATCTTAATCTTTTTAACAATTTTGTTTCTTTTTGGCTGTCCAGGGTCTTCGTTGCTGCTGGGCTTTTCTCTGGTGGCAAACACAGTCTGCTGTCTAGCCGTGGTACATGGCTTCTTGTTGCAGTGGTTTTTCTTGTGGAGCGCAGGCTTTAGGGTGCGTGGGCTTCGGTTGTTGCGGCTCCCAGGCTCTAGAGCACAGGGTCAGTAAGTGTGGCGCACTGGCTTAGGTTCCCGAGGCACGTGGGGTCTTCCCTGACCAGGGATCAAACTCAAGTCTTCTGCATTGGCACTCGGATTCCCCACCACTGAGCCACTAGGGAAGCCCTCAGGCATGTTTTAGATTGTAGTTTTTTACACACGTATCCAGTGAGAGAGGCCAGGATCAAGAGGCCTGGGAGCTGGGAGCCCTCAGCCACAGTTCTGGCTCTGCCGTCAAAAGCTCTGGGGCTCTAGCAAGTGCCTCCTGCTGCCTCAGTGGTGTCCAACTCTTGTGACTCCATGGACTGTAGCCCACCAGGCTCTTCTGTCCATGGGATTTCCCAGGCAAGAATACTGGAGTGGACTGCCATTTCCTTCTCCAAACCGTTTTTAAGGAAACAGTTCAGTAGTGTTAAGTAATTCACCTTGTTATGCAACCAGTCACCAGAACTCTTCTCATCTTGGAAAACAGAAACTCTTTACCAATTAAACAGTTCCCCATTTCCCTGTCCTCCAAGTCTGCTGATGTTGAGCACTGTTTTGTCATTTCAAGTGTTTGTTAGCTGTCTGTAGATCTTCTCTGGAGGAATGTCTATTAAGGTCTTTGCCTTTTATATAAAAAGTGTTGCTTGATTTTTTTTTTTAAATTCTAGTTCTTTTCATTTTCTAGATATTAACTCCTTATCACATATATGATTTGAATATATTTTTCCCACTTGGTTTCACTCTGTTGGTTGTGTTCTTTTGATGTGTAGTTTTTTGATATAGACCAGTTTATCTGTTTAATACTTTTGTTGCCTGTGCCGAGAAATAATTCCAGTCCAAGAAAGCTCTTCCCCTAAGTTTTCTCCTAGGAGTTGTATCATCTTATGTTTAGGTCTCTGTTCCAGTTGAGCTGATATGTGTAAGGTCAGGGTCCAGTCTCAGCCTTTTGCACGTGGACGTCCAGTTTTCCAAACACCGTTGACAAGACTGTTGTTTCCTCTTTGAATGGTCTTCCTCCTTGTGGAAAGTTATTTGCCCATCAGCGCTAGGGTTTATTTCTGGGCTCTTTATTCCTTTGCACTATGTGTCTGTCCTTATGCCATTGCCACACTGATTTGATTATTGTAGTTTTCTGTTAAGTTGAAATCAGGAAGTACAAGGCCTCCAACTTTGTTATTTGTCAAGACTGTTTTGGCTGTTCAGAGTCCCTTGAGATTCCATGTGTATTTTAGAATGGACTTTTCTATTTCTTAATGAATTCCAATGGGATTTTGATGGGGAATATTTTGAATCTCTACACTTTGAATAGTATTGGTGTCTTAACAATACAGAGTTTTCCAATCCATTCATATAGGATGTCGTCTCATTTATTTCTGTCTTTAATTTCAGCAACATTTTGTAGTTTTTGAGTATACGACTTTTATGTCCTTGATTAGGTTTATTCCTAATTATTTTACTCTTTTTGATGCTATTGTAAGTGGAATTTAAAAAATTTTTCAGTTTTCATTAAACGATGGATTAACAGGTAATTTTTACTGTTAAATATATCAGAAAAGTCAGTAAGATGTTGATTTCTTCACTAAGGTGTAGTTGATTCACAATGTTTTATAAGTTTCAAGTGTACAACACAGGGATCACAATTTTTATAGATTATAACCCATTAAAGTTTTTATAAAATATTGGCTCTGTTCTCGGTGCTGGACAGCATATCCTGTAGTGTATTTATTTTATGCATAGTAGTTTGTACTTTTTAATCCACTACCCGTCTTGCTCCTCCTCCTCCTGTCGCCCCAGGGATAACCACTCGTTTGTTCTCTATTATATCTGTAAGTCTGGTTGCTGTATTAATTCCTTTTATTTTTTAGATTCCACATATAAATTATACAGTATTTGTCTTTGTCTTATGTCATTAAGATTAATACCCTCCTGGTTCATCTACCTTGTTACAGATAGCAAAGTTTCATTGTTTTTTTATGGCTGAGTAGTATCATGTATATATATCATGTCTTTATCTATCTGTTGATGAACACTTAGGTTGCTTCCATAGTTTGGCTATTGTAAATAATGCTGCTAAGAACATGTATCTTTTCAGATTAGTGTTTTCATTTTCTTTGGATATATACTCAGGAGTGGAATTGCTGAGTTATATGGTAGTTCTACTTTTAGTCTTTAAAGCAGTCTCCATACTATTTTCCATTGTGACTGCACCAATTTACATTCCCACCAGCAGTGCACAGGAGCTCCCTTTTTTCACATCCTCACCAACATGTTACTTGTGTTCTTTCTGTAGATGCCAGTTCTATCTTAAGGTTTTGATTTGCCTTTCTCTGATGATTACTGATACTGAGCATATTTTTATGTGCCTGTTGGCCACCTGTATGTTGTCTTTGGAAAAACATCTATTCAGGTTTTCTGCCCATTTTTAAAGCAGGTTATTTGTTTGTTTGATGCTGAGTTGTAGGAGCTGTTTATATATTTTGGATATCAACCCCTGCTTGGTCATATCATTGTCAAGTATTTTCTCTTGTTCAGAAAGTTGTCTTTTCATTTTGTCGATACTTTCCTTTGCTCTGCAAAAGTTTAATTGGGTCCCATTTGTTTATTCTTGTATTTGTTTCCTTTGCTTTAAAAGGCAGATCTAGAAAAGTATTGCTAGTTTGTCAAAGAGTGTTCTGTGTTCTAGGATTTCTTTTTTCTGTGGTTTCCGGTCTTACACTTAGGTCTTTAATCTATTTTGATTTTATTTTCGTATGCAGTGAGAAGAAGTGTGCCGATTTCGTTCTGTTGCATGAAGCTGTCTGGTGTTGCCTTGGCCCATTGTGGATCTTGCCTCCTCTGTCGTGGGCTGCGTGACCACACGTGTGGGCTATTTCTGGCCTCTGCAGCTCCACTGTGCTGTGTATGTTTTGTGCCATCATGTTTCAATGACTGAATCTTTGTAGTATAGTGTGAAGTCAGGGAGTGTAACTCCAGCTCTGCTACTCTTTCTCAAGATTGGTTTGGCTATTTGGGGTTTTTTGTTTCCCTACGAAGTTTAGCATTAATTGTCCTGGTTCGTGAAAAATGTCATTGGTACTTGGATAAGGCATGCCCTGAGTGCGCGACTGCCTTGGGTAGTGTGGTCACTTGTGCAGTATTCTTCCAGTCCGTGAGCAGAGTGTACTGTTCCATCTGTTCGTGTCTTCAGGTCTTTCCTCACTGTCTCACAGTTTTCTGAGTAATGGCCTCTTATCTCCTCAGTTGGATTTATTGCTAGGTATCTTACTCTTTTTGATGCAGTGGTAAATGGAATTCTTAAGTTCTCATTCTGAAAGTTCATTGTTAGTGTAGAGAAATATAGTTCTGTATGTTTTTGTCTTGCAGCTTTACTGAATTCATTGGTAAGCTCGAGTAGTTTTTTGGTGGTGTCTTTAGAATTTTCTATATATAGTGTCATGTCATCTGCAAACAGGGATAGTTTTACTTCTTCCTTTCCAATTTAATCTTTTTATTTTCTGTTTCTTGTCTGGTTGCTGTGGGTAAGACTTTGAATACTATTTTGAATAATAGTTGTGCATTTTTCTATTCCTGATCTTAGAGGAAATACTTTTAGCTTTTCACTGTCAAGTGTGATGTTAGCTATAAGCTTATGATATATGGCCTTTATTACACTGAGGTTATTCCCTCTGTAGCTACTTTGCAGAGAGTATGATGAATGGTGTTGAATTTTGTTAAAAGCTTTTTCTGCGTGCATTGAGATGATCATGCTTTTTTTGGTCTTTGGTCACGTAATTTTTATTTTTCAGTGCGTTAATGGCGTATGCTACAGTGAATGACTTGCAGACAGTGGACCATCCTTGCCTCCCAGAGAGAAACTCCATATGATCATGGTGTGTGATCTTTTTAATGTGTTGTTGAATTCAGTTTGCTGTTTTGTTGAGGATTTTTACATCTGTTTTCATCAGTGATTTTGACCTATAATTTTCATTTTTGTGATATCTTTGTCTACCTTTGGTATCAGGGTGATGCTGCTGGCTAGAATGATTCTGGAAGCATTCATTCCTCTGCAATTTTTTGGAACAGTTTGAGAAAGATGGGTGTTAACTCTCTTCTAAATGTTTAGTAGAATTCACCTGTGAAGCTTTTCTAAATGTTTAGTAGAATTCACCTGTGAAGCCATTTGGTCCTGAACTTTTGTTTTTGGGAGTTTTTATTACTGATTCAACTTAATTACTGGTAATTGGTCTATTCATACTTTTTATTTCTTCCTGGTTCAGTCTTGGGAGATTGTATATTTCTAGGAAATTTTCCATTTCTTTTAGGTTGTCCATTTTATCGGGGTATACTTGGTGGTATAGTCCTATGACCCTGTGTATTTCAGTGGTAAGTTGTAATGTCTTTTTTCTCTTATAATTTTATTGATTTGGGTCTTCTGTCTAGATGAATCTGGCTAAAGGCTTATCAATTTTGTCTTCAAAGAACCAGATCTTAATTTTATTGATAATTTTTTTTTTCTTAGTCTCAGTTTCATTTATTTCTTCTCTGATCTTTATGATTTCTTTCTATCAACTTTGGGTTTTGTTTTTTCTCTGGTTCCTTTAGGTGTAAGGATAGATTGCTTATTTCAGATTTGTCTTATTTCCTGAGATAAGCTGTTGCTATAAACTTGCCTCTTTAGAGCTCCTTTTGCAGTAGCCCGTAGATTTTGGATCACTGTGCATTTTGTTTGTTTTCCATTTATGTTTTGCTTTCCTCTCTGATTTCTTTAGTGAGCCATTGCTTATAGCAGCATATAGTTTTGCCTCTACGTGTCTGTGTTTTTTTGCAGTCTTCTTCTTGTAGTTGATTTCTAGTCTCATAGAATTGTGGTCAGAAAAGATGTTTAGGGGTTTTAATTTTCTTAAATTTGCCAAGGCTTGCTTTATTGCCTAGCATGTCATCTGTCCTGAAAAATGTTCCATGTTCTCTTGAAAAGAATGCATTCTCCTTCTCTTGGCTAGAATGTTCTAAATATATTAAGTCCATCTGGTTTAATGTCATTTAAGGCCAGTGTTTCCTTATTGATTTTCTTTCTGGATGATCTGTTGATGGAGTTGAGATATAAAAGTCCCGACTGTTACGTTACTGATGATGATTTGTACCTTTTTGTTAGATACTATCTTGGGTGAAAAGTGAAAACGTTAGTCATTCAGTTGTGTCCAACTCTTTGGGATTCCGTGGACTGTAGACCACTAGACTCCTGTCCATGAGATTCTCCAGGCAAGAATACTGGAGTAGTGGGTTGCCATTCCCTTCTCCAGGGGATCTTCCCAACCCAGGGATCGAACCTGGGTCTCCCGCATTGCAAGCAGATTCTTTACCATCCGAGCCACCAGGGAAGCCCCTCTTATCTTGGGTGCATATATAACAGTTGTTATATCTTCTTGGTCTCTTTGTCATTATAAATGTCCTTCTTTGTCTCTTGTTAGTCTTCATTTTAAAGGTTTGTGGGGGCCTGGCGTAAGTACTGCTACCCCATCTTTGTTTTGATTACCATTTGCATGAAATACCTTTTCCCATTTCCTTTCTGTCTGTGTGTGTCTATAGTCAGAAGTGTGTGTCTTATAGGCAATGTATATATATTAAGTCTTGTTTTTCTATTACTCAGCCACTCTTGTCCTTTGAAATTGGAGGATAATTGCTTTACCATGTTGGTTTCTCCTAGAGCAGTTAAGAATCAGCCGTAAGTATACATGTGTCCCCTCCTGTGAAACCGCCCTCCCACCCTCCACCCTACCTCACCGCTCCTGGTTGTCACAGAGCACCAGGTTGAGCTCCCTGTAGTATACAGCAACACCCCTTAGCTGTCTGTCTTACATACAGTCATAGGTTTCAGTGCTCCTCGGCCTGTCCCACCCTCTCCTTCCCCTGCTGTGTCCACAGGTCTGTGTCTGTCTCAATGTTCCTGTTCTGCAAATAGGCATGTCAGTACCATTCTTGTAGATTTCCATATATGTGTGTGTGTGTGTACAATAATGTGTTTCTTTCTTTCTTTCTTTACTTCACTCTGTATAGCAGGCTCTAGGGTTATACACCTCACTAGGACTGACTCAAATGTATTCATATTTATGGCTGAGTATTCCATTGTATATGTACACATCTTTATTCATATGTTGACAGACATCTAGGTTGCTCCCAGGTCCTGTTGTAAACAGCCCTGCAGTGCACATTGGGGTACATTTATCTTTTTGAATTATGATTTTCTCAGGGCATATGCCCAGTAGTGGGATTGCTGGGTCATATGGCAGTTTTAGTTCTAGTTTTTTTAAAAAAATAAAATTTATTGGAGGTTAATTACTTTACAATATTGTATTGGTTTTGCCATACATCAACATGAATTAGTTCTAGTTTTTAAAGAAATATCCATCACTGTCTTTTAATTGGAGCATTTAGCTCATTAGTTGTTTGGGGATTGTTTTCGTAGTTCTTTTTTGTTCCTCTTCCTTCTTTTGTTTTCTTCCCTTGTGATTTGACGACTGTCTTTAGAGTTATAATTCCTCTTTTTTTGTGTGTATGTACATTATTTTATATATGTTTCTAATCTCATAAATTCAAATGCATTGTAACTAACCCTACATTTTGCTCCTCTCCTCAACAACTACCAGTTTTCATATTTTAAATATTTATATAACCAGTAACTACTTATTGAGGACACAGATGGTTTTACTACTTTAACCTCCTACTAGCTTTGTACATGGTTAACACATTATTGACTAGAAACACATTAATATATCTTTTGTTACCCAAAGGTTACGGACTGACCAGAGACATTTCAACATTTACTTACATAACCAATCACCAGCCACAGGCATTAGTTTCTGCAGAATTTCCCTGGTCAGTAAGGTGTTAATTTACTGACTTTAGCAGCGAGCTTTTTCCTTTTGTGACTCTCATTTTTCTCCTCCTAGCCTTTTCTTTTTCACTTAGAGAAGTTCTTTTAACATTTCTTATAAAGCTGGTTTTGTGGTGCTTGAACTCTTTAAATAGCTTTTGCTTGTCTGTAAAACATTTGATCTCTCCATCAACCCAGAATGAAAGCTTTGCTGGGTGGATTATTATTAGTTTGTAGGCTTTTCCCTTCTATCACTTTAAATATATTGTGCCACTGCCTTTTGTCTTGCAGAATTTGGGGCCTGTCCACTGGGTGTGTGAGGCTGGTCCCAATAAGAGTATTTTTATAATTTATCGATTAACTATACAGTAGGTCACGTATAAGCAGCATCCAGATCAGTGGGATACTGTCTGACCCCTCAGTAATGCCTGACATTCTTCAGAGACCCTCTTGCTCACCCCCAGAGAAAACCACTGTCCTGGTGTTTGTCATGTATGCTGTTAAGCTTGCCTTCTCCCTTGAGCCTGTTGAATTTGATTCCTTATATTTAGCTATTATATAGAGAAAAGCAATAGTCTAGTAATGAAACAGGTAAGATTTCAATTGATCAAAAACATCTTTCCCTTCAGTAAACTTTTTTGAGTAGCTCCTGTGTGAGGCATTATACTTGCTGTTGAAACTCAAAGTAACATGCTGGACAAAGTAAAAGGTAAGTAACATGATGAACGTGACATGATGAATGAGATATGCATCATATAATAGGTATATATTCAAGACTGACTAGAGGAACTTTTTTTTTTTTAAGGGTCAGCTCATTTTGTGGATAGAAATTACCGTAAAAGAGGGCAATCTGTCTGAAATGGGCCTTGAAAAGAGGAATAAGAAAGCTGAGGGGAAGTGGTCTAGATCAGAATGAACTCAAGACGGGGACCAGGGCTGTGACTATGTGGATGGAAATTATGGGATGGGTTGAAGAGACAGGCTCTTAGTGGCTGATGGGAAGGGGAGGTCATTTATCCTAGGAGAGCTCAGCTAGTCTGGAGGACAGAATGTGAGTTTGGTGTTGACATGCTGTGTTTGGGACACCAACGAGACACTCAGGTGGAATGGCTGGCATGTGGTTGATATTCAGATGAGTCTGGGCAGAGTCTAGGATAGATCTGGAAATGTAAGGGTCATTAGCAAATTATTCGGTAACTGCTTACCAAATAATTGGTAATTTATTCTATATGAAAAACTAACAAGATTTTTCAGGAGGAGCATATGAAGTGTGACAGAAGAAACCGAGGGACCACCACAGTGCTGGTGACAGGTGGAGGACAACAGCCGATGGGAGTGAAGAGGGCTGGGCAGAGTAGAGAGGAGCAGGAGCGGGAACCACAGAGGCCCAGAGCGAGGGGAGCATTAGGGAGGTGGGGCGAAGTGCCACACCCTGCCTTCCTCTCTGACACAGGCAGGCTCCTCCTCACTGAGAGCGAGCACATTTCCTGTTCTCCTCAGCCTGGCTGGTGTGTGTGAAAGGGTGCAACAGAGAGTGATGAAATGCAGACCTGCCTGGACTGGCCAAAAAGGCCCACTGGAAGCCCGGTGCAGGAAGCGGTCAGTGCCAAGTAATGCAGAAGCCCAGAGGGTGTCCGAGGTGGGCGCTTGGGAGTGTGGAATCTGTGTCAGAGCCTAGGTAGTGAGAGCGGCAATAAAAAGAAGACAAAGTTGTTACCCATTTGCCCAACCTCAGACTGGGGAGAGGATTCTCCCCTGAGTGGCACAGGCTAAGCTGTGGGCGCAGGAGGCACCCTGTGTGGCTCCCCTCACAGCGCCCTGCTGCAGTTCAGGACACAGCAAGGCCCCCACCTGCGCTCTCCACGGGACGTCACCATCTGACGCCCAGACACACTGTGGGCTGATTCTTGGGCCGACCTGTGGCTGTCAGCACCCGCAGTCGGTATAAGCCAAGCACTGGATGCTCTATTCTGGCCGGGGCTCTTTTGCTTCCAGGATCCTGTTGGGAGCATGGCGTGTGCTAAATACAAGTTTCCATCTCTCCAATCACTCCCCCCTCTAGTGCCTGTGCTGCTGGGTGCTCGGGGGAATTAAAGGCAAATCTTACCTCAAGGCAGATCTTACCTCTGAAGGACTGAATTTTCATTTTTGTTTTCCTTACTCAAATACTCAATTTGATCCACTGTAAATGTACTTACTTCCTGCTTTTGGAAAGGGCCTCTGAGAGGAGGTACATTTAAAAGTATATAGAGTCATCACCAGCTGTAGGGCAGCCCTGCCCTCCCTCTGGGCAGCCCCCGTGAGCAGTATGGGGCACGTCAAGCACCCTGAGCTGTGCTGTCTCCCGGAACTTTGTGCTTCTGGACTAGGGTTCATATACTGCAGAGCAGTAACTGCATTAAAAAAACTTGAGGCTTGTAAGGGAAGACGTTTGGAGGAAGGAAGCATTGGTTCCCCTCCACATGGAGAGTTTCACGAGGGCTTCTTGCCAGAAGGTGCTGCCCCCAGAGGATGTCCAGACGTGAGGCCCGGCCCTTCCACTGGCGCAGCTGCTGGCGCTCGCCAGCCCAGAACAGAAGGCAGCGCTGGGAACTCTGCCGCCTGACAGGGGGGTCACCCTGTGCAGGAAGCGAGACCTCACGACTACAGCACAGGAGTGTGAGGCTGGGGGTGGACACTGCAGGGAGCTGTCAAAGATGGTTCCAACTCGCTGGTTGATGTTTCAGCAAAGCACATAGCATGTAAATTGGTGCAGCCACTACGGAAAGCAGTGCGGAGGTTCCTTAAACTGAAAATGGAGTTACCATATGAGGCAGCAATCCCACTCCTGGGCATGTATCTGGAGAAAACAAATTCAAAAAGATACACGCATCTCAGTGTTCACTGCAGCACTGTTTACAATAGGTTGCATGGAAGCAACCTAAATGTCCATCAGCAGATGAATGGATAAAGATGTGTGGGGGCGGTGAGTGTGTGTATATATACACACACACACAATGGAACACTACTCAGAATAGAAAAGAATGAAAGAATGCCATTTGCAGCAACACGGGTGGACCTAGAGAGGATCAAAGTCAGACAGGAACGTATGTCACCTATATATGGGCTCTAAGATACGGTACAAGTGAACTTAGAAATAGGAACTTCCCTGATGGTCCAGGGCTTCAGGCTCCATGCTCCCAAAGCAGGCGGCCCGGGGTTTGATCCCTGGTCAAGGAACTAGATTCTACATGCTGCAGTGCAGCCATAATTTTAAAAGCGTGCACAGAGAAACACTCTCTCAGACATATAAAACAGACCTGTGGCTACTGTAGGAGAGGTGGGGCGAGGGACAGAAGTTTGGGATTAACATATACACATTACTATATATAGTACAGTGAACTATATTCAGTAACTTGTGAAAACCTCTAGTGGAAAATATGAAAGAATAGATATACACAGATACAGGACTGAGTCACTGTGCTGTATACCAGAAAATAACGCAACATCGTAAATCAACTGTGTCAAAAAGGTTTTTTAAAAAAGGAGACAGGTTGGAACAGCCTTCAAGAAAGTAACAAAAGGGCGGGCCCTTTCAAAAGCACTGTTTCAACAGGACTGTTTATGTCCTCAGCAAAGTTACAAATGGGAACTCCCATCAGCCAGTTCCTCTTAGCTTCCTCAGATCAGAACCTCCATGGTCACTGCCCCTAGAACCAAGCAGCCCGGCTGAACCAAGTCACCCACTACAGGCTGGAATGGAAGCCTGGGGTGGCATTGAAGAGGGGCAGCAGGAAGTGCCTGGTGACTGTGGCCAGTGGCTTACAACTTCTACCTTCTCTTTAAAGAAGCAACGTTCGGGCTGGCTTAGAGGGAGTCATGCTGACTACAGCAGATGGAACTCACGCCTTGTGCCAGAAATCATCCCAGATGAACCGCTCTAAATGTAAAGCAAACCATCAAAGTTCTAGAAGTAAGAACAGGCGAATATTTTTTACATAACCTCAGTATCAGAGCAAAGGCAGGAACCATAAGTGGATTTCAACCGTGGGTGTGCAAGGAGACGAGCACACTGGCCTCCCGCAGTGAGAACACAGCATGGCAGCCTCTTCGTGGACGAGGATGGGGCCAGTGGTCACTTCACTGGGGAAGCCAGGACTCATTTCAGAATAAGCAGCAAAATGAAAAGACAGGTATGTACATCATCACACAGTATGTTTTCACTTCTCTAGATCCCTACCTGGACTTCCCCAGTACCTCAGCAGTGCAGGAGACGTAAGAGCTGGGGGTTCGATCCCCGGGTCAGGAAGATCCCCTGGAGGAGGGCACGGCAACCCATCCCATTATTGCCTGGAGAATCCTGTGGACAGAGGAGCCTGGCGGGGAATGGTTCATAGGGTCACAGAGTGTCAGACACAGCTGAAGCAACTTAGCACGCAGGCCCCTTACCATCAATGAAACCAAAAGACAATTGACAAATAGGTTTTTAAAAAAACTGCAAAATACGACAAGAATATAGTATTAAAAACAGTCACATGAAAAAGACCAACAGTCGAAGTTACAAAAGTAGAAGCATGAATATAGTATGAAAGCTGTTCAGTTTCAGAGTAATCAAAGAAATAGAAGTGGAACAAGGTGCCATCTCCAGCTCCGACGAGAAAGGGAAAGGCTGGTGTTCCAGGTGGTAGGTTAATTAATGTTCTGTGAGTACTGTGGTAATACTAAAAGTCCAAAAATTTCAGAACGGTTAAATTATTCTTTAGCTGTACATTTCTACTGCTAGGAATCTGTCCGAGGGAGATCCCAGGCAGGTGTGCCAAGCACAGGGTGCAACAGTGAGCAGCGAGACCACGGGGCAGCACTTTAGCGAGTCACAGACGGACTGCCAGCCGCCCACACTCGTGGACATGGGAGGATACGTGCAGAGCTAGCTGGCGCTCAGAAAGGCGTGGTGCCAGCCCCTCGCCTCTGCCCGCTGTGTCCACGCTGAGCACAGATCTCAGGAGACCTCCTGTCTCCTGCTGGAGGTGTAAAGGGTTTTGTCTCTCATACTTACTGTGCACACATCCATCTTGTGGAGGGCACGGCGGCCTTGGCTTACATGGCCTCGGTTTCTGGGACAGGAGGGCAGAGTAGCAGGGCCTTGAGCCCACGTCCTCTCATGAGCACACCCAGGCCACAACTGCCTGCCGAATAGCCATCAGTAAAAAGACCAGAACCTAAAACAGATGCTCCACAACCAAAGTCAAAGGAGGAGCCTCAACAAGGCAGGCAGAGAGGTACACTAGCAATACAATTAAACCATATCCCTGGTGGTCAGGCCACAGCTTACACACTGCAGAGGTTCCCCCGCTAAGTGAGCGCTGAGCCCCAGGTCAGGCTCCCCAGCCTGGGGCTCCAGCTTTGGGAAGAGGAGCCCCCAGAGCATCTGGCTTTGAAAGCCAGCAGGGCTTAGCTGGAACTCCACTCTCACAGGGTGCACACAAAATCTGACATGCAAACAGGGCTATAAACGAGAATTTTCATGTTTATAGACACTCAATGCAGTGCCCATCGGTGATGGTCCAGCCAGGTGCTGGCCCCAGAACCATCCTCAGGTAACAGAATGACTCAGGCCGGGTTTCATGTTGTCAGTTGTTTATTATTTGTCATTCTAAAGACTCGCACATTTATAGCATACATGGCTTTGAATGAGCTAAGAATATATAAAACAGTAACTATGTGTTTATTAATACTGTCCAAAACAAATAAATAAAAGTACCTTAAAGCACTAAGGTTGGCAAATACAATTGTGTAGGGACAAAACTGTATTGTATAATGTTTGTACATGTTTTAAAGGAAACCAGAGGCAGCTGAGCTGCAGACGCTTTGACAGAACCCATCTGAGTTTTCAGTACGTCACAACATTTCTAAGTGGGGGCCTTATAGGGAACACTGGCTGGAACCCCTATTTTACAGAGACCTGGACCACTGCCTGTCTTCTGCCGCGGGAAACTCAAAGCTCCCGTGTGACCTGAGGAGCCGCGGCTATCGCGGTGAGCAGCATGGCCCCCCTCGGCGAGCATGCCCAGTGCCGCTGGGAGACCCACGGTCACACAGGAGCCAGGGAGTCACACTCAGGTGGAATACTGCAACCAGAGTATCTTCTATGTGATTAGCCAAGTCTTAGACTCTTCTGGTGATCGATAATATGTAGACAAAATTAGGAGAATATTCACAAAAAGGTGCCACATGCAAAACTGCAAACAGATGACACAGCATTTGCTCTATTCCCTTTTGATAAATGCAGGTAATGCTCTTCAGACCAAAAAAAAAAAATCTGAAAGTTATATGAATAACATTAAAAATTCAAGGGAATTTTTTTTAAAACGTAGTGATGTTAAAGTGAGTAAAGATGGAAAGGTAGAGCTAACCAGACAATGAAATGGTGAAAGTGAAAGACTAAATCTGCCATCACAAAGTCGTCTTTGGACGGGGATGGACACGGCGGGAGAAGCTGACACCAGCGGTACAGTGGGCTTGCTGGGCAAGTTTCCCTGCCTCTGTGTGCCTCACTGACCCGCCCTCCACACCAGTTCACACTCACCAGTGGGCGTCGGCAGACAGCAGGCTCCGTGTGTGAACTGACCTGAGGAGGAGGGGGTCCGGGAGGTCACCTGGTTTCACCCGTACCTGATGCCCACCCTGCATCCCTGCACAGGGTGGTCTTGCCTGTGCTCTCCAGGCCCGAGTCTGTTACCTGTTGCCTGGTGGCATTTCTAAGGGAGCCCAAAGAATAACATTTAGAATTTCAGACACAGGAACTTCCTAAGGGTTCACAAATCTTTAGGATCAACATCATGAATATGTGCCACATGTATTTCTTTTACAGCCTTTTAAATAACATGTAAACATAATAATGATAAAAAAACAATTGATAAAACATAAACTAAGAAAAAAACTCTGCTCTGTGCAGATGACTCATCATCTTAGAATAGATGACCAAACATAATTTTCTATGAAATTCCTAAGTCTTATGGCCCATTAATCCCTTTCAAAATCTCATTTCAGGAGACAGTTCAACGTTCTCAACAGCCATCTTACATAATAGACGAGTAGAGGGTAGTAACAATTATTGCAAACCTAAAGACACTTTCATCAGACATTCAAACATGATTGCATTATCTTCTCGAAGGCCAAAAAAATTGAGAAACCCACCAGAGACCTACTTGTAAAATATTTAGGTGTCCACTGTCTCTCTGCAAAATTCCCCATTGTTGACTGACAGGCATCAGACATACCACATGAGCGGTCCTGCGCTCTGGGGCCAGGGCTAGAGACAGCTGGCCTCACCACCTCCCCAGACACCTTGTTCCCTAAGGGACAGTGGTGACCCCACCGTGGGTGGCTTTGCAGATGCTGTCTTCTGACACATCTTACAGCCTTTCCTTCAACTGCTGGTTCCACCTGTGTAGGCACTGGCAGGCTGATGCATAGATGCACTTGCCCTGCCCACGTGAGACAGCAAGCTGCTTTTCCCAAAACTTCCCTTGAACAGTTCACATTTAGAGGTCTGCCCAGGATCCAATCATTTAAACTACTGTTTACTATTTTCCATGGGGATTTTTAAAAAGTAGGTTGTAAATCAATGTTCAAGTTGGAATTACTCAGTAGAAAAATAAGGTGAGCAGCTGCCTAAGTGTGCATTTTAAAAAGTTTCAGCATTTCAGATGCACCTGGCTTGGTTCATACAGGTAACTACGGATATCCGTGTGGTGACGGCTGAAGGCTACTTGAAGGGGCAGTTGTTACTATCCACGGCAGTGAGCCCGACAATACCTGCTATGGATTCCAACGCAAAAAAACACATGCTCCATAGACTCTTGAGTGAAATATTTTAAAAACACAAAAGTAAAAACCAATCCTTCAGGTCTTCTTGAAGAATTCATGTATAGACTAGAGGGCACCCACGTTTATTACGGAACAGCTAATGAGAGGAGACCGTGTGTTCATGTTTCAACTTTTCCGTAAGTCCCTTCAGGAGGCCTGTAATGCTTGGGGAAAGCCTTCAGCTGCAGGGAATTAAACGCATATTTGCGACTTCCAACATTCTTCATTGTATTTTCTCTTCGACAACCCTCACTGGGGAAAAAAACAAGCACAAGAAATGATAGCAGTAAAAAAGGAAAAAAGAAAAGACTTAAACTCAGATGAAATGATTATTTTCATAGCATTAAAAAAAAGTTGATTAGTTTAAATGGGTGCCGGACTCATTTACAACAGTACACGCAAGATGGCGGGTTTCTGAACAAGGTAGTTAAGAAGCAGAGAGATGGACATGGCCTGTCTGGGATGCAAGGTTGCCCTTCTGAAAGCATCACGTATCCAAGTGGAGGATGGCTTTTTTTTTTTAAGGTAATGGTTTCATGTATTTCACATCAGGTTTATCTGAGAAGTCGATCCTAACTAGTTCAAAGGGTCTGTCAGAAAATTCAGTGGGAACAGTGCTACTCTTGCTGAGAGACTTTATAAATAGCTGCATTTTCTCTGTGGGCAAAGACTGTTAACAGTCTCAAATTCAAATGCTGATTTTCCTTCCTTTAACGTGTAGCAAAACCATCTGGCTCAGAAGGTGGCTCTCACATGCTGCCACCACCTAGGAGGTGCATCCTGGGCACACAGCCATGCTGTGGGCCTGGGCAGTGGCTGTACAGCTCCCGGTGCTGGAGTGTCCTGAAGAAGTGACCCCACCAAGGTCACCTCTTTGAAGAGCTCCACTGAGCCCCTGCGGGGGCCCTTCCCTAGAGAATCTGCCACCAGTCTTTCCTGCTGCACTGATCACAGGTTGTCATGGCAACCCAGTGGGCAAAGCAGATGCTTCGACAGGCCTCATGTCCCCATTGGGACCTCAGGGGAGCTCTCGGGGGGATGTTCTGGTCAACAGCAGACCCAAAGGCAAAGGTGAGTCCAAACAGGAATGACTTCCTGTAGCACAGGAGGAGGAGTTGATAGTTTTATATTATCCTAAGACTAACAGTTAAATCAACTAGTTATCAAATTTAGTACAAAATCCCCTTATGAGATGCAAAATTTGCAGTTACCAAGAAACTGATTTTTTAAAAAAGTATTTCAAGTTGTATGAAGACCATTATGTCATGCATTTAAAAAAAATATCAGTGGCGATTGCTCAAGCCTTTTAAGGTGAAAATGACAATCTCATTATCAAGAACATGTAAAATAATTTTGGTAAGACAGCAATTTTATTCAAAAGATAAATGCAGGTAGTTTAGAAAAATATCCACCTGTTTGTTACAAAGTAATTTAGTAGCTCAGATAAGCTTTGTCACAGAGCCTCCAAGCCTTCAGCCAGGTGTGTCTCATCTGTGCTGAGTGCCAGGGCCGTATGAGCAGGGAGCCCCCAGAGGAAGCAAAGATTATGTTGGTTTAACATCCAGTAATCAGATAAAAATATTCTATTGGAAGCAGAAGCTACAGAGGTGGTTCTTTAATCTTTGGAAACTCATCCGACTATTTCAGATATGGCTTCTCCATTTACAAAGAAATGTACACACTTTTTGGAAACCACCTATCACTGATAAACGTCAGACTGCTTTGAGGAACAAAGAATAATTTGTGAACTTCAACATTACCTTTTATTTACATGTTAAAGAGGCTAATTACTGGTTTAGCTGGCTGAATACACTTGAAATTACAGGCAAGATACACTTTAATTTGTAAGTCGTGTTTACTTTCCTGTTTGAATTTTGTGTGAATTTACAAAATCTGACTGATGAGGCTTATGCACACCAGCTCTATCACCCAGTATGCAGACAAGCTCGGCCAGGGGCCTGGCACTCAGGTGTGGAGGGGTGGCTCTGTGCAGTGGGAGCTGGCACTTCCGGCCCACCTCATCCTAAGGTAGAACCACTTAAAACCCATCACAATGGCTGCATAATTTTTAGGAATCCATAGTGCACGCTGAGAAGGTCTTGGATGGACTTTTAGAAAGACGGCTTTAATTATTTCAAAGCTTCATGATTTTTTAAGTATATTGACAAATTATTTTAAGAACATCTACTTTTCAAATAAAAAATTAGTATTGAAACCTCACATGGCAACTCATTTTAATGATGGCTCTGGTTTTTCTTTTCTGGAGGGCATCTTCCCCATTAGAATTGAGAATGTATCTGGACACGTGAGTGTCCTGGCGATCCTCAACACCTAGAGTCGCCTATGCTGAAGCCGTCTTGGAGCCAGAGTTAAGCTTAGAGTCAACCCAAACCATCAACAAGCGGGCCAGTGACCCCTTTCATGAGCATATCTCCCCATCTTATATTATCCTGCCTGTTCCTCACTAAAGCAGAGATTTCACATATATATTTAGCCTAATGTCACAAAGCCTTCGTGACATTAAAAAACTCAGCCCCAAGGCACACTGGGCTTCCATCCTGACGTTCTAAACCACCACCACCACCCAGAGCCTCTGCTGATCTTGTGGTTCCTCTCTCCATCCAGCCTCATGACTGCAGAGTGAGAATGGACTGCCTTCTGACTGGCCCCTGAAGAGAAAGACCACGAATCTTAGCCTCTGGCCTTCCCTCTGTTTCTCTCTTATCTTAGCAGCCAAGTCTACAGCGGGCAGGAAAGCCTGGCAGGCAACACTCCATCCAGGGGCAGGCCATGGTGTCCATGAGGATCCTATGGGGGCCTTTAGGCCCCTGGCCGCAGCCCCCTTGGATAGGCAGTGGGCCCCACCTGGGAGGAGGAAGGAAGGCCACGTGTGGTCAGAAGGGCCCCCCTCATCCACACACGGCCTCTGCTGGCCTGGAGGTGAGCAGAGTGTCACTCCAGGGGCAGGGCTGGGAGCCAGGCACGTGACTGCAGGCGCCGCCTGCCCTCTTCCCAGTAAAGCAACAAAGTGGTCTCAGAGCGCGCCCCCTCCATGTGGAGGGGACAAGCGGTGGACACAGCTCTCTCCCGGGGTCACAGGCTGGCAGGACCTCGGCTGTGCCCAGGGCCATGCTGCTACAGTTCACCAGAGTGACCCTGTCCTGAAGGAGGGTGGGAGCTGTCGCGGGGCCGCTGCCGCATTCACTCTGGGACAGGCAGGGTGGAAGAGGGGCCTCCCGCCCCCGCGTGCGAGGAGGGCACCCTGTCACCCTAGAATGTAAAGCCTGTGTCTGCCGTCTGTTGTCCACTGCTTCTCCAATCACACCTGCCTCTGCTGTTCCCAGAACCCAGACTCAGATCTGAGGCCAAACCAGAGAAACCTCAGAGTAAGTCCTAGAAGTCTGGGGGAGGCAATGGAGAGGCCAGATTTTCTGGTGGACGGGTTATGTGTATGCCTATGGAAAGCTTCTGGAAAAGCCAGCTTCTCTGAATTCCCTCCAGTGTTTCTAGGGTGGTGAAGAGAAACCCACTTCCATAGAATGCAGTGTAGGGGGAAGCTGGCTGGAGGCCGAAACAGAAGCACAACATAACCTGAGCTGGAAAGCTGAGAAGCCACAGCCTATTTCTCACACGGGCTCGGTGGGGTTTCCCTCTCAGCCCCCTACTGCCTTCAGAGGTGTCTGGCCACCTTTTTCCACATGGGAAAGTTAAGGTTACACATTCTAGACACCACCATGTTAAAGAGTGATGAAGTCCTAACCAGGCCAGTGGTTAGGACTCAGCACTTTCACTCATGAGGCCCAGGTGTGATCCCTGTTCAGGGAACTAAGGTTCTGCAAGCCTCATGGTGCATCCCCCGTGCAAAATTTAAGAGTAATAAGAACAGAAACCAAAGTAGCCTTTTCTCTCACACCTCTATCTGGCACAACTGCCCAAAAGTTAGGTCTCATGTTTTGGTAAATTTTGATGTTGTTGTTATTAACCATGTTTGATTTGTAAGAGAGAAAAGATATCAGGACTTGAAACTGAAATTAAAAATACTAAAAATGAAGTTTTTTTTTTAATGAAAATAGCTACTTTAGGAAAAATAAATATAGCCAACTTTTAAATGAAAACTGCTACTTCAGGAAAAATAAATATATCTAACTTTAAAAGCCTTTTGTTACGATATGCATTAATTCCCAGAACAGTTCAGTGACCATTAAAGATGTAAAAGAGTAATTCTAAAGCCACGTGCAACATGTTATCTTTATGTGCCTGTATGTGCCTGATTTGATACAGTGAGCTACTGTTCTCACAGCTTTGGGTCATCCCAACTTGAAAGGAAGAGCATAAAAAGGAATGTGATGATTCTGCAAACTGTTTGCTACTGAAATTCTAGGGACCACGCTTTGAAATGAAAGCAGAAAGTACATGTCCTATTGAATAGGTATATCTAGATGAGCCAGTGAGAAAGCATCGATCCTTTTCATTTCTCTTCAGAAGGAACGGAAAGGTTAGCAGTACATTTAAAGAATAGTATCAAATATACAAATTCTCTTTTGACAGAATGCCTCTCTCTAGGAAACAGGGCACACGAGATATACAGGTAAAAGAGTTTTACATCAGAAGGTAAGAGGTTTGATACAAGTAATTTCACGCCAGCTAAACAAAGCAGTAACAGGGCTCTGCAAGAACATGTTACAAGCGCTGAAAACTACAGAATTGAAACGGACACGTCCTCCTGGTGAAATAATCTGGCAGGTGTTTACAGTTCAGAACAACAGAATGTCCAACTGTAAGGCATGAAATACTTCTTGGCGGGCCATGCTCTGACACATCCCTCCCGTCCTGTTAGGTACACGGTGGCTGGACAAGTACTGGCACTTTTGTTTTCTTGTGACTTACTAATTTTTCATCAAGATGCTCATTTGCAACGCAATTTGGCCACCAGGTACGCTATGCTCAGAAAGAGCCACACAATCAGTAAATTGGGGCTCAGAGCAAGTAAAGGGATGGAACAGAGGAGGCTGGGGTCTAGTCTTAAGTCTCGGACGGGCACCAGGCCGCTCAAGTTCTTCTGCGTGACTACCTCCCGAGTTCCAATGCTGTGAAAAGGAAGAGGGTTGGGAGAAAGGAAAAAGGGAAAATAAAGGAAAAAGAGACACATGCAATGGATTTTTTTTTCCCCAAAAGTATGGGGAAATAAAAAGAGGAGAACCGAAAAATAAGATTAAAAAAAAATGGAATGAAGCCACAATAAAAAGAAAAGATGATATGCAGAAACGGGTGTGAAAGGGATACCAAAACAAAACGAGCACAGTTACAAGAAAAAAGAGAGAAAGAGAAGTGAAAATAAGAAAAAAATACCATAATCTACTGAAAACACACACGTGTAGGCTGACTAGATGGTTTTCCATGTTCGCTCCCGGGGCTGCCAAGCACACGCCATGCTGCCCGGCCATGCTCGCACATGCGGCTGGACATGGACTCCAGAAAGCAGGCTGAACATGAAGAACCATTGGGGTGTTTGACCTTCTCACAGATGCCTGAATGGCAGGATGCAACTGATTCCGCCACGGCTGCCTCCTGATGAAGCACCCAGATGACACCCGCTTCCCTCAGGTTGCCCTGGAGGCAGAGCCCACAAGGGACCCGCTGTGGCTTTCAGGCTGAGCAGCGGCAGAGCGCCTTGTTCTACCAGACACCATCTACCAAGAGCCCAGCTCACTGGAAACTTGGTGGGTCCCCCTTTGGAGCTACAGAAGCAGAGCTCGGAGGGGAGGTTCCTGAAGGAGCCCGGATGCCACGTGACTGTGGACACTTCAGGCTGTGAGCACTGGTGGTCACGTCCCCAGCCAGGGCAGTCTCAGGGGTCACTGGGCTACCTAGAAAGGCCGATTCTGGACTCCAGCCCCTGCGCTGGGGACAGCGGGGCACCACTAGTGAGCTGGAATTGGCTCCACCGGCAACAGCCAAGCAGGCACATCTCTTCCGAGCTCCCCAGGGTCGCTCGGCAGCCTGAAACAGGCCCCAGTGAGAGTGTTTACGCTGTAGAAATGGGAAGACCACACAGGTCACTTTAGGGGTAGTTGGTTTTGTTTTGGGAGAGAGCCGGTTATCGAACACTTAGCACAGCACTGGCCACTGCTCACCCTGGGCCTCCAGGACACGGACAGCCTGGGTGTCCTCTAGCCCAGCTCCACCCACCGCCCCCCCCACCCCCCGCTGCATGCTCTGCTCTTCCATCACGTAAGACGCAAGCGGGAAAGCACGGGGACCACCGAGGGGCACAGACACAGCTCCTGCCGCCTCCTTAGGGTGCCGGGCTGACCCCAGGTCCTGGCCATGCCACAGCCAGAAACACCAGCTATGGGCCCGCCACCTTGGACCTGCAGCCTGTGAAGAGACATGTCTCCCGACATGGGTAACCCAGAAAACAGGAGGAGGGGTCACCGTGACATGGAAACAGAGGCACGTGGCCTAAGCCTACAGGTCAGGCAGACGGGGTGGTGGCGAGCACGGCACCTGGGCCAGAGCCGTGAGGACCCCAGGGGCGGCAGAGGTGAGCTGTCTTCACCAACTTCTTAAACAAGTGTTAAGGTAACACACGCTGACCATGAAGATTTTATAAAATTTAGAAAAGCACAAAGAAGAAACAGGATGTTCATAACTGGAGGCAGGCGGGGGTTTCCAAGAAGCAGAGGCAGGCCACGCAGTGAGGCCTGCCCCTGGGAGGAGGACCCTCCCCTCGGAGCCTCAGGGTCCCTACCCTAACGCAGGGGGACGGCCGGCACCCCAGGCCCGGGCGATCAGACAGGGCCAGGGGTGACAGCGCGGAGGGCGGGCGGCTGCCTGGTCTGGGAGCGCTGTGAGTCTGCGAACGGCCCTACAGAGGTGTCAGCAGGGCAGACGTGAGCAGGGCAACCAGGGTGTTCGCTGCACCCCTGTCCAGAGTGCTGACACTGCACGTTATCAACAGTTCAACGACAGCAAGGTGGATAAATGACAGTGTGCTGCAAATGTAAGACTTCCAGTGAAAGTCAACGTCGCTCACTCGTGTCCAACTCTTTGTGACCCCATGGACAATACAGTCCAGGGAATTCTCCAGGCCGGCACACTGGAGTGGGTAGCCTGTCCCTTCTCCAGCGGATCTTCCTGACCCAGGAATCGAACCCGGGTCTCCTGCATTGCAAGCGGATTCTTTACAGACTGAGATATGAGGGAAGCCCCGGTAAGACCTCCATTTATTAACCCTCCAACATGCTCACAAGACAGTCAAGTGAGAAGGGCAGGCTTCTCCGCCAGGGCGGAATCACACCTGCAGCTGCACGTGTGTATGCGTGCATTCTCCGTGCTACGCAGGGACTGGCGAGGTAGCCAGTGTGCGGATCAACCTCGCTCACAGCCATGTGTATGTACGTAACTGGCTCTAGGCTATGTGTCAAGACGTTATTAGCACTGTTCCTCGTAACAGCAAGCACGCGGAGAGCTGCTCTGTAGGGTGCGGGGCGGGTATGAAACCACGGGAGTAGGGGCTCGTTTGTATTCTCCAGTTTTCCCTCAAGGACTACCACTCGCCCACGTGATGGAAGCTGTGAGAGTGCTCTGCATGTCAGAAGCTGCCCCAGGCCATCTGTGCTGGGCGGGCAGTGCCACACAGCCCCTCGGCGGGCTGCCCACGTGCCCCCTGGCCTCCTGAGGCCCCTGTGCTCAGAGGCTGTCAGGATCAACTACTGTTTCCTCAAACATGTTCAAGAAACCAGCCTGCGTGGAGGCCTGGATGGAGTGGCATCAACTGTACTCCCGCCTCAGGCCTGGTCTCTGATGGACCAGACGCTCCGACAGTGACAGCTGAGCCCCTCCGTCTTTCTCGCTTCCTTGCTGCATCTCGGGGGCCTGCGTCTCACCGGAGTCATCCTTCCCACCAGCTCGCAGCTGACGGCACCGGGGACACCAAGGCAGGGGGCAAGAACTTCCTAAACGCGCGTCGGTAAGCGGCCCTGAGGTCACGGGGTGTGGGGGGCTCGGAAAGACCGAACAGGACAAAATGGTTGCCTTTTTACTAAATGCTCCTGTCAGGAGGCAGGCGCTCAGGCCTCGCTCTTGCACATGACTGTGAGAAGGTCAAACGGCAGAGACACAGAAAGGATAAGAGAGTCGAACGCTCTGAAGAGTCTGGTGAGAGGACAAATGGGACGGAACACTCAGCAGAAGTGACTGGGAAACGAGCCTGGAACAGCATTGGCGGCTGCATGGAAGAAGACCGGAAAGCAGGTTTCTTATCCTTTCTTTAGGCATGTGAGGCGAGGGGCTCCCAGCAGGGCTGGGAACAAGGCATCGCTGACAGCGGACAGTCTTATCTTAGTCCCTGGGGTTCCCTCTGCAAATGAGCCTGCGGCCTCGGAGGCAGAACACAATTAAGGCTGGGGACGGCGGGCGGCTGCCAGGAAAGGCTCACTGGACGCTGGCTCAGGAAAGCAAACCCAGCCCCCGGCCGGGAGAAGAGGGGCCCTGCAGTCTGCAGACACCGCATCCTGTGACGGGGACAGCAGGGGCCTGGGGGACGCTCAGGACGGGGGTGGCTGGGGACACTGGGCACCAGGCGGTGGCCACGCGGCCGCCTCGGAACATCCGCTTCCCTCCCGGAGTTCCGCTCCCTGACTGGAAGAACACTGTCCAGGTGGGACCGTGCCAGGGGTTTGACTTTGCAGACCTGGGGCAGTTTTCCAAAGTCAAGCCGGAGCACGGCGGCGGCGCGGCTGGGACTCACCTGCGCATGCACTCCAGGGCCTGCGTGAACACCTGCGGGGCCATGCCGTGCTCGTGCTGCAGGATCAGGCACTGCTCCAGCGTCACCGACATCGCCGTGCGGTCCTTGGCACTCTTGCAGCTGGTGAACCGGACCCCGTTGAGGCGGCGGCAGACCTGCCGACAGGAGAGCAGGGGCAGCTTGGAGCAAAACGAGGGCGCCCCTCACCTGGGGAGGCGGTGCGTGGCGACCTCTCCACACCCAGGCCCAGCCTCGGCTCCAAGGAGCTGGTCTCAAGACAGGCCACGGCCCGGGTGGCCCTGGGCTGGGGGTCTCCCCATAGAAGGCAGCTTCCTCCCAGAAGCCCTGCCGTCCATGCAGCCACCTGACCAGCTGCCCCCTTCCCAACTCTGCTGGGACTGGCCCTTTGCTGCTGACCCCTGACTCTCAGCGGTCAGCACAGCTCCCAGGATACCCAGCCCCACCGGGTTTCCAGGCCTTTCTGGAAGTCAGAGCACAGACCGCTAGTCTCTACGCGCCTCCTCATCCGCACAGGTGGGGACAGCACAGCAGACCCGCTTCCCTGCGGCCACCTTCTGCCCACAGACTCCCCCAGCAAGATGGAGGGCCTGCGCAGGCTGAGGCTGCAGCCCCTCCGGAGCAGGGGGCACCTCTGCTCCCTGTGGGAAGAGTGCCTAGAAGCACAAGCTCTGCCACCAGGCACAACCCCAGACACACAGCTCCAGGTCCAGAAAGCCCTAGAACAAAAGACTGTCGGGTAAGTTTGTGGCGGCCATACTTGGCAACATGCCCAGATCTGAGAGCATGTCAAACTACTTATAATTTTTATTTATCCCATTTTGTATAAATATTCATAGTTTGCTAAGTCACTTCAGTCTTGTCCAACTCTTTTCAACCCCATGGTCTGTAGCCCACCAGGCTCCTCTGTCCATGGGGTTTTCCACGCAAGAATACTGGAGTGGGCTGCCATGACCTCCTCAGGGGGATCTTCCCGACCCAGAGATCAAACCCACATCTCTTACAGCTCCTGCATTGGCAGGCAGGTTCTCACTAGTGCCGGCTGGAAAACTCCCTAATTCATACTTTGCAATAAGGCAACGTTTGTTCAGCAGGTTGATTCCAGACCCCAGACTGCTAATGAATGTGAAACCATCCACGTGCACATCACACCCAGATGACCCTGTCACACGCCTGTGCACACACTGTACACTATACACCCATCACCTTTCTGAAGCACGGAGCCCGATGAATTCTAAAATATCTGGCCACAGGAGCCTCAGATAAACACCTCCAGGCCTGTACAAGAGGCTGCACTGTGAGAACAAGATGAGCGTCTCGTGAGAGGCCACTCCTCTACCAGAAGCCACGTGCAGCGGGACCCAGGGTGTGCTGCTCTCAGAAAGACACCAGCGGTGCTGCGGGGACACGGCACCACGGCAGATGGCACCACGCCTGCTTCTCAGGCCAGGAGGCCTCAGGCGAGACCATGCAGCTACTAGCAGAGGTGCCACTGGCAGAGGGCAGAGTGCAGGCCCACAACACGCCTCAGTCCAGTCCAGTCCAGTCGCTCAGTCGTGTCCAACTCTGCGACCCCATGAACCGCAGCACACCAGGCCTCCCTGTCCATCACCGACTCCCGGAGTTCACCCAAACTCACGTCCATCGAGTCAGTGATGCCATCCAGCCATCTCATCCTCTGTCGTCCCCTTCTCCTCCTGCCCCCAATCCCTCCCAGCATCAGAGTCTTTTCAAATGAGTCAGCTCTTCACATCAGGTGGCCAAAGTACTGGAGTTTCAGCTTCAACATCAGTCCTTCCAATGAACACCCAGGACTGATCTCCTTTAGGATGGACTGGTTGGATCTCCTTGCAGTCCAAGGGACTCTCAAGAGTCTTCTCCAACACCACAGTTCAAAAACATCAATTCTTATGTACTCTGCTTTCTTTATATTCCAAACTCTCACATCCATACATGACCACTGGAAAAACCATAGCCTTGACTAGATAGATCTTTGTTGGCAAAGTAATGTCTCTGCTTTTTAATATGCTGTCTAGGTTGGTCATAACTTTCCTTCCAAGGAGTAAGCATCTTTTAATTTCATGGCTGCAATCACCATCTGCAGTGATTTTGGAGCCCCAAAAAATAATGTCAGCCACTGTTTCCACTGTTTCCCCATCTATTTGCCATGAAGTGATGGGACTGGATGCTATGATCTTAGTTTTCTGTGTAGAGAAGGACAAAACAGAAAAGACCCAAGCAAGTTTGGCCAAAACCATCAGGAGGAAGATGGCTGTCTTATGAGAGCAGACAAAAAATTAAAAAAAAAAAAAAAAGACTCTAAGACTGAGCAGCCCCTGAGTTATGGAAACAGTGAATTAACCCAAATTCATAAAAATCGTAACTAATGAAGCGAGGTTGAACATGGACAAGATCACTGAATCCCACAGGCTGGAGAGCTCACGACTGAAACGTGGGGCACAAGCCAGAACTACAGACAGGTCAAACAGGATTACATCCCCAGGTGGGGGCTGAGCACCACAGGTCCTGGAGGGCGGCCAGAGTGGCCAGAGGCGCAGGTGCATCCTTGCCTGCGTCTGGCTGCAGGCTCCAGTCCTGGCTAGGCTAACAGCCAGTGTGGGGTGCTGGAGGGTCTCCCCATGCATGAAATGAGGGGGTTCAGTTCAGTTGCGTCCGACTCTGCGACCCCATTGGACTACAGCATGTCAGGCTCCCCTGTCCATCACCAACTCCAAAAGCATACTCAAACTCACATCTATAGAGTCAGTGATGCCATCCAACCATCTCATCCTCCGTCATCCCCTTCTCCTGTCTTCAATCAGGGTCTTTTAAAATGAGTCAGTTCTTCGTATCAGGTGGCCAAAGTACTGGAGTTTCAGCTTCAGCATCAGTCCTTCCAGTGAATATTCAGGACTGGTTTCCTTTAGGATGGACTGGTTGGATCTCCTTGCAGTCCAGGAACTCTCAAGAGTCTTCTCCAACACCACAGTTCAAAAGCATCAATTCTTTGGCGCTCAGCTTTCTTTATAGTCCAACTCTCACATCCATACATGACCACTGGAAAAACCATAGCCTTGACTAGACAGATCTTTGTTGGCAAAGTAATGTCTCTGCTTTTTAATATGCTGTCTAGGTTGGTCATAGCTTTTCTTCCAAGGAGCAAGCATCTTTTAATTTCATGGCTGCAGTTACCATCTGCAGTGATTTTGGAGCCCCCAAAAATAAAGTCTCTCACTGTTTCCATTGTTTCCCCATTTATCTGCCATGAAGTGATGGGACCAGATGCCATGACGTTAGTTTTCTGAATGTTGAGCTTTAAGCCAACTTTTTCACTCTCCTCTTTCACTTTCATCAAGAGGCTTTTTAGTTCCTCTTCACTTTCTGCCATAAAGGTGGTGTCATGTGCATATCTGAGGTTATTGATATTTCTCCTGGCAATCTTGATTCCAGCTTGTGCTTCTTCCAACCCAGCGTTTCTTATGATGTACTCTGCATAGAAGTTAAATAAGCAGGGTGACAATATACAGCCTTGATGTACTTCTTTCCTGATTTGGAAACAGCCTGTTGTTCCATGTCCAGTTCTAACTGTTGCTTCTTGACCTGCATACAGATTTCTCATGAGGGGGTTAGGCCTAATAATGTTTCCACTCTGTGCATGAGAACCAGTGTGGCCGCCCCAGGGGACACATCCCCTTGTCAAGGGTGAGTGAATGATGAGCTCTGAAATGGCCCTGGTACCCAGGGCTCAGACAGGGACTTGGAGCTCCACAAACAAATTCCTGAGAAAACATCTGACATATAAGGACTTCCCTTCAGGAGAAATGAGGAGATTGGAGCGGCAGTGTACCGGAAACACTGTTGAAAGAGAGGACACGGGTCCAGGCGGCCTCGCTGTGAACCTGTTTAAAGCCGCAGTGAGCCATGAAGTTAAGCACGTAGGGACTGTGCAGGCTATTGCCGGGGACGACCTGCTCATAAGCCTGGTTACCACACGCCCGGGGGAAGACTCTGAGTCATGCTCATCAGCCCTCAGGCAGCCCCAACGTAAGCAGTTCACGGCAACTCTCAGCATCTCCTGGGGCCGGGGCACACGTCCAGGGATTCTCCCGTGTTCTTGGGGAGAAATCTGTCCTCACTCCTGGTTGAGACTTTAATTTGTTGCTGCTGTTTTATTATTACTATTGTGAACACCTCCCCCCACCACAGCGTGTACCTCGGCGGCTTGCCACAGAATGTCGACGTTCTTGTTCTTCCTGGCGTGCACGTTCTGACCCAGGAACCGCAGCAGCTCTGGCAGGCATGTCTGGCTCCGGGATCGAGGTAGACCTGGAAGAGGGAAGGGGTCGTGGAGCTGGGCCGCCCCAGGGGACAAAAGACAGCGGGTGAAATCTGCTGTGAGTGAAAAAAAAAAACTTACAGTCCTCAGGCAGAACTTCCTTAAACTGCTCGAAGTAGGAATTTAACCGCACCAAGCTCTCCACGTTGATAACTTCTTGTAAAGATGTGTCGCCGAACCTTTGGAGTCACAAGGGGACACCATGAGTTTGCCAGCGTGACTTGCTTCTAGGACCAGGTGACCACATCACAGGCAACAGCGCCGATTCTCTCGGTCCTTACGTGTCTAAGCTTACGGTCATCTGTCCATGTTGGTGACAAGTCCAACATGCTTTGTCAGCACGAGGGATAACCTGGGACAGACATGCCTCAGAGGCAGCCAGGCCCTCAGGCAGCCCTGCCCTGGCCCCTGCTCCGCGAGGTGCTCCCATCCCCGAGGTGCCCAGAGCAGGACAGCAGCGGGGCTGTGGCTGGGGAGTCACGACAGTCCTGTCCTCGAGTCTGCCACTGAGGGACCATTCCCGACCGGCTGTTTCTGCTGGACAGTCCACCCTTCTCCACGCAGGCACCAGGCCCGCAGGGAGTGGGGAGGAAAGCCACCCATGAGGGAGCCGTGGGTGCTGTCAGACACGCAGCTCTGCAGTCCCAGGCCTGGACGCCCATCCCCTCCAGTACTTCCTGCCCAGGGACCTCCGTGCACATCTGCCTTGTCCCAGTCCTGGGTCATCTCATCCCGTGGGTCCACCACGGCCCGCCCACCCAGATGCCCACGATGGCCTTTCCTCCAGGCCCCGGCTCCCTTGGGGTCACCCTGGGACACGAGGGGGCTGTGCTGGTTTAGACCCTGCTCCCACCTCCCCCTGTGCATGCTATGTCCTCCCACCTGGCTTGGCCTCAACCCTTTGCAGAAACACCTCTTCTAGAAACAACTATCACTTCAGGAACAGTAACTGCAGACGCCAGCACGTTATCTCCTCCCTGCCGGGGGCCCCAACGCTGCCCACTCTTCCTGAGGTGGACGCCTCAGCGCTGCCCACACCTGCCAGGTCTCTGCTTCCTGGGCCGGTGTGCCCTCTGCCCCCAGCAGACCCTCCTTCTGGCTCCGGAATACCAGCCACTTGCCACCCACAGGGAGGCCTGGCTCTCGCACCCACCCTGCTGTGGACCACGTCTCAGCTCCCTTCGGGTCCTCCTGTCTGCACTGTCCTGGCCTGACCCAGCCTCTGGCCCGGACTCTTCTGAACAACCTCGTCACATCGGACCTCATGTCTTTCCAGCACATGGCCAGCAGGTAATCTCCTTCAAATGTGATCTGGCTCCTGACCTGTCCCACTAAAAGGTGTCTGACCGTGGAGGGAGGACCCCTTACCTGGGGGTCAGTGGACACTGACCACTGGGCTCAAGAGGCCCAAGAGGAATTATCGTCCTGGAGACCAGGCGTTCTTATCAGTAGGTGCTTTATGATAGCTCTTAATTCTAAACCATACCTATCGCAGGCATGTAATGATGGAACAGGAAGGTGTTCATGGATCAGTAGGTCAGCAGCAGCTACACACACAACCTCCCCCGCCATCACAGACGCACACGTGCCTGCACGCACGGGCACGCGCAACGCCTCCCCGCCAGGTGACCCTGAAGGAATTTTCAAGGCACAGGATTTAGGATCAAGGCGTGGCTCTCACCCCACCTGCCTTTGCTCAGGCTTCTTGGCCTGGGACTCCAGGTCTCTCCTCCACCTCCTTATATGAACAACTCCTACTTACTCTCCAACACCCACAAGTGCCTGGAAGCACTTCCAGGACGCGCTCTCATACCTCACAAGCGCCACCACTCCCTGCTACCAGCCCACCTCTAGCGGTCACAGACCACGTCTGGTTCATCTTTGTGTCCCAGCACCACCAAAGACAGGCCCAGGGTGAACGTGAAGACAGGGTGACAGGTCCACAGAGCCCTGAAGAGGACTGAGTACACGCTCTCTGCCAGCTCGAGCGCCCACGCCTGCACCCGGCCCGCACCTCTCGGCCAGCGTCTGCTGCTCGTTGATGCCCACGTTGAAGAGCACGGGCTGCACCCGCAGCAGCATCCCGCTCTGGATCTCCCGGGGCAGCGCATCAAACAGGGGGCCCGGCAGCGGGATCCGCACATTAAAGCCGTCCCTGCAACAGAGAGGAAGAGGGGCTGGGCCTGTGGCCGGGAGGCAGGAGGCGGGTGAGCAAGGAGAGGAAGGGCGGGCCAGGCTCGGTGACCTCCGAGCGGCTGGGCACCAGCCAGCCCGGGGCTGTGAAATGAGTGTCGCAGGCTGTGAGCAGCTGAGTGATACAGAAGAAAGCAAAAATGAAGAGCGTGTCACGTGTGATGAACACAAATGAAAATACTGCGCTGGTTCTGAGAATCAGAAAACTCTGCCTACCGATTTCCTGTGATGACGGGCAGCATGTCAGTGGACGCGTTAGAAGTGGCCTGAGTGACTTTGAAGGTCACGTTCCTCAAGTCCATGATCCCAAGGCTCATGTCCTCCAGCATGGCCAGCTCCTCCCCTGGAGGCCAGAAAGGGAGGGGGCTGTCAGGCAGAGGGGCCCTGCACTCAGGCCAGCCACGCAAGGCAGGCGACGGGCTCAGGGCGCTGAGACGCGGGGGGAGGGTAGGGGAGCTGGAGGAGGTTTCCTGAGTGCCTTCCAACTTCTCCGTGAGCACACCCCACTATGCGAGTCCCATGGCCACATTACGAAGGGCAGCTGGCACAACTCTGTATTCTTGGCCCTCTCCTGGTGAAGGAAGCAGGGACAGGGACGCCTATGTGGGGAACTTCAGGAACAAAAGCCATCTCTTTGGATGTTTTAATCTTTCCACATTCTTTAGATTTTCTATCTAAAGGATTTCTTTAGGTATTTCTTCAATGTCTTACAACTCCAAAGATAAACAGATACATTAATAAAAAAATTTACCTACTTTTACCACCTAAGAAGAAATAAACAGAAAATGAAGGTAAGGAGAAGAAATGCCTTTATAAGACAATTTGGAAATATCAGAATTTTTAAAGTGTTCCTATCTGTTGACCCACCAACTTTCCTTCCAAATGATTTAGTGGGTGCAAAAATGGGCCAAAAGTACACAAAAATATGCAAAGATGTTTTAACAGGAACAATTCTCAAACAGCCCAAGTGTTCCACAGGAAGCTATTCTTTAAAAATTGTCATCTATCCTCAACTAGAAAAACCTTCAAGATGTGTAACAAAGGCACCACAGGGGGCTGTGTGTGTGTGTGTGGTGTGTGTGTGTGGGGGGTGTGTGTGTGTGTGTACAACTATACAGGGCTGTTTTTAGTTCTCTGTTATACACTTGGGAGCTTTTTGGATACACTTTACTCAGCACGCACTACCCGCGCTTCAGAAAGCCACTGAGGGGCCAGGAGGGGCCCCACAGCAGGCCCCCGCCCCGGCTCACCGTAGGTGCTAAGCAGGCTCTCGAACTGCGCCAGCAGCCCGATGGTGTAGAGCTGCCGCAGGAAGCCGTCGTCGTGCAGGCAGTTCCTCAGCTTGATGATGAAGCCGCAGATGAGCGCCGTCAGCTGCGGGGACAAGACACCGCCTCGCCTCGCTCCTGGCCCAGCCGCGTCCTGCGCCCGCACCGCTCTGCCCGCAGCAGCCCCACGCCCTTGGGGCCTGGGGCCAGGAACGCGGAGGCCATGGGGGACAAAGGCTGCAGTGAAGGCGCTCCAGGCTTGCTGCTTCTAGAGGTCAGTCTAGTTTTGATTCAGCTCCTGACCCGACCTTGGGGTTACTCCTGGGCCAGAACCTTCTGGAAGCCCAGAACAATTTCCCCTAGATGCGGGAAAAGCCCTCTATGCCCATAGATCCAGTCCAGTGCTGAATGGAAACTGGGGTGCTCATGACGAGGCGCACAAGCAGAGAACAGGGCCCTCAAGAGTTTCCTGGGCAAGGGCTCTGGTCACACCCTGCCCTCGCAGGCATCCCAGGCCCCAAGGGGGACAGGAAGCACACAAACCCGCCCAGCTGCTGCCACTGTTCCCGCTACTGACTACATCACTGGCATCTGTAAACTAGGGTGCTCATTTAAGCTCTGCCTCCTCTGCAGGGAAATCACCAGAACAGAGTGGTGCCTGAGCAGGTGTAACACCTGCTGTTTTACAAACAGGTTGTGCGTCTTCTTTGCAGGGAGAAACAAAGGTGACCCCATGCCTGTGCGACCCCAGGCCCCTTGGGGCAGGTTTGGGGGAGCAGGGGCGGCGGCCCCTGAGCACCCATGAGCCTCCAGCTCCCCCTCCCCCGCCCTCCACACCCACATCCGGGCCGCAGGCCGCACGGGCAAAGCCACACGCAGGAGAGCACGGCCCTGCTGGCTTCCTCCAGGGTGCAAGAGGGCCAGGCCAGCAGGCCAGGCCCAGGTCTGGGCTCGCTCGTGGCACGTACCGTCTGGCAGAAGACCACGTCGCGGCGGTACTGCAGGCTCAGGAAGCTGGCGATGGTGGGCGCGCTGTCCTGCATGAGCAGGAAGACCATCGCTTTCTTGGCCTTGTCGCTCATCATGGCCACGCAGTCGGTGAGGGTCGTCAGCAGCGGGTACAGGGCCTCGCTCCACTCACCTGGCACGAGGGAGGGGCGCCTGAGAAGGCAGCGTGCGGGAGGCCCCAGCCCAGCCCTGCCGCCCTGTCCAGTCCGCCCCACTCCAGGAGGCCCGCAGCTGGCGCCCAGTGCAGCCTGTCTCTGCCCTTCTAGCCTGAGGCGTCTCCAGGGGGCCTGCCCGCCCACTCTCCCGACCCGCTGGGGACTCTGCACCAAACACTCCTGACTGTCCCCTCCCTGGACGATGGCAGAAAGGCTCCAAGAGCGCGTGGCGTCTGCTGAGGCCGGTCCCTCTCAGGGCCCCCGGGAGACCTGTCACCTGGCTTCTCTTGACCCAGGCAGCAGGGCAGGGAGCCCTGTGCTTCTGGAGCAAGGGCAGCCACCCGCACTGAGCCTCTGCTCAGCGGGCTCAGGCCCTCGGCCCGTGTCTGGGGACAGAGCCTTCCCCAAGGCAGCCCACATTCTCAGCCCCTGTGTCCCTGCCCCGATCCTCACCTTCCTGTCATCTATTCCTAGCGTACTGGGGTTTTTTTTCTTTTTCTTTTTTTGGAATATAAGGAAACTTTGACCCTGTACCAAAACAATTTTTAAAAAATAGATGCTCGGGGAAAATGAACAGAGTGAAAGGTATTTTTGGCCTTGGCTCTTTTTGTCTTTTCTATCTAGAAGACGTTCAGCAGATAGGTGCTGGCTCATTACTGCTGGGGAAGCCCCCCCAGCATCCAGCGTGCGGCCCAGGCAGGGCGCCCTCCTGGGAAGGGGTGTGGGTCACTGGGTGCCCATGGCCATCATCCTACTCGGGACAGGCCTCATGAGCAGGGCAGCTACCAGGATGGTCAACTTTGTCTCAGATAAACAGCATCTAAACAAGAGAAAAGGGGGCACAGCTCTGCCCTGTGTGTGCATCACACTCTGTTGAGAAACAAATTTAGAGAAACGCCTAAAACCTACAAAAGGACTTCCCTGTATGGTCGACACAGATTTGCAAGTCTACACAGCAACTCAGAATTTGGAAACGATCTAAGTGTGCACGAGTCTACACAGCAGTTCAGAATTTGGAAACGATCTAAGTGTGCACGCAAGGCACACTGCACATGCGTGAGGATTTCCATCTGTCACGGAAACAGGCGGCTGAAATGCAGCAAGTCTACAGCAGGAAGGCCTCAGGAAGGAGACCACAGTGACGAGGAGCCCTGGATGGAGGAGTGGGAAGCGTGAGTCCCGGGCCCGGCTGCTGCCGAGCGGTGGTGGGGACGCTGGGGCAGGCCCCCACCACTGAGCCACAGGGCCTTCGCACCAAAATGGGACGGCTGCAGTAAATGACACCCACGTCTCTTCCTTCCTCTAAAATTCTCCAAGGCCATGCTTTTGTTTCTTTGAATAACTCTGTTGAATCCAGGTCAAGTATACTCAACCACTATCAAAAAAGGCCAATTTTAGCATTAAGTTTTAACAGTCAAGTCCTGTGGGGAGAGGCAGGTAGGCATTCAGACCATCCTTCACCTAAGAAGTAAATGCTCTGAGAGCAAATGCTGCCAACTTTGCTTGACTTTTCCACTTAATGTGAATATATATGTGTAATATGCAAATTTACGATCATTTTAACCTGAAAATGAGCAGAATATATAAGTGGTCTTATTTGACTGAACAAGCTGTCTGCATATAATTTTTTTACTTTGCCTTACTTATGTTTAAACAAAATTCATATAAGAATGGCTCAGTTTTGCTACATTAGAGGGGAAAAAACACTGGAAAAAACTGTAGTGTTGGAAGAATGGTTTAAAAAAAATAGAAAGCACTCAGAATTTGTCAAAGAGAAGAGGCGTAGCCCTGAACAGGAGACGAGCCTGACATCGCCCAGAGACAGGCTCAGCGTGTCTGGGTGGCTCCAGGGCTCGTGTAGAGTGTCGACCAGCCCTTAGTGAATACTTGTGAGACCTCACTTTTACCTGTTTTCTCATCTAATCCACAAAGAAGGGGTGACTAATACGGGTAAGGAAACAGCCTCACAGAGGCTGAGTCTTTTCCCAGACACACAGAAAAGAACTGCCGTCTGTCTACACGTCTGACTGTGTAAGTGCGCAGCGGCTGGGGACAAGACTGTGGGTCAACATGAAGACAGAGCAAAATTTAAAACTTCTAAACAAAATGAACTTCAGGGGCAATAATGAGATTTCCTCTGGAATTAACCAGATTTAAGGAATTAACCTGAATTAAGTATCTGGGATGTTAGGGCTGGTGAAGGGGTTTACTCGGCCTCCTTCATCGAGAAAGCCTGGCCATGAAAAAAAACCAGCAGTGACGAAGCAGCACCCTCTGTGGGACAAGCTCCTGTCTCCCTGCTCACCCGCAACACCCACTGAGGGGCCAGCCCAGGACCACACGGCTTCAGACAGCTGTGCTTTTGTGTGTTCTCATTAACAGGGGCCGGAAGGGAGGAAGTAGGGAGATACGAGGATGTGCGTGTTCTAACTCGGACTCAACACAGCTCTGTGAGGAAAGCTGAGGGAACTCTTGGCAGGGAACCATCTGCGTTCATCTGACGTCAACTGTGGGCAGGCCACCTGAGTGTCAGGGAGGTGGTGGAGCTGACAGGAGACGAGGAGAGCGTACAAGCCAGGCTGTTTGCTGCCTGGGAAGCACAGGACCGCCCGTCAGCTCCGCAAACTGCAGGATGTGCAGAGCTGAGGGAGCCCGAGCTGCTCCAGGGCCACCACCACCTCCCCTGGTCTTAATTTCTGGGGACCGTCACTGCCACAGAGCCTGGGGAGACAGCGCAGTGTGAGGCACCAACCTGCCATGCAGGTGAGCTCAGCGGGGCTGCGAGTCTGGGGACCGGCTGGGGAGGGGGCGCCGAGGTAACTGCCCAAGCAGCTGCCAGGCCTTGGAGAGCCCAGGGGACTGGTGCTGAGACCTGCTCATGGCCAGACTAAACTTGGGGCAGGGCAGGGGGAGAGAAACAGGGGCTGAAGCAGGCTGGTGGGCCTGTTACAAGGTGCCCGATCGGACTGCCCGCTGAGGCACCAACAGCACCCGGGGCGCTGGGGGAACGGCCGTGAGCAGAGCTGAGTACCCGGTGCCCTGGGAGTGAGAGGGTGCTCTGAGCGCACAGGAACAGGGTGGTGAAGCTCATGGTCCTGGCTAGCTGCGCTTGGGTAGGCAGCATGTGTCTCGCCCTGTGCGCCTGCGCAGTCAGGGGCAGGGAAGCAAAACAAAACAAACATCGTATCTGGGGGTCTCATGCTCGCTCTGGGAGAACCACAAGCCACGTTCAGGAAACGCAATATGAACTAGAGCAGGGGTCGGCACGTTTTCTCTCTAAAGCACTACACTCCGTGTTTCAGGCTCTAAAGGCCCTGGGGTCTCTGTTGCCACTGCTGAATTCTGGAATTGCCCCCGGGCAGCCACGGAACTGTGTGAACGAACAGGTGTGACTCACTTCAGGACAATGGTATCTAGGTGAACGGGATTCCCTCAGAGCTGTGGCTGGCCGACCCCTGAACTAGAGTCATAAACACCGATTCCTCCATGCAGATGAAGCAGAAAGGACTCCATTTCTAGCACTAACTCCACCTGAGGCCCCAGCAGGGTCTGACGGGAAGTCTGAGGCCGCAGCCAGACTCAGAACAGAGGATGCTGCGAGATGCGAGGTCACAGCACCTGGGCAGCTACGCCTCATCTGCCTCCCTGCCTTCATGGGATGCTTGCAGAATCGGGTGGAATCACAGGAAGAATCATTTATAAACATGAACTTGTCTTAACCAGGCCCCCGACTCCAGGACCCCCAGAGACGGAGACACAAGCCGTCTGAACGGCTGCAGGATGCCACAGTGCCCAGCCCGCCTGGCCCCTCGGCATACCCAAGGGCAGCTGCTAGATCCCGCACAAGGAAGAAACCCCTCGAGGATCCTCCCAACTCTGGGAGCACACGGTAATCTGACAGTGGAGCTACACACACGACCTGGATATTAAAAAGAGGTCTGCGGAGCCTTGAACGGAAACCACGTACCTGGGCTGGACTCTTCAGGAGGGGGGCTGCAATCTGCACAGAAATGGAGGTGACATGGATGATTAAGGCACGCACACAGTTCAAACACCAACAACTCAACGCTTAGAGCAACTGCGGCAGCAGCTGGCAGTAAGCTGGCTCAACTGAGCGGAGAAGAGGCTAGGGGCCTGCCCGCCTCTTCCCGAGGGGTCCCATGGAGGTGGTGGGGCCGCTGGGAGCGCACCGCCCAACACACCAGCGTCAGCACTCATGTTGCTGACACTTCAACATGACACGCTCTTCCGGAAGAGCAGGTTAACGTGTCACAGTGCGATAACGCCCCCACGTCCATCGCATGGCATGTGCCGGAGCCCATGCTGACCCACGACATCTGGAAGCAGACGTGCAGTGAGAGACACTGACCAGTAAATAAGCGTCCAGTTCAGAGCCCACTGCCCTGATGGGCCGCGGAGCCTGGGCTAGAGGTCAACTGCTGAGATCCAAAAGGTTGGGGTCCGGTCAGAAAACCCATATACCAAACACGTCCACGCCAATCTTTACCACGTAAGCCAAATACAAAACCTTTATGATTGAGGGAGGGCTACTACTGGAACGCCCCCTTGGGTCCCTTAAAGATACCGTTTAACTTGATTTCACCCTCACTGAGTAGCATCGGGAAGTACTCACTTGAATTTCACTTTTCCCTTAAAAACTCTAAAATTTTCCTGGTTAACTGTGTGTGCCACTTATTAAGAAACAAGTTTGAAAGGGATTGTTTGGGGGTAAAAGCTTATTTTACGTCTGAACTTTTGGTTTCCAACAATGTTTTCAGATCCTTAAATAGGCAGTTTCAGATCCCCAAGAACAGACAGAGCCAGCTGGATGGAGACTTGACACCCTGGACTTTGCAGGAGGGCGGTGGCCAGGATCTTCCCTCTAATTGTATTTGGCCATGACTTCTTAAACTGGCCAGCAGGACAGAAAACAGACCACCGTTCAAGACCTGTGTGTGGTGAAGACTTCAGTGTCATCACCAGAGCTCAAACCTCCCGAGGCCATCTGCTTCCTAAGGAGGGAAGCCACCATGGGGTCTGTGACACAGAACATCTATCTGGTTAAAACCTGAAGTGCCTCAGACCTGGGAAGAATACCAACTCCTGCCTCCCCAGAACCTCTGAGATCCCGAATCTCCATGAGGAGAAGGGTCTAGAGGCCTGCTTCCATGATCCGCACTGATCCCAAGCAGCTGGGCTGGGACTACGCCTAAGAAGAGGTCAGGGGCTAAACCTGCTGGGCAAATTCATCTTCAGTAACAGGGAGAGGGAGGGATCTCCTCTGGTGGCCTTAGGGCACTGAGTCCCTTGAGATTTGTTGACCACAGTGGACTGCTCCACACACAGGCAGCATGTAATCTCAAGGGCACACGACCTGGGGTGTGACCCGTGGACCTCAGGTTAACAGAAAGCAGGTCCGAGGTTGGAATAACTCTCTGGGGACGAGGAGAGCAGGAGTGTGTGTGCATGGAATGTCGTGGAAGTCAGCAGATCCTGGCAGGTTGGGGGGGAGGGGTGAAGATGGGTCACTTGGGGAGACAACCAGGAGGAACAGGCCCATGAGCCCCTGTGGCTCCTGCCAGTGGGGACTGGCCAGTGGGTCCTGCTGAGCCCTGGCCCCAGGGGAACCCCGCCCACCAGGCAAGGTCGAGGCAGGGCAACTTCCTGATGAAAGATGAAAACCAAGGACCCAGCACGGGGTGGAGAACTGAATGAAAAGGGATAATAAAGTCTTTCCAAGAAGCAGGAGTTGTTGTTCACAGGTAATAAATAAACGTGTGAACCCAACCTGCTCGTTAGGCCGAAAGGACCACCCTGGGAACTTGGAAGGGCATCAGGAAGCATGACAGAGCCCAGCTCTGGCCCCTGAGGACAAGAGACAGAGTAAGACAAACGTCTCAGTCTGGTTCCCCTGATCCGCCGCTGCACACGGGGGTCTGAATGGCTTCCTGGCTATGCTTAGGATCACGGGCGGGTACTTTGGAGGCACATGGTTTCATATGTTTCTCTGAATGCTGATCAGCAGAGTCAGACTCTCAGACACTTCCTACTCCTGTGAGCACAACAGAGCTGATCTGTCGGGCACACACAGGTACCAGCCACGCCCTAGATATCATAAATAAATGCTCATTTAAATCACTTCAAAACTGCACTAAAATGTGTGTTTGAACATTACGAGATGTGCCTAGAAAAAGAGGACATTTAATAAGTTATGAGCATAACAGTATACCTCATTAAACAAACTACCTCCTGCATTTTTTTAAAACTCCTATCAATAACTTTTATCTCCAGAAATATGTTTAAATTGCAAGCAGGACAATACTAAAGAGACATGAGCAATGAACTTTCAAAAGATTGTTAAAAGCAACACAATTTACGGTAAAAAATGAGAACACGAACGACGACAAAACAGCTCCATGAACTAAACACAGGTCTGGGGAACTGAAAGTCAAACCCTCAGAGATGGAGTGTGGAGGACGCAGACACTGTGGAGACACACGCTCGTGAGAGGAGCGGCCTGGGGACAGACTGCAGGAGGGCTGGTGCGGAGGGCATCTGACACACCAAGCCACTCCAACAGGAGCCTGACTGTCTTGAAGGAACGCTGCCCAGTGTGGAAACAAGTCCTGCTGCAGGAGGCCCGTCAGCGCCTCGCCTCTACCGCGTGATGCTCCCAAAGGGGAGCGAGCAGGCGGCAGCGGCCGGTCTCAGCTGCCTGGCCCACGGCCCCACCAGCTCTTAGGAAAGGCCGGAGCTTTAGGGACCAAGCACCTCCGTATTCAGAAAGCACGGTACCCCCAGCTTTAGGAGCCAGCAGAATGGAGTGCCTGGTTAGGCTCCGTCTCCACAGACGGTGGGCTCTTTATGCAGCAGGCTGCTCCAGGCCACTGTCCTGCCATCCACGGAGAGACCCACCTGGAGGTGGCGCTGAACAGATAAACCCCGCTGGGCCCCCAGGTGTGGCAGAGGGGCGCACCCCGAGTTACCAGCACCGGCCAGGGCAGCAGGCTGCAGCTGTAAAAGGGCTCCCAGCCCACGACCACCAGCCTCTACAGACAAGTGCTGGCCTGCCACCAGCTTGCTCTTCCCTGCATGCTACGCCTGCTCCTTCACCCCTGATGCAACAGGCAATCTCACCAGAAAGGTGTCTACCATTCCGCCTCCTTCAGGTTCCCAGGTGGGTGGACAAACCACAGATGCTTAGGAACCCGACCCTCCAGACACAGCAGGGGGACCTGGGAGGGCTGAGGGCCAACAAGCCATGAAGACGCGGAGAGCCCCCGGCCCCCACCTGCTGCTCCGGGCACTGTGACACCCCCTTCTACTGAGAGGCCTCCCTGCAGTCTGCGTGGGGTCATGGAGTTAGAGACACATGGACAGACAGACAGTATGCGTGGGACCCGGGCTGCATACGCACGTGTGGGTGTGGTCGGGTGAGGGCAGCATGCAGCGGAGGGGCATGGTGAGGAGGGGGCATCGCAGAGGACGTCCTCCGGTCGGATCCAGTAGGCCTGGCTGCCCTGGTTACCTTTCCGGCTGGAGCCGCTGCCGGCGCCCAGGAGGCCATCTTCGCAGCCCTCGCCCTGCAGGCGCTCGCGCTGCAGCAGCTTGTCCACCCGCTGGATGATGCACTCCAGGCTCTTGTCCACATTCAGCCACACCTTCTCCTTCCAGAGCAAGGGCACGGGGTCAGTGCCTCGGGTGGGACAGAACACAAGCCAGACACCCCCCGACTTGGACCCCCACCTGGGCCCCATGCTCCCTAAAGCCCTCAATTTAGAAACAGCGAGATAATTCACAGCTCCTTATCACAGGTGCATTTGCTTTTCCAAAGACAAATCAATGTCCTGTTTTGTGAAGAGTCTGCCGGTTACTATCCCAGAGGCCAGGGCAGGCAGAAGGGACAGTCTCATCCCCTCCTCCGTCCACTGCAGACCTCACATGACCGTCACAGGAGACCAAGGTCTTCTGAGGGGGAGCTGCTGATGACTTGGGTTGGGGAGGGGGTGGCTCCAGAAACACAGGCAGAATTCAGGACACTGGGGTGGGGCTGCAGGAGCCCAGTGCCTCTGAAGAGCACACCCAACAAGCGACAGAGTTGGCTTTGTGATGTGTCACTACGAGAGGGACAGACCTGATCTTGGAGCCCACCTTTCGGGAAAGCATGATATGTCAGAGCACAGCTCCCAAGTCCTCAGTCTCTCAGTTCCAGGAAGATGCAGCCTGGCAGGGCCGATGGCCAGAGAGAGAGCAAGGCCTTGCGTTTTCAAGGCCAGCTCAGCTCGGGGGGTGGGGTGGGGGGAGTGCGGACTCACCCACTCCTCCTCGTGCCAATCCACCTGCAGAGAAGACCGGCTGTTCCTGCCCGACCACCGAGCCATGAGGGTATCCTGGTCGTTCCGCAGCATCACCTGCTCCTCCTCGGTCGAGGTGGGCGAGGCCTTGGAGGCGATGTAGTCAGGCCGGGCGGCATTCAGCCCGTGGATGGAGGTGGCCAGCAGCTTGCAGTCACACACAGTGACCAGCTGCCGGGTCTGCAGGGACACATGCACGCCCAGCCTCTGAGCACCCAACCCGTGCTGAGCAGGCCTTACCAAGGGGCGGAGGAAGCGTCCCAGCTTCAACAAGCCCCCCGGCACTCGCTGCAAAGTCAAGGGCATGGAGCCGTCACCGAGGATCCTGAGCCCCGGGCTCTGTCACTATCTTGCCCCCGCTCCAGCGCTATGGCCACAGGCCAGTCCCAGACCTCCGTTCCAGGCCATGTGGGAAACAGACCTGAAGGCAGACAGACCTTCGAGGTCATCCCAACGTCCCCACTCGTGTGGACAGCTCCCGGCACATGTGAGGTGTCCAGGGGTTTTCAGACACCCGAGGGACCCACCCCACCTGCAGCAGGGGAGTCCCTCCTACCTTGTCTGCCAAGATGGCAAGTGTTCTTTCCAGGCCAGTGGCAGACCTGTCCTTGGCCGCCCTCGAGAGCCGCTCGGCGTAGTAACTCACTTGGGTTTTGAGGGTGTTGATCTGGGCGATGATCTCCTTAGCCCTGATGATGTCCTGTGGTATGTAGATGATAGACTGGCAGCTGGATGACGTGCTAGGAAGGATTGGAACAGATTCAAAAGGGTTCTCCCAAGTTGACAAGGCTGGAGACACCCTCCCAACCCCAGCCCGCACCCAACGCAAGGTGAAGCGTCCTGTTCCTCAGGGGTGTTTTCCTAGGCTAGTCTAGTTGTTGACGGGCAAGAGTAAATTTCAGGAGATCCATCCTGTCTATATGGTAGAGGCTTGAAATGTTAAAATACAATTAAGTCTTTTATCTACATTCCCACGTATCTGTATTTCTACTGTGTTTATACACATGTGTACAGATACTGAGCCTGGTAGTCATCTGAACATCCACCCTCTTTCACCTAAGAACCTCTTCGTTCAGTTTCTAAGTGTTACCTAAATGGAGACTTGGGGTCTGCTGATACTGGAAGGGGTCACGTCACAGTACAAGGAGACTTCAGTGGGGGCTGGACTTTGCCAAAAGATTCCTGGTTTCTCATTTGGCCAATGAGGACTTCAAACTTCCTATGCATAGACGTACATCCTCCTTCGTGTGTTTACCTCAGCAAGTCCCCAGAAAACTGGGCTTCTGTCCTTTCTCTCCTGCTCTGGGACTCCCTTACTTAAAAAATCCTGTCCCAAGGGGTGAAAGGGGTGTGGAGAACGCGCCGAACCGGAGGCAAGGCCCTCAGTGACTTAGGAAACCGGTCCTCCCATCTCTTGCCAGGCGATGTGTGTGCCTCTTGGGATGCAACGCCAGAGACACAGCTCAGCCACTGCCCGGCACAAACACCAGCCTCTGGGGAACCAGCTCCATCTGGGACCTTCTAGATGGGGACATAAACTGAATGTCTCTTCGCTAAAATGCCAAATCAACCCTATATTACAAACTTATTTTTCAGACCACCTGAGGAAGCGAGGGAAGCAGGGGGAAAACATACAAGGCACCCATCTTTCACAGAATGAGGGGCCTTGACTGACACCCTCAAAGAACTGCCCTTTGACTCTGGGGGAGGAGAGAGAAGGTGGAGGACCACACCCTCCTTCGTTGCCCCAGGAGAAGAGGGTCATGTGATCAGGGATGAGCCCTTTCCTTACTGGGCTCTTTCCAGGCTAACCCAAAGCCGGGTCACCAAGAAACGGCCCTGCCCTGCCCCCTGACAGACTACGGGGTCAGCATGCACACACGAAAACCACAGCACCCCAGAACGAACAACACCCCGAGCCCAGACATCACAGTGAGAAATGATGGAGGTGTCAGAAGCCCATGCAGCAGGCCGCAGTCAGGCCCGCACAGCATGAGGCGTGCACGCTGCTCTCCAAGCTGCAATCACTCTGCCCAATGAATAGCTGCCACTCAGCGGAGTCGAGTCTTAGGGCGGGAGTTTTCAAATCTCTTCTTCCCAGGCCCCAGCCAAGAGAACACACATAACATGAGGTGCACGTTCGTGTGTGTGTGTGGAATGGTGTGTCCATTTCAGCAAATACGAAGCCTCCAGCCAGCCGGAGAGGAATCACCTCCCCACTCCCCATGAGTCCTCACACCCAGGTCTTATCAGTAACTGGGGCTCACAGAGGGGCCACATGGCAGGAGTGAGAAAGGACACACCTCAAACAGTGGCTGTTCATGGACAACTGTGAACAGCAGTCGTGTGAGCACGAAGACTAAAAATGGGGCAGCTGCAGAGCCTCGGCTGGGGGACAGGGCCATGTCCCCGTGGCACCCTGGCCCTCCCGGCCAGGGCCCTGAGCTGCTCCAGCTCCATGACGGTAGCGGTTCCAAGGGCAGCGGGAGCCTCACGAGTCCTGGTGCAGAACCCCTGTCCTGGACCGGGGCCGCACTCTGTGTGAGTCTGGGGAGGCCTGGAGCAGCACCCGGGGACCCCAGTCAGCAGGCACCAGGATTCCATTCTTTGGTGGAGAAGTCATCTGATTATATTAACCCCTGGTTTGCCGTCCAGGAGTAAAACTGACCCTAGTAATTTGTTTTGCAAATCTCCATTAACCATTAAATATAAAAATGTACGCAGGGGACTTCCCTGCTGGTCTACGGTTAAGACACTGTGCTTCCATGGCAGGGGCAGGGATTCAGTGCCTGCTCAGGGAACTAAGACCCTATGTGCCATGAAGCATGGCCAAAGGAAAAAAAAGTAAGCTGGTTTCATTCCTGCGAGAGGTGAAGGGGAAATAAAAACAGAAGAGCCTTAGATGGCAGTAAAAGAAGCCAGGAAGGGACTCCCAAACACACCACGGTACTGGCTTGAAGCCTCAGCACCTGAGACCTGCCTGGCCTAGGTGCCTCCTCGTCATGGAGAGAGAGCTGGGTCTTTGCTCCGAGTGATGCAGCCAGACTGGGAGGGTTTGAAACAGCAGACTGGAGACGGGCTATTCATTATCACAGAACATTGCAGTTGGAAGGGAGTTCCATCTACGAGACTACAACTAGGAGCCTGCGGGGGCATGGCGGGGGCAGCACCTCACAGAGGAGGGGACAGGCTTTCTCTGCACGAGAGCAAGACCCAAACGCACACTCTCCACAGACAGAGAACTCACCAACACTCCTCAAAACTGCTAAAGAGAAGAACCAAGACGAAATATTAGCAGTCTGTTAGCAAACGGCAAATGCAAAACAAAAAAACGTAAAAACCAAGTTCTCTTTCATCAAAATTCTGGAGATAACTTGAGGAAGCCCCGACTACAGGGAGGATTCAGCTTAGGAGCCCAAGGTGCTCCCTGGTCGAAGCAGCGTCTGCGCGTGTGCTTGAGCCCCAGGGAGAAGCCCATGTGGTGGGCTACACCTGGGCTGAGGAGAGCTCCCCTGGTGCAAACCATTCCTGCAGGCGGTTTTATGCCATTAGTAGGAAAATACATAAACATATACATTATATATTTGAAAAATACTACAAAAAGCCTTTGGGGAATAAGAGTCCTGAAGTTCACATGCAGAATAACTGGTATCAACACCCCGACCTTCCTGGGACAGGGCCAGCCCCTTGACTGGCTTTCTCCTCCAGGGCCCCACGCCAGCTCGAGTCGCACGCTCACACCTCCACACGGCCCATGCAGTGCAGCGACACACATGCGGCTGGCCGTGCAGAGCGGCGGTGGCACAGGAAGCTGTCTTTGCCCTAATTCCCAGGGGACCACCAGGCTGGTGAATCCTCGGGTGGGTCTGGTGGCCTGGTTTGAGGAGCCCTTGGTGGGGCCAGATCCAGGTCAAGGGGGCTGCAGGAAGGTGGGCAGGATCCCAGAGATGCTGCCCAGTCTGAGGCCTACCTCCCACCCTCTGAACCCTGAGTCCCCGGGTGCTCTCTGCCCGCCTGCTCACGCCTCAGCCCACTGCACCTGTCCTTTCTCCCCGGCCCCTGCAGTCCAAGGTCAACCTGCTCAAGCCCTGTCCTGACACCCACCCAGACACAGAGCCAGGCTCTGGCCTGAGGCTGCGGCCAGCACTGTGTGTGTGCACTCAGTCACCAGGCCGCCACGACTGCTCCACAGGACCTCCTGAGGATCGTGGGCCTTGGTGTTGGGGCCCCTCAACTCCACATTCTGCACCAGCTGCTCTGCTGCAGCCCCAGCTTCTTCTTTCTCTGCGATGCCACCTTCTTCTCCTGGCCCTTCCAGGATCACTGCCCAGTCCTGCCTCCCCATCTTCTCCAGAACCTCGCTCCACCAGTATCCTCCACCATCTCCCCTCGTTTGCCATCCTCTCTCCTACCAGCCTGAGACAAGCTTGTCTTGGTCCCACTCCTCCTCCACCTCTAGGTCCGAGGAGCCCACGGCATCACCTGCACGTATCCCATCTACTTCCTACACCCGAGCCCTCCAGTCAAGGTTAAGTCTAGCCAGGCGATGTTCGGGAAGATCACCAATGCCTCCCGGTGTCGGACACGACAGGTCAGCTTATGCTCTCTCCCTGTCGCCCCTGCCCTGCAGCAGCCCCTGCACCCTCTCTCCAGCAGGCTCCCAGCACTGCTGTCGCCCTACCTGCTCAACCTGTCAGCTCTAGTCACCAGCTCGCCCTGCCCGCAGAGCTCCTCCTCGAGGCCCCGCCCCTTATCACGTGCCCCGCCCACCTCGCTGTTTCCCCGCTCTGATTGGTCACTCCCTGCAGCCCCTGGAGCCTCTCTGACCCTGGGAACACTGACCACCAATGTCCTCCAGGAAAGGAAACCGTCTTTCCCAGACCTCACACCCTGTGACCTTGGACCAAGGTTTCTAAAGGGCAGCGGAGCCCGCCAAGTCCGCCAGGGCCGGGGGAACCATTCTCCGGGCGGATTTTTCAATCGCCTGTTTTGCAGGGACAGGCCCTCGGGCACTCGTCACCGCCCAGCTTGGACGTGCACAAAGAGCGGCACAGGCGCCTCAGGCAGCTCCCCCACCCTGCAAAAGCAGCTCGGACGCTGGACGTTTCTGCGGTCCCCTTGCGACTTTTTTTCTTTTTTAAATCCAGGAAGCCCGAGACACCAGAACAAGGAGGACAGATACCCTCTGAGAACTTACTGTTTCTTGGTCTCTTCAAACTTGTGCAGCTTTTTGCGGAGCCCTCCCGACTTGAAGCCCTGGCAGTGTGCTGCTGGCGCCCCAATGGTGACGATGTCATAGTTCTGATCTGAATGACAGAAAGCTCTCCTCTGTTACTCTGGCTCAGGCCTGCGGACAAAGCTGGCTACGGGGATATGCACGAAGCTCTGGGGTCCCCCGCCAGCCCGGCTCCAAGCAGCCTATGGCAACACTAGCCCCACCATCCAGGGTGCCCGAGGGCCTCTGGAGCCCAGCACCCTCATCTTGGTTCAGAGGGGCCTGTGTGGGTCTCAGGGTGGGGCCACACAGCGACCCACGACACTCAGCCTGCACCCCTGCCTCAGAAGGATGACCCGTGGGCCGTTTTCTGCCCCAGACATGCAAGAGAAGCTGGAGGGAGGACAAACGAGAGGAAGGTGCTAGAGCTCCTCACAAAGGCCTTGGAGGTCCCTTTGCTGTGCTCTCAGCCCAACGCCACAGCAGACACATAGGACAGACGTGCGACAGCTCAGGGACCAAGGGCCAGTGGGGGAAAGAAGCAACATGATTCACGGGGCAGTTACCTGCTCCTCCATCATCCTGAACTCTCATCCTTTGTATGTGTAAGTTAGTGGGAACAAATTCTAGCTTTTTATCTGCTTTCAAACTGCTTGCTTTGAACGAGGGACCTAAGGATCAGAAGGGGAGAAGATAAAGATGGTCAGCCTGTATCCAGCGTGCAAGAAAGCCGCCCAGAGAAGGGACCCTGTGAGGACTCTGCCGTGGGTGAGCAGGCATGTGTCGGCAGAGGCCTCAGGGACTCCAAGCTGCTCACAAGCACGCTTCCTTCCCTGATGACAGGGGCTGTGAAATGCTGAGGGACAGCGGCTCCTGGCCAGAAGACTGGTCTGGGGTCCCAGGGGTGAGTGCAGGCCGGTGGAGCCACCCTTGGAAGCTGAGGAACGACACCAGGCCTGCCTACGCCAGCTCTCAGCCGAGAGGTCTGACTCAGGGATGGGACTGTGTGCAGCACGCTGTCAGCACCACTATAAAAAGCAGGTGGGCCCATGCCAGAAAGTGCGTGTTCCCACTGCAGAGCCTTCCAGCACCCAAGATCTAAGAAGCCGCGCAACAGCAGAGACACGTCTCCAATCTGGAAAGTGACGAGAAGGCCCACTCGCCACCCTAGGTCGCTCACGGTAAGCAGGCGCCACAGGGCACCTGGTTGGGCCCTGGAACACACACTCACACATCCTCACACACACCCTGGGTGGCTCAGGAGTTTGGACCGTGTTTCCTAACAAGATATTCACAATGTTACTTCTATAACTGGAATACTTAACTAAGTGAAGAATTACATGCCGAGAAAAGAAAGGAATTATAAATTACGGTGACAATGAGGAGAAATAAACATTTCATTTAGTGAAAAATGGCACGTTTATTTTGCCAGCACAGAAAATAAAGACTGGCCACCATCTGCTCCGCGCTTTGCCCAGGAAACCGTTCCCCAGCTCCTGATAGGGGTGCCCGCAGACCAGGAAACCGTTCCCCAGCTACTGATGGGGGTGCCCACGGACCAGCAAACCGTTCCCCAGCTCCTGATGGGGGTGCCCGCGGACCAGGAAACCGTTCCCCAGCTACTGATGGGGGTGCCCGCAGACCAGGAAACCGTTCCCCAGCTCCTGATGGGGGTGCCCGCGGACCAGCAACATCAGCTTCCTGGGAGCCCGTTAGAGATGCCAAACCCCAGATCTGCTGTTAACAAGATTCTCAGGGGACATAGATGCACAATGACATCTCATAAGCTCTGCTCCAGAAACACCCAGGTGTATAGGTTTCAGACTTGGCCAGGTAACAGGCAGCCAGCACCAGCAGGTCCCTATGTCCCTTTAGGAAAACACTGCCATTTCTCTTAGAAATACACTTAGATCTTTTCTTCAGACGCAAGCCAAACCCAGGGCACCGTCATCTTGCCATCATTCCTGTATCTGGCTTCTTCTCAGTCAAGTTCATGGACAGGTTTCTATGCTCTGTGTCAAAATCACATGAAGGGCTTATGACTTTCCTGAAAACCTGAAATTCTATTGTAAAAAGGGGAAGAAGGGAAGAATCTGGAGAATAAAGTAATAGAAAACCAAAGTCATTTCATTTGGAATCAAAAGGGAGTTTATCATCGTTTTCTAAATCTACCTGAACATGCTTTGAAAAGCAAGTGGCACCTTCTAATAAGAGGTGTCTGTATTTCATTTTCTCTTTTGAGCCTTAAAATGGAGAGCTTCACTCAGACAATTTGTATGTCAATATGTGTGTGTGTACACTCGTGTTTTTTTCTGACTCTGCGACCCCATGGACTGTAGCCCAGCAGGTTCCTCTGTCCATGGCATTTCCCAGGCAAGAATACGGGTTGCCATTTCCTTCTCCAGGGGATCCTCCTGACCCAGGGACCGAACCCGCGTCTCTTGCATCTCCTATACTGGCAGGCAGATTCTTTACCACAGGTGCCACCTGGGAAGCCCATATATCAGTATAAGGACCACCAAACAGTTAAACTAGGAAATCCAGAAAACCCTGCCTTGTTTGGTCTCAAGGCAAAAGGCCTACATCCTTTCGGGCACTGCGCTGACGCAGGACCAGGATGAAGCAGGAACATGAACCGACGGCCTGGGACCCTGTCTCTCCTCCATTTCATCCTGCAGTGGTTTGTTTTGGCAGAGGACACCGTGGACGGAACTTTCAATGCAATTCACACATTTGTCTTAATTAAGATCTGAAAACTCCATCTTTGAAAGAACCGACATCTACATGAGAATCTATTTTTAAACATCCATTAGAGCGTCTGTCAGTGGGCATATGTGAGCAACCCTGGATTCCAGGATTTTAGCTGGAAATGAGAGTGGGCGCCCACCTTTGTACTGATGGAGGTCGGTCAGGTTCTCCTGGTAGGTGAGGATGATGGTCTGGTACTGTGTGGCAATCTGGCGCCGGAGGCTCTCCCAGCATGGGGACAGCTCCCCCAGCTCCTCCAGTTCACATACTCTGCAAGCAAAACACACACGTCAGGCCATGGCGCCCACTCCCTCCTGGCAGAGGCTCAGGAGTCCTGAGCATCCGGGAGGCCAGATGGTCGTGGACGTGTCACTGACGCTCAGGGAAGGCCCTGTGGGTCTGAAGGGCCAGCAGCGGGGCAGCACGGCAGACGGCCCCACATGCGGCTGTAAGAAAGGTGGGCAACCGCTGACCGTGTGGAAACTGCACAGACAAGCTTTCCGTAGGAACCTAGTTCAGGGAAAACTCAGCGAAGGACTGGAGAGGGGAGTGGCTCTGCCGTGGCCCCTGTGACCATGCACGTTTCCAGGGGCCACAAGAGCTTGAGCTGCAGCCCACTGGAGTCTGACCCTCCCAGATCACAAGAGGACTAGAGCCTGAGGGCAACCCTCTCCCCTCTCCTCATCCCCACCAGGGTCTGTCACTGCCCCCTGGGTTCTGGGAAGCATGGGCCTTTCCGCCCTCCCAGAGCAGAGCTGCAGAACATAAAGCTGTCCAATGAGCCTGCAGCTGGGCTGCTCAGCAGTGGGGGTCCCACAGCTGCCAGGCCCTAGAGTCTCACTGGCATCCTTTCCAGGTCTGGGACAAGGACCCTGGGAAACCGGCAACTTCAGCCATGGCTCCCGTCACTGTCTGTATAAGTGATGAACTGTCCGGATGTGAAAGGTGTGAGGGTCAGGGGAGACGAGGACAAGAAAGGACGGACTTGGGACCTCCACAAAAATGAAAGCTGTTTAAGAACTGAAATATATGGGACTTCCCTGGTGGTCCAGTGGCTAAGAACCTGCGATTCTACTTCAGAGGCATGGGTTCAATCCCTGGCTGGGGAAGTAAGATCCTGCCTGCCACGCAGCATGGCCAAAGAGACAGAAATGATGTATAATCTCAGCTCGGCAGGAAATAATAGCTGCATAATCAGACTACTGAACACACACAATGGATTTTTTTAAAAGGATAACCATTTTAGGAAACTGGGAAGAAAGTATAAAAGACCTAAAGTCCTCATCATTTATGAGGACTTCCCTTTCCTACTCAGGAGTTAATCCCTGAAATTGATTGAGAGTGCTCTGTGCATATATACAGCAATACAGCAGAAAACACTGACGTGGCTGAAGTGGCTGTTTCTTGGGAAATAAACAAGCATCTCAGCATCTCAAGACTTGCATTTTTTGTAAAAAGCTTTTTGCACTCTTTCACTTTTTACACTATGCACTTTTTCCTCTGGGGGGCTAATTTTATAAATGTTTTTAGGAATCTACTAAATTATCTGAAGTTAAAAAGTCATACCATTTTATCATTATTAAATCAGCAAAAGGAATGCTGAAGCGGGGGGAACATGTGCTCGGTGCTGGCACAGCTGGCCTGTCAGGCAGGCGATCTTGTGACTTCCTCACACACAAACGGGGGACACAGTTGAGCAAACTGAGCCCAGGCTGAGGAGTAGGCAGGCGGCAGGGCTGGGTGTGCGACCAGGCCTGGCTGCGGTCCGTGCTCACCCGCCCGGTCTATGAGCTTTCCTGCGGGGAGGGGCGGCCGCCAGGAGCCCTGGGCCTCACCTGGCCGCGTCCTCCTCCAGCAGGAGCTTCACAAACTGCCGGGGCACGTGCAGGGACAGCACGCTCTCTGCCATCTGCTCCAGGATCCGCAGGTGGTTGCCCTCGGTGGTCGGGAAGCGGTACATGCGGCAGATGGCACCACCAAACACTGAGGCGGGAGAGAGACAGCTGCAGTGAGCAGGTGTGGGCCGCCGTGGCCCCCCCAGCCTACATGGTGCCCTCACCCCCAGGTCTCCTTGCTGTTTATCTCCAGGGAATCCGAACACTTAAACCCAAGCTCACCGAGTGACTGAGCCTCAGTGCTCCTGCCCCGAGACATGCAGTCCTGTCATCCCAGACCATGCCCCTGGCTTGGAGGTGCTAGGACTGGGTAGGGAGGCCACTGGTCATCGAGTCATCAAGACAGGGCAAAAGGAAGGAGAAGCCCCTCCCCTGGAGGGTCACCAGTTCCCAATACGCTGAACCAAAGAATGGCACGCTGGTGTGCAGGGAGGTGACCACTGGCGGACACATCCGTGACGATCGGAGCAGGTGGGGGAGGGGACCGCAGGCCCAGGTGGACGCTCACGAGTGGCAAGAGTACCCACGGAGGAAGCTGTTTACCCGATTTCAGTAAAGTGTCTTTTCGCAACGAAGCGTACTTGGATCGGATCCCCAAGGCCTCAGTCAAGCTCTCGTCAACAGGCAGAACCATCTAAAAACACATACACACAAGCATGACGAAACTGCCTCGGACTCCAGGGCGCATCATAGACATAAAAGCCTCCTTGAAACTCATATCCACAGTCAACTCTATGAGAAACACCCAGCCCCAGCCACAAACAAGAGAGGCCACCGCCTGGGACACTGAACGCCCTCCGCCCACAGTTTTCTAGAAATGCACTCTTCTGACCGAGTCACTTCCCTTTGTCTCTGAGTGTTTTGCTGTGTGGGATGAAAGGGCGGTGGTAGACAGGCCCGAGAGTATTTCCATAGCTAACGTTTCAGACTTGTTTTGGGTACAGTGAGAAATCTCTGAATTTTACAATGACTACTTGCCAGTGTTTGGGCTATAAGAGCTCTTGTTTGCGAGTGTCTGTGTGAGCAGCTGTGCATGAGGAGGGCAGGGAGAGGTGGGTGGGGGGCGCAGGTGTGCGATGGGGCCCAGGCAGCCATGGGCAGGGAGTGTCTGGGAGAGGAAGACCTTAACCCACCCTCAGAGACAACCTGGGTCTCAGTCCACACCCGCAAGCCACCTCTCCCCTCCCGCCTGCAGCTCCCGCTATTGAGGAGCCAGCTGTGACCTGGAACAGAAGCTGGGGAGCCCCCTCTCTACCGGTTAAGTGCCTGAGGGCGCAGGCATGTCCAGTAGGGGCCCCACTGTCCCGTCCCCTGAACTCAGAGGCCACGTGCATTAGGAGGGCCCTCCAGTCCACCCAGAGGGAGAAGATGCTGTGCTCACCCTCCCGTTGACGGTGTCCAGAGACCGGGTCACTGGGGGCCGCTGATCCGACTTCTCCTCCATCTGCCAGCCCATCACGGTGATGTTGCCCACGCGGTCACTCTCTGCAGACCTGCAATCAGCAGTGCCCTTCGGCATTGGTGCTGTGACTGGGCTTCACCTTCTGCTAAATGCAAAGCTCAGCATCCCAGGTGCTCGAGGGGTCCTGGGGGAACCAGGATGGGGCTGGCTGGTCGGCCCAATAGCAGCTGCCACATGCGGGGGCTCTGAGGGCGGCAGGTGAGCAAAGGTGGGGCCGCAAGGGAAGGCCGTGTCTGGGAGGGGGCAACGCCCCACGGGGAAGCACGGACGTGCCAGTAAAGCGGGAGGGGCAGAGCCACCGCCCGCGTGGGAGGCCGGGGCCCCTCAGCCCTGGGCTGCCCCTCCCCTGAGAGTGACGGGGACACATCTCAGAGTCAGGACCCAGAGCATCTTCTTCTGGCACAGGACCCCTTGCTGCTCCATCTACTCCACCCTCAAGCTCTGATTAGCCTCAAGGCCTAGGTCTGGACCCCAGTTAGCAGAGGTCACACGGGAATTCCCAAAGCCTCTGAATCCTTCGTGATACAGCTGAGGCCCCTCTAGCCCCGGTCAGTTTCACCCCAAGACCCCTCAGGGTGACTGCCGGCTGCCTGGGCCCCTCCGATTCATCCCAGGAAGCTCTGATTCATAAAGCAATACTGTGAAGCCTTGGGTTTTTTATCTGAAGTGTGGGACTTAGCCAGGCTGTAAGTTTTTGCATGGTCACGTCCATCCACTGACCGTACCCTTTGTGATTCATTCTCACGGTTCTCGTGCCTGGGAAAGTCAACCCCAGTCACACTGTTCAGTGACCATCTCTAGCTCCTTTTAAAAAGGATGATGTCCAACCAGAATCAGCTCTGGCAATGGATGAACCTGAGTGTTTTCCTCTAACCATCCTTCCCCGAAGCGAACCCACCCATTCTCCCAAGACCCTTCTCTCGTCCTGAGTCAGGCTCTCCACACACACAGGATCACTGCAGGGCAAGCCCTCCCCAGCACCTCCAGTGCTGTCATCTCTGCATCTTCAGAATGTCATACTACTGGCCAAGAATTCATCTCCTACATCAAAACTGTCTTGGCTATTTCAGACTATTTTCCCAATTTTTACATTATTTTGGGGGGAAAAAGATGGAGCGACAGAAAGAAAGAACATTCCATCAGGGTGGGACCTGCCCCTAAACTGAATTTGGGAAGAACTGACATCTTGACCCCATCACAGTGGGGGCGGCCCCTCCCTCCCCTCATTCGTTCCTTCCACAAATATTTCCTGAGCAGCAGACACTGTTCTAAGTCTTGGGATACCTGCTGTCTGGGAGATCACATCCTACTAGGGGGGACAGATGACAGCCAAATACATTCGGTATAATTAGAGGTACACAAAGATTTTCCTTTAGGTCTGCATACTCCCATGAACACTGCACACTTCCGCTTCATGACACGCCCTCTGACAGGCTGAGGTTCTCTCTTTCTCCTCAATGACAACCACCTCCCCACAAGACTGGCTTCTGGGGACAGGGGTTGAGGGTAAGACACTCTCTCAATATAGGGTCGACCTTCCCCATCTGTCCCCAGACCTTGTGATTCCAGATCCTTGCAGACAGACAAAATTAAATACCAACCTTAGTGTTAAATACAACCTATGGTGCCTGTCCTGGAGCAGATCTTTGACGACAAAAGTTCCGGACCCCAGCAAGTACATCTGCGGGAGAGGGGAGACAGCATTAGTGCCCAGGCCGTGCCTCTCCTCCAGCTCTTGGGGCGGCAGTGGGTGGGCGGGGGGATACGGCTGGCTGGCTCTCTCAACACATCTGACTTCATCTCAGGAGCCCAGTGGGAGGCTCAGAAAGATGTTCCCAAAGACAAAAACACCTGGACATTAATTCGTAAGCCAGGAATAAAGTCAGTCTTATGTTCACCTCCCAGACAATTATGTAGCTTTAAAAAAAGAAGGGAAGAACATCCCACGAACAACAACATGGTACTTAACTGTTCCCTGAGATCTGTCCTTGACATCATACACGGACAGCTTGATCTGTGTCATCTGATTGATGAGAGAGTCTTGAAAGAAGGCAATGCTGCTTAGAAATATAGGATCATTGGTTCCCTACAATAGAAAAAAAAAAAAAATCAGAATACAGAGTTGCATTTTCCTTAAGTGGTTGCTTTTGAAATACACCAACATTCTCAGAAGAAGAAACTAACTAACATCTTACCAGCTTGGATCAACAGGAATGCAAACAGGCTTTACAGGGATGCAGACAAGCCAAACTCTGCTTTCCAAGAAAGACAAAGCCTGTAGGCCCAGATACCACGAATAGATCACCACATGCTGGGCCCACGAGCTCACCCTAAGGGCTCCTCCCCCAGCAGGAAAGACTTTCTGTAACTACTCTTACCACTTCAGATGTATTTGGATCTACTACTGTAGGCTATTCCTTTAAGCTGAGGCAGATGGAAAGATGAAAGAGGAAATGAATAGTCAGAATTGTTTATTTCTAGAATCCTGGGTTTGTAAGAATGGAGGTCCAGCTTTTTTAAGGTTGTCTTTTTCTGAGGATGAGCTGCGAGTCTCTAGATCATAGGTCGCCATTTCTTGGCAGCCCAGCCCTGACCTCAAACGCCATTATATTAAACTCGCTTCCTCAGGTGGTGGTTAGTGATCTTGGCCAAACTGTTAGCAGTTCTTGTCTGTACCGGCAGTTCCAGATCTGATGTCTTGCCACCTGCTGGACAGTCTCATCCCCACCCCACCCTGCAGTGACCTGCTGGGGCCACAGCCCCACCCAACCACTCCATCTGCTAGTTCAGACTCCCTCTGACTCTCCTTCCAAGGAGGCTCCAGATCCAGGCACCGGCTCTGCTGCCTTCTCTGTTGTTCTGAACCACCCAGGGACAATTCACCCCTGCAAGTTCCACCTGCAGAGCCTCCCTCTCACGCCCCCTTCTTCCCATTCCTCCCCGCTGCCAGTGAGGGCCCAGATCACTCCCCCAGGACCTGCCTTAAACACACCTGCAGACCAGCCGGCTACGGCGCGGCCAGACGCCCTGCACCCCTGTGGTGTCTCGTGCGCAGTGAGCGGGACAGGCCCCCGTCCCCACGCACTGTCCCGCTCGCTCTGCCCTCACACGGCCCACACTCCGCTCGTCTGCAGGGAGCCGTTCACTTCAGCCGCCTCACCCACAGCCTGGTAGACTCCCTGAGGCAGGGGCGGGGCTCAAGTCTCACTGTGTCATCCACAGCTCCCAGTGCTCTGTGGGTAGGCCGTGCTAGACAAATGCTAGAAACCAGAACTGTTGGCTTGAACTTGAAATAAATTTCCAAGGTAATGAGAGGGTCTATCAGGCAAAATGTAAAACTTGGAAAGAAGGAGAAATGCAGTCTGCTTGCTGGAGACTGCCAGGGAGGGCAACATTCACACAGAAACTCACATCACCAACAAAATCTTACAGGAGCTCACACCAGCCACCTCCTACACTTAGTTTCATAACTTATGTAATGTGGTCAATTATCTAAAGAAATCCAGTAAAATTCCTGAGGTGACTGTATCATTTCATTTCATGTACAGAGTAAACACATAACATACAACTCAAAAAAGGATATAAAAATACAAACCAATAAAAAGTGTGGCTAGTACGAGGGTTGGTTGATAATTAACATTCTCTAAACTCTGATTAAAGACCACAAGTGTCCAAAAGTAGCAGCCAATTAGAGATGAGAAGGGAGTATGAGGTCTTACCTCTTAAAAAGCAATCTACCTTAGAGGATCACCGTTTAAAAACAGCCAGCCAATAGATAATCAACAACTGTAAAGGATATGGCAAATCAAGGGTTTCTCTGATGGCTCTGTGGTAACGAGCCCCCTGCCAATGCAGGGTACTTGGGTTCGACCCCTGGAGGAGGAAATGGCAACCCACTCCATATTCCTGCCTAGAGAATCCCATGGACAGAGGAGCCTGGCGAGCTACGGTCCATGGGGTCGCAGAGTCGGACATAACTGAGTGACTACAGACAACATGGCAAATAAAAGCACCACCCAGATGAGTAAGTGTGATGAAAGATACCAGTGTGCTGAACGTTCGTGCAAGAAGAAAACAATCCGCAGGAATAAACCTCAGCTACGGGTGCTCAGGGCACTGAGCAGACCTCCCACCAGGACCAGAAGCAGTCTTGGAGCCGCCGGGGGCAAGAAGCACCCACCTCGATGATCTCCGTCTGTGCATGCTTCGTCCAGAATGCCTGGGGTGGGGTGGTCACGCTCACTGCCACAAAGCTATTTGGTTTTCGATCAAGTGACGGAGTATGCAGCTCACTGCAGGCTACAAAATTAGAATAGAAATAAAATAAATAAAGTAGAAATGGTTCTTAAAAATCAGACTTCAGTTAGTTCTCGGTTCCAAACACACCCAAAGAAGGTAAAAGAAGTAAAACCCATACAACGGAATGAGATGATCACCCTTGACTACTGTTACAGGGAGGAGACTTTTTAAATTAGAAATGATCCCTTCTCATTCCTCCCAGCCTTCCTGGCCCCCAGGACAGCAATGCCATAACTGCCGATGGAAGGCTCTCTTCATCCACGGAATGGATGACACAGGAAAGGTCTGACCCGTGAAGTTTGACCTTAACAACTAATTGGAACTAAGCAGCCACAGAGTCTATGAAATCAAGACCCAGCTACACATGCCCACACCCCGGGCTGCTGCACTCCTAAGCTCACGGTGTCCCTGGGTCTGTGTGTGACGTATGTTGGAAGCTAATTAAAATTCTATTGCAAAATAAAGGTTTTTTTTTTTCTTTTTAAGAAAATCATGCTCATTCATTTTCCTTATAAGACTCATATCAAATTTGAGATTACTAAACATGTGACTTTTTAGAACTAAAGACACTTCACGAACTGTTTCAGTTAGAAAACGTATTGCACTAAGCATTTTGAAATAGATTGTAAGACTCAGATAAAGTGAAAGTGAAGTCGCTCACTCGTGTCCAACTCTTAGCGACCCCATAGACTGTAGGCTACCAGGCTCCTCCATCCATGGGATTTTCCAGGCAAGAGTACTGGAGTGGGGTGCCATTTCCTTCTCCAGAGGATCTTCCTGACCCAGGGATTGAACCCGGGTCTCCCACATTGCAGGCAGACGCTTTACCGTCGGAGCCACCAGGGAAGCCTTAATCAATCATAGAAGGGATCCACAATAAAAAGGATCATACTTCTTTGAATCTAACATGCCATCTACTGTAAAATGCATTATCAAAGAAAAAAAGGCCCATCGCCATTAACCTATGGTATGCCATTAACTATAAGACACTTTCCGATTAAAAAGATACTAAAAGATGAGAAAGATATCCGCCTTGTGACTGACGAAATATACGGTAAATCAAAGTCCAACACTCATAACAAGAACTGGCTTTTCTGGAGAGGCAATGAACATGCCCCAGAGTGCTGAAGGCCTCTGCTTAATTCCCAGAGTTCTGAAACAATTGATTGTTTTTAATTTTTTATAGAATTTTAGAAGTTACTTTCCATTTAGTTATTACAAAACATTGGCTGTATTCCCCATGCTGTGCAGTACATCCTCGAGCCTATCTTACACCCAGCAGTCTGTACCTCTCAGCCCCCTCGCCCCTATATGCCCCTTCCTGGCCCTCTCCACCAGAAACCACCAGTTTGTTCTCCATATCTGTGAGTCTACTTTTCTGTTATATTCACTAGTTTGTTGTGTTTTTTAGATTCCATAGATAAGTGGTGTCCTACAGTGTTTATCTTTCTCTGACTGATTTCACTTAGCATAATGCCCTCCAAATCTATCCATGTTGCTGCAAAGGACAAAATTCCATCCATTGTTAATGGCTGAGTAATATTCCATTGTTTATATTTCTCTGTGTGTGTGTGTGTGTGTGTGTACTCACATCTATAATATGTACATATACACATATACAACAAATACACACACACGCCCTCCACGTCTTCATCCATTCATCTGTTGAAGGGCACTTAGGCTGTTTCAGCATCTTGGCAACTGAAATCATTGATCTGGACCGTTTTTTCACTGTCTTTATGGAGGAGAGGATTTTTAGAGGTCTTTACTCCTGTTCTCGTCATTCTCATTTTTTTTTCAAATATTACTGGTGATTTAAAATTCATAAATTGATTTTTACTTCTGCCAATTAATTTACTTCTGAAAACTGATCTCTTTGTAATATGTTCTCATACATTTTTATGGGTTTTCATTACTTATTGGATATAATAAGACACAAAGAGCCTAGGTTTTCATTCAATGAGCTTTGACAATCATACACACTCACAAAACAAGATGACTTTCTCCATCAGACAAGAAAGCTCCCGTCCCACTTCCCAGTCAATTCCCCTGCCTGCGAACCACTTTCTGATTTTTACCATTTTTGTCCATTCTTGAATTTCTTGAACATAAATGGAATGTTTTCAAGATTCATCTGTATTGTTTATATACTGATAATTAATTCTTTTTAAAAACTGATGAATCATATTCCATTGTATGAATATACCAAAATTTACTTACCAGTCACTGTATGTTAATAGACAGTTGGGTTGTTTGCAGTTTTGAACCGTTATAAATAAAGGTGCTATAGACATTCCTGGAGAAGGCGATAGCACCCCACTTGGAGAAGGCGATGGCACCCCACTCCAGTACTCTTGCCTGGAAAAGTCCCATGGACAGAGGAGCCTGGTAGGCTGCAGTCCATGGGGTCACAAAGAGTCGGACATGACTGAGCAACTTCACTTTCACTTTTCATTTTCATGCATTGGAGAAGGAAATGGCAACCCACTCCAGTGTTCTTGCCTGGAGAATCCCTGGGACCGGGGAGCCTGGTGGGCTGCCGTCTATGGGGTCGCACAGAGTCAGACACTACCTAGCAGCAGCAGCAGACATTCCTACTCACATCTTCTTGTGAACATGTTTTCTTTTGCATAAGCACTTAGGAGTGGAACTTCCAGGTTACAGTAGAGAAGGATATGCTTAGCTTTGTAAGAAGCTGACAGATTCCTAAAGTGGCTGCATCACTTTATAATCTCACTGCAATTTACCAGAGCTCCAGTTGCTCTGAATCCCACCATTTGGTGGGTTAGCCTTTATCTTGGTTGTTCCAAAGAACGTGTTTTCATTTGCACTTCTGCGATGACTAATGACGTTAAGCATCTTTTCACCATGTGTTTGTTCATTTTTCTAACTTCTTTTGTCAAGAGTCTGCTCAAGTCTTTTGTTCATTTTTAAATTGATTTTTTTACTGTCAATTTGTAAGCATTTTATCCTAGATCTGTCCTTTGTCAGGTATATGTGAATATTTTTCTCCAGTTTGTGGTTTATTTATTCATTTTCTCAAAGATTTCTAGAGTTTTTTATTTTAGATTTTTAATTTTAGACACTAGCAGGCAGAAAAACGTCCCTCCCCTCAAAAAGGGCCAAATTCTAATCCCAGGAACTTTTGAAAATATTATAATACAGGCAAAAGGACTTCATAGATGTAACTAAAGTCATGGAATCTTGACATGGAAAGATTACTGCAGATTATCTGGATGAGCTTAATCTAATCATATGAGCTCCTAAAAGTACAAAAGGAAGATGAAGGGTGAGTTACAAAGGTGTGAATTAAAAAAAGACTAGGGAAGTTCCTAGCATGAAAGGCACTCAACCTGCCATTGCTGGCTGTGCAGAGAGAGGAAAGAGCCACAACCACAGAACGTGAGTGGCCTTTATAAGCAGAGAACAGGCCTCGACTGGTAGCTAGCAAAGAAATAGGGACCTCAGTCCTCAAACAACTTGAATGAATAAGGAGCCACCTTTAACCCTTGAGTCCCTAGGAAGGACTGGGGCCATGCTGATGCTTTGACTTTGGTGTTTATAAGATTGAGTAGAGACCTGGCTGAGCCCTTTGCTTTCTGACCTAAGGGAACTGTAAGATAATAAATTTGGCTTGTTTTAAGGTCTTATATTTCTTATATTGTGGTAATTTGTTACAGCAGCAATAGAAAACTAAAACATATCGTACTTCCTGCCAAGTGATCAATCTCTGCCTAACCTGAAGTTGTGGTTGTGAGCTCTCCAGTTTCTTTTCTTCCAGAAGCTTTAAGGTCTTGTTCTCTTTTTGAAACACAGTGTTATTATTTCTGTTTGGCTGTGCTGGGTCTCCGTTGCTGTGCGGACTTTTCTCCAGCGCTGTGGAGAGCGCGGGGGGCTACTCTTCAGTTGCGGTGCACGGGCGTCTCACTGAGGGGGCTTCCCTTGCTGCAGAGCGGGGGCTCCAGGCGTGTGGGCTTCCGCAGCTGCAGCTCCTGGCCTCCGAGCACAGGCTCAGTAGCTGTGGTGCATGCGCTTAGCTGCCCCGCCGTATGTGAGATCTTCCTAGACGAGCGACTGAACCCATGCCTCCTGCACTGGCAGGTGGATTCTTCACCACTGAGCCTCCAGGGAAGCCCCTGTTGTCTTTTTCAATTCTGTTCTACTTCTTCTATGATGTCTGCCTCCACATCAGAGATATGACTGTTCCGCTGTTCTCCGTCCTTTAAGCTACACCCCGCAGAGACCCTGGTCTGGTCTCTCTCGGCCTGCCCTCTCATCATGTGAGGCTAGAACACCTGGGTCTCTCAAAGCCCAGTGATGGCAGGTAGACTGAGATACAGCAAGTGGCCCGAGGCTGGAAAGACTGATGTCAGCTTAAGGGCTGATGGGCCAACTGCCATGCTCAGAAAATACCTGCCTACAAGTGACGTTCTCTCCTGGCCTTGCCCGTATCCAACCTAAATCTCACCCAAGGTTTAATCCCTAGCTCAGTTCCATGACTTCCATGAAGCTTCCTCTCAGAGGCCCACAGTCACATCTCCTGCTTATCACTTACATAACTCCTCTGGCACATTTCCATAGACACCATTAATCCCTGATGTGTATGCGGTGTCTTTCCAACCAGAGCATCTGTGTCCCAGCTGAATAAATGCTACCGAGGTAAAACACATTTCAGGTGCCTATCATTTGAGCAATTCTATATCCTATGACTCCCTATATCTCTCCCAAGGAGAGAACCAACAAAACATGCGAAAGACCCAGGCACAAGTACATTCACTGTTGGTGTTTACGACGGCAGACTGAAAAGACCGAAGTGTCCAGCAACAGGAGGCTGGTTACAATAAGCACGGCACAGTTACACAGCAGACTCTACGCAGGCATCTGGAACGATGAGGTGGCAGACCCACGCAGACCAAAACGAAAGGACGCCAGTGATGCTCTGCTACGTGGAAACCACATTAAGAACACTAGGGCGATGAAACTTCCCTAGCGGTACGTGGTTGGGACTCCGCCTTCCAACGCAGGGTCAGGGAGCGAAGATTCCCACGCGCCTCACGGCCAAAACACCAAAACACAGAAAACAGAAGGAATTAACAAATTAAAGACTTTCTAAAATGACTTTTAAAAAACAACAGGATGACAATTCTGTAAATAATTCCATCACCTCCACAACCAGAAATCATTAACAATTTCTGTATAGCACTGTGTGGGTGTAAAAAAATATCTGCAAAAGGATACATACCAAGATGCTGACTGTGGGTCTCTCTGATCGGGCTTTCTTTCCCTCTAACATTTTCTCTAATAAAGGTTTTTAAACGAGTGCTTTTCAGTTTTAAATTCTGTTTTTAAGATAAAATATTTGACCATTCAATTATCTGGCTCCTACTCCTCACCTTCTGTTTTGTGTGTGTATATAGTAAAATTCATTTAACATAAAACTCTCCCTCACCTTTTTAAGCTGTTTCTTCCTCCATATGTCTAATTAATATGACTATATTAGTGCCCTTGACTTGTCAGATTCAGAAATGTCCTGATTTCTAGATTTCTATTATAGGGTGAAGATTTTTATCTCCATTATATCAACTCTCATTCTCTCTCTATAGTCAGGTTAACTCAACGTTTTTGTTACATCCATGTCCTACATTATTAGAGCTGCTGCTGCTAAGTCACTTCAGTCGTGTCCAACTCTGTGCAACCCCATGGACCGCAGCCCAGCAGGCTCCCCCATCCCTGGGATTCTCCAGGCAAGAACACTGGAGTGGGTTGCCATTTCCTTCTCCAATGTATTAAAGTGAAAAGTGAAAGTGAAGTCGCTCAGTCGTGCCCGACTCCTAGCGACCCCATGGACTACAGCCCACCAGGCTCCTCCGTCCATGGGATTTTCCAGGCAAGAGTACTGGAGTGGGGTGCCATTGCCTTCTCCGATTAGAGCTAAGCAAATACTATTCATTAAAGGATTTCTGTGACTTCTCTCCTGTGTTGGGCTGTTTCCTGGATCTTCCTTTTCCTCGGTTTATTCCCTCTTTTGGATCGTTTTATTTACTCATTTCTGGCTGGGCTGGGTCTTCCTTGCTGTGCAGGCTTTTTCTCTGGGTGCGGCGAGTGGGGGCTGCTCTCTAGCTGTGGCGTGCGGGTTTCGCACTTGCAGCGGCTTCTCTTATTGCGGAGCTCGGGCTCTAGGGCACGCGGGCTTCAGCAGTCGTGATGCACAGGCTTAGTTACTCCACAACGCAGGCGTTCTTCCTGGACCAGCGATCGAACCTGTGTCCCCTGCATTGGCAGGAGGACTCTTAACCACAGGACTCCCAGGGAAGCCCAAGTTCTATTGTTTCTAATCTTTTTCTTTTTCATGTTGTGAGCCTTCCAGCAATCTCTTCTTTCATTTTGCTTTATATCACCTTCGAGGAATAATTTGTATGTAAAACACATCCGCTTTAAGTGTGGCACTCGGTTCTGATCAGCGCACACACTCCTAGACCCACCACTTCTGTCCAGACAGGGAGCACCTCCATCGCCCCAAAGGGCTCCCTGTGCTCCCTGCTCTCACCTCGCTCCCAGGTAAGCATTAACCTGTGCGCTCTCGCTACAGACTCGTCCTTCTGACTTTCACGAAAATGGAGTTACACAACACCCAGCCTCTTGTTACGGCTTCTTTCACTTTTCACACTTTTCACAGATTCTGAGACGCACCCAGGGGTGTGTCAGGGACTTGGGCCTTCTCTCAGCTGAGCAGCCATCCTCTGTACGCACATAACATAGTTAATCTTCCAGCTGATGGACGCTGTTTCCAGTGCTGGTTATTACAAATAAGACTGCGATCAGCACACGTGCGCCCGTCCTCGTCAGCACAGGCAAACGTACATTCGGTTCTAAAAAGGCGGTCTCAGGAGGCGGCGGGGCATGCTGGCCTAGGCAGGCTCCCCGACAGTAACAGGGTGGCCAGCTGACTGCTTTGGTTGGGTTCCAAAGGCCAGCATTTCTGCATCTCTGTGGAGGACTGAGTTTACTTTCACCAGAGAGAGCCTCCAGCCTTGAGGAGTAGCCAGGCAGAATTAGGATGGGAAGGAGGGTGGGGAGGGTGAGGTGGGCACGCCTCACTCAGCAGCCTTTCAGGGACAGGACAAGGAGAGGAATACCAGTGAGTGTTGGGCCCTGGAGAAGAAGCTCCTGAGGGTGAGCCCACAGTGAGCCATGCTGCCCGACTCCAGGCACGCTCTCACTGAGGCTCAAGAGCGAGGAGCACGAGGGCGTCAGTGCCTCTGCTCGTGGGGCAAGGATCTGAGCGCCAGAGAGCAACACCGCGGGGAGAGCAACGTGGCCCTGAGCCCCATGTCCTCACCCCTCCTGCCTCTCCCCAGCGAGGCTGACTTTGCATCTCTGGGGCCCCCTCCTGCCTCTCCCCAGCGAGGCTGACTTTGCATCTCTGGGGCCCCCTCCTGCCTGCTTCCCACCACCAGCCTGGACGGAGCACACGTGAAGGAGACGGGCATCCCATGCCAGGCAGCTGAGGTCCCCTCCCACGCGCAGGAGGCTCCCACTGGCCTCTCGGCCTCCGCTTCTCAGAAGCACTTCCACAGCCGTGGTGGCAGTGCCAAGGTCTCTGGAAAAACTCCTGCCAGTTGCGGTGCTTTTGTCTCGGGTTTTAAGCTGCATGTATATTAACACAAAAAATTACAGACACCTACCTAAGCTGAATTCTAAAATGGGCTCATCTGGATCTTGTACGTTTCCTGGATAAAAGAGAAATGACAAAAAAATCAGCCTTAATCAACTTTTCCCTGCTTTCCGATTTGATGCAAAAAGCCCAGTCACCAGTGGCAACACAGTATCCATACATCAAACCAGCAAGCTCTACATTTTGAACTTACAGTGATGTACTGATACGTCAATTACTCCTCAATAAAATGGGATGGGGAGGGGGGGGGAACCCAACACTCTACCTTCTCCCAAACTGTTACATGAGATGATTTGAGATTCCTAAGAAGTTGCGGACCCCGAGACTAAACCCCTCCCCCTGGGCCTGCACATCCACAATGCAAAGGGCTTTCACTATGGTCTGGGCACCTGTCACACAGGCACTGTGGACACTCCCGCATTACCTACTGGCCAGTGCCCACGCAACCTGGAAAACCTCGGCGGGCAGGTTCCAGGGGATGCAAGTCCCAGGAAGAGGGCTGACTTTCCCTATTCCAGTTCAAATGGGGCTGCCCGGCCCCGCACCCCCTGGCACTGCCACCGCGAGGGCCCACAGGCAGCCTGCTGAGGCTCACCTGCCAGAGAGAGGCCCAGCATGTCGCCTGCCACATCGATGGTGGAAGCCCGCTGCATCGCACGGGCCCTGGCGCCATGGCGAGGGCTGTGCTCTCTTGCTGTCATGATGTCATTGGTGAGGATGACTTCCCGTTCCTGGGTCAGAGCACGCCTGAGTCCCCAGAAGCCCCGTCACCACGCCCTCGTCCCCTAAGGCGGCAGCTGTCCTGAGAAACAGGAACAAACACTGGTTTAAACAAACACACAAACTCAAAATACGGGGATGGGATGGTGACAGAGAGACACTGTGTCCTCATGAAGACAGCACGTGACCTACACGGGCAAGATTCGGTGAAGCCAGGGTCCCCGGCAGGTGAGGAGGGGAGAGTCTGACGATCCAGGTCCTGTCTAATCACCTCCCCCTCTCCTCTCACCCACAGGACTCCATAAAGAGAGCAGGGTCTCTTCCACAGAGAAGTACCACATTAAATGATGGCTCAACATAATCATAAACTATGGCTGGGGTCGGCTTTATTATGATTTCCCATTGACGAATCTCAGAGGAGCTTTAAAATGATAAATCAGCTCATTACCATCTCTCTCCCGAAGGATAAGAAGTGTGGGAAGAGAGAGGTCTGCCGCCCACTGGCCAAAACAGGACAGCAGAAGCTGGGGACCGAAGGCACGTCTCCAGCCTTGGTCTCTGCCCCTCAGGGCCACAGGAATCCCATGTATGTCACTCGGGCTTTCTTTCCCATAAGGCACGACCATCTGCACCTCAGTGGACGGTGCTGTGCTTCGGGCACGGGGTTTCTGGGCAAGGAGCCACCACAGGCTGAGCCGCCCAGATGCTCCGGCCAGCATGGAGCTCACGCGTTGCTCTAGGAAGCGGCGCACTCAGCGAGGAATGGGTTTCAGATTCTTCCAACCCTTTATGCCGCCATTCCTGCTGTCTCTAGCAGGAACCAACCTTCAGAAGCTCAAATAATTAGACCAGGCAATAAGGCTGGTTTACAATATCCCCTCAGAGAGTGGAAGAAGACAGCAGAGGAGGAAGTCAGGGAGACCTCCTGCCTCTCCACAAATACATCAATAGCTCATCAAAATATGGACCGGCTCCTACAGAGCAACTTCTAAACGACAGCAGAAGACTCCAGGCCTCAAAAAAGAAATCAAACCAAAATTGTAAAGCAATCATCAATTAAAACTAAATAAATATGATTTTTAAAAAATCCCCTCAAAGGTCCCCATATATCCAGACACCCCGTGTTCTCCAAGGGTGTCAACACCTTTGCATCTGAAGGGCCTGAGCTCCCGCTCCTGGGTTAATTCACCCAGCAACTTACTGGACATGTTTGTCCTTGGGCCAGTAGAGACACGTGGCATCTCTTCACAGAAGCACATCCAAGTCCATCATCTAGAAATAGAAAAGTATAAATTAACAAGCTGAGCAGACATGAAGTGCTCGGGAATGCTTATTACAACGTGTATGTTATTATTTTCATGCCTAAAAACGGGGGGAAGCCCAGCACTACTATACGCTCCTTTGTGCCCCATACACCAATCTAAACTTTTAACTCAAAAACAGATGTTTTGCTCAAACCCCCAAAGAATGAGAAACAGTGCTCATTCCTATCCCCGCTCCTGTGGTGATCAGGGGGAGGGCCTGCTGGGGAGCTGGGATGTGGCTCAGGGAAAGGAGCAGATAAGAGGCTGAGCCCAGGCTTCCTGCCACAAACGTCAGGCTCTGGGATGAGCTGGGCACCTCGGAGGCTCTGCTTTCTGGTGACTAAGACGAGGGGGGCTGGACCCACCTCTCAGGGCGACAGTGAGAAACTCACGTGTGAGGACAGCAGTGGGCACTGAAAACGCGGCTCCCAGCCCAGCGCGGCTGCCGGCCCTGCGAGCCTGCCCCAGAGCACAGCACTCGGCCCCGGCACAGCGCAGCACCACCAGGGCTGCTGGGCAGACCTCGGCGGCCAGTGTGAGCATCTGAAACTGCAAACCCCCTCCCCTGCAGGCTGTGTTCCTTCCCCTCCTCCCGCGGGGCACCCAGGGACCTTGGGCCTGGGCACGTCAGAGAAGGGCAGTGGCCTGGCTGGGGACACCCCACAGAGGTCACCAAGGGGGAGACTAGACAGTGCGCCGACATCAAAAGGCATCAAGTCAAAAATACGCTGTGACAATGAAACAGATGGAGAAAGAACCTGCAGCACTAAGACCTATATCTTACCATAACACTTACACAAACCGACCAAAAAAAAAAACTCACTAAAAATACAAGTGGCAAAAGGTATGAATTCATAAAAGAGGGATACTGACAGAAAATATTTTGGAAAAGTGACCAAACTCAATCATAATAATGAAAGAATGCCTAGAGTTATCTAAAGTAGGCTCCTTAAATAGGTTTTGCTTCTTCTCCTAATGAGAATATGCTTTGCTCACTGACCTAGGGGAAACTCGACAGAGTTCTCCTATACTACTGATAACATTCTGGAAAGGTCTGAATACTCTAGAAAGCAATCTGACATTATTTATCAAAATCTGTAAACAATACAAAATTCTCACCAAGGGTCCAGAGATGCCTATCGTTTGTACTGATAAATACAGGAAGCAATCTAAATGCCCAGCTACAGGTAAGTCCATTTCGGAACATCTGTGGGACACACCACTATCTGGCTGCTAAAATGATTATAATAAAGGCAACATACACACAAAAGTTCTTCAACCTCATTAGTCATCAGGAAAACACTAACCGTAACCATGAGATACCTCTGTGCACCCACCAGACAGCTAAACTGGAACAGACAGGCAGTACCAAGTGCTGACAAGGATGTGGAATAAGTGGGGCCCTGACACACTGCTGGTGGAGTGTAAGATGGTACAGCCGTACTGGGAAGCCCGCGGTATCTACCCACACTGAACACATATAACTCAGAGTGCAACTGCTCACAGAAATGCACACTTAGGTTCACCAAAAAGTGTGTAAAGAACACTGGAAGCAGTAACATTTATAATATTCAAAACCTAGAGGGACTTCCCCGGGGGTGCAGTGGTTCAGAATCCACCTGCCACTGCAGAGGATGAGGGTTCGATCCCCGGCCCGGGAAGATTCCACGTGCCTCGGGGCAACTAAGCCTGCGCACAGCTAGAATCCTCGTGACGCAATGAAGATCCCACGTGTCACAACTGAGACCTGACACAAATAAATTAATTAAAAGTAAAGAACATGGATGTTTCTATATTCAGAAAAAAAAAACAAAACAGAAACAATCCAAGGGTCCATCAACAGCAGAACAGACAAACAACACGAACAACCCTAAGGAACAACGTCAAGGGGGAAAGCCAGACCCTCGAGAGCACGCTCGAGGCAACGCCATCGCTGTGAAGTTCGAGCGCTGGGAGGGCGAGCGTGTGGTGTGGGAGGTCAGGACAGTGGTGTTAGTGTCTCTGAGGGGCAGACCTGGCTGGGGAGCGTGTGAGAGGCTGTGGGGGCGGGGGTGCCCTCTGGAGTGTTCCGTCTCCTGCTGGATGGTTCTTTGAGTGGATTTACTGTGGGAAAAATTCACTGTGCTGTTTGTGAATGGTCTTTACACCCAATAAAAAGGCTGATCCTTTTAATGACTGTAATAAAAACAGCAGCATGGAAAAGTGTTCATGTCAGCTCTGCACCTTGTGTGTTTTTAATGGGATGTTCTACCTGTGCTCTGGCTAAAGACATTTAAAAAGAGGGGCCCAGACGCCCAGAGCTGTCAGGGACCACATCTTAACGATGGCCATGTCTGGGGGCGTGCCAGAAGCATTTTCTTTCTCAGCTTACTGCCACCCTCCTGAATCACTGAGAACCGCACCTCGCACTGACCAGAGGCAGGGGGGCACCCAGAAATCCCCTTACTTGCCCGGCTGCCTGCGCAGCGCGCTACCCGCGTCATCCCCTTCATCGTCGGGACAGGGGAGACAGGCCACCCGCACCACACCTGTACCCCGACGGCCCGCCTCCCCAGGAAGGTTCCTCAACCAGCCCAGCCCCGCCTCTTGCAGGGTGCCCAGCCACCCACCCTCCCACCCCATCCCCTGGAGGGTGGCGGATACCAGAGGCCCTGTGAGACTCTGGGGATAGCCTAAAGAGGAACATCTCCAGGCTAATTTTACACTTGACAGAGTGAACAGATCAGAGAAGCTTTTAGGTCAAAAGGATCTCAGAAGCCGCTTCATGGTTTTGGGGAGGCATCTAATTAAGACCAGCAATTTAAGTCGAGACCCAGAACACGAATCTAATTTGCACAGCTGAACTCGACTTCCCTTATTAGTCTCATTAATTTAAGTTAATTCACCTAGGATTCTGATATTCCCAAGGTCCCTGGTTTCCTCCTAGCCCCATTTGAAGACCGGTGCTCATTAGCAAGAAAAAATGACATTTAAAGAGGACAGCAAGGGCGGGGAATTGTCTAGAAGGACATGAATTTTTAGGAAAGAAGCAAGAACTTCTGAAACTATCTGCCTTGGCTCCTCACTGTGAGAGATGTGTAACCTCCTCCATCCAACGTCCCTTCCACTGCTGGGGGCAGGGAGACGTGGCCAAGGACGGGGAGGACCCATGGCTCACACAGCTTTGCTTCTGAAGGAGCTGGTCTTGGGAAGGCCTCCCTGCCCCCCTTCCATAGAACAAGGCCTGGGAAGGGTCTGGAGGCCCCTCTGGCTCAGGAATCTCTGCTGAGATTCCTGTCAGAACACTGGGAAGGGGAGGGTCTTCTCAAAATCATCTTAAAAATGTAGGAGTTGCATGGATTCAGTCAGAGAAACCCAGGCAGGGTGACTTCCTCAAGGTCACATGGAGGGTAAAGGGTGAATGACCAGCCTCAACTCAAAGCAAGAAGCCCCGAGGCCACCTGGGGCCATCCTCTCCCATCCCAACCCTCTGCACTCTATGGCTGGCACCATGGCAGCGAAGCTCCCTGGTGCCGCGCTCTCCAAGAGCAAAGGTCACGGAAGGCCTGAGGAGGAGGCTGGCTCAGGAATCAGAAAGAGGAGGTGCTCTCTCTCACATCCCCATCCAGGATGGCCAGTCACTGATGGATGAGGCATCACATAGCTCACAGGCAGGAAAATTACTGCTTATAACCCAAGAAGGGACAGCTGCCCCTTCCATATGAAGCCTCCCCTGCAGCCAACAGCCTGTCCGCAGCAGAGCAGGACCCTGTGGGCCCCTCCCGGGTGAAAGCCCTTCCCGTGTCCCCTGTCTCTTGGTTGTAGGAAAATAGGCTTCATTCAGCTTCCATGACCCTCCCTGAGTTCCAAAGGACAGATTCAAAAATTGCTCATCAGAGAGGGGACACAAAAAACAGGGCAGAGCAGTCAGGAAGCAACAGTGCAGCCTTGGGGCAGGTCCTGACCCCCTCAAGGAACATCTGTAACAAAATGTTTGCGTTCTTCTGTAGAAACTAGGGCCCCCACCCGAGGGGAGGACTTCAGGCTGAGCACCAGATTCCTGGAGCACTGCACCAACATCTCACCATCAGCCAATCAGAAGAAAATCTGCACACAGTGGAAGATGATGAACAACCTCCTCCCCACCCCAACGACTCTCGCTTTAAAGACGATCACAGTCAAGCAGAAACTTTGCAGTTAGGGCTTCCCTGGTGGCTCAGCTGGTAAAGAATCCGCCTGCAATGTGGGAGACCTGGGTTTGGTCCCTGGGTTGGGAAGATCCCCTGAAGAAGGAAAAGGCTACCCACTCCAGTATTCTGGCCTGGAGAATTCTGTATATAGTCCATGTACTATAGGACTGTATAGTCCATGAGATCGCAAAGAGTCGGACATGTCTGAGCGACTTTCACTTCACTTTCACTATGAACATGAGTTTGCCATCTCTCCCCAGGTTCCTAGCCTGCTAAATAAAGCAGCCTTTCCATTCCTACTGGCACTTGTCTCTCAAGTACTGGCTTTCGGGCGTCAAGCAGCTGAACCTGGTGACGCTTCCTCACAGAGGCTCCCTAATCCACCAGCCAGTCTGCACATCGGGATGATCCACTTCCTGTGTGATGGTGGGATGACCAGCTGGGCACCTGTGTCCTGCGAAGGCCAGACCTCAAGTCATTGCTTCCTCCATATCCTCCTGGGTGCGGAGTTCAAGCCTAAACACAGACCAGGGGTCTAACAAGCACCTACTAAGAAAACATCAAGGCCCATGACAACCTCACCTACCCGGCAGGTCCCTCCAGCCCCTTCGCAGGGGCAGAGAAAGCCGAGTGACCCATGCAGAAGGGACACGCACCAGCTCAGATGCAGATGGTGAAGTGGTCACGGGATCCTCACATCCCTGGACTCCCGGCTGCACACAGGAGCCTGGTGGGCAGCTCTACACACAGGGAAGGTGGAGTCACTGGATGGAAGGAACTAGGCCCCCATGACTGCGGAGCAGGAGCAGAGCTGCCCCCGCCCCACCCTGAGCCTCACCCGAGGACGAACCCTTAACACACAGGCAGTCTCCTGCACTGCAGGCAGTTTCTTTACCTACTGAGCCAGCTGGGAAGCAAAGCCAAATATACCTCCTTCCCACAAAAGGCCAGGAACGCTGCCTGAGGCAAAGGCTCAGGGAGTATCTGGGCAGGTAAGGCCGGAGGGCCCAGGGACAGAGACCAGAGCGGAGGGCTCCAAGCAGGCACACAGGCAAGCCTGAGGCTCGGCACCCTGTGCTCTGGCCTCGACTCCACCAGTCCCAGACACTCTGGTCCACAGGGCCCTCAACACTGGCCCTTCCAGGACCTGGAAGCTTGGGCCAACCAGCAGAGGCCCAGAGCTGGGCCGTGCACCCAGGCACCTGCTCGCTTACTGCTGCTTCAGACCGCTGCTCCTGCGAGAATGACAGAGCTCCTCCCAGCCTCAGTTTCACCATCTGTAAAGTAGGAGTAACAGCACCGAGGGATGCCCCGAGGAGCAGCACCTGTGTAAAGAAACCCATGACAGCCCACAGAGCCTCCACCTGATGCGTGCATTCCTCCCCCAGGCCTTTCCTAATCTTCCACACGTCTGCCCTGCACTCGCCCTGGGGCCTCTACGAGCCAAAAAGGCCTTCCCTCCAGCTGAGTCTCAACTCCCAGCCTCCCTGGGTTCTCCAGCCACAACTCTGCCTCCAGGTCCATGACACTCTGCTGTGCTTCAGCTCAGAATGATCATAGTTTCGAACAATATCACACAAATTCAGGCCTAACAGCTGCTGTTGGGAAGGAATTGGTGAACAGAGGTCCATTCTTGGAGGTGGTGGGGCTTGGCAGGGGAGGCCAGGCTCTGCTGTCAGACCTGGTCAGCCACTGGGAGCCATGGCACCTCCACGAGCCACCTTCCTGTAAGATGAGGATATGCCTGCTAGCGGGAGGAATCCACGCCCCTGTCCCCTATCAGAGGGGAGGGTGGAAGGAGACCCCACCCCAGCCCTAGGACTGGACAGCCTGGGATCCTATTCAAGGGATCTGTGGGGTCCCTCTGTGCCGGAGAAAGCCTGTAGGGAGGCCGCCTCCTCCTTCCCCTTCGGAGAAGGGACCCAGATCTCTCCTACTTTCTGCTCCAGCCCCTGTGCCGAGTGGGGGAGGTGGGAGAGGGTAGGCTCAGGCTTTGGACTGGGACCCTAAGAACAAGGCCGAGCACATGAGTGGGTTTCAAAACAGCAGTTTGGGGTTGCTGGTACTTAAACGCTGGAAAGTGATGTGTCTCAGAAAAGCAAGCACAGGGAAACAAGAGATGTGCTGCAGTTGGTGTACATTCTCACCTGCAGACCCAAACAAGCCGACCCAGGGCCCATGGGGCTTGCGCTCACTCAGCAGGGAACAGTCCATCTGTCCCCTCCTGCGTCCGCCCATTTGCCCAAGGCCTGCTCGCTGACAATGACACTGAACAGACAGCGTGGCAGTAAATTCACCCGATTTAATCAATGAACCTGCCTTGTTCGTTCAATGAACACGGTGGCTGACAGGATTCAGTGCCGTAACCTAGATTCAAATGCACATCTCTGGACTCCAGTGGGAAGACTGAGGCTCTGGGTGGGCTGTGGATATTCCTCTAAATCAGGGGTCCCCAGCATCAGGGGTCTGATGCCTGATGATCTGTGGTGGAGCTGATGTAGTAACAACAGAAATAAGGTGCACAGTAAATGGAGCACACTTGAATCATCACAGAACCATCCCCCACCCCACACCGTTCCACAGAAAGAGTGTCTTCCATGGGCCGATCCCTAGTGCCTGCCGCTCTGAAGGACTGGGTGTGTGGGTGTGTGTGGGTGTGGGGGGGAGTGCCCTGAGCAGGACAAGCCCAGGCCCTTCAAGTCCCTGCTCCCCACCCCGCATCACCTGGCCCCTCAATCCTCCCACCCCGGTCAGCATGGCTCCATCCTTCCAGCAGCTCCAGCCAAGACACAGATCAGTGTGGGCGCCTGGCTGCCTCTTTCTCTCAAGCCTACACCCCACCCATCAGTGACTCGTGCCAGCAGCACCCTCCTCAGAGGTCCAGACGTCAGCCCACCTCAGCACGTCTGGCCCCTGCAGCCCTTCTGTCCCCACGAGCACTGTGGCCCCTCCCACCCTCTGGCTGTGGCCTGTGGCCTCCTGGCTCTAGACGTCCTGGTCAGCTGTCCTCTGTGAGGCAGCTCTTTCTTGGGTAACAGGGCAGCTCCCTCACCTCCTGTGAGTCCTCCCTAAAAACCAGCTCCTGCAGGGAGCCTCAGGGACAGCCCGCTTTAAGAGTGCAGCTCAGCCCCAGTGACTCACCTGCAAACCACAAACCTCCAAGGGACTTTCTGCAGGAACTTATCTGCAACTAAGTTGCTGTGAATAAAGGGCTGACGAGCGCTCACGCTGAGCACCGCAGGCCTGGGTGCTCACACATCTAGATGGGAGAGGACACACGGTTTCACAATAAGCCCATGGCACATGGGGGCACCTCAGGGGCCAGGTCTCGGGGACCCAGAGATGAAGAGGAGGCGCCCTCAGAAAACGTACCACAGAGAACACGAGTGGTGGACAATCTGAGGGCCACGCTGGTGGGACGTCTCCCAAGACCTTCCCTGGCTGGTTCCCCCAGTTCCAGCAGGGGCACCCCGGGTGCTGAATGCAGGGATGAGCTGACCCCGTGTCCTTCACGTCACTCCCCTCACCCCCACGCCCCAGGCTCCATCTGCCGCCCGATTTTACATCAGCTCCCCAGGACACTGTGGACAAAGCGCGGCTCTGAGCACACAGGCCATCATGAGAGCCGCGGTCAGTCTGGGAACTCTCCCACAAGGTCCCGACTGCAACCAGCCTCACAGCCTGCTCCTCTGTCATCTGGGCCACTCGAAGCCCTCACATAATTAAATGAAAGTCTGTCTCTGTGCTGGACTCTCGGCAAGACCACAGAAATCCCCAAATACATGTGTTTGGGATGGAAGAAACCATCCAGTATTTATTGATTCCCACTGTCTGTGAAGACATGCGTCTCCCAAAGGATCAGAGAGGAGAGGACCAGGGCTTCCCTGGGACCCGGGGCTCAGCTTGTCTGCAGCCAATGAAGGAAAGTGTCATCACAGACCCAAGGCCCCACCCCCAGGCACTCACTCAAAGGTGGGTTCTAGACGTAGCCGGCAGGGAACTCTGGCTCCCAGCGCTGGACTGTCCTGTTCTCTGCCTGAGACACTTTCTCTTCTTTTTCCACCCAAACCCAAGGCTGCAGGGCCTGGCCTGTGCCTGTCTCTGCCTCCCCCCGCCCAGAACTGGCCACCTGGAGGCTGGGGCTGACTCCCTCCAGCCACCGCGGCGGAAGCCCCTCCCCACCCCCTCCCCACCCCGACCCTGTTCCTGTGCTCCTCCCTTGTGGGAGAGGTCTGTGCTCTCAGTGAAGAGAGCGGCCAACACGGGTGTGGCCGCAGCTGCTCAGGGCTCCTGGGGCCAGAGTGCACAGAGCGGGTGCCCTCCCAGGGCGGTGGCCCACACCCCAGCTGCAGCAGCACCCTCTGCTCGCTGACCCGTCCTAGGGGGCTCAGTGACAGGGCTCCTAGCCCAGCCAGAAAACTACACTTGACAGACAGGACCTTGTGCTGCAAGCTGCAGAATCCCATGCTGGTGGATCTAAGCAGAAAAGTTGCATCTTCATAAAGGTCTGGGCTGACTTACAAAACCTGGGCAGGAAAATGGCTGAGCCGGCCCGTGGAGCCCACGTTGGCAGCAGGGACAGCTCTGCTCGGCGCTCTCCTCCCCACCTTTCCCCTCCACGCTGTCCGCCCCTGCTGCCGACGGCCCTGCGCACATGGTGTGGCCGACAGTCCCCACTTGTTTTTAATTCATCGTTAATTGGAGGATAACTGCTTTACAATATTGTGTTGGTTTTTGCCATACGTCAACTTGAATCAGCCACAGGTATACACATGTCCCCCCTCCCTCTGACAGCCCCCACTTTCAACACTCTGGCTGCAGCCACCAAAGAGGTCAAACGCAAGGATCCTCCCCGAGCCCCCACCCCAGCTCTCTCCCAGGGCAGGTGCCCCCTGGCTGGAGGGGACACACTGTAGCACAGGTGCTGCCCTGACACCTGAGCCTGTGGGGCGAGTGCCCACCCAGAGGCGGGAGGTGGGGCCGGACCAAATGGTCTCAAGTCACAGCCGAACAGAGAGCCCCTACGGCAAGTGCTTCTTAACCTTCAAAGAGAAAAGTCAAAGAACTCGCAGTGGTCGTTGCCTTTCACATTATTTTAAATGGACAACATAAATATGAATTAGGTATAAACGCTTTTCTTGGAACTCTTAAACTAAAGCTAAAAGGGATCTACAAATTAACAACAAACAGAACCCCAGCACAAATGAACTCAAGTGCAGCTTAATTTAACATGATAGGTGCGGCTTCTATACAGAAGCCATCACCCAGACGTGACCTTAAGTGACTCCAGAAGGACTATCCTGCCATACCTTCCACCCCATCCTTGCCTGGCCTGAGGCCTGGAAGCCTGCAATGGCTACTGAGATTTTCCCAGCAGCTGGCCGGTCACAGGAACGGCGGCCCGCAGCCACGGTCCCCCAAAAGGAAGCTGTCAAGCTGGGCAGAGGGCGGGGATGGGGCCACGCTCCCTGGACTGTGAGTGGGGACCCAGGGACGGCAGAGCACCCCAACACACTGTTTCGCTCTCTTACATGAGATCAAGAAAGCTGCAGAGAAAAGTGCAACACGCGGCTTGGGGGCTTCTGTGTAAGAACGGGTGCCCAGCACCACCCTTGGGACCCCGTAGTGGGCGCAAGCACTGTGGCCGTGGAACAGGGCGGCCGACCGTCTGTCCCACTTGCCACTCCCGAGTTAGGCTCTCCCTAGACTTGCTATCTGCTGCCTGATTCTCACAAAAGGCCAAGCTTCTCTTAACATTTTCAATACGTGCGAGGAGTTCCAGAGAGGAGATGACCACAACCTGCCAGCCCAGAGTGCACCCCGCCCCCCACCGGCTGCTCACCGCCTCACCTGGTCTCCATGGAAAGAAAACCTTCTCAGGTAGAAAACGCCTGCCCAGGTGGCCATGCTCGCTGCCTGGCAGCGTATGACAGACAGGACCCAGGCTCACGGGGCCAGAGGGCTTGTCCAAGGTCATGAGCTACAGAGGGAAGTCAAGACCAGAAGGTGGGTCTTTCTAGTCCAGTCTCTCTCCCAAAACCAACACAGGGCACCAGGACCAGTAATTTAAGCGACAAACGCTAATAAAAGGCATAAGCTTGTCCACTTGCAGAGGTGCTCGATCTTTAAGCTCTTTCACAAGTTATCATTTTTGTCTTACAATGTTTATTTGGAACATTATTTTCTTTACTCCATCCCTTTTCAGGACCTCCTCTGAAGGAAATAGTTCATATTCAAGACATGCTAAACAGAATTTCCTTCTCTGTCACCAGCCACATTCTTTACAAGTGTCTTCTCTGGGTAACCAGTCCTGAGCCCGTGTCCGGCTTTTGGTCAGCACCACAGACACGAGCGATGGAACGGGTCTTCTTAGAGGACGCAAGAGAGAACTCTGGGATGAGAACAGTGTCTTTTATTGGGGGGGGGGGCATAATTTCATGTTTGCGCTCCTTTTCCTAAGCGGAGATTAAGCTTCTTGACAAAAATAACCTATTTTTGTCAAAATATTTCAAAATAAATTACTTTAAAAACCACAAAGTGAGCAGGATGAACGGACAAAACAAGCCAACAATACTGATACTGAAATTTAAAAAATATATATATGTGTGTGTATACATACATATACGTACATATACATAAAATGTTGCACATTTCTGATGGTGGAGACCGGGTTTGTAGAATACCATAAAGTCATGTTACATTTCAGTGGGAAAGAAGGATGAAAAATACACTGACCCCAAGTCAGCAAGTCATCACTCCGGACCTATTTTGGTGCTGACACATTAACGTAATTAGCAGGGGGTCCTCTGCTCTTTGCTTGACTACTGTGGTTTCCTCCTCTGCACTGCCTCCAACAGGTTTGATTCGTTCACTATAGAATGTCCCGCTTTAGTCAGTGAAGAATGTGCCGAGGAGCTTGGGAAATAGTCACTGAGCTGTCCCCAGCTCACACTGGTGGTACACACTCCACAATTCAAGAATAATACACATTCCTCCCCCTCCTTACAAAATGCCCACAACGTCCTTCAAGTTTTTCCAAGGAACATGAACCAGCGTGTCACTCAGGCAGTGGCCTGACACAGGGAAGTAGCAGACCCTACGTGGAGACACACAGGTCTTGACCAGCGTTAACCCACCCAGGGACACTACTGTCTCGAAGACCTGCCTGTATTTTTCACAAACCTAATGCCAAGTGCACTCCCAGCAGAGAACCCGGACGCCCCCACCAGGCCCGACCCAGTGGAGCCGCACCTGCTGGTGAGTGAGCAAGCAGAAGCCAGGCTTTGGTTCCATTCACTAGAAGACAAGTTGTTAGTGCAGGACTTCAGCTTCCCAAACTCCATTCTAGTGGAGCTTTCGGAAAACATAGGCAGGTCCAGCTCCCAGAGCTGACCCATCAGAAGGCCTCAGGCTCTCCCCAGGTTCTGGGGTTTCTGCGCTGGCCTCAGTCCACACAGCGCTTCTGATCTGCCACACGCACGGGCAGCCCACCATGGGCTCCTGCTGGGCCCCGCACTCCAGCACCTTCTGCAGGACGCTGTGCGGGCCTGACGAGGCACGGCAGGTCCACGCCACTGTCATCCACGTTACCTTCTGGAGGACCACGGCCAAAGCGGGCCTGACCGTAACTGGAAAGTTCCATGTGCTTCAGATGACATGGGCAGGGTGGGTTCAGTTCATTGCTTATTTTTTCAGTTTATTTTTATAATCACTAGGAGAGTTTGTTTTCTAAGCCAGAAGCGTCAAAGTTGGCCTTCTATTCATGAGAGAATATAAAACTTTCTGAGCAGGAACATTATTCCATAAAGGGCTAGAAATGCGAAGCATCACCACAGATCAATGAAATGCCGGGAAGACAGTTATTTCTGGAACAAGGCAGTGAGCCAGGAGACTGGGATGGCCGGCCAGCCCCAGGCCTTCCAGTGGGCAGCACCCAACCAGGCCAAGCTCACTTTCTGCACCAACAAACCCAAATGGGAGGGAGACGTCCCGGGCGACACGCTGTGGGATGCCCCGCAGAGCACTCGTCCTGCGAGCTTTACCACGTGTGGGTCTGGTGGGGGTGTACCGGCTGCTCCTCCAGCTGCTACCATGGACACTACCCGGTGGAGAACACAGCAAACTTCGACAGGACTTCAGGGCCCCGGGTTCACACAGGGAATACAGGGCAGGCTCCTCTGTGCCAGGTGACCTCTCCAGCTTCAGCTGCTCGGCTGTGTTACTCGGCTGTGATGCAACTGAGACAGGGACTCGCTCTGTGGCTGACAGGCAGGGAGGCGGGCATGGCCCACAGGAGAGTCCTTTCTTGCCCACACTTCACCTGGGCACCTGGGCCAGGAGGAGGAGGCTTGGCCAACAGAGAGGTGAGCAGCCCCCACTCCCCCACCAGGGCTGACCTCCCCGTCTCCCTTTGCCCATCCTTCCCTCCCAGAGCTGAGGGGGAGACTGGCGTGTGGGGAGAGGGCCCATGGCTCCCCTACCAACTGTGTTTCCCTTCACAGGCCGCCCCTCAAAGATGGCCTGGAACCCCCATCCTGACCAGGGCAAAGAGGAGCCTCACTGAGGCCTTCCAGGGGCCTGTCCCACGGCAGTCTGGCCATGGCTCTGAGTGCAAAGCCAACAGTGGCAGGGACGATGAGAACCCAAGAAGGTGATTCAGAAAGAGCTGAGGGCAGTGACCGGAGCCCCAGTTGTTTCTCAGGGTGGCGCTCAAAGCTGCCCCAACCGAGTGCAGGTTGGGGGAGCCCCAGCAGGCAGGTCAGGCGCCATCCACACCCAGTTCATGCTCAAGAGCACACCAGCCAGCCGTGCCACCACACCCCAACCTCCAGTGAGGGCAGCCCGACAGGGGCAGACCGGGGCCGGGGCAGACAGCAGCTCTGCGCTCCACTGGCAGGCCTGGCCCGGCGGCCATTGACCGCCTCCGCCACCCCGCCCCCCGCCACACCCACCCCGAGTGACCCTGGAGCCTGCAGCCTGGAACAGCAGCTGTTCGCTCATGTGTCCAGCAGGCACTCTGAGGAGATGCCAGGTGAGTCAGAGGTGCCCCTGCTTACAAGCACCCGGAGACGTAACAAAGGAGTAAGACGTTCAGACAACACCGAGACAGAGGGAAATGCAGGCCCCGGGCTGTGGGGTGGTGAGGAAGGGAGATGGTCCAGATGCAGCGTGGACAGCGCTGACTGCAAAGGCCCAGGCTCGCTCACGGACCACCACTCCAGGGGGACAGGGAAGCCTTGTGCTGCCGGGAACGGATCGCCCGGGCTGCAGGGCCAGGACGGGGTCAGTGCGAGGGAGTCCCTGACACCAGGCCCCGGCGCTGGGATCCAGACCGCAGGCGCTGCAGAGCTCTCCTGCGTACTCCTGAGCTCTCGTCTTGGGCTTCTGAAAACAAACCCTTCGCTCCCTCGGTACAAACCATCTCAGGCCTCGTAAGGCTGGGCCAAGGTGAGGACCAGCACATAAAGGACAGCTCTCTGTCCCAGCAGGTCTCCGGGGGTCCAAAGGCCATTTTGTCATCAGGACAACGGGAGTCAGGACAGGCTCCCCAGCTCTGAGGGAAGCGCGATTCAATTCTGCAAATACAAAGTGAAACCCAACACGGCAACAACCACAGAAGGAACTAAAACCACTTAGTAACTGAAGAGGCCAAGCAATTTCTGGTCTGTTAGCACATACCTTACACTAGAGCCATTTTCGCTTTTGAGAGGCCCCCTCCACGACCACACCCTAGGCCAAGAGGGATGTGACCCCTCAAGGAAGTTACCAGAACCATCTTTCCTTTCTTTCATTGTCCCCTTGTTCCAGAAAGATCCCTAGGGTGGTTGTGCTTTTTGTTTAGAAAAAGAATGCTAACAAGAATAGCTGTATTAAAAAAAAAAAACAGTCCAGATATAACCTTTAGGGTTATTTCTTTGTCTCTGAAATTCACAGTTGAGTTCTATGGTGCAGAGAATGCATTGAGGACAAAGGCCTCCATAAGGTGTCTCCCTGGCACACACTTCGTGTAAAATTACCATCGCCAAGAGCAGCGACAGAGAAAACTAATTAAAATCTCTACTTGTGCTTTCACTTTTTTTTTTTAAACATTCTTGGGAGTTGGATACTAGAGATCAGGGAAAATGTGCCTTCAAAATTCATGCTTTAGATTTGTTCCCATGTCCCACTAGAAGAAATGTGCAGAAAAACTAAAAGCCGAAAGCTGGCCTAGAGCAAGGTACCTCCTCCCAGACACCTAGGCCCTGACCCCTGGGGAGCAGTCAGGACCCTGGCAGAGAGCCGGAAACCTCCAGCGCATGGAACGTCCTGCTCCCTTGGCTGACTCGGCCAGACCCACACAGGCACCACCCAGCACCCCAGGACCATCGTCCCACCCACTCACCGGGGTGAGCAGAGCAGCTCGGGAAGGGGCCGGATGCACACCCATCGGGCAGGGACTGACCCGAAAGGGAGCAGGTGCCAGTGCGTCCATCTGAAGTCTGGGGTCCCTCAGACACCCTGACACGCTGCTCACAGCAGTGGTGCGGCTGCCAGAACCGTGCCACGGAACACCGCGCGGAGCATCAGACGCTCACCAGCCACACGCAAGACAGAAACTCAGGGAAACACAAGTGACCCAGAGTCAGGGTCTTGGCTGCTCTGGGTTTTAACTCAGCCATCAGGCCTCAGGCAATTCACTAACTCTGGGTAGCTGTGTGCCCTTCCTGCTGGGTGAGGCCCCGGCCTCCCCACTGCTTCTTCCCCAATCTACTACCCTACCCACTAGGCTGCCCCACACTGAGTAACTGCGTGTGCTCTGCCTGTCACGTGCTCCTCACAAAGCCTTCCCCAGCTCCGGGGAAGTGAAGACTCCTGCCTTGGCGAGGATGCCACGGGGCAGAGAAGAGCGGCATCTTCCCACCACCCCGAGGACAAGAAGCAAGTCTGGGCCACACAGCGGGACTCCAGCCCCTCTCTGGCCCCCTCGCAGAGACAGCACGGGTCACAGCACCCCCTGAACAGTAGGCCCTCGGGGTTGGGCGGGGGCTGGGGGGGATGACTTCTGTCATGACTGCACTGTAGCACTGGCTCAGAGGTTTTTCTTTAAGTAAGTGTTTTAACTTAAATTTCCCACACGTAACATCTTGAATTAGTTAAATATTCAAGTGTATAGAAACGAATTTATTCAGATTCAAGGCTGGCATCCAGGGGCAGACAGGCCCCTGGAGGAGACACAGGGCCTGGAGCCAGGCACCTGAGCCCCAGCCGCCACCCGTTGCTGGCCTGTGGGCAGCTCCTCTCAGAGCCCCGGTCCTCTGTCATCAGCTGGGGACACAACCTCACCTTAGAGACCTGCTGCAGAGCCCAGTGAAGGAAGAGTGTGTGCTGTGAGAAGGCATTCTGCCATGTGTGGGACCTTCCCTTTGAAAACCACTTAAGTAAGACAAACGTAAGACAGCTTGAACAGAATCTACCCCCCCTGCCTACCTTGGCTGAAAAGCAGAGAGAAAGACCCTCCAAGATGATGAAATTCAGGAAAGACAAATCAGTGGACAAAGACATTTTCTCCACTATTAGGAAGCAGGTGGTAATGAGAGCTGTGTGAACCAGGTCTCTGGTTCTTCCTCCTTTGAACTGGGAGCTTTTATTGTGGGTATCATGCCCAGTCTCCATCCATGTATATTGAGAGAAGGTAACTTGTCATTTCCCTTCATGGATCACAGTCTTGTCATGGCAAAGGGGCTTACATAAATAAGTGAAGCTATGAGCCATGCTGTGCATAGAGAAAGCAAGGGAATTCAAGAAAAACATCTACTTTTGCTTCACTGACTATGCTACAGCCTTTGACTATATGGATCACAATGAAATGTTGATAATTCTTAACAAGACAGGAATATCAGACCACCTTATCTGTCTCCTGAGACACCTGTATGAAAGCCAAGAAACAACAGTTTCAAGAGTACATGGAATGACAGACTGGTTCAAAATTAGGAAACGAGTCCGACGAGGCTGCATATTGTCACCCTACTTATTTATCTTATGTGAAATGCCGGGCTGAATGAATCACAAGCTGGAATCAAGACTGCTGGGAGAAATGCCAACCATCTCAGATATGCAGATGATACCACTCTAATGCAGAAAGTGAAGAGGAACTAAAGAGCCTCTTGATGAGGGTAAAAGGAAAGGGTGAAAATGCTGGCTTAAAACTCAACATTCAAAAAACGAAGATTACGGCATCCAGTCCCATCACGTCATGGCAGACAGAAGGGGAAAAAGTAGAAGCAGTCACCGATTTTATCTTCTTGGGCTCCCAAATCACTGTGGACGGTAACTGCAGCCATGAAATTAAAAGACTCTTGCTCCTTGGAAGGAAATCTAAGACAAACCTAGATAGCATATTAAAAAGCAGAGACATCACTTTGCTGACAAATCTGCATTGTCGGAGCGTTGATTTTTCCAGTAACCACATACGAATGTGAAAGATGGACCATAAAGATGGCTGAGCACCAGAGAACTGATGCTTTTGAATTGTGGTGCTAGAGAAAACTTTTGAGAGTCCCTTTGGACTGCAAGGAGATCAAATCAATCAATCCTAAAGGAAATCAATCCTGAATATTCATTGGAAGGACCAATGTTAAAGCTGAAGCTTCAATACTTTGGCACCTGATGTCAAGAGTCGACTCACTGGAAAAGACCCTGACTCTGGGGAAGATTGAAGGCAAAAGGAGAAGAGGGTGGCAGAGCATAAGATGGCTGGAGAGCATCACTGACTCAATGGACGAGTTTAAGAAAATTCTGGGAGATGGTGAAAGGCAGGGAAGCCTGGCGTGCTACAGTCCATGGGGTAACAAAGAGTTGGACACACTTAGCGACTGAACAACAATAACTTGTCATTTCGTCCATCAGATGTTAAGCAATAAACAACCATATCTCTATTAAAAAAGAAAGAAAAGAAACAGGAAAAGAAAGTGTGTGTACAGGCTTCGTAGATCACAAGTTAAATTTAAGTGACCCTACACCTTGCTGAGAGTCAAATGAGCTACAAGGGCAAAAATGCACTGAAAAGGTAGGAGTTAAGATTGAAATCTTTAAATGACACCTTCTTTCTGGAGGGTGACACAGCCTGGGTTGTGGGCAGTGGGGGGGCTTCCCCAGGAATTAGATCTGGGCCTGCCAGCGACGCCTCCTGTGGCTCCCCCGGCAGACGTGGCAAGATTCTGCTGGGCGTCAGGTCCAAGCTCACTCAAGCCACAGCCTGAGGGGGCGGTCTGACACCCTCCACCTGATCACTAAAGGTCATGAGTCTTGCCAAGAAAGATACTCCTCCTCTACAAAGAAGGATCTGTCCCTCTTGTCCTTGAGAAGTTGCAGCTCTCTCTGTGGGGACGGGGCATATATGGCAATGTTCTGTACTTTCTGCTATGAAGCCAAAACTGCCCCAAAAAATGAAATTAATTTTTTTAAAAAGATCTTCTGACACTAACTCCAGCAGAGTTTTTAATTTCCCTGCCCTAGATGGCCTAGAAAAAAAAAGAGGGAGAAATAATCATGAGAAAACGTACACACGAATTAGCAGTTAAGCCTTTTAAGGCATAAATTCTAGAGTTCCGTATTCATCCGATTTTCTTGGAGCAACATTCTGAAAAGCCCCGAAATTTCAAATAAATATAGCACTCTGCAGATCTTAAACAAGGCTGGCTGAGAGGATTAAATGATGTACCCAAAGAAAGGTTCACAAAGAGAAACCGCGAAGCAGCTCTAAAAATACTGTGTGCCACAGTTTCAGAAAAACGGGATCAAAACGCAAGGCGAACCCGGCATTTCTGGGATAACTGCTGCCAGCCGACCTTGTTCTGGGTGCATTACCGTGCCCACCACTCAGTCACGCAGATGGCTTCTGCCCCCAGGCTGGTCATTACACAGATCTGAAGGAGGTCGGAGAGAAGACTGTGTCCAAAGCAGCCCCTTTACTCGTAATTATGTTGCACGTCTGTATTTCTGAGTGGGACTACTTTCCCAGCTGGTCAGTGGGCCAATCTGTCAATAACACGGTGGGGATCAACAGAGAACCCTGAGACCCCACACTAGCCACGCATCAGTCTGCCCGGTGGCTGTAACACGGTATCACAGAAGGGGGGACAGACACAGCACACACGTTTTCCCGCAGCTCTGGAGGCTGGACGCCCAAGATCAGGCTGCTGGCAGGCTCTCCTGAAGCCCCTCCCCTTGGTGTGCGCGCGGCATCTTCTCCGTGTCCTCACATGGACTGTTCTCTGTGCACCTCCCCGGCATCTCATCTTCTTCTTATAAGGTGTGTGTGCGTGCTTAGTCATGTCCAACTCTCACAACCCCATGGACTGTAGCCTGCCAGGCTCCGCTGTCCAGGGAATTTTCCAGGCAAGACAACTGGAGTGGGATGCTATTTCCTCCCTAGTCCAAATCCAACTGGACTAGGGCCTATTCTTATGACCTCATTTAAACTTAATTAACTCTTTAGAGATGCTATCTCCAGATACCAGAAATGGCCTTCTCCCTGTCCTCCTTCAGCTCTCCTTAATGGCCAGCCTGGTGGCAGAAGCCTGAGTGGCTGTGGGTCTGGCGTGCACAGCGATGCACCTGAACAGGGTCGCCCAGCAGCAGCTCTTTCAGAAATGCCAGACTTGCCTTCCAAACCTCAGGAGCTAGGGACTTAACATGTGAATCTGGTAGGGGCGTGGGGAGAGACACACACCTCAGTCTGTGACAACATGCTTGCACACCAGATGCTACTTGGCATTCTCTAATACACTGCACAAGCCCAGCAGCTATGCTGGTGGGTGCTGCCAGGAAGAGTCAAGGACCGGACCTGGTAAAGCGATCCCTCTCCCCCTTTCTGCTCACAAAGGGTGCAGCCTTGACACTGAGCAGAGGCCCTGAATCCCCTCTCTCTCCTCCCCAAGTCAGACCTCTGGGGAGCGGGGAGCCGTGGTTAAGTACTTCCCAGTCATTATCTGAGTGTCCAAGGTGACCTTGCTAACACTTCAACCCACTGTCAGAGATGGAAAAGTGATCAATACTAGGTCACAAGGTCACACCAACCCCAGGTCATAAACTCCAGGCCCCAAGCACCTCCCTCACTCCAGGGCTGCTCCTTTTATCTTTACAGCCTCCTGGTCAGGTGTGTACCTGTTCCGAACACATTTAAAATACACCTTTGACCAAAAGACCCAGGATAAATGGGAGACAGAGGAGAGCTCTATCCAGAGAAAGCTAATAAAATTTCTTTCCATGTAGAATTAAAGAAACACAGGCAAGCTCTAATATTTAGTTTATACCCTTCTAATAAACACCAGTGGAAAGTGGCAAGGGCCTAGGCGTCTCTGCCTTTTTCATTCCTCCTTCCTCATTTCCTGCTTTTCTTCACATTACGTGAATATTCTCCAGAGTAACCTTTAATTCCTCTACCCGCCTAATTCCAGTGAGATATGGAAACACTGTTTCTATACCGTTCTATTTCTTTTTCTTTCTGTTCAATTATTGTTATACATATTATTCTTATATATATTACAATCCCCTAAAGAGATTGCTATCATTTCTTTATATAATTTCATGTTTTCAAAGAAGTGAGAGAAGGGAAGCAAGTACATATTTACAGAGTTTGTTACATTCACCTTATTATTCACTATTTCTGGTTCTCTTCCTATTGTCCTGTGGAAATTCCTTACACCAATACAGTTTTGCTCACACCTGCTTCCTTTATGCTGTCAAACACATTACTTTTTTAGATGTCCTAGGCCCAAGAACAAAGTAATATACATTTTACTTTAAAAAGATGTTTTTAAAAATCAGTTAAGAAAGGAGAGATACATGCATTTACGTTGTCTCATATATAATTCCGCACTCTCTGTCTTCCTCATATGGATTTGAATCATCAGCTGTGGTCATTTGCTTTCAGCCCAAAGGAGTTCCTTTTATTTTCTGTAAGGTGAGTCTGCTGACCACAAATTCTCTGGGGGGTTTTCTGGCTTATTTTTTCATTGAAAATATCTTTATTTCACCTTCATTTCTGAGAGACATTTTTCTGGATATAAGATCCTTGGTTGGCTTTTTTTTTTTTTTTCTTTCAGGACTTTGAATATGCCATCCACAACTCTGCCCCTGGTCTCCACTGTTTCCAATAACAGAAGTCTGTTAATCTTACTGAGATTCTCAGTACAATTGAGTCATTCTTCTCCTGCTGCTTTTTGAGATTTTTTTCTTTGTCTTTCCAACATTTTTTTTTTTTTTTTTTTTACTATGAAGTGCCTGGGTGTGGATTTCTTTGTGTTCATGCTGCTTGGGAGAGTTCATTATGTTTCTTGGATGTGGAGGTTGTTTTTTCATCTAATTTGGGAAGTTTTCAACAAGATTTCTTCTCATATTTTTTTCTGTTCCTCTCTCTCCTCTTGCAAAACTTGTATTACGTGTACTTTCTTGAGCTTCATGGTGCCCCACATTTCTTGAGGTTCTGTGCATTTTCTTCACTTTTTTCTACCATTTGAACTGCATAATCTCCATCACTCTATCTTCAAGTTCACTTCTTCTACTTTCTTCTAGTTGACATCTACTGTTTTGGTCCTCTGGTGAATTCTTCATCCTGGTTATTTTACATTTCAACTCCAGAATTTCCATTTAGTTCATTTTATTGTTTTTTTTTTTTTTTTTTGTATTCTTTAATTGATCAAACACTGTCATCAGACCTTTCTTTACTTCTTTAAGTGTGATTTCCCTTGGTGGTGGTTTAGTTGCTAAGTCGCATCCAGCTCTTGTGACCCCAAAGACTAGGCCATCAGGCTCCTGTGTCCATGGGACTTCCCAGGCAAGAATACTGGAGTGGGTTGCCATTTTCTTCTCCAGGGGATCTTCCCGACCCAGGGATCGAACCTGGTTCTCCTGCGTTTCAGGGGGATTCTGTTATATTTACAACAGCTGCTTTAAAGTCTTTGTCTGTTAAACCCAACATCTGGGCCTTCTTTCTGGTAATTTCTGACGCTTTAAAAAACAAAATCACACTTACTTATTCCTTTGCAAGTTATCCTTTTCTCTTAAAAATTAGACCTTGTAGGCAATATATAGCCGCAGTTCTGAATACTGATCTTCTCCCTGCAGGGCTTGTTTCTGAGTGCTTATTTTTCCAGTGACTCAGCTGAACTATTAATAGTTTAGTCGAATCTATCCCCTCATGACTCCCTGCTATCCCCAGCCTCTGATGCTGTTCCTCAGGGAACATGGCCTTGGGTGTGCACAGTCTCCCTGGGATGACAATGGTTTTATAGGGCTTTCTTTTTCTCTTCCCTGATCTCTCTGTGAAGCTCCCTGCCTCTGAGGTTACTATACCCAGCTATAAGGATCCATGAATTGCTGGCTGATTATTATTTTTGACAATATTCTGGGGCATCAATTGCTGTGAAGCCTGATCAGTTAAATGCAGGCCTTTCTGCAGGGATAATTCTTGATGTCAGTGTTTGAGGCTTGTTCTCACCTCAGGAGGGCTCTTTTTGGCTATCTCTCTCTGGTCTTTGCTCAAGTTCTGGCTGTTGCTAACATGGAGTTACTGGCCTCTTGTTTCTACTGATGACCAAGATCTCCTTGTCTTGTTCCTGACAGCATGCTTACATCTGAACTTCCCGTATTCTGTTATACATAAATCCAGTACCTTTGGGGAGAGTGTCAAAGCTTTCTGTCCTTACAGCTAACCTCTCTTCCTCAGCAAGTCTCTGAGTCCCTGCTCTAGGGCTGGGGTCAAGGGCAGTGGCTCATCTCTCTGAGTGACCCACACATTATGAATGGAGTGCTGGGTGGGGGCAGCAGCTTTTGACGTTGTTTTTTTTTTGGCAGCAGCGCACAGCATGCAGGATCTTCCAGACCAGGGATCGAACCTGCACACCCTGCAACAGCCCTGGGGCTGCCATCTCGTCTGCGGTGTGGGGAAGAGGATGAACCCCACTAAACACGTCTATGACTGGGCTCAAAGGCCCTCCCACCTGGGGCACAAGGGCTGCTTGCTTCCATCTGAAACGCACCCAGCTCGCTGCTCCTTTTCCGGCTACATCTACTTGTGATGCTGGCTCTGCTCTCTTCACCTACAGTCAGGCTGAGCAGCTTCCAGTGGTCTTGTCAACCGAAACCTGCTGCTTCTCCCTCACTAGGGGGCTTGGAAACCAAACTGTCCAGATGAGACCGTGTGTGTGTGTGTGTGTGTGTGTGTGTGTGTGTGTGAACATTCAGATGAGAGCATCCCCTGGGTGGGGCCTTGGGGGCCCCACGGCACCCGTCTACCTTCTGCTGCCCAGGCCCCACCCAGCACTGGGTCTGTGGCTGGGGGTCATGAAACGCTCCTGTGTCAGGGAACCGGTTGTGAAAACAAGAGGCCTTACCTCAAATGCAAGAACAACCAGCCCTGCCATGTTACTACAGCCATGTATGAAAAACCTCTGGAAGTGCACAAAGATCACCTCCCATTCCCTTGTGGAAATACCATTTGTGATGAACTAGGTCTCAGCTGCACTTAGCTATGGATGGAACTCACTGTTCCTGCTACTGTCTACGTGATCCAGTTTAGGCTTTGATTTTTTTCTCCATCACATAAGGAAATGCAACTCTGTTTTTCACCACCATAGTTTTTTTTTTTTTTTTTTTTTTAGTTAATAAGTTGGCATAAAAATGCTTCTCTTCTTTGGAAAGTGTTTTATTTTGTTCTAAGTAAGAGTACACAGTACTATAAAACAATAATTTTGGAAAACAAACCCTCCATGAGCTGTTCTGACACCCAAGGTACCAAATATTTCACGTCAATGTGTTTTCAGCCATTGCAAGCACAGTCTTCCTACTCACCACTTTGCCGGTGCCCCCAGCAGGGGCAGGAGGTGAAGCACCCTGGGTTCCCACCTCACTGATGAGGAGGCACTGGTGTCAGGGTTAATATTGATTCCAGGGCAAGGAGATGTGGAGTCCCAGTTTCAAATGCAATGAGAGAAGGCAGGCATCTCCATGAGGATGATAAAGAAGTCAGGACTGGACTGATCCCAAGTGCCTCTGGAAGCACCTCATGTCAGACCACTGAGGTGTCCAACTCCCTTCCCTGAAACCCAAGCTCTTCCTCCATATGTAACCGTGACACCGCAGCAGAGAGGGGGGCCTGCGTGAGGGCCAACTGAGAGGACTACCATGGGGTCCCAGCCCGCCCATGCGGGCTCCACTCTCCAGAGCAGGCACCATTCCTGACTTCAAAACTTGTTCCCTGACACAGGAGGGTTTCGTGAGCCCCCAGCCACAGACCCAAATACAACATTCAGACAAAACGCTCCTCTCTTTTTAGAGATTCCCATGTGATAAGCAGTCCAGTCTGACAAAGGGAGCCGGCCGAATAACCCAGCCCCTCAAGAGGACGTCCTCCCCTCCCTGGGACCACCGGCACCGCCCCGGCTTCCCTCTTGCTTCCCCCCAAGTCTTCTCCATCTCAGCATCGGCATCCCCATCCTCCTGCCACGGTTCATGCCAGAAGCAAGGCGCCTTCCTCGCTTCATCTCTCAGTCCCTCCCGCCTCAACTCCAGCCCAGATCTGGACACTTCTCACCGTCACCACACCCCCTGCAGGGTCACACGAGTTCTGGGTAAGTTCCATCATCCTGGGCCTTGCTAGACTGTCCACATCACCCCACAGGCACGTGGATCCCACAGAGACGTTAATTCAGTGCAGAAGGAGTGGAAAAGGCAGACAGAACTTGGTGGCTGTGTGGAGTGATGATGGAAAAGCCTGACACAAAACACCATGTCATCCAAAGACAAAACTCAAATAGTTCAAGATGCCCCCACACCATCTCCCTCCCAGAAACAAGTCACACCCAGAGCTGGGGTGGGGAGCACATTCGTAGGCACTCTCTCAGCCTCAGCAAGGGGAGAAGCAGGGTTCGCTCTGCCAGGCAGAGAGCATAGGGGTTAAAGCCCCCTCAGGAGGAGACTGTCAGAGGAGTTCCAGCACACCACACAGAAGCCCCAGAGAAAAGACCCTAAGCCACCTGTACTGATGGTGGTGCCTGGGCAACCCTGAGTCCATCCATCACTCAGCACGAGGGCAGCTCCCGTGCCAACAGGCAGGACAAGATGGCAGGCCGGGCCACGTCCTCAGGGTGCGCCTGCATCCTTCTGCACCTCGACGCCTTCAGCCACTGAGTCCGCCAGGAGATGATGGCCAAATCCCTCGCCTCCTCTCTTGAGGCTAAATCCAGCATTTCTAAGTCAACGAGTCACCCGCTGCAGACTCCCAGCACCTGCTGAAACCTGAGCTCACATTCCCTTCAAAACTGACTTCTCCTGCATCCTCTCCCTTTGAGGCCCACCATTCTCAGGAGCTCAGACATTTCTGGCACGGCTTCGGAACCATCAAGCACGCTGTGCACTCACTGGGTTCTGACCGCTCTCCTTTCAAGATTTCTCTGCCTTCGTAACCCTCTTCTCTCTACTCCCACTGCCAGCCCACACAGGGCTAAGGCAACAAGCTGTGATCTGGCCTCCCAGGGGGGTTGAGAGCAAAGATGGCAGGACTTACACACGCATGCACACACTCACTCAAAGGGTCCAGGGTCTTTAGGTCGGGGAGGAAGGCTTCCATTTGGCCCCCATACCTGTAGCCGCCACAGTACAATTCCCACAACACTTCCCCACCCACCCACTCCGCCTGCAGGACCAGCTCCAACCCCATCTCTTGATCGTCTGCCTGGACGCCAGCCTCAAGCTGAGGCGCTCCCTCTACGGAGCTCGGCAGTACTTCTGTCCACACAAACTTCTCTCCCATCAGGTTCTCTTCTCAAATTTAGATTTTATTCCTCTGACCAAGAGCCCCTACAGGACTCAGGGAGCAGGAAGCATTCATTCAAGATCTGCTTACTGCCTCTCAATCATGAAAGGGTAAGAGTGGATGACTTCAGAGTCATAGTGAGAGAGTGCACATAAAATCATTACCACTACAGAGACAGCTCCAGAAACAGGATGCAGAATGAGGTGCACGTCAGGTTAACAACTGTGGAACGGGGTCTGAGGAGCCCTAGAAGGGGCAGGGCCAGTAATTGATATTTTCAGTTATTTCTTGATAGTATCACAACTTATGTGTTTTGCATTCATTGCTCAGTTGAGGACACAGACACTGAAATAACAATAATTTAACCACTTGGTGCCCAGGTCTTGGTTTCTAATTCAATTCTCCAATAAAAGGAGTGAGAGGTCTTTGGAGAAGTGGCCAATTCTAGGACTGGGCAGGAAAGGTACAAGGTGAGCCCAGGGCATCTTGCAGTGCCAAAAAAATAAACAAAGAACAGACATGCTCAAAAGAAAAAATTTAAAAACCCATAATAATGGGGGCACGTCAAAGGGACATAGGAGCCAACCGAAAGAGCTCCTGTGGCCAAAGCTGGGACAATCTGAACAACCAAATAACACAGTACTGAATTATAACTCCAGGTAGAAAAATAGGTATCTAAGAGTCCACTCTGATAAAAATAAGTGACTGAATAAATGGAGAAGAGACAAATCTCATTCCAAACAATTTATGTAAACAACCCTGTCACCTCAAAGAGGTGGAGCCTAACTCCCACCCCTTACCTGCGGGCTGCACGTGACTGCCTTCCAAACAGAACACTGTAGGGAAGGTGGGAGTGAAACTTTACACTTTACCTGACAGACAGCACCTCAGATCAAGTCATGCTGGAAGAACGGACCCTGCTAGGATGCGACCAGAATGCACTTCATCTCTGCGGTCTTCCTCCCCCAAATTGATAATCTCAGTACAGTCATGAGAAAAACACGAGACAAACCCAAAATGAAGGGCATTCTACAAATGCGGAACATTACTACATAAAACCATCAAGGTCATCACAAATAAGGAAGGAACGCTAGAGAAAGACTCACCACCAAGAGGACCCTAAGGAAATAAGACAAATAAGTATAATCAAGTGTCCTAGGACAGAAAAAGGACATTTGTTTAAAAAAGGAAAAGAAAGAGAAAAAAAATCAAGAGGAAAAAAATAGGCAAGTCTAAAGGTATGGCCCTAAGTTAATAATAATGGATCGGTGCTGGTTCACTAGTTGTGACTAAAGGACCGCAATGTAGGGCAACAGGTTAACACGGGCGGAGGGGAGGGGGCACAGGCTGGGGGAGGGAGTAGGGATGCAAGGGAACTCGCTGTACTGTCTTTGTAAATCTCAAACTATTCTAAAAGTTTAAAAATTACCTTAGCTACGAATTAATTAGCCTTTCCGTTTTTTTTTTTTTTTAAAGCACAAAGATGGTGAGCTACACTCTACATGCTTTCTCTCCCCAGAGGACTCAGCTTCCAGGCCCTCCATGCCTACTTCCTGCCACTGGCTGAGGTCACTGGCGCAGACTCCTGGCAGGACAGCGCCCTCCAGGCAGAGTCCATCAAAGGCAGAGCAATCAGGCATCTGAGAAGAGCTGCCCTGCCCTTCATGCCACCCAGCCTTCTAAGACCTGACTCCTAGTCCCAGACTCTGACAGAACTCGTTTGCAGGAACCCCATGATCTAAGAGCTCTGTGACCTGGGCCAGCTTCACCCACCCGCACGGCAGGACCTCTGAACAACTCCCGGAACCCTGCCTGCCCACCAGCGTCTGGACTCCCCTCCTCTGGCGGCTCTGAGGATCTCCACACTGCTTCAGGCCTTGGAAGCACCACTGCCTTGCGGGGGAGAGATGAGCAGGCTGATGAGAAAGGCAGGAAGATGACCGGGGGCAAGGAAAGGAGGAGATAAGACGAAAACACGGAGAACAGCCTGGACACAGAGGAAGCGGTGTCACACCTCCCGGACTTTTAGGAACCCAGGAGATTCACGCTGCTTCCCAAACATCACAGGGACACATAAGACTCTTAACCATCTTATACGAGCGCCCACAACATATGTGCTCTTCCATTAAACTCAGACTAACTTACTAGTGGGATTCTAGGAAACAACACAAACCATCAACATAATTACAGTACCCCAAGAACAGACCCAGAGGAAAAAAAGAGGAAAGGCCAGAAATTGAGCCTTCCATTAGAGGAGGCAACGAGGAAGAGGAACTGCCTGGTCAGGGACCCTGGGAACCAGCCGTGGTCCATGGAGCGAGACTACAGCACACCCCTCACTGAAGGCTGAGATGGAAAACTTCTCAGAAGTCCTCTTTCTAACTTAACTTTCTTATCAAGATGCCTCCTCCCCTTGTTTTAGTAAGTAATAACCATTTTGATAGAACTGAAAATTTTATGAAGAGAAATATTTCGTGGAGGTGGCTAGCAAACAGCATGTTGAAGTACTTTAGACAAGGTATCAGATTTCCATTTTCTCAGTTACAGATTCACCTCGTGTGTGTATGCTGAGTTGTGTTTGACTCTGCGACCCCATGGACTGTGGCCCACCAGGCTCCTCTGTCCATGGGATTTCCCAGGCAAGAATCCTGGAGCGGGACGCCATACTCTTTGCCAGGGGATCTTCCCGACCCAGGGATCAAACCTACGTCTTCGGCACTGGCAGGAGGATTTTGACCACTTCCGGTATCTTCCCAGAACCACCTGGGAAGCCCACAGATTTACCTCAGGAAAAGAGTATTCGACTCTTAACAAAAAAAACTCTGGATTAACTATTCAAAGGAAGATGAATGAAGCAGTTGCCAAACTTCTCACTTAAAAGTCAAAATACATGGGAGGGATAAATTTGGATTGACAAGAACACACTGCTATATAGAAAACCAACAAGGACCTACTCCTGTGCAGCTCAAGGAACTTTATTCAGTACCTGTAACGGCCTACACGGGAAAAGACTCTGAAGGAGTCACACATGTCTGTGTCTAACTGTTCCACTTCGCTACACCTGAAACTAACACAGCCTTGTAAATCGACTATACTGCAATAAAAATACTTTAAAATAAAACAAAATACTGCCAAGTCAGTAAAACGCTGATAACCCTGAAATCAACAAAAGGAAGGACCCCACAGTTGGGTTCCCACCCCCGGAAGAGCCTCAGCAGTGGTCCCTAAGCGATGGCTGGCCCCAAGTGCAGGACAACCAGACACACTCTGCCTGCCCAGCAGCCGGCTCACCCCGGGACCGCCCGGGGGTTTCCAAGGAATCCGACTAGTACTCGGCCAAGGACAGCAGCACAGAAATTTGAAAATTTGCCACCACGGTTCCCTCACTGAAAGTCTGAAAGTGAAGGGGAAACCCCACCCATAATCACACCTTAACTAAAGTCAGAATTTTTATTTGCATATTTTACACCGATGAGATCAGCGGGTACAGAAGTGTAATATCCTGCTTTTTCACTTGACTGTTAAATTGTAAACACAGTTCATGCTGTTGCCGAGCTGGATGACTATCATATTTTCAAGACTGCAGCAACTCTTCACACACGTTTTTAAAAATTTGACCTAACTATGTCTAATAGACAAGATAACATGTGGCAGTTTTCTTCAGCTCCCAACTAGGCACAGACCGACTGGCAGAGCACCTGACACTGTGGTCAGCAGGGGCCGGATGGTCTCCAACAGCAGGAAGGCGAGACACTTCGTGGGATGAGGTCACATCCATTCAGGCCTGGCCGTCCACCCACAAGACAGGTGTGCAGCTGCTGGACTCACTCAGCCACTGGCGGGGTGGGGGTGGGGGCGGTAGGATGTTTGCAGAAAGGACGCCCACCCCAGCATTAGCGTCACTGTATCGTATCCTGTAACACACACTGCAAGATTTAGCAGCAGACTAAATGCCTGCCGGGAAAACAATAAACCATGGTTCGTCATGTGGGGGGATACTACGCAGACATTCGAAATGGAAATCACTGGGCTCCTGAGCGATGTTAACGACAAGGTGTCTGGAGCAGAGACCATGGGGATGCCCCAGGGCAGAGATCGCCTGACCGCATGGAACCAAGTCTGCAGCTCAGGTGGACACAGAGCAGCCTGCGCTCTGCGCTGGGAACCAGGCCTGCCCACCCACCGCGGCACACAGCCACACCAGGCAAAGGGGCAAGATGGGCACAATCCTCAGGCCCCGGCCTCACAGCTGGCCCCATCCTGGCCTTGACCATTCCTGAACCACCTGTACAGCAGAGAGCAACAAGCCTAAATTTAAAAAAAAAGCCGCTTCCGACCATAAGCACCCCAAGCCTGAAACTGAGAATTAACTGCTTCCTACCCCCCACACAAAAAATATGCAAAGACTGGATCACAAAATACAAAGAGTTGAGCAGACAGAAATAATAAAATGCAAACTGAGGCTGATGGCAACCTCAAGTGAATGGGTATAGTTTCAACAGTGGGGGATGCACTGGGATCACCTCGCCACAGAGGGCTGAAGTCCCAGGATATCACACAGGGGTGATGCAATACCACACACAGGCTTGCCTTTGATGTTGGAATTCCCCAGGCAGCCAAGGGCAAGAGTAGCATTCCAGGGAGCGTGTGTGCTCAGCTGCTCAGTCGCGTCTGACTCTTTGCGACCCCATGGACTGTAGCCTGCCAGGCTCCTCGGTCCACGGGATTCTACAGGCAAGAACATTGAAGCGGGTCGCCATGCCCTCCTCCAGGGGATCTTCCCAACTCAGGGATCGAACCCAGGTATCTTGCATTGCAGGCAGATTCTTTACCATCTCAGCCACCAGGGAAGCCCAACACCAGAAAGTTTCAAGGCCCTGGAGGTGAAACCATCATTAAGCTGAGTGAGCATTCACTGTATTACTCTTCCTGTGGTTTTTCATATGAAGTATCACCTCACTAAGTATTTTTACTATAATAAAAATAAATTACATCAAAAAATCACCATCTGTATTACAGTTTAACTCTTTCTTTTCAAAAAGCAAAGTAAGCGTAAGAAAAATATTTCTTACCAGTTAGATCAGAGGCCACCTATCACTTTTCATTGCATCCCTGGATGTCAAGCACGCCTTCCCACTGTCAGCACGGGCTGACATCCATCCCCCAAGACAGGCCCCCTGGAAGACAACCCCATTCAGGCAGGGTGACAAGCTGGGGTCGCGGGCGCTCACAGCTGCCCATAGCTGCCCCCGTCTATCTCCCAGGAGGGCTGGTCACCCTGTCTAGAGGGGCCCACTTCTCATGTTTTGCTGCACACCAGCCTGCCCTTCTTGTAGGGTCCTAACCCCTGAACCAAGTGTGACCAACTCCTGACATCCATCAAGGCTCTCCCATGACTTGTGCTAATGAGCTAAACCACACCTGTCCAAGATGGTCAATGGAACAACTTAACATGCGGTCCCTGGTGGGGACTTCACCCAGGAGTCCCCCTGGTGGGGACTTCACCCAGACCTCCGAAGTCTTAGCCCTAAAACCTGCTCACGCAGTAGCTGCAGGTATAAAGACAGAGAGGAAAGGAATCCCTCACATCACCTGCTACACCACCTCCTTTAACACTGCATCTGCCTGTTTAAACTTTTCAAGTTTTGAAAGTTTAGGACATTTAAAAACAATGTTGAGCTATTAACCCAGGAAAGGACATCACAACCTAACTAAACCGCAACAGAGTCATGCTAAGGGAAAAGCAGCAGAAAGTACCGATGACGAGACCTTTCGCCACAGAACAGAGAGCCCAGCCCGGAGGAGGAGGAGGTGGGGGAGAGGTGCACCCTCGAGAGCAGACACCCAACAAGACACTCGAGTCCAGCCAAGCGCCGGCCTGCAGCCCGGGGCGGTTCCCTTGTCTTCCTGGGGCTCTATGAGGCCCCGTGAGCCCGGGAACCGTCAAATGCTAAGTTTGCCCCGCACACAAGCCTGCCACGTCACTTGGAGATACAACAAAGCCTCCCCATAAGTCTGTTCATGAGGCTCAGTGTAGTAAGACCATCTCACACCGAGAACTGCGGCATTAAATCACATGGCGCACTGTGTCACTGGATCTTCATACCTGAACCCACGTCCACAAGTAGAGCACATGCCAGACACGCATGATGTGGGGAGCGGGTGTCTGCCAAGGGCCCCCAGTGCAGCTTCGGCCTCACTGGCAGGTGAGGATGGGGCTCAGAGCACACCTCTCCTTGTTCCCGTGGCTGGGGGCCCCCAGGCCCTGCCCACCACTCACCCTCCATTGTCCAGAGCAAGGGAGCTGAGCTGGGGAGACAGTCAGGGGCTTCCAGGGGCCGCAGCCAGCCAGGAGGGCTGGCTGAGGCCCTGCGACACCTGAGACTGCTGGTCACTCTAGGGGCTGCATGAGAGGTCCGTCCGTCAGCCAGAAGTGAGCGTTCAAGTCTGCACAGGCACAGGAGCTGGCTGCCGCTGGGGCCGTCTACCCTCCAGTGCACGGAAACCCCACAAAGGCCCAGGACACCTGAGAGGGAGATCCCCGGGTGAGCCGGCCCAGACACCCCAAAACTGACAGTGCAGGGGAGCTCAGCCAGTGACGATGTTCCTCACGGGCCAAACCATGACCCGAGAGCCCCACTCAGCCACGGGACACATGGCAGGACCCCCAGGGAAACCTGGGTAAGTCCCTGCACCTCTCTCTGAGCTGCCCTTCCCTGTCCCTGCAATTGGAAATGAGTAAAACTACCTCCTCGGGTGCTGGGGAGTCAGACACTACTCCTTGAAAACAACTGGCATGTGGGCCCACCTCTGGGGTGAGACAGCAAGACAGCCACAACCCGCCCCCCGGGGGCTCCACCAGGGGGCCTGCAGAAATGGGAACAGGCTTTTCTGCTGGGGCAGAGGCTGGGCAGTCAGCCAAGGGGCTGCCCAGTCGCCAGAGGACCACACGGCAGTCAGGGGCGGGGAGGACGGCTCCTCAGCCAGACCCCCTGGGGGCAGCCCCCAACCGCACTGGGTTGTCTGGGGACAATGCCTAAGGCCTTGGGAAACCCCACATGGGGGCAGTTTCAGACACAGATCCAGCCGGAGGAAGACTTTGAAGAAGGGCCCCGGCCTACGGTCAGGCTCAAGGGCTCCAAAGAGCATCTCATGGGAACAGCACAAGCCAAGCGGCCGACCAGAAACCAAGGAGGCTGGGCTGGACAGAGAGGAGGACAAGTCTGTTATTCTCCGCCCCCAAAGTCCACTTGCAATGGTTATGTGTTTCAGAGAAGCTGGTCTTTGCCGTTTTACACATCAGTCAAGGTAAGCCAACTGGAACCGTAGCCTCACACACTGTCTGTCCACATGGTGTCCTGCCGATCAGCCACAATGCCCGGTCACAGACACCGTGGCTGACTGGACTCCTGACATACCTGAGAAGATCCTAATCCATAAACAGCAGGGTCACAGCTTTGGTCCCCGTGGTTGGGACAAGCTGGCTCAGACCAGGGATCCCCGGCCCAATCAAACCATTCACTGATCCCCAAGGCTCCATAAACTAGGCTCTGGCATGTAATCATTATGGCGAAACATCGGAGCTCCTGGATTTTACAACATTTTGCTCAACTCACTGTGGGGGGAGCCTTGGGGCGCACACAGGGGCTCCTGGCAAAAGCACAGCAGGTGCTGTTCCCCTCCCCTCCCATGAGAACCGCTGCCAGTTACAGCAGGGACAGGAAGCCCTCCCCATGGTCCTTGAATCAGAGCTGCTATCAATTAACAATAAAAGAAGTAGCTCAGTTTAGGGAAGGTGTTAAAAATAAGCCAGTATCTTGAGTGGGGGGTGGGACAGAACCAAGGACTCCAGGACAGCGTGAACTAAGGTCCAGGGACAGGCAGCATCAGCATCGCCCCGACCAGCCTATCACAGCGCGCTGAGGGCGGAGCCTGGAACAGGCCCTCCAGATGACTGGGAGGAGCTGAAGCTGAGGAAACCATATCCAGCCTGCCTTAGAAAGAGGCGGAAGCGTCACGCAACTGCTTCCAATTAACTCCTAGTGCTCTGTGAAAAATCAGGCCTCCCTCTCCAGTAAACTGAAAATTGGCTCCCTGGCAGAAAGACAGGGTGTGGGCCTCGTCCACACGCAGTGACTGCAGGACTGCACACAGCGGCCAGGCAGAAGCGCAGCCGCCACCGGGCCCCCTCAGCAGTCCCGGCCCCGCCTCCCCGACGGCTCCCCTGGCCCGCTCGCTCTTCACAGCCGCTGGGGACCACCCAAAAAACCCAAGAGAGGGACTTTCCTCGTGGTTCAGTGGTGACGAATCCATCCGCCAATGCAGGAGACACAGGTTCAACCCGTAGTCCTGGAAGATCCAACATGCCGAGGGGCAAACAGCCCGTGTGCCACAGCAACTGCAGCCCACGAGCCTCGCGCTTCTGCTCCGCAACAAGAGAAGTCAGCTCCATGAGAAGCCCAGACATCACAGCCAGAGAAAGCCCACACATGCTCACAGCAGGAAACCAAGTGCAGCCAAAGATAAATGTTATAAAAAGCCAAAAGAGGTGGGTGTGTGTACACGTGTGTGACAGCTGTCCACAACTCACCCACGATGGCGGTCTGCCCACCACCGCCTGGACTCTCACTGCAGCCCAGGCCGGGGGAAGCCACCGGGCAGCTGGCCTGTGAGAGTATCCTCGGCTGCTTAGACCCCGGGCCCACCCAAGCTCCTGAACAAATGACCGGGTCCTCTGGGCAGGGGGATGAAGGGCAGACACTGCAGAAGCTCCCCCGACATGGAGGAGGCCCAGATCCTGAGTGGGCGGTGCCATCAGCAGTCCGGTGTGCGGGTTCAGGTTGGCCTGGGTCTGCCCTCTAAGGTGGGAGGAAGGACCCTGTGACACTGTGACTTAAACACAGCGTGGCTGACACAGAAAAAGGAAACACCCACAAATTAAAAGGTACGGCCTATTTTAGCTTTAAACACACATCCCTCTCACAGACAGCAACGTCCAAAATAGCACACCTTATTTTAGGAAGATTAAAGGCAGCTCTTAAATGGGCCACAAAATAGCCCCCGAGTCTGGAATCAGGATTGGGTAATAAGAGAGGGTGAGGAGCAGCAGGGCGTGGACGCCGCCTGCCCACCTCCAGGCAGCCCACTCCCAGGACCAGTGGACTGAGGCCCAGGGTCAGAGGGGCCCCCAGCCTCTCCCCTCCTCCAGCTGTGGCCCGAGCAGGACGGGCACTGGGCGAGACAGGAGGGAGCAGTGGGTGTGGGGGAGCCCTGCTGGGCAGACACCCCTCCCCAGGAGGGCGGGGGCTGCCCCGGCCGGCCTCTCACACAGGGAGGGCCATTCCCACAAGACCCCGTGACGTCCCTGGGCTCCGGTGCAGCCAGAGCCCCCTGACACGGAGGCAGAGGTGAGTCCTCACCCGCGGGGCTGTGCCCTGGGTCCAGCGGGTGCCAGCACCTCAGACAGAGAGAGGCCACAGCAACAGCGGGGCCTGAAGCGGTTACCTGCTGAGAACTGGGCCACTGTGGGGCTCCCACACCCAGAAGGGATCCTGCCTCACAGGCCCACAGCCACACCACCGGTGTTCCAGTCCCGGCTCTGCCTCTCGGCGGTCAGGGGCGGTCAGGGGCGACTGGTTTAACCTGCTGTTCCTCAGTTTCCCCTCTGACCCGGGGTAAGCAGCATCTCTGCCTCCGGCTGTCGCAAGGACAACTGTGATCCCAGACAAAGCACGGCCAGCACTGCTGCAAGCCTGGCCCACGCCCTCAGGCCTGGGGACTCCTAGCCCTTAAGAAGCAAGGTGCTGGGAGCACTCAGGACGAGCAGCTGGATCCAGGACGACGGAGGGGCTCGGTGTACAGAGAAGAGGAATGCCTGCAGCAGGAAGCGAGGCCTCGAGAAAGGGCAGCATTTCTGTTCAGAGCCCGCATTAACAACCTGGCCTGGAGAGGGATGGCCCCCAGTCCCATGAGAACCTGCAGACGGCAGGAGGTGGGGAGGCCAGGCGACTGTGACTATGCCCGTAACTGGGCACCATGGAGTGACCTCGGCAACCGGGAGCTCAGACGCAGTGGACCCCACTTCCCTGTGAACAGAGGAGATCCCAGGGAAGCCCACCTCCAGGAAGCCCAGCCTCCCCAGGGTTCCTGCTGCAGCAGCCTCTCCTCCCCCACATATACTCGGAGTGGGGCCACCCTGACTCCAGGGTCGGGGACTGGACACCTGGCAGGGCTTGGTGGTGATGAAGGAAGAGGCTCATCCCCAGGGCACGGGTCCCACCACAGCTGCAGAGGGCTCCCGCTCTGGGGCGCTCCACTCAGCAGGGAGCCGGGCACAGCGCCGCGAGCCCACCAGGCCAGGCCACAGGGCACTGCGAGCAGGCAGTCGGCACTGGCGCCTGTCCCAGCAAGACCTGACCCGAGCCTCGCTGCTACCCGTCTAACCAGGCCCTGAAGAAGCAAAAGGCAAGCTCTAGGAACTATCGAAACTCAAATGTTAAAAAAAAAGCTTCTCCACTATGAATCCTCATTGTCCTGTGTGCCCATTCTAATTAACTTCTCTACAAAGTTCTGAGATTAAAAATGTTTCAAGTGGCAAGTGTGACTCATTACATTAAAGGAGAGAAACGTGGGCAAAATCTCATTGCAAAGAAGGCTGGTCACCACCAAACTATTTAGGGTTGATTTTAGTAAGATTCTGCCTTCAAACCTTGACTGCTTGTGGGTGGATCAAACATTTGCTGGATTAGCCTTGGGAAACAATGAGAAGACAGTGCATTTGAGGGAGAAAACAATGCACTTGCGGGGCGGGGTGGGGGGGGATCCCCCATCACCACCCTGGGTGCAGGGGAAGTGGGGAGGAGGGGTGAAACAGGAGGGAAGGGGGCAGGGCACAACCTCTGAAAGAACCACACAGCCGAGGGCACAACATAAACGGGACAGAACCAAATGGGTCCAAGAACTCGGACAAGTCAGCTTGACGAGATCTTGATGCTTAGTACAAGCTCATCTCTGCAAGCTAAACGACACACCCAGAGGCGCCATGACAGTTTCAAGGCCAACCATCAGAGACCAAAAAGTGCGCGGTGGCCCGACCCCTGGAAAACTCTGCCCCTCCCCCACAACAGTTGGAATAATCCTCTCCCTCACTAGCCTATGAAATTACCCAGCCCCTAAACGCTAACCACACCACATAGGCTGCACTCACCCTCTGCAACAGCCCATATTCTGGCTGTGGAGTGCGTTTCTCTCTGAATAAATCCACTTCTTACCTATCACTTTGTCTCTCACTGAATTGTTTCTGCGATGAGACATCAAGAACCTGAATTTCATTTGGTCCTGAAACCAGGTCTGTGATCTCAGTTGGAAGACTGTGGGTTTTGGCTGGGTTTGTGTCCTGGCTGTGTCGGTTCAGGTTCTAAGCAAGGTTCTGGCCGGGTCTGAGTCCTGGCCTCATGGGCTCAAGTCCCAAACTGGGCTGTGGCTAGGTTCGAGTCCCAGTCTTGAGGTTAGGCTGCTGAGTTCCTGCCCCACAGCCAAGGGCAGGCCAGCAGGACCATTTTTGATCACGTAATATAATATTGAAGCTTAAAGTACAAAACAATATATCTGTAAAAGTTCAACATGCTGCTAAATTTTACACGTAATCTTAGGCAGATTAAACTCATTTTGTACTAAGTTTTGACTCCTTCCGTGTTATCCGTGATTTAGCTCCGTCCAAGGCCAGTCTCACTCTCCCATCTCATCTATCATCCTGGATCATAGATATGAATTTATATACCTGGTCTTGGGAGTTCGAACCATAGGGTTTTAGCAGACTCCCTGTAACCTGGAAATCTGAGGGACAAACTCCCTGGCTTAAATCCCTTCCTCCGCATTCTCAGCACAAATAGGAAGCAGTCCAAGGTCCTTCACCCCAGAGGTGGGGCCTGCTGACCTACCTACCTTCCCCAAGGTTCTGAGAACCACACCTACAGACTGCTTCTCTGAGGCTCTCAAATACCCTCCTGGTCTTTGCTCAGGCTGTCCTCTCTGATGCCCTTCTGTTCTTGTCCTGCAGGCAATTCATGCTTCTGCTTCAAGACACGTTTAAACAGCAATTCCTCTGTGAAGTTTCTCAAGGCCAGAAATAAACATTCTCTGCTCTTAATGATACAGTTCTCTGTATACCACAAAGAAAACATCTTTCAGTTCAGTTCAGTTGCTCAGTCGTGTCCGACTCTGCAACCCCATGAATCGCAGCACGCCAGGCCTCCCTGTCCATCACCAACTCCCGGAGTTCACTCAGACTCACGTCCATCAAGTCAGTGATGCCATCCAGCCATCTCATCCTATGTCATCCCCTTCTCCTCCTGCCCCCAATCCCTCCCAGCATCAGAGTCTTTTCCAATGAGTCAACTCTTCGCATGAGGTGGCCAAAGTACTAGAGTTTCAGCTTTAGCATCATTCCTTCCAAAGAAATCCCAGGGCTGATCTCCTTCAGAATGGACTGGTTGGATCTCCTTGCAGTCCAAGGGACTCTCAAGAGTCTTCTCCAACACCACAGTTCAAAAGCATCAATTCTTTGGTGCTCAGCCTTCTTCACAGTCCAACTCTCACATCCATACATGACCACAGGAAAAACCATAGCCTTGACTAGACGGACCTTTGTTGGCAAAGTAATGTCTCTGCTTTTCAATATGCTATCTAGGTTGGTCATAACTTTTCTTCCAAGGAAACATCTTTAATACATTGCAAATCCCTGTTTTCCCCCAGCTCCTTAAGGAAAGGGACTGCGTCATCTTCAACTCTAACCCTTCCATACTGAGCACAAAACCAATCCGTTGAAGAAGCCCCAAACTAGCTTTCCTTAAATGACCACATGACAGAAAAGCTTACACAGTGCCCCAGGATAAATTCAGCACAGAAGAAAAATTACTTGGAAATGCTTTTTATGAGCAAAAGACTATGAAATAATGAAACTGGTTTCCCTGCACTTCACTTAGGATGATACTAATGGCACTGGGGCTGCAAACTGTTGGGGAGATGGCAGTCTGGCTGACATGGGCTCTGCAGCTCCCCGGGGCCTTGCAGTGCACAAGAGGGCCAGGCCCGGAGTCACTCACCAGCCAGGAGACCCTCAGCAGGCCACTGATCCACCCTGGCCCCCAAGGTGACCTCTGTGTAGTGCAGGGCTAGGCCGGACCAGTCTGGGCTCCCTGCACCTGGGGCTCTTCAGAGGCACTTAGATCTCTGTGGCATTTCCAGGTTACACAGAGCACCGCACCGCACCACGCCACACGCCTCCAACCCCAGCCCCCTTGGAATACACTCTTCTGTTCAGGCAACCTGCTTTAAAAATACAAAATGTGCCACAGACCTCACCTACCCCCAGAAGGCTGGAGGCAGCCCCACCTCTGCACGTGGACACCCAGCATCAGGCTGACCTGGAGTCTAACAGGGTGATATCAGATACCATGAATACGAAGAGGGAAATAATAGGAGACCAAAATGAAAACCACAAGTGATTCATTTCCCTGTGTACATGGCTTTCTAAACAAGCCCGTTAACTGGATGCATGCTTCTCAGACATACATCTCGATGGGGCAGATGGTACCCCCGGGATGATGCGCAGAAATGTCAGGCCTCCAGAGAGGGGAGCGGGAAGACCAGAGAGGACCATGGTTTTCTCTCCACACCCCGGTGATGTCTGAGTGAGGCCACAGGTAGAAATGCCCTGACAGGGTGTAACTGTGCCATGTATGTAACAGCCATAAGAACCGAGGCTCCAGGTGCCACCACCTGTGATGGCCACACCCTGACCCTTCCTCTCCGGACACACTTCAGAGTGCTGTCAGGAGGCGCTGGGTTCAAGCCCAGCCAGGACCCCACACCCTCCTTCCTCACCAAGGCCAGCCGCGGACCCGCGCACACTGCGGCTGTGAATTCAGAGACCCTCCTCTGTGGCTGTGGTTCTCCAGCCACTTCCTACTGAGTCGAGAAGCAGTCATAGCCAGGGCTGTGGCTTTACCAGTGAGACCCTGCAGGGAGAGGGGACAGGGAGGCCCTCTGCCACCAGCCCTTTCATACCAGTCAGCCACTCTTGTCACGGAACCCCTGGCGCTCGACACATCACTCACCCACCTTAGCAGCCTCTGAGAGGTGGGGGTTGGTGCAGCTACGCGGGGATTCAAACCAGAACAGTCCAGTTCGGAACCTCTGGGGCCCAGCCCTCTCTGGCCCAGCTGAAACCCAGAGTCATGCAGTGGAAAAGGTGACAGACCCCTGTGCTGCCCCCACCCGTGTTGCTGGCGGGTAGCCCTGGGCGCAGGCAAGGCAGTGGAGAGCAGGCCTCCTTGAGAGCCCCAGGTGAGTGTAATGTGGCGGGGGCTGGGGGGGGGGGGGCTCGCATCACTGCTCTGCTTCCCCCCTAGTCCCCACCTCCACCCCAACAGGTCCTTTTCCTGGGAATCCCCACGTCTGTGCTGTCACATCAGCTCCTCCTCTGCCATCTCACTGCAGGTCCCGGTGGTGGTGTCTCCCGGGCCCTCGGGGAGCTCTGTGTCCATCTCAGCTGAATTATGTACACTTGTGAACCGGTGAGGCTTCAATCCTGAACCATCCACCTGTGGCATTCCACTGAAGTCTCACTGGGGTCAGGACTGAGACCATCAAAAGACGAACACCACAGGTTTGAGGTGGAGACATGGGAGCAGCCAGCCTCTCCCCACAGAACTGACTCTGGTTTGGTTTTATTCTCCTTCCATCCTTACCCTTCCCTCGTGGCACCTTTAAATTTTCTGTTTTCTTTACTGAGACATCCAAATTGAGGTATCTAAGGCTCTCACCTAAGCCATGAAATTAAAAGACAGTTGCTCCTTGGAAGAAAAGCTATGACAGCATATAAAAAAGCAGAGACATTATTTTGCCAACAAAGGTCCATCTAGTCAAGGCTATGGTTTTTCCAGTGGTCATGTATGGATGTGAGAGTTGGACTCTAAAGCAAGCTGAGTGCTGAAGAACTGATGCTTTTGAACTGTGGTGTTGGAGAAGACTCTTGAGAGTCCCTTGGACTGCAAGGAGATCCAACCAGTCCATCCTAAAGGAGATCAGTCCTGAATATTCATTGGAAGGACTGATGCTGAAGCTGAAACTCCAATACTTCAGCCACCTGAGGCAAAGAATTGACTCATTTGAAAAGACCCTGATGCTGGGGAAAATTGAAGGCGGGAGGAAAAGGGGGACGACAGAGGATGAGATGGCTGGATGGCATCACCAACTTGATAGACATGAGTTTGAGTAAGCTCCGGGAGTTGGTGATGGACAGGGAAGCCTGGCATGCTGCAGTCCATGGGGTCGCAAAGAGTCGGACACGACTGAGCAACTGAACTGAACTGAATGAAGGTTCTCACCTCCTTTCTGTCCAATCTCAAAATTGTACTATTTATTTCATTTACTTAGAGTTATCACCTGTTAAATTAGTTCATGGCCTCACTGGATTAGAAAGTAAACAAAGTACTACCAGTGATGATGAATTTTAAGCTCAGTTCTAGAATCCTACCAAGGTGAAAAACTTACAGGCAGTTCAACTAACAGGTTGCTTCCCTAAAGCCCATTTATAAGTTAATTGGAACCTAGAGAGTATTTCTTTTCCTATAAAATCACCATTAAAATGAGATTTAAGTTTCCAAGCTAATAAGCAAATGCTTACTTAACACATTTGTTCTTTTGCTGATTTAAAATAGGAAAAACGTTATAATCATACAAGAAAATCAAATGTAAGTTTACCTGTAGGGAGTCTATGCAAAAATTCTGTTACTCAAGGAAGAGAAGTTTTACAACTAGCACATAGCAGGGAGTCCACGAAGCTGAGAAGAGCCTTTCTGCTCACTGCCAAGGCGGGGACACTGGGTCTCCCTCCACCCCCCACCCCTGCGGGCGGTCAGCAGCACAGGGCAGGCTAGCACAGGACAGGGCAAGGAGAAAGGAGACGGGAGATCCAGGCCACAGGGTGGGGGTCGGCAAGCGGACGAGGTGTGCGTGTGTGCCGGGGCGGGGGCGGTGTACAGCACAGGCACCGGGTGTCCCTGGGGATACACACAAGGAAGGGCTGTGGGGCTGTGAGACAGGATCAAAGAGAGACGGGAAAGGGAGATAAAGCCGTGAGTCCCCAGAGAGGACGCAGAGGACACTGTCACCTGCTGGGCTCCTGTGGCCCTGTGAGTTTGGTGGCTGGCCCATCCCTGGGCCTGGCCCACCTGGTGCAGCTCTGTAAGCGAGGGGCTGTGTGGCGAGAGGGCCCGTGGACCCCACTCTGCCACTGACCGCTGGGTGGCCTCACTTCTCTGCACCCCGATTCTGCCACCTGCCCAATGGGAGGACAGATACGCATGACTCAGGGTGTGTGAAAGGCAGCCGTGCACACGCAGGCAGAGCACAGCAGCGGGCACTCGGCCAGGCCCCAGGAGCACGGGCGGCTCATGGAATCAGTGACGGGTGTGACGTGCATCAGCCCTCCTGAGCCAAGAGGCCTGGGCACACAGGAGTGCCCAGTAAGGTCAGTGTAAGAAACCTAACAACACAAGGTCCCTTCCTGCAGAGCTGGGGGAGCAGGACTCATGGGAGAGGCGTGGACTCAGCGAGGAGGGCAGGGGCTTGCCTGAGCCTGGAGCCAGGGAATCAGAGGGAGCCCGGGACCAAGCACCCGTCCACGCAAGGGCTGGAGAGGCCAGGTCCACACCAGGGGGAACCACAGGCCCAAGGGAGTGGGGGTCAGTGTAAATAGGCGGCAGGAAGCAGGCCTGTCCCCTGGGGAAGAGCATAACCAGGCCTGGCCAGTTATTAAAACCAGAGCCTGAGAGCCAGGGACTCAGGGACTGTACAGGGACCCAGGGACTGTACAGGGACCCAGGCCCAGCCACTGAGGGGCTTCGGGGACCTACAAGGAGTAACTGAGGAGCTCTGGGACCCATGACCAGCCACCAACTGGGGTGAGAAATGGAAGATGAGCTGAAGATACAGAACAGATTCAGGAACACAGACCCTCATGAATTTTCATCACATTACTTATGAAAATATAAATAAATACATGTGAGATGCATTCCTGCTGCTGCTGCTGCTAAGTCGCTTCAGTCGTGTCCGACTCTGTACGACCCCATAGACGGCAGCCCATCAGGCTCCCCCGTCCCTGGGATTCTCCAGGCAAGAACACTGGAGTGGGTTGCCATTTCCTTCTCCAATGCAGGAAAGTGAAAAGTGAAAGTGAAGGCGCTTAGTCGTGTCCGACTCTTCGCGACCCCATAGACAGCAGTCCACCAGGCTCCTCCGTCCATGGGATTTTCCAGGCAAGAGTACTGGAGTGGGGTGCATCTCTGAGATGCATTCCTACTCCTCTTCATTTCAGTCCACAACTTAGAAATGACGGTTCACATGTCTGGCCCCTGGCTCCCCTCCTCCACAGCAGGAGGGCTGTGTGCTGCCTGCCCTTCTCTCCCTTCCCCAACCCAACTTCCTGGCTCAGGCAGGCATTCGATAAATGTGTGTCGTATCAGTGAGTCAATTATTTGCACACTTCTCAGTGCAGTTTGTCTTGGGCATTAACACAGTCCATCCTTCATGTCTCCTGACCTTGCTCATGTGATTTCTCCTTGTGGGGACCAGGAACTCACACTGAATGAGAAACCCATACAATGACCCTTGCTGAGCCATTTCACCCAGGAGACATCATCTAACTCACGGGCTGTTCTGTCTTCAATGTACAGATGAGGAGAATGAGGCTGCCCAGGGCCATCTGGCCACAGCGAATCCAGGCATCACCACACGTGCCCCCAGCTAGGTGCACCACGGGCCCTGATCCAAAGCTCTTTCTTTTCCAAACCAATGTAACGGCACAGGAAGAGTACAGGACTTATCTAGTCGCTGCGTGCATCTCAGTGTCTAAATGGCCCTCCTGCAGCTTCACAGGTTCAGGAGAAGGAAGAACCATGGCCGCCCAACAGCCTCAGCAGGCCAAGCCTGCGCTTCCTCATTCCATCTGCTGTCTTGGGCAGTGCCAGCCTCAGCAGGTTGCTGTGGGATGTGGGAGGTCAAATAATGCCTCCCCAACCCCCCAAAAGATGCCCCCGTTCTAGTCCCTGCAGCCTGTGAGTGCTATTTACACGGCACGGACGCCAGGCACGATTAAGCTGAGGACCCTGAGGGAGGAAACCATCCTGGATTATGTGGTGGGCCCTAAAGCCAGTGTAAACGTCCTGAGAAGACAGACATGAAGGGAGATTTCAGAAGAAGAGAGCCACGTGACACAGGCAGAGGGAGGCCGAGTCACAGAGCCCGGCCCTAGATGCGGGGCGGGCCTGCGAGCCGAGGGAGTCAGCAGCTGCTGTGGACGAGGCAAGAACTGGGTCATCTCAGCCACCGCGGCCCTGCCGACCCCGCGGTCTTGACCCTGTGATGCTAATGTGGACTCCTAGCCTCTGGAGTTGTGAGAGGATGAAGTTCTGTTGCTTTCAGCCACCAAGTTGGTAGGAATTTGTGACAGCAACCCTAGGACACTGACGTAGGGGATGACATGAGAAACGTGAGTGAGGCCACCTGGACACTGCGGGCACGCGGCAGGAAGTCAAGAACCTCCGTCAGTGAAGGGGTTCCTGCCACCGCCCGGGACCACCAGCCAGTCCTGTGAACTGTGCACACAGGCTCACGCTGCACAGTCCTGCCGATACTCAAAAACCACCTTCACATATGCTGGCTCTCTTGATTCTGTTTCAAAGGGAGTTTCCAAGGCTGCCCCAATTCTTGGCGCGTCCTACATAAATATAAAATTTTGCCACAGACGTCCGCCTTAAACACTCAGTGCCATGCCTCTGCTGACCTCACAGAGGAGGACCCCGACCGCCAGAGCCATGAGCGGCCAGCAGGCCCCTTACCTTCCACAAGCGCAGCGGGAGCACCTCCCTCAGCCATGAGCCCTGCAGCTGCCAAAGCAGCGGCGCAGTGGGTCCCTGGTGTGGGACCTGCAACCCCCGCCCTGCGAGCCTGGAAGAAGGGCCAGCGGGGCTGCAGAGGGCGAGTGTTAACACCAGGCCCCCTCTCCATCTCTGCAGCCTGGCTCCGTGGCCGCCCCACTCCCGGTTTTCCTTCTTGGGGGCGGGGTAGGTCCCAGTTTGGAAATGCACGATGTACAATCCCACTTCCCTGGCGTTGGTGGCTGCTCTCTGGGCTCTGAGTGGACGAGGCTGGATCCCGGATGTTTCTGCCCTCCCCGCCCCCTTTCAGGAGTCCCCCACCTTGACTCCAGCCTGCGAGGGATGTGAAGACCATCCCTCCCACGGGCCGAGCAGCCCGCCACAGCCAGGGCAGAGCCTCCAAACCTCAAAAGTGTTCTAAAGAAAAAATGAACAGAAAGAGGAACCCCACTGGCTTCCCAAGCGCCACCGTCCCAGCCCCTGAGCTGTCTTGTCTGCACCCCTCTTCTCTGACCTCCTCTACAGGTACAAGGGCTGGGCTCCCGACCAGCCACCACCAGGCCAGAAAAGGGACAGTGGCCTTGGGACTGAGCCAGCAGAAGGAGGGACCCCCTCAGCGCTCCTTGGCCTGGGGAGCCCCTGGGTGCCTGCGTCTAACATCAGCTCACCCTCACTCCCAGGGGAGGCCTTGCAGCTTGGCCCTCCTCTGGATCCTGTGGGGGCTAGTATGCAGGCTTCCAGACACACTCCTGGGACAACTCTGAGGGGGGTTATCCCCACCTCTTTCTCCCTGGAGCATCCCTGGGCCACTTCACACAGGAGGGAACGTGAGCAGGCACTCAGGTGCCAGTAGCCTCCACCACCCCACCTCCTGGGACTGAAGGGGGGCCTTGCAGATGCCCCCGCCTGTACGCCGCAGCTCAGTGATGTCACCACATAACCGCTACGGTGCAAACCACCAGGGCCGGCTTGCAGACTGAGAAGCCGACGACGGCCATCCAACACGACTCCAAAACACCCATGTGTACAGTGCCTACGCCCAGGTCATTCCCTTCCCTCCCAGACACACAGCATGAAGGCGGGAGCGGCTGAAACCGTGGGAGGGCCCAGCCAGGGCCAGCCTCAGGCAGACATTACAGCTGGAAACCGGCTCACTCCCCAGGCACGGTGTGGTCCCGGCTATCAGAAAAAACCCTCAGACCCTTCTGAAGCTCCTGGTGCTCGGCCCCGTGGTGAGCCAGGCAGAGGAGAGCCCTTCAGAACCACTATTCTAGAAGCTGGGTCCAGGTGGCCTTGATGAGCCTCATTCAGGGTGCTGCGGGTTAGTCTGAAAGGTCTGGATGTAACTAGAGGGCAGTATTTTAAAGAAGCCTGTCTTACAGATGATGATATCTGACAAAGGAAAGGTTATAGGCCAAGTGAGAACCGCAGGGAATGGGCAGGAGCATGCAAACATCATCTAAGCCCCTGCTCTCCCTGCAGCCAGCGTACTTCGTCCACGCTTCAGGGCAGGACAGCGCACTCAACGCGCGTGCCAAGCACGGGCTGGCAAAAGCCCCCCACCATCAAGGGAGCTCTGCTTAAAGAATCCACAGTACAGCCTGGCAGGGGGACCCCATGCAGCTGGGCCAAACAAAGAGAAGCTATGTCCCCGTGAGCGGAGGGCACCAGGGTACAGTCAGGGGAGGCGGGGAGGGCCAGGGGCAAGGGCGGGCAGCAGCGGCGCAGGACAAGGGTAACCGTGAGCGTGTCTACACGCAAGACACACACACCCGTGCTGACTCGTACACGGGACACCTGACACACCCGTGCTGACTCGTACACGGGACACCTGGGGAAGGAGACATGAGAAGTCCGTGGTGCTGGCTTCTCCAGGGAGGGCTCTGGGTGGCTGGAGAGGGAACAGGAGGCTGACTTTATCATATACCCCACCATACCTTATCATCTATGAACCACCGAAGTGAACAGCTGCTGTGAAACAGAACATGAAATGTTGTCTTCAAATTTGACAAATCAAGCCAAGAACAGGGAGGCTCTGAAGACTCCCACCAAGTGAGTTTGGACCATAAAGAGGGCTGAGCTGCGAAGAATTGATACTTTTAACTGTGGTGCTGGAGAAGACCCTTTGAGAGTCCCCTGGACAGCAAGGATCAAATCAGTCAACCCTGAAGGAAATCAACCCTGCATATTCACTGGAAGGCCTGATGCTGAAGCTGCAATAAATTTGGCCACCTGATGCAAAGTGCTGACTCACTGGAAAAGACTCTGATGCTGGGAAAGATCACAGGCAGAAGGAGAAGGGGGTGATAAGAGGATGAGACGGCTGGGTGGCATCACTGACTCAACGGACAGGAGTCTGAGCGAGCTCCAGGAGATGGTGAAGAACAGGGAGGCCTGGCGTGCTGCAGTCCCTGGGGCCACAGAGTCGGACACGACTGAGCCGCCACCACCAAGCGACACTAGCCCAGGACGGGGCTTGATGGAGCCCCACTCTGGGCGGCGCCACCCGGCGGGTGAGGGGACGGAGCCCCACTCCGCGCGACGCCACCCGGCGGTGAAGGGACAGAGCCCCACTCCGCGCGGCGCCACCCCTCTGCGCGGCGCCACCCAGCGGGTGAGGGGACGGAGGGCCGCACTGTCCCTGGCACGGCACCCACCCCCTGCTCGCTCTGCCTTCACTTCCCTTCCTCCAACTGGGCGCCTTCAGCGTGCCTTCCTCTCTGACCACATCACGACAACGTACGGAAGGGGGACACAAATGCTTCGGGTCCCAGAGCCCAGGATCTTACAGCACGCCTTGGCAGACGCAAGCCAACACCTCCGCAGCCTCTGGTCCACAGGTTCAACCACGTTTCCTGGCGGCTCTGGGCCCCTGGTGCGGAGACCTCAGAAGGCTGAAGCCACCACTCAGCTGTTCCACCGCAGAGAGGGGACTCTGAGACAGCTGATCCACTTCTAGGAACACACATCTCTGGGTTCACACCCCAGTGCTTTCTCTTCCTCATGGCCCAGTCTTCACAGGCAGTTTATCACATTCTTCTCCAGGGCTGGTTTCGTTTCCATCATTTCAGGGACATGGCTTCAGTGCCACCACCGCAGGCTCAGAGGGACACCCTGCCTGTGGCTGGGCACTTTGGCCACCAAGCATCAGGCCACGCGGGGCTCAGGGAGCAGAGGTGCCCACGCCTGCTGGCCCAGCCCTGAGCGGAGACCAGGCCGCCAGCCTTGGCCCACGAAAGTGGTTAGCACACAGGGGTGGTCATAACAACCGCTGCAGTCTAAGAAAGGGCCTCCTCAGACCATTTAGAAGACTATGCTTTCATCATTTAAAACAATAACAATGATTCAACCAACCAACCATCAGTAAGATACAAGCAAAACAGAATTTTAAAGTCTGAAGAAACTCCAGTGTGGGATGAACGCAGTCTCAAATCTTGGGTTGGCCTCGCCTCCCGGGCCTCCTTCCTGGTGTGTTACCCCCACCCTGCCCACACGTCTCCCTGAACCCCGCAGCTCGAGCCCTCACCACATCCCTGACATCTAACTCATCGCTCCATGAAGCCCTTTGATGCCCCTGAGGCCCAGGAGAGGAGGCGGCCCCTGTCCTGTGCGCCCCACCCTCCCAGCTTCTCTGAATCTTCTAGTCCCCAGGAGTCTAGCCTGCACACATGGAAACAGAATTCCTCTTTCAGGTTGATTAAATTTAGGAAGAAAACATCCAGGGTAACCAAGCCCTGAGGCGTGGCTCCTTCCCCCCAGAGGTGCAGAAGCAGCCCGGGTTCGTCAGTGGGTGAGGGGCCAGGCGCGCAGCACACATCAGGTGCAGGGGACAAGCTGAGGGGCTCGGCCTCACCTTGCGGACTCACTGGGGCGACCACGGGCTCTGCTCTCACCTCCCTTTCCTAAGTTAGACTGAACCCCAACGTGACCTCCGGAAAACGGCTGTCTTCCCACAACAGCCTGAGGCTTTCCTTTCCCTTCTGACAATGAGGTAGTGACTTTCCCTTTCATTCATTCAACAAACATCAATTATACACTGATCGTGTGCCAGGCACTGTACGACACTTCTGGGGATACAAAGAAAGCTGAGCTGCTGGCCCTGCCCTGAAGAACAGTGATGTCTCAGGACACCCCAGATCCATTACGGTCACTGGGCATGTCCCCTGAGAACAATCGTCACACTGGTGAATGCCACACGGAACACAGCAGCCCCACACAAGGCAGTAAAGCAGAAGTGAACCTCTCAACAATTCCTCCAGACCTTTAAGGAGCTACTGTTGAGGAGCTACACACCGAGAAGGGAGAGTGGAGCAGGGCAGGGCATCCAGCCACCCAGCACCCCCACGCAGCCCCTCAGGGTTCCTACGGTAGACAATCGTGCTCTGACGCTGCTTCTCCTCTTCACTGCCCAGCACTCACTCCCTTCCTCCTAATGAGAGGTGCCTGCTGTTACTAGAGTGAACAGACCACCTGCCCTCTCTCAACCGGAGGGGCAGGGGTGCGCAGGAGACCCACGCCAGGCAATCCGAGTGCCTAGTCCCCCAGCCTCAGGGGTGAAGGCTGAGCCAGGCCCACAGGTCAGCGGACTCCTGCCCCTGCCCCGCCCATCCTGTCCCACGTGAGTGCCGTCCCAAAGGGCGCAGCCCCGCCTGCATCCCTGACTGAGGACCACCCCCCGAGCCCCCTGGAGGCGCCCTTCACACCAGGGCGTCTCTGGGCCAGCGGTGGCGCCATCTTGAACTCAGATGTTCCCGAGCGCCCGCTATGTCCCTGGCAAGGCTGCCCAGGCCAGGGGCCTCACAAGCTGTGCCAGCCGCCACCTCCCATAGGCAGCAGCGCTGTTGAGGACTCCAGGTCGCTCCAGCTTCCCCTCCCCCACCGCCCACTCTATAACAGTGCCTGCCCCTTTAAGAGTGCGAGCTGAAACCTGGAAATCAGAACCACCTCCCCCGGGGCCAGGCCACACTTTCCGTTCACCCTGCAATACTCAGCACTCAGCGTGTCCCAGCAGTCTTTCTTTCCTCTGAAACACAGGTGCAGCATCTGGTTACCAGGGCGCCTGTGGAATGGGAAGGCAAGTCCCAAATGGCACGGGGTGGACACTCCCATGCCCAGGAGGAAAGGTGGTTCTGAGAAGTTCGATGGGCATCTGAATATTTACTCTCAAACATGAAAAAAAGAATTACGTTTTCACTGAGAAAGAACCGGACGGCAAAACAATCTGGAAGATCAGCACCAGCTCACACAGCGACGATGCTGGGGTGCGAGGAAAGATGGTGAGCTCACCCCCGGCCTGCAGAGCCACTCAGGGAGAGAAGGCAGGGAAGGGCTGTGGGGGAGGCCAAAGCCCTTCCCGTTTCAAAATGGGAAGTGAAGACATTTTCAAAGGCAAGGAAAAGCTGTTATTACCCATGAGCAGATTCTCATCATGAGTTTCAGAAACGCAAAAGGAAGTTCCTGATTTCAGAGGCATGAACTTAGGGAATGTTTCTGGTAAAGATCCTTGAACACGTGCACGTCCAGACTCCGAGCTCCCAGGGGTTCCAGTCAGCCAGAAAGCAACGCGTGGCCCCCAGGAGCGCAGCTTCCGGGGACTACAGCCTCCCTGGTGGGCGGTGGTGAGGGTGAGGCCTGGGTACACACGTGCGTGTATAAAGAGTGTATACACATGCGTGCAAGTGGCAGACCTAAGTGCAGGTGTGAGTGGCGTGTGCAAGCATGACTGTGAGCACGCGGGAGGTGAGAGGAACACGCTGCAGGGGGGGTTGGGCTGGGTGGAGGGAAGGTAACAGGAGCAGCAGCTCTGGCCAACTACACCCAGACATGCAGCGAAGGCTCATGCCCAGCGGTCTGTGGCACAAGGAGGGCCCCAGGCCCCCCTATTCTGGGGTCTGCCATCCGACCAGCCTTGACTGTAGGCGCTGCTAGTGCAGTCCATGCCTCCCAGGTGGCTGAGTGGTACAGAACCCACCTGCCAATGCAGGAGACACAAGAGATGGAGGGTCAACCCCTGGGTCGGGAAGATCCCCTGGAGGAGGGCATGGCAACCCACTCCAGTGTTCTTGCCTGGACAATCCCACGGACAGAGGAGCCTGGCGGGCTACAGTCCACGGGGTCACAAAGAGTCAGACACAACTGAAGCAACTAAATAAGAACATATATCCTTCTTGAAACGCAAACACCTGTAAAAGCAGAACACAGTCAATTTCACTGACACTGAGAGTAAAGTGATTCTCAGATCCCTTCACTGGACAAACAGCAGGGCCTTGAGATCACCCTTCTGAAAGGAAAAGCAGGATGAGGAGGGAGGAGGCAGGAAAGATACCAACAGACCCAGGTGTCTCTCAACTCTGCTGGTAAGGCCGGCCCTCCCACGCTCAGAGGAAGACGGCTCTGGTGGGAGAAGCAGTCTACCCCACCTGGGCCCCCACTCCAGGCCTCTTCCCACCCAGGGCATCTCGCCCACTGGCCCTTGTCGGATCCCACACCCTGCCTGAAGTCCCCCCACCCAGGCAGCCCTCGCCTCTGGACACAGCCAGGGCTCCAGAAACCCCGAGGGCCTAGTGGGGAAAGCATATCCAGCCTGCAGCCTCGGCACCTGGTGCCCCGAGAACTCAGATGAGACCTCTGCCATTTCTGTCCTTTAAATGAGGGATTAAGGCCCAAAGGATCCGGGACCCATTTCAGGCTCGAGTGTTAAGACCCACGTGAAAGAGAGGAAGGTCTCAGGCCCTTGAGTTTAGTTACAATAGCTGCCCACACCTCCTTTCCCCACAGAAATTTCCCCAACATGTTGCCAACACTTTCCCAACAAGCACATAAACTTATCTTTCAAAGCAGATAACAACTTGCAGGAAAGACACAGCAAGTTGCCTCCAATGTCCATTCTTCCTTTCCTCCTTAGTTAACAGGCCCAGGACCCTGAACTTCGGTTGGCATGGGGCCGCCTGCCTCCCTGACTGTGGCCATGGGTTCAGCTCTTGCCAACACGACACAAGGAGAGCTTGATGAGGAGTCCTCAGGAAGTTCAGTTTCCTGCAGCCTACAAGACCCCAGAGCTGGGTGCCCCTCTGGCTGCCTTCCTGGACAAGAGGCTGGGCCAGGGGACAGGAGGTCACACGATCTGACTGCCCACCTCCAGACATCAGTACAAGGAGAGAAATAAACATTGCCTTTGACTAAGCCCCTCTTCCTCCAGATCTGCCGTTACACACAGCTAGACGTTAATCTTAACAATTTTACCATTTCCCACTTAAATCCAACAGTGGACAATGTCACCATCCTGGAGTGCTAAGAGCTGGGAACAAGGAAGGATACTATTTCAGATTTAAGTTGATTAACAGTCCCATTTTCCCAGAAAAAGAACTTTAGACAAAGCATTCTCAAATTTACCCTGGGCTCCAGGCTAGGGTGAGTACATTCTCACAAGAACTTATAAGCAGAAGAAGATTCATTTTGTTTGAATTACTTCATAGAACAGTTTCTTCCCAACATAATCAACATTTATAATCCTAAAAAAGCGAACAAACTCTATTTCCAAGCCTGCTTGAGTAGCAAGTTTAAAAAGCTTTAATATACCGAATTCCTGTTTACTGCCCCAAACATTTAATAGCGTGGCTTGCATGTTCCTCACAGACAAATCTAGGTTATGAGGTAAAAATAGCCCTTGTTTTTATTCATTAGAGTTCGTCCATTAAATTAGGTTCGCAGTCTAAGCCATGGGCTGCTGTTGCCGTGACAAACACTGGTGCAACTAACAGTTTATGATACAGCCAACCTACGGGTCTGTAACAGCGGTCAGATCCTGTCGTGCCCAGTTCCAAGGAAGGACATAGCAATTACATCCCAGGAATCTGATCACAGCTCATCTAATCCTGTTTGATATGAACCGTATCAACGATAGTCGAGAACCCTCTTTGCCATGGAAGGGGCTGAGGCTGTGCTGGCTGCTCTGAGAACGAACTTGCACACCAGACAGTGTGGCCTGAGCCCCAGGAGCCTCAGGGCTGGGGCGCAATCAGGCTCCCGGCTCCATCGGCAAGTCCCCAGTGAAAAAGGCCTACGTGGTCCCAGGTTATTAACTGTTGCTGCTGCTGCTGAGTCGCTTCAGTCGTGTCCGAATCTGTGCGACCCCATAGACGGCAACCCACCAGGCTCCGCCGTCCCTGGGATTTTCCAGGCAAGAGTAACTGGAGTGGGTTGCCATTTCCTTCTCCAATGCAGGAAAGTGAAAAGTGAAAGTGAAGTCGCTCAGTAGTGTCCGACTCTTAGCGACCCCATGGACTGCAGCCTCCCAGGCTCCTCTGTCCATGGGATTTTCCAGGCAAAAGTACTGGAGTCGGGTGCCATTGCCTTCTCCTTAGAAACTGATGGGAATCAATTTTAAAACCTGGGTCTTCTTAACCAAGATGGCAGTGCTGCTATCACGGAGCATCCCTCTCTCTGAGCCAGTGACCCAACCCTGCAGAAGGCCCCTTGCTGCTCCCAACCCATCTGCTGGCTTTGCTTCTGTCTTTGACCAACAAGGTGAATACCTAGTTCAGTAAAGATATTTGACTAATTAAAGAATGATTAAACAATCAAGTCGACTCAAAATGCAAAGATCTTCCTCCTTCTGCTGGGGTTATTCAAAATACCATACAGTTCAAAGGCACCTGTAATGACAATCACAAAACACACGTCCTAGTAGACTATTTCCAAGACTATTAATGCTTTCAAGTAAGATGGATTCCTGTCCTCGTGGGCTCTGCAGGGTTTAAGGAAGACACAAATGAAGAATGTGATGGCTTTCACCAGCGGGGGCAGCCCTGAGCTAGGAGGACTCCTCTGGAAGGGACAGTCCTCGTTCAGTTGTATCCACCTGAAGCTCCTCCTTTTCAATCAGCCTGTGCTCTGACTGGGAGAAGGCAATAGCACCCCACTCCAGTACTCTTACCTGGAGAATCCCATGGACGGAGGAGCCTGGTAGGCTGCAGTCCATGGGGTCGCTAAGAGTCAGACACGACTGAGCAACTTCACTTTCACTTTTCACTTTCGTGCATTGGAGAAGGAAATGGCAACCCACTTCCAGTGTTCTTGCCTGGAGAATCCCAGGGACGGGGGAGCCTGGTGGGCTGCCGTCTGTGGGGCTGCACAGAGTCGGACACGACTGAAGCGACTTAGCAGCAGCAGCAGCAGTGCTCTGACTGGTAACGTTAAATCCATGTACCCTTTGAGTTAAAGGTCAAGAATGTCTACTAAGAAATAAAACAGCCCTAAAACAGAGTAAAAGGAGGTCGGAGAAGTCAGGGAAGGATGTTACCTTGTCGGAGAGAATCCAGAGATGCATGAGACAATAACTGTCCATAAATTATCAGAGAAAAGGAAACTGTTGGGGAGTAGAGTGGTCTCCAAAGAGAATGACAAGGATCTGGGCTTTAGCACAGAGTGCAGTTGTCCTGGGGGACTTTCTGCAAAGAGCCTCAGAGTTGAGGTGTGGAGACAGGGCGCAGGGGGAGGAGCCAGGGAAGGTGCCAGACGCTCCACAGGGGCCAGGAGGAGTTTGGTCTGCACGGTGCACAGGGAGCTTCCACCTCCACTAACACGCCAGGTGTCCTCCCGCGTCTCTGCCATGGAGCTTCTCCATTCTAGAAAGCTGCTGCTGAATCACTGCAGAGAGGTGGGAAAGCGAAAGAGCACAAGGCAGGAGGTGGACTTCCAAGGCCACAGACTCAAGAAGCGCTTCCCTAAATAGACTGTGTGTACAAGCATGTCTGAGCCCCAGGCCAACCGAATCAGGCACACTGAAGACTTCGCCCATGCTGCCCTCGGGCACCATCACAGTCCACAACCATGCAGGACTGGGGCCAAGGGGCAGAAATGCTGGGAGTGACCTTCACTATATGCACAAGGAAGGAGGGGATAAGATTCAGGCCCAGCCTCACCAAGTCACCTGCAAACTGAGGGCAAAACTCAACTGCCCGCTCAGGGCCGTGAGGCTCCTGAGCACAAGGGCTTTGGGTCCCACATCTCTAGGATTATAAGAAGCAGCCTTCACTCAACCTCCATGGCCTTCCCTGAGTTCCAATGGGCAGATTCAAGCAGTTATTAGGGAGGAGCAGGGATGCAAGACCAGGGAGAAACAGGCAAGAGGAGCTTTGGGGCAAGGTCCTGGTTCCTCATCAAAGGATATACACAGCCATACCTTGGAGCTGTTTCGTAAAGACTGAGCTCCCTTCCAGGTGGAAAAAATTAACAATTAATGACGGTATGCAGCCCACAAGCATGTAGACCCAGACCAGCTGGACCTGAAGGTTGACGATGCTGACTCCTACTAACTCCTACTTACCTCACCACCAACCCATTAGAATAATGTCCACAAGCTGATCACACCCTCTTCAAACAATTATGATAAAACTTCTCACTATTGGCCCCAAGTTGGGACACAGGGTTCTGGGGGCATTAGCCCGCTATGGCCCCCTTTGCCTGGCAAGGTAGTAAAGCTATCCTTTTCTACTTCACCCAAAACTCTGTCTTCGAGATTCTAATCAGCACCAGTGCACAGAGAAGCTGAACTTTCCGCGTGACGCCTCCACCCCAGGTGGGTGTTGACCAGCTCGGTGTTTCCCCAAGGCCAACCAGCTCAGCCACCTCTCCTCCTCCAAACCAGAGTAATGACAATGTTTGGAAGAGTCTGGGGCATCTTGATACTTCCTGGCACACAGCCCCATTCTAACTGGACTCTGTCAAAGATTCCATTTTATAGGTCATTTGATTATCACCCAATTATGCAATGTGATCACTGTTTAACATGTGCTTATGCAGACAAAGTCAAAGCAATCAGTAAGCAATGTGAAAATATTTAACACTCCACTGCACACAATCACAAGTTTCTATGTGCTTTAGGAAAAAAAAGTGTCAGCAGAAGACAGCTGGGTCAGTGACCACCTGACCAAAGCTCTATGAGTCCAGACCCCTCCCCCACTTCCCTCTTCCTCCTCCTGCCCACATCCTTCTCCTCTGACCTTTGCTGGCAGTCCCCTGCCTCTCAAAACCTCCTTCTTCTGCAGCATTTCCCCTCAGAGGTGCCCTGAGCAGGACTCATAGATGCGACACACTCCACCCTTTTGAATACACGTTTTAGAACAGGGACACAGTGGGAAGAGGGGTTATCAAGACTGTAAAGATGCTGGGCCTCCTGCGGGAAGGTACCTTCCCTGGATGGGCACTGGCCCAGAGCTGCAGCGCACAGACCTCTGCTGCCTGTACTATTCAATCCACACCCCAGCCCATCCCCATCCGCCAGGCGCCTTCCCCATTTGACACGTGAGAGTTGACTCAGGTTCTTGTCCAGCACTTTCTCTTCCCACATCCCAACTTGCCCCACTCAAAAACCAGACACAGACAGCCCGAAGACATGGCTGCAGAGGCTGTGACACAAACCAGATTCACCCCTGTGAAATAACACACGACTCTGTCGACGGCAGCCACGGTGACTTAGGCGTTGTCCCGTCACGGTCAAGCCACAAAGGTGAGGGGGTGTCACAGGCAGTGTGCGGCTGGCCTCAAAACAAGGCAGACACTAAAACCTGTCCACATCTATCTCCACCTCCATTTCCATTCCATCCCTCCCTCGGTAGGCCGCTGTATGCTGATCGCCCTGTTAGAAGGATGGGTCAGGCATCCAGAGTCAAATCTTGGACCTCTGACAAGCTGACACGCTCCCTGCCACTGCCTCCGCACACCCCACCCCACTCTGGCCTCCGCGTGGCCCTGCTGATGATCCCCAGCATCGTTAGGAGGGTCAAACACCACAAAAAATTAACCAGAGTAAGACCAGGAAGCTTAGGCCCTTGCCCTGCTGTCCTTGGGCGGCCAGCTCCACGACCCCAGCCCACACCACGGGAAGGCCCCTCTCAGTTCAGATTGGTGGCTTTCCAGCCATTGTGAGCCATGGACCCCCGAGGCCCAGAGGAGCCCTCTCCTTTCTGTGCTTGACACTTGGATTTATTTAAAAACAAACAAGAAACCACAGGAAAAAACAATCATGATACCCACTCACACATCATATGCAAATAACTAGGTATTTTATTTAAAAAAAAAAAAAATGCTTCCCCTCCCTGTAGGAAATCTATTTGGATATTCTGTATTCTATTTTAAAAAACGTTTACCTGGTCACAACCTCAGGCTGACTTCACCAACAACTGCCGTCTGCAAACATGTTTTAGCCCCTCCCAGCCCTTCTGCCCCTCGGCCGCTCTTCCTTCCTCAGCCATTAGCACCAAAGCTGTGGCACTTAATCTGAGACAGCTCCCATACATCATGTTTACATATTAGGATGGACCCTGAAAGCCCTGCAAAGTCAAGAAAATCCAGAAGTACCTCAGCTCTTGAGCTCCAGGAGAAACCTGGAATCCCATGGGGAAGGTGGCTGTTCTACTCACCCAAACGTGCAGCGGGGCTGTGCCTGCCCAAGGGGATGACAATGCTGATCACATGCGGGGTGCCAGGGAAAGGACCTGCTGCCATTCAGAGGGCCTGTTCCTGCAGGCCAGTTCCTCCGACATTCCCCAAGCCCCTACTAATGGCAGGGGTCCGTTTCTCCCTAATTGAGTGAGAAGTAGCAGAGAGTGCACACCCCACACACCTGAACACACTCCAGGACCTGCTTGGGGAAGTGAGTCAGCAGGGCCGGTCCCCACGCCCTCGGGGGCTGGTGTTAGCAACACCGTCCTGGAGGAAGGTCGGGGTCTCGCTCAGAGAGGTTGGAGAGGCTGCGGGAAGGAGCTGGGCACTCAGCCAGGTCCATACACTGGGGCAGGGGGCCAAGGCAGGCAAGGCTCCTTAGACACTTCGCACGCCCCTCGGCTGACACCACAGGCTGATCTCCCAACTTTTCTCTGCTGCCCGCCTTTTTTGGGAACTTTCCTCTCTGGATTCCGGAAACAGCAGCCCCATTTCCAGTTGAGTGGGAGGTGGCCTTGATTAATCTAAGAGAGCAATTCTCATCCTTTTCTTGAAGGAGAATCACCTAGTGGGCTAGTTTAAAAACAGACCGCAGGGCCCTCCCAGAGTTTCTGATTTGGTTGGCTGGTTGGGGCGTGAGACTATGTCAGACAAGTCTCGGGTGATGTTGAGGCTGCTGGTCTGGAGACCAGGCTCAGAGAAGCACGGCTAGATCAGTCAGCCCGCAGCCTCGTGTTCTGGGTCTGGGATGGCCGTGTGATCCTCACCACTTCCACTGGCCAGAGCAGGGCTGGGGACTGGCTGGCATGCCTCCTTCACACAGTCCCGCTGGCCCTAAGGATCATCCCAACCACTGGGAGACTGACCCTGGGATGTGGAATCTAGGTCCTCGATGAAACTGCTGCTAGAGAGGGCTCCGGTTGAGACACTCAATGTCCTTACTGTTTACCTGGCAGCCGACAGCACCCCAACCAACAGAGCCCATAATCCACAACCCCAGGGAGACTCCTGAACTGGGCGTCCGCATCTCCCAGGAGGGCCCGCTCTCCAGAAACACTGGCCCGTCCACATGCATTTCCTTCACATTCCCAGGATCTGCACACCAAGGTCATCCTTCTTGAAAGCTCTAATTAATGGGCTAGAGAATGCACCGCTGAAATGCAAGCAACCCAGGACAGGGAAGGAAAGGAGGCCCACATTTGAGAGTGAGGGAGCTTTACCAGAGGCTGCTGTAACAGCCACTCAAGGGCACTGGTGAGGCGCAGAGCAGCGGACAGGGCAGAGAGAGGCTTTCGGGAGACCCCAGCATCCTGCCTGCAAGTGGGACAGGTCGGGCCATGCAGGGTCTCAGGGTCTGGACAATGACCAGGTGTCTGAGGGAAAGGCTCTGAGAGGTTTCAGGAAGGGAGCTGGGGGGAGCTGATCTCTTGGCGCCTCCAGCAGTCCCCTCCCTTCCTCCTGGGGGCCAGAGGACACCCATCTGTTTTCCTGACCCCATTCCAGAAAATGGACACCTCATCTTTATCCCCATAGCATGCCTGCCCATGCCAGATACTGCCTGCTTCTGACACCTTCACCAGGTGACCCCAACCGAGCAGACTCCACATGGAAGGGCCCGCGGTGTCTCAGCTGCCCCAGGTGACGGACAGCGGGCAGACACGAGGGCCCAGCTGGGCTGGCTGGCAGGCATGCGACAGGGCACAGGCAAGGTTGAAAGAGAGGAGACGAGCACCCAGGAGCCCTGGGCTCTTATTTCCCACCTGGGTTATGTCAAAAGGGACGGGTAAGAGATTAAGCCCAACGAGAAGAGGCTGCTCTGATTTCCAGTTCCACGTGGGCTCCAGCACATGCTCACCATATAACCCTGTCCTAAGCTTCAGTCCCTGGGAGCTCTGCCGGCGTCAGGCGCCGCTCCACACACCCGACGGGTCCCAACTCGTTCACCCCCGCGACAAGCCTCTAGGGTTGCCACTGCCTTCAGTTTTACAGATGAGAAAACCAGGCACAGAAAGATGATGCTCCTTCCCCAAAGTCACACAGCCAACTGGAGGGTCCAAACTTTAGTACGTTCCACAGTACAGTACGATAAACAACCTAATAAGGAAAAATGGGCAAAGGATGTGAACAGGCAATCCACAAAAGATATGAACAGGTAAATCCACAAAGGATGGGAAAAAAAAGTCGCTCAGTCGTGTCTGACTCTTTGTAACCCCATGGACTGTAGCCCACCAGGCCCCTCTGTCCATGGAATTCTCCAGGCAAGAATACTGGAGTGGATTGCCATTCCCTTCTTCAGGGGATCTTCCCAACCCAGCAATCGAACCCAGGTCTCCAGCATTGCAGGCAGATACTTTACTGTCTGAGCCACCAGGGAAGCCCACAAAGGATATGACCAGGTAACTCACAGCTAAAATAAAAACTAGAAAGAAAAGGTTTTCAATACTTTTGGTAATTTGGGAAATGTAATTTAAAAAGTAACATTCTTAATCCACTAGTTTGGCAAAAATTAACAATATTAGTACTCTTCAGTTCAGTGCTGGCTGAATTAAAGGGGAAAAGGCAATTTCACACATTATCTGTGCTCTGATGAAAAGAGAGATAAAGCCCCTTGGAAATGGGATGGGGCGAGGACGGCAATTTGGCAAAGTTATGTATTTAATATTATGCATTAACCCAGAAACAAAAAGATCTTAATGACCTGGGTAACCACAATGGTGTTATCACTTACCCAGACCCAGACATCCTGGAACGTGAAGTCAAGTGAGCCTTAGGAACCACCACTACAAACAAAGCTAGTGGAGGTGATGGAATTCCAGCTGAACTATTTCAAATACTAGAAGATGATGCTGTGAAAGTGCTGCACTCAATATGTCAGCAAATTTGGAAAACTCAGCAGTGGTCACAGGACTGTAAAAGGTCAGTTTTCATTCCAATCCCAAAGAAAGCCAATGTCATAGAATGTTCAAACTACCACACAATTGCACTCATCTCACATGCTAGCAAAGTAATGCTCAAAATTCTCCAAGCGAGAGAATTCCAGAAAAACATCTCCTGCTTTATTGACTACGCCAAAGCCTTTGACTGTGTGGGTCACAACAAATTGTGGAAAATTATTAAAGAGATGGGAATACCAGACCACCTTACCTGCCTCCTGAAAAACCTGTATGCAGGTCAAGAAGCAACAGGTTAAACTGGACATGGAACAACAGACTGGTTCCAAGTTGGGAAAAGAGTACAACAAGACTGTGTATTGCCACCCTGCTTATTTAACTTACCTACAGAGTAAATCATGCAAAATGCCAGGCTGGATGAAGCACAAGCTGAAATCAAGACTGCAGGGAGAAATATCAATAACCTCAGATACGCAGATGATACCACTCTAATGGCAGAAAGCAAACAGGCACTAAAGAGCCTCTTGATGAAGGTGAAAGAGAGTGAAAAAGGTGGCTTAAAACCCAACACTCAAAAAACAACAATCATGGCATCCAATCCCATCACTTCTTGACAAGTAGATGGAGAAACAATGGAAACAGTGACAGACTGTTTTCTTGGACTCCAAAATCACTGCAGATGGTGACTGCAGCCATGAAACTAAAAGACTCCTGCTCCTTGGAAGAAAAGTTATGACCAACCTAGACTGCATATTAAAAAGCAGAGACATTACCAACAAATATCCATATAGTCAGAGTCATGGTTTTTCCAATAGTCACGTATGCATGTGAGAGCTGAACCATAAAGAAAGTTGACCGTTGAAGAACTGGTGCTTTTGAACTGTAGTGTTGGACAAGACTCCTGAGAGTTCCTTGGACTGCAAGGAGATCCAACCAGTCCATCCTAAAGGAGATCAGTCCTGAATATTCATTGGAAGGACTGATGCTGAAGCTCCAATACTCTGGCCACCTGATGGGGAAAACGGACTTCTTAGAAAAGACCCTGATGCTAGAAAAGATTGAAGGCAGGAGGAGAAGGGGACAACAGAGGATGAGATGGTTGGATGGCATCACCAACTCAATGGACATGAGTTTGAGCGAGCTCTGAGAGTTGGTGATGGACAGGGAAGCCTGGCGTGCTGCAGTCCATGGGGTCACAGAGAGTTGGACACAACTGAGTGACTGAACTGAACCCAGAAAATCTACTTCTGGAAATCTAGAAGACTGAAACATCTGTGTTGACAATGATGTGGTTCACAGATTCCACACTATTTTTAGAGCAGAAAAATGGAAACAACCTAAATGTAGATCAAAAAAGATAGGTAAATTACGGTACACTCACACTCTGGAATACAGACCAAACTTTTCATGTCAGTACATACAGGTCTCCAGGACACCGCATTAAAGCAAATCAGAGACAATTTTGTATAATGGGTCTCCATTTATATTTCCAGTGAGAACACCCGTCCACTGAGGAGGCCTAGAAGCAGCAAGGAGCACACCTGGCACCCAGATCTGGGTTTTCAATTCCATTCTCCACGAAAAGGAACTTGAACTCTTAGGGGAAATGGCTGAATTCAGGACTAGAAAGTACAAGGCAGTTTGGGGCCAGAAAGTAAAAAAGTTCCCAAAGAACGAGGAGGACATGTCAAAAGGACCTAGGAGCCAGCTGGAAGGGGCTCCTGCAGGCCAAGTCTGGGACAATTTAAGCAGAAAAATAAACAGGGGACTTGTTGGGTGGTCCAGTGGTTAAGAATAAGCCTTTCAATGCAGGGGACACAGGTTCAATCCCCGGTCAGGGAATTGAGACCCCACGTGCCGGGGGGCATCTAAGCCTGCATGCCACAACTACTGAGCCCACACACCACAACCAGAGGAGCACCTGTGCATGAGGCAGCCAGAAAACGCCCAGCAGCTGCCAGGAAGAGCCAGCACAGCCAGAATTTTTTAAAAAATGAATAATGAGAGTAACTATGTTGCATAAAGCAGGTATTTGTGAGTGCAGAGACGTAAATTAGAGTAAATGAGGGAGAAAGTAAAGATCTTCCTTTTAGTACAACTCCCACTAATAAGCATGGAAAGAAACAATGAATTAGAAAGTCACCATCTGTCAACTATCAAAACTGATCTGGTAAGACTCATCAATGGATTCTAAAGCAGCACATTTACATAGTCCCAAGCGATCTTACTATGATATACATGTTAACAACAAAGGGAAAATGGTAACTTTCAGTGAGGAAAACAGGCAGACACCCTCTTAATCAGGTGATGAAAGTTAGGACTAGAGAATGGGACTCATCAAGAGCGTCTGCCTCCCACCAGCTAAGATGCCTACAATATCACCCCTGTGCCGCATCAGCCAAAAGTGCATAAAGTGAATCTAAGCAGGAGGAAACCGCATGCAAACCCAAACTGAGGGACATTATCCAAAACACAGGTAACTGTCTCCAAAACTGTCAAAGTCAGGAAATTCAAAGAAAGACTCAGGAACTGCTCTGGATTAAAGGAGACTAAAAAGGCAGTACAGTTTAACACAACACATAATCTTGCATTTCCTTTTGCGCTAAAGTGGCTACTGGCAAGATCTTGAAAAAGATCTGTAGATGATTAGTGCTGCGTCGACATTTAATTTCCTGATTTTTAATCTTCATACTGTTGTTTTGTAAGAAAATGTCCTTACTATTATAAAACATACAATAAATAAAAGCGTATCAAGTCTACAACTTAACATTAAACGTTTCAGAAAAGAGGGTGTGCATCGTGCTAAGTCACTTCAGTAGTGTCCAGCTTTTTGTGACCCCATGGACTATAGCCAACCAAGCTCCATTGTCCATGGGATTCTCCAGGCAAGAATACTGGAGTGGGTTTCCATGCCCTCCTTCAGGGGATCTTCCTGACCCAGGGATTGAACCCCTGTCTCCTGCATTACAGACAGATTCTTTACCACTAGCGCCACCTGGGAAGTCCTGAGAGAGGAGTGATCCCACACAAACATGAGAGAGGATAAAGCAAATGTCAACATTTGGAGAATCTGGGTAAAGGGTATTTGGGAACTCTGGATTATTCTTACAAGTTTTCAGCGAATCTGAAGTAATACATTAAAAGATTTTAAGAGACCAACGTGTGCATATGCACAGAAACACAGGTAAATTCCTGGGGATTAAGTTCACGATGGTATTTTTCTTAAAAGTACAGAGAGACAAAATGAAGCCAGCCTGCCCCAGTCTTAGTACTGGTCTCCCCAGAAAAGGCTCTCCTCACAAAGCTTCTGCTCCAGGACACTGGAAAAAGCTGTGTTGAAGGATCTCTCAAGACTAGGACTAGCTCCTTAACCAAGTTCCACAGAAGTAGCAAAGACGTAATCAAGCCTTCTTCTCTGCAAACGCGTGCTGCTTTTCCCTGGTGAAAGCCAAAGGCTCCTGATGCTGTGAGCAGCTGATGATGCCACAGGGCCCTTCCTGGAATGCATAATCTCTAAAGGAGTTTTCCATCAGAAACCAGGATAAAATAGTCTTGGTCCCTTGTCTCCGCCTCTGCTTTCACTGAATTCTTGACATGTTACGCCATGGGTTGGGGGTGGGAGGGTCAGTCTGTCCCACGGGCTTTTTAGTTCCATTCCTCGGGTGCGTTTGTAGATTTGCTGGCTGAGGAGAATGCTCCCAGGCAGGCAACTGCCTAAAGGGATCTGAAGGGTCAGTGGTTCTATCAGATACAACCGGTCTGTCGAGTGCTTTACAGCGTACAACCACCTCTCATGGACATTATTTGATTTCATCCTTTCCCTAAATTGATTTTTTTTAATTACTAATGGCTTAAAGTCTAACAGCAATACAACAAAATATCCAGTTTCCAAAAACGATAGGATATAATGTCTACTCTTGAGTCTAGACAGGAGGCAGTACTTGCACCGGAGCAAACTAACACTCTGAGATGGCCTAAGCCTAATGAAAAAGCTAAATAAAGTAGCTAACAGAATAAATACAAATGATTCTACCACTGAGCTCAGTGGAAATACAGCCTTCCTTTCTATGAATTTTTCCAGCATTTATTTCTTTAAGCCCTGTCTTCAGGGCAAACTCTCCCTATAACTGTAACTTTGGCTTGTTTATGAGACACCACAGAGAACAAGGCCTCGTGGACTCCAGTCACATGCGATGACCCCTGGGGCAGCACCTCGGCCTCCTGACACCAAACCTCTGCACAGCTACACTGACCTTCCCACACGGGCACCATCATTTCAACTTTATTCCAAGAAACCAGTGAATCGACTCTTCCAGAAATAAGCATTTCCACAAAGAACCCTCCCAAACAAAGGTCCTAGCCTAAATCCAAAGGCAAAAATTCCTGATAAAGAAAGTCTGTCTTCAAAGAAAAATTAGGCTTCGTTCTAGGACAACCTATAGCTAGCCTATGTGCACTTACCAATGCCAACAGCATCTAGATTCCAAAACAAACTCAGCACAGTAGGTTTTGTTCTCACCTTCCAGAGATGAGAAAATTGGAAAACAGAGGTAGCAACTGGCAGATGCAGGACTGGCATACAAGACAGCTCGTTCCATCGCCAGCCCTACTGCCCACAATCCATACCATCCACCGTGCACAGAGATGAATCAGGCAGAATCTCACTGCAACATTCAAACTGCCACCCCACCCCCTGCTCCCTCGGTTTAGATGCCCAAATGGGCAGGTGGCGAACCAAATTCCACTCTTAAGCAGTCTCCCAACACAAAACCTATTCAGTGGCAAAGCAAGAAGACAAGATGGACTTTACTACTGCCTACACTTTTTTCTTACCCAGAGGATTATTTTCATGACCTGTCATTATGGATGAACTCGGGGCAGGAGGAATACATGATTATGTAATGTCAGAGGGCAGGCGACAAGGGGAGAGAGAGCGGAGCCCATCAGACCCCATCACAGCTCCCTTAGCCCACAAAGGAGTAAATTACCGTTGACGTTTTGAGTGTTTCAATCTCCTATGGCCTACACATTCAGGACTGGCTTTTCAAGAGCCGGTCACAGAAACCCTGCAGGTCTTTCGGGCCTCAATTCATTGACTAGCAAAGCCATAAAGAAAGAAAATATCAAAAGCAAAGATGTCAGAAATGTTGTTGGGGGCTGTGGACCGGCAGAAAAGGTCAGAGTTTGGAAGGATGGGACCAGATTTCCTACATCGAGAGGCATGTTTATTTTAAGCCGGTTCTGTTTACACCCGAAACACCGCGAGGCCTCGGCGTCTGGAGTCACTAAGATTCAGTCCTGGAGATGCACCAAGCAGGCGCCGCGACCTGCCTGGCCTCGGGGGCGCCGCGTCCCCGCATCCCGGCTCCCCTCAGCCCCTGGCGGCCCGAGGTGTCGTACGGCTGGGGGTCGCTGGGGTCGGATTGTTCTCCAAAGACGCCACCGCCCGGGAACCGCTAGGCTGTACGATTTCCATGACAACCGCGGGCGCCGTACGCGTCCGGCGCGCCCGGCGTCGAGGTGTGCGCCGCGCCCCAACTCCGCCCGGGGAGCATCCCGGTCTCCGGCGGCTCGCAGCCGCCGCGATACTCCCGGCCCGGCCACCTACCTGGCGCGTCCGGGCCCGCGGCGCCCGCGCCCTGCCTCCCGGCCGTCCTCGGTGCAGCCGGGGCGCGCGCCCGACCCGCAGCAGCAGCGCCGCCTCTGGGTCACGAAGTCCTGGGCTGCGGTCTGGCTCCAGGTATCGGTCCCTCTGTCCCGGCCCGCGGCGCCCACCCCAGCCGCGAACCCGCAACCCGCGCTGCAGCTCCTAGCCCGCCGCCGCCGCCGCTGCCGCCGCCGCTGCTCCGGAGGCCACGCCGGCCCCGCCCCCTCGCCACGCATGCGCGCTTCCCCAGCTCCCGGCAGGCCCGCCCTCACCCGGCGGGTCCTCCTCCGCGGCGTTTCGTGTAGGTTCCTTCAAAACTCGCTGTCCGCTATGACGAAATCGCCTGCAAGGAGTTCTTGAACTTCTGCCCTTTAATTGGACGATGGCGTTTTCGCCCTCAAGTATACTGAGGATTGGAGGTCCTGACGCATTCCCGAGGAAGAAGGCCCCGGAGAGAGCCGCGACCCCGGGAGCCGCGCTGGCCCTTTGGGGAGAGCGCTTCCCGGGGTCCTTCGGCCACGTCTAGGAAACAACATTCAACCTAGAAATAAGCAAAAATTAAAATCATACTTTGATGATACAGATAAGCAAAAAGAAGACAGGAGCTGCTAACACTCTTCCAGACTGTCCTGGCGTATTGTTTAAATATACATTTATAGACTCACGAAATATCAGCTCCTTACACCTCTCTCCCAAAGTTCTATTTTTCCGTAGAAGGGAAATACAAAAGAGTCTGAAGTTTTAGAAGAAAAACTTCTCTTTAATAGGACTTTAAGACAATATTTCTCTTGAGGAAGAGAAACAATGGACTGAATATGAACATTTATCTTCGTCTTTATCAGAAAAAAAATTCTTTAATGAAAACTAATTCAATAAACCAGAACACTTAGTCGGAGCTCACATCTCTCATGTATAAAAGCAACAATGTACAATTTACTTTAAAAAGAGCAGATGTTAACCTGTTAGAAATGAAAATTAAACAAAACTCCTCTAACATTTAGATCTGAGCTTCCCTATGTCACCAAAAGCCAAACGAGGACAACAGTCTGGAATTAAAATAAGTAAATATAAAACTATTTTTGAAGTTTATTTTCTGACTTTTTTCTCTTATGAAAAGAAATTTACTCAAAAAAAGCTTTCTATTATTTCTTCAGATAAATGGAAAGAAATATCAACAGAAATTTAACCCTAGCATAAAATTAAAGTCAAAAAAGAAATCAAACTTGTGGAAATGCAAAAATACTTATATACTTTATCTTCTAAAATTAGGATGACCATTATAAACCTGGTATAGCTGGGACATTCTCACTTTACACCTTTCATTCTAAAAAGTGTTCTCAAAAGTGTTCAGACAATACATTTTATGGCCTTGTTAACTTTAATCAGGGCTTCCCTGGTAAAGAATCCGCCTGCAATACGGGATTCCTAGATTCCATCCCTGGGTTGGGACGATCCCCTGGAGGAGGGCATGGTAACCCACTCCAGTGTTCTTGCCTGGAGAATCCCCATGGACACAGTCCCATGGGGTCGCAAAGAATGGACAGGACTGAGCGACTAAGCAAAGCAAAGCAAAACTTTAATCCAGCCAAGATAATGTTTAAATTACTGACTTAAAAAGAAATCAACAACAAAAAAATTTTTAAAGTAACATTTAAATTCACAAACATCTAAAAATAGTCCAGCTTCCAATAACATTAGTCATTTGATTGCTGTGTAATTCACTTTTTAATCTTATAAAGATTAATTACATTTTCAGTATGGCAAGGAATGGGACCACAGTTTCAGTGTAGAGTGAACATTATCAAGAGAAAAGGGAGCCAAGTCTGTTAGTAAATACGGTACTATGCATTCCCTAAGCATCACAACATAAGAGAAGAAGGTATCCTAGAAGTGTATCTGTGGGAAGACATCGCCATCTTTTAGAAACTCTCAACATGTGGTTCCCTAACAACAGCTATGGTTTTTCGAGTAGTCATGTATGGATATGAGAGTTGGATCATAAAGAAGGCTGAGTGCCAAAGAATAGATGCTTTCAAACTGTGGTGCTGGAAAAGACGCTTGAGAATCCCTTGAACAGTAAGGAGATCAAACCAGTCAATCCTAAAGGAAATCAGTCCTGAATATTCATTGGAAGGACTGATGCTGAAGCTGAAGTTCAATAGTTTGGCCTCCTGATATCAGTGAAGAGCCAACTCATTGGAAAAGGCCTTGATATGCTTGCAGAAATTGAAGGCAGGAGGAGAAGGGGTCGACAGAGGATGAGATGGTTGTATGGCCTCATCAACTCAATGGACATGAGTTTGAACAATGGTGAAGGACAGGGAAGCCTGATGTGCAGTTCATGGGGTTGCAAAGAGTCGGACATGACTGAGTCGCTAAACAACAACAGCATTAACATCTTCTCTAAACTTGCTAGAAACAGAAGTTCCCAGGTTCCACACCAGAACCGAATCAGAAACTCTGAAAATGGGCCAAGAAATCTATATTTTAACAAACTGACCAGGGATTCTGATAAACATGTGGACTTAGATCATCTAAAGTGCTATTTGGGGGACTAGAACCAACCTACATGAGAATTTCTCTGGGGGCCTTTAAGCATGATAAGAGGGCTTCCCTGGTGGCTCAGATGGTAGAGAATCTGCCTGCAATGCAGCAGACCTGGTTTGATCCCTGAGTTTGATCTCTGAGTTTAGAAGTTCCCTGGAGAAGGGAATGGCAACCCGCTCCAGTATTCTTCCTAGAGAATTCCATGGACAGAGAAGCCTGATGAGCTACAATGCATGGGGTCACAAAGAGTCAGAACTGACTGAGTGACTAACACTTTCACTTTCAAGCAAGATATATTTGTGTTTATATGTGTTTTCATTGGAGGATATACGTAACCTTGAAACCCAACAGCCCTGCTGTCATGGTAGCTGTGAAAGCCAGCAGCCTCCCAGCCACCAGAGGGGCAAAAAAGGATTTGGAGCACTTCATAAAGCCATGTCCCCAGGGAGTCCTCACTATTTGACTGACCTGACAGCTTACCGGAAAAGCTCCATTCTCAGGGCTTGTCTTTTTTTTTTTTTTTTTTTAAATTGGAGGATAATTGCTTTACTATATTGTGTTGGTTTCTGCCATACATCGACATGAATAGGTATTCATGTGTCTCCTCGCCCTTGAACCTCCCTCCCGCTTCCCACCCCATCCCACCCCTCTAGGTTGTCACGGAGCACTGGGGTGAGCTCCCTGTGTCACACAGCAGATTCCCACTGACTGTCTATTTTACGTATGGTAATATATATGTGGTACTGCTACTCTCTCAATTTGTCCCACTCTCTCCTCCCCCCGGAGAAGGCAATGGCACCCCACTCCAGTACTCTTGCCTGGAAAATCCCATGGACGGAGGAGCCACTTTCATGCACTGGAGAAGGAAATGGCAACCCACTCCAGTGTTCTTGCCTGGAGAATCCCAGGGACGGGGGAGCCTGGTGGGCTGCCGTCTATGGGGTCGCACAGAGTCGGACACGACTGAAGCGACTTAGCGGCGGCAGCAGCTCCTCCCCCACTGTGTGCACAAGCCTGTTCTGTGTGTCTGCGTCTCCATTCCTGCCCTGTAAATAGATTCACCAGTACCCTCTTTCTAGATTCCATATATAAGCATTCATATGTGATATTTGTTTTTCTCTTTCTGATTTACTTCGCTCTGTATAATGTCTTTATTTGACCTGACTCAGGGTTTATTTGGTGCAAATGGCCCTATCCACAAAGCATTTGCTGAAAGGAATCAGTAGTAATTATTTAACAGTGCAACCGCCTAAGGTGGTGATACCAGGTGGAGCTAGCAAAAGGCTGACCAATTAACCTAAAAGGAAAGAATGAGGAAGACTTACCTGGGGGAACTTTGGAGAGATCTGAGATACTGCTCAATTATGTATGAAAGATTCTACAGGATAGGCTGTTTGACAGGCCATTAAAAAGTCTCAATAAATTAAAAAGGATTGATACCATACAAAGTATGTTCTCTGACACCCGTAATATTAAAATTGAAATCAACGACAAATGGAAATTACAAGTAGGTGGAAATTAAAAAACACAGCATTCAATAACCAAGGGGTCAAAAAGAACTCAAAAGGGAAGTGAGAAAACATTTTCAGAAAAATTTCAGTGGAAACTCAATGTATCAAAACTTTTGCAATGCAGCTAAAGCAGTGCTTAGAGGAAAATTTATGGCTGGAAACAGCTATATTTAAAAAAAAAAAGACTTAAAATTAGTAACCTGACCTTTCTCCTTAAGAAGCTAGAAAAATTTTTAAAAAAAGGAAATAAAAATGATTAGAATTGAAATTAATGAAATGCAGAATAGAAAAAAGAAGAAAGATTGATACAATTAAAAGTTGGTTCTTTGAAAATATTAACAATTTTGACAGACCTTTAGCTAGCTTGGCCATGAAACAAAGAGAAGATTCAAATTGCTAGGATTAGGAGTAAGAAAGGAGACATCACTACTGACCATTTATATCAATAATAAGGATTATAAAGGAAAACTGAGCAATTTTAACAAGCTACAAAACTTAGATGAAATGAAGAGATCCCTGGACAGAAACAAATAAAATTAACTGAAAAAAAGTAGAAAATCTGTATAGAACTTTAATAAGAAAAAAACTTAATTAGTAACTTTATAGCATTCCATTAAAAAAATCCTCAGGCCCAGATATCTTGACTAATGAATTTTAACAAGCATTTAGAAAACTCTTTGCAAACTCTCACAGAAACTAGAAGAGGAGGAAACACTTTCAAACTCTTTATACGAGACCTGTATTACTCAGATACCATAACCAGACACAGACACTAGAATAAATGAAAACTCCAAATCTATATTCCTTATTATATAAAAAAGCAATCCTCCCCCACCAAAGAAAATACTAGCATACTGAACCTAGTAACCTGGAAAAGGTTATATGCCATGGCCAAGTGGGATTTATCCCAGGAATGTAAGTTTAACATCTGAAAATCAATTAAGGAAATATATTAATAAATGACCAAAAAAAAGCCGCGTGATTTGACAAAATTCGACAAACTAGGAATTAAAGAGAACTTCCTCAAATTGACAAAGAATATTTTTGAAAACCCCACAGCAAAGATTACACTTGATGAAAGATTGAATGTTTTACCTCTAAGACAACGAAGACGACAAAGATGTCTCCTCTTTCCACTTCCATGCAATATCATATTGGAGGGTCTATCTAGGGCAAGCAGACAAGGAGGAAAGAAAAGAAAAGACATCCAGACTGAAGAGGAAAGGGTAAAACTATTTGCAGAGTTGGCTCCGATGGTAAAGAATCTACCTACAATGCAGGAGACCCAGGTTCAATCCCTGGGTCAGGAAGATTCCCTGGAGAAGGGTATGGCTACCCACTCCAGTATTCTTGCCTGGAGAATTCCATGGACAGAGGAGCCTGGCAGGTTGCAGTCCATGGGGTCACAAAGAGTTGGACAGAACTGAGCAACTGACACTTCCACTTCTTCATGTATATGGAAAAGGCTAAGGAATCATTTTCCTTTTTAATTAGAGTAAACCTGTTCAGCAAGGATGAAGAATATAACATCAGTATTTTTTATAAACTAGCAACAAGCAATCCAAACATCAAATTAATAAAACTCGCTTTGCAATAGCACCAAAATAATTTTAAAAAGTCAGGAATATATTTAACAAAGTTCAAGATTTTGTATGCTAAAAATCCAAAACATTGTTCAAAGAAATTAAAGAAAATATAAGTAAATGGAAAGACATCCCATGTTGATGGATCAGAAGACTTCACGTATATAAGATGGCAATATTCCCCCAAATTGATCTTCAGTTCAACATAATCCCTATCAAAATCCCAGCTAGCTTCTTTGCAGAAATTGACAAGCTGATCTAAAAATGTATATGGAAATAGGGGAAAAACCCAGATAGTCAAAACAATCATGAAAAAGGAAATAAAGTTGAAGGACTTACCCTGACTAATTTCAAATCTTACTATAAAGCTACAAGTCATCAAGATAACATAAGGATAGGCATGAAGATCAATAGGATAGACTTGGGAGCCCAGAAATAAAGACTTATATTTGAGTTATTGATTTTACTGATGCCGAAACAGTTCAGCTGAGGGAAGAATAGCCTGTTAAACAGATTATCTTAGGACAATTGGATATGTATTGCCAAAAAAAAAAAAAAGACATTGGATTCTTACTTCATACTATATGCAAAAGTTAACTCAGAAGTCAATCATAAACTTATAAGTAAAAGCTAATACTGTAAAGATATCAGAATAAAACATAGAAATAAATCGCTTCAGGCTTGGACTAGGGAATGATTCCTTAGATGTGACACCAAAAGTGTCAACAGCAATCAAAAATAGATAGCTTGGGCATTACCAAAATCAACACCTTTTGTGACTCAAAGAGTGTCATCAAGAACATGAAGACAACACACAGAATAGGAGAAAACATCTTGAAATCATATGCATTTAAGGAGCTTTTACCTTTATGTATTGTGGAATACATAAAGGAGATTTACAACCCAGCAATAAAGAGAACCCAACTGAAAATGAGCAAAGGATCTAAACAGACATTTCTCCAGAAAAAATGTATGAATGACCAGTAAGTACATGAAAAGATGCCCAACCTCATTAGTCACCAGAGAAATGCAAATCAAAACCACAATGAGGCACCACTTCATAGCCTCTAAGATGATCAAGTCACATAGTAACAAGCGCTGGCAAATTACAGGATTGTTCATGACAGCATTATTTATAACAGTCAAAAAGTAGAAACAACCCAAAGAACATCAATTGAATGAATAGATAAATAAAATGCAGAATATGATTTACAATGAAGTATTGATACATGCAATACACGGATAAACCTTTATAATGGGCTAAATGAAAGAAGCTCGTCACAAAAAGGCCACACAGTGTATGATTCCATTTCTGTAGTACGTCCAGAATAGGCAGACCCATAGAAACAAAGGTAAACAGGTAGTTCCCAGGGACTGGGAGGAGGGGATGATGGGGAGTGGCTGTTAGTATGTAGACGAGTCTTTTGGGAGTGATTAAAATATTCTGCATTTAGATAGTGGTGATGGCTGCACACTTCTGTGCAAAGAGTAAAACCCATTGAATTGTACACTACAAAAGCGTAGTTTTTATGGTATATGAATTTATACCTCAAAAAACCCTGTTATTTAAACAAGCAAGTAGCATATTATTGTGTTAATAATATCGAAAATCATCCTGAAACTCAATAATTTGCTAGAAGGACCCACAGGACCCACAAGTTGTTTTGCTCAAGGTTACAGTTTATTGCAGTGAAAGGATGTATCAGTTAAGCCTGTAAGGGACCAGATTAATTTTTATTTAAGAATTTCTGTCTCTTGGACTTCCCCGGTGGCACAGTGGATAAGAACCCACCTGCCAATGTAGGGGACATGGGTTCGATCCCGGATCCAGGGAGATCCCACATGCCCCAGAGCAAATAAACCTGTATGCCACAGCTACTGAGCCTGTGCCCTAGGGCCCAGGACAACAACTCCTGAGCCCGCACATCCTCGGGCCCACGCTCTGCAACAGGAGAGGCCCCACAAGGAGAAGCCTTCGCACCGCAACTACTGGAGCCCTCACTCTAGGGCCGGTGCTCCACAACAAGAGAAATCACCGCTGTGAGAAGGCTTTGCGCTGGAACGAGGAGTATCCCCTGCTCGCCAGAACTAGAGAAAGCCCCTGCAAAGCAGCGAAGACCCAGCACGGTCAAATAAATGAAAAAATTAAAAAACTTCTGTCTCTTTATTGATACTCTTTATTTCATGAAACATTGTCATAATCTTTTTTTCACTTCTTTATGTTTGTAATGACTTTGATGTCTTCTTCCGCTAAGTACAAGCGAGCCTCTCTCCCAGGCAGTTTCTACTGCCTGCTTTTTCGTTGCATCTGTTTTCCTGTGTGTGGGTCGCACTTTCCTGTTTCTTTGCATATAGGAACTGAGAGGAACAGCTACGTAAGAGGCAGGACATTCCAGTGTCTGGTTACTTCTTTCGAAACCTGAGGGTGGGAGAACTTTTGGTTTCATTTTGTCTTCCATTTTCAGGATTCTGTGAATGTGGGGTGAATTTTGATGATACTTCTCCTTTTTGGTGTTGGCTCCCTCCTTTGATGGCTTGTCTTCTGGCTGGTACAGCTGGGTGAGCCTGGAGCTGTCTCACCCTGGAGATCCTCAAGGCAGGCCTCTGCTCTAGAAGCACCTTCTCTTCCTAAGGGTGGGCTTCCTCCCGTACCTTCCATTCTTTGCTTCTTCCCATGGCATTGCCTGTCAAATATTTTTACTTCAGGGCACTCATTTCTCCTGGATGCTGGGGTGAATAAAAGAAAGCCTTTTGCAAGTGGAGGTGAATGCCTTAAGGATTCTGACCTCCCCAGATCCCATCAGGGAAAGTATATCCAGCACATCAGTTGAGCATCTTTGCCCTAGGCCAAGATAAAGTGTTAGTTGTAGGAAAAAGGGACAAAGAGTTTTCTCAGTCTGATTTTGGTACAGGCTTCAGGTGAGCAGTCCAGGATGTATCAGTTAAGCCTGTTTTGTTGGTGTTCAGTTGCTAAGTCATGTCCAGCTCTTTGAGATCCCACGCGCTGCAGCACGCCAGGCCTCCCTGTCCTTCACCGTCTCCTGCAGTTCGCTCAAACCCATGTCCATTGAGTCGGTGATGCCATCCAACCATCTCAATCTCTGTTTCCCCCTTCTCCTCCTGCCCTCAATCTTCCCCAGCATCAGGGTCTTTTCCAGTGAGTTGGCTCTTCGCATCAAGTGGCCAAAGTGTTGGAGTTTCAGCTTCAGCATCAGTCCCCTCCTATAAGGTTCAAATATCATTACCTCTGGGCAGTCTTTCTCCCTCCAATTTCCTCAAGAATGAATCAGTTCATCTCTCATCTGTACTCCCAAAGCAAGTATACATAAATGTGCTACAGCACTTTTTTACGTTATCATCACACACAGATCTGTTTCCCCTATTAGTCAACAGGTTCACAGACGGCGGGACCTCGTCTCGCTCAACTCTACACAAGGCCTCACTCAGCGGGGCCCGACACCTGCTGCGTGGTGTGTGCTCAGCAATTTTCATTCTAGAAATTCTTTAACTTGGCTCCATGTTGGGGTCATCTGGAGAGTCTGAAAAAATTGTAGCTGTCTAGCCTCTACCCCCAAACCAATTAAGTCAGAATTGCCAAGGATGGGGCCCAAGCATCAGGATTTTTAAAGGCCTGCCTGGGTGGTTTTAATGTGCAGTCAGGGTTACACACCACTGGTTTAATTGATTGGTCCACCTTATCACACTTGCTCTTGCCATTGAGTCCTGCCATAAAACCGGCTTCTCCTGAGATTTGATTCAATTTAGCAGATATTTTTGAGCACCCATCCTGTGCCAGCCATCGTGGAGACCGACCCTTGCTACACAAAGTGTGTTTTATGGACCAGCAGCTCTAGCGTCATCAGGGAACTTGTTAGCAATGCAGAATCTCAGGCTCCATCCCAGATCTACCGACTCAGGATCTGCATTTAACAAGATTCTCAGGGTGGTTCGCATGCATATTGAGTTCTGAGAAACAGTGCTCTCACAATGCCAAAATGCTTACTCACTGTGAATTTTATTTCACTTCTTATTTACTCTGCCGGAGAAGGCAATGGCACCCCACTCCAGTACTCTTGCCTGGAAAATCCCATGGACGGAGGAGCCGGGTAGGCTGCAGTCCATGGGGTCGCTAAAAGTCGGACACTACTGAGCGACTTCACTTTCACTTTTCACTTTCATGCGTTGGAGAAGGAAATGACAAACCACTCCAGTGTTCTTGCCTGGAAATCCCAGGGACAGGGGAGCCTGGTAGGAAGCCGTCTATGTGGTCGCACAGAGTCAAACATGACTGAAGTGACTTAGCAGCAGCAGCAGCAGCAGCAGCAGCATTCACTCTGATTTGCTTTCCTGTAAAGGAGTATTGTAGGGCTTCCCAGGTGGCTCAGTGGCAAAGAATCCACCTGCAATGCAGGAGACATAGGTTTGATCCCTGCATCAGGAAGATCCCCTGGAGGAGGAAATGGCAACCCACTCCAGTAGTTTTCCTTGAGAATCCCATGGACAGAGAAGCCTGGCAGGCTACAGTCCATAGGGTCACAGTTGGACACAATTGAAGCGACTTAGCACACATGCATGCACGCAAAGGAGTATCACAGTCTATTCTGTTCTCCAGCTAAAATGGAACATCTCATCCAAACAGGCTGGGACTAGGCAGGGTTCCGGGAGCCACCACAGGAGTTCCCACCCATGACAAGGTCATGCGGGAGAGCCCTGACGGGCAAGGCAAGTCAGGGCTCGAGGACCCCCCTGGATCTGCCTAAGCGTCTACCCCAAAACCAGAATCTGTCTGTTTTACTATTTTACGACTTTCACCAACTCCTCTGACATTAACAGGGGGCTATCTCCGACCACCTTTCTTTGAAGAAAATCAACTCAGAGCTCTAGTTAATTAGCCTCCTGGGCATAATAGGAGTGTTTCAATCCAAACTCCTCAGATGGCTCTCTAACTTGCCTGACAGGTTTCCCGGACTCCTACAGCTACGCATACGATTGTTTACAGTCTCCCAAATGCGAGAGGCATGGGAAGCTTAAGAGATTCAAATAGTATAGAGCCTCTTGGAGAGTTAGAAATTGTTAGAACTAGTAGAAGATTTCATTGTTGAGCCAATGCTTGCTGCCAAGTTTCCACATCCCCTGTATTGTGTCCTTGCTGCTGCTGCTGCTAAGTCGCTTCAGTCGTGTCAGACTGTACGACCCCATGGACTGCAGCCTACCTTAGGAGTATATTAATTAATATAGTTGGTATATAGAAAAAATAAGTAGTGGCCTTGGTGCTAACAACTTTAGACCCTTAAGGTAATAAATTCTCTCCTTGTTGTAAACCCACTGCACCTCTGCCCTATAGAAATGCAGCTTTATCTAACACCTTTGGAGGATGGCGCCAAACTTTAAAATAATTACTCTTAGAGAAAATAAGTCTTATGGTTGACAAACCTTTATCAGAGTCATAAAATGTTAACAGGCCTTCTGACCAGAAGATGATGTAAATCACCTAAACCATTTGTATACGATAAGTTTGCAGAAAAGAAAGCCTGGTCTCAATAAGGATCAAAGACTGCTGACTTTGCATGATTTTACACCCCCTATTATCCTCTATGCACAACTTAAGGTATATAAGGTCCCTTTGAAAATAAAGCTACGGGCCTTGCTCAAAGCTCGGTCTCCCCGTATTGTTCGTTCTTGCTTCCTTTTCTCTCCTTTTCTTTTCTGTTCTTCCTTCAGGGTGACTGACTTAGAGCGTGGGGCTCTCTGAGACCACTTACTTGCCTGGGCTTCTAAGACCCACTTGAGAAGGTGCCTAAGGTGGGGCACCTTCCGCTATTCGAGAGGGTGCCTGCAGCCTCCGTGGTCAGTGCAAACCTAGTGTCACAGGTTTTATTGGCTTTCCGCATAAACCAGTTAGTTCATCTCTGTCTCTTTTTCCTTTTATCTATCCTTTTCGCCAACGCCGTCCTCCGGAGGGAATCCCTGGATCCAACCGGGGCTGGACTCCAGTAGCAGGGGAGAGATGAGCTGGTGGATTCCCTGAGTGTGGAGGGAAGAGGGAAGGTGAGGCTGGCCCTTGGAGAGAGAGATGGAAGCATTCCTTGGCACACTGAAGATCAGTGTATTGGGGGCCTTGGGGATGGGCTGTTGGAAGGGATGACTCCTGTCTGATGTTGCCAGTTCAGTGGGAATGATCTGGGTGTGCTGGAGGCCTGGAGAAGATCTGGTTGCCAGGGAGCATGCTGGCATTGGTGCCTTTCTTGGTAGGATAAATACAGCAGCCTTGCTCATCTTGTGCTTTGGGGATCAAGGTATAGTGGGGCTCACAGACACAGAAAACAAACATATGGTTATCAAAAGGGAAAGCAGGGGAGAGATGAACTGGGAATTTCGGACTAACGGATACACACTACTGTACATAAAATAGATTCACAAGAGGACCTATTGTGTAGCAGAGGGAACTGTATTTAATACCTAGTAATAACCTAGAATGGAAAAGAATCTGAAAGAGAATAGCTCCATGTATGTATGCATAACTGAACCACTCTGCCGTGTACCTGAAACTAACACAATGCTGTAAATCAACCGCACTTCAATCTGTGAGAACAGGTACGCTGGGCTAGACGTGGTGGTCCAGGTGGTTACGATTCCAGCCGCCAATGCCGGGGCCACGCGTTCCGTCCCTGGTTTGGGAAGATTCCACATGCGGTGCGGCAACTAAACCAGTGCACCACAACTGCTGAAACCCTCTCACCCTAAAGCCGGTGCTCCGCGATAAGAGAAGCCACAACTAGAGAGTACCCCTGCTCGCCGCAACTAGAGGAAGCCTGTGTGCAGCAGTGAAGACCCAGCACAGCCCAAAAGGACTGTTATAGTAAAAAACTAGAGTGGGGCATTTTTGAGGGCTGGCAGGTTAGGAGTCACAGGTTATTCACAATATAACATTTTTTCCCCATGACACTCACAGACAATTGAAATCTAATTTTTGTGGTGCTATCAGACTGCTGACTACAATCTGTAGCAAAAGATTGAATTTTATGTCCCAATCAAACACGTGACATGTGAGTATAACAAACACGGTTGCCATGGAGCCATACTCCCATGTATGGTGCCAACACGGTCTATTATTTTTATTATATTCCCCTAAAATTTGTTATTAGGTTGGTTTCATGACCCGATCATGGATTGCAGTCCACAATTTGAAAAAATAAATAAATGCTTTTCACAGAATCATCGTAAATTTGCAGTGAAAGCATTAGACATTCTCTGAACTGGTCAAGCTGACCCAACTCCTAGGGTGTAGTTTAGCATAAGTGGTTAAAATATGGGCTTCCGGAAGCCTGCCCGCTTTCCTAGCTGTGTGCTCTAAACAAGTGATTTCATCTTGCTCAGCCTTTGTTCCCCATCTGACAATGGGAATAGTGACAGCCACTTCCCCCTCCCTCAATCTCTTCTAAAGCTGAGTTCACTCTTAGCCATCCCAAAGATGGGGAGATAACAGATGTGCCTCTGGGCCCACGGCTGCCTCTGTTAGCACCAGCAGAATGGCACTGCGGGAATCTGGGGATGAAGACAGCACCCTCAGGAGCATCGCGGGCCAGGAGGTAGGCTTGGAAATGAGTTTTATAGAAATAGAACCCCGACTTGCTGGCACAGGAAATACAGTGCTTCCTTCCTGATTCAAAGGCAGACGTTATAAAATATTACACATAAACCCAAATGTCACTGGCTTCACACAGTGAAGGCCTATCTCTTGTATCACAGTCTCGTGGGCTTGGAGGCACAGGCTCTGCACCATGAGGCCTGCGGGTCATGGGGCGGAGGAGGAGGAAAGCGTGGGGTAGCAGACACGCTACTTCCGCTCACACTTCTCTGGCCACAACTGGTTCCCTCGTCAGCCTGACTCTGCAAGAGAGGCACAGTGAGGCCTTGGTGTCTGTCAGGGCGCCCTCACCAAGACATCACCATAGAGACGAGGAAGGAGAGACGGTGACCATCATCAAAAGCCACCCACCCAGAGGGTCAAATACCTAGGAGTTTATTTATCATCAGTCATTGCATCTTAAATTCTACAAATGGTTCCAACCACATTCTTGCTTTGGCATCTTGATTACTGCAGTGCGCTAAAAAGGCCAAGCCACACCTTGCTGCCAGCACTGAAGGCTGACGTTTGCACAGAAAAGAGCTGTTCCCTCCCACTCTTGCATTGCAGGCAGATTCTTCTGCAGCTGAGCCACCAGAGAAGCCCTGTCCCCCCACTCTGACCTGTTCTGTCTCTGAGGCCTGGGTGGATCTCCTGGGTATGGGCTTGCACACAGTTCAGCCTAACCTTTCCCTGGAAAACCACTCCAAGTACTGACAGCCGTGCCCTCTGGATCCCTGGCTTCCCTGATTATTCACCTAAACTCTATAATCACACACACATAACTTCTCCTCTAATCCATTTAGGAAAGATACAGGCTGTACTTAAACCACAGAAGAGTCCAACATTGCCAAGTCTGTCAACACTTATGTCTGTTAACAGCATGCACCTCGCATACCCACCTGAATTAAATGGAAGAATGAAATAATTCTGTCAAAGCCAACACTTCATCTGGGTCTAGGGTTAACCACTGCTGCCAGCAGCCATGATCGTCTTCCTTCAGTGGCTTTACCAGTCGCATGGGGGAAATACCACCCAGATGATTTATAATGTGTCATTTGTAACCGTCTACTCTTAGGCAGTTTCATTGGCGATATATCTATTAATGTATTGACCAAAGTTTAATCTTAATATTTGAAAGTATAGCTGAAATTTCAAAAATATCCAAAGACCATCTTGGAATTCCCATTTTAAGATCCTTGCCTTAGTGAAACAGAACTCAGATTGTTTTGAAGGAATTGTCAAAAGAATTTTGAAGTTTTTGTAACCTACTCTTTCAAGACAGATGCTCTTCAGTATCTGAAGCATCATTTCCCAGGTTGGGGAGCCAAACACATGGTTATATTCAAGATCACTGACATTAGAGTCTTCTGGATTACAATTGCCACAGTATAGCAATTGCTAGATACAAAGTCTGGTTTCTGTATAACTGCTTTGTCTTGGGGACAGGCAACTTTTGAAGTATAATGCCATGGATGTGTATTTTTTTTCTTCCAAAAATTTTGCTTTGTTGTGTTTCTCTGAAATCCATGCATCATCAAATTCTTGCATATAGAAAAAATAGTCCATCATTTTAATTTTAATGGTTTCATTCATGTTTACCTACTTAGATAGTCTCTATATTCCTGATGTGGTTTAGCAAATACAACCTTACAGCAGAGTGTTAAAACAGAAGACTTGGAGGATTAAAGAATATTAGATGTGTAGGGTCCTCTCTGGCCAAGACAGGCATTGAAATATGAAAGCTGCTTACCTGGCCTGGGGATCTGCCTCTTTCTTGTCTCTTTTCTTTTTTTTCATAAATAATAACAAAAGTAGTACATGCTTGTGGGTTGGAAAAAGTTGGATGGTACAGATAAGCAAGTAACAAAAGGATCTTTCCAATTCTACCAGCAGATGGTGGCGTTAAGGATTTATGCGTGTATCTCTCCACATTTGGCTGTCATAGTGACTGCCTCTTCTAGAATGAAAGACAGAATGAACTAGCACAAGAGAACTTGCCAAGGTCACCAATGTCCTTCTTGTTACCAAATTCAATGCCCACTTCACAATTCTTCAGGGTGTGGCATCATCAATCACATTGTTGAATTTCCATCGCTGACTTTTACCATATCCTGACTACTTACTTTCTTGTCTCAGTTCCCTGAAGGTTTCACAGGCAAGTCTTCTTTCTCCTTCAAAAATGGTTATGCCTTCCAGGCTTTAAAATACCGCTGACTACTTGACCTCTTAACTGTTTCTTGATTCTGTCTCTACTTCTCTACTGTTCAGCTTGCCATCCCCTTCCCCAGCCTAGACTCCTCCCCCAGCCTGGACAACTCCCCTCTCTGGGCCTCCAAATCCAACTCCGACATAACAGGGGTTTATTTAGGAGGCAGCTCAACCCTCCAGTGTCTCTTTACTGCCTCAGGTAAAGTTCAAAACTCCTTGGCATATGAATCTTCAGGAGATAACATTGGCAGAGGGGGATGACTTCCTATCCCACAGTGAGCATCACCACCTTTAACGTTTGGGAGAAGGGAGATGTCCAAGAAATAAGGTGAGGAAGCCCTTGCCTGGCTATCCTACTTCATCTCGAGCCACTCTAAACTTTTATGTTCTAGCATTATAAGATGTAGAATGAATGAAGAGTGATGCTGGTGGCCTGAAATAAGGGTGAACTAGAGTTTTCACCCTTATTTCAGTGGCTCCAGCATCTCTAGCCACAGAGGAGGGGAGGGTGCAGAGGCCCAGCTCCAGGCAAATGCAGGCAGCAGCCTCTTGTCACTTAGTTGAATAGCTGCTTCGGTTTGCTGCTACAAACTGGCCCAGAAAACGCGCTGGAGGGCAGCGCCCAGAATCCTGGTATGGAATGGTGCTGGCTTCTTATCCAGTGTGGAGAGACAGTAAAGGGGGCAGAGAGGCACAGAGCGATGACTTTCCCCTCCACATTTGTTGGCGGTTTGTTGCTACATGCTTCTGAGCCCAAAGAACAAACTGAAAAAGCTGGTGACTCACCTAGGGAACTGAATGTGTACACGTGAGCTCCCAGGTCCTAAAAGTAGAACCATCCCATTCATTGAAGACTGTGTAAGCTGCTTCTGGGTACATTGAAAAACTCCTTCCTGTACAAATTTCTCTGGCTAAGGGGAAGAAAATGAGAATCATTCACTGCAAGCATCTTCTTTTTCACTGCCCCTCCTACAAATAAAACCTATAAAGAGTTGCCAAGAAGAAAAGTTTGGAAAGTTATTTAGAATTAGGATTAGGTTTCTTTTGCTAGAGAATCAATGTTACAAATGGAGATAAAGTTTCCAGGGAGCCTATAGATTTCTATTTCACTGACATTAAAACAATGTTTCTATTAGAAAATGAAACCAGAATTCCATCAGGATGACAAGACTTTCTCTCCTCTGCTGCAGTCAGGATCTGTCCTCTCTACCCTCCACCCATCACCCACTGTCTGCCTTGGGAAGATATGCAACCCCAGCCTTGCACCACTGGTGGCGGCAGGAGTGCTGTGGGTGAGGGCAGTTAGGAGGATGTGGCACTAAACGTGGCCAAGGAGGGGTCGGGGTGGGGAAGGGAGGCCAGACAAGAAATGTGGGCTCCCTCAGCAGCCTCTCCTCCTTTCTTCTCATGCACCCTAAACCCTTTAAATTTGCCTTTTGCCCAAAACAAGTGGGCCTTGATCTAAAGGTGAGCACATTTTCTAAACAGGGAGCTTTTCGATGAAAATGGTATTACTTGTGTGTTTGACCTGAATTACTGAATAGCTTGTAGAGAACAAAAGTGAATTTGTACCAGGACTGAACTCTGTGTGATACAACATAAATCTAACTTAACCTATAGTTAGCAAACACAACTTTCCACCAAAAAGAATTTTTAAAAATTTCAGTAGTTCTTGCCCAGCCCCGCCCCCCAGGGTGGGGACTGGGAGGTGTCTGGAAAGGGCGTTGGCCTGTCAAGGCGACTGCGGGTGCCGAAAGCTCTTAGTGTGCGGGCGGGGGAAGGGCCAGATGTCCTCGCTGTTCTGCTCTGAACACAGGACGGAGCTGTCCTGCCCCAGATGCCACTGATAACTTAGAGTCAACCATTTACAGTTCCTGTTTCCATCCCTGATAACTGTGTTTTCAATGTTTTCTGGAAACATAAGGTCCATTTTAATTGTCCTGGCAATAGTAATCAAAGGACCCAGGCCACATACGAAACAAGAGGGCCACAGTCTCCCTTTTTCCTACCGGCAGGATCAGAGATGGGCAGAGGTGGAGGGGCCTTGGAGACTGGCTCACCCCACCCGCTGGCTCTGCCCCAGTGTGTGCTAAGCTGTTTCAGTCATGTCTGACTATTTGCCCACCAGGCTCCTCTGTCCATGGGATTCTCCAGGGAGGAATACTGGAGTGGGTTGCCATGCCCTCCTCCAGGAGATCTTCCTGACCCAGAAATCAAACTTGCATCTCCTGTGGCGGATTCTTTACTGCTAAGCCACAGGGGAAGCCCAGTGCAGAGAGACGCAGTAGCTGCGATGTCACCCTGTTGGCAGCAGCATTACCTGACCACTGCGGCCCTGGGGCCTGAACACAGTAGCCTTTCTCAACAAAACATCCAGAAACATGGTGGAGCTGTAGCGTTTGCTCATTAAACTTCTGCAAATCCAACTGAGTTTGGGGCTAAAGAGGAGAGAGGGGAGGGGGGGAGCACTCTGAATGGTGTGGGAAACTCTGCCTGTCCTTCTGCTGCTGATGTGGGCAGGGATCCCAAGAGCATCTCAGAGTGTGAGCAGCTTGGCCGACGTGCCAGGACAAGGCAAACACTTTTTTCAGTTAATAGATTTTTTTTGTTTCTCTCTCAACAATTGTAACAAACATAAGGCCATTATTGAAAACTATACGCCTGACCAAAGAGATGAAAGACTTATATGCTGAGAACGATAAAACATTGATTAAGGAAATTGAAGATGACTAAAAGAAATGGAAAGATATACCATGCTCTTGGATCGGAAGAATTAATATCCTTAAAATGACCATATTACCCAAAGCAATCTACGGATTTAATGCAAGAAGAAAATGGCAAACCACTCCAGTATTCTTGCCTAGAAAATTCCATGGACAAAGGAGCCTGGCAGGCTACAGTCCATGGGGTCACAAAGAATCAGACACAACTGAGCGTGCACACATGCACACACTATTAAATTACCCATGACATTTTTCACAGAACTGAAACAAGCAATCATAAAATTCATATGGAACCACAAAAAATCCAGAATTGCCAAAGCATTCCTGAGAAAAAAGAACAAAGCAGGAGGCACAACCCTCCCAGACCTTAGACAATACTGCAAAGCCACAGTAATCAAAGCAGCATGGTATTAGCACAAAAACAGACATAGGGGTTAATGGGACAGAACAGAAAGCCAGAGATAAAGTCACACAGCTACAGTCAATTAATCTTCAACAAAAGGGGCAAGAGTATACAATGGAGAAGAGAGTCTCTTCAGCAAGGGGTGTTGGGAAAACTAGATAGCTGCTTGTAAATCAGTAAAGTTAGGAAACACTCCCCCATACCACACACAAAAATAAGCTCAGAATGGCTTAAAGACTTTAAATATGACACCATAACACTCATAGGAAAGAACATAGGCAAAATATTCTCTGACATAAATCGTAGCAATGTTTTCTTAGGTCGGTCTCCTAAGGTAAAAGAAATATAAGCAAAAATAAACAAATGGAACCTAATAAAACATAAGTTTTTGCACAGCACAGGAAACCAGTAACAAAACAAAAAGACAACCTATAGACTGGGAGAAAATATTTGCACATGATGTGGCCAGCAAGGACTTAATTTCCAAAATATACAAACAGCTCAAACAATTCAATAATGACAACAAAAACCCACAAGCCCCCCCCCCCCCGAAATGTGCAGAAAGCCTAAATAGACATTTCTCTAAAAAAGACATACAGATGGTCAACAGGCACATGAAAAGATGCTCAATACCACTATCTATTTATTAGAGAAAGGAAAATCAAAACTACAATGAGGTAACACCTCTCACTGGTCAGAATGGCACAAATTCTAAATGCAGGAGAGGGTGTAGAGAAAAGGGAACCTTCCTACACTGTTCACCCTACTCTGGTACTCTTGCCTGGAAAATCCCATGGACGGAGGAGCCTGGGAGGCTGCAGTCCATGGGGTCGCTAAGAGTCAGACACGACTGAATGGCTTCACTTTCACTTTTCACTTTCATGCATTGGAGGAGGAAATGGCAACCCACTCTAGTGTTCTTGCCTGGAGAATCCCAGGGACGGGGGAGCCTGGTGGGCTGCTGTCTATGGGGTCGCACAGAGTCGGACACGACTGAAGCGACTTAGCAGCAGCAGCAACAGCCTACACTGTTGGTGGGAATGCAAAATGGTGTCGCTGCTATGTAGAACATCATGAATGTTCCTTAGAAAACTAAGAATGGAGTTATCATATCATTCAGCAATCCTACTCCTAGGCGTATGTCTAATTCTAAAATCTCTAATTCGAAAAGGTACATGCACCCCAATGTTCTTAGCAGCACTATTTACAACAGCCAAGATGTGGAAGCTGTCCAAGTGTCCACTGATAGGCGAATGGATAAAGAAGATGCGGCATATGTACACGATGGAATACTACTCAGCAAAAACACAAGAATGAAGTAACGCCATTTGCAGCAACAACGGAGGGTTGTTGCGACCATCCTAGAGATTATCATACTGAGGTGAAGTAAGTCAGACAAAGACAAGAATCATATGGCATCACTTACATGAGGAACCTAAAGTGTGACGCAAATGAACTTATTTACAAAACAGAAACAGATTCCCGAGGTAGGAATCAAACACAGGGTTACCAAAGGGGGAGGCTGGGGGAGAAATACATCAGAAGCTTGGGATTAACAGATACACACTATGATGTATAAAATAGAAAAATAAAAAGGTCCTACTGTGTAGCACAGGGAACTACATTCAGTATCCTACAATAACCTAGATGGAAAAGAATGGAAAACGATACATTTATATCTATCTATATATATATTTGAATCACTTTGCTGTACACCAGAACCACAACATTGTAACCAACTATACTTCAGTAAAGAAAATTCAATTTTTATTTTTTACAATTATTTATTTTGGACTGCATTGCATCTTTGGTGCTGCCTAAGGGCTGTTGCAGAGAGCAGTGGGGTGCTCTCGTGCTGTGGTGCGTGGGCCTCTCAGTGTGGTGGTTTCTTTTGTTGGGAGCGTGGGCTCCAGGGGAGTGGGCTCAGTAGTTGTGGCCCACGGACTTAGTCGCTCCGTGGCACGTGGGATCTTCCTGGTCCAGAGATTGAACCCGTGTCCCCTGTATTGGCTGGGGAATTTTCAACCACTGGACCACCACAGAGTCCCAGCGAAATTTTTTTTTAAATAAAAAAGACATGAAGTTATCAAAGAAAATTTGAATTGTTAATGAGTTGGGAACTCAAAATCACTCAGATAAATTAATTTTGAAACAGATACACATATAGCTTTCATGGAAACAAAATGCCTTGTCAGTTTTAATGCTGGTGTGTCCTTTATCTCTTTTCTATAAAAATGATCACTCCTTTTATCAGCTTTCTTGTGGCATTGCAAACGTTAAGGAGAAGCTTTCTCCTGACAAGTGACGTTGGCTAAGATTTTGTATATAAATATATACAAAAGAACTCAGAAACGAATCAGGTAAACTATTGCTGCAAGTATGCTGCAACACTCTTGTCGGAATCAAAAATAGTAAGAGCTCACATCTCTGTTACTCGGAAGGGAAGGACACACAGCTGTCTTGTCCAGAGAAGACTCTTTAGCTCCCCCTGCTGGGGAATTGTCATACTACACTTACTATATTAGAACAAGACCCTCTACTGCCATCTGCAGGAAATCCATCACAATAAATACAAAAGTCTGTGATTCTAACAAGGCAAGATGCCTCTTTAGGAGGGACACTTTTGGGTAGTGGGGCTTCCCTGAGAGCTCAGCTGGTAAAGAATCCGCCTGCAATGCAAGAGACCCCGGTTCGATTCCTGGGTCGGGAAGATTCGCTGGAGAAGGGATAGGCTACCCACTTCAGTATTCTTGGGCCTTCCTGGTGGCTCAGATGGTAAAGAATCCGCCTGCAATGCTGGAGACCTGGGTTTGATCCCTGGGCTGGGAAGATCTCCTGGAGAAGGCTGCTGCTGCTGCTAAGTCGCTTTAGTCGTGTTCGACTCTGTGTGACCCCATAGACTCCCACCAGGCTCCCCCGTCCCTGGGATTCTCCAGGCAAGAATACTGGAGTGGGTTGCCATTTCCTTCTCCAATGCATAGAAGTGAAAAGTGAAAGTAAAGTCGCTGAGTCGTGCCTGACTCTTAGCGACCCCATAGGCTGGAGCCTACCAGGCTCCTCCGTCCATGGGATTTTCCAGGCAAGAGTACTGGAGTGGGATAGGCAACAGCTGCCAATTCCAGTATTCTGGCCTGGAGAATACTGGACTGTATAGTCCATGGGGTCGCAAAGAGTGAACATGACTGAGCAACTTTCACAACTAGAGCGACCATATGTGGCAGAGCCCTGAACACTTAAAGTAAGCCAACTGTTTCCTCTGATTCTCAGCCAGAGTAAGCTGAGATACTGGCATGCCGGACCTAACACAATCCTAGCCTGCATGTAGAGGGCAGTTAGAGAGATAAAAAAACATATGATCCATAGGTATATATGTCAAACAGAAATGAGTGTGTACATCCACCCCCAACAACGTTCATAGCAATGTTACTCATTGTGGCCAAGAAGAGAAACAGCCCCAATCCCCATGAATACAAGAATGGATAAGTAAATCATGCTGTGTTCACTCCATGAAATAGTAGACAGCAAGGAGAATATGGACTACAGCTACACATACACCATGGATGAGTTTTGATAACTTTGTGTTGAACAAGGAAAGTCAGCTACAAAAAGAATACCGTGTGGTTCCATTTATATGAAGTCTGAGAACAGACAAAACTAATCTCTAGTGACAGAAGTCAAATGGTTATCTTTCAGGGAGTTCTACTGACTGGGAAGGGGCCCAAGGGGGCCTCCCAGGATGCTGGAGCTGTTCTATGCATGTGAGTTCATGTCCACATGTAACTATGTATCAAACTCTACATTTAAGATACTTCCCATGTGTGTCTTATCCACAACAAAACATTTGTCTGGAACTTCCAGATCCCAACCTCATTTAACTCCTTGTAAAATGAATTCTTTCTAAATGGAGAAAAGATTCAGATATAAGAAATGAAGCCACAAAAATTCTAGAGGTGTATACATGGGTGGATATTTCTATATTCTGAATGAAAAGACTTAACTGTGACATAAAGGCCAAAACAGATAAGACATTGATAACTTCAACAACATAAAAATACAGAAATCTTTGTGAACAAAAACTAAGTCGAGGGAAACTTGTATCACATGTTGACAAAGGAACACCAATTTGTTTTCCTAATATCTTCTCAGAAATGAATATGAAAGAGATGCAAAGCAGATATATAGGAAGAATTATAAACAGGGGTTTTTAAAGAATCATAAGTAACCAATTATTATATAAACACTCCAGTTATATTTATAGTGAACTAAATCACGTTAAAGTAAGGTAATTTCCCAACTATTAGTCTGATAAAGAACAAAAATGATGATAATACACAGCTACTCTTATACACTGTAAAAAGATAGAAACTTTTGGGAGAGCAACTTAATGTGTATCAAAAGTCTTTTTGAGAATTCCTACACTTTGACTCACTGATTCTGCCTCCAGGAATTTACCCTAAGGAGATTAATCCCTTAACTATTCGGCACATATTTATAGAACACCTATTATTATGCTTGGTCCTTTGCTGGGTATACACTGGTAAGGAAAAAAAAAAAGACCAGATATCTATCAGAATGGAATTTAGTGTAGGAGGTACTGAGATGAAACCTCAATAGAAAAAGGAACAAAGAGAATAAAGTCATTCACCAAATAGGAAATGAACAGTGGAATCATGGGTGATTAAAGACTGACCTCGCTCACCTCTGGAAAGGCTGGGAAAATGTGCTCTTTCGGGCCGGAGGTGGGCACACACCCTGAGAGGGTGGTTCTGAGGCCACTCACACAGAATGTATGAAAATGCTAAATGTGTGAGCCTCTTGAATAAGAATAGCATATTTTCTTGGTTTCCGATAAGTCATGTGACTTAGTGTTTTCTATTTTCTTTGGGTGCTCAGAGTCCTATTTGATGTTCAACCTTTAGCCATTTAAATCTTAGGACACAAAACTGCACAACCTAAATCTAAATACGTGGGACATCTGAGAAACCCAAATGGAGGGAAATTCTGCAAAATAATCGGCTTCTTCAAAAAAGAGCAAAAGACCAAAGAAGAGTAAGGAGCCAAATGTTCCAGATGAAAGGATGCTACGGAGATGTGATGATAAACACAGTTTGTGAGTCTGGATTAGATCCTGGACCAGGAAAAAGTAGAGCTTCTTGGGACTCAGTGAAATATGAAGACAGATCACAGATTAGATAAAATCTTTAAATCAGTGTTAAACTTCCTGCTTTTGATAACTGCATTGTGGTTATGTAAGAAAATGTTCTTTTCCTTGTTCTTAGTGAGGATGAGGGTGAGAACCACCGAGCTACAGACTCATCCAATGACTGGGTCAAGGAAAAATTTTAAATCCAGGTAAATGTCTTTCTTCTATGCTGTGATTATCCTAGTAAATCATTAAGAGATTGTGAGGCTCTCTTTAGTTCCGGTTTTTGTTGGGCTGCATTTAACTTCATTTTTGTTAGCAGGCATGCTATCACTGCTAAGAAAAAAATCCATGAATCCAAAATTGACCACAAAATATATACTAAAAAATGTTTATCCTCTGATGTATTCACTAATTAACATTTGGTGCTTTTTTCTCTATCTCAATTGATTTGACATCAGGTGTGACATTTACATTTTCTGAGTCTTAGTTTCCAAATTTGCAGGAGGGAGATTCTAATACTTGCCTCCAAGTGTTGAATAGAAAAATGCAGAGCATCTGACATTGTACCAGACACCAAGCAGGTGCCTTCCACATGTCAGGGAGTATTAATGCACATGTCTCTAAGTCTCTTCCTGTTAGCTTAGCTGACTAGAGCCTGGGTCTGTGAAATACCAGCTCGATGCCTGCCCAAGGCGAATTGGTACTTTCTGGTCCTAAGCCAGCTCCCATTCCTGGATTCTGGGGCACTCATCAGCAAAGCCGTTGGATCATAGAAAAAGCAAAAGAATTTCAGAAAAATATCTACTTCTGCTTCATTCACTACGCTAAAGCCTTTGACTCTGTGGATCACAACACAATGTGGAAAATTCTTTAAGGAGATGGAAATATCAGACCACCTTACCTGCTTCCTGAGAAATCTGTATGCAGGTCAAGAAGCAACAGTTAGAATCAGACATGGAACAGCAGACTGATACCAAATTGGGAAAGGAGTACGTCAAGGTTGTATATCGTCACCCTGCTTATTTAACTTATATGCAGAGTACATCATGCGAAATGCCAGGCTGGATGAAGCTGGAATCAAGATTCTGGGAGATATACCAATAAACTCAGATATGCAGATGATATCTCCCTAATGCAGAAAGCAAAGAGGCACTGAAGAGCCGCTTGATGAAGGTGAAAGAGGAGAGTGAAAAAGCTGGCTTGACACTCAACATTCAAAAAACTAAGATCACAGCACCTGTTTCCATCACTTAATGGCAAATAGATGGGGAAACAATGGAAGACTTTATTTTCTTGGGCTCCAAAATCGCTGTGAATGGAGACTGAAACCATGAAATTAAAAAGATGCTTGCTCCTTGGAAGAAAAGCTATGACAAACCTAGACAGCATGTTAAAAAGCAGAGACATTACTTAGCCGACAAAGGTCTGTCTAGTCAAAGCTATGGTTTTTCCAGTAGTCGTGTATGGATGTGAGAGTTGGACTATAAAGAAAGCTGAGCACCGAAGAACTGATGCTTTTGAACTGTGGTGTTGGAGAAGAGTCTTGAGAGTCCCTTGGACTGCAAGGAGATCCAACCAGTCCATCCTAAAGGAGATCAGTCCTAAATAATCATTGGAAGGACTGATGCTGAAGCTGAAACTCCAATACACCTGATGCAAAGAGTGGACTCTTTGGAAAAGGCCCTGATGCTGGGAAAGATTGAAGGCAGGAGGAAAAGGGGACGACAGAGGATGAGATGGTTGGATGGCATCACTGACTCAATGGACATGAGTTTGAGCAAACTCCAGGAAACAGTGAAGGACAGGAAAGCCTGGCGTGCTGCAGTCCATGTGTTTGCAAAGAGTCGGACACGACTGAGTGACTGAACAACAACATCAGCAATGCAAGATCCTCTTACTGAGCCATTAGGGCCCGAGCCGTCCTGTGTATCACTTCCCATCACCATTCACAAAAAGCCACTCAGAGCCATGACCACTGATACATGGGTTCCATATATTATAAAAGGTTAGTATAAAACTTTTGTTAGATATTTTTATTATTTTTAAGCTTTTTTTGGACATACACCATTTTTAAAGTCACTATTGAATTTATTACAGTATTGTTTCTGTTTCATATTTTGGTTTATTGACCAAGTGGCATGTGAGAGCTTAGCTCCTCGACCAAAGATTGAACCCACACCCCCTCATTGGAAGGAGAAGTCTCAGCCACTGGGCCGCCAGGGAAGTCTCTGTTATTTTCAAAAACCATCAGTCTATGATGGAAACAACTCAGAATGGTGGTTGCCTCTGAGAGCGGAATGGAGCTTGCCTGAGAAGGAGAGTGTGGAACTTTCCAGAGTGTTGGTAATGTTCTACATCGGTTGCAGGGTATACAATGCTCAGCGCTCAGAGGACATGCACTTACTGTGTACCTCATAGTTCACATGTGCATTTTGTCTCAGTAGAAAAAAAACCTGTAAGCACAAAACTCTAATGATACACATGTTGAAGTATCTGGGAGGAATAATGGCAGCCGCAATTTACTCTGAAATGTATTTTAAAATTAGGCACATTAATGGATGGATAGAAATGGATAGATGGACAGTAATAAAATGAGTACAGTAAATATAAATGGTAGAATCTAGGTGGTGGATATATTGTTGTTTAACCACATAATTATTTCTATTTTGCTACATGTTTGAAAATTTTCAATATAGAATGTTGGGGATGTGGGGAGGAATCAATACCCAGGACCCAGGACCTCAAAATGGACTGACAGTTAAAATACTGATCATTTTTAACATTGAAGCCATAATTCTCATTGGGCTGGATGAAGAAAACATAATTATAACAATGAATAATGTTAGCTTTCTTCTGTCTTGGCCGCTGGCTGGTCTAGTGAACTGTAAGAACTTGGACAAATCCAGGTCAAAGATGGAGGTCCGCTGTCCAAGTGTAGGCTCGAGGTCCAGGTCTAGGCTCAGGACTCAGTCGCTGCGTCCCTCATCTTCACTCTCACCCCAGTCCTCGTCCTCAAGCTCCATGTCACGCTCACTGTCAGGTCCAGCTTCACTCTCCCCCTCAGGCTGGCCCTCACTCCTGCGTTGCGTTCACTCCTACTCCACACCTCAGTCTCACCTCCTCTCGCCCAGACTCATCAGCTTCTATTCATTCACCCTGACACCCTCAGTCTCACTCTCAAGGTTACAATTGCCATCACCCGCACTCCAACCTTCTCCTGACCCTTTCATTTTCACCATCATGTCGAAAAAAGTAGACACGTGTAGATCCAAGATCCATGTCCAACATCTCTGTTAAGATCCAAGGTGCAGACACATCATCCACGGCCAAGGTCAGGTCTTGGTCCATACCTGAGGTCCGGATCCATGAATCAGTCCCAAGGCATAGTTTAGGACTGAGATTGCAGGATGTTTCCAGTTTTAATTAAAAGGAGAGAGGCTCCCCACCCTCCCTCATGTAATAACTGTGGGCTACAAGGGTGTTCTTAGATTCTGGTATTTCAGTTATTTTCGTTTTTTTTTAATTAAAATAATGCTGCAGTAAACATTTGTGTATGTCTCTGGGTATACACACATGGAAGCTTTCCTATAATATGGAGCCAGAAATAGGGTTGCCACATCACAGATATGAGTTGTCAACTTTACTAGGCAAAATCACTCCCTGCAATTCAGAAAAGCATTTTTCTTCTCCATTTTATTCCTCACGGTTTTCATTTTGCATTTACTTCCTTGGGGTATTTTCTGGGCTCCCAGACCCAGAAAAGGAAGCTGCCTTGGCTTCCATTTAACAGAACTCTGGCAGAAGGGTTCTAGAGAGACCAGAGTTTGCTTAACAAAGTTACAATAGGTCTCTGGCCCTGCCTAACTTAGGGCGTTGGTAGCAGCAGATATTTGAGGGCCAGTGCTTCAGGGGGATGGAGCAGGCTTCTCTCATATTGAACCAGTTGAGTTACCAATAATTTCAGACATTCTTTATACTGGTTACTGCCAAGATATCCTGTGCCCAGCTCATTGTGGTTCTTTGAGGTCTAGAAGCTTTGGGACTTCCCAAGTTTGAGGTATCGGAACCTTTACCAGGCTGGGTTCCTCAGACCCAAAGCTCCAGCCTGCTCATCCAAGGTCTGACCAGCTCCTCCCTCCCCAGGGTTCTGCCAGGGAGCCTGCAATCAGTCTGAACGTCGAGGGGTGCTCACCAGTGTTTTCTTCCTTTCTTGTCTCGGAGACTGTTTTTCCTGAGACCAACAGATACACACACAAACACATACACACAAACACCCCTCCATGAGTTTAGAATCCCAGAGAAGGCACAAAGAGAAGCTATCTCCCGGTGTGGACCCCCGTGCTGGACCCGGTGCAGAGGGAGGGCCTGCCTGCAGCGGCAGCACACGGGCTGGGCTGGGAGCCCACAAGCCCTTTCTCAGGTTCCAAGACAGTGAATGGAAGTCCTAAAAACAATCCGAGACTCAACTTCCCAGCAACCTCAGCACCCAAGGGCTAACTAGATGAAACTGTGTTCATTTCTTCCTCCAGGACAATAATGTGCCATTTTCTGCACCCAAGAGGTTGAAGGGCCATCCTCATTATACTGTATAAGTTTAAAGTTTGTTCACAACAACTCTGCAAGGTGAGCAACGTAGTTCCCATTTTTTGGGTGAGGAAAGCCAGGTATAGTGAGGTCAAATAACCTGCCTGCGGGGCAGTCGTGACTTGAACAAGAGCAGTCCCAACCCCCTCACACCGAAGCCCATATTCTAACTTATTACCCAAACTTCTTGGGCATAAGCACTGGACAAATCTGGGGAAATGCTTACCTGGCTTCCTGAACATCCATGCCTTCCTAGACTGCCCCACCACCACCCCCATGGTGGCCTGGGGCAAACAGTGCCAATGGGCTTAGCATCCCGCCTGGGACATATGTTTTATGTAACCGAATGCTTGGAGTTGCTCACTCTGACGAGTGCCGCAGCCTTGTCTGCCTTTCTGTGCCTGATTTTTGTACACATCCCCTCACACGGTGCCTGTGTGAAACCTGCTCACCAGTGCCCGTTCCTTTGGGGAAGCCAGGCTCATTGCCCTGGAAGCATACCCCAGGATATGTGACCACGTGAGTTTTCCCTTATGATAAAACATGAAGCAGGAGCCGTTCGGTGTTTTTTTAAATCAAGGTCTCTATTTTTCCTGTGTAAATATGAATGTAGGCAAAATTAATAGTTAAGGCTTTTAAAATACGTGCATTTTGGTAACACGTTGCTAGTTACATTGTGCTGATGATAAGAGCTTGGATCACATCTTTCTTTAATAGTTCTTTGAAATTTCTTCTAAAAAGTTAAAATGGTCAAATGATCCATAGTAGAAACCAGAACAGACCCATGTAAATCCAAAATGCATACTTGAAAAGGCAGCACCTTTTGTATGAACTACATTAGGGCCCAGTTATGTAGCATATGGATTATAACTTAGACCACAGAGATGTCAAGGTTTCCAAAGGGCATGGGGCATCTTGTCTGAGAAGAAAAGAGCATAGGAAGAAAGAAGAAGAGGAGGAAGAGAAGAGAAGGAAGGAAGGAAGAAAGGGAGATGAGATTGGAGAGGGGAGCCAGAAAGCCTGCATATACGGCTTCTCTGCATCAGGAGAGTTGGGTAATTTACAATGTGTATGAAGCAGAGAATGGACCATTAAGGTAATAATTCAGTCATAGAACCCAAATCTATATAGATACCTTCTAAAATCTTAATGTAATATTATATACTGATTAAACAAAAAGAGCCAGGTCGACACTCTGCACGTTTTTGTCTAACAGCTTTGCCTCAAGATGTAATTCCAAGGGAGAGTGAGGCTTCCTGTTCCAGGGTGCAGGGAAAGACATGGCCTAACGGTCTCGTCTCTTGAAAGTCCTAGTGGTCAGCCTGTTTGCCTTAGGACCCCATTCCGACCTCCAACCTGGGAAACTTCCCCTCAACACGACTCTCCCCTCCAGGCCAGAACAGGCTGCCCCAGGGCTCTGACTCAGGGACTGGGACAGAGCCTGTCTTTGAAGCCTGTTGGGGAGTTAGGAGATGTCCCTTTCCCTAATGGAGATGCTTTTTGCCAGGAAACAGATTCTGGTTTCACAGGAGTTGATGGCAGAGCACCTGGATTTGCTTCTCAGACTTGAAATGGCCTCAGCTGGGGTGACCTGGCTTCATTCTTTGTGCCTGTCACGGCATCAAAGAGCACACGAGGAGATACCCAAGTCAGAAATATGCCCAAGCTGTTTCATGTATCCAATTCGAGTTACCGCCGGTACTCTCAGCTTCTGTTATCATTCCCTCATCAGGAGGTGGTGGAGTGAGGGGCAGGAGGGATGGGTAAGTAAATAACCTCCCATTTACAAAAAAATGAAGTTCAGGAGTCTAAATATTCCCCACGGATTAAAAAAAAAAAAAAAAACAACTTCTGTGCTCACATTTTTATACTCTTGGCCTAGAAACATCTCACACTTAACAAAACCCTGCCTCACGAAGCGTTTCTTGTGGAGCTCACAGCAACCTGTCACTTAACTGGGACAGACATAAAGAGTCCCGTTATCTAGATGAGGGAAACCAAGGCTCTCTCCCAAGGCCACGCAGCGCACAGAGGGTGGGGAAAGCTAGAATTCGGTCCCGGCCGAGCCCCGTGCGGCGCAGCGTCGCACTGACCGCCGCCCCGGGGAGGCAGGAGAGGGCACCTGTGTCTTCAGGGCTGACTGGCCTCAGTTTGCGGAGCATCGCCATCAGGCGGGAGGCCCATCTTCACCTGGCTTTCCAACTGGCTGAGCCGCTGCTTCACCTTCATCTGGGTGGCGTTGTACTCAGCCAGGAGCCGCGCAAACCTGGTCTGCAGGGAGTCCAGGGAGGTCTCGAGGTGCTCCACCTTCTCCTCGATGTCCTTGGGGTCTGCCCCGGCCTTGGCCAGCTCCTCGTCGATCAGGTTGTCCTTCATGAGGATCTGCCGCCCTTTCTCCTCCAGCGCCTTCTTGGCCTCGGGGTACTCGGTGAGCGCCTCCATCAGGTCGTCCTTGGAGAGGCAGAACAGGTCCGAGTAGCCGATGCTCCTGATGTTGGCCGTGCGGCGGTTCCCGGACTTGCTCCCCTTGATGTTCAAGATGCTGATCTCCCCGAAATAACTCCCGTCGCCGAGGACCACGAACTGGGTGATGCCGTCCTCGGCCACCACGGCCAGCTTGCCCTCCTTGATAATGTACATCTCCCTCCCGATGTCCCCCTTCTTGCAGATGTAGTCCCCGGGGCTGAACACTGCCGGCCGCAGCTTCAGCACCAGCTCCACCAGCAGCCCCGCCTCGCAGTCCTGGAAGATTCGGACCTTCCTCAGGGTGTCCAGGTGCACGTTGATGGCGATCTCGGCCTTCAGCTTGTCGGGGAGGCTCTTGAGCACCTCCTTCTCATCCACTGTCTTCTTATTGGCCCACAGGTAGTCGAACCAGCGGATCACCCGTGTCTCCAAGTCCTTGGTCACCTTGCGGAACTGCATGTACTGCTTGATGGAATCGATCTTGGCCTGGAACTCGGCCCGTGAAGCATTCATGTTTGAGATCATGGAGCCCACGTTGCCCACGATGGTGGCAAAAATCAGGACGCCCACCAGGAAGTCGATGACCACAAAGAGATATTCCTCGTCTTTTACGGGGGGCGGGGTCTCCCCAATGGTGGTCAGGGTCAAGGTGGACCAGTAGAGACTGTAAATGTACTTTCTGGAGAGGCGCCCATACTCTGGGTTGGAGACGTTTGGGTAGACCCAGGAGTCGGTCCCGAAACCAATGAACTTGGAAATGGCAAAGTAGATGCAGGCATTCCAGTGGATGATGATGAGGATGTACAAGACCAAGTTCCCGATCCTGAACATGTTGGGGTAGTTGGTCCTTGTCTCCGTGCGGTCAAAGAATTCGAAGAGCCGGGCCAACTTCAGGAGGCGGTTGAACCTCAGTTCTGGGTAGTTCATGCCCAGCTTAAAATAAGCCAGGTCTGTGGGCACCAGGGACAACACGTCCAGCTTGAAGTGCAAGGTCTGTGTGTAGTGCTTCCACAGCCGGCTGGCGTCCATGACCATCAGGCCTTGCTCCAGGAAGCCTAAGGAAGCAGACAGACCACGCAGGCATCAGAGAGGCTGCGTGCTTATGGTCACGGCCCACAGAAAGATATTTTACCTTGTGACTACACAAGATGTGGTGTTATATATACATAACAGAAACCATTTCCAAAAACCATACTCACTATTATTACAGGAAACGTGCTCTGGTATTTCCTATCAGATCATCTAATCTATTTTATTCAGTTAAAAATACAGATCAGTTAGGTAAATTTGAATGTGGATTGGGTATTTGATAGTAGTGAAGAAAGATTATTAAATTTTAAGAGATAAATGGAAGTTATATTTTAAAGAATGGGTCCTGGTTAAAGCTACATGCTAACATGGTTACTGTCTGAGATTCACTTTAAAAAAACCTCCATCCAAGAACAGGGTGTGGGAGGATAAATGAACCAAAATTAGCAAAGTGTTGATAACAGTTGGAGCTGGATGAGGGTACAGGGGGATTCATAATAGTGCTCTCTCAGTTTTGTATATGTTTGAAAATATCAACAATAACAACTTTAAAAACATTGGTCATGGCCTAGCAAATTGGCTTTACCAGTTACTAATGGGGCATGATCTTGCCCGTGGGAACTCCCTGGTGGTCCAGTGGTTAAGACTTCACCTTCCAATGAAGGCGATGTGGGTTCCATCCCTGGTCAGGGAGTTAGGATCCCAGGCCGGTCACTCAGCGCTTCTGGGCCCTGGTTTCTAAAGCAGTAAGATGGAGATAATCCAGCCCGTGCTTCTTGTCTCCTGCAGCAGTTCTCACAAGAAAACAAGACGTGCTTGGAATGCTTTGTGTATTATAAAGCTGCCCAAGGTTGTGTGGTGATCTGGTGGTGTTTGTATCCACAACCACGGCACAGTTTTTAGTTTAAAACCTTGGAAGTGACAGGCAGGGCCTCTGGCAGCTTATGTGATGTCTTTGTGCAAATCAGAAAGAGGATCCTCAAGGATGCACAGCTTGGAGACTGAGGCATGGGTGGGGCTTTAGGCCTGGCTCATAGCTAGAGGTGGTTTTGTTACTGACCGGGGGTCTTTGGACTCTTTAATCAGCAGAAACTGGTGAGAGACCAGACCAGGAATTCAGGCAAGGCTTTACTGGGGCTCGGGCAGCAGCAGCACTAGGCAGTGAGACAAGTCACGGGCGTCCTTGCTCGCTCCCAGAGGCGGGGCTGGTTTCTTAAGTGAGGTGGGGGTGGGGGTGGGGGTGGACCTGTGGGTTGGGCTGGAGGTGTGGCTCAGGTGGTCTGCATATGGGGATAGTTATTTTTCGTTCCCTATGCTGCTGCTGCTGCTGCTAAGTCGCTTCACTCGTGTCCGACTCTGTGCGACCCCATAGACAGCAGCCCACTAGGCTCCTCTGTCCCTGGGATTCTCCAGGCAAGAACACTGGAGTGGATTGCCATTTCCTTCTCCAATGCATGAAAGTGAAAAGTGAAAGTGAAATCGCTCAGTCATGCCCAACTCTTATCGACCCCATGGACTGCAGCCTACCAGGCTTCTCCGTCCATGGGATTTTCCAGGCAAGAGTTCTGGAGTGGGGTGCCATTGCCTTCTCCGTTCGTTCCCTATAGATCCTTTGTATTCTGTTGCTGCACAAGCACTCTGGCAGAGGATCGCAGCTCACAGGCTGTCTTAATCTGAAGGAAATCACACCCTCCTAGGCCCTATTTCAGATTTTAGTTCTCTGTATATTTCACCTACTCTGAAAGCCATGGGTAACATACCCTGGCTCTTCTGACTGTCCACGAAGAGGAACCCCAAGGGCGACTGTTCTGGATCTCCCTGAACCTGCCCACAGGCCCCAGGCCACACCCCCACACCCCCACTGCTGCATGCTGTGGGATCTAGGACATGGGGCCCGGGCCCACTCACCTGTCCGGGCTCGGACCAGCATATCCATGCCATAGAGGATGTCTGCTGAGTAGTCCAGGACCAGCCAAAGCATCAGGTGCTCGGACTGGAGCTCATCGAAACAGGCCCTAAAAAAGCGCAAGGAGGGCCATGTGGGGGAGGGCCCAGGGTGGGCAGCAGCGCTGTGCTACAAACTGGGGCTCAGTTCATCCCCCCAACAGCCCGGCCTGCAGGGCTGTACCCCAGCACCTCACCCCGGCCTCGATGAGGGGCCCGGGCGCTCAGAAGCTTTTCTGCCTCGAGGTCACAGAGCTCCTAAGAAGACCTGAGACTGACCCCAAAGAGTGGGCCCTGTTGCCTCCTGACAGTAAGTGATATGATGGCCCCTTCCCCACGCTGGAGACGGGGCAGTTTTTCCAAGCCTCAGTGGTAGAGTCAGATGAAGGGGCTGAGAACCTGCCCTTTCTGGGGCCAAAGAAACAACAAAGATACAACAACTTCTAGAGATTAACAATGGAACAAGTCACATCTCCCCCCACAAAATAGTAGCTCACCATGCATCCCAAACGGCTCAGAAAGCCCAAAGGCCCCCTCTGGTGTCTGCCCCCTGGTGGGTGAGGTTGGTCCAGACTGGGATTGACATATACACACTGCTATATATAAAATAACTAATAAGACAACTAATGAAGACTTATAGTATAGCTCAGGCAACTCTCTGTATGACTTACACAGGAAAACAAACTAAAAATCAGTAGATATACGTATATATGTAACAGACTCACTTTGCTGAACCCCTGAAACTAACACAACATTGTAAATATAGTATATGCCAATAAGAATTAATAGAAAACAAACAAGAAAGCCCAAAGCCCACAGCCAGCGGAGAACACCACCTGTTACCTACAGCCCCGTCCTGCAGGTCAGCTCAGGAGTGGCCCACCCCTCCCACTTCCCCTCAGGAGAGCAATAACTCACTCTTGCATCTTCCTCCTGTGACTCAATTAGGAAGGCTCCAGGGTGCCAGGCCCTTTGCTGTGATCTCAAACACAGGTCCCTACTGGTGCTCCCTCTTTAAGCCTTTCCTTATGGACAGAGCCCTCGAGTGGGGCATGGCAGCCCACTCCAGTATTCTTGCAGGGAGAATTCCATGGACAGAGGAGCCTGGTGGGCTACAGTCCATGGGGTCACAAAGAGTCGGATACTACTGAGCGACTGTGGACAGAGAGCCTGAGGCACACACAGCCGGAGGGCAGCCACCGGGCGCTCAGAGCTCTGTCCCTAGCTGCCCCTCCCGGCTACCTGCACACGAGCAGACACCAGTTGTAGAAGACAGGCACGGCGATGACAGTCAGCCAGTGGTAGTACATGTTGCTGGAAGGGTCCATCACAACGCTGTCCTTCTTCTTCCTGGGAACGCCCACACAAACAGCACAGTGTGTTGGAAGTCTGCGGCTCTGGAGGGGTTTAGAGACCTGGTCTAGCTTACAGACCCCAGGGCAGCTGTGGGCTGCAGCGGAAGAGATGACTTCCCAGATAGGGTGCTATCTATCTCAGCAGGGGTCATGTGGGTGTCCCTGTAGAGGGCCTTCTCTGCCACCCCCAGGAAGCCACGGTAACTCTAAAACCATGGTGATGACATTCCCACGTGCCCTGTGGTATCATCCACGCACTCCAGAGTGCCAGGGAGGAAAGTGGAGCACCGTGATGTTGGAACCACCTCAGGGAAGCTTTGGGAAAATGCAAGTTCCCAGGCCCACCCAGACCCCTCCCGGGCTGGGGTCTGGAAATGTGCATTTGACCCTTGCCCCAGGTGGTTCTGAGGCAGCTCCTCTCTGGACTGACCTTGGGATCCCGGGGGTCCCCTTTAGGAAGGTGCTCTGTCCACTTCACTAACTGCATTTGTGCAGATGTTCTAAAGCCTCGCTTCTGAGCACTGGGGTCCTGCCTCCCACTGAAAACCACCAACCTGGGAATCACTGCAGTTATGTCAGCCAAGACTGAGTGGAAGAAATAGCTTAGGGTGCTTTCTACTTTCATTTTCAGGATTTTCGGAGGGTTAGAATTTATAGGTGGTACTGGAGATCTTTTCTTTGGGTCCACCTGTCTCCTCCCCCATGCCAACTCCCCACCATGCCCACTAGGCCTGCAGAGCTGCTCCTGTGCCCCAGAGGACACCCTGGGTTGCCTTTCTGGTTGCACCTCAACTTAGCAAATGCAAGATCAGTTTCTCACTGACAGGGCTTTGGACATTCCCAACCACCAACACTCATCATCACTAGGTTTGAATTAGTTTGTGAACATAGTATTTTCTAGTGCCCGGGAGAGGGGCTCCATATACCCCAGCTGTGAAGACGACACGGTGGGCAAACAGAACGCCCCAGAAGAGGGCACCAGAGCAGGCTCCCAGGGAAGCCCCCAGCTGCCCACCCAGGGCTGCAGACCACCCTGCCTACCTACAAGCCCCACTCTGAGGTCCCCGACTTTCCCTGCAGAATGAAACCCTCACATGGTCTCAGCAGGCCTGATCCCTGCCTGAGACCAAGTCCTTTTCCATAGCCCTAAGCAGTCCCCTCTCTAGGGCTGACCCTGAGGCCCCACGGAGTCAGCCTCTCTCTCCTCCCTGGGGAGGGACCGGGCGTGCTGTGACCCCAGAACTTCCCCTCTTTGGGGGCAGTTTCTCTTCGTACTTACTCCTCTTTCTTGGGGTTCTCCTTTTTCTCTTCCTTTTTCTCTTTCTCCTCCTTTTTCGCCTTGTCACTGGATGACACAGGGTGACACTTAGCAATTTTCATATACCATGGGGAGAGGGCAGGCCGCAGTGACCGAAGGAGAGGGCGTGGTGCAGGAAACTCATCTTTCCAGCACGTTGGGGTGAAGCGAGCTTACTGATTTCAATAATAGTAATGTCAGGAAGCTGATGCACAGAGAGGTCAGGTAACTTGCCCAAGGTCACAAAGCTCTTAGGTAGCTGAGTTGGGATACAAATGCTCTTAACTAGTATATATATTAAATGTATTGCATGTATGTGGTGCTAGCGGTAAAGAACCTGCCTGCCAATGCAGGATTTATAAGAGATGTGGGTTTGATCCCTGGTTTGGGAAGATCCCCTGGAGAGGGAAAAGGCAATCCACGCCAGTATTCTTGCCTGGAGAATCGGGGAGCCAGTCCATGGGGTCACAAAGAGTCAGACATGAGTGAAGCGACTTAGCATGTATGTATGTATGTATCTATTTATCTACCCATCTATATTCTCAATACATAGACCTAGAGAAAACTTGGAGGTATATTTGCTGATATGTGAAGAGGGGCTTCTCTGATACTGGGGTTCAATTATTAACATAGAGTATACTTTTGTGGGCGTGTGCCATTCATGGGTGCTTTTCTGTGTCCCAAGTTTTTGACAATGAGCATATTAATAAATTGAGTAGAAACAAAAAGTTATAATTGGTAAATGAGAAGAGCCAGGACAGTCAGTCACCCCATCCTCTGTTCTGAATCTACTGATCTTTCAGCAGCTTAAGTCTTAATGCCAAAACACCAGCAGAGGGCGCTGCCCACAAGCTTATTGGGCACACTCAGCCCTGCTGGGAGTTTAATTACACCAGGCTCTGCCACCCTTGTTCAGGATTTGTGGCCTGGGTTACAAGTTTTGGCCTTTCCTCTGGCTACCAACCTGCTGAGGCCTAGGGAAGACCCCGTGCCATCCAGCTGTGTCCCAGAATGCAACCAGCACTGACCCAGGGGACCTGCACAGAGCTACGAATCGATGGTGGCTTTGACTGAGAACAATTTGATCAGGAGAAAGAAAATTTCAGAACCCATGGACTAAGCGAAATGCCATAAATGTGGTGGAAGAGTGGGGGAAGGTGTCCATAAGAATTACTTCTGTATCTTTGTGCCCAGGTGGCCCCATTTGGGAACAGTTCCCTGTTTTGTCCTTTGGTCCTTGGACCCATGGTACGAGCCCATCTGAAAAGATTTATCAGAGCCTGATGCAGCCAACTGCATCCACCCCCATCCTTGCCCACATCCTAGCCCCAGGTCGGAGAAGCCTGGAGACCCACCCACAGGACCTCCGCCCAGTCCAGTATCCTGAGCCTTTACTCAACTGCAGGACTTTCAAGGGTGTTTGATGTCAGGTTTGCCTTGACATCAAGCATTTCGAAACAGCTATCATTTTGCATATTAAATCATTTTGTTTTTCTGACATTTGGGTCTCTGGATTTGATGTCCCAATTTATGTAAACAAAATGCAACTGAGGGGGAGGAATGCATTAGGAGTTTGAGATCAGGTCAACTCTTTGTGACCCCATAGACTGCAGCCCACCAGACTCCTCTGTCCATGGAATTCTCTAGGCAAGAATGCTGAAATGGGTTGCCATTCCCTTCTCCAGGGGGATCTTCCCGATCCAGGGGCTGAACCTGGATTTCTTGCATTGTAGGCATTATTACTGTCTGAGCCACCTGGGAAGCCCTTCTTGTTTTCACTTCAAGGGAGAAATGGATTAAGAGTTTGGGATTAGCAGATGTAAACTATTATATATAGCATGGATAAAGAACAACTGCATAGAACAGGAACCTATAATCAATCTCCTGTGATAAACCACAATGGAAAGGAGTCTGAAAAAGAATATATAAATATATAAGACTGAATCGCTCTGCTGTATACCAGAAATTAACACAACATTGTAAACTTATTTCAATTAAAAAATAAATTTAAAAGACAACAAAAACAAAACAAAAAACCCAATGCAACTAATGTTCAAGGAGGAAAACAGAAACAAAAATTCTATCAGAACAAAGGGAAATAATCAGAAAAAGCCTTGGCATAGTTCTCTGTCAACTGGAAGTCAAGAAATTGGCATTGCTTGCTGATATTGTCCTCCTAGGCTCCAACTGAGAACCCCCCCTTCCCTACTTATCCCCACGGTGTTCCATAAAGGAAGGCTGGAGAATGGGGCACACATGTGCATGTGTGCACACATGTAAATGGCCCCACCACATACACCCTCCCTGTTTGGGCTTTTGGATGGCATTGCCAGAATCACACATCAAACTTCTCTGCCAGCTCAGCATCAGGTGGTAGGAAACAATTGCAGTGGGCCAGGGTTTCAAGAGGTTGTTCTCTGGAAATATTTAAATTTCCTTTTTCCACTGATTACATCCTGATCACATCCTCCAAAGAGGCCCAAATTAGCCTTAAGACAAGAGCATTCCCCTGGCACACAGGAGCTTGAGGACATAGAATGAAAAGTACATTCTTATCATGAAGGAGAAGATCCACTGCTCAGTAAAGGGACTCCAGCTTTGCACCTTCAGATACATAGCAACAGAGGGTGCTGGCACTGAAAATGTTTACCCATCCAACTCCTTCGCTTTATAAATAAGAACAGTGCAAGACACAGAAAAGAGGACCTGCCCAAGGAAGTCTCACCGAATAGGTCCCTCCCCACGTTTGTCCATGGGGACGGGTTTCCAATGCCAGGAGCAGGGTTCTAGCAGGGTCTGGGGGGTGTGGCAGAAGCAGCAGGACTAAGGAGGGAGACACAGCTGGCGTGTCTACAGGAGGAGGGCGGCGGTGGGGAGTGGGAGGCGGCAGAGGTACTCACTCCTTCTCCGAGTTGTTGCAGGTGTTGGTGTTGTTTCTGGCCAGGGGCCAGGCACTGCGGGAAGGCAAAGAGAATCTGAACTCGGTCCACTTGCTGGGGACCCCTTGCCCTCCGGCAGTTATTCTGGGACTCCCATCCCCTGTCTCCTGGGCCTTTCCACGCAGTTTTAACACAGGGAATTGTTATCGTTGGGGACAAACTTCTTTTGTGTGTGTGACCAGTTTGTGCTGGTGAATGCCTCAGAGTAGAGGAGAGGATGGACACTTGGGTAATGTGAGGATTCTGAATAAATGGGGAGTGCCTCTTTGAATCCCATCCAGCACCCTGGCCTCAATTCCTCTTGCGTTTTAGCACATGCCAGGCAGTGCACCAGACGCTACGGAGGGCACGTAGGCCACCCAGCATGGTGCCCGCCCTCGGGTGCTTCTGGGGGAACAGGCTGAGCGCCTTGGGCCAAGGTGGACAGAGTTAGCAGCAGCAGCAGCACTTTTAGAGGGTGGGCAGGGATGAGGTTCTCACAGGGCCCCTCCCTCAGACACCCCATCACAGGGGTCGCTTCCGATTCTTAGGGCAAAAAATAGACCAAGGGCAGAGCTGCCCCAGGGTTCAGCCCATCCTCCCCACCCCTGTCCCCAACATTCACCTTAAAACTTCAGGGCCCACTACCCAGATCTATGTGAGAATCTTGTAGAAGGCGGGGATTGGTTTTGCACCCAGCGATGTTTATTTAAAGCTGGACTGGGCAGTTCTTGATGGTGTTCTTTAGGAAAAGGCGTGATCCTTGTGAGCTCAACTGCCAGTTCACGTGTGTGACAGCTGGTTTAAGAAAGCCAGCCTGGCCTCACAGGGCTGGAGGGCGGCTTGCCTGTCTGTGGTCACTGCAGACCAGTCACAGGACAGGAGGTCTGCGGGCCAAAGCCAGTGCCTGGGACACTCCAGACTGACTCTAGCACCTCTCCTCTGATGTCGAACATCCAGCCAAATACTTTTTTTGGTACTTCTGCCCATGCCTCCCTCCCTCCATTCAGAATGTGGCTCTAATTGCTTTTTTGGGGATTAATTTATCACCTGAAAACCCCCCGAGAAATCAAAGCTGTGCTATTACAAAGAAAAGTTTAGGTGTCTGGGGTGCAGTGGCATGTGTTTGCCACACCCCTGTGCCCATAATCTCATTGGGCCCAACCCGTAGGAGATCTAAGACCCATTTCTGCATACATTTTGCTTTGCTAATAGGACTTGGCCTTGGAAAATTCAAGGTCTTCTTCCACCAGGAAGCCTCCCTGACTACTCTGCTCCCATCCTGCACCATTGCATTCACCTGCCCACTCTGAACCTTCCAGTGAGTTAACCAGGCATTGGTGGCAAGTTGGGGCCTGGCCCTGATGGGGTCCTAGCTCAACCCTCCACTTATCTGGTCACACAGGGAAATGGACACAGTCTAGTGTTCGTCTCCATGAATCTCAAGTTGCAGAGAAGACAGTTTGATCAGTTAAGCCAAGGAAGTCTTTGCTTGCCCAAAAGGAACTGAACCAGTTTGTTGACTTGCTAACAAACCTCCTTCCCTCCCTACCCCTTCTCTGCTCCCTGCACCCTACCTCCCTGCCACACACCACCTTTGCCCTACCCGGCTTCTCCAAGTTCCCTTCTTCCTTGGCCTGCATCCCTCCTCTCTGGCTCAGCAGTGAACAGCACGTATGCCTTGTGGTCCTAGAGCTCCCTCACAGGGATGCTCAGCTCTGGGAACCTGCACGTGTCCCAGCGCTCAGGCCCTCCACAGCACCCTTCTCACAGCCCAGCAGACCAAGGGTTTGTTGTCCAAACTCGTGTGAAACAGTAGCCCGGAAACGCTGCTCCACTGGACCTCTGCCTCTCAGCCAGCAATTCTCATGCCTTCCTCAGCAGGGAAGACTCGTGCAGACCTCCTAATGTCACTAGCAAGACATTTCTTTGAACTGTCATATTTTATCTTAAGCATGCTTGTGTATCTCGCACATTTCACAATGTACTGCATAACCTGTAATAAAAATATACCCCACCCCACCCCCCAATCTGGAAATAAAGCTGAAGCTCTGAGAAGATCCATCCTGTTTTCCCCAAAGCTTCAGAGCCTTCAGTCCCCAGGGGCTTTCTCTGCCTGTTTGAGGTGCCACATCTGAGCCTTTCTGTTCCTTTAACTCAAAAACAGCATTTTCTCTATCAAATTACATAGGGACTGTCGGTTCTGCAACAACCATGCTTCTTTTCACCCTTATTTTTATGTCTTTTAAATCCTGACATGACCTAGAGAATTCAGCTTAGAGATCTTGTCCAAGCCCCCCTTTCCCTTAAAGTGGGTTCTGAGCAAGTGTCCTCCCGTTTGTGAGGCTGAGAGGAGGTCTGCTCTCCCCACAGGCCTACCTCTCCTACTGCTACAGGGTCCTAAAGAGACCTTCTGCTGTTAATCGACACCTGATTCAATCCGTGGTGGCTCAGTGGTCTCCCACTGACCAGAAGCTGGGTGCTTCTCAAGAGCACTAGAGAGGAGGGAGAGGGGAGGCAGCAGCTCTGTGTGGGGTGGGGGAGCAGGGGATATCAGTCTAGCCCCTGCAAACTTCTCTGCGTGCCTGCACCCCACAGCACAAGCCACAAGCTCCCCGCTGGGTAGGGGGCCAGGCAAGGTGCTCAGAGCCCTTGTTCTGCAGACCCTTCTCCTAATGAAAAGCAAACACTCTCCCTATCCCCCCCAGGCCCACCTATCGTCCCCTCATTGTTCTCAACCTAACCTGGGGTTGGAAGGTTCCCCTTGAAAGTTCTAACCAACCTTCAGATCTTTTCCCCAGAAGAATGCACCTATACCCATCCATAAAATTGTGGGCACTATGTAGGTACTCCCCGAGGCTCGTGGTACAAAAGCCTCAGTTTTCTAGCAAGAGATGTCACAGAGCAGTGTAGGATGAGGGTCCTTTGATGGAGAGATTGGTGAGGCCAATGTCCTGCAGGTGCGATTCTGAAGACACCAGCAGCAGGGGGTGCTAGGGGGGCTCTGCGGAGGACAGGGTCAGAGCTCAGTTGAGGCTGGGGCCTCAGGTTAAAGGGCTTCATCTCCTGCAGGGCTTCTTGAGGTCTGACGGAGCATGCAGTCTAACCCCAGAACAGACCCTTTCTTCAGGGAATACCTGGGCATCGACGTTCCAGGCCACATGCTGGGTTAATCCACACTGGCCCACAGGAGCAGCAAGCGCTTCCAGCCCCATGTGGTACAGGTGGCCCCCTCTCCCTTACCTTCTCCCTCTGTCTGGTGGCTCCTGGCTGCCCACATTGAACTGGACATGGCTTTCTCGGCTAGACACCTCTTGGAGCTCAGCTCCGCGGAAACGCTCCAGGAAAGAGTCGGGCCTCTGGTCCTCCTGGTGTAAGTGCCTGGCGCTCCAGGCACGGAGCGAGATGATGAGGCGTGACAACCTGGAAGGATACAGGTGGGCAGCCAGGGCGCAGTGGAAGGAGGCGGAAGCCCCCTCCCAGAGGGTGGGGCAGGGGCAGTGATGCCGACCCCACCCCTGCCCCCCACTCCCCAGAACCGCTTCTTCCTCCTTCCTCTGCCACCTGGGATGGAGCTTCCTCCATAAGGGATACTATTTTCATTGTGGCTTTGTCACTTTAATGCCTGGACTCCATCAAAGGCATGATCCTCCCACTGGGGCCTTAGCAAGTTTTTCTGCTCATTTTTCCTTTTGCCCCATGTAGAGCTCTTTGTTATGACTGGTAAGCAGAGGAACAGTAAAAAAAAAAATACAATTTCCAAATAGGGATAAAATTCAGAGCCAGTTTAATGGAGCAAGCACCCAGATACAACCTAGGTTATTTCCCCAACCCTTGTCCTATGAATTGCTGTCCATACAAACTTTTGTTTTGTCTCCAGGCCTGTGGAGAAGTCCCTCTGCAATGTGCACTGACCTCTGTCTTGGAGCAGATCCGGTCCAGGCCTCAGGCACCTGAACCCAGGCAGCCCGCATGCCTAGAGCGCATCTAAGCTCCAGCTTTCCCTGTAAAACCTTCCCTCAGCCCCATCTGGTACAGGTGGCCCCGTCTCCCTTACCTTCTCCCTCTGTCTGGTGGCTCCTGGCTGCCCACATTGAACTGGACATGGCTTTCTCGGCTGGACACCTCTGAACTGCCTCTCCTGCCCCTTTATTCTCCAAATCTGCAACCCCACCCTCATCACCATTTCTTCCTAAGACTTATCTTCTTTCTGCCTCTGTCTCCTTATTCCCAAGCTGAGGGCAGAAACCAGTCACTTACCTGGTGGGACCCTGGCTGGTGAAGGAGCTTTGCCTGGATTCAGCCAGTCCCCTAGTCTCCATGGCAATGCCTTCCTGCAGTTCTGACGATGTCTCCTCGCATGGCAAGTGGGTCCTAGGAAATCAAATATGCAGCAAGCAAAATTGATTTCCAGCTCATCCAACTCTTGGACATGTTGAGGACCGAGATGGCCAGATGCTCTGCTTAAAGAGGAACGCCACTGTCAGAGATCCTCACCCCAGAGCTCCACCCTTCAGTTCATGCTCCAGCAGATCCTGGCTTTTAGGATAATGTGGCCCCTACTTTATGGCAAGGAGGCCACTGCCCATAGCCTAGGCGAAAGGGGCCAGCCAGCAGTAAGTGGTCCTTACTAGAGCACCGAGGGCAGGGAGTTGGGGTGGGGGAGGTACTGTGCCTGCCTTAGAGCCAGAGCAGTTGTTTCCACATGAGGATTCCAGAACAAGGATTTTGGTTCACACACATCTCTGCATGCTGAAACCCTTTCTCCTAAAGCCAGATCAAGTGCCGCCTCCTTCAGGAGGTCTTCCCTTGCCCTCTGTCCCAGTGTGTATGTGCTGCAGGAAACCACTGATTAAGAGGAGGGTCCTGAAATATTGTAATGAATTGGCTTCATATTTGTATAGTGCTTTCAAATGAAAGTCCACTTCTGCTGTGCCCTTTTGCCAAGGTAGGGGCGGAGGACCTTCCCTTGAGCAATTCAGGGCAAAAAGTCTGAGCATTAGCAGAGCCTAGTGTTTGTTGAATTTCCTGGAATAAGAGCTCTCTGCTGGGGCCTGTTTTCATTTCTTTCCCTTTAAAACTTCCTGGGGCTGAAGTCTGATCAGCCTGATTAAAAGCCATCCAGGCACTGGCCTCTAAGGATTTGCACTTCATCCTTTGAGTCTTGAAGAGCCCAAGCAAGACAAATTAATTCGATCACATGACCTATTCCAACCTAATCAGCCTTCTTAACAAGGTGGCAACACGGTTGAAGAAGTAAGCAGGAATTACTGTCAGGGTAAACGCTCTGTGTCTCCCTAGTGAGTGATCAGAAGTCAGAATTCCACAACCCAGCCGCCAAGCTGCTGCCTCTTCCTTTCTGCAACAGCCCTACTGTTTCCAGCACAGGGCGGGGGGTGGGGGTGGGGGGCTCACTACCACACCTTGGCTCCTCCAGGCAGTCCCTGCTCAGCCCTGATGGCCAGCAGGTTCTTCTCTCCCTCAGCTTCCCCATATCGAGGATACTTTTTTTTTTTTTTTTTTACTGAAAACACACAGAGTGACACATAAAGTACCTGCCATTTATTGACTGCTTACTGTACGTCAGCCACTTACATTTTATCACTTAAATCATATAACAATGTTATAAGAGACGAAACAGGTTCAGGGAGATTAAGTAACTTTCCCAAGGTCACGTAGCCAACTGGAAAAACTGAGATTTGAATGCCATGCCATCCCATTTCAAAGCCTGCTGTCACCCATTCATGAATCTGCCTTCTGTATTTTCTAATTAAAGCAAAAGTTGAATAGGACATGGCTGAGGCAGATGGTGACTGAAGCTATGAAATTAAAAGACGCTTGCTAAGCTTGCTAAGGAATAGCTATGACCAACCTAGACAGCATATTAAAAAGCAGAGACATTACTTTGCCAACAAAGGTCCATCTAGTCAAAGCCAGGGTTTTTCCAGTAGTCATGTATGGATGTGAGAGTTGGGCTATAAAGAATGCTGAGCACCGAAGAACTGATGCTTTTGAAGTATGGTGTTGGAGAAGACTCTTGAGTGTCCCTTAGACTTCAAGGAGATCAAACCAGTCCATCCTAAAGGAAATTAGTCCTGAATATTCATTGGAAGGACTGACGCTGAAGCTGAAACTTCAATACTTTCTTGATTTGATGTGAAGAACTGACTCATTGGAAAAGACCCTGATGCTGGGAAAGACTGAAGGCGTGAGAAGGGGATGACAGAGGATAAGATGGTTGGATGGCATCACTGACTTGATGGACATCAGTTTGAGCAAGCTCCAGGAGTTGGCGATTGACAGGGAGCTTGGCGTGCTGCAGTCCGTGGGGTCGCAAAGTCGGACACGACTGAGGGACTAAATTGAACTGAGGACTGAGTTCTGTAGCATGCCACTAGAGACATAATTCTAATTCCCCTAGCTGCACTATGTGGGCATGTTTTTTTTTATTGCCAAAGCACCTAATTAAATTCTCTCTCTAATCTCATAAGAGACCACTCACACCTCAACCTTATACATGTAAGAGACCCTATCAGGACTTCCCCTGACAGGGGATAAGAATCCATCTGCCAATACAGGGGACATGGGTTCAGACCATGGTCCAGAAAGATTCCACATGCTGCGGAGCAACTAAGCCCATGCACCACAACTGCTGAGCCTGCGTGCTGCAACTAGTTAAGCCCGTGCACCTAGAGCCCATGCTTTGCAACAAGAGAACCAACTGCAATGAGAAGCCTGGACACCGCAACAGAGAGTAGCCCCCACTTGCTGCAACTAGAGAAAGCCTGCACGCCAAAACGAAGACCCAGTGCAACCAAAAATAACATTAATTAATTTAAAGAGAGAGACCCTATCAGAGGCCCTGCTACAAGTAGGAAGCTACAATTCCCTTGCCCTTCTAATATTGTCCACAAAGCTGGGAATGCATGTTCCAAGGCACCGGGTCAGTTACAGGAGGAGGAGGCAGGGGGACAAGTGAATCCATCTCTCCAATCCCTGGTTTCCGAGCAGCTGGCATGCCTGGGGGTGGGGAGCTGGAGGTGGGGGCAGCAACTGGCAGCTGGGCTGGAGCTCTACATGGCCTGTGTGCCCGGAAGATCTGGAGGTGGTCCCCAGGACGAAGCTATTCTGTCCCCACCAGCTCCTCAGGGAGCTCCAGGCACCAGGCAGTCAGCCCAGCATTTCTGCCTAGTCTGGTTTCTGCTAATTGTGTGGGAGCACCTGCTGAGAGCAGATTTACTTGCATCCGCAGCAGAAGACTCCATGTGCATGACATCAGGGTTTGTGGGTGAGTGAGAGGGGCAGAACTCACCCCAGATTTCAAAGCAGGCCTGCAGCTGGCAGCAGTGAGAGCCACTGCATGTGGCCTGGACCTACGGCATCCACTGGAAGGGGAGGCAGCAAAGTGGGGGACCCAGAGGCCTGGGTTTGAGTCCCTACCCCAATGCCTATTAGCTAGGTGTACTGCAGGCTTGTCACTTACCCTCCCTGACTTTAATTTTCCTGGTCTTCGAAAAGGAAACAAAGGAAAAATTGATTTCATAATGACTTGTTCAAACACCCAAGTCCCAAAAGGCACATTTAGTTGTGAGGAACAGGAAGGGTCTTATACGATGTAAGTCCAAGGGACCCAAGGGGCTTTTTTTTTCTGGATGCATCTCCTTAATTGTTTCTTGATGCACAAAGTTCTACCCTGATGTCTTTCTTCTAGCTCCAGAATCTCTACCCTTTTTAAACGCCTGGGAGATATCTAAATAATAGCAAATCCAATGAGTTACTCCTCAGAGAAACTGATTTCACAAGGTAGACAGAAGGGGAGATGGGGTGGGAGGAGAGGAAACAAATGTCTGAAGTGACATTTTGAGTCCCCAAGGACACACAGGTACTGCTGAAAGGGAGGACCTTCTGCCAATCACTGCAAGATCAGAGATTCAGAACCTCGAAGGGAAATACAGAGGGTGGAGACTGGGGGCCAGGCCCCGTCCTGCTAGCTGGCTGAGGAGCTAGCTGAGGACTTGACAGGCCTCAGGCTCTATAGAACAAGCAGATCAGGCCAGGACAACCTGACATTGCCTCCCACTCACAGACTCCATCTCAGTGGTGATGCTACCTCTACAGGAAGAAGCCCTGGGAAGTTGGTAATTAGCAAGAACAAGGACAACTGGTGAAACACAAGAAACTGTTTTGAAAGACAAGGTCATTTTCAATGCGTAAAGCTCATCTTCTGTGTTCATTTATACAGAGGAATTCATGTCCATGAGGTGAGGCTTTTTTGTCACTGGAGGAAGCAGAGGTTCTCATCAGAATGGAAACCGGTAACTAACTTTGTGCTCTGTGGATCTGGTGTCTTCCTCTAGTGACTCTGGGGACATGCGAGTGAACAGAAGTGACCTTTTAGAACAAGGGTGGAGAGTGTGACACATTATTTTTCTTCTCCTCCCAAGCCCCGAGGAACTAGAGTGACGGGCAGGTGCTGCCCCAGCCGCATGTGACCAAGGAACCGAGGTCACTGCATTTTTGCCTTCGGTCCTGGGGAAGCAGGTTGCAAATGGTTTTCTTTTGTGATAATTGCTTTGGGCTCTGCTCAGGAAGCAGCACGGAGAAGTCTCCTCTTCTTTAGGACATGACCCTCTATGCCCAAAAGCTCATCTAAAATAGCTACACCAGGAGATTGCTCTGGGGGTTGAGGTGTCCTTGGTGCTAGCTGCAATTCTCTGCAGCAGGTTCTGAAGTCTTTATTGCATTATCTGCAAAAATATGCCAGGGAGCTCTTAAATAATTGAGTCAATGAAACAGATCTAAATAGAAAGAGCAAAATGCAGGATATTTTTATTTCTGGTCTTTTCAAGGTGTAAATTTAATTTTTTTGTGTTGTTGTTCAAAGGAAACATTTTGATCCTTCCTTATGACTCTTCACAAGCAAAATGATCTCAGTGATTTAAAAGAGAAATGGAAACCGGTCTCTAATTTGGTGAAAGAGCTGGGAAGAGAGATGTCTCAGGAGACAGGAAGATGACATCTTCCCTCTTTGGGGGGCCCTCAGCAAAGGGCCAACCAACACACAGGTTCCCAGCACAGCTGTGTGGTATCACTGAGGATAAAGAGTGATTCATATTTAAGGACACCCGTTTGTAATTATTCTCCAAAAGCTTTCTAAAAGGATTGGAATTTCAAGGCAAAGATCTGATTTGTTCAGATTCCATTTCCTCCCTCAAAATAGCGATTGGAAACTTCAAAAATTTTATGTGACTGTGTCAAAATCCTTTGCTCAAATAAATCTTACAGGGAAAATTGGTCTGTCCATAGGCAGATATTAGGCTGCTCTGAGAAGCAGGGGAGGGGCCTGGATGCAACTTTCTGGCCCAAGGCTGTACCATCCCCAGCGTGAACTCCTACTCTGAATCCTCAGTGATGCTAAGGAACCATTCTGGAAACTTTTGTTAACCCACTCCTGCCTCTGTGAGCTAATGCTTCTCGTGAAGGAAGCTTTTTTCCTGTCTCTCCTTTTGAGATCTCTCTAGTGTTTCCATGGGATTCTGTACTAATCTGTCAACAACGTGCTGTTGGGCATGGCCCCCAGTGGGGCTCAGTGAGACTTGGCTGCTGGTCAGGCTGAGACAACCTGATGTGGACACAGGCAGGAAACAGCCCATCCAGGTGTCAGGGCAGCTGGGGCTATCGGAGGTCAGAGGGGCCAGAAAAGGCTTCAGCCTGGGACACAGAGAAGACCCATGGAGGTGAGCATCTCCAAGACCAGCAGGGAGCGGTGATAAGGGCTTACTGCATGGCAGGGGCTGTGCCATGAGCTTTGCCTTGTTTTAACCTCACTGCTGCTCTCTGAGGTCAGAACTAGCATATTTTGCAGATGAGGAAACTAAGGCTTGGAGCTGTTGATCAGCTTTTCAGAGCCAGTTTTCAAACCTGGCAGAGTGGCCTCAAGCTTGTGCTGTTGGTCACCATGCTGGCCTGGGGATGCAGAGCAGGGGAGGGGGGGCATGGCATCACCCGGGGGAGATGGCAGAGAGGACTGTCCAAGGGCAGCATTTCAGAGCCCCTGCTGTGTGGCGGACCCATTCTCTGAGTGTGCATGGGCTCAACCTGAGCTCACAGAGAAGCTCTGGGAAACCAGAGGCTCTTGAACAGCCTTCAGACCAGATGGGACTTGCTGGCCACCTGCTGAGGCAGAGCCAGGATGCGTCGGGCAGAGCTGGCCCGTGTGGTGGTGGTGTGAGTCGAGCAGGCATTCTGGGCAGGAGCCCCAGCCCACCTGCTGGGCCTGCCTTCTCTTGACTCTCCCACTGGGAGAAGCCAGACAGACCCCAGGGAGCTTGGATCTCAGAGATGCTCTGGCTATGTCCTGCCTGAAGCAAAAGGGAGCAATGGGGAGAAGTTCCATGTTGCTTCACATGCTCCTGATCCTGACAGCCTCTGTCCTTCTCCCTGGGGCCCAAGATCCTAGGAGCCTCATGTCTCCAGGGAGCCTGACTTTCTTGTTGTGTGCCATGCTTGGACCTATTTTTTTTTTTTTTTTTTAGTTGCAGCACGTGGGATCTGGTTCCCTGATCAGGGATGGAACTCAGGCTCCCTGCATTGAGAACTCGGAGTCTCAGCCACTGGACCACCAGGGAAGTCCCCCTTGGGCCTTTTTTCCATTTTATTGCAACCCTCTTTGAAGCCCCTCTTCAGCCCCTTCTTCAGGGGTTTTGTCAGCTCTGATGTGGGAAAGAAACTATTAATATATACCAAAGTTTGAATAGCAGATAACTGTCCTAACAGTGTTCTTTTCCCTTTTAAATAAGGGCAATGCCTTAAGCTAAAGGAAGGAGCCCTCAGTTATGGAACACAGATATTGATGGTCAGCCAGTTAGCAGGGAGAGATTTGAGTAGGGTGAGAATTTATGATGCCCCTGAGTCATATAAAATTTCCTGGGTCTCAGCACCAACTTGCAAGAGTAGGAGGGAATAAACATCTGTTGGCATGCTTTGAGACTTTCCTTCCTTTGCCTGAACCCCAGAAAGTGGGGATCCAAAGACTGCATAAGTTTGCAGTGATGGGGAAACTACTGTCCATCACTCATAAGCAGAGTTTGCTAAGGACCTGGGACAAAGAACTGGACACACAAAAATGAGATGTGCATCTGAGAGAGGAAGAGACATACACAAGTGGGTGAGGAAAAATGGTGGAGGAGGGCCAGTGCCAGGGATGCAAGGACTGAGGGACTGTCGGTGCGTTTTTGGGCCTTAGATAATGTGCAATTTACATGGGCGGGAGAAGTTTTCAGTGCTATATACGTGGGACAAAAATAACATTAATATTGGAAATACAGTTTCTCCTGGTTTAACTCAATTGACTGACAATTTAAGAAGCATCAAAAAAATGTAAGTCTGTCTGTACCAAATAGATACTCACATTTCCCAATGCTGCTCCATTTTACAATTGAAGAATCTGAGGCATAGAGGGTTTAGTGCATTTTCCCAGATCTCCCAGTAAGTTAGGAACAGGGCTTGAAGTAGAGGCCCCAGATTTCCAGGTGTCGGACATCATCGATGGTGCTGATGGCTTTGCTGGCAGGCATGGCCCCTTCCCCCAAGTCCATGAGCATGACTGAGTCCTGACCCTCCCCTGGAAATGAGGGGCAGGGCACTGGATTGGTACTCCACCCCAGTGCCCAGGACACTGACTGGTGCAGACAGAGCCTGATAAATGTTTGATGTACACAAGGCAAAGTGTGGCACTTTGGGGACGTTTTCACAGTCGTGTTTAATCTGCTGCATTTTAATCTTCATTTTCTTGCCTTCCCAAAGTTATGTAACTTTTGGAGCATTTTCCCACATCTCTAAAATGAGAATAAAAACTACTTCAGTGTGGGTTGGGAGGAGTCATGCAGTTAGAAGGAGTGCTGTGAACAGCCTCCACCCTCCAACCTGTCCTGCCCACAGGCTAAGGCATTCTTTCTCCCTGGTCAAGAGCAGCTATGGGAACAATCTGTTCCAGGCATGAAGTTAAAGCCCATCCTACCTGCTGAGACCGTTTTCAATGCAATCCAGATCTCTGTCCGTGGTCCTGACCGAGGGGTGTGTCCTGGTGCGGTGGGAGTATTGGGTGCTAATCTTGGCCATCTTCTTCCTGTGTCACATTCCACCCCAAGGTGGCTGCTGAAACATGAACATGAACCAGATATGTCGTCAGGACGAGGAAGTAACTGAACACTCAGCTCGTTTGGGAGGGCTGCTCCCCAGACAAGCCCTGACACACATTCTCCTCCATCTCTCTCACAACTCCTGCCACAGTGTTTTAGTTGGCTCTCTCTGGGTTCTTCTTCCCATTCAGAAGCACAAAGAAGGTCTTTTACTCCTTTGTATAAGCTGCATGCCAAGAACTGCTCAAAATTAAATGCTGATCAAACAAATGAATGAACTTGGTATCCAATGTCAGAAAGCTAAACCCTCATGATTCTCTTCAATGATGCAGTGTCCCTCTTAACTCTGACTTTGTGGTGGCTCAGTGGTAAAGAATCCACCTGCCAATGCAGGAGACACTGGTTCAATCTCTGATCCATGAAGATTCCCACATACTGTGGAGCAGCTGAGCCCAGGTGCCACAACTACTGAGCCTATACTCTAGAGCCCAGGAGCTGCAGCTGGGCCCACATGCTGCAGATACTAGAGTCCACACACTAGAGCCTGTGATCTGTAACAGGAGAGAGGCCACTGCAGTGAGAAACTTGCTCTGCAACCAGGGCAGCTTCATTGCCCTCACAGCAGCGAAGACCCAGCAGAGACAAAAATAAACAATTTTTTAAAAGTAAAAAAAAAAGTCTGACTTTGTCATTTTCCTATATTTATCTTATAATTTTGCTCGTTTTATAGCTCCCCCAAATCTTGTTTTAAAACAAAGCATAAAAAGCCTAAATACTTGACATTTATAAAAACTTTTAAACAAGATCTTCAACCTGATACACACTTCATCTCATTTAATCTTCAAAATAACCTCATCAGACACATACAATTTCTGTCTCTATTTAAAGATGACTAAATTGAGATCCCATTGCTGACCATGAATACTCTCCCTTCAGCAAACGGTGGAAGGTGCCCCTCTGATCGATGAGAAAACTGATGTGAGTGCACAGCTAGCATGATGAAAACAGCAGACCAGTTGCATGATTTCTGATCAAAATTCTGCAGGAGGAAAATAAATTCCTGAGGATAGTTTTTCTGAGGCAGATGAGCACAGGCTCTCTTGAGCTGCTGCATGGCTTAAGTGTGTCAGAAGTCAGTTGAGACCACTCCAGAGAAAAATGGTGATTTCCAGAAATAGCCCAGTGGCTCACTCCAGAACTAAATTAATTTCATATCCAAAGGAAGGTCGGTGCAAGGACCCCAGAGCACTGCACCAAAGTACCTAACATAGATGTGGTCCGTGCTCATCACATGTTACTCAGGGAGGCGAAGATATTGGCTTAAATAGTCCTGGTTCATCTCTGAGATTTGATAGCTTAAGTCCATGATTTAATTAAAATTTTTATAGTTTTCTCAATAGACAAAAAATGGTTTTGGTTTTTGAAAACGATGTTCATTTATGTAACTTAGTTTCTGGCTGACCACAGGAGATACAAAGAAGTATAAGACAAAGACAGTTCTCAAGGATCTTACAAGTGGGGCAGATGACAGATACCAAAGAGTCCTGCTGGTTGTGTCAAGAGCTTGGATTCTACTCTAAGCCCAGCAGGGACGTGGTCAGATGTGTACAGGTTATTCTGGCTGCAATGAGGAGGATATATTCAGGGAACACGAGCAGCTAAGTGCTGCAGTATCTCAGGCAAGAGACAATTGTTGCCTGAACTAGTTTGTGGTAGTGAATCAAATATAATAAATTTAAAAACTAAATGGATAGGAGCATGGGGACATGGCAACTGATCAAGGATAAATGAGGGAGTCATGCTGCCATGACTGCGAGGGTGCGGGGTTGGTGGTGCTGCCCACTGAGGCAGGGACTGGGGAAGAGGAGGGCTGAGGAAGAGAGTGATTCTGGTTTGAGATACCTGTGGAAACTGTGATGCCAACATATGAAACAAGAATCTCCCGTTAAAGAAATACATCTATAATTTGAAATCATCCATCCAGCGATTTTTTAACTGAGCCCTGACTGTACTCACTTATGTGCCAGGCAATACGCTAAGAGCTAGGGTTTTATTAGAAAACCAATATGCAGCTTTGTCCTCAAGGAGCTTACAGTGGGATCTAGAGAAACTCTTAAAGAAGTCTGGGACTCTGTCAAAAACCTATCAAAATTACTCTTTGTACATTTCCAGGAAAATTGTTCCAAAGAAAAATGTGATTGCCTCCAGTCTGGACCCTTTCCCTGAACTGCCCTCTCCACCCTGGGCTCAAACCCTGACCTGATGCCACTGAATGGAGGCAGCACTTCTGGACCCTCGTAGACCTGCCCGCTGTGGAGAGCTACTGCATGGCAGGCACAGAGTAGGTGCTTGTGTAACACTGTCTCCTTTAACCCCCCCAGCAGCCTCCCTTTTCCAATGAAGAAACTGAACAGGTGAGCAGTTTCCCTAATGTTATTGCTTGAGACCTGGGCCAAGATGAACAAAAATCTGATTCCAGAGCCTGATAGCGTAAAGTCTGTGGGTAGAAAAGAACTGGCCCTGCTTTTTGGCCTAAGCAGTAGGGCCCCTGCCTGGGGTCCCATTCTTTAAAGGACCCACTCTGACCACTTTCCAACCACAGCCCATGACCAACGGGACATAGGCTGTGCTCTGGATGCCCTGGACCCCCAAATTCTCTGCCCAGCAGGCTGTGGACCGGCTCTCGAGACTGCTGGGGCCTCTTCCCAGGTCTGTCTTCCTGAGAAGTGTGTCAGTGTTCACGCCCTTAGACTTCCAGGTAGCTCAGGAGGAGCTGTTTGTGCGGGAGGGTTAAATGGAGCTTGGACGTGTGGGGAGAATGTCCACGTGCATGTGTGAAAGTCTCCCCTGTGACTTGGGATAAACCCAAAGGGAAAAGAAGGGGGCAAACCATGGATGGGAGACTGGAGATCAAATCTCCCCATGCTACCATGTTCTGAGGCCACTGTGACACGTGTGCAAACCCAGAAGTGCTAGACTGCAAGCCCTCCTTGGGCAACCCTTGACTGATAGAACCCAGAACCAGGGATAGATATTCCCCTCTTTTGTCCCCTCAGGAAGACAATTCAGACCTATATTCTACAGGGCTCTTTGGAGAAGCCCTGCAAGGATCTAACCAGCTGCCCATAGTGGTCATTAGTTTGATAATCTACACTTGGGGTGGTTTCCCCTTTTTCCTTGTTTTGTCTTCGAAGACTCTTCTTTTCCTTGGAACCACTTTCCCCAAAAAGCTGCCTGCCAGTATGCCCTTACCCAAAATTCTGTGGGTTCTTATGGTGAGAGGAGGGAATTACCTCAACTCAGAGAATGTTTTTCAGTTATTTAGACATGGTAAGTGGGCACTTGACCCAGACCTCTCAAAGGTTAGAAGTAATCTTTTTTAATTCTGTGTTCTTTATCCAGGAGAACAAGGTTGGGTAGGGCAGGGCAAAATGTACATAATTAAAGGAAAATGTTAGTTTAAGATAAATCATAAGATCTTTTCCCCCAATTGTTTCATAAATGTCATAATGGTTGTCTTTTTACAATTACTTAAAAGCATAAGGATCCAAACAAGGTCTATATATTCTGATGGCTTGATGTGTCTCTTTGGTATTTTTAAATCTAAAGTTTCTATACACTTCTCTTCTTTCTTTTTATGGAAAAAACCAAAACTGCTTGTACTATTGAGTTTCCCACGGTATGGATTTTTGCCAATTCCAATTTTACAATGTTTCCCGTAAATTGGTAGCTGTACTCAGGATGCAGTTAAATTTGGGTTCCATATTTTTTTTGCAAGAATATTCCTTTGGGTGATTTTAGCAGCCATTGGTGATCATTGATTCATTAGGAGTTGCATATTGGTGATATTCCACCATTCCATCTTCATAAGTTAGCTGAAATATTCTTAAAAAAAGAAAATTTGATACTATTTGGCTGCTCAATAGTATGACTCATACAGGAAAGGCAGGTACATGCATGCTAAGTCACTTCAGTCGTGTCCGACTCTTTGAGACTCTATGGACTGTATAGCCTGCCATGCTCCTCTGTCCATCGGATTCTGCAAGCAAGAACACCATCGTGGGTTGCCGTGCCCTCCTCCAGGGGATCTTCCTGACCCAGGGATCAAACCCGCATCTCTTATGTCTCCTGCATAGTCAGGCAGTTTACCACTAGAGCCACATGGGAAGCCCAGGAAAGGCAGAATAAACATTTAATTCAATCCAAGTAATTCCCCAACCACCCAAGTGCTTTCACATCTCTTGGTCCCACAAACTCTAGGAGAACTCACAGATGAGATCATGAAATTAAAATCAGTAATGCTGAGGCTCTGTTGAGAATGGAAACCACCATCCAGCCAGGGTCCCCTGAGTGTGGGACACCTGAATATCCATTATTTGTACATCCACAGGAACCTTAAGAGGTAATAGTGAAGCTGATTTTGGAGGTGAGGAAATGCAGGTTAGGGCCTCTCTGACCCTGAAGTCCATGTTGTGGTTTGTTTTATTTTATCACACCCACTGCAGGAGAGTAGAAGTGCACAAATATAATTTTAATTTTCAAGCATGGGAAGAAGATACAGCCTACCAACTACTAGGGTGACCTTGAAGTGGATCCCAGGGGTGAGTGGTTTGTGGTCATCTCCCAAGTCCATGTGTGTTTTCCAGGGCTTGACTGGGGAATTTAGGACATACTGTTTCAGACAATTCCTTTTTTTTTTTAACAGCATCACTAAATCCAACGTGTTTTCTTCCCACTGACACACTTACTGATTCTTTCAGTGTCCTAAACATTGCACCTGGCCCCAAAGAGTATGAAGATGAAGAAAACAGGTCCCTGTCTTTGAAGACACAAAACTGCATAGGGAAACAGGCATGTAAACAGCAGTGGGAGGAGAGAGAGGTGCTGAAATAGAGACAGAGGCATGATGGGAAGCAATGCAGATGGCAGGGGACTAATTCTGTCTTAGGGACCACTGAGGTCTGAGGAGACTTTTTATGTGAGGAGCAATCACCATAATTATTTAACATTATTCGACATCTACCACGTGTGAACCACTGTGCTATGCACCTTTAAGAATTTGATTGTCTTTTGTGCATAGCTCTAACTCCCTCCACTCTTCTCGGCTTGGGCATCTAAGTAGGCAGAAATCTAACACAACTTGCCCAGCTGTTCTTGTGTTTTTCTCACTCCTTTATTAACTCCAGAAGACTTAAAGGAGTTAATAAACTTTACTTAAAATATTTTATCCTCCAAAACACCCATTATATACTCATGGTAGGTAATAAAAAATAGGTGGTATAAAGGGAGGAAGATCCAGGTGAGTAACTGCAGTGATAACAATGATAATTACAACAGTATATTTATTAGCCTTTACTCTTTGCCTGGTACTGTTCTTGATAACTTAAGTTGTATTAAACTCATTTGATCCTCCTAACACTTCTGTGAATGAGTCATGCTGAACATTTACGTCCTATTTAAGAACGGAGGGGAATTTATGAGGGAGAGAGCAAGTACGCCACAAAGGAAGTCAAAACGTGTAAAGCTCTATTTTTTAAATTGAAATGTGCTTCTGAAAAAAAATCTTGGTCCCCACTTGTGATGACTAACTTCTCATACTAAAAAAATATTGTCCATGTCCTGTCCTCTTTTTTATTTTGGCTTAAACATGAAAACCAGTCCTGGTTCCATGTATGTCAACTGACACATTGTCATTTTCCAAAACCTGGACTTAGCACGCCAACAGAGAGGTGTGAGGCGTCTGTGAATGATCACTGTCCTGGGTAATGACTCCTGTTCAATCAGGGTCTGGCAGGTCCGATCAGTGAGGCACTAAGCTTGGACACAAACCCACGCCAAGCAGATGGGAATCCCCATCAGAGGAGAGCCCTGCACTCGTGCTGGGCGCACACACTTGGCCCAGGCTTCCATTTTCTCCAGCTAGGATGGACCATTTTTACCACTTGGGGTCTTTGATCTTCTCAGAAGTAACCTGCCTCTGGCCTTCAGCCATTTCAAGCCTCCACAACTCAACTTACCTAGCATCACTCTGGGCAAAAAGCACTCAGCTAATTCTCAGTAAGTGTGAGGTTGGGCAGGCTCATTTTGTCAAATTAAACTCCTAAGATAAGTCAGTAACTCCCACAAAGTCTGCACACCTTGGAACTTTTATCTAAAGCACCCTTCTAATTGCCTTTCCCTTCTTTCCTATTTCATCTGAGAACTTCAGGGTAGAAGGGAAAAGCTCTAACGCTGAGCCACTGAATCACTCAGACGTGTGAGCCAGCCACAGAACAAACACAGGGACCAGAGCAGACATTAGTACATGAACTCAATGATAAGGGTTTTGTGTTTTCAAGCAGCTTCCTGAGTAAAATATCTTTTGTTTGCAACAAATGACATTGGAAAGACAATATAGGTGGTCATGTGTACTGTACTAAGAGAAGGGAGAGCTGGAGTCTCTTCTCAGCTCAGCCTTCAATTTGGGCATGTGACCTAGCACTTTAGTTTCTTCATCTAATAATGGGACATAGACTATGGCACATAGATGAAGTCTTCCACAGAAACCCAATTAAAAAAACATTCACTTGTAGCGTTCTGTTTAAATGTTTGATAATTTTTATAAAGACAATCAGTGGGATATAACTTAATTTTGACCATAATATCCAAATAATAAAGTTAGGTATGGAACACATCATACCAACCAAAGCTATCTCTATTCATTTGGGGTTTTAAAATATTTAAATATACATTTTAAAAAACCCTTAAAATGCAGGTAGAATACCTTTGGGAACTCTGTGGAACAGAGGTACAAACCAAGACCCAGGAGATTATTAAAGGGCCTTCTGTTTCAGAATTTCCATGATGGGACAAAACTCTATAGTGCAAATATTGTACCTGATAGTCCTCTCCTATTTTCTATGAATGTGATCCTATATGAAGGAGATAAAAATATTCCAGAGTTTCAAAAACAGAAAGGGGAAGCAACTATATAATGTCAATATTCTCTGGATATGGCACAAGTATAAACAACTTAAATATCAGAACTTAACGTAAGACGATGAAAATTATATTAATAGGCAAAGATTTTAATAACAAAATACTAGCAAACCAAATGGAGAAGGCAATGGCACCCCACTCCAGTACTCTTGCCTGGAAAATCCCATGGACGGAGGAGCCTGGTGGGCTGCAGTCCATGGGGTCACTAGGAGTCAGACACGACTGAGCGACTTCACTTTCACTTTTCACTTTCATGCATTGGAGAAGGAAATGGCAACTCACTCCAGTGTTCTTGCCTGGAGAGTCCCAGGGATGGGGGAGCCTGGTGGGTGGCCATCTATGGGGTCGCATAGAGTCAGACACGACTGAAGTGACTTAGCAGCAGCAGCAGCAGCAAACCAAATCTAATAATACATAAAAAGTATCCTATTCTATGGTCAAGTGATACTTATTCTAGGAATGCAAAGTTGGCTTATCATCCAAAATTAGTTAGCCTAGTATATTATATTGGGCTTCCTGGGTAGCTCAGCTGGTAAAGAATCCACCTGCAATGCAGGAGACCTGGGTTCAATTCCTGGGTCGGGAAGTTCCCCTGGAGAAGGGATAGGCTACCCACTCCAGTATGCTTGCCTAGAGAATCCCCATGCACAGAGGAGCCTGGTAGGCTATAGTCCATGGGGTCACAAAGGGTTGGCTGCAACTAAGCACAACAACGCACAGTACACCGTATTAATAGGTTAAAGGGTAAAAACATGTTCATCTCAATGGGCACAAGAAAAGCATTTGACAAAATCCAACATATTTTCATGTTAAAACTGTCAATAAACTAGGACTAGAAGGAAATGTCCTCAATCTGATTAAGGGCATATACGATCAACTCATTTTCAACGATGGTCCCAAGATAACTCAGTGAGGGAAAGAATAAATGGTATTTTCATCAAATGTTGCTGGTATGTAAAAGAATACATACCATTCATAAAAATTAACTCAAAATAGGTCATAGACTTAAATATAAGAGCTAAAACTATAAAGTTTCTAGAGGAAGACAGAGGAATTTGGGTTAGACAGTGGTTCCTTAGATATGACATCAGAAGTATAATGGACTAAAAAAAAAGATTGGGCTTCATAAAAAAATAAATAAAACCTTTGTGCATCAAAGGACACCATCAAGAGGTAAAAAGGCAACCCACAGAATGGAAAAAATAATTTAAAATTATATATTGTAAGGGCCTTGTACCCAAAATATGTAAAGAACTATTATTACAACTCAATATTAAAAAGACAAGTAACCCAATTAAATAATGGGCAAAGGACTTGAATACATATTTCACTAAGGAGATACACAAATGTCCAACAAGCACATGAAGAAATGCTTAATATAGTTATTTATAGAGAAATGTAAGTCAAAATCATGATGAGGTATCATTCCACACTGCCTAAAAGGGCTATCATTAAGAAATAAACAGACAATAGCAAGTGTTGGTAAGGATGTGGAGAAGCTGGAGTCTTCACATGCTGCTGGTAGGAATGCTATAAATGGTGTAGCCTCTTTGGAAACTGGGCAATTCCTCAAGATGCTGAAAATAGTCATCATAAGACCCGGAATTCTGCTCACAGGCAGATACCTAACAAAAATATATGTCCGCACAACTTGTATTTCAATGTTCACAGCAGCATTATTCATAACAGTCCCCAAATGGAAACAACCTAAATGTCCATCACCTGATAACTAGATAAACAAAATAAGGTGTATCTACATAATGTTATTCAGGTGGAATTTGCTACAACATGGATGAACCTTGAAAACATTATGCTAAGTAAGCAAGCCAGACACAAAATGCCACATATCGTATAATTCAATTTGTATGAAATGTCCAGAATAGGCAAATCCATACAGATAGAAAATAGATTAGTGGCTGCCAGGGACAAGGATGGGAGGGGAGTTAGAAAAGAAAATGTCTGATAATGGGTGCAGGATTTCCTTTTGGAGTGTTGAAAGTGTTAAACTGTAACCCTCAGAGGGTGCCATTCTCCCACTTCTGAACTCTATGCGTTTCTATAACCCAAGCAAAGGGCAGCTTGCACATACCAGCTGTAGATTTTCAATTCCTGACTAAGAAAAAAAGCTAACATTGTTCCCCAAACAGGAAGAGATTCAGGGTAAATGAGAAGGCTCTGAAATTGTAGCAATGTTGTTAGTTTTGTTAGTCAACCACCAAACAGAGGCTTGCCACATGCCTGCAAAGTGTCTTGGTCTTCCGCAAGAGATGGTTCAAAGTTCATGGGACTCTGGTTTCCTGAGCTTTAAGTGCACTCAGTTTCTAAATGACTACTTTGCAATAAGATTCAGCTGCTCAGGCTGAGATTCCAAGAGGATGAAACTACTTTCTAGATGTTGCTAGAGCCGGTGAACCCAGATCTCTGGAGCCAGCCTTATAGATGCTCTCTGCAGAATTATGTCTTGTCCTCCCAAAACACACACACAGTCATCAAGGCCGGGCAAAGGACCTCCCTTCTTTCCCCAAGGACCCATTTCCAAGATTAGCTGCAGGCACAGGAAGTAAAGTGTGTTATTTCCCCTTAATTAACTTTTTGGATATGATTATAAAAGTAGTACACTGTCATTATAGTAAATTATAAAATGGTCGTATCCAACTTTGAGCATTTGCCATACCAGGCACTGTGCTGAGAAATTCACTCCAATTGCTTCATTTCTTCTCCAACAACCCAATGAGGCACATAGCATTGCTACCAGTTTGCACATGAAGAACCTTGGGCTCAGAATGGCTAACAACAGTTATTGTTAACCATGGTTATTCAAAGTCACCTAGAGGCAGCACTGGGGAACAAAAGTCTGTTTGGGTTTAACCCCTACACTAGATTATTCTAATACAAGATGGGGTGTGTGAAATTCCTCATAGAACAACAGAAGAGGGACTCCTCTGGTGGTCCAATAGTTGAGATGCCATGCTTCCAAATCCCTGGTAGGGGAACTAGGATCTGCATGCCGAAGCCAAAGTAAATAAATAAAACAGGACAAAAGAAGCGCTTTGGGGATGAGGGCCATGTGAGAGAGGATGCAGCATATCCAGGGAAGAGTTGATACAAAACTCTCCTGAATGGCACCCTCCCACTGGAGCCTGCTAATCACCCAGCTAAGACTCGCATAAGCTTCCAGACCTCCCTCTCCCTCACTTCCCTAGATCTACCGTCACCAAGTCCTCTAGGTTATCTGTCCCCTCTGTTGCCTTCCATTCTTCCATTCACTAATTCAGAAATGGATTGAGCCCTAACCATGTGCCAGAACCAAACCAGGCAGTAGGGGAGTGACAGTGAACAATCCAGAAGCAGCTCCTGGCCTCTTGAGTTCTGCTCCCACCTTTGTCCAGGCTCTTGTCCCTCTCTCCAGGACTGTCGAAACAAATCCACCCATGCCCCTTGCTGTGGAAGGGCAGAGTCCTAACCACTGGACCACTAGGGAATTCCCACACAGTAGTTCTAAACATGTCAATCAGAAACTTTTAGAGGTGGCCTATTTTCTCCAGCATGTGGCTTTAGCCTGACATTAAAGATGTTTGTAATCTGGATCATATTACCTTAAAAGTGATGCTCCATTTAAACCAAATCACTCACCCTTTCCTTAAGGGTGGCATGAGTTTTCTCATCCCACTTACTGGCATAGAATGCTCACCAAAGCCTACTCTGCACTGGCTTCTACTTCTCAGTCCCCCTTACAGAGCAGCTGAGGAAGGAGTGGCAGGCTCTGGCCAGCAGAGTCCCCCATTGATGGAACCCCCCACCGCCCCCGGGGCCCCCGCCCCAAGCCTTGGAACCACAGACATCGCATAGGCAATACACTAAGCTGCTGAGACCTTCTGAATCTATTACTGAATGCAGCAAGTTTGTGTGCCAGAAACACAGGAGGCCAAGTAATATCAAAACCAAATGTTGCAGTTTGGAGCAGAGAAAGGTTTATTGCAGGGCCCTAAAAGCTTTCAGTAAGCCTTTTTCTAGGAAAGGTGATGGACGGGTGTGGTGAGTTGTTGCAAACTTCTTGGGGTCACATCCTTTGTTCTAGAGGTCAGGTCATGGTCTGGTCACAAGGTTCCTGTAAACCTCCACCAAATCCACCAAACAAACGTAGTAAAGCACAGAGTAGTAAAGCACAGACTGGCGTACTGCAGTCCATGGAGTCACAAATAGTCTAACACGACTTAGCGACTGAACAACAAATGTTATTCTCTGTTCTGAAAAGGAAGGGCAAGGTCCCAAGACTCAGCTCTCCCTCTGATGCCCCCGCCCTGGCGAAGGCCGGGGTGGGGGTGGTGTGTGTCTCTGCTGGTGCCTTCACCCTGCCCAGGAGTGTTCCTCCAGCACCCAGTCTTGGTCCTCCTGCCAGCACCCTCAGGACCAGGTCCCCAGACCCTGCTCAGCCATCATACTGGGTGACCGGAACCCAGCCAGCCCTCAGGCTTGTCATTTAACCTGGAGAGAACCATTTGTACGGGAACAGGAATACCCATTCTAGCAAATACTCATCAGGACAATTCCCAGTTCCTGACAACTGCCCTTGGTTGAGAAGAGCCCCACCCACAGAGGCGGACCTGAAGTAACCATGTGCAAGGTCCTTGCAACTTAACCCTCACCTCCAGCCACTTATTAGGAATGGACTACTGATCTATGCTGTTCCCAGTTTTGAAACTTGAAGGGAGAGACTGAAGCTGGCTGAAGCTGGTACCTGAATGGCAGTGTCCACATACTCCAGTTGCTGAGGCCTCCACAGACTCGGACCTGTGAAGACCACTTCCGCCATTAGAAAGGGGAGAGGTTCCCAGGGCAGCTGGGCCGGGGGCTCTGGAGCCACCGAGGACGCAGCCCTCAGCCTGTCCTGGGACCCCCAGCTCACCCACTGGCCCCCAGGCTAGAGGACCTGGAGGGTCCTGGGGAGAAGGCTGCCATCCACCTCCCACAGCATCCTCCGCCATGACGACCACTGTGAGGGCGACCGTTGGGAAGCGAGCAGGACCTCTAACGGACACGCTCTGGGCCTCACGCTCAGGATCTCGCGAGAATTGTCGCGAGCTAACGGCTGCGCGCCGCCCCACCCATCTTATTAACAGAAGTCTCTGTGCTACCGCAGGGCTAGCCAGTGCAGAGGAAATTCATGTCTTTGCTCCTGCTAGTCCCTCTGCCTAGAGAGACCTTTCCCCTATGGCTCCTCAGGTGAAATTCCTTTGTTTCAACTCCAATATGTCCTCCCCTGGGTGAGGGTGGCGGGGGTCTGTCATCCCCACCTCTGTACTCGCCAGGGCTCTATCACCTCTGTTTCAGTCCAGAGAGGCGGCCGTCTCTGCACCGGGACGTCCGGAGACCAGGGGCTGTGTTTGGCTAGTTAATTCTGTCTTCCCACAGGGCTTAGTCTTGCGATTTGTACTCAGGAGTAGTCAGTGAGCAGCAGACATGAGTTAAGTCAGAGCGAAAACCATTTTCCCCCAGCCTCATTGTAACAACTGGAGGATGGAAATGGAAACTTGACCCTTCCCAACCTGGAGGCCACAGGGATTAGAGAGGATTTCAGGTGAACAGGCGGCTAGGCGGTGTGTGTTGTGTGTGGGGGGGGGGGCCGGGGTGGGCAGGGTGAGCGCCGGCAGTACCTCAACATTGCCATCCCTCTTTCACAACTGAAGGAACCCCTCAGCCTGTGCAGGATCTGGGGGAGCTACTACTCAAGAACTTCTGCAGCTTGCAACAGTTTACCTCCTGGGTACCATGGCGATGGGAAATTGGTCGTCATGGCAACCTCATTATTGACAAGAAGCTGCAACCGCGGGCAGATAGTGAATGAGGACAGGAAACGCATTAAGCACGGGAGCATCAAAGTCAAGAGGCACAAGCAGTCCTGGCCAAAGTCCCTGCTAAAGTGACTGAGATTTTGCAGAACTAGTCACCCAAAGGGCATCCAGTGACCCTCTCCTGGCATCCAGCGCCCATCGAGGGCCCCATTTATGACGGAACAGAGGCGCCACATCCTCTAATTCTCCCACTGCTGCTGCTGTTAAGTCGCTTCAGTCGTGTCCGACTCTGTGCGATCCCATAGACGGCAGCCCACCAGGCTCCCCGGTCCCTGGGATTCTCCAGGCAAGAACACTGGAGTGGGTTGCCATTTCCTTCTCCAATGCATGAAAGTGAAAGTGAAGTCGCTCAGTCGTATCCAACTCTTAGCGACCCCATGGACTGCAGCCTACCAGGCAAGAGTACTGGAGTGGGGTGCCATCGCCTTCTCCGAATTCTCCCACTCGTTCAGTGAAATCCTAACGCGCTTCCCTGACCCAGCAGACTTTTCAAGAATCCGAAATTTGGGCATACAAGCTTAGAGCTAGTGGCTGTGACGGCGGTCTCCTCCCTTCTCCCGGCCTGACTTTCTAGCGCCCCATCCAGTGATTTCTCACCCAATTATGTCGCCCCATGCCTAGACAACGATATCAATTGCGAATTTTTATGAATGAAAGTGTGTGTGCGCGCGTGGATGTGCAGCTTGATAGGCTGGAGGACACGTCCAGAGAGACTGAACTGTCCCGGAGAGACCCTGAACCCAGGTCTGGAGCTACTGTCCCAGGGTAGGAGGAGGAGCTCCCACTCCCACTATCACGCTGTCGGGTTTCCAGATGAGTTGTGCAGGTGGAACCCCTCGCAGGGAGCCCTGAGCGAGTGAATTGCCTGTCCCGGGCACCGGGTCCACCGCCGCGGAGATCACAGACCCGGGCTCGGGGTTTTCTTTGCTGCTGCTCCTGTCATCCTCGGCCACATCCCGCGTCTAACTAGGGATACCCACTTCAGAATGACAACGTTTAAAGTCTCAGCAACAGCATAAAATAAGGCAGCTGTGAATTGGAGGATTCCACGGAGAGGAGAATAAATCGGCCCTTCCTCCAGTCATCCAGCCCTTGCCCGGGAAGGCTGGAGCGCAAGGGGTTGCTGGCCGCGCCCCTCAAGGATTGGGAGTGGGGGCGGCGGCTGAGCTGGGGAGAAAAGCCTGAGGATGAGGACAGAGAGCCCGTGTGATTATCCGCTTAGGGGATTGCTAAGAATCAGACGGCCCCCCACCCCGCCCCTTCTTGCTCCTAAACGCTAAGCTCCTAAGGCAGGAGCAGCCAAGATCTCGGATTATGATTTTATCATTAAAAAAACAAAAGTGACTGTTCACTCCCCCAGAGAATTTTAATTCTTTGCCTCTTCCTCAGCCCACCTGTCTCCGGATCCTCAAGGCTGAGTAGGATCCAGTGGAGGCAGTCCCCCGACCCCCGTCCGCATTCTCCTTGGCTCCTGCTCCCTCCAAGTCGTGGTCACTACTTCCTCAGGAGCCGCGCACACTCGGGGAGACTGCGCGGGACCCCAGTCTGGACCCCGGGGAAAGAGGCGGCCACCAGCCTCTTCTAGGACGGGCGGCCGTGAAGGCGGGGGCGTCCGGGTACCCGGGATCTTGGGGAGGTGTCTTGGGGGTGGTGCCAGGTGCATCCTTTTGCTGAAGGAGCCCAGCTTCTTCTGCCTCCAGCCTCGACGGCTCAGCCTGACTTGGCCCAGCGCGGCGGCTGCGGGACGTGAGTAGAAGCGGGTGCGATAGATTTAGAAAGCAGGGACGGCCTCTAGTCCTTTGATTGCTACTGAAGGGATGTGTGTGCCGGGGTGGGAGCAGAGCTGGCCCTTGCTTCTGCCCCTCTCTCCCCTATTTCAGCACCGGGGGCTTCGGACAGCGCCGCGCCCACCAGAGGGCCCCGCGACCCTAGTTCCTTGAGCGCATATCTTTAATCCACTTTCATACTGGAGTCTGCGTCCCCCGCGCACCTCCCAGCGCCCCAAGAACCATCAGCTCAAGAGCCCCTAAATTCCTTACCCCACCAAAGTTTGAGCTCTCCGCAGCGCGCCTGTGCCTGGCGGAGCGTCTCCTCTTCGCTCTGGACAGCAGCGCCCGCCTTGCTCGCTCCCACACGCTCCAGCCCCAGGACCCTCCTCTGCTGGCAGCGGAAGGAGCCGGTTGCCTCTCTCTCTCTCTGCGAAAGTCAGGTGAGGCTCTGGAGCCTCAAAGGCGGTCCCGGAAGAGGCCGAAGCCGCTCGAAGCCGTACCCTCTGAGGCAAGAGGGGCGAGCCAGGAACAAGCAAGCAGCAAAGTCCGTCTGTCAAATCTGGACTCGCTCCTAACCGCGAACAGCCTCCTTGGACTCCTTCCTGGGATTTTGTTTTAAAACTGGTAGTGTAATTCACACCGCATGAGGACACAGCAGAGATCTGGGAGTTTGAAGTTTAAAGGTGGGACTATATATCCCCTTAAACTTGTTTACAATCTTAGGCGGGAGAGTTTGAGAAACAAATGTCTCTTGGGGATATGATGTATTCTCCTTGCAGAGTTTTGGTTTCCTTCTATCACACCAGACAACACAGATTCCCTGAACCAAAACTTTAAACCTACCAATCCAGCTGGTATTCATTGCCCACTATGGAGGCCAAAGGTGCTTAAACTCTTTTTGAAGAAAAAAACCTTTTAGCAAAGCCTCCATATTTCTGCAAACTCACTTTTGCCACAGAAGGTATATATCTGACACACACATATCAAGGATGAAGACCTAATCTCACCTCCTGTTCACTCTCCGGTTCTGGATGAACAGGTCCCAGGAGGAGTCCAGCTTTCTTGTCTGGGACAAGAAGCCTCTGGGTTCCAGGTTCCCATAAATTAACACCCTTACAGGAAGAAATTCTGAAAGGAGCAGATCCCCCTCAGGACCCTGAAAACCAGAGGCTTCTCTGAGGACTTGAAGTACATGGCATTTCCTGAACATACCTATCAAACTGTCTATTCATGGAGCAAACTGTCTTCAGAGGGCAAGCTTTCAAGTTCATGCAGATTTGAAGGGAGAGGTGAAGTGTATCCCATTCACTTGAGAAATAACGAATTAGACATATGTACACACATTTATCTACAGAAAGGACACAAAGCCTAGGAAAAAAAACTTCCTTGAAAAGTCAGGCTAAATTGTTCAGATTCAAAGGATTCTGGTTATAGGAAAACAAATGAATGGAAATGGTGAATCAATAAAGTTGAAGCCACAGAAGATGGAGAAGAAGAGAGTTTTTGTTTGGTCATTTGGGCTCTTGGAAGAAACTTGAATTTACCACAAGAGAAAAAAACAATTCATGAGACCATGGTCTCCTTAGCCCACAGAGTCTCCAACATACATCATTTACCCTGGGCAATTTTTTTAAATAGTCCTTATTATTGAGAAATGCTGTATTTCTTCTAATCCATGTGATTTATACAAGTAAGAGCTGTTTCCTGTTGGCTTGTCCTCAGGGAAGACAGGAAGCAGGTGGTTATCCTCTGTGGCCCAGAAATATTTTAGAGCTTTTAAAGAATCTTGAATGCTGATTTTGGAGAAAGTAGTAGTAGTAGCTATCAAATAGGAGACAAATTTTGAGGCATAATATTAAAAATCCATTTGAACTTTGTTTTTGAAATGCAGACCATTTCTAAGATCTGAAGGGGAAAACAAGATCTTACAAAATTGATCATAAGCTGGAGAAGTGCACTGAATCTGATGAAATAAAGTAGACCATCTACTATAGGACTGAGCACATAATTGGGCTATAGGGCATTATGTGGGTGTCGATAACTATTACTGAAGAACCTTTGGCACCTGAAAGATGGAAACAGATGAACTGAGACTGGGAATGAGCAGAAGGAGCCCACAGAAGATGTCTCTGTGAATTTGCCTGGAAAGACATCTAGGAGCAAGATCTTTGACTGCCAATTTAGAGGGTCCAGATTTGGCCAAAGACACACTGAGTGCGGTGGCATCTGGGGAATCTGTCCTATTGCTGAAGCTTCATCTGAGGTACAGGATGGTGTGTATGGATGGCATCTTTGTCAAGAGGCAGGACACAATCAGCACCAGGCAATTCCCGATGAGCCAGCGGGATGTCCTCACAGGTCCATGGGATCCAGAGACTCAGCATAGGAATCGTCAGAAACCCAAAGCCTTGTGCCAGAAGAGGAAGACCACAGTGTGAAGGACATGATGGAGGACACTACTTCCTTATTCTGATGGGGCAGGTGAGATTGGGAGGAGGGAAGACTGGGTGGACCCTGTGTTGTTTCAGTCTCAGTCAGGACTCACTAAAGCAATGAGAAGGGGTCTGTGGGGGAAAGGGTCGCACTCGGACATCCAGAGCTGAGGAAGGCTGGCCCCAGGGAAGCTAGGAGACCAGTTCTGTTCACCTGTGATTTCAGTGCCAGAGAAATGAAAGGATAAATACTAGACATGCCCAGAAGGGTTGAGTTAGAACAGGAGCCTGGATAAGTGTGGCTTAGGGGACTCCCTGGTGATTTGGAAAAACCCAGATGCTGGGAAAGATTGAGGGCAGGAAGAGAAGGGGGTGACAGAGGATGAGATGGTTGGATGGTATCACTGACTCAATGGACATGAGTTTAAGCAAACTCCAGGAGATAGTGAAGGACAGGGAGGCCTGGTGTGCTGCAGTCCAAGGGGTAGCAAAGAGCCTCAGACACAACTAAGCAACTGAAAACAGTGATATTTAGTTTTATTTTAAAATTTAGAAATGGTGTGATTACAGTCTATATAGTCTTCTGGGATTTTTTTTCCCAACCAATAATTAAGATTCAGTGACGCTGTTGCTTGTAGCCATAGGTCTTTTAGTTTTACTCTGTATATATACAATTTGTTATTTATTCTGTGTGCGTATGATGTACTTTCATTTTAAAAAACTAGGAAGCGGAGCTAAATTTTTGCTATCCTAATTACGTAAAATCTGCCCAGTCCAAACACTTCAGACATCCTGCTACTAAGTCACTTCAGTTGTGTCCGACTCTGTGTGACCCCATAGACGGCAGCTCACCAGGCTCCCCCATCCCTGGAATTCTCCAGGCAAGAACACTGGAGTGGGTTGCCATTTCCTTCTCCAATGCATGAAAGTGAAAAGTGAAAGGGAAGTCGCTCAGTCGTGTCCGACTCTTTGCGACCCCATGGACTGCAGCCTACCAGGCTCCTCCGTCCATGGGATTTTCCAGGCAGGAGTACTGGAGTGGGGTGCCATTGCCTTCTCCGCAGACATCCTGGGAACCTGATAATTACAGGCTGGTGTTGAAAGGCACATAATTTGTGCCCAAAGGTGGGCAACAAGGCAGCTGCTTCTGCTGGGGGCCATATGGTGTCCCTTATGTTAAAGAACACACAATCTGATAAGCAGATAAGCCACACTAGCAGATGAGAAGTAGAAATGCACACAGATAAGTCCACTTATCAGTAAGGGGAAGGTGTCGGCCAGCCCTGGCAGATGGCCTAGATCCTTGGTGAATGATAAAGGCAATTTGTAGGAGTGGCTTTTGGGAAATAAAATACTTATGCAGAGGCAGACAGGGTTCACAGGAGAGGCAATCATGCATCAGTTTCCCCAGCAAAAATGCTCCTAGTCAGTGTAAAATCATCTGGGGGAAAAATGCCTGAGGTAGGGAGAGGCAATTGTGTTTAGTTTTTAAGGCCCACTTTGCCTGCTTCCTTCTCAGACCATGAAGAAAACCTCTGTTTCCCTCACCTACCTGGCAGTTGGAAGAATAGAAGGAAAATAAATTAATGAAATATGGAGTTATGAATTCTATCCAAATGTCATTAAGAGCCCAAGGAGGTCCATGGTACTGTGGATCTAAGCTACTTTGTCCTGGGAGCCACCCCCTTCAGGTCAGCCTTGCAGGCAGTGGAAAGGTAGGAGCTGCTGAAAAGGCCTATGTGGGTGGGAGCCTTCTCACTCTGTACAAATCTCCTGTGTCTGACCACCAATGCCTGCAATTCCACTCTCAGAATTTCATCCTTTTATTTTCAAACTTTGGTTCTTTTTAAAATGCCAGTAACTCCAGGTGCTAGAATGTGGTGGATAAAGAATCAAATAAAAAGTTCTGATAAGATTGAGGAGAGCATTTGATAATGCTGGAAACCAGTGAGGGTGGCATGGTGTGGATATCATGGCGTGGGGGAGGGGGTGCTATCAGAGGGGGCCAGGGCCGGATGACAGACACTCAATACTGAGGGCAAACTTGGCCCCCATTACAGCCACGCCTGGTCCTGGCCTCGGAAAATCACTTGAGTGTTCCTCTAAGACTAAAACCTTCCTTTTCCACCCAAATGGAAGGACAATTACCTTTGCGATTGTAAAAGCTGACAAATGTGTACGGAATGCAAGGCTGCTTGAGTGGATTGCAGCATGAATGCCATCACAGGCGCTCATTAATAGATGTGAGTCACCCTGGGGCTCAGTACTGCTCAGGACCACATTCTCATCAGGGCCTGGGGGAAACACATGGAAGTGTCCTGTACATTTCAGTATAGATGGAGTGTATGGCTAACATGCTTTCAGGAAATATGGCAAATAAGGGGTTTAAATCCAGATCCAAAAAATGCTTGAGAGCTTTCAGTGATGGGCTGAAAATACAGACCAAGAAAAAAAAAGTAACAGGAACAAGGATAATGTTCTGCATCAGGGTCTAAAAAATCAGCTGTCCCAGTACAGAAGAGGAGACATGGCTTAGCAGACCTCATTTAATATGATGCGAAGCCTCAAGATGATGTATTTCTACAGAATTAGCAAAAGTTAAGGAGAATGCTGACTTAATAGAGAAGTTCAGTTCAGTTCAGTTGCTCAGTTGTGTCCGATTCTTTGCGACCCCATGAATTGCAGCACGCCAGAACAGCCTCCCTGTCCATCACCAACTCCCAGAGCCCACCCAAACTCATGTGCATTGAGTCGGTGATGCCATCCAGCCATCTCATCCTCTGCTGTCCCCTTCTTCCTCCTGCCACCAATCCCTCCCAGCATCAGAGTCTTTTCCAATGGGTCAACTCTTCTCATGAGGTGGCCAAAGTATTGGAGTTTCAGCTTCAGCATCAGTCCTTCCAATGAACACCCAGGACTGATCTTTTAGGATGGACTTGTTGGATCTCCTTGCAGGCCAAGGGACTCTCAAGAGTCTTCTACAACACCACAGTTCAAAAGCATCAATTCTTCAGCACTCAGCTTTCTTCACAGTCCAACTCTCATATCCATACATGACCACTGGAAAAACCATAGCCTTGACTAGACAGATCTTTGTTGGCAAAGTAATCTCTCTGCTTTCTAATATGCTATCTAGGTTGGTCATGATTTTCCTTCCAATGAGTAAGCATCTTTTAATTTCATGGCTGCAATCACTAGTGATTTTGGAGCCCCCAAAAATAAAGTCTGACACTGTTTTCACTGTTTCCCCATCTATTTGCCATGAAGTGATGGGACCAGATGCCATGATCTTAGTTTTCTGAATGTTGAGCTTTAAGCCAACTTTTTCACTCTCCTCTTTCACTTTCATCAAGAGGCTTTTTAGTTCCTCTTCACTTTCTGCCATAAGGGTGGTGTCATCTGCATATCTGAGTTTATTGGTATTCTTCTGGCCATGTTGATTCCAGCTTGTGCTTCTTCCAGCCCAGCGTTTCTCATGATGTACTCTGCATATAAGTTAAATAAGCAGGGTGACAATATACAGCCTTGATGTACTCCTTTTCCTATTTGGAACCAGTCTGTTGTTCCATGTCCAGTTCTAACTGTTGCTTCCTGACCTGCATACAAGTTTCTCAGGAGGCAAGTCAGGTGGTCTGGTATTCCCATCTCTTTCAGAATTTTCCACAGTTTATTGTGATCCACACAGTCAAAGGCTTTGGCATAGTCAATAAAACAGAAATAGATGTTTTTCTGGAACTCTCTTGCTTTTTCAATGATCCAGTGGATATTGGCAATTGGATCTCTGGTTCCTCTGCCTTTTCTAAAACCAGCTTGAACATCAGGAAGTTCACGGTTCACGTATTGCTGAAGCCTGGCTTGGAGAATTTTGAGCATTACTTTACTAGCCTGTGAAATGAGTGCAATTGTGCAGTAGTTTGAGCATTCTAGAAAAGAGGTGAGGCTTGCTTAGAGCTTCTCATGTAAACCTACCTGGATTATTTTCATTTTGGTTACCACATTTTTAAAAGGTGTTCCACAACAGAACTTCCCTGGTGGCACAGTGATGAAGAATCCACCTGCCAATGCAGGGAACATAGGTTCTATCCCTGGTCTGGGAGGATCCCACGTGCCCTGCAGATCAACTGCGCCCGTGCACCACAACTACTGAGCCTGTGCTCTGGACCACAGGAACTGCAGCTATTGCGTCTACGTGGCAACTACTGAAGCCCGAGCCCGTGCTCTGCAACAAGAGCAGCCAGTGCAGGGAGAAGCCTGTGCATCATGACGAAGAGTGGCCCTGGCTCCCCACAACTAGAGAAAGCCTGGGCAAAAGCAGTGGCATGGCCAAAAAGATAAGTACTGCCCAGTCATATTATAATAAACTTTAAAAATCTATTCAATAAATCAATTCTACATTTTGTTATGTTCTAGTTTTTCTTCACATACACATGTTCTCTTTTACAGTCATAATAACGTGTAAATACAAATTTCGTTACTCTACTTTTAATTGTCTTGAGGAATAGCCTAGCTTGCTATTTGGATTCTAATGCTTTTCTGGTCACAGCCAAAACATTTATCACTGGCCATGATCATGGCCAAATGAATTACATAATCAATAGAATGATTTACACACTTACTGATCTTTTCATGTACATTTAAATTATTTCCCATTTTTCAGTCTTTTAAATGATGGCCATAAGCACATGCATAGAATCTTTGCCTATTTTTGGTAATTATTTCCTTATGTTCCCAGAAGTAGGATTACTCCAAAGATGTAAACATCTGAATCCAAGAGAAGTTTTAGCAATTTCTATTGCTAAAAATCATTTTCCAGTTCCACCATTTTTTCACCTGTATTCTATTTTTCAAATTTCATGCATAAACTCTACCCTATTATAGTTTTAATTTGCATCACAGTAAGATGTAGTAAAGTTGAACATTTTCTCATGTCTGCTTATTACTTGTGTTTCCTCTTGGTGAATTATTGATTCGTGTTCTTGGCCCATTTACATTAAAGTTGATGCTTTTCCTTTCAATTTTTATGAGCTTTTTGTGCAATACTGAGAGAAACTTCTCTCTGATTTATTTGATGAAAATATTTCTCACAGTTGGCTTGCCTTTGAGTTATAATGTTTATTTTATAGACTTACAAAACATTTCCCACTGAGATTCATTCAATTCACTGAAATCCTAGAATGCATACTTCCACTACATATATGTTGCCTACTCCTTTTTTGATGGTTTTACATGTTTTTATACTTAATATTAACTTTTTAATACCACTGGACTTGTTCTGACATATAGTCAAGAATTTTACTTAAAATCTTTGAAACTTTTTAATTAATGTGGAAGTCAAGTTCTTCATCTATTAAAAAAATTTAAAAGCCACCTACTTGTCTTATTCCAAGATCCTCTAATAGACTATTGAGTGGACAAATACATGATTGTCCAGGATACCCCCACCATTGTTCAGGATTCTTCAACCATGCTATGTCAGTTACCAGCTCATTAGCTCTCAGCTCCCCAGTATTACCTGCTTCTCAGTGCAATATTAGGCATCTGTTTTGTGCAGAACGCAAGATGTAAAGCTGACTCCGTACAGGAAGCAGGAAGGGACTCTTCTGCCTCTTCTGGCAGCTGCACCGCTGGTCAGCAGAGAGGGAGTGAGCAGGACCAGCGGTCTCTGCCCCATCCCCACCCCACCGCACTTCTGCCTAAACCACACGGCTCCTTGATGATGTCTCAGCCCCAGTCCTACCTGGTGGTCGCCTGCCGGCAGCTCTCTCAGCGTGGACACCTGGTGCCACAGCCCATCCTGCCTGGATGGCTGCTCCAACTCCATCTGCTTCCCTATGCCCTCACCCCCCAGATTTGTCTCCTGGGACTTTTGGTGCTACAACCCTCTGACACAAGCATCAGAGCTCTAGGTCTCCTCCTCACACCAGTGCCCTCAATTTCTTTGCACACCTGTGTGGCTTACCCCATCTGCATTCTGCAAGTTGCTTCCTGCTGGCCCAACAAGTGCAGATCAGCTCAGGCCTATGCAAACCAGGGACCTTCTCTGCCACCCATTGGCCTGCAGTTACGCCAGATCCAACAAGGTCTAGCCTTTGGGAGGAGGGGTTCCATTCCAAGTTTGTCTCCCCTTGGTTACTCCCCTTCAGCCCTGGGGTGTCATGTAGATTCTCTCACATCTCGTGGTTACCCTTTTATCATAGTTTAATGATCTTTATAGTAATCTCCTCCTGTTTAAATTATTGTGTGGTTTCTGCCTCTTGATTAGATCCAAACTGATATAGGGATATCTTTTATATTTTTATCTAGAGAAGAGGAATCAGAAATTTTTCTTAAATACTAACTGGATAGTAAGTATTCTAGGCTTTCAGGCCAGATGGTCTCTGTCACAAAATCCAACACTCATTCATGTTAAAAAACAAAATAAAACCCAAAACTCTCAGAAAATTAAGAATAAGAGGAAACTTCCTCAAGTTGATAAAAGTCATCTTAGAAAAGCTTACAGTTAGAAGTTAGAAAAGCTTACAGTTAAAATCACACTTAAATTTGAAGAGATCAGGAACAAAGCAAGGGTATTCGCTTTCAGTCCTTCTGTTAGTGTCTGTACTGAGAGTCCTAGCCAGGGCAATACTGAAAAACAGAATGAGCAATTGGCATGAAGATGAGGAGAATGTAACTGCCATTACTCAAAGACAGCATGAATGTATGCAGAAAATCCAATTTACAAAAATATTATAACTAATAAGTAAATTTAATAAGATTGCAGGACACAAAGTTAATATACAAAACTCAATTGTATTTCTATATAATCTAGCAAAAAACAATAGAAAATGAAATTTAGAAAGTATTATTTACAATTGCATCATAGACATAATTCTTTATTCTATGTGTAAAACTTGTAAACCATTGCTAAGAAAAATTACTAAATAAATGTAAATATATACCACGTCATGGCATATGTTTATGAAATCTCAATAATTTAAAGATTTCCCCTCATATTAATCTATAGATTTCATGCAGTCTCAATCAAAGCCCATATGTGTGTGTGTGTGTGTGTGTGTGTATGTGTGTGTGTGTGTGTGTGTGTGTGTACAACTGATTTTTTGATAAGGTGTCAAGGCAATTCAGTGTGGAAAAGAAATTCATTTTTAAGAAATGTAGTGAAAAAATCAGGATGTGTATGAATAAAACAAATCTCAATTCCTATTTCACTCTACACAGGAAACTTAATTTGAGATGGATCATAGACAGACCTACATATGAAAGCTGCAATCAAATGCACAGAAACAAAAAAACAGAATATTTTCATGATTGTGTAGTAGGCAAAATTTTTTTAGACAAGACCAAAAGTTACTAACCATAAAAAACACAATAAATTATACTTCACCAAAAAGTTTCTTCTAATCAAGAGATACCATCAAGAAAATGAAGAGGATAGTCTACAAAATTAATTGTACACGCTCTTCAATAACATATAGACTGACAGACGGGCAGACAGACAAGCAGACTGAGGGACTGTTTCGGATTAAAGAAATCTAACAATAAATGACAACTAAAGGCAACGTGATTTTGGTTTGGATCCTTGACTCCAGCAATTTTTCTGTCAAGGGTGTCATGAAACAACCAATGAATTCTGAACAAGACTGTAGTTTAATAATAATTGTGTTAATAATAGTTGTGTGTCACTGTTAATTTACTGATTTTGATAATTGTACTGTGATTAAGTAAGAGGATGTTCTTGTATTTAGAAAACACTGAAGTATGAAATAAAGAAGTAACATCTCTGTTAGTGTCAAATGGTTCAGAAAAAAGAATTAGTATGTGTGTGTGTGTAAGACAGAAAAAGTTGACATGCTGATTGGTAAAATAACATTTATGGGTCCCAGGTGAAGGGTATATGGAAATTTTTTGGACTATTTTTGCAACTTTTCTGTAAGTCTTATTTCATAATAAATATTTAAAAAGGAAATGTATAGACATAAAATACTCACAATACATATATCTGACAAAGGAATTATTTCCAAAATATATAAAATTTATATAAATCAATAATAAAAAGACAACCCAATTAAAAAATGGGAAAAGTATTTGAACAGACATTTCACCAAAGAATATATAGGGATGACAAATATACAAATGAAATGCACTCTGTCATTAGTAATCAAATTACAAATTGGAAATGTAAATTAAAACCACAGTGAAATACTACTGCACACCCATTAGAATGACTAATGAAAAAGTTAAAGTAAATATGGAGAGAATATAGAGAAGCAAACACACGGTGGGAATGTACAATGATGCATTTGTACTTTGGAGAACAACTTGACACTTTCTTATGACGTTAAAAGTACCCCAACCTCATGATCCCTCATTTCCACTCTTAGATGTCTTTTTCTCAAGAGAGATGAAAACATACATCATCAAAATGGTTTGCACACAAATGTTCATAGCAACTTTGTTTATAATAGCCCCAAATTGGAAATAAATCAAATGTCCATCAATACATGAAGGGATAAACAGATTGTGATTTATTCAAACATGGAACATTACTCAGGTCTAACTTACTTGAGATGATGAGGTGGCCCCCACGGAATGGAGGTGTTTGAAAGCTGCTGATGAAGGGAATGTGGTTTGCTTTGTCCCTCTTAGAGCTATGACACAGCGCAGCAAGAAGTCACAGGCACCTGGAATTTCAACCCCTTGAGTGGAGGCTGAGCTCATGAAGTAAAGGTTTCCAGGGGAAGTGATTCAGAACCTCTGGGATGACTTCACGCAGTTTATTATTCACAAGATCAGAGTGACATTTAAATCATGCAGATGTACCCTGCTTATCTGTGAGTGGACACAGCACACACCGGCAGTGCCACAGAGCAATAAATAACACATTTTAGAGGAAACAAGGGTATTTTACATTTCCGTTTGACTCTGTGAAATGCGGCTTTTGAATTTGCCTTCTCTATTGAATTCCAATTTCTCACCAAGTAGCTGTATAAAGGAATTTATCTTTTTTCTTCTGCCTCTCCCCCACCTCCTTCCTTTCGTTATTTTTCAGTCTTTCTCCTTCCTCTCCCTCTTCTTCACTTCTCTTCTCTGTTCCACCTCCTCCCTACTCTGGCTTGTACCTACTGTTTGGGGTGAGGGTACAACCACCATTTTCTCCTGCCCAGTGTGAGTTCACATCCTCTGTGTGTTGCATGGGTCCCATGGTTACCACGAATGCTTGTTTTGGTTGTGGAAGGAGAATGAGGAGGGAGATTGTAGGAAGCAGATCTGGGAGGTTCTTGAGGGAATTTTGGATGAAGGAGTCTCCTCCCACGCACCTGACCCCATTCCTCAAACCTGCCCATTGTACAGATAAGAAAACTGAGGCACATAGTGGGGAGTAACAAGCTCAAGTTTTTTTTTGTTGTTGTTGTTTTTTTAATCAAGGAGTGTTACTGGCACACTTGGCTTTTCTCTCGCGCTCTCTCTCTTTTTTTTTTTCCTGTGGCTATACTGTGTGGTATGCGGGATCTTGTTGCCCCCAGAGGGATTGAACCCATGCTCCCTGCAGCAGAAGCATAGAACCCTAATCACCAGACCACCAGGGTATGCCCTGCTGCTGCTAAGTCACTTCAGTCGTGTCCGACTCTGTGCGACCCCATGGACAGCAGTCCACCAGGCTCCCCCATCCCTGGGATTCTCCAGACAAGAGCACTGGAGTGGGTTGCTATTTCCTTCTCCAATGCATGAAAGTGAAAAGTGAAAGTGAAGTCGCTCAGTCATGTCTGACTCTTAGCGACCTCATGGACTGCAGCCTACCAGGCTCCTCTGTCCATGGGATTTTCCAGGCAAGAGTACTGGAGTGGGGTGCCATATGCCCTAGCTCTAATTTAAATGTAGTTCTGCTACTCACCGAGGACCGCCTTCTGTGATCAGGTTCTGGCTCTCTTTCTAGCCAGATGATCTGCCCCGAAGTTCCCCTGTTATGCCTTCAGCCTATTAAGAAGCAAGCTCAGGATTTTGCAGATCAAACAAAACTGAGGGTTTTGTGCTTTTGGAGAGATAAAGCTTGACCTTTCCTTAGAAGTTACTTCATAACCATCCCATGCAGTGCTTGTTATGTGGAGAGAGATGCTGAGAAAATATGCGCCCTGTTGGTAATCATGGTTACTACCTTCAGGGCACTTACTCTGAACAAAATACTGCAAAGCACTCAATTCATTTACTTTTCTAATTATGAAAGGGGAAACTGAGGCACAGAAGTGGCCACCACCATAGAGCTAGGCTGGCACCAGTGGTGGGTTCTTAAGCACACACTTAAGCTGGGTCTCTGCACACCAGAAAGCTGGGCCCCCAGATCCTTCTGGGGACTCAAGATCCTCCCACCAGACACCTGGCAGAGGGGTGTGAAACCTCAGGCCACCAGGGTTGTTGTTCTCTTTGTGACATCGTCAGGATTCACCCTTCTCCCCTGCAGAATCACTAGGAAGGTTACGGGGCGGGGTGGCGGGGGGGAAGGGTTGTTCAGTCAACAGAAATTGATGAGGTCAGACGAGGAATTCAGGCGGGGCGTTATTGAGACTCATGCTGCACAGGAAGAGAAAACTAGAAGCAGGTGCCCTTGCTGGCTCCTCCCTTAAGAGGGGTGAGGGCGGGAGGGATCTGTGGGTGGGGCTGGAGGGGCGGCTTAGCTGGTCGGCCTGCCTCCTGGGTAGCGCTGTGTGCAGGCAGCATGAGCAGGACCCTGCTCAGGGAAGCGGCAGTTGGGCTTTGGCCTTTTTGTATCTTATTGTTCGTAATTTGTCCCAACTGCGCATGCCTGCAGTTATTTTCAGTCCCTTATAGTTAGTGGGAGGAGGAGGAGAAGACTGTTGCTGGAGGAGACGTTCGTCCAGGTGCAAGCACTGCAGCAAAGGGTCCCAGGTCCCACCCTGTCTTGGGAGAAGCAATCTGAGGCCACTTATCCTGAATGGCTAGCTCTCAGATGGGTTGGCTACTGAGGAATCAGTAAATGTTGCACCCCGCTCCGTGGTATCTCATTGGTTGCCCCCCAAACAGCAATCAGCTGTGAGTTGAGGAAATCGTCCTTTTTGGTTTAGCTATGCCTAGTGATGAGAACTCCAGCGTCCTTGCCTGGAGAATCCCAGGGACGGGGGAGCCTGGTGGGCTGCCGTCTATGGGGTCGCACAGAGTCAGACACGACTGAAGCAACTTAGCAGCAGCAGCAGTGATGAGAAAGTTGGCAAAAAGTGTTCCTGGACCAGACCCATTTTATTCCTGATTGTAGCATCTGGCTCATCTGTAATTGTTATACTAGCCGGAGGATATTGGACATACAATGCAAAATACCACCATGTAGGGATCAAACAGCTGGTTTAAGGGGTCAGATGTGGCCAGGCCATGCTCCATGTGCGTCTTTATGGGAGGCCAAATCAGAAAGGACAGGGTGGGCCTTCCTGAAGACTCTGGGTAACATAGAGATCCCTTCCAATCCGCATGCCCTGGGGGTTGCTGGGGAAGCAGCAGCCTGTCAGTGCTGGCCACCGCTGAGGCCCAGTGTTAGTTATTTCTCTACAGCATACATGCCCCCGTTGAGGGAATTTTGAAGCCCAGGAGTGAGGCTACCTAAAGGTCCATCCATTTCACAAATATACACTGAGCACCCACTGTGTGCTTGGCTCACCTTGTCACACTGAAAAAGACCTCCTACTCTTGTGAATTAGCTGGGACAAAGCCTCAGGGTCATGTAAGACACAGCTATTCTCTTCCTGGAACAAAGGTTAACTCTCTTCTGAAGAACTGTTTGGGAATAACAGAAAGAGTGCTGTGCAGGCTTCCCTGGTGGCTCAGGTGGTACAGAATCTGCCTGCAGTGCAGGAGACCTGGGTGCTATCCCTGGCTCGGGAAGATCCCTTGGAGAGGGAATGACTACCCACTCCGGTATTCTTGCCTGGGAAATCCTAGGAGGAGACTGACAGAGGAGATTGGCAGGCTACCGGTCCATGGGGTTGAAGAGAGTCAGTCATGACTAAGACACTAACACTTTAACTTTCAGGAAGTGTGCTGAAGCTCAGTACAGTCACTGGGGTCTTGGGGAGATTCATAGCACTTTGACTCAAAGGGGTGCTTGGTGAGGGCCTCCATCAGCCACTCAATGCCTGGAAGGAGGGAGCTTATTGAGAGACCACGGCGCATGTCTGGAATGACAGAAGGGGTATCTGGGGATTACAGTGCACACAGGAAGGAAACTCGCAGAGAAGGATGATGGGATGGTAACTTCTCAGTGGAGGATGGCTCTCTGCTGGGGGGTACGCATAGGCTCCTGGGGGTGAGAACCCTGGGAAAGCCTCCCAGCGCCGGGGAGATTAGGTGAAATGAGGTTGGTGCTGATGCTGAGTGCACGGTTATAATCTGTCCTGCATGGATCTTGGCTGCTTTAAGTGGTGATCTCCTCTTCCTCACAAGGTATGGGGGTAGGGATTCAGGAGGCCCCTGCCGTCTCTCCCTGGGAGTGTTATTGATGCCAGTAGCCATGGTAACGGCTGTAGAACAGCTGAGGTGTAATGATTTCTCACTGTGTGCCTCACCCTGTTCCAAGTCCTCCAGCCATTCATCCCCATGAGAGCCTGTGAGGCAGGCACGATTTTCACTCTAGGTGCCCAGAGGACCTTCTGTAGGGACCACGAGCCTAACAGTCAAGAAGTGAACTGGCTCTGGGTCTCGGAGGCCGAGTTCTCCTTGACCTTGGTTGGAGGGTGTTTGGGGCTCAGACCTGGGAGGGAGAAGTGTAACAGTATTTATGTATAACAAGAGTATTTCCTCTTGGATCACCTGCTCAGGTACTGGTTCCCTATGTGTGATTCACTGAGATCCTGCTCAGGAGCTTGTTGAAAATACAGAATGCCAGTTTCCACCCCAAGCCTTCTGCATTCGACTGCCTGGAAGTGGAGCCCAGGATTCTGCATTCTCAACAGGGCAATTTACTGGCATATTAAAATCTCTAGTAGATGCTGAAGAGATCAAGAAGAGATGGAAAGAACACAGAGAACTATACAAAAAAGATCTTAATGAACTGGGTTACTATGATGGTGTGGTCAGAGTTAGACATTCTGGAGTGTGAAGTCAAGTGGGCCTTAGGAAGCGCTGCTGTTAATAAAGCTAGTGGATGTGATGGGATTCCAGTAGAGCTATTCAAAATCCTAGAGGATGATGCCATCAAGGTGTTGCATTCAATATGTCAGCAAATCTGGAAAACCCAGGAGTGGCCACAGGACTGGAAAAGGTCAATCCTCATTCCTAATTCCCAAGAAGGGTAGTACTTAAGAATCTTCTAACCTCATCTCCCATTCTAGTAAGGTCATGCTTAAAATCTTTCATGTTAGGCTTCAGCATTATGCAAACCAAGAACTTCCAGATGTCCAAGCTGGGTTCAGAAAAGGAAGAGGATCTAGAGGATCTCTAGATCAAATTGTCAACATTCACTGGATCATGAAGAAAGCAAAAGAATTCCAGAAAAACATCTACCTCTGTTTCATCAACTATGCTAAAGCCTTTGACTGTGTCGATCATAACAAACTGTGGAAAGCTCTTAAAGTGATGGAAATACCAGACCATCTTACCTGTCTCCTGAGAAACCTGTATGCAGGTCAAGAAGCAACAGTTAGAAAAGCCAGTATGGAACAACTGATCGGTTCAAGATTGAGAAAGGAGTATGACAGGGCTGTCTGCTGTCACCCTGTTTGTTTAACCTATACGCTGCTGAGCACATCATGAGAAATGCCAGGCTGGGTGAGTTACAAGCTGAATCAAGATTTCTGGGAGAAATATCAACAACCTTAGCTATGCAGATGTTACCACTCTAATGGCAGAAAGCGAAGAGGAACTGAAGAGCCTCTTGATGAGGATGAAGGAGGAGAGTGAAAGAGCCGGCTTAAAACTAAATATTAAAACTAAGATCATGGCATCCGACCCCATTACTTCATGGAAAATAGAAGGGGAAAAGGTGAAAGTAGTGACAGATTTCCTCTTCTTGGGCTCTAAAATCACTGTGGTGACTGCAGCCATGAAATCAGAAGATGATTGCTTCTTGCCAGGAAAGCTATGGCAAACCTAGACAGCGCATTAAAAAGCAGAGACATTACTCCGCCGACAAAGCACAGATACTACTCTGCCATATAGTCAAGGCTATGGTCTTCCCAATGGTCACGTACAGTTGTAAGAGCTGGACTGTAAACAAGGCAGAGCACCAAAGAATTGATGCCTTCAAACTGTGGAGCTGGAGAAGACTCCTGAGAGTCCCTTGGACAGCAAGGAGATCAAACCAGTCGATCTCAAGGGAAATCAACCCTGAATACTCCTTGGTAGGACTGATGCTGAAGCTGAAGCTCCGGTATTATGGTCATCTGATGTGAACAGTTGACTCATCGGAAAAATCCCTGATGCTGGGAAAGACTGAGGGTAGGAGAGGAGGGCATCAGAGGATGTGATGGCTGGATGACATCGCTGATGCAATGGCCATGAACTTGGGCAAATTTGGGGAGATGGTGAGGCCAGGGGAGGCCTGGCATGCTGCAGTTCGTGAGGGTTGCAAAGCCTCCATGGACGGGCGACTGAACAACAGCAAAGCAGCAAGCCTCCCCTGTGGGGTGGAATACCTGCCTTGGACAGTCTCTACGTTGTTCTACAGAAAAGGCTGAAGTATTGGGAAGACTTGCATACAGGAATATAATTTTGTATTCTTGGTGGGAGGTGAATCATTTATATTCAAATTTCCTCTGGAAGCAAAGGAACACAAATGAAGATTCCTGATAACTAGAATTGCTAGGTGGTGCGACTTCACTGTCACTTTTCACTTTCATGCATTGGAGAAGGAAATGGCACCCTGCTCCAGTGTTCTTAACTCGAGAATCCCAGGGACGGGGGAGCCTGGTGGGCTGCCGTCTGTGGGGTCGCACAGAGTCGGACACGACTGAAGCGACTTAGCAGCAGCAGCCTTCAAAAAATATCCCAGAGAGAGGGTTGAAACCTCATGACACTTCAGCAGTCAGTGTAAATCCAAACAATGGCAGAGTTTCTCACAAGTGAAAAAGGCCACCTCGAGGAGCCCGAGGCACCCCAACCTTTGCATTGTAAGCAAAGCTTTTGCTGTAACATTCTCTTGCAGGGTTCAGAGAAGGCCTATCTGACTGCAACCTATGATGTGCTGATGTGTGTGTATTCAGTCATGTCCAACTCTTTTCGACCTCATGGACTGTAGCCTGCCAGGCTCCTCTGTCCATGGAATTCCCCAGGCAAGAATACTGGAGTGGGCTGCCATTTCCTACTCCAGGGGATCTTCATGACCCTGGGATCGAACTCGAGTCTCTTTTGTCTCCTACATTTCAGGCAGATTCTTTACCACTGGGCCACCTAGGAAGCAGACACCAGGTTAAACGCCACCTTGACTGGACACCCAAGGAGATGTTATGGGGAGTGAGCAGAAACCCCGGAGATACCTAGAATAATTATACAAAATGAATCCAGGTAATTTATAGAGAAAGTAAATAGATCATTGTCCAGGGAGCAGAGGTGTGAGATGTGCCTTAGAAACAGCTCTTGGTAGAACTTGATGTGTTTCTCAGGGTCTCAGCCATAGCAAAACAGCAAAAGGAGGTGTTTCTCTGCTGGACACAAGGTGTAGGTTAAATATATTAACAAAGAGAGGAGATGTGAAAATGGAGGAGTGGGGAGAGCATTCTTCAAATAATCTCACAGAGCAATCCCAGAACTGAAAGGCCCTGGACTGCCATCCTGCAAACCTGAGCCCTTGGGAAGTAAAGGAAAAAGGCCTCCCAGTAAGACATTGTCCTCTTCTGGAGGCTGGGGGTTGGAAACAGGGCGTAAGCAAGAGTCTGAGGTTGGCCGTCTAGCCCCAGAATATTCCTGGAGCCCTGAATGGCCCAGTGTGGTCCCTCTTTTGGAAGATGGTGAGCCTACCGTCCCAAGAAACCCACACAGGAGAAGCAGCCCTGGAATGTAGCAGGGTATGTGTTATTCCTACGTTAGTTCTGAAGACCACAGTACAGCATCCCTCATCCGTCAGATGGAATCAGTTGTCTCCTCTAGGGTCGTCTGAAGGGCTGTCAAGCGACACCCTTCCCCGGCCCTCACCTTCATCTTCTCCAGTCTGGCCAAAGTGACATGCAGAGGGCAGGCTGTCAGCAAGGGCAGGCTGGAACTCTTGGGTGCTGGCTGAAGCTCCTGTCCACAAGAAGAATTTCTTCCTCATCAGAGAAGCTTCAGTTCTACTCTTAAGGCCTTTCAACTGATTGACTCGGACCTACCCAGATTATCTAGCATAATCTCTCTTATGGACAACTGGTTATGGAGTTTAATTATACCTACAAAATACCTTCATTTCAAAACCTGGATATCCATTGGAAGGACTGTTGCTGAAGCTGAAGCTCCAATACTTTGTCCACCTGATGTGAAGAGCTGACTCATTGAAAAAGACCCTGATGTGGAGAAAGACTGAGGGCAGGAGGAGAAGGGGACGGCAGAGGATGAGATGGTTAGAATAGATAGACAGAATCCATCACAGATTCAATGGACACGAATTTGAGCAAACTCTTGGAGATAGCAGAAGACAGAGGAGCCTGGTGTGCAATCAATATTCCATGAGGCCCCAAAGAGTCGGACTTGACTTAGTGACTGAACACCACCACTACCACCTAGATTAGTGTTTGAATTCTTGGGGACTATAACCTAGCCAAGGTCACACTTAGAAAAAAAGATCACTGGTTTCCCTGAGAGTTTATTCAAACATACTGGAAGTGGGGTTTCTCTCACCTTCACTGTCAAAGGCTAGTTCCACTGAATATACAATTCCTTGTTACAGGTTTTTGTTATTTTCCTTTTTTTATGCACTTTGTTCTTCCAACATCTGGTTTCCATAGCTTTTGTTAAGAAGTCATTAATACTGCGTCATCGTTTCCTGGAATGTAACACATTGTTTTTTGGCCTTTTTCAAGATTTTCTTGTTATCATCATCTTTTTAACAGTTTGACTTCAACGTGCCTAGAGTGGTTTTCTTTGTATTTATTATGCTTAAGATTATTTAGACTTCTAGAATCTACTAATGTTTTCCACCACATTTTGGAAGTTATCAGTCATTGTCTCTAAATATGTTTTTTCTGTTCTCCTGTCTCCTCTTTTAGGTCTTCAATTTCACATATTTTGAAAATGTTTGAAACCACACCACTGGTTTCTGAGGTTCTGTTTACTTTTCTCCAATACCTTTTTGTTTCTGTTCTTTTTGTTGAATTGGGTAATTTTTCTCAATATATTTTCAAGTTCAATGATTCTTCTGCTTTCTCCTTCTGCTGTTCATATTTTTCAGCTATAGGATTCTCCTTTTGTATTTTTAGGACCTCCTTTTATCTATTGAGATTCCCTATTCATTTTTTCCATTGATTTTCCTTTAATTCCCTGTATATGTTTATGATTATTGCTTTGAAGTTTGTTAAACACAACATCTAGATTCAAAGTTTCTATTGATTCTTTCAGCCATTAGAATGAAACACATTTTCTTGTGTCTCTGCATGTCTACTAAGTTTTTTAATTCAAAATCAGACACTGTAGGCAATATATTCTAGCAGTGTGAAGCCCGTTGTGTTCTTCAAGGGGGTTTTTGTTTATTTATTTTTGGTCTGCTGTTTTTTTTTTTTTTTTCCTATTCTAGTAATAAGTTAACTTGCTGTACTCAAACTGCAAACTTTTCTCTCCTGTAGTATGAAGCCGCTCACATTTTTATTCTGTTCTTACGGCTTCTCATTGCTGCTTTTTAATTCTGGCACCTTGGGTAGTTCCCTTATGTCTACATATCTTGGTGGCAGATTTTGAAGCTCACTCTTTCCTTGTTTAAATTTTCAACTGCACTGCCAGCCTCAGACTCTGTCCCCTGATGTGGTAATCCCACAGGACTAGATCACTGCTGCCCAAGCTGTACATGATTTGCAAATACACTTCAGTTACCAGGCAGCCAACACACAGACTTTGCTCCATGCAGCTCTGTCTCATAAAATGCCTTTCTGCCTTTTTGTTGGTGGTGGTGGTTTTAAACAGAGCGCCCTGAGTTCTCCCTTACACATGCTTATATAGTTCAGTGATCGGTCAGGAATAAAAACAGTTAATATTCACTTTTTATGACTCATTCTGACTGTGGTTTCTTGCTCCCAAGATATCTTTAAATTTTCACTTCTTTTCCAGCCTTGAACTCTTATCTCTGGCACCTGGAGCCAGTCAGCGTATAGTTTTCTGTGGCCTTGGCCGTGAAAATTGGGAACTGCCCTTAAGCCAGAGTGTCGCCACCTCACAAATCTTACCTCTTCTAGATGCAGTTTTTGGAGAATAAACTCTCCATATCCTATATGCTTTTGAACATTTTTATTGTGGTTTTAAATACCTGTTGACTTTTATTTAATATTTATTTTTATTTATTTGGCTGTGCCAGGTCTTAGCTATAACACTGATCTTCGATTTGGCATTCAAGATATTTAGTCGCCACATTTTAATTCTCAGTTGTGGGATCTAGTTCCCTGACCAGGGATCAAACCTGGGTCTCCTGCATTGGGAGCGTGGAGTCTGGGCCACTGGGCCACCAGGGAAGTCCCACCTGTTGACTTTTAAAAATATTTGATGCAGGTCATAAAATTGTTATTGTGAAAGGATTTGCATTAGCACTTCACATTGCCACATTTCTGGAAGTTCTCCAAATAGTTTTAATTTGTAGCTCTCTTAACATGAGTGAAGTTAAACATCTCTTCAAGCTTTTAGGTTTATTCTTATATATATTTTTATGTCCTTTGCCTGTTTTCTGCCATGTTTTTGGTCATTTTTTCCCCTTCAATTTTTAAGAGTTCTCTATATTTTAGGGACATCAGCCCTTTGTAACACACTAAATTTCTATTTATATTTGGGTCTGTTTCTAGACACTATTTTATCCCACTGGTCCCCTTGTCTTGTGTTAGCAACATCCAGTTTTAAGCATGAAGATGTTATCATGTTTCATGTGTTATCACAAGTCCCTCTCCTTTTAGTATTTTCAAGTTAGTGTCACATATTTATTTTTCTATATGAACTATACTACCAACTTCTCAAGTCTTATAAAACATTTGGTATTATTTTTCTTGGGACTATGTTACATTAAAAAATGAACTCAGAGAGAACTAATATATTCATGATGCTAAGCCATTTTGTCTAAAAACAGGGGATGTTTATTAAATCTAATTTTGTGTCTTTCAGGAGTGTTTTAAAGTTTTTCTCATATTGGTTTTGCACATTTATTGTTAAGTTTATTCAAGTTACAGTAGATCCTCATTATTGATGGATTTCCATATTTGTGATTCACCTAGTCACTAAAACGTCTTTGTAACTCCAAAATCAATACTCAAAGTATTTTGTAGAATATGCATATGCTCAGAGTGGTGGTGAAAACTTAGGTCATCTTTCTGCTTCTTGTTTCAGCTCTCATACAGTAAAAAGAGGTCCTTTTCATGGCATATTTAGTGCCATATTTTCTCACATTTTTGTGTCCTGCTGGTGATTTCAGTTTAAAATGAAGTACAGTTTAAGTGCCGTCTAGTGGTCCTAAGTGCAAGAAGGCTGTGATGTACCTTACAAAGAACATGCATGTTCGCTTCCTTCAGACAGGAGTTTTAGTGCTGTTAGCCATGAATTCTATGTTAACAAATCAACAATATATATTAAATAAAGTGTCTTTAAACAGAAAAACACATAAAAGGAGGTTAGATGTTGATCAGTTGGTGGAAACAATGTGACCAGAGGCTCACAGGAACCTTACCCCTAAGAACCATAATTCAGTATATGCTAAATTTAGTTTTAGAGTTAACTTTATAGACCCTAAATGCCATTCAAAATATGAGATTTATGAGAATTGACTATATTTAATTTTCTTAGTTGCTGTTGTAAATGAGGTTTTCTCTATCAATATTATCTTCTAATTGATCATTACTTGTGTGTATGAAAACTATTGGTTTTCATACAGTTTGATTTTCATACAGAAACTGTATGATTTCTGTATATTAAATTTCTATCCTGCCACCTCACTAAATGTTTTTTGTTTCAATTAGTATCAATATTATCACTTATTCTCTCAGGTTTTTCAGGTATATTCTCTTTTCATGTGAAAATATAATTTTCTTTTTCAATTCTATTCTCCTAATTAATTTTCTCATCCAATTGTCTTGGCTACAACCCCTCTCCCTTTTTATAAGGATGGTTTTTCATCTATGTTGAACTGCTCTGAGTTAGTAATGGACTTTAGTTATTGCACAGACTCTCGAGTTGAAAGGCACTTAGAAGTAATGTTGGGGATTCTGTCATTTGATGCATGGATCCTTTTTCACAGCACTCAAGGGGTCATCTCATCTCTTCTTGAACCATCTGTTCCCCTTCTTCTGGTAAGAGCTTATCACCCTGTACTCATTCCACATAGATCTGTGTGGCTATCAGTCACTCCATCCTGATGCCTCTGCTCCTGGCTTTTAATCCAAGCTAATTATAAAGGGTAGCTATAAAATCTGTATGTATAGTTATTATTTTTTAACGGATCTAATCTCTTTTATTACTTCTTCTGTCATATGCTAAAAGTGCAGATTTATCCAGTGAAAATCAAATACACAAGTTACCTGAGGCAATGCATACAGATGAAATGTAAGGATGGCTGGTAATGCATCTCCTGCCTTTACTGGAGCCTGGAAACTGTTTCTAGACAGTCTATTAGGGACTCACAGGGCTCACTTTGTCTGTTTCCCAGAGATCAATGCTTCTGTCCAATGTTTTGGAAACTGTTACATATATTTTTATCAGGTGCTTTAGTTGTTTCAGGTCAACTGAAATCTAATGAGTAGAAATCTAATTTCTGTTATTCCACATTGGCTGGAAGTGGAAATACATCGATTATTGCAGTCTTCCCAGCACAAAGAACTGTGCATTATTACTGAAGGACAACACGTTGAACATATCACTTAATGGCATTGAGCATATCATGCACTATAATGTAATATCAATATACTATTATGAATATTTGTCCTGTAGTTCATCTTTGCATCCCCGTGGAAATGGAGAGAGGCAGAATAGTATAATGGTCTCTCTGCAGCCTGGCACACTGTCAGCACTCAACTGTTTACTGAATAATTGAATGGACACATGCAGGCTTACATGAATGCACACATGCATGAAAGAATCACTATGACCAAGTGAATGGTTTCTTTCCTACCCCTTCAGTCCTCAGCTGTACAGACCAAACCCGGATGACTGCTCCAGTATCTTCCTGCTGGGGTTCTGGGTGACAGGATGCCCAGTGATAGGATGCTCTCCCCAGCCTTGTTCCAGATCATTTCCTCACTCCTCAATTCCTTCCTCCTTGTATTACTGATGCATTTTAACCTGATCCCCTTTTCTTTCATATTTTTGGAACTGGATTCCTCCTTGAAATTCTTCATCATAACTCTTGGTGACCCCTCCTAGCTTTTAGGAATGTAAGCATCACTTTTAATTAGATTATGAATTTTAGAGTATCACAACACTGCCCTATCTTTTCTGGAGAAAAGCATCCAATATTTTTCTTATTAATAATCTGTACCCTATTATTATATAGCCCCAGGGCTATTACTGACTAGGAGAGGAGAATTTGGGAAACTTTTATTTTTAAAATTAATGAGGCTGAGACTTCACTGGTGGTCCAGTGGTTAAGAAACTGCCTTCCAATGCAGGAGATGCAGGTTTGATCCCTGGAGAAGCGGAGAAGGCAATGGCACCCCACTCTAGTACTCTTGCCTGGAAAATCCCATGGACGGAGGAGCCTGGTGGGCTGCAGTCCATGGGGTCACTAAGAGTCGGACATGACTGAGTGACTTCACTTTCACTTTTCACTTTCACGCACTGGAGAAGGAAATGGCAACCCACTCCAGTGTTCTTGCCTGGAGAATCCCAGGGACGGGGGAGCCTGGTGGGCTGCCTTCTATGGGGTCGCAGAGTTGGACACGACTGAAGCGACTTAGCAGCAGCAGCAGCAGCAGGGGAACTAAGATCCCAAATGCTGCAGGGCAACTAAGCTCTCAAGCCACAACTAGAGAGCCTGTGTATTGTAACTAGAGAAGCCCACGCTTCAGTGGAGACCCAGTGTAGCCAAAAAGTAAATAAATAAAAAAATAAATAAACCAACCTTCTCATCACTCATCTCCAGGAAGCTACAAGGAGAACTGCCTTTCATCTACACTAAGAATGAGAGGGGAAAAAATAAAACTAATGAAGCTAATTTTACTAAACAATTATTGAATAGAAGTGAATATTTTTGTATGTCTTTGCCAAAATGTGTTCAAAGAAAATAGTAACAAACAGCCCAATCGTTTTGAAATGTTTCCAAGGTAAGAGTCTTTATTCTGGTTCCACGCTCAATTAGAAGTACCTACAACAGACTTCAGACAAAAATAATTAGGGAGGGCTCAATAAAAATTTTCAGACAACAAAATAGGTAATGTTCAGTTTTACAGCTCTCAGACAAGTTACTAGGTCTTGATTTCAGTCCTAATATTTAATGATAAAATCTGATTATGATGAGATAATCAATGTAAAATGAAATTGCAAGCTTGGATTAGAACTACAGAATTTCAAGATTAGAACTACAGATTTTAAAAAACTTGAAAATCCTATGAAGGTAATCGGTCAGATTAAACTCCTGGGTGTGTGTGTCTACTGGAAGATGGTATTCTACCGGTTTTGTGAGGACAGGGGAAATAATAGGATGAAGAACGCCCCAGAAAAGTCAGAACCAATAGGCTCAACTAGATCCAGGCAGAGGGCGGCAGGGACGACTACCTTTGTCACAACCAGGGAAGGTGAGGATACAGTAGAGGGCGGCCTTACCTCAGCAGAGGGGCTAGGTCCGCAGTGCTGGGAGGCTGAGGGCAGCCCTGAAGGGCCGCTGGTGCTCGTGAACGTGGATGGCGCTAGGCTGCTTTCAGGTTTCTCAGTGGTGCCACTCAGCCCTCGGCTGTGGGTCGCTTGATGAGGGCAGGGCAGGGCTTTTCCCGGTGTGGGTGCGGCAGCGATGGCATGGCTGGTTGACTCCTAGACCCCAGGCTGAGGACATACTCTGGGGAAGTGATGTCAGCATTACTTAAGGGTGTTTGAGTTTTTGCTGTGCTGGGGCCTACACTCACCCGGAAACTGGGGTGTGAGCTCACATGCGCTATCCTTGAGAGAGACTTCAGGGTGTTCCTGGGAGACATGATGTCCCCCTCCCAGCTTGGGCTTAGGGTGTCTCTTAGGGTGGGAGTCTCGGGACCTGTTGCCACAGGAAGAGTCATCTGAGTCTGAGGAGACCACCTCCTGGAGAGATAGCCTCTTGCTGGCTTTCTTTTTCTTCCTTCTAGGGTTCTCCTGTTTTGTAGCTTGTAAATCCCCTGTGTTAACTTCTCTGATTGGCCATACTAGGAGAGAAGAGTTCTTTGTGTCCATATCTTCCCTAGAGAGAGAGAGACATAGAAAGAGAGAGAGATGAGGGTTATCCTGGTTTTGATGGCTGCTGTGTCTACAGAGATGTCCAAGTTAAGAAATAAAAAGTGTGGGTGAGGATGTGGAGAAAAAGTAACCCCTTTGTACTGCTGGTGGGAATGTAAACTGGTAGTGCCTCTACAGAAAACAGCATGGACGTTCCTCAAAAAATTAAAAGTAGAACAATATTTTTGATCCAGCAATTCTACTTCTGGGCATATAGCCAAAGAAAATGAAATCAGTATCTTGAAGAGATATCTGCATTCCCATGTTCACTGCAGCATTATTTACAATTGCCAAGATATGGAAACAACCTAGGTGTCCCCTGGTGGATGAATGGATAGAGAAAACGTGACATATGTGGAATATTATTAGCCATAAGAAAGAAGGAAATTTGCCATTTGTGACAACATGGATGGATCTTGAGGGCATTACGCTAATTGAAATATGTCAGACAGAGATAGACAAATACTGTATGATCTCACTCATGTGTGAATCTAAAAAGAGCCAAACTCATAGAAAGGGAAAATAGTATGGTGGTTGCCAGGGTCTGGAGGCAGGGGGAGGGGAAGAAGGGGGGCTGGTGGGAGAAACAGGGAGATGTTGGCCAAAGGGTATAAAAAAATAAAATATATTGGGCAGTTTATTTATATTGAAGTGTTGTCCTTCAAAAAAGGCACCTTGGGAACACCATGATCCCTTCCCAGCCATGCCATCATGGCACACCATTTCAGGAACTTGCCTTTTTCAGAGGCTTCAGGGCAAAGTAAGGACACCAGCTGCCTGGTATTCAACCTTATTTTGTTCTCATAATCAGTATCTGCCACCTTGATCACCTACCTTTCACACTGAATAACTTTGACCATGGTTGTTTTAGATCCTTTTGGAAATTGTCAAGAAAAAAATCAGTAGAGTGAGAAAAGATTTTTAGCTATTTTTAAGTAGAAAATCCCTCTTCAGTGGTCTGAATCTTAAACCACATGTGATACTTTGCAAAAACTGGTTCAAAGACTCAGGAGGTAATTTCCAAGAGAGATTAAAAAATTGGCCTGCCCACTTTATACCCATTAGGATAGCTATTGCCAAAAAAAGAAAAAGCAAAACCAAAAAGTAACAAGTGTTGATAAGGATGTGGAGAGATTGGAATGCTTGTGATGGGAATGTAAAATGGTACAGCTGCTGTGGGAAACAGTGCGGCAGGTCCTCAAAATACTAAAAATAGAATTACATAATCCAGAAATTCCACTTATTTCTGGGAATAAGTGGAACTTATCCCCAGGGACCCAAACAGATATCTTTACATGGTGAGTACTCTTGAAATGAGGAACTAAGGATGGTTTTTAGTCTTTTTGTTTTTAATTCCTAAATTATATCGACTATGCATTCCTTTTGGAATAGGAATAAAACAATATAACAATCTGGGGAGGGAGGCTGGAGGGGTGTTCAGGGTTGGAACATGTGTACACCCGTGGCAGATTCATGTTGATGTATGGCAAAACCTACACAATACTGTAAAGTAATTAGCCTCTAATTAAAATAAATAAATTTAAATTAAAAAATAAATAAAGTTCACACAAACTAAAAAAAAAATATATATATATATATAAACAATCTGACTGCAATGTGGGAGACCTGGGTTTGATCCCTCAGTCAGAAAATTTCCCTGGAAAAGGGAATGACTACCCACTCCAGTATTCTTGCCTGGAGAATTCCATGGACAGAGGAACCTGGTGGACTACAGTCTATGGGGTTGCAAAGAGTCAGACATGACTGAGTGACTAACACACACACACACAAGTTGTCAGGATTAGAATAAAAATGGATTGGGGTTTTGATCAAGGAAAAGCCTTTAGATAAACCAAGCAGATGCTGGGCCACTTTATCATACTCTCCAAAACGACTGATGTTGACCAAGTTCAAGATATTCCACAAGGAAACGTCCACTCATGGCATGGCCAGCAGAGTAGGTGGGAAATGAATCTGATGTGAAAATTCTTATCCATTCCCCCCACGCACCCTCACTTTGCTCCGCGGGGAGGGGAAGGGCGGCCGTGTCTTCACTTCAGTCAGGGCACATTCTCCACCTGCACATCTAGAAGGACCCTGCTAGGTGGTCCTCTTTCGCCCTGTGTGTATTCAGTCGCTCAGTGGCGTCCGACTCTTTGTGACATTTTTGGACTGTAGTCTGCTATGCTCCTCTGTCCATGGGATTTTTCAGGCAAGAATACTGAAGTGGGGTGCCATTTCTTTCTCCAGAGAATCTTCCTGACTCAGGGATTGAACCCACATCTCCTGCATTGCAGGCAGATTCTTTACTGTCTGAGCCACCAGGGAAGCTTAAGCCAAAACTGAGTTAAATTTAGTGCCCTATTGTCTTCCACTATAGAGTTAACTCGGTAATACAATAAACAGGCCAACACTAGAGGGGGTGTCTGGGGAGCCAGCCACTGTGTCTTCACTGGCTCTTCAAAGAAGCTGGTTCGACTTCAGGGAAGAGTTCTGAGCCTCCTGTCCACGCTCTCCTTAGCTTAAAACCCAATGCATTTCCTTAACCAGGCATCATCAGCTTAACCGTTTTCTTGCCGGTTCCCTGAGGCTTCAGTTCTGTTCTGCTCTAAGTGTGTCTCTGTCGGTAAGACCATGTTGGTAAATGAAGAACACGGGGACCTCTGGGGTGGGCACTGAAGAGATGTTTGATGAGGATCAAGAGGCCCCGGGGTTTTGACAACAGAAGTGGCAGAAAGTGGAGAAACTGATAAGAAAAGGCAGTTGCTGGGTTTTCCTGGTGGTCCGGTGGTGAGAGTCTGCCTGCCAACGTGGAGGACATGGGTTCCATTTCTGGTCCAGGAAGATTTCACATGCCTCGGGGCAACAAAGCCCGCACACCACAACTACTGAGCCTGTGCTCTAGAATCTGTTCTCTGTAATAAGAGGAGCCACTGCAATGAGGAGCCTGAGAGCAGCTGGAGAGTAGCCCCTCCTTACTGAAACCAGAGAAAGCCCTCCTGCAACAACAAAGACCCAGCACAGCTGAAATAAATCAATCATTTGAAAAAAAAAAAGCAAAGGCAGTTGCCATCCAAATGGCTCCCCCTGGCCCTCAGGGCTAATGGATCTCCATGACTCTGTGTTCTGGTCCCAAGAACTACACACCTTCTGAGGACAGGTAATGGCATTTTTCCCTCTGGATATGGCAGGGCACTCAATCATAGGGTTACTGCTGAACTGCTTATCTTTTAGGCCTTGGAAATGAGGCTCCTGATCTGACCAGAATGGACTGAGGCTGCTAATGACATACAGAGGTTTAATGATTTCAGAGGCAAGCTCCTTTTAAGGGAAAAATAGTCAGTTGTGACCAGGCAAGATGGTGGGAAGTGATTCATCTTGGGTAATGTCAGAGTCTGCGCTGAATCTTGAAGCTTTAATCAATGACTTATGTCCCTGCTGTTAGGAAGGCAGTGTGAGGCCAGGCTACATGGATAAAGGGAGGAGTGTTCAACAACATAGGACTTATTATCGCCTGTGGGGGCACAGTCTTAATTCAAACAGCTTGATGGAAAATTACTAAACTGCTCAAAGAATGATAACGAGAGGCTAGTATTTTGTGTAATAGGAATTAAGAGCTGGCCACAGACCCAGACAAACCACATCTGAACCCTTGGAGGAGGGTCCCCCTACCAGAACTCTTATCGCCAACTGCATCCCACGAAGTCCACATGGTTATAATCATGCATCAAGGAAAGAACACTCTTATCTCCAGGATCTCATGACCAACACCCTACTTCAGATCCCCAGTGATTTTCCGTCAGCACAGAGACAATAATTAGTTCACTCTGGCTTTCCTGAGATCACATTTAGAATGTGCTAAATTTTTTTCAAGAAATCAGACTTACTTTACAGTGAAAGAGGAGCCTTGAAGGCAACCTGCCCAAGTTGTACTCTGTCAAGAAGAAAGGGAAGGACTTCCCTGGTGGCACAGTGGATAAGAATCTGCTTGCCAATGAAGCAGACATGGGAAGATCCCACATGACGTGGGACAACTAAGCTGGTGCACCACAACTACAGAGCCTGAGCTCGAGAGCTGCGCTCGGCAACAAGAGAAGCCACCACAGTAAGACTGCACACCGCAACTAGAGAACAGTCCCTGCTCTCCACAGCTAGAGAAACCTGAGCACAGCAATGAAGTTCCAGTGCAGTCATAAGTAAATAATTTTAAAAAATTTCAATAAAGGAAGGGAAGATGGATTCCAGCTCTGTTGGGAGGGTTTTCCAACTAGGTCCATGGCATCAGGAGCATGGATTCAGCTGCCAGAGCTGCCCTGCGCAGAGGAGCATGTGGTCCCCAGCTGTGGTGGTTGAATAACACCAGTAGGGGCACGTCCTTTTGCTGGAGGAAACTGGAAATCCGAGCATTAAGCCCACGAGGCACACTTTCCTGGAAGGAGCGAGAAGCCACAGCCTTCTGATGTGAACAGGATCCTGGGGGAGGTAGTCAAGGAGACCGAGGACGTGAATCTCCTGCTGGTGAGAAGGGAGGATGCCAAAAAGTGGGGAATATTCCTTCCGGTCCACTTGTTTTGGGGAGTTAGAAAAAATTACATGTATGTTCTCTAAATGGGGAAAGCCATAGAGAGGTTAGGGGATATTCTCACAAAGAAGAGAGATCTCTGATGCTGTGAAATATAGAAAAAGCTCAGGGACTTTCCTGAAGGTAAGGCATGGCAAGAGCGGTCATTTCCCTCCACCAGACACACCTCTTTCAGAAGCGCCATCAGAGAACACAGTCATTGGGTTGCAACGGAAAGAGGAAATTGGAACAGCTTCACAAACATGGTGATACTAAAACTATCTCTTTTAAGGACTAGTTATGTGGAATTTAGTGAACTTGGTAACATATTTTGCAAACCAAACTTATTATGAGGCTTTAAGAATCATTTCAGTGTCAAATTTTGAACTGAAAATGAAAAATTTGTATCAGCTGCAGCCATATTCAATCAGTGTTGAACTCTTCACCTTCCAAATACTGTTCTTCCTGCCTTTCACTATGTTACACCCTCATGAGGAACCAGAAGAGGGGTTTTCTGAAAATACTCTGTCAGCCCCAACTGAAGACCCCAAGAAGGAAGAAAAAAAAGGAGGGGCAGAGGGTGCAAGTTGGATATCTGGCACTCTGGTCCATAGCTGTCTGGGACCATGTACCCCTGGTCTCACCAACCTCAAATGGTTGGTTATAGTGGATTTGATATTTTATTTTTTAATTTTATATTTCATTATTTATTTTTAATATAAATTTATTCATTTTAATTGGAGGCTAATTACTTTACAATATTGTAGTGATTTTGCCATACATTGACATGAATCTGCCATGGGTATACACGTGTTCCTCATCCTGAACCCCCCACCCACCTCCCTCCCCATCCCATCCCTCTGGGTAATCCCAGTGCACCAGCCCTGAGCACCCTGTATCATGCATCGAACCTGGACTGGAGATACATTTCACATATGATAATATACATGTTTCAATGCCATTTTCCCAAATCATTCCACCCTCACCCTCTCCCACAGAGTCCAAAAGACTGTTTTATACATCTGTGTCTCTTTTGCTGTCTCACATATAAGGTTATCATTACCATCTTTCTAAATTCCATATATATGCGTTAGTATACTGTATTGGGATTTGATATTTTAAAACAAAATTTTGTCAAGTGATGTCCTGTTGGAGTTGTAACCTACAATTCATTTCTTTAATTAGTCCTTCGAAGAAAGCACCATAATTTTTTTTAATGGTCTCATTTAGTGCAATGGTGTGAAGATCTGCTAAAGAACCACCAAAGGGAGGTGGTACATTTAGAAAGTGAGTGAGAAAGAGAATGAAATCATGGTTGCCAGGGGGCAGGGGAAGGATTCAAAGAAGGGATAGTTAGGGAGTTTGGGATGGACATATACACATTGCTGTACTTAAAATGGATAGCCAAGAAGCACCTACTGTATAGCACAGAGAACTCTGGTCACTGTTATACGGCAGCCTAGATGGGAGGGGAGTTTGGGGATGAAAATGGATACATGTGTATGTCCGGCTGAGTCCCTTCGCTGTTCACCTGAAACTATCACAACATTGTAATTGGCTATAACCAATACAAAATAAAAAGGTTTTTTTTTTTTTTTTTTAAAAGAACCATCTGCTCCAAATGTATGAAAATCATACAAAGTAAAGATATCTTAAGAAAAAAAAAAAAAAAGAGCGGGTAAGAAAGAGCTTCTAATGAGAAGGACCTACCAGAAGGAAATCTCCGTGTAGACACAAAATCAGACCTACGCCTTTATTCTGTGTGCTCACAGCTGCCAGCTCCGATTATGGAAACAGAGACAGATTAGGCTCTGAACTTAGCAGGCTGGATGCGACCTCTGCTTAGGAGAATTAGATGCTGTCTCTTGCTCAGGAGTGTGGTCTCAGTTAAAAGACAGTGGGTTCAAGTTCCAGTCTGGGTTGTGTGGTTTCAGATCTGGGTGGTGAAGGGAGTCCAGGGTAGTTGACTGAGCAAGGACCCCAGACTGAGCAAGACCCCAGCAGGGTACAGATCTATTAGGGGAACTACTGACTGAAACTGCCTGCCCTGGCTAGGCACCATAGTAGTTATCTCAAGCAGGAGGTCCCGGTAAGGAATGTGGAACTAACAAGCTTACCATCAACTGGAAGAATTCAGGGAAGGTCAAAAGGAGAGAGGAGACTCCAGTCCACATATCCTACCAATCTCCCAGAATCCTATTGGCTGGAATCCATCTTGGCTGAGTGATGTGTGCACCACCAGGAAGGACCCTGAATCAGAATGACTGGCCAGATACAACCCGGAAACTAATTCCATCACCATAAAACCAAGACTGGGAGCCACATGGCAGAGTAGTCCTCCTGGGTTCCCTTGCCCTGCTGCTCTCCACAGAGATGCCCCTTCCTGATAAAGTCTCTTGCTTTGTCAGCACATGTGTCTCCTTGGACAATTCATTTCCAAGTGTTAGACAAGACCCCACTCTTGGGTTCTGGAAGAGGTCCCTCTTCCTGCAACAGACATACTGGGCAGATCAGTGTAGGACAAGGAGGGACTCTGACGTCAGTGGGAGGGATCCAGGCTTCCACAAGCCCAGAGGTGGGGAAAGCAGCACAGTGAGAGAACGTCTGGTGGTTTCTGTCTATGAAGCACAGGTGAAGCCACGGGGATATGGAAGGTTGGCACCCAAAGATGGCCCAACCTGTGCTCAAGGTCACCTCCAAGGTCATGGCTCTGACCCCAACTCTGATGTTCCTTGTTGGTCCCAGGGACTTGGGTTCTTGCCTACTCTCCAGGTCTCAGCTTTTTCTCACTGATTTTGCTTTAATCCACCTTTCCAGCTTTTATTGATCCTGTTGCCTCAGATAAAAATGTGTTCACTCCACCGCTGCCCCAGGAAACTACCACCCACCCACACTCACCAGGGCACGGGTAAGCCAGGACCTGCACCTTCCTCTCACCCGCCATGGGGAGAGGCAGCGGCTGATTGGTCCCAGGTGCAACTGAATCTAACCTGAGCTTTCTAGGAAGATTGCATCTTGGAAGGCCTTGAATCCTTACCAATGAAAGGAAAGTAATTCCTTCAGATTTATGACAGGATTGAATGCTTTTCTGAAAGGTCAGTAAAATACATAATGTTGAATTTGAGATTAGAATCAGATAGACAAACAGCCAGCAGATAAAAGGTGTGATGTGGCAGGAACCATCATCCTAGACCTGCATTTTAGCAGGAAATCGTCACTTTTGCTTTTCTCTTCAAGCCTTTAGAGATCATGGATCTCAACTCAGAAGCAGATGAAAAGTGCAAAGACATAAATTAAATTCAGAAAGTAAGAAGTTGGGTCCACTTACGCTTTTGAATCCTCCTGAATTGGGGGTGAGTTAATATGAGAGCAAGAGAGAGTATATTTGTTTTGGCTGATCTTAATGAGTGCACTCCGAGGGCAAAATTCCTGTAATAATACCAAAAGAGTTCATTCAATTTAAATCAGAAATATCCACAATTCAGATGTGATTTTATTTTGCTAGTACAGCCCATTGTAATAGCTACCAGCCATTTTCCTATTCTGGTGACACTTAAGAGAGTGGTTTGAATGCAGAGTCTAACTTGGTAATTTTATGCTGAATAAAAGTCATCATTGAATCCTTTCTGTCATTTTTCCACATTCTGGATCATTTGTCAAGTTCACCCCGCTAAGATGCGTGTGTGCATGCACAAACACACACTATTTCATAGAACTGTCTTCCTTTCCATCTTAACTTCAGCCTTGGCCATCTCCTTTCTGGACTTATAAATTGTCACCACCACCTGATGCTCAAAGTCCCACTGTCAGCCCCTGGGTCTCCCAGAATTCCTATCAGAATTGTCCTTGGCATCTATCTTCCATACCATGTTATCTAGTCTCTATGGCCCTGCTGCCCTGTGGATAATTTCTGAGGTCCTTCCTGGGCTCCGAGGCTCTTCCTCAGGGACCCTGGGTCACCTAGAACCCATTCAGGGGCATCTCTTCCAATGATCCTGTATCTGCTTTCTCCTCTCTTGCCTGGTGGAAGTCCCCAGAGCAGGGCCACCTGGCAGAGATGCTTCCCACCCACTTCCAGCCTTCTTCACTATCATCCAAACAGCCCCAGAAGAGTCCATCATCCCTCAGGGGTTTTCCTGGATTGATGAGAAGGTGCCTTTCTCCCTCTTGATCTATCGGATTGGATACAGCACTCCAGGGGACCCGGGCTCTGATGGCCTTCACTCATCCATCCTAAATTTCATCCCTTCATCCTAAAATTCACTCACCATGACCCCTTCCCTGATGGACATACCTCAGTTACAGTCAGGAATTGACAAGATATTTTAATTCTGTTTACTAGGCAGTTGGGCACAGATATTTAGAGAGCAGGCCATAAAACCAGACTTCCTGGGTTCAAATGCCTGTGACACCACCACCCTGGGTATGACTTCACTTCTCCACTTCTGGCTTCTTATATACAAATGGGGATATGCGTATGTACCTCACAGTGTTCTCAGCATCCAACTGTTCACTGTGTGTGAAGCACTTGGGTTTGTACCCATGCCACATAGAAAGTGCTGAATACAGTCAGCACGACAGTATTTGCTTGCCAATACATTTTCCAGGCATATTACGTGGGCCATCAAAACAACATTATTTCCATTAGAAACATCACTTATGCAAGCGCTTTATAAAACCATGGTGAGAATGTGCTCATTATCCGCAACAGTACCAGGGGTGCAAAGATGGAAGGACCCAGGCCCAGCCTTTAAGGATTTGGGAGATTGGAGAGGGATCTGGTGTGAGAGGAAGGCAGGACGGTGTGCAAGGGTATCTGGGGGCCTCAGCAGAAACAGGGCAGAGTCTTCAGGGGACAGGAGTTTATATGGAAGAAGATGGAGAGGGTGATCCAGGAAGGGTTAAAAACCTAGAGGCTTGAGAAACTCCACTGTGTTCAGGAAGCAGTGAGCCTTCCATGTGGCTGGGAGTCAAACTCACAGGGCAGGCGGGCAGGCTGAGGTTGGGTTGGGCTTTTCCTCGAGGTGGAAGAGAAGTGTGTGTGTGTGTGTGTGTGTGTGTGTGTGCAGGGATGGAGCAGGGGCAGGTGGCACATCAGGTAGGCAAGTGACCTCATCATTGTAACCTGATATTTTTTCTAAAACTTTTAGGAAAAATACATAGGGAGGAGCAGTAGGGAGACAGAGTGGGGCTGTGAGAAACTGGGGAGGCTTTTGACGAAGCCAGAACTGGAGCAAGCCTCCCCAGTCCCCCATTGTGGAACAAGAGCCCCAGAGACCATCTGATGGGGGAGTTAGGAGAGCACTGTGACTTAGCAAGGGCGGACTTCGAGTCGCCCAGTGGACGGAACTCTAACCACAGGAGCTGGATGTGCAGGGGAAATAGATACAGCCAGAGCAGGAGAGAGCCAGGCACTGCACCCGAGAAAGGCAGGGGTCAAGGAAGCCACTTTCTGCCTAAAGAAAAAGTGCTTTTCTAATGAAAGTCTACTTACTCTCCGGTTGTTACACTTTAAAACTGTGTAGAATTTATCGTCAGCCATATCTTGATTTGGAAGTGCAATAACAATGGCGGGGACATAGAAGTCAAATCCTTTGGGGATCACAATTTTGGCAAACACATAATCTCCAACCTGTAGATGAGAACATCTTTGAGAGCAAATATTCAGCTTATGGATCTTAGAGACAATAGTAAATAAGCTTGTTTGAAAACACTCCAAGATGCTAGCTGATGCTAGGATTCAAACACATTTTTTTTCTTAGTTGGAAAGAGTTATAGTTCCAACATTCTTTGGGTTCATAGGGCCCTGGCTGGAATTTTGTGATTAGTTTGGGGAAGCCACATTCAGCAGGGCTTCACCTGCCAAGGGTCTCAGGGACAGCCAGCGAGGTGGCGAGGGGTCTGGAAACCAACTCTTACAATGACCAGGACTCTTTGACACAAGAATGAGTTTGAACGGAGGAAAGGAGTGTGTTTGTTTCACACCTGAAATCCATGGGGAAAAGTCACAGAGAGAGAACTTCCAGGAGAAACAAAGTCTGGTGAAGGGACACACAAAGTTTTGGGCATCAGTCAGATAGAGGGGATTCATGGTCGGGGGAAAGTGCCCTGATGTGCCTTTGGGTCTGCCCAGGAGATGCGGGAACAGACAACCCACGTGAATCCTCTGAGTGCCCCTCAGTGCTTTTTTACCTCCAGGCTCATATTATTTAAGAAACAGCAGCAGTGGAACTCTGCAGAGGCCTTCTCTCTACTCTGGCCTTGGTACTGGAATAAGGATAATACAGGAGAATCGGCAGACAGCACGGCTCTGATGAATTTATAAGTAGATGAGAACACATCAGCCCGGCTCACCCCTGGGATGCACATTTAGGGGTAACTGCATTATGGCATCAAGGTCTGGCATCAACTGACTTATGGTGTCAAGGCAGGTGCTACCTCTGGTCTTTTTATTCAATCTGTTATAGCATGATTTCCTGCAGTGAAAGCTTCCAAGCTCTAGCAGTTACAGCAACTCCCTTCCCCCACCCATCTATTGTCTGTAAAGCAACAAAGGCCTCAAGGGACATGCGAGCACGTCTGAGCTATTTAAATAGGGCATTGGCAGATAAGGGTCAAGAGCAAAGAAATTGGTAAGCAAGAGGTCACAGGAACAGGGGCTGCTGCTGTCCAAAGCTCTAGGAAAGGTGAAAAGGGGCCCAAGAACAGCTAGCTGGAGCAGGTACCTGGAGCAGTGGGCAGGGCATGGCGCCCCCCACCGGCGTGATGAACGAGATGGGCACAACCTTGGTGTCTCCATACCTGAAGCCCACAAGTGCATGGGTGGGGTTCACACACCTCTTCACAACTCCTATAAGGAATCAAATTATTGAAATAAAATATAAAGACAATGCCTGTTCCCTTAGGCTTGCCCCATCTCTTGGGTTTGCTAAATTATAACACTTTGCCTGCTGAAATCAGCGAGCCCCTTGATTTCTCCACTGCATAATGCTGGGTTCTGTGTGATGCCTGCTAGGGTTAACCAGCTCAGACAGCAGTGCCGTGCTGTGGTCTGGAGCTGAGCTGGGAAGCTGAGAGAACACACGTGGGAGCTTGTTCAACCAGTATTCCCAGAAGCCATCCTGATGGGAACACTGATCCTAGAAATACCTTCTCCCTGGAGGCTTCCTACCATCTTATTTATTTATTTCAGCCATATTTCCTTCTATAATATACTTGGAGACAGAAAATCATTATTGTTAAATTGAGAAAGTGAAAGGAAATATGAATTCCCATCCTCAGCTTCTCATCTGATATTACACACCCCACAGCTTCCCTAAAATGTATAATCAAAAAACGAAGGAAAAAAAAAAGTAAGTTTTCTTGTCTTTTAGTTATATGGGGAGATTATTATAAAAGGAAAAGAATGTATCAGTGTTAAGGTTCATGTATTTTGTTATTTATCCTAGGTGAAATTAATTTTCCCATTGCAAAGGGATTATTAATATTAGGGAGAGGTTTTTGACAGGGACACTTCCCCAGCAGTAACAGCTTCACTTGGACCCCCTTATCCTGAGACAGAAATGTGCTCGCCCCCATGCTGGGCTCCAACGGCCTGAGTGCCTTGGCTTTCTTCCCCACTCTAGCTTACTCGTTGGCCTTGGTGAAGTCTTAGGTACTGCTGCTGCTGCTAAGTCGCTTCAGTCGTATCCGACTCTGTGCGACCCCATAGACTGCAGCCCACCAGGCTCCGACGTCCCTGGGACTCTCCAGGCAAGAACACTGGAGTGGGTTGCCATTTCCTTCTCCAATGCATAAAAGTGAAAGTGAAGTTGCTCAGTCGTGTCAGACTTTTAGTGACCTCATGGACTGCAGCCTACCAGGCTCCTCTGTCCATGGGATTTTCCAGGCAAGAGTACTGGAGTGGGTTGCCATTGCCTTTTCCGGTCTTAGGTCCTTCCAAGTGGCAAAGAAACAGCTGCTAGCTTTCATCTTGAGTCCACGTATCTTGTTTCAGTTATTTATTTATAAAGGATCTAATCCTTTTATTTTATATTGGCCACACTGTGAAGCTTACGGAATCTTAGTTCCTCTACCAGGCATCCAACCCATGTCCCCTGCAGTAGAGGCGCTGAGTCTTAACCACTGGATCGCCAGGGAAGTTCCCCATGTTTCTTGTTTTAAATGGCCAAAAAAAGGGAAAGCTTAAAAACAAAACAACTGCCCTCCCCCCGCCACACACACACAAGAAAACCAGCTTTATGTTATCTATTTTCTTATTGGACTAAGATGTTTGGGTGGTTTTTGAAGTACTATTTACACATTTTTTTTACCATAAACTGACTCTACCCTTTTCATCAGGAAAACAAACACTACTTTTTATAAAGAATTCCTACTATGAAAACAAAGAGCCACTGTGAGGTGAGAAGAATCCTTCTATGCCCAGCATATGCGTGCCCCGCCACAAGCGCCAGCCAGTGCCACAGAGCAGGGCTGAGGGTCCAAGCGCCAAGATGACCTCAATGGCCAGGGTGACCCTCCTCGAATTCTTAGCCTTTGGGACTGTGTAGAATCCAGTCTTAAAACTGGGGTGCAGTTTTTCAGGTGTCTGCCTGAGTTGAGCAGCTGTGCAGCTGCATGGCCCATGGAGTCTACACCATGCATTAGCTTTTTTTTACATAAAAAGGCTTCCTGCCCCTGATCTAGATCATTAGACCTAGACATTTGGTATGTTTCTACCATTTCTTTTTTGTTTCAATCTCTTCATTCGTGGGTTTTTGTTCACCTCCAGAAATCAGTGCAGTTTCTTCCCAATTAACTGTAGAGCCAGCCTCATGGTGTTGACACCTGGCTGGCTGTTAATCAGGCCAGAGGACCCAGAGCTGCTGGCCTGTCTGGTTATGGTTCAGCCTCTGCACTAACTCCTTCTCTACCTCATTAAGGAGTTGCTGCCATTTCCAGGTCCTGATTCTAGATCGGCTTCCTATTCTGGGATGCCGTTATGCTGTAGTTTCCTTCTGCCCTCAGCCCCAGAGAGGTGAGAAGGCATCTCCCAGGGCCATTTGGGGCTCTGGCTCTGGAGGTTGGACCAGAACCACCTCCATGGCTTTCTGTCTTCCTCCTACTGGAGGCTCTGGGATCCCCATCTTCCTGGGTATGAGTCAGCTTCCCTACCTCTGCTGGGGGATTCTCCTATACCCAGGTGGGGGGAGAAGGGGGTGCCCCCCAGTTGAGACCCTCAGTGAAAACACTGCTCATGCCCAAAGGTCAGAGGAATGAAGAAACATTTAAGTAGACAGCATGGGTCAGTTCATTTAGCAAAAGAAAGCAGGGGTTGTTTTCAATCTTCATTCCAAACAGGAATTTCTTAGGCTGGAGTGCAGATTTTTTTACCTCTGGCTATAAGAACCTTCTGATATTCACAGCTGGGCTGGGATTCCGTTTCCTGGAAGAGGCATCTGTTCTGCTCAACTGGAAACGTGCCTTCCACTTGCCCCTCCTCCACTGACTTCCAGCCTACACATCTAGTCATCATAGTCTCTTCTTCCTTTAGTCTCAGAGGTTTCCTCTGTAGCTCACTGTGCTGGTTTTGCCTTTTTGAATTGCTCTTAAACTTTTAAAAGTACTGTTAAAGTTTTTAAACTTCCAGCAGTGTTCTATACCCCCAGGTGAGGACCCCGGGTGAGTTGTTTATATCTCCCAAGAAGCGGTAATAGAAAAACTCCATAGGTAATTAACACGTTCCAATTTCAAAATGCTGCACATTATCAAATTTAATCGACATCACTATCTTATGGGGATTTTCATTGTTTAAATCCCATTTGGAGAGAGAAGGAAACAAGCTCAGAATACTTCAGTGATGCCTGTCAGCTGGCTGGTAGAGGCAAGAAACAGATTTCAAAAAAAAAAAAAATTACGATTTTTCTGGTCCTAAATCATTACACCTGAGAAAGTATTCTGTTTCCCACCCCCAGCTTTTTTTTTTTTTTTTCCTGTTGTAACTTGTTCTGATGGCATAGTGCAGAAATCTTGCAACCCAGACTTTTCATCATTGAGGACTTCCTGAGATAAAATGCTGCTTTTTACTGAACAACAGGAAAGATGACACAGTTCCTACAAATAATGATTAAAATAAAGTTCTGAAATGTGTCCGCCTTCCTGATTTTCAGCATCCGGATGAACCAGGCTATCAGCTTGTCACTTCTGTTCTGCACAACACAGTCTGACCTCCACTAGCTAATCCACACTGATCCCTGGAGCAGAGGTGGTGGTTGTTGTTCAGTCACTTGGTCGTGTCCGACTATTTGTGACCCCAGGGACTGCAGCATGCCAGGCTTCCCTGTTCTTCACTACCTCCTGGAGTTTGCTTAAACTCATGTTCATTGAGTCAGTGATACTATCCAACCATCTAGTCCTCTGCCACCCCCTTTTCCTCCTGCCCTCAATCTTTCCCAGCATCAAGGTCTTTTCCAATGAGTCAGCTCTTTGCATCAGCTGGCCAAAGTACTGGAGCTTCAGCATCAATTCTTCCAATGAATATTCTATGAATAAAGGACTGATTTCCTTTAGGATTGACTGGTTTGATCTTCTTGCTGTCCAAGGGACTCTCAAGAGTCTTCACCAACACCACAATTTGAAAGCATCAATTCTTTGGAACAGAGGTAGCCAAATGGAAATCCCTGCCCTGATTCCCAAGGGTGGCAGCAAGAACTGAGCCAGCTTTGCTCCTGCACAGACCTGGCCTTAAGCAAAGGACGCTTTGATCCAATTGCTCTGAAGCTGCCTTCTGCTTAGCTGTTTTTCTCTAGAAACATTTATGAGGCTTTGAACAAATATTATCAGAAAGGAGTCACCAATGAAGATCATGCCTGTGCTCCTCAAAATTCTATCTGGCCTTCCTTTTTGGAAGGGGTAAAAAAATTCAAATACAATATCCTAGTTGTTAGTTCTACACATATGTCTGCTAGAAACCCAAATTCCTATTTAAGTACTTTTCCCACTTAAAAAGCAGATTTAATTAAATGTAATAAATAATTTTTTTAAAAAGGTGACTGGGAGTAGGATTGACTACACTTCAAGGTATAATCTTTTCGACTGACATCTCTTCTTCTGGGTTCTTTAAGCTCTCTTTCCCCATAGGCTTTTACATGATTTCAATGAGTACTTTTGTGCTGACGTGTCAAAAATTTCTGTCTCTGGACAGATTTCCTCTCCAGACTCTAGATCCATATCTCCAACTGCGTCTCTGACAACGTTAGTGTCTCATGGTGCATCTGCGATTCATCATGTCCCAGACACATTTGCCTCTCCCTCTAAGGAAGAGGATGTCATAGGCGTTCCATTCTCAGGGCTTCTAGTGAAGCTTCTAGTGAAGCCCTGGTCTTCCCTTGCTAGAACTCTCTCCCCCAGATAATCTCATGGCCCCTTTTAATTAATTTATTTTTAAATTTTATTTTTTAAATTTTTTGGCTGTGCCACACACTATGTGGGAACTTAGCTTCCTGACCAGGGTTCAAATCTATGCCCCCTACAGTGGAAGCCTGGAGTCTTAACTGATGGACTACCAGGAAATCCCTTCTTGCTCCTTTTGAAAGTCCTGATTAATATATCACCTTACCCATAAGCTCTTCATCGACCACCATACTTAGAATTGCAACCTTCACCTTTGATGTGCTCAATTCTCTTCGTGGCTCCATTTTCCTTCATAGCCCTGGATCTGACACACTACATATTTTACTTATTCAGCTGCTGTCTGACTCCCCCACTAGCATGTAAGCTCCATAAAGACAAGAATTTTCTTCTGTTTGCTTACTGTGTTAGACCAGCACTTTAGGAATATTACATACATGGAACATAGTAAATATGTAATAAAAAACTTGTTTACTAAACAAATGAAAGATTAATGTAAGTTTTTCTGGCGATTACTTCTCCACAAATATGGGTAGAAACCTCATCATCCTTTCATTTTAGAAGTGGAATACCTTAGTACGGCTTATGAGGTGTCAAAGTGATAGGGAAAGCACAGTTTGAGAACTTCTGGTCCCTGATATCGTATTACTTAACAAAGGAATTTTACAAAGTAAAATATCTACCTACCTGGAAAATAAAAGCCATTTTCATCACATCTTGCAATAACCTTCTGGCCTCTGAGTGGATCCAATTTTTTTGATTTGTTTTTCTTTGTTGGAGTTCCTTGAATTTTCTGTTGCTAAAAAAAAATAAATAAAACATTAATAATCACAGGAACAAGATAGTTTGTTATTCTCTGATGAGAATTATGTCACTGAAGAATTACAGAACACGCACATACTATATACTCACTCTGGAGGACTCTCTGTTGTGGAACAGGCTTTTAAACTTGGACAGATATGGGGAACTGCTGCACATAGAAAATGAGGCAGTATTTCCAGCCTAATCTAATCAAGTTAAAATGAAACCAAAAAAGGCAACCTTTCCAGAGCATTTAAACAGGACCTAGAGTCTTAAAACACAATATTTAATATAATTGATATATTAAACTAAAACACAATATTTAATATAATTTAATATAATTGTAACATTGTATAATATTGTGTAGTATAATATTAATATTGTATAATATTGTGGAGTATTATATAATATTAATATTGTATAATATTATACAAGCCAAAATGCAACATACAAAAAAGCACACAAACATGATCAATTCTCAAGGTAAAAGGCAATCGACAGACCACAGAATTGAGATGACTCAGGCATTGGAATAATCAGATAAAGACTTTAAATTAGCAGTCACAACCGTAGCATGAATGCCAAGTCACTTCAGTCATGTCTAGTTCTTTGCAGTGCTATGGACCATGGCCCACCAGGCTCCTCTGTCTATGGGATTCTCCAGGCAAGAATACTGGAGTGGGTTGCCTTACCCTTCTCCAGAGAATCTTCCTGACCCAGGGCTGTGGGATGTGTTCAAGTTTTCGGACTCACATAGCTTTTAGCTTATGTGGCCACAGACTTAAAAACGGAAGATGACCAACACCCTTTTGATGTTCCCACCGAGTTGGATTTTGCTTGGGACCCTCCATTCTCATGGAATTTCTGGTTTTAGAAATGCAGTCAGTATATCAAAGAGGATGGCCCAACATCAATGGTAGATGGTGAATATCCTCTGACTGTTCCTGAGCTTTCAACCAGAGGACACATCTAAGCACTCCTTTCCATGGCCGATCAGAATGACCTACTGCCAGTCTGAAATGGTCTCAAAGAGATGGGACTGGACCAGGGGACAGGAGAAATGGGACCAAGTGCTATCCAGGTGGTTGTGTGAGCTTGGGCAGTATGCTAACATTTCTGGGCTTCAGTTTCTGCGTGTGCAAAATAAGAGGACAAAATAAATGACCTCTAATGTCCTCTAATATCTGTCCAGAAGAGTCTTAGCCTTAGTAGACTTTCTGCAGTACTGGAGAAACTGTCAGGTCACACGCGTACAAGGGCAGGAACACAAGCATGATACCCTGGCTTGTCGTTTCTACAACATAACGGAAGAGTCATGGTCAGAACTGTGACACGAGTAGCAGAGTTTTCCATCATAATTACCCCAAAGAGATTCCCACACCACAGACTACACAAGAACTGTAGTCAGTTCCTTGATGGAAGACTCCATGTACGGTATGTTCTTGTTAGTGATAGAATTCAAAATCTTGAAAATTCAGAATATGCCAAATTAAATCAGATGTCACATAAATACCTCACCTTTACATAAATTTAGTTTCCAAAGCCACACTACTTCACACCACCAGTGTTCATATCAAAGACCGATCAGCCAGGGAGATGCTGTTGGTCCCTGAGGCATGAGGCGGTCTTATCATCTCCAGACCAATAATAACCTACTATTTACAAAAGATTTCCATATTCATTCTAGAAAGCCATTTTTCTCCTTTAGATTTCATCAGTATAACAGACCAGTGGTTTATTAGAACCTATGCATAGATTCATCTAAAACTCCTTTTCAAAATTCAAAATAAGAATAATCACATAATTTATTTGCCTAGCCTCTTTTTATCTCTAGATTCCAAATATTGATTCTCTCAACCAGAGAGCTTCTCTTAGCCAGAAGCTAACAAATATGATTGCTCTCTACAGTTCTACAGGTACAAATCTGTGAAGTCATTTGCCCAAAATCATCAGAGAGCTCTTTTTTACCTTCCTATAGTTGTCACTCACTTCCCAATGCATCTAATACAGAAAAACCACTCACTCTGTGAAGACCTTCCCTGCAAGGGTAATAGCAACGAATGGAAGCGATGCAGAGGGCTGCTCATGTTCATTCTAACACACTGAAAATGCTACCTAAGCAACCGCCTTTCTGGGACTTCCTCGGTGGTCCAGTGATTAAGACTCCACTCTTTCAAAGTAGGGGGCTTGGGTTCAATCCCCGGTCGGGGAACTAAGATCCCACATGCTGTGAGGCACTGCCAAACCCCTCCACCACCACCCCCCAAAAAAACCCTGCCTTTCTAAACAGCCAAAAAGTATCATCCCTCCTTCACATCATTCCCACACCACACCTTGAGTTCACCTGAAAGGACCATTACAGGGCTTTGCACACTCACATTCACTCTGCTCTTCTTTCCAACTGTTACTACTATTGGCAAGAACTCGCTCCTGGCTGTTTCTATAGCATGGAGCTGTATGGAAGGAACCTCTCACTGCACACTCAGTGATTCTTCCATATCCCTGCACAGGCAACTCAGCTATACCACAGATAGAGCAGAGAAGCCTCGGCAACGCAGACCTATGGGGGCCAGCTTTAATATATGGATTCATTCACAGAAATAGAGCACTGGTCTCTCAGGATGGTAGGACACCAGTCAGGGCAGCTAGATACCTCATCCATTCAGCCATAATGCCGATGGAACCTTTCCAGAGAGATGACATCCTGCTATTTTTGAATCTTGCCAAAGACTTCATATTTTTTAAAAAATGTTTATTTATTTGGCTGCACAGAGTCTTAGTTGCAGCACATGGCTCAAACCCAGGTCCCCTGCATTGGGAGCACGCAGTCTTAGCCACTGGACTACCAAAGACTTACTAAAGACTTTAGAGACATAGCCCATACTAGAGGGTGTTCCCTGACCTGCTCCTTTTCTGCCATAAGGCAACTAATCATATGCGCAAGCAGATCAGATCAGTCGCTCAGTCGTGTCTGACTCTTTGCAACCCCATGAATCGCAGCATGCCAGGCCTCCCTGTCCATCACCAACTCCCGGAGTTCACTCAGACTCACGTCCATCGAGTCAGTGATGCCATCCAGCCATCTCATCCTCTGTCGTCCCCTTCTCCTCCTGCCCCCAATCCCTCCCAGCATCAGAGTCTTTTCCAATGAGTCAACTCTTCGTATGAGGTGGCCAAAGTACTGGAGTTTCAGCTTTAGCATCATTCCTTCCAAAGAAATCCCAGGGCTGATCTCCTTCAGAATGGACTGGTTGGATCTCCTTGCAGTCCAAGGGACTCTCAAGAGTCTTCTCCAACACCACAGTTCAAAAGCATCAATTCTTCGGCGCTCAGCCTTCTTCAGCTTGAAAAAGAAATCTTTGGAGGATGAGAGTCACAGGGGATGGAGAATGAGAGAATGAGAAATGCCAGCACTAAATAAATAAGCCAACCTATCTGCAGGCTCAGGGGCATGGGAGTACTGCAGGCCAGTTTTAGTGAGAAAGTCAGATGGGCAGTGATGCTGCAGTTAGGAATGCTGTTCTCTGGGTAATTTGATTCTGCCTTGTTTCCAAAATTCAGAGACTCCAATTCACTCTTTTGCCAGATTCAGTTATCAAGTGATGTATCAATAGATACAGGATCCAAGATACAATACCCTCCTTTTGTTTTATTACTTAGTTTCAAGGTCATGTTCTCAGGTTTGCATTGGTGGGGTGGAGATCACTAAATGTTTGATGCTTTAGAATTTTCCACTTAACAAACAGCATGTTTTCACATCAGGTACAGAACATACTTCTATGTTCTACATACGTAGAACTAGTCTTTGGCTCAAAATCTTGTTGTAAAATCACTGTATTTTTTTCCTGCCTCAAATCATTGAACTCTGCTGCTGCTGCTGCTAAGTCGCTTCAGTCGTGTCCAGCTCTGTGTGACACCATAGATGGCAGCCCACCAGGCTCCCCCGTCCCTGGGATTCTGCAGACAAGAACACTGGAGTGGATTGCCATTTCCTTCTCCAATGAATGAAAGTGAAAAGTGAAAGGGAAGTCGCTCAGTCGTGTCCAACTCTTCACGACCCCATGGACTGCAGCCCACCAGGCTCCTCCATCCATGGGATTTTCCAGACAAGAGTACTGGAGTGGGGTGCCATCGCCTTCTCCAGGGGATCTTCCTGACCCAGGGATTGAACGCAGGTCTCCTGTATTGCAAGCAGATTCTTTACCATCTGAGCCACCAGGGTAGTAGCAAAGGAACCTAATAAATATGCATTAGATGCTGAATCAAATTATTTCTGTAGCTTGAAAAGCACATTTGTAACATCTTCTCAGGGAATATTCCCTCATTGCTCTTTTAGGGAAGAATCAAAGAGAGGAAAACTTGAAAAGGTTTTAAGTATTTAAACCTGAAAATTACTGCAGCTCTGAAGTCTGTGCTTTGGATGTTACTGATAGTCATCCATAGGCATGCACTTCAGAGATGCACATACTACAGCCACTTCTGTGCCACTGCCTGCAGTGTGGACCACCACCAGCTGACTGCTGCGGTTGTACAGAAACATCTCAAGTGAGGTGATGGTATAAATAGAAATGCTGGGCCTGTAAGAAAACTTTTCAAAAGAATCTCTGTGCTGCTTACTCTGGTCCACCCATCTGCCCCTAGGTCCATTCTCTGCCCTGCCCTGCCCCATGTTCCAGAAGGCTGACCCCTCCAAGGACAACATGACCCAATTTCTCTTGTTGACTGACTTTCTGATAGGCAGAGCCAATGGGAGGCGGGAGGTCAGAGGGCAGCAAGGAGAGAAGGGCTGGGGCATTGGTTCCAACCTCCCTCCCTGTCTTTTGTCTCTCTACAGATACCGCCCCCCCAAACCCCAACTAGTGGACTGCACTCTTGCAGGCTCCAGTACCACTATTTCCCTCCACCGCTGAAGTCCAGAGGCGCTGACAACTTCCCGCTTTGCCAGTTCTGGGGTGAAATCCCCTTTTAGCTGCCTTGACCTGCCTCCCCCTCTGCAAACAGTCCTTTCATTAATGTTTCTTCACTTGAAGTGACTGAATGAGATTCTGTTTCCTGCCTGGACCCTCCTTATAAGCCCTCTGCACTCAATTTTCCTCCTCCAGCCAGTGAAGTCAATGATCACACCCAAACCTGTTTAGGGTAGAATTTATGCCAATGAAAAAACGATGAAAACTTCCCTGGTGGTCCAGTGGTGGAGAATCTGCCTGCCAATCAATGCAGGGGACCTGGGTTTGACCCCTGGTCTGGGGAGATTCCACTTGCTGCAGGGGAACTAAGACCACGAGTCCCAACGACTAAGCCCATTTGCTCCAACTACTGAAGCTGAGTGCCCTAAAAGCCCGTGCTCTGCAATGACAGAAACCACTGCAGTGGGAAGCCCACGAACTGCCACGAAGACCAGCTCCCACTCGCTGCAAATAGAGAAAGCCCTCGAGCAGCAATGGAGATCCAGCACAGCCAAAAATAAACAAAATTAAAAAAAAAAAGACGAGCTGTGTGGCAGGGGAGTGCTGGGGTCCACCCAGCTGAAATCTCTAGCCAAGAGGGGTGCCTTCAGCTTTAGAATAAAAAGAATCAAGGTGTTGATTTTTGTTCTTGGAGCTGATAACCCCCCCTCCCCCGCTTTCCACTCCTGAACATCAGGGTACTAGACAGAAACTTTTCTGGATACTATTTAGAGTTGGTGGGAGTGTTTCTTCCCTTCTTTGAACTTCCTCCATTGGCTGGTCTTCCTGAGCAGGATCCTCGCCTAAAATCCCCAGCTAACCATGGCACTACCATGACACGGGCAGCATCTTCTCTTTGGCATCCTTGCCCATCACATCCGGGCGCCTCACTCTCTCTGGGATTTCAGCCCACACTGGCCAGGTGTCCCACCACCATCGTCTCACAGGAGCCCATGGGGGGTCTGGTTTCCAGACGTTCACGTATCGCCTCAGTGTGTGTGTGTGGTTCTTTGTGTGACGGCATCGCGGATGCACAATCCAGACTTGCTAGTTCCCCGCCTGCACGCCAGGGGACCCTCTATGTCACAGTCTCCAGGAAGTCAGTCCTCCTAGACTCAAGTAGCAGCAGAAGAGACTACAGGTTCCACTCGTGGAATGAGAGGGGCTGGCTAGTCATAAAGGGCTAAGGTGTGATGCCTCCCTTTAAAGAAGGAATACTGCTGCTGCTGCTGCTGCTGCTAAATCACTTCAGTCGTTTCCGACTCTGTGCGACCCCATGGACTGCAGCCCACCAGGCTCCCCCGTCCTTGGGATTTTCCAGGCAAGAGTACTGGAGTGGGTTGCTGTTGCCTTCTCCGAGCTGTATAAAGATGGGTTATGAGGCAGGAATGACAGACAACTGGTTCAATTACTGTTTGGGAGAAAACATAACAAATGATTCTACTTATTCTGACTTTATTTTATACAACTCAAAGAAATTTCTAAGTCTCCTGAACTACTGTTCTCTCGTGTAATGTCATAGTCACAATCCAATATAATGTTTTCAAATCCAAGTGGTTTCTTTTCATCACTCATTCTCCCATTCCCTTCTCACCCAGTCTCACCCACATCCTCCCACCTGTGGTGCATTTTCCTAATGCTCTCTTTCTCCTGGACAACTTTCCATGGAATGGAACATTTAATTAGCTATTTCTCAAAGCCAAAGCCTCCAGATTCCTTGCTGGCCACAACTTGGAGTAGTAACCATGTGCAGCCAGCTGGGTCAGCTCATCTCCAAGGTCTCTATTCAGGTTGTTCACAGATGCTTATAGCTTAACAAGACTTTCCACCACAGTGTGTTTCAAGGCAGCCAAGGTTACGACTGGGGCTGCCCCACACCAGGCTCCCAGGGAGAACTCAGGAGGTGAATTATGTCTTGGATGCCCTTGGTGCTTTCCACCATCCTGCAGCCCTGAGGGCTCAGGATGGGCTAATGTCGTTGAACTCCTCAATCATGGCAACAAGAGCCGTGCTGGTGAAGGGAGCTTTCCAGTGGAATTTTAAAAGTTCAGAATTAAGAGACTTTCCTGGTGGTGCAGTGGTTAAGACTCTGTGCTTCCAATGCAAGGGGCATGAGTCTGATCTCTGGTTGGGGAACTAAGATCCCACATGCCATGCAGTGTGGCCAAAAATAAAATAAACACCAGGAAGATATTTCTTCATTAAAAAAATAAAAGTTCAGAATTAAGACCTCTCTTTCCATTATGCAGTCAGTAATCCAAGCACCTGTCTCCAAGGATGCCACAGAATGAGTGGATTACAGAAACAGGGAGAACGGTTAAGCATGGGATGTGCCCAGTATAATGTGCTGGGCAGAGCAGGTAAAATAATGATTCACACCCTACATCTGATCTTGCAAAGAACTGCCAGGGAAAGTCTGAGTGGAAAAGCAGGGCACAATCTAGCCAGACACTGGCATGTATAACCACTTCTCCCCACCTCTAATCCTGACCAACAGAAAAATCATGAAGCTGTCCCAAGCTCAGGAACCAATGTGTGTCTACGCTGGGTGCCAACATATGTCAGGGGAAAGCATCTGAGAGCCACAGACCCTCAGGCTCCATGAGGCACCCTCGACTGGATCAAATACAGTGACCACTCCCTTCTGAACACACATGGGCATTTCTGATTGCCTCTCATGCCAACCAATTTTGACCACCTTTTGCTGTGTTATCAATAAACTGTAGGGGATCTTAACAAAAACCAGGTTTCTTCCTCTCCAAATTACAATCATTGATCAAAATCTTTGGCCTTTGCTATTAGAATTTAAAATGAGACTCTAGTTATATCTGAATCAATAAAGATGACTACATATGTGATGGATTTTTCACTGCAGGATCTCAAAAAGTCTTGCAATCCTGAGCTTTGATTTCAACCATTTTTCACACAGAAAGGTTGACACCTTTAGTGGGTCATGGAATCAATTCAGATAGAAATGAAGTAAAATATCACACAATACATCACTTACAGTAAGGAGAAGCATCACCTTAAATATTACACAGAAAATCTTCCTTTGCAGAGGGCCACACTCACAGTGGAAGAAATTGTGGATCAGCTGCCAAGTATGAACCTCTCCCACCCATTCCTTACCTGTGGACAACTTTCCTGGGCACATGGGTGCTGCCCCGAGCAGACAGTGGGGGCTTTGGTCACCCAATAAAGTGACAGGGCAGTGAAAGGACATCTTTAATCCTTGACCAAAAAAGAGGGTAGCAGTGGACGCACCAATACCATTACATGAATTCAACGTCTTCTCTCGCTGTGGCTCTCACGTCAAGCTCCCACCATCTTTTTCTCCTTTCCTTTCTATGAAGATCTTCAAACTGAAGTCTTCACTTCCTATATTTATTTTCTCAACTTCTATCCACTCCTCCACCTTCTGCAAACTGGCTTCCACTCCCCAAAGGCCACCAAAACTGTTCTGGCTAGGATCATTACTGACATCCCTCTTGAAAGTCAAATGGCTTTCAGACATCATCCTGTATGATTATTTCAAAACTCCTCAGTAATTCATTAATCGTAAAAATAGCAATGATGGACAATGTGTGTTGAGACAGCGTTTCCCGATGAACATTTAATGCTGCACACTGTCCTGAGCATTTTATGTGAGCTGTCTCATAACCATCTTGCAGGTGGCCATTATGATTTTTCTCACGTAAGGATGAGGGACCTAGGCTTAGACAGTCTAAGGAAGGTCCCTCGGCTGGAGTGTGGCAGTGCTGAGACTTGAATTCAGGTCTTTCTGACTCCAGGCCCAGGGCTCTTGCCACCTCTCCTCCTTGGGCTCCGGCATCACAGCTCTCTACCTGGAGCTTCTGCTTCTCCAGCTGTCCTACACTGGCCCCTCTACAGTCTCCCTTTCTCATTACCTCAAAGAACCTTCAAATCTATCTCCTTAACTCAGACTTTTCTCCTAAACTCCAAACATGTGGCTGCCTATGGGCCTTTCTCACCCAGATGCCCTGGGGACATCCAAGAATCGAGAGGACCTAAAGAGAGTTTCCTTTCCTTTCCTCTCATGGTACCTCTTGCTTCTGTTCTTCCGTTTATTTATTCATTCAAATATTTGGGAGTGCTTACAAGGTGTCAGGCAATACTCCAGCAATACTAGAAATACCTAGAACACAATGGACCAAGTCCCACTCTTACTCTAGTGGAGGATGCAGATCATGAACAAATACATACACAATGTCAGGTGGTGAAATGTGCTATGAAGAAAACAAAAATGTGGTAAGGGGTGAGAGAATGACACGGTGTTTCGAAGGGCTGTCTCCTCAAGAAGCAGAGGGATACGGATGTGGTGGTTAACAGTGCCTCTGTCTCTTAGCTGTCCAAGATGGGAAGTTTGTGGGTGTGCTCAACTTTGCCCTCTGGCTCACTGCACACATTCACTTTCCACCAACTCATGCCTCTTTCACCTAAACCCTCCATACTGTACTGGCTTGGCTCGAAGATCAACGTCTCTGAGTCTGCACCTGGTTTTGGTCTTTTCCCCCTACACTGAGCCTTATCTTGCTGCCAAAATAATCTTTCCAAAACAAAAATCTGTTCATGTTTTCTGCTTGCTGTAAATCTCTCACTGGTATTCATTTCCTACAGGATAGAGTCCCTGATTCTAAGAGAGATTTTCAGTTCCCTGTATTCTGGGTCCATCTTCCCTTTCCCTGTCTCGTCTCCTGCCACACCCCTGGTGAATACACCATGTTCTTCCCCTCTACCTGTCTTGGCACACACAAGCTGTTTCTCTCACTCAGAACACTTCTCACACTCCCACCCGCAAATCCCTACACATCCTTCTGGATCAAATTCAATCACCCCCTTCTGTGAAGACTTCCTCAACTCCCCAGCCAGAATTGTTCACTTTTCCCCATCTTCCAGTTGTTCTATGGCTATGCCTCTACTGTCATATTTGTAATACTCTGATATAAGGGTCTGGGTTTCATTCCTTCAATAAATACTTTTGAGCACCCACCATGTGCCAGCCATCATTCTCAGTGGATGTAGCTATGGATACAGCTATAAGTGAGGCCAAACAAGATCTCAGCTCTCATGGAGATTATGCTCTAATACAGTATGTCTCCTACATTGGGCTGAACCCATGTCTCCAGTGGTATTAACAAGCCCCTATTTTGTGTTCAATGTATAGCTTCACCTTGGCAGATCCCAAGGAAAGAGAGAAGAATGTGACAGGCTATTCACTGACTGAGATCACCTATGCCATGAATCTGATCCATGGTAGGCAGTGAACAAATATTTTTGGATGAAGGAAATTGTGGAAATTATTTTACTTCCCACTCTGTGGACAAGAGAATAAAGAAATAGAACAATTAATTCATATCCCACGAACAATGAGCCTTTGAATCCCACAAATCTAGACAAATTCAGAACACACTTTGTTCTGAATCACAAGAGGCTTCTTTTCACTACATTAGCAACACTCCCGTTTTTAAATTTAATGTAAAGTGTAGATGAAAGAATCCTGCTGTTGCTGCTGCTCAGTCACTCAGTTATGTCTGACTCTTTGAGACCCTTGTGGACTGTAGCCCTTCAGGCTCTTCTGTCCATGGAATTTCCCAGGCAAGAATACTGGAGTGGGTTGCTGTTTCCTCCTCCATGTGACCTTCCTAACCCAGAGATCAAAAGCTTGAAAATTCTGCTGTTAGGCAGTAATGTCTTCAGAGCTCAACATGGGAAAGTCCATCATTTAAGACCTGTAATGGTCTGTTTTCTCAACTATAATAAGAGTGGGGCTTGGTCTCTGTGTTTAAGTACTTTTAGTGCTTAGAATAGGGCTTGGCACCTCAGAGGAACTCATAAATATTTCAATGAATAAATGAAGGGACAAACAGAGAGGAAGAGGCATGATGAAAGAAGAGATCTCCAGGGAGAGGGAGTTAATTCATTTTCAGCCTTCTTGATTCTTGGGTGTCCATGGGACATCTAGGTGTGAAAGGCCAATAGACAGAAACACATTTGGGGTCAACAGATGGTGCATTCCAAGGAAAGACTGAACAACTCTTTGAGGGGGTCACTTTGTTTGAATAAAAACAATATTAAGAATCCCAATACATATAAATAAATAAAACAGAATAGGTAAAAGCAAAAATAAAGATATGATAAAACTTTTACACTCTGCAGAAAAGAAATAGCTTTTGACACTAAAGGGGGAAAATTAAATTAAAATAAGCAAATAAAACACAACAATCTAGAATAGCAAGAACAGAATTTAAAACCAGGCAAAGTCAGTATCATTTAGCAAAGACTGAAATAAAAAATAGATGAATCTCAAAGGTCAATTCCTTGGATATATTTTTTATGCCATCAAATGGTGAATATATGAAAATTATATAGAAATCAGTAAGATTCTGGATGAACTATTCCAGGTCTACACACACTCTACTACAGTCAGAAAGAGAATATTTATTAAACAGGCAGCAAGTATTTAAAGCCCCCAGGTGTTTATGTTCTTTGGGCCAAGAGTCCCACTTCTAAGACCTTATCTTAACAAAATAGTTCAACTGTATGCACCATAGAAGCATCAAAACATCTGAAAGGAAAACTGAAAAAAAAAAAAAAACCCAAATGTCCAACATTCAGTGAAGAGTTAAACCAATGAGGGTAGTTATACACCATGGAATATCATGTAACCACAAAAAATATCAATCTGATGGTTCAGCAAAAACAGAAAGAAAGTATATAAGACAATGCTAAATTGAAAAGTAGAATATAAAATGATTATGGACACTCTGTATCTATGTGTAAAATTTATTCAAGGAAGAAAGACAATTAAAAGTAAATGACTGAGGATTTAAAGATGGCGGAGGCGTAGGTGGACATGGAGTACATCTCTCTCCACGGATAAATCAGGAATACACCTTCAGACACAGAAGTGCGTGCAGAACACCAGCTGAGAGCAGACAGGAGTGCCTGACCAGTGGAAAAGAATATATAGAACCAGACAAAACTCAGTAGGATGAAGGAACTAGGGGCAAAAACAGGAGTGTTAGCAAGACTGGACCTGCCCTCAGCGGGTGGGGGAACTGAAGCAAGGATCTGATCCCCATATCAGGGCAACTGTCTGAGTCAGAGGAGAAACATTTAAGTCTGAGAGGGAAACAGCTGATCTGTGGTAGCCTAAATGGAAGGAGAGTCAGACAGTCCTTGCTGCAGCCATACATATTCTGGAAAGGGATGAGGTCCCCTGGAAGGTGCAGTGGCTGGGAGCTGGAGTTTAGGGATTGTGGAGCAATCCCAGGGCAAGGGCTGCTGTTGATTGCGGAGAGACAGATCGAGGGGATGTGAGGGAGGAGACTGTGGTGAGAAATGCCTATGGAGGAAAGCTGGGCAGCCGTGGAAGCAAGGCGATACTGCATAGTGGGTGGAGCCATCACCGTAGCCTCTCTCTCCCTACAATAGCCAGCAGTGGCAGCTGAACAAGAAAAGCTGGCCCAGAGAGTGCCTGACGCACTGAACTACAGAATAGGACCCCACCCAGGGTGCTCCTTTAAGTGCCTGACACCCCGATCTACAGAGTAGGATCCAAACCAGGGGGTCCTCTCTATGTGCCTGATGCACCAAACAACAGAGAAGGACCCCAGGCAAGGAAGCCTTGTAAGTGCCTGAACGGGCAGAGCTATGGAGAAAGACTGGCCAAAGAGGCCTTCTGATCACCAGCTACAAGAGAATCGAAGAAAGACTCTCTGATAGGGACATAACTCCTACAGCAAAGGCAGTCCATGTCCCTGCACATTTGGTGCCTCCAGGGTCCCTGCAAGCCAAGCAGCTGCACCACCTTCATGTTCAACTCTCACTGGGGCAGAGCTGCCACAGACAAAAAAAAGGCTTGCGTCTATGCATGCAGGGTTGCTTCGGTCGTGTCCAACTCTTTGTGGCCCTGTAGACTGCGGTCTGCCAGGCTTCTCTGTCAGGGGGTTCTCCAGGCAATACAGGAAGTATTGGTCAATACTGGTTGCCATACCCTTCTGTTGCTGCTGCTAAGTCACTTCAGTCATGTCCGACTCTGTGCAACCCCATAGATGGCAGCCCACTAGGCTCCTCTGTCCCTGGGATTCTCCAGGCAAGAATACTGAGGTGGGTTGCCATTTCCTTCTCCAATGCATGAAACTGAAAAGTGAAAGTGAAGTCGCTCAGTGATGCCCGACTCTTAGCGACCCCATGGACTGCAGCCTACCAGGCTCCTCCGTCCTTGGGATTTTCCAGGCAAGAGTACTGGAGTGGGGTGCCACTGCCTTCTCTGCCATACCCTTCTAGAGCATTATATTTCCTGCTGTCCTAGCCATCAACTCCCCTGAGTACCTGGTGCTGCCAGAACCCCTTCGACCCAAGCAGCTGCACCACCTCCACACCTGGCCCTCACAGGGGCAAACCCAAGTGCTCCAGGGCATCCTCAAGAGCAAACCCCAGGGGACGACCCACATGCAGAAGTGGAAATAAAACCACAATTGAAACCCAGAGGCAGTGTGGCTAAGGAAGAAGACCTCAAACCTTCCCACCAGCTGTATAAGCTTCAGATTAAATCCACATGATCAACTAGGCAGACTCTGTGTCTATAGAATATATAAAAGAACATTGAGAGCTTTCACAAAATAAAATGCACCAGTTCTGATAGCCGTGGACATTGGAGGCAAGAACACATAGACGTAGGACAAGATTAGAATCTAAGCCGCCCCCACAACAGATCCAGAGATCAGCACAGTGACAGGTCCAGAGATCAGCACAGTGTTGGAGGGCCTCCGTGGGAGGTAAGGTGGACTGTGACTCCCAGTGAAGGAAAGGACTCTGAGAGAAGTGACTCAAGAAAAACATCTATTATTCCTATGTTTTGACTTGTTCTGTAGATTCTTTGGATTTTTTTTCCCCTTTTCCCCTCCTCTGTTGTAGTTGTCAAATTTATTGGCACTATGAAATCTAATTCAGCTTTTGAGCTTTTTTCTTTTCTCAGCCACATTTTTTTATTGTTGTTATAAACCTCTGCCTCTACATTGGGCTTTTGCAGTTCTGTGGAGTTTTCCTTGTTTTTTTCCTTTTTCTCTCTTTTTAGCTTTAATTAATTTTTCTACATTTATTCCTTTGTTTGCTTTTCCTACTGTTACTTTCCCCTTGCAGTTAATCTTTAATGTATATAAATCTTCTTTATCTACCTATATTTCACCTTGCATATCTATTCTTTGTTTCTTTTCTTTCTTTCCTTTCCTCTCAATATATTTGTTAGTTTTATTTTCTTCGCTTTATTCCCCAATTGGCACTTTGCTTTAGTTTTATTTTCCAGTTTGTGCTTTAGTAAGTTTTGCTCTTAACTGGTAGATATAATTTTTGGCTTCCTTTATTCACCAGATCAACCTATTGTACTTTATTTTTGTTGGACTCTTGATTTTGATTATGTGTGTATATGCATATGTATATATTCAGTCACACTTTTTTATATTCAGTCACACACATATAATTTTTGATTTTGTTTGTTTAACAGGTCAATCTACTGTACTTTGTTTTAATTGGACTGTTTTTACTTTGCTTATGGGTGCATATGTGTATGTGTATATTCCATTATTTTAATTATTATTTATCTGATTTTGTAACTTCCATTTGTCTGGGGTTCATCTTTGGTTTCTCACTTTGGGGTATCTGTTTTAAGCTCACTTAATGCCATAACAAATCACTTGTGAAATCTTCATTTCTAACCAGAGATCAAGCCCCGAGCCTTTTGAGTGGGAGCACTGACTCCAAGACCCTAGAATACCTGAGTATTAACACTAGGGAGTATCAAATAGTGAGAACTCACACAAAGGAAACCACTTGAGTACAAGACCCAGCATCACCCAACCCCCAGTAGCATCCTAGTAGCATCCTGTGCAGGACACCTCATCTAAACAACAAACAATAAAAATACAAACCCAATCATCAGCAGACAGGATTACCACCTCACTCAGCCTTGCCCAACAGAGGACAAACACACACACACACACACACAAACTCAGTATAAATCTCACTCTATCTGAAGCTTACACAAACCACTGGACCAACCTTAGGAGGCCAAAAACCAAAAGAAAGAAAGAATTCAACCCTGAAGCCTGGGAAAAGGTGACCTCAAACACAATAAGTTAAAAAAATTATGAAAAGGCAGATAAATACTACACAAATGAAGGAACAAACTAGAAAAACAGAAGTCCAAATAAATGAAGAGGAAATAGGCAAATTCCCTGAAACAGAATTCAGAATAATGATAGTAAAGATGATCAAAAATCTTGAAAACAAAATGGAGAAAATACAAGAATCAATTAACAAAGATCTAGAAGAATTAAAGAAAAAACATACAGAGACATACAACACAATTACTGAAATTAAAAATACTCTGGAAAGAATCAATAGCATATTAATAGAATATCTGAAGCAGAAGAACGAATCAGTGAGCTGGAAGATAAAATGGTGGAAATAATTTCTGAAGAGCAGAATAAACTCTGGGACAATATCAAATGCACCAACATTCAAATTACAGGGGTCCCAGAAGACGAGAAAAAGAAAGGGTATGAGAAAATTTTTGAAGAGATTATAGTTGAAAATTTCCCCAACATGGAAAAGGGAATAGTCTATCAAGTCCAAGAGGCACAAAGAGTCCCATACAGAATAAACCCAAGGAGAAACACACCAAGATACATACTAATCAAACTAACAGAATAAACACAAAGAAAGAATCTTAAAAGCAGCAAGGGAAAAGCAACAAGTAACATACAAGGGAAACCCCATAAGTTTAACAGCTGATCTTTCAGCAGAAACTCAGCAGGCCAGAAGGGAATGGCAGGATATATTTAAAGTACTGAAAGGGAAAAATCTATAGCCAAGATTACTGTACCTGGTAAGGATCTCATTCAAAATTGATGGAGAAATAAAAAGCTTTTCAGACAAGCAAAAGTTACGAAAAGTTAAGAGAATTTAGTACCACCAAACCAGCTTTACGACAAGTGTTAAAGGGACTTATATAGTCAAGAAATACAAGAGAAGTAAAAAGATCTACAAAATCAACTTCAAACAATTAAGAAAATGGCAATAGGAATGTATATATCAATAATTACTTTAAATGTAAATGGATTAAATGCTCCAACCAGAAAACACAGACTGGCTGAATGGATACAAAAACAAGACCCATATATATGCTGTCTACAAGAAACCCACTTCAGACCTAAAGACACATATAGGCTGAAAGTGAGAGGATGGAAAAATATATTCCATGCAAATGGGAAGCAAAGAAAGCTGGAGTAGCAATCCTTATATCAGACAAAACAGAGCTTAATATAAAGAATACTACAAGAGATAAGGAAGGATAGTTCAATTTACTTCAGTCACTCAGTTGTGTCCGACTCTTTGAGACCCCACAGACTGCAGCACGCCAGTCCTCCTTGTCCATCACCAACTCCTGGAGTTTACCCAAACTCATATCCATTGAGTTGGTGATGCCATCCAACCCTCTCATCCTCTGTCATCCCCTTCTCCTCCTGCCTTCAATCTTTCCCAGCATCAGGGTCTTTTCAAATGAGTCAGCGCTTCACATCAGGTGGCCAAAGTATTGGAGTTTCAGCTTCAACATAAGCTTCCAATGAACACTCAGGACTGATTTCCTTTAGGATGGACTCGTTGGATCTCCTTGCAGTCCAAGGGATTCTCAAGAGTATTCTCCAACACCACAGTTGTAGCATCAATTATTCGGCACTCAGCTTTCTTTATAGTCCAACTCTCACATCCATACATGACTACTGGAAAAACCTTGACTAGACAGACCTTTGTTGGCACTACATAATGATCAAGGGATCAATCCAAGAGGAAGACATAATAATTGTAAATATCTATGCATCCAACATAGGAGTACCTCAATACATAAGACAAACACTAACAGACATAAAAGGAGAAATTGACAGTAACACAATAATAGTAGAAGACTTTAATTAGGAGACTTTAACAGAAAATTAATAAGGAAACACAAGTCTTAAATGATACATTAGATGAGATGGATCTCACTGATATCTTTAGGACATTCCATCCAAATGCACAAGAATACACTTTCTTCTCAAGTGTACATGGAACATTCTCCAGGATAGACCACATCTTGGATCACAAATCAAACCTGAGTAAATTTAAGAAAACTGAAATTGTATCAAGCATCTTCTCTGACCACAACACTATGAGACTAGATATCATTTATAAGAAAAAATCTGTAAGAAACACAAACACATGGAGATTAAACAATACATTTCTAAATAACCAACAGGTTACTGAAGAAATCAAAAGGGAAATCAGAAAATTTCTAGAAACAAATGACAATGAAAACACGATAACTCAAAACCTATGGGATGCAGCAAAAGCAGTTCTAAGAGGGAAGTTTATAGCAATACAATCCGACCTCAAGAAAAAGAAAAACATTGAATAGAAGACCTAATTTTACACCTAAAACAACTAGAAAAAGAAGAACAAAAAAATTCCAAAATTAGTAGAAGGAAAGAAATCATAAAGATCTGAGCAGAAATAAATAAAAAAAAATGAAAGAAACAATAGTAAAGATTAATAAAACTAAAAGCTGATTCTTTGAGAAGATAAACAAAATTGACAAACCTTTAGCCAAACTCATCAAGGAAAAAAGAAAGAAGGATCAAATCAACAAAATTAGAAATGAAAATGGAGAGGTTACAACAGACAATGGGGTGACCCCCCCATGTCACACATTGGCAAGGCTGGCAAAATTACAGGGTATCTCTGAAGAGGGCACCCTGGGGCAAGCACATCTCGCTCTGTTGAAGGGGATCCATGACCCTGTCACTCTACTGTCTGGAGGGGACCATAACCAAGAAAGAAAAGTTGTCATGTCAGGCAGCTTTCTGGACTTGGAGTTGTGTTAATGAATAAGTGATGACTTGCTGACCAGAAAAAAAAAGAGAGAGAGAGAGAGACTATTATGAACAACTGTATGGCAATAAAATGGATAACCTGGAAGAAATGGACAGATTCTTTGAAAAGTTCAATCTTTTAAGATTGAACTAGGAAGAAATAGAAATAATGAACAACCCAATTACAAGCACTGAAATTGAAGCTGTGATCAAAAATCTCTCAGAAAACAAAAACCCAGGACTAGATGGCTTCACAGGAGAATTCCATCAAACATTTAGAGAAGAGCTATTGCCTATCCTTCTAAAACTTTTTCAAAACTCTTTCAGAAAATTGCAGAGGAAGGAACACTTTCAAACTCATTCTACGAAGCCACTATCACACTGATACCAAAACCAGACAAAGACAACACACAAAAAAAGAAAACTACAGGCCAATATCACTGATGAACATAGATGCAAAAATCCTCAACAAAATTTTAGCAAACAGAATTCAGCAACACATCAAAAAGCTCATACACCATGATCAAGCTCGGTTTATTCCAGGGATGCAAGGATTCTTCAATATACGGAAATCAATCAATGTGATACACCACATTAACAACTTGAAAGATAAAAACCATATGATAATCTCAATAGATGCAGAAAAAGCCTTTGACTAAATTCATAAATGGGTATTTATGATTAAACTTTTAAATGCACATTAAAAAATGTGCATAGAAGGAACCTACCTCAACATAGTAAAGCCAATATATGATAAGCCTACAGCAAACATTATTCTCAATGGTAAAAAGTTGAAAGCATTCCCCCTGAGGTCAGGAACAAGACAAGGGTGTTCACTTTTACCACTATTATTCAACATAGTTCTAGAAGTCCTAGCTACAGCAGACAAGAAAAAGAAATAAAAGGAATTCAGATTGGAAAAGAAGAAGTAAAGTTCTCACTGTTTGCAGATGACATGATACTGTACATAGGAAACCCTAAAGATAGTATCAGAAAATTACTAGAGCTAATCAGTGAATTTAGCAAAGCTGCAGGATACAAAATCAATACATAGAAATCACTTGCATTTCTATATACTGACAATGAAAATACAGAAAGAAATTAAGGAATCAATCCTATTCACCATTGCAACAAAAAGAAGTATCTAGGAATAAATTTACCTAAAGAGACAAAAGAACGGTACACAGAAAATTGTAAGACACTAATGAAAGAAATCAAAGGTGACATAAACAGATGGAGAGATGTTCTGTGTTCCTGGGTAGGGAGAATCAATATTGTGAAAATGACTATATTAACAAACACAATCTACAGATTCAATGTGATCCCTATCCAATTACCAATGACATTTTTCACAGAACTAGAACAAAAAATTTCACAATTCATATGGAAACACAAAAGACCTGAATAGCCAAAGTGGTCTTGAGAAAGAAGAATGGAGTGGAGGAAACAAACTCCCTGACTTTAGATTATACTACAAAGCTACAGTCATCAAGACAGTATGGTACTGGCACAAAAACAGAAATATAGACCAATGGAACAAGATAGAAAGCTCAGAAATAAACCCATACACCTATGGGTACCTAATTTTTGACAAAGGAGGCAAGAATATAAAATGGGGCACACAGCCTCTTCAATAAATGGTGCTGGGAAAACTGGACAGCTACATGTAAAAGAATGAAATTAGAACACTCCCTAACACCAAACACAAAGATAAACTCAAAATGGATTAAAGACCTAAATGCAAGACCAGAAACTATAAAACTCTTAGAGAAAAACATAGGCAGAACACTTGATTACATAAATCAAAGCAAGATCTTCTATGACCCACCTACTAGAGTAATGGAAATAAAAACAAAAGTAAACAGGTGGGATCTGATTAAACATAAAAGCTTTTGCACAGCAAAAGAAACTATAAGCAAGGTGAAAAGACAACCCTCAGAATGGGAGAAAACAATAGCAAATGAGACAACTGACAAAGGATTAATTTCCAAAATATACAAGTAGCTCATACAACTCAATACCAGCAAAATAAACAACCCAATCAAAAAGTGGGAAAAAGACCCAAGCAGACATTTCTCCAAAGAAGACACACAAATGGCTAACAAACACATGAAAAGATGCTCAACATCGCTCATTATTAGAGAAATGCAAATCAAAACTACAATGAGATATCACCTCACATCAGTCAGAATGGCCATCATCAAAAACTCTACAAACAATAAATGCTGGAGAGGGTATAGAGAAAAGGGTGGCTCAGATGGTAAAGCATCTGCCTGCAATGCAGGAGACCCAGGTTTGATCCCTGGGTCAGGAAGATCCCCTGGAGAAGGAAATGGCAATCCACTCCAGTACTCTTGCCTGGAAAATTCTATGGATGGAGGAGCCTGGTGGGCTACAGTCCATGGGGTCGCAAAGAGTCGGACATGACTGAGCAACTTCACTTTCTTCTTTCTTTCCTGCACTGTCAGTGGGAATGTAAATTGATATAGCCACTATGGAAGAAGGTATGGAGATTTCTTAAAAAACTAGGAATAAAACCACATGACCCAGAAATCCCACTCCTAGGCATATACCCTGAGGAAACCAAAATTGAAAGACACATGTATCCCATTGTTCATTGCAGCACTATTTACACTATTTACAACAGATGAATGGATAAATAAGTTGTGGTACCTATACACAATGGAGTATTACTCAGCCATAAAAAGGAATGCCTTTGAGTCAGTTCTAATGAGGTGGATGAACCTAGAACCTATTATAGTGAAGTCAGAAAGAGAAAGATAAATATTGTATTCTAATGGATATATACAGAATCTAGAAAAATGGAACTGAAGAATTTATTCACAGGGCAGCAATGGAGAAACAGACAGAGAGAATAGACTTGTGGACATGGGGAGAGGGGAGGAGAGGGTGAGATATAACATGGAAACTTACATTACCATATGTAAAATAGATGGCCAAGGGGAATTTGCTGTATGGCTCAGGAAACTCAGACAGGGGCTCTGTGTCAACCTGGAGGGGTAGGATGGGGAGGGAGATGGGAGAGGGCTTCAGGAGGGAGGGGATATACGTATGCTGCTGCTGCTGCTAAGTCGCTTTAGTCGTGTCCGACTCTGTGAGACCCTGTAGACGGCAGCCCACCAGGCTCCCCCATCCCTGGGATTCTCCAGGCAAGAACACTGGAGTGGGTTGCCATTTCCTTCTCCAATGCATGAAAGCGAAAAGTGAAAGTGAAGTCGCTCAGTCGTGTCCGACTCCTAGCGACCCCATGGACCGCAGCCCACCAGGCTCCTCCGTCCATGGGATTTTCCAGGCAAGAGTACTGGAGTGGGGTGCCATTGCCTTCTCCAATTACTGAAGTCCAAGCACCCTAGAGCCCATTCTCTGCAGCAACAGAAGCCACTGCAATGAGAAGTCCATGCACTGCAACAAAGAGTAGCCCCCACTTGCTGCAAACAGAGAAAGCCCACATGTAGCAACAAAGACTGAGTGCAACCAAAAAAAATAAAATAAAATAAAGAAGTAAATGATCCAAAGTTGGTAATAAATATTAAGGCTGCTAGATAATAAATTTTCTTTTTAGAAGGTCTGTTTTACTAGTAACAATAATTGCTAATACTTATGGAAGACTTTCAATACTAACTACTTTAAATGTTCATTTTCTCATAACAAGCCTATTAATACTATTAATACTCTTATCTTACAGATTAAAAAAAAAAAACACCAAACGGTTTAGAGAGAGTCACTGACCAAGATCACATGGGGATTAGGTGGGAGATCTGAGACTAGATGCTGGTCTGGCTCATATCAAAGTCCAGGCTTTTAATCACTCTGTGATACTTCTGCTTAGTTTTATTTTCCAGTTAAAACATGTATTGTTTAAAAAATAAGGTCAGAGTAAAATCAAATGCCATTTCCTTTCTACTGAAAGAGGTGCTGAGACCTTCAGTGGGTTGGCTGTAAGTCTTAGAAATCAGTGTGTTGAGAAGTGGAGGAGAGGGATGGCCAACACAGAGATGTCAAGGGCTCGGACCAGAGGGGAGGGAGCAAACACAGACCCCACCATGGTACGCACCTCTTCGAGTGCTTTGCCTACATAATTCTCCTTCTTGACAGCCTCTTGGAGCTCCATGGCCTGCTGCACGTACATTTTCCCAGCTAGGATTTCATTCTCCAGCATGGAGAGCTCCTTCAACGAAATGGGCCAATTCAACCTTTCTAATGCCTCGTTCAAAGCTGCCTTGTTTTCTAAGTACCGCATTGGTTTGTTTGCATCTAACCTAGAGGAGGGAGAAGAAAGAGAAAAGTAATGTGATCATAACAGAAAACATATGGAAAGATGGTTTTTCAGTCAACCCTCCCCTGAGAAACATCTGTCGGAGCAGATGTCAGGTGTTGACAGAATTGCAGCCACGCCTTCTTGTCCACTGGGGCTTTGGTAGTTTGCACAAGTTAAAAATAATCATCTCTGAGTCATGGAAGGCCCTTTTCCCCATTATTTAATTTGATGGTCTGATTTTATAGAACTTTGTTACACGAGTTTTTTTTTTTCCAACAATTTTTTTTCAGCATGTTTGGAACCCATTCCTTTCTACTTAGGTCTAACGTTTGGCAGAAGCAAAAGCAAGTTTCAAAGAGATTTCACACAGCTATGTCTAGCAGTGACTCTGGAAAACAAGTAAACACTAAACCCAAATATTTGTCTCAGTGCAATAATTCTTCTAATAGCTCATTTTAGCTACCTTTATCTCCTGTCCTCTTGTAAGCCTAAATAGGCCTATATTTTCCGGTTTCACTGATTTGGTTCACAAAGAACAGAAGCCAAACTTTCTATCAGCTGATGAACAGGCTGCATGATTCCAGGGAAAGCCAGTGGGGTGTGGAGGGCCCAAGTTCTAAATTCTATTTCCAGTCCCAGCTACTTCTGAGTCAGATATTCATGGAAGGAGGTACAGAGAGGGCGATGGATAGATTGAGTGAGGGAGATATGGGGAGAAGAACATTTCATAATTATCATTCTCTTATTGCTGAAGGTGTCACGTCTTTTTATTTTTTTAAGTGTGTGTTGTGTGTGTTGGAAGAGCACACTGTAAACCCAGCACAATCACAGGACTCAATTCACAGATAAACTTGTCTCCAGAAGACAGCAAAAATCCTTATTAAAAATCTAAATGGGAGTGATGTCAGGAAAATAGTAAAATGAGAAACCCCAGACCTCATTCCCCCACAGAAATGCCGACAATAATATGTGGACAAACTGCCTTTGTGAGAATTCCAAGAAGCCAGTTAAAAGGTACCAGCTCGGAGAAGGAAATGGCAACCCACTCCAGTATTCTTGCTTGGAAAAGTCCATGGACAGAGGAGCCTGGCAGGCTGCAGTCCATGGGGTTACATGACTGAGCATGTGTGCATGAGGGTGGAGGGTCACGGGTTGGTAGCAATAAACTGGTAGAACTAAAAAAAAAAAAAAAAAAAGGTACCAGCTCTCCAGGTGTTCAAAGCCAAGAAGAATGGGCACTGAAGTGTGTATTGGGAACATTTGTTGCACTTTGCCTGGCCTAGCCCCTCCCCTTTCTTGGCACGTGGGGAGCAACTCAGAGGAAATCAAATCCTGGCTTCTCCGAAAGAGAAGAGTGGAACATGTATGCAACATTTTCGCCTTCTGTGGGGCTGCTTGAGACACTAGCTTTTGTCTCACTTGACTCAGAGTGCCAATAAAAATGGCAGCATACTTTGCATGCCAGGTTACTGGCAGCTGAGAGCAAAGGCAAGTTTCATGGCTGGTTACAGCACCAGAGATACTGCAGTACCCAAAAAAGACACCAGGGGGAGGAAAAGACTACCCGCTCCTGAGAAAAGACAGGGGCAAATCTCTTTGACTGGGAAATTACACACACACACACACCACACCACACCACCACCACCACCACTCCTAGAGAAGAAATACCCTCAGAAAAGTTGTGAGAGGTTCCCAGAATCTCTAGTCAGAATGACTGGTGAAGGTCTTCCCCTATAAGAAGTCATCTATAAAGACTGGGACAAGTGTCTGCCTTTCCAAATGTCCAGATCTTGCCTAAAAGTACTAAGGAATAAAGAGAAATAGAGAAGAGTGGCCAAAGGTACAAAATAAATCTCCAGAAATCTACACTAAAGAAAAGAGCTATGAATTACCGGACAGAGAACTGAAAATAACTGTCTTAACAATGCTCATTGAGCTCAAAGAGAATACAGACAACTAAATGGAATCAGGAAAATGATGGATGAACATACTAAGAATATCAACAAAGACACAGAAACCATAAAAAGAACCAAACTGAAATTCTGTATCTGAGGAATACAATAACTGAAAAATTCACTGAGTGAGTGAGTGAGTGAAGTCGCTCAGTCGTGTCTGACTCTTTGCGACCCCGTGGACTATAGCCCACCAGGCTCTTCCGCCTATGGGATTCTCCAGGCAAGACTACTGGAGTGGGTTGCCATTCCCTTCTCCAGGGGATTTTCCCAACCCAGGGATCGAACCCAGGTCTCCTGCATTGTAGGCAGACGCTTTAACCTCTGAGCCACCAGGGAAACCCAAAAAATTCACTAGAGAGCTTCAAAAGGTGACTTCGTAAATCAGAAAAAAAAATCAGAAAATTATGAATATTTTAAGTCATAAATTGTTACAAGAGACAAAGAAGGACATTCAGCTCAGTTCAGTCGCTCAGTCATGTCTGACTCTGTGACCTATGGACTGCAGCACACCAGGCCTCCCTGTCCATCACCAACTCATGGAGCCTACTCAAACTTATGTCCATCAAGTCGGTGATGCCATCCAACCATCTCATCCTCTGTCGTCCCTTTCTCCTCCCACCCTCAATCTTTCCCAGCATCAGGGTCTTTTCCAATGAGTCAGTTCTTCCCATCAGGTAGCCAAAGTATTGGAGTTTCAGCTTCAGTATCAGTCCTTCCAATGAATATTTAGGACTGATTTCCTTTAGGATGGACTGGTTGGATCTCCTTGCAGTACAAGGGACCCTCAGGAGTCTTCTCCAACACCACAGTTCAAAAGCATCAGTTCTTTGGCACTCAACTTTCTTTATGGTCCAACTCTCACGTCCATACATAAGTACCGGAAAAACCATAGCTTTGACTAGACAGACCTTTGTAGGCAAAGTAATGTCTGCTTTTTAATATGCTCTCTAGGTTGATCATAGCTTTTCTTCCAAGGAGCAAGCATCTTTTAATTTCATGGCTGCAGTCACCATCTACAGTGATTTTGGAGCCCCCAAAATAAAGTCTCTCACTGTTTCTACTGTTTCCTCATCTATTTGCCATGAAGTGATGGGACCAGACGCCATGATCTCAGTTTTCTGAATGTTGAGTTTTAAGCCACCTTTTCCACTCTCTTCTTTCACTTTCATGAAGAGGCTCTTTAGTTTTCTTCACTTTCTGACATAAGCATGGTGTCATCTGTGTATCTGAGGTTATTGGTATTTCTCCTGGCCATCTTGATTTCAACTTGTGCCTCATTTAGCCTGGCATTTCTCATGATGTACTCTGCATATAAGTTAAATAAGCAGGGTGACAATATACAGCTTTGACATACTCCTTTCCTGATTTGGAACCAGTCTGTTGTTCCATGTCCAGTTCTAATTGTTGCTTCTTGACCTGCATACAGATTTTTCAGGAGGCAGGTCAGGAGGTCTGGTATTCCCATCTCTTTAAAAATTTTCCACACTTTGTTGTGATCCACACAGTCAAAGGTTTTGGCGTAGTCAATAAAGCAGAAATAGATGTTTTTCTGGAACTCTCTCTCTTTTTCGATGATCCAATGGATGTTGACAATTTGATCTCTGGTTCCTCTACCTTTTCCAAATACAGCTTGAACATCTGGAAGTTCATGGTTCACTACTGTTGAAGGCTGGATTGGAGAATTTTGAGCATTACTTTACTAGTGTGTGAGATGAGTGCAATTGTGTGGTAGTTTGAACATTCTTTGGCATTGCCTTTTGAGACTGGAGTGAAAACTAACCTTTTCCAGTCCTGTGGCCACTGCTGAGTTTTCCAAATTTGCTGGCATATTGAGTGCATCACTTTCACAGTATCATCTTTTAGGATTTGAAGTAGCTCAACTGGAATTTCATCACCTCCACTGGCTTTGTTCATAGTGATACTTCCTAAGGCCCACTTGAGTTCGCATATAAGAAGGACATTATATAATGGTAAAAAGGGTCCATCCACAAGGAAGATATGACAGTTATAAATATGCACCTAACTTCACAGCTCCCAAATATAGAAGCAAACATTAATAGAATAGAAGGGAGAAATTGAAACACGATAAGAGAAGATTTCAATTTCCATTTTCAATAATGGATACAACCACCAAACAGAAGACCAATGAAGAAACAGAGGACTTGAAAAACATGATAGATTAATTAGACCAGACATACACAGAACACACTACCAACCAATAGCAGAATACATATGCTTCCTAAGCACATGGAACATTCTCTTCAGGATAAACCACATGTTTTAAATAAAAGCATAAATAGTTTTATGTTTTAAATAAAAAGCATAAATATCTTTTAAATAAAAGATAAAAGCACAAGTCTTAAAAGTTTTAAGATTAAATCATATAAAATATATTCTCCAATCACAGTGGAATAAAACTAGAAATCAAATATGCGGAAATTAAACAAGACGCTCTTAAACAACCAATGGGCCAAAGAAGAAATCATAAGGGAGACTGTAAAATATCTTGAGCTATTTTAAAATAATATAACATATTAAAATGTCTAAGATATAGCAAAAGCAGTCCTAAGAGGGAAATCTACAGTGCTAAAGACTTATATTAAAAAAGAGAAAATACTCAAATCAACAACCTAACTTTACACTTCAAGGAAGTGGGAAAATGAAGAATAAACTCAAAGTTAGCAGAAGGAAAGAAATAATAAAGATGAGAGCAGAAATAAGTGAAATATAACAGTAGAAAAAAATCTATGAAACTAAGAGTTAGTTTTTGGAAAGAGCAGCAAAAATGACAGATGCTTATTAGCTAGATGAAGAAGAAAAAAGAGAAAAGTCAAATAACTAGAATCAGAAAGGAAAGAATGAACATTACAACTGTTATCAGAGAAATAAGAAGGATATTTTATAAAAGGCTACCATGATCCATTATACACCAACAAAGTAGATAATGTAGAAGAAATGGAAATTTCTATAAAAATATAACCAAGACTGAATCAGAAAGAAATAAAAAATCTGAACAGACTTGTAACTAGTAAGGAGATTGAATCAGCAAACAAATAATTTCCAACAAATATGAGCCCAGTACTATATGGCTTCCATGGAGAGAACTACCAAACATTTAAAGAAGAATTAACACCAATCCTCCTCAAATAATTCCAAATATTGAAGAGGAGGGAACATTTTGAAACTCATTATATGATGCCAGTATTACCCTGATACCAAAGCCAGACAAAGATACTATGAGATGAGAAAACTATAGCCCAATATTGCTTTTGAACATTGATTCAATACTAGCAAACAAAATACAACAACACATTAAAAGAATGAGACACTGAAGAATGAGACTTATTCCTAGAATGCAATATGTAAAAATCAGTCAATATAATAAATCACAGTAACAAAACGAAGGAAAAAATTATCATCTCAATGGATACAGCAAAATCATGATGAATTCAACACTCATGATTAAAAATGAAAACACTCAACAAACTAGGATTATGAGGAGACTACCTCAATATGGGGCTTCCCCAAGTGGCTCAGAGGTAAACAATCCACCTGCAATGCAGGAGACACAGGTTCAGTCCCTGGGTTGGGAAGACCCCCTGGAGAAGGACATGGCAACCCACTCTAGTATACTTGCCAGGAAAATCCTGTGGACAGAGGAACCTAGCAGGCTAAGGTCCATGGGATTGCGGAGAGTTGGACATGACTGAATCAACTGAGCACAAGCACTGTAATATAGTAATGGTGTCATAACTTACTCAAAATCATGCTTTAGACAGTAAGGAGGGAAGTGATGTCATGAAAGACAGTGGAGTAGAAAAATCAAGGAACTGGTCTTTTCACCAAAACAACTACTTGATAGAATAAACTGTTTTGGAACTCAAGAATGTAGTTGAATACTTACATAGCATTCAGAAGAACGCCTGATGAAGAGAGAGGCTGACATGTAGGGAAATCTCTGTCAGGTCACTGGCTGACCACAGGGATAGCAAAACAATACTTCAATGAACACACATGATAAAGAATACAGTCTTTGCAAAATAGGTGGAAAGACATTAAACAGACAACTGCAGCCTTCATCAAGCAACAGTAGCAATTTCTGGGGAGGGTAGAGAATCTAATTTCCTGAGTTACTGTTACGATGTCTAAAATGTTCAGTTTTCAACAAAAAATTACAAAGAATACCAAGAAACATGGATGCATACAGCCCATTCACAGGGGAAAAAAGCAACAGACACATAAAGTTCAGACACTGGATTTGGCAGACAAAGACTTAAAATAACTTTCTTAAAAGCCAATCCTCAAATTCACACTGAACTTCAAGGGGCCACAAATAACCAGAACACTTTTGAAATAGAAGAACAAAATTGGGAGACTTTCAAAACTCACTATAGCCCGCTAGGCTTTTCTGTCCGTGGAATTCTACAGGCAAAAATACTGCACTGGGTTGCCATTCTCCAGGGGATCTTCCCAACCCGGGGATGGAACCCAGGTCTCTTGCACTGCAGGCAGATTCTTTACCATCTGAGCCATCAGGGAAGCCCAGAAAGCAGACTGGTAGTTACTAAAGTGGGAGAGAGGAATGGGAAGGAGTACTTAGCGGGTACAAGGTATTTTCTGAGATGATAGAGAAGTTTTGAAAGTAAAGGAACGTGTGGCTTGCACAACATTAAAAACTTTTTTTTTATTGGAGTATAGTTGCTTTAGAATGTTATTTTCTGCGGTACAGCAAAGTGAACTAACTCTGAAAACTTAAGTATTACCGAGTAGCACATTTAAAAACAGTCAAACTGTTAACTGTAGGTTATATGAATTTCACCAAAATTAAAAAGCAATTTTAAAGATGAAAAGGAACTGGCTTACTTTTTTTTTTCCTCTGGAGATAATGCTCGCCAAACAATTTTATTCAAGCGCCTGTTTAAAAAAAAAGTCAACAATAATTATTTAATAGCAATACTTTACTCCAGAAGAAAAGGCTGACCCCAAGCAAAGCCCAAGCCACGCACCCCCGCAGGACCGCACCATCGCCACTTGCTTGGAGACTGGATGTGAGGGTCTCCCTCCCTCGGCATGACTGCAGAAGCTTTATGACTCTGTGGCAACCATGCTAAATGTGAAAGGAGGGCATAGTTCTCAGCTCCATTAGGTAAAACCCAGGCTGAGAAAAGGCAGCAAACAAACTGGTCCTCATTACCTCTGCATGAAGATATTTTTAAACATCTGATTTTCATCTTAAGGAAAAATACAAGTGTGCCCTTAGCCTGCCTCCTGTAGACATTTTTCTGTCTGGATTTGCAGAACAAAAAAGGGTTAATAGGGTCATAAATAAGAGAACTGGGATACACTTTAGAGATCAACCAGCCTGACCTCCTCGTTTTCCAAATGTGGCGGCTGAGGGGGCAGAATGATGAAGCGCCTTGCTCATCCAGCATCGAGAGTTGGGGCTGAGACTAAGCTCACTGAACATGTTTGCAGAAAGATTCTGGAAAGGAGGAAGTTGGAGCCAGTGCTTTCAGTTGGGTAGTTATAGCTCCTTTTCTTGTTACTCATCAGTGGTGCTCCAGGAGCACCAAGCACAGAACACTGGCTCAATGGGCTGTGAGCTGTGTCCATGAAAAGAAAAGTCTCAATAAGATGGAGTGGGAGAATACTGCCACTCCCCAGGAGGCACGCTCCTAATCCTTGGGCCCAGTGTCTGTGGCACAGGGCTCTGGGAGCATACTTTGGGTGGTGTTATCTTGCCCTGATCACCCATCATGAGCTTGGGGAGGTCATGGAAAGGGGGTCTAGTGTGGTGGTAAAGAGCACAGACTCTGGAGCCACTGGGCCCAAAGCTCAGTGTTCCCCTCTTATTATCCAGTAGACTTTGGGCCAGTAGCCAACTTTTCTGTAGAATGCGGATAATAACAGTACCTCCCAACCAGTGTTGCAGTGCAGATTTAACAAGCAAGTGTATGCATCGTACATAGAACTGTGTCTGACACAGGTAAACGCTCTGTAAGTGATAGAAAGTGTCAGGAAGCAGGAAACAAGCCAGCTCTGCCCCTGTCTCCTTTGATAGTTTTGGTTCTTTGTGGCCTCTTTAGAAGGGCTTCCCTGGTGGCTCAGACGGTAAAGAACCTTCCTGCAATGCAGGAGACCAGTTTTGATCCCTGGGTCAGGAAGATCCCAGTCGGAAATGACAACCCACTTAGGTATTCTTGCCTGGAAAATTCCAAGGACAGGGGAGCCTGGTGGGCTATAGTCCATGGGGTCACAAGAAACTGGCTTTCTTTAAAAAAAATTTTATTTATTTATTTATTTTGGCTGCCCTGGGTCTTAGTTGCGGCACGCAGGGCTTCCCTGGTGGCTCAGGCAGTAAAGAATTCTTCTGCAATGAGGGAGACCTGGGTTGCAATGAAGATTTGATCCCTGAGTTGGGAAGATCCCCTGGAGAAGGAAATGGCAACCCACTCCAGCCAGTATTCTTGCCTGGAGAATTCCCATGGACAGAGGAGCCTGGCAGGCTACAGTCCATGGGGTTGCAAAGAGTCAGACACAATTAAGCAACTAACACACAATAGGATCTTTAATCTTCATTGTGGCATGCAGGATTTTTTTGGTTGTGGACTGTGGGATCTAGTTCCCTGAGGGATCGAACCTGGGCTGCCTGCATTGGGAGTGTGGAGTCTTAGCCACTGGACCATCAGGGAAGTCCCAATTTTCTTTAATCATGTGGTTGATTAAAGAGGGCTTCTAAAACTTGTGTGCATTTATGGAAAATAAAAAACTATTTAAAAATATTTTAAAATTTAAACCTTGAAAGTGGAGGCAATGGAAGAGAGAGGCTGGGAATGTAGACAAGGGCTTGGCAGACTCTGGTCTGGGTTCAAATCTCAGAGGCTCTGCTTTACTGCTGTGTGCTCCTATTACATAACTTAAAAAATATTCATTTATTTGGCTGTGTCAGGTTTTAGTTGCAGCACTTGGACTCTCTAGCTGTGGCATGCAAGGCTCAGTAGTTGTGGCACTCAGGCTTAGTTAGTTACTCCATGGCATGTGGGATCTTAGTTCCCCAACCAGGGATCGAACCTGCAACCCCTGCAGTGCAAGGCAGATTCATAACCACTGGACCACCAGGGAAACCCCTGTTATGCAACTTTTGAAAACTGCTTTCTTACCAATAAAACAAGGATAACACCACTTACTCCTGGCATTGAGGGGATTAAATGGGCAGTATGTATAAAGTGATCAGAAATAACTAAGGCTCATTCCTTCCAGGTTCTAAAGAAGAGGGAGACTTAGAAATTCAGGAATGGTTGGTGAATGTGGGTCCAATTAGCTATGACATGTCTCTAATTTTATTTTTAAAATGAAAAAAAAAATGCTTACCACAGTGCCTGTCACGTACTAAGTGCTCAAAGGTTAGTGTTTTTATTTATTATTATTATTATTTTGGCCATGCTGCATGCAGGTGGGATTTTAGTCCCCCACCAGGCATTGAGCCCACACTCCCTGCATTGGAAGTGAGAAGTCCTAACCACTGGACTGCCAGGGAAGTCCCCCGTCTCTAATTTTAATTTGTTTCTTCAGAAGATATTTTCGTAAGAGGGTATGTATTTCATATCCCCTATTATTCCTCCATTTGCCATCTTCACTGAACTATTTCAAAGCACACAGCAAAAGCAAGCAGGCATGAATTGAGGGTCGTGGAGAGTATATGAATCCTGGCTCCACTAGTGTGGAAGGCAGCCGCAGGAACGCCTTTAAAAGTGTGGGATGAGAGCCATCCGGGATACTGGGGTTTGATAAACCACAATCTTCCTCTGTTTTTAGGAGAACCAAACTTGACTTCAGGTTCACCATGAACATAGCTACATAAAAATCACCCAAGAATCTAGCCAGCACTGATATCCTCAGAGCTTATGTGCAGATACACAAAGTCAAAACTGCTCCTGCAATTCTTAAAATACTGAAACACAAGGGAATTAGGTGTGACCAAAATAGCTAGAGTGTCACTACTTTGACCAAAGGACTGTGAGCTTCCAACTTACTTGGTCATCCCCAACCATACAGACTTAAGAGTTATATCTGGCTTACCTGTGGTGGGAAACTCCTTAGAAATGTTTTATTGGGGATGAGATGGGGATAAATCAAGTTTCACTAATTATTTTTCATAGTCTGCATAGCTTTAGAAAGATGGAGCAAGATGGAAAAGGGAACTGACATTTATACCAGCAAACAAATACTATTAAACACAAAAGATCAGAAGCTTTGTTCTATACAATATGAATGTTAATATTATTAAAAACAATATTAAATAATTCATTTAAAATAAACATCAAATTAATGATACCAAATAATATACATTCAATCAATATTAATCATATTAAAGTTAATGCTAATAATCATATTTAAATTAATAGTATTTTATTATTTTAATAACAATATGGTATAATATTTCTCTGAGGGTATTAAAGACTTTTCCAGATTCACTTATTGGAAGTAAGAACTGGGACAAAGCACTACTAGGTCTGTATTTTGGTTTTGCTATGAATGAAGGACTCTCTTCTGCCTAGGAACAGAGGGTCTCTGTCCTTCTGGAAATTCTCAGGAAAGGGTCATCTTAGTGGAAAGAACTATTTGACTTTTCCATCCCATGTATTTATGGTTATTTTAGCATCAGCAGATTCAGGGAATGAAAGAGGGAAGTAATTAACATTAGTTGCTCTTTATGTATATAATTTACATAACCTTCAAACCAGATTTTTGCAAATAAGGAATCTGAAGCTCACAAGTGTCACATGATCTGTCAAGCAACTGTCAGAACCAAGAATGAAACCCCTGAGCTGTCTGACCTCAAAGCCCCAGCTTGTGGCCCTGTTGTAGGCTTTCACAGACCAGGTAATCACAGCACTCAAATATTTGAATGAGTCAAGCAAATTAAATTATAATATAAATGATATCATTATATTATATTTTATATAACTGAACTAGATGAATTTTAATAACTAAACCTGAATTAGATCAAATTCAAATTAAATTCCAACAGTCAAAATATATACAGTGACACCTGCTAGGAAGAGGGAGACCAGGGGGAAAGCCAGCAGCCCAGAGTCTGCCCTGGGGGCTGACATCCTCACAGGGGAGAGGCAGGCCTGCGTTGAAGCTGGGAGCACTCCCAAGCACCACAGTCAAAGTGGGTGCTGGAGAGTCGCTGGGGAAGGGCCTCTGGGTTGGGGGCGGGGGGGGTGGCGGTGGCCATTAGTGCTGAGGCAAGAAGGGATGAAAGAGGATAGCTGGGTGGGTGGGCAGGGAGAGTGGCAATAGAGCTTGGAGGCAAGGGAAGGCCTGCCTGGTGCAGAGGAAGAGGCAGAGAAGAGGACCAGACAGAGCAAAGTCTCTGGCCCAGCAGGGAGGGTGACCCTTGGGAGAGTTCAGCCTGCCTTGGAGGGAAATGAAGGGCCCACAAAGACTCAGAAAAGCCTTGAGGCAACAGAAGGAGCCCATGCAACACAGCCTCAGTTCTTAGGTGAGGGTAGCAGAAGAAGCTCAAGTGTAAGCAGATTTGGAGAGGCCTGAGATGGGCCTAGGAGAAGGCAATGGCAACCCAATCCAGTACTCTGGCCTGGAAGATCCCATGGACGGAGGAGCCTGGTAGGCTGCAGTCCATGGGGTCCCGACGAGTTGGACACGACTAAGCGACTTCCCTTTCCCTTTTCACTTTCATGCATTGGAGAAGGAAATGGCGACCCACTCCAGTGTTCTTGCCTGGAGAATCCCAGGGACGGGGGAGCCTGGTGGGCTGCCGTCTATGGGGTCGCAGAGTCAGACACGACTGAAGTGACTTAGCAGCAGCAGAGGTGGGCCTAGTACAGAAAGGCCAGTCTCTGGGCTGGCTCTTGCACTCCAGGTGGCAGAAGTCAGACCTTATATTCAGTTGGTCAAAAAAGTCTATTTGGGTATTTCTATAACATGGAATGGAAAAATCCGAACTTTGGGACCAAACCAATACTTTTTTGAACACACACTAGACACACGAAAAAATGACAGTAGACCAGTAAGGGCTGGCCTGGGCCCTGATCACTTTTGCTTACTTGGATTTTCCCCAACCACATGGTAGTAAATGAAAACCCAGTTACACAACTTCCAGAACCAAGAATAAGAACTTGCCTGGAGGAGCTGGATAGCTCAAAGTTTAATCAAGAGTGTGCATAAGGAGTAATTAAGTGCTACAGGGCAGGGTGGGGAGGTGACTAGAGAGCTGGGAGAGGGTGAGATTCTAACCACAGAGCAGTAATCTCCACTCTGAGATGGGCTCCCAGGTCAGGCCTGAAGGAGCCAGGCCCCAGGAAGGGGCTGGGATTCAAGGACCCTGGGTTTCTTTCCCATCTGGATCTCTTCTCCAGCCTGGCAGTTGCCTGCCAAATCCTGGGTTATCTGCCCTTGTGAAGACAGGCCCCCTAACTCAGCATGAACACAGTGACTATTTAAGAGTACAGTTTTCACTGCAGTCAACTTGGTCATCATCTTGCTTTTGATTTAAAAATTGTTTAAGTAAATTATGTCATTATTGTGGGGTTTTATTAGTCACTTTACAGAAAGTTAAATGCTAAAATGGTCCAGTTCACTCTGCTAAAAAGAAAGCTTTATGAGTTCATGGAGGGACTTCCCTGCCAGTCCAGTGGTTAAGACTGCACCTCCTGAGGCAGGGGGCTGGGGTTCGATCCCTGGTCCGGGAGATGAGGTCCCATATCCCTTGTGGCCAAAAAGCCAAAACATAAAAAATAGAAACAATATTGTAACAAATTCAATAAAGACTTAAAAAAAATGGTCCACATCAAAAGAAAATCTTTAAAAAGAAAAAAGAGTTTATGGAAACATGAGATGTCTACAGAGTTTGGAAAGGAAAGATGGTTTCTTGAAAACCCTACTGGGCACATTCAGGTAATGTACTTAATGCAGCACAGGCATAGAGGAAGCCCCTTCTGTTAGCTGGGGCTGCTGTTAATACTTCTTATGGACTATTGTTAAATAGCTGCTCCAGATGAAAATTTTAAGCTAAAACAAGAGAAAAGCCAAAACAAATTCCACATCCATTAAAGAGTAGCCAGGAGTAATACTCACTTTTCATAGGACTTAATTGCCTGTTCCACTTTTTGCTTGTAGATATTGAGCTTCACTCCTTGGGGGTTAATTAAAGTCATCTTATTTGTGTCATTGCACACATGTGCCAGAGGGAACACCTATACGCCAATGTCAAAGGAAAGTGTCACTTAACATGTGCCTTCAAAACTCCATTTAATGGTTGTACAATATGTTTCTCTGGCTAGAAAATCAATACTTTAGATTTGTAGAGAAATTAGAAAATACAGAAAATAAAAAATAAAGAAATAAAAATCAGAGATATCATTGCTAACCTTTTCCTTCCAATTTTTAAAACCACATATTTTAAAAATAACCATCATCTCAAAAAACTATTTCAGGAAACCCTAATCAGAACCAAGTATTCTCTTCATAAGACTCTGTCAAATTGATGGGCATGAGCAATAAGAAATAGAATCTCATTGCTGCTACTTTGTAAATGACTAGTTAGGTTCTTCCCTGATGGCTTAGATGGTGAAGAATCCACCTGCAATGCAGGAGACATGGGTTCAATTCCTAGGTTGGGAAGATCCTCTGGAGAAGGGAATGGCATCCCACTCCAGTATTCTTGCCGGGAGAATTCCATGGACAGAGGAGTATGGCGGGCTAGAGTCCATGGGGTCACAAAAGTCTCAAACATGACTGAGTGACTAACACTTTCACTTTTCAGTTGGATTCAACATCTTTTTCAAGTACTTATTTTAAATTTGATTTTCTCTTGAGAATATACGATTATAATTAATATCTCTGGGCCATTTTCCTTATCAATTTGGAAGAGATTCTTAGACATGTAAAATAAAGACAGCTTAGTGATCAATGAAACCATGCTCTGTAACAACAGTAGAGAACCAGAATGAGAGGGCATTTAAAAAAAATTCTGTCTGCATCTGATGCTTGCTTCTTTCTGGGTTTGGGGATGTCTCTCATTCCATGCTATGTTAATAGGACCTGTAATAATTTACTTTTTGTTGCTGCTTAGTTGCTAAGTCGTGTCCAACTCTTTTGTGACCCCATGGATTGTAGCCCACCAGACTCCTCTGTCCATGAGATTTCCTGAGCAAAAATACTGGAGTAGGCTGCCATTTCCCTCTCCAGAGGATCTTCCCAACCCAACCATCGAACCTGGGTCTCCTACATTGGCAGGCAGTTTCTTTGTCACTGAGCCACCCGGGAAGCCCAATATTTCACTTTTACCTATTTGCATATTATTTATCCTCCCTTGAGCTTCCCTTGTGGCTCAGCTGGTAAAGAATTAGCCTGCAATGCAGGAGACCTGGGTTCAATGCCTGGGTTGGGAAGATCCCCTGGAGAAGGGAAAGGTTACCCACTCCAGTATTCTGGCCTGGAGAATCCCATGGACTATATAGTCCATGGGGTCGCAAAGAGTTGGACAGGACTGAGTGACTTTCACTTATCCTTCTTTAGAAATGTAAGCTCCTTAAGAGCAGGAACTTTGTTTCATCACCTCTTTATTTCTATCACCTGAACAAGGCTTGGCCCTTTACAAATATCTGTTGATAAAGGAATAAATGTATGTTCCTCAAAAGGTATATTCCATATCTTAATATTCATATGCAAAAGAAAGTCTAACAGGAGAAATACTGAGATACAGTGGTGTTTCAATACTGCATGTGATTCCAACCACAAGGAGCATGTAGGCACTTTAGAAATATGGGCAATCACTTTTAAGAAGTAAATTTTTACTTTCATTCCAGATGATACAGAGTTCATGCTTCCCTTTGCCTCCAAATCATACAAAAATTATATTGTTATTATTTAAGAGAAATGCATAGAAATAAAAGAAGGAAAATAAGAAGGAAAGAAAGTAAAAGAAAGATGCATCGATATATTTCTATAGAGAAAAAGTTGAACACGTCAGCAGGACTGAAGCTGCAGGTTTGTTTGTTGGCTCTTGTGTCCAAAGACGGCAGGGGCAGAGGGAGCTCAGCTCCCAGGAAGCAAGTGGGACTCTGAGTCAGGCTCAGTGCCTGAAGCTGGTGCGTGAGGTTCTCTCACCCCTGCAAGAAGGCCCTGCCTGATGAGAGAGAACGCTCATGTAGCTTCACAACCAAGAACTAAACCAAGCCACCCTCAATCTGCACTAGCCCAGTATCATCATGGGATAAGAGCTCTAAATGCCAATGACCGGGGAGTAAGGGGATGCATTTAGGTAACTGCAAAAAAAAGAAGGCAGAGGAAAAAACAGATTTTTTAAAAGTCTTATTAAAAATGAGCCAACAAACTAAAACTCCTAAACACACACACACAAAAATGCCCCAAATGGTAGCTGAGCAAATCAACAATCTGAATATCAATTCACTTAAGTAGAAATTAATTTTATGACCACCTAACAATAATTTTATATTAATTTTGATTAAAATTAGCGATTAAGTTGCTCCAAGATGTAACAGTTATAAGAAAGTGTAAGAACAGATGTGCCATGAAAACAAATGGATGAGAAAAATAACAATATTTTGAATAATAAAATAACATCATTAAAAAAAAAAAGACATTGAAATTGAAAACTATGTATGTTGATTTTGCAATTAAAACCTCAAGACCAAAACAAACAAAATAGCCAAAGATTCAGGAAACTGAGAAGGAAGCAATTAAGTTAGGCTGAATAGTCAAATCTTGCTACTTGTAAGACAAAAGAATTCATCATGTGACCTCTAAGCAAGCTTTGTCCAAGAGAAGGAGCCTGAACAGTGGGTTAAAAGGTGAGTCGAGGTGGTTGAGCAGTTAAGAATCCTCCTGTTAATTTCGGGGGCATGGATTTGATCCCTGGTCAGGGAAGGGTCCACATGCTGCAGACCAACTAAGCCCACGCGCCCTAGATCCCAGGCTCTGAAACAGGAGAAGCCCACGCGACGCAACTAGAAAAGGCCTGTGCAAAGCAATGAAGACCCAGTGCAGCCAAAAATCAATCAAACAAAAAATAAAGGTGAGTTGACTGGATTTTGAATATTGAAAGAAATTTACAAAAGTGAAAAAGAAAAAAACACAAACAAAACCCACCATCTTTTAAAATACCACATAAACTTTTAGAGGGAAAAAACAGCCTCAAAAAAGTGAAAGATCCTACACTCTTATCCCTCCTGGGAAAAAGTTCCCTTTAGAAGTCTATAAACAGCTCTTCAAATTGCCAACTTACGGCTCAACTGCAAATCAACACCACAAAATATTTAGCAACATTATATGACTTCATCAGGATCTGCTGGACCCCTGCCAGAAGGTGTGTAAAGAAAACCCTTTGTTTAACGTTCTACCTCCCTCTTTCGTGGGTTTGGATCTCATCCCTTGCATGGCCATCTTGGACTTCAGGGTGGTAGCAGTTCAAATGTGGCTCATGTGCACCCACTCTCATTCCTTTCTGTGTGCAGATTGAGGGAAAGACAAAGTCATGCTCCACACCTTCAGTCTGTGGTCTTAGTTTTTACAACATGGTGATCAGCTGAAGGTCCCAGGGGACATTCTCTTTATGATGCCAAGTTTGGTGTGACTGTGAGGTCATAAAGGCATTCTCACAGGGACTTGGGGGATCAGAATCCTGGCTGTTCAGCTTCTGTAGGGAGGCAGGTGGGGAGGGGAGTGCAGTTAATGAGGAAACTGACATTGCTTAAAAGGGAATGAAACCACTTGGTCACATGTCCTTTGAACATGTTTTACTTTTTACCTCTTATAATGGAAATCAAGCATTACTAACTTATGGTGGGGCCCTTCTGGACAGTATTTGATAATAAAAGGGAGCCTCAAGGTATTGCCTATTTTAATCCTCTTGAGATTAACCTAGAAGCCTTACCAAATTAATGATAATCACAGTCTGTGCGAGATTGTAACTCGAGGGAGAAAGAGCAGACTGAGAAAGGCAGAGGGGCAGAGAGAGAGTCACTGACTATAACTGCTGAATCCATGGACAGCCTCAATTTGGGATGGTTCTGCTAGAATTTTTCCCACTGTTAGACCAGAGACACTCCTTAACCAATAATTTTATCAATAGTTGAGAACAGTTTTATCAATAATGATAATAGTGTTTATCTTTTGCTGTCTGCCAACTCCTAAGCCCTCTATATATTTTCTCATTCAATCCTTCCATATACAGACATTGAAATGCAGTTTTGTTACTTGTTTTTCCTCTCCACTGAACTCTGTAGTTTTTTACTCTATTAAAAAATACTAGTTTCTAAAACACAATACATGTGCAAAGTAACCATTTTCGAAATATGTAAAATACTAAAATTATATAAATTCAAGTAATGGCTAAAGCTCCAACATTTTTAGAAATTTATCTATATTGTAAAATACTGTGTCTTAAACTCCACCAGATTTGAGTTCTTGGTGATTGAGGCATGAAATGAGCATAACTTTGCTATTTTAAAAGACGTGTTTGCCAAGAATGTGAATGATGTAACCAAAATTTTAAGAGATATATTTAGCTTACATAAAAAACTGTTCTCAAACAATAAAAGAAAAAAAGTTAAATTTGGAGTACCATTTCCCCTTAGCAATAGGCAGGTTTTTTTGTTTTTAATGTTACTGCTCTAAGTGACAGCTAAGATGTAGGGAAACAGGCACTCACAAAATGCCAAGTAAACTGTCGAATAATGCAGGGAATAGCTAAAGTAATTGTAGTAATTCATATTACTGAATATTATTACAACTATTAAAATTCATCCAAAAACGGTCATTACAGGGAAATATGTGCCTAACATATGCTAAATGAAGAAAGTGGGGCACAGAACTGTCAGTTCAGTCACTCAGTCGTGTCCGACTCTTTGGGATGCCATGGACTGCAGCACACCAGGCTTCCCTGTCTATCACCAACTCCCAGACCTTGCTCAAACTCATGTTCATGGAGCTGGTGATGCCATCCAACCATCTCATCCCGTCTTCCCCTTCTCCTCCTGCCTTCAATCTTTCCCGGCAACAGGGTCTTTTCCAATGAGTTAGTTCTTCACATCGGGTGGCCAAAGTATTGGAGCTTCAGCTTCAACATCAGCCCTTCCAGTGAATATTCAGGACTGATTTCCTTTAGGATTGATTGGTTTGATCACCTTACTGTCCAAGGGATTCTCAAGAGTCTTCCCCAACACCACAGTCCAAAAGTATCAATTCTCTGGCATTCAGCTTTCTTTATGGCAACTCTCACATCCATAATGACTACTGGAAAAACCAGCTTTTCTTCCAAGGAGCAAGCATCTTTTAATTTCATGGCTGCAGTTACCATCTGCTGTGATTTTGGAGTCCAAGAAAATAAAGTCTGTCACTGCTTCCATTGTTTCCTCACCTATTTGCCATGAAGTGATGGGATTGGATCTTAGTTTTTTGAATGCTGAGTTTTAAGCCAGCCTTTTCACTCTCCTCTTTCACTTTCATCAAGAGGCTGTCTTTGCTTTTTGCCATAAGGCTGGTGTTATCAGCATATCTGAGGTTATTGCTATTTCTCCCAGCAATCTCGATTCCAACTTGTGCTTCATCCAATCTGGCATTTCTCATGATCTACTGTGCATATAAGTTAAATAAGCAAGGTAACAATATACAGCCTTGATGTACTGCTTTCCCAATTTGGAACCAGTCCGTTGTTCCATGTCCAGTTTTACCTGTTGCTTCTTGACCTGCATACAAGTTTCTCAGGAGGCAGGTAAGGCGGTCTGGTATTCCCATCTCTTTAGGAATCTTCCACAGTTTGTTGTGATCCACACAGTCAAAGGCTTTAGCATAGTCAATGAAGCAGAAGTAGATGTTTTTCTGGGATTCTCTTGCTTTTTCTATGATCCATTGGCTGTTGGCTATTTGACTTCCTCTGCCTTTTCTAAATCCAGCTTGAAGGTCTGGAAGTCCTCGGTTCACGTACTGCTGAAGCCTAGCTTGGAGAATTTTGAGCATTACTTCGCTAGAGTGTGAGTTGAGTTCTCAGATTCTTTGGCATTGCCTTTCTGAACTGTAGGCACTGTCATTAGTTGTTACAGTAGTCCAGGAAGAATTGGACCAGACCACATTCTTGCTGTGTTTATAAGCGATCCCACAACATTTTGAAAATGAGAAAATGATGCAAACTGGTGTTTATATATTTATCATTAGACACTGACTGAATTCAACACCTTCACTGTTTTTCAACTAAATCATTTCTTCCTATACATATCCCAGAGCTTGCCGCCAGATTGGGCAAGGAGAGGTCTGACTGGCTGTGAGTAATGAAAATGCGAAGGCTGTGCACATCCCACATGGCTGACTCTGAACACAGGTGCAGTGCTAAAGCTTAAACCTCTGCTTGTATTTATTTATTTAAACAAGTTGTGTTTATTTAATTTTTGGCCACACTCCATGGCATGTGGGATCTTAGTTTCCTGACCACGGATCAAACCGGAACCCCCTGAATTAGAAGGCAGAGTCTTTAGCCACTGCATCACTGGGGAAGTCCCAAACCTCTGCTTTTTAAATAGAAACATTTCCAGGTTTCCATAGAGCAAACTGAAGGCAGGGCCACAAAATTAACTGGCAAAGAGGTGTGTCAATAAGATCATTCATAAACCCATGAAAATACATTACTTACAACAGGGTAGGTTACATCTCACAAACTTCAATCTAAACTTTTAGAAAATAAAAAGATTATTTTTAATGTAAATTTTATAAATGAAATTTGAATTTGTAAATTTTATGAATGAAATTTTCTGGTATGGAATGATATTCAAAATAGATTGTTGAGTAAAAATCAAGGCACAGAGTATCTTCAGTTCAACTTCATTTGGTAAAACAAAACAGAGAACAAAAGACAATATATGTAATGAAAAAGCTTTGATCAAACAGTCATCAAATAATTAATCTTTGAGAAATTATATTCTAATGTTTCTTTCTTTTCTACTTATCTGTATTTTCCAATTTTCTACACAATGAATACATACAGTTTTTGTATTAACTGTCCTTTAAAATTTTTAATTAACTTTTCTATCAACACAGTTTTCAATGCTATTATATTTGAAAGCAGCAAAATGTTATGCCCTTAGCAGCATCCCTAACATTGCTTGTCAGCTAAATGATGAGATAAATAGTCACCTCACTAGGTTGCTTTAAGTTTTAGATCAGACACTTTGATGAGATAAAATGCTTCTCTCAGAACCTAGTACGAGGGACTTTCCTGAGGTCCAGTGGCTAAGACTCCACGCTCCCAACACAGGGGGCCTGGGCTTGCCAATCGTTGGTCAGGGAACTAGATCCCACATGCCTCAACTTCAGATCCCATGTGAAACAACTGACCCGGTGCAGCCAAATAAATTAATAAAAAATATTAAAAAAAAGAACCCAGCACGAGGGCTCCTCACATACCTGATTAAAAGACCTTGCCATGGCCTGTCAGGAGTAAGTGACAGGGATGGGTGCAAGCCCAGGCTACCTGGTCATAGAGCTATGTGCTGGACCCAGATTAGAGCAAAGCAGGAAGCTTTGATGAGATGCTGTTGAAGATAGGATGATGTGTGATGTTGTAGTGGCCTTTCCAATGATGCAAAAACTATTGTTCCCACATTCTTTTTTTTTCCAAAGCAATTGGCAATAAAGACCTTTAAATTCCAGATTCATCAAATAGCTAAAGCAGTTTTACTCTGTATATGACTTGGTGATGAATTCATTGTTTTGAAAGAGCTAAGGTTAAAGTTATCTGGTCCACTGAAAACTGAACGTGCCCCAGCTGAGCGACTGAACTGAACTGGAATGAACTGAATGAAGAGTTGCCAGGGCAACCTCTCTGCTCAACACTTCATTTCCAAGGTGACAGATTTGATGCTGGTCCAGGAAACATGAAAACCAAAACAGCATTGTGTTCCAGAAGAAGAAACAGCCCATACATAAGTCATGAATGAAACAAATGGCTGGGGACAAAACCAAACGATGCTTTACAATTCTACCCAGACAGACGTGGCCGCACACAGGACACTGGAGTAAAAGTAAATTAAAATTCTCAGTGAAGGAAGTTAAGATTCATGTTTCCTTTTCAGCTCCATTCTACTTTTTGTCTACTTTTCCAAAAAACTGTTAGGTTCAAATATAAAAGCTATATATCTCACCCAGAGGGTTTGTATTTTTCAATCATTGTTTTCCCATTCTTTTCTTTAGTTGAGGGTCTCTTCCAGTTAGAGAAAATATTAAATAAAAGATGTATGTGTGCTTTGAGGGTGAAACTGGAATTTACTGCACTATTATTTGCTTCATTGTCATGATTCTTGCTCTTATCAATAATGGAATGAGGAGAGCATGTGTGTACTATGTGCCCACAGGCTTGTGGTGAGAATTTACAATGCCACAGAAGGCCCTGAGCATGAGTGCCCGTGGTGGAAGGCACAGGAGAAAAATACATGTCCTGTTTCGTTGGCTTTGCTTTCTAAACAGAACCCTCAATACTCTTCCATTTATTTTCCTTCTTGAAAATCACTCAACATGTTTCTCTCTCTCAGCCCCATGTGGTTCTCCTTCCCTCCTTTTGATTTTTTCCATTGGAGACTTTTATGATGGAAAAGATGCCACTGTATTTAGGAAGAGAAGGTAAGCAAAGGAGGATCATAATTTCCCACAAGTTCTCCCTGACCTTTGATATTGAATGGTATTCTCTCATGACTCGTGACTCTGACATAGAGGCTTTTCAGACATTTCTGCAGCTCCACACTGCCATCCATTAGCAAGGAGCCATGAACTGCCAACCAAACAAAGGCCAATTTCTTCTCAGCTTAGAAGCAAAAATGCTTAGAGCTTCTCCCTCTACTTTTCATTGTCTTTATGAATAATTTTTTCCCAATGGCTGAAATACATTTCTATTACAACTGTACAAGACATTAAGTGGACTACTTTCTATGTAAGCAGGAAATGAAAAGTACATCAAGCAGGGACGTATAGAAAATCAGTTCTACCTCATCAAAGACTTTGGAAACAACGTGCTTGTCCAGAACAGGGACGTAGGTGGAGCTGTGAGGAATGGCAGCCATGGACAAAGCATCCATGATGGTGAGCTTCTTGGCTGCCAAGCCGTGGATCTTGAGCCAGGTTGCTGAAGACATTCCTGCAGAACTAAGAACATGAGACTGTGACGTTTTAAGACATATCAAACAAACACATAACAAGCCTGTCCTAGTAAAACTGAAGTACTCACTCTTGGTCATAAACTTGGCTTCCTTCTCGAGTCAATCTTTCTAATGACTTGTCATCTGGAAACTCATTTGTCAGCAGGATGCCCATTTCTGTAGAAAAGAAAATGGAAGCTGTATAATTTCCTCACATGTGGGGTTCATATCAAAATGCAAACGGATCACACTCATCTCTGGGTTCAGTGTGTCTGAGGACTAATGAATGGACTAGATCTCCAAGAGCTGATCTCTGAGTGGGTTCTAGGCAAAATGAATTTGCAATGGACACTAAAGGCTGATACACGGGTAATAGGGTACTCGCATTGTTTAACTAATCTACCTCACCCCATACCCACTGAGATCTCTCTCTGTGGAAGGATGAGACGGACTCATTCTCTCACACTCCAGAAAATGTATCTTCTAAATGTCAAATAAGAATGCCATGAGCCAATAATTATTCAGTGTTGCCCTCATTAGACTCCCCCCAGACTATATAGGACAGCCTCGTTCAACATTTGTTTTTGACAGTTTCGTCCCTGATTCCTCAGCTCTATGTGGAAAACCAAAATCCCTACTAAGTCCTATTTAGTTGTAAGTTCAAATCTTCAAACTATTATTTGGAATTTTTAATGTCTATTTTTATAGAAGCTTGGATTTACAAATGAAAAGCAATATTAGCTAATTGAATTAGTAGAAGAAGGGGTGTTTGGGAGTGAGCTAGTTAAATGCCTAAGAAATCACATCTCAGTCATCATATGATAATCCTTTTAAAGGACTGTGCACGTAGTAGATTTAGGAAATATGGAAGGTTAATTAAAATTGAGGAAAAGGCACCCCACAGATCAGCACTGAAGAACACAAGGTTTGATTAAGCTATGGCTCAGTAACAGCAGGTATAAATTTGTCCCTCATGCGCTTCCTCCTACTTAAGGGGTTGTGCGGATGTGTGTGTTTAGCCGGGGGCTTATTATTTATTAACTCCATGAAACTTAGGGAAAAGTGCTATAGGAATTAAAATGTTAGGAAATTAAGTCTTTAAATTTACTATTTTAAAAATAATGATATCATCAATAAACACTGAGTGGAAAAGTCGAATTTTCCTCATATTTAGCCCCCATAAGGCTGACAGTATGGATCAGAGAGGGGCTCGTCAGATGGTACCACCTGTGAATGAATGGAAGAAAATAAACCAACTGTGAAGCATGAGGTTCTCAAATTCAGAACACGGAGTGGCAGCCAGCACCACCACTAGTGCCAGTGGTTACACGAGCCAAGGGTGTATTAAACACCCAGGGACTGATAAATGCAAGTCTGGCCCTAAGGAAGGCCCGTTCGCTAAAGCAAGACAACCTGACTTATCAGGGAGTCCTTTGAAGAGGTAGAAACCTAGACTCACTTAAAAATGATCTGCATCCCCTCAATCTCTCTCCTCAGCTCTTTCAGGAGAAGACGCACTGGGGAGGGGAGACCAGCTTGGGCTTCCTGATGTATAGACCCTCAACAGCTTACCCCTGTCACTTGGCATGTTCCAGCTGCTAGAACTGGAAAGCCTGTCCCTCCTCTCACTGCAGGCTGAGCTCCTGAGGGTGGACAGCTGGCTTCTGAGCAGGCTGGTTTTGGTTGGTTCTGTGGGTGTCACAGGGAGAAGGGTTAAAGGAATTTGGGATGGAAGGAGGTGCTTCGGGAGATGCAGCTATGTCCTTGGACCTTTAAAAAGAAAGCAGGTTTAGTCTCCCAACCCTCAGGGGGACGGTGCTGCCACCAAGTAGATGCTGTGTAATGGTGGATTCTACTGATCTGAGTTCAGGCTCTGCCCCTCCTGGATAAAGATCTGCTTCTGAGTTCCTTTAGCTTGTTGGCAGAAATTATTTCCTTGTGGTTGGAGGACTTAGGTTCCATTTCCTTGCTGGCTGTTATGCAGGGGTCTCAGCTTCTTAATCACCCCCATTCCTATTCATGGACCCCTCCCTCTTCAAACCAGCAATGGCACACTGATTTCCCTCTTGCCTCAAATCTCTGACTTCCTCTTCTGCCACCAGCTGGCAAAAGCCCCCGCATTCAAGGGCTCATGTGAGTACATGGGGCTCTCCTAGGAACCCTGGCTGAGGGTCACACATAACATAATCAGGGAAGTGATGCCCATTACCTTCACAGGGTGCAGGGTTTAGAACGGGACCTCTTTGTAGGTCATTTTAGAAGCTCTGCCCACCACAGCTGCTGTCTACACTTTTATTTGTATTCTTTTCTACCCTCTGTTGGGTCCTTTCAACTAGCAAGTAGACACTAAGTAAATAATGACACTGAATCTGTGTGCTTTACAGCAGGGTTCTCCAGTCTTTGGGATCTAATGCATAATGATCTGAGGTGGAGCTGATGTAATAATAATAGATATAAAGTGCACAAGAAATGAAGTGCATTTGAATCATCCCAAAACCATCCCCACTCACCCAACCCCAGTCCGTGGAAAAATGGGTTTCCATGAAACCGGTCACTGGTGCCAAAAACGTTGGGGATTACTGCTTCAGAGGATAATGCATTTGCACCAAGACATTTGATTACTTTTCCCATGGGATCACAGAAACCACACTAATTGTAATTGTTGTCTGTACTTTGTGATCTGGAGGCCTTTATGTAGTACCAAAGCTTTATGCAGTATTTGTAAACAAAATGTGTCCTGTTTTCAACAAGAAGGGACTTAAGATCCTTTCTTACAAGAAATTAGAGTGAAAATTAGCTAATAATCTGCATTGCCTTTCACACAGAAAGATAACCCCAGCAGTTTCCATGTGTGGAGTCAGGAGTGTGCTATGTGATAGTCACTGCTTTTCTAGGCAACAAATAGGGTGATTCCTGTCTCCATTGCTTCTGTAACAAGGAATTTGGAAGGATAAATTTTCTCAGGAGCTGTGTCTGTGAGCAAAAGAGACAAATGATCCATATAGGAGAGGTGAACTCCTGTTTCTCACTATACCAGCAGGCCATCTTGATCAAAATTGCTGGGTACAAACAACAGATGTGTCCAAATGAAAATGAAATTTAGCTCCCAAAGTTTCCAGACATGAAAACTGTACTATTCCCAAACTGCAAATAATGAGTGAAGACATATTTATCTGGCAGTGGATTCAAGCATTTAACTACTCCCCCAGCTCTGTATAGTCTAACACCACATTTCATCACTCTTCTAAATTAAAAATTGAATCAGAATAAAAACTTGGCACAGGGCTGCCTAACAAGAGCAACAAATCCCAAATCTGCAAGTGACAAAAGTGCAAGTGCAAAGTGCACAAAAGGTGCAAGTGACAAAAGGCCATTAAAACATTCAGGATGAGTAGCAAGTAGCATTTCTAGCAAAAGTCAGGTTCACTGGAACGACCAGGCAGGAATGGCAAAAGGGATGCTGCCACACAAGTGGCCAGAATGGGAATCCTCTTTGTCCCTGTGGGCTTAAGACAGAGACACAAGGGCAAATGGACAGAACATGAAAGAGGGACCAAGGTACAGCAAATACTTCTTTGGTCTCTATGGGTTTAAGGCTCTCCTCCTCTGCCTAGAGACATGGGGAGACAAAAGAGACAGTGTGTGTATGGCAGAGGAAGCCATCACAACCTTCCTCACTGAGAGACATGTAGCATCCTAGCCTGGGGAAACTCCTCTGGTCTCTCAGGAAGCACCATAAAGGGACCAGTGGGAGCTGCAATAACATCAGGTAACCAAGCACCAAAATGATACCACAAAGGCTGTCAAAATGAAATGACCATTAGAACCCACAAGAGCAGGCCAAAGTGAGACTTATGTGTCAACTTTAAACAGGACAACTGCTATCTAAAAGATATAAATAGCAGCCAGGGTCCCTAACATAAAAGAACATTCAGGAAACTATAAAAAAAATCATCCATCATATCAGGAATCAAGAAAGTCACACTTTGAAGGAGAAAAAACAATCAAAGGATGTTAATACCATGATGAATCAGAAGCTGGAATTCTGACAAGGATCTCAAAGAAGCTGTCAGAAAAATGGTTCAGCCATTAATTATAAAATTCCCTTGACACAAATTGAAAAATCTCAGCAAAGAAATAGAAGTTATAAAAATTTCTAAGTGGAAATTGTAGAACTGAAAAACAACAAATGAAAAACATTTTGGGTGAACTCAATAGCAGGGTGAAAATAGCAAAGGGTACTATCAGAGAACTTTGGGAACAGAATAATAGAATTCAGCCAATTTTAACAATAGAAAACACAACAAGAAAAGATAAACAGAGCCTCAGGGGTCTGTAGGATAATAGCAAAATATCCAACATTCATATCATCAGAGTCCCAAGACACAGAGGAAAAAAGTGGGTCTGAGAGACTATTTAAAGAAGTAATAGATGAAAGTGCCCCTAATTTGCTGAAAGATACAACATACAAATCAAGAAGTTGTGCAACCCCAAACAGAATAAACCCAAGGAAATCCATGCCAAGATGCATTATAGTTAAACATTTGAAAATTAGAGACAAAGAAAAAATTTAAAAAGCATGCCAGAGAGAAAGGAACCAGTACCTAGAGGGAAGCAGCAGTTTGAACCAGTCTGAACCAGTTTCACGTTTAAAGTGTAGGCAGCCTGAGGGAGAGGCCCTATGTTTTCAGCTACAGACAGGAAAGAACAATCAGCTGCAAATTCTGAACAAGGCAAAAATGTCCTTCAGGAATGAGGAGAAAGTAAAAACATTCCTAGACAAAGAAAAAAATTATTGTGGCCAGCAGACTTGCCCTTGAAGACTGAACACAGGAAGTTCTTCAAACAGAAAGTAAATGAGAAAAGGAATTTTGGAGAATCAGGAAGGAAGAAAGAACAAAAGAGAAAAAATATGGTAAATACAATAGATTATCTGTTCTTCATAAGATTTATATTTGATGATTTAAATAAAAATTACATCATCACCTGATACTCAAGCCAATGACACTGAAAACTAGGGACAGCAAAGAAACCCAAACTGAAGTAAGATCTCCACACTCACAAAAAAGGGGTAAAATGTTGATACCAGAAGAGTGTTGTAAGTCACATTTATAGGCTGTTATACTCAGAGAAACCAAAAGCTACACTCAAAAGCACTGAAATAAACACTGAGGCCAAGTGGGAGACGTTCTAAACATATGAGGCTGCTTCAACATTTGAAAGCAATCAATGTAATCCACCATATCAACAGACTAAAGAAGAAAAATCATATGATACATGATCTCTCATTTGATGGGGCTTCCCTTGTGGTTCAGCTGGTAAAGAATCCTCCTGCAATGCGGGAGATCCCGCTTCAATTCCTGGGTTGGGGAGATCCCCTGGAGAAGGGAAAGGCTACCCACTCCAGTATTCTGGCCTGGAGAATTCCATGGACCATATAGTAGAGCAGACACAACTGAGTGACTTTCACTGATCCCTGTTCTCTGGTGCCTCAGTGGTAAAGAACCTGCCTGCCAATGCAGGAGATCCCTGGGTGGGGAAGATGCCCTGGAGAAGGAAATGGCAATCCACTCCAGTATTCTTGCCTCAGAAATCCCATGGACAGAGGAGCCTGGTGGGTCACAGTCCATAGGATTAAAAAGAGTTGGACACAACTTAGCGACTAAGCAACAACATATCATTTGACATAGATATAGCATTTGACAAAATCCGGTACCAATTCATGATAGAAACTCTGAGAAAACTGGGAATGAGGGGAACTTCCTCAATTTAACAAAGAGTATGCACGAAAAACCTACAGCTAAAATCATATTTACTGGTGAAAGATTGAATATCTTTCCCCTTTAAGACCAGGATAAAGGCAAGGATGCTCACTCTCATCACCCTTATTAAACATACTACTGGAAATTCTAGCTTTTGCAACAAGGCAAGAAAAAGAGATAAAGCCAGAAAGACTGGAAAAGAAGATAAAACTGTCCCAATCTGCAGATAACATATTGTATATGTGAAAATAGTAAGGAATTCACACACACATCAACATTTTAAAAAACCCACAAAATCAAAAAAGCTCCTAAAACCACTAAGTGAGTTCTGTGAGGTTGTCCATTATGGGATCAACACACAAAATGAATCACATATTGCTACACTAACAATAAACATATGGCAAGCTATATTAAAAAATCAATACCATTTGTAATTGTTCCAAATACAGTAAGTCCCCTACATACGAACAAGTTCTGTTCTGAGAGCCTAGAAGTGGGGCAGCCATTTTGTGACCATGAGAGTGAACTCTCAAAATTCACCAATAAAAAACAAACGATCCTTACAGAATATGTGCAAAGCCCATGTGTGCAGACATTTAATTGAGGAGAATGTAAGGATTGCAGATGAGCACATAAAAAGATGTTCCATATTACTAGTCATTAGGGAAATGTAAGTAAAAAATCACCATGAGATGTTACACGCCTATCAGAACAGTTAAAAATTGTGTGTGTGTGTGTTCATTCGTGTTTGACTCTTTGCAACCCCATGGACTGTAGCCTGCCAGGCTCCTCTGTCCATGAAATTTTCCAGACAAGAACACAGGAGTGGATTGCCATTTCCTCCTCCAGGGGATCTTCCCAACCCAAGGATTGAACCCACATCTCCTGCATTGGCAGGCAGATTCTTTAGTGACTGAGCCACCAGGGAAGCCCTTCAAAATAAAAAATATTTATGACAATCTTAAAGCTCAACATTCAAAAAACGAAGATCATGGCATCTGGTCCCATCACTTCATGGCAAATAGATGGGGAAACAGTGGAAACAGTGTCATAGTGTCAGACTTTATTTTTGGGGGCTCCAAAATCACTGCAGATGGTGACTGCAGCCATGAAATTAAAAGACGCTTACTCCTTGGAAGGAAAGTTATGACCAACCTAGACAGCATATTGAAAAGCAGAGACATTACTTTGCCAACAAAGGTCTGTCTAGTCAAGGCTATGGTTTTTCCAGTGGTCATGATGGATGTGAGAGTTGGGCTGTGAAGAAAGCTGAGTGCCGAAGAATTGATGCTTTTGAACTGTGGTGTTGGAGAAGACTCTTGAGAGTCCCTTGGACTGCAAGGAGATCCAACCAGTCCATTCTGAAGAAGATCAGCCCTGGGATTTCTTTGGAAGGAATGATGCTAAAGCTGAAACTCCAGTACTTTGGCCACCTCATGAGAAGAGCTGACTCATTGGAAAAGACTCTGATGCTGGGAGGGATTGGGGGCAGGAGGAGAAGGGGACAACAGAGGATGAGATGGCTGGATGGCATCACTGACTCGATGGACGTGAGTCTGAGTGAACTCTGGGAGTTGGTGATGGACAGGGAGGCCTGGCGTGCTGCGATTCATGGGGTTGCAAAGAGTCGGACACGACTGAGCAACTGAACTGAACTGAATAGCAAGTTCTGACAAGAATGTAGAGAAACCGAATCACTCATTGATTACTGTGATAATATGAAATGGCACAGCCACTCCAGAAAATAGTCTGGCAGCTTGTTATAAAACTAAACATTCAATACTATATGAATCAGCAGTTGCACTCTTGGGCTTTATCTTACAGAAGTGAAAAATTATGTTCACACAAAACAGGTACAAAAATGTTTAGAACTGCTTTATTCTTAATAGCCCCAAACTAGAAGCAACTCAGATGTCCGTCAACAGATGAATGGTTAAACCAACTCTGGAGCATTCATATCACATGCTGCTACTCTGTAATGAAGAGGACTGAAGTGTTGATACCTGTAAAAAATTTGGATGAGTCTGGGGGAAAATATGTTGAGTGAAACAAGCCAAAACCCAAAGATCATGTGTTGTATGATTCCATTTACATAATGCTTTTGAAATGACAACATTTTAGAAATGGAGAACTTAGTAGTTCCCACTAGTTGGGAAAGGGTGTTGGAGGGAAATGGGTGTTGTTAAAAAACAGCAAGGCCAGGGATCTTTGTTGTGATGGAAATGTTCTGTATCTTGACTGTAGGGAGTGGGGAATATGAAACCACACATGATAAAATCTGGGGCAATCTGACTAAGATTGTGGATTGCATCAATGTCAATAACCTGGTTGCAAAACTGAATTTTTTTTCCCAACATGTGACCACTGGGGGTAGCTGGGTGAAGAGCAGGTATACAGGATCTCTCTGTATGATTTCTCACAACTGCATGGGAATGTACAATTACTTCAATAATAACTTCAGTTTAACAAACACAAGTTTAGGCTTCTTTTAAAATGTTACGAGGCTTTAGCTTTATTCCTCCTTTATTCCTGTTAATACCTTCTTGCACCGAAGGAAAACCAGTCACGAGATTCAAACATTTTGTTTACAGATACCTGCATGGAGCACTTTCTTTCTCTGAGTCTTTTGACCTGATGGGTCCTCTGGTATTTTCAGCATTCGTGATGATTTGACATCAGCGTGAGGTTTTGCACATTTTTCTGGGGTTGAAACCATGGAACAAATCTCCTTTTGATGCCTGTTTTAGATTAAAAAGTAGACAAAGATGATGAAAGAAAAAATTTGAGGAACTTCCTGTGTTCGGTCTTTAAGGGTAGGTCTATTAGCTACAATTATTTTTTGTCTAGCAATGTTTTTAATTTATCTTTGTTCCTGATGGGCATTTATTAAACGCTTAATTTGCTAATAGGAAGACAGTGAATTTCGATGAAGAAATCCTGACTAATACATATTTTCAACTTCTTTCCATTTTGCTATCACAAATCTGCTTGCAATGTGGGAGACCTCGGTTCGATCCCTGGGTTGGGAAGATCCCCTGGCGAAGGGAAAGGCTATCCACTCCAGTACTCTGGCCTGGAGAATTCCATGGACTGTATAGTCCGTGGAGTCACAAAGAGTTGGGACACGACTGAGCAACTTTCACTTTAGGTTAATCATCCAGCCCTTAAAAGAGATTCTGTTTTGCGGATATTCATTCAGAAAATCGGAGAAGGAAATGGCAAGTCACTCTAGTATTCTTGCCCAGAGAATCCCAAGAACAGAGGAGTCTGGTAGGCTCTTTTTGTCCATAGGGTCACAAAGAGTCTGACATGACTGAGCAACTTTCACTTTTTCTTTCACTTCTAAGTAAAAAGATATACTCCTGATGGGGCATTTCTTGTTTGTCATTTTTAAATTGAAGTATAGTTAATTTACAGTGTTGTGTTAGTTTCAAGAGCACAAAGTGATTCAGTTTTATATATATATACATTTTATATTTTATATATATATACATTTTATACATTTGTACATATATTACATATATTATGTATATATATGTTATACATACATTATACATATATACACACACACACATATATACATTTTTCAGATTCTTTTCCATTATAGGTTATTAAAAAATATTGAGTATGCTATACAGTAGGTCCTTGTTGTCTACAATAGGGAAGCCCAGAATAAAGTTATTTTGTTTTATATATAATGGTGTAGATCTGTTAATTCAAAACTCCTTCCACTGTTAATCCCAAACTTCCCCCATTCCCTGCAATCTCCTTGGTAACCATAAATTTGTTTTCCATTCCTGATAGGGTATTTATATGCTGTGATACATGAATGCTATGATGCCTGAATATCTGTACAATGTGAAATCATGTAAGATTTGACACATTTACTGAATGCTGGGGTGGTTTTGGTTTTAGACATATTATTAATAGCATATAGCATGGGAAAGACCTGAAAAATCATCTATCTCAAATACTACCACCACATCATCTTAAAGAGGAAGAAACTGAGACCCACAGCAATCAACAGGTGTGGAAAGAAGTTAGGGATTCACCAAGGTCACACAGAGTGAAGTCCAGCCCTTGAGCCTCCTGCTGCTGCTGCTAAGTCACTTCAGTTGTGTCCAACTCTGTGTGACACCATAGATGGCAGCCCACCAGGCTCCTTCATCCCTGGGATTCTCCAGGCAAGAACACTGGAGTGGGCTGCCATTTCCTTCTCCAATGCATGCATGCATGCTAAGTTGCTTCGGTTGTGACCCTGAGTCAAATCTTCACAACAGTGCACCCCTACTCTGCTCTGTCACCTTTGTGGGTTGTGGTGGGGGTGGGGGATGTCCACATTGGGTACAGATGAGACATCCCTAAGGACCACACAGGATTTGGGAACCTGCATATAAGGATGAGTATGTCAGGCTTCCCTGGCAGTCCAGTGGTTAAGACTCTGCACTTCCACTGCACAGGTTTGATCCCCAGTTGGGGAACTCAGATCCCATATGCAATGCCACTCAGTATGACCAAAAAACATCAAAATTAAAAAAAGGATGAGTTTGTGGCTTCTGTAAGCCAATCATTAATTTGCTAGATTATGAGTTCCCTTTGCTTAAACAAAAATCTTAACATAATCATACTATGTGATTTTTTTTAAAGAACTCTCACAAACCACTGTAGAAAGTGGTAAAGAGATCCAGCAGAGCACCCAAGAAGACCTCTGTGATGGGGAAGTGGGCGCTTTGCCATGCTCACTTGTCTCCATCCTTTTCTGCATTGTACCACCAGTCCATGACCAATGACTCTGAGTAAAGGTCTTGCACCTTCTCTAGGTCATTGCGTCCTTGCTCCATTTCCTTAATTAAAAGAGTCAGATCTTCATTCTGCCAAAATAAGTAAACACATTGCAAGATTATACGAAAGTTCAGATTCCAAACATTTCTAACAAAAAACCAAACTGTATCAGGAAAAGAAGAATCTAAAGAATTTCATGTAGTTCTTATTTATTTTTTAGACAGCCTAATTGAGGTGTGGCAGAAAATGAAGAGGAACTAAAGAGCCTTTTGATGAGAGTGAAACAGAAGAGTGAAAAGGCTGGTTTAAAACTCAACATTCAAAAAACTAACATCATGGCATCCGCTGCCATCATTCATGGCAAACAGAAGAGAAAAAAGTGGAAGCAGTGACAGATTTTATTTTTGGGGGTTCCAAAATCATTGTGGACAGTGACTACAGTCATAAAATTAAAAGACACTTGCTCCTTGGAAGGAAAGCTATGACAAACCTAGACAGTGTATTAAAAAGCAGAGACATCACTTTGCCGACAAAAGTCGGTATAGTCAAAGCTATGGTTTTTCCAGTAGTCATGTACAGATAGCTGAAGAATTGATGCTTTCGAACTGTGGTGCTGGAGAAGACTCTTAAGAGTCCCTTGGACTACAAGGAGATCAAACCAATCAATCTTAAAGGAAATCAACCCTGAATATTCATTGGAAGCGGAGAAGGCAATGGCACCCCACTCCAGTACTCTTGCCTGGAAAATCCCATGGACGGAAGAGCCTGGTAGGCTGCAGTCCATGGGGTCGCCAAGAGTCAGACACGACTGAGCGACTTCACTTTCACTTTTCACTTTCATGCATTGGAGAAGGAAATGGCAACCCACTCCAGTGTTCTTGCCTGGAGAATCCCAGGGACAGGCGAGCCTGGTGGGCTGCTGTCTGTGGGGTCGCACAGAGTCAGACACGACTGAGGTGACTTAGCAGCAGCAGCAGCATTCATTGGAAGGACTGATTGCTGAAGCTCCAATACTTCAGCCACCTGATGAGAAGAAGTGACTTTTTGGAAAAGACCCTGATACTGGGAAAGATTGAAGGCAAGAGGAGAAGGGGCAACAGAGGATGAGATGGTTGGATGGCATCACCAACTCAATGGACGTGAGTTTGAGCAAACTCCAGGAGATAGTGAAGGACAGGGGAGCCTGGTGTGCTGCAGTCCATGGGGCTGCATGACTTAGCAACTGAACAACAACAAACTGAATGTATGTAAAGTGCACCATGTGAATCGTTTTGACATTCACACTTGTGAAATCATCTCTGCAATCAAGACAATAATTATATCCATTACCCTCTATAAAGTTTGTTTGTATCCCACTGTAGATCTGCCCTCCCTCTTAGCCCCTCTTCAAAAAACAAGCAACTATTCATCTACTTTCTGTCACTATCAGTTTCAATTTTCTGGAATTTTACTTGTCTGTTTATTTTTTCAGCAGGTCTATATTTGTTTTCAGCAAAATACCCATAAAGTTTCCTATTTTAACCATTTTTAAAGTGTGTACACCTCAGTAGCATTAAGTACATTTACGATATTGCACAACCATCACTATTATCTAGTTCAAGAACTTTTTTAATCACCCAAATGGAAACCCATACTTATTTTTAATTAATTTTTATTAGAGTACAGTTGCTTTATGGAATTTTATTTAAATGGAATCATACAGCATATCATCTTTTTGTGTCTAGTTTACTTTCATTAATTATTTTGAGATTCACCCATGATACAGCATGAATCAATAGTACATTCATTTCTATGGCTGAGTAGTATTCTATTATATACCAAATCCAAAATGTAGTCACCTGTAGATGGACATTCGGAGAAGGCAATGGCACCCCACTCCAGTACTCTTGCCTGGAAAATCGCATGAACGGAGGAGCCTGGAAGGCTGCAGTCCATGGGGCCGCTAAGAGTCAGACACGACTGAGCGACGTCACTTTCACTTCTCACTTTCATGCATTGGAGAAGGAAATGGCCTCCCACTCCAGTGTTCTTGCCTGGAGAATCCCAGGGACAGGGGAGCCTGGTGGGCTGCCGTCTATGGGGTCACACAGAGTCGGACACGACTGAGGTGACTTAGCAGCAGCAGCAGCAGATGGACATTTGAGTTTCTAGGTTTGAGCTATGATAAATACTAACGCTATGAGCATTTGTGCACAAGTCTTCATATGAACATCTGCTTTCATTTCTCTTGGGTCAATGAATAAGATCACACAGGTGGTGATGCTGAACTTTTCAAGAAATGACCAAACTGTTTTCCAAAATGATTGCACTAGTTTACATTCCCATTAGTAATTTATGAGAGTTCTAGTTCCTCCACATCCTTGTAAAAACTTGATAAGGTCAGTTGTCTTAATTTTAGCCATTTTAATAGCTGTGTAATGGTATTTCATTATGGTTAATTTGTGTTTCCCTAATAATTAATGAATTAATTAATTTGTGTTTCCCTAATGATTAATTAAGCATCCTTTCATGATCTTGTTTGAAATGCATATATCTTCTTTGGTAGGGTGTCTGTCCAAATGTTTTGCCCATTTTTTGCTTCCTTGAGTTTTGAGAAATCTTAATATATTCTGGATACAAGACAATGAATACAATCTGAAAACATTTTCTCCCAGTCTACAACTTGTCTTTTAGTTATCTTAACATTGTTTTTAAAGAGAAATTTTTAATTTTGATTAAATCAAATTTATTGAGTTGCTTTATATGGACTATGTTTTTGATATCCTAATAAAGTCTTTTTTGGTCTAACACAATGTCTCAAAGGGCTTTTCATATGTTCTCTTCTAGGAGGGGAAAAAACCTAGGTTTTACATTTAGGTCCATGTATCATTTTGAGTTAATTTTTTATTACAGTGTGATGTATGGAGCAAGATGTGTTTATTTTATCCAATTGTTCCAACATTTGTTGGAGGAAAAAAAAACACATACTTTCTCCACTGAACTGCCTTTGCATCTCTGTTGAAAATCAGTTATACACATATGTGTTAGTCTATTTCTGGTTTTGCTGTTCTGTTGATCTATAAATCTGTCTTTACGCTAATCCCACCCTGTCTTGATGACTATAACTTTATATATCTTGAGATCAAGTAGTATTAGTCTTTCAACTTTGATTTTCTTTTTCAAAGCATTTTGGCTATTTGAAATCTTCTGAATTTCCAGGGAATTAGTTTGTCAACTTTTACTGCTGAAATTTTGATTAGGAATGTGTTAAGTCTATTTTTTTCTCTTTTAGTATTCTTTTTATTTTCATATAAATTAATGTCCTAGAAAAATTAAAATGAAAACACTAAACACAGTACTGCACATAGCAACCTCTGTTAAATGCCCTATTACAGCACTGAAGAAGGTCATTACACGTGGAATACACATGGAGGGACTGAAGGAGACAGGAAGACGGCAGAAGAGCAACTCGAGAGCCACTACTCTGTCTGCGCGTGTCAACTACAGACTGAAGGGTAAAGGAACGACTACACACATACAGAACAGACACAGTTCAGATTTTCTTTTGGAGAATGCACATTCTAACATTGTGATGTCTTCTAACCCATAAACAACATACAACTCTGAATGTTTTATAGTTTTCAGTGACAGGCCTTTCACACACTTTGACGAATTTGTCACTACATGTTTCATATTTTTGATGAGATTGTAAAAGATAATTTTTATTTCAATGTTTATTGTTATTTGCTAATATGACAACATTTTTGTATGTCATATGCTGATCTTGTAGGAAATTACAATCTTGCTAACTTCAATTATTAGTTCCAGTAGCATTTTTGTACATTCCATTGGATGTCGAATGAAAATATAGTTTAATTTTATTCTATTTCAGAAGATTTTTCTGTATATATACTATGTAATATATATACCTAAGTCTTTCATTTTGGAGGAAATACTAAATTTCAATATTTAATTTTGAATTCTGTATGTTTATTTTTACTTTATCAAAATGTAATTGAATTTCGTGTGCTGATTTTATAACCAGTGACCTTACTGAACTCAGTTAATAGTTCCAGGAGTTTTTTTGTAGCTCCCTTGGAGTTTTATTTGTTACTTGCAAACAGGGACAGGTCTATTTCTTCCTTTCTAATCTGTATGCCTTTATTTTCTTGCCTTATCTTGGTAGAGCTTCCAGTAGTATGTTGAATGTGAGTGGGGAGAGTGGACGCAGCTAAATTCCCTGGAAATGGATTGACCCTTTCACGTTTTGCATTTATGATTTTCTAGACAGAAGTAGAGCAGCATTTGGCTGCTCCCACTACTGAGGCAAGATCTTCCTTTAAACTTTACCCAGTACCCACTGGATTATGAGGTTTTCCTAGTCTTGCTGATGGGAGTGGGCATTGCCATCTGATGAGCTCAGAGTACTGGTCTGTCCGATTCTTTTGAATGAGTCATTTCCAGACTCTAGTATTAATAGTTTCTCACATGTTAGCATTGATCAGTGTTCTGGCTTTAAAGTCACTCGTTAGAACAGACAATAAGAAACACGTTCTCTAGAGAGGCACACTTGAAATGCAAATCTTCAGGCCAAAATTGGAGAATTGGGGCATAGAATTTTATTTACTTTCTTGTATTAGCTCATTAAAATGAATTGTTTCATCAGATGGTCACATGGTTATACAGCTTGATGAGTCAGAAGACAACTACCTAGCAAGTTAATTTTTTGAAACCTTCCTACAAATGTGTGCAAACAGGCAGTGGTTAACAAACCTTATGTATGGACCCCCAGGGTGTTTGTTCCTAAACTTTGGCAAAATGTTGGTAATTGTTAACTTTGACTGATAGGTACATGGCCTATATACTCTTCTACTTTTGCATTTGTTTGCAACATTCCATAATGAAAAGCTTAGAAGAAAAATGGAATCTATTAGGATTCCTGGGCCTCTGTGCCTGGAGCCTGATTTGGTAGCTCAGTAGTGGAACTCGAGAATCTGAATTTTCACAGGTGCCCTAGCTCAGGTGGTCCTTAGGGCACCACAGTTTGCAGGACACTAGCTGTAAGGTGATTCATTTTCTCAACTTAGTTGTCCTTATGGTTGCTGTTCTTCCAATCATTGTCCACAGATCTCCAACCATTAGTGCCCAAATAAGTGAACACTCTCTGCTCAGCTCATGAAGCTCTTACCTGAACAGCCTCTGGAGTATAGGGATCCTTGCAGCCAAAATTATAAGAATGAAACTCTCCTCCAGTCAAAGAAGCAAGGTCTTTCAAAAATCCATTTGCAATCTCATCATTGTAACAGAAGGAGATGGTGTAAATAGGAATTTTCTGAAAAACTTTGACCTGGTCCATAACCATTTCAGGTGACTGAAATGATACATTTTCAGGGAAAAGAAGGGAGATAGAGAGGAAGAGACAAAAAAAAAAAAAATACATGAAAGTCCCTAGTATTTGTTCTAGATAGTGAAATTCTCAATTAGTAATTCCTTATACAGTGGAGAGTGACTTCTTGGAAAGGTGTCAATCCAATTCGACTGACAAAGCAAACTGTCAGGTGGTGAGAGCACGAAGACCAGTGACTCAGCGCATGCCCTCTGAAGGCTCACAGTTTCTGTGGGAAAAGTCTGGGAGAAAGACCGGACTAATCCAATTACTCGATTTTAGTGCACCTAAGCCTAGAATCCATGCTTTTAAAGGGTTGGACCTGGTGGCTCAGATGGTAAACAATCCGCCTGCCATGTGGGAGACCCAGATTCGATCCCTGGGTTGGGAAGATACCCTGGAGAAGAGAATGGCTACCCACTCCAGTATTCTTGTGGGGAGAATTCCATGGACAGAGGAGCCTGGCAGGCTACAGTCCATGGGGTTGTAAAGAGTTGGACACAACTGAGCAAATAACACATATATACACATAATTTTGAGCAGGGCTTTCCAGATAGTGTTAATGGTAAAGAACTTGCTTGCCAATGCAGGAGACATAAGAAACTCGAGTTCAATCCCTGGGTCAGGAAGATCCCTGGAGGAGGGCATGGCAACCCACTCACTCCAGTATTCTTGCCTGGAGAATCCCATGGACAGAGGAGCCTGGCAGGCTACAGTCCATGGGGTCACAAAGAGTCGGACACGACTGAAGTTACTTAGCACACACGCACACACATACTTCTGGACACTTAAAGCACTGGATCATGGGTAAGACATCCTGGATACTGGGATTCTACAGAATAAGGCCACAGGATCTTGGGGTGGCTTCCAAAGCTTCTACTCCTAAAAAGCAATGTCCAGCTTTAGATACCTCAGAGTGATAAAAACTGGTATCTCAGAGTGAAAAAAGAGACATTTATTTAGGGTCTTTTCATGTTCTGAGCACTCTGTTGGGGACATAATACCCCAGTTAACCCTCTTGTGACAGAGTTTTGGAAAGATTTCTAGTGGCCCATTCTCCTTTTTACTGTCAGAGACCTGGTTTTCAAGACAGCAACAGACTCAGTTAAAAACAAACATACAAACGTAACAAAACATACATGAAAACTCATCTTCTGACACTTTTTTTTTTTTTTTTTTGCAGCTAGGAGTGACCACATGACCCAGGTCTGTCCATTGAAGTTTCAAGGGAAAGATTTTTTTTGCTAATAAAAAGGCAAAGACGTAACAAAAAAAGCTAATATCCTTCTCTTTTCCACCCCTGCCTCCTGGAAAATGGACACTCTCCTTAGGCACAAAGCAGTTGTCTTGTAAGCATAAGGGTGGATGTCAAACAAACACAAAGATCAGGTGAAGCATGAAGATTAAAAGAAGCCTGTTTTCTTGAAGATATCCTTGAGTAGCTGTATAACCTAGACTACTTACCACCAGGCTTCTTCTTCATAGGAATATAAATCTCTCCATTTCAGTTATCATTTGTCTGCTCTCCTGCTTTTTTCTCTCAGTAATATGAAATCCTAATTGGCACAGTAGGTATGGATTCCACTTAAAGATGGAGAAATTGAGGCTCAGAAGGACTAAGCTTCCTAGGGTCATCAATCTCTTAAGTGGTAAGACTAGATTCAAAGACAGATTTTAGTACTAGAAGCAATGTCAGATTATTTGTTTTCCCCTGCTTGCAATAGACTGTCACTTGGCAAGGATCGACTCTGTAAACATTACCAGACACACGGGGAAGGTGAACTGATGATGTGCCCTGCTGCCACTCCACCAGCACCACCACACCCAGATCAGCACCCTCAGAAGCTGCCTCTGGTTGTCCTGCCCTCATTGCTTCTGTATTTCTAAGTCCCTCTTTGATTGATTCAACCTGCTGGCTCCTTTAGCCAGTTTCCACTCTCCACCCCCAATTCCTATTCTTTGACTATTAGCCTTTCCAAAATGTTTTCTATGAACCCCGGGGAGGTGAGGTGACGAGGGAGGAGGCCTCTGGACTCACCACCTGCTGGCCTTGAGCAGCTCACATGCTGCTCAGGGAGGCGCCAGTTGAGTGGTCCCCTGGTGTCCAGTCTCATTCCAGCCACTACATACACATGACTTCGGCCTCTGTATTTGGTTCCAGTCTTGAGCCTGCCCTTGCCCATAAGCCCGACTGAATGCCTAACACACACTGCCCATAAGCCCATCCCACTTCTCCTCCTCTCTTCTCCTCTCCTCTCTGCCCATCAGCTGGTTCTGAACCAAACAGCAACCTAACCTAGCTGAGGGCTGACCCCATCTGCCCTGTCAACTTCAAGGACAGAGCAAATCTCTCTCTGCTGCCTGCATCTCCTTCGACCTAGCTTCCATTGTGAGCACTCACCATGGGCCAGTCACTAAGAGCTCTGCTGCGCTCTCTCCCTGCATCCCCTCCACAGCCCACTGAGGAAGGTACGATCATTATCCTCATTTCTTACCAACACTCTTCGCCACTGGCCCTACGCCTATATGCCAGACTGGAGATATCAGGCCTAAATTCTGCTAATTTGATAAGATAGGTTTTAGCTAGAGATTGCTCCTATATCGGGGCTTCCCAGGTGGCTCAATGCTAAAGAATCTGCCTGCCAAGCAGGAGATGAGGGTTCAATCCCTGGGTGAGGAAGATGCCCTGGGAAAGGAAATGACAACCAATTCCAGTATTCTTGCTTGGAGAATCCCATGGACAGAGTCTGGCAGGCTCTGGGCTTGCAAAAAAGAGTTGGACATGACTTAGCAATTAAACAACAACAATCTCTATATTGACTTCCAGCTGAGATATTTGGGGAGGGACATTAATGTTGATTTAGTGCTGACATTGTGGGTAGCATCTCCATTTTCATACATTACCTGACATCACTTCATAGATTTATTTGCTCACTGTCTGCATGCTAAGTCGCTTCAGTCATGTCCAACTCTGCAACCCCATGGACTGTAACCCGCCACGCTCCTCTGTGGAGTGGGTTGCCATGCCCTCCTCCAGGGGATTTTCCCAACCCAGGGATTGAGTCTGCATCTTTTATGTCTCCTGCACTGGCAGGTGGGTTCTTTACCACTAGTGCTACCTGGGAAGCCCAAAAAGCTTTGCGTTGCTCACTATCTATCTCCCCATAACACAGAAGCTTTGCTGAAGGCAGGTACCTGGTCTGTCTTGCTCTCTACCATATCTCAGATTGATAACAGTACCTGGCTCATAAAAAATGCTCAGGAAATATCCATGGAATGCATTCACAAGAACATCATAGCAAGCCTGTAAGGAGGGAGCATTAGCTCTAAGTCACAGATGAGGAAACTCACTTTGGGGACACTTGCCCAAAGTCATTCAGATGGGCAGTGCCAGTGATGAGCTCTAACCCAGGTCTCTGGATTTAAAGCTACTTATTCCCATCAGTCCTGACACCCCAAGAGAGCACGAGCATGAGAAAGTCTGCTACATGTATCGCTGTGAGCCCCCGACCCACACGCAGTCCCAGGTAATGTTTGCTAAACTGGCACGAGGTTCCAGAGCCCAGCGAAGTGGTAGAGAGCTGGGCAGAGGGCGGGGCTGCATCTTGACTGCAGAAGGAGCTTGATCTCTGCCAGGGAAGATAGCATTCCTGTCCTCCTGCCCCTCACCCGCAGCCCCCAGGGATTTTCCTCTGCCGGTGGGTGTCCTCACAGCTTTGACAAGAAGACTCAGTAGTTGAAGTAAGCCTTTTCCCCCTGCAGCCTGACTCACCTTGACTCTTCTCAGATGCTAAGCGGAGCTACTGCAGTAGCTGAGATGGAAGGGCTTTGAATGTGGAGGTCACTCCCTGTGTAATGCCCATATAAGTCCTTAATCAGTTCCCTTCAGAGGCCTTGTTGGTCCCTAAGATGAGGTCCCTAAGATGAGGCCAAGCTGCACACCTGAGACATTCGCCCCGGTGCCTTGTCCCTGAGTCTAAACAGGTGTGTGGCCAGATGTCCCTTTCGCCACAAAGGTCACCTTGGCGTGACAAGAAAGGCAGGAATGGTTCTCTCGTAGTCTGAAGGAGGTTTGTTTGTACAGGGGCAGTCCCCCGTGCCTTCCCCTGCCCCCACCTCTCATATACCCCATGTGGGTCCTTATTATACATCTGTTTTTGTTTAAAATGGTGTAGTTAACTTCCTCACGTCCATTTTCTCGATTTTTGCGAGAGTGAGGCCCTAACTTCAAAGAAATCCCCAAACAATCACAGCCAAATGTGCTTGGCTTCTCTAGCAGAGACCCCGCAGTGTCCACTCACATCTACAGATACCCAGCAAAGGACACCTAGTGATCCCAGGTTCATGAAAACTAGTATTACTAGAACCCTTTGAACTTGATTAAAGACTTGGCTTTCATATAATTCTGCCCTGGACATTTAATAAACAAGCAGTACGGTGATGTCCATGGAATTGAATTCTGAATAGCATCTCTGTGTGTTCTTCCAAGTAGAAAATTCTGCTGAGTACTGGGAATAATAACATTGGTCTTACCTATTCAGGTCCTACACAGTCAGTGAAAATTAAAAAACAAATGGAGATTGAGTGCTATATTTTAATGTCCTCTACATGGAACATGAATATCAAATATCCTTTTTTTTGAGAAAACCTGAGGGGCAATACAAACTAAATAGACTGCATGTGGGGAAAAGGCAGAGAGGAATATGAAATGCCTGAATGAGAGTTTATAAATCACTTTTTTAGCAATTAGCATATTCCTAATTCCAGCTCATCCATATCCCTAGTTTCTTATCATTAACTGGACCACGGACCCTCTGAGGATCCAGGGAAAGCTACTGACCTTCTCCCCAGAGGAATGTATTTAAATATAATTTAAATATATTTTTTGGAGATTCCAATTTAAGTATACTTTTGGGAGATCCGAGATCCTCATAAGTCTGTGATGAACTCGAATCTAAGCATCCTTCTTAACACATTGTTGGTATAGTGTTACTTGGTAAATGCTTTTCAAGGGCTGTTTGCTGGGATCTATCAAAATATATATCTTTTTACTGAGAACACATCTCAGAATTTATGCTACAGATACACTTACACAGGTGCAAAATGATATATGCGCCCCATTACTTTTGCAACCTTGAATAGAAAGATTGAAATAACCTAAATGTTCATCTCCAGGGGATATGACTACGTAGCTGTGTGATGGAATAGTAAACAGCTATTAAAAAATGAGGAAGCTTTTTATGAAATGATATTAAGCGATCTCTGAGGTATACTGATTTATTTATTTACAAAAAAATTTTGGCCAAACCCTAAGGCATGTGGTATCTTAGCTCCCCAACCAGGGATCAAACCCAGTCTCCCTGCATTGGAAGGCAGGGTCTTAACCACTGGGCTTCCAGTGAAGTCCTTTGTTTTATTAATAAAGGTTCAGAATTGTGTGTGTAATATGCTGCGTGCATGTGTGCTAAACCATTTCAGTGGTTTCCAACTCTTTGAAACCCTATGGACTGTAGCTCACTGGCCTCCTCTGTCCATGGGATTCTCCAGGCAAGAATACTGGAGTGGGTTACCATGCCCTCCTCCGGGGATCTTCCTGACCCAGGGATCAAACCTGTGTCTCCAGCACCTGCTGCATTGGCAGGCAGGTTCTTTATCACTAACTCCACCTGGGAAGCCTGTGTAATATGCTACCATTTATATATTTTAAAAAGGAAATATATATATATATATATATACATTTATCTGTTTACATAACAAACTATCTTTCAAAGAAAATAAAGAAACTAGTAACCTACACTGCCTCTTAGGTGAGGAACAGGAGGTGGGAGGGAGAATTTTCTCTACATATCCTTTTGTACCTTTGTAGTATGTTCCATGTTAATGTACTACTATGCAAAAATTAAATCAGTTTTTAAGGTAGTTTTATTAAATCTATATAACTTAATATGATGCAGTCATTGAGAATGATGTTTCAGAAGAATGTCTCATGACTTGGAAAACTGGCACATATTAGAGAAAGGGCAGAAAATTGAATTATGAACTACTTATACTTACCTCTTATTTTTCCTTATGATTATATGCCTACCTATATTTCCTAAATTGCAATAAAATCAGTTAGAATTTATTAAAAAGAAAAAGACTCCTTGTCCAGATGACTTACAAGTCAGAATCTCCTTACAGAATCAGCCTACACCTTCTCCAAACACCAGTCCCATACTTACACAGGTTTTGGACAGCCATGAAATCCAGGTGGCTCAAGCTCAGCTTCCTCCACTGGCAACCCCTAAGTCTTCAGCTTCTTTAGTTGTCAGTCAGTTAATAACAGTTACTAGACAACTGAAATCGGTCTTCTTGACCCCTTCCTCTCTTGGTCCTCACCCAGCCCCCCACCTTCTACCCACAAACTGGCCACCAAGTCCTTTGATGCTACTCCTATGATCTCATCTCTGATGGGTTCCTCCTTCCAAATTTCTGCTGCTCCTCCCTGAGGTGGGACCTCACCAGCTCTCATCAAGATCTAGTCTTTCCCTGGCTCTACTGAGGCATATTTATAACATATTAGGTGGATGGGACCTTCTGTTCCCCTGAGAGTACCCAGTGAGGTAAAGACCATCCTTTCCATGTGACACTCAAGGACCATCATGGTCTCCCCCAACTTAACCCAGAGACTCGGCCCCAACACTCTTCTATCACTGCTCTTGCTCTCCGGTTGTCACCCTGAGCAGCCCACATACCTTTACACCTCTGTTCCTTCTGCCCAGGATACCAGCAATCTCCTCTGTTTAAAAAACTCTTTATCCTCCTTTCAGTCACAGCTGAAGCATGCCCTTCTCAGTGGATACTTGCTTGGTCTTCTTTCCATCTTGTACAGCAGAATTCATCACTGTGCTCCCACCCAGTCTGTAGCCTAGACAACCCTACTCCCTGTATAGTGTCAGAATTCACTGTACATGCTCGCGTACCCTCCAACATGTAAGCTTCCCTAGAGCAGGACATTATTCATCTTTGTAGCCTCACACCTTGGCACCAGACAAGGAGCATAAACAAAGCACAATAAACTGCCTTTGAGTAGAAAGTACAGTGAAATTGGTAGGAAAATTATACCAAATAAAATTTTACTTTATATACAACTTCTTGGCCACAAATCTAACGCTGCAGTAAAATCTGGTTGCTTTAGTATTTAAGCCCTGGACTGTTTGACACAGGATATTTTACAATATTTGCCTAGCAGTCTTCACATGCAGACACTTCACAATGAAGGAAACAAGTTGATACTAATTCACTTCAGCGGTTAATTTACATTGTACTGGCCTGCACATCCGTATATTTATTTAATGCCCAGAGCATTAGTCTTTCATTCACAAAGCTCAAAAGAAGATGAACAGACTCCACTAAAACTTTTCAAATATTTTCCAGTCAGGCTAAACAAAACAAAGAACATTTCACCAGAAAGGCATGCTTTGTTTAAATGATTACTAAGTTAAAATTAGGGGTAAAACCAAGCACATTGTGCAGTGACATGTTTAGATTCAGTGTCCCCAAAGGAAAAAAAATCAAAAAGATATCCTTGCTCTTAGTTTATAATAAAATATAAACCAGTCTTCCATGGAAAGCAGACATTTCCTTTCATGGGGTTGGTCTCCAGGCCTATGGGAGTGCATCAAATTAACCAGACAACACTCACTGTCACATAAATTTTCCTCAGTGCTGCAGTAGACAAAGGAATTTCTCAATGTGGATGTGTTTGTTTTACCTCACTTCTGGGTCCCTAAGTCAAGCAAGCATCTGTCAACAGCTTTTTGGTGGCAATGAAAAAGGTCCCCCAATTCCCACTCTCAGCTTTCACTTTCAGGGGATTAGTGAGTCTGTCTTTGTTCCCAACTTTGATAAGTACCTGATCAGGTCTCCCATCTGTCAAAAGGTAGATTACTTGTGTTTCTTCATCAGCAAAAGCAATTTGCAGGGCACTCAGGGTGTTTGTGGAACTTCCAATCTACAGAAAAGAGAGAGAGAGAGACATACCAAGTGTATACTTCAATCTCAGAAAAAGAGCTCACAAACAAGTGTTATTCCCTGCCTCCAAAAAAAAAAGAAGGTATTTGTGAAATAAAAGATAAATTTAAATTATATTGAGATAATGATTTCAGTCCAGGAATTCAAGAAGTTGAATCCTTGGATGTATCATAAAAGCGTCTATGCAGATAGTCCCAGGAGAGCTAGAAGCTGGGACAATGGATTTCCTGTCCTATTGACAGAGCTCTTAATTCAATTTTATCTTTGTGTGTTTCTGTGGGAGGCACTAACTCAGTTACTGTTCATTCAGCTGTCAGCACGGCTTAAACATGGAGCCTGAATACACCCGGGTGGGGACCGTGTTTGTTTTCAGCCAGGATTGATTCATGACACCCAATATTCAGCAAACACAAGTGTGGTGTCATGGGCAATGTGGAGGTACAGGAAGCTGTAAAACTGTAAAATTTCTGCAGCTCTGTCCAGGGATGGAGAGAACTGTCACTCCACAAGAAAAAAGAGCCAGACAAACAGCAAGTATGTGACTTTTGTTACATTCATGAGAGAGCTCAGATCACAGGGCAACCAACTGGCCCAAAATCTGGGGAAAGGTGGGCATCTGGAGAGTCCGGTGAGATGCAAGCCCTGGCTCCTGGGACAGGATGCAGCCAGACACTGAAGGAGAGCTGCGTTGGGGTGGCTGGTGAACCAGCAGAAGCTGCGGGTATATATTGGCAAGAGACCACAATATGGGGGCATCGGTGTTCTTTTTTTCTTTTTAAAGTTGTATTTACTCATTATTTATTCAGTTTTATTTATTTATTCACACCCAGCTGTGCTGAGTCTTTGCTGCTGCATGCCGGCTTTCTCTAGTTGCAGTGCATTCTCATTGTGGTGGCTTCTCTTGGAAGCACAGGCTCTAGGATGAATGGGCTGCGGTAGTCATCGTGCATGTAGTCATCGTGCATGGGCTTACTTGACCCTTGGCATGTGGGATCTTCCTGGACCAGGGATCAAACTGGTATCTCCGGCATTGGAAGGCAGATTCTTAACCAGTGGAATGCCAGGGAAGCCTGGCATCAGTGCTCTCTTGAAGACTGTTTCACCACAAACCCCACAGGGTATTCACAGGATAGACTGAGAGAGCCTAGAGAAAATCTCCTTCATACGGCAGAACTGAGGGAGAGATTCAGTGACACAGGAACATCCACAGAGACCCTGTTCTCTCTCTCCCCTGCAGAACAAAAGCTTTTGTGTGTGTGTGTGTGTGTGTGTATGAGGTAAAGGGCAGTAACGAACATACTCATCCTCAGGGTGCTGGTCAAAACCCAGAAGGCTGGGGAATGGAAGAGGAAACCACAAAGCCCCTACACCTGCAGAAGGAGCAGGGCTACATTCTGGACTCAGAGATACTGACAAAGCCACACCCCTGAGACTCCTGGACACCAGGCCCGACTAACGCTGAGGCTTATTCAGAAAATACCCATCCCTGTTACTCCCCTAGAAACATCAACTAACAAGCAACCTGCAAGAGAAAAGTTCTCTCTGAAGCCCAGTGTAAAGGGAAAAATCAAAAGCTGAGGGTGGAGCAGACAACCTTCTGGTACATCATCTCTCACCCTAACACAAAGCATCACTACAATAATGTGAGGGCTATGGTGCAAACAGACTAACCTCAAACCCAGTCCAGCTCTTAATTAGATTAATTTAACCCATCCCACTGGAGAAGGAAATGGCAACCCCTCCAGTACTCTTGCCTGGAGAATCCCATGGAGGGAGGAGCCTGGTGGGCTACAGTCCATGGGGTCACAAAGAGTAGGACACGACTGAACGACTTCACTTCACTTCACTTCACTTCACTAGCCCATCCCACAAAAGAAAGGCATGCTCTTTTCCAGGCATAAAAAAATATTTATCTCAGTCTCTATATACTGCAGCTCTATGATGTCCAGCTCTTAACAAAAAATGTGTTGTTCATTGCTCAGCTGCTAAGTCATGTCTAATTCTGCGGTCCCATGTACTGAAACACTCTAGGCTTCCCTGTCCTTCACTATCTCCTGGAGTTTTCTCAAACACTGTCCATTGAGTCCATGATGCCATTCAACCATCTATGTCACCCTCTTCTCCTGCCTTCAATCTTTCCCAGCATCAGGGTCTTTACCAATGAGTTGGCTCTTCATATCACATGGCCAATGTATTAGAGCTTCAGCTTTAGCAAAAAATAAGCATATCAAATAGAATATACAACACACTATCAAGAAACTAAAGTACTCATCAGAAACAAACTCAGATGTGACACAGATGCTAAAACCATCTGACAGAAAATTTTAAATAACTGTGATTCATACATTAAAACCTCTAATGGCAAAGGTGAACAACATTCAAGACCAGGTAGGTAATTTCAGCAGAGATGGAAACCTTAAGAAATAGCAGAATGGAAATGCTACTAATGAAAAACACAGTAAGGGGACTTCCCTGGTGGTCTAGTGGTTAAGAATCTACCTTGCAATGCACGGAACACAAGATTGATTCCTGGTTGGGGAACAAGATCCCAAATGGCAGGGAGCAACTGAGCCCCCAAGGCACAACTACTAAGCCAGCGTGCTCCACAGCCCAGGCATCACACCTAGAGTCTGTGTACTGCAACCAAAGACTTGATGCAATGGAGATTGCATTCATGCATGCATTCATGACACAATGAAGATCCTGCGTGCTGCAATAAGACCTGACACAGCCCAATAAATAAAAATAAACAAACAAAACATGCAATAGGAATATGAAGAAATCTTTTAAAGAGTTCAAAGTGCTGTGTCTCTATATATCAACAGGGATTGGTCCAGGACCCTTTCTCCCATAGATACCAAAATCTGCAGATGCTCAAGTCTGTTAAATAAAATGACACGGTGTTTGCACATAACTAATATACATCCTCCCATCTACTTTAAATCTTCTCTAGATTATATGTAATATCTAATACAGTTTAAATGTTATGTAAATGGTTGCCAGTATGCAGCAAATTCAAGCTTTGCTTTTTGAAAACACTCTCCGACATAAATCACAGCAGGATCCTCTATGACCCACCTCCCAGAATATTGGAAATAAAAGCAAAAATAAACAAATGGGACCTAATTAAACTTAAAAGCTTCTGCACAACAAAGGAAACTATAAGCAAGGTGAAAAGACAGCCTTCAGAATGGGAGAAAATAATAGCAAATGAAGCAACTGACAAAGAACTAATCTCAAAAATATACAAGCAACTCCTGCAGCTCAATTCCAGAAAAATAAAAGATCCAATCAAAAAATGGGCCAAAGAACTAAACAGATATTTCTCCAAAGAAGACATACAGATGGCTAATAAACACATGAAAAGATGCTCAACATTACTCATTATCAGAGAAATGCAAATCAAAACCACAATGAGGTACCATTTCATACCAGTCAGAATGGCTGCTATCAAAAAGTCTACAAACAATAAATGTAGAGAGGGTGTGGAGAAAAGGAACCCTCTTACACTATTGGTGGGAAGGCAAACTAGTTCAGCCACTATGGAGAACAGTGTGGAGATTCCTTAAAAAACTGGAAATAGAACTGCCTTATGACCCAGCAATCCCACTGCTGGGCATACACACCGAGGAAACCAGAACTGAAAGAGACACGTGTACCCCAATGTTCATTGCAGCACTGTTTATAATAGCCAGGACATGGAAGCAACCTAGATGTCCATCAGCAGACGAATGGATAAGAAAGCTGTGGTACATATACACAATGGAGTATTACTCAGCCATTAAAAAGAATACATTTGAATCAGTTCTAATGAGGTGCATGAAACTGGAGCCTATTATACAGAGTGAAGTAAGCCAGAAAGAAAAACACCAATACAGAATAATAACACATATATATGAAATTTAGAAAGATGGTAAGGATAACCCTGTATGCGAGACAGCAAAAGAGACACAGATGTATAGAACAGTCTTTTGGACTCTGTGGGAGAGGGCAAGGGTGGGATGGTTTGGGAGAATGGCACTGAAACATGTATATTATCATATGTGAAACGAATCGCCATCCAGGTTCGATGCATGATTCAGGGTGCTCGGGGCTGGTGCACTGGGATGACCCAGAGGGATGGGATGGGGAGGGAGGTGGGAGGGGGTTCAGGATCGGGAACACATGTACACCCATGGTGGATTCATGTCAATATATGGCAAAACCAATACAATATTGTAAAGTAATTAGCCTCCAATTAAAATAAATAAATTTATATTTAAAAAAAAGAAACTTTCTGGAATTAAAAAATCCATCTGGGGTTGGTTGAATCCATGAATGAGGAACCTGTAGATACAGAGGAATGACTGTAAGTTCAAAATAGCCAAGGAAAGAATTAGTGAACATGAATATAGAGCAATAGAAATTATCTAAAATTAAATGCAAAGAGGAAAAAGAACAAAACAGAAAAGAGCATCAGAGAGCTATGGAGCAAATGGTCTGGTATATGCTTAATTGGAAACAAAGCAGAAAAGGGAAAAAGAGGGTAGAAGAAATATTTGAAAAAATAATGGTTCAGAATTTCCCCAAAACAATGACAGATATAACCCCATGGACCCAAGAAGGTCAGATAACATCAGGTAGGATAAATAAATGACCTAACACCCTGCCAGTGTGATAGCTAAGAAAGCCAGGTAGTGAGCTGGGACTTTCATCCCCACCAACTGTAACATGGCCTCCCTGCTCAATGATGTCCATTCCCACTTAGCAGTGAAAAGGTGTTCCTCCCCATCAGGTTTCAACAGAGTTCCAGTGGGGAACCTGAATTTCAACCTGCACCCAGAAGTATGAGGCAGGGCCCACCTACTACACCCCTGACAGAGCAGTGTCAGACAACGCCGACTAAATAGGAGGTTAGAATAATATCCAGAGTCTCATAAACATAAGACAAAAATGTCTAGGATTCAGTTGATAAACACTCCTTCATACCAAGAATCAGGAAGCTCTCAACCTGAAATGAAAAAGATGATAGCAACAGCAAGAAGACGGAGATGTTAGAATTATTTGATAAAGATTTTAGAGCAGCTGTGAAAAAAAATGCTTCAACTAGAAATGACCAATGATCTTAAAACAAATGAAAACTAAAAAACATCAGCAAAGAAATAGAAAGTCTCATGAAAAAAATAAAAGACAAGAAGGAGAACCAAGTGGAACTTTTAGAACTTAAAAATACAATAACTGAAATTTTATAAGTTCTCTGACCTATGCCAGCTGACCACAGCTCGGTGATACCAGCACACAGCACATTTAGAACACCTGGGTCATGTTCTGAACTGACTTGGTTGATTTCTGGACCAAATCAGTCCAAAGACTAATAGAGGAATCTGGTGTTCTTGAAAATGAATTTTACACATTCAGCAAGTAAGCAAAGGTACTTCAGTAAAGGTTTCTGAAGAGAACAGAATCACAGTGTAAAAACTGATCTGACATATTTTTAGCCATTTAGATGAGACTGATTCTATTCTTTAGTGATTTTTATATAAAGAGGAACCTGCTAATGTTTTTATCCAATGAGAGTACATATATAACATCCTGTTATCACAAACTCTAAATTAGCACACTCTGAATTAAGATATTTCCCGTTACCTAGAGTCATAAAAGAAACTTCAATGGATAATCCTGGATGTTTAACAAGCTGAGAATAAATTTAATACTCTTTTCCAGCGTATGGTGGCCAATTAGGACAAAATGTTACAGACATTATTCCTTATAGAACAGATTTCCTCCTCTCGTTATTTATTTATTTAAATTTATTTATTTTTGTTGTGGTGCATGGCCTGTGGCATCTTAGTTCCCCAACCAGGGATCCAATCTAGGCCCTTGGCAGTGAAAGCACAGAGTCCTAACCACTGGACCACCAGGAAATTGCCCCTCCTCTCATTTTAAAAAGAAAAACTTTTAATTTATTCATTTACTTATTTTAGGCTGCCCTGTTGCTGTGCATGGGCTTTCTCTAGCTGTGGAGAGCGGTGGCTCTCTCTTTGCTGTGGTGCACAGGCCTCTCGTAGCAGTGGCTTCTCTTGCTGTGCATCATGGACTCTAGAGCTTGAGTTTAGTAGTTGTGGCACAGGGGCTGAGTTGTCCCACAGCATGTGGGATCTTCCTGGATCAGGGATTGAACCCATGTCCCTTTGGCAGGTGGATTCTTCACCAGTGAACCACCAGGGAAGTCCCTTTCCTCTCATTAAAAAAAGAATCCCAAAGGAACTCCAGAACATTCCAATGATAGTGCAAACCCTGCTCGTTAATACTCAGGGAGCTCCACTAATGGCCATGTGTAGCTTCCTGTCAAATCTGGAACTCTAATTCAGGCAACGAATCATTTTAAAGTTATTTATGATCCATATTTCGGAGAAGGCAATGGCACCCCACTCCAGTACTCTTGCCTGGAAAATCCCATGGATGGAGGAGCCTGGTAGGCTGTAGTCCATGGGGTCGCTAAGAGTCGGACACGACTGAGCAACTTCCCTTTCACTTTTCACTTTCATGCACTGGAGAAGGAAATGGCAACCCACTCCAGTGTTCTTGCCTGGAGAATCCCAGGGACAGGGGAGCCTAGTGGGCTTCCGTCTATGGGGTCGCACAGAGTCGGACATGACTGAGGCAACTTAGCAGCAGCAGCAGCATGATCCATATTTGACTTTTTAAGAATAGTCCTTGGTCTCAATTTTAGTATATCTTAAATATGTGGAATGCTATGTGATTCTAAAAAAAGAACTTTTAAAATGAAGGTAAGTTCAAGACAACAGAAAACTTGAGAAAAGGGAAATTCTTCCCAGTAGTCTGTGTAGATATAAAGTTCTCCAAGTAAAATAGACCCCTGAAGAAGTGATTTTACCTTTTCATCACACCCTGCTGCCCTATCTCTGTCCTGGCTTTCAGCCCTAACCACTCACATTATACTGTGTATTTCCACAAGTTCATTACTTTTTAACAAAATCCACTGTTTAAAATAGCTGTAATATATCATTTGAAACAAGGATGAAGTCTCAGAAGAAACAAATATGAATGTTTAAGTAAAAAAACTATATTTTGAAATTTGTTTTCATAAACAGGCTGAGACTTGAACTGAGGGCAGTGTTGTCAGTAGAAGCCTATCTAAATGTTAGATATCAACTAAAAAGATTGGATTAACATGACCTTTGTAAGTAAAACAAATGTCTATGTGAAGCCATGGCCATCCTTGGAGTTCAAAGCAGTTTCTTAAGCATTTCTATCCTGATCTCTGTTCTTCTCCCAGACCCAGCCTCTTTCTTACCTTAATGTCTCTAATCCAGGCCTGGGCCCCTTTCAGATTATCCTCATTGATTTCAACAAGTTTTTCCTGCCAAGCACTGGCTTGAGCATCAAACTGCACAAAATTGAATTTCTTTTTATGTTTCAACTGTTCCTGTAAGCGATAATTATTATTTAGCAATAAAAATCATTCAAATGTGAGAAGGGATTAGGACAGGTCATTGTTTGATACATTTTAATCACTATGATTTCTTTTTTCAGTTGCAGAAGCTAAAAATTACATTCAATAGAAAAAAATCAAGTACAAGAGGCATTTAAATAAAATTTACATACAGTTTGGACATTAAACTTTACAAATGTATATATGTATGACCATATATCAGATATATGTAATAAGTTTATATATATATAAAATATTACATTATTTTTCTTTAATGCTGACATTAATGATATACTGAATATGTACACTAAATGCAACATGCTTAAAGAAAAAAAGAAATCCAAAATGGTGTCATCACTTTTTGGCAAGGCTATTGTTACAGTTGCAGATTTGTTCACTTGCCTCCATCAGCCCATACTTCTCCAGTAGAAGTTCATCAAATTAAAAATTGTGTTTTGTATTTGTCAAACATTCCCTGTGATTGTTTTCTATGGTGCATACTCACTTGAATACCACCAACTCGTGACGGTACTCTGACACCCATTTATAGGTGTGGAAACTAGGAGGCAGGGAGTGTTAGCAACCTGCTTCAGGTTGCGCAACTCAGAGGTGGCACAGGTGGAATAAGGACCAGACGCTCCTGACCAACAGCCTGCCCTCCCCCAACACGTCAGTTCTGGGGCCAGTACACGCAGCATCCCTAACACTCATTGGAAATTTAGAATAAACATGCCCAGCTGAAGAGTATCTGGAAAATAACGAAGGCATGTGCACGCCACAGATTTCAGGATAGAGCAGACCTGGAACGATGGACACAGAGATTCACCTAACAGCCTGTACATTACAGGAAGGACCCACTGACCCAAGAATCTACTTTCAAAGAACGGATGACTCGCACTGGCAAAAAGGATCCTTTTTCTGAAGTGGCTTTCCTGTGGGTTTCTAAGTACAAAGCTGGGCTGAGCATCTCTCATAACCACCGCAGGTCATGACTGGTGGAGATGTACTCATGATGCACAGGTGCCCAGGTGCCTGAGGCCTACAGCACCATCTCACCTGTATGAGCTGGATGACCTTGTTCTTCACCAGGTCCAGTTTCCCCGTCATTGAGTGAGACGTGTCGATGAGGATGTAGACACAATCACTAGGCACTTTTCCAAAGAGGCCTTGACTCCCATCCTGTAACCATTTAATCCTGGGGAGGAAATAGTTGAAAGTGAATGGTTAGAGCCTGTGGCACTGAGAGCATCTTCCTAAGAACTTTATGATACATCTACAAAGGAAAATCAATAGGACAGAAAAATAAATCCAATACTGGGCTCCAAAGCCAAAAGTAAATTACTTCCTGTCATCTGATATTTTGAGGCCTTTAGCTATGACTTCACACCATTTATTCTTCTAACCCTGCTGACTGTAGTCAAGCTAGTAATGCCAGCACATTCCTGAAGCTTCAATGAAGCTTATGGATAGAATCAAGCAACCCCAGATCCCAATAATAATCAAGTGCCACTTGTGTAAGCAGGACTGCTTATGTGGTCCATGCTCAGGGTCCCATTACAGATGTAAATGGTTCAGGAAGTTCATGGTGCAGGCAAAGTCTGGAAGAGCGGGCAGGGCAGACATAAAAATACTTGAAATTGAGTTCAGAGTTCAGCAAGCCCCAACAACTAGACTTTATAGGGCAAAACACTGAAGAGAGGGCTGCAAAGGAGAGAAAGCAGGTTGGGGAATGATGGAAAGAGAGACAGAAAAGGACAGAATGTGCTCCAGAGGTCTGCAGGAGGATTCTCTAGAGATTTTGGCTAAGTTACAATCAGGGCATGCATGTGAAAAAACTACTGAAATCAGAGAATAAATCACCAAAAAAGGAATAGCTGGGCCAATTCCTCAGAGCTTACATAGGCCTGGGAATAGCTCATCTTCCAAGCAGTCAGAGTGGAAAGGGCTCCATAATGTATGTGGCACCAAGTAGAGTCCTCACAAGGGTATTGCTTTAGTAATAGGACCAAATGAATCCTGGACTAAAATGCCTCCTTGTTAGCACTATGCTAACATAACTTAAAAGCAAGTCCCAGAGTAACTTAACTGCACCCCAAGTAACTTATCTGCATCACATAACATACATTTTAAAAATATAACAAAATCCAGTTCCCAATAATGTTACATTCAAAATGTCTAGCATCTAGTAGAAAATTATCAGGCACATAGAAAAGCAGGAAAGTATGATTCATAATCAGAAGAAAAACAGATCAACAGAAAAAGACCTCAAAATGACATAGATGATAGAATTCTCTAAAAAGGATGCTACACAGCTATTATAAACATAACTCATATGTTCAAGAAGATTAAGTAGGAATGGAATGAGGAGAGGAAGGGAAGACATAAAAAAAAATCCTCTGAGGAAAAATATACTGTATGCTATTAATAGTAAAGTAGACAGTAGCAGAAGAAAAGATAAGGAACTTTAAGAAAGACATAGCAATAGTAAACAGTTAAAAAAAAATACAGGGAGAAAAAGGTTTAAAAAATATAACAGAGGATAAGCCACCCATGGAACACTATCAAGGAGTGTAACATATGTGTAATTAGAAACTAAAGAGGAGGGAAAGGGGACAGAAAAATATTTGGAGAAATATGACCAAATGTTTCCAATTTTGTTGAAAATACACCTACAGATCCAAGAAGCTCAAAGAACCCAAATAGACAGACAAAAAAAAAAATACCAGGACACATCATTATATAATGGCTGAAATCTAGTAATAAAGAAAAAAATCTTTAAAGGAGCCAGAGACAACATAAGAATAATAGATGATTCCTCATCATAAATTATGCAAGTCAAAAGAGAATGGAGAAAAATTTTTAAGGTACTGAGAGATAAAACGGTAAAACTAGAATTCTATACTTAGCAAAAATATCTTCCAAAAATAAAAGTAAATTCAGGAGTTTCTCAGACTAAAACAGCTGAGTAATTCATCAGCAACAGACGTGTGTTGGATCTATACAAAAAGAGTAAAGAGCAACATACATGTCAAACATGTGAATAAGTATAAAATACATTTATTCTCATTTTGAGTCTATTTACAAGACGATAGATTATAATGTATTTCGGGCTTATAGCATAAGTAGAAGTTAAGTGTAGAAGAATAATAGAAAATACCGATAGGGAATGGAAGTTGGAAGACTTTCATGATGTACATGAAGCAATACATTATTATTTTAAGGTAGACTGTGATAAGTTGGGGCTTCCTGGTGGCTCAGGAGTAAAGAATCTGCCTGCAATGCAGGAGCTGCAGGAGACATGGGTTCCATCCTTGGGTTGGGAAGATCCCCTGGAAGAAGGCATGGCAACCCACTCCAGTATTCTAGCTTGGAGAATCCCATGGACAGAGGAGCATGATGGGCTATAGTCCACAGGATCACAAAGAGTTGGACATGACTGAAGCAACTTAGCATGCATGCACATGTGATAAGTTAAAGACTTACATTGTAAATGCTAAAGTAGTCACATCACAACAAAACAAAACAAAGAGGTAGTTAATAAGTCAACAGTGGAGATAAAATGGAATCATAAAAAAATCTTTCTACAAAAGAAAGCAGAAAAAGTTAAAAAGGGAACAAAGAACATGTGGGACAAATAGAAAACAAATAGCAAGATTTTAAGTTTAAATCCAACCGAATCAATAATCACATTAAATGCAAATGATCTTAACACTCTAATGAAAAGTCAGAGATGGTCAGATTAGATTAAAAATAATATCTCTATATATTCTACCAATGAAAGGCCTAGTTCAATATACAATACATATAGGTAAATGAACAAGGGTGGAAAAAAGATAAATCCTACAGAAAATAATCAAAAGAAAGCCAGAGTAGCTATACTGATTTTAGACAAAGCAAATTCCCAACAAAGAATTTACCAAAGATAAAAAGGGACATTTCATAATAATATGGGAGCTGATTCATCAGGAGGACATAATGACCACAAGTGTTCATGTACTGGCTAATTGAGCTTCAAAATACATGAAGAACAAAGTGATGGAACAGAAAGAACTGGACAAACACAAAACTATACTTGGAGATTCCAGCACTCTTCTCTCAATAATTTATAGAACAATTAAGCAGAAAATCAGTAAAAATATGGAAGATTTGAATAATACTATCAACAAACTTGAGCTGAGATAAAGTACACTCTACCCAAAGAAAGTTTTTTCTTCATATTCTGGGCCACAAAACAGATCTCAATATAAGAACTGAAATAAAACAGTATTTCTCTGTCCACAGTGAAATTAAAAGCTATCAGAAAAATCCACAAATACTTGGGACACGAAGAACAACATTCCTAAATGACCCTTTGGTCAAAGAAGAAATCAAAGGGGAATTATAAAATGTTTTGAGGTGAATGAAATGAAATACAACATATCGAAATCTGTGACAGATAGCTAAAGCAGTACTCAGGAAAATTTATAAAATTAAATGCTTATATTAGAAAGAAAGGTCAAAAACAGTGATCTAAGCATCTATCTTTAAAAACTTAAACTCAAAGTAAAGAGAAAGGAGGAAATAATAAAGATAAGAGTAGAAATCAATGGCATTCAAAGGAGGAAACCCTACAGAGAAAAAAAAAATGAGACCAAAAACCAGTTCTTTGAAAAGACTGAGAGGATGGATAATTTCTAGTCAGACTTATTAGAAAACAAAAATGACAGAAATGACCAATGTCAGCGGTAGGTGTATTTAAAGAAATTGAAGGCACCGTTTTAAAAATCCTTCCCGTAGTGACTTCCCTGATGTTCCCGTGGCTAAGACTCTGCACTTCCAGTGCAGGAGACCCAGGTTTGACCCCTGGTCAGAGAACTAGATCCCCTATGCTGCAAATACAGAGTTGCATCCAACAACTAAAGACCCTGCATCCTGCAATTAAAAGGTCCTGCATGCTGAAACAAACATTGAAGATCCTGCATGCCACAATTAAGACTACAACTAAATAGATAATAGTAAAACATTAAAAATAATAAAAAATCAAAAATCTTCTCAGAAATAAAAACTCCAGGCCCAGATGGCTTCAATGGTGAATTCTATGAATATTTAATGGGGAGATGATACAAATTCTCTATGAAGTCTTCCAAAAAATAAAAGGGGAGAGAAAACTTCCCAACAACCATTGATACTTGGTGGGAGGAGGACAAACAGACCCCAGAGCTGCCAGCTGGGGTATCGTCAAAGCAGCGTCCTTTCCCCCAGATCTGAAATCCAAACTACTCTCCTCATGGAGTCAACTCCAAACCTTAAGCACTGCAGACTCCAGACACAAGGATTACTGTGTAATCATCACCAGCTGGGTTTTGAGAAACTGGGCCTATGCAGAGCATACATGGGGTAGACAGCTGTTTGCAGCTTGTGACTTTATAACAGAAAACATGGAAAGAGTGAAGAAGCTCGGACAACAAGTGACTACTGCAGCTTGGGGACTAGACTAAACTTACTATATTTAGTGCCTAGTCTAGTCCAATGAACACATTTGTAAATGGCATTATTATTCCCACTTTATAAATGAGAACGCTGATACACACAGACACTGACTTGCCCAGGGTCGCGGCAGATGGCAGACTGGGATTAGAATCCAGCTCCACCCGACCTTAGGACTATGTACCTAAGTGGACATGGTCTTCTCAGTCTAGAACTGTCTGCTGGCATTGGGGAGGTGAAAGCATAAAGATGGGTCACCCCATGGAGCTGATGTTGAGGTCACAGCACTAGTACACGAGACTATGAGCATTACCAGATTTTAAGAACCAGCAGGGCTGAGGCCGGTGGGGGGCGGGGGGGGGGGCGGGGGACGGGGTCACATGAAATTATTTTTAGCTGATTCCTATAATGTATATATATATTATTTCATTGTATTCAAATGTTTCACAGCATTGTAACAGTTGCTTTGAAATAAAATATTCAAGAGTACAGAGGAGAGGTGTTATACAGTCTTGTATTCACCTGAGGTCCACAAAAAAAAATGCAAGACAAAGCAGAAGCATTCCTTTGCTTCCTACAGTGATGCATAAGCCACATGATAACTACATTTTTGCTGCTTTTCAGCATCTACACTGGCATCAAGGCAGCTCAGAATCTGCATCCTAACATCCCCTTTGGCTATGAACAACCAGGCCAACAGCAAATTGTCAGATGGCAGCCCTGACTTAACAATGCTTACTGGCCATTTCTCTTGACTGAGCTTTAATTTACCAAGCACTCAAGCAAATTTGAATTTCAAGGGAGGCTGGACCACTTGTACCCTCATGCAAGTACACCAACCTCCTCTGGATCTGGGCCAGGACTGCGTGCACTCTTTCACTGAACCACGTGTACTTCTCCTTGGTGATACAGACGTGGACCAAGCTCCCATCCTTCCAGGGAGCGTGGACGAATCTGCTGCAGTATTTCGCATGGACTGTCTTCTTGTTGGTCTCCTGAGGAAAGACAGGACAGAAGCCTCTCAGAAACAACCAACGGAAAGCCCCCAGAAGGCACCTCTGCCTCTGCCTTCTTTAGACAGCTGCTAGCCCTCACTCCCACTGCAAGATCATTCAACAGTTGGTTCAAGCAAACACGTACCACAGCCTGCTCCATACGGAGCCCTGTGCTGGATGTCATGAATGACAGTCAGAAAGACATGTGCAATCTCATCTGTGCCCCCAAAGAATCTAATGTTTCCAGCAAGGAGACACCAAACACACACAGTGATTCATACCCACATAGAAAGTAGCAAGGCAGAGTACCAGGCACCCAGTACCTGGTCCTGGGTTGAGACTGTAATGATTGGACAAGTTCTGGCAAAGAAGAAAGAGTTCACAGTGGACTGGAGGGTCAAGGAGATCCACAGGAGGTGGACTTGAGACACTCCAAGCCTCTTTCCATTGTTACTCCCAGCTCCAAATGAAGAAAAGCACCCAAAAAGCCCATTCCACATCCAGCACCCACTCCTAGACATACAGAACGGGTCCAAGCACAAAAGCTTCCCGCAGAGAGCTTTCAGGAGGCTGTTTCCGTCACTCATCCCACCAGCTTATAAATGCAGTAAGCACCACTCCACCAGGCCCTCTTCTAGGGACCAGGACAATCCATAAATGAAGGCCAAAATTCCTACCTCTGTGGAGCTCACATGACCAGGAAAAGAGCCAGATGATAAAGCAATAATCATGTAGCAGATTAGAGGATGACAAATGCTAGAGAGACAAATAAGGCAAGGAAGGAGCAGAGAACGCCAAGGGACAGGGGAAGGGTGGGGGCAAGTTGAATCCTAGAAGGGGAAGCCTCAAAGAGAAGGTGAAATATGAGTGACACCCGAGGGAACAAAGCGTGTGGCCATTTGAGGGTCTGGGGGCAATCTGAGGACACAGCCAGGACAAAAGCCCTGAGGTAAGCATTTGCCAAGCAAGTCTGTGGACTTTGAGGAAGGGCAGTGTAGCTGAAATACAACGAGTGAGGCAAAGAGCAAGATGAAGCTAGAGGAGCGGGAGGAGGAGGAGGGCCAGGAAGCAGATGCTGTAAAACCTGCTCACTGATGGAAATGACCCTGGCTTGCCCTCTGAGTGAAAAAACGAAGCATCCAAAGGCCTTCAAGTAAATTCATAGTGACAAAAATTTTTAAATTGAGATAAAATTGACATTTAGCATTATAATAATTTTAGTGTACAACATAGTGATTTGATATATGGATCTACTGTGAAATGATCAAGAGGGATTTTAGGAGTCAAGGAGGAATGGAGGGGGCTCAGAGAAGGGAGGCAGAATCCAGGGGTCCAGGGATGACTGATGGGAGCAGGGTGGAAGCGATGATGGGATCAGTGCTGATGCTCCCAAGGCAGGCGAGAAGGGGAATTGTGTCTCCACTGCAGTACAAAGAAGGGAGGAGGAACACGTCGTCTCTCTCAGTCTGACCACGTGCTCCCTACTCTGAACCCCATCACGATGCAGTTCTCAACTTTGCTTCATGCATTTCCAAATGGAAACACACGAGACCAAAAGTTATGTGAAAACAGGTGTCCAGCACCAGAATGTCCAAATGGGGAAAGCCCAGTGTTGAGAGCCCAGCAGATCTGAATTCAAACCTGGTCTCTACCTGCCACGAGATCTCAGGTAAAGTCATCTAACCTCTCGAGGCCCTGGGACTTCATTTTCACATCTTTAATATGAGAGCACAAATATTTGCCTTGTATATAAAGCAGGTAGGTATTTCATAAATGCTCCTTTCTGACCCACGATGTTTGTGATGAAGAAAACATGGAAGGCAACATCTAGTGGGCATCTCCTAAAGTGCCAGGCATGGTGCTCAGATATGTGATTTTCAAATTTAGACTTTATACCAACCCATGTTACAGATGTGGAGAGAATCAATCAGGTTAAATTATCTGTTCAACAGCTCATATTTTGTAACTGGTAGAAACAGTATTTTGGAGAAGGCAATGGCACCCCACTCCAGTACTCTTGCCTGGAGAATGCCAGCGACGGGGGAGCCTGGTGGGCTGCCGTCTCTGGGGTCGCACAGAGTCGGACACGACTGAAGCGATTCAGCAGCAGCAGCAGCAGAAACAGCATTTACACCCAGGTCTTCTCATTCAAACCCAGAATGCAGTTAGAACCTTACATGGAACAACTGACTGGTTCAAAATTGGTAAAGGAGTATGACAAGGCTATGTATTGTTATCTTGTTTATTTAACTTCCATGAAGAGTACATCATGCAAAATACTAAACTAGATGAAGCACAAGTTGGAATCACGATGGCCAGGAGAAATATCAACAATCTCAGATATGCAAATGATGCCACTCTAATGGCAGAAAGTGAGGAGGAACTAAAGAACCTCTTATGAAAGTGAGAGAGGAGAGTGCAAAGAGCTGGATACGACTTAGCAACTGAACAACAGAAGTAGCATTTACACTCGGGTCTTCTTGTTCAAACCGGGTATACTTTCTACCATACCACATTGCCTGGCACATAGTGAAGGCTCAATAAATATTTGTTAGAGGAATAAGTGATGAGACTAGACTGAGTTTCTGAACATCAGGGCTGGCTTTGTGCTCAAGCAGCATAAGGAGCCATGAATGCAATGTGACTTCATAGGCGCCCCAAAATATTAAGTTGTTAGACTTTGCCTGCAATTCCCTATTAGAAAAGTACTTTTGTTTTCTCCCCTCACCTGCTCATCCATCTTAGAAATGCTTCATAGCAAGGCCTTTTTTGTCATTTATTTCTCAGTGTCTTGATTTCCTGGTTCTCTACCTACAAAGCAGTTTTTATAGTTAAAAGTTTATGGGGTTCTGCCCAGTGGGAGTCTAGGGTAACCCTAAATAATCAGTCTCAGTTTTAGGTATAAATCCTGTTTCAGATATGTAGCCCCAAATAATACTAAAAGCAAAATTGTCCCTTTCCCATCAGTATTGGTGACAAAGGATAGCTGCACTGCATTTTACAGCTATACTGTATTTTGTAGCTATACTGTAAAAGCTATTCTCAACTTTGACTATATTAGAACTTGCTAGCATCAGAAATTTGAGGCAAGATTCCCCATTTATAAAGCCAAATTCTTCAAACCATGCTTTTAAATTTCATTTAAATTTGTCAAGAAAGAAAAGGAGAAAATCAGAATTAGAGAAGACCTATGTATACCACACTATAGGGAGCTTGCAGTAAGCTATGTTCAAATTGACAGGAATCCACATTTTTCAATATTCAGGGCCTAATTATTTTAAAGATGAAAATGTGATTAAGTATGATTTCCTGAACTAATAATGTTACTGAATAATATCTACAGAATCAGAAAACTGAGCTGGGGGAGGAAACCCACAAATGAGATTTCCCTGCAATGTACCAATTACTCTGGATCCCAACATGTAAGTCAGGAAACAAGTCTTGCATCAATTCTGTATTTTTTATAATTCAATTTTAGTATTTTCCTCTTGCAGCTCATTCTAAACACACAGCAGTAAGAAGGCAAAAACAACATCACGTGGCTAACGTGGCCCCAAAGAAAAACAGTGGTTCCTTGGGAGGAAATGTGGAATCCAGGGCCTAAGAAGGAGTGTCAAAGAGACTGGAGTTTTGCCTCAGTAGGACTGAGAGACACTGCAGTGATGACCCTGACACTGAACCACAGTCTCAGAGGACACATAGAGGACATGACATTCCCTTTCCTAGCAGTCTCTGCTCGGCTGCCATTACTGGCATGGCTGCTCTGTGACTTGCATTTTAGCTCTCGTTTCAGTGCATTCCTGGGTTGGGAAGATCCTCTGGAGAAGGGATAGGCCACACACTCCAGTATTCTTGGGCTTCCCTTGTGGCTCAGCTGGTAAAGAATCTGCCTGCAGTGTGGGAGACCTGGGTTTGATCCCTGGGTTGGGAAGGTCCCCTGGAGAAGGGAAAGGCTACCCACTCCAGTATTCTGGCCTGGAGAATTCCTTGGACTGTATAGTCCATGGGGTTGCAAAGAGTTGGACACGACTTTCACTCACTCAGTGTGGACCTGGATTTTAACCACCTTCTAAAAGAGATTTCCCGGAGAAGGCAATGGCATCCCACTCCAGTATTCTTGCCTGGAAAATCCCATGGATGGCGGAGCCTGGTAGGCTGCAGTCCATGGGGTCGCTAAGAGTCGGACACGGCTGAGTGACTTCCCTTTCACTTTTCATTTTCATGCATTGGAGAAGGAAATGGCAACCCACTCCAGTGTTCTTGCCTGTAGAATCCCAGGGACGGGGGAGCCTGGTGGGCTGCCGTCTATGTGGTCGCACAGAGTCAGACATGACTGAAGCGACTTAGCAGCAGGAGCGGCAAAAGAGATTTCCATCAGTTTTACAAATTTACAATAATCATTTTATCCTGATGTTTCTGTTTCATATGGAGACCTTTTAGTCTTTCCATAATTCTAAACATTGGATAGCCTTCTTGGTCCTGTTCTACACACTAGCATTTCTCAGTGTGACCCACGGACTGGCAGCTTCAGTATCATCTGGCGATTATTATAAAGGCAGATTCTTGGGCCTGGCCTCAAACCCAGTGACTCATGCATGCTAAGGGTTAGAAGCCACTTACACATATACAATGGAGTATTACTCAGCCATTAAAAAGAATGAAATAATGCCATTCGCAGCAACATGAATAAACCTAGAAACTGTCATACTTAGTGAAATGAGATAGAAAAAGAGAAATATAATATGACGTCACTTAATATGTGGAATCTACAAATAAATAATACAAATGAATGTATTTACAAAACAGAAACAGACTCAGGGACTTCGAGAACAGAACTTATGCTTAAAGGTGGTGGTGAGGGGAAGAATGGAGGGAAGGGATAGTTAGGGAATTTGGGATCATCATGTACACACTGCTGTATTTGAAATGGATAACCAACAAGGACTTCCTGTGTACCACAGGGAGCTCTGCTCAATACTATATGGCAGTCTGGATGGGAGGGGAGTCTGGAGGAGAATGGATACATGTATATGTATGGTTGAGTCACTTTGCTCTTCACCTGAAATGATCACAACATTGTTCATCAGTTATACTCCAATATAATATAAGCTTAAAAAATAAAATAAAGGTTAGGCGCCACTACTGCAGATCATTATCCTTCCAGCCAGAGTTGGGCACCTGGAAAAGCTACATTCCTTTCAGAACCATTGTCATAATGGAACTGCAGCTTTCAGAAATTTACAGTATAGCCCCTTCCCATGCTATAACCCCTTAGCGAAAATAATTTTATATTTATTGAAAATCCACTAAATGCTGGCTGGTAATCACTTGCCAACATTCGTTGGATCATGGAGAAAGCAAGGGAATTCCAGTAAAACATGTACTTCTGCTTCATTGACTAAAGCCTTTGACTGTGTGGATCACAACAAACGGTGGAAAAGAGATGGGAATATAATACCACCTTACATGCTTCCTGAGAAACCTGTATGAGGGTCAAAAAGCAACAGTTGGAACCACACGTAGAAGAACTGACTGGTTCAAGATTGCAAAAGGAGTATGTCAAGGTTGTGTATTGTCACCCTGCTTATTTAACTTACATGCAAAGTACACCATGTGAAATGCTGGGCTGGATGAAATCACAAGCTGGAATCAAGACTGCTGGGAGAAATATTAACAACCTCAGACATGCAGATGATATCATTCTAATGGCAGAAAGCAAAGAGGAACTAAAGAGCCTCTCAATGAGGGTGAAAGAGAGTGAAAAAGATGGTTTGAAACTCAGAATTCAAAAAACTAAGATCATGGCATGCAGTCCCATCACTCCGTGGCAAACAGAAGAGGAAAAATTGGAAGCAGTGACAGATTTTACTTTCTTGCTGTCCAAAATCACTGCAGACAGTGACTGAAGCCAGATGCTGCTCCTTGGAAGGAAAGCTATGACAAACCTAGACAGTGTATTAAAAAGCAGAGATATCACTGACTCAATGGACACGAATTTGAGCAATTCTCCAGGAGATAGTGGAGGACAGAGGAGCCTGGCACGCTACAGTCCAGGGGGTTGAAAACAGTCAGACACAACTTAGTGACTGAGCAACAATAAGTCACTTGAATAATGTATCTTCAAGACGGTGACAATACAAGAGGACCGTAGAAATGCCTGCTTTGGGGAACATTCACCAGCAGTTTCTCTCTTCCATTCAATATGGGGAAAACAAAGGGTTTGTTTTTTGACACAATGCCTAGATTTCTACAACTCCTGGTTTCTATATAATTATTATCTAATTCACTTATATCTAGAAGCCATTCTCAGACTTGATCTCCACTCCCACAAGTATCATTCAGAGAAGTATAAGGCAGAGAACAGGAGTATCCTTCACAGACAGGCAACCTTGGTCCTGCCCTGGGTCCAACCCTGGTCCTCAATGCCCCACTCAGGGCAGCCCCAACCTAGGGGTTTGCTTCACTTACCGCACTGGTCTGCACCGACTCGTTCTCTGGTTTGGATTTTATATCAACAACTCCATCAGCGTGGCGGAAGGAGCAGTCAGCAATGACGTTGTAAAACGACAGCTTCTGGGCTTTCAAACCATATTTCTGAAGCCACTTCTCTGAGTCCCAGGCGTCTTCTGGATTTGACTCATGTGCTCCTAATTGCAGTTGTGGAATCACAGTTCATCAGACATTTATATTACGCAAGACTTTCATAGGACATCCTCAACTTAGTATTTTTCCCAAGCTGAAACATATTCCTTGTTAGCTCACATTTGTTGCAGAAGGCACACTTTCCAAAAGCAGGACTAGCAGAGAACTAGTTCACAAGACTGGAAGGCAGGAACCTGCTACTTTTCATTTCACTTCCTACATTACTTAAGTTGCCTGGACCCATGTGTGGGCGGAGGTGGCTGACAGACAAGGCAAGGTGTCAGCAGAGCATCAGACTTGGGGTCAGAGCTCTGGGTTCAAGTCCTGACTCCATTACTTACTAGCTTGGGAAAGTTGCCCAAACTTGGGTGAGTCACTCCACTTAAACTCTCTGAGCTTCAACAGAATTCTTCACCTGCAGATGGCATCTGCTTGGCCTTTCTAAGCAGGTTGAAGTTATTCAATATGAAAAGTTATGTGAAAGTGTGTTGTAATGAAGAAGGAGGAGAAGGAGGGGCAGGAGCTCCTGTGTTAATATGGTGGATTTCTCCCGGATTCAGAGCCTGGATCTCAACGCTATGGGCTCAGGAACCTCCTGTCAGCTCAGGTGCCTGAAGCTGTGTCTGTGACTCACCTTAGGCTCATAGGATCAAGTCTAGCAAGAAGGTCAATTGCCCGAATATCCTTAGCCTTGGGCACATTCCCTTGCTGTTTTCCAAAGCTTACCTGTACTCTGTAAATGTGAGGAGATGTTATGCTTCCTGAGCAGAACACCTGGGTAGCCAGTTTATCATACTAACAGCAAAGTACTTACAATGTGCTCAGAAACCCTACCACCACCTAAGGAAAGTTGGGTATCTGCGGGTGGGCATAGAGGAGGCATGGGTGTCTTAAGCTGGCCCCTGAGAGCTAACTGTACCCCTTTCTTCCAGACTCCATGCTCAGTGGTGGCACATGATGAAACTGAACAAGCTGGAAGCATTTACAAATGTGAAAATCAGTGGATGCTACAAATGAGGGCTTTCTTATTCCAGAGAGGGGCTGATAACGTTTCTCTACATGCCCTTGGATGGAAGGCAGAGAGGACCCTGAGCTTTTACCCCTAGTGGGACCTAGGGAGGACTGGGAGAAGGTGCTAGGCAGAGAGGTGGTTTTAAAACAGGCACTACCACATATTAGGTCCACTAGCCCTACAGTTTTGGAGAAGGAAATGGCAACCCACTCCAGTGTTCTTGCCTGGAGAATCCCATGGACGGAGAAGCCTGGTAGGCTGCAGTCCATGGGGTCGCATAGAGTCGGACATGATTTAAGTGACTTAGTAGTAGTAGTAGCCCTACAGTTACTCACTTGGATCAGCCGTTCTCAACTCTGCACACTGGAATTCTCTGATGCCTGCCCCCACACACACCATGCATTAGATTCTGTTTTAACTGATCTGGACATTGAGATTTTCAAAGTTCCCTAGGTGATTAGCCAAGCACTAAGGTAAGAGGAAGAGAGCTTTCTAAATTAAGATTTGGTCATCCCATCATTTATGCTTCTACCAGACTTAAATTATACTTTTAATTAAAAAGTAGCATTCAATGTTGGGGAAATAAAAATATTACCCATAGTTATCCACTACTATATCTAAGGAGATATATAATTAGAATACTATATGAAGAAATAAAACACTTGAGAGTCAATTATTTTTCAATAATACATGAAGGCTCTGTCCATTCATGTTATACTTGTCCTCAAATTCTAATAGAACAACTTTTAGAAAATTAACTCTGAAACCTACTGGGGCTGGAACTTCTCAAAGAAGCTTGATTTTGGCTTTTGAACTTTAATCCAATCTGGCATCAAAAGCCCCTTTGGGCACCATCCCCAATGCCAGTAGTTGGTTTCTATATGGTTCATAAAGTGTCTTTTCACCCCGAACAGAGAGCTGAAATCAGAATTTTCCCAGAGCTTTGGGAAGATCCTGAGGTTCTCCTGCATCACACGGAAATAGCCTAAAGAGACTGGAGCCATTTTGGTGACTAGGGTCAAGTTCCTTGGAGAAGTCCTTTTGTTGTTGTTCAGTCACTCAGTCATGTCCAACTCTTTGTGACCCACGGACTACAGCATGCCAGGCTTCCCTGTCCTTCACCATCTCCTGGAGCTTGCTCAAACTCATGTCCATTGAGTCGATGATGCCATCCAACGATCTCATCCTCCGTCATCCCCTTCTCCTCCCTCCAATTTTTCCCAGCATCAGGGTCTTTTCCAATGAGTTGGCTCTTCACATCAGATGACCAAAGTATTCACGTTTCAGCTTCAGTATCAGTCCTTCCAATGAATATTCAGGACTGATTTCCTTTAGGATGAACTGGTTGGATCTCCTTGCAGTCCAAGGGACTCTCAAGAGTCTTCTCCAATACCACAGATCAAAAGCATCAATTCCTTGTCACTCAGCCTTCTTTATGATTCAGCTCTCACATCCATACATCACTACTGGAAAAACCATACTTTGACAAACCTTTGTCGGCAGAGTAATGTCTCTGATTTTTAATATGTTGTCTAGTTTTGTCACAGCTTTTCTTCCAAGAAGCAAGCATCTTTTAATTTCATGGCTGCAGTCACTGTCCTCAGTGATTTTGGAGCCCAGGAAAATAGTCTTTGACTGTTCCCATTGATTCCCCATCTATATGCCATGAAGTGAATGAAAGTGATTTTTTCTAGAAATGCTGGGCTGGAGAAACCCTTTGAATGTCTTTCTTCAGTTATTGTTGATTACAGTCTAAGACTTTGTCTCTTTACTCCTTCTTTATTCTCTTCCCTCCTTTATGATCAGTAGGTACAGTAGGAAATAAACTTCATTCAGTTATTTCCAAAGCAACATACACCCTATCACAGGCTCTGCTCTGTTTTGGGTTGTCTTCTTTTAAAAAGACAGGAGTCCTTTATCAATGATAAATTCAAGCTGATCAGAAAAGAACTTCCTAAAAACACATCAATCCAATTCTAAGAAGGGATTTTATAGAGCCAGAGACTAAGTTTTGACTGGTAGTTCCACCCAGGACCAGGCACTGCAGTCAGCCTGGGGGCATGATTCAGGCTCCCAATTACCCTCTAAATGGAGGTTGGGAGGAAGACCCCCAATAACTTGAACCTTATCAAAGAAAGAAGGGGCAGTCAAGCAGGCAAAAACAAAGAGCCCAGGTACTCCAAAGCTGAAGAAAGGAGAGAAAGGGGGAAGTCTTTTCACTTTCAGTGCTAATTACACCACCAACACCTGAGCCTCATATCCCAGGGAAGGGAGAGGAGAGGGAGTCATCTGTTCATTAGAGTCACTTACTAAGAGGGCCTTCCGATTCCCCTGTGGTTATCTTAATTAAAAATGCTACATAAATTCTCACCTATGGAGCTGAGTATAATACCTTCATTTATGATGGAGATGTGACCTCACAGCACATCCTGATTACTCGGCTTTACCACTCCCCATGACCAATCTCTTAAAGATTCTCCCTCATCCATGGGCAGGAGAATCACATGCTAGATCACATATATGTCACAAGATTAACTTACCTGGCCTCCCTGTCCTACTTAGCCTGCCCACAGAGCCTGACTGAACCTTTCAGCTTTTCCTCGTCCTTTGACACTGAGTTTGGTATTTTGAACCAAGCATTCAGAGTCCAATCTTGGCATGACTACACAACATGATTAATCATCTCTAGTAAGTCTTAAAATGGCTGTGAAGGTTATTCCAAATAAGGACTTCCTGAAATTTTTTGAGCTGAAGTCTTGAACGTTTTGTGAGAAAAGTCATAATCTTGTTCGATTGCCGTAACTGGCATACACACACATAGAATGCTCAGATGTGCCAACAACAAGTCTTGAAACAGTTTAGCACCTCAGGAATGATGCATATTCTTAAAAAAAAATTTTTTTTTAATTTTTTGCCACACCACACAGCATGTGGGATTGAACCCATGCCCGAAGCTCTAAGTTTTAACCACTGGACCTCCAGGGAAGTCCTCCACATCTCCTCTTTTACTTTATTTATGAATAGCTGTGTTAAGGTATATTCATCATTGATAACAATAAACTATACACATTAAGTTCTGACATATGTATGCTTAGGTTTATGTCAATCACTTTGGTATTTGTTGTCTATTGGCACCATCTGTCCTTTGTTCTTTGTTTTTTCCAGATAGCACTTTAAAAAAAATTATTATCTATTTATTTATTTAGTTGCGTTGGGCCTTTGTTGCTGTGTGCAGGCTTTCTCGAGCTGTGGTGAGCAGGGGCTACTCTTCGTTACGGGGCACAGGCTTCTCGTAGTGCTGGCTTCCCTTGTTGCAGAGCACGGACTCTAGGACGTGTGGGCTTCAATACTTGTGTCACATGAGCTCAGCAGTTGTGGTGCAAGGAGACTTGGTTGCCCACAGAATGTGGAATCTTCCCAGACCGAGGATTGAACCCGTGTCCCCTGCATTGGCAGGCAGATTCTCATCCACACCAGGGAAATCCCAAGACAGCTTTTGGATTGAGTATTTTCAATTTCTAGTTATCTTGTTTGTTGGCTTGTTTTGTTATTCAGTGGGTAATTTATTTATAGTGAAAAGTGAAAGTGAAAGTCGCCTCCACCTCTTTGTGACCCTCCAGGCCAAAAGGCCTGTAATTCTCCAGGCCAGAATACTGGAGTGGGTAGCCTTTCCCTTCTCCAGGGGATCTTCCAAACCCAGGGATCAAACTGGGGTCTCCTGAATTGCAGGTGGATTATTTACCAATTGAGCTATCAGGGAAGCCCTTATTTAGAGTACACATCTTCAACATGTGTGTGTGTTAGTCGCTCAGTCATGTCCAACTCTTTGCAACCCTATGGACTGTAGCCAGCCAGGTTCCTCTGTCCTCTCCAGGCAAGAATACTGGAGTGGGTAGCCATTCCCTCCTCCAAGGGATCCTTCCAATCCAGGGATAGAACCCAGGTCTCCCGCATTTCAGCCAGAATTTTTACCGTCTGAGCCACCAGGGAAGCCCAGTGGATATCTGGATGGATAATTTCAATGGATATTATACTACCCCCCATATGCTATAAGAACTGTATAACAGAGACTTCCCTGGTGGTCCAGTGGTTAAGAATCCACCTTGCACTCCAGAGGACACAGATTCGATCCCTAAGATCGAAGATCTAAGATCCCATGTGCCTTGGGGCAAGTAGGCCCATGAGCCACAACTAGAGAGAAAAATCCCTCACATCACAAGTAGGACTTGACACAGTAAAATAAATTTAAAAAAAAAAAATTTTTTTTTTAAAGAACCTTACAATAGCATATTTCCTTTTCTCCCCTTCTGAATTTCTTTTTGGCAACGCAGTGGGATTTTTTTTTTAATAATTGTGGTAAAATATACATAATATGAAATTTATCATTTTAACCATTTTTAGATGAACAATTTAGTGGCATTAAGCACATTCACATTATTGGATCACTATCCAACTCCAAAACTTTTTCAGTATCCCAGAAAGGAACTCTGTACCTATTAAATGACTCTCTCCATTCCCTACTCCCCCAGCCCATGGTAATCTTGTTTTGTGTCTGCTTATTTCACTTAGCATAATGTTTTCAAGGTTTATCTATGCTGTCGCATGTGTCAGAGTTTCCTTCTTCAAGCTGAATAATATTCCATTGCACATACAGACCACATTTTTTTTGTCCCATCATCTGTTGGTGGACATTTGGGTTGTTCATCTTTGAAACTTATGAATAATGCTGTGATTCCCCTCCTGTCTTTTATGCTACTACTGTCAAACATTTAACTTTTATATATATCATATAGACCTCACAGGGACTTCCTAGCGGTACTAGTGGTAAAGAACCCACCTGCCAATGCAGGAGGCATAAGAGACACGGGTTTGATCCCTGGGTCGGGAAGATCCCCTGGAGAAGGGAATGGCAACCCACTCCAGTATTCCTGCCCAGAGAATCCCATGGACTGAGGAGCCTGGCGGGCTACTGTCCGTAGGGTAGTAGAGCTGGACATGACTGAAGTGACACAGCACGCACACACAGACCTCACAGCACACCATTATTACTTTTGCTTAAACAGAAATTGCTTTCTAAAGATATCTAAATAGCAAAACATCATCTATTTATCCACAGTTATTTCCAGCTTTTTATTCCTTTGTGTAGAACCATACTTCCATTCATTTCTTCCCACATAAAAGCATCATTCTCCTCCTGCCTGAAGGATTTCCTCACAATGCAGATGCGCTGATAATTAATTCTTTTCTGCTGTAGGTAAAGATAAAAAATATCTTTATTTTGCCTTTGTTTTTTTTTTTTTTTAGCCTTTGTTTTTGAAAAAGTATCTTCGCAAAACACAGAATTCTAGATTGACAGTTTAGGGTATTGAATGAAAAAAATAAGATGTTACTCCACTGTCTTGTCACTTGCAATGAGAAATCTACTATTGTGCTTATCTCTGTTCCTTTCTACAGAAAATGTCTTTTTTTCCTCTGTTTGCTTTAAAAACTCTCTCTTTTTTTTTTTTTTTTTTGTGGACCATTTTTAAAGTCTTTATTGAATTTTTTTGCAATACATGTTCTGATTTTTGGCCAAGAGGTTTGTAGGATCTTACCAAGGATGGAACCTGTGTTTCCTGCACTGGGAGATGAAATCTTAACCACTGGACCACCAGGGAAGTCCCAAGATTTTCTCCTTATCAGTGGTTTTAAGCAAATTGATTGTGATGTTCTTTGGTACAGTTTCCCTCATTTTCTTGTACTTGACATTCCCTGAATTCTTTGGATCTCTAAGTTATAACTTTCATCAAATTTGGAAATTTTTCAATCTTTATTTCTCCAAATACTTTTCTGTTCCGCCTCCTCCCCTCTCCTCAGGAATTCCATCTACATTCATTGATGCTCTTCTGTTTGTTCTTTGTTTTTGTTATTTTTCTCTGTGTGTCTCATTTTGAATAGTTTCTCTTGCTATGTCTTCAAGATCACCCATCTTCTTTCCTGCAGTGTCTAATCTGCCATTGATTTTGTTCCCCATGTTTTCAACCTAAGATATTTTCTTGCCTAAAAGTTTTCATCTGTAAAAGTTCAGCATGTATTTTTTAAAAAAATACTTCCCTGCCTCTATTTAACTTTTTTTTTTTTTTAAAAAAAGCTTGACCCAGCTGAGGACCCGGCCCAGGCTCCTTGAAGGCAGCTTTGACTGCATCTAGGCAGGGCAGGCTTTGATGTATATCACCCAGGGGGGCAGCACAGCCCAATGGAACAAGAGCCAGATTCTCATCCTGGGCTCTGGTGCCTGTTCTTCTCCTGGCTTCAGTTGTACATCACCAGGTTCATCCACTCCATTTCTGTCAGGTAGAGTCCTTTTCCATCCTTGGAGAGGTTCTGGAAAGCTTCAAGACACCATTTGTGAAATCCTTCAGCTCTATTTAACTTTTTGAATATAGGAATACAGTTATAATTACTGTCTTCTGTCAATTCTAACATCTGTGTCAATGTTGATTGATTAGCAAGGGACATAGCCTTCTTTTCATGCCTAGTAATCTTTGATCAGATGCCAGTCATTGTGAGTTTTACCTAGTTGGATACTGGATGCTTTTATATTCTTATAAATCTTCTTGAGCTTTGTTCTGAGACGCAGTTAAGTTATACATAAAGAATTCTCTCCTTTCATGTCTTGCTTTGATGCTTCCTCAGGAGGGCTCAGAGCTGTTTAAGGCCAGCCATTCCCCATGACTGAGGTAAGACCTCCCAAGCAGTCCACCCAGTGCTCTATGGCATAAATTTTTCCAAATGGGCTGGTGAAAATAGGCATTCTTCTTCACCCTGCATGAGCTCTAAACCTTTTCTTTCTAATTCTTTCCAGTGGATCTTTCCCAGCCTTGGGTAATTTCCTCACAGAATAATTAAGATAATCAGAAATCACTAGAGGGACTCTTGGCAGATTTCCAGAGTTCTCTCTCTATTTCTTTGTCTTATGAAAGCTAGATATCTTGATCTTCCTGGATCCTTAGCTCTACCTCCCAAACTTGGAAGTTTGCTGTGCTCCTTCTTCTTACACCATGGCAAAGCATTAAGCTGAGACAATCAGAGTTTACCTTGGATTTTCCTGTATCTCTCAGGGATGTCTGGCCTTTGATACTAGGTATCCAGTGTCTTTAAAAACCAATGCTTTGTGTGTTTTGGTCAGTTTTTTGTTTCCCTTAGGGAATTCTCATGTACTACTCTTGGTAATTAAAAAGAGGTCAAAATTACCAACAGCCAGAGTGTGTGTGGCCTCACTATCTTCTCACTCCAGGCATCAGGCTGATGAGTCATCTCTGCCAGAAACTGCCTTTCTGATCCTATGGTTATAGGTGCCAGCTGGTCCCTGAACCAGTGCACCTAGCCTGGGCGGCAGGTGAGGGGCTGCCATGTTCAGGAAGGGAGATTTGGTCTAATATACATGAAGGTTCCTCTTGTAATGACAGCCCACCGGATCTCCTCCATTCTGACCCTTCCCCTCTCCAGATGACTACCTGTCTCCTCAGGCCCACAGGCCCTGGCAACTAAACATGGGAAAGGCCACTACCTTCACATGAAGCAGACACAAGGTCTCGGCTGACACAGCATTTGCCTCAATAACACTGGGCTGTGGATGGCAACAGGAGCAAGTCAGTCTCTGCGGCCAAAGCAAGGTTACAAAAGCTTCTATGGGTATCCAACAGTGGAAATTTGGGTATCCAAATTTTCCTTTTTAAATAGAAATGGTACACTAAAAGCATCTTGAAAATTTATGCTTGAAGTCATTTTGGTTTTAATTCTGGGTATGTGTTCATGTGTATTAGATTGAAACAAAGGGATGACAACTTATCCCTCTAAAGATTACAGAGGCCAACAACCCTTCTGTTTCCTTTAGAAATAATATCTAAACACCTTGTTACCCTCGAGAGTACCCCAAGTTTAACTATTCCCTGTATTAGTTTGCTCAAGATGCCATAAAATGCTTCAGACTAGGTGACTTAAATAGAAATTTATTTTCTCACATTTCTGGAGGCTGGAAGTCCAAGATCAAGGTGCCTACAGGTTTGGTTTTTGGTGAAGCAGCTCTTCCTGGCTTGTGGATGGCAATCTTCCGGCTGTGTCTTCATGTAGCTTTTCCTTTATGTGATGTGTGAAGTGAGAGAGGTCTCTTGTGTCTCTTCCTCTTCTTATTTGGACACCAGTTCTCTTAGATTAGAGCCTCACCCTTACGATCTCATTTACCTTTCATTTCCTCCTTGAAGGCCCTATTTCCAAGTACAGACACATTGGGGTTACAGCTTCAACATCTGAATTTGAAGGAGACACAATTCAGTCCATCGTGCTCCCCAAAACAAACACCTTAGTAGCAGGATCACCACTCTCTTTGCCTGACATGGATGTTGGGGTATTCCAGGTCCCCTGCTTCATTTTCATTCTTCTCTCAGGATGACAGAGGACTCTCTGAGTATTTGACTCTAAGATCACCTTTGGGGGAGGGAGAGGTGTCCCTACAAGTGAGCAGTCCCTCTGGACTAGCCTGATTGGGTCCCTTCTTGGAAAGCTCAGAGAGCTGGTCCTTGCAAAGCAACTGCCGCTGCTGCCACCCCAGACCCAAGTCAGGACACCCACTCATGGGGAAAAGTCAGTGTTGCCAGGATTTTATCAAGTGATACTGGGCAAGCTCACTTCTGCCTTTCACCCCTTCCTCCCTCTTCTCATGTCCTCTTCCCCATTTCTCCCCTAGCCAGCCTGGCCTCCTTGCTGTCTGCCCTTACAGATGCCTCTGTAACACAGGCAGGGCACCAGGAGCAATACAGCATGGCTGAGGTTCCCAGTTTTTTTGCACATTAGCATTGCCTGGGGAGCTCTCAAAACTCCCAATGTCTAGACTGAGAGAGAAAAAAAAAAAACTCCCAGTGTCCAGACTTCATCCTTTATGGATTAAATCAGAATGTCTGTGTTTGGAGCCAGACATCAGTATTCTTTTTTTTTTTTAATTTTATTTTATTTTTAAACCTTACAATATTGTATTAGTTTTGCCAAATATTGAAATGAATCCGCCACAGGTATACCTGTGTTCCCCATCCTGAACCCTCCTCACTCCTCCCTCCCCATACCCTCCCTCTGGGTCGTCCCAGTGCACCAGCCCCAAGCATCCAATATCGTGCATCGAACCTGGACTGGCGATTCGTTTCATACATGATATTATACATGTTTCAATGCCATTCTCTCAAATCTCCCCACCCTCTCCCTCTCCCACAGAGTCCATAAGACTGATCTATACATCAGTGTCTCTTTTGCTGTCTCGTACACAGGGTTATTGTTACCATCTTTCTAAATTCCATATATATGCCTTAGTATACTGTATTGGTGTTTTTCTTTCTGGCTTACTTCACTCTATATAATAGGTTCCAGCTTCATCCATCTCATTAGAACTGATTCAAATGTATTCTTTTTAATGGCTGAGTAATACTCTATTGTGTATATGTACCACAGCTTTCTTATCCATTCATCTGCTGATGGGCATCTAGGTTGCTTCCATGTCCTGGCTATTATAAACAGTGCTGCGATGAACATTGGGGTACATGTGTCTCTTTCCCTTCTGGTTTCCTCAGTGTGTATGCCCAGCAGTGGGATTGCTGGATCATAAGGCAGTTCTATTTCCAGTTTTTTAAGGAATCTCCACACTGTTCTCCATAGTGGCTGTACTAGTTTGCATTCCCACCAACAGTGTAAGAGGGTTCCCTTTTCTCCACACCCTCTCCAGCATTTATTGCTTGTAGACTTTTGGATCGCAGCCATTCTGACTGGCGTGAAATGGTACCTCATAGTGGTTTTGATTTGCATCTCTCTGATAATGAGTGATGTTGAGCATCTTCTATGTATTTGTTAGCCATCTGTATGTCTTCTTTGCAGAAATGTCTATTTAGTTCTTTGGCCCATTTTTTGATTGGTTCATTTATTTTTCTGGAGTTGAGCTGTAGGAGTTACTTGTATATTTTTGAGATTAGTTGTTTGTCAGTTGCTTCATTTGCTATTATTTTCTCCCATTCTGAAGGCTGTCTTTTCACCTTGCTAATAGTTTCCTTTGTTGTGCAGAAGCTTTTAAGTTTAATTAGGTACCATTTGTTTATTTTTGCTTTTATTTCCAATATTCTGGGAGGTGGGTCATAGAGGATCCTGCTGTGATGTATGTCGGAGAGTGTTTTGCCTATGTTTTCCTCTCCTCCTAGAGGAGGACATCAGTATTCTTAATGAGGAACTCGGTTTTGAATCTCGGCTTCGTTAGTTCTAGCGTGGCCTTGGGCAAGTTATTTAGCCTTAAATGAAGATAATAGCAGCATCTATCTCATAAGATTGTAGCAACGATGAAATGAGCTAATACCTATGAAGAACTCAGAACAGTGCCTAACATTTAAGGTATGTACTAACTACTATCATTACTAGCTGTGCCCTAAATGAAACTAGTGACTACAGAGGAAAATCCTTTACTAACTCAAGAACTCAGGGATGAGAATCAGTATACTCATTGCCCTAATTGTGAAAGAGAAAAGATTGAGCTAACAGTTACCAAGAACCTCCTTGGTGCAAAGCATGCATTATTTATCTTAATTTTTACAAGAATCTCTCAAGACCAGTATTATAATTATTTAACAGACAAATAACCAAAGGCTCAAAGAGACAGTCAGGTTAATCTAATGATGGAACTGGTATTTACAACCATATTTTTCACTCCAAACTCAGGCTCCTCTGAATCCTCTCTCCAGCTGGCTCTTGGCCCATGGTCTTCTATGTTTGCCTTTGCATCGCCCAATTTTAGCAAAAATCCTGCTAAGATAGTTTATCCAGGATCCCTCACTCTCCACATCTGAGAAAAATTCCTCATACCCAACTGTCCCCAGGTGATGTCTGATCACCTCAACCTACTTTCAGCAAGAATTCTGTCATATAGGTTTAGCCAGAAACCCTCTTTGATCCCTGATGTTTCTTCTCAGTAATCTTCCATCCAGCAGCCCTCCACCCTGCTCCTTGGGTGCACCCACTTGTTCATGTTTATTAATAACTGATTCCACTTCCATACTGAGGTCTCTTTTCCCTTCTTGCAATAGTCCCTGAATAGAACCTTGTTTTTTTTAACCATTTGACTGTCCATCTCTGGTTTTGCTTTGACAACCAATAGACACATACACGGAGAAGGCAATGGCACCCCACTCCAGTGCTCTTGCCTGGAAAATCCCATGGATGGAGGAGCCAGGTAGGCTGCAGTCCATGGGGTCACCAAGAGTCGGGCACGACTGAGCGACTTCACTTTCACTTTTTCACTTTCATGCATTGGAGAAGGAAATGGCAACCCACTCCAGTGTTCTTGCCTGGAGAATCCCAGGGACAGGGGAGCCTGGTGGGCTGACGTCTATGGGGTCGCACAGAGTCGGACACGACTGAAGTGACTTAGCAGCAGCAGACACACACATGTGCATGCATACACAGACACACACATGTGCATGCATACACAGACACACACACAACAGAGCTCTGGAGAGTCCCCTCAGAAGCTCCTACCAGCCAGACTAAGGAGCTCTCCTTGGTAAGGAACATGGAAACAGTTCCAATCCCTGATCAGTGGCAGTACAACTCAGTATTGACTCGTTCACACTCATGCCTGTCAACAGCACCCACCATGGTCTGTTGTGGCCACGCTGGTCTTGGGAGTCTCGGCCACCAGCCTCTGGATCTGGGCCAATATGCTGCCAGCTTCCTCCATCTCCCTCCAGATGAGAAATACATCTTCTCTGACCCCAGCTCCTGAAAGGGAAACACCTGTGAGCAAGTGACTGCAGGAGGCTCCAGAACCGTCTGATGGTCTGAGCAGGCCCGGCACAGCCTGGCCAAGTTTCTAGAATATTTCTGAACATCAAATTCCATTTTTCCCACTAATTCTTTCCGAGATTCAGAAGTGAAATCCCTAAGAAAATGCTATCATCTCAAGAAATCATAAATGCAGACTTTAGGATGCAGTAAGTCCTCATAAAGGAAATATTTGTAGCAGCCAGTATATTTTAAGATGAGTTTATTGATAACACTCAAATAAAATAAAGAGTAAAAATATTCAAAAAGCATCCAATGAAAGCCAGAGTTATCACTGCGGGGCGGGGAAACTCAACGGTCTATGAAAGTAATACCCTCGCCTTTCTTGACCAAGCTGAAACTTTCTGCTCCTCTGAAACCACCTTCACAACTTGGTATTTTTCCCTCATGTGCTAACAATTCTTTGGCCTTATTTTCTGGAACTCTGCTGTCTCAGTTAAGGTTTTGGTCTGGCTGTGTGTCTTTTTTTTAATGATATGGCTAAATTAAATATAGGTATTTATATCGTTGTAGCAATCAATCATTGAGTCAACCAAAGTTCATCCCATGGGTAAGAGGTCCAAGGCTGGGACAGAAGGTCTGCCTCCACTAAGATCCTGGCTCTAACATGTGAGTAGTTTGAGAGGTTAAGGATGGTGTAGGAGGAAGAGGGAGAGGGGTATGACTATAAAAGTGCAACACGAGGGAACCTGGGGTGGCATATTGACAGCATCAATATCAATATGCTGGTGGTAATATCATCCTGTAGTTTTGCAAGATGCCACAAAGAGCAGGTGGGTGGGACTTGCCCGGTGGTCCAGTGGTTTAGACCTCACCTTCCAATACAGTGGGTGTGGGTTCGATTTTGGGGAGTTAAGATCCCACATGCCTTGGCATCAAAACAGCAAAATGTAAAACAGAGGCAATACTATAACAAATTCAATAAAAACTTTAAAAATGGTCCACATTTAAAAAAATATATTTAAAAATAAAGAGCATGTGGGCATTTCTTACAGTTATAGTTCTCTCTACCTACAGTTCTCTCCACCTTGTCTGCTGTGGATACGAGGTCAGTGGCAACTCCAACAGGCAACCACACTTAGCAGATGCCACTCACCCATTTTCAGTGGCATCTGTGGGCCCAGCCACCACCTGGCACCACTTAAGGCATCGTGGGGGCTACGGGGGAGTCTCTGCTTTGGGATGCTTCTAAAAGGTTGTGTAGATAAGAATTTAGCAGATGTATTCTCTAGTTTTAAAGATTCCATTTCAAAACAGTCTACCCTCCCCCCCAAAAAAAACGTACACAACAAATCTATTTCACAGACTGTATGCAGTTGGCTCAGAGAACATTGATGCTTTTACTTAAGTAAGCTGAGTCCCTATTCTCTAATGATAAATACCTTTTCAGAGTATCTGCTATGTGCCTGGCATTGTGCTTAGGGCTTTCTAAACATTTTCTCATCTCTCTTCACCACAACTCTGCAGGCAAATTCTACTCCTGTTTCTGTTTCTCGGCTGTGTAAATGGAGGCAGAGCTAGTTGTCCCAGCTCATACCAAGGTCAAAAGTGGTAGAGCAGAGTATCAAATCCAAGTTGGTGTGACTGTACCAACTCAGCACCCTGACTAGTTGTCCTGGAAAAGGGATGACTGGTTTATAGAGGCCCCTGCAGCCCCTCCCCCAGCAGATTCTGATGGCATCCCATTTAACAGTCCACAGATGCCCGAGATCCACAATCACAGAGAATGAGGGACCACCATTAGGTCTAGGAGATGACATAGGAGATTTATCCACCCCCAAAGGACTGACCCTAAACCACCAGGACAGACCGGGGCAGACCAGAGTCAACGTTCCTGAGTCTTAAAATGTAGTCCAGAAGGGCATGGTGAAGTTGAGGAACACCAGAGCTTTGCCCTCCTGAAAGATTGAGCGAGTGAGACAGTATTAATAGCCATATTCATTAAGAAGCAAGTGACAATCCCTGACAGAGATGGATAGCCACCAGTGCTCTGCAGCCATCAACAGCCCCAGGAGTGAAATGTGATGAGTGCCCAGCTCCACGCTGGGAACTCCAAAAATATCACAGGCTGCTGCCAATTGCAAACCTGGAGCCCACAGGACTTTCTGACCCTGTGACAGCAAAACTGACTTCCAGCTGCTTGCTTCAGCCTAGACGTGTTAAGTAGCAGACTTCTCTCATTAAAAGTCTCAAATGAGTCAAGGCTTTCCATTTTCCCCAGGCTTGTCAATGATATGTCAAGAAGTGGACCACTCCTTCAGCATCAAAGGAAAAGCTTCCAAGGAAATACAGTGGCCACTCACTGATCCAAGGACAGGAAAGTGTGTTTAAGGGGCAGCAGTGAGCTGGGATGTGCTCCCCTGACCAAGGAGCCACTAAACTATCACTCCACTGGTTTAGTCGTTAAAATTAGGCAGCTACACATTCCAACACTGGGGATCGGGAAACAAAACAACTCAAAACGGCCCACCTAGGGCCTCCCTGGTGGTTCAGAGATAAAGAATCCGCCCACCAATGAGGAAGACACGGTTCAATCCCTGATCCAGGAAGATTTCACGTGCTGGGGAGAAACTAAGCCTGTGCACCTTAACTACTCTGTGCTCCAGAGCCTGGGAGCACCAACCACTGAGCCCACGTGCCACAACTACTGAAGCCCATGAGCCCTAGAGCCCTGTGCTCTGCAACAAAGACAAGCCACTGAAATGAGAAGCCTGAGCACGGCAACTAAAGAGTAGTCCCTGCTCACCACAACTAGAAAAAAGCCAGTGCAATAACATAAAATAAACAAATAGAATTATATGGCACCCCACTCCAGTACTCTTGTTTGGAAAATCCCATGGACAGAGGAGACTGGTAGGCTGCAGTCCATGGGGTCGCTAAGAGTCGGACACGACTGAGCGACTTCACTTTCACTTTTCACTTCCATGCATTGGAGAAGGAAATGGCAGCCCACTCCAGTGTTCTTGCCTGGAGAATCCCAGGGACGGGGGAGCCTGGTGGGCTGCCGTCTATGGGGTCACACAGAGTCGGACACGACTGAAGCGACTTAGCAGCAGCAGCACCCTTTTAACTTGGTTTGCTTTAAAAACAAACAGAATGAAACAAAACCACCTAGTAGACAAGAAAAAAACACAGGCAATAAAAAGCTTAACTTAGAAGGTAGAGGGGTTTTTTTATGACTTTTAAAAAATATTTATTTATTTGGCTGTGCTGGGTCTTAGTTGCAGCATGTGGGATCTAGTTCCCTGACGAGGGGTCAATGAACCCAGGACCCCTGCACTGGGACGTCAGAGTCTTAGCCCACTAAGTTCCCAGAAGGTAGAGGTTTTATTTCAAGTTATCCTACAGGCAGTCAGAAAGGGCTATCATTTTTATCTGGGTCACTTCTAAGGAACTTAGCTGGAAAATCAAAACAGCTGCAGCCAAAGAGACAGCCCCGCTGAAAATAGAAGAGTGTGGGGGATGAGACACAAGAAATTTCAGTATTCAGAAAGCTCTGTGAGTTTGAAATTCTCCAGGTCAAACCAGAGAGGAGATGAAACCACAGTGGATTCTGACCATCAAGGTATAAGCCATCCTGAGACCTGCCATGCACAGCAACAGGGTCTGTGTCTTAGAGACACCAAGGTGACCTAAAAGATCCTCCAACCCAAAGGACTCTCTCCCCTCACCAACCCCTGACATCCCCCTAGGCCTTGTGGCAACAACTTGAAGGCTCCCAGAATGTTGACACCAGTTGGAGCTGGGGTCACATCAAGCTGCTGTTTGTCATTTGTAGCCGGTACAGACTTTTCAGACTGGCTAGTTCAACATATGAGTGAGACTCGGGTCAGGTATGTTTTGATGTTATCAGGGGAAGAGCCCACAGAGTACCTGCCACCAAACACCATCTCCCTGTTAAACTTCCTTGTCTCACCTGCAGCATAAAGTCCAGTTGTCAGAGTCCAATTCATTAATCTTTTAAGATTTAATTAGGGGGGAGGGGAGGGTAAAAAATGAAATAAAATAAAATTTAATTAATTAAATAAATTATTTTTGACTGTGCTAGGTCCTCGTTGCTGCATGCAGGCTTTCTCTAGTTGCAGTGTGCGGGCTTCTCATTGCAGTAGCTTCTCCAGTGCAGAGCACAGGCTCAGTAATTGTGGCACATGGGCTTAGTTGTTCCATGGCATATGGAATCTTCCTGGACCAGGGATTGAACCCGTGTCCCCTGCATTGGCAGGTGGACTCTTAACTACTGGACACCAGGGAAGTCCCCGTTATTCTATTCAGTTGGCAAATATTCATTGAGCACTTAGTATACATGGTGAGTGGACACTGTCAAGTGAACAGGGCCCTGCTCCCTGAGCTGGCATTTAAATCCAGGGGTCAAGGCCCCCCAGGACAGATGTCCCTTTTATTGGTTTGCCACCATGAACCTGGCCAGAGCACTGTCCTCCCAGCCCTCCAGGGCCCCTGCATCTGCCTGTGCTCCCAATCGGGGGCTCATAGCCCACCACCACACTTACCCAACCCCACCCTTCAGTCAAGGCACCGGCCTGATTCCATCATCAAACTTCGCCCAGCCTCTCCACGAAACAGCCATCTGCCTTCTGCCCCTTCTTAATTCCCATGAAATGAACCAGCCACAACCACAGCTCTCAGTGCTTTTGCTGCCAGGACACACTCTCAGGCTGCACACCATTAGACAGGCTGGCACCATATGCAATTCCTGGCTGCCTGGCATGTCAACCTTCAATTCCAAAGAACACAGAGAAGCATCGGGCAGAGATGGTGAATTAGTGTATCCAGACCTTGAATCCAGGAGACCTAAAATTCCAAAAGACCTAAAATTATAATATGGATCTGATAAAAGGGGACATATTACATCCATAAAGGGATTGAAAGAGGTGAAATTGGTAGTTTTTGTTATAATGGAAAAATTCGCAGTTCTTTGTGTTAAATTACATATTAAGATATTTTGCTCAGTCTCGCCCTGTGGAAATTAACCACTAATTCAGTTCAGTTCAGTTGCTCAGTCATGTCCGACTCTTTGTGACCCCATGAACCACAGCACACCAGGCCTCCCTGTCCATCACCACCTCCCCGAGTCCATCCAAACTCGTCAATTTAAGTCAATCCTTCACAAACACAAGACTTTATTTTTAGTAAGCAGCTGCTAACAACACAACTCACCACACAGCACTGTGTCCAGGGCCATCCTGGGGCTGAGAGCTGTGACCTACAGCTTTTCTATGGTATCAGCCTGCAGAGTTGGATTACTGGTTCTGTTTGCAAGTGCACAATGTCTCTTCTGTCTTTATATCCTCCAAGGCACTCAGCACAGGATCCAGAGTTTCCAGTAAGAATTCCTATCCTTCCTCCTTTTATTTTTTTATGAAGAAACAATGATCAAGTACCTAACATGTTCTTTCCTCAAGGAATTGCACTGTCTCATAACTGACAGCCCCTAATCATGCAAGAAACTCTTCTGAATGGTATATAACAGACTGATATCATTTGAGCATATGGCTGTGCCCTAGGTGTGGTGGATATTGACATGACATGCCCTAAAGCAGTAAGTTGTTTACTTTTAGATCTTCATGCCACAGTGAGGAAAGGCTCACCTCTCCCTCCAATATCTGAAATATTAGCAATACCAGGGGCAGGAGAAGAAAGGTGATTAATGGACTGTGAACTCATTAGTTTGTGGCCCTTTCCCCATGGCCAGGACTCTTGGGGAAGGAACTGGCCCCCCCTGGGTGGAAATTCGGCTGACTGCCTGAGCCCTAAATCCCTACTCAGTTTTAAGGATATAAAAAAGCTGAAGATGACTCTCAAAGGCTGAACTTTCAGGAAAACACGGCACATCTCTTTTCAGAAAGTAATGAATCATTTAAAAATAATAATAAACAATGAGGTGATTAAAATTCCAAGAGACCTAAAATTATAATATGGGTCTGATAAAAGGGGACATATTACATCCATAAAGGGATTGAAAGTGGTGAAATTGGTAGTTTTTGTTATAATGGAAAAATTCGCAGTTCCTTGTGTTAAATTACATATTAAGATATTTTCCTCAGTCTTGCCCTATGGAAATTAACCACTAACTCAGTTCAGTTCAGTTGCTCAGTCGTGTCCGATTTTTTGTGACCCCATGAACTGCAGCACGCCAGGCCTCCCTGTCCATCACCAACTCCCAGAGTTCACCCTAACTCATGTCCATTGAGTCGGTGATACCATCCAACCATCTCATCCTCTGTCGTCCCCTTCTCTTCCCGCCCTCAATCTTTCCCAGCATCAGGGTCTTTTCCAATGAGTCAGCTCTTCGCATCAGGTGGCCAAAGTACTGGAGTTTCAGCTTCAACATCAGTCCTTCCAATGAACACCCAGGACTGATCTCCTTTATTTTAATTTAAAGCAAATAGACTTATTTCACCATGTTGATAAACATCTAACATTTTTATGGAACAATGAATATATGTGTTTCACAATCAACACAATGTCTTAAAAGCAATTTCAAATCTCAAGTGTGGGTAAATCTTAACAGTTGGCTATGGTTTCATCTCCTGGGGTCTCTTTCTTCTAAGCGGAACACTATAAAATGCAAATGGAATGCAGTCTAATTGTCCAATATTCACATAGAAAATATGAATATAAATCATCATTCTTCTTCCCATGGTAGAAAGCAAGCAATAAAGGGGTTCCCTGTGGACAATTCTTGAAGAGATGGGAATAACAGACCACCTGACCTGCCTCTTGAGAAATCTGTATGCAGGTCAGGAAGCAACAGTTAGAACTGGACATGGAACAACAGACTGGTTCCAAATAGGAAAAGGAGTATGTCAAGGCTGTATATTGTTACCCTACTTATTTAACTTATATGCAGAGTACATCATGAGAAACGCTGAGCTGGAGGAAGCACAAGCTGGAATCAAGATTGCCGGGAGAAATATCAATAACCTCAGGTATGCAGATGACACCACCCTTATGGCAGAAAGTGAAGAAGAACTAAAGAGCCTCTTGATGAAAGTGAAAGAGGAGAGTGAAAAAGTTGGCTTAAAGCTCAACATTCAGAAAATGAAGATCATGGCCTCCGGTCCCATCACTTCATGGCAAATAGATGGGGAAACAATGGAAACAATGACAGACTTTATTTTCTTGGGCTCCAAAATCACAGCAGATGGTGACTGCAGCCATGAAATTAAAAGACGCTTGCTCCTTAGAAGAAAAGCTATAACAAATCTAGACAGTATATTAAAAAATAGAGACATTACTTTACCAACAAAGGTCCATCTAGTCAAAGCTATGGTTTTTCCAGTAGTCATATATGGATGTGAGTTGAACCATAAAGAAAGCTGAGCACTGAAGAATTGATGCTTTTGAACTATGGTGCTGGAGAAGACTCTTGAGAGTCCCTTGGACTGTAAGGAGACCAAATCAGTCAATCCTAAAGGAGATCAGTCCTGAATATTCATTGGAAGGACTGATGTTGAAGCTGAAACGCCAATACTTTGGCCACCTGATGTGAACTGACTCATTGGAAAAGACCCTGATGCTGGGAGAGATTGAAGGCAGGAAGAGGAGGGGATGACAGAGGATGAGATGGTTGGATGGCATCACCAACTCGATGGACATGAATTTGAACAAACTCTGGGAGTTGCTGATGGACAGGGAAGCCTGGCATGCTGTAGTCCATGGGGTGGTAAAGAGCTGGACACGACTGAGTGAACTGAACTGAACTGAGATCTTCCCATATATCAGGTGAAGGTGTGACTTAGGGGAAGAAGAAGATTGAGTGTAGGTGGGCAATTCTTAAACCTTAAACTGAGATCCTATTGGGGTTCCCTGAATAGGAACTTTGTCTTCTATTCCTTTTGAATTTCCTCCTCACCCCTATTGAGACTCCAAAGCACACACAAGGCATTTAATAAGTGCTTAATTAACCAGAGGACTGTCTCAGAGTAGTATTAATAAGAAATCCAAGGCAAGCCATTATTAGGAGGAGCAGGACTTTGGAGATAATTAAAGTCTCAGCCTCGTAATCTGTAATGTGGCAATACTTTTGGAAGTGCAGCTGCTCCGGCTCCATCTATTGAATTAAACTGAGTTCTCGGGAGCAGGAAGGAGACCTCTGAGAGAACCGCTCTCAGTAAACCATAAACAGGCACCAGTCGGTGCTTCCAAATTAAATTACCGCTTAGAAACAAAGAAGTGATGCCAAGTCTGAGTGATGGGCCTGCAAACTTTAAATACCTAATTCAAGATCACAATGTCTTCCAAGGATAAGGACTTGGTTGCTTTTTCTCCTTAAGCCAGACAGGCAGAACATACCTTAAAATAAGTAAATTTTGGTTTTGTAATACCTAGTTTCTTTCATGCATTTTTCCTTCACCAACACACAAAAAAGTTTAGTTTCTGAAGGTAGAATCAGCCAAATTTTTACAGCCACACCATTTCTGGACTTCAGAACAATACTGTGGAGCAGAACAGATTTCCTAACACCATTTTGCCAGGCGTATTGGACACAAAAACTCGCTCAGAAAATCATCATCTTTTCCTATTACCCGAAATTCACTCCTTTTCTACTTTTTTTTTTAACCCCCCACCTTTTTTCCCCCCCACACTATACAGCATCTTAGTTCCACAACCAGGGATTGAACCCACACCCCCTGCAGTGGCAGCTCAGCATCTTAACCACCGGACTGCAATGGAATTTCCTTTTTTCTCATATTTTTAAAATTGAGACATAATTATGCTATACAGTAAGTCTTTGTTGTTTATTTATTTTACATATAGTCATGTGTATCTGCTAATCCCAAACTCCTTATTTATCCCTCCCCCACCCTCTCCCTCTTGGTAATCACAAATTTGTTTTCAATGTCTATGAGTCTATTTGTTTTATAAGCAAGTTCATTTGTATCTCTTTTTAGATTCCATATATAAGTGATATCATATGACACTTGTCTTTCTCTGACTTCACTAAGTATGATAGTCTCTAGATCTGTGCATATAAAGTCAACTAATACCTGACAAAGGAGCCAAGAATCCTTGATAGAAAAATTATAGTCTCTTCAAAAAATGGTGTTGGGAAAACTGAATATTCACACGTAGAAGAATGAAACTGGACCTCTATCTTATGCCACTCTTCAGATCAACTCTAAACGGATTAAAGGCTTAAACTTAAGTAATTTAAACATTTTGAAACTGTAAAACTACTAGGAGAAAACATAGGGGAAAAGCCCCTTGATACAGGTTTTGGCAACAATTTTTTGGGGTAGGACACCAACAGAGCAAGCAACAAAAGCAAAAATAAATAAGTGGGGCTATATCAAACTAAAAATTGTCTCCACAGAGAAAGAAACTATCAGTAAAACAAAAGGCAACCTACAGAATGGAAGTATTTAAATAGTATTAAATAGATATTTACCAACCTTTTATCTTAGGAGGAGTTAACACAGAAAATGTAAAGGAACTCAAACAACTTATTAGCAAAAACACAAACAATCCAATTAAAATGGGCAAACGACTTGGATATTTTTCCAGAGAAGAGATACAAACGATCAACACACACATGAAAAGGTGCTCAACATCACTAATTACCAGGGAAAAACAAATCAATACAAGATATCACCACAAACCTGTTAGAATGTCTATTATAAAAAGATAACAGTGTTGGTGAGAATGTAGAGAAAAGGCAACGTTTGTGCACTGTTGCTGGGAAATGTAAACTTGTGAAGCCACTACAAAAAACAGGATGGAGGTTCCTCAAGAAACTGAAAATAGAACTATCATATGATCCAGCAATCCCACTTCTGGGTATATAACCAAACAAAATGAAATTACTGTCTTAAAATGACATCTGTACTCCCATGTTCATGGCAGCATTATTTACAACAGTCATAACATGGAAATAACCTAATTATCCACTGACAGATGAATGAATTTAGAAAATGTGATTTTATATTTTATTTTTTACAGGTATAGAAATTTAAAACATCTATCTATGCAATATTAATCAGTCATGAGATAGAAGGAATCTTGAGGGCAGCTAAGTGAAATAAATTAGAAAGACAAAATGCTATTATGATCTCACTTATATGTGAAAACAAAAAAAGCCAAAGTTGTAGAAAGAGGAAGTAGAATAGTTGTTGTCAGCGGCTGGGGTGAGAGAAATGGAGAGAGATTGGTCAAAGGGTACAAATTTCTAGTTATTAGAAATTTGTTATTAGATGAATAAATCCTGGAGATCTAATGTACAGTGTGGTGACTATATTTAACAATACTGTATTATACATTTGAAGGTTGCTAAGAGGATATTGAATGCTCTCAAAACACAAAAAATGTAATTATGTGAGGTGATAGATGCTTTAACTAAGCTTATTGTGATAATCATTTCACAATATATGCGTATCACACCATCATACTGTACATCTTAAACTTTTACAATACTATATGTCAGTTGTATCTCAATAAAGCTTGGTGGAATAAAAGAAACTCCTAGGCAACCAGGCAAAAAGACAAGTCATTTATGAAAGAAAAAAAATCAAGCTGGCCTTGGAGTTCTTCTCTGCAGCATGATCTATGAGAAGATACTGTAGCACAACCCGTAACACACAGAAGACAAACAAAATGTGAGCCAGAACTTTCCATCCAGCCAAGATGTCTTAAGTATAAAGAGGTAGAAAAGAACATTTGGAAACACTGGGGATATTTTTTCTCTGATTCCCTTCTTGGAGAAACTATTAGAAGATAAACTTTAGCCAACCAAGGGATGGCTTGGGAAACCAAAGCAGATGGACTGCAAGTCAGAACTAAATGTACTTGATAGAAGAATTAAACCAAACATGAGAATTGGAATGACAGAAGTAAAGGTAAACAAATTCAGTCTTTAAGTTGCTTACCTGGGGGTAATAACAGTAAAGAGTAACCCACAGGATGATGGTTATGACAATAACAAGTTATAAATTATTGACTGGTTAACTATGTACCAGGTACTGCTTAAAACACTGTGTGTGCGTGTATATATACACACAGTGTTTCATACAGTGTGTATACACACACACACATATAAATATATTCCTAACAACCCATAAGGTGAACATCATCATGCATGCTGCATGCTCAGTCACTTCAGTCATGTCTGACTCTGTGCCACCCCATGGACTGTAGCCCGCCAGGCTCCTCTGCCCGTGGGATTCTCCAGGCAAGGATACTGGAGTGGGTTGCCATGCCCTCCTCCAGGGGATCTTCCCAGGGATTGAACCCAAGTCTCTTATGCCTCCTGCAGTGGCAGGTGGCTTCTTTGCCACTAGTGCCATGAGGACAGCCCCAAACATCATCATCTCCATTCATAAATAAGAAAGCCAAAGATCAGATTAGTTAAGTACCTTAACTAAGATCACACAGCTAAGCAATAAATCCAAACCTAGGTCTGGCTCCAAAGTCTGGGCCTTTAATTTTACTGCATTTGAGTTCCCTGAACATAGTACAACACTTTATTTCTCTCCACCTCCTCATCATTTAACACAAATAATATAATATAGAGCAGTATGCTCCTCAGGTGGCACAGGGGTAAAGAATCCACCTGCCAATGCAGGAGATGCAAAAGATGTGGTTTGCTCCCTGGGTCGGGAAGATCCCCTGGAGAAGGAAATGGCAACCCACTCCAGTATTCTTGCCTGGAGAATCCCATGGACAGAGGAGCCTGGTGGGCTACAGTCCATAGGGTCATAAAGAGTTGGACATGACTGAGCAACTGAGCACATGGCACATAAACAGTAATATAATATAGTATAATAATAATTTATTAGTCCGATTTTATAGATGAGAAAAGGAAGCAGAAAGGTTAAATAACTTTCCCAAAGTTACACAGCTACTTAAGTGATGATGCAGCTAGTGTCGCTCTAGAGCAATACAATCCAATACTAATTCAATAGGTGAACCACATATATAATTTCTCATTTTCTAGCAGCCACAATTAAGTTAGAAAGAACTTAATTTTATCAATAATATTTGATGCAATGCATATTTTTATGTTACCAGTTTGACATTTAATCTATATTAAATAGATTTTGTGATAATTCACATTTTTTCATGTGGTAATTTGCATTTTTCCCCACTCAGTCTTTGAGATTCTAGGTGCATTTTTCACTTACAGCGCATCACCTTTTTTTTTTTGCCACTCGGTGCAGTTTGTGGGATTTCAGTTCCTGGAGCAGAGATTGAACTGGGCCCCCCAGCAGTGAAAGCGCAGAATCCTAATCACTGAACCACCAGGGGATTCCTTACAACACATCTCAAATTGGATTCACACTTCAATGCTCACTAGCCACATGTGGTTGGTGGCTCCCATACTGAACAGAGCAGAACCAGACCTGTATGTGTCACCAATTTAATAGCATGCCAACTCTCCATTTTCCATTCTCCAACACTGATTCCTGAAGTGTTATTTTATAGAATAAAAAATAGCAACTGGATATATTATCTTCCTTCAGAGAAAGCCCATCCTGGGGTTAAGGTTTCACCTGTATAAAAGGCCATATTTATGCTTATCATTCAGTTCAGTTCAGTCGCTCAGTTGTGTCCAACTCTTTGCTACCCAAAGACTGCAGCATGCCAGGCTTCCCTGTCCATCACCAACTCCCAGAGTTTGCTCAAACTCATGTCCATCGCGTCAGTGATGCCATCCAACCATCTCATTCTCTGTCATCCCCTTCTCCTCCTGCCTTCAATCTTTCCCAGCATCAGAGTCTCTTCCAAGAGTCACTTCTTCGCATCAGGTAGCCAAAGTATTGGAGCTTCAGCGTCAGCATCAGTCCATCCAGTGAATATTCAGGACTCAATTCCTTTAGGATTGACTGATTTGATCTCCTTGCAGTCCAAGGGACTCTCAAGAGTCTTCTCCAACACATGTTCAAAAGTATCAGTTCTTTGGCACTCAGCTTTCTTTATGGTTCAATTCTCACATCCAAACATGACTACTGGAAAAACCATAGCTTTGACTAGACAGACCTTTGTTGGTAAAGTAATGGCTCTACTTTTTAATATGCTGTCTAGGTTGGTCATAGCTTTTCTTCCAAGAAGCAAGCGTCTTTTAATTTCACAGCTGTAGTCACCACCTACAGTGATTTTGGAGCCCAAGAAAATAAAGTCTGTCACTGTTTCCATTGTTTCCCCATCTATTTGCCATGAAGTGATGGGACTGGATGCCATGATCTTAGTTTTTTGAATGTTGAGTTTTAAGCCAGCTTTTTCACTTTCATCAAGAGGCTCTTCAGTTCCTCTTTGCTTTCTGCCATAAGGGTGGTGTCATCAGCATATCTGAGATTATTGCTATTTCTCCCAGCAATCTTGATTCCAGCTTTGCTTCACCCAGTCTAGCATCTCACACGATGTACTCTACATGTAAGTTAAATAAGCAAGGTGACAACACACAGCCTTGGCATACTCCTTTCCATGTTCCATGTCCAGTCCTAACTGTTGCTTCTTGACCTGCATACAGGTTTCTCAGGAGGCGGGTAAGGTGGTCTGGTATTTCCATCTCTTTAAGAATTTTCCAGTTTGTTGTGACCCACGCAGTCAATGAAACAGAAGTAGATGTTTTTCTGAAACTCTCTTGCCTTTTCTATGATCTAACAGATGTTGGCAATTTGATCTCTGGTTCCTCTGCCTTTTCTAAATCCAACTTGAACATCTGGAAGTTCTTGGTTCATGTCCTGTTGAAGCCTGGCTTGGAGAATTTTGAGCATTACTTTGCTAGCATGTGAGATGAGTGCAATTGTGTGGTAGTTTGAACATTCTTTGGCATTGTCTTTCTTTGGGATTGGAATGAAAACTGACCTTTTCCAGTCCTGTGGCCACTGCTGAGTTTTCCAGATTTGCTGGCATATTGAGTGCAGCACTTTCACAGCATCATCTTTTAGGATTTGAAATAGCTCAACTGAATTCCATCACCTCCACTAGCTTTGTTCATAGTGATGCTTCCTAAGGCCCATTTTACTTCTCAGTCCAGGTTGTCTGGCTCTAGGTGAGTGATCACACTATGGTGGTTATCTGGGTCATGAAGATCTTTTTTGTATAGTTCTTCTGTGTAGTTCTGCCACCCCTTTGTAATATCTTCTGCTTCTGTTAGGTCCATACTGTTTCTGTCCTTTATTGTGCCCATCTTTGCATGAAATGTTCCCTTGGTATCTCTAATTTTCTTGAAGAGATCTCTAGTCTTTCCCATTCTATTGTTTTCCTCTATGTGTATTGTTGGATCATATTTTTTATGTTTATCTGTTCTCCCTGTATTTTTCTCTTCCCCATCTCCTTCCTCCACATTGACGCAGGTATCAGGAACACAGCAAAGTTGCCCCAAAAAAGGCAGAGCAGAAAGATGAAATAGCCTGCAAGACATTCTGGCTTTTTCTATTGAAGCCTAACCCCATCCCCCACCCCCTGAGGAGAGGTGCTGGGGTTTACAAAGCAGGTAGCTTTAAGAAGCAATAGGAAGAAAAGCAGTATCCCAGATTAGAAGGAGATTCCCCTTGGCTTGGGGAAGAAGAGAAGAGCATCCTGGGATAAGGTGAGAACTGGCTCTGAGTCTCTCTCTGCAGCACCCTGGGACGAAGGCCCAGGGTGAACGGTTGGGGGTTAGAGTCTACAAAGGACTCCCACATCCAAAGCCACCATGCACAGGAGCAGCAGAGAACTGCTCAGCATGGAGTGACCATAAGATGGGCACAGGGGATATTTATAGGGCAATTTGCAGGAACAGATGTCCAACTACTAGAGTTACCTCCTGATGGCTTAGCACAGCCGAGGATCTCCAAGCTGTGGGAAAAGCTCAGGAGTCATGCCTGGGAATGACTTTCCCCTAATCTTCTGTGATAGTAGGGCACTGGAATCAAACATTAAACTGAATTCTAGAAACCAAAGAAAGTGGCCAGCCTTGGACTTGCACCCTATACACACACAAAGAGAGAATGGAATATTATTCGGCCTTTAAACGGAAGGAAATTCTGACACATGCTATAACATGGATGAGCCCTGAGGACATGTGCTAAGTAAAATTTGCCAGTCACAAAATGACACATGCTGTGTGATTCCAATTACCTAGAGTAGTCAGATTCAGAGACAGGAAGCAGAATGGCAAATGTTGGGGGCAGAGCTGTGGAGACGGAGAAATGGAGAGTTTTTTTTAATGGGTACAGAGTTTCAGTTTTCCAAGAGGGACAAAGTTCTGGAGATGGTTGCACAACACAGTGAAGATACTTGACACCCCTGAGTTTAGAGAATGTACTTAACACTTTAAAAATGGTTCAGATGATAAATTTTTTTTTGGCTGTGCCACTTGGCATATGAAATCTTAGTTCCCCAACCTGGGATCAAACCCATGCCCCCTGCAGCATGGTGTCTTAACTACTGGACTGTCAGGGAAGTCCTTAAGATGACAAATTTTATGTACATTTTACAACAGTTTTTAAAAACTATTATCTTGACTATAGAGGTTTATAGCCTTGATGTAGCGCATGGGGTGAGGGGAACTCACACTCTGGAAACCTCAAAGTCAGAAACAGCAGGACATTTCTTTCAGTTGCCGGTTCGCTTCTCTGAGCACTGCTCCTCCTACCCCACACTTGACAGTATGTCTTTTCTAGGTAACAGAAGGCGGAATTATCTCCAGAGGAGACTAGAGAGGGCCTTGAAGAAGCTCAATTGATAAATGCTTGAGACAGATGATGGAGAGACAGGGAGGGGAAACTGATCAGGGCAAGATTGGAGAACCGCCTCTGAGCCTGAGTGAGGCTGAAAAGCACACATTTTCCAAACCAAAACCATCTAAAGGATTTCTGGGAAGTTTTTTTTTTTTTTTTGAGTAGGAGAGGTAGGTTCTGAAATGCTGGCATTTCTAGGACACTGTGATGGATTGAAGGGACAAGATCACATATTTAGGATTTGGGATTCTCTCCCTAGTTCAGAACATGTGATCACTGAAATGGCATTAGAATGGCAGGCCACGCCCTGAGGACCTCATTCTAAGAAAAATGTTTTTATCTGTAATTTGATTTGTATGCTTCAAGGTAATTGGAAAGAGGGTAGTTGTTGAAAATGTAAGCTATGCAGACAGAGACGCTTCCCTTTATAACAAGTTGCCAAGGAACACATAGGCCTGAATTAAACCCCATTTATGGTCACTGGTGTGCCTTGGGGAGCTGGTGACATCTCACATTCTTTACCTTGACTGATTCATTGCCCACTAGATTTAATCTTATGAATTACTTTCAAAGGCATACATCCTAAATTAATGTTTTTCTTAGATTAGCAACAATTTTGCTTACCAACTGACATTTTCTCAAATCCCCTGGAGATGTCCACCTCACCATCAGAGCAAAGGTGTAAGTGACCCAAAGCAGTGACCCTGATGACCTCAACTGGAACCTCTCCCCTGCTCTGGGGCGACCCAGAATCTGAACTCACAAAGTGTGTGTCAACCCCTGAGCTGCGAATGCAAGTGGCTCCAACGCAGTCCTTCTCTCTGGAGCCTCTGCAACACTGTTATGTAAACAGAGGGAACTTGCAAACATGTGTACCCTGCACTTCTTCCCCAGCCCCAAACTACCCCCAAAGAATAGTTCCTGGCTGTTTGAAGCTAGAAATCTTTCTGATGATTATCACAAATGAGCAGGAAGATAGGGGTCGGGATAGGCTTTCTCAGACTTCTAATGCCCTCTGTGCTGGGTCATCTCACATTCCCACAGGAGCTGCCTTCCCTGCTCCGCTCCTCTTGGTGGTGTTTACTCAGTGTATTTCCAGCTTAGCAATCTCATCAGCTCCCCAAAGAAACTCCCATCTGCTGCTTTCGGAGGAAGCTTGTAGAACTGGATTCCTCAATCACAGTACTATTTCTCACTTATTTCCTGAGCTTGTTCTCAATGCCTATTAAACTCTCTGATCACATCTTTTGAATGAAAGAGGAAGTTCATTCAGCCTCCAGAGTTTCCTATATGCCCTTGGCCCTCACAAGAGGCAGGATCATCCAGCATGTACATCTAGAAGCACTGCCAGCCCTGACGGGGAGGCAGCAGAAAACCCACAAGAAGTGCGGGCATCCTCATTATAGCTTCCAGATAACCCGGGCCAGAGCAGCTCTGCCTGTCCAAGAATGAAGACCGCACTGACACACCTGGGGCCATGTCTCTAGAAGTTTCCCAAGCTAGGAAACACATCTCACTGAGGCTACTTCCTCAGGTAATACACTTATGCCTGGTTGCCAGGCTGCCAAATGCTCCATTAACATCTATGAACTCTGCCCTGTACCACATGAATAATACAAAAGATACGGTTAGTCTCTCTCCCTTGTGCTTTATTTTTCAAGGCTAGGGATCATCTGGAGTTATTAAGACATAAAGTACACACTTCTTTTTGACCCCAGATACCTGGAGGGAGTTTTCCTTTCAGTTTCCTTGAATTCCAAGTAATCACACTGTCACCATCCTTAATGGGAAAGGCAGGAAATTCTACACACTCTGTTCTCTCTGCAAATGCATGGAATCTGAAATAGGAAGAGATTTGCCACATTAGGCTAGTAAGTGCACATGCCTATTCATTCTCCCAGGGCTGTGAATTTGCTCTTCTGTGGTGCTAAGTATCTTCCAAGTGTTCACTGCTTTCCCCTGTACCTTGTCAATTCCCACAAACAAAAGACAGGAAGGCAGAACAGAACAGAGAATTGAGAAGCTATTGGGATTTTAACTGATGACTCTTCTGTTCATTAGAGGACACTTAGCTCAACCAAATGGTATTTACTGATCCTGGAAAAATGATACCCTGTGCTGAGATTTATTCTTTTGTTCCCAGGGTTCCATCCTGTCAACAGTTTTGATAGCCAAGAAGCTAATGAGGGGCCAGACAGTGCCCATAGTCCTGAGGGCTCAGTGTTGAAATTTGGTGATAACAGGCACCATTGGCTTATCTGATGGGCTGCTGATGGGCTTCAGTCAGCTTTAACTCAGCAAACACACACTGCCCCCAGGACCTGAGCATAAGGACTAATGAAAAGAATTCAGTGTGGGCGAGTTTTTAAGGCCTGACTTCTCTAAGTGAGGTCCTAGGAGCAGCAGCAGCACCTGGGAGCTGGCTAGGGATGCACATTCCTGGGCCCCACCTGGATTCATTGAGTCAGAACTTGCACTTTAACAAGGTCCCTGGGGCAGTTCCATGTAGCTTAAAGCTCAAAAAGCACCTGTGTACCAATGTTCATGGTGCACTATTTACCCTAGCCAAGACATGGAAGCAACCTAGGTGTCCATCAATAGATGCATGAATAAAGAAGATGTGGTACATATATACAATGGAATATTATTCAGCCATAGAAAGAATGAAACAATGCCATTCGCAGCACCATGGATGGACCTAGAGGTTATCATATGAAATGAAATAAATCAGAAAGACAAACATTGTATGATACCACTTATAGGCAAAGCATAAAGGGAAAGATATACCCAACTGAATGCAGAGTTCCAAAGAATAGCAAGGAGAGAAAAAAAGACTTAAGTGAACAATGAAGAGAAACAGAGGAAAACAATAGAACTGGAAACACTGGAGATCTCTTCAAGAAAATATCAAGAGATATCAAGGGAACATTTCATGCAAAGATGGGCACAATAAAGGACAGAAATGGTATGAACCTAACAGAAGCAGAAGATACTAAGAAGAGGTGGCAAGAATACACAAAATTGTACAAAAAAAGGTCTTAATGACCTAGATAACCATGATGGTTTGATCACTCAATGAGAGCCAGACATCCTGGACTGTAAGTCAAGTGGGCCTTAGGAAGCATTGCTGTTGTTTACTCACCAAGTTGTGTCCGATTCTTTGCAACCCCATGGACTGCAGCATGCCAGGCTTCCCTGTCTCCCACCATCTCCCAGACTTTGCCCAAGTTCATGTCCACTGCATTGGTGATGCCATCCAAACATCTAATCCCCTGCCACCCTCTTCTCCTTCTGCCTTCAATCTTTCCCAACATCGAGATCTTTTCCAGTGAGTCAGCTCTTCACATCAGCTGGCCAAAGTATTAGAGCTTCTACTTCAGCATCAATCCTTCCAGTGAATATTCAGAGTTGATTTCCTTTAGGATTCACCGGTCTGACCTCCTTGCTGCCCAAGGGATTCTCAACAGTCTTCTCCAACACCACAGTTCAAAAGTGACAATTCTTCAGCATTCTGACTTCTTTATGGTCCAGTTCTCACAACCATCAGTTCAGTTCAGTTCAGTTGCTCACTCGTGTCTGATTCTTTGTGACCCCATGGACCACAGCACGCCAGGCTTCCCTGTCCATCGCCAATTCCCGGAGCTTACTCAAATTCATGTCCATTGAGTTGGTGATGCCATCCAACCATCTCATCCTCTGTCATCTTCTTCTCTTCCTGCCTTCAATCTTTTCCAGCATCAGGGTCTTTTCCAATGAATCAGTCCTTCGCATCAGGTGGCCAAAGTATTGGAGTTTCAGCTTCAGCATCAGTCCTTCCAATGAATATTCAGGACTGATCTCCTTTAGGATGGACTGGTTGGATCTCTTGCAGTTCAAGAGACTCTCAAGACTCTTCTCCAACACCACAGTTCAAAAGCATCAATTCTTCAGTGCTTAGCTTTCTTTATGGTTCAACTCTCACATCCATATATGACTACTGGGAAAGCCATAGTTTTGACTAGATGGACCTTTGTTGGCAAAATAATGTCTCTGCTTTTTAATATGCTGTCTAGGTTGGTCATAGCTTTTCTTCCAAGGAGCAAGCATCTTTTAATTTCATGGCTGCATTCACCATCTGCTGTGATTTTGGAGCCCAAGAAAATAAAGTCTGTAACTGTTTCCACTGTTTCCTCATCTGTTTGCCATAAAGTAATGGGACCGGATGCCATGATCTTAATTTCCTGAATGTTGAGTTTCAAGCCAACTTTTTCACTCTCCTCTTTCACTTTCATGAAAAGGCTTTTTAGTTCTTCTTCACTTTCTGCCAAAAGGGTGGTATCATCTGAATATCTGAAGTTATTGCTATTTGATTCCAGCTTGTGCTTCATCCAGCTCAGCATTTCACATGATGTACTCTGCATATAAGTTAAATAAGCAGGGTGACAAAACTTGACATACTCCTTTCCCCGATGTGGAACCAGTCTGTTGTTCCATGTACAGTTCTAACTGTTACCTCTTGATCTGTACACAGGTTTCTCAGGAGGCAGGTCAGGTGGTCTGGTATTCCCATCTCTTTAAGAGTTTTCCAGTTTTTTATGATCCCCTTCATGGATCACTGCCTGGTTGTGGCAAAGGGGCTTGTGTAACTTAATGAAGCAATAAGCCATGCTGTGCAGGGCCACCCAAGATGGACGGATCATAGTGGACAGTTCTGACAAAACATGATCCATCTACTGGAGGAGGGAATGGCAAACCACCCCAGTATACCTGCAATGAGAACACCATGAACTGTATAAATAGGAAGGATTAGTACAAACAAAGCTAGTGGAGGTGATGGAATTCCAGGTGAGCTACTTCAAATCCTAAAAGATGAAGCTGTGAAAGTGCTGCACTCAATATGCCAGAAAATTTGGAAAACTCAGCAGAGGCCACAGGACTAGAAAAGGTCAGTTTTCATTCTAATCCCAAAGAAGGGCAATGCCAAAGAACGTTCAAACTACTGCACAATTGCGCTCATCTCACATGCTAGCAAGATAATGCTCAAAATCCTTTAAGCTAGGCTTCAACAGTACACGAATCAAGAACTTCCAGATGTACAAGCTAGATTTAGAAAAAGCAGAGGAATGAGAGATCAAACTGCCAACATCCATTGAATCATAAAAAAGCAAGAGAATTCAAAAAAAAATGTGCTTCATTGACTATGCTAAAGCCTTTGACCATATGAGTCACAACAAACTGTGGAAAATTCTTAAAGAGATGGGAATACCAGACCACCTTACCTGCCTCCTGAAAACCCTGTAAGTAGGGCAAGAAGCAACAGTTAGAACTGGACATGGAACAATGGACTGGTCCAAAATTGGAAAAGCAGTACGTCAAGGTTGTATATTGTTACCTTGCTTATTTAACTTATATGCAAAGTGAACATCATGTGAGATGCCAGACTGGATGAAGCACAAGCTGTAATCAAGATTGCCAGGAGAAATATCAACAACCTCAGATATGCAGATGGCATCACCCTAATGGCAGAAAGTAAAGAGGAACTAAAGAGTCTCTTGATGAAGGTGAAAGAGGAGAGTGTAAAAGTTGGCTTAAAATTCAACAGTTAAAAAACTAAGATCATGGCATCCAGTCCCATCACTTCATGGCAAATAGATGGGAAAACAATGGAAACACTGGCAGGTTTTATTTTCTTGGGCTCCAAAATCACAGCAGATGGTGACTGCAACCATGAAATTAGAAGATACTTGTCCTTGGAAGAAAAAGTATGACAAACCCAAATAGTGTATTAAAAAGCAAAGACAGCATTTTGCAGACAAAGGTCCATATAGTCAAAGCCATGGTTTTTTTACAGTAGTCATGTATGGATGTGAGAGTTGGACCATAACGGAGGCTGAGCACTGAATAATTGATGCTTTCAATTTTTGGTGCTGGAGAAGACATCTGAGAGTCCCTTGGACAGCAAGGAGATCAAACCAGTCAATCCTAAAGGAAATCAACCCTGAATATTCATTGGAAGGACTGATGCTGAAGCTGAAACTCCAATACTTTGGCCACTTGATGCAAAGAGATGATTCATTGGAAAAGAACCTGATTCTGGGAAGGATTAAGGGCAGGAGGAGAAGGGAGTGACAGAGAATGAGATTGTTGGATGGTATCACTGACTCAACGGACATGAGTTTGAGCAAACTCCAGGAGATGGTGGACAGGAGATGGTGAAGCCTAGTATGCTGCAGTCCATGGGTTAGCAAAGAGCAGGACACAACTGAGCAACTGAACAACAACAACACAGGTGCAAAGGTGAATGGAGACTGGAAAAGAGAAGAACAGAGAAAACAATGTTTTGGCCGCACTGGGTCCTCATTGCTGTGTGTGGGCTTCTCATTGTGGTGACATCTCTTGTTTCGGGGCATGAGCTGTACACTTGGAGGCTCAGGAGTTGTGGCTCGTGGGCTTAGTTGCTCTGCAGCATGTGGAATCTTTCCAGATCAGGGGTTTAACCCTTGTCCCCTTCGTTGGCAGGTGGATTCTTTACTACTGGAGCACCTGGGAAATCCCATAGCAACTGATTGGTCATGAAAACCACTCGGAATTGAGACCCACTGCTGACTTCATGCAAGCAGCAGTTCACTCAGTCTCCCTGGAGCCTGTTTTTGGCCTACCTGCTGAAGGTCTTGGCACTCAAATCCTTCAGGAAGGCTATGGTGCCCTGTCCTCTGGCATTGAAGGACACCGTGCAGACAGGACAGGGGATCTCCAAAGCCTGCTGAAGGAGAAGCTCCTTGGATTCCTCAGGAATGTCTCCCACCACAAAGTAGTAAATGGATTCAATCTGCAAAACAGTGGTGCCATTGGTTTATTTCCCTGACACACCCTAGCCTTGAATCAGACTCATGGGCCATATAATCTCTATAAAACTGTCTCTTTAAAAAAATAAATGGGCAGAAAGAAGAGCAGCACTTCTCAACATTTCTTGAGGATGTGTGGGGGCCAAAGTCAAGAAGTGAGCTATTCAAGGCCTGGTGCCAAGAAGTCTCAGGCTTTACATGGGAAGGATATGACTGGCAGATTTGGAGAAAAGCTTCCTCTGAGCCCACAGATATGTTATGAGGTCAGGAGTGGCTATTTTCAAGTCCAGGAATGAAGGAAGTGTTGGCATAGCCACTGGGAGCAGGAAGCTTATTAGCAATTCCCCATGTTGGTGCCAGAATTCTACAGTGCAAACTCAGGCATCCTCAGTCTGAGGCTGTGTATGGGGAGGAGGGCATATTCCCAGCTGGTTCATCCTCTGGTCTCACCTTAGGGGACAGACACACCTGGGGAGGTGAGGCCAGTCAGGGGGCACAGCAGGCCAGAAGTCAGAAGAAAGACACATACACACAAACACACACACACCCCAAGCTTAAACCAGGGATCTGGGAGATGCATACCTCACCCAGAAAGGAGACAATGACAAAGTGGTCCCTGCTTAACTTAAAGACATCGACTCCATCCACAGGGCTGCAAGCAGTGGTCCCGCCCCACCCTTAACCACACTGCTCTAAGGGTCTCCTCTGCCACTACTGAGTTCCATAACTTTGGAAAAGTGGTGGAAGTTCAGTTTCTTCACTGTGAAAAGGAGCTTATGCAATTGGCTTCATGATAGAGCTTAAACATGATGACTTACACTTATGCATGTATATAAATCTCAGGAAGTAAAAACCACAGGGAGAGCCAGAAACGCACATCATCTAAACCTAACCCCACCAAACACCCTAAGTGATTCTCTACCTATAACCCGGCCAGAACCTCCAGCAAATGTGTTCTGTTGTAAGGGATAAACAGATGTCACCAGCCCTTCAGGATTCAGGAGCCTCTAATTACACATCCCCCATCCCGGGTTAGCTGAAGGTATATAGTCAGTTACCTCACCTCAACTTCAAAGCTGGGACTTAAGCCTACTTGGCCCAGAGACAGGTGGGCAGAGGGTCAGCTCCCAGCTACTTAGGATGCCCAGTCAGTGACAGCAAAGTGGGGACAGTCTGTGCCCAAGGAGGCAGGGGGTCCATGCTGGGAGTCAGGGGATGGCCAGAGTGGGAGATGAGCCCCGTCTACTGCAACCACACTCCTCCTCGAACTGGGCACAAAAAGTCCATCTGACCCCTCACTCTCTCAGGCCCTTCATCACAAAGTCCCTGACTTTTAAAAGTACCTCGTGGGAGGTAAAGACGAATGAATGTTGTCTATTTCTCCCAGTCAGTCACCTGAAAAGAACTAAAAACACGGGCAGGAGGAAGAAAGCTTTCTTCAGATTCCTAATTAGACACTAATACTGTTCTTCCAGAAAGTGCATTCTCTGGCATTCTCTTCATGGTGTTACATGTTACTTTACATTGTTGTTGTTCAGTCTCAGTCATGTCCATCTCTTTGCAACTCCATGGACTGTAGCACCCCAGGCTTACATAGGACATCTTAAATAGGTTCCTGAGCCACAGTTACTGGTTTTCTAGCTGTGTTGGTGCCCAAGTTTAGCATGAGGACAACTTCATCCTCTCCTGGGATCTATAATCACACAAAGCTCGAGACAGGGAATCAGACACAGGGAGTATATTCTAGGGTTTGGTACATCAACAGGAAAGTGAGTGAGGACAAATATCTCTCATCGTTCTGTTGACAGCTTCTGACACCCTGTATCTCTGCCTCGATCAGTGCAAACATAGCTTCTTTGCTCTGGCAATAACCCAGGAACCTGAAATTCTCACAGAGAGATTTTTTTCCCTCAAGATTTCATCAAACTAGAAATTGCTATAGCCAGCAGTGAGTCAGGATTTGCTTTCATTCATTAATCAAGGCTATGGGGTTATTTACTATTCACTAAGGTTCTTACTCAGCTTCTTAGTTGCCTGTGTTTTTGGTCAACTCTCAGTTATCCGTGCTCCAGAGTTCTGGGGACATGTTTTCCCAGAGACTACTATCTGCACACTGCCTTTCTTTTTATAAAACAAAATCTTTACTTATTTATCTGGCTGCACTGGGTCTTTGCTGTGGCATGCGGGATCTTTAGATGCAGCATATAGGGTCTAGTTCCCTGACCAGGATCAAACCTGTACCTCCTGCACTGGAAGTGTGCAGTCTTAACAACTGGACCGCCAGGGAAGTTTTTAATAGATTTGTTTTTTTAAGTCTTATCCTATTTATAGGGTGTTGTTGTTGCTGTTTTTTTGACACACCACTTGGCATGCAGTATCTTCCCCAATGAGGGACTGAACCCATGTCCCCTGCAGTGGAAGCTCAGAGTCTTAATCACTGGACTTCCAGGGAAGTCACCACGCATGCTTTTCTTTACTCATCTTAAGACATAAAGCATGGCATTTTTATATGTGAGGCATTTACTAACATTCTCCTCGGGACCACAGCCAGATACAAGTTCTGAGTGGAGAACACCAGTCTGAATACGTTCCGCATCTTTCACACCCCATAGTCTCTGCTCAAGTTTTCATGTGGCATTTGGTGGCCAATGCCTGGAAACTTCTTTCTTGGTACTTTCTCTTCCACAGGACTTCCCTGGAACTCACTATATTGTTATACATTTCCTGGGCTAGGGAAAAACCCCAGAGAAAGGAGGCATACAAACCAGAGGAACATAAAATAGAAAGGCAAGATCACCAGGAAATCTTGCTGTCAGGTCAGGTCGCCAGAGCCAGCTATGACCAGGGTAGCCAGGGGAACAAAGAAAGAGAACACCCATGTGCACATGCACACACACACATCCGAAGCCTGTGAAATATTCCATTTCTTCAATGCTTATTATAGTGTCCAGACATTTGAAATTTTACAGATGTTAAAACAAACTTGAAAGGCCAAAGAACAACGTAGCTTGTATTTCGTTCTTCTTTAATGGAAAACATTTGTTCCTCTGGCTTTATAAAGATAAACAGTATGTTTCCAATTTCAAACCATCAACCCTCAGTATCAATAAACAGTCTGGTGACCACTGAGGGCTCTCCTTTCAAGGTGCCTCACCCAGGAAACGACTTCTTAATACAACGGAGTAAAGCTTGAAATCTACAGAATCCCCAGGCTTCCAGGGTAGAAGCAGAAATTAATTATGAATATTAATTAATACAGATCAATTAGTAAGGATTAAGCATCTGTATCCCAAGACAAAGCAGAAAGTTGAGGCTGCCCTAAGGACCTCACCTGCTCAGAGTACTTCCTCTCTAGCCTGTCACTGTCCTTAATAGTCACTCACAGAAACACACATCCTAATGGCTAAAAGAGACAAAACACCACCATTTAATCACATCTTCCAGGTAAAGCTTTATTTCCCAAAGGTCCCTATCAAAAAATACATGATCTGAAAACAGATGATGCACCAGCAGGGATACACTTCACCTTGGAAAGCACCTGATGGACCCATTTGTGAAGAAGAGGAACTGGGAAAGACTCAAAGCATGGATGTTGGGGAAACCCTATTTTCTCATCCTTGGGGTTCTATGAGGAGTCTTATAACTTCTCCTAAGAAAGAAAAGTGTTAGCCACTTACTCATGTACAACCTTTTGCAACCCTATGGACTGTAGCCTGCTGGCTCCTCTGTCCATGGGATTCTCCAAGCCAGAACACTGGAGTGGGTTGCCATTCCCTTTTCCAGGGTATATTCCTGACCCAGGGATCAAACTTGGATCTCCTGCATTGCAGGTAGATTCTTTACCATCTGAGCCACCAGGGAAGAGCCCATAAGAGACAGGTTTATCTAATTGTCAGGTGAGCAAAAGTGGAAAAGTGGAATTGAAGCATTGCTGCTGCTGCTGCTGCTAAGTCGCTTCAGTCGTGTCCGACTCTGTGCGATCCCATAGACGGCAGCCCACCAGGCTCCCCCATCCCTGGGATTCTCCAGGCAAGAACACTGGAGTGGGTTGCCATTTCCTTCTCCAAACTGAAGCATTAGAGATACACAATCAGGGCCTCACTGCCTTCCTTTCTTGATGCTCAGAGGCTGTGAGCAGCACATGGTTCTCCTAGCAGCAGTTAAAGGAGGGTATGCCTTGTGGCTCCCATCCCCCCCTCGCAGGGGGAGCCCAGCCAGGCTCGGGGAGCAGAGTCTGATTTGATTGATCCACCTCTGCACCACCAGATATGCTCTTTTGATCCCCATGTGGGGCCTGTCATCTATTTCTCAATTGGATCCAGATTCCGAGGCGAACAGGATTAAGACTTCTGGGGCTCCTGGATGCCAGGAGGCAGTGTCTGTGTGATGCAACTGGAAGGGCTCCGGCTCAGCTGAGAGGCAGTGTGAGGACACTGAGTGTGAAGGAATAAGCTCAAAGCCACTTTTGTGACCTGGGACCAGACACAGACGCTCACTCACCACTTCATCCTTCCCCGCCTCCAGCAGAGCCTCCAGGCGGCTGGTGTGGCTCGAAGCCAGCTCAAAAGGCAACTTCTCAACCCAGCTGATGGCGGCGGCTATGGATGGTGCTGTCACAGGAACAGCATTTTCCTGCCATTTCACAGGCTCTTGAGAAACCCTGAAAGGAATCACATGGGGCTGTCACCAGGCAGTGGTCAACGTAGCTGTCAGCCCTCAGTCTCAGAGCTACAAGCAACAAGACACCCAACGTCACTAGAGAGAAAGAAAATGCAGCTCCCAGACCTCTGAAAGTTACTGAGAAAACAGGTGACTTTCCATAAGCTGTACTGATTGGGGAAAACAACATTTATAGAAGGGCTTCCCTGATAGCTCAGTTGGTAAAGAATCCGCCTGCAATGAGAGACCCCAGTTCAATTTCTGGGTCAGGAAGATCTGCTGGAGAATACTACTACTACCCACTCCAGTATTCTTGGACTTCCCTTGTAGTTCAGCTGGTAAATAATTCAACTGCAATGCGGGAGACCTGGGTTCTATCTCTGGGTCAATGCCGGAGACCTGGGGTCGATCTCTGGGTTGGGAAGATCCCCTGGGGAAGGGGAAGGCTACCCACTACAGTATTCTGGCCTGGGTCGCAGAGTTGGACATGACTGAGCAACTTTCACTTTCACTTTTCACTTTTGAGAATTAAAAAATCTCAAAAATTTGAATATTACCAAGTGCATTAAAATTATTAAGGAAAGTGCACAGGGAACTATAATCAATATCTTGTAATAATCTACAATGGAAAAGAACCTAAAAAAGAATAGGTGTAAATTTTTATAACTGAATTACTTTGCTGTACTCCTGAAATTAACATAACACTGTAAATCAACTATATTTCAATAAAAATTTTAATCTCAAAAACTTATTGAGGAAAGTTATTTTCATAAATAGGCAGGTTTAGTTGCAACTGTCTTTTATGAGTAGTAAGTTTATAAGCATTAAGATTTGCAAATCAGCAACAATTTTGTTACTCCACAACTTTATTTCTAATTCTTTTATTATACTGTTTTCATTGTTCTGAAAGATTCCTATCAGTTACCCTTTTTAGGATCAAAAACAGTATTGCTTTGAATTCATCAGAGTGAAAGTTTTTACATTCTTGGAACTTTTGATTAAATCATTTAATTTGGGACTGGAAATGTGATGGAAATCCACCCCCGCCCAAAAAACAGCAGCTACTTGAGTTCATCTCTGTATTTATAATTAAATAATTAAACGAATTATTTGAATCATATATTAATTTGCAATAGGAAGAATTATATGAATCCTGGACTAAATTAATCGGCCTGATTTGTCCCTCCTGGCCTATACCTCCAGAGGCCTAGGTTGCCTCACCTCTGTGTCACCTCTGTGTGGCCTCTGCATAGAGGATCTGGCTTGGTGGCATGTATGCTATAGCACATATTTCCAAGAAAGCTGAAGCACTATAGACTTAATCACTTAATTCCTTCAATAATATATCTATGATATAAATAGGAGCCTAGGATAGAACAAAGACAATCAGGCAGTATCTTCAATGTCATCTGTTTTAGCTGAAAATATTTTACTTAGAAAAGAAAGATTCAGATAGATGGCCTTCTCATCCAGGTATCTTTTGTCAAGGAGACAGAGCAACTGTTCCACAGGAGAGATTAGCACTGAAGTCCAAATTCTCTTGAATCCAAGAATCTGTAAATAATTGATTGTGAAGACTCTGAAATAAGGGAACTTTTATAAAGCCAGCCACCTGTTGTTCTGATTAAAAGAGAGGTCAGCTTACAGAGGAAATCAAGTTGAGCTGCAAACTCAGTCTGAAAAACTGAAACTTTGTGATGTTGAAATTCATTATCAAACCTAAAGTCTAAAATGTGTGAAGGAATTTTATGGCCTTAAATATATATTCAATATAATAAATATTCTTATATTTTGACCTTGACATACACTGAAGAGAAGGCTGTTTTAAAATCTCTTCTAATGCCCTGCACAAAATAGATAAAAGTTTTTAATACTGATTCATTGTGGGTTTTTGCTGGAATGATAAAGTCTAAGAAATTACAAGATTATAGCTCTTCCCTATCCACAGAGCTAACTGTGTTAGTGATGCTACTTAACTCCAGATACATGAAAATTACTCATGAAGTTTCAGGGAAATACTCCTTTCCTATGGGAACTCACCATATGACATTGAACTTGGCTATGTGAGCCACTTGCTCTTGGAGGACCATGGTTAGAGCATCTCGGCACAGACTAAGCTCCTCCTCCAACATGCCACCAAAATCCAGCACTATGGTGATGCACTGCTCCAAGATGACACCAAAGATCTGCCGGCTGTTGCTGGTGAGCCAGTCCATCCGCTGCTTGTAGCTCTCCATAGCTTGTGTTAAATGTTCCATATACTGAGAGATTAGTTCTGATTTGGCTGTCAGCTTAATGAGAATAAAAGTAACAAAATAAAATAAATAGAAGCATACCAAAATAAGTCATTAAAAAAAATCATTTACTGGAGTATAGTTTTCTTTTTTTTACAATATTTTGTTGGTTTCAGGTGTACAGCAAAGTGAATAAGTTTCATATATATAAATATAAATATATATATATATATATATCTCCACTCTTTTTTTGAAAGATTGTTTTCTCATACAGGCCACTGCAGAGTATTGAGTAGAGTTCCCTTTGCTATACAGCAAGTTTTCTGTTTTACATACGGTAGTGTGTATATGTCAGTCCCAATCTCCTGATTTATTCTATCTCCCAGTAACCATAAGTTTGTTTTCTACATCTGTGACTCTACTTTCATTTTGTAAATACATACATTTGTATCTTTTTTTTTAATTCCACATTAGGCAATATCATAGGATATTTTTTGTGTGTCCGACTTAATGTCACTCAGTATGACAATATTTAGGTCCACCCATGTTGCGGTAAATGGCATTGTTTTGTTATTAGCTGAGTCCAAACAAGTCACTTGAACCCCAGTGCAGCCAGGAACAATAGGGCCCACTGAGTTATGACTTTGCCATCAAGAACTGTATATTAATAACAACTTCATAGATGATCCTCCAAACCCCATACATTCCAGGAAGAAATCTTCCAATCTTACAAATAAAAAACCCTTGGATAATTTCCCATAGAAGGAAACATGATGATGAGATCTATACAAAAATATAGCATTCTTTAAAAAAAAAAAAACTGTTTCCAGATTGTGTTTAACCTTTCCAGTTACAGAATTATTTTTAATTCTGAAAATGCTCAGGGGTACTCTGAAGAAACTAGGTAAAAGAAAATAGAGATCAGCAAAGGCAGATTGGAAAAAAAATTCCTAAAGAAACCAGATAAAGATGAACAAACAAAACATAAAGTTAGTAGAAAGAAGGAAATTACAAAGATCAGAGCAGAAATAAATGAAATAGAGACTAAAGAAACAATGGAAAATATCAATGAAACTAAGAAGCTGGTTCTTTGAAAAGATAAACAAAACTGACAAACCTTGAGCCAGACTCATAGAGAAAAAAGAGAGAGTGCCCAAATCAATAAAATCAGTAATAAAAAGACAGAAATACAAAGGATCATGAGAGATTGCTATGAACAACTATATACCAATAAAATGAACAACATAAAAGAAAAGCACAAATCTTCTAGATGGAGCCAGGAAGAAATAGAAAACATGAACAGGCCAATTATCACAGTAAAACTGAATAAGTAAAAAAAAAACTCCCCTGAAACAAAAGTCTAGAACCAGATGGTTTCACAGGTGAAAATTTTACCAAATATTTAGAGAAGAATTAACACCTATCCTTCTCAAACTATTTCCCAAAAAAATTGCAAAGTCAGGAACACTTCCAAATTCATTCCACCAGGTCAGTATCATCCTGATATCAAAACCACAAAAAATAAAATTACAGGCCTGTCACTGATGGACATAGATGAAAAAATCTTCAGCAAAATACTGGCAAACCAAATTAAAAAATACATTAGAAGGATCATACACCATGATCAAGTGGGATTTATCCCAGGGGTGAGGATGGTTCAATAGCTGCAAATCAATAAATGTGATACACATTAACAAACTGTAGAATAAAAAATCATGATCATCTCAAAAGATGAAGAAAAATCTTTTTGTAAAATTTAACATCTGTTGATGATTTTTTAAAAATTCCTCACAAAGTGGATATAGAGGGACCCTGACAATGTAAAGGCCATATATGATAAACCTATAGCTAATACTATACTTGATGGTGAAAAGCTAAAAGTATTTCCTCTAAGATCAGGAACAAGACATGGATGCCTTGCTCTTGTCACTTTAATTCAACATAGTATTGTAAGTTCTAGTCAGAGAATCAAGCAATCAGACCTAAAAAAAAATAAAAGGAATTCAATTTGGAAAGGAAGAAGTAAAATCGTCACTGTTTGCAAACAACATGACACTATACATAGAAAATCTTAAAGACACCACCAAAAAAACTACTAGAGATCATGAATGAATTCAGGATACAAAATCAGTACACAGACATCTGTCATAGTTTTATACACTAACAATGAACTATCAGAAAGAGAAATTGAGAAAACAATCCCATTTACCATCACATCAAAAAGAATAAAATATCTAGGAATAAATCTAAGGAGATAAAAGACCTATACTCAGAAAAATATTATGATATTAATAAAAGAAATTAAAGAAGACACAAAGAACTGGAAAGGTATTCCATGTTCATTGATTGGAAAAATTAATGTGGTTAAAATGACCATGCTACACAAGACAATCTACATATTTAATGCCTCTGTATCAAAATACAAATGTCATTTTTCACAGAACTAGAACAAATAATTCTAAAATTTATATGGAAACACAAAAGACCCAGAATAGCCAAAGCAATCTTTAGAAAGAAGAACAGAGTTGGAGGTATCATGTTCCTTGACTTCAGACTATGCTACAAAGCTACAGCAATCAAAACAGTGTATGGTTCTGGCACAAAAACAGACACATAGATCAATGGAGCAAAACAGAGAGCCCAGAAACAACGGGCAATTAACCTATGACAAAGGAGGCAGGAATATACCATGGGGAAAGACACTCTATTCAATAAATGGTGCTAGGAGAACTAGACATCTACTTATAAAAGAATACAATTAGAATATTTGCTCACACTGCATATAAAAATAACCTTAAAATGGGTTAAAGAACAAAATGTAATACTGGAAACCATAAAACTCCAAGAACAAAACATAGGCAGAACACTCTTTGATATAAATCATAGCAATATGTTTTGGATCTGTCTTCTAAGGCAAAAGAAACAAAAGCGAAAATAAACAAATGGGACCTAAATAAACTTAAAGATTTTTCTCACAGCATACTAAACCATTGACAAAATGAAAATACAGTCTTCTGAATGGGAGAAAATATTTACAAATGATATAACTCAAGAGGGGTTAATATCTAAAATAAACAGCTCACACAATTCAATATTAAAAAAAAAAAAAAACATGATTGAAAAAATGGGCCAAAGATCTAAACAGACATCTTGCCAAGAAGATATATGGATAATTAACAGGCACATAAAAAGATGCTCAACATCACCAATCATCAGAGAAATACGAATCAAAACCACAATGAGATATCACTTCACACCAGTCAGAATGTCCGTCATCAGAAAGACCACAAAGAACGAACGATGGAAAAGGAACAGAGAAAAAGGAGACCTCGACACTGTTGGGGGGAACGTAACTGGTGTATCCACTATGAAAAGCAGGATGGAAGTGCTTTAAAACACTAAAAATACAACTGGCATATAATCCGGCAATTATCTTGGGTATATATCCAAAGAAAATGAAAACACTAATTTTGTGAAGATACATGCAGCCCAATGTTTATTGCAACATACTATATATGAAATAGATAATTAACAAGAACTTACTATATAGCACAGGGAACTGGACTCAATACTCTGTAACAATCTATATGGGAAAAGAATCTGAAAAAGAATGAATATGTGTATATGTATAACTAAATCACTTTGCTGCACACCTAAAACACACACAATATTGTCAATCAACTATTTGCTGTTGTTCAGTCACTAAGTTGTGTCCACACTCTGCAACTGCAGAGGTTTCCTTTTTCTCTGTTCCCATGAACTGCAGCATGCCAGACTTCCCTGTCCTTCACTATCTCCTGGAGTTCGCTCAAACTCATGTCCATTGAGTCAGTGATGCTATCCAATAATATAAAATAAGAATTAAATTTTCAAAAATTTGTATTCAACAAATCTAGATAAAATTCAGATATTCCAAAGAAAACTAGGCGGGGCGAGGAAAAAATTAGGTAGAAGAAAAGCGAGATCAGCAAAGCCAGACTGAAAAAAAAAAATTTCACTGAAACATCTGCCTAACTACAACATGCCAAAAACATTTCTGACAATGCTTCCAAACATGCCAGCATATCTGCCTGGCTTCCCCTAAGGGGTGCCTTCCCAGTGCCCATCCTCATGCTCATGGCCTTTGTCCTGTGACCTCTTGTCTCTCAGGCCGAGCTCCCCTGTACCTAGATCACTTGATCACCCAGAACCACCGGTGACACACAAATAAGCATCATTCACACGGTCAGAACAACCACGCAAGGCCTTCCAGGGTGTTGGCAGGGGGCAGGAGATATACAAAAGGAATGAGAAAAGGTGGTGTCCTATTCTGTGAAGAACCAATTTTTAAAAGATATGGTATTTAAAAAAAAAAAACCTTTCAACAATCCTCGCAACACCTTAAGGAAGGTGTGTCTCCTGAACACACCTTGTAATTCTATGTCTTCATGCCTTGGCTCATGCTCAGCACTCTGCCTTCAGCTCCTTTCATTTTCAGCCCCCAACTGTCTCAAGCTTATTCCTGAAGCACAAGCATCACTTCCTGCCGCTTTCCATGGCTCCCTAAAGCAGCATTCCCAACCCCCTCGCCAGACTTCCCAGCACTTACTACAAGTCACTACCACAGCATGGAAACCAGGGTGGGACCGTGTCACAGGGGCCATAAAGGTGGAATTGAATGGCAAAGACAGATGTATTCGGTATTTCTGCATTTATTTTTAAGGTGATTCAGACCAAAAAAAATACATTTTGTACACCAAATTCAAAATCCCGTGGATATTATTGTTTGTGTGTGTGGAGAAGGCAATGGCACCCCACTCCAGCACTCTTGCCTGGAAAATCCCATAGACGGAGGAGCCTGGTGGGCTGCCAGTCCATGGGGTCGCTAAGAGTTGGACACGACTGAGCGACTTCACGTTCACTTTTCACTTTCACGCACTGGAGAAGGAAATGGCAACCCACTCCACTGTTCTTGCCTGGAGAATCCCAGAGACTGGGGAGCCTGGTGGGCTGCCGTCTATGGGGTCACACAGAGTTGGACACAACTGAAATGACTTAGCAGCAGTAGCAGCAGTAAATCACTTCAGTTGTGTCTAACTCTTTGCAACCCCATGGACTGAAGCCTGCCAGCCTCCTCTGACCATGGGATTCTCCAGGCAAGAATACTGGAGTGGGTTGCCATTGCCTTCTCCAGGGGATCTTCCCAACCCAGGAGTTGAACTCCCTCTCTGATGTCTCCTGCATTGGCAGGCGGGTTCTTTACCACTAGTGGTACCTGGGAAGCCCTACTAAACACTATTATTGTTTAGGAACAGGCTAAGTATGAGAGTAATGTGTATTTTTTAAATACTAAGAAATAACGGTCCAAGTGGACTCTACATGGATGTACAGTGACATGAACAAGTATCCATGAAGCAACACGATGGGACGTGTGTCTCTGGAGCTCCCTGTGGTGGCCGGGGTGTGCACAGCGCCTGACATGGGGCGGGTGCAGGAATCACATGCTGAATTGCTGGGAATGACGGGCTCCAGGACAAGGTGCCACTCTCTCGATGTTCACTACTACCTGCACCAGTGCTCCTTTATTTTACACCACCATCAGGTAACAGCAGCCTGCTCTTGCCTTTCAGATGACCCCCGTCATACTTTTTTTTTCCCCTTTATTTTCCAGGTAAAACAAAGTGTTGATATGCAAACGTCTTCACCTCTGGTCAGGTGCTTTCTGCACTCACCTCTAATGGGTCAAGTTCCTGGGCTGTGACTTTCACCACTCTCTACACTGTCAGAAGAAATCCTCCAGCACTGACAAGGCCCTGGCTTGGCTGCCTCTCTGTGTCAACCTCAGCAGTGTGTCCCTGGACCTGCCCATCGAGGGAACTCCAACTTACATTGTACACTCTGCCGTCTTCCGTCGTGTAGATCCGTGGAAACAGGCCGTCTGCGTACCGGGAAGCCACAAGTCTCCCCAGAGACATCACATAATCTGCATGTGTATAAAGAAAAGCAGTCAAAATGGTACAATATCAACACTTATTTTTATTTCCAAATGCTTATCTCTGACATCAAATTATATCTGTGATGCTTATAATTCTGTTCTAGACAATGAAGTATTTCCAGGCACTATGATAAATGTGACTGCTATAACACCAAATGTATGAATGAATGGGAAGGACGAACAGTGTTTATTTCTTGGCCTGCTGGGTCTTTTGCCCAGAACGATTAAGGCAGAGGTCAAAAAGATGACACAGAAATTATGTTTAATTCCAGAAATCTTTTATTTGGGACTTGGACTTAGTTTTCAAAATTTTAAAAATAAAACCTAGGGGCTTCTCTGGCGGTTCAATGGTTAAGAATCTGCCTGCCAATGCAGGGGACACGGGTTCCATCCCTGCTCCTGGAGGATCCCACATGCCACGCAGCAACTAAGCCCATGCACCACAACTGTTGAGCCCACACGCCCTAGAGCCCATGTCCCGCAACAAAAGCCACTCAATGAGAAGTCTACACACCGCAGCTAGAGAGCAGCCCCCACTCGCCACAACTAGAGAAAGACCACGTGCAGCAACAAAGCTCCAGCACAGCCAGAAAGTAAATTAAATGAATAACAATTTTAAATATTAAACTTAGATATTATCTACTGTTCCCTCAAGTAGGGGGTTGTGAATAAATGAGATGAAGCAAGAGTCAGAATACTCATACAGAATGTCAAAACCACTTTCTTCTCAGAGCATAAGCTCAGCTGTTCAACATCCACCCCGTAAACCCTCACTGAACACCCACTATGTGCTGACACAGTGTTTCCAGAATGGGAATACAATGCTTCCTGAAACACAGTCATTCCCTCACACAACTAAAAGAAAGTTTCATGGACTGGTTATGACTTGGCAAGGCAGAGATGAGGTAAGGCTTCAGGAACTGTTTTTATTGTGATGATTATTTTCTTATTATTATAAATTATTAAGTCCCAAAAGTGGTGAAGAGAGTGGTGATGCTCTTGGATCCAACACTCCCTTTCCTCTGCCTTTCTAGGGAGGCAGGATCACAGCCTGCTTGGGAAAGCAGGAAGGGCAAGGCCACATTTTATAGACCAGGCTTGGTCCCAAATCACCAGCAATGATAAACTTTACAAGTCTTGAAGTTCAATGTCCATAATAGGAAAGAGCAAAGAATGGGTACTTGAATTCTGTCAGCAATATTCTCATTCAATAAATCTCTCAAACTCTAAAACCTTCATTTCCAAGATTTCAACATCGTGACTGACATTTATAGAGCAACTTCACATCACCAGCAGCATTCTCTCTTTACCTCAGGCATTCATCTGGAGTCAGGAGAGAGGGCTGTGTTTTTGAGAACTGAAGGAGATTAATTTATGTAAGCCTCCATCAGCTGTATAGCCAATTAAAATAAAAGGCATTGTGAATTCCTCATTCAATAATGGTGAAGTAGGTTTTATTGCTAACTCTTACACAGGAAAAAAACAAAAAACCTCTCGACAAAATATTTAAAAAGCTACTTGAAGGCACTAGAGAGCAATCAAGAACAGGCAGAAACTGGAGTGGCATTAATTCTTGAAAGAAGGAAATTGGTGAATTCTGCATTTATTTAACAGGGGAGACACTTTGAAGTTTGAGTCCGACCAAGTTAACTGCTTGCTAGGATAAGAATCAGATCTACATCCATCAAATGATAAGTGGATAAACAAACCGTGCAATATCCATACAATTCATCTCCTGACAGTAATTGACCATAAAACAAATAGAGTTCTGGTATATGCTGCTGCTGCTGCTGCTGCTGCTAAGTCGATTCAGTCGTGTCTGACTCTGTGCGACCCCAGAGACGGCAGCCCACCAGGCTCCCCCGTCCCTGGGATTCTCCAGGCAAGAACACTAGAGTGGGTTGCTATTTCCTTCTCCAGTGCATGAAAGTGAAAAGTGAAAGTGAAGTCGTTCAGTCAAGTCTGACTCTTAGCGACCCCATGGACTGCAGCCTACCAGGCTCCTCCATCCATGGGATTTTCCAGGCAAGAGTACTGGAGTGGGGTGCCATTGCCTTCTCCCTCTGGTATATGCTACAACATACTAATAGACGGATCTTAAAAACATCATGTTAAATGAAAGGTATCAGTCACAAAGAGGCTTCTTGGCAGAGGATGAGATGGTGGGATAGCATCACCAACTCAATGGACATGAATATGAGCAGACTCCCAGAGACAGTAAGGACAGGGGAGCCTGGCATGCTGCAGTTTATGGGCTCGCAAAGAGTCAGACACGACTTAGCAACTGAACAACAACAGAAACTGGTGGCTCAGTGGTAAAGGACCCGCCTGGCAACATAGGAGACTCGGGTTTGATCCGTGGGTCAGGACGATCCCCTGGAGAAGGCAATGGCACCCCACTCCAGTATTCTTGCCTGGGAAATCCCATGGACAGAGGAGCCTGGTGGGCTGCAGTTCATGGGGTTGCAAAAGAGTGGGACACAACTTAGCAACTAAACAACAATCAGCCAAAAAACATCTCATATTATATGACTCTATTTGTATGAAATGTGCAGAACAAGCAAATCTAGAGAGATAGAAAGTAGATTACTTTGGCCTGGGGCCTTATGGGCAGGGTGTATAGCTAAGAAGTACAAGGTCTATTTCTGAGGTGATGAAAATTTTCTTTAAGTTGACTGTGATAATAGTTGCACATTTCTGTGAATATACTAAAGAATATTGAATCATATATTTTAAATTGGTTAATGGTATAGAATGTGAATTACATCTCAATAAAGCTGTTATTTCTGAAAAAACAGATAAGAGAGGGACTTCCCTGGCAGTCCAGTGGTTAAGACTATGCTTTTCCACTGCAGGCGGCACAGGTTTGATCCCTGACTGGGGAACTAGGATCCCACATGCCACATAGCATGATCAAAAATAATTTTTTTAAGTAGATATAAGAATACATCTGTGTTTTTTAAAATTAATTTTTATTGGAGTATAATTGCTTCACAATGTTGTATTAGTTTCCACTGTACTGCAAAATGAATCAGCCATACCTGAACTAGCTGTTTCCTATTGGGATAAACATTAAAGAGATTTGCAAAAATGTAAAACTGTGCCACTCTTCCTACTAGCATTTTTATTTTAAAAAATTTACTTATTTTTCTTAAAAGTGTTATGCTAACATATAACAGGTTTGTGACTTTTAAATTAACAAATATTTTTAAAGGTTTTAGTTTTAACTTCCAATACAACAAATGTCAATGGATATAAAATGCATATATTCTAAGTATAAGAGATTAAAAATGAGTACATGATATGAACATGTATAGAGGAAATGTAATGAATAAAGAAGCATCAGGGTAAAAACATTTTCATTCCCTGGTGGTTCGGTGGCAAAGAATCCTCCTGCCAATGCAGAAGACATGGGTTCAATCCCTGGGTCAGGAAGATCCCCTGGAGAAAAGAAATGGCAATCCCCTCTAGTATTCTTGCCTAGAAAATCTCGATCCATGGGATGGCAAAAGACAGACATGACTGGGTGACATTCTAATGACAAAACAAAATAACAACAACTCTAATGACAGTGGTTTTCTCATCAGAAATCACGGAGGGGGCTTCCCTGGTGGCTCAGTGATAAAGAATCCACCTGCCAACACAGGAGGCCAGGGTTTGATCCTTAATCCGAGAAGATCCCACATGCCTTGGAGCAACTAAGCCTATGGGTCACAACTACTGAGCCTGCACTCTAGAGCCTGGGGGCTGCAACCACTGAAGACGGCACGCCCTAAGCCAAAGCAACGAGAAGCCTGTACATCACGACTAGAGTGGCCCCCTGCTCTCCACAACTAGATAAAAGCCTGGGCAACGACAAAGACCCAGCACAGCCAAAGAAATCATGGAGGCCAAAAGGAAGCAGCTTCTTTGTTTCTTTGTTTTGGCTGTGCCTCTCAGTCCGTGGGATCTTAGTTCCCCAACCAGAGATCGAACCTGTGCCCGCTGCGGTGGAAGCGCAGAGTCTTAACCACTGGACTGCCAGGGAAGTACCCATACAGTCTCTCTTAAGTGCTAAAAGAAAAGAACTGTCAACACCAAATCTTATATCTGGTGAAATTACTCTTCAAGAATGAAGGAGAAATAAACATACTGTCAGACGAAGAAACTAAAAAAAATAAAAGTTCCCAGCAGAACTATTCTTATAGAATAAATAAAGTTCTACAAACAGGAAGGAGATGATAAAAGAAAGAACTCTGAAACATCAGGAAGGAAGAACACAGTAAGTATTGACACATATAAATATGCGTAAATAAGCAGACTCTTCTTGAATTTTCTAAATTGCTTGACGGTTGAATAAAAAACTAAAGTACAGCCTAATGTGATTCTCAATGTATGAAAAAATAAAGCATATTAAAAATGAGGAGATTAAAGGGACATAAAGGGAAATAGTGTCCATTCTTTATCCAAACTGGTAAAATGCTGATACCAGGAGACTTTGATATGTTACATATTTATAATGTAATACCTAGCACAACCACTAAAAGAGCTGCACGAAGAGATACACTCAAAAATATTACAGATAATTTTTTTTAATTCTGAACAGTGTTTAAGAAACCCAGAGCTAGGCAAGAAAAATAAACAAATGGAAAACAGATAAAAAAAGAAAACAAAACAAAACAAAAAACAAAATAGCAAACTCTAACATACAAATAATTATACTAAATACAAATGGTATAGAGACAACAGTTAAAAGAGATTAGCAAAGAGGATTTAAAAACTGATTATATAATGTGTCTAAGAAATTTGCTTCAAATATACTGATATATAAGTTAAAGTAAAAGGACAAAAAAGATGTCATGTAAATATTAATAAAAACAGCAGGGTTGATTGTATTAACGTAAAAAAAGTAAACTACAGAGCAAAGAACATGACTAAGGGTAGAGAGGACATTATGTAATTATAAAAGTGGCAATTCTCCAGGAAGACTTTGAAATCCTAAGTGACATGATGAAACAAAATTTGAATAGTTTTATGTCTATTACAGAAATTGAATTTCTTATCAAACTTTTCTTACAAACTCCAGCCTCAGATAAATTTTACCAGTGAGTTCTATCAAACATTTGAAGATGAACTAGTACCAATCATATACAAACACCATCAGAACACAGAGGAGAGGGCAACACTTCCAAATCATTTTATGAGGCCAACATAATCCTGATACCAAAACCTAATAAGGACATTAAAAGAGAATTACAGAGTAACACCCCTCATGATCTTAAATGGAAAAATCCTTGACAAAATATGAAGAATTGTTATTTTGCTAATGTTAATGACTGAATTATAATTATTACCCTAATCCATAGCCTCCAAAAGGGGTTTGCACATGCCAGGGTGGGAGCAAGACATCTGCAGGGTGTGAGGGGTATAACTTATATTTAGGTTTTATTTCATCTTTAAAGAAGAAAGAATGAAATTAAGTATTACTAATATTTAATAGGTGGATTGAAGATTGTACATCTACATAATATACATATATTGGGGGTCCATGTGCAAACCTTTTTTACCCATAAGGATGTGAGATCAAAACAAACTCAGAGGAACATCCCTGGTGGTCCAGGGGCTAAAACTCTGTGATCCCAATGCAGGGGGCCCAGGTTCGATCCCTGGTCAGGGAGTTAGATCCTGCATGCTGCAACTCAAAGATCCTGCATGCTGTGACTATTAATAAGGCCTGGCACAGTCAAATAAAAAAATAAACCAACTCAGAGACCTGTGTTTTGAGGGGACTTCAGAACTGATGCCGCCTCCTCAAAGGCTAAAGGGCAGCATGCTGTTTGGGCTTTCCAGTCAGTGCTGTTTTGTATTAATACCTTCACAATGTGGGAATCCAATCTGCGATAAAATCTGTTTCAAGGTCAATTTGTTGCTCTTAAGCCCATGCAGTTGAAGCCATTCCTCAGATGAGATGAGACTCTGCTTGACTGAGTCTGTTCTAGTGTCGCTTAGTCCCTCTTGCTTCCGAGGCTGCTCCTCAGAGATGGTGGAAGATGAGCCTGCTACTTCCATCTCTGAATTAGGATCTAAGTCACAGGAACCTCCTGTAAGGGCAATTGTCAAAATCAGACTTCCTGAAAACTTAGAAACAAGCTAATATCAACTGAGAACTGGTTTAATATAAATGAGAGTACAATTACACTGAATGCTATTTAGCACAGGTAAAAATAATACAAATTGTATATTTGTTGGCAAAGAAGATACCTAAATATACGACTAAAAGGTATTCATAAAATTCAGTATCTATATTTGCATACCCCCACTCAGAAAAACATCGAGAAAGATATATGCCAATTTTACAGTAGTTTCCTCTGTGTGGTGAATACAAGGATTCACCATCCCATGTTTCATTCTCTGGGACTTTACTAGAAAGTTGTGGCTTTCTGGCTCAAGTAGCCAGAAAGTTTAAGAGATCAGCCCAACTTAAAGCAATATACAACACACTGAACTGATCCAGACCTGCCTAAACAAAGCTGGTGTACACATGGAGTGGGGAGACTGTAATGTGATCTTAGCTCACTCACCACTACTTCAGGCAGGGCCTGAAAATCTAAGGAAAGAGTAGAAAGCTCTGCTTCCCTTTGTATCTAGGAATGTGCAGTGCATGTAAATGGGTTCCCTGGAATGCAACATTTTCCAACAATGGAAAAACTCCCTTCTCCCATTTCTAAAATTCTCATCCTATTTCCAGAAAGTATCCCTGTTATGACAAGCAAGTTTAGTCAAACAGAAATCAATTGGACCCAAGCTAGGGAGGTTTTGTGAAAAGACGTTAGACATACTATTAGCAAACGTTTATTTAACTTTGTATATTTTCTCTGTAGTATACATTTTCCCTTACAGTAACCTAATGAGGTAGGTGGTACTACTATTCCCATATTACAGATGAGGAAACTAACACAGAGGCGGTCTAACTAATTTGGCCAGTTCTCACAGCTGGTGGGGGTGGGGTGGGGGGAGGTATGTGGCTTAGATTCTAACCCGGGCCTTCCATTCCAGGGTCTATGTTCTGCGGACTTTACAATAAAAAATCCAACTGCATGCAGCAACTTTCATTTGTTGGCCAGGAACTGGGCTGAGCCTTACAAAGACTATCTCACAAATTCTTCATAACGGTATCAGTTACCCACTGCTATCACCCTACTTACATTTGAGGAATTGGAAAATGTTCAGGAGACACAGTCAGTAAAGCAGAAGCAGAAATCAAAGCCATTTCTTTACCACTCTGCCATGGTGATAAGTGACCTCTTCCCACCTGGTCCTATGCTACAAGGCTATAGACTCCATACAACAGGACTGCTGTCCAGGAGGGCTCCTGGGTCCTCACTGAAGACCGAGCACTGACCTTTATTCTCAGACCTCAGGCTCAGTAAGGGTTTTCCAGGTGGCACTAGTGTTAAAGAATCAGAGACACAGCTTCGATTCCTGGGTCAGGAAGACCCCCTGGAGGAGGGCATGGCAACCCACTCCAGTATTCTTAGTTGGAGAATCCCCATGGACAGAGAAGCCTGGCAGGCTACAGTCCATGGGGTCACAAAGAGTTGGAAGTGATTAAGCACACATGCACAGGCTCAATAAGCTTTTTGACTTATTTTCAAATTTTCAAAGATGATGGTTTCTGGACTTCCCTGGTTGTCCAGTGGTTAAGAATTCGCCTGCCTATGCAGGGGTCATGGGTTCCATCCCTGGCTCGAGGAACATGCTGCAGGGCAACTAAGCCCGTGCGCTGTAACTGAGCCTGAGCTCTGGAGCTGGTGCTCTGCAACAAGAGAAGTCATTGCAATTAGAAACCCACACTGCAATTAGAGAGTAGCCCCCACTTGTTACAACTCGAGAAAGCCTGCGAGCAGCAATGAAGACCCAGCACAGCTGAAAACTAACTAAATAATAAAGATAATGATTTTCATTTTAAGGTTTATGTGAATTTGTACTGTCCCTATATGTTGAATTCCAAATTTCAAACAAATTCATATTTTTGGTGAAGATCTTCTTTCTACAAAGGCTCAATTTGATAAGAACGTTACAATAGTATTTGGAGAGCATCATGTAGGAGTTGGAAGATCATGGATGAAAACTCCTTATAGGTCCATTCTGCCATTTTAAGCAAGTGATTCCTCCTCTCTGCACTGTTTATACATCCTAACTCCCAGGGCCACCGCAAGGAACAAATGTGCCAATGCGTGGATGAGCACTTGATACATCAGAAAGAACTATGCACAAATAAATTCCTTAAAAGTCATTACTCTTCATACTATTTGTAACCTAATAAATGGACTTTTTAAGCTTTAAAAAAAGTTATTACCCTTTAGTAATTGTGCCTTGTTTCATACATCCACTTTTATCCAAACCTCCTTTTGGAAGTCCCAAAGTTCCCAGAGCTATGAAGTTTGGAATCCTCCTCCTCCTTTAGAATCACAGAATATGAAGACAGCAAGATGGGCAGGCTAATATGCTTCTGCTTTCTTTTTGAGATCTGTCCAACAAAGACTGCCAGCTGAAGGACTTTTAAATTTGGTCAATGGTTCCTATAGAAACTAGAAAAAGGAAGCTCAGAATATTTTTCACTATTTCATCATTTCCAGTTACTCTCTTTCCTGAACACACTCATCTACCTCCTGTAATCTTCTTCCTAAAGGGAGCTACATGCCTGAGGTTAAAAAAGGAGCACAGCTACACAAACTGCTCACTAAGGCTACTAAACTGGATTTTGGAAGCTTAAAGAAGATTTTAGAAGAGCCATAGCTTTTGCTTTTAAGCCAAACGGACATATTCTCAATTCCAAACAAAAGGCAACTGAATCCTTCAGCTAAGGTGTATGGCTCAGTCCCTTCTGCATTTGAAAGATTTTTATTTATCTTAAAAATATTAATTATTTATTTATTTGACTGCACTGGGTCTTAGTTGCCACCCGCCTAGTTGCAGCATATGGGATCTAGCTCCCTGACCAAGGATAGAATCCAGGCCCCTGCAATGGGAGCACAGAGTCCCAGCCACTGGACTACCAGGGAAGTCCCTCAAATGATCTTTTTAAATAATTTTTTTAAGTCTAGTAGGCTCTGTCAGATCAGAAAACCTATAGGAGTCCTCCTAATTCACATCTTGACTTTTCTGGCTTTTTAGCATGAGAATACCCGTATTGAGCTGAACCTATCCAGAGACAACAAGGAAGGAAGGAGAGAAAGGGCACCTCCAACAGAAGAGATCATTCTTCTCAAATGGGGTAAGAGGTACCCTGGAGAAGCCAGAAAGTTTCCAGAGCAAAGTTGCCAAGTGAACTGACAAAGCAATCCTTCCACACAGCCCACCTGTATTCCTACCTCTAAGCCGGTCTCAGGTCATTCTCCTGTGTGGAATCTCAGCCTTGAAGGCCCATTTCCAATCCCATCTCCTCCATTAAGCCTCTCCAGAGGCCTCATCAAACTCCTGCACCCTCCCCCTGCGAAAGCCCCAGTTTTTGCTTGGCTATTCCACCCATGTGGCCTTAGCCACTTCAAGTCTGTCCTCCCTAGATTGAAAATACATTCGATTACTACAGGGATAAACCACATGAATGTCCTCAGCACAGTGCCTTATATACAGCAGGTACTTTGTACAAGTATTGAGTTGAATTAAATTGATCACTCAGAATTACTGAGAATCCTGATTGTTCCAAAAAAGGCAAAGATTCGCAGTGCGGGAAATAGCTGTCTCTTTAAATAGACATTTTCCAGCTCTGACTATGTTATTATGATTAGTATTATAACTGAGTTTCTTTATCTGAGGTTATTACAATATACAGGAATCCAGAAGTTAGAAATAACAAATTGCAGTTGAGCACTTCCCTAAGTTTTAAAAGCTATCCAAGAGCCAAAGTTTTGGGAAATAGAAAAAGGTTTTCCTACATAGAAAGAGGAAGTATAAATGGAAAAAAGAAAAAAAAAAAAAAGAAGAAGAAGAAGTGAAAGTGTGAGCTGAAGGCAGCTGCAGGCAGGCAGAAGTTTGGGGAAAATATAGAAAGTTGTCTAAACTGGCACAATCCAAAGTCCCCAAGCAAGGTAACTAGGGGCTCCAGGTACGGCCACCCTGGAGCTGCTGGGTCTTTGGGTACCAGGCAGCAAGAGATGTCCCTTGGCCGCCCTGAGCTGAGTCCTACAGAAGGCCTCATGCCTTAAGACAGCAGTCCTGTATGGTTAGAGGTTGAGTGGCAATGTTATTCCATTGTGTCTGACTGTGCAACCCCATGGACAGTGTAGCTTGCCAGGCTCCTTTGTCCATGGGATTCTCCAGGCAAGAATACTGGAGTGGGTAGCCATTTCCTTCTCCAGGGGATCTTCCCGACCCAGGTATGGAACCTAGATCTCCTACTTTGGCAGGCAGATTCTTTACTAGCTGAGTCACCTGGGAAGCCCTGGTCCCACCGTGGCGCCCACCAGTGGCTGAGCTGGGGGTATCGTGGGTGCCTGCCTCGCTTCCACTGCTCTTCTAGCAGAAAGGTGCACTCCAGAAAGCAGCCGGTCCAAACCAATATCAGGCCGCTCCTGCACTTTCGCCCTCCAGCCCTTGGCTGAGGGAGGTTTGCAGGCGGCAGAGACCACGGTGGCCACGTGGACACGGTGGACGTGCCCCATCAACCGGGATCACAGTCTAAGTTGGCCAGCGCCATGGGCCCAGCCGGCCGCCGACCCCACTAGCCAGCCCATGACTAACGAAGTGGCCCTGGAGCTACCCACTGCACCAAAACGGGGCTCCCTGTCCGCTTGTGCAGTGCGGGCGGCGGGAATAGGCCGGTCCGGTGGGATATGCGGGGCTGAGCCCAGAGAGCTGTCGGAGAGCCGGGCCTGCCTCAACGGAGCGCTCGGGCCCGCGCCAGGGAGGGAAGGGCCCTTCACATCTCGGGCTGGGGCTGAGGGGGCCACCACCACCACAGTGCATGACTTAATTATAATTTAATTCAGTCTAAATATTTGGCACGCTTCTACCTGCTTCACCTTATCAGTGTCGGCCTAGAGTACAGACAAAATTTTTCTAAGCTGGGTCTCCACCACAGAGGCGAGCTTTCCCCCCGGAATGAGGGGAGGTGCAAAGCGCTCTAAGGTAGGAGGGGTCGGGACGCGTTTCTGGCTGACCCTGGTATGAATTAGTTAAGTGACTCAGGGTAAGTTGCCGAGCTTTCCCCTAAGCGGGGGCCAGTCCAGCTAGTAAACTGTGGGATTCCAAGGCTTCCATCAGCAGCTTGCTGGGAACCTGGGCGCCTCAGGGGTTCTGACGTGAGGGGACAGCAGTCCGCACTTACGAGGCAACCTGTCAGGTGAAAGACCAGGCGGTTCCTGTCAGCAGCCACCTTCCCCTGCTTGGGGGGCCTTTCGGCCCGTGAGGACAGGCGAGGTATGCATCTCGATTGATAAAGAGCGACTCCAGCGGACGAAGTGTCCGAGCTTGGTGCGAAAGGATTCCAGCCGTTCTGTTTCTCTGTGACCCGAGGGCGACCTGTGGGGCACAGCGTCGCGGCGGTCGCTCGGACACCTCCAATCACGGCGCGGCTCCCCGGTCCGGCCCCGCCTACGGAGCACGTGCCCCCGCGGAGGCGGAGCCAGGGGCGGAGGGGCGGGGCTCCGAGGAGGCGCTGGGACTCGGTGCTTGGGCGCGGCTGGGTGTGCGGGCCCAGCTGAGACAGATGACCGGAAGAACTGTGAACTGTAGTCTTGCAAGTTTGTAATTTTGGAGAGGGGCGGGGGTGGGGCTGCAGTTACCAAAATTCCTCCTTTCTATTGGATGTGAGTATTCCTATAGGTATTACTTTGTCCATTTGGCTTTATTTTTAACCCTTATTTTCATTTGTAACAATGAGTAAGCAAAGAGCGCAAGACGTGATTTTTTTTTCAGTCACTCGGAAATAAAATTGTTTATGAAAAGCATCTTTAAATCCTTAATAAGATCGCACAGGCAAGTATTGTTTTACTGTGTTGAGATATTAAAATGTGTCTTAGATTTTAAAATTCAAGAAGTGACCAGATTATTTTTGGCTGTTTTTTTTTGTTGTTGTTGTTAAGTTTTTGGCTCAGAGATATAATAAAACATAGTTAATATTAGAACTGAATATTTCTGTCCCCAACAGAAAAGTCTACCTCATCTACAGGGGTTTATTTTTCCTATATTCTTTGAATGCCTTTATAACTATAGAAGTACTGAAAGGTTTGCTCTCATCATAAATCATTACACAAAATTATTAGATTGTATACTACTGTCCCAAATGACACCTGCCATTTGCACCCCCAAAAAACAAACAAAAACTCAGCAGTACTGAAGATTCTGTTCAGAAGGCAAGTAGCACAGTGGCCATGCCCATGTTTGCCTATGCCACATTAAACCCTGATGCCCACACCCTGCCAGGCTTGTATTCCTAGGTCACTGTGGGTGAGACAGAGAGTACAGCATCCACTCTACCAAACCCACTGCCTCATGCTGTCACACCGGGCACCCCACCTTCATCCCATGTCCTCTCCCTTCCCTGTGACACTCGCCTCTTAACATGCAAGTCACTGCAGGTGACTCTATGCTCTGTCAATTATGTGTGTATGCCTGTAAGCATACATTCTGAGGAAACATTAATTATTAATTATTTAAAGTGTAGACAGAAAAGTGAGCAGAACTTGAAATCATTTTGAAATACTGCATTGCTGATAGGGACTTCAGTTCAGCCAGCTTTACGGGAATTCAACTTATTTTTGGTTGCTGAGTGGTGTGGAGTAAGAATATCTTTCGCAGAACTTCTCTGGTGCTCCGGAGAAGTTATTTGACCTTTGTACTATTTACTTTTCAAGTTGAATGGTTTTTCTTTTCTCTTAAACAAGCCTATCACTGGCACTACTAGGCTTAAGACTCTGCGCTTCCGATGGAGGGGGCACAGGTTCCATCCCTCAGGAAACTAGATCCCACGTATCAAAACTAAAGATCCTGCATGCCTCAACTAAGACCTGGTGCAGCCAAATAAATATTAAAACAAAACAAAACCTTTAACACAGTTGCAATATGCCATTGGACTGAACCTTTACACTTTTGTTTTGAATTTTATACATATTTTGTATCTTACCTTCAACCTTAGTAATTGACATCTATCATTTCACTCCCATCCTTAAAGTAATATCTGTGTGTGTGTCTGTGTGTGCATGTGTCTGTGTGCTCAGTTGTGTCCAATTCTTTGGAGTTCATGGGTTGTAGCTTGTGAAATTTCCAGGTGAAAATACAGGAGTGTGTTGCCATTTTCTACTCCAAGGAATCTTCGCCACCCAGCGATATAACCCTCCTCTTTTACATCTTCTGCGTTGGCAGGCGGATTCTTTACCACTGCGCCATCTGGGAAGTAAAGTTTAACCTGAGTTTACCATTCAGGAACCATATACTTTCAACCTCTTTGCCCACAACTCAAACTCTCCAGCAGAGAGACAAATGTGGTTCCTGCCTGTGACCACAGATGCCTCTACTCCAACACCCGCTTTACCTGAATTACCACCACTTGGGGGCCACAGCCCCCAGAACCTACAGGGCCAGCTTAAGCCCCTATCTCTACTCGGCCCTCAGGACACTCCAGCCCCAATCATTTCTTTCCACCTGTCCAGATTTAGAGCACCAGTTGTCAGTACCACACTTGGCACCATGTCCAAGTGTGACAACCCTTTACGTTGTTATTTGACCTTTGTACTGTTTATTTTTCAAGTTGAATGTTTTTTCTTTTTTCTTAAACAAGACTATCACTGGCACTACTGGGCTTATGATCATGATTAGAATCTTGGTAGGTGAGGGGCAGGGAGGGTGATAAATGAAACAAGAGGAAGAAAAGCAATTTTCCTGAGCCCACCACAAAACCTGGAACCAGAGAAAAAGTAAAATGTTAATCCAAGGGAATTGTATATATACGTGAGGATGAGTCTGAGAGAGAATGATCACAGAAGCACTCCTGAAGAGGAAGGAGGCAATGGGGAGTGAAGCAACTACATCAGGCAGCAGTTGCTCTTAAACCTTGGATGGTGCTGTTGGTCTAGGGAGTTTGGCTGCCATGGGCTGCTTGAGACATCAGGGCAGGCAAAGTCCAAAGAGACATTTGTACATAGTGTGATATTCTTCAGTTCACTGTTCTTTGTGTGGGGAGTGAATGCAGGTCTGCAGCCCTCAGTCTAACATCTTTCATGAGGAACAGAGATTTTAAGCATAACTGTCAAAGCCCTTTGACAATTGCTAGGCTGAGAGCCAAAGAATTGATGCTTTTGAACTGTGGTGTTGGAGAAGACTCTTCAGAGTCCCTGAGACTGCAAGGAGATCAAACCAGTCAGTCCTAAAGGAAATCAACCCTGAATATTCATTGGAAGGACTGATGCTGAAGCTGAAGCTCCAATACTTCGGCCACCTGATATGAAGCACCAACTCATTGGAGAAGACCCTGATGCTGGGAAATATCAAAGGTGGGAGGAGAAGGGGACGACAGAGGATGAGATGGTTGGATGGCATCACTGACTCAGTGGACATGAGTCTGAGCAAACTCTGGGAGATAGTGTAGAACAGGGAAGCCTGGCGTACTGGAGTCCATGGGGTCACAAAAAGTCAGACACAACTTAGCAATTGAACAACAATGTTCAGTGTTAATCAACATTTAAAAATAATAGCTAGAATTTCTTGAAATCCAAGCAATGCTCTAAGCACTATTAATATGTCACTTCATTCAATACTTACAAAGGCTCCAGGAGGAAGATACCATGATTATCCCCATTTGACAGACAAGTAAACTGAGACATAAGCCCAAGCAGCTTCCCAGGCAATCTGCTTCAACGCCCCACCCTCTTAATTATGTGGTGTGATGATCAGTTATTGGCTTTAGTTTTCTCCATAAGAAATGTTCTTTCGTCTTGGTTGTACAGTGTTCATTTAGAACTGGATATTAGTGCCACAGTGAAAACCTCACTGGACTTGAATGGGCTTTTAACAGAACACATTTCAGTTTTAAATGGAATAAAACACATCCATTTTCTAATCACCCCTCCTTCCCACACTTCCTATTAATCAACCCCTTTGCAATGCAGTGTTGCTTTTCAATAAACTAGATGCCTTTAAGTCTACAGTCATATCCCAATTGCTGAATTAAGACTTAGATAAATATTTTATCTATACAAGAAGTCCCAAACACCTGAACATTTTAAATCACTCTTCAAAATAGATACTTATACCAAAAACTGGCAAAACCAACACTCCTGGAATGAGACTTTGATCATATGCAAAAATCTTCAGGAATGGGTCTGAATATTGCCTTGGCTGGGACATGCTCTTCTCGTGGTTCCTAAGGATCAGAGTAGACACAGTGAACAATGGCAACAGGAAATAAGACATTTCCTCATTTTAGGGAGTGGCTTAGTAGTAAAGAATCTGCCTGCCAAGCAGGGGAGGTGGGTTTGATCCTTGGGTCAGGAAGATGCTCTGGAGAAGGAAATGGCAACCTACTCCAGTATTCTTGCCCAGGAAATCCCACAAACAGAGGAACCTGGCAGGCTACAGTCCATGGGGTTACAAAAGAGCTGGACACGATTTAGCAACTAAACACTGCATGAACCCAAGGCAGGGTGAACTACAGGGCACAGGACTCGGGCACAGGTCTAGGGTCTCTCCTTCAAAGCTCAAGTCTCTCCTCCAGATCCTTGCCAAGCCTGGAGGGGCAAACGTGTGACACCGCTAATGTGGGAGGAAGAGAGAAGAGTGTTTGCCCACCAGAAGATGTAAGTTCTGGTTTGGCTGCCCTCTTGTCCCTTTTGTGAAACAGCTAAGTGCCAGAGGGAGAAACACACCTGATGGACATAAACTTAACCCCATCAGCATCCTGAAGTCTGATCCGATTAGGCCAGTACTCACACTTCCCGAGGAGTGAAGGGAAGAGACGAAAGAGAGGAAGAGGATAACATTAGACCACTTGGAGCATTCTCACTGATGAATCTAATTGTAAAATTCCCAGGTAAAATAGCAGCAAATGAATTTAATAGAATGTTTTTAAATCATTTTTTAATTGTAAATATATATACCTTTCTACCTAGCCATTCCACTTTTTGATGTCCTTGAGAATATATAAAAGTGTTTTTATCATAGCAAAATAATAGAAATCTAAGTGTCCATGAGTGAAGGAGTAGTAGAAATTATGATGGGCTTCCCAGGTGATGCTAGTGGTAAAGAACCTGTCTGCCAATGCAGAAGATGCAGGAGACACAGATTCGATCCCTGGGTTGGGACGATCCCCTGAGCAGGAAATGGCAACCCACTTCAGTATTCTTCCCTGGAGAATTCCATGGAGAGAGGAGCCTGGCAGGCTATAGTCCATGGGGTTGCAAAGAATTAGACACGATTGAAGCGACTTAGCACGTACACTCACTCCAGTACTCTTGCCTGGAAAATCCCATGGACGAAGGAGCCTGGTAGGCTGCAGTCCATGGGGTCGCAAAGAGTCGGACAAGACTCAGCAACTTCACTTTCACTTTTCACTTTCATGCGTTGGAGAAGGAAATGGCAACCCACTCCAGTGTTCTTGCCTGGAGAATCCCAGGGACGGGGGAGCCTGGTGGGCTGCCGTCTCTGGGGTCGCACAGAGTCGGACACGACTGAAGCGACTTAGCAGCAGCAGCAGCAGCAGCACGCACACAATGCAGAAATTATGGTATATTCTCATGGTAATATGATAGCATTACAAAGTTTATTTGTAATAATGCAGAACAATTTCCAAGGTATGTTACTGATTTATCTTTTAAACAAGTTGCAAAACAAATGCAAACATTTTATGTACATGCACACACACAATTATACTGATGTAGTCGTGTTTGCATCCACTCACAGCCCACTGGCCAGAGCAAGTCACATGGCCCCACCTCATCGGTAGGAGATGAGGAACTATGGGGACCTCAGGCTAACCAGTGGGCAGTAGGAATTTCTCTCTGCCATATAAACCAAGGCTTGGGCTTTTGGAGAATAAAGAGTTGCAGGCTGTGGTTTGGGCTTCCCAAGTGGTGCTAGTGGTAAACAACCCACCTACCAATGCAAGTACAAAAAGGAAGTTTTGAAGGTACAGGAATCAGAGGTAATGGGTCAAGGGGCCCATGCACTGATTAAACACACCCACTAGCTGTGTGACCTTAGTCAGGTTAATTATACTCTTTGATCATTTTTCTCAGGGGTCATAAAACATTCATGCCTTCATACCCCCTGGAATGTTTTAATGTGCAAATGTGAAAGAAAACAAACTACCCTTCTCAAATACCATACATCAAATAACATTGGGTATCTGAACTTGAATTCCTAGGGCAGGAGTCAGATGAACATGTGTGCGCGTGAATGGGCCTTTAATGGCAGCTCTTTCAAGAGAACTCATTCAAGAAACTCATTTCAAGAAAGGGAGTTTCACAGGGAGGAGAAGGAGGCAGGAGCCTTCTTTCTGGGCCCAGACCAATGAGTGTGGCTGCAGAGGAGGAGAGAGAAAACTGTGAATAATGCATAAGCTTGTATTCGATACAGAGAGCCCTGAACGACTGACCCAGAGCGCAAAGCACGGGGAAATACACATGGAAGGAAATTAGCACCTGGAGGAAAGGGGATGAAGAGAGGTGATAAAGAAATTCGGGGAACTCTCCTGGTGCTCCAGTGGTTAAGACTCAAAGCTCCCAAAGCAAGGGGTCCAGGTTCAATCCCTGGTCAAGGAACTAGATCCCATATGCCACAGCCAAAGATCCTACATGCCACAATGAAGATGGAAAATCCCAAGTCCCGCAACCAAGAACTGCCATAGCCAAGTAAATAAATATTTAAATAAGAAAGAAATTTGGGGAAGGGTCTGGTCAGTCTGGGTTTCCTGTGGGTGTCTGTCAAGCTGATCCAACATAGACACAGAAGGATCCTGTCTTTGAACCAGAGGATGGAATGCAAATAGACTAAAGGAAGCCCCCAGCCTGACAAATAGGGTGAAGATAGCCAAATGGATGAATGCCGGCAGTGGGGGCCCAATGGAGCCAACTCTGCAGGAGCTGCACCGGACACCAGACTCCCCGAGAAGCTCAGAATCCCTCTCACTGAGGCCAGGTCTCCCTTGGATGTAGCCAAGATGTTGGTTCAGTGGGCAAAAGGGGAAGCGAGCAGCCATGCTTGAGGCCCATTCGTTGAAGAAATCTGGGATTCTCCAGGCAAGAATACTGGAGTGGGTTGGCACGCTCTCCTCCAGCGGATCTTCCCGACCCGGGGGTCTAACTCATGTCTGTTATATCTACCTGCATTGGCAGGCAGGTTCTTTACCACTAGCACCACCTGGGAAGCTTTGAACTCTTAAATCAACAGAAATTATGAGAGGCCGGTAGTCAGACAAGGCTCTCTTGGGATTCGTGCAACAGGAAGGAGAGAAAACAAATAACATGTGTCCTTACTAGCTCCTCCAGGGGTGGGGTGGGGGGGTAGTGAGCTGGCTCCTTAAATGCTCTGAGCGTGGAAGGGTGGGAGCGAATCTGTGGATCCTACTGGAGGGGTGGCTTATGTGGTCTGTGCGCCCCCTTGGTGGTTCTGTGTGCAGGGATCCTGGGCAGGGGGATTCTGCTTTTGCTCCCAGCTCCTCAGAAGCTGCAGTTAGTTTGTTGACTTTTTGTATCTTGTACATAATTTGCACCAACTGCTCGTGCCTGCAGTTGTTTTAAGTCCCTTATAGTTTGAATCTACTGCTGGAAGAGATATTTGTCCAGGTGCAAGCACTGCAGCAAAGGGTTCCAGGTCCCAGCCCATCTCAAAAAAAAAGTTCTAATTTCTGTGAAATTTTGGATGAATGCTTTGGAAGTCCTAGATAAAGGTGAGTCACTAAATAACATTGCTATGGAATTAGAAATGGGTTAAACCCACCCTGGGGGCACATAACGAGGGGAAGGGACAACAGTTATGCAAATCTAGAAGTATTCAGCTTGTTGATCTTTAAGCTCTATTTCCACATTACAGAGAGTGAAACTAAATTGTTGTTGTCCGTGACATTTTATGAGTGTGATTTTTGAAAAAAATAAAAAGGAGAGAAGCAGCTCTCAGCAGTGGAGAAATAGTCAAAGGAAATAGCCTTGACCTAAAAGAAGATAAAATCATGACTCTCATTCAGGTATAAAAATGAACACATATTAAGATTCTATTAATGCGTCAAAGGGAAGAACCAGGCAGATTAGTGCTTCATAGTAAAGTTTTTAAAAATTATATGGAGTAATTTTGAATTGACTATGTAAATAGACACAGACTGGCGTTTCCACAGGGAACAGGAAGCTGACTTTACCAAATAGAACAGAATTTGCATGTCTGTCAGTTACACTACCTATCTGATCATTTTCCATTGAGGTACAAAATTTTTTTTCTACAACACTATACCAAAAGATTGATGTTCTATCTTTACATGAGCCAAATTAAAAATGAGGTATCTCAGGGGACTTCCCCAATGCAGGCAGCATGGGTTTGATCCCTGGTCGGAGAACTAAGATGCCACATGCTGCACAATTCGGCCAAACAAACAAATGAGATACCTAAGATTTGTGTACCATTGTTTTATAGTTCCAAGATTTTTCACTGACCTGGTTAATAATTAGCCCCAATCTCTTGAAAAGGAGAGTCTCAGGTATAGTAGATTTTCTTTCACTAGATGAAAGGACTTAAAGAAAAGCTTCAATATTTCCTAGTTTAAAAAAATGCAGAAATTATCTTTTCCAAATGTTGCAACCTAACAAATGAACTTTATAGTAAGCACTGGGAGAAACTGGGTGAAAGGTACTAAGGACTCCTCTGTACTTTTTTGGAACTTTCTGTGAATCTATAATTATTTCCCCCAAAAAAAGTTAAAAAGCAAAAGACCATTCAAGTACGGGCTTCCCAGGTGGCTCAATAGTAAAGAATCTGACTGCCAGTGCAGGAGATGCAAGAGACGCTTGTTCTATCCTTGGGTTGAGGAAATCCCCTGGAGTAGGAAATGGCAACCCACTCCAGTACTCTTGCCTGGAGAATTCCATGGACAGAGGAGCCTAGTGGGCTACAGTCCATGGGGTTGCAAATAGTTGAACGTGATTGAGCAATTCAGTGTGCACACACACACAGACACGTTCAAGTACAGCACCAAAAAAGACCCCTCTCCCCCAAAGATTGCAGCTTCTCTTTCTGGTAGAATGATGGAAAACTCTTTTGGCCACAGAGAGCAAGGAACAAGGGCGGCCTGCTCTGTGTATTCAAGATGAGGAATTACGTGAACCGCATTTCTCTGCCCAAAGAACGCTTGGTTATTACAAAGTCAAAGAAGCCTGAGCAGGGTGAAGTGTGGAGAACTTAAACCTGGCAGTAGCAGATCTTATTAGGAGACAGAATTCATTCATTTTCTTAGGTTTAAGGACTTCTGGTTCTTACGCTGTCAGATGTCAAAAAGAATAGTGAGAACAGCACCAATGTCAATGTCAATTTCCTGGCTTTGATACAGTTATGCAAGATACCCACACTGGAAGGCAAGGGAAAGGCTACAGGGAATTCTCAGCACTACTTTTACAACTTCCTGTGAGTCTATATAATTATTTAAAAAGAAAAGTTAAAGAATGGTGGCATGTATTTCAAAATTGATGGAGCTGACTGTATGAACTTGCACTGACAGAGGCAGGACTGTAATTTCCCTGTTGTGTTGGATCTATTGTAAGTCAGATCACATTTGGGGTAACCATGGGCCAAGTTCAGGTTAGAAGTGTCATTCTGGGATTCCTAGAGCTTTCTCTATCAGTATCTTAAGGTTCATCATTAAAAAGTTAAGAAGTGGAGATGTTTTTTTTTAATATCTTCAGAGAAAGACAGACCGAAGAAAGAACTTCCTTCTGCTCAGAATGGTCAAACATCTAGTTGCCGGAGAAGAAGAAGAAAAAAAGGCTCTGATTGTTTCTCTTCTCTCTCTGTAAATATTTTCAAAGATTTGCAAGGGATTTCTTTTCACATGCTCAAAGGTAAACCTAGACGTGGGCCCAACTGTGCCTATTTCCCTTGAGAAAAGCTTGGCATTGGGTGCCCAGTGCCTTTGTCTTTGACACTGTTGTTATCACTGGGCACTCAGTGTTCCTGGTCTTCGTGGATGTTTTTTATGGTCAGGGAAGGGCTTTGTCAGTACAAGGGTGGGCAGTCTCTGGACATTTTTTTTAACTTGCAATGTTAACCTTTGGCTGAGTAACCAGTGGAACTTCCGTGACACCCTCTTCTATCTGTCCTCCTCCTTTCCTTGTCTGTCCTTTGTCCTGGAAGCATCCCATTTTTGTTCCCAGTGTGGAAACTCATAGTGAGGGATGGGGAAGGTTTCTTTGCAGACTGAACTAACTGAAAAGGGTCTGTTGTCTGACTTAGAAAAGTAAACAAGACCACCATTGTCTACTAACCATCATCTTTTAAAACAAGAGCTTTCCTGAGGAACAGGGTATTGTTTTGAGAAAGTAGCTTTTTGTAAAATGTGAAATGGCATTGTCTTATAGTCACTTGTGAGGAGTGTTTTGTGTAATGTTTTCAGCTGGTGTGGGTGCCCTTGCTGTTGTCATTGGTTAGTTGCTAACTCGTGTCTGACTCTCTGTGACCCCATGGACTATAGCCCACCAGGCTCCTCTGTCCATGGAATTTTCCAGGCAAGAATACTGGAGTGGGTTGCTATTTCCTACTCCAGGGGATCTTCCCAATCCAGGGGTTGAACCAGTGTCTCTTGCATTGGAAAGTGGAAGAGATCAAACCGAGGCCCCCTCCATTGGGAGCGCGAAATCTTAGCCACTCCACCACCAGGAAGTACCACAGTTCTTCTTCATTTTTTTTGGAAGCCAAAAATAGAAAGCCAGCAGAGGGGGAGAATACAATAAGTTTATGTCTCAAGACCTGTGTCCCCATTCCATGAGGAATCTGGGGTATTATATAAGATGAGGGCTCCCAGTCAGGAGTAGGTGAAGAGGAATGTAAGGATCTTGTATTCTTTCTGTTGCATTGTTTCAAAAACAGTCATAGGCTGGGATCAGGTAGCCCAGGAATTGGGTCTGGCAGCCCTATAGCCCGGGACTTGGGTCCATTGTCTTTTGTGTATTGTACTGTGGCCTTCTTTCAGCTAATGTTTGGAAATGCCTTGGAGGGTTGAAAATGTGCTGAACCATTTTGACTTCTTCAGTGAAGTCAGATTCAACACCTAAGGATTTTCCTGTACCTCCCAGCCTTATGCTTCTGTGGTTGGGGGAAGGTTGGCCTGCTAGTGCCAGAGGGTCTCCCGTGGAGGCGTGGGTCAGCAGTGGCCAACCCTAGGGATGAGGGTACCGCCAGCAGCAGTCCTGGAAGGTGCCCCCTGATGTAAACCCCCACAATTCTTTTTATGCAAGAAAATAAATCTTCGGTGTGTCTTTAACAGGATTTGTAGTCATAGATGAAAGAATGTCTTCCAGTTTTCCAAAAAGCAACCTATATGAGACATCAGAAAACTAATCTTTTCTGATGTTTCATTTCACTTAGATGAATCTTTTTTGAGGTTTAATTTCACTTCAAATTGCATTTTTGTTGCCAATTTGGATCTTTAATAGTTAAATTCATGCAGCCAGTCACTGTGCTGTAGGCAGATAACTAATCAAGACAAGCACAGTTTTCCCTTAGGGAACTTGCACCTAAATTTCCAAGCGCTCAATAAAGACTAAATATATATCAAGTGAAGGTTTATAATGGTGCAAAATTATAATCAACTTGATTTTCAAACAAGAGGTCTTGGTAAATAAATCATAGTATACACAAACAAGCCATTGAAAACAGTGTGTAGAAGGCATATTTAATGACTTGGAAAGGGTGAAACACGATTTTTAAGTGAAAACAAAAAGATCTCAATGTAAAATACTATGATATCACCTGAAAGTACAAGGAAGTATAAATCATTGTGGATCAGCAGAGGTTATCTCCAAACGGTATGATGAGGGGCAATTTTCATTTTTTTTCCTTTTTATAGTTTCTAGATTTTCTATAATAAATCTGTATTACTTTAGAATTTGAAAGACTAATGACCATTTCCCCCTTAATTGAAAGGAAATACATTCCTGATGTTCTCTACAATATGAAAATATGAAGCTAGTAAATTATTTTCTTTAAAAATATATATTTGGGGACTTCCCCACTGGTGGTCCAGTGGTTAAGACTTCGCCTTCCAATGCAGGGGGTACAGGTTCAATCCCTGGTTGGGGGGCTAAGATCCCACGTGCCTCAAGGCCAAAAAAACAAAACAAAAAACAGAAGCAATCATGTATCAAATTCAATAGGACTTTAAAAAATCTTTAAAATAATAATATATATGATGGCTTACCTGTGCACAAATTATCTCTGGAAGGAGACCAAGACTGCAATATTGGTTGCCTCCAGGAAGAGGAAATGAGAGGTTAGGGACACCAGTGGAAAGAAGATATTTCACTAAATATTGTTTTATGTATTCTGAATGTTATAGTGTATAAATATATAATTTATTCAGAAATGAAAGTTTGAAATTTAAGAATTTAATCATATTAGCTTAAAGCAATCTTTAGAAACCTTAATCAAGTCCTTACATTAATGTCATTGGCAATGCCCGGGATCACAACCAATATACCAAGGACTTTTCCCGACTCACTTACTACAGAGTAACTCATAAGAGCATTGTGCATTCCTAAAACACAGTCATGGCTACTCTTCCCAGGAACCTGATTGCTGTGGGTAGAATATTAAACCTAATATGATCTAATGTGGTCTGAGGGCTACAGCTGCCAAAGCAACCTGTCAGTTAATTCTGCTTACTGCACACTTGGTGATTCACTGGGTAGAGAGAAAGGGTGAAGGAAAGTCATGGATTTAATTAACTGGGTAAAATATGTTGACCTCAATGATCAAAATGGAGAGTAGCCCTTAGTAGCATCATTACTTTGATGGCCATACCAGATCTTCCTATGTGTGATGTTTCTCCATCAGTCCTGGGATGCCCTGAGCCCCCTTTCATGGACCGCTCTTTGGGACACATGTCACTGCAGGGTTGGCTTCTGTTCTGTACTGTTTGCCTAAAGCTCCGTTCAGCTGCCCCTCCCATGAAGCTCCTTCTCATTGCTCTGCTCCTGGGCCTTTCAGGCCACTTGACACTCATGTTGCACCCTGCAGTCTCAAATGAACTGATTGCTAGTGTCCTCTCCCCAGCCACCTCATCTTTCCCTTTTGAACACAGCCCTTAGCCATGTCTAAACATGAAAGAAACCAGTTAGTTTTTTAAATGCATCAGAGAATAGCCAATAACAATGTTTCTCAAACTGGACTCTCAACCCTATATTCCTGAAATTTGTTTTTGGATGTCTGTAAATGTTCTGTGGACATGTATTAATGTTGTTTTCATTTCCATTATTCATCTTTAAAAATACATAGCTATTTCTTGATGAATTCGTATATTTTTGAATGATGTCCTGTCAATCAGTGGGATTTGAAGTGACCATGTTTACCTGTGCTTATTGATGTGTTGCTGTAGCAATAAATGCCTCAAATAAGAAGACAAGAACTGGGAGAATAGCATAATTATGAAATGATGCATTCTGCCCAGTAAAGGCCAAATGATTGTCAAAGTTACCTCTATGCAAATAACTTTCACTGTGGTTTGATAGAGACCAGTGATGGGGAAAGAGAGCCTTCGTGTTGAATCCAGTAGTGAACACTGTACAGGGAACAGGCAAGCCGTAACCTCACACACAAGAGCACCATATCCTAAGAGATATCAACTTGAATTATACTGGGTTTGGTCCCTTTTTCATGTTTATTTTATAAATTTCTTTTGGTTTCACAATTGTATGTGTGCCATAAGCCCAAGGATTGTTGTTGCTGTTGTTTAGTCACTAAGTTATGTCTGACTCTTTGCGACCCCTTGGACTATAGCCCGCCAGGCTCCTCTGTCCATGGGATTTCCCAGGCAAGAATACTGGGGTGGATTAATTTGTATTGTAAGGCAATAGTGGCTGTTTTCTTTTCTTTCAAGTGAGTCCACATGTTCCTCAAGAAACTCTGGCTGTTAAGAGTCTGTCTTTGGAATGTCCCTGGTGGCCCAGAGGCTAAGACTTTGCATTTCCAATGTAGGGGGCCCGATTTCGATCCCTGATCAGGGAATTAGATCCCACATGCTGCAACTAGACCGAGTACTGCCAGATAAATAAATACACAAATATTTAAGAGTCTGTCTTTGACAGAAAACAAACTTATGGTTACCAAAGGGGGAAGTTGGGGAAATGGGATGAAGGATAAATTAGGAGTTTGGTATTAACAGATACACACTAATATTAATATGTATAAAACAGGGAAACAACAAGGGCCTGCTTGAAACCGATTGATGTCGTTTCAAGGGGGCGTCTGAAGGGCTCTGGTACCATAGTCCTTTATGTCTCGTCGCAGAGAAGAATTCCAGGAGAGCAAGGTGATGGATAAGCAGTGATTGCTTAGAATATAATGCTTGTGAGGCTTATAAGTGGGCGAGAAATGCTGTGCCCCAAGAACTTACTGGGCTACAGTTTCATAATCAAAGGAAAAAGTGTGGAGGGGGAGAAGAACTTCATTGTCTTTCTTGACTAGACATCATGTTTTTATCATCAATTCTTCCTCCAGGTTGAGCAGGGGAGTTTTCTTATCCCCGCGTGGTCAAGCTAGGTCTACAAACTATGGTTTTTCCTGTGTGCAGAGAGAATGTCCTAGGGATCATTAACTTACTGAGCTCACTGGCCGTTATGTGGGTCTTGGGCCACCATGGTTTTATTGTTTGGGGGCATGTCCCATGCTTCTATTGCACGATTTTGTTGCTAAGCAAGCCGCTTGGTTTTGTGATTAAGCAAACCTGCTTTCTTGAGTAATCATTAACTTACAAGAGTGTCCCATATTTTTCTAGTTATCAACTAATAAGTCATTTATTTTGTCCCTTCGTTTTGTCCCTATCATACTATATATAGCACAGGGTGCTATATTCAATATCTTGTAATAACCTATAAAGAAAAAGAAGCTGGAAAAGAATAGATATAAATATATAACATTATATAACCGAATATGTAACTGAATCACTTTGCTATACATCTGAAACTAACACAACATTGTAGTTCAGCTATACTTTAGGTTTTTTTAGAGTCTGTCTCCAGACTTGTCTACCATATGCACTGATGTTCTAAAAGTTAGTGACTGTATTTGGTTGGTTTCCTTTCTATACCACCTACTATGGTAGCTAGCAATGTCTATAATCATTATAGACATTATGACAGACAGTAAGTGTTACGTTAGTATTGCCCTTTTACAGTATTTCAGACACCGTGGCAAGTTTCACGTTGGTGTTTTTCAGTGAACCTATCTTCAAGTCCCACATCATCAAAACTATTCCAGAGCATCATTATCCTTTATAAAATCTCTTGTCTTGGTTGGAAAAATCTTAACTGGTATCTTGGCCCTTGGTGATAATTATTCCAATAAATACTCTCTGAGAGAAAATTTTATGGTGCATGCTTTTTATAAATATATGTGTAGGCAGATGGGTCCCTCATCCCCTATTCTCAGCACACACATTATCTCACTAAGGGCCTCGAGACATCCATTGTCTGATGCCTACCAGCATGTGGTACCAAGCCTGGTGGACCCACCAGACGAAACCAAAGAAAATCAAATAATGAGTGAAGGAGGAGGAATAGCCCAAGAAACCCCCCAAACAGATCTACCTACCAGTTCACGTTCCTTTAGTAGGTTAATTATATTTCCTCACTTTTGCAGCTAAAGAAAGAATTCTCAATTTTGACAAGAATTTGATGAATTTACTCGTATATGGTAGTTCAGAATATGTCTTCTTAAATGTTCTACTGCTCAAAGCAGGTATGGTCAAAATGGCATTCCTTTGTACTCATCAATTTTCAGCTCCTCATTAATTTTGTCATCATTATTCTTGATGATATGATCTTCACTATTACATGGATATGAACCACTTGCTCATGTGTTCTAAGCTCAAAACACAACAGAACAACCTACTTCTTTACTCTCTTTCTCAAGACAAGAAGGAGTTGGCAGTTTCAGTCTCCTGAAACTGAGATCCAGTACTGTTCAGAGTAAACCCAAGGAAAGGGGAAGTGAAATGAACGCTCTTTGTGGCCAAAAGAACTTACTAACATTTGCTCTCATCACTAAAATCTTAGTGAACATAAGTGAGTTCCCAAAATTTCCCTGTTCAGGCGATCTGGCCCACTCCTCTATGCTTCTCTCTCTCCATCCAAAAAGCTGTCATACTCAAGAAAGCTACAACCGTTATCATTTAGGTGCTGAAAATTAAAACTAGCTGTAAGCCATGTACAATCACCACAGTTGTGTGAAAATGCACTAAAATTAGATTAACCAGGACAAACCTTTAGAAATGACCACTTCTTCCAATCAAACTTGTGCTTCAGGGTAGTATGGATTATTAAGATAGTATGGATTATTAAGGTAGTATGGATTATCAGCAATAGCTGAACAAGTTGAAGAGAAACAGTTAATTCTACAGAGGTCTTTTATGACATTTATGTATAATTTCCATAAAAGAGCAGTTCTCAAAATGTGAGCCATGAAACCCTAGGGGTTCCGGAGAACTTTAGTAACTCAGATGGTAAAGCATCTGCCTGCAACGCAGAAACCCCGGGTTTGATCCTGGAGAATTCCATGGACAGAGGAGCCTGGCAGGCTACAGTCCATGGGGTCACAAAGAGTCGGACACAACTAAGTGACTAATATACACACACAAATTTAAAGCTATTTTTATAGTAATATTAAGATTGTCTTCATCACTGTGTTGACATTATTATTGATGTCACAAAAGCAGCAGTAGCTAAAACTGTTAGCATGTTAGCAGGGAGCCATGCAGTGGCTCCACGTTGTACTGGAAGTCATTATATTCTTCTCCACTCTACAGAAGCTCCAATACTTTGGCCACCTAATGTGAAGAGCTGACTCATTGGAAAAGACTCTAACGCTGGGAGAGATTGAAGGCAGGAGGAGAGGGGATGACAAAGGATGAGATGGGTGGATGGAATCACCGACTCAATGGACATGAGTTTGAGCAAACTCCGAGAGACCTGAAGGGAAGGGAAGCCTGGCGTGCTGCAGTCCATGGGGTTGCAAAGAGTCAGACACGACTTAGCAGCTGAACAACTACGTACAAGGGGGAAAAAAGACAATTTCACTTGTTTTGTCTTTTTTTGGCTGCACTTTGTACTATGTGAGATCTTAGTTCCTTCGCCAGGGACCAAAACTATGCCCCTTGCATTGGAATTTTGGAGTCTTAACCACTGAACTCCTAGGGAAGTCCCAAAGACAATTTCATTTAAGAATGCCCTTTATGGGCAATAAATTTATTCGCCTTTTTAAATTTCAACTTTTGAGTTATTTTCAAATTAAAATTATTTATTTTATTAAAACATGTATCATGACAAAATAGGAAGTACATCGCTGTATACCAAAGTAACAATGCCTTTCCGCCCCCCAAAAAATCAATTGAGAGAGTGTGTTGTGAATTGAACTTTTTTCCATAGAACATAGCCACTTTTTTCCCAGAACACCACTTTTACCCGAAAGAACCACTGATAGACAAACTGTGATTATTCAAGATTGGGTATTTGGTTGATGTTTTCTTGGAAGTGAGTAAAATGAGCCTGTCACTTTAAGAATACTACTGACAGTACTTGTTACTCATGATAAAATTTATGATCTCAAATGAAAATCAGAATTTTAGAGGATTACTGTCCACCACCATGAACATGACAGCTTTTCAACATCTAAATATTTTTCTGATGACATTGATTATAACATTAACAGCTATGATTGCTTTAAATATTATCTGCTGAATTATGTCACTATTTGAAATCTCTGTATAACTCCATGAACCAATGTTTTCCGAATGACCAACACATGATATTATAAAATTATGGGTGGTCAAAAGAGACCATTCAAAGGCAGACCAATGAATTTAATATAACCCAGAACAACATTGCTATAGTATTTGATTTCATATTACAAAATCAAATGGAATTTACCCTAGGAATGCAACTTTGGTTCAATGTAATATACTTTATTAATAGAATAAAAGACAAAACCCACATGATTATCTCAATAAATTCAGAGAAGCACTTCACAAAACCCAACATCCTTGTGTGATAAAAACACAACAAACTAGAAATAGAAGGGGATTTTCTCAACCTGATAAAAAGCATTGATGAAAAACCCACAGCTAACATCAGACCATATTGAAAGACTGACTACTTTCTCCTATATCAGGAACAAGACAAGGATATCTGCTTTGGCACTTATATTCAATATTATACTGGCAGTTCCAGCCAAGTCAATAGGCAAATTCATGGAGACAGAATGTATAATAGATTGGCAGTTGCTTAGAGTAGGGCCTTGAGGGTGAAAGATAAGGGAAATTAGGAGTGAATGCTACTGGCTTCCCAGGTTACGCTACTGGTAAAGAACCCATCTGAGAATGCAGGAGACATAAGAGACCCAGGTTCAATCCCTGGGTTGGGAAGATCCCCTGGAGGAGGGAATGGCAACACTCAGTATTCTTGCCTGGAGAATCCTCATGGACAGAGGAGCCTGGCAGGCTATAGTACATAGGGTCGCAAAGAACTGGACATGACTGAAGCAACTTAGCATGCATATTAATGGGTACAAAGTTTCTTCTCAGGGTAATGAAACTGTTCTAAAATTAATTGTGATGGTTATGCAACTCTGTGAACATACTGAAAACTGTTGAATTATTTACTTTAAATAGGTAAACTGTATGATATGTGAATTATATCTCATCTACTTTTGTTTGAAAAAGCAAGAGAGCTCCAGAAAAACATCTATTTCTGCTTTATTGACTATGCCAAAGCCTTTGATTGTGTGGATCACAATAAACTGGAAAATTCTGAAAGAGATGGGAATACCAGACCACTTGACCTGCCTCTTGAGAAACCTATATGCAGGTCAGGAAGCGACAGTTAGAACTGGACATGGAACAACAGACTGGTTCCAAATAGGTAAAGGAGTACGTCAAGGCTGTATATGGCCACCCTGCTTATTTAACTTATATGCAGAGTACATTATGAGAAACGCTGGGCTGGAGGAAGCACAAGCTGGAGTCAAGATTGCCAGGAGAAATATCAATAACCTCAGAGATGCAAATGACACCACCCTTATGGCAGAAAGGGAAGAATAACTAAAGAGCCTCTTGATGAAAGTGAAAGTGGAGAGTGAAAAAGTTGGTTTAAAGCTCAACATTCAAAAATGAAGATCATGGCCTCCGGTCCCATCACTTCATGGGAAATAGATGGGGAACCAGTGGAAACAGTGTCAGACTTCACTTTTCTGGGCTCCAAAATCACTGCAGATGGTGACTGCAGCCATAAAATTAAAAGACGCTTACTCCTTGGAAGGAAAGTTATGACCAATCTAGATAGCATATTCAAAAGCAGAGACATTACTTTGTCAACAAAGGTCCATCTACTCAAGGCTATGGTTTTTCCAGTGGTCATGTATGGATGTGAGAGTTGGACTATAAAGAAAGCTGAGTGCCGAAGAATTGATGCTTTTTAACTGTGGTGTTGGAGAAGACTCTTGAGAGTCCCTCGGACTGCAAGGAGATCCAACCAGTCCATCCTAAAGGAGATCAGTCCTGGGTGTTCATTGGAAGGACTGATGCTGAAGCTGAAACTCCAGTACTTTGGCCACCTGATGCGAAGAGTTGACTCATTTGAAAAGACCCTGATGCTGGGAAAGATTGAGGGCAGGGGGAGAAGGGGATGACAGAGGATGAGATGGTTGGATGGTGTCACCAACTCAATGGACATGGGTTTGGAGGACTCCGGGAGTTGGTGATGGACAGGGAGGCCTGGCATGCTGCGGTTCATGGGATCGCAAAGAGTCGGACATGACTGAGCAAGTGAACTGAACTGAACTTTTGTTCTTAATTACTTCTTTTGGGGTATTCTGGGTCTTCAGACTTCTCAGGTGGCTCAGTGGGTAAAGAATCCACCTGGAATGCAGGAGACATAGGAGACATGGGTTCAGTCCCTGGATTGAGAAGATCCCCTGGAGGAGGGCATGGCAACCCACTCCAGCGTTCTTGCCTGGAGAATCCTATAGACAGAGGAACCTGGCTAGAGTCCATGGGGTCACAAAGAATCAGACATGACTGAGGCGACTTAGCATGCACGCATGCATGCTGGGTCTTCATTGCTGTGCAGCTTTTTTCTAGTTGCAGTGATCAGGGGTTTCTCATCTCTTATTGGGGAGCATGGACTGTAGGCACATGGGCTTCAGTAGTTGCAGCCCGTGGACTCAGTGGTTGTGGCCACCTGGTCTCTAAAGCACAGGCTCAGTAGTTATGGTATGGGCTTAGTCGCTGGGCATCTGGGATCTTCCCAGACTAGGAATAGAACCCACGCATTGGCAGGTGGATTCTTTAATGAGCCACCAGGGAGACCCTCTCATATCGTCTTTTAATATATTTATTTATTTTTAACTGAAGGATAATTGCTTTACAATATTGATTTGATTTCTGCCATACATCAACATGAATTAGCCATAGATGTACATATGTCCCCTCCCTCTTGAACATCCCTCCCACCTCCCACCCTTTCCTACCCTTCCAGGTTGTTACAGAGCCCTAGTTTGAGTTTTCTGAGTCACACAGCAAATTCCCATCGGCTGTCTGTTTTACATATGGTAGTACGTATGTGTCAATGCTACTCTGTCCATTCATCTCACCCTCTCCTTCCTACCGCCTGCCCTTGTCCATAAGTTTGTTCTCTATGTCTATATCTCCATTGCTGCTCTGCATACAGGTTCATTAGAACCATCTTCCTAGATTTCATATATATATATATGTTATCTGTTTTTCTCTTTCTGACTTACTTCACTCTGTATAATAGGCTCTAGGTTCATCCACCTCATTAGAACTGACTCAAATGCAAAAGTAGATATGAGAATCTAAATGCTTTCTGTTGAGACAGTCATTCAAGAGACTGGCAAAAATGTAAAACAATGCCACACTTCTCACTAAAATTTTTGTTTTAGAAACTACCCTTATTTTTCTTAAAAATATCTTGTTTATGTTAGCATGTAATGTTTACTGTTGTTTTTAAATGAATGGAATATTTAAAATGTTTTTAGCTTTAACTTGACATATGATAAATATCAGTAAGTGTAAGATACATAAACTGTTATAAGCATGTGAGATAATAAATGAGGCCATGATATGAAAATGTATAGAGAAAGTGAAATGAATTGAATAAAGAAATTCCAAGGTAAGAACATTTAGCATTTACCTACTTGTAATTGTTTTTGTTGTTTAGTCGCTAAGTGGTATCTGACTCTTTCGCGACCCTCTGGATTGTAGCCCACCAGGCTCCTCTGTCCATAGGCTTTTCCAGGCAAGAATAGTGGAGTGGATTGCCATTTCCTTCTCCAGGGGATCTTCCCAACCCAGGAATCAAAGCCACATCTCCTGTATTGCAAGCCGATTCTTTACCACTGAGCCACCTTGGGAAGCCCTATATTAGTAGTAGGTACTATCAAAAGAAAAAAAAATACTGATAAAAAAATTGTTTTCAATTTTTGCCTTCCTTTTATGTCAGTATTCTTTTTCTCCCCCAATATTGTATTTTTATTGTAATATAATTGCTTTACAATGTTGTGTTAGTTTCTGCTGTATGATGAAGAGAATCATCCATGTGAGTACATACATCCCCTCCCTCTTGCAAATGCTTGGAACTTTATTTAAAAACAACAAACAAACAAATGCCCTTTTCCATTATTTGAAAAAACATATACTCTCAAAATTTAAAGTATATTTAGAGTAACTATAGATTCGTTTAGAAAAAAAAAGCCTAGCAAAATGAATGTGCCTCTTTTTGTATATTTTAAGGCTAAATTGTATTCTCCAAGGTATCTTTAAAACTATTTTCATCTCGTGGGGCTTTAGTTAGCTGGTGATGTAATAATAGCCCTGCCATGAAGGAGAACGTCAGTGATGTCCATCGGTCGATGCCAGATCCAACAAATGGTTGCCGTGAGGACAACAGTGCCCAAGTGGACCGTGCCCAAAAGAATCAAGTTTCCAGGCATTCAGTGGACATTTTAGTTTGTTTCTGTTTGCACTGAAAGTTAGCAACCGCCCACAGCAACTCTCCAGGAATTAGAAACAAAGGTCCCTAGGCTTGTCAAACATTCTCCATGGTTATCGAAGCCTTCTTGCTAATGAAGCGTGTGTGACTTCAGTTGACAAAGTCAGCGTACTGGGTGTTCTTTCTCTGGAAAGCTGTGCTGTTCTCCTGCTCCTCCCTAACCCCTGACTCCCAGCCCCTCCTGGCCATCTGCATGGCCACCTGCTCCTCTTTCGTTATATGATGAGTTAAGAGCTGAATACGGCTGACCTTTCAAAGTCAGAGCACAGAACCTCCCCACACACCAGGCTTTCACTAAAAGGTGTGAATTGGGTAGAACTGGGATTGGAAAAGGATTGAATAAAATAAAGGAACAGGCCAATTCAAAGGGACAGAAATTAAACTAATGGCACTCAGGACCTGAGGACGGAAAGAATGGGAAGTGACTGCTAACGGGTTTCTTTTCTGGGAGATGAAAATGTCCTGGAATTCGATAGTGGTGACGGTGACACAATGCTGTAAATATGCTAAAAAACCACTGAATGATACACTTTTTTTTCTTTTTAGTTTTTTTTTTTGGGGGTGAAGGGGAGGGAATAACGTCTTTCTTGAATCTGTTACAATACTGCTTTTGTTCTGTGTTTCTGGTTTCTTGGCCAAGAGGCATGGGGGATCTGAGCTCCCAGACCAGGGATCGAACCCACACCTCCTGCATTAGAAGGCAAAGTCTTAACGACTGGACCACCAGGGAAGTCCCTACACGGTACACTTTAAAGAGATGGATTTTATAGTATATGTATTAAATCCCAGTCAGTCAATAAATGAGCGTTGGTTCACTGGCCAGAAATAGTGGAGGGAAAAGGGCAGTTGAGTAACATGAAGGGCTTGTTCACAGGGATTTTGGCTGCAGTTTTTTCTTCAACTGAAAACTTGATTTGGGGGCAGGACTAGGTAGTTTAAAAAATCTTTCATGTGAGATAGTTTCTCTCTCTGAAATGGAGGAGAAGGCAGAGAGCTATTTTTCTGATGTTTGAAGATTAGATTACATGTGTATAGATTTATACAGGTTAATACTTGACTTTAGTCTGGGAAAACTATTGAAAGATTGGGTGACTCTTAGGACTGCTCTAATGTAATTTTAAAGCCTATATAGTCTTTTAAAGGCTGTGTGTGTGTGTTTGTGTGTGTGTTAGTCCCTTAGTCATGTCCAACTCTTTACGACCTCATGGACTATAGCCTGCCAGGCTCATCTGTCCCTGGAAATCTCCAGGCAAATATACTGGAATAAGTTGCCATTTCCTTCTTCAGAGGATCTTCCTCACCCAAGGATCGAACCTGGGTCTCCTGCATTGCAAGAGGATTCTTAACCGTCTAAGCCACCAGGGAAGCCCTACTTTAGTGGCTATCTAGATAGCCTTTTGGAGAAGGAAATGGCAACCCACTCCAGTATTCTTGCCTGGAGAATCCCAGGGACGGGGGACCCTGGTGGGCTGCTGTCTATGGGGTCGCACAGAGTCAGACACGACTGAAGCAACTTAGCAGCAGCAGCAGATAGCCTTTTAAATAGCCTTTAAAATAAAATAAATGGATATGTATTTTAAAGGATATGAATATATTGGGAGCAGAAGTAGACTTCAGGACACATCTCTAGGCAAGAGCAGGAGGCAGAGTTCTCAGTGGAAGGAAGGATTGTTTGGGCCATTTATTCAGAGCCAAACATGAAGGAAATCGGGGCTTCAACCGATTGAGGAGCTCCAACCAACGAGATGTCCCTGCCCCTCAGATTGCCCATCCTCCACCATCCTTCCTTGAGTGTCCAAATCAGGGAAGTAAGAAGATCAAAAGCTCAAAGCATTTTCTAAAACAAGTGTCTGTACCCTAATCTAGTTTGACTTCTCCAGTAAATAGGCTGTTGTGTTGATAAAGAAGAGGGTTCTAAGGGGACCCTGGCCACTACCAGGAAGTAGACCAGAGGGAGGGCTAGCAAACCCACTGGGTGGACTTGCATTCATCCTGGTAGAAGCTGTCCTGGGGAGGGAATTCACCCTGAAGAAGAAGGAGACACAGCAATGTGGAACCAGCATAGATGTTGCCTGTGAATTTGATCCCTCTGAGCATCAAGAAAGGAAGGCAGTGAGGCCCTGATTGTGTATCTCTAATGCTTCAGTTTGGAGAAGGAAATGGCAATCCACTCCAGTGTTCTTGCCTGGAGAATCCCAGGGATGGGGGAGCCTGGTGGGCTGCCGTCTATGGGGTCACACAGAGTCGGACACGACTGAAGTGACTTAGCAGCGCCTTTCCTGGACTTCAGTTTGAGCTCCAGGAATAGAAGGGGCAATGAGTAAATATCTAGGGAGATATTTGTGAGATAGGGGCAGCTCTAGCTGAATGTAATGCAAAAAGGGGAGTGGCATTCTGATTTCAACGAAGCTAAGCTCACCCCGAGGACCAACACCTGTACTGCTATTTCGGGTATCTCTAGGCTCTGCCAGTTGGACGTGGGTGGCTGCTATGTATTTCCTACCTCACAACTTCACAACCAGATGGTACCTAACGATCGGTGCTAGGCTTAGACCAGATTCTGCCACATGTACAAACTGCATTAGCCAACTAGGCTCCAAAAGTCACACAACCGGTTTTGTGACCTCAGTGAGGTTTCCTTCTCTGTGTCATTTGCTCTGATACACACTGAGTTTGTTTCTTAGGGCTGCGCTAACAAAATACCACAGCCTTGGTGGTTTGAAACAGCAGAAATGTATTCTCTCATAGTTCTGGAGGCTAGAAGTCTGAAACCAGGGTGTGAGCAGGGTCCCCTTCTCTCTGAGATGCTGGATAGGACCCTTCCTTTCCTTTCTTGGCTTCCAGAGGTGGCCGGCAATCTTGGTGCAACCGGGCTTGCAGCTGCATCACTCCCATCTCTGCCTCCATCATCACATGGTCTTCTCCCTGTGTGACTCTTCTCTTCTTACAAGAACACCCACCAGTAATATCAGGTTAGACTCCAGGATGACTTCATCTTAATTTGATTCCATCTGCAAAGGCCTTATTTCCAAAGAGGTCATATTCACAAGTATCAGGGGTTGAGAATGTCAACTAGTCTGGAGGACACAATTCAATCATGACCCACACTTTGGAGAAAGGGTCACTCCAGAACGGACACAACGATGTCCTGACTACACGGCCAGCCAGGCTGCTGGTTAAGCCACGTGAAAATGTCCTTGGTATAAGGGAGACCAAGCAGGGTCCTAGATCTTGGTCTAACTGGCAAGTGGTAAGACAGTGGCGTCTTCTGATTTTGTGCCCCCGTTATGCAACAACCAAACTCATAACTTGAGCAGCTTCGATTACCTGGGAGAAAAATAATTTCTAACATCCCTTATATTAATTAACCCTCTAGGGTAGCGTTTCTTAAGTATTTTGCATGTGGACCCCTTTGGCAATCTGGAAAAACCATGGACCCCTTCTTAGGAAAAAAAAAATAGCTTTCAAATGAATAAAATAAAATACATAAGATTATAAAGGAAACCAATTCTATTAAAATACAGTTCTCAATTTTTTTTAAGTTTGTGTAACACTTGACGATCATGTATGATAGTCAGAAGTGAGTGAAGTAAGTCAGAAAGAGAAAAACAAATATTTTACATTAACACATATATGTGGAATCTAGAAAAAATTGGTACAGATGAACCCATTTGCAAAACAGAAATAGAGACACAGACCCAGAGAACAAACATATGGACACCGAGGGGAGAAATGGCGAATGGGATGAACTAGAAGATTGTGATTGACACAAATACAGTATTGATGCTATGTATACAATAAATAACTAATGAGAACCTACTGTACAGCACAGGGAGCGCCACTCGGTGCTCTGTGGTGACCTAAATGGGAAGGAAATCCAAAAAAAATTAGGGGATATTTGTATTTGTATAGCTAATTCCCTTTGCTGTACAGCAGAAACTAATACAATATTGTAAAGCAACTATACTCCAATCAATTTTTTTAAAATAAACCAGAAAAAGAAATGAGATCGATGGTTATTAGAAAGGAGGAAATACTTTCAAGACTAGTAATTGAGTACTTAAAAAATAGAAAAATAGGTAACAAGATCTAGTGGCACGTCTAATAATTACTGTGATTTTAAGGTAGGAATGAGTATAAACAATATTTGGTGGTGTCTGAAACCATTGTAACATCAATGCAAATACCTGAGATATTTGCTGGGGCAGATTTGGCACTTTCCTTCTACTGCTGTTTGCTGCCTACTTTTACAGTGAAAGTGCAAGTCACTCAGTCATGTCCGACTTTTTGTGACCTCCATGGACTATACAGTCCATGGAATTCTCCAGGCCAGAATAGTGGGGTGAGTAGCCTTTCCTTCCTCCAGGGGATCTTCCCAACCCAAGGATCGAACCCAGGTCTCCCACATTGCAAGCAGATTCTTTACCAGCTAAGCCACCAGAGAAGCCCAAGAATACTGAAGTGGGTTGCCTTTCCCTTCTCCAGCAGATCTTCCTGACCCAGGAATCGAACCAGGGTCTCCTGCATTGCAGGTAGATTCTTTACCAACTGAGCTATCAGGGAAGCCCTGATAGAAGGGAAATGCAATTTTTCAGTTTGAGGAGAGTGAAAGTGAAGATGTAATTTCCTTCCCATCCAAATTCACAGACTTGATGAATGCTATCCTTAGCCTCCTGGGAGGTCAATGGACTTCAGGTGAAGCAGTCCTGACCCCAGTGGGTACAGAGAGTTTATAGTCCTGATCAGAAAGCTTCAAAAGTTAACCGACAGCCCCGAGGGAGGAAAAACTTAATGCCATTGCATTGTCTGCCCTGAATCATTTTAATGTGCATGCTCATTCACTCACTTGTGTCCGACCCTTTGCGACCCTATGGACCTGTAGCTCTCTAGGCTCCTCTGTCCATGGAATTTTCCAGGCAAGAATACTGGTGTGAGTTGCCATTTCCTCCTCCAGGGGACCTTCTTGACCCAGGGATCAAATCCATGTATTCTTTGTCTCCTGCATTCTTTACGATTGATTGGGTGGATTCTTTACAATTGCATCACCTTAGGTTATAAATCCTTTAATTTAATAGAATTTTAGGAGGTGAAGCCAGGCAGAAGCTGCAGATGCAGGAGTCCTGGCCAAAATAGGAGGAGTGGGGGTCTCAGAGAAACAGTAGCACTGCCTGCAGGAAGCAAGGCAGAAGTGGACCTAAAAACAGCTGGGAAGTGTAGGAGATGGGCCTGACCAGTAGACAGGGCTGCACTGAAAAATTAAAACTGTAGACATAGTCAACACCATTTGGTAATTGACTAGATGTGTATATAAATTCTTGGAAAATACCCCTGGGCACTCTAGAAATTACCTGAGGACATTCCTATATCACTTGGTGGTTAGCTAAAATCAACGAAGTGTACATTATATTAGAATATTTCAGGTGGGTTTCATCTACAAATAGCACAGTTTCAAAGCTTGAAAGCCTGTCGTTTGACAATCTACTCGAGGTTTTTAAAAAACTTAAATTTCAGAATATATCAGCTTGCTTCACTGATGATGCCCTCAGAGAAGTAGGGTTTGTTTTTTGTTTTTTTTTTTTTAAGCAGAAGAGAACCTTTCAGCAAAGAATTATGTGTGGTGTGTGCTCAGTCGCTCAGTCATGTCTGACTCTTTGTGACTCCAGGGACTGTAGCCCCCCTAGCTCCTCTATCCATGGGATTCTCCAGGCAAGAATACTGAAACAGATTGCCCTTTTCTCCTCCAGGGGATCTTCCCAACCCAGGGATCAAACCCACGTCTCCTGCACCTCCTGCATCAGCAGGTGGATTCTTTACCACTGAGCCACCTGGGAAATCCAGAGAACCATGGAGTAACTCATTTTCTATTACATTTAATCTGTGGCACCCATTCAGAAATGTTCAAAATAGCCCTTTAGCACATCTTTTGTCATATTCTGCACTTACTCAAGTGTGATGGAGGCTGAGTAAATGGTATTGCTGGCCATGGTGGGTGGGGCCTGATGGCCAATCTAGTCTCTAAATTTCTTGTTTTTCAATTTTGTCTGGTCCTCTGTTGGCATAGTGTCTGAGGCAGGGGCCTTGTAAAATAGCAAGTAAAGCATCCAGCCTCTGTTTTAGGGAAGATTTCTCCATCCAACCATCTGGGGCTTAATAATCCACTGTCCAGGATCACTTTTCTGAACAGCCGTGCCTTGGAAGACGGCCCAGGCTGGACACCAGGAGACCTGATGTTATAACAGCCTTGCTGGGGATTAGCTATCTGACCTTGGAAAAGTCCTTTAATCTCTTGGGGTTTAAGTTTCCTCTCTACTAAATCACTGAAGAACTTAATCAAAATAGTACTTAAAAATGGAAACTTGGAACTAGATAGAAACTCTTTATGCACATCATTTTAGAGATTTGAAATAAAACAACATATCCAATAGAATTTTAACCAATATGCGTTATTATTAAATTTCAATTACTTTTATTCATTAATAATTGACAGTATTATTTCAATATCATGGCTAATACTGCTTTGCTGGACATAAATTGTTGCTTACAACTGGGATGTAATTTTCCAGAGCACTGCCTCTACCACTGTGTTCGCTTTGATGACTCTGTTCTCCCATCATTCTCTTCTTTTGAACTATTGTGAAACTTTCTTCAAAGCCATGGCGTCATTTGGACTTGACTTTGGAAGAATGCACTGTTTACGTATTATGTTCTCCTTTCTCTTTTCTGCTGAGCCTGCAATTATTAAAGTAAAACAGTATGGCACCAAACGACACTGCGCTCAATGACCATATCTTCACAAGGAGTTGTCCAGATAATCCCAAATGTGTTTGCAGTAGTATTTTTAGTGGGTATTATTAGGTTACCATTGAAATAAAAACCACACAAGCATTTTTTTTTTGAAATTTTTATTTTGTATTGGGGTATAGCTGATTAACAATGTTGTGATGGTGTCAGGTAAACAGTGAAAAGGCTCAGCCATACATATATTAATACGTGTATCCATTCTCCCCCAAAACTCCCCTCCTATCCAGGCTGCCATGTAACAGAGTTCCCTGTGCTACACAGTAGGTCCTTGTCAGTTATCCATTCTAAATATAGCAGTGTGTACATGTTGATCCCAAACTCCCCAGCTCTCCCTCTCCCACAGCCTTAAATCTGTCCTGCTAGTCTGTGAGTGTTTCTGTTTTGTGTGTGTGCTCAGATGCTTCAGCCGTGTCTGGCTCTTTGTGACTCTGTGGACTGTAGCCCACCAGACTCCTCTTGTCCACAGGGTTATCCCAGCAAGAATACTGGAGTGGGCTGCCTTTTCCTCCTCCAGATCTTCCTGACTCAGATCAAACCCGTGTCTCCGGTGGCTCCTGCATTGGCAGGTGGATTCTTCACCACTGAGCCACGTGGAACACCACTTGGGGTGTGTTTTAAGTAATTCATTTGAAAACACAAGCGTTTTAAATTTCTTAAAAATTCACAATTCCCTGCGGTCTCAGTTTGAGAAATTGTTGCATCAGGACTTTATAGTGGCCTTGGCAGAATCTTCCTCTAATGCCTGCATGATACCTCTCAGGAGAACATAACACATACATTAGGCCCTCAGTCCTTCTGAAGTGTTTCTGGAAATCAAGATATGGAACTCATGATCCAGTAGGTTTCCAAATGTCAAGAGACACAAGGTAATGCCCAGAAAAGAAATGCCCGTGTCCTCTCTTACAGAACTCCAATCCCCATTCCCTGCTTTCCAAAAAATATTTAAGAAAGAAAAATAGAGGGACTTCCCTGGTGGTCCAGTGGCTAAGACTCTGCACTTCCAATGCGGGGAGCCTGGTGAGGGAACTAGATCCCACATGCCACAACTAAGAAATGGCCCAGCCAAATAGATAAATAAATGTTTTTTAAAAAGGAAAGAAAGAAAATAGATCAGTAGGGTCCAGAGACCAAAAGGAGTTACTACAGTGAAGAAAAAAAAAAAAGTATGGTATGAAACTTACCTCTTGGCCTCCGGATATGTGATACTCCCTGGAGTTGGGCACAGCAACCCACTCCAGTATTCTTGCCTGGAGAATCCTATGGAGAGAGGAGCCTGGCAGGCTACCATCCATGGGATCACAAAGAGTCGGACATGACGGAAGTGACTTAGCACGCACATCATAGCAAAAGCTCATGAGACTCACAAAGAGAAGCTCATGGTGGCCATTCTGAAGTGTGCTCATGGATGAGAGAGCAGCCTTCACAACAGAGCTGAAGGGCTGCAACCTCTGGAAACAGCTTACAGTACACGAGAAAGCCATCAGCACCTCCAAGGTAGGGCTGACCTTCAGAGTGCAGCCCTGAGGCTCATACCTCAGCGTGAGAACAAGGTGAAGGCAGTGCTCTCAGGCTCAGGCTCAGGAAGGTGCGCTCGGCATCAGAAGGGTTATGACAGGGAAGCCAGCTGCCGCACAGGAAGTGCAGAGTCCACTGGCGGCCTGGCAGGGCGTGTGGATCCTGAGTGACACTGTCAGCCTCGGTAGGAGGTTGGCCACTGTCACAGAGAAGCAGAGGATGTGCCTGTCCCTGAGCTGGGGGAGGAGGACCCAGAGGCCCAGGCCATTCAGTGGCAAAGCAGCTGCCAGCACCAGCGGTAGCAGGAACTCTGGCAAAGTCCAGCCACTCTCAGATTTTATGGAGCACTAAATACCTGGGAAGCATTGGGGTGGGTTGGTTTGTTTGCTTCTCACGGATACACTTCTTGGGACTTTCCTGGCGGTCCAGTGGTTAGTAGCTAAGATCTCATGTGTCGTTGTTCAGTGCCTAAGTCGTGTCCAGCTCTTTAGGACCCCGTGAACTGCAGCACTCCAGGCTTCTCTGTCCCTCACTATCTCCTGGGTTTGCTTAAACTCAGGTCCATTGAGTCAGTGATGCCATCCAACCATCTCATTCTCTGTCGCCCTCTTCTCCTTCTTCCTTCAATCTTTCTCAGCTTCAGGGTCTTTTCCAGTGAGTCAGCTCTTCACATCAGGTGGCCAAAGTATGGGGACTTCAGCTTCAGCATCAGTCCTTTCAGTGAATATTCAGGGTTGATTTCCTTTAGGATTGACTGGTTTGACCTCACCTACTTCATGGCCAAAAACCAAAACATAAAACAGAAGCAATATTGTAACAACTTAAAGACTTTAAAAAATGGTCCACATAAAAAATTCTTTAAAAAACTAAACAAAAAGGGTAGACTTCTTTCTTCTTAAAAAAAAAATTATTTATTTATTTTAATTGAAGGTTAATTACTTGACAATATTGTGGTGGTTTTTGCCATACATGGATATGAATCAGCCATGGGTGTACATGTGTCCCTCCATCCTGAACCCCCCTCCCACATCCCTCCCACCTCCCTCCCCGTCCCATCCCTCTGGATTGTCCCAGAGCACCAGCTTTAGGCCTATGAGGACAATTGCTGAGTTGCTTAGTGTGTTTAGTCTTTTAAGAAACTGTCACAAAGTCTTTCTGCTGTACCATTTTACATTTCCATCAGCAAGGTGTAAGTGTTATTCTGAGATGTGTAAGGAAAGGAAAAGGAACTGGATATCTAAAACAATTTGAGAAAGAAGAGTACACTAGGAATGTTTTACAGTTTTCAGTATATAAGGCCTGAATATGTGTTAGATTTACACTTGTTTCTCTTTCTTTAATGATTGTAAATGATAGTGCATTTAAATGTTTAGGTTCCATGTGTTTGCTGTTAGTATCCAAATATACTACTGATTTTTTTTCGGCTGCGTTGGATCTTCTTTGCTGCAAGCAGTCTTTCTCTAGTTGTGCCAAGCGGGGGCTACTCTCTAGTCCAGTGTGCAGCTCTCTCATTTTGGTGTCTTCTCTCGTTGCAGAGCACAGGCTCTAGGCACGCAGGCTTCAGTAGCTGCAGCTTCTGGGCTATACAGCACAGGCTGAGTAATTGCGCTGCACGGCTTAGTTGCCCCACAGCATGTGGAAGCTTCCTGGGCCAGGGATCCAACTGGTGTTCCCTGCATTGGCAGGTGGATTCTTAACCACTGGACCACCAGGGAAATCTTACAGTTGATTTTTGCATATTGATCTGCATCCTGCAATTTTGCTTAACTCACTTATTAGTTATAATTTTTTTGTCTTCTGGTTTCGGTAGGTTCCCTGCAGTTTCCTTGTAGACAAGCATGTCCTCTGCAAATAGGGACAACTTTAGTTCTTTCTCTCTGATCTGTATGCCTTTAACTTCTTTTTCTTGCCTCATTATACTGACCTTCCAGCACTATGCTGAATAAGAGTGGTGAGAAAGGACATTCTTGCTTTATTACTGATCTCAGGGGGACAGCAGTCTTTCACCATTTAGTACAATCTAAGGTATAAGGTTTTGTAAATGTTCTTTACTCCGGAGAAGGCAATGGCACCCGACTCCAGTACTCTTGCCTGGAAAATCCCATGGACGGAGGAGCCTGGTGGGCTGCAGTCCATGGGGTTGCTAAGGGTCAGACACGACTGAGCGACTTCACTTTCACTTTTCATTTTCATGCATTGGAGAAGGAAATGGCAACCCACTCCAGTACTCTTGCTGGAAAATCCCATGGACGGAGGACCCCGGTGGGCTTCAGTCCGTGGGGTTGCTAAGGGTCAGACACGACGGAGAGACTTCACTTTTTACTTCCATGCATTGGAGAAGGAAATGGCCACCCACTCCAGTGTTCTTGCCTGGAGAATCCCAGAGACGGGGGAGCCTGGTGGGCTGCCGTCTATGGGGTCGAACCGAGTCAGACACAACTGAAGCGACTTAGCAGCAGCAGCAGCAGCAGTAAGGTATAAGGTTTTATAGATGTTCTTTACCCAATTGAGGAAGTTTCCCCATAATTCAGTTTTCTGAGAGAGTTCTTATTGGATGCTAAACTTCTTTTCTTCTTCTTTCATTGGTATGATCATGTGGTTTTTGTTCTTTAGTCTGATATTCTAGTAGACTACTATAATTGATTTTTTTATAATTAAGCAGTCTTGCAGTCATTTGGATAACTGAGCAGTCTTGCATCCCTAGAATAAATCCTACTTGTTGTGTCATATGCTTCTTTTTATATATTGTTGAGTTCTATTTGTTAATCTTATGTGAAGGATTTTTGCATTTACATTCATGAAGGATATTGGTATAAACTTTTCTTTTTGAATGTCTTTGTCTGGCTTAGTAGCAGAGTCCCTTGGACTGCAAGGAGTTAAAGCTGGTCAATCCTAAAGGAAATTAACCCTGAATATTCACTGGAAAGACTGAAGTTTCCGTACTTCAGCCACCGGATGCCAAGAGCCAATTCACTGGAAACGACCCCGATACTGAGAGAGATAGAAGGCAAAAAGAGAAGGGGGTGGCAGAGGATGAGATGGTTAGATAGCATCACTGACTCAATGGGCATGAATTTGAGCAAATTCTGGGAGATAGAGAAGGACAGGAAAGCCTGACGTGCTTCAGTCCATGGGGTCACAAAGAGTTGGACTCGACTTTGTGACTGAAAAACAATACTAGCTTCATAAAACAAGTTAGAATGTGTTCCCTCCTCTTCTACTTTCCAGCATAAATTGTGTAGAATCGGTGTACAATCTCTAACCTCTTGGTAGAATTTTTGAAGACTAGTTTTTTCTTTGGAGGGGAATTTTTAAATTATAAATTTAATCTCATAATATTAATAGGGCTAATCGAGTGAGCTGATTCATAAATGTGAGTTGCAGTAGTTTGTGTATTTTGAGGACTTGGCACATCCTATCAACTTCTGTGAGTAGAGTTGTTTGTCGTGTTCTTTTATTATTTTTTGAATATGGAGAGGGTCTGTAATGACAGCCACTGTTTAATTTATGACAATGGTAGTTTGTGTCTTATTTCTTTTTTTTCCCCTTGTCAGTCTTGCCAGAGGTTTTAAATTTTATTGATTTTTTCAAAGAAACAGCTTTTTACTTCATTGATTTTCTCTATTTTTTCTATTTCATTTTCATTAATTTATGCTCTGATAGTTATTAATTACTTACTTCTGTTTGCTTCAGGTTTATTTTTTTCTTATTTTTCTAGGTCCTTGAGGTGGGAACTTAGGCTGTTGATTAGAAGCATTTCATCTTTTCTAATGTTTCTTTTTAGTGCTATAAATCTCCCTCTCAGTACTGTTTTAGTTATGTCCCATAATTTTGAGTTGTATTTTCTTTCAGTCCAGTGTATTTTTTAAATGTCCTTAATATTTTTTGTCTCTTTAGTTTTTATTTTTTAAATTATGAAAGTATGATAACACATTTACAGGAGACTTGGAAAACACAGAACAAGGTTACATATAGTTCCACTATACATGACAATTATTTTAACTAGATAAATTAAGTTTTTAGTTGAAGTTTCAATATCAAACTCTCAAAAATTAATAGAATGAATATACAGAGAAGTAGAAGGTTATAGTCGGAGAAGGCAATGGCCACTCCAGTACTCTTGTCTAGAAAATCCCATGGACGGAGGAGCCTGGTGGGCTGCAGTCCGTGGGGTCGCTAAGAGTTGGACACAACTGAGTGACTTCACTTTCACTTTTCACTTTCATGCATTGGAGAAGGAAATGGCAACCCACTCCAGTGTTCTTGTCTGGGGAATCCCAGGGACGGGGGAGCCTGGTGGGCTGCCGTCTATGGGGTCGCACAGAGTCGGACACGACTAAAGCGATTTAGCAGCAGCAGAAGGTTATAATAGACCTGAAAAGCACTATGAACCAATACAGTTTTCACACAACAGTAGGGTACAAATTCTATTCAAGTTCCCATAAGCTATAAACTAAGAGACACTGGAACATATCCAGGTACAAGGCATAAAAGTTTCATGGTCTATTGAAATCATACAGAATCTGTTCTCTTATCACTGTGGATTTATGTTAGAAATCAATATTAAAAGATACTTGAAAATAACCCATGTATTTTCAAGTACAATGTGACATTTACCAAAAGAGACCTTTGACTTAGCCATTGATAGCCTCAATAAAGTTAGAAGGCTGAAAAGACACAGAGGATGATTGCAGTCCAGTATATATTTTTTTAATTTCCCTTGAGAGTTCCTCTTTTATCTACAGATTAATTAAAAGTGTGTTGTTCAGTTTCCAGGTGTTTGACCTTGGCATCTATTGTCTTTTTTTTTAACTCAGTTTGAGACCTTTCTGATTCTTGATATCATGAGTGATTTGTTTGTTGACTCCTGGACATTGCAAGCATTGCTATGAGACTCTGGATCTTACTTAAACCTTCTGTTTTAGTTAACTTCTTTTGACAGCATTCCAGCAGCAGTGAGGTTGCCACCTTCTTACGACAGGTGAGGGTAGAGTCCAGCCTCCCAGCTGGCCTCCTTTGACACTCGAGGGTGATGGGACTCTTCATTACTGCTGGGTGGGGTGAAAATTCTGGCTCCTGACCAAGTTGCACCGCCCTGGCTGGGAGAAGTAGGAGTCTGTCATGAATTGCTTTCCACTGACACCATCTGGGAATGGCCTAGTTATTGCTGGGCAATAGCCAACACCCTAATTCTCCACTAGCCTTCTGAAACTACATAGGTAGAGGAATTGGGGCACCTGTTTATACCCGGTCAGGTGGGGGTCTGGGCTTCCCACTCAGCCTTTGCTGGAACAGGTGGGAGTGGTCCACGGGCTTTTCTGTAGTCTTCAGCTGGAGGAGAACAATTAGTGTCTAATGGTTTCCGGTCCTGTAGGCGGTTCCTTTCCTGGTCTGCTGAGGTTTTTATTTTGTCCACAGTATTGGCATTTCCAGGCTTCCAGCTTCTTCTACTCTAAACCTGAAATGTAAAAGGCAAACAACAACAACAAAAATCTGGGGAGCTCACCGCCACGGTCATTTCTTGAATCCCAACGCCTAAGCTAGTCTGCCTCCTCCTCGCCACCTTCAGAGTCTCCTTTAGTTTGTTTTGCATATAATGTCACTGTCATTTAGTTACACTTAGTAGGAGGACTTGCACCCACTCTGTCTCCAAGAGGTTCACTGGTGTATCTTTAAGTTTATTTTGGGGGACTTCTCTGGGGGCCCAATGGCTAAGACTCTGTGTTCCCAGAGTAGAGGGCCTGGGTTCGATCCCTGGTCAGAAAACTGGATTCCACAGGCCACAATTAAGACCTGGTACAGCCAAATAAGCAAATAAATATTTTTAAAAATAAAATAATTTGCTGAATTGCAACTATCATTAAGGTCTCAGTCTACTTAAGCAGTGGGAACTTAATTTGAATTACATTATCACAGAATCTATCTGAAGACCTTGTAGGGCCTTAAGCACATAGGAAGGTCAGCAGGTACATTTTGATGAGAATCAGGAGAACGTGAACCACAGGCCCCAGCCTGGAGCCCAGTTAGGCTGAGCGGCACTGAACAAGACAGCAGGTAGCAAAGGAAGGAGTGTGTTGCGAATTGGAGGAAAAGTTACAGACATAAATAAAAAGGAAACCTGGAAGATAAACAACCTTGAATCAAAATATTACTGGTGGCTGACACTGCCTGCTCAGGGAGCAGAGGCATGAAGACTTTTTCCTCCCAATTTTAGGCATTTTGCTTGAGGCCAGAGACTCAAAAATAATATAACCATAAATGTGAACATGTGTGTTTTCTACTTATTTTGTTTCACCCTCACAGCATCTCTGAAAAGAAGCTATTTACATGTCCATGGTATAGATGAAGAAAATTCAATTCATGAAGAGAGTTTTTCGGGACTTCCTGGTGGTCCAGGAGCTAACACTCTGCGTTCCCAGTGCAGGGGCCCGAGCTCCATCTGGTGTCAGAGAACCAGATCCCACACGCCACAACAAAGGCTGAAGATCTCGCATGCCACAACAAAGACCCAGCAGAGCCAAATAAACAAAAATTAAAAATAAAAAGATAAGGGTTTTTCAAGGAGCAAGGAGAAACACCACCATCAGCCTAGCTCCTTTCAGAACATTATGCTTGCAGCTCACCCCAGGGGCTGCTGGCACATTTGGAGATAAGTCCTGCCAATGGGAGGTTGAACAGAAAGGATAAGGGATAAATGGCAGAATGGGTCAGCTTCACAGACCCGTGACAAGTGTGACCATGCAGGGCCACTTGTTCAGAGGGGCCTTGATGCTTGAGGCTTCGTGTTCAGTGGTTGCCATCTTGAAATTCTTAATGATTTGTGTTTTGTGAATGAAGTCTAATGGAACATGTGCCAGGGGCTTGGAGCCTCTGCTCACATGTGGTCCCACCTCCTGCTGCCTCCCAGTTACCCAGGGCTCAGTTGCCCACCCCGGGTCCCCACCCAGCAGCCCTTGTTGCCCTCCACCCCTGCTGGGGGCTGGGCTCAGACTCACAGAGGGTCAAGATTAAGCACACTTGTCCTGTGCACCGAACTGTGGGTTGAGACCCTGGGCGTCTGTGAGCATCTTCACTCACCCCGTGAAAATCCCCAGGCATGCGGGGCATTAAATACGGAATTTAAAAACACCTTATCAGGCTTCCCTGGCAATTCAGTGGTAAAGAATCCACTTGCCAATGCAGGAGACACGGGTTCAGACACGGGTTCTGGACCCTGAAAGCCACAACCAGTGAAGCCTGTGTGCCCTAGAGCCCATGTTCTGCACCAAGAGGAGCCACTGGAGTGAGAAACTCGAACACCTCAACTAGAGAAAAGCCTGTGTGGCAACGAAGACCCAGCACAGCCATAAGTAAATAAGATCATTTAAAAAACAAAATAAAACAAAAACACCTTCTCAGATAAAGAGAAATATAGAGTCACAATAGAAAGGAAGACATGCTTTCCTCCTGGTAAACAAGGGGTCCCACATTTTCATGTTGCGCTGGGCCCCACTCATGATGTAGCCAGCCTTGTCATTAGTGACACAACGTACAGTGTGTATAAGCCACCTGCTCAGCCAAGGAGCCCCTGGGCAATTTGCTGGCACACTTAAGCATGTCAGCCCTGGCACACTGAGACATATCTGTAAAACTAACTGTAGCACCCCAGGGTCAACCAGCATGTCCACACTGCTCTCAATACCCTTCAGTCTTTGCCTTGCTCTGCAGTTCAGAACTATGCAATCAGCTACAGACTCCCACACATAGAGCCCCAGCTCAGCCTTTCCAGCCAAGAAAACACATACTCTTAGCTTTGGAATATTATATATATAAATAAGGGCTTCCCTGGTGGCTAAATAGTAAAGAACCCACCTGCCAATGCAATAGATGAAAGTTCAATTCCTGGGCCAGGAAGATCCCCTGGAGTAGCAAATGGTAACCCACTCCAGTACTCTTGCCTAGGAAATTCCATGGACAGAGGAGCCTGGTGGGTTACAGTCCATGGGGTAGCAAAAGTGTCAGACATGACTAAATAGTAACAGATACATGAATAAATTATGTGAATTTTGTTCACTGCTAAACTCCATCAGGAGACTCATGCGGAGGCAGATACCAAGTAGTTCTGGGAACTTCCCTGGTGGTCCAGTGGTTAAAACTTTGTGTTCCCAATGCGAGGGACATGGATTGAATCCCTGGTTGGGGAACTAAGATCCTGCATGCTGTGTGGATCAGCAAAAAAAAAAAAAAAAAGGAGTCCTGAGCTCATTTCTTAATGCTGGCCTTCTACAGAAGCCTGGAGAAAACACTCAAGTTGTCCTTCACCTTCTGCCAGCATTTGACCCTTGACTTCCACAGATCCAGGCTGCAGCGTTACCCTCATATTCCTGAGTATGTGCCAGCCTTTTCAGATTAAACACTATTGCTGTCCAGAGTGGGGCTCATCTCTGCTCCAGGTCTGCCATGATCTCTCCTGTGGCTTCTCCACTTACTGGTGTTGCTCTGGGGATATTCAGCCCTGCTCTTGTTGTCGCTTCCAGCAACAGCTGACCGGTAGGAGAGGCTCCCTGGGCCTGCTCCCAGACAGCTGGCAGAAGCAGAGGCAGTGCACTTGAGCCCTGTAGCCTGGACACGGAAGGGAAGCAGTTGGGTCAGGCAGGGGCAGCTGGGCTGAGGGGGTTCTCCTGCCCCGTGACTGGCAAAGCTCAGGACACAGAGACCAGAAGGATGTGCCCAAAGGACAGCCACCAGCTTCCTTATTGCCATCCATTTGGGGTCCACTGAGGGGCATAGGGAATATGCTTGTGTTTACAGAAAGAATTAAAGTGTAAATGAAGAGCTTGCCGCTGTGGGAGCCCCAGACGGACCAAAGCCTGTACCCACAGCCAAGCCCACTATGGCTAGAATCTTCCATGGGTCTCCAGAAAATGAGCTCAGCCAACAGGTAGCTCAGCTGGTAAACAATCTACCTACAATGTAGGAGACCCCAGTTCGATTCCTGGATTGGGAAGAGCCACTGGAGAAGGGATAGGCTACCCACTCCAGTATTATTGGGCTTCCCTGGTGGCTCAGCTGATAAAGAATCTGCCCGTAATGCAGGAGACCTGGGTTCGATCCTGGGTTGGGAAGATCCCCCTGGAGAAGGGAATGGCTATCCACTACAGTATTCTGGCCTGGAGAATTCCTTGGACTGTGGTCCACGGGGTCGCAAAAAGTCGGACACGACTGAACAACTTTCACCTTCAACATAAGACACTTGTGTAACCCACTTCCTCCAAAGTCACAATAAAATCTCTGCTCTGGGACTTCCCTGGTGGTCCAGTTGAAAGTTTGCCTCTCAAAGCAGGGGACAAAGTTTTGATCCCTGGTTCAGGAACTAGAAATCCACATGCTGTGGGGTAACTAAGACCCTATGCAGCCAAATAAATAAATATTAAAAAAAAAAAAAACCCTTATGCTTCAATGAGACTGACTGCAAATGGGTATAAGGGATTGTACTGGGATGATAGAAATGTTTGCAAATTAAATTGGTTGTACAACTCTGTACCTTTGCTAAAAGGCCTTGAATTGTACACTTAAACAGGTGACTTTTATGATCCACTGATTATTAGATAAAAGTCTTGCAAGAAAAAAGAGAAGCATACATATTCTCATTCCCTTGAGAATTCCTGTCCATTCAGATCCCAGCTTCAGACTGCATTTATGTCCTTGTTTTTCGATCAGTTTTGAAAAATGGAGGTATAATTTAAATGTATAGCTTGATGAATTTAGACAAGTGTATATATCTGTGTAATCACTGTCATGATCATGATATACAACATTTCTATCCTCCCAAAAAATTTCCTCTGAACTCTCTGCAGTCAATTCAGCCCTAGCCCCAGGCCACCAGTGATCTGCTTTTTGTCACTGTAGATTAGTTCTGAGTTTTCTAAAATTTCACATTAATGTACTCTTTTGCGCCTGAGTTCTTTTGCTCAACATAATGTTTTTGAGAATCATCCTTTGCCCCCTTTAAAATCAAACAAAATAAATTTGTGTTGGTGATTTCTTTAAAGTGAGATGACATCTCTTTGACAAGAACAAGTTTTCTAAATTAAGAAACAACCTTCCTTCATTAGTCTAAAGCTCCTAATTGATAATATTTTTTCTTAATAATGAGTTCAGAAGAAGAAATTTCACTTTAATTTAGAATGAATTTTTATATTATCTTTGTTTAATTTTTTATATTTTTTGGCCATCTTGCATGATATTGGAAGCTTCCCAGATGGCCCAAGTGGTAAAGAATCTGCCTGCTAATACAGGAGATGCAAGAGAAGCAGGTTCGATCCCTGGGTTGGTAAGATCACCAAGGAAATAGCAACCCACTCCAGTATTTCTTGCCTGGAAAATTCCATGGACAGAGGAGCCTGGCAGACTACAGTCCATGGGGTCACAAAGAGTTGGACATGACTGAGCACGCACATACACACACACACACACACACACACGGCACTGGGGACCTTAGTTCCCCAACCAGGAATAGAACCCATGCCCCCTGCAGTGGAAGCACAGAGTACTAACCACCGAACCATCAAGAGATGTCCTCTGCTCAATTTTTTAAAAAATGAAAAAGAAAAAGGGTCAGGCTGGAGGGAAAGAAACACACAAAACAAAAGTATTTTAAACTAAAACAGTTTCTTAAAGATGTCACACATTTAGTTTTCAAGCCCAATGAGTAATTTCCTCAGGAGAGGCAGAACGCTTCACCTTATGGCTGGCAAAAGACACACAAGTCATTGTTGAAAGATTGAATAAGTTTGACGATGTTTATAGGAACAGACAATGTCTCTCCAAATGCACCTAAATTACTGAATGGAGCAGTCAGTATGAAATCTGCCTTTTGCTGTGGGCAAGTTGTGCTCACAAGATAACAAGCAGTCACTGAAGATGCTGAGTGACTTTTTAAAACACCCAAACCAAAGAGAACAAAATGTGGGTGTTGGCTGACAAAGGAGTACGCTGAGTAGAAAATGAAGCCACGAGTTGTTATTGAAGCTGAAGGGTTGACCTCAAATGGTTTAAGCCACTTGAGGAAGGAGACAACAAGACCATGAGAATAAGCAGAAGCTGGCTTTGCATGGAGCGCACAGGCCTCCATCTCTGCCTCCCACACTAGAAAAAGAAATGGTTCCATAAACACTTTCCAAAGAGGTTAGGTGTTTCTCTGCACCGTACCCTAACAAAACACCCCATCTCCAGAAGTTTCCAAGAACATGGTCTTAGAAATCTGTTTCCATGACTAACATGTAAACAGACATCTGAAGCTTCTACTTCCCGTTGCCTGTCATTCTAACCAGTTGTATCATTTTTCAAGCATTTTGGCTTAGAAGAGCACCTGGAAATTGGGTCATTTGTCAGGACACAGATGGACCTAGAGACTGTCATACAGAGTGAAGTAAGTCAGAAAGAGAAAAACTAATATTGTACATTAATGCGTATATGAGGAATCTAGAAAAATGGTACAGATGAACCTATTGCAGGGCAGAAATAGAGATGCAGATGCAGGGAACAGATGTGCAGACACAGATCGGGGGTTGAATTGGGCAAGTGGGATTGATGTATGTGCATTGCCATGTATAAAACAGACAGCTAGTGGGAAGCTGCAACAGCCAACCACACCCTCTCTTTGGTATAAAAGAAGCCTGAATTCTCATTTAGTTAAGGTGGGTTTTTTGGGACACTAGTCCAACATCTTCTTGGTCCATTGGCTTTCCAAATAAAGTCACTATTCCTTGCCCCAGCAACTCATCTCTCAACTTATTGGCCTATCATGAGGTAAGCAGCACAAGCTTGGACATCATGGTAACATCACCTTCTCCAGGAAGCCAGCCAGGGTTAGGAGCCACTTCTCTAAGACTGTATTTGATCCTGTTTAACTCCCTGGTGAAATAAGATTTGTTAAATAATAATCTTTTGTTTCCCTGGTAATTTCTCCTAAGCAAATGCTCAGCCTTAATATGGTCAAAGATATGGTAGAATGGGGGCGGGGGAGAGGGAGCATGGGGGAAATACTAGTTAGGTTCTTTCAGACTTTTGGATTCAATAACCTGGGTATCTATGGGAATGTGGAGGATGGAAGCATAAACATTATGTTTGGTAGGAGTGAGGTTTGAGGTATACAGGACTTGCTTCCATTCCTGCCAGGCTCTAGAATATTCCTCCTGGTGTAGCGGGAGGAGGATAAAGAGGGGAAAGAGGAGAGCAGAGGGTTGAAGGGTTTCAGGGAGAGGCTCAATCTGGCTTCCCTGGAAGAGTCTTAGGTAATGTTTTTCTGGGGACAAGTGTTGATGGGGAACAGTTCAAAGCACTTTATAGGCATTTAATCCTCACAAATCCCTGGGAGGGAAGTATTATTATTTACGAATGAGGGATTGAGGTCTAGAGAGGTTAGTGACTTGCACAAAGACTCACCTCAGGACAGCAGGTATGGTAGCCTTTAGCATGTCCTCCAGTGAGCCCAGCGTCCTGGGATTCCTGTCCTTGTGTGGCTGTCCATAGTGAATCAGGATCAGTCTGTGGGACCCAACCAATATGGCAGAAAGGATGGCGTATCACTTTCAAGGCTCAGTCGCAAAAGAAGGAAGCATGAGAGCCAGAATTCGAAGGCTGCTTTTGGAGACACTTTCCCAAGGGCAGAGGGATGAGCTGCAGGAGTCCTTGCCTCACCGGGCAGTGGTATCTGGTCTGAAAAGATTGTGAATAATGCAGTCCCAGAGGTAGAAAGCAAGTTCATATCTGGTCGGGGAATCAGGAAAGTCCGGTGAGGCTTTAAAGGATAAGCAGGATTTTTATCAGCAGAGCTGGTTATTAAGAAAGAGAAGAATTCCAAGTGGAGAAATTAGAAAGAGTGATGGGCAGAGGTGTGCTGAGTGAGCAGCATACACGGCCATCTACATCAGGGGAAATGGGGGGACAATGCTACCATATCATAGTGTTGTCAACTGAAAAGTAAATGCACACCCTCCACGTCGAAAACTGTGTTTTATTCAGTGGACAAAACTGAGACTTTTAGTCCAGCAAACAGCCTCTCATATAGCACTGAGGGACGGCTCAGAGAGGAAAGGGAGGAGCCAGGATATATAGGAGTTTTGCAACAAAAACCAGGTAGTCAAAACATCCAAAGATTACGGTTAATTAAAGAAAACCAGACATTGCAAGTTAATTAATTTAATGCTTTGGTGGCTGAGACAGTAAAAAGACTGCCTGTAATACAGCAGGCCTGGGTTCAATCCCTGGGTTGGGAAGATCCCCTGGAGAAGGAAATAGCAACCATCCAGTATTCTGCCTGGAGAATCCCATGGACAGAGGAGCCTGGTGGGCTTCGGTCCATAGGGTCGCAAAGAGTCGGACACGACTGAGCAACTAACACTTTCTATGTATGGGAAGATGCAAGAGTCTGAGATCGCTGAAATCATTCATTTGATGTGCACCTTTGCTATTAGGGGCTTTCCTGGCGGCTCAGTGGAGAAGGACATGGCAACCCACTCCAGTAGTCCTGCCTGGAGAATCCCATGGGCAGAGGAGCCTGGTAGGCTACAGTGCATAGGGTCGTAAAGAGTCGGACATGACTGAGCAACTTCACTTCACTTCACTTCTAACGGCTCAGATGGTAAAGAGTCTGCCTGCAATGCAGGAGACACAGGTCTGATCCCTGGGTCAGAAAGATCCCTTGGAGAACAGAATGGCAACACACTCCAGTATTCTTGCCTAGAGAATTCCACAGACAGAGAAGCCTGGTGGGTTACAGTCCGTGGGGTCACAAAGAGCTGGACACAACTGAGCGACTAACTCTTAGCTATCTAGGGCCAGCATTCTGTTTTTCTCCATCTGAATCCCCTCAGGGTGCACAGTGGGGATGGCTGCAGGGACTGATGGCTTGATAGCTGCAACATCCTTTGTTTACTGATACTGCAGGGTCCACAGAATGAAAGAGATTCAACTGGTCTTTTGACCCAATTCTTTCAGTTTAGTTTTGTCTTCATGGGGTAGAGGGCTTTGAATGACAGTATGTAGAATTGCAGCCTTGTTCTGTGAACAGTGAGAAGGCAAGGTTTGTTGGACAGCTGCAGTTAGTCGTCACTGTAAGTTAAAGGATTGGTTTTCAATTCAGTAGAAAAAGAACTTCCCTGATGGTCCAGAGGTTAAGAATCTGCCTGCTAATGCAGGGGACATGGGTTCAATCCCTGGTCCAGGAAGATTCCATATGCTGCGAGATGACTAGGCAGGCATGCCATGACTACTGAAGCTCGCACACCCAGAGCCTGTGCTCTGCAAAAAGAGAAGTCACCGAAAGGAGAAGCTCATACACCACAGCTAGAGGAGCCCACATGCAGCAATGAAAATCTACTGATGCCAAAAATAAACAAATTTTAAAGATTAAAAAAAAAATTTAGGTGACACATGCTCTAGAACTCTAGTTTTCCTTTCCAATTGGACCATGTGCTACTTGATTCCTGCATGTGTGTGCGCTAAGTTACTTTAGGCCTGTCCAACTGTGTATGACCCTATGGACTGTAGCCCACCAGATGTCTCTGTCCATGGAATTCTCCAGGCAAGAATACTGGGGTGAGTTGCCATGCCCTCCTCCAGGGGATCTTCCCAACCCAGGGATCAAACCCACATCTCTTACGTCTCCTGCTCTGGGAGGTGGGTTCTTTATCACTAGCGCCACGTGGGAAGCCCATTTGATTCCTAAACCCACGCAAAAATTTCAGCCTTTGAAGAAACTGATGCTGCTCCACGGAAGGAACTGACCTTTTTTACCAGCAAGTTGGATCCCAGCCATTTTTCAGGCCCAACTTAAATGTTATACTCAATTTCCCCCCAGTTTTTCACCAGCTTCCAGGCAGAGGAACACACCATGATGGGACTGCCACTGCCTGCATCTACGCAAATTCAGCCTGTGTGACAGTTTCTGATGATTTTATTATCCCTTCGATTGAGTTATTTGCATTGGTAGCACCGGGCAAGATTGAATTTAAACTTGAATTTGGTTTCCTAAGCACTATTGAAGACTCTTGAAAGTTCTGTGATGCAGAACTGAAACTAAAAATAGTGTTGTATGCAAAAGACTCCCTGAGGGTGAGACTTCTGGTTTTAAAATGTGGCAGAAAGAGGGCAATTTACCTCTTCTCAGAGAAATCACCAAAAAGCAAGAAAGAATAAGAAACCGGAACAAACTCTAGCTTGAAAGGAATCAAGAGACATCTGTACCCCTGAACCAAAATAGATGAAGTGCGGTGAAAGTCAAGTGGGTGTGTAGGAAGATAATGAAAGGACATCCACAGCTGGAAACATCAGTCGAACCCAGGACAGCGTGGTTCCTCAAAGTAAGGGACAAACCTAAGGGACAAAGCCAACCACCTCTTTCTGGAATGATGGGAGCAGTAGGCTGTGGCCGGTGACTCTGTAGAGTGTTAGACTTAAGTCTTAACAAATAAGAAAGGTCGAACCCAAAGAAGAAGGATGCAGACAGACCATGTTTGCATTCTGATGGTGTGAGCAGTCGTCTCATCTGACTGGGGAGAAATAAAGGGTAAAAGAACTCTCACACACACAACTGCATTTCATCTGGGAAATGGCACCAGCCTCTTGGCAATCTAAACCTCCAGGCAGATTTCATCTCTTTATAAAAGAGCAGGTGGCATAATGGTAAAGAATCTGCCTGCCTGAGTCAGGAAGATCCCCTGGAGAAGGAAATGGCAACCCACTCCAGTATTCTTGCCTGGGAAATCCCATGGACAGAGGAGCCTGATGGGCTATCATCCATGGGGTCGCAAAGAGTAGGACACGACTTAGTGACCAAACAACAACAATTTGTTCTTTTAGAAGTCTAAACAATGATGGCATGATAAAGAAAAAGATGAAAGTAACAGTGGGGAAGTGGTTGATGAAAAACTAATATTAAAAAAAAAAAAAGACTTGCCACAGAACAGATAAAAAGTTGCTCAAATGTAGTTCCAGGAATTTTAGAAAGAAATGAGTGAAGTATTTGCTAATGAAAAAAAGTACAGGGACTTCCCTGGCCATCCTGTGGTTAAGACTCCACGCTTCCAATGCAGGGGGCATGGGTTCAATTCCTGGTAGGGGAAATAAGATCCCACAAGCCACACAGCATGAAAAAAAAAAAGGGAAGAAGAGAAGATGTCAAATGAAAGAGTACATGCAACTTAAAAATGTTGAGAGCTATATTTTATTTACTGGACGTTTTTAGGACTTCAAGCCTGGGAGACAGTATCTCAAGTAACCCTGAGAAAACTGCTCCCAGGAGGTGAGAAGAGGAGCCAGGTTATATAGAAGTTTTGGAACAAATGGCAGGTAGTCTGAACAGCAAAATATTATTGTTCACTAAAGAAAACTAGATATACCAACTTAAGGATTTTAGTGGTTTTCTATATATAGGAAGATGGAAGAGTCTGGGCTCACTGAAATCATTCCTTTGATGTGTAGCTCAGCTATCTGGGGCCCAGATCCTATATTTCCATACCCTGAGCTCCTCAGGGCTCACCAAAGGAAGTGACTGTAGTCTGACGGCTGCTTTGTTCTTGCTCAGTCACCAGGCTGTGTTCAGCTCTCTGCAACCCCATGGACTGCAGCACGCCAGGCTCCCCTGTCCTTCACTGTCTCCCTGAGTTTGCTCAGATTGATGTCCATGAGTCAGTGATGCCATCCAGCCATCTCATCCTCTGTCACTCCCTTCTCCTGCCCTCTATTGCTGCTAGATGGCAGGTGTTCTTCATTCTGAGTTCCCTCAGGCTCACGGGCTCACATCGGAGGGCTGCCATCCCTGATGACTGTGACATCTTTGTTTCCAGATATGGCAGGAAATCTTCCGTGTCTCAGAGCAGAAGAGCATGAAGCAAGACTGGCGCGCCCAGGAAAGAAAAGGTAAGGCGCAGAGGAAGACGGATTATGAATTACCAGAGTACAGGCGACCGGAGGAATAAAAAGTGAAACAACTACAGAAACAAAGACTAAAATGGATGCAGCACTCAAGAGAAGAGGGCTTAGCTGGAAAATACAGCAAGGTAAAAGGAAGAGGGAATCGAGAAAAGTTAACAAGTGACATTAAAATGACCAAAGAAGTTTACGTGATTCAGAGATATCTCCAGCTCTGATGGAGTAATTTGTATCAGATCCACCTTCCCCTGGGAGAACAACAGCAGATTACACACAGAAGAGGGAATTAGAAAACTGGAAAATAGATGAGTTGGAAAAACCCAAATTGAAATTCTGAAAGGAGAAACAAAGAATAGGAAAAATGAGAAAAGAGACATATGGGACATAGGTTTTTTTTTTTTTTTTTTTTTTAAGTTTTCCATGGGAATCAAAACTCAGAAAGAGGGAAGAGAGAGGATGTGACTGCAGAGAATCTGGTTATTAATTTCCAAAAGTGATAAAAGATATATAAAGTTGTAGATTCATAAATCCAGGTAGGATAAATACACAGAAAATCACACCTTGGCACATCATTAAAAGAGCAAAGATTTAAAGGATTAGAAAGAAAGCATAAAAACACCAATGTAAATATCCTATAGACATTAAGGAGATAATGAAAAAATATTAAAAGTAACTTTATGCTGATAAACCTAGACATTTCAATGAAAAGGGACAATTCCTTGAAAGACACAACTTTCTGAGGCTGTGTTGAGAAAGAATGGGAAATATAAATATTTATATTATATATATATCTTTTATTTGTTCAATGACGTTGAACATTTAATTAAAACTCTTGTCACAGAGAAAATCCCAACCTCTGATGGCTTCAGTGGGAAGATTCTCCAAACAATAGGATCAATATTACACAAACTTGCTCAGAGAAAAGACAAAAACTTAAGAGGCCATCATAAACTTGATCATAATCTTACACTTCAATTAAAAGGTTTACCACTAGGAGAAATATAAATTTTCTAATTAGAAAACACATACACAGGAAGTCAGACACTATCATGAAAAGATTTGAAAAGAAGCAAACAAAACAAAAAGTATAACATAAAATATAACAGAATTGAGGTTAAATTTGTTAGCACAGGAAATATAAACAAGCTCTCCTATTAAAAAGGAAAATAATATCAAATTACCCCCTCCCAAAGCATATAGTTCTAATATACAGAAATATACCTACATGTAAGAAATATGCTCAGAATGGAACTTCCCTGGCAGTCCAGTGGTTAAGACTCTGGGCTTCCACAGCAGGGGGCAAGGGTTCAATCCCTGGTTGAGGAACTAAGATCTTGCAAGCTGCCCAGTGTGACTGAAAGGGAAAAAAACAACAACCCAGAACCAATTGTTCAAAAGAGTTAAAATTTTTTGAATGTGCAAAGGCCAGGTAGGCAAAGGTAAAGAAAAAAAAAGAAAGCTTCATCACAATCTTTGTTATAGGTAAGTTGAAAATCTAGGACAAAAAGCATTTATAAGCTAAAGAAAAGCATTTCATGATAGCAAAATTGTGCATTTCACAAACTGTGGTGAATATCTGTACCTCAAATAACATAATATAGTCAGTGCTTCCAGCTGACTCACTCAGTACAATCTCACTCAACCTAGAGCTCAAAAAAAGATAGAAAGCATGGGACTTAAGTCCTTTGATCAGACTTATCAATAAAAGAATTGGAACATGAATAAGCAGTGGGAGATGATCAATCAACCTCTCAGACGAAGGGGCATCAGTTGGAAAGCAGTAGGGGAGGCATTCGGTTCTTCTGGGACACAAAGAGGAGTTATTTCTGTCTTATCCCTGGCACTCTGTATAGCAAGTGTCAGATGGCAGCAGCTGTGCAGTTTGGGGCATTGATGTAGTGGGCATGCTCCTTACCTATCAGTGTGTGTTCCCTCACTGTATTTAGGAAGAAGATAAGATCATGTACAGATTGTGAGAGCTGGACCATAAAGAAGGCTGAGTGCCAAAGAACTGATGCTTTTGAATTGTGCTGGAGAAGACTCTGGAGAGTCCCTTGGACAGCAAGGAGATCAAACCAGTCAATCCTAAAGGAAAACAATCCTGAATAGTCATTGGAAGGACTGATGCTGAAACTGAAGCTCTGATACTCTGGCCACCTGATGTGAAGAGCTGACTCACTAGAAAAGACCCTTGTGTTGGGAAAGATTGAAGATAGGAGGAGAAGGGGATACAGAGGGTGAGATTGTTGGATGGCATCACTGACTCAATGGACATGAGTTTGAGCCATCTCCAGCAGATAGTGAAGGACAGGGAAGTCTAGCCTGCTGCAGTCCATGAGTTGCAAAGAGTTGGACACAACTTAGTGACTGAACAACAACAACAAGATAACTTATTTTTTTGGCCTCACAGGTCTACAGATAGAGCAATTGTGCCCACAGATGGACCATGCTCCAGGATCTTACTCATAGATTTACATGTTTTAGAAGATGAGATCTGGGACTTTTTGAGGAGATTTGAGACTTAAAGTTGATATACGAACAGGTCAAGACTAGGGGGTCTTAGGATGTGGTGAATGTAATTTGCATGTGGAACAGACTTGAATTTTATAGATCCTAGAGGGCAGACTGTACTAGGTTGAACATCATCCCTCCAAAATTCACATTCATGTGGGACTTCAGAGTGTGACCTTATTCAGAAAGAGTCTGCAAAGCAGATGTAATTACTTAAATTCAGATGAAGTCATACTGGATCAGAGTGGGCCCTAAGCCAATGATTAGTGTCCTTATACGAGGAGAAAACAGACACATAGAAACATAGGCACAGGGGAGAAGACCACATGAAGATGAAGAGATTGATTTGTTCATCTGCAAGCCCAAGAACACTAAGGATTGCTAATAACCACCAGAAGCTGGGAGAGATAAGGAAGGATCCTCCCCTAGAATTTCAGAGAGTGCATGGCCCTGTTGATACCTTGATTTCTTTTCTTTTTTCTTTTTAAAGTGTTCAGTCAGTTCAGTTCAGTCACTCAGTCGTGTCCAACTCTTTGTGACCCCATGGACTGCAGCATGCCAGGCTTCCCTATCCATCACCAACTCCAGGATCTTGCTCAAACTCAAGTCCATCGAGTGGGTGATGCCGTCCAACCATCGTATTCTCTGCCATCCCCTTCTCCTCCTGCCTTCAACCTTTCCCAGCATCAGGGTATTTTTCAATGAGTCAGTTCTTTGTATCAGGTGGCCAAAGTATTGGAACGTCAGCTTCAGCATCAGTCCTCCCAATGAATATTCAGGACTGATTTCTTTTATGATTGACTGGTTTGATCTCCTTGCTGTCCAAGAAACTCTCAAGAATCTTTCCCAACACAACAGTTCAAAAGCATCAATTCTTCAGCACTCAACTTTCTCTATGGTCCAACTCTCACATCCATACATGACTACTTGGAAAAACCATAGCTTTGACAAGACAGACCTTTGTCGGTAAAGTAATGTCTCTGCTTTTTAATATGTTGTCTGTGTTGGTCATAGCTTTTCTTCCAAGGAGCAATCGTCTTTTAATTTCATGCCTGCAGTCCCCATCTGCAGTAATTTTGGAGCTCAAGGAAACAAAGTCTGTCACTGTTTCCATAGTTTCCCCATCTATTTGCCATGAAGTGATGAAACTGGATGCCATGATCTTAGTGTTTTGAATGTTGAGTTTTAAGCCACCTTTTCCACTCTCCTCTTTCACTTTCTTTAAGAGGTTCTTTAGTTCCTCTTTGCTTTCTTCCATAAGGGTGGTGTCATCTGCATAACTGAGGTTACTGATTTCTCCCGGCAGTCTTGATTCCAGCTTGTGCTTCACCCAGCTGGACATTTCGCATGATGTACTCTGCATATAAGTTCAATAAGCAAGGTGACAATATACAGCCTTGATATACTCCTTTCCCAATTTGGAATTAGTCTGTTGTTCCATGTCCAGTTCTAACTGTTGTTTCTTGACCTGCAAACAAGTTTCTCAAGAGGCAGGTCAGGTGGTCTGGTATTCCCATCTCTTGAAGAATTTTCCACAGTTTGTTGTGGTGGTTAGAGCTCAGAATTTGGAGCTAGACTGGCTTCAAATCACGACTCTCCCATCTGGCTAACTGTGCCCGAGTTACAGAAGCCCTCCATGCTCTCATTCCTTCCTGTGTGAGGACATCTGGGCCCCATTCACGGGTTGCTGTAAGGACTGCCGGATTCAGGGAAAGCCCTTAGAATGAATGATGCTGACAACACATCAGATATTCCATGTAACCCTCACCCTACTGGTGGCTCAGATGGTAAAGGATCCGCCTGCAATGCAGGAGAACTGAGTTCAACCCTTGGGTTGAGAAGATCTCTTGGAGTAGGAAATGGCAACCTATTCCAGTATTCTTGCCCAGAGAATCCCATGGACAGGGAAGCCTGGCGGCTACAGTCCATGGAGTCACAAAGAGTTGGACATGACTGAGAGCCTAAGAAACTTGAAAGTACTCCTGCTCCTCTCTCCACACCTCTCCCCTCACTCCCATCCCTGTAGTAATGACCTCTCCTTTCTCCATACAGATCCTTCCATTGTGAGGAGATATGGAAAAAGTCCTGGACAGTGTGTGGTACAACTTTAATGCCCTTCAGTTATGAGAAGACTTTCAAACCCAACTCTCTGCCTTAACTCCCCTGAGATAAGACTAAAGTCCAAAGGAGCAGGAATGACACCATTGAGTGGAAACAAGATCTGGGAAAATCAGAGGCAGGTGGCCAGACTCTTCTCCGGCTCCTTGAAGGGTTCCATTCAAAGAATGCAACACACTGGACAGATTTTGTTGTTGTCATTCAATTGCTAAGTCATGTCCGATTCTTTGTGACCCCATGGACTGCAGCACGCCAGGCTCCTCTGTCCTCCACTGTCCCCCAGAGTTTGGTCAAATTCATGTCCATTGAGTCAGGGATGCTATCTAACCATCTCATCCTCTGCTGCCCCCTTCTCCTTTTGCCTTCAATCTTTCCCAGCATCAGGGTCTTTTCCGATGAGTCAATCCAGCAAAAATGTCCTGAGGGCCCACCACATGCTAGGCCCCCAGTTGGATGCTTTCACAGTTATTATCTTTAAAAAATTTTTTATTTTATTGAAGTACAACTGAACTACAATATTGTGTTGGTTTCTGCTGTACAGCACAGTTATTCAGCTATACACACACACACACACACACACACACACACACATCTTCTTTCCCTTTATGGTTTATTACAGGATATTGAATATAATTCCCTATGCTATACAGTAGGTCATTGCTGCTCATCCATTCTATGTATAATAGTTTGCATCTGCTAATCTCAAACTTGGAAGGAAAGTTATGACCAACCTAGATAGCATATTGAAAAGCAGAGACATTACTTTGCCAACAAAGGTCCGTCTAGTCAAGGCTATGGTTTTTCCTGTGGTCATGTATGGATGTGAGAGTTGGACTGTGAAGAAAGCTGAGCACCGAAGAGTTGATGCTTTTGAACTGTGGTGTTGGAGAAGACTCTTGAGAGTCCCTTGGACTGCAAGGAGATCCAACCAGTCCATTCTGAAGGAGATCAGCCCTGGGTGTTCATTGGAAGGACTCATGCTGAAGCTGAAACTCCAGTACTTTGGCCACCTCATGCAAAGAGTTGACTCATTGGGAAAGACTCTGATGCTGGGAGGGATTGGGGGCAGGACGAGAAGGGGATGACAGAGGATGAGATGGCTGGATGGCATCACTGACTCGATGGACGTGAGTCTCAGTAAACTCCAGGAGTTGGTGATGGACAGGGAGGCCTGGCATGCTGCGATTCATGGGGACATAGAGTTGGCCATGACTGAGCGACTGAACTGAACTGAACTGAACCTCAAACTCCCAGTCCATCCTGCTCTGACCTGTCCTCCCTCTTGGCAACCACAAGTCTGTTCTTGTGAAAAGAGTGAAAGCATTAGTCTCTCAGTCATGTTTGACCCTTTGTGACCCCATGGACTGTAGCGACCAGGCTTCCCTGTCCATGGAATTCTCCAGGCAAGAATACTGGAGTAGGTGGCCATTTCCTAATCCAAGGGATCTTCTCAACCCAGGGGTCAAACTTGGGTCTCCCTCATTGCAAGCATATTCTTTACCATCTGAGCCACCAGGGAAGCCCCTGTTCTCCATACCTCACAGTTATTATCTTGTTTCATCCTCACAGTAGCATCATCATCTCACTGCAAACAAATCCCCAAACCTATGCTAAGCTGTAGAGGCTAAATGTCAAAGCTAGAGGATGTAAACCAGTGGTTTTCAAATTGAACACACAACAGAATCACCTGGAGAGTTTGTTAGAACTCAACTGTCGTCAGCAGAGTTTCTGATCAAGTAGATCCCGGGTGGGGCCTGAGAATTTGCATTTCTAACAAGTTTCCGGTTGATGCTGATACTGTTGGCCCCAGGGAGCACACTTTGAGAACCATGGAGGAAATGCTGCACACCATCAGAGATGGTCCTGAATACTTGCATGTTGTGGTTTTTCAAAGGGCAGAGGCTTTAGATTTCTCCATATCTGCTTATGGGCCTTCCTTCTAATACTTCTTCCTTCCTAGTCTAACTCAGTGGTCTAACAAAGGTCCATCTAGTCAAAGCTACGGTTTTTCCAGTAGTCATGTATGGATGTGAGAGTTGGACCATAAAGAAACCTGAGACCCAAAGTATTGATGCTTTTGAAGTGTGGTGCTTGAGAAGACTCTTGAGAGTCCCGTGGACTGCAAGGAGATCAAACCAGTCAATCCTAAAGGACATTAGTCCAGAATATTCATTGGAAGGACTGATGGGGCGGCAGAGAATGAGATGGTTGGATGGCATCACCAATTCAATGGACATGAGTTTGAGCAAGCTCTGGGGGATGGTGAAGGACAGGGAAGCCTGGTGTGCTGCAGTCCATGGGATCACAAAGAGTCAGACACAACTGAGCAACTGAAAAATGACAACTTACACTTCAGTGTCCCTGAGGATTTCTGTATGGGGTTACATACATGAAGCCAAGCATGGGTGCTCATGGAAGATTTGAGAGCATTTCAAGGGCAGTTTGGGTTGTGCTTGATTTTGCCTTCTGTACTAATTATAGATCATAGCCTGCACTGCACAATAATACATGGGAGAGAGCGTGAGAAGAAATATTTTACAGACACTCATACACAACAGGTGGGAGAGGAAGGATTTACAGGTGTGAAGGCAAGTATGCTTACACCTGAAGACCTTGGGAGTTCTTGTTAGAGTGGACACTACAGGCAGAGAAACAGCAAGCGCAAAAAAGCACAGAGTCACTGGCGACTTCCTTGGTGGTCCAGCGGTTGGGACGTTGCTTTGCTCCAGATACAGGCCATCACGGGTCATAACTGCTGGCCTTCCAGCTACTGCTAGGGCACCTGCCTGAAGGCAGGGTTCTTTTTAGATGCTGGTGGGAATACATGATGAAGGAGATAGAGAACTCAACAGGCAACCAGAATGCCAGGAGGTGAGTGCAGCAAAAGGTGGAGCCCAGGATTCTGAGAGAGCCCATGGAGAATAGTGCAGTCCTCTCTCTTGCTTAGAGATGGCTTCTCAGAAACATGGAGGCTGGGCTCAGGGTGAGGGCGAGCTGGAGTTAGTAAGGGAGGCTGGTGAAGAGCCAAGTGGAGGATGTGGCATCCTTTGGTTGTCATGGCGACAATGGGGCCCTGGAAATCACAGCCTGCCCTTGGGCTGCTATTTAATTAAGCCACCCAACCATGGCAGGGAATCACTGTTTTAATTTATTTTTATACTTTATTTCATCCCCAGAAAGAGTTCAGGAGGGTTGTAAGAACAAACATAGAGCACAATAGGATAAAAATAGAAAGCCCTGTGAAGGGAAAATAAGGACAGCTAGTAACATGAACCCAGAGGGCTTCTGGGTTGCTCCACCCTTGGTGAGCTGTCAATTGCTTAACTCTCATGAAGGAGTCCCTGCTCGTGCTGACATCTGGGATCCAAGGCACTCGATACCACTGTGGCAGGGTCGTGGGCAAGCTTCCCCAGGGAACACCTGACCAAATGATTGTCCAAAGATGGAGGTGATTCTGAAGAAGGCAGCACCCTGGAGCCCTCCCATTTACATAAGTGCAGGAAGCAAGAACATGAAACTCAAATCTATGACCTAGGGACTTCCCTGGTGGTCTAATGGTTAAGACTTTAAGACTTCAGGTTTCAATGCAGGGGTTGGGAGTTTGATCCCTACTGGGGGAGCTAAGATCCCACATGTGTGGAGGCCAAAAAAACAAAATATAAAACAGAAGGAATATTGTAACAAATTAAATAAAGACTTTTAAAATCGGCACATCCAAAAAAAAAAAAATCTTTTTTAAAAAATCTGTGCCTTAACACCTTTTTATGGATTGAGTTATGTTCTCTTTGAACACAGTTCCAGGCCTAAACCCCAGCACCTAAGAATGTGACCTTATTGGAAAATAGGATCTTTGGAGATGCAATCAAGTTAAAATGAGATTTTGAGGGTGGGCCCTATTCCAGTATAATTGCAGTCCTTAGGAAAGTGACACAGAGACGTCCTTGGCTGTGCTGGGTCTTAGTTGTATTAATAACATGCAGAATTTTTAGTTGCTATTTCATTTTTAATAGCTTGCAAACTCTTAATTGTGGCACGTGGGATCTAGTTCCCTGATCAGGGATCCAACCCAGATCCCTTGCTTTGGGAGCACAGGGTCTTAGCCACTGGACCACCAGGGAGGCCCCATGGATCATTTTAAGTTTATCCTATTTGAAGTACACTGAGTTTCTTGGATGTGTACATTAATGTTTTTCATCAAATTTGAGAAGTTTCGATCCATGGTTTCTTAATATATTATTTCTGCCCCTTTCACTTCCTCCTCTTCTTCTGGGCCTTCAGAAGATTCTGTTCATTTTTCTTCCTTCTTTCTCTTCCTACTCTTCAGAATAGACCATTTCATTTGGCATTTTCAAGTTCATTGATTCTTTCTTCTGTCTGTTCAAATCTGCTGGGCCCTTCTAATGAATTTGCCTTTCAATTATTGCACATTTTTATATTTTTCATAATTTATTGTTCAGTTCAGGTCAGTCGCTCAGTCATGTCCAACTCTTTGAGACCCCATGGACTGCAGCACATGGGGATTCCCTGTCCATCACCAACTCCCGGGCTTGCCCAAACTCATGTCCATTGAGTCAGTGATGCCATCCAGCCATCTCGTCCACTGACGTCCCCTTCTCCTCCTGCCCTCAATCTTTCCCAGCATCAGGGTATTTTTCAATGAGTCAGTTCTTTGCATCAGGTGGTCAAAGTATTGGAGCTTCAGCTTCAGCATCAGTCCTTCCAGTGAATATTCAGGACTGATTTCCATCAGGATTGACTGGTTTGATCTCCTTGCAATCCAAGGGACTCTCAAGAGTCTTCTCCAACACCACAGTTCAAAATCATCAATTATTTGGCACTCAGCTTTCTTTATGGTCCAACTCTCATATCCATACATGACTACTGGAAAAACCATAGCTTTGACTAGATGGACCTTTGCCAGTAAAGTAATGTCTCTGCTTTTTAATATGCTGTCTATGTTGGTCATAGCTTTTCTTCCAAGGAGCCTGCAGTCAGCATCTGCAGTGATTTTGGATCCCAAGAAAACAAAGTCTGTCACTGTTTCCATTGTTTCCCCATCTATTTTCCATGAAGTGATCATAATTTATATCATCTTATTAACATTCTGTATTTGGTGAGACATCATCATCATATTTTCCTTGAGTTCTTTAACAGGTTTCCTTTAGTTCTTTGAACATATTTAAAATGACTGATTTAAAATCATTCTTATAGGACTTCCCTGGTGGTCCAGTGGTCAAGGCTTCATGCTCCCAATGCCGGGGGCTCAGGTTCAATTTCTGGTCAGGGAACTGGATCCCACATGCTGCAATGAAGACTGAAATCATGTGTGCTGCAAAAAAAGACCTGGCACAACCAAATGGATAAATAAATAAAATATTAAAAGAAAACTGTTATAACTATGATTCTGGGCACTTGGTTTTTAAGGCTACTATAGAGCTGGGCCAGGAGGAGGGAAAATGGAAACAAAGCAAGTTAAAATACCAGAAAAGCCATTGTTCTTACTCTAACTCAACCTTTTAAAAAAATAAACACTACTTCTGGATTGCTAAAAGTCTGGTTAGTTTCTGAAATTCTGAAAAACATTTATTTTGAAAAGTTTGCCATTTTTCTTTCTTTCTGCTCTATGGAGTTTTTCCCATCCTTACTCTACAGTAATTTTTGCTGACATTACTAGATTTCATTGATTTCTTGTCTTCTTTTTTTTTTCTCAGCACTGCTTTAGAGGCATCCTGCAAATATCGATAAGTTGTATTTTATTTTCATTCAGTTACATGGACTTTTTTCCTTTGAGACTTCCTCTTTAACCCACGGATAATTTAGAATTCCGTTGTTTTGTATCCGAGTGTTTAGAGATTTTTCTATTGATTTTTCATGATTGATTCCTACCTTGATTCCATTATCTTCAAAGAACTTACTTTGTATAATTTAAAATCTTTTAAATGTGTTGAGGCTTGTTTTATGGCCCTGGATATGCATGGTCTTTCTTTGTGAATGTTTCATGGGCAATTGAAAAAAGAATGTATATTTTGCTGTTGTTGGGTAGAGTATTCCAAAAACATGAATTAGATCTTGTTGGTGGGTGATGGTGTGCAGATCTTCTGTATCTTTCTGGATTTTCTAATAGCTCTATCAGTTGCTGAGAGTGGAGTGTTGATATTCCAAGTATATTCATGAATTTGTTTATAATATTTGCCTACTATGTATGGATCTAACCCAGGTCTCCTGCATTGCAGGCAGATTCTTTACCATCTGAGCCACCTGCTACTGCTAAGTCACTTCAGTTGCGTCTGACTCTGTGCGACCCCATAGACGGCAGCCCACCAGGCTCCTCTGTCCCTGGGATTCTCCAGGCAAGAACGCTGGAGTGGGTGCCCTTTCCTTCTCCAATGCATGAAATTGAAAAGTGAAAGTGAAAGTGAAGTTGCTCAGTCATGTCCGACTCATAGCGACCGCATAGACTGCAGCCCACCAGGCTCCTCTATCCATGGGATTTTCTAGGCAAGAGTACTGGAGTGGGGTGCCATTGCCTTCTCCGTGAGCCACCAGGGAAGCCCATATATATCTATATGTGTATATATATTATATATACATATAACTTATCACAGTCTACCATTCAGATCAGATCAGTCACTCAGTCGTGTCCAATTCTTTGCAACCCCATGAATTGCAGCACGCCAGGCCTCCCTGTCCATCACCAACTCCCAGACTTCACTCAGACTCACGTCCATCGAGTCAGTGATGCCATCCAGCCATCTCATCCTCTGCCGTCCCCTTCTCCTCCTGCCCCCAATCCCTCCCAGCATCAGAGTCTTTTCCAATGAGTCAACTCTTCGCATGAGGTGGCCAAAGTACTGGAGTTTCAGCTTTAGCATCATTCCTTCCAAAGAAATCCCAGGGCTGATCTCCTTCAGAATGGACTGGTTGGATCTCCTTGCAGTCCAAGGGACTCTCAAGAGTCTTCTCCAGCACCACAGTTCAAAAGCATCAATTCTTCGGCGCTCAGCCTTCTTCGCAGTCCAACTCTCACATCCATACATGACCACAGGAAAAACCATAGCCTTGACTAGATGAACCTTTGTTGGCAAAGTAATGTCTCTGCTTTTGAATATGCTATCTAGGTTGGTTGTAACTTTCCTTCCAAGGAGTAAGCGTCTTTTAATTTCATGACTGCAGTCACCATCTGCAGTGGTTTTGGAGCCCAGAAAAATAAAGTCTGACACTGTTTCCACTGTTTCCTCATCTATTTCCCATGAAGTGATGGGACTGGATGCCATGATCTTCGTTCTCTGAATGTTGAGCTTTAAGCCAACTTTTTCACTCTCCTCTTTCACTTTCATCAAGAGGCTTTTTAGTTCCTTTTCACTTTCTGCCATAAGGGTGGTGTCATCTGCATATCTGAGGTTATTGATATTTCTCCCAGGAATCTTGATTCCAGCTTGTGTTTCTTCCAGTCCAGCGTTTCTCATGATGTATTCTGCATAGAAGTTAAATAAACAGGGTGACAATATACAGCCTTGACGAACTCCTTTTCCTATTTGGAACCAGTCTGTTGTTCCATGTCCAGTTCTAACTGTTGCTTCCTGACCTGCATACAAATTTCTCAAGAGGCAGATCAGGTGGTCTGGTATTCCCGTCTCTTGAAGAATTTTCCACTGTTTATTGTGATCTACACAGTCAAAGGCTTTGGCATAGTCAATAAAGCAGAAATAGATGTTTTTCTGGAACTCTCTTGCTTTTTCCATGATCCAGTCGATGTTGGCAATTTGATCTCTGGTTCCTCTGCCTTTTCTAAAACCAGCTTGAACATCAGGAAGTTCACGGTTCACGTATTGCTGAAGCCTGGCTTGGAGAATTTTGAGCACTACTTTACTAGCGTGTGAGATGAGTGCAATTGTGCGGTAGTTTGAGCATTCTTTGGCATTGCCTTACTTTGGGATTGGAATGGAAAACTGACCTTTTCCAGTCCTGTGGCCACTGCTGAGTTTTCCAAATTTGCTGGCATGTTGAGTGCAGCACTTTCACAGCATCATCTTTCAGGATTTGGAATAGCTCAACTGGAATTCCATCACCTCCACTAGCTTTGTTCATAGTGATGCTTTCTAAGGCCCACTTGACTTCACATTCCAGGATGTCTGGCTCTAGGTCAGTGATCACACTATCGTGATTATCTGGGTCGGGAAGATCTTTTTTGTACAGTCTACCATTAATTATGCTGAATTGCTGTTTTAGTTTTATTTAATTTTAGTTTTTTATTGAAAAAAAACTATGGCTGATTTACAATGTGTTAATTTCTACTGTAAAGCAAAGTGACTCAGTTACACATATACATACATTCTTTTTTATAATCTTTTCTATTATGATTTATCACAGGATATTAAACAGCACCCTGTTCTATACAGAAGGACCTTGTTATCCATTCTATATATAATACTTTGCATCTGCTGATCCCAGAGTCCCAATCCATCCCTACCCCTTGCCCTTGGCAACCCTCAAGTCTGTTATCTATGTCTGTGAGCCTTTTTTTGTTTCATAAATAAATTCATTTGTGTCATATTTTAGATTCCACACTTAAGTGATATCATATGGTATTTGTCTTTCTCTTTCTGACTTACTTCACTTGGAATAATAATCTCTTAAATTCATCCAATATATTGCTGCAAATGGCGTTGTTTTATTTTTAATTAATTGACCTTTTAGTTATAGTGGTGGTGGTTTAGTCTCTAAGTCATGTCCAGCTCTTTGAGACCCCATGGAATGCAGCATATCAAGCTTCCCGATCCTTCACTATCTCCTGGAGTTGGCTCAAACTCATGTCTACTAAGTCAGTGATACCATCCAACGATCTCATCCTCAGTCATCCCCTTCTCCTCCTGCCTTCAATCTTTCCCAGCATCAGAGTCTTTTGCAATGAGTTGGCTCTTCACATAAGGTGGCCAAAGTATTGGAGCTTCAGCTTCACCATCAGTTCTTCCAAAGAATATTCAGGGTTGATTTCTTTTAGGATTGACTGGTTCGATTTCCTCGCTATCCAAAGGACTCTCAAGAGTCTTCTTCGGCACCACATCAGCATCGATTCTTCAGTGCTCAGCCTTCTTTATGGTCCAACTCTAACATCCATGCATGACTACTGGAAAAATCATAGGTTTGACTATACGGACCTTTGTCAGCAAAGTGATGTCTCTGCTTTTTAATCCATTGTCTAGGTTTGTCATAGCTTTTCTTCCAAGGAGCACGTGTCTTTCAATTTCATGGCTACAGTCACTGTCCACATTGATTCTGGAGCCCAAGAAAATGAAATCTGATGCTGTTTCCACATTTTCCCCATTTGCCACGAAGTGATAGGACTGGATGCCATGATCTTCATTTTTTGAATGTTGAGCTTAAAGCCAGGTTTTTCACTCTCCTCTTTCACATTCATCAAGAGTTCTTTAGTTCCTCTTCACTTTTTTTTTTTTTTTGTGGAGGGCATTATGTGAAGTGAAATAAGTCAGACAGAGAAAGATAAATACTATATCATATCACTTATATGTGCACCCTAAAAGGTACAACAAGGTATTAAATATAACAAAAAAGAAGTAGACTCAGATGTAGAGAACAAAGCAGTGGTTCCCAGTGTGTAGGAGAAGGTGCGGAGGGAATATAGGGGTAAGTAAGTGGGAGAAACAAACTACTGAGTGTAAGGTAGGTTCAAGGATATACTGTAAAACATGGGGAATACAGCCAGTGTTTTGTAATAACTGTAAATGAAAATTAACCTTTAAAAATTGTGCAAAAAATTTTTTAAGATGGCTGAGAATTTCCCTAGTGGTCCAGTGGCTAAGACTCTGAGCTACCAACGCAGGGGGCCTGGGTTCAATCCCTGGTCAGGGAACTCGACCCCACATAGCAAAACTAAAGAGTTCTCAGGCTGCAACTAAAGATCCTGCATGCCTCAATAAAGATCGAAGATCCTGTGTGAAGATCCTGCATGAAGACCCAGTGCAACCAAATAACTAAATAAATATTTTTTTTTTTTTTTAAATTCATGATTCACAGTTCTTTTTCTTAGCATTTAAAAATATTGTGCCACTTCCTTCTGGCCTCTTTGGTTCCTCATGAAGTATCTGCTGTCATTCAAATTAGTTTTCATGTGTAGATAAAGTTGTTTCTTTCCGGATGTTTCAGATTTTTTATTTGTCCCTAGATTTAACTATGATGGGTCCTGATGTGAATTTCTTTGGGTTTATCCTGTTTGGTGTTCACTTGGATTTTTGAATATGTTATTTTATGTTCTTTGCCTAAATTGGGGATTTTTCAGTCAGTATTACTTCAAATATTTTTCATCTCCACTTTCTTTCTTTTCTCCTGCTGCTGCTGCTGCTAAGTCGCTTCTGTCATGTCCAACACTGTGTGACTCCATAGACGGCAGCCAGGCTCCTCTGTCCATGGGATTCTCCAGGCAAGAATACTGGAGTGGGTTGCCATTTCCTTCTCCATTTCTCCTTCTAGGACCCCAATGATATGAATATTAGATTTTCCCACTATAGTCCCACAGTTCCCTGAGACTCTGTTCTTTTTCTTTTCAGTGTATTTTCTCTGTGCTGTTCAGATTGAGTAATTTCTGTTGTTCTATCCTCGATCACACTGATTCATTCCTGTATCATTTTTTTTTCTGGCACCCAATCCATTCAGTGAAGTTTTCTTTTAAATGGGTTCTTGTATTTTTAGTTCAATAATTTAGTTTCCTTTTGGTTCTTTTTAAAAATAGCTTCCACTTCTTTTCCGGGATTTTCTCCTTCTTGTGTTTCAAACATGATTGTAATTGCTTGTTGAAGCATTTTTAAAAGGATGATTGCTTTAGACTCCTTGTCAGAGAATTCCAACATGTGAGTCATCTCAGTGTTGACATCTGTTGATTGTCTCTCTCACGGAAATGTTCATTTTTCTCAGTTGTTAGTATGATGAGTAATTTTCAGTTGTGTTCTGGACATTTTGATTATTATATTGTGAGACATTGAATCCTACTTAATTTTTTGGCCAGACAATCACCCATTTTAGAATTCGGGTGTAGCCTACAGGTCAAGGTGTGGGTGGGTTTTCAGCTCCCTGCCGAACTCTGTTGACAGCATCCTGACAAAGGTGGAGCAGTGACTCATACAGCCTGTGAAGGCAGAGGAGCGGGGCGGAAGTTCAATAACCCTCTTAGCACTGACTCACTCTGCCTTATTTTCTCCCAGTCGGGTATAAGCTCAGCTCCCATCTTTGCCGAGCTGACGCCGGGTAGGGGATGTGAAGGGCCACCTAGCCCCACTACACACTGCCTCCTTCCATTTCACTGATCCCAGGTGGAAGCAGGGGTGCAGCTCCCCACTGGCACCCACTGGCAGTCCCAAAGCAGGAAAATCAGAGCATTGCCTGCTTTGCTGGATACGAAAGATCAGCCCCCTGTTTGGCCCTGCTAACACCACCAGATGGATAAATCAGAACTTCACTCTTATTTCCTTAAGTCTGTCAGGGAAATGGAAGATTAACTCCTCCTTGGGCCTGGAAGAAACCTTAGGTACGGATATTGACCCATCGATGCTTGGCAGGAGTTGGGGAGATAGTGGCTTTCCGTTCTCTTATGCATCTCTTCTTGATCCTTTGTTCAAGGGTAATAGGCTTCTCTTGGAGCCTTTTTTTTTCCTTTTCTTTTCTTCACTGTGCCTTTTTGTGGTTCCATTTTGCAGGTTTCCCCAATGCTCTATTCAGAATATATGGGAGGCAGAAAGAAAAACTAGGGAACTCATGGTCATATCGTTCCTCAAGTTTTGCTGTCCTTAGGAAGCCTGCCTTCTTTTCACCTTTCAGTCTTTCTGTACTTGTTGTGTATAGTTTTTTTAGATTCCACATATAAGCAAAATCATATGGTATTTGTTTTCCTCTGTCTGACTTTGCTTGGTATGATAATCTCCAGATCTAAACATGGTGCTGCAAATGGCATTATTTCATTCTTTTTAATGGCCGAGTAATAGTCCATTGTATATATGTACCACATCTTCTTTATGCATTCTTCTGTTGATGGACATTTAAGTTGTTTCCGTGTCTTGGTGATTGTAAACAGTTGCAATGGGGTGCATGTATTCTTTTAAATCATGTTTTTCTCCAGATATATGCTCAGGAGTGGGATTGCTGGATCACATAGTAACTATGAAGGAAGAGAAGGGGATGACAGAGGATGAGATGGTTGGATGGCATCACCAACTTGATGGACATGAGTTTGAGCAAGCTCCAGGAGTTGGTGATGGACAGGGAAGCCTGGCATGCTACAGTCTATGGGGTTGCAAAGAGTCGAACATGACTGGGTGACTGAACTGAACTAATGGTAGCTATATTTTTAGTTTTTAAAGGAACCTTCATACTGCTGTCCATAAAAAAAAATAGGTGGTACAGTGGTAAATAATCAGCTTATGATGCTGGAGGCTCGGGTTCAAATTGCATCCATGAAATTGAGAGACACTTGCTCCTTGGAAGGAAAGCTATGACAAATCTAGACAGAATATTAAAAAGCAGAGACATTACTTTGCTGACAAAGGTCTATATAATCAAAGCTATGGTTTTTTCCAGTTGTCACGCACAGATTTAAGAGTTGAACCATAAAGAAAGATGAGCACTGAAGAACTGATGCTTTTGAATTGTGGTGCTAGAGAAGACTCTTAAAAGTCCTTTGGACTTCAAGGAGATCAAACCAATCAATTCTAAAGGAAATCAACCCTGAATATTCATTGGAAGAACTGTTGATGAAGCTAAAGCTCCAATACTTTGGCTACTTGATGCAAAGAGCCAACTCATTGGAAAAGACCCTGATGCTGGAAATGATTGAAGGCAAAAGGAGAAGGGGCAGCAAAGAATGAGATGGTTAAATAGCATCACCATCTTAACAGACAAGAATTTGAGCAAACTCTGGGAGATAGTAAAGGATAGAAGAACCTGGTATGGGGGTCACAAAAAGTCAGACACAACCTAGCAACTGAGCAAAAACAATATACTGTTCTCCAGAGCAACTGGACCAATTTATATTTCCACCAGCAGCAGTTGGTAGGAGGGTTCCCTTTCCTCCACACTCTCTCAAGCATTGTTTGTAGACTTTCTGAAGATAGTCATTTTGACTTGGTGTGAGGTGATACCTCATTGTAATTTTGATTTGCATTTCTCTAATACTTAGCAGAAAGTGAAGAGGAACTAAAAAGCCTCTTGATGAAAGTGAAAGAGGAGAGTGAAAAAGTTGGCTTAAACCTCAACATTCAGAAAACTAAGATCATGGCATCCAGTCCCATCACTTCATGGGAAATAGATGGGGAAACAGTGGAAACAGTGTCAGACTTTATTTTTCTGGGCTCCAAAATCACTGCAGATGGTTGATTGCAGCCATGAAATTAAAAGACGCTTACTCCTTGGAAGGAAAGTTATGACTTAACCTAGGTATTAAAAAGCAGAGACATTACTTTGCCAACAAAGGTCCATCTAGTCAAAGCTATGGTTTTTCCAGTGGTCATATATGGATGTGAGAGTTGGACTGTGAAGAAAGCTGAGCACTGAAGAATTGATGCTTTTGAACTGTGGTGTTGGATAAGACTCTTGAGAGTCCCTTGGACTGCAAGGAGATCCAACCAGTCCATCCTAAAGGAGATCAGTCCTGGGTGTTCATTGGGCTGAAACTCCAATGCTTTGGCCACCTCATGCGTAGAGTTGACTCATTGGAAAAGACCCTGATGCTGGGAGGGATTGGGGGCAGGAGGAGAAGGGGACAACAGAGGATGAGATGGCTGGATGGCATCACTGACTTGATGGACATAAGTTTGGGTAACTTCGGGAGTTGGTAATGGACAGGGAGGCCTGACATGCTGCAATTCATGGGGTCGTAAAGAGTCGGACATGACTGAGCGACTGAACTGAACTGAATACTTAGCAATGTTGAGCATCATTTCATATGTCTTTTGGTCATCTTTATGAAGAGATAGTTTTTAAAGTTCAGGACCACTGGCTGACCAGTGGAAGACCTTAGCAACCTCCAGGGAGTGGTCAGGATCCACCACAGAAGAGTTAGAATGGACTTATATTTCTGAAGGAGCTAAAGCTTAGACCTTTGATGTTACCTCCAAATAAGGTCCTCAATACAGTCACAGAAATAACCTCAAATGGCATAATAAACCACTTTGTATGTTCTTGTTTTAAAGATATTAATTTATCAAATGGAAGCATTTAAAATACATCACAATTTTTGTAACTCTGATTTAGAGCTTTATCTTTTCTTAATATATCAGGAACCTCAAAAAAAAAAAAAAAAAAAAGGAAGTACCTGAAGACCTTTCTTGATCTTTAAGAAGTTGAGGGAATTAGAACCAATATTCCTGGAGTTGCTGATCACAATGACTTGGGATTTGTCCACCATTTTTACCATAGATCCTCCTGGAATAGTGAACAAATGGAATAGTCCTGAATGAGAATTCATATCAAAGAGGTAGAACTAAATTGCATGTGCTTCTCTGGCCTTATCTCTGCTTCAAGAGATGCCCTTTGGCAGACTTCTGTGGTCCACTGGTTAGGGCTCTGCACTCCCAATGCAGGGGATGCCAGTTCAATTCCTGGTTGGGGAACTAAGATCCTACATGTGGCATGGCCCAAATAAACAAATAAACAAAATGGATTTGTAAAAAAATAGAGAAATGTCTTTTGGGTTTACAAGAGCTCCAGTACATAGGGGGATTTGAAGTACCTTGGCCGAGTTGCATCAGAGAATCCCTTCCTATCATTCGTGAGAGCCTATCATTCATTCATTCTACGAATAAACACAAATAAAAGAGGCATTTCTCTCCAGAAATTTGCTTTCATGCAGCAGAGCGAACCTATGCATAACAAATCTTCTGGGTAACAGATGCTATTCTTGGCTCTGAATGCCACTAAGTCTAAGAAAGAGGGAAAATAGTTTCTTCTGGAAGACACTGATGGTGCGATAGCATTGTCTCAGTGTGCACTTTTTTTTTTTCTTATTTTTATGTGTTCTTCTGTTTGGACTTTTATTGACATAGACCTGTTGGGAAAAAATGATTGAGCCCCGTTAAGTTCACCTAGATAAACAGGATATTTTCCTCACTGTGATGTACAACAGTCTACCAGGACTTTTGCATCGATGGCCTTTGTTCATAAGAATCAATAAAATATGTGGATTTTCCCAACATATTTGCTATTTGGGATACCTTTTTTCAGTCTTTCCCTATCGCTCTGAACAGCCTCAGAAAAAGTCCCATTTAGCGACTCCCCTGGTAGTCCATGTTAACACGCTGTGCTCCCAGTGCAGAGGGCCCAGTTTCGATCGACAGTCAGGGAGCTAGATCCCATATGCCTCGGTGAAGATCAGCTGTGCTGCATCTAAGACCTGGGGAGCCAAATACATTTTTTTAAAATCCATTTATTATCATTTATGTTATTTATTTAACTTCACTTATTGAGAGCTTGCTAAGTGTCAGGCACTGTTCTAGGAGATTTGGGTACAGTGGTGAAGAAAACCAAGGTCCCTCTTCTCATGGAGCTTAATTTCAATAGGAAAAATAAATAAATGAAGAGATATAATGTAGGTCAGGCAATGAAAAATGCTGTGAAGGAAATGAAGCAGTGTGAGGCAATAGAGAGGGACAAGGGGTAGGATCTTAGAAAGGGTGGTCAATGAAGAATTCTCTGAGGATGTAACATAAGGAGTGAGAGAGTGAGCCATATGGATGTCAGAAAGAAGAGTATTCCAGGAAGAGGAACCAACAGATACAACGGCCCTTTGATAAGAGAGGGCCTGGCATATTCAACAGACATCCTCAAGGAGGTAGTACAGGGATTTCCTGGCAGTCCAGTGACTAAGTAAGACTATGCTCCCAAGGCTGGGGGCTGGGGCTCGATCCCTGGTCAGGGAACTAGATCCCACATGCCACGGCTAAAGATCCCACGTGCCACAAGACTGAAGACACAGGGTGCTACAACTAAGACCTGGCACAGCAAGATAAATTCATTAAAAAACATAAATATTAAAAAAACAAAAAACGATGGTAGTATGGCTGAAGGACCGTGAGGATGAGAGTAGAGGGAGGAGATGAAGGAGATGAAGGAGACGTATTCAGGGCTCAAAACAATTAAAGGTGTTTAGGCCACGGGAAGGACTTTGACTTTTATTCTAAATATGATGAGAAACCAGTAGAGGGATTTGAACACGGGTATGACATGGGTGACATACTTTAAGAGGGTCTGTTTGGCTGCTACATGAAAAATGTACTAAAGAGGCCAAGAAAGAAGTAGAGAGACCAGTTTGTGAGCTAACCTGGTCTTACTTGCAACGGTGCGGGTGATGGTCATTTGACCTAAGGTAGTGTATAGAGGTAGTGAGAAGTGATCAGATGCTATGTGTATTTGAAGATAGAGCAACAGGATCTGCTAATGTACTAAACATGGAATACGAGAGGAAGAAAATGCCAAAGATGATAACAGCACCAAGGGTTCTGGTCTGAGAGATGAGATGAGATGTTGCCATTGGCTGAAATGGGGGGATACTAGGGAAAGAGCAAATCTGGAGGAAAAAAAAAAAGACGAGTTTTAGACCTTTTGAGCTTCAGAGACCAACTGAAGGTCCAAATGGGGTGGTAAAGTGCACTGCTGCAATATGAGTCCTTATTACTAAAAGTGGGGCTAGGGGCTTTCCTGGTGGCCCAGCAGCTAAGACTCTGAGCTCCAAGTGCAGGGGCCTAGGTTTCATCCCTGGTCAGGGAACCAGATCCCACATGCCGCAACTAAAGATCCCCAAACCAAGTAAATAAATGCACTTTTTAAATGGGGATAGAGTTAAATATAAACTTATCTCACTATTCTCAAAGTATATGCTACACAGCTAGCTTCACGTGCTGTTTGATAACATACTGGACTTCCATTTCTGACCATGATAGGGTAATTTATACCAGAAAACCCTCTTTCCATAAACAACTATAAAACTGGACAAAATTTATAGGCAACTGTTTTTAGGGGATGGACAACAGCAGCACGAGACTATAATCCTGGGACCTCGGTCCGGTAATTAAGAATCTGCCTACCCATGCAGGGACATGGTTTCCATCCCTGGTTCTGGGAAGATCCCACCTGCTGAGGGGCAAGTAAGCCCATGGGCCACAACCACTGAGTCCACGTGCCCAAGAGCCCGTGCTCTGCAACAAGAGAAGCCCCCATAGTGAGAAGCCCATGACAGCAATGAAGACCCAGGACAGCCAAAAATAAATAAATAAAAATATTTTTAAAAAGATTGCGACCCCTTAGAAAAAGGAAATTTATAAAATTAGCCTCTTGATTACCCAATTCTCTGCCTTGAGGATGTTTTCCAACTGATAGCAAAGAACTGGAGTCGAAGCAGAACACTGTGATCTATCTGAGTCGAGGAGGTAGGAGTAATGGTCTGAGGCCAGCTGAAACAAGCAGAATATCTGGACTGGGATATGGCAGAGGAGGGACCTAAGGAAAGAGAAAGCCCAAGAGGTACAAATGGAGAGCCCCTATGAATCCGTTCATGAAGGTGGACTGTCCATATGCAGGGAAAGACTCTTGAAACTCACAGACAGTAACCGCTATGATTTTGAGAGTGGATCAAGTAGGGATGGAACAGTCCTTGAGGACACTGGAGAAGAGCCCTGCTGGAGTGAAGAGATCTTGTTTACACCTCATTAGCATCCTTGGCGTCCAGCTGAGACACTGGAAAGCCTGTACCTTAAGAGTGAGGACCAAGCCTGAGAGTAATGTCTGCTCTAAATTCACCCTAACAGAGGCTAAAGCCAAGTCCCAACAAAGTTCACAAGGGATAAAGGGAGCTTGGAGGCTGATTCCTGCCAAGTTAGAACGGCTTGCGAAGCATCTAAAACTTTTCACGTGTCAGCACTAACCAAATATAAACATAAGACTGTATAAGTTCAACATGATTGTTTGTTAATTAATGAGTCTGCTAAAATAAGAAACAACACCCTTCAGAGAAAGAAAACAAAAACTAGAGTCTCGAAAATGTATGATCACAATGGCTGAGATTCAGAAGTTGGTAGATGTACAAACAAACAGGATAATAATCCATAGCAATTTTTTTTAAAGAAGGTAGTTAATTTCAATAAAATCTAAGGGGGACCAAGATTTTAGTGTTAGCAAAAAAAGACTTTAAAGTAGCTGTTAAACTTCTGATCAAAGAATTAGAGGAAAATATCATACTGGTGAGTGAACACATAGGGAATCTCAACAGAAAAATTAAAACTATAAAAAATGGAAACTCTCTTTTTAAAAAGTGTATTTTATTAACATATAGATTATTAACAAGGTTATGTTCATTTCTGCTATACAGGAAAGTGATTCAGTTATGCATATACATTCTTTTTCATTTTCTTCCCCATTATGATTTACACAGGGTACTGAATATAGTTCCCTGTGCTACACAGTAGGAACTTGTCGTTTATCCATCCTCTATATAATAGTTTGCATCTGCTAATCCCAAACCCCCAATGCATCCCTCCTCCAACCCTCCCCCCTGGCAACCACAGGTCTGCTCTCTGTGTCTGTGAGTCTGTTTCTGTTTCATAGATAAGTTCACTTGTGTCATAGTTTAGATTCCACACAGGAGCGATAGTATACGACATTTGTCTTTCTCTTTCTGACGTAGTACGATAATCTCTAGATCCATCCATGTTGCTGCTAATGGCATTATTTCATTTATTATGGCTAATATTCCCTCAAAATGGAAATTCTTGAGGTGACAAGTGTTATTTGGATATTTAAAAAGCAATTCTGTGAACACTGAAGATGGGAAATTTGTTTCAAAAGAATTTAACAGGTTGGTTGCTGCAATACTTCTTTAAGTCTTTAATATGCTTCCATGCATTGCATGTGTGTGTGTGTATTAGTCACTCAGTCGTGTCCGACTCTTTGCGACCCCATGGACTGTAGCCTGCCAGGCTCCTCTGTCCATGGAATTCTCTAGGCAAGAATATTGGAGTGGATTTCCTGCTCCAGGATCTTCCTGATCCAGGAATCAAACCCAGGTTTCCTGCATTGCAGGCAGATTCTTTACAGTCTGAGCCACAAGGGAAGACTTACATGCATTGTGAATACACAAAAAAGATTCTCAGGTACAGTGGTTTCCACACCTAGTTGATTTCAGAACTCACATCACACAGAAACAGTGGTCTGAAGAACATATTTGAAGGTTAGCCTTGGACTCTGTACTCCTATCTCTTCCACCTGTGTTCATTCCCTCACCTGTCATACACTCTCAGACCTTCATGCCCTTGAACACTATTTCCTTTGCTTTGAAACTTTTTCTACATCAGCATCCATCTAATTAACTATTCACCCTTTACATTTTATTTTATTTTAAAATTATTTATTTGTCTGTGCCAGGTCTTAGTTTTTAGCATCCAGGATCTTAGATCTTCACTGTGGCATGTGGGATCTAGTTCCCTGACCAGGAATCAAACCCAGGCCCCCTGCATTGGGAGTATGAGTCTTAGTCACTGGACTACCAGGGAAGTCCCTAAAACTTATTTTAAATCTTCCCTTCTTGCTGAAGTCTTCCCAAGCTCCCTCTCACAGAATTAGCCACTCCATCTTCTGAGATTCCCTAGCACTCTGTACAAACATCCACTGAATCATGAGTTGCCATATTGCATTATAATTGTGTGTTTGCATGACTCTTTTGCTTGTGACCTGCTTATGGGAACCATCATCTCCTTGAAGTCAGCGATCAGTCTGATTCATTTTGACATCCTCAGCCTATGATATAAAGCTAGGATTGGCAACATCATAAGTATTTGTTGAATGAGCAATGTCTTACTTCAGAAGATGACAACCAGTGGAAAGCAGTGATCAAGATAACACATGCTCTAATGTGTAGCAAGTCACTATAACCCTCTGAGGAATGATATTCCTGCTGATTAGGACCACAAACTCTGGGGTCAGACTATAAGCATTTCAATCTATACTTGATCATTTGCTACCTGTGTAACCTAGGACAACTTAATTACATTTCTTTAGCCTGAGATTCCTCATCTAGAAGGTGGGGATACTAGTGCACTCTTCCTTAGAAGGGTATTTGGGGCTTAGATGAGAGATTCATGGAACACAGTTGAATTGGCCAAAACTTTGTTCGGGTTTTTCTGTAATATCTAATGGAAAAACCCAAACAAAGCACAAATTATGGTGCTGGAGAAGACTCTTGAGAGTGCAAGGAGATCAAACTAGTCAAATTCAGCCCAAAAGGGCTGAATATTCACTGGAAGAACAGATATTGAAGTTGAAGCTCCAATACTTTGGCCATCTGATTGTGAAGAACAGACTTGTTGGAAAAGACCCTGATGCTGGGAAAGACTGAAGGCAAAAGGAGAAGGGAGCGGCAGAGGATGAGATGGTTGGATGGCATCACCAACTCAATGGACATGAGTATGAACAAACTCCAGGAGATAGTGAAAGACAGGGAAGCCTGGCACGTGCTGCAGCCCGTGGGGTCATAAAGAGTTGGACACAACTTAGTGACTGAACAACAAAATAGTACAAGCCCTACACGTAGAAAGGACTCAGCGGGCAGTGGCTATTTATATTATTGACTTGTCCTTCTTGTCACCTCCCTGCCACTACCTCCCCTCCACCTTCTTTACCCCTCCCCTGCCCACCCCTCCTCCCCCTGTTACTTCATCTCTTACCAAAACCTATCTTCCCACTCATACCAGAAGGGTAGTATGAATTGTCAGCAGGTTCCAGCATGCATGTATCCCTACATTCACTTAGAATTCTTTATGCACACCTCCCTCCGTGAGCCCTCAAGGCCAGATTAGATCTGAGTCTGCCCACAAAGATTTACCAGCTCTTAATTGGAAAAAAGCAAGAGAGTTCTAGAAAAACATCTACTTCTGCTTTATTGACTACACTAAAGCCTTTGACTGTGTGGATCACAACAAACTGAGGAAAATTCTTCAAGAGATGGGAATACCAGACCACCTGACCTGCCTCTTAAGAAACCTGTATGCAGGTCAGGAAGCAACAGTTAGAACTGGACATGGAACAACAGACTGGTTCCAAATAGGGAAGGGAGTATGTCGAGGCTGTATATCACTCTGCTTATTTAACTTATATGCAGAGTATATCATGCAAAATGCCCAGGTAAATGAAGCGCAAACTGGAATCAAGATTGCCAAGAGAAATATCAATAACCTTGGATATGCAGATAACACCATCCTTATGGCAGAAAGCAAAGAAGAACTAAAGAGCCTGTTGATGAAAGTGAAAGAGGAGAGTGAAAAAGTTGGCTTAAAACTCAACATTCAGAAAACTAAGATCATGGCATCTGGTCCCATCACTTTATGGCAAATAAATGGGGAGACGATGGAAGCAATGAAAGACTTTATTTTCTTGGGCTCCAAAATCACTGCAGGTGGTGACTGAAGCCATGAAATTAAAAGACACTTGCTCCTTGGAAGAAAAGCTATGACCAACCTAGACAGCATATTAAAAAGCAGAGCCATTACTTTGCCGACAAAGGTCTGTCTAGTCAAAGCTATGGTTTTTCCAGTAATCATGACTGGACGTGAGAGTTGGACCACAAAGGAAGCTGAGCACCGAAGAATTGATGCTTTTGAACTGTGGTGTTGGAGAAGACTCTTGAGAGTCCCTTGGACTGCAAAGAGATCAAACCAATCAATTATAAAGGAAACCAGTCCTGAATATTCATTGGAAGGACTGATGCTGAAGGTGAAGCTCCAATACTTTGGCCATCTGATGCAAAGAACAGACTCATTGGGAAAGACCCTGATGCTGGGAAAGAATGAAGGCAGAAGAGAAGGGGACGACAGAGGATGAGATGGATGGATAGTATCACCGACTTGATGGACATGAATTTGAGCAAGCACAGGGATTTGGTGATGGACAGGAAAGCCTGGTGTGCTGCAGTCCATGCAGTCGCAAAGAGTCTAACACAACTGAGCGACTGAACTGAACTGAACCCTGATAGTGACATAGTTACAATGCTTTAGCAAGAGGCTCTTTAACAAATCACTGTTGACCCAGTGATTTAGAAGGGTTCTTTTCCTTTCCCCTATTCCAAGCCTGTGTGCATGTATGCATGCGTGCTAAACTGCTTCAGTCGTGTCTGACTGTGAGACCCTATGGGCTACAGCTCACCAGGCTCCTCTGTCCGTGGGATTCTCCAGGTAAGAATACTGGGGTGAGTTGCCAGGCCCTCCTCCAGGGGATCTTCCTGGCACAGGGATTGAACTTGTGTCTCTTACATCTCCTGCGTTGGCACGTAGGTTCTTTACCGCTAGCGCCACCTGGAAAGCCTGCATTCCAACCTTAATTACAGAAAAAATAGCCCATGGTGTTCTCTCCATATCATTAAAACAACAGGAACTGTTTCGTATAAAATGAAGTTCTAGACATCAGCTGAGTTTAGGAAGCATGCTGCTGCTGCTGCTGCTTAGTCGTTTCAGTCGTGTCCGACTCTGTGCGATGGCAGCTCACCAGGCTCCCCCATCCCTGGGATTCTCCAGGCAAGAACACTGGAGTGGGTTGCCATTTCCTTCTCTAATGCATGAAAGTGAAAATTGAAAGTGAAGCCGCTTAGTCGTGTCCGACTCTTATCGACCCCATGGACTGCAGCCCACCAGGCTCCTCTGTCCATGGGATTTTCCAGGCAAGAGTACTGGAGTGGGGTGCCATTGCCTTCTCCAATGCATGAAAGTGAAAAGTGAAAGTGAAGTCACTCAGTCGTGTCCGACTCTTAGCGACACTGCAGCCCACCAGGCTTCTCCGTCCATGGGATTATCCAGGCAAGAGTACTGGAGTGGGGTGCCATTGAATGTTAAATGTATAAAGACAGTGAATATTAGCCCATATTACAGGAGTTATGTTATCCCAGACATATTAGGTTACTACATACATCTGCATGAGATGAGACTCAGCCAATACTCCAATGGCTAATAATAATAAAACAATCTGAGAGCTTTTAAATGTCCAAAAGAAATGAATAGAACGAGGCAGGAAGAGTACCTTACGGATGGGACTTTCCTGGTAACACAGTGGCTAAGTCACTACACTCCCAATGCAGGCAGCCCAGGTCTGATTCCTGGTCAAGGGACTAGATCCCATATGCTGCAACTAAGACCCAGCATAGGTAAATACATAAATAATTTTTTTATTGACTACCTATGGTTGATTCATGTTAATGTTTGGCAGAAACCAACACAATTCTGTAAAGCAATTATCCTTCCATTTAAAAAATAAATAAATATTAAAAAATAAAAAGAACATTAGAGACAATACAGGAACAAACACAAATTTTGGACATAAATACATAATAAGAAAATTAAAAACTCAATAGACACATTAACTAGTCTGGATGACTAGTGGTTTGCAAGTGGTTTGCAAGATGGGTGTGGGAAAATCACGCTGAAGCACAGAGAGAAGAACAGAGATTGTGGAAGTGAAATCAACGTAATGTGAAGAACAGAATGACAAAATCCAACATGAATCTAATAGCAGATCCAGAGGAGAGAACAGAGACAGGAAGGAGAGACAACACATTGAAGAGATAATGGCCGAGAATCTACCAGAACTGGAGGAGGATGAACACTCAGATGGAAAAAGCACACTAGGTTACAAGCAGGATACAAAAAGATAAATCTACCTGTAGTCACATCATAGTGAAACTGGGGAGCATCAAACACAAAGACCAAACATGAAGATTTTCTTAAGAAAGGGAACTAAAGTAGGTTACTGAGAAGCCACATCCTGTCTTGTCTGGTGGTCTTCTTCAGTTTCCAGCCAGAAAAGGAGCAAGAACTGAGAAACAGTCATTCTCCAAGTGAAGGGTAGGAGATGTGAGCGAGGCATGGGGTCCAGAGGGCTTCCCTGGTGGCTCAGATGGTAAAGAACCCACCTGCAATGCAGGAGACCTGGGTTTGATCCCTGGGTTCAGAAGATTCCCTGGAGAAGGCAATGGCTACCTACTCCAGTCTTCTTGCCTGGAGGATTTCACAGAGGAGACTGGTGGGCCACAGTCCATGGGGTCACAAAGAGTTGGACATAACTGAGCAACTTTCACTTTCACTTGGGTCCAGAAGAAGGTGTTAGTTTAATGAAAACCACTTTGCAAGGCCTCTTGGTTGAGATTTGGTGATCATATGGGTTTGGGGCTTTCATGGCAGGGTGAGTAGGAGGATGCCGGGAATCTAAGAGCCTCTTCAGTCCATCTTTTTCTTTTTAGCACTTGTGCATAAACCCCGGAGCAGGAGTTTGAAACCCAGGCTGCACATGATAACCATCTGCAGAGAATATTAAATACACTAATCCCCAGGAGGACCCAATATGTGCATTCCCGAAAAGCTTCTCAGGTAAATCTCATGTGCGACTGTACTCGCAACACCTGAGCCTAGAAGAGGGTTTCTCCGTTTCAGCACTGTTGAGATTTGGGGCTAGATGATTCTTCGTCATGGGGGCCATCCTTTGTGCTGCTGGATGTTTACCAGCACCCATGGCCTCTACCCAGCAGATGTCAGTGGGAACCCCACCCACAGCTGTGACAAGGAAAACCGTCTCCAAATCAACCTACCATTGCTTCTCAGAGTCTCTTGATGATGATCCACAGCTGGACATTCTCACACATCGGAAACAAGTTTCAGAAAACAGTTCTTATGCTTAGTAGAAGCAACATGCTCTGATTTTTTTTTTGCTCTTTTCCACCCTTTCCCATTTGCTCTCTTTCTTTAATGCTCACTGTGATCGACTAGTCACGTTAGTTCGACGTCTGCCTCATAACTTCATCAAAACCTTTCTTGGTGAGATCTGATGGCTTTCTGGTCCAATGGACCCTTTGCCATTCTCAGCTCACCTGAGCCCTCAGCGGCACTACATAGAGTGGACCGCACCCTCCTTCTGAAATCATCTCTTGCCTTAGCTATGATGACTTCACACCCCCTCCTTTTCCTCTACCTCCTCTGGTCTATATGTCTTCATTCTGACTATTCCTTCTTTGTCTGATCTCTACATTGTGAAGTTTCTTAGAGGCGTGTCTTGTCACTTTTTCTCTTGTTCTAGATGACCTTCCACATTGTACGGCTTTCGACACCAACTATATGCCAAATTCATGTTCAGCCCAGATCTCTCTTCTGAGCTGGACATCCACAGATCCAGCTGCCCTCCTAATATCTGGCCTTTGATGTTTCTCAAACATCTCAAACAAGAAACACTTGCCTATTTTTCCAAACCTTTTACTCTTCCAACTTAAAAAAAATGATATATTTTCAGTTGTGCTGGGTCTTTATTGCTGTGCAGGCCTTCTCTAGTTGCAGAGAGCAGGGGCTACTCTTTGTTGCAATGCATGGGCTTCTCCTTGTGGTGGCTTCTCTTGTGGAGCGCAGGCTCTAGGGTGCACGGGCTTCAGCAATTGCAGCCCATAAACCTAGTTGTCCCGTGGCATGTGGTATCTTCCTGGACCAGGGATAAAACTGGTGTCCCCTGCATTGCAAGACAGATTCTTAACCACTGGACCACCAGGGAAGCACCTTTTCCAGCATCTTAAACCTCAGTAAATGTCATCACCAATCCATGCAACTGCATAAGCCAGAAACCTAGAGGTCATACTTGACATTTCCTAGATGTCCAATGGATCAGGATCTGTCAACCTGCAAAATATATCATGAGTCTTTCTACTTCCCTCTATTCCCAAGGCTGTCATCTTACTCCAAGTCACCATCATCTTTCACTGAGAGCACTGCCACTCCTGTTTCATCCTAATCCACTCTTTGGCCAACAGACAGCAATATTCTTAAAATATAAATTTGATCATATATCTTCTCTGCTTAACATCTTCAATGACTTCCCTTTGATTTTGGAATCAAGATCAAAGGTCTCGGGACTTCCCTTGTGGTCTAGTGGTTGAGTTCGCCCACAAATGCAAGGGACACAGGTTCGATCCCTAGTCTGGGAAGATTCCACATGCCATAGGGCAACAGAGGCCGTGCATCACAACTACTGAAGCCTCCACCCTCTGGAGCCTGTGCTCCATGACGAGAAGCCACTGCAATGAGAAACCCACGTGCTGCAGTGAAGAGTAGCCCCTGCTCACTGCAACTAGAGAAAACCCTCACGCAGCAGGGAAGACTCAGCACACCAACTAAAAAAAAAAAAAAAAAAACCATTTAAATTTAAAAGATCAAAGGTCTCAGCCTGGCCTTCATGACCGCACCCCTGCCTGTCTTCCTAGACCCACTTGGCACTGCTCATCGGCTCATCGGCTCTAGCTATACTGACCCACTTTCTCTTTGTTCTATAAATTGCCCGTACTCTTTCCTGCCTTGGGTCCTTGACTCTTGTTCCACCCTTTCCTCACTCTTTGAAAGCCAATTTCTGCTACTCCTTGAGGTATCAGATTAACTTCCACTTGCTTAAAGAGTCCTTCCTTGCTCATCACCTCCCATTCCAATCTAAATTAGGTTCCTATTATACTCTCTCCTGATGCTCTCCATTTTTCCTTGATGTCACCATCAGAGTAAGTAGCTGTGTGATCATTTGTGCTCCCCACCAGAAAGTAAGCTCTATGGAGTAAGCACTTTCATTTTTAATTTATTATTTAGTGAAGTATAGTCAAATTACAATGTCACATTAATTTCTACTCATAGTAAAGGGATTCAGTTCTACATCTATATTCTTTTTCATATTCTTTCCCATTACAATTTGTCACAGGATATTCCATACAGTTCCCAGTACAGTAGGACCTTGTTGTTTATCCATTCTGTATATAATAGTTTGAATCTACTAATGCCTGATTCCCACCCCATCCCTCCCCATCCTCTTGGCAATGATAAGCCTGTTCTCTATGTCTGTGAGTGTTTCTATTTTGCTGGTAAGTTCATTTGTGTCATATTTTAGATCCCATATGTAAGTGATACTGTATGGTATTTGTCTTTCTCTTTCTGACTTTCTTCACTTAGTATGATAACCTCTAGGTCCATCCATCGGAGAAGGCAATGGCACCCCACTCCAGTACTCTTGCCTGGAAAATCCCATGGACGGAGAAGCCTGGCAGGCTGCAGTCCATGGGGTCGCTAAGAGTCAGACACAACTGAGCGACTTCACTTTCACTTTTCACTTTCATGCACTGGAGAAGGAAATGGCAACCCACTCCAGTGTTCTTGCCTGGAGAATCCCAGGGACGGGGGAGCCTTGTGGGCTGCCGTTCATGGGGTCACACAGAGTCAGATACAACTGAAGTGACTTAGCAGCTTAGCGGCAGCTTAGCAGATCCATCCATATTGATGCAAATGGCATTATTTCATCCCATTTCGTGGCTGAGTAATATTCCATGGTCTATATGTAGCACATCTTCTTTAACCATCCCAAGAAGTCTTTTGCTTTATTTTTTAAAACATTTTATTGGAGGATAATTGCTTTATAATATTGTGCTGGCTTCTGCCATACATCATTGTGAATCAGCCACAGGTATACGTATGTCCCCTCCCTCTTGAACCTGCCTCCCATCTCCCACCCCATCCCACCCCTCTAGGTTGTCACAGAGCACTGGGTTGAGCTCCCTGTGCTAAGGACTGTCTTTTACACTCACCTTGAGCCTAGGTCAGTATCTGGCATGAATTCAGCATGCTATAAATATTAATCAGATATCAGATGGATGAATGAACAGTGTTATTTTGCAGAAAGAGATAGTGGGAGGAGGCCCAACAGGATGAAAAATAGGTGTTGAGGAGGATAAGATGGCAAATTTCACTATTCTTTTGAGAAAATTGATGGTAAAGGGGATGTGAGAAAGTAACTACTTGGAAAGGGGCAGCAGGGTCAGAGGAAGTTTCTCATTCTAAACCATCCAGAGAGTGATGTCAGGGTGTAGAGGAGTCCAGTGCTGGCAGGCCGCCTTCTCTAACCACATCCTCAAGGAACTCAGCCTGTATGCCATCAGCTCGTGACACTCTCTGAGCCAAGTCCTTTTAGGTTCAACCATCTACTACAGAGTTGCTGGCCCCTACTCTGAGCCCTCTTCTGACCACGGTTGTGTCCACTGCTTACCCCCCACACCTGTTGTCACCTCAGCCCCCTCTCTGGAGGGACTGCAAGACATTTGAAGACAACCTCCTCTGGCAAATTGTTGTTGTTGTTTAGTTGCTAAGTCACATTCGACTCTTTTGTGACCCCGTGGATTGTAGCCCACCAGGCTCCTCGGTCCATAGGATTTCCCAGGCAAGAATACTGGAGTGGGTAGCCATTTCCTTCTCCAGGGGATCTTCCTGACCTGGGCATCAAACCCACATCTCCTGAATTAGCAGAAGATTCTTTACCGCTGAGCCATCAGGGAAACCCATCTTTGAGAACTGCTAACCTGAATATTAGAGGGTTGGTTCCAATAGGAACTAAGAATTTCTTCATTATTACTTACAGAATTACAAGGTGATGATGAACGTTGAGTTTTGTAATGAGTTTTAAATATTATCAGCCAGAATAGCTTTACTCTGGCCACAGAGTCATAACCTGTTAGAATATACGTGATGAGACTGCCGCTTTCACAGATCGTTTCATTTTCTGAGCTTCAGTTTCTTCATCAGTAAAATGAATGAGGGACTGGACTAGACTCTTAGCTCTCAGTCCCAGAACACACACGCATTCAGGGTTTTTGAGGATAGAACCAGACCTATATATGTTAGGAATGTTTCTGACACACACTGCTGTTAACTGGCTTAGATTCTTTTAATTTCTATCATTTTATATTAACACCCCCTATTTGCTTGAAGTACAAGACCTTTTAGCACTAACACCCAAAAAAGATGTCCTTTTCATTATAGGGGACTAGAATGCAAACGGAGCAGGCAATGGCACCCCACTCCAGTACTCTTGCCTGGAAAATCCCATGGATGGAGGAGCCTGGTAGGCTGTAGTCCATGGGGTCGAGAATAGTCGGGCACGACTGAGCGACTTCACTTTCCCTTTTCACTTTCATGCATTGGAGAAGGAAATGGCAACCCATTCCAGTGTTCTTGCCTGGAGAATCCCAGGGACAGAGGAGCCTAGTGGGCTGCCATCTATGGGGTCACACAGAGTCGGACACGACTGAAGCGACTTAGCAGCAGCAGCAGCAGCAGAATGCAAAAGTAGGAAGTCAAGAAACACCTGGAATAACAGGCAAATTTGGCCTTGGAATACGGAATGAAGCACGACAAAGGCTAATAGAGTTTTGCCAAAAGAACGCACTGGCCATAGCAAACAGCTTCTTCCAACAACACAAGACAAGACTCTACACGTGGACATCACCAGATGGTCAACACTGAAATCAGATTTATTATATTCTTTACAGCCAAAGATGGAGAAGCTCTATACAGTCAGCAAAAACAAGACAGGGAGCTGACTGTGGATCAGATCATGAACTCCTTATTGCCAAATTCAGACTTAAATTGAAGAAAGTAGGGAAAACCACTAGATCATTCAGGTATGACCTAAATCAAATCCCTTATGTTTATACAGTGGAAGTGAGAAATAGATTTAAGGGACTAGATCTGATAGATAGAGTGCCTGATGAACTATGGAATGAGGTTCATGACATTGTACAGGAGACAGGGATCAAGACCATCCCCAAGAAAAAGAAATGCAAAAAAGCAAAATGGCTGTCTAGGGAGGCTTTACAAATAGCTGTGAAAAGAAGAGAAGTGAAAAGCAAAGGAAAAAAGGAAAGATATAAGCATCTGAATGCAGAGTTCCAAAGAATAGCAAGGAGAGATAAGAAAGCCTTCCTCAGTGATCAGTGCAAAAAAATAGAGGAAAACAACAGAATCAGAAAGACTAGAGATCTCTTCAAGAAAATTAGAGATAGGAAGGGAACATTTCATGCAAAGATGGGCTCGATAAAGGACAGAAATGGTATGGACCTAACAGAAGCAGAAGATATTAAGAAGAGGTGGCAAGAATACACAGAGAACTGTACAAAAAAGATCTTCACGACTCAGATAATCACGATGGTATGATCACTGACCTAGAGCCAGACATCCTGGAATGTGAAGTCAAGTGGGCCTTAGAAAGCATCACTACAAATAAAGCCAGTAGAGGTGATGGAATTCCAGTTGAGCTATTTCAAATCCTGAAAGATGATGCTGTGAAAGTGCTGCACTCAATATGCCAGCAAATTTGGAAAACTCAGCAGTGGCCACAGGACTGGAAAAGGTCAGTTTTCATTCCAATCCCAAAGAAAGGCAATGCCAAAGAATGCTCAAACTACTGCACAATTGCACTCATCTCACACGCTAGTAAAGTAATGCTCAAAATTCTCCAAGCCAGGCTTCAGCAATATGTGAACCGTGAACTTCCAGATGTTCAAGCTGGATTTAGAAAAGGCAGAGGAACCAGAGATCAAATTGCCAACATTGACTGGATCATCGAAAAAGCAAGAGAGTTCCAGAAAAACATCTATTTCTGCTTTATTGACTATGCCAAAGCCTTTGATTGTGTGGATCACAATAAACTGTGGGAAATTCTGAAAGATGGGAATACCAGACCACCTGATCTGCCTCTTGAGAAACCTATATGCAGGTCAGGAAGCAACAGTTAGAACTGGACACAGAACAACAGACTGGTTCCAAATAGGAAAAGGAGTACATCAAGGCTGTATATTGTCACCTTGCTTATTTAACTTATATGTAGAGTACATCATGAGAAACGCTGGGCTGGAAGAAGCACAAGCTGGAATCAAGATTCCTGGGAGAAATATCAATAACCTCAGATATGCAGATGACACCACCCTTATGGCAGAAAGTGAAGAGGAACTAAAGAGCCTCTTGATGAAAGTGAAAGAGGAGAGTGAAAAAGTTGGCTTAAAGCTTAAATGTTGATTCAGAAAACAAAGATCATGGCATCTGGTCCCATCACTTCATGGGAAATAGATGAGGAAACAGTGGAAACAATGTCAGACTATTTTTTTGGGCTCCAAAATCACTGCAGATGGTGACTGCAGCCATGAAATTAAAAGACGCTTACTCCTTGGAAGAAAAGTTATGACCAACCTAGATAGCATATTCAAAAGCAGAGACATTACTTTGCCAACAAAGGTCCGTCTAGTCAAGGCTATGGTTTTTCCAGTGGTCATGTATGGATGTAAGAGTTGGACTGTGAAGAAAGCTGAGTGCTGAAGAATTGATGCTTTTGAAGTGTGGTGTTGGAGAAGACTCTTGAGAGTCCCTTGGACTGCAAGGAGATCCAACAAGTCCATTCTGAAGGAGATCAGCCCTGGGTGTTCATTGGAAGGACTCATGCTGAAGCTGAAACTCCAGTACTTTGGCCACCTCATGCGAAGAGTTGACTCATTGGAAAAGACCTTGATGCTGGGAGGGACTGGGGGCAGGAGGAGAAGGGGACAACAGAGGATGAGATGGCTGGATGGCATCACCAACTTGATGGACATGAGTTTGGGTAAACTCCGGGAGTTGGTGATGGACAGGGAGGCCTAGCATGCTGCAATTCATGGGGTTGCAAAGAGTCAGACATGACTGAGCAACTGAACTGAACTGAACTGGCAACCTGGCTAATAATAGTGCTAAAATTTCCCTCATGAAATTTTGGCCATGGTTGCATATAAACTGAGATTCTTTTTTTTCTCAAGAGACACTTTGTTCAGATGAATAATTCATTTATAATCAAAGAAACTGGGACTTCCCTGGTAGTCAATTGGTTAAGAATCTGCTTGCCAATGCAGGGTCACGGATTTGATCCCTGCTCCGAGAGGATTCCACACGCCATGGAGCAACTAAGCCCCATGTGCCACGACTACTGAGCCCGTGCTCTAGAGCCTGCAAGCTGGCTACTTGAGCCCATGCCTGAGAGCCCATGCTCTGCAAAAAGAGAAGCCCGTGCACCTCAACTAGAAAGCAGCCCCCACTCACCGAAACTAGAGAAAAGCCCGCAGGCAACATCCAGCACAGCCAAAAATAAATAAATAAATAGAATGTGAAAAAAAAAAAGAACTTATAAAGAAATAAATAAATGAAAGAAACCCAAGTACTAATGTCTTATTCATCTATACGACTCTAATACATTTCCATCATTTTAATGAAACTAAATCCTTGATTTAGGAAGACTTCTACTGCAATAAAGGAGATATCTTAATCAGGAAATGTCCTATAACATTCATGAGGAACAAGGGCAGCATAAGATTTTCCAAGCTAAATTGCCTCCTTTTATTACCAGACCTTTCAGAGAAGGCGATGGCACCCCACTCCAGTACTCTTGCCTGGAAAATCCCGTGGACGGAGGAGCCTGGTGGGCTGCAGTCCATGATGTCGCTAAGAGTCAGACACAACTGAATGACTTCACTTTCACTTTTCACTTTCATGCATTAGAGAAGGAAGTTGCGACCCACTCCAGTGTTCTAGCCTTGGGAATCCCAGGGACGGGGGAGCCTGGTGGGCTGTCGTCTGTGGGGTCACACAGAGTCGGACACGACGGCAGCAACTTAGCAGCATTACCAGACCTTTAGGCCTGAGAATCAGAGGAGAGTTCTTCTACGGGGTAGGAGAATAAAGAACTGAAACTTACTATGGAATTGAGAACAGAAATTACAGGCCTGCTTAAAAAGCAGAACACAGTGGTAGGGAAACCACCTCCTTCTAATAGAACCCAGAGGGTGAATCAGAGAGCTGATGAATGAGAAATCCCAGTGGGACAGGCCCAGAGCACTGATGGCTGAAGTCTCTCCAACTCACGCAGACAGGCAGGAGCTGCCATCTGTGGAGAAGTCAACCCTCCACCCCACCATGGGGTGATAGAACCCCCATCTCCCACTGCTGACAAAGGTGGGGCAGGACAGGAACTCTACCTCGGCTGAGTGCCTCCATCATGCCAAAACCAAGCCTCAAAATTGGAATTGGCCTGAGGTATAGAAAGTAATCCAGAGAAGGCAATGGCACCCCACTCCAGCACCCTTGCCTGGAAAATGCCATGGATGGAGGAGCCTGGTGGGCTGCAGTCCATGGGGTCACGAAGAGTCGGACACAACTGAGCGACTTCACTTTCACTTTTCACTTTCATGCACTGGAGAAGGAAATGGCAACCCACTCCAGTGTTCTTGCCTGGAGAATCCCAGGGACGGGGGAGCCTGGTGGACTGCTGTCTACGGGGTCGCACAGAGTCAGACACGACTGAAGCGACTTAGCAGCAGCATAGAAAGTAAAATGGTATAGGGTTTTCCATTATATAGCATGGAAAAACCTGAACAAGTTGTTGGCCAACTCAATATCTCTTGCACACTCAAGCTTGTGGACTGTGGCCCATCTCTGCCACAGAGTTGCTATGGTCATCACCTTTGCTACAGTTATCCCAACCTTCCTGCCAGGAACCTTTTCACCTCTGCTCTGTGGCTTGAGAGCAGATGACAAACATACATGGAGTCCTTCTTGCTCAAGTTCCCATCTCTCCTTCTATTTCCCCAGGTTTAAATTGCCCTCCGCCTTCCTCTCTTCATGAATAGCAGGGTAATTCATTCATTCTCTCCTTCATTTCATGCATTCATTCTAATATTGCCATGTGGTAGAGACTACTTTGGTAATAAAAATACAGCAGGGAATAGACAAACTTCTGGGCTTTTCTAGTGGCTCAGACGATGAAGAATCTTCCCACAATGTGGGAAACCCAGGTTCGATCCAATGCCTGAGTTGGGAAGATCCCCTGGAGAAGGGACTGGCTACCCACTCCATTATTCTTGCCTGGAGAATTCCATGGACAGAGGAGCCTGGCGGGCTACAGTCCATGGGGTCGCAAAGAGTCGGACACGACTGAGTGACTAACACACATACACACACAGATAAGCTCCTTCTTGCCTGAAGATTGCATTCTGAAGGTGAGGGACAGACAGTAAACAAATAAATATATAATGTGTCAGGTGGTGACAAGTGCCCTGAAGATAAATATAGAAGGGTAGAGGAATGAAGAGACACAGGAGACAGATGCTATTTTAGAGGTGGTCAGGGAGGCCTCTCTGTCGAGCTGACATTTGAGCAGAGAGTTCTGGGAACTTATAAAAATGCTTTATACACATAATAACCACAGATAATCAGCCATCTGGCACAGTAGGGGGACCTGTTCCCTTGGCAATATACCCAGAGCCCTGTCACAATGTAAGGCTGAACCAAATGACTTCTTGACCTCTAAAAGACAGGTAAATGCCATCTGGATGCACAGATTCACTGATGAGAGAGAAACTGACCAAAAATAACCACAGCAGCAGAAACGGACTTCTATTCAAACCAACGTTCCCTAAAACGTATATGAAATTACTCAGCCAAGGAATGGTTCTGACAAAATCTGAATACCTAAAATTAGCCACCTGGCATTTCCAAATAGTGTTTTCCCTTACTCTGTATTGATTTGGAAAAGTTAAGAGAAGATTGAGAAAGACAAATATCATATAATATTGCATATATGTGAAAATCTAAAGAAATGGTACAAATGAAGCTACTTAAAAAACAGAAGAGTCACAGATGTAGAAAGCAAACTTGTGGTTACCAGGGGTGGGAGGGGTATAAATTGGGAGATTGGGATTGACATATACACACTAAATATATATATAGGATAATGACCAATAAGAACCTGCTATCTAGCACGGGGAATTCTATTCAGCACTCTGTAATGATCTTTATGGGAAAAAAATCTAAAAAAGAGTGGATATATGTGTATAACTGAAATCCCTGGGGGTCTGTGAGATATTCCCTTCTTCTTATAATAATGTCTGCCTTTTCGGCTAATCTGGCCTGAGTCAGTTTATTTTACCTTCAGTGGAAATGTCCTCATGAACCCTGGTAGGATCTGCAAGGTCTCAGACTAGGCTGACTTGCTGTCACAGTCCCGGCATTTGGTAGAGACTCAATTAACATAAATTGAATTAATGCATGAAGGATGCCCTGGGCAAGCGTGCCCTGAGTGGGAGGAAAGGGCAGGAAAGTAGCATTGCCCAGCTAAGTGGGAATGATGGAAGAACGGTGGTGCAAAGTCTACAAGAGAACACACTCAGAGGCCTAATACTTGGTTGGCCAAAAAGTTCATTCAGATTTTTCCATACCATCTTACAGAAAAACCCAAATCAACTTTTTGGCTAACCCCAACGTATTGGCAGTCAGGAACCTAACCAAAACCCTATAAACATCCATCCATATTTTGATGACATCTCAGATTGTGAACTTACCTTCAACTGTAGGAGTCAGATCTTCACTTTCTTAGCCTCTCTTTCCACTGGAATACATAGATTTGATTTGGAGTCAGCGACTAAGCACACACACACACACACACACACACACACTCAGATGAAATCAGTGTGAGCCACTGTTTGCAAGGCAACTCCAAGAGGAAAGGGGCAGGACACAGGGCACCCGCATGCTCTCTGTTGGACGGAGGGAGAGACAGCCTGGTTCTGGGGATGGAGCTTCCTGATCAGGTTGGTTCTGTGAACATATTATGGACAATGTCTCTAGAATGTCAGCCCAATGTGTCCCCTTAGCTCTTCTAAGGACGTGTGTGCATGTGCTCAGGTGCTCAGTTGCTCAATTGTGTCTGACTCTTTGCGACCCCATGGATGGTAGCCCGCCAAGCTCCTTTGTCCATGGAATTCTCTCGGCAAGAACACTGGAGTGGGTTGCCATTTCCTTCTCCAGGGGTTCTTCCCCACTTGGATTGAACCCACATCTCTTACATTGGCAGGTGGATCCTTTACCCCTGAGCCACCTGGGAAGCCTGTATATATACATGCATATAAATATATACATATTTGGTGGCACTAGATTGTCTCATGGCACCTGGAAATGCTGAGCAACCAGCCCTGAGGGCAGCTCCGGGGACTCTGCAGCAGGGGGTTGGAGATGGCCCTGTGTAAGCTCTGCCATTTACTTATCTCCTAATTCATCCTCAATGTTCATATTTCTTAATCAAATATTAATCAAATATTTCAAGAGAATCTGATTGGACCAGCCTGGAGTTTATAGCTAATCAACTATGGCAGGAAAAGCCAAATGATGGGGGGTTAAAATGCCTGACTGGAGGTCTGTGGGCGGGGGAGCAGTGCTCACCGAGATGGGGTGGGTTAGTGTGCCAGGAGTCACCCTGGTGATGCTCACAACAGCGTTTGCATCAGAACAGGTTGGCAGTGACTGAAGCTGAGAGTGGACTGGCTCAGGGGAGAAAGTCTGAGCTGATGACCAGGGACCTTAGGCGGCAGGGAGGAGCATTCACAGTAGCCCTGTGTCAGACCACAGGTCTGTGTCTGGCTTAGGTTCATGCTCCAAACATTTCTGCACTCCTCAGAGATCAAAGGTGTCTGTGCACCCGGTTAATGACCAAAGGAACTTTGGTGTCCTGCCGGGGCCACAGAGGACCCTGAGAAGAGGAATTCAGTTCCAAGCTGGACTCAAGTCTGAGGTGTCGGACGGGGCCAGTAACTGTGGCCCCAGGAGGCTCTGAGCACTTGGCCTCCTCAGGGGGCAAGAAGAGGTGCTTCTGGGGTCCTACCAGATGTTGCCAGGCATGGACACTACCACCCTGGCCTAAGTTTGGTTGCTTAAAATATTTGGCAAGTGCAAAAATTCTTTGGATGAAAGAAGACCTGGGGTTTGATGACAAGCCCCAGTGGCACCAGAAATGGTCTAGCACTCTCTTAGCCATGTCTAGAGAAGCCAGATCTGGGGCTAAAGCCTATTAATTTTTTTTCAAATAGAAAATTCCGAGTATACCTAAAAGTAGAGAGACTGGCATAATGAACTCCTGCACCAATCACCCAAGTGCAGCTGATCAAGTCATGATTAATCTTTCCTCTGTAACCCTACCCACTGCTTCCACTTGCCCTGTAGATTGCCTGCATGCATGCTCAGTCACTTCAGTCACATCTGACTCTTTTGCAGCCCCATGGGCTGTAGCCTGCCAGGCTCCTCTGTCCATGGGATTCTCCAGGCAAGAATACTGGAGTGGGTTGCCATTTCCTCCTCCAGGAGATCTTCTAGACCCAGGGATTGAACCAGTATCTCCTGTGTCTCCCTCACTGCAGACAGATTCTTTACCGCTGAGCCACCGGGGAAGCCCACCTTGTCGATTATTGTGAAGCAAATTCCATCATATAATTTCATTCATAAGTATTTCAGGATGCATATCTAAAAGATAAAGCCTTTTTTTAAAAAAAATCAGTAATCATTAACACATCTAAGATAATTAAAAATTCTTCATCAAAAATCCTGTCAGTATTCAATAGTCCCTGTTATTGCCTTTTTAAAGCACAAACTCTAAAAATTAAAATTGGAATTCCCCCAACTGCTTTTAAAAGCATTCATTGGTGACAATATTCACAATGAGTATTCAAATATATTAAACCACCAAGCCAAAAAAGGCATAAATGATTAAAAAAAATTGTTCCTTACAACATGATAATTCATGAGACTAAAACCAGTTTCCACTATCTTTTCTCAGGCTTCTGCTTCTTATTTTCCAAGAAGAAAAGGAAAAAAGGTTAAAGCCTGAAGTCATCACTAGGGCTATTAAATTGTCCTCCCCCCACCACTTTCCATCACTGAAAAGATTATACTTCCTCAGTTCCTCAAAGTGAGATGTGGCCAAATGACCTGTTCTTACCAGAGTCGTGAGTGGAAGTAATGAAATGTCAGTTTTCATCAGATAATTTAATTTCCACTAAGGGCCCCTCTGGAGCACTCTTTTCACTGTGCTATAGTGAGTGACTCAGGTTACTATATCAGCTAGGATGCTGGATGAACAGGTAGCAGATGAGAGAAACAAATGTGTTGTTTGAAGTCACTGAGAGTTTGAGATTGTATGTTATTGAGATATAACCTGGCCAACCTTGACTCATGTAAAGTACTTAGGATTGGGATCACTGTAGCAGTCCAGTGGTTAAGACTCCATGCTCTCAATGCAGGGGGCATGGGTTCAATCCCTGTTCCAGGAACTAAGATCTTGCATGCCACATGGCATGGTCAAAAACAAAAGTGCTTAGGCTTGAGCTCGTAATTTCAGGGAAGGTCAAGCTATGGCTAATAACCACTTAGTGAGAGCCCTCTTGAGGGATCATTGGAGTCACCTCTTATGATCTTACTGAATTGATCTGTGCTATTGTTTAGTTAGAGCAGTGGAATTTTAATTCTTCAGGTTTTGATATTATTATAAGATGAATACAATAATTAAAAGAGTACTTTGACAAATTAAGCACTGAAGATGCATAAAATATTAAATGGACCTGAGAATGAAACAGAAGATGAAAACCCTAGCTTGGAGCATCATGTCTCTGCCCTGCCATTACGTTGCCCTTTGTTTCCAGGCCTCAGTTTCCTGTTTCTTGATGATAATCAAGATTAAAACAGTGACACCATTGGACATCTTCTATGTCCAATAGTTTCATGGAACTTAGTTTATTCAATCTTTACAACTATCAGTAGTTAATTTTTTGTTCTGTTTTTAAAACACAAAACTGGAAATATATTTAGGGAGGTTGCATAACTGCCCAACAGTAGCTGGAGGTGGGCACAGGTTCGTGCCATGGTTGGTTTCAAAGCCATCCTCAATGAACAATCGAAGGTCCATCTCTTCTTCTAAACCCTGTGGATTTTTTGGTATGAGGCTGGCTATTCATTATGAGTAAGACCACATTGTCAAAAAGAAAACATTTTCTCCAACAAAAAGAATTGTTCTTTTATTTATAATCACATTTTCTATTGTGCAACAACACACATATTTTATAAAGACCAAGGAGTCTGCTATTAATATTCCCTGGCCTGTATACTATCAATGGGATTCAAAGAATCAAACCTTTATGATAGAATACAGATGCTAACCATAATGTAGACTAACTCTGAAACACAAATATTCCCCCTGAGAGCTTCATAGGCTCTTTTTTTTTGGTAAATTCTTTTCTTTTTTTAATTGAAGTATAGTTGATTTACAACGTTGTGTTAGTTTCATGTGTACAGAAAGGTGATTCAGGTGTACATACATATTTTTTCAGATTCTTATTCTTTATAGGTTATTACAAAATATTGAGTATACTTCTGTATGCTATATAGGTTTATTTGCCCTCCCCTGCTGCTGCTGCTGCTGCTGCTAAGTTGCTTCAGGTTTGTCCAACTCTTTGCAACCCCATGGACTGCAGCCACCAGGCTCCCCCGTCCCTGGGATTCTCCAGGCAAGAACACTGGAGTGGGTTGCCATTTCCTTCTCCAATGCATGAAAGTGAAAAGTGAAAGTGAAGTCGCTCAGTCGTGTCCGACCCTTATCGACCCCGTGGACTGCAGCCTAGGAGGCTCCTCCGCCCATGGGATTTTCCAGGCAAGAGTACTGGAGTGGGGTGCTATCGCCTTCTCTGTGCCCTCCCCTAGGCTATAGCAATTTATCTGGTAATTGAATAGATTTAAACCTGGGGCTTCATGAGTTGATTTTTTTTTCTTTTTAAGAATGCAGAGGGGGCTTTCCTTGTGGTCCAGTTGTTAAGAGTCTAGCTTGCAAGGTAGGGGACACCAGTTCGATTCTTGGTCTGGGAAGATTCCACATGCCCAGAGGCAAGTAAGCCTGTGCGCCACAACTAGGGAGCCCTTGCTCTAGAGTCCAGGAGCTGCAACTAATGAGCCCATGTGCTTCAACTACAAGCCCGTGCTCTGCAACAAGAGAAGCCACCACAATGAGAAGCCAGAGCACTGAACTAGAGAGCAGTCTCTGCTCTCCATAACTAGAGAAAACGCTTGCAGCAACAAAGACCCAGCACAGCCAAAAATAACTAATAAAAATTACCACAAGAGTAACTGTAAACTCTAAAAAAAAAAAAAAAAGAATTGAAGGTTCCTTAAAAAGATAAAAATAGAGCTATCATATGATCCATTGAAATTAACCAACCCTAGAAGAGTCCAGTAGAAATTGAAGTCAAAGATAATAGGAGGTGAGATGGGGGGTGGGGTAGATTGTGTTAGAGCCTTATGGCCCAGCAGAAGAGCTCTGGTTTTTACCCTGAGATAGGAGTTACTGCAGGAGACACAAGCGATGTCATGTTTTAGATGGTCATTCTGCTGCTGTGTTGACAATAGACTACAAGTTTATGTCAAAAAAAGAAAGCAAAGACCACCAGAACTTAAAAAAAATAAAATCAAGGCTGAGTTTATATACTCATCAGGCAAAGAAACATATCAGTGAAAAAGTTTACTGAGTAATTCATGAATTGGGAAAGGTCAGGGTTTTTTTAGAGGTGCTAGAAAGAGGAAAGGGGTTGGTGGGGGTGAAGCTAATCTAAGACTAAAAACCGGCATGCTGGATAGGAATGGACAGTGCTGGATCAAACAGAGCCCTTTGTTCACTGGATACGAACAAGCCTTCAGCTAGGCCTAACAAGAGTCTGGCCTAGGGGTCATTCAGAGTTCACAGTCCTTTATCAGCTTCAGTTGGTTTGAACCAGACGAGGTATACCGTCAACTTTCCTTGGCAAGAGCTGTAAGTGGAAAAATTTTCCTTTTACAGTTGGGAACAGAGAAAGCTGTTAGGAAGTTCTTTCAGAAATCCAGGCAGAATAGATAGGGCTCATCCCACAGTGTATCATAGAGGTGATACACCGTGGGGGTGTGTATCACCCATCGGTCATTGGTTGCTTGGGGTGGCTCTAGAGACAGAAAAAGCTGTGGGCGGAGAAGGTTTAGGGAGCAGATTAAGAGTTCATGTGAGTTTAAGATGTCCATAGCTGCAGCAATAGAGACAGTGAGGTCTGGCTGGTGATATAAACTTGAGACTTGAAAAAGAGTATAGGTGATGTTGAACGTCAGGAGACCCATGTGTAGTCAACCAACGAGCCAGTGAGATGGAGCCCTGGGGACTCCAACATATTTCCCCCTCCAAGTCCCAAATTTTAATTCATATATATTTTTATTACAATGAAAGTATTCTTGTAAGCCTCCTCAGATATTTTGTGGGACTATAAACCAATAAAGGGCTTCCCTGGTAGTTCAGTCAGTAAAGAACCCACCTGAAATGGAGGAGATCACCTGAAATACAGGAGACCTGGTTTCAATCCCTGGGTTGGGAATATTCCCTGCAGAAGGCAATGGCAACCCACTCCAGTAATCTTGCCTGGAAAATCCCATGGACAGAGGAGCCTGGTAGGCTACAGTCCATGGAGTCACAAGGGTTGGACATGGCTTAGTGACTAAACCGCCACCACCGTAAACCAATCCATGATCCTTGGAACTTTCACTGAGCTTAATACAGTTTTTTAATTTCTCCAGATTTATTAGATATCATTTTACAAATAAGGAATTTGAGGCCAGAATAGTTGAGTAATTTGCCTAGCCTCATATAACTAATAAAAGCAGGGCTAGGATTTAAGCCTTAAATTCACCTGAGTCCCTTTCAACTCTGCTTCCAATAGTAGTTTATTAATCTGGGTAGACAACAAAGTGAGCAGAAGGTGAAAAGTCCTAACAGTGTGTTGTTCCTTGCATGTATCAATTTGGTGCAATAGTCTTCAAACTTGAGTGTGTCACCCGGTGGCTTGTAAAAACACGGACTGCAGGACCTCAACCCAGAGGCTGATTCCGCATGTCTTGGATGTGATCTGCAATCTACATGTCTAACAAGGTCCCAGGTGATGCTGGTCTGGGGATGATACATGGAGAATCACAGGTTTAGCTGGTTTTCCCTGATTCTGCCAGCTAAATAGCCTGTCTCCACTTGCCAAATGCCCAGGTCTAACTCCCTAAAGGGGATTAGGGAGATCTGTTGCTAATTGGAACTTCAGAAAGGTCCTTGGTGACAGTTCCTTCAGTTTCTTTTCTTTCTTTCCTGTTTATGTGTGCACAGCTTGCAGAATCTTAGTTCCCTGACCAGGGATGAACCTGGGGCCCACTGGTGGTGAAGACTCAGAGTCCTAATCACTGGACTGCCAGGGAATTCCCAGTTCCTTCATTCTCTCCTTCCTAAAGAACATGGCTCTGGGGGGAAAGAGAAGGATGAGGTGATGGCAACTCTGGGTACTCTCCAATACAGTTTACCAAACTGTATGGTCAGTTCTTCTTTTATTATTATTCTCCCAGCAGTCTCAATGCCCTTTCCTGGGAACAAACTTCTATCATCACTGCTCTGGCTCCCAAAGTCCATCAGGCACAGGGAGGTTCGGATATGGTAGGCCCTAAATGCCTACACAGCTATTGGGGTTTGGGGGCTTAAATAACAAGAATACGAGCTTATAAGCACAGTTAGATGCAGAGACCTTTGGAAGAAACTTGTGCAAGAGAAAGGCCCTAAAGCTTAAGCTTCATTAGCTTCATGGCAATCAGCCTCTGATCAAACAGGTCTGTATATGTCTAAGCTCCAATTACAGATATTTGCTTAGTTCCCATGGGGCTCCTGAGCCTCAGGCTAATCAGAGGACTTGGTTGTTTCCTGTGTAAGAGAACCTAAGCATTTAATGGTTGAAGAGGCTTGTCTGCCTTGAAACTGGTAATGGGGGAGGAGTTACAGGCTCCTTGCACATTGAAGGTAAGTTTTGACCCTGCACTCACATACTTATCTTTGAAGTCGATTTCTTCAGTGAGTTGAAAGCCTTCGATCTACAAACATGGAAACGCCCACTTAGAGATGATACTAATTATTCCTATTTAATTACATCAAGAACAAAATTCAATTAAATTCTTACTCTAAAAATCAGAAAAGTAAAATTGCTTTTCAAAATCAGGGTGAAGGCTCTTAAAAAATATAAAGTGCTTGCTTGACAAAGAAGACGACTGCAGAGGGTAGTACTTTTGAGTTTCTTTTGTATAGCTTCTTGAAATTTTATTTTTCCCACGTAGTTTGTTTCAGGACGTATTAGCGGTGGACTCAGCTTTAGTACAACATTCACTCGACAAATCCAGCTCAGCCTAAGTGAACGGCTCTGTAGTTAGGGGAAGTTACTAAAAGAGTTACTAAATTAGGAGTGAGGGGAAGTTACTAATTGATTAAAGAGAAAGTTTGTAGAGAACAGCCACGCCCAAGAAGAACCTTGACCTAGGATGAAAAGGGCCTCTAAGAGGCTCAAATCAGGTGGCTTTCTGATTTGTGCTGGGCCTTGAAGGAAACAGGTGAATAAAATGTATTAAGAATTATTCCAAGTTGGAGAAAGTCAGCCACTGCCACTTTACACACACACACACAGCAAAGGGCTTTCCCACAGCAAACTCGGCACAATCCAAGTGCAGGAGAATTCCACGAAGCGTTCCAGAGTGCTGTATCTTCAAGAGTGCAAAGATGAACAGTGCAGGTCCCCGTCCCCAAGGCAGCGCCACCGGGAAACTGAAACAGGTCCCGGGTATTCTCGAAACGGCTGAGAAGCGGGGGTGTGGCCTGGAAGAGACACTGGAATGGATTTTCCGCGCTAGACTTCGAGGTCCGCGCACTCAGTTCTCTGGAAGGCTCTCGCAATGCAGTACAGGGGATGCAGGCGTTTGTTGCCTGCTTCTCAGCTGCCGCCCTGCCTCCCCCAGCGCCCCGAAACTCCGCCCAGCTCCCGCCCCCGCCCCAGGGCGGCTGCGCGACCAAGCCCCGCCCCCCGTCCCCACGTGATCGCGGTCCCTGCCTCCGCGAAGCGTGGGCCGCCATTACAAGTTCTGGCGGCTGGGCCCCGGCCGGCCTCCCTCCTCCCCCTCCCCGGTGGGGCACCGGTGACAGGTTGGATTTGTGTTGACCCGTCCCGTCTGGCGTTTGGAGCCGTGGGCCTCTGAGAGCAGGACGAGGAGTTCGGACTGAACTCCGGGGCGGACAGACAGACCGGCGGGCTGCTCAGGTGACGGCACGGCGGGGGCGGTGCCCAGGGCCGCGCCCCGCCCCTCGCAGGCCAGCGCCCAGAGCCCGCCGCCAGTGCCCGTTTCCAGTATGGCCGCCCGCCGTGCTTGACCCGCGGCCTCTCCGCTTCGACTCCCCGTGGGCGATGCTGAGGCGGAGGCCGTGACTGACACGCTCGCTCACACGCACGCACGGACCCAGACCCACGTCCGGAGCCCGAGCCCTGGGCCCGGAACCGCTGTCTCCCCCAGGCGCCGCGGCCAGAGCCCGGACCACGGCTCCCGCGCCGCCGCCGCCTAGCCGAGAAGGACCGCGCCGGACCTCGAGCGCGGCGGCCCCGGGCCGGCAGGGATGGGGAAGCGGGCCGGAGGAGGAGCAGCGGGATCCGCCGCCGCTGCCTCCACGTCCGCCGTGGCCGGTCTGGAGCCCGCGGCCGGCCGCGGCGGGGGCCCGCGGAGCGCAGCCGCCGGCCTCCTGGGAGCGCTGCACCTGGTGATGACCCTCGTCGTGGCCGCGGCGCGGGCCGAGAAGGAAGGTGGGTGTCAGCCGGCCGGCATCTCCCGGGCCCGGCCCCGCGCTGTCACCGCGCCCTCGCGGAGGCCGCTGCCGGGCTGCCACCGGGGAGGAAGGGCCGCGGCTCGCGGCTCGGAGGGCGGCCGGGCTCAGGGCTCGGTCCGGCGCGAAGTTGCTCGGTCGAGTCTCGTCCCGAGCCGGGAACTCGCAGTTCGGATGCCAACTCGCGGCTTTGACCGCACGGAGTTGCTCTTGTTCTCCGTGATTCTTTCCCCTCGTCTCACCCCCGTCTTCCCCCTTGTCTCCTGTCACTGCCATTTCAAAACTTCCTGAGTTCTCGTATATTCTTGCCACTTGGCTCACTAGGTAGGAGGGGCATATTTTTAGACTTGATTGTTGTTAATAAGCAAATTTCAGGACACTTTTTTTTTTTGGTTGCGGTTTTAATAACGGCGTGCGAACAGAGCTCACTTTAAATTGTAAAAATAGCGACACTGGGGGACAGCTTGCCAAATTTTACTTTAGATTTGTTTAAACGTTTTCGGAGGAGGAATCTTGTATCTTTAGCTTCCCTCTTAAGTATCGTTTTGCAGTATTGATGATTGTTCAGCTAACAGTTCTCTAATATTTTTTACATGTCTTAAGATACGTAACTGGGTGTCATTGTTTTTAATGTGAAAGACTTTAAAAACCAATGTCAAGTTTCTAGCTTGCGAACCTTTACCTGTAATTTACAATTAAGGGCTAAGTGTTATTTTTTAGGAAACTCTAGTTAGCATTGTATGATTGTAACCACGGTGCTTTTCCGGGGTTAAAAATGGTTTTGTAACCTAGAAGCCCAGATCTGTACTTTCGTTGGCACTACCTGTTTTTTGAACCTGAGGAAATGAGTGACCACAGAGCCTTCATGAAGAAATCACTAAAAGTGAATGGTTTTTAAAAAGCTAAGCGATATTTGTTAGTTTAGCTTTCGTTTCACACTGAACTGCCACTGCAAGGAAAATAAGTTCTTGCCACAGTGAGTTTAGGGTTGACGTTCTACTTCACAACTAAAGTCACTTTTTATTGTTATAGAAGGCAACAGCAAAGCAAAGCAAATTCATGTTAAAGTGCCAGGTGCTTCAGTTTACTGTTTTTTGTTGTTGTTCAAAACGGTGCAATTAACTCTTAAGCAGTTTGTGTTAACATAGGAGGAAGTCATTCAAAGAATTGCTGTCTGTAGAAAGGATTCATCTACAGAGGCAAGATTATTTCTTGAATGAAATATTGCTGCTTTAGGACTAGTCAGGCCTGGGGTTGTCACAGTTCATCTTTGGTTACAGATCTGCAGTTGATTGGTTCTCGTGTGGCCATTGGCACCCAGCACAGCCTGGCATGTAGTTGGTGTGTCCAGTAAAACTGCAATGGTCCAATAAGTTAAGGTCTCCTTGAATTTGAAGTAGTGCTTGGCAGGTGTCCTGGTTTTTGTCTTCCTTGGATTACCTTGCACAGTGCCAGGCACACAATAGGCATTTAACATTTGTTTGAGGAAGTAATTATATTCATGGGTCATTAACACAGGGATCTAAAATGATTGAAAAACGTTAAGTTTTTCAGTAAAACATCCAGTAAAACATTAAGTTTGTATTGTTCTTCTGCTTATTTTTCCAGCAGCCATTTTTTATGCTAATTCTTGGTGTATACTTAAGAAAAATCCTTTGTTTGAGAAATGTCAGACTAATTTATATTTGCGAATTTCCCTTTTGTATGGTTTTTAAGTTTTAGTACATCTCTCTAATACCCATAAATGTAAGGGTCAGGGGAGGAGAATTGGGGCCCCGGTGTACAAGAATGAAAAGATGGGGTTGAATCAGCCAGTGGTCCTGAGAATCAGACACCTTTTGTGGCCTGTGTTGTGTCTATATGAACAATTTGAACAGAGAAATTAGCTATTGAAGATAATTGACATATCTTCTGCCCATCATCAATGGATCTGATTCTGATCAAATATTCCAGGAAGAAAGCTCCAAAATTGACCAGTGCTTTCAGTCCCCTTGGTGATCAAATTCTAATAGTTTCTGTTTGAGTAAATAGGAGAAGTGAGATTGATTTTCTTACATGAATGTGATACCGCAAGTTTGGCCCCGTTTGCCCCCCAAAGGGTGCTGTTTTGAGTTTTTTCTCAGCAAATCTGAGCAGACTTCTGAAGGCAGCTGAATTCACTCTGTCCATTTACATCCTGAGGATTTTTGGTGTGGTTTTATTTTGGTAGTATAAACTACCTTAACTTTTGAAGCTAAGACTTACCTGCAATTTTAATGATGGTTCTCTGGGTATCTCGTATGTTAGTATATTTCTATTGCAGCCGAATTTCACTGGAAAATCTTCGAAACTAAGTAAAACTCATCATCTTCTAGAGAAAAGCAGCAGAAATTCCTAGATTACCTAATGCAGATTTCATGTTTGGACCAGGTGTTGTTAATTTTAAGTCAGACGCATGAGGCAACCTTTGTCTTAACATCCTGTATGTCTTCAGTTCAGTTCAGTCACACAATCATGTCCGGCTCTTTGTGACCCCATGGACTGCAGCATGCCAGGCTTCCCTGTCCATCACCAACTCCCGGAGCTTACTCAAACTCACGTCCGTTGAGTCGGTGATGCCATCCAACCATCTCATGCTCTGTTGTTCCCTTCTCCTCCCGCCTTCAGTCTTTCCCAGCATCAGCATCAGGGGTCTATTCCAGAGAGTCAGTTCTTCGCATCAGGTGTCCAAAGTATTGGAGCTTCAGCATCAGTCCTTCCAATGAATATTTAGGACTGATTTTCTTTAGGATTGACTGGTTGGATCTCTTTGCAGTCCAAGAGACTCAAGAGTCTTCTCCCATACCACTGTTCAAAAGCATCAGTTCTTCGGCTCTCCGCTTTCCTATATGTCTTAACACTGCTATATCTTAACATCTGTCTTCACTGATCTATGAGGGTGTGTTTCACTAGTCTAGAGAAAAGGGGACCTTTGAGGATGTTTTGACTGTGCTCTGTAGTTTGTAAGGACTTTGAAAGAGTTGTCCAGGGTAGAAGTTACTGTAATTATTACAACTTAATTGGTTGTTTTGGATTGCTGGCAGTTTTCCTTGAAGCTAAGATCTAGATATTCAGAAGAGTGAAAATAGGGGGATGGTGTAGTGAAAATATATTAAAAATATAGTGAAAATATGTGTGTATATGGTAAACGTCTAACATTTAGTAGTATTTTTATTTGTAAGTGTGCCCATTCATTATTACCAACAAATAAAAGCTTTTTAAAAAAGCATCATGCATGCAAAGTCACCTCAGTTGTGTTTGACTCTTTGTGGCGCTATAGACTGTAGCCCTCCAGGCTCCTGTGTCCTTGGGATTTCCCAGGCAAGAATACTGGAGTGGGTTGCCATGCCCTCCTCAAAAAAGCATCATATATCATCTATAATATAGTTTCATTGTGAAATGTGTTTGTGGGGCATGGTTGTCTTTTAATTTTTTATAAATATCGAGGTACATTTTATGTATCTAGTAAAGATGAAGTTGGGTAAGTTTTCAGGAATGTGATTGTTTTAATCTGTAACAATTTCACATGTTATTATCACTAGTGATTTATGGCAGGGTGAAGTTTGATAGTCTTTCTTAGGACTTTTAAGTTTGTCTACCAGATACTTTTGTTTCATGCACAAATTTTTGTTTGAAGCTGTGTTTGTGACAGAAGTGCAGGAGGAGGGTACAAAAGTGTTCTGTCTCCAAAGCATATGAACAGAAAGTGCTTAGGAATAAAAGCAGGAAGAAAAGAGATTAAAAACCTAATTTGGTGAGTTTTTTTATTTTAGATGGTAGATTGATCAGGAGTGGTATTTACTTTCTTCTTATTGAATTTTTACTTTATAATATAAATGTGTTTTTTAAGAGTGATTTTCTAAAGAGTGAGATGTTTTCATTCTTTGCATGAGAGTAGAGTGATTACTTTTTAATTTAGAGCCTAGTAAGTAGAATATTCATTCATGTTGTTATTTAGTCGCTGAGTCTTGTCTGACTCTTTTGCGACCCTATGGACTGTAGCCCACCAGGTTCCCCTGTCCATGGGATTTCTCAGCTAAGAATAGTGGAATGGGTTCCCATTTCCTTCACCAGGGGATCTTCTCCACCCAGGGATCAAACCCAGGTCTCCTACATTGTCAGGAGGATTCTTTATGACTGGGCCACCTGGGAAGCCCATACTCATTCATAGTGCTCCATTAAGGAACTTCTGTCGCTTGCTTTTTACTAAAAGCTGTTAATTACTGCCCAGATCTGCACCGGGCAGCAGTGAAATGCTGTTCTTGAAAGCAGTGTGCTCCCTCTTTCTCTTGCTGAGGACTGTTTTCCTCCTCTTTGTAATCCTCGCCACCATCCTCAGAGATCCATGCCCCCCCAAAATCAACTTTGGGGGAGTAGGTGTAAAATCATTAATTTGTTATCATCCAGAGTAGAGTCATAAGCCAAGCTACTCTTGGAGAAAAATGAAATCATTGCCAGGTGTTGATATTTTATAAGTTCTCCTTCATCTGCCTGTGGCTTGAGCTCTCTGATTGGCCCGTCAGTGGGAGATGCCTTTTTTCTCTGGCTGAGTTTTTCCTTATCTGTGGTAAGCAGCATTGGGCACTGTCGATAGCTTCTTCTTGGAACTTCTCTCCCTTCATTTCTGTGACTTTGTACTTCTTGGTCATCATCCTGCCCCGCTCTCAGTCGCTGCTCTCTGGATGCCCGTTGGCTGTCTTCCCTCTCATGCATGTCTGGCGACCAGCACACACTGCTTGTGTCCAGAGCAGAATTGTCTGATGCCACCTCCAGTTTCCCAGTTTTTATTAACGCCATAATTATTCTGTCTGCCGCGTTGGTCTCGTTTCTGACCATTTACCAAGTGGCATGTTGGAGTGTTAACTTCCTTGGGCAGCTTGCCCACAGCCTCCAGGCTGGGGCACTGCTGGGGGTCCTCACCTCCCAGCTGTCTCCACTTCCCTTCATTCTGCCATCCATTCTCCAAATTTGTATTGTCTTTGTTACTCAGCTGTCATTCATTTTGGTGCTTAATCAGGTACTGCCTCACTGAGCTACCTAAATTCCCTAGGGGGGTCCTTCTTCACCCAGACCAGAATTTCTGTGGGGCAGAACCTCTATCAACATCTGCAGTGTGGACAGGGCGGGCATTTAGTTTTAAACAGAAGTTTGCCTCGAATAACCTCATCCTCCTGTTCTCATATCTGAGTTCTGGACTGAGAGTCCAGAGTACAGGAAACCTGTACTTGAACTTGGATTCAGGTACCATTAGCAGTGCTGCTCTGGTAAGACTTAGAGCGACGCCACGTTATTCTTCCCTACATGTTGCTTTCCCTTGTAACTAAAATGAGTAACATACATTTATCTAAACCATCACTTTTGTTACTTCTGGATTTTAAGATTTTAGATCCTCATAAAACCCCAATTTACATATCATGAAACAGGCACAGGGAAATAAAGGAATGTTTCCAAGGTAACAGAGCCGGTAGGCATTTAAGCTCGGGTTCCTTTGCAGGCCATCTCTTCCTTGAGCCAAGCTAGTCAATCCTAAATGGGTATATAAACTGGTAGGTTTTGTTGTATATCAAGTGGACTTCCCAGTGATCTAGTGGGTAAGCATCCACCTGCCATTGCAGGGGACGGGGTTTAATTCCTGGTCCAGGAAGACCCCACATGCTGAGGGACAGCTAAGCCCATGAGTGACAGCTATTGAGCCTGTGCTCTGGAGGCTGGGAGCTGCGCCTGACTGAAGCCTGTGCACCCAAGAGCTTGTGCTCCCCAACAAGAGAAGCCACTGCGATGAGGAGTCAGTGCTCTGCAATGAAGAGTAGCCCCGGCTCACTTCATCTGAAGTCCTCACACAGCAACAAAGACCAGAGCAGCCCCAAAAATAAAATAAATAAAAATTATTAAAAAAAAAGAACTGTCCTGCCAGTTTGTGCAAAACCAGCATGTTAAGTATTCAAGTGAGGTGCAGTTTAAAAAAAAAAAACAACCATAAACATCCATAACACTTTCTATCAACTTCTCAACCATTAAAATGATCATAGGCCATTTGGATTGTGCATATTCTTAAAAATGCACAGGGAAGACCCATGAATGAGTAATCCGTGTAACATGCATTCGATATTGGAAGCCACTGACTCGACTCTTTGCTCTTGATATTTTGGTACTTGGTATATTGCTTAGGTTAAAATTAACATTGCATATGGGACTTCCCTGGTTAAGACTTCGCCTTCCAACACAGGGGTCATGGGTTAGATCCCACTTGCCTTTCAGCCAAAAAACCAAAACATAAAATAGAAGCAGTATTGTAGCAACTTCAGTAAAGACTTTAAAATTGGTCCACGTTAAAAAAAAAATCTTCTAAAAAAATGACATTGCCTTCTGTGAATTCACATACTCCTTAGTTCTAGATTGGTATGCTGCTGCTGCTAAGTCGCTTCAGTCGTGTCCGACTCTGTGTGACCCCATCCCTGGGATCCTCCAGGCAAGAACACTGGAGTGGGTTGCCATTTCCTTCTCCAGTGTGTGAAAGTGAAAAGTGAAAGTGAAGTCGCTCAGTCATGTCTGACTCTTAGCGACCAGGCTCCCCTGTCCGTGGGATTGGTATGACAAGGTAGTCAAGATGTGTGGATAGTCTCAGAAACTGGACCTGTGTTAAAAGGAAATGGAGATAATCCAGAGGCCAGTAGTGGCATCAGTTTTTGACAATGGTGAAATCTTGTTCAGACTTATTTATTTGACTGCACCAGACCTTAGTTACAGTATGTGAAACCTAATTCCCTGACCAGGGATTGAACCTGGGCCCTCTGTATCGGGACCGTGGAGTCTTAGCCACTGGACCACCAGGAAAGGCCCTCAGACTTCTGTTAGAAGTCTTGGAAGGGACTCCAGAAGTTCATTCCTGGTGCTTTGTTCATTCTGGTGAAGGGATTTTTTGGATTAGGCAATCACTATCATCTGTACTAGATCAGTTTTTCTTTCATTCCTGTGTGATTTCTTTAGAAAGATATTTAGTAAACTATTATTCTTTGCTTGTTTCATTCTGTTGAATATAGCACTTAGAGCAAAGGTTTGAAAAATGTCTAAGGTCTAAGGTGATCCTTGACATTATCTGTCATGATAGAGCATCAGACCCAGTTTCTTTCTTTTTCTATATAATTGTGGTTAAAACAACAACAACACATAAAATTTACCATTCTAACCATTTTAAAGCTCGTAGTTCAGTAATTTTAAGTCAAGTTCACATCAGTGGGCAGTTGGTCTCCAGAACTTTTTCCATCTTGCAAAACTGATACTCTACCCATTAAACAATAACTCTCAGTTTCCCACCCAGCCCCTGGAAGCCACCATTCTACCTTCTGTTTGTTATGAATTTGACTACTCCTGATACCTAGTATCAGTGGAATCATGGAGAATTTGTCTTTTTGTGACTGGCGTAGTTGACTTAGCATCTTGTCTTCAAGGTTCATCGTGTCATAGCATGTGACAGGATATCTTCCCTTTTTAAGGCTGGTTAATCGTGTGTGTGTGTGTGTGTGTGTGTAATTTTTCCGTTTTGTTTATCCATTTATTCATCAATGGACATTGGACTTCAGGGTTGCTTCCACTTCTTGGCTGTTCTGAATAATATTGCTGTGAATAGGTGGGCAAATGTCTGTTTGAGATCCTGCTTTTAATTCTTTTAGGTATATACCCAGAAGTGGGCCTGCTGGATCATATGAGAGTTCTATTTTTAATTTGTTGAACAACTGTCATACTGGTTTCCATTGCAGCAGTGCACAAAGATTTCGTTTCTTCACATCCTCACCAATACTTGTTCTTTTTTGGTAATGGCCATCCTAATGTATATGTGGTAATATCTCATTGTGGTTTTGATTTGCATTTCTGTAATAATTGATATTGAGTAGCTTTTTTTCATGTGCTTGTTGGCCACTTCTATATCTTTTTTGGAGAAATAATTGTTCAAGTCCATTGCCCATCTTCTAATTGGGTTATTTTTGTTGAGTTGTAGGAGTTCTTTATATATTCTGGATATTAATCCTTTTCAGTTAGATGATTTGCAGGTATTTTCTCCTATTTTGTAAGTTGTCTTTTAGGATTGTATTCTTTGATGCACAGAATATTTTTATGTCTGATGTAGTCTTATTTATTTTTGCCTTTGTTGCTTGTGGTTTTGATATCATTTCCAAGAAAACATTGCCAAGTCCAGTGTCATGAAGCTTTTCCCTATAGTATTTTCTTATAGGAGTTTTACAGTTTGAGGTTTTAACATTTTGATATTAATTATGAGTTAGTTTTTGTCCATGATATAAAATAAAGGTCCAGATTCATTGTTTTGCACATGGATGTCCAGTTTTCCCAGCACCGTATGTTGAAGAGACTGTCCTTTCCCTGTTCAGTGGTCTTAAAACCCTTGTTTGAAGATCCTGTGACCATGTACATGAGAGCTGATTCCTGGGTTCTCTGTTCCATCCATTGATATGTTTAGCTCTCTTGTTACTAGTACCAACCACACTGTTTTGATTACTGTAACTGTGTTTTGAAATCAGAAAGTGTGGGACCTTAACCTTTGTTCTTCTCTTTCAAGATTGGCTGTTTGAAAAGAGACACTGATGTATAGAACAGTCTCACGGACTCTGTGGGAGAGGGAGAGGGTGGGAAGATTTGGGAGAATGGCATTGAAACATGTAAAATATCATGTACGAAACGAGATGCCAGTCCAGGTTCGATGCACAATACTGGATGCTTGGGGCTAGTGCACTGGGACGACCCAGAGGGATGGTATGGGGAGGGAGGAGGGTTCAGGATGGGGAACACATGTATACCTGTGGCGGATTCATTTTGATATTTGGCAAAACTAATACAATTATGTAAAGTTTATAAAATAAAAAATAATTAAAAAAGATTGGCTGTTTGGGTTCCTTTGAGATCCCATATGGATTTTAGGATGGATTTTTCTATTTATGCAAAAAATGCTGTTGTGGTTTTGGTAGGTTTGCATTGAACCTGTAGATTGCTTTGTGTAATACTGGTACCTTAACAGTATTACATCTTGGAGTTGTGATCATGGGATAATCGTCCCACCTTTTTGTGTCCTATTCATTTCCTTTCAGCAGTGCTTTGTAGTTTTTGGTGTACAAGTCTTTCACCCTCTTAGTTATTGGATTTATTCCCAGGTGTTTCATTCTTTTTGATGCTGCTCTAAATCAGAGTGCATTGTATGATTAAGAATTGTGAACTTCTAGTTTTTGATAAAAAGAACTATGCTCTGCTTTTGAGACATAACTTCTGCATGCTTAAGTTATTTCCTTAGATTACTTGCCCATAAAATGAAATATATTTTAAGCTCTCTCAAGTTTTAACAATTTGTGGCTATGTTTTTAATCAGTTATGATTATAAAATGATATGACAGTCTAACTTTGATTCTTAACAACTAATTTTATTCCTGTGTAGTTGCAGTATACATTTGAATCAAAGCATGAACTGGTAAAAACTCATCTCAGCAGTAAATTTGAGAAATAGCCTAAGCCAACTGTATTGATACAAGTTAATTTGCAGTTTGCATTCATGGTACAGCACAGGCACTACTTAGATTTTCTTTTGGGGGGAATGAGTACATTGGAAGCAGCAGATCTTCCTAGGGAATTGTTTCTGGTACGAAGATGCTTTCTAAAACTTAAATGTATTATATGAAGAGCTTTGAAATATGGTTTACATTTGTCATTCTAAAATTTTGCTTGGTGTCTAAGCAGTGTGTGAGAGAGGGCAGTGTGCTTTTCAGACAGGATCACCTTTACTAAACTTTTAGATGTGGCTCTTTTTTAAAAATAAAAAAAGTAATGTTTTGCTGTGCTGGGTCTTTGTTGCTCTTCAGGCTTCTCTCTCGGTGTGGCAAGCAGGGGCTGCTCTCTCCTTGTGTTGCACGGGCTTCTGTTGCCGTGGCTTCTCCTTGCAGAGCACAGGCTCTCGGGTGCACAGGCTCCGGTCTCAGTTGTTGCAGCACGTGGGCTCTGTAGTAGGAGCTCCCTGGCTCTAGAGCCACAGACTCAGTAGTTGTGGCATACAGGCTTAGTTTTGCTCCTGGGCATGTGGGATCCTCCCAGATCAAGGATCAAACCCATGTCTCCTGCACTGGCAGGTGGATTCTTTACCACTGAGCCACCAAGGAAGCCCTGGATCACTTAAAAAATACTTCCATGAGTCGGTGACATGGGCTCGTGTTGAAACATTGCTCCTTGATGCAAATGGAGAGTGGAATAGCAGTTAGCACTGTCAAGAGGTAATGTCTCTTTTCAGGGTTAGCACAGCAGTAGTAATGTTTCACAGGTAGGGAAGTTAGTTCATGTTTATAAGTTGATCTCACCATGCTGGGGACTTCTCTTGGGTTATGGCTGGACCCAGAAATAGGTTACTGAGAAAAGTGTTGACAAGAGACGAGAGTAAGAAGGGAACAGGCTGGCAGTTAAATCTAATTTTATTGGAATCCTAGAAATTCTTGTAAATAGAAAATAATTTCTGAAGATTGTCAGTTTCTTCCCGGCTGCATCTGAGTTTATTTATGGTTGTATAGGGTCTTGAGCTTCCGGAGGTTAAGGAGTAGGGTCATAGTCCTCCCGGACCTAGCATTTTAAGGAGTTCAACACAGTGAGTTCTGACTTGGTAGGAGAAGCAGTAAACCATAAAGATGGTTCGTAAAGATGAACCAGAATGAAGAAAAAGTATATATGAAATGATGCTACTTATACAAGTTTGCTTTTGTACAATTTCAGCATATTAATGTAAGCAGTTATTGCCTGTGATTGGTAATGCCTAGAATTACTTGATGATGATTGCTGATGTTTATCTAGTACTTTCTTTGTGCCAAGCACTGTGCTGATTGCTTTACAAGCCTTATCTCTCTTAATCTTCACATTATGCCATGTGGGGACCACCGCAGTTGTTCTTCCTACTTTCCCTAAATCTGTTTGTTCTTGACTACAATTCCTCTGTTGCCGTCAGTACTGCTTGGAGTGGGGAGGGGGTGGTGGTGGTGTGTGTGCTTGTTTATGATAGTATAAAACAGAATTTTAATCTCCAGTAAAATGAGACAGTATAATACGTAATGGTTCTTCTTGTGCATGCAACTTAGAGGTCAATTTGGAAAAATTTTTAATTTCACAAAAAATTTCATGTTGGTTATAAAAATGAAACATTGTAAAATATAAATTGAGAAAGGGCTTCCCTCCTAGCTCAATTGGTAAAGAATCTGCCTGCGATGCAGGAGACCTGGGTTCGATCCCTAGCCGGGAAGATCCCCTGGAGAAGGAAATGGCAACCCACTCCAGTACTCTTGCCTGGAGAATCCCATGGACAGAGGAGTCTGGGGGGCTACAGTCCATGGCGACTCAAGAGTCGGACACAATTTAGTGACTACACCACCACCACCAAATTGAGAAAATTTCTGTGATCTGTCAAGTAGAAAGAACCAGTATCAGTCATGATCTCTCTTCCTTCTCCCCCTTCCCTTGCCCCCCCACTCCCCGTTTAAAACACAGATACTGCCATGTTGTCTTGGAAATATCACTTGGGGCATTTCAGCAGCGTCGTGTGAGGGTGCCAGCTTTCCCACATCAGCTCTTATGTGTGTGTTCAGTCATGTTTGACTCTGAAACCCCGGGCTGCTCTGTGCATGGAATTTTCCAGACGAGAATCCTGGAGTGGGTTAGTTTTCTTCTCCAAGGAAGATTCCTGACCCAGGGATTGAACCTGTGTCTCCTTCATTGGCAGGTGGATTCTTTACCACTGAGCCACTGGGGAAGCCCTTCTTTAAAGTCCTTGGTCACTTGGCAGTAAATTTGTTTAGTTGATTTTTAAATATTGCTCAGTTCAGTCATTCAGTCTTGTCCGACTCTTTGCGACCCCATGCATCGCAGCACACCAGGCCTCCCTGTCCATCACCAACTCCCAGAGTTCACTCAAACTCACGTCCATCGAGTCAGTGATGCCATCCAGCCATCTCATCCTCTGTCGTCCCCTTCTCCTCCTGCCCCCAATCCCTCCCAGCATCAGTCTTTTCCAATGAGTCAGCTCTTCGCATGAGGTGGCCAAAGTACTGGAGTTTCAGCTTTAGCATCAGTCCTTCCAAAGAACACCCAGGACTGGTCTCCTTTAGAATGGACTGGTTGGATCTCCTTGCAGTCCAAGGGACTCTCAAGAGTTTTCTCCAACACCACAGTTCAAAAGCATCAATTCTTCTGTGCTCAGCTTTCTTCACAGTCCAACTCTCACATCCATACATGACCACAGGAAAAACCATAGACTTGACTAGACGGACCTTTCTTGGCAAAGTAATGTCTGCTTTTTAATATGCTGTCTAGGTTGGTCATAACTTTCCTTCCAAGGAGTAAGTGTCTTTTAATTTCCTGGCTGCAGTCACCATCTGCAGTGGTTTTGGAGCCCAAAAAAATGAAGTCAACCACTGTTTCCCCTGTTTCCCCATCTATTTGCCATGAAGTGATGGGACCAGATGCCATGATCTTCGTTTTCTGAATGTTGAGCTTTAAGCCAACTTTTTCACTCTGTTCTTTCACTTTCAACAAGAGGCTTTTCAGTTTCTCTTCACTTTCTGCCATAAGGATGGTGTCATCTGCATATCTGAGGTTATTGATATTTCTCCCGGCAATCTTGATTCCAGCTTGTGCTTCTTCCCTGAATGATGGAGTAGGTATAAGATGTATCTCAGGTTCAGAGAGAGGAGGGATAGAGCTCCAGGTGAGATACTGAGATCACATAGGCTTGAAATTCTGGGTGACCCATGGTAGGATTCTGCTTTTGAACCCAAGTTGAAGTGTATCATGAGAAAGGAATTCTGGGAATCACCATTCCACTGTGCATGGCAAGGAGATGGGGTAGGAAGAACATACCAGACTCACTCTGTGAGTTATCTACATTAATGAGCGGAAGTCCAGAAGAGGTAGACAGTTAAGAGGTAGAAACAGTGGTTGAGAGTGTGGCTCTGGTCGTCTCCTGCTTTCTGGCTGTGTGAGGGCAGGTGAGCAGAGTTAACCTCCACCTGTCTAGGTTCACTATCTTTAGGATTGGGGAATTAAGAGATAATAGTACTTCTTTCGTGGAGTTGGACTTCCCAGGTGTCGCTAGTGGTAAAGAATCCGCCTGCCAATGTTAGAGTCTAAGAGATGCGAGTTCCATCCCTGGGTCCGGAAGATCCCCTGGAGGATGGCACAGCAACCCACTCTAGTATTCTCACCTGGAGAATCCAATGGACAAGAGCCTGGCAGGCTATAGTCCGTGGGCTTGCAAAGGGTCGAACATGGCTGAAGCAACGTAGCATGCATGCTCATGGAGTTACTGCAGAGATTTACCACAGTACTGGGTGTCAAGCCCTTAGCACAGTGCCCAGCACGTTAAAAAAAAAAAATTGGTAAGACTGAACACTTACACATTTGCTGGCCATTTGTATTTCTTTTCTGTTGTTTGATCACATCTTTGTCAATCTTTCCATTGATGTTTGAATTTTTCTATTTGACTGAAATGAACATTTTAGGAGTTCATATTTTTCCCAGTTCCATTAACGTTTGGATTATTTGTTTTAATTTTCTATTTATTGTTATTATTTAAAAGTTTATTGACCAAATATGTCACTCTTTTCCTTCTTGGTTTCTGCTTTTGTTGTTATGTCTAAAAAGTTCAGTGCATAAAGGTGAGAGATTCACCAGTATTATATCTTCATGCTTCTACTTTTAAATGCAAATCTCTATATCTTCACAGTTTGTTGCTATTAGGGAATCTATTTTTCTCAAATACTTAGTTGTCTTAACACCACTTATTGAATTGTACACAGTATTTCCTTTTCATGTAAATTGTATTGCATTTTTGGATCTGTTTCTTGATTTTCTGGGTTTTTTTTTTTCACAGATATATTTGTATGTTTCTGTTTTAAATTTAAGTACTACATCTTTCTGCGACATACCTCCACACTGCCCAGTTTAAATAAAGACCTGTATCCTGTCCCTGACGGGATAATCACATAAAACTAATCAAATTGATCACATGGACCACAGCCTTGTCTAATTCGGTGAACCTAAGAGCCGTGCCGTGTAAGGCCACCCAAGATGGACAGGTCATGGTGGAGAGTTCTGACAAAACGTGGTCCACTAGAGAAGGCAATGGCAAACCACTCCAGTATTCTTGCCTTGAGAACCCCATGAACACTATGAAAAGGCAAAAATATATGACACTGAAAGACGAACTCCCCAGGTCAGTAGCTGCCCAATATACTATTGGAGAAGAGGGGAGAAATAACTCCAGAAAGAATGAAAAGACAGAGCAAAAGTGAAAACAATGCCCAGTTGTGGATGTGACTGGTGATGCAGGGTCCCATGCTCTAAAGAGCAATATTGCATAGGAACCTGGAATGTTAGGTCCATGAATCCAGGTAAGTTGGAAGTGGTCAAACAGGAGATGGCAAGAGTGAACATCGACATTTTAGAAATTGGTGAACTAAATAAAATGGACTGGAATGGGCGAATTTAATTGAGATGACCATTGTATCTACAACTGTGGGCAAGAATCCCTTAGGAGAAATGGATTAGCCATCATAGTCAACAAAAGAGTCCTAAAGGCAGTACTTGGATGCAATCTCAAAAACGACAGAATGATCTCCGTTCGTTTCCAAGGCAAACCATTCAGTATCACAGTAATTCAAGTCTATTCTCCAACCAGTAATGCTGAAGAAGCTGAAGTTGAACGGTTCTGTGAAGATATATAAGACCTTCTAGAACTAACATCCCAAAATATGTCCTTTTCATCATAGGGGACTGGAATACAAAAGTAGGAAGTCAAGAGATGCCTGGAGTAACAGGCAAATTTGGCCTTGGAGTACGGAATGAAGCAGGTCAAAAACTAATAGAGTTTTGCCAAGAGAGCGCACTGGTCATAGCAAACACTCTCTTCCAGCAACACAAGAGAAGACTCTATACATGAACATCACCAGATGGTCAATATCGAAATGAGATTGATTATATTCTTTGCAGCCAGAGATGGAGAAGCTCTATACAGTCAGCAAAAACAAGACCAGGAGCTGACTGTGGCTCAGATCATGAACTCCTTATTGCCAAATTCAGACTTAAATTGAAGGAAGTAGGGAAAACCACTCGACGATTCAGGTATGACCTAAATCAAACCCCTTATGACTATACAGTGGTAGTGCTTCAAGGGATTAGATCTGATAGACAGAGTGCCTGAAGAACTATGGATGGAGGTTTGTGACACTGAACAGGAGGCAGTGATCAAGACCATCCCCAAGAAAAAGAAATGAAAAAAGTCAAATCGGTTGTCTGAGGAGGCCTTACAAATAGCTGAGAAAAGAAGAGAAGCAGAAGGCAAAGGAGAAAAGGAAAGATATACATACCTATTTGAATGCACAGTTCCAAAGAATAGCAAGGAGAGATAAGAAAGCCTTTCTCAGTGATCAATGCAAAGAGATAGAGGAAAACAACAGAATGGGAAAGACTAGAGATCTCTTCAAGAAAATTAGAGGTACCAAGGGAACATTTCATGCAAAGATGGGCTCGATAAAGGACAGAAATGGTATGGACCTAACAGAAGCAGAAGATATCAAGAAGAGGTGGCAAGAATACACAGAAGAACTATACAAAAAAGATCTTCATCACCCAGATAACCATGATGGTGTGAGCACTCACCCAGAGCCAGATACCTTTTAATGTGAAGTCAGGTTGGCCTTAGGAAGCATCACTATGAACAAAGCTAGTGGAGGTGATGGAATTCCAGTGGAGCTATTTCAAATCCTGAAAGATGATGCTTTGAAAGTGCTGCACTCAATATGCCAGCAGATTTGGAAAACTCAGCAGTGGCCACAGGACTGGAAAAGGTCAGTTTTCATTCCAATCCCAGAGAAGAGCAGTGCCAAAGAATGCTCAAACTACTGCACAATTGCACTCATCTCACACGCTAGTGAAGTAATGTTCAAAATTTTCCAAGCCAGGCTTCAACAGTATGTGATCCGAGAACTTCCAGATGTTCAAGCTGGATTTAGAAAAGGCAGAGGAATCAGATATCAAATTGCCAACATCTGTTGGATCATCGAAAAAGCAAGAGAATTCCAGAAAAACATCTACTTCTGTTTTATTGATTACACCAAAGTGTTTGTGGAGATCACAACAAACTGGAAAATTCTTAAAGAGATGGAAATACCAGACCACCTTAGCTGCCTCCTGAGAAATCTGTATTGCAGGTCAAGAAACAACAGTTAGAACCGGACATGGAACAACAGACTGGTTCCAAATTGGGAAAGGAGTATGTCAAGACTGTATATTGTCACCCTGCTTATTTAACTTATATGCAGAGTACATCATGCGTAATGTCGGCCGGATGAAGCACAAGCTGAAATCAAGATTGCCAGGAGAAATACCAATAACCACAGATATGCAGATGACACCACCTGTATGACACAAAGTGAAGAGGAACTGAAGAGTGTCTTGATGAAAGAGGAGAGTGGTAAAGCTGGTTTAAAGCTCAACATTCAGAAAACTAAGAGCATGGTATCCAGTCCCATCACTTAATGGCAAATAGATGGTGAAACAATGGAAACAGTGAGAGACTATTTTCTTGGGCTCCAACATCACTACAGATGGTGACTGCAGCCATGAAATTAAAAGATGCTTGCTCCTTGGAAGAAAAGCTATGGCCAACCTAGACAACATGTTTAAAAGCAGAGACATTACTTTATCGACAGAGGTCCGTCTAGTCAAAGCTGTGGTTTTCCCAGTGGTCATGTATGAACGTGAGAGTTGGACCATAAAGAAAACTGAGCACCGAAGAATTGATGCTTTTGAACTGTGGTGTTGGAGAAGACTCTTGAGAATCCCTTGGACAGCAAGATCAAACCAGTCAGTCCTAAAGGAAATTAGCCCTGAATATTTGTTGGAAGGACTGATACTGAAGCGGAAGCTCCAGTACTTTGGCCACCTCATGCAAAGAGCTGACTCATTGGAAAAAGACTGATGCTGGGAAAGATTGAAGGCAGGAGAAGGGGACGACAGAGGATAAGATGGTTGAAAGGCATCACCGACTCAATGGACATGAGTTTAAACAGTCTCCGGGAGTTGTTGATGGACAGGGAATGTGTACTGCATTCCTTGGGGTTGCAAAGAGTCAGACATGACTGAGTGACTGAACTGAATTAAATTGGTACAGCCACTATGGGAAACAGTATAGAGGTTCCTCAAAAAACCAAAAATAGAGCTGCCATATTATCCAGCAGGTGCACTCTTGACCATATATCTGCAGAAAACACTAAATGGAAAAGATACATGTACCCCAGTATTCATAGCTTCAGTATTTACAATGCCAAGACATGGAAACCACCTAATGTCCATCAACAGATGAATGAATAAAGAAGGGGTATGTGTGTGTGTGTGTGTGTGTACGTGTGAATATGTTAGCAATATTTTGTAGTTTTCAGTGTAAAGGTCTTAAATATCTTTCTTTGGTCAGATGTGTCTCCAAGCATTTCATATTTTTTATACCATTCTAAATGGTATTTTAAATTCTGTTTCTGATTGTTTATTGCTAGAATATAGACATAAACTGATTTTCATATATTAATCTTGTATTCTCTAATCCTCGTAAAAGTTTCACTAGTTCTAATAGGTCTTTTGTAGATTTCGTTGTAACTTTCTACATAGATGATTATTTATGGAAAATAAAGGCAGTTCCTCTTTCCCAGTCTGTATACTTTTTACCTTTCTTGTCTGATTGTACTGGCTGTAACCTCCAGTGCAACCTCCAGTGCAGTGTTTAATAGAAGGAGTGGAAATCCCTGATGTCTGGTTAGAGAGGTTTTAATAGGAATGTATGTTGCATTTATCAGCTTTTTATGTAGCTGTTCGGATTTTGTTTTGTTTTTAATAATACAATGAATCACTAACCTTGAGTTTCTCAACCTAGACCATGATGTATTATCCTTATAAAATATTATTGTTTTTTTTGGCTAAAATTTTGTTTAGCATTTTTTGTGTCTGTAGGCATGAGGAATAGTATTCTGTTGGTTTTTTTTTTTTTGTAATATCTTTGCTTTTGGTATCAGAGTAATACTGGCCTCATAGAAATAGTTGAGAGGTATCTTCTCCTTTTTAATTTTCTAAAAGAGTCAGCATGGGATTGGTGATATTTTCCCCATAGTATGTGGTTACCAATCAAATGATACCATTGAAATTGTCTGGGCCTGGAATATCTTTTCATTTTTTTTTTTTAAACCATAATCTCAACTTTTAAGACATAGGGCTGTTTAGGTTATCTGTCTTTTTCTAGTGAGCTTTGGTAACTAAAATCTGTCAGAGATTTTGTCTACTTCATTTAAGTCATTAGATTTATTGAAAAAGTTGTATGTCGCGTTCTCCTGTTATCTTGAATATTTGTAGAGTCTGTGCTTGTGACACTTCTGTCATTCTTGATATTTTTAACTTGTGTCTTCAAATTTTTCTTGATCTGTCTGGCTAAAGTTTATCAATTTCAGTATTCTTGTTAAAATAGATTTCACCTTTTTTCTCTCTCCGTTAATCTTTCATAGTCTATTTCTGCTAAGATTTTACTGTTTCCTTTTTTCAGCTTCATTACTTCTGGTGTTTTAAGGTGGAAACGGAGATCTTTTTTTGATGCCTTTGGGGATTTACCAGCAATCTTTTTGTTATAGCAATACATTGTTACTGTTTTTGATTTTCATTTAAACTGTCAATGATTTTTTTAAAAGATTTGCATATGTATGTACGTGCATATACATACACACATTTATTTGTATATGTTTATTTACATTTAGTTTATATAATTTAATTTATATAATTAACCTATAGTTACCTTTTCTAATGGTTTTCATTCTTTTGTATATTTTCACCTGGTGTCATTTTCTTCTGCTTGAAAGATTTCCTGTAACAGTTCTTGAAGTGTATCTGCTAATAATGATTTCTTTGATCTTTGTATGTCTGAAAATGTCCTTTGCTTTTATTTTTAAAAACTATTTTTGCTGTGTATAAAATTACAGGTTGAAATGTTTCTTTCTTTTAGTACTGTGGAGTGACCTTCCCTATCTTCTCCCTTGTTGTTTTCCATGAGAACCTTGATGTTCGTCTTTTTTTTTTTTTTTCTGCGAAATAATTTTAATACTTTGTGCCTATCGATGTTCCTCTTTATCTTTGTTCCTATGTATGTAATATTTCTTTTCTTTTGATGAATTTAAGATTTCCTTTTTGTAACTTGTTTTAAGCAGTTTGACTTGATGTGCCTTGGTATAGTTTGGTTTTGTTTTTTCCATGTTTGTTGAATTTCTTGATCTCTGGATTTATTTTTCACTAAGTTTTGGGGAAACTTCAGGTATTATTTCTTCGAACATTTTTCCTGTCATTTTTGAGGACTCCAGGTATTCATGCACTAGGCAGCTTGGAGTTGTTCCCACAGCTCACTGTGCTACAGTTTCTGTGTTTTTCATTGTGTTTCATTTGGGGTAGGTACTGTTTCTATGCCTTCAAGTTCATCAGTCTTGTCTTTTCTGCCTTTTATTCCATCCAGTGTATTTTTCATCTCATACATCATAGTTTTCATCTCTAAAAGTGTTTGTCTTTTTTATATCTTTTACTTATCTGCTTGTTAACTTTCTGAACATATGGAACACATTTATAATACTCTTCAACTGGTCTTGTCAGCTGATTCTAACATCTGTGCCAGTTCTAGGTTGGTTTCAGTTGGTCATTACCCCAGTGGTTCATGTTTTCTTACCTCTTTGTGTGGTTGGTAATCTTTAACTGGATGCCAGACATTTCAGATTTTACTTTGTTGGGTGCGGTGTTTTGGATTCCAAGGAGTATTCTTGAAAGAGCTTTGTTTTCTGATGCAGGTAACTTAATTGGGAACATTTTGTGATCTTTTTGTGGTCGCTTTTAAGATTTGCTAGGTGGGTCACGAGCAGTGTTCAGGCTCCAACTGGTCATTTTCCACAGCTGAGGTGAGACCTTCCTGCGTCCTCAAAGCAGAACCCCGTGATGTGTGGTTTTCCAGTTTGACTGGTGGGAGCAGGCACTGTAAGTGGCTCTGTGAGTTGCCCAGCACTGTTTCAAATACTTTGGGGTGGCTCTTTCCCACCTTAGGTGTTGATCCGTACTTTACTCAGTATGAAGGGAGACCCTCTGTAGTTCTACGAGGCTCTCTCCTTCCTGGTATGAACTCATAGAGCCCTATGAACTCTCACTGCCTTGGTTTCCTTGGACTTTCATCTCTGTCTTATCAACTCAGAGAGTCCACCAGGCTCTCACAGATTCCTCTCGCTGTGGCCTAGTAACTCAAGGCAGTGAGCTGGGCCAGTCGTAGGGCTCACCTTGTTTGATTCCCATCTCTTAGAGGTTGTCGTTCTCTGTTGACTGATATTTAGGGTCTTTTCATGTATTTTATCTGAGTGTTTGGTTGTTTCAGGTGAGAGGATGTGGTTCCTATGACTCCTTCATGCCCAGAGATAGAAGTCTAGACATCTGTGTTAGTTATTCTCCAGTGTAGCCAGTATTATTACTTTCAGGTGTTATTCCCAAGCCTGTTACTACAGAAGAAATTTTGATAATTAATGTCAGGTGGCTCAGTGGTGACAGACATGCCTGCCAGTGCAGGAGATGGGGGTTTGATCCCTGGGTTGGGAAGATCTCCTGGAGAAGGAAATGGCAACCTACTCCAGTATTCTTGTCTTCTCCTTATGGACAGAGGAGTCTGGTGGGGTACAGTCCATTGGGATCACAAGGAGTAATACACAACCTAGCAACTGAACAACAACAATTAATATCAGATCAGATCGTATAGTCAAAGCTATGGTTTTTCCAGTTGTCATGTACAGATTTGAGAGTTGGACCATAAAGAAGGCTGAGTGCCAAAGGATGCTTTTGAACTGTGGTACTGGAAAAGACTCTCGAGAGTCTCGTGGACAGCAAGGAGATCAAACCAGTCAATCCTAAAGGAAATCAACTCTGAATATTCATTGGAAGGGCTGAAGCTGAAGCTCCAGTATGTTGGCCAGCTCATGCGAAGAGCTGAATCATTGGAAAAGACCCTGATGCTGGGATGGATTGAGGGCAGGAACAGAAGGGGATGGCAAAGAATGAGATGGTTGGATGGCTTCACCGACTCAATGGACATTGAGTTTGAACAGACTCCAGGAGTTGTTGATGGACAGGGAAGCCTGGCGTGCTGCAGTCCAAGGGGTCCCAAAGACTTGGACACGACTGAACAACAGTGGTGTATTAGTTTCCTATTGCTGCCATAACAAATCACCACAAGCTTAGTAGCTTAAAAGAACACTAATTATCCTGCAGTTGTGGAGACCAGAAGTCTAAAATGGATGCCACAGGTGAAAATCAAGGTGTCGGTAGGTCTGCGTCTTTTTGTGAGCTTCAAGGGGAGAAACTGTTTGCTTGGCTTTTCAAGCTTCTTGAAGCCACCACAGCCCTGGCTTCAGCCAGGTCCTTCTTAGGCTGCCATCTCTCTGCTCCTCCCTTTTCTGCTTCCCTCTTATTTTAAGAAATTTTAAGGATGGTGGGCCCACCCGGATAATCCAGAATAACCTTATTATCTTGAAATCAGCTGACTTCATCTTAATTCTGTCTGCAACCATATTCCCTTTTGCTTTGTGATTTAACATATTTGCAGTTTCCTGAGTTAAGGACATGTGCATCTGGGACCGGGCTGGGGGGTGCATTATTCTCCCTCCCACAGATAGATGGCTCTCAGCATCCTTCTCTGCCTCACATGTTTTTCTTTCTTTTTACGGTGAAGAAAAATCTACTAGGGATTTTCTTCTTAACCTACATACATTAAAAAAAAAAGAAATAGTGAGTGCGCAGTCATGTCCAACTCTTTGCGACCCCACAGACTGCTGCCCGCCAGGCTCCTCTGTCCATGGGATGTTCTGGGCAAGAATATTGGAGTGGGTTGTCACTTCCTCTTCCAGGGAATCTTCCTGACCCAGGAAGCAAACCTGCGTCTCCTGCACTGGCAGGTGATTCTCTTCCACTAGGTGCACCTGGGAAGAAACGGTGGCACTCCATAAACTACACTTTTAAAATCGTGTTGGATGTAGCTTGTCTACCATACATAATATTTAAAGGTAATTTATCTTAATTTCAGGTACAATTCATATATTTGTATGGATCCCTTGCTCAAGTTGTGAATTGAGAACTTTTCAGCTCATTGTATGTGGCAATCTATAGAAGCTTCTCAAGTTTATGAAGTTAATTTCTTGCCACAAATGTAATTTTAGGCAGGTGTCAACCTACCTTATACAGCAGTGTTTTTTCTCTTAAAATCGTTTAATAACATATCTGTCCAACTCCCCACTGCCCGATACACACTTAACAGTTAACTTCTCATGATGTTGCTTTTTATCACGCAGAGCAGTCTCAATTGGCTGAACAATCTGTTCTTCCACCTGGCTGGGTTCTTCCCTGGGGTCTGGTGCCTGGTAAATAGACAGGATGAAGGCTTTGCAGACAGATGACTTTACTTCACATATTAGTTTATTATTTACTAGCTGTTTGTGTCCTGGGGACAAATTATTTAATTGTGGACTTTTCTCAGCTATAAAATTGGCATACACATGCTTAATAGAGTTGCTAAGGCACTTTATGGAGGAACTCAAATGTTAGTTTTTTATATCTTTCTTTCTTACATTTTTTTCTTCTTTTTCTACGCTGTTTCCTTTGGCCTTTGTCTCTGTTTTCATCTTCCCACCCCTTTCCCCCATGTACGAAAAAAGAAATTGTGCCTAGAGCTTTTGTCTCTCAGGTCAGATCTTAATTCCCTCTTACTGTTTATTGAGCAGTTCCTTGGGGACAAGGGAAGCCCAAGGACACACCCCACAGAGGTGGTGATTTCTTTAAGGTACTGAGTTATATTTTAATGATGTATGCAAATTTTGCATTCCATTTTATGCTGAAAACACCTTTTCCTAAGTAAATGTTCCTGGAAGATGTTTCTTGTTTCCTACTTCTGGTTCACAGCCGTACGTACATTCCTGGGAGCACTTCTTTACTCGCTATAGCAGTGCTATTATAAAGTAATTCTCAGTCAACACAGAGAAAGGAATGGAACATTGCCAGGACCTTAGTTTGCAGTGGAGTCTCACCTGGATCCTTCCGCTTCCTGCACAGCTCACCACTGGGCAAGTCGTAAGGGACTCTGAGTAAAGTTTAGAGAAGTGGGCGATTCTGCATCCCTTATGGTCACGTCAGGCAGTCCAGTGTTGCGCACCAGACTGTTCTGGAAGTGAAGGCATGTGGTGGCCACCAGCTACTTGTGGGAAAAGGTGTTTGGCTTTCAGTTTCGTGGTTCTTTTCTTATAGATTCTTCCTACATCAGTTTCTTTTCTTTTTTAAAAATTTGAGCAGGTTGTATATAGGTCATATGGGTGATTTTCACCACATGAGTATGTTGGTAGATTTCTGAGTCATTGCATGAGTGCTCCAAGCCCTTTCAATATCTATGCAGAAAGATACATCCAGAAGTATCAGAGAAGGCCGGAAGTGTCTTTCATCATATTCTGAAAAGGAAATGTTTTCAGAAACATAAAATAGACATTTGGGAGTCTACAGACAGAGGGGAAGAAAGAAATAATAGGCTAGCAGATGGAGGTCTGTGGAAGGAGTTGGGTGGGTAGCAGAAAGACTGCAACAAGGTGAGCTTGGCCTGGGGCCCAGAAGAAACTGGTCACAGAGCAGCAACTGTCTAACCTCTCTCCCCCACTCCACAGGTGGGTGCTGATCTTAAGATGTTCGAGGTGATTTCTCTTCATAGCTTTTGTACGATTGAAAATAAAAGTCTTAATTTATACATACACTCTGGTCATAACATCAACAAAGTACACTTTATCAAATTAAGTCAGCTAATTCAGCAGCATAAGTGTTGTCATTTCCTTTTTGTTCTCATGGGAAGGCTACACGTTGGAAACTGGCCTGGTGGTGAGTTGGGAGAGGGGTCCCATCCTCCCTGGTGGCTGCTCTCTGTCTTCACTACACACAGGCCAGTGGAAGCTGTTGGGAGTCACTCTTGCTTTATGCATGCTTTCTCACAGGCACATACCAGCACTGCATGGCAGACTTTCTGATTTATGTTTTGGTCTGAACATCTCCCTTCTGGGCTGGAGCTCATTCTCCAAGGTCTGGTTGCAGGGAGATAGGAGTGCCCACTGTTATCTGCCTTGTGCATGAGCATAGCACGTGCTTAGTACGTGTGACTCAGTGGGAAATTGAATCACAAGCTGACAGGCCATTTCACAGCCCTCTCTGTGTTCATCTCAGAACTTCATGTTGATCTCTTTAAAGTTGTGGTTGTTGTTCAGTCGCTAAGTCATGTCCAACTCGGAGCGATCTCACGGACTGCAGCACACTAGGCTCCCCTGTCATTCACCATCTCCCGGAGCTTGCTCAAACTCATATCTGTTGAATCAGTGAAGCCATCCAACCAACCATCTGATCCTCTGTCGTCCCCTTCTCCTTTTTCCTTCAGTCTTTCCCAGCATCAGGGTCTTCTCCAATGAGTCAGCTCTTCACACGAGGTGGCCAAAGTATTGGAGCTTCAGCATCAGTCCCGCCAATGAATATTTAGGGTTGATTTCCTTTAGGAATCTGTTAAACGTTTCATACTTAAAATATTAAAACACCACATTGGTTTATTTGTTTGTTTTTAAACACCACTTTTACCTGGTAGTCACATCTCAGTTCTTTTTTGATCACCAGATTAGGCTGAACATTGGCACATTTCTTTTATTTTTATGCAGTGGACACCATGTGCTCGGTGTCTAGAAAGATAAAGACACAGTTCTGGCCCTGCAGGAGCCTCCAGTGTCAGGAGTGAGCAGGCCTGCAGACAGACACGCGCATTCCAGGTCACAGGTGCCCAGGCCAGGCCAGTTGGTTTGGGTAGGTCTGTCCGAGTGTAGATGACAGAGGACCTCAGCTGGGAACCGTGAGAAAAGATGCTCATTGTGGTCCAGTTTACATGTCTCTCACCAGGACCATTGCTTCTCATAAGCAAAATGTTGGGTTTGAGTAGAGCTTTTGGAGTCTCTAATCAACACATTGAACTGCCCTTGCTTAGAATAAGTAATTTATTTTGGGGTCTTCGGCTTGACACTGTAGCTTTGTTATGATGTATCTCCCAGAGGAAGTTTTAGATTTCTCTTTCCTCCTCCCTTCCTTCCAACTTAAAAACAACCCTGAAAAATGATGTAAGACATCCCAACAGGATGTTTCATATGGGAACACAGCATGATTTGATGAAAAGCAGTAAGGCTCTAGTTCTTACTCTTCCTGTGACTTTGGTCAGATTTCTGACCCTGTTTCCTCTTAGGAGAGGTTGAAGAGATTAAACTTCTGGTGTGAGGTTGCTTAATAGATCTGTCTACCATCACCTTTCCTCCTCCAGTATCGACCCTCCTGAGAAATTCCCCATTGTAAGCTTTGGATTAGTAAGTGTACAGTCTTTAATTATAGGTAATTTGTTAATTACCTATTAAAATTCCTTACTTCCATGTGGTCTTTAGTACTTTAAATTTTTTATTCCCTTTCCCTTTCTGCCAGTTGGTCTGTACCCAGAAGATATACGTAAGTGGAGCCCTCTCGAGCCTCCCATCCTGTCATCACATGTGAACGTTCCCCCACCGTCCAGTTTTCAGCAGTGCTTCCTGTTCCGTCAGTATACATCTGTCATGCAACCAGCGTTCAGTGAGCCTGCAGCTGGGCTCTGGGGGTGTGTTTGGGACTAAGACATAGTCATTGGGTTCCAAGAATTTCTTATTAGAGACACAGGCATAAAGAAATAAGTACAGTATAAGGTTAAAGCTGCGTATCAGGATTGTGTGTTTGACAGGAGGGACTTGGGTGAACCGTGTATATAAGCCTATGCTGTTCACCATGTGTAGCGGAGAAAACAGTACCAGAGAGGCTGTCTGGTCTGGAGGACCCAGGCTTACAGTGAGTCAGAACACGGCTCTGTAGTTCCATTCAGCCCATCCTGTCATCTTTGTTGTTTCACGCCGTGGCAGGTGTGGCTGAGTTCAGACCTGTAAACACTCCTGGAAAAGTCCGTCACAGCAGGCTCCCATCTTTCTGGTAAGTGGTCAGTCTCGTCATCTTGCCTGAGGAGCCTGGCTGCCTGTGTAGAGACTAGACTTGGGAATACTGCCTTGACCGTGACCTTGAGAGGATTTTCTAGCCCTCGTGCCTCAACTTCCTGTTGTGCTTTAATGGGGAGGGTTGGCGCACCTCCTTTCTCGGTTTGGTACGAGGACTGCATTGGGTCATCTTGGCATGCAGTAAGTGCTAGGGGACTGCTGGCCCTTATTGGTGTCACACGTTCTTATTACGCACCAGCCTGGACGACTTGTGTAATCCCAGGAGAGCCAGACTGCAGTTTCGTTCAGTTGAATCAGACTGACTCCTTGGCCTGAAGGTATCCGCGTATTCAGCGCAGCAAACATGTATTGAGAGCCAAGGAGTGTGTCCAACACTGGCTTGGTCGTTGAGGCTGTGGAGATGAATAAGAGGTGATTTCTAGCCTCGGGTACTTTACGCTTTTCATTAGTAGTGGACTCTGCCAGAGTACTTTTGAGATCAGGACACTCAAAGAATTAGATTTGAAAAGTGGAAGAAATAAAGTAGAAAAGTGTTCTTTCAGAGGACAATACCAAGTAATGTCAGTAAAATTGTTCCTTCCAGACCTTATTAACCACTCCAGAAGGACTTCATCTGAGTTGGATGCGAGAGACACAATGCGGGCTTAAGATCTGCCGAATTACTGGTGCATTGGGCAGAAAATCAGTCACCTTCCTCTGAGGTTTCTGTGTTCAGTGTGCATTCTGTCAGCTCTAGTAATCAGGTGGTTTGTCGTACTAGATATCTGTGGTAGAATTTTCTTTTGTGACAAGGGAAGAAAAATATACCCCTGTCAACTTAATGATGACAGGTTCAATTAAAAATTAAATTTAATAGTCTTGCTTGTAAAGCTTCTCTTTAGTTTCTAATTTCACTTTTTTTTTTTTTTTAGATTCTCTCTCATGCTTTACAGAATTTTCCTTACATTACTCTTCTTTCTCTACCCATTTAGATTTTTAGATCCAGTTGAAAAAGCCACACCAGGAAACTTAGTTAATTCTATTTCTAAGAATTCTATTTCTATCTTTTCAGTTAATACATTTCTCCGTGGGGAGACTCGAGAAAGGTAGAAACTAGCTTTCAGAGCTAACTAGGTTACAGTCTAAATTCATTGGAGAATTTCTTCAGATTTCCAGAAGCAGTGATTTTCATTACACTAGGGAATATTTAAACAACCTGTGCTGTTTGTGAGATCAGATGGATTGTTACCCAGTCACAGGGCTTGTCACACCATCCACATTCATTCTTCCTGGTTTCCACTGTGTGCTTAGCTGAATGGCCCCATAAATGGCGTTGATAGTTGGTGCTTAGTAAGTAGAGGCTATTATGTGCTGGACACTGTACACAGCAGTGCCTGTTTAAACAAAAAATATAAATGCATATTTTATAGATGAGGAAGCTGGGTTTTAAAGACCATGAGTCAGTGTTTTCCCAGACTTTGCTGATAGTAGTTAATCATGCCTTCCTATTTTAGAGACTAATATCTTCCTTCCCAGTATTTGTTGGGATTAAATAAGGATAGTGCATGCAGATTTGTCTAGTTCAGTTCTCAGTATGTACAAGACATTCAGTAGAAAATGTTAGAGATTTTACTCTGGTTATTTTTATCTTCCAGTGTTTTTCTGTCTGGAAGTGAAGGTGTGTAAGGCAGCACAATCTGATTGCAAAAGGATTGATTTAGTCAGGGACATTATTTCTTAAGTATGTATTTAACAAGCTCCATTCTTAGTTACCTGTGATCTTTGCTTTCTTTGGCAACATGTATATGACTGTTTTAAGGAAATTATGGAAAATGTTGACTTCTTCCTTAACTGTATTCCCCTATGTGGGACTAAATTTACTCTAAAGGGGAGGTATGTGCCTTGCATACCGATGTCAGTAATAGGAAGTGACATGAGCAAAGTTGCAAGGAAATTGAGGTCAAAGATCAGTTGTGAAAAAAATCAGTGTAAAAATAGTGTCATAACAATTCTCCCAATTTCCTAAATTTAACAGTAGTGTTTTTTAACTTGTCAGAGTGGTCTCCTTTATTTTCTTTTTTTCTGGGGACCTAGGAGTTCTGATTGAGAAAGAAAAGGAAACCTTTGACGCAGCTGTATGTGGTGAGGTTGTGTAAGGATTGTTACCATCCCATTGGCAGACCCGTCAGGAGTGTGAGCACTTCATTTACTGGTTTTCTTGGAAGTAGTTGGAGTATTGCAGAACATTATTACACGTGTGTCACTTTTGTGTAAGCCTGTGGGTCAGAAAACTGGATTGAGGAAAATGTTTATGTTGGAAAGGACAACTTATTCTTTCAAACATTAATTCCATACCGGAACAGCTTGTACTCTTAATAAAAATTTACCGTGATGCACTTGCATAAAATGAAAACCTTGTTATACTTGATGTAGTACAAGCATTTAGTTTTTAGTGAAAATTGTATTGTTCTAGCAATCTTAAAACTTTTTAGAGCTGACTGCTTACTGGGACCTTAAAAAAAAAAAGGCCATTGAGAAGCAGCACAACTCCTTTTCTCTCCACTTGACACAAGAGATTAAGACAGAGACTAGGTGAAGCTGTGTGCCCTGCTGCTGCTGCTGCTAAGTCACTTCAGTCGTGTCCGACTCTGTGTGACTCCGTAGACGGCAGCCCACCGGCTCCCCCGTCGGGGTATTCGTTTAGAGCATTGTGGCTGTAGTGATAGGTATCTAAAGCAGCCCTGTAACTTTACTGAACTTGTGCCAGCTTTCCTTTCTTTATGTTTAAGCAGCTGTATTGAAGTATAATATGCATATAATAAAAGACACCAGTTTTAAGTGATTAGTTTCACAAACATACACAGTCATAATACTTTTTTCGGACTGCATTTTCACATGTATGTTCCATTGTTATCTCAAGTCCTGTTATGTCCACAGTTGGATTAAGCCTTTTCCTTTCATCATCCTCCCCTCAAAGCTGGTTATCACTTGGCTTCAGTTGAACAGACATTTCAGTCAGCATCCTGCAAAGCTTCTGTGTTATACTATAAAATGCAAAATCCCAGGAATGTGATTCTTCAGAAGTAGGCCCCGGATCTCCATCTTACTGAATATTGAGCCATTTTGATACAGGGATTCAAGGATGCCACTCTGAGAACGGCTGTTTCAGCAATTAATTTAAGGGTTGGTTCTTGTATTAGTTCACCATGGGATTCCTCTACCTTCAAGAAGTGAGTCTTTTTTTTTTTTTTTTAACTTTCTATTTTGCATTGGGGTATAGGGCTTCCGTGGTGGTTCAGACGGCAAAGAATCCACCTGCAGTGTCGGAGACCTAGGTTCAGTCCCTGGGTTGGGAAGATCCCCTGGAGAAGGAAATGGCAACCCACTCCAGTATCCTCGCCGGGAGAATCCCATGGGCAGAGGATCCTGGTGGGCTACAGGCCATGGGGTCTAAGAGAGTCTGACACAACTGAAGACTTAGCCCACAACTTAGCCGATAAACAAACAATGTTGTGATAGTTTTAACTCACCTCCCGTCCAGGCTGCCACATAACATTGAGCAGAGTTCCCTGTGCTATACAGTTCTTCAAGAAGCCAGTCTTACTGAGGGATACCCTGGAAGTGTGGAAGATTGTTGAGAAGCAGCCTGAACTTAAACTCTGCAGACAGGAAGACCTGAGCTCTCAGCTTGACCTTGTTGTTTACCTGCTGTGTGACCTTAGTGAATACTAGACAAATGGAAAAATAGCAGGTAACTTTCAGGGCTTAGCATGGGGGTGTGGCTCAGCCTCAGCTTCCCTATCCATCCTCTTCTCTGGTTGCTTCCAGTGCTGCCTAAATCCAGACCTGTGAAGATGACGTTTTCTGAGAGTACCATAATTTCTTACACGTCCGATGCCTGCGCTCTGTGGTGCTCTGGTAGGGGGCCCTGCCTTAACCTTCTCTCTCACTGGTTCTTCACATGAAACTGCTACTTGGAGACGTTTCAAAGCCTTGTGGCCGAATTCGGTGCCCCTCGTTCTTGGTTTGCTTGCGTTCCCTCTGAGTCTATAAGCTTGAACGCAGGCAGTGTGTGGCCCTCCGCCTTGCGCAGTGCCTGAGTGTAGTAGCTTCCTGTTAAAAGTTTTCTTGTTTCATTTTTTAAAAAATAAATTGTCGTAGTGCCTTCTATCGCATTAGCTAATTGCATTTTGGAGGCCCTTTTCTGAAATTTTCTTCCTCGTTTGATTGTCAACATACTTGGCAGCCTTGTGAACAGGCAGAAAACTTTCCAGTACATTTTTGAAACAGAAAATGTATGTCCTTTTGGAATACAAGTTTTAGCAACTTCAGCACATTTCTCCCCCTAGTTTTGAAGAGTTAACTTGTTTCTTGTTTGAGTCTGTAATTGACTCACCCCACATGAGATCATAAATTAACCTTGCCCCTCCCCATCCTAGGAGTTAGTTGGTATTTTTTGTTTATGGCCAGTAGTTAAAATGCCAAAAATGGTATCCCTAGCTTAGAAGCAAGCCGGGCAGAGTAGAGGTAAATTAAGATTTGTGCTTGGTTACTTGAGAGGAGAAAATAGGCATAATGACATTTCTATATTCATGTAAGGAGAAGGCAATGGCACCCCACTCTAGTACTCTTGCCTGGAAAATCCCATGGACGGAGGAGCCTGGTGGGCTGCAGTTCATGGGGTCACTAAGAGTTGGACACGACTGAGTGACTTCACTTTACTTTTCACTTTCATGCACTGGAGAAGGAGATGGCAACCCATTCCAGTGTTCTTGCCTGGAGAATCCCAGGGACTGGGGAGCCTGGTGGGCTGCCGTCTATGGGGTCGCACAGAGTCGGACATGACTGAAGCGACTTAGCAGCAGCAGCATATTCATATAATCAAAAGTAAAACACATGAATAAATATAAAAATATATAAAAATTCATTGTAATATTAAAATTTATATTTAAGTAAAATATATAATACTTGGGTACAATAGGATTTTTTTTAAAATTTGGAACCTGCCAAATTGGTGTCTTAATTTTTACTCTTGTAAAAAGCTTCACATTTATTCAAATATCCAGTTTTATGCGTGCGTGCTCAGTTGCGTCTCTTTGTGACCCCAGCCAGGTTCGCCTTTCCATGGGATTTCTCAGGCAGGAATACTAGAGTGGGTTGCCAGTTCCTATTCCAGAGGATATTCTCGACCCAGGGATGGAACCCAAGTCTCTTGAATCTCCTGCATTGGCAGGCAGATTCTTTACCACTGTACCACCTGGGAAGCCCTATCAGAGACTAGTAGTGAATAAAATTATTGAACCATACATTTACAAAAGTTCCTAAGTTGTAAAAACTTCTGATCTGCAAAACCTGGATCCATTTTTTACCCTTGGTATATACCCAAGAGAAATTCGTGCACATGCAGAACAGAAGACACGTCTGAGAATGATCCTTGAAGTACTGTATGTAACAGCACACATAATCAAAGGCTGTGTGTGTCTATGGGCAGAAGTGTAGGTAAAAACAATGATACATTCATGTATTTGAGTACAATATATGTTATAATGCATAAGCTTCAGCTGCATAGATAAATTTCAAAACATACTGTTAAGAGAGTGAGTTGGAAAAATAAATTGAAAAAAATTTATTTGAAAAATTTAGTTGAAAAAAATAGTATCTGCAAGATACTATTTATGAAAACTTTATAGAAATGGGAAAAACTAAAAAAGATATATTCGTAGAGCTTTCTATATATGTTAAAACTATAAAGAATAGCAGGGTAATGGGAAACATAAAATGCAGGGTAGCTGTTGCCTTGGTGGTGCAGGTAGGAAGGAGTATCAGTGGGAGAGACCACCTGGGTGATGGCAAAGTCGTTTTTAATACTTCATTTCTGAAACTAGATGGTGGGTATACTGATGGCGTTGTTAATAATCTTTAAACCATTCATGTTGTTTGATAATGAAAATTTCTAAGAGTTTTAAAAACCTATAGCTAAAACTCAGTAACTTCATTAAGGGGGGTGACTGGCAAAATAGCCCTGTTCTCATATCATGCGTTCCCTTTGCTGATGGTGAGACAATCACATTAATAAATGTTATTTAAACTATTCTGACTTAAATCAAGTTAATTTCTGGAGCGTAATAGAGTAAGAGTGGGTTGCAGCCCTTGAAATAGTCAGTTATTTTGAATATATCTTAAATTCCTGTTCAGATTGTCAGGTCTTAAGGGCCTGAGATATGAAAGGGGAGGCTGTTTCAGAGAAGTTACTTAACATGTCTGCGTCCCAGTTTTCTCAAAAATGTTTACTGTTTATGTCCCTTGACTTCCTGATATCCAAATTTGTTCCTCTTGCCTTGCTTAGGATGGAACACATGGCAGGCGCACATAAAGGATAACTGTGGCCCAAGAGATGTCATCATTGCATCCACAGTAGGCCGCAGCTACCTGGAGTAGGAATGTGCTCTGAGAGGCACTCAGGCCGCTGTCGCCTCTGCTGAGAGTCTTAAGCGTGCCTGGATCCCTAAGCATGCCTGGACCCCCAACTGGACCCCCAATGCCTTCATGCTGGGGCTAGAGATAGAGGACCTCATGTCCTTCTTAGCTTTCCTTTTGGCTCAGCATCTGATCAGTGAACTTCTTGCCTTCAAGAACCCACCAGTTTCTAATGCTGAATTTGTTTTAAAAATTTTCTTAAATAATTTTAGGTACTTAGATTTGGTTGCTCTTGGTCTTTGTTGCTGCGCCGGCCTTTCCCGAGTTTCGGTGAGCGGTCTTCTCAATTGTGATGGCTTCTTGTTGTGGAGCCCAGGCTCCAGGGCGTGCGGGCCTCAGTAGTTGCGGCTCCTGGGCTCAGTGATTGTGGCACACCAGCTTAGTTACTCCCCGGCGTGTGGATCTTCCAGAATTGAACCCATGTATCCTGCATTGGCAGGCAGGTTCTTTACTTCTGAGCCACCAGGGAAGCCCCCTGATGCTTAATTTAATATTAGATCAGTTAGGGACAAGTGGACTAGGATACATACGTATTTTTTAAGCAAATGCATATAATCCATTCTGCAAAAAGTTTCCAGGAATGCCATAGAACGAATCAGACCTATCTGTGTCTTTCCTGCCCTCTATCAGAACATTAAGGAGCATCCCAGAATCAGATTTTGAAGTAGAGCTCTTAAATGTCTGCCATGCTTCTCTCTCATGAAATGTTATTAAAACTTTCTAGCTTGTTGAAAACAGATTATTTCCCCTCTCCCACCTTAACTATCTCTGTGGCTTTCGGTAAGTGAATTAGTCTCTTTGGGCACACTTTTTTCACATAAATTGAAGCAGTTGCATTATAATTCTCTACACATTCAGGTAAATAGAAACACTCCCTCTGATTGTAAATGGAATTAATATAAAATTTAATGTGTCTCTTGCTTTATTAGCAAACTTACTTTACCATAGTATGTTCCTTTGTGTGATAGACTATTTCAAGAAAATATATCATCTGTTTTCTAAGGCCTTTGTCTAACATTAGCTCAAACTGCTTTTTACTTTGCCCTTGAAATAGGTTCACCTAAATAGTATTTTCCTTGCTGACCTCAACAGCCTGACATAGTATTGCTTTTTGAGTCACCGTCCTCCTTTTCATTTCCAATATTTTCTTAGCCATACTTTTTAGAAAAGCCTTTTGTGTAAATCCACTTGGAATATCACTAGCTCTTTATTTTCTTTTCTTTGGAAATTGTAAGTATTGTAGTTAAATTACGGGGCTCTTACTCTTGCCCCAGAGACTTGACTCCATCCATATTCATTTCCTTTTTTCCTTCTCTCAACTCTAGATTGTTTTTAAAACTGTGGGTGTCCAGTTTAAAAATCCATTTGGTTAATTTTTCTTTATCTAATTCTGACAGATAAAGCCCTGATGTTTCCCCCTTAGCAGTTGAGCTAATGAAAGCGTGAGCAGGACTGCAGGCCGAATGATCTTGAGAGGGAGGAGTGGGAGGGAAACCTAAAAAACAAAAGTGTCTTTAAAACGAGACGATGGTCTGGCTGTTCGCTGGGTAACAAAAGCATCAGTGGTCATGATTTTTTCATCACTGAAGTTAGATTTTTCTTAATTTTAAAGAGTAGTATAAATTAACTTTTAATGAAACAACATTACTTAGATATGCCTTCTCCAAAAATGAAATTATTCATCTCCTAGAAGATTATACTCTAAGACCAACATGCAAGATAGATAACTATTGACATTTTATATATAAACAAGTTCTTTTTATGTGGATTAACTCTTCTAACTCCAGTGCTCATCGGTGAAGTATACACCTCCTCCTTGGCTTAAATGACTTGGAAGATGGGAGGAAATCCAGTCTTCTAGAAATCTGAAAGAAAAATAGCAACAGCAGCAATGATAATGATAAAATAATTGTAAGGTTAATATCATAAATCCTTACTCTGTGCTTGAAACTAGCATTTTGTGTGCACTGCTGTACTTAATACTTAGGAAAACCTAAGAATGTACACTGTGTCCCTGTGTGCATATTGTAGAGGAGGAAACCGAGGTTTGCAGGGGGTTTTGTACATTTTTAAGATCACATACACAGTGGGGAAACTGGAATTTTATGCAAATTATTGTCCCGGAAAACAAACATTTAATCAGTTCTCTGTCTTGTAAAGAAAGAAACAAAAGGCTGTATCTTGAAAGGCAATTGACAGATGTTTGGATATAAAGTAAAAATAATATATGAATCTATACAGACAATAGACAGCATTTAGGAAAGTGGATTGCGACTTCCTGGCTTTCCAGTGGTTAAGACTTCGCCTTCCAATGCAGGGGATGCAGGTTCCATCCCTGGTCGGGGAACCAAGATCCCACATGCCTCAGGGCCAAAAAACCCAAAACATAACAGAAGCAATATTATAACAAATCCAATAAAGACTTTAAAAATGGTCCACATCCAGAAATCTTAAAAAACAGAAAAGTGGGTTATTTTTCACTTTTGTTCACAACTCTGGGTAATGATACTTAAGAACAGATTTTTACTAGTCTAGTATGCTTATTGAAGATAAAAAATTTAGTGCTGTTTGAGAGTCTTGAGTAAATGAAACTCGTCAGTTCCATTGATCAACTAGGATCAGCTTTCCATTGACATGGAGAATTTTCATGAATTGTTAATGTAGTCTACAGAAAACCTTAGCTGAGTTTAAACTTAATAGATTTCTAGTTTCTAAAGTCTCTTAATTCCCCCTCTTGCCAGAAGATACACTTTTCTCCTCAGTGCCCCAATCTAATTTAGTTTGTGCTCTGATCCTGGAGCCTAAAATAGAAGGCAGAACATTCAAGTAGTAAATAGACGAATCCATTGAAACAAAGTGAGAAAATGATGACAATGAGATCTCAGAGCAAAAATGTGAAGAAAAATTTAACTGACTTGGGGCTTCTTTATAGCAAAGAACGAAGCAAAACATTAAGCAAAATAGAAGAAAACAGTTCTGAATATGAATATTTCTTAAAAAATACCATACAACCAGGGGATGAATTAAATCTCAGTAGCATAAGACAAAGATTCTAGATTAAAATATACCTGAGAAGTGAGATAGAGGAAAAGAACAATTGACTTGATCATTTTTTAAAATAAATAAATGCGTTTGTTTGTTGACTGTGCTGGGCCTTCGTTGCTGCGAATTTTTTCCGGTTCCAGCAAGCAGGGGCTCCTCTTCATTGTGGTGTGCGGGTTTGAAATTGCAGTGGCTTCTCTTGCTGTGGAGCACAGGCTTAATAGTTGTGGTTCACGGGCTTAGTTGTTCTGGAGCGTGTGGTATCTTCCCGGGCCACGGATTGAACCCGAGTCTCCTGCATTGGCAGGCGGATTCCTTACCACCGAACCACCAGGGAAGCCCCCTGATCACTCTTAATGGAGATGAGTCTGCTGAAAAGGGCAATAGATGACACCCACTCTCTGCAGCAGAAGGGTGTGATATATGTCAGCCCAGGAGGACCAGGGTCTTCAGCCCCACTCCCAGAGTCTGGAGAGAACATAAGGATAGGAGAGAGAGTAAAGATCTGAGTCCTGCAAAAACTGGAGTGTACCTGCCCCAAGTGTGGAGTCATCTTGATGTTTACAAATAGAAAAGCTGTTAACTATAAAGTTAATCACAGCATACAGGTAAAAAACCCTGTTCTTCTGTTAGCCAGCTGTTTCTCTCAGGGAACTTTGGGATACAGATATCTAACGCCACATGTCAAGGGTTCTGACCATTGGGAAACAGTGATTATTGGATAGGATGTCAGATAGACAGGAAGCGAAATTGGCTAAAATATTTATTGGATCAGAGTCTGCAACAGAGATAGCTAATCTGTGTTCCTCTTCTGCTTACTAATTGCTTCTAAAATGACTTTACTTGTTTTTACATGCAGTTATTGGATACAACTATTAAAAACATGCAGTTTTAAATCACTGCAGTCTCGAGAATGTGCTAGGAGTATTTTTGGGATAAAGATCTCTATTATGTGTATGTTAAAATAGTCCTCTCGTACAGAGATATTTATTGGAAAACATTATTTGCAATTGTTCTGATTGAGTCTTCTTTGATCCTCCTCCCATCCTTCCTTTTTTTTCTTCTCCATTTGATACTTAAAATTGATTTTATTTATTTTTATTTTTTGTTAAAATTGATTATAAATTAATGTCTATTATCTCCTTTCTCCAACTATGACACTACTCTAAGATTTGAGGAATATTTTAGGAAATGGAAGGTGTATACTTACATAAAGTTACAATTTTGGAGAACACACAAATGTTTGTCATTAAAAGGGCTAGTTTAAATGTATTAAGGTTATCATCTTTTCCTCTATATTCAGAGTAAGGATTAATCTTAAACATTATAAAAATATAGAATTAATTAAAACTTGAAGAAATAAATGTGTTACTGTTAATGGAATTCTTGCTGTAGTTACCTTTGCAGACTAGTATTAATGAAACTTTAGATATAGTGAATGGATTTGGGGAATTGAGATATCTATTTATTTTCTTACCTGAGATGCCAGGATAATCATCTTCGTGAAATAAAGAGCCCAATTAGGGGCATTCTCATTTGTAGATGTTGATGAAGTTTACACAGACTGCTAGGATTTTTAATGTCAGAATGCACTGAACAAGGTCAGTGAGTGAGAAAGGGAAGCACCTCTGTGTTTCGAAAGCCTTCGCCTGTGGAGCAGAGGGGCATGCTCATGTGCTGGAGCCACGTTCTGCTCCTGCCCTGACCTGGCTTGTGGTCCCTTTCCCAGGTTGGTATCTCTAGGCGTTGCCAGGCTCTAAGTTGCCCTAGAGAAGGGAAAAGCTGCTTCAAATGTTACTTATTTTTGTGTGTTCATCTTATATCCTCCTACTGTGCTGAACTCACTTATTCTAGGAGTTTGGTGATTTTTCCCTTTCCTTTTTTTCCCCTGTAGATCCCTTTGAGTTTTGTACATAAACTGTCATGTCATCTGCAGATAGGAACAATTTTATTCTTCCTTCCTGATCTGTATGCATTTTACTAATTTTCCTTATTGCAGTGGCTGTAACTTCTAGTACTGTGCTCTAACAAGATTTGTGAAAGCAATATCCTCACTTTTTTCCCATTCTTCAAGGGAAACCATTGATTCTTTTACCATTAAGTATTGATGTTAGCCATAGATTCTTGCAGATGCTCTTTATCAAGTGGAGAAAGTTCCACTCTGTTGCTAGTTTGCTGAGAATTTGTATCATGAATGGGTGTTGGATTTTGTCACATGCTTTTCCTGCATCAGTTGTTTTGATCATATGATTTTCTTATTCAACTTTTGGTATGGTGAATTCTCTTGACTGATTTTCACATGTTTTGCATATATGAAATCTCATTTGTTCATGGTATATAGTTATTTTTACATATTGCTAGACTCAGATTGCTAGTATTTGTTGAGCGTTGTTCTAAGTTAATGAGGGATATTGGGCTGTGCTTTAAATTTTTTAAATCTGTATATTTGTCTGACTTTGGTATCAGGGTTATATTAGCCTTTATAACATGAGTTGGGAAGTATTCCCACTTCAATTTTTTTTTTGGAATAGATTATGTAAAACTGATGCTAACTCTTCTTTAAATGTTTGATAAAATTATCCAGTAAAGCCATCTGTGCTTGAGAATTTCTTTTTTGAGGGAATTTTTCTATTGCCGAATTCAGTGTGTTTAGTGGCTACAAGTGTATGTGGGCCTTCTGTTTCATCTTAGCTGAGTTTGGGTAGCTTGTGGGTTTTGAGAAATTGGTGCTTTTTTGCTGTTGTTGATTTTTTGAGCATGGAGTTCATAGTATTCTCTTACAGTGCCTGCAGCAGTTACAGTGCCATGCCCTGCTTTATTCCGGTTGTAGATGACTTGGGTTTTCTCTTTGTTTCAGTCTTGCTACAGGCTTGTCAGTTTTGTTGATTTTTGTTTCATTCATTTTTTGTTATTTTCCTATTTTCAATTTCATTGATTTCTGTTCTTATTATTATTTCCTTCCTTTTATTTCCTTTGTGCTTATTTTTCTGCTTTTTCTGGTTTCTTGAGGTGGGAATACAGATTATTAATTTGAGACCTTGTTCTCTTCTCTCATGTGAGCATTTTAATGCCATAAACATGTTCTCTTTTTTTTTTTTTCCTGTTCTTGATGTATTACATTTTTGTTTTTATTCATTTCTCTGTGTGTTGTTTTTTTTTTTTTTTTCCTTTTTTTTTTCCTCTGTGTTTTTAAAATTCTGTTCTTTTTTGGCCTATGATTTATTTGAAAGTATATTGTTGAATGTAGAAGTGTTAGGATGTTTTTATGTTGCACTTTTGTTATTGATTTGTTGTCTGATTCCATTGTGATTGGAGAACATACTCTGATTTCAATGCTTTTTAAGTTGTTGATGTTTGTTTTATGACCCAGGAGTTGTCCAAGGAATTGTCCTGTCTTGAGGACTTGTCCAAGGTATCTTAAAAGGAATGTGTATTGTGTTGACAAAGGCTATGTTGCCTGTGAATGTCAGTTAGATCCTGTTGGTTGATGGTGTTCTGGGTTTTTAGTATCTTTTAGTTATATGTATATATATTCTTTTATATCTTATGTATCTCTTAGTTTTACCAGTGAGATGTTTGATGGCCGAGATGTTGAAGTCCTTGAATATAACAGAATTTGTCTATTTTTCCTTTTGGCTTTTCCAATTTTTGTTTCATCATTTTGCAACTCTGGTGCGTACACATTTGGGCACAGTATTTATTCATGGTGAATTGATTCCTTTATCTAATGTTACTCTTTGTCCCTGCTCTGAAGTCTGCTATATCTGATATTTACATAGCAATACCTTTTAAAAAAAGTTAGCATGATAAATCTCTTTCTACCCTTTACGTAATACAAAATGTTTCTGTTGTGTTGAAGTATATGGTTGAATAATCATTTTAATCATTCTGTCACTTCCTGCCTTTTAATTGATGCGTTTAAACCATTTACTTTAAAGTGATTTTTGATATGTCAGTGCTCAATTCTTCTTTTGTTTCTTATTTTACTATTTCTTTTTTTTTGTCTTTCTCTGAGTTCAACATTTTTTAGAATCCATCTTGTTTATATATATATATTAGTGTATCACTTTGTGTATTTTTAAGTGGTTGCTAACATTAAATTGTGTATTTTAACTTAACACAGCCCCCTGATATCAATGTTTTACAACTTGGCAGTATTAAAACCTTGATTTCATTGAGATTCCATGGCCCTTAGCACTTTTTTTCCCCTTAAATAACACCCTTACCACTTTAAAAAATATAATTTCCTAAAGTGTTTCTTCTCTATACATTCTGTTCAACTGGTGTCATTATAATTTTATCTCAACCATCAAGTATGATTTAAGAGATTATTATTATTTTAATGTTGGGTGGGGTTTTTTGTTTGTCTTTGTTTTTTTAGTTTTATAGGTTGGATTCCCCCCCACCTTTTGTGAATGTTAAAAGAACTATTGCATTCCTTGGTTAAACCCTATGTGGTGATGGTGTATTTATCCTTTTTATACATTAATGGGTTAAATTTGCTGAAATTTTAATGAGAATTTTTGCATCTGTAATAATGAAGAATGTTGATCTGTAGTTTTTCCCTTCTTTTAATGTCTTTGTTTTTGGTATCAGAGTAATGTTGGCTTCCTAAAATGAGTTTGGAAGTTTTTCTTCTGTGTTTGGAGAGAGTTTGGGTTGAACTGTTATTTTTTTCTTCTTTAAATATTTGGGAGAATTCATCAATTTATGTGAATGGGCCTAGACTTTTCTTTGTGAGATTTTTAACTGCAGAGTAACTTCTTTACTGTATATACGGCTATTCATGTTAACTGTTAATTTTTTTTAAAAACTGATCTTTGGCATTTTGAGTCTTTAAAGAAATTATCCATATTATAATCTGAATTGTTGACTGTATTGACAGAATTTTTAATGGTATTCCTTTACTGGCTTTATATCTATAGGACGTGTAGTTGTGTCTACTCTTTCATTTCTTACATTTCTAATATGTGACTCCTCTTTACTGTCAAGTCTGACTAGAGGTATATCGATTTTATTCATCTTCTCAAACAAAACTTTGACTTCTTTGATTTTTATTTTCTGCTATTTTGTTGATTACATTTATTTTAGGTTTAATTTGCTCTTCATTTTCTAATTTCTTATATTGGTCACTTCTTTGGGCATGTGGAAAAAGAATTATATTGATAAGACATGGATGATTCTTACCTAATACTTAGAATATAATGCGTACTGTACACATATCTGCAGTGCAGGCATCACATGTATACACCATACGTCTCATAGTGTATGATTGCATGTTGGACGTACTCACAAGGTACAATCCCTACACGATACCTGAGTTCACATGTTGATTGACAGTTTTAAGATGGCTGCAATATCACTTTAGTCACAGACACTTAAGCAGTTTATTATTTTTGTCCCAATCTGTGGCAGCAGGTGGTATACCAAACGCCTCTACAACCAATATCTCCAATGGGCATAAGTAATGAGATTTACTTACTTTTATTTTATTGTGGTTTTATTTAAAAGTGACTATGTTTAAACATTCAAGTTTTTATAAGTCTTGTATAAATTATTTCCTTTTTTGTAGACTTTTTATTTGGAATATTTTCAAACATTCAGGAAATTTCTAAGGATCAAAATAGAATAAAAAAACATGGACCTTTACGGCACTTCACCTGTTGTTGACAGTGTGCCCCGTGTGCGTTATCATTTGCTGTGTATTCTCGCCTCCCACACACCATGTGTACATCAAAAAATGCATTTCTATACATGAAAGGACTACACAGCTTAAAGCTCTTCTGGAGTAGTATTGTGTCCCATGGCTCCACAATATTTAAAATGCCATTCAGGCAACCTATTAAGTAAAAAATTAGGGAATAGAACCAAGACCATGCACTGTCTTTTTGCTGTGTTGAATTTTAAAATATTGAGATATAATCCCATATCATAGATTCATGCTTTTAAAGTATACCATTGAGTGTTTTAGTATATTCACATTTTGTGCAACCATCCCCATGATCTAATTTCAAAATATTTTCAGCACCCCCAAAAAGAACCCTCATGTACATCAGATTCACACCCCACTTCCTCCTAGCCCCTAGTGACTGTTAAATCAACCTTTATTTCTATGGATTTTCCTATTCTGGACATGTCGTGTAATACATGTGGTCTTCTGTGTCTGGCTTAGTTCACTTAGCGTTATGTTTTCAAGGGTCATCCATGTGTAGCATGCATCAGGAGTCCACTGTGTGTGCGCGGCTGAGAAACGTTCCATTATGTGGACTCACCACATAATGAGTCGTTAGAATTGTCTGTTGTTCATCTGTCAGTGGACACTTAGGGTGTTTCTGCTTTTTGGCTATTATGAATAGTACTGTTGGAACATTTGTGGGTAAGTTTTTGTACATATGTTTTTAGTTCTCTAGTGTATATATATGAGTAGAATGGCTTTGTCTATGGCAGCTCTGTATTTACCTTTGGGAATAACTGCCAAACTGTTCTCCAAAGTGGCTATTCCACTTTTTACTCCAATCAGCGACTTAGAGCTTTGCAATTTATCCATGCCCTTACCAGTACTTATTATTGTTTATCTTTTTAATTATTGCTGTCATAGTATGTGTGAAGTGGTACCTTGTTTTGGTTTTGATTTGAATTTCCCCGAGGACCAATTTTGAACATATTATGTGCTTATTGGCAATTTGTCTTCTTTTAGAGAAATGTTTATTCAGATCTCTTGTCTTTTTGTTATTTTTAAAGTTGAAATATTCGTCTTTGCGAGGAGGGGGGCAAGTTCCATATATTCTGTGTACATAACCCTTAACAGATAAATAATTTGCAAAAATCTTCTGTCCTCTGGGTTGTCTTTTCACTTTCTTGATAGTGCCCTTTGAAGCACAGGAATTTTAATTTTAATGAGGTCCAAGTTATGTGCTTTTCTTTGCTTAGCTATCCTAGCTTCAGAAACATTGCCTAATTCAAGGTTATGAAGATGTACCCACAGTATCTTCTAAGAGTTTTAGAACTTTAGCTCTTACACCAAGGTTTTTGCTCATTTTGAGTTAATTTTTACATACAGTATGAGGTAGGGTCCAGCTTCATTCTTTCACATGTAGATCCCGGTTGCCCTAATGCTACTTACTGAAAACACTATCCATTCTTCTTTGTGCCATAAATGAATTGATCCTAAATATGAGGGTTTCTTTCTGGATTCTCACTTCTGTTGATCTCCATGTTTATCTTTATTCCTAGTAGCACACTGTCTTGATTACTGTAACTTTGTAGTAAGTTTTGAAATCATGAAGTAAGAGTTCTCCACTGTGTTCTTCTTTGTCAAGGTTATTTTGGCTATTAAGGATTTCTCTCAGTTTCTTAAGAGCTTTAGGATCAATTTGGGGGAAAAAAGTGGGATTTTGATAACGGTTGCATTGAATCTAAGATCAACTTAGGGAGTATTACAGTCTTTACATTGTTAAGTATTCCAGCCTATGTCTTTCTATTTATTTAGGCCTTTAATTTCTTTCATTGAAGCTTTGTAGTGTAAAGTATATTAGTCTTACACTTCATCATGATGTATAAGCCTCTATATATGTTGCTAGAAGCGTATTTTGTATTTTCTTGCGGACTTGATATCCATATGTATAAGGGATATTGAGCTATAGTTTGCTTTTTTTGATAACTTTATCTGATTCTGGTATCAGTATTAAGGGCTCAGAATATGTTGGGAAGTGTTTTCCCCGTCTGCTTTATTTTGGAAGTTTGTGAAGCCCTGGTATAACTTCTTCTTTAAACATTTGGTGGAATGAAACCATTTGTCCCTAGGTTTTCCTTTGTAGGAAGGTTTTTAATTAGAAATTCAGTCTCTTGTTACAGGTCCAAGGTCCATTCAGGCTTATTCTTGACTTAATTTCAGTAGTGTGTGTGTGTGTGTGTGTTTTTTCCAGTTTATTTATTTATTTATTTTTTTTATTTCTCATGTGTTCCCCATCCTGAACCCTCCTCCCTCCTCCCTCCCCATACCATCCCTCTGGGTCGTCCCAGTGCACCAGCCCCAAGCATCCAGCATCGTGCATTGAACCTGAACTGGCATCTCGTTTCATACATGACATTTCACATGTTTCAATGCCATTCTCCCAAATCTTCCCACCCTCTCCCTCTCCCACAGAGTCCATAAGCCTGTTCTATACATCAGTGTCTCTTTTGCTGTCTCGTATACAGGGTTATCGTTACCATCTTTCTAAATTCCATATATATGCGTTAGTATACTGTATTGGTGTTTTTCCTTCTGGCTTACTTCACTCTGTATAATAGGCTCCAGTTTCATCCACCTCATTAGAACTGATTCAAATGTATTCTTTTTAATGGCTGAGTAATACTCCATTGTGTATATGTACCACAGCTTTCTTATCCATTCATCTACTGATGGACATCTAGGTTGCTTCCGTGTCCTGGCTATTATCAACAGTGCTGCGATGAACATTGGGGTACACGTGTCTCTTTCCCTTCTGGTTTCCTCAGTGTGTATGCCCAGCAGTGGGATTGCTGGATCATAAGGCAGTTCTATTTCCAGTTTTTTAAGGAATCTCCACACTGTTCTCCATAGTGGCTGTACTAGTTTGCATTCCCACCAACAGTGTAAGAGGGTTCCCTTTTCTCCACACCCTCTCCAGCATTTATTATTTGTAGACTTTTGGATCGCAGCCATTCTGACTGGTGTGAAATGGTATCTCATAGTGGTTTTGATTTGCATTTCTCTGATAATGAGTGATGTTGAGCATTTTTTCATGTGTTTGTTAGCCATCTGTATGTCTTCTTTGGAGAAATGTCTATTTAGATCTTTGGCCCATTTTTTGATTGGGTCATTTATTTTTCTGGAGTTGAGCTGTAGGAGTTGCTTGTATATTTTTGAGATTAGTTGTTTGTTGGTTGCTTCATTTGCTATTATTTTCTCCCATTCTGAAGGCTGTCTTTTCACCTTGCTAATAGTTTCCTTTGATGTGCAGAAGCTTTTAAGTTTAATTAGGTCCCATTTGTTTATTTTTGCTTTTGTTTCCAATATTCTGGGAGGTTGGTCATAGAGGATCCTGCTGTGATGTATGTCAGAGAGTGTTTTGCCTATGTTCTCCTCTAGGAGTTTTATAGTTTCTGGTCTTACGTTGAGATCTTTAATGCATTTTGAGTTTATTTTTGTATATGGTGTTAGAAAGTGTTCTAGTTTCATTCTTTTACAAGTGGTTGACCAGATTTCCCAGCACCACTTGTTAAAGAGATTGTCTTTAATCCATTGTATATTCTTGCCTCCTTTGTCAAAGATAAGGTGTCCATATGTGCGTGGATTTATCTCTGGGCTTTCTATTTTGTTCCATTGATCTATATTTCTGTCTTTGTGCCAGTACCATACTGTCTTGATAACTGTGGCTTTGTAGTAGAGCCTGAAGTCAGGTAGGTTGATTCCTCCAGTTCCATTTTTCTTTCTCAAGATCGCTTTGGCTATTCGAGGTTTTTTGTATTTCCATACAAATTGTGAAATTATTTGTTCTAGCTCTGTGAAGAATACTGTTGGTAGCTTGATAGGGATTGCATTGAATCTATAAATTGCTTTGGGTAGTATACTCATTTTCACTATATTGATTCTTCCAATCCATGAACATGGTATATTTCTCCATCTATTAGTGTCCTCTTTGATTTCTTTCACCAGTGTTTTATACTTTTCTATATATAGGTCTTTAGTTTCTTTAGGTAGATATATTCCTAAGTATTTTATTCTTTTCGTTGCAATGGTGAATGGAATTGTTTCCTTAATTTCTCTTTCTGTTTTCTCATTATTAGTGTATAGGAATGCAAGGGATTTCTGTGTGTTGATTTTATATCCTGCAACTTTACTATAATCATTGATTAGTTCTAGTAATTTTCTGGTGGAGTCTTTAGGGTTTTCTATGTAGAGGATCATGTCATCTGCAAATAGTGAGAGTTTTACTTCTTCTTTTCCAATTTGGATTCCTTTTATTTCTTTTTCTGCTCTGATTGCTGTGGCCAAAACTTCCAAAACTATGTTGAATAGTAATGGTGAAAGTGGGCACCCTTGTCTTGTTCCTGACTTTAGGGGAAATGCTTTCAATTTTTCACCATTGAGGATAATGTTTGCTGTGGGTTTGTCATATATAGCTTTTATTATGTTGAGGTATGTTCCTTCTATTCCTGCTTTCTGGAGAGTTTTTATCATAAATGGGTGTTGAATTTTGTCAAAGGCTTTCTCTGCATCTATTGAGATAATCATATGGTTTTTGTTTTTCAATTTGTTAATGTGGTGTATTACATTGATTGATTTGCGGATATTGAAGAATCCTTGCATCCCTGGGATAAAGCCCACTTGGTCATGGTGTATGATCTTTTTAATGTGTTGTTGGATTCTGATTGCTAGAATTTTGTTTAGGATTTTTGCATCTATATTCATCAGTGATATTGGTCTGTAGTTTTCTTTTTTTGTGGGATCTTTGTCAGGTTTTGGTATTAGGGTGATGGTGGCCTCATAGAATGAGTTTGGAAGTTTACCTTCCTCTGCAATTTTCTGGAAGAGTTTGAGCAGGATAGGTGTTAGCTCTTCTCTAAATTTTTGGTAGAATTCAGCTGTGAAGCCGTCTGGACCTGGGCTTTTGTTTGCTGGAAGATTTTTGATTACAGTTTCAATTTCCGTGCTTGTGATGGGTCTGTTAAGGTTTTCTATTTCTTCCTGGTCGAGTTTTGGAAAGTTGTACTTTTCTAAGAATTTGTCCATTTCTTCCTCGTTGTCCATTTTATTGGCATATAATTGTTGATAATAGTCTCTTATGATCCTTTGTATTTCTGTGTTGTCTATTGTGATCTCTCCATTTTCGTTTCTAATTTTATTGATTTGATTTTTCTCCCTTTGTTTCTTGATGAGTCTGGCTGATGGTTTATCAATTTTATTTATCCTTTCAAAGAACCAGCTTTTGGCTTTGTTGATTTTTGCTATGGTCTCTTTTGTTTCTTTTGCATTTATTTCTGCTCTAATTTTTAAGATTTCTTTCCTTCTACTAACCCTGGGGTTCTTCATTTCTTCCTTTTCTAGTTGCTTTAGGTGTAGAGTTAGGTTATTTATTTGACTTTTTTCTTGTTTCTTGAGGTGTGCCTGTATTGCTATGAACTTTCCCCTTAGGACTGCTTTTACTGTGTCCCACAGGTTTTGGGTTGTTGTGTTTTCATTTTCATTCGTTTCTATGCAAATTTTGATTTCTTTTTTGATTTCTTCTGTGATTTGTTGGTTATTCAGCAGGGTGTTGTTCAGCCTCCATATGTTGGAATTTTTAATAGTTTTTCTCCTGTAATTGAGATCTAATCTTACTGCATTGTGGTCAGAAAAGATGCTTGGAATGATTTCTATTTTTTTGAATTTACCAAGGCTAGCTTTATGGCCCAGGATGTGATCTATCCTGGAGAAGGTTCCATGTGCGCTTGAGAAAAAGGTGAAATTCATTGTTTTGGGATGAAATGTCCTATAGATATCAATTAGGTCTAACTGGTCTATTGTATCATTTAAAGTTTGGGTTTCCTTGTTAATTTTCTGTTTAGTTGATCTATCCATAGGTGTGAGTGGGGTATTAAAGTCTCCCACTATTATTGTGTTATTGTTAATTTCTCCTTTCATACTTGTTAGCATTTGTCTTACATACTGCGGTGCTCCCATGTTGGGTGCATATATATTTATAACTGTTATATCTTCTTCTTGGATTGATCCTTTGATCATTATGTAGTGACCTTCTTTGTCTCTTTTCACAGCCTTTGTTTTAAAGTCTATTTTATCTGATATGAGTATTGCTACTCCTGCTTTCTTTTGGTCCCTATTTGCATGGAAAATCTTTTTCCAGCCCTTCACTTTCAGTCTGTATGTGTCCCCTGTTTTGAGGTGGGTCTCCTGTAGACAACATATGTAGGGGTCTTGTTTTTGTATCCATTCAGCCAGTCTTTGTCTTTTGGTTGGGGCATTCAACCCATTTACGTTTAAGGTAATTACTGATAAGTATGATCCCGTTGCCATTTACTTTATTGTTTGGGGTTCGAATTTATACACCATTTTTGTGTTTCCTGTCTAGAGAATATCCTTTAGTATTTGTTGGAGAGCTGGTTTGGTGGTGCAGAATTCTCTCAGCTTTTGCTTGTCTGAGAAGCTTTTGATTTCTCCTTCATATTGAATGAGATCCTTGCTGGGTACAATAATCTGGGCTGTAGGTTATTTTCTTTCATCATTTTAAGTATGTCTTGCCATTCCCTCCTGGCTTGAAGAGTTTCTATTGAAAGATCAGCTGTTATCCTTATGGGAATCCCCTTGTGGGTTATTTGTTGTTTTTCCCTTGCTGCTTTTAATATTTGTTCTTTGTGTTTGATCTTTATTAATTTGATTAATATGTGTCTTGGGGTGTTTCGCCTGGGGTTTATCCTGTTTGGGATTCTCTGGGTTTCTTGGACTTGGGTGATTCTTTCCTTCCCCAGTTTAGGGAAGTTTTCAACTATTATCTCCTCAAGTATTTTCTCATGGTCTTTCTTTTTGTCTTCTTCTGGAACCCCTATGATTCAAATGTTGTAGCGTTTAATATTGTCCTGGAGGTCTCTGAGATTGTCCTCATTTCTTTTAATTCGTTTTTCTTTTATTCTCTCTGATTCATTTATTTCTACCATTCTATCTTCTAATTCACTAATCCTATCTTCTGCCTCTGTTATTCTACTATTTGTTGCCTCCAGAGTGTTTTTAATTTCATTTATTGCATTATTCATTATATATTGACTCTTTTTTATTTCTTCTAGGTCCTTGTTAAACCTTTCTTGCATCTTCTCAATCCTTGTCTCCAAGCTATTTATCTGTGATTCCATTTTAATTTCAAGATTTTGGATCAATTTCACTATCATTATTCGGAATTCTTTATCAGGTAGATTCCCTATCTCTTCCTCTTTGGTTTGGTTTGGTGGGCGTTTATCCTGTTCCTTTATCTGCTGGCTATTCCTCTGTCTCTTCATCTTGTTTAAATTGCTGAGTTTGGGGTGTCCTTTCTGTATTCTGGCAGTATGTGGAGTTCTCTTTATTGTGGCTTTTCCTCGCTGTGTGTGGGTTTGTACAGGTGGCTTGTCAAGGTTTCCTGGTTAGGGAAGCTTGTGTCGGTGTTGTGATGGGTGGAGCTGTATTTCTTCTCTTTGTTCAGTCGCGCTGTGGGGAGGGAGGGAGGGATGCTGCAAACAAATAACACTGGCGTGCGCTCGCAGTGCCTCAGCCACACTGGGTCTGCCCCCGCTCACGGCGCGTGTAGCCTCCCTGCCCACACTGCTCGGGCTCTAGGTTGTTCCGCCGGGAACAATCCGAGGCTGGCCCTGGGTTGCATGTACCTCCCAGGTCCAAGCCGCTCAGGTTCAGGCACTCGGGTAGTCCTCAGAGGCGCAGACTCAGTTGGGCCTGAGTTTTGTGCTCTTCCCAGGTCCGAGCAGCTCAAGTGATGAGGTGTTTGGCGAGCGCCAATGCTGCGACTTATCGCCTCCCCGCCACTCGGTTATCTGGGTGTAAAACCGGCGCACCTTCTCAGGCAGATGTTAACCGTCCAGACCCCCAAAAAGTTTTAGTTAGCAAAGAAGCCTGCTTACAGTTTTATAGATAATGTCTCTCTGGGGCTGCGATTGCCCCCTTCCGGCTCTGGCTGCCTGTCACCGGAGGGGGAAGGTCTGCAGCCGGCTATCTCTGTTCAATTCTTTGTTCCGTGCGCGGGCCTGGTGGTCTTAGGTTAGGGCTGGTTTTTCGCGTGGTAGATATCCCACAGTCTGGTTTGCTAGCCCAAATTATTTCGCTCAGATAGTGCTCAGGGTATTCAGGCCAGATTCTTACTCTAAGCGATGCAGCCCGCGCTGCGCCTCCCTGCCCAGCCCCCGCTTGCTAATGGCGCGTGCAGGCGTCTGCGCTGCTTCTCCGCTGGGGGAGTTACCGTAGGACTCGCAATCTTCGAGTTTTAATTGTTTATTTATTTTTTCTTCCTGTTATGTTGCCCTCTGTGCTTCCAAAGCTCGGCACAGATTCGGCAGTGAGAAGGTTTCCTGGTGTTTGGAAACTTCTCTCTTTTTAAGACTCCCTTCCCGGGACGGAACTCCGTCCCTCCCTCTTTTGTCTCTTTTTTTGTCTTTTATATTTTTTCCTACCTCCTTTCGAAGAGTTGGATTGCTTTTCTGGGTGCCTGATGTCCTCTGCCAGCATTCAGAAGTTGTTTTGTGGAATTTACTCGACGTTTAAATGCTCTTTTGATGAATTTGTGGGGGAGAAAGTGTTCTCCCCGTCCTACTCCTCCGCCATCTTGGCTCCTCCCTCAGTAGTGTGTGTTTTTCCGGGTGTTCGTCCGTGCATCTAATTCGTTGGTGTACAGTTGTTCCTAGTTATTCTCTTTTTATAATCTGTCTCTATAAGGTTGGTAGGTGCCTTTTATTTCTGTAAAGTCGATAGCTGTTCATTCGCTCTGACTCTTTGGGACCCCATGGACTGCAGCGTGCCAGGCTTCGCTGTCCTTCACTGTCTTTCGGAGTTTGCTCAAACTCATGTCCGTTGAGTTGGTGATGCCATCCAACCGTCTCATGACATATTTCTACCCATTATTTACAGCATTCATTGTTTTCATGACTTATAGAAGATGTCTGGAAACAAGCACTGTCTAGTCATCATTTGCCATATTCAGAAAAAAGAATCTCTACCTAAAAAAATTTATATTATAAAAAATTAGAATTATAATTATAATTATAATTATAAAAATTATATTATAAATTATCCCTAATTATAGTAGAGAAAGATTTACCTTTAAAGTGAAGATATTTTTGTCTTATTCTTTACTAAAGTGCAATGGGGAAGTAAACTCAATTTCTGATCTTCTGTTTTGAATATAAGTGATTAAATAACTGACACACTGAGATTTTTTCCACAGAAAATGAATGTCTTTGTTACTCTCAGACATTGTAGTGATGTAGGTGAATATGAGAAGCTTAAAGTGCATCCTGCTGAGCTCAATTTCATAGAGCAAATGCTAGTAGGACCCTGAAAGCCAGAAGTTAAGCCCCTTGTGTTTATGTATCCTGCTTCCTCCCTTTGTATAGGAATATATGCCTGATCGTAAAAATTAGGTTGATTGAAGGTACTGCTGGTTGTGAGCATTAGCGTCACTTTATTTTGAAAGTAAACAGTAATGGGTGTAGAAGCTTAGGTTCTGAAGTCCCATGGTTGAAATTTATGGCCCCTCTCAAGCCACTTTCTTGCTGAGTGACCTTGAGCCTAACCTCACTGAACCTTTATCTTCAAATGGAATCCATAATATCTATGTCATAAACTTAGTTTGACGTTTAGTAACACAGTGACCGATGATTATCAGCATTTTTTCCGCACTCGGTCTTTGCTGCGGCACTCAGGCTTTCTCTAGTTACAGCGCACCCGGGTGCTCCAGTTGCAGCGTGCTGGCTTAGTTGCCGTGCAGCGTGTGGGATCTTAGTTCCCCAGCCAGGGAGCAAACCCACATCCCTGCTTTGGAAGGCAGATTCTTAACCACTGGACTGCCAGGAAAGTCCCCTAGACATCATTCTTTCTTCTACATCTGGTTGCTGCTCTAACTGGAAAACATTGGGACAGTTTAGAATTCCATTAGTGTATAAAATAAGGGACAGAAATTCTCAGGAGAGGAAGTAGCTGTCCTTGGTGGTTTCCAATCTAGAGATGTGGCCATATGGGAATTTGACTTGCTTGGGTTCCTTTTTGTAATTTATACCTTAATAACTGTTAACACATTAAATGACTAAGTGCATATCTAGTGTCACTTCTGCTTTTCTAGACATACAACTTAAAGTTATTAAGATCGATCACTTAAAGTAAAATACTCTAATTAATTTTATTCCAGAGTTGAATCCTGTTCATTTCTACATGCTTTAAGGAAAGCTGTTGATGTATAACACAGTATTCTCCTTTCAGGACTTTATAATAGCTGCTGGTCTTTTTTTTTTCCCCCCACCTAAGGTATCTCATGTATTTTTTCTTAAAGCTCCTACTTACATTATATTAGGTATTATATACCCAAATTATATTACTACTTTTCTATATTTAGGAAAGCTCTCATCAGTTAGATAAAGGTCTGACCTTGGTTGTTGATGGAATCTTACGTGATGGTTGTTGTATCATAACTAATGTTATTTGGTGACTAAGTTGTGTCTGACTGTGACCCCATGGACTACAGCACGCCAGGCTTCCCTGTCCTTCACTATCTCCTGCAGTTTGCACAAACTCATGTCCATTGAGTCGGTGATGCCATCCAGCCATCTCATACTCTGTCGCCTCCTTCTTCTCCTGCCCTCAATCTTTCCTGGCATCAGAGTCTTTTCCAGTGAGTTGGCTCTTGACAGCAGGTGGCCAGAGTATTGGAGCTTCGGCATCAGTCCTTCCAATGAATATTCAGGGTTGATTTTCTTTAGGATTGACTGGTTTGATCTCTTGCTGTGCATGGGACTCTCAAGAGTTTTCTCCAGCATCACAATTTAAAAGCATCAGTTCTTCGGCTCTCAGCCTTCTTTATGGTCCAACTCTCACATCTGTACATGACTACTGAAAAACCGTAACTCTAATAGCAGCCACCAAATACAGCTCATTTCTGTTACTTTTTTTGTTTGTTTGTTTTCTCTGCTAGCTAAATGGAAAGCTTCTAACTGGGAGTTGGTCTCCTCACATAGACATCTCAGAACTAGCAGTGACTTTTTGTCCGTTACATTGTGGGTGTCTGGCTATTTCAGTTAATTCTTGTTAGGTCATTGTGTCCTTGCATCAGTATACCTGTTTTCAACAAGAGCATAACAGAAAGGTTTTCTGGATCATCTAAAATGTCACCTTATGTTAAAAGGAGGGGGAACTGATGAGAAATGGATGAGTATGCTGGGCATAACCTTTTATTTCACAGTCCTTTTTTCTTAACAGTCTGTTGCTTTATTTGGATACATTTTTGTGTACTCCAGATGTACTCTATGTCAGTAATTCCCTTGTAGCCATTAGCTCTGATCTTAGTTTGGAAATTCAACCTCAACTAGGACTAGAGAGAATCAGAAGTAATTCATTTGTATCAGTGGATGCAAATAACCAGTACTTGTGCCTGAGCAGAAAGATGAAATTTCATTCACACACAGAATTGTTGAATGTTCTCTGTATATGAAGAACTGGTGAGGAATGCCCCTCAGAGTAGAGCAAATTGGCACTGAGGTTGAAGAGAAACACAAGAAATGGAGGGATAAGGCCTTCCACAAAATAAAATCAGGGTGCTCTTATTAGAGTAAGAAGAAATGGATGCTCAGCAGGCAGCAAAGACATCATCCAAGTAGGTGAAGTGATGTAATTATTTCACTGGCATCTTGGCTGCCCCATGACTTTCAGCTTTGGTCACACTGGAAAGCCAGGTACATGGGATTAGACGGTAGCCTTCTTCCTGAATACACAAAGACCAACAAAGAGGAGTCAGGGAGGGTCATATTAAACCAAATAAAACACCACTGTTTTGTGGGTTTTAAAAAATAGGCTTTCATTTTAGAACAGTTTTAGATTTACGTAAAAATTCCAAATAGAGTGCAGAGTTGCCATACACCCCTGGCCCAGTTTGCCCTGTTATTAACATCTCATACTTATGTGGTCTTTTTTTTTGGCAATTGAACCAGTTTTAGTACATTATTATTAAGTTCATATTTTATTCAAGTTTTCTCAGTTTTTACCTAAATGAAAAGTTTTTCCCTTTTCTTTTCCAGAATGCCACCCAAAATACAGCATTACATTTAGTAATCATGTCTCCTTAGGCTCCTTTGATCTGTGACAGTTTCTTAGACGTTTCTTATATTTGATGACTTCAACAGTTTTCAGGAGTGTACTGCTCAGGTGTTTTTCTAGAATGTCCCTCAGCTGAGATTTGCTGATGTTTTTCTCGTGATGAGTCTGGAGTTACGTGGTTTTAGGAGGAAGACCATAAAGTGCCATTTTTGTTTCAGCATATCAAGGGTACTGTCCCCATGGCTTTTACTGTGGATGTTGACCTTGATCATCTGACTGAGGTAACATTTGTCAGGTTTCTCCATTGTAAAGTTACTCTTTTTTTCCTCTTTTCCATACTGTTTTCTTTGGAAGGGGTCACCATGGGCATCCCATGCTTAGGGAGTGGAACAGTTATGTTCCACCTTCTAAGTAAAAGAGCTTCTACATAAATTATTTAGAATTCTTCTCCCCCATTATTTATTCATTCATTTATTTATACAAGTATAGACTCATAGATACTTATTTTATACTTTGGGTTTTAATCCAGTACTACTTGACATGATTGCTCAAGTTGTTGCAGCTTTGGCCATTGGGGAACTCTTCCTGTTAACTCTTACATCTCTCTGACATGATGGAGGGTTTTTTGTTTTGTCTTGTTTTTTTTTTTAAGCACTTTCTTTCTGGCACAAGTTTCACCTTTTGTATCTCTCCCCCGACCCCAGTCCTAGATTCAGCCAAGCCCCCGTTCCTTTTACTGGAGAATGGTATTAGGACCCAAGATCTGTGTGCTGTATATGTGCTTCTTGCTGTTAGGTTGTAATGTGTGTGTGTATACCCACCAGTGTGTAGGCACATCAGTAAATGTTTCTGTAGGTAACCATCTGTAGCTTTGTCATGCTCAACATTAGTTTGTGCTGATGTTGTTAACTCTAATCCATTACCAGGTGGATCAGTCTAGCCTCCTTCCCTTGCTTTTTTGTGAACTCTTATTCAAAACTGAGAAGTCTTGACAGTCACCATCCACCATCCATATATTTAATGGTTGAATTCAAGAACACATGTAGAGCAGCATCAGGATGGTTAACCCAAACCCCTGTGGAAAATAACTTTATCACCTAAAGATAGTGCTTATGTCCAGTTTCATTTGCCTTTAGTCTTACTCATTCTACTCATTTCCAAATTACTTAGGTCAGCACCTTTCACCTCACCCCCTTCTGTGAGATGGTTTCGTACTTTTAGAATAGAAATAAGTGGTTTTGTCATATTCTGCAGTCTGCCCTGGGATTCCTGATCTCCTAAATGATTTTTTTAAATTGCTTACAGTAGGTTTACTATGTTGTAAAGTTCTGTTTTTAATAAATGCATAGGGTCATATGCATCTCACATTACAGTATCATATAGAAGACTGCTTTGAAAAGTTCCATGTGGTTTCCTTATTTCACTCTTCCTTTCTCTCCAAATGCCTCAAAACCACTGATCTTATTACCATCTCTCTAGTATCGCTTTTTCCAGAATGTCATATACTTAAAATCATAGAGCATGTAGCCCTTTCTTTTACTTTTTATCACTGAGTAATACTCCAACAACAGACTGGTTCCATATAGGAAAAGGAGTATGTCAAGGCTGTATATTGTCACTCTGCTTATTTAACTTATATGCAGAGTACATTATGAGAAACACTGGGCTGGAAGAAGCACAAGCTGGAATCAAGATTGCCGGGAGAAATATCAATAACCTCAGAGACGCAGATGATACCACCCTTATGGCAGAAAGTGAAGAGGAACTAAAGAGCCTCTTGATGAAACTGAAAGAGGAGAGTGAAAAAGTTGGCTTAAAGCTCAACATTCAGAAAACGAAGATCATGGCATCTGGTCCCATAGCTTCATGGCAAATAGATGGAGAAACAGTGGAAACAGTGTCAGACTTTATTTTTTTGGGCTCCAAAATCACCGAAGATGGTGACTGCAGCCATGAAATTAAAAGACGCTTACTCCTTGGAAGAAAAGTTATGACCAACCTAGATAGCATATTAAAAAGCAAAGGTATTACTTTGCCAACAAAGATCTGTCTAGTCAAGGCTGTGGTCATGTATGGATGTGAGAGTTGGACTGTGAAGAAGGCTGAGTGCCGAAGAATTGATGCTTTTGAACTGTGGTATTAGAGAAGACTCTTGAGAGTCCCTTGGACTGCAAGGAGATCCAACCAGTGCATTCTAAAGGAGACCAGTCCTGGGTGTTCATTGGAAGGACTGATGCTGAGGCTGAAACTCCAGTACTTTGGCCATCTCATGCGAAGAGTTGACTCATTGGAAAAGACCCTAATGCTGGGAGGGATTGGGGGCAGGAGGAGAAGGGGATGACAGAGGATGAGATGGCTGGATGGCATCACTGACTCAATGCACATGAGTTTGGGTGAACTCTGGGAGTTGGTGATGGACAGGGAGGCCTGGCGTGCTGCGATTCATGGGGTCACAAAGAGTCGGACACGAGTGAGTGACTGAGCTGAACTGAATACTCCATTGTATGGATAATCTGCATTTGTCTCTGTTGTTGTTGTTATTTAGTTGCTAAATTGTGTCTGACTGTTTGTGACCCCAAGGACTGCAGCATGCCAAGCTCTTCTATCCTCTACCATCTCCCAGAATTTGTTTATATTCATGTCCACTGAGGAGGTGATGCTATCTAACCATCTCATCCTCTGCTAGCCCCTTCTCCTTTTGCCTTCAGTCTTTCCCAGCATCAGAATCTTTTCCAGTGAGTTAGCTCTTTGCATCAGGTGACCAAAGTATTGGAGCTTCAGCTCCAGCATCAGTCTTTCCAGTGAATATTCAGGGTTGGTTTCCTTTAAGATTGACTGGTTTGATATCCTTGCAGTCCAGGGAACTCTCAGGAGTCTTCTCGGCACCACAATTAGAAAGCATCAATTCTTCAGCTCCTAGCCTTAGATGGTCCAGCTCTCACATCTGTACATGACTACTGGAAAGCCATAGCTTTGACTATATGGACCTTTGTCGGCAAAGTGATGTCTCTGCTTTTTAATATGCTGTCTAGATTTGTCATAGCTTTCCTTCCAAGGAGCAAAACCTCTTTTAATTTCATCACTGCAGTTACCATCTGCAGTGATTTTTGGAGCCCCTGAAAACAAAATCTGTCATTGCTTCCACTTTTTCCCCTTCTATTTGCCCTTAAGTGATGGGACCAGATGCCATGATCTTAGTTCTTTTAATGTTGAATTTCAAGTCAGCTTTTTCTTTACTCACCTATTAAAGGACATCTTGATTGTGTCCAGTTTTTGAAGGTTACGAACAAACCTGCTTATAAGGAGTTGCTTGCAGATTTTTATGTGGACATAAGTTTTCAAATCAGTTAGGTAAATACTTGGAACACAATTACTGCAGCTAGTTGAACTTAATTTCCTACTTTCTGGCAGTATAGCAGGAATAAATATTTTGTGAGTGGCTTACATAGTTTGTAGGTTGTTAAAACTACTTTCTAACTGGATTGTTTTAGTTCAAGCATTTCATTCTGAAGTATTAGTTATATTTTCTTCTTTAACCATTACCATCAAGCAGTAGTATGTTTTAAAAGCATTAACTTGTAGCAATTAATTTTAAATTAAAAGATTTTATTTAAATGAAATTTCTTTCCTGTTAAGTGACAATCTGTTTTGTTTCCATCACAGCATTTATTCAGTCGGAGAGCATAATAGAAGTGCTGCGTTTTGATGATGGAGGGCTTCTACAGGTAATTTTATTTTAAGTTTGAAGAATTATTTAAGGCTCATTGTCAAGCCTTGAATAAAATCTGATTATTATTTTTCTTTTAAAATGTAACTGGTTCAAAAAAATAAAAAAATAAAATGTAACTGGTTCAAATGCAATATATTTTATGAGCTTTATATGCAGACAGGTCAGTAGAGTCATGGGTAATAATACAAACCTTCTTAGCTGTGTGAATTATCTTTTAAATTAAATATTTGTAGGGGATGTTGGAAGGATAGGTGGCGAGTGTCAGATCAGGAGCACTGGAATTGCTGGTAAACTGTATTATAGAGTATGGAGCCAGTGAGGAAAACACATGAATTTGGATGTTGGACCGTAGATACTTATCTGGAAGAGAACTCCAAAGGGTGTATGTACTGTGGATTTACATTTATGTCATCCTTCCCGTAGCCATCCTAAGCCATGTCTTTAAATACATTGTGCATAAAATTAGAAGATGTAATCTGATAAAAAGCCTATCCTTCCTTTCAGATCTAGCTCACATATCACCATGAAGCCCATTTTAGTCTTCCCAGCTCAAAAATCAGTTCTAGGATTTCAGAGCTGAATGAGACAATAAATGACATTTTAACCACTCCTGATTTTCATGGCTGATTTTCACCTTTCTTCAAAACTTTTACCATATTTTGTGCTTATTCTATAGCATTACCACCTTCATCATAATAACATGTGTTTTCAGGTGTCATGTTATTTGGTAACATGACTGATAATTTTTTACTTTTTATATTCAAGGGAAACCAAGGTTTAAAAGATTTAGAAAGTTGCTCAAAATTTCGTGACTTTGCAGTAATGGGACTGGTATTGGAATTCTGTTCTTCTCACTTTGGGTGTGGTAGAAATACATTGGTGATTGTTCGTATCTCTGTTACATGATGCTGCCAATCATGTGTTTGTTTTACTTAATTATAAACTAAATACATGACTTAAATATAGTTCTGAAAAAAACATTTCCTGAAGCTCATAATGAGGGCAGGAAAGTAAAAATTAAAAGTTTGATTAAGGCAACAGAGAAATAATTCTGCTAGGAGCCTGGAGTAAGATTTCTATTTGTGTTGTGGTGTAAATTTAGGTTTTAGGCACTAAGCCAGACAAGCAAGAAAAAAGGTGATCGGTCGTAAGGTTCTTTTTCTCTGACAGTGAAGCAGATCGGTGCTTTGGATGACGGCTGTTTCCCTGCTTCTAAGTTTTTAGATAAACTTACTCTACTTTTACCCAGGAGATGTTAAGAAACACATACCTCAGGCACTGGCTGCACTGTGCTTACAGAACATCTTTGTGTGGCTTTTTATATTTTAAAAGTGAATAAAACAAGATATATAATGATCTCTGGGTTTGTAAAGCCATCTCGTGAGAAAGTGATCTTAGTCTCTTTTTTCCAGTTCTTTAATCTCTTGCAGGGTAAGAACTTGGAGAACCTGTAGGAGTGACCATTTAAAATATCTCCCTTTGGGTGATTTGTAGGATCTAGAGAGCAGGCAACTCAGTACTGAATTTCTGAAAACAGTTCTCCAAATGTAGTTATTTATTACTGATTAAAGGTGGATTTATGTCTTTTAGGAACTAGACATATGGGTTGCAAGTGGAAAATTCTGAAAGCTTGGCGTGTTTTGCTGGTGGTGGGAGTGGGGGGCTGTCAATCCATATCTAAAAGGACTCCGGTATGGAAGAGCTTGTCAGCTGGGATGTCATTTGCTCATACTCTTTGGGTCTGCTGCTATGCTGGGACCAGAGCTTGGGGGTGACCTCAGAGTTCTATACCAAAGACAATTTTAGACTGCAGTGTTAAGGGCAGGTAGTACTAAAGTGGTAAACTCAGCCACACTGAAACGGCATTGAGACTCCGGCAGAGTGCCTGATGTTGGGGTGCTATACAGAATGGATTATATATCTTCAACTAACAGAATATTAGACCCTTTGAATAGAAATGTGTAAGAATCATTCATTTTAATGTTGAAGGATGTTTCCTAGGAACAGCAGTTTTGATTTGACATAATGTCATTCTTTCTGGCAATAATTTGCCATTAAGTTCAGCTGTTTCTTAAACAGCTCCTGGTTTCTTGTGATTAGAACAACAGTATATACACGTAGTATTTCTATGGCAGAATACATATCAGGTTTCTCCAAATTAGATTAAAGCTAAAGTAAGGAGAGAGTCAAAGCAGCAGCTTTGTTTGACATGATTTAAAATTAGAATTTTGCCTGAGAGCATTCCCTCCCAGATTGTGGAATTTATATTTTTGTGTTTTGGCTCATAGTGATTTTTTAAGTCCTAGAAATTAATTGATGGTAAGTCAGTAAAAATTGTTCCAACTCATAAAAAATTTGCTAGAAAAATTGGACTTGATTTTCTTGTTTTCTAGAAATAAGGAAGACGAGGCTCATAAAAGTTAAATAATTTGCTCAGTGTTCAGCTGTTAGAGCAAGAATCTGGCATGTAGTACTTACGCAGCTTCCTGGTATCAGAGCTCTTTGCACAGCAGGACACGTGTGCAGCTCTTTCCAGTGCATTCCTTGTGTTAGCACTGGTGACACCTGGGTATGATTAGAAACCGTAGCCGTCCTCTCAGCCGTGTGTTCTGTAGGTGGTGCTTTGGCTGTTGTCATTCCTGGTTGACAGGGCTACTAAGCTTTGGTATATAGAACAAGGAAGCTGAATTCATTTCTTAGATGAGAACAAGATGAGCACAAATACTTGAGGATTTTTCCTCAGGATCTTGCTGAGAACCCCAGCTGACACATAACCATAAAAAAAAAATCTGTTGAGGAGCAGTATGGAAAACATTATAGTAGAGAGCAAACTTAACAGCAAAATGCTACAAGTTTTATCTCTGAGATGAAGACTGGGTTAGAGATGCCCACTAAATACCACTGATACTCAACATCTCCTAGTTGTAGCCAGTAAGGCAAGAAAAATAATCAAAAACTTAAAAGGATTAGAAAGGAGGAAAGAAAACGTTATTCACCTCAGATTATGGTAAGTTTATGGAGGTAATCCAGAGTCTGGAGATAAGTTGTTAGATTCAGTAAGCACTTGAGCAAGTTTTCTGGTTAACAGTTGATATGTAAAACACAAGCGCATCTCTACATTTTATGTTGAACCATATGAATTAAACCACTTTTATGGATCAGAAAAGGCAACAGAGTCCAGCCCAACTCATACATATATGGATACTTGATTTGTGAATCACTGAAGAATGTTGGGGAACACTCAGTAAAGGGTGCTAGAACAAGTGAACATCTATATGGGAGAGACCTCCCACCGATAACAAAAATACTGTAACTATTTTGGAACTCTGGAGTCTTTTGAAGGCTTGTAACTTCAAGGGGAAGGCTTGAGGTAAGTTAAAGTAGAATATAGTCCGTAAATTAACATAGAATATAGTCCGTTTCAGCGTTTAGCATAAAAGCAGTTACCACCCTCCCCCACTGGCCCGGTGGCAGGCAGCTGTGCAGTGTTTGTCAAACAGCTTGCCCACAGCCTGCAGGAGCCTCGGTGGCCAGAAAAGGGCTCTGTCCTCCAAGTATTGGGGATCCCTGTCCTGACTGCTGCTTTTGATCTCAGAGGTTAGACAAAGAGGCAGGTGGCCATTGTTGTTGCAGCTCCCCCACTGTTTAAAAGTTCCTCATCCTTAAGTGACCCAGAAGATTTTTAAAGGTCTAACAACCTTCAAAAGCTATTGCATAATTGGCAGAAATTAGAAAAATCATTTTGAATGTTCAGGGAAGGGCCTGGGTTCATAAAAGACCTGAGAAGACCTTAAGATCAGACCTCAGGTTTATCTTTGCATAGACACAGCCTGCAAAAATTATAAAACCAAAAGCAATAAACAGAAACAAGCAGGCGGCAAACTCTGGAAAAGGAGGAGAATCTCACATCCAGAGTCATTCCTCTGGATGTCAGAGGAATGTTATTAGATTCAGATATCCAGTTTTAAACAAAAATCACAGTGTGTAAAAAAAAAAAAAAAACATGAAAAATGACTCAAACAAAAAAATAATCAACAGAAACCGTCTCTGAAAAAGACCTGATAGCAGGTCTACTGTACAAATTTGAAGTAGATATACTTTAAAAACAGTCATTTTAAGGATGCTCAAAGAGCTAAAGGAAGATGTGGAGAAAATCAAGAAAACAACATATGAACAAAATGAAAATATCAATAGAAATATAGAAAGCCTTGTTCAGAAACACTGACATGACAGTAACTTTTGATACCAAAACACTTGAAGAGAAATTAGAATCCACCTAAGAAGCACAAGTACCCCTAGAAGGGCACAAGCCAACAGCAATCAGATTTTTCTCATAATAATGCTGACTTTTCTTTAATCATTCATCTTTTTGTTCCTCAGGATCCAGAATTTCCATAGTCTTATCTTCCAGTTTGATGATTCTTTATCCTGCTTGCTCAAATCTGCCTTTGAATCTCTCTAATGAAGTTTTCATTTCAGTCATTGTACAACATTTAAGTTTTGCGAGATGAGTAAGTTCGGGAGATTTAGTGTACAATATGGCTGTAATTAATAATACTGTGTTATATGCTTGAAATTTGCTCGGCTAGTAGTTCTTAATCGTTCTCACAAAAGAAAATTTTATGAAGTGATCATTTCACAATGTATATGCATATTAAAACATCACATTGTATGCTTCAAATGTAAATAATTTTTATTTTCCAATTATACCTCAGTGAAGCTGGGGAAAATAGAAATCAAAAAGAAAATTGAGCTGAAAGTACAGTAACTGAAATGAAGAACTCTTGATTCTGAGGAACAGAAAGATGAAAGATTAAATAAAAGTCACTGGATCCTATGACCATCAAGTGGACCAACATATGCAGTGTCCTAAAAAATTAAAAGAGAGAACACTTGAAGATACAGTGGCTGAAAATGTCACAAATTAATGTGAATGTGAGCATCCAAGACGCTCAGTGGACTCCAAGTAAGGTGAACTCAGAGATGCACACCGGGACATGCTACATCAGACCTTTAAAAGACAAACCCTGAAAGCAACAAGAGAAAAGGGACTCATCGCGTGAAAAAGATCCTCAATAACTTATTAAGAGATTTCTTATCACACACTTTGGAGACCCGAAGGCTGTGGGCCCCATATTCAAAGTGCTGTAAGGAAAAGACTATCAACCAAGAATCCTATTTCTGGCAAACCTGTTCTTCAGAAGTGAGGGAGAAATTAAGACATTTCCAGATAAATAAAAGCTGAGGAAGCTTATTACCATTAGACCTAACCCTTGCCCGAAATGCTGGAGAGAGTCCTGCAGGTAAAAATGAAGGAACACTAAACACGGTAAAGGCGTGAAGAAACGAAGATCACAGTAGAATTGAAACGTGGGCAGTTTACAAGCCGGTTTTATTGGAACAGTGGTTTCAAACTCCACATTTTGTTTTCTCCATTATTTAAGAGACTAATACATTAAAAAGAAACAAAACCTAATAGTCTAAAAGCAATGATTAGTGCCACTTTGGTTTGTAACTTCGCGTTTTGGTTTCTACATAAAGAATAATATACTTAAAATAATTATTTGGTTTTAGATACAAAGTATATAAAGAATAAATTTTGTGACACCAACAACTGAAAGAAGTAGGGATGGAGCTGGAAAGAAGTACACGTTGAGTGTGATTGAGTTAAAGCTGATAACAATTCAAATTAAAGTATTACAACTTTAGGATATTTGGTTAATCCACATGGTAACCACAAAGAAAATAATATAGGAAATACACAAAAAGAATTTAAACATTTCACTTCCAAAAAGTCACCTGAGACAAAAGATGACAGGATTAAAAGAAATGAAGAATGAAAATAGTGTAGGGCATTGTAGAAAACAAATAGCAAAATGACAGAATTGAATCGACTATTGAAGCTAAGCTGGTGTTAATTCAGACAAGTCTGTTGTAAATTTAACATACAAATTACAATCTCCACTTAGGGTAATACTAAGAAAATAACGTAAAATATGTGTAAAAGGAGATGAGTGGCCAGCTTCAGCACAAGCTGAACAATTAAGCTTAGACAATTAAGCTAAAAGAAGTCAGTTTTAGGCATACAGAGTCTTACCAAGGATATGTTGGAAATTCCCTGGCAGTCCAGTGGTTAAGACTCTGCACTTCTACTGCAAGGATGCCTGGTCAAGGAACCAAGACCCTACAACCTGGCACAGCCAGAAAAATGAAGTCTCTGAATGTTGCCAAATGCCCCTGGAAGACAAAAATTGTCCCCAGTTGAGAACCACTAGGTTAAGGGATAAACATTTTTTTTATGATAAGCGAATTTAATAGTATTTGAAAACATAGCACATATATATGTTTGCAGAGTCTTTTCCATTTGTTTGGAAGAATTTCCTCTCTATATCCCTGTGGGATGCTCTCAGAGAGAGAGACAGTGCTCAGACTGCTCTGGAATGTGGGGCCTAACAGTGAGGTAGGCTGAGATCAGAGCCCTTAAATGCTGTGGAAGAGTGGAATCTGAATTGTGGGCAGGAAGGAGTCTGTGCTTATCTTTGTAGACAGACACAGTGAAAGATCATTTGCAGTATGTCAGGCGGCACCAACTTCATGTGTTTGTGATTCAGTGACGTTTACTTTGCAGTATTGTAAGTATGTCTTCTGTTTGATAGACGATACAGAAATACATGGCACAGGCATTTTCTTGGGCCCTGAGTACTCCTGACAGACCCTTATCTCTGAGCATGAAGCTCAGAGGTTTCTGCTAATCACATGGTAAAATAGGAAATCTGAGTTTCTTGTGGGGATTGCCTCACAGTTTAGAGAGCTAGCCATCTTTTTCATATGATCACTGGCCATTCATTTTTCTTTAAGTGAATTGCCTCTTGCTCTTTGCTTATGTTTCAGTTACAGTTTTCTTTCCCCCAGTTTCTTTATTTTATTTCTTTTTGCTGTTATAAAAATACTTGCACACGGTACCAGGATCTTTTCATTGTTGCTAATATAACATTTATTTGCTTGATTTTTCTCTCCTTTTTTGGGGAGAGAAGGTGGAGGTATTTACCCTGTTTATTTTTGCTCATTCTTCAGCTTTCAAGATTTTCTGCATCGTTTTGTATTAGGTATTTACAGTTCACAGTTGGACTTTGCTTTTTTGACATGATCCTTTTGTTTTTCTTAATAGAGAAGTTTGTCTCATTTAATCATACTATATATGTGTTTAGTCCATCTAATTTTTATACTTGCCTTTTTATCTCTTGATTTAGAGGCTTAATTTTGGTATGTATTTAAGATATTTATAAACCTTTATTTCTTAAGTTACTTCACACACACAGTAGTGTCTATTATGATTTTCCCTTTTCTCTCAATATTTAGAGTTTTATTATTGGCATGTGCTGAGATCTTTATTCTTGTTTATTATAGTTAAATGACTTTTCTGTTTTGTGGCTTATACTTTTAAAAACAATGTTTACTTTTGGCTTTGCGAACCTTATTTCCACAGTTCCTTTACTGTATCTGCTTATCTTTCACAAGACAGCTTCCTTATTTGCAATTCTTGATGAGTAATCTTCTTGGCCAGATTTTCTTCATGAAGATATTTTTTTCCCCTTTAGAAAGTATGCATGGATGATACTTAAGTCTCCTTTCTGTCGACTCCAAATGGGGGCCACAGACCTGGAATTCTTCGGTTGTACTTTTTAATTGAAGTAAAAGTGACATATAGTAAACTGTTTAAAGTGTACAGTTTGGAAAGTTTAACTATACCCCTGTGAAAGCATTACTACAGTCACGATAATAAATACATGTATCGATGGCCCCCAGAGTTTACTTGTGACCCTTGGTAATTACTTCACCCTCACTCTCCATCTCTAGGCAACTACTCATTTGCTCTCTGATACTATCAGTTTATATTTTAAATCATTTTATATAAACAGAATCATACAGAATGTACTTTTGGGGAATTTGACTCAGCATAATTAAGAGTCATGAGTGTTGCATATATAATAGTTTATGCTTTTTTTTCCCATTCAAATGTTATTTTCTATTCTTTGAAAATAAAAATATTTTTCCAAGATCATAAAGAAATATTTAATAGAAAAAAAGAAAGGTTTCCAGTCTTTGCGTTTACTCTTTATTGCTGAGTGGTATTCCATCGTTCATACCACAATCCATGTGTCAGTTCATCTGTTGATGGAAATTTGGATTGTTCCAGTATTGGACCTACCATGAATAAAGATGCTATAAAAATTCTTGTATTTGTACATATGCTTTTGTTTCTATTGGGCAATTATCTAGGAGTGGAGTGGATTGGTCACATTTGTAGGTGTTTTAAGTTTAACTTTAGAAATTACCAAGCCTCTTCTAGAATGATGATTCTGTTTTACATTCCCACCAGCAGTGTATTAAAAGTCTATTATTGCACGTTCTTGCCAACCCTTAGTATGGACAGTCTTTTCCGTGTTGGACATTATTGTAGGTCACCATGCCTTGATAACTGATGCTGAGCATCATCTCATGTGCTTCACTGACGTTTGTAGAATTGCCCATTTAAAAATGTTGAGTGGTTTTCTTATTATTCAGCTTCATAAGTTTGCCATATGTTCAGGATACAAGTCCTTCATCAAATAGGTGGTTTGCAAATATTTTCTCTTCAGTATGTGGATTGCCTTTTCATTTTTGTAACAATGTCTTTTAGTGAGCATATTTTCAAAAATTCACTGAAGTCAATGTGTATTTTTTTTTTCTTCAATGACTAGTGTTGTTTTTTTTGTACTGTTCGGAAAATCTTTGTCTATTAGAATGTGGCAAAGATAATCTCCTGTGTTTTTCTGTTGAAGCTTTATAATTTTATGCTTAGAACTGTGATTTATCTAAAATTAATCTGATTGCATGGTCTGATACAAGGATAGTGAAAAGTGAAAGTCATGTCCAACTCTTTGTGACCCCATGGATTGTAATCTTAACAGGCTCCTCTGTCCAGGGAATTCTCCAGGCAAGAAGACTGGATTGGGTTGCCATTTCCTTCTCTAGGGGATCTTCCCAACCCAGGGATCAAACCCAGGTCTCCTTCAGTTGCAGGCAAATTCTTTACCATCTGAGCCAAAAAGGCTAAAAAGCTCATTTTCTTCCACACAGCTTTGTCCAGTTGTTCCAGCACCATTTGTTGAAAAGATGTATGTTTCTCTGTTGAATTACCTTGATGCCTTTGTTGAAAATCAAGTTGACCATAAATGTGTGAGTTCACTTTTGACCCTTCTCCAGTTCCATTTATCTGTTTGTCTTTCTGCCATTGCCACACTGGTTTGATTACTGTAGCTTTTTTTATTTTGGTAGTAAAATATACATAACATAAAATTACAGTTTTAACCATATTTAGATGTGTATTTCAGTGTTGTTAAGTACGTATATGTTTGTTTCTGCATCACCACCATCTAGCTCCAGAACTTTCTTATTCATTCTACACTGAAACTGTGCCCATTAAATGATTCCCCCTTCCCTTTACTGCAGCCCCTGGCAACCAACATTCCACTGTCTGTCTCTGACTTTGATTGCTCTGAGGATCTCATGTAAATGGAATCATGTAGTTTTTGTCCTGGCTTATTTCATGTAGCCTAAGTGTCAACTTAGTCTTCAGGGCTCATACAGGTAGTAGTGTGTATCAGAATTTCCTTCCTTTTCAAGGCTGAACAGTATTCTTTTGTATGTGTAAGCCACACTTTTTTTTTTTTCATTTATCCATCAATAGACACATGAGTTGCTTCCATGCGTTGCAGTTGTGAATAATGCTGCTGACCATGGGTGTCTAAACACCTGCTCAGTCCCTGCTCTGTGTTTTTCAGTTCTTTTGGGTATACACCTAGAATTGTGATTGCTGGCTCTTCTAATCCATTTCCGACACTATAGCCAGAGTAATGTCTTTAGCACTCAGGTCGTCTGGACCATGTCTGTAACTGTCTCCTACAGCTTCAGACCCCTTGTACTGCATTTAGAGAACAGCACAACCAGACTTCTTAGCAGGGCACAACGTAACAGGGTGCTGCCTTGCCTGCAGCCTCATTGCTGCTGCTCTCCCTCCTCTCTCTAGGCTCCAGCCAGATGAATCTGCCATCTTTCTTGAGCACCCATGCTCTTCCCTGTACCAGGACCCTTGCAGGAGCTGTTTTCTCCACTGCCACACACTGCCACTGCTCTTCAGTATAAATGTTATCTCTTCAGACAGGGCTTCCCTTGTGACATATTTAAGCATGTTACCTATTATTTTCGTTCATAGTGTCTTTCCAGTTTCATAGCAACTTTCTGAAGTCCTTGATTCAGTGTACAAATATGTATTTGTTTAGTTTTAAAATGACTGACTCCCCCATACCTCAAGCTCCATGGTGGCAGGAACCATACTACACCAGTCCCTAAACACAGCCGGGAAGCAGTGAACAGTGAGAGACACACGCAGCCTCACAGGGGACTCTTCTCATAGGACGCACTGGTTTGGCAAACTTCTAAAAATTAAATACCGGTACTTTGTATTATTTCCATGTCGGTTTAAAATTTAATCCAAATTGTTCTCTCATTTGAATAATAATGGTGTGACAGTTCATTTCACATGATTTAGGGATCAGATGTAACCTGAAAGTGAGTATAAAATCAAAGTTGAAGCTGTAATAAAATATGTGGATATTCTGTATGTCTATAGTATAAACATTTGGTTTCTGTGTTTTCACCATCATTTTCTTCCTTCACAGACTGAGACAACACTTGGACTCAGTTCATACCAACAGAAAAGGTAAGGAAGTAATATACATGTATTTCTTTTCCTCTTTTTTAAGATTTATTTTTAATTGGATGATAACTGCTTTTTAAAAATATAAAGTTTCATATATTCACTAAGATACTGACATACTTTTAGTTCTTTCTGGGAGGATTCCTGCTGTCCTTTTCTCTCATACTTGTTTGGTGAAGAGGGAAAAGCAGATTATAAATCACATCATATCATGTATTTCAAGTATTGCATATGTAAAACCAGGTTTAAATCTGAGCTTGCATGTCATCACATACAGAGTGGTTTACTTGTAGCTGAAACACCCCTCGTTTGGAAGAGGCTCAGCTTTACAGCTCCCTAATGACGTCTCCTGTGGTCCAGCCACTTTTTATGGTCTTCGCTTCTGTCTTCAGTTATCATCAAGGGTCTGCCTGCAGGCGCCTAGAGGAGGAGGTTATCCTGTAGTGAGAGAGAGTTCTCATCTCAGAAGACCCTAACTGGTTGTCTTGTTGAGCCCCCTTGTTTGATACATGAGGACTCTTAAGAGTCTTAGAACCAAGGGATGTGCTAACCAAGGTTAGACTGGCAGAGTTTCAGATAGAATTCCTTATCTTCTGATTACTAGCCCTGTATTGCATTCTCTTTGATGTTCTTAAAACGGAATCCTTCAGCATTCACTATTTTCTCTTTTAGCTGGAAGAGAAATATAGTGTTAGTTAAGAATTAGAGGAGGAAGTGCTTTGAAAGAGGAGCAGAGGAGCCAGGGAAGGCAAGTTGTCACAAGGGAGTTTATACTGTAGGGAAGTGGGGTGAGCATCTACACAGTCGGCTTTTAGTCTGCTCTGTGCTGGGGCTGAGGATACACTCCCTTCCTTGACACATCTTGAAGGACAGTGGAGACACCACTTCTGATGAGCTTATGAAGCACAGGTATGGATGAAATGACAAAATGCATACACTTTGTGAAAGAAGGCAGCTTACTTGAAGAGTATATTATAATCAGATGATAGAAGCCTAAGACACATTTGTGTGCCTCACGTGGCATCTTACTCTCATCATCAAATCAGTCCACAAGGCCCAGGTCACAGCTGAGGTGAAGTTAGCTTAAGACTGCAGCTTCTGGTCGCCACTCCTGGGGTGCTGCCTCCCCCAGGTTCTTCTTGGGGGAACCCCCCAGTTTCCACTTGGCAGAGAGATTGCTGAGATGAACACTGTGTCTTTTGACCTCCTGTAGTCATTTCTGTGGCTTTCCTGATGGTTCAGTAGTAAAGAATCCACCTGCCAATGCAAGAGACGTGGGTTTGATCCCTGGGCAATAAGATACCTGGGTGGTAAGATCCCCTGGAGGAGGATCCCACCCCATTATTCTTGTCTGGAAAGTCCCATGGACAGAGGAGCCTGGGATCACAAAGAGTCGGACACGATTTAGCGATTACATAGCAGCAGTCGTTTCTGCGCTGATCTCTCTCTTTTTGTGTCCCAGCTGTATAGCCCATGTGCTGCTTGGTGACTTTCTAGTAAGCCGAGAGCTTCAGCCCCATCCTTCCTTGTATCGCCTCTGCGTGATGTCCTGAGTGAAAACCCTCAGTGTGGAAGTGAAACGGAACCCCTGCTCCAGGGAAATTTATCACATGAAAAGCTTAGTCCCCTTTCCCGCTTTCATCTGCTTCATCCCCAAGGACTTGCAGGATCTTCTGCAAAGACATGAGCTCTGCTTGCTTGATCTCAGGATCATGGGAAGTAGAATTATGAAAGACAGAATTTTCCAACATACTTTTATTTATATTTTTCTCCTTCCTGACTCACCCTTTTGTTTTAATACAGTCATCAATTACTTGATAATGTTTTGTTTAAAGACGTGCTGACTGCATCATATAATGGCGGATAATGTGCCTACAGTGTTCTGTCAGTGTTTGTTTCCGCCGAACACCAGAATGTTGTGATGAGTATCAGTAATGGTTTAATATTATTGACACGAGGCCACCTTTTATAATGCCTTCTCCTAGGGTTGTGGAGCCATGTGTTGGGAGATTAGAAATCAAGATCCTTGAGTTCTGTGTTCACCAGCTGTGTAGCCTTGAGAGAAACTACTAAAGTTCTGAGCACAACTTTCATTTCCAAATTGGGGAAGATCACTTCTTGGCCTGATATGTCTTATATGTGATGTAAGGTTATGCTTTATATAAGGTTGCTGTAAGGATCAAATGAGAAGACTTATTCGGCATCAGCAGTTGCAAACATGAAAACATTATATGAATGTAGGTTGTGGGTATTTGCTAACGTATCTGTACAGTCATTCAGCAAATATTTACTGGGATCTTTACATACACCAGGCATTATAGTAAGAATTGATATGGGTGAATTTAACTCAGATGACCATTATATCTACTACTGTGGGCAAGAATCCCTTAGAAGAAATGGAGTAGTCAACAAATAGTCAACAAGAGAGTCTGAAATGCAGTCCTTGAATGCAGTCTCAAAAATGACAAAATGATCTCCGTTCGTTTCCAAGGCAAACCATTTAATATCACAGTAATCCAAGTCTGTGCCCCGACCAGTAATGCTGAAGAAGCTGAACGGTTCTATGAAGACCTACAAGACCTTATAGAACTAACACCCAAAAAAGATGTCCTTTTCATTAGAGGGGACTGGAATGCAAAAGGTATACCTGTGGCGGATTCATTTCGATATTTGGCAAAACTAATACAATATTGTAAAGTTTAAAAAAAAAAAAAAAACCTGGGGTAACAGGCAAGTTTGGCCTTGGAGTACAGAATGAAGCGGGGCAAAGGCTAATAGAGTTTTGCTGAGAGAACGCACTGGTCATAGCAAACACCCTGTTCCAACAACACAAGAGAAGACTGTACACATGGACATCACCAGATGGTCAACATGAAAATCAGATTGATTGTATTCTTTGCAGCCAAAGATAGAGACGCTCTATTCAGTCAGCAAAAACAAGACCGGGAGCTGACTGTGGCTCAGATCATGAACTCCTTACTGCCAAATTCAGAATTAAATAGAAGAAACTGGGGGAAACCACTAGACCATTCAGGTATGACTTACATCAAATCCCTTACGATTATACAGCAGTAGTGATTCAAGGGATTAGATCTGATAGAAGTGCCTGAAGAACTATGGACGGAGGTTTGTAACACTGTACAGGAGGCAGTGATCAAGATCGTCCCCAAGAAAAAGAAATGCAAAAAGTCAAATTGGTTGTCTGAGGAGGCTTTACAAATAGCTGAGAAAAGAAGAGAAGCGAAAAGGAAAGATATAAGCATCTGAATGCAGAGTTCCAAAGAATAGTAAGGAGAGATAAGAAAGCCTTCCTCACTGATCAGTGCAAAGAGATAGAGGAAAACAATAGAATGGGAAAGACTAGAGATCGCTTCAAGAAAATTAGAGATACCAAGAGAACATTTCATGCAAAGACGGGGTCAGTAAAGGACAGAAATGGTATGGACCTAACAGAGCAGAAGATATCAAGAAGAGGTAGTGAGAATACACAGAACTATACAAAAAAAGATCTTCATGACCCAGATAATCACGATGGTGTGATCACTCACCTAGAGCCAGACATCCTGGAATGTGAAGTCAAGTGGGCCTTAGGAAACATCACTATGAACAAAGCTAGTGGAGGTGATGGAATTCCAGTTCAGCTATTTCAAATCGTAAAAGATGATGCTGTGAAAGTGTTGCACTCAATATGCCAGCAAATTTGGAAAACTCAGCAGTGGCCACAGGTCTGGAAAAGGGTCAGTTTTCATCCCAATCCCAAAGAAAGGCAATGCCAAAGAATGCTCAAACTACTGCATAATTGCACTCATCTCACACGCTAGTAAAGTAATGCTCAAAATTCTCTAAGCCAGGCTTCAGCAATACGTGAACTGTGAACTTCCAGATGTTCAAGCTGGTTTTAGAAAAGGCAGAGGAACCAGAAATCATATTGCCAACATCCGTTGGATCATCGAAAAAGCAAGAGAGTTTCAGAAAAACATCTATGTGGATCACAACAAACTGTGGAAAGTTCTTAAAGACGTGAGAATACCAGACCACCTGACCTGCCTCCTGAGAAATCTATATGCAGGTCAAGAAGCAACAGTTAGAACTGGACATGCAACAACAGACTGGTTTCAAATCAAGAAAGGAGTACGTTAAGGCTGTATATTGTCACCCTGCTTATTTAACTTATTTGTGAGTACATCATGAGAAACACTGGGCTGGATGAAGCATAAGCTGAAATCAAGATTGCCAGGAGAAATGTCAGTAACCTCAGATATGCAGATGATGCCACACTTATGGCAGAAAGCAAAGAAGAACTAAAGAGCCTCTTGAAAGCGAAAGAGGAGAGTGAAAAAGGTGGCTTACAGCTCAACATTCAGAAAACGAAGATCATGGCATCCGGTCCCATCACTTCATGGCAAACAGGTGGTGAATCAATGGAAACAGTGACAGACTTTATGTTTTTGGGCTCCAGAATCACTGCAGATGGTGATTGAAGCCATGAAATTAAAAGATGCTTGCTCCTTAGAAGAAAAGTTATGACCAACTTAGCATATTAAAAAGCAGAGACATTACTTTGCCACCAAAGGTCCATCTAGTCAAAGCTATGATTTTTCCAGTAGTCATGTATGGATTTGAGAGTTGGACCATAAAGAAAGCTGAATACAGAAGAATTGATGCTTTTGAACTGTGGTGTTGGAGAAGACTCCTGAGAGTCCCTTGGACTGCAAGGAGATCCAACCAGTCCATCCTAAAGGAAATCAGTCCTGAATATGCACTGGAAGGACTGATGTGAAAGCTAAAACTCCAATACTTTGGCCACCTGATGTGAAGAACTGACTCATTTGAAAAGACCCTGATGCTGGAAAAGATTGAAGGCAGGAGCAGAAGGGGATGACAAAGGATGAGATGGTTGGATGGTATCACCAACTGAATGGACATGAGTTTGGGTAAACTCCGGGAGTTGGTGATGGACAGAGAGGCCTGGCGTGCTGCAGTCCATGGGGTCGCAAAGAGTCAGACATGACTGAGCGACTGAACTGAATTGTGCGTGTTTGCTAACACCCACAATTTTGTTGGTCATTCAGCAAATTTGTTCAGTCATTCAGCAAACATTTACTGGGATCTTTACATACACCAGGCATTATAGTAAGAATTGGTGATTCAGTCATTGTGTTTGTTGTCTGTTGCTTTGTAATAAATTACCTCCAAACCTAGAAGCTTAAAGCGGCAGTTATCTTTCTGTTTCTGAGTAAGAAACTTGAGAACAATTCTAGCTGAGTAGTTGGGGCTCTCACGAGGTCTCTCATGTGATTCCAGCCGAGACATGATTTGGAGTTGCAGGCATCTGAAGATGTAGGCCCAGTGGGTCCTCTCCAAGATGGCTCACTCACGAAACATTAGCAAAAGGCCCCAGTTCCTTGCTGGCTGTTGGCAAGAGACCTTCATTCTTTACCATGGGGACCTCTGTGCCATGTGTCACAGCAGCTGATGACGCTAGAGCAGGAGATCGAATAGAGAGCACAAGGAGAAAGCCATGGTGTCTTTTCTAATTGAGTCCTGGAAATCACACACAGCCACGTCCACCATGTTTTATTCATGGGAAGTTACCCCCAAGGAAAGTAGAATTAAGCCCCCACTACTTGAAGAGAGGCCTATCAGAGAATCTGTGATCATATTTTAAAACTAGCACAGAGCTAAATAGACCAGATAGTCAAGACTCCTGCCCTGGTAAAACCTGTCTGCTAATGGGGAAAACTGCAGGCCACCAAGTAAATGAACAAAATGTCAGCTCAAGAGAAGTCTGGGATAGACAAGACTCTATTACTTCTTCAGATTTGACCATAAGAAGGTCTCTCTGAAGTGGTAGTTCAGCTTACCTGGTGAAGTCTTAGGGCAGAGCGTTTCAGCAGGTGAACAGCTAGTGCAGGTGTCTGATGTTGGGTGCAGTGCTGATGTTATTATATTGTGTTGTTGTAACAGCTGGAATTGTTACTGTGTGCAGTTAGGTAGGAAGAGATACATGTGTATATCTGTGTGTGTATGTATATATGCAGTGTCCACAAGAAGAACCAGAGTTTTCTGATCTTTTAAGTTTCCTGGTACCTGTAGGATAAAAGCCAAAAACACTGGACTAGGGAGTACTTTTCAAGTTTAGGATGGTTGGGGTTCTTTAATTGTATAGTTTGCTGTTCACTAATACTGAGTACAGCCATTTTGGTTGCCTGTGGTTAACCATCAGCATCTAGAAGGTTGTAGTCAGATCCAGAACTTGCTAATATCTGTTTTAAATTCTGTGAAAAAATTAATGTTCTCAAATTGTTTCTTAAGATTTCATTTGGGTATGTACTTAACATTTATTTTATAGCTCTGGAGCTTTTAGCTGTACATGAACTGACATATATGCAAAAAATAGTACTACTTTGCATACATCTTGAAGACTGTAGTAATTTGATGGTAGACTTAATCCCAGCCATATCAAATATTACAGTAACTCTGAGAGGTTTCAACACTAATTGTCAGACTATATTAAGGAAAGATCTAAGCATATATTGTCTACAAGAAATGTACTGTAGTTTTCAGTTTATATTTAATTTTTTAACCATTTGTTTTGAAATAACTTTAGAAAATAAATGCAAAAATAGTACAAAGAATTGTGCTACTGACCTAGATTGATTCCCCTAGTAACATTTTACCACATTTGCTTGATCATCATCTCCCTCTCCACCACTTCTTTCCTTCTCTCTCTTTCCCTATCTCTATATATGTATATGTGTAATTATTTTTCTGAATTTTTTCAGACTCAGTTGTAGACATGATACTCTTTTACCCCTAAACACTTCAATGTATATTTCTTATAAATATGTACATTATGTTATAAATCACAGTAAAATCAGGAAATTAGCATTTACATATAGTAGTATTTAATCTACAGACCTTATTTTAATTTTTTCAGTTGGTCTGCTAATGACTTTTATTTTAAAAAGTAAAGAAATATTTATTAGAAGGGGCTAGAGTGAACTACCCTCCCCCCAAAATTTTGTTTGTTCAGTGAAGTCTCTCCTTCATTTCTGATTGATGGCTTTGCTGGGTATTGTATTGTTGTTTGATAGTTATTTTCTTTCAATATTTTAAATATGTCATTCCACTGTCTCTCTGCCTACAAAATTTCTGTTGAGAAATCCACTTGTACAGTAGCTCCTCCTTACCTGTGGGACATACATTGCAGACACTGCTCTGTTACTGCAGGTGGTACCGAACACTGAATATACTCCACTTCTTCCTATACTGACACTAGGTCACACATACAGAAGGGTACAGGGACAAAGGGGAGTCATGTCTCAGGGCAGAGCCAGACACACGAAGTTGCCCCGTGTTCCTCAGAGAGGTGTGCAGTTTAAAACGTAAGTGTTATTTGTTTCTGGAATTTTTCATTTAGTGTTTTCAGACCACGGTTGAACGCATGTAACTGAAACTGCAGAAAATGAAACCACAGATGGGGGTGCCTACTGTAGTCTATGTGGTGGGGTGTGCTCCTTGTGTGTGATGTGTCACTTCTGCTGCTTTCAAGATTCTCTCTTTGACTTCTGACAATTTAATAATAATGTGCCTTTTCAAGTTCAACCTATGTGGGGTTCTTTGGGCCTCAGAACCCTGGATGTCCTTTGATCTCCCCACAGCACTAGGGGAGCTCAATGTCTCCCTTGGGCTGACTCCGCCCCTAGAGAAACTGCGGTACAGGGGCCCTCTCAGTGCCGCGCTGCCGCAGCCTGGCGCTAAGGAAGCAATATGAGCAGACTACGCCTTTTCTCTTACCGTTCTAATACACTGGGGCTTTGTTTGCTTTTGAGTTTTTCTTTCTTTTCTCCTCTGTGGTCCAGGGATGTTCTCTGGGCTCCATACTAGAAGTAAGCAATCAGACTCCAGAGGTGCAGAGCCCTGGAATCTGCATTTCTACAAGCATCCTAGATGATTAAGATGTAGGTAAACCACAAATCATTCGTTAAGAAATACTGGGCCAAAGAGTACCTTTGGTTTAGGTAGTAATTACCCCTAGGAAAACATTTTAAATTTCATAGTTCATGCACATTCCCAAAGCTCTCAGAAGGTACTGTATGCTTTATTTGGGGAAGGTCTTGTATGCTAATAATCATTGATGGTGTGAGCACTCACCTAGAGCCAGACATCCTGGAATGTGAAGTCAAGTGGGCCTTAGAAAGCATCACTATGAACAAAGCTAGTGGAGGTGATGGAATTCCAGTTGAACTATTTCAAATCCTGGAAGATGATACTGTGAAAGTACTGCACTCAATATGCCAGCAAATTTGGAAGACTCAGCAGTGGCCACAGGACTAGAAAAGGTCAGTTTTCATTCCAGTCCCAAAGAAAGGCAATGCCAAAGAATGCTCAAACTACTACACAATTACACTCATCTCACATGCTGGCAAAGTAATCCTCAAAATTCTCTAAGCCAGGCTTCAACAATACGTGAACCATGAACTTCCAGATGTTCAAGCTGGATTTAGAAAAGGCAGAGGAACCAGAGATCAAATTGCCAACATCCGCTGGATCATGGAAAAAGCAAGAGAGTTCCAGAAAAACATCTATTTCTGCTTTATTGACTATGCCAAAGCCTTTGACTGTGTGGATCACAATAAACTGTGGAAAATTCTGAAAGAGATGGGAATACCAGACCACCTGACCTGCCTCTTGAGAAATCTGTATGCAGGTCAGGAAGCAACAGTTAAAACTGGACATGAAACAACAGACTGGATCCAAATAGGAAAAGGAGTACGTCAGGGCTGTATATTGCCACCCTGCTTATTTAACTTATATGCAGAATACATCATGAGAAATGCTGGGCTGAAGGAAGCACAAGCTGGAATCAAGATTGCCGGGAGAAATATCAATAACCTCAGATATGCAGATGACACCACCCTTATGTCAAAAAGTGAAGAACTAAAGAGCCTCTTGATGAAAGTGAAAGAGAAGAGTGAAAAAGTTGGCTTAAAGCTCAACATTCAGAAAACTAAGATCATGGCATCTGGTCCCATCTCTTCATGGCAAATAGATGGGGAAACAGTAGAAACAATGTCAGACTTTATTCTTCTGGGCTCCAAAATCACTGCAGATGGTGATTGTAGCCATAAAATTAAAAGATGCTTACTCCTTGAAAGGAAAGTTATGACCAACCTAGACAGCATATTACTTTGCCAACAAAGGTCTGTCTAGTCAAGGCTATGGTTTTTCCAGTGGTCATGTATGGATGTGAGAGTTGGACTATAAAGAAAGCTGAGTACAGAAGAATTGATGGTTTTGAACTGTGGTGTTGGAGAAGACTCTTGAGAGTCCCTTGGACTGCAAGGAGATCCAACCAGTCCATCCTAAAGGATATCAGTCCTGGGTGTTCATTGGAAGGACTGATGTGGAAGCTGAAACTCCCAATACTTTGGCCACCTGATACGAAGAGTTGACTCATTTGAAAAGACTTTGATGCTGGGAAAGATTGAAGGCAGGAGCAGAAGGGGATGACAGAGCATGAGATGATTGGATGGCATCACCACCTCAATGGACACGGGTTTGGGTGGACTCTGGGAGTTGGCGATGGACAGGGAGGCCTGGTGTGCTGCAGTCCATGGGGTCGCAAAGAGTCAGACATGACTGAGCGATGCTTAACTTTGACCTTGATAGTTCACCAAGAAACATAGATTTCTTGTATCTCTCCAGTTGTTCTCTCACTTGAAATCAGAAAATAGTCCTTATTCATCTCCTTATCTCGAAATAAGCAGTTAATATTTTCATGAAAATAAAAATTATATTCAGGCTTCTAAAACAAATGCAATCACTGCGGAAAATATAAGATCATGTATTACTTTTTTAATGTCTCAGATTCTGTTTCTTTGGAAGTGACAAAGGGCACCGTTTTTCATACTGCTTCTCCAGTTTATTTTTCACCCTTATGGATTCGTAGACATTTGCTTTTTAAAGCACTCAACAGTGTCATGGCCATTCTAAATAAACAGTAGCGACCATTTCAATCAGCTGTGGGTACACAACAGCTATGTTGTTGGATTTTTGGTTTTGTTAAAATAAGTTTATATGCCTATGACAATTTGTGTTGTACCTACTCAACTGTTAAATTCTTCCTTAGATACAGATCTGCTGTTGTCTTGAAAATACACATTTATTTATGAGGTAATCGTCTTTTATATATTGTTCCCTCTATCTCATATTCTGGGAGCATCCTGTAAATGTCACAGTAACAATTGCTGGACACCACCTCTTTGGAACATTTTATGGCAGGTCTTAGCCCACTTGAGGCATAACAAAGGAAAACAAGGTCTGAGGATTTAAAAGGAAGAAACAGAATTGTTGTTACTTGCAGGTGATATGTCTATAGAGATATCCAAGATAGCAGTCATCTTAGCAACACCACATACAATAGCAGGGGAAGGTCTAAGAGAATTTGTAGATTGTTAGAATTGACTCAACAAAATGACTAGATTTACGATCATTTCCTTCAATCAGTAACTTTTTAGTATAAAGCAGTAACCATGTGATCTATTAATATCTGTGTATTTGACATATCCATCTAGATAAGTGTAAATGTCTGAAACAATACTCCTGAATCCCTACCCACTACCCTTCCCTGCTTCCAGCCCACTCTCTCCTGTCATGGCTGAGGATCCAGTTTCTTGGGCCAGAATCTTAAGTCATCCTGATGCCTGTCTCCTTTCCCTTACTCTCCACAGTCAGTCCCTCAGCATGATGTCTGTAGCTTCCACCACCTCTCTTGCCATCACCCTGGGCCGCGGTGACCATCCCCTCCTCTCTGAACAACTATAGGGCTTCCCTCTTGGGCTCCTGCAGTCTTCTTCACACAGCAGCAGGAATTGACCTTTTAAATGTGTTAGTTTAAAGGTCATGTTACTTCTTGCTTCAAACACATAGAGGCTTATTGTTACACTGAGAAGAGAATCCAAACTCCTGCAATGAGACCTGGCCTCTGTACCTCTCTCATCTCAGTTCTGGTCTCTTCCCCCTGCTTCCAGCACTCCAGCCAATTCAGCCTCCCTGTTCCTCAGCATGCCAAGGACATGCCTGCTTTCTTCTTCCGATCTTCACCTCTCCGGTCTCAACTGCAGTGTCCCTCCTCAGAGAGACCGTCTCTGTTTCCTGCTGTGTTTGATCTGTCTTTATATGTTGGACATCATCACGTGATAGGTTCCACGTTTGTTTTTCCTACTGGGATGTTCGTGCCATGAGAACAGGCTCTGTGCCGTGTTCCCATAGCCCCAGCCACTGGACAGCCCCTGACATTCAGGCTATTTGTGTCAAGCGAATGGGATGTGCACTTTTCTGCCCCCCTTCCCTGACCACTTCAGACATTTCCACTTGCAGTTCTCAGTTCTGTGAGAGAAAAAAAAAAAAAATGTCTTAATCTCCTTTGTATCTCTAGCTTCTAACACAGTGTTAATATATATAAATTAATGACTTATACATAGTTATTTTTACATTGCACTTTTTTCTTGATTGGATGGAGGTTTAGGTAAGTTTGAGGTTCTTACTGTTAAAACTGGTGAACTGATCAGCATCATTATTTTAAAGCAGCAGAAGAGTATTCTTATAGTATGTTTTTTAAGAAGAGCAGAAATCAGCAGGGAGTAGATTCTGTACCTCTGGCTATAACGTGGCAGCTGTCTTGTGAGGAATTGTCTTTCGTTGTCCCAGGGTCTTTAGTTTTGCGCTCTAGTAAAGTATAATCTTACACTTGGCCTTTCCCTTCTTGTGTTTGTCATCTTTAATGCTCAACACATGTAGAAGATTATCAAGCAGCACAGAGGAATGGTCTTAATTGGTGAGACCGAAAACACCTTTAACCTTATTTCTTTAAGCTCAATTATTCCACTACTTAAAATATTTACTCTATATTGAATTAAAGCTAGATTTTCTACATTTTCTGTATGTTCTTGTTAATTTATAATGTATTTCCTAAATGAAATTTCTCTATCATTTGAAGCTTGTGCTCTTCTGAATTATGGAGGTAATGAAATAAAATAGTCTCACAAAAATAAGTTTTGCCCTTCCATCATTTCTTAAAATGCAACAGAAAGATAATCTACTATTTAGAAACTTTAGTGGCCAACTTTCTCACTTTCTTAGTTTCTAAACAGATGACTTTAGGTACGTGGATCACCCCCACCAAAGTCATTTTTACTTTGCATCAGTATTTGGTTGTGATAATGTCTAGTAGGTTTGCTAGTCAGGGATCTGTTTTAGTGAGAAGTTCTAATATCAAGTGAAATAGTTAGAAATGATACTCAGATATTTAGGCCAAGACGTCATAGATCAGTATGTCCTGAACTCTCAGATTAAAGATATTTCAGTTCCTGGAAACTTCTATCCCCAAATTGATTTTTGTTTAGTTCTTTGCCACTTTAGTTAAAATGGGATCGCAGGGTTTTTTCTATATATATTGCCTCTGGTTACAGTTACTTGTGCACTTTAGTTAAAATGGGATCCAGGTACAGTTAGTTGTGTTAACTATTGTTCATTGTACCTCTGTCAGAAAATCCAAATGAACATGTAAGGTATATAGTTACCAGTTACATCAGCCAAATAAATTTCAGCAGTCTACTGGAGTATTTTCTGTTTCCATGTACCTTTGAATAGGAAAAATACTTGTTTTTTTTCTTTTTTAAAGACATGCATTTATTGATTTATTCTAATATAAAAAGTAACACATATTTCTAATACATTAGACTCCATTTTTCTAGATACTCTCTCATGAAAAAAACTCAAGTGTCTGGCTTTGGTTTAGGGAAATACATAGTTTGAAAAATTGCTTCTTAACACTGTTTTCTTTTTACTTACAGTATATCTTTGTACCGGGGTAATTGCAGACCTATACGGTTTGAGCCACCAATGCTGGATTTCCATGAACAGTAAGTTCAGAGTTGTTTTTTTTAACCACAGTTTTCCATTAAACCATTATATGTATTTTATGCATGCATGTGTCTTGGCTTTTGCCTGTGGTATCTTGAATGAGAAAGTTACATGTTCAAGTCATCGGGAAAGTAAATAACCTTGAATACAGTTTGAACATGGGAAGTAAGTATCTGTTATGAGTCTAGCGTATACTCTTTTAACTTTTGAAGTTCAAAAAATATTTACAGTTTGGAGTGTCTGGTTCAGAGGATCCTATCTTTAGAAGCAACATTAAACTTAGGGTTACCTTTCTGATTAGCACTTAATTTCCATCTTTATTATTTAACATTTTTTCTTTGTGGATATAGAAGAGTATATTTGTTTGATACATGTACTTGTAAGGTACAAACTTTTATATGTCATCAAATAAATAATATTATCAACCCAGTAAGCCAAACAAAAGCAGATCCTATAGGAAGCTGTGGTTCAACCGCAGAATTACTTCCTCAAACCTTGTTTCTGCTTACCTTCTACCTCTGGGTCTTGGGTTTTGCACATCTCAGGTACCCTGAGGGGAAGACAAGTCTTCAACCTATATTTGGTTCCAACTCAATTTAGCAGTTAGGAAAAGAGAACATCTTAAATGATATAACTACTAGAGTAATGCTACTCTGATAAGTAAACAGAAGAAGATGATTTTTTTAACTTAAATTTTTTTGTTTGCCTTTCTTTTTTTAAATTTTTATTAGAGTAAGATTGATTTACAATGTTGCGTTAGTTTCAAGTGTACAGCAAAGTGAATCAGTTACACATGTACATATATCCATTCTTTTTTAGATTCTTTGCTCTTTTAGGCCACTACAGGGTATCGAGTAGAGTTCCCTGTGCTATACAGTTCAGTTCAGTCGTTCAGTCATGTCCGACTCTTTGCGACCCATGAATTGCAGCACGCCAGGCCTCCCTGTCCATCACCAACTTCCAGAGTCCACCCAAACCCATGTCCATTGAGGTGGTGATGCCATCCAACTATCTCATGCTCTGTCATCCCCTTCTGCTCCTGCCTTCAGTCTTTCCCAGCATCAGAGTCTTTTCACATGAGTCAACTCTTCGTATCAGGTGGCCAAAGTATTGGAGTTTCAGCTTCCACATCAGTCCTTCCAATGAACACCCAGGACTGATATCCTTTAGGATGGACTGGTTGGATCTCCTTGCAGTCCAAGGGACTCTCAAGAGTCTTCTCCAACACCACAGTTCAAAACCATCAATTCTTCTGTACTCAGCTTTCTTTATAGTCCAACTCTCACATCCATACATGACCACTGGAAAAACCATAGCCTTGACTAGACAGACCTTTGTTGGCAAAGTAATATGCTGTCTAGGTTGGTCATAACTTTCCTTTCAAGGAGTAAGCATCTTTTAATTTTATGGCTACAATCACCATCTGCAGTGATTTTGGAGCCCAGAAGAATAAAGTCTGACATTGTTTCTACTGTTTCCCCATCTATTTGCCATGAAGAGATGGGACCAGATGCCATGATCTTAGTTTTCTGAATGTTGAGCTTTAAGCCAACTTTTTCACTCTTCTCTTTCACTTTCATCAAGAGGCTCTTTAGTTCTTCACTTTTTGACATAAGGGTGGTGTCATCTGCATATCTGAGGTTATTGATATTTCTCCCGGCAATCTTGATTCCAGCTTGTGCTTCCTCCAGCCCAGCATTTCTCATGATGTACTCTGCATATAAGTTAAATAAGCAGGGTGGCAATATACAGCCCTGACGTACTCCTTTTCCTATTTGGATCCAGTCTGTTGTTTCATGTCCAGTTTTAACTGTTGCTTCCTGACCTGCATACAGATTTCTCAAGAGGCAGGTCAGGTGGTCTGGTATTCCCATCTCTTTCAGAATTTTCCACAGTTTATTGTGATCCACACAGTCAAAGGCTTTGGCATAGTCAATAAAGCAGAAATAGATGTTTTTCTGGAACTCTCTTGCTTTTTCCATGATCCAGCGGATGTTGGCAATTTGATCTCTGGTTCCTCTGCCTTTTCTAAATCCAGCTTGAGCATCTGGAAGTTCACGGTTCACATATTGCTGAAGCCTGACTTGGAGAATTTTAAGCATTAGTTTACTAGCATGTGAGATGAGTGTAATTGTGTAGTAGTTTGAGCATTCTTTGGCATTGCCTTTCTTTGGGACTGGAATGAAAACTGACCTTTTCCAGTCCTGTGGCCACTGCTGAGTTTTCCAGATTTGCTGGCATATTGAGTGCAGCACTTTCACAGCAGCATCTTTCAGTAGGTCCTTATTAATTCCTTATCATCTGTTTTATATATAGTAGTGTGTATACGTCAGTCCCCAATCTCCCAGTTTATCCTAATCCCTCTTTTCCCCCTGGTGACTGTAAGTTTTTCTTCTCCATCTGTTACTCTGTTTCTGTTTTGTGAATAAGTTCATTTATACCATTTTTTCAGATTCCACATATAAGCGATACCATATGATATTTGTCTTTCTCTGACTTCACTCAGTATGGCAATCTATAATAATCTCTAGGTCCATCCATGTTACTGCAAATAGCATTGTTTCGCTTTTTAATGACTGAGTAATATGCCATGTATATATGTACCATGTGTTCTTTATCCATTCCTCTGCTGATGGGCATCTAGGTTGCTTCCATGTCTTGAATATTGTAAATAGTGCTTCAGTGGACATTGGGGTGCACATATCTTTATGAATTATGGTTTTCTCTGGATATATGCCCAGGAATGGACTTGCTGGATCATATGGTAGATCTATTTTTAGAGTTTTTTAAGGAACCTACTAGTAGCTATACTAATTTACATTTCCACCAGCATTGTAGGCGGCTTCCCTTTCCTCTGTACCCTCTCCAGCATTTATGAGAAGAAAATAATTTAAAGGGATAGGTAATAGGAACTGTACGCAGATCTATTGAGTCAATAACTGAAAATACTGTCATTTCTTTTTAATGTTGTCAGAGTTGTCATTAACCATTTTCTACTAGTAAAGACACTAAATTTAAATAATTTCTTTACAATCTCAAACCTAGAATACTCGACTATATCAGTCATACTTGTATAGAACCATGGTAGAGCAGTTAGCAGAAGAGCTGCTGCTAAGTCACTTCAGTCGTGTCCGACTCTGTGAGACCCCATAGACAGCAGCCCACCAGGCTCCTTTGTCCCTGGGATTCTCCAGGCAAGAATACTGGAGTGGGTTGCCATTTCCTGCTCCAGTGCATGAAAGTGAAAAGTGAAACTGAAGTCGCTCCGTCTTGTCCAACTCTTCACAGCCCCATGGACTGTAGCCTACCAGGCCCCTCCGTTCATGGGATTTTCCAGGCAAGAGTACTGGAGTGGGGTGCCATGTCCTTCTCCAAGCAGAAGACCTATGTGCTAGCAACTCCATCTTCTCAGGTGTTTATATTCTTACAAAGATCGTGGATTTTGGAGGGGATAAAGAGAAGTTTGTATGCTTCCTTCTGTACCGGTAGGTGGAATCAGTGTTTGCAGATAGTTGTTATATGAAGAGTAAAACGACTTGTGGGTGTTGGATTTAAAGACCATAATGTTCAGATAGGAAATACATCACTCTTGTTCCTGTCGTGTAAAAAAGTTGAGGTACGATGTTGAGGCAAGAAAACATAAAGTTTTTAATGTGACCCAGTCTCCTCTGTCAAATGCAAGATATTTAATGAAACATGCCATGCACTTTGATCTTCAGCAAGAACGTTCATTATTTTTTAAAAACAATGTTGAGTAAAACTGTCTTAAGTTTGTTCTCATCCTGAGTGAATCAGGAGAGAGGCTGATGAGCTCCAGTCTAGGACTGTGGCAAGGGCCATGTTTATGATGATACCATGAGCCTGGGGACAGATGAGATCAATGGATAGCAGGAAAACTTAAAATCTAATGTAGTGAGTTTTCTTATTTTGAAAAGCTTAGCAATAACAATCTCTAGAGAGATTGTTTCAGAAGTTATACCCAGTGTTTTTCACTTCATTTTTTAAAGGGAGTTTTAAAAATTTCACGAATCCTTTAAGATAAAGAAGTGTTCAGGTATACTAAATATCTGAATCGGAATTGGTAATGCCTATTTCAAATTATCTGTCACTCAACACTTGAAAAAATACACCATCCTCCAAATAGAAATTGAGATAAAATCAAGCAAAATTCTAGACTAGTTTTAACCCTTTCTGGATCATGGTGTTGTGTTTTTTTAAGAACAGATGAAAGCTATGGCAACCTCTTCCTTCCTTTCCCCAATGCTTACATACACACAAAATAACATTTTGCATACATGTTCAAGGGTTTTATAGCCATCCCCCTCCAAGTCCATATCTGAATCCTTAAGAGCTAGTGAATTCCTGGTCTAGACCACAGATTATTAAATCACTACTACAGAATTTGCTGGGGTTTTGCCTGATGCACTAGCCATACATATTCACTGTAGTAAACTTAGAAAATGCTTATTAAGAGAAAGAAGAAAAAAATTACCAGTTATCCAGCCACTCAGAAACATTAACACTGAACTTTTATCCTTTAAGTCCTTTTTCTGTGTATCTGTATGTATTTATTGAGTTACAGAAATATAACAATATTTTCTGAACATAAACTTTATAATCTCCTTTCTAAACATAATATACCATGCCTTTTTTTATTCCGTCAAATTTTATTTTATACTATGTATACATTTTTAAAATTGCATAAACAGCAAATTGTATGTATGCATTTTTAAAATTCATTTATTGTTTTAAACTTTTTGTTTTGTAATCAGTACTAAAACTAATGCTTTAGACACAGCCATGACTTTCAGAAGAGAGTCCAAAATAATGAGATGAAAAGATATGCAAAATGTGAAACCTTTTTAGTTAAGATTTAGTCTAGAGAATAATTGAGTGTCATGCACAAAGAGAACGGATAGGAATCATTGAATTGATGTACAACCAGAGAGGACATAAATGAGATTTCTTTAAGAGACTGGTGCTGACCCCAGAGAACTGGAAATGTCCTGAGCTGAGAGCAGCTGTGGATGCTGTGGTGAACATGTGCGGACAGACAGAGGAACCCCAGGACAGACAAGGGTCAGGTCATGTAGGAAGAGTGCGGGAAGCCGCACGTGCGCTCTTAGGGACAGCACAGTCACACTGGACTGCTTCGCGAAGCAGCATGTTTATGTGCTGCTGCCAGAAGTCGAAATGAAAAACAAATTCTGTCCTTAATTTAGACTTGTCTGTGTCCAACCTGAGAGCCCTGAACAGAGTTTGTTTTTATCTCATAAAGTAGATCTCACAGAAGTGAATCAGTAGAAGTAGGAGTTGGGAGCAAATGTGAACAGGTGTATTAGGATTCAGTCAGAGGGATAGATCCAGTCAGAGATTTTTATATGTGTGTGTATGTGTGAGAGAGAGTATATGACTGTATGTGTTTATGTATGTAGAGTTTTTGAGGAATTGACTTACATGAAAATAATTGCTGGAGCTGGTTAAGCAGGCCCATAGTGTACAAGGGCAGGTACCCAGGAAGGGACAGTTGCATCAGACTGGATTCCAAGGAAGCAGGGCAATCACAGATCCAGCTGCTGTTGGGAGCCTCTTAGCTAAGACGAGGGCCAAACTCTCTTTCAAAGCTCCAGATGTATTATACGTACTTTAAGAGGCTCCTCTCCCGGAAGGGAATTTTTCATGGATGGTTTCATGCAACCATACAGAAAAGTAGAACAGATAGTAAATATATTTTTAAACTAAATTCTGTAATTAAAAATGTTCCTATGTTCATATTTTTACTGATTTTTAAAAATCACTTGTAGCAGACGTAATATTTCATTCCTGTAGGTTTTGGCAAACATCTCCACATATAAAGGGCATTCTCCATAACCATAGCACCAAGCTCGCCAGGCTCCTCTGTCCATGAGGGTTCTCCAGGCAAGATACTGGAGTGGGTTGCCATGCCCTACTCCAGGGGATCTTCCCAACCCAGGTCTTCCACACACTGCAGGCATATTCTTTACCACCTGAGCCACCAGGAAAGCTCATTATTGGTATTCTAAGAAAATGAACAATAATTACAGAGTGCCGTAATTCCTCTGTTTTGGTCAGCTGCAGTGCTGTAGTTGTTTGGTTTGAAGTGACAGAAATCTAACTGCAAAGAGTTGAGGCAAAGATGAGGATATACTAGAAGGAATTCCAAGGACCATTTGTAGAAAGTTTAGAGTCGCGGTGGGATCTGGAAACAACAGGATGCACGTTATCCAGTACCCAGACCCTTCTCCCTGTCTCTTATCTCCCCTCGCTTGCTGTCGGCTGCTTCTGTCTCACCGCCCGTATCTTTTTCCTACAGTGATGGGAACAAATCGACTGACTGCACTTCAGACCCACATTCTTGTAGCCTCCGCCCATCAGGGAATAATAAAGCTGCTTTTACTTTAGTTTGAAAAATCTCAGAGTAGAACAGTCAACACCCTGGCACAGGTGAAGTAGCCACCCCACCCTACCCCTCAGACAAGGACAGTGTTTGGTAGTGAATGTCTTCCACATTGTGGAAGTGGATGACACCTTCCACAGTGGGGGTGTCTCTGTAATTATCAGGGTTTCACTCAGAGAAAGAGTAGTCCACTGTGGGCAGCAGCTCCAGCTGAAGTCCATACAACTTCCCTGGCCTGGAGGACCGCTGATGGCCTTCTAAAGCATGCCTTCCCCTCCCTGCTTCTGTGCTCTTGTGTTCACTCCACTGAGCTGGGTTGGATCCCCACCCCAAAGCTGGTTTAGTGTCAAGGCTAATCCACCAGGTGGCTCAGTGGTAAAGAATCCGCCTGCTAATGCAAAAGACATGGGTTCCATCCCTAGTTTGGAAAGATCCCCTGGAGGAGGAAATGGCAACCCACTCTAGTAATCCTGCTAGAGAATTCCATGGACAGAGGAGCCTCACAGACTACCATCCTTGGGGTTGTGAAAAGTTGGATACAACTTAGCAACTGAGCATGCAGTAAAACTTTATGGGGAGAGCAGGGTAGGCTCCCAAGATCTGAAAAATGGCTTGAGAGAGCAGAGAAAGGAGACTGGCTTGAATCCTGTGGTTAGGGGGTGAGGCTGGGTGGACTTACATGGTCTGAATTTCTCAATAGATCCAAGAGAGAAACTATACAGGCTTTCCTTTAGGCTTACCCAGATGTGGGGCATAAGGTGAAGGGACACTGTGGGGCTTGAAAGCTATTTGTAATCAGGCATCAAAACTAGAGTTGAATTTCATTATACTTGACATCCTCTACTGCTGCTGCTGCTGCTAAGTTGCTTCAGTCGTGTCCAACTCTGTGCGACCCCATAGACGGCAGCCCACCAGGCTCCCCCGTCCCCTGGGATTCTCCAGGCAAGAACACTGGAGTGGGTTGCCATTTCCTTCTCCAATGCATGAAAGTGAAAAGTGAAAGTGAAGTCGCTCAGTCGTGTCCGACTCTTCTCGACCCCGTGGACTGCAGCCTCCCAGGCTCCTCCGTCCATGGGATTTTCCAGGCAAGAGTACTGGAGTGGGGTGCCATCGACATCCTCTACTAACTTCTGTCAAAGCGTTAGTTGTTGTTCTCATAGTTTCTTTTGATGTCTGTTCTCCTCCCAGACCAGACTATCAAGATGAATTTGTTGTTGATCAGTTGCTAAGTTGTATCTGACTCTTTGTGACCCCATGGGACTATAACCTGCCAGGCTTCTCTGTCCTCCACTATCTCCCAGAGTTTGCTCGAATCCGTGATACACACTATTTAGCTGTTTAGCCTGTATTTCATACTTAATATATGCCATACATTATCTTCAAGTCCAACAAGATTGTCTGCTGATTTCTTCTGCTACAGTTAAATTTGTTTTGTTTTTAAGTGATTTGCTGGACTTCAGTAAACATTTGCTATACCTTTACTTCTTGATCCAACTATGTGCAGATTTAATTAACGCCCATGCTGTGAATGTTTCATTAGCTTCATATGTCTGAGTAATTTTAAGACTTGAGAAGTACCCTTAACCAAACATTTTATTTTTTTTCCAGAAATTGTTAAGTAATCAGAAATCATTGCTCACTATACTGTACTTTTACTTATGCACTGAAGTTTTTGCCTTATGTTTTCTGTGAACTGTTTCTACTGCTTGCAGTCATTTTTGCTAAACCAGAAGTCACTCTTCATTTTAAAACACCCTTTATGGTATCTGGAAGAACTTTTCAATTGGATGAAATTTACCACTCCAGGTTGTCAACAAGGGTCTCCAAGATGGTTTCCCGTCCTTCAGCAAAGACACAACTCTAGTTCTGCGGCTGCTGCCTAAACCTCCATGGCCTGAGTCCTCTCACTACCCTGTTCATCCCTACTGTCTGCTAGGTCTTCGATGTTTGATCAAATTAACTTTCTTCAAAAGTAGGCTCTCTTTGTTTTCATACATTTTGTTTAAATGTATTCTTTAATTCTGCCTTTTTTCCCTTTCCCTTACCTTTCTCTCCCCTTCTTTTCTTTCCCCTTTTACTTCTCTGTAACACTTAGCCTGGAGAAATCTTGGACATGACCACCCTCGCCTTTACTCACCCCCCTAGTTACGTATGCCAGTGCTGGTAAATATTTTTCTGTTTCCGTAACAACTCCTTTTTTTCAAACATTTACTGTAGTTTTAAAAGATTCTTTGGGTGAGGACTTGTTTCATTGAGTTCTTTGGTTTATGTAATCAAGTGCAGAAAATCTTGGTTTCAAGTCTTAAGTTTAAAGGAGAGACTTAATGGCTTTCTAAAAAAGTGTTAATTGAATAAACTTGCTATGGAGGTCTTTACTGTCAAGTTAAAGTCAGTTTATGAGAGCCATTTCTCCCTAATCACTTTCTAGTATTCCCAGAAAATCAGGTAGGCCATCTCTTCTAAAGGGCTGTTTGGTGCTTTTTAGCTTTCCAGTTTCCCACTGTTCTGCCAACACCCCAGTTCAGCCTGAGGGTGCTGTGCTCAGACGCTCAGTCGTGTCCAACTCTTTGTGATCTCATAGACTGTAGCCCACCAGGCTCCTCTCTCCCTGGGATTCTCTCAGCAAGAATACTGGAATGCATTGCCATTTACTCCTCCAAGGGATCTTCCTGACCCAGGGATCAAATCTGCATCTCTTACATCTCCACTGGCAGGCAGATTCTTTACCAGATGTGCTTGAGACGATGGTTGGGTTTTGTGGTAGTTGAGTGGTACCGAGTACTGCATATTGATTTGGCGCAACTTCCTGCCAGAAGTGATGTTAATAGACCTCTCTGTCACTGCCATTCATAAAGTTTGTCTGAGGGCAGCTGCTCAGCCATCTCTTCAGCTGTTCTGTGGCATTGCATTGTCATCTTTCTGTGGCTAGAAAAATTGCCATTGACCGCAAAATTGCAGCTAACTTTCCAAGCTCGTCTCTAATTCATGAGTGCTTCTTCCTAATTCTTTCGGGTCTCAGACTCTTGTAAAATATGGGCAGTTAGTCAGAAGCTCTGCCCTGTCAGCCCAGAGAACAGCTGTATAATCAGCTTGATTTATCTCTAAATAATTCACAGTAACCCTCTTGGCCCTACTTTGAAGCAGCTGATAATGGAAACAAGCAGGACCAGCACTAGCAGAGCTTTGAAAATCTTCGTCTTATTTTCACGTCTTACCTGTCTGGCCAAGCAGTTGCACGTGACGTTGTGACAGGAGGAGTCTAAGGTGGCCTCCAGGTTCCTAGTCCCTAAGGAGCACATACACCTCCTCCCAATCATATTCAAGCAAACACTAACCTAGACGTTGCTGTAAAGAATTTTGAAAGTGTAATTGAAGTCCCAAATCAGTTGACCTTTAGGATTGGGGAAGTAATCTGGGTACTTGACCTTATCACACAAGCCCTCTAAATCTGGCTGTAGCAATCAGAGACAGAAAGAAATGTCAGAGGTTTGAAGCTTGAGAGGTATTTGATGCAAGGGAGTTTCCTTGTGTTGGTTTTGAAAATGAAGCGGCCATATGGCCAGACACTGAGAGCAACCCAAACTTTGCCAACAACCTGCATGAACTTCGAGCTTTGATGCCCGAGACCCCAAGCAGATCAGCCTGTCGTGCTCTGCCTCGACCTGTGCCTGACAGAGTTGTCAGATGATAAATGGGTGTCACTTTCACCCTCTCAGTTTGTGGTACTTCGTTAGGCAACATAAAAAACGGAGGTCTTACTTGACAGTAAAGACCTCCATAGCAAGTTTATTTATTTATTTACAAGTAAATTTGTATTAGTACTTGACCATAGTTTTCCACGGTTTTAGTGTGGCCTCTCTCCTTAGTCTCCTACTTTATCGAGGAAGCTGAGGTGAGGGAGAGACAGGGAGGGCTGTTTGTATGAGCTCTGTAGGCAGGTCCATCCAAGGAGTATGGCCTCTGCTTCCATGATGTGGACCTGTAGCTGCAGAAAGCCTGCTCCCATGAGATGTGTGACTGGAATAGCCTGCTGACATACTCCGGATGTCTCTGAGCAGCATAGGAGATGACCCTTCTCCCCTGAGCAAGGGTTCATTTCTGGAGGGTGTGGCCCAGGGCCTCCCCTCTTTGATCGCTAGAAAAAGAGCACAGCCAACTTCAGCAGCACTGTAAAGCAAGCCTTCTGACCCACCCCCACTTACAGTCTCCTGGCATCTCTAGGCTTGTTTCCTTACCCACATCCTCTCCTGTAGCTGGCCATCTTCAGTCCAGTCTTCTTCAAGGATCCTCCAGATTACCTGTCTGTCTGACACCATGTCTTTTTCATCTAAACTGAGACTGATTGCACTGACATCACAGGAGGAAAAACATTAAGAACAAATTCATAGAAGAAACACTGGTTACCAAGTAGTGTATAAAATATTTGAATTTTAAGAGCATATCTGTTGAAAGGGCTTCCCTGATGGCTCAGACGGTAAAGAATCTGCCTTCAGTGCAGGAGACCGAGGTTCAGTCCCTGGTTTGGAAAGGTCCCCTGGAGAAGGAAATAGCTACTCACTCCAGTATTGCCTGGAAAATCCCATGAATAGAGGAGCCTGGAGGGCTACAGTCCATGGAATCACAGAGTTGGACATGATTGAGCGACTAACACACACACAAACACATTTGCTGAAAAAAGCATAATTGGTGAACTTACAGGGTGTAAGGAGGACATGTTTATTTCTCTGTATTTTCATTTCACTTACATGTGTGCATAAGGCTTGAGGAAGAAGAGTTTTCCCTTCCATGTTGTCTTTGTAAAGCTTCTCCTTGTCGCAACAAGGCCAAAGTTTGAAATCCCAGCTGGATCTGTACCTGCTTTTATTTTGTGGTTCTGTGACCCCTGCCTGAGATCAGTGAGCCTGTTGGTTAAGAGGTCTGATTCCTGAGGCAGGCGGAAGCCCACGCACTGGGGATCCTCAGGACACTTGGCCTCCTGCTTCCTTACCATAATGCATTGTTCCAGACCTGCCTCTGGGTGCCCTCCATCCCTGCCTCAGGAACAAACCTTGGTTCATCTTTGGATCTTTCCCTCATGGCTGAGATTTAAACTACAGAAAGATTTAGGGCCTCATGATGGCTGAGAGTCCCTTGGACTGCAAGGAGATCCAGCCAGTCCATTCTAAAGGAGATCAGCCCTGGGATTTCTTTGGAAGGAATGATGCTAAAGCAGAAACTCCAGTACTTTGGCCACCTCATGCGAAGAGTTGACTCATTGGAAAAGACTCAGAGGCTGGGAGGGACTGGGGGCATGAGGAGAAGGGGACGACAAAGGATGAGATGGCTGGATGGCATCACTGACTCTATGGACGTGAGTCTGAGTGAACTCCAGGAGTTGGTGATGGACAGGGAGGCCTGGCGTGCTGTGATTCATGGGGTCGCAAAGAGTTGGACACAACTGAGCGACTGATCTGATCTGATGGCTGGGCTATAAGCTATGGAGCAGTTCTGGACCAGGTTTCTGCTTCCCTGCAAAGCAGGAAACTCTTCTGTGGGAACCCACCTCTCAAGGGCCATCTGTGGGCACAGCCTCCTAGGGACTGCTAATGGAGTGCGTCTTCTCTACAGCCTTCCCACTTTGGGCAAGAGCTGGCAGCATCTGCAGTGCTGAGCTCTGAGAGTGGGGAGTATATCTAGGTTTAAGCTTTAGAGACACCAGAAGGCATTTAACATCAACAGCAACAAAACTTCATGTCAGCATTATAAAGAAATTCTCAATGGTGTTTTAAATGAAAAGCAGCACAAATCATCATCAGACCCTTAGAAACTGTGTTAAATGTTGACAAAAGACAGTGAAGAGTTCTTATTTATATAGTTTGTGGACCATATGCATATGAACCTGACTTTTTAGGGTAGTATGGGAAGATTATTTACCATTGAGCCACGAGCAAAGCCCTAATATGGAAAGAAGGTGTTGTTCTCCCATCCTGGAAAAGGCAAAATGTGTACAACAGTCCGAGTCAGCTGTAGATGATGCTGCAGAAGAAATGAATAAAGTGATGGTATGTTACATTTGATGTTAGTTTCAGTGATACAGAATATGAGAATAAGTGAAATGTGACTTAACGTACAACTTTAGATGTAGTGGTGTCTTCTTCATCACTGCTGATATTGATATTATGCCTTCTCTTTTTTCTTTCTTAGTTTTGCCAAGTAGTTGATAATTTATTAGTCTACCCCCAAAATTGTAATTTTTGACTTCATATATCATCTCTATTTTATGTGTTTTACTTCATTGATTTCCACTCTTATTTCTATTATTTCTTTTCTTCAACTTTCTGTTGTTTAATTTGCTATTTTTCTAATGACATGGATGCTTTAGTTCATTTATTTTCAGGCTTTCTTCTTTTTAAATATGTATATTTACACATAAGAATTTTCCTTTAAGCACAACTTGAACTGTATACCACAAAATTTTAATAGTTAATTTCTTCATTTTGATTCATTTGCACGTGGTTTTTGATTTTCATTCAGACTTCATCTTTGATCCATGAGTTGCTTACACATGTTGCTCTGTTTATTTGTAGAGAATCTGTTTATCTGATTTCTAGTTTAATTGGGCCAGGACTAGAAAATTCTGCATGTAAAGAATTATGGGGGCTTCCTTGGCTCAGTGGTAAAAAGAATTTGCCTGCCAATGCAGGAAACTTGGGTTTGATGCCTGGTCTGGGAAGATCCCACATGCTGCAGAGCAACTATTGACCCTGTGCTCTAGAGCCTGGGAGCTGCAACTAGTGAGCCCATGCGCCCTAGAGTCCATGCTCTGCAACAAACCACCGCAGTGAGAAGCCTGCACAGCAGTGAAGACCAGGCACAACCAAAGATAAATGAAAATTATTTTTTTTTTAAATTACGGGGCAGTCCTAAGATGGCGGAGGAATAGGACAGGGAGACCACTTTCTCCCCCCCTAATTCATCAAAAGAACATTTAAACGCTGAGTAAATTCCACAAAACAACTTCTGAATGTCGGCAGAGGACATCAGGCACCCAGAAAAGCAGCCCATTGTCTTCAAAAGGAGGTAGGAAAAAATATAAAAGACAAAAAAAGAGACAAAAGAGGTAGGGATGGAGCTCCGTCCCGGGAAGGGAGTCTTAAAATGAGAGAAGTTTCCAAACACCAGGAAACGCTCTCACTGCCGAGTCTGTGGCGAGCCTTGGAAGCACAGAGGGCAACATAACAGGGAGGAAAAATAAATAAATAATTAAAACCCACAGATTACCAGCCCAAGGAGAAGCAGCGCAGACGCCTGTACCCGCCACTAGCAAGCGGGGGCTGGGCAGGGAGGCGCGGGCTGCATTGCTTACAGTAAGGACAGAGCCTGAATGTCCCAAGGGCAATCTGAGCGAACTGACTTCGGCTAGCAAACCAGACTGTGGGATAGCTACCACGCACAAAGCCCTAAGACACTGCCAGGCCCTCTCACAGAACAAAGGACTGAACAGAGGTAGCCAGCTGCAGACCATCCCCTTCTGGTGACAGGCAGCCAGAGCCGGAAGGGGGCAATCGCAGCCCCAGAGAGACATTATCTACCAAACTGCAAGCAGGCTTCTTTGCTAAGACTTGTTGGAGTTCTGGACATCCGCCTGCAAAGGTGTGCCGGTTGTACACCCAGGAAACCGAGCGCAGGGACGGGGGAGGCGATAAGTCACAGCGACCACGCTCACCAAACACCTCATCACCTGAGCTGCTCAGACCTGGGAAGGGCACAAAACACAGGCCCGACCGAGTTTGCGCCTCTGAGGACTACCCGAGTGCCTGAACCTGAGCAGCTTAGACCTGGGAGGTACATGCAGCCCAGGGCCGGCCTTGGACGGTTCCGGTGGAGCAACCTAGAGCCTAGAGCCTGAGCAGTGTGGGCAGGGAGGGCGCACGCACCGTGAGCGGGCAGACCCAGTGTGGCTGAGGCACTGCGAGCACACGCCAGTGTTACTTGTTTGCAGCGTCCCTCCCTCCCCACAGCACAACTGAACAAGTGAGCCTAAAAAAGTGTGCACCACCGCCCTCTTTTGTCAGGGCAGAAATCAGACACTGAAGAGACCAGCAAACAGAAGAAGCTAAAACACAGGGAACTGCCTTGGAAGTGACAGGTGCAATAGATTAAAACCCTGTCGTTTATACTGACTACATGGGAAGGGGCCTATAGATTTTGAGAAATAGAAGCCGGACCAAGGAACTATCCAAAAATGAACTGACCCCCACACTGCCCACACCACCACCAGAGGAAGTCCTAGATATATTTTTACTATTTTTATGATCATTCTTTTTTTTTCCTTTTAATTTTTAAAAAATTTTAAGTCCTCTATTACTCCTTTAATTTTCATTTTTATAACCTACTATTACTTTGCAAAAAAAAAAAAAAGACCCAATTTTTTTAAAGCAAACTTCATATATATATATATTTTTATATAATTTTTGTTGACTATTTTTTTCTTCTTTTCTTTAATATTGTATTTTTGAAAATCCACCCTCTACTCTAGATTTTAAATCTTTGCTTTTTGGTATTTGTTATCAATTTTGTACCTTTAAGTACCCAATCTTCAATACCCATTTTTACTTGCAAGATTACTGGCTTGACTGCTCTCTCCCCCTTTGGACTCTGCTTTTTCTCCACCAGGTCGCCTCTGTCTCCTCCCTCCCCCTTCTCTTCTCTGCCCAACTCTGTGAATCTGTGTGTGTTCCTGACGGTGGAGAGCACTTAGGGAACTGATTACTGGCTGGATCTGTCTCTCTCCTTTTGATTCCTCCCTTTATATTCCTGGCCGCTTCTGTCTCCTTCCTCCCTCTTCTCTTCTCTGTATAACTCCGTGAACATCTCTGAGCAGTCCAGACTGTGGAGTGCACATAAGGAAGTGATTACTGGCTAGCTTGCTCTCTCCTCTTTTGATTCCACCTCATCTCATTTGGGTCACCTCTAACTCCCTCCTCCCTCTTCTCTTCACTTAACTCTGTGAACCTCTCTGGCTGTCCCTCACTGTGGAGAAACTTTTCATCTTTAACCTAGATGTTTTATCAACGGTGCTGTATAGAAGGAGAAGTCTTGAGACTACCATAAAATTAAGACTGAAAACCAGAAGCAGGAGGCTTAAGTCCAAATCCTGAGAACACCAGAGAACTCCTGACTCCAGGGAACATTAATCGACAGGAGCTCATCAAACGCCTCCATACCTACACTGAAACCAAGCACCACCCAAGGGCCAACAAGTTCCAGAGCAAGATATACCACGCAAATTCTCCAGCAACACAGGAACACAGCCCTGAGCTTCAATATACAGGCTGCCCAAAGTTACTCCAAACCCATTGACATCTCATAATTTACTGGACACTTTATTGCACTCCAGAGAGAAGAAATCCAGCTCCACCCACCAGAACACCAACACAAGCTTCCCTAACCCAGAAACCTTGACAAGCCACCCATACAACCCCACACACAGCGAGGAAACTCCACAATAAAGAGAACTCCACAAACTGCCAGAATACAGAAAGCCACCCCAAACTCAGCAATGTAAACAAGGTGAAGAGACAGAGGAATACCCAGCAGGTAAATGAACAGGATAAATGCCCACCAAACCAAACCAAAGAGGAAGAGATAGGGAATATACCCGATAAAGAATTCCGAATAATGATAGTGAAAATGATCCAAAATCTTGAAATCAAAATGGAATCACAGATAAATAGCCTGGAGACAAGAATTGAGAAAATGTAAGAAAGGTTTAACGAGGACCTAGAAGAAATAAAAGAGAGTCAGTATATAATGAATAATGCAATAAATGAGATCAAAAACACTCTGGAGGCAACAAATAGTAGAATAACGGAGGCAGAAGATAGGATTAGTGAACTAGAAGATAGAATGGTAGAAATAAATGAATCAGAGAAGAAAAAAGAAAAACGAATTAAAAGAAATGAGGACAATCTCAGAGACCTCCAGGACAATATTAAATGCCCCAACATTCGAATCATAGGAGTCCCAGAAGAAGAAGACAAAAAGAAAGACCATGAGAAAATACTTGAGGAGATAATAGTTGAAAACTTCCCTAAAATGGGGAAGGAAATAATCACCCAAGTACAAGAAACCCAGAGAGTCCCAAACAGGATAAACCCAAGGTGAAACACCCCAAGACACATATTAATCAAATTAACAAAGATCAAACACACAGAATAAATATTAAAAGCAGCAAGGGAAAAACAACAAATAACACACAAGGAGATTCCCATAAGGATAACAGCTGATCTTTCAATAGAAATTCCTCAGGCCAGGAGGGAATGGCAAGACTTACTTAAAGTGATGAAAGAAAATAACCTACAGCCCAGATTACTGTACCCAGCAAGGATCTCATTCAATATGAAGGAGAAATCAAAAGCTTTACAGACAAGCAAAAGCTGAGAGAATTCATCACCACCAAACCAGCTCTCCAACAAATGCTAAAGGATATTCTCTAGACAGGAAACACAAAAAGCGTGTATAAACTCAAACCCAAAACAATAAAGTAAATGGCAACGGGATCATACTTATCAGTAATTACCTTAAACGTAAATGGGTTGAATGCCCCAACCAAAAGACAAAGACTGGCTGAATGGATACAAAAACAAGACCCCTATATATGTTGTCTACAAAAGACCCACCTCAAAACAGGGGACACATACAGACTGAAAGTGAAGGGCTGGAAAAAGATATTCCATGCAAATAGAGACCAAAAGAAAGCAGGAGTAGCAATACTCATATCAGATAAAATAGACTTTAAAACAAAGGCTGTGAAAAGAGACAAAGCAGGACACTACATCATGATCAAAGATCAATCCAAGAAGAAGATATAACAGTTATAAATATATATGCACCAAACATAGGAGCATCGCAATATGTAAGACAAATGCTAACAAGTATGAAAGGGGAAATTAACACAGTAATAGTGGGAAACTTTAATACCCCACTCAAACCTATGGATAGATCAACTAAACAGAAAATTAACAAGGAAACCCAAACTTTAAATGATACAATAGACCAGTTAGACCTAATTGATATCTATAGGACATTTCACCCCAACACAATGAATTTCACCTTTTTCTCACAGGAACACGGAACCTTCTCCAGGATAGATCACATCCTGGGCCATAAATCTAGCTTTGGTAAATTCAAAAAAAAATTGAAATCATTCCAAGCATCTTTTCTGACCACAATGCAGTAAGATTAGATCTCAATTACAGGAGAAAAACTATTAAAAATTCCAACATATGGAGGCTGAACAACACCCTGCTGAATAACCAACAAATCACAGAAGAAATCAAAAAAGAAGTCAAAATATGCATAGAAACGAATGAAAATGAAAACAACCCCAAACCTGCGGGACACTGTAAAAACAGTGCTAAGGGGAAAGTTCATAGCAATACAGGCATACCTCAAGAAACAAGAAAAAAGTCAAATAAATAACCTACCTCTACACCTAAAGCAACTAGAAAAGGAAGAAATGAAGAACCCCAGGGTTAGTAGAAGGAAAGAAATCTTAAAAATTAGGGCAGAAATAAATGCAAAAGAAACAAAAGAGACCATAGCAAAAATCAACAAACCCAAAAGCTGGTTCTTTGAAAGGATAAATAAAATTGACAAACCATTAGCCAGACTCATCAAGAAACAAAGGGAGAAAAATCAAATCAATAAAATTAGAATTGAAAATGGAGAGATCACAACAGACAACACAGAAATACAAAGGATTATAAGAGACTACTATCAGCAATTATATGCCAATAAAATGGACAACGTGGAAGAAATGGACAAATTCTTAGAAAAGTACAACTTTACAAAACTGAACCAGGAAGAAATAGAAAATCTTAACAGACCCATCACAAGCACGGAAATTGAAACTGTAATCAGAAATCTTCCAGCAAACAAAGCCCAGATCCAGACGGCTTCACAGCTGAATTCTGTCAAAATAGAGAAGAGCTAACACCTATCCTACTCAAACTCTTCCAGAAAATTGCAGAGGAAGGTAAACTCCAAACTCATTCTATGAGGCCACCATCACCCTAATACCAAAACCTGACAAAGATCCCACAAAAAAAGAAAATTACAGGCCAATGTCACTGATGAATATAAATGCAAAAATCCTTAACAAAATTCTAGCAATCAGAATCCAACAACACATTAAAAAGATCATACACCATGACCAAGTGGGCTTTATCCCAGGTATACAAGGATTCTTCAATATCCACAAATCAATCAATGTAATACACCACATTAACAAATTGAAAAATAAAAGCCATATGATTATCTCAATAGATGCAGAGAAAGCCTTTGACAAAATTCAACATCCATTTATGATAAAAACTCTCCAGAAAGCAGGAATAGAAGGAACATACCTCAACATAATAAAAGCTATATATGACAAACCCACAGCAAACATTATCCTCAATGGTGAAAAATTGAAAGCATTTCCCCTATAGTCAGGAACAAGACAAGGGTGCCCACTCTAATCACTACTATTCAACGTAGTTTTGGAAGTTTTGGCCACAGCAATCAAAGCAGAAGAAGAAATAAAAGGAATCCAAATTGGAAAAGAAGTAAAACTCTCACTGTTTGCAGATGACATGATCCTCTACATAGAAACCCCTAAAGACTCCACCAGAGAACTACTAGAGCTAATCAATGAATATAGAAAAGTTGCAGGATATAAAATTAACACACAGAAATCCCTTGCATTCCTATACACTAATGATGAGAAAATAGAGAAATTAAGGAAATAATTCTGTTCACCATTGCAATGAAAAGAATAAAATACTTCGGAATATATCTACCTAAAGAAACTAAAGACCTATATATAGAAAAGTATAAAACACTGGTGAAAGAAATCAAAGAGGACACTAATAGATGGAGAAATACACCATGTTCATGGATTGGAAGAATCGATATAGTGAAAATGAGTATACTACCCAAAGCAACCTATAGATTCAATGCAATCCCTATCAAGCTACCAACGGTATTCTTCACAGAGCTAGAACAAATAATTTCACAATTTGTATGGAAAAACAAAAAACCTCGAATAGCCAAAGCAATCTTGAGGAAGAAGAATGGAACTGGAGGAATCAACCTGCCTGACTTCAGGCTCTACTACAAAGTCACAGTCTTCAAGACAGTATGGTACTGGCACAAAGACAGAAATATAGATCAATGGAATAAAATAGAAAGCCCAGAGATAAACCCATGCACCTAAAGACCCCTTATCTTTGACAAAGGAGGCAAGAATATACAATGGAGAAAAGACAATCTCTTTAACCAGTGGTGCTGGGAAAAGTGGTCAACCACTTGTAAAAGAATGAAACTAGAACACTTTCTAACACCATACACAAAAATAAACTCAAAGTGGATTAAAGATCTAAACAGTAAGACCAGAAACTATAAAACTCCTAGAGGAGAACATAGGCAAAACACTCTCCAACATAAATCACAGCAGGATCCTCTATGACCCACCTCCAAGAATACTGGAAATAAAAGCAAAAATAAACAAATGGGACCTAATTAAAATAAAAGCTTCTGCACAACAAAGGAAACTCTAAGCAAGGTGAAAAGACAGCCTTCAGAATGGGAGAAAATAATAGCAAATGAAGCAACTGACAAACAACTAATCTCAAAAATATACAAGCAACTCCTACAGCTCAATTCCAGAAAAATAAACGACCCAATCAAAAAATGGGCCAAAGAACTAAATAGACATTTCTCCAAAGAAGACATACAGATGGCTAACAAACACATGAAAAGATGCTCAACATCACTCATTATCAGAGAAATGCAAATCAAAACCACTATTAGGTACCATTTCATGCCAGTCAGAATGGCTGCCATCAAAAAGTCTACAAACAAGAAATGCTGGAGAGTGTGCAGAGAAAAGGGAACCCTCTTACACTGTTGGTGGGAATGCAAACTAGTACAGCCACTATGGAGAACAGTATGGAGATTCCTTAAAAAACTGGAAATAGAACTGCCTTATGACCCAGCAATCCCACTGCTGGGCATACACACCGAGGAAACCAGAATTGAAAGAGACACGTGTACCCCAATGTTCATCGCAGCACTGTTGATAATAGCCAGGACATGGAAGCAACCTAGATGTCCATCAGCAGATGAATGGATAAGAAAGCAGTGGTACATATACACAATGGAGTATTACTCAGCCATTAAAATGAATACATTTGAATCAGTTGTAATGCGGTGGATGAAACTGGAGCCTATTATACAGAGTGAAGTAAGCCAGAAAGAAAAACACCAATACAGTATACTAAGGCATATATATGGAATTTAGAAAGACGGTAACGATAATAACCCTTTTTGTGAGAGAGCAAAAGAGACACAGACGTATAGAACAGTCTTTTGGACTCTGTGGGAGAGGGAGAGGGTGGGATGATTCGGGAGAATGGCATTGAAACATGTATAATATCATGTAAGAAACAATTCGCCAGTCCAGGTTTGATGCAGGATACAGGATGCTTAGGGCTGGTGCACTGGGATGACCCAGAGGGATGGTACAGGGAGGGAGGTGGGAGGGGGGTTCAGGAAGGGGAACATGTGTACACCTGTGGCAGATTCGTGTTGATGTATGACAAAACCAATACGATATTGTAAAGTAAAAAAATAATAATAAAGAAATGATAAATGGTTTAAAAATTTTAAAAAGTATGAACAAAGAAGAGATACGACAAATAGAAAATAACTAGCAAGGTGATAGACTTTAATCATAAAAAATTGCATTTTTTATAAATAGTCTAAACACACCAGTTAAAAGACCAAGATTGTCATATGAAAAAAGCAAGACAAAACTAAACACATGACAGAAATCCAAAATACAGGAAGCAAAATTGACAGAACTAAAGGGGAAAACAGACAATTGAGTAGTAATAGTTGGGGACTTAGATACCCCACTTTTGCTATGGCATTTGGAAAGAAGTAAACTATATATTTTTAGATATTATCTTCTTATACATACAAATTCTAAGCAGTCCACTTTTTTAAAATACAGAATAAATGAATTTAGGGAGGTTGTAGGATATCAGATCAATAGGTTGTTACTGTTCTGTTGCCAAGTCATGTCCGACTCTTTGCAACCCCATGGACTGGAGAACACCAGGCTCCTCTGTCCTCAGCTGTCTCTCAGAGATTGCTCAAATTCATGTCCTTTGAGTCAGTGATGCTACTGAACCATCTCATTCTCTGCCACTCCCTTCTTTTGCCTTCCATCTTTCCCAACATCAGAGTCTTCTCTAGTGAGTCAGGTCTTCACATCAGGTGGCCAAAGTGTTGGAGCTTCAGCAACAGTCCTTCCAAATGAATATTCAGTGTTGATTTCCTTTAGAATTGTCTGGTTTGATTTCCTTGCAGTCCAAGGGACTCTCAGGAGTCTTCTCCAGCACCACAATTCTAAAGTATCCATGTTTTGACTCTGCCTTCTTTATGGTCCAACTCTCACATGCCTACATGACTACTGGAAAAACCATAGCTTTGACTATACAAACATTTGCTGGCAAAGTGATGTCTCTACTTTTTAACACACAGTCTAGATTTGTCATAGCATTCCTTCCAACGAGCAGGCATCCTTCAGTTTCATGGCTGCAGTCACCATCTGCAGTGATTCTGGAGCCCAAGCAAAGAGAATCTGTTACTGCTTGCATTTTTCCCCCTTCAGTGATAAGACTGGATGTCATAATCTTCGTTTTTTTCAACGTTGAGTTTCACACCAGCTTTTCCACTCTCCTCTTCCACATTCATCAAGAGTCTCTTTAGTTCCTCTTCACTTTCTGCCATTAGAGTGGTATCATCTGCATGTCTGAGGTTGTTGGTATTTCTCCCAGAAATCTTGATTCCAGCTTCTGATTCATCCAGCCCAGCATTTCATATGATGTACTCTGCACAGAAGTTAAATAAGCAGGGTGACAACATACAGCTTGGTCGTACTCCTTTGCCAGTTTTGAACCAGACTATGAACCAGACCGTTGTTCCGTGTCTGGTTCTAACTATTGCTTCTTGAACTGCATACAGGTTTCATCAGGAGACAGGTAAGATGTTTCGGTACTCCCATCTCTAAGAATTTTCTGCCGTTTGTTGTGACCCACACAGTCAAAGGCTTTAGTGTAATCAATGAAGCAGAATTATATGTTTTTTTCTGGAATGCCCTTGCTTTCTCCATGATTCAGTGAATATTGGTAATTTGATCTCTGGTTTTTCTGCCTCTTCGAAAGCCAGCTGAAACATCTGAAAGTTCTCAGTTCACATACTGTTGAAGCCTAGCTTGAAGGATGTTGAGCATACCGTTGTTAGCATGTACAATGAGTGCAATTGTATGATAGTTTGAACATTGTGGCTCAGTGGTAAAGAATACTCCTGCCAATGCAGGAGACATGGGTTTACTCTCTGGGTTAGGAAGATCCCCTGGAAATCCAGTGTTCTTGTCTGTGAAATCCTATGAACAGAGGAGCCTGGCAAGCTACAGTCTGTGGGGTCTCAAGAGTCAGACACAACTTAGCAACTAAACATCAGATACAGAAATATTTTATTTCTATATACTAACAGTGAAGAGTCTTAAAATTAAGACAATTTCATTTATAATAGCATCAAAAATAATAAAATATTTAATACTTATATACAAACTTAACAAAAGTAATACTATAAACTAAAAATGACAAATCATTATCAAAAGAAATTAAAGAACTAAGTATATAGAATCTGTCCCATGCTCATAAATCAGAAAACACAAATGAGAATGGCAGTACTCCCTAAATTGATCTGTGGATTCAACACAGTCCCCATCAAAATCACAATTTACTTTTTTGCAGAAATTGGCAAGCTGGTCTTAAAATTCACATGGAAATAAAAAGGATCCAGAATAGCCAGTCTCAGTGTTTTAAAAGGAGACCAGCATTGGAAGACTGACAGTTCCCAATATCAAAAACTTTCTACAAAGCTTTAGTAATCAAGTAACTCTGCAGTGTGGATAAGTGGGGAAGAATTTATATTCCAGAAATAGAACTTTACATGTATTGTAAATTGATTTTGACAAGGGTGCCAAGACTGTTAAATGGAGAAAGAATAATCTTTGCAACAGATGGTGATGCTAAGACAGCTAGATATCCACATGTAAAAGAATTAAGTTGGATCTCTACCTCATACCCTACACAAAAATTAATACAAAGTGTGTCATAGAACTAAATGTAAATGTAACAAAGCTAAGTTATAAAACCTTACAGGAAAACAGTGGAATATATCTCCATTTTTGCAGTGGTTTTTGTGCAGTGGTTTCTTAGATATAGCTCTAAAAGTAAAAGTGACCAAAAAACATATACAAATTGGATTACATAAAAATTAAAAACTTTTGTGCTGCAAATGACACCATCAAGAAAATGAAAAGATAGCCCACAGAATGGAAGCAAATATTTGCAAATATCTCCTAAGAAACTTACATCCATCATGTATGAAGAATTCTTACAGCCTTTTAAATTTTACTGTGTGCATAAGTGCAGGGTTTCCTCATCTCTCCTTGTTGACATTTCATAATCAATCAATTTCTTTTTTAAAATTTTGGGTTTTACCCATTTTTTGTCCATATTCTTCAGATATTCCTACACTCTATTTTCCAAATATTGCCACTTCTAGTTATGCCCTACATATCTGTTTTTCTTTTTCTTTTTATAGCTCTGTCTTTTAAAATGTTCTAAATATGTATTCTTTCTTGCTGAATTCTGAGCTAAATTGTCAATCTTATCTTGTCAGTCATGAAGGGATTTTGTCTCCCTAGCCAAGCTGTTACCTATGTTTATTGCTAATATTTTCTCTCATTTTTCTATATGATTATCTCATTTTGCTAGTATCTTGCCATATCGCTCTACATATACTCCATTATGCTTATTTTTAATTCTTGGTTTAACTTTTCCAGCTTCAGGAGTGCACTGTTCCGTATATAAAGCAATTCTAGCTCTGCCAGCTACTTAAAATTTGCAGTTTATACAGATGAAATAAAATTTCAGAAAACATAGGACAAAATGATTGTATAAGAGGATCTTGTAAAAGTGTAATTGAATTAGAACATGAGGGTTTTGTTTCGCACAGAGGGTAGGCAGGAAAGCAGAGCAGAGACGTTGGTAAAGGTGTGGGGGTCGAACACGGAGCCAGCCTGGCCCAAGCGGCAGAGACGTGGGGAGCCACGGTTAAGGCTGACGCCAGGTAACAGGGACTTTCATAACCCTGAGGTAAAGATTGGGGAAGAGTGGGCAGGCTCTCCCACGCACACTTTCACCACATGCCTGGTTCTGTGCTAGGCTATATGAGGATACACAGTGCGTGTATGACATAACCTTTGTTGTTAGAGTACTGATTATCTTGTTGAGGAAATAAGATAGGTGTCAGATAAGTAGGGAGCACTCTGAAAAATAATTTATATTACATTATATTATAGAATTCTCTTAAGCTGTTGAGTGAGACAGCCTGTACAAACGTGATTAGCAATGGAAGAACCTAAAGGACTGCATACTGAGGAGGGTTCACTTTTAAGACAAACTATACCTTGGATCCTGAGGAGAACATTAAAGAAATCTGTGGATATCAGATCTTGAGTGCGTGCTTTTTATTGTTAGAGCAGGGACCAGAGCCAAATGCCTTGGATTCAAATGAGGTTCCAAGTGTGCCTTTAGGCATGTTATTATGCTTTCTGTGCCGTAGTGTCCTCGCCTGTAAAATGAAGATAATAGCTCCTAACTCATGAGGCAGATCTACTCACATACCTTTGCCACTACAGTTTGCCTTCTAAATTGAAGAGCATTTATCAGTGGGAATTTGGGGAGAGAAGGAGAAGATTCAGAATTAGAGAGGCAGGTAGTGTTGCAGGAAGAAAGGGATCTGACCATTTGGTTCCTTGCCTGCCTCCTCCTAGACTGTAAGCTTTATCTGAGTGGAGACTTGCCCCCTTACCTCCCAGTACCGGACTCAGCGTGGGACATACACTTGGCACTCAGAAATTTTATTTGCTGAATAGCTAATGAATGCATTTTATGTGTAACTTTAGATATAAATCAGTGTAATAAGTCTGTATATTTGGGTATTTTGTATATATATTGGGTATATTGGTATATTTGTCTAAATAATTTTGATGATTAATTTTTTAACAAGCAGAAATTAACTGTAGCACTTTAAATTGTCTTTGAATATTTGTGACCATTTTCTTTTTGTTTTTACAGACCAGTTGGAATGCCAAAAATGGAAAAAGTTTACTTACATAATCCTAGTTCTGAAGAAACTATTACTTTAGTATCAATATCTGCTACCACATCACATTTTCACGCATCATTTTTTCAAAATAGGGTAAGTTTCTCCACTACATTTGACGTTTCTTGAGTTTGAAAGTCTAGATGTTTTTATTTATCTTATTGTAACTAAAATCTAATTTGAATGTTCCATATTTATTCTGGACTTCAGTTTGCCCCATTTCCTGAAAATTACCACTTCTGCTCTTCAGCACACATTGGTTTTCTTAACATGAAACAGCCTGACAAATCAGCTTTGAAACTTAAGCACGCTGGAAAATGCAGTATTGACGTCTTCAGTTGGTTTTCCTTTCCTTCCTAATAATAGGTAAATCCTCAGCGCTGTGTTGGTTCTCTTTTTGTGAGTAATAAAGCACCAGAAACACCCACCCATTAGCTTGTGGTTCTGTAAGTCACCTTTCAGTGGGTTCTTTGCTCCAGCTTTAGTAAGGTTTTAATTAAGATGTCAGCTGGGCTGAGTCCTTGACTTGAGATTTGGGAAATCCACTTCCAGATTCATTCACACTGTCAGCAGACGTCAGTTCCCTGTGCTTGTAGGACTGAGGTTTCATTGCTGGCTGTTGGCCAGAGACCTTTCCCGGTTCCCTGAGGCACCCACTCTCCTCGTCACCATCTTCAAACCAGCGCTTGTGTGTCACATCTTGTTCATGCTCCAGAAATCTTTGGCTTCCTCTTCCACCACCAGTGGAGAAAACTCTGCTTTCATCATGTCATTAGGTCAAGACCACCTGGCAGTCTCCTTATTTTATTAACTTAGAGTGAGCTGACTGATAATCTCATTGTATCTGCAGAATCCTTTTTATCAAATAATGCAAATCACAGGTGTGACATCTCCCCACATCCACAGTCACAAAGTGAGGGCAGGAAATTTGGGGGCCTGTTTAGAATCCTACACACGCATCCTCTAAAATTTTACTTATAATCATTTTTATAGATACTGTGCAAACTTGTTTCTATAAAAAAAAAACCTTGACAAAAAATTGATATGAATAAATTTTGAATTTGAGAGAATGCATTAAGCTTTAATACATAGACTTCCAAAATAATTACCTAAATAGCAAATATCAGAGGAAAGTAAATTAATGAAGTCTAATTTCATCTTCCCAGGATTTTCCCTGACTCCTTTGAAGAGATAAAACTAAATAATTAATTTTTAGGGTATAAATTTTCATCAGTTATTTCAATTTTTGCATTTCTTTCTAAAATCCTATTTCATCACGTTGTCCTTAAGTAGCACCTTCTAGTGTAAAAACAAGGCATATAATCTTGACATTTTTTAAATTGAAAACTATCTTGTAAACAAGGAATGGATAAGTTGGCATATTTTGATGGTAAAGTTTTAATTTGCTTATTGTGCTGAGTTGTTCTTTGTTTATTTTTGTAAATATACTGATGGTCTGAGCACTTGAATCCCAGTGCTAGGAGAAACGTGTGTGTATATTCATTTGGCCTGGTACCCACGTTCCACCAATGAAGAGCTGGACCCTGATGGCTTTGCCTGTCGTCCTGCAGTTAGTGACAGGAATCAGTGTGAAGGTCTAGGTATGCCGCTGGCTTCCCTAGGGATTTGTGTCATAAGAAGCTGTGGTGTGGCTCATGTATGTTAGTCTGTGTATGGAGACACACTTAGGTACAAATGGAATCATCCAGCTTTCAGGCATTGCCCAAGTGTAGAGACATGCTGGGTTAAAAGGCAAAATAGTAAAGTGACATGAAAGCAGTTTAAAAGTAGTTTACAACTACACTACAGATTTTATTTTTATCTTGTTAACTTAATTTGCTAGTTCAAGCAGTGTTTTGTTGTTTCTAAGCATCAAGCTTCATCCTTGTTAAAGGCCGGGGTTTTTACATTTTTAATGTTCCTGTCACAATACACAGCAGCCAAATAGATAGCAGAGTTACAGATAGGTTCTTAAGGGGCCGTGTAGACAGTGCAGACCAAGTGGCCAGCGAGGTGACCTGCAGAGCACACGGCCCATCCAGAGGGACCAGCCCTTACTCCACTCTAGCCAGCGGTGGCCACAGGGGAATGTAAGCTCATGCACAGTTATGATTTTCCAAGAAGAGTCAGAAGTAGGGACTTGTGTATGATAATCTCCTGATATTTACAAATGATAAATGAAGTCAATTTTGAAAGACAATGTAGACCAAAGAAAACTAGTTAAAGGTCACCAATTTGACATTTCTGGACTGGCTCTCCTAGGGACTTATTTCAACACATGAATCTTAGGCAAACAGAATAGTCTCTCTGAAAGTTCTTCAAAAGATAAACTCAATGTGTATGTAGTCAAAGAACAAGTTAAAAGCCAGTCTGTGTTTTCCACTGTCAGGAGGTGGAATTAAACAATAAAATAATTTACACCTATCAGAATTTACGTTTAGGTACTCTAGATTTAGCTTGAAAGGAGATAGCCAAAATCTGTGCTGTCTTAAGTTGTTATTTTCTTATTCTTCTTGATTTTCATCTTTATTCCCTACAGTAAGATACTGACTTCAGAAGCTCAAGAAGTGGAAAGGTGGAATTAACTCTTGAGAAGAGGGAACCTTATTTCTCTTCCACTTAATTTTATGCCTATCATTGGAGCCTTTGGGGAAAAATAAAGAGAGTTTCTCATGTCCAAGAGAGCAGGCCCTTTCTATATATTTATCCTAAGTCTAGTTGTCTTGTCATCTTTAGAATTCCTGGTCAGATCATATTTCTTTGAGAATAAAACATTTTCTGTAACTCACTTAGGTTTTTGATTATTAACCAGTATCATACATGCATTAACTAACCAGTAGGAAACACAAAAAAGAGTAGTCATTATTTAAAAGGCCAAGTGTTACACAACCATTTTTTTTAACCCCATATAAATAATACATATTACCTGGAAGTCAAGAACAAGGGTAATAAAAGGAATGTGGTTGTGTGACAATTTATTTTTCTATATATAACTCCTAATAATTATTTGTGGTTATAATTATGTTGATTAACTGTAATTGTCTAATTATAATTAAAATTACATAATATTAAAACTGCAATTGAGACCTATTCATCTCCATGTCTAGACCTATTCATCTCCATGGCTAGACTGCATATTGACCATAAAATACATAATGTATGGCTTGTTATAAAGAATACAGATATTTTTAGTACTCTGTAATAGTCAAATTTTGATTAAGATAAGATTTGGGTCCCTTATTAGTAAGCAAACAAGAACTATTTTTCCTTGGTCGTATAGAACTTTTTGTTTGATTACCTTTTTGGGTTAATTAAAGATTAACTAGGATAACTTTGCTTCAACCCATGGCTAAAATGAAGTTTTTACTCATTTAGTTATGTCCAACCTAGATAGCATATTCAAAAGCAGAGACATTACTTTGCCAACAAAGGTTCGTCTAGTCAAGGCTATGGTTTTTCCTGTGGTCATGTATGAATATGAGAGTTGGACTGTGAAGAAGGCTGAGCACCGAAGAATTGATGCTTTTGAAGTGTGGTGTTGGAGAAGACTCTTGAGAGTCCCTTGGACTGCAAGGAGATCCAACCAGTCCATTCTGAAGGAGATCAGCCCTGGGATTTCTTTGGAAGGAATGATGCTAAAGCTGAAACTCCAGTACTTTGGCCACCTCATGCGAAGAGTTGACTCATTGGAAAAGACTCTGATGCTGGGAGGGATTGGGGGCAAGAGGAGAAGGGGACGACAGAGGATGAGATGGCTGGATGGCATCACTGACTCGATGGACGTGGGTCTGAGTGAACTCCGGGAGTTGGTGATGGACAGGGAGGCCTGGCGTGCTGCGATTCATGGGGTCGCAAAGAGTGAGACATGACTGAGCATCTGATCTGATCTGATTTTAGTATGTGTAATAATCTCTTCTCATGGGTTGAAGGTCATTACTGGCAATTAATCATACTTTTTAATTATATATAAAGACCTGAACATTTTTAATTCTATTTCAGCTTAAATTCTGGTATCCATGCATGTTATTGGAAATTGAACAAAATGTGGTAGAGTCAGTAATATGCAAATATTATTATACAGATAATAAAAAGAATCAGATTTGTATCTGTTTATATGGAATAATATGTTAATATGTAAAAAAAAAAGCACATTGTAGAATAGAATACCATGCCATTTTTTATAAAATGTAAAAAATGTTCCCTCAAACAGCATTCATCCCCTTAAACAGCCTGTCTCCAATTTCCCCACCACCCAGAGTCTGATAGCCAACATTCTGCTCTCTGCTTTTATAAGTTCTATGTGTTTAGGTTGCACGTAGAAGTGATTGTTTTTCACTGTCTATCTCACTTAGCATAATGTCCTCACGGCCCTCCATATCACAAATGGCAGGATTTTTTTTGTTGTTATGGCCAAATAATATTCCATGGATTGAATATACAACACAACTTCTTTATCCTTTCGTGTGTTGCCAGACACTTAAGTTGTTCCCGTATCTTAACTATTGTGAATAATGCTGCAGTAAACGTGAAAGTGCATGTATCTCTTCAATATCCTGTTTTCATTTCCTTTGGCTTTATACACAAGTGGGATTATTGGATTATATGGTGATTCTATTTTTAATTTTTTGAGGATCTCTATACGCTCTTGCCTGGAGAATCCCAGGGACGGGGAAGCCTGGTGGACTGCCGTCTATGGGGTCGCACAGAGTTGAACACGACTGAAGCGACTTGGCAGCAGCAGCAGCATACTGTTTTCCATGGTGGCTGAAACAATTTACAGTCTTACCAACAGTATGAAAGGACATCCACATCCTTACCAGGACTTTTCTGTTAATGACAGTTGTGAGCTGATATCTCATTGTGGTTTTGATTTGCATTTCCTGGTAATCAGTGATATTGAACATCATTACATGTATCTGTTGGCCATTTAGATGTCTTCTTTGGAAAAATGGTGGGTTAGTTCCTCTGTGCATTTTAAAATCAGATTGGTTTTTTGTTATTGAGTTGTGTAAGTTCTTTATATATTGTGGGTATTACCCTCTTATCCATTATCTGGTTTGCACATATTTTTGTTTATTTATTTTCGGCTGTGCTGGTCTTTGTTTCTGCATATGGGCTTTCTCTAGTTGCACTAGGTAGGGGCTGCTCTCTAGTTGTGGTGCACAGGCCTCTCACTGAGATGGCTTTTCTTGTTGCAGAGCACAGGCTCTTGAGTGTTCAGTTCAGTCGCTCAGTCGTGTCCAACTCTTTGCAACCCCATGGACCGCAGCATGCCAGGCCTCCCTGTCCATCACCAACTCCCAGAGTTTACCCAAACTCGTGTCCATTGAGTCGGTGATGCCATCCAACCATCTCATCCTCTGTCATCCCCTTCTGCTCCTGCCTTCAATCTTTCCCAGCATCAGGATCTTTTCAAATGAGTCAGTTCTTTGCATGGGTGGCCAAAGTATTGGAGTTTCAGCTTCATCGTCAGTCCTTCCAATGAACACCCAGGACTGATCTCCTTTTGGATGGACTGGTTGGATCTCCTTGCAGTCCAAGGGACTCTCAAGAGTCTTCTCCAACACCACAGTTCAAAAGCATCAATTTTTCTGCACTCAGCTTTCTTTATAGTCCAACTCTCACATCCATACATGACCACTGGAAAAACCATAGCCTTGACTAGATGGACCTTTGTTGGCAAAGTAATGTCTCTGCTTTTGAATATGCTGTCTAGGTTGGTCATAACTTTCCTTCCAAGGATTCAGCGTCTTTTAATTTCCTGGCTGCAGTCAGCATCTGCAGTGATTTTGGAGCCCCCAAAAATAAAACCAGCCACTGTTTCCACTGTTTCGCATCTATTTGCCATGAAGTGATGGGACCGGATGCCATGATCTTAATTTTCGGAATGTTGAGCTTTAAGCCGACTTTTTCACTCTTGTCTTTCACTTTCATCAAGAGGCTCTTCTTCACTTTCTGCCATAAGGGTGGTGTCATCTGCATATCTGAGGTTATTGATATTTCTCCCGGCAATCTTGACTCCAGCTTGTACTTCTTCCAGCCCAGCATTTCTCATGATGTACTCTGCATATAAGTTAAATAAGCAGGGTGACAATATACAGCCTTGACGTACTCCTTTTCCTATTTGGAACCAGTCTGTTGTTCCATGTCCAGTTCTAACTGTTGCTTCCTGACCTGCATACAGGCTTCTCAAGAGGCAGGTCAGGTGGTCTGGTATTCCCACCTCTTTCAGAATTTTCCAGTTTATTGTGATTCACACAGTCAAAGGCTTTGGCATAGTCAATAAAGCTAGAGTGTTCAGGTTTTGGTAATTTGGTGCATTGACTCAGTAGTTGCGACTCATGGACTTTAGAGCATGGGCTCAGTAGTTGTGATATAAGAGTTAATTTGCCCCTTGGCATGTGGAATCTTTCTGGACCAGGGATTGAACCTATGTCCCCTGCATTGGCAAGTGGATTCTTAACCACTGGACCACTAGGGAAGTCCAGTTTGCAAATATTTTTTCCCATTCCATAGGTTGCCTTTTCATTTCATTGATAATTTCTTTTGCTATGTAGAAGCTTTTTAATGCATTCTCTTACTGATTTTTTGCTTTTGTTCCTTCTGCTTTTGATATCATATTGTCATCATTGTACAGACCAGTGTCAAGGAGTTTTTTCCCTATGTTCTTCTAGGAGTTTTATCCCTGTTTTCTTCTAGGAGTTTAGTGGTATGAGGTTATATATTTTAAATCTTTAATCCATTTTGAGTTATTTTGGAGAGTGCTGTAAAATACGGGTCCAGTTTCATTTTTCTATGTGTGGTTATCCAGTTTTCCTAACACCATTTATTAAAGATACAACCTTTCCCTATCGAGTATTCTTGGCTCCCGTGTGAAATATTAAATGAACAGTATATGCAGGGGTTTATTTCTGGACTCTGTTTGTCCGTTGGTCTACATGTCTGCCTTTATGCCAGAACCATACTGTTTTAGTTTCTTTACCTTTAAGGTGTGCTTGGAAAGCAGGAAGTATGATGCCTTCAACTTTGATATTCTTATGATTGTTTTCTATTTCTGTGCAAATTTTAGGATTGTTTATTTCTGTTTAAACTGTCATTGGTTTTGATAAAGATTGCGTTGAATCTGTAGATGGGTTTGCTTAGTATGGAAAGTTTTAAAATACTAACTTTTCTGAGCCACAAACAAAGGTTATCTTCCCATTTGTTTGTGTCTTACAGTTTCTTTTATCAAGGTCTTACAGTTTTCATCATACAGATCTTTCGCCTCCTTGGATAAATTTATTACTAAGTATTATTTTTGATACTACTATGAATAGAAAAGCTTTTTTTCTTCTTCAAACGTTGCATTATTGGTGTATAGCCTGTACACCAGTATACCAGTACATTGGTTTCTATGTGTTGATTTTATCTCCTGCATCTTTACAGAATTTGTTGGTTAGTTGTAGTAGTTTTTTGTTGAGTCTTCAGGATGTTCTCTATGTAATATTGTATCATCTGCAAATAACAACTTTTTCTCTTATTTTCCACTTCTGATGCCTTTTATTCGTTGTCTTGCCTCAATTGCTTTAACTTAGGCCTTCCAGTACTGTGTTGAATAAGAGTGGGCACCCTTGTCTTGTTTCTGATCTTAAAGAAAAACTCAAATTTTCATCACTGAGTGTGATGTTAGCTTTGGGTGTTTGTATGTGGTCTTGATTATATCAGAGTATGCTTCTTCTGTACTCAGTTGAAGGTTTTTATCATGAGATATATTTTTGTCAAGTACTTTTTTGTTGTGTGGCGGGATTTACTTTGCTGATAATTTTTGAGAATTTCTATGTCTATATTCATCAGGGATATTGTTTATAGTTTTCTTGTAGTGTCCTTGTCTGGCTTTGGTATCAAGGTAATGCTGGCCTCATAAAATGAGTTTGGAAATGTTCCCTTCTCTTAATTTTTGAAGAATTTGAGAAAGACTGGCATCAATTCTTCTTTAAGTATTTGATAGAATTCACCAGAGAAGCCATCTGGTCCTGGAGTTTTCTGTTTGGGGAGGTTTTTGATTACTTATTTGATTTCCTTACTTATTATTGGTCTACTGAGATTTTCTATTTCTTCCTGATTCAGTCTTGGTAGGTTGTGTGTTTCTAGGAATTAATCCACCAGGCTGCTCTCCTCTCTTCCCCCCAACCCAGGAGAGGTCACTGTCTCATGCAGTATTGCCTCAGCATGGGTTGGGGAGTTGGCCCTGGGAAAATTCCTCTTACTGTCTCCACTGCAACCAGGTTCTTTTTTTTTTTTTTTTGCTTCCAGTGGCATGCTGGAATACCTCCTTGGGAAAGGTAGACTCTGCAAGCTGTCTCTTGTCCAGTGGTATCTTCCCAGGTCAGCACTCTGCAGGTTCTTTCCCAGCTGCAACTAGACAGGATGGGGTCGGTTCATTGGTTCCGCAGCCTGTGCAGAAGTCTGTTTGCCTGTTTCCAGGTACACAGGTGGGCAGGATGGCTCCCAGGTCTTCAGGTGTATGGCAACAGATCCCACAAGTCCCACAGAGGCACTTCTGCTGTGGATGGATATCTAATATGTTAAAGGGAACAAAAGGGAGGACTGTCTTACACCACCAGATTTAAATAGGAGGGTCAGGGAAGACTTCATTCAGAAGGTGACAACTGAAGACTGAAGGAGATGTATACAGGGAAGTGGAATATATGGAGGACATTTCATACAGAGGGCTCAGTCAGTGAGGTCTCTGATATGAAAGCATGACTAGTGTGCAGGGGACCATGTGGCTAGACCAGAGTGAGCAAGGGTGAGGGGGGGAGTAAAGGGGTTGTGGGAGGGGACAGGCTGTGAAGGGCCTTATACGGTGTAATAAGGATTTGGGCTCTGATCCTGAATGACATGGGAAGCTATCACAGGTTTTGAGCAGCGAAATGAATGATAGCGTTATGTTTTATAAAGGATCACTGTTTATCAGAGATAGAGTCAAGAAGGGCAAGGGGAGAATAAAGGACACTAGTTATCTTGGCTGTTGCAGAATATCAGGGTTATTATTAGTTTTAGATTATTATTATTATAAACTAATATCAGAATATCAAGATTGCTCTAAGCAGAGAAGAAATGAAGAAAGCTGTCAGATCTGGGATGTATTTTGAAGACAGCAGCAGAGTTTTCTGAGGTGGGATTGAGAGGAAGTGAAGCATCAAGAGTGACTCCAGAGATTTTGTCTTGAGCAGCTGGGAGGACGGAGTTGCCATCAACTGAGATGGGAAAGGCTGAGAGTAGAGCAGGTTTCAAGAGTGTAGCCAGTGGTTCAGTTTTGGACGGATTAGATTTGGCGTATCTCCTGGACGTCCAGGTGGAGGTGCAAAGTAAGCAATTGATATTTAAGTTTGGTGTGTGAGGGAAAGGACTAGGCTTAAAACAGAAGTGTAGGCAACACTGTAAATCAACTATACTTCAATTAAAAAATTAATTTAAAAAAAAAGTAGCTTTACAGTGATCCCCTGTCCCCCTGCAGCCACTGCTCTCAAAGGAAAAGGAGATGCATTCACTGGAGGGAGGACTATTCAGAGGCTTTCATTTGTTGGTTTGTTTTCACATTCTGGTTTGAGTTTTTCCAATTAAAATCAAGAAATCTAGGGGAAAAAAAAGACAAAGTGTAGGAGTCACTGGTAAAGATGGGAAGCCCAGACCTAGGTGAGATCACCAAGGGAGCAGGTGGTCAGGGACTGATGTGGTACAAAGATGAATAACTTCACTGCAAATAATTTAAAACTGAAGTTAGCATGCGATGTGCTGCCTTCATTGCCTTTTCCTACTGTTTTCTTTTTTCTTTAGTCATACTAAATTTATTTTAAAGTGTGCCACAAAGGGAACAAAAAGATAAATTGCAGCAAATCTGATGAATTTTTACAAGAAGATTACATTCCTGAACCTGAGTTTATTGTTCTGTTTCCTCACCGATCTGTTACATCCTTAAGTGTCTTTTGGAAGTAGATTTTCCTTGTTATTTAGAAAATGAAAAAAAAAAAGGAAATAATTGTTCTGTGTATTTCTTCAGGCATCTTTTTTTTTCTTTAGTTGAAGGGTAATTGGTTTACAATATTGTGTTGGTTTCTGCCATATATCATCCTAAATCAGCCATAGATAAGCATGTGTCCCCTCTCTCGAACCTCCCTCCACCTTCCACCCCATCCCACCCCTCTGGGTTGTCTCAGAGCAGCAGGTGTGAGTGCCCTGCGTCATACAGGAGATCCCCACTGGCTGGCTGTTTCCCATGCGGTAGTGTATATGTCTCAAATTGTCCCTCCCTCTCCTTCCTCCGTTGTGTCCAGTTTTCAAGTCTTTAAGTAATAAAGAGTTGATTGGATATTGGGAACTATCAGAGAACCTGTACTCTTGTATCCAGGCTCCTTTTCCCCCTAGGATATAAATGACATCGTGAAGTAAAAGCTTCATCTTCCTTTTTACTCTTGGTCATTCTGTCTGGGGTTTTATCAGTTTTGCAGACCTTTTTGAAGCATCAGCTTTTGGTTTTCCTGATTTTTCCATTTTCTATTCCATTATTTTCAGCTCTTGTCTGTTTTAGTCTTCTTTTGCTTATTTTGGGTTTAATTTATTCTTTTTCTAGTTTTTCAAGGTGGAAACATCAATTATTGATTTGAGACATTTCTTCTCAAGATAAACATGTAATGCTATAATTTTCCTTCCGAGTATTTCCTTTAGCTCAGCTCACAAATTTTGATATGCTGTGTTTTCATTTCCAGTTGACTGAATGTTTTAAAATTTCCTTTGTGACTACTACTTTAACTGGTGGGTTACTTAGAAATGTATTGTTTCATTTTGAACTGCTTAGGGGTTTACCATATATCTTCCTGTTACTGATTTTTGGCAAGTGTTACCTCCATCAGACTCCAAAGCTTCTATGTACCGTGTTGTGTAGCCCACACTCAACGTTTAGCAATGCATAAAAATTTTAGCTGAATTCATTTTACTGTCTTGAATGCTAACCTCATCTTCTTCCCATTATCTGCCATACTTAATGTTACCATCTCTTCTTGAAGGTGTTTGTCTTTCATTAAATTGGGGGCTGGTTGATACACAAGAAAGGTTACCATTTTTCAAATGATTTTTGTTTTTTATAATACAGGAAAGATGCTCTTCCAGCTTTCTATATCCAAAGCTGTAGACAGAAGTCTCAGTGCCATAGATTTTAGGCTATAATTTGGGGAGCATTTAGAGTACTAGCCACAGAGGCAGAATGAGAGAAGTTAAGGACTTTGCATATTAAAATGCATTCTAAGGCTTCATTGCAGGCAGAACTGCATTCATAGTCTCAGAGGCTTCGTGAAGCAGCCCTGTTGTTCTGCTGTAATAAAATTTTTATTTGCAAACCACAGTGACATTCTCAGTTTGCTCAAGGTCAGAGGAGGGGTCTCCTCTCCTCTCCTTTCTTTTATAATGTAAGTTGCTGGCACTTTTTGTGCCTTGTGTGAATGGGTGACAGAGGTTGAGGCTGGGCTTGTTTACTTATTAGAATAGTACAAGTGGCTGCTTAGGAGTAGAGTAGAACATCTATATAAAAAGCTTGGCTTCAGCTCATCTCCTCCTTGATCGTCTGATGTTGAAGGAGCCAGTAATTAGGCACTTCATTCCAGCCTGGTGATTACTGAATGAACAGAATCCAAGGGAACCATCTGCTGTACAGGGTTTTAGAATTGTGATTGACAAAGATATGTGAAAGCCGATGTGAAGACATCTTTTTTTTTCCATTGCAAAATAGTTTGGCTAATTTAAAATGTAAACCTTTGGGAGGAAAAAGCTAGTTTGTGGAAATGATTCTAAGACGTTTTAGAGAATTTTAGCTGTCTACTTATAGTCACTATGATCTGATACTTTTTTTTTTCACTAATTTAACTTACTACTTTTCTTTTTCAGAAAATTCTTCCAGGAGGAAATACATCATTTGATGTAGTTTTTCTTGCAAGAGTAGTGGGAAATGTAGAAAATACTTTATTTATTAATACATCTAATCATGGGGTATTCACTTACCAGGTAAGAATCAGAATAAAATCTTTATTATTTATAAAATACAGTTTTCATCTTCATCCTATCACATGTTGGGAACTCTTCAAAAACTCATGATCAGGGAAAATGTAAGAGTTTAGAGTTAGAGCATTTTTATACTTTACAACTGCATTTGTGAATATCCCTATTCAAATCAGACTGAACAAATGATCTTTAAAAGCTACAGCTAAAGTGTTAATATAAGATTGGTTGGCAGAAGAACAGTTAAAAATATTTTCACAGTGCCTCTAGATTTTTTTTAATTTTTACTTTTTGCACACTTATGAAGTGATAACATTTTCAGGATTAAAAGATGTGTGCCTGTTTTTCTTTGGTAATTATATTGTTTAAATTTTTCATCTTCCCTGGTGGCTCAAGTGGTAAAGAAACTGCCTGCAGTACAGGAGACCCAGGTTCAATCCCTGGGTCAGGAAGATCCCCTGGAGAAAGGAGTGGCAACCCACTCCAGTATTCTTGGCTGGGAAATCCCATGGGCAGAGGAGCCTGTCAGGCTACAGTCCATGGAGTCTCAAAGAGTCGGAGACGACTGAGCAGCTAACACTTTGTATGTACAATCATGGTTTGGATTATTAAAGAAAGCTAGTGTTTTTGAATCGGAATTTTTTATATAGCAAGATTGCAAAGAAATAATTTATTTGGCACAGTTCTACGCACTTTACGTGCACTTCTGTCTGCGTTACAGATACTGTCCTTCTCATTTTTTTAGATGAGGAAGGTGAAGTTTAAAAAGGGTAAACAATTTTGCTTATGCTAATGGTAAGTTGTTGAGCAGGGATTCAAATCCATGTCTTTATAGCTACAAAGACCATCCTATTAACCACTGAGCTGTACTGCCCATGGAACTCAAATCCTTACTTAGCTAGTATCTTACTTTACAGTTTTTATGCTTGTTTTTGAATATTTCTTCTCAGTTACCCAGAATGCTTCATGTATTTTGTAAATTATTTGTGTATTTTGGAAATCACTGTCAGAGTAAGCATTCGTATTAGTCAGACATCATATCTTATGCTTATTTATGGTGAGTAAGTCTTTAATAGTCATTTGATAGGCATTGAGTAAACTTTGGAAGCCAGTATGGATGAGTGACTCTGACGTGCTATACAGAGCACTTGGCATATACTTGTTGAGTAAATCAAAAGACCTCCATGAAACTGGAAAGACCTGTGCCCTCCAGAGGCACCCCCAGCTGACCATGGGTGACCTGAGGTTGTGGTCGGGTTGTTCTCAAGGTGCGCCTCGCTGCCATCCATCTTCACCTCCCCACACCTAGTCTTTCACCACATCTTGCTGTTAAATGACTCTCTCCTCTCCAGCACCACTACTGTCTCCCAGGCCGGCCGGCCCTACCTTTCCCTGGGTGACACAGAGCCTCCTGACTGTCTTTCCTCTCCTCCACAGCCCCTGCCCTGGTCCATTGTTCATGCTGTAGCCGTGATGATCTTCTCTGAACATAAACCACATCCAGTCAGCCCCTCATGTAAATCTTTATGCTTTGACACTGCTCTTAGAGCAAAATGCACGCTTCTGAGCAAAGCCAGCAAGGCTCTAAGGATCTGACTCCCATATTAGCTGTCCCATCTCATCCCATTTGACCATGATTCTCAGCTTTTTCTTTGTCTTCCAACAAGCCAGGCTTTTTCCTGCCTCCAGCCCTTTGCCTATATACTTCCCCTTGGTGAAGAGTCATTGTTGCTTCTTCTCGTCGTTCAGGTGACATCAGCTCACATCACCTCCCCTGGCCACCCTCTCTGAAAGAATTTTCCCATCCTTACTCCAACTGTTTGCTCTATATAACATTATCCATTTTTTAAAAACCTTTTTATTGTTATCTGTCCCTCATACTAGAATTTAAGTTCCATAAGGACAGGCACATTATGCATCTTGTTCACTGTTGAATTATTCACAACTGTACATGCCTGTGCCCAGCACATCATAGGCACTTAATAAATGTTTGTCATTTGAGTGATTGGCTCACCCTGTTGGTCAGCCCACATTCCCATGTAGGAATGACCTGGGACTGGGCTTGGTCGTTAAGAGATTGTCTGGGCCCTAGAGCCATCTTCAGGTGATTGAAACAGGGAAATCAGGATTCTCTGTTTTTCTTTTGTCTTTCCCATGACTTCATGAAGGACTGCTAGCATTTTAATTTCTAATATATTATAGAAATCATTCCAAATGTATATGTATGTTATTTAATGTATATAAATATGAATATATATATTCTTAAGTGAAAGTGAAGTCGCTCAGTCATGTCCAACTCTTCACGACCCCATGGACTGCAGCCTACCAGGCTCCTCCATCCATGGGATTTTCCAGGCAAGAGTACTGGAGTGGGGTGCCATTGCCTTCTCCATATTCTTAAGATATATGTGCATCTCAGATCAACTGATAGTCAAGTACAGAAACTACATGTGTGTTCCTTTTTAAAAGAATTAAGATTTTTCCATAAGTAAACTCACCAGTTTTCCCTAAATCAATCAGTTGTAACTATAAAAATGTTATCTAAAACTATAAAAGCTACTCAGATTGCTTTTTTTTTTCTACTTGGAAACAGGTATTTGGTGTTGGAGTTCCAAATCCATACCGATTGAGGCCATTCCTTGGGGCCAGAGTCCCTGTGAATAGCAGTTTCTCACCCATAATAAACATACACAATCCTCACAGCGAGCCTTTACAGGTGAGTTTATAGCAGTGATTTTTTTAACGTGTTTCACTTCAGTGGAAATTAATGCTTAGTGTGAAATCTCAGTCTTTTACAGTTTTTAGATTACCTAAAACAGGTTTTTAAAATATATGCCAGTATGTAGTACTGAAGCAAGGTATTCTTTTAATGCTGCTTGTAGTCTGAACCTGAGGTTATATCAGTGTGGTTATTGAATTTTTGGAACCATTTTTAAAATGACTGGTTTCTCTGGTGTTAGTTTTAAGTGGCTCTGCATTTAATTTAAGAAGAGTTTTCATCTATATGAGGCCCCTACTTTTCTTTCTTGGGCTCCTTCTGGCCCAGTTTAAAATTTTAAACCCACTATTTGTATTTATTTCTAGTAATACTAAATATTGGGTGATGGCGGCCTGGAAATTAAAATCCAAGGAAAGGATAATATAGAACCATTGATTAAAAGCCATCTTATTTTTTTACTTTGAAAAATCCAACTCCTGATCTTACGCAGTCTTTTAGTAATCATATTTCCACCTTTGAAATCCCTCCTCACCCAGCCCTTGTCTCTAACACGGTGGGAGTGGCTGGTGTCGCTCCTGCAGGTATTTCCTCAGATCCCCACCCCGGCTCCCCAGTGACTTCCAGCCATGGACACTTGTTGCCATTGTAGCTTCTAGCTGTGTTGTCTGTGTGGAAGGATATATGGATACTTTCCAGAATAATGTTTACTCCCAGGGCCCATGGAGTTCTTCAGGACCAACACTGAAGAACTGAGCAGTAGCTTGAAAATAGCAGGTGAAGGATAAACACTGTGTGTTGTATGAGCCGCTGAGCTTTGACGACGAAAGTGGGTTTTGTCATCCTAGCACTCCCTGGTAGAAAGGCTCATAAACGGTGAAGAGGAAAACAAGGAAGAATACAATGAGATATTCAGATCTGGGTTTGTGAAATGCCTGGGAGTTGTATGCTGAGGTAGCAAGCAAGGGTTCCCTGCAAACTCAGCTGCCATTGGGTGAAGATAGCCATTGATAAAAACACTGCCTCCAAATTCTGGTTATATGTAGCTGAGGATCTTCGTCGTGAAAGAGGAAAGTGCCTTGTCTCCTGCTTGAGACAGAGTTCCTCTCCATCATCAGTCTTCGTTTATATCCTTTTGCTGCTTTGGGGAATGGTGTACTTTTCCCTGTTTCAGCTAACTTTTACCACAAAACTATACAGAAACCTCGTAAATTCTTGCTGCTTTCTTTTCTTGACTATTTTTGAGTCCAAGAAATAAGAACTGTCCTCTCGTTCTCTCAGGCCCTGCTGTGTGAGCTGCCATGTGCAGCTGCAGCAGCAGTGTCACAGAGCCCCAGGGATGCACCGCCTCCGTGGTCACCCCACCGCGGACTGAGGGTCTTGCTTTCTGCTGGGAAAGATGGAGGTTACAGACTCAGCAGATGTTGGCCAGCCTAGTTAAAATACTTAAGTAGCCTTACAGTCTGTGTCTTTGCTCCTCAGCCTTTTGAGTCCTCAGACTACCGTCGAGAACAACTATCTCTGAATTCAATATTGAGTTTTTTTCTTTGGCTTGTCTAGTCCTTTTCCAGTCACGTAACACTTCAGTTCAGTATTATCACAGTACGCTTTTCATCAATGCACAGGAGAGCAAATGGAAAGCCAGGGTTGCTCTCTCAGAACCAGTAGATTGGGATCTCCCTGGCAGTTCAGTGGTTGAGACTCAGCTTCCAATGCAGGGGCACTGGTTCGATCCCTGGTCTGGGAACTAAGATCCCACATGCCACAGGGCCCTGTCAAAAAAAAAAAAAAAGAAGAACCAATAGATTATCTCTGGAAGGCAATTTTTTTGGTTGCTTTTGAGAGAGAAAATCCAAGTCCCTTCCTGATGGACACTGTTTACTTGAGGTATAACTGCCATATAACACTGTGTTAATTTCAGGTGTACAGCGTAGTGATTCTGTGTATATCACAGAACGATCACCACGGTAAGTCTCGTTAGCAACATCACCACACATAATTACAAAACTTTTTTTTCTTATGATAAGAAATTTTAAGATCTGCTCTTTTAGTAACTTTGAAATGTGCAGTTACAGTGTTGGTATTAACTATGGTCACTGTCATTATGGTATTAACTATGTCACATGCCCAGAACTTAATTGCTTTTTAAACTGGAAGGTTGTGTGGAAGACACTCTTAACCTGATAGTCCTGTGTGTCATGAACTTGTCCTCAAATTTAAGAAAGTATTGTAAAGCAAGAAATTACACCTCATTTGTTCTTTATACAACACTAACACACAAGTATGTTCTCACTGAAAACTATTAACAGTTCAAATGTGTAAGGCGGAAGTCCCCTTGAACTTGCTGCCTTCCAGTCCAGTACGGTCCCGCAGAACTTTCTGGTGCGATGGGAGTGTTCTGTATCTGCTCTGTCCAGTACAGGAACCGCCAGCCACTGGGGCTGCTGAGCATGTGAACTTGTGGCTAGGGTGGCCGAGGCCCTGAACCTTCAGTTTTATTTTATATCAAGTGATTTAAATGACTGTTGTTATCACAGCTCCTGGCCAGAACCCTTCCTCACTGATAACCTTCGTGTAACCTCGGTGTGTCTCCTCAGGCCTTTCTCTGTATGCTTGTGTACACGTACGGGGGCACTCTGAAATTAACGTTCCTCCTGGTATTTTGTTTTTAACATAAATTATCATTTGTATATATCATTGGCATCCTTTTCCCCCTAAACTTTATTAAATTAGAAACAACTAGCAGGGGACTGAAAATCAGGAGTCTGTTGTTCTAGTTTCAATGTTATCTTCCCTTTGATTTTATAATTTAGCCTTTATCTGTCCACATTTCCATATTCCCTTCCCTCTTGTCAGGATTCAACCTTTTAATCTTGTTTTCAAACTTTGTTAGGCTTGTTTCCTTAATACCTTGGAAGATTTCTAAATGAAATAACACACGGTGTTTTCTGGTTTTACAGAAAAAGTCCTATAAGTCACCCCATCAGTTAAGGCGCTGTTAGCACAGTCAGTACTGAAGGGGAACAGTAATACATTGGAAGGCAAGTATTAAGACACAGACAAGACCGTAGCTCCTTAGTCTTGGGTAAATCGTTACAATAACAACCACACCCACCAGAAACAAAAGCCTTTAAGCATATACTAAAGTATTACTGTCTGTCCTGCTTTGTCCTTTTTTATGTACTCCTGGTTTGTGATAGACAAGGAAAGGTTTTCCACCCATTCTCATTCTTCACCCCAGATTTGCATTTAATTAAATATATTCTTTATTTTTAAGAGGTAGGATAACCTTCCTTTAAACAAAAGGCTCCTTTTCTTTATATGAGCAAAGAGGCATACGACCCTTCTGTTCCTTGCTGTTTACCCAAGAGAAAGAAAAGCAGATGTCCACACAGAAACGTGGTGTGCATAACAGCTTTATCTGTAATGACCAAAAAACTGGAAACAACCCAGATGTTCATCAGCAAGTGAATGGATCTAGAATTGTGGCATATCCATAAAATCAAAAAAGAAATGAACTGTTAGTAAAAAAACAACGTAATAGATCTCAAGATAATTACACTGAATAAAAGCAACCAGACATGAGTATACACTGTATGCTCCCATTTATATAAAATGCTAGAAAACACAGACTAATTTTGAGTGGCCAACAGCAGCTCAGCGGTGCCTGGGGATGGGAAAGGGCCGAGAGTGGCAGGTGGATTGCAGAGGGTGTGAGGAAACTTTGGGAGGTAAACGGTTTACTTAATATCATAATTGTGATGGTAGCTTCATTCCATCTTCATGTACATGTCAGAATCTATCTCGTTGTACACTTTCAAAATGTAGAGTTTTATTGTACATGAATCATACCTCAGTACAGCTGTTTTTTAAAAATGTGTAGTTATGGCTGATTTGCATTGTTGTATAGCAGAAACCAGTGCAACACTGTAAAAAGAAAAAAAAAATTAAAGAAATTATTAGCTAAAAAAAAAATGGGTGTAGGTACAGGCCACAGAGATATTAATAGTACCTGTGATTTTGCTTGCACAACACATCAGATATTTTAATCCTGCATTGATACTGTTGCCTATCAATATGATATGCACTTCACTGTGTCACAATTAGGATTTCCCAGGTGGCTCGGTGGTAAACAATCTGCCTGCCAATGCAGGAGACACAGGTTCAATCCCTGGGTCGGGAGTATACCCTGGAGTAGGAAATGACAACCCACTCCAGTATTCTTGCCTGGAAAATCCCATGGACAGAGGAGCCTGGCAGGTAGGCTGCAGTCCATGTGGTCACAAAGAGACACGACTGAACGACTGAGCACGCGTCACAGTTACAGTGGTTAATAGATCTGCTACTGGGTCTTGTTGTTGATGTGTGAATAAAGAAGAACTTGTATTACTATAAGAAATACAAAATGTGTGTTTCTAAAATTTGATTCTTTCCAGAAGCTGTTTCCTTGGGAAAATACAAAAATATATGTCCTCCAGATGGATTTTCTAAAATCCAGTCTCTGAAACAGCTACACTATTTTTGAGTTTGATATTTTGAAGTTACCTGTTTAATTAAATATTGCACCAGTGCTTATACATACGGGCACTGCCTCTAGTGCTGTGACGCCATACTTATCCTGCCAATACTTATCCTTTGTATCTGTAAGCATTTTTTAAATTTTTTCTGATAGACGCAATTAAGCCATCAAACATTTCTACATAACAGCAAATCACTTGCATCGAGAATATGATTTTTACTTAACCATCATGTACTCTTCTGTCTCAGGTTGTAGAAATGTACTCTAGTGGAGGAGACCTTCACCTTGAACTTCCCACAGGGCAGCAGGGAGGCACCAGGAAGCTGTGGGTGAGTGCAGACGTGTTCTCGCGTGAGAGCGCTTGAAACCAGTTATTTCCTTACATGCACCAGAAAACACATAACTGCTTATCACCCAAAGAAATACGGGTGATGTCTCCATAATTACTGTCTTAGCATTAAATGTGTATCAAATATATTTGAAAACTGGAGAGACTGAGAGTAGTAGAGTGGTATTAATCATTTTTGGAAAGAGCAGTGAACAAAATTGGTGGAACCTTTAACCCCCTGTGTGGAAAGGAAGAGATTTTAACTATTCTTCTACAGAATAATATTGGTAAAGTTGTTTCTGAATCTAATCGTTTATAATATGCTTTACACTAAAATTGAAGAAAAAAAAAAGGAAAAAACCATGGAAGGGATTCATGGTATTTTTAAAGGTACATAATTGAACATTCAAACTTATTGTTGATGGCGGAGATGGCGTTTGCAGAGGGAACATAGGCTCTTGTGATGACTTAGAGACTAAGTTCTTAGGTGATCTCTCAGTACATCCACATTTAATGCTGTTGAAGATGTATCAGTAGTTTGTGTAAGTGGTGAGAGAACCACTTTCTCTTGGAGAATATTAGCAAATATTAACCAGATTAATGGATAGGTAGCCATTACCTAATTTGCAAAGGTTCCTGCCATAGGAGGATTGTTTTTATTCTTTAATGTTGTCTACTCAGCTTTAATCAGAAAAGGGAAAGGCATAGAATATGTAGCGCTTGTCGCTAAAATCACTGCTTATCCATAATTGAAGACACGTAGACTTCACCACATGAATAAGTTCTGAAGATCAGAGTTTCTTTGTTAATTGCCCTGTTAATTTAAAAACACACCACCTCTTGATTCTGTCATCTGACCAGTCTCAACCAGGGAAGGAAGGGATGTGCAGGGGACATTTTTTAGGATGTTAACTTGAACATTTAGAAACCAAATTGTCAGTGACTAAGTTAACTCCTAAGATATAGAAACACTCTAGCTAGTAGAAAGGTATGTAATGGACAGCCTTTTTATATCCTTTCACAAAAGTGTTTTGCCTTGAAATTATGATTTTGTTTGAAAAGACTTTGGGAGAAATTGTGTATAAAGCAATGCTTTATATAATTGATTATAAGGTATTAAATTCGTGTTATAATTCTAAATAGAAGAACTAAGAATTTACTGTGATGGGCTTCCCAGGTGGCGCTAGTGGTAAAGAACCCGCCTGCTAATGCAGGGGACATCAGAAACGCAGGTTGAATCCCTGGGGGAAAATCCCCTGGAGGAGGGCATGGCAACTCACTCCAGTATTTTTGCCTGGAGAATCCCATGGACAGAGGAGCCTGGCGGGTACAGTTCATAGAGTCACAAAGAGTTGGACACGACTGAAGCAACTTGGCACACACGCCGAAGTGGATTCTAATAAACATTAGAGAATTCAGATTTCTAATTAAGAACTGTAATGTAGCAGACATGGAAAATTGCTTTAATATTCTTAGCAGCTGCAAGAAAAAATAGTGATTCTTATTCCTACAAATCTAGGGTGGGATTGGCCTAGAGAAGGCAGCTGGCCTTGACCTCACTCCCAGCCTGTTTCAGTGAGCAAACCCCAGTCAGCTCCTGGAGATGGGGGTGTGGGCGATCCGTCTCTCATGGCCCCGAGAGGGTTCCAGTCACCTCTTTTCTACTTTGAGTCTAGAAAGTTAAGAGAATGGAGGTAAATGAAGACCAGTACATTCTGAACCACAGGGATTTCCTAAAATAGGCCAAAAGGTATGTGCAGAGAAACTCTGAAACTCTGCCCAGTGAAGCCAGTTTATTATAAAAGCAGGAAAAGATTTGTACCTCAAAAAAAAGTGTTTTTTCCAGTGCCTCTTCCTTCTAGTGTATATGTTGTATTCTCTTCCCTCTAGTGTATATGTATGTTTTTACGAACCTAAAAAGTTATGCTACTTTACACGCTAAGAGCCTTACTGAACACATTTGTTGAACTGTGGATTTGCTTGGGAAGCTTGTTCTGTTAGGTTTTAAACGAAAGGAGAGCCAAGTCTGTGTTCCCTTAGTTATCATTTAAAGAGAGTCCTGTGAATGTCTGGGAAAGCAATTTCTCTTTGATGGTGATGTGTTTATTGTTTAGAGGATTTGGACTGAACTCCTCTAAACAAGCACACCAATACAGCAAAAAAATTGGACTCTACCTTTTAATGATGGCTTTGCAGCTGACAGTTTGTTTTCATATAATTTTATCTCTTTTTTGTTTTGCTCAAATTTATATACCAAACTTCATCAATTTTAAGATACACACATTTGTATCATTTAACATCCTCCAAAATTGGACTGTGCAGTATAATCAGTGAAATGAATGTGTTTGTTTAATTGGCAGTATTTTTTTCTATATAAAATAATAATGCATCTTTTAGGTGATGTCATCTTATTCAATAAACTGTAGTGGTTTTGCTACATTCTGGTCTGTTAACTTGTCAGGAAATTCCTCCTTATGAAACCAAGGGAGTGATGAGAGCCAGTTTTTCATCTAGAGAAGCAGATAATCACACAGCTTTCATAAGAATAAAGACAAATGCTTCAGACAGCACGGAGTTTATCATCCTTCCGGTTGAAGTGGAAGTCACAACAGGTGAGTGGATGACTAAAGGAGCATGGTTTGTCTTCAGCACATCTTACTCTGGCAAGATGAAATATAATTGTGTACTCTTCTTTTTTCCAAGCTCCTGGAATTTATTCCTCAACTGAAATGTTAGATTTTGGCACACTGCGAACACAAGGTAAAAAAAAGAGATAGTGTCATGAAGTCTTTTTAAAAAATCCCTGTATTCATCGCTAAATGGCTCTCCTTTAACTCCTCTGTAATTAGTTCAGCTTTGAAAGTTATTTCTCAGTGTATTACATGATCTTTAGAAGTCTGCTTCTGGGAAGTCAGAGCCCTTAGGGGTTTACACCCCATTCTTCTGAGGGATGCCATTGCTTACCAGATGGGAAAGCAGTGTCATGGATAACTAAAGTCAAGTCTTCTTAATGGAAGATTGAGGCAGAAAGTAGTTTCTTAATCCAGTTTCTCACCTATTTAATTATACTAAATCTTTCAATTGTAAAATAAAGGAAATAGATTTACTTCTGAATTTTTGTTTAGATATGGATTAATTCAGTTGCATTATAATAATGTAATGTTAGAAATCAGTCCCTGAGGTCAGAGAACGAATTCAAATTCTAAAATTGAAAATAACCAAAGAGGATTTATTAAAATAAAAAAAGAAGGCATGTAATACAGGCTTCCTCCTATGGGGCCATATGTAATTGAAATTTGGTTGTTTAGGATTGAAGACCCATTCTTGAAGGTTAGATTTGGTTTTACTATAATACTTTCATATTGTACTTTATTGAATTGCTTCATTGTGCTTTGCTGGAAAACTGAAAGATTGGTGATGATGTCAATTTCACTGGAAAAGTTTGTTTTTTGATCTGATTGTTTAGTTCTTACAGTACTCACTGTCCTTAAAAGTAAGGCAGTTCCTGTCTAGGAATGTTATTGTCACATTCTTTTTATAAATGTGATTGTCATTCTACTTCACATTCTAAAATATATTTAAACTGATAGAAGAGAAAGATTCTAACTTGTTATAGAAAACATACCACTTTAAGAAATGTTTCTTTTCCTTAATTTTAACAGATCTACCAAAAGTTTTAAATCTTCATTTATTAAATTCAGGAACAAAAGATGTACCAATAACAGTAAGTTTTTGCTTACATTTTTTCCTAATTTATATATTCTTTGTTTTTAAACTTATATCAAAGTTATAAAATAAACTCCTGCTGTAAAGGATATCTGTTTTGTGGTGACCTGGTGACACTTTGGTTCAAAATAGAGTATAGGAAACCTGTTCTGCCTGTCTGATCAGATTTTAAGGATGAGAAGGGCATGTGAACAGTCTTCTCCAAGGACTCTGAACTAGCGTTCATGAGGTTCCTATTTAGGCCTGTGGATTCTGATGAATCCTAGGATCTGTGTGCTGTGTATAAAGAAAAATAGGTTGTTAGACTTAAGGTATGGTTAAGTAAAAAAGAGATATAAGATTCAGATGAGTTGAAAGGAGAAATCAGGAAGCAGAGAGATGTGATAGGTAGTGGTCGAGTGCTGTTAACCTGTGACACAGGGGCCCCTTCTGACTAGCATCGGCCATAGTTACCTCCGTAGCACGCTGGAACCAGGGTCCTCTCGCCGTCTCACGCATACGCATGGAACAAGTGACTTTGATGCCTTGTGTGGAATTGGCATGCCATGCGATGGTTTGAGGGAGCTAGAGTATCCAGATTTTGCTTTAGCCCATGACCTCACCTCCTGGTCATGGAGGTGAGATCCCCAAGTTACACAGAGAATAGTGGAAGAGGAAAGCAGTGTATTTTTATTATAACTTGTGCCGGTGTCAGAAAACCTATATTCAGAGAACTCTGATAAAAGTGAGATAGATCAGATGGGCTTTGAGACTTAGAAACCATTGTCCATTTCTACCCAAACCCAGAATTTACCACCAACTGATGGAGTAGAGACCGAGAAGAAGAGGGTACACAATCCCCAAGTAATGGGAGAGATGGTCACCCCAGGCAGCCACATTTTAATGCACAGTGACCTTGCTTACTGGGAGAGTTGTAGATTAAGCAGTGTCCTGTCAGACATATGACCTAGTATTTCTTGCTTGGTAGGAGAATTGGGAGTGAGTTAGGGGAATGGAGTCTGTAAAGAGCTTCCCCTAGGATACAGTGGAGCTGAAACTACCCCAGCCTGCGGTTCCTACCACTCCAGTGTTAGACCTGCTAAGTATACTGGGGTTCAGGCCCCTGCTCCTCAGGGAGGTCTTCAAGGGCCGGGACCCTTCCATAGATGACAAGAAACAGCTCCTTTGACCCTGCCACCCTGATAATGTATTTTTCTTTAAAAAACAAACAAACAAAATGCTGACTATTGTTGCTATATTAAGGGGTTAGGGATTATTTGATCTGTATTGAAGTTTTCACGAGTCTATAGAAAAATGAGCAATGTAAATGTTTATAAAAATATGAGTGTGTGTATATGTCAACATAATTAATATAAAGTTATAAACACCCTTTCTGGATAAGGACCATTCTGATATAATATACTTACTTCTTTGACGTTAAAATATTTGTTGTTTTAAAAAAAAAAAAAAATATTTGTTGTTTTATAAATAAAGGTAATACATAGTTGGGGAGGATTGTTTGGAGTTTTGTTTTGTTTTGTTTAATAGAATGAGTGGGAAAGTATTCTTTCCTCTTCTGTTTTTGGGGAGAATTTGTGAAGGATTGGTGTTAATTCTTCTTTAAATGTTTGGTGGAATTCACCAGTGAAGTCATCTGGACCTAAACTTTTGTTCATGGGATGTTTTAAAATTATTAATTCAATCTCTTTACTTGCTATAGGCCTATTCAGATTTTCTGTTTCTTCTGGAGCCAGTTTCAGTAGCTTCTGTCTTTCTAGGAATTTTTTCATTTCATCTAAGTTACCTAATTTGTTGGCATACCATTGTTCAGTGTTTACTTATAAAGCTCTTATTTTCTGTGAGGTAGAGAGTAATGGCCCACCTTCCATTCTTGATTTTAGAAATTGTGTCTCCTCTCTATTTAAAACAATTTTCAGTCTCTCCAAAGGTTTGTCACTTTTGTCGACCCTTTCAGAGGACCAACCTTTGGTTTTGTTAAATTCCTCTAGTATTTTTTGGTTCAACATTAAACTACCCTTTGTTTTATGAACAAAGGTAGAACTACGAGAGTAGGAATTTCTCCTTTTTCCCCTCATCCCCAACATCCTCACATTTGCAAAAATAAAAAGTTAGACTTCCTTACAGACACAGACACACATTTCAGGTTTTACCAGGGAAATGAAAAGGCCTAAGAATCACCACTCTATTATAACATTTCAGAATCTCACTTTATACTCGGAGTTGTGATTCTTTTTCTTCAGACTTTTCCAGTTTAGTGTTATCAGAGTCTCCTCTGTCACGGGATGTGACTCTTTCTGCTCAGTCTATCCAGGTTGCTTTGGCTACAGCCTGCTTTTGTTCTCTGAACTTCTGGGTCCAGAATTTCTTCTGGAGCCCAGCTGGCAGCAAGGAGCTCAGTTACCACATACGTGATGCTGTGTGCACACCTCCCTTTCCGGCCCACATGCTAGAGGCCTGGCCTCTGCAGGACCTCCTGAAACTCACCATCTGGCTTCATTCTGGGAGTCCCCTTTAAAGTCAGTCGCGCACGTGCGTACAGGTCAGACTCTTGGCTGTGGGTGGAGGGCCTGCTGTTGCCCCAGTTTGAGACATCAGATAATTGTTATTATTTTGTGTGTGTTCTGCCTGCTGTCTGTCTCTTACTGGTTTCTTTGATCCTGTGGATTGTCTCACACAGTGTAGGAGCTCTCATGCTTGTTGGGCAGATTTCAGGCCTGAAGTCCTGTCTCCATATGTACAGGCTTGGGGGCTTCCCTGGTGGCTCAAATGGTAAAAGAATCTGCCTGCAATGCAGGAGATCCAGAGTCAGTATTCTTGGCCTGGAGAGTTCCATGGACAGAGGAGCCTGGCTGGCTACAGTCCATGGGGTCACAAAGAGTGGGACACAACTCAATGAATTTCATTTCACTTCAGACGTTTATTGGGGAGGTGCCTTTTCTTAGCCCACACATTCTGGTCTAACTTTTTACATACAATGAATGGACCCAAATGTCTTGAAAAATAAACATTTTCTAGAAAAATGAAATCAGCAATTCTAAGAATGTGAATGAAAAAAATTTACTATTTAATTCATTTACAGTAAACATAAGTATAAACAGGCCCACGTTCCTACTTTTCTCTTTTATTAAGGAGTTTTAGAATACATTGTAAGTGAACATTTTTGCTCTTACCATGAGTTAGGCTTTATGGTAAGTTCTTTACATGGATTATCTTATTTGATGCAACTCTCCTGTAAGATACACAGGTCCTTCTTTTCCAAATAGGGAAAATGAGTCAGACCTTTTAAAGTAACTAAATTCAGCTATATAAAATGCAAAAATTCAGTTCCCTCAGTCGTGTCCAGCTCTTTGCGACCCCATGGACTGCAGCATGCCAGGCTTCCCTGTCCATCACAAACTCCCGAAGCTTGCTCAAACTCCCCATCCTTTGAGTCGGTGATGCCATCCAACCATCTCATTCTCTGTCGTCCCCTTCTCCTCCTGCCTTCAATCTTTCCCAGCATCTGGGTGTTTTCCAGTGAATCAGTTTTTGCATCAGGCAGCCAAAGTATTGGGAGTTTTAGCTTCAGCATCAGTCCTTCCAGTGAATATTCAGGACTGATTTCCTTTAGGATTGACTAGTTGGATCTCCTTGCAGCCCAAGAGACTCTCAAGAGTCTTCTCCAGCAGCACAGTTCAAAAGCATCAATTCTTTGGCTTTCAGCTTTCTTTATAGTCCAACTCTCACATCTGTCCCATGACCACTGGAAAAACCATAGCTTTGACTAGATGGACCTTTGCTGGCAAAGTAATGTCTCTGCTTTTTATTATGCTGTCTAGGTTGGTCATAACTTTTCTTCCAAGGAGCAAGCGTCTTTTAATGTCTTGGCCACAGTCACCATCTGCAGTGATTTTGGAGCCCAAAAAAATAAAGTCTGTCACTGTTTCCATTGTTACCCTGTCTATTTGCCATAAAGTGATAAGACTAGATACCATGATCTTAGTTTTCTGAATGTTGAGTTTTAAGCCTACTTTTTAACCCCTCTCTTTCACTTTCATCAAGAGGCTCTTTAGTTCTTCTTTGCTTTCTGCCGTAAGGGTGGTATCATCTGTGTATCTGAGGTTATTGATATTTCTCCCAGCAATCTTGATTCCAGCTTGTGCTTCATCCAGCCCGGCATTTCGCATGATATGCTCTGCATATAAGTTAAATAAGCAGGATGACAATATACAGCCTTGACATACTCCTTTTCGTATTTGGAACCAGTCTGTTGTTCCATGTCCAGTTCTAATTGTTGCTTCTTCACCTGCATACAGATTTCTCAGGAGGCAGGTCAGGTGGTCTGGTATTCCCATCTCTTTAAGAATTTTCCAGAGTTTATTGTGATCCGCACAGTCAAAGGCTTTGGCATAGTCAATAAAGCAGAAATAGATGTTTTTCTGGAACTCTCTTTTTGATGATCCAGCAGATGTTAGCAATTTGATCTCTGGTTCCTCTGCCTTTTCTAAAACCAGCTTGAACATCTGGAAGTTCACGGTTCATGTACTGTTGAAGCCTGGCTTGGAGAATTTTGAGAATTACTTTGCAAGTGTGTGAGATGAGTGCAATTGTGCGGTAGTTTGAGCATTCTTTGGCATTGCCTTTCTTTGGGATTGGAATGAAAACTGACCTTTTCCAGTCCTGTGGCCACTGCTGAGTTTTCCAAATTTGCTGGCATATTAAATGCAAAAGTTACTTGAAAGTATATTAGGTATGCTTATCAATCAAGTTTTTATGACTATATCATTTTGATTTTATATTCAGTATTCCTATTAAAAGCCTATTGGTTTATGTACCTGTCCTAGATCTACATCTGTGCCTACCTGTGTATGTTTTCTTCTAACACCTGAAGCCTATACTCTTGCTTGTGTTATGGTAGACTTATTTCCTCATTCATTCATTCATTCCCTCATCCACTCATTCAGTAAATATTCAGTAAGTATCAGCTGTATGCCAGCTTCTGTGCTGAGTACTCAGGATACAGCAGGGAACCAAGGTCTTGCCCTTACTGAGCTCATTTTTTTTTAGTTGGGAGACAGACAAACAGGTATGCAACATTATTGTAAACTGAGAAATAAACCGAATGGCGTGTAAGTCGAGGAAAGAGTTGGTTTAGGTAGTGCTGTCTCTGAGGAGCTGACATTTGAGGTAGTAACTGAAGAGTGAGAAGCAGGCCCCCATAAGGAAAGCAGAGCTGGTGGACAAGTGTTCCATCACAGGGATGAGCAAGTGCAAAGACCTGAGGGCAGCTGCAAATGTTGAAACTCACTGGGCCCAGATGCAAAAGACGGGCTGGAGGGTCGAGCAGGGTTTCCCGGGCTCCTGGGAGGGGTTTTGGTTTTACTATAAGGGCAATGGAAAATTACGGAATTTTAAGCAAGGATGTGATATCATTTGATCTATGTGTTATTAAAGTCACTGTAGCTGCTTTTTAGAGAATGAACTGAAGAAGGTTAAAAATCTGTTGCAGTGGTCCAGTTGAGAGATGATGATAGCTTGGACTTCTTGCCTGATCAGCCAGGGGATGGACCCGTCTGCCATGGAAACTGAGTATTAAGAGAGCTTCCCAGGGTTCTTCCGTAGTATGCCAGACCTACAGACTGGTGCATATGAGAAAGGTCCCTGCCTCCCTCCCTTCAGGGAATTCAGTGTCTCTTCACTTTTCAAGATATAAGACTACTTCCCAGGTGGAGCAGTGGTAAAGATTCCACCTGCCAAGGCAGGAGATGCGGTTTGGGAAGATCCCCTGGAGAAGGAAATGGCAACCCACTCCAGTATTCTTGCCTGGAAAATCCCATGGACAAAGGACTCTGATGGGCTACAGTCCATGGTATCACAAAGAGTCTGACATGACTGACCACACACACACACTAAAGTAAGCAATTCCTAATATAAGCTCCTCACCATCAGTAAGCAAGATACCCAGGTTCGAGCCTTCCTGACACAGCTCGTCTATAGTGCAACTTTGAAAATATAGTTTTCCTCAACATTTATAAAACATTAATGCTGTATAAATAATGGAGTAAGTTTGCTTGAGATGTCTTAAAACACCTTTGTATGACGTTTCCTTGCTAACTAATAAGAAATCATAGATGTTCTTAAATTTTACCTTTGTCAACTTGACGTGAGCCTTAGAAAATCTGTGCACCTACTATTAACAGTACAATTGCTGTATACCAGAAGGTTGTTTTTTTTTTTTTTTTTTTTTGCTTGCTTGCTTAAAGCAGTTGAGTCGTTTCAGAATGTCCTGGGCCTGGTATCTCACTTGAGAGTTACTGAGCATAGTTGGGTATGAATGTCGTGAGAAAGACTGGAACTATATTTAGAGCCTATGCAAGCTGCCTTTCCTGGGAATCTTGCCACATTTTTTCCACTTCTCAATTATCTTTAAGTAAACAACAGTTAGTGACTGATGCTGAAATATATTGTTAGTATAAATATGCTTATTACAAGTTTCTGATTATTACTTTTCATTTAAAGCCACCAGAATGAGCCAACTGTTTAAGTCTTTCGTTTGTTTTGCTTTGTTTTTGTTTCCTTGAAAAACGGGTTTTTAACTGATTGGGGTATTTTTTCTTTGAATGGTAGTAAGTGAACACTTCAGACCATTTGTACAAAACATGAGTCAATTGAATATTATTTTACTATTAGTGTAAATAATATTACTATTAGTAATACTACTATTGGTAAAATAATATGACTGTTATTTTAAGGTAATATTAATAATACGGATATAAACTTTTCCTCTGGTAAGGAAAGTCTTAAAGTGTGTTTCATACAAGAAAAGCATTTTTTATCATCAACTAAGTTCTTACTACTTAACAGTGACTGTGTGGTAAGAAGTACCATTGCTTAGCTGTTTCTGGCATAGGCTCGTGCTTACTACTGATGAACTGCAGCTTACAGTCTTTAAGCGTGTTTGAAAATGGTCAAGGTTCCATTGCTGCTGTATCACAGTCAACAGAGCAAGTGAAAGAATTAGGGACCAAATGTGTCCTCTGTAAACTACAAAGCTTTACGTGATCATTTCTCAAAATAAATCCTGACCTCGGGATGAAAAGAAAGTGAAAGTGAAGTCGCTCAGTTGTGTCCGACTCTTTGCGACCCCATGGACTTGTAGCCTATCAGGCTCCTCCGTCCGTGGGATTTTCCAGGCAAGAGTGCTGGAATGGATTGCCATTTCCTTCTCCAGGGGATCTTCCTGACCCAGGAATCGAACCCAGGTCTCCCGCATTGCAGGCATACGCTTTTACCGTCTGAGCCACCAGGGAAGCCCTCAGGATAAATACGACTAATTCTAAGAAAAACAACAAAATTAATAGAATCACATTTTTTAGATAGATGAAAACTTTGTTGTTGTTGTTTAGTTGCTGAGTCATGTCCAGCTCTTTTGCTACCCCTTGGACTGTAGCCAGGCATGGATTTCTCAGGCAAGACACTGGAGTGGGTTGTCATTTTCTTCTCCAGGGTATATTCCTGACCCAGGAATTGAACCTACATCCGCAATGGCAAGTGGATTCTTTACCACTGAACCACCAGGGAAGCCCCTGATGGAAACTTAGAAAATAACCTAATCCCGTCCCCTACAATTTTACAGGAAGAAACATGGCCCAGAGTAAATTGCAGCTTACAGAAATTTACACTGCAGGTTAAATAGTTAAAATTCTTTTGTTGTAAACTCATCACTCTGGGTTTCTGTACTGCTTTCCTTTCCTTCTGAAAAAATATAGTAGCATAGTATGACGAAACCAAATGAACTTTCTCCAGTTATCTTATAGTCAGGCTGCTTTGTTTTACTGTTAAAAATACATATCAATACATATACACATGCATACCCTTCAAGGAAGGAGAAGATTCATACTTTAAATGACTGCTAATAACAGCAGGATTATTGATAGCAAATATATTGATATGAACCCGTCAGCACCCCCATCCCCTATTAGCGATTCAGAAGCAAAGTAAGAGTTCTCAAAGAAGAAGAAAGAGATAAAATGCTGGGAGAGCCTGCAGCCAAGAGCTAAGGCAATTAAGATTTCCAGCACAGAAAACCACAGGGTCCTCCTGAGGACCATCATCCAAGGCCCAGTAAAGACACCCTGACAGCTGAGTCACTGACCAGCAATGGGAGGGGCTGACTGGAACTCAGAAGCAGTATCTGTCATCTCTGTAGGTAAGCAACTTTGTTTTCCTGTGATTGAACATGGTGCGAGCGACAGCGTTCCTCTCACTCTCCTAAGATGCTTCTTGTGCCTTCAAAGGACTGTCCTTCTTTCTCTTTAGGCACATTTGTTGCTTAGTCACTAAGTCATCTCCAACTCTTTTGCAAACCACAGGGAATCTTTCTGACCCAGGGATTGAACCTGTGTCTCTTGCATCTTGTGCGTTGGCAAGCAGATTCTTTGCCACTGAGCCACCTGGAAAGCTTAGCTTTTTGAATAGAAAATTCAAACTCTCTTAAATTCAACTCTTTTAAGTTGAAAGCATTCTGACCTGTTTTAGGTTGCACATTCCTGCCATCCACTTCACCATTCAGCCCCTCAGCCCCTGTTGTAAACCCTGAAGATCCTCTTTTCTTATATGTGAATTAGACATTCATTTTAAAAAGAAATCTTTTTTCTTTATTATGTATTTATACTCATTGCCCTAGTTTGACTTTAGATTTTTTAATACTCACTTATCTATCACACATTTTTCCTTCTGGTCATCATTTTATTTCATAAAGACTGTCTATTGAAATTGAGATTTTATCATTTAGCCTACTCCATTTAAAGCAACCACTTAAACTTTTCAGATTTTGATTCTGCTTCACTTTTCCAGTACACTTTTCAGTATAAACTGGACCACTAGACTAAAATAATGCAGTGTAAATTTTTCTCTTTGCAGAGTGTTCGACCTACACCACAAAATGATGCTGTCACTGTACACTTTAAACCAATTACATTAAAAGCTTCAGAAAGTAAATATACCAAGGTAGCAAGTATTAGTTTTGATGGTAAGTATTCAACTTTTTCTAATAGAGTGGTCTTATTTTGATAACTTAGACGACATCTGTGTTGACATCTTAATATAAAAACCCAGACCATTTTACAGTTAGATTTTATAATACTAGTCAGATTGGTTTTTCTTGTAAACCATCATGAACTCTTATTTGATTGTTTCTTGAAAGTAAATATTATAATTTCATAAACCTGAATTAGTATTAGCAAATACATTAGGATTGCAATTAAATTTTTTTTAATCTAGGCTCTTTCATATACGTATCTATTAAGCTTTGTCTTAATTATGAAGTCATTAATTTTTGTAATTGATACATACTTGAATTTCAGAAGCACATTTGAATTTTAGAGCAGAAGTAAAGTATTTTCTGTAACATTTCCATATTTTGGCTTTTATAAACAAGGCAGGCAGTCCTATCTAAACTAAAATGACAGCCTTTATCGTAGAATTGTCAAGTTAAATAACAGTTATTTCAAGCATGTATATTGTGTATTTTGACTTTTGAACTGTTAACTCAGACTTTAGCTTGTTTTAATAGCAGGTTTTTATTCAGTTTTGCCTACTTAATTAGAAGATGTACTGCATTTGCTATCATAAAATGTTTTGAGTAGTAACTTAATGGCTGTCTAAATGTGTGATTAAATTTAATGAAAGCTGAAACTCCAAATGGGGCTTTTCTCATAATGGCCTATCCAAGTGAGGAGCCCTGAAGCTTGAGCTTTGGCCTCATGATAAAGCCATCTTTGCTCATAATCCACATTTTATAGCTAAGCTCCTCATCAGGAGAGAATGTTTGGCCACTGCAGACCCCCCTGAGTGGGGCCAGTGTCTGTGAGGTATCTGTGCTCACTCCTCTCACATGGAAGGCCTGGAGCAGCTGCACACTTGGCTGCCAACACAGCATTCATCCCACAAGCTCCGAGAAAACGCCTGAAGAAATTGAGATTATACACATGGCGCACTTTCATAAACCAGCTGTCAAAAAATAATCCGTATTGAAGGCTTGATGGCACAGATATTTCCAAATGTGTGATGAGTGGTCTTCTGACACCAGCCATGACCGCCAGTTATCAGTGTCAGTATCAGCAAGTACATTGCCTTCCCTTACTGAGAAAGAGTTTCTGACCCTAAGAACAGACAAATCTGCTAAGTCCAAGAAGGCCAGGGCACACACTAGGGCAGTGCAGCTGTGCTGTGTGGTGCCCCTCGCCCTTCTCCAGCGCCTGTGCTGACAGCCTGGTGACTGCTCCCACTCATAAATGAATGTCAGGAGTGGTGGTTCTTCTGAGATCACAGAGTCTAAAATAAGTGTTTCTTAAAGAAATTATGTAAAATTTAGCACAAAGACAAGAGAAGGCATCTTTTAAAGAAAGTGCTACATTTCTTAAAAGTGCTTTTTATTTGTTATAAAAACTGGCAGATTTATTCTGCAAGGGCCCATTTTCAAGAAGCTCAAGGTGAAGGTGGGAGAGGAGAGGTTTCCTCTGCTTCTCCTCCCCCTCATCTTTGAAAGTGGTTTTCATCATCATGGAAAAATCCCTCCACTTCACACTTGCTCCCTCCTTCCCCACCACCACCCCTAGATTACAATACAAATCTCAATACTGAGATTCCTGTGAAAATCATCAATCAAGAAATGCACTTTTCACTTAACTTTGAAAATGTTCAGGGGGAATTCCCTGGCGGCCCAGTGGTTAGGATTCAGCACTTTGACTGCCACAGCCCTGGTTCAGTCTTGGTGGGGACGCTAAGATTCCACAAGCCCCACAGCACAGCCAAACTAATTAATTATAAAAATAAACATAAAAATTTCAGAACGTGCCACGAATATTCACTCTGCAACGTTGACTTACCATGTAATCATTTGTCTCTTAAAGTCATGATTCCTTATGATTTTTAACTGAATTTTCTTGACACTTTAACCACTTCATTTGCTAAAATATAACTTGATAAGGTGCTACTGCAGCTAAGTCGCTTCAGTCGTGTCTGACTCTGTGCGACCCCATAGACGGCAGCCCACCAGGCTCCCCCGTCCCTGGGATTCTCCAGGCAAGAACACTGGAGTGGGTTGCCATTTCCTTCTCCAATGCATGAAAGTGAAGAGTGAAAGTGAAGTTGCTCAGTCGTGTCCGACTCTTAGCGACCCCATGGACTGCAGGCCACCAGGCTCCTCCGTCCATGGGATTTGCCAGGCCGGAGTACTGGAGTGGGGTGCCATTGCCTTCTCCATGATAAGGGACTTTGAAATGCCTAAATTATGGCCCTTGTTACCAACCTTGCTGCTGCTGCTAAGTCGCTCCAGTCGTGTTCAACTCTGTGCTACCCCATAGACAGCAGCCACCAGGCCTTATGTCAGAATAAATAGCAAAAAAAAAAAAATAAGCATCCAGAAACGGCTGTACAGTAAACAGAAGGAAATGGGGCTTTATGGGAGGTGTAAAAGTCTGAATGCACACTGCCTGTACACAGCCACGTACTAGATGTCATACCATTATTTTGTTCCTTTTTTATGCTAAAGTTGGATAACACACATTTGCAGACCCTACATATAAAATTCCTCTCATAAGTGGAAGTGTTCCTGAAGTACTTTAAAGGAGATAAACATAAACAGGTTCTTTATTTGCTTTGAAAGGAACATCTAATGGGTACCCAGATTGGATCCAACTGACTATTTCTGTAATTCCAGAAGGAAAATCACAAGTGATCCAAAATTTAAAGGTTTTAACTTCATCTGTGAGAACAGTATGATGGCAGGGAGAGTGTATGTCTCATAACTCTTGGCATTTCTTGCACCAGGCTACTTTATCGGTATTTATAGCAAGATTCTGACCACACAAGGAATGTTATTTCTTAATTAGCTGTGAAGCAACAGTTCTCAATTTGGGGACATTTGGCAACATCTGCAGACACTTTTGGGTAAAGCAGCTGATGTCTCACAGATAGAAGCTGTTTTGACAGCACTGCCCAACATCCCACAGTGCACAGGACAGCCACCCCACCGCCACCGCACCCCCCACCCGCCAGCAGAGTTTACCTGACCTGAAATGTTCACAGCACCAAGGTTGAGCAATCCCTGTTGTACGTAAAGCCAGAGCTTATGGTGAGAGAGAAATAGCTCAGATTATAGCATTTTCCCTCCTGAATGGTATTCACTTGCTAGTTCCTTACCTATTTATCCCGTTCCAGGAAAATTGAAATATCTTTCCATTTTTGAATGGAAAATGTGATATTTGACTTAAAGTGTTGTCACTGTATTCTGTGTGCCAGTTTGAAAGCTCATTGTCTTTTTAAGACTTCTATCCATCCACGCAGAGTCACCCTCATCCTCCTCTGTGTAAACTCATTGGTAGCAGAAGGTGGCAGATTATCTTCTGTGCTTCGTTTCAGCATCAAAGGCGAAAAAACCATCTCAGTTTTCTGGGAAAATAACTGTGAAAGCAAAGGAAAAGAGTTATTCTAAACTTGAAATACCATATCAAGCAGAGGTTTTAGATGGGTGAGTTTCTGTTTTAAATAAACTTTGTAACTTTTTACTAATCAGTAAGTTCTGTTTTCCTACTCTCTGACTTTAGCAGAAGTAGTAGGCAAATTCACATAAACTCCATGGAATTAGTATTAAAAAAACTTCAGCCATAAAGGAGAAAAATCTTCTGTATTTTGTTCATTTTTTTTTTTTTTTTTTTTTACTTTTAGAAGAAAGAAGTAAATGGGATGATATGATTTGGGCTTAAATGAAATCCTAATGATTCCATAATGCAATAGAAAAGTGAATCTGTGATTTTTAAATCACTTGAAGCATTTCATTTCTGTAATTATTTTTGTAACATGCAGATGACTATACCTTGTTTATTAAAGTATATTGTCACTTGAAACAAAGTCATTTTTATTCCTTTATAAACCCATTAAACACTGTTCTAAAATTATAGCTTTTTACAAATAGGTAATAATATATGTAGTTCAATTTTCTACTTTAACCAGTAATAGTTTCATGTCCAGCTTAGTAGGGACTTGTTTTAACAAAGCTGGTTGCAACTGAATGATGAACATGTTTTTTTTTTTTTTTAATAGCTTAAAACTTCTTTTGTTAGTACATTCTTGATGTTCATTGTTTGGTTACATATAATGTGGTAGCAAATAGTTCTTTTTATTACACTATAATAAATTTTCTTTTAAATCATATGGTCAATCACTAAAATATTTATAGTCTTAATTCTCTAACAACAGTCCTTACTGCTAAACGTAAATTATTACACACCACTAAAGAACTTGCATTATAAATTAACATGTGAAAATAAAAATGATTTGTTTTTGTTTTTTTCAAATAGTTATTTGGGATTTGATCACGCTGCAACATTATTTCACATTCGAGACAGTCCTGCTGATCCTGTGGAAAGGCCAATTTACCTTACTAACACTTTCAGCTTTGCGATCCTCATTCATGATGTGTTGCTACCAGAAGAAGCCAAAACAATGTTTAAAGTATGTTTCTGACCCCTCATACTTTTGATTTTACCAGTCTCCCAAGCAAACGGTACTGACATGGTTTTTTCTCTCCCATCATCCCCTAGGTTCACAACTTCAGCAAACCAGTCTTAATTCTACCAAATGGATCAGGCTACATTTTTACTCTATTTTTTATGCCATCCACATCGTCCATGCACATAGATAACAATATTTTACTTATTACCAATGCCTCTAAGTTTCACTTACCTGTGCGGGTATATACAGGCTTTTTAGATGTAAGTATGTTACCTGCCTTTTAAAATTTAAACTCCCTCCACATCTTTGTTGTTTTCAGCTACTATTAAGTAGTTGTGTTGCAGACACTTAAATTTTGCTGTTTTTGTACTTAGCAAGTTGTTGTAATTCCTCCCTAGTCTGTGCTTCCAAGATGTTCACCCTCCCAGCAGCTGTATCTCCTCATGACACAGTTGACCTCTCCAGCTACACCTCTGTTTAGATCAGGTCCACGCCTCTTGATTTTGCTTTTAAATGGTTACAGTCATGGGCAAGCTAAAAACAAACTAAGCAGAAGAAACATAATAAGCAAAAAAAAACTAAAAAATACTACAGGGCAAGTGAAAAGGGGAATTATGTAGGGAAGAGGTGACCAAAACTGAAAACACAAGACTGAAGAGAAGAATCAGATAAGAAACAGGGAATCGGGTAGAAAGACACAGATGGAATAGTCATCTAAATAACTGCAGGAAAGGAAACAGAAGTCTTTCTAATACAGAAAATAAGCCAAGGGAGGTGGGGGAACCCCAAGCAAAGTTGTCCTTAGGGTAATCCATGAAAGAAGTTTGGGAAAGAAAGAAAACTGATAGATGCAAAAGATGAAAAGAAAGCAAAAAGATAAGAAGTGTGGTCCTCCAAAAACCTAGCATCAGTAAGAACTTTAGAACCAAAGGGACCTGCGGTATCATACCACTGACACTCCTTCTGCATTTCTTCTGCTTAAATGATTGCTGGCTTGTAGCTGCTTTCATGAATGCGTGAAGTCTGCTGAGACTGGGGACTTTTTGCCTAAATCTCCAGGGCTCCACTTAATCTCACCTAGTACTCAAAATACTTCCATTATACAAAGTTCTTAATTATGTATGTGTATATTTACATAAAAAGTAGGAACCTTAGTGTACCTTAATATAGTTAACTTTTTCTTGAAGTGTTACTGTTACATAAGTGTAACTTTACATCTAATCTGGTTCTTTTCTGTCTTTCCAGTACTTTGTATTACCCCCCAAAATAGAAGAACGTTTCATAGATTTTGGTATACTGAGTGCAACAGAAGCAAGTAATATTTTATTTGCCATTATAAACAGCAATCCAATTGAGGTAAGAAAAGAAAAATCTGTTGTTATTCTAAATCACATTTAGAGGTTTTATGCTGCAGTTATAGTGCTGCAATAATTGCTTCCATATCTTTCTCTTTTAAGTTGGCTATAAAAAGCTGGCATATTATAGGAGATGGTTTATCAATAGAACTCGTAGCTACTGAAAGAGGCAATAGAACTACAATCATCTCAAGCCTTCCAGAGTTTGAAAAATCCTCTCTATCAGACCAGTCATCGGTAAGTAAACTTTTCTATTGTTTCCTTAAACTTAGATGTGTGTCTAAATCGCAAATAGAAGACTATTCCTCATGATATTATTTTTAATATTAATTTATTTATTTGACTGTGCTGGGTCTTAGTTGCAGCATGTGAACTCTTAGTTGTGGCAAGTGGGATCTAGTTCCCTGACCAGGGATCAAACCCAGGCCCCCCTGCATTGGGAGCACAGAGTCTTAGCCCCTGGATGACCAGGGAGGTCCCTCCTCGAAATATTATGAGATTCATAACAGCATTGGCTATTTGATGTGGAAAGGACCTTATAGGTAATCTACTTAAACTCACTGCTTTGATGATGAGAGCACTTGAGACTCAAAGGAGTTAAGATAGAGCACAGGTACCATTACAGGAGAAGTTTCCATGGGCGCTAAACTGAGTCTGTTCATTGAGTTCACTAGGCAAGAGAAAGAACCCTGCAGGTTAGTAGAAGTTGTTTTCAGTTCTGCAGTACTGCTTCTGTTCAGTTCTCTGTACTGATGGAAGACAGTATCAGTGAGACAAACAGCATTTGTTTGATCTCTGTGTGGCTCTCCCCATACACTTTTACTCTGTCTTACGTACAGTTGGTCATAAAAGTACATGAGACAAGAGCAAGTGAATGTATCAGTCTAGGCCCTCACCACTGCTGAAAAGCGATCTCAGAGTTTAAACTTACTCAGAGCAGAGTTAGTAGAATCACCTGTGCGACTTGGAAGGAGCAGAATATAACCTCCTCTGAAGGTTAGGATAGAACTTCTCATGGCAGTTTTACAGAAGGAAAAGCAGATGTCCTTATGCACAGAGATTGTTGACAAAAGACCTTTCCATGGAATGCCATAGGCCATAAAAAACGTATTTAAACATTTTGTATGAGAAAGATTCCCCAAAACAGGTTTTTTAGAGAATAATTTGGCAATGTATACCACTCCTGGGACTTCTTCCTGTGGAAGTCATTTAAAGAGCCAGAAGTGGTGAGAATGCAGATGTTTGTGATAGTAGTAGTAATAATTGCAGATAACCACAACCAAATGTATAAAGTCGCGATTTTATGGTTGCATATTAAAGCAGATAAGCTGTGAGTAGGATTGTATGTAAAAAATTTGAAAAAGGACTTATGAAAAAGTGGGAAACAGTACTGGATAATGTGTATACTGGATAATGTGTATTCTAATTGCAGCTGTGTGGCATTCAAGCTCCATACAGATATTGTGATGGATACATGAGTGTTGGGTATTTGTATTTTAATAATTTATGATGTTTTAAATTTGACTCATAAATAAAGTCTCCTTTTAAAACAAAAAAGAATATGCTCATGACAAGTAATATTTGTCACTCCAGCTGAGATTTTATTTTTAATACAAATGGAATGCTGAAAAAGGATAATAATGAGACCAGCTATTAATATGTTCATTTCAACAACGAAGTTAAAGTAAAATTGTATATAGATCTAATCCGAGATGGTTGAATTATACTGTTTTTCATAATACATTATAAATTAATAATCTTAGGACTCTGGATCATTTCCTCCTACAATAGCACATGTTAACACTTATTTAAAGTGTTTGAGGGGTCCACTCAGTAACATGAAACCTGCTGGAAACTTCAGGGTTTTAGAATTCACTTTTATATAAAACTATATGAATATAAGAGATGGGCATGTACACACTGCCATATTTAAAGTGGATAACCATCAAGGGCCTTCTGTACAGCACAGGGAACTCTGCTCACTGTTTTGTGGCAGCCTGGATGGGAGGGGAGTTTGGGGAGAATGGATACATGTATGTGCATGGCTGAGTCCTTCTGTGTGCACCTGAAACTCTCCCAGCATTGTTAATGGGCTGTACCCCAGTACAAGATAAAAACTTAAAAAGAAACTACATAAATATAAGAACCAAGGGATAGAAAGATGAGATCATTTGTATGAACCCTTCCTTACTTAAAATAGGAAGTTGTAGTGAATTGCCAGCTTCAAAATAACAACTCTGCAAAATGTGGATTTTTTTTTAAGTTTGTAATTTGTAAAGTTTAAGTTGTAAACTTTCAACTGTTGTCCAGCTATTTTCCAAAAAGCCAAACATATGAACTAAATGAGCGTCCTGTTCCTTATGAAACACACACTGTCAACAACTCTCCATGCTCTTCAGACACATGCTCTGATTGGGGTGGTCACAGTCATGATGAAAACATTAGAAATGCATAAAACCAACATAGAAATGCTTCTAAAGGGGGGAAGTGGATATGTTTGGTATACCCACATTTGTTATTTTGAGGTAAATGTAAATTCTAGGTAAAGTATAACTACTACTGACTAAAGTACAACTTCACAAAATGAATTTCATGGTTTTTTTGGAAGTTTCTCGATTGAAAAGATTAAGCACCAGAAATATCAGCAGGATAGCTTGAGAAAATAAGTAAGATCCATGTTCTGCGTTCTGCTTTCTTTCAAACTTGCTTTGCTTAACTTTTCCTTCTTTCCTTGATTTTTTGATGTTTTCGTGTGACCCAGTCTCAGTTGATCTGAAGACATGGGTATTAACACGCCAAAGTTAAATTCAGAACTGGAAGCAGAACCAACTTTGTGTGTACTTGTGCCCTGACGTGGCTTCTGAAGGGTAGGGGAAGGCTGTATCCGTCTGCTGTAGCCTGCGCTCCCTTTGACCATGCAGGTATATGACTTGGGGATGAGGCCCACACCCCTCCCCAACTTAGCAGCTGAGAATTCAGCTGTTCCTTGGGGAAACCAGTATTCTCAGTAGCCCATGGAATAAGTATAATAGATAAACATCCAGAGATGGGCGTTATTTACTTTGAGATATTTGTACATGATGATGTGTTAATTGTATGTTAGTTAGGATTTTGAATTCCTAACCTATATGAGTTAACACTGATTTAAAACTGAAGGGTTTTTGTAGCTTTCTTTTCCATTTTAATAGAAAACTTCAATTAGCAAGGCTAACGAAGGATGTAATTTCTACTCCATACAGGTAATACTAGCTTCAGGATACTTTGCAGTGTTCAGAGTCAAACTTACTGCAAAAAAACTGGAAGGAATTCATGATGGGGCTATACAGATCACGACAGACTATGAGGTAAGGACTTTATTTACGGGGATTCAGGTCAGTGGGGTCTTTCTGAAAAATTCAGTCCTTTTTTTGTTTTTATAACTAAGTTTATTCAAAAAGTTACAGTTTACCTATTTGATACTTTTAAAAACTTAAGCTTCTGAGAATAGTTTACAAAATAATGGTTTTTTATTAGCTCATAGTTTTCTGATAAAACCTGAATCTCTTGACTAAAAGCAACTTTAGGAAAATGCATTTGGCCCTTTTAGATTTGCTGTTAGCATGGCTTACAAATGGCTGTAGCGTTACATGGGCCCTGGCTGAAATTCTTGAGGTTAGATCTCTCTCTTTCTGCGGTCATAAATATCCTGCTGTGTAACGTTGCCAAAAAGGAAGATACAATCAGGAAATCACATCTTAATTTGAGTTCTCACAATTATGTTTACATGAGTCATTCTAAGTCAGGAACCAAACGAAAATCAGTGAACTTTTTTAAAGACTTTATGTGGGGTTGACATGTTGCATTCAATGAGATTTTGAAGGGATATGTTTCTGCCAAGTCTAAATATTTGTATGTGTTCTTGTAAAGCTCTTGGGAAGTTGAGCACTGCTGAAGTCAGCAAGCTACTTTTGTTCTCCTACCTGTTTTTAGCACATACAACCCCTGCCACCCATGAAAGCAAACTCATTCAGAATAAACAAAATTGATCTTTTAGTAATAAATCATATGTTGGGAGTATGTCAAATTAATTATCTCCGAAAGTGAGGAATCCACATTTATCACTTTTGATAGAAATAAGTACATTTCCTTAGCAAAGTATCCTTGTGAGTTGCAAATAGAGTGTGAGTTGAGATTTAAAACTTGGAATATTCAGCTTGTTTTTTAAAAAATCAGGTTGACATTAATTTATTGCTACGTACAAAAAAGTAGAGAGCTATGTAGCTTTTAAAAATGCTGGATTTTTCATGCATTGTTTTAAGAGTATAGTTGGACTTTCCTTTTTAAATTAATAATCTGCAGAAAAATCCATTCTTCATTCCTTCCCGTTTTTGGTCTTATTTCCCTTGTTTTCAGTGAACCTCTGAGAAGTACATGGAAGTATATTTCAGTGCATTTTGTACAGTACATGGATAGATTAAACAGTATGCATAGGTGATTTTAATTTTGCTTACCAGTTGGTTATTGCTCATGTAAGTCCCAAGATTGATTGTTTTAAATCTCCTAAAATAGCGCAACAACTGTCAGGTCAGTCTAGGATTTACACACTTATTTCTCTGCGGTTTGCTTCTTCCCTCCACAGATCCTAACAATTCCTGTGAAGGCTGTGATCGCAGTGGGTTCTTTGACTTGCTTCCCAAAGCACATGGTTCTTCCACCTTCCTTTCCAGTAAGACAGTTAATTTGTAGACTTCTTAGCATTTTTCTAATAATTATTTTTCTTTCTACTGCGTTTTACTCTGTTTAGACTGTATATAATAAGAATTAGATTTAATCTCACCGTCATTCCCTGATAGCTCAATTGGTAAAGAATCCGACTGCAAATGCAGGAGACCCCGGTTCGATCCTGGGTCAGGAAGATCCACTGGAGAAGGGATAGGCTATGCACTCCAGTGTTCTTGGGTTCCCTGGTGGCTCAGCTGGTAAAGAATCCACCTGCAGTGCAGGAGACCTGGGTTCAGTCCCTGGGTTGGGAAGGTCCCCTGGAGAAGGGAAAGGCTACCCACTCCAGTATTCTGACCTGGAATACTATATAGCTATATACCATTGGCTGTGTAGTCCGTGGAGTCACAAAGAGTCAGATACGACCCAGCGACTTTCACTTTCACTTTTCACCATGATTGAACTCTTTTTACTATGCATTCTCTTAATTTCTTAGTCTTTTAATACCAAATTTTAGACCAGTGGGTATGATCATTTTAGGTGCTCAGGCTCCTCTGTCCAAGAGATTCTCTAGGCAAGAATACTGGAGTGGGTTGCCATTTCCTACTCCAGTGAATCTTCCCAACCCAGGGATCAGTCTCTTGGCATCTCCTGTATTGGCAAACAGATTATTTACCACTAGTGCCACCTGGGAAGCCCTGATCATTTTAGACTTCTTTAAAAGTCTAGGAATCAGGTTATAAGATTCTGGTTCTATATTCAACAAAAAAAAAAAAGGAAAAGGTTATGATTTTTATTGATGATTATTTCAATCATATATATATTTTTTAATCTGGCACCCTGGGACTTCCCTGACAGTCCAGTGGTTAAGACTCAACACTCCTAATGCAGGGGCGTGCGTTTGATCCCTGGTCAGGGAACATGATGTGCTCCATAACAAAAATATAAATAAATCTCTTTATAAAAAAAATAAATAAAATTGGTACCCTATCACAGGAAGAGACATATAGCTGATCAGCACGGTCATTGGTAATGTAATGATTTAATCCGTATGCTTCATTTTAATACGATGCCAGATAACCTATGTTTTTAAAAAATAGTCTAATTTCTCTTTGGCACAGATAGTATTTTTTTTTTAATAAAATACTTTTTCTGAGAAAATAAATCTTTTTTTTTGTTTGTTTCTTGTTTAGCTTTGGATTTTTAGAATTCAGTGATTTCATAATTTTTTCATCCTGAATTTGGAAACTTTTAAGGTAGCCTGGCCTTGGTATAAACAAACCTTTCTTAACAAACTGATAGTGACTCTTTCCTTTATTCAAAGCTAGTTCTGCACCTTTGTTATGTGAGCACTTTTACTTTAATTCATTTTTACAGGATTGCAAAGATTTGTCTTGCTAATTTCTCTGTAACAGGCCTTAAAAACAATGACGAAATACATATATTTGGAGGAGGGGCTCTGATTACAGATTTAAAGCTTACCAACTTCTGAACGTTCTAAGGGTACTTTGAGCTTTGGTCTTCTGTAAATATGTCTGTCAGTTCTAAAGTGTGTGTTCTGAAGAAAATCCAGCCATTTACAAATGAATTTGTTTGTTTTCTTCCTTCAGGGGAAAATAGTTCATCAGAGTTTAAATATTATGAATTCCTTCTCACAGAAGGTAAAGATCCAACAGATACGATCTTTGTCAGAAGACGTGCGTTTTTACTACAAACGATTGCGGGGTAATAAGGAAGACTTGGAGCCAGGGAAAAAATCAAAGGTTTGAACGCGTTGTATTTGCAGATTCCCATCTTTTGTCCTTTGTTATTGTGACCTTCCGTGGATTGGACATTCATGGTTCTCCTGTGCCCCTTTATAGATTGCAAACATTTACTTTGATCCTGGATTGCAGTGCGGGGATCATTGCTATGTCGGCTTGCCTTTTCTGTCCAAATGTAAGTCATCTTACTCTTCTCTCACGCCTTCACTCCCTCCCCAAGGTACTCCCATTAATGATAGGCTGCTGCTTCTAAGGCCCACCCCTACATCTCGGTACTGTAGAAATCATTTGAGGGGCAGAGTATGTCATACCATTTGTGCCTGTGTTTTAGCTGAACCCAGAGTCCAGCCTGGCATAGCCATGCAGGAAGATGCCTGGGACACCGACTGGGATTTGCATCAAAGCCTATTCAAGGGATGGATGGGAATAAAGGAAAACTCAGGTCACAAGTAAGTGGTTTTGCTGTATGTAAGTATTTGAGCTACCTTTACCAGTTTGAAACGTGATTTTCTAAAGATATTCCTATATTTGGTTATTTTACTTCTCTATACTGCTGAAAATGTGCCTAATCTTCAGAAAACCGTAATGAGGCATCTTGAATGGCCATTGTGATTGTGTATTTCTCAGAAGGACACACGCTACCATTTTTGTCTTATTTCCCGTGCTCTAGATGGAAAGTCACAGAAACTCGATGAAGTTGTCCTTGTGTAGGATGAGTTCTGTGTTGTGCTTAGTGGATTAGTCATGTTCAGCTCTGCAACCCCATGGACTGTAGCCTGCCAGGCTCTTCTGTTCATGGGATTCTCTAAACAAGAATACTGGAGTGGGTAGCGATTCCCTTCTCCAGGGGATCTTCCAGACCCAGGGACTGTTCCTTTGTCTCTGGCATGCAGGTGGATTCTTTACCATCTGAGCCACCGGGGAAGCTCAGTTTCCGTATCAGACAGTCATTTGCGTAAGAAAGAGTCTAACTGCCTCTGACTCGCATTCAAGGCAAGGAAACACTTTAGAATTTGAATCTCACCATAGGAGGAGTGTCTCTGCTCCTTGTGGAAGGAACTGCCTCCCTTTCTGGTGCTGAACCTGCTAGGGCTGCACAGGGCTCAGGTGGGAGTATGCACATTGACAGATCAGCACCGTGGCTGGGTTCAGAAGCACAGACACACTTGGACGTGGCAGTTTAGAAATTGGCCCTCTCTGTGTGCTTCCAGAGAGGACTTGATCGGAAGACTGATGAACACTGTTCTTCCCCCCATTGGCTAATTTGAGATGCATTTGTCAGCATCACCAAAATCTTCCGGTTTATTCTAACCTAGTATTTTCAAGCCCTGAACAGTCAAATCTGCAGGTTTCTGTGTATCTGAACTACCTGCTGTGAAAGGTTTTCTTAAGGCAAAAAGAGAGGTAAATTTTACCTTTTAAATGGTTAAAATTAGTACAAAGAGACTTCTTCTAATGAACTCACTAAGAGAACACTAATTCAGACACTCCTTTGTTCTCCAGTTCCCACGATAGACGTTGTAATGTACAGGTCGCCTCTGTATTTTAACCCCCAGTTATGAATAAATGACTGGTAGTGCTGCCCTTGGCTCACTCTTCGCCTCCCACCCACCGAAACCCCTGCGTTCCTCTCTGTGAGCCTAGTGTTCCCCACTGAAGACCCAGCCTCCCTGCCTGCCCTGAGCTGCCAGGTCGCAGCTGCATAGTGAATGCGGCATTCTCCCCGCTCCTGCCTCTGTGTTACCTTGTCAACATGCATGTCTCAGAAAACTCATTACCAGTCTTATAAAACTGGTACTCTCACCAATATTAGGTATCATAATTCAGTCCTCTTATGGTATAAAATAGGCTTCAGTGTTTAGCCCCATCTGTAATACTGTTTCCGTAGGGAATGTGTTCTGAGTTCTAAACAGCTGGTTTATAAACACTTCTAAGTAGAGAAATAGTCGGATGAGGTCCTGAATATTGCTTCATATATATGTCTACACAAAACCCTCATATGTATTATTGTTTCAACTGACATCTTCATTGCATAGTAAGATATTGTGGCTTTTTCCTCAAGTGCGAAAGGAGCCATACGCCAAGCAGTGCGCTACCTTCTCATTAGTTCAGCTGAAATATTTACCTGCTGTTGGTGTCTAGACCTTTCCCCTAAACATGCAGGATCTTTAGGATCCCCATTCCATCCTGTCATCTGTGTATGCCTGGCTGGTCACTTACACCTTCAGTATGGAAACAGGGCAGGTGATTGGTGATAGTTAGCTCTCTGTGCCAAAATAGAGACCTCTTCATGTGTCTGAAAACAGTAAGATGTCAGGAGCAGGTAAACCTGTGTTTATTCAAGGCCAGAATAAAATTTCACAAGAACACACGCCTAACAGAATTTCCTGTATTGAGAAAGCTCAAGCATTTCAATTTGATACAGTGATTTAAAAATTGTGTTTTCTAGATTGAGCGCTATGTTTGAAGTGAATACAGACCTTCAGAAAAACATCCTGTCAAAAGTTTCTGCCGAGCTCTCCTGGCCATCCCTCCTCAGCTCCCCCCGGCTCGTGAGGTTTCCCCTCACTAATACAAACTGCTCTTCAGTAAGTATCCAGGTGCCATGGGCCTTTGGAAATGCATCATAGTGTGAAGTATCTGCTCTTTCTTCTAATGGGGCAGATCTTTCACTTACCACCTCTTTATTTCATTTAAGGAAGAAGAGATTATGTTAGAAAACCCTGCAGATGTTCCCATCTATATTCAATTTATCCCCCTGGCTTTATATTCCAGCCCTTCCATCTTTGTAGATAAGTTAATATCAAGGTAAGCATTGTTTCAGATCATCAAAATGTTTCCATATGAACAGTGAATGATCACTTTACACATTTAAAATTTCGTTGTTATTCAGTCGCTAAGTCTTTCTGACTCTTTGTGACCCCATGGACTACAGGTGTATTATTGTCCATAAAGTAAAAATATCAGGATGTTTTTAAATTAATGATTATACAGGATTGACTCCTTTGTGGCCACAGCACTCTGGATTATATGTATCCCGTAGAAGGTGTTCTGGGGTCTTACGAGCATTTACCTCCAAATCTTTTGTCTGATAGAAAGTTGTCGGTGTTGTTCAGTTACTAAGTCATGTCTGACTCTTTGCAACCCCATGAACAGCAGCACACCAGGCTTCCCTGTCCTTCACTATCTACCAGAGTTTGCTCAAACTCAAGTCCATTGAGTCGGTGATGGCCATCCAGCCATCTCATCCTGTCTCCCTCTTCTCCTGCCCTCAATCTTTCCAAACATCAAGGTCTTTTCTAGTGAGTTGGCTCTTTGCATTGGGTGGCCAAAGTATTGAAGCTTTATTGCAGCTCATAAATAGTAGATTTGCTTAGAGAAATCTTGCATCTATAATTGAGGTTGAGAGAAAGTTCTAGGGAGAGAAACAGATATTACATTGCTGCTGCTGCTAAGTCGCTGCAGTCGTGTCCGACTGTAGGACCCAATAGATGGCAGCCCACTAGGCTCCTCTGTTCTTGGGATTCTCTAGGCAAGAATACTGGAGTGGGTTGCCATTTCCTTCTCCAATGCATGAAAGTGAAAAGTGAAAGTGAAGTCTCTCAGTCTTGCCTGACTCTTAGCAACCCCATGGACTGCAGCCTACCAGGCTTCTCCACCCATGGGATTTTCCAGGCAAGAGTACTGGAGTGGGTTGCCATTGCCTTCTCTGAGATGTTACATTAAGCATCTGGAAAAGCTTCCAGTTGAAGACAAAAAGAAATCATAAAGAACTCCTTCCTAAAACAGTGTAAAGAGGAAGCAGGTGAAGCCTTTCAAATATTTTAGTTTCAAAAGTGAAGAATAAACTGTAAGTTGTAGCTACTTTTTGAAGGCTATTAATCTGGTAATATTGATCTCAAAATCTGCTGAAAGGTAAACAACCTTGGTAATTACTCTGCAACTGCTTTGACTATGATGCTGTTCTCAAAGAATTATGTGTGTTTTTTAATTTCAGGTTTAACTTAAGTAAGGTGGCAAAGATCGATTTAAGAACACAAGAATTCCAAGTCTTTAGAAACACTGTAAGTATTCAAACTTCATACGATTGCAAAGAAGTAATTTTATGATATGACCGATGCAATGTGGAAGAAAAACATTAACCATCCTTAAACTGCCTGAAAGGCAGATTACTGAAGAAGTTTAGAAGAGTCCAGTAATTCTTTTAGAGGCATAAAGCCCAGGAGGAGTGGGTGGGATTTAGATCAACAGGCGGCATGCTGTGTAGAAGGTCCTGTTTGTGGGCATTAAACGTTAAGCCCATAATAATGGCTGCCAGAACCTCTGAGAGGATGCCAATGAGGTGTATAGACTAATACATGATTTCTTTTTATTAATTTCTTTTTATTTTCTTTTCAAAATATTGAGCTTGGTCATTTAAATTTTTATTTTGGAAACTTTCTAATAAAACTGTAAACTCCATGAAGCCCAGACCTGTGGCTGGCTGTATTCATACTTAGCACAGTAGCACTTACAGTTTTCCCTCAACAGATATTTTTGAACTGCTGAGTGTATACACAAGCTGGTTTGTTCCAGGACCAGATAGTCTCTGTCATGCAGGCCAGGCTGAGCAGCCACTAACCCACTCACAATTATGTAGGAACTTAAAACTTTCTTGTGTCAGTCAGGAATTGGCACTCGGAACTGACGCCACCTGCAGATCGGCCCAAGTCCCTTGGCCTCCGGGCCCTTCCTTCTGCCCAGCTCGTCTCGTCTCCTTAGACAGCCTGTGCACACCAGCCCCGCGGGCTGTGGACCCTCCACCAGTTCAGCCCTCTGATTTTCCCTGACTCTTCATTTACACCTGTGTTAACTTTGGTGTTTGTTTTTCTTGTGTGGTGCCGTGTTTCCCAAATCTGGGTATAGGCTCCTTGAGGACTTGTCTTCTATTTATCTTAGTTTTTCTCACATTTATAAAACGAAAGGTGTTGAATGAATAAGAGTGAGAATCTAGTTAATCTCCCATCATCTGACTGACTTTGATGGGAACAGTCGTCTGCCCCTCCTTTCTCTCCTCGCTGTGAGCCCTTGCAGTGCACAGGTCCCAGTCTGTCAGGGAGCTGTGACTTGGCTGCTTCCCATTTGGAGCAAGGGACGTCGGCTCCTGGGGTCCTCATGCCTGTGTACCTCCTAGCTTGGTCACCTCGACCAAGCGTGTCAACCTTTCCAAACTTGAGCCTCTGTTGCAATGTGAACTTAATAATCTGGATGTCACAGGGGTTTTTAACAGATGAAACAAACCAACATGGAAGCCCTTAGATGAATCGCTTGGCGAATGGGAAGCCCTCGGGGAATGTGGACTGCATGAGTCAGTCTGTGGCTCACAGGCGAGAATGAAAGGTTTTCAGCATTCCCTGAGTAGCTAGTATGTGTCAGCACCATGTCGGGTGCATTCACGTTTGTAATTTCGCATAATCACTACAACAGCCTGGCTGGGCTATCACTAGCCACCCTGAGAGATAAGTATTTCACATGTACTGCTGGTGGTGGAAGAACAGAGCTCAGGGAGAGGAAGTACCTTGGCCGAGTTCATACCTGTGATGGCTGGCAGGGCCAAGTTCACATGTAGTTCCCCCAGAGTCGGGAGCCCTTGCCCAGGCTTATGTGACACATGGGCATTACTGGTTAGGAATCACTAACTACTCTCCAGCCACATGTTTTATAGTTTTTCAAGTATTTGTGTTCTTTCCCATAATTTTATGTTTTAATCTATAAAACATATATTAGCCAGACCTTTATGGAATACTTTTTATAGATCTATTTTTAAGTCAGTCTTATATAAGAAAGTTATTTTTCTAAGTAATTTTCAATTTTTTTTTTCCTGCTGAGTAATAGGTAGAACACTAGACTAAAATTTAGAGAGTCTCATATTCTAATCCATGCCATTCTCTTGGAATCATTTTTAAAATTTTCTTTGTTTCTGTCCATAAAGATACCATTAAAAAATGCCATAAAAATAATAAGTTCAGGGTTATCCAAATATCTAGATATTATCCAGATATCTAAATGATAATATCTAGAAAGTTCAGTAACCACAAATTCCGTTCACTCTGCACTTATAAAGAGAGAAAATAAACATAAGAAGTAAATGACCTAGTATTTGCCTTTCTTATCTTACCAAATCTTTGGTGGTACCTATAAGATGTAGGTATTATAAGAGGTAGGAAGATGAATAAGAATGCCCTAGATCCCAGAAATTTATTCTAAATAAGAAATTCTGGAGGAGGTCTTCAGTTCAGCTTCAAATAAATTCTCTCACAGTTCTCTACGGTGCTGTAAAACTGTGGATCTAAAATTATTTGATCTCAGGATTCCTTTACAGTCTGAAAAATAATTTAGGATTTCTGCTTTATCTCAGTTTTTAAAAATTATTAAGGACTCCAGAGAGGTTTTTTGTTTTTGCAGGTTATATCTGTCAGTATTGACCATATTAGAAATGAAAACTGAGATCCTTAAAATAGTGATTTAATTCATTTAAAATAATGATAAGCCCATTCTGTTTGACAGATAATATAAAAATGAAAAAATAGATATGTATTTTTAAAAACAGTTTTGCAATAAGAACAGATTGTTTTACATTTTTACAGAGTTCTTCAGTGGCTCTCAGACTTAATATACAGATAGATTCTCATGTCTGCTTCTGCATTCAGCCCCTTAAGATGTATTGTTTTGGTTGAAGTATATGATAAAGATCTGATCCGACCTGACACATGCATGTAGTTGCAGAAAGGATGTCTTAATTTCCTTTTTAGCTGTCATAACACTATATACACCAATCATTTGGAAAATATTGGTCACTAACATATGCAGAGCTTCCAAATGTTGATACAGTTCACTCTGCAGTATCCAAAAAATCATGTTCATCCCTGTAACCATGAATCTCATCAGGGAATTCTTTAACTATTGGGAAGCTCTCAAGTTCACAAGGCCAAAATTCTAAATTACACTCAAACAGTTGAATTTTACCATTGGCGACAAATGCTTCAGTTGCTTTCCTTAAAGGAACAGATGGACTTCATTTTTGTGGAAATGTCTACTAAATACTCCAGTCTGAATAGTCATATATTGACTCTCAGTCATTTTTCAAATAGAAATGGAGCCCCTTGAGGAAGGAGCTAGTTCTGTTGGCATCTCAAATAGCTCTTCCAGACGGCATGGGCCAGCCTGCTGCAGGGGCGCTTCAGGCATACCTCATTCTATCACACGGTAGTGAAGAGCCTCATGCTCAAGGGTTGAGATTTAAGATTAATATTTATTACTAGTTAATCAGTCACAGGTTTTGGTTTGGGTTTTTGTTAGCTGTAAGTGCCTGGCAGTGAAGAAAAGCCGTGGCTACCAGGGAGGTTTGATAAGGCTACCTTGCTTCTAGCTAAAGGATCAGCAGTTTAATTACCCACCATTGCTTTTGCTTGTGCTAATGTTAACACAGTGAAAAAGGCAAAGAACTTTGGTCTGTGTTGTGAAAGTAGTTTTGACACACCTAAAAAGACCTCTCAGATCCCCAAGGGTCCGTGAATCCCTCTTCAAGAACCACCACTATGAAAATTACTGAGTGTTAGCCCAGAGGTATCACAGAATCCTAAAGTATTTTCCATGTCATCAGAATTTGTTTGTTGGGACTATAGGTATAGTGTATAATCTGCTTGTCAGTTACTCAGAACAGTTTATTTAAAGGGAACCTACTCACCAGCCATTTGGGAGCAGTCAGAACATTGTTGTACTAGGAGACATTGACAGAGAAGAATTTTCAATGCAGGAAAAAAACAGCCGCCTCAGAAGAGAGAGCTGAAAAGTAGTGTGCTTCACAGAGTTTATTAGCTATGAAATTATGTCCATAGAATCATGCTGTTGAAATAGATCTGTGTATAGTAGAAAATCATAGAAAATTCACTCTCCTCCCACAGGTTAGCAGGTATATAAAGTGCCATGGACATTTATACCCAAGTTACTACCAGCCCTTCCGCCCCCAAAAAAGTTTAAACTTAATGTTACTTGAAATCAGAGCAGTGTTAACTATGATTTTTTTTTTTTAATAAAAAGCAAATCTTTTTAATCTTATCTGTAACTGTCAAGAAGTCATATTTTGATTATTAAACTGAACTTATTTGAACTTTAAATCATTAAGTGTTTATGAAACAATAAGGGGCTTAGCTTTCAAAATAAAATTCAAAGATAGATTGATATGAATTGGAAATACCTTCATAAATAAAATGATGTGGCCTTAAAACTCTGCAGCCAGTAGCCTTCTGAGGGGAGAGGCAGGAAAACCATGACTGACAGGTGAGGGGCAGCACCAGCAGGACTTCAGGACGCTGGGCGCTGGCCACTCAGCTGTTTGCTTTGTGTTAAAGCGTTGAGCTGCTCATCTCTTGGGTGTGTGTCCTTTTCTGGTTTTTTATGTCATGTTTCAGAACCTTTAACGTTAAAAGATCTGTACACAAAAACAAGTGCTTAGTACAAACATGAAGACTCTGGTGACCTGGGGAATAAAACCCCTTTGGGGACTTAATGCAGAATATGAAGTTGTCATCATCGGTTGCTCTGCTTGACAGCTATCCAGGATCTAAATCATAAGGGATAAATTTGTTTAGTCATTTTGAGAAACTAATACTCGGCTGTGGATGGGGTAAAGGGGAAAAATTTTTTCCAGAAAATATACTAATGACTCTTGTTTGTTTGCCCAATGATTCAAGGCTCACCCACTGCAGAGTTCAACAGGATTCACAGAGGGCCTCTCCCGACATTTAGTTTTAAACTTAATTTTAAAACCTGGAGAAAAGAAATCTGTCAAAGTAAAGTTTACTCCAGTTCACAATAGAACTGTTTCTTCCCTAATCATAATCAGGTATGTTCTGTGATTTAAGTGTGGGTTGACTTCTGGTACTTATATAAGAGTCCTTTCTTGATTTGTTTCAATATTAATATTTGCATTTATTTATGAAACAGGGTATTCATTTTGTCCAAAATATGTGCACACACGCACACCAAACCTCATGAAACATAACATTGTGATTATGTTTTTAGCTAAAAGACATGACTAGTGTCTACTGTACATGTGTGACTCTTGAAAATGTAAAACTCTTGCTCTTCGTCATGTAAACGTTTTTAAATTTTTCAAGTGCCAACGTTTGACCGTTCAATTTACTGTATTAATCTTCACATTGTTTATAAAACAGCAGTAAAACTCAAGATCAAAAGATTGTGCAAATTTAAGGGGAGGACAATCTGGGCTTCTTCTTCTTATGTAGAAATAACCTGACTGTGATGGATGCCGTAATGGTCCAAGGACAGGGGACAACCGAGAACCTGAGGGTGGCAGGCAAGCTTCCGGGCCCAGGGAGCTCCTTACGCTTCAAAATCACAGAAGCACTGCTGAAAGACTGTACGGAGGGTGAGTGTTCTTGTCGTAGGCACGCGCACGAATATCAGCGCTCCTTTTCAACAGTAAGTGGTTCCAGAAACAGGAACACTGTTTCTACATGGGCATGTGCATGTATGACTGATGAGCACTTGAGACTTTAAGGGAGCACCTGAACTCGCTGTCAGAGTTGCTGCATTTGGATCTTATGAGCTTTGAAGTATCAGTGTTCATTGCATACCTTAGCTGATTTACTCTGAATGTGAAATACAAAGCCTAATTAAACTTCCGCCATCTAAAATGACTTAACAAATAAGAGAACTTCCTGATGAAACCTGGGTGGTGGCTCATCCCTTTGGCCTGACGAGCTCCGTCATAATCTCTGGGATACGTTCGTGAAGGATGTGTTATCATCACTTGGACCTGGTGCACGGGACAGCAAGATTTACACTCCTCATTTTTTCCCTTTAGGTATGAGACTAAGGGAACCCAATTTCACATTGAAAAGAACATTTAAAGTAGAGAACACAGGACAACTTCCAATTCACATAGAAACCATTGAAGTCAGTGGGTACTCTTGTGAGGGATATGGCTTTAAAGTCGTCAATTGTCAAGAGTTTGCACTGAGCGCCAATGCCTCTAAAGACATAGTCATTCTGTAAGTATTTTCTCATAAGATGATGAATCACTAAATCTTTTTTTTTCCCACTTAGTCTTTGGTTATTTCTTCATTTCTTTGTTTTCAAAATTGTGGAAACTCCAAAGTAGATCAGATAAACTAAGAAACCAATTTCAAAATTATTTTCGATTTTTGCACCTTGTTTTATGTCCCTGGATATGTTCCAGTGTCTCCTGGTTCATTGTCTATGGAAAATTGAATATGTATCCTGCTGTTGTGTAAAAACTATAAATTTTAAATATGTTGAATTGGTTCATAGTGCTTTTCAGGTCAGGTCTACTATATCCTTCTGCTTTTTTGCCTATTCTTTCCATTAGTTTTTGAGCGCTTGATATTGAAACTCCAACTAAAAATCTTATCTACTTAAAAAGTAATTATATAGTGGAACTATGGGGTCGCAAAGAGTCGGACACGACTGAGCGACTGATGTGATCTGATCTGATAAGTATATATGTGTGTGTGTGTGTATATATATATAGTGGGACTATATGTAACTTTATTTGAAGTCTCCTGTAAATGTGTTATCATGCTTTCATAATTTAAAACATACTTAATTTTTTAAAAACTCTCAAGTTTTTGTAGAGAACCAACTGTAAGATCATTCTCAGTAGAGCAGACACTGGGTCTCACACATGCAGTTTTCCCAGGTCATGTGAGAGTTTGGTCAGAGAACAGTGGTAATGCCTACATGGGTAATAGTTGCAGCACGTTTTAACAATTGACAGCTTGTTATAAAGGTTCACTAATAAACGTAACCACCGCCCCTTAGTCGAACGCTCACTCCATGGTTCACTCCATGGTCCTCAGCGGGCGTCTTCTTCGTTAGTGCCTCTCTCACTCGTGTGAGGCGCAGCACTCTGCACCTGCAGGTTCAGTGGGGAGTAAGACACCTGGCCTCAAGGTGCAGGTCGTGTGCTTGGAGAGCTTACAGTTAACACAAAAACTAAATAATTGGGACAGAAAGCAGTGCTTGAGGAGATGTACATCAGTAGGGCTGGGATGGGTTTCTTGGGGGGAAAAAAGGCATTATTGCGAGTATATCATGGGAGAGGAGAGGGAATTAAATACAGGAAAAAAAAAAAGGAAAGGAAAGAAGCTCAGAGACTTCTCTCTGAATTACTGATTTTGGAAAGTCAACCATTGTTCTCTTTCTATGTAGTTTCTAGTTATCCACAAAATAAAGTTGTTTTGGTTATTTAACCTCATAGGACAATACTTTGTCCATCTGAAAATGAGAAAGTTGAATAAAAGTGCCAATCTCTCAAATTCTGTGCTCTGTTTCAAATTATTATATTTAAACTGCTTGCAGTATATTTTTAAAAACCTAGTCTCACTGCCACCTTTGCATTTTAGGTTTACTCCTGATTTCACGGCTTCTAGAGTCATCCGTGAACTGAAGTTTATAACAGCCAGTGGCTCTGAGTTTGTGTTTGTATTGAATGCATCCCTTCCTTACCATATGTTAGCAACCTGTGCAGAAGCCCTGCCCAGGCCCAACTGGGAGCTGGCTCTGTACATCATCATCTCAGGAATAATGAGGTACTTGTGTCTTCTTTCGAGGTTGGTGTGTATGTATCACTTGACGCTGTTGATCACGGCTCCCCCTGGGTGCCAGGCACTGCTCTGATTGCCGGGGATCCACCCAATGGACAAAAGAGGCAGCCCTGCCTAGTCAGGCTTACATATACCAGTGGGAGCAGTCAGACCTAAACCCCTCTTGGATGACATATGCAATAAACCAGAGTCTTTTCTACCTATAAAATTTGTTACACACATACAGTACAGCTTAATTTCTTAAAGGAAAAAAAAAGCCTCATAATTTACCAGGAAATTACTTGATTTGGGCATATGAAATGTACTCAAACATAATAGGGTATGCTAATTGAGTCATATCATACCTAAAGAATGTAAAACTGATGAGAAATGTTTTTTAAGCCCTCAGCATCCTCATCCTTTTTTCAGTCTGTTTCTTTATTTTTTAAGAATGAGATCTACTCGCCTCTCAATTAACTTGCATGTTTACCCAACCCATCCTTCAAGGGAAGAGAGTTGGTCTGGAGAGTTAGAACTAAAGAGCTGCTGCTTGGCAGAAGGAAAGGTGCCCTCCAGTGTCTGTTCTGATTCCAGTGGTTATCTCCTCCATACAAGCCTGCCTGTACACTGGCACGCTGGAGAAGTCTGTGGGCAGACTTTTATCCCAGATGCTTTTGCTCGTCACAGGCATTTTGTTTTTTTATATTGTTGTGTACTTTACCAAGAAACTCTGCCCTTAGTATCAAATCCTGCTGCTCTCGCACTAACACGTGAACCCGGATTCTCCATCTTTTCTCTCCCTGCAGTGCGCTGTTTCTCTTGGTAATTGGAACAGCCTATTTAGAAGCTCAAGGAATTTGGGAGCCCTTCCGAAGGCGGCTGTCCTTTGAGGCCTCGAACCCGCCCTTTGATGTGGGGAGACCATTTGATCTCAGGAGAATCGTTGGTATTTCATCTGAAGGAAAGTATGTGCACCTGCTGGAGATAAATTCTCTAATATGCATAGATTTGGCTGATGTAATTAAAAGAAAAAATAAGTTTCTTCTTTTCGTCTTTGCTCGGGGGAAAAAATTGTAATGCCCTGTGTATCACTCTCAGTTACTGAGAACTCTTAGAAGATCCCATGTTTTTATTACATTGATGAGGGTTAAAATACTCTACCTGAGGCCAGTGACTTACTGCCCAAATTTTCAGATAGAACAGACCCAGTAGAGTTGTGAAAAGTATCCTATTTCTTGTCACGAGTAGAACTACCCAAGGGTCATTCATATATGCAGTGGCTCTACTGATGAAGTACGTATACTTTTTTTCAATTTACTTCTGTACTTCGACGTCCCGGGTCTTAGTTGTGGCACATGGGATCTTCGTTCGTCCCTGAAGGCATGCAGGATCTTGGTTGTGGCATGCAGACTCTGAGCTGCAGCATGTGGGATCTAGTCCCCGACCAGGGTACAAACCTGGGCCCCCTCCGTGCGTTGGGAGCGTGGAGGCGTAGCCACTGGACCACATGAATGTCCTGTAATTTTCTTTTAATGTTAGATCTCACGGTTGGCTATTACTGATCATTTTTTCAGCTTGAACACACTCAGCTGTGACCCCGGTCACAGTCGGGGCTTCTGTGGAGCAGGTGGCTCGGCCTCCCGGCCCGGCGCAGGGAGTCACAAGCAGTGTAGCCCGTCGGTCCACCCGCACAGCAGTCACAGCAATAGAAACTCGGCTGACGTGGAAAACGTCAGAGCCAAAAACAGTGCGAGTGCCTCTGGCAGGACTAATGCCCAGTCGGCGAGCAAAGCCAGCCCACTGGTCTTCGAGTCCCACAGCATGGCCCAGGGTCACACCGCAGGCCGGAAGTCCAAGGGGGCCAGACAGGGCCAGCACAGCAGCCAGCACCATGGCCACAGCCCCCTGGAACAGCACTCGCCCCCGCCGCCGCCGCCAGTGCCTCAGCAGCAGGAGCCACAGCCCGAGAGGCTGTCCCCTGCGCCCCTCGCACCCCCGCCCCACCCAGAGCACCCCGGCAGCACCCGGCACAGCTCCGAGGACTCAGACATCACCAGTCTCATCGAAGCCATGGACAAAGACTTCGAGCACCACGACGCCCCGCCCCTAGATGTGTTTACAGAGCAGCCGCCTTCACCCTTGTCGAAAAGCAAAGGTAACCATACCTTCTCACTTCTGGGACAGTGTGACACTCAAGGGGACAGCCAGTGCGTGTGTAGGGGGCTATCTCAGTCGTAATTGTGATGAGCAGCTAATTTAGCAGGTGTTCTTCTGGCTCACATTCATCTCTGCCCTTGGACTTCAGCTCTTTCGCATCAAGATGCAAATAGAAGTATCTGAGTGTCATAAAAGATACCCATATTTCTCTTACCAAATTACTAAACACTTACCAATTCAGGAATTTGTTGGACACCTACTGTTTTTATTTTCACTGCCTGTGATGACTATGTTACTGTGGTAGGTTGAGCTTTTTCTTTTCCATCATTAAAATAGTTTTTAACACAGTGGTAAATGGCAGTCATCTGCCTTTTGACCCAAAAATAGGATTTCTGTACAACCTGCGCTTTAGAGCAGGGATTGGCAAACCACAGCCCGTGGACAAAGCCGTCACCTGTCCTCGGGCCAGCGTGCCTGTTCGTTCACACGTCATCTGTGCGGCTTTCGTGCCGCAGCAGCAGAGGCTGTCAGGGCGGAAACCTGAAGGCGCTTACTGCCTGGCCCTTCCCAGAAGCGGCCAACCCTGCTTTAGAGCTCCTTATGCTGTTTTCACCCCAGGTGACTCAGTGGTAAAGGATCTGCCTGCCAGTGCAGGAGACGTGAGTTCCATCCTTGGGTCAGGAAGATCCCTTGGAGGAGGAGATGGCAGCCCACTCCAGTATTCTTTCCTGGAGAATCCCATGGACAGAGGAGCCTGGCGAGCTATAGTCCATGGGTCACAGAGCGTTGGACATGACTGAGCATGCATACATACGTGCTGTATTAATCATCTGTCTGTAAGCAACAGATTGCCCCAAAACCCAGTGACTTAGACCCCATCATTTACTAGCACAGTTTCTAGGGGTCAGGCATCTGGGCACAGCTTGCCAGGTTCTCACAGAACGGCAGTCAAGGTGTCGCCTGGGGCTAAAGTCTTTGCAAGGTTCAGCTGCTGGTGGACCTGCTTCCAGGCTCACTCAGGTGGCTGAGAGCAGGATTCAGTTCTTCATGGCCTGTTGGACTGCTAGTCTCAGTTTTTTGCTGACTATGGCCAGCAGCCTGTTGGGTCCTCTCTGTAGGGCAGCTCAGTGCAGTTGGCTTTACCAGAGCAAGCAGGCAAACATTCGAGAGAGAGAACAGGCTGGCGGACAGAAGTCTCGGTCTTCTGTGACCTACTCTTGGAAGTGACCTCCCATCACCTCTGCAGTGTCCTCAAGAGGAGTGAGGTCACCCACACTGAGATAGTTCCATGAGAGCATGACGTGGGGCTGCCTTCACAGAAGCCTACACACCACACATGCACTGCTGCTGCTGCTGCTGCTAAGTCGCTTCAGTCGTGTCCGACTCTGTGCGACCCCATAGACGGCAGCCCACAAGGCTCCCCCGTCCCTGGGATTCTCCAGGCAAGAACACTGGAGTGGTTTGCCATTTCCTTCTCCAATGCATGAAAGTGAAAAGTGAAAGTGAAGTCACTGAGTCTTGTCTGACTCTTTTCGACCCCATGGACTTCGGCCTTCCAGGCTCCTCCGTCCATGGGATTTTCCAGGCAAGAGTGCTGGAGTGGGGTGCCATTGCCTTCTCCGCCACACATGCACAGGCGGGCTTATTTGTAACTTCCGGAGTCCATATGTGAAAAACGGTAAATGGCCTCTGGCTGTATCTCAGTTTATTCCCTGTACAGCCTGAACTTTTTTGTGACTTACTCTCTCTTCTGTGGCAGCCATGCTGTGTTATTCTGAGCCTATTTCAGTACCCCCTCACTGATGTACCAGGAATTGCCTTTGGTTTGAACAGGGTACTTGGCAGCCCTGAGAAGCCAAAAGAAACCTGACCCTCCAGAGTCCAGGAGTTTTAGAAAATTTCTTAATTGCAGTGATATGAAGACTGGTTCTATACAGTCTTCATAGAATTACTTGCATTTGGGTTTATAAGATAGTCAAAAGTCTTGAATAATATTTAACTTCTTCCACAGAAATCTTCTTTGTTGTTATCTCATTTTTCTAACACATTATTGACCAGAGACATATTAATACGTCTTTTATTACCTGAACATTATTGACCAGAGGTGTTTCAGTATTCACTTACATAAGAAATTGCCAGCCACTGGCATTCATTTCTGCAAAAATTCCCTGGTCAATAATGAGTAAATAGAGCTTACATATTTTAGGGTAATTTTTACAGTAATATTAAATGGATGCTTAAGGTTCCTCTTTTTAAAATTAGATCTGGTTACATAATGTGTTTTTCCCTTATCTAGAGCATAAGAAAATAAATATATATTATCTTATCTTAGCACAAAGAGAGGCTCTAGCAAAATGAACCCCTTGTTCCTTGGTCTAAGACAGCCCTCTGACACCTATACAATGGGCCCATCTTTTCTTTTCAGCGTCATTCATCTAGAACATAAGTTCTTTACTTTTCACGGTGGTCCTAGAGTCAACCTACTAAAAGCTATTTAATGATGGAGGTGATTCTTGAGGCCACGAAGAGACAGTGACTGCCGGCTTCACACGAGCAGCCACCGCTTTTGATATCCTTCCCAGCACTGCTGTTGGGAAAGAAGGAATGAGCCAGGTCTTTGTGTTGTTTTTTTCTTCAATAAGTGTTTTTATTGAAGCACAACATACATGTAGAAAATCAGTCTTTTAAATGAACTTTAAACGATGGGCATTGATCTTGGGGTTGCAGAAGAGTGCCACGGCGCTCATTTGCTCAGGAGTGTCCAACTCGTTGCAGCCCCATGGGCTGTAGCCCACCAGGCTCCTCTGTCCATGGAGTTCTCCAGGCAGGAATACTGGAGTGCATTGTCATTTCCTCCTCCAGGGGATCTTCCCAACCCAGGGATTGAACCTGTGTCTCTTGCATCTCCTAATTGGCAGGCGAATTCTTTACCAGTACTGCCACCTGGGAAGCTCTTGCGGAACAATGGTATTAATATATCATAAAACCATCAGCTGGTGGAACCTTTATCATCTCTCTAAAACTTAGCCCAGCACCCCTGCCAAATAGCCTGTGTGTTTACGTTAAATATGTAATGTTTCTTTCCATTCTTTGGCACTTCTCTTTCCAGAAGTGCCCTGTTCTCTCCCCCGCCCTCCCCAAAATCTCAAAGAAATCTTCTTGTAATGAGCTTCAGCGATGTCTGGCTTTTGTAGACTGTTGAGAATGACCCCTTGTCATAGGAACAGGGTCTCCCCAGCCCTCGCCTTCTCTGAGTTAGACAGCTTGGAGTTAGACATCCCATCTCTTCTCTACCACCCCTGCAGTCACTGTCCCTCATGGAAGAGGGGCCCCAGAAATACCCTCCTTTCGTGGCTGGCCTGAGCAGGACCTCTGCAACTGGACAGCCTAGATTCTGTATTTCTCTGGTTTTTCCTCCCGTAACACGTGAGCCCTGGGGACTGGCTGGGCGCATTGCTGGATTGAGGGTTAAAACCCGAGAATGCGCTAAGCCAGGTGCGGCCACTTGCAGTGTCTGTATGCACTGCAGAAACCGCAGGATCTGTCGCCACCCTGGTGTCTGTCTGCTGTTGGCAGTCTGAGGGGCGGCTTTATCTTAGTTGGGGGGGTGCCAAGTGCCATGGGGTGGTGAGGCCAGGCTCTGCCTTCAGGCAGACCCAGATCACATCCTGGCTCTGCCACTTACTAACTAACTCTGTGATTTGGAGAAATTTAATTTAAAGTTTGAGTCACTGGCATCCATCAACAGTCACCATAAGGCATCGGGGTTTTCAATAAGGTATATTAAGGAGATACATTTTTAAATGACATAGAATGGGTTCAACGGTGGCAGATGTGGCTTCTGCAGCTGTGCCCAGCCTGCCTGCCCAGGTGGCTTCATGGACGTAGTCCGAGGGGTCGGCGTCCTCCCATGGGCTTCTCTGCTGCTCTGTTCCAGTTAGGGTGGAAGCTCCTTGAGGGCAGGGATTGTGTTGATGGTTCTCACTGCCGTATTCCTAGGACACACAGCACTGCAGCGCAGCGGGCACTCAGATGTTGTGGCTGTTTTCTTGTCTGTCTTGGGAGCGTCCACATTAGTTAAAATAATAGGCCTTTTGTCACTCTGTTTTACCTTCTGCCCATACATAGCAGCGGCTGGACACTGTCCAGGGGCTGCCTGTAATTCCTCCTCACAGCACTGTGAGGTCATCTCGCCGAGTCTGCAGATGAGAGGGCGAGATCAAGGAGCTACCAACGGGAGGGCCGGAATTTGTACTCAGCCGCCAGGGTTCTCGGCACCCCGCAAGTGACACGTGTGGCAGCTCATCCCGTGTCACCGTCAGGCTCCCATCACCAGAGAGGTTGACAGAATCTCTGGTTTTCACTCCTCTGACTTCTCAACGCTGTGTCATCTCTGGGATATAAAAGTACAGATGACCCTTGAGCAGCAAGCGTTTGAACTGCATAGGTCCACTTTTATGTGGATTTTTTCCAGCAGTAGAAACTACAGTACCACAGGGTCCCCAGTTGGGTGAATCTGGTTGCAGAGGAGCCACAGACGTGGAGGGCCGGCTGTAACCTGTATACGGATTAACCCCCTGTTGTTCAAGGGCCAGCTGTCTTCTAGAGACACATAGATTTGTGAAAACTAGTGAGTTGCCAAAACTCATTGAACTGTACACTTAAAATGGGCGTATCTTATTGTATATCACTTATGCCTCAAAAATTGTTGATCTTGTAAAATATTCTAATCAGAAAGTCAAATGTTAATTTGAGAAGCTTTAGAGAAGAAACAGAGAAACTGTTACTAATCAGAGTTCAGCCTCTTCAAAAAGAGTTTGAATGGCTGTGTTTTCCAAGCTGTTGAAATATCAAGGGCTCTTTTACTTTGACTCTCACCCGCAGGGAAAGGAAAGCCTCCTCAGCGCAAGGTGAAGCCCCCCAAGAAGCAGGAGGAGAAGGAGAAGAAGGGAAAGGGGAGGGCCCTGGAAGACGAGCTGAAGGACTCCTTGGCTGACGACGACAGCTCCTCCACCACCACAGAGACCTCCAACCCAGACACAGAGCCTCTCCTCAAGGAGGTAGGGTGGCCTCGTGGGGCAGGGTGGGCGCAGAATGGCCGTGCTCGGGGCATGTGCCCGCCCGGGTTACCTGTCTCTCCTGCACAGGCACCACAGCTCCGGGCGAGAATAAGTTCCTTTCCCCAGGGGACAGGTCAGGAAGCCTGCTAATAAGGTGGAATAGTTAGAAATTGGAAAGTTAGGGTCTGTCTGAAATAGTAACCACTCTGGCTCATGAAAATTGTCTCAGATTTTAAGTATCAAAAAAGGATGGGAAGGAGTTACCCCACTTTGTTTTGATTATATTGGCTGTGTCCTGTTGTGCCGCCGCTGGCACAGTGAGCCCTGGGAGCAGGCAGAGCAGTGGCTGTGACCCAGCCCCAGGGGCCCCCTAGCTCCGAGCACTCCCCCAGCACACCAGAAAGGCATCCTCACTCCCCACGCTCAGCTCCAAGGGGGTCGTGGGCATCAGGAATCGTACTGCCAAATGCCTAGGCACCATGGCCACGAGGTGGATGGAGGGTGATGTTACTGCTGTGGCTGTGTCGGAGAGCGTGTGTTACAAGGTGTGAGGAAAAGTGAGGGTGTAATTCCCTTTGGACCTTTTTATTTCTAAATGACCATATTTCAAATGTAAAATGAGCCAAATAGAGCCTTTAATACTGTGGGGCTGAATTTCTGTTTCGGTCTTAATCTAGTGGCTTAAGGAATCATTTCTTACAGATATCCAGCAGTGTCATCCTCACCTGTTAAGTTTTAAAGTCAAGTCTGCACATGACACTTCCTGTCACTGCCCTCGCCTGTGCGTCCCTGAGGCCTGGCAGCTGCTCTGGGCCCATTCAGCGCCGTCCATGGCTGGGGCTGGCACTCTGTGCCAGCTGCTACAGAGGAGCAGACGGCCAGCTCGTGGTCCTCAAGTGGGGTCTCAGCCCCTTGAGACAGGAACCTGGCCTTTCTGTCCTCGGCAGTTTCTCAAGCACCCAGCACGCAGATTCTCAACACATGTTTGCTGAGTGCATGGGGAGAAGAGAGCTGGAAAAGACACGCGTGCACGAGCAAATGACCTGCCGGGTTTGTAATCTAGTTGGGAAGAAACTAGAGCGTGTGTTTCACACACAAAACAGGCGAATGCATCAGTAACAAAGGAAAAACAGCAGAGGAACTTCAAGCATCTGGACAGCGTTCTCAGCACAGACTTGCTCCCCAGCTTTGCTTGCCTTCTTTCCGCCTTTCCAGCATTCGCCTGAGCACTCGTCCGGCACTCTCCTCCAGCCGAGCACCGCCGGCACTCTGTCCCCCACACCCTCCGGCATCATCCTCCCTCCTCTGCGATTCATTTCCTCCTGGTCCTCGGCTCTTGCCCCGTCATGTGCTTTCTCACAGATGCTGCTCCAGTCCGGCCACCTCCATGCCTGTTGCCATTCTCGCTGCTAAGCAGTTTTTATTCCTCCCCTTCAGCGCTCGCTGCTGCTGCTGTTGCTTTCAGTCACATGCGGGATTTACTTCCCCGTCCAGGGATTGAACCTATGCCCCCTGCGGTGGAAGCTCAGTCCTAACCTCCAGACCACCGGGAACGTGCCCCTCTGCGCTCTGGCCTCAGCTCCGCGCTCTTGTTTCTTTGTAACTGACACATCCGCCTGTCGTGTGTGTTTTCTTCCCAACTAGATTACGAGCTTGGCAGGTCATTTGCTCGTGCATGTGTGTCTTTTCCAGCCCTCTTCTCCCCATGCACTCAGCAAACACGTGTTGGGAACCTGCATAGTGGGCGCTTAAGAAACAACCATGAAAATAAAAGAAAAAACAACTGTGGACAGAAGGGCCAGGTTCCTGTCCTCGGGCTCACGGTCTGCAAAGTTCTCCATGAGTCGGGTGGCCCCGGAACACTTCCTGCATGACTCAGCACAGTCTCAGAAGGTGCTGGGGCAGGAGGGCGTTGTACCCCTCTCTGCCATCAGGCGGATGGGTCTATGTGACCTGAACTGCAGCCTGACCCTGTCTTGTGGACACTCACCTGCCCTTTGGTGGGAGCTCTCCACCGCTCGCAGCAGCTCTGGCCTTCAGCCAGGGTGTCTCCCCGCAGTTGGCCCTGTGCACCCTGACACAGAACCAGGCTTCTGTTTTTTCCACTTCACGCCCATGCTGTGTGTGGTCTTCTGCACGTGAGCAGCGCACGCCCGCTTTCCAGGTGGCTCCAGGGTGGTCACCAGTGCCTGAATGGTGTCTGCCCTGTTTAGAGACTAGTCCCCGGGCTCACGGGTGGGTGTAGCGGCGGCTCCCCTTAGTCTGGAGCGCCTGGTGTAGTTCCCATGCGCGCCTGAACTGGGACCCAGGGGCAGCATCGCTGGGCTCGTCGAGCAGCACAGCTCTGAGCAGCACCTGGGCTGTGGCCTTTTCAGCCGACGGGATGGCTCCTAGGCTCCAGTCCCAGCCAGTGAACACTGCTGCGTGGACGCAAGTTGATCTGTGTCCGGTGTCTCCCTCCTGTTAGACTTCACCATCCTTGAGGGAAGGGACTGGGCCCTCTTGGTAACCCCGTTGCCTGACACCAGCGGGGCGACCAGGGAAGGATGGCTGAATAAGTGACTGAATGGCTGGGCCCCTCCCCTGGATGGTGCATCTGTTGGCTTCCCAGCCGCCGCGACACTGTGACAGGCGTGCGTTACCATGAACACTTGGGGGGGACACGCTTTCGCCTGTGCTGTCTTCTCCCTGGGGGCTTCCTCGTGCGCAGCATGAGGACCATCACCAGGAGTGTGTCGCTCTATCCTGCTGTCCTGCCTTGCCTTTTCTTGTAAAAAGGGCAAGGCTTTGCTCCCCAGTGCTTAACAACAAGCTATCAATCTGTTGCTACGACTGTCACCTCCTACTCTAGTCAGGATGTGAGTATAATTTTAAGTGACATGCCTTATAACTCAGACCCAGTAAAACATAATTATAATAAATCAAAGGCTGGAAAATTGACAGAACCACGTTGAGAGCGATTTGAAGAAAGGAGCTTATCATTTGTATACTTGTGATATATGTATCTTTTCCATCTTTGGTGTTGTGTCTCTGCCTTCAAATTAGGACTATATCAGGCATTTTTAATTTTACTCAGCAATTAAGTATACTTTTTTTTTTTACAGGATACAGAAAAGCAAAAGGGAAAACAAGCCATGCCTGAAAAACATGAAAACGAAATGTCTCAAGTGAAACAAAAAAGCAAAAAAGTCTTAAATGTTAAGAAAGAAATCCCAGCAGATGTGAAACCCAGGTAAGAAAAGTATATGACTTCAGAGAAATGAGGTGTAAGTAAGAGGAGTTATGTGAGAACTCGTAATGGTTGTGTCTGCTTGACTGGTTTTTCTGGGGTTTTTTGCAACAAAAGCTATGTTCCTCTGGGTTTTTTCTGCTGCCCAGCGTTCACTGTGCCTGGGGAGGGACAGGCACATGCTTCTGAGGTCAGACATACAAAAGGCAGAGTTAAAACTTGTAAAAACAGAAGAGGACCAGTGGTTAAAACACCTTGCTTCCACTGCGAGGGGCATGGGTTCAACCCCTGGTCAGGGAACTTAAGATCCCACATGCCACGTGGCTCAGCCAAAATATGGGTGGGGCGGGGAGGAATGGAGGAGAAAAATACAGTTGGTGATTTGCTCCCAGACAGAGAGCCATTTCACTTCTGCCCAAAACTGGACTTGATGTTCCAGCTGCAGGTATGACCATAATTTCTCTCAAAGGAGCTCTGGGTCTGCTCACTCACCCGGGGCTGTCATGGGGATCTGGACTCCAGGCTGTAAAACTTGGAAAAATGTATTCTTGACCTGTGATTCCCAGGTGGTACTAGTGGCAAAGAACCCGCCTGCCAACGCAGGAGGCTTAAGAGACCTCAGGAAGCTTCCCTGGAGAAGGGCATGGCAGCCCACTCCAGCATTCTTGCCTGAAGACTCCCACAGACACAAGAGCCTGGCAGGCAGCCATCTAAAGGGTTGCAAAGAGTCAGACACACTGAAGCAACTTAACACACGGCACATACATTCTTACCTTGTGAAAAAAAAGTGCTCAGGGCAGATATTACCACCAGACAGTTGCCAGGGTTCTTGGGCCCCTCAGGGAGGGCGCCCTACAAAATGTTTCCCCAAGGAAATGAATGATTTGAACTATTGGGTTATTATTTCCTAAGGTTACTTCATACTTCCATTAACTTTGGGTCTAATAAACTAGTCCTGGTTTTAGAGTTGCTGACAGTGCTGTACTAGTTCATCGTACAAGATGGCCATCTGCATGGAAGCCAGTGTTGACCTTCTTCTCTGATAAGTGGACATCAACCCAGGAAGTTGAGGGAATTATGTATACGTTAATAAAGGAAGACATGGTTTGTTGTCATCAGAACTGACCATAGCTTTGCAGAAAGTCTGTTCTTACTCAGATTCTAGGAATAAAGCTTGAACTCTGCAAAAACACCAGTAAACTGGACTCTGTCCCTAGATGATACAGCTTAACTCAACAGGGCCACCTTGTCCTGTAGAAACAGAAGCTAATCAGAAATTAGTGATTACTGCATAAAAATGTAACCTTGTCCCTGAACTTAAGAAGCAACACAGTACATGGCAATATTAGTAATGGAGTGTTTATACTTAAAGTTACCCTTTTGTGCAAATGTCGGTTGAAGTAGCCTAACTACACAGCTTGTCGAGAAGGATCTGGCGTGGTTAGAATAGAGTAAAGTGGAATAATGGCACTTGACTCTGCCCTGAGGGAATCAGCCTGAGGCACTTTGGTGCTAATACTCTGGCTCCCCAAGACAGGAATAACAGCCCTAGTCAAGTGGCTAGAGATTCTTCTTCTAGGCCTTTTTCAGGCTTAGTTGACTGACCAGATGTTGTAAAGCGTTGTTGTTCAGTTGCTGAATCATGTCCGACTCTGCGACCCCATGAACTGCGTGCAACACGCCAGGCTTCCCAGTGCTCACTATGTTTTTAAAGTAGAAAAATCCAAATTATGAAAAACCTTAAAAAAAAAAAAAAAGAAAGAAAAACCTTAATTTTTACATATCCTGAGATCTTGTGAGAATGGAATGTTGTGCTGTCATTGTTAGGATCATAAGTTTAAAAGCCCAGCTTCTGAGGATTATCTTAGTGAAACCAGTCCATAGGTGATTGTCACCATGGGGAAACCGTTTATTCTCCTTGACGCCTGAGCTCAGTACATTTAAAAGAGATTGTACGTATGCATTAATCCTCTCATCCTTCTTCCAGTGACTTCTGTTGTATTCTGACCTTTCTAGGAAGTCAGTTGACTGTTAGCAGGTTTGACTTTGAGGATCTGTGAAAGACTGCGTTTGATGCCGTGACTCTGCAGGGGGTATTGAGGGAGTTTGCTGGTATTCCCAGAGCCAGAGCTGCCCACTCTCCAGCCCCCAGTCAGGAGGCAGAGTGAGAACTCACATTTTTTTAAAGATTCATTTATTTATTTGGCTGCACCAGGTCTTAGTTGCAGCATGTGGATCTAGTTCCCTGACCAGGGATCCAGCCCGGGCCCCTGCATTGAGCACAGGGTCTTGGCCACTGGACCACCAGGGCAGTCTCAGCTCACGTCCTCTTGATGTGTGTAGTTAACAGAGATCATTACCAGAAGGCAGTTTAAGCAATATGCTCTAAAGTGTCTTTTTAAATTGTCTTTGTCAATCGTAAGGAGAAAGCCAGATGTATAAAGCTGCAGCCCTAATAGGCTCACCCATGAACAGTGCATTGTTTTCATGTCGGTTCGTTAGCCCACCTAAAATTCTGCTCATCTGGGTGAACCGAGCCCTTTGGATTTTTGGTTAGCCTTTATATTAATTCCAAATGTAACAACAATTTATGATAGAAAATTTGTGAAATATAAAGAAACAAAAGAATGAAAAGAAAATGACCTTTGACCAACTACCTTATATAATGTTTATAAAGCACCTCTGTTAAAATTTGTTTATGAAATCATGCTTTATATACCATTATATATATATATATATATATATATATATATATATATAAAATCTGCTTACCTTTTTGAAAGAAGGGGACATGTGCTAGTGATGGACACTGGGGTGCCACTGGATATAGAAAGTCTGAGCCGTCCTCACATTTGCGATCTGGTGTGAGCTAGCTTGGACAGTGCCAGGCCCAGAGCCCAGCAGAGATCTGCTACCCCCTAGGAGGGTGAACTCGGAGGGGTAGTGGAAGGAGGATGTGGCGCTTTAAGAACCTGAAGGGTGGGGCTGGGAGGGGGTGGGGGGCAGAGTGCTGGGTCGGAATGACACCCCTGGAGGCTGGGGTAGCAAGTGCACTTAGGTGGAAAATGCCAGACACTGCCCACTTGAAGAACGTTTATATTGATCAGTGAACTGTGAAGTTTTAGTGGAAAGCCAGCTATCAGCTCAGCCTCGAACTGACAGCTTTGCGGCCGTCACCAGAGCCCACTGATGATTTTTAGAGTAATTCTTGTAAGGGGCCACTGGGTTGCCTCAGCTGAAAGGCGTCCTTCTGCTGGGCCGCGTCAGTCTGGCTCCTGTCAGCGGAAAGGCCTCGTGATCTTGGTGGGCAGCACAGAGGCGACTTGTGAAGGTTTTATGGTTCGCGTGTTTCTAAGGCTCACCATACTGCCTATGTGGGCCATCTCCCCAGGTCATTTCTCCTAAAGATCACTTCTCTCTCAGCAGACTTCAATGTTTTCTTCATCGGGCTGTGGAAACTTAAAAATAGCCCTTAAAACTTAAACTTGTCTCCCGTTTTGCCTTGCTGACAGGAAGTTCAGAGCCAATTAATTGTCCTATTTATACATGTTTATTATGTTAAGCTTGCCTCTTAATATTTTAGAAGTAATATACTCTAAATAGACCAGTGAAAATAATATTTAAGTTTTGGCCTAAGATGAACCCTGAGTTCAAGAATAGAGAAGAATATTTATCCTACCCACTCAGCCTAGACCTTAGACAAACAAGAGAGTCCTGCCGCCCTGCCGTGGGCTTTGGGGGATTTGTAGGTCACTCAGGAACTAGCCCTGGTGAATTTAGCCCTGGTTCACTGCATGGTGTCCATGGGAAAACAGGTTCAGAGTTTTGAGTCACGGAACCTTTGACAGTTCTAAGTCTGAGACCTTTCAGCGTCTCCATATTCAAGAGTCCTGCAGGCAGTGCACACATTGGGTGAGGATCTAGGTGCTGGGTGAGGAGGCTTCAGGTGGGGTGAGACCTGCTCACGAGCAGAATGACTGCACTTAGCAGCTCCTACAAGGCTAGTTTGTACAAACAGCTTCCTACACCTTATCTGAGGTAGGTGCTCCGACCCGTTACACATTATTAAATAATGGACCTCAGTTCCCTGTCTGCTGTCAGAATAGCAGAGGATAAGTCTGTCCATGTCTTCTGAGCAGTATTAGAAGTGCTTGGAAGGCAGCCAGCCCTCAGGACGGTGGGTGGATAATGCATCAGGAGGCCAAATGAGTCAAAGAAGCTGTTGAGATTGTAGCCGGATCAGTGACTTCTCTCAGCCCTGAAACAAAGCGTTGTGTTTGAATGTCCCACCGTGGTTGTCTTTCAGTTGCTTAGAGCTACCGTATACTGCCCCCTTGGAAAGCAAACAGCGCCGAAATCTCCCAACCAAGATTCCTCTTCCAACTACACTGACCAGTGGATCCAAACCACGAAACTCCCAGAAAACAAAAGGTATTTTCCTTTCTCGTCGTACAGGCGGCCTAACAGTTCGTTGTACTAGTAGTTGTTGGTTGTGAGTTCACAGTATTCAGGAGTCGTCGGGCATAGGTGGATTCTCATTCTCATCAGAAGGTTTTTTGAAATTGGCCCCAAGAAAGGGATGATCCTCCCTCATGGCTTTCTTTTCTGAATTCTGGACAGGTACAAGTAAGTTAGTGGATAGCAGGCCACCTGCCCTCGCAAAGTTTCTCCCAAACAGTCAAGAACTAGGCAACACCAGCAGCTCAGAAGGTGAAAAAGACTCTCCACCACCAGAGTGGGATTCCGTGCCTGTTCACAAGCCCGGCAGCTGTAAGTACGGTGCTCCCCACAGCCGCAGCGCATCCGGGTCTGGGCGGGAAAACTGCAGGGCGTCTTGCCAGCAAAGGAGACCCAGGGTCTGTGTGCCGGAGCCGGTTTGTAGCAGCCAGCAGCCACGTCGGTAAAGGGCCTAAAGTGTGATCAGCCGTAGAGTAAGCGTTCATAGCAGAGCAGTCAGACAGTTCAGGGAGCTGCTTCACCACCTGCTTCCCTCTGTACGACATGGAAAGTTCCAGTAGAGCAGTGAACCATCCGGAGAAGGCCTGGCATCCCGGCCCCTGGTTAGTTCCTCGTATGTCTACAGCGCAGCCCCTTTTGTGAGAATTCACTTTGTTCCCAGTTTGCCGCATCTTCTCCGAAGACAGCCGTGTGAAGGCGTTAGTTTTCTCACCAGCTTCCTGACCTTGTTCCCCGGGTCTGGCCTGCAGGAAATCATGGCAGGAGCACTGTCTCCCAGAACAGGGTGGGGGCCCTCAGGCTCTAGATAGATAGGACCTGGAAGAGGAGAGACCGGCGCAGCCAGGGCCGGGGGGCAGGGCATTGGCAGTCAGCTCTGTAGGGCTGATCTGTCTGCACTCAGCCACCATATCACAGTGACTCCATTGGGCCCATTTGCGCCAAAGGGAAAATCTGGGGTGAGTACCAGGTTAGAGGTCACAGAGGTTTAGAGAAGAGGGGTGATGGGAGGCCAGTGAGTTGAATGAGGGCGAAGAACTTGGGTGAGGTGGGCGTTGAGCACAAGCCTGTGTAAATACTCCCTGAAAAGAGACACTCCCTGGGTTAAAACCTGCAGCCCCATATTTGCTATGAAACTTTCTGGAGCCTTTTTAGTACTTTCTTCTTGCTTGAGATGAGGGAGAGTCCGAAATCCCTGGTCATTCAAGAAATGAGTTGAACGAGTCTCTGGGTCATCCTGGGGTCCAGGCTGCTGCTCTCAGGTCCTTAGATCCCCTCCGAGGTTTCAACAGGACGCTGGTGCTCGGATTGTACCCTGTGACAGGGGCCGTTTCCCCACAGGGAGTAAACTCCATGTTCCCGGGGAGCCGGTTTCACTGGGCTGTGTGAAGCCCAGCGAAGCCTGGGGGATTCTCCAGGGACGCAGTGTGCGTGTCGGGTCAGCAGACATCCGGGCAGGTGGGGAGGGGAGATTCTTCTAGCGAGCGAGGGTGAGGGGACAGGTGGAAACGGCAGGTGACTAGGGGCCAGCCCCGTGGGGGAAGCGTGGGGAGAGCTTTTAGGGCAGGTGCACAGCTGAAGGTGGGAAAACTAACTCGGGCTTTGAAGAGACGGGGGCCTGGACACTACCAAGATCACGTGAGCTCACCTGGGCCCAGCCCCTTGCCTGTTGGGAGAGGCACGCAGTGCTGGAGGGAAGGGGAACCACCCACAGAGCCAGCTGGATTCTGAGGGTAAGGGGTACAGGCCCTACCGGGTGGGTAGGGAGCAGAGCAGCCCGTCCTTGCTCTGGAGGCTCGAAAGGCCAGCCAGAGGGACCAGGGTGGCAACACACTGAGCTGGGCAAAGAGACAAGCGGGATGCTTGGCCAGAGGGGTCGTGCCAGGGTAACTGGGCAAGTAGGGTCCCCCAGAGACTGAGCTTGTGGAGGCCAAGCCCTCTCCTCGCACCTCGCGTCACAGCACCAGGGCACACGTGACGGACATGCAGGGTGGTACCTGTTTCTGATAAGTTACGTGTTTCCATTGAGTGAATGCAGAATCTGTCTTATTTTCTGTTTAAAATTTTTGAAACAGCTGTGCTTTAAAGGGCAGCAGAAATGGAGTATCCTTGTAAAACAGGGACCTGGCAGGCCCACGGAGCACAAGGGTCCCCCTGGGGGAGCTGGGGTGCTCTCCCGGCCCCACACCTGTGAGGCTGGGACCTGTGTGGTACTCCAGGGTCTTCCAGGTCCAGGCAGAGACTCCACCTGCCCGTCCCTGCGGACAGAGGGAAGCTTCCTGCCAGCCTGAGGAGGGAGGGGCCTCACCCCCCAGGAAGGGCCTGCAATGCTGGGTCACGTGGGAGATTCTGCAAAAGGCAGAGAAACAGCACACGTGAAAGCTGTAGGCTTTGCATCACTGCCTTTGATGTTAGAATATCAAAAGCAACTATTTTTTAAGACTAAAAATCGAAATGTCACAATTGAGACTTTTTAATTTTAATTTGCAGCTACAGATAGTCTTTATAAACTCTCTCTGCAAACCCTCAACGCAGACATCTTCCTGAAACAACGCCAGACCTCGCCGCCGCCCACCTCCCCCTCACCGCCCGCCGCACCCTGCCCGTTCACGTCCCGGGGCAGCTACAGCAGCATCGTCCATGGCAGCCCGGGCAGGTGGGCTCGCGGCCGAGCTGGGGCCGGGTCGGGGGGACCCTCAGAGGCTGCAGGGCCATCCCGCCTTGTGCAGGCTCAGCCCCGCTCCCCAGCCCTTACCTCAGGGCGGCCCCGTAGAGTCAGGGTCTGGTTCAGAAGCCAGAAAGCACATCCTGAATGAAGCCCCACAAGCTGTGCTGAGAGTCGAGGAAACAGGCTTATGGGTCATTTGCTCTGAGCCTGTGGCGGGTGAAGGTCACAGTGACAGGGCAGGGCCTGCAAGAGCCGAGCACACGGGAGGCACAGAGCCCGACCGTTAGTGTGACCGTGGCCTTGACGGGGGGTGCCGCTCGCAGACTGAGGGCCTGCGCTCCTCCCCGCCCTGCGTCCTCCCGGCCGGGGCTCCTCACCCACGGCCGGCACGGGGACGCGGCAGCCGTGGTCGGCCCTTCCTGCCTGGCGGCCCGCTCCTTGTTCCCTCTGGAAAGGGCTGCCCCGGCTCTTTTCCTTCCCTTCTCTCCACACCCCTGACTTTCCACCTGACCGCAGAGTCTCGGGCTGGCCACCCCCAGCCCTGCTGGAGCCACAGCCCCTGGGCCACGAGTCCCCGGGACGGCCGGGGCCGGAGTGGGGGTAGTGCCAGCAGGACTGAGGGACTCTCGCCTTGCTTCTTCCCTCCAGCGACTCTAAAGCAAAGCAGCCAAGCGGGAGCAAACACAAACTGACAAAAGCCGCTTCTCTCCCGGGCAAGAATGGCAACCCCACTTTCGCTGCGGTCACGGCTGGGTATGACAAGAGCCCAGGTGAGTGGCTTGGCATCAGAGACCAGGCACCACTGGGCCTTGGGCCTGGGCACATACCTGTGGCCCAGCTGCCTCCCGCTGACTCGGAGCCCGTTATTACAGGTGGGAACGGCTTTGCCAAAGTTTCTTCAAGCAAAACAGATTTCTCTAGCAGCCTTGGCATTTCACACACTCCTGTTGACAGCGATGGCTCAGACAGGTATGGCCGGCCCGCCTCAATCGGGGTGGAGGCAAGCGGGCTTCTCAGGCTGGGTTGACATCTTCCAGCTGTTCGTGTGCTCTGAGGCCCCTAGATGACAAGCAGATGTTTGGTGGGGGTCTCTGCTCCCTCCTGGGCCCCCTGACAGGGGAGGAGGCACCCGCAACACAGCCCACCCCCGCGGAGGGGGCAGGTGTGTGACCGCCTTCTAAGTCTCTTGTCGTCCCTCTCCGTTGTCATGGTCATTGTGGAAAGGCTGTGACCTCACCATGAGAAGCAGAGGAAGCAGACTGTGAGAGGAAGGGCCCAGGAGCAGACTCCAGGCAGTCACTGCACTGTCGGGCTTTGACCCAGAGCAGCCACAGGGGCCTGGTGGTGTGCAGGCACTGCCTCGGTTCACTTGCCTGGATAACATTCCCACAGTAAAATAATAAAACTTCAAGTAGACTCTCAGGTTCACCTACCTGATACTAACAAGAAAACGAATCCTAGATTTGAAACAGTTTAATAAATCTTCCATCACTGAAAGGTAAATAAGGAAGAAATACCTCTTTTCTGCACAGAACACTTGCTCTGAGCCAGGCTCCCAACCTGTGGCAGAGTGGCCTGAGCTCTGGGCCCTCCGGGCACGGAGCAATCTCCAGGTCTCCCTGTTGTCTGTGACACGCACGCGCCCATTGGAGCAGGGCCTGCCATGCGCGCAGCTGTGAGCGCTGGGTCTGTCTCCATTGACCATCACGTTCTTGTGTGTTGTGTTTTTCTCTCCCAACATTCAGCTCGGGTCTGTGGAGCCCCGTGAGCAACCCCAGCAGCCCTGACTTCACACCCCTCAACTCGTTCTCAGCCTTTGGGAATTCTTTTAACCTAACTGGTGGTGAGTGTTTAAACCCTGGACCATGACTAGTGAGCCATGGACAGATGGAGGGAGGAGACTGTGGTGGCCGTCTGGGGGACGTGTTTGAAAGATGCATTTCCCTTGCCAGCGCTGTCAGTCAGCCGTAGGCGTGGGCACGGGGCTGACTCCCAGGAGGTGGGTCTGTCTCTGCTGCCCTGTCCTGGACGGGCCCCTCCCCACACCCCAGCCTGAAGGTGCAGTGGGTCTGCTCCATGCAGTGGGGATCCCCACTGGCTTATGTTCTGCAGACCTGACTTCAGAGCTTCAAGAAAGTTCTGTGTCTGAGAGGTGGCTCCTGGCTACGCTGGAGCTCCTTATTTTTCTTGCTGTTGAGAATTAGAATTCCCATTAGCTGTGATGGTGTTTGCACGTGACGGTCCAGTGAAAGGCGTGGGTGAGGTTCTGAGGTCATAGGCAGGGGTGCCCCCGACACCCCACCGTGAATGGTGGGGGCTGCTGGAGTGGGTGCGATGCAGACCCCTGAGAGGACACCCGACCTGCCCCGGGAGCACGGCCAGATCCAGCGCACACTCGCCTTTCCTTCCTCTCTTCCAGAAGTGTTCAGCAAGCTCGGGTTATCGCGATCATGCAATCAGCCCTCACAGAGGAGCTGGAATGAGCTGAGCAGCGGCCCCTCCTACCTCTGGGACTCGCCGGCCACAGAGCCCAGCCCTTCCTGGCCAGCCAGTTCCAGCTCCCCGACCCACACGGCCACAGTGAGTCCTGGGCTTGCTCGGCCTGCCTGCTCAGGCAGCGTCACAGCTGCCGCTGTCCCTGGGGGTGACGCTGACAGAGATGAAGGGTAACAGCAGTGTGAAGGCATGGGCACGCTCATCCTGTCCACTGCTGCGTCTTCATTTCTGCCAAAGTGACCATCAGTTCTCTTCAGAGCCGAGATGGTCCAGAAGTTACAGGAGGAAGGCTGAGACGCTGAGGCTTGATCTCTGAAGTGTCTCATTTCAGCCTCTCCCGACCTGTAAGTTAGACTCAGGGTGACTGGGGGCCCCTCTCGGATCCCGCCACCTCCAGGTCAGACGGTGCCTGAGTGTGGCACACACTGGGTCCCAGGAGGCCCGTGTCTCGACGGCGCCTGAGCGCGGCACACACTGGGTCCTGGGAGGCCCCGTGACTCCGGCTTTTTCTAGGTGCATCTGTTTATTTCTCGGCTAAATGGTTCTGCAAAGGTCATGTGCCACAAAGAGTAAATGACTCCTGGTTTCAGCTTTGACAAAATCATGACAGAAAAATAGGATCCCATTGTGATCACTTCTTCATCCTCAGGAAGACTCAGTTAGATGTGCAAGGTTTGACCAGGAGATGTTTTAACTTCACCAGTTCCGAAGTTTGTCTGCACTCGTAATCATTCTGGCTTCAGTTCTCCAAGTGTCTTAACCGTTCTTTTAAAATGGGGTAGAACCCTTTGAGACCTTTCAGGCCATTATTGATGGGTCTCCCCTGGTGGCTCAGAGGGCAAAAGAATCCACCTGCAATGCAGGAGACTTGGGTTCTATCCCTGGGTCGGGAAGATCCTCTGGAGGAGGAAATGGCAACCCACTCCAGTGTTCTTGCCTGGAGAATCCCAGGGACAGAGGAGCCCGGGGGGCTTCAGTCCGTGGGATCATGAAAGAGTCTAAGCAGCTGACACCGCCGCCTTCTCCTCATTGCTGGTGCACCTGCCCAGCTCCTCCACGTGCTGCAAAGGTGGCGGGGCGGCTCACGGCCCCGTGAGCTTCACCTTCTGAAACGGGTGGGCTGCGCTCAGCCCCGGCTGTGGTGGGCACCCTTTAAAGTTTCAGAACCATCTGCTCAGGTGCTGAGGCGGCTGTGTGTATGAAACATCCACTTTAAAGTAGACAGTGAGAGGAGCCTGTGTCCTAGCCCGTCGTTAGCTTACCTTCCCCGCTCTGCCATCTGCCCCTTCACGTCTGATGCTCAGCGTCCTCTGTTTTGTCTCGTCAGCCCATCCTTGGCAGCACCAGCAGCCTGTGGTCGTCCACTCCGTTCAGCAGCTCCATCTGGTCCAGCAGCCTGCACAGCACCCTGCCCTTCACCAGCCCCACCAGCGCGTTGCCGAGCATCAGCCTCATGGGCCCCGAGAGCGCCCCGGCAGCTCACGCGCCCTCTGCCGCCAGCCCCTCCGACGACCTGGGCCAGACCTACAACCCCTGGCGGATATGGAGTCCCACCATCGGACGGAGGAGCTCAGACCCCTGGTCGAATTCGCACTTCCCTCACGAGAATTGAAATTAGGCAAAAAAAGAAATAAAACGGTGGTGGCCCCTGGTCTAGACCGTGACGTGCCCGTTTCCGAGACATCTTGAAGGCTCTCCCCGCTGTTGCTGCCCACTCCTCACCCTCCTCATCTCTGCAGGGCAGGCTTACACCACTCGCTTCTTTCAGATCTTTCTTGCAATTATGATAATACGAGATTTGCTGTTGTGCTTTTAGAGAAAAGTCTGGACTCAGCCACAAACTCCAGTAAGACCTGTACATCTGAAAACCTTACCTGTTATCAGCTGCCCACCACCTGTCTTCTCCCACCTTATCTGTCTGTGTGAACACCAATTTGATATTACAGCAAGGTGACAACTCAAGTTGATTTCAGAAGTCCTGGCATGTGACAATTTTATTAAATTACCAAGGTTGGTTTTTTAATAATTTCACAATATTATACGCCAAGATCTAATTTTAAAAATGTATGAGGACTTTGTGCTGAAAATACAGAGTATTTTTTTAAAATAAGGCTGTCTCGGTTTAAAAGCAGATTACAGAAATGTTAAGTCAACTTTAAGAACAGTGAATGAATGTTAAAACATTCGGTTGAGACCATATGCATTTTCTGTGCTGTTTGTACTTGAGGTATGTAACATTTGTATACCTGAATTTATTTTCAAGATAAACTGAAATGCACATCGCCAAGTCTTGAGATACAAGATTGAAGGTGTATTTCTTAAAAATACAACTTTATGTTGTACTTTGAAATAAATGATGCTTTTTTCAAAAGCCTTGAATTTGTTGTGTGTCTTTTTTTTTTTTTAAACACAGAATATGCATCTGTTGGAGCTGTCTCACACTAAAGTAAGTCATTCTATCAAGTGCCTCATTCTGTGGAGTTGGGCTTACTGTGGCTGGAAGCTCTGTGGCCTAATTAAATTCTGAGTATTTCCAGAGTATTCCCTAAAGGCCCTTGAGAGGAAAAAAAGCTCACACATCTAAAAAGAAGTGCTCGACCCTTTCCAGTTTTCATATTCCCACAGCTCCTCCAAGTGGTGCCTGTAAAGATCACAGTTACCGGGCAGGTTCCACAGGCCGTAACACATGAGTTTGGTTTAATCTCTCAGAAAGTGCTGCCTGCTTCAGCAGGCTTCTCTTGTCATCCTTTTCCTGGCCTGTAAAGCCAGCCTCTGCTGGGGTAACCAGAGATGCTAAATGTGAACATTCTGTGTGGGGTCAGTCACAGCACAGAGAAATCCAGCCTTCCCCATGAAGGTCAGCATGTGGAGCTGAAGCGTCGTCTGGAGAGACGCTGAGCCTGGCCTTTTCCGTATTCTGTCTGAGACTCTGACACCAGCTTCCTGTTCATTCAGAGCTCAGGCGTGCCAGGCTCACGGAAGACCTGGGCCCTGGACCCGCATCTGCCTAGCAGGCGCTTCTGTGCAAGGGCAAAATCAAGACGCAGTTAAGGCGTGGGGTTCTTCTACACCACAGCAACTCATAAGATGTTACAAAGCCGCTGACCCACTGAGCGTCACACAAACCCTAGTTTACAGAAAGAAAAAAAAGGTTTTGTTGGCAAACCTTACCTCAGTCAGTATCTCAGGGATCCTAAACTTGCATCTTTGGAAGAATCACCTGAAACTCCCAAATGCCTTCTTTGACCCCGTAGGACCCTCATCCTCAGGCTTGAGAAACATGTGGAAAGGGGAAAAGCACAAAGCGTCTGCTGTTACCTGGGTTTTTCAGATAATCCGGGGCAGGTATTTGAGAGGCAACCTACTCATCAACCAGACCCAAGCCTTTGACCAGATGCAGCCTGACAGTTACCTGCAAAACCAGGCCGCATAGTAGCTTGCTCTGTGCTAGGCCAAGGCTGAATTCAAAAGTTTGTAACATGGGTTTCCCCGGCGGCTCAGATGGTAAAGAATCCACCTGTAAATGCAGGAGGCCTGAGTGCAAGCCTTGGGTTGGGAAGATACCCCCGGAGGAGGAAATGTCAGCCCACTCCAGGACTCTTGCCTGGAGAATTCCTTGGACAGAGGAGCCTGGCGGGCTACAGTCCATGCGGTCACAAAAAGCTGGACACGACTGAGTGACTAACACTTTCACTTCAAATATAACAATAAATAAAAACAATATATTGGTTATAAATTTTTATAGATTACTGCAATTCCTGAAAACGGTATGTTAACAAAATATCCAGATTAACCTTAAAAACTTAGACTAAAATTAGTCTTTAAATGTTGTTTCTGAAAAACTGATAGAATTTTAATTTGCCCTCATTTTATGTCAGTGGGGAGCAAAATATGCAGATGGTTTTGGATGATAGTATGTTTTTGCCATCTCAAAATTTTAGAGTAATTGAAATAAGTACTCATAAAATATTAACTTGACAGTTTTTATACTTCTGTCTAGAAGGAAGTCTTATGTCTGAAGAAAAAAGTACAGGTTGATTACTATTATGAGTCATAATTAATGTAGATAGTGATACTGCATGCAGTAATGCAGAGACTTCACGTTATATGCCCAGGATAATAGACGATGTGATTGTCTTGATTTTTTTTAAATTCATCTTAATAATTTAATGTGATACAGTGCTAATACTGAAAGGTTAATATTTTAAAGCTACAGAAAAACTAAATCATCTATTTATGTTTGTGTGTGCTCAGATGCTCAGTCCAGCTCTTTGTGACCCCGTGGAGTGTAGCCCACCAGGCTCCTCTGTCCATGGGCTTTCCCAGGCAAGAATACAGGAGTGGGTTGCCCTTTCCTCTCCAGAGGATATTCCCCACCCAGGGATTGAGCCTGAATCCCTTACATCTCCTGCATTAGCAGGCAGAGTCTTTTTTTTTCTTTATTTATTTGGAGGATAATTACAACATTGTGATACATTACATGTATGGCCCCTGCCATACATTAACATGAATCGGTCATATGTACACGTGTTCCCCACATCCTGAACCTCCCTTCCACTTCCCTCCCCACCCTATCCTAAGTCATCCCTGAGCACTGGCTTTGGGCACCCTGCTTCATGCATCGAACACACCCTGGTCATCTACTTTACATGTGGTAATGTATATGAAAGGGAAAGTCACACAGTTGTGTCCGACTCTTTTCGACCATATGGACTGTAGCCCGCCAGGCTCTTCTGTCCATGGAATTCTCCAGGCCAGAATACTGGAGTGGGTAGCTGTTCCCTCCTCCAGGGCATCTTCCTGACCCAAGGATCAAACCCAGGTCTCCTGCATTGCAGGCGGATTCTTTACCAGCTGAGCCCCCAGGGAAGAGGTAAGGTATCTGTTTCAATACTATTCTCTCAAATCATCCCACCCTCGGGCACTAGTATTATATATCTTACACTAGTATTTATATATCTATATACATTTAAATGCATACAAATAAATGCATATTAATCCTTTTTACATTTGTCTTATGTAAATAATGTACCAAAGGAGTAAAATTAGTATCTGGGTTTTTTTTAATGTAAGATGACTTGGTAAGTATGCCAAATGAAGAGACCAAACTGTTAACTCAGCACTTTTTTTTCCAAATACTTAATAATTTTGTTGGGCTTCCCAGGTGGCTCAGTGGTAAAGAATCCACCTACCAATGCAGGAGATGCAGGTTCAATCCCTGGGTCAGGAGAATCTCCTGGAGGAAATGGCAACCCACTCCAGGATTCTTGCCTGGAGAACCTCACGGACAGAGGAAACTGGCAAGCTACTGTCCATGAAGTCTCAAGAGAGTTGGCCACGTCTTGGCAACTAAACAATATATAATTTTGTTAGAGTCCTTAGAACAGCCCTGACTTAATTTTATTTGTTCCTAAAAGAAAAGCCTATCACAGACTTAAATTCCCTCTTAAAATATAGACCTATCTGAGAAATTAAATCATACTCTGATGGCTGAAATATTTGCCTATACCTGGACAAGTTGGCAAAAAACCCTAAAAGCAAATATTTGTACTAGTCATTTAAATAAATGGGGGTGGGGATGAGAGGGTGTCAATCCACCAAATTTGAATGGTTTAGAAACAAAGAGGCTTTTTTCCGTTTGCCTGTACCACAGGCTTGCAGGATCTTAATTCCCTGAACAAGGAAGCAAACCAGGACCCCTGCAGTGAGAGCGCTCAGTCCTGACCACTGCTCCATCAGGTAATCCCACAGAGAAGCTTCTAAGTTTGGCAAAGCCTATAAAGCATGTGTCAGCTACAGATCGGTACTTGCCTGCCATCTACCTTCTACCTCTGCAAAGATTAAATGACATGCTGCTGCCCTTCAGTGTCCCCTGCAGGAGTTCAGGCTGGGGAGCAGAAATGAGGCCTCCGTGCTAAGGGGGAAACTGGCAGGACAGGTTTTCAGATAGTTAGATATTTTTGGGAGCTGATTTTATGAGCCCAATTCTTGTATCTCCCCATATCTAGAAAAGCACTAAAATCCTTCATGGTGACAATTATTCCTCGTGACTAGCAGCGCTTCATGAGACTAGTAGAAACCTTTTGCAAAATACGTGCTTGATTGCATGTACTCCCCTTCACCAGACTCACATAAATACTGACCTGCCCTGCCTCTTCGCAGCAGCGTCTCAGAGCTGAGGTGCTGTCTCCCAGGCTGAAGTCCTCATTTTGCTGCAGATAAAACTGTGCTCACAACTCTCATGTCGTGCATTTTCTTTTAAGTCAACAGTTGAATGACAAAAACATTTTAGATGCTTTTCTGCTGTTTAAGAAAATACCTATAGTGACAGTAAAAGAGGGCTTCCTAAGTGGCTCAGTGGTATAAAGAATCCACCTGCAATGTGGAGACTCAGGTTCAATCCCTGGGTTGGGAAGATGCCCTGGAGGAGGAAATGGCACCCCACTCCAGTGTTCTTGCCTGGAGAATCCCACGGACAGAGGAACCCGGTGGCCTAGTCCATGGGGCCACGAAAGAGTCAGACACGACTTAGTGACAAAACAGCAGCAGTCAAAGTCACAAAGACCCTGATGAGGCTCAGGCTGGCCACCACACCAGAGGGGAATTCGCCCATCTCACTGGCGAGAAAAGCTGGGGAAGTGCAGAGACGCTGTATACTAACTGTCAGAGCAGAAAAGGTTAGGAAAAAAGATGGGAGAAGTCACGATGCACATTATATCTTAGGATAGCTGACTTACGCACCAAAAATATTTACAATGGAGTTGAACAAAATTTTTCATGATATAACCCATAAGAGCAGAGATAGATTGACAATATTCATCCATCACTCATAGGATAATGTTAGAAGTATTACCAGGGATGTCTCCACACTATCCTCCCCCAAAGCAAAACAATCCTGACAAAGTGTAAAGGAGCCCAGGGGCAAAACCAGAGGCTTGAAGGTACTTTACACACCTCCAAGGGAATGTCAAACACGTGCCTCCTGCCAGGGACTACAGATGCATTCTGACTGGTGTTTATTTTCAACCGTAGATTGAAATTTTCCTTGTGAGGGCACCACAGACCTAACTAAGGCAAAAGAAACCCAAGACAGTGCTTGTTTCCCAACCTGGAAAATTCCTGCTTACCTCTCTGATAACAGCATCTTTTTTCTAGTACTGTTACTAGAAACCCTGTTTTGCCTTTAATCCAGAAACTTCACTCTCTTTATGTCTACAATCCTCTAAAAAAAAGAAGAACTAATGATATTTTAAAAATAATAACAAACCTCCCAGAAACCTTAAAAAAATTTTAATGTAAAAAGATTACCCTAAGACTTTGCTGGTGATGCAGTGGATAAGAATCTGCCTGCCAATGCACAGGTCACAGGTTCAATCCCTGGGCTGGGAAGATCCCGCATGCCACAGAGCAACTAAGCCTGTGCTCCGCAACGAGAGAAGGCACCACAGTGAGAAGCCCAAGCACTGCAAAGAAAGAGTAGCCCCCGCTCTCCACAACTAGAGAAAGCCCACAGAAAGTAACACGGACCCAGCACAGCCAAAAATAAATTATTTTTTAAATTAAAAAAAATTTAAAGATCACCATTAGCATAGTTTATAAAATCGATCACCTCCAGGGCCCAAGCTAGCTCCCTGTGAATTAATAACATGCCACCTCAGGGACTTCACTGGCAGTCCAATAGTTAAGACTCCATGCTTCCATTGCAGGGGACGTGGGTTCAATCTCTGGTCGGGAACTCAGATCCCGCACGCTGCAAGACTGAGGACAGGAGGAGGAGGAGACGACAGAGGAAGAGATGGTTGGATAGCATCACTGACTCAATGGACATGAGTTTGAGCAAACTCCAGGATACAGTGAAAGACAGGGAGACCTGGCATGCTAGAGTCTTTGGGGTTGCAAAGAGTCAGGCCACACAACATGCACTGCTGCTCTTATTACAAAAGTCAAGACAGAAACAGCAAATCTTCACAAACAGATCAAAGCTTAAACAAGATGCCCTACATCTATATGCTGGATTGTTACCCAGTCATTAGAGACCGGCATCGAAATTAGGAAATGATGCCCCTGGTGCCACAGGGATGGACCTTGAAGGATCAGCACTAAAGGACCTCTGCCAGACACAGGAAGATAACAGCATATGACGTCCTTTCTGGGCAAGAGAGAGAGAGAGAAACAAAGGAACAGATTTACAGCCCAAAGAGAAAACCTGAGAATTCAAACTCAAACAAGGGTCCCCCCAAAAAGAAAAAACTTAAGGGCCAGGGGTCAATTACAAGGTGAGGACTACCATAGACACAGAGATCTGTAACAGATAATGCTCACAAATTATCAACATCTTTGCATCTTTCCACATACACAGAGCTTTCTGTCCTTCACCCATACACAGAAAGGTGGATCTCTAAGGGATAATGCACAAGGATATCTATTCTGTCCTTCCGCATGTACACTGAAAACTGCCTGTGAGACAGAAAATTCGCAAGGGCCTAATATTCAGCACCATGTTCGACATTTTGCAATAAACTCTCCTGCCCAAGAATCCAGGAAAGAGTAGATATACTCCATGGTTGCTTCACTGCTGAATCAGGGGGCTGTACATGGACAAGGAGCACAGCATGGCCCATGGACGATACTTCAGCATGTCATTGGCTTGTTGTTAAAGAAAAAGAAGGAAATGTGGGAACTACTGTATTCCCTCGGACGTCCCCGAGTTGATTTCAATTGCTTGCCAGAAACCTGAGCAGGCTTGGGTTCCAGGGATGGACTGGGGTGAGCTGGAGACAGCCTGGCAGCGTGCCCTTAATGAAGCCCCTTTTAAAATCTATGTCTGTTTGCCTCTGGCTGGGACTGGAGTGCTGAGACAGAGGCCTTGCCGACTTGGAGGTGATATTCAGCTAGCCTGCAAGTGAGCTCGTGCTGGAATTCCCAACGCAAGCCTCCCTCCCGACAGTGTAACCTCCTAGGCACCATGGCACCCTTAGCTGGGTGTTGTGGCCGGGGCTTACATTAGTCTGAGGGTTCGGGGTGTGAAGTATTAATGGAAGGACGGGTGAGACACAAGTCCATAAATGTTTGCTCAGGCGTATTTCACTCGAATTCAAAACCCAGGAAGCTGGCCCTGCCTAAGGCTCCGTTTGACCCAGGAACCAGAGGTGGGTGGGACTGGTGCTGCCACCTTGTGGACACTGCCTGTAACTATACCGGCACCACACTAGCTTACGCGCGCCTCTCACTCACAAGGCCGGGGGGCTGTGAACGGTAACAGCTGCCCTCAGGACCGGTTCTGCAGCGCATATTGCAAAGATAAATTCCAAACACAATGGACATTCAGGCGGCTAGTGGCACAGGTACATTCACACAAACTTTAAGGAACGACAAAAAGCACAATACCACACTCAGGACAAAATGCTCAGTCTCCCTAATGACAGGAGGAATGCCAATCACACGGACAATGAGGCATCGCGTCCTCCCGGTCAGATTAGGCATCCTCATGGGGCTACAAGCGATAAATGCAGGAGAGAGGCTGGAAAAATGGGAACCTCCCACACTGTCAGTGTGAACGTACACCGGCAACTCCCAGTAAAATGGACAGTCTCCAAATGCCTGCCGAAAAGCTACCGAGAGAGGCAAAGCCTACTACCTGACATTCCACACCTGGGCCTGGATCCCCAGAAATCCATCATTCGAAAAGAGACGTGCACGTCAGCATGCACCGCGCAGTGTTCACAGGAGCCAAGATAGACAGCACAACCCTCACCCACACATTAAAGCATCAACAAGATGTGCTACATGTACAGGATGGACTGTTCCTCAGCCACAGAAAACCGCCACTGAAAACATTATGTTCCCTGGTGTCCACAGGGATGGAATGGAAGGATCATACCCTAAAGGGACTCAGCCAGACAGCGGAGACCATCCACACGATGTCCCTTCTGGGCAAAAGAAAAACCAGAAACATAGGATCGAATTTACACCCAAAGAGAGACTTCTAACTCATAGCGAGGGTTCCAGAAAAAACAAAAGTGAAGGGATGGGGACAAATTAAGGGGTTGAGGCTAGCATAAACAGAGAACTCTGTATCTGTCACAGATAATCCACCAGGACTATCGGCTTTCTTAATCTTTCATTCATTTCTCAGCACACACACAGAGACCTCTGTCTCTGACTCATCCACAGAAATGTCTATCTCTAAAGATAATCCACAGAGATAATCTCCTTCCTTCCTCATAGACACTGAAAGCTGGGTCTGAGATAGGTAATCCCCAAGGACCTTGAGCTCAGCAGGGTGCTCAACATTCTGAAATAAGCTCTAACACATAAATATACAAATAAAAAATATTAGATACACCCTATGGTTACCTCATTGGAGAAGGAAATGGCAACCCACTCCAGTGTTCTTGCCTGGAGAATCCCAGGGACGGGGGAGCCTGGTGGGCTGCCGCCTATGGGGCCGCACAGAGTTGGACACGACTGAAGTGACTTAGCAGCATGGTTACCTCATACCTGAGTCAGGCATCTGTACACTGACAACAGGCACAGAATGACCAGTCGACTATACTGCAGCACAATAGGGGCATGATGTTAAAGGAAAAGAAGGAACAGCGATGACTATTTTATTCCCTGGCACCTATCTTATTTGGCATTTATCCTATAACAGGAGTGTGGACTGGCTTGTGTCCTATGTCTGGACAGGGTGGAGTCGAGACACCCTGGCAGGGTGCCCTTCACTGAGACCCTTTTTAAACCTCTTGTGTCTGTCTGGCTCTGTCTGGGACCAGAATCTGGAGTGGGATCAAGGCCTGAAGGATCTTGGAGGCAATAGTCAACTAACCTCCACCTCTCCTGGTGCTAAGTTTCCCTTCCCAGCGTGCAGCCTCCTAATCACCTTAGTATCTAGAACTGGGGGCACTGGCCCCATTTGGATTAGTTAAAATTCGGGGGCGCAAAGCTTTAAGGATAGGATGTAGTGGAACACAAGCCCCTATGTCTTGCTCAGACAGTTTCATTCGAATGCACAGCCCAGGAGCCTGTGAATCCCTAAGGCTCTGGTTGCAGAAGGAAATGAAAGTGGACATGGGAAAGTGCTGCCGCCTTGTGGACACGCCCTGTAACTACACCCGGACCACCCGTGCTTATGGGCACCTGGAGCACACAAGGCCTGGGGGGCTGTTTATGATAACGGCTGCCCTTAGGATATGTCCTGGGGGCGGCTATTGCAGAAATACACGCTGACCAAAATGTAATTTCAGGAAGCCAAGTGCCACAGAAATTATCCTCACACCACTTAAGAAAAAAGGAAAACAAAACCTAAACCTCAACAACAAACCAAGATGGTCTGCATTCCTAATGACTGCAGGCATGTCCATCAGAAGTACAGTGGGAAATCAGATCCCACAGTCCAGTGGGCATCCTCACAGGACTACAAACAATAACTGTGGGGGAGAGCCTGGAGGAAAGGAAATCCCTACACTGTCCGTGGGAATATACACTGTCGGCGCTCTAAGGACGGCCTCTGAACACCTGCCAAAAAGCCATCAAGAGAGGCTGTGCCAAGGATCTGACATTCCCACACCTGGTTCTAGATGCCAAGAAACCCGTCAATCAAAAAAATACCAAATCCCAACATGCACTGCAGCTCTAATTAGAAAGCAAGGGAGGATAAAGCAGAATCCTCACCAACAGATGAAAGTTCAAGCTAGATGTGCTACATCTAGACAATGGGTTGCCATGCAGTCATAAGAAACTGGCCCTGAAATTAGGAAGTGATACCACTGGGGCCACAGGGATGGACCGAGAAGGATCACACACTGAGGGAACTCAGCCAGACACAGGAAGACTATAGCATATGATGTCCTCTCTAGACAAAAGAAATACAGAGAAACAAAGGAACAGACTTACAGCCCAAAGAGAGACCCTGAGAATTCAAACTGAAAGTTAGGGTCCCCCCAAAAAGAAAAAAGTTAAGGAAGGACCAAAGATTAATTACAAGGTCGGGACTGACACAGAGAAATCTGTGTTTGTAATACATAAACCTCAAGCATTATCAGCTTCCTTCCTTCCATATACCCACAGAGCCTTCTACCTTCACTTATACACAGAAATGTGGATCTCTAAGGGATAACGCACAAGGATTCTCTCTCTCGTTCTTTCACATATACACCAAAAATTGCATGTGAGCTACAAAATTCACAAGGACGTGACGCTCGGCACATTGTTTTACCTTCTGCCATAAATTCTCTGGCAAAAGAATCCAAAAGAGAGTAGATGTACTCCACGGTTAGGTCAGTCCTGAATCAGGGGTCTGCTGCGTGGTTCGTGGACTATACTCTAACATGGCTTCGGCTTGTTCTTAAAGGAAAGGAAAGGAAAGCAATGCCTTGTGTATTCCCTTGGATGTCCCTGGATTGATTGCAACCATATGCCAGGAACCTGAGCAGGCTTGGGTTCCAGGGCTGGACTTGGGTGGAATGGAGACAGCCCATTAATCCCATTTTAAATCTATGCCGTCCACTTGTCCGCTGGGACAAGACTCCCTAGAGGGACAGAGGCCTTGGGACCTTGGAGGCCACAGTCAGCGAGTAGGCAAGTGTGCGGGTGCTGGAGTTCCCAGAGCAAGTCTCCCCGCTGACAGTGCACCCTCCTGGGCAAACTATACCCTCGTTGGCTGGGCTGAGCTTACTCCTGCAGTCCAGCATATGAAGCACTGGGGGATTAATACTGAGACACACGCCCATAAGTGTTTGACTCAGGCATACTCCGCTCAAATTCACAGCACAGGAAGCTGGATTTGCAAGCAGCTGTTTGACTCGGGAACCAGAGGCGGACGGGAGTAGTGCTGCCACCTTGTGGCCACTGCCTGTAACTGACCCCACGCGTGTGAGCGTGAGTGTGCGCTTAGTCTGTAACTAACTGACCCCACGCATGTGAGCCTGAGTGTGCGCTTACCGTTCAGTCCTTCCGACTCTCTGTGGCACCATGGACTATATAGCCCACCAGACAAGAATACTGGAGTGGGTTGCCATGCTTTCCTCCAGGGGATCTTCCCAATCCAGGGATCGAACCTAGGTCTCCCGCATTGCCTGTGGGTTCTTTACTGTCTCAACCACCAGGGTACTTGTATGCGGGCACCTCTAATTTACAAGGCATAGGGGGCTATAAATGATAATAGGTGCCCTCCGGACCTGCCCTGCTGTGGGTATTACAAAGATCAATTCCAAGCACAATGGACTTTCAGGTGACCAACTGGACAGGTAAATTTTCCAAGACAAATTTCAAGGAAAAACAGAAAAAACACATAATAGGAAGCTCAGGACAAAGTGTTTAGTCTCCCTAATGACTGAAGGAATGCCAATCAAATGGACACGGAGAAATTGGCCTGGGCCTACATCCCCAGAAATCCAACATTCAAAAAGAGGCATGCACTTCAACACGCACTCCAGTAATGGACACGGAGAAAATCAAATCCCTCCAGTCAGGTTAGCCATCCTCATGAGGCTACAAGCAATAAATGCCGGAGGACTGGGAAAAAAGGGAACCCCCTACAGTATGGCTGTGAATGTACACTGGCAACTCCTAGTTATTAAATGGACAGTCTCCAAACGCCTGCAAAAAAAAAGCTATCAAGAAAGGCTAAGCTGCTAGGACCTGACATTCCCACACCTGGGCCTACATCCCCAGAAATCCATCATTCAAAAAGAGGCATGCACTTCAACACGCACTCCAGTAACATTCACAGGAGCCCGGATACAGAAACGGCAAAACCCTCACCAACACCTTAACGCTTCAACAAGATGTGCTACATATACAGGACGGACTATTACTCAGCCACAGAAAACCACCACTGAAAGATGGATATTACGCCCCTGGTGGCCACAGGGATGGAAACAGAAGGATGCTATACCAAAAGGCCTCAGCTAGACAGCGGAGACCATAGGACCACACGATGTCCCTTCTGGGCAAAAGAAAAATCAGAAACACAGGATCGAATTTACCCCCAAAGGGAGACCCTGAGAATTCTAACTCATAGCGAGGGTTCAGAAAAAAAAATAACGTAAGTGAAAGATGGGGAAGAATTAGGGGGTCGAAGCTAGCATAAACAGAGAAATCTATATCTGGCATAGATGACCCACCAGGATGATCAGCTTTCTTATTTTCCTGTTTCATTTGCTTTTCTTTGTACACACAGAAACCTCTGTCTCTGACCCATCCACAGAAATGTTGATCTCTAAAGATAATCCACAGAGATTCTCTTTCCTTGCTCATATACACTGAAAACTGGGTCTGAGATAGATAATCACCAAGGACCAGCAGGTTGTGCTCAGCAGGTTGCCTGACCCTCTGCAATAAGCCCTATAACAACAACAACAACAACAACAAAAAAAACCCGAATAAGCAAAAATATAGATACACCCCATGGTTACATCATACCTAAATCAGACATCTGTACACTGACAAGAAGCACAGAATGGCCAATTGACTCTACTGCGACATAACAAGAGCATGATGTTAAAGGAAAAGAAAGAAGAGCAATGCCTGTTTTATTCCCTCGAACCTGCCTTATTTAGCATTCATCCTACACCTGGAATCTGCACAGGCTTGTGTCCTACCTTTGGATGGAATACGATTGAGACAGCCTGGCAGGTTGCCCTTCACTGAGACCCTTTTGAAACCTCTAGTGTCTGCTTGGCTCTGGTGGGACCAGAGTCTGGAACGGGATCAGGCCTGGAGGATCTTGGAGGCAATAGTCAACTAATCTCTGCCTCTCCTGGTGCTAAGGTTCCCAGCACAAGCCTCCTTCCTGAGAGTGCAGCCTCCTAGGCACCTTAGCATCTAGAGCTGGGTGCTTGGCCCTATTGGGATTTATTAAAATTCGGGGATGTAAAAGTTTGCTGCTGCTGCTGCTGCTGCTAAGTCGCTTCAGTCGTGTCCGACTCTGTGCGACCCCATAGACGGCAGCCCACCAGGCTCCGCCATCCCTGGGATTCTCCAGGCAAGAACACTGGAATGGGTTGCCATTTCCTTCTCCAGTGCATCAAAGTGAAAAGTGAAAGTGAAGTCGCTCAGTCGTGCCCTACTCTTCGCGACCCATGGACTGCAGCCTACCAGGCTCCTCCGTCCATGGGATTTTCTAGGCAAAAGTACTGGAGTGGGATGTGTAAAAGTTTAGGGAGAGTAAATAGTGGGACACAAGACCTTTGGTGTTTGCTCACACACATTCCACTCCAGTGCACAACCGAGGAACCTGCAACCAGGTTGCAGGAGAAACCAAAGGAGGGTATGGGAAAGTGCTGCCGCCTTGTGGACATATTCTGTAACTACGACTGGATAGCCAGGGCTTATGGCCCCTTGGAGTTCACAAGGCATACGGGGGCTGTCAATGATAAGAGCTGTGCTTAGGATATGTACCGGGGTGGTTATTGCAGGAATAAATTTTAACCAGAATGGAATTTCAGGAAGCCAAGTGCCACGGTAAATTATCCTCTTACCTTTGAAGAAAAAAAAACTAACTAAATCTAACCCTCAACTACAAACCAAGATGCTCCTCATTCCTAATGAATGCAGGCATATCCATCAGAAGGACAGAGAGAAACAAATCCCACTAGTCAAGCTGTCATCCTCACGGAGCTACAAACAATAACCGCACTACGCTGTTCGAGGCAACAGACACTCTTGACACTCAGTATAAAGGGTAGGTTCAGAAAAAACCTGCAAAATAAACTACCAAGAGAGACTAAGCCAAGGATCTGACATTCCTACACCTGGCTCTAGATTCCAAGAAACCCATCGTTCATTGTGTCCTATATCCTTCTACTTCCCTGTATATTTATTCTATTAATTTTTGACAGTTTGACAGCCAACTAAAAATCCATTTATCTTCTTTAAAATAATTGTAATATATAGTGGAACTTTGTTCTGTATTTTCCAAGTCTCCTGTAAATGTATTAACATATTTTCATAATTTAAAAGAGAAAAAAACTGTCTACTCAGACACCACCACAGTGCTACAATAACAAAGCAGTCATGCGGATCAACGGGCAGAATAGTGTGCCAAGGAACAAACCCACACACCCACAGCCAAGCACTCTCTTTCTCTAGTTTTTCTTTTCATTTTAGTCAATTAATCTTTGACAAAGGAGGCAAGAATATACAATAGAGAAGACAGACCGCAAATAACAAATGCTGGAGAGGGTGTTAAAAAAGAAGACACGCGGTACGCTGTTGGTGGGAGTGTAGATCGACACGGCCACTGTGGGGAACGTGCAAAAGCTCCCTGAAAACTAAAAGCAGAGCCACTGTTCGATCTAGCAATCCCATTATTGTGCACAGATCCAGAAGAGACAAAAACTCGAATTAGAAAATATACATGCACCCCAGTGTTCATAGCAGCACCATTTACAACAGCCAGGGCATGGGATACACTATCATATATAAAATAGACAAGCAATATCTTATAATAACCTACAGTGGAAAACAATTTTTATAAAGAGACTATATACATACCAAGAGAACATTTCATGCAAAGGTGGCATAATAAAGGGCGGAAACGGTAAGGACTAACAGAAAAGATTAAGAAGAGGTGGCAAGAATACACAGAACAACTGTACAAGAAAGGTCTTAATGACCCAGATAATAATGAAGGTGTGGTTGCAAACCTAGACCAGACATCCTGGAGTGAAGTCAAGTGGGCCTTAGGAAGCATCACTATGAACAAAGCGAGTGAAGGTGACAGAATTCCAGCTGAGCTATTTCAAATTCTAAAAGAGGATGTTGTTAAAGTGCTGCACTTAATATGCCACCAAATCTGGAAAACTCAGCAGTGGTCACAGGACTGGAAAAGGTCAGTTTTCATTCCAATCCCAGAGAAGCACAATGCCAAAGAACATTCAAACTGCCACACAATTGCACTCATCTCACATGCTAGCAAAGTAATGCTCAAAATCCTTCAAGCTAGGCTTCAATGGTATATGAACCAAGAACTTTCAGATGTCCAAGCTGGATTTAGAAAAGGCAGAGGAACCAGAGATCAAATCACCAACATCCATTGGATCAAGGGAATTCCAGAAAAACGTCTACTTCTGCTTCATTGACTTCGCTAAAGCCTTTGACTGTGTGGATCACAACAAATTGTGAAAAATTCTTAAAGAGATGGGAATACCTTACCTGCCTCCTGAGAAATCTGGGCACAGGTCAAGAAGCAGCAGTTAGAACTGGACATGGAACAATAGACTGGTTCCAAATTGGGAAAGGAGTACGTCAAGGCTGTATATTGTCACCCTGCTTATTTAACTTCTATGAAGAGTACATCATGCGAAATGCTGATCTGGATGAAGCACAAGCTGGAATCAAGATTGCTGGGAGAAATATCAATAACCTCAGATATGCAGATAACACCAACCTTATGGCAGAAAGTGAAGAGGAACTGAAGAGCCTCTTGCTGAAAGTGAAAGAGGAGAGTGAAAAAGTTGGCTTAAAACTCAACATTCAAAAAACTAAGATGAGGGCACCCGGTTCCATAACTTCATGGCAAATAGATGGGGAAACAATGGAAACCCTGACAGACTTTATTTTCTTATGTTCCAAAACCACTATGGATGGTGACTGCAGCCATGAAATTAAAAGATGCTTGCTCCTGAAAAGCAAGCTATAACAAACCTAGACAGTAAAGACATCACTTTGCCAACAAAGGTCTGTACAGTCAAAGCTATGGTTTTTCCAGTAGTCATATACAGATGTGAGAGGTAGACCATGAAGAAGGCTGAGCGCCGAAGAATTGATGCTTTCAAATTATGGTGTTGGAGAAGACTCTTGAGAGTCCCTTAGACAGCCAGAAGATAAAACCAGACAACCCTAAAGGAAATCAACCCTGAATATTGACTGGAAAGACTGATGCTGAAAGCTCCAATACTGTGGCCACCTGATGTGAAGAGCTGACTCACTGTAAAAGACCCTCCTGGGAAAGATTGAAGGCAGGAGGAGAAGGTGACGATGGAGAATGATATGGCTGGATGGCATCAACCATATGGGTTGGGGCATGAGTATGAGCAAACTCTGGGAGATAGTGAAGGACAGGAAGCCTGGCAGGCTGCAGTCCATGGGGCTGCAAAGAGATGGACATGATTGAACAACAACAAATGCACATACACACACCTATAAGTGAATCACTTTACTATACATCTGAAACTAACACAATATTATGAATCAACCATCAGTTCAGTCACTCAGTCGTGTCCGACTCTTTGCGACCCCATGAATCGCAGCACGCCAGGCCTCCCTGTCCATCACCAACTCCCAGAGTTCACTCAGACTCATGTCCATAGAGTCGGTGATGCCATCCAGCCATCTCATCCTCTGTTGTCCCCTTCTCCTCCTGCCCCCAATCCCTCCCAGCATCAGAGTCTTTTCCAATGAGTCAACTCTTCGCATGAGGTGGCCAAAGTACTGGAGTTTCAGCTTCAGCATCATTCCTTCCAAAGAACACCCAGGACTGATCTCCTTCAGGATGGACTGGTTGGATCTCCTTGCAGTCCAAGGGACTCTCAAGAGTCTTCTCCAACACCATAGTTCAAAAGCATCAATTCTTCGGCCCTCAGCCTTCTTCACAGTCCAACTCTCACATCCATACATGACCACTGGAAAAACCATAGCCTTGACTAGACGGACCTTTGTTGGCAAAGTAACATCTCTGCTTTTGAATATGCTATCTAGGATGGTCATAACTTTCCTTCCAAGGAGGAAGTGTCTTTTAATTTCACGGCTGCAGTCACCATCTGCAGTGATTTTGGAGCCCAAAAAAATAAAGTCTGGCACTGTTTCCACTGTTTCCCCATCTATTTCCCATGAAGTGATGGGACTGGATGCCATGATCTTCGTTTTCTGAATGTTGAGCTTTAAGCCAACTTTTTCACTCTCCTCTTTCACTTTCATCAAGAGGCTTTTTAGATCCTCTTCACTTTCTGCCATAAGGGTGGTGTCATCTGCATATCTGAGGTTATTGAATCAACCATACTTCACATTAAAAAAAATTAATTGGCCATAGATAATGGGCTTATTTCTAAACTCTCTTTGAGTGATGGAGAGCTCATTTCCTCTAAAATCAGCTCCTTTCAGATCAGGTCAACTCTCATAATTTTCCTGAAAAGGAGCTGAAGTCTGGCTTCCCTGGACCCTCCCTGATTGTCTCTATTCTGTCTTTGGAGAACCTCTCCTCCCTTGTACTCTCAAAACCCTGAGGGATTTAATAGATCAGCTGCCCCAGTTCAGAGCTTTCCTCTATGGGAGGAAGCCATACTTATTAGGCAGCTACTATGTTCAAAACTCATGCATTTTCACCACTTCACACTCATCACCACCCAGAGAAATAAACGTGATTATTATCCCCATGTTACAGATGAGAAAGCTGAGGCCCCAAGCAGTTAAGTGAACTACTTGAGGTCAGACTCCAGGCCTTACACCTTTTCCGATATACCAGGTTAAACCTTGTCAGTATTTATTTCACTTCTGCCAAGGACACGGTTTTGAGTTTGTTCTGCATGCTGAAGGGGAGAGGTCAGGCTCTTCAGCTCACAGGGAAAAAAAAAAGTGTCTACAGAACACACTGCCAGCAATGAATCAGAGCTGAGGTGGGCACTGAGGCCACCAGATGCAGAGGAGTGGAGAGGATTTAACCAGATTATAATCCTCCTTTCCAGCCCTGTGTGCTTGAGCAAGTCACGCTAGCTCCCTGGGCTTCCATTTCCTCACCTGTGAATTGTCTACAGATGATGCAACTGAACGTTCATTCAAAGTAGCCAACCAAGTACACACTGAAGACTACATCCCACTCCAAACACTCAGAAACGCCAGGAAACACTGACATGAACGAAGACCATAGCAGAGTGCCCTATGGCAAGGGTTGAGGCCCCCACCCACCCGTGGGAGGCTGGGACCAGCGTAGGAGCACCTCATACATGGAGCCGAGGACACACGCTCCCAAACCACCATGCCCCGGTGCGCATGCGAGGCTGCCCAGAAGCGATGCATTCACAGCCAGTTCATGGAGTTTCCCCAAACTCCTCAGCTGGAAGAATTTGACATCTGAGGAAACAGAGAAAAAGAAGAGTCTACAAGGGGCTCAACGCTGCTGGGCACACACCAGAGAACCACAGCCCCAAAGACACGCGCACCGATGCCCACTGCAGCACCGCTGCCAATATCCAGGACAAGGGAGCAACCCAGATGCCCGTCTACAGAAGAATGGACAAAAGATGTGGCGCAGGCATACAGCGGAATAGTACTCAGCCAGAAAAGGAACAAAACTGGGCCATTTATAGAGAGATGGATGGACCCAGAGATGGTCATACAGAGTGAAGTAAGTCAGAAAGAGAAACAAAAATATCACATATTAACACATACATGTAGGATCTAGAAAAATGGTAGAGATGACCTTATTTGCAAAGCAGAAATAGAGACACAGATGTAGAGAACAAACGTATGGACACCAAGGAGGGGGTTGATGCTGGGATGAAATTGGGAGATTGGGATTGACATATATACACATTTGATACTATACATAGAGTAGATAAAAAAGTGTTAGTCACTCAGTTGTGTCTGATTCTTTGCGACCCCATGCACTGTTGTTGCCTGCCAGGCTCCCCCGTCCCTGGGATTCTCCAGGCAAGAATACTGGAGTGGGCTGCCATTTCCTTCTCTGGTATCACTTACATGTGGAATCTAAAATACAACGCAAACGAACCCATCTGTGAAGCAGAAACACTCACAGACGTAGAGAGCAGACTCGCGGCTGCGGAGGGGCGGAGGGGGACGGACTGGGACGAGCAGATGCAAACTCCGACGTGTAGGCTGAAAGGGCAACAAGGCCCCACTGTGTAGCGCAGGGAACTATTTTCAATGTCCTGGAATAAACCATAATGGAAAATATTTTTTAAAAGAATGTATATAAATATAAAACTGAGTCACTTCGCTATACAGCAGAAATTAACACATCGTAAATCAACTATACTTCAATCAAAAAATAAAAATTAAAAAATAATTGTCTCTTCTGTATTGGCCATCAGATGCTGGGTTTGTATCTTAACCTCCCCGAGCCTCAGTGTCCTCATCTGTAAAATGGGTATGAGGGTCACCACCGTCATGAAAATTAAATGGGGATGTATCAGACATTCACCACATTGAGCTTTCTCACACAGAACATCTCCTGGGGCTTCACAGCTCTGTCCTTTGAGCTCAAAGACACCCCCAGACACTAAGAACAAAGCTACAGGCACCAAGAGAGACCCCAGCCTCCAACATAGAAGAGAGGTATTTAAAACTGCAAAGGGACATAGAAGGAGAAGGAAAATTAGGAATCAAAAGAGGGCACGGAGACTGCCGCACCACTTCCCCACCCACGGGGCCAGAGCACGGAGCTCTGCTTTTGCTCCTGAGATGACGCACATTTTCTGCTTGGTTTGAGGCCTCATAATACAGGCGTTTCTGAAACCATTGTCTGACCATGCCACAGACACAAGAAATGTTGATTTGTCTTCATTTACACAACATAATCTTTCCCATCTGAAGTTCGAGAAGATTTCTAAAATTGTAAAACCCATGCTAGGAAGGACACAGTCACATGGGAATGGCAAGGGGCAGGGAATTGGGTGAGAGGGTGGGGTGGGGGTGCAGTAAGGAGCCTCTGGGCACAGCAGCTAAAAATACAGAAGGCCCTTGTGTCCCATGAGGGCACCTGGTCCAAGGAATGGAAGAAAATATTTGCAAATTGTATGACCAGTAAGGGATCGATATTCAACATATATAAACAGCTCGTGCAACTCACCTGATTTTTAAATGGGCAGAAGAACTGAATAATTTTCCAAAGAGGAAATGCAGATGAAAAGGTGCTCAACATCACTAATCAGGGAAATGCAAGTCAAAACCACAATTAGGTATCACCTCACACCTGTCAGAATGGCTTTCATCAAAAAGAACGCAAATAACAAGCGTTGGTGAGGATGTGGAGAAAGGAGACCCCGTGTTCTGTGGGTGGGATGTAAACTGGTACGAACGCTATGGAGAACAACATGTAGGTTTCTCAGAAAACTAAAAGCAGAACTACCATATGACCCAGGCTTGCCATTCCTAGGTGGAATTGAAAAACAGATTTTAAAAGGTGCATGTATCCCGTGTTCACAGCAACACTGTTCACAACTGCCGCCTAAGTGTCTGTCATTATTTATAATTGCCACCTAAGCGTCCACCTAAAGCAACCTAAGTATCCACCAACGGATGAATGGATAAAGATGGGCTTCCCAGGTGCAGGAGATGTGGGTCAGGAAGATCTTCTGGAGGGGGAAATGGCAACCCACTCCAGTATTCTTGCATGGAAAATTCCATGGACAGAGGAGCCTGGCAGGCTACAGTCTGTCAACTACAAATTGGCACTTGCCAAGAGTGTTTGCCAGCGACTGAATAACAAGGGAGTTTGCCACCTGCTTCTGCGGAGATTGAACTCTGTGCTGCAGCAGCTGCTGACCTTCAACACTCCTGAGGGGGTTCAGGGTGGAGAATGAGGCACTCTGGGCTCCAGGGCATCTGGTGGGACAGGTCCTTAGATAGCTAGATATTTTCAGGAACGGATTCCATGATCCCAGTCCTTGCACCTCTTCATATCTAGAAAAGCACTGCACCCCTTCCTTCGCGGGGACATCAGCTCCTCCTGAGCAGCAGAAAACTGCTGTAAAGTAAGCGCCTGACTGCACTGAGCTCCCCTCCACCAAAGCCTTATATCCGGACCTTCCCCCAGCGCCCCTGTGGAGCAGTCTCCCAGGCTGCAGTCCTCATCTTGCCCCACATAAAACTTAATTCGCAGCTCTCGAGTTGTGTTTTTTAGTTGACAAGCCCATGGGGTCACAAAGAGGTGGACACACCTAGCACACGCGTGCACACACATACACACACACAATGGAACAGCACTGAGCCACAGGGGGGAAAAGAAACCTTGCCATTTGCAACCACATGGATGGACTTGGTGGGCATTATAAGCGAAATAATGAACACAGAGAAAGACAAATACTGCACGATGTAACGTACGTGAAATCATACAACAAACTGGTGAATGCAACAAAAAAGCAGCAGCCCAAGGATACAAAGAGCAAACTAGTAGTGACCAGCGGGGAAGTGACGCAGGGAAGGGCGGGACAGGGGAGGGGAGAAGAGGCTCTCAAGCACAAAATGAGCCAAAAGGATATACTGTACGATAAAGGGAGTATAGCCAACACTTTAAAAATGGAAGGTATCCTTTAAACATTGTGAATCACTATTGTACAACTGTAACATATATTATTACATATTGACTATACTTCAATTTCAAAAAAAAAGAAAAAATTATGTAATTCATGCACCATGGGAGGCTGGGGGAAGATGGGGAATAAGTTGCTTTCTGGCAGAGCAACCAGAAATACAAAAGAAAAGGTCACTTGCCTCCCATGGGGTCACAGTTCCAGCATGACCCCTTTGCTGGCCTCAGCATCCCTCCTCAAATGCCATGTTCCAGCCATTCTAAACCTCTTTTGGTTCCCAAATGGATGTTCTCTGCCTTCCACATGCTGTTCCTTGTGCCTGGAACACTCTTCCCTCACCTCTTCCATGGCCAAATTTCATTCATCCTACAGGGGACTGAGGTTAGACGTTACTTCCTACATGAAGTCCACCAGGTTGACCTCCTCTCAGCTAGGTCAGGAGCCACTTCTGGACTCCCGGGGTCACGTGGGCTCCCACCATCACTGCAGCGATGACTCTGGGCCTGTGTACCACTGACACGTCTCCACAGCGGGCATGTGACAAGCATGGAGGAGTGAAATAGCTGGAGAAAGAGGTGAGCTTGGTGTGGTCAGGGGACTGCGGGGAGAGGGGTGGAGGTCCAGTTGGGGTCAGCATTTGAAAGGACATTCTAAGAACTCTAGCTCGCGGGCCAGCCTGGCCGCCTGGTAGGTAATGAGCTGCTCATCACAGGAAGTTACACGTGGAGGTGTCGGACACTGCCTCCCGCAGCCCCTCTCCTTCACCCCCAGGGAAACTCGGCCAAGGGCCAGCCTCCCTCCAGTCTTTGTCCAGCGCCCTCTGCCCCCAGCTGCTCCATGGGCCTTGGACTCCCTCCTCTTGTGAAGAAGGTCACAAGGGGTCACAGGGGCTGTTCCCACAGCTTTGGGCAGCCCAGCCATTCCTCAAAAGGCCTCGAGAGCCCTGACTCATGATGAGAAGGTTCCCATGCATGAAAGCCTCAGGATGAGTCCCACCTGGGCCCAGCCAAGCCCATATCCGCCATGACAGTGGGCATCACACAGGAGCCGCGTTTGCAGACTGAGCTAGTTTGTGCCCAACCCGAGAGCTTCGCGCCTCACTTGGAGTGAAGGCAAAATTCCACACACTCTGCCCCCCCTTCCACCTGACCCACTCTGTTTAGCCACACTGGCCTCCTTGTTGTGCCCCAAGGCCTTTGCATGAGCTCTTCCCTCTCCCTGAAACATTCTTCTCCCACCCTACCCATCAGCATGGCTAGGTTCTCCCCTGATGCTCACAGTCCTCTCGGTCCCCAGGGAAGAGTCCCTGCACCTGCCCAAAGTCTATGGCTGAGACCCCTGACCCCATACACCCAAGGCCAGTCCAAGCACCCCCTACACTCAGCCTTAAGGTTCAAAGGAAGGAGCTTGATCAAGGGTTCTCTGGCACACAGCATCGAGCTCTTTCACCCCATATAAACCTATGACTCCAGTCCAAGGACCAGGCTTCCTGGCAGGGGTCCCACCTCTTCCCCTATGAGCAGGGGCCAGAGCCCTGCTACAGCTGATCCACATATACAGTAAGTGCTCAACACGTGTGAGTGGAAAGGAGAAGTGCAGGTGGGGAGATGGAAACAGAAATGTGGGCACAACAGAGAGAGAAAAACAGGGAGAAGGAAGACGGAGGGATCTGATCTCCACTAACTACACCCCCAAGACAACACACACACAACACCCAGACTGCAGCAGATAACAGCCAGAGGCCTATAAGTGTGACTGCCCGCAACACATACTCAGCATGAGGGAGCTGTGAGCAGCAGGGGAGAACCTAGCCATGTGATATCCGGGTGGGTAGGGTAGGAGAAGAGTGTTCCACGGGGAAGGAAGAGCTCGTGCAAAGGCCCTGGGGCATGACAAGGAGGCCAGTGTGGCTAAGCAGAGTGGGTCGGGTGGAAGAGGCGGGCAGAGTGTGCGGAATTTTGCCTTCACTCCAAGTGAGGCGCGAAGCTCTGGGGTTTGGCACACACAAGGCTCTGAGCACAGACTAGCTCAGTCTGCAAACGTGGCTCCTGTGTGATGCCCGCTGTCGTGGCGGGCACTCAGCAGGTGGAACTCCCCAGGACCCCCTTAGATCCACCACTAGCTATTGGGGGGAAAGGCCCAACAGCAGCCAGACTCCACAAACCAAAGACAAGGAATGAACACCCAAAGCCAAGGACGAACACTGACCTCCCAAAGCTGGAGACAACCGCTGGCCTCAAAAAGCCAAGGACAGCTGACCTCCCAAAGCCAAGGACAGCCTCTGACCTCTCAAAGCAGAGCAAACGCTGACCTCCCCAAACCAAGGACAGCAACTGACCTCCCAGAGCCAAGAACAAACACGGACTTCCCCAAACTGATGATAACACTGACCTACCAAAGCTGATGATAACCACTGACTCAACAGCCGTGGAACCACCCCACACAGCAACCAGAGCTTTGTACCAGCACAATAACCCTGAATCTTTACAACTGCTTCCCCAGGACAGTCAGACCTCCACAGCAATGCCAGGCTCCCCATTAAGAAGCCCCACATCCTCTACAGCCAAGCCCAAGAACAACTACCCCTAGAGCCATTCAACAGCCAGACCCTCCCTGGCCTCCAAAGCACTGTCTTCTGAGTCCCCAAGCACAGCCCCAGCCAAGCCACACTGCACAGCCCACCCGCAGCCAGTGGTCGTGTAAGGACCTAAGATAACAGAGCGTTAGCAGAGGTGCACGTAGCCTAGGGTTGGCCTTTGGTCAGTGTCAGGGCCATGGTCCTGAATGACAGGAAAGCCCAGCAGTTGCAGCATGCAGACAGCTGAGCCGTGGGTGGAGGTCAGAGGGGTGGGGATGACACCCACAGAAGAAGCAAAGAAACAGGACAGAGGTCAGAGCCTGGTGATGAGAAAGGGCAAGAAGAGGGAAGAGGCGGCCCGCGCTGATCAGAGGGTCACAGCTGAGGCCTTCTGAAGAGGAGCTCAGCATCGGGGCGTGCGAACTCCACACAGCAGCTGTGCTCGCCACCTGGCCCTAGGCCCCCTGCCCCTTCCCTGGGCAGCCCCTTCCTTCTCCTCCCAGGGCACTGAGGTCAGAGGAAGGAGAACCCAAGAGGAGAGAGGAAGGGACCCTCAGGGTTGAGAAGCCCAAAGATGGGAATCAACAGAGACGACAGTGGACAGAGAGATGGGGCAGAAAGAGAAAGGGGAAGGCTGCAAGGGACTTAAGACAGAGAAGCTGAGATGGAGCAGAGGGGACGGAGTGCGGAGGACAGAGAGACAGACATAGGCAGACAATGCTGGATGCCACCCCAAGAGCATCCCACAGCCCCAGAATGCCGGCGGGCTCAGCCAGGCCCGTGCCTACACATGGGACTTCGCTTCCGGCTGTGTCCCACTGAATCCTGTGAGCCTCTTGTGGCCTCTGAGCACCTCTGTATTGGAGGCAGTCACCAGCACTTCCAGAAAGGTGACACCCAGGTCCCACCTGCAGCTGGCAGCTTCCCTGCCGGGACTGACCCCCACACACACATCTGGTGTCTTCCCAGGGACCAGAGGCCAGCTCAGGCCCAGAGGAGGTCACCAGAGGGCAAACAGCCCCACCAGGGAAAGCAAAGAGTGAGGAAGGTCCTCTGGGCCAGACACTTGGGTGGACCCATAGAAGAGGCCTGGGTTGGCCAAAGCCAGAGCCCCCTACATCTGAAGGGCTGGAGGAAGAGGAGACCTCTCTCTCTTTTTACTTCCCAGGACTCTCCCCTGCTCAAACACCCTCCGTGTCTCCCCACTCCCTTTCAGGGTTTCTAATTCTTCAACCTGGATTTACCTTCTCTTTCTGGCCAAACCAGAGAGATTAAGTAACCTCCCCCAGTAATTTACTCATGTTTTAAATACAGTACGAGTTTTGTGGACATTAGTAAAATACTGAAAACCATTCAGGCACAAGGAACAGGAATTGCAAAGGCCCAGAGGTACGCATTAACATGAATATGTTTGGGGAACCCTGGAAGAAGTCAGAGCTGCTCACAGGAAAGATTCTTCAAGTGGTTGTGGAAGGAATGGATTGCAGGGCACAGGACTAGGGGCTGTGAGACCAGGGGGGAGTCGTGGGTTCTGCTCCAGGCAAAAGATAAATCAAATAGGGCAGCAGGTGAGAGCCAGGGTTCAGAAGCTGAGCCACTGTGGCTTGGGGAACACTGCCATCTCGTGGTATCTTTGTGAAACTGCACCCTCTGTCATTGGCTCCAACGGTCATTTAGTGGGAGCACAACAGCATTCTCCAGCATCACCCACTCAATGCACATGAGTTTGAGCAATCTCTGGAAAATAGTGAAGGACAGGGGAGCCTGGCCTGCTGCAGTCCATGCGGCCACAAAGAGTCAGACACGACTCAGCAACTGAACGACAACAGCATTCTCCATTGCATTTGACACCCAAAGCCATCACTTTAAACACCTCCTCCCCATAAAGTATTTTCAGTAATAATTACAACATGAAACAATAATAATGACCATAAAAGAAATGCAGACAGCGAAAGTGTTTTCCCTTGTGATATAATACTTTATGTAACAATGTAAATAATTATCCAGGAATAAAAAGTAAACAAATAATAAAACTAAAATACCAGCAAACAGTGCACCTTGGGAAGCCACAGAACAGCACTATTGATGTTACTTTCTTCATTTGCTCATTCATTTGAAAAGTTAAAAAACAATTTTTGCTTTTTAATGGTGTTAAAGTCAGTAATACAGTTTATGAACTAAAATATACATTTACCAAATAAAAGACTATATCACATGGTTTGCAAGCCTTCACAGCTTTAAATTCTAAAGACAAAAATCTCTAAGTGGCTGCACAAAATGACAAAATGGAGGTAATTCAAGTTTGTGTCTTTATCTTTACAATTGCTGCGCTCTCCTTGTCTGCTGTCAATCTTTGCAGGAAGATACAGTCTGGCAGGGCTTGGGAGCCCTCAAACAATTCCAAACGATGACAGATTTACTCTCCAAACAAACACAGAGCTGAGAGTTTGTGTGTCTGGGGATGACTGTAAAACTGGGGATTCTCTCAACTACCTTGCAGGTAGAATGCAAAGTTCATGAAATAATATGCGAACATGAAGCTCACACATAAATCATTACAACTCCATAAGCGGTTAAAATCAGAGTGAGGTCTATACCTAAGTTAATAATCCCAACATCAATTTCCTGGTTTCAACGATGCACCCACATCACCCGGTTCCGGGGCCTCCTCCTGGGTGCCTCCTGCCCGCCGCCCCACCCACGTCTCGTGCTCAGCCTCCACACAATCCCGAAGCCCCCCACCTGCAGCCTATAGTTCTACAAAAAAAAACCTCTGACTTTCTAGAGCTCCACAAACAAAAAGAAAGAAATCTATCTTCCCCGAAGCCGCAGAAAATCTCCTGGCCTCTCCCTGGTTTTGAGGGGGACTCATGGCCCCCTGGAGGCCCTCAGCTCTTTGAGGCCAGGGAACTGAGCCCAGGGCCAACTTGAGCTAAAGAGGAGGGGGAGTGAGTCCAGAAAAGCCAAGACAGGGACCTGGCTCTGTTTCACCCACCCGGGTGGATTCTGAGCTCCAGCACTCCAAATCTCCATGCGGGGAAGCTGAGGCGGCGAGGGCTTGGAGACGGGTCTTCTCTGGAGCGGGATTGAGCTGGGACTGAGTCCGTACAAGGGGCATCAGGTTGATAAAAAGTCCCAGCTGCGACTGCCTGGGCCCAGGGAAGAGGGGAGGCAGCTGAGCAGGCGGGACAAAATGCTGGAATCACCTGCTGCTGCTGCTGCTGCTGCTGCTGCTGCTCCTGCTAAGTCGCTTCAGTCGTGGGGCGTGGCCGAGGGAGGTGTCAGCAGGGTGTTTAAGTCTCTGCAGGTGATGGCTCACACGCAGTGAACACGGGCAGCGCCTATTTCACGCCGAAGGTCGGGAAGCTGGGGTCAGCAATGCCCCTGGCCCCTCAGCCCCCAGACTCACAGGAACTGCCCTGTTCCCAGGGCAGAGGGGTGGGAAAACCGCCCCCCCAAACCCACACAAAAACAGCTGCTTCAGGCACTTCTCAAGGACCCCTTTCCTGGTCCTCCCAGCCCCACCCCAGAAAGATGAGGGATCCCAAACAAGGGAGAAGCTGGAGTTTATTCCAATGATTCCAGGTCTCGCAGCCTGAGGACTCCCAGAGTCTGCCTTTCTGGACCCAGAGGAAGGAGGGTCCCGGCTGTAAGCAACCCCCCTCAGCTCAGGGCTCCCCCGTTGATTCCAGTCCAGGACCATCTTCCCCAGGTCTTGCTTCCTCCCCCAGCCAGAGGGGCCGGGTGACCGGGCTGGGAATACTAGACCAGCGTGGGCGAGAGAGAAACTGAGCCGGGCCCAGCCTGGAGGTCCCAGGGAGAGAGCTGAGGGCACAGGAAGAAAAGCTGGGGGCGTGGGGGCCTCAGGCCCTGGGCCGGGTGGAGCTCAGGGACACGCAGCCTCAACCCCGTTTCCACAAGCGGCGGGCTCCTCTGCCTTGGTCGCCAAGCTGTAGTAGTAGGTGCGCATGCGCTGTTCAACTGCGGCGAAGTCCGGGCGGTCCTCCCACCTGTGAGGGTAGTGGAGATCCAGGCGGCTGGCTACACCCCCAGGACCGAACTTCAGCTTGTGCACGGGCATGCATGAGGCTCAGAAAGCAGTGGGGCAGGGGTTATTGGGTGATGGGGCGTGGGGAGGGGAATCTCCTGCGTGTAGACAACTGCGATTCAGGGGTTGCCCTCTGGCATAAGAGAAGGACTGACATCCGACATACAGGATGGACACGAGTCCTGACTGCTGAAGATTTAGCAATGACGGCTCACTGAGTGTTGGGGTGACGACTTGACTCCAGGAAGCTGGGACACTGAGTGCTTAAGTACTGAGCATGTGTATTTGGGCAGGTACTTGGGTGCTAGCTGTGGGCTCACAGGGATGCAAGTATGCTGCCCGGGATGGAAAGGAACACTGGAGTGTGGAGGGGGGTGGGTTCATCTAGTGGAGATTCCAGGTATTAATGTTATCATGTGTGAAATATCCATGAATTGTGTTGGAATGTTAGACACTAGTCTCTTTGGATATTGAGGTGTTGGTGTATTGAGCATTTCCTGATAGAGGCTGGCTTAATATATATTGGAATAGGAATGATCTGATCATTTCTTATTAATCTATCATAAATTTGTTGTTCAGTCACACAGTCCTGTCCAAGTCTTTGCAACCCCGTGGACTGCAGCACACAGGTTTCCCTGTCCTTTACCATCACCCAACATAAATAGGGTATCTATTTATTGGATTGGCTGAGAAGGGCTACCCCATGTCCGAGGTCAGGGGCGGCGGCCGAGAGGAGCTACCCCTCATCCAAGGTAATAAGCAGCAGCTGCGCTTTGCTGGAGCAGCCGTGAAGAGATACCCCACGTCCAAGGTAAGAGAAACCCAAGTAAGACAATAGGTGTTGTGAGAGGGCACAACTAGTCAATCTGATCACATGGACCACAGCCTTGTCTAACTCAGTGAAACTAAGCCATGCCCGTGGGGCCACCCAAGACGGGCAGGTCATGGTGGAGAGGTCTGAGAATGCGGTCCACTGGAGAAGGGAATGGCAAACCACTTCAGTATTCTTGCCCTGAGAACCCCATGAACAGTATGAAAAGGCAAAATGATAGGATACTGAAAGAGGAACTCCCCAGGTCCGTAGGTGCCCAATATGCTACTGGAGATCAGTGGAGAAATAACTCCAGAAAGAATGAAGGGATGGAGCCAAAGCAAAAACAGTACCCAGTTGTGGATATGACTGGTGATAGAAGCAAGGTCCGATGCTGTAAAGAGCAATATTGCATAGGAACCTGGAATGTCAGGTCCACGAATCAAGGCAAATTGGAAGTGGTCAAACAGGGGATGGCAAGTGTGAACGTCGACATTCTAGGAATCAGCAAACTAGATGGACTGGAATGGGTGAATTTAACTCAGATGACCAGTATATCTACTACTGTGGGCAGGAATCCCTTAGGAGAAATGGAGTAGCCATCATGGTCAACAAAAGAGTTCAAAATGCAGTACTTGGATGCAATCTCAAAACGACAGAATGATCTCTGTTCATTTCCAAGGCAAACCATTCAATATCACGGTAATCCATGTCTATGCCCCAACCAGTAATGCTGAAGAAGCTGAAGTTGAAAATTTCTATGAAGACCTACAAGACCTTTTAGAACTAACACCCAAAAAAGATGTCCTTTTCATTATAGGGGACTGGAATGCAAAAGTTGGAAGTCAAGAAACACCTGGAGTAACAGGCAAAGTTGGCCTTGGAATACAGAATGAAGCAGGACAAAGGCTAAGTTTTGCCAAGAAAACGCACTGGTCATAGCAAACACCCTCTTCCAACAACACAAGAGAAGACTCTACACATGAACATCACCAGATGGTCAACACCAGAATCAGATTGATTATATTCTTTGCAGCCAAAGATGGAGAAGCTCTATACAGTCAGCAAAAACAAGCTGACACTGGCTCAGATCATGAACTCCTTATTGCCAAATTCAGACTTAAATTGAAGAAAGTAGGGAAAACCACTAGACCATTCAGGTATGACCTAAATCAAATCCCTTATGATTATACAGTGGAAGTGAGAAATAGATTTAAGGGACTAGATCTGATAGAGTAAAGAAATAAGAGGAAAACAGCAGAATGGGAAAGACTAGAGATCTCTTCAAGAAAATCAGAGATACCAAGGGAACATTTCATGCAAAGATGGGCTCGATAAAGGACAGAAATGGTATGGACCTAACAGAAGCAGAAGATATTAAGAAGAGGTGGCAAGAATACACAGAAGAACTGTACAAAAAAGATCTTCACGACCCAGATAATCACGATGGTGTGATCACTCATCTAGAGCCAGACATCCTGGAATGTGAAGTCAAGTGGGCCTTAGAAAGCATCACTATGAACAAAGCTAGTGGAAGTGATGGAATTCCCTTTGAGCTATTTCAAATCCTGGAAGATGATGCTGTGAAAGTGCTGCACTCAATATGCCAGAAAATTTGGAAAACTCAGCAGTGGCCACAGGACTGGAAAAGGTCAGTTTTCATTCCAATCCCAAAGAAAGGCAATGCCAAAGAATGCTCAAACTACTGCACAATTGTACTCATCTCACACGCTAATAGAGTAATGCTCAAAATTCTCCAAGCCAGGCTTCAGCAATACGTGAACTGTGAACTTCCAGATGTTCAAGCTGGTTTTAGAAAAGGCAGAGGAACCAGAGATCAAATTGCCAACATCTGCTGGATCATTGAAAAAGCAAGAGAGTTCCAGAAAAACATCTATTTCTGCTTTATTGACTATGCCAAAGCCTTTGACTGTGTGGGTCACTATAAACTGTGGAAAATTCTGAAAGAGATGGGAATACCAGACCACCTGACCTGCCTCTTGAGAAACCTGTATGCAGGTCAGGAAGCGACAGTTAGAACTGGACATGGAACAACAGACTGGTTCCAAGTAGGAAAAGGAGTACGTCAAGGCTGTATATGGTCACCCTGCTTATTTAACTTATATGCAGAGTACATCATGAGAAGCGCTGGGCTGGAGGAAGCACAAGCTGGAATCAAGATTGCCAGGAGAAATATCAATAACCTCAGATATGCAGACGACGCCACCCTTATGGCAGAAAGTAAAGAGGAACTAAAAAGCCTCTTGATGAACATGAAAAAGTAGAGTGAAAAAGTTGGCTTAAAGCTCAACATTCAGAAAACTAAGATCATGGCATCTGGTCCCATCACTTCATGGGAAGTAGATGGAGAAACAGTGGAAAACAGTCAGACTTTATTTTTTGTGCTCCAAAATCACTGCAGATGGTGATTGCAGCCAGGAAATTAAAAGACGCTTGGAAGGAAAGTTATGATCAACCTAGATAGCATATTCAAAAGCAGAGACATTACTTTGCCAACAAAGGTCTGTCTAGTCAAGGCTATGGTTTTTCCAGTAGTCATGTATGGATGTGAGAGTTGGACTGTGAAGAAAGCTGAGTGCCAAAGAATTGATGCTTTTGAACCGTGGTGTTGGAGAAGACTCTTGCGAGTCCCTTGGACTGCAAGAAGATCCAACCAGTCCATCCTAAAGGAGATCAGTCCTGGCTGTTCATTGGAAGGATTGATGTTGAAGCTGAAACTCCAATACTTTGGCCACTTCGTGTGAAGAGTTGACTCATTGGAAACGACCCTGATGTTGGGAAAGATTGGGGGCAGGAGGAGAAGGGGACGACAGAGGATGAGATGGCTGGATGGCATCATTGACTCAATGGACATGAGTTTGGGTAGGCTCCGGGAGTTGGTGTTGGACAGGAAGGCCTGGCGTGCTGTGATTCATGGGGTTGCAAAGAGTCGGACGTGACTGAGCGACTGAACTGAACTGATTTACTGGATTGCTTGGATGTCTGGGTGTCAGTGTGACAGGTGCTGTCCTGTGGGATAACTGACATTGGGACAGTAAGGGGGTCAAATATTGGAATGCCTAAGCACTGCGTGATTAGTGAAGGGTGACAGCTTGTGTGGGTGCACGTTCCTTGTGCTTGGAAGTGGAGATACTGCTGATGTTGGGGGTTAGGGTGTTCAAGCACTGGACTTCAAGCAGATGGAGGTGGGGGATATTGAATATTTGGGGGCTTCAGTGTTGACCTGAAGGGGCAACTATGTGTTGGCTGAAGGGGAAAAGGAATTATATTACACAATGGAATATTACCCCATGCCCTGAGTATTGGTGTCATATTTTGGGTAACAGTACTGACTTGTTTGAATCTTGTAGGATTGCTTGAGTGCTGGCTGAGGGGGACTGAGGTTTTAGATGCTGGAGCCCTGGTGTCCACAGGTAGGGTGTTGGGGTGCTAGAGCATCGTAGGGTCAATGTGTTGAAGAGCTGAGCACAGAGGCAGGGGAGTAAAGGTACTGTGGGTTGGAAAGGCCAGGAACTGCGTGGGTCTTTGGGTGTGAAGAGTGATGCTTGGCTGTCGGACACCACAACCTCCTGCCCCAGGCCCAGGTGACAATTCAGCCAGGTACCCTCCCACCCGCTGGCACTCACTTGTAGGTCCAGCAATCGCTCATGAGCTTGTACATCTCAGGGGGACACTCTGGTGGGCACTCCATCCGCTTGCCCTGCTCGATGAAGGCCATGACCTCCGGGCCCTTCATCTTCTGCTCAAGCCAAAGTCAAGTGCACGTGTGAGTAATCAGGGCTCCCTCCCCCAGTCCCCCTTCCCACCCAGCCAGCCAGCCGCCTCTGCCCACGCCTGCCTTGTAGGGCTTCTGCCCATAGGAGAAGGCCTCCCACATGGTGACTCCGTAGCTCCAGACGTCGCTGCGGCTGGAGAACTTGCGGAAGTTGATGCACTCGGGCGCATACCACTTGAGCGGCCACTTCCCGGCTGAGCGGGCCTGGGAGCCGGGAGATAATGCTGAGAGAGGGCTCGGGGCCTCCACCCACAAGCCCCCTCCACCTGGGCATCCCAGGGCCGGGGGCTCACGGTGTAGTAGCTGTCGTCGGCACCCAGGGCCTTGGAGAGCCCGAAGTCGCTGATCTTGGCATAGTGCCGGTTGACCAGCAGGACATTGCGGGCCGCCAGGTCACGATGCACAAAGTTTTTCTCTTCCAGGTACTTCATCCCCATAGATACCTGGTGCAGCAGCTCCGCCACATTGCTGACGGGGATCTCCTCCCTAGGGTGAGGGGGAAGAAGGGAGCAGCTGGGAGAGGATGCCCAAGGCCCCAAGGGGGCAAAGCACAAGTCTGATCCAGCTGAGCTTCTGTTGAACAGGAGCTAATTGTGCACCCGCTGTGTGCTAGGCATGGGGCGGGGACACACCCAGTGTGTGAACAAAACAGGAACAAATGTTTGCCCTCATTCAGGCTTTAAATTCTACCCACCGTGATCCCCAAACTTAATACATTTATTAATGTATTTATTAATGTATTAATTTATTAATGTATCCCCTGTGTGCCCTCAGGGAGTCTCCTGGGCATCTCTAAAATAATAAAGTCAAACTCCTGATTGTTCACAGGTATGTGCACACACGCGCGCGCGCACACACACACACACACACACACACTTCCCTTTCATCTTTTCACGTACTCAAGCCTTGCCCTCAGCTCCTCTTCTTCACACACAATAGTCAATCTATCAGCAAACCCTGGCAGCTCTGCCTTCAGAATTCCTCCAGTATTCCCCAACTTCTCTCCACGCCTGCTTTTGCCACCTGGACCAGCCCCCATCATCACCAGCCTAGACCTGAACAGCCCCCTCTGTCCTCACCTGCCACGGCCTGTCCTTCACACACTGGACACAGGCTCTGCCTCTCCTCCTCTGCTCACAGCCCCCACAGCTCCCACCTCACTCAGGGAAAATGTCCGAGTCCTCCCCATAGCCAGCAAGGTCATGCATCATCCACCTTGTCACACCCCTGCCCATATCACCTCCCCCACCTCCTGCACTCTGCGTCACCCTCAGGGCCGGAACTCATGGCCCCTCCACCAGTCCAGGCACCTCAGGGCCTTTGCACCAGCCGCCCACTCTTCCCCCACAGCTGCACCTGGCTGCCTCCCTCGGTTTGCAGAAACCTCACATTCTCACTTCTCACCTCCCAGCCTGACACTATACACTTTATTATAATTATTATTAAAACCTCTCTTCCTCAACCAGAATAAGGGCAAAGAACTTTTGTCTCTCTCTTCAGTGATAATCTCAAGTGTTGGTAATAGTCCCCAACACAGAGAAATTGCCCAGAAACACCTGTGGAATAACTGAGTACCTGAGCTGGGACCCGTGAAGGCACGCACTCCAGCAAGAGCTCGGGTTAAAGGTCACATGCCTCCATGAATGTAAAAGATTCTGTCATAAGGGTAAGAGTTTGAGGCATGAGGAAACCAAATGGAACTGCAATTTCTTTGTATTAGAGGTCAGCCAAATTTTTTCTCTAAAGGGTCAGCGAGTAAGTATTTCAGCCTTTGCAGGACACATATGGTCTCTGTCACATGGTCCTTTTTTTTCTTTTTGGAGACCTTTGAAAATGGAAAACCAGGCTATACAAAACAAACCTGGCTGCAGTTTTCTGACCCTGCTTTAGGTCAAACACAATCAACTATCACAGTGGATCTTGAATTGATGGAGAGACCTGGGGTGGCAGAAGCAACAGAGCTAATACTTACAAAGCTCCTACAAGGAGTGCTAGGCCCTGTTCTGAGCACTTTATAAATATCAACTCATTTGACTTCAAGGGCCCCTGGAGGGGGCATCGCAGTTTTTCAAATGAAGAAACTGAGACACAGAAGAATTAAGAGACCTGCCTGGAGTCACAAGAGTGAGTGACAGCGCTGAAACTCAAACCTGAGATCAGATCTGTCAGGGATGTAAGTGTGGGCAGCAGGTGTAAATGTGTCTAATGTGGGGAAATGAGTGTGGAGCACACCTCTGGGTGGACAGGCTCAGCCCCCAGTCCCAAACGCCCCGCCAGCCCAGGGGCTCACTTCTTCCCGACCAGGAACTTATGCAGGGGCCCGCCACCAGCCATCTCCATGACCAGCATGAGGGCCTCGGCCTGGCAGACTCCAATGAGCCGCACGATGTAGGGGTTGTCCAGCTGGTGCATGATCTGTGCCTCCCGCATCATCTCGTCCTTGTCCGCCTTCTCCGTGCTCTGTTTCAGCACCTTGATGGCCACGTCGATCTGCTTCCTGCCGTGACACAGGGAGGGGCACCGCCTGAGCCCGCACTGGCCTGGACCACTCATTCCCTCATCCCCACCAGACCTGCCTCTCTTCCCCCGACTTGTGTAGTGGCTGCGTGGTCTGCCGCCTAGACCTCCCCGTCACTCAGAGCTCACAGCCAAGCCCCTCACCAAAAAGAACCGGTTCAGTTTCACCCTCCCCGGGGGCAGCCTATATCCAATGACCTGCGTGTATCCAATGGCTAATCAATGGAGGAGACGAGGGTTGGCCCCTCTGCAGCTCCCCTGCGATCAGCCAAGGACTCCATTGCAACTGCAGCTAGCCCAAACTCTCCCTGCCCCTGGCCAGCTCCTCTCACTCCCTCTCGGGACTGTCCTGAACTCTCCCAGGTAAGCCCCCCTCACAGTCAATCTGAAGTCTCATCCTGGCTCCACTCCACAAGGCCTGGAGAGGCCATGCCCCCGTGCCCCACCCAACAGTGGTTCCCCAGCCAAGGCGGGAGCTTACTTGCGCATACGGTAGACGCCCTGGCGAACTGAACCGAAGTTGCCGCAGCCAAGTTCGATGTCAGCCATGAGGAGGTTCTCACGCTTCAGGAAGAGCTTCTTGTTTTTGAGCTCCTCAGGGTCGCTGTAGGGGCTCTCATAGACGCTGGTGTCCATGGGCATCGTTCGCGGCTTCTCTGAGGACACTAACCGCGCTGAGCACACACACAGGTGTGCACTCCCAGGTCAGGAGCAGGGAAACGGACAGGGGTGGGAGGAGCACAGGAAAGCCTTGGCACCCACCAGGCACACGCGCCAAAGGCACAAGTCGCACTGTGCAGAGCATGTGTGTGCGTGCGCATGTGCACTTGTGGGTGCTCCTGGTCACACCAGCTGTGAAGCCACATCTAATGTGCAGGTGTAACACGTGTGCAGCGTGTTCACACATGTGCGCCCACAAACTCTCTCACCCATGTCTTGGTGTGTGCTAGGGGTCCTAAAGTGTGTCTACACAAGCAACCATTAGTGTGCCAGCTGCAGTGTGCACATCTGTGTGTGTGTGCACTGACGTGTGCACACGTGTCGTGCCCACCTTTGTCTACGTATGAACCACACAGCCACGTGTACAAGGACTCCAGGTGAATCTGTGTGCACAGGCTTGCATCCATACATGAAACACTCGAGCGTCTGTGGCAGGCATGTTAGGTATGTGGGCTGTGGAGTCTGTCTTCCTCGGTTCAAATCCCAGCTCCACCCCTGGCCCGCTGTGCGACCTGACAGTTCCTGCCCTCCTCTCCCTTCTGTAAAATGAGAATAATGACCATGACCGCCTCTTGTGGTTTGTTAGAGGATTCTGCAAAGCTCATACACTCAGTGTGCTAGAGCATGAATGGCACGCAGTAGGTGCTTAATGGATGTGTTTCTACACCCGAGGCTGCCTGGGCACGGCTAGGTGTAGCCCCCTGTGTGTCAGCATGCCCCCAGGCACATGCGTGCAGGCGGGCGTGATGCGTATGCCCACGTGGACACCTGCAGGCTCACTCTGTGCCCAGGGCAACCCAGCCCACTGCCCGAGGTCAGGCCTGGCCTAGGCCTCCCCTGACACAGCCCAGGGCCTAGCCAGGATCCCAATCTCAGCCTGACACGAACCCCCACACACCCTCACCTCTGCCGGCTCACCTGGTTCAGGGGTGTATCCATCTGAGTTGAGAGTGTCGATCCGTCTCTGAGGCTAAAGGTCATGGGGTCAGCAGGGCCTGAGTCGGGGGCACCCAGCTCCTCTCATGGGCCCTCATCCTCTGAGGACTCCCAGAGTGCTGGGGGCCCCTCTTCTGTTCCATGGCAGCCCCACTCTTCCCTGCCAAGCCCTACCCTGGGAACAGGACTCATCGCCCACTGTGCTCCATCCCCAAGGCCCCACCTCTGGGAGGCCCCTGACTCACCTGGGTGAATGTGGACGGGTGGGCAGGGAGTGTAGGAGCAGCGGCCCCTGGGGGAGCCGAAGGGACAGTGAGGAGGTGGAGCCATGGTCTCCCGGTCCCCCACTCCCGCCACTGCTGCCCCACTCACCTGAGCTGGCGCTGCTGTTGGGACAGGCCTCCTTCAGGCAGTAGATGAGTCCATCAGCCTTCAGCTTCAGGTACTCCACCAGCTATGGGGGGTGGGGTCAGGGCTGGGACTCCCCTCTTCCCCAGGAGCCTGAGCACCCCCAAACAGCCTCTCCCCTACAACAGGGCGGGTGGGCGGCTTACCTGCCAGAGTGTGTCAAATTTGGTCCCCTCGGGAATGCAGTATTTGCCCGCCTTGTCCTGGCTGATGAGGTAGTGGTACACAGTTTTCCCATAGATCAGAGACAGCGCGTACGTGCCCGGCTCTTTCCGGGGTCTCAGCCTGGCAGGAGGAGGAGGAGGGGGTGTCACCCCAACAACCACCTGGGCCCCTGGTGGTTCCCTCCTAATAGAACTCAGTTCCCACACATACACCCTATGGGCTCTGCACCCCAGAGCCTCATGGAGAAGTGGCAGGGGTTGTGGAAACCAAGGTCAGGCCCCACTTGACCTCCAGACCTACTGGTAACAGACTCTGGGTGGGGCTGGGGGAAGGGGCACCGGGGCAACCAGAGAAGAGGAGAACCATGTTCATAGTCGTCCAAGCACAGGCAGGGGGCCATCCACAGGGGAATACTGGACTGCCTGTGGTGGATTTTCAGCCCTACATAGCCTAACACTCAGCCACCCCCAGCTGGATACTTGGCCACTCAGGGGGCAACACTCAGCTATACACTGGGGACGCCTGGTTCTCCATGGCAACGTCTTGCCACCCATGGCCACAAGTGGGTGGGGGGAGACAGCTGGCCACTCATGGCGGGATATTTTTCCATCTGTGGTGGACACAGAGCCACTCGTGGGGGACACACAGCCTTAAGACCATTCTCCTGGGGAGGCAAAGCTATTTCTATACATTGAGTGATAAAGGTAAGCACAGGTCCATGGCTAGGTCATAGGGCACCTTCATACAAATCAGAACAAGTCACCTCATCATCACAATAGACCCATAATTATAACAGATGGCCTTTAACAGAATGAGACCCTTGATTGTACTCTTCCGGAAATTTGCCAAAATGTTAAACTCTTCCATGTCTCTGAATGGGAATGGAGCCCCTCAAAGATGGTGTCTTCATGCAGTAAGAACCTGTTCAACCATGCACATGTGCATGGATGCACACAGAGACACAGGCCAGTTTAGGGCACCCTGCACCCTCCCATCCCATGGTAAAACTACTCAACATCCTGGTACAAGGTTCTATTCCAAGGTTAAGTGTAGGTTTCCAGCAGAGGGGGGAGGGCAGCCGTTCCTGGGGCCTCCGGCACCATGGAAGTGGCGGACAACTGACCAATAATCTAGAGGACTGAGCTGAGCTACGCGAGAGTCGGCCAGCAGCACGCAGCAGGAAACAGTCACGGGATAACCCATGTGGGTGCCCTTAGACCGCACACTCCCAGGGCTTGGGTCCTGCCCGTGGACAGCCATTCAGTGGACAAGTATCTACTAAGTGTTGAGCACATGCCAGGCACCGTTCTAAGGGCAGGAGTCCAGTGGTGAACAAGACAGATGCGAGTTCACCTTGCAACCCTTTCTTAAGCCAAAGGACAGAGAAATATCCCTTAAATCTCCATAGCAAAACCTGAGTGAAGAATGGAGGGGTGACTGTGAATATCCCATCCATTCCTAGATAGCAAGTTCCCAAAAGAACAATTCAGTGAAGGCTGACATGGTTCCCAGGCCAACTCACAACATTCGGGGACACCTGGAGAGACAGGAAACAGGGTATGTTGGGGGCAACAGGGGGGCACCAAAGTCAAGGAAGAGAATCCTACAACAAACTGAGAAACGCAAATGTCCCCCAGAAAGAAAGGCACTTCCATAACTAGACTGGTAGGCTGGGCCGGGCGTTGCTGCTGCTGCTAAGTTGCTTCAGTCGTGTCGGCCTCTAATTTCTAGTTCTCTCCTTTTGAGAAGTGAAAATACCTCGTAAGTTCAAACTCTTAAGATTTTTGAACCGACAACAGACTCAATGCCCAGCCACTCACCCACAAACATGTGTGGAATATTAGGGGAAAAAAAACACAGCCACAATATTAGGCATTTCTTCCCATCAACAGATGGACTCTAGTTCTGTATGTTTTGAATCAAGGCTTGACCACATGACTTGCTGCGGCCAATAAAATATTAGCGAACAGGACCGAGTAAGAGGCTTGAAAAGTGGCTGAGCACTGGGGCTTGCCTGCCCTTGCTTGCTTTTTCTGGCAACCCTGCAACCACTACAGCAATGAATCCGTGCTAGCCTGTTGGGGGGGCCACACAAAGGAGAACCAAGGCACCCCAGCCTGCCAACTGCCAGACTGGTGAGTGAGGCCACCCCACACCTTCCAGCCCCGGTCAACCCTCCAGCTGTGACCACACAAACAGGTGCAAAAGAAACCCAGCTGAACTAAGCCCAAAGAGCCAACCCACTGAACCAAGCGTGAATAAACAACTGGTGTTTTAAGCTACAGCACACTAGGTTGGTTTGTTGCACAGCAAAGGCCGACTGATACTCTGTCTTTGGGACGAGACAAGAGCGTTCACAAAAGAGCAGCCACCAGTCCCATATAGGCAAAGACACTGGTGTGCTCACCAAATACATTTCAATACCACAAATTCTACTTTGTTTACTAAAATCCAGCAGTTGGTGGCAGTTCTCTGTCCTTGAAGTTCAAACCTGAACTTAAAAACTCGAGGTACAGGCTAACACATCAACGTCTATCTCCACTTTTAAAATAAAATATAGAGGGCTGCCCAGGTGACTCAGTGGTAAAGAATCCGCCTGCCCAATACAGGAGACACAGGTTTGATCCCTGAGTTGGGAAGATCCCACACGCCTCGGAGCAACTAAGTCCATGTGCCACAACTACTGAGCCTGTGCTCGGAGTCTGGGAGCTGCAAATACCGAGCCCACACGCCGCAACTACTGAAGCCCAGGCTCCTTAGAGCCTTGCCCTGCAACAAGAGAAGCCACCACAATGAGAAGGCCATGCGCCATGGCGGAGAGTAGCCCCCACTCTTTGCAACTACAGAAGAGCCCGTGCAGCAACAAAGACCCAGCACAGCCAAAAATAGATAAATATTTACAAAATAATACGTGGAACCTGATCCTGGTGATAAAAATGAGCTGCCATTTATGAATATACTTGCTCAATCTGTCAATATTTGACCTTTCATCTTCACCACGTTCTCCACAAGATACCCACCCTGTGCTATAATTACCCGTATTTTGCACATGAGGAAGCTGAGGTTCAAGGAGATTACATCTCTTGCCTCAGCTCCACAGTGGGTTTGGGATGGAGCCAGGATGTAAACCCATTTCTGACCCTACAATTGATTGCTACGCGGGACTGACACCCAGCCCTGTAACAGATTCTCCGTGCACCTCCAGCAAGGTGCTTCTTCTCTGTGAACCTCAGTTTCCTCACATGTAAAATGAAAGAACAGAGCTAACTCAGACGTTCTTATCCTGAAAAGGGCTCCAAAAATGAGGTTCAGGATTAACCATGATCTCGTGTAAGTGTGATCCACTCAGTGACCCCATGGACTGTAGCCCGCCAGGCTCCTCTGTCCACAGGATTCTTCAGGCAAGAATACTGGAGTGGGCTGCTATGCCCTTCTCCAGGGGATCTTCCCAACCCAGGGATCGAACCTGCGTCTCCTGCATTGCAGGCAGATTCTTCACTGTTTGATCCACCAGGGAAGCCCATGATCTCATATAACTGTCTGCAAAATCTTTGGGGGTAAACATGTATTGGGGATTATGAGTAGTATTCAGCTTCAGTACAATTCCCAAAGGGGCCTGTGGTCCATTAAGAAACACTTAATGATATAGTCTTGAAGGCCCTTTCCAGGGTTCAGGTGTCTTTTTCAGTTGAATCAATCAGGACCACAAATGCTAAACAGGCAGAAAGGAAGTGAGCTTTGGCAGCAAAGCATTCGGTATAATTCCATCCATTTGCCAGCAGCTCTGAACAGTGGTCGGTGATAAGTATGGCCCTGGTCTTGATTCCTGGCCACAGGGGCCTGTGACTTTCCATCACACCTGCACCCTCATTGCAGAACTAGACCAGTCCTGGGCTTATCCCCAGCATCATGATGAACTGTGGGTGTTCCTTCATGAGATTTTTGTGCCTACAGCTTTGACCTTCAGTCCCTAACTATCCACATATTGAGAAAGCAGTTATTGATGACAGGAACCACAAGAAGAGCCTACGACAGCTTCTGTCCAGAGCATGCCTTGCCTAATTGTCCAGGAGTCTGGCTCACTGTAGCGGCTCTTGGTCTCAACATTTCCCTCCCTGAGTCATGTCCCTCATAATGTCACTGCCCCAGCTGTTTCTGAACCCCAGCATCAGCCTCAGTCTATACTGTATCAGATCATAGCTCCCTCAGCCTCAGTCTTAGAAAATAGCCTTAAGTTGTTCAGAAGCCATCTTTGCAGCTGAGTATTATCTATAACATGCATTCAAGAATTCCCTCAGAAGTTTGGCAAACTCTACTTCAATTTACAGCCTAGCTTTGTTAGATCAGATCAGATCAGTCGCTCAGTTGTGTCCGGCTCTTTGCGACCCCATGAATCGCAGCATGCCAGGCCTCCCTGTCCATCACCAACTCCTGGAGTTCACTCAGACTCGTGTCCATCGAGTCAGTGATGCCATCCAGCCATCTCATCCTCTGTCATCCCCTTAAGCAGGGTGGAAAAAAAATTGTATTATTTGACAATAATATTTTATTATTATTACAATCTTGTAGAGGGATTCCTGCAGATAATCTGGTGCACATGCTCAGGCCTCACAGGGGAGGGGAAATCAAGGGGAAAAGGTCAGTTCCTCCAAGAGGATGGCCCTGGGAGAGGAACAGCCCTAGGGGAGGTAGGTGAGAGCAAGGATTCAGCCAGGCAGGATCTCAGGCCAAGAAGAGACCATGAGAAGGGAGGCCCTCAAGAATTCACATCTTAGGGGAGGATGCTGCGTTTCCTGAGGCCACAGGAAAGAGACAGGCACCAACTTTGTCTATGTCTCGGGACCAGAGTGACCTCAGCTGACATCTGGATAACACCTGCTTGAGAGAGAAGCTCAGGTCCTGACCGGAAAGCAGGAGCCCCAGCACAGGGCTGTAAACAGCTTTAGACCGACTCTTTCATAGTAACTAACTCACAGACAGCCACATGGTTCAGCCATGGCTCAGGCTCAGGCAGAGACATTGCATTTACCCACATATACTAACATTCAGTGCGCTTTTAGTATATACCAGATCCTTGACTTTCACTTGTTGTTCAGTCACCAAGTCACGTCTGACTCTTCACAGCCCCATGGACTACAGCACACCAGGCTTCCCTGTTTCACCATCTCCCAGAGTCTGCCCAAGTTCATGTCCATTGCATAGGTTATGCCATCCTGCCATCTCGTCTTTTGTCGCCCTCTTCTGTTTTAGACTGCTTAACACATATTAATTGGTGCATTCCCCTAACAGATCCTTGGGTTAGTACTATCGTCATCCACAGAGCAGTTTCAATGCTCCCTCAGGGCTCTGACCTCACTCAGGATCAAAGCCAAAGTCACCTCCCTGGCCTCACCCTCTCCCACTCCATGCATGCATGGGTGCTAAGTCGCTTCAGTTGTGTCCAACTCTGTGTGACCCCATGGACTGTAGCCTGCCAGTCTCCTCTGTCCATGGGATTCTCCAGGCAAGAATACCAGAGTGGATTGCTATTTCCTTCTCCAGGAGATCTTCCCAACCGAGGGATCGAACCCAGGTGTCTTATGTCTCCTGCACTGGCAGGCAGATTCTTCACAACTAGTGCCACCAGGGAAGCCCTCCCACTCCAGGTATCACTTACTCAGCTCCAAGCACACTGGCCTCACTGCTTCTGGAACATGCCAAGAACCTCCTCCTGGTCTGAGTACTAGCCAGAAACACCTCCCAAAGAGCTGGCAGCCCACTTATCACCTCCTTCGGTTCTTTACGCAAAAGTCACCCTCTCTGGCCACCTAAGCTCAGCTTGCAACCCCCTGTCCAGCTCCCCCTGCCCAGCTCCACACACGACACTTGCCACCATCTGACATACTCTATGTTTTAGTGATTCCTGGTTTTTTGTCTGCCTGCTCCGTAAGGACACTGGATTTGGGTCTGTCTTGTGGTGACTGCAGCCATGAAATTAAAAGACGCTTGCTCCTTGGAAGGAACGTTATGACCAACCTAGATAGCATATTCAAAAGCAGAGACATTACTTTGCCAATAAAGGTCTATCTAGTCAAGGATATGGTTTTTCCAGTGGTCATGTATGGATGTGAGAGTTGGACTGTGAAGAAAGCTGAGACCAGAAGAATTGATGCTTTTGAACTGTGGTGTTGGAGAAGACTCTTGAGAGTCCCTTGGACTGCAAGGAGATCCAACCAGTCCATTCTGAAGGAGATCGGTCCTGGGTGTTCTTTGGAAGGAATGATGCTAAAGCTGAAACTCCAGTACTTTGGCCACCTCATGCAAAGAGCTGACTCATTGGAAAAGACTCTGATGCTGGGAGGGATTGGGGGCAGGAGGAGAAGGGGACGACAGAGGATGAGATGGCTGGATGGCATCACCAACTCGATGGACGTGAGTCTGAGTGAACTCCGGGAGTTGGTGATAGACAGGGAGGCCTGGCGTGCTGCGATTCATGGGGTCGCAAAGAGTCCGACACGACTGAGCGACTTATCTGATCTGAACTGTGCACTGCCACGCCCTCAATGCCTGGAACAGTGTCTGGCACACAGTAGGCGTTCAGCAAATATTTGGTGAATGCAGAAGAGTTAATGCAAGCAAGCAGTTCTGATACTTGCCCAGCGAGCCCAGCTGCAAGTAGCAGACGCTGGCTTTCAACCCAGGCCGCCCAACTCTGGAGTCACTCGCACTTGTGACCACAGGCACACCCCCTCATTACCCACCTGCACACTGAGGTCCACCCCAGCCTCACCCCCCCAAAACCCCAGCCCCAAGCCCCACATACAGGAACTTGCCGTCGGTCTGGGAGCCCGAGTAGAGTTTGCGCTCAGCCTCCTCGCGCGTCAGGCTGCTGTGGTACCAGGGCATCCGTTCGTGAGCTGTCGTGGCAATAAGCTTCTCCACCTGGGGTGCCTGGCTGATGATGGCTTGCTCCAAGGCCTCGCCCTGGGGAAGGGAGGGTGAAGAAAGTAAGTGTCGTTAAGTGCGCGCCACAGGACCCCTCTTCCATCTCCTGGACACTCCCAACTCAGGCACGCCTAGGACGTAAGTCTTTTAGGCTGATGAGGACAGCCACCCCTCCTCTCATCTCTGTGGTCCCGCTCCCATCCATCCAGGCCCCGCGCACGGGCCACGGCCCAGGCCCCGCCTTCTAATAGGCCCCACTCTCATCTCCCACTTGAAGACCTGACCCGGGTAATCAGGCAGTGCAGGCTGTCGAAGACCACAAGCCACTGCCCCTGCCGGCCAACTTACCCCAGGGCACTGCTCCCACCATCCGTTCTTGGACCCCGCTCCCAGCCCAAGCCCAGCTCCCGACCTTGTCCGTTCCGGACTCAGAGCGACCTCAACTTTCCCCGACTACGCTTTGCCTCGGATAAGCACCAAAGCGTCGCTCAGGCCCCTGCCTCCGAGATCTCCTCCCAGGTCCTGCCCCCAACCAGGCCCCACCCCTCTAGCATCTAAAATGGGCGCAGCAAAGCCCAGCGCAGGCTGGCGAAGACTGCAGCTCTCACCAACTCCCATGGCTCCCTCGGCCCCAGGGCCCGCCCTCCTCGGTCCCACCTTCTCAAGGCCCGCCCATCTGGCTCCGCCCCAAGCCCCTCCGCAGCCCCGTCCACCAAAGACCTGCCCCCTCCAGAAACAGCTGCACTCTGGCCAAGCTCCCCCAGGGCCCGCTTCTCTCACCCCGCGCTCTCACCTCCAGCTTCCAAGTCTGGCGCACGTAGTCGCGCACCATGGCGTCGCGAAGGTTGTCAAATACCCCGGGCTGCGGCTCGAGCCCCGACGGCCGGTTGCACGGCTTGCGCAGGTTGCAGGGCAGCCCGTCGGGGTCGCGTGAATAGAACTCGCAGAGCTCAGCCGGGCCGCAGTGCGCCTTTCCTCCCGCGATAGCGTAGGTGCCGTTGAGCTGGCGCTCGATGGGGAAGTGGTGGAAGCGCACTTCGTGCACGAGCGACAGCACATAGCCGCCCAGCGAGCGCAGGCACTGCCGCAGCAGGAAGAGCCCGTCGGCCATGCCCGCCAGCTTCAGGTGCTCCTCGGCCTCGGCGCGCGAGATGCTGCCGTAGAAGAAGGGCAGGTGCGCCGCGGGGTCCGGCATCGCCGCCGCCCTGTGCAGGGTGCGTGGCCTTGCGCCTCTCCAGACCCTGTGGGTTCAAAACGGGATTGAGGGCACGTCAGGGCCTTGGTTTCCCTTCCTGAACCCATCCATTGGACCCAGAGATAGGAGGAGAGACCCCTTGTTAACGGGCATCCGTGCAGCACAGCTGTGTGTGCCAGTCGTGCAGAAACTGATCTGTGCCGGAGTCAACTTGGAAAGGCGCCTTACCCTGCTGGACTCAGACTGGGGAGTCCCAAACCAGCCTTCGACTTTTCAGACCTAGTCCGGAGCACCCAGGCACCCCTCACTGGCCTGCACACACACACGCACCGGGCACATCTATCTCCCAAACACGTGTTGGATTCTTACAGTGTTTCAGGCTGGAGATACGGGTGAATAAGACAGACATGGTCTCTGCCCTCCCCGAGATGACAGTGAGGGAGGGAGGATGCAATAAACAAAGAAGAGACAAAAATAATAATTACAGATTGAGGTCAGTGTTTTAAAGGAAATAGAGTGAGACCAAGAAAGAAGCCGCTGTAGTCGGGATGGTCACAATCTCTGAGGAGGTAGCATGTGAGCTGAGATCTGAAGGATAAAGAGGATCCCACTTCTCAAAAAGCATCAGGCAGAGGGAACAGCAAGTACAAAGGCCCTGCAGCTGGAACAACCTTTGCTCACCAAAGGAGCTTGACCATTTGCTGCTGGGAGCCAGGGTGAGGAGGCTCGGCATACGCAAAGGCGGGATCAAGCCTCGGGAGTCCCCTTGGAAATTCTAGAGCATCTACCCCCAAAACCAGAGTCTGCCTACTTTCTGCTTTGGACTCTCACCTACACCTCTGACTTTACGGGGGGCTGTCCCCCACTACCTCTCTCTGAAAAAAGAGTTAACTTACAGCTCCAGTTAATAATTCCTGGGTGTGACAGTGTTTCAACCTTACAAACTCCTTTGGAAGTCCTCTAGCCGGCCTGAATAGGTTTTTTTGGCCACATGTGACTGTTCAGAGCCTCCCAACTGTGAGAGGTGTAAGATGTTCTAAACTGTCTAAATACAGATTCCTTTGAGCAGTTAAAAGATTGACTAGAAATTGTATTGGTGAAGGGTTTTTCACTTGTTGGGCCAATGTTTGCTGCTAAGTCTCCATATCCCTTACCTGCTGTGTCCCTGGCAGTGTATTGATTAATATAATTGTTGTAAGTAGTAGCTTTAATGTTTGTAACCTGGGACCCTTGAGTAATTCTTTTTCTCGTTATAGCCCACCACACCTTTGCCCTATAGGGATGCAACTTTAATGCTTTTGGAGGGTGGTGCCTCACCAATCACCTTTAGAGAAAAATAAGTTTTTGAAGAAAGGGTCTTAAAATGTTAACAGGCCTCCGGGCCAGGAGATGATGCAAATCACCTAAGCTTTTGCATATAAGTTTGCAGGGAGAAAGCCTGGCTTGCTGCATGACTCTACCCCTTCCCCCATTATCCTCTATGCACAACTTAAGGTATAAAAACGACTTTGGAAAATAAAGTGCGGGCCTTGTTCACCGAAACTTGGTCTCCCCATGTCGTTCTTTCTCTCACCTTCTGGCTGAATTATTCAGCCTTTTTTCTCCACTGAATTTCCTCACTGAGCTATCCTTATTTAACCACTCTTTACGTCCTTAATTAACGTTTAATTAAGCAATTGTTTCCTGATCCTCGCCGATGCCGTCCCAGCTTCGAATTCCCTGGATCCACCGGGGCTGGACCCCGGCAAGTGGCGCCCACAACAGGCTAATTCGAAGGTAGCTACCTCAGAAAAAGTGTTGAGAAAGTGTTGAATTTATGGGACTGATAGGCCCGCACCCAGGGTGTCCCACTGTAGGACAGACAGGGCGAGTAATGGTGGGAAGTGTTAAAGGGGTTTGAGAGAAAACCCGGTTTTTATTGAAAGTGTCAAAGTGGTTTGAGAGAAAACCCGGTTTCTAGAGTTAAAAGGTTGAAATAAACCCGATCTTTGAAAACTAAACCTAAATATTCTGCTATACTTAATTTTCTGACATGGATAACACTGAATCAAATGAAAGACAGCTCTTTATAGGAGTAATTTTGCAGTTATTAAGTAAGAGAGGAATCAAAGTTAAAAAATCTACCATTCAATCATTTTTTTCATTTGTACAAGAATAGTGTCCTTGGTTTCCAGAAGAGGGTACTGTTAATTTAGATACTTGGGTGAAGGTAAAGAAACAACTAAACACTTATCCTATAAATATGATTAAAAATGTTCTGGACCCCCGTCATGAGGCTGTTGGATAGCCTATGGGAGAGGCTATAGCGGTGGATGGTAGTGGGTCTCCACCTTCTGCGCAGATCATATTTTCTGCCATTGACGAAGAAAAGGGAGACTGTGCTCTACCTCCGGAGGAAGGAGAGGGCTTACAGGACGCTATGGCCTGGCGCCCTGGTGAGCCCCCTCCCCCTCTACACAAACCTTTAAAAATTTAGCCAACAATTTCTGATTTAAGGCGACTACCCCACCTCCGCTTGCACCTCCCAGGGCCTAGGAATTCCCCAGTTTACATCCAAAGCCTCCCAGAGCATTGCCTAAGGCTGAAAAAGATTAAAAAAAAATTTTTTTTTTTCTTTTAAACAAAGGAGCTTTTAAAGAATACACAATATACAGAGCCTGCTCCTTGCAGAAAAACCCCTCAGGGGGGCCCACCCAAGCAAAAAAAAAAAAAGAAAAAAGGAAAGAAAAATAATCGTAATAGAAAAAGATTCTACAAATAAAAAGTGTTTCTCTTATGACCAAGCAGAACGGTAAGGGGATTTAGCAACAGTATTAACCCCTGCTGGTTGCTCCGATTCCAATGGGAGTGGCTGACCCCTACCTGAGGGCATTGTAGGACTTGTGCTAGGGCGTAGCTTGCTTTCTTTTCAAGGAATTTCGGTGGTGCATAGTGTAGTAGATTCTGATTATATTGAGAAATTAAAGTTTTTGACCTTGCTGCCTACTAAAACTGTGCAAATTAATAAAGGTCTAAGAGTAACACAGCTTTTGCTTTTACCTTATCAGACAGGAAAAAACTTGACTTCTCAAGCTAAGAGCTATAGAGCATTTAGATCTAGTGATCTAGCTTTTTGGGTACAGGAAATTACAGCTTCTAGGCCTTTAAAAAATTTTTTTTAATTCAAGAAAATAAAGTGTCAGGGCTATTAGACACAGGAACAGACGTCTCTTAACATTGCTGGGAAAGACTGGCCCAGCTCCTGGCCAACACATATTACTGAAAATGAGTTGTGGGATAAGAGAAAGTGGTATGCGGGGTGGGAATGCTGTAGAGAAAAAGGTGAGGGAGAGTTTAAAACCTTGAAGAGTAGTGAGTTCCCCGTTGCTGGAAATATTCAAGCAAAGATTAGATGGTTGCTTGTCATCTAAAAAGCTATAGACCAGATTTAGGTTATAAAACAATAACTGGAGAAGCTTATAAAGATGTTGTGCAACACCTCTTTAGTTGCTTCTCATATTTAGGTCTGCCAAAAGTTTTGAAAACTGATAATGCCCCTTTGAAGCTGCGGAGAGATTGTTTACTAACTTTAAATGATTTCCGAAAAGTATTAGGGGACATTAATTGGATATGCCCACATTTATAACTGACTACTGCAGATTTAAAGCCTTTGTTTGATTGCTTAAAAAGCGATCCTAATTCCAGTTCTAAGAGAACGTTGACTAATGAGACAGAGTAGGCTCTTGTTAAAGTAGATGAGACTTTAAATGATCAGTTAATTAGGATTAATATTACCAAAAGATGAGATTAAATTATTATTGCCATAAAACATACACCTACAGGGTGATTGTGTCAAAAAGGCCCATTGGTCCCATCTACCAGTGACCCCAAGAAAAATACTTTTATCTTATCCCAGCTTGGTGGCACAGTTAATTATAAAAGGAGGAAAAAAGAAGTGTGGAACTTTTTAGAAAAGAAGTAGCAAATATAATAATTCCATTCAATAAGGATCAACTACAAGTCTTTTACAAAATAGTGATGATTGGCAAGTTGCCCTGATACATTTCAGGGGTCAAATTTTGTTTCATTTGCCCTCAAGCCCCCACAGTAGTTAAAAGTTCAAAAATGTTAGATTGGCAGTTTGAGGATACCTGTGGAACTTTCCAACCCTATGTAGTTCCTACGTTCCCCTTTACCCTATGGGGGAGGGACGTGCTGTCTCAAATAAGAGATACTCAGAGAAGGGTTTTCTCAATTTCTTAGTTGTCAACAGGCGGTACAATTAACAATACTTTATATATTGTTATAAATACATAGTATAAATATATTTGCCTAATTACAGTTTGCCTAATTAAGTATGGGTATAAATAAAATATAATAAAGGTATACCTAATTCTATTTATAGATCTATACTTAATTTGTATATAAATTAATATGTATACTATATATGCATATTATATATATACTGTATAATTAAATATGTATTGCAGTAATATAATGTGTGTGTGGCTGATATTAATTGGTATGGATTGATGTGCTGTGATGATATATGTTCTATATACTGTATAATTATATTATATATGTGTGACAAGTATTATTGCAGTACATTGGTTTGTTTTGGTTGGTATTAGCTGTGTACGTGTTGTATTGCTGTAATATATATTAATTAATATATTAATTATAAAGATTAGTTCAAGTATATTGATTTATATATATTATATGTCAATAAGTTTATACTTGTTGCCATGTATAAATACATATATAAATACATTTTGCATTTAGGTATATATGTATACCAAAATGAGATAAGGAGGCTATACATTTATTATTTAAATTTATACAGAGACCTAAACTAAACATTAGACCTAAATTAACATATCCCTAAATTTATGTTGTTAAAATGTAAATTTTAAAACTTTAAAAAATTAAATTGACAACTGCTTGACAATTCCTTTGCCATAAAACCCCCATAGGTGTAATTGGGGTAGCCAGACAAAAAATTGGTTTTATTGCAAAACGGCCCCCTAGAGTGGGTCCATCTTCCCTCTCAAACCAAAAAAAAAGTAGCGGCTTCTTATCCAGGATTGATAGCTACTTTGATATTAAAGGAAAAAAGCAGAGCATTGAATTATTTGGTAAAGAGCCATCAGAAATTTTAATTCCATATAATAAAGAACAACTTGATGCTCTTCTAATGTTCGAGGATTGGCAGATTGCCATAGGAAATTATTGTGGTCAAATTTTGCATCATTTACCCTCGCATGTTTTGCTCAATTTTATGTCCAAACATCCAGTTATTTTTCCTGTCAGATGCAGTCTCCTATTCCAAATGCTCAGATAGCCTTTACTGATGGGTCAGCAAACGGTAAAGCCTCCATAGTTACTAAAAATCACCAAAAGGTTTTAGAAACACAGGAAACTTCAGCTCAAAGAGCTGAAATAACAGCAGTCATAGAGGATTTTGATATGTTTGCAGATGAGGAATTTAACCTTTATTCTGATTCTCAATATGTAGTCAAGCTGTTTCCACATATTGAATCTGCAGTTTTGCCTGAAAATAAAACTACCATATTTCATTTGTTAACTAAATTACAGCAACAAATTTGGAAAAGAAATAAAATATTTTTCATTGGACACATTTGGGCTCATTCTGGATTGCCCAGCCCTTTAAATGCCTTTAATGATTTGGCTGACTTGTTAACCAGAAATACAGTGGCTACTGTGATGGAGGAGGCCAGAGCCTCTCGCTTACTTCATCATCAAAATGCTACTGCCTTAAGATATCAATTCCAAATTCCCAGACTGCTCAAGAGATTGTGCATTCTTGCCTACACTGCCCCACTGTTTATAGTAGTCTACCTATGGGAGTTAATCCTCGGGGTCTCAAACCTAACGTACTCTGGCAAACGGATGTAACTCACGTCTCTTCATTTGGAAAACTGCCCTTTGTTCATGTAATTGTAGATACCTTTTCTCACGTTATTATTGCAACTGCTCGTACCGGAGAGGCAGTTAAAGATGTGATACAACATCTCTTTACTTGTTTTTCATATTTGGGCCTGCCAAAAGCTCTGAAAACTGACAATGCTCCTGCTTACACTTCTAAGTCTTTTCAGGAATTTTGTATAAAGTTTCAAATTAAACATAATACTGTCATCCCTTATAATCCCCAGCGACAGGCCATTGTTGAAAGAGCGCATCAAACATTAAAAATCCAAATTCAAAAACTAAAAGAAGGGGAGTTTAAGTATAGCTCTCCCCATCAAATCTTGCAACGTGCTCTTTTCGTAATAAATATTCTAAATACTGATCTGGCCAGAACTACTGCAATGCTATGTCATTGGTGCCTGGAGCAATTAAATGCAAAGCCATTAGTCAAATGGAAGGACTTCCTCTCAGGACAATGGAAGGGTCCTGACCCATTATTAACTAGCGGTCGAGGATGTGCTTTTTTTTTCCCACAGGACGCAGATTCTCCAATTTAGATCCGGGACAGGCTGATTCGCCATGTTGCAGTCCCCCAGACATCCAGTTCCCCCATTGCTTGGATCATAAAAGAGGAGGGGCACTCCTCTGCACAGAACAGCCGCGCGTCGGGAGCCGGGCCGGACCAGCCTGGCTGCCGGGGCCCAGCGCACAGCGCTCGCAGCCGATAGCCCCGCCAGCGTCTGTCTGCTTGGCCTTACTGTCTGTCTGTCCGGCTTGGCCGCTGCTGAGCCCGAGGCCGGTTCAGCGAGGGAGCAGGGGCGGCGCCCGCCGACAGGGGAGGCAAGATAAACATCGAGATCCCGGCGAGACTGACAGGGCTGCTGCAGTGCGAACTCCAGCCAAAAAATAATTCTACTTATTCTGTTTTGGCTTGTCTACCCTCTCCTTATGTTTTTCTCTTTACCAACGATTCTGGAAAACTTAATGTACATATGACTTTCACTGGTGGACCCAATGTAGTAACTTGTGAACAATGTATGCTCTCATCTTGTTTAAACCCTCGATATGTTTGCTTCTTTGTAGTGTTACAACGTCCACCTTATCTTATGATGTAACCACTTATTGATATGATAATTTTGGTCTTGCTGTATTACAACAACTACAGGATTTAATGCGATCGCGATGGTTTGTGGGCTTACTTATTTTAGGAATATCAGCTTTAATAGCAGCAATTAGTTCTGTTACTGTGGCAGCAATATCATTGACTCAACAAGTGCATACTGCTCAATATGTTGATACCATGTCTAAAAGTGTTTCTTTAACTCTAGCAACCCAGGAAGCTATAGATAGGAAATTAGAGCTGAGGGTAGATGCCTTAGAGGAGGCAATAATGCATACTGGGACTGAGTTACAGGCTTTAAAAGTGAAAATGGCTCTGTCTTGCCACGCTGATTACCGGTGGATATGCGTGACATCTTTAAAGGTAAACGAGACAGATTACGAATGGGAAAAAAATCAAAAATCATATCTCAGGTGTTTGGAACAGCTCTGACATTGGCCTGGACTTAGGGAAACTTCATAATCAAATACAGACCCTGGAACACTCTCGACTGGATTTTACCGCCGCTGGAGCAGCTAATGACTTTTTTCACACTTTCTCTAACTTCATTTCAGGAAAAAACATTCTGTGTAATATCCTTGGTTATGTCGCTGCTGGCGCTTTAATTTTGCTTCTCATAATCATTCTTCCTTGTATTGTCAGGATTCTTCGGCAGAACATTCAGAAGCTCGCGACTGAGCTGCATCTGGCTGTTTTAAGAAAATAAAAAAGGCGGAGATGCCGGGAGCCAGTGTGAGGAGCTCCACCCGTGGCAAAGGTCATGACGCAGGAGGCTCGGCATACGCAAAGGCGGGATCGAGCCTCGGGAGTCCCCCTGGAAATTCTCGAGCATCTACCCCCAAAACCAGAGTCTGCCTACTTTCTGCTTTGGACTCTCAACTACACCTCTGACTTTACAGGGGGCTGTCCCCCACTACCTGTCTCTGAAAAAAGCATTAACTTACAGCTCCAGTTAATAATTCCTGGGTGTGACAGTGTTTCAACCTACAAACTCCTTTGGAAGTCCTCTAGGCGGCCTGAATAGGTTTTTCCGGCCACATGTGATTGTTCAGAGCCTCCCAACTGTGAGAGGCATAAGATGTTCTAAACTGTATAAATACAGACTCCTTTGAGCAGTTAAAAGATTGATTAGAAATTGTATTGGTGAAGGGTTTTTCACTTGTTGGGCCAATATTTGCTGCTAAGTCTCCATATCCCTTACCTACCGTGTCCCTGGCAGTGTATTGATTACTGTAATTCGTGTAAGTAGTAGCTTTATTGTTTGTAACCTTGGACCCTTGAGTTAATTCTTTTTCTTGTTCTAGCCCACCACACCTTTGCCCTGTAGGAATGCAACTTTATCTAAATGCTTTTGGAGGGTGGCGCCTGACTAATCACCTTTAGAGAAAAATAAGTTTTTGAAGAAAGGGTCTTAAAATGTTAACAGGCCTCCGGGCCAGAAGATGATGCAAATCACCTAAACTTTTGCATATGATAAGTTTGCAGGAAGAAAGCCTGGCTTGCTGCATGACTCTACCCCTTCCCCCATTATCCTCTATGCACAACTTAAGGTATAAAAACGACTTTGGAAAATAAAGTGCGGGCCTTGTTCACCGAAACTTGGTCTCCCCATGTCGTTCTTTCTCTCACCTTCTGGCTGAATTATTCAGCCTCTTTTCTCCACTGAATTTCCTCACTGAGCTATCCTTATGTCAGCCTCTTTTCTCCACTGAATTTCCTCACTGAGCTATCCTTATTTAACCACTCTTTATATCCTTGCTGCTACTGCTAAGTCACTGCAGTGTGTCCGACTCTGTGTGACCCCATAGACGGCAGCCCACCAGGCTCCCCGTCCCTAGGATTCTCCAGGCAAGAACACCAGAGTGGGTTGCCATTGTATTGGTGAAGGGTTTTTCACTTGTTGGGCCAATGTTTGCTACTAAGTTTCCATATCCCTTACCTACTGTGTCCCTGGGAGTGTACTGATTAATATAATTGGTGTATAGGAATGTAAGTAGTAGCTTTAATTTTTGTAACCTTGGACCCTTGAGTTAATACTTTTCTTGTTATAGCCTACCACACCTTTGCCCTATAGGAATGCAACTTTAATGCTTTCGGAGGGTGGCGCCTGACTTTAGAATAATCAGCTTTAGAGAAAAATAAGTTTTCTGAAGAAAGGGTCATAAAATGTTAACAGGCCTCCTGGCCAGAAGATGATGTAAATCACCTAAACTTTTGCATATGATAAGTTTGCAGGAAGAAAGCCTTGCTTTGATAAGGATCAAGGACTGCTGACCTTGCATGACTCTACCCCTTCCCCCATTATCCTCTATGCATAACTTAAGGTATAAAAACTACTTTGGAAAATAAAGTGCGGGCCTTGCTCACTGAAGCTTGGTCTCCCCATATCATTCTTTCTCTCACCTTCTGGCTGAATTCCCATCTGGAGCGTGGAGGCTCGTCATGCCTACTAATTTTGCCTGGGCTTTAAAGATTTGACCGGGGAGACCTTAGTGTCTCCTCTCCTTCAGGAGAACGGGAGGATGCCTGTGGCCTACGTAGGTGACGCAAACTCCTTGTCTTGGAGTTTTATTGGCTTTCCACATAAACCAAGTTATTCAGCCTCTTTTCTTCACTGAATTTCTTCGCTGAGCTATCCCTATCTAACCACTCTTTATATCTTTAATTCTATCACATCCCGATCGCCGAAGCCGTGTCCCCTTCAAATTCCCTGGATCCACCAGGGCTGGACCCTGGTAGGTAACTAAACTTTCACACGCCGTGGAGCAGCCTAGCCCCTGCACCACAGCTCCTGGGCCCAAACACTCTGGAGTCCAAGTGCCACAACTGGAGAGCATGCACCGCAGTGCAAGAGCCCTCATTGTACGATGAAGATGCTGAGTGCCTGTCACAACTAGGACCGATGCAGCCAAATTTAAAATAAATTTTAAAATATATTTTTTAAAGGCACCATAAAATATTGAACCCCAGTCAATGATCTGTGTGCAGAAATATTCAGGTGTGATGGGTAGTGTAGTGATGACTGTCATTTATTTTGAAAGGAAGGCATCCAAAAGCAAAAGTTGATGTATGGATAAATAGATTGATATAGTTGAGTCTTGCTGTCTGCAATATTTCTATAAGGTATTGTGTGAGGATGTACTAAGCCATTGCTTCTAGAAGAAATTCGGGGTTAAGTTCCTTTAAGTCTCTGGTCATACAATTTTCATCAACAGATCAGTATATAACCTTGTTTTATTTACTTCTGTTTAAAAACACCTTACATAATTATATTGATGCACTAGCACTGAACTCTTGGCCAACAGCCCTATAAGCTTATTCAGCACGTACTGTTTCTGGGAGGCATAGCTCAGCCTTCCTGCACTTAGGGACACTAAACAGCACCTCAGTGCTGCCCTTGGGGACCATTTACACAGTGAAATTATGGACAAATAGCACAAAAATGTGGTACCAAATAGACTGTGAGAAAGAGACTTGTTTACAATATGAGCTGAAACGAGAAGGCAAAGCATTGCGTTGTTCAGCCTCTGCAGGAACCAGCATGTGGGTTGACTCAAATTTCACACCGCTCTGCACATGCCCTCCAACGACCATGAAAGTGCAACGAGCATGAGCTTGGAGTTTACAAATAAATTTTAGCAAGCAGGGGAGTTGGCAGATACAGAATCCAATAATAATGAGGATCAAGTACATGTTATGAAGCAAATATAGCAAAATTCCACTGTAAAATCTAAGAGGTAGATAATTTGTACAACGAATTGTTCTCATTTTCTGTATGTTTTTAAGTTTTTATATAATGTCGAAAAAATTATGCCCATAACAGTTTCTGGTTGTTTCTCTACTAAGATGAGTCCAGTTAAGGCCACCCGGACATAGTTTTGCATTCAAGGAAGGGTCCTCGGGCACCCTTTTTAGTTCAGCAATTATAAGCAGGGGGTGGAAAGAAAGCTTTTGTGGACTGAGAAAGGCTGCCTTTCCATGGTGTTCAGGGACTTGCAAAGACAGGCACTGGGACTGAGTGAGAATCATTTGAGGCTTGAATCAAGGCAGCTGGATTTAGGAAGAGGGGCCAGAAGCAGCATTCTAACCAGAAGGCTTCTAACACTGGGGTTGGGAGGGCCAGAGTTGGGGGTGGGGGGCAGGCCCTGGATGTCCCAATAGTTACAGGCAGGTGATTAACTGGGGACCAGGAAATGCAGTCACCATCCCATTTATTGTTTTTGTTGAATTGCTAAGTCATGTCCAACTCTTTTTGACCCCATGCCCTGTAGTCTGCCAGGCTCCTCTGACCTTGGGATTCTCCAGGAAAGAGTACTGGAGTGGATAACCATTTCCTTCTCCAGGGGATCTTCTCGACCCAGGGATCAAACCTGTGTCTCCTGCAATGGCAGGAAGATTCTTTACCACTGAGCCACCAGAAAAGCTCCCATCATCCCTTAAGAGTGTTTAAAGAATCGGAGGACTTCCCCAGTGGTCCAGTGGCTAAGACTCCGAGCTCCCAATGCAGGGTTGGGGGGAGAGGGTGGCGAGACTGATCCCTGGTCGAGGTATTATATCCCACATGCCTCAACTAAAGATCTTGCAGCAACTAAGACCTGGCACAGCCAAATAAATAAATAATAAAAGTTTTAAAATAAAAAGCATCGGTTCAAAATTAATAACCAACAAGGACATGGAACTTTACAGCACAGGGAACTCTACCCAATATCATGTGGCAGCCTGGATGGGAGGGGCATTTGGGGGAGAATGGATACATGTATACATGTGGCTGAAACTGTTCACTGTTCACCTGAAACTACCACAACATTGTTAATCAGCTACACCACAATACAGAATAAAAAGTTTAACGTTTGAAAAAAAAATAGAGTCAGGATGGCTTCTAGGTATTCATCCTAGAAAAACGGAAACTTAGGTTCACACAAAGACCTGCACAGGAGTGTTTACAGCAGCTCTGCTCACGATTGCCAACATGTAGGAAGAACTCAAAGGCTTCCCTGGTGGCTCAGATGGTAAAGATTCTGCCTACAGTAAGGGAGACCCAGGTTCGATCCCTGGGTTGGGAAAATCAACGTTTTCCAGCAGTTGAAGAAAGTGGGAGTACATCCCACGTGGGATCCTACTCTATCATGAAATGGAAGGACATGGTGCTGCATACACATGAATGAACGTGAAAGGCATCATGCTGAGAGCAAAGGGCCAGACTCAAAAAGCTACAAACCATCTGATTCCATTCGGAGCTGCAGAACAGGTGGAGGCTGCCGAGGCTGCAGACCAGCTGGGAAGTGGGGGCGTCGGGATATGGACTGATTACAGAGGGGGATGAGGGAATTCAGAAGAACAGCCTGTATCTTAAGATAGTTTCTCAGCTGTATGCCTTTGTCAAATCTTACAGTTTTTCACTAAAAGGGGTAAATTTTACTGTATGTAAATGATACTTTATGTAAAGAGAAGACAGGCAGCAGGAAACTATAGACATGATGTGCGTGTGCGCTCAGTCGCGTCCGACTCTTTGCCACCCCGTGGACGGTAGTCTGCCAGGCTCCTCTGTCCATGGGGTTCTCCAGGCAAGAATACTGGAGTGGACTGCCCTTTCCTCCTCCAGGAGATCCTCTAGACCCAGGGATTGAACCTGCATCTACACGCCTCCTGCATCGGCAGGCGGACTCCTTACCCCTGTGCCACCTGGAAAGCCCACATATAGACATACCAGGCATTAAAAATATTAATTAAAAAGGGAAAAGAGCAGGCTGTCTACACGCCTGTCATTATCTGCTCCCCCCACCTCCACCTGGCTGCCCTCCAGCTGCCAAGATATCACCACCTGATGGGCACCAGGCACCCTCTTCGAGGCTGGGTCCCCTGAGTGATGGACACTGTGACCACTCCCGCTCCTGCTTGAGCATCTCGGCTCTCTTGAGTCCTTCACCAACCCCCCAGCTTGCCTCCTTCCTCTCTGATGGGTCCTGTTCTCTCTCCTTCTCCATCCTCTGTTCCCAACTCAGGCCATTCTGTCTCTGCCTACCCACGCAGCTCTCCCACCTGTCTAGTCCAGAGCTCTTCCCCTGTGGTCTGTTTCTGCTGCTATCACCGCCTTTGATCTGCACCAGCTGTTTACTATTAATAAAACCTGAGATCCAGATCTAACTCACATAGTGCCTGTGGTTGGCTAAACCCCACAGTCTGTTTCCCACACGAGCTGAAGCTCTGGGGTCTGCAAGTTGCTTTTAGGTAGTTCTCCCCCAGGGCCTCCCTGGCTCAAGAAGCTACTGTGTGGGACTTCCCTGGTGGCCCAGTGGTTAGGACTCCACCTTCTGATGCAGGGGGTGTGGGTTCAGTCCCTAGTGGGGGGAGTTAAGATCCCACATCTCTCGGGGACCAAAAACCCAAAACATAAAACAGAAGCAATGTTGTAACAAATTCAGTAAAGACTTTAAAAATGACCCACATCAAAAACAAAACAACTTTTAAAAAATAAAAAAGGACCTTCAGTGGCTCCCTCCTGCCTACATCATTAAATCTATTAATAACTGAATTCCTCGGCCCTTCCTTTGCTCCAGTGAGGCTGTGCTATTTGAAGTGAATTTCTTCAAATTCACTTCCATGCTTGAATCCATGCAGTGCCCGCCACTGGGTACCTCCTCCCCACTCCTCTCTGCTCCCCCGGTCCAGCCAGCCCAGCCTGGCAGACTCACAGCCCTGCTCCTCAAGGGGATCAGAACCTGAGACAATGCAGCAAAGTGGAGGTTCGTCCAGGGACAGCGGGGAGGGGTGGGGGTGGTGAAGCTGGCCTCTGGGGCCGGAAGCTGCGGCAGGAAACTGTCAACAACACGGTTTGAGAAGCTCCGCCCCGCGGGGCCGCAGGTGCAGCCTGGGTAGCCAGAGGCAGGTCGGTGCAGAGGCGGGAGCAGGGAGAGGCCGGCCCTGGGGACCCTGTCCAGGGCCAGAAGTTGTGATGGCCCACCTCGGACCTGAGTCCAGGGTGTCCCAGAGGCCGGAGCCTTCCCGTGCATCCTCAGTTTTATCCCCACTTCCCTGTCTCTTTGTCAATAACAAAGACAGCAGTAACCGCAGCAGCTTCCAGAAGGGCCTGGCCAGTCTGCAGCTTCCTGGAGGACCAGATGTTTCTGTCCTGAGCCAAGTCCCCACAGACTGCATGACTCTCCCAGGAGATGCGCCCACCATACTCTCCCACCACGCTCCTGCCCAGGCTGACTCCCCCCAGGCTCCCCTTGAGCTTGTGAGCTCCTCGTGAGCTCAAAGATGCTCGTCTGGCCTTCCCAGAGTTTGCAGCTCCATCAGGAGACCACCAGGCTTTCTCACAGCCCAGGCCCTGTGGGGAGGGGAGGAAACCATGATCCTTGGCTAAACAGCTCTATCTGAAATTCCACCCTTCAAGCCTCCTTTCTGGGGCAAGGTAGGGTTAAACTCTATCTGTTCCAGGCACTGCTGCTGCTGCTGCTGCTAGGTTGCTTCAGTCGTGTCCGACTCTGTGCGATCCCATAGACGGCAGCCCACCAGGCTCCGCCATCCCTGAGATTCTCCAGGCAAGAACACTGGAGTGGGTTGCTATTTCCTTCTCCAATGCATGAAAGTGAAATGTGAAAGTGAAGTCGCTCAGTCGTGTCCGACTCTTTGAATCCCATGGACTGCAGCCTACCAGGCTCCTCTGTCCATGGGATTTTCCAGGCAAGAGTGCTGGAGTGGGGTGCTATTGCCTTCTCTGCACAGGATGCCCAAATATATTTCAAAGGAAAAAAGGTCAAGGGACCAACTGCATTTTGAAAAGTTGTAGGGAATATATTAGCATATTAAAGGCCCTGAAAAGACCTGCCAGGAAGGACCCTTTTGTTTAATCCCCACACCTGATGAGAAGAGCCCACTCATTGGAAAAGACCTTGATGCTGGGAAGGAAATATTGAAGGCAAAAGGAGAAGAGGGTGGCAGAGGATGAGATGGTTGCACAGCATCAATGACTCAATGGACGTGAATTTGAGCAAACTCCAGGAGATGGTAGAGGACAGGGAAGCCTGGTGTGTTGTAGTCCATGGGGCTGCAGAGAGTCAGACATGACTTAGAGGCTGAACAACAACAACAAGCCCCACACCTAAGTAGCAGAGCCTGGAAGCACTACTGCTGCACAGAACAGGCTCTGAGCGTCCAAAGCCCCAGTTAAACGCCTACCTTGAGACACCAGAGGGGAGACTGAGGGCATCAGGCTGCCGACAGAATGAGATGATCCAACTGGACTTGGCAGGGAGGCAGGGGGCAGTGGCAGCAGTCAGGTCTGGAGGCCCTGTGTGCCACCCACAGCCCGGCGTCAACAGCATTCCCACCCACGGCGCTGCTGGAATGGAGGCACGGCCCCAATTGCCCAGGCCTCCTCTCACAGACCCCAGTCCTCTGCCCGAGATGCCAAGTCCCCCCTGAAGCCACATTTCCTGCTCCCCAGTCCGCTCCAGTGTTCTTGCCTGGAGAATCCCAGGGACGGGGGAGCCTGGTGGGCTGCCGTCTATGGGATCGCACAGAGTCGGACACGACTGAAGCAACCTAGCAGCAGCAGCAGCAGTCCACAGGCCAACAACAGAGGCAGCACAGGCATTTGTCAACTAACAAAACGCCAACTTTGTTCCATTCCGAGTCCCCATGACAGTGGTGAGCACTGTGCCGTGGATGGCGACGGGCTCCTCTCTTTTTCTGACACCATGGCGTGCGATCCGATCATGGGATCACAGATCTATGGGTAGCAGCAGTGTGGATCTCAGGGGGGAGGTACACTCGCCAAGACCCACCTGGAGGACAGGGCCAGCGATGGTGCCCAGTGCTAGGGGGCTGTGAGGACCCCATGAGGCAAGGCTTGCCCAGCGCTGAGCACGGGCCTAGCCCACTCGTTCCACCGCCTCCTTTTCTGCTTGCAGCCCTCCAGGACTCCCGCCTCACTCCGGCTGAAAGCCCAGGTCCTTACAGCAGCCCCTGAGGCCGTGCACAATCTGCCCTGCCACCTTCTTGTCCTCACTCGCTCCCCACCAGCCACACCGGCTTCCTTATGTTACTTGTTGAGAAAACTGGAACAACCTGGGCCTGGTCCAACCTCAGAGCCTTTGCACTGGCTGTTCCCTCTGCCCAAACACCATTCCCTCAACATCTGTCACTTCATTCGGGTCTCAGCCTCCAAGAGGCCCTCCCTGACCTCTCTCTAAAGTCACCTCCCCTTCTCTATCACTGACCCAGTGTTACTGTTCCTCACCACGGAAATTGTGATGTTCTATCAACTTGTTGACACAAGGCCTTTGTCCCCTGCTAGCATGTAAGCCTGAGGAAAGTGGAGACTGTCTTGTTCTCTTGCTTGTGCCAACCAGGCACAGAGTAGGTGCCCAGTAAACTTTGGTGATGGGCAGAGGCTACCCTCTGATACCAGGTACCTGAGAGGGTATGTAGCCTGCTGTGGTGGGTGGGGACGCCTTTGCAGGTTCTTGGAACTCAGCAGTCTGATGAGGGTGGAGAGGTGATGGGGGCTTCCCTAGGAGAGGAGAGGGAGCGGAGGACCTAGAGGCTTCCTTCACTAACAGATGGTGGAAGAGGGGACAACCCACTGGAGGAGACTTTGCACAGGCTGTTCCCTCTGCCTGGAACAGCTTGCATGCTCAGCCACTAAGTCGTGTCTGACTCTTTGTGACTCCATAGACTATAGCCTGCCAGGCTCCTCTGTCCACGGGACTCTCCAGGCAAGAATACTGGAGCGGGCTGCCATTTCCTCCTTCAGGGGACCTTCCCAACCCAGGGATCAAACCCACGTCTCTTGGGTCTCCTGCACTGGCAACTGAATTCTTTACCTGGGAAGCCACCCACATGTTTCTCCTAGCCACGTGCCTCAGGTCCCCTCAGCTGTCCCTTCCACACAGAGATGTTCCATGATTCCCCCTTCCTTCCCCCGCTGAGTCACCTACTCTGTTCTCTCAGGGCCCCCATTCCTCCCGCATCATAGCCCTGATGGCCATGTATGATCAGTGTCTCCGTTTGCCCCACAATCTCTGACCAGCCTGAGCTCCCCAAGGCAGAGCCTACACCTGTCTGGTTTTCATCGTAGCTCCCACTGCCTCCCAATGAATATTTGTCAAATCAGCAACAATAACAATAGCCTGTGTGCTAAAGACTTTATGACACCTCTTGTAAGCATGATCTGTTTAATCTAATCCTCACTTATCCCCATTCCTCAGCTAAAAAATCTGAGGCTTGGGGAGGGTACTGTCATATTCAGGGTCATGTGGCCTAAGAGAGGCAGTCAGGATTTGAACCCAGGTTCCTCTGACCCAGCAGCCAGTACTAGCCACTCCAGTGCATGGCCATAAGGAAACGGCATCCGCCACTCTGAGCTGGGTCTCCAGGGCTCCCATGCGTGCCTGGCCCAGGTGCTGCTGCACTCTGAGCTGCCTATGACTGTCAGGGTGCAGACTGCTGGGCTGCTGTGGGGTCGGAGGCAGGTCCTCAGACCTCAAACGCCTCCAAGACCAGCTCTCCACCACCACCACTCCCCACCAACTCCAACCTCTGCTGCCAGGGTTCTAAGGGCTGTGTAACTAGAGCAAGGAGCTAGCCCTCTCTGGGTGTCAGGCTCTGTGACTGTAAAAGGGAGATGGGAAAAAGCTTAGGGGATGGAAAGAGTGGGATGAGTCGGGACAACAGAGCCTGACTGCGAGATCTCATGCTATCCATGCATTGCAGCGTGTCTAGCAGTATCCCTGGCCTCTATCTTACTAGATGCCAGTAACACCCACCGAGTCGTGACCAAAAATGTCTCCAGATGGTATTGAATGCTCCCAGAGGGGATGGGGAGGCAAAATTGGCTCCAGTTAAGAAGCACTTCCTTGGGACTTCCCTGGTGGTCCAGTGGTTAAGAATCCATCTGCCAGTTCAGGAGACACATGTGCAATCCCTGGTCCAGGAAAATCCCACATGCCGTGGAGCAACGAAGCCCATGGGCCACAACCACTAAGCCCGTGGGCCGCATCTACGGAAGCCCTCGTGCCCTAAGACATGCTCCACGACAAGAGATGCCTCCACGGCAAGAAACCCCCATAAGCCCCACACCACAGCTAGAGTGTAGCCCCCAACTGGCACAACTAGAGAAAGCCTGAGAACAGCAATGAAGATCTGGTGCAGCCAAATAGAGAAATGAATAAATTTTTAAAATAATAATGTTTTTTTTTAAAAAGAAGCACTTCCTTGACCCTATGTTCTGGGTGGGGTGGGGAGAAGCCAGCATGGAAAAGGCTGGTTGCTCAGCCCCTTAGGAGACCCTCCAGGAGCCATGAGACCACCCTGAACTAGTGATAAGAATAAAGACTGTAACATTATGCATATACAGCACCTCCAGCATGCCAGGCACTCGAGAGCAATTCGGTCGCCTAATCCTGACGAGAACACTGCGTGTGGAGAATTCGTGGGTTTGGGACATGAAGGAGGGACAGGAAGAAGGAACCAGCCGAAGGTCACATGGCACACGCACAGTCCGGGCGGCAGAGTCGGGCCCTGAATCAGCCTCCTGGCTCCAGAGTGCACACAAAACACCATCTGCCTGCCCGGCACGCGTCCCCGTCCCCGACAAGGCTGGAGGCCGGGCGGCGACAGGAAACAGCACTGGCAGGGGAAGAGCCCCCGCGGGTGACACCCAGGGACTTACTGTCATAGGACGCAGGCCCTAATCTCTCGGCAAAGCTTTATTAAGCACCTACGGCGTACTGGCCGCCCTGGCTGAGACAACAGCAACAACATTCAGGGACTTTCCTGGTGGGCCAGTGGTTAAGAACTCGCCTTGCAATGCAGCAGACACAGGTTCAATCCCTGGTCTGGGAACAAAGCCCCCCACATGCTGAGAGGCAACTAAGCCCTCACGTGGCCACTACTGAGCCTGCTTGCTCTAGAGCCCAAGAGCCACAACTAGAGTCTGTGCGCGGCAACGAGCGATCCCACATGAAGCAGCGCAATCTCGAGTGCCTGCTGCAACTAACACCTGAGGCAGCCAATAAACAAATATTTAAAAAAAGAAACAAAGCTCATCTTGAGCTGTTCACCACACGAACCCCTGTTCCTTCCTGCCAAGACCCTTCCCTGCCTGGGACAGCTTTTCCAACCTCTCACCCAACAGTCAGGAGCCAAAGAGCCAAGCACATACTAGGCGCCAAAATTTGCTTCTGCATTTAAAAGATGGGCAAACTGAAGTTCAGAGAGGCCAGTCCTTTGCCAAGGACACACGTCAGTTGAGCAGGATTCAAGCTGTTTACTCCTTCACCTCTATCTCCCCTTTAACCTGAGCTGCCTACCAATGGTTGGAGCCTGCCCTGGGCCCCCTCACGCAAACCATCCGGCATTTGGATGTTTGTTTACGGCCCCGTTGATGCTCCCTCATATTCCTGAGCCTGGGGGACAGAGCGCATGTTTTTCTCTGGACATTTCTCTGCTTCCTGGAACTAAGGTTGTCTCACTGACGGGGCCCTGCAGGAGGCTAGGGACTGAGCCGGCATCTGTGGGGCCCCTGAATACACACGTCCACGGCCACTCAGCTGGCGCTCTGGAGAGAGACCTCTTTCCCTCAGGATGGTCACAGGCCACGTCTGCTTCCTTCTCCCGTAGGACACCACCCATGAAAGCCCCACAGCCCTTCTGGTACCCCAGTTCTTCCTGACTCTCTCCTCCTCCTTCCTCCACCAGATCCAGGCCACCCCTAGAGATGGCGGCTAGCTGCTGCTTCATCCAGAATGACTTACCTGGGGATGTGCTGATGGACGCCAAGGCCCGGGCCACCTGCAAGGTGGCGGGTCCCAAAGGCACCAGATAACTGGTTCTAGATGAAGAACTGGGATCCGAGAAACCACTTCGGGCTTCTCTGCAGCCCGAGCGCCCAGCCCGGGCCCCCACCAGCTAACCACCCCCTCATACAGCCCGGCCTGGTGTAAAGAGGTCATACCCCACTAGGGTTTCTCACTCAGATCGGGGGGTGCGGAACCTGAGTCCCCCTCTCCCAGCTGCCCCAGGAGGCCCTGCAGTCGGTGGCCGTGCTGGACGCAGAAGGCCAGAGGACAGCCACTCACCTAGATGCCCCAGAAGACCAGCACGCCCGAGCGGGGCAGGGACGGCCCGGAAGGCCTGGTGTGCTCTTGGAAGCCCTCTTCTGTGAAACTCGGCCTATTTCCTTGATGCGCGAGTAGGAAACGGGGCCGTGTTTGAAGTTTACGTCAAAGTCACAAAGTGCTGCGTTCAAGGAAAATCGCGAGGCCACGTGCTCCGGGGAGGGCAGAGGGCACTTCCCGGGCCGAGCAGAGCCCCCCCAGCAGTGGGAGGAATGGGGCGAGCCACAGGTGGGCTTTCACTAGTAGGGTGCTTCCAACAGCATCTCCCAAACCTGGGGAGGGGAGAAGAGGGAGGCTGTGTGCTGGAGAAGCACTGGGGTAGTGGCAAAGGGAAAGGGATCCCCCAGACTCGCTAGAAACTAGAAAGCCCTACTTTCCCCTCCCAAGGAGGTGTGGACCTGGGGCCTGACCATGGCTGAACTGCTCATGTGAGTTATTTATTCCATAAGCAGGTGAAAGCTGGAGAGAGGAGAAACCTAAGAAGTAGGTCCAGACTGCAAAGGTTCAGAGCACTTCCTGTGTGCCAGCCATCAGGCCAACAATGACGGCCCTGTCCCTGCCCTTGGCTCACAGGCTCAAGGAGGGGGCAGCCGAGTCACCAGGGAGGCCAGAGCTGGGAGGGCAGAAACCTAGGCGCTGTGTACGCAGCGGAGCCCAATGCAGCCCAGTGCTAGGGACAGACTCTCAGAGGGATGGGTTGTGCTGTCAAGTCTGGGAGATAACGTGTCCCCCCAGCACCCCCCGGAGGGGACAGACTCTCAGAGGGATGGGTTGTGCTGTCAAGTCTGGGAGATAGCGTGTCCCCCGCGCCCCCCGGATCCCAGCCCGGCCCCACGGCCCGCGCCTGGCCGCTGACCACCTCCTGCGCTGCTCACAGCCTCTTCTCATCCTTTCTTCCCATGTTAGCCCGCCCTCTGACCACGTGACCACCCTCACATCTGCTCCCTCGGCCCACAGAGCTGTGGGGCAGCAAGGCTGAGTCCGTCCTGGTATCCACTCCGCCCCATCTGCCCTTGGTGCCCCGAGACCTCAGGGCTTGCTCACCCACAGCTCCCTGGCTTCTTGCACGGTGGGGACCTCTTCAGTGGCCCGTCACCCTGGGGCCTCAGGGACCTGTGTGGGGCCGTCCTAGGTCCGCTGTTGAGACCCCAGGAACCCTTCTTCTCTTGTGCCTCAGCCCTGCCAGAGTGGGGCTGGGCGCAGCTCCCCAACAGGCCTGGCGCTTCCTCCACGCTTCACCCCAGGTCTCCTTTCCTGGGGCCCTCTCCACAATCTCTACTACCTCCCAGTTCCCTAAGCCCCACTCTCCCCACTCAGGAAATCTTTTCTCTAAGCTCCAGCTTCCCCTACATATGTGTGTGCGCTCAGTACTCAGTCGTGTCAGACTCTTTGTAACCCCATGGACTGTACCTGCCAGGATCCTCTGTCCATGGGATTCTCCAGGCAAGAATACAGCTCTGGGTTGCCATTTCCCCCTCCAGGGGCTCTCCCCAACCCATCTTGCATCTTCCGCATTTACAGGCAGATTCTTTACCACTGAGCCACCTGGGAAGCACCCCCACCCATAGAGTTCCCCTAAAACTGTTTTTGTTAGAAGGCTCCCCTTTCCCCAGGGACATGGTGAAATTCAGGATGCAGAAAGACTCTTTGTTTCCATCCTGCATGTTCTTTTCCCGGGGTAGTGAGGAAAGAACACCCCAGAGAACTGGAAAGGAGCGAAATTACAGCATCAGAACCACATGATCTACAACAATAATAGTAACTCTTACTGAGCACTTACTATGTGCCATATCACTGAATGAATCCATTTTCCAGATAAGGTAAGTGAAATCCAGAGAGGTTAAACCACCAACTCCAAGTGGCCAGAGGTGATGGAGCAGGGCGATCTGGCCCCATAGCCTAGGCCATGATGGACACAGGAGGAGGGAAGCTTGGCTGTAAAGCAGCTCTTGTGGGGCCGGCCCCCCTGAGAGCTGGAAGGTGTGCAGCCTGCCCGTGGGGCACCCGAGGGGAGGCAGCAGTTGGGACTTCCAGATTCCAGGGTCTTAAGGCCTGAGAAAGGGGCTCCCGGCCTCAGAAAGGCACTGGCTTAGCCACCCGCTCACCCCCTTCCGTCCCAGAGACCACGTCCTGAGGGGCCCAGGCCAGCTGGGTGCTCAGACAGTTCTGAGATGGGCCTGCAGATAAGACCACATGTTTTGCCAAAGTGCAGGGCGGTGGATGCATCTTTTGAACACGCAGAGGAAAGAGTGAACGGATGGAAATGTGGGCTGGGAAAGTTGCGGTGCGTTTGCCGCGTGGGTTTGGGTAAACATGTACCTGAGGTGTGTGAAGAGCTCGGAAGAAGCTGATCACTCACTCTCACACTCCCTGGGGCCTTTGGCCAGCCGTGTCCCCGCCTGAACTCTCTTTCCTGACCTCTTCTCCCGTACCTGACTCCTCCTCCAGGTCTCTGATTAAGTGCAGCTTCCTCCAGGAAGCCTTCCCTCCTCCTCAGACTGAGTGGTATGAGACTGTGCTGGTTTCACCTGCCCCTGAGCCCACCAAATTTAGTTCCACACCTAAAAGGACACCAGGCCACTGCGGGGGTGGAGGGGACATCCGGCAGGGAGGCTGTGGGTCGGAGGCTTCAGGCTGCCAGAGAAGCCTCACATCTCAGCACAGTGGTCCTCCCGGGGCCCCTCCTGAACGCCCTCCCTCCTGGGTGTCTTCGGCCGTGCAGCACGCTCCTTTCCTCTGGGTGGTCAGACAACATGACTTTTATCTACTTGCTCACGTCTGGTTCTTCCACTTACAGCTGAGGGACCTTGAGCAAGTTCTTTGGCCTCTTGGTGCCTTGGTTTCCTCATTCGGGAATAGGGATGATAATGGCACCCACCCCGTGAGCACTATAGCAAATGCTACCTTATCACCGTCGTCCTCATCCGCATCACCACCTGCGTCTCTAGAGTGCGCTAGTGACTGCATGTCCAAGGGCAAGGACGGGATTTCCTTGCGCCCTCCAGGGACTCTTGAGTATAGCATCCTTCCGAGAAATTTAGGATTCTAAGGGTGAAAGTAACACACCCGCCCAATAAAATCAATCCAGTCCGGCTTAAGTCAGAACGCGTTAGTCGCTCAGTCGTGTCCAGCTCTTCGCGATCCCACGGACTGCAGCCCACCAGGTTCCTCTGTCCTGGCTCCTCTGTACTTGCCATGACCTTCTCCAGGGGATCTTCCTGATCCAGGGACCGAACCCAGGTCTCCAGCATTGCGGGCAGATTCTTTACCATTTGAACCACCCAGGAACAGAAGAGAATCAATTTGCTACAGCAGCCACGTGCTCTGCCCTCCTCTGAGGGTCAGCAAATAGATGCCTCCTTCTTATTAAACAACCAAACCACAATGACAGCATCATCTCTTTAGATCAGTCTTTGGGGGCTCCCTACTTATTCAACACTGAGCACCTACCCTCTGGCACACTCTGTTCGAGGCACCATGGAGCTGCTGTGAGCAACACAGGTAGAAATGCCCTTCCTTGGAGGGACAGTGAGGGAGTCTGGGATGGACATGTACACACTGCTATATTTAAAACGAGTAACCAACAAGGACCTGCTATACAGCACAGGGAACTCTACTCAGTGCTACGTGGCAGTCTGGATGGGAGGGGATTTGGAGGAGAAGACATGTATTTGTATGGTTGAGTCCCTACTCTGTTCACCTGAAGTTATCACATTAACTGGTTATAACCAATACAAAATAAAGCTTTTAAAAATAAATTTAAAAATTAAAAAAAAAGAAAACCCCTTCCCTCATGAGGCTGACATTCTAGTGGAGGAGACAGAGAAGTTACAAAATAATCAAGTATTCTATAGAATAAAATAAATCAGAAAAAGAATAAAATCAGAAAAGGGTAGAAAAGGTGCACAAGTGTGTGATTTTGAACAGAGAAGCTAGGGCAGGCCTCGCCAAGGGGATAATCTCTGAGTCAAGACTTGAAGAAGGAGGTGCAGGCGGGAGTCAGGGAGATACTGGGGGAAGAGCATTCCAGGCAGAGGGAACAGCAGGCACAAGGGCCCTGGGGCACTGGCGACTGGACCTCTGTGAGGTGAAGTGTCTTGTTCCTGGTTACATCCCCAGCAACTGGAATGGCAGCTGGCACATAACAGAGTTGAACAAATACAGCACGGTGGATGAAAAGCCCAGGTATGGACCTCAGGAACAACCTGCTCAAGGCTCATATGATGTTCTCAGGGTTATCACCTCCTCTACCTGTTGGCTCAGACAGCTTTCTCTCTGTGGTCCAAGATAGCAACTCAGCCTCAAATCCCAATCAGGAGCAAGCATCTGTTTCTCAGTATTCCCAGCAAAACCCCTTTTGAGCAAATGCTCAATGGCTGAGTGAATCTCGTGTTCCTCCCCTAGTCAACCCCTGAAACCAATGGATTGACTGAGAACTGGTCACAAAGCCCATCCACACCTCACTGAGGTTGGGGCAAGAACCCAGAGGAAAGTTGGAGGCTATGACTGGAAGGATGCTAGACAGGTGAAGAGTCAAAGTTTCGCAGAAGCATCATAACAGCTCGTGCTCTAAGGCCCGTGAACCACAACTAATGAAGCCTATGGCCCACAGCCCGCGCTCCACAAGAGAAGCTACTGCGGAGAGCAGCCCCCACCACCACAGAGAGCAGCCCCCACTGCCGCACCTAGAGACAAGCACTCTTGCACAATGAAGACCCAAGGCAGTCAAAAACAAACACAAATTTTACAAATCTTAACAGCTAAGATTTCTTTATTTCTTTGGATTGGGCACAGCCGTGTGTTGACCCAACGAAAGTGCATTTAATGCTCACAACAGCCCCACAAAGCAGGTTAGCCCCATTCTACAGATAGAAAAACTGAGGCCAAGAGGAAACTGAAGCTTGAGATCTCACAGCTAGTAAAGTGGCAGAGCCTGAGGTTTTCCCAGAGCTTCTCCAAGGCTCTGCAATTCCCGGTGCTGTCTGCTGACACCCCATCACGCCAGGGCCAGGCTGGCTGGGCCAACCTCTGAGCTGGAGGTGGAAGCCCTGAGCAGACTGAGAACACAAAGGGAGCAGGCTCTCTGGCACAGAAAGAGGGAGAGAGATGGTGCAAGGCAGGCTCCAGTGGGCCCGCAGGCATGGGGAGGCCACTGGTGACAGCTAGAGGCATGCGACCCCAACTCATTTCTCAAACCGAAGTGCAGATGGGGAGGAGGCCAGAGGGAGGGTGGGCTGCCTCTCCGGGCTGGGGTCCCGAGAGGTCAGGATGAGGGTGGGATGAGCGCAGGGGCACAACCTGTTGGGAGCTCAGGAAGAATCTGATATTTACCAAGTGCCTGCTGTATACCCAAGCCTGATAGCCACATCTCCTTCCAAGCTCAGGAGGGCACTGGGAGCCTGCTATTAGGAAACCAATCCACCTGCTCTCCCCACATCCCCAGCACCCAGCCTCACACAGCAACCGGCACATGGAGGGAGGTAATAAATATGTGCTGGAGGGAGGTAATAAATACGTGCTGCTGAACGAACTACCCAACAGCCCCGTAAAGGAGATAAATTCCTACCCCATTGCCAAGATGAGGAAACTGAGGCTCAGAGAAGGTAAAAGCGGGGCCAGTACGGGGGTCCAGCTGGGCCCCGCTTCCCAGGGGAGCATGTTTGGGAAATGCTGGAGCGGTGAGGTCTGGGGGCAGATGGACATCAGGTGGAAGTGGCTGGCCAGGCACCCAGAGACCTGTGGGGTAACCTGGGCCCCGCTCTCACTAAACTTTAGCTCTTCCCCTCCCTGGCCTCAGTTTCCTTGTCTGTGAAATGGGAACAATCACACCCACCCGTGATGAAAGGGCTAGCTCACTGAGACAAAGACCAGGGCCACGCCATATCCAGCATGAGCTCTGGGAGCATGGGGGAGTCAGGGGTATTTGCCGCCAGGGAACTGTGTCCGGCACAGGGAGGTGCCTGCTGTACGCTTGCTCGATGGGGACAAGTGCTCAATAAATAATATTGCTGTTGATGGTGCTGCTGATGCCAACTAGGGACAGCCCCTTCCCCACCCTTCTGCTGTGTTCACCCCCGATTCTTCCTGTCTCCCTTTCCTTATTCCTTCCCCTCCTTACTCCCACACTCCTCCATTCAAACTACCCCTGACAATATACAAGTTAAATAAAACTCCTCCATCACCCCATTTCTTTACTCTTCCCCTGCACCCCAATCTTCCTTTCTCCTCCCCCTATCCCCCTCTGTTTTTCTCCCCTCCCCCCATCACTCTTCCCTAACCCTCCTTTTCCCCAGCAGTGCCCCTGCGCCCCACCCTGTTCTGCCTTGTGCCCTTCCCCACCTTATTCTCCCATCCTGTTCGCACCTAGTTCTTCTGCCCATGCCCACCCCTCCCAACCCTCCGGGGCACCAGGCCTGGCGGCAGGGAGTCTTCATGGAAGGCCCTCAGGAAGCGCCTTCCCCTCGCCTCCTTCCCTGCTTCCTCCCTCCCTGTGGTGACACTTTTGGGGGGCTGGGGTGACGCTGCCCAGGCCAGCAGAGGATGGGCCCAGGGCTCCCCTCCAGCCAAACCCAGGAAACATCAAACCTGCCGACCACCACTGCAGAGTCTGTGCCACCACCGTGCACTTTCCTGGCTGCCCTGAACACAGCGCTGCATGCTCCTCACCGCCTCAATCCCCCGGGGCCCCCAAGGCCAGTCCTACGGGCCCTCAAGACTTAAGTATCAGAGACAGTGTGTATGGCCATGTATGTGTCACAGTAAGTCACCACCAACTGCGTGGTTTAAAACCTCACAAATTTATCATCACATTCTGGAGGCCACAAGTCTAAAACCAAGGTGTCATCAGGGGCTTCCCTGGTGGCCCAGTGGTAAAGGATCTGCCTGCCAATGCAGGAGACATGGGTTGGATCCCTGGTCTGGGAAGAACCCACATGTCTCGGGGCAAGTAAGTTCCTGTGGCACAACTGCTCAAGTCCACTCTTAGAGCACGGGAGCTGTAACAAGAGACGCCACGCAACAAGGAGCCCGCTCACCCAACGAGAGAGCAGCCCCCACACACCACAACCAGAGAAACGCCTGAGCCATGCAACAAGGAGCCTGCTCACCCAACGAGAGAGCAGCCCCCACCCACCACAACCAGAGAAAAGCCTGAGCAGCAACGAAGACCCAGCACAACCAGCCAGTCAGTTTTTTTTTAAGAAAAAAGGGCCACAGTGAGCCTGGAGGCTTTAGGACATTGGTCCCCCAACCATTTTGGTACCAGGGACCGATGTCGTGGAAGACAATTTTTTCATGGACCAGTTTATGGGGATGGTTTGGGGATGATTCAAACGCGTTATATTAATGGTGCACTTTATTTCCAATCTGAAGCTGCCGCTGATCTGACAGGAGGGACTGGTCCATGTCTGGAGGCTGGGGACCCCTGTTCTAGAGCAGACCTACTGCCTTACCTCTTCCAGCTTCTGGTGGCTGTCAGCAGTCCGTGGCCTCCCCAGCTGTGACCACATCACTCCAGCCTCTGCCTCTGTCTTCTCTGCCTGTCTGTCTTTCCTCTTCTGTCTCTTATGACACTTGTCTTTGGATTTAGGACCCTCCCAGGCAAACCAGATTATCTCATTTTAAGATCCTTAATTACAAATATAAAAAAGAATGTATATACACGTATAACTGAGTCACTTTGGTGTACAGCAAAAATTAATTACAACATTGTAAATCAATTATAGTTCAATAAAAAATAAATTAGTAAGGCCCTTAACTTAATTATATCTATAAATATCCATTTCTCAAAGAAAGGAATACTCATAGGGGTCTAGGCATTTGGATGTGGACATATCTTTTTAGGGATCACCATTCAAACATATTCAGGCTATATCCAAGCTAGAATTATGTTAACTTGAAAGGGAGACAGAGCAGCTGTTGAAATCTCACTTCATTTCCTTTGTTCACAAATGTTGAGCAGCTGCCAGTGGGGTTAGGGCTGGGTGAGAGACAAACTCTGGAACAATTTATACCTAATTGTCATTCCATGCTTGCTGCTGACCCTAACTTGGTTGGTAACCACTGAGCCTTCTAATGAATTTCTAAAGAATTCTGAAGCTACCCCCAAGCATTTTCTGTGCCTTGGTTACCCTAACACTGATGATAATACTAAGATACCCAGAAAAAAGAGAGGGGCTTTCAAGGGGGCAAGAAGCCCAAGCACAGACAGCTTGGCACACGCAGTGGGTATTGCACCGCACTGAATTCAGTCTTTCTTTTATCTTCTGAAGAAACATCTTCTGTCCCTAAGAGCAAAGGGGGAAATGATTTGCTATCTATAAACTGGCTGGGGAAGGCAATGGCACCCCACTCCAGTACTCTTGCCTGGAAAATCCCATGGATGGAGGAGCCTGGTAGGTTGCAGTCCATGGGGTCGCAAACAGTCAGACACGACTGAGCGACTTCACTTTCACTTTTCACTTTCATGCATTGGAGAAGGAAATGGCAGCCCACTCCAGTGTTCTTGCCTGGAGAATCCCAGGGACGGGGGAGCCTGGTGGGCTGCCGTCTATGGGGTCGCACAGAGTCGGACACAACTGAAGTGACTTAGCAAGGCAAACTGGCTAACAGATGTAAAGTGCCAGGCCTAGGGTCCGATCCACAGAGATGTGGTCATTATTACTCATATTAGGCAATGTGGACTTTTATGTTGACTCTGACACTTGCCTGTCTCAGCTCTGCAGTGTAAACAAGGCAAACCTCAGGCTGTCCATTGTGTAGAAGAGGAAAGGCCCACAGAGGGGAGGTGAGGTGAGGTCTCCTAGAGTGGCCAAGGTTTATCTAGTTACATCACAGTGCCTCTCTGTGGGAAAGGGAAAGGGAAGTTGCTCAGTCGTGTCCAACTCTTAGCGACCCCATGGACTGCAGCCCACCAGGCTCCTCCGTCCATGGGATTTTCCAGGCAAGAGTATTGGAGTAGGGTGCCATTGCCTTCTCCGGCCTCTCTGTGGAGAGGGGGCCTAAGGCAGAGCTGGGATAAGTCAGGTCTTTGAATGAGTTGCCAAAAGTGGGATCTGAGGCAGGGTTAACATTTTTAGAACTGCTCGGGGGACACCAGCCAAGTGAAGTCAGAAAACCAGGCTGAGATTTTAGCCAAGAAATGCCTTGTGCGAGGGGGCAGAAAGCAGGGACTCTTTGGAACAGGAGTGAAGGAGCAGATCTGAAGAAAACCCAGCAAACCTACCATGAGCCGGTTTCACTCAGGGACTGTCTTTGGAAGGGTCCCCTCTTACAGTCACTGGTCAAGCTCCAAGTTCTCAAAGCTTGGGTGGATCAGATTCAAAGAGAGGGTTACATGGGTGGTGCTTCCTTGTAACCTTTTTTTTAAAGAGGACAGACGATCCCAGTTACCAAAGGGAAGTCCTGTGGAACTGGACTGAAATGTAGGTTAGAGAGTCTAAAGAGTTCTCCCATAGCTGAAGTCAGTGGAGTTTATCCAGAGATATTAACCTGGACCTAAAGGGTCACAATGACTCCTTGAGCTGGTCCATCCTCCAGGCCAAGGCCTGGGCAGCCCCAGTAGGCTTCAGAGAGAAGAAAGTGGGCTGATATTTCACTGGAGAGACACAGGTGCCAAGAATGTCCCACTCATACCCAACCTGGCCTTGACCCTCCCCCATTCCCCGTGGCTCAAAGCTTCGGGGGCTTCCCCAGTTTTGGAGGGCAAATGAGGAAAACCATAGAACTGGGAAAACCATCTACCAGGCCTGCTTTTTCAGAACCACCTCTGTTCCCCTGGGGCTGCTTCACCCACTCTGCCTCCCCCAAAAAAGGAGATCAGAATCCTTCCTATCCATTCCTCCTCAGCAGGTCCCAAGGGTCCTTCTGGAGACTCAGGAGATGACAGGGACTGGGCTACTCAATGGTTACAGCACACACTCCGGACCCAGATTAGAGGCCAGGATACCCCCTTAGCTATATGACCTCTGCTGCTGCTAAGTCACTTCAGTCGTGTCGGACTCTGTGCGACCCCATAGACGGCAGCCCACCAGGCTCCCCCGTCCCTGGGATTCTCCAGGCAAGAACACTGGAGTGGGTTGCCATTTCCTTCTCCAATGCATGAAAGTGAAAAGTGAAAGTGAAGTCGCTCAGTCGTGTCTGACTCCTAGCGACCCCATGGACTGCAGCCTTCCAGGCTTCTCCATCCATGGGATTTTCCAGGCAAGAGTACTGGAGTGGGGTGCCATTGCCTTCTCCATATGACCTCTAGCTAGTGAATTTATCTGCCTGGGTTTTCCTTTTCTCTAAATAAGATGAGGACTTTCATGCTTAAAAGATAAACAAGATTGACAAACCTCTGGCCAGCTTACCAAGAAGAAAAGAGAAAACTCAAATAAACAAAATAAGAAACAAAAAAGGAGACATAACAGCTGATATTTCAGAAATACAAAAAACCATAAGGGAATACTGTGAACAATTATATGCCAAAAATTCAACAACCTAGAAGAAATGGACAAGGATAAGTTTCTAGAAACAAATAGCCCACCAAAACTGAATTAAGAAGAAACTGGTAATTTGAACAGGCTGATCACTAGAAGTGAAGCAGAATCTGTAAGTAGGGAATTCCCTGGTGGTCCAGTGGCTAGGACTTGGCACTTTCACTGCTTTGGACTGGGTTCAATCTCTGACCAGGAAACTTATATCCTGCAAGCCATGCACTGTGGATAAAAAAAAAAAAAAAAAGAATCTGTAATTTTAAAACTTCCTACAGACAAAAGTCCAGGACCAGATGGTTTCACAGGCAAATTCTACCAAACATACAAAGATGAACTTATACTGATCCTGCTCAAACTCTTCCCAGAAAAATGAAGAGGGGGAAACATTCTCCAAAGACATCGTATGAAGCCACCATAACACGGATACCAAAATCAGATAAAGACACCACCAAAAAAAAATTATACACCACTAAATTTGATGACTATAGATGCAAAAATTTTCAACAAAATATTAGCAAATACTGAATCCAACAGCACATAAAAAAGATCATACACCATGACCAAGTGTGATCTATCCCAAGTTCACAAGGATGGTTCAACATATGTGAATAAATGCGATACACTACATAAACAAAAGACAAAAACCACAGGATCATTTCAATAGACGCAGAAAAAGCATTTGACCAAATTCAACATCCATTCATAAAAACTCTTACCAAAGTGAGTACAGAGGGAACATATACCAATAAAAGCTATTTATGACAAACTCATTACCAATAAAATACTGAATGGCTCACAGCTGAAAGCCCTCCCACTAAAATCTAGAATAAGACAAGGATGCCCTCACCTCTTCCATTCACACAGTATTGGAAGTCCTTCCTAGCCACAGCAATCAGACAAGAAAAAGAAATAAAAAGTATTCAAATTGGAAAGGAAAAGGTAAAATTGTCATTATATGCAGATGACATGATACCATATACAGAAAATCCTAAAGAAGCCACACAAAAACTAGTAAAACTGAACAATGAATTGAGCAAGGTAGCAAGATTTAAGATTAACATATGGAAATCAGTCCCATTTCTTTACACCAACAATGAGATATCAGAAAGGGAATATTTTAAAAAAATACATTTTAAAATCATACCCCAACAAATAAAATATTTAGGAATAAACCTGACCAAGGAGGTGAAAGACTTATACATTGAGAACTATAAAATATTAATAAAGGAAACTAAAGATGACTCAGCAAATTTGGAAAACGCAGCAGTGGCCACAGGACTGGAAAAGGTCAGTTTTCATTCCAATCTGAAAAAAAGGTAATCCCAAAGAGTGTTCAAACTACTGCACAATTGCACCCAACCCACACGCTAGTAAAGTAATGCTCAAAATTCTTCAAGCCAGGTTTCAAAAGTATGTGAACTGTGAACTTCCAGATGTTCAAGGTGGATTTAGAAAAGGCAGAAGAACCAGAGATCAAATTGTCAACATCCACTGGATCATCAAAAAAGCAAGAGAGTTCCAGAAAAACATCTACTTCTGCTTTATTGACTATGCCAAAGCCTTTGACTGTATGGATAACAAGAAACTGTGGAAAATTCTGAAAGAGATGGGAATACCAGACCACCTGACCCGCCTCCTGAGAAATCTATATGCAGGTCAAGAAGCAACAGTTAGAAAGGGACATGAACAACAGATTGGTTCCAAATAGGGAAAGGAGTACGTCAGGGCTATATATTGTCACCCTGCTTATTTAACTTATATGCAGAGTACATCATGAGAAACACTGGGCTGGATGAAGCACAAGCTGAAAAAAATTGCTGAGAGAAATAACAATAACCTCAGATATGCAGATGACACCACACTTACGACAGAAAGTGAAGAATAACTAAAGAGCCTCTTGATGAAAGTGAAAGAGGAGAGTGAAAAAGTTGGCTTAAAACTCAACAATCAGAAAACTAACATCATGGCATCTGGTCCCATCATCACTTCATGGCACATAGATGGGGAAACAGTGACAGACTTTATTATTTTGGGCTCCAGAATCACTGCAGATGCTGACTGCAGCCATGATATTAAAATACGCTTGCTCCTTGGAAGAAAAGTTGTGACCAATCTAGACAACATTTTGAAAAACAGAGACATTACTTTGCCAACAAAGGTCCATCTAGTCAAAGCTATGGTTTTTCCAGAATTCGTGTATAGATATGAAAGTTGGACTATAAAGAAAGGTGAGCACTGAAGAATTGATGCTTTTGAACTGTGGTGTTGGAGAAGCCTCTTGAGAGTCCCTTGGACTGCAAGGAGATCCAACCAGTCCATCCTAAAGGAAATCAGTCCTGAATATTCATTGGAAGAACTGATGCTGAAGCTGAAACTCCAATACTTTGGCCACTTGATGCAAAGAACTGACTCATTTGAAAAGACCCTGATGCTGGGAAAGATTGAGGGCAGGAGGAGAACGGGATGACAGAGGATGAGATGGTTGGATGGTATCACCGACTCAATGGACATGGGTTTGGGTAAACTCCAGGAGTTGGTGGTAGACAGGGAGGCCTGGCATGCTGCAGTCCATGGGGTTGCAAAGAGTCAGACATGACTGAGCGACTGAACTGCACTGAACTGAACAGAGAAATGGAAAGAAATCTCATGCTCTTGGATTGGAAGAATTAATAATGATTGCTAAAATGGTCATACTACCCAAAGTAGCCTACAGATTTAATGCAATACCTATCAAATTATACATGACATTTTTCAGAGAGCTAGAACAAGTTATCTTAAAATTCATATGGAGTCATATAAGAGCCAGAATTGCCAAAGCACTCCTGAAGAAAAACAACAAAACAGGAGGCATAACTCTCTCAGACTTCAGACAACACTACAAAGTTACAATAATCAAAACAGCATGGTATTGGCACAACAGACATGAATCAATGCAACAGTCTAGAGAACCCAGAAATAAACCCATTCACCTATGGTCAATTAATCTTCAAAAAGGCGGTGAGAATATACAATGGGGGGAAAGTCTTTTCAGCAAGTACTGTTGGGAAAGTCGGACAGCCACATATAAATCAAAGAAGTTATAACACTCCCACACACCATACACAAAAAGACACTCAAAATGGCTTAAAGACTTAAATATAAGGTGTGTACTGAGTTGCTTCAGTTGTGTCCAACTCTTTGCAACCCACCAGGCTCCTCTGTCCATGGGATTCTCCAGGCAAAAATACTGGAGTGAGTTGCCATGCCCTCCTCCAGGGGATCCTGCTAAGGATTGAACCCATGTCCCTTACATCTCCTGCATTGGCAGGAGGATTCTTTACCACTAGCGTCACCTGGGAATCCCAAAATATAAGATATGACATTATAAAACTCCTAGAAGAGATCATAGGCAAAACATTCTCTGACATAAATTGTACCGATGTTTTCTTAGGTCTCTCAAGACAATAGATATAAAAACAAAAATAAACAAATGGAACCTAATTAAATTTAAAAGCTTCTGCACAGCAAAGGAAACCATAAATAAAATGAAAAGACAACCTACAGAATGGGAGAAAATATTTGCAAGCAATGTGACTGATAAAGCCTTAATTTCCAAAATATATAAGCAGCTCATATAACTCAGCAACAAAAAACCAAACAACTGAATTGAAAATTGGGCAGAAGATCTAAGTAGACATTTCTGCAAAAAAAGAAACACATGTGGCCAACAGGCAGTGGCAACCCATTCCAGTATTCTTGCCTGGAAAACTCCATGGACAGAGGAGCCTAGCAGGCTATAGTCCATGGGGTCGAAAAGAGTGGGACATGACTGAGTGACTAACACTTTCACTTTCAACAGGCACACGAAAAGATGCTCAACATGGCTAATTCGAGAACTGCAAATCAAAACTATAACAAGCTACCACTTCATACCGGTCAGAACGGCCGTCATTAAAATGTCTACAAATAACATGCTCCTCATAGATGTCTTGGGCCAGGTCCCCTCATCCCTTGATTGGGAACTTTGCTTAGGCCACAGCCTTTTCTTGAACCTCTGACCTCAGATCTCGTTCCTGTCCTTGTCCTTCCCAGAATGACTAAGACCCAACCCCAAGAGTGTGCTTTTGGCTGGGCTCCTCCATCGCCCCTTTCACATTCCCAGACGTAAGGTGTGCATCCCCTTCAAGTGACATGGGAAGGCATGGACAGCACCTGAGGGACCCCTGTGGTCACACACGAAGCTGCAGGGCAACCTCCTCCAGCCTCAGGAACCCCCTTCCAGGAGACAGGAAGGTAGCATCCTTCTCTTCGGCCCCTGCCTTCCAATGTAGGGGCAAGAATAGCCTGAGCTATAATGGCCACTCTCTTGCTCTTGAAAGACCAACATAAGTTTCCTCTTCCCTCCTTTCTTCTCTGGACCCCAAGCCTCAGACCCTTGGCCCCTTTAGCAGTGGAGACACAGAGGCATAAATTGACTACCAGAGAGCTTCAGCTGGCTGTTTGCTTGTCTTCAGAAACCTGTGATAGCCATGCCTGATTCAAATACTTCTGACTGCCTCGTGTATTTTAATACCACCTGGATATTAGTTGTTCAATTCATATCTGTTCAATGAATGGCTGAAAAAAACGAACCAATGTTTTAATAAATAAATCAATCCATTATTTTGTCAGGTTAGTCTCTGGGGAAACATGCTAAGCCTCCTGTATTAGCCATTAATGCTGTTACCATATGAGCAATCTGTGGTCAAAACTGTTTTCTTGGTCCATTCAAAATTGAGAGGAAAAGGTACATTTTTTAGGGTGCACCTCACAGCCAGAAATCCAAATGCCTTTCCACGCGTCTGGATGGAGAAGCACCTCACGTCACAGCTTTAGGTGCTGGTGGCTGGGCTCACCACCTGGCTTAGATACCGGCATTTAACTTCAACCGTTTCTGTTTTCCTGCATGCTTTTTGGTCTTCTTGTCTTGAGACTTCTGCCACCAAGTCTTTCCATTCATTATAAAAATATTGTATGTGATGTCTGCCGGAGAACGTCTAAAAGAAAACACACAGAAGCTGTACTCCACAACTAAATATGTAGCAATTCCTAAGGTCTATTCCCTGGGAGGCAACAGAGGCTGACATTTCTGAGCGGGGAGGAGTCTGAGTACTACCCGTCAGGAAGGTGTGTCACATGTGAAATTCATTTTGCCTCTGGGAATTATGGAGCCTCTGGAAATGTCCCCCCCCCGACCCTCAACTTTCTCATAACCAACCCAGGCTCTTCACAGCTTTGCTTCTTGTCTTTGGAATGGAGCCGCAGCCTTCACTACTTCTTTTGATACTTCTGAAAGACCCAGGAGGGAAATGGCGAATCTGATGGACAGGCCCCGGTCAGAACCATGAAACGGGTCAAGTTATTCCCAGGAGCTCTTTAAATCTTCTCTCTTAACATTTGCCATATTCAGGGCTCCTCTTTCACTTCAAGGGACCCACTGCTGGGTGTGAGGTGGTGGTGGTTGGCCTGAAAGGGTTATTGGTCCTGGGAGCCTTGGCATTTTAAAGGACACTTTTAGGGAAAGCGATGCCATTGTTGTAGGGAAATGTAAATACTGCAGTGATGGGGGCGGGTGGGGTCACCACACACCATGGCCCCCTTTTCCCTGTGGACAGGCTCAGTATCCAACACAGTGGTGGGCAGGACCTGAGCGGCCCTAGGGAGCTGATCTTCCCCGTGTGTGTCCCAAGGGATGCAGACTGAGGCAGATAATTTCGAGGTACCGTTACTGCAAATGCATAAGGTTGTAAACCCTTTGTCACGCCTGCTTCTGGTCAGAGCCACTGTGCTTGAGCTCTCCCATCAGGGGGATAACCAGGGATTTAACAGGTAGCACAGGAGGAAACTGACTAGTCAAGACAGCCACAGTTGGAACACAGTCCTGGAGGGTTCCCTGATGTGCCAGACATTAATCCTTCCTTTGCTGGCTCATGGGGAACTGGGAAGTCTGGGGAGGTCCCTGGGAAGGGGCTATTTACCAACCAGCAGCGGCATATTTCAATATTCTAACAACCAGCGCTGCTGCAGGAGCGTGAGCTAGCTGAACGTCAGCCGTCTTCTCATCTTCTCCGGAGCCTCCCTCCCCACAATCCCGGAGCTGGGCCTTTCCATTCCTTTCTACCCCCACGTTCCTGTTTTCTGACCTTTCTGCCAGAGGCTGTCCCGTCTCCTCTTTCAGTGGCCCTCAGTATAAGAATCGGTGTGGCCTGATCTGTGGTGGCCTTCAGAGGCCAGGACGGCCCAGACCAGGAAACCCCAAACCCAGCTGTGCATCGGAACCAAAGGCAGGGTGTCCAGGACGCACGCCAACCAGTGCGGACACACAGCCAGGCTCGGAGGCCCCGCCCTCCTCCGGATCCGGGGTCAGAGGACACTCCGGGCCGACGCCGGCACAAACACCTGTGGGCTCCTGGGAGGAAGGCGGGCCCTGAGAGCCACTCACAGTGACTGTTTCTTCCTGATGTACATGACCAGTGCCAGCAGCAGCAGCCCCGTGGCCGTGACGATTCCCACCACTGAGACGGCAGCGATGATGATGTTCTTCTGGAGGAACTGCAGAAGCTGTGAGCACGGCATGCCCCTGCTCGGAATATCTATGTGAGAAGACACAGAGCCGAGTCAGCAGACAGCGGCCGTCCCATACACACCCAGAGCACAGCCTGTTGGTTCTGCTTGGGGCCCAGATGAAAACCTCAGCTGCTGGCTCCAGGAGTCCTCTTGGGGAAGAAATGGGCTATGTTTAGGGAAAGACATTCATGACCTCTTTGGGGGTGAAGGTGAGATGCTGAGTTATCGAGGAGCCAAGCGGCCGGTTTGGAGGAGGTGAGGAAGAGAAAAAGGTGAGAGTGAAGACGGAGGGAGGAGGTAGGACCACCATAGGAGGTCAAAGTCCTGCTGCGATGGCTTTTAAGAAAGACAGCCCAAACCATAGAAAAGGAGTGAAATAATGCTGGTCCCAGCAGCATGACTGGACCTAGAGGTGATCACAGTGAGTGAAATAAGTCAGACGGAGAAAGACAAATACCACATGCTACCACTCACATGTGGGATCTACAAACAATGATACAAGTGGACTGATTTACAAAACAGAAACAGACTGAAGTAGAAAACAAACTTTTATGGTTACCAAGGCGGGGCAGGGATAAATCAGGAGTTTGGGATTAGCAGGTATACACTATTATATATGAACTACATAAACAACAAGGCCCTACTGTGTAGCACAGGGAACTATATTCAATGTCCTATAGCAAACCGTAGTGAAAAAGAATCTGAAAAAGAATATGTGTGCATGTGTGTGCGTGCGTGTGTGTGCGTGTGTGTATATATATATATATATATATATATATATATATATGTTTATATCCTGAATCACTTTGCTGTACACCAGAAACTGGTACAACATTGTAAATCAACTATACCTCAATCAACAAAAAAAGAAAAACAGAGTCAAGTCTTTAGTCCGAGGCTTTCACAGGGCAAAGATACAGTCTCTTCTCTGCTGCCTGCCACTCCCAGCTTCAGGAAATTCTGCCATGCACACTATCTGCCTTGTGTGTGTGTGGGTTTGCGGGAATTTCATGACATAAGGCAAGCATGATGCCAAGCTCTTTCGACTCTTGAGGACTTGCAGAAAGCTTGAGGGTAGATTTGGAATGTCCCTGCATGTGGGCTGGGGTCTACAAGGCAATCTTAGCTAGAGCTCAAAGGAAGGTGTCCCAGCTGACACTGGGGACTCAGAGCTTCGGTTACCCCATTTGTAACGTGACCCAAAACAGACACAGGAACCAGGGAAATGGGGCACAGAGGTAGAGTGATAGGAGTCAGATGTGGAGAGCTGCTGAGGGGAGCTTAGTGATGCAGGCAGGAGGATGCTGGCCAAGGGCCTTCTTGGGATACAGGGAGTCAACTGGGGCACCGCCAACTCCCTACCTTCATCAGCTGTATGTCAAAAGGCAGCAGCAGCAAGCAGCTCTAAGGGCTCTGCTGGAATGATTCAGCATTTAATCCCTGAGAGTTAGGAAGTGACAACCAGCTATGATTTTGATAGTGGGTGGCTATGTGAAGGGAGTATCCTGGGCTTGGTACCAGCACACTGCCATGATGGGTAAGTTTCTATCCATTCTGAATGGACCCAGCTCAGGCTATCCAAGGTGAAGATCAAGGACTAGGTTAACCTTTGGCATGTAATCCCTCCTGCTTGTTAGAAAGCATCAGTGCTCAGTAATGTCAAGGACTGTGAACATGATGCCTATGTTATGAGTGACCCTAGCTGTGTAGAAACAACATCAGAGTAGCATCTTTTTGAAAGTGAAAGTGAAAATGTTGCTCACTCAGTCATGACCGACTCATGCGACCCCACGGACTATAGAACACCAGCTCCTCTGTCCATGGGATTCTCAAGGCAAGAATACTGGAATGAGTTGCCATTCCCTTCTCCAAGGGACCTTCCCAAACCAGGGATGGAACCCAGGTCTCCTGCATTGCAGAATTCTTCGCCATCTGAGCCACCATGGAAGACCATCTTTTTGAAAGGGTAGGGGCAAATTCTTGGAGTTAGGGACTTCCGTACCAGTCTAGTGATTAAAACTCTGTGCTTCCACTGCAGGGGGCACTGATTCAATCCCTGGTCAAGGAACTAAGGTCTCGAATGACTCGTGGCATGGCCAAAAGACAGATTTTTTTTTTAATTTCCTGGAGTTAATTCAATTCATAATTTTAACTGCTGTCTGTATGCTTTTGTGAGTAAATTAAAGGTGTGCTGACATTTAGTCTGTTCCATTAAAATACCATGAAAGGCAAACAGATGCCTTCTGAAGACATCCATACTGAGGCATCTTTTTTAGCTCATGCTGTGCAGATTATTATTAATACCTGGACTGACTGCTTCTTGAAGTGTCCCCTTATTGATGGTCGTTGACTGCGTATCACTCACATCCCTGTTGAATAGAGAGGATTCTTGATCCCTCTGCTCCTCTGCAATGTGATCTGCAAAACACAAACACAAAACATGTTCATCTGAAAACAACCAGCAGCCTCTGACTAGTTCTGTTTTCATGATGAAAGTAAATGCCTCCAGAGTCAAAGTGAGGAGTCAGGAGAAAGGTCAAAATGTACATCAGTGTTTTGGGATTTTTAAATTTATTCATTTTTGGTTGCACTTGGTTTTAGTTGCTGCATGTGGGCTTTCTCTAACTGAGGCACACAGGCTCCAGAGCGTGCGTTGTTTATTTTTTTAATCTAACACATTCCTGGATAGACCCAGGCCGTGGTTCTCACTCTGGGGTGTGCATCAGAATCACCAGGAGGCCTGTTAGAACAGAGACTGCTGGGCACCACCCTAGAGTTTCTGATTCAGTAAGTTTGGGGTGTGGCACCCCAAGTGATGCTGGTGCTACTGGTCAGGGACCACACCTACAGGACCTAGCAGGAGCCTTTCGACTAGCTGCCGAGCCTCTCTGACCCCAGGGTCGACTGGTATAAAACAAGAGATAATAAGACCTATCTCCCTGATAGTATGATGTTCGTGAAAACAATTCATAACCACAAAGTACTATTTAAAAAATGTTTCTTGAGGTATGTGGCCAAGATGGTAGAATAGGAAGACCCTGAGCTCATCTCTTCTCACGAGCATGACAAAATTACAACTATTTACAGAACGACCATCTATGAGAATGACCTGAAGACCAGTAGAAAAGATTTCCCACAACTGGAGATGTAAAGAAGGAACCATGGTGAAACAGGGTATAATCAGGACCTACTCCGCAGGCAAGGTGATCTGCAAACAGGAGGATAATCACAACCGTGGATATTCTCCCCAAGGAGCAGGGGTTCAAACCCCACTTTGGCCTCCCTAGCCCAGGGCTCCTGCACCAGGAAGATGAGCTTCCTGGCTTTGAAGACCAGCAGGGTTTGCAAACAGAAGAGATAAACAGTTGTAGAAAACCACGGACTTCCCTGGCGGCCCAGTGGCTAAGACTCCACGCTCCCAGTGCAGGGAAGGCAAGGTGGATCCCTGGTCGGGGGCTGGATTCCACATGCCACAATTAAGAGCTCGCCTGCCACAACTAAGACCTGGTGCGGCCAAATGAATAAATATTAAAAAACAAACAAAACAAATAAACAAAAACCAACAGAGACTCTGCTCTTATAGAATACACCCAAAATCTCAGTCCCAGCACAGAGGCAATAATTTGAAAGGACTCTGGTCAGAGCCCCTTGCTGATCTCAGAGAGGCTCCCAGAGAGGGAGGACGCAATAGGGACCCCCCTGAGAACACGGACGCTGGCATAGCCATTTTGGGGGACTTGCTCTTCCACAAGGACTCTGGGACTGGCAAGCACCATCGTGGAGTCTTTGAGTCCTCCCTCTAGTCTATCAGTGCTGGGGGCTTGCCTGCCCACCATTGGACTGGCACCAGTCCCAAAACTCCTGGGCTCTGCAGCCAGCCACCCCAGGACCCAGTGCTGCAACACCAGAGGGCCCGGCAGGGCCTGGCAGCCAACTAAGTCAAGGGCCAACCTCATCTACCAGCACCCACAGTAGCCAGCCCTGTCACAACAAAAGAGCCCATCAAGCCCACAGAGCAGGCACTGCTAGAGCACATAGCTTGGGAGACCATAGGGAAGTGGGCTGTGGGCCCCCTAGGAAATCTCATACATAAGGCCACTTCTCTAAGAAAAGGAAACATGACTGATTTACTTAACACTTAGAAATAAACACAATTATGTAAAATGTGGAGACATATGAAGATATTTCAAACAAAGGAATAAAACAAAACCCCCAAAGACCTAAGCAAAGTATAGAGAAGCAACCTAGCAGATAAAAAAGGTCATGGTAGGATCATAAAGATGCTCAGTGAACTTAGGAGAATGATGAACAGTGAGAAGTTTAACAAAGAGTCAGCAAATATAAAGAAGAAACAAACAGACTTGAAGAATAATAACTGAAATAAAAAATACACTAGAGGGAACCAACAGTACATTAGGTGATACAGAGGAACGGGTCCACAAACTGGAAGATGGAGGGGTGGAAATCACCCAAGCTGAGCATAGAAAGGAAAAAGAATTTTAACAAATGAGGATAGCAAATTAAAAAATATAATATGTTCATATGTTATATTAAATAATGTTCATATGTTATGTTAAACTGAATATAATATGTTAATATATTAATGTTAATGGAGAAAAGACAATCTCTTTAACAAGTGGTGCTGGGAAAACTGGTCAACTGCCTATAAAAGAATGAAACTAGAACACTTTCTAACACCATACACAAAAATAAACTCAAAATGGATTAAAGATATAAATGTAAGACCAGAAACTATAAAACTCCTAGAGGAATATATAGGCAGAACACTCTCTGACATAAATCACAGCAAGATCCTCTATGACCCACCTCCCAGAGTAATGGAAATAAAAGCAAAAATAAACACATGGGACCTAATTAAACTTAAAAAGCTTTTGCACAATGAAGGAAACTCTAGTCAAGGTGAAAAGACAGCCTTCAGAATGGGAGAAAATAACAGCAAATGAAGCAACTGACAAAGAATTAATCTCAAAAATATACAAGCAGCTCATACAACTCAATACCAGAAAAATAAACGACCCAATCAAAAAATGGGCCTAAGAACTAAACAGACATATCTCCAAAGAAGACATACAAATGGCTAACAAACACATGAAAAGATGCTCAACATCGCTCATTATCAGAGAAATGCAAATCAAAACCACAATGAGGTACCATCTCACGCCAGTCAGAATGGCTGCGATCCAAAAGTCTACAAGGAATAAATGCTGGAGAGGGTGCAGAGAAAAGGGAACCCTCTTACACTGTTGGTGGGAATGAAAACTAGTACAGCCACCATGGAGAACAGTGTGGAGATTCCTTAAACACTGGAAATAAAACTGCCATACGAACCAGCAATCCCACTGCTGGGCATACGCACCCAGGAAACCAGAATTGAAAGAGACACATGTACCCCAATATTCACTGCAGCACTGTTATAATAGCCAGGACATGGAAGCAACCTAGATGTCCATCAGCAGATGAATGGATAAGAAAGCTGTGGTACATATACACAATGGAATATTACTCAGCTATTAAAAAGAACACATTTGAGTCAGTTCTAATGAGCTGGATGAAACTGGAGCCTATTACCCAGAGTGAAGTAAGTCAGAAAGAAAAACACCAATTCAGTATATTAATGCATATATATGGAATTTAGAAAGATGGTAACAATGACCCTATATGTGAGACAGCAAAAAAGACACAGATGTAAAGAACAGGCTTTTGGACTCTGTGGGAGAAGGCAAGGGTGGGGTGATTTGAGAGAATAGCATTGAAACACATATATTACCATATGTGAGACAGATCATCAGTCCAAGTTCGATGCATGAAGCAGGGCACTCAAAGCCAGTGCACTGGGACAACCCAGAGGGGTGGGATGGGGATGGAGGTGGGAGTGGGGTTCAGGACGGGGGGACACATGTACACCCGTGGCTGATTCATGTCAATGTATGGCAAAAACCACCACAATATTGTAAAGTAATTAGCCTCCAATTAAAATTAATTAATTAATTTTTAAAAATAAAGTAAAATAAAATAAAAATATTTCCAAAAATGAGGATATGTTAATATATTAATATGTATGTTAAATAAAAAATATTTTAAAAATGAGGATATGTTAATATATTAATACATATGCTAAAAAACATTTCAAAAAATGAGGATAGTAAATTTTAAAATATAACATGTTAATATATTGTGTCAAATTAAATATAATATGCTAATATATTAATGTGTATATCCTTCTCCAAGGGATCTTCCCAACCCAGGGATCGACTCAGGTCTCCCACATTGCAGGCAGATTCTTTACCAGCTGAGCCACAAGGGAAGCCCTTAATATATACTAATGTGTTTGTGTACACTAAGTCATGTCCGACTCTTTGCAAATCTATGGACTGTAGCCAACCAGACTCCATGTCCATGGGATTTCCCAGGCAAGAATACTGGAGTGGTTTGCTATTTCCTTCTCCAGGGGATCTTCCCAACCCAGGGATCAAACCCAGGTCTCCTGCATTGCAAGCACTGAGCCACCAGGGAAGCCTGGAATATATTAATATGTATATTAAATTAAAAAATGTTTCCAAAAAATGAGGATAGTTTAAGAAACCTCTGGGACAACATCAAGAAAACTAACATTCACACTGCAGAGAACAAGAAGGAGAAGAGTGAAGAACGGGGCAGGGAACTCACTTGGAGAAATAATAGCTGAAACTTCCCCAATCAGGGAAAGGAAACAGGCATCCAGGTCCAAAAAGCACAGTCTCAAACAGGATGAATCCAAAGAGGTCTGCGCCAAGATCTAAAGTGGCAAAAATTAAAGATAAAGAATATACTCCAATAAAAAGAATTTTAAAAGAAAAAAATAAAGAGGAAACCCACAAAGCAGCAAGGGGAAAAGCAATTTGTCATGTATAAGGAAACTCCCATTAGGCTATCGGCTGACATTTCAGCAGAAACTTTGCAGACCAGAAGGGAGTGGCACGACGTTCAAAGTGGTGAAAGGAAAAAACCTGCAACCATGAATAGTCTACCCTGCAAATATCACTCAGATTTGAGAGAGAGATAAAGAGTTTTACAGACATGCGAAGGCTGCGCTGAAGCAGTTTTACAGGAAAACTTAGAGGGACATCTCTAAGCGGGGAAAGAAAAAAAAGACCACGACTGGAAATATGAAAATTACAAAAGGAAAAATCTCATTGGTAAAAGCAAACATATAGTAAGGTAGTGGAATAACCACTTATAAAGCTAGTAGGAAGGTTAAAAGACAGAAGTAGTAAAATCATCTACGGCCACAAAAAGTAAGGATACACAGAACAAAAAGGTGTAAAATCTGACGTCAAAAACGTTAAATATGGCGAGGATGCAGGAGTGGAAATGCAGGACTATCAGAATGCATTCGAACTTAAGAGATCATACTCAATGGTGAAAAGCTGAAAGAATTTCCTCTAAGATCAGAAAAAGACAAGTATGCCTACTCTGTCCACTTTTATTCAGCACGGTATTAGTCCTAGCCAGAGAAACCAGACAAGAAAAAAAAAAAGAGGAATTCAAATAAACAGTTGGAATCTACAGATTCAATGTAATTCCTATCAAAATACCAATGGCGTTTTTCAAGGAATTAGGACAAATAATTCTAAAATTTGTATGAAGAAAAGAATGAAATATTGCCATCTGTGGCAAATGGATGGACCTAGAGATTATAATACTAAGTGAAGTAAGTCAGACAGACAAAGACAAATATTATACAATCTCACTTGTATGTGGAATGTAAAAAATAATACAAATACACACACACACACACACACACATACACACATACAAACACACACACAAACACACATACAAACACACACACACAAACAGAGGAGTGAAACAGATGAGGGAGATTAAGAGGAACAAACTTCCAGTTATAAAATAAACATGTCACGAGGATGTAATGCACTGCACAGGGAATATAGTCAGTAATATTGTAGCAACTTCGTGTGGTGCCAGATAGCAACTAAACTTGAAAAGTGTGAGTTGCTCAGTCACGTCCGGCTCTTTGCGATGTCATGGACTATAACCTGCTAGGCTCCTCTGTCCATGGAATTCCCAGGCAAGAATACCTGAGTCGGTAGCCATTCCCTTCTCCGGGGTATCTTCTCAACCTAGGGATCAACCTGGGTCTCCTGCGTTGCAGGCAGATTCTTTACCGCTTGAGTCACCTGGGAAGCCCAATAACTAAATTTATGGTGATCATTTTGTAATGTATAAAAATATTGGAATACTATATTTTATACCTGAAGCTAATATGATATTTTAAGTCAATTATACTTCAATTTTAAAAAGAATGTTTCTTGAATTGCAAGGGCAATGCAGAAGATTAAATACACCCAAATATTCATTTATTGGTAGAGGGACCACAGAATGGTTTAATAGAAACAGACAGGGTTGAAAATCTACAGCTAACTCTGCAGATGAATCTGTCCAGGAAGTATGTGATAACAGCCTCACATGGTTAAATTATTTCTGGAGAAAGAAAGAAACTTGTTCTTTATTCAATTTGGCTTAGAAAAAGAGAGAAAATGTGCAGATTGATATGACTGGTAATTACTTGACTTTGGAAATGCCAGCTTGTCCAATCAGAGTTGAGAAATTAACCACTACAGACAGAAAACTCTGGATAACATAGATTTAATCTACTAAGGGGTTGTGTTTGCCTTGCTCTTCCATAGCGTTGTTTAAAAAAAAAAAAAGATGGACTTGCCACTTAAACACAAATTTTGACATTCCTTGTCTCTGTAACACAAAAACAAAAAGCAGAATCAGGAGCCACAATCTACACTTATCACCAATATGGTCATAAATTCTCATTTACCTGACGATCTTCGGAGAGTTTGGGAGATGTTTTCCACGTGTGGTGGATTGTGATTCTGATCATCTGCTGGATTGTTTTCTGTGAGACAAAAAATAAGCACGATTACCAAGGTTCGCCAAATACAGTCAATTTTCAAGCTCTATTTCAGCTTTAGAAAGCCATTATCTGTGAGAAAAGCAGCAATCCATTACAAGAGCAAGTACAAGGAACAACCCCCTCTCCCCCTGCCCCACGGGCCGCATTTCCACGGTGGAGACTTGATCCAAGCTGTCCATCAGTAACATCCTAGACCTGGTAAAAATCATCTTGAACGAGCCCAGAACCAAGAAATTTTGGCTTTGTTCTTACGGAAAAGCTGAAGTTTTACATCTTTAGAATTTCTTTGGGTTTCGTTTGTTTTACTCTCAGGAGGCTCTCGCATAGAAATGAGCCTTTGCTTGTGTTAACAATGTATTGCTACACTGTTATTGAAGACTAAACTCACTTCAGTGCAGCTACTACTAATCATTAAGGGCGTGAACTCTCCACAGACCTGGGCACACTCTTTCCAAGACACTTCACTTCTCAAAAGGATAATTTCTTCATCCCTCTTCCTAGCCAGCTGTCTTACTTTTTACCATTAATTCTGGTTTTTTGAAAGGTCTGCTAAGGAAGAGATGCGGACAGTGTGGTCTGGGATTTCCTGGTCCCCACAGAGTAGCCCAGAGTGGCTCCTGGCCTCTCAAGAGGGGTCCAGTCAGCCTCCTTTTCTTGTGGGGTGTCACCTTCTCCACTGTCCGCAGGGGCTCCTCAGACCCCTTCTTTCTTCACACCCCCCTACTGGAAACACCTTAGGAAGCAGACCTGCTTCTCGTTTGACCTTCCAAAGTCCCATGCAAGTACAACCGAAAACACTTGTTTAGGTGGCAGGGAGTGTGTGGTGCTAGGTCTCTGCTGTGGCACAAGGGCCTCTCTCTAATTGTGGCAAGCAGGCTTAGATGCCCCATGGGCATGAGGGATCCCTGCCCCAACCAGGGATAGAACCTGAGTCCCCTACATTGGAAGGAGGATTCTTCACCGTTGGACCACCACACTTCAGTTCAGTTCAGTCGCTCAGTCGTGTCCGACTCTTTGCGACCCCATGAATCGCAGCACGCCAGGCCTCCCTGTCCCTCACCAACTCCCAGAGTTCACTCAGACTCACGTCCATCGAGTCAGTGATGCCATCCAGCCATCTCATCCTCTGTCATCCCCTTCTCCTCCTGCCCCCAATCCCTCCCAGCATCTGAGTCTTTTCCAATGAGTCAACTCTGCATGAAGTGGCCAAAGTACTAGAGTTTCAGCTTTAGCATCATTCCTTCCAAAGAAATCCCAGGGCTGATCTCCTTCAGAATGGACTGATTGGACTTCTTGCAGTCCAAGGGACTCTCAAGAGTCTTCTCCAACACCACAGTTCAAAAGCATCAATTCTTTCGAACTCAGCCTTCTTCACAGTCCAACTCTCACATCCATACATGACCACAGGAAAAACCATAGCCTTGACTAGACAGACCTTTGTTGGCAAAGTAATGTCTCTGCTTTTGAATATGCTATCTAGGTTGGTCATAACTTTCCTTCCAAGGAGTAAGCGTCTTTTAATTTCATGGCTGCAGTCACCATCTGCGGTGATTTTGGAGCCCAAAAAAAGAAAGTCTGACACTGTTTCCACTGTTTCCCCATCTATTTCCCATGAAGAGATGGGACCAGAAGCCATGATCTTAGTTTTCTGAATGTTGAGCTTTAAGCCAACTTTTTCACTCTCCTCTTTCACTTTCATCAAGAGGCTTTTTAGTTCCTTTTCACTTTCTGCCATAAGGGTGGTGTCATCTGCGTATCTGAGGTTATTGATATTTCTCCCAGCAATCTTGATTCCAGCTTGTGTTTCTTCCAGTCCAGCGTTTCTCATGATGTACTCTGCATATAAGTTAAATAAGCAGGATGACAATATACAGCCTTGACGTACTCCTTTTCCTATTTGGAACCAGTCTGTTATTCCATGTCCAGTTCTAACTGTTGCTTCCTGACCTGCATACAGATTTCTCAAGAGGCAGGTCAGATGGTCTGGTATTCCCATCTCTTTCAGAATTTCCCACAGTTTATTGTGATCCACACAGTCAAAGGCTTTGGCATAGTCAATAAAGCTGAAATAGATGTTTTTCTGGAACTCTCTTGCTTTTTCCATGATCCAGCGGATGTTGGCAATTTGATCTCTGGTTCCTCTGCCTTTTCTAAAACCAGTTTGAACATCAGGAAGTTCACGGTTCACATATTGCTGAAGCCTGGCTTGGAGAATTTTGAGCATTACTTTACTAGCATGTGAGATGAGTGCAGTTGTGTGGTAGTTTGAACATTCTTTGGCATTGCCTTTCTTTGGGATTGGAATGAAAACTGACCTTTTCCAGTCCTGTGGCCACTGCTGAGTTTTCCAAATTTGCTGGCATATTGAGTGCAGCACTTTCACACCACAGAAGTCCCTAAAACATTTTTTAAATACCTTCAATTATAGCAGGTTTCTGTCCAGGAATTATTAATGACACTTATTCTCTTACTAGCTGTGAGCTTTTGGAAGACAAAAATGCCCCCTCCAATCCCCAATTCCTGGCACAATGCTGACCACTGAGAAGGAGAGTAATGCTGCTGCTGCTGCTAAGTCGCTTCAGTCGTGTCCGACTCTGTGCGACCCCAAAGACGGCAGCCCACCAGGCTCCCCCATCCCTGGGATTCTCCAGGCAAGAAGTCTGGAGTGGGTTGCCATTTCCTCCTCCACTGCATGAAAGTGAAAAGTGAAAGGGCCGTCGCTCAGTCATGTCCGACTCTTAGGGACCCCATGGACTGCAGCCCACCAGGCCCCTCTGTCCATGGGATTCTCCAGGCAAGAGTACTGGAGTGGGGTGCCATTGCCTTCTCCCAAGGAGAGCAATAGGTAGGTCTTAACTGAGATTGCAACTGCAAGCAACCTCGTGAAAGACACTGAACCAGAGCCACCAGTTATACCTGTCTTGTTGGCCCAGACTGTAGTTATTTGAAGGCTGAAAAGCACTGGAGGCTCTGCTTCCAAGATGGCTCACACAGCTGTTGGCAGAAGGTCTCACCTCTGCACCAGCTGTAGGCAAGAGGACTCAGCTCCCCATCACAGGGGACCCCTTAGAACTGCTGGAGTGTCCTTACAACATGACAGCCAACTTACCCCCAGTCAATCCCAGACACAGCCAGGCGGAAACCCCAATGTCTTCCATGGCCTAATCTCAAGAGTGGCCCATCACTTCTGCCATATTCAGTCATCAGAGGCAAGTCACTACGTTTAGCCCACAAGCAAGGGAATGGAGATGAAGCTCCATCTTTTGAAGGGAGGGGTATCAAAAACTTTATGGACATATTTTAAAACTGCAGTTTTTGTGACTCTTTGTGACCCCATGAACTGTAGCCCGTCAGGCTCCTCTGTCCATGGGAGACAGTATTCTTCAGGCAAGAACAGTGCAGTGGGGTTGCCATCCCCTTCTCCAGGGGATCTTCCCCACCCAGGGATTGAAACTGCATCTCTTGTGTCTCCTATCACTGCTCTACCTAAAATCACAGTAAGAATGAAATTCCAAGAAAAACCGTTGCACAAAAAAGGAACATTCACTTGTGTCTATATAAATGGGGATGTTAATCAGCTGCCTCTGGTTTGGTGTAAGAATTGTGGATGGAGAGAAGTAACATCCTTACAGAGGCGTCTATACTCTGCAGGAAGCCAGGATCTAGGTATACAACCTGTACCATTAAGCAGAGACCCCTGAAGGATTCCCAAGATATTAGATTGAACCGCATGAAACCGGAGATCTTTGACAATTTTTGACCTGTAAAAACAGTACGTTCAAATGATTCAACTTAACATTAGAGTCCCAAGGGAAGTTTTCTAGTCTACATATTTCTTCTAATTTTGAGACTCCTAGAAACCCAACATTAAGGATTAGCAAGATAAATGTGATGATCAATTTGTAATGTGATCCTTTGTTTACAAAGAAAATACAGAATTGGCTTCACACAAAGTTTAGATCGATCACTGCACACCTTGGGGATCTGGGAAAAGAGAGGAAAATAAGTCCATTTTGTACTTAGAAAGTGGTCAAACATCCAGTCAAGCTCTTCTCAAGGAGAAAAAGCAATAAAGCTGATGATCGATCGATAGTTTTAGAGGTGATGTCATTTTTGGTAATACACAAAAGTTGAAATCTACCAACAGGACCAGTAGGGATATGCCGCAAATGTCTGGGGGGCGGCACATTTTTCCCAGGGGACCAAGTTTAATTGGGCACCAGGGACTCCTGTGTCATAACAGGGAGGCAGCAAGTGCTCACTGTCAGGGTCTGCATCTGACAGTTCTTTCACATGGCAATCAGTTGAAAGGAAAACGCTGCCCTCACTGTTCTCCACTGGTAATGTTTCCAGCAGGGGGAGCCCACTCAGCAGAAGACAGAAGGAGGTCCTGGCCTGGGGATACTGGGCAGCTAGTCTAGTGAGAAAATGTAAGGACTCGAGCAATGGCAAATCACTGCTCAGTGTCGTGTCTGTGAAACTCTTTTACCTAAAAGTTCTTCGAGGTGTCCTTAAAAGGGACCCTGGGTAGTCATTTCACAGAAAAACAGGATGACGTGGACTGTGTCGATAAGGCCACTCTCGCCCAAGTGTGGTCCTCAGCACAAAGACATCCTCTCGCTGCTTTCCAGTGGAGACCCAGGTACCAAAGAGATGCCCGACCATATCTAATTTATGACTATCAAGCAATTTACAGAAGGAAATGTGTAGGGCAAATTCAGGGATATTAGAACTATTTATTTTAAAGAGAATTCTGTGGTAAATCGATCTTCGATAACCATCTAAGCCAATGGTTCCAAATGCCAGGGGCTGGTGTCTAACCAACTATAGCCAAGTCACTCAGAGAATATGAAAAGATGTGCAGAACCAGGACTCCACTTCTAGAGATTCCTGGTCACTTCTGGAAATAAGATCTCCCGGAGAAGGAAATGGCAACCCACTCCAGTATTCTTGCCTGGGGAAATCCCATGGACAGAGGAGCTTGGCGGGCTACAAGTCAGGGGATCACAAAGAGTCCAGACATAACTGAGCCACTAACACTTTCTACTTTCTGGAAATAAGGATTTTTTTTTTTTTTTTTGGCAGGGGGAGGTGGGGGCGGCATGTGGGATCTCAGTTCCCTGACCAGGGATCAAACCTTCATCCCCTGCATTGGAAGTGCGGAAGTCCTAACCACTGGACCACCGGGAAAGTCCCAGAAGAAGGATATTGAGCAAGCTCTTTCCGTTCCACAGCCTCTTCCCTGTGGCTGATGCATAGTTGGGATTGGGAACCACTGACCTAGTTTCTATTTCTGCACCCAGGAAAGACTACAGAGTTGCCAGCTCAGACAGTGACATATTTAGCCTTTTTTGGTTTTGATTCTTTCTTGGCTGCACCATGCAGCTTTTGGGATCTTAGTTCCCTGTCCAGGAATTAAATCTGTGCCCCTGCAAGTGCTGAGCCTAACCACTGGACTGCCAGGGGAAGTCCTTATTTTTCCTTTTAAATCTTTAAATCTGTCAAGGGAAGAAATGCTGCGTGGGATTCTAGCTCCTTATCCTGTCTTTATCCCGTTTTGCGTTCATCCTAATTGGATCTGAGATGAGTCTGCTCATCCTCTGAAGGATCGAGAAAGCCCTCCGGGTACCGCTTCCAGGAAGTGCTCAGCCCCTCACTAGCCCTGCCCCCGAGGTAGAGGAGGGACTTCACTGCTAAGTTTGGGAGGATTCAGGGGCTTGTGACTGGCTCCTTTCTCCTTCCCTCTCTCTCTAGCTCTCTGCCTCTGTCTCTCTGCAGAGAGCAAACATTTTGATCTACTCCTCTATGCTATGAGTTTTACAAAAGCCACATCTCTCGCGGAGGGGAACTGGAGAAGGCAAGGGTATCCCAAACCTTAGCAGTGGTCACAGCACTCTTCCTGGTTCCAGGGGAAGCACCCCATCAGCCAGCCAAGTATTCCTGGAGAAGATGGTCTGAGCTCCATCTGCTGGAGCTTCAGCTTAGTGTCACACTCTGTTCTGAACTTGGGCAACGGGAAGAAGAGGTATCACTTATTGACCCCTAACTCCAATTTTATCCATCTGCATTTACCGTTATTGGACATTCTGCCTGTGCTGTCAAAGAAAAATTCTGGTTCATGAGAATTCCCATCAACAGTTGCTCCTGTGATGATGAAACACATGAAAAAAATTGAAAAAAAATTATCAGTATATCCTTAAAAGCACCTCAGGCCCCTATTTTCAGTGTTTTTTTAAAAAGGATTTTTCATATTATTTTCCATTATGGCTTATCACTGGATATTGAATACAGTTTCCTGTGCCATACCGTAGGACCTTGTTTTTATTTATCCTCTATATACTAGTTTGCATCTACTAATCCCAAGCAGCTCCCAATCCAGGGAGCTAATGCAGAAAGCAAATGCTAACGCTAATGTAGAAAGCAAATTGTACTTGGAATGTGTGTTTGGAAGTTTGTATGTTATTGTGGAGAGAAGAACCAGCTAGTTGCTGAGTGCAGAGGCCATGGGAATGGAACCTCAGAAATCGAAGTTCACATCTTTATGCAAAAATTTCAACACAGCACTCACTCCTCTGCTGCCAGGCCCTGCTGACAGTTTCTGACACACAATTCCGTCCTTGTGACCTGTGATCTGCCTTAATCCTCAAAGTGTTCCTTCAAAATAATAATGTTATGAAGCTGCTTTACACTTTTGTTATTTCTACAGATGTCCCTAGGGCAAGTGATTTTTGTCCTTGATCTTATCCATGGAATGAGGCTCTAACGACTGCACCAGCTCTCACCCAGGCCTGGGATTACCCTCAAGCCATGTCACGCACGTGGAAGTATGAAGCGTGTTCAGCAAAAAGTTAGAAACAGGTAAACCCCATTTGCAATTCCAGTCTCTGCCCTCTGAACAGCCTCCAGAAAGTAAGAACTTGTCTGGCCCATGAACTTGAGGGATTTGCCCCAAATAGGGGGATAGTCACGCTTTCATCTCGGAGGTTTATAGAGAGAATTTCAGACAGTTCTTTCCTTCACATCTCAATTTGTCTTTGCCGCACAAGTAGCTATTCTAAAGAACGGTAAGATGATAGCACAGTGCCTCCAACACAGAATATAAGCCAACAGAAAAACACACACTTAAGAGTTTTAAGCATGTATACTTGCTTTCTTTTGTGTCTCTCTTTGTAATTGATCTGCCAGCTGCTGCTCTTGTTTCTTCTAATGGAACTTTGGAAAATACTTGCAGTAGAATTTCATCTCAAGAGAAGTAAATAAAGGCGTATGAATATCAGCAGTGGTGTTATAATGTTTTGTAAAAAAATTTTACAATTTTTCTCTCTTAATACAGTGAATAAATAATACAAACTCAACAAATATATGAAATTACACTCTCAAAGTCTTTCTGTTAGAAAGGGAACTTCTAATGATATAAATCATTTCTGAAAAATTGTGATTCCACTAGATGTCCTGGGCAGTAAAAATTGTCCGCTAAAGATATGTGGCTAGAAACTTTCTCCCAAATCTCATAATATGGAGTCATAATTTTCCTTCTTATTCTTGTTGTCATTTTGACCCACCTCTGACACTTTCCCCAGGACAGCACATAAAAATGGGTGAAGTCTGGAGGGTAAAAATAAAGCAGAATAGATCTTTAAGCCAGAAAAACCTCTCTGTGTATAAAAAGTTTTTTAAAAGAAATCTGTTTATAAACTGTTCCTAACTTTTCATGTTACAGTTTTTTTTAATATATGCACTTCTTTCCATTTTTAGGGCTTCCCTAGTGGCTCAGATGGTAAACAATCTGCCTGCAATGCAGGAGACCTGGGTTCAATCCCTGGGTTGGGATGATTCCTTGGAGAAGGGAATGGCAATCTACTCCAGTATTCTTGCCTGGAGAATCCCATGGACGGAAGAGCCTGGTGAGCTACAGTCCATGGGGGTCACAGAGTTTGACACGACTGAGTGACTAACACATTTCACTTCCTAAATTTTTTATTTATGTATTTTTGACCGTGCTGGGTCTTTGTTGCTGCTCATGAGCTTTCTCTAGTTGCAGCGAGCAGGGGCTGCTCTTTGGTGTGGTGCACAGGCTTATCACTGCAGTGACCTCTCTTATTGTGGTGCACAGGCTCTAGGGCATGCAGGCTTCAGTAGTTACAACACAGGTTTAGTAGTTGGGGTGAATGGGCTTAGTTGCTCCATGGCATATGGAATCTTCCCAGAGCAGGGATCAAACCCACGCTCCCTGCGTTGGCAGGTGGATTCTTATCCACTGCACCACCAGGGAAGTCCCCTTATTTTTTAAACAATATTTATTTATTTGGCTGCACTGGGTCTTAGTTGCGGCAGGTGGATTCTCTAGTTGTGGAGCATGGGCTTAGTTGCTCCTCAGCGTGTGGGACGTTAGTTCCCCAACCAGCGACCAACCCATGTCCCATGCATAGCAAGGCAGATTCTTAACCACTAGACCACCAGGGAAGTCCCTCTCCTTCCCTTTTAAAAGTTTCCCGTCTTCTACTTTTCCCTGGGGACAGCAGCTTTGTCTGTCCTTCTAGGTTGACTTTGCAAAGCCACAGAAAATAGTTATCACAAATTCAGTTTATTTTGTGTATATTCTGAATCCTTTTTCAAGAGCTATTGGTACATTGGTGAGGGGTCTACTCACCTGATGGCCTAAATGCTTACAATAAGGATGCCAAGTTTAGCCATCACATTCACTCATTCAAGATGATGAGTTCTCACAGCCCCTTCCTTGATGAATGCAATGACCTACCGGCTCCTGAACGATTGCTCAGAGAGACTGGCAAGTTTACTGGTGGCTCACCAATGCCAAAATCAACATTGGCCTGGCAGTGGGCATGTCAGTCGACCCAAGGGGGAGATGGGACCCCTCCAAACTCTGCACCAGACACCGTCTTCAGATGCACCCACTCCCTTTTCACACATGCGGGGCTGGATTCAGAGACACAGGGGAACTGCTAAGAAGAGAAATGTGCTCTCATTCCTAGATGGGAATTTCTGAAAGCCTGGATACAGTGACTCCAAGAGCTATCTGCATCTACTCAATCCTTCAATCATGGTCACTTACCAAGGATCAATTAGCCAGACTTATTGATCCTTATCTCACACACGAAATAAGGGCAAACCTGGAATTCCTGAAATGCTTTATCTGCATCAGTTGAGATGATCATGTGGTTTTTTATTTCATTCTTTTAATGTATAATAGTATGTTACATTGATTGATTGATTTTCCTATGTTGAACTGTTTTGGTGTTGGTTTAGTTACTAAGTCACGTGGGACACTTGTGACCCTGTGGACTGTAGCTGGCCAGGCTCCTCTGTCCCTAGGATTTCCCAGACAAGAATACTGGAGTAGGTTGCTATTTCCTTCTCCAGGGGACATTCCCAACCCAGGAATCGAACCCACGTCTCTTGCATTGGAGGAGGATTCTTTACCTCTGCACCAGGGAGCCACCAGGGAAGCCCGAACTGTTCTAACTTCCAGGAATAAATCCCACTTGGTCTAGTGTATAATCCTTTTAATAGGATTATATTCTGTTTCCTAGCATTTTGTTGAGGAATTTTGCATTTATTTTTTTGCATTTATATGGACAAGTGATATTGCTCTGTAGTTTTCTTACAGTGTCTCTATCTGGCTTTGGTATCAGGGTAATACTGGTCTTTTAAAATGAGTTAGGAAGTTTTCCCTCCTCTTCAATTTTTCATTGTTTCATTTTCATGTATTTGTGCATTTTCCAATTTTCTGTTATAAATTTCTAGTTTCATTCCAATGTGATCAGGAAAGATACTTTATATGATTTTAATCTTTTTCAATGTATTCAGGAGTTGTTTTGTGGCCGACATATGGTCTATCCTGGAGAATATTACATACGAAATTGATAAGAATGTATTTTCTGCTGTTGTTGGGTAGCATGTTCTGTATAAGTTTGTTAGGTCTAATTAGCTTATAGCAGGGAAGTATTCTATTTTTTATTGATTATCTAGTCTTATCTATTATTTAAACTTGGATATTAAAGTTTCCAAGTATTATTGTAGAACTATTTCTTCATTCAATTCTGTCCATTATTGGTTCATATATTTGGGGGCTCTGTTGCTGTGTACATATGTGTTTGTAACCGTTATGTCCTCTTTCTGTACTGAAATTCTTATCAATATATGTGCTTCCTTGTCTCTTGTAAACATTTTTACTTGAAATCTATTTTTTTAGCCATTCCAGCTATATTATTTTGGTGAATATTTGTATGGAATACCTCCTTCCATTGTTTTACTTTCAACCTGTTTGTATCCTTTTACCCTGAGTCTCTTGTAGACAGCAAAGAGATCCTTTCTTTCTATCCAGTTTGCTACTTTGCGCCTTTTAATAAGCATCTAATTCATTTACATTTAATGTGATTACTGATCAGGAAGAATTTACTAATGCCATCTAACTATTTGTTTCCACTTATATATTTTTCATTCCTCAGTTCCTCCATTACTACTTTTCTTTGGGAGTTCTTTGGTTTTCTGCAATGTTACATTTTGATTGCACCTTCATACCTTTTTCTGTATTTTTAAATTTTCTTCATATTTACCTCGAGGCTCGCAATTAAGATGTTAAACTTATAACAACCTAGTTTAAAGTACCAACTTAGTTTCAATAGCATACAAACACACTGCTCATATATTAATACATCTTTATCCCTCCCCTTTTATGTTGTTATTATCCTAGATTACATCTATGGACACTGCATGCCTATTAACATAGATTGTTATAAATCTTGTCACAAACATTTGTTATAAATCTATTACATACATTGTTTTACCCACTTGTCTTCTAAATCATACTAGAAAAAGAGGAAAGTCACAAACCAAACCAAAATGACAATAACATTGGCTTCTAGATTTACCTATATAGTCACCTTTACCAGCGTTCTTTATTTTTTCCTTATGGCTTTGAGTTACTGTCTAGTATTCCTTCATTTCACTCTGAAGCACTCTCTTTAGTATTTCTATCAGGGCAGATCTCTTAGCTTATGTTTACCCAGAAATGTCTTGATTTCTCCTCCATGATCAAAGAATAGTTTTGTTAGATACAGAATTCTTGGGGGACAGTACTTTTCTTTTAGGACTTCAATTATGTCATATCTCTGCTTCTGGCTTCCAAGATGTTTGTGTTGAAGTCAGCCATTAATCTTATTGAGGTTCCCTTGTACATAATGAGTCGCTTCTCTCTTTGATGCTCACAAGATTCTCTTTGTCTTTTGGTTTCAACAATTTGACTATAAGGTGCTTTAGCGTGGTTCTCTTCCATTTACCCAGCCCGGAGTTTGTAGAGCATCTTGGATGTGAATAATCATCAGATTTGGGAAGTTTTATTAGAGCATTGCTTCCTGACATTTTTTGTCTCTTGCTTGCTTCTACTTCTGGGACTTCTAAGGTGTATTAATGTATGCTGGTATTCTTGATGGTGTCTCATGGTCTCTTGTGCTCCATTTATTCATTTCATCTTTTCCTCTCTCCTTCTCAGACTGGATTATTTCAAGTGTCCCAGGTCAAAGTTAAGGATCCTTAATTCTGCCTGCTCAAATCTGCTGTCAAATCCCTCCAGTGAGTTTTTCATTTCAGTTACTGTACTTTTCAACTTCAGATTTCTATTTGACTCTTTTTTATAATTTTATTTGCTTATTGATATTCCTACTTTGTTCAAACATTGTTTTCCTGATTTCTGCAAGTTATTTGCCTATCATTCCCTTTACTCATTAAACATATGGAAGACAGTTGATTTAATATCTTTGATGAATAATTCCAACTTTTAGGCTTCCTCAGGGATGAGGTCTATCCATTTCTTTTTTTTTTTTTCACCCTGTGAATGGGCCATTCTGTCCTGTTTATTTGTATGTTCTGTAAATTTTTTTGTTGAGAGCTAAACACGCTGAGTATTATATTTTGGTAAATTTGGAAATCTACTTCTCCCAGTCCTCAGGGATGGCCAGTTTCTGCTTTCAAGGGCTACAGCCTTAGCTGAGCTAAGGCTTAGTTTGGCCTCTCTGAACTGTTCTGGCAAAGTGTGTATTCCTTACTGTGTCTGGGTTCTGAGTTTCCAGCTCCCTATGTCTGCTGTCACTCAGTGACCTAACAAAGCTGGCCTTAAGTGTCTGTATTTCCAAAGGAGAAAAACAAAAACACCATCTCTTTCATCCCTGACAGAATTTTTTGGAAGCCTCTTCAGGTCATGAAAGTGAAACAACGATGAGTCTCGGTGCCAGCCCTCAGTGATCAAAGGCAGTGATCAACATACACTCAAGTTTTTGAAGGACAAGGTTCCCAACTGCCCATTCCGGCACCAGCAAGCACACTGAGAATGTGGGCTGCCAACCACCTGGCTACCTGCCATGGGGCTGGAGGGTGGAGAATGGTAGACTCTACATGGAACACTGAAAATCACTAAAATGTATTAGGCTCTTCAGGACAATGCAAGTGTTCAACTGATATCTTATGACTTTCATACATTGGAGAAGGCAATGGCACTCCACTCCAGTACTCTTGCCTGGAGAATCCCATGGATAGAGGAGCCTGGTAGGCTGCAGTCCATGGGGTCGCTAGGGGTCGGACACGACTGGAGCAACTTCACTTTCACTTTTCACTTTCATTCATTGCAGAAGGAAATGGCAGCCCACTCCAGTGTTCTTGCCTGGAGAATCCCAGCGACGGGGGAGCCTGGTGGGCTGCCATCTATGGGGTCGCACAGAGTCGGACACGACTGAAGCGACTTAGCAGCAGCAGCAGCTCCAAATTAGTTGCTTAAGATAGTTCTTCCCAGCTCAGGTGTAGCTTTGGTTAAGAGACGTATTCCTAGAACTTCCTACCCCCACCATCTTCAATCTGCTGCTGCTGCTGCTGCTGCTAAGCCACTTCAGTCGTGTCCAACTCTGTGCGACCCCATAGACGGCAGCCCAACAGGCTCCCCCGTCCCTGGGATTCTCCAGGTAAGAACACTGGAGTGGGTTGCCATTTCCTTCTCTAATGCAGGAAAGTGAAAAGCGAAAGTGAAGTCCCTCAGTCGTGTCCAACTCTTCAGGGACTGCAGCCCACCAGGCTCCTCTGTCCATGGAATTTTCCAGGCAAGAACACTGGAGTGGGTTGCCATTGCCTTCTACAATCTTCTATCTAGGCCTTGGTTTTTCTCAAATGTTACAGGGGAGCTTGGAAGAGATCAATAAGTACCAGACTAGAATCACCTGGAGAGCTATAATAATTACTGATGCAAACATCTCATCCCACCCCAAGTAACCTGATCACTTGTCTCTTTTTTAATGATCTCCCAGGAGATTCTCATGCTCAGTTAGGGCTAAAGACCTGGGAGAAAGTCTGTCTCAGCCTCAAGGCCTTGCCATCTCTAACATGTGCAGAAGTCACCCGGGGACTTCATCCAGACTGGTGTGACGCAGCTGGTCCAAGCTGGGGTCTGACACTGCACTTCCAATAGCTCCCAGATGGTGGCCCTGCACTGCTACATGGGGCCTTCTTCAGGGAGCAGAGTCCTTTCAGCTAGCTCCCAGATGGCGGCCCTGCACTGCTACACGGGACCTTCTTCAGGGAGCAGAATCCTTTCAGCTAGCTCCCAGATGGCGGCCCTGCACTGCTCCCAGATGGCGGCCCTGCACTGCTACATGGGACCTTCTTCAGGGAGCAGAATCCTTTCAGCTAGCTCCCAGATGGCAGCCCTGCACTGCTACATGGGACCTTCTTCAGGGAGCAGAATCCTTTCAGCTAGCTCCCAGATGGCGGCCCTGCACTGCTACATGGGACCTTCTTCAGGGAGCAGAATCCTTTCAGCTGTTTATTTTCTATGTTTTGCTTAATTTCTTGAGATTCTGGCATCCAGGGAACCTGTTCTAGCCTCAAGGCAAAGCACTTTTTTTTCTCATCAAAGCAGCAGGGACAGGTTATCTGGGAGACCACCACAGATAAGCATGAGATTCTACAAACACAGCCTGACCATTTCACATGGGAGGGATACCTACCAAACAATTTAGCCAAATGTTCATCTCGCTTATTTGAACTCAGTGCAAAGTCGGTTTCTCTTGAGCTCTTTTGTGAAGGATAACCTATGGGAAAATAAAGCTTAGCTGTGAGTCAATCTTTTGCTGGATCTGTGTGTGTGATTCTTTTGAAATCGACACTCTCTTGGATGGTATTCTGAGAGGAGCATCCTGCACTTGGCCTGCCCTAGAGGGAGAGCACTGGACTTGGGTTCTGGTATGACATTTGAACACTGTTTGACCTTGGACAGTGAAGTTCTGTGGCATTTGACTTTCTCATCTGAGGCTGGAGGGAAAGATGTGGACCACAGGAGGGCTGTGGGAAGGAGGAGGAAATACACCCATGTGACCTTCAGACTCAGGGTGCTCGCCCCTCATCCCAACTCAGTGCTATTATCTGTGATGGATGACAGTAAACAGAGCTGGTTCCAAGCAAGGGTATGCTCAGTGCTCAGCTGTAGGAGGAAGGGAGGCAGATGGACACACGTCTCAGTGGCTCTTCAACCAAAACTCTCCCCTCCACAAGCAATGAGGCCAACAGTCAGTGTCTGACCATTCTGGAAATGTGATGCTTTCTTGCTTTGGAAGAACGAGAACAATCCTGCTGCATACTCTGCACTGATCCTCACTGTAGGTTTACACTTAGGAGGGGCCTGGGGGCCTGAGGTCATCCAGACTTGACTTGTTTGATAAACACAAGGAATTCCTGAAGTTGTCATTTGGGATTGAAAAAAATGAAGTTGCAAACAGTGATGGACTGGGTCAGCCATCTCCCCTAAGACAGTATGGATGGGTGTTAAGACTTCTACTGACCCACATGTGGCTACATCAAGGACATGAGCTAATTGTGCCAAAAGACTATAGCAACCTGTGGAAATTTTGAGCTATATTATCAAGCTTTTTTAATGAAGGTTGTGATGTCTCAGGGTCTGAACAGATTTTTTGATTCAAGATCAAGGTCAATCCTTTTCTTTGGCCCCTGTGGAGAGGGCAAACCTATCAGGGAGGCTATATTTGTGCCCTAATGAAGGTGTTTCAGGCCACAGAAGCCATCTATTCTGAATTCCGCAGAGCACTCATGAAGTGTCTGCAAGAATATGAACTTTTAACTCAAAACCAGCGATAACACCAGTTTTCTCATGGTTTCCTCATAATCTGCATAGCCATTGAGTAATCTGTGCACATGGCAACTTTCAACTCTACAAAGAAACAATTGATAGGAAGGCCTACCTCAGGCATGCCAAATGATTAAAGTATGATTACTATGATCCAGTGAATGACAAATGCCCATATCTCTGTTCATGAGACACTGGTGAATTACTAGGAATAGACACACTCAAGCACTTTCTAAAATGTGTTTAGCACGCAGTGTCAGTCAATGGCATAATAAGATATTGTGCGGGACACACCATCACTATTACACGGTACAAAATTCACTGATTTAATCATGTGGTTTATAAAATGCACCAGGAGGGGTGTTAGTTATAAAACAGGTTTGCCAACAGCTTTGCAATTTCAACATGGCATGCATGCCTGGCTTATTCCAATAAATATTACCTAAGTTTAATATTATCCTAATGCACATAGTGTCACCTTAAAGGATTTCTCAGTCCCTTGTCTGATTTGGGCTAATGTCCATGTTCTGGGCATTTGTGACCAGCTTCTTTCCCTCAGCTTTCGCATTTGAGCATCAGTGTGAACAGAGAAATCAGCTTGGCTTCTCAGTGCAAATGTTTTCCAGTGGCTACAATGGGGGCAGTGATGGGAAGGGATGTGGGAGGGCTTCCTTCTCAGAAGCCAGTGAGTGGAGCACATGCGCCCTAAACTATGAAGGGCTGCTGAATAGAGTCATTACAAATTCTACCAGAAATAAAGGACACCATTAGAAAGTCTAGTTCCTGTCCCCTGAACAGCCTCCAGAGTGAGAGAACCTGTCTGACTTTTAAACTTCAGGGATCACCCCTAAATACAAGGCGATTCATACTTAAGACAATAAATTCCATAGGCAGCGATTCTTTCTTCCATATCTCAATTTGTTTTTGCCCCATACCTACCTGGTTTAAGGAATGCTAAAATGATAGAGTAGTAAAAATAATACAATACAGGCACATCTTGAGACATTGCAGGTTGAATTATTCCAGACCACTTCAATAAAGCTAATGTAATAATAAAGCGAGTCACCAGGATTTTTTTCCAGTGTGTGTAAAAGTTATGTCTTCACTGTAATCCATTAAGTGTGCAGTAGCATTGTCTAAGAAAATCATGCACTTAATTTTAAAAAATTTCATTGCTAAAAAATACTAACCATCATCTGAGCCTTCAATGAGTTGTAGTAATAATATAAAAGACCACTGATTACAGACCACCATAACAGATACAATCATAATGAAAAAGTTTGAGATATCGTGACAATTACCAAAATGTGATGCAGAGACACTAAATGGGCTCGTGCTGTTGGGGAAAATGGCACCAAGAGACATGATCAATGAAGAGTTGCCACAAGCCTTCAGTCTGTAAAAACACAGTATCTGCCAAAAGCAGTAAAGCACAGTGCAATGATAAGAGGTCTGGCCGGTACATCAGCCTTTAGAAATGTGTGTACTTAGAGTTTCAAAGACATATACTTGCTTTCTTGCATGTCTCTCTTTGTAATTGATCTGTCTGCTGTTCTTCTTGTTTCTTCTAATGGAACTTTGGAAAACACTTGCAGTAGAATTTCATCTCAAGTGAAGCAAAGAAAGGTATGTTAATATCAGTAATCTGGGATTAGCATATTCTGTTCTGTAAGTACCTCAAGTAGTCTACAAATATGGTGAATAAATGATGCAAATGCAACACAATGCCTTGTCTTAAAAAGGGGAACTTGGTCTATCTAAAGCATTTCTGAATCATTGTGATTACACTAGATGGTTGATTTAGGAAACACTATCCTCTGTAAATATGCAACTACAAATTTTGCCCCGGATTTCATTATATTTAATGTCATAATTTTTCTTCTTGCTCCTGCTGCTGCCATTCTCCCCTCCTCCAAGACTGTCCCCAAGCTGTTCCTTTATAAAAACAAACTCTTCCCTGTTTCCACAAGATACACATCATTTTCTGCCACTGAAACCTAATGCCTCTCCCAGAAACCTTCTCACAGTGAGACCCTTTTTGGCACAGACCTAGAAGCAAATCCTGATTTTATTGTTTACCAAGATGTGATCTTGGGCAAATAACTCCACTTCTTTGAGCTTCTATTCCCTCACTGGAAGGATGGGCACATGATCATTTAATACATAGAATGTTTGTGAAAAGTAAATAAAACGATGTTTGTAAAAGCACTTAACAAATAAAATAATAATAATAAAAATAAAACAAATATAATAAAAAAATTAATAAATAATAAAAATAATAACAAATAAAAGCCAGTGTGAGGACCATGCAACAAAGGCCGAGTATTTGGAAACTACTGATCATCATCTTACTTATAAGAACCCCCGGGGCTTCCCTGGTGGCTAAGTGGTAAAGAACCCACCTGCTAATGCAGGAGACACAGGTTCGATCCTTGATCTGGGAAGATCCCACATGCCGCAGAGCAACTAAGCCCATGTACCACAACTACTGAGCCCGTGCTCTAGAGCCCGGGAGCCACAGCTACTGAGCCTAGGTGCCACAACCAACGAAGCCCGCGCACCCTAGAGTCTGTGCTCCGCAACTAGAGAAGCCACTGCAAAGAGAAGCCTGCACATCACAGCTAGAGAGTAATCCCCACTCTCCACAACTAAAGAAAAGCCCACACAGCAACGAAGACCCAGCACAGGCAAAAATCAATCAATCAAAAAAAAAAAAAAAGACCCCCCCTCAACCCCAATCAGCTAGTATTAATTGCTTGCTTTCTGCTCATTGGAACCCTGTGCAAGTGGAATGATATGCAGGAAGAAGAAAGACATAAAACACAAAGAAAACAAAGATGTTAGTATGTGACAGAAAAAAGAGATATCTGCCACAGATTCCACAGCATTCCATCACCAGCCACTTTCACCTCCTTTCATGCCTAATTATGATTAGAGCCAAAGGAACCAGACCTCAGAAAAACTCTTCCTTTCCATCCTCCCTGGCAGGAGGGAGGGCAGTGGGACATGCACATCTCCTCCAAAGACCCCTGGGACCCTGGAAGACTCTGAGACCTTCAGATGGAAGCAAAGGTAATGCTGGGGCTGCACTTCCACACCCCTTTACCTCCTGTCCTGGGAGCAGATATGGGCAGAGGACCTGACTGGATTTTTTCCCCAAGGAAGGCACACAGATGACCAACAGACATGTGAAAAGATGCTCAACATCACTAAGCGTCAGTGAAATGCACATCAAAGCCACAATGAGATATCACTTCAACGTGTCAGAATAGCTGTTGTCAAAAAGACAACAAGGGCTTCCCTGGTGGTTCAGTGGTAAAGAATCCGCCTGCCAATGCAGGAGACACGAGTTTGACCCCTGGTCGGGGAAGATTTCACATACCATGGAGCAACTAAGCCCGTGTGCCACAACTACTGAGCATGTGCTCTAGAGCCTGGGAGCTGCAACCACTGAGCCCACGTAGGCAACTGCTGAAGCCTGAAAGCTCTGGAGCCTGTGCTATGCCACAGTGAGAAGTCCCTGCTTACAACTAGAGAGTAGCCCCTGCTTGCCATAACTAGAGAAACGTCTGCACGCAGCAACAAAGATCCAACACAGCCAAATAAATAGATAGACAACAAACAGCAAGTGTCGGCAAGGATGTGGAGAAAAGGACCCTCATACACTGCTGATGGGAAAGCAAATTTGTGTAGTCACTACAGAAAAAAGTACGGGAAAAAATTAAAAATAGAACTACCATACAATCCAGCAACTCCACACTTGGGTATTGACCCAAAGAAAACAAAAGCACTAATGAGAAAAGATAAATGCACCCCTATGTTCATTGTCAAGACATGGAGACAACCTAAGTGCCGATCAGTAGATAAATGGATAAAGAAGGTGTAGTGTGTGTGCATACATATATACAGATTGTGCTCAGTCACTCAGTCGTGGCCAGCTCTTCAAGACCCCACGGACTGTAGCCCGCCAGGTTCCTCTGTCCATGGAATGTCCCAGGCAAGAATATTGGAGTGGGTTGCCGTTCCCTTCTCCAGGGATCTTCTCAACACAGGGATGGAACCTGTGTCTCCTGAATCTCTTGCGTTGGCAGGCAGATTCTTTACCACAGAGCCACCTGGGAAGTCCAAGAGTTCTCATGAAGAGAAAAAAAATTTTTTCTCTTTAATTTTCTATCTATGAGATGATGGATGTTCACTAAACTTATGATAATCACTTCATGATGCATGTAAATCAAATAATTATGTTCTATACCTTAAACTTATACAGCACTATGTGTCAATTATATCTCCATAAAAGTGGAAATGACATAAAGTGAAATGAAATACAACCTAACTTTACATATCGAGAAACTAGAAAAGGGGAATCCCCTGGCAGTCCACTGGTTAGGATTTAGCCCTTCACTGCCAGGGGCCCAGGTTCAATCCCCGGTCAGGGAACTAAGATCTGCAAGCCACATGGCACAGCCAAAATATTTTTAAATAATAATTTTAAAAAATGTTTTAAGTTACTAGAAAAAGAAAAACAAGGTAAGCCCAAAGTTAGAAGAAGAAAGGAAATAACAAAGATTAGAGCAGAAGTAAATGAAATAGATACCAGAAAAATAACAGAAAATTTTACCAGAAATAGGAGTCAGTTTGGTGAAAAGATAAACAAAACTGACAAACTTCTGGCCAACCCAACCAAGAAAACCATAGAGAAGACTCAAGATCAAAAGAGAGGAGACATTACTACTAATACAACAGAAATGCAAAGAATAATAGGAAATCTCTATGAACAATATATATCAACTAACTGGAACGTAGAAGAAATGGATAAATTCCTAGCAATAAACTTACTAAGACTGAATCATGAAAAAAATAGAAAATCTGAATAGACCAAATAATGAATAAGGAGACTGAATCAGTAATCAAAACCTTTCCAACAAAGGAAAGCCCAGGACCAGATGGCTTCACTGTTGAATTTTACCAAACAAGGAAGAAATAATGCCAATCCTCCTCAAAATTTTCCAAAAAATTTAAGAGGCAGGAACCCTCCCAAACTTATGTTATGAGGCTAGCATTATTCTGATACCAAAGCCAGATAAGAATACTACAAAACAAAAGCAAAACTATAGACCAGTATCACTGATGAATGAATACAAATGTCAAATTCTCAGCAAAATATTAAACTGAATTCAATGGCAAATGAAAAGGATCAAGCAAGGGGATTAAGTGGGATTTATCCCTGAGATGCAAGGATAGTTCAACATATGCAAATCAATAAACATGATATATTATGCTAATAGAATCAAAGACAAAAATTGCATGATCATCTCAACAGATACAGAAAAACCACTTGAAAAAACACATCATCATCCCACAATAAAAACACTCACCAAATTGTGTATGGAAGGAACATATCTCAACATTATAAAAGCTCTATGTGGCAAACACATAGCTAATACCATATTCAACCATGAAACGTTGCAAACATTTCCTCTAAGATTAAGAACAAGACAAAGGTGGCCACTCTTATTGTGCCTACTCAACATAGTACTGGAAGTCTAACCAGAGCAACCAGGCGAGAAATAGAAACAAAAGGCATCCAAATCATAGAAGAAAAAAGTAAAATTATCTCCTTTTTCACAGTTGATAGGTGGCGCTAGTGATAACCTGCCTGTCAATGCATCTGTGAGAGACACAGATTGGATCCCTGGGTTAGAAAGATCCCCTGGAGGAGGACATGTCAATCCACTCCAGTATGTTTCCCTGGAGAATCCCATGGACAGAGGAGACAGGCAGGCTACAGTCCTCAGGGTCGTAAAGAACTGGACACGACTGAAGCGATTTAGCATGCATGATCATATACAGAAAAATTCTAAAGACTCCACGCACACACACACACAACTGTTAGAACTAATCAACAAATTCAATACAGTTGCAGGATACAAAATCAACATTATGTTGCATTTCAGTACACTGACAATGAAATATCTGAAAAAGAAATATAGAAAAAAATCTCATTCACAACAGCATCACAGACAATAAAACATTTAGGAATAAACGAACCAAGAAGGTAAAAGATCTATCTATACAGTGAATAGTACAAGATTTTGATGAAATAAATTTAAAGACACAAACAAATTGACATATATCCTGTGTTGATGGATGAGAAGTATTAACATTGTTAAATTGTCCACACAACCCTAAGCCATTTATAGATTCAATGCAAGCCCTATCAAAATTCCAGTGGCATTTTTTCACAATCCTAAAATTCATTTGGAACCATAGAAGCTCTCAAATAGCGAAAACAATCCTGAGAAGTAAGAACAAAGCTAGAGGCGTCACACTTTCTGATTTCAAACTACACTATAAAGCTCTAGCAATCAAAATAGTATGGTACTATTATACATATTGACACAGAGACCAATGGAACAGAATCAAGAGCCAAAATAAGCCCTAGCATATACAGTCATCTCATATTTGACAAGGGAGCCAAGGAAAAGACAGTCCGTTAATAAATGGTGTTGAGAAAACTGGATAATCACACGCAGAAGAATGAAACTTGATCACTAACACCACTCACAAAATTTGACTCAAAATGGATTAAAGACTTAAACATAAGGAACTAAAACTATATAGCTGCTAAAGAACCACGGGGCAACTAAGCGCCCAAGCCACAACTAAAGAGAAGCCTGAGTGCCGTGATGAAGTGCTACAGCAAACAATACTGCATGCCCCAACTAAGATCTGATGCAGGCAAAAATTCATTCATTCATTCATTCATTTTTTAAAATCTAGAAGAAATCAGAGAATAAAAGTTTCTTGACATTGGTCTTGGCAACAATTTTTTGGATATATCCAAAGCATAGGCAACAAAAAAGCAAAAATTAGTAAATGAGACATCATCAAACTAAAAAGCTTTTGCACAGCAAAAGAAACCATCAACAAAATGAAAAGGCAACCTACAGAATAGGAGAAAATATGTGAAAATCACAGAGCTGTTAAGAGGCTAATATCCAAAATATATAAAGGGTTTATACAACTCAATAGCAAAAAAAATTATCCATCTGGCTTTTAAATGGGCTGAGGAATGGGACAGACATTTTTCTGAAGAAGACATACAAATGATGAACAGATACATGAGACAGTGCTTGACACCACTAACCATCAGGGAAATGCAAATCAAAACCACAATGAGATGCCACCTCACACCTGTTAGAATGGCTCTCATCAAAAAGACAAGACATAACAAGTGCTGACAAGGACATGTACAAAGGGGAATTCTTGTGCACCGTTGGTGGGAATGTAAATTGGTACAGCTGCTGTGGGAAGCAATATGAATGTTTCTCAAAAATTATAAATAGAACTACCTTAATTCAGTAATCCCACTTCTGGGTATACATCCAAAGAAAATGAGAACAGTATCTCAAGGAGATAGCTGCACTCCCATGTTCAGTTCAGTTCAGTTCAGTTCAGTCGCTCAGTCGTGTCCGACTCTTTGCGACCCCATGAATCACAGCATGCCAGGCCTCCCTGTCCATCACCAACTCCCGGAGTTCACTCAGACTCACGGCCATCAAGTCATTGATGCCATCCAGCCATCTCATCCTCTGTCGTCCCCTTCTCCTCCTGCCCCCAATCCCTCCCAGCATCAGAGTCTTTTCCAATGAGTCAACTCTTTGCATGACGTGGCCAAAGTACTGGAGTTTCAGCTTTAGCATCATTCCTTCCAAAGAAATCCCAGGGCTGATCTCCTTCAGAATGGACTGGTTGGATTTCCTTGGAGTCCAAGGGACTCTCAAGAGTCTTCTCCAACACCACAGTTCAAAAGCATCAATTCTTTGGCGCTCAGCCTTCTTCACAGTCCAACTCTCACATCCATACATGACCACAGGAAAAACCATAGCCTTGACTAGACGAACCTTTGTTGCCAAAGTAATGTCTCTGCTTTTGAATATGCTATCTAGGTTGGTCATAACTTTCCTTCCAAGGAGTAAACGTCTTTTAATTTCATGGCTTCAGTCACCATCTGCAGTGATTTTGGAGCCCCAAAAAATAAAGTCTGACACTGTTTCCACTGTTTCCCCATCTATTTCCCATGAAGTGATGGGACCAGATGCCATGATCTTCGTTTTCTGAATGTTGAGCTTTATGCCAACTTGTTCACTCTCATTACAGCATTATTCACAATAGCCAAGATACAGAAACAATCTAAGTGTCTATCAGTGGATGAATGGATAAAGAAGAGGTAATATGTTTTATACACACAACACAATAGAATATTGTTCGGCTATGAGAAAGAAGGAAATCCTGCCTTTTGCAACAGCCTGAATGGATTTTTGAGGGTATTATGCTAAGTGAAATAAGTTAGATAGAAAAACAAATGCTATGTGATCTCATGTATAGGTGGAATTTAAAAGTCGAACTCACAGAAACAGAAAGTAGAATGGTGGTTGCCAGGAGTCAGGGGTGGGGGAAATGGCAAGATTTAGGTCAGAGTCCAAACTTCCAGTGATAAGATGAGTATGTTTGGGGGATCTAAAATACAGTGTGGTCATTACAGTTAATAATACTATATCAGATACTTGAAAGTTGCCAAGACAGTAGATCTGAAATGTTCTCACCACAAAAAAAGAAATAGTTATTATGTGACATGATGGAAGAATTAGCTAACACTATGGTGTTACTGAATTTGCAATGTATAATGTATCAAATCATCACATTTACACCTTAAACTTACATGATATTATGTATCAGTTATAGCTCATAAAGCTGGAAGTGCATAAGGTGATTGTCTGTTTATGAACCTACATGGGAAATGGCTTACTATTAGTAGCACTGTTTGGGGGTAAAATGTGGTCTAACTTCAAACTAACAAGGTCAAAATAAACATTTGAAATCTAAATTGTACAAATAGGACTTCTCCGGTGGCCCAGTGCTTAAGACTCTGCGCTCCCAATGCAGGGAGCCCAGGTTCAACCCCTGGTCAGGGAACTAAATCCGTGTGCTGCAGCTGAGAGTTCGCCTGCTGTAACGCAGATGGAAGACTCCACATGCCACAGCTAAGACCCCATGCAGCCAAATAAATAGTAAAAAAAAAAAATATATATATATATATATATATACAAAATGGCTAATGTTTTAAAAAGAATAAGAAAATAAATTGGACAAATAAACTCTGAATAACATACATAGTAGGCACTGAATGAATGATTAAATATTTTAAAGCAAACAAAACAAAGAGGACAGATCTGCCTCCTGGTCTGTGTCCCTGAGCCACTCAGACACGAAGGAGAGGCATAAATACACAGAGACAAGCCCAGACACACCAACGCAGCCGCCCAAGAGCAACGAGACAAGGGTCAGCAGCATGTGGGAGAGGACAGTCAGCTCAGCCAAGGCAGCAGGGGATAGACTCGAGGTTGAGTGGCCTGCAGGAGAAAGCAGTGGGCCCTGTCCAGCAGGCTGAGCTCTGAATCCAGCTGACAACAATATTTAATAAGTTCCCCCTCAAGGTCTCTCCTGTCCATAGACATAAGGTATCAGTCAGATACGGCAGCCCCTACTTAGTCCCCACAGTTATTAAGTGTTAGTACTCTTTCATAGCTACATGTTGGAAATACATTAATTTCTCCTTCCCTTTTAAAAAAAATTTAATTGCAATATAGCTGATTTATAATATTGTGTTAGTTTCAGGTACACAGCAAAGTGATTCAGTTATACATATTTCTTTCAGGTTCTTTTCCATATAGGTTATTACAAAATATTGAATATAGTTCCCTGTGTGTGTGCTCAGTTGCTCAGTCATATCCAACTCTTTGTGACCCCATGGACTGTAGTCCGCCAGGGCCCTTTGTCCATGGAATCCTCCCGGCAAGACTACTAGAGTGTGTTGCCATTTCCTAGTCCAATAGTTCCCTGTGCTATACAGTAAATCCCTGTTATTTATTTTAATATATATTAGTGTGTATCTGTTAATGCCATATTCCTAACTTACAGGGTGTGTATATGTACATATATGGTGTTGTCTAGTTGTTAAGTCATGTCCAACTCTTTTGCAACCCATGGACTGTAGCCCGCCAGGCTCCTCTATCCATAAGATTTTCCAGGCCAGAATACTGGAGACGGAGAGGGTTGCCATTTCCTCCTCCAGGGGATCTTCCCAACCCAGGGACTGAACCCCCGTCTCCGGCATTGGCAGGCGAATTCTTTATCGCCGAGCCATGGAGAAAGCCCTTCAGTCATGGTCACAGACCATCGATCAATCAGCCAGACAGTGAAGATTTAATGAAGCTTCTGTAATAGCACACATGGGAAAAGGCCAAACTTAGAATTCCTGACATGAGACAGGAAAAACAATCCACATCTCGTGTAGACAGAAGTCCCCCTTCCCAGCTCCTAACCCAGAGGAAGCATCAACACTTACACACCTGGGAGCTCTTTCTCAGACCAGAGACGACTCTCAGTGTCCACTCATGACAACACAGCCGCCAGAGAGGAAAGATTTCTCTAGAATCTAGACAGCTTCTTTCAGCAGAGGACTGTGATTTTTAGTGTTTTTCGTCAGTCTCAGCTCTGCTAAAGATGACTTCCCTAAACCTCAGATTTCCTCAAATATTCAGTGAGAGGCTTGGAGTAGACCCGTAAGTCCCAGCACAGAATCCCTTGAAGAGCTTAGAAAACTACTCATGAAAGGGTCTCACCCCACACCAAGGAATCTGATCACTGGAGGTGGGCCTGGGTGTCCCTTTCTACCAATCTCCCCAGAGGATTCTCATGTGCAGTAAGGGCTGAGTACCTAGAAGGAGGATTATCTTAGCCGTGGGGCCTTGCCCATCCCTGTGTGCTGTGCTCAGTTGCGTCCGACTCTCTGTGACCCCATGGACTGTAGCCCACCAGGCTCCTCTGTCCATGGGATTTTTCCAGGCAAGAATACTGGAGTGGGTTGCCATTTCCTTCTCCAGGGGATCTTCCCAACCCAGGGATTGAACTTATGTCTCCTGCTTGGCAGATGGATTCTTTCCCACTGTGCTACCTAGGGAGCCCTGCCCATCCCTAACACAAGCAAAAATCCTCTGAACAGATGGACTCAGCTGGTCTCAGCTGGGGTCTGACACCGCATTTCCAGTAGAGTTCCCTGATGGGGGCCCTGCTACTGCTACATAGACCCTTCTTTAAGGAGCACAATCCTTTCCAACTATTTATCTTCAATGATTTATTTAATTTGAAATTAAATAAATCTTGAGATTCTGACATCTAGAAAATCTGTTCTAGCCTCAAGGCAAAGCACTTTCCTTCCCATCAGAGCAGCAGCAGGGGCAGGTTATCCAGGAGACCACCACGGACGAGCATGAGACTCTTCAAATACAGCCTGACCATTTCACATGAGAGAGGTACTTACCAAAGAGTTTAGCCAGTCCTTTGTCCAAAATTTTTGAATTTGATGAAGATTCAGCATTTGAACCTGTGGGGAAAATAAGCCTCAGCTGTGAGTCAGTATTTCACTTAGGAGCTGCATGTGATTCTTTTGAAATCGTCACTCTCTTGGATGGTATTCTGAGAGGAGCATTCTGCACTTGGCCTGCTCTAGAGGGAGAGCACTGGACTTGGGTTCTGGTATGACATTTGAACACTGCATGACCTTGGGCAGTGAGGTTCTGTGGGATGTGGTTTTCTCCTCTGAGGCTGGAGGGAAAGCTACGGACCACAGGAGGGCTGTGCGGAGGGGGAGGAAATTCACCAATGTGACCTTCAGACTGAGAATGCTCGCCCTTCATCCCAACTCTGTGCGATTATCTATGATGGACGACAGTAAACAGAGCTGGTTCCAAGCAAGGGTATGCTCAGTACTCAGTTGTGGGAGGAAGGGAGACAAATGGACACACGTCTCAGGAGATATTCAACAAAAACTCTCCCCTCCACAAGTAATGAGGTCAATGGGCAGTGCCTGACCATTCTGGAAATGTGATGCTTTCTTGTTTTGGAATAAAGGGAACAATCCTGCTGCATACTTTGCACTGATCCTGAGGATTTTGTATTTAGGAGGGGCTTAAGGGCCTAAGGTTATCCTAATTTGACTTGATAAATACAAGGAATTCCTGATGTTGTCATTCAGGATTGAAAAAATGAAGATGCAACCAGAGATGGACCAGGTCAGCCATCTCCCCTGGGACAGCATGAATGGGTGTTAAGACTCCTGTTGACCCACATGTGGCTACGTCAAGGACATGAATTAATGGTGCAAAAAGACTGTAACAGCCTGGGGAGATTTTGAGCTATGCGTGTGTGTGCTCAGTCCCTCAGTCATGTTCCACTCTCTGCGACCCTACAGACTGTAGCCCTCCAGGCTCCTCTGTGCATGGGATTTCTATGACAAGAATACTGGAGTAGGTTCCCATTTTCTCCTCCAGAAAATTTTCCAAAGTCAGGGATCAAACCCACGTCTCCTGCATTGCATGCAGATTCTTTACCACTGAGCCACTGTGGAAGCCCTTTGAGCACAATATCAGGCTTTTCTTTTTGGAGGTCATGATGTCTGTGACATACTTTCCTGATTCAAGGTCAGCCCCTTTTTCTGGCCCCTGCTGCTGCTGCTGCTGCTAAGTCATTTCAGTCGTGTCCAACTCTGTGCGACCCCACAGACAGCAGCCCACTAAGCTTCTCTGTCCCTGGGATTCTTCAGGCAAGAACACTGGAGTGGGTTGCCATTTCCTTCTCCAACGCATGAAAGTGAAAAGGAAAGTGAAGTCGCTCAGTCGTGCCCGACTCTTAGTGACCCCATGGACCGCAGCGCACCAGGCTCCTCCTTCCATGGGATTTTCCAGGCAAGAGTACTGGAGTGGGGTGCCATCACCTTCTCCGTCTGGCCCCTAAGGAGTGGGCAAACCCATCAGGAAGGAGAAACTTGTGCTTTAATGAAAGTGTTTTAGGGCACAGTGCCCAACCCCCTGACCCCGTTCTGAGTTCCACACAGTATTTATGAAGTTTCCTCAAGAATCTGAACTTCTACCTCATGGTTTCCTCACAGTCTGAAAAGACATTGAGTAGTATGTGCACATGACAGGTCCCCACTCTGCAGGGAAATTGCTGACTAGTGGTTAATAGTGCGTGGATATGATGGCTTTTTGGTGAATGAAGGGAACAAAATTTTTCCTCTTGCTGAGACAGCTGTGAATCACTAAGAATCACTAAGGTGGAAGTGTGAGTAAGCCCACGCATTAAAATATTTGTTCACAAAAACCCTTTACAGTGACTGTAGCCACAAAGTTAAAAGATGATTGCTTCTTGGAAGGAAAGCCATGACAAACCTAGACAGTGTATTAAAAAGCAGGGACATTAAAAAATAAAAGCAGAGACATCACTTTGCCAACAAAGATCCCTATAGTCAAAGTTATGGTTTTTCCAATAGTCATGTATGCATGTAAGAGTTGGACAGTAAAGAAGGCTGAGCGCTGAAGAATTGTTGCTTTCAAATTGTGGTGCTGGAGAAGACTCTTGAGAGTCCCTGGGACTGCAAGGAGATCAAACCAGTCAATCCTAAAGGAAATCAACCCTGAATATTCATTGGAAGGACGGATGCTGAAGCCGAAGCTCCAATACTCTGGCCACCTGATGCAAAGAGCTGGCTCATTAGAAAAGACCCTGATGCTGGGAAAGACTGAAGGCAAAAGAAGGAGCTGGCAGAGATTGAGATGGTTAGACAGTATGCGTGACTCAATGGATATAAATTTGAACAAACTAGGGGAGATGGTGGAGGACAAAGCAGCCTGGTGTGCTGCAGTCCATGGGGTCACAAAAAGCCAGACAGGACTTAGTGACTGAACAACAACAAGAACAAGAGGAGTTACTATCTTCCCTTTCCTTGAAGTCACCCCTGATTGACTGCTGTATAATGTACTTCTGTCCTTCATGACAGATGACACTGTTTTGTACTCTTGGTCTACTGAATTTTTGGAAAACAGTACTGTAGTTTCCTCCATCATAAGGATTGTGTCTACTGCTTTTCTCCACAGACCCAATTTCTTTACATTGAGAGAATGTCCCAGAATGTGGTCAGCCAATCAGTTTAGTAAATAGCACAAGTGCTTCCAATTGCAGTAAGATCCTAAAAGTAGAGCATGGAAATCTAATGTTCACTTTGAAAAAGCCACACTCATAAGATTTTCATAACAGCACTATTCAGATAGTCAAAAGGTGGAAACAACCCAAACGTCCATCAACTGATAAATGGATCAACCAAATGGGGTAAGTCCATGCAATGGAATATCATTCAACCATAAAAAGGAATGAATTCCTGAGGCATGCTACCATGTGGATGAACCCTGAAAACGTGTTAAATGAAACAAACCAGTCACAAAAGACCATATCGTGTGTGATTCCGTATACAAATACCCAGAATAGACAAATCCGTAGGACAGACAGTGGGTTAGTGGTTGCCAGGGGCTGTGGAAAACGGGGGATGGGGATTGGTAGCAAGTGGGTTTGATATTACTTTGGGGAGTGCTGAAAATGTTCTAAAATTAGATAGTGGTGGCTCACAACCCCATGAATATACACTGTAAAGGGTGTATTTTGTGTTATGTGACCAATATATCAAGCTGTTGTTTAAAGTACAGTGTGTGAATAGCCAATGGGAATTTGCTATAAAACTCAGGGAATTCAAACTCAGGCTCCAGGACAACCTAGAAAGGTGGGATGAGATGAGAAGTGGTAGACAGGCTCAAGAGGGAGAGGACAAATGTAGACTTATGGCTGATCCATGTTGCTATATGGCAGAAACCAACATAATGTTGCAATTATCCTTCAATCAAAGGTAAGTAAATTAAGAAAAAACAAAAACAAAAAATAGTGTGAAAATAATAAAAAATTTAAAAATAAAACATTGTGTGTGTGTATGAGGGAATAGACAAAACAAGATGTGACTGATTAGCACATATAGGTTCACTATATTAATACTAATCTCTCTCCTTTTGTACATGTTTGAATTTTTTGTTTGTTTGAAATTTTTCACAAGGAAAAGTTAAAATGTGCAAGTATGCTACTCTCGCACGGAGCTCTGGATTTTGAGTAATGTGCAAAGTTAGGAATACTGTTAACGTTTCTCCTTTCTCCTTTGCAAAGAATCCCTAAGATAAATCCGGGGAGGTCAAGCAGGTAGAGCGAGGAGAAACCCTGCGTTCACTCCAGCACCCATGGGAGGCGAGCGCCGTCTCCTGCCTGACTCAGGCTCACGGTGAGTCTTCACCACGCGCATCTCCACCCGCCACAATACACCTCGGGTGGCGCCTCTGGTCAGATGGAAAGGTGGGGGCGGGGGGGGGTGGCTCTGCACCTTGCCAGTAATCCAGGAAGAGAACAAAGAAGAGGGCCTCTGCTTCTCTCTTCTTTGCCATAGTCTGTGTACCATTACAGAGGAGCAATCTCCCAAAACACTTCAGACACAACAGCCTTTAACTCCAGGATACTTCAGAACCCAGTCTGTGACGTCACGCCCGGAAACGGAAGCGAGGGGCTGGGCAGGTGCACGGTGGGAAGGAGGGGGCGGTGTCTATGGGCCAGGACCGGAAAGGGAGAGGCCGCCGTAAGGCAACAGCCTCTCCCCTCACTTTCCTGGGCTCTGCACTGCCTTCCTTCATCCCCAGGCACCGCCTCCTGGAGGCAACCAGAACTCTTCTATTGCAACTGACAAAAACTCAATTAAATCAACTTAAATGAACTGCAAGTAGCTAGAATAGCCAGAAAAATCTTAGGACAAATCAACATATCACATTACAAAAGTATCGTTATTTATTGCATCACATAATAGAATTGTTGTTGTTCAGTCCCTAAGTCGTGTCCAACTCATTGCGACCCCACGGACTATGATACACCAGGCTTCCTTGTCCTCCACTATCTCCTGGAGTTTGTTCAGGCTCATGTCCATTGAGTCCGTGATGCTACCTAAATCTCATCCTCTGCTGCCCTCTTCTTTAACACAAGTATAGCACCAAAAATGTTATAAATAAAAATATAAGTTGATGCTGTCACTCATATGTCACTATTTCCCCTATTACATTTCATAAGATTAAAGTATTTCCAAAGGGGGAAAATGTCTTTATATTTTAGCACCTTTAACTGTACTTTTCCTTCCTGTATTTTCATTATACACTGTGTCCTACAAGTTATGTAGCCAGTCCTGCTTTGTATGCAGTGACAGGGTGAAAGAAATCTGAGGAGGGGATGGGATGGAGGGAGAAGTTACAGAAAAAGTTATAGAGTCGAATTCTGAGTAGCTCAGATGTACTGGATTGTTGGGGCTGCCCTAACAAAGTTCCACAAAATGGTGAGGTTAAACAACATCAGTCTATTATCTAACAATTCCAGGGACCAGAAGTCTGAGACAGAGTTTGTTCTTTCTGAGGCCTCTCAACCTGGCTTGTAGGCAGCTGTCTTCTCCTTGTGACTTCCCTCCACAATCATCTGTGTCCAAAGTTTCTCTTCTTATAAGGACATCAGTCATATTGAATTATAGTCTACCCTAATGCACCTCATTTCTGAACTACTGGTGGTTAAGACATCAACATATACATCTGGGGTGGGGACAGAATTCAACCCATAACAGGAGGTAATTGAAGCAGCAAAAATGTTACTTCCCTAAAATATCTTCAAGAAAAACAAAAACAACAAAAATAACATATACCACAACACAAAACTCACATCCTCAGCATAACTGGAAGACAGAACATGTCCAGCTTCAAATTCCGGTAAATGTAAAAAGAAGTCCTAAGCCCAGGCACTGATTCTCTGGCTTCTGCTACATGTCTTGGTGGAGAGGAAACACAATGGCCCCCAAATGACCTAAAATCTCCTGTAGAAAGAGAACACTCACCCTATGAACGCAAATGCTGCAAGTATGTCCTGCTTCAGTTCAGTCGCTCAGTCGTGTCCAACTCTGTGACCCCATGGACTGCACCATGCCAGGCCTCCCTCTCCATCGCCAACTCCTGGAGTTTACTCAAACTCTTGTCCATTGAGTCGGTGATGCCATCCAGTCATCTCATTCTCTTAAGTCCCCTTCTCCTCCTGCCCTCAATCTTTCCCAGAATCAGGGTCTTTTCCAATGAGTCAGTTCTTTGCATCAAGTGGCCAGAGTATTGGACTTTCAGCTTTAACATCAGTCCTTACAATGAATATTCAGGACTGATTTCCTTTAGGATGGACTAGTTGGATCTCCTTGCAGTCCAAGGGACTCTCAAGAGGCTTCTCCAACACCACAGTTCAAAAGCATTAATTCTTCTGCGCTCAGCTTTCTTTATAATCCAACTCTCACGTCAATACATGACTACTGGAAAAAACATAGCTTTGACTAGACAGACCTTTGTTGGCCAAGTAATGTCTGTGCTTTTTAATATGCTGTCTAGGTTGGTCATAACTTTTCTTCCAAGGAGCAAGAGTCTTTTAATTTTATGGCTGCAGTCACCATCTGCAGTGATTTTGGAGCCCCCAAAAATAAAGTCTGTCACTATTTCCACTGTTTCCCCATCTATTTGCCATGAAGTGATGGGACTGGATGCCATGATCTTAGTTTTCTGGATGTTGAGTTTTAAGCTAACTTTTTCACTCTCCTCTTTTACTTTCATCAAGAGACTCTAGTTTTTCTTTGCTTTCTGCATAAGAGTGGTGTCATCTGCATATCTAAGGTTATTGATATTTCTCCTGTCAATCGTGATTCCAGCTTGTGATTCATCCAGTCCAACATTTCTCATGATGTACTCTGCATATAAGTTAAATAAGCAGGGTGACAATATACAGCCTTGACATACTCCTTTTCCTATTTGGAACCGGTCCATTGTTCCATGTCCAATTCTAACTGTTGCTTCTTGACCTGCATACAGATTTCTCAAGAGGCAGGTCAGGTGGTCTGGTATTCCCATCTCTTGAAGAATTTTCCATAGTTTGTTGTGATCCACACAGTCAAAGGCTTTGGCATAGTCAATAAAGCAGAAATAGATGTTTTTCTGGAATTCTCTTGCTTTTTTGATGATCCAACGGATGTTAGCAATTTGATCTCTGGTTCCTCTGCCTTTTCTAAATCCAGCTTGAACATCTGGAAGTTCACAGTTCACATATGTTGAAACCTGGTTTGGAGAATTTTGAGCATTACTTTACTAGCATGTGAGATGAGTGCAACTGTGCGGTAGTTTGAACACTCTTTGGCATTGCCTTTCTTTGGGATTGGAATGAAAACTGACCTTTTCCAGTCCTGTGGCCACTGCTAAGTCTTCCAAATTTGCTGGCATATTGAGTGCAGTGCTTTCAAAGTGTCATCTTTTAGGATTTGAAATAGCTCAGCTGGAATTCCATCACCTCCACTAGCTTTATTTGTAGTGATGTTTCCTAAGGCCCACTTGACTTAGCATTCCAGGATGTCTAGCTCTAGTGAGTGATCACACCTCGTGATTATCTGGGTCATGAAGATCTTTTTTGTATAGTTCTTCTGTGTATTCTTGCCACCTCTTCTTAATATCTTCTGCTTTTGTTAGGGCCAAACCATTTCTGTCCTTTATTGTGCACATCTTTGCTTGAAATGTTCCCTTGGTATCCCTTAATTTTCTTGAAGAGATCTCTGGACTTTCCCGGTCCATTGTTTTCCTTTCTTTCTTTCCATTGATCACTAAGGAAGGCTTTCTTATCTCTCCTTGCTATTCTTTGGAACTCTGCATTCAAATGGGTGCATCTTTCTTTTTCTCCTCTGCCTTTTGCTTCTCTTCTAGTCACAGCTATTTGTAAGGCCTTCTCAGACAACCATTTTGCCTTTTTGCATTTCTTTTCCTTGGGGATGATCTTGATCCCTGCCTCCTGTACAATGTCATGAACCTCCATCCACAGTTCTTCAGGCACTCTATCAGATCTAATCCCTTGAATCTATTTGTCACTTCCACTGTAAAATCGTAACGGATTTGATTTAGGTCATAGGTGTTGGAAAAGACTCTTGAGAGTCCCTTGGGCTGCAAGGAGATCCAACCAGTCCATCCTAGAGGAGATCAGTCCTGGGTGTTCATAGGAAGGACTGATGTTGAAGATGAAACTCCAAACTTTGGCCACCTGATGCGAAGAGCTGAGTCATTTGAAAAGACCCTGATGCTGCGAAAGATTGAGGGCAGGAGGAGAAGGGGACGACAGAGGATGAGATGGCTGGATAGATGGCATCACTGACTCAATGGACATGGGTTTGGGCAGACTCAGGGAGTTGGTGAAGGACAGGGAGGCCTGGCATGCTGCGGTTCATGGGGCTGCAAAGAGTCGGACACAACTGAGTGACTGAACTGACTGACTGACTGACTGAATGGTCTAGTGGTTTTCCCTACTTTCTTCAATTTAAGTCTGAATTTGGCAATAAGGAGTTCATGGTCTGTGCCACAGTCAGCTCCCAGTCTTGTTTTTGCTGACTATATAGAACTTCTCCATCTTTTGGCTGCAAAGAACATAATCAATCTGATTTCAGTATTGACCAGCTGGTGATGCCCATGTGTAGAGTCTTCTCTTGTGTTGTTGGAATAGGGTGTTTGCTATGACCAGTGCATTCACTTGGCAAAACTCTATTAGCCTTTGCCCTGCTTCATTCTGTACTCCAAGTCCAAATTTGCCCGTTATTCCAGGTATTTCTTGACTTCCTACTTTTGCATTCCAGTGCCCTATAATGAAAAGGACATCTATTTTTGGGTGTTAGTTCTAGAAGGTATTGTAGGTCTTCATAGAACCATTCAACTTCAGCTTCTTCAGCATTATTGGTCAGGGCATAGACTTGGATTACAAACCATATTGAATGGTTTGCCTTAGAAAAGAAGAGAGATCATTCTGTTGTTTTTGAGACTGCACCCAAGTACTGCACTTCAGACTCTTTGGTTGACTATGATGGCTACTCCATTTCTTCTAAAGGATTCTTGCCCACAGTAGTAGATATAATGGTCATCTGAGTTAAATTCACCCATTCCAGGCCATTTTAGTTCGCTGATTCCTAAAATGTCAATCTTCACTCTTGCCATCTCCTATTTGACCACTTCCAATTTGCCTTTATTCATGGACTTAACATTCCAGATTTCTATGCAATATTGCTCTTTACAGAATTGGGCTTTACTTAAATTCCCAGAGGTGGAAAAGACCTGGGCAAGAGATTGGGGAGGCTTCAATCAAGCAAGACCCTGGAAGGGCCTGGGCGTGGGCTGGAAGTAGGTTGGAGATGGAGTCCTCTGGGGGACTGTAACCAAGGAGATTTCACACAATGCTGAGGGTCAATAAAACCAAAGCAATGGCTAGCTTCAAATTCCAGATGCACAAGCATCCGTCTTTCAAGTCCTATGGCCCACTCCTGCCACTTTCCCCCATCTCAGCAACAAATGAATCCTTCTACTTGTTCAGGCCCAAATCCAGAGTACACCCCAGACTCTCCTCTTTCTCTTTCACCACGCATCACATGAGCAAATCCTCTGATTGTCAAATACGTCCCCAAACCTGGCCAGCTGGTTCACCTCTACTGCCACAGCAGACACCAGCCAGCAGCATCCCATCCTCACTTCAGTGCGGGTGAAATGAGAGGCCACTGTTGATCCCAACAGGTCATTCCCAAAGTCTTCACCACCTCCTCTCCCACTTACCCCTCCTTTCCCTTCTATGTGCTCACATCACCGGAGGAAGAGAATATGGGCTGCTTTGCAACCTGAGGACACAATGTGTGCTCTACCAGGTGCCTTTACATGATCAACAGACTTTATCCTCCCTGATTCTCTTATTTCCAGGCAGAACTGTTAAGTACCAAGGTATGACAGAAAAATATTGTAAGAAATTAATGAACACAAACCTCAGCTCTATTTAGAGTTGAGAGACCACAAGGGGGAGCTCTTACTCTCAGAGCCCAACAGGAAGAAGAAACCGTTCCTCTTCATTTCCAGCAAGGGCTCCGCCAGTGAAAAGCCATGGATTCTTTGTTTGCTATAGCCGCCCCCAACTTGCTTTTCTCCTTTATAAAAGAGTTCTCCCTCTCTTGCCGTGCAGGGACTTAACCGTAGCACACCATGATTGAAGACCCCAGATTGGAATTCTCTGTGGATCCCAAAATAAGTCCCTTTTCTTTTTTTCTTTTTTCCTGGAGAAATTACCAGCAGTCTACTTTCAGTTCAACAACATCTATATTTACATACTCATCCAAGTATGGAGTAAGAATCAATAAATCTTTTCTGTAAAGAGCCAGATAGAAAATATTTCAAGTTTTGCAGACTATGTTTCTTTTTCCTTTGCTGTTGTTTTTTATAACCTTTTTAAAACATAAAAACAACTGGGGGCGGGGGGGGGGGGTGGTAAATCAATGAAACAAAAAGCTAGTTCTTTGAGAAAATCAATAAAATACAAAACTGTAGCCAGACTGATCAGAGAAAAAGACAGAAAACATATTAACAATATCAGGAATGAGAAAGTAGACATTACTAGAGATTCTACAGATTTAAAGGAAGATAAGTGTACAATTATTTTAAAAAAACTTTCTGCCAATAGATTCAACAACTAGATAAAATGTACAGATTCCTTAACACAAACTAATAGAGCCTCCTCAAGAAGAAATAAATAACCTTAATAGTAATGTAAGACAGAAAGCACTTATCTTTTTTAAAAAAGAAAAAAGCCCCATATTAAAGAAAAGGCACTTGATGAAAGCTAAATGGCAACCCACTCTAGTACTCTTGCCTGGAGAATCCCATGGACAGAGGAGCCTGGCAGGCTCCAGTCCATGGGGTTGCAATAGTCTTAGCAACTAAACACGACTTAGTGACTAAATCAACCAACCAAACCAACCAACATCCATTTAGGATAAAACTCCCATTAACTAGAAAACAAAGAGAATTTTCTCAGTTTGATAAAGAGAATCTATGAAAGACCTAAAGTAACATCATCACAAACAAGATGGTAAAAGATTGAATGTTTTCTCCCTAAGCTCAGGATCAAAACAAGGATGTCCACTCTTACCACTCCCATTCAGCTTTGTCCTAAAGGGTCTACTCATGCAGTAAGGCAATAAAAAGAAATAAAAGGCATACAGATTAGAGAGGAAGAAGTAAAACTGTCTTTATTCTTAGTTGACTTGATTATCTAGGTAAAAAAATCTAAGAATTCCTAAGGAAAAAATAAGTGAGTTTAGCAGGGTAGCAGGACACGTTTTTAAAACCAATTGTACTAAGAGAATGAAAAGACAAGCTACAAACCAGGAGTAAATATTTGCAAATACACATGTAATAAAGGACTTGCTTCTAAAATTTACAAAGAGTTCTTAAAACTCAACAAGAAAACAACTCAATTAAAAAAATGGGCAAAACCTGAACAGACACCTCACCATATTTCCTACACTATATAGGTAGCAAATATTCATATGAAAGATGTGCAACATCATATGTCATTAAGAAATTACAAATTAAAACAACGAGATGCCACTACACACCCATTAGAATGGCTACAGTCCAAAACACTGACAACATCAAATGCTGTAGAGGATGTGGAGAAACAGGAACTCTCATTCATTACTGATGGGAATGCAACACTGGTACAACGACTTTGCAACGAAGTTTAGCAGTTTCTTACAAAGCTAAACATAGGTTTACCATCCATCAGTTATATTCTGAGGTACTTAAACAAATGAATTGAAATTGTATGTCCACCTAAAAATCTGCACATGGATGTTTACCACAGCTTTACTCATAATTGCCAAAAACTGGAAGCAACTTAGATGTTCATCCATAGATGAACGGATAAACAAACTGCAAGGGACTTCCCTGGTGGTCCAGGGGTTAAGACTCTGCTCCCAACACAAAGGGCACAAGGTCAATCCTGGGTTAGGGAAGTTTTGAGTGCTGCGGGGTGCAGCGAAGAAAAAAAAAATGCAATACATCCAGACAATGGAATACTATTCAGCAACAGAAGAAATGAGTCTATCGGGTTACAAAAAGGTATGGAGGAGCCTTAAATGCGTAATTCTAAGTGAGAGAAGCCAACCTGAAAAGACTACACACTGCATGATTCCAACTGTACGACATTATGTATAAAGGCAAAATCATACAGACAGTAAAAAAAAGGAGGGGGAGGAAGGGAACAATGAATATGTGGAAACGGGGAATTTGTTTAAGGCCATAAACTATTCTGAATGATACTGTAATGGTGGATACATTATGCATTTGTCAAAAACCCACAGAAAGTAAAACACAAAACGTGAACCCTAATGTAACCCATGTGCTACACTGTGCTCAGTTGCTACGCTCAGTTGTGTCTGACTGTCTATGACCCCATGGACTGTAGCCCACCAGGCTCCTCAGTCCATGGAATTTTCCAGGCAAGAATACTGGAGTGGGTTGTCATACCCTCCTCCAGGATCTTCCCAATCCAGGGATCCAATCCCCGTCTCCTGCATGTCCTGCATTGGCAGGTGGATTCTTTACCGCTGAGCCACAGGGGAAACAATGTAAGCTATGCTGCTGCTGCTGCTGCTAAGTCGCTTCAGTCGTGTCCGACTCTGTGCGACTTCATAGACGGCAGCCCATCAGGCTACCCCGTCCCTGGGATTCTCCAGGCAAGAACACTGGAGTGGGTTGCCATTTCCTTCTCCAATGCATGAAAGTGAAAAGTGAAAGTGAAGTCGCTCAGTCGTGTCCGACTCCTAGTGACCCCATGGACTGCAGCCCACCAGGATCCTCTGCCCATGGGATTTTCCAGGCAAGAGTACTGGAGTGGGGTGCCATTGCCTTCTCCGAATGTAAGCTATAGGCCTTAGTTAATAATAATGTATCAATATTGGTTCATCCGTTGCAACATATGCATACAGTAATGCAAAATGTTAAGAACTGAGGAAATTGCAGCAAGGAAGGGTGGCATTTATGGAGGTATAGGGGAACTTTGTATTTTCTGCACAATTTTTCTGTAAACCTAAATCTGCTCTAACTATAAAATCTATTATTGTTTTTAAGTCAATTTTATTTCTACCTATTGACAATTAATAATTAAAGTTTAAATTAGAGAAATAATACTATTGATCCTTGCATAAAAAATAGGAATTATTCAGGGATAAACCTGATGGAAGACTCTAAAATCTATACACCAAAAACTTTCAAAAGTAATAAAATGTATCTCACTCCTGGGCATACATTCAGAGAAAACTCTAATTTGAAAAGATATATGCATCACAGGGACTTCCCTGGTGATCCAGTGGTTAAGACTTCACCTCCCAAGGCAGGGGGTATGGGTTTGATCCCTAGTCAGAGAGCTAAAATCCCAAATGCCTCATGGGCAAAACACCAAAAAACATAAAGCAGAAATAATGTTGTAACATGCATCCCAATCTTCACAGCAACACTACTTAACAATAGGCAAGACACAGAAGCAACCTAAATATCCATCAAGATTTGGTCCTATACATATAGATTTCCCAGGTGGCATTAGTGGTAAAAAATCTGTCTGCAAGGTGGGAGACCTGGGTTCAATCCCTAGGTTGGGAAGATCCCCTGCAGAAGGGAAAGGCTACCCACTCCAGTATTCTGGCCTGGAGAATTCCAAGGACTGTATAGTCCATGGGGTTGCAAAGAGTCGGACACAACTGAATGACTTTCACTTTTGCTTCATATTGGCTTCCCAGGTGGCATTAGTGGTAAAGAATCCACCTGCAAGGCAGAAGACACAGGAGATGCAGGTTGGATTCCTGGATCAGGAAGATCCCCTGGAGCCGGAAATGGCAACCCACTCCAGTATTCTTGTCTGGGAAATCCCATGGACAGAGGAGCTGGAGGGCTACAGTCCATGGAGTTGCAAAGAGTCAGTCATGTCTGAGCACACGCACACACACACACACACACACACACAATGGAATACTACTCAGCCATAAAAATGAGTGAAATAATGCGGCAACACAGATGAACCTAGAGACTATCATATTAAGTTAAGTAATTCAGACAAAAGACAAATATCATATGATATCACTTACATGTAGAATCTAAGATATAATACAAAGTAACTTATTTACAAAACAGACAAAACAAACCTATGGTTACCAAAGGGGGAAAGGGGGGAATAAATTAGGAGTTTGGGACTGGCAAATATAAACTACTATTATAAAGTAATAACAAGGTCGTACTGTATAGCACAGGAAACTATATTCAATATCATGTGATAAACTGCAATGAAAAAGAATCTGGAAAAGAATATATACTTCTTTATATGTACATATATGTATATATAACTGAGTCATTTTGCTATACACCAGAAACTAACACAACACTGTAAACCAATTATATTTCAATAATAATAATAATAAAATTTAAAAGATCTAATATGAGAAGAGACACACTTATGGATCAGAAGACATTATGTTAAGATGTTACCTCTCCTCAAACTGACCTATAGATTCAATGCAAAACCAATCAAAATTCCAAGAGGCTTCCTTGAAGATATGGAGAAGCTGACCCCCAAATTGTGCAGAAGTCAAAGGATCCAGATTTTTCAAAACAATTTGAAAAAGAACAAAAGAGGACTTAACATTACCTGATTTCAAGATAGAAAAACCTACTATGAATAAGACCATGTGGTACTGACATATAGATCAATGGGACAGAGGGTCCAGAAATAAATTCATATGCACGAGGTCAACTGATGACTAACAAAGGTGCCAAATGACCTTTAACAGAATGCACCTTGGGGGCCCTGCCTCAGGCACTCTTTCTCCAGCACCACTGTCCTGCTGACAAGAGTCCTGAGGACTCTTCACAAGCTGGACCCTGGCACTTCTAAAGCTCAGGGGTTTGGTATGCAAATACTTTTTCATTTCCATTTCATATTTCATTTTAAAAAGCAACATATCAAAAGCACTTCCCTGGTGGCACAGTGGCTAGGAATCTCCACCAGTGCAGGGGACACAGGTTCAATCCCCTGTCTAGGAAGATCCCACATGCATAGAGCGACCAAGCCGGTGTGCCACAACTACTGAGCCTGTGCTCTAAGGCCTTCGAGCCACAACTACTGAGCCTGCGCTGTAGGGCCTGCGAGCCACAACTAGTGAGCCCCTGTGTTGCAGCTACTGAAGCCCGAACACCTAGAGCCCATGCTCCACAAGAGAAGACACCACAATGGGAAGCCTGCACACTGCAACAAGGGAGTAGCCCCCACCCGCCACAAAGAGAGAAAGCCTGCGCACAGCAACAGAGACACAGCACAGCCAAAAATAATAAACAAACAAGGAAACAATTTTTAAAAAGAAACTTGAAAAAATGGGTAAAGGAACTGAATAGACATTTACCCAGAGAAGATACACAAGTGGCCAATAAGCAAATTAAAAGCTATGCAACATCATGAATCACTGCTGCTGCTGCTAAGTCACTTCAGTCGTGTCCGACTCTGTGTGACCCCATAGACAGCAGCCCACCAGGCTCCCCTGTCCCTGGAATTCTCCAGGCAAGAACACTGGAGTGGGTTGCCATTTCCTCCTCCAATGCATGAAAGTGAAAAGTGAAAGTGAAGTCGCTCAGTCGTGTCCGACCCTCAGCGACCCCATGGACTGCAGCCCACCAGGCTCCTCCGTCCATAGGATTTTCTAGGCAAGAGTACTGGAGTGGGGTGCCATTGCCTTCTCTGCATGAATCACTGCAGAAATGCAAATCAAACCAATGATGAGCTACAATCTCATACTCATTAGGATGGCTATAATACAAAACAAAAACCGAATATAACCACCGTGATGAAGCTGTGGAGAAAGTCGAATCCTTGTGCACCGTTGTTGCGAATGAAAAATAACATATCCACTATGGAAGAGAGTTTGGCAGTTCTTAAAGCAATCAAAAGCAGAATTTTAATATAAATCAGCAATCCCATCAGTCTGTTCAGTCGCTCAGTCGTGTCCGATTCTTTGCAACTCCATGGACTGCAGCATGCCAGGCTTCCCTATCACCAATTCCTGGAGCTTGCTCAAACTCATGTCTATCTGGTCGGTGATGTCATCCAACCATCTCATCCTCTGACATCCCCTTCTCCTCCTGCCTTCAATCTTTCCCAGCATCATGGTCTTGGTCTTTTTCGATTGGTCAGTTCTTCACAAACTGACCAAAGCATGGGTGGCATGAGTCCTTCCAATGAATATTCTGGACTGATTTCCTTTCAGATTGACTGGCTTGATCTCCTTGCAGTCCAAGGGACTCTCAAGAGTCTTCTCCAACACCACAGTTCAAAAGTATCAATTCTTTGGCACTCAGCTTTCTTTATGGTCCAACTCTCACATCTATCCATGACTACTGGAAAAACCACAGCTTTGATTAGATGGACCTTTGTCAGTAATGTCTTTGCTTTTTAATATGTTGTCTAGGTTTGTCATAGCTATTCTTTCGAGGAGTAAGCGTCCTTTAATTTCATGGCTGCAGTCACCATCTGCAGTGATTTTGGAACCCAGAATATAGTCTGTCACTGTTTCCACTGTTTTCCCATCTATTGCCATGAAGTGATGGGACTGGATGCCATGATCTTAGTTTTCTGAATGTTGAATTTTAAGTCATCTTTTAACTCTCCTCTTCCACTTTCTTCAAGAGGATATTTAGTTCCTCTTCCCTTTCTGCCATAAGAGTGGTGTCATCTGCATATCTGAGGTTATTGATGTTTCTCCCTGCAATCCTGATTCCAGCTTGTGCTTCATCCAGTCCAGCATTCCACATTTATATGTACTCTGCATATAAATTAAATAATCAGGGTGACAATATACAGCTTTGATGTAGTCCTTTCCCTGTTTGGAACCAGTCTGTTGTTCCATGTCCAGTTCTAACTGTTGCTTCTTGACCTGCACACAGATTTCTCAGGAGGCAGGTAAGGTTGTCTGGTATTCCCATCTCTTTCAGAATTATCCACAGTTTGTTGTGATCCACACAGTCAAAGGCTTTGCTATAGTCAATGAAGCAGAAGTAGATGTTTTTCTGAAATTCTCTTGTTTTTTCTATGATCCAACAACGGATGTTGGCAATTTGATCTCTGGTTCCTCTGCCTTTTCTAAATCCAGCTTGAACATCTGGAAGTTCTCAGTTCACATACTGTTGAAGCCTTTCTTGGAGAATTTTGAGCATTACTTTACCAGCGTGTGAGATGAGTGCAACTATGCAGTAGTTTGAGCATTCTTTGGCATTGCCTTTCTTTGGGATTGGAATGAAAACTGATCTTTTCCAGTCCTGTGGCCACTGCTGAGTTTTCCAAATTTGCTGGCATACTGAGTGCAGCACTTTCACAGCATCATCTTTTAGGATTTGAAATAGCTCAGCTGGAATTCCATCACCTCCACTAGCTTTGTTCGTAGTGATGCTTCCTAAGACCCACTTGACTGCACAGTCCAGGATGTCTGGCTGTAGGTGAGTGATAACACAATCATGGTTAACTGAGTCATGAAGATCTTTTTTGTACAGTTCTTCTGTGTATTCTTGCCACCTCTTCTTAATATCTTCTACTTCTGTTAGGTCCATACCATTTCTATCCTTTATTGTGCCCATCTTTGCATGAAATATTCCCTTGGTATCTCTAATTTCCTTGAAGAGATCTCTAGTCTTTCCCAATCTATTGTTTTCCTCTATTTCTTTGCACTGATTACTTAGGAAGGCTTTCTTATCTCTCCTTGATATTCTTGGAACTCTGCATTCAGATGGATATATCCTTCCTTTTCTCCTTTGCTTTTTGCTTCTGCTCTTTTCTCAGCAATTTGTAAGGCCTCCTCAGCCAACCATTTTGCCTTTTTTTATTTCTTCTTCTTGGGGATGGTTTTAATCTTCGCCTTCTGTACCATGTTACCAACCTCTGTCCAAAGTTCTTCAGGCATTCTATCTATCAGATATAATCCCTTGGATCTATCTGAAACTTCCAATGTATAATCATAAGGGATTTGATTTAGGTCATACCTGAATGGTCTAGTGATTTTCCCTACTTTCTTCAACTTAAATCTGAATTTGGCAATAAGTTCATGATCTGAGCCATAGTCAGTTCCCAGTCTTGTTTTTGCTGACTGTATAGAGTTTCTCCATCTTCTGCTGCAAAGAATATAGTCAATTTGATTTCGGTATTGACCATCTGGTGATGTCCATGTGTAGAGTCTTCTCTTGTGTTGTTGGAAGAGGGTGTTTGCTATGACCAGTGCGTTCTTTTGCAAAACCCTGTTAGCCTTTGCTCTGCTTCATTCTGTACTCCAAGGCCAAATTTGCCTGTTACTCCAAGTATCTCTTGACTTCCTACTTTTGCATTCCAGTCCCCTGTGATGAAAAGGACATATGTTGGGGTGTTAGTTTAGAAGATCTTGTAGGTCTTCATAGAACCATTCAACTTCAGCTTCTTCAGCATTACTGGTTGGGGCATAGTCTTGGATTACTGTGATACTGAATTGTTTGCCTTGGAAACAAACAGAGATCATTCTGTCATTTTTGAGATTGCATCCAAGTACTGCATTTTGGACTCTTTTGCTGACTATGAGGGCTACTCCATTTCTTCTAAGAGATGCTTGGTCACACTTGTAGATATAATGGTCATCTGAATTAAATTCGCCCATTGCAGTCCATTTTAGTTCACTAATTCCTAAAATGTCTACGTTCACTCTTGCCATCTCCTGTTTAACCACTTTCAACTTACCTTGATTCATGGACCTAACATTCCAGGTTTCTATGCAATACTGTTCTTTATAGCATCAGACTTTACTTCCATCACCAGTCACATCCACAAATGGGTGTTCTTTTTTGCTTTGGCTCAGCCTCTTTATTCTTCCTGGAGCTTTTTCTCTACTCTTCTCCAGTAGCATACTGGGCACCTACCAACCTGGGGAGTTCATCTTTCAGTATCATATCTTTTTGCCTCTTCATACAGTTCATGGGGTTCTCAAGGCAAGAATATTGAAGTGGCTTGCCATTCTCTTCTTCAGTGTACCACGTTTTGTCAAAACTCTTCACCATGACCCATCCATCTTGGGTGGCCCTATCCAGCATGGCTCATAGTTTCATTGAGTTAGACAAGGCTGTGATCCAAGTGATCAGTTTGGTTAGTTTTCTGTAACTGTGGTTTTCATTCTATCTTCCCTCTGATGGATAAGGGTAAGAGGCTCATGGGAGCCTCCTGATGGGAAGGACTAGTTGTGGGGAATCTGAGTCTTGCTCTGATGGGTGGGGCCATGCTCAGTAAATCTTTAATCCAGTCCAATCCCATATGGTGTTATATATCCCAGAGAATTGAAGGCAGAGTCTTGAAGAAGTATTTATACACCAATGTTCACAACAGTATTGCTTACAATAGCTAAAATGTGGAAGAGACCCAAGAATTCATCAACAGATGAATGGATAAGCAAAATGTAGTATGTACATACAATGGGATATACTTCAGCCATAAAAAGGAAGGAAATTCTGTCACATGGGAAATGGGAAGTTACTGTTTAATGAGTACAGCATTTCAGTGTTATAAGGTGAAAAATGTTATGGAGATGGATGGTGATAATTGTTGCACAATATTACAAATGTATTTAATACTGCTGAACCATATATTCTAAAATGAGTTAAGAAGAATCTTAAAAACAGTGGATATATGCATATGTATAACAGATTCACTTTGCTGTACACCTGAAACTGCACATTACAAACCAACTATACCCGAAATTAAGAGAATTTAACGGGTTATGATGGTAAATTGTATGTTGCATGGATTTTACCACAACTTAAAAATAAGGAAAAAGTAATATATACATGAACAGGGGCTTCCTAGGTAGCTCAGTGGTAAAGAATCTGCATGGCAATGCGGAAGATGCAGGAGATGTGGGTTCGATCCCTGAGTCAGGAAGATCCCCTGGAAAAGAGAATGGCAATCCACTCCAGTACTCTTGCCTGGGAAATTCCATGGACAGAGGGGCTTGGCTGGCTACAGTCCGTGGGGCCACAGAATAGCTGGACACAACTGAGCAACTCAGCTGCTGCTGCTGCTGCTCTTGCTAAGTTGCTTCAGTCGTGTCGGACTCTGTGCTACCCCATAGACGGCAGCCCACCAGGCTTCCCAGCACCCATGCACAAATACATGAACAAATTAAAAAATTAAAATAAAAGTTCACATTGTACAAAGAATTTGCTCTTCATTCCCCCACCTTTGCCAGTGGTCCCCCTTCCCCATATTAAAAAGTCTTGAAGGTTTCTCAGACATTCTTCAGAGCCATTCACACATAAAACATTCTGGACAGTGTGACTGCCTTTCTTTGCCTTGACTTAGCCATATGTCCTGATGTATTTCATATCAGATTATATAGAACTCCTTCATTATTTTAAACAGTTGCACGCTGACCCATTTTATGAACGCACAGACACTAGATACAAATGAACACATAACTATGATTCTACTTGCATAAAATTCCAAAATAGGCTAAACTAACCTGTGGTGACCTGTAGACTGGAGGATAGCAGTCCCTTTCGAGGAAGAAGAGGGCAGTGAGCAAGAGGGGCGGGAGGCTTCTGGAGTGCTGCTCATGCTGTTTTTTAAGCTCAGTGTTCACAAGTTAATAATTCATTGAAATGTACACTTAACGATTTCTGCACTTTCCTGTATGATGTTGTGCTTCAACTTGGCCAAATTTAATCTCATAGTCTAGTGGGAAAGTTCTATAGAGCGGCAAATAACTATAGCTCAGTCTGGTCAATGAATTCAGGACTGAGTATCTTCTTGCCCTGTGGACCCCTGAGCGGTTGGAGGCTCCCCGCGTGCTCTTCCCAGCTGCTGCCAACAGGATAACTGTTGGGCAAGGTACACACGCGTTGAGGCTCCTCGGTTCCCGTATCTGTAAAATCGGAAAATAACACCTAAGTAATTGCAAGGGTGTAATATAATCATCTATGTAAAATGAGCATAAGTGCTGCGCAAGCACTAAGCTGGTGCTGCATTCACTTCAGCTACCGTTATCACGAAATTATCATTTTTATAAGGAAAAGGATCTTCTTCAGTGCTCAATAAAGAAATGCTTTGTGTGAAAAATCCACCGCCGGCCTCCTTGGGGACTGCTCGCTGAAGAAACAAGAGTCCGGCACGAGTAAACTACCAGCCCGCCGGCTCCGACCGCGCCTTCTTTAAGCGCGGAGCGATGACGTCACCCGCACGCGCTGCAGCCTACCTTGGAGGCGCCGGGGCAGTTCTTCCCGGCGCCTCCATTGGCTGGCCAGCACCCGACGGCCCCGCCCCTTTGCCCTCGCGGGCCCCCGGCTCCGGGTGTCAATCTGCCTAGGTGGGAGCGGTGACTGGCCGCGGGGCCCGCCCTCTTGAAATTCTCCGCCGGGCTCGCGTAGGCTGCGTGCTTGGGGTGGGAGGGGCGCAGCAGCGCGTCAGGAGCCGCGGTGGTCCCGGTCCGCCCGCCTGCCTGCCTGCCAGCTGTTGGTTACTACTGCAGCCCGCCTGCTGGGCAGGGCCGGCCCGGCCCGGCCATGGAGTCCTACGATATCATCGCCAACCAGCCCGTGGTCATCGACAACGTGAGGCTTGGCAACCGGGGGGGAGGGCGGGGTGGACGAGTCGAGGTCCGCAGGGACCCCCGCCCGTCTTGCCTGGTCCTCGGCTCGTTGCCGGCCCGCCACTCCTGCGGGCTGTCCCCACTTGGCCCTGTATCCCGGGCCGCGGGACCAGCCCCCCGCAAGCGTGGCAGAACCCCAGCCCCAGCGCTCCCTGAGCAGGCGGGGAGGTCGGGAGAGGAAGGGGTCCCATGTGTCTGGCAGCGCTTGATCAGCATCTAGAGAGCCGGGGTACAGCCGGGCGACCGACCGATGCACCGATATGCCAGGCCCGGGGACTCACCCCGGACCCTTCTCGGTGGAGAGTAGGCTCACTGGATGGGTTTCGACCCCAGCCCCTTTACCTCTCCTCAGGCTTTGGCTGCCCTCCTACTGGAGGAAAGACAGTGTTTGCCCCTTTGCACACTGCTGGCCCCATCTTTAGGGAACGCTTAACCTGCGGGCCTCTACAATAGCTCTTCCCAAGTGCTGCACCCCCAGGCAGCACTTCCAGGGTAGGCAGGCCCCACTACGCCCTTTTCCTGGGACTGCGGAAATGCACGTTAAGTTTTGCCAACCATATACCCGCCGCTGCCTGACTGGGCACTCGCCTGCTTTGACCCTTTCCTGAAGTGCTCCCTGAGCCAAGGGGATGTTCCACAGCTGGGAGGGCAGTGGAGAGAATTCAGGACCACTCTTCCCAGGACCTGTAAGCAGTTTGGGGGTCTGGCTTGGAAACCTCAGAGGAAAGTTGCCTGGCTCCATCGTGGTCTTGTCCTTCAGCACCGTAGCTCAGCTCAGCATGCTTTCTGATCTATAGGAAGAAGATAAAGGGCAGGGATCAGTGGATCTGCCCCTAGCTGAGTGTCTACCTCTGAACAGTGGGCCTTGGAGTTTTTAATAATGACTCACTGCTCTTTCTGGGATCTGTCTCCCTTGCACATGATCCCCATGTAATCTCTGAATGGCTGTCTGTTTTGGAGTAACCATGTGAGGGCCCTGAGTCACAGCAGGGGTGTTTAATAAGATAGCTGAAGCTGGGCTTGGGGATGCTCTCCATCAGGCTTCAGGAAGGATCAGCCACTTCCTTTCTTGGCAGGCTACTCAACAAGTTTGAGTTTTGAGAACAACCTGCTTGGTCCCACTGGGCTGTTTCTTTCTCTTTTTAAAAAAACTTTATTTTGAAAAAAAAAAAAACAACTTTATTTTGTATTGCCTGCGTGCTCACTCACTCAGTCATTTCTGACTCCTTGCGACCCTATGGGCTATAGCCCACCAGGCTCCTCTGTCCATGGGATTCTCCAGGCAAGAATACTGGAGTGGGTTGCCATGCCCTCCTCCAGGGGCTCTTCCTGACCCAGGGATCAAACCTGCATCTCTTCTGTCTCCTGCTTTGGCAGGCGGGTTCTTTACCATGAACACCACACAAGAAGCCCATTTTGTATTGGAGAATAGCCAATTAAAAAACAATGTTCTGATAGTTTCAGGTGAACAGCAAAGGGACTCTGCCATATGTACACATGTATCCATTCTCCCCCAAACTCTAGGGGATGTTTATTTCTGCTCTCCAGGCCCCAAGGGTGGTGATGGGTGGTGGAGAGAGAGGTTGAGATGCTGATTCCTGCTGTGGGTGGGAGGTTTCTAGATACCAGGATCCCTTTAAAAGTCTCCATCCAGCTTCCATGCTGGAGCAGTGGCAGGACCAAGCTCTCCTCCTGTTGTCTCTGGGGAAGCCACTTGAAGAGGAGTGCTAGTTGGTCCCCATGCACCCAGTATCTTCCCCAGCCAGTCCTGTCTGTGGTCCATAGCTGCTGAGGGGAGTGGGCTGTGCTTTTTCAAACATCTGGAAAAAAAACCATAAGCAACCAACCTTAAGGGTTGCTTCTTGCTAAGGAGTCCTCCTGCCTGGAGCCAACCCACAAGTGTGCCTAGGAGGGTGTACTCCATCTCCACACTGGTGATGTTCTGGCTTGGATAATGCTTGGTGATGTGCCCTGTGCTCTGTAGGATGTTTAGCAGCATCCCTAGCCTCTACCCACTTAGATGGCAATAACAGCCTCTGCCCCCAGTCTTCAGACATTGTCAGATTTGGGGCTGCATGCATGCTCCATTGCTAAGTTGTGTCTGAATCTTTACGGCCCCATGGACTGCAGCCCACCAGGCTCCTCTGTCCATGGGATTTCCCAGGCAAGAATACTGGAGTGGGTTGCCATCTCCTTCTCCAGGGGATCTTCCCAACGCAGGGATTGACCTCACATCTCCTGCATTGGCAGGCAGATTCTTTACCACTGAGCCACCTGGGAAGCCCTCAAATTAGGGGGATGAGATGTAAAGTTGCCCCTAGTTTTGAACCACTGGTGTATGTGTAAATGGCCTTGCCCTCTTGGCAGGATCTCGGGCTTCCTTCCCAGGCTACTGTCGGGGGAAGCCCTCTCCACAGCAGGGCACCACCTTCATCTGGAGATGAATGTTGGAATCTAGCTGCTGTTTTTCTTCGCAGGGTTCCGGGGTGATCAAGGCTGGCTTTGCAGGAGACCAGATTCCCAAATACTGTTTTCCAAACTAGTAAGTGTTGCTCAGGCAGTATTCCTAACCCTTTGATTTGCTTCTGGGGAGAACATGGGTCTTGTGTCACAACTCTCTTTGAGGCTAACTCTTGCCCCTGCCTGTAAGGGAAAGCACCAGATTTGTGAAGCTGGTGCTGTGAAGGGCTATGGAAGAAGACAGGTGCTCTGGGCTGTCTTGAGTCTGGTTTTGGTCCCTCCTGGAGCTGGAAAGGAGGAGCTACCACCAGCATTCCCCTGGGAACAGGGCATGGTAGCAGCAGCAAGAACACAAGAGAGACCTAAACCCAGAGGAGAAAGAATGGGGAGTTACTGCTGCTCCTTCCCCCCAGGAAATGCTCTCTTCAGGGCTCATTTATTTTCAGACTCTAGAAGATACATTGTGCGGTCAGGGGGAATCCTTCCCTGCATGATGCCAGTGATGGCAGAGGAGAGAGGGGAGTGAAACCCAGGGAAATTTGGGGGCACTCCACCGGCCGCTCAAGCCCATTGGGAAGTTTTCCCTTGATGGTGTTTTGTTTCAAATCCTGGAGGCCTTAGAGCTTAGTGGCCAAAGCCAGGGTAGGGGAGTCCTCAGGCCCCTGAAGTAACTGGCCATGTCAAGACAAAGCCTGCATGGGGTATCCAGGCCTCAGCTGTCCTTTCTGAACTCACCTGGAGTGTAATTAAAGGTTCCTCTTGATGTGCAGGGAAGTTGGGTGAGATTTTGGAATGGTAGCTCGTCCACTCTGCCAAGAGCTGCATCTGTGTTTCAGAAGCCCTGGCAGGAAGAAGGACGGGATTGACTGAGTGAGAGAGGGGTCTACGAAGGAGCCATGGCCCTGCTTCCTGGGGCCACCCCACCTTGTTCTACCCCCGTGAAATCCACAGTGAGGGCTGAGTCATCATGGCTGCAGAAGCAGACCCTCTGCCAGGGCTGACATTCCAGACCTCTTGGCCCTCTCTGGGAGGGCTGGTGGGAAATGGTGGGAACCCCTTTTCTTCTGACCCTGAGTCTTCTGTCCTTCCAAGGCCTGCTCTGTGGTCCCATGGCCCGTAGGCCTAGCTTCTGACCATTGGAGTCAGACTTTGGTTTTCCTAGACTAGGCTCGGCTATGGCCCCTGCCCATCTCCCTGACTTTTCTGTCCCTGCAGTGTCGGGCGCCCCAAGCACATGCGGGTGATGGCTGGAGCCCTGGAAGGAGACCTCTTTATCGGACCGAAAGCAGAGGTAACATCTGTGGTGCCTGTCTGTGCCTGGGTTGAGGTCTTCTGTCCTAGGAGCCTTGACTGGTGGTCAGAGGGCCCTGGGCCCTCTCTGGGACCATCTACTGGGTGTCATAAGCACTGTGGTCCATTTGCTCTGTGAGATGGTCCAGGGTTCCTGTGTAAGGCGACACAGTAAGACCACTTCGTGCCCCTTCCTTTAGAAGCCACAGAGGAAAGAACTGGTTAAATGAGTCACTTGGACTGATGACTGATCGAGAAGGCCAGCTCTGTGCTCCAGCTGGGGGGTTGAGGGGGTGGGGAAGGGACTGCACAGCCAGGTGAGGCCCTTGGGAGGAGGAGCGAGTGGGGGCGGGGGTGGCAGGGACTGACCAGCAAGTGCAGTTGAGGCACCTGAGGAAGACAGGAAGGGGTGCTGAGGACCCAGAAAATGCGGTCAGCAGGAGCCGCAGCTGTGGGTGAGAGAATGGTACTGGACAGAAGGACCGCGTTGTGGGGGGACGTTGAAGGGCAGGTCTCTGCGAGACACACCTGTACTGGCTGAAGAGCTGGGAGGAGAGGTGGCAGCACGTGGCCGCAGGAGGGGCCACATAGGATGGCTGGCGTAGGATCGGCCGTCACAGAGGCTCCTGGCGCTGATGAGGACAGGAACTGAAGTGGCGGTGGAGCTGGAGGTCAGGCTGTGTGTGAGGCTGGAAGGGAAGGATGTGCTAGTAGTGACTGTAGAGGACACGGGCCGTGGGGAAAGGAATGGGGGCACTCTGGGGTTCGGGGGAGCATGCCACCACCCTCTGTGGTCCTGGACTGGACTCTTAGAGCCAGGGAAACAACTGGGCAGATGAACCCATGCCGGGTTAAGGATGTAAGGGGCACAGGGACCCCCGGTGAGCGGATGAAGGGGTGGCCCCCCGGAGGGCAGAGACCAGCTGCTGGGTGAGTGTCTGCTGCCACCTCCAGCCTCCGGTCTGCAGGAGCACCGGGGGCTGCTGGCCATCCGCTACCCCATGGAGCACGGCGTGGTGAGGGACTGGAACGACATGGAGCGGATCTGGCAGTACGTCTACTCTAAGGACCAGCTGCAGACCTTCTCGGAGGAGGTGGGGCCGCGGCGCCCTCTCCCTGCTCCGCCTGCAGCGTCTGCGTCAGGCTTCCACACTTTCTCTGGCTCTTGTCTGGCATGAAGCCCCTGCATTGTGTGGGTGTGGGTCCCTGCCGCCCCTCTGCCCCGCATTGTGTGGGTGTGGGTCCCTGCCGCCCCTCTGCCCCGCATTGTGTGGGTGTGGGTCCCTGCCTCCCCTCCGCCCCGTATTGTGTGGGTGGGGGTCCCTGCCACCCCTCCGCCCCAAATTGTGTGGATGTGGGTCCCTGTCGCCCCTCCGCCCCGCATTGTGTGGGTCCCTGCCACCCCTCTGCCCCGCATTGTGTGGGTGTGGGTCCCTGCCACCCCGCATTGTGTGTGTATGGGTCCGCACAGCTAGCGGCTGCCAGGTAGAATATTACAGGGGGCGCTGGGTCTTTGGAAGACTCACTGCTGGCAGATGACGTGCTGGCGCCCTCGGGAGGGATGGGAGACGGCAGGTTTGTGTGCTCCCGGGTAGGTGGCTCTCTGGAAAGATCCCGGCGGGGCCTGCACGTTGCCTTTGCACCTGCCCGCAACCCTGCCGTCTCCTGCAGCATCCTGTTCTTCTTACGGAAGCGCCGCTCAACCCGAGTAAGAATCGGGAGAAGGCGGCGGAGGTGTTCTTCGAGACCTTCAACGTGCCGGCCTTGTTCATCTCCATGCAGGCCGTGCTCAGCCTGTGAGTGCTCCCTTGGCCCTGGTCCTCGCATCTCTGGCCTCCTGATTGGGATGCCGTGGCGCCTGACTTCCCTGTACAAACAGCCTTCCGATGACGATCCCTACTGGGGGGCCTGTGGGTCCCTTTCTCAGACCAGATAATGCACACGCCCCGGGGTCCCTTCCAGGGGTGCGGAGGTCCCAGTGCCTCAGTGGCTGAGGTGAAGGGATGCTGACCTGGTGACAGGTACGCCACAGGACGCACGACTGGAGTGGTTTTGGACTCGGGGGACGGGGTCACACACGCCGTCCCCGTCTACGAGGGTTTCGCCATGCCCCACTCCATCATGCGGGTGGACATTGCTGGCCGCGACGTCTCCCGCTACCTCCGGCTGCTGCTGCGCAAGGAGGGGGCGGACTTTCACACCTCGGCTGAGTTTGAGGTCGTCCGGACCATCAAAGAGGTGACTCGGGGCAGGGAGTGGGGAAGCGGGGGTGGTCGGACCCAGCATGAGGTTGAGCCCTGGGTGTGCGGGTCCCTGTGGCCACCTCCTGAGAGCCCTGTCTCTGCCCACCGCAGCGGGCCTGCTACCTGTCCATCAACCCGCAGAAGGATGAGGCTCTGGAGACAGAGAAGGTGCAGTACACCCTGCCAGACGGCAGCACGCTCAACGTAAGTTCAGGCCGGACGCAGGCGGGTGATGATGCCGGGACTGGAGGAGGCGGGACTAACTTCATCTTGTTTTCCGAAGGTGGGACCAGCGCGGTTCCGGGCCCCTGAGCTGCTGTTCCAGCCAGACCTGATAGGGGATGAGAGTGAGGGACTCCATGAGGTGCTGGTCTTCGCCATCCACAAGTCTGACATGGATCTGCGCCGCACGCTGTTTGCCAACATCATGCTTTCTGGTGGCTCCACGCTTTTCAAAGGTACCTAGTTGGGATGGTATGGCTTGGAGGCCACAGGTAGTGTGGCCCTCAGACTGCACCCCAATTCCTGAAATCCTGGGACATGGCCCATTTTCTGTGGGTTTTTTGGATGTTCAGTGAGTTTTGTTTTTTTTTTTTAAGGGATAGATTTGAAATTAAATTTTGTTTACAAATAGATGGTAAGTTTGATGAGGTCTAAAATGTATTCGATGAAGTCTGCCTTCTATTGCCCTGGTCACCCAGTTCCCTCCCCACAGTTATTGTTAGTTTCTCAGGTAACATCTGTGCCTAGATAAAGCATCCTTTTTACTTAGCCCTGGACTTTACTCTCTGGACTTTCCAGGTGGCTCAGTAGTAAAGAATCAGCTTGCCAATGCGGGAGATATGGGTTCAATCCATGGCTCAGGAAGATCCCTTGGAGAAGGAAATGGCAACCCACTCCAGTATTCTAGCCTGGAGAATTCCATGGAGAGGAGCCTGGCGGGCTACAGTCCATGGGGTTTTGAAGAGTCAGACCTGACTTAGCGACAGAGCAGGAACACGAGCATACTCTCCAGCTCCTGTGTTGTTGATTTTGCTCCACAGACGGCAGATGTTTGTGTAGGTTCTCTTTATCTGGCCCTGAGGGCTGGATGTGCCATTGAACCATTAACCTGCTGATGGCCTTGGAGGTGGTGAAATTCTCTCTCATCACAAAAATGTTCCACTGGGTGATTGCATGCACTATCATTTCACGTAATGGGAAGATACCTGAAAGATAAATCCTAGGGATGGAATTGCTGAGTCAGAGGGTACACATGTGTGCACTTGATACCTGGTAGATATCACAAGTTTCCCTCCTGAGAGGCTCCCCCAGTTATGGCAGTCCCCCAGCCCCGTCCCAGCACTGTGCGAGACGTTTGCCTGTCTACTGGATGGAAGTGACTGCTTGTTCTCCTGACTCATCATTTGCCTTTGACTGCTTCTGGTGGTTTTGGCTCTGGAGTGTCAAGGGGGAGAGGGTAGGGGTCAGGCAGTGGTGGGTGACTTGGGGTTCCATCTCCTGCTGCCTTCCTTCCTGAAGAGGGAAGCGGGCCCACCTGCAGGCACACTGCTGGATCTTTTCTGCCTTTGGTGTGGTTCTCTCCACCCTTACTCCTGGCAAGAATGACTAAAACAAGGACTTCCCTGGCAGTCCAGTGGTTAAGACTGCACACTTCCACTACAGGGGGCATGGGTCCAATCCCTGGTCAGAGAACTAAGATCCCACATGCTGCATGGCATGGCCAAAAAATAAAATAGTAGCTTAAAAAATAAAAAAAAGTGGCTGGGGCTGAGGCACCAGAAGTTGGATGTGAGGGAGCTAGTGATGAAGGGTCAGATGTGAACCCTGGGTTCAGCCAGCCTTGTGTTCACAGGCTTTGGTGATCGATTACTAAGTGAAGTAAAGAAGCTTGCCCCAAAGGACGTCAAAATCAAGGTGAGGTTGTGGGGAGTCCCTGTAGGGCATGGGGGTGCTGGGCAACTTTGACCTGGGGAGGGAAGGGCAAGAAGCACTGTTAGATGTCCTCTGACTTCACACCCAGCCCGGCCCTGCTGCCCTTCCGGCTCCTGGCTGAGGCCTGGCTGCAGGCACTGGGGGAAGTGCCCCCAAGGCTGGGATGGGGGTGCTGGGGGGGCAGGGCAGTTACACTGTGCTGTTCCCTCCAGATCTCAGCCCCTCAGGAACGGCTGTACTCCACGTGGATCGGGTAAGGCGGGACCCAGAGCCGAGGCCCTAGGAGGAGGCCTCTGTGCTCTGGACACTTTTTCCTGGGCTGGTCCAGGCCAGGTGGAGGCGGGGGGATGTCCCCCGCAGGTTAGAAAAGTTGAGTCCTGGGCGCCCAGGGCGGGTGGCTGGCTCAGCCCTCAGGTCCCCAAGAATGCTGTCCCTCCCTCCTCACAGGGGCTCTATCCTGGCCTCACTGGACACTTTTAAGAAGATGTGGGTATCCAAAAAGGAGTATGAAGAGGACGGCTCCCGGGCTATTCATCGAAAAACCTTCTAGTGGCCAAGGAGGAAGGCGTAGCTCTGGGAGGAAGGGGGAACCAGAGTTCTTAACCCTCTGTGGTTGGGTTCACAGATGAGGCCTAGACCCCCTGCATGCCCTGAACCCTGGGCAAGTGGTGCCACAGCGCTTCCCTAAGCCTCCCCTACACACATGTGCACACGTGCACACACATAACATACACACACACACGGTCACAGTTAGCTGCATGGATGGGAGGCTGGAGCTGGAAGATAGGAATTGAGGGGCCCAGCTTTGGATGGTTCTGGGTGTCCCCCTTGGCAGAGCCAGTTAGGCCCATGGTTCTCTGCTTCCCCAAGCTCCAAGGCCAGACACCGGAACGCCCCCATTGCCTCTGACAGAACCCCTCCGAGAGTGCCTGGATGCCTGGGTGACTAGCCCTGGGGAGTGGCGGGGTCGGGGCGGGGGGGGGGGGGTGGCTGGGGGCGGGCACCAGCAGTTCCTTCTGCTGTGTGACCGCTCCTTGTGCCACATCCTTATCCTGACCCAACCGGGCAGCCCAGAAGGCCACACCTTGGCGTCCCTGACCCCCTCACGCTCTGTCCTCTTGTCTTCCCAGGTGGGTGCTTTGGTGTAGACTGAGTTCTGGGCAGTCTTCTGACCCCAGTGAGGGGGTGTGGGCCAGGGTCCAGCCCTGTGGAACCAGGACAGGATGCATGGGGTTTGGGCAGCCACAGCGGGTTGTGCTTTCTCCCCATCAAAGCACTTCATGGACTTGCTGCTCCCTCTCCTTTACCCCAGTACCTGGGACAGGAAGGGTTAATGGTCTTCATTTGTTGAGGGGAAGCCACTTAATCAGGAGTCAGACCTAGTGGGGGAGAGGGGAGGCACATTTCCTTCTCCCACGAAAGAGGTCTTCATTTACCCTATGGCCAGGACCCCCATCTCCCTCTCCCACATATGTACAATAACTCAACACAGTTGCCTGAAAAAACTTTTTTTGTAAGTCATTATAGTAATAATTATAGAAAAGGCCCAGCGCACGGCTCTGTTTTCATGTGTTTCTTTGCACTGTTTGCTCACACATCCCTGGGGACCAAAGCAGTGGGGCTCTGGTGGCGGCTCAGAAGCCTGCAGCCTCAGCGGTTGGTGGGGCGACGCAGCACGGGAGGCCCCGGAGGTTGGGCTCTCAGCCTGGTGGCACAATTCCCCAGGCTCTTTACACGCCTGCTGCAGTGCACCAGGAGAAGCAGGTGGCATGCTGCCCTCCTCCCCCTTATTCCCAGATGGGGCCTTGTGGCAGGTGGGGCTCAGTGGGCCTGTGTTCTCACCTGTTCTGTTTGGAGCACCTCTGCTGCCTGGCTGCGATGGAGCTGAGGCCGACACACCAACACTGATGCAAGTTCCCAGTTCAGACAAGAAGGGCGGGTGATGGGAGAGATGTAGACGGCTGTGCCAATGAGCTGGGTTCTGAAGGGAGAAGCTGAGCAGCATGGAGAGGAAGGGCGGTAGAGGAGGGAGCCGTGAGAAGTGAGTTTGGAGTGACTGCCCTCTTCCGCCTCCATCAAACACTTGAACACATACAGTAGGTCCAGGAAGTGTTATGTGTTTGGAGCCAATGGTAAACAAGACATATCTTTGCTCCCCAAAACATACATATCAGGGAAGAAAGGTAAACAGCCTGTTTCAGTACAGAATTGCTATGTCTAAGCCAGGAGGTGGGGCAGGCTGACTTGCTTTTATCCAGGAGGGGTTAGCCAGGTAAACAGGGCATGTTCCTGGGAGAGGTAAGAGTTCAAAGAAATGCCTCGGACCCATGGGGCTAGAAAAAAAGACAAGGACCAGAGTGATGCCAGAGCAGCAGGGCAGGGTGAGTGCTCTTTGGCCATGATGTGAGGTAAACCAAAGGGGTAAGTTGGAGCGAGCGTGTCAGGGCTCTTGAGAGGGCTTTTAGCAGTGTCTTGGGTGATGGGCAGTCAGCTGGGGGTGCATGGTTACCATAGATGTATGTTGAAGGCAGTGACACCCCAGTAGGAGTAAGCACATAAAATACCCAGGTCTTGGTTTCTAAATACAATTCTTCAAAGGAAGGAGTCAGAGCTCCTTGGACAAATTGCAGATCTGGGGCAGAGATCTGAACCTGGGATATCTTGTGGAAGCAAAGTGCTCAGAAAAGAGGGGGCTTGTCTAAAGGACTCAGGGACCAACTTGAAGGAGCAACCAGTAGTCAGGTCTGTAATGGATGGTAAGTCATTAATCATGAGTCTAGTCTGAGAAAAATAATTGAATAAATAGATACACAGGGGAGCAGGGGCAGTTCATTCTTACTAAATTAGTTAATGAATGTAGAAGGAATAGTAGGAAAAGAAAATCACCCTTAGGCAAACATCCCAGTCACCACTGGTGCAGGCAGAAATGGATCCAAAAACTAGTAAGCAAAAGTAAGGACATTTGCATTATCTCAAAGTATATACCCGTGAAGTACTTACTAGTTTAAAAAGGAAAAAGTAGTAACTATCCAGGGGAGGAACCCAGTAAATATCACCTTAATCAAATTATCCAAGTTTACATCCCAGGTAATGAGTCACTCTCTTGATGTGATAAATTAAGAGGCTGCCATGTCACTTGTGTGTTCTTGGATACCCTCAGTCTAACGAGGAACAAACAGCAGACAAACCCAAACTGAGGGCATTCTACAAATGAATGGACCAGGTGTCTTGTTCAAAAGTGACAAGACATAAAGACAGACTAAGGAATTGTCACAGGTTGGAGGAGACAAAAGAGGCTGTGATGATGAAATGCAGTGGATCAGAAAGGACCTTACTGAAAAAGCTGGCAAAATCACTTAACAGTAATGCATCAACATGAATTTCCTGGTTTCCATTAACAGCACTGTGTGTTAATGTCACAGGTTAATGTCAGTGGAAATTGGGTTAAAGGTAGTCAAGAATTCTGTACTATTTTTGCAACATTTCTGTAAGCCTAAAATTATTTCAGAATAAAAAGTTAGGGAGAAAAACTCAGGCCTGAGCTAAATGGTCTGGATTCACAATTCTGCTACCATAACTCACTAGCTGCATAATCCTGAGCTGCTCCTAGGTTTCTTTATCTCTAACGTGGGGATGATAATAATAGCACCTACCTCATGGGTTTATTAACAGCCTGGGACATTTTGTGTCAGAGGATAGAAGAAGTGCTACAAGACTGATAGGGACCTGTCAAAAGACCATGAGCCAGCCTGAAGATGTTCCAGTGGTCAAATCTGGAACAAATTAAACTTCAAAAAATAATGACAGTTATGAATTATGATTTATTGAATACAATATAAAAGCATGAGTCTATACTGACATAGGTTAATAAATTGAAAGTTTGATGAGGAATAGGATATTGACATCTCAAAGTATTACCCCATTCAGTTCAGTTCAGTTCAGTCGCTCAGTCGTGTCCGACTCTGCGACCGCATGAACTGCAGCACGCCAGGCCTCCCTGTCCATCACCAACTCCCGGAGTTCACCCAGACTCATGTCCATCGAGTCGGTGATGCCATCCAGCCATCTCATCCTCTGTCGTCCCCTTCTCCTCCTGCCCCCAATCCCTCCCAGCATCAGAGTCTTTTCCAATTAGATACTTATTAATAATTAAAGGGCAGGGAAAACCATAAATAAAAAAGATACCTGTACTCCAGTGTTCATTGCAGCACTATTTACAATAGCCAGAACATGGAAGCAACCTAAATGGCCATCAACAGAGGAACGGATAAAGAAGATGTGGTATGTATATATAATGGAATATTACTCAGCCATAAAAAGGAACAAAATAATGCCATTTGCAGCAACATGGATGGTCCCAGAGATTATCACGTTGAGTGAAGTAAGTCAGACACAGAAAGACAAAATGAGATATTGCTTATATGTGGAATCTTAAAAAAGGCTACAGTGAACTTAATTATAACAGAAGTAGAGTCAGATGTAGAAAACCAACATGTTTATTGGGATGGGGGAGTGATAAGTTGGAAGATCAGGATTGACATATACACACTACTATATATAAAACATAGCACAGGGAACTCTACTTATTACTCTGTAATGGGATATGTGGGGAAAGAATCTGAAAAGTGGATATGCTGCTGCTGCTGCTGCTACGTTGCTTCAGTTTTGTCTGACTCTGTGCGACCCCATAGATGGCAGCCCACCAGGCTCCCCTGTCCCTGGGATTCTCCAGACAAGAACACTGGAGTGGGTTGCCATTTCCTTCTCCAATGCATAAAAGTGAAAGTGAAGTTGCTCGGTCGTGTCCGACTCTTAGCGACCCCATGGACTGCAGCCTACCAGGCTCCTCCATCCATGGGATTTTCCAGGCAAGAGTACTGCAGTGGGATGCCATTGCCTTCTCTGAAAAAGTGGATATATGTATATGTAAATAAATAACTATTTATAGATAATAGATAAGTATTTTTTTAAGTTCTGATAATAATAATTAAAAGGCAACTTCACAGTGGGGAAACTTGGCAGACATTACTTTAGTCAAGTGACCAAAGGGGACACCTCATCAGCAAAATGCTGTGCTTAGTCGCTCAGTTATGTTTGACTCTCTGCGACCCCCTGAACGGTAGCCTGCCAGCCTCCTCTGTCCATGGAATTCTCCAGGTAAGAATACTGGAGTGGGTTGCCATGCCCTCCTCCAGGGGATCTGCCCAACCCAGGGATCAAACCCAGGGATAGAACCCAGGTCTTCCCTCATTGCAGGCAGATTCTTTACCATCTGAGCCATCAGGGAAGCCCAAGAATAATGGAGTGAGTAGCCTATCCCTTCCCCAGGGGATCCTCCCGACCCTGGAATTGAACGGGGGTTTCCTGCATTGCAGGCAGATTCTTTACCAGCTGAGCTACCAGGAAAGCCCCTTCATCAGCAGTGGGACAAACCAACATTGCATGCCCACTGAGACAGGTCCAGTATCGCCTCTTGTTACTCCTGCCCAAGATACATAACCTGAATCCAATCATGAGGGAACAGCAGACAAACCCAAGTTGTAATTTTTTAAGTGTCAAAAGTGAAAGTTGCTCAGTCATGTCCAACTCTCTGCGATCCCATGGACTATCAGTTCAGCTCAGTCGCTCAGTCATGTCTGACTCTTGGCGACCCCAAGGACCACAGCGCGCCAGGCCTCCCTGTCCATCACCAACTCCCGGAGTTTACCCAAACTCATGTCCATCGAGTTGGTGATGCCATCCAACCATCTCATGCTCTGAAGTCCCCTTCTCCACCTGCCTTCAATCAGGGTCTTTTCAAATGGGTCAGCTCTTCACATCAAGTGGCCAAAGTATTGGAGTTTCAGCTTCAACATCAGTCCTTCCAATGAACACTCAGGACTAATCTCCTTCAGGATGGACTGGTTGGACCTCCTTGAAGTCCAAGGGACTCTCAAGAGTCTTCTCCAACACCACAGTTCAAAAGCATCAATTCTTTGGCACTCAGCTTTCTTTAGAGTCCACAACTCTCACATCCATACATGACTACTGGAAAAACCACAGCCTTGACTAGACGGACCTTTGTTGACAAAGTAATGTCTCTGCTTTTTAATATGCTATCTAGGTTGGTCATAACTTTTCTTCCAAGGAGTATGCGTCTTTTAATTTCATGGCTGCAGTCACTATCTGTAGTGATTTTGGAGCCCCCAAAAATAAAGTCAGCCACTGTTTCCACTATTTCCCCATCTATTTGCCATGAAGTGATGGGACTGGATGCCATGATCTTAGTTTTATGAATGTTGAGCTTTAAGCCAACTTTTTCACTCTCCTCTTTCACTTTCATCAAGAGGCTCTTTAGTTCTTTACTTTCTACCATAAGGGTGGTGTCATCTGCATATCTGAGGTTATTGATATTTCTGCCAGCAATCTTGATTCCAGCTTGTGCTCCATCTAGACCAGCGTTTCTCATGATGTACTCTGCATATAAGATAAATAAGCAGGGTGACAATATACAGCCTTGATGTACTCCTTTTCCTATTTGGAACCAGTCTGTTGTTCCATGTCCAGTTCTAACTGTTGCTTCTTGACCTGCATACAGATTTCTCAAGAGGCAGGTCAGGTGGTCTGGTATTCCCATCTCTTTCAGAATTATCCACAGTTTGTGGTGATCCACACAGTCAAAGGCTTTGGCATAGTCAATAAAGCAGAAATAGATGTTTTTCTGGAATTCTCTTGCTTTTTCCATGATCCAGTGGATGTTGGCAATTTGATCTCTGGTTCCTTTGCCTTTTCTAAATCCATCTTGAATATCTGGAAGTTCAAGTTCATGTATTGCTGAAGCCTGGCTTGGAGAATTTTGAGCTTACTTTACCAGCATGTGAGATGAGTGCAATTGTGCGATAGTTTGAGCATTCTTTGGCATTGCCTTTCTTTGGGATTGGAATGAAAACTGACCTTTTCCAGTCCTGTGTCCACTGCTGAGTTTTCCAAATATGCTGGCATATTGAGTGCAGCACTTTCACAGCATCATCTTTTAGGATGTGAAATAGCTCAACTGGGAATTCCATCACCTCCACTAGCTTTGTTCGTAGTGATGCTTCCTAAGGCCCACTTGACTTCACATTCCAGGATGTCTGGCTCTAGGTGAGTTATCCCACCATCGTGATTATCTGGGTCGTGAAGATCTTTTTTGTACAGTTCTTCTGTGTATTTTTGCCACCTCTTCTTAATATTTTCTGCTTCCTTTAAGTCCATACCAGTTCTGTCCTTCATTGTTCCCGTCTTTGCATGAAGTGTTCCCTTGGTATCTCTAATCATCTTGAAGAGATCTCTAGTCTTTCTGATTCTATTATTTTTCTCTATTTCTTTGCATTGATCACTGAGGAAGGCTTTCTTATCGCTCCTTCATATTCTTTGGAACTCTGCATTCAAATGGGTATATGTTTCCTTCTCTCCTTTGCTTTTTGCTTCTCTTCTAGTTACAGCTATTTGTAAGGCCTCCTCACACAGCCATTTTGCTTTTTTGCATTTCTTTTTTTGGGGATGATCTTGATCCCTGCCTCCTGTACAATGCCACAAACCTCCATCCATAGTTCATCAGACACTATCAGATCTAGTTCCTTAAATCTATTTGTCACTTCCACTGTATAATCATAAGGAATTTGATTTAGGTCATACCTGAATGGTCTAGTGGTTTTTCCCACTTTCTTCAATTTAAGTCTGAATTTGGCAATAAGTTCACGATCTGAGACACAGTCAGCTCCCAGTCTTGTTTTTGCTGACTGTATAGAGCTTCTCCATCTTTGGCTGCAAAGAATATAATCAATCTGATTTCAGTGTTGGCCATCTGGTGATGTCCATGTGTAGAGTCTTCTCTTGTGTTGTTGGAAGAGGGTATTTGCTATGATCAGTGCATTCTCTTGGCAAAACTCTATTAGCCTTTGCCCTCCTTCATTCTGTATTCCAAGGCCAAATTTGCTTGTTACTCCAGGTGTCTCTTGACTTCCTACTTTTGCATTCCAGTCCCCTATAATGAAAAGGACATCTTTTTTGGTGTTAGTTCTAAAAGGTCGTTAGGTCTTCATAGAAATGTTCAACTTCGGCTTCTTCAGCATTATTGGTCAGGGCATAGACTTGGATTACAAACCATATTGAATGGTTTGCCTTGGAAACAGAGATCATTCTTTCATTTTTGAGATTGCATCCAAGTACTGCATTTCAGACTCTTTTGTTGACTATGATGGCTACTCCATTTCTTCTAAGGGATTCCTGCCTGCAGTAGTAGATATAATGGTCATCTGAGTTAAATCCACCCATTCCAGTCCATTTTAGTTTGCTGATTCCTAGAATGTCGACGTTCTTTCTTGCCATCTCCTGTTTGACCACTTCCAATTTGCTTTGATTCATGGATGTAACATTCCAGGTCCCTATCCAGTATTGCTCTTTACAGCATCGGGCCTTGCTCCTATCACCAGTCACATCTACAACTGGGTGTTGTTTTTGCTTTGGCTCCGTCCCTTCATTCTTTCTGGAGTTATTTCTCCACTGATCTCCAGTAGCATATTGGGCACCTACTGACCTGGGGAGTTCATCTTTCAGTGTCCTATCTTTTTGGCTTTTCATACTGTTCATAGGGTTCTCAAGGCAAGAATACTGAAGTGGTTTTCCATTCCATTCTCCAGTGGGCCACATTTTGTCAGAACTCTCCACCATGACCTGACCTTCTTGGGTGGCCCTATACGGCATGGCTTAGTTTCATTGAGTTAGACAAGGCTGTAGTCCATGTGATCAGATTGGCTAGTTTTCTATGATTGTGGTTTCAGTCTGTCTACCCTCTGATGCCCTCTCTCAGCACCTACCATCTTAGAGGGGTTTCTCTTACATTGGACATGGGGTATCTCCTTGCCACCGCCGCTCCTGACCTTGGACGTGGGGTATCTCCTATACAGTCCATGAAATTCTCCAGGCCAGAATACTGGAATGGGTAGCTTTCCCCTTCTCCAGGGGATCTTCCCAGGGATTGAATCCAGGTCTCCCGCATTGCAGGCGAATTCTTTACCAACTGAGCCACAAGGGAAGCCCTTAAAAGTGTCAAGGTCATAAGAATCAAGAAAGGCTGAAGAAATGTTCCAGTGTGAAGGAGGTTAAAGGGACATGACAACTAAAGGCACTACAAACTGGATCTTTGCTATAAAAGACATTCTTGGAACATTTAGCACAACCTGAATAGGGTCTGAGGATTAAATGGTAAAAAAAGTACAAGTTGTAATATCCTGAGTTTTATAGTCATACTGGAGTTACACAAGAGAACGTCTGTAGGAAACACCCATTCTCCTGTGAAGGGGCATCCGATCAGTGACTTGCTCAAATGGTTCCAGGAAAAAAAAAATCTTTGTTCTGTCTTTGCAGATTGTTTAATAAATACCATCAGACAGCTGCCTGTGGACTTCCCTGGAGGTCCAGTGGTTAAGAATCTGCCTTCCAATGTGGATTGGAAGACATGGGTTCAATCCTTGGTCCAGGAAGATTCCACGTGGCATGGAGAAACTAAGCCAGTGTGCTGCATGCTGCAACTATTGAAGCCCGTGTGCCTAGAGCCCATGCTCCACAAAAGAAGCCACTGTAATGAGAAGCCCCCACACTGCAACTAGAAAAAGCCGTGCGCAGCCATGATGACCCAGGGCAGCCAAAAATGAATAATAAATATGAAAAGAGAGAGCTATCTGCATTCTTGCCTAGTGAGGAGAGATGGGATCCAATTTCTAAGCTACTAAATGGCCAAAGGTTCAAATGGAGCCCATTTCTATCCAAAAGTATACGTTTGGTATTCTTAGTTGGGGTTGGGGGGGGGGCGGTAGTTTTACACTTCCTCTCTGACCCCAGGGTCCCAGTTACCAAGAGGGAAGAAAAAGAGCTTCTCCATGCTTTTTTGGTTAGCGTGAGGTGGAGGTTCTCTACCTTGGCTGCATGTTGAAAATACCTGAGGAACTTTAAAGTAATAATGCCTGGATCTCACCCCTGGAAATTCTGCTTGGATGGTCTGGATACGATCTGGGTATTGGGAACAGAAAGAGCTCCGGTTCAGTTCAGTTGAGTTCAGTCACTCAGTCGTGTCCGACTCTTTGCGACCCCATGAATCGCAGCACGCCAGGCCTCCCTGTCCATCACCATCTCCCGGAGTTCACTCAAACTCACATCCATCGAGTCAGTGATGCCATCCAGCCATCTCATCCTCTGTCGTCCCCTTTTCCTCCTGCCCCCAATCCCTCCCAGCATCAGAGTCTTTTCCAATGAGTCAACTCTTCACATGAGGTGGCCAAAGTACTGGCTCCAGGTGATTCTAATTAATGTGCAGCTAAATTTGAGACCCACTAACCCAGGATACAGGAGTTAACTGATCTACTGATGCCATGGAAGCATTACAGTTCTATAGAAGTCTGACCTGGGTCTCATGGGCTGAAATCACTATGACAACCAAGTTTGTGTTTCTTTCTGGAGACTGGGGGAGAATCTTTTCCTTGCTTTTCCCTGCTTCTAGAGGTTAATTGCATTCCTTGACCTGTGATCCCCTTCCTCCATCTTTAAACCAGTAACATTGCATCTCTCTGAACATTCCTCCACAGTCACATCTCCTTCTGACCCTCTTCTGCCTCCCTTGTGATTACTGAGCCCACCTAGATAATCCAGGATACTCTCCCTATTTTCAGGTCAGTTGATACGCAACCTTAACTGGAATTAAGGATCTGCAACCTTAATAACCTTTTACCGTTCAACTTAACATATTCACAGATTCTGGAATTCGGACATGGACATCTTTGTCGTTTTTGTTGTTGTTCAGTTGCTAAGTCGCGTCTGACTCTTTGCAACCCCATGGTCTGCAGCACACCAGGCTTCCCTTGTCCTTCACCATCTCCCTGAGTTTGCTCAAATACATGTCCATTGAGTCGGTCACGCTATCTAACCATCTCATCCTCCACCACCTCCTTCTCCTTCTGCCTTCAATCTTTCCCAGCATCAGGGTCTTTTCCAATGTGTCAGCTCTTTGCACCACATGGGCAAAGTATTGGACATCCTTGGGGGACCAGTATTCAGCTACTGCAGTCTGGAAATATATGGAGATTCTTCTTAAGGGAAAACTGGTTAAAATTTTTAAAAGACAGAGAAAAAGAAGGGGTACTTAAATCTACAGACTTACTGCAATCCCTATCAAAATACCAGAGGCATTTTTCACAGAACTAGAACAAATAATTCCAGAATTTTTATGGAACCACAAAATACCCTGATAGCCAAAACAATCATGAAAAGAATAAAGACAGAGGCATCATGCTCCCTGATTTAATCTATACTTCAAAGATATAGTAATCAAAACAGTATTGTACTGGCACAAAAACAGACATACAGATCAATGGAACAGGTTTGTATCAACAAAATAAAAAGCAGCCCACTGAATGGGAGGAGATATTTGCAAAAGATACATCCAATAAGCGGAGAAGGCAATGGCACCCCACTCCCGTACTCTTGCCTGGAAAATCCCATGGATGGAGGAGCCTGGTGGGCTGCGGTCCATGGGGTCGAAAAGAGTCGGACACGACTGAACGACTTTGCTTTCACTTTTCACTTTCATGTATTCGAGAAGGAAATGGCAACCCACTCCAGTGTTCTTGCCTGGAGAATCCCAGGGACGGGGGAACCTGTTGAGCTGCCGTCTCTGGGGTCACACAGAGTCGGACACGACTGAAGCGACTTAGCAGCAGCAGCAGCAGCATATCCAATAAGGGGTTAATATCCAAGGTACTTGAAGAAATCATACAACTCGACATTAAAAAAAAAAAACTCAATTAAAAAATGGGCAGGGGACCTTAACAGACATTTTCCCAAAGACATATAGATGGCCAACAGATGCATGAAAAGATGCTCAGCATCACTAATCATCAGGGAAATGCAAATCAAAACCACAATGAGATATCACCTCACACATGTCAGAATGGCTGTCATCAACAAGGCCACAAATAACTAGTTTGACAAAGATGTGGATGAAATGCAAATACTCACTAAATTTATGAAAATAAGTCCAGCTCTCTTAGAGGTCAGGGAACTGAAACGCAGACTCCAGCAGCATCGCAGTTTTCATCCAACAGTGGACAGATTCGGCAAAAGGTGGGTGCCCCTCACATGTGGAGGAGGGCATGGCAACCCACTCCAGTGTTCTTGCCCGGAGCCTGGCAGGCTACCACTGAAAAGAGTCTGACACGACTGAAGTGACAACACAGCAGGGCACAGCATGGGTAACGCTCACATGTGGAGTTGGGAACTAGGACTCACATACCCAGCTGGCAGGAGCAGGAACTGCTCCAAACTTTTGGGAACACAGTCTGGCAGAATTTTTTTTTTTAATCACCATGTAGATTTTTAAGTTATTAATATTTTGTCATATTTTCTTCAAAGCTTTCTTAAAAAAAAAAAAAAGGCGTACAGATACTATCAAAGCTCTTGACCTGGTTGGAAGCACATAGATTTGTTACCCTGTACAGAAATGTTTGTAGTATTTTTTATATTTTGCAGTAATTTTTAAAATTTTTGACAGAACTTATTGTTATGCTTGATGCACACAATTCCTCAGAATTCTGACCCTATTCCTCAGAAATGAAGGCTCCAGAATTTATGGCTATATAATTGGGCTTCTCAGGTGGTGGCACTGGTAAAGAACCCACCTGCCAATGCCGGAGAATAAGAGACTTTGATCTCTGGATTGGGAAGATCCGCTGGAGGAGGGCATGGCAACCCACTCTTGTATTCTTGCCTGGAGAATCCCCATGGACAGAGGAGCCTGGTGGGCTACAGTCCATAAGGTTGAAAAGAGTTGGACATGACTGAAGCAACTTTGCATGTACTAGAGATGTGCAGTGCAGCATTGCTTGAGAGGCAAAAATGTATAAACCATCTGAATATCCATCAAGCAGAAAATTATTAGGTAAATTCATAGGTATTACTCTCATAGTAGGGACTGCTGCTGCTGCTACTAAGTTGCTTCAGTCGTGTCCAACTCTGTGCGACCCCAAAGACGGCAGCCCAACAGGCTCCCCGGTCCCTGGGATTCTCCAGGCAAGAACACTGGAGTGGGTTGCCATTTCCTTCTCCAATGCATGCAAGTGAAAAGTGAAAGTGAAGTCGCTCAGTCGTGTCCGACTCCTAGCGACCCCATGGACTGCCGCCTACCAGGCTCCTCCATCCATGGGATTTTCCAGGCAAGAGTACTGGAGCGGGGTGCCATCGCCTTCTCCGATAGTAGGGACTACTATGTAGTAATTACATAAAATGAGTTAGACCTCTGTATTGATCTGTGATGCCCACAAAATAAAAAGCAACTTATAATTTGTATAGTAGTGATTTTTCTATTTTATGTTCATTTACATGTCTGTACATTTTTAAGAAATATCTCAATATGTGCATGTGCTTGAGTATGACCATAGGAGCACAGAGTAGAGATTCTCAATCAGGGGCAACATTGCCCTCCAGGGGACATATGGTAATGGCTGAAGGAATTTTTGGAAATGGAACCCCACTCCAGTACTCTTGCCTGGAAAATCCCATGGATGGAGGAGCCTGGTAGGTTACAGTCCATGGGGTTGCAAAGAGTTGGACAGGACTGAGCAACTTCACTGTGAACTATGAAGGCATTTTTGGTTGTCACCACTGGGGAGCGCTAATGGTGTAGATGCTGAACATCCTGCAATACACACAGGAAAGCACCTCCCCCCCTCAACACCCTGCAAAGAATTTTCCAGTCCAAAATGTCAACAGCACAAAAGTTGAGAAACCCTGGCATAGAGAAAAGAAAAAGGATAAACACGAAACTATTATCAACTTGTTCCTTAAAACCTATATGTCATTTGGTTTATTACAATGAGCATTTATTTTGACCTCTAAGAATTATCCTATAAAAATAAAAAATAATACTCAAATAAAAGTTTATTCTTATGGCAAAGACAATGGAGCAGGAAGGAGTGGGAGACTGTTGCCCAAGCCAAGCTGTTTCTCAGAAAGAGATCTAGGGGCAGGAGTGTAAACTGAGGGTAATGAGAGCTGGAGGCAGGAGGGGATGGATGGGGATGCCCTGGAGCCTGGCCCTGACACTGGAGCTCACCAGCTTAGAGTGAACAATCCCAGTGCTTTTGTGAGTTGAATAGGGACTCACATTTCCTATGATTAGGAAAGCCTACTGTGAGAGAGAGAAACAAGCCTCAACTCTATTTCCATTTTATAGGCTTGAATAAACCATTTTATGATCAAGAACTGTAACACATCAGAAGGGAATTTCTCCCTGGTCTGCTGAGAGTTGAATTAGCAGGTGTTTCTTGGCAAAGAATGGTCAATTAAGGTGGAAAAACGAAAATAGCATTCTCTGCTGCAGGTCTAATCAGAGTCTTTAACGTAGTAGTGTGTTCATCCCCAAAAGGGCAGTTATCAAATGCAGAACTTCCCTCTCTTTCACACAAAGTGCATGCTCAGTCTCTAAGTCGTGTCCGACTCTGTGCGACCCCATGGACTATAGCCACAAGGTTCCTCTGTCCACGGAATTTTTCAGGCAAGGATACTGAAGTGGGTTGCCATTTCCTCTTCCAGGAGATCTTCCCAACCTATGGATCAAACCCTCGTCTCCTGCATCTCTTGCACTGGCAGGCAGATTTTTTACCACTGAGCCATCTGGGAAGCCCTCCCTATCTTAACCAAGTCTTTTAAACTGAGAGCATCTTCTGAAACCAGGAATCCATGGAATACACTTCAGGAAATACTAACCTAGTCTAGTGATAGTTTTACAGATTAGGAAATGGTGGCCAAAACAAAAAGTGACTGAGTTGGCTGGTGGGTTTCACTCAGAACGCTTGTTTTTTAGACCACTGCTTCTCCCCACCCCAGCATTAAACATCTCACCATAGTTACAAATCAAATTCTTGGGAAACATTCTAGGACTTAAGGGATTTTTTTTCCAATTTAATTTGGTGTGGGGGCAAGGGAGATAGAACGGTGCAAGTCATTCAAAGCAAAACTCGCCTTTCAATAGAATCAAGACATTTTTGGTCTTAGAGATGTTTTTTTCTCCTTGATGGAGAGGCACCCATGAAGACTGTGCTCATGTGAAGGGATGCTCCACCTGATCCTTTTGAAAATATAACCTGCACAGGGCAGGTGGGAACACCTGGGACTTCAACCCTCCCAAATTTACCTCGTTTATCTCCTTGGGGCAGGGGAAGCCCTACAAAACTGATTCTGTAGATTCTCTCCAAGAAATAAATTTACTAAAGTTCCCTTGATCCTCTTACATGCTGAGCCTCTGCAAGACACTGAGAATTCAAAGATGAATAGAACATAATTTCTGCTCTAAAGGGTTGTTTCGTTTTTTAAATCAGGTAGGGAAACAGACACTGCATGTAGCCAGACTGTGACAGGGCTATACTGACCATGGGAATTAGGGTCTAGGAGCCCATGGAAGGCAGTATTTACAAAGCCCACCCTAAGAAACTTGCACACCCGAGCTCGTGGTTAAGTGGGGGCGGGGGGAGCTATGGAAGATGTTTCCAGTTTTCAACGGAGAACTCGTCCTAGTACATTCTGGGACTCCATTACCAGTAACAACTCCGCTTCCCACGGGGGAATCTTGTTTATCCTCTTCTTAGCTAACAGCCTCCGGAGGTAGCCAGCCCTTTACCTCACATCACCAAGGGTTTTGGTTCTGTGTGTGCTAAGTCGCTTCAGTCGTGTCCGACCGTGCGATCCTATGGACTGCCACCCACCAGGTTCCTCTGTCCATGGGATTCTCCTGGCAAGAAATACTGGAGTGGGTTGCCGTGCCCTCCTCCAGGGTTGGTTCTGGGACGGGCCCACAACATGGCCCTACCTTTTTCCCCTTCCTCAGCCTCGCCTCAGACCTGGATCTCACCACCTCAAAGCCACAGCTACAGGAAAATGATGCTAGGTCTGCCGGCAGATTCTGTCCAAGTTCTTATAAGTCGGGCCCCACGTTCACAGTGGCTGTCACACTGCCAGGAGACCCAGCCTCACAATTTGTCTCCATCACAATTAATACTGTGGCCTTTGGGACGCTACTGCTAAATGGGGACCACTTGATGTGTGGCAAGTATCCTGACGGGCACTGGCTTCATGTCTTCCATCAGCAGCCTCCACGTCGCCCGAGCACAATTGTCAGCCAAAAAGCATATGAACTACAGTGGGGTTGCCCCATTCGGACGACGACACTGAGTCTCACAGGCGCAAAACAAGTTCCACCCAACCTCAGCGTTAGCAAACGGCAGGTGTCCAGATGCCCACAACTGAAACCGTTACTAGCCCCGCCCCTAGCCGGCTGCACGGAGTGGGCAATGAGGCAGAGGTGCACAGGCGCAGCCTTTCCTGATGTCCCGCCCCTGAAAAATCACGTGAACAAGGCGGAGTCTGGGCCGGAAGGAAGCGGAAGGGGAAAAAGCCCTCCCCCGGAAATCCCTTCTGTTTCAGGAGCCTGCTCCCGGAAGTGCTGGTGTTTGTAGCGGGCGTGATGGCGTCAAGGTTACTCCGTGGATTTGGAGCTTTGGCCTCCCAGGCCCTGAGGGCCCGGGGTCCAAATGGAGTCTCCGTGGTGCGCTCTATGGCGTCTGGAGGTACTCGCCGGCAACGTGCGCCGTTGCCCTCCCGCGGTTGGTGTTAGGTCAGCAAAGGCCGGGGTGGGGGAGGCCTTTCATCTCCTCGGCCCCAAAGCCCTGAGGCTCTGCGGACCTCTCCCTGTTATTCTCGACCGCAGCTGCTGCTGACCACCAAAGTGACCGGGTTGCGAAAAATTCCTAAACGGAGTTGCCGGGTGACCTTGGTGGGCAGGGTTTGCAACCGGGGCGTGAAGGGGCCAAGCCGCCCTTCAGACCTGCGCCCGTCTCCAGTTGGATGCTGATTAACCTGCTTTTAGAAAAAAAAAAAAAAAGGCAGAAAAATCGGCCTCCGTGGTTGAAGGAAGATAAGATCACCCCGTGTTCCACTTTTGGGTAACGTGACTGGTTCTTAAGGGACAGTGGGTATGGGTGGACTGTGGGAGCCTCTGGGCCCGCTAAGACTGAGCAAAAATTGACTTATGTGCGTTTTCCCTCTTTATCATTTCCGCCGACATCATTATTTTATTTTCCTTTAGGTGGTGTTCCTACTGATGAAGAGCAGGCGACTGGGCTAGAGAGGGAGGTCATGCTGGCTGCTCGCAAGGGACAGGTGAGAAGAATGTTCCATGCCTTCTGGGAGAGTTCATTGCCTTGGATGGGATCAGAGCAGCCTTCTCTCTGGGGAGCCTTCCCTCCAGGAAACCTGGCTTTTGGGAACAGTATTGGTAGTCCCTAGAGGGTAGGAATCATTTGGCATAATAGACCCTTTATTTTGTTTTTTTCAGGACCCATACAATATACTTGCCCCAAAGGCAACCTCAGGTACCAAGGAGGACCCTAATTTAGTCCCCTCCATCACCAACAAGCGGATAGTGGGCTGCATCTGTAAGTGCTTCTCTACTATTTTCTTACCCTTTTGTTTGTTTGCTGATTTATTTTTTGGCTGTTTAGAATGTGGGATCATAGTTCCCCAACCAGGGATGGAACCCACGGCCCCTGCATTGAAAGCACAGAATCTTAACCACTGAACCACCTGGGAAGTCTCTGTTTATGTATTTACTTATTTTTAATATTTACTTATTTGGCTCTGCCAGGTCTTAGTTGTGACCCTCGGGATCTTTGTTACCGAAGTGAGATCTTTCAGTTGCAGCATACAGGATCCAGTTTCGTGACCAAGGATGGAACCCAGGCCCCCTGCATTGGGAGCATGGAGTCTTAGCCACTAGACCACCAGGAAGTCTCACCCATTTGTTTAATTTAATATCTGTTTAGTATGGAAGATGTCTACTAGTTTTTTCACATCTGTTGTCCATGAGTGTATATGTGTAAAGATACGGATAAATGTTTTAAAGGTTTTGACCCTCAGGCCCTTTTGCCAAAGTAGGTCACCCTCACTGTAAAGAGGCCTGGAACATGAATAATACTGCCTCAGTGGAGAGGTGGCGTGCAGAAATATTCATCTAGAAAATACCGTACTTTCTCTTTGCCAGACACCACGTCAGGCACTAGCTGTACATGCCAAAACGGACCCGGCTTTGGGGTTCTACACAGGCAGGAAACTGTGAGGACCTAATAAGGAACTGGTCAGAGGTCAGTTTACTCAGAGGTAAACTTGGCCTCAATTCCTTCATCTGAAAAATGGGATCAGCTTGAACTGACCTTAAGGTGTCAACCATAACTATTTGCATCTCAGAGGTGTCTGAGGGCAGTAGGTTAACGGTGAAAGTCCTTCTTCTAGGCTGCATGGCTTTCAGCTACCTTTTTTCTTTCAGGTGAAGAAGACAACAGTACTGTCATCTGGTTCTGGCTGCACAAAGGCGAGGCCCAGCGATGCCCCAGCTGTGGAACCCATTACAAGCTGGTGCCACACCAGCTGGCCCACTGAGCCACTGCACTAATGCACTCAGAATATGATGTGGAATTTCTTCTTTCCAGTAAAGACTAGCCATTACATTGGCTTCTCCTCCCATAGTTGGCTGGTCTTATTTTTTTCCTGTGTTTTTGGGGGAAGTGTGGATAATTTTTATGTCAGAAATAGCTATCTGTTGATATTAGCTTCCTATCCCCTTGCTTTTGTACACTGAGATTGTCGATCCCTAATGCAGTGATGACAGTCGGTATGGGGAAAACAGTCGGGCTGACTGGACTTGTAATGTTGGCTTCATCTTCTAGCTTTGTCACTGGGAACCTGTTCTCTGAGGGTGGGTGGTTGTTTAGGAGCTAAATTGTATCTTCTTTGTGACCCCATGGCCTGTAACCTATCAGGCTCCTCTATCCATGGAATTCTCCAGGCAAGAATACTGGAATGGGTTGCCATTTCCTTCTCCAGGGGATCTTCCTGACCCAGGGATCGAACCCGGGTCTCCTGCATTGCAGGCAGATTCTTTACCACTGAGCCACCTGAGAAGCCTAGCTGACGCTCTAGTGGGAGAGAAAGGTGAATACACAGCCACCCTTTCAGCATTAAAGGCAGCACAGGCACTCCCATACTTGGCATCAGTTGACTGTCACAACTACCCTGTGAAATGGACCTTTCTCTTTCTTTGTGTACTTAATTTCTAAAAATTCAGATATAATTTATATACTGTAAAATTCATTCTCGAAGTGTACAATTCAGTGGTTTCTAGTAAATGCACAAAGTTTTGCAATCATTATCACTAATTCCAGAACATTCTCAAAAGCCAGTACCCATTAGCATTCACCCCCTCTTCTCTTTCCCACCTGCTCCTGACAACCACTAATCTACTTTCTGTCTACGAATTTGCCTATTCTGGACATTTCCTATTTGTTGAAAACTATTTTTCCCGTTGTCTTTGTGCCCTGTTGAATATTGACCACTAACGTATAGGGTTATTTCTGGACTCAGATTATCACCTTACAGAGGTTCAGAGAGGTTAAGCTATTTGGCCACAGTCACAGAGCTAATAAAAACACCGGATCCAAACCCAGCTCCTTAGAATTTGTCTAAAGTGCTGTGAGAATACATGATGGGGAGAACGATTAACTTCCCACCCCAGGAGGCAGGTGTCAGGACTGGTCTTAAAATCTCCAAAGGGAAAAAGCAGAGAGGCCTTTGGAAAAACAGCAAAGAATAAGTTGTGGTTGGAATGCCAAAGACTTGCAAGGGTATTTGGCCTTCATTTATCTGGGAGAAGGGGAGTCCCTGAAGGTATGTTAGCAGAGAAGACAAGGAGAGGAAGGGGACACTTGGAGGAGAAAGGTGAGTCTGGATAACTTGATTTTGCAGGCCCTAAAGAATCATGAGGTGCATATTGGGATGGACAGGTTAGCTGGGGAGAGTTGGCTGGAAGCAGAAGGCTCCAGTGGGACTTGAGTGATGGAAATGGAGCTGAGATCCAACCTCCAGCAGAGGGAGAAAAGCCAAGAGGCTGAAAGGCAAGGTCGAGGAAGCTTAATTTGGGGAGGCAAGGAGAAGGGTTAACAACAAGGTGTCTTATCAAAACAAGATTGTAAAGAGAGGCTGGGGCTTGGCATATAGGAGGCCTACAGGGTGACAGTTTCAGGGCACGGTGCAGTCAGAAGGCCGGTTGGGTGAGAACACATGCAAGTGGTTGCTGATGATGCAGACAAGGGGAAGAGGCAGCTTGCCCGAGCAGACAGATTGAGTGCACAGAGGCACCGTGTGAGAAAAAGACTGCTGTCTCAGCATCCTTGAGGGCCAGCCGAGGGTGCCCAATGCAGAGGGGAGGAAGAGCCCTGGAGAGTAGAGACCCAGTTTCTCCAAGACCAGAGGGAAGGGGAGAAGGGAGGGTCAAAGAGGAGGGAAGGGAAGCTGAGTGAAATACAAGTAGGCAGGGCTGGGGCTTCAGGGCAATGAGCGAGAGAACTGCCAAGCTTCCAACACCAGCGGCTCAGCCAAGGGCAACTGCCACAAGCCTGTCCAAGTGTATGACATTCTCCAGCCACCTTGGAAGCAGGAAAACAGAAGGCAAATGGTTGGGCAAATTTAATGTTGGGCAAGGGAGAAAGGGACTGAGGATGTCAGTGACTGGTGGAACCATCTGACTGGGCTGTCCCAGCCGGAGAAGCAGGCTGGTCGCTCTCTACGTGATCCTCCAGATCCACCCTCCACCCCTCTCTCTGCCTGGGGAGCTGACCTTCATGGCTTGCATCAAGGGACTCTCTTTCTTACCCTCTGGTTGCCAGCGGGGCAGGGAGGAGGATGGAAGGGGAGAGATTGGGCAAGAAAGCTCCTCCACCCCACCCCTTCTGCCTGGTTCTGGTCAGGGGCACAGCGCCCCCTGCTGCTACAGCCTCACAGGTGCCAGTACCACCCAGCCCAGCTGGTCAGAACATCCCACCGAGGCCCGCCCTGGTCCTCACCATCCCATGCTGTTGCTGCTGCTGCTGCTAAGCCGCTTCAGTTGTGTCCGACTCTGGGGCTCCCTAAACCCTGAGCACCTTCTACACACTGGCAGATCCTGTGGGCAGGCCCAGCAGGAGGGTGGGAGATGGAGGGGGAAGGAGAGGAAAGGAAGAGATGGGTAGAGAGGAAGAGAGGAATACTAGGACTTCCTGCTGGGGTCAGGTTCCTCCCTGAAAGAATAAACAGAGCTCCATGGAGCGGCAGGGGAATCAGTGGGTGAGAGAAGGGTCCTGGGAAAAGGAAGGGCAGTAATTCACTTTTCTCCTGTGCGAGCTGTCCTATGCCTCCTGCTTTTGTCTCTTACACACACAGACACATACACACACACTAAATAAGAAGCCTCCTCAGATCCCTCTGAGTGGCAGTCCCACCCAGGTTTCATGCTGACAGCGGTTCGAGGCAACCCATTTTGGGTTTGCAGCATCTACACAAAAACGTTTGTCAGACCTGGCTTTTCCTCCAGAAGGGCCCTGGCCCCCACAGCCTACCAGAGGCTCAGCCACTTTGTCGCGTGGCCCTCAGGCCCCCTGAGGGCTCCAGGGCTCTGAGCTGTCTCTGGTGCAGGATGGGGCGAGCCCTCAACAGCAACCGTCTCCACCACTCCTGTGATAATTAAAAACTAGCGCTACCTCTGCTTCTGTAAGAGGTCAGGGCCTCTGTGGTCCAGTCAGAGCTGCTCTTTCTGGTGATAGAAATGCACATTAAGTCCTTTATGACCCCATTCCTTCAAGCTTGTGTGAACTTGGCCCAAGTGAAGAACAACCCCCTCTCTTCTACTTTCTTGAGATGGATTCAAGGCAGAAGCCACATTTCACTCCCCACTCCCCCAACACGTACCCAGAGGCAACTGCTTGTGTTGGTTTCCTGTGTATCCTTCCAGAGTTCCTTTAGGTAAATATAAACAACTATGAATACTGATTTAAAATACTGATTAATGATGAAAATTTTATTGAAATATAGTTGCTGTAGAATATTATACAAACTATGCTGCTGCTGCTGCTGCTAAGTCACTTCAGTCATGTCCGACTCTGTGCGACCCCATAGTTGGCAGCCCACCAGGCTCCCCTGTCCCTGGGATTCTCCAGGCAAGAACACGGAGTGGGTTGCCATTTCCTTCTCCAATGCATGAAAATGAAAAGTGAAAGTGAAGTCGCTCAGTTGTGTCTGACCCTCAGCGACACCATGGACTGCAGCCCTCCAGGCTCCTCCATCCACGGGATTTTCCAGGCAAGAGTACTGGAGTGGGGTGCCATTGCCTTCTCCTATAGATGTATACAATATAGTGATTCACAATATTTAAAGGTTATATTGCATTTACTTGGGCTTCCTGGGTGGCGCCAGTGGTAAAGAACCCGCCTGCCAATGCAGGAGACATATAGAGATGCTGGTTTGATCCCTGGTCGGGAAGATCCCCTGGAGGAGGGCATGGCAACCCACTCCAGAAGAATCCCATGGACAGAGGAGCCTGGTGGGCTACAGACCATAGGGTCATAAAGAATCGGACATGATTGAAACTATTTAGTGTACATGCACCATTTACATGTTATTTACATGTAAATGGTTATATGTTATATATATATATAACATGTATGTGTTACATGTTATAACCATTTACAGTTATTATAAAATACTGACTATATTCCCTGTGTTGTACAATATATCCTTATCTGTTACTATGTATAATCTCCTCCCCCATCTTGCCCCTCCCTCTCCCCGCAAACAAACACTAGTTTGTTCTGTATATCTGTGTCTGCTTCTTTTTTGTTATATTCACTAGTTTGTTGTATTTTTTAGATTCCAACATATAAGTGGTATCATACAGTATTTGTCTTTCTCTTTCTGACTTATTTCACTTAGCATAATGCCCTCCAAGTCCATCCTTGTTGCTTTAAATGGCAAATTTTCATTCTTTTTTTATGGCTGAGTCATATTCCATTGTGGGTATTTATAGCTATTACAATGGACCTCATTTTCTTAATCAATATGATCTCGGGTGGCCTCAGCCTGCAGGGCCTTGAAGTGAGGTTCAGTTCCTGGCCAGAGATTGAGGTGGGGCCATGACAGTGAGAGCACCAAATCCTAGCCACTAGTTTGGGATCTAATCCTGACCACTAGCTACTAGACCAGTAGTCAGTGACAAGGCCCCGGCCCTTCAGCTTTGCAGAAAAGAATTCCCACAAGGATGGAAAGTAGTGAAACAAACAGTGTTTACTAGGAGGAAAAAGAGTACAGTACACGTGGATAGATACAGGGCCAGCCTCAGAGAGTCGCTCTCTTGCAGCAGTTTAAATAGCTTTTATGGGGCATTTCTTCCAGGTTTCCTTGGGCCAATCATTTTGATTTGCCTGGTTCTGAGTCTGTATTTGGTATATCTCAGGATCCTCTAGGAGCCGGCAACAGTCCATGGGGTCACAAAGAGTAGGACACGACTGAGCAGCTAAGCACAGCACAGGATCCTTCCACGTGTGTGCATGCAACTCTCAGCCAAGATAGAGTCCAGCAAAGGGGCCTGTGGGTTGTTTGGCATCACTTCCCTTTGACCTCCAAGAACCTTTCTAGTCAGGAAGTTCTTGACTTAGACAAATATGTGATCTCTTCTTTCTTATCTAGGCAGGGCTCAGCCTCCTCTCTGGATTGTCCTGTTGATATTTTGGAGTTTCTGTCCACAGGGAATGAACTCCCACTGCTCACCCTGGGAGGAGTGGGCATCTACCTCCAACTTCACATTCATTTGTTGACGGACACTTAGGCTGCTTCCATATTTTGGCAATTGTAAATAATTATGCTGTTATGAACACTGGGGTGTATCTTTTTGAATTAGTGTGCTTTTTTCCTGATATATGCCCAGGAGTGGAATTTCTGGCTCATAGGGTGGTTCTGAATAGACTTTTTTTTTTAATGGCAGCACTTACAGTGTGTTAGGCATGGTTCTGAGCACTTTGTCTGGAAAACAGCTCCAGAGGTAGGTGCTGTGTCCATTTTTTTAAGATTCCTGTTTTGATGTGGACCATTTTTAAAGTCTTCATTGAATTTGTTACAATATTGCTTCTGTTTTATGTTTTGGTTTTTTGGCTGTGAGGCATGTGCAATCTTAGCTCCAAGACCAGGGATCAAACCTGTACCCCTTGCACTGGAAGGCGAAGTCTTAACTACCTGACTGCCAGGGAAGTCCCTGTGCTAGGCCCACTTTAAAGAAAATTAAACTGAACCCAGGAGTTCATCCCAGGAGTACGAACTCCTCCAGGGTAAGCCCCCTGGACCACATCCAACTTATTCCTCTCTTTGTCCAAGTGCCAGATTCCAGCATGTAGTAAGTATTCAACAAATTCCAGTTGTCACCATGAAAGACAATTACTCTGTTTCTGTAAATCAATGGGAATACTTCATCATACATAGGCACACCTGTATGTGAATACAGTCAACAAATAAGTTCATGAATCCTCAGGGTAATTGGGAGAACTCATCTGAACTGGACATTTGTTCAGCTCAGAGTAGGGCTTCCCTGGCGGCTTATACAGTAAAGAATCTTCCTGCAATGCTGGAGACCTGGGTTCAATCCCTGGGTCAGGAAGATCCCCTGGAGAAGGGAATGGCAACCCACTCCAGTATTCTTGCCTGGAATCCCACAGACAGAGGAGCCTGGGAGGCTAAAGTCCATGGGGTCACAAAGAGTCAGACACGACTGAATGACTAACCCTCAGAGTAAGCAGAAGATTCAGTGAAGAAGCTTCAAAAAATTTTCTCCTCCCAGAATGACATCAGAGAGCCTGAGCCCAAATCATCTTCTAAATACAGGTCGAAAGGGAAGTCCCTGGCTGCCCAGTGGCTAGGACTCCATGCTTCTAATGCAGGGGATTCCAGTTCAGTCCCTTGTCCGGGAGCTAGGATCCTACGTGCCATACAGCCAATAACAAACACATACAGGTCTAAAGAATAAAAAAAAAGTGGAAAAGTGACATACCAAGGATAGCCCATAGTATACACCCTTTATTCGGTCCTCATCCTCCGATCTCAGTTCTGTCCCAGCGGGGAGTATCTTAGTTCCCAAATGCTCTGGGTCCATCAGCAGATTCTTGCACAGCACCACCCTCACCAGTTTTTGTTTTGATATTCTACTGTTCACCTACAGGAATAACTTTGTATTAGACTTCACCCCCTGGACACTCTGTGGATCCTTAAAATTCACCTGGTTGCCAACTGAACTCGTTTTGAGTCCATTCATCCAGGTAGTGGGATCTGTCCTCTGGGCTGACTCACTGGAGTTCCCCTCGCGTCTCTCCCTCTGCCCCCTCCCCCATCAGGCTGTGGCTCTTCCTCAGCAGTAGCCCCAGGATGGCCCCTGCTGGAGCCTACCCACCGACTCCCGTGTGTACTCCTGTAACTACCCTGTTCCCAGCTCCTGCCATCTCTGTTTGGCCTCTGTTCCTTCGATACTGAATCGAATCCTGCTGGCCCTCCAGGTTCCTGTCAAGCTGGCTGTCACCTTTGAGTCCTGTCCTGCCCTGCTGAGAGGTGACAATTCAGTACTCAGATGCAACATTAGCCTTCATGTCTTTGCATATTTGCAGGGTATCATCCCACTTGGGTACTCCCAAAGCATCAAGGATACCTCCATTACAGTTGATTACACTGCAGGATAATTATCTTTTTGCATGTGTTTTGCATCTCAGCAGCCAAGGCATGGTAGGTGCTCAGTGTTTATTGAATGATTGCTGAATGGACAAACACATTACACAGGACAATTATTTATCTGTCTTCTGCTGCACCTGGTTTTTGAAAACTTTATTCATTTTGTTATGCAATGTCCTTGTATAAAACCCCACATGAGAAATTACTCCTGGAATGGAATATAAAGAGAAAAAATTTATTTCCTTTGACCACAGAGACTCTGTATTATATAGAGAAGCATGTAACCCTTCATCTCCCCACACTTTGCTTCTTGCTTCCAAGAAGCTCAAAGACAGATTTAATAGTCATTCACATAATCACATTAGTCCCCTTGGCCACATTTGGGTCTTTCTCCTCTTTGTGGTTTTGATTTTTAATCTTTTCTCTAATAATTTTGAAATCAGCTAGTTGGAGAAGGAAATGGCAACCCACTCCAGTGTTCTTGCCTGGAGAATCCCAGGGATGGTGGAGCCTGGTGGGCTGCCATCTATGGGGTCGCACAGAGTCGGATACGACTGAAGTGACTTAGCAGCAGCAGCAGCAGCCTGCTGTGAAGAGGTAAAATTGGAGGAAGCATTTATATACTGAAAAGCATTATTACTGTGTAAGTTGTTTTCAATTTTGCCTGTCTATCTTAAACTTAGAAATGATGTTCATTGAAATGGGTCTAACCTATGTATGTTTAAAACATTTAAAACAGCAGAAATTCTCAAAAGAACAGTAAGAAGTTCAGATAGGATCCTTTGAACCTCCCCATTATCCCTTTTGACAACTGGAAGTAAGGTGAATTAAAGGGCCCAAACCCCTAGAGGTATTGATCAAAGAAAATCAAGAAGCAATGTTGCTGGGAGGGCCTCTCAGCACAGGAGGGCTGCTGCCTCCCCACCCATCACTTGTCCCAGAATAGGGGCTCCCGCAGAGTATGGGCTTCCCCAGAGTTCCAGCAGCAGCTCTACCACCATCCTGTCTTAAAAACCATGCCAGGGGATCATTTTAATAAGTTATTTGTGATGCCTAATTTAAAAAAAAAAAAAAAATCGGACTTCCCTGATGGCTCAGATGGTAAAGCGGCTGTCTACAATGCGGGAGACCTGGGTTCAATCCCTGGGTCGGGAAGATCCCTGGAGAAGGAAATGGCAATCCACTCCAGTACTATTGCCTGGAAAATCCCATGGACAGAGGAGCCTCGTAGGCTACAGTTCATGGGGTCGCAAAGAGTCGGACACGACTGAGCGACTTCACTTTCACTTAACTAAAAATCAGTCCCCCAGAAGAGCAGGATGGGGGTTTTAACTGATGACAGAATTGGCAGAGGATTTTCCGGGCAAGAGTACTGGAGTGGGGTGCCATTGCCTTCTCCGGATAAAGAGGAATAATGTGTTAATGGCCCAGCTCCGTGCCAGGCACTGGGTTGGGGCTCAATCCATTGTTGAGTGTGAATCTGAGGGCCAGCATCCTCCAAAGAGCACATGAGTATTCATACACACTCAGATACGTGTGAGGAATCATAATGTGGTTGATGGTTACGAGCGGAGTGTTCTCAACACAACAGGCCTGTAGGGTCTCACAGTTCAAAAAGGACCAAAGAGGTGGGAAGGGCAGGTCTGTTCTGGAATGAAATGTTGAAGCCACCTCCTTCTGTTTGTGTGCCTTTGGCAAGTGGCCCTCTTCCCCTGGGCCTCGGTGTTCCCAACCGAAAAACGGAAGCCATCGTGCCCAGGATTTGGCGACTTCCGCCGGGATTTTCCTGAGGGGGTGGGGTCTGAGTAGGAGCAGTGGGAGCGAAGCAGACTGTTGCGATGAGCCACCGGGGCAGGCGCGCACCCTAGAGGGCGGGCATGTGGCGCGCACGTGGTGCGGCTGCGCATGCGTGTTGCGCGGCGGGGTGAGGGGGCAGTGAGAGCAGCCATAGCGGACGCAGCGTGTACCGAGGTTCTGTTGCTGTGTCCAGGTCAGCGTTGGGCGCGGGGAGGCCCTGGAGACCCGCGCCTGTCCCCACCCGGCCCGCCGGTCCCCCGTCCTCCACTCCCACCACCCTAGAGGCCTCTACCCACTCCCTTTCCCCAATAGCTGGCCGGGTCCCCTGCCACCAACCGGGCCCTCCTGAGTCCCGCCCTGTCAGGCCTCCGTGGTGTGGGCGCCCTCTGGGGCCTTTGGTCCTGTGACTCAGGGGGTAGGCTGGTCAACTCCATTGTACAGGTGAGGAAACTGAGGCTAAGGATCCTCAAGCCGCATGGCAGCAACAGTACCCCCCCCTCCCCTGACTCCCTCCACTCGCCCCCCACTCCTCCCCCGCCCCCACGCCCCCTCCCCCCGCCGCCCACTCGCCCCACCCCCACCCCCGCCCCCACCCAACTGCGGTAGGTCCTAAGCCCAGCGTTGGTCAGCTCTCCTTCTGTATTGTATTTTAATGGATTCCTTGGTTCTACGGGTGTGTTTACGTGTTTGCGTTTGACTCTGATCTGTTCTGGGACTGCCTTGACCAAGATGGGCAGGCCCTGGTCTCCCCCGGTGGCGCAGTCGCCAAGCCGCGGTTTGCTTTGTTGGGGTGAAATTTCTTCAGACTGATTTGGAATCAGTTTATGTTTTGATTTGATGGTTTGTTGTTGTTTGCTTGTTTTTCATGTTCACCAGGGCACAAAGGGTCACTGCTGTTTTTCTTTCCAGAAAGGCTTTCTCTTCCCAGCCTGTTCTCAGTTTGATGGATGTGTGGTTTATGATGCTGGAGACTCTTTGGCTTTTCTTTGTGGATAAAACTCATCTCGCTTCATCTTTCACATTGTGAGCTGAGTCCTTGCTGATGGCAGCCTCTGCCCTGACTAACATTCCTGAGCTATTAAATATTTGTTTAAAAGGACAGATACAAAGCACGGTGTTAGGAATATGGCATCTTGAAGAAGTGATCTTCGTAAGAAGTACACTTATATTCTGAGTTAATCTTGGATCTCTTTATATACCAAAGGCTCAAAACACTTTGGTACCTGTAATTATTTGGCCTGGTAGTCACGTTTTAAGACAGATTGTTTTATTTTTCTTGTAACCTGGAAAGTAAATGAACAAAAAAAGTGAGGTGATGTGCTGAAATCACACATGAGAGCATGCTGAAGAGTGGGAGAGGCTGGGAACAGAGGCCGAGCATTAACAGCTTTGGGCTGGGGTTTGAGGGACTTGGGGAAGCACCAGCCCTGCAGTGGGGTGTGTTTGGAAGATGGAACCCGGTTCCTGGGCTGGACTGGGAAGGAAGGAGCATGGCTGGACTAGAGGCCCATGCTCTGAGATGGTGTATTCGGCCGTGTCAGGTCTTAGTGGCGGCATGCACGTCTTTAGTTGCGGCCCGTGGGAGCTTGTTACCTTACCAGGGATTGAACCAAGCCCCCTGCCTTGAGAACCTGGAGTCTTAGCTACTGGACTACCAGGGAAGTCCCTAAGATGGTTTTCTTAACCTGGAAAGAATATGTGTGAGAAGAAGGAGGAACAGGCCCTGGATGTTGGGTGGTGGGGGCTTGGGAGGGAGACAACTGCAGAAGTAAAGTTGAGACAGTAAGTGTGTCTCCCTGTTTGGCGCAGGGCCCTGACATCATCGCTTTTGTTCCCGCTGCGTCCTGTCTCGACACCTCGTGCGCAGTGCTTGGAGCCTGTTACTAACCGTAATTATCGTTTTCATCCATTCTGGAATGCGTCTTTGTTTCCATTTCACAGCTCGGCGTTGAGCTGGGCCCCGTGCTGGATGGTGACTTCCTTTGTGCCATCGTTCACTTAGCAGCTTTTTATGTTTCTTTGTTGAACAGAAAGTCACGGGGCTTTTCTGTTTTTTTGGCACATGAAGCAACACGTGAGATCTTAGTTCTCTGACCAGGGAGAGCAGGGATCAAACCAGTGCCCCCTGGTTTGTCTCAACCACCAGACCACCAGGGAAGTCCCCACAGTGCTTTTAAAATCAGTATTATCTTAGCTCCGATGAGTTGCAGTTTTCAGAGTTGGTGATTCAGGCAGAAAAGATGATCCCTTATTAGACTGTACCATGGCTCATTTCTGGAGAAGGCAATGGCAGCCCACTCCAGTACTCTTGCCTGGAAAATCCCATGGATGGAGGAGCCTGGTAGGCTTCAGTCCATGGGGTCGCTAAGAGTCAGACACGACTGAGCGACTTCACTTTCACTTTTCACTTTCATGCACTGGAGAAGGAAATGGCAACCCACTCCAGTGTTCTTGCCTGGAGAATCCCAGGGACAGGGGAGCCTAGTGGGCTGCCGTCTATGGGGTCGCACAGAGTCAGACACGACTGAAGTGACTTAGCAGCAGCATGGCTCATTTCTTCATTGAAGATGCTAATGTTTTTAAGGAACTGGAGGGAAGGGGTTGGTAAAAGCCAGGAGCAACAGGTACAAGCATGAAAATGTATTCCTTTGTGGGTTGGAGAGGAAAGAAACAGCCGGCGGCTGTGTCTCCTTTATAGGGAAAGTTGGACTGTTGTACAGCCACTGACAGTGCGGTAGCTTTGAGTGACAGGTGTCTTGCGGCAACCAGGCTTAGGCTGCCCACTGGGCAGGTGGCCCTAGCCCATGAGCCTGCTCACAGCCAGCCAATCTGAATACACCTGTTGGGGCAGTGGGGCCCAGGCTCCATCATCTGCTGGAGTCTTGGTGACCCTGGGTCTGTCTCTTGGCAGACACCTCCCACTGCTGCAAGTTCAAGGGCAGAGACCTTCTCTTCCCCTTCCTTGGTGTCCGAGGGCTCAACACAAGGCTTGATGCATCAGACATGCTAAATTGGGTTTGCTGAGTGGAACTATACTGGACACGCTGGGGCAAGTTGTTGTCCAGTGCCCAGGTCAGTCTGCATCCCATAGGAATCATGTTCTGGATCAAGACTCCGTTCACGGTCCTCAGTCCTCCATGCAGCTGCTTTGTGGGTTGCTGAGTTTGTGAGCTAACCTGGAGGCTGTCTTTCTCTCCAGCCCTCATCTTTCTTATTTCTAATCCTCAGCTTTCAGAATGAGTTTTTGGGACTTCTTAGTCCACTTACAGGCTTCCCTGGTGACGCAGCAGTAAAAGAAAAAAAAAAAAAAGCCTGCCTGCCAATACAGAAGATTCAGTTTGGATCCCTGGGTCAGCAAGATCCCCTGGGGAAGGAAATGGGAACCCACTCCTGTATTCTTGCCTGGAGAACCACGTGGACAGAGGGGCCTTGTGGGCTACAGTCCGTGGGGTCGCAAAAAGTGTCGGATAAGACTTAGAGACTAAACAACACAATGAAAGTCCACTTATAAATTTCAGAACCTGCTTCTATGTCAGTTCGCTCGGTGACTTTGCCCCCAGAGAGCCTGGCTAGTTAAGCCGCAGGAGAGCAGGGTTCCAGCTGGTGCAGCCGGTTGTCTGTGTTGGGTTTGGTGTTTGAGCAGATGAGCAGGTCCCAGCCTGGGGAGAACTACAGACAGGAGTGAGACTGTCCTGGAAACATGGGCCAAAGTTCATCTTCTTCTTTGTCTTCAGAGAAGACCTGACCCCAGAGCCCTCCAGATCTGCCAACCTTGATCCTGCCCGCACCCCTGCCCTGGGTGACCTTGTGTGCTTCTTCTAGAATGAGATGCTTTGAGCATGCCAAACGTCTTTTCTCAGCTTGCACCAGGATTGCCTGCAGGTGGTTTGTACAGAAGTGGAGACTTTGAGGAGAAGTGATCTTGTCTTCTTTGGCTGCCTTTCAGGCCTTCAAGGGAGGGTTATACTTTGCCTGAGAAGCAGCCATCTCCAGTGCCACCACCAGCTTGCCGGTTTTTGTTTGTTTATTTTTAATCTTTGAAGGGGACTCTCAGGATGTTTTAATGGTAAACGTCTGATGATGGAAGAACTGACTCTTTGGAAAAGACCCTGATGCTGGGAAAGATTGAAGGCAGGAGGAGAAGGGGACGACAGAGGATGAGATGGTTGGATAGCATCACCGACTGTATGGACATGAGTTTGAGTAACCTCCTGGAGTTGGTGATGGACAGGGAGGCCTGGCGTGCTACAGTCCATGGGGTCACAAAGAGCTGGACATGACTGAAAGACTGAACTGTCTAATGATCTTCCAGTTCCCATTTGATTTGTGAGAAGTACTGGTTATTACTGTGGTAAATGGTAAAAGAATCTGCCTGCAATACAGGAGACACAGGAGACTTGGGTTCGATCCCTGAGTTGGGGAGATCCCCTGGAGGAGGGCATGGCAACCCACTCCAGTATTTTTGCCTGGAGAATCCCATGGACAGAGGATCCTGGTAGGCTATAGTCCATAGGGTCAGAAAGAGTCAGACACGACTGAAGGGCCTGAGCACACATACACACACAATGGTTATTACTTTAAGATCTTTGCAAAATTTGAAGTCATTAAAAACAAACACGGGTTTTCAGCCATTACTGTAAAAATTGAGGTGAGAATCATCAATTGATGCTGAAACTAGGAAATGAAAGTATGATCAGAAGGAGGGTGTTTACATAGTCTCAAAGGATCTTCTCATAAGATGTTGATTAATTACAGCAAAAAGAAAACAGTGATATGCTGGTGGAGATATCAGCTTCGCCAGAAGATGAAAGTTATTACTAGCAACATTATTAATGGAACAAATTGACATCTGTGCCTTCTGATATGAGGCTCTGCAAAGGACATACCACTGCATCTGTATGTTCCTGCCCCAAACATATAACCTGAATCCAGTCATGACAAAGCGTCACATAAACCCAAATGTAGAGAATCTACAAAGTAGCCAGTACTCTTCAACAGTCAAGATCATACATGTGCACACACATGCACACACACGTTGGAGGTAGTGATAAAGCAAACGTAGTGAAATATTAACATTGGAGAGATTTGGATGCGGGTCATGTGGAATTCTTTGTCTTATTTATTTAATTTTTGGCTGTGCTGGGTCTTCGCTGCTGCGCTCGGGCTTTCTTCAGTTGCCACGAGCAGGGGCTACTTGAGTTGCGGTGCACAGGCGTCCCCTTACGGTGGCTCCTCCCGTTGCAGAGCAAGGGCTTCAGGCACGTGGGCTTCAGTGGTTGCAGTGCACGGGCTTAGTTGCCCTGAGGCATGCGGAATCTTCCTTTTTTGTGGTGCGTGGCTTCCCTTGTTGCACGCGGGCTCAGCAGTTGTGGCGCTCATTCTCTAGCTGTGATGTGTGGGGTCTCTAGTTGCAACATGTGGGCTTAGTTGCCCCGAGGCATGTGGGAATCTTAGCTCCCCGACCAGGAATCGAACCCACATCCCCTGCATTGCAAGGGAGATTCTCAACCACAGGACCACCAGGGAAGTCCGCCTAGTTTTCTGAGCTTCCTTCTGGGCTTGGCACTGGAGTATGGAGATACTGTGCACTCAAGTGATGCAGGAAGAGCACGGACCCCAACCCCACCCCACCCCGCCTCAGTGTGGGGATGAAAGTGCAGCTTCCTCACTCATCAGGATGGCCCACCCCTTGGCAACCCCATCATCCTCCCATCCAGAGCCCTCAACTGCTGAGCTCTCAGGGACCAGAGTGAGCTGCTTATCATAATCATGAAAGTGGAATGGCAAAAGCCAGCGACTCTGGACTGGAACAAAGGCTGTGCTGTGTCTCCTAAACTTAGTGAGCTCCGCATTGTTAGGAAGACACAGAAAGCACTTGTGCTCAGAAAAGAAACCGATTTGAAAGGGAGAACATAGCCTCCCCCTCCCACCCCCTCATCTCCCATCCCCTCAGCACACAGCTTTTTACGTGGAATTGGTCTCTTTGTATCAGCAGTTTCTGATTCTTCTTATGTTTTATCTTATCATCTCCATGGACTTGTGAGCAGCAAAGCATTTGCTTGGTTTGGGGCAGTTTTCTTGTTATAACGTAGTAACTCTGGAAATGAGAGTTCACTGTTGCCACTGGCTGTGAGTGGTGGTGTTCATGTAATGACTTTTCAAAACTATTTTTGTAAGTGAAAGTTGCCCAGTCATGTCCGATTCTTTGTGACCCCATAGACTATACAGTCCATGGAATTCTCCAGGCAAGAATACTGGAGTGGGTAGCCTTTCCCTTCTCTAGGGGATCTTCCCAATCCAGGGATTGAACCCAGGTCTCCTGCATTGCAGGCAGGTTCTTTACCATCTGAGCCACCAGGGAAGCCCAAAAGACAATTATTTTGTTGTATGCAGTCCCCAAAGTTATTGTTCTTTAGCTTTATGGCCAGCTGGCAATTTTATAGATTTCCTGAAATGCCTAGAGCCCAAACAATGACGAAACTCTTCCAGGGTCTGCAGATTGATTCTGAGTTGGAGTCTCCCTTCAACACTTAGCCACGCCTTTGGCAACTCTGCCTTAACCTTCACTCCCTAATTATGTGGAGCCTAATGAGTAGTCTCAGTGGTAAAGAATCTGCCTGCCAATGTAGGAGACACAGGTTCGACCCCTGGGTCGGGAAGATCTCCTGAAGGAAATGGCAACCCACTCCAGTATTCTTGCCTAGAAAATCCCACGGTTAGAGGAGCCTGGTGGGCTACAGTCGCATGGGCTGCAAAAGAGTCAGACACAACTGTTGTGTTGTTGTTGACCAAACAACAATAACAACAGTGAACAGAGGAGAAAGCTATGGGTTTGTCGGGTCTTTCACCGGCATGCCTTAGTCCTGGGCGTGCATGTGGCTTTCTAGACACTATTGGGAACTATTTATTTATTTTAGAAATTTGGAATATTTTTCGGTCCAGAATTTTCTCATTTTCTCTCTTTTTTTTTTTTGTTAACTTATAGTTTAGTTATTAATTTGTTTTTTTTGGCCATACCACACTGGCATGTGAGATCTTAGTTCCAACACGGGAGGTTGAACCCATGCCCCCTGCATTGGAAGTGAGACATCTTAACCACTGGACCACCCAGGAAGTCCCATGGGAACTTTTTAAAACTTACTTTTTTCCTCCATCATCTGCTTCCTCAGCCCCTTCCTTTTTGGGCCACTCGGTCTCTCTGGCTGCTTGTGCCACCTGTCAATTCCTTGCCCCAGGTGGCTCTGACTGGTAGATTTATCTTTAAATGATTTCAATAGATGCCACCCAGGACACTCCAGCCCTAAGAAAGTTCCAGTACGGGAGTGGGTGTAAAACAAAAGCAAGACCGTGAGTTGATTCTTCTGGGAGCTGCAAAACAGATCAACACACACAACCACAGTTCTTGAAGAACAAAGTTTGTTTTGCCTTGCTGGCACCAGCAAGCCACACCTCTAATGCCACCCCCACCGCTGCCCCTGAGCTGGGAGCTGGGGTGTTGGGAAGGTCAGATCAAAAGGCAGATCACAGGCGTACTGACGTCTAGCAGATCCTTCTTCTTTAAACACCCCCCTCGTTGTTGTTAGTTTTTTATTAGTTTCAGAGTTCCATAAGTGTTGGTCCTGACGGGTTTTTCCAGCTTAATTATTGCATTTGTGGAGGGACAGATTTCCGGGGTTCCTGACTCCCTGATTTGGACATCTCGCAGTGATTTTTGTATTGTTCGATTACTCTCTAGAAAGTATACACCAGTTAGACAGTGCTAACAGTCATGCACGTCTTCATAGCCATGCCAGCATTCGTTGTTATAAATTTTTAAGTTTTTGATTGTTTTCTTATTATTGAATAATACTTCATAGTCATATTGATTTGGGTTTCTTCTATTATTGTTGAGTTTGAACCCTTGTTGAGTATTTGAGCTTTTTTTTGTAAACTGTCATTTCCTTTGATCATTAGTCTTTCAGACATTAGCCTTTCATCTGCGTTTCAGGTTGTCTGAGCCTGGGCCTGCTATGATGAGAGATGTCTGTATATGTGGCTGGGTCCACCTTAGCTGAGGACAGGCAGCTGCTAACACAGGAGGAGGCTCATTGGAGCTCCAGGGTCTCTTGAAATCATTCATTCATTCAACAGAGATGCACCCAGCCTTCCGTGTGCCAGGTCTGTGCTGATGCTGGGGAGATGGCAGGGACCAGACAGCCCTGTCCAGCCCCTTCTTAACAGACAACCTCACAGGGGTGACACCAAGCAAGCAAGATGCACAGGATGTCGTTTCATTTTTATTTTTTGGCCGTGCTGCATGGCATATGGATCTTAGTTCCCCAACCAGGGATCGAACCCACACCCCCTGCATTGGAAGCACAGAGTCTTAACCACTGGACTAGGGAAGTGGTTAAGACTTAAGGGAAGTCCCAGGATATCATTTTAGAATATGGCCTTTCGTCTGGGCTGTGCTGGTTTTCATTTCATACAGGTTTTGTAAACGTTGATGTCTGTACACTTGCACATCGCGTCCTTGAAATGAGAGGTCAGATGGAGCCTCCTTGACCTTAGCAACTTGATGTTCATGGAGCATCTGCTGGGTCCTTGGCGTGGAGCTGGAGGAGGGCAGTTCCTTCCCGGGCACCCAGGGGCCCAGGGCCCTCCTCTCAAGCGCTCGGCCCTTTTGAAGGCTAGCCTCACCTGACAGGTGGTTCCTTCCAGGAGAAAACTCCCAGCGGCTTGCCGATGGCCGGACCCAGGAAGGCGGTGCTAGACCTTCCTTGGAGAGAAGGTAGGTATCTCTCACCTGTGCAGGTGGAGCCCTTCTGAGGTTTGGGGCCACGAGGGAGTGGAAAACCCAGTCGATAGGCTCCCCTTGCTTGCTGCCCCCTCCTTGGTCAGAGTGGCCCAGGGGCTGGGATGGTGGTGGGCCACTGGGGACACCACAGCTCTGTGTCCCATCCACAGATGACCAGGCTGCCACCACCAGGCCCATCCTCCTGCCCAGCCTGAAGGGCAGCTGCTTCGACCATCCCCTGTACCAGGGGCTCCCGCACCCCACCCGGCGCCTCTGCAGTCCCGCCTCTGCTCCAGCCTCCAAGTCATCAAAAAAGCCCAAGATGAAGGCCACCGGGAACACAGTCTCCAATGACTGGAGCCCGCCGCCTGTGGAGTTCCTGAACCTGAGCGTCCCGCAGGCCAAGAAGGGGGACCCAGCCCCAGGGCCTCGGGGCCTGAGGAGGCTGGCTGTCCAGCACCCCGAGGTGTCAGAGCAGGAGCCCCAGGACCTGGATCGACTAGGAGGCCTGCCCTCACTGGGGGAGCTGTTCTGGAACGTGGCAGGGACCAGCCCAGAGGCTGCAACTCCTGGGATGGGCGCCCACACCTCGGTAAGTCGGGGCCTCCTCTCCTTGCCACCCCTCTCTGGCCACTTCTCCAGAGTCATCGACAGGCCATCCCTTTGTAGCCACTCCTCTTCAGCCACACCCCAGCTACCCTCCTTTGGCCCCCTCCCCTTGACCATAAGTTTTTCTCCACACCCTCTGACCTCTCCCCAGCCCCTGGGCCCTCGTGACTGGGAGCTTGGGCCCCTGAGGCTGGACTGTCTCCCCCTTTATTTCTGCCCCTAACTCCTAACAGAAATGCTTGGGGTGATGCGGGGCCCCTCAAGGCTTTCGCAGCCCAGGTTGAGTTCATGGATCTGGGCTAGGTCAGGCACAAAGCCTCAGGCTAACTGTGGTCCAGCGACTTGGGAATTCTGAAGTGGGAACTTGAGTGATGAACTGCATTCCTAGCAATAAACCATGGTTGCTGGGAAGACTTTGGGAACGTTTGAGCGCCCATAGATCCAGGAAATGTATTCTAAGAATAGGACCTATATATTTGTAACAGCCCAAGATTGCCAATAACCAAAATGCCTATCAGTAGTGAACTAGTAAATTGCGTCATTATCATACTTCAGAATACCATGGAAGTGGTGTTTTTTTTTTTTTAATTATCTCTTTAGTATTGATGTGGAATGACCCTGATTACATATTGTTAATTGAAAATCAGAGCTCAGTACAGAATAGCGGGTGCACTACACTACCATTTGTGTTGAAAGAGAGTCTGATGTATTCCTGATTGCTTCTCTATGTGAACAGGGTCTCCAGCAGTGGACACCTGAGGCCACCTGTGCGGAGGGGCCCCGGGGGCCAGGGGTGGCGGTGAGGCGAAGTCCGTGGGCTGTGTGCCGTTATGCCTTCCGATTGTTTTAATTGAGTGAATATACTGCCTGTTCAGAAAAGAAAACTAAATAGAGGGCTTAACATTGATCAGTCTTTTTTCTCCCTTTGTCTTTGTCTTTGACGCCCATTCCTGTATGGTTTCGCCAGCTCGCCTCTGGGAGCTCAGGGTGCTATGTCAACAGCTTGGATTACTTACTGCAGGAGAAGAGGTGAGCGGGGATGATCTTCTTTTCTTTGAGGTTAGCGGTAATTTTACAGCGTTCGTTTGTACTCGAAGACTCAGAGCAAATTCCTCCCAGGATAAAGCAGCCTACTCCCCTCCCTTCTCAGCGGGCCTCCCAAGTGAGTGCCCCGTATGCCCTGGTGCGTAACCAGCACTCGGAGTGGCGGGGGGTCAGAGGACAGCATAGCATCTTTGAGGCAGAGAGCGCCGCACCGGAGCACGCACAGAGACCTAGCTCTGGTTCTCTCTCCACCTGAGCCCCGTTCAGCCCAGTTCCTGCCAGTATGGTGCTCATTCAGCTCCCATCCAAGGGCTCGAGGGAAGTGGAGGAAACAGATGGCTTTGACACGGAGGCGTGCAGCCTGATGGTGGCTCTGACAGTGCTGGGGGGTCCGGGGCAGCCATAAGGAGCTGGCCTTCCCGGTCATCCTGGCCCAGGCCAGCCCCTGAGCAGTGTTCCTGTAGCGCTTGCTCTAGCTCACCTGCCCTCCCTCTGGGATTACAGTGAGCCTGTCTCACGTAGAAGTTGGTTTCTTTTTTCCTCTTTTAAAAAGGACTTGTTTAGCTGTGGCTGTGCTGGGTCTTCACTGTTGCTCACGGGCTTTCTCTAGTTGAGGTGAGAGTTTTGGCGGGCCGGCCTCATTGCTGTGGCTTCTCCTGCTGCAGAGCAAGGGCTCTAGGGCACTCAGGCTTCAGAAGCCGGGCTTCCCAGGCTCTAGAGCACAGGCTCGGGAGTTGTGGCGCGGGCTTGGTTGTCTTGCAACATGTGGGATCTTCCTGGGCCAGGGATCGAACCCGTGTGCCCTGCATTGGCAGGTGGATTCTTTATCACTGAGCCGCCAGGGAAGCCTGAAGTTGGTTTCTTAAAGCGAAAGTCACAGGGGATCAGAACCGGAAATCCCTTAGGGAGGCACAGTGGGGGAATGGAAACCAGTACAAGTGCTCTTTCTCCCCTGGGAAGCAGATGACGTGGTTGGCTTGCACTGAGGTCCCACCTGCAGTGAAGATACTAGAACCCCACGCCTCCGTTGTCCGTAGGGACTGGGGTGGCCGGGGCACAGGTGGACTCCACCCTGGACCTGCACTGCGTCTGACAGGAGCGCGTTGTCCACAGGCTGCTTCTCTGTGTCCTCTTCGCATCTCTCGGGTTGTTTTCGCTCAGTGGCTGCACGCTCCCTTTGTGGAAGTTACACATGGAGAGAGGCACTGCTATTGCCAGATGCTCGGGTTCTTATCGGAATAACGTCTCAGTGGCCTCTGTTTTTCCCAGCCCCATATTCTTGCCCTACCGGAGAGGGTTAAACACGTGTGTGGCATGCATTATCGTATTTTCCCCTGGAAACTGAACACAGTGATTCTGGTATTTCATAGCCCAGGTGGCACTGGTGGTAAAGAATCTGCCTGTCAGTGCAGGAGACGCAAGAGATACAGGTTCAATCCCTGGGTTGGGAAGATCTCCTGGAATAGGCAATGGCAACCCACCCCAGTATTCTTGCCTGGAGAATCCCATGGACAGAGGGGACCTCAAAGAGTCGGGACACAACTGAGTGACTGAGCACACACAGAGCGGGCTGGAAAAGGAGCACCTGACTCAGCCTGAAGGTTAGGACGGGATCCCCAGGGGGTCCTTGTCCTTGGACCATGGACGATTACAGTTGGGAGGGCAATGGAATGACCACACAGCTAAAGGCATGTCGGGCAGACGGTGCTGGGACTGGAATACTCTGTGTCAGAGTGTGGGGGCAGGCCAGAGCAGGAGCTGCAACCAGGATGTGAACCGGGGCCTCATGAACACAAGGTCGAGTCACGGAGGGCCCTCAAGCAGGTCGTGGTGTTTTCCCATGTGTTTAAGAGAGAGTGCCCAGGCGGCATTGTGGAGAATGGCAGGAGGTGTGAGAGGGAGGAGGAGAGTGGCGATGAGCTGGCTCCCGTGGGACCTTTTCACCCTGAGTGGCTGGGGCCTGTGATGGGAAGTGGAATTCAGAATTGGGCATCTGAGGACCAAGGGCTGTCCCCCTTCGGCTGGCAGTCATCCAGCTAGCCCAGTCCAAGACGGCAGCTGGGCAGGAGACAAAACCTTGGAGACCGAGGACCTGTGGGCAAAGCCAGGGTGCGCACACAGAGGGTGAGGCAAGGGCTGGAGGGGTGGGGCTCCCAGGACTCCTTTAATAGCCGGAGGGAATAAGAAGGTCAAAGCGGGGACTGGTGTCCCTCAGAATTTGTGTGTGGTCAGGGCCGAAGGTGAGGGAGCTGATTTCCTGCAAAGTAATGGCCAGCTCACAGGGCTGCAGTGGGGCTGATTGGAAAGGGAGTTGAGGCGCTCAGGGCTGCGGGAAGAAACAGGCTGAGGGGCAGCATGCGCAGGAAGGGAGGAGCAGCCCTGGGGCCGGAGAGGCAGGCCCAGGGCGGCCATGGGCACAGGGGCTGCTCCTGCTTGGGGCACCTGGGCCCAGGGGCAGCAGAAAGGCAAGGCCCAGGACCCAGTGTGGTGCTGTTCAGTTGCTAAGTTGTGTCTGACTCTTTGTGACCCCATGAACTGCAGCACGCCAGGCTTCCCTGACCTTCACCAGCTCCTGGAGTTTGCTCAACCTCATGTCCATTGAGTTGGTGATACCATCCAACTATCTCATCCTCTGCTGCCCCCTTCTCCTCTTGCCCTCAATCTTTCCCAGCATCAGGGTCTTTTCCAATGAGTCAGCTCTTCACATTGAAGTTGTGTGGTGTAAATTGTCGTCTTTCAGGCAACGCAGACCCTCTTCCCCAGCCCCACTGCTGGAATCTGAGTTTGAGAGCCTCTGTGCAGGGAGATAGGGCCCTGGGCTCCCTGGTCCCTGTGCTGGGCCTGGCTGTGCTCCGGGATGCCCTTGGGGCCCTGTGACGGAGCTGGATGAACAGGCCCTGGGCTGACCCTGGTTGACATCTCTCACCTCCTTGCAGGGAGCAGGAGCAAGAGAAGCTACTTTTTCTGGACTATGCTGACCTCAGAGCCTGGGATCTTAATGAAGATGAAGTGCTGCTCACGCCTGAGCACAGGTAAGGGGAGTGGGGACAGGTCGGGGGAGAGGGTGCCCTCAGGAGGGAGGGTCTACCCACTCAGGGCCCAGTCCACACCCACCTGTCCAGACAGAGGGTTTAAGTGCTGACCTGTCCTTTGTTTTGGACAGCTTCTTTCTTTTTCAATATTTATCTATTTGGTTGTGCTGGGTCTTAGTTGTGACCTGCGGGATCTTTGATTTTTGTTGCGTCATGCAACACACTCCAGTCTGCTTGCCTGGGAAATTCTATGGACAGAGGAGGTCACAAAAGAGTTGGACACAACTGAGTGCAACTGAGCACACACACAGGCACGTGGGGTCTTCAGCTGTGGCCTGTGGAATCTAGTTCCCTGACCAGGGATCGAGCCTGGGCCCCCCCTGCATTGGGAGCATGGAGTCTTAGCCGCTGGACCACCAGGGAAGTCCCTGGACCATTTCAGCCAGAGGCTTGTGTGCTCTTGATAAGTTCTCAAGCTGCCTCCTCGTAATCCCACATCTGTTCATTGATTCGAGAAATATTTGTTCTGCCATTGTGTGTCAGGGTCTAGTGTGGGCCTTTGAGGATACACAGGTGTAAAACATGGCCTGTTCTTCCCTGACTGTCTGCCCAAACTCGTGGGACCAGATCCCAAGCCACAGTCCAGAAGAACACTGCTTTTGAAAGAGAGAGTACAGCCGCGCAACACGCTTGTCTTACCCTGTGCAGGGGGAGGGAAGTGGCTTCTGTCAGAGGCGTCACCTGGGCTGGAATCTCCTGGCCTATTGGCCGGAACCAGGGCTGGATTCCTCTGTACCATGGAGATGCCCAAGGACCACAGTTGAATCCATCTTCAGGGCACCCGGTTTTCCATTCATTCGTCTATCCATCTGTCTCTCCGTTTGTCGGTCTATCCAACAAGCATCCATTATGTGCCAACTTTGCATCAGGCTCTGTGGAAATAGTGAAGGACAGGGAAGCCTGGAGTGCTGCAGTCCACGGGATCACAGTCAGACACGACTTAGTGACTGAACAACTGTGCAGGCTCTGGGATGCAACAGGAGCAGAGCCAGACAGAGGTCTCTGCAGTCCACGGGATCACAGAGTCAGATGCGACTTAGTGACTGAACAACTGTGCAGGCTCTGGGATGCAACAGGAGCAGAGCCAGACAGAGGTCTCTGCAGTCCATGGGATCACAGAGTCAGACACGACTTAGTGACTGAACAACTGTGCAGGCTCTGGGATGCAACAGGAACAGAGCCAGACAGAGGTCTCTGCCCTCGCGCTGCCTGGGGTCAGGGCCAGAAACCAGCAGTGCAGTGGTGAATGCAGGAAGCTGGTGACCAGGGCTGATGAGCAAGGAGACAGTGGGTGTCGGCAGTGTTGGGGGTGCTGTGAGAATTGGACGAGGGGTCGGGGACTCTGAGAACAGATAGGTTTTCAGCAGAGTCCTGGAGATGGCGAGGGGTGGCCCTGGGAGGGCCTTGCCATGGGAGCACTGAGGAGGGGGCGGAGGTGGGGAGTGGAGGTCGGGGCTGCGTGAAGCTGGTTGCCACTCATCTGAGCAGGGTCTTCTGCAGCTGCGTCCAGGGTAGACTGGGGGGGGCACAGGGGGCCGTGGTAGTAATCCAAGAGAGTGAGGACAGGGGAGGAGGAGGAGGCAAGTTCTGGGTAGACTTTCAGGGTAGAACTGACAGGGTTTGCTGATGAGCTGGATGGAGGCTGTGGGAGCAAGAGAGGAATCAGAGTGGACCCCCTGAATTGAGGCCTGAACAGATGGACGGTTGGGGTTGGCTCGAATTGGGGAGGGCTGAATGACGCAGGCTGGGGGTGGTGGCAGGCACGGGAACAAGTGTTCACTTGTGGGACCCCTGGGGCCAGACCAAGACAAGGACCTCCTTGTCTGGAGAGCCCAGCTTGGGAATCACTATGTATAGGTGACATTTAAAACCGCAAAGCCAGATGAGATCACCAGGGAAGATGGTGTAGAGAGAACGGCCCAAGGGCGCAGCCTCAGGGTCACGATGACCTTGACAGGAGCAGCTCCGGTGCGTGACCAGGGGCGAGCCTGCCTGGAAACGGTTCAGAGGAGTCCAAGAGGGGAGGGCAAAGGAGGAGATCGGGCGGCAGCTGAGGGGGAAAGTGGAGCCAGGACAGATCCTTCTGTTTGTCTGTCTGCCTTCCTTTCCATTCTTCCTTCCCTCCCTCCTCTTTCCTTCCCTCCCTCAGGAACCGCGTGCCCCCACGTGACCCCGGGGCAGGCTGGTCCACACGCCCTGGACTGTCCGCCTGTCCAGGCTTCGCTTTCTCCGTGTGACCAGGTGGCGCTATTCAGGCCTGAGCTGGGCGGTCTGGTTGGAATGCCTACACTGAATCAGCATCCTGTGTCCACAGGACACAGACCCGGGGCCCCCTCTCTCAGGACCCCTGTATGGTTCCTCTCAGATCGGGGCTCAGCGGGTTGTCTGTGAAGCGTGTGAACTGTAAAGAGTTCCTTCTGGCTCTGAGGGCCTTTACAGCCTGCTGGGCTGTGCTGCTTGGTAGCAATGGTGAGTTTGCTTGTGTGGCAGTGAAAGCCTCATTAATTGAAATGGGCAGGAGGTGGCTGCAGCCTGGATTAGGGACATCTGCCTCCTAACTGGTGGCTCAGTGGTCCAGAATCCACCTGCCAGTGCAGGAAAGGCGGGTTTGATCCCTGGGTCGGCAAGATCCCCTGGAGAAGGGAATGGCAACCCACTCCAGTGTTCTTGCTTGGAGAATCCCAAGGACAGAGGAGCCTGGCGGGCTACAGTCCATGGGGTCACAGAGAGTTGGACTAAAAAACTAAGCAGCAGCCTTGTAGCTGGCCCCAGTTTCCACGTGCTGCCCAGAGGCCGGGAAAGGGTGCCTGACGGGCACACGGTGACTCCTGGCAGATGGAATCAGCAGGTTTGGGCCAGAGGCTTTCGTGGCATCATGAGTAATGAGGCAATTTTCTCTGTCAGGGCTGGGGATTCACTTCCCACGGTCCCCACTCACTGGATGGAGAACCTTGGAAATAAATGGTTTAAGACATCTCTGTAGCCTGGATAATCTCCCTAGCTCTTTCCCTTTCTCCCGAGTGCATCCAGGATTTTGGAAGTTGTGGCCTGGATGCTTTTAAAATTCCCCACAGAAAGGGAGTTAACCTGGGCAGCTGGTGCTCCGGGCTTTGAAATATCATGCTGATAATACTCTGGGCACGTGACCTTTTCAAGTAGTACTCTGAGACAGCCTCTTCTGACAACAGCCACTTTGAGGTGGTCGTTTTGATGTGCGATCATCTTGATGGGTCAGTTCGGTTCTTTGCTTCAAAGAAAATTACTCACTGATGTACAAAGCCCGGCAGCCTCTTCCATCCCTGAGTGGGGCCGGGGTGGGTGGGAGGTGCCATGCAGGAGTACGGGTCCAGAAGGGGTGAGGCCTAGGCCGGGGGGCTGGCCCCCATCTGGCGGACAGGTCCCCTGTGACCAGGAGTCACGTAACCCCTCACCCTTGGCCGGCAGAGGAAGGCCCCCAGTCATCCCGAGCTGATCAGCTGCTTCTAATCCAAGGGTAGCCTGTGTCTTGAACAGACAACATCCTGCATTCTCTAGCCCTTAAAGTTAAAAGCCCTTTATGTGTGTGCCAGTGCCAGGGAGGGGAGGATATTTATACCACAGCATCATCCTTTATCCTCACTTCTGGGCTGCACAGGAAGTTCTCAATTAGAGTCATCTCAGAGCTCTTAATAATGCACATACATTGTATTTAATATCACAAAACTCCCTTTGAGCAATGGTTTGGGGTCAGGAGCTGAGAGCTTTTTGCAGATGAATCTGGTTCTTACAGACTTTTAATAATCTGTACTTTTTCTAAAATTATAAAAGCAACCTTGGAAGCCGTTGTTGTTGTTGCTCTGTCACTCGGTCGTGTCCAACTCTTTGCGGACATAGGAAGCCGCAGATACTCAAAAACTCAAACGGCAAATAAATTAACAAAACTAAAGTTGTTGTGCCATTTGTATGGTGGTTTGCTGAGGCTGTTTCCGAAGTTTGCGAGGTCAGAATCTGTCCGGTTTTCCGATGTCATTCCCATCTGTTGTGCCGTTTCACCCTTAGGATGACCTTCCTTACCTTGGGTCACTTGGCAGGACAGTGACAGGTCTCCTCTGGCAGCTGGTGGGCCCCCAGCCCAGCTCGTGCACCTCCGGCGCTGGCTGCCGGGCCCCAGATACTCACAGGAGGCCCTGGCCGTGTCCCCTCCGTGTCCACTGCCCCAGGGCCCAGCTGGCAGCCTGGGTACCGGCCTTCCTGTGATGAGAAGAAGGGGTGCAGTGCCTGTGGCTTGCTTTATTTTGTTATTATTACTGTTGAGTTTATGTTATGTTAGTGCAAAATCAAGCCAAACACTGTTCTTTGATGTAAACAGGAAATGTCTCCCCTTCCTTCCCCTCCCCCATCCTGTTCCCTCAGGATGACCCTGGACCGTGGTTGGGTGTGTCAGATGTGTGCAGGCTGTTGTGTGCATGTCTTTGTACCTGCATCACACACACACACTCTTGCTGTTCTGTGGCTGGCTGTGTTCACCCTCCACGTTCTGTGTAAGGGAGACCCTTCCATCCTGCATAGCGCTGCGACTGGCCTCATTCTGAGGGACAGTCTTCACCTCCTGCCTTATACACATCCCCACAGAGCTGGAATGTGTCCCCTCTTCTGCCTGTTCCTTCCCTATCCTTGGGACCTAGCTCTGGTTCACTAAATGACTCTCAGAGCAGCGCGGGCCTGGGCCTCTGCATTTCCCAGGCTCCCTGGGGAGTCCTCCTGCTCACGAGGCCTTGAGGATGCTGCTCAGAGAAAGAGCCCTGGCCCCCTCATCATGCTGCAGGGGCCCTCCCTGGCCTGCTGCACCATCCGGGGCTTCTCTCCCAAGCCTCTCCCCGCACCTTGTTGCTGCTCTGGGGCTGGTCCACTCGCTGGAGGGCCTCGCTGTGATCCCCTTACACTTGTCCTGGGGGAGCATGGGCAGCCCACGCCTGCCTCATCTTGAGCATCTGGCACCTGCACTCGTGGGCACTCAGTGGACGTTGGACCAGAGCCTGCGAGTGGGGCAGGGTTGGGGACCAGAACTTCCAGCTCCTGCACTAAGGCCCTGAGAGAGGGGTTGGGGTCCGACAGGGAGTGGGAGCGAGCCCCTTTGTCTCCATCTGGCGGGCTCTCCCTCCGTCAGCAGGGGGCGCTGTGCCCCCGGTCTGGTCCCCACCAGGCGGGGGCTGCGGGGAGGGGCCGCCATCTGGCCTTCCCTGGCCTCCCTCCAGACTACAGACAAGGTGCGCCTGCTGATGCCCGGCTCTCCCCTGCCCCTTGATTTGCCAGGACGCTGGTGGAGAGATTCTCCGTGCCACCGCAGGCCATCCCAGCAGTGCATCCGGGCGAGACCGTGTTTCTTCCCAGGCACCACCCTGTGCCCTGCATCCTGGACAGTTCACAGCTGAAGCCACGGAACCCCCTGGAAAAGCTGTTCCTCAGGTAAACATCCGTGCGGCTCGACCAGGCCCCTCCCTTGAGGAGCCCAGCAGTGAGGACCACCCCAGAGGAGGCCTTCGGAAGTTGTGTTTTCCCAGTGTGGGTGTGTCAGCCTTTAGGGAACACGCAGTACACACATTTCTGCTTATGGTATTTTCTTCACTAATTTAGATGTATATCCTTCACAGAATCTTACACTGCAGCAGATATTCAGCATCTGTTATGTGCTGCCTTTTCCTCCCCCATGGCCCCGTTGCATGGTCAGACTCATCACACATGCCCTTGGGGTTATGTCTCCATCAACACTGGAACCACTTTCCTGGCCGTCCAGCAGTTTCCCAGGGCCCATCATCCCCTCCTCTCTTCCTCCTGGAAAGTTTGTCCCCAGCCACAAGGACAACTCAGCATAACATCAGGACAGCTGCCCTGGTCCTCGTCTTGGTGGGACTTGTTCACAGGCATTATCACATAACCCCTGAGTATGTTTGATTTTTTTAGGGGATTTTTGAAAACTTTACCACAATAACATACAACTCTTGCGATTGTGAGTTCACATGTCTAAGAATAAGAGCGAGAAAGCCTGCAGGATTCAGGCCATCGGCCCTCCACTGCGGGCTGGTGCCCTGCTGGGCACCGGCCACTTGGGAGATGAAGTTGAGACCACCTGACCGCTCCCCACCAGCCCATAAGGCACATGGAGGTTAGGGACACATTAGGACTTGAACACAAGAACCTTGTTCTCTTTTCCGGCTAGCCCATCTTATTTTATAACAGAAAAATAACAGTATTTTGATGTGTTTCCTTTAAAGCTTTTTATCGTGGAAAGTTTCAAACACACATAGAAGCAAAGGGTACCTATGCGTACCTACCAGTCAACATCAGTTACTGACTCAGAGCCAGTCTTGGTTCTTCCATACACCTGCCCACTCACCCTGTCCCCTCAAGATCATTTTTAAGCAAGTCCCAGACACATACAATTCCTTTAAGTCCTTCAATCTGGGTCTCTAAAATACTATCTTTAGACATAACTTCAATACACTATTACACTTAATATGTGTGTCTTAATATACACTTAATCAGTTCAGTTCAGTTGCTCAGTCTTTGTGACCCCATGAATCGCAGCACGCCAGGCGTCCCTGTCCATCACCAACTCCCGGAGTTCACTCAAACTCATGTCCACCGAATCAGTGATGCCATCCAGCCATCTCATCTTCTGTCGTCCACTTCTCCTCCTGCCCCCAATCCCTCCCAGCATCAGGGTCTTTTCCAATGAGTCAACTCTTCGCATGAGGTGGCCAAAGTACTGGAGTTTCAGCTTTAGCATCATTCCTTCCAAAGAAATCCCAGGGCTGATCTCCTTTAGAATGGACTGGTTGGATCTCCTTGCAGTCCAAGGGATTCAAGAGTCTTCTCCAACACCACAGTTCAAAAGCATCAATTCTTCGGCACTCAGCTTTCTTCACAGTCCAACTCTCACATCCATACATGACCACAGGAAAAACCATAACCTTGACTAGACAGACCTTTGTTGGCAAAGTAATGTCTCTGCTTTTGAATATGCTATCTAGATTGGTCATAACTTTTCTTCTAAGGAGTACATGTCTTTTAATTTCATGGCTGCAGTCACCATCTGCAGTGAATTTGGAGCCCAACAAATAAAGTCTGACACTGTTTCCACTGTTTCCCCATCTATTTCCCATGAAGTGATGGGACCAGATGCCATGATCTTCGTTTTCTGAATGTTGAGCTTTAAGCCAACTTTTTCAGTCTCCTCTTTCACCTTCATCAAGAGGCTTTTTAGTTCCTCTTCACTTTCTGCCATAAGGGTGGTGTCATCTGCATATCTGAGATTATTGATTTCTCCTGGCAATCTTGATTCCAGCTTGTGCTTCTTCCAGCCCAGCATTTCTCATGATGGACTCTGCATATAAGTTAAATAAGCAGGTGACAATATACAGCCTTGACAAACTCCTTTTCCTATTTGGAACCAGTCTGTTGTTCCATGTCCAGTTCTAACTGTTGCTTCCTGACCTGCATACAAATTTCTCAAGAGGCAAGTCAGGTGGTATGGTATTCCCATCTCTTTCAGAATTTTCCACAGTTTATTGTGATCCACACAGTCAAAGGCTTTGGCATAGTCAATAAAGCAGAAATAGATGTTTTTCTGGAACTCTCTTGCTTTTTTGATGATCCAGCGGATGTTGGCAGTTTGATCTCTGATTCCTCTGCCTTTTCTAAAACCAGCTTGAACGTCTGGAAGTTCACAGTTCACATATTGCTGAAGCTGGGCTTGGAGAATTTTGAGCATTACTTTACTAGCGTGTGAGTTGAGTGCAATTGTGCGATAGTTTGAGCATTCTTTGGCATTGCCTTTCTTTGGGATCGGAATGAAAACTGACCTTTTCCAGTCCTGTGGCCACTACTGAGTTTTCCAAATTTGCTGGCATATTGAGTGTAGCACTTTCACAGCATCATCTTTCAGGATTTGAAATAGCTCAACTGGAATTCCATCACCTCCACTAGCTTTGTTCGTAGTGATGCTTTCTAAGGCCCACTTGACTTCACATTCCAGGATGTCTGGCTCTAGGTGAGTGATCACACCATCATGATTATCTGGATTGTGAAGATCTTTTTTGTACAGTTCTTTTGTGTATTCTTGCCACCTCTTCTTAATGTCTTCTGTTAGGTCCATACCATTTTTGTCCTTTATCAAGCCCATCTTTGCATGAAATGTTCCCTTGGTATCTCTAATTTTCTTGAAGAGATCTCTAGTCTTTCCCATTCTTTTGTTTTCCTCTATTTCTTTGCATTGATTGCTGAGGAAGTCTTTCTTATTTCTTTCTTATATCGTCTTGCTAATCTTTGGAACTCTGCATTCAGATGCTTATATCTTTCCTTTTCTCCTTTGCTTTTCTCTTCTCTTCTTTTCACAGCTATTTGTAAGGCCTCCCCAGACAGCCATGTTGCTTTTTTGCATTTCTTTTCCATGGGGATGGTCTTGATCCCTGTCTTCTGTACAATGTCACGAACCTCATTCAATAGTTCATCAGGCGCTCTCTATCTATCAGATCTAGTCCCTTAAATCTATTTCCCACTTCCACTGTATAATCATAAGGGATTTGATTTAGGTCATACCTGAATGGTCTAGTGGTTTTCCCTACTTTGTTCAATTTAAGTCTGAATTTGGCAATAAGGAGTTCATGATCTGAGCCACAGTCAGCTCCTGGTCTTGTTTTTGTTGACTGTATAGAGCTTCTCCATCTTTGCACGTCTTAATATGATTAATATCGATCAGCATTCAGATTTCTGTGATTGCTAAGTGTTTTTTTTTTTATATGTTGTTGAAAGAAGAATCTAAATATAAGGCCCAGATGTTGCAATCAGACCAAGTAATGTTAATGTTGAAATAACACCTCACATGTCACTGATGCCCGACATATTTAACCATCTTCCTTTTTGTCGACATGCAGGTGGTTTCCAGCTTCCCCCTGATAGTAAACAGTGTGGTAGAGAGTATCCTTATACAGAAACATTTGTCAGCAGTTCTGGAATAAATCTCTGGATGTGATGTGAGATGACTGGGTCTTAGGGTATGAACAGTGGTAAAATTTCCCATTGCCAAATTGAAAATACATCTAGGGATTTCCCTGGTGGTCCAGTGGCTAAGACTCCAAGCTCTCAATGCAGGGGGCCCCGGGTTTGATCCCCGGTCAGGGAACTAGATCCCACATGTTGCAACTAAAGATCCTGCATGCCACAACTAAAGCCCAGGGCAGCCAAATAAATAAAGAGTTTTTTAAAAACAAATATATCTCATAAAGAGATGATGAAAAGGGGGCAGGGGAAGAAATGAAGGGAAAGAAGACAGATAGTGGAACCAGAGGAAGCACAGGGACAGAGAAGCGGCTGGACAGGGAGGACATAAGAGGGGGGAGGCAGGTGGCTTCCTGAGCTGTTTCTCCTCGGGATTTGGGGCCGATGGCAGATTTTCTGCCCCAGGCTGGATGGCGGGCAGGAAGTGTTTGACAGAGGAGATGGCCCGTGGAGTGGTGGCCTGGGATCAGAGCAGCTGTGCTTAATGGGGCCAGGTGGCCGGCCAGCCTCCTGGAGCGGAGAGTCCAGACCCTCCTCCCTCAAGTTTGCTAAGGAAGCAGAGCGGAGATGGGGCCTGGGGCCAGGAGTGTCTGTGCCCTGCCCGAGGCCAGGTCAGGGGACTCCTGCCAGGCACTGGGGAAGGGCCACTTCCTGAAGGTCGCCCTTTAGCCTGGGGGTCATTCTTTATTTCCTGTTTGTGCCAAAGACCTCAAGTCGAGACAGAGAGTGGGGATTACTAGCCATTCAATAATTAGCGTGTTGTGGGCAGCCGGAAATGTGAGGATGCAGGAAGAAGAAAAGGTTACTTCCTCTCTCAAAGAGCAGTATGGTTCGGTTTCTCACCTTTCAGAAAGTGAATCTCACTTTGTGAGATTTCAGGTGACTTTCAGTCTCTTCATTCGACTTCTCTGTATTTTCACACTTTGTGTAATCATTAGTGGTTTGGGGGGAGAATGAATACAGTTTTAAAAAATCACTTCTTGGGCTTGCATGGTGGCTCAGTGGTAAAGAGTCTGCCTACCAATGCAGGGGATGCAGGTTTGAGCCCTGGAAGTTCCCCTGGAGAAGGAAATGGCTACCGACTCCAGTGTTATCGCCTGGGAAATCCCATGGACAGAGGGGCCTAATGGGCTAGAGTCCATGGAGTTGCAAAGAATCGGACATGACTTAACGCTGAATGAACAAAAGGTATACAAAAGTAAAAAATCACTTTTTGAAGTAGATTCACCTCTGCTTGCTCTCTGGTGAAGAGGGATGTTATCTTTCTTTCCACTGTACACAGTGGGGAATGTTGGCACAGATTAAGCCAGCAGTTCGTCTCAGAGCAAGAGCAGGCAGTCTTGGTGTCTGACCCAGCCCTGGTCCTCCCGGGTTGGACCTACGCAGCTTTACGTGCGCCTCTCCTCCCTGAGTAGGGGAGCACGTCAAGGCTGTACATCGTCACCCTGCTTATTTAACTTATGTGCAGAGTCCATTATGAGAAACGCTGGGCTGGAAGAAGCACAAGCTGGAATCGAGATTGCCGGGAGAAATATCAGTGACCTCAGATATGCAGATGACACCACCCTTATGGCAGAAAGTGAAGAGGAACTAAAGAGCCTCTTTCAAGAGGAGAGTGAAAAAGCTGGTTTAAAGCTCAACATTCAGAAAACTAAGATCATGGTATCCGGTCCCCTTTCTTCATGGCAAATAGATGGGGAAACAGTGGAAACAGTGGCTGAGTTTATTTTGGGGGACTCCAAAATCACTGCAGATGGTGACTGCAGCCATGAAATTAAAAGACGCTTACTCCTTGGAAAGAAAGTTATGACCAACCTAGACAGCATATTAAAAAGCAGAGACATTACTTTGTCAACAAAGGTCCATCTAGTCAAGGCTATGGTTTTTCCAGTGGTCATGTATGGATGTGAGAGTTGAACTATAAAGAAAGCTGAGTGCCAAAGAATTGATGCTTTTGAACTGTGGTGTTGGAGAAGACTCTTGAGAGTCCCTTGGACTGCAAGGAGATCCAACCAGTCCATCCTAAAGGAAATCAGTCCTGGGTGTTCATTGGAAGAACTGGTGTTGAAGCTGAAACTCCAATACTTTGGCCACCTGATGCGAAGAGCTGACTTATTTGAAAAGAGCCTGATGCTGGAAAAGATTGAGGGCAGGAGAAGAAGGGGACGACAGAGGATGAGATGGCTGGATGGCATCACCGACTCAATGGATATGAGTTTGGGTGAACTCCGGGAGTTGGTGATGGACTGGGAGGCTTGGCGTGCAGCGGTTCATGGGGTTGCAAAGAGTCGGACACAACTGAGCGACTGAACTGAACTGAACTCCTCCCTGAACTGCAGCAGTAGGACCGGAGGTGCCTGGACCGTCCTCTCTCATTTGTCACCCTGCTGGACGTGTGACCTCAGGTCGCTTCCCCGAGACCAGAGTCACATGCTGCTGTGACAGAAGCTGGTACTGGGCGGGGGAGCGGAGGAGGAGGGTGGCTGAACTCTTTCCTCGTCCCCTGACAGCACTTCAGCGGGAAATCCAAGCCTTGTGACAGGGCCTAGAGCAGCTAGTGCCCCAGGGCAGCTCTAAGACAGGAACCAGCGCCTCGGGGGTAGAGCTTGCCCGCTGAAGCGCCTTGGGTCCTCCCTGTTCCCCACCCTCCCCCCAGTGTGTGTGGGGGTGTCAGGACCCACGTTTGTCCTCTGGGTGCACCTGCAGTTTGCAGTTTGTTCTCAGGACACTGGAAGTGCCACTGGGGACTTTCCTCAGCAATGGCCTCAGCTGGTGGGGGCGGCATGGGTCCGAGTTCAGTGATGTAAATGGTGCTCAGGCATCAGACCTCCCTGAGGCCCAGGCCCCAGCTCCTGTTTTGCCAAGACCTCCTTCTTGTCTTCCTGGCAGGCAGGGGAAGACCGGGTGAAATAAATCCAGCAATCCCAGAGCAGGGGCAGCATTCAGCCGCCCCACTGCATGCGCCTGCCCCCAAATCCAGAGCAAGTGAGAGTGGCCCTCCAGGCAGTTGCTAGGATCACTGATTTTTGTTTTTAATCTTTTTTACAAGATGATTTATGTATTTTGGGTTGTGCTGGGTCTTCGTTGCTGCACTCATGCTTTCTCCAGTTGCGGTGCTCAGGCTTCTGTTTGCGGTGGCTTCTCTTGCTGGGGAGCATGGGGCTCTAGGGCGCACAGGCTCAGCAGCTGTGGCGCGCGGCTTAGTTGCTGCGTGGCTCACGGCATCTTCCTGGACCAGAGAGTGAACCCGTGTCCCCTGCATCGGCAGGTGGATTCTTAACCCTTGGACCACAGGGAAGCCCTCGGCTCGCCAATCTTTAAACAAAGGAGGGGACAAGAAGAGCTACTGGGACCGCTACTGGTGGCTGGTCCCCCTTGGCGTCTCACTGAAGCTCTCATCTTAGTAGCCTGGCAAAGGCGCAGAAACTGATGCCCTATAAATAACGACACTTGGTGTTTACCTTTCTGCTGTCACTTGGGATTCCCGAGGCATTTAAAGACTTTCCCCCCTGGGGCTGCTGCCCGTAGACTAGACCAGAGATGGGGGCTGGGAGATCCTGAGTTGGGCCTTATCAGGAACACACAGTCCAAGCAGAAGATCAGAATTCCACCAGGAGCCCAGCATGCTGACTGAGGCTGGGGCCTTTGTTCTGTGCGATTCCCCCTTCTTGCTGATCCCCCCACCCCACACCCTGTCTTCCTTCCTTCCTTTTCCCATTGCCCTGTGGGCAAAGGCTGGGGATTAGCGCATTCTGACCATGGCCACTCCTTGTTGGGGTGGGGACCTCCCCTCCCTGGATCCTTAGGGCTGGCAGCTGGGGCTTCACGCCCAGCTGGGCCGGAGCTGCATCTGCCTCCAAGAGGAGGCTCTGCTCCTCCCTGCTCGCCGCATGGCATTCTGACATTCTCAGGATAACTTCCAGCCTTGGCGCTGGCTTTGCCACAGGCACGGGTGCCCGCTTGGACCCCGAGTCAGCATTCTCAGTTTGTGAACCTGCCAGGGATTTTTCTACATCTAACCTCAGTGGATTCCGTAACCCGCTCACCTTCTCCCCCTGGGGCCTCCCCACTTGCAGACCTCGGATCAGAGTGGTCTCTGCCTGCCAGGCCTCTCCCTGCCCTTCCACCAAGCAGGAGGTTCCTCCTGCCATCTCTCTGTCCTTCCCCTGAAGGGTGGCAGGGCTTGCGGTCCAGCCAAGGGAAGGCAGCAGTGCCCTTTCACTGAGCACACTCACAGGAGATTCCTCGCATCTCGTCTAGCTGAATTCTTTGACAGCCATTTGCTTCCAGGCATAGCTGAACCATGCCCTTTGCTGCCTAATCTCTGACCCCTGGTCCTACACACCAAGCCTAACTAAACAGCAGTGAACCCCAAGGCAGACTGATCCTTCCTCTGGCAGAAACCGCACTGCCAAGTGTGTAGCAGAAGGGAGACATCGTCAAGCAAGAGGCGTCTCTCTCTCTGAGCAGCAGTTGGAAATGTGTTGATCTGAGCCGGCAGGGGCTTGTAGAATCCATTCCCCTACAGAGAAGCTGGCGGGTGCCCCCTGAGCAGAATGCCAGAGCCAGCGTCTTCTTGGAGTCCCTGGAGCGCCGGCCTCCTTACACATGGCCCCCGGCCAGGCCCTGCCAATCTGTGAGGTCCTCCAGACGTGGCTGGCTTGGCTGTTGTCTGCGTTTGCGGGGCTGTGCATGAACCACACAGGCATTGCCGGGGTCAGCACATGAAGTGGCTGTGTGACTGGGCACATGGGGCAGAAGCGGTGTGTGCCAGCAGCCCTGGGGTATACACGTGTTTGTATGTACAAATAAAGGTCTGCTTTAGAACCGTCAGCTTCACAAACACAGGAACAAAGCTGCTTTCTCCTCTGAACTTAAATGATTTTGGGGGGGTGGTGGAGAAAAAGTACACACTTTGTAAATTGCCTGGATATACTCAAAGAGACAGCAACTTGGCTTGGAGGAGCATCTTTGTTTTGGAGCATTCTGTTCCTGGCAGATTAAAATATGATGTCCTTTTTAAAAGGAGGAGGAGGAGGGTGGGCCGGCCGAGGAAATTTCTATCTAGAGTCATGACTTTAAATGCCGTCCGAAATGTTGTTTGCCTGGATTTGGTTGTTAAAAAAAGAAAAATGGACATGAAGTTAACGGTTTCATTTATCTGGAATCCTTATTAATTGCTTTTAGGACATTATCTAGAAAGAGAGCAAAGAGGCATTCACCAGACTCAGAGAGAGTATTAGGTTGTTGTTATTCAGTCGCTAAGTTGTGTTGGACTCTGTGACTCCATGGACTTTAGCATGCCAATCTTCCCTGTCCTCTAGGGAGGATTCAACCCCAAACCCAACTTCCCCAGAATGCCAGGAGTACAGGAGGGGAGTGAAGTCCGGCACCTTCCACCAGAGGCCCGAAAATCACACAAAATACATCAACTCCTCGTTGTCGGGGATCTGGGGTCCCATGGGTCCAGGTGATCTCCCAGGGTGACAGTGAGCTCAAACCAGGGCTCCTCCCCTTGCCAGCAGCTCAGGGCAGAAGGGTGAGGCCTGATAGCTTGCCATGAAATCATGGCCCCAGAAGCACGGGGGTCCCCCTCCCGGGGTGCCCCTCCACCCCCGCTCCGCCCCCCGGTCAGGACCGTTGCTGTTCACATGGTTTCCTGAGACCCCCTCTGCCACCCTCAGTTATTTCCTTCCCCAGATCTCCCCGTCCTGGGCCCCTGCCTGTTCTTTTCCCGTCTTCTCAGGTGTCCCCTTTGTTTTGGAAAAACACAAGATGGGGCAGACATGCTCTGTGTAACCGGACCCAGACGCCCGCCCCACGCCGCCTGTCCTGCCCTGTAATCCTGTCCCCCGGCTGCAGCCGGGCTAAGAGGCGAGGCTCCCGGGCACGCTCCTCATCACAACCCAGACCCTTCTCAAAACTGGTCAGCACCTCAGTTTCCCCCTCCATCACGCAGGAAAACCAAACTGTTCTCCCCAGTCCTGTGTGTAAAACACTGAGAGGGGAATTTCCCTGGCCCTTCCACTGCCAGGCACCTGGGTTCTAGCCCTGGCGGGGAGACTAAGATGCTGCAAGCCTGGCAGGGCGCGGCCAAAAAAAAAAAGCAAAAGACATCGTGAGACGTGTTCGTGGGCAGCAGATGATTCTGAATGGCGCTGTGGGTTGTTTTCTGTTCCAGCAGCTGCCTGCACTGAGCGTCTTTGTCCACAGCAGTGACCGCTTCTAGTCCCGGAGAAGCTGAAATCCGGACGCCCCCGCTCAGCCTCGCTGAGAGGGTCACGGAGGAGGGTCGCCTCCCTGACCTCCCGCTCTGTCCTTTTGCCCCCGCAGGTCCTCGCCGGCCCGGCAGCTCACCTTCCTGCGCCAGGGCCTCCTGAGCAGCGTCTACTTGCCGGTGGGCGACCGCCCCATACCCCTGTTCCGGTGGCTGTTACAGGTGAGGACCGCGACTGCCGCTAGGTGGCGGGAGCGAGCCGGCCCAGCACCCGGGGAAGGGCCGCTGGCCGGCGGGGCGGGGCTCCCATCCCCCTCCTGCCCGTGGGGCTGCTGGGTTGGTCCTCGCTGAGGCTGGAGGAGGGAGGGAGACTTGTGGTGATGGAGTAAGGAACGTGCAGGCACCGGCCTGTACCTCACGCCGGGAACCCCCAGCGCGTATGCCTTGCAGAGTGTTGCCTCTCTGTGATTCCTGCTCAACAGGTGCTCCCATTGTGTGCAGGCCATTCTCCAGGCCCCGGGTCTGGGCCCTCGTCCCGTGGGCTGCGGTCTTGCAGGTGTGAGGGGCCCTCGTGGATATGGAGCTTGGGGTGCTCGCTGTGGAGTTGTGGGTCAGCTGGAAAAGCCTAGAACAGCTGTTCTGTCTTCACCTCCCTTTTTTCTGGTCACTGCCAGAACATTTTGCCTTGGTGGAACATTGCTTTCTGCCCTAGGCTCGGAACCTTCACACAGAGAAAGACAGCGAGGAGCAGCCAGCAGGGAAAGCCCAGGCACCAGCTGCTGGGATCTGTATGCAGGGCACGGGGATGAGGCCTTGGCCCCCACCCTGGACCATCTCTGCCGGGGACAGCAGGTCCCAAGCTCCAGCTGGTCTCATTCCTGCCAGTTGGAGCCTGGACCCGGGCTGTAAATTAGAGCCGCCATGCGGGGCGGATTATTCTTGGGACTCCTCAGCCTCGGCAGACTGGCTGCCTTCCAGAAACAGCCCTCCAGCTCTCCTTCCCACTGGGGTCCTTCCCCATTGCCCCTCCCTGCTGCTCCCCCAGGCTCCGGGCGACACAGGGGACACAGTGGCCATTCTTCCCTGTCCTGTCAGTGCAGCTTCTCTCTCCTTGCCCAGCACATGACAGACATAGAGCCAGTCTGAGATGCTGGCCACAGAGGGTTCTTGTGTGACACAAGGTGTGCACAAGCCCCGCCTGGTCTCTTCCCCAGCCTCTGTCGCCTGTGGGGGAGGGGCACGGCAGCAGAGGACCCCCAGCCCTGCTTTTCCACCCAGTACTGTGTGACGTGGGCCGTCATTTAACAGCGGCTCTGTCCGGAGAAGGCAATGGCACCCCACTCCAGTACTCTTTCCTGGAAAATCCCATGGATGGAGGAGCCTGGTAGGCTCCAAGGGGTCCACGAAGAGTCGGACACAACTGAGCGACTTCACTTTCACTTTTCAGTTTCATGCACTGGAGAAGGAAATGGCAACCCACTCTGATGTTCTTGCCTGGAGAATCCCAGGGACGGGGGAGCCTGGTGGGCTGCCGTCTATGGGGCTGCCGTCTATGGGGTCGCACAGAGTCAGACACAACTGAAGCGACTTAGCAGCAGCAGTAGCTGTGTCTCTCTCTCTCACTCCGTAAACTGGGCTCAGCAATCCCATGTGAAGGTCGAGTGGGGAACTCCCGTGGCCTGCCTTGTCCTTCTGGTCCCACCCGCTGCTCTGCCCAGGGCCTGGACACCATCAGGAAGGAATGATGTCAACCCGGAGGCCAGGCTCTCCATCTTCAGGAAGGAGAAACAAAAGCTGAAGCCAGATCCATGCAAGGGGTGCACTTGGCCTTGGGGGTGTCTTCTCGGGAGACCCCGCCCAACATCTTGTCTCTGGAGGGAAAGAGCGAGCAAGGTGCTGACCTCTCCCACTCACGTGACCACCCCGTAGGCCTTAGGGTGGGCTCTGACGCTTCACTCCCGAGGTTTAGGTTCTCTTGCCGCTTGGAACTTCTCTTCCCACAGCAGCAGCAGCACTTGTTCTCTCGCAGACCTTGGCTGAGGACTGGCTGCGTGCTGAGCTGCAAGGACAGAAAGATTCTGGCAGCGGTGACCCAGGTGTCCGTTGAGGGCTTCCCCAGTGGCGCAGTGGTGAGGAATCCACCTGCCAATGCAGAAGACCGGAGTTCCATCCCCAGGTTGGGAAGATCCTCTGGAAGAGGAGATGGCAACCCACTCCAGTATTCTTGCCTGGAGAATCCCCATGAACAGAGGAAACTGGTGGGCTACGGTCCATAGGGTCTCAAAGAGTCAGACACGACTGAGTGATTGACATGCACACACACATCCCAGGTAGACATGGCTCCCTGTACTTCACGCTGTTGATGAGGACTCCAGTTCAGAGAAGTGCAAATCCATGGGGGATCCCCGAAGGTGCTGGGGGCCTCCTGTGAAGCTGCAGGGGTGATTCGTGGGCTCCAAGGATAGGGACAGCACTGGGCCTCACAGGAGCTGGAATCACATTGGAGACAGGTCAGGATCCTAGGATAGACTTCGGCTTCTCTCTATGCCCCAGGCTCTCCGTGGTCAAATAAACCCCCAGGAAGAAGAGCCTAATTGGCCTATGAGGAGTTAAGGGACCACCCCCAAGCAAAGGCAGCTAGGGGAGCAGGGCCACAAGGCTGCTGGAGGCCGGCACACATACCTGGGATTAATTCTAGAGCCAGAGGTTGGGGAGTTAGACTTCTCCAACCCTGCTCCCTCAACTGCATCTCCAGAAGGGCCATCCTGAGTCCCCATGGGAACCAGTTCCTGGTGCCTGCCAGCCTCCCTGCTCCCAGGGCTTTGGCGGGGCGAACAGTGGGCACTGGGTGAGTGGGCTTCAGCCTTGGTGCATGCTCAGTGACCTCAGTCGTGTCTGACTCTTTGCGCCCCTATGGACTGTAGCCTACCAAGCTCCTCTGTCCGTGGGATTCTCTAGGCAAGAATACTGGAGTGCCATCCTCCAGGGAAATCTTCCCGACCCAGGAATCGAACCCATGTCTCCTGCACTGCAGGTTGATTCTTTACCAACTGAGCCACCTGGAAAGCTCAGGCTTCGGCTTTAGTGCTCACCAATTATGTAAGCTCGTCCTCAGAGCCCTAGAATGGACTTCTCAGGTGAGCCTCGGAGGCCAAAACCTGGAAGCATATGCCGTCACTGAATTCATGTTCTTGCTGGGGAGTGATTGTGTGTTTAGCTATGAAGAAGTTAGGAGAGGAAGAGGGAGGCAGAGTTCTGGTGTCTTAGATCTCTTGGAAGCAGACAACTGCACCTGTGAGGGAAGGAGGCAGCAGGCGAGGGCAGAGAGGGAAGCTGAGGAGCAAAACTAATGCAAGAGAGGTCACGGCTGGTCCTCGGCAGCAGGGCAGGGGGCCCTGGAACTGGGATTGCACTTTAGAGTTGTCCCAGTTGAGGCAAGGGTCCTGGCCTTTGAGCCCCTGCATTGGCCAGTTATCAGAGGAAGACTGCACTGGGAGGGGGGGTGTGTGCCCTTGAGTGATTTGAGTGAGAGACTCTCCTTAGACTCAGCTCTGGGCCCTCGGCCAACAGTTTTTCCCAGCCCTTGGGGATGGGAGCCCTGGTCCTGAAAGGTCTCTGCAGTCAGAGATCACCCATGCCTGTGAGATAAGGCGCTGAGCTGGAAGCCATGTGAGGCTCACGAAGAGGAGCCAACTTGACCTTGTCCAGCTTAGTTAGTGCTTCTGAGCTCCTTCTTTCCCTACACAGGTGCCTGCCCTGAGGGGCATGGCTGGGGCCTCAGGGCGTGAGCAGCGAAAGGAACAAGACTCCCACACAGGGCGGTGGACAGAGTAGGAGAAGTCAAGTCACCTAGACCTGGGATTGACTACTGGCTTTGCTCCTTACTTGCTGTGACCCTGGGGAAGTTGCTTGACCTCTCTGAGCTTAGTTTCATCATCTGCAAAGTGGCAGTAATGACAGTATCTTTCTACCATGTGGATTTGTAAGGATTAAATGGGACTTGTTTAATATGACGTAATAAAGGTTTACTACTGTTACTCCGTAGTGATGACCCAACTAATTTGTTTTTCTTTTTTTTCTCCTCCTAGCTGCTGACATGGCCTCCAGAAACTTCTTCGAGAGCCTTTGGTCTCCTGTGGGACCTCAGCCTGGACGGGCTCTTCCGTCAGTCCGGTTAGTGCCTGTCAGAAGTGCAGGGTGGCAGCTTGCACTCTGGGGGCCCAAGCTGGGGAGCCCACCCAGTGCCCAGCTGTCGGCGCCGCCCCCGCCCCGCCCCCAGTCCAGCATGTAGGCAGGTGCTGGTGGGGGTGTTGCATCACTGTGGGGACATGTAGACATCAGGCCCTCTTGGGCTCTGGCTCCAGCGTTAGGAAAAAGCTGAGCCAATAGGCTTCTTGCCACCTTATCTGGCCTCAGAATCACATCACAGGGGCCAAGTCCAGGCTGACTTCACAACCTTAGGATCCCAGAACATTCTGGAAGGGGGGTTCTCTGGATTTATGGGGACGGCTGGCCTCCAGTTTCTTACTGAGAGCGCCAGTTTGCTTGGGAGGGTTGCAGGAGCCTCTGCATTGAATCAGGGAAGCTCTCTGAGTTGGAGTCACCAAGGTGGGGGGTGGTTCTTGAAGCTGAGCCCCCAGCAGCAGCCCTCCTCAGTTCCCAGGGCATCTGCAGAGCCCCGAAGTTTGGACCGGGCTGGGGGAAGAGCCTTGAGTCTGTACCTCGGTCCTGACATGTAAGGCGTACACTTAGTCGTTTTTATACTCCTAAGATGTTCAGAGTGCACAGACGCAATTAATTTCCCCTTTAGTGACTGCACCTTTCCCCGCCTGTCATCATTTGGTGCCTGAACCTAGACAGTTTGGCACCAAAAAATATCAAATAACCTATTGAAAGTTGCTTACGGCAGACAGGGAGACCCACTGGTGTCCAGACCTTGCCCACCAGCTGCAGTCCACCCACACTCCCACTAAACACAGGAGCACCGAGCTCTGAAGGCCGAGGTTATAGACCCACGTCGTGCCGTTAACCAACCCCCACCCCACCCTACCCCCAGCGGCCACCAGGCCTTTGGATTTCTGCCTCTGTGCCTCCCCTCCTGGAGGAGTTGGCTGAGCTAGGGGCCATCTGTCAGATGAGAGCATTCCAGACTCCTCCGGCTCCCCCACGCCCCACCCCCACGCCTGGGACCCCTCTCACTGAGGTCCTCTGAATAGCGCCAGTCTCAGCCTCCTCTGCCTTTACATAACCTCTGCCCCTGCAGTCCCGGCTGCCCTTTCGAGCCCCTGGGGCCGCCTCTGCGGCTGGCCTGCCCTTTGGGGCAACAGAGGCCTCCCTTGTCCCACTCTTCTCCTCCAGGCAGTGGTATGTGTCCCCTCAGAGACACAGAGGCAGAGGGGGCGTCCCATTCCTCTCTGTTTCTTGGCCACATTGTCCCTGATTCGCCCTGTTGGGAGGGGGTGGGGCCAGGAACGGCTTCCTCCGTCCCAGTCTCAGCTCAGCTGGGAGGGCCCCCTCCACTGCAGAGCAGTTCTCCTGGCATCGTGTGTAGGGTGTGGGGTGGGAGATGTCTTTTTCCCTTCTCTTGGAATAGAGACTGGCCCCCAGAATCCCATGCCCAAGGTCAAGATCTTGATTGATTTGGGCAAAGGTCTGGTTCACAAAAAAACTGAAAGCAGGGACTGGAGCAGTTATCAGTACCCCTGCCACCCCCTCCCCCCGAGCGTGTTCACAACAGCGAACTCCCCAGGTGGCGCTAGTGGTAAAGAACCCACCTGCCAACGCCAGAGACAGAAGAGACACGGGCTTGAACCCTGGGTCAAGAAGATCCCTTGGAGGAGGTTAGGGCAACTCACTGCAGTATTCTTGCCTGGAGAATCCCATAGACAGAGGAGCCTGGTGGGCTACAGTCTATGGGGTCGCAAAGAATCGGACAGGACTGAGGTGACTAAGCACGCCCGCATGCATGCACATTCACAGCAGCATTACTATAGCCCAACAGAGGAAGTGACCCAAAGCCCAAACGTCCACATGCGTGGATAAGCAAAATGTGGCCTGTACGTGCAGCAGAGTGTTAATCAGCCTTAAAAAGGAAGGCGATTCCATCACATGCTATGACGTGGATGAACCTGAGGACATTATGCTAAGTGAGAAAAAGCAATCACACACAAAAGAACAAATATTGTAGGACTTCTCTGATGTGAAGTACCTAGAGTAGTCAAATCCATAGAGACAGAAAATAGAATAGTGGTTACCAGGGCCTGGGGGGAGGGAGACTGGAAGGGTTAGTATTTCCTGGGTATGGAATTTCAGTTTGGGAGGATGAGAAAGTTCTGCAAATGGGTAGTGATGAAGGTTGCAGAACAATGGGAATGTACTTAACACTACTGAACTGTGCACTTGAGAATGCCTAAGATGGTACTTTTTGTATTACCTGTTTTTTACATAATTTTGAAAAACAAAAGGCCAATTACAGAGTCAAGAGTCAGGTGCCAGGAGAGAATCTACCAAGAGCTGGAACTGAAAATCAACTGCCAGTTCAGGAAGCATTCGTACGGTTAAATTAGACCCAGTTCAGTTCAGTTCAGTTGCTCAGTCGTGTCCGACTCTTTGCGACCCCATGAATCGCAGCTCTCCAGGCGTCCCTGTCCATCACCATCTCCTGGAGTTCACTCAAACTCACGTCCATCGAGTCAGTGATGCCATCCAGCCATCTCATCCTCTGTCGTCTCCTTTTCCTCCTGCCCCCAATCCCTCCCAGCATCAGAGTCTTTTTCAATGAGTCAACTCTTCGCATGAGGTGGCCAAAGTCTTGGAGTTTCAGCTTTAGCATCGTTTCCTTCCAAAGAACACCCAGGGTTGATCTCCTTCAGAATGGACTGGTTGGATCTCCTTGTAGTCCAAGGGACTCTCAAGAGTCTTCTCCAACACCACAGTTCAAAAGCATCAATTCTTTGGCACTCAGCTTTCTTCACAGTCCAACTCTCACATCCATACATGACCACTGGAAAAACCATAGCCTTGACTAGACGGACCTTTGTTGGCAAAGTAATGTCTCTGCTTTTGAATATGTTATCTAGGTTGGTCATAACTTTTCTTCCAAGGAGTAAGCATCTTTTAATTTCATGGCTGTAGTCACCATCTGCGGTGATTTTGGAGCCCAAAAAAAGAAAGTCTGACACTGTTTCCACTGTTGCCCCATCTATTTGCCATGAAGTGATGGGACCAGATGTGATGATCTTCGTTTTCTGAATGTTGAGCTTTAAGCCAACTTTTACAGTCTCCTCTTTCACCTTCATCAAGAGGCTCTTTAGTTCCTCTTCACTTTCTGCCATAAGGGTGGTGTCATCTGCATATCTGAGATTATTGATTTCTTCTGGCAATCTTGATTCCAGCTTGTGCTTCTTCCAGCCCAGCATTTCTCATGATGTACTCTGCATATAAGTTAAATAAGCAGGGTTACAGTATACAGCCTGACATACTCCTTTTCCTATTTGGAACCAGTCTGTTGTTCCATGTCCAGTTCTAACTGTTGCTTCCTGACCTGCATACAGGTTTCTCAGGCTTGATGCAAAAGGAAATTGTGCTTCTCAGAGTTGTCGGCACCATGAGGTGCTCTGAGTGTCCTTGTCCCCTGTGGGGGAGCTGCCCTCTGAGGTCTTTGGGTCTGTGGTGGGGATGTGAACTTTCAAGTTGCCTAGCCTTTTCTTGTAAAGCAGGGGATTTGTATGTGTGTAAATATCTACTTTTTCCTGGAATTTGTGGTTGACCAGAAGTTCTTCCCAAATTATCCTGGGAAAGGTCTTGTACAATTGCCTTCATCCCCGTATGCTTCCTAAGGGACAAGTCCGGGCCTCTGGCAGGACCTGGGATCCAGGCTTCAGAGGTGACTGTCATGGGTATGCCCAGGTGACTAGGGCTGAGGGCTGAGAAGAATTCGCTAGACTGTTGGAATAAGGTGGGAATCGTCTTCCTAGATTAAGAAGCAACACATAGCACCTGATGAACTTGGAGAGTGGGATATTCTGGAGCGCCTACATTCTTACTGGCAGGAGTGTTTGTTCATTTATTCAGCAAACAGACCTTGAGTGCCTCCCATATATATGCAGGGACTTCACCAGAGAGCAGGAGATACAGGGAAGAATAAGGCATGGTTTCCGCTGACAGTCAAGTGGGAGGGGATTAAATGTCCAATTACAATAGGAGACAGAAAGGAGGGAGAGATTGAACTGCGGCAAAATTACTTCTAGTTGGATGGGGTTGGGGTGAGGAGGTGGGAATCGGGAAGTGCTTTGTAGAAGAGGGAGCGGTTGATGGATCCATCTCTCAACAGATGTGTAGGGCAGGGATTGCAAACTTTGTTGCAGTGGGGACCAAGTGAGATCAGTAACTAGAGAGCTCCTGCCCTCTCTAAAGAGGCTGGCAGGTACCATGTTGCCAGATCTCTCCATTTTCAAGAGAAGCTGTGTCTTCCTTGGGATGTGCTCAGACTAAGTAACAGGTGTCCAGTTAAGAGCCATTTATCATCTCACATGACAGGAAATCCAGAACCAGGTTGTTCCATAGGATGTTCAACAGATTTATGCTCTCAGGGCTCTGGTTTAGCTTGTGTCCCGCTTCTCACCACTCCCCCTCAAGGTTGCAAAATGGCTGTTATTGCTCCAAGCATCATCATGTTCTCACAAGACATCAGTATTCAAGGCAGAAAGGACAAGGGTGAAGGGTAAGAGGTCATAGCTTCTTGTACTTTTTTCTCTCTTTTTGTCAGGACATTCTTTCCATTTTGTTTCATTACACAGAACTGGATCACAGGCTTTAGAGGACCCTTTCCCTGTATTCTGATTACCAACGCCCTTTGAACATGGACTAGGTCTGAAGAATTTTCAACGTCGTGAGTCCTACACCTCCAGGATAGAGTACAGCAGATTCACTTTTTCCAGCCTCCTTGCAAATGTTTGAATTTTTAGTTTTGGAATTTCCATTTAGTCCTTTGTTGTTTCTTTTTTAATAGTTTATGTTTCTCTACTGGGATTTCTTATTTGTTCATTTAATATGAGCATATTTTCATTTACCACCTTGAGCATACTTCTAACAGCTGTTTTAAAATCTTTGTCTGCAGTTCTGACACCTGAAGCATCTAATTCATTACATGGAAAATTAAATAGGGAAGTGAGTGTTTACTGAGAATGAGTCGAGAAATCGTACTGGATAAATATTAAACCCTGGGAGTCTCAGGGCCTTTTGCGCTCAATCTCTTTATAGGATATATTTCAGAACTGTTTACGTTCACCTGCTGACTGCAGCGTGGCTTCCCTGCCTAACCTAGAACACTCACAGGGCCATGCAGGTGAGGTGTCCTGGAGCTTAAGCTCCATGAACTTTAAGGTCAGTTGGTTTCTGACATATAATAACACTGTTTTCTGCTAATAGAGCCAGAGCCTTTTGCTGTTGCTGTGACTCAGAGCTCCAGTAGCCACCCTGGGCCATTATCTACAAAGATAAATGGATGACACGGTTCCTCCGCTGGGGGTGGGCCACTGTCCCTGAGCAGACACAAGGTGAAACTGGAGTTCCCTTTCTTGGGAAGAAGGGAAGCCTGGCACTTGGATTGACAGCCAACAGAATCTGTTGTAGCCAGACTACGCGTGTTTATGTGCAGTCTCCCGGTGGTAACAAATTCAGTTAAAAAAACGAAACCCAGAAAACCCCCACTGTGAGCCCATCTGCAGACTATATTCGACTGAAGGTGGAACATAGTTCTACTGTTTGCAGCCTTGGGCATAGCCCTGGCTGAGGAGAGATGGGAGCAGCAGGCATGAAGACGAGGAAGTGGGAAGAGTAGGCCGAGTAGGAGAGAAGACTGGACGTTTGGGGCCATCTCTTGGAGGACAGTGGGGACCATTGCAGGCATCATGAAGCTTTATTAACATTTGGCAAGACCAGGACAGGTGGTGGTTGCCGTTGTTATTTAGATACAGTTCATGTGCCATATAATTCACCCTTTTAAAGTGTATGATTCAGTATGATTCAGAGTTGTTCAGCCACCACCACTGTCTAATTCCGGAACACTTTCATCACCCCCAGGAGAGACCTCGTGTATCAGCAGTCACCCCTCACTCCCCTGCAGCCCCTAATGCATTCTGTCCCGACGGGCTTGCTTATCCCAGACACTTCATGTACGTGAAATGACATAATATGGGACCTTTTGTGCCTGCTTCTTTTACTTGGCGTGATGTTTTCAAGGTTCATGCATGTTGTAGCATATAGTAGTACTTTATTCCTTTTATGGATGAATAATATTCCATTTTATGGATATACTGCATTTTATCCATTCATCAGTTGATGGACTATTGGGTTATTTCCACTTTGAGGCCATTGTGAATAACGCTACTGTGACAGGTAAAGAATCTGCCTGCAATGCAGGAGACACAGGAGATGCAGTTTGATCCCTGGGTAGGGAAGATCCTCTGAAGGAGGCAGTGGCAACCCACTCCAGTATTCTTGCCTGAAAAATCCCATGGACAGAGGAGCCTGGCGGGCCACAGGCCATGGGATCGCGGAGGGTCAGACACAACTGAGCGACTAAGCACCCATGAACATTCCCACACAAGTGTATGGGGACATATGCTTTTAGTTCTCCCCGGTATATGCTTAATAGTGGAATTGCTGGCTAATTGGGTGACTCTGTTCAACTTTTTGAAGGACTGCAAAACCATTTTCTAACGGGCTGCGTCATTTTACTTTCCTACCAGAAATATATGAGGGTTCCGGTTTCTTCACATCCTTGCCAACATCTGTTATGTCCATCTGTTGATAGGAGTCATACTAGTGGGTATGAAGTGGTATCTCATCGTGGTTTGGGTTGCATTTCTCTAATGACTAAGGATGTGGAGCACCTGCTCTTGTACTTGTTGGCCGTTTCGTATCTTCTTAGAGGAGGTATCTATTCGTTTGCTTCACTCGTTTTTTTGATTGGATTGTTTGTATTTTTCTGTTGAGTTGCAGGAGTTCTTTATATACGCTGGATACTAGACCCCTCCCTGATAGCTCAGCTGGTAAAAGAGTACTCCTGCAATGCGGGAGATCTGGGTTCAATTCCTGGGTTGGGAAGATCCCCTGAAGAAGGGAAAGGCAACCCACTCCAGTATTCTGGCCTGGAGAATTCCATGGACTGTATAGTCCATAGAGTTGCAAAGAGTCAGATGTGACTGAGCAGCTTTCACTTTCACTTACAGGATATGTGATTTGCAAATATTTTCCCCCATCTTGTGGGTTACCTTTTCACTGTTTTGCTGGTGGCCTTTGATGCACAAAAGTTTTTAATTTTGATAAAATCTAATTTAGCTCTGTTTTCTATTGTTATCTATGCTTTTGATGTCAAACAAGATAGCATTGCTTTGTCTAAGGTCATGAAGGTGTCCTGTTATGTTTTACTCTGAGGATTCTGTAGCTGTAGCCTTTCTATTTAGGCCTTTGATTCATTTTGAGTTGATTTTTGTATACAGTGTGAGATAGGGGTCCAGCTTCAGTCTTTTTCATGTGGAAATGCTCTTGTCCCAGGATAATTTATTGAAAGACTGTGCTTTCCCACAGTGAGTTATCTGGGCACCTTTGTTGAAAATCAGTAAATCAGTTAACCATGGATATATGAGTCTATTTCTGACTCTCAGTTCTAGTCCATTGAGATATATATATGTCCTAATGCCAGTGCCACAAATTCTTGATTATCATCAGTTCAGTTGCTCAGTCATGTCTGACTCTTTGTGACCCCATGGACTGCAGCACGCCAGGCTTCCCTGTCCGTCACCAACTCCTGGAGTTTGCTCAAACTCATGTCCATTGAGTCGGTGATGTCATCCAACCACCTCATCCTCTGTCATCCCCTTCTCGGCCTTCATAGTTGTAGTCAGTTTTGAAATTGAGAAGTGTGAGTTCTCCAGCTTCATTCTTTTCAAAATCATTTTAGCTATTCTGGGTCACTTGTATTTCCATATTAATTTTAGGATTAACCCACTCCAGTATTCTTGACTGGAAAATCTCACGGATGGAGCCTGGTAGGCTACAGTCCATGGGGTCACAGAGTCGGACACGACTGAGCCACTTCACTTCATGACCTAGTTTAAATAAAAATTAAAAAAAATAATAATAATTTTAGGATTGGCTAATCAACCAGCAAATTTGGAAAACTCAGCAATGGCCACAGGACTGGAAAAGGTCAGTTTTCATTCCAGTCCCAAAGAAAGGCAATGCCAAAGAATGCTCAAACTACCGCACAGTTGCACTCATATCACACGCTAGTAAAGTAATGCTCAAAATTCCCCAAGCCAGGCTTCAGCAATACGTGAACCGTGAACTTCCAGATGTTCAAGCTGGATTTAGAAAAGGCAGAGGAACCAGAAACCAAGTTGCCAACATCCGCTGGATCATGGAAAAAGCAAGAGAGTTCCAGAAAAACATCTATTTCTGCTTTATTGACTATGCCAAAGCCTTTGACTGTGTGGATCACAATAAACTGTGGAAAATTCTGAAAGAGATGGGGAATACCAGACCACCTGACCTGCCTCTTGAGAAACCTGTATGCAGGTGAGGAAGCAACAGTTAGAACTGGACATGGAACAACAGACTGGTTCCAAATAGGAAAAGGAGTATGTCAGGGCTGTATACTGTCACCCTGCTTATTTAACTTATATGCAGAGTACATCATGAGAAACGCTGGGCTGGAGGAAGCACAAGCTGGAATCAAGATTGCTGGGAGAAATATCAATAACCTCAGATATGCAGATGACACCACCCTTATGGCAGAAAGTGAAGAGGATCTAAAAAGCCTCTTGAAGAAAGTGAAAGAGGAGAGTGAAAAAGTTGGCATAAAGCTCAACATTCAGAAAACGAGGATCATCGCATCTGGTCCCATCACTTCATGGGAAATAGATGGGGAAACAGTGGAAACAGTGTCAGACTTTATTTGTTGGGCTCCAAAATCACTGCAGATGGTGACTGCAGCCATGAAATTAAAAGGCGCTTACTCCTTGGAAGGAAAGTTATGACCAACCTAGACAGCATATTAAAAAGCAGCGATATTGCTTTGCCAACAAAGGTCCGTCTAATCAAGGCTATGGTTTTTCCAGTGGTCATGTATGGATGTGAGAGTTGGACTGTGAAGAAAGCTGAGCACCGAAGAATTGATGCTTTTGAACTGTGGTGTTGGAGAAGACTCTTGAGAGTCCCTTGGACTGCAAGGAGATCCAACCAGTCCATCCTAAAGGACACCAGTCCTTGGAAGGACTGATGCTGAGGCTGAAACTCCAATACTTTGACCACCTCATGCAAAGAGTTGACTCATTGGAAAAGACCCTGATGCTGGGAGGGATTGGGGGCAGGAGGAGAAGGGGACGACAGAGGATGAGATGGCTGGATGGCATCACTGACTCGATGTACATGAGTTTGAGTGAACCCTGGGAGTTGGTGATGGACACGGAGGCCTGGAGCGCTGAGATTCATGGGGTCACAAAGAGTCGGACATGACTGAGTGACTGAACTGAACTGAACTGAATCAACCTCTCCCAAAAATGACAACTGGGTTTTCCATAGTGATTGTGTTGAAGCTATAAATTACTTTGAGAGTTACTACCATCTTAATAATATTGAGTCTTCTAATCTATGAACATGGGCTATCTCTCCATTTCTCTAGATCTTCTTTCATTTCTTTTTAAGAATGTATTGTAGTTTTTGGTATACAAGTCTTGCACTTCTTTTTGTTAAATTTATTCCTACTACTTTCTTCTTTTTGATATTATCATAAGTGGGACTTTTTTCTTCATTTTCTTTTCAGATAATTCCTTGCTAGTGTGTAGAAATACAACAGAGTATTTCTGTATTGACCTTATATCCTGCAACCTTGCTGAACTTGTTTATTAACACTAACAGTTTTTTTTTTTTTTTTTTAATGGCAGAGTTTGATTTTGAAAGCAAACATGTTCTTGTGCAACTAATTGCTTGTGAGAAATGACCTCATGTTTCTGTAACAAACATGCTTCAGCCGTGCCCATGTAGGACTGGCCAGTAACCCAGGGCAGTCACACTGAGTAGGCAGCAGTGCCTGGAGAAGAGGAGCTCGTCAGTGAGGTCAAAACACTGGACAAGAAGTAAAACACGTGTAGCTTCTTTCCCATTAGTTTTCAAGATGGTGTGGTTCATTCTGACCTACTCCTTCCATTCCCTGCCAGCTTCTATGATAGCTGTGTAGGAGGGAGAGGATATATCAGAATAAAGCGACTCTGGCCAGGACATTCTCTGGATATTTTTTTCAGTGGGTGTGACATTTAGCTTTCAGAAGAAATTTGTTTTCATGAGCAGTGTCTTGGGAAGCTGTGTCCTGCCTCCCTTGATCGCCATGCTTTTTCCCTCTGTCGCCAGAGCTCCAGGATTGTAGTCACTGGAACTTTGGGGCTCTCTTGGACGTGCCCCGTTTTGTGGGTGACTTTCTTTTCTGTCATTGCTTGCATCCTCTCTCCTTCCTCCTTTTCAACCCTCCTTCCTTCCTGCCTCCCAGATAATATCTACAGGATTACTTCTTATAAGAAAAATAACAGGGACTTCCCTGGTGGTCCAGTGGCTAAGACTCCGCAGCACTCCCAATACAGGGGGCCCTGGGTTCAATCCCTGGTCGAGTAACTAGATCCCACATGCCCCCAACTAAGAGTTTGCATGCCGCCACTAAAGATCTCAAATGCCCCGATGAAGCTCAGAAGACTCCGAGTGCTGTAACTAAGTTCCAGCTCAGCTAAATAAATGATTTAAAAAAAAAAGAATAATGCCAAAAGATGACCAATAATCTTAGTAGCCCGGAACCTGTTTTTATTTTCTCAGAAGTGGTCTACGCATCAAGCTCAGAACATTCCAATAGGACAAGAGAAAGGTATTTGAAAAGCGAATGCCAGCTCTCCACCCATTCCCCACAGCCCGCTCCTCTCCTCATAATCAATAGCTTCTTGTAATGATTTTCAGGAGCGGAATTAATGCACAATCCACTTAGTGTGTGTTCTTGTATTTATGGGTTTATTTACACCATCTTTCTTCTGTCACGTGGACATTTATCTACAGTTGCCTCCCATGGAGAGTTAATCTTATAAGAGTTTCCCTGCTCTCTCCCGGATGTCAGGAGAGGCGACAGGCCACACGGCACAAGTCAGGGTTTTCTCCAGAGTGGGGGAAGATGAAACAGCCCCCCCTACCCCTGGGTGTGAAAAGAAAACATCAACACTTAACATTTACATTTTAACTCATCTTTTTAAAGACAGTTTTGTTGAGGCATAATTGACATACCTTAACCTATATGCATTCAGCGTGTGCAACTTACACACAAAACACAAACATAGACCCATAAAACTCACCACGATCAAAATAATAATGTCCGTTGTCCCGGGCCCTTAAGCTTTCTGGTGCCTCCTTGTCATTAATGCATCCCTCTCCCCTTTTACACCTAGGAAACGATCAATCTACTTTCTGTCCCCAGATCAGCTTGCATTTCCTACTCCTGCATGCGTGCTAAGTCGCTTCTGTCGTGTCCGACTCTCTGCGACCCATGGACCATAGCCCGCCAGGCTTCTCTGTCCATGGGATTCTCCAGGCATTTTCTATAGTTTTATATAAGTGGGACCATGCAGTGGGCACTTTTTTGTCTTGCTTCTTTAGTCGCTTTGAGATGCACCAACAGCGCTGTGTGTATCATAGTTTCCTCCAGTCAGCAGCTTTGTGGTGTCCTTTGTGGGGCAGCACCACGGTGTGTTCATCCAGTCACCTCTTGGTGGACATTTCGGTTGCTTTCAGTTTAGGAGCTATTAAAGTGGATATAAACGTTCTCATGTAGGTCTTTGTGTGGGCCCTTAGGGTAAGCATGTATGCGTGCGTAGCCCGGGTCCTACGGTAGATGTGTGTTCAAGCTGTTCAGACAGCACTGCCCCACTTTTCTCTAAAGCTCTCATGCAGTCTCCCCCAGCCGTGCTCCAGTTGCTCCCCATCTTCCCCACCACTCGGTTTAGTCAGTCCTTTTAAGAGGTATGCAGTGGTAGCTCATTGCAGTTTAATTTGCCTTTCCCTAAAGCCTGATGATCTTTGCATTGCCTCACTTGCCATCTGTATGTCTTCTTTGGGCTCCCCTTGGTATACCCTTCTTTGGGCTTTGGGTGGGGAGGCCGTGCAGCAGGTCCGGGCCACCTCAGGACCCAGGCGGAGTTCGGCGGTCAGGCACCAAGTCCTCACCTGAGCGGCAGGTGCCGAGCACGGAGCACTGTCCTCAGCGTCAGTAGTGCGGTGTGGAGAAGACTCTGAGAGTCCCCTGGACTGCAAGGAGACGAAAGCAGTCCATCCTAAAGGAAACCAACCCTGGGTGTTCACTGGAAGGGCTGATGCTGAAGCTGCAGCTCCAATACTTTGGCCACCTGATGTGAAGAGCCAACTCATTGGAAAAGACCCTGATGCTGGGAAAGATTGAAGGCAGGAGGAAGGGGACAACAGAGGATGAGATGGTTGGATGGCAACACCAACTTAATGAACATGAATTTGAGCAAATTCCAGGAGATAGTAAAGGAGAGGGAAGCCTGGCATGCCGCAGTCCATGGGGTCGCAAAGAGTCAAATACAACTTAGGGACTAAACAATAAGTAATTACATATATGAAGCACCTGGTGTACAGTGGACATTCAGAATGACAGCTAGTATCAAAACAAAATATAGGAAGTTCCCTGGCCATCCAGTGGTTGAGACTCCAAGCTGCCAATGCAGGGGTTCAGTCCTTGGTGAGGAACTAAGATCCCACATGCCGTGCAGCACAGCCAAAATAAAAAAAATTTTAATGTATTTCTTTATGAATCAGAGATCATTAGATAGACCGCAGGAACTGAGCAGCACGAATGTTCTAAATACTCTCTGTACTTCCTTTTAATTTCTGCAGCTTTTTATTTTGGCCATTTATCTCTCACCCTATTCTCGGATGGCTGGGTTTTGTTTTTCTTTTTTCTGTTTTCTCACATTTTTAAGCAGTCAAAAACTTCTTAGTCTCTAGATCCAGTTGACACTGTCTGCTTTTTGCTGGCTTATAAGGAGTTGTCCTCACTTCACCTGCTCTGCCTGCCACGGTGGGCCGGGCAGTCTCCAGGTACGGGGCTGGCGGGGGGCGGGGGGGTGGGAAGCAGTCCATTCAGAGCCTCCTGGAGCTGAGTGAAGGCCTAGCCTGTGCACAGCTGCCCCTGGGGCTCCCCGCAGCCTTGTTACTCATGGATCACACACACACAGGGAGCACGTCTGTACTGGGTCCAGGGCCCGCTCTGCATTGCTATGTGGGTGCCCTTTATTCCTAAATTTCTCAGGGCAGCTGCCCCATCCCCGGGCCAAGAGAGACAGGCCAGGATCCAGTTCTTTTTTAAAGACTTTTTTTTGTTTCATGTGGACCATTTTTTTAAAGTTTTATTCAATTTGTTACAATATTGCTTCAGGCACCTGTGATCTTAGCTCACCGACCAGGGATTGAACCCACACCTCCTTGTATTCGAAGGTGAAGTCTTAACCACTTGGCCACCAGGGAAGGGCCTAGGGATCCAGTTCTATGGGCCCAGCTGCACTAAATCTCCATCCTAACCCTGATGGTGCTGCAAGAGTGTCATGTAGACCCAAATGGGCAGGAAGACACTTTGAGGACCACTCAGGAAATCTGCCCCCAACTCCCTGGCTCCCTTGAAACTGTCATTGGCTCAGCACAGCCTCTCCAGAGTCTCCAGTTGGAATGCAACAATAATAGTAATTCAGCTTCATAACTGAGCCTTGTTTTGAAACACATTATTGTTTGTTGTGATGATAAATGTGATTTCATTAAGAATGAGAGCTAACTTTTCTAGAGAGCTCATGCCAGCCCCTGAGCCCCTGGCTCTGCCTATCTCCTTCAGTCACCATAACCATCCAACAAGTAGATCCTGTCATTTTCCCCATTTTGCACGTAGTCAGGGGGCTGGAAGGGGGCACGGACTGTAAAGAATCTTTCTGCCGTGCGGGAGACCCAGGTTTGATCCCTGGGTCAGGAGGGTCCCCTGGAGAAGGGAATGGCACCTCACTCCAGTATTCTTACCTGGAGAACTCCATGGACAGGGCAGCCTGGCGAGCTGCAGTCCATGGGGTCACAAAGAGTCACACTTGACTGAGCGACTAGCACTTCACTTTCCGGGGGCTGGAAAGACTGAGCTTCACAGTCTTCGTATGAAGTGGTCTCCTATGTGGTCAGCCTGACCCCAATCCAGCTCATTTTATCTTTTTCTCTCACTGTACCTGTGTCCTGGGAGCAAAACCAGCTGAACCCAGCAGCTCCTGACGTGGCCCCTGTGAGCCAGCTGTACAGGTGGTGGTCAGAATCGACCAGGAAGGTGCTGCTGAGTGAGGGTGGAGCACACATGCAATCCGGTCTCCACGGGGCCAGCAGACCCGTGTCCCAACCTTGCAGGAGCAGACAGGCAGCTCTCCAACCACTGGCTGCAGCTCTCCAACCACTGACTGCATGGGATGAGAGGAGCTGGTAGGAGGGGATGCAGATGTCCACTGTGGGTAACACACGTGGTCCCTGAGACGCATCCACTCATTCAGTGGGGCTAGTCCATGTCCTGCTGTGCGCTGGGCTCTCAGGCACAGGATCTTTTCAGCTCGCAGGTGGCTGTAAGGCACAGCCAGGCTGAGAAGGGGCCGGTGTGTGCAAGTGTGCAAGCCTGTTGATGGAGCAGAGGCCATGCATCAGAGGGGCTCATCCTGCTGCATTAGCTGCTAAGACTCTCAACCCACCTTTTTAAATGAGGGGAATAGACTCAGATGACTTTCGTGTGGTGAGCACACCCGAACGTCTGGCGTCAGACCCTGATCGGGGGATGTCAACAGCTCCCCCAGGACTCAGCTTCTGGCCGCTGCAATTCTTAGCTGTGCCTGAGCTTTACAAAGAATGGGTCCGGGGTCCCATCCTCTGACACTGGTCTGGATGCAGCCTGGGTGCAGGTACCTTGAAACCTCCCTAGATCATGCCACAGGCAGCTGGCTTAGGGGCAAAGATGGGAGCCCTGGGTGTGATGTGGAGCTAGGGCTGCCTTCCCTTGATTCCTCCCCTACCCTGCCCACACTATCTGCCAGAGCAGGTGAGGATGGGCCCCATGATACCACGGCTCTTCTTAGCTCAGTGATTCCTGAACTTGTCTGGTATTAGAATCACTTGGGAATTCTTAAAAATTCTACCGCCCAAGCCACACCCATGCTAATTAAACCACGGTCCCTGGGGTGGGACACAGGCAGCAGCAACTTTTGAAGCTGCTCCCTGATTCCAAACTCTGCAGACAAGTCTGGGAAGCACTGTATTAGGTTCCCAGGGGGGCCCCAATCTAGAATACACCACCGTCCCTCAGACCATCGGGCTCTACTGCTAAAGGTGCTGTGTGGGGAGACCTTATCCTCTCTTGATTTTGGTTTTTAGAGTTTTTTGTATTTTTTTTTTTTTTTAGAGTAGTTGTTGTTTAGTTGTTAAGTCACATCCAGCTCTTTTGCAGCCCCATGGACTGTAGCCCGCCAGGCTCCTCTTGCATTGAGAGCATGGAGTCTGAGCCACTGGACCACCAGGGAAGTCTCTACTGAGCCATTATTATTAACGGAAACTCATTGTCTAAGGTTCGCACTCTGTTGTACGGTTTATGGCATGTGTCCCTCATTACCATGTCTCTGTCGCACAGAATGCACGCTTCAGTCGTGTCCGACTCTGTGCAGCCCCATGTGCTGTAGCCCACCAGGCTCCTCTGTCCATGGGATTCTCCAGGCAAGAATACTGCAGTGGGTTGCCATATCCTTCTCCAGGGGATCTTCCTGACCCAGGGATCGATCAAGCCCATGCCTCTTGCATCTCCTGCATTGGCAGGTGGGTTCTTTACCACTAGCACCACTGGGGAGCCCCATGATATAGATTAGTTTCACTCTGAAAATCCTGTGCTCCTCCCTCCCTCCGCCTGGCAACGCTTGATCTTTTTACCATCTCTATAGTTTGCCCTTTGCAGAATATCATATAGTTGGAATCATACAGCATATAGCCTTTTCAGACTGGCTTCTTTCTCGTAGCAATATCCATTGGACGTTTTCCCATGTCTTTTCATAGCTTGATTGTTTATTTTGTTATTGCTCAATGGGTTTCCATTGTCTGGATGTAGTTTATTTGCCTATTGAAGGACATTTTGGTGGCTTTGGTGTGTCAGTTATGAATAAAGCTGCAGCTTTATTCACGTTCAGTTTCTGAGTTCATCTGGATAAATAGCAAAAAGCACGACTGCTGAGTGGTATGGTGAGAGTATGTTTCATTTTGTAAGAAGCTGCCGTGCTGTTCCTGTCGGCGCGACTGAGAGTTCCCGTTGCTCCACATGCTCACCAGCATTTGCTGTCTTCTTCATTTTGTTCTAGACCTCAGGACCATTCCCAAAATCCAAAGGTAGAGAGAACTGGTGGGCCATGCTTTCAGGGATGTTACTGGGAAGCTCTTTGTTTGAGAAGTTTCAAATTCTTGCTTTTGAAATTTAAGAGGGCGGTTTGCAGGTGCCTTCCTGACTCACACTGAGGGGGCCTGGCATCCTTATAGACAGCCCAGGGATGCATACTGAAGTGGCAAAGGGAGGAAGTGGTTGCCTGGAGGTGAGATGCAATGGCTGGCCTCCGGCAGCCATCCTGGGCCACCAGGTGGTCCCAAGAAGAGGCACCTGCAGAGGACAACAGAGCAGCAGAGCCATCGATGATCCCACTCATCAGTCGGGTTCCTGCACGGTGTGGCCCACCCACCTCCAAACTTCTCTTCCATCGGAAAGAAATGAAACTCTAGTTTTGTTAAGCCCAGGTGGGTTTTTTGTTTTGTTTTGGAGCTCTTTGTTATTTGCAGCTGAAGCTAATTCTAGCAGATACCAGGGATTCGGTGATTTGGCACAAAGCAGGTCTGACCTACACACGGGCCTGGAAGGCTCGATAGTGTTAGATGGCAGTGACAGTGGTGTGAGTTACAGAGGGCAGCAGGGAGGAGAGGTGGCCTGGGGACGGCCTCACGCACCCCACACCCCCCCTCAGCTCGTGGATCAGTGGACCAGGAGCTGACCGAGCCCTGTGTCTGTGTGTGTGTGTGTGTGTGTGTGTTGTGGGATGTGTGTGTGAATAAGTGGTGTGTACACATATGTGTGGAGATGTGTGAGTGGCATGGTGGGGGGGGGATGTGTATGTGTGATAAGTAAATAGATGGGTATAAGTAAATAGTTGGGGGGGTGTGCGTGTGTGGGGTGTGTGTGTGGTGAGTGGATACAGGGATGTATATGATGGAGATTGTGTGAGTGGTGTGGTGTGTGTCAATGCGGTGTGTGGTATGTGTGTGTGGTGAGTGAATGGATGAGTGTATGTGTGTGTGGTGGGGTGGGGATGTGTGTGAGTGGTGTCTATGCAGTGTGTGGTGTGTGTGTGGATGGGTGTGTGTGTGTGTGGTGGGGTGTGTGTGAGTAGTGTGTGTCTGTGCAGTATGTGAGTGGATGGATGGGTGTGTGTGTGTGTGGAGGGGCAGGCGCAGGCTGTGTTACATGCAAGGAGGCCATAGGGGGAGAGGGCCTGAGCCCCAGGGCGCGGTGAGAAGAGGGCAGGTGAAGGGGCCGTGAGGGTTGCAGAGCGGAGGAGGAGCAGGAAGGAGACCGGAGCAGAGCGGGTCTGGAGGGGAGACAGGGATGTGAGTGGCATGGGTCTGGGTGGGCTTCCTCAAGGCCCTGGGGCATGGTCCTCTGTGGTGAGCCCTGAAGGCAATGAAATGTTCGTGTTTGTGAAATGTGGACTTGATGGGATTTTATGTTTCTACCACAAACATGGCAGATTCCTCTGATAACATCCCCTTTGTTCTTTGCCCAGGCCCCACGGGGGACAGGTCTGTCCCCTCCCCTCCCATGTCTTCCCGTCCCCACCTCACCCTAACCCTGACCCACCCCTGGGCCTGGCACCAGCTCCAGCACCACGGGCTCCTGGCTGGACCCAGGGTCTGCAGGGCTCTTCCTCCTGACCATTACATCACTCTTGCATCATGCTGACCTTCCACCCACCGCCTTCCATGCCATTTACACCTCCTGGTGTGGCATGCTTCACTTCCACGCACATGGTTTGTTTCCTCATCAAACCTTCAGCTCCACAAGACCAGAACTTCAGTCACCTGGTGTTCACTTAATGTTTGTTGACTAAATAACAATTTTTTTTTTTTAGCTGCACCAAGTCTTAGTTGTGGCTCCTACATGCGGGATCTTTAGTTGCCACAGGTGAACTCAATAGTTGCAACATGTGGGATCCAGTTCCCTGACCAGGGATTGAACCTGGGCCCCCTGCATGGGGAGTTAGAGTCTTAAGACACTGGATCGCCAGGGAAGTCCTCTGAATAACAATTTTATGTGACTAAGGCTAGAGTTGATTGGCTAAAACCTGTGATACAGAGCAAGTTTAAATTTAAATACAAAAATGCTGAGGGAAGTTAAATAATCTGAGTTGGGAGGATGAAAAAGAGTAAGGTTTTAAGCCTTCCTTTCCCTGGTGGCACATCGGTAAAGAATCCGCCTGCAGTGCAGGAGATGCGGGTTCTATCCCTGGGTGGGGAAGATCCCCTGGAGGAGGAAAGGACAACCCACTCCAGTGTTCTTGCCTGGAGAATCTCATAGACAGAAGAGGCTGGCAGGCTGCAGTCCATGGCGTTGCAAAGAGTCAGACACGACTTAGTGACTCAGTTCAGTTCAGTCGCTCAGTCGTGTCCGACTCTTTGCGACCCCATGAATCACAGCACGCCAGGCCTCCCTGTCCATCACCAACTCCCGGAGTTCACTCAGATTCACGTCCATTGAAACAACAATAAAAAAAAAGTCATGAGCCCCATGCTCGGATGTGTGATGGTTCAGTAGCTCACATTCCTTTGGGAATCAGCACTCCCATTTAAGGCTGATGGGGGCTCCCCTGCTGTGGCCCTGTGGGGTCTCCATGTCTGAAAATCGGGACCCCATCAGATGATGTCACTTGGGTCTCCCCACAGCAACACTCAGAGTGCGCGTTAGCAGCTTGATTGGGGGCGGGGGAGGGCATGAACAAGGACAGATGTCTGCAGACCCTGCTCCCCTGAGGCCCCGGGTGGGTCCTGGCAGGTGTCAGGAAGGTGCAAGGAAGCCCCCGCAGAGGGGCTGGAACTTGGGGGACTGAGAGGCTTGCAGGGATGTGTGTGGTTTCCCCCATTGTGCACAGACGGAGCTAGGAGAAGGGTGGCTACATGAAGTCAAGAGGCTGCTGAGGCGCAGATGGAAAAGTCACTTTTATTTCCGGCCTGTGCCTCTTTTCCCCGCCCCCGCCCAAGCCTCCGCTCCATCCCAGGAGAGCTTTCAGACTCAGCCTCTCAACCGAGCCCAGATGCGCTGGCTGTTGGGGCTGGCATTGGAATCAGCCCAGGGCCCCGGTGCTCCCCCCGGGGGATCACCTCAGATGACCGCGCCGTGGGCGTACAGAAACCGAGTTCTCGAGACTTTTCTTCGGTGTCAGCTCTCCAGAAAACCCTCACTGGGGACGCACGGTGCTCGGGAAAAGCTGAGTGCCTGGCCTACTTACAGGCAGCGTTAATTACGGGCTCCGGGTGCCTGTTGTCACTTAACCAGCTTCCTGGGCTGTCAGTTTGACGGGACTGGTTTATCCTGGGGCCACCCAGACCCCTTTCTCTGGAACTTCTGGCCCCTCAGCCCCAGAGGAGCGGGGGTGTGCAGTAAATGGCCGGGCAGGCACACGGAGAGGGGTGAGGCCTGACTGGGCCCCAGGCCAGTGGGGTCTGCGATGCTGTCAAGGGCTTTTCTGGAGCGAGGCACCTGCGGGGGCCGCCGTGGGGAGGGGGCTTGCAGGCCGTCCGGGCAGGATGTCCCACCCAGCCGGGCCTCCCTGGGGCCTCGCCCTTGGCGATTCTCCTGCCACACCGGTCCTCCCCGCCCTGGCAAGGTCACCGGCCTCCCACACAGCCCCGCTCCCACCCACTTCCCGGCTCGGGCTCTGCTCAGGCAGACAGCCCTCTCTCATTGTGTTTTGCAGCCTTCATTCTTCCCAGCTCATTTGCGACTTGGGCAAGGGGTATTATTACCATTCTCTGACTTGTTAAGTTGCCCGAGAGGAAAAAAACACAAGAATGTTTTTCCTCCTCCCAGAGTCTCATTACTGTTGGGTGAGCCTCAACTGAGTTGTGTTTCCAGAGAGAGACACTCAATGCCACCATCCCCGAAGGCATGGCCCTGGCTGGGACTCAGACCCTCAGCTGGCCGCCACGAGGGACCGTGGCCAAGACATCTCAGTGCCCTGTTTCTGGCTAGATGCGCCCACGCTGTTTCATGCCCTCTGCCACTTCCGTCCCTTGGCTAGGCATGGGCTTCATTTCCAATTACCTGTGCGTGCTGTCTGCCCCCTGCCCCAGCCCCCAGTTAAGTCTCTCTCGCCTGAGCAGGTTCCCCACCTTTCACCAGCTCTGGGTTTTACAGCAACATACTCTTTTGTATTGATTTATCCACCTGGATTCTCCGCCTCCTAGACCACAAGCTCCCTGAGGTCAAGGGATCTACTGGGTCACCTTTTAGTCTTTGGCAGCTGGCATGCATCCTACACATGGTGGGGTCCATCAAGGGGTACCCTTAGGACGGAAGGCTCGCCCTCCGGAATGGTGAAGGTTCAAGCCGGCGCTGCTCTTGGTTCTGCATTCCTGCAGCTCACCCTCCATCAGACCCTTCGTTTGTGTTCCGAAACACTGCCAGCCTGTCCTGTGACTTGTTACCAGTCTCCCTTTTAGCCGTCTGCTGCTTGGTCAGGCTTATGTAGGATGCATTCATTCATTTCATCATTTATCCATCCTTCCATCCATTCAGCTTCCTCCACACACCGGCCACTCTGAGTGTGCAGGGAGAAACAGCATGGACCTGGCCCCTGTCCTCACGGGATTTACATTCTAATGGGGAGACACAGACAAGCAGCGAGCAGATCAGCAAATAAGATGATGCGGAAGAGGGAGAGGAAGGAGAGAGAGGGGCCAGCGTGGGGCTGGGGCAGCAGAGGTGCAGCCAGCTTGGGAAGCACACTCCACCCCGTTGTCTTCTGCTTCTCTGTTCTCCTAGTTCGGAAAATATCCTTAAACAGTCTGAAGGAAGAAAGGCCCTCCAGTCCGTAAGGTTTTTCCCCTTTGTTGAGGAGGTCAGATGATTGCTCCTGTCAAGAGAGAATGGTCCTCAAAGCTCGAGCTTGCTGAGAAAACGCCTCCGGGACTGTGGGGAGGCCCTCCGGCAGGATCAGTAGACCTGGGAACGTCCAGACGTTGCCCTAAGGACGCTATTGAGAGTCCGTAGTAGGTGCCAAGCCAGACTCAGGCCTCGGTGGCGGAGAGTGCACGGCTGGGGAGCCTTGTGTCGCCTGTCTTGTGGTTTGGAGGCCTCTGGTTGGGGACTCAGCACCTGGCTCAGCTCAGGGCAGCTGATGGAGCTGGTGAGGGTGCCGTCCTCCCCAGGCCCACACGTCAAGGTGGCCGTAGCTTGAAGACAGGAGAATGAGCATCCAGGTTCCCAGAGCACCACAAGTGTCTGAAACCTCTGGAGGCTTCACCCTCCAGGAAACACCTGTGCTGCCCAGGAGTGCGGCTGGTCCCCGTGGCCCCGCCGTGGGCCCAGTGCAGCCCGTCCTGTTCTGCCCCCTAACCCCCGCACCTTCTTTGGTCTGACAGATGGGAACACGAACCTGTGGTGCCCCTCACTGCGAGAGGTCTCAGCCACGTTCCACAACCTCGGAGCCCACAGCCCTACTCTGCAGCCCCTGGGGCCCACACAGCACACTGGGAGGTGAGTACGCCCCTCCCTGGTACCCTTACTCACACGGCCATGGCCACTGAAAGCAGTTCAAACCTATCTAATCGTGTCCATTAAATACGTGCAGTACCAATTACACCTCAGGAAAAATGTAAATATATATATATAAAAAACAAAAAGGAGGCTCTTCTAAACATATTGGGTTGGCCAAAAAGTTCATTGGGGTTTTTGTGTTACATCTTACGGAAAAACCTGAATGAACTTATCAGCCAACTGAATACATCCATGCACCTAATGCTCAGTCGTGTCCTACTCTTTTGTGACCCCAGAGACTGTAGCCCACCAGGCTCCTCTGTCCATGGGATTCTCCAGGCGAGAATACTGGAGTGGGTTGCCATGCCCTCCTCCAGGGGATCTTCCCGACCCAGGGATCGAACCGTGTCTCTTGCACTGGCAGGTGGATTCTTTACCACTGCGCCACCTGGGAAGCCCACGTATTCTTGCTTGGAAACACTAAAGTAGCTCCTCTTCCATAAATGTGATACACCTGGCCGGTCACTGTGCAAAGCTCCATTGTCGTCATTGTTGGCGATAGCGCTGGGGCTCAGTGAGCATTTTACTAGTTAGATAAAGGAGAGATTTCTTCTGATGATTATTGGAAATTATGTGCATTTTTTTTTAAGTTAAAAAGTCATCAGACTGGTGACTGCAGACTCCAGACTCCAGCCCAAAGAGTGAAGCACAGAGTCTGAGGGGCCACAGTGAACTGTGCGTCTTACCACGGGTGATCGGTGTGTGAGTCCCCGTGCTCACAGCTCAAGGCAGCGATGGGAAGAACCAGGCACTGCCAGGTCTTACTGCCCTGGAGGCTGACATTTGCTCCTGCCCCTTCCTGACTCAGAGCGCTTGCTGCCCCTCCTCTTCCAAGATGTGTCCCAGTCCCTTTGGTCTGTCTCCAAGCCCCTCCTGACACATGACCTAACATCAGCTCGTGGCCAGCCGGGCACACTTTGCGTGGAAAGTCTGCAATGCCCCGTTTTGTGTTGTTGCAGCCCCGTTGTGCACTGGGTTCGGGCTGGGTGGGACAGGGATGCTAACCGGTGCAATACAGAAACGACTCTTGTTGGATGGATGGCGGACTAGATCTGGGTTGTAAAGGCAAACTTTTTGTTGAGACTTCTCTGAGTAGTCGGTGTGAGACTTGACTATTTAGGGGGCTTCCCAGGTGGTGCTAGTGGTAAAGAACCCACCTGCTAATGCAGGAGACATAGGAGATGCTAGTTCGATCCCTGAGTCGGGAAGATCCTCTGGGGGAGGGTATGGCAACCCACTCCAGTATTCCTGCCTGGAGAATCCCATGAACAGAGGAGCCTGGTGGGCTGCAGTCCATAGGGTCGCAGAGAGTTGGACACAACTGAAGTGATTTAGCACACACGAGTGCACGAGTGTTTAGGACCCTGGACAGGCCGAGCCCCCTCCCTCCTGCCAAGTAGCCCTGGGGCCGGCTGTGGTGGGCGGACATCCCTCTAGGGTACGGCCCGAGCTTTCTTAAGAACCTGTTCCACCACTGTGTTTGGTAATTGTCTGCCAAGCCAAACCAGACCAAACCACCCTCGCTCTGCTATAAATACCCCATGCTTGTGCCAGCCTGCCCTGCGCCTGCCCCTCCCCCTCCTTGGCATTCACACCAGGTGTAATAAGTCACTTGTCTCTTCCCCAACACGGAGCTTCAATTGAACCACCTTCTAGGAGGAATCAGGGAGAGAATTACACTCAGAAAAACAAAAGTCCATGAAGGGGAGGGCCCGGAGGGCCTGAGGATTCAGAGGAGCTATTTCTGAGCGCTTGGAAAGTGGTGCGCACCTGGTGTCCGCTTGGAAAGTGGGAGGTGGCACTGGAGGCTCTTAACCTCCCCATTTACTCTGCAAAGAGCCACACTCCCCTAACTTCCCCCTTCCCCCAGGGGCAGGTGATTTGTAGAAGTGTGGCCATTTAAATTCATCACTTCAAATACTTGAGGGTGGCTCACTTGAGCGGTAAAGCATCTGCCTGCAATGCAGGAGACTCAGGAGACCCAGGTTTGATCCCTAGATTGGAAAGATCCCCTGGAGGAGGAAAGGGCATCTGCTTCAGTATTCTTGCCTGGAGAATCCCATGGACAGAGGAGCCTGGCGGACAACGGTCCATGGGTTGGCAAAGAATTGGACACAGCTGAGGAACTGAGCACGCTAGCACAAATACTTGAGAGCACAAACCCCCAGCACGAAGGCTTCCCGCTTCTCAGCACCCTGTGGGAGCAAGGCAGAGCCCCGTGGTCCTAGGGCAAGGCCCAGAGTGCCGCGGCCCCAGACGGCTGTTCTGACACCCCTGCCTCTTTCCTTGGGCCCCCCACCTTGGGATGGCTGCTGGCACACGCTCTCCACCGAGGATTCAAAACTGGCCCAGAGAATCTGGCCGATGAATTGCTCCTTTAAGATTGCCCCTGTACAGATTGCATCTCTATAAGAGGGGCTGGGACCAGCCGCCAAGCCACTCAGTCTAGGGACGTTCTTTTGGGAGTATAGCCTCCTTTCAAGAAGCAGACAGGTCCAGGAGAGACCTCTCCCATGACCTCCCTGGGGTGGGGGATGGTGAAGTGCTGGCTTGCTTCTGTGTTTGGGAAACTCGGGGTGTCTCAGGGTTGGAAGACTCTTCTAGAGCACTCAGGGAACATCAAGAAAGTTCTGGCATCTCCTCTACCAAGGTTGTGGCAGCCTTCACAGCTCCATGGGCCACAAGAGCATCTTCAGGACAGGGTGCCCTCTCTCCATCGTCCTCGTCCTCAGAGGCTCGTCCCATGTCAGTTGGTTCCACATCAGGTGCTTCTGTGTTGACCTCCAGGGATGTCCCCATCTAGGGCTCCTCTGAGGCACTCACGTGCCGTCAGTGGCCGAGACTGGAAATGAGGCCACATGTGGGCCCACGGCTTGCCATCTCTCCAGTCGCTGTGAGAAAGACCGGTCTCTCGCCAGCTGTTCCTAATCCCAGATTTCCCTGAAACTCATCACCATCTCATCGAATGCTTCAAGATTTCCTTCCAAAAGGAAACAGCCCTGCTGCTGCCGGACCACGTGCATCATCTGACGTCTGCCTTATTGCAGATAGAGTTGCCTTCTGCCCTGTGATGAGCCTGAGGAGGGAGACAGCCAGCAGAGGAGGAACCAGAGTGTGAACGCTGGACAGGAAGCAGATGAGAGCCTGAGCATCCTCAGAGGGGACCAGTGCCACGCTCAGCTATACAGACTTTTCATCAGGTGTCCCCGGTCTCACCTGGAAAGAGAGGGAGCAGTGGCTGATCTTCCTGGGCTGCTCCCTGATTGCAAAGCCCAGAGGAAGAGCCCTGGTCAGATCATAGGTGTGTGTGCACGCTTAGTTGTGTCCAACTCTTGCGACCCCCTAGACTGTAGCCCAACAGGCTCCTTTGTCCATGGAACTTGCCAGGCAGGAATACTGGAGTGGGTTGCAATTTCCTACTCCAGGGGATCTTGCCGACCCAGGGATGGAACGCCCATCTCTTGTGTCTCCTGCGCTGGCGGGCAGTTGCTTTACCACTGCGCCACCTGGGAAGCGCAGACCGCAGGTCCAGCCCCTGAGGACTGGCAGCCTGCTGCTGTTGCCTGTTGCTGGTGGCCTTCACCCACTGGGTTCTCTGAGAGGGGGGCCTGGTACAGAGGCCAGTCGGCTAAATGGCAATCAGTCCACTGAAAGGGCATCCTGTCAAGTGTGGGGGTGGTGGCCTTGGGACAGAGTAATTGGATCCAGGTAAAAGTTGCTGCCTCCCCGCCCCCCCATTAGCTCAGCATCGATTCCTCTTCATTGCCTTGACTTCGGTCACTAGAGCCCAGCTGACAGCGCTGGTCTGGTTTAGCAGTGCCAGCCTGGGAGCGTGCCCTGCCCATGGAATGTGTGGTGGGCCCAGACCCCCAACTAGACCCTCGGTTTTCCCGTCTTCCCAAGGAAAAGGAGCAGAGGGTCACTTTCACTTAATTTTTTTTTTCTCAAATAATAATCAGATCAGTTGCTAGAAGCCAACACGCTTCTCTTAAGAGTGTAGAACGATGCCTTTGCAACCCAAACTCTAGCTCCTGGGTGCTGGCCACGGGCCAGGAACCCTAACTGCCAGGCCAGTGTCAAGGCTGGGGGTGGGGGTGGGGGAAAGCTGCTTTGCTGGTGAGGCTGGTGGTGGGACCCTCAACTTGATTCCAACCTGCTGAATCCAGGAGAGGAGTGGGCTCCTTAGACTATGAATTCCTCTTCGCGGCGGAGGCCTGGGGATCAGCCGATGCCACTTCCCAGAATAGCAGTCTCAGATGCCACGTTCCAGGCGACCGGCTCCTTAGAGAGGCAGGTGGGGAAGGGGAACCCGTTATGTTGCCTGCTGGCTGTTCTCAGCAGAGGAAGCCTGGGGAGACACTGGGGTGCAGTGTGGCGGGGGCGGGGGCAGCAGTAGGGGGAGGCCATGCATCCTTCCCACTTAGAAAGCCTGGCATTCTGTCCATCCCCAGGAGGAGAGACTCTTGTCACAGACACACTTCCCCTCCCCAGCTCTGAGAAGATGAGTCACCAGCTCACAATTTCTGCCCTCTTTCTCCCACTAGCAGCACGAAACTGTCTGAGAGCTCCCTCCACTTAGGCAGAGTCACAAAGTTGGCTCTGAGGCTCCCCGCCTCTTTGGGCAATCTAAAAGCGTTGCCTCCCATGTTTGCACGGCCCTGCGCACGCTCATGGACTGGTGTAAGCCAGGACTCCCGTGCAACTCTGACCCAGGCCCAGTGCGTGAGCCCCAGTTTCCACCGTTTGTTCGTGTTCTCTGGCCCTCAGGAATGCTGAGGAAGAATGGCCTGGAAGAAAGGCCCAGCCCAGGCCTATCTAGCACTGGCCCCACTCCTCCACTCCAGCAGTGATTTGTTGACACCGACTTCCTGGGTGCCTAGAGATGGCATTTTTCTTCCCTCTCTGAGAAGCAGCATAGAGAAGGAAAGAGCGGAGCCTCTTCTCTGGAGCGTCTGGGAACCGTGGCCAGGGCGGCGGCCCCAGAGGCTGTTGCTGTCGGCAGTGTCGTTGTCATCACGGGGGACTTCATTTGTAGGGAGTCCCTTGTTATCAGGAACTCCAAGCTAGTTAGTAAGACTGCAGCAGCGGAAGAGACGGCACAGGGAGCCTTGTCATAAAGTCATCCTACTTGGATTTCCCTGGTGGTCCAGTGTTGAGATATCTGCCTGCCAGTGCAGGGGCCATGGGTTTAATCCCTGGTCCAGCAAGATCCCACATGCCATGGGGCAGCTGGGCCGGTGCCCGTGGCTGCACCTCCTGAAGCCTGTGCCTAGAGCCTGCACTCTGCATCAAGAGAAGCCACTGCAATGAGAAGCCCATGCACTGCAAGGAAGACCGAGCACAGCCAAAAATAAATAACACGTTAATTTTTAAAAAGCCACCTCACTTATTTGATGCCAATGATATACACGTGGCCAGAGAAAGAGCATCATTTAGTAAGGACACCCAAGCTCAGGGTTTCACCCGGGGAGCATGTGCCCGGCAGGCCTGTGCAGAGATGTGAGTCTGCTGTGTTGCCAGCACCTCCCTTCTTGTAGCTGCTACTGCTAAGTCACGTCAGTCATGTCAGACTCTGTGTGACCCCATAGACAGTAGCCCACCAGGCTCCCCCGTCCCTGGGATTCTCCAGGCAAGAACACTGGAGTGGGTTTCCATTTCCTTCTCCAATGCATGAAAGTGAAAAGTGAAAGTGAAGTTGCTCAAGTCGTGTCTGACTCTTTGCGACCCCATGGACTGCAGCCTACCAGGCTCCTCCATCCATGGGATTTGCCAGGCAAGAGTACTGGAGTGGGGTGCCCTCGCCAAACTGTGTGTGACTCTGGTCTTTAAAGAGGGTGTTTTAAATGTGACCGTGGCCTGTCTTCGTCCAGGCTGTTTGCTGTCTAAGAGGAATCTGTTCGTGCCAGGCTTGTCTGTGGACAGCATGGTCGTGGAACACCTTTGGGGGAGTTGTTGAGGATCTCTCTCAATCCGATTTCACCTTACTTGCAGACTTTGGAAGCTAACCTGACATAAGCTACAATGAAGCATGCTTTTCCGTGCATGCACAGACTCACCATACCTGTGTGCACAGAGAACACTTTTAAATGGATTTTCTTTATTTTAGTTGTTTATTTATTTTTATTTATGTTTTTAGCTGCACTGGGTCTTTGTTGCTGCGAGCAGGGTTTCTCTAGTTGTGGCGAGTGGGGGCTACTCTGTAGTTGCCGATGCAGGCTTCTCATTGCTGTGGAGCACGGGCTCTGGGCACGGGCTTCAGTAGTTGTGGCCCTTGGACTCTGGAGCACAGGCTCAGTAGTTGTAGTGCTTAATTGCTCTGCAGCATGTGGGATTTTCCCAGACCAGGAATTGAACCCTTGGCCCCTGCATTGCAGGGCAGATTCTTAACCAGCGGACCACCAGGGAAACTCCAAACAATGCTTTTGAGGACTACGTGGCAGGAGTCATTGGAGTATGATTTTTCAGGCTTCCAAGCCCCAGAAAACTAAAGCTAGGGGCCCTCCTGAAGTGCCAGTGTTGGGGTGCCAGCCCCCGAGGGGCACCGGTGGCTCCACGTGCTGGTGTTCACCCCCTTGTGCAGCTCTCTCACCCTGAGTGAGGCTGGCCCATGTGACCAGGGGAGATCACAGAAGCAATGTCACCTCCAAGGTTAGGTTCTAAAAGGTTGCAGCCTCCATCTTAGGCGGGCATCTCCTCTCTCTCAGATCACTCACTTTAGAGAAAGTCTGGGCAAGTTAGGGAACCCTGGGGTGAAGCTCATGGAATGACTGAGGCTGGTGACCCCCTAGTGACCTAAGAAGTAGTTCCTCCAGGCTAGTCAAGCCTATGCTGACAGCAGGCACCCCCCACGAAAGCCTTGGGGGCAGCCTCCCCAGAGACCCTGAGTTAGAGCTCCCTGGCTAAGCTGCTTCTAGGTTCTTGACCCTCGGAAACTGCACAGGATAATACGTATTTGTTGTTTTTAAGCCCCTCCATTTGGGGGGAGTAATTTGTTACGCAGCAGTGGATGACCTATTCATTGCGTTCATGACATGTGACATGTGACATTGTGTTCATGGGAACAGTGACATTTTATTGTTTTGGGCTCCAAAATCATTGCAGACGGTTAACTGCAGCCACAAAATTAAAAGACGCTTGCTCCTTGGAAGAAAAGCTATGACAAACCTAGACAGTGTATTAAAAAGCAAAGACATCAATTTGCCAACAAAGATCCAAAGCTGTGGTTTTATAGTCAAAGCTGTGGTTTTTCCGGTAGTCACGCATGGATGTGAGAGTTGGGCTATAAAGAAAGTTGAGTATCGAAGAATTGATGCTTTTGAACTGTGGTGTTGGAGAAGACTCATGAGAGTCCCTTGGACTGCAAGGAGATCCAACCAGTCCATCGTAAAGGAAATCAGTCCTGAATATTCATTGGAAGGACTAATGCTGAAGCTGAAACTCCAATACTTTGGCCACCTGATGCAAAGAGCTGACTTATTTGAAAAGACCTTGATGCTGAGAAAGATCAAAGGAAGGAGGAGAAGGGGACGACAGAATGAGCTGGTTGGATGGCATCACCGATTCAATGGACATGAGTTTGAGTAAACTCCGGGAGTTGGTGATGGACAGGGAGACCTGGCGTGCTGCGATTCATGGGGTCGCAAAGAGTCGGACACGACTGAGCGACTGAACGATAACAACAAGAGAAAGACCCGCAAACACAGGGCACCAGGGCCCTGAGTTGAATGGATCGTCCAAGAACTCTGTTCTCCAGCAGGCACCGCCTCCCCCCGCCTTAGTTCTTCCCTTGTGCTTGCCTCTGACTGCTTCCCTTTCTGTGCTTCTGTGTTACGTAGCGAGGCCAGCCTGAGCCACAGTGAGCAACAGGACGCCCTCCAGGAGGTGGCCTTGGACAGCAGCCTGAACTACATCTGTAAGGTGAGTCCCATCCATCCCCGTGCCCGCTCTCGATCCAGACCCACCCATCATCTAATTCAGGGGGTCCCACTGGGCACCATCACAGGCGCTTTGCTGGCTGCCAGGATGGATGCTACCGAAGCTGGCTCCCTCCACGCCCGTGCCTGCCCCTGACGACCCTGGGAGGCTCGACTTCAGGCCATGTTACTTTTCTCAGCTCCTTCCCAGCACAGCTGGGAGCTCGCAGTGCCAGGGAGGCACCCCTGCCCTAGCGCTCTCTCCTCTCCAGTTCCTGACACTGTGCGCACTGGCCCAGCCAGGGGCCTACACTGACCAGAACCTTCTGGACCTGATTGAGCTGCTATGCCGAGCTGGCCTGGACACCAGACTCCGCCTGCTGCCCAAGACTGATCTCCAGCAGCTTCTGCTCCAGCTCCTGGAGAACATCCGAGAGTGGCCGGAAAAGGTACTGTGGACCCCTGAGTCAAAGCCCAAGCCCCCGGCTTCACCTGTGAGGTCGCCAGGGTGCTCCCTCGGCCCCCAGCGGGGCCCACGCTGCTCCAGCGGTCCTCCCCTCTGCTCTCCAGGCCTCCCTGCTTAGTGGGCTGATGGGAGGTCAGGGTGGGAGGCGCCTTGCCTCTGGAAGCCCAGCTGGATGCCCTCTATGCCCCGCAGCTCCGGCAGCTGTGCTGCGCCCTGAGTCGGGCCTCTGATCACCACCACAACCTGCTGGCACTCGTGCAGCTCTTCCTGGACGTGAGCCCCCGGAGCAGGTGGGTGCTGCCCCACCTCCGTCTCCCCGCCCTCTGAGGCTCATCCCCGCCCCCGTGACACCCTGTGGGGTGTGGAGGAACCACCGTCTGCCCCATCAGTCCCCACAGACCTCCTCCTCCCGCCCAGTGTCATAAACCCAGGAGCAAGAACTAAAAATACAACTCACTAATGACTTCATTACCAAACGGAAAAAAAAGCCTCATTTTCTTAACATGGTCTTATTAGCAAAACAATTGCCTTGTGCAATTAGCCTCAGACTCACAGCACCCCTACCCGCCTTCCAGACTGCTCCCCCCAGTCCTCATGGAGGTAGGGTTCCTCCTCGCCATTCAGACATCAGCTGCACAGTGTCCCCTCATCAATCCCCTTGACACCCTCCTCTCCAACTCTCCATTAATCATTCTATTTTCTACACGGCGCTGATCTCAGCCAGAAATTTCTTTATATTTGTTTCCCTTTTTTAAAAATTTAATTAATTTGTGGCTGTGCTGGGTCTCCCTTGCTGAGTGAGGGCTTTTCTCTGGTTGCGGTGAGCGGGGTTCTCATTGCGGTGGCCTCCCTTGTTGCAGAGCGCAGCTCTAGGCGCTCAGATATAAGTAGTTGCAGCTCAGGGGCTCAGTAGCTACGGCACATGGACATAGTTGCCCTGAGGCATGTGGGATCTTTCCGGACCAGGGATCAAACCCATGTCCCCTGCATCGGCAGGCGAATTCTTCACCACTGGACCACCAGGGAAGTCCTGTGTGTTCCTTGTTCATGGCTGCCTCTCCTCCTTATCACCTCCAGTGAACAGGTCCTTTACTGGGGTCACTGTCATATCACCCCTCATCCAGAACAGAGCCTGGCACACTGTGGGCACTTTGTAAATTCTTCTTGAGTGAATGAATGTGCTGAACAAACAAACTCAGCCTGCAGGAAGATAAGGACCAATTTTCTGTACCCACTCCAGGCTCCCCTTCGCCCCTCCTTCCTTCTCCTACTTGAGGGCACAGCCCCAGGGAGTCCCTCTCCCTTCCCTGTGCAGGCCTCTCCCTGCGTCCCCTCCTCTCCTCTCTAGCTCTGTTTGCAGCTGCTACTACCTAGAATGGCGCTTCCCTGGTGGCGCAGTGGTAAAGAATCTGCCTGCCAGTGCAGGAGACCTGGGTTCGATCCCTGGGTCAAAAAGATCCCCTGGAGAAGGAAATGGCACCCCACTCCAGTATTCTTGCCTAGAGAACCCCACGGACAGAGGAGCCTGGCGGCCTACAGTCCATGGGGTGGCGAAGAGCCGGACATGACTCAGCAACTAAACACCACCACCTAGAGTGACACCTCTCCCCACCTTCCAGCCAGGCTGTCCTGGATCCCCTCCAGGGGGACCCGACGCCTTCACAGACACTCCAGCTCCTCCTCCGCAGCCTGTCTGTTCTGTGGCTGCACGTGATTGTCCTGTCTCTGCCCGGCCTTGCTCCCCGTCACCTGCGCTGAGAAGTGCAGAGGGCTGAGCCTGGCCTCCGGGTCCCTTGTGGCCCAGCCCCAATTTCCCGTTTGCTCCAGCCAGGCCGTGTGATTTGTAGCTGTTGTTTTCACTTTCATGTGTATGTATATTTACATGTATGGAAATGTGTCTGTGTACTGGCAGACCTCGTTTTATTGTGCTTCTTCACTTGATTGCGCTTCACAAATACTCCGTTTTTCGCAAGTGAAGCTTGTGGTGACCCTGCATTGAGCAAGTCTGCCAGTGTCATTTTCCCAACAGTGTCTGCTCACTTCATGTCTCTGTGGCACATTTTGGTAATTCTCGAAATACTGCAAGCTTTTTCCTTATTATTATATTTGTGATGATGGCCTGTGATCAGTGATCTTGGATGTTACTATTGTGAAAAGATTAGGACTCACTCTCTGAAGGCTCAGATGATAGCATTTTGTAACACTGCAATGTTTTTAATTAAGATAGGTACATTATTATTCAGACATAATGCTGTTGCACACTAATAGACTACAGAATTAATACAACTTTTGAAATAATTTTATTTATTTAATAATTTCTGCTTCACAGAAAAGTGACTCAGTTATACATATATATATTCTTTTTCATACTCTTTTTCATTGTGGTTTATCACAAGATATTAAATATATATACTGAGCTATACAGTAGAACCTTGTTGTTTATCCATCCCACATATAACAGTTTATATCTGCTAATCCCAGATTTCCAGTACTTCCCTCCCCCCAGCTTCCTCCCACTTGGCAACCATAAGTTTGTTCTCTGTGTCTGAGTCTGTTTTTCTTTGGTAGATATGTTTATTTGTGTCATATTTTAGATTCCACATAAAGTGATATCATATGGCATTTGTCTTTGTCTTTCTGACTTACCTCACTTAGTATGGTAAATCTAGGACCATCCATGTTGCTGCAAATGGCGTCATCTCATTCTTTCTTACGGCTGAGTAGTATCCGTTGTATATATGTGCCATATCTTCTTTATCGCCTCATCTGTTGATGGACATTTAGATTGCTTCCCTGTCCTGGCTATTGTAAACAGTGCTGCCGTTAACATGAGGGTGCATGTATCTTTTCCAGTTATAGTTTTGTCTGGATATATCCCCAGGAATGGAATTGGTGGATCATTTGGCAACTCTATTTTTAGTTTCCTGAGGAACCTCCATGCTGTTTTCCATAGTGGCTGCACCAATTTACATTCCCACCAACTGTGTAGGAGAGTTCTATTTTCTCCACACCCTCTCCAACATTTATTGTTGGCAAAATTGCTAATGATGGCCATTATAACTGGTGTGAAGTGGTACCTCATTGTTGTTTTGATTGGCATTTCTCCAATAATTAGCAATATTTATTATCTTTTCATGTGCCTATTGGCCATCTGTATGTCTTCTTTGGAGAAATGTCTCATTTAGATCTTCAGCCCATTTGTCAGTTGGATTGTTTGGGAGTTTTTTTTTTTAATTGAATTATAGTTGTTTGTATATTTTGGAAATTAAACCCTTGCCAATCACATCATTTGCAAATATTTTCTCCTGGTCTGTACAACTTTTATATGCACTGGAAAATCAAAAAATTCATGTGACTTGATTTATTGTAGTATTCGCTTTATTGTGGTGGTCTGGAACCAAACCTGTAATTCCTCCAAGGTGTGCCTGCACACGTGTGTGTGATGAACTGCCTCATGTTCCATAGCCGCACAGTGTTCCCCGGCTGTGCGTGCAGCCAGTCCCTGGTTATCATGTTTGTCCAGTATGCAAGCTTGTGCATCTCTGCAAATACTTCGATAGGATGAGTTCTTTGAAACTGCCATCCTAAAGTATGAATATTTAAAATTTGGTCTCCAAAAAAGAAGCCATACTAATCAATAATAGACATGAACATGCCTGTTTCTCCACACTCTTATTAGCACTCTCATTCTCAGTGTTGTTTTTAAGTTTTAGTTAATCTGGTAAGTGAAAAGTCTCATCCTGTGATTCTGATTTTCATTTCCCTGGTTGCCAGTGAAACTGAGAATCTTTTTCTGTGTTTCCTTTGGTGTAAATTATCTCTTGATATTCCTAACCTATTTTTTTATCTGGTAATTTTTCTTCTTCTTTTTTACATATTTATTTATTTGGCTGCATCTGGTCTTAGCTGAGGCATGTGGGATATTCGTTGCATCACCTTTCGCTGCAGCTCACGGACTCTAGTTGTGGTGTGAAGGCTCAATAGTTCAGCGTCAGGCTTAGGGGCTCTACAGCATGTGGGATCTTCGTTCCCCAGCCAGGGATCAAACCTGTATCCCCTGCATGGCAAGGCAGACTCTTAACCACTGGACCACCAGGGAAGTCCCTCTTCTTCTTAACTATATTGATTTGTAAGTTGCTTATTACGTATGTTTGGGGCACCATGTTTTCTCCTAAGCCTGTAAATTGTCCTTTTTAAACCTTTGTGTTTATCCTTTCACAAAATGATTATTTTTCCTTTTCCAGTAAACTTTTCATTTCAGAATAGTTTCAGACTTTCAGAAAAGTTACTGTACATAGTACAGAGGGTTGATTTGTAATTGAATCTTTCTAGCTTAAAAAGGAAGGCCTTCCCCACCCCAAGAGCATAAAAATATTGTGTTCTATTTTCTTTCAGTACTTATATAACTTTGTTTCTCTTGGCTCCTAATCCCATCTGGAATCCATTTTTTGTAGGTACGAAACAGGGATCTAACTTGATGTTTTTCCCCACCCTCAAAGAGCCAGTGACCCAATACCAATTCTTTTCAGTCTGAATAATCCGTCACTTCCCAAAAGATTTGAAACTGCTTTTGTCACATCCTGAATTTAGACACCCTTCATCTGTTAGCCAAGCTGCGATTTCGGATTCCAGGAGTCAGTGTCTTTCAGAGGGTGTCTTTTTGGGGCTCCGGTGCCCTTGGCAGATGCTCCTTAAATACTCGGAGTGAATATCGTGGAACAGACTTACCTGCTTTCGAACAGACACACCACGTAGGGTAAACCCTGCTGTTGAGCACTTTGCTGAGAAAGAGGGCTCCTCATCGGGGCGGATATTATTTATTCATTTATTTAGAAGTTGTATTTCTTTTTTCTGAATAGATAAAGCACTCCAATTGGACAAAATTCAACAAGGACCAGGGAGTGCCTCTAGAAAACGCACCCATCCCCCTCCCCCACGCCTGTGCCACCCAGCCTGTCCCCATTTCTCGTCTGCTCTTGCACACAGCTTGTCCTCCCCGCCCCTCTTTCCACTTCAGCGTGGGTTTTGGCAGCCGTTGCAAACTGGATGGGAAAGAGCCCCTAACTCTTTTCCACAGCTGCCCTGTGTTTCCTGTGGTCTCAGTTGGCTGCCCCCTCCCCTCGCCATGCCCCCGTGTTGGTGGCCTTGTCCCCCCTCCCTCGCTGGCGGCTGAGCCACTGGGCTCGGTGCCCAGACCGACCCGGGAAGGAGGGCGTATTGTTGTGTGAGGGGCTGCCACTGCCTCTGTCTGCCGACTAGTTAAGTGCAAACGATCAACTCACCAACACTGCTGTGCTGCCCGCGCTCTCCCCAACCTCCTCAACCAGGGATGCGGTGTTAAGCTGAAGGCAAAGTGGAGCGTAGCAGTGAAAAATGAGAGTACAAACCAGTGTCCTTCAAGCAGCCCCATCTCCCACAACCGTTGCCTCTCCACGTCACCCTCCAAGGCTGGCCGAAGCTCGCCATCTCCAATCTCTTACCACTGTGACCGTCCCCATGCTGTCTGGCAGTGGGATCCTGCTCCTGGTGCACATCTGGCCCTGTCACTCCTTCGCTTAAAATCCTTCAGACTTCTGTGCCCAGGATGAAATTCAAACAGCCCTGCCTGGTGTGCTAGGGCCTTCCTGCCTGCTTTCCAGAACCTTCCATGTCCCTCCATGTTCCCCAGCCCCTCAACCCCTGCAGGCTTCCACACTCCAGCCCTATCCAGAAGCTGTGCCACTACCCAAACCCATGAGGAGCAGTTGTCTCGAACGTTTCAGTCTGTTTCCTCTTCGCCGAAAAGCCTCTTTGCCTGGTCGGTGCTTCCTCAACCCCAAGACTAGGCTCCGAGGAGGCAGCTCCGCTTTGTAGAAACCTCTGGATGCAGAATCCTGGTTGTTGGTGCCCTTGGTTGACGCCTTGGGCTGTGAGTGTCCTGAGGACAGGGGCTGTGACTTTGCACTCTGGGTCCCTGGAATCCTGGCACAGAAGAGGGAGCTTGCTGGTGGAGAGCTGGCTTCTGAAGGGCAGATTTCAAAAAGCAGAGAGAGCGAGAATTTTTTAGTAGCAGATTCCAAAGACAGAGTGGCTCCGGTGGGCCAGAAGATCCTACAGTAAGACTTTGAACATGGATTGCAAATGGACCCAGCGAAGGAAAAAGCAGGAAGTATTAATAGCTAGAGACGGCAAGGTCTGCACCCAGAGCTCATCATGCATGATCTCGGATCTTGAAAGATACAGGAGAGAAAGAAGGCAAGGCACATGGAAAAATAACATGAACCAGATGAACCGCTGACAGTTCTGTTGGGAATAGCTAAGGCCCACGGAAGGAGCTTCTGTATGTGTGTGTATATATATATATATATATTTTTTTTTTTTTTTTGCCACACTGAGAGGCATGTGGGATCTTAGTTCCCTGACCAGGGATTGAACCCACACCCCCTGCAGTGGAAGCGTGGAGTCCTAACCACTGGACCGCCAGGGATGTCCCCTGTGTAGTTATTTTTGGTGCGAGGAGCACTCTTCTGGGCTGACAGGGAAATGATAACCCTGGTGAAGAGAGAACAACACCATGTAATTCCTGTTTTGTTTCTGTCTTCTTTGTGAAGGAGCCTAATTTTTCACCTGGACTAGAATATTGATCAAAGGGGATTGCAGCCTGTAATAGCAGGGGGAGACAGGATGGCAGCATCTAACTGGGTGGGATGAGTTGAGGTCCCCTCCACGTCCGTCCTGCACGACGTGGGGGTGCCCTGACTCCACAGAGACCTCTGGGGAAGGGAGAGCTCCCCGGGGGTGAAGAAGAAGAGTGTCCTTCTTCACTCAGCGCTGTGGACTTGACGTGTTCCTCAACAGAACTCCCCAGGGGAAAGCTTGTGAGCGCATACATAGAAAAGGAAGCCCTGCTCTCTAGGATTCCTAAGAATAAATCATGCCAGCCTAGCCGCATTTAGTTTTTGATAGGCTAACCAGAATACCCTGGAGAGGGCTGTCTGGATTCTGTAGGGCATTTGATGGAGATGCACTTCCTATCTTGCCACAACACACAGAAGCGTGGGCTGAAGAGTGATGTCCAATTAGACGGACTCGTCGTCAGAAGGTGCCACTGGCCATCAGAGTCCACCTGGAGGACAGGTCTGGGCACCACCCAGAACTCTGTCTCCACTGACAGGCAGGCCAGCACAGACCCAAGGTCTTGGACGAGGCCATTAACAGAACAGTGGTCGGGTTCATACATAACATGAAGGCAACTGACAGTGAAGATCCCTGAAGATCTCGAAAGACCATAATGATGGGCTGAGTGGGAGAGAAAGACTGAGCTGCACAATGAAGAACAGGATCTAGGAAACGGGATTGGGCAGTCAGGTGTGTGAACTAGACTTTGGGCTCAACCTGTCAAGAGCGTATCGTCGAGGGGCTCCCCCCAAAATAAGGGTCCACTTCAGTTCTGAGCGCCTTGCTTGATGAGAAAGAATGTCAACAACCTCAAGGGCTTTCAGAAGAACCCACCCAGAATGGCAAAAAGATTCCAAAAGACAGAAGAGTAGCTGTTGCACTAGAGGGAAGGGATAGTGTGCGAAGTATGGCAACTGTTTTTTTTTTTAATATTTATTTATTTGTGCTGGGTCTTAGTTGCAGCATGTGGAATCTAATTTTCTGACCAGGGATCGAACCCGGGCCCCCTGCTCTGGGAGCGCAGTCTTAGCCACTGGACCACCAGGGAAGTCCCTGGCGACTTCTCTTCAAGTATGCGGAGGCCCTGACTGAATGGACCGATATGCGGGTCCCGGGACACGAGACCAGGTGACTTTTCAGGTGTTGTTAGGGGTCTAGGTTTCATCATAATACCAGAAAGAGAGAAAGGGAGGGAGGAAGGGAGAGAGGAGGATGGCAGTCCAGATGTGACTGTCGATGTGAACTTTGTTTGCTAAGGGCAGTCACCTTGTTTGGTTATAATGTACATGCAGGAGAGGACATATCAGAGGTGGACACTGGGCACTGCGCCAGGTCTGTGCAGCCACCACTGCGCCACCAGCCAGAAACACCTGCTCCCCTAGAAGGTCCCTGGACCCCTCCCAGGCATTCGCTCTGCGAAAAGAACCACTTCGGCAGCTTTCGTCCCATGGATTTGTTGTGCTGAGCTTCAGACTCGGGTCCCAGTGGGACCATACAGTGTTCTGCCTCGTATCTGGCTCCCCTGGCATGGCCAGCACTTGTGGGCATAAGTCATGGCAAAGCCAGCGATCATAGACAGCTCCTTCACGTTGCCCGGTGGGAGCCCCCTGTGTGGGTCCGAGGCTGGCTGCATGCCGCCTTCTCTTCCTGTCAGCCCTGTGCTGTGTTCACGTTTGTGCCCCAGTGGGTGTGAGATGACCGGGCAGACGTCTGAGGAGGTGACCCGCACCTCTGAGCCCAGGCCCCCATCTGCCTGCCCGGGTAACACGTGCTCACATGCAAGACAGGAGACTCCAGGGGAAGGACCGGGGGGCAGGTGGCTGAGAGAAGGCAGTGCGGGTGAGGGGGCCTGAGCGGCCCAGGAGAGGCAGGCCCGCTGTTGGCCTGGGGCAGGGTGTTGGGCAGTGTTTCCACCGGGAACCAGCCGCAGTGGTTGCTTCCTGAACTGCCCTGGAGACATGGAAAAGGCCGCTCACACATTTGGCCAGATGCCCGATGGCCTTTCTGGGCAGTTCAGCTTCGGCAGGGCCCAGTTCCCGTCTAAAGGGGCTGCGTTGACCTGTGTGGTGGTCCTGGCACCCTCCTGGCCCTTGCGGGCATGGTGCCTTTGCTGCCCCCAGGGCCCCAGCAGGCTGCCCCTTGCAGGACCTGGGGGGAGAGAGGCTGGAGGCTGGGAAACTGAGCGCCTGTGCTCCACGTCTGACCGGGCTCTGCTGTCGGTTTGGAAAAGTCATTTCCAAACCTCCCTGCGCCTTAGGCCCCTCCGTGTGCTGATCCAGCGTCCTGGTCTTGCAGCGGCCCGCGGGGTGGAGGGGGCAGGCCGCTGAAGGGGCCTGGCCTGGTGTGAGCGCAGTGGGCTGAGCCCGTTGCCTTATATGACAGTAGCTGGGAAGGTTCCAGGGCTTTCTGCGTCCTCCTTTGTCCGCCTGTTTTGAGTTCCTGGGAGGCCTCCCGGGTGGGGTCAACCACCCGAGCCGCAGGCCTCGCCCCACTCCCACCCTCCTCCCTGCCCCCGCCCCTGCTTGTGCCCTGTGCAGTTTGGGTGGTGGTTGGGATGAGTCTTGGCTTTTCCTCCTCTGACCAGTAACTTCTCAGTGTAAAATTGAAAACCGGTCCTGTCTCCCTGTCTGTGTCCCAGTGGGAACTGAGAGGGCAGGGGACTGTGTTTAGAAGGCAGAGAAGGGCCGTGGGGATGAAAGGCAGTGGGCAAGCAGGGAACGCCGCCCGCAGATGTGGGTTTCTTTCATCCATTCGTCCCCTCGGTGCTCTTTCTAGCGCTTTGCTCTTTATTTTTCACCCCCGGACAACAGCTCTGTCCGCCTCTTCCTCCTGGAACCAGCCCTGGCTCTGCCTGCACCCCCGTCCAGGGTCGGCCCCTCCCCTCCCGCTGTGGGCAAGAGCGCTGCCGAAGGCTCGGATTTGGGTTAATGAAGCCCAGATGCTGGACTTCTGACTCCCGCTGCAAGTTCGCCTTGCAGCAGCGGCTGGAGGGGCTGCAGGGTCCGTCTACCTCCCACTGTGCTCCGGCCCAGCTGCTGCCGGGCCGGGCTGGCGGGGAACAGCTGGAGAGCAGGTTCTGGCAGACAGTGCTGCGGTGGTGGGCGGAGCCCAAGGAGAGACGGGGTGGAGCTCCGGATGTGGGGCGGGGCCCTGCCTGCCTTCACCCGCAGAAGGCTGGTATGGGGGGCGCTGGATGAGGGGCTCTTGCTTTCTGTCTCTTGGCGGAGTCCAGGTGGGATTGCCTCTCCCCAGGACTCAGGTGGTCGGTGGGAACACTGACGTGCTCTGCAGAGGGAACCAGGGTCAGAGAGGGCCCTGCGCTGCCTAATGGCAGCTCTTGCCAGTCCAGGATGGCTGATCTCTCTCAGGGACGCCAGATACAACACAAAGATCACATGGGAGGAAGTTATGCTAAGGAATTATTCCTTGTCTGTAGAATATTATTATTCCTTATCTATAAGAAATTCAAATTTAACTGGGCATCCTATATCATCCTATAACTCTGGGAGATAGTGAGGGACAGGGAGGCCGGCATGCTGCCAGTCCATGGGGTCGCAGAGTTGGACACCACTTAGCGACTGAACAACAACCACCACCTGTATTTTTATTGGCTAAACTGGGCAATCCTTAGCCCACCCCCACCCCCACCCCGCTGAACTTCTTTAAGTAATCGTTCTGTTGAATTGCAGCATACAAACAAAACACCGACTATAAGTGTGTCCTCAGCGAGTTTTCACAAGTCCAACACACGTAGCACCCAGAACGAAAGGAGGGGATTCCCCGGCAGTCCAGTGGTTAGGGCTCTTTTCACTGCTGGGCACAGGTTCAATCCCTGGTCGGGGAACTAAGATCCTGCAAGCCATGTGGTGCGACCAAAAAAAAAGGAAATAAAATGAAACGTGAACAGAACCTGCCCCCCACCAAGGATAGCAGGATCCCCGTTTTTGTACTTAATCATACACATGTACTCTTTTGTAATGGCTTCTTCCGCACAGCGCTGTGAGGTCACCCACGCTGCTGGGTGGAAGGAATCCTGGCTCGTCCATGGTTGTTGAGTGCTGCAGATGGAGTCCAGTCGTCTGTCCATTCGTGCACCGACATTGCACGTCTGCCTCTCTGTTTTTTCCTGCGTTGTATCTCTGTGCCAGGGAGGACGACTGCTGGGTTGTGGGTGAGCAGGTCTCGCCCGGCAGGTGACCGAGCTGGGTGTGCGCGTTTGTGTCCCCACCAGCTGTGTGGGAGCGTCCCCTGCTCTTTCTCACGGCTGCCCTTCTGGTAAGGGGCACTGCTGCCTGATGCTGTTTTTTGTTTGTTTTTTTAGATCAAGAGCTTCTTGCATTGTTGATTCCTCTGATTTTCTTGAATAAGAATATAAATAAGGTGCCTGCTTCAGGTACCACCTGCTCAGCCCCATGGGAAGTTGGAGGAGGCCATTCCCACCTCCGTTCCCCACCACCCAGGAGCTCCCCACCCCCGCCACATGAGGCCAGGATGGGTGCAGGCCCTGGGGGAGTTGCAGGGGCGCCTTCAGCCCCCCTGAGGGGGCGCCAGGCTCAGTCCTGCCTCCCCCAAGTACTTCTTTGGGGAGACGCCATTTCCGAGGACTGCCTGCAGCCTGCCGTCCCCTTGTGCCACCCTTCTGTTCCTTGTGGTGTCCTTCCGGGATGGGGGCGGGGGCGCCCGCGGGGTCCCTCCAGCAGTGTTGCTGCTCGAGGGCATGTCTCCTCTATGGAGCTGGTTCTGACCCAAGTGTTTTCCACCATGTCCCTTCGGTTTCCTCCGGCTCTAGGGGACACAAACGCGCACATCCACCTCGGTGGCCGGGCTTTCTGGTGATAGCTTTCTGTGGGAATTAGAGACTGTGGCCACAGCAGAATCCATGTCAGGGGCTGACCTCTGCTGCCCGTGGGGGCCACAAATGTGTCGAAGTGTGAGGAAGATGTAACCCTCCCACCCCGCCTCCCATCGCCCCCTCCAGCCCCTCCTGGCCACTGCCACCCCCAGTCCCATCCTCTGGTCTCTACTCCCCTCTTCTCTCTCCCCTTACTCACCCCAGCCCTCAGGGACCCATGAAAGCCAGAGCCCGACCAAGTCAAAGGCCTCTTTTGGTAAATGTCACATTGCACTTGAAAATATGTGGGTTATTTTCACTTATCTTTCGATACTGATTTCTAATATAATTCCACTGATAACAGATTCTATGATTTTAATACCTTTAGACCATGAAAAGTTTGCACCTTGTTTTATGTCCCTGGATATGTTCCAGTATCTCCTAGTTAATAGTCTATGGAAACTTGAATAGAATTTGTATCCTACTTGCGTGAAAATTATGTAAATCTTAATGCTATTGAATTGGTTTGTGGTGCTTTTCAGGCCTACTGTATCCTTCTACTTTTCTGTATATCCATTCTATTAATTTTTGAGAATTTGATATTGAAACTCGAATTAAAAATCTTAATCTACTTAAAAAATCATTGTAATACATAGTGATGGTGGTGGTGGTTTAGTCACTGCCGTGTCTGACTCTTTGCGATCCCATAGACTGTAGCCTGCCAGGCTCCTCTGTCTGTGGGATTCTCCAGTCAAGAATACTGGAGTGTGTTGCTATTTTCTTCTCCAGGGGATCTTCCCTACCCAGGCATCAAACCCTGGTCACCTGCGTTGCAGGTGGATTCTTTACTACTGAACTACAAGGAAAGCCCCAATATATCGTGGCTGCTGCTGCTGCTGCTGCTAAGTTGCTTCAGTTGTGTCCAACTCTGTGTGACCCTATAGACGGCAGCCCACCAGACTCCTTTGTCCACGGGATTCTCCAGGCAAGAAGACTAGAATGGGTTGCCATTTCCTTCTCCAAATATATCATGGAGCTATGTGTAACTTTGTTCTGTATTTTCCAAGTCTCCTGTAAGTGTGTTATCATATTTTCATAATTTAAAAAATAAAATAGAAAGAAAAAATCAGAGCCATAAACATTAGCATCTGAAATCCCCATTATAAGGCTTTACTGTAGAAGAGCCGGTACCCACTCCACCCTGAGGGAATCAGTCAGGACTGGCGCTAGTCTTAGGAGCACAGCTCAGACTTGCTGAAGAAGCAAAGGGGACTTTATCCGCTGACTGCATAGGTCTGGGGGTTGGAGGCTTCAGGCAGGGAGGGCTCTATCTCTACTTGCTTCATCCTCCAGCCTCCTCGACCCCTGCCCCAGCCCCCCAGAGAGGCAGGGTGGGCACCAGGGACTATAGAAGCCCCTCCCAACAGATTAGTGGCCCTGCTGGAAGAGCACTCACTCCACTGGTCCCAGTCGAGACCTGGAGGCCCCTTCGCAGTGGCTTGAACACAGGGGCTGATGGGCCAGGCCCGGCTCACATGCTCGCCTGGGAACCCGAATCTGGGCTGGGGGTGGGAGTGAGGGGACTCTCCAAAGAAAAATCACTGGATACTGGGTGGAAAAAAAACAACAAAATGTGGCCTCACCAGCCCCGATCACCCACTTTCTACCACCTTCCACAGGCTGAAAGATCTTAACACTGCAAAGGAAAAAAAGGACGATGGTCTGTACAGAAGTGGTTGAACGGTATCTCTGTGTAGCACAGACTTATAGAGAAAAAGAAAAAACTAAGAAGAAAAACACTACTATGCTAGCCTCTGAAATCACCACCTTTTTTTTCATTAATTATTTTGTTTTTGCTTATTTTTAAACTTTCCCATCTGGCATGTTTTTTATGACTTCTAAAATAAATCATAAATGCTGGAAACCAAAGGAGAAAGCTAAAATTCCCCAGACAGAGGGGCTCTGCTCCCTCTCGGTGTGTGTCCTACACTTCCCTGCCCACCCCCCGACCTTAACCCCCACAAGCCCAGCAGAGTGCATGCCCTCAGTCCCTGTCTCCCCTTCTCCCGCAGGCAGCTTCGAGGCCAGCTCAGCCTCCTGGTCATGGCACGGCTGCTGAACCAGCAAGAGAGGCTCTCTCTCTGGCAGGAGAAGGCCCAGGTAAGTGTTTGCCTCAGCATCCTCTGGGGGCTGGGGGAAGCCGGCCAGCCCCTCCTGCCACTTTTCCTGAAGGTTGGGAGCCTCAGGCCAGGGAAGTTCAAGGTGGGTTTGCCTTTTCTGCTCACATCCTTGCATCTAACAGTCACTTTCTGCACGCCTACTCTGTGCCAGCCACTGAGGATAAAGCAATGAGCTGGAAGCCGGTATTGCTTTTTTTAAAGCTGTGGTAAAATATACATAACATAAAATTTACTATTTTGACTTTTTTTTTTTTTTTTACTACCTTAACAATTTTCGTGTGTTCGTTAGTTACTCAGTCGTGTCCAGCTCTTTGTGTCCCATGGGCTGCAGCCCTGCCAGACTCCTCCGTCCATGGAACTTTCCAGGCAAGAATACTGGAGTGAGTTGCCATTCTCTTCTTCAGAAGATCTTCCTGACGCAGGGATGGAACCCAGGCCTCCTGCACCACAGGCAGAGTCTTTAACTATCAGGGCCCCCAAGGAATATTTACTCATTTGGCTGCACTGGGCCTTAGTTGGGGATGTTGGATCTTTTTTTCCTCCAAACTTTAAACCTTTTGTCCTGTATTGGGGTGTAGCCGCTTAACAATGTTGTGGTAGTTTCAGGTGAACAGAAAGGGGCTCAGCCGCACATATAGATGTTCCCATTCTCCCCCAAAGCCGCCCCCCATCCAGGTCACCACATAACATTAAGCAGAGCTCCCTGTGCTACACAGTGGGTCCTTACTGGTTATCCATTTTAAATATAGCACTGTGTACAAATTCATCCCAAACTCCCTAACTGTCCCTTCCCCCCAGCAACTGCATGCAGGATCTTTAATTGCAGCATGCAGGGTCTGGTTCCCTGACCAGGGATTGAACCCGGGCCCTCTGCCTTGGGAGCTTGGAGTCTTAGCCGCTTAGCACCAGGGAAGTCCCCATCTTAGCAGTTTTAAGTGCAGAGCTCTAACCATTCTGAAGGACCACTGTCCATCTCCCAAACAGAAACTCTGCGCCTGCTGGCCTCCGACTCCCGTTCCCTCCTCCCCAGCCCCAGCGTCTGTGACGTTTATAGGTGGAAGAACGACGAAGGTGAAAACGAATATGGCTGTGAGCACTGCCTGCTCTCCCATGTCAGCGCGCTGGGCGCAGCGGGGAGGAAGGGCCTTCTTTCCTTGCTCTCCCATGTCAGCGTGCTGGGCGCGGCGGGGAGGAAGGGTCTTCTTTCCTTTTCCCTCTTCTCTCCAGGAAGCTCTGATTGCAATCTCTTTGCAGCTCAGAGAGCAGTAGTTAAGGGGCCCTGGAGGCAGCGTGGGTCAGAACCGCCCAGGATGTGGGGTGGGGGGAGGCCTGGGGGGCCTGGGGGGAAGGTGAGAATGCTCTTACCTGCCTCCAACCCCAGTAGTCTCCCTGGAACCCATAAGACTTGCCGGGGACAGCTGAGCCATCTAGCTCCGCCGCGTGAGCCAGGCGAGGCAGTCCCAGGGAAAGGCTGAGTCTCTAGTCACTGGAGGTGCACACGGCACGGCAGCATCACCCCTTGGCCAGAGTGCCGAGAATGTTCTGGACCCTCCTGGGGTGGGGTGGCCTGAGAGACCACAGTCCCAGTGCAGGAGCTCAGAAAGGTGACTGGTTGGGTGGGCTCATCCAAGTGGGCCCTGGCTTTGCCCCGGCTGCCCCCTCTGCCTTTCACGCTTTTCCCCTGCAAAAGGCGCAGGGCAAGCTTGGCAGGAGTTTCTGGTCACTTCAGTTCCAGTTGAAGTGTCACCTCCTCCAGGAAGCCTTTCCTGACCACCCAACCCAAAGTGCCCTGGCATCAGCACCCTATTTGAAAGTACTCATGGTGCTCACTGGGCTTCCCTGGTAGCTCAGCTGGTAAAGGATTCACCTGCAGGAGACCTGGGTTTGATCCCTGGGTCAGGAAGATCCCCTGGAGAAGGGAATGGCAACCCACTCCAGTATTCTTGCCTGGAGAATCCCATGGATAGAGGAGCCTGGTGGGCTACAGTTCATGGGGTCGCAGAGAATCAGACATGACTGAGCGATTAAGCACACACAGCACATGATGCTCACCTCCTGAATAATTTTTTAATTTATTCAGGGTCTATGTTACACACAGAGAGACACACACACACACCCAAGAGCAGCTCCCTGAGTGCAAGGACCAAATGGTCTATGCTCACTCTTGCTTATCAGCTCCTAGCACAGTACCTGGCACACACAGGACCTCAGCACACACTCGTGGGCTGAGGGAACCCAGGGCTGAGCTCCAGGGTGTTCAAGGATGGTTCCCCAGGCAGAGAGCTTGGGAAGGACAGTGAGGAGTTGAGGGGTGGCCTGCACACTGGGCCTGATGACAGAGCCTCTGCGAGAAAGAGGACGGAGGGACCAGACAGGTGCAGGGCAGGCAGAGATGCGGTGGGAGCGAGACCAGTGGTCCCAGGAGGCCCCGGGCGACGGAGGCAGCCTAACAGACAGGCACTGCAGGGCAACCTGTGAACTCTGCAGAGAAGCGAGAGCAGGTGCGAGGCCAGAGTGTCGAGATCGGAAAAGGCAGGACCGGCCGCAGGTGGGGGGTGGGAGTAGCCACCTTCTGGCGGCACTTGGCAGCAACCAGGAAAACACAGGCTGGCTAGAGCGTCAGGGCCAGGTCAAGGCTTGGGGTTTTGTTTTGATTTGTTTTTTGGCTGGAGCTTGTGCAGCGGAGAGTGTGGGGAGCGTGATGAAGGCCGGAGAGGGTGAGGAGAGTGGTGTAGGGGGAGCGCTGGGGGTCTGGGCCTGGGGGGGACCCGCAGGGGAGGCAGGTGAGCAGGGCTGGCGGGGGTGGGAGGCAGGCCTCCCCCAGGGAGAGCTGGCCTGGGTGCTCCCAGCCTGTCCGGCCAGGCCCAGCCCTGCCCGGTGGGTCCCAGCTCCAGGACTGTCCTGCCACACCAGTCACCCACCTGCCCGCATGCCCACCATGCATTCATGAAACCCCAGTGGTGCACCTCTCATGTACAGGCTCCGCACCCGGAGACAACCTCAAAGGAGAGGCTGTGAGCGAGCCAGGCTGAGGACACAATGACTAATTCTGGCCCAGGCAGCCAAGTGGCTTCCAGAGACGTCCTGAACCAGGTCCTGAAGGATGAGTCAGTGCTTGTGCAGAGGAGCTGAGACCATCAGCAGGCAGGCAGTGCAGCGCGTGCAGACCCACGCCAGACGGAAGGGGAGGACGGACCGGCTGGGGTCTGCCTCAGCCATCCCTCCTGCGCGCTTCCCCGTCTGTCCTCCCTGCAAGCCCAGGGCAGCCGCACGGCCTCCTCCCAGGTCTCCGGGCTGCAAGCGCTCCCCTTTCCAGTTGGGCCTGTCAGACGGTTCCTTAGGAGACACGCCTTCAAAGGGTCGCCTCAAGCCCAGAGCCACCCACGTCCCGCCCACATGCCCCCTTTCCCCACTTCTCCTCGAAGCCCTGGCTGCCAGGGCTGCCCCCGCCTTCCTCACAGGCCAGCCTGGCCGCCCTCTGCACGCGGCTTTGTGCCCAGGGCACTTCTTCCTTTCCACCCATCACATGCCAACCAGAGTGTTGGCTCTAACGTGCCACGGAGCACAGCTGAGCCCCGGTGCCCTGTACAGGACTTGCCTCTTGCAGCAGGCCCAGTGGTCAGGTCTGGTTCTCTTGTCCCCGCTTTGCTGTTGTTCAGTCGCTCAGTCACGTCCCACTCTTCGCAGCCCCATGGACTGAGGCACACCAGGCTTCCCTGTCTTTCACCATCTACTGGACTTTGCTCAAATTCATGTCCATTGAGTCAGTGATGCCATCCACATTTACAGATAGGGAAACGGAGGCAGGTACAACTAGGAAATTTCTCAGGGTCACGAGGTGGAAGAACCGTGAAGCTAGGATGCAAAACCCAGGTGCCCTGACTGCAGAGTCTGTGCCCTGGACCCCTGCAGCGTGCCGCCTCTGCTCGTCCAGCCCCTTCCTCCTCGGCTCCCATTGTGGGGACAGCCTGAACCATACCTGCTGCTTCATGCCGATGCACCCAGCTGGTGCCTTGAACTTTGGTCCCAGACGGCAGACAGGAGGACAAGGGCCAGCCCTCCCACTTCCTTCATCCATATATACAGGCTTGATTTTTGCTGTTGTTGTTTAGTCGCTAAATCATGTCTGACTCTCTTGTGACCTCCATGGACTGTAGCCCTCCAGGCTTCTCTGTCCATGGGATTTCCCAGGCAAGAATACTGGAGTGGGTTGCCATTTCCTCCTCCGAGGGATCTTCACAGCCCAGGGATCGAATCTCTGTCTTACTTGCTTGATAAACCTTAGCAATTGACTCACCGTGAAGGGCAGTTCAAGGGGTGAGAACGGGCTCACCAGAGGAGAAGGTCTGGGGTGAGTGCCCAGGCAGGGGCTTTCGGGGCATTGCTGGGCAGGAGGAGCCCCCAGGGCCTGGATGGGTTGCGTTTCTGTCTGAGGCTGCAGCCTAAGGCCCCAGGAGCAGAAGCGGGTGCTGGAGAACTGAATCTGAGGGACAGGACTTCTGTAGGTGGTTGGAACACACCAGCCCCAAGGCTTGCATCTTCCAGGAGAGTCTTAGGATCAAACTGCTTCTTTCTTGTTGCTCCTGTGAATCCTGAGAATATCCCAGAAACAGCAGGGTTTGGACTCCAGGCACCAGTGTGCTCCAGACACAGCTCAGGGTGTGGAAGACACAGCCCTGAACAGAGCTCAGTCCCTCCCTCCTAGAACTCTCCGGGAGACAGACACAGGCACCAGGACAGAAGCAAATCTTTGGCATTCCAGATGGTGCTAAGTGCTGTGGAGAAAAATAAAGCCTGATAAAGAGGAGAAGGGAGTGTTGGGAGAAGACGCTGCTTTATAGTAATGAACAGAGAAGGGGACATCTGAGCACAGACCTGAAGAAGTCACACAGGTTTCTTGGGGGGAAGACATTCCAGGCAGAGGGAACAGCATGTGTAAAGGCACTGGAGCAGACAAAGGCCTCTTAGATGAGAGAAAAGGCAAGGCCAGTGTGGCTGCAGCAGAGGGCTGAGAGTGGAGTAAGAGGCGTTGAGGCCAGAGGGGTAAGTGGGGACTCAGGAGAGAGCTGGACTTCCGTGCCAAAGTGGAGAGCTGCAGGAAGGTGTTGATAACAGGAGAGACATAACTTGATTCATAAAAATCTTTTACAATTACACTGGCTGCTGCATTGAGACTAGACTGTTAGGGGTAGGGTGCATGCATGCTGAGTCACTTCAGTCATGTCCAACTCCATGTCACTACATGGACTGTGGCCTACCAGGCTCTGTCCATGGAATTCTCCAGGCAAGAATACTGGAGTGAGTTGCCATGCTCTCCTACGGGGGATCTTCCGGACCCAGGGATCGAACCTGCATCTCTTTTGTCTCTTGAATTGGCAGGTGGGTTCTTTACCACTAGCGCCCCTAGGGTGGGGTAGAAAAAGACGGTTGCAGTAATCCTGGTAAGAGCTGTTGGCGATGTGGCCTGGGGAGATGGTGACGGAGGTGGTGAGCAGGTTAGGTTCTTGGCGCATTTCCCAAGTACAGCCAGCGGGAAGTAGAATGTAAGAGAAAGGAGACGTGGAGGGCTCCAGAACCTGTGCAACTGGCAGGATGGAGAAGCCCTTTACTAAGACAGGCAAGATATAGGCAGAACAGGTTTGGAGAGAAATCGGGAGTTTCTTTCTTATCCCAGGCCACCTCTTGCAACACCATAAGCCTCTTTTGTCAAGCCGTGCCTTCCAGTCTGGAGTTTGGAAAATATAGGCTTCAAACGGCTGAAATCAAGGGGGACAAAGAGTTGCATCTATTGTGGAAAGACCAGCTGCAGACCTGACCTGCTGTTCATCTGTTCACTCATTTAGCAAACACGTATTAAGCACACACAGTAGCCCCTGCTCTCCACGGGAGGTACGGTGCAGGCTGCTTGTGGGCGCCTGACTGAGCCAGGTCATAGTTGCAGCACGTGGACTCTTACTCGTGGCATATGGGATCTAGTTCCCTGACCTGGGATCAAACCCCACACCCCTTGTATTGAGAACCCCATCTTAGCCACTGGACCCCTAGGGAAGTCCCACAAATTATTTATTTCTGAAATTTTCCATTTAACATTTTCAGATCTTGGTTGACTACGGGTATCTGAAACCATGGAGAGTGAAACTTTGGATAAGGGGGCACAGCTGTGCCAGGCGCCATTGCTATACGAGGCTCTGGGAACACTGCAGGGACCACCCCTGCCCTCGTGGAGCTGACATCCTAGTAGGGACGGACAAGCAGATAATAATAAACATAGCAAACAAGTAAATGGCATCACATATCAGAAGGTGCTAGTTCACTTCAGCCCCTCAGTCGTGTCCGACTCTGCGACCCCATGGACTGCAGCACGCGAGGCTTCCCTGTCCATTACCAACTCCCACAGCTTACTCAAACTCATGTCAGTTGAGTCCGTGATGACATCCAACCATCTCATCCTCTGTTGTCCCCTTCTGCTCCCGCCTTCAGTCTTTCCCAGCTCAAGGTCTTTTCAAATGAGACACGTTTTTCGCATCAGGTGGTTCAAAGTATTGGAGTTTCAGCTTCAGCATCAGTCCTTCCGATGAATATTCAGGACTGATTTCCTTTGGGATAGACTGGTTGGACCTCCTTGCTGTCCAAGGGACTCTCAAGAGTCTTCTCCAACACCATAGTTCAAAAGCATCAATTCTTCGGTGCTCAGCTTTCTTTATAGTCCAACTCTCACATCTGTACATGACTACTGGAAAAACCATAGCTTTGACTAGATGGACCTTTGTTGGCAAAGTAATGTCTCTGCTTTTTAATATGCTGTCTAATATGTTGGTCATAACTTGTCTTCCAAGGAGCAAGCATCTTTTAATTTCTTGGCTGCAATCACCATCTGCAGTGATTTTGGAGCCCCCCAAAATAGTCTCTCACTGTTTCCATTGTTTCCCCATCTATTTGCCATGATGTTAGTTTTCTGAATGTTGAGTTTTAAGCCACCTTTTTCACTCTCCTCTTCCACTTTCATCAAGAGGCTCTTTAGTTCTTCTTCACTTTCTGCCATAAGGGTGGTATCATCTGCATATCTGACGTTATTGATATTTCTCCCGGCAGTCTTGATTCCAGCTTGTGCTTCATCCAGTCCAGCATTTCTCATGATGTACTCGGCATATAAGTTAAATAAGCAGGGTGACAATATAAAGCCTTGACGTACTCCTTTTCCTATTTGGAGCCAGTCTGTTGTTCCATGTCCAGTTCTAACTGTTGCTTCTTGACCTGCATACAGGTTTCTCAGGAGGCAGGTCAGGTAGTCTGGTATTCCCATCTCTTTCAGAATTTTCCACACTTTGTTGTGATCCACACAGTCAAAGGCTTTGGCATAGTCAATAAAGCAGAAATAGATGTTTTTCTGGAACTCTCTCATTTTTTCAGTGATTCAATGGATGTTGGCAATTTGATCTCTGATTCCTCTGCCTTTTCTAAATCTAGCTTGAACATCTGGAAGTTCATGGTTCACATACCGCTGAAGCCTGGCTTGAATAATTTTGAGCATCACATTGCTAGCATGTGAGATGCGTGCAACTGTGCGGTAGTTTGGGCATTCTTTGGCATTGCCTTTCTTTGGGATTGGAATGAAAACTGACCTTTTCCAGTCCTGTGGCCACTGCTGAGTTGTCCAAACTTGCTGGCATATTGAGTGCAGCGCTTTCAAAGCATCATCTTTTAGGATTTGAAAGAGCTCAACTGGAATTCCATCACCTCCACTAGCTTTGTAGTGATGCTTCCTAAGGCCCACTTGACTTCACACTCCAGGCTCTAGGTGAGTGATCACACCATCATGGTTATCTGAGTCATGAAGATCTTTTTTGTATAGTTCTTCTGTGTATTCTTGCCACCTCTTCTTAATATCTTCTGCTTCTGTTAGGTCCTTACCATTTCTGTCCTTTATTGTGCCCATCTTTGCATGAAATATTCCCTCAGTATCTCTAATTTTCTTGAAGAGATCTCTAGTCTTTCCCATTCGATTGTTTCTCTGTATTTGTTTGCATTGATGACTGAGGAAGGCTTTCTTATCTCTCCTTGCTGTTCTTTGGAACTCTGCATTCAAATGGGTATATCTTTCCTTTTCTCCTTTGCCTTTTGTTTCTCTTCTTTTCACAGCTATTTGTAAGGCCTCCTCAGACAACCCATTTTGCCTTTTTGCATTTCTTTTCTTGGGGATGATCTTGATCACTGCCTCCTGTCCAGTGTCAGAAGGTGCTAACTGCTTGGAAAACAAAAGTCATGCCGGAAGGGGATTAGCAAGTGCAGGTGCTGTGGGCCCGCAGGATAGACGGGAGGGGGAGGCGGCAGAAGGCTGGAAGAAGGTCGGGGCAGCCACGCAGTGTCGAGTCAGAAGGTCCACGCAGGGCACAGGCTCCGGGGAACAGTAGGGGCACTTTGGGCCTTGCAGACACTTTCATTACTGACTAGAGGATTTTTGCAGAAACTAGTTCTTGTGGCCTTAGTTTCTGATAAGTGAATATTGAAACTTTTGCAGCTCATAAAGGTCGGGTATCAACAGACATATGAATACGTCTCTGGTCAATAATATGTTCAGGTCCTGGCCTTCTCCACTGAGCTAACAGAAGTAGATGCTGGGGTCTGAGCACAGGAGTGACCGCTGTGTGGACAGTTGCCTGGCTGGGAACGGTCTGCTGCCTCTGGCCAGACGAACCGCTGAGGCCAGCGGAGGCCTGCCTTTTTGGGTGATAGTTTGCTTCTTGCCGGGGGATGTCTGTCCTGAAGGGCTGACTGTTTGCAGAGACAGCTCTCAGCAGTAGGGGTGGAGCGGGGATACGTGCTGGTCAGAGCCTGGCCCTGCCGGGGACCCACGCGGCCCAAATAAGTCCTCATCCCAGAGAAGGGTGTGTCTGCTGGAGAGGGAACGGCTGGGGCTGCCAGAGCTGGGAACAAAAGAGAATAAGCAATCAGAAGGCAGCAGCTTGCCATGCTGAGCAGAGTGAAGCTGTTTTCCTGGAGAGGAAAAACATGGGAGCAGCCAGCCCGCTGCCCTGTGGGCCCCTGCCTGCCCCCACCCTTGCCCAGGGTCCTGGCCGGGGTGGAGCTGCCCGCCGGAGGGCTGCTTCTGGGGCTGTGGGCTGCTAAGCTCGCCCTGTGCGTGCACAGCTGTGAGCCTGGAGCAGGCAGGACTGTTGTGGAAACTATCCACAGACTTGGAAGGCCTGAGCAAGGCAGCACAGCCCTGGTTTTGGTGAGAATCCAGATGGTGCCTGTCTTTGCCCAGAACCTCCCCGCTCTGTCTCCCTGCTGCCTGCTCTCCCTTTCTGCAGGGATCAGACGCTCAGCCAAGAAGCCCTGGCCGCCTTCCAGCAGCCAAGGGCCCCGGGCCTGACTCCTAGCCCTCACCCAGCCCAGCTGCTCCTGTGGGCTGCCTCAGCCCGTGACTGGCCGAGGTGCTGAGCAGGTGTCTGCGGCTGAGCTGGGGAGGAAGCCAGGTGTGCCGGACCGGGCTGTGATCAGGCGGGAGCTGGCCCAGGGCTTAGCCCTCGCCCTTTGGGCCAGCCCACACCTGCTACATCTGAAGAGATGGCGCCTTTGTGAACCTCCCTGGCCCCACACCTTCGTTCTGGGTCCTCCCTCCCCAGGGCTATAGGCAGCCTCAGAGGGGCCCAAGACTTGCCTGCCTTCTGGAGCCCCAGCCTTCAGTCAGCCCTGGGGCAGCTGGTTGTCCTTGCTGGGGCCCAGTCGAGACTGCCGAGACCCGGTGCAAGGGCTGGGCAGGCAGGGTAGCCTGCTGCAGACCCCTGACTTAGGAAGCTGCGTGTGCCCACGTTCACAGAGGGTGGGCGGTTTAGGTGCAGGGCAGGGCGGCTAGCAGGCCCAGTGTCATAATAACCAAAGGGCACCGTGTGGACCTCCTGGGGAATCCTATTCCAACAAAACAACTGCGTGCAGACATTGTTGAGACGATCAGAGAAACCTGAGCACAGGTGTGGGGTCGTGTAAGGAATGCTTGTTAGTTGTGTTGGGCAAGAAAATAATGTGATTACTTTACAAGGGGAAAAAAGTCCTTATCCTTTTCTGTTAGAAGATCTTTGTGGGTAAAATGATCTGAGGTTTAGATTTGCTTTTAAATTCTCTGGAAGGAAAAAGGTTGGAGGGGTTGGGGAGGATGTGATGAGTGCAGTCATCATTCACATTCAGACATGGGCTTGGGGGCAGTTCTCAGCCTCTTTTCTTTCAAGAGCATTGAAAGCCCTGTGTTGTTGTTGTTCGGGTTCTAAGTCACGTCTGACTCTTAGCGACCCCGTGGACTGCAGCACGCCAGGCCTCCCTGATCATCACCAACTCCCAGAGCTCACTCAAACTCATGTCCATCAAGTCGGTGATGCCATCCAGCCACCTCATCCTGCGTCGTCTTCTCTTGCTTTTGATCTTTCCCAGCAGCAGGGTGTTTTCCAGTCAGCCAGCTCTTTGCATCAGGAGGCCAGAGTACTGATGCTTCAGCACTAGTCCTTCCGATGAATATTGAGTTGATTTCCTATAGGGTTGACAACCCCCATAGTAACCAGTGGGCTTGAGCAGCAGCAGCTCAGAGTGGGAAGGTCTTGTCCGCCGGCGGCGGAGACCCTCTTTCTGGTCTTGTTTCTTCTAAACCGAGTGTCTGCTCAGTCCCGGGCTGTGGATTAAAGCGCTTGCGCGTCCTCCTTCACTTGTCTGAAGCAGCAGCCCCCAACCTTTTTGGCACCAGGAACCAGATTTGTGGAAGAAAGTTTTTCCATGGACTGGTTGAATTGGAGGGGCGGGGATTGGGGATGACTTGAACGCATTACATTTATTATGCACTTTATTTCTATTATTATTACATCAGCACCACCTCGGATCATCAGACATTAGATCCCAGAGGTTGGGGTCCCCTGGTCTCAAGGATGCTTGCCCTGGGCCAGTACCTATGAGCACGTGAGCCTCCTCCCCCAGGAAGAATGGGGGAGCTTGTCTCCACTCCACAGCTGGGGACAGGCTCCAAGAGGCCACAGGACTCCCAAGGGAGAGGAGCCAACGGTCTGGCTCCAGAGCCCATATTCCTGCCAGCCGGAGTATCCCCGCCACGCATTCCCGAAGCGCCCCAAGAACTCGTGAGTGACGCCCCCTTTCTCCTCCCCAGCTGTCCTCGCTCTGCCAGCTCCTGAGCCTCATGAGGCCATCATCCCTGAGGCGGTACCTGGGCCCTGAGACCGTGCTGCCTGGCCAGGAGCAACAGCCAAAAGCCAGTGCCCAGCTCGACCACAAGGTGAGCACCCAGCCCCTGCCCGCCTCCACCAGGGCGCCACCCCAGGGATGGCAGGGCTGTCCACACGTCACAGCCTCGGGAGCTTAAGGCTGCCATTCCCAAAACCCCTGCCGCACAGGACCACGCCCGACCAGCTGCTCCCACCCACCTCCACAGAGCATGTCCCTGGCACCCCTCACAGAGGTGGCGCGCTGTGGGCACAGGCACGCAGGCTTGTGGGGTTTGCTGCGTCCTTTGCAGCCTGGCGTGGCTTTGTTGGAGAGGACACAGGAACTGAATTGCTGGTGAGGGGAGTGGGGTGGGAAGGAGTGCCGTAGACAAGCAACACAGGGAACATTCTCACGCACGAAGCTGCCTGTTTCTGGCGATCAGAGCCGAGTCTAGCTCCCTGTTCCTATGCCTGTGGTCCTCACTAAGGCCGAGTCCTAAGCTTTCCCAGTTCTTCCGAAGTGGCTTCCCAGACCTCACTCAGCTTGCCTGAAAATTATACTTGGAGTAAGTCAGGAGCAACAAGGAGCCCCAGAGCCTGCAGGTCGTGGGGCTTGGAACGGTCAGGCCTGTGGCCTCTGGGGTGAATGTCAAGCCGGGGTGACTGTGTAGGGCCTTCAGGCTGGGATTCCCAAGCTGGGCTCCCTCAATGAGCACCCCCATCCCTCCATCCCTGGGGAATGGGGGATGAAGGATGCAGATAGGCATCTTCCTAATTTCGGAAGGTGGTTAATTCCTAAAGCTCTCCTGGAGGTTGGATGTTAACGATCAGGAGGCCAGCCTTTGGGCATCATTCTCAAAATCAGATAAGGAATTAATTACTTAATGAACACAAAGGAACTATTAAGAAGATGTGATCACCCCCAGGTGTACGTTCCTCTCCTGGAACATGGAGAGAAGGTTCTCAGCTGAGCCTGACGTGAGCACACTTATGAGGCTGCTGCCTCCCAGGAGAGCCTGTCTTCTTTCTTGTCCCTTTCCCCTGAATCTGGAGCCTGTTATGGAGACTGAGTCTGGTTGTTCAGGGATGAGGGGTGCGGGGCTCGAGAACATAGGTGGGGTCAGCCCATGGGGACGGTACGTCTGAGCAGAACACAAGTGGGCAGGCCCCAGGCCTGGGCTAGAGACGGGAAAAGTGACAGGAAGAAGGGAAGGTTGGGAAAGGAGAGTGGAGGCTTGTGTCTGGTCTGGCCAAGGCACGTTGGGGCCACCCCTGGGCCTCATCTGCCTCGCAGAGGTGGTGTCATTGCCTGGCCAGAGGGTGCCATTTGGCTCATTGCATTCCAGAGCCCGTTTGGTAGGAGATGTCCCTTCAAAAGCCTGGGAACAGAGGGGAGTAGCAGGCTCAGGGTATCCTTTTATTCTTGAGGATTGTTTTCATGCATGTAATTCCTGGTGGCTCAGACGGTAAATAATCTGCCTGCAATGCAAGAGACCTGGGTTCGACCCCTGGGTCAGGAAGATCCTCTGGAGAAGGGAACAGCTACCCACTCCAGTATTCTTGCCTGGAGAATCCCATGGACAGTAGAGCCTGGTGGGCTACAGTCCATGGGGTCGCAGAATGTTCGACACTACTGAGCATCTAACACACTCACGCATGTGAAGGATGCTGTGAAGTGTCCCCTTGGTCGGCTGCCATATTGAAAGGGGCAGGCATGTCTCGGCCAGGCGCCCCACACATGTAGGGTATGCTGCTCTAGGGAGGCCAAGGCAGCTCTTGCATGCCTGTGTTGCAGCGCGAGCCCATGGGATTGATCCTGGCCCAAGAGGTGGGGAGCCTACACCAGAGGAGGGGCAGGGCTGGTGGGGGGACACGGGGGTCTGCACAGCAATGTGAAGCATCCTGTTTCCCTGGGCCGGGGACTGTTCTGACTGGGAGGGGCTAGGTGGGGCAGGTAAGTAGACTCCCGCCACCCAGCCCCACTCCCCACTCAGCTGACTGACTCCTCATTAGGCCCCAGCGTGTTTCATCTTCAAAGGTGATCAGGCTGCTCACCAGCCAAAAGAAGCAGTGGCGTCATCCGCCCTGTTTTACAGGGAGTGGTGGTCGGGGCTCACTGAGCTTTTATCCGCAGAGCTCAAAGTGTCTGCCTTCTTTCTACCTGGGGTGCAGAGGGGAAACTAAGGCCAGAGTGAGGCTGGCCCAAGGCAACCCAGCCTGGAGAAAAGGGGGACAGGCCCTTCCCAGCGCTGGGCCCCATCCCCTGGGCTCCCACTCCCTTCTGTCTAGGAGATTTCCTGCCCAAGGCTGCCGGGTCACAGCCCTTCTCCAGCTGCGGATAAACACTTGTGCCAGCCTCCATCCCACCTCCCCCATCCTGTCTCTGCCTGGGGCCTTGGCCCAGCTCCTGCTTCCCCTGGGAAGCTGCTTCCCGAGAGGCTGGGTGCTCAGATGCCCATGGCATGACTCTCTCTCCTCTCGGGTTCCCTGGCTTTGCAGTTGTCCTTTGACTTGTCTGTCTCCCCGGCTAGACTGTGGGCACAGCTGCTGTCCCAGCGTCGCCTGCTGGGTTTGGCACTAGATGATGGAATGAGTGAAGAAGTGAATGAATGCAGTTGCAAGTCTCCCTGTCTAAACTCTCTTCTTCCACCCGCTCTGGGCCTCCCACCCCTCCACTGGAGAGCGCCCTGCCTCTGCATGCCCTCTGCCCTCAGACCAGCCTTTACCGGCAGGCCTCCTTGTCTTCTAATGTCCTCGTTTCATTAAGGCTACAAGGGTTGATGGCCTGGGCTTCTTCTGTGGGAGGCCCTTGACTTCAGAAGTGTCACCAGCTTATGAGAAAACCAATCACAGCCATTGTTTGTAATTATCAGCTAGTAAGATTCCTGCCTAGGGCTTCCCAGGTGGTTCAGTTGGGTAAAGAACCCACCTACCAATGCAGGAGACACAGGAGACATGAGTTTGATCCCTAGGCCGGGTAGCCCATAGAATAAAAAATGGCAACCCACTCCAGTATTTTTGCCTGGAGAATCCCATGGACAGAGGAGCCAGGCGGGCTACTGTCCATAGAGTCACAAAGAACTGGACACTACTGAGCGACTTAGCATGATCAGCAGTGTTGTGATCATTTCAGATGCACAGCGGAGTGGCTCACGCATACACACACATCTTTCCGTTCTTTCCGTTCTCCCCCAAACTCCCCTCGCATCCAGGCCGCCACATAACACTGAGCAGAGTGCCCTGTGCTGCACAGTAGGTCCTTGTTGGTTATCCGTTTTAAATATAGCAGTGTGTACGTGTCCATCCCTAAGTATCCCTTCCCCCGTCCTTCCCCACCGGCAACCATAAGGTCGCCAAGTCTGTGAGTCTGATTCTGTTTTGTAAGTTCATTTGTATCATCTCTCTGTAGATTCCACATATACGTGATGTCATACGATATTTAAAGTGCTTTTGGATAAAGAAGCTGCTCAGCCCCCTGGGTGCTTTTGGGGGGGGGGCGGGGCGGGGCTGGGCTTGCCTGGTTTGAGAAGGCAGGGTCTCCCAGAGAAGGATCACTGTGGTCAAAGTGATGATCTGGGGACCTGCATGGGCCGGGGCCCTGCGGGTCTGCAGGTGGGAGCGGGTGTCTCAGTGCACGTGTGTGCTCTGGGAGTTGGCCTCCAGGTGCTTCCCTCTGGTCCATGGGCACCAGGTCAGCAAGCAGCCTCCATGTGTGTCAGGCTGTCCTTTCGGCTCCTGTGCAGACAGACTTCATGTAACTGGACTCAGAGCAACCAGCTCAGCCATACAGCTTGGAACCAAGGGTTTCCTGGGGGCTTTCTGTTTTCTTGTAGCTGACATGTGTAAACCATATTTGGCCAGACTGACTTACTCACTTTTATCCAGATGACTGATGCTTTGGTCATGTTAAACTCCCCTACGTGTGATGTTCCTATTGATGGCATTCTCCTGCCCTTTCTGGCTTCTCCCCAGGGCTATCTTCTTCACCGATGCTACCATGAAGGAATCTGGGGTTCTGTTTTCCCCCTAGGGATTTGGAAAGTCTATAGAACCAAGAGGGCTTCCCAGGTGGCACTAGTGGTAAAGAAGCCACCTGCCAGTGCAGGAGGTGTAAGAGACGCAGGTTCGATCCCCAAGCAGAGAAGATCCCCTGGAGGAGGGCGTGGCAGCCCACTCCAGGATTCTTGCCTGAGAATCCCATGGGCAGAGGAGCCTGGTGGGCTGCAGTCCACAGGGGTGTACAGTTGGACACAAGTGAGGTGACTTAGCACACACCACATGTAGAACCAGGATCTTTATGGTAGGGTGGAGGTTTACCCCTCGGTTTGGTTGAACTTGGAGACTTCGAGAAGTTAACTATCTCTCGTTGTGTAGAAAGAAGACCAAAGGCCATGGAGCCAGGTGTCCCAAGGCTGGGGCTGTGTGGAGCCAGTCCCGTCTCCTCTGCCTCCAGGCTGCATCCTCCTCATGGTCTGACAGTGTCCTCACGGGACAGACAGCCTAGGACCCACTGGAGGTTCTGCCTCTGTGGTGGTCCCTGTCCTCCAGGGCCCAGCTGCAAGAAGCCACCCCACCCAAACTGAGCCTGGCAGTTGCAGGAGCCCCCATCAGCGTCCTCACCGGGCACGGGGCCTTTGGCCCGTATCTGTGCTCATGAGGCTTTGGGACGGCTTGTTTATAGGAAGTGCATTCATGGAGAGGTGAAGGGGCGGGGTGTGCTCTGAGGTCGGGTAAAGCTCTGGGGTGAACCCCACCCGACTGCATGGATTCCTTTGAACTCACTGCTGGGATTTCTGCACCTCTGCGTATCTCTGCACATCTTCTGCAAAGGGCACGGGCCTGCCACACATGCGTGTGCACATATGTCTTGTGTATGCGTGCGCGGGTGTGTGTGTGTGTCCTGTGCATCCCCTGTGTGTATATCTTCATGGTGTGCCCAGGTGTTCATGGAGTTGACAGACAAGTTATACCGCTTTTGCTCCTGTGCCGGCTTGTCCCTGTGTCGGGTGACCCTGCCAAGAGCGGCCTTAAGTGACTGGGGTGTGGTTGGGGAGTTTGGAGAGAGGAAGGGAGGGTGCCGCTGCCCTCGGGCTCTCCAAGCCGCCTCTGCACCCTACATTCTCGCGCAGGCAGGCAGCACCAGCAAGGGGACGAGGAGTCTCTCAGGCTTGGCTGGGGCACAGGCATCTAGCCCCGTGTCACCTAGAAGGGCAGGTGGAGGGGGAAGCCCTCCCTCTCCCTCCCCTCTCTGCCTCCCCCTGCACTTTCTGCCCCTTGCCCTGCACCACAGGGAGAGCTGTGCCCACAGGGCTGGGGACCTTGGTCAGGCCAAGAGGAGGAGGGTTGGGAAGAACTGGCTGGTTTTGAAGAATGGGTTGTGGCTATTCTGGACTCCTGAATCCCTTCCCTGGCTAGTCTGTTGTGGGTTCCTCCTCACTTCCTCCAAAACGAGGAACATCTGACATCTTTTGAAATAAATTTCGAAGAGGTGGCCTCTGGGCAGCTGACCCTAAGGGGAGGCCTGTGCCCCAGCCACACGTCACAGCCACCTGAGTGGCTGCAGGCCTCTTCAGAGCGGGTACCTCTGAGCATCTGAAGGCACAGGGGGCCAGGGCTGAGACCAACTTTGAATTCCAACTCCCAGGAATTCTGGCTTCTTTGCAAGTGTGTGAGCCGGGCTTCAAGTGATGTTATTGAGCTGGGAGGAGAGGCGTGGATTCTGCAGGCAGCTGTTGCTAAGCCCAGCCAGCTGGCCTCCTCGGCAGCTTCTGGGCCTGCTGTCTGCCCTGCCCCACCCTGGGCTCAGTTCTCCTGAGGACCCTTCAAGGGTCCCTCCTTAAGCTCAGTCCTCATCCCAGGCGGGTGACTCATCGGCTTCTGACCTAACAGCCCACTTCCATCTCTTCCTCCTTCATGTCCTCCTGGACAACTCTGTGATCGTCTTCCTCCTATTCTTTCTTAGGAAAAAGTGAACCTGAGCGCCTGTCACATCACATTCAAACCCCACCATCCAAGGGCTTTGTCAGCTCACCCTGCTCCATCCATGCAGTTCTTCTCTTGTGAATCAAACCACTCCACTTGATTCCGAGCAATGGGCGCCCTTCCCAGAAGCCTGCTGCTCTTCGGCCTTTGTCTGTGCTCCTGCTGGTCCTCCTTCCTGGTGATGCCTGGCCCGTCTCTTCTGTCCTTGGTGATCATTGCAGTCTGTTTATTCAGCCCTTGGTTTGTCCGCCCATTTCTTCACACGCCTGAACAGAGTCGCCTTTGAGGGCAGGGGCTAGGGTCTAATGCGCTCACTAAAATGCCTGCCCTGAGCAGGTACAGTCTGGTGAGGAACCCTTCCCCATCTCTGTATACCCAGCCCCACCCACCAGTCTCGAGAAGGCCAGTGGAGGGGAGCAGGGCCGGCTTGCAGGATCTTAGTTCCCTAACCAAGGAGCAAACCCAGGGCCCAGCAGTGAGAGCACACTCTTCGCGACCCCACGGACTGTAGCACGCCAGGCTTCCCTGTTCCTCACCATTTCCTGGAGTTTGCCCAAATTCATGTCTATTAAATCAGTGACAACATCCAACCATCTCATCTTCTGTTGCCCTCTTCTTCTTCTGCCTCAGTCTTTCCCAGCATCAGGGTTTTTTCCAATAAATCAGCTGTTCTCATCAGGTGGCCAAAGTATTAGAGCTTTAGCTTCAGCATCAGTCCTTCCAAAGAGTATTCAGGATTGATTTCCTTCAAGATGGACTGGTTTGATCTCCTTGCAGTCCAAGGGACTCTCAAGAGTCTTCTCCAACACCACAGTTCAAAAGCATCAATTCTTCAGTGCTCAGCCTTCTTTATTGTCCAGCTCTCATATCCATACATGACTACTGCAAAGATCATAGCCTTGACTATACAGACCTTTGTCGGCAAAGTGATGTCTCTGCTTTTTAACACACTGTCTGGGTTTGTCATAACTTTCCTGCCAAGAAGCAGTCGTCTTCTAATTTGATGGCTGCAGTCACCTTCCACAGTCATTTTAGAGCCGAAGCAGAAGAAACCTGTCACTGCTTCCACCTTTTTCCCTTCTGTTTGCCATGAAGTAATGGGGTCGAATGCCATGATCTTAGTTGTTTTAATATAGAGTTTTAAGCCGACGCCCTAGCCAGGGAGAAGAAAGAGCTTCTGTGCTAGATCCTAACAGAGTCCCACAGTTGAGTGTGGTTGGCTTGGCTTGAGTCGTGTGCTCACCTCTCAGCCAGTCACATAGCCAGGCATACAGTGATTGGCAGGCCTAGACTACTGGGCTTCACCTGGAGTCAGGGCTGAAGTCCCCACTATGGGGCACCTTGGCCTGGGTGTTGGGGACAGGAGGCTGGGACTTGACAGAAGGAGGGGATGGGATCCTGGGCACTGGGAAACCTGAGTGTCCACAGCATCCCTCTGGTCTTCAGAGCCCCATTTGGGAAATGTAAGGAGGGAAGTGCTTCCCAACAACTCAGTGAGTAAGAAAGATAAGAAAGAGAAAGCAGGAAGCCACTGCTCCAAGGGGCCTCTCCTCTCCTGGAGGAGGCCTTTACCCGCACCCCGGCTAGTTTCAGGGGCTCCCTGCAGTGCACCCATGCACTGGTGTGCTCGCGCACACCCAGACATAGATTCCCAGACAGAGGCACTGAGAATCCCATCCCTCTCAGGGCAGCCGGCAGAGCAGGGCCTCGGTTCCAGATCCCCCTGGGGTCAGGGTCTCTGTCCCAACCAAGAAGCAGAAAGGGCTGTCAGTCCCTGCCTGTCATCTCCCCTGACCCCATGGCCAGCAGGAAGCCAGAAAGGAAGAGTAGGCTGGGTGGGAGCGCGCTCACAAGGGTTTGCCTACAGCCCCTTGGTTCCTCCCACCCGTGGACATTGGATGGGGCAGATGTTCCCAGATAACCCCCTGCAGCAGATCCACAGGAACAAAAATCCCTCAGCCTTCCTGCTTTTGCCTCAGCTTATCTCTTTCACAGGGCTTCCCTGGTGGCTCAGACAGTAAGGAATCCGCCTGCAACGCGGAAGACCCAGCTTCAGTCCCCAGGTCGGGAAGATCCCCTGGAGAAGGGAACAACTACCCACTCCAGTATTCTTGCCTGGAGAATCCCATGGACAGAGGAGCCTGGCAGGCTACACTCCATAGGGTCTCAAAGAGTCGGACACGACTGAGCGTCTAACACACTCATCTCCTTCCCACCTGGCCCCACCAAGGCACCCAGTTCCTTCCGTATCTCACTGCTGAGCCCAGGGACCAGGGCCACTCCAGGTCCAATTCCAAGTTCAGGATACAGCTGAAAAAGAATCCCTCCGTCCCTTTCCAGTGAGCTCAGGGTCTCAGGTCTGTGAACGCACTTCCTGTGGACAGCTAAAAGAGCAGGTGAGGGGCTCATCTTCTGAGGAATCTGTAGAGGGGGACCCAGGCTGGGCCCCGGGGTCCTCTCACAGCCTCAACAGAGACGTCATATCACATCTCTCCGCCCAGCTGGGGCTTTGAGAGCAGCTGTCTAGGAGGTGGCCTTTCCTGGCGGCTGAGCCAGAAGTCCTGGTCCCACTGGAGGCTGCCAGCCCATCTCCCATCACCCTGTCGGCCTCATCCTGCTCCTTGTTTAGGGCTCCGCCCACGCCCTTGCCTAAAGAGGCGCTTTCATTTACAGCATTGAGTGTCTGGCCTCGCAGGCCCCCGGGCTGAGTCTGGCAGGCCTGCGGCTGTGACGTCTATTCTCTGGCCTCTGTGGCCTGGGCTCTCAGGGACCCTGGGCTGGGAAGAGGTGCTGTGTCATCATGTCATTTCCTGGTGATGGTGCGTGCGTCCCTGTCATTTCCTTCTCTCTGGGACTTGTGACCAGTGACCTGCCCTGGTCAGTCACTTTCAAACTCGGCTTTCGTTTGGGCACCACCCTCCACTTGCTGCTTCTGGGGCTTACTGAAGCCAAGGTCAGAGAGTGTGATGTTGGAGCAGGAGCAGCCTGAGCAAGAAGAATAAATCATGCAGTTAACTTGTGGGATGGAAGAAGATAGGAAGAAATAGCATCCTAGAGGTGTTGGAAGGTACCACTTTCCAGGACAGGTCCAGAAGCAGCTTGCCCAGGGAAGTGCATCCCCTCTTATCTGTCTGTCACCACGCTGAGGCTCTTGGCCTGGGACCCCGCACGTACCCTACCTCAGGACTGTTGTTTAGTTGCTAAGTCATGTCCGACTCTTTGCGACCTGGTGGACTATAGCCCTTCAGGCTCCTCTGTCCATGGGATTTTCCAAGCAACAGTACTGGAGTGGGGTGCCATTTTCTCCTCTAGTTGTTGTTTAGCAGGGGATCTTCCCAACCCAGGGATCAAACCCCCTTCTCCTGTGTCTCCTGCATTGGCAGGCAGATTCTTTACCTGATGAGCCCCTGGGGTCGCTCAGTTGTGTCCAGTCTTTGCAAGCCCATGGACTGTAGCCTGCCAGGCCCCTCTGTCCATGGGATTTCCTAGGCAAGAATACTGGAGTGGGTTGCCATTTCCTCCTCCAGGGGATCTTCCTGACCCAAGGATCAAACTCACATCTCCTGCACTCCAGGTAGATTCTTTACCACTGAGCCACCGGGGAGGCCCACTTCAGGATTATTCATGACTAGTTATTTTTGTTGTTATTTGCCTCTCCTGGGGCTCTGGCCTGCAGCCCCCAGGGTTAAATCTGTTAGGAAACATTCACAGCTCGTCCAGCTTAAGGGAGCATGTACGCACATCGGTTTCACTCCAATTCCTTACTGGAGGTAGTCATGCAGTCAGGGGACCTCTCTAAGCTCAGCTTCCACATCTACTGTGGCCTCTGTGGGAGTGTGCTGGGTCAGGGTACTGTGCAGTGGGGCTATAGGGCTCAGTTTGACAAATGGAGAAAGCAAGGAAGAGAATTCATTAGGACCCAGCTCTAGCCTTGGGCTTGAAATGGTTCAGTCTTTCCCAGACTTCACTGGTACTAGAACCAACCTTCAGCATGTGTGTGTCTCTGTCACGCGAGTGTATGTTCTATCTTCTATAGATGTCACGCGAGTGTATGTTCCTCGGTTCTTTGTCTTGTCACAACAAAGATTTGGAGCAACGGACATTAAAGCCCTCGGCACATCACAGCTCTCGGGTCTTGGACAAACCGTGTTACAGCTCTTAGGCAAATTAGTGTTACAGCTCCATTTTATTTAGAAGATAGCAGGAGAATCCAAGACTCGAAGAGAAGAGAGTGGAGGAGTGCGTGGGGAGGGAGAAAGAGAGAGAGCGCGCACGCATGCACGCGGGAGAGAGAGTCCGTGAGAAAGCGCTTTGGCTCCTCCTTTTATAAGTTTTTTCCTCCACCTGGGCCTGCCCTATGCAAATTCGGCTTAGCCAGGAGTGCTGTTTGTTCTGTTTGTTCTGCCTGAAGTCTTCACTCTGGTCCTCGGACCTTCCTTGTCTTTTTTAGCCACGGCCATTTTGGACTCCTTTTCCCTATTCTACCTACCTAACATCTCCAAGGGATCAAACCCCCCGAGGGGACCCACAGGTGGTAGCGATGGGACCTATGGCACAGGTGTTCCAAATGGGGCTGAGAGCAGAGTGGACTGTGGCCCCAGGACAGCCTCTCTCCCAGAGCCTGTGAGCATGGAGCAGCGAGCCCAGGGGAGCTGCTCTGGGGTCCTGGCACCCCAGGCAGGGGCCCGGGCAGCAGTCGGCTTTGAAGGCCAGCTTGCTGAACCATGCCTGTGCATCGTGTGCTCCTGGGCCCCGGCAGACTGGCTAGAAGGTCCTTTGAGTCAGTCTGTCCTTCCCAGCGGGTGTTCGTTGGTCAGCCTGAGTTTTCCCACCTCCCACCCCCCACAGCAGCCACCCCAGAGCCTGGCTGGATTGCTCCTGAAGGATCCTCCAACCAAGGGCAAGGTCTCCCATACCCCACCCTCACCCGGGCCCCAGGCTGGCAGCGTCTGGGGAGGGGGCTGGGTTCAAAGGGTTACCTCGGGTGATCCTAGGCTCTTGGTCAGATCCGAGGTGGGAGAAACTGCACAGTTCTCGAGGCTCCCTGGGACATCCTCTCCCTCCCCCTCTCTGCCCTTTCTTAGGGTAAATAACGCACAGCCAGCTCCCTTGGCATTAGCTAGAGGGGAATTTTCTAAAGCATGAATTTCCTGGGAAACGTCCACCCTTTCTCCCTTCGTCTTATGACGAAAGCTCTACAAACGGAGACTTGGCCAGCAGTTCCCGGGTTGGAACTAGCTGGACCAGAAAAGGAGGCAGTGGCCTTCCCCTCCCCCAGCCCCTCACGGTGACAAGCCCTGCGGGCCTGTCTCCTATCTCTCTGCCTTGTCATCCTTCCCCAGGGGGAGGACAGGGCGGCCTCCAGGCTCTGGAGCCGGGAAGGAGGCATCCAGCACAGCTCTTCTCAGAAAAGCCCGCCCACCAGACCCAGAAGATGGAAGCCGCAGGCTCCGCTGGCCGCGGTGGAAAGGGACCGTCCTTTCTTGTCAGCATTGGGTTCAGGCACGTCCCGTGTCTCAGACTCTGCCTCTCCCCAAGTTGTTGACTGAGGTTTCCAGGCCCTGTTTCCCATGGGGGCTTCTCAGCCTCCACTCACGGCCAGTCTGGAGGGACTGGGTGGCTTGAGCTGTGGAGCTGGGGAGGGGCCCATTCTACAGACAAGATGTCCAGGCTTGGAGGGACACGAACCCCTACCAGGGGCATGCCCCCCGCACTGCTGGGTGACCCTGAAGCCACGCCGACCCCTATCCCCACATACACAAACACACCTGCCCTTGAGGACCTGGGCTTCCCAGGTGGCTCAGGGCTAAAGAACACGCCTGCTAACCCAGGAAACTCAGGTTTGGTCCCTGGATCTGGGAAGACCCCCTGCAGAAGGAAGTGGCAACCCACTCCAGTGTTCTTGACTGGAGAATCCCAAGGAGAGAGGAGCTGGCGGGCTACAGTCCGCAGGGTCGCAAACAGTCAGGCACAACTGAGCGATGAAACAACAACAAACAAAGGGAGCGCGGGCTGGAGGAAGGGCCACCAAGCGCTTGCGGCCCTGGCCTGCCAAGGCTTGGCCTCTGCCCAGCTTCCCTTCCCTACGTCTCTGTGGTGCCAGCAGGACAGGATGGGGCTTGCTGAGTTCAGGAATTGGTCACAGCTCAAACGGAGCAGGAAACGCAGCCCTCACACCTGGCTGTTCACTGTCTCCTGCCCAACCCGAACCACCCCATCTCCCCGGAGGGCCTCCCGGAGCCCCCTCTGCGCTCACATTCTGACCTTCACAGAAACAGGGCTGGGGAGAGGAGCCTGGGGGAGGCTGGGGGTTCAGGAGAATCCTGGCAGGCCCCCAGTGCCCTGGTCTGTCCCTGTGTCTGAACCAGAGGACACACACTGCCTTACCTCTCCCCGTCCCCTCAAAGCAGAGACCGCGGGTCTAGGGGGTATGAGTGGAGGAATGGTCTACGCGACTCTGCTGCTAACAAAGTCCTTTTTTCTAGAGTGTTCAGCCTCTCAGTCACGTCTGACTCTTTGTAACCCTATGGACTGTAGCCCACCAGGCTCTTCTGTCCATGGGATTCTCTAGGCAAGATTTCTGGAGTGGGTTGCCATGCCCTGCCCAGGGATTGAACCCAGGGATCGAATCCTGGTCTCCAACATTGCAGACAGATTCTTTACTGTCTGAGCTATCAGGGAAGCCCCCTTTTTCCTAAAGCACCACTGTCAAGACTGCTGTCTGGGTCCTGATTTCTGACCACAGGTGGTACCTTATTCCCTTCAATCAGAGCAGTCTTTCCTAAAGGGCCTCCGCTCACTTAGGCCCACCTGCAGGGGTCACCCTCACATGCTCCCAGTCATCCTTCCAGGTAGGTGTTGTCCTTTGGAAAATCAACTTATAAAAGGTGATTTAAAGGGCTTTTCTTCAGAATTACTTATTCCTTCTTGCTGTTCCCACACCTTAGTTCAGTTCAGTCACTCAGTCTTGTCCAACTCTTTGCGACCCCATGGACTGCAGCATGCCAGGCTTCCCTGTCCATCACCAACTCCCAGAGCTTACTCAAACTCATGTCCATCCAACCATCTCATCCTCTGTTGTCCCCTTCTCCTCCCACCTTCGATCTTTCCCAGCATCTGGGTCTTTTCTAGTAAGTCAGTTCTTTGCATCAGGTGGCCAAAGTATTGGAGTTTCAGCTTCAGCATCAGTCCTTCCAGTGAACACCCAGGACTGATCTCCTTTAGGATGGACTGGTTGGATCTCCTTGCAGTCCAAGGAACTCTCAAGAGTCTTCTCCAACACCACAGTTCAAAAGCATCAATTCTTCAGCGCTCAGCTTTCTTCACAGTCCAACTCTCACATCCATACATGACTACTGGAAAAACCATAGCCTTGATTAGACGGACCTTTGTTGGCAAAGTAATGTCTCTGTTTTTTAATATGCTGTCTAGAGTGTTCATAGCTTTCCTTCCAAGGAGCAAGCGTCTTTTAATTTCATGGCTGCAGTCACCATCTGCAGTGATTTTGGAACCGAAAAAATAAGGACTCTCACTGTTTGCATTGTTGCCCCGTGTATTTGCCATGAAGTGATTGGACCAGATGCCATGATGTTAGTTTTCTGAATGTTGAGTTTTAAGCCAACTTTTTCACTCTTCTCTTTCACTTTCATCAAGAGACTCTTTAGTTCTTTGCTTTCTGCCATAAGGGTGGTGTCATCTGCATATTTGAGGTTATATTCCAGCTTGTGCTTCATTCAGCATTTCTCATGATGTACTCTGCATATAAGTTAAATAAGCAGGGTGACAATAAAGGCAAAGGAGAAAAGGAAAGATGTAAGCATCTGAATGCAGAGTTCCAAAGAATAGCGAGGAGAGATAAGAAAGCCTTCCTCAGCGATCAACGCAAAGAAATAGAGGAAAACAATTGAATGGGAAAGTCTAGAGATCTCTTCAAGAAAATTAGAGATACCAAGGGAACATTTCATGCAAAGATGGACACAATAAAGGACAGAAATGGTATGGACCTAACAGAAGCAGAAGATATTAAGAAGGGATGGCAAGAATACACAGAAGAAATATACAAAAAAGATCTTCATGACCCAGATAATCACGATGATGTGATCACTCACATCACTAGAGCCAGACATCCTGGAATGGGAAGTCAAGTGAGCCTTAGGAAACATCACTACGAATAAAGCTAGTGGAGGTGATGGAATTCCAGTTGAGCTATTTCAAATCCTAAAAGATGATGCTGTGAAAGTGCTGCACTCAATATGCCAGCAAATTTGGACAACTCAGCAGTGGCCACAGGACTGGAAAAGGTCAGCTTTCCTTCCAATCCCTCACCTCCCCCTGCCAAAAAAAAGCCCCATATTCAGGATCGTATTCCTGGGATTTTCCCTCCAGATTCAATGATGGGAATCGGCATAAGAATGAAATTGTGAAACCTGTTTTTTTTTTTTTTTTCTCAGTAATTCCCCACTGCACAGACTTCCCTCCAGGGCTGTTTTCAGATCCCAGGCCCACCCTCACCACGCCTCCCAGCCAGGAAGATAGTTCTGAGAGGAGTTGGGGGTCAGGGGCCAGGGGAAGGCGGGCCAGAGCCTCCACCTGAGCCAGTGGTCCAGCTGGCATGTCACCTGTAAACAAGTAAATGTTTACAAGCCTCAGGTTCTCTCTGCCCTCTGCCACACTCCCAAGCTTGCCCCTCCCAGCCACCCTCCCTGCAGTCATTGCCCCTGGATGTTTTCCTTGGCGTCCCCCCTTCTCAGCTTCTCCCTCCACTTGCTCAAAGCCCCTCTCCAAGACCAGCCTCGGGCTCGGTGCTTTCCAAGGTCTCCGCCCTCTGCCCCGCCCCACACCCACCCCAGACCGAACTGGACATGGTCAGTTATAATTGGCATTGTCTCCTTTAAAATTAATGTAAAATTTTTTTCATTATATTCTGATTATATGAGGAAAGCACACACAGTGTAAAGAAATAATCTTAAAAAAAAAGATGAAGGAGGAGCTGTAATTCTTCTCAGAGTGGTGGTTCCACTTGGGTGGATTCTATCCCAACAGATTCTAGTGTCTGCTTTCCCCACGTGCCCCCTAACCCCCTCTGTCCCCCACTGCGTGGTCTCCCTACTCCAGAGCAGCTCTGAGTGGCCTCCATTGCCCGCTGTCTGACCCCTCTGCCGCCAGCCAGCTGTTTCCAGGGTGCCCCTCCCTCCCTCTGCTCCAGCTCAGCTGGTTCCCCAGCAGCGATCGGTCTCCCAGAAGTGAGCCCTGCCTCAGCTTCTTGCATCAACCCCTGGGGTCTGTCTGCTGGTGTGATTCCCACCCCCACAGGGCCATCTTCACCTCAAATCCTACTGCTCCTTTGGGGCCTGGTTGGGTTTAGTCACTTCCTCCCTGAAGCCTTCAGAACTACTACACATCACCGCGACCTCCTTCCCCGAAAGGTGGAAGGACCCTTTCTCCTTCCCGGCCAAGGCGAAGCTGAGATTTCATTCAGTATTCATGGACCAGACAATTGCCTTCCTGAAGTACCTTTTCCCCTCTAGCGTCTGGGTGTTTGCGGCGGTGTCTTAGTCAGGGTACAGCGTCTGGTACACAGGCCTGAGCCTGCTCTCTGGGGCTGAGGTGGCGGGAAAGAGCCGTTTGCCAGGACTGCAGAGCTCAGGAGTTCCAAATGCCCTGGGCCTCCGAGGGCAAGGCCAGGCTGGGGAAGGGGAATCCTGCAGATGGAGCTGGCTAGGGGTGCTGGATCGTTCCCCAGCACCCCCGGGGGCATCACGGCCTGGAGGCACACCCAGTGGGCTCCTACTTTTCCCTTGCTGCCAGGTGTCAAGTCCCAACCCGGCCAGCCCATGGCATCGGCCACCTGCAGGCCTCAGACGTTGTGCTAAAGAGCAGGCTGGGGCCTGGGCAGCACAGGTGCTGCTGGAGGAGCGGGGCAGGTGGCCTGTGTCCTCGGATTTTGCACATGGTGTTTGAGTGGGAGAAGAATGTCTACACTCCACAGTGTCTGCTGTCCTCAAACATGGCTCCAGCTTCTGCCCCTAGGAGGCCGCCGACTCTGTGCAAAGAGGCTGTCACTATTTCTGGGGTACCTCCAGATGCTGTAAAGGGGGAGGGTGATAAGGGCAGGGGAAGTGGGGAAACAGGGGAACCTCGGCTGACTCTGAGCTCCCACCCCATTATCACCAAGCCGGAGCCCGGCTGGCCACCTCTGGAGCCTGCCTGTCCCCTCCCAGCACAGCCTCGGGGTGGCTTATCTGCCCGGGGCACCACGGTGGGGTGTTTCCTGCCACCCTTCCTATCTTAGAAGGAGCCTGAAGGGGACGAGGCAGTGGGAGCCTCTGAGTGGGGGAGGGGTGTGCCCGCTGGGTGCCAGGAGCCGGCTGTCTTCACGGCAGGAGCCTTGCCCGTCTTCGGGGCAGGTGAGCCCTGCCCTTCATTCCCTCTGTGTAGCAGGTGAATGTCCCATAAACGAATGGGCCCCAACAGCCTCCAAGGGGACCAGGGGATCAAAGCATCCTCTTATCAGATAGAACTGGCCTTGGTCCTAAGTTCAGCCCTGGTTGTCCAGGGGGCGAGAGCAAGGGCATGAGTAGGTGGGTGAGGGGGCAAATGCTCAACCAGACTTCCTTCCCTCTGTGCCTCCTCGGGTCAGCACAGCGAGGGTGTCAGACTGACCCGCACATCTGTCTGTGAAGGGGTGTCCACGGGAGCCCCAGGGCTGGGGGACAGTGTGAATTTCCAGGTGGCAGAGAGTTCTTCCTTTACTGAAGCAGGAGAGGATGGTCATTCATCAGGGCCCTAAAGAGTGCTGAGTGAGTGGGGCCCAGACCCCTCTTGGAAGATGCCTCCCAGACACTGTTGGCACGGGAAACCCAGGCTGGGCTTGCAGCAGTGGAGTCAAGGAAGCCCGTCTCTCCCCAGGCCTGCTACCTGTGCCACAGCCTCCTGACCCTGGCCGGGGTGGTGGTCAGCTGCCAGGACATTACTCCAGACCAGTGGGTGAGTCTCCTGAGAGAGGCTGGGCTGGGGCTGGCGGTGGAGGAGCCCAGCCCACTGCCAGGAACTGGAAAGAGTGGGAGGCTGAGAAAAAAGCAGGCCTGGGGGAGCCGGCCTCATCCTCCTCCCAGCAGGCCCTCTGAAGGGATACTGACCCATGCCCCCAGTCGCCCATGCCTCCCCTCCCTTTCCTGCCCCACTGCTGAGCAGTCACTCAAATCCATCCTCCTCTTTCTCTAACTCCGTGCTCCCCTCCCCTACCCTGTGGCCCGCCCTCCCTGCCCTCCCTGCCCTCCCGTGGCCTCTGCAGGGAGAGCTGCAGCTGCTCTGCATGCAGTTGGACCGCCACATCAACACCCATATCCGGGAGAGCCCCCAGGCCATGCATCAGACCACACTCAAGGACCTAGCTGCCCAGACCTACATCCGCTGGCAGGAGCTGCTGGCACACTGCCAGCCCCAGGTGGTGCCCTCACCCCACTCGCCCCCAGGCTTGGAAGGGGAGGGAAGTGGTCAGTTGACTGACCAGAGCCCGCAGAGTGTCTGCCCCCTCTGCAGCTGCCAGGCTCCTGGCTGGGAGATGGGAGAGGGCAGTGGGGGTGGGGGAGATGCACCCCTGGTGGACCGTCGTCCTTCTTACCAAGGGGCAAGTGCCCAGGGCAGGCAGGGTGCAGTGAGGGGGACACAGACAAGCTGACTCCTGGGGAAAGGCAAAGAGAAACTTCACCCCAGAGAGAGGGAGGCGCCTAGACCAGAGGGCCGGTTTGTCGAGAGCGGTGCCAGGAAGGGACACCAGAGGCACCAGCTGTCCACCCTCTGCCCAGCTGTCCTGCAGGCTTGAGGTTGGCCTCCCACTCCGCTGGGAGGAACACACCCAGGCGGCTCTGCTGCTGCTGCTGCTAAGTCACTTCAGTCATGTCCGACTCTGTGCGACCCCAGAGACGGTGGCCCACCAGGCTCCCCCGTCCCTGTGATTTTCCAGGCAAGAACACTGGAGTGGGCTGCCATTTCCTTCTCCAATGCATGAAAGGGAAAAGTGAAAGTAAAGTTGCTCAGTCGGGCCCAACTCTTAGCAGCTCTGGTCCCTCCTAATTTTTGTAGCAATGATCCTGCGCTCCTGATTTTTCAGACTCTCGGAGTGATAACTGTTCAGTCACTCAGTCGTGTCAAACTCCTTGCATGTGACCCCATGGGCTGCAGCAACCCAGGCGCTCCCACCCTTCACTATCTCCGAGAGTTTGCTCAAACTCGTGTCCATTGAGTCAGTGATGCCATCCAACCATCTCATCCTGTCGCCCCCTTCTCCTTCTGCCCTCAATCTTTCCCAGCGTCAGGGTCTTTTCCAGTGAGTCAGCTCTTCACATCAGGTGGCCAAAGTATTGGAGCTTCAGCTTCAGCATCAGTCCTTCCAGTTAATATTCAGGGTTGATTTCCTTTAGGATTGATTTGTGATAATATTCATAGCTAGTATTTATTGAACAAAGATCCTCTTCTACATGAATCCACATAACCGCCCCCCTCCATGAGGCAGGTATTGTTGCGATCCCATTTTACAGATGGTCAAGCTAGCGAAGAGTCACTGAGAGGTTAAACAGCTTGCTCCATCACGCAGGCTGTGGCTTGCAAATATCAAGACCAAGGCACCAAGCCAGCCTGACTTGCACGCCTGCAGAATTAAGCACGGTCCAGCCCCTCTGGCAGCCTGGCTTCTGGCCTCTTGTCGGTTCTGCCAATAAGCAGCCGTCCCACCCCCAGCCCCTGATAGAGATGAGCTGGGTCTCCTAAGAACTCTGTCTCCAACTCCCCTCCCACTGCCCCTGAACCCCCAGCTCTCCTTCCCCTCCGTGCCCCACCCCCCAGCGGCCCGTAACCTCTGACTTGGGGCTGACACATCAGCCACAAGCTGTGGCTTGGGTCTCAGATTGCACAAGTCTCTGAGAAAGCTGGAGAGCAAGCCTCACCCTCCACCCCTGAGGGACTAGATCACACTGGTCTCTGGTGGGAAGCGGTGTGCTTGTCAGGAGAAGAAGGAAACATGATTGGCGGCCTGGCCGAGCCAGGGCCAGGCCCCAGCTTCCCCTCATACCGCCTGGGCCTGCGAGCTGGCAGTAGAGGGAAGCAAGGCAGAGCTGTGGCCGGGCGGCCTGTTGACCTGCCGCATCCTCACCTGCACAGGAGCCCCCGGAGCCCTGGGGCTTAGCGAGTGGCAGGAGGAGGCCTTGGTGGATGTTCAAGGGGCAATGGAGAGTCAGGGAACATCAGGTCCGTGGGCCCCACGGGCCCAGACCATCACACCATGTTTTTCTCTTTGCCGCAGGCCCAGTACTTCAGCCTCTGGGAAGGTGTCTAATGGAGCAGGGCAAGGGTGGCCTGGTGCTTCTGGCTCGCAAGAACTGAACACGGCCTAGGTAACGAGTCATGGAGGATGGAGGCCAGGGGAAGACCAACCAGCCAAAGCGAGCGCCTGCCTCCCCCGCTGCCCTGAGGCCCGCTGGGCAAGGGTTCTGCCTTGCACGTCTCCATCCCTTCCCCATTGTCTCTGCTCCCCAAGACCATCGTCTCCAAAACTCTGGTTTCCCTGGGCCTCCCGAGCCACCAGCCACCATCCTCCCCACCCTCCTCCACTTCTCCCTGTGTTGTTTATGTGAGGGTTCTTTCTGCACACTAAAGTCTCAGCATCAGTGGTTTAGAAGAGTTCCTCCGATCCTTTACTGAGGGCCTGTGCCCAGCGTCCAGTTTCCTGATTTCTCCGCTTGTGCTTTGCAGAATTCTCACCCGGGGCCAGTTGTGTGACTGGGTCTCAGGCCCTGCCCTGCCCCCTGCAGCAGAGGACTGTTTATTAAACCTTCAGGGTTTATGAACAGTCTTGGCTATGGCCTGAAAGCTGTCAGAAACCCTGGGAGCAGGGGTGGGGAACATCCGTTTGGACCAGTCTGAAACCACCCCCCTGCTGCCACTGGGGAAGAGCCATGGGGTGAAATGGTAGATGAGGGCTGTAATTACCCTTAATTCGGTTTATTGTTGAGCTCTGAAATCAACTCCCAGACTTAGGTGTTGGGAGCGGGGTTGGTTAGTTCCCAATACTTTTTGTTTTCTCTTGGCCTTACCCAAGATCAGGTTTTGTGGGCCCTGATCCCTAAAGGGGCGCTAGATGTCTTCGACCTGCTCCCTTTGAGAGCAGGTATCCTTCGGCACCCCCAGGATATCCATGGGTATCACTTTCTCTCTCTGCCCTGAGAATCCATTGCTAGTCTCTGGCCCTTCCTCAGCCTTTCTAGGTTGGAAGGGGTTTTGCAGGGGCCACAGGAGTTGAAGAGGAAGTAGCCCTGCGCACTGGGCCCATGCCCATGATCCAGCTCAGCCCCTAGCGTCTGCCCGCGTTCACCATGGCTGTGCTTGTGACTGTCTCTGTTTATTTGTCCCTCTCCTCTGTTCTGTCATGCCAAGTTAAGACTGGTTAAGGAGGAGAGAGACTCCCCCAAAATAAAGGCCCTTCCAGGCCAAGTGCCTCAGTTTGCAGACCGGAAGGGCAGCCCATCACTCCCTGGGCTTGTTGGAGGTCCTCACTGGGTCCCCAGAATGCTGTGAGCCGGTGTGTGGGCTCAGTCACTCAGGTGTGTCGGACTCCGACCCTATGGACTAGCTCACCAGGCTCCTCTGTCCATGGGAGTCTCCAGGCAAGAATACTGGAGTGGGTTGCCATTCCCTATTCCAGGGGATCTTCCCGACCCAGGGATCGAGCCCATGTCTCTTGCATCTCCTGCATTGGCAGGTGTGTTCTTTACCACTGCATCACCTGGGGAGCTGCTGGGAGTCGGGGGCATCTATAATTCAAAGGGCATGAGCTCACAGCAGGGCGCCAGGCACCATGCAGGTTGTCTCCCTGCCTTTGCCAGGTGAGAGGTGGAGAAGCTCTCTGCCAGGGAGGCTTGGAGGCGCAGGCAGCTTGCCTGGGAGTTCTGGTTTCTTTTCCTGGCCATGTCACAGGCCCCCTCAGCCAGGGCGCTGCTGAGGCCCCAGGAGCATCAGGTAGGCCTGAGATCCTCTGATAACAGAGTGGCGGCTGCGGGAAGCCACCTCCTCAGCCCCCTTCAGGGCGGCCCCGGCTCCTGACACTGCACATCCTGACGGTTAGTGCTCGGCTATTCAGTTTGCTCTGGAAACCTGGAAATCACCTTTGAAATTTCCCTTCTTTGTTCTCGCTGCCAAGGGAGGCCTAAGAAACTGAAGTGGGGATTTTTCCAAATTCTCGAAGCCGCCCCTGCTAGGCTCAGAGAGAGGGCTCGAGTGTCCAGCTCAGGACCCCGTCCTCTCCAGGCCGGGCTCTTGTGCACCGCCCCCTCCCCTCAAGCACACTCACCCCCGAGAGAGAAACAGACACCAAGGAGGGAGGAGGTGTGGGTGCCAGCTCAGGCCCTCCAGAGGCCCCACTGTAACCTGAGCAGAGGTGTGCACTCAGGTCACCCAAGGGCGTGTGGTATCCCTCGGGACGTGTAATGGGCCCTCTCTGGAACCGGCTTGGAGCCGACCAGATCTTCTAAAATCAGTCCAGGACCAGTGAAAGTCAGCCTCCTTGAGGCCAGAAATTCACAGTGATGCTGGCAGCTTCACCACTCACCCCTTCCAGATCCCTGAGCGCCTGGGAAAAGGCTGGGGGATATCCTGATGGAGGCCACTGGAAACGCAGCATCCGGGGCTGTGATGACGGATGCTTTCCTGCTTCCTTCGGTGATGGTGGCAGGGAGGGGCTGGAAGGGAAGGGCTTCCCAGGTGGACAGCTTTGATAACCCTCCTTCAGGAGGAAGTGGAGGGAGGAAGTCCTTTTCCTCTGTCCCCACTCACCTCGGTCCCCAGGCCCCCAGATCCCTGAAGGGTGGCTGACCCAGGCTGTTTCATTTCCCCGCTGTGGGTTGACTGCAGCTCCTGACTGCCTTGGAAGTTGGCCAAGCAGTGTGGACTAGAGAACCCTACCGTGAACCCTGGGCCCCGCTCCTGGCAAAAGGCAGCCTCTGGCGAGCTGGAGTTAAAAGGAAGGGGCACCATGGCGGGTGACCAAGACATGGGGACAAGGGGGGCCTAGCTATCTAGATAAGACTCCCAGATCTGTCTCTAGGGACCAGCATGAGCTGCCAGTAGGTCCTTAGGGAACCTGGCGGCCGAGGGGGAGGGGGGCGCGGCATTTAGCACATCTGCCTTTTCTTGGCCACAAGCAGTTAAACAAATGGGGTAAGTAAGAGGGACTGTCAAGGCCTAAGGTATGAATGCTGGGCCCCTTCCATAAGAGTGTGATCAGTCACTTAGTTGCACTGAAGTACAACTTTGCACTTCAGTCTGACTCTGCACGACCCCATGGACTGTAGCCTGCCAGCCTCCTCTGTCCATGGGATTTCTCAGGCAAGAATACTGGAGTGGGTTGCCATGCCCTCCTCCAGGGCATCTCCCTGACCCAGAGATCCAACCCGTATCTCCTGCATTGGCAGGCGGATTCTGTACCATCTGAGCCACCAGGGAAACCCTCATTTTAAAGTATGAATCACGAGCAAACAGTCATGCAGGAAACTTTATCCCCTGCCCACCCACCCACGGAAAAGGCGAGCACTGGAAAGGAAGAGAATCTAGCAGGAAATGAGCAAGGTAGAAAAGGGGAGCACACAAGGAGCGTTTGAAAGGGAAGAGCTCTGTGATAAGGAACCAAGAAGCCCGCCTTGAGCTACAGAAGACGTCCCTGCCAGTGAAACCAAACCCCTTCAGAGAGTTTCCACTGGGGCCAGTCTTGCAAGTGGGGCCAAGAGCTCAGGTCTTGGCCTGGTAATCCTCACACCTAGAGGTGAGGAAAGACAGCAGAAAACGAAGTGTCCGTGGCCTAAACATCAGGATATCCCATAACTTAGTGGAGAGATGGGATCAGGAGAAATAAAGCCTGATTTAACATTCTGACCTTGCTAGTTATCAGTGTGACTTTGGGCAGGCTATGCCTTTCTGCCACTCCTCTGATCTATAAAATGAGAGAAGCAGTACCTACTTTGTCAAGGGTGGTCATGAGGACAGAGTGAAGGCAGGTTCCAAAGTCTAAAGCACAGACCCAAATGTGAGCGTACCTGCCTATGGATTTACCTGCCCTTAAATTAAGGAAGCAGGGTCTAACTGGGACAACGGGGTCGCACATCTCCCACCCTGTCAACTAGAACAGAGCCTTCCCTGCCCACCCCTGCTGATTCACTGGCTCACCCCCTATCTCCAGTATCTCCAAGGCCTCAGCATTTTTTTTTTTTTTTCTTTTTCTGGTGCAAAGGAGCTGGGAGATGTGGCTGTGGCCAGTGCAGGAGAAGGGGCCTTTATGTATACCAGCAAAGACCCAATTGTTACTGAATCCAAACTGGGCTGCTTTTCCCAATTATCTCCACTACTCTTCTGGTCTCCACTTTTTCTGATGCCAAGTTTTAACCCAGAACAAAAGCTCCTGTCGGGACTGATTTATAATCCAGATCTGCTGACAAGGCCCTAAAGGGTCCCTCCCCTCCAGGGCTGCACCATGCTTAAAGTTACCACCCAAGCCACTGGGCTGCCAGTCTCTTCACCTCTGCCCTTTGTCCCTGACCAGGAGGTGGCACCTGTCTCCAGGTCCCAGTGGGGTGGCCTCCCTGGGGTTCCTCTGTTCACCTGCCCAGTTCAGAGGACTAACTAGCTGGCAAGGAGGACAGCCCAGCACCACCCAGGAGGCCAGAGCTACAAGGTACTTCTAGGAGCGGCTGTGGGCGGAGGCTCGAGTCCTTCTCCAGCGTGGCTCCCTTCAGTCCCTTTCATCTGAACATCAGGGCTCATGTCACTTGTTATTCAGCCTTCTAGCGGCACCAGGAGGAGTCATTTCCTGAGGGTAAGCTCAGCGCAACTGGAGTCGAGGGTGGTTTCACCCGGATCAGGACTAGGGGGTCGCTGAGCGGGTCCCTTCTGGAGCTTGAGAAACAAGAGACACAAGGTCTCGGGAGATTTGAGGCGGGGGCGGGGGGGGGGGGTGTCCGTCTTCCTGGCTGGTGAGGCCCGTTCCGGTCTGATCGCAGGGGTCAGTGGGAGTTAAAGGAAACAGAATCGGGGACCAAAAGACCACTCTGGTGCGCCCCAAAGAGAAGCCTGGGATACTCTCCAGGAGGTGGCCCGCCCGCCTTCTTTCCAGTAACCATAGCGTGGGGAGCCTTTTAGACCCCTTCCCGAACCGGGCTGCCCAGCCAGCACGGTTGGCTTTGGGGGACACTTCGGAAAAACCGGGTGAGTCCGACACCCGCCTTGCTAGGGCCCGATGTTCCTCCCCCGCCCCACCTCCCGGCGCGGTGGCGCAGATCTCTGCTGCTGGGCGCGGGGCGGCCTGGCACCGGGAAGGGCGGGGGTCCGAGCCCCCAGGCAGGGAACAGGGAGGCGTGCGGGTCGCAGCCCCCTCCGGGGCGGGCCTTCGCGTCCCGCCCCCGGCCTCCGACGACAGCCCCCACCCCGCCTGACGTCAGGGGGGAGGTGGCGGAGAGCCTCGGCAGCGGCGGAGAAAGAGCCGGCGCCCGCCGCGGTGGCGCGGGGAGCCCGAGCCCAGGGGCGCCGAGCCGAGCCGGGCCGAGGGGCGGTGGCAGAGGGACAGCGGAGCAGGGCGGGCAGGCGCGCGCGGGCGGGCGGTCGGCGGCGCGCGGGAAGAGGCGGACCGTGGTCGGAGCCGAACGCGAGGGCGGCGCCCAGAGATTCAAGCAGCGAAGAAGAGGTGAGTGAGGCCGGGGTTGCACGGAGCCAGAGCCAAGGGGCTCTCCGGGGCCGCCGCTTTGTCCCCAGACTCGAGCAGGGGACGCCGCACGCGCGAGGGACAGGGTCTGGGGGCGCAGGGAAGGGCGGCGGCGAGGACAGCTGTCCGCCCGAGCGCCTCCCTGCGCCCCCCGCGGGCTGCTTCGCGGGGGCTCGCGAGCGGGGCTAGCGTCGCCCGCAGCCCCAGGGTCCGGAGGCACGAACTGGCCATGGGGAATGGGGCTCAGGGTGCCGGGGGGGGGGGGTCCCTCGTACTATCCGGTCCACGCCCGCGATCTTTTCCAGGCCCCCGAACTGCCCCCGGCTCCCCCACCCCCGACGGAAAGTTTGGGGCGGGCTTGGACGGAGGCCGATGTTGTGAGATCGGATTTCCCTGCCGCGGCCCCCGGCCGCGCGCCCGCTCCGCTGGGGAGGCGGGCTGTCCTGGAAAGCCAGGCTCCGGAGCCGCGCCGCCCAGTCCCCGCTGGAGCGCTCGCCCTGCAGCTGCTGGGGCGCCGTCCGCAGCCCGCCGCTCGGGGTGGGCAAGGGTGGGGGTCGCGCCGCCGGGACCCCGCACCCCTCTACACACCTCCACCCCCCGGGGCTGCCCGTTTCCGCCGCCCAGGGAGGAGTAGTGCCGGCAGAGCCTCGGAGCGCGCTGCGGGGTCCGGCCTGGGCCTGGGGTAAGGAACCGAGGGAAGGCTGGGAGTGTGTTGGGGACGGGTTGGGGGGTGAACGCATCCCCGCCCCCCTTCCGCCCCCCGCCGCCCTTCCCGCGCTGGGGAACTGGGCCGACAGGGGGCGTCCGTCAGTCGGGCTCCGCCACGCTCCCAGAGCCTCCGCTTTGTTTGCATTCAAATCCCCGGAGCTGGGGGAGGGGAGAATCGAGGGGGAACCCAGGACGGGGTCCCAACTGGACCCTTTGCTTTGGGGTGAACAGATCCTCAGCTTCTGTGTCTCTGTGTCCTGGAGGGCCGAAGCAGTGGAAATTAATCCAGATGGCCTGCCCCGGCCGGGGTCCCGGCGCGATCCCTGAGTTGGGAAGGCTCATCAGACCCCGGGAGAGCGCAGCAGGCGCTGGCCCTGCTCCGGGCGCCCCCGCGGTTCAGGAGGAACCCCCCGACGCTCCCCACCAGGTCCTTACTTGCCCCTGCCCCCGCCTGAAAGCGCCGCAGGAAAGATCCCTGATGAGACCAGAGATCTGTCCCGCGGCCCCTCAGCCCGAGGGCTGGTGTCTCCTAGGAGGCTGTGCGTGGAACAGGATGAAGCCCCGGTCCTTTCCACGCCCATCCCATTCCACTTCCTGCCTGCCTTCTTGGGCAACAAAGGGGCCTCGGGAAGCAGGGGGCCCAGCTCCCGGCCCCACTTCAGCCCTGTGATGTGGAACGGGGTTTTGGGCTCTGCCCGGCTATTGTCTGCGCTGGGGGAGGGGAGAGGCTGGACCGCGACCCCCGCAGGCCTGATGCACCGAGTCCTCTCGGGGGCCTTTCCTACCGCCTGCCCCACTTACAGGTTCATCCCCTTTGGGCTGACTGGAGCCCCAGTAGGGCCAGGTCCTGATCGCAGAGGTTATTTTAAGAAGTCCTTCCAATCTGTCAGGCCCGAGTGGGGGAGGAGGAGGGTCCTCTCTTTATTTTCTTAAACAACTTCCTGTCGAGAAGTGGGGGAGGGCCGGAGGACCTTTGAGTGTCCACTCTTCCAGCTGACTCAGCTCTCCCCGCTCCCTCGGGGAGACCCCACGGTCCTTTGGAAGCTGTGGGGAGGGAGGCCAGGTGCGGGAGGACACTAGGTCGTGGCTCCCAGGGCTGGGGCAGTGGGGGGAGCCCTGGGAGGCCCGATCAGATCCTCTGTGCTGTCAGTGCCTCCTGGCACGGCTTGTGTGGGCCCCCTTCCGGTCTGTTTTCTCTGGCTATGATTCTGACCCTTTCTTTCCCCCAGCAGGGCAGCTGGCCTGGAGCTCGGCGCCCGGGCGTGTGCCATGGCCCCACACTGGGCCGTCTGGCTGCTGGTACTGGAGCTGTGGGGCCTGGGCCTTGGGGCTGAGGTGTGGTGGAACCTGGTACCCCGGAAGACGGTATCTTCTGGGGGTGAGTGTCTGAAGGCTGGGGAGCAGAAGGCCAGGAGGGACTGCTGGGGGAAGATGGGTGCTAAGTAATTGCCTTCTGGAACGTCTGGCTTCATTCTGCAGTTGGGCTCAAGGCCCTCATGTACGTGACACAGCTTTCTAAGAAATATGAGTGGCTCTAGGAACCCAGAACTGGTCGTCTAGGCCAGGATCCGGGGTGGCCCTCCTTACGCTTAGGACCTGGCTGCCTTGTTATCCAAGAGTGATCATTCTTCACCTCTCTCCCCACATCTCACTTCTGGAATTATCCCTAGCACTGAGAGCCTAAAGAGAGAAACCTGAGCCGAGATAAGCACGAAGCAAAGGGTGTTACTGCCCGCTCCCAAGTCTTCAAGCTCTGTGCCCCCAGGAGCCCCCTTAGCAACCCTGATATGATAGACTCCCCCTTCTGCTGACCTGATACGCGTGCCATCTGATGGCCCTGGGTGGGGTGTGTGTGTGCACATGCTCCTGTGGGGGAGGGGGTCAGTGGGCCTGACAGCCCTTCTGTGCACACACACCTGGATGCAGAGGTGATGTCAGGTGTTTGTATCATCCGTGCGCTCTGGGGACCTGGGATGAGCTCACCTCCCACAGGCTCCTCGGTGCTAACGACGCCCTCCCTTGCCGGTCTGTGTCTGGGCCCATCGTTGGCTCCAAACACTAAGGGTGGTTTAGGGGGACCCTGAGGACAGTCCAGCAGCTGTTTTGGGGGTTGACGTGGGAATCCTGTGGCTACATGAATGTCGTGGCACCCTGCTCGACGGATGGCAACAGGTCTCCCCAGCCCCAGGCTGCAGCACTATCCTGGTCCCCAGCCTCTGGTTTCCCCCGCCCTCCCTGCCCTGGTCTCCCAGCCCGATTCCGTCTCCACATCCCATGGCCGGCTCTGCTCGTACCCTTAGCAGCCTGCATTTGGGACCCACAGGAGGGAAGGTTCTCTAAGACAAGGAACGCTCTCAACTTCCGTCCATCCTGCCCAGCTGGATCAGGAGCCAGGGCAAGGCTGGACCCTGGTGGGGGCAGTGGGCAACAGAGCAGAGAAGGAAGTGGGGGCGGGATGGGGAGGTGGCTACTGACCCTGAGAGTGAGAGCCATCAGTCTGATGGCTTCCTCTGGCCGGAAGCTGTGGCTGAGATATCCTTCCTTCCTCCTCTCCAGCCCAGATTTGCCTCCCTGGGTGGGGAAAGCCAGGGAGCCCTGGGTGGAGCTGTCAGAGTCAAAAGCCTATTCAGAAAATGCCCTTTATTGCTGGTCAGAGGAGCTTGGCTGGCATCTGCTTGTGGGGTGCTGGCTGTAATGTGCGGTGACCACACTGGTCAGAGGAGGGCTAATTCTGGGGGAGAGGGGATGCTTGGAGTCCCGGGAAGGTCCACTCACCCCAGCCCTGGTCACTCCGGCCTTGTTCCTGCAGAGCTGGCCACGGTGGTGCGGCGCTTCTCCCAGACGGGCATCCAGGACTTCCTGACGCTGACCCTGACTGAGCAGACGGGGCTCCTGTACGTCGGGGCCCGGGAGGCCCTGTTTGCCTTCAGCGTGGAGGCTCTGGAGCTGCAGGGAGTGGTGAGAGGTGGGGGAGCGGGAGGCACATGGGGGTGAGAGAGGAAGGACCTGGGGGCTTCGCTTGGACAGGCTGTCCCCTGGGCTTGGCCGCCCCCACCCCATCCTCCCCGGTGAGCATGTCGCTTCGCTCACGAGTCTGCAGTACTCGCTGGGACCGCTGCGCTGGGGGAGCGGGGGCCCTGGTCCTCTCTGGAATAAGCTCCCAGAGAGTGGGGACAGTGTCTTCTCACTTGGGGTCCCCATGTTGCTGCCACGAGCCGCGCTGATGACACATGCTTGGTGTGTACCTGCAGCGATGCTGACGCGTTCCCTCCCTGTCCTCAGATCTCATGGGAGGCGCCAGTGGAGAAGAAGGCTGAGTGTATCCAGAAAGGGAAGAGTAACCAGGTCGGCTCTCTGGGACCTGCTGGCGGGCAGGGGGTGCATGATGCACGCTCTTTCTGCTCCGTCCCAGTGCTGGTCTGGGTCCTGGGGTCCCTGTGTTCCAGGCACTCAGACTAACAGATGCCTCTCTGTCCCCAGACGGAGTGTTTCAATTTCATCCGCTTCCTGCAGCCATATAACACATCCCACCTGTACGTGTGCGGTACCTATGCCTTCCAGCCCAAGTGCACCTACATTGTGAGTGCTGCTCCTCTCCCCCAGCCCCCACGCCTGTCCCTGTTGCATTCTCACGGCCTTGTCCCCACCCCTAGGACATGCTCACCTTCACCCTGGAGCGGAGTGAGTTTGAGGATGGCAAGGGCAAGTGCCCCTATGACCCGGCCAAGGGCCACACCGGCCTCCTTGTGGGTGAGTGGCTGTCGCATTGCAGGTTGGGGGTGCCCAGGACTTGTTCCCACTCTGGGACCACGTGGCCTGAGTGTCTGCACCTCGCCTCTGCATGGGCTGACCCCGTGTCTCCTGTAGACGGTGAGCTGTACTCGGCCACGCTCAACAATTTCCTGGGCACGGAGCCAGTCATCCTGCGGAACATGGGGCCCCATCACGCCATGAAGACCGAGTACCTGGCCTTCTGGCTCAACGGTGAGACCTGAGAAGCCAGCTGGGTGTGGGAGGCACCTGGAGGGCCCGATGTCTGGGCTGACACACCCCCCCTTCCCCCCAGAGCCTCACTTCGTGGGCTCCGCCTACGTCCCGGAGAGCGTGGGCAGCTACACGGGGGACGACGACAAAGTGTACTTCTTCTTCAGCGAGCGCGCTGTGGAGTACGACTGCTACGCCGAGCAGGTGGTGGCCCGCGTGGCCCGCGTCTGCAAGGTACAGACCGCCGGGGCGGGCGGCCCTGTGTGCCCGGCAGCCCAGCAGGGCTGACCGGCCGTGGCGTCCCCTTGCTGTTTGCCAGGGCGACGTGGGGGGCGCGCGGACGCTGCAGAGGAAGTGGACCACGTTTCTGAAGGCACGGCTGGTGTGCTCCGCGCCCGACTGGCAGCTCTACTTCAACCGGCTGCAGGCGCTACACACGCTCCAGGATGCCTCCTGGCACAACACCACCTTCTTCGGGGTTTTTCGGGCGCGGTGGTGAGTTGGCTAGGAGCCCTTGGGGGTGGGGAGGAGCGGGTCTGTGGGTTAGGGATGGTTGATGGGGCAGGCCTCTGGGGGAGGTCCTGGGGGTCCAGGATGATGTTGGGCTCCCGCCCTTTTCACCACCCCTCCGTGAGAGGTGCCCCCAGTGGTGCTTTGAGCTGCCACCACATCACACGTGGCCATGGCCTTCTTGTGCCTGTGGGCCCTCCCTTTCTGCTGCACGCCCTGAGCTGTGGGCACCCCAGCTCTGACCCTTGGGGTCCCTCCCTTGCTGTGACAGGGGCGACATGGACCTGTCAGCAGTGTGCGAGTACCAGTTGGAGGAGATCCAGAAGGTGTTCGAGGGGCCCTACAAGGAGTACCACGAGCAGGCCCAGAAGTGGGGCCGCTACACTGACCCTGTCCCTAGCCCGCGGCCCGGATCGGTGAGTTGTCCCAGGCGGGGATGCGAGCACGTTCTCCGCTCTGGTGCCTTGCCCTCTGGGCTGACAGCTGCCCCCCAAACCCTGCCCACCCCCCCAGTGCATCAACAACTGGCACCGGCGCCACGGCTACACCAGCTCCCTGGAGCTGCCGGACAACATCCTCAACTTCATCAAGAAGCACCCGCTGATGGAGGAGCAGGTGCGGCCTCGCTGGGGCCGCCCCCTGCTGGTGAAGAAGAACGCCAACCTCACCCACCTGGTGGCGGACCGCGTCACGGGGCTCGATGGGGCCACCTACACCGTGCTGTTCATCGGCACAGGTGGGTACGGGCGTGGCAGCTGGGGGCTAGGCGAAGGCCTGTGTGCCCGAAGCAGGGAGATCCAGAGACAGCCCCACCCCGGGACCCTCCTGCCCTTTTCTTGACACCTGTTCCCCCCAACCCCTGCAGGAGACGGCTGGCTTCTCAAGGCCGTGAGCCTGGGGCCCTGGGTTCACCTGATTGAGGAGCTGCAGCTGTTTGACCAGGAGCCTGTGGAGAGCCTGGTCCTGTCCCGGAGCAAGGTAGCCATCAGGCCCCACCCACCGTGTCCCCGCATGGCCCCCAGTCGTGTGCCTGGCCAGTCCAGGGGCGGGGAGATGCCCAAGAGGGAAGCGAGAACGCTCGTGGAATCTGCACTCTGCGGGCGCCCTATCTTCTATACAGCCTGGTCCTGACGGCGCTTGTCAGCTGTTTTTGGGCCCCTTGAGGGGACTGTGCCGCCGCCCACCCGGCCTTGTGCCACTGTGGCTCCTGACGCCCGTGTGATGCCTCCTTGCCTGCCAGCCCCGGCCCCCAGCGTAGTCAGCAGTTCCCTGAAGTGCCACTCGAAGCTTCCCTCCCCCATCCACTCTTTTCCCGCGTGTCTGTGGCACTTTCACATGCTTGGCTTTTCCCAACTCTGGAGGCTCGGGTTGTTCCCCAGAACGTGGAACCATGGCAGAAAGAAAGCCTGTAGTTGCAGAAACACACAGATTGGCGATCTCCATTGAAACAGAGGAAAATGCCTTCTGCTTTGCTGGTGCTATTGTGAGGCTGACGGGATCTGCGGAAACGGAACTTCCTGCTCTATTTATACTACTCTGGAGCCGTGCGTGTGTGAGAGAGAGAGAGTGTATGTGAGAGTGAGTGTGTGTGAGTGTAAGAGTATGTGTGTGCGCTTGTGTGTGGGGGGACTGTGAGTGTGTGTGAGTGGGTTTGTGTGAGTGTGAGAATGTGTGTACATGGGTGTGAGTGAGCAGGCACAAGGATACTTCTCAGCCTCCCAGGTCTGCTGTTTGTTTCTAACAAGGTCACGGCTGTAAGGGGCTTAGGATTGCTCCTGGCTTATAGTAAGCCCTCCGTGCCTTCCCAGCCCTCAGATTTCCCGCTTTGGGACGCGAGCACAGCCCACTTCCTGCTTTGGGCCCCGGCGCCCTGGCAGTCATCCGAGCCCCCGCCCGGGCCGTGTCCGGACCTGGCTCAGTCTCCCTCCTGTGCTTCTCTGGCAGAAGCTGCTCTTCGCGGGCTCCCGCTCCCAGCTGGTGCAGCTGCCCCCAGCCGACTGCATGAAGTACCGCTCCTGTGCCGACTGTGTGCTCGCCCGGGACCCCTACTGTGCCTGGAACGCCAACAGCAGCCGCTGCGTGGCTGTGGGCGGTCACTCCGGGTGAGGGGGGCTTCTGCGTGTGCGGGGACCAGCGGGGAGAGGAGGGTGGCAGGACCTGGGACGCTGATGGATCCCTCTCCCCCCACCAGGTCCCTGCTGATCCAGCACGTGACGGTCTCGGATACCTCAAGCATCTGTAATTTCCGGGGCAGTAAGAAAGGTGAGCTGTTGTCTTAGTCCTCCTTGTAGGGTGTACGGGCCTCGGGGGACCAGAACCGGGGTGTCATTGTCCCCCCTTGGCCTGGGCGTCTTGCACCCACTGACTCTCATTTTCTCTGCCGCTACAGTCAGGCTCACACCCAAAAACATCACGGTGGTGGCAGGCACAGACCTGGTGCTGCCCTGCCGTCTCTCCTCCAACCTCGCCCACGCCCGCTGGACCTTCGGGGGCCGTGACCTGCCCGCGGAGCAGCCTGGCTCCTTCCTCTACGATGCCCGGCTGCAGGCCCTGGTGGTGATGGCTGCCCAACCCCGCCACGCCGGCGCCTACCACTGCTTCTCGGAGGAGCAGGGGGCCCGGCTGGCTGCCGAGGGCTACCTCGTGGCGGTGGTGGCGGGCCCATCGGTGACGCTGGAGGCCCGGGCCCCGCTGGAGAACCTGGGGCTGGTGTGGCTGGCTGTGGTGGCCCTGGGCGCCGTGTGCCTGGTGCTGCTGCTGCTGGTTCTGTCCCTGCGCCGGCGGCTGCGCGAGGAGCTGGAGAAAGGTGCCAAGGCGGCCGAGAGGACCCTGGTGTACCCGCTGGAGCTGCCCAAGGAGCCCACCAGCACCCCCTTCCGGCCTGGCCCTGAGACAGACGAGAAGCTCTGGGACCCTGTGGGCTACTACTACTCAGATGGCTCTCTCAAGATCGTGCCTGGCCACGCCCGGTGCCAGCCCGGCGGTGGGCCCCCCTCGCCGCCCCCCGGCATCCCCGGCCAGCCCCTGCCTTCTCCGACACGGCTCCACCTGGGAGGTGGCCGGAACTCCAATGCCAATGGCTACGTGCGTCTCCAGCTGGGAGGGGAGGACCGCGGCGGCCTCGGGCATCCTCTGCCCGAGCTTGCCGACGAACTGAGGCGTAAACTGCAGCAGCGCCAGCCGCTGCCGGACTCCAACCCCGAGGAGTCCTCAGTATGAGGGGCCCTCGGGCGGCAGCCTGGGAGGCATGGCTCCCTACGTTTTGCACAGGCACCAGCTACCTCAGGGACATGGCGTGGGCAACCTGCTCTGCCCGGCACCGCCCGGCCATGAGGACCTGCTCTGCCAGCACGGGCACTGCCACTTGGTGTGGCTTACCAGGGCACCAGCCTTGCAGAGGGCACCTTCCTCCTCTGTGAGGCTGTGGATCACAGATGCGTGGGACCCCAACAGCCAAAACTTTTCAAGGCAGAAGTTGCAGATGTGGGTGTGTTTGTGTACATATGTGTGTGAATGCAGATGTGTGCACATATGTATGTACATACGTGTGCGTGTGTGTGCGTGCGTGTGCGCGTGTGTGAGATGCAGTCTTCCTGTTTCTGTCAAGTCTTCCCTTGGCCTGGGGTCCTCCTGGTGGGTCATTGGAGCTATGAAGGGGAAGGGGACGCATCACTTTGCCTCTCCTGCCCCCACCTGTCCCCAGTAGGGGGCAGCCGTGTACATATGGGGGTGGGTTGGGCAGGGTGCTGTGCCCCTTTGGGGGAGTCAGGGCTCTGGGGTGGGGCCTGGTCCTGCTCCCAGGGCTACGAATGTTTTCAGGGTTGGGGGGAGGGAGATGCAGCCTCCTGTGTGTTTGGGGGGAAGGGTTGGGAGGGGCCTCCCACTTGGCCCTGGGGTTCAGTGGTATTTTATACTTGTCCTCCCTGGCAGGGCTGGGAAAGGTTGTGTGTGGGGGGAGGGGGTGGGAGGCGAGAGGGGTGGACATGCTGTGGATCTGGCATATCCTCTCCCAGCCCTAGGAGGAGGGCTCCCAGCAGTGTAACTTATTGTGTCCCCGCGTATTTATTTGTTGTAAATATTTGAGTATTTTTATATTGACAAATAAAATGGAGAAAATGAAACCGTTCTTGTCATGGAGATAAGACACTTGGGCTGAAACCTGGATGCCAAGAAGGAGGCTCCCTATGGGCTGAGTGGGGCTGGACCAGCCTCATCCAGTCCGCCCTTCAGCGGCCCCCCTCCTGCTTGTGCCCCTCTAGAGCGGGGTCCAGAGGCCAGGCTCCAGTGTTTTCCCACAGTGGTGGGTCGGCTGGGAACCAGACCAGGGCCACAGCCTCTGGGGAGCCAACCGTGGCTTCTGGCCAAAGGGAGAAGTCGGGGCTTGGGGGATAGAAGCAGTAGAGGGGGAGGGGGCTGGCTTCCCAGCACTCTGGGAAGGGAAAACGGGAGTGGGGGCTGTGGAGAGGAACATCCTAGAAGCAGCTTAAACTTGTGTGGACTGGCTCATGTGAGGATGGGGCTCCCCGCCACTTTAAGAGGAGAATGATTACTTGCAGCCTTTCCCTCCAGGAATGTTAGTCTTGAATGTTTCAGATAACCATGCAGTGTGGGACTTCCTCCACTGCCACAGGTAGGCACCAAGCCCCTTTGCTATAGGAAGGAGCCTGTCCAGGGCCAAGATATTTTTAAGAAAACCAGGACCTAGCCTGGCTTCTATAATTCACGCCCACACACAGGCAGTGGAAATGAAGAGTCCTCTGTACCCTTGACCGGTCTGAGGGGCCTGCTGCGGCTGGAACAAGCTGCTGCGGTGTCCTGCTGTAACAGAGGCCTGACATGTGCTGATTTGAGCAGCTAGCTTCCTGCACGGTCAGTAACCCACAGCCGAAGGAAGTTGATTCAGTAAATTAGGTGTCCACTGCGGAGTGACGGTTCCAGTTTCTTTTCCCTGCCCCCCGAGCCGCTACCCCGGGCCTACTTGAAGGTGGTTTCAGGAGCCAATACAAGTTCTGACCATCTGCCTCCCATGGCGTTCCAAGAAGTGGGCAGCAGAAGGAAGTGGGCAGAAGAGGAAGGAGGGGGTCTTGGCCTTTCAACTGGTCACTGCGCGGCCGTAAGGACCCATCAATCTGAGCCCGAGATGGTGGGGGAAATAGGTGGGGAAGGGCCTTGGGGCCCGCCTGGTGACCCCTGACCCTGGGGATCCCGGTGGGACCAGGAGAACCTGGAGAGGGGCACATACAAGGCCGGCTGCCCTCCCCAAGCGTCGGTCCTGCGTCTCAGCGGGCGCGCCCGGGCCTCCGCTTAGCCTGGGATGCCCTCTCGTGGCCGCTTCGGGCCGGCGCGGCACAGCGCCGCAGGTCCCGCCCTGCCGTCGCGATTGGCTCCCGGGCCCAGACTCAGACGCTTGATTGGTCGGCCCCGTGGTTCGTGCGGACGCCGAATGGTCAGACCGGGCGGTACGCCGAGACCGCGCCCAGGCTGGCCCGTGGCGGTGCCCGCGCCCGGCAGCCGGTGGGCGGGCGCTGAGAGCGACATGGCGGCGCCGCGGCCCTGCGCGGATGGCCCCTGCTGCTCCCACCCCAGCGCGGCGCCCGGCATGCAGCAGACGCTGGACGAGATGGACTTCGAGAGGGGTGAGGGGGCGCGCGGCTCTGCCGGCCCGGCGCCTCCCGGCGTCCGCAGGCCCCCGGGGCCAAGGAGGTGGCCGTGAACCGGGATCCCTGGAGCGAAGCGGCCGGGGTGGGGGTGGGAGCGGGTCTGGTCGGAGCGCGGGCCGGCTGTGGGCTCGCAGCTCCCGCGTAATGAGAGCCCGCCGGGGACCTGGCGCGCGCTTGGCAATAGAAACGCCGGCTCGTCTGCAGGTCGAGAAACAGGCATTGGCTTCGGTAACTTTCCGCAGTGGTGCGGCGGGATCCGACTCTCCACCTGGTGCGACCCCGGGACACCCAGGCCCGCTCCGGGGTCTGAGAGGGACCGGGCGGCAGAGTCTGCTTCCAGGGTATTGCACCCACCCCGAGGGTATGGAGCTTCAGACCAGGGGGCTGCGCTGTTCCGGGCTGTTTGTCGGCACTGCAGGTGTCATCCTTACGTGTGCGTCAAGCGGGGTAACTCCTTTGCCCCAGATTGTCCATGGTGCCCGCAGCTGTGTGCGCAGAGCCTTGCTCTGTCTGGTTCCCCAGCACCCGCACGGCCTGCCACCTTTGACCCCGACTCTGCTCAGGCCTTCCAGCCAGAGTCCCTGAGATGTGTGTAGGGTTCCGAGGACTCTGAGGATTCCACAGATTAGATGTCTGCTCACCACTTTGCCTGTGGTTTTCACTTGGGGCTGACACCTGACAGTGTTCGGTTGTGACTGTATATTCAAGCATCTTAAATAGTACTTTATCCAACACTGGTGTGTTTGAAGTGGGGAAGAAGGGAAGTTGTGTCTGGCCAGTCTCCTGTCCTGGTTAGACACGCCCCTGGTCTGTCTTGCTCCAGCGCCCCTCAGTGCACAGCTCAGAGGAGGTGCTCAGTTCACATTTGTTGAGCAGACGAATTCCCATTTGGTAGATGAGAAGACTGAGGTCGAGAGGTAAAGGAAGTGCTAGAAGCCCCCAGTCCGTGAACATTATTCAGTGCTTGGGTTCTGCCTCTGCAGGAATCTGGTCAGCAGCCCTGAACGGAGACCTGGGCCGAGTGAAGTATTTAATCCAAAAGGCAGTGGACCCCAGCCAGCCTGACTCCGCAGGCTACACGGCTCTAGTGAGTTGGGGAGGAGCCTCAGCTCTGGGTTCCTGTTCTCTGGGCGGGGATGGTGTTTGCCTTCTGTCTTCTCCCACTCTTTCTTCTCTCCCAGCAGGGTTTCTGTTTAAGCATCTTATGACCCTGGTTTTTTTTTAATTAGCCGAGGTGCTTTTCACTGATTGTTTAACATCATTTTCATAACGGTAAAGAATCCACCTGCCAATGCAGGAGACGTGAGAGACCTGTGTTCCATCCCTGGGTCGGGAAGATCCCTTGGAGAAGGGAATGGCAACCCACTCCAGTATTCTTGCCTGGAAAATCCCATGGATAGAGGAGCCTCTTGGGTTACAGTCCATAGGGTCGCAAAGAGTCAGACACAACTGAGCGCCTAACACTTTCACTCTTCACTTTCATAATGATGCTGTGAGATAGGAGTGGTAATTACTGAGACTCCCCAGCAACCCAGTGGTTAAGATTTCACCTTCCCATGCAGGAGCACGGGTTCTACCCCTGATTGGGGAACCAAGATCCCACATTCCTGGGAACTGCTGAGCCCGAGTGCCTCAAGGAAAGATTCCGCATGCCGCGACTAAGACCTGACACACCCCAAAATAAACAAACATATTTTTAAAAGGAATGGTTATTATTCCCACTTTCCAGTGGCTGAATCTGAAGCTAGGCATGCAGGCTCGCCCTGGTCACCCAGCTGCCAGAGGGGGCTCCGGCCGCCGCTGTGGCCCTCGCCCAGGGTTCTGCCTCCTGACCCCGGCTCTGTTCACCGCAGCACTACGCCAGCCGCAATGGGCACTACGCCGTGTGCCAGTTCCTGCTGGAGAGTGGGGCCAAGTGTGACGCCCAGACCCACGGGGGAGCCACCGCCCTGCACCGCGCCAGCTACTGCGGGCACACGGACATTGCCCGGCTCCTGCTCTCGCACGGCTCCAACCCCAGGCTGGTGGACGCCGACGGCATGACCAGTCTGCACAAGGTGCGTGGCCGCTCAGAAGTCTCACAGGCCGCGAGAACCTGTCTCTTGTCATGGTAAAACCTAGAACATGGGAACTCTCCGGCTGTCCAGTGTTCAGGACGTGGCACTCTCACTGCTTGGGCCCAGGCTCCATCCCTGGTCAGAGAACTAAGACCTCACAGGCCACACGGCACAGCCAAAAATAAAAAAGGTATAACATGTTCATGGCAGGAAACATGGGGAGAACAGCAAAGCGTAAAGTAGAAAATTGGAATCATTTGTAATCTCAGTGCTCGCCTATCATCACTTGAGGATTAACATATAATTTTCCAGCCAGTTTCCTGTGCACGTAAATTAGTACAAAACATAAGGTGTCATTTTCTTTCTTTTAGTGATGCATCCTCAATGCTTTTTTCACGTAGGTTTTGAAACTTGTACCTACCCTTGCCTGTCCTTCTAGTCCACTTTCCACACTGTGACCAGAGTGATCATTTAATTAAAAGTTTTCTGCCTAGAAACACGTACCCACAGTGAACAGCTTGAGGAGCACAGAATACCTGCTCTGGACACAAATTTCGCTCCCCGGCCCCCTTCCCAGCAGCTCAGTCTTCTGGGTCACTTTATTGACTGGGGGGATTTTCTGCAGAAATTAACACCTGTGGCTGGCGATTTTTCTTTTGGCCAAAAATTAATTCTGTTATTTCACCAACACTTTGCAAGTTATTGGGCTTCCCAGGTGGGGCAGTGGTCAAGAATTCGTCTGCCAAGGCAAGAGATGTGGGTTTGGTCCTGGATCGGGAAGATTCCCCTGGAGGAGAAAATGACAACCCACGCCAGTATTCTTGTCTGGGAAATCCCGTGGACAGAGGAGCCTGGCGGCCCACAGTCCATGGCGTTGCACAGAGTCGGATGTGACTGAGCACACGCGTTGTGGGTTATTACATTCAGCAGTTACCACCGGACACACCTGTAAAGGCTTCTGATTTTTGTGACACGTTGTCTTCAGTCCACTTTGCTGTAGAAGCAAAGGAGCATTCTGTCTTTTTGTTGGTCTAACATTCGTATCGTCTGAATCAGAACTTTATTCTGGAGAACTAGCATCTTCTTAGACACTAGCATATGTGTCACTTGGAGGATTGGAGAAAGTATCTTCATAAAATTCACCAAAAAATTCTTCACTCAAAATTTCTCGATGCATCATTTTTGAAAATTTTACATTTATAGCATATACAGCGTTGGGACAGGAACCTAATGGAGCAAAATGTAAATGATGCCGACGGTTATGTTATATAATGAACCCTGATCAGTTTTAACTCCAGCAGTGCACAATGAGTTAACTGTATCACTGTCTGAAAACGTATTGATATGTCTCTGGTCAGTCATGTGTTAGGGCGTCCCCTTTTGCCAATTTCTTGTTTATCTTTGAAAGGCAGTTGATGCGTCTGTAAGGCCTGTGTGTATAATCTGATCCTCTCTTAGCCCACTTGATCTTCTCCCAGAGCCATGGTTTAAAGCGCAGTTCAGACCACACCATGCCTTCGAGTCTTCTGAAGGCTTGCTTCTACCAAGTCCTTAAGCTGGTTAACAGGCCTTTGGGGTTGGCCCCTGCCTGCCTGTCGGCTTGTCCTGAGCTCCTTCCCGGCCCCTTGCCTGTTATGCTCAGGCCCCGCTTGTTGTCTTCAGTTTCTTTCTTTCTTTTTCTTTTAAGTAATTGTATTTATTTGGTTATTTTTGGCTGTGCTGTGTGGGCTTTTCTCTAGTTGCAGCAAGCAGGAGCTCCTCTTCATTGTAGTGAGCGGCTTCTCATTGCAGTGGCTTCTCTAGTTCTGGAAGACAGGCTGTAGAGATGTAGGCTTCGGTGGTTGCCGCTCCCAGCTTCAGACCACAGCTCCAGTCATGGGCCACGGGCTTAGTTGCTCCTCGGCATCTGGGATCTTCCCAGATGAACCCGTGTCTCCTGTGTTGGCAGCAGATTGTTTACCACTGAGTCACCAGGGAAGCCCCCGTCTCCCGTCTCTAGAACCCACTTCTGTATCCCTTGCAAGCCACAGGCAGCGGCTCCTGCTGTCCGGAGGCCTCTCCTCTCCCTTTGCCCTCTGGCTTGTGTCTGTTCTTTCTGGACCATCACACGCTCAGAGACCTTCCTCTTCCTTGCGGAGGGCAGCTCCCCCACCCGGATGCCCAGAGCACCCTGCACCTGCCTCCTGCCTCCTCCCTCTTGGAGCCCCCTCTCCATGATCTCTGCCTCTCTCACTGGGGCGGCTGGAGTTGGCCTTGTTTCCTCTTGCAGCCGGAGCACCAGGCTCAGATGCTGAGAGACCAGCTGGGGGCCCTTTTGTGTGGAGACCCTTGCCGGTTGGAGAGGCAGATTGCTCATTTCCCAGTGGTCTGAACCGGTGTTGCTCGAGTGTTTCACCACCACAGCGCCTGCGATGAGTGTTGACAGGTAGGACACTCCCGGGGACAGACCAGCTGCTTTCACCCACGGCTTGCAGCATTCTCGAGAAATTCAGAGAGCAAGTACGTGTGAGGAATCTGAATCACCCGGCCCTTCCTTCCAGCCTCCCTCCCTCCCTCCCTCCCTCCCTCCCTTCTGCAAATGTTGGCACCTTGGTTTTTTTTTTTTGCTAAAAATTACTTGGAATTCATCTCACAACTGCTCATAACTCACCTGCCTGAATTGAAGCAATAATATTCAGAACCCTGGGTCTGTCCTCATCAAGATATTTATGCCTAGTAAAGATTTAGATTGAAATTTGAGATGCTGTTGGGTACTAATATTTGATATCCTTCAGGAGCCCTTGTCTGTTGGAAGAAGCGGGGAATAGAGTGATATAGCTATTGAGAGCTCGAACTTTGGGGTCAGACAGACCTGACTTAGAATTCCCCAGGCTGCTACGCTAGCTCTGTGACCTTGGACAAGTTACTCAATTTTTATAAGCCTCAGTTTCTTCATCTATAAAATAGAAACAATAGTATTTCTTACCTCTGATGGTTATTGGAGACATTGAGTAAGATAATCTGTGTAAGTCACCTAACTCTGTTCTTTTTTGGAGGATGTGGGTTAGAATTAACATCTGAACTGTTTATCTCAGAGGGAGGAGGAGAAACCTGGGTAGTAGACCTATTTCTCTCTGCTCATCTGAAAGTTCCCCAGGACAAGGGCCATGTCTGATGTTCTTGTGCCCATGGTGCCCCCTCTAGACAATACACATGTTTGTATAGATGCTGTTCTTTATTTTTTTTAATCTTACCATTTTTGGCGTGTGCTGGGTCTTTGTTGCTGTGTATGGGCTTTCTCTAGTTGTAGCGAGTGGAGGCTACTCTAGTGCGGTGCACAGGCTTCTCGTTGCAGAGCGTGGCTCTAGGTATGTGGGCTCAGTTGTCCTGTGGCATGTGGGATATCCTGGACCAGGGATTAAGCCTGTGTCCCCTGCATTGGCGGGCAGATTCTCAGCCACTGGACCACTGAGGTTGTGGTCCACTGTACTTGTTCTTTCTTTTTTCCCCTCTTTGGCTGCACCTGGCAGCATGTAGGATCTTGGTTCCTTGCCAGATCCCTGTGGCACGTGGAATTTTTCTGGACCAGGGATTGAACCTGCACCCTCTGCAGTGTAAGTGCAGAGTCTTAACCACTGGATGCCAGGGACGTCCTCTGTACTTGTCGTTAATGTGCAGGCTTCAGCAAAGAAGCATGGCCCCTGAGCAAAGGGCGCAGGAGGGAAAGCTCAAGCCGACTGCCCGAGCGGCACCAGGGCGCCCCACCGCCCTGCACACGCATCATTGGCCAGAGTCAAGGGAAATCTGCTCAGCCAGCCAGCAAGACCTGTTTTAGGACCTAAAGAGCCCCAGACGTAGAGCAAGAAAGAGCGGGGCGCAGTGGGGTTCAGCTTTTGATCGGGCTCCTCTCCCCGCAGGCTGCCGAGAAGGGTCACGTGGACATCTGCTCCCTCCTGCTGCAGCACAGCCCAGCCCTGAAGGCCGTGCGGGACCGGAAGTCCCGGCTCGCCTGCGACCTGCTGCCTGGCAACAGCGACCTGCGGGACCTGCTGGCCAGCTGAGTCGCCGCCTCCTGTCTCAGCAGCGCACTGAGGACTCGGACAGCTCTCCCAGCCCCCGCCTGGACAGCACCTGAGCCGCAGGGTGAGAGCCTGAGGCCGAAGGACCGGCAGAGCCACGTTCTGACCCCTCGAAGCGAGGGAATTCAGCTTGCGGGGGCTGCCAGGGTTGTCGCCTGGACAGATGATCGTATTCTAAATTAGCTCGTGTGGAAACATCTATCCATTTAGAAAAAATAAAGTTACAGCCTTACCTCATCCCCTGCACAAAAATAAATTTGGAGTTAAGACCCAAATCTGAAAATATAAATCTATGTAAGCATGAGAAGAAGCTATGGAATACGGGACACATGAACAGCTGCTTTGTAGCCAGGCGACCTCGGTACAAGTCACGGTACCTGCTGTATCCCGTGTCTCCATCGCTCAGGTAGGAGTGACTGTGGTGGGGTCCCTGTGGGGATGAGACAAGTGAAGATCTGAGGAGCACTGAGGGGGCGCCCAGAGCCTTGCAGACAGCATTTGAGCTCCCACCTCCCGAAAACCTGACCCGCACCTGCATCTATACCATAATTCCATTCATGTTAACTGTCTGAGAGACTGCTGCTGCTAAGTTGCTTCAGTCGTGTCCGACTCTGTGCGACCCCAGAGACGGCAGCCCACCGGGCTCCCCCGTCCCTGGGATTCTCCAGGCAAGAACACTGGAGTGGGTTGCCATTTCCTTCTCCAACGCATGAAAGTGAAAAGTGAAAGTGAAGTCGCTCAGTCCTGTCCGACCCTCAGCAACCCCATGGACTGCAGCGCACCAGGCTCCTCCATCCATGGGGTTTTCCAGGCAAGAGCGCTGGAGTGGGGTGCCATCGCCTTCTCCGTCTGAGACTACAAGGTGCTGTTGTTTTATGTTGCATTCATTGCTAATTGCCAGTGAGGTTGAATGCCTGTCTTCTGTGACCTGTTCAAACTTAAATTTTAAAATTAAAAAAATTTTTTCCTGGATTCATAGGAGTCACTTATGTATTTTGGACATTGATCCTTTGTTTTGTATATGTATATCCATATATATCTTTTTCATGCTGTCTCTTGTCTTAACTGTGTTCGTTGTTACCTGTTTATGAAAATTGGTACAGTGGATGGCAGTTTGGCAATATCTACTAAAATTTAAGTGAGCAAGACCAATACTTCTAGTTTCTCTGTAGCTCCCTAGAGAAATATCCATGTATACAAAGTTATCGTGTGTGTGTGTGTGATCTTAGTTCCCTCGCCCGGGATGGAACCTGTGTACTCTGCATTGGAAGCAGAGTCTTAACCGCAAGTCCCCAAAGATGTTTATTTACAGATGCATTTACAAAGATGTGCACCGGAGCATGGGGTGAAATGTTTTAAAAAAGAAGAAAAAAAGTAGAGCTAAACCCAGTGCTCCCAACAGGGGGACAAGTAAGACTCCGGTCTTGGAGCCACATGGGCAGAGTTGAGGTTCCCAGCCATGAGTGCAGCCTGTGCTGACCTGGAGAGAGTGCTGAGTCGTGACCACAGTAGAGTAGGTAGAGCCACATAGGAACTCAAACACGCTCACACACACTCAGGAGGAGGTGTGTGAAATTGCACCCACTGTTTCCCCAGGTGGGGGTCCTGAGCAAGATTTGCTATGTGTGGACTTATTTATAAGAGGTAATTTTTTTCTTCGATAAAGTAATACCAACGATAAGTTAATACTAGTTAGCTCCATGTGAGTACCAACGGTCTTCCGCTGAGCATTTCAGATACAGCGTCGATATCCTCACCCTGGGATGTTGGAGGAGAGGAGTCGTGGTGTCGGTGGCGGGCAGTGGAGTCCGAGTTCAAATCCTGCTTATTTTTGTCGGTTTCACCTCACTCTCCTCCAGGTAACTCTTCCCTTCCTCAGGACCACAGGCCAAAAGTCACCTTTGAGAAAAACACCCTGGGCCGTAAGCACAGAAGAGTTGCTCTAAAAAGCCCTGGGCTCCCCAGGTCTGGGAGCTCAGAGCCAACTGCAGTTGGGCCCTCGGCGGCCCTGGACCCACGGCTCTCCCTCCCCCGCCACCCGTCCTGCTCATCTCTGCTCATATGGCTTCCAGGCCGAATCTTACCAGCTATCAGGTTTCCTTTCAAAGGTCAAGGCAGAAATTCAAGGCACAGCTGGGTGGAAGGCATGCTTGGTGTCTTGGGGAGAATCAGGAAGGTTGACCAGTAGCTGCAGATGAATCGCTTTGCAACTGGGTTAATGGTTAACGTTTGTTCTTAGACCTGGAGCGCATCTGAACCTCACCTTGCTGGGGAAGGATGTGCCCCTGACCCGGCAGGGCATCTGGCTGGGGACCTGCATGTGAGCCATGGAAGTCTCTTCCAGAGGCGTGAGGTGCCAGTGACAGACTGGGCTTGGCTCCTGAGGTGGCCTAGCTTAGGACGTTGACCTTGACCATTGGAGTGGTGAGGGGGCAGGGGGTTGCCTGGGGAAGGAAACCAGTGGGAGCAGCCAGGTTTCAGGCTGGAAACTGGCCGAGAGGTGGGAAGTCACTTGGTTTCTTCCTGTAGGAGCCAGGGAGCTTCCTGAGGCAGAAATCAGCCTCTTCGGTCTCTCCCTTGGAGGTCCACTTCAGGATTCTGGCCTCCTATTGCCAGGGTAGTTGCGCCGTCTCCCAGGGTCTCCCTCCACAGCAACACGGAGGCTCACACTTCTTTTTCTCCATGGTGTCTACACTTGGGAGCATGTATGTGTGCTAAGTCGCTTCAGTTGTGTCCGACTCTGCAACCCCATGGGCCGTAGCCTGCCAGGCTCCTCTGTCCTTGGGATTCTCCAGGCCAAGAAAACTGGAGTAGGTTGCCATGCCCTCCTCCAAGGGATCTTCCTGACCCAGGGTTCAAACCAGCATCTTCTGCATTGGCAGGCAGATTCTTTACCACTAGCGCTGCCTGAGAAGCCCACACTCGGGAGAATGGGAGATATTTCCCCTTGAACCTGGGCTGGTGGCCCCGCGTCCAGGATGTGTGTTGATTGGTTGAAGCACCTCTGAGTAGGTGCAGGATGGGGGTGTCTGAGGATGCAGCTGACTCAGCTGAGAACAGCTCTTTCTCCTGCCTGCACAGGCTAAGTGCCCGAGGCAGTATTTTGGTGAGAGTTACAGAGCCACAGAGTTATCTGGCCTGGGCCCAGGCCTCTGCCTTGCCCTCCCCCTGCCCCCCGGCTGGCTCTACTATAAAAGGGTTGAGCTGCTCGGCTCCTCTCACTGAGGGCCTGAAGAGTGGGGGGACCATGAACTTCAGCATCCAGCAGTTGGTGAGGACTTGGGGCAGGGGCTGGGCAGTGGTTTGGGCACCCCGGGACTGTCTCAGCAGAACGAGGGTGTTGGGCAGCTGCTTCGTGCAGCCTCTGGAGGTTTGAGGAGTAGAAACATGTGGTTCCGTTCTGGTCGGTCTGCCCAGGTCTCACTGGAGGGGCTAGGGAGCGAGAGAGGGAGGAGACAGGAAGGGGCCAGGCAATGGTCAACAAGAAATTCCTTGAGTTCAGTGGGTTCTGCCCTTGACTATGATGGCAGAAGAGGATTGGGAAGTGGCATGTTACCCCGGGAGACACGAGTATGGCCCAGGTGCTGGCTGAGCTCGGTTGTGTTGCTGGTCGTTGCTGGGGAAACGGTCTGGAGGGTCTGACCGCCTTGCCTGGGGAAGAGGAGAAGGTGCTTGCGTTCCCTGGGCAGAGAGAGAAGCAGGGACGCCGGTGACGCTTCAGGCTGTCTGTTGCAGGAGGCCAGGCATGGAGGCCGCAGGGGTCACTTTGTGCCCCCAGCCCCACTGCCAGCCAGTTCAGCCTGTGCTGGGAGGCGGGTTGCAGGGCCCAGGAACTGTCTGATTGCCTGAGTTCACTTTAGAAGGCAATTGAATAGTTCCATGTGGCTGGAAGCCATGACCTCTGCCATCCTATCGTCCCAGCCTCTTCTCTCTCCTCAATTTGCTTCCTCCTGGGTGCCGCCGGCTTCTGAATCCTGGGGGCAGGGGCCAGGGGAGGGAGAAAATGGTTCGCTGTACAATGGGCTCCACCCTAAGCGCAGCCCCAGTAACTCATTTCATCTTCGGCACCGGGAGGAAAGAGCTAGCTTCCCAAAGAGCCAGTGAATGTGGGGATTTCGCATTTTACCCAGGAGCATCTCCGCAGTCCCCCTACCCCCTGCCCCCACCTGGGGTCAGGTGGCAGTGTGGCGTGATCTGGTAGGAATGTTAAGGACAGCCACCCACGAGGGAGGCCCTGAGCTCACCTGGATGCGGCCCAGCAGTATAAATAGATGCGGTGTCAGGCGCCTGCTGCTGGGTTCTGCTGACAGGACAGAGTGGGCAGCAGCCAGCTGCCCTCCTGGGTCTCAGACGATGCTGTAGGTGGTGAGAGCCAACAAGGAGCGGGTGGACCGCCACGGCACTCTGCACAGGTCCAGGTAGGCTCATTGATCTTGCATGTCAGCTCCTGGCAGGACCCCGTCTAGCACAATTGTGTTTGCTAAGTTTTGTCACTTAGTCGTGTCTGACTTTGCGACCCCATGGGCTGCAGCCCACCAGGCTCCCCTGTGCATGGAATTCTTCAGGCAAGAAGACTGGAGTGGGTAGCCATTGCCTTAGGGCTCCTCCTAATTTTCCTGAGTCTTTGTCCTCATCTGTTCCTACAGGTAAGTGGAGAGAGAGTTGAAAGGACGAAATTGGAATGTGGACATGGAGTTCCTGATCCTGGAGGGGGCCTTCGCAGCTGGAGGCTGGGGCCCCAGGAGGCCGAGGCCCGGGAGAGGCAGAAACTGGACGAGGAGAAGAGGAGGAGAGTGAGTGGCCAGAGGTGGCGGCCCGGGGGGCTGGGTGCGGGCAGGCTGAGCGGCGGGGCTCAGGGGCTGATGGCCTGGGTGGGCACTCCTGCTGCCTAAAGACGAGGGTGAGACCAACCAAGAGATGCCCCAGGGCTCCAGCGGCTGACGGCTGGCATGGTCCTGTTTCTGCCACAGCTTGAAAGATTTAACAGTTCCAGAACTAACTTGGAGAACCTGGCTGATTTGGAAAAGTTGGTTCAAAGACGGAAAGAAAAGCGACTGAAACGCAGGGTCCCCCCCAAGGCACCCCAGCCTGAGGTCAAGGTGAGCGAGGGTGCCACACCCGGGCTGGAGTTCATGAGCTGGAGCCTCCTGTCCCCATGAAAGACCTGGGGAGGAGCTGCCCAGCCCCCACCTGGAGACCCCTTTGCCACCGGTGTCAGTCTGCCTCGGCTGCTGGCAGAACAAAGTACCACAAGCTGGGGGCTTAGACAGCAGCTGTGTATGTACGGTCTGCTCAGAGGCTGGCAGTCCGAGATCAAGGGTTCATCTCTGATCAGGGCTGGTTCATCCCGAGGCTCTGGGGGGTGGATCTGCCCATGCCTCTCCCCGGCGTAGGGGTTGGTGGTAATCTGCTGTCATTTCCTTGGCTTGTGGATGCGTTGCTCCAGTCTCTGCTCTGAGCTCACACAGTCCACAAGGCATTCCATGTGTGCATGCCTGTATCCAAATGTCCCCTTTCAGTAAGGACTTGTCATATTGGAACAGGGCCCACCTACTCCAGGATGACCTCATCTTAAACAATTACAGCTACAGTGACCCCATTTCCAAGTAAGGTCATGCTCAGAGTGCTGGGGTTAGGACCTTAACCTATGAGCTTGGAGGAGACACAGCTCAATCCATAACCCCACCCCATACCTGTTCAGTCAGTCTTCTGAGGGCAGGATTGTGTTTTTAAAGTTTATACTTATTTACGTAATTGGCTGTGTGGGGTCTCAATTGCCTCATTCTGGATCTTTGGTTGCAGCGCATGGACTCCCTAGTTGTGGCTTTCGGACTCCAAAGTGCACACGCTCTGTAGTTTTGATGTGTGGGTTTAGCTGCTCCGTGGCATATGGGATCTTAGTTCCCTCATCAGGGGTGGAACCCTTGTCCCCTGCATTGCAAGGGAGATTCTCAACCATTGGACCACCAGAGAAGTCCCTGGGGGCAGGTTTTTTTAATCTGTTGTTTGTATAAGCTGATAGTGCGCTGGTCCTCAGCCGGCTCTCTGGTTAGGCTGGTGAGGCCGTGCATCCCAACAGCCTCTCGAGTGAGTGGGCCTTGTCCTTGAACTTAACTGGCTTTCCTGGTGGCTCAGATGGTAAAGAATCTGCCTGCAATGCAGGAGACCAGGGTTCAATCCCTTGGTCAGGAAGATCCCTTGGAGTAGGAAATGACAACCCACTCCAGTATTCTTGCCTGCAGAAAACCCAAGGACAGAAGAGCCTGACGGCTGTAGTCCACGGGGTCACAATGAGTCAGACATAACTGAGCGACTAACACTTGGAATTTACTCAGCCGCAGCCACAGGCCCAGCTGGAACCCGTGGGCCTGGAGGTGTTCCTGAAGGCAGCTGCTGAGAACCAGGAGGCCTTGATTGACAAGTACCTGGCAGACGGAGGGGACCCCAATGCCCATGACAAGGTATCGAGGGTGGTGCAGGCATGGTGAATGCCTCGGAAACCACAGGGCTTTTGCTCCATGGGGCTCAAGTCCCATGGTGCCTCCTGAGTGGGGAGGGAGTGGGACCGCCAAGGGTGGCCAAGCTTCCTGCACCTGACCTCCCACACTCTCCCCAGCTGCACCGCACGGCCTTGCACTGGGCCTGTCTGAAGGGTCACTGTGAGCTTGTGAACAAGCTGCTGGAGGCAGGTGCGGCCGTGGACACTCGGGACTTGGTGAGACTCAGGAAGGGCCACCCCCACGGCAAGCCTCCCACTGGCTTCCCCCAACATCAGGGTGAGTTGGGTGCTTCTGTTTGCAGCTGGACAGGACCCCAGTGTTCTGGGCCTGCCGCAGAGGGCACCTGGACATCCTCAAACAGCTGCTAAACTGGGGCGCCCAGGTCAACGCCCGAGACAAGGTGAGGGCACAGGCCGGGGGAAGCCCGATGCTCTTTGGGGTCGGGACACAGCCGTGCCAGCCTGTGATGACATTGCCGCCCCTCGCTGCTCCCTCAGATCTGGAGCACACCCCTGCACGTGGCCGTGCGCACGGGACACTGCGACTGCCTGGATCACCTCATCGCCTGTGGGGCCCGCATCGACGCGCAGGACAAGGTCAGCGTCTGGTCACCAGAGGCTGGGGATGCTCACCCCCGCGGCCGGGGACTGAGGGAGCCCTAGCTCAGCCATGCGTGGCGCCTGCTGACCTGCCTGCCCCTCCCGGGGAGCGGGGCTGCGGAGGATGACACCCCATCCCTCTCGACAGGAAGGTGACACGGCTCTGCACGAGGCGGTGCGGCACGGGCGCTACAGAGCCATGAAGCTGCTGCTGCTCTACGGAGCTGGGCTGGGCGTGCACAACGCGGTGAGTGCCGGCGGGCGGCTGGGCGGGGCGGGCGGCTCAGGGACGAGACTGGGCACTGAGCCAGCGCCCTCCTTCCAGGCTTCAGTGACCCCAGTGCAGCTGGCCCGGGACTGGCAGAGGGGCATTCAGGAAGCACTGCAGGCCCATGTCAGGCATACCCGGACCCGGTGCTGACGACCTGCGGGCCACTCACAGCCTCATTCCAGCCCCATCACCCCACGCCCTCCCCGTGGTCCTTCCTTGGTACACCCCCACCCCAGCCTGACCCCTCGTCTCCAGGCAGCCCTGTCAGACAGGGCCACTCCGAGAGGGGGACAGGTAGGAAAGCCTTCCTACCTGCAGTCTGGGGCTGAGCCGTGCCCAGCAGGGCGCAAGCTGGGGGCCGAAGCAGAGGACCCGGGTATGCAGGGCAGGAAACTGGGTCCAGTCGAGGGGCAGCAGGGGGCTGGCGCCAGGATGGAACGGGAAGGGAGCGAGCCCCAGGCTTCCAGGGCCAGTGCAGGATACAGCTCCTCAGTGTCCACCAGGCCTGCGGCCAGGAGATGACCCAGCTCAGCCCTCCACGAGGGCCCACCTGCCGTCAGGGGGTGACATGTCGCATGGCCACCGCCATCCAGGCCACACAGGTGCCCTTGGGCACAGGTTTCTCCAGGGGCCTCAGTTCCTATCAGCAGCAACCCTGATAGCGTCCGGAGTGGCTCCAGATGCTTCAGCCTTGAGGCTCTGAGCTGGGTCTGCTGTCTGGAGGGGGCTGCTCAGCGGGTCTGAGCCCCCCAGTACAGAAGGCCAGCCCCAGCCCGGTTGCCTCAGCAGCCCCAGGGCTGACGAGCTGGAGCTAACGTTTACCCCAGGGAAGCCTTGTGCTCTCGGTCAGGCCCGCCTGCCGCACTCGTCCGCCAGCTGGCAGCTCCTTGCAGAGAAGTGCCCAGGTGCTGGGGGTTGCTTGTGGCCCACTCAGCTTCTGGGGCGGTGGCCCGTAACCCTGCTCTGCCCTGGGCGCGGATGCCCCCTGGCCCGAGCGCGGCACCGTGGCCTGGCCCCTGTGGCCACGCCACTTCGCCCTCCTTCAGGGCAGGACGTGGAGGGCTCTGAGCTCGCCTGCTCCTTCCCCTTCTCCCCTGATGAGGTGGCTGAAGGCACAGCCTTTGCACACTCCCCAAAGCTTCCTCTCACCATCCTTCCCTGCACACTCCCCAAAGCTTCCTCTCACCATCCTTCCCGGGTCACGCCATGCACATGCAGACTTGTACCTCTCCGGCTGGCGGGGCTGGGTCCTTTAATGCCAGAAACCAGAAAGCAAACCTTTGAGAACAACTTTGCCCCAAATGGAGAACCACAGGCAGAGCGATGGGCTCCGGGACGGAGGTCAGCCTCCCTCACGTAAGGAACCTGGGCTGATAGCCACTCTGCAGCAGTTATTTTTCGTCTCAATGGCCGCCTTCTCAGGCCGAGGACAAGGCAATTTCTACTCGGTGCAAAAGCTGGCAAGAGCTCCGAAGGACGGCCGCACGCCTTCCCCTCACACGGGCAGCTCCTGCCCTATTGTGACAAAGCCCCCCGTTCACTCAGACATGGGGGCCACAGGTGAACAGGTGGTCAAGTCCACGGAGAAGACAACTTCCCATCTAGAAAATGGGGACACTTAAGTGACAGAAATACCTTTTTATACGCATCACTATTTTTTGTTCATTAAAACTGGTTGATTATCCACCATGGCCTGGTTGTCTGTTCTGGGCCAGAAGGGCCAGTTCCACTGGCTCTGGGCTTCGTCTTCCTCAGCAGCAAACCCCAGGCCTGATCACCGTGCTGGCCTTAGAGCAAGACCAGCCCCTGAAAGCAGAGCAGGCAGGCAGGGCAGTGTTTCTCAGCTAGGCTGCCTGTTAGAATGAGGAGGAAAGATTTCAAAAATCCTCATGTTGGGTTTCCCTGGTGGCTCAGGAGTTAAGAATCCACCTGCCAACACAGGCAACAAGGGTTCAATCCCTGGTCCAGGAGGATCCCACATGCAGAGCAACTAAGCCTGTGAGCCACAACCATTGGGCCTGCGCTCTAGAGCCTGGGAGCCACCACTACTGAAGCCCACAGGCCTACCGTCTGCGCTCAGCACCACGAGAAGCCACAGCTAGGATGGCGCCACTCACAGCTAGAGGAAAACCAGCGCAGCAACGCAGGTTCAGCACAGTCAAAAAAATTAATTTGAAAAAATCCTGACGTTCAGGGAATTCTGAAAATCCCCTGGTGGTCCCGTGCTTCCACTGCAGGGGGGCAGGGGTTCAGTCGCTAGTCAGGGAACTAAGATCCGGCATGCCGTATGGCCAAAAGGTTAAAACATCACAAAGCCTTGATGTCCAGCCTGAGTAAATCAGAACCCCAAGGTGGGCCCAGGAATAAGCATTTTTATACAGTTGACATGCCTGTCTATGAAGGTGATCCTAAGGAATCTTCTTTTCAAAAAAAATGAAAACAGCACCTAGAATGCTCTCAGGATACAAAACCCTTTTCTATATACTAGTGATGATTCTGAACACTAAAGCACACAGTAGTACTTACGATTTGCTAAAAAGGAAACCCACTTAGGTGTGAGTCTTACAAAACGTGTAAGGGCCTGCAGGCTGAAAACTACACAGTGCTGATGAATGAAATCAAATTTAAATAGATGGAGAAATACGCACGGATTGAAAGTTATAATAAAGATGTCAGTGCCACCTGAATTGATACACAGGTTTAACCAGTTCCTGATAAAATCCCAGCAAAGTTTTTTTTTTTTTTTTTTTGTAGATTAGACAAGTTATTTGAAAATTTAAAACATACAACTCTGGAGAAGAACAAAATGGGAGAAATCAGTCTACTGATTTCAGGGAACTACTAAATAGCTCCTAGGTGGTGCTAGTGGTAAAGAACCTGCCTGCCAATGCAGGAGACAGTTAAGAAATGTGGGCTTGATCCCTGTGTCAGGAAGATCCCTTGGTGGAAGGCATAGCAACCCACTCCAGTGTTCTTGCCTGGAGAATCCCATGGACAGAGGAGCCTGGTGGGCTACAGTCCATGAGGTCGCAGAGTGGGGACACGACTGAAGTCACTCAGCAGCACTCAGTAATCAAGACAGGGTGGTACCAATGGAGAGAGACACATCAGTCAGTGGAGCAGAAGAGATGACCCAGAAATAGATTAATATGCCAAAAGATCCAAAAGTTATTCACTGGAGGAAAGATATGCTTTACAACAAATGGTACTTAAGATAATGGACATCTATAGGCAAAAAAAGAAAAAACACCCTTTATTCAAAATGGATCACAAAGGGCTTCCCTGGCGGCTCAGTGGTGAAGAACCCACCTGCCAATGTACAAGACACGGGCTCGATCCCTGGTCTGGGAGGATCCCACATACCATGAACAGTTAAGCCCATGAGCCACAACCACTGTGCCTGAGCTCCACAACAAGAGCAGCCACCCCAACAAGCCTGCACACTGCATGAAGAGCAGCCCCGTTCTCGGCAACAAGCCCGCACACTGCATGAAGAGCAGCCCCGTTCTCAGCAACAAGCCTGCACACTGCCACGAAGAGCAGCCCCGTTCTCGGCAACAAGCCTGCACACCGCCATGAAGAGCAGCCCCGTTCTCGGCAACAAGCCCACACACTGCATGAAGAGCAGCCCCGTTCTCGGCAACAAGCCTGCACACTGCCACGAAGAGCAGCCCCGTTCTCGGCAACAAGCCTGCACACTGCCACGAAGAGCAGCCCCGTTCTTGGCAACAAGCCTGCACACTGCCACGAAGAGCAGCCCCGTTCTTGGCAACCGGAGAAAAGCCCGAGCAGCAAAGACCAAGCACAGCCAAAAACAAATGATTAAGAAAAAAAAAAATCACAAACTTAAATGCAATGAAAAACTATAAACACTTTATAAAAACAATCTTCACAATCAAGTCTAAATTAAAAAAAAAAAAAAAAAAAAACTAGGTAAAGATTTCTTAGGTGGTTTAGGCGCTGAATCATGTCTGACTCTTGCGACCCCATGGACTGTAGCCCGCCAGGCTCCTCTGTCAATGGGATTCTCCAGGCAAGAACACTGGAGTGGGCTGCCATTTCATGATACCAAAAGCATGATCCATAAAAAATGAGTAAAATGGAGTTCATCAAAATCTATTTCTGCTATATAAAAAATCCCGTTAAGATAAAAAAAATAAGCTACAGACTGGGAGAAAATATTTGCAAACCAAAAACCCAATCAAGCCTAGTAATTCTCAAAACTCAGCAGTAAAAGAACCAAACAATCTAACTGGAAAATGGACGAAAGACAAACAGACTTTTCACAAAGTGAAGTAAGCACATGAAAAAATACACGTTATGGAAATGCAAATAAAGTCCACAACGAGACAGCACTACACACTTACCAGGAGGGCTAAAATACTTGACAGCACCAAGTCCTGGGGAGGACATGGAAAAACTCAACACATTGCTGGTGGGAATGTAAAGTTGTACAGGTGCTCTGAAAAGGTTTGGCAGTTTCTTTTAAAACCTAAATATGCAATAACCATACAGACGTAGCAACTGCATGCCTAATCATTTACCTCAGGGAAAAGAAAACCAATGTTTGCGTCAAGAACCTGTGATGAATGTTCATAGCAGCTTTATTTGGAATAGCCAAAAACTGGAAACCACCCAGATGTCCTTAGACAGGACAGTGAGCCTGTGGTAGAATACCACACAGCAATCACAAAGCAACGATTGACTGACACGTGCAGGAGCCTGGAGGAGACTCCAGGACAATGTGCCAAGTGAGAAAAGCCAGTCCCAACACTTACATACCGTAGGATCCCATTTATACAACATTCTTGAAATGACAAAATTACAGAGATGATGTACAGATTAGTGGTTGCCAGGGATTGGGGATAGTGGCCAGAGGGGGTGGGTGTGGCGTTAAGAGCGTCCGTTGTCCGTTGTGGGGAGATCCTAGTGAGAACAGTTCTGCATCTAGACTGAAGTGGTGGTTACACAGACCTACATGTGATAAGATGCTACAGAACTACATACCCACATTGCACCAGAGGCAGATTCCTGGTTTTCATACTGTAGTCTAACTATGCAAGACAGTGTCGTCATGGAGGAAAACTGGAGGAAGGCTACATGGGATCTCTATCTTTGCAAGTTCCTATGAATCTGTCATTATTTCAAAGTAGAAAGTTACAGGAGAAAATAGGGGAAAAGGCAAGAGCTCTAAATGCAACTTGGTGTCCTGGGCTGGGTCCTGCAACAGAAAAGGACATTATGGAAAATTAGATAAAAGCCTAAGTGAAGTCTGTAATTTAGTTAATAGTTTTGTACCAATGTTAATTTTTTAATTTTGATAAGTGCACCAAGGTTATAGAAGATGTTAACATTCAGGTAAGCAGGCATGATCTGTGAATATAAAATAATTTTACAGAATAAAATCCTGATGCCTGGACTGAGTAAATCAGAACCCCTGGGTGGGTGGGCTGGGGGGAGCGGCCCAGGGAGCAGTATATTTGACTTGCCATGTGATTCCAACGTGCAGCCAAGGTTAACAAACACTCTTCTGCAGAGAGAAAAAATTTTCAAGTATCTATTTCCCACCTGGGTTTGCTCTTGGGAGAGAATTCCTTGAGAAGAGTTTCTAAGTGAGCATGCCACTGTTTTTGGCCTTCACGCCCACTGATCCTGGATAAGGACCCAAATGCCACTGAGAAAGGTTCCAGAAATCCTCCTGCCTCCCTCCCCGGGGTCCCCATGATGCCCCAGTTTCTGCGCAGCTAAAGCACCATGGAAGGTGGATGTAGGTAACCGGAAGACGACAAAAACGCCTTCTTGTTCCCACTTCTCTAAAGCCCCAGAGAGCTGGAACGGGAATGAAGCCAAGAGCTTAAAATGTTTCAGAGCTCTAAGAAAAACTTGTGATGTCACCTTTTTTCCCGAGAAAGGTGATGGGGGTCTACCTGGGCCACACCCAGCCCTGCCTCCCTTGCTGCTCTCTAGGCGCCTTCTAGCCACACAGCACCTCGGGGGCCACCGGCGACCCACTCGGATCCGACGACAGCGGACCAGGCGCATCACAGCAGCCCTTCCCCTCACCTGTGACCTCCCTCTTCTTAACACGTGGAAAACGACAATACTGTTAGTGGTCACTGAGCCAGGCAGGTGGAGGCGCGGCAGGAAGGAGGGGCTCCTGAACCCCCCAGGGGCCAGTGTGCTCGCTCTGGGCTTGGGACAGGGCAGGAAAAGCCACCTCCATGGGAGGCAGCGGGCCTGGAGGGACACAGCTGCTTCCAGGTTTGGCACGTGGGACAGGCCAGGTGCGTGCTCCGAAGCATAGTGTCATAAGGGAAGCCAACAAGGTGGTTGTGGCCAAGGCCATGGATGTGAACCCCCAGCCCACAATGGTGCTCTTGGTTTGCTCAAGAAATGCTGCCAGCAGCAGAAGGTTGGCAAATAAAGCAGAGAGAGTACAGGTCACGGCCACAGGAAGGCAGTTACCGCGCTCACATCATGGCTTGGCCGGAAGAGGTATAAATACACTGTCACAGGGAGGCTGGCCCTGGGGACTGGAGATGACGCTGTTCCTTTCATTCCATTCGGAAGCAGACTTGGAGGGCTGGCCCCCACTGACCCCATGTTCTAGGGGTGGGGGCGCAGAACCTGCTGAAGGCTCCTGGCACTGATGTCTGGTTCGGAGGACAGCCAGGACCTGCATGTACAAGGCCATCTAAAACGTGGCCTGCAGGGGACGGGATGGGCTGGCAGGAAGCTGCTTTCCGGCTTGCTCCAGTTCCCCACGTGCTTGTCTGTTCCCCAGACCTGGGGCTGCCTGACAAGCAGCTAAACTCCTGGGTTCCGCCCGGGGCTCTCCTCGGCTGGGAGGCCGGGTCTGCTGTGGTTGGATCCTAGAGAGGAGAGGAGAGTCAGCGTTAGAGCATCAATCAAGGGAGTGGGTCCTATGAAATCAGGTGTAAATCCTCTTTAGGAAGGGAGTGGACGGGTGAGGCAGGGGAGCCTCAGGCCTCTTCGGGAGGCACTGAGGCAGAGCCGGGAGGATTTAGTTAGGAAAATGGTCAGCCTGGTCAGCCTCATGAGAGAAAACCACTGTGAGGACAGAGGCCATCACCGAGAGGCAGGGGAGGCAGGGCTGCTGCCCACAGGAGGCCAAGGCCACGCGGCCAGGCGGGAGACACCTGCCCTTGACAGCACACCTGGCGCCAGCAGGAATGGTCACTGCCAGGCCTCCTGCCTTCTAGGAAAATGACCCGAGAAGCAGCAACAAGGGACAGGAAGTGCCACTCATCCCTCACGGAGGAGAGCCTCCCTTCTGGGGGGAGAGGTCTGCAGGGCCCCGCCAGCAGCTAACAGGCTGGGGAAGGGAAGCAAAGAGGAGGTAAAGTAAAAGGAGAGATATTTACCTGGGGTGTTGTCTTAAACAAAAAATGCTCACTAGTCCACAGTCAATTATCAACTGCAGTTTCCAAATGTGCCAAAGAGGGAAAGGTCTACCGGGAAGGCTAGAGAGAGAGCAGAGGAAGAGGTGGGGAGGAGGGGAGAGAGAGAGGATGCGAGCTACGGAGCTGAACCCGCAGGGCGATCAGCAGCGCGGCTGAGGCGAAGCCACGAAGCCAGAGGGGCTTGGGCGGCTCAGCGCTGAGCGCGGCTCTCCCTGGCAACCCCGCTCAGGCAGCAATGGGCTTGGAGAGCTTCGCCAGAAAAGGCTCACACGTGAGAAAACTAAAACCAAAGGGCTCACATTCTGAAAAACAAAATCACCCTGGATTTCGAGACCTGAGTCTAAAGAGATGGTGTGAATTTCTGTGCAGGGGGTGTCTCACAAAATAAAAGAAGGTCACGGTGGGTAAACACGGGAGCGGGCTGAAGGGAACGAACGATCTGTTCATTCAGAAAGGGCTGCGACTGTGCCCGGCTCCAGGACCCAGTATAACCCAGGAGTCCTTCACCAGCACCAGACTCATGGAGTGGAGCCACAGCGAGGCCCGGGGTGGGCTCTGCCCCCGACATCTCAGGAAGCACCTGGCCATTACTGAAACATGTTTTCTTCCCAACTGTGGCTCCAGTAACCAGACCCATTTCCTGTGAGGCACCACAACCCACTGGCCAAGGGTGTGCCCAGGTTCTAAGCCAGAGTGCCTGTCTCTCCTGGGCTCCAAATCTCATCCGGAAAATGGGTGTAACAACTACCACTTCTGAGAGCTTTAGGGAAGTTATCTTAGCCAAGTCAGGACAGGGCGGGCTCTCAAAACAGTGCAAGGCACAGGCAGCCTTCAGGAAGATCTCGGTGTCCCCACTGGAGGGTGGGATGCGCTGGGGGGTGAAGCAAGGGAAGTCAGACCCCTGCAGGCCCCCTGCCTCTCCAAAGCCCCACAAACCCTGGCCCTCAGGGCCGCACCCGGGAGCTTCCTGAACAACCAGGCCAGGAGAGCTCTCTCACCTGTCCTGCCACGCCCACCCAAAGCCCCTAGCTTACAGACTCCTTTTTGCTTTCCCTTCTTACACAGTTAGGGTGGGGTTTCCCCTCTCCCCCCTGCAGAGTCCTCTTTCTCCTGCTCCCAGGGGAGTCCCACTGGAGGGGTACACTGAACAAACGCCTCAGCAGGTGCCCCTCTTGGTTCTGGGATGGGGTCTACTTGCCACCCAATCTCTGAGTCAGGCCCACTGGACCTAAATCTTCATTTTCCAGGCACTGTGCTGTGCTTAGTCATTCAGTTGTGTCTGACTCTTTGCAACCCCAAGGACTGTAGCCCACCACACCCCTCTGCCCGTGGGGGTTCTCCAGGCAAGGATACTAGAGTGGGTTGTCAGGCCCTCCTCCAGGGGACCTTCCCTAAATGACCGATAGTGTGTCTGAATCCACCCTTACTCCCATTTAGCAACTAGGGCTGACCCTTAAACAACTCAGGTTTGAACTGCGTGGGTCCACTTACATGTGGGTTTCTTTCCGATAGTAAATACTAGAGCACTGCACAGGCCGTAGCTGACTGAATCTGTGGATGTGGAATTGCGGATACAGAAGACTGACCATGTGACAAGCAGAGATTTTCTACTGCACAGGGAACTGGCGCCCCTTACCATGTTATTCAAGGGTTAACTGTGTTCCCTAAATAAGCCAACCCCCACTGCAGGCCCCTGAGAGGAAATGCTGACCTATGCACTCTACTCAAAATGACAGCTGGCCTGTAGCTCAGTATTGTCCAAATTATTAAAAACACAAGAAGGGAGACAGAAAGGATGGGGAGATGAAAGGAGAAAGAACGGACGGAGGGCAGGGCGAGGCAGAGAGCAGGACCGTGTGTGTGCAGCCGGGAGGGCAGAGGGCACACTCACCCTGGGTCGACACCGCAGGACCCGGGCTTACCTGGGGCTGTGGCCGCCTTGTCACCGAGGAGCCTTGTCTGGCTGCCAGGGATGGCCAGAAGCTCTGTGTTCTCCGGGGTCTGTGGCAGCGCCTGGGCGCGGGTGGCCAGGAGTGCATTGAGGTACTGCAACCGAGTGACCTGGGGTGCAGGAAGCATTGCAACTCGTGCGGGCAGGCAGGCAAAGTGAGACGCAGGCCCACAGCAGCCCCTCCTGCCCTCCAGCACTCAAACTAGGGGTGGAGCCACAGCCTGCAGGACAAGGGGAGAGGAAGCGCCCGGGGCCACTGGCTACGGCGTTAAGGTCCCCAAGGACTCTGGGCGCCTAGGCCGCCAGCAGAAAGAGCGGCCAGGCAACCTGTCCTTCAGAGCAGCTACAAGGCTTTGCTCTGAGACTCAATCACGATTTAATCCATTTTAACGTGTGACCAGCCACTCTAGCCCTTGGGGACACAAAGCTGGTTAAAAGCCAGCACTAAGGAGCAACCCAGATGGTCACCTTGATGAACTGTAGGTCTGAGAGAGCCCTCACGGTGTAGTCGGGACAATACGCAGACAGGCAGGTGCCGTCAGTGGGCTCGGGCGGTGGGTCGTAGCGGAGGGACTGGAGCGAGGACACAGGGGACTGGTGAACTGCAGAAAGGACAGTTAGTGACGTCAGCTGTCAACGGGGGAGCGGCCAGGCCCTGCCCAGCCTCTGAGAGCCACCCTACTGATCACCCCAGCGAGGGAATGCAGCCCGGGACTCCGGACAGGAGGGCAAATGCGCTCCTCCGGGGACAGATTTGGCAGGGGTGGGAAGAACAGCAAAGACGAGGCCTGAAGAAACCCTGCCCTCCCCTCCACACAGCCAGGAGACAGTAAGGGCCAGCAGGTCCCCAGGCAGACCGCCCTGCAAGAGGGGCCTGGGGAGCCCCCAGAGTGCCCACCCACCCCCACCTCCAGCAACAAGAGGAGTGCCCAGCTTACCCGAGGATGGCGCTGTCAGGGCGGAAACCCCATAGTAGGTGAAGGCCCCATTCTCGAACTTCAAGCCCTCCTTACCGATCTCCACCTCCACCCTGCCCTGGGAGGTGCAAGGAGAGAGGGAGGAAAAGTGGACAGGGAGAGGGGTGGACAGGTCACCCTTCCTGCCAGCAAAGAGCAGGAGGAGAGAGCATGGACCCCGCCTATCCAGGGGGCATGCACCTGGATGTTCCTCTTCCTACACCCTCCCCACATCCTGGGCAAGCGGTGGGCTGCAGGCCGGCTGGCACGTACCTGCAGGATGAGGATGAAGTAGTCCACCGGCCGGCTACGCTGGTACAGGTAGTGGTGGGAGGCCAGGCGGTTGCTCTCGTCAAACCGTACTTCCTGGTTGACGCTGGGATGCTTCAGCAAGTGCAGGAGGACCTTCTCAGAGACCCGCAGCGGGCTGAAGACGTCCACCTCTGCCCCACAGCGGGAAAGAGGGATGGGGACACTGTCCTCTGGGCCCAGCACAGCCTGTGTCAGCACACCACTGCCCGTCTCGGCTCCCCCAGCCTCCCCGACACCCACCGGATGCGGCTCTCTGTTGTCAGCAGAGGACAGCCACCCACCCTCCAGTGAACCGAGATGCTGACAGGGCAGAAGAGAGGAACGCCAGAAACGGCAGGGGGCAGCGGGGTGAGCCAGAGAGCAGGGACGAGGCCCACCCCGGCTCTCACCTCGGGACAGGAAGCGCTGGGTGGCCAAGAGCAGCTGAGGTGAGATTTTCACTTTACAGTCGTCATCAGACACCTTAAACAAGGAGAACTCCTCTTTCTGCCTGAGAGGGGCGTTCAGAGATGCAGGCTTCTTCTTCACTATGGTGTCTCCTGGGGTGGGGTGAAGAGGGCCTGCTGAGGCGCCAGGAGCTCTCCACCAACATGACCGGACAGAGGGGTTTGCTGCCGCTCCCGCCTCCAAGGCCTTGGGGCTCCTGTGGGAATGGCGTCAGGACCCCAGGCCCTGTCCCGGGCACCGCTGCTTTGCCAGAACCTGCCTTGCCACCCCCACCAGGCCAATGATCCAGTACCCGTGTCAGAGGGGCAGCGGCCTGCGTTCCAGGGATGGCCTGAGAAGTAGCAGAAAGGCCTGCTTCCCTCCTTGAAGTTGGGAGCAGATAATGCAGACGTAACAGCAAAAAGCTTACATAAAACAGCAGCCCCCCTCCAGGAAGCGTGAGTATGAGCATCACTCGTGCCAAACAGCCGCTGATCTGCAGACCCCGTGCCTATGGCTGTCTGAGGAGCCGAACCGAGACGTCGCATTTGGGGAACAGGCACACGGGTAAAGAGATTCACGTGCAAACTCACAGGGGCGGGCAGCTAGTTTTCTGGGGCCCCTGTGAGTCCCCACCAAGCACGGGCTGTGTTTGCCCTGCAGACCGCAGCCACTTGAGAGGCAGGCCCTCCTAAGACACAACCACAGGCCCCAAGATCATCTGGTTGGGGAAGAACCTCTCGGCAGTAAAGCTGGGGGTTCTTTGAGAACTTCTATAACGTACAACAGCACAAGAGGCCTTGCAAGGAAGAGGAAGACTGGGCAGCGCCCATTCGGGCCAGAGCCTGGTCCAGTGCCGGGGCTGCAAAGCCACCAGTGGGACAGTCCAGCCACAGGTGAGCCCCGCCTCCAGTGAGAGGCAATCCCAGCCCCTGCAGGGGTAAGGCCACGGGCCTGGGGACGTGACAGCTCTGCCCCGAGATCCAGCCCCACTTCCATCAACATGGGCACCTCCAGCCTCTGATATACACACGTCTCCGTAAAGTTGAGACCAGATGAGCTGGAAACACACAGATGCCCGGACTCACGGTAGTCTTCAGACTCGTCCAGGATCTCGGACTTGATGATCTCCTCGATGACATCCTCCAGGGTGACCAGGCCCAGCACCTCGTAGAAGGGGTCACCTTCGCCCTCGTTGTTCACCTTCTGCACGATGGCCAGGTGGGACTTCCCTGCAGGGAGAGGACGCTAACATTACAGCTTGCTGGAGGCCTCTTGTTTTCCCTCGTCCCGACTGACAAGCCCACCAGAAGGACGGAAGCCGATTTGTGTTCCCACGACGCACCATGCATCAGGAGAGATTATTCCTATATTGTCACTACCTAACTTTCCAAGTGCCTGTGAGGATTAAATCTCAGACCCCACATCCACCTGCCCAAGGACCCCCAGGCAGCGGCACAGCTGGAGTCACCCCAGGTCTGCGTGACTCCACGCTGCAAACATGGTTTAGCCAAGGAGGCATCTGGACCAGAACAGACATGGTAATGAGCAGCTGGACTGAGGACACAGGGCCCTGACGCCAGAGACGCCGGCTCCCCAGGGACCATCTGGACGCAGGAGCCAAGGGGGCCACGTCGGAAGTCTCCAAGGGAAGCGTCCCCAATTCTGAACGCTGCCCTCTGTTCTCACGAAAGTCACGCAGGGGTATGAAGACAGTGGTAACCTGGGCAGTTAGAGCCCAAACTGTGTGGAGGAAGAGCATGAGGCTGTGACTCTCGTCCTTCCTCCTCAGGTCAGGCAGCTGCTCATTTAAAGAGAAAACGTAAGCTCGAGAGAAGCCCAGCCTCAGAATGCTGGGGACTGTTGCGGAAACCTCAAGAATTTACTCTGCTTCAGCTAAGTGCTTTCCCTCTATAAGCCTGTTATTGTTGTTCTTCAGTCACTAAGTTGTGTGACCCCATGGACGGTAGCCCGCCAGGGTCCTCTGCCCATGGCAAGAATACTGGAGTGGGGTGCCATTTTGTTCTTCAGGGGATCTTCCCAACCCAGGGACTGAACCCACAACTCCTACACTGGCAGGTGGATTTTTTTTTTTTTTACCACTGAGACACCAGGGAACCTATAAACCTTTATGCCTGTCCAAAAGAAATAGAATGCAAGGCAAAATTTTTGAGTAGCTGTATTAAAAAATATAAAAAGAAATGAAATTAATAATATATTATGATGAACTCAGTACAGTCAAAATATCACAAAATGCAATCAGCATAAACATATGAATAGATACTTTGCCTTTGGGGGGTACTAGGTCTTGGAAATCTGCTCTGTGTTCGGTACTCACTGCACACCTCAACCTCAATTCAGACTGGTGACCTTTCAAGAACTTAGCAGCCACAGGTGGGTAGTGACTACTGGCCCAGGCTGTGCAGATCTGGGTACAAGAACTGGAGCAAACTCATCTCAGCCATGCCTTTTGTCACTAGTGAAAAAAGCGCAGGGTAGAGGCTGGCCTGGACTTGCACACAAAGGTGTGCTTGCTTCAAGAATCTTCTGGCAAAGCAGAAAGGCAAGTTCACGTCTGTGTGTGAATCCTACTTTACATGCTCTGGGTTCAGTGCCAATGCAGGGGACCGGGTTCAGAAGCACATTCTTTGGAAGCATCATGCCCTGCCTCATTCTTTCAGCATCTATGCTCCACGCTCCTCCCCAGCCCCTTCCCCTGCCCCCAGTAATCAGATATAGGAAGACCTCTGCTCCCAAGCCAGAGAAGGCAATGGCACTCCACTCCAGGACTCTTGCCTGGAAAATCCCATGGACGGGAGAGCCTGGTAGGCTGCAGTCCATGGGGTCTCAAAGAGTCGGACACGACTGAGCGACTTCACTTTCACTTTTCATTTTCATGCATTGGAGAAGGAAATGGCAACCCACTCCAGTGTTCTTGCCTGGAGAATCCCAGGGACGGGAGAGCCTGGTGGGCTGCCATCTATGGGGTCGCGCAGAGTCGGACACGACTGAAGCGACTTAGCAGCAACAGCAGCTGCTGCTCCAAAGCTGGATGGAATGAAACTGTCCAGAGTCAACCAAAAGCTATTACTACTAGACCACTAACCAGATGGTCAAGAAAGGAATAAGGGACTTCCCTAATGGTGCAGTGGTAAAGAAATCCACCTGCCAATGCAAGGGTTCAATCCCTGGTCCAGGAATATCCCACATGCTGCAGGGCAAATAAGCCTGTCTACCGAGCCTGCAGGCCTTGAGCCCATGCTCCACAATTAGAGAAGCCACCGCATCGAGGAGCCCAAGTACCACAGCGAAGACCAAGCGCAACCAAAACTGAATAAATAATTTTAAAAAACATATGAAGTAAAAAAAGAAAAAAAAAACTTCAAACCACTATACATATATAAAAACAACACAATGAACTCAATTTTTTTTTAAAAAAGGAATGAGGCTGTAAAAGAATAAAAAGATCACATTTACTGTATTTCATCAAATCCAAGACATCATCAATTATGAGACTAGACAGATGTTAAAATGCAAAAAAATCATGCATCTGAGAAATGATGAGATGCAGTACAGGCCTACATGGTTCAATGTGCTTCAAAGACACTGCGTTTTTTTTTACAAATGCAAGGTTTATGGCATCCCTTCATTGAGCAAGCCTGCTGGCACCATTTGTCCAAGAGCATCTGTTCAGTGCCTGTTTCCCATTTTGGTCATTTTTGCTGATTTTCAAGTTTTTTCACTGTAATAACAAGATATAACAAGATATAATAGTATCTGTTGTGGTGATCTGTGATGTTCTACTGTAACTATTTTTTTGTTGTTGTTGGGGGGCACCACCAACTGCTTTTCCATCTTTGGCTGCAAAGGATATAATCAATCTGATTTCAGTGTTGACCATCTGCTGATGTCCATGTGTAGAGTCTTCTCTTGTGTTATTGGAAGAGGGTGTTTGCTATGACCAGTGTGTTCTCTTGGCAGAACTCTGTTAGCCTTTGCCCTGCTTCATTCTGTACACCAAGACCAAATTTGCCAGTTACTCCAGGTGTTTCTTGACTTTCTACTTTTGCATTCCAGTCCCCTATAATGAAAAGGACATCTTTTTTGGGTGTTAGTTCTAGAAGGTCTTGTAGGTCTTCATAGAACCATTCAACTTCAGCTTCTTCAGCACTACTGGTCAGGGCATAGACTTAGATTACCGTGATACTGAATGGTTTGCCTTGGACAAACAGAAATAATTCTGTCGTTTTTGAGATTGCATCCAAGTACTGCATTTCGGAATCTTTTGTTGACCATGATGGCTACTCCATTTCTTCTAAGGGATTCCTGCCCCCAGTAGTAGATATAATGGTCATGAGTTAAATTCACCCATTCCAGTCCATTTCAGTTCGCTGATTCCTAGAATGTCGATGTTCACTCTTGCCATCTCCTGTCTGACCACTTCCAATTTGCCTTGATTCATGGACCTAACATTCCAGGTTCCTATGCAATATTGGTCTTTACAGCATCAAACCTTGCTTCTATCACCAGTCCCATCCACAACTGGGTGTTCTTTTTGCTTTGGCTCCATCCCTTCATTCTTTCTGGAGTTATTTCTCCACTGATCTCCAGTAGCATATAGAGCACATTCTGACCTGGTGAGTTCATCTTTCAGGGTCCTATCTTTTTGCCTTTTCATACTGTTCATAGGGTTCTCGAGGCAAGAATACTGAAGTGGTTTGCCATTCTCTTCTCCAGTGGACCACATTCTGGCAGATCTCTCCACCACAACCCTACACATGCTTAGTTTCATCAAAACTAGTTTCACATGTAGGTAGCCCTACACAGCTTAGTTTCATCAAAAAAGCAACAGAGTTCCAAAAAAACATCTATTTCTGTTTTATTGACTATGCCAAAGCCTTTGACTGTGTGGATCACAAGAAACTGTGGAAAATTCTTCAAGAGATGGGAATACCAGACCACCTGACCTGCCTCTTGAAAAACCTATATGCAGGTCAGGAAGCAACAGTTAGAACTGGACATGGAACAACAGACTGGTTCCAAATAGGAAAAGGAGTACGTCAAGGCTGTATATTGTCACCCTGCTTATTTAACTTCTATGCAGAGTACACCGTAAGAAACGCTGGGCTGGATAAAGCACAAGCTGGAATCAACATTGCCGGAAGAAATATCAATAACCTCAGATACGCAGATGACACCACCCTTATGGCAGAAATTGAAGAACTAAACAGCCTCTTGGTGAAAGTGAAAGAAGAGAGTGAAAAAGTTGGCTTAAAGCTCAACATTCAGAAAACTAAGATTATGGCATCTGGTCCCAACACTTCATGGCAAATAGATGGGGAAACAGAGGAAACAGTGGCTGACTATTTTTCTAGGCTGCAGATGGTGACTGCAGCCATGAAATTAAAAGACGCTTGCTCCTTGGAAGGAAAGTAATGACCAACCTAGATGGCATATTCAAAAGCAGAGACATTGACAACAAAGGTCCATCTAGTCAAGGCTATGGTTTTTCCAGCAGTCATGTATGGATGTGAGAGGTGGACTCTAAAGAAAGCTGATCGCCGAACAATTGATGCTTTTGAACTGTGGTGTTGGAGAAGACTCTTGAGAGTCCCTTGGACTATAAGGAGATCCAACCAGTCCATCCTAAAGGAGATCAGTCCTGGGTGTTCATTGGAGGGACTGATGTTGAAGCTGAAACTCCAATACTTTAGCCACCTGATGCGAAAAGCTGACTCATTTGAGACAGGCCAGAAGTTAGGCCTCGTGCATCAAACAGCCAAGTCATGAGAGCAAAGAATCAGTTCTTGAAGGAAATTAAAAGAGCTACTCCCTCAAAATAAACACAAACAAGCATATAAATAAATGCAGTACTCAGAGGGCAAGAGGAGCAGGAGACGACAAGGATGAAATGGCTGGATGTCATTACTGGCTCAATGGACATGAGTTTGAGCAAACTCCGGGAGATGATGAAGAACAGCAAAGCCCAGCATGTTGCAGTTCACGGGGTCACAAAGACTGAGACACGACTGAGCGACTGAACAACTCAATGAACACGTGAATGACAAGAAAACCAAACAGTCTTATTGCTAATATGGAGAAAGTCTGAGTGGTCTGGAGAGAAGATCAAACCAGCCACAACCTGTTGTCAATTCTATCGAGGCTGGGACAGGTGAGGAAGCTATAGACAAAAATTTTGAAGTTAGCAGAGATCAGTTCATGAGGTTTAAGGAGCACTGACTCCATAACATAGAAAGTGTAAGGTGAAGCAGCAAGTGCTGATGTAGAAGCTGTACCAAGTTACCCAAAAGAGCTAGCTCAGATCATTAATGAAGGTGGCTACACTAAAAAAACAGATGTTCAGTGTAGACAAAACAGCCTTCTATTGGAAGAAGATACCATGAAGAACTTCACAGTCAGAGAGGAGAGGTCAAGACCTGGTTTCAAAGTGTCAAAGGACAGGCTGACCCTCTTGTCAGCGGGAAAGTTATGACCAACCTAGATAGCATATTGAAAAGCAGAGACATTACTTTGCCAACAAAGGTTCGTCTAGGCAAGGCTATGGTTTTTCCAGTGGTCATGTATGGATGTGAGAGTTGGACTGTGAAGAAGGCTGAGAGCCGAAGGATTGATGCTTTTGAACTGTTGGGTTGGAGAAGACTCTTGAGAGTCCCTTGGACTGCAAGGAGATCCAACCAGTCCATTCTAAAGGAGATCAGCCCTGGGTGTTCTTTGGAAGGAGTGATGCTAAAGCTGAAACTCCAGTACTTTGGCCACCTCATGTGAAGAGTTGACTCATTGAAAAAGACTCTGATGCTGGGAGGGATTGAGGGCAGGAGGAAAAGGGGACGACAGAGGATGAGATGGCTGGATGGCATCACTGACTCGATGGACGTGAGTTTGAGTGAACTCCGGGAGTTGGTGATGGACAGGGAGGCCTGGTGTGCTGCGATTCATGGGGTCGCAAAGAGTCGGACACAACTGAGCAACTGAACTGAACTGAATTGAATGCAGTTAGCAGGCGACTTCAGGTTGAAACCAGTGCTCACTGACCATTCCTAAAATCCTAGGGCCTATGCAAACTACACTAAATCTACTCTGCCTGTGCTCTACAAATGGAATAATAAAGCCTGAATGACAACACGTCATTTTACAATGTGGTTTACTGAATATTTTAAGCCCAGTTGAGACCTACTGCTTAGAAAAAAGATTCTTTTCAAAGTAGCTCTGCTCACTGACAATCTGGTCACCAAAGAGCTCTGATGGAGATGTCCAACAAGGTGAATGTTATTTTCATGCCTACTAACACATCATCATACTGCGGCCCACAGATGAAGGAGGAAGTTCAACTTTCAAGTCTTATTATTTAACAACTACATTTCATAAGGCCATAGCTGTCATAGATAAGATTTCTCTAATGAATCGGGGCAAAGTCAACTGAAAATAATCTGGAAAACATTCATCATTCAAGAAGCTATTAAGAACATTCATGATTCATGAAAAGAAGTCAAAATATCAATACTAACAGGAGTTTGGAAGAAGATGATTCCAACCTTCAAGGATGACTTTGAGGGGTTCAAGACTTCACTAGAGGAAGTAACTGCACATGTGGGACCAGCAAGAGAATGGGAATTAGAAGTGGAGCCTGAAGAGTGACTGAATTGCTGCCATCTTGTGGTGAAACTTCAACAGATGAGGAGCTGCTTCTCATAGATGAGGAAAGAAAGCAGTTTCCTGAGATGGACGCTATTCATGTTAAAGGTGTTGCAAAGACTGTTGAAATGGCAAGAAGAGATTTAGAACATTCTACAAAGTTACCTGATAAGGGCTGGCAGAGTTGAGAGGACACACTCCCAATCTGGAAGAATGTCTACCATGGGTAAAACACTACCAAACGTTTCTGCTGCCTGCTAGAGAGAGACTGCTGGTGAAAGGAAGGGTTCATCGATGTGGCAAACATCACTGTAGTCTTATTTTAAGATACGGCCACAATGGAGTATTCAGTTCAGTTCAGTTCAGTCGCTCAGTTGTGTCCGACTCTTTGCGACCCCATGAATCGCAGCACACCAGGCCTCCCTGTCCATCACCAACTCCCAGAGTTCACTCAAATTCACGTCCATCAAGTCAGTGATGCCATCCAGCCATCTCATCCTCTGTCGTCCCCTTTTCCTCCTGTCCCCAGTCCCTCCCAGCATCAGAGTCTTTTCCAATGAGTCAACTCTTCTCATGAGGTGGCCAAAGTATTGGAGTTTCAGCTTTCGCATCATTCCTTCCAAACAACACCCAGGGCTGATCTCCTTTAGAATGGACTGGTTGGATCTCCTTGCAGTCCAAAGGACTCTCAATAGTCTTCTCCAACACCACAGTTCAAAAGCATAAATTCTTTGGCGCTCAGCTTTCTTCACAGTCCAACTCTCACATCCATACATGACCACAGGAAAAACCATAGCCTTGCCTAGACGGACCTTTGTTAGCAAATTAATGTCTCTGCTTTTGAATATGCTACCTAGGTTGGTCATAACTTTTCTTCCAAGGAGTAAGCATCTTTTAATTTCATGGCTGCAGTCACCATCTGCAGTGATTTTGGAGCCCCCCCAAAATAAAGTCTGACACTGTTTCCACTGTTTCCCCATCTATTTGCCATGAAGTGATGGGACCAGATGCCAGGATCTTCGTTTTCTGAATGTTGAGCTTTAAGCCAACTTTTTCACTCTCCTCTTTCACTTTCATCAAGAGGCTTTTTAGTTCCTCTTCACTTTCTGCCATAAGGGTGGTGTCATCTGCGTATCTGAGGTTATTGATATTTCTCCCGGCAATCTTGATTCCAGATTGTGCTTTATCCAGCCCAGCGTTTCTCATGATGTACTCTGCGTATAAGTTAAATAAGCAGGGTGACAATATACAGTCTTGACGTACTCCTTTCCCTATTTGGAAGCAGTCTGTTGTTCCATGACAAGTTCCAACTGTTGCTTCCTCACCTGCATACAGGTTTTCAAGAGGCAGGTCAGGTGGTCTGGTATTCCCATCTCTTGAAGAATTTTCCACAGTTTCTTGTGATCCACACAGTCAAAGGCTTTGGCATAGTCAAGAAAGCAGAAATAGATGTTTTTCTCGAACTCTCTTGCTTTTTCAATGATCCAGCAGATATTGGCAATTTGATCTCTGGTTCCTCTGCCTTTTCTAAAACCAGCTTGAACATCTCGAAGTTCATGGTTCACGTATTGCTGAAGCCTGGCTTGGAGAATTTTGAGCATTACTAGTGTGTGAGATGAGTGCAATTGTGCGGTAGTTTGAGCATTCTTTGGCATTGCCTTTCTTTGGGATTGGAATGAAAACTGACCTTTTCCAGTCCTGTGGCCACTGCTGAGTTGTCCAAATATGCTGGCATATTGAGTGTAGCACTTTCACAGCATCATCTTTCAGGATTTGAAATACCTCAACTGGAATTCCATCACCTCCACTAGCTTTATTCATAGTGATGCTTTCTAAGGCCGACTTGACTTCACATTTCAGGATGTCTGGCTCTAGGTCAGTGATCACACCATCATGATTATCTTGGTCGTGAAGATCTTTTTTGTACACTTCTTCTGTGTATTCTTGCCATCTCTTCTTAATATCTTCTGCTTCTGGTAGGTCCATACAATTTCTGTCCTTTATCGAGCCCATCTTTGCATGAAATGTTCCCTTGGTATCTCTAATTTTCTTGAAGAGATCTCTAGTCTTTCCCATTCTGTTGTTTTCCTCTACTTCCTTTGCATTGATCGCTGAGGAAGGCTTTCTTATCTCTTCTTCAGCCATAAAAAAGAACACATTTGAGTCGGTCCTAATGAGGTGGATGAACCTAGAACCTGTTATACACAGTGAAGTCAAAATAAGAAAAACAAATATGTATTAATACGTATACATGGGATTTAGAAAGACGGTACGGATGAACCTTCTGCAGGGTCGCAATGGAGACACAGACAGAGAAGGGACGTGTGGACACAGTGGGGGCAGGAGAGGGGAACAAGGAGACACACGAATTACCATGTGTCAAACAGGTGCCCAGTGGAAACACGCTGTGTGACACAGGGAGCCCAATCAGGCGCTTACCCTAGAGGATGAGATGGGGCGGGAGGTGGGCGGGAGGGGACACATGTGAACCTGTGGCTGATTCGCATTGATGTGTAGCAGAAACCAACACAATACTGTAAAGCAATTACCTTCCAATTAAAAAAAAAAACAAACCAACTGCTGTGGCCATGCCAACTTTTAGCAACCACCACCCATAATTATCAGCCAGCAGCCACTGACATGGAAGCAAGACCCTCCTCCATCAAAGTTTATAACTCACTGAAGGCTCAGATGGTGTTAACATCTTTTAGCCATAAAATGTTTTTAAACTAAGATACATAGTTTTTTTCACACCTAATGCCAATTGCACACTTAACAGACTGCAACATAAACATAACTTTTATATGCACTGAGAAACCAAACCATTTGCACGCCTCACTTTATCATGGTGGTCTGGAGCCAAGGCGTGCCTGTCCTGTGTGCTTGCCTGCGAGTGTCAGCCACCAGGTGCTTTAGTCATTGATTAACCTACCAAATCTCTGGCAACTAACTCTATGAGGCACATAGTATTTTTTATTTGCATTTTACGGTTTACAGAGAAAACTGAGGCCAAGAGAGTCAGTGACCGCCCCCCCAATCTGGCACCCAGACAGCTGGCTCTGGGTCCACTCTCCTCATGCCCTGCACAAGTGACTTTCACTGAAGAGAACAACAGACTGGATCTCAGGAGCCTCATTCTCTTTGGGTGACACGCATGGTGCCAAGGCACCATCCTCAGCACAGGGCCCAGCTGGAGAGATGCAAGCAGCCTTCTTCAGGGGGTTCCACCATCCCGGGGCAAAAATTAAAGGTGGAAAAGCCCACATTAAATTGCCTCCCCTCTTCCCATGAGGAATGGGTGAGGGATGCCTGGGGCATTGCCTGCCCATTCCTGCTGAGACACAGACACCAAATGAGGAACTTCTACACATTTCCCAGCCCATGATATTTGAGCTGGGAATGGCTGATACCAGTGGGCAGGCAGCATTGCTACGAAGGTCCCGGAGAGACAACCACTGAATATAAATCCATCAGGCCACATGAGGAAGCTTGAGCCTCAACACAGAATATTGGTCAACAGTCTTTTTGGATTTTGAGAACCAAAGCTCAGGTTCGAGATGGCCACCTGGGAGCAGAGAGGATCCCCTTCCTTCCAGGAAACTACAGAAATGACAAAGTCCTCCCATGCTTTAAACTTCTACAGAAGAAGCTCAGTTCTCAGTGAGGAGATGATTCAATAATGAACAGAAGAAAGCAGAGCCTTGGAAGATCCCTCAAACACTGGCTGCGTGACTTAACCTTAAGACAGAACATTTGAGGGGTCCAGGAGGCAACCAGGAGAAAGGGCTAAGAGGCACACAGAGAAAGGGCAGCTGGAGAGACTCAAGTTCCTCATCTGACCGGGTAAAATGCTCACAAGATACGGGGCCCTGGCTGGCTGACTACAAACACTGATACACGCCCCAAGACAGACGTTCCCTGCAAAAGGCCAAGGTGGACCACATACCTGCCAATACCAACCAGGAAGCCGGAGAAAGCTCCAGCGTTCTCATTTTAGTTAGCAGGCTTGAGAACCCTCACCAATGACACGGATGCTAGAGGACCTAATTTCTAGAACATTCCTAAAAATGCAATTGGAGTTAAAATTCCTGTCTTCTCACTTCAGTTTTTTTTTAAACTGTTTGAATGTATCCTATGAGAAAAGTACCGTGTGATCGTCCCTCACAAATGCCTGAGCAGGTCTAACTATTTTCAGAGCTGAGACAATCCTTTGGTTTCTGCCAAACAATGAACTAGAACTCAGCGAATCTGAAATGGACTCTGAAAAGCTCCCCTCTTCTAATTCCTCCTTTGGCTGAATGTCCTTGAGGTAACTGAGGGTTGACAAAGAAGGCAGGGGTTAATGGCTTTACAGAAAGTATGTGCTACTTACTACACCATCTGTTACTTACTAACAGAAGTTGACGATATTAAGAAGAGATGGCAAGAATACACAGAAGAACTATACAAAAAAGGTCTTCATGACCCAGATAACCACGATGCTGTGATCACTCACCTAGAGCCAGACATCCTGGGGTGCAAAGTCAAATGGGCCTTAGGAAGCATCACTATGAACAAAGCTAGTGGAGGTGATGGAATTCCAGTTGAGGTATTTCAAATCCTAAAAGACAATGCTGTGAAAGCACTGCACTCAATGTGCCAGCAAATTTGGAAACTCAGCAGTGGCCACAGGACTGGAAAAGGTCAGTTTTCATTCCAATCCCAAAGAAAGGCAATGCCAAAGAATGTTCAACCTACCACACAATTGCACACATCTCACACGCTTCAAGCTAGATTCAGAAAAGGCAGAAGAACCAGAGATCAAATTGCCAACATCCGTTGGATCATTGAAAAAGCAAGAGAATCTCAGAAAAACATCTACTTCTGCTTTATTGACTACGCCAAAGCCTCTGACTGTGTGAAAAGTGAAGTCACTCAGTCGTGTTTGACACTTTCCGACCCCATGGACTATAGCCTACCAGGCTCCTCCGTCTATGGGATTTTCCAGGCAAGAGTACTGGACTGGGTTACCATTTCCTTCTCCAGGGAATCTTCCCAACCCAGGGATTGAACCTGGGTCTCCCTGACTGTGTGGATCACCACAAACTGTGGAAAATTCTTAAAAGAGATGGGGCTATCAGACCACCTTATGTGCCTCCTGAGAATCTGTATGAAGGTTAAGAAGCACGTTAGAACTGGACATGGAACAATGGACTGGTTCCAAATCAGGAAAGGAGTACAACAAGGCTATATAATGTCACCCTGCTTATTTAATTCCTGTGCAGAGTACATCATGCAAAATGCCAGGCTGGATGAAGCACAAGCTGGAATCAAGACTGCCAGGAGAAATATCAATAATCTCAGATACACAGCTGACACCACCCTTATGGCAGAAAGCGAAGAGGAACTAAAGAGCCTCTTGATGAAAGTGAAAGAGGAGAGTGAAAAAGTTGGCTTGAAACTCAACATTCAGAAAACTAAGATCATGGCATTTGGCCCCATCACATGGCAAATAGATGAGAAACAATGGAAACAGTGAGAGACTATTTTTTTGAGCTCCAAAATCACTGCAGATGGTGACTGCAGCCATGAAATTAAAAGACACTTGCTCCTTGGAAGAAGAGCTATGATCAACCTAGACAGCATATTAAAAAGCAGAGACATTACCTTGCCAACAAAGGTTCGTCTACTCAAAGCTGTGGTTTTGCCAGTAGTCATGTATGGATGTGAAAGCTGGACTATAAAGAAAGCTGAGGGGGCAGTCCTAACATGATGGAGGAATAGGATGGGGAGACCACTTTCTCCCCCACAAATTCATCGAAAGATCATCTGAACGCTGAGCAAATTCCACAAAGCAACTTTTGAACACTGGCAGAGGAAACCAGGCACCCAGAAAGGCAGCCCATTGTCTTCAAAAGGAGGTAGGACAAAATATAAAAGATAAAAAGAGAGATAAAAGAGTTAGGGATGGAGACCCATCCCAGGGAGGGAGTTGTTAAAGAGGAGAAGTTTCCAAACACCAGGAAACCCTCTCACCGGCGGGTCTGTGGGGAGTTTTGGAATCTCCGAAGGCAACATAACCAGGAGGAAAAAATAAATAAATAAATAAAACCCACAGACGACGTGCCTAACGGCAACTCCCAGCGGAGTTGCTGGGATCCAGCCCAGCTGGGCTGGGATCAGCCCAGACGCTGGGATCCACCACCAGCAAGCGGGGGCTGAACAGGGAGGCGCGTCCTGCACTGCTTAGGGTAAGGACTGGCACTGAATGCCCTGACGGCAATCTGAGGGAGATAACGTGAGATAGCAACCCAGACTGTGCATAGCCAGAGAAAAAAGAGAGAGAGAGAAAGAACTTTTCCGCAAAAAGCTCTAACCTAGGGCACTGCCAGGCCCGCTCACAGAACAAAGGACTGAGCGAATACCAGAGGAGAGCTAGCCAGCTGCGGACCGGCCCATGCCCCACCAGAGGCAGGGAGGCAGGCGGGCTGCAGCCAGAGCTGGAGAGGGGCAATCTCGGCCCCAGGGATGGCATCCTCTACCAAACTGCAAGCAGGCTCCCAGTTGCTAACCAAGTCTTCCTGGGATTCTGGATGGTTGACATCTACCAGGAGGGTCGCAGCCAGAGATCAGCTCCCCAGAGGAGACACACAGCACACCTGAGACTGCGAAACTGAGAGGCTGGGACGGGGGAGGCGATAAGACGCCCCGCCCTACCTGGGGAGAGCGCGCCTGCCAAGCACCTGGGCGCCTGAGCTGCTCAGACCTGGGAAGGGCACAAACGCAGGCCCAACTGAGTCTGCGCCTTTGTGGAGTACCCGAGAACCTGAACCTGAGGGGCTTAGACCTGGGAAGTGCACGCAGCCCAGGGCCCCCTTTAGACAGTCCCCCTGCAGAACAACCTGGAGCCTGAGCAGTGTAGACCGGGAAAGCACACACGCCGTGAGTGGAGGCAAACCCAGTGTGGCCCAGACACTGCGAGCACTCCCCACACACGCCAGTGATATTTGCTTGCAGTGCTCCTCCCTCCCCACAGCACAACTGAACAAGTTAGCCTAAACAAGTGACCCCCTTCGCCCCCCTGTGTCAGGGCGGAAGTTAGACACTGAAGAGACTTGCAAACAGAGGAAGCCAAAATAAACAAAGAACAGGGAACCGCTTTGGAAGTGACAGGTGCAACAGATTAAAACCCTGTAGTTAGCACCAACTACACTGGAAGGGGCCTACAGACCTTGAGAAGTATAAGCTAGAACAAGGAACCATCTGAAACTGAACTGACTCCACACTGCCCACAACAGCTCCAGAGAAATTCCTAGATATATTTTACTATTATCATTTTTAAACTAAAAAAAAAATTTTAGTCCTTTATTACTCCTTTAATTTTCATTTTTGTAACCTATTACCTTGCAAAAAAAATACCCTACTTTTAAAGAAAATTATATATATATTTTTATAATTTTTGTGATTTAGTTTTGTTTTTTTAATATTGTACTTTTGAGAGTCTAACCTCTACTCTAGATTTTTAATTTTGCTTTTTAGTATTTGTTATCAATTTTGTACCTTTAAGAATCCAATCTTTATTTAGTACCTATTTTTACTTAGGAATATAATTACTGGCTTGATTGCCCTCTTCCCCTTTTGACTCTCCTTTTTCTCCCCTAGTCACCTCTATCTCCTCCCTCCCCCTTCTCTTCTCTACCCAACACTGTGAATCTCTTTGTGTGTTCCGGGCTGTGGAGAACACTTAGGGAACTGATTACTGACTGGCTCTCTCTCTCTCTCCTTTTGATTTCCCCTCTTCTCCTCCTGGCCACCTCTGTCTCCTTCCTCCCTCTTCTCTTCTCTGTTTAACTCCGTGAATGTCTCTGAGGGATCCAGACTGTGGAGAGCACACAGGGAAGTGATTACTGGCTAGCCTGCTCTCTCCCCTTTTGATTCCCCCTCTTCTCCTCCTGGTCACCTCCATCTCCCTTATCTCCCTCCTCCCTCTTCTCTTCTCCATGTAACTCAGCGAACCTTTCTGGGTGTCCCTCACTGTGGAGAATCTTTTCTCCATTAACCTAGATGTTTTATCATCTGTGCTATACAGATGCAGAAGTCTTGAGGCTACTGTAAGAATAAGACTGAAAACCAGAGGCAGGAGGCTTAAATCTAAAACCTGAGAACACCAGAGAACTCCTGACTCCAGGGAACATTAATCGATAAGAGCGCATCCAAAAGCCGCCATAGATAGATAGATAGATAGTGAAGTCGCTCAGTCGTGTTCAACTCTTTGCGACCCCATGGACAGTAGCCAACCAGGCTTCTCCGTCCATGGGATTTTCCAGACAAGAATACTGGAGTGGGTTCCCATTTCCTTCTCCAGGGGATCTTCCTGACCCAAGGAGCGAACCCGGGTCTCCCACATTGTAGGCAGACGCTTTACCGTCTGAGCCACCAGGGAAGTCCAAAAGCCTCCATACCTACACTGAAACCAAGCTCCACCCAAAGGCCAACAAGTTCCAGAGCAAGACACACCATGCAAATTCTCCAGCAATGTAGGAACACAGCCCTGAGCTTTAATATACAGGCTTCCCAAAGTCACACCAAACCCACAGACATCTCAAAACTCACTACTGGACACTTCATTGCACTCCAGAAAGAAGAAATCCAGCTCCACCCACCAGAACATGGACACAAGCTTCCCTAACCAGGAAACCTTGACAAGCCACTCGTCCAACCCCACCCACAGGGAGGAACCTCCACAATGAAGAGGAACCACAAACTGCCAGAATACAGAAAGGCCACCCCAAACACAGCAACCTAAACAAAATGAAAAGGCAGAGAAATACTCAGCAGGTAAAGGAACATGATAAATGCCCACCAAACCAAACAGAAGAGGAGCAGATAGGGAGTCTACCTGGAAAAGAATTCATAATAATAATAGTAAAAATGATCCAAAATCTTGAAAACAGAATGGAGTTACAGATAAACAGCCTGGAGACAAGGACTGAGAAGATGCAAGAAATGTTTAACAAGGACCTAGAAGAAATAAAAAAGAGTCAATCAATAATGAATAATGCAATAAATGAGATTTAAAAAAAAACCTCTGGAGGGAACCAGCAGTAGAATAACTGAGGCAGAAGATAGGATAAGTGAGGTGGAAGATAGAATGGTGGAAATAAATAGAGTAGAGAGGGAAAAAAAAAAGAATTAAATGAAGACAACCTCAGAGACCTCTGGGACAATGTCAAAAGCCCCAACATTCGAATCATAGGAGTCCCAGAAGAAGAACACAAAAAGAAAGGCCATGAGAAAATACTTGAGGTGATAATAGCTGAAAACGTCTCTAAAATGGAGAAGGAAATAGCCACCCAAGTCCAAGAAACTCAGAGTCCCAAATAGGATACACCCAAGGTGAAACACCTCAAGACACATATTAATCAAATTAACAAAGATCAAACACAAAGAACAAATATTAAAAGCAGCAAGGGAAAAACAACAAATAACACACAAGGGGATTCCCATAAGGATAACAGCTGATCTTTCAATAGAAACTCTTCAGGCCAGAAGGGAATGGCAGGACATACTTAAAGTGATGAAAGAGAAAAACCTACAAACCAGATTACTGTACCCAGCAAGGATCTCATTCAAATACGAAGGAAAAATCAAAAGCTTTACAGAAAACCAAAAGCTGAGAGAATTCAGCACCACCAAACCAGCTCTCCAACAAATGCTAAAGGATCTTCTCTAGACAGGAAACACAGAAAAGGTGTATAAGCTTGAACCCAAAACAACAAAGTAAATGGCAACGGGATCATATTTATCAATAATTACCTTAAATGTAAATGGGTCGAACGCCCCAACCAAAAGACAAAGACTGGCTAAATGGATACAAAAACAAGACCCTATATATGCTGTCTACAAGAGACCCACCTCAAAACAAGGGACACACAGACTCAAAGTGAAGATATTTCACGTAAATGGAGACCAAAAGAAAGCAGGAGTAGCAATACTCATATCAGATAAAACAGACTTTGAAATAAAGGCTGTGAAAAGAGACAACGAAGGACACTACATAATGATCAAAGGATCAATCCAAGAAGATAAAACAATTATAAATATACATGAACCCCACATCAGAGCACCAAAATATGTAAGGCAAATGCAAACAAGTATGAAAGGGGAAATTAACAGTAACACAGTAATAGTGGGAGACTTTAATACCCAACTCACACCAATGGATATATCAACTAAACATAAAATTAGCAAGGAAACACAAACTTTAAATGATACAATGAACCAGTTAGACCTAATTGATATCTATAGGACATTTTACCCCAAAGCAATGAATTTCACATTTTTCTCAAGTGCACACAGAACTTTCTCCAGGATAGATCACATCCTGGACCATAAATCTAGCCCTGGTAAATTCAAAAAACTGAAATCATTCCAAGCATCATTTCTGATCACAATGCAATAAGATTAGATGTCAACTGCAGGAAAAAAGCTATTAAAAATACAAACATATGAAGGCTAAACAACACGCTTCTGAATAACCAACAAATCACAGAAGAAATCAAAAAGGAAATCAAAATATGCATAGAAACAAAACAAAACAACCCAAAACCTAAGGGACTCAGTAAAAGCAGTGCTAAGGGGAAGGTTCATAGCAATACAAGCCTACCTCAAGAAACAGAAGAGAAATCAAATAAATAACCTAACTCTACACCTAAAGCAACTAGAAAAGGAAGAAATGAAGAACCCCAGGGTTAGTAGAAGGAAAGAAATCATAAACATTAGGGCAGAAATAAATGCAAAAGAAATAAAAGAGACCATAGCAAAAATCAACAAAGCTAAAAGCTGGTTCTTTGAGAAGATAAATAAAATAGACAAACCATTAGCCAGGCTCATCAAGAAACAAAGGGAGAAGAATCAAATCAACAAAATTAGATATGAAAATGGAGAAATCGCAACAGACAACAAAGAAATACAAAGGATCATAAGAGACTACTATCAGCAACTGTATGCCAATAAAATGGACAACTTGGAAGAAATGGACAAATTCCTAGAAAAGTATAACTTTCCAAAACTGAACCAGGAAGAAATAGAAAATCTTAACAGACCCATCACAAGCACGGAAATCAAAATTGTAATCAGAAATCTTCCAGCAAACAAAAGCCCAGGACCAGAAGGCTTCACAGCCGAATTCTACCAAAAATTTAGAGAAGAGCTAACACCTATTCTGCTCAAACTCTTCCAGAAAACTGCAGAGGGAGGTAAACTTCCAAACTCATTCTATGAGGCCACCATCACCCTAATACCAAAACCTGACAAAGATGCCACAAAAAAGAAAACTACAGGCCAATATCACTGATGAACATAATCCTTAACAAAATCCTAGCAAACAGAATCCAACAACATATTAAAAAGATCATACACCATGACCAAGTGGGCTTTATCCCAGGAATGCAAGGATTCTTTAATATCCACAAATCAATGTAATACACTATGTTAACAAATTGAAAGATAAAAACCATGATTATCTGAACAGATGCAGAGGAAGCCTTTGACAAAATTTAACATCCATTTATAATAAAAACCCTCCAGAAAGCAGGAATAGAAGGAACATACCTCAACATAATAAAAGCTATATATGACAAACCCACAGCAAATATTATCCTCAATGGTGAAAAATTGAAAGCATTTCCCCTAAAGTCAGGAACAAGACAAGGGTGCCCACTCTCACCACTACTATTCAACCTAGTTTTGGAAGTTTTGGCCACAGCAATCAGAGAAGAAAAAGAAATAAAAGGAATCCAGATTGGAAAAGAAGAAGTAAAACTCTCACTGTTTGCAGATGACATGATCCTTTACATGGAAAACCCTAAAGACTCCCCCAGAAAATTACTAGAGCTAATCAATGAATATAGTAAAGTTGCAGGATATAAAATTAACACACAAAAATCCCCTGCATTCCTATACACTGAGAAAACAGAAAGAGAAATTAAGGAAACAATTCCATTCACCATTGCAACAAAAAGAATAAAACACTTAGGAATAAATCTACCTAAAGAAACAAAAGACCTATATATAGAAAACTATGAAACACTGATGATAAAGTGCTTATAGTGCAGGTAGAAATAAAAAAAATTAAAAAAAAAAAAAAACCACTGATGATAGAAATCAAAGATGACACAAATAGATGGAGAAATGTATCATGTTCATGGATGGGAAGAATCACTATAGTGAAAATGAGTATTCTACCCAAAGCAATATATAGATTCAATGCAATCCCTATCAAGCTACCAATGGTATTTTTCAGAGAACTAGAACAAATAATTTCACAATTTGTATGAAAATACAATAAAACTTGAATAGCCAAAGCCATCTTGAGAAAGAAGAATGGAACTGGAGGAATCAACCTGCCTGACTTCAGACTATACTATAAAGCTATAGTCATCAAGACAGTATGGTACTGGCACAAAGACAGAAATATAGATCAATGGAACAAAATAGAAAGCCCAGAGACAAATCCACGCACCTAATGGCACCTTATCTTCGACAAAGGAGGCAAGAATATACAATGGAGAAAAGACAATCTCTTTAATAAGTGGTGCTGGGAAAACTGGTCAACCACTTGTAAAAGAATGAAACTAGAACACTTTCTAACACCATACACAAAAATAAACTCAAAATGGATTAAAGATCTGAATGTAAGACCAGAAACTATAAAACTCCTAGAGGAAAACATAGGCAAAACACTCTCTGACATAAATCACAGCAGGATCCTCTATGACCCACCTACCAGAGTAATGGAAATAAAAGCAACAATAAACAAAGGGGACCTAATTAAACTTAAAAGCTTTTGCACAATGAAGGAAACCATAAGCAAGGTGAAAAGACAGCCTTCAGAACTGGAGAAAATAACAGCAAACAAAGAAACTGACAAAGAATTAATCTCAAAAATATACAAGCAGCTCCTGCAGCTCAATTCCACAAAAATAAACGACCCAATGAAAAACTGGGCCAAAGAACTAAACAGACATTTTTCCAAAGAAGACATACAGATGGCTAGCAAACACATGAAAAGAGGCTCAACATCACTCATTATCAGAGAAATGCAAATCAAAACCACAATGAGGTACCATTTCACGCTGGTCAGAATGGCTGCTATCAAACAGTCTACAAGCAATAAATGCTGGAGAGGGTGTGGAGAAAAGGGAACCCTCCTACACTGTTGGTGGGAATGCAAACTAGTACAGCCACTATGGAGAACAGTGTGGAGATTCCTTAAAAAACTGGAAATAGAACTGGCATATAACCCAGCAATCCCACTACTGGGCATACACATTGAGGAAACCAGAATTGAGAGAGACACGTGTACCCCAATGTTCATCGCAGCACTGTTTACAACAGCTAGGACATGGAAGCAACCTAGATATCCATCAGCAGACAAATGGATAAGAAAGCTGTGGTACATATACACTATGCAGTATTACTCAGCCATTAAAAAGAATACATTTGAATCAGTTCTAATGAGGTGGATGAAACTGAAGCCTATTATACAGAGTGAAGTAAGCCAGAAAGAAAAACACCAGTACTGTATACTAACACATATATATGGAATTTAGAAAGATGGTAACGATAACCCTGTATGTGAGACAGCAAAAGAGACACAGATGTGTAGAACAGTTTTTTGGACTCTGCGGGAGAAGGCAAGGGTAGGATGATTTGAGAAAATAGCATTGAAACATGTAGATTATCATATGTGAAACAGATCACCAGTCCAGGTTCGATGCATGAGACAGGGTGCTCAGGGCTGGTGCACTGGGATGACCCTGAGGGATGGGATGAGGAGGGAGGTGGAAAGGGGGTTCAGGATGGGGAACACATGTACACCCGTGGCAGATTCATGTCAATGTATGGCAAAAACCACTACAATAATGTAAAGTAACTAGCCTCCAATTAAAATAAATAAATTTTTTAAAAAGTTGAGAGCTGAAGAATCGATACTTTTAACTGTGGTGTTGGAGAAGACTCCTGAGAGTCCCTTGGATTGCAAAGAGATCAAAGCAATCAATTCTAAAGGAGAACAGTCCTGAATATTCATTGGAAGGACTGATGCTGGAGCTCCAATATTTTGGCCACCTGATGTGAAGATCTGACTCATTGGAAAAGACGCTGATGCTGAGAAAGACTGAAGGCAGGAAGATAAGGGGACGACAGAGGATGAGACGGTTGGATGGCATCACCGATTCAATGGACATGAGTTTGACTAAGCTCTGGGATTTGGTGATGGACAGGGAAGCCTAGTGTGCTGCAGTCCATGGGGTCGCAAAGAGTCAGACACGACTGAGGAACTGAACTGAACTGAACTACACCTCCATAAGTCTACACTCCTCCTGGAAACGTGTGCACAAAACAATCAGCTGTCACCTCAGGTCTGCACATTGACTGAGGGGCACCTCACCGGGGAAAGGGCCTCTTCCAGACTCTAAAGTTCCAGAACAAACCACAATCTGAAGAGAGAAAGGAATGGGGCCTGAAATGGTAACTGCCAAGATGCCAGGGCCTTCCGCCTCAGGGAATTCAGAGGGACCCCTGCCTCATACCCTTGGCAGAGAGACAAGAAGGGGACTGATTTCTAAAACCTCGGGCACCACGGAGGCTACAGTATGCTCTACGTTCATGAGCAGAGGAATGAAGAAGAGGGCTGGGTTAATGAGGACTTCAGTGAGGAAACACAAAGCTAGCTGCCAAAGGACTGCATTGCATAGGAGAAGCAGAGAGTTCAGGTGACACAGGAAAGATAAGGCTATCCTGCCCTGAGAATGGCCCTCACTGTCCACAGGAATCAGAAGGTCAAGGGGACCAAAGAGTCCTCCATTCAACCTCCACACTGTACCCCCACCCACTACCTTCTAGAAGGGGGCTCTCCAGAGCTGCCCCAAGGCCACCACCCCAGCCTGCACTGTGGCTGTCCCTCCCTACCAGCAACTTCCTACCAACATTTAGACCTAAGCCTACTGGACTCCCGCATACTAGAACCAAAGAGCAGGGCGTTCCTGGTGGTCCAGTGGTTAGCTAAGATCCACGCTTCTGGCCGCAGGGGCTGCAGTTCGATCCCTGGTCAGGGAACTAAGATCCCACATGCCACACAGCCGAATTAAATACATAAATAAAAACAGCAGAGGAAGGGGACATATGTAAAATTATAGCTGGAGTTACTGTACAGCAGAAACCAACACAACACTGTAAAACAATTTTCCTCTAATTAAGAATGTTTTAAAAGCTAATGAAGAAAAGGCGCGAAACCACCACCAGAGCAGAAGGCCTCCCGCCCTGCCGGGCCTCTCCGAGCCACCGCTCTCTAGTCTCCTTGGGCCGTCCTCCTTCACTGCTGGCCCCCACCCCGGCTTCCCCACGCCATGCCACAACTGCTCTTGCAAGGTCAAGGGTATCCTGGTTGTTGGATCCAAAGGACATGATGTAAGCCTCCTCTCCTGATCACTCTCCTTCCCTCAGCTTCCAGGACATTCCAGGGCCCTGGCTGTCCTCAGTACCCGTCCTCACTGCCCATCCACCCCTGCCCTGCTAGTGCCTCTCTTTCGGCTTTCTAGGATCACTCCCCAGGACCACCTCCCTACCGACATCCAGATCCTTCCCTCCTGCTTGAGACTTTCACTTGTGCTTCACTGCACATGGGCTGCTCCTAGCAACCCACGTCTCAGGCCACTGCACACAAATTCCAGTGTTCACAACAAACTCATCTGCCCGCCCCGGCCCCAACCCCCAAGCCCTCTCTTCCCTGCGTGTGCTCCGTCTCAGGGAAAGGCAGGGCCACCACCAAGCCAAACCCACCTTCATCCTCAGCTCCTCCTCCCGCCTCACAGCCCCTCTGCTGCTGCTGCTAAGTCGCTTCAGTCGTGTCCAACTCTGTGCAACCCCAGAGACGGCCGCCCACCAGGCTCCCCTGTCCCTGGGATTCTCCAGGCAAGAACACTGGAGTGGGTTGCCATTTCCTTCTCCAATGCATGAAAGTGAAAAGTGAAAGTGAAGTCACTCAGTCGTGTCCGACTCCTAGCGACCCCATGGACTGCAGCCTACCAGGCTCCTTGGTCCATGGGATTTTCCAGGCACGAGTACTGGAGTGGGTTGCCATTGCCTTCTCCCACAACCCCTCAGCAAACCACAAAATCCTAAGCCCACCTTCCAAGGCCTTCTTAGGTGTTCCTTTCTATGCTCACTGAGCACCCTTGTTCAGGCTACCATCACCTCACTGGGCCCCCCAACCACAGGGACCCCCCTACTCTGGTCTCCACACCAGTCAGTGATCTGTGGAAACCACTTAAACAGGGTGCTATGCTCTGCCTGCAGCCACCACCCTGGTGGTCAAGCCTGGCCTCAAGCTGAAAGATGGCAGGGGCAAGATGGTACCCTCCCCTGCTGACTCCAGGGCCAGGCCAGCTGGCCACACAGCCACGAGAACCACCACTGCCTCAGAAAATACCGTATTACTCAGAGATGGAGCATTTGCTCCTGGGAGGCTCTGCCTGCCGGGATCCCGGGCTCCTCTCCCCAGAGCAGGGCTGCATGGCTACATTCTGAGGAAACAAGTAGAAGTATCCAGAGATTCTCCAGTGCAGCAGCCAGAGCTGCCCATCAAAGTCTCCCACCCAATCCCGAGAAACAGTAGTAACAGTAACTGCCTAATTCTTTAAAACCCCAGCCTTTTGAAAGGATTAAAGTGTGCCCACTAGTGGCTGGCATGCTGCTGCCGCCGCTAAGTTGCTTCAGTCATGTCTGACTCTGTGCGGCCCCATAGACAGCAGCCCACCAGGCTCTGCGGTCCCTGGGATTCTCCAGGCAAGAACACTGGAGTGGGTTGCCATTTCCTTCTCCATTGCGTGAAAGTGAAAAGTGAAAGTGAAGCCGCTCAGTCACGACCGACTCATGGACTGTAGCCCACCAGGCTCCTCCATCCGTGGGATTTCCTAGGCAAGAGTACTGGAGTGCCTTGCCATTGCCTTCTCCAAGCGGCTGGCACACAGCAGTACTAATGGTCACTATGGCAGAGCTTTGCCTCCCTGCCCTGACAGTCCAGGGGCTCACAGGGAACCTCCTATGGGATCCTGGGACCTGGAGACTTCACAGATGTCAGGAAGTCATTATGAGGGGGCCTTGCTCACTTCTCGGCCTCAATTATGCAGTCTTTATGGTCAAGCTCATTCAGAGTCCACAAGTGTCCCCACAGAAGTTCAGGTGTGAGAAGCATGACCAAGCTCTGGGGAGGACCTCAAGCCCAATCACAGAGAGGGAGACTGCAGGGGAACCCGAACCTTCACAATGGGAGGGTCTCAGTTTTCACCTGAACGCAGGTGAAAGGAGAGGACAAAAATGTGGAGTTAAGAGAACTTGAGCCCTTACTTGGGTTATTGTTTTTTTTAAAGGAAGGGGAGACTGACTGGCCTCCATCAAGTTGCTTCTGGTTAAAGTGGAAGTTTCTTCCACACCACAGGAAGTAATGATCAATCATACCCTTTTCTGTAACCAGGAAGGCAATAGCCCATCACTGACCTTAACAACGACACGCTGGAAACATCACAGGTTCAGCTAATTTGGTATTACACATGTGCAAACAGCAGCGTCCAGGTATCTAGACTGTATACTCTATGTTCTTTCAGTTTGTATCCGAGTCTGGACCTGCCACAAAGCCCAAGCCCACAAAAATGACCCGGTAAAAAGCTGGAGAGTTAGTCAAGTACACATATCTCCCCAAACTGGGGGCCTGCCCGGAAAAGATTTTTGTTGTCTATAGTACTGTCATTTTCGGGACCAAAGGCAAGATCATTCGGAGCTAAAAACCATCATCTTCATTAAAAGGCCGCGCAGAGGCCTCCCTGTCGTCCACCGGGTTGGGACCTTTCCCCAAGGCTTCCCTAAACCCCACTCTTTCTCTGGGGAGAGAGAGCTGACATTCGAGTCCCCTCCGCGATTCCCCAACAGTTACCTCGCTTGAACTCCTCCAGGACGGCGTCCAGCTTGGTGTCGTTGAAGACGAAGTGGAGTGGGTGATTGTAGAAGCGGGTGATGGTGCTGAGCGGCGTGCAGTCTTCGGGGTCCACGAAAGCCAAGTCCTTGAGGTAGAGCATGTCCACGATGTTGGAGCGCTCGTCCTCGTAAACAGGGATGCGCGTGTGGCCGCTCTGCATGATGCTGGCCAGAACGCCGAAGTCCAGCACGGTGCTGGCATCCAGCATGAAGCAGTCCTCGAGGGGCGTGAGCACGTCCTCCACCGTACGGCAGGGCAGCACACCCTTGCTGAGATCGCTGTAGGGGTCGCCGCCGCCGCGCGCCAGCTCCAGCACGCGCTCGCGCAGCCTCCCTGGCCGCGCCGCCAGCTCCAGCAGCTGGCCCACCGGCAGCGCCACGGGCAGGGTGAGCAGCACCGCCAAGCGGCTGAGGATCAGCGCGCGCGGGGCCAGTGCCAACGTCCAGCGCCCGCTCACGGCGGCCGGCACCACCTCGCCCACCAGGAACACGAGCCCCGCGCTGCCTAGCACGGCCGGCACGGCGCGCTGGCCGGCCGCGCGGTACAGCAGAACCGCCAGCGCCGCCTGCGCCAGGCTGGCCAGCAGCAGCAGCGCGCCCAGGGCGCAGCCCGCCCAGCGCCGTGCGGGCTCCAGGCGCCGCGCCGCCGCACGCTCCGCCTCCGAGCCGCTCTCGCGCAGCACCTGCACCTCGGCGGGCGCCAGCGCCAGTGCGCTCAGCTGCAGGCCCCGCGCCAGAGCCGCCAGCGCCAACAGCCCCGCCGCCCCCAGGCCCAGAGCCCAGGGCGGCGCCTCCTCCTCGGCTGCCGAGCCGCCCGGCTCCACACGCACGGCCAGCAGCGCCGAGTGCGGGCGCGCGGCCTCGGCGCGCAGGCGCAGCAGTGCGCGCCACTCGCCCGTGAGGGCTGCCGCCTCTTCGGCCGCCGAACCCCCCGGCTCCCCGCGCACCGCCAGCCGCACAGAGTGCGGGCGCGCGGCCTCGGCGCGCAGGCGCAGCAACGCACGCCACTCGCCCGTGGGGGCCGCCGCTTCGTCGGGCGCTGCGGCCGGCCCCCCCTCGGGGCAACCCGCCCCCTCAGGAGCCACCCAGGACCAGGAGCTGTTGGAGAAGCCCGAGCCGAAGAGGCGCAAGCGGAAGGTGGCCTCCGGCGCGGCCCGCACCTCCCCTTCGTGCGCCCACCCCGCGCCCGCCGCTCCGTCCTCCTCTAGACAGACGCCCAGCACTCGCGGGTCCGGCGCCGCCTCCCCGGCGGCATTGCCCAGGCAGAGTGCGGCGAGCAACCAGCCTAGCCGACCCGCCGCCGCCGCCGCCGCCGCCATCGCCTGCTGCCCCCTCTCGGCCTCCCGCGCAGCCTACCTCTCCGCCTCCGCCGGGCCAATCGTCGCCAGCCCTGGAGTCTTTTCAGCCAATAGGCGGCGGGCGGAGGCGGGCCCCAGGGTCGGACTAGGCTGCGCCGGGGAGTAAACAAGCGGCGGCGCGATCCCGGGGCGGGCCGGGGGCGTGGGTCTCTCGGCCCTGTGGGCCTGGGCCGCCGAACCCGGAGGACGCTGGGCGGCGAGCTGGCCCGCTCTCCGCGGGGATCTAGTTCCCTTCGGCCGTCCCCAGCGCCGGGAGGCCAGGCCCGTACTCTGGGAAGTCCCTGGCTCGGGAATTGGGCCGCCGAGAGGAGTGGCGCTCCTGAAATTGCAGATAGAGAATTTAACGAAGGGAGATGGTCCGTTTTCCCAGACACCAACGACCCAAATCTCGAAGAGGGCTAAAAGAACCGACGACCGGGCGTCGGAAGCTAAAGCTTATTAAAAGTATTCCTTGATCGCGCGCGACTCTGCTATGGGTCTGGGACGTGACACACACTCAGTCCCTCCTTAGATGAACTTGCACCCCTGCCAGAGAGAACGAAGTACCTAAACACACGAAATCACTGCCTCATTGGATCCTCGCAGCTACTTCGTTATTAATACACTTTACCAGAGAAAAGTGAACACTACTCGGGCACGGATGATGGGTTCCAAAGCGATCAGCCTAATACCCTGTCGCCATCCCAGCCACACTAGGAGTTGGCATCTCTGTCAGGAATTACTGTATCTGGTCACTTCACTTGTAGCAGAGCATCCTTGGGAAAATAATTCCTAACGACCAACAGGAACTATTCAAGAGGATCCTCCCCGGATTGTTGTTTTAGAAGACTGTATGGTGCTTGACATTATGGAATGTTCCTCAACCTGTTATATGTGAACTTTGCCTGGTTGGAAGGAAATAGACAAGCTAACAAGACCTCTATAAATGTCCCGACAAAATGATTTTTTTTGTATTTTCTACATTTTTATGTATTTTCAACTTTCCTAACATAAAGTAGACTGATAAGACCGACCATATGCGTGTCATTTAAAATGGTCTTTGCAAGGACTGTATAGAAACACATATGTTGTCATGAAAATACTATTAAAAAGCTTAGGCACTGCGGTCACAATTAAGTGAAATATACTTGTGTGGAAGGTAATGTACAAAAATGAGTAAACCTGTGGTGAGTGACCAACATAAGTATTGTCTGAAAAATTCCAGAATAAGCTGCCAGCAGAAGCAATTATGACCTTTGACCCTTTCCACCGGACTGGCGTGCCTCTTTTGAAAAAATAATAATAGATTCAGTCCCTTTGGTTCACACTTCTGTCTCTAAGTCCAGATAAAAATGCTGACACAGATAGAATGGACAACAGCTTGAAATGAGCCACATGCCTGAAAAGTTAACCAGCAAAGAACAGTTCCAGAGGCAAGGTGGGAAAAACGCCCAGTACATCTACACAGGGCTCTGACCTCTGACAAGTTACTTTTCCTCTGGTCTCAGACTCCCTTGGAAAACAACCTTGTAACTTATTTTGGCAGGGAAACCTTTGGATAGAACAATCAGATCACACTTGGAAAACACAAATGATGATTTAAACCATGAGACCCAAAGGATCCAGCACAGGGCAAACAAAGTTGCCCATGAATGACCTTCTATGAACAGCACAGGTCCCACACCACTTTACCAGCTTCTGTCTTCCTTGGCTCTGCACCATTCTTTGGTCCATTATCACAGCATCGGTGGAGACACTTGTCACCAGACTTTCAGGTCCCCCATGGGTGATTTTCCTTTCTGGCCATTCAGCTCAAGACATTTCCATGTTTTATCGAAATATTCATTCTTGAGTTTTAAACCCAAAACTATCGTGTGTGACCCCTGACTGACTCCTCCTCCTCTCTCAAGTCTATATTCGTCACTTCCTCCAGCCAGTTTTCCTCGACCATCTCTACTAGGTTCAGTCAAGGTTATAGGAGTAGCATGCTCCCCTCCAATAAAATCCGGTGCTTAGCTTCTGGTAAGGCCCATTCATTCATTCATTCAACAAGTATTTCCTGCATCCGGTGCCTGCAGTGCACTGGGACTGCCAGTTGAAATAACAAATACCCTGACCTGTTGGAGCTTAAGCTCTAGTGTGAGGACAACAAAAAATACACAAATCCTTATTTTAATACCTGACAGTTAAGTTCTACAGAGAAAAAAACAAGGCAAGATGAGGAGACGGACAGAGGGATGGGGGCCAAACTCTTTTGAGTGGTCTGATGGGGGAAGGCTTCTTCAAGGAGGTAGCATTTGAACAGAGGCTTAGATGAAGCAAGGGGTGAGCCTCACACAGATCTGGGAGAATATTCCAGGTGGAGAAGATAGCCTGAAGGGTTGGTGGCATGTGGCATGTAGCAGAGGCTGAAATGTGTGTGGGGCAGATGGATGAAAATTTATTCTTGCCCACCTATACACAGGACTCTGCCTTTGTTATTCCTTTTATCTGAAATGTTCTCTTTCCTTTCTGCCTACCCAATGCCTAACGTTCCCCCCAGTTCCCCTCTAAAGCAGGGTTCCTTGAGCCCCTGGCCTGGGTGCACTCGGTTACCCACCGGCTAGGCACCTGGGGGGCACTGTGGGCGTCTTCCCGATTGAAGCCTCCGGAGTGGATGCAGGGAGGTCCCTTCTAGGTGGGCTCTCCGGGGGTGGGCACTCCAACTTGGAGACCACAACCAGCCTCCAAGTCTGGACCGAGAGGCAACTGCTGTTCTTAGACGATGCGGTCATAGTTTAAGTGAAGCACCTTTCTCCTTTAGCCCCTAGAGGAGAGAGGAGGGGCAGTTTGTCCATTCCAGCTGTCCTTGGTCCTCTGGTTTCCATTTTACTGAATTCGTAACGGTGGCAGTTGAGCACACTTGTCGTACCGGTCTAGCAGCAGCTGGCACTCTCTAGCTCCTGTGACAACAGCCTTGATTATGTTTTGTATGTTACATGTCCGTTTCATTAATTTTAGTGCTAAACAATCCCAGGATGCTTAACTCTTGCCCTGTCATAGCCAAGCACAGCCACTTCGAGCTCTGCGACAAGTCCGGAGCTCAGACAGGCCAACTGCAGGCTCACCAAGATTTATCCATATTTCATTTTTTTATTACCAATCAAAAATAAATTCCATATATCGTTTAGCAAATATTATCATTGTTTTGTGACAAAAGACACAAGAGTCATAACAACAAAACTCCCCGAGAGTCAAAACTCATAACAATGCCAAAATAAATCACAAAAATATACAAATTAAAATCTTATGCAAAATAAATACGAGTTATTTGCTACGGTGGCTGTGACTCGCCTACCCACATGGAGGCCTGCTGTTTGCGGAGGTCCCCCTTCCATGGGAAGACACGCAAGGCTGGGCCAGGTCCAGGGTACAGCTCAGCCCAGGAACCAGAGGCTGGAATAGGAAATGAGAAATTGCACTGGGAAGAGGAAGTCATCGGACCAGTAATATTTGGAAATAACCATGACCCTCTGCTGAAAGTGATTATAAATGGGGACAGGGAGAGGTGGGGAGGAAGGACCGTCTCTTGAGAGCATCTGTGTGTGCACAGAGGTAGCCGTGGAAGTGTGTGTACCTGCTCCATGGACTTCACACACAAACACTAGGTTCGGGCAGTGGGTGGGCTCAGGCAGCACTCAGGCCCCAGGAAAACCGCACTGCAAGCCCCCATGTGGACGCGAAGAGCAAGCTGCTCCTGGAGAAAACTAAGGGGTTTCCCTGAACAGGGCACGAAGGTCTGGTGTCTTCCTTATGGCTGAGAACCCATAGGTGTCACCACCTTCTCTCCAGACTTGTAGGAATCACTTCTGTCACTGGGAAGGTCTGTTAAGCTGACCAGTATACTTGGTGCGAGGCATTTTCTGGTCATTGCCAACAGCGCACTTGGGGTTCCAGGTCTCACGGGTTGAGGAAAGAAGTGAATAAATAATATGTGGGAAGACCTGTCGAGGCTCCCTTGTCTGTTCCAGGCCCCCCAGCAAGTGTTCCACCCAACCAAAGGGTCAAAGTGGACTTTGGTCCCACAGCCTCCCCGTCAGTGGGAAGCCTACTGCTCAGGGAGATGGTGCAGGACTGCAGATGGGGCTGGGGCACTCAGGGTGCAGTACCACAGGCTTCAGCAAAGACTGGGATGACAGCTCACACTAGGATCTCACACGTGTGTAGGACGGGGCTGCTGGCTGGGTGCCTTCTAGGTGGAAACCTCCTTTCCCGGGTTCTGTAAGTGCGTGAACAAGGTCAGGTGAGCCTCAGCCACAGAGGAAAGGCCATGAAGAACCCACTTGGGTTGGCTTCCTACACATCCTCCTGACCTCAATCCCCAAGAGACACTGGGGTTTGGAATTAGAAGCAGGGAGTCTGAAAAGAAGGGCTTTGTAGGTCAGTAACGAGACTTGACTTTGGCTATGGGGTGGGAGGGGGATAAACTGATTGCTAACAATGTAGATGCTCATGACCAAGTTCCCTCCTGGCCCCGAAAAGAGCATCACAGGTAAGCCCCTCTAACACAGACACTCTCCCCACCTGGGGAAAACCTTTGGTGAAACTGAGGGCAGGGCCTGGGGAGCAGTCTGATTAGCAGTCTTAAAGGTGTGAGACCCTGCCCTAACACTTGGAGTCAGCCCCACGACAAGGGGAGAGCTGTCCAAAGGGGTGGATGTGAGGCAGATCGCAGGGACAGGGCTGAGAGTCCTCGGCCCAGCCCAACTCACCAGGAGACCCCATCAGCAGAGTTCTAGGAGGTTCCTGGGTCCAGCGATTAAGAGGAGGCGGCGTGCTCCTCTCCACAGTTGGAGTATCACCTCCCTGACCACGGTTCCCAGAAAAATCCCTTGGCCTCGGTGACGACAGGTGAGCCTCAGCATGCGTCCAGGCAGTTGTTCTCAGCGCTATTTGGTTCTTTGCTTCCTGGGAAGAACTGTCTTCTCTCCCAAGAAGAAATCTTCCTCCAGGAGGCCACGGCGGTGCCATCTCTGGAGGGCGTGGAAGAGGAGCAGGGAGAAGTGGCTCCCTGAGTCAGGGATGCAGCCAGGAGGTCACAACTGGGAGCACATTATGGCTATTGCTTCCCGGGGTGAGAAACCCTACCCCTTTTAAAGTTTTTGTGGGAAAAAAAATTGCTTTTAAATAAAGTTCCTTAACCCTGTCTTCCCTTCCCCCTATGATATTTAAAAAGAGGTGCAATGAGCTGAATTTAGAAGCGCTCCTGGTCGTCGGTATACTGCCCTGCAGTCCAGGGCTGTGCAGCTGCCACCTCCAAGCTGTTCAGAGGTCCCTGTCAGAGACCAGATCCCCCTCAGGCAGGGGACCCTCTGGCTGCTCAGTCAGACAGGGTAACTGTACCCCTTCCTGCCTAACAGGCTCCCTGTCTTCTTGTGGGCCCACTGGGGAGGCCCCCGCGGGGCTGGCGGGGGACCCCGGGCCCTCCTGTCAGATGGCGCTCTCGTGAGACGTTCTGTGCAGCAAGGAGTTGCGCTCATTCAGCAGGTTCGTGGTCTCGTCCACCGGCGGCGCCTCGGCCTTGTCAGCTGAGTTCTCGGTGCAGATGGCACACCCGTCCAGGGGGAACTGGGGGCAGTTCTCCATGCGTGAGGCCAGTAGCCCGTTCTGGTACTGTTGCCGGGTGATCTGCAGGGGGGTGGGCAGGGGTGGGGTGGTCACTGAGAGCAGGGTTGGGGGGCCAGGGAAACGTGGCCGGGATGGAAGCTGAGTCCAGGAAAGAGGGCATGACCCAGGGCAGAGGGTATCAGAAGCCCCCTCCCGACCACAGAGTGAGAAACTAGAGTAGGAAGGACACACATCCCAGGTCCGGGCCCGCCATGCTGGGTGCGTGTGCTGTGTGCTAAGTCGCTTCAGTCGTGTCCGACTGTTTGCGACCCCATGGACTGTAGCTGGCCAGGCTCCTCTGTCCATGGGATTCTCCAGGCAAGAATACTGGAGTGGGTTGCCACGCCCTCCTCCAGGGGATCTTCCCAACCCAGGGATGGAACCCAGGTCTCTTGTGTTTCGGGCACTGGCAGGGGGTTCTTTACCACTAGCCACACCTGGGAAGCTATCCATGCTGGGTGTGGTGGATCAAAGAAGCTGTCGGTGGCCTGGAGGCAGAAGAGGGGCTGCCCCAGGCAGAGGGCTATGGGGAGTGCTCACCTTAATGTACTGGAGGTCCATGAGTGCCCGCACGCTGAAGTCAGAGATGTACTGGCCCAGGATCGAGCTGCCAAACTGGTTGCTGCTGCCTGCCAAGGGCACGGTGCTCGCCGTCTCTGAGCGGTCTGGGTAGCTGAGGGAGGCCGAGCGGCTGAGGGCCGTGGGGTGCGATGGGGAGCGGTCTGTGGCGGGACAGAGACTGTGAGGCCAGCGGCCAGCCTGGCGCCCCGCACAGCCTCCTGTCCAACTGCGTCCCTCAGACGCCAGGGCAGTGGAGCCCTCATTGGAAACGGGAAGGAGTTCTTGGGTGCAAACAAAGCCCTTACTGCAAGGTCTGACTTCATCAGAGCAAACGAGTTAGTTTGTTTAGAAGTGTTGTGCAGTAAGTATCCAAAAGTCTACCCGAACAGAGAACAAAACAGAAAACAAAAACCTGAGACGCAGAAAGTCTATGTCTACAGAAGCTCTCATTTCCCGGACAGCTAACGAGGCAGGGGCAGCACAAAGATGGCCCGAGTGTGGCAGATAACATCTCAATGACCACTTCTGTCAAGGGATGTAAACTGCACACTTTTAAACTATATGAAGATGAAGAACCTACAGTTTGCACACTTTCACCATACATACAGACACCCCCAACGTGACATCCTGTTCATATCTCAAAATGCTTGTAAGAGCTCAAAAGTGTGTTCCATGAGACTTGTGTGTGGAACAGTCCTGCCTGTGTCTGCTGAGCCCAGCCAGTCTGGCAGGGGGATGGAGGCAGCAGACTCTTCTCACAGGAACCTGGAGGCCCCAGAGCTCCAGCTTCCCACGCTGGGGTGTCTGGACACTGGTCCCAGTCTCCGTCCCAGGAGGCAGAGCCCTGGGGTAGCTATAGCAGTGCCTCTTCCCATCACTAGGGGCAGAACAGGCTTCACTCAGCTGATAGTAACCAGGAAAGGGCAATGACTCAACTTCCAATGAGGAAGGAACCAGCTCCTTATTTTGCAAAAGGAAGGGCACACACATTATTGTACCTCATTAGCTCATATTTTGGGGGAACATTCAGAGAACAATGAAATCCAGAAGTTAATTGTGAAGGCATGCTGGCTTGTTTTAAACAAACAGGTAGTGCACTAAGCTGATCTGCTGAGTTAACTACTACCTTACTAATGACTCAGTTAACTATTCTAACAAACAGCCCAGTGAAAAAAGCAACCACTGAGTCTGGGTGACTGACTGAACCAAATGAGACTGAATTCAGTAATACTCCACATCTGAATGCATTCATAAAACTAGGAACACACAGTCTGGTTATTCTATGACGGGTAGCATACAGCAGCAGTCCCCAGCCTTTTTGGCACCAGGGGCCAGTTCCATGCAAAACAATTTTTCCGTGGACCGGGGTGAGGGGGGATGGTTTTGGGGCAATTCGAGCACATGACATTTCTTGTGCACTTTATTTCTATTATTACTACATCGGCTCCACCTCAGATTATCAGGCATTAGATCCCGGGGGTTGGGGACCCCTGGTATATAAACACTAGAGAACCACGTGCATCTATCACTCATTCAAACCTAAGTAACACCTGGAAGTTCAATATTTCTTACTGTTTAACATTAATTATTGGGATGACAGAATGCTTTTAATTAATGCTTATTAGCACTCCAGAGACAGGAAGTGAATTTAAACCAACATACATTAGTCACATGGTATGTTAAAACAGAGGTCCTAGAAATTTAAAAAATATGAAGGTTTGTTTCTGAATAATGAAATTATGATACTTAATTTTCTTAGGATTTTTCCTACTTTTCTAATTTTCTAAATAAGCTATGTTACTATTAAAACAAACCCAAAAATGTAACAAAAAAGAAAACCACAGTAATTTTGACTTGGTAATTCCATTTCTTTAAAAAATATTCTAAGGACATATCTTAAATACAGAAGAAGTTTTTCCATAAAGAGGTCATATCATGCCATTATTTAGAATACAGACCCCCATGAACATGCATAAGGGGAAGTAACAAACGAAGGCATCTCTGCTTAGTGAGACCCTGCATAGCTCTAACTAGAAAGCTTATGGAAAAGTGTCTCGGTTCCCATATTAGGTAAAGACATTAGGATTCAAGCCATGTGTGTGTCAACCCCGCCATCTATGAGACAGGAGCAAGTGCAGGAGAGGAGAGGGAGGCTGAGGGGCTGGCCAGTGAAGGCCAACACAGTCCACTCTGTTCTCATCAGGCAGCCTCCTGCTCAAAGGCCACTCGTCACAGCCAAAAGTTGGCTGCGTCTGAATGGGACCAGTGACTGCTAAGTCATCCTTCTACTTTTTTAAGATAATTCATTTGTTTTTTTTAAGTGTGCTTTCGTATATTTAGGAAGGAAAGTAGCCCAACTGTATGAACATCAATGGGAAACAGGAGCCTGAAGCGATAGGTTTCTAGGACGGCCAGGGTCCCGGGAGCTGCTTTAAGCTATGCACTGAAACTGGAGCTCAGAGACACTCGCCATGCTCCTCACCCCCGGGCTCAGCAGCCCAGGCCACGGGTCTGCCATCAGGACCTCTGCTGCCCCAGTGTACGTGGGATACGGGGATCCCATGAACTGAATGATGCTGGGGCCAACACGGTTCCCGCCGACCCTGGTTCAGCGCTCAGGAGTGTGACCTGTGGAAGGCCAGAAACAGCACAGGCCTTTGGCCTTTTCCCGAATACTTCCTGGTTTGACTATAATAGAGAAAGTACAAGTAGTAATTGAGCTTTAGCTAAACATTTTATATCAATTCTCTTGCCTACTGTGGCCAACAATTCTTAAGAAGTGGGCATATGTCTTGTTTCCGTTTCACAGGAGGAAATCAATACTCAGAGACGGTCAGTCAGCTACCAGAACCATTCAGCCAGTCTTGGCGGAGACGCCACTCAACTAGGGCAGTTTGAGTGGCCGCACTTCTAACTCCCAGAGGCTGCCTCCCCATGGCTGGTGGACACCATTTCAGCCACAGAATAAAAAAGCAAAGCTTGTGAGGAAAGGTGGGAAGTTTTTTTTAGAGAAAGTTGCATGTGTGTGTGCTCAGTCGCTTCAGTCTTGTCTGACTCTTTGCAACCCTATGGACTGTAGCCCACCAGGCTCCTCGGTCCTTGGGACTCTCCAGGCAAGAATACTGAGAGGTGACAAGTCATCCTGCTGAAGTCTGTGTGGCCCTGAGCAGCAGGGCTCACCTGGCCTGGCCAGGAACAGCCTTTCACTCCCAGCCTGTCACCTGCGGGTGTATGTAGGTGTGCACGAGTCTTCTCAAAGACTGAAGGGCCTTCGGGGAAATGCTTCCAGGACCTGGGCCAAGGGACACAGTAACACAGAACCCCAGGTCAAGCAGAACCAACGCTTGTCAGGCTGGCCCACACATGTGAACAGGTGGGGTGCTGGGAGGAGGGGCAGAGGTGGCCCCACTGCCTGCTGGGAGAGGTTAATGCAGCAGCAGGATGCAGGCTCAGGCGACAGGAGGCAGTGCAAATTTTCTAGCCATGCCTTGTTACCTGAGAGCCAGGAGAGCAGGGAGTTCCGCTTGCCAGGCGGACACCCAACCAGGGTGGAAGGTACTGGAGCAAAAGAGGAGAAGGTCAGTGATGGGTGGGGTGGACACAGAGCCACAGGAGAAGCAGACCTGCTGGAGCCAGGCTGCCTTGAGCAGAGAGGGGGCACTGGCTCTGATGGGGAGGGTGCTCAGAGCCCACTAATGAGCCCTGATCAGAGAAAGGTGGAGGCTGGCGGAGTGAGCCCAGAGTTCTCACAGTGAACACAGAGCCCCCAGAAGTCATCTCCCCTCCCTTCCGGCCACTGCAAGTGGAAAACAGGGGCCTCCAGGTCAAGACAGGGCCCAGGCCCCCAACCCGGCTCTGAGGCATCGCTGCAGAGAAAGAGCGCTTAGAGGAACGTCCTGTGATGGTGTGCCCTGCTTTAGAAGTCTTCCCCAAGCTAGATGGTAAGAGGTCCTCCTGGGAGGGGCAGAGACGTTCTCCCCAGGCCTGGGGCACCTGGGCAGGGGCACCTGTTCCCAAACCCGGCTCTGGAGCCTTGTTTCCCATCCCCCTCCCTACAGGTGCCTGCTCATGCCGGTAGATGAGCCGAACTGTGTCAGAACGCATGTGTGCCCGGCCGCCCACACGGGGGTTGTCTTTGTCAAAGGAGAGCAGCAGGCATAGCGTGGAAGCGCCCCTCCCACTACCACGCACCGCTCAGCACCAAAGCAGACTTCCCCTCTCCAGCCTGCAGAACCCGCGGCTGCTCTCAAGGCTTGGAGGCATCACACCACTAGCGAGATGCCAAGTTGGGTGACACGTGGGCCTTGTCTGCAGGGCGCCCACTCCAGCCACAAGGCCCCTCTGGTAACAGGAGCCCGAGCCACCTAACACTGGGGAAGCAAAGGGCACTGGGGTGGCAAGAGAGGCCTTCTCAGAGGCTGCCCAGTCCTTTCTCTGTCCCCGAGCTCCTTTACTCCATTAGAACTGACTCTTAACCAAGAGGCGGTGGCTCAGCCCCTTTACTGCATGGCCAACAGGCCCTGGCCTGGCCCCCGACCACAGGCGCCTCGGATTCCTCACCCCATCCGACTCCCCTGGCCCAGTCTTCACTAGTGAGGCCACACAGCCTCCTTCCACCTGCCTCTCTCTCAACTGTTCTCCACCGTCATGGCCACGGTGGCCTGCCTGCCCAGCTCGCCCATTCTGCTGGTGTAGGTCCCCCTGCTCACAGGCCACTAACGACCTCCTGCTTCGTATCATGAGCGAACACCATCGACTTCCTGGGCCTCCCTGACACACACCCACCAGCTCCCTTGTCTCCTCCAGGCTGGTCTCACCATCTCAGAACGCACTCTCAACTCCCCTCCAGGCTCTGCTCAGAATCCCCTTCCCATCTCCTCCCTCCACCCTCAGACCCCTGTCCCCATGGACAAATCATTTCTCCAGCCTACCTCCTCAAAGCCCGGGCCCTCACTGGCCTCCCCTCCCTGAAGGCACCTGGGCTATGAGCCTGTAGACGGCCCCAGGTTCCGGGGGAGCAGCCCGCCCATATCCCGACCCCTCCAGGCGTGCTGGGGGTGGCCCAACAACTCACCAGGGGCCGAGGACAGGGCCATGGTCCCATAGTAGGAGAAGGCACCCGTCTCAAACTTCATGTTCTCCTTCCCGGCCTCTACCTCCACCTTCCCCTGAAAGAGCAAGGGTCAGGGTCACAGACTGAGAGGAGAACACCACCAGGGAGAAAAGCCTGAGGCGCAAGGGAGGAGCGAGGCGTGGGTGGGCGCAGACCCTGCGGAGGCGCTGAGAACCGCGAGGAGGCCAAGGGGGGCCTCGGGAGGAGGATGGGCAGTGGGGGGTGGGCAGAGGGCAGGCGAGGGGGCAGCACGGGCACGGGGGGGCAGACCCACCTGCAAGATGAGGATGAAGTAGTCGGCCGGCTTGTTTCGAGTGTACAGGTAATGACGGATGTAGTACTTGTTGTGCTCGTCAAACTTGAGCTCCTGGATGACGTCTGGGTACTTGAGCAGCCGCAGCAGGATCTTCTCTGATACCAGAGAGGGGCTGAACTGGGGGACCTCTGAGGGAGGAGAGAGGAGAGTTTCACAGGCCAGGCGGCACCTGGGGCTCGGTCACACCTGCACTGGACAGCTCCTCGTTGCCTGGCCCGGCCTCCCTGGGGCGGGCAGGGGTGCAGCCTCGGCTCCGGCCTCAGTAGACATGAAGCTGTCTGCCTGCTGTAACCATGGCTCCTGCACTAATAGAACACGACCTCGGACGCGTTCCTTCACCTGAGTCTGAGGTTCTTCATCTGTAAAATGGGGATCTAAAACGTCATGGGGTCACTGCTTGCTGAAATGGGATAACAGACGTAAGACACTGAGCCACGCGCCTGCCGTGTGGGAAGTGCCTGGGACACGTGACTAGTGCTATTGTCAGAGTCCACAGCATCCATATCCTGGCAGAGAAATCACAGGATCACAGCTTCAGCAAGTGAGGGCGGGAAGGAAGTCAAGAGTGAGGGGAGAAGACAGGGCAGGCAGGCATGCTCCCGTTTAATCACCGAGGTCTCCAAGGGAGCTATGAATCAGGGGTGAGAAGAGAGAAAAATGACTGACTGGGAGGTCAGGTCCCGTGGGACCCAGCAGATGCAGGCGGAGGGGAGGTGGAGAGATGAGAACAGAGCAGGATCCAGGGGCTTGGAGAGGATGAGCGGGCAGGGCTGCAGGTACACCCACCGGGAGGCGGCATGTGGAAGGGCCTTCTCCCTCCTCAATGGGGAACCTGGTGCCCACCTCCCATCCTCCCAGCACAAAACTTCCAAAACAAACCCGGACGCTTCCTGGAAGTTTGCAGCAGCAACTCATTAACAGGGAAAATAAACTGCAGGGATTGTCAGGGGTGGGGGCGGATGCAGGGACAACACCCCACCCCCTTCCAGAGGCAGGCAAGCTTGCCCGGGCCCTTCATCTGCCGCAGCCCTCTGGGGAGGAGAAGCCAGGATGTCTCCCTCCATGGCTATATTCTGCCCCTACCCGAAGGGCCCCCCTCTTGCTCTTACCTGTGGACAGGAAGCGATGAGCAGCCAGAAGTAGCTGAGGTGAAATTTTCACCTTGAGTTCATTGTCAGCATCTTTGAAGGCTGAGAAGTCGCGCTTGTTCTTCTCAGAGACCCGTTTCCGGCTTCGGTTGTCAGCTGCAAGAGAGAATCTGAAACTGAGGCCAGCATCCAGCAAGGACTCGGGAACAGACTAGAGCCCACCCGCCGGCTCCCAGCTGAGCGGGGCCTCTTTCCACCAGAAGCAGCAGCAGCAGCATCTGGACCGAGACACGAAGGCCGGGAGGAAGCATGGCCCTGCCTCACACTTGGCCTTCCCACCCCAGGACAGCAGGGGTGTGTCTGAGCGAGCCAGGTGGGGCAGGGAACTCACTGTACATGTCAGACTCGTCCAGGATCTCGGACTTGATGATCTCCTCGATGACGTCCTCCAGGGTGACCAGGCCCAGCACCTCGTAGAAGGGGTCACCTTCCCCCTCGTTGTTCACCTTCTGCACGATGGCCAGGTGGGACTTCCCTGAGGAGAAAATGTAATGAGTTGGAGGAGCAGAGAGACTATTCCTGAGACTCCTCGAGCAAAATATTAACACATTTGGGGTCACGAGTCCTGAAGCTGTTGCTGGAAACGGATATTGCTTTTAAAGAAAGGGAAACCAAAAATATCTTTTAATTTAGGACCGTGTGTTTAAATAGAATGAAGATGGCAAGTCCCTGCTTGGTGTGGTGTATCCGGGGCTCCTGGAAGGGGAGAGCCTCACCCTGACAACCTGCAGACACAGACAGCATCTGTCAGAGCCCTGTGTGCGCCAGGTGGACACGGGGCTCCCCGGGGGGCCTCCAGGGCCACCCACATTCCTTCAGTGCCCCTTGGCAAAACGCCTCTTCGTGTACCCAGGAGCCATGATCCTGCCCAAGGCAAGGCTCTCAGTTCCCAAAGCCATTAACAAATTAGCCCAGGCTATAATTAGGCCAGGCGGGTACTATAATTAGAGGAGGGCCACCCTTGAACCCAAAACAAGAGAAAGTTAGGAGGCAGAGGGTGGGGTGGAAGGACCCCCCACAAAGCCGGGTGGAGTGGTAAGGCTCCCCAGGCCTTCTTCTGGGGCCCCCCGCGTCTCGCAGGTCCTGAGCCCCAGCAAGTGACAATGACAGGGTCTAGCCCGCACTCTGGGTTGAAAGGGACTGTGTGCCCCCCACACAGGGACACGGGTCTGGAAGGGCCTAAGGGGAAAAGAGCCGGAGGGCAGTGAAGGTCAAGTCAGGCCTGCCGCTCAGCTTCCCCTTCACGACCCTATCGTAGCCGTGACTCTGCACCATGTCCCTGGAGGAGGTTCTCCAGGTCTCCAGGGTCCCTGGGAAGCCCAGCCCCAGGACGCATCTTCACAACTCCCACGGGCCTTGGAGGGGGAACAGAGAAATGCCACTTCCTGTGACTGGCATTTTATAAAATAAAGCCAAAAATCACAGAGTATACCACATGTGATGGGGGAAGTATTGCCCCTTCTATGAAACTTTTCCACAATGTGCCAGTCACTGTGGTACACTGATTTCCACTTGTGGTCAAACAAGGGCTTCCCAGGAGGCACTAGTAGTACAGAACCCACCTGCCAATGCAACAGACATAGAGATGCAGCTTCAATCCCTGGGTCACGAAGATCCCCTGGGATCCCCTGGAATGGCAACCCACTCCAGTATTCTTGCCTAGGATATCCCATGGACAGAGGAGCCTGGCAGGCTACAGTTTATAGTCACAAAGGGTGGGACACAACTGAAGCAGCTTAGCACGCATGCACATGGTCAAATAATTCTCAGCACCTTGCCAGGCAGAACCATGGCTAGACTCGATCAAAATTTCCCGAGGATCTTGAGAGATGAGCCAGCAAGAGCTTGGCCAAGGTCCTCTGTAGGCGGCGGCCAGTCAGGGACCTGAGCCTAGGGTCAAGCCCCCAGCCTCTTGACCTGCCGGATGCCCTCTGGAGACAGAAGCAATGTCCCCAGGGGCCTGGGGCAGCCAGTTAAACTATGTCATGGGGTGGGGAGGGGAGCCAGGATTAAAGCAAGGCAGCTCTTAGCACTTTCTGACCGACACGCCCTAATTAAGCCTGGCAGTACCCAGTGTTGGGGAGACACACAGGTCCTCACAGGCACTCTGTCTGTTGGGCAGGTCGGTCACTCATTTCAGCAGGCCAAACTGGCAGTATGTCTCAAAATTCAGGGTCCCTAACCTTGGATCTGGAAATTTCAGGGGTAGGAACTTTTTCTATGGGTGTAAATTTCAAAATGCAGAAAAAGCAAAAGGGTTCATCAGAACATTCAACAATCTCAAACCTCAAGGGCAATGGATGGGGAGGGAGGTGGGAGGGAGGGTCAGGATGGGGAACACATGTACACCAATGGCTGATTCATGCGAATGTATGGCAAAAACCACCACAATACTGTAAAGTCATTAGCCGCCAATTAAAATTTAAAAATTAATTAATTTTTTTAAAAAAGGCAACGGAGCAGGGGCTACTGCTGCTCTGGGGAGAATGTGGCAGAGAGGGATGGACCAAGCCCTGGTGAGACTGCAAGGGGACAGGATGCATGGCGCCATCTGCAGACCCGGGGGGATGGGGGTGCTAAGCTGCCCTGTCACTGTCGGGGGCGCTAACGATGGTCACCTCTGCGGGTATTTGGAGTTTGAGGGAGGGCCTCAGTACCCTTCTATATTGTTCTACTTGCTGGGCATGTTTCACTTCTACAGCGTTTTTTTTTTTTAACTGAGAAAAAAATAAAGGGGAGAAACAAATTAAAGGGAAAAAGGGAAAGTGGTGAGAGAGGGTAGACAAGGACCCTCCATGCCTAACCCCTACCGCAGACTAAGCCCCGGGAGCAGGTGGGTGTCGGATATGGCTCAGTTAGAGGGGTCCCTGCTCACAGCCTAGAAGTCGGAGCCCCTGGAAAGGACAGTTCCAGTAATCTGAGGAAAAGTCTTCCCCTCCGACTGATGACTGCAGCCATGAAATTAAAAGACTCTTGCTCCCTGGAAGAAAAGCTATAACAAACCTAGACAGCATATTAAAAACCAGAGACATCACTTTGCCGACAAAGGTCCATACGGTCAAAGCTATGCTTTTTCCAGTAGTTATGTACGGATGTGAGAATTGGACCATAAAGAAGACTGAGCACTGAAGAATTGATGCTTTTGAACTGTGGTGTTGGAGAAGACTTTTGACAGACCCTTAGACAGCAAGATCATCTCACCAGTCTATCCTAAAGGAAACCAGTCCTGAAGCTGATGCTGAAGCTCCAATCTTTTGGCCACCTGATGGGAAGAGCTGACTCATTCGAAAAGACTCTGATGCTGGGAGGGATTGGAGGCAGAGGAGAAGGGGATGACAGAAGATGAGATGGCTGGATGGCATCACTGATTCGGTGGACATGAGTTTGAGTGAACTCCGGGAGTTGTTGATGGACAGGGAGGCCTGGCGTGCTGCGATTCATGGGGTCGCAAAGAGTCGGACACGACTGAGAGGCTGAACTGGACTGAGGTACCCTGTAGGTGAGCGGACCTGGGGCACCGCCCTCGGCCAGCCCTGCCCTGTAGGCTAAGAGCCTGGAGCCCTGGCGCCAACTGTGGCTGGCCAGGTGGGGCCCCGACACAGAGGTCACCCTCTGCTGACCCGAGTATGGACCCTGGGCTGTGTTTTGCCTTTTTCCTAACTTATCTGTCTCCAGAGAGGCCATTCTTCGGTCTTAGCAGAACCTTCTCCCCTGGCCAGAAAACCTCCCTTGCCCAGGTCACCAATGACCTCCAATGGTGGCGTCTCATTCCCAGGAGACCTGCCCAGGCTACAGTTTCTGAGCAACTCTCTCCCTCCTCCTGGAAACCCTCCCTCCCCTCGGCTTCCAGGCACAGCTCTCCTGGTGCTCCTCTGACCCCAGGGCTGCTTCTCCTTCCTGAGAAGAGTCCCGGGGCTCAGTCCTTGCCCCTGGCCCTTGCCTCACGACTTTAAATACAAACTATACATCAAGGCATCTCCAACAACTGTTTGCAGCCCTCTCCTGCGCCCTCTAGACTCACATCCAGCTGCTGGCTGACAGCTAGCTCCACATGGATGTCTAATATTGGGGTTTTCCTGTAAGATGTTATGGAAAAAAACCTGAATCAACTTTTTGGCCAACCCAATATCTTGACCTTGACTCAGTCAACCTCCTGCCCCAGACCTGTGGAAGCAGATGGGGGCCTGGGGGAATAAACTGCTTCCACTACTTCACTACCCTTCTACATCCAGCCAGTTCAGCAGATCCCATCAGCTCTGCCTGCAACGGACACCCAGAATCCAACTGCTTCTGGGAGCCTCCACTGCTACTGCCACATGCTGCTGTTGTTGTTTAGTCGCTGAGTTATGTCCTACTCTCTGTGACCCCATGGACTGCAGCCCACCAGGCTCCTCCGTCCATGAGATTCTCCAGGCAAGAATACTGGAGTGGGTTGCCATGCCCTCCTCCAGGGGATCTTTCCGACCCAGCGATGGAACCTGGGTCTCCTGCATGGCAGGCGGATTCTTCACTGTCTGAGCCACCAGGGAAGCCCAACAACACTGGAGCGGGTAGCCATGCCCTCCTCCAGGGGGTTTTCTCAACCAGATAAGGAACCCAGGTCTCCCGCATGGCAGGCGAATTCTTTACCGTCTTGAGTATGCTGAGCCCCGGGCATCTCCTCTCACCCAAAGAGCGAGATCCTAAGTCTTCATCTTGGACCTGAGTCTACTCTCCACACAGCAGCAAGGGGGAGCCCTGCTGCACCCCAAACCCTCCAGTGGCTCTCTCACCCCACAGAGACGCCACACACCTCACAGAGGCCTGGGCCCCAAAGCCCTTCACGCTGTGCTCCTCTCCAGCACAGGTGACTCTCAGCCCCCTGGCTCTTCCTCAAACACCTGAGGCCGCTCCCTCCTCCTGACCTGCTCCACCCCCAACACCTGCCGGCTCAGCCTTGCTTCAGGCCTGCGTTCAATGTTCAAACATCACCTTTCAGTGAGGCCTACCCAGAGGGCCTCACTGAGTACTGCAACCCTTCCTCCAGCCCCACAACCCGGGTCTTTATCACCTACAATAAACAATAGAAAGTGCTTGTTTATTGTGATTATCGTTTTATGGCCCATCTTCTCCCACTAGATTGAGAGCTCCATCATAGCCCGAGGCTTTCGTCTGTGTTCCCCAAACTCAGAACAGCGAGCGGCACGTAACAGGTGTGCAACGAACACCCGTGGAATGGATGACACAGTTCACGTGGTTGTGCCTTAGGAACCAACGGTGGAGGGGGAGAAGGACAGAGACTGGGCAAAGAACCCTTCTGAGTTTTAGTCATCAAGAAGCTTTTGGGATCTCCCAGGGGGCCCAGTAGGCTAGGACTCTGTGCTTCCAATGGAGGGGGCCCAGATTCGATCCCTGATCCAGGAACCAGATCCCATATGCTATAAGTGAGACCCAGGCAACCAGATGAAATAAACAGAAAATATATTAAAAAAAAAAAGAAGCTTCTATAATTTAGAAATTACTGTTAGCTGATTTACCATTTAGAATAAGAGGATCAACTCAGGACTCAGACTTGTGACTCTCATTGTATGATATTTATTAAATCTAATGTAGAATTTTATTTTAATGAGCCACCTCATTTGATTATGAGTGTCCATTCAACTGGATAACTGGGTTTTGGGGGATGGTAGGAATGAGAAATGAGACATGTAAACTGACATAATGTGTCTACTCCAAAAACTGATCATCCCACATTTTCCAAAGCAGTCTTAATTTAAAAAAAAAATGCAGCAAAAAGATTATATTTGGCTGAGCCATATGAAATTACTGATGTTTGAGTATTTCCAACCGAAAAAAAGAAAAAAGACAATTTCAATTCAAACAGTTTAACCAGTCTAGGAGGACTCAGTATGGCTTCTGTTTTCTTTTTTATACTTTCCTAAATAGAAATTCTAACATTTCCATAGTCAATAGTACAATCAGAAAGAAACGCATAAGAAAGAAACTCTTACAAACGTTCTCATGTTGCTTCTTGGGGCTTAGGGCTTCCCATGTCTTCTACACTCAAGCACTGCGAGGACGAGGACGGGGAAAGTCCTGTGGGGCCAGAGGCACCTTGAAGCTGCTGTCCCCAGGTCACCTCTGGGCCATATCTGGCTGCAAGCTTGCCCGCTCTGCCCTGGTCAGCCTTGGCCCAGGTCAGAAGCCTGCACGTGAGACCTCAAGAAACCCTGGTGCGATTGGCAGGTACAGACTGCCAAGTGGCCCAAGCAAGCCTGGGCCTCTCACTTCCCTCTCCCATGGGGAAGAGGAGGCGAGCAGAGGGAGGACCCAGAACCTGCCTGAGTTCCTCAACAACCCTCCCCACCTCTCCACCCTTCCCCCTGCCCAGGCTCAGCCCTGGGTGCCCTGTGAGCGCTCACTGCCCCCGCCGTGCCCCAGGTCTTCCTTTCAGTATTTGCAGGGCTTGTCTCATCAGCCGCCTGGCATCCAGCCAGGTCAGGATGCGGCTCGGCTCAGCTCGGTAACTCACTCCTCTCCAGGCATCCTCCCACCACCCCTCACCCAATGCCGGCACACAGCAGACACTCCAAAGTCTTTGCTAGAAACACACAGGGAGGTCTCCAGGGGCACCGGAAAGCCCGTTCCTCAACCCGCCACAACTCCCTAAGCGCCTGTGTGCTCTTCTCCCCCATAAAAAACCTTTATAGTCTCTCAAAAGACCGTAAGAAAAACACACGTTACTAGGTGCTGGATTTCAAAGTCCACAAGGGCTCTAAGAGGCCCTGCTCACCTGCTCTAGCTGCCTTTGCTCACAGAAAGATCCAGGGGCCCCAGATCAGACGCAGGCATCCCACAACCCAAAATGGTGTCCTCGGCATCTCTTTCTGGCCTCCTGGCAGGTCCCATCTCCTGCCAACCCAGGTTCCAGGGCTGGCCCTGAACTCTCAGCAACCCCTACCAGGAGAGGAGCTGGCCAAGCTGCCAGAAGACAGAGCCCTGGGCCACAGGTCGGCACTTGCAGACAGTGGGCACCCCGACTTCCTGGGAATCCCCCTCCTCTGCCTCCCTCCATCCGGCCAGGGCAGGATTAAGCTGACTATTAATAGTGCTGACCTCAGCCAGCAGGAGGAGCCTCAGCCCAGCCCAGCAGGAAGGCAGGGCTGGACAGGAGAGGAACCAGAGCGGCAAAGCACAGCCCTCCCAACCCCCAGTGCCATCAATTCCAAGGGGGTGGGAGAGTTACACACGAAAAGAATATCCCAGAATATCTACAGCAGGGAAGGCCTGACTGGGGAGGGCTGGAAGGGAACTGTTTAATCAATGAGCAATTTAAAAGAACAGAGGGACTCTCCTGGTGGCTCAGTGGATAAGAATCCACCTGCTAATGCAGGAGACACGGGTTCGATCCCTAGTCCCAGAAGATCCACGTGGCATAGCGCAACTAAGCCCCTGTGTCACAAGTACTGAAACCTGCATGCTTTAGGCCCCCCAAGCTGCGACTACCGAGTTTGAGGGCTGCAACTACTGAAGCTCTTGTGCCTAGAGCCTGTGCTCTGCAACATGAGAAGCCACAGCAAAGAAAAGCAGCAGCACTGCAATTAGAGTATTCCCCCACTTGCTGCAACTAGAGAAAGCCCACACACAGCAAGAGAGACCCAGGGCAACCAAAAATAAAATTAAATAAATAAATGTTTTTAAATATTAATAAAAAAAAACAAAAAAAAAACTTCTTAGTTTTTTACTTAAAAAAACACCAGGGAGGTCCTTAATTCATTAGAATCATTTTAATAAATTAAAATATGACTAAAGGAGAGCGCCATTGGAAAGAACAATGAAGCTTTTCCATCATGATCTGACAGTGCATCAGGATGTAGACAGGCAAGGCCTGGACTGGCCAGTTTTCTGTCACTCCTAAAAAGGGCCTTAACGCAAAGGAAGTGCCCAGGCCACCAGCAAGGTGTGCCCAGGAGGGCCCACCCGGTGTGGCTCATGACACAGTGCGACAGCCACTACAAAGGCTAACGTAGATACAGGTTTATTTTAAAAGACAGTGGCTCACCATCCGTGTAAAGCAGACAGCTCCAAAACAGGGCAGTAAGAGTGACGGTGGTTTCTTTCACTTTGGCTTAATGCATTTTAAGGGTAAGATGGTAAAGAATCTGCCTGCAATGTAAGACACCCTAGTTTGATCCCTGGGTCTGGAGGATTCCCTGGAGAAAGGAATGGCAACCCACTCGAGTCAGTATTCTTGCCTGGTGAATTCCACGGAGAGAGGCCACAGCTCATGGGGTCGAATTTTAAATGGACTTTAAAGTCAATCTGTATTACTTTTTAATGTTTCCATCTATAATCAGAAAAGAAAAGAAGCCTATCTCGTTTTGAAGGGGAAAAGCAATCTAGTTCACTGCTGACTCACTGGAAGAAAACCCAACAAACATCTCCGGTGGCAGGATGAGGGTGACTCTGACTTTTAATTCTTAATCATTTTCCACTTTTCTGAAAGTTTCTATAATAAAGTCCACTACTTCTATTTTTATTATAACTAAAAATATAAGGCACACCTTTCTGCACCTGGCATGTACTCGGCGACGTCGCTGCAGCACAGGGCTCCTCAGCTGCCCCGTGGAGAAATCCTGGTAGGGGCTAGGATGGAGCTTCTGCTGCTGCACACATGACTGTTTCCAGGTTTCCTCCTACTGCAGACAGCCCCGCAAGGATAATCCCTCATTTGACACATGTGAGATAACATTTACAGATGTGGAGTCACTAAGTCAAAGGGCAAATTTGACATAAACCTCCAAACTGCCTTCTCCAGGATGTGTCCGCATTTACACTCTCACCTATAGAAATTTTACTTGGTGGTTCCTGACTCATTCCTCCATGTCTAGATATACAGCAGGTACTCGATAAGTAAGCTACTCAGTAAATATCACCAGTGAAAATACTGCCTTTTGGTGGGCTTGTAAAAGGAAAGACATGAAAATGGATGGCAAGAAAAAGGGTTCAACAGAGTAAAGCAGAAAAAAAAAAAAGTGATATGGGGACAGCCTCATGGAAAAGAGAAATGGAAATGAAGACACAGGACAGGAGAGCACAGGTAAAAGGGGTTCATAGGCTGACCAGGAAACCAACCAGCCCAGCCACCCTGAGCAAGACAACAACGCAGGGGCTCCCTGGTGCCCCAGTGGCTAAGAATCCACCTTCCAGTGCAGGGGACTGGGGTTCGATCCCTGATCCGGGAACCAAGACCCTACAACCTGCAGGGCCACTAAGCCCGAGCACAACTAGAGAGTCTGTGAGCCACAACAGAAGACCCCGCGTTACGCAGAGAAGAGTCCACGTGCCACAGCTAACGCCCGACGCAGCCAAATAAAGAAAGATTAAAAAAGACAGCAACGCAGACATGGCTTGTCAGGACAGGCTCTCCCAAGGCGGCACCTATCCCTGACAGTTTCCATGGATTTTTAATCCAAGATATATAAGCAACTTTAGCTTTTCTTACTACACAGAAAATCCAAGATATATAAGCAACTTTAGCTTTTGTTAATACACAGACTGACCATGGGTGGACCCAGACTAGGTCTGCAAGCCAGCAAGTCACCAGCCATCACGGTTGACCAAGGGGCTCCGGGGATCCTGCACACACAAACACACTCACTCACTCATATTTTAGCAAATCGAGAGCAAGTGCAGACAGGGATTTACACATGACGTGAAAAACATAACCGGAGCAAAGCTCACAAGATAGAGAGCTGCTTAACAAGGAAATCCCGGGGTGAAGACAGAGGCCCCTACAAAGGCCCCCTTGCCACCAGCCGCCCCAACCAGCATTGGGGGGAAAATCAGTAAGGATGGAGTCAGGGCTGAGTGACTGGCCAAAATAATTCAAAACAAAGAAAACTATGTGAAACATAGACATACAGCCACTGTCAGTATTGAAGGACCCCAGCACAAGGGTATTTTGTGCTTTGAGAAAATATATAAAGTATGTGGTAGAGATGATAGGAAGTGATAACTATTAGCAAAACATTTTAAAAGAACAGTTATTCTGTTTTTACTTCAAAAATTTTTTCCTTTGTTTTATAATATTTGTATTAGTAAAACATACATGTATACAGTGTTTGAACGGAAATAGAAATTTTTAAAATTTAGAAGAAGGACTTCTCTGGCAGTCCAGTGGTTAAGACTCTGAGCTTCTTACTCAAGTGGCAAGGGTTCGATCCCTGGTCAGGGAACTAAGATCCCACATGCCGTGCGGCGTGGCCAAAACAATTAAAAAAAAACACACATTTTTTTTTTCCTAATAAGGTCCATAATCCAAAAAGTTTAAAGAGCTGTTTAGAGCCTCCCTGTAAAGGCAGCCACACTTTCATTGTCCCTTCATTTTAGTGGACACTTGGGTGTCCCTCCCAGGGTCCACTCCCCCCTACCCCAGCACCGAGCAGTCAGGGCAAGTGAGTGTGGGGGCGGGGGCAGGGAACTGTGCCCTTCTCCTCTTCTCCAGCCCTGAGGACCACCCATGATAGACCCCACTCTTCACAGGAGGGAACCCCTGCTCAGAGAGGTCCCTGCCCAGGATCACACTGTGAGGGAGTGAGCAAGGTGGGACTCAGAAATGGGACTTCCCCAAAGAGCCTTCTTTAACCCAAGGGCCCCAGGGGTGAAGCTGTTGACAAGCAGATGCTGGGGGACCCTAAGCCTGGTCTCTCACGCTGGGGACAGGTCTTCATGCCTTTGATTTTTCAGTTAACCAGTAGTCTCTAATTTCCATCCTTTTATGATGGAAAATAAAAGCATATACAAAAGTAGAGGAAATAATATAATTACACCCTTCACGTACCTGAAACAATTAACGACTCCTCTGGCCAATCTTGTTTCCTCTCTCCTCCCACCCACTCCACTGGTTTATTATGAAGGAAATCCCAGATCTTATCTGTAAACATCTGCTACTTTTACCCAAGCACTTCAGTGGCCATGGTTTAGTCGCTCAGCCATGTTCAACTCATGTGACCCCATGGGCTGTAGCCCGCCAGGCTTCTCTGTCCATGGGATTCTCCAGGCAAGAATACTGGAGTGGGTGCCATTTCCTTCTCCAGGGGATCTTCCTGACCCAGCAATCAAAGCCAGGGCTCCTATATTGCAGACGGATTCTTTACCAACTGAGCCACCAGGGAAGGAAGCCCAAAGCACTTCACTAAGCATCTCAAAAAGTTAAGGACCCTTAAAAAAAGGCAAAACCACAACAGTATCATCACACCCTAACGTGTAATTCCTTAAGATCCTCAACAGTCAGTGCTCTAACTTTCCCAATTTTCTAGTAATTTTTTCTCACATTTAACTAATTTTTACATGATTTTTTTGATAGCAGTAACAACAATAGAAAAAGGAAATTAATGTAACTTTTAATCTTACCTTTCATCAGAGGTAAGTACTGGTAACTGCATGTTTTCTTTGGCCTTTTAAAATATACATAAATAAAATGGAACCGTACATCAGGGGCCAGAAAGTTCATTCATGTTTTTCCATGTATTCAAACACTTGAACTTTCTGGCCAACCCAATATATTTTCTCCACGCACCGGATCATTGGGTAAACAGTTTTGTACCCTGCTTTTTAAATATTTCACATTCTCTGTATTTGCCCATGTCATAGAAATATCTGTAGAGACTGAATGGCCTCATAATATTTCATTGTACACACATACACATAATCCCAAGCCCCACTGGGTTCCTAAAGTGTGCCCTTCCCCGTTTCTTGCATTATGAAAATCCCTGTAATAAACATATTTGGGTCTATCTTCATGTCCTTAAGATAGGTATCTGGAAGGAGAATACCTGGATCAAAGGACAGGGGTTATTTCTTGTTTGTCTGAAGTTTCTTCAGTCAGCTGAGGCGTTGAGTTCAGACCTCGAGCTGGTGCCTTGGTCCTCAGGGATATAAAAACCTCTCCTGGAGGACACAGGCGGGGATGGTGCAGAAGGCGGGGAGGAACACAGAACTGGAGGAGCGTTACACAGCAGAGGCAATAGGAGAGAAGATGCCGCCCGGCTGATCCGCCCTGTGACGGGAGGAAGGAGCCGCCAGCCTCCCGACTTCAGACACTTCCAGCAAACTGATTCTCTCTCCGCCCAGTCCTCTGGTCTCAGCAGCCCCTCTGGCCTTTCCCCCTAGAACCCCAGCTCCTGGCTGCCTGGCCTCCCACCCCAGAGCCCCCCACCCCAGGAGGCGCTCCTTTCCCATCACTCCTCGCACGATGGCTCAGACTCACAGCGCACTTACTGCCTTGAGAGGCATCCACTCTTCGGACCTGTTTGTGCAACCAACTAATAACTACGGGCAAATCAATCTAAAAACTGGACCACCGTCCAGGAACAGAGATGCAGACGCAGAGAACGGTCTTGCGGACACAGTGAGGGGAGGAGAGAGTGAGATGAGAAAGAAGCACTGAAATATACACATTACCATGTGTAAGAGAGCTAGTGGGAAGCTGATGACGGCACCGGGCGCTCAGCTCAGCGCTCTGTGATGACCCAGAGGGCTGGGCTTCGGGGTGGGTGGGAGAGAGGCCAAACAGGGAGAGGGTATACGTATGCGTATGGACGACTCACCTTGTTGTGAGGCAGAAACCAACACAACATTGTAAAGCAATTATCCTCCCATTAAAAGTAAATTTTAAAAAATTAAATGGGACATTCATGGCCCACATGTCTCGTGTTAGCCATGAAGACATAACAGGAAATTCTCTTAAATGCTGACATCAAGATACCTTATGTCTAGGGCTGGCTTTCTCCTGAACTAACCTAGTAATCCTACCCCTTTCACACACACAAAAAAGAGGCGGGGGGGTTTCTTTGGTGAATCTCAGTTGGTTCCTGATAGTCACACATGTTCCCAAATAATTTGTAAACTATTAAAATAACTCAAGACCTTGATATCATAAACCCAAAGAAGGAGAAAAAAACTAAAAAATGGGAAAAAAACAAAAAAACCTGCAGCAACATTTGCTGTGATGTAAGAGGCTTGTCAGAAGGAGAAGCAGGTGAGGGGGAAGGAGAGGGTGAGAATATTACTTACTATGTTCAAATCTGCTTGCCTAAATTGGGATATTTTGAAAGAAGGGAAAAGGTGTAATAATTAAGCAATTATTTTTCCTATCACAACAAACAAAAACCTAACAGGGACACCTTGTAATAATATCTTTCTCAATTGTTTTTTGTTTATTTTTTTAATGGCAGAAGAAATAATTACAGACCTATCTCTCTCATGAATGTAGATGCCAAAATTCTAAAAAAGGTACTGGCAAATCCAGTGATGTGTAAAAAGAACACATCGTGACTGTTAGGTTTATTCCAGTTATGCAACAAATGTTTAAGGATTAACACTCAAAAATCAATCAGTATAATTCAGAAAAAAAAGAGATTTATCATTCAATCATCTCAACAGATATTTAAACAAGGATGCCCACTGTCACCAGGTCAACATGATCCCAAAGATCCTAACCAGTGAAATAAGGCAAGAACAAGATATAAAATGCTTCAAGTTTATCAGCAGTGTTGCCATTATTCATAGGCAACATAATCATATATGTAGAAAAGCCAAAAGAATCTAAAATAAACTATCAGAATAGTCAACTTGGTAAGGTCAATAAATTCAGAGTCACTATACAAAAATTAACTACATTTCACTATATTTGTATAATGTAATAAAGAATACATCTGAGATTTCCCTGGTGGTCCAGGGGTTAAGAGCTTCCACTTCCACCAAAGAAGGCACGGGTTCAATCCCTGATCGGGGAACTAAGATCCCACACGCCACGCAGTGCAGCCAAAAATATATATATATATTTTTTTAATTTTTAATAAAAAGAATATACCTGGTCTCTGATCCTGCTTCCCGTCAAAGAGCTTGGAAAACACTTGGACTTGCTGAGTGACAGCAGTGTCTCTGTGATGTTAATAAGGTGACTCTAGGTGGGACCCTAGAGGGAGACTGGAGATGGTCACCAGTTAAATACGAGAAGCTACACAAGGCCCTGCCTCCAGGGAGGCCCGATGCCTGCACCAGTCATGCTGAGGAAGTTCTGATGATGAAAACTCTGGATCTCAAAACTCAGGGGAGCGCTCTGGCTGGTAAAACCACTGATGAACCAGGAGCGTGACACACCCGGGCTCAGGGGGAGAAGGCCTGGAGCGCTCCGTCCCTCAGACAGACTCCATCCTAGGCACAGCCCGTAAAACAAAGCTGCAATCCTGAGTGGAGCACTTTTCTGAGTTCTGTGAGCCATTCTAGCAAATTCTCAGACCCCTGAATTTAGAGCCAGTTGGCCAGACGTACACAGGTGTAGGGAACCCCACTTGAGGCTGGCATCTGAGGTGAGGGCAGTCTGCGGAGGTCTGAGCCCTCACACGCGAGGGGACTGAGTCTACTAACTCCAGGTGGCTAGCACCTGAACTGAACTGCAGAACACCCTGGTTGGAACAATCTGCAACAAACATCTGGAAAAAGAATTTTTTTAAATCACCAAATATCTAGCAATAAATCTATGAAAAGCGTGAGACTTCTACACAGAAAATGAGTATTATCGTTGAAAGAAATTAAGAGAGTACAAATTAGGAACTTCCCTGGTATTACAGTGGCTAAGACTCTGAGCTCCCCACGCAAGGCGCCTGGGTTCGATCTCTGGTCAGGGAACTTGATCCCACATGCTACAACTAAGATCTGGTGCAGCCAAATAAATAAATTTTTAAGTATAGATTTGAAAACACAGAGAGAGAGAGCATGTACTAACACAGGGGTAACCATGTTTGGAGACTGGAAGATTCTTTACTATAAAGATGTTAAGTCTTCAAGTTATGTTTAAAAAAAAAAAAGATAGTGCTAAGTCTGACTCTTGCAATCCCACAGACTGCAGTCTGCCAGGGTCCTCTGTCCATGGGATTCTCCAGGTAAGAATACTGGAGTGGGTTGCCATTTCCACCTCCAGGAGAATCTTCCCCACCCAGGGATTGAACCCAGGTCTCCCGTATTTTGGGCACAGACTGAGCTACGCAGGAAATCAACGCAATTCCATATAATTCCCAGGCAAGAGGTTAAATCTCGAAGAACAACAAAGAACAAAGTGTTAACATTAACCAAAGTTCACTATAAAACTATAGTTCACTATAAAACTACTGCAATTGTGGCAATGCAGTACTGGAAAAAGAAAAAAAATAAACAGACCAATGGAAGAGTATCCAGAGACAGACCCCCACATACAGCATGTTCAGTGGAGAAACGAGTCTTTTCAATGAGTTCTACTGGAGTAGCTGGACATCCATAGGAATTAAAAAAAAAAAATCTTAACCTGTAACACATAAAAAGCAAATTCCAGAAGGATTATAGATCTCTAAGGTAAACAATACAGCTTCCAGAATATAACACAGGATTCCTCCTGGTTTTCATACGGGCAAAGAATCTTAATGCATTCATGTGTGCATGCTCAATCGTGTCTGACTCTCTGTGACCTCATGGATTGTAGCCTACCAGGCTCCTCTGTCCATGGGATTTCCCAGGCAAGAATACTGGAGTGGGTTGCCATTTCCACCTCCAGGGGATCTCCCCGACCCAGGAATTGAGCCTCTGAGTCTCCTGCTTTGGCTGGTGGATTCTTCACCACTGCACAGCCTGGGAAGCCCCAAGAATCTTAAACAGGGAATCAAAGGCATTAATCACCAAAATGGACGATAAGCAACTGAAAATGCGATCAACATTAGTCACTGGGGAACTCTATATCAAAATCACAAAGAAAAGAAAATTACAGTGATATACTACCGCCCACCTACCTGACTGGTTAAATAAGTTTTTTTTTTTTTTTTTTAATGTAGAACAGACAGTACATTTTTTAGCCTGGGGTTATTGGGATATCCCAATCTTCTGGTCTCATTTTCAGAATCTACAATCTCACTAAGTGACACAGAACAGCAGTTGAGGGCTTGGCCCCGGGGAGGGGAGCAGTCTGGGGCGGCCACTTAGCTGTCACGTGGCTGAGAAAGAAAGATTTTTGTCCTCTCTGAGCCTTGGCTCCCCGTCTACAGCGCTTGGAGGGTTAACCCAGGACTCAACAAAAGCTAACCACTCATGAAGGCACTTCCTTCTTCATGATCCCTGCTCCACCCTCTTCCAGGCTGTGGGTCCCCCTCTTGTTCCTGCTTTTCTATCAGGTGCCGTCCCTAACCAGGGCACCCAGGAGGACAGGCGACTGGCAGGCCCTGAGATGAGAGAACCCACACGGGGTGCAGCCACGCTGCTTCCCTGGCCATCTCCCCAGGGCAGCGACCTCCACTCTGTGCTGCTGCCATGATGGTGCTGGCAATCGGGATGGTGGCAGGAATTTTCAGGGAAAAAATTATAAGTAAATGAGGAGCATTTCCTCAGTTTTAAGTTACTGTTCTGGACTTCTCTTTTCCTTAAGCTCTGGTTTCTGTTACCCTTAACATACCCACTAGGGTCCAGATAAGATGCCATCTGAATTAGAAAGAGCCTGTAATTATATAGCAGGCTCTTTTTGACCTCAATGTCTTCATAATTCCAAGAAAGGCACCACACCCAGACGGTGGGGCAGCTGCCAGCAAAGCTGGTACGTGTGAACCACCATGGCCCAAATGGGGGCATCTTTCGGACGGTAATAACAGTAATGTTTAAGATAGCTGACCCTGCATGACGACACAGTGCCAGGCCCTGAACTAAGCCCCGTGCGTGCCTCACCTCATTCCATCCTCCCCACAGCCTCTGGCTAGATGCTGTCATTAATGTGGGTGACCAAGTCACCAGACACCACAGAGCCCAAAAGCCAGTCACTGTTTTGAGCCTTTAACAAAATAAACTCCACTACATAAGCTTTTGCTCCTCTTTAAACTCACTCTTGGGCAAGTTTGATGAGAGACGGATGTACATTAAAAGCAGGACTCCAGGTGACTTTGAGTGTATGTGCACAGGCCTTCGTGTGTGTGTGAGAGAGAGAGGGAAGCACCTGCCTGGAGGGGATAAACACGTATGCCTGTCTGCCCGTGTAAAAGCATGTCCCTGTGTGTGTGTAAGTGAGCCTGCCTGTGTGGGGTGTGTGAGGCTGGGTAGGGGGATGTGTGCATGTATGTGGATGTGTGGGGGGGCGGGGGGGGTGGTGTGTGATGTGTCTGGGTGTGCAGTAGGTGGGCAAGAGTTGTGTGTGTGAGTGTGCGGGTGTGGCTATGGAGTTGTGTGTGTGAGTGTGTGGGTGTGGGTATGGGGTTGTGTGTATGAGTTTGCAGGTGTGGATATGGGGTTGTGTGAGTGTGCGGGTGTGGGTATGGGGCTGTGTGAGTGTACAGGTGTGGGTATGGGGCTGTGTGAGTGTGCGGGTGTGGGTATGGGGCTGTGTGAGTGTGTGGGTGAGGGTATGGGGCTGTGTGAGCATGCGGGTGTGGCTGTGGGGTTATGTGAGTGTGTGGCTGTGGCTGTGGGGGGTTGTTGAGTGTGTGGGTATGGACGTGTGGGGGACTGTATGTGTGAGGGGGTGGGTATGGATGTGTCTGGGTGTGCAGTGGGTGGGCAGGAGTTGTGTGTGTGAGTGTGCGGGTGTGGGTATGGAGTTGTACGTGTGAATGTGTGGGTGTGGGTATGGGGCTGTGTGTGTGAGTGTGCGGGTGTGGGTATGGAGTTGTAGTGTGAATGTGTGGGTGTGGGTATGGGGTTGTGTGTGTGAGCGTGCGGGTGTGGGTATGGAGTTGTACGTGTGAATGTGTGGGTGTGGGTATGGGGTTGTGTGTGTGAATGTGTGGGTGTGGGTATGGAGTTGTACGTGTGAATGTGCAGGTGTGGGTATGGGGTTGTGTGTGTGAGTGTGCGGGTGTGGGTATGGAGTTGTAGTGTGAATGTGTGGGTGTGGGTATGGGGTTGTACGTGTGAATGTGTGGGTGTGGGTATGGGGCTGTGTGTGTGAGTGTGCGGGTGTGGGTATGGAGTTGTAGTGTGAATGTGTGGGTGTGGGTATGGAGTTGTAGTGTGAATGTGTGGGTGTGGGTATGGAGTTGTAGTGTGAATGTGTGGGTGTGGGTATGGAGTTGTAGTGTGAATGTGTGGGTGTGGGTATGGGGTTGTACGTGTGAATGTGTGGGATGTGGGTATGGGGTTGTGTGTGTGAGTGTGCAGGTGTGGGTATGGAGTTGTAGTGTGAATGTGTGGGTGTGGGTATGGGGCTGTGTGTGTGAGTGTGCGGGTGTGGGTATGGGGTTGTGTGTGTGAGTGTGCAGGTGTGGGTATGGAGTTGTAGTGTGAATGTGTGGGTGTGGGTATGGGGCTGTGTGTGTGAGTGTGCAGGTGTGGGTATGGAGTTGTAGTGTGAATGTGTGGGTGTGGGTATGGGGCTGTGTGTGTGAGTGTGCGGGTGTGGGTATGGGGTTGTGTGTGTGAGTGTGCAGGTGTGGGTATGGAGTTGTACGTGTGAATGTGCGGGTGTGGGTATGGAGCTGTACGTGTGAATGTATGGGTATGAGTATGGGGTTGTGTGTGTGAGCGTGCGGGTGTGGGTATGGAGTTATACGTGTGAATGTGTGGGTGTGGGTATGGGGCTGTGTGTGTGAGTGTGCGGGTGTGGGTATGGGGCTGTGTGTGTGAGTGTGAGGGTGTGGGTATGGAGTTGTAGTGTGAATGTGTGGGTGTGGGTATGGGGCTGTGTGTGTGAGCGTGCGGGTGTGGCTGTGGGGGGTTGTTGAGTGTGTGGGTATGGACGTGTGGGGGACTGTGTATGTGTGTGGGGGTGTGGATGTGTCTGGGTGTGTGAGTGAGCCTGCCCGGGGCGGTGACAATGTGGAGGAGGGGGAGACCTTCCAACCAAGGCTCCTAGCTGCCTGCTGGCCAGAGACCAGGCGTTCCAGAGAGCCCGGGGAAACCAGTCTTTCGAGCACCCTGCCCAGTTCACCCTGCCCAGTTCACGGTAAATGGGCCCTGCAGCAGGGGAGCGCCTCTGGCTGTAAGCTCTGGGGACCGCTCCAGCAATCGCAGCTTTAACCCCCAACACAACAGGCTGGAGGCTGCACACCCCAGCCCTCTGGGCTCCCCTGTCAGCCACAGGGCACAGCCCAGCCCTCAGCCTTTGGAAATCCTCCTAGACGCTCCTCCTAAGAAACCCTGGGATAGAAAGGGATTTCCTTTCTTATCAAAGGGGAAATCTGAAGAAGGGATCTAAACTCTGGTCCAAAGAGCAGAGCAGCAAACTGTATACACAAACAGTGATTTCAGTGTGAAAAACACATAAGGACAGCTACTGGGAGAGAGCAGAGTTAGTCACTCAGCTGTGTCCGTCTCTGCAACCCCATGGACTGTAGCCCGCCAGGCTCCTCCATCCGTGGAATTGTCTAGGCAAGAATAATGGAGAGGGTTGCCATTCCCTTCTCCAGGGGATCTTCCCTCCCCAGGGATTGAACCCAGGTCTCCTGCATTGCAGACAGACTCTTTACCACTGTGCCACATGGGAAGCTCAATGGAGAGGGCATGACAATAAAAATGAAAATGATTTTGACCCTGTTGTTTCGTCATAAGACTTTATAAACTTAGAAGAAAAAAACATTTAAGGGACTTCCCTGGTGGTCCAGTGGCTAAGACTTCACCTTCCAATGCAGGGGGTGCAGGTTCAATCCCTGGCGGGGGAGCTAAGATCCCATGTGCATCGAGGCCAAAAAACAAAAATATAAAACAGAAGCAATGAAAATATAAAACAGAAGCAATGTTGTTACAAATAAAGACTTTAAGAATGGCCCACATCCAAAAAAAAAAAAGTCAACAATAATTAAAAAAAAAATTTTAGTTTCTTAAAAATTTATCACAATAGATCAAAATAGCAAAAGTGGTTCTTTCTATCTACAAGACCACAGGCTTATAGATATTTTGTTTTGATTTCTGTGTGTTTTCAAAGATTCTGATAATAATACACAGGTCTTTTCAATTAACATCAGTGAAAAGAAAATCACATAATCAATGGAACAGGAATAGACTACGTAGTCTAGAATCCAGTCCATGAAACGAGCCAGGAGTCTGTGCTGTAGCCAGGAAGCTCTGTACAACCGGATGTCCGTCCTGGATGCTCAGGTGTGATGAGAGGACAAGACAAGCCGTCCCTCCCCACAGGGAGGGGCTGTAGTAACCAGGGGCTCTACCAGAATCAGTCACCAAGTCAGTGACAGAAGGGCCCGGTCCATCCTTCCATTCCAGGCACACTCCCCTGTTAGAGAGTGTCTGATAAACAGGCTCGCAGTCCCTGCCATCGAGGAGACAAGAAAAACGTCACAAGGCACCATTCCTTTCCCTCAAGGACGTCCCAGCGGTTCAGGTACCGGGCTGGTCAGCATGACAGCACCACCGTGGGGATGGGCACTCAATGCTGGAGTCTCCCCGCCCCTCTGGGAAGGCCTGAGAGGCAGTCACAACACACAGAAGCAGCTTTCTCCAAGGAGGGCACCCAGAGCTGAGAAGCTCATCTCTCACCCCATGACCTTATCCAAGTGCTTGTAGCACGTGAAAAGAGCCATGTCTACTCTGCTTTGAAAAGCCAACTGAAATGTCAGACTTCTACTGACAAGCCTCACTTCCTCGGAGTCTCCTGCCTCTTACCCACTTCTGTGGACACAGGTCTGCGGCTTGGGGTTTGATGTCTGTGCACTGTCCGATACCCCCTGTCCTGACCAGAGCGGTCAAGGAAAACTCTGGAGCTGGTCTTTTGAATTAGGAATACAAGACTTTTGACAAGTAAAGCTCTAAGCAGCTCTTACTAGGGCCTGGCTGTAAGGCAGCACCTTCCAGACACACACAAGAGCTGTAGGAAGAGGTCTGTAAACAGAAGATGGCTCAAAGTGCTCTCAGCCCCAGCACCTCTGTGGAAGCTGTCCATGGGCTGCACGATGCCAGCGAGGGGAAGAGGTGCCCACAAGCCTCACAGTGAAGAGAAGCAAGCGGCAGCCTGGCCAGCGTCTTTTCAGCTTGCCCGCTGGCATCTCCCTCACTCGCTCAGATACACCGGCCCCCAGAGAGGCCTCTGGAGATCAAATCACCAGCTCAGATCGAGACTGTTTCTAGGTGGCGCTGTCCAGGTGCAGGACTGCCTCTGATCTCCACTCTGCAGGCTGCCCTCTCCCAGCTCCTCCTGACGACTGTCCCATCCCACACCTGGGCTCGCTTCAGCCAGGCTCCTCCATGCCTCACACATGCTGCTCGCTCTCAACTGATTTCCAAACCTTTCAGCCCCACGGGCCTCACTCCCAAGCCCACGTGGCACCTGGCCTGCACACCTACCCGGGTGGACTTTGCGCTCGTGCTGCTCAGGGTGGTCTAGGACCAGCAAGCACATGCTAGGACCGAGAGCCACACCCCAGCCCCACTGAGTTCTGTTCGTGCCCCATCTGCACGTGAACAGGAAGCCCAGGCGGGTATGGACGCTCACTGACCCACCAGACACCCTGCAGCCCCAGAAAGGGTCATCCCGTTATTCTTTACCACTGCCCCTCCCCCCACCCTCGCCACACTGGCTCTGCTCCCTCCTCCACTTCCCTTAAATGACAACATCTTCAACCTGAATCCCAGGCAAAAACCTCACATGTTCACAAATACTTCCCAGTCGGACTTCGACATCTCTGAAATAATCATTGGGTCCTGTCCTTCTAACTTCAGAAGTTTCTGGAAGCCTAGGCCTTCCTGGGAGCCCCACAGTGCCTACCTAAGTTTTGTTTACACGTCTGTCTCCCTCGTAGACCACGACTTCTGTGAACAGGGCTGTGTTAGTCCTCTGACTCCCAACAGCCAGCACACCGTCTGACACACAGGATTCCAAAAATTAGACGTTTGTTGAGCAAATGAAAGAACAAGCAGGCGGAGGGAAACAAGATGCTTTTAAGGTGTGCCAGATGGTAGGAACCGAAAGCAAAAATTATGCAGTGTTCTTTCCAGCCTTTATAAAGTTGTTTCAGGAGTAAAATTAAGCCGCTGGGGAAGAATGGCATAGGAAATACAGGAGGAGTTTTTAATGAAATCATTTCTAGCTTTTTCCCTCCAATATATAACCCACTATCTATAAGGAACAGTAATAGGCCTAAGGTTACCTCAGGGGTCAGTGACCAACCCAGAGTTTAAACCCAGCTCTTTATTGGGGGCTAGGTGGTTATAAAGTGGGTGGGGAAAGATAAGATGACTAAAGAAGAGCTGAATGTCTGGGGCAGGGAGGAATGAGCTGAGGGAGGGGCAGGGCAGAAGCCGGAGGGTGGGTTTCAATCAGGGGCGGGGCTTCCAAACCCTCTAGTGGAGAGTTCATTCATTACTGTGCTTCCAGGGTCTTCACAGGCATCTGTGGTGAAAGAAAGACATGGCCAGCCAGGAGTAGCCCAGGGAGGCTTTGTTTTCAGATTTCCAGCTGTGGCCAAACTCAACCACAACACGCGGTACTGCCAACATTCTAGGAGAGGTTCAAGGAGAAGGACCAAGGTTCCAACAGCAGGAGCCTCCCAGTGGCCTGACAGCCTGCACCAGCTGGCGGGCCTTGCTCTGGGGGCCCGCAGCGCCGGGCGCCAGGTCTCACACACTGTACAGGGCTCAGTAAACACCTGGCAACAGCTGCCTTCCGTTGGGAGGCAGAAGCAACTGGGAAGCAGTCAGGTGGGCATGCTCAGCCGAGTTCAACTCTTCACGACCCCATGGACTACAAGCTCCTCTGTCCATGGGATTGTCCCAGTAAGAATAAGAATACTGGAGCAGGGATACTGCTTTTTCCTCCTTCAGAGGATCTTCCCTACCCAGGAATCGAACCTGTGTCTCCTATGTCTCTTGAACTGGCAGGTGTATTCTTTACTGCTGAGCCACCTGGGAAGCCCAGGAAGCTGTTACCTCCTTGCTTTAGTCTCAAGGCAAAGCTCAAAGCCGCAGGCTTGCAATGACTCTCTGCACCTGTCTCTAAGTGTGCAGAGCATATCCATGATTCTCACTGGTGAGTGAAGTTATGTCAGCTCCTGATGCTCAAAGACCGCTTATTCACTGAGAAACTGAGGCACAGGGAAGGCGAACCAGGACCCCAAACTCTGCTTCTCAGGCCGTGACCCAAACCTCTAACACGTGTGTCTCTGCAGGAGCTCTTCCTGGCTTTCCTGGTGCAGCTGGAAACGGTCAAGTCCCTGGATAACAGCACCGCACACCCATTTGTCTGTATCCCTTATCAGCTCCTCAAAATTCTAACACTTCTGGAATGGGGGTAATTCTCAAATCTGACAGGTCATTCATTCCTTCAGTGACTTTTTAATCAAAGTCTTACTACGTACCAAGAACCATTTTAGGGCTTCCCTGGTGGCTCAGCAATAAAGAATCTGCCTGTAATGCAGGGGACATGGGTTCAATCCCTGAGTTGGGAAGATCCCCTGGAGGAGGAAATAGCAACCCACTCCAGTATTCTTGCCTGGGAAATCCCATGGACAGAGGAGCCTGGTGGGCTACAGTCTGTGGAGTCGCAAAAGTCTGACGCAACTGAGGGACTAAACAAGAACCATTTTATGGGCAGGGATATATGGGTGAACAACACTTAGACCTGCCCTTTGGTACAGTGGGAGGAGTCAGACAACAAAAATGTAAACCCGTAAATCACACAGTTGTTAGAAAGTGATAGGAGAAAAAGAAAAATGAGCACAGGGTGGGTCAGGTTAGATTAGGAAGGTCAGGGAGGGACCAGGGGTTGCAGCTTTAAATAAGGGTGGCAGGAAGGCCTCACTGAGAAGATGAAGCAGACACAAGGGAGGGGAGAGTGAGCCACAGAGTCTGGGGGAGAACATTCCGCCTGCGGGAGCAGCCAGCACAAAGGCTCCAGGCTGGGAGTGTCCTCAGGGCCAGCAAGGCCGGCCTGGCTAGTGACAGAGCCACTCACTTGTTGCTCACTCATTGTTTAACAAACGTTTACTGTTCGTTTCTTCGCCAAATGAGTGGAGAAAGTGCTGGTACGCACGATGCCAACCCTCAATGAACTCACAATGCTGGTGGGTGAGGTGGAGATGAAATGACCTTAAAAGAGGGTCACACCCACAGCAGAAAGACTCTGGAGGGATTCAGGGCCCTCATCCAGCCTGGAGGTGACGAAGGGTCCCCAGAACACAGAAAAGCCCCTTGGCTCGACTAGGCAGGGACCCCGGCTCAAATATCTGTGCTGCTGACAGTGCTGTGTTAACCCGACTCATTGGTTTTTCTTAACAACAACAAAAAAGAAGCAGCCTGGAACCTCCCTGGCAGTTCAGGGGCTAAGACTTCAGGTTCCCAATGCAGGGACCTGGGTTTGATCCCTGGTCAGAGAACTAGATCCCACATGCTGCAATTAAAGATTTCACAGGTAGAAATTAGAAAGATCCCATGTGCCACAACTGAGACCCAGAACAACCAAATCAATATTTTTAAAAATGAAATAAAAAAGAAGCCTTCTAAATACCAGATTTGTAAAGAAAAGGCAGTAAGTTGCAGGTGTACACTGAGCATTTGCCATGTCCAAGAGGGCCTTAGATGCCCGAGGAGAAGATGTGTGAGAGATCACACTCTGGGGAAACCAGCACAGCCATGAGTTAAAACTAGGAACCAAGAAATGATGGTGTGATGCCCAGGGCCCCACAACGCAGGACGCAAACTGTGCCTGTGCGCCCACAGAACCACCAGCAGCCCCACCAGGCGTCAGCCTCAGGCTACAGGCTTGATAAGGAGGAGGGTCCAGGGGACTAAAGTGTGTATCTGCAGAGCCCCACTCAACACAGCTCTGCCCTCAGAGATGCTAGCTCTGTTTTCCCAGCTTCAGGAAGTGGTGGTACTTTTTAAATTAAAAAAAAAAGATGAGCCCAAAGATGGCCCTGCCAGGATTCAGGAAGCTCCCACCCTGCTGATCAGGGGCCGAGACGCCTGACCATGCCAGTCCATACGGGTTGGATCCAGATCCGGGCTGGACGACGCAAACGTGCTTGTCGGGTGTGTCACCAGCAAGTCCCAAAGACCATAGAGGTGGTTAAGGAGGAAGCCGCCCTGGTGAGTCCTAGCCCTGCTCCTGACCAAGCAACACAGGAAAAGCCCTCCGGGCCTAGAGGCTGCAGGGTGGGGGTGGAGCTCAAATCCCCCCTGCTCTTCTGTTTGGACTTGATACCTGGGTTCCCCCATTCCTGGGTCTGCCCACACTGAAGCTCCCCCGGGGCTGTGCCATTACCAGCCCCTCTGCAGACCACCTTACAGGCTGTCTCCCACTCAAGCTTATATAACTGGAGTTCTCCTCAGATCTGATGCTGAGAGTCAGTCTGTCAAACTGAACAAGGGAAGGTACCCAGTCCCCACCCTGGCTCTAACCCCAGCATCCCTGCCAGGCCAGCTCCTCCCTATCCTACTCTGTCACCCACTGATCCAGCCAGTTGAGGCTCTCCAGAAATGAGCAACAACGGGCTGAGGTCTTGCCTCAGCCAGCAGGAGTCCCATGTGTGGGGAGTGAAGCAGAGTTCTGGCATTTAGGTGACCTCCCCCATTCCTTTATAAAGAGCTCCCCTTTTGGTCTCCTCACCGCCTTTGGCCGAGGAGGGTTTTGCTCCATAATTGGCTTGTTTACTGTCACTCGGAGTGGCAGAAGCAGGAGGAAAGTTTTGCTAGAAGTAAGGAAAGGGGTGAGTGCTCTGAGCGCTGAAGCTGCCGAGTAAACCCTCCAAGTGTCTAACTACCAAGAGCACGTGTGAGAAAAAAAACACCAGGCCGACTGAAGATGCCCAGCAGACCACAGGAGGAACGCTTATGTGCGGCGCCTGGGAAAGATAGAATAACCAAAGCTTAATCTGCTCGCTTCTGCTGAACAGTCAAAAGCATTACCTGGCATTGCTCTCGGCAGGGAGCCAGCGAGTGCCCTCCCAACTTGGCTTCCGGGGGCCAGGCGCTCCGGTGACACTGTTCTCGCTTGGCTCCAGAACCTTCCAGAGCTCCGAGAGCCCAGCAGACGGACTGCCCTGACTTTCAGGCTCTTCCCAAGGCCCTGGGTGTCTCGGTCTCTCCCCTACTGACCACTGATCAGCAGAGCCTGTACCCACAGGAATGGAACCACCTGCTGAACCAGAAGCACATTCTCTGCTGCCCAACTCAGCTTCTCTGCTCAAGGGGTACCCTCTGCCTCAAGGACCAAGTCTCCCTAGCTTTCAAGGATCTCCCCAAATGTTCCCTCTGCTGTGAAGGTTTTCCGGGTTCCCCAGCCCCTTCCGCACCCGACCCCAATAGGACCTGCTGGCTCCAGTACCATGCCCTACTCTCCATGCCCCGGTGCTGGCCTCCTTGAAGGCATTAGCCTCACTCCATCCTGCTCCCACGCGGGCAAGTATGTCTTGCCCTCCTTGGATCCACCTGGGGCACAAAGCACGGTTCCTAGCAGATGCTTAAGAGCTATTTCTGCTGGCCTGAGTGCCCATCTCTGCAGAGGCATAGGGAGTGCTGGGCAAATGGACAGAGTCACACGAATGGAATGCTAAGATCAGCAGACACAAAACAGGTCAGGATATGCGAGGTGCTGCATAGAGGGATGCGGGAGCCACATCCTGGGGCCTTACCCTTCTTGAACTCCTCCAGCATGGCATCCAGCTTGGTGTCGTGGAAGACGAAGTGCACTGGGTGGTTGTAGAAGCGGGTGATGGTCTTGAGCGGGGTGCAGTCATCGGGATCCACGAAGGCCAAGTCCTTGACATAGAGGATATCGACGATGTTGGACTGCTCGTCTTCAAACACTGGGATGCGGGTGTAGCCGCTCTCCATAATCTCTGACATGGTGTTGAAGTCCAGGATGGCATCGCTGCGGATCATGAAGCAGTCCTGCAGCTGGGTCATGATATCCTCCACCGTCTTGGTCCGCAGTTCCAGGGCCCCCTGGATCATGTTCAGCTCCTCTTTCACGAGGTCATTGTACGGCTCGGTCACCTTCAACATCTCCATCAGCTTCTCCCGATTGTAAACGGTGCGGATCTCCTGACCCAGGAAGAAGTCCAGGAGCTTGCTGATGGGGTAACTGAGGGGGAAGGTGATCAGCATAAAGAATTTGGTGAGGATGATCGTGTTGGCACCCACGGCCAGCCCGTGCCGGGAGCACAGGGCCTGAGGCACGATCTCCCCGAAGATGACAATGCCAATGGTGGAGGAGGCCACGGCCACCAGGCCGGACCCGATGAGGTTGTCTAGAAGGATGGTGAGGGAGGTGTTGACCAGCACATTCCCCAGCAGCAGGGAGCAGAGCAAGTAGTTGCCCTTGCGACGGATGGGCTCGATCTTGCGGGCATAGCGCCGCTCCTTCTGAGTGCCACAGTTCTGCACGATGCGCAGCTCCATGGGGTCCAGGGCCATCAGCCCCAGATTGAGGCCAGAAAATATGCCTGACAGCACCAGCAGCACCATAATGATGAGGACGTGCAGCCAGAGGGGCAGGAGCCTCCCAGCCTCCTCCTTCATGAGGAGCAGCGAATCCTTGTCCGTCCACCTCTGCCAGGGCCCGTCCACGCCCGCCCGGGTGCACAGCGCATAGAGTTTCATGTTCTCACTCCTCCGGAGGAACTTAGTGAGCACCACCAGCATCCCCGACGTGTCCCCGCGGCTCACGTTGACCAGCTTCTGGACGACCAGGTCCTTGGTGAGCTCGGGGCAGTCAGTGGAGTTGTGGAAGGTCTCGGCGTTGTCCACCTCAGTGAAGGAGATCAGGTTGCTGGAGAAGGAGTCCAGCCCCTGGCCGTACAGCCTCAGGTTCACCGTGCTGCCCTCGGACACGTAGATGATGCCATCTGTGTTTATCCCACACGATTTGTTGCAGCTCGCCAGCCTCATGCCCAGGATCGCGCTCCGCTGGGGGTCGCCCTGGCCGCGGACCCCCGGCGCCCACAGCAGCACCAGCAGCACCAGCGCCGCCAGGAGGAGGCGCCCTCGGGCCGGCCCACTGCCCGGGCGCCCGCCCCCGCCCACCGGCGCCATGTTGCTCCGGCTCGGCCGCCGCCGCTCCGCGCGCCCCGCCGCGCAGCCCCGCTCGCGCCGCCGCTCCTGCCGCTCCGCCGCCGCCGAGCCAACTGTCCCGGCCGCGGCCCTGACGTCAGGTCAGCGCCCCATCTGCCCCGCCCCGCGACCCACGCCTCTCATTTGCATGGGAGGCTCCGCCCCGTGGCGCGCGGCTCGGGCGCCCTCCCTTAAGGAAGTCCGGCATTTAAGGTGGCGTGGCGCGAGAGCGCGGGAGCAGCGGGAGGCTCTCCGCCCCGCCCTCCTCCTCGCAAGCTTTTCCGCCCTCTTGGCGGGTCCTGCTGTCCTCCGCGCCGACCTGCTCTGCCTATCGCACTGTTCCCCTTCCGCAGCCTATCCTGGCCTCGCTTGCTGGGCTCCTTCCCCTTCCCCAAAAAAGCTGCAACGGAGGCGGTGACTCCTCTGTAAGAACCTCCGAAGCAGCACCACGTGGTGCTCGGGCCAGAAAATTGCTTTTCCTGCTTTAAGAAAAGAAAAGGAGAATCCGAGAGCAGAGGCCTGAGGGAGGTCTTCAAGTCCACAGACATTGTTCTGACCTCTGCACTGCTGGGGCTTTTGCCCACCTTGTCCAGAGGCTAGAAGGTGATCCCCCAGGACCAGGCCAGAGATCTCTCGGGCCAGTGGAGGGGAAATCTGGGGGACCAGATGCAGGGAATGCAGATGGAAGGAGCATGGTCTGTCATTTTCCTTTAGGACACAAATACTGAGCGCTCCCATGCCGGGCGCTTGTTCCGGGCTCAAACAATATAGCAGTGAATGAGCCAAAGATCCTGCCCCCTGGAGTTGGCAGTCTAGGATAGGAAATGGGCAATCAACAAGCACATGCAAGGACTTCCCTGTTGGCCCAGTGGTTGAGAATTTGCCTGCCTGAGAAGGCCCTGTGCCGCAATGAAGACCCAATTCAGCCAAAAAAAATGTTAATACATAATATTTTTTAATCCTCGCAAACAACCCTAAATATTTCCATATTACAGATGAAGAAATTGTGTCTGGGCACAAATCAGGGCCCATCTAGACTATTATCTTTAGAGCAGGCTTGTGTGACTTCAGTAAGACAAGTTGGAATGTCTCTCAGCCCCAGCTTCCTAACCTGTAAAATGGGGGTAAGAATGATAACACAGGGACTTCTCTGGTGGTCCAGTTGGTTAAGAGTCCACCTTCCAATACAGGGAATGTCGGTTCGATCCCTGGTCCAGGGACAAAGATCTCACATGCCGCAGGGCACCTAAGCCCGCAAAGCAACCAGAGAAGCCGGGTGCACTGCAGGGAACAGAGACCTGACGCAGCCAAATCGATAAATAAAAAGCAAAAGATGCTAACAGAGCACCGCTTCACTAAGCTTGTAGGAACAGCTGCCCTAGGCATGGAACAGGACAGGACAACTCTGAATGCTCTTTGACTATGTAGCTGTTATTGTTATTGTTGTTGTTATTGTCTGCCCTTCCGGGACCAAACTCCTAACCCTAGATTGTGGTGACTGACCAGCTGGGACAGCTGCGTGTGGAAACGAGCTGAGAGGCACGGCGCCAGGCCTAACCCTGAAATGACTGCTTCCTGGCCAGCCCTCCTCAGTGTCAGTCAGCAACTATGAATTGAGTGCCAAGCACTCAGGGTGTGGGGGGAAGACCAACCGCAGCTGCCGCTCCTGTTAGGGGGGAAGGAGAAAGACAGACAAACATCCTTATAATAATCACAGAGGCGTGCTGATGAGAGGATCAGGTACCAGGTTGAGCACTGGGTCTTGAAGCAAGGATTTTGCTGGCCCTGGAGACACAGAAATCCGTTTCACTGTCTCTCTGCACAAACACTGGTGTTTATTTTTATAATGGTGTACTGTTTGCCAGTAAAAGCAACAATCAATAGCAGCCGGAAAGAGACTAAACAGAGAGGAACAATCATATAGTGTTTAGGAAGGTGGCAGAAGGCTGACTCAAATAAGCCCTGTTAGCAGGGGTAGTGAGTGTGGCATCCCAGGCCAGCCTAAAGCAATCCTTTGCAGGGAGGTCCCTCACTTCATATTTCACAGGGAGCGCCCAGCTTGCCAGTTATTCAGAAAACAGGACCCTCAGGTGGGCACTGGCCAACACAGAACACAAGCAGAACCTTTGACCAGCTGTTTCCACCTACCTCCTCCAACCAGCATGTGCCATTGCCTGGGAACAAGTGCAGTCTCAAGGGATCTTCTGCCCTCATATCTTTCCAGCCAGTTTTAGGACCAGCACCTTCCCCCAGGGTCCTCAGAGACTCCCATCCTATTATCAACCATTTGGCTGTATTTATTTTGCCCTTTTCAGATGTCTGTACTCAGAAGTGTTCTATGCATGGACTGAGCCCAATGACAGAAACCAGCAAAGAGAAGGAAGAACAAACAGAAGCTTTCGAGATACTTAGGTTAAAAATGCAAGGGGTGGGTCTTCCTTGGTGGCTTAGTGGTAAAGAATCTACCTGTTAATACGGGAGGTGCTGCTTCGATCCCTGGGTCACGAAGAGCCCCTGGAGAAGGCAATGGCAACCCACTCCAGTATTCTTGCCTGAGAAATCCTTTCATGGACAGAGGAGCCTGGCAGGCTACAGTCCATGGGGTCGCAAAAGAGTCAGACGTGACTTAGCGACTAAACCACCACAGTTCATTTAATTATACCCATCCATGCTCTTATTCACACCAGTGATTAAGTGAATACAGCTGATCCAATGAAGTCAAGAAATGAAATTCCCCTTTCTGTGCTACCCCAGCAGGGGTCCATACAGCCTTGCTCTGGGTTCCCAGTGTAACTTAAAGGGAAACTTTTGCAATATCCAAAATCCTTGATGTCCTGCAAATGAAGGAAGAGAAGGAATCTGTTATTAAATAGTTTATACGGTCTTAAAAGAGAGAGAGAGAAAGAAGAAAGACAGAATAAAGAAATTCCTCTTCACCCTCCCAAGGCCTTCAACCTGCAGGGAAGACAAGACTCGTTGTTGTACAGTCACTAAGTTGTGTCCAACTGCGACCCCGTGGACTGCAGCACACCAGGCTTCCCTGTCCTTCACCATCTCCCAGAGTTTGCTCAAACTCATGACCATTAAGTTGATGATGCCATCCAACCATCTCACCCTCTGTCGCCCTCTTCTCCTCCTGCCTTCAGTCTTTCCCAGCATCAGCATCTTTTGCAATAATTCAGTTCTTCGAATCAGGTGGCCAAAGTATTGGATCTTCAGCTTTATCATCTGTCCTTCTAATGAATATTCAAGGTTGATTTCCTTTAGAATTGATTGGTTTCATCTCCTTGCTGTCTGAGGGACTCCCAAGAAAAAGTCAAATGCAATATAACCCAGAAAATGTCAGAAGAGGTATTTGAGGCCCAGACTGGAGTCCATGTTCATTCTCTGCCTGGCTTGGGTCCCTGGTTAAGGCATTTAACTTTGCCTCATCTGCAGAGTTCCCGCAGCATGGTGAGGACCACGTGGAGATGGAGGTGTTTTAATGTACAGAGCAGGAGGCCTGGGCCATGTCTGGCTCCTGTGAACCGGCTGTGAGAATGGCAGAGGGACCTGCAAATGAGAATCCTCCTCCTTTGGGGGGCAGACCTGTTCCTCTACCTGGGGCAGAAGACTTTACTCACCTGAGTTTCCTCCATTTGCAAGAAAGGAGTTTAGAGAGGATCCTTCTCTGAGGGGTCCTGATACCTGACCCCCGCAAGCCTCCCAAAGCACTCCATTCTTTATTAATTTATTATTATTATTATTTATTTGACTGAGCCGGGTCTTAGTTGTGGCATTCGGGATCTTAATTAATTAATCTTAATAGTGGCATGCAGAATCTAGTTCCCAGACCAGGAATCAAACCTGGGCTCCCTGCATTGGGATCGGGGCGTCTTAGCCGCTGGACTGCCAGGGAAGTCCCCCTAAGCACTCTATTCTTGACATGGGCCTGAAGAGTTCTTTCCCGGCCCTATGGCAGCATGTCTACAGCTCCTGTGTGTGTGATTTTTTTTTAATATATATATTTTTCTTAATATATATATATTTTATTGAAGTACAGTTAACTTACAATGTTTCAGGTACACAACAAGGTGACTTGGATATATATATACACATATATTATTTTCAGACTATTTTCCATTAGGTTATCACAAGATATTGCCTATAGTTCCCTGTGCTATATAGTAAACTTTTGTTCTTTTTGCATATCTGTTTTTTAAATTAGAAATCTAGCATTCTATTCATACTAAGTCAAATAAGTAGAATGAAAACGCCATTAATATTTTAGGCAAAAGTTCATAAGTTTTCTAATATATATATATATTATACATAGTATTTATATGTACTTGCATGCCAGGTGCTTCAGTTGTGTCTGACTCTTTGCAACCCCATGGACTGTAGCCTGCAAGGCTTATCTGTCCATGGAATTCTCCAGGCAAGAATACTTGAATACAAGAATGGGTTGCCATGCCCTCCTCCAGCGGATCTTCCTGACCTAGGGGTTGAACCAAAGTCTCTTATGTCTCCAGCACTGGCAGGCAGGTTCTTTACCACTAGTGCCACCTGGGAAGCCCTTACTATTTATATTATAGGTATACATAAGTTTTGGAGAAGGAAATGGCAACCCACTCCAGTGTTCTTGCCTGGAGAATCCCAGGGACGAGGGAGCCTGGTGGGCTGCCGTCTACAGGGTCGCACAGAGTCGGACACGACTGAAGCGACTTAGCAGCAGCATACAAAAGTTTCTCTACTACACTTGATAAAGGTTTGAAAAAGAACATCAAAAAAAAGAAGAGATGGAGAAATTGAAAAACATAAACTAAATGAAACAGGAGCACTAGCATGCCTACAGCTCCCGCGGTTGAGTCCACTCCTTTCTGGTCCTGTGCAGGGAGACAACCTTAAAGGTTTACTGCCCTTTCTATACCTAGCATTGTGCTGACACTGAGGATCCTTGATGAACGAGGTCTTGAATCCGTGACCTGGGGTCTCCTGCCCCTACTCCCTAGGCTGGGATCCTCCCAGGCTGGTTTCTTAGCCCTTTTCAACCTCTGGGTCTACACAATGGGGAGCTGCGGGCAGAACAGCTGCCCGTCTGCTGGTGGAACTCAGAGCCTGAGGCCTGCTGCAGCCCCCACACTGGACAGAGTCCTCAGGGATGCTGTGGGCCTGGGGTATGAGAGCCTGGATAGAAGCAGAGTGAGACACAGGCCATCCTCAATACATGCTGTGAGGACTTCCCTAGTGGTCCAGCGGTTAAGGATCTGCCTTCTAATGCAAGGGACGCAGGTTTGATTCCTGGTTGGGGAACTAAGATCCAACATGCCACAGAGCAACTAAGCTCTCACACCACAACTATAGAGAAGCCTGCACACTACAACAAAGATCCTGCATGTTGCAGCTAAGACCCAATATGGCCAAAAATAAATAAATTAACATTTTAAAAAATACATGCCATGGCCTGTTCACCACTGTCTCCAAGTCTACAGTAACTCTGAGCATTGCAAGATAGATCTGTGCTATTTAACTGTTTCAGAAGGGAAGGGGCAGTTGTCCCTCTGAGGGATGAAGCAAGCATGGAGTTAGCTGGATGCTGCTCTTTTCTGGGGCGAGGCACGACTAGGGGCATGTGGAATCTTAGTTCCCTGACCAGGGATTGAACCCATGCTCCCCGGCACTGGAAGCACAGAATCCTAACCACTGGACTGCCCCGGAAGTCCCTGGATGCTGCCTTGACTCGCATCCCAACTCAGGTCATCCCAGGGAGTGGGGACATGGGGACCCCATGTGTGAGAAAGACTCTTCATGGAGCCAGAGAAGTGGATGAAAACATCAGGTCAGCGGATCCAGGCCCATAAAAGGATGTGCCTGACAGGCAGTCAAATGCCAGAGTGGCAAGAGGGAGGAGCGTTTGTATGCATTGGGTAAGCTTCCTATTGCCATAGGACAGGTTGTTCTCCTTTGGGACAGGCCCACGAGAGGTAGGATGCCCCACTATGGGGATTCAGGCAGAGCTCTGGAGGCCCAACTCTCGGGTTGGCTTGTCCACAGATTGCTTGCATGACCTAGGACTCTGGGACATCCTTGAGTGCCTAGTGAGAGGAAGTCTGGCCCATGGTGAGAGCGCAATACCTGATCAGTAACCATGACGACAATGGGAAAGAGGTAGCCAGGATTTTCAGAGGACGTGCAGATGTCCTTAGCTCCCCTATGTCTCCCCATCCAACTCCAGCCAGTCTTCTTGTCCTTTCCCTTCCCTTTCCTGCAGAGGGAGAAAATCAGTTGAGGATGAGCGGAAGATCACTGAGGCCTGAACAAGACCACATGGGGCCCCTGTGGGCCTCCGTGGGAAAGGAAGCAGGGAGGCTGGTGGAGTGCAAGTGCAGGGAGCGTCACCCAAAGGGCTCAGGCTGGTGGGAGGGAGAGAAGGCTTTCAATTGGGATCCTGATCAGATAGACCTAACACCGTGCAAGCTCAGGCTTGGGGAGCCCCTGCTAACCCAGGGTCCCCTTGAGAACCTCAGGCAGCGCTGTGTGTGAGGGTGGCCCTCAGGCCCAGGCCTCTGCCCCCATCCCTCTCCCCTGCTTCCCTCCCCCTCAGAAGTACTGGGACACCTTCTGTCCACAGGACTGGCAACCCTAGCAAGCTTTCCCTTCTGCCTCCCAAAACACTAAGACTGCCCCCCTTTTGTTGATGTGGATCATTTTTTTAAAGTCTTTATTCGATTTGTTACACTATTTCTTCTGTTTTATGCTTTTTTGGCAGAGAGCCATGTGGGATCTCAGGCCCCAGACCAGGGGTTGATCCCACCCCCCCACCCACCCCCGCACTGGAAGGGGAAGTCTTAACCACTGGACTACCAGTCCCAAGACCCTTTACTATTTTAACAAAGTAATGGAGAAGGCAATGGCACCCCACTCCAGTACTCTTGCCTGGAGAATCCCATGGACAGGGGAGCCTGGAGGGCTGCAGTCCATGGGGTCGCTGAGGGTCGGACACGACTGAGTGACTTCACTTTCACTTTTCACTTTCATGCATTGGAGAAGGAAATGGCAACCCACTCCAGCGTTCTTGCCTGGAGGATCCCAGGAACGGCGGAGCCTGGTGGGCTGCTGTCTATGGGGTCGCACAGAGTCGGACACGACTGAAGTGACTTAGCAGCAGCAATGGCTCATCACTAGAGAAAAACTAGGAAGAGCAAGATAACAAACCCTGAGTATTTACAGACTTAAGAGCGGTTTTCAGAGTCATTGTCCCTAGTCTCTGACTCTTTCTTGGAGGGAATGTCATGGGCTTTGAACCTCACCAGCTGGTAAACTGGTGCAAAGTGCTTGGCCTCTTACGGCATTGGTTTCTCCACTTTAAAGATGAAGATCATAATAACATTTTACTGATTTCCAATAACTCTTTTGTAGACTGAAGACCTGCTTAAACTGATGATAATAATGATCAAAATGTTGACCATGATGTCTATCCAGAATAAGAATTCATATAGCTAAAAGAGGAAAATTTAAAAAAAAAGATGAACAAGAAACTTTTCTTGATATATTAAAAGGACCAAATAGGTCCAAGTTTGAAAGTTTTGCTCTGGAAACTTGCCTTGTGGTCCAGTGGCTGAGACTGAGCTCCCAATTCAGGGGGCCTTCAGTTTGATCCCTGATCAAGGAACTAGGTCCCACACTCCGTAACTAAAGATCCTGCATGAAGATCCCATACAGCCAAATAAATAAATGAAAAAAAAATTTTTTTTAAGCACTGCTCTGTAAACCTTGGTTTCTTTCCCTTTACCCAGGCTAGGACTTTCATATTACTGTACCCTTCATTCATTTCTCCATTTGTGTATTTTTTATATTTTTACTAGGCTTATAAAATGAGTTATATATGTTCATTGAAATAAATTCAAATAGCACAGGGAGTATAAAGTAAAACATGAAAGTCCCCCTCACCCCCTTTCCACTGCCCAGGGGCTGTCTTTCTGCAAAGTATTCCGCCACTCTCTGCCCTCTTCATTTTCATCTCTCGCCTACTCTGGACTGGAGATCAATTCCCACTGGGCTGAGAACACTTCAAGGGCAAAAACTATGTCATAGTCATCTCTGTATCCAGAATATTCAGCATTCCATATGTGTTTGTAGAATGAATTGGATTTTCCTTAAAAAGAGGATGGGAAAAACACCGTTGGGGGAAAAGGATGGGAAATGAGAGGAAAGCATTTAGCCAGTAGCTTTATGTATAAAATTGTAACTGAGAAAACTGTTTCATATTTGCCCCCTTGATATCATTTCTCCTCTACTCTATTTCTTAAAAAAAAAAAAAAAATCTGATCTTGATCCAACTAAATTGATGTCTTGACAGATTCACAACTTGAAAAACACTAGTCTCAGGCACTGCTCCTGAGCAGCCACTGGAATTCCCTTCGGGAGTGCCTATGAGGAGGGTGAGAGTTAGAAGACTCTCTTTGTAAATGGCCCTCACACCCACAGTGCGTGCCATAATCCACACGTGGCAATAAATCAGCCCAGCAGATCAGTGAGCCAAGTTCCTGATTCCCGAATCTTATTGGCTCCCAGCCTGACCCAGAAAGGAGAGGGCCGTTCAGATATTTATTCCCAAGAGCTCAAACAACTTCCAAGTCACCAAACACCCGTGGGCCTTCGGCAACCGGCTCATCTAGCAGGCCTCAGGGTCTTTATCTTTAACCTGAGGGAACCAGATCAGATACTTAGGTTCTATTCTAATTTAAAGCCTTTGATCTTGGATTCTTCCTGGGTAACCAAGGGAGGAAGGTAAAGGCCAGACCAGCAAGATTAGAGGTAGTAGTGGGCCTCTGTTCTGGTCTGCTCAGCTTCCTTCCCCTTCTCCTGGAAACGGCACCTCCCTTTTTCTCCAGGGCTTTCCTGATAGCTCAGAGGGTAAAGAATATGTCCGCAATGTAGAAGGCCAGGCTTCCTGATCCCTGGGTCAGGAAGATCCCCTGGAGAAGGGAATGACTACCCACTCCAGTGTTCTTGCCTGGAGAATTCCATGGACAGAGGACCCTGGCAGGCTATAGTCCATGGGGTCACAAAGAGTCAGACACAACTGAGCAACTAACACTTTTATACTTTTCCTCTGGGAACCTGCCCCACCAGCATTTTCATGGTTTCTAGTGGAGGTGGGCAACTGACCAGGCCTGAACGAAAGTACCCTAGGCCAAACAGTTGACCTAGGGTGGGCAGGACACCAGGAAGGGCCAACTAGGAGTCTGGCCTAGGTTTTTATATATAGCAGAAAAATGAAAGTGTTAGCCACTCAGTCGTGTCCAACTCTGTGGGGTCCCATGGATTGTAGCCTCCAGGCTCCTCTATCCATGGAATTCTCCAGGCAAGAATACTGGAGTGGGTTGCCATGCCCTCCTCCAGGGGATCTTCCCCAACCAGGGATTGAAACCCAGGTCTCCTGAATTGGCAGGCGGATTCTTTACTGCTAAGCCACCAGTGAAGCCTAGGAGGAAACTGCTATTGCAATTCAAATGTGAAGGGACAGGCTATTAACAAAAAAAAGCTCCCATCTAGTGAGTACTAAGTGCCAGGCACTGCCCTTTGAACTCCTTTCCTCATTTAAATATTTATAGCAGTTTCATGAATAGGGTTATTATTATTATTCTCCTTTTACAGATAGAAAAATCAGGTCCCAAAGAGGAAAAATAACTTGCCCAAGGTCCTACAGCTAGGCAAGGTCAACAGAGCCATGTCCCAAAACTGAAACATGTCTACTGCTGATGCTTTCCAAGCTGTCATTTTCACTGAGAAGTGTTGAAACCAAAGGGCATACGTCTTCATGACAGAAAACAGAAATCTTCAGTATAAAACAGACATACATGTGTGCAAAGATGCTTAGTCGTGTCTGACTCTTTGCGACCCTATGGCTGTCGCCCGCCAGGCTCCTCTGTCCATGGGATTCTCCAGGCAAGAAGACTGGAGTGGGTTGCCGTGTCCTCCTCCAGGGGATCTTCCCCACCCAGGGACTGAAGCTGCATCTCTTATATCTCCTGCATTGGCAGGTGAGTTCTTTACCACTAGTACAAGCTGGGAAGCCCAGACATGCATGTGTATGGTTGTGTAAAGAAAGTCTACGTGGAATACAATTTAAAGAAATAGAGCCATATTTTTATAACTGGGCTTCTTGTACATTAATCTTCAGGTTTTGTCCATTACTGTTTAGTCTAACCTTGACTTCTTGGCTTCCTCCCAGAGCCAACAAACCTCTATATGACTTTGGAAATGGCCATTATCAGACTGACTTAGAACTTCGAACCAGGTTGATTTCCAAAGGCAAAGGACAGCTTCCCTAGACCCCATGGCTCCCAGTCACCCTGAAGAGCCTGCCATTGTTGTGATGGGCTCTGAATTCTCTGTACAGAATGAGAATGTCCAACCTCATCCACCTCCTCCCATGGCTTCTCTCGTAGCTGTAGCTCAGCTGTACCTAAGCACTTCCCCACTCATCCAACTCCTGGAGAGGTCAGGGCTCCTCCATCCATCCATCTTCCACAGGAAGGAGAATGAGGAAAATTATACCCAACAAAGACTTTACTTGGCTGTTTGACCTTCAAAGCTACGTGTTTTAGTTGCTCAGTTGTGTCCAACTCTTTGTGGCCCCATGGACTGTATGTAGCCCACCAGGCTCCTCTCCATGGGATTCTTCAGAAAGGAAAACAGGAGTGGGTTGCCATTCCCTTCTCCAGGGGATCTCCCCAACCCAGGGATCGAACGCTGGTCTTCTGCATTATAGGCAGATTCTTCACCATCTGCGGTACCAGAGAAGTCCTATAAAACTATAGATTATTGTAATTAGAAACCCCAGTGATAAAATTTGCACATTACACAACTTCCACTCTTCACCCCAGATCCCTGAGCAATATCCTCACATAAGCCAGTGGTTTCCACTTCATTTAGAAAGCAACTCTGACAGAGGTACTTTCTTCCAAAGGGACCAGAACACAGTCCAGAACACTGCGGACAAGCCATAACAAAGCCTTCGAAACAATAGTAATTTCTGTTCTTAAGGCACTCTTTAGAGTCAGCAAGGTGCTTGTGCATCTTTTATGCATTCTTTAGTTTAATGCAGTCAGCAATCCAGCGTGGTAACTTCCATCACACCCAATTTACAGATAATGAATTTGAGGCTCAGCGAGATTATATAATTTGCCCAAGGTCATACAGTGCAGCTGGGTTTCAAAAGGGCAGAGGTTTTCATTCCAACTCAAATATGCCAGGGTTCTCCTCCCTCCCCCACCCCCAGCCTGCAATTCTTGATGACACTTATGTCCCAACTCTGTGACAAACAGGCCTCGGGATGCCGAGAGGCCATCCCTAATCTGTAGGTGTTCTACCACTTCATTGAGTCATTGCAGATCTGAGTTCTGGTCCTTAGGACACTGACTTTTATTAATTCACTGATGAGTTAATAGATTGGGGAGGGTAGGCCACACTAATTACACATATAACTAAGTGGTCAACCCAAATATGAATTTCTTTTTTTAAATTACTGTATTCTTGGCTGTGCTGGATCTTCACTGCTGCTTGTGGACTGTCTTTAGTTGTGCCAAGTTGGGGCTTCTCTTTGATTTTGTGCACAGGCTTCTCATTGTGCTGGCTGCTCTCACTGGGAAGCACAGGCTCTAGGCATGTGGGCTTCCATAGTTAGTTGCAGTTCCCGGGCTCTAGAGCACAGGCTCAGTCATTGTGGGGCATGGGCTTAGCTGCTCCTAGGCATATGGGATCTTCCTGGATGAGGGATCAAACTCTTATTCTGCATTAACAGGCAGATTCTTTACCACTGAGCCACCAGAGAAGCTCCCAAATATAAATTTCTTAACTAATATACTAATATTTACAATGTAATAATATACTAATACTAATTTCTTAATATGTGTGTCTGTGTTCAATCATGTCCAACTCTTTGTGACCCCATAGACTGTAGTCCACCAGCTTCTTCTGTCCGTGGAATTTTCCAGGTAAGAATACCGGAGCAGGTTGCCATTTCCTCCTCCAGGGGATCTTCCTGACCCAAGGACTCAAACCCACTTCTCTTGTGTCTCCTGCATTGGCAGGTAGATTCTTTCTCACTGTATCAGCTGGGAAGCTCAATTTCTTAATATACTGAGAAATTAAACTGCTAAGAGTCTGTAAAACAATTGTGCTTCAAATAAAAAATTTTTTTAAACTGCTAAAAGGGTTAGAGTGTTCAGTGGGAAATCCTCATGAATATATTAGTAAAATAGACTTGATTTGAATATCTAACACAGGACATTTGGAAATAGCCTCTCCCTTGGACAGAATTGATACACCCTGACATATTTTCATCCCTTGAGTCTTCTTTTTTCTAGATTATAGACTCTTTTCTTTTTAGTTATGACAACATTGTTTTGGATGGGTCACAATGATCTTTACAGATTATAGCTAATCACAGTCTTCATTTTCTGCAGAAATTTAGAAAACACCACACATACACACACACAAATGTGTACCCAGCACGTTTCCTGATCATCTCCAAAGGAGATTTTATAAAGCTTTTTATTATGGCAACTGTCAAACATCTGTAAAGCTAGAAATATCAATAGAGGGAATCCCCATATATTCATAACTCAGTTTCAATATTTATCAATATCCTGCTGCCTTTTTTTTTTTTTTCCAATCTATCCTACCCTAGCCCGAACACACACCATATTCCCTCAGGGTATTTTAAAGTAATTCTCCAAGCTAAGCTTCAACAGTACATGAACCAAGAACTTCCATATGGTCAAACTGGATTTAGAAAAGGAACCGGAGATCAAATTGCCAGCATCCACTGGATCATCGAAAAAGCAACAGAATTCCAGAAAACATCTACTTCTGCTTCATTGACTACACTAAAGCTTTTGACTGTGTGGATCACAACAAACTGTGGAAAATTCTTAAAAAGATGGGAATACCAAACCACCTTATCTGCCTCCTGAGAAACCTGTATGCAAGTCAAGAAGCAACAGTTAGAACTGGACATGGAACAACGTAGTCATAGTAGTAATGGTGTTACTTGCTCGGTCGTGTCTGACTCTTTGCGATTCCACGGACCATAGCCCGCCAGGCTCCTCTGTCCATGGGGTTCTCCAGGCAAGAATACTGGAGTGGACTGCCATTCCTTTCTCCAGAGGATCTTCCTGACCCAGGGATTCAACCAGGGTCTCCCGCACTGCAGGCAGATTCTTTACCATTTGAGCTACAGGGAAGACCCTATGGAACAACAGACTGGTTCTAAATTGGGAAAGGAGTACATTAAGGCTATATATTATCACCCTGCTTATTGAACTCATATGCAGAGTACATCATTCGAAATGCCAGGCTGGATGAAGCACAAGCTGGAATCAAGATTGCTGGGAGAAATATCAATAACCTCAGATATGCAGATGACACCACCCTTTGCTTTCTTGGCAGGAAGCAAAGAAGAATGAAAGAGTCTCTTGATGAAAGTGAAAGAAGAGAGTGAAAAAACTGGCTTAAAACTCAACATTCAGAAAACTAATATCATGGCATCTGGTCCCATCACTTTATGGCAAATAGATGGGGAAACAATGGAAATAGTGAGAGACTTTATTTGGGGGGGCTCCAAAATTACTGCAGATGGTGACTGTAGCCATGAAATTAAAAGACACTTGCTCCTTGGAAGAAAAGCTATGACCAACCTAGACAGCATATTAAAAAACAGAGACATTATTTTGCCAATAAAGGCCAGTATAGTCAAAGCTATGGTTTTTCCAGTAGTTTTGTATGGATGTGAGAGTTGGACCATAAAGAAAGAATTGATGCTTTTGAACTGTTGGGTTGGAGAAGACTCTTGAGAGTCCCTTGGATTGCAAGGAGATCAAACCAGTCAATCCTAAAGGAAATCAGTCCTGAATATTCATTGGCAGGACTGATGCTAAAGCTGAAGCTCCAATACTTTGGCCACCTGATGAGAAGAGCCAACTCGTTGGAAAAGACCCTGATGGTGGGAAAGATTGAAGGAAGGGAGAAGGGGACAACAGAGGATGAGATGGTTGGATGGTATCACCAACTCAATGGACATGAGTCTGAGCAAGCTCTGGGAGATGGTGAAGGACAGGGAAGCCTGGCGTGCTGCAGTCCGGGGTTGCAAATAGTCAGACAGAACTGAGCGACTGAACAATAACTGATTCTTATCTCTAAATTCAGGTGCAGTAAGCTGCTTGAAATTTACTCTGTTAACTGAGAACAAATGTCCTCATCTGAAAGTGGAGCAGTGGCTGCCTTGCCCACCACATCAAGTCCTTGTGATGTTAAAATGAGAGACTGGAGAGGGATGTGGGTCTGGAAATTGGCTCGGGGCAGATTCTCTGGGGAGTGATTTTTGAAACCATATCCCTGGGCCCTACCCCAGACTTATGAATCAGGTGTCCGGGAGTGAGTCTCAGGCAACTGTACGTGGCAAAAGCACTCCAGACTATTTAAAATTGTGACTTGTTGGGAAGTCAGAATTTATGTGTTGCCACTGGTTAATGTTCAAGCTTCTGTCCCTTTCTGTCCTCCAGAGTCTGCTGGGAATGTGGGGGGTGGAGCCAGGTCAGATGTAACTACAGGGCTAAAGATGAGCCCAACCTGGATTTCTGAGGGTCAAGGGATGGTCTTGATCCTGGAAGAATAGAAGGCCTGATGTTAAACCTTGCTCTGTGTCCTAGACTTGGGTGAGATTTAAATGGAATATCAAGGTTTAGAACTGAAGGGTCGTACTAACACAATATTGTGAATCAACTATGCTTTAATTTAAAGAAAAAAAAGAACTGAAGGATGGGAGAGAGAAGAAAGGATGGGGCCAAGCTTCCACCTGGAGCCTCTTTCATGGAGTAGGGGAGCATCAGGCTTTCAGGTGCTCCTGAGTGGAGGTACCTGTCTGATTTTGAAGACAGGAAGCTAGGAATTATCCAGAACTCCAGAATGCACAGTTCACTTTGTACATCAATGCCCCCTCCCTGGAGATGTGCAACCCCAGCTCATGATTCCGTGGAGTAAAGAGGAATATTAGACAGCTGAAAGGGTGGTAAAGAATCTGCCTGCCAATGCAGGAGACACAAGAAACGTGGGTTTGATCCCTGAGTTGGGAAGATCCCCTGGAGAAGGAAGTGACAAACTTCTCCAGTATTCTTGCCTGGGTATTCTTGCCTGGGAAATCCCATGAACAGAGGAGCCTGGCAGGCTGCAGTCCATAGGGTCACAAAGAATTGGATGTGACTGAAGTGACTTAGCACAAAAGGTGGCGGTAGGTCAAGACCTGACCCAGCTTTCAGAAGTTGCGTGCGTGTGTGTAGGGCCATGCTGGAGGGGGACATGGCTTTTTCTCTTTCCCTCCACCTCCCCTCCACACCTGGACATGTTGAACTCCGTCTGAACCCTGTAATTCTGGAAAGCAGCTACAGTCAAGAAATGCCTTCCCTGTTTTTGTGTCCCCTCCACACCCCATTTTGAGTTCTGAAAATGACTAACCTTAAAGGAGGTTAGTTACAGAATATTCTGTTATAGAATATTCCAAGATAAGACTCACTTCCACACTTCCTCGCTGACTCAGATAAGATTCTCTCCAGCCCTCATCGTGCCGGCTCCTTGTTTACCTGCCCCTATAAAACCCCAGGTCTCCCTCTTTTCCTGTGATACATTCCTCACTAGTGAGCATTCTGCTTTTTGCAACAGTATGATTTATGCATTTTGTCTTTCACACCCTTCTTTTATTCCCTTTTTATTCATTGTAATGAATTTTATAATGAGAGATCTCCTGACATAATCTACAAAAAATCCAGCTGACAGGCTGCTCAACAATGTGAATGTACTTAATGCCTCTGAACCATATACTTAACGATGGTTAAAATGGAAAATCTTATTTTATGTCTATTTTACCACCATAAAAAAATTCCAGCTGACAGAGAAATACAATGGACATTGTTTTATTAAAAACAATTAGGATCCCTACTGTGTGCTGGGTGATGGGTTAAAGAGTCAGGAAGTGGGTGGGGCCTGGAATAGGAAATGAGTAAGATGTGTTCCCTGTGGTCCGAGAGCACCCAGACTTGCTGGGGCAACAAACACATACTCTGCTAATTGAGCTCCGTAATTCAGGATGACACACTTCGTAATGGACACATGTAGATTGACTTGATGCAGGCTGAGCAGGGCCTTGAATGTTACACTAGGGAGTTTGAATTTTAACTCCTGGTAATTGGAGGCATGAGTGATTTTAAAGCCAGGATGTGACACAAATAGATTCATTCAATTCCTAAGGTTTTGTCACCCCGTCATCTGCTTTGTGTAAAGATCAATGGTTGTGACAACTCTAATTTTAAAAAGTTGATCCCGCATACAACAGGCTCCTATTCATGTGTTTGTGCGCTCAACTGCTTCAGTCACATCTGAATCTTTTCGATACCATGACTATAGCCTGCCCGGCTTCTCTGTCCATGGGATTATCTTGGCAAGAATACTGAAAAGTGAAGTGAAAGTGAAAGTTGCTCAGTTGTGTCTGACTCTTTGCGACCCCATGGACTATACAGTCCATGAAATTCTTTACCACTGAGCCTCCTAGGAAGCCCTCATAGTCATGTATCTCCTATTAAATATATTTATGCTCAAGAAAGAAAAATTTAATTTTAATTAAGTCTATCAGGAAGACAAGCAAATGCTGTGTAAGAAATGTTCTTGGAACATTGAAAGCTCAGAGTGCCTGAGAGAGTCAGGGAAGGCTTTCAGAGGAAGTGGATTAGGGAAAAGAAGAGGGAACAGGGAAACTGGAGCATATAGATGAAGGACCGGGGCTGTGGGTCAGATGGCAGAGGGCTTTGTGTGCTAAGTTGAGGGGCCCTCTTCCTCACAGGTGATGGTGAACCCTCATTTGTGTGTGTGCTCAGTTGGGTTCAGCTCTTTTCGACCCCATGAACTGTAGCCTGCCAAGCTCCTAATGTCCGTGAAATTTTTCAGGGAAGAATGCTGGAGTGAGTTGCAATTTTCCTCCTCCAGGGGAACTTACCAACCCAGGAATTGAACTTGCATCTATCTCTTGCATCTCCTGCATTGGCAGGCAGATTCTTTATCACTAGCGCCACCTGGGAACCATCATGGGCTCTGTTAATAAGGATGATTCTTGGACCGCAGGGAGATCAAACCAGTCAGCCCTAAAGGAAATCCACTGAATATTCATGGGAAGGACTGATGCTGAAGCAGAAGCTTCAGCACTTTGGCCACCTGATGTGAAGAGCCCACTCATTGAAAAAGCCCCTCATGCTGGGAAAGATTGAAGACAAAAGGAGAAGAAGGTGGCAGAGGATGAGATGGTGAGATAGCATTGCTGACTCACTAGACATGAGTTTGAGCAAACTCTGGGAGGCAGTGAAGGACAGGGAAGCCTGGCGTGCTGCAGTCCATGGGGTCGCAAAGAGTGGGACAAGACTTAGGGACTAAACAGAAGCAGTGCTTACAACATGCCAGACGCTACTCTAATAGCTTTATCGATACGGACTGGCTTAACCCTGACACTCAGGAAAGAGCATGGCTACATGCTTTAGATCACTTGGATGGCCATGTTGATGATGGTGGCCAGAACAACAGTTGGGACACTTGTTGCTGCTGTTCAGCAGAAAGACAAAGGGAGGGATGGAAAGGCTGTGGTGGCTCTGAGAAATAATTAAGACTAAAACCATCAGTTATTTATTGGTTGGGTAATGGAATTGGTGAGGAAGAGAATGGAAGCTGGGATGAATCTCAGTTTTTTGGCTTCAGGGCTGGAGATGTGATTATACTAACAGGTAAAGGATTGATTACTCTGTTTCCTTTCTCAGAGGACCTGCTGAAGTCCCCCAGAGCCCCCTACTCTCTCACAGATTATTTAGAAGTGAGTTTACTTTCCAAACATATGGCGATTTCTCAGAAATCTTTCTGTTACAGATTTCTAGTATAATACCGTTATGATAGGAGAATATCCTTTGTGTGATTTCAATTCTTTTAAATTTGTGGAGGTTTGGAGTCTTTTGGCTCAGATTATCTTGGTAAATGTTTCTTTTTCACAGAAGAGAATGTGTCTTCTGCCATTGTTGGCTGGTTTTATAAATGTCATCAGGTCAAGTTGTTTGATAAGTACTCTTCAAGCCTCTTATAAATTTGATAATTTTCCAGCTCCTTGAGTTGTAAATTTCTCTATTTCTCCTTTCAGTTTTATAGCCTCTTGATTGGTACCTCCGTACAGTCAGGAGTGAGTGAGTGAGTGAGTGAGTGGCAGTGAAGTTAGAAGGTTTGCGTGGGGACTAGAACACTTTATCTCCTTAAATTTACTCCAGAACGCAGACACAAAATGGAAATCACTATGTATGCCAGGAGGCCTAGTGGCACTCAGGATAAATGCAAAAACGTAAGGGAGTCCAGGCGGGTTGGCAAGGCAACTGGTACTCAAGCCAGCCAATCGGTGAAAGTCTCACCTGCGGGGGCGGGGATTATATGAGAGCCAATAGGACGTGAAGCAGATGGTCCCACGGACCAATGGCTTGGAGGACGGGGCGGGCTTTTAATGAAGGGAGGGCGGTGGGAAAGATGGCGGTGGCCCTGGGACCCTCTGGGTGGTGGCAGCGGTGGCGGCGGCGTTTGTCGGCACGGGAAGTTTCCAGGATGTTGCTCCTTCTCCTTTTGCTAGGGTCTGGGCAGGGGCCACGACAAGTCGGGGCGGGTCAAACGTTCGAGTACCTGAAACGGGAGCACTCGCTGTCGAAGCCCTACCAGGGTGAGGCGCCGGGAGCTAGGTGGTCGTGCACTGGGAGGGCTTCGGGACCCCAGCTTGTCCATAGAGGCGGGGGCGGCGAAGGGCTTCGTGACCCCGAGGAAGCTGGGGGCGGTGGGTGGGAGCCCCTGGGGACTCTCGCTGTGTTCGGGAGCCACGGATCCTAAGGGCAGGGGTCAGCTTTCTCTCCCCACCCCTCGGAATTAGTCCTGGAAGTTTCCAGCAGGTCGAAGCAGGGTTCTCGGATGCCACTAGCGCCGGGCGTGGATGAAGGGGATTTAGAGATGGACAGGTGGAATGTGGGCAGGGGAGAGAACTGCGAACGGTGGACCGTGATTGAGGGCCACTAGCAGTAAGCTGGGCTTCTGATGGAGCTGTGGATGTGCGAGAAATAAAGCATGAGGCAGAACTGGGGTAGAACTTGGCCGCACTGAGAAGATAAAATGCTGTTGTCAATTAAGACACCTGTTCTTCTCCAGTCCAGGAGCCCTACTGATAAAAGAGGCTGGTTAGCTTTGGTGTGTTTAGTGTACATAGGCCGCTAGGCACAACTCATCAACCAGCAGATTTACATGGTTAGCTGCAGAGAGGACCAAATCAGTGCAGATGGCTTAATTTGTTTCCCTACTGAAGGATATGGGGACAGCATACAAACAAAAACACAAAGCATAAGAGAATATACTCTGCTGCTAAAGGTGATTGCTTATTCACTTAGAGGATGTCTCCAGTGCCTTCTCCTTGCTAATACAGTGGGTAACAGACACAGAGTTCTCACTTGCAAGGGGCTGATAGTCTGAGGTAAGGGGGAAAGTAGCTTCTCCTTCAAAGAAAGAATGTGATTAAGCCCTAGAGCCCCAGAGAGTCAAGCTCTTTTTGGTATAACTGGGGACATTTTTTCTTTCACGGTGCTAAAGTTTACTCACATATAAAATGGGGAAGAATGAATCTGAGCATGGTTACTGTGGCGTGGATGAAGTGACAACTCTGATGTGCTCTAGGGTCTTCACCTGAGAAAGTCTTTGTGAAAAGAAGAAAGGTGGTAAAGAGTTAAGATTTAATGAGTGACAGGAGGTGGGACATGAAGGGGGAAGAAAGAGGACTCCAGCTTTCAGAGGGCCCATGGCGGTTTTCCAAATGGGTTGGGGTTGAAGAGAATGACTGATCTACTTCCTCCCCGTAGGTGTGGGCACAAGCAGTTCCTCTCTGTGGAATCTGATGGGCAATGCCATGGTGATGACCCAGTATATCCGCCTTACGCCGGATATGCAAAGTAAACAGGGTGCCCTGTGGAACCGGGTGGTAAGAGTCTTTCTCCCTCCTGTGTTGGTGACCCAGAAAAATGCTAAAAAAAGTTCAGTGGCATACTGACTTATTCTCAGTCCCCGCCCCCATATTCTGTCTTCTGTGAATATGAAGTATTTTCATTTGAGAGATTATGATGACGTTCATATTGAAATCAGATATTTAGGGAGATGATCTCTCTTCCCCTAATTATAGCAAATAATTGGTTTTGATTCAGTTTTCTGAAATGTCTTTAGTTCCTGATTGACCTGATAGTGTTACTTTGGAGGTTAATAAGTCAACTCACATTTAATTACTTTGCTTTATAAAATAAAAAACTACTCTTAAATTTATCCTGCACTTCATCCCAGTATCCCTGACCTCCTTCCCCCCCACCCCTTGTTATTTCCTTTTGAGTTGAATTTTAAATTTTATTTTCATGTAAAAGCCACTTTGAGCCCTTGGTCATTTTCTTTGTCCTTCCCTGGGCCTTTTCTAGCGACATTGTCTTCCTTGAGGTATGGCGGCAAGAAGTGAATGCAGTATTCCTGGTGTGGCTGCACTGTGATTTTGTACAAGTGTAAGATGATGCTTTCTTTTTGGTTTCCAGGGCTCTTTGCAAATCTTTTATGATCACTTTACTTTGGGGAGTGGCCTTGGCATTCTTCAATACTTTTGGGTGCTCAGAGGCTACGAACTTACTTTCCCATGGTTTTATCATTGGTTGTGGATAAGTGCACGTCAGAAAAAGGAACAGTTTCTTGTCCCTGCTCATTTTATGTGGCAGAGGCTTCTGAAGAAGCAGAGAGACAAGAAGTTTCTATGTGAGCTATTTGTACACTCTGGCCCCTTAACCCAGATTGCAGTGCTGAGCTCATTCTTGGACGGAATGTAGGGCAGTGTGCTTGGATAGAAGAGGTGGAGGGCTGGCGGCTGAAAGACTTGAGTTCTCAATCTGATGGTCTCACAGACCCTCTGTGAGCCCTGGCAGTTATTTATCCTCTCTCAGTTTTCAGTTTCTCCAACTGTCAAATGAGCTTCATCATATTGGTTCTACTTGCCCACCAGGGTTACTGTGAGAGTAAAATAAGGCAATAGACATGAACAAGCTTTGGGAAGTTAAGATGGTTACAGAAATGCGCTGTTGTTTGTTACATGTCTGTTACAAGAGTCACTGATACAGGTCTATGGATTATAAGTGATTTTGTCCAAGGCTTGATACTTTGCTGTTATCTTGCTGGCTGTCTCTTTGTAACCCTTTTATGTAGCAGTGATTCTAGTCTAGGATCTAGTTATCTTGCTCTTTTTCAGATTCTCTGTTACCTATATTTTTTGTTATCTGACTGTCAGAGTGAGCCTTAGCATTGTTTCTGAGTTATTTGAATAGGATGGATTTGTTTGAGCAGTAGTGCTCCAATTTGGCTGTCCTTAGGAGTCGGTGGCTGGGTCCCATCCCAGAGATGCTAATTTAATTAGAATGGGTACATCTTGGACACTTGGATTTTTAAAAGCTCCTTGGGTGAATCTGACATGCAGCAGATTTTGAGACCCATGGTTAGACATAACCCTGAGCAGGACTGTGTAACACTGCGCTACACGAGGCCAGTGGCAAGAGCAGCCGAGGCCTCTTGGCTCAGTGTCTTCCCAGAGGTGTAATACCCCACTGGCTATGGGGGCAGCTTCTGGCCACTGAATTTCACTCTTGCCCTGAAATCGAAATCAAATAGCAGAAAGATGAGAACCCAAGATGACAACTGGGGGCTTGGCTTATAAGAGGAGGGGAAGCTATTGGAGATTTCAGGGTTCTTCGGTGAACTCGGAAGTGTCCACACCCCTTTTATTTTGACTGTGTACTAATACTAGCACTTTAAGAGATTTCCCAGAAATTGAAAATGGAAGCTGCAAATAATTGTTGCTCAAGAGTCAGAGCAGTCTACTGGGTTTTTTTGTTTGTTTGTTTCTGAACAATCTACATGGAGGGCCTTTGCCTGAACTGGCCTATCTGCTCTTCCTTCCCCTCGTTTTTCACGGTGAAGCTTAACCAGGAGCCTCTCTAAACTAAATACCTACTCTAGTTTCTCTTTGAAAGTGTTCAACTATTTAGAACACTGAATTATCCACTTACTTCTGTCTCTACTTTTTTTTTTCTCCCAAGGTTTTGATACACAGTTCAAAAGAAAAACAGGAGTCTGTTTAGTGCCCACCTCCTTCTTGTTTTTCCACCAGAGGCTGTCTCTGTGGTGGGGCCGGGGGTGTCTCCTTTGGTGGATTTCTGCTCCTTGCCTGAGGGCCTGACACTGGTGGGGGCATAGCTTATCCCTTCTCGTGGGAACTCTGGGTTGCCCCTCAGCTTGGCATAGGGCCAAGTCTAGCTAATTAGAGTTGTTTGTAGTGGATGTTAATTATTCCTGGAGACCTTTGCCTGATGACTTAGGTTATCTTTTTCTTTTGTAATAAATGAGGCCTTGACCTTTCTTGAGATCCCAGCTTCTTAGAGTCTTTCTCTCAGAGGGGTGATCATAATTGCAGATGAGTATTAATTCAGCCACCTCTATCCTGGACACTGAGATCTTTTGCTGAGTGGGTATAGGATCACAGAAGTCTAACATGAAGTTCTCTCGTCTTTTCCAACCTTGGGATGCTATCCTGTTTCTGTTGGGAGATGGTGACGCTGATTGGGAGGTGTGTTCACTTATTATATTAAATACCGCATACAGATAAATGGCTCAATCTGTTTAATTTTACTACACAAACCCTTAGCAAGTCTTAAATTTTGGTTTTACCTCTTAGCCTCGCGTCCCCCGCGTTTGTGTTTTCCAAGTCTGTAGGCCGTGGATGAGGGCCCGAGGCCTGGTGTCTCAGGCTCCTCTTTGATTGCAGCGTCTCTTTCCCTTTAGCCGTGTTTCCTGAGAGACTGGGAGTTGCAGGTGCACTTCCGAATCCATGGGCAAGGGAAGAAGAACCTGCATGGGGATGGCTTGGCCATCTGGTACACGAAGGATCGGATGCAGCCAGGTACTGGGGCCCTGGGCTGCGCTTGTGGGGTGTGACAGGCCTGCTTTTTCACGTGCCCTCTTTGTGAGGCGGGCATGACTTCACAGTGCCAGCGGTTTTCCCTCTCCCTTGATGTTTGGATAAACACTGGCCTGTTTAGTCTCTAGAATGGGGTCTGAGTCCTAAAAACAGCTGACCTTGACTCATCCTGGGATGGTTTCTTGTTTATTGGTTACTTCCGCTTTCTCTTTGAAACTTCACGGCCCAGTTGGCTGAAGGAAACCACTGGCCCCCCCCAAATACTGACACTGGGCATACTGGTTTCTCCTGGGCCTGAGTAGAGACCTATCTCAGAACTCCTGAGTCAGGAGAAAGGAGAAGAGTTAGCTGTTTTTCCTTTTTGGTACGGGAGGCTCTGCTGCAAGTACATGACAAACTGAGCCTGATCTGACCTGATCTCTTCTGCAATTAGAAGCAGAAACTTGGGAATTCAGTTCACTCGGGGGCATAGTCATCAACAAGTGTTTGTGAAGCACAATTCTTCAGGCGCACCTTAGCAACCAGGTCAAATCAGGGAGCAGCTGGAGTGCTAAGCAAGGAGACGCTGGCCTTCTCTCTCTCCCCTTTAATGACAAACAACTGCAGGTGCTCACTGAATGCTCGTTACAGCTGTTTCCTCATCTTCAAGGGATGCCTGGGGGTCCTCTGAATCTCACTTTTTCCTCCATCACAGTGATGTGTTACTCCTTTATCTACTCTTGGCTTTGTTTCACTGTTGTTCATCGTCTGTTCTTTCTCTCTAGGGCCTGTGTTTGGAAACATGGACAAATTTGTGGGGCTGGGAGTATTTGTAGACACCTATCCCAATGAGGAGAAGCAGCAAGAGGTAATGGCCAGTGTCATAGCTTAGGTCAGCCACACTGAACTGACATCACAGCCCTTTGCCTTAGGAATGTTGTTCAGGAGGGAACACAGAAGAGGAAGTGAGGGGTTTGGTTCTCTTTTGTCTGTTGCACAGAGTTAATGTCTGTGTCAGTTTTTTTTTCCTAGAAGAGAGTCGTTCATGGTGCACAGTCTTGGGAGTGGTCCTCGTGATGAGGGCTTTTCAGTGTTAAACAGTGTTCTTTCTTGCGCACATTGGGAGTCGCTAGACTCAAGCATGTGTGGCCGGGTGGTGCTGTGGCTCCTAGGCCAGCACCAGAGCGAGCTGAACTGTGTGCCTCCACTCCCTTGACATCCTGTGTTGCTGCTGATCTCTCTTCTGCAGCTACTCCCTGTTCCCAGTATCCTTTTCTTCTTCTTCTCTTCCTCTAGGAAAGGCTGTAAAAAGATATTGATGAAATCTCAGCATTTTGTTGAAACCTGGTATAGGGTCCAGTCGACTTCCCTGGTAGCTCAGTGGTAAAGAACCTGCCTTCCACTGCAGGAGACACGGGTTCAATCCCTGGGTTGGAAAGACTACCCAGAAGAGGAAATGGCAACCCACTCCAGTATTCTTGCCTGGGTAATCACATGGACAGAGGAGCCTGGCGGGCTACAGTCACGCCAGCGGGGCACAAAAGAGTCAGAAATGACTTAGTGACAACAGCAACAGCAGTCTGGCTGTTAGCAGAAGCATCCTGCATTTCGTTAGCCGACCATAGGGTTCTCTAGTACTTGCTTATACTAGCAGCAGGGCTGTGTGCGCTCTCTGCCTGGGACTGCTGGCAAATGGTGGGAAAATGATTAGGACATGTTGTTGCTGGGTATCCTATCACTAAATCATATTTAGCAAGAAAGGCACAATTAGAAATGGAAGCAGAACTTACTTTTTCCCCAAAAAGTTCTTTATGAAAATTTTCAAACGTGTAAAAACAAATTGGATGAACAGATCATTGTCTATGCAAACCCAGCTTCAGCAGTTTTTCACATTTCCGTACAGAGTTTGGCTTAAAGGGGGTGGAAAGTGAGACCTGAGTTACGAGGGGAACCTTGCATTGTGGGTCAGTTAGAGACTTGCTTCTCGGTGTTGCTTCTGGGCTCTTCTTCAGTCTGCCAGACATCAGCCACTGTTGAGGTGCCCAGCCCGGGAATCAGTGAGCGAGATCCGCGTGGCCCTCGCACTCGGTAGCCCTGGCGTGTGAGCGTGCTGATGGGGTCTTTGCGGAGGTGCTCTCGGAAGACCTGGCAGGAGCATCTCACCTGGCGGGGACTTCCTCCAGGAAGTGATATTGACTTTGAAATCTGCAGAATTAGATCAGATTAGATGCAGATAGAAAAGCGTATGTTTATGTGTTAAAGTTAGAGAAGGGACAATGAATGTGAAGGGGAAAAGGCAGGGGGAGAGAGAGATGAGGCTAGAGAGAAAAAGAGGGCCCTCAGTCTCCCCGTGTTCCAAGGCCTCCGTTCACCTTGCGTTCTTTGCTGCTACCGCTCTTCTGTCCCAAACGCGTTCATGGGCCACTGTGACTGAGCAGCGTCTCCTCGGGTGGCTGGTGACCTGTTCAGACCAGCTGCAGAGCTATTTGAGTGTAGGTGACTCGCCCTCACCATGCACATGGTGGGGCGAGTTCTGAAGGGTGGTGTGCCTATCAGGGAGTCTGGAGCTAAAAGTGTTTTAGAGGGTAAGCGCACTAAAGGATCTTAATGAGGGGGACGTCGTGAGAAGGGTTTGCAGTGCCGTTGAGGAAATAGTGGTGGTTAGAAATGCATCTGAAGCACGCGTGGGCTTTAGGGCTTGACTAGAGTTTTACACATGGCTCTCTGTTTCTCCCAGAAATAAATCATTCACGCTCTCTTAGCTTCCATTTCACTATCAGGCGGGAGTCATTCTGCCTAAGAGGGCAGATCTGATGGGCCTTGTTTTGTAAGGAGAGTAGATGTTAACCAAAAATATCAGTTTCAGGTGGTTAAAATTGGGACTTTTCTGCCTCAGCTGCAACTGCCCTTGGAATTATCTGCAAAGCATTTAAAGCTACTGCTCTCCAGGCCCCAAGCTCAGAGAGTCTGATGGGCAGCTTAACCTTTTCAAACATCTCTAGGTGAATCCCACATATAGCTGGCATAAAGGACCCCAGGATGCAGAAGCAGCTGGTTGGCGAGTGGCGTGAGCAGCTCACTGCTCTTTTCAGATCAGGCCAGCTTGGAAGTCGAGTTTCAGGTGCTTCCTATATTTTTTTAACGTAATGATTGTTTTTCCTCTCTTGAAACTGGAATAAGCAATATGCCGTGAATTTAACAACACATTCCCTCCAACCTTTATGTTGATGAAAACACTGATCCCTCTTGATCTCTTCATTGTTGGTGGAAAGAATTTTTACATTATTAAAAGAACTCTGTAACTTCGTAAATTCTCTTGTTATACTATTTGGATGTGATTTAGTGGGGTTTGTTTGTTTTTTTCTCAATCCTTGGTGAGGCAGTGTTTTCTAAGAGACACTCCTTTGGAAATTAGGTCCCAGGAATATTGGCCAGCTCTCAGATGTCATTAGGGATTGAGGCTGAGAAGTAGAAACCTATTTCTGCTACAGTTGAATACAATAAGATTATACATGCAATTTCAGGAGGTTCCTGGGTTCCCCAGAGTAGAACTGTAGACAAGATCTCCTCTTCCACAGAGTTGAACTATCTTCTCATTTACAAGAGCATTCATATACTGGGCTTTCCCAGTGGTTCAGTGGTAAAGAATCCACCTGCAGTGCAGGGGACGAAGGAGACAAGGGTTCAATCCCTGGGCTGGGAAGATCCTCTGGAGGTGGAAATGGCAACCCACTCCAGTATTCTTGCCTGGAAAATCCCATGGACAGAGGAGCCTGGTGGGCTATAGTCTGTTCGTAGGGTTGCAAAGAGTTGGATGCAACTGAGACTTTACAGCACAGCACAGCATTCCCGTGCTGCCGTAAAGGTGTGTAGCAGTGAAGGTTCAGACGTGCCTCTTAGGCACAGGGTAAGCTCTCAGAAAGTGCTGGCTGTTTGTGTTCACAGCACTAAATGACGTCCCTGGGGACATTTGCAGACATCTCGGCAGTGCTGCTGTGGCTCCGTGCTCTCCTTCTCCCCTCCCATCCTCCTTGTCTTCACACCTGGGTTCCAGAGAGCAGACCTGGCCAGCTTGCTCAAGTGCAGTGTGGTTTAGGTTGGTAAACCTGCTCTGAGAGTGACTCCTGGATGCTGGTTCATAGACTTGTGTTGGTTGGTAACAGTTTCCCTGGTTTGACAGTAGGAACAGTGAAGTGACTTCTCATAAATGTGAAATGTTTTATTATTTATTTATTATGAAATATTTCGTGTTTTTTTCATTTAAAATGTTCTTTTTAAAACTGATGTTTATTTTAGATGGCTGTCTTGTCATTGTATTTTAATACAGTTATTGTATTTTAATTGTATTTTAACATATTTAATAGGTTAAAAAAAAATCAAGAAAAAGCAAACCTGTTAATCCCCAGAATGTGTTATGTGTTTAGAGATTTTTAGTGGTCCATAACAGCCAGTGGTCTGGGAATTACTGCTCTAGAAAACATATGTTTGGTTTTGTGTTTACATATGAGCACCTGTAGACAGTATTTAGATCTAGAAACTCACTTAGTCATTGAATGAATGTTGACTGCCTTTCGAATGCCAAGCACTGTGCTGAACGCTCTGCGTATTTCACGTCATCTTCATAGCGAGCCCTGGGAGCTGTGTGTTGCCCTCCCTGCTCACAGTGCGGAAGGAGAATCTCCGAGATGACGCAGGCGGCAGTGGGGGCCTCCTGAGGGCTGCGTGTGCCCCTTTTTCTACCTAGCGAGTCACAGCGAGTGTGCTCTGCACCTGTGGGGTTTAGCATAGGATTCACAAGTTCACGCGTCCCTTTGCATTCAAGGTGTGCTGAAGGTACACTAGTACCTTGTAGTGCAAAAAGTTAAAAACACTTCCCCACTCTTCAGGCACAGCAGGCAGGAACTCCTAATTTTTGGTGACTCTTCAAAGAGGAATGAAACTGCCACCTTTGCCACAGTCAGGGTGATTCTTCTGCCTTTGGTTCTGGCTGTATATAGGCTGCTTTCCAAGCAAAGAAACTTAGCTTCTGTGTGAAATTAGTGGGTACCTAGGAAACCCTTCAGGAACTCCTGACTGGGCGTAGAAGTTAAAGTGGCATTTAAAGACTTAGGGTTAACGTGAGGTGGCAAGTTGAAGGCCAAGCCGTGAGTTGCTGAAGTGGACAGATTCCAGCTTGGAAGCTGCAGGCCTCTGTCTAGTGCTGTATTTCTTAAATTCACCTGGCACATCCCAGTCATCCATAGCGCCTTTTATTTTTTTTTAATTTTTAATTGATTAACTACGTCAGGTCTTAGTAGCGGCGCACAGGCTCTCTAGTTGTTACCCCGAGGCTGTGGGATCTTAGTTCCCCAACCAGGGATCAAACCTGTGGCCCGTGCTTTGGGAGGCAGCTTCTCAACTGCTGGACCACCAGGGAAATCCTGCCTTTTAAAAAATACATAGTCCCATGCCCCATTCTAAACCTGCTGAATGAGGCTCTCTGACTGTAGTTCCCTCATGTATGTGCAGTTGAAAAGCTCCCCCAGGTCATGCTGAGGCCCAGCTGACCTCTGGTGCTGAAAAAGAGGGTGCCTCACCAGCCTTGGCAAGGATGAGGACCCCTTAGGTTAAAGATCACTGTTCTCAGCACTCCTCAAAAGTTACAACTTAAACTTCTGATCCCAGGTACTGGGGTTGATACCTCAAGCAAGCCTTGGGATCACCGGAGCTCCCGAGTGCATTTTCAATCCCTTCTTTTCCCTCATTGTTCACTGAAGTTATGCACTTTCTTCGTCCGAAGCCCAATTCAGTAAACTGCTGACAACACATTCATAATCCCCTTGTCCTAAATGATAGTGGTAGAAGAGTACTTTTCCAGCAGTTCAATCATCCACTGGTTCATTTCATACCTTGTGTAGTCCTGTACATAGGCCACCGGTGGTGTAAGAGAACAGCTGGGGAGCTGGTCTGAGGCTCCCCCGAGACCCTTACTGTGACCTGTAAGGCCCAGTGTGGTCTGGCTCCCGCTTCAGCTCCCACCAGCCTGTTCTTCACTCACTGAGTTGCAGACACCCCTAGTTCTGAAGATGCTAACCTCATGCTTCTTCAGCCCCCATATTTCTTGGTGGATTCCCTCTCACTGCTTGGTCTCAGTTCAGGTGTTGTCTCCTCAGGTATATTTCTCCTCTGTATTGTATTGCCTATTTTATTTTTGTCGTAGTATTTATCACTGTCTCAAACAGTGACAGACTTTATTTTCTTGGGCTCCAAAATCACTGCAGATGGTGACTGCAGCCATGAAATTAAAAGACGATTACTCCTTGGAAGAAAACCTATGACCAACCTAGATAGCATTTTAAAAAGCAGAGACATCACTTTGCCAACAAAGGTCCATATAGTCAAAGTTATGGTTTTCCAGTAGTCATGTATGGATGTGAGAGTTGGACCATAAAGAAAGCTGAGTGCCAAAGAATTGATGCTTTCGAACTGTGGTGCTGGAGAAGACTCTTGAAAGTCCCTTGGACCACAAGGAGATCAAACCTGTCCATCCTAAAGGAAATCAACCCTGAATATTTATTGGAAGGACTGATGCTGAAGCTCCAATCCTTTGGCCACGTAATGTGAAGAACTGACTCACTGAAAGAGACCCTGATGCTGGGAAAGATTGAGAGCAAGAGGAGAAGGGGGCCACAGAGGATGAGATGGTTGGATGGCATCAACTCAATGGATATGGGTTTGAGCAAACTCTGGAAGATAGAGAAGGACAGGGAAGCCTGGTGTGCTGCAGTCCTTGGGGTCGCAAAGAGTCGGACCTGACTGAGCAGTTGAACAACAACAAGATTGATTGTATGTCTCCTCCCCTCTAATGTCAGCTCCATGAGAGCAGACATCTGCCTGTCTTATTTCCCATTGAGCATCCAGCGTCCGGGACATTGCTTGGCTCATATTAGGTGCATACCCAGTATTAGAGAAAGGAATGCTTTGGGCTCTACCCCTTGGCCCACAGTAGGACAGGGCTAAATTGAGCTTGTGTAGGTATCTCTTATTGCTAGTGCTGAGAACTGTAGCCGTTTTTTTGGAATAAAGCTAAACACCCTTGAACCTTCTGACTTTGCTAAATCTGTCCTGCTGCAACGTTCCCACGGAGCTTTTTCTTGCCCACATGTTGTAGGTTAGAATAACAATAACTGTTTGGAGATATATGTCCATAAGACTCAATTAGAGGGTAAATGATCCCTTTGGATTAGAGTTAATTTGACAGTCTCTCAAGTGGTGGGATTTTTGTCTTCTGGGCAAGAGCTACAGCCTGAGATCCTGGGCAGTAAAGGACATCTTGAATTTGGAAGAATCTAGCCATATTTATCACCCTCATCCCTCTCCTTGCCGCAGAAGTGCTGTCATCTGGGCACAGACAAACTCCTGGCCTGACCTTTGGACTGTCAGAGACATAAGTGAGGCCTGCTTACAGAGTGTGATGCTGGGTGTTTTTATAAAGTTCTGAAAGTTTTAGGACCCTGTGTGGGTTAGAGAGGTCTTCCTAATGGACCCCCTTGAGTATCTGATGATAGCAGCAGACCTTCTCCTTAGAAAATGTACAAGCACCTGCTCGTGTAGTTTTTTGCCTACAATTATTTTTGCCTATAATTGTGAGGGGTCTGAGGACTTGTGGAATGCCCTCCGTGGATGCTAAAATTCTATTTGGGGATTGAGATTGGTTTGGGGATTGAGATTGGTGCTCTTCCACTGCAGCTGGGTCATAGCTCTTGCACAGATGTTTCTTTCTGACTTGGTCTCCTGTCTTCTGTGCCCTGTCTTGTTTTTATAATAACCTGCTGGACCCTCTCAGGCCCAGAAGAGGCGGTATTCTCCGGGAGTCCAGGTACTCAATTCTTGACTCACTGTGGCCATCCCCGATTCCCTTGTGTGCCCATCCGACATTTGCGACTGTTCTCAGTCTGTGTGGCCATTGTCTCCAGAGTCACCAGTCTCCAGTTCCGCCTGCATCTTCATCTTGCATGTTGATTGTCTAGAACAACGAGGAACCCCGCAGAGCAGTGGCATGTCTCATGCTTCCTGTCCTTTCATCACCCTGCCTCTCTCTTCACTGCCTTAGCCCCAGGCTTGGTGTGAAATGGTTAGCTTGTCATTTCTAAGGAAGAATTTGCTCCACAAGGGCTGTTGGAGAGAGAGGGTCTCCGAAGTAGGTGGGAAGATGGGTGGGCTCCAGGGAGACTTTCAGTAGGAGAACCTTGCCCACTGAGTATTACTGGGAGAAGTTGCGTGTCGTGAAGAGCCAGAAGGTCTTTTGACTGAGGATAGTCAACCTGTGGCTGGAGAGGCCACCTGGTTCTGGCACTGTCCTTTCTGAGTCCTGATCCATTTCACATCATGTGCTTATAGAATGTTAGAATTTGAAAGGTGCTATCCTAAATGGAAAGAGTTCCCTGAGCGAACAGGTATTTTCGAACAGAATACCTGGGTGCACCAAGTATTGGATTGGCCAAAAAGTTCATTCAAATTTGTCCATAAGCTGTTAATGGAAAATTAAAACTTTTTGGCCAACCTAGTACTTGCCTTGTGGGGGAAGAGGTGGAGCTATGGTGGACACATACAAAGAAGCATAATAAATGATTTTTCAGGAAGTTTACGTGGCAGTTGGTGATATGTGTTTGTATGTATGTGTATATACACACACACATGCATACACACAGGGGCTTCCCCAGGGGCTCAGCGGTAAAGAATTTGCCTGCGATGCAGGAGTCGCAGGCGACTCGGGTTCGATCCCTGGGTCGGGAAGATCCCCTGGAAAAGGGCATATTAACCCACTCCAGTATTCATGCCTGGAGAATCCATGGACCTCGGAACCTCTGGGCTACAGTCCAGAGGATTGGAAAGAGTCAGACATGACTGTAACAGGTTAGCACACGCGCACATACAAGTAAGAAGAAAACCAGTCTTGGGTGGAATATAAGTACCCAGTGCTGATCTCTGGGAGGGTTCCAGTCAGGCCCAGAGTGTCAGAGGGGCCATTTCGGACCCACCCCAGATGGGAGGAGGATTCCTGGAGGCAGGTACTGAGGTCAGTCACTTCTGGGCCTTGTCCCTCGAGTGACCCTCTGAGCGTGGGCCCTCGGAGGCTGCTAGTGACAAGGCAGAGTGGCCGTCTGGTCTGTCGTGAAGAGCTCAGCTTTGTGTGCAGAAGTCCCGTCACTGTTGGCACAGGCGTTCCTGCGAGCGCTTCCTCACCACCCTCTGCTTTGCCTCCCCTGCCTTCCCAGCGGGTGTTCCCCTACATCTCTGCCATGGTGAACAACGGCTCCCTCAGCTACGATCACGAGCGGGATGGGCGGCCTACAGAGCTGGGGGGCTGCACAGCCATCGTCCGCAACCTCCATTACGACACCTTCCTTGTGATCCGCTATGTCAAGAGGCATCTGACGGTGAGTCCCTGTCCAGGCCCGTCGGCAGTGCGGGCCGTCTCGCTCCGCTGCCGGGGCCCGGCCCTGACTTGCCCCCCCTCTCTGTGCTGTAGATAATGATGGACATCGACGGCAAGCATGAGTGGAGGGACTGCATAGAGGTGCCGGGGGTCCGCCTGCCCCGGGGCTACTACTTTGGCACCTCGTCCATCACGGGCGATCTCTCAGGTACTGCCCTGCATGCTCCTTACTGGCCCTAACTCAGGTCATGTCTCACTAGGCAGGCCTGGGCATGAGAGCCCGCTGGGCAGAGCTCTGGCAAGCAGGTGCCCACGAGTGCTCCCCTTCCTGCATTCTTGTGTGTAGAGCCCAGATTGCCAGGCCTGGGGTCGTCTCGCACAGTTGTGTCTGGCAGAGGCTTGCTGCTAACAGCAAGCAGCGCTCGCCTCTTCCTCAAGCAGTGCTTCCAGCCTGTGCTCTCCTTTTTCTTATGCCTGTTTCTGCAGGCACGTCCTTTCACCCATATGCTGACTTCCCCTTCTCCTCGCAAAGCTTCTCCTTGACTGACCCCCAAACTCTTTTGTGCTCAGATTTTTTTTTTTTTAAATAAAACCTACACTTTATTTATTTATTTATAGTTGGGCTGCATTGGGGCTTCTCTTGATGCGGTGTGTGGACTACAGAGCTTGCAAGCTCGGTAGCTGTGGCTCTTGGGCTTAGTTGCCCAAAGACGTGGGATTTCAGTTCCCCAATCAGGGATCGAACCTGCATCCTCTGCACTGGGAGCACGGAGTCTTGACCCTGTGCTCAGATGTTTGGCTGTGTCGTGTGTGCAGAGGCCTCTGTAAACTACCCGCGTGGCAAATGCTGCGTTCAGACCTGTGTCTCTGCCACGCCCTGCCCTCAGGAAAGCCCCCTCTGTTTCTTTGCTCTGTGCGTTTGCTCTTTGTCTTCTCTTGAGCTCATTTGACCAGTTACCCTGAAACTCCTGCCTTACTTGACTTATGTGACATTAGCAGAACCAGGCTCTTGTATCTTCTCTGGATTTTTCTACCTACTTGTTTCCAAAGTTTCTCTTTTATGTCCCTAAGCCTCAATCATGACGTCTTTTGAGGTAAAGAAACTTTTGGTTCTTTTGATTAATATAGTGTATTATGACTGAAGCTGATATGAAATAGAACTTCCTTGTGTCAAAACAGAAAAGCAAATGCCCATCTGAAACGGGCAGCATCTACTCGGTCTTGGCCCATTGTTGTCAGGAGAAACTGTGGGCTGTCCTGTTGTTTAATCTCGATCCTGGCACAGAAAACATTTTTTCTAATTGAAGGTAAATCCAGTTTTTTTCTTTAACCTGGTTTTACCTGCTAAAGATTCTAAGAGCCCAAACAGCTGTAAATGTCATCCTGATAATAGAGATGGCAAGAGGTCCAGTCCGCAGTAGCAGCCTAGTAGCACTGAGCACCCTGCACTCATGTTTGTGGCCTCTTAATACCAGTTCCCACTAACAAGAATAAAAGCTTCCTGGAGAACGTGTCTGATGCCAGGTCTAAGGTAGGAAATACAAGCTAAAAACTTCCCAGAAAAGCAAAGAAGATATCAAAAACTTATAGGTTCTTGTAAAAGGACTCAGGAGTCAACTTGAATAGGCTCCCACTGGGTAAAGTTGGTTTGAGTTGAGCATCAGTAAGAGGTACAACTTCAGTGTATTGTGTTGTTCAGTCATGTCCAGTTCTTTGCCACCCCATGGATTGTAGCACACCAGGCTTCTCAAACTCATGTACATTGAGTCAGTGATGCCATCCAACCATCTCATCCTTCAGTTCAGTTCCGTTTAGTCGCTCAGTCGTGTCTGACTCTTTGTGACCCCATGGACTGCAGCACTCCAGGCCTCCCTGTCCATCACCAACTCCCGGACTTTACCCAAACTCATGTCCATTGAGTCAGTGATGGCATCCAACCATCTCATCCTTGGCTGCCCTCTTCTCCCTCTGCCCTCAATCTTTCCCAGTATCAGAGTCTTTTCCAGTGAGTTGGCACTTCATATCATGTGGCCAAAGGATTGGAACTTCAGCATCAGTCCTTCCAATGAATATTCAGGACTGTTTTCCTTTAGGGTTGACTGGTTTGATCTCCTTGTTGTCCAAGGGACTCTCAAGAGTCTTCTCCAGCACCACAGTTCAAAAGCATTAATTCTTTGGCGCTCAACGTTCCTTATGGTCCAGCTCTTACATCCATACATGATTGCTGGAAAAACCATAGTTTTGACTATATGGACCTTTGTTGGCAAAACGGTGTCTCTGCTTTTTAATAAGCTGTCCAGGTTTGTCATAGCTTTTCTTCCAAAGGACAAATGTCTTTTGATTTCATGGCTGCAGTCACTATCCACAGTGATTGAAACACATCAAATATGTTTGAATCTGTGAGTTTATAATGTTACTTTAAAAGGGGAGAGAAAAAAAATTGAGCCCCTAACTCCTTCATCCATCTCTGGTAATTAATAGTGAGATTCAGGGTCATAGTCACAGGAACTGGGAAGAGTTAGCCACAGTCCAGAAGGGAAGTGTGCTCCAGGCCAGTCGCTGTGCCCTGCTCATGGCCCGTTAGACAGCTGCTGTGCGGCCCTCTCCTCTTGGTCATGTGTGTAGTCCATGTTAAAGGGAAGCTGTGGGGCTGCTGTGTCTCCTGAAAGGTTTTACCTGTGATTGGGGCTGAGTTCTTGTATTATCTCTCAATTTTGAAATTATATAGGGGGCTTCCCTTGTGGCTCAGTGGTAAAGAATCTGCCTGCCAGTGCAGGAGACACAGCTTAAATCCCTGATCCAGGAAGATCCCACGTGCTGTGGAGCATCTTAAACCCGTACGCCACAGTTACTGAGGCCTGTGCTCTAGAGCCCGTGCTCCAAAACAGGAGAAGCCGCTGCACTCAGACACAGCCAAAAGTAAATAAATTTATGTAGGTAATGCATGCTTGTTGATGAAAACCATATATATAGGGTAACGTAGAATATTCCCTGTTACCTGTCCTTACTTTTAGATGAGAAACAAGAGGTTTTGGTGGTGGGTTGTTTTTTTTTCAGGTCACTGTGTGTGAGCTGTGCACTAGAAGCTTGAACCAGGACATTCTTCTCAGGGTGCCTTGAGTCATCCCTTTGTCATTTTCTCTGTCTTTAGACAACCATGATGTCATTTCCCTGAAGCTGTTTGAGCTGACGGTGGAGAGGACCCCGGAAGAGGAGAAGCTGCATCGGGACGTGTTCCTGCCCTCAGTGGACAACATGAAGCTGCCTGAGAGTGAGCACAGAGGTCCCGGGAGAGGGCCCCACGGCCGGCCAGGGGATTGAGGCTGCTGGGGGGCCCAGGGGCCGTGCAGCCCAGCAGTGGGGCCTGGCTCCCCTCTGAGTTCTTCTCCGGGGCACCTGGGGCACTGGCCCTGCTCTCTCACTGGGCTCCACGTTACCCGTGAGCAGTTCAGGGCTGCTTAGGTTTTCAGTTTTGGCATGTGGAAAGGGTGTACTGGAGCTCCGGCTCCCAGAAACTGGAAGAGCTCTCGGTCGGTCCTTCCCTCCTCGAGCGGCCCCCTCCTTCTGACCTCCTTCTCTCTTGCTTCCTCAGTGACAGCCCCGCTGCCTCCCCTCAGCGGCCTGGCCCTCTTTCTCATCGTCTTTTTCTCTCTGGTGTTTTCCGTCTTTGCCATTGTCATCGGGATCATACTCTACAACAAATGGCAGGACCAGAGTCGGAAGCGTTTCTACTGAGCGCCCCCCACAACCTCGCCCCGCGTGACTGTCCCCTCAGCGTGCGGGGGGAGCTGCACTGACCTACCCACCCGGCCGGGTGGGCCTCCTCCTGTCGCCAGCACCTGGTCGGGCATGCAGGTCTGTCCCTGGAGCTGTGCGGGCAGGGACGCTGGCTCCCCCCATCACCTGTGAGGACGGCCAACTCTGGCTCAGGAAGCCTCCCCCGGGTGATGCTGCTGCGATGTGCCTTTCCCCAAGGTCCCGCCACTTGGAAGTGAAGAGGGCTGGCGAGAACCTGGGCCGCCGTGATGCCAGAACCACCAGAAGGAGTCACCGAGCTCAGGCTGCCTTGCTGTTGGGCTCACAGGGCCCTTGGGCTTCACTTGTAAGTCTTCAAAGACTAGAAACTGGTGACTCCTCACACCTTCTGGCCAGCCAGCCACTGGTTTTTGCTTTTTGTCCAAGCCCCTGTCCACCTGAGGCACTTTCCTTGGAAATCTGGATAGAAATCTCTTCCCTGCCTCTCCATCCTTCCATCATTCTCTGCAGATGCAAGCTGAGCTGGAAAAGACACCTGGCTGCCTGTCCATTAGGGCCTGGGGCTGCAGGACACACTCGGGTGTCACTGACCCTTGTTAGGTGGCCATGGGGAGGGGGCATTCTGCAGGGGCTTGCCGCTCTGGCCTTTGTTCTTGAGGGTGGATCTTGGTTCTGTTGGTGTGTTCGTGACACTCCCAGTTAGGCCCCTGGTCAGGTGTGTGAAGTCAAGAGATGCTTGGGAGATGTCACAGGTGCTGTGGGACTAACTGTGAAACTGCTCCACGTTTTGACACTGAAAGCAACATCTACCACGTGACCTGAGGACGTGGAGATGTTTCTGGATGCTCCAGAGCCTGCTTTGCTGCATGTTTTGTGTTCATAACTTTCGGAATCCTACTTAGAGTGTCAAAATGTAAGGAACCTTTCTTCTATAGCCTCAGTTTGGATGCTCCCCAAAGAGGAACTCTTGCTTCTCTTCCTTAAGTGATAAGAAACGGTGGTTGTAAATCTGGGAGCAGTGGATCCCCGTCACCTGTGCCTGGAAGAGTTCACTGTTGTTTGAGCAGCAGAGCCTGAGCATCTTCCTTTCTGGGTCAGCCCTGATGCCACTGCCTTACCCGACGAGGAGTCGGGCGCTGCTCGCCTGTCTGCCCTGTGATTCTGTTGCTGACAGGTGGACTCTCCCTGGAGGGTCTGGGCTCAGCTCTCCTAGCCCTGTGCTTCTGTAGCCGGAGGGAAAGTCTTAACGTGGCTGATGAAAACCAAACATGCCCTTCTGCGTGGCCTTCCTTCTAGGGGTGGGTTTGGCTAAACCTTCGGCCCATCCACCCTTGCTCTGCCTTCTGGGATGGGAGAGCCCTCTGCTCGGCGCAGAAGGCAAGGGGGGTCCCCTCGGCCGGCGGGGGTGGTGGTGTCGTCTTTGGCTTTCTCACATCCTTCCCACGAGCTGTAGGTCTCTCCTGCAGGTGGGGTGACAGTGGGGCCCTCCCGACCGCCCCCACGTGCCAGGGCTTGGCCTTCGGTTTCTTTGAAACTGAGGAAGCAGATGGCTGTTTTGTGTTTTTGAGCTCCAGGGAGACTGGATAGACACCTATGTTGGGGGCACAAGGGTAGGCTCGTGAACTGGCCCGAACCGGGGGTGCAGGAGGGAGATCTCAGCCTTGAGGAGACCACACTTGTGGCTTTCGTGTGATTCTAGCTCAGGAATTTTTCGAGGCTCTGAGGAAGGCAAGAAGACGTGAAAGAGGGTATAGTACCTCCAGCCCCCGACTCGGGGCCAGCCTCAGCAACGTGTGTGAGGTCTGACTAGCTTTGTGGCTTTTGCTTTGGTTCTTGCCTTGTGTTCTAGAAACACGCCAGTTCCCTTCTCCAGGGCATCTTCCCAACCCAAGTCTCCCACATTGCAGGCAGATTCTTTCCAGCTGAGCCCCCAGGGCAGCCTTCCTGTCGTGAGTAGGGCCCAGCGTTGCTCTGGGCCCTGGAGTCCCAGCTGTGTCTCAGGACGAGGGGGCCACCTGGCCACATGACAGGGGAGGGCAGCAGCCCTACCCTCCAAGGAGCCATCTCTCCTCACGGATGCCCTGGCCTTGTGTTTCCTCCAACCTGAGGCCCACAAAGTGGATGAGCCCTGGAGGCTCACAGAGGTGCCTCCCGCCCCTCTGGGTCTCGTCCCAGAGGCTGGCCTTGCCTATGGTGGTGTCAATTGCCCAGATGCAAGGTGCCTCTCTGTTACAAATGCTCTTTATTTCAATGGAAAATTACAGCTCTGCCCTGCTTGTTGGAAGTGGTTTCTGAACAGAATGGCTAGACTATTCCAAGTCCCCAGAAACAAGGAACCTGTAGGAAGCTGAAGGGTGGGGCTGTCGGTGGGCCAGGAGCCCAGCCTGGCAGATGGGGGGCATTAGTTCTATGGGGCCGGAAGTGCTGGAAGAATATCCCGCAGGTGCGTCACGTGTCCCTGGAGGTGTTTCAGCCTAAGGGCCGTTGTAGGTTTCAGGCTCTGCTGGGGAGTGGTGAGGTTGGAAGAGTTGGTGCTACTGGCGTTTGGCGCATTGATGATATTGGCATATATTTGAATGGGGGCATTCAGCCGAAGTTCCGGTTTGATCCAGCTCATGGCCAAATAGTTCTAGAGAGAACGAGCAACGGTCAGCCTGAGGTAGCAGCCCAGAAACACTCTCTCACATCATCCAAGAGGCATGGCACCTTCGCCCCTGTCCCCTAGGCTTGTCACTCACTGGAGCCGAATAGATAAAGTTGAACAGCAGAAGCCCTATGAGCAGTATGATGGCGGCGGCGATGATTCTGAAGCGATAGCGTCTCCAGAATACACGGATGAATTTCCCAATGGGTGACCGGAACCACATGAACAGGGTGTGGGTGCGTCTGTCCGAGAGCAGGGTTGGCAGAGAAGGGAAGAGGGCAGAGGGAACCTTCAGGTCAAGTAACCCAGAGCAAAAGGGCTTTCAGTTTAAAAAAAAAGCAGCTCTGCTTCTGCCCACCCCTCTCTCCCTGCAGCTGCACTCCCCTGATTATAACTGAGCATTGAGTTGGAGTTGAGGGGTGGGTTAAGTACCCCTCTTTACTTCTCAGCCCCCTCCCCAGCCAGGCCCAGCAGCTCAGCTTTTTGCACCAGGAAGAGAGCCTCAGTGCCTTTACCCTGCGGGACCCTTACAAGGGAGGATGGAGTGTAGGGTATTGGTTGGGTTCTGACTGGCCTCGTCCTGCCGCCTTGATTAAGGCTTCCTTTTCTGTCAGTATCTCCAGGGTCATCTTCACTTTACCCTAGAAACACCATGGGTTGTGGGGGCACTGAGTTCAGACAGCAGGAACAAGAACCTGCCTCTTCCAGGGTTCAGAAGGGAAAAGGGGTTCAGCTCAGGTCCCCAGAAGTCTGTTAGAGCCAGCTTATGTGGCACGGCGGGCTTCCCAGTGGCTCAGAGGTAAAGAATTCACCCGCCAAGGCAGGAGACTTGGGTTCAACCCCTGGGTCGGGAAGATCCTCTGAAGAAGGAAATGGCAACCCACTCCAGTATTCTTGCTGGGAAATCCCACGGACAGAGGAGCTTGGTGGGCTACAGTCCATGGGGTTGCAAACAGTTGGACAGGACTTAGCGACCAAACAGTGTGGCTCAGCAGTCAGCCCTGTAACCCAGGCAACAGGCACCTGCCCCAGCTCCTACCGACAAGCGCCATTTGCCACCATCGAGAACCTGGCAAGGCCACCAGCCAGCCACATTCTTCATCTTAAAGAGGGACGAGTGCTTGTGCTGGAGGAAGTGGGGCCACTTGGGGTCAGCCTCCAGCATCCTCACAGAGCACAGCCTAGCGTGCGGGGCCGGGAGGGGCATGTCCGACAAGTCCAGCTCCAGGACACCTAAACCCAGAGAAAGGTCGTCAGCGGGAAGGCACTTCCCTGCTCTGTGGCTGCGGGCCCCGCGCCGGGGTCTCACCTATGAAGTCATCCGTGGAGATGATGTTGTTGTCCCAGACCTGGATGATGAGCCGGGCTGGGAACTTCGTCACCGTGGGGTCCAGGCTCCATATGTAGTCCTGGAGGGTGGCAGGACGTGTATTACCGGCCTGGCTCTTGAGAGTTCATGGCCACTGAGCCGCTCACCACCCAGCAGCGATGGGACGGCCATGGAGTAGGAGGAGTGGCAGGAGGCCACATTCCAAGTGTCTCCATGCAACTCGCAGGCTCTAGGGGGAGGGGAGGAGCGTGTCTCACCCCCCACCCCACCTCGGGCCTGTTGGCTGTGTGCTTGGTCACTTAGTCGTGTCCGACTCTGCAAACCCCATGCACTTAGCCTGCCAGGCTCCTCTGTCCATGGGATTCTCCAGGCAAGAGTACTGGAGTGGGTTGCCATTTCCTCCTCCAGGGGATCTTCCCGACCCCAGGGATCGAACCCGTGTCTCCTGCATCAGCAGGTGGATTCTTTACCACTGTGCCACCTGCGAAGCCTGGGCATGTTACCTTCTCGCTCAAGACACACACGTGCTCTGCTGCCAGATAGTCCAAGGTGAAGATGAACCGCCAGTTGAAGATGCCCTCCCCCGTCAGGGAGCGGTAGTGGACGTCCGTCTTCTGCATGTCCTTCTCCAGCCCGAAGAGCCACCTGGGGCCAGAGTCTTCTCACCTGGGGTTCTCGGTTGATTGTGCCCACTCCCTGAGCTGGAGCCCCAGGGGGAGGGCCGCCCAGCACACCCTGAGATCAGGAGCATCCCCACTCCCTGAGCTGGAGCCCCTGGGGGGAAGGCTGCCCAGCATGCCCCGAGACCAGGAGCACCCCCAGGAATGATAGAACTTGGCATACCGGAGGGCACCCTGTGCCCCCTCACCCTTTGACATAGATGTCGTTTATCCTGTCGTAACTTAAACTCTTCTCCTTCGGGTCCACAAGGGTAGTTTTCCAGATAACGCAGCGGAGCTCATACCTGCAGCCACCATTGTCTGAAGCTTTGTGGAGGAATAGCTCCCCAACCGCAGCCTCAGCAAAGGAACAGGCCTGGGAGGTGGTGGGGGGGGGTGGCTGTGCTCCGTTTCCACCCAAGTCAGGCTGGGCTTGGGGGGACGGCACGAAGCAGCGGCGCCCTAGAGTCCCAGCAGAGGGAAAGTGTCACAGTGACTCGGGGTTGGAGCCTGCTGGTGCCCCGCACACTGGCTGGGCCGCCCTGCCTGGCGTCACTCACCTTTTAGGTTTCCTGGGCCCAATGTTGACTGGGGGGCCGGGAGGCCCAAGCTTCTTGGGGAAGATGTCCACCCACATTTGCACCTTTCCCTAGAGTGGACAAGGATAAGCTGGGCTTGGCCAACCCTCCCACCCCGCTACTCCCCGCTCTCGGCATGCTGGCCTGGTGGGGGTCCCCGTCCCAGGGTCTAGGCCTGCTGAGGCTGTGTTTCTAGCACTAAGCATTGGGGGATCTGGAAGTCGATGGACTTCAGACAGGAAGTCAGCACACCACGCACCAGCTTCCACTTTCTTTTTTTGGTGGGGAGAACATGCTGGTGGCGTGTGACGGCTGTGAAGCTGGGGGCTGTGGTGCTGGGGCATCACATGTCACTGGGGTCTGCAGGGGGATGCCATTTAACAGGCCCTGCCTGACAGCCTCTCTGCACGGGGCTACGAATGGGATGGGGGCTGTGTTGATTAACCACCTAGTGGCCCCGAAAAAGGGTAAGCTTGGTGATCACCAGGTCATTTCATGTGGAACCACATCCTAAGGATACCAAGCACAGAGGTCTAGGCAAGAAGGGATAGAACCAGTGAGGAAAGGGGAGAGAAGAAAGCAAGAAGGAGTCACCAATACTTCGGCCACCTGATGTGAAGCGCCGACTCATTGGAAAATAACCTAATGCTGGGAAAGATTGAGGGCAGGAGGAGAAGGGAGCAACAGAGGGTGAGACGATTACACAGCATCACTGACTCAATGGACGTTAGTTTGAGCAAACTCCGGAAGATGGTGAAAGACAGGGAAGCTTGGCGTGCTGCGCTCCATGGGGTCACAGAGTCGGACACGACTTGGCAACTGGACAACAGCAACAAAAAGCTACCAACGGTGAGTCCTTCAAACCACGTGACCTAGTTTTACTCTTCTGAAACTGGCCCCACTGAATGAGAAGACAAGTTCAGTGAGGGTGGTTTTAAAAAGTGCTCAGCAGAGAACTTTGCTACGTAGAACGTGCTGTCAGGTTGAGAGATGGGGAGAATGCCCCGAGCCATTCTGGTGGCTGGAGGATGGGGGATCACTGGGGTGCCTGTGGGGATCTTTATTCTTTTTGTTTGGGGTTCCTTGCTGTGTAGAAAACACAGCCTGCATTTCACAGCCAAGTCAGGGTTATGAAGTCTGACCCTGGCGGGTGGGGCCCCCAAATGCTTCCACAGCAGACACAGGGCCTCCGTTTTTCATCAGCAACTTTTCCAGCTCTGACTCTCTCCACTCTGCGTGACGTCGCTGCAGCTTCTTATTAACACACCCAGAACAGATTTGTCATCCTTGCAGTCACACCTGTGCATGCCTGGCCTTTCCTGCCCCTCTCATCCTAGATGGTGGGGCTTCCCTGCCTCCCGCTCTGGCCCCTCAAGTCTCATACCTGGTCGATGCCCGGCTGGCTGTCACTGTACAGAGTGCGGGTCTCCACATGCTCGGGTACCAGCCCCTGGGTGTGCAGGAGGTACAGAGCCAGGCGCTCTTTCTTAGATCCCAAGAAGCGCGCTCTAGGGGGCTTGAGTTCTGTATCGGAGAGGGGATGGGGAGGAGGTATCAGGAAGTCAGGCGCCTTCCCATCCCACACGTGGGCCCCGCCTTCACCCTCAGCCTGGGAGGCGGACTTGGTTATCCATTACAGGAGGGTATGGGACAGGGTGGTGCTGGTGGTAAAGAACCCTCCTGCCAATGCAGGTTAGAGAGATGTGGGTTCAATCCCTGGGTTGGGAAGATCCCCTGGAACAGGAAATGGCAACCGACTCCATGCCTGGAGAACCCCATGGACAGAGGTGCCTGGCGGGCTGCAGTCCATAGTTCACACAGAGTCGGACATGACTGAAGCAACTTGGCATGTGTGCAGAGGACAGGGTTGGGGGCAATGCCCTCTGGCAACACCTCCATCCTGAGCCCCACTGGAGGCAGAGGCCTGGCCCTGCGCTTGCTGGCAGGTGTGTATGCTTCTCACCAAAGCTTTGCAGTTCGAATTTTTTCCCGTTGTAATAAACAGAGTCACCCTCAGGGCTGAAGAGAGGTGGTGGTAGTCCCTTTCGCTTGGCGTGGTGCTCCAAGAGCAAGCTTGGGGGCATCTGATCCCGCCACCTGAAGGGTCCTGACCTGTGGGGAGACCTGAGTCCTGGAGAAGCCCCTGCTGCCCGCTGCAGGCTGACCGGTGCTGGGAGCGGGCCTGCAGATGGGTTTGGGCCCCAGCTCCCCGGCTCGGGATGCAGATGTCTTCAAGGGGAGCTATGGGTTCCTTCCTCCACCCTCACCTGCTCCCTTGCCCACCACCCGCCACCCCCCCCACCCCCCGCCCAGCTCAGGTCCTCACTGGCAATAGGATTTGGAGAGCCCACAACGAGCTCCAAAGCCAGACAGGAGTCGGTCTTCAAGGTCAATGACTGTGGTTCCAATCATATCATCAGGTGAGAATAGGTCAAAGTCATATAGCTGGATCTCTAGGTCTTTCTCCAGGGGGATGGTGCAGCTCAGTTCAAACATCCTGGGGGGAGGGTGTTGGAGATAGAGACTGAGGACCATGTTATCCACCTGCCTCCATTTCTCCAGCATCCTGGCCCCCGTGCCTGTGCGCCACTCTGGTCCCGGTGGATATAGAGAGCAGAGCCTGGCATGACTGTCCTCTGCCAATAACCAGCCCTCAGTCCTGGTGGGAGCAATTTTTTTTGGGGGGGGGCGGGGGGCTGCTCTGGGTCTTAGTTGTGACATGCAGGATCTTTGGTTGTGGCATGAGAACTCTTAGTTGCAGCATGTGGGATCTAGTTCCCTGAGCAGGGTCAAACCTAGGCCCCCTGCACTGGGAGTGCAGAGTCTTAGCCACCGGACCACCAGGGAAATCCTGGGAGTAACTTTTGATAGGCCTGGGGTGCAGGACTCTGAGCTCCCTTCCAGGGCAGCGTGTTAGAGAGGGAGGGGAGAGCTGGGCTGCCCGTTGGTGCGGGTGCTTTGTCCATCCGTTGAACACGATGCTAGGAACGCAGAAGCTAGAAGAATTGTCTGCTTCCAGGACTGCTCCTGACCCGCGGGGGAGGAGAGTAGGGGTGTGGGACCCGGCGCACTGGGCGGCTCACACGCCAAAGATGGGGTCCAGAGTGTTGGGTTGGTACTTGTCCCGGTTGCCAAGCATCGTCTGTCCCAGTTTCAGGATCACGTAAGGGTCACACTGGGGTTCAGAGAGAAGGGAGGGGAGGACAGGAAATAGGAATCAGCCTGGGTTGGCGAGGGAGCACCGGAGTGGGTCAGAGAGGAGCCCTTTGTGCAGACGTCTGGGCGTCAGCCTGAGGGAGCTCCAGGATGCTGCAGTGCAGAGTGAGGTGTAGGGGTGGGCAGGGCTGGGAGGCCGAGTGCTGTGGCTCGGGGGTGCTGGTTACCAGGCCATTGAAGTCTTGGGGCTGCAGGTGGAAGGCTCGCACGATGTACACCCGCACCAGGCACTGCTGGGGGAAGTCCTCTTTCTTAGGCCAAAGCGGGAACTGGCGAGGGGGCTTGGGCGCTTCCGGGTTCTCAGGAAAGGGGTAGACGCGGAACTGGCCCTGTGCGTGTGTCAGGGAGGGAAGGTCTTGGCCGCCAGCCTGGCAGCAGCGGCCTGGCTGTGTAAGTCCCTCCAGGAGGGGCCCCGGGTCCCAGGTCAGAAGAGTGGGCTGTGTTGAGGATGGCAGGACCTGAAACCCACAAGGACCCGTGGGGGCAAGTGCTGCAGAGATGCTCAGGGAGGACCATGATGTTCAGGAGGGGTGATCAGGAAGGGCATTCAGAGGGGTGTTAACACAGGAACTGAGCTCCCGGTTTCTGCTGAAGGGAGCTCTCCACCCCCATCCACCCCTCCAGGTCCACACTTCTTTTCAAAAGCTTGAGCCTGAGCAGGGATTGAAAAGCCCTAGCCCTTCCTGCATCAGGGGAGGCAACCCTGAGTCCCTTCAGAGGTCAGTCTCTGACCCCCACTCCCAAGACTGTCAAGCCCTCCATTCCCATCCTCACAATGAACATATAGAACCAGGGCTCCTATCAGTCTTCCTCCGGGCAGAAGGGGCCCAGGGTGATGGGTGCAGCCACGCAGGGTTGGACACACACCTTGAACTCCCCTACCACAGGGCTGTCCAGCCTGGGCCATTCCTGGTAGAGTTTGAAGGTCTGGCAGAAGTCCTGCAGGCCTTGGAAGGCTGGCACAGCCTCTAGCTCGCAGTCATACACCTGTGGGAGGGCACGGAGGACCCCGCTGGTGGGGGCAGCCAGCCAGGGCCCGGCCTGAGGGGACCATTCCTAGGATGGGGCCGGCGGAGGGACCCCTGGGGTCAGCACAGCTGCCAGTGGGAGTGCTGGTTCCTGAAAGAGTGTGGCCACGGGTCTTGTGGTCCAGAGTCTTGTGAAAATGGTGCGGGAACACTGCCTGCTGCCGCTCTCCCCGTCTCCACCAGCGTGGCCGTTCCCTGAGGCCTCGGTACCCGTGCGCTGGCCTCCCCCAGGACTCTCCCATCCCTCAGTGGTCCTCGCTCTCAGGGGCCTGCGAACCTTCAGGGTGTGATAGTCTTTGTACTTGTACTTCAAGGTCTGGGGAGCATCTCCGGTGGCCCAGAACAGCTTGCTCCACCAGTCTACTTCCTGGTCGTATTCGTCCTGGCAGGGAGAGGGGCATTTTGGCCCCTGGGGAAGGGGCACGGTGGCTTCCTCTGCCCCCACCCTTCCCCTGAGCTGCCCAGGGTTGTTCCTTATTCCCCGAGGCTGAGCCTCCATCACCTCAGCTTTGCTGGACTTGAACCAGAACTTTTCATAGAGGTAACCTAGGAGCTGAAAAATGACTGCACATGAGCGAGGCGAGGCCCAGCTGCCCATCGCCTCCCACTTCCCAGGGGAGAACGGGCTCGAGGTCACGGCTCCCTTCCCATTCACAGAGGCCTCTTAATTCACGGGTCCTCAGACATAGGATGGGGGCCAAGAAGGAGGGGAAGGTTTGTTCTAGGTTCTCGTTGCCTGCAGCCCAGATTGAACTCTGGAAGGCTCAGAAGTTCAGAGCCTTAAGTCCCACCCCAGGCTCCTGGATCCGAATCTGCATTTGTTCAGGATGTCCCAAGGATTCCTGTGCATTCAAAGTCAACAGGTGCTGCTCCAGGCCAGCAGTTCTGAAGTTCAGAAACACTGGAATCACTTGGGGTGGGGTGAGATATGAAAGCGTTGTCACTCAGTCGTGTCCGACTCTTTGTGACCCCATGGACTGTAGCCGGCCAGGCTCCTCTGTCTGTGGAATTCTCCAGGCAAGAATACTGGAGTGAGTAAGCCATTCCAGGGGATCTTCCCCACCCAGGGATCGAACCCAGATCTCCCACATGGCAGGATTTTTTTACCATCTGAACCACCAGAGAAGCCCTTGGGGAAAAAAAAGAGATTTATGCCACCTGGGTCCTACCCCCAGCAATTGGTCAATAGCCTGGCCATCAGGGCTTTTTAAAATTCTTGAGCAATTCTAATATGCAGCCCAGGTTGAGAATTGCTGCTCTTGAGTTTCCTTGAACAGGTAGGCCTCACCCTGGAGGCACAGACATCAGAGCTCTGTTTACCCACCTCAGGCACAAGGGCCATTTCCTGAAATGGCACAGGGCCTCCGGCCCTTCACTCACCTCCTGGTACTTTTTCACCGACAGCGCTGAGTGGAGAAAGCGCAGTCGTGAGTCTCGGAAGAGGGGACGAGGGGGAGGATGAGGGGCACCCCGTGGGTGAGGCTGGGGGAGGGGCAGGGAGAGAGGGTCATACTTGGGGGCCGCGGGGGCACGTAGTCCTCGGCCCAGGGATCACAGAAGTAGGGCTGCAGAGAGTGGACGTTGGCCTGGCCCACCACGGTCTCCTGGCCGAAGTCCTGATTGTCCACCACCTTCAGCACCAGGGGCAGCGCAAAGGTCTCCTCCGTAGGCATGTACTGCAGCCCCGGACAGGCCAGGGCGTGAGGCTTCCCGCGCGGCGGGCACTGTCCCAGCCCTCGCCCACGGCGTCCTTACCAGCGTGAGGAGGAGGGCTGACTGGGCGAAGTTGGGATTGGTCTGGAAGTCCCTGATGGGCTCGGTCTGCAGGGACTCCTCCCAGCATTCCACCAGGAGCTGGGGCGAGCGCACCTGCTTCATGTTTCGAAGGCCCCAGACCAGCATCTGGCGGGATGGACAGCGGGTGAGGACGGGGACAGGCGGCGCCTCTGCGTCGGGGGCCCAGCCTGGCTGGGGGGCTGCAGGGCCAGGGCACGAGGCTGGGTGCTGGAGAGTCTGGCGGCACACTCAGGCCCCCTCTCCTGTGAGAAGGAGCGCTTCTGCTCCAGGCCCGGGCACTGTCCCTCTCCTCCTTGCTCCCTTGCTAGCCGTCTGGCCTCTAAACATTTCTCTGGGGGCTGAGTTCCTGACGCTGGCTGCCTCCCAGGCCTACAGCAGCTGGTGTGGCCCCCGGGCTCCTAGGCATGGCTGTGCCCTCTAGCTCATGGATGACTTGGGTCCCACAGAGCTCCATGGCCAGTCAGCGGGATAGTGCCCTGAGACCTCGCTCTCAGTGGACCCACACTGGGCACCCCACGAGCGGTTCACACCCTCCTCACAGAGCTGCCTCGGGGCAGACTGGGAACCAGCCACCTGGCCTGACCCGGGCTGTGGTGCTGGGATGACCTGACCGTTGTCCACCCTTGGCCAGGTCTGCGGCAGGCACGTGGGTTCTAACATGGGGCCTTCCATGCTCCTCTTGGAAGAGGTGAGAAACGTCCTGGCACTTGGAGTCTGGCAGGACCAGGCTTCAACTCTGCTGCTGCCACTGAGCCCCTGTGTTACTGTGTGTGGCTGTGTTATTTCTCAGAGCCTGAATTTCCTTCTTTGGATGGTAGTAGTCCCTAATTTTTGCTCAGGGGCCACGTGAGGCTCACACACAGTAGGTAATGAATGCTAAAGCCCTTTGTCTACGACTTGCTGAGTGCCAAGACACTCAGTCATGTCCGACTCTTTTCGACCCCCTGGACTGTAGCCCACCCGGCTCCTCTGTCCATGAGATTCTCCAGGCAAGAATACTGGCGTGGGTTGCCATTGCCTTCTCCAGAGGATCTTCCCCACCCAGGGATGGAACCCGTGTCTCTTACGTCTCCTGTATTAGCAGGCAGGTTCTTTACCACTAGCGCTACTTCATGATATTTTGCTGCTGCAGAGATTTGCATTAAAATACTGCAAAATATTCTATCAGAGCTTCTGCCCTTCACGTCTCTCCTGTCTCCCTGTGTCTCTCACAGGGTATCTTCTCGGGGTCTGAGCTTTTGGTCAGGTAGGCAGAAGGCACAAGAGGGTGAGCAGAGAGTGCTCCGCGATGCTCAACTGCTCTGGGGACAGCTTGTGCCCCGCCCGCCCGCCTGCCCCGCTCCACACTTTGTCACCTCAATAGCCATTTTCCGGAGCGTGGGCTGGATGCTCTTGGGGAGGATGTAGATGCCATTCTTCCAGGGCACACTTAACATGGGCAGCTGCTGTCTGAGGCTCTGAAGGGATGAGGCAGGGGAGTAGGGAGCATGAGGCCCCATTGGTCTGGTCCTATTGTGCTCCTCCCCCACTCAAGCAGGACCCTGAGAGCACTCAGCTGAGGCGGCCCTGGAGCCCTTTGGGCAGAAGCTAGTGGCGAGTCACGGAGAGGCTGGGCAGGTCGGCACCACCCAGCCCAGTGGTGTCTGAGCCAGGGCCCCCCAGGGCTTTCTTGAGGGACTGGGCTTGGGGGCTGCCGGTTGTGGGAACCCATGGCAGAGGAGTGGGGCAGGGTCGGGGCGCTGAGCACCCCACCTCCCAGCTGGGCCCCCTCTCCTAGCACCTCAGTCTCAAGGATCAGCTCACAGGACGCCAAGATTTCACCCTCCTCGTCCTCCAGCCCTTTTACAAGGGGGTGCCACCTCATAGGGGGCAGGATCCGGTCTTGGGCGTCCAGCCAGACCACCGGGTGCCATATGCTCCGTCCCCACAGTGTCTCATTGCCCTGCAGGGAAGGGGGAAGTCACAGAACCTGGGGGCCAGGCTGGCAGCATTCCAGCTCCTCCCGGGATTCCGACGACACCAGGGTCAGGGCTGACATTTATGTTCTCAGGATGTGCTCTGCGAATCAGCCTCACTGAGCACTTTCTGAATATTCTCCTCTACAAGAATGACCCCTCACAGGAATTCCCTGGTGGTCCAGTGGTTAGGACTGCTCACTTCCACTGCAGGGGGCATGAATTCAATCCCTGGCCAGACAGCTAAGATCCCTTCCTGCCACGTGCATGCATAAGTGCTGTCGCTCAGTCATGTCCAATTCTTTTCAACCCCATGGACTGCAGCCCGCCAGGCTCCTCTGTCCATGGGATTCTCCAGGCAAGGAGACTGGAGTGCCTTGCCATGCCTTCCTCCTCCAGGGGATCTTCCCAACCCAGGGATCGAACCAGTATCTCTTATGTCTCCTGCACTGGCAGGTGGGTTCTTTACCACTAGCAACACCTGGGAAGCCCCAATCATGCTGCACAACGAAGCAAATAAAATAAGATGAATAAAATACAGTCTCCTCAGAGCTCTGCCCAGCCCAGCCCGCCTCACCTGGGGGTCCCGCTGCCACAGTTCCAACACCACACAAGGCGGGCTCTCTCTGGTGTCCTGAGGGTTCTCGTACAAAAGGAGGTGCTGAAAGATGAGCGTCTGGGCCCATGTGGGGGCTGTAGAGCTCTTCAGGGTTTGGGTGCACTGGCTGTGGTTCAAGAAGACCAGCCTGATGAAGGGCCCTGGGGGCGGAAGTTGAGGAGGTGGTGCCTTGGAGCTACTGAGTGAAGCCCTCCTCTCTTCGAGCCGCTGGCACCACCGGATCCAGTGCCCAGGGAGGCTTGGGCCCGCCAGCCGCAGCCACTCCAGCTCCCCCAGAAGGCCACCTCAGCGTTAGGCGCAGAGCCCATGGGCTGATAGCCAGAGGCCACCTTAAACTGTCATAGCTGGGGTCCAGGCGTCACAGACTCAGAGCGCCCCGTGGCTTCTCTGGAGGGGTTCTGGGGGCCAGGCTACATGTACATGGCTGCTCTTCCTCATTATCAGCAAGTGGCCTTGGCATCAGGGGACATCACAAGGCCCTTTGGAAGAGGCTGGTGGTGGTTTAGCTGCTCAGTGGTGTCTGACTCTCTGCAATCCCATGGACTATGTAGCCTGCCGGGCTCCTCTGTCCATGGGATTCTCTAGGCAGGAAACTGGAGTGGGTAGCCATTTCCTCCTCCAGGAGATCTTCCCCACCCGGGGATCAAACCTGCGTCTCTTGAATCTCCTGCACTGCAGGCGAATTTTTTTTTACTGCTAAGCCACCAGGGAAGCCCTCTCGATGTTCCCAATGGACACAGCTCCCAGCGGACACCCACTGCCCCGGCTAGACCCCGTCCAGCACTCTGACCTCTGACAAAGAGGGCCACTGCCAGCCCAGGGCACCTGAAATCTCCCTGTGGGGCCAGAAATTGCCAAACCTCATGCCCACCTGTCATCTGTCCCATGCAAGGGACAAGTGGGGCCCAAACCTGTCGCCCTCTCTCTAGCCTGTGTGTCTCCTCCACCCCGGCCCTCTTCACGGCCCAGCTAAGTGGTCTCTTCTGGGTGGAGCCTCCCCTTCCTGACCTCACGGTGTTGGGGACACACTGACAGACCGCGCCCATCCTGTGTCCCCTGTTCCCGTGTCTTTTCCACAACCAGGCTCATGAGCTGCTGGGGGCAGGGGTCTGCATGGTTGTCACCCCCTCCCTCGCCATCCTTTGTACTGCTGAGTGGTCAAATTGGGGAGGTCCCTGAGAGGGTGGCGGAGAAGGGGTGCCCTTGCCTACCCTGGAATGTCTGGACGTGGCTGGACATCAGGTTCCGGGCCTGGTAGATGTAGCAGAAGAGCTGGTAGTAGTGGGGCTCTGGGAGAGAGAGGAGCCATGTCTGCCACCTGCCTTCAGGCCCCCCACCCCAGGCCCCCTGCTCCCCGCCCTCAGGCACTGGGGGCGTCTGGGGCCACCCAGGCAGACTCGCTGCACGCTCACTGTTGAAGACGCAGTAGATGAAAGGCAGGCTGGGCGTCTGGGTGATCCCCGGGGGCGCCCTCCGAGAACTCATGATTCTGTCCAGCCTCCGTGTGGACGACACCATGTCCGCCCTCCTCGCCTGCTCTTTCATATCTGTGCTCTGTGCCCAGGACAGACTCCCTGAGGCTCTTGGGTGCCTTTCTTGTCACCTCCAGCCCAGGCCCAGGTCACCCTTCTCCCCAGCCAAAGCCCAAGCATGTCCCCTCCACCACCCCACAGCGGTCACTGCATCTGACCACACGGGGCATCTCCGGCTGCCTGCCCCACCAGGTGTGCCCTGGCTCCGGAGGCAGGGTTGCAGGGGGGAGACCCCTAGACCACTGGGGCTTTACCAAGGATCCCTCCAGGAGGAATATGGGTGCAATGCCCTTGACCTTGTTGGGGGCCAGCCTGCGGTGCCAGCAGCGGCGGCGGAAGCGGCTCTGGGGCTCAGGGTTCAGGTGGAACTTGGAGCCGAAGACGCCGTACTCCCAGCCTGCCTCGTCCTCAGCCAGGCCGGGGTGGTGCTGCAGGAAGAGCAGAGGCGCCCTCTCACCCCGTGTGGGTGTGGGAGTGGGTGGGCCCCCTCTGTGGGCCCCCCTCCCGCTCCATGGTCCCACCGGTCGCTGCCAGGCAGCCCCTCACCAGCTGCAGGAAGGAGAGAGTCTCCTGTTCGTGGCTCAGCTGCCCGTGGTCCCGGTAGCGCACTCGCGCCCAGCGCCGGCGCCGGCGTGAGTAGTAGGTCTTCTCCACCGAGTTCCAGACCTGGGGCAGCCCCGAGGGCGGGATGCCCACGCCGTACTCCCAGCCTGCGGGGCCAGGACATGGCCCGTGGGTGCCCAGGGGCCACGGGCTCAGGGGCTTGGATGGGCCTGAGACACAGGCCCCGGGAAGGGCAGGCCAAGGGGGCAGTGCAGTCCCTCAGATCCAGGTATATCTGGCCACAAGGAAAGGTGTGGTCACCCAGCATCACCCGGTGGCCTGAGCCCAGCAGCCCATCTGACAGATGGAGAAGGTGAGCTCACAGATGTCCTGGGACCCGCACACATCACCCAGTTCATAAGTAGCAGAGCCTGCACGCTGAGCCCCCGTCTCCTGACTCCTAGCCCATTCATTACCCCTTCCCTGGGGCCACTAGGGTGAACCAAGCTCTGGACTTGGCCTCAGTTCATGTGCCCAGGAGGCATTCAGCACGTGGGCTTCCCAGATGGAGGTAGTGGTAAAGAACTCGCCTGCCAATGCAGGTTAGACAGAAGACACTCGAGTTCAATCCCTGTGCTGGGAAGATCCCCTGGAGGCATGGCAACCCACTCCAGGATTCTTGCCTGGAGAATCCCCATGGACAGAGGAGCCTGGCAGTCCATGGGGTTGCAAAGCGTCAGACACGACTGAAGTGACTTAGCACGCATGCACACACCTGTCTTAAAGCTGGGGCCCATGTCTGTGGCAAGTAGGGTGGCCCCACTCTCTGAAGGCTGGGGACCCCAGGGACATAGGCCCACTCCACCCGAGAGCTTGGCGGTTTTCAGCTCCAGGCCCTTCCGCCCTCAGCCAGCGTCCAGAGGACTGACCCTCATTGTCCACTGCATGGTTCAGCTCCACAGCCCAGGTTTGCTTCACGTGCCAGCCTTGGGGGCACTTCACAATCTCCCGGGCCTCCACGGGCTCTCCATTCTGGGGGTGGACAGACAGGGCGGGCCTACTGCAGCTGTCGTGGGCTCCCACCCCAGGAGCAGACAGTGCCTCTTACGTCTAGTGCCATCTGAGTGTTCACTTAATGTGCTTTCATGGGTTTGCCCTTCTGAACTGTACATGTACTTTTAAAAGGAAACTTTATATAAGCACTATCAGTTCTATATCAACTTTATATAACCACTCAACATAAGTAGGAAATAACCATACATATGGCTATGAAAGTAAAATAGCATGACTGAATCTCAGGTGGATGCTGCTGCCTGCCCACACCCAAGCCAGCTCTGCCCTTGTGCGGAGGAGACCAGCCTGCAAAATGTGAGTTAATCTCGCTGTCCAGTCAGGAGTACGTCAAGGCTGTATATTGTCACCCTGTTTATTTAATTTATATGCAGAGTACATCATGCAAGATACCAGGCTGGATAAAGCACAAGCTGGAATCAAGATTGCCAGGAGAAACAATCCCAGATATGCAGATGACACCATTCTTATGGCAGAAAGCAAAGAACTAAAGAGCCTCTTGATGAAAGTGAAACGAGAGTGAAAAAACTGGCTTAAAACTCAACATTCAAAAAACTAAGATCCAACAGATGGGGAAACAATAGGAACAGTGATAGACTTTATTTTGGGGGGCTCCAGATGACTGCAGCCATGAAATTAAAAGACGCTTGCTCCCTGGAAGAAAAGTTATGACCAACCTAGATAGCAGACTAAAAAGCATAGACATTACTTTGCCAAAAAAGGTCCGTCTAGTCAAGGCTGTGGTTTTTCCAGCGGTCATGTATGGATGTGAGAGTTGGACTATAAAGAAAGCTGAGCGCTGAAGAATTGATGCTTTTGAACTGTGGTGTTAGAGAAGACTCTTGAGAATCCCTTGGAATACAAGGAGATCCAACCAGTCAATCCTAAAGGAGATCAGTCCTGACTATTCGTTGGAAGGACTGACGCTGAAGCTGAAACTCCAATACTTTGGCCACCTGATGCCAAAGAACTGACTCCTTGGAAAAGACCCTGATGCTGGGAAAGATTGAAGGCGGAAGGAGAAGGGGATGACAGAGGATGAGATGGTTGGCTGACATCACCGACTCAATGGACATGAGTCTGAGCGAGCTCCGGGAGTTGCTGATGGACAGGGAAGGCTGGCCTGCTGTAGCCCATGGGGTCGTAAACAGTCGGACACGACTGAGCGGCTGAACTGAACTGACCCAGTCAGCAGCCACCAGCCTCCACGTGCGTGTGTTCAGTTGTGCAGCTGTGTCGGATTCTTTGCAACCTTATAGACCATGACCCACCAGGCTCCTCTGTCCATGGGATTCTCCAGGCAAGAACTCTGGAGTGGGTTGCCATTTCCTCCTCCAAGGGCTCTTCCGAACCCAGGGATTGAACTTGTGTCTCCTGCATTGACAGGTGGATTCTTTACCACTGAGCCACCTGAGAAGCCCACCAGCCTCCTGGGGCTCCTTCCATTTAAGTTCACTAAAATGAAACAAAATTTGGGAATTCCCTCATGGTCCAATGGTTAAAACTCTGAGCTTCTACTGCCGGAGGCTCAGGTTTGATCCTTGGTCACAGAACTAAGATCCCACAGGCTGTGCAGTGTGGCCAAATAGAAAAGAAACAAAATTTAAAGTTCAGTTCCTCACTCCCACAAGGGCCACATTTCAGGCACTCAATAGCCACACGTGGACAGTGGTGATACAGAACATTTTTTATCATCACAGAAAGTTCTCTTGGACTCACAGACTTAGAAAATGAACTTACGGTTGCTAGGGGAGAAGGGATAGTTAGGGAGTTTGGCATGGACACGTACACACTGCTGAACTGAAAATGGATAATCAACAAGGACCTACTGGCTAGCACAGGGAAAGCTGCTTAACATTATGTGCCCACCTGGATGGGAGGGGAGTGTGGGGGAGAACAGATATACGCATGTGTGAGGCTGAGTTCCTTTGCTGTCCACCTGAAACTATCACAACATTGTTAATTGGCTTTACTGCAATAAAAAATAAAAAGTTAAAAAAAACAAAAACATTTTCTCGGGCAGTGTTGGTTTAGAGCAGCCCCAAACAGAGCCTCCTATTCTGGGTAAAAGCCCTGCCTTTACACGGGGGACGGAGACACTCTGCCGTTCTTCCAGTCCCACTTAGGGCAGCTCTTCCTGCCACCTTGGGATACAAACCCCATCAGTGCTCACCAGGGTCCCACTGATCCAGCGCTCCCAGCTTCCCAGGCCCCCCACCCCAGGAGCTGGATTGTCCCCCATGCCTTGCTCACCACATCCGTGTTGGGGATGGCGGCAGGCACCCAGGCCCCCACGGCATCCCGGCGCTGGTTCTCATACACCTCCTCCAGCACCTGGCTCTTGTTGATGTCCGTGTCCAGGAGCAGCCTGGGGGCGACGAGACCCCAAGTTCCCAGCACTTCCCAGCACAAGTTCCCTGAGCTTACGGACCCCTGGGGTCCTCCTTCGCTGGCCAAGCACTCCCACACCTGGCAGCAGCACCTGCTCTGGGCAAGGCTGGGCAGCGGGGCCTACCGTGCAGGGTAGGGGGGTGGGCAGGGCCCCCCGGGACCAGGCTTCAGTGGCTGTATGCCTGCCTCCCTGAGTTGCTGCCTACTGGCCCTCCTGAAGTGCCAGCTCCAAGGCTGCCTGTCCAGGGGCCCCAGGCTCCAGGCCCCACGCCCCAGCCTCACCTCCTCTGAGGCTCCACTGTCCACGGACCCGCCCAGTGCCATCCGGGGGGCTCTCTGAAATCTTCCTTGGGAAGGGCCTTGTGCCCCGTGACGTCCGAGAAGTTGGGGCGGTGTTGCAGGAACTGCTGTCCCCACTGGTCCTTAAACTTGGCCTGGTTCTCGTACTGGGAGAGGGGAAACGTCAGCGCCTACAGCCCCCTCCGCACACCCGGCACCTGCCCAAAGCCTCCTACCCTGGGCTGTACGCGCCTCCTAGAAACAGGGAGCCAGAAAGAAAGGGCGTGGGACCTGCCTGGGGGCAGGAGCTGTGCCATCGCCTGTGATGGGACAGCATCTCCCCCGCTGTCCGTCAGCACAGGCAAATGCCATGAATCAAGTGCTCATATGGAGGCCCCTTTCAGCCACACACTCCCATTTCATGGGTGATGAGGCTGAGGCTCAGAGGTCACCTCTACCCCAGGTGGCTCAGCTATGGAGGAGTGGAGTGGGGCGGATGCCTGCGTTAGAGCCTGCTGGTTGCCTGTGACGTGACCTGTCCTCCCCATGTCACTGGGGAGCCCAGTCCTGCTCCACCACTGCCACTGGGTCTGGAACTTTCTTCCGTGTTCCCCTGAGGGACACTCAGCCCCTGCTCCCTGCACTCATCCTAACCCTGCTCTGTCTCCGCGCCTCAAGTCCTACCATCTCTCCATCCACAGGATGCAACATAGGAACCATGAAAACAGGTTTTAACTCAGCTAAAAAGTCTGAAGTGTTAGTTGCTCAGTCGTGTCCGACTCTGTGAGTCATGGACTGTAGCCCGCCAACCTCCTCTGTCCATGGAACTCTCCAGGCAAGAATCCTGGAGTGGGTAGCCTTCTGCAGGGGAATCTTCCTGACCCAGGGACTGAAGCCAGGTCTCCTACATCGCAGGCAGATTCTTTACCACTGAGCCACCTGGGAAGTCTGAAACTCAAAACTTATTTCCCCTCTACTCTCAGGACCTCTCGTGAGCCGTGTCCTCCCCCTCCTCTGATTGTAGAGCAGCCTCTGGCCGGCTGCTCGCCCAACCCCCTGGATTTATGGTTCTGAGGGAAGCTACCCCGTTTCCAGTTCCTCTGTTTCAGAACTGCCCCTCCCCAGCTGAGGTGGGTAGAGGTCCCGGGCTGTCATGTTAATGATGGACAAGGACCCTGCAAGCAGTCTGAGCCTTACTCACTTCATGTGCCCTGAACTAACTGGGAGAAATTCCCTGTAAAGCTCCATCCCGGTGAAAGTGACTGGCTCCAAGGGACCACTCAGTTGCCCTCCTGTTACCAAGCCCATGGCTTGTCAACAAGGGACTCCTTTAGTCTCTGTCACTTCCCTCTAGCTCCTTTTACGGTTCTCAGATTCTGCCAGCGATCTTTTCTCCACCATCGGAGTTGGGCTGGTGCCAAGTCACCCTCCCGCCAGCCCCCCCGCCTCGCCCCCACTCACCGTCTCTGCATACACGACCACTTCGCCCTGGCGGAGCAGCTCCAGGTCCCTGCTGTCAGTCACGTTGCCGAGCCACATGCAGACCCGGAGCTGGGCGGGGAGGGTGTCCTTCTCTCCTTCTCCCTCTGGGTACTGAGTCAGAGGCAGGTCAGCAACCACAGGGGTTCAGGTCCCCCGGGGGCAGGGGCATGGGTTAGGGAGGGGCACACACACCTGCCCCTTCACCCTAAGCCCCGGGAGCAGGGGCTTCACACTGAGTTGGGTGACGAGCATAACAGAGTCTTGTGCAGGCTGTGGGGTGCAGGAGTGCGGAGGGGCAGGGCCACTAGGGAGCCTGGAAGTGCTCTGGGGAGTGGTGGTGCTGATGGTGACGCTGACGATGACGCTTGCTATGCGATGTGCCAGGCACTGTGCTAAGCACCACACATGTCACGTATGCTCTGATGCTCACACACCACTACAGAATGAGTACCTTCATCACCAGCCCATTTCACAGAGGAGCAGGCTGAGGCCGGACACAGTCGGCCCCAACTCACACAAGCCAGTGAGCCACAGAACCAGGATTCAAGTCTCAGTGTTCTTGTAAGATAAGGACTCAGATGGACACCATTGGGACGGAGCCTTCCATGACAGCGGGAAGGGCAATGGGGAGCCAGGGAGTCTTTGAGAAACTGCCTTGCCGGGGGCGGGAGGGGGAAGCCTGGAGGTTAGGACTGTCTTCAGGACTGGAGACTTGTGTTCAGTCAGCCTTATTTATGGATTGCATCTGACAGGAAGGGCTGGAGCCCAAACCTTAAAGGCATTAAATATGTAGATAGCAGCCAATCATGGACCAGGGGAGAGGGAACAGGGAGAGGACCAAGTGAGGCTTGAGGACGATGGAGGGGACAAACTTGAGGAACATTTATGATGGGCATGGACTTGGCATCGGCTCCATGCCGATGGCCCCAGGCTCCCGCCTCCCTTTGTGTAAACTCCATTTCTCCTGGGAAAGGGCCTGGCAGAGAGGAAATGGGCATGCCCTCCAGAGGCTCATGGGGGCTCCCCAGGATGGGGATGGGGGGCTCAGGGCTTCTCCCTTGGGGTGTCCCATGCCCTCTCCTCCCCTGAGGACCCCCAGCCTCCCCACCTGCAGGAATAGGGTCTGTGTCTTCCCGCAGAACCTGCCGGAGTGCCGGGCCCCATGTGGGGAGAACAGGATGCTGTGGGCAGGCACCTGAGCATAGGCTGCCCGCTGCTCCCGGGCCATCAGCCAGATCATCACATCCGGGAGGTTCATCTGCGGCTGCGGGCGCGAGAGCGTCAGGCCCGCCTGAGGAGCTGGCACCAGGGCCTGCTCCCGGCCGGAGCGTCTAGCACCCACCTCGGGGAGCACAGCGTTGAGGCGGTACAGCCAGCCCTCTGCAGTGGCCACCATGTCCCTGGGGGGTGCCTGCTTGGCCTTCTGGGCCAGTTCCTGCAGAAGGAGGCGGTGGAGCTTCCATCTGTTCTTGTCCAGGTCGGTGGCTTTGGGCTGACTGGTCATGCAGGGCAGCGGCCGCCTGTGGCCAGGACCGGGGGAGCGGGGGCTGGTCTCCGTCCCATCTCACCTGCTCCCCACCCACCCAGCCTCAGTGTCCTCCCTGGACCGGAGAGCTTGCCCTACTGGTTGGCCCAGCTGACCGGTCCTCTGAGACCAAGTTGGCCGGAACAGCTGGTCGACCTGGTGGACAGGCCTGCAGACACAGAGTGCAAGCCTGGCGAGTGGTAGGGAGCCCTGCCTGCCCTCCTCAGGAAGCACGCTTACTGTGGGTCTGGCCCTGGCTTCTCATACCTCCTGCTCCGGTCCTCCCAGCCCCCGCGGTGTGCCAGGCCCGTGCTCAGGACCTCCTCGTGGACAGAGGTGTGAGCTGTGAGAGGGGGGCCAACCAAACCCGGGGAGGAGGGGATCTAAGTGGGCTGCAGGCCCAAGAGAGGCCTTACAAGGGCTCTTCTTGTGGCGAGGAGTGATGGAGGAGAAGGTGTGGGCTGGGACGTGCAGGGCTTGTCTGGACAATGGAGAGAAGCTTGGTTTGATAAGATCATCAGGCGTGGATGTAGAGGGGGCAGTGATGAGAGGAGAGGTCAGGACCTCTCCTCTCTTTGGGGGGTCCCTGAATGGCAGAGAAGCAGCTCTGTTGTTTGGAGAGAGATCTGAGCTTATGTTTCCTGTGGAGGTAGGGGTGCGGGAGGGAGGCGGTAGGGTAGTTGTTCTGTAGGGTCTGGTCTGCACCCCAGGCCTTGTGTAGACTTGATCTAGCTCAGCCCTAGCCCCATGGGTAGGTGCCCCCTGCCCCTACTTGCAGTCCTCCACCAGCTCCCTCAGCAGTTTCTCCCACTGGGGAAGCAGAGCTGGGTCCCTCGGATTCCTCATGGACTTCAGGGTGTCCAGGTTGGCCTTCTGCCCAGCAGGAGAGAAGCAGTATGTGAGTGTGGGGCTCCCCTGGGACAGGCTGATTGGCCTAGGATGCTTTCAGCCAGGGCTTAGGGACCTTTGAGTTGGTGATGGACAGGGAAGCCTGGCGTGCTGCAGTCCATGGGGTCACAGAGAGTCGGACACGACTGAGCAACTGAACTGAACTGAACGGAGGGGTAACCTGGAGATGTCCATATCCAAAGCTGTCACATACCACTGAAGGCTAGGATTCCCTCCCAACTACCCTACAGAAAAAAATGGGTGGCAGGAAGAAGCCAGGATGTACCAGGACCATGGGTCACCGGGGAGGGGTCACAGGGTCTTGACCTCAGGCTTCCCTTCTGTTGGTGCGAGAAAGTCACATCTAAGGTGGGGGAACCAGGGGGGCTCTGCTGCCTAAAACTGCTCGGTGGCTTCCCCCCTCAACACACACCTAAGACTTTTTGTGATCTGACCCTTCCCAGCTCCGCTGGTCTTATTTCCTCATCACCTCCACACCCCAGCCACCCACGAACTTCCTAACACTATGGCTTTGCCCAGTGTTCCTTTCTCTGCACCCCGATCACTGACCCCAGCAAGACTCTGCTCAAATGTCATCTCCTTTTCCAGCAGCTCCTCTGACTCTCCTCTCTTCATCTCACCCCTCCCACCTGAGTCTCTCTGACCCTGTGGCTCTTAGCACCTGAATCTCCACCACAGCCCTGCCACTCTGTGCCCTAACTATTGCATGTCCGACTTCCCTGCTGGTGAAGACTGTGTCTACACATCCTCGTGTCTTCAGTGCTTGTGTCTGGCACCTCAACTGGTGTGGAATGCATGAGAGAGCTGAGTGACCAGATTCCTAAGGCTGCGGCTCCTTTCCCCAAGTCTCCCGTCAATGGCCTGGGTCCTGGGACTTCCCCAGTGGTCCAGTGGCTAAGACTCCGTGCTCCCGAGGCAGGTGGCCCGGGTCCCATCCTTGATCAGGGAACTAGATCCCAGATGCGGCAACTAACAGTTCGCATGCCACAACCAAAGACCCGGTGTAGACAAATTAAAAAAACAAAACACCAGGGGGCCTCCCCGGCCCCCCTCACGCCCCTGCCCACACGACTCACCAGGCGATCCCGAGTGAATTGGAGGAGGTTGAGGCAGTTCATACGGAAGCCGACGTCCTCCCAAAAGGAGGTCACGGCCACGACAGGCTTGGTGTTGTACCAGGGCACGTAATGGTAGATGTTCCCTGAAACACAGAGCCACGTGTGTGGGGAGGGGGTGTCTGAGGGACACCCCTCACCGTGTCCACTCTCAGAGGACCTTCCCTGGGCCACTCCATTCCTCTAGGGGGTGATCTGCTAAAGCATCCCAACCGGACCCCTCCCGCTGGAGGGTAGGCTGTGGGCCCGTTCAGGATGGATATGCTTTGATGAGCATAGCTGGCCTAACGGGGCCCTCACAGTGCTCCGTGTCACTCGGGTCACAAAGTCCGCAGTTCACAGGTGGGAAAACCCAAGCTAGTGATGGGAAGTGGTTTCCCTGCAATGGCTCAGCCAGGTGGTGTGATGTAGGCATTCAGTTCCAGAGCCTGTGCCCCTAACTCAGGCGAGATGCCAAGGCCCGGGTCTGCCTTGAGGTGGGGTCTTCCTTCTGGGTGTCGGGGCAGAGGAGGAGTGGGCCCTGGGTTCAGAGACCCAGAGTTTGGTTAGACTGGGCAGACACCTGAGATAAAGGGCCTGCTTGTGCCGAGGAGGGGGGTGGAGGGGCAGGCATGGTCAAAAGCCAGTGATGGGCCTGGCAGACTGGGCCCCCGGCCATGATTCTTATTGCAACAGAGGCAGGGAAAGCTAGATGAAACACATGGCATTCTTTTTCTGAGACATTTTGCTGAGTTGAAATAAAATCCACAGGAAACCGAAAATAAGGTCAAAGCAGAAAGTCTGTGAGGCAAGTGGAAGTAAAGTGGACATTTGTCCTCTGAGTTTCTGGAATATCTTGGAGAACTGGCTGTTCTCTGTAACAACTGCCAGGGCCCAGAGGTCAGGAGAGACAGTCGAGCACTGTCTGAGGTGAGCAGTCTAGGAGGACACCCCTGTGACATAGGTTGAATTGTGTGCCCTGTAAAGCTATGTTGGGGATTTCCCTGTGGGCCAGTGGTTAAGAACCTGCCTTGCAATGCAGGGGACTTGGGTTTGATCCCTGGAGGAGGAATTAAGATCGCACACAACTCGGAGCAACTAGAGAGTCCGTGCACCACAACAAAAGATCCCACTCTTCTCAACAAAGACCCGACACAGCCAAATACATAGATCACTTTTTAAATCCAGAAATTAAAAGAAAACGAAAGAAAAGTTAAAAAATAAAAAGTTAAAAACCAGACAAAACTAATTGTCAGTTAGGAGAAGGACAGCAGCCCTTGGTGTGGGTTGGAGGGTGGCAGGTTCAAGGGGCCCCTGGGATGTTGGGATTTTGTTTCATGGTCTGAATGTTGTTATGTGGCTATGTTTGCTTTGCAATAATTCATTGAGCTGAATACTTTGGTTTGTGTACTTTTCCATAGATGTGTTATATTTGAACCAGAAGTCTATTCAAATCAGAAGTCTATTCAAGAATTATAAAAAAAAAAAAAAAAAAAAACACTGGGATCAAAAAAGACAAAATATATAAAATCCAGTGTGTCAGTGGTGGAAAATGCTATGGAGAAGGATGATGTGGGAGAGAGAGAGGGAGCTGCCAAAAGTTTTTTAATAGAATAGTTACCTATGGCTTTTCCTAAAAGATCTGGAAGAGATTATGCAGAATGCAGCCCAGAGAGATGAAAAATACAGAAGGAAGATTTACAAACGTGTGGAACAGCATGAGAAGTTCCACAGAGGACAGAGTAAATTTGAGAAGGAGCTAGAAGAGAGAAGGGTAAGAGGTCATTTTCAAAGAGCAAGTATCTTATAATTTTCCTGAATTGTTGGCAGGACACCAGTTTCAGACCCTCTCACTGAGTGTGACTCACAGGAATGATAAATAAACAGAGATCCAGGACTGGGGCTCTCAGATGTGAGCGAGCCGACACAAGATGGCAATTTTCTTCTGCTGCTCTTGGATAGCATACAAAAGCAACAAGGAGAAGGGAAATAACTCCATTTTCAGCAAAACAAGGAGACAGATACAGTCTGCAGGCTCAAAATACACATAAGGGCTGCCAGAGTCAGCTGTGAGTGCCCGAGGAGCTGCGAGGGTTGAAGGTTGACGGAAGTCACCTGGGGGTGGGGGGTGAGTGACAAGACACACAGCGGGAGCCACGGCTAGATGGGGGCAGAGTGCAGCTAAAACACACCCCCGGAGCGAACTCAGGACTCAGACGAGGATGTGTGAGCTGGCAAAACTCAGAAAAGGAACAGAAGAGAAAACAAAAACATTATAGGAAGGGAGACGGCACGAAAGGAAGCCCAACAGGGATCAGACTCAGCAGACAATCCAGCAAGAGGCAAAGAAAGAAGAAGGCAACCGGGGACCTCCCTGGTGGCCCAGGGGCTAATACTCTGTGCTCCCAGTGTCGGGGGCCCAGGGTTCGATCCCTGGCCAGGGAACTAGACCTCACATGCCACAATTAAAGATTCAGCATACCTCAATGAAGATTGGAAATCCTATATGCTGCAACTAAATCCCAGCGCAGCCAAATAAATAAAAGTAGACATTAAAAAAAGAAAAATGACCAAAATAAGATAGAAATAAAGAGCCGAAAAGGATCAGGGAGAAAATGACAGATACAGAAGAAAAGTAAGGAGAATTGTTAAGCCCATAAGTGGAGCCCCAATAGCAGAAAACCTGAACAATGGAACAGAATATTTAAAAACACAATTTAAGAAAACCCACCTGGAAAAAGGATAATCTTTTTAACAAATGATGATTGAAAAACTGAATACTCATATGAAAATTATTGATAATTCAAAAGGAACCATAGGGACCTTCCCTGGGGATCCAGTGGTTAAGACTCTGCAATTCCACTGCAGGAGTCAGGGTTTGATCCCTGATCAGGGAACTAAGATCCCATATACTGTGCCATGGCCAAAATAAGAACCATACAGCTCAATGTAAGAATTAAAACTGTAAAATCTTTAGAAGAAAAGGTAGAAAATCTTTATGACCTTGAGTTGGGCAGAGTTCTTAGATATGATACCATGAAAGAAAAAAAAGAAACTGAACTTCAGTCAGTTGAAAATGTTTGCAGTTCCAAAGATACCATTAAAAAAATGAAAAGACAAGCCACAGACTTTTTGCAAATCCTATATCTGATAAAGTATCCAGAACATATAAAGGACTCTTACAACTCAAGATAAACAATCCAACTGAAAAAATGGGCCAAGACTTGAATTAAACGTATAAACAAAGAAGACATATGAATGGCTAAGAGCATATGAAAAGATGCTCAGTACCATTTGATGTTAAGGAAATTCAAATTAAAGCCACAGTAAGATACCTGGCCCGGAGAAGGCAATGGCACCCCACTCCAGTACTCTTGCCTGGAAAATCCCATGGATGGAGGAGCCTGGTAGGCTGTAGTCCATGGGGTCGCTCAGAGTCGGACACAACTGAGTGACTTCCCTTTCACTTTTCACTTTCATGCATTGGAGAAGGAAATGGCAACCCACTCCAGTGTTCTTGCCTGGAGAATCCCAGGGACAGGGGAGCCTTGTGGGCTGCAGTCTATGGGGTTGCACAGTCGGACACGACTGAAGCGACTTAGCAGCAGCAGCAGCAGCAGCAAGATACCTGGCCACAATAAGAAATAAATAAACCACAAAGAGGAAGAAAATATTAGCAAAACCTATCTGACAAAGGAATTGTATCCTTGTAAAAGAACTTCTGCAATGTAAAGACAGACTCCCGTCTTTTTATAAAAAGACAAACAATGAAAGATAGGCAAAAACCTGAATGGTCCCTTCACTAAAGAAAGATATGTGAGCATGAACAGATGCTTAGTATTATTAGTGAGTAGAGAAATGGAAATTAAAATGAAGGGGAATTCTCTCGTGGTCCAGTGATTAGGGGTGCTTTCACTGCAGGGGCCAAGTCCCACCCCTAGTCAGAAAACTAAGATCCCACAAGCCACTTAGAGTGGCCAAAAAAATAAAAATTACAATTAGGTACAATTTCACACCCATAAGAATGTTTCAAATGGTAAAGGCTGACCATACCAAAGGTTGACAAGGACTTTGAACAAGGGAACACATTGCTGTGAGCGTGTAAAATGCTACAACCACGTGGGGAAAATGTTAGGTATTTTAAAACCAATACCATTGCTAGCTATTTACCCAAGAGAAGTGCAAGCTCATTTCCACCAAAAGACCTGGACCAGAATGTTCACAGCAGCTTTGCTCATAATACTCCAAAACTCGAATCAATCCAGATGTCCATAAACAGGGGAATGGATAAACTGTCATAGTCATACAACAGAATGCTATCAGATATAAAAAGGAGCCAAATATGATATAGGCAACCACACAGATGAATATTTAAAACACTTGTTGCTGTGTTTTAGTCGCTGAGTAGTGTCCGACTCTCTTGTGACCCCACGGACTGTAGCCCGCTAGACTCTCTGTCCATGGGATTTCTCAGGCAAGAATACTGGAGTGGGTAGCCATCTCCTCTTCCAGGAGATCTTCCCAGACTAGGGATGGAACCTGCATCTCCTGCATCTCCAGGCGGATTCTTTTCCCCTGAGCCACCACCTAAAATACTAGGCTGAGCTAAAGAAGCTATAGGAAAAGAAAGGGTACCATCTGTATGATCTCATTTACATGAAGTTGCAGAACAAGCAAAACAAGTCTACAGTGATAGAAAGCAAAGCATTGATTGCCCCCAGCGGTTGGGGAGGTTAACTGGAAAAAGGCCCGTGGCAGTTCTGTGGGATGATGGAAATTTCTGTCCATGATGTGTATGTGGATATATTGGGCTGGTCAAAATGTTTGAGTTTTTCCATAAGACGTTACAGAAAAACCCAGATGAACTTGAATGAGCCCAAATTCATCCAACTCACTGAAAGTCTGTGCATCTTATATTTCATAATACCTCAATAAAAAATATAAAGCCACCATTAAGAGAATGAAAAGCTTCAAACTTAGAGAAGATATTTAGAACATACTCACATCTGACAAAAGATTATTCCCAGAAAAAATAACGTAAAAATCAATAAGAAAAGTAGAGCCAATAGCTAATAGTTGGGCTTCCCTGGTGGCTCAGCTGGTAAAGAATCCTCCTGTAATGCGGGACATCTGGCTTCGATCCCTGGGTGGGGAAGATGCCCTGGAGAAGGGAAAGGCTACCCACTCCAGTATCCTGGCCTAGAGAATTCCATGGATTATATAGTCCACGGGGTCACAAAGAGTTGGACAACTGAGGATAATAGATAAAAGATCTCGATAGACTTTTTACAGACGAGGAAAGACAAATATTTGTAAACATACGAAAAGCTGCTCAACCTCCACCTATAATCAGGAAATTGTAAATCAAGATCTTGTAACATGCCCACCAGACTGGCAGGAATGAAAAGGCTAGGCAAGGTCAAGTCCTGGTGAGAACACAGAGTAATAAGAACTCTCATGCCACGCTGATTAGAGTGTAATTGGATATAATTACTTTTGCTTTGAATTTCTCTTCCACTCCTGGGTATATAATTTAGAGGAAGTCTTACACTTGTGACCGACAGATACGTACAAGAATGTTCACAGCAACATTATTATTGTAGAAAAAAGATAAAACCTCAATGTCTACGTATACCACATAATTTGTGGCATAATCTTACAATGGAATATACACAGATATGAAAATGAACTTCATTTATACATACCAATATAAAAATTTAATATTGAGAAAAAATGCAAAACAGAGGAATACAGAATGAAAGTTTCCATGTATATAAAAATGCAAAAACAGTATGCTCTTTAAGGTAGCATGCATAGGTGGTAAAAATAACGAAGGAAAGCAAGGATGTGATTATCATGAGACTCAGGGTTGTGGTTATTTCTTGGGTAAGTGGATCTGGAAAGAGCATACAGAGAACTTCTAAGATGCTGAGATAATTTTCTTCCTTTCTAAGAAAATTTTCTGCCTTTTAATCTGGGTGATGACTTCACAGGTACATATTTTATTATTTATTTTAAACTACACATATGCATTTAATATACTTTTGTATATATTTCATAATTTAAAAACATGTAGTTATGACCAACCTAGATAGCATATTGAAAAGCAGAGACATTACTTTGCTAACAAGGGTCCGTCTAGCCAAGGCTAAGGTTTTTCCAGTGGTCATGTATGGATGTGAAAGTTGGACTGTGAAGAAAGCTGAGCACCGAAGAATTGATGCTTTTGAACTGTGGTGTTGGAGAAGACTCTTGAGAGTCCCTTGGACTGCAAGGAGATCCAACCAGTCCCTTCTAAAGGAGATCAGTCCTGGGTGTTCATTGGAAAGTCTGATGCTAAAGCTGAAACTCCAATACTTTGGCCACCTCATGCGAAGAGGTGATTCATTGGAAAAGACCCTGATGCTGGAAGGGATTGGGGGCAGGAGGAGAAGGGGACAACAGAGGATGAGATGGCTGGATGGCATCACTGACTGGATGGACGTGAGTCTGAGTGAACTCCGGGAGTTGGTGATGGACAGGGAGGACTGGCGTGCTGCGATTCATGGGGTCGCAAAGAGTCGGACACGACTGAGCGACTGAACTGAACTGAACTGCGAGCATTATGCTAAATGAAAGCAGCAGTTATCAAGGACCATACATTGATTCTATGTATATTAAATGTCCAGAATAGGAAGCACCAGAGGAGGGGCTTCCCATGTGGCTCAGATGGTAAAGAATCTTCCTGCAATGTGGGAGACCCAGGTTTGATCTCTGGGTGGGGAAGATCCCCTGGAGAAGGGGAATCGCTACGCACTCCAGTATTTTTGCCTGGAGAATTCCATGGACAGAGGCTACAGTCCATGGGGTCGCAAACAGCTGGACACACATAAGACAGGAAGTAGATTAGTGGTTGCCTAAGGTTGGGGAATTAGAGGAGAAATAGCAAATGACTGCTATTGGGTACAGGGTTTCTTTTTTGGACTGATAAAAATGTTGTAAAACTAATCACAGTGATCATAGCGCAATTCTGTGAATACTAAAAACTGTTTAACTGTATACTTTGCGTGGATTAATTGTATGGTGTGTGAATTGTATTTCCCCCAAAATAGCTGTTATTAAAAAAAACAGGCAGACAAGTGGGATGCACAGAAAAGCTCTCGCATGATAAGAGGGTGAAGCTGACAAAGATGAGATAGTGTCTAGAGCCATGGTCCTCAAACTTTAGCATGCCGCCCCTTACCTGGACAACTTGTTGAAACCCAGATTGCTGTTCTGTTTTCAGATTCTGTAGATCTGGGGTGAGGCCAAGAATGTGCATTTCTATCAGTTCCCAGGTGATGCTGCTGGCCCAGGGACCACACTTTGGGAACCTTATAGTGCCCAATAAAAGTCCAGTGAGCATATATTAGATGAAAAGATGGGTGGGCGCATGGGTGGTTGGTTGGGTATTCGGGACAGTGGATGGTTGGTAGTTGAATGGATGAATGCACGGATAAGTGGATTCATGGATAGATAGAAGGTGGGCAGCTCTTTTGGGGGAAATACAATTCACACACCATACAACTGATCCATGCATGGCTGGATGAGGGTGGTTCAGAGTAGTAGGAGAGAAGATGGGATTGAGAAGCTGTGGTGTGGAAAGCATGGTAGAGAAGGGCTGGAAGTCAAAACCCAGTTGCAGCTCTTGTTATGGATTCACCACCTACTAGCTGTGCAGTGTTTGACAGGTGACTTTACCTCCCCGAAGCTCACTTTCCTCACATCTAACGTGGGTTAACAATGCCTGTGAATGTCCCTTGGGCTGAAAACCTTAAAAGGGCCAATCCAGAGCCGGACACGCAGTGGTTTCTCTCTACCCTTCAATTGGATCTGACTCTTACCATCGTATATCACTGGGCTGTACTGTGTGGTTGAGACGAGAGGCTTGTAACTCAGGTCCATCTTGTTTCCATAGTGACCAATGCTGACTTCAAATTGGATCAGGTCCTTAAAGTCAGGCATCATGGTGCAGGAAAGGAAGATGACGCACAGCCCATACTTCTGTCGGTTCTGGTGCTTCTAAAACAATAACCCCAACATCCCCAGCATGAGTCAAGGGATGAACAAAGCTATAGAGACAGGCAGGGAGGCAAGCATGAGGTGCCCGGTTTCTTTCATTCAGTGTGAGCCAGGCCATCCCTGAACTCCTGCCCTCTCTCAAAATTCTGCCTTGACTCCAACTCACGTGGCTGATCAAGGGAAGTTCCTCCCATGACTTCTATCACCTGGCCCCTCCACCCAGCCAGCCCTGGTCTTCTCTTCCTGAAGCCAGGCAGGAAGGTCTTCTCCTGGTCCGTCTAGGCTCTGAATTGGCCTGCCCCACCCCTCTTCTTCTGGTCTAAACACCTCCCTTGGATGAGACTGAGTGTGGGCGGGACTGTGTGGTAGAGGGTGCATACACGTGCACATCTGCTCTTGGCTTTTCTCAAGCCCCGTCCCCCCACCATGAGCCCATCTTCTCAGGTCCTCTGTCTGTCACATGAGCCCCTCTCTCATTTCTGTTGCCAACCACTGCCCTACTTTTGCATTCTCCCATTCTGTTCACTAACTCAAATCTCTCCTGCCTTAATAAATAACCCTCCCTCTCTCCTCTGAGCCCCTATTTATCTAGGAGCTGATCTTGTCTCCTTTGACTTTGCAGCCAAGTTTTATTTTTTTGGTGGTGCTGCATGGCACGCAAGATTTTAGTTCCCCGATCAGGACCAGAAATCGAACCATGCCTCCTGCAGTGGAAGCACGGAGCCCTAACCACTGGACTGCCAGGGAAGTCCCTGCAGCCAACTTTCTCTAGACTTGCCTCTATGCACCATAAATAACTTCTCCCTCCCGCCTTCAGCTTCTCTCCTGACCCAAGGCTACTGGTGCCTTCCTCATTACCAGCACACACTTTTGGGTCCTCAGCTTTTCTGTCTGCCACATTCAGACTGTTCTGCTCTCTCCTTTCTGCAACTCTCCCCTCCAGAGGCTGCCCCAGTGTTCCCCTTTGCCAGCTCCTTCTCCATCTCCCTGCAACCCCCCTCCTTTTCCCTGCAATCTCATAGGCTGTGATTCTCAATGGGATCCAACCTCAGGTCCCTTCTCCTTTCATTCCATCTACACTCCCAGGGCAATTCCTCCATAATCTTGGGTAGATCCTGGTGTGCTGATGACAAATGTCTCTATCTAGCAGGCTTAGGGACTGGTCCCCGTGGGTGTCTCACAAGCACGGGTCAAAGATGGGATTCATCATGATAAATGGAATATTTCCTGCCATATTGGTAAACAAAACACATCACAGTCATTAGCAATTGCCACCCCTGATGGTGAGCTGGTGAGCCCTGAGGGAACTCAGGAAGGAAAGACTATCTGCCATCTAGCAGCCATCAGACTGCAGCCATTCCCCATGGTGAACCCTGAGGAAACTCAGGATGTGAAAACACGGATACCGGCCCCAGACAGGTGAGGTGCATATCAAAGGAATGAGGCCAGACTCTTGCATCTTCCCATACATAGAAAATACCTAAATTCCTTAACTTGAGATGTCTGGTTTTCCTTTAACAATGATCTTTTGATGTTCAGACTACCTGCTCTTTGTTGTAATACTTCTACATGACCTGGCTCCCCTCTTGCCTCCTCAGAGCAGTTCTCTCAGGGTTGAGATGCTGCCTCCAGGGCCTGAAGTCCTAAAAATTCCACTGAATAAAATATAACTCTCAACTTTTAGGTTGTGAATATTTCTTTAAGTCCACAATCATCTCCCTAGACCTGCTCTCCCTTCAGGGAGCCCATGTCTGACCCCCACCTCCCAACCTGAGGCAGAAGATGGGCGTTGGCCTCACTTCTTTTTCCTGTTGGTCAGTGACTTTGACCATTGTTTCCAAAGGGTCTCTGCTCTCTCCTCTCCAGCTCTCCTCCCCTGTGACTGTGTCCCCATGTCTCCTGAGTAAGTGGGTGGCCCAATTTTACTTTCATTTAAAGCTATGGTTTTTCCAGTAGTCATGTACAGATGTGAGAGTTGGACCATAAACAAGGTTGAGCTCCAAAGAACTGATGCTTTTGAAATGTGGTGTTGGAGAAGACTCTCGAGAGTATCTTGGACTACAAGGACTACCAGCCAATTCTAAAGGAAATCAATCCTGAATATTCCTTGAAAGGACTGATGCTGAAGCTGAAGCTCCAGTACTTTGGCCACCTGATGGGAAGAGCCAGCTCATTGGAAAAGACTCTGATGCTGGGAAAGACTGAGGGCAGGAGGAGAAGGGGGTGACAGAGGATGAGATGGTTGGGTGGCATCACCGATTCAATGGACATGAGTCTGAGCAAACTCCAGAAGATAGTGATGGACAGGGAAGCCTGGCATGCTGCAGTCCTTGGGGTCACAAAGAGTCAGATACAACTTAGCGACTGAACAACAACAAATCTATTTCTGACATGGCTCCTCCTGTCCCTTCCTGCCTCAGTGGTCCTCCTTGGCCTTCAGGAAGAAATGCAGACTCCTTAGAACATCATTTCTCCTTAACTAGATTGCATGTCTGTTAAATCTAAACCTTGTCTTTACTGGGTCCATTGACCTCCTGGGATTTGGCACAGCAGGAAGCCCCCACTGGGGCTTAGTAAAGACTCAGGTGGAGGGACTTCCCTGGTGGTCCAGTGGTTAAGACCTCCCCTTCCCATGCAGGGGGTGTGGGTTCAACCCCTGAGCGGGAGCTAAGATCCCACATGCCTTGTGGCCAACACATCAAAATGTAAAACAGAAGTAATATTATACAAATTCAATAAACACTTTAAAAATGGTCCACATCAAAAAATTCATTTAAAAAAGACTCAGCTGGATTGAGGAAACATCCCCTACATTCAAAAAGAGCATTCCACTCCTGACCCAGGGCTTCTTGCAATGTCAGAGATGGGACCCAGAGGAGACTAGAGACAGGCAGAAGGGGTCTCTCTTCCTGGGTTACCTGTCTCCTGTGGTTACCTCTACGCTGATCACATCTAGGGAGAGATCCTTCATCTTAGCTTCTTGACGGGATTTGATGTGGGTGATTAACTCCAGGAAGACCCGGCCTCGATAAGCTAAACCATCCTTGACAATGTTGGGAATATTCTATGGTAATAGGAAGGAAAACAGTAGGAAAAGGAATGAGAGAAAAAAGCAGGAAAAGTCTTTCCTGAAACCTCTGTAGCAAAGACAGAGTTGTTCTGTAACTTTCTGCCTTGGGCTGATCACAGTCCCAGGGAGGAATTCCAGAAACTCCAGTCCTGGCCATGCCTGGAAACCTCTGGGCCCTGAGCCCTCTTCCACACCTGAGGCCTCCTCTTCCTCTTCCTTCATTCTATCTCCAGGCCCACCAAAATTGCCCTGGTCCTGTAAACCCTTTCTGCTTGGAAGGGACTGTGGTAACTATTAAATTATCCCAGGCTGGCCAATCAGGACAAGCCCTGCCCCCTTGGCAACAGTGATTGGTCCAAGGGGAGCACACATGACCTAGGAAGGCCAATTAGAATGCTTCCTTGGCCTTCCCAATTAGAGGCTACCATGGCCCTGTTCCCATCAGGGAGGCCAGACTGTGGTAGAAACCAATGAGGCCCAGGAAAGAGCAGCAGAGATGAGAGATGGAGTGAGTGTGGGAGAGGCTCCTAAAGGCATTGAGGTCTTGGTTTCTGAGGCTCTTCCTCACTCAGAGGCCTTCCCAGCCCCATTCTCTTCTTTTGCCCATTGGCTTTCTGGTGTTTACTGCCATCCTCTCTCTCTCTCTTTTTTAAATTTTTACTGGAGGATGGTTGCTTTACAATATTGTGTTAGTTTATGCTGTAGGCAAACTATATATCCCCTCTTTTTTGGATTTCCTCTCCATTTAGGTCACCACAAAGCATTGGGTAGAGTTCCCTGTCCTATATAGTAGGGTCTCATTAGTTACCTATCTCATACATGGCAATGTATATACATCAATCTCAAAATCCCAATCCATCCCACCCCCCTTATCACCAGTGTTGAATAACCCAGTGCTCTTCCACATTTACCTGTGCTGTTTCTTTTGCTGCCATGACCTTTCCCCCTGCCCAATCTCTTACCTGAGGTCTCGTCTCAATGCCCCTTCCTTAGTGAATGCCCAGAGCACTCCATCTGCTCCTTTCTTGGGTCACAGCACATGCCTCGGGCTTCTGTGGCCCTTTGTATACAGGCTTCGAGTCCTCTACTGGAGTGTCATGGACAGAAACCAGGGCCTGGGCCTCCCCAGGCATCTCCCAGGCCCTGGTGCCTGACACATGGTTGATTTCACCTCCACTATTCCCTAGAGCTGACATAAGAAGCTTACAGGGTCTTCTTCCTTCATCCTGAAAGGGGCCTTTTTACCCCCACGGAGAGTCAAGAAGCTGGGGCCAAAGCAGGGTAGGAAGCCAGAGTACATTCCTGCAAGGGGAAAGGGGTGAGAGAGGGCAGGCTCGGGTGGGAGAGGTGCAGGAGGCAGGGCACAGGGGGCTTGCTTGCCTTCTATTTCAGCTCCAGTGGACGAGATCTGGTTGAGGGACAGGCTGACCGTCCCGATCTCATCATTGCACCTGTTCCTGGGGCTGGAGAGAAACACACCCTGCAGGTAGAGTCCCCAGCCCGGTTCTGATTTCCTCCTCCCTGGTATGTCTTCCAGCCTCCACCCAGTTGCTCACCAGTCCAAGACTCTGAACTTGATGTAGCTGGAGAGGCAGGGAAGCTGCAAAGGGCAAGTGAGAGGGGCAGTGGGTGCCTGCCCAGATGGCCTGGTCTTTGCTGAGACTGGGAGCAGTTGGGAAGTCCTGAGTCTGGGTCAAGGTTTGGCTCTGTTACCAGTGAGCCCAGAGGGACCACTGAGGCTTATGGACCTTTAGCTGGGGGCTCTCCACTGTGTAGGCCCTTTGCCAGGGCCTGGGGAAGGCCTCAGACTATGTCCCATGATCATTTTATATTCCCATTCTTAAAAATGGTCCCTCATTGCATCAGCTCCAGGAACCGAGAGATGTGGGTCTACCCAACCGTGGAGTCCATGACTGCAGTCCTTACATGGCCCTTCAGTCTGGAGGCAGGTTTACCAAGCCTCTCACGGGGATGTTGCAGGCCTCAAAAGACTTCCTCACATTTAGCAGTTAACCTTTATTTACTATTTAAATTAAAAAAAAAGTTTTTTGGCCACTCAGGGTGGCTTGTCAGATCTTAGTTCCCCAACCAGGGATTGAACCCAGGGCCCGAAGCAGTGAGAGCACAGAGTCCCAGCTGATGGACCAGCACAGAATTCCCTGGCAGTTCATCTCTAAACAGCAGGACATCTGTCTCTTCAGAGAGTAACAATAGCTGCCACTCTGGGGAGGGTTTCCATTGTCCCCAGACTGCCCTGAAAGTCTATGTGGATCACCTCAGTGACCCTTACCCCTACCCCCAACAACTCCAGAAGCCAGGAGCTGTAATCATTCCCATTTTCAGACAGGAACACAGAGGCACAGAGAGGCCAAGGTCCTGAAGTTCCTGTGCACCATGCAGAGCCCTGCCCACTCTGCCATAACCCAGCGAGGTGTGACCATCCTTCTTGACTGAGGGGGACTGAGGCCCAGAGAGGGACAGAACCAGGATGGAACCCAAGCTTCTGACACATGGTTGATTTCAGCTCCACTAGCTGAGCCTGGTGGGCCCTCCATCCTCACACATCCCCTGTTCATGGGCATGGTTGGGGTCCTCTGTTCTCCACTCCCCTTGTCCTCTGCCCCTTGCCGTAGCGGCTGAGGGTCAGGGGAGCAGGGGAAATAAAGGACTTTCCATGGACTTCCCTGGTGGTCCAGTGGCTATGACTCTGTGCTCCCAATGCAGGGGGCCCGGGTTCAACCCCTGGTCAGGGTACTAGAGCCCACATGCCACAACGAAGACCCAGTGTGGACAAATAAATAAATATATTAAAATACATATAAAAAGAAAGGGCTTTCCCACCGAGCAGCTGTTTAGTAAGCCATGAGATCACCCTGCTTAAGGAAGGACACTGGAAGTGGAGAGAGGGGGGCCCTTGGGCACCCAGGTCTTCCAAAGCACCAAACCCTACAAATTGGTGGAACCATATTTTCATCCATCTTTGAGAATTCTCTTCCCCTTTCCCAGTTCTTTGTTTTGATTCCCCTCCTGTCTGGGGGCCCCTGAACTGCTAACTGGCACAGACCATTGTCAGCAGTGCCCCCTGCAGCCTGCCTTGCTCGGGCCCTGACCAGCTGATCTCAGACGCCACTGACTGTGCAAGTGGTCATCCTGCCACTTCACAGGGAGGTCCAGAAGGTTGGCGACAGGCAGAAGGGCTTCTCTGGTGGTCCAGTTGGTAAAGAATTCACCTGCCATGCAGGAGACTGGCTGCAATGCAGGAGACCAGGTTCAATCTCTGGGTCAGGAAGATCCCCTGGAGGAGGGGCATGGCAGCCCACTCCAGTATTCTTGCCTGGAGAACCCATGGAGAGAGGAGCCTGGTGGGCTACAGTCTATGGGGCTGCAAAGAGTTGGACATAACTTAGTGACTGAACTGCCTGCAACAGTCAGGCCACCCCCCAAACAGCCCCAGCTCTAGAGACTGCATCTACAGGAAATGGGTAAGAGTCTGGGGATGTTTGGACATCTTCAAACATGGAAGGCCTTTTTCAGGGATGGGGGGCCTGCCCCTCCTCCACTGTTTTCCAAGCCTGGAGGAAGCTGAACATGAGCAAGGACATCCAAGGCCTGAGCATCCACAGAGCATCCGAGGATTCCTGTCCTGAGCCTCATCACAGCCAGCACAGGGGGAGAGAGCAAGGGCGCGGAAAGGACTAGGTCCTTCTTTAAGAGTCTAGAAAATCACCCAAGAAGGTAGGGATGAAGAGAAACAGTTAAAAATGCTGACTCACAGAGAAGTAGATGGAGACGTTTCTGGGAGAAGCAGGGAGAAGGGTCCACAGAAAGAAAGAGGGGATCTCCTTTGCTAATTTCACATCACACAAATGTAAGATATGTTGGTGGTGGTGGTGGTGTCAAGTTGCTAAGTGGTGTCCAACTCTTTGCAACCCCATGGACTGCAGCACACCAGGTTCCCTCTGCCACCCTCTCTCCTTCTGCCTGCAATCCTTCCCAGCATCAGGGTCTTTTCCAATGTAAGGTTAAAGGACAGTGAAACGCTCTCTGGGCAGCCAAACGAGTGCCACACAAAGTTCTACACCCTCACACGAGAGTGCTCAAGTCCTCTCTCAGATTGCTGACTCTTATTTTACACACAGTTTTTACAAGCCTGGCAGGGAGTCAAAAGTCAGTCAAAGCTCTCACAGGGCTTGGAGAAAACTGGCATGCACACTGCTGACAGGTGACTGAGAAGGACTGGAAAGCTGTAGAAATCAGACTAAAAGCCCCACCCTGTTGACACCATTCAATATAGTCACAAACAGCCCCACGCTGCACATAGCCCAGTACATAACTATGCTCTTGCAGCGCCTCTAAAGCCGTCAACAAAGAGATACAACTATAATCAGGGCACTTTGCTTAGAAGATAAGAAAATGCATAGTACAATTTAAAATGGGTCTTGAAAGTGTTTTTTTTTTAAGTGAAAGGGCATGTTTAAGCTTTCTGGAAAGTTTAGTCTTAGGGCCCATTCATTTCACTTTTTTTCTAACCTGAACTTGATCACTAGTTGAAATCATCTAGGTCATTTATTGGTTTCCCTTTTTTTTTGGCTTCACAGCACAGCTTGCACTTGCAGGATCTTCATTCCCTGATGAGGGATCGAACCCAGACCATCAGCAGTGAAAGTGTGGAGTCCTTACCACTGGACCACCAGGGAACTCCCCCCATTCACTTCAAGTAAAGTTCACTGTAATATGTCCCGGGCTTCCTCATGCTCCCTATAAAGCAGAACCCCCTGCCCCCTCCCACCCCTAACTTACATCACACGCCCCTTACAAAGACCCCTTCTGTTTGTGGGGGGTGAGGAAGAGAAAGCGTGATGAAAAAGCAATACCTGAATCCGGAAGGTCAGGATCTGGTTCCATATCGGGCTCTCGGTTTGGGTCTGCACATGTGTCTTGAGCTGGGAATATCCCAAAGAAATATCAGTCCAGCCTCCCTCCACTGGCCTCACCTCCCAGGCCTTCTGGTCCAGCCTACGGGTGGACCCTGTCTGCAGCACAGAGCTGGTCATGGGAGTCCCTGGTCCAAAGACACTTTGACAACTTCTTATCAGCTACAACTTCAGTCCTTTGAGTAGCTATCTAGATCCAGACTCCTTCATATTTTCCCTCAAATCAGCTTTCAATTGATTTAACTTTTAAATAGAGGGTTGCTGCTGCTGCTAAGTCGCTTCAGTCGTGTCCGACTCTGTGCGACCCCATAGATGGAAGCCCACCAGGCTCCCCTGTCCCTGGGATTCTCCAGGCAAGAACACTGGAGTGGATTGCCATTTCCTTCTCCAATGCATGAAAGTGAAAAGTCAAAGTGAAGTCGCTCAGTCGTGTCCAACTCTTCACGACCCCATGGACAGCAGCCTACCAGGCTCTTCCATCCATGGGATTTTCCAGGCAAGAGTACTGAAGTGGGGTGCCATTGCCTTCTCTGAAATAGAGGGTTACTAACTCTATTACATGAGTGCAAACATGTTACTTTTGTTAGAGAAATTCTAAAATCCCAACAAATAGTCAGCAACAATGATTCTGATGGCATACTCCTTTTCAAAGTATCACTTGACTTTATTTTTAACCCTAGCCTTATTCCAAGCAATCATGTTGGTAAAATCAAGGGTTAATTGGACTGGTTAAACTTTTTCATACACTCTAAGAAAAATATAGAAATATTAACATTTCTGAAAATACGTGTGCCTCTCCCACCCAACAGTATCTCACCTACTTCCAGAGTACCAAACCACTCACTGGGAAATAAGTACTCAGTGTGGTGCTCTTAAAATATGTCCACACGCTCTTTGGTATGCTCGCCTTCAAAAGGTGGACACTATCTCCCTCCCCATTTGTCTGGCTAGATTTAATGACTTCTTCTAATAGGTAAGATATGGTAGAAATGATGCTCGATGAATCTTGAGACAAATCTACTTAATTTCAGCCCAGAATTCCCCAAGTTGGAACACAGGGTCCTTTTTTTTTTTTTTTGCCCATGACATCCATCAGCATGTGCTCAGAGAGCTTCAGGCAACGTTACTCTCGCCCAGAACCTCCATGTCTAGATGCAGAGACTGAGGTTCAAGGGCTCAGTGACAGTTTCAGCGGTGTGCACTTGCGGACTTGTCTCATTCACTGGTCCACTCATCTCTGCATTTCGATGTTTGGTTTTCGGTGGGCATCTTCTCCCCTCAAGGCACTAGGCACAGCTCTGGGAAACGGGCCGACTAAGCCACGGCCTCCACCTTCACAGAGACCCTCCCTGGTCCCATGGAGTCTCATCACTCATAAATGGGATATGACTCCTGGGGTCCTGGCCTCCGACCCAGTCCTTTCCTCCATGCTATTTTTTTCTAGGTGCCAATGTCTCTAAGCTTCAGACCGTTTTTATGCTTACCTTTTCCCCAATTAGTTCCACCTCCAACATAGGACTCACAGAGTAGTGTTTCTCTAAGAATAAGAAGTTAAAAGATTTCTGTGGCAGCATTATTTTTTCAGGAGGAGGAGATGGAGTAGAGACAGGACCTCCTAATGAAGACCCTCCGTCATAATTTGGTTTTATGCCCCCTGGGCAGACCCCTCCCACTTTCACTCTGTTCCCCTGTGCCACTGTGTGTCCTGGCACACAACCGGGGTGGGGGCTGGCACAAGGAACCTTGACTATGGGCATTAAGGACAGGTCAGGGGCGCGTGGCCCATTTTAAAGGCGCCTTCATAAAACCATTCTCGGTGGGTTTCAGCCTCCCCCTCCCCCAACCCCAAGTCTTAAGGTCAAAATGGAACTGGGGAGCCCTATGAGAAACCAAGGTGGTCCCCGGTAGGGAAGCTCAGGGCTACTCCCGCCCCTGCCCCGACTGACTGAGGTGGAGGTCCTCGGCGCAGTAGATGAAGAACTGAAGGTAGGCTATGCTGATGGGCACCACCGACGACTTGAAGATCCGGGTGTCCGTGTCGTCAACCCTATAGATCAGTTTCTGGTCGACCTGGAGAGAGTCACAAGGAGGTCACAGGCCACCAGATTCGGCTGGTTGGTTGGGGTGGGGATGGGCAGCCTGGAAGCAACACAGTGAACAGGGAAAGCCTGTGAAGAGCGGTGGCTGCTTGGGGGTTGGGGGCGGTCACCCACGGAAGCAGCCAGGCTAACAAGTGCTCCTGAGGTGTGGGGGGCAGCCTCACCGGTGCCTGGTCTCCCACACCGAGGGCACAGATGGTGACTTTCAGGTAGCCTCTCACACCACTGTTGCGTTCGTTTGGCTGGCAGAGGCCAAGCCATTTCCTCAGGAGTGTGTGACCTGGAGAGGCAGAGGGCCCGTGGGAGACCAGCCTCCAGGTCCCCCCATCTCCCCTGGAACCAGTCTTTGCTTCTGTAGTGGGGGCAGCTGTGTGGAAAAGTGTCTCATATATTCTGGTTTCCACCCAGGGGCAGAGGGAAATGGGACTCACTTCTTTGTGCTTAGTCATTCAGTCGTGTCCGACTCTTTGCAATGCCATGGACTGTAGCCCGCCAGGCTCCTCTGTCCATGTGATTTTCCAGGCAAGAATACTGGAGTGGGAAGCCATTTCCTACTCCAGGGAATCTTCCCAACCCAGGGATCAAACCTGCATCTCCTGCACTGGCAGGCGGATTCTTTACCCGATGAACCATTGGGGAAACCATAAAGTACAGTATCATTAAGCAAAAGCCATGAAGTACAGTCAAATGTTGTCAAGTACAGAAAATAACTCACACCCTCTCCCCGTCCCCCATGTTGAGTACACAGGAATTTTGAGATGATTTCAGCACCTGACTGCTTTTTCTCAGAAGACACTCACATTTCCACCAATGGTTACCTACCTGGACAGTTGTAGATGAACCCAATATCTGTCTGAAAACACAGGAGTAGAGAAAGGACTAGTTAGGGTCTCCAGCCAATATTTGTAACAACCAACCAGCTTGATGACAATTCATGTACTTTGTTGTTGTCGCATTGCTAAGTCGTGTCTGACTGTTTGTCACCCCATGAACTGCAGCACGCCGGGCTTCTGGGTCCTTCACTATCTCCCGAAGTTTGCTCAAACTCATGTCCATTGACGCAGTGAAGCTATCTAACCATCTCATCCTCTGCCGCCCCTTCTCCTCTTGCCCTCAGTCTTTCCCAGCATCAGAGTCTTTTCCAATGAGTCGGCTTTCATGAACTTGTCCCGCCCTGGCTCCTTTCATCTTTACAGCAACCTGGAAGTTGACCCACTGTAATCTCCACTCTACAGAGGCAAATGTTGAGTTTGAGCCAAGAGCCCAAAGTCTTACAACTAGTAAGTAAGGAGGTTTGGGTTGAAAGGACCCTGACCACCACCAGCACGCTGACAAACACGGCCTTGTCCTTCCCTACGCCTGTGGAGGAAAGTGTTTATCCCATCCTGGGGAAGAGGATGGTTGAGGAGCTGGCCAACAGACTATGGGTTTTCCTCTTTCCCTGGGAGATAGATGTTCTGTTTGCTTGTTTTGATGTGGACAATTTTTAAGGTCTTTATTGAATTTGTAACAACACTGCTTCAGTTTTGGTTTTGGTTTTTTGAAGCATGTGGAATCCTAGCTCTCCGACTAGGGATCGAACCTGTGTTCCCTGCAGTGGAAGTGCAGAGTCTTAACCACTGGACCACCAGGGAAGTCGCTATGCTCATCATCTTGATTGTGATAATGGTTTCAAATACATATTTGAAAATGTATCAAATTATACATTTAAAATGTTTATATATCATTGTATGTCAATTATATCTCAATAAAGCTGGAAGAAAACAAACCAAAACAAAACTTATTCACCTCTAATGGGCAATAGATCTAGGCAGTGATCATCAATAGCTGTTAACAACAAAAAAAAGAGACCGGCAGTCATTCTGTGCCTGTAGGTGATGTCATCTTGCCAAATAATTGACCTAAGTCTGATCCAGCCTCTAGATAGCAAATACCTGGGCGGAGGATCCTGAGATGTGAGCCGCTGGAGGTACAGTCAGCAAAATCCAGACTGAGGGAAAACTCTGCAGAACAAACTATCCAGTTGCTTCAAAAAATAAACGACCAGACTTCCCGAGTGGTCCAGTGCTTAAGAATCCACCTTACCATACAGGGAACACAGGTTCGATCCCTCGTGGGGGAACTAAGATCTCATGTGCTGTGGGGTAACCAAGCCCGTGAGCCACAATTACTGAGCCCTCATATCATGACTAGAGTCTGCAAGCTACTCTGAAAGTGCTTGCATGACACAATGAACATCCTGAGTGCCAAACTGAGACCTAAGGCAGCTGAATAAATAGTAAAAAAAGAAAAAGAAATGCAAAGAAAATTAGGGTGCAGGACCAACTGAATAAAATACACCTAAAAATACATTTTGATCAACTGCAATATGTGCACTTGGTTTGGATCCTGATTTGAATAAACTGTAGAAGGAATTCATGAGACAATTAGGGATATTTGAACACTGACTAGATATTTAGTGCTAGCCAGGAATTAGAAAGGTGTTTAGATGTTGTCATTATATTTAATTATGCTTAATAAAGTCTGTATGTTTTTGAAATAGGTAATGAAATATTTTAAAGTAAAATGATATGTCTGAGATTGGATTCAAAATATTTAGGTTGGTACAAAGCAATTGCAGTTTCGGGCCATCAATTTTAAATCAGTCATGTCAGACTTTTTGCAACCCCATGGGCTGTAGCCCACCAGGCTCTGTTGTTCATGGGATTCTCCAGGCAAGAGTACTGGAGTGGGTTGCCATTTTCTACTCCAGGAGATCTGCCCAACTCAGAGATCCCCAACCATTCTAGAATCTCTTAATTCCTAGGCCTGTGCTGCATCTTTGAGAGTTAGTTGGGGGAGGGGCAGGTTATGAAAACTCACATGCTTATTACAAGTTGTGAGAAAGAAACCTTCCTTTGACTTGTCCTAAATTTGCCTTTCCCAAGGGTAGGGCCCTTTCCCAAGAGTTGCCAGATTTAGCAAATAAAAATACAGATGCCAGTTTAAATTAGGATTACAGATAAATAACGACCTTTTTTTTGGTAAACGTAGGTCCCCAGCAATATTTCATGAAGAGCCATGAAATATTGGGGACATACTTACATTTAAAAAGTACCTGTTGTTTAAGATTAAAAATTTCCAGGGCCTCCTGGATTTAATCTGGCAACCCTACCTTTTGGTTAGCCCTTCATGATTGAGTGAACGTTCCTCATTTCTCAACCTGGATCTTTCCCAAAGCAAATCTTTTCACTCTGTCCTCAGGGGCAGTCTTTCTCCAGGTTTTCCAACAACTGGTTGACCTTTTGGATCCTCTGTTTCCATTTTTTGGAGACAGAGATGTGAGCTGTGTCCATAAATATTCAAAGTGTGGGGGAATCAAGGTGGAACCCAGCACTCTCATAAATGTTACATACTTTAATCCTCACAAAAATCCTGTGGGTTGAGTATGTTACTATCCCCATTTTACAGATGAGCAAGTAGAGGCTCCGAATAACTTGTCTAAATCACCCAGTGGGTAGGTGGATCAACAACTGGATCTTCCTGAATGAAAATCCAAGTCCTTTTCCCTAGCCTGGGGCAAGTAGCCCTGGGTGGGTCTCTGTAACTATTTCACCAAACCTCCTCCTCCATCCAGTGCTCACTTGGAATCTCCCGATCTCTGCGTTGAATCTCATCACTGAGGAATTCATCACCTGCAGGGAGTTCCCAGAAAGATTTGTTATTTACAACCCCGATTTCCCAAACCCCACATGGGAGGAATCGGTAGGGTACATCTGGGCTCTCCAGGACTGACTCAACTTCCTAATGACTGACACTTCCAAGTAGTGTTTCTCATTTAATTCTCAGAGGAGCCCTGAGAAGCTCAGATTTTTAGTCCCACTTTCAGGATGAGGAATTTGATCCGAGAGGTCAATTCCGTTGGTCTCCACAAAGCAAACTTGCTCTCAGCTTTCTCCTCTGCATCCTGTCTTGGCTGTTTCCTAAGAACTCTTCAAGGGAGAAGCCTTACTCTCACTAGCCCCATGCTGGACACATAGGAGGCATTTGATAAATACAAGTTCCTCATTGTTACTGGGCTCCCTGGGGTCGGAGAATGGAACGTCTCATTTGGAAGGGACGTTTGAGGGGTCCTTTGGTGGCATGAAAATCCTGGTACAAGGGAAAGGGTTGCTTTGTTCACCTTGGAGCTAAGCTCAGGGCCTATCAGTTGGCATTTCATAACATTCATTGAATGAACGAATAAATGGATGGATGGATGGATGGATGGATCGGGCGGGCGTCTGGCTGCTAGGGTGAAGAAGGTGGCAGAGATGCTGCCTTGGGGTCAGAAAGACCATCCGATGTGACTCTATCTCTACAGATGGGGCTGGAGGGGAGTGAAGAACTTTTCAGAATTGAGGTGGGACAAGAAAAGTGAACCCGTCTTGCCTGGCTCCTCACCTGGATTAAGATAATCTCATCGAAGAACTTCATAGGAGCCTCATAAAAATTCTGAAAGAAGATCTGAAGTAGAGAGAATGGGAGGGGGTGGGGATGGGAGTAGGAAACGTGTCTCCATCACATCCCCCAGGGACTGAGCAAGCCTGAAGCCTCCAACTAAGAGACTTCTGCCTTCGTTTGCCCATTCCGGTGACCTTCAGCTCCTTACCACCCACGTGTTCTGCTTGCAGAAGCAGAGACCCGCCAGGTTCTAAAGGATTTTTTATCCAGAAAAGCGTGGTGTAGGGGATCCCTGGAGGGCCTGGGAGCAGCTCAGAGCCCATCAAACTGCCCTGGGACGGAGATGAAAGTGTCCACCTCTCCCTAGATCGCCCTGTCTGTCCACCACACCCCCACTCCCTGGTGCAGCCAGAACCTCCTCCCCCCAGAGCAGACCTGGCCCTGTCACTCTGCTGCTTGAGTCCCTCCATGGCTCTCAAGTCCCATCCAAGATGAGGCCCCAGCACGTTTTGCAGGCTTACCTACAGCCAGCCCCCCATCCCAGCTCCACCCATGTCTAGTTTTGCCAACCAGCCCTACTGTTTCTTCCTTCCAGGTCTCTGAGAACACAATTCCTTTTTCCTGAATTATCTTTCTCCATCTTGTCCCTCTTCCCTTGGTAGACTCTTCCTTCAAGGTTTCAGGAGACTTTTCTGAGTCCTCTCCACCCTCTGTTCCCTGCCCCCACTGTGCTTCTCTTTTTTCTTTGGTGGTCTAATCACAAATTAATTCAGTGCCTATTTATGGAGTTCTTATTGCATCCATCATGATGCCAGGTTGGGAGGCCCCAGCGGCGGCAAAGTCAGCATTGTTGTTCAGTCGCTCAGTCGTGTCTGACTCTTTGTGACCCCATGGACAGCAGCACGCCAGGCTTCCCTGTCCCTCACCAACTCCCAGAGCTTGCTCAAACTCATCCATGGAGTCGGTGATGTCATCCTACCATCTCATCCTCTGCTGTCCCCTTCTCCTCCTGCTTTCAATCTTTCCCAGCATCACGGTCTTTTCTAATGAGTCAGTTCTTCACATCAGGTGGCCAAAGTATTGGAGCTTCAGCTTCAGCATCAGTCCTTCCAATGAATATTCAGGACTGATCTCCTTTAGGATTGACTGGTTTGATCCTCTTGCAATCCAAAGGATTCTCGAGAGTCTTCTCCAGCGCTATAGTTTGAAAGCATCAATTCTTCAGCGCTCAGCTTTCTTTATGGTCCAACTCTCATATCCGTACCTGACTACTAGAAAAACCATAGCTTTCAGCTATGCAAACCTTTGTCAGCAAAGTGATGCCTCTGCTTTTTAATACAGAGACATTGAAGTTGTCTAGGTTTGTCACAGCTCTTCTTCCAAGGAACAAGTGTCTTTTAATTTCATGGCTGTAGTCACCATCAGCAGTGATTTTGGAGCCCAAGAAAAGAAAGTCTGTCACTGCTTCCACTTTTCCCCCTTCTATTTGCCACGAAGTGATGGGGCCGGATTGCTATCACTTCTACATGGGGCCTGCACTTTCTGGTTGCATCAGCGGCCCTCCCAGATCTTTATCCCCCAGGCCCTGCCCCCCCAGATTCCTGTCTCCCCAGATCTCTGTCCCCTCACATCCCTGTCCACTGCAGTCTTGCCCCATCGTCATCACCTATGTGTCCACGTGCTATGCTCTCCGTGGTGTTTGACCATCTGTGCCCAGTTTTGTGGGACAAACAAATGAAAGCAGCAGAGTCGGGGAGCAAGCTTGCCATCCACCAGCAGGAAATGCCTAGCCCTCGGCCGGCCCCTTTGACCCAAGTACCCCATTCAGCTCCGAAGGGCATGGGCCACCCACCTCATTGAAGAAAGGGTTGTTCCCTATCTTGATCCGTGAGTGGTGCTGGTGGCCTCCGATGACCACCTTCACCACTGGCTTGATGTCGTTGCCCATCAGCTGCCGGGCTTCAAACACCTGCACTCGGACCTGCAGGGGAGAGACCAGGGGAAACTGACTTTGGGGGTCCAGGCTCCTATTTGTCAAGGGGGACTCTTCTCTGAAAGAACAATATGTTCTGGTAAGAAGCATCTACTGCCGATAGAAAGGGGCCCCAAAGCCCTGAGAAGGCTCTGGTTCCCTCTGTTTCTTCCTAAGGGAACTGTCACCTCTTCTTTGCCTTTTCATTTTGTGTGGACACAGGGTTTACTGAATGGGAGGGACTTGTTACAGAATAGGGTCGAACATTTCTCAGTTGCTGTTGTTCCGTTTTGTTTGTTTTGAATATTTATTTGACTGCACCAAGTCTCAGTTACGGCATGTGGGTCTAGTTCCCCGACCAGGGATTGAACCTGGGGCCCCTGCACAGGGAGTGCAGAGTCTCAGCCGCTAGACCACCAGGGAAGTCCCAGTATCTTGTCTTTTATACTTGTGATCTTTTTATAGAACTGAACACTTTATTTATTTTTATTTAATTATTTATTTGTTACCAGAGCTAAGGAAGTGTATTTCATTGTGATAAAAGCACCAGTTAATGACGAGGACATATAAAGATTATAAGCATTTTTGTTTATACCCTGATGACAGATCTTCACAATATATGAAGCAAAAGCTGATAGAGGTATAAAGAGAAAGAAGCAAAAACTCTTCTCTCTATTGATATAACAGGTAGGCAGAAAATCATCATTACATTAGAATAGCACCATCTATCAACTTGGCTTCCCCAGTGGCTCAGCGGTAAAGAACCCACCAGCCAAGGCAGGAGACTGGGTTCCATCCCTGGGTCGGGAAGATCCCCTGGAGAAGGAAATGGCAACCCACTCCAGGATTCTTGCCTGGAGAATCCCATGGACAGAGGAGGCTGGTGGGCTACAGTCCATGGAGTCGCAAAAGAATTGGACGTGACTTAGAGACTAAAGAACAACAACAATCAATCAACTTGACCTGATGGACATTTATAGACTATTTGATCCAGCAGTGGCAGAATGCAAATTATTCTTAAGTGTGCACAGAATATTTACCAAGAAACACCATATTCTGGTACATAAAACATGTTTCAATAAATTAAAAAATAATCATTCATGTTATGGTTTGCTTTTTTTTTTTTTTTTTTACCATAATGGTATTAATTTATTTTACTTTTTCAGTGTTTGTTGGAGAATAGTTGATTTACAATGCTGTGTTGGTAGGCACTGAACATTTTAAACTTCTCTGCAGTTGAATCTATGATCTGTGCTTCTTCTGCTCTCCTGAGACTCAGTGAAGGGCCTCACCTGGAAGTGCTGAGGCTTTGGGGACAGAGCCTTGTGCACTGTGGCGCTGGGAAACATCAGCTTCTGCTTGGCCACCTCTTGAGCTGTTATGGCCAGGAGGTCTTCATCGCCTGGGGAAACAGCCCAGGGTGGGCTCTCATGGGGGAGAGCAGGATACTTGGGGGCATGTCCCCCCTTTCATCGTTCTGTCCCCAGTGTCCCCAGTGCTAACTAAAATCACAGCCAAGAGGCCCTGGCAAGGGCACATGCCCTTCCAGAACCCTCCATGGTCCCCACATACCCTCGGTACCCCTGGCCTCACTGTACATGGGCGGGGCATGCTCTGGGGAACGGTCATCCTTGCCTCTCTCTGCAGCCCCTTGGAGGCTGAGTCTTATGTCTACGGTGACAAGTAGACATACTGGGGAGGTGTCTGGAGAGCTCACAATCCTATAGGCCTCAAGGCTTGGGTCTCCAAGATCCCCAAGAGCCCGTCCTGCTACAGTTGGAGAAGTGCAGGGCTCAGCCCCGTGGAAGTACATACCGATCTTCTCGATATCCTTGTAGGTCATAAGGGCTGCCTGTAAGGTGACAGTGCACTGCAAGGCAAAGGCAGGGAGCTGTAAGATCCTGCAATCCCCGGCAAGATCATGGCACTGGAACCTGGTCCATCCTGGCAGGACTCACACCCAGCCATCCTGGGTGGAGTGATGCTGACCACGGCACAGGGCCCCACCGGGGGGACTGTGCAGTCTGGGGTGTAGGCAGGTCATGAACTGATGGGGAGAGAGCAATGGGTCACTGCGGACGGGGCTGAAGAACAGAGGAGGCGCGCGGCAGTGGTGGTGACAGAACAGAATGCCGCAGGGTGGGGAGGAGAGAGAGGTGACTTGGGACCAGTCTAGAACCACTGATGCTAGCCCAACATCTCATGACACCTTGTGGGAACTCCAGCAAACACCCAATTGACCTCTTGCCTCCAAGCGCCCTCACTGCTCAGCCATCGTCAGAATTGACCCCTGAATGCCCTAAGTGCCCTAAACTATCAGAGTAAAGTCACAGCGTATCTGCGTAAACCCCGCAAGGCCCTTTCCTTCCGGCCTCTGGCCGCTGCCCAATCTCCGCTCTCCCACAGTCAGGCCTTCTCGGCCCCTCCCCCAGTGCAGGCAGCCCACCCTCCAGAACATGCCAGGCTGCCTTTTGTCCCTCCAGCCTCCACACAAGCACCTTATATTCCTGCCAGGGGCTGTCTTTCTTTCCTATCCATTGGGCAAACTCATGTGCTGCTGTGCTTAGTCGCTCCATCATGTCTGACTCTTTGCGACCACATGGACTACAGCCCACCAGGCTCCTCTGTCCATGGGGATTTCCCAGGCAAGAATATTGGAGTGGGTTGCCATGCCCACTTCCAGGGGATCTTCCCAACCCAGGGGCTGAACTTGTGTCTCCTGAATTTCAGGTGGATTCTTTACCATCTGAGCCACCACGGCTCTCCTTAAAAACCATCTATAGGGCTTCCCTGGTGGCTCAGTGGTTAAGAATCCTCCTGCCAATGCAGGAGACACAGGTTTGACCCCTGGTCCAGGAAGATCCCACATGCCGAGAAGCAACTAAGCCCGCGCGCCACAGTTATTGAGCCTGTGCTCCAGAGCCCGGGAGCAGCAACTACTGAAATGCCAGTGCCCTAGAGTTGGTGCTCTGCAACCACAGAAGCCATTGCAATGAGCAGCCTTCACACTGCAACCAGTAGCCCTTGCTACTCTCTAGTTGAGAAAAAGTAGAGAAAAGGCCTGCACAGCAACCAAGACCCAGAACAGCCAAAAATAAATAAATAAAACCACATAAAAAATTTTTTTTAATCTATAAAAGTGGAACTCTGACCTACACTCTGTAGCAATCAGCTCAGGAAACGAACCTGATACTTACAGTAACCAGCCCAGGAAGTCAGTTTGCTGTGAGTCGGACCTATAGAAAGTCAGACCACCAGCTCTAGCGACAAACAGCCAGGACTTGATTAATAACCGATGAATCCCTTAATTTTGTTCCCACTTTTAGCTCAGGGCCAACGGGAGAAAGCCAAATATATACCCCTAAGCAATCACATAGGGTGCTCAGCTTCTAGTTGGTCCACTTATAGCTCCCCTCACATCAACAGCCTCCCATCAGGACATACCTGAAGTCTTCCCTTTTTTCTACCATTGAGTTTTCTCATTCCTCTGCCTGGCTTTGCGTCTCTGTCAAATCCAAGTTGCTGACTCCCTCGTTATATCTGTTGTTGTTGTTTAGCCGTGAAGTCGTGCGACTCTTCTGTGACCCCATGGACTATAGCCCACCAGGCTCCTCTGTCCATGGGATTTCCCAGGCAAGAATACTGGAGCGGATTGCCATTTCTTTCTCTAGGGGATCTTCCTGACCCGGGGATCGAATCCGTGTCTCCTCCGTTGTAGGCAGATTCTTTACCACTAAGCCACCAGGGAAGCCCCTTGTTATATATTAATAGCAAGCTCTGAATAAATCGCATTTGCTTATTCTCATCTGGTTGGTCTTCATCACCTCCTCTGTAAAGCCTTTCATTTTCTCTCAAGTGAAATCATTCCTTCCCTCCTGACCTCAGTGAAGTAGCTTTACAGACCCCAGTACACATGTGCTGGAGTGCTTGCCATGTGAGTGACAACACATGTGGGCTTCGTTCAAGTTTGTATCCCAGACCTAGCACAGTTGCTGACACCTGCAGACAATTGGCTGAATACTGATCTCAATGGGTGGATGAAGGGTAGAGGTGAGTCGGTACATGGAGAGCGTCATGTAACTCGGGGAGATGATGACAAGTGTGATGGGTCCCCCAGGGTAGAAAATGTTCTCTTGGTTGGGGGGGGACACTGAGATACTGCTGCAGTGCATGGCCCAGCTTCATCAGCTGCCCCCCACTCCTTCAGCCACCCTCCCTGGGGCCTGACTCACCTCTGTGGGCATCATGGAATGGTTGAGCAGGGTTAGGTCATTTACAAAAAGGATCTTTCTTGGTTTTTTCACCAAGGGCTTGAGCAGTACTGTGGCCATGCCAATGAACCTGGGGAGACAGGGAGCAGGTGTGAGAGCCTGAGCCAGGTGTCCTTCTCAGTCTCAGGCATAGCTTTACCCCGGGGATGTCTTTTCCCTCCTTGAGGCTGTGCTGTCCAGACAGAAGAAGGATGCGGTGATGCGGAGCACCCACGAGAGGGCGCAGGACTCGCAACTCTCTGGGAACTGGCTTGGGGGCTTCCTTGCCAGTGGGCACCCTAGTTACTGGCTCTGCCATGCTGTGCTCAGCCCCTTTCCAGAAGCTCTGCTCCCACGCTCCTCTGGAACAGGACCTGTGCTAAGGAACAGCTGATTGGACCAGGAGGTGGGCATCTGACCAAAACTGGGCCAATCAAATTCTCTGTCCTAGGAATTTTGACCTGGGATGCCATAGCTCAGTCTCAGTAGGGCACTGGAATGGGGCTGTGATGAGAAACCAGTGTTGGGCAGAAAGAAACAGGTTTGAGATCCTGTGTGTTCAAAAGAGACAGAAAGCTCCTGAGTCCCCAGTTTCCTAATTCTGTTTGATCTATCTATAATCCTAGTCTTGATACCTTTTTTTTTTTTTTTTTGGTATTAGCTATCTAGAGTGGGTTCTAGTCCTTGCATCTGAGTGAGTTATGGATTAGAGACTGGAGACACAGCATCTGCTGTAGCTTTGGTCAGAGAATCAGGCTCCTCCTGCCTCTCTCTGGGGAAGCCTTACCTTTCCTTCTTCACTGAACCCATGTCTCGAAGGGTGATTTGCAGGAAAGAGTCCTTCTGCAGGGGGTGGTTCCAGAGGTGCCAGATGAGCGTCTAGGGGAGCCACGGAGAAGTCAGTACCCTCCCTCTACCCCGCCCCCTTCCCATCCTTCTAGGAAATGAGAAAAGATGCAGGTGAAGGTCTGGCACTGGGTTTCTCTTGAACTGAGGACTCCCCCTCAAGTCCAGTTTCCTAAGAGGAGGCATTTGTTACCTTCACCCAGGAACTGGGCATCCTCCCTGAGCTCCTAGAGCTTAGCTGCTATACTGGGAGCTTGTTAGTAGTTAAGGGGCTTGGGAATCAGGTGGTGGGACGAGGATGGATGGGAGATGAGAGGGGATCCTGCAGAGTGAGCCCTGTCTCTGGGAACATCAGGATGGCTGGTTGGACAAGCTGAGTCCCTCCCTAGGGTGAGGGAGGAAGCTCTGAGCAGCTGTGGTTGCAGTGGCCCTGAGACCCCACACAGCCTTCTCAGCACAGAGGCTGCTCACAGGGCAAGATGCTCCAGCCATGGGAAGGCTGAGGAGGCCCCTGTCCCCTCCCTAGACTTCTGAGCACAGTCAGTCTGGATCCAGCCTGAATGCTGGGCTTGTCATGGTCTCATCTGGGCTTGCCCTGATGTGTTTTACCTCATTCCACACGGGGTGATTGCCCTCCACCTCACGAGTTGTCCTCTTGACATCTGAAAAGACACCAAGGGGCCAGCATATGCTATAGGACATGTTTCAAAGTCTAGGTTCGAGTGAGCAAAGAGAGGTCAGACTCTCTAAGAAAACATACAGTCTACATTGGCAGATGTGATGTGGCACTGATTCTTTGTAACTTTGGAGTTTTCTAAATTTCTCACCTTTTGTTAAGAGTGACATCACCCCCATGTGACAGATAATGTTATGTGTTCATTTTCCTCCTGGGTACACAGTTCCCAGTCATCTCGCACCAGGGTGAGGCCGGATAACTCGTCCTGGCCAATGGAGTGTGGGAGCGATACTTAACTTCTGCCTGGATTGGCTCCCGAAGCTTCCCACGAGAGTGTCCACTCTCACCGTCTGCGGGCAGAGCGATGCCTGGTGGTGACTCTGCAGCCACCAGCAACAAGCAGCTGGTCCCCAATCTACTGTTTGGAGGAGTCATTCAGGATTGCTGCCTGATCTGTACCACCAACGTTAGACTTGGTTGTAAGCAAGAGGTGAACTTCTGCTGTGTTAAGGCACCGGGATTTAAGGGTTCCGTTGTTACTGTTGAGTAACAACCAACGGTAAAGCCAGTGTACCCTGAGACATCCTAAAACATCTCTAATGGGTTGAAAGGTCTTTATCCACTACAATTTGTCTTCTCCAGAAACATCTTTAACAAAGAACAGTCCATAGCCCTGCAAAGAACCCCTAAATTGGTAAATCTGAGATTCTTCCCAAGGAACGAATATGTGTGTGAGGGCATGGTAACCCACTCCAGTATTCTTGCCTGGAGAATTCCATGGACAGAAGAGCTTGGTAGCCTACAGTTCATGGGGTTGCAAAGAGTTGGACATGTAGCCATTCACCAGAAAAAATGAAGGCAGAGGAGTCATCTACTAAGTCATCTACTAAGAGAAATCATAGCAATAAGGATGATAAATTTGAAAGACCCAGATGATGTCTACCTCGCCTTTTGGTCACACGGCATCTTTTACATAGTAGGGCACCAATGGGTCTAGTTTACACTGGACACATGTTGCCTCTTGGGAGTCCTGGCTCTTACCTCTGAAGTACACGGACACGCAGGGTCTGGGTGGGGGGCTTAGGGGTGGGCTAATCTTGGCCGACTGCATGATAAGCCTCAGCATCTTCCCCACCTACTTCTCAATGTCCTTCTCAGGCGAAACTTCCTGCTTGGAGCACCTTGGTCTGGGGCTTCTCCTAAGGCTTATAGGGTGAGTAAGGTCTGTTGCTTGGCAACAGAGATGATGTCACAAAGGCCGGTGGTTCTTGATTCTGGAGAGGAATGAAGAGAATGGAAAGATGAAGAAGTCATAGGGCATGATGAAGCCAGTGGCTTCAGGTGACCAGGGCTGTAGAAACAAAATAGCTTGACTAAATTTCATTTCCCCTTCCCATTTTCTTTTCTCTCTCATTCTTACTGTTCTTCTAATTTCAAGATCAGGGAAAAGGGGAATACGTTCTCTTTATACAAGCAAGATATCTGGACTGAATCATTGCCAAAGTCACACTGTTTCCATAAGAAAATAGAGAAGGGAAGTGAGTTGAGAAAAGGAATAGGGAACTCAAAGATGATTTCAGTGATGTTTCAGAAGTCCTTCCTAATGTGGAAGCAAACATCGAGGCCTCCCTTTTTCTAAAGAGGACATGGGTTTAGATAATGAGTCTTTCTTTAACCAAACTAGCTTACTCATTAACAAATTCCTATGCCAGCCAGCTGGGTTTGTAAGGTTAAAGAAAACTCTCTAAGGAAAAATCTCACTGACAATATAATCTTGTGGTATCTTGCTTGCTCTCAAGGCCTCTCAGAATGAGAATGGAGCAGGTCATTGCTCTTGTTGTCCCTAAGCTTTTTCTACTTTAGGGTTGATCATTATATAACCTACATCTAACTACATCCAATAGTTAGCATGAAAAAAAATTTTTGTCAATTTATTTATTTGGCTGTGCCGGGTCTTAGTTGCAGCATGCGAACTTACTGACTTTTTTTGTTGTTTTTTGATGTGGACCATTTTTAAAGTCTTTATTGAATTTATTTTATGTTTCGGTTTTTTGGCCACAGGGTATGTGGGATCTTAGTTTCCTGATGGGGGATGGAACCTGCACCCCTTGCATTGGGAGTGGGGAGTCTTAGCCACTGGACCCCCAGGGAAGTCCCATTAGCATAAAAATTAATGAATGTTTTAAAAATGTGTATTAATTGATGAAACAATTTAGCACTAAGCTTACTACGCATTCTAAAACATGTATAACATTCAAAGAACAACAACAATTAAAAACAAACAAACTGGATGTGTCATTATGGTGCCAGGATTGCTTTTAGTCTTCCTGACAGTTTTTCTTGAAATCTAACAATGACACAATGCTTGTTGCTTTGTGAAAGATTTTCCAAACTAATCATGACACAAAAGCAAACCCGGTAAAGGAAGAGGTTGATAGATTTGATCACATAGAATTTAAGATTCTTGTATAGAAAAAAGACAAATATCAAGGTAGGGAACATCTGCAACAGTTCTTATAATTCAATAAGAAAAAGATGAATACTCCAGAGTGAAATGGGCAAAGTTTAGATTGCCCAAACAGATTTAAAAAAAAAAAAAAGATGCAAAAACAAATTCACCCTATTTACTAATTAGAGAAATGCAATGAGATACTATTTGTCATTTTGCCAAATTGGACTCAGAAGTCCCCTAAACAAGAAAAATATGTTAAAAAAAAAGTTCAAGCTCATTAATAAGCAAAGAAATACAATAAGATACCATTTATCACCTCCCCGATTGGCAAAGAATGAAAAAAAAAAAAGATTAACTTGGTGTGCTGAGGAAGGAAGAAGGGGCAGAGAAAACATATCAGTTCATACACTGTGCTGATCAGACATAAAGAGAAAAAAACAGCAGAATGTTAGAGCAAAGTAAGTGCCAGGGCAAGAGAATTAAGGGTGGTGAAAGATGAACCAAAGCCTGCCCTTTTCCTGTCATCCTAATAATATTAACCTCTCTATCTCTAGTATATTTAAATAACATCTCTTGAATTTTTCACTTTAAGAGATTATCTACCAAGTCAGTTCTTTTACATCATCTTTCACTCCTTTCCCATCTCCCAGCTTCTCTCTCCCAAACTTTCCAACTCATCACTTTTAGACTTTATCTACCCTGGAGGAGGGCATGGCAACCCACTCCAGTATTCCTGCCTGGAGAATTCCATAAACAGAGGAGCCTAGCGGGCTAACATACAGTCCATGGGGTCACAAAGACTCAGAAACAACTGACTTGCCAGGCAGGCACTGTTGTTTATCTGCATATTTAACTTATATGCAGAGTACACCATGAGAAACGCTGGACTGGATGAAGAAGCACAAGCTGGAATCAAGATTGCCGGGAGAAATATCAATAACCTCAGATATGCAGATGACACCACCCTTATGGCACAAAGTGAAGAAGAACTGAAGAGCTTCTTGATGAAAGTGAAAGAGGAGAGTGAAAAAGTTGGCTTAAAACTCAACATTCAGAAAACTAAGATCATGGCGTCTGGTCCCATCACTTTATGGCCAATAGACGGGGAAACAGTGACAGACTTTATTTTTTTAGGCTCCAAAATCATTGCAGATCACAATGACTGTAGCCGTGAAATTAAAAGATGCTTGCTTCCTGGAAGAAAAGTTATGACCAACCTAGACAGCATATTGAAAAGCAGAGACATTACTTTGCCAACAAAGGTCTGTCTAGTCAAAGCTATGGTTTTTCCAGTAATCATGTATGGATGTGAAAGTTGGACTATAAAGAAAGCTGAGCACTGAAGAATTGATGCTTTTGAACTGTGGTGTTGGAGAAGACTCTTGAGAGTCCCTTGGACAGCAAGGAGATCCAACCAGTCCATCCTAAAGGAAATCAGTCCTGAATATTCATTGGAAGGGCTGATGCTGAAGATGATAATCCAATACTTTGGCCACCTGAAGAACTGACTCATCTGAAAAGACCCTGATGCTGGGAAAGATTGAAGGTAGAGGAGAAGGGGATGACAGAGGATGAGATGGTTGGATGGCATCACCGACTCAATGGACATGAGCTTGAGTAAACTCCGGGAGTTGGTGATAGACAGGGAGGCCTGGTGTGCTGCAGTCCATGGGGTTGCAGAGTCGGACACGACTGAGCGACTGAACTGAACTGTTTATCACACACGATGACAGGTTTATTACACCTGCCTTTCCTGCAACCTATTTGCATTCATATCTCATTTGGGGGCTAAATCTATACTGTATTCAGTGTTTTCTTTTTATGATGATGCATCTTTTTCACCGGGCTTTCTGGTGGCACAGAGGTAAAGAATCTGCCTGCCAGTGCAGGAGACTCAAGAGAGGCAGGTTCAATCCCTGGGTGGGGAAGCTCCCCTGGAGTGGGGCATGGCAACTCACTCCAGTATTCTTGCCGGGAGTATTCCATGGACAGAGGAACCTGGCGGGCTACAGTCCATGGGGTTGCAAAGAGATGGACACCACTGAAGCAACGAAGTACAACCACGAAGTCTAATCTCTGCCTTGAGGGCAGCACTGCCCCGCTTTAACTTCTTAAGGGTAGGGCCATCTTGACACATCTTTGCAGAGACCAGCAAGCAGCACTCCACAAATTATTTATTTTTAATAGTTTTTTTTTTTTTTTTAGAGCAGTTTTAGGCTCAGAGCAACTTTTAATTTTTACATGTATTTTTATTGTGGCTGTTTCTTGAGTAAATTCTTTTTTTTTTTTTTTTTTTAATTTAAGTATTGTTGCTTTACAGTATTGTGTTAGTTTCAGGCATGCAGCATAAGGAGTAAATTCCTAAGGAACACAACCTGGTAGGTAAGGGATGAGCTTTGTGGAGTGGAAAGTAGGTTGTCCTGCCTCCCAGCCCTGGCCAGGCAACCTACAAAACAACAGTGGGGGACAGCGAGAATAGGGGCCGCAGGAGCCAGCCTCCTCCCTCACCCTCACTTTCCCTGCTGAAGATGCAAGAACCAATGCTCCGGACCCTGTGCTGTCTGCAGGCAAGGCCTGCATGCGTTCTCAATTCAGTTCAGTTCAGTAGCTCAGTCGTGCGATCCCATGAACTGCAGCACATCAGCCTTCCCTGTCCATTACCAACTCCTGGAGCTTACTCAAACGCATGTCCACTGAGTCTGTGATGCCATACAACCATCTCCTCCTCTGTCCTCCCCTTCTCCTCCTGATTGGCTAGTTGGATCCCCCTGCAGTCTAAGGGACTCTCAAGAGTCTTCTCCAGCACCACAGTCCAAAAGCATCAATTCTTCGGTGCTCAGCCTCCTTTATAGTCCAACTCTCATGTCCATACATGGCTACTCCAAAAACATAACTTTGATTAGACAGACCTTTGTTGGCAAAGTAATGTCTCTGCTTTTTAATAAACTATCTAGGTTGGTCATAACTTTTCTTCCAAGGAGCAAGCATCTTTTAATTTCATGGCTACAGTCACCATCTGCAGTGATTTGGGAGCCCAACAAAAAGTCTCTCACTGTTTCCATTGTTTCCCCATCTATTGGCCATGAAGTGATGGGACCACATGCCATGATCTTAGTTTTCTGAACGTTGAGTTTTAAGCCAACATTTTCACTCTCCTCTTTCACTTTCATCAAGAGGCTCTTTAGTTCTTCTTTCTGCCATAAGGGTGGTGTCATCTGCATATTTGAGGTTATTGATAATTCTCCCGGCAGTCTTGATTCCAGCTTGTGCTTCATCCAGCCCAGCATTTTGCATGATGTACTCTCATATAAGTTAAGTAAGTAGGGTGACAACATATAGCCTTGACATACTCCTTTCCTGATTTGGAACCAGTCTGTTGTTCCATGTCCAGTTCTAACTGTTGCTTCTTGATCTGAATACAGATTTCTCAGGAGGGAGGTAAGGTGGTCTGGTAATTCCCATCTTTTGAAGAATTTCCCACAGTTTGTTGTGATCCACACAGTCAAAGGCTTGGCATAGTCAATAAAGCAGAAGTAGAGGTTCCCTTGGAGAAGGCAATGGCAACCAACTCCAGTACTCTTGCCTGGAAAATCCCATGGAGGGAGAAGCCTGGAAGGCTGCAGTCCATGGGATCGCTGAGGGTTGGACACGACTTAGTGACTTCATTTTCACTTTTCACTTTCATGCATTGGAGAAGGAAATGGCAACCCATTCCAGTGTTCTTGCCTGGAGAATCCCAGGGACGGGGGAGCCTGGTGGGCTGCCGTCTATGGGGTCACACAGGGTCGGACACGACTGAAGTGACTTAGCAGCAGCAGCAGCAGCAGCAGAGGTTCCCTTGGAGAAGGCAATGGCAACCCACTCCAGTACTCTTGCCTGGAAAATCCCATGGGCGTTGGAGCCTGGTGGGTTGCAGTCCATGGGGTTGCGAAGAGTCGGACACGACTCAGCGACTTCACTTTCACTTTTCACTTTCATGCATTGGAGAAGGAAATGGCAACCCACTCCAGTGTTCTTGCCTGGAGAATCCCAGGGACGGGGGAGCCTGGTGGGCTGCCGTTTATGGGGTCGCACAGAGTCTGACACTACTGAAACGACTTAGAAGCAGCAGCAGCAGAGGTTCCCTTGCAGCTGCATCGTTTCCGGGTTTTGCGGCTCACCGCCCCTCCCTTCCCAGCTGGAATCCACTTCCGCGTTTTTCTCTGTGCCCTGGGCGCCAGGGCGTGGAGGCGGTAGCGCGCACGCGCACAGGGATCCGGCCCGGGCCGAGCGCGCGGCCGGACGATTGCGGGTGAGGGAGAGTCGGCCCTGGCCGGGATGGCGGGCCTGAGGGGTCGTGGTCCGGGTCGGAGCGGGCAGGGGGTCTCGGCTAGGATCTCCCGGCTCCCGGGGCATGCGGGGGCCGGGCGCTAGAGCCCGGGTCCTGGCGATCTGGGTCGGACGATCGTGTAGGGCCGGGGGCGGGCTCGGGCCGCCGTGACGCGGGCGCTCAGCCGGGCCGGGGCGGGCGGGAGGCGGGTGCGAGGCGGCTCCTCGTCGCGAACTCTCGGTGACCTTGGCCAAGTCACTCCATCCCCTTGAGCCGGCGCCTGCGTCTGTGAAGTGCGAATTATGAGCTCTGCCTGCCTGCTGGAGCGGTTTTGAGGCTCGGGGGCGGGTCCCCAGAGGGTACCTGGGGTAGAGGGCGGTTCCCCGGGGACCACCCGGGCCTTGGGTGAGGGAGAGGGGCCTTCCCGGCGTAGCATTTTGTTACAGGCTTTGGGGAGGACCGCTCATCTGTAGATTTTTAAAACTCCAGAGCATTATGAAGTAGTTACAAAACTTGTTTAACACAAAGAAGAGAGGTCAGGGCTTCCCCGAGGCCCACGTTGCGCAACTGTTTGAGCAATGCTCACGCTCCGGCTCAGTGAGAATGGTTCGCAGCCGTCAAGACCCTTAGCTGTGGAATTAGTACTATTTGTGATTCCTCTTGTTTGGCAAAACCCGTTGCGCCCACCTGGGAAATTGTGGCGCTGGCCAAGCAAGTGTGGTATCTGTCCACGTGAGGCAGTCCTCCAGCTTCCCAATGGGCCGAATTGTAGAGACTGAGGATGAAGGGGCGCCATAGCCATTTTGGGTGGTGGAGTGGGATCCCAGGAACCCTCCCGATGCGGGCAAGGGTCTGCAGTGTGACAGATACTATGTAATTATATAATACTCAACTGCCAATGGTAGAAAGTCACTAAAATAAGAAGCCTATTAAGATGTTCTAGGTTGGAAGAAATTCAGAGCATTTGAATTGACTTGAGCTGAAACTTTTCACCGCAGGTGACTAGCATGCAGATAACCATTCTCTGACCTGCTGCCCCTCTTCTGACATGGCCCACCGCGGTGGGGAGAGGGACTTCCAGACTTCAGCGCGGCGCATGGGCACCTCTTTGCTCTTCCAGCTCTCGGTGCATGAGCGGGAACTGGACCTGGTGTTTCTGGATCACAGCTATGCTAAGCCGTGGAGTGCCCACCCGGATGCCAGTAGTGCCCGCCCCACCCGCATGCTCTTTGTTACTCCTCGGAGGCAGCACGAAAGTACCATGTGAGTTTGGCCTTCTCTCCTATGGGCTGCGGTCACCCTAACTGGGCAGTAATCAGTTGGGGATTAAAGTGGATTTTATTGTGGGAGATTAGGGGTGGGGTGGGATGTTTAATTCAGCATCCTTCTTAACCATCCTGAGGATGTCAGGCCTCTTGATGAACATCTGGATTCAAGACATCTAATGAGTTAGGAAGGCAGGATGTTCAAAGGAAAGCAAACAGCTGATTGCATTTAGGATAAGAGGACTTGTGTGGAAAGAGGAATTGAAGATGATTATTTAAACGGAAGAAAAAGATGGAAGAGTTGACTTTTAAAAATTGTCACATAGGATTAGACTCATTCCTAAAATAGCCCAGTGTTCTGGCTCCAACACTGGCCTTTTTATGGTAATTTGTGTTTTTTTCCCCCTCCATTCACCTGCAAAGCTTAGGAGCACATGCCCAAGACTTTTCTTTCCCTCTTGTTATGGAACTGTCACCATGGGTTGATCTTAATCCTTCTTAGATCTGGTTATATTTTCAGCTCGCCTACATAATAGGGTCAGGAATTTTTTCATAAACTTACCATGTAATATGTGGTACAGTTACATTTGGCCTGTGCAAACTTGTTTAGCAATTCGTTTGAGCTTTAAGGCATTCTGATTACCTTGGAACACAAGATGTTTCAAGATTTAGTGATATATTCTATTTTGATGATAAAATCACGCCCTTAATAATTTTATAAACTTTTTTGGGGAGGAGTTTGTTTTTGTTTGTCTCAATCTGACCTCTAGCACAGGTTTTAGGTTTGCTGGAAAACAGAGATCTTGTGCTTTGCTTCTTTTGATCCACCAGTGAGGGTTAATGAGCTAGAAGTGCCATGACATGTGTGTTTAACACATGTAGAATAGTGGTGGTTTTTATTTCATTTCCCAGCGAGAGCCTCATTTTGTTGACCTATTTTGTATGTACAGGTCGCAGGATCTGTAATTTTAGAGAATAATTGAGCATAATCCTGATGCTTCTGATCAAGGGCATCACTGAAGAGCTCTTTTAAATAGAATTGCAAGTCTCTCTCTTAGTTATGTAATAGCTTCTTGCAAACATTGAAACTCCTGTATTTAAATCTCATGATTATTTTCTTAAAGTGAGATTTTGTGGACTTGGTCATTTCAGTACTCAGAAAATTACTTCCTCTTACAGACTAGCTCCATATATGGGCCCTGTAAGTGGGAGTTTGGTGTATTTTAGGAGCTCTTTTTAGGCCACTGGATCTGGAAGGTGGTTGCAATGGGGTTGTAAGTGGGAGCTAGGGGAGAAGCTGGCAGGGGCTACCTCATGTAGGAATTTGATTCTCAGAGTTGGTGAGAAGTCATTGAAGGATTTTAAGCTAGAGATTGAGTTTATATTTAAAAAGATCACTTTGAATTTTTGTTGAATAGATGATAGTGCTGAAGTGGAATAGATAAGACCTGGCTAGGAGACCATTGCAGAGTGGTCAGGGTCAGAGATCATGAGCCTTGATGGGACAGGCATATTACAAGTGGGGAAAAAGGGATGGCCTTGAGGTGTATTTCTTGGGTAGATCCAACATGACCTGCTGTATTGAGTTGGCAAGAGTGGCCAGGATTAAGGGGAAAGGAAGAGAGGATGATTCTCATGTTTCTGGCTCAGTAGTGCCATTAGTTGGGAGGGACCCCGAGAATATAGGGTTGGAATTGTGACACCAGGACTTCTTTTTCAGGCATACATCTAAGTACCTTGCCCAAAGTCTGGTCCACAAAAGATAATCAGCTCTTTCACCCACCACCAAATCCAGCTGTACATTATTTCACTTCATTTTATAGTGGTATAATTATTCTAGCCATTGGGAATGTATATAGTAGCATCAAAAAGTTAAAGTGACATTTGCTAGATCGCCAGTAGACCGGTGTGATTGACATCATATTTTGGGTGACAGAGTTATTGGACTGAAAAACACAGCACTAGGATTTCATTAACATTTTATTTATTTTTTTCATTAATGTTTTAAAATACAAAAGATCTTTCTTTCAGGTATCCACTTGTGTTTGTTTCTGTTGTGGGCTCCTTACAGAGTGAGTAAGCTGAGGTGTCTGTCTGCGTTGCCAGCGATCTGTCTTAGACAGTCATGGGCTTTTACAGCATATCATTAGCTATCAGTTGACTTGGTAAGGAAAGGAAAATTTGTATAAATAATTTAGAACTTTAGACCAACGTTGCCTGATAGACTCTCTGTAGTAACAGAAATGTTCTGTACCTGCTTCCTCTAATATGGTAGCCTTAGGTAGACATTTTTTTTTTTTTCCCTTGGAGAGAAAAAGAAATGCAAAAAGGCAAAATGGTTGTCTGAGGAGGCCTTACAAATAGCTGTGAAAAGAAGAGAAGCGAAAGGCAAAGGAGAAAAGGAAAGATATACTGATTTGAATGCAGAGTTCCAGAGAATAGCAAGAGGAGATAAGAACGCCTTCCTCAGTAATCAATGCAAAGAAATAGAGGAGAACAATAGAATGGGAAAAGACTAGAAATCTCTTCAAGAAAATTAGAAATACGAAGAGAACATTTCACGCAAAGATGGGCACAGTAAAGGACAGAAATGGTATGGACCTAACAGAAGCAGAAGATATCAAGAAGAGGTGGAAAGAATACATAGAAGAACTGTACAAAAAAGATCTTCATGACCCAGGTATCATGATGGTGTGATCACTCACCTAGAGCCAGACATCCTGGAATGTGAAGTCAAGTGGGCCTTAGGAAGCATCACTACGAACAGAGCTAGTGGAGGTGATGGAATTCCAACTGAACTCTTTCAAATCCGAAAAGATGATGCTTTGAAAGTGCTGCACTCAATATGCCAGCAAATTTGGAAAACTCAGCAGTGGCCACAGGACTGGAAAAGGTCAGTTTTCATTCCAATCCCAAAGAAAGGCAATGCCCAAGAATGCTCAAACTACCGCACAGTTGCACTCATCTCACACACTAGCAAAGTAATGCTCAAAATTCTCCAAGCCAGGCTTCAACAGTACATGAACTGTGAACTTCAGATGTTCAAGCTGGATTCAGAAAAGACAGAGGAACCAGAGATCAAATTGCAAGCATCCATTGGATCATCGAAAAAGCAAGAGAGTTCCAGAGAAACATCTGCTGCTGCTTTATTGACTATGCCAAAGCCTTGTGAGCCTTTGGATCACAACAAACTGGAAAATTTTTAAGGAGATGGGAATACCAGACCACCTGATCTGCTTCCTGAAAAACCTGTATGCAGGTCAAGAAGCAACAGTTAGAACTGAACATGGAACAACAGACTGGTTCCAAATCAGGAAAGGAGTATGTCAAGGCTGTATGTTGTCACCCTACTTATTTAACTTACATGCAGAGTACATCATGAGAAATGCTGGGCTGGATGAAGCACAAGCTGGAATCAAGATTGCTGGGAGAAATATCAATAACCTCAAATATGCAGATGACACCACCCTTATGGCAGAAAGCGAAGAACTAAAGAGCCTCTTGATGAAAGTGAAAGAGGAGAGTGAAAATGTTGGCTTAAAACTCAACATTCAGAAAACTAAGATCATGGCATGTGGTCCCATCACTTCATGGCCAATAGATGGGGAAACAGTGGAAACAGTGAGAAACTTTATTTTCTTGGGCTCCAGTGTCACTGCAGATCATGGTGACTGTAGCCATGAAATTAAAAGATGCTTGCTCCTTGGAAGAAAAGTTATGACCAACCTAGATAGTTTATTAAAAAGCAGAGACATTACTTTGCCAACAAAGGTCTGTCTAATCAAAGTTATGGTTTTTCCACTAGTCATGTGTGGATGTGAAAGTTGGAATATAAAGTAAGCTGAGCACCGAAGAATTGATGCTTTTGGACTGTGGTGTTGGAGAAGACTCTTCAGAGTCCCTTGGACTGCACTAAGATCCAACTAGTCAATCCTAAAGGAAATCAGTCCTGAATATTCATTGGAGGGACTGATGCTGAAGCTGAAGCTCCATTACGTTGGCCATCTGATGCAAAGAACCGACTCATTTGAAAAGACTCTCATGCTGGGAAAGATTGAAGGCAGAGGAGAAGGGGATGACAGAGGATGAGATGGTTGGATGGCATCACCAACTCAGTGGACATTAGTTTGCATCAACTCCAGGAGTTGGTGATGGACAGGGAGGCCTGGTGTGCTATAGTCCATGGGGTTGCAAAGAGTCGGACACGACTTAGTAACTGAACTGAACTGAGGCAGACATGTCTGTTGAGCTCTTGAAATATGGCTTGTGTGACTGAGGAAATGAATTTTTTATTTTATTTGTTAGTAAGTTAAACATTTGCATGTGGCTTATAGCTACCTTATTGAAAAGCACCTTTAGGCAATCAACTGTATGCTTATGGAATATACTTGTCTTTTAAAAAAATAACTCTTTGTCAGTTTTACATAAGCTCATTTAAAACAACTTTGTGTTTCCCCTTCATATACCAGCATGTCACAGAGATCTAGATACATGTGGGAAAGGTAACTTTGGATCATAGTTTTCTGTGGACATAGTGTGCTTATGCATACTTTAAAGCTGATTAAGGACTTTTCGGGTGGTCCAGTGGTTAAGACTCTACCCTCCCAGTGCAGGGGCCACAAGTTCTATCCCTGGCAAGGAGTTAAGATCCCACAAGCTGCTTGGTGCAGCCAAAAAAAATAAATAGATAAAAAGCTGATTATATTGAGACAGTTTTGGCAATGGGACAATCATTAAATACTCATGTTGTTTGAAATATGTGTGGCTGGTCCTATTTCCTCATTTTTACAGTGAATCAGATGTCCCAATAGACGTGGAGACAGTCATATCCACCCCTGTGCCGCTCTACGACAATCAGAAGGCACGCAGTGTGATGAATGAGTGTGAACGGCACGTCATCTTCGCCAGGACCGATGCGGATGCCCCTCCCCCGCCAGAGGACTGGGAGGAGCATGTCAACAGGTAGGTTGCTTCTGAGAGGACTGGGCACTGCAGGGTTCATGGTCAGTGCATTGTGAATATCTTACATCGTTGTCATTGAAACATATTTTTAGGAGTTTATTTCATTTGCAGCCATAGGAGTCAGAATGTTCTCCTGTCTTTGTAACTCTCAGCTCATTCTGCAGTGGGCTCCCTGGGAGGAGAGCTTGTGTGTCCGCCATCTTTGCATCCCTGACACCTCGGACATTGCCTGGCACATAGTAGGCAAGTAGTAAGTGTTAACTGAATGTATAAATGAGTCAAATTTGATAGGTGTGACTTGCTCTGTAGTGTATATAGTACACGTTATGATACGGGAGTTAGCCAGACCACCAAAAAAAATTAAATGTCCGTTTGTATGATACTGTGCTTATAGTGTCTATAACTAGGATACTGTGCTTATAGTGTCTATAACTAGGACAGTGAAAATGTTTTGGAGTCATATGAAAGGCTAATAGATGTTTGACTTGAGTGACTTTTAAAGATAGATTTGTAGTCTGTGGTTTTGGGGGAGCACCTCAGCCTGTTTTCATGAGTTTGCTGGCTGGTTTTGCTCTCTCATATCCTACTCACCCAGGGACTCAGCATTCCTCTTTAGGTCATTTCGTTGTTGTTTGCTTGGCAAACATTTATTTATCTTGTATTTGTTGCATAAAACTTTATGAAAGTAAAATTTACGTAGCATACAATTCACTTATATAATATGTACAACCAGTGATTTTTAGTATATTCATCACTGCAGTCAATTTGATGAACGTTTTCCTCACCCTCAAAAGAAACTCCTTACCCATTAACGGTCAATTCCCATTTCCTCCCAACCCCTCCAACCCCTGGCAACCACAGTCTACTTTTTGTCTCTCTAAACTTAACCTTTTCGAAACATTTCATAGAATCATACAGAACATGGTCTTCTGTGACTGGATTCTTTCACATAGCATAATGTTTTCAGGATTCATCCATGTTGAAGCATGTGTCAGTAGTTCATTTCTTTATAATGAACTTTATTCCTTTATAATATTATTCATCCTGAATAATATTCACAGTACGGAAGTGCCGCCTTTTGTTTATCCATTGATCTGTCGATGGATATTTGGGTTGCTAATGCTTTTTTGGCTACTGTATATGAATAATGTCACTATGAATATTCATTTACTTTTTTTGTGTGGACATACATTTTCATTTCTCTTGAATATATACCTAAGAGTGGAATTGCTGTGTCGTATGATACTCTGAGGAATCTTCAGGTTCTTCTCCAAAAGGACTGCATCATTTTGCATTCCCACCGGCAGCGTATGAGGGTTCCAGTTTCTGCACATCTTTGCCAACATTTGTTTTTCATCTGTCTTTTTCTTCTTAGGACCATTCTAGCGAGTGTGAAATGACATCTCATTGTGGTTTTAATTTACATTTCCCTCATGGCTCTCTCTGTATGTATTTATCTCCTAAGGGAATGTTAAGGTCTTTACATCAGAAGTTGGAAAGTAGTAAACTTGTCATAATGTTGGAGGGTTCTTACTTAATGGAGGAAAAAGAAGTAATTTGGTAGGAAGAAGGGCAGGAAATTTCGAGGCTCGTTGGAATGGTTCATGAGTTTGGTTGGAAGCAGGGAATGAGCTTGAGCTGGTGTGCTTGTGTGATCAGGTGGTGGCTGGTGAAGGTGGAGCGGTTCTGCACCCTGGTTGAAGATCTCGTGGAGAGGTTCTTCGGGGTCTTGAATTGGAATTAGTCTTGTGCCCTAAGAAGGGGAAATGGTCTCTAGAGCTTCAGATAAAGAGGAAAATCGATGTGAATGAAGATCAACTACTAGAATATTGCTGGGGTCAATGAGTTCAGCAAAATTGTTTATCACCATTGTTATAGTTAATAACCCTGAAGATACTGACAATGGTGGTAACGAAAAAGAACTCACAGTTGTCGAGCGCTTTCTAGGTGCCAGGCATTGTACCAAGTGCTTCACATGCGTTATCTCTTTTAAACCTCACAACTCCCCTAGGCATATCCCTTCTTTATCTGTATTTTAAAAATGAAGAAGCTAAACTCAGTAAGTTGAAGAAACCTTAGGAAGTCGTGGAGCAGGGGTTTGTTCAGAGCACGCCGTCTGACTCTGGAGCCCAGTGCTGTCAGCTGCTGTACCTTTTCTTTAAGGGCAGTGGAAAGAGCCCAGTGATGGCTGCACAAGGTGACTTCACACAGATATGTGTCCCCATTGTGTTATTGGTTGCCTTGTCCTCAGTCTGCAGTTTCAGAAACTGCATAGCAGAATTGCATGAATTTTTCTATCGGTTCACCCTTGGTCATGGGCAAAGGGTTTTGGGTGCACTCGTCATGCTTACCAAAGTCATCAGAGACTTAATAATATGCGTGAATGCAAGTTTCTTAATTTATAAGGAGAAATACAGCTGCAGGGCAGACGAGATACTGGGGCAGCCTGGCCCAGAGCCCTGATGCTCAGTGGGAGAGTCTGGGAAGCTGTTCTCTTCCAGAAGTGGGTGGCTAGTAGACCATCTGCACAGGGGGTGCCCTCCTCCAACACGGTAGCTGGATGACAGGGAGGCCAAGGCACACCTTCACCTGCCCAGTCCTACAGAAAAACACTGACAGGCTCTACGCTTTGGCTCCTCTTTCTCCATGTGGACCTCCATACCTGTGTTATGCCATTGCCACAGATTGATATGATTAATTAGTGCTCAGTTTATCTCAGATTATTTGTTTTTTAGTGTCTGATGAGATTTTGGAGGCGTCCTTCTCTCATTAGCAACAGGCTTACATCTTCAGGTACGTCACTATTGCACACAGCTGATTTTATTATTTGATGATACTTACTGGCTTCAGTCTCAGAGGTCACCATTCTTATGACCTTGTCCCCAAATTCTGGATCTGTAGCCTGTTTGAAGGTTGTGGTTAGTTCTCTCTGCTCTGATTATAATTATCTGTTGCCATTCTTTCACTTGATTTTATTGTTAAATTGCTGCTTCTTTTCTTCCGTGTATAAAATCATGTAAAATTACAGTTTGCTACATCAAGAACTCATATAGGACAGATCCCTAGAAATGTATTTTTCCTCAGAGAGATGACTGATCTCTCTATCAGGGAGTCAGAAACGTACTTTTCTTTTTTAGTGCCCCATTTTGCCCTCCTGAATTATTTCAGTAGCAGATAGCTTCAGATCACTTCTTTTTTTTTTTTTTGTCTGAGCCACGCAACATCAGGATCTTACTTCCCCAACCAGGGATCAAGCTCATGCCCCCTGCACTGGGAGCACAGAGTCCTAACTACTGGACCACCAGGGAAGTCCCCAGATAACTTGCGATATTTAGAAAATGCATCCCCCCACCCCAGCTGACTCTTGGGTTCTCTAGGAATGCCTGATATTCCATGAAACATGATTTTAAATATCCCTTTCTTCTTGATTTAATTGTCTAGATCAGGGGTTGGCAAACTATGGCCTGTGCGCCAAATCCAGCCCATTGCTTGTTTTTCTATGACCCATGAGCTAAGAATGGATTTTACATTTTGAATGATTGAAAAAAAATCAAAAGAAGACACAAGAAATTCAAAATTCAGGGTACATAAACACAGTGTTATTGGAACACAGTCACGCCCACTCATTTAGGTATTGTCTGTGGCTGCTTTTGCACTACAATTGTGGACTGAAATAGTTGTGACGGAAACTCTAAAATATTTAGTATCCAGTCCACTATATAGAAAAAGTCTGCTGACTCCTGGTCTAGATTTGTGTCTGCATGCCAAAATCGTGTGACTTGGTGAACTTTTGAAAATTAATATATATTTGCAGGTATGGTGATGTTTCCCAAAGAAGTTGGACCAGCTTTTTTCCCCCAGATGTTTGTCAGATATCAAGTTTAATTAGATGCACAGCTTTTCAGACATGTAACAAAATACTCCTGACATATGGTACTTCAGGGCCTTGCTCAAATGGATTCAAGGACATTGCCAGCATTTCAGTAAAAGCATCTAGTGTCCTGCGATAGCAGATTGTCTATCTTAGAAATCAGAACTTCTGAATTCAATTAAAAAATATTCTCCTTTTCTGAATTTGCTCTAATTGTATCTCTCAGTATTGTATGTATAATATCTATGTGTTAATCTCAGACAGATGTTTGAAATTTTGATTCAAGACCTTTGAGTTGTTTATTTTCCCTCCCTCTTTCCCCATCATTCCTCTTCCTTTCTCCTGGTGTTTAAGCAAAGAATTTTATGATCTGAAAAAGTAAGTGTGACCTTTTTCTTCTCTCTGATGTTCTTTGTTTCTCTCTGCTTGACTTCTGGTTAAAAAAAAACTCTTTAGACATTTTAATATTGAATTAGTGTCAGAGAAAGAATTATCTTTGAAAATATCAGGCTCTTCTAGGACTGGTGTGACTTTGGCTGCTTTGGATAAGAGAAGCCAGAAATCAGAATGTCATTCGGTTTCAGTGGGAGTGTGGAGAACATAAAATTGTCTGATCTCATCTAAGCAATGGAGAGAAGACATTTTTGTACCCATGAAAATTGAATAGGTTTAGATGGGGGAGTGTATTGACTCACCACAGTTCCCATCAGCTGTTTGACTGTTTAGACTTGTATCTAAAATTCTGTCTCCTGTTTTTAAATTTTTCCTTAATTATATCTTTTGCATACTCTTAATCTTCGGTTAGATCATTTTTTTCTGCCCATTTAATTTTCTAGCCTCCCACGAAGCTCACAAAATACAGAGAATATGTTTCAGTTCTTGGAATCACTTTGTTATATATCCAGCAACTAAGTTCAATCCTAAGAACTTTTTCTGGGGGTTTTAGACTTGTGGTTTTTCAATTTAATTTCAGCTGTCAGTGGTGTATGGTAGTAATTTCTAAATAGCTTTCTAGTCCCCCTCCCATTTTTGTTCACATCATTTTCCTTGCTCCCATCATTTTGGGTTTCAGAATAAATACAGGGTAAGAAAAACAAATAGAGAAAACATCCTGTTGTATGATAAAGAACAAGATAATTTTGGAAATGCTGTCGGTACCTCGTAAGTAAAAATTATATACACCTCATTCTCTTTCCTTGGGATTAGGGTTTGCAACCTGATTGATAGGCTTTGAGAAAGCTCAAGAGATCATTGAACATAAAGAAATTGTATTCGTTGTTTAACCTGTTTGATTATCACTGAGCAGCATTGCTGGGGTTAAGGGCTCAGTCGCTCTGTCTTGTCTGACTCTTTTGTGACCCCGTGGACTGTACCTGCCGGGCTGCTCTGTCCGTGGGATTTTCCAGGCAAGAATACTGGAGTGGGGTGCCATGAGCACCTCCAGGGGTAAGGCTGCAGTGTAACACTGCTTTCAAGGTTTTACAGGTGCTTTTACATATTATTCACACAGAACGGGAAGTTCTAAAATTCTAAAATTTTAACACGGGTCTTTCATTTCCACTTCAAGAGATTTATCCTGCAGAGAGATTTGCATGACCATGTGAAGATGCAGAGAGATATGTATATGAGTGTACTGGGGAGAGGTGGGGTTGTCACTGTGACTGTTTATATTAGTAATAAAAGGGACAGAACCTCAGTGCCCACCAGTAGGGTAGAACCAGTCATTAAAAGCAAGGAAGTTTATTAATAAGGAAGTATCCTTGTATCTCCAGAGAGCTTTTTATAGCTACTTGTGGACATCCTTTGTCTCCTCCGACCACCACCAAAACCCAGGCCCAGCAAAGAATCACTATGCATAAGAGAAGTGCTACTCATGTTAGTGTGTAATACATTTAAATAATGTAAAGGAAGATAAGATTATGAGCCAGCGGACCGGTGATGCTAGTTCACACAAGCCTTCCTGGTCCCAAGGTATCCTGAGCCCCAGCCTTGAGTAAAAGCTTCTACTCCCCCATCTTCCAAGTCCAGAATCTCTCTGAATATCAAACCACAGCAAAAACTGGCTAGATATTGATGAAGTACCAGAAGTTAAGCCAGGAGAGCTGTGGGAAGATAAGAAAACGTCAAGAAACCTGAGATGGCTGCTGGAACCCCACAAGAGGTTATGAAAGGATGAGTGGCTTTGGAGGTTGAGACGGGCGTTAGCTGTGGCAACAAAAGCTACTAAAGACAGAGGGCACTTCTGAAGAGAAAGTTCTGTGACCGTGGACTTGGGCTGCTGTCATAGAACTTTTACTCCCATCAGTAATCGTAGCCTGAGTTTTATAGATAATCTTGTCCATCTCTTTTGCAGTCAAGGAGACTAAAGGTACACAGCCAGCTCCTGGCTCATAGCTAGTGTTTTCCTGGACTTTGTGACTGTGGTAAGTTGTAAAACTGGAGACGTAACGTGGTAGATGGAGATTGTATTTTATAGAAGGAAAGGAAGTTGGGCTGTTATTTCCTCCTTTCTGGAGGGTATTTACTCTTTTCAAGGATAGTGAGATGATGGTTGAAGTTGGAAGCAATGTTCTTGTGGTCCAGGCACCCTGATCTGGTGAAGGGCTCTATGTACAGTTGCCCCACATGATGTATCAGTGTTGCGCTGCTCCTCAGGACCTGGGCACCTCCTGTGGTAGGGAGTGCGAGGGTTTAAATTTGTTCTCCGCTGTTCACAGGGTTTAGAGTGCAGTGTGTGTACAGCTCCTCTGTGTCTTTATTCAGCAGATGGTTAAAGTCCCTGCTCTGTGTCAGACACTTTTAAAACAGACAGAAATCTTTGCCGTCTTGGCCTGTACATTCTAGCAGAGGGAGACAAACCAAACATAAATAAAACGGATAGAATGTGAGATGGGGGTAGGGAATCCCGAGGTGAGAGTCTTGTGTTGGCAGTTTTAAGTAGGGGTGAGTCGGGGGAACCCTTAGTAGAAGGTGACATCTGAGCAAGAACCTGGCAGTTGGAGAGGGAGCCACTGTTTCAGGCGGAGGGAGTGGGTGGCTAGGGCCCAGTCTGTGCGGCAGGAGCATGCAGGGTGCATGAGGAGAAAAGGGAAGGGGCGATGCAGGGAAGCATAGTAAGCTGGGGGCTGTCGTGGAGGATGAAGTTGGAGAGCCAGGGGGTCCACACAGCCCATGGCAAGGACTTTGACTCTCAGCTGACTTAAATGGGCTTGGTTTGCAGTTGTCACAGTCCTACTTACTTCATCCCAACTGATGTGGAGTGCTACCTTGATGTCATTCCAGGCTCTCATTTGGGTCTGGCATCCACCTAAATTTTTAAAATGAGATTTAATCACCACTTTATTTTTATGGCAGGGAGAGCCGGTAAACAAATACTGGAATAAATCGGGCATCTTCTGTTACGTTTTTCTTGGTATCTGTAGGAAGATTACTGGCCAGAGTTGGAGTCTCAGAGTAATTAAGGTTGTCAGGAGTGGGGTGGAGAGGGTAAAGCTTTAGTCAGCTCCACGCTGCTGTGCGGCGTTTCATGAGGTTGGGACGAGCAATAGGGTAGGCTTCTAATAGCAGGGAATTTATAGCTGAGTTGGAGGAAGAACCATAAAGCCTCCCATGAGCGAGGTCAAAGTGCACCAACCAGGGCTGTGCCCTGGATGCACAGCACTGACTTCCAGGGGGCAGCTGTGGTATGGCAGAAACAACGTGAAGCAGCTATCCTCCGACTAAAGGTGAGTTAGAAATACATAACCTATTTAAACATTTTACAAAGTAAATTTGTTAGTTGTGGGATATACAGAAAAAACATGGAGAAAGAAGGAAGGTTAATGAGGGGTGGATTATTTAGGAGTGGGAGACCAGCCACTTGGTTTTGTTGTATTTTTGTCCCTGACACTGATGTAAGTAGGCCTCTTATCTTAGTGTGAGGTTTTAGTGCGCTAAATGCTTCCTCATCCTGTCTACCTTTTTTGAGTAACTTGTGAGATTCAGATATGTCTGTGCAGTGCTGCCTTGCTTTTGTTTACTAATGGATTATTTTAGCTGTTAGGTAATTAATGAGCTTTGCTAGTACCACAAAGGCATAATTCCTGGTGGCTCAGCAGTAAAGAATCTGTCTGCCAATGCAGGAGACACAGGTTCAATCCCTGGGTTGGGAAGAGCCCCTGGAGAAGGAAATGGCAACCCACTCCAGTATTCTTAACTGGAAAATCCTATGGACAGAGGAGCCTGACAGGCTACAGAGTTGGACATGACTGAGCGACTGAACACCAAACAGCAAAGCCCCACAAAGACTTGTCGCATGTGTATTAACACATGTGCTGAGGTGCTTCGCTGGCAGGACTGGGCCCGGAATCTGGGTGTTGTGCTTTAGCTTGGTACTCAGCTACTTGGAGTTACAGTGTTTCACAATGGGAACAAAAATCATGACATGATCTTCTTTGCAGTGAACTGGTGCAGGGAGCGTCCCCAGGGTTTGACTCTTAATTCCTCAGAGTGTCTCTTACAGGACTGGCTGGACCCTGGCCCAGAACAAGCTATTCAACAAGATCCTCAAAGCCCTGCAGTCTGACCGGCTCGCCCGCTTGGCCAATGAAGGGGTAAGACTCCAGAAATCTGCCCCCAGCGGGCCTCCCTAGCTCAGGCCTCTCTGACTGGCTCACTTGTTGGGCGCTACCCCCCACCATCCCCCAACCCCAGTTGCTAACAAGGTGACCCTCAGACTTTGCCCTCTACTTCCACCGTTCAGGCTTGTAATGAACCCGTGCTGCGTCGTGTCGCTGTGGACAAGTGTGCGAGGAGAGTGCGGCAGGCTCTGGCAAGTGTGAGCTGGGACACCAAGCTGATCCAGTGGCTGCACACCACCCTGGTGGAAACCCTGAGTCTGCCCATGCTGGCAGCCTACCTGGATGCTCTGCAGACGCTGAAAGGGAAGGTAAGGCTGGGATGGGTGTCTGCCCTGTCCTGGGGTAGCCAGCCTCTGCTGTGGGTTCAGGAAACGGGACTGGGCCGGGTCATTGCCTGGTCAGTCTGGAGGACGTGACTGAAGCTAATGTGCTTGCTCTTAAAAATAGGAGACATGGTGTCATTTCACGTTCTCATTCGGCATAAATGTCTTCAGCCCTCCTGTCTCTAGGATGAGGTGTGGCGCCCCCAAACCAGAGAACATGTTTAGCCTCTACAGCCCTGCAACTTGTGGTTTGAGGTGAGGTGAGAAAGGAGAAGACAGATGAAGGGTTTACCAGGGTGAAGTGTTGAGAGAGGAGTGAGAAGCAGATACCCACGGAGCTGAGAGTGGGGTGGGGCAGGGAAGGTGTTCAGAGCCAGGAGCACAGGGCCGACGCCTCAGTCTCTGCTGATTGTGACAAGCCTTCAGTAGCAGCACTCTGACTTATATCATGCTTTATAGAGCGCCGTTGCCTTTCCCCACTTCCTTGCTGGGACAGTGCTGCAGTCACGCTGTTTTCCTTGGTGACTCTGGTTTACTGTGGGTGTAGTTGGACTGTTCAGTGTGATGGAGTACTGGTTCTGGACACAGACCGCCTGGCTGATCCTTTCATCACTAATTAGCTGTGTAATCTTGGGTTAACACCTCAGTTTCCTCATCTCTAAAAAATGGCTGATTATAATAATACCTGCCTAGGATTTTTGTGATAATTTGTTAATCTGGATAGAATGCTTGGCACAAAGTTTGGCACATAGGAAACCCAGGGTAACTGTTCGTGATTTATAAGTGGTACCATTATATTTAGTGTGTTTTGCTCCAGCATGGCCTCAGATAACTTGGATTAATTCAGTTTTTTACTTTTGTGGGTTTTTTTCTCCTTTGCAAGCAGCTGGCCAGCAACTTTCCCCAGCCATATTCCCCAAATTTCCAGACTTACTGTTTCCTATCTGTTTGTAAGTTGAAGGATGCTGAGTTTGTTTGAAAGCAGAAGAAGACTGGTTTAGCTTCTGGAAATAAAACTCAGGACTAGATGCATTAATAAAATGCATGGTAGGAATTTGACATTAATTTGTACGTTCTGCCTTTGGAAAGAGAACAGCATTAGTGAATCTACTCTAGGGGACCAGTGTAGTCATGCCCAGAGTCCACATCCCTGCTTCTCTTTGTGTGCCCAGTATGCCTTGGAGGTCTTTTTCCTCATAATGAAGTTGGCACTGCTTTCCAACTGAAGTTATTGTCTGGATGTTCCCAACAAATACATGTTTCGTGTCTCCAGTGTGCCGGGTGTTGGGATGAGCAAAACAAATTCTGTCTCCTCTGATGGAGCTGATTTTCTAGTGGAGAAAGAGGCAAATGAAAAGATGGCCCCAGACTTCCCCCTGTGCTGCTCCTCTGCAGTGGTCACCCTGGCTCAAGTGTGAACAGGGGGCAGCAAGGGCACAGGGTGGGTAAGGGGCCAAGACAGGCCCCTGCCAGAGAGCAGTGGCCTGTAGTCGAGCATTTCCACTGCTCTCTACAGCATTCTGCCTGTGGAAAGAGAACAGCGTTGGTGAGTCTGCTCTGGGGGACCAGTGAAGTGGTGCCCAGAGTCCACTTCTCAGTTTTTCTTTGCATGCCCAGTATGCCTGGGAGGTCATTTCCCTCAATGAAGTTGGCACTGCCTTCCAACTGAAGTTATTGTCTGGGTGTTCCAAAGTGAATGAAGTAGTGTTCAGGTTTATTGAGCATCACGGGCCACGGGCGGTACCCCACAGGTGTGCACGGTGCGTGCTGCTGAGTCACAGTGTGGGTTAGCTGGGACGGCAGAGGAAGCGCAGTTAGCGGGGGCCCAGACTACAAGGTGCTGATCTGCTCAGTGGTAGCTCTCCCATCAGGCTCTTGTTTTCCCATGACTGTTAGAGTCACAACAAATATTTAAGTTGTTCCCCAAACTTCTAATGTACCAGCTGGATGGAATTGTCAGTGAATGGGGTCACGCTCTAGGCCCAGTTACTTTCACCATCAGACCTGTTGTAAAGGGAGCAGAGAAGGTATGGGCCCCATCCTCTTCACTGTCTGCTCAGAGTGATCCTGTGCTGGAGAGAGTAGGGATGCTTGGTCTGCCTAGCTTCACTCAGGCAAAGGAGTCTAAGTGTTCTATATTTACAAAAAAGCGAGTTTCAAGGCTTTGTCATTTCAGAGGTGTACTCTGCTATGTGTGTGTGTGTGTGTGTGTGCACGCGTGCTGTGTGCTCAGTCATGTCTGATTCTGCGATCTCATGGGCTGTAGCCTGCCAGGCTTCTCCAGGCAAGAATGCTGGAGTGGGTTGCCATTTCCTACTCCAGGAGATCTTCCTGACCCAGGGATGGAAGCTGCATCTCTTGCAGTGGCAGGTGGATTCTCTACCACTGAGCCATGGGGAAACTGCCAGATAAAAGTTTTTAAAATCTAATATTCAGTCAGATCCTCTACCTCTAGGTGTTGAGTGGCTCACAGTGACAAAATATCAATTAGTTTTAAAGAAACACCCGGTTTAGGGTGAAGATCCTTTACAATTTGACACTGTCCTTTGTTACTGCTGCTGCTGCTGCTGCTAAGTCTCTTCAGTTGTGTCCGATTCTGTGCAACCCCATAGACGGCAGCCCATCAGGCTTCCCCGTCCCTGGGATTCTCCAGGCAAGAGTACTGGAGTGGGGTGCCATTGCCTTCTCCTTTGTTACTAGCCTCTCCTATTTCCTTACTTGAATTCTTGACTTCAGGCCTTCTGTGCCTAGAGTGAGCCCTGGACTTTCTTGTTTATATCTGGTGTCTGTTTAGAAAGCTTTTCCCTGTCTTCTGTTGGAATTGTTCAGAGTGCATCTCACTTCGCATGCTGAATCTGCACTTCCCTCTTCTCTGCTGGATGGTTCGGGTCACAGCAGTGAGGCTTCTGTTTCTTTACGGCACTTCCCAGCCCCTCCTCTCTGGTGATTTGTATGCTCGCCTTCGTAGATTGTAGATTAAACTCCTTTGCAGTCAGCACTAGCCTGGTGCCTTGTAACAGCAGTGTTGCATAAATGTTTGTTTCCTGAGTTAAACTGAGACAGCCTCATGGTTAAATATTCTCATTTTTTGTGCAGAGCTCTTTTTGTTTTTTTTTTTTTCCCTTTTTTTATTTTATTTTATTTTTAAACTTTACATAATTGTATTAGTTTTGCCAAATATCAAAATGAATCCACCGCAGGCATACATGTGTTCCCCTTCCTGAACCCTCCTCCCTCCTCCCTCCCCATACCATCCCTCTGGGTCGTCCCAGTGCACCAGCCCCAAGCATCCAGTATCGCGCATCGAACCTGGACTGGCAACACGTTTCTTACAGGATATTCTACATGTTTCAATGTCACTCTCCCAAATCTTCCCACCCTCTCCCTCTCCCACAGAGTCCATAAGACTGTTCTATACATCAGTGTCTCTTTTGCTGTCTCGTACACCGGGTTATTGTTACCATCTTTCTAAATTCCATACATATGCGTTAGTATACTGTATTTATGTTTTTCCTTCTGGCTTACTTCACTCTGTATAATAGGCTCCAGTTTCATCCACCTCATTAGAACTGATTCAAATGTATTCTTTTTAATGGCTGAGTAATACTCCATTGTGTATATGTACCACAGCTTTCTTATCCATTCATCGGCTGATGGACATCTAGGTTGCTTCCATGTCCTGGCTATTATAAACAGTGCTGCGATGAACATTGGGGTACACGTGTCTCTTTCCCTTCTGGTTTCCTCAGTGTGTATGCCCAGCAATGGGATTGCTGGATCATAAGGCAGTTTTATTTCCAGTCTTTTAAGAAATCTCCACACTGTTCTCCATAGTGGCTGTACTAGTTTGCATTCCCACCAACAATGTAAGAGGGTTCCCTTTTCTCCACACCCTCTCCAGCATTTATTATTTGTAGACTTTTGGATCGCAGCCATTCTGACTGGTGTGAAATGGTACCTCATAGTGGTTTTGATTTGTATTTCTCTGATAATGAGTGCTGTTGAGCATCTTTTCATGTGTTTGTTAGCCATCTGTATGTCTTCTTTGGAGAAATGTCTGTTTAGTTCTTTGGCCCATTTTTTGATTGGGTCATTTATTTTTCTGGAGTTGAGCTGTAGGAGTTGCTTGTATATTTTTGAGATTAGTTGTTTGTCAGTTGCTTCATTTGCTATTATTTTCTCCCATTCTGAAGGCTGTCTTTTCACCTTGCTAATAGTTTCCTTTGATGTGCAGAAGCTTTTAAGGTTAATTAGGTCCCATTTGTTTATTTTTGCTTTTATTTCCAATATTCTGGGAGGTGGGTCATAGAGGATCCTGCTATGATGTATGTCAGAGAGTGTTTTGCCTATGTTCTCCTCTAGGAGTTTTATAGTTTCTGGTCTTACGTTTAGATCTTTAATCCATTTTGAGTTTATTTTTGTGTATGGTGTTAGAAAGTGGTCTAGTTTCATTCTTTTACACGTGGTTGACCAGATTTCCCAGCACCACTTGTTAAAGAGATTGTCTTTAATCCATTGTATATTCTTGCCTCCTTTGTCAAAGATAAGGTGTCCATATGTGCATGGATTTATCTCTGGGCTTTCTATTTTATTCCATTGATCTATATTTCTGTCTTTGTGCCAGTACCATACTGTCTTAATAACTGTGGCTTTGTAATAGAGCCTGAAGTCAGGTAGGTTGATTCCTCCAGTTCCATTCTTCTTTCTCAAGATCGCTTTGGCTATTCGAGGTTTTTTGTTTTTCCATACAAATTGTGAAATTATTTGTTCTAGCTCTGTGAAGAATACTGTTGGTAGCTTGATAGGGATTGCATTGAATCTATAAATTGCTTTGGGTAGTATACTCATTTTCACTATATTGATTCTTCCAATCCATGAACATGGTATATTTCTCCATCTATTAGTGTCCTCTTTGATTTCTTTCACCAGTGTTTTATAGTTTTCTATATATAGGTCTTTAGTTTCTTTAGGTAGATATATTCCTAAGTATTTTATTCTTTCCGTTGCAATGGTGAATGGAATTGTTTCCTTAATAAAAATATGGAACGCTTCATGAATTTGCGTGTCATCCTTGCGCAGGGGCCATGCTAATCTTCTCTGTATCGTTCCAATTTTAGTATATGTGCTGCCGAAGCGAGCACCAGAGCTCTTTTTAGTCTTGCTCTTTTAAAATTAAGAACACTGTCCTTTCTTGTCATTTCCAGGAATAACTTATCTTCTTGTGCTATCTTCAAACTTTTAATTTTAATTAAAATATAACTGACATATAGGATTTCCCTGTTGGCTCAGATGGTAAAGAGCCTGCCTGCAATGCAGTGTTCCCCTGGGTCAGGTAGATCCCTTGGAGAAGGAAATGGCAACACACTCCAGTATTCTTGCCTGGAGAATTCCATGGGCAGAGGAGCCTGGCGGGCCACAGTCCATGAAATCGCTAAGAGTCGGACACAGCTGAGTGACTAACACACATACACACATACAAGTGACGTTTATTGACAAGTATACAATATGTTTCAATATTTGTATGTATGGTAAAATGATTACCACAGTAAGTCTAGTTAACATTTGTCACTGTATGTAAAGAAATTTTTTTTCTTCTGATGAGCATTTTTAAGATTTATTCTTATAGTAGCTTTCAAATATGGAGTATAGTATTATTAACTATAGTCATCATGCTGTATGTTACATCCCTTGACTTTATTTATTTCATTCTTTTTGATCCCTTTTACCGATTTAACTAATCTCCCATCCCATCCCTCTGACAACCAACAGTCTGTTTGTATCTATGAGTTTGGTTTTTGTTTTGTTTTTCCATATCCCAGATACACATTAGATCATTTGATGTTTGTCTTTTCCATCTGACTTACTTCACTTGGCACAGTGCCCTCAGGGTCCATCCATGCTTTTGTACATGGCAAGATTTCCTTTTTATGGCTGCATAATATTCTGTTGTATACATATTTCCACATTTTCTTTACCCATTCATCTATCAGTGGGCACTTACGTTGTTTTCATATCTTGCCTATTGTAAATAATGCTACAGTGAATATGGCGGTGCATATATCTTTTTGAGTTGGTGTTTTTGTTTTCTTTAGGTAAATACCCGGAATTGGAATTCCTGGATTATGTGGTAGTTCTGTTTTTAATTTTAGGAGGAATGTCTATTAGTGTTTTTCATAAAAGTTGTACCAGTTTACATTCTCACCAAAATGTATAAGGGTTTCCTTTTCTGCACATCCTTGCCAGCATTTGTTAATGCCTGTCTCTTTTGATAATAGCTACTCTAACAGGTGTGAGATGACATCTCATTGTGGTTTTGGTTTGTATCTCCCTGATGCTTAGTAATGTGGAGCATGTTTTCATGTATAGTGTATAAGGTCTGTATATCTTCTTTGGAAAAATGTCTATTCCAATCTCCCACTTGTTAATCACATTGTCTTATTGGTGTTGAGTTGCATGAGTTCTTTGTGTGTTTTGGATATTAACCCCTTATCAGATACATGACTTGAAAATGTTTTCTCCCCTTCAGTAAGTTGCCTTTCCCTTTTGTTGATGTTTTCCTTTGTTTTGCAGGAGCTTTTTAGTTTGTAGTTCCATGTGTTTATTTTTGCTATTGCTGCCTTCGCCTTTGGTGTCAGATCCAAAAAAATATTGCCAAGACTGACATCAAGGAGCTTACTGCCTATGTTCTCTTGTAGAAGTTTTATGGTTTCAGATCTTCATTCAGAATCTTTAATCCATTCTGAGTTAATTGTATAAGGTAATACGATGGTCCAGTTCATTCTTTTGCATGTAGCTATCCAGTTTTCTCAACGCCATTTATTGGAGAGCCTGTCCTTTCCCTGCTGTGTGTTCTTGGCTCCTTTGTCATAAATTAGTTGACCGTACATGCTGAGTTTATCTCTGGACTCACTGTTCTCTTCCGTTCTCCTGGGCGTCCGTTTTTGTGCCTGTGCCATACTGTTTTGATTACTGTAACTTTGTCAGATAGTTAGAATCAAGAAGCATGATGCCTCTAGCTTTGTTCCTTCTACTTAAGATTGTTTTGACTATTTGGGGCCTTTTGTGGGTCCATACAAATTTTAGGATAATTTGTTCTATTTCTGTGAAAAATGCCATTGGAATTTTGATAGGGATTGCATTGAATTTGTATAGTATATTGCTTTTTGGGTAGAATGGACATTTTAACAATATTAATTCTTCCGGTCTGTGAGCATAGAATATCTCCATTTATTTGTATCTTATTCAGTTTCTTCAGTTAATGTCTTACAGTTTTCAGATAAGATGTTCTCATTCCTTTTACCTCCTTAGTTAAATTTAACCTGGGAAGCCCTAGTTAAATTTATTCCTAGCTATTTAATTCTTTTTGAAGCATTGTAAATGAGCATATTTTCTCAATTTCTCCACTATTATTTAGAAATGCAACAGATTTTTGTATATTGATTTTGTATCCTGCAAATTCACTGAATTCATGTATTCTAATGGTTTTTTTGGTGTCTAGGGTTTGCTGTGTGTAATATGATGTCATCTGCACATCTGTAGTTTCACTTCTTCCTTTCTAATTTGAATGCCTTTTAGTTCTGTTTCTTGCCTGATTGCTCTAGCTAGGACTTCCAGTACTGTGTTGAATAAAAGTGGTGAGGGCGGGCATCCTTGTCTGGTTCTCATCCGAGAGGGAAAGCTTTCGGTTTTTTACTGTTGAGTTTGATGTTAGCTATGGACTGAACTTTTCCCACGTGCATCACCATAGTAGTTTTTATTCTTATTTCTCAAAAAAATTGTGTTTGTTTTGGCTGTGCTGGATCTTCTTGCTGCACGGGCTTCTCTTTAGCTGTGGTGCGGGGCCTTCTCTTAATTGTGGACATTCTGACTTTCTGCGGGCAGTATGAGATTCACACACACGTTTCCTTTCAGTGGAAGATCAGCAAGTCTGTAATCTATTTTTACACATCTTTGAGGTCACATTTTTGGTAGATTGTAATGGTGTAATGTGGAACCACTGATACGGAGAGCAAACTAAAATTACACAGATTTTTCAGCTTCATTGCGGGTGGTTAGTGTCCCAAGCCCATGTTTTTCAAGGGTCAACAGTATACATAGTATAGTAGGCTGTATTACTTGGAGCATAGTAACAAATTTCTTTAACACTCCAGAGCTTGAAGGCAGTATACTAGAAGAAAATGCAGAGTTTTATTTTGTTTTTAACTTACAAAATCAACTGATGTTTGTTGAGGAAATTTAGAAAATATAGAAGGAAAGGAAAAAGCTTCTTCATATCTCCATAAAGTTTATTATTAACATTTTCACATATTCTCTTATTGTATTTTTCTTAATTAGAGATGATTTTTATATTTTCTGTTTTACCTTTAACATTTTAGCAGGGGACTTTCCTATATTACTGCAAACTGTTTGAAGCATTTTAACTTAGTCCATAAGATCTGATTATGTAGATAACGTGCTTAGCCACTTCTTGTGCATGCCTTGATGTTGCTTCTACTCTTCGACTATTACTGAGAATGAGTTTATCTTTTGCTTACCCGCTATCCCCTGTGTGTGTGTGTGTGCATGTGTGCATGTGTGTTTCTGATACAGTTTTAGGAAAGGGATGGGAATAAGTTTAAGTTTCTTGATGCATATTACCAGATTGGTTTCCAAAGGACTGTATCCATTTACCTTTAATGATGGAGGGTATATTTTTAGCCATCCACTTGTTTGTACTTTTTCTTGTGAGTAAAGTCTGAGAGGCGTCATTGGAATCTGTCCTTGGCTCACAGTGGGGCTGTGTCCTCCCGCCTGACCCTGGTAGTGGGGTCTCCTGCCTCACACTGGAAGTGTCTTCATTCTCCCTTGCTTCTAGATCCCCACGTTGATTGACCGGATGCTTGTGTCCTCCAACACAAAGACCGGGGCTGCAGGAGCTGAGGCCTTGTCCCTCCTACTGAAGAGGCCCTGGGACCCTGCCGTGGGGGTGCTTTCTCATAACAAACCAGTAAGTTGGACTTCACTATGGCCTGTGAAGTTTATTTTAGACTCCAGTCTCAGAACCGTGGCAAGAGGATAATAAATGGCGTGTTTAACTGTGTTCACTAATAACTGGCTGTGTGTCATGCTTAACATAGTTTCCTGAGCAAATCAGCATTGGTGAGGATAAGCTAGGTCGTGGGGTACGTGGGGTTCCATTGGGGAGCCTCCCTCACTCACTGGCTCTCTGATGGGGTCTTACTCTGTAGAGCAAACTCCCCGGCTCTCCTCTCATCCTCATCGCCTCCTCCGGGCCTTCTAGCTCCGTGTTCCCCACCTCACGCCGCCACCGCTTCTGGCAGTCTCAGCTGTCCTGCTTAGGCAAGGTATGTAGGGGGCGGGGGGGCAGCTCGAGAGGCAGACAGATGCTCGATGCTTAGTGAACTTAGTACACTCCTTTGTGTACAAGAAACGGGCGCCGAGATGCGAGGTGGATGGACTTGAATGTGGTGCATCCTCCGAGTCTCTGGACTGCTGACGGTGCTTATCCAGGGTTGGAGGGTTCAGGGGAGGCTAAGCAGACTGGAGAGAAGAGCAGAGACTGAGCTCATGGCGTGGCAGCCCCTCTCTTTCCTTTAGGTCATCCCTGTCGCCACCCACCTGCTGAGCAATGGGAGTGGAGTGGGGGTGCTGCAGTGTCTGGAGCACATGATCGGGGCGCTGAGAAGCAAAGTGCTGGAGGTGAGGCTGCTCCTCTGTCAGCTCGCCGCTGCTCACCCAGCATTCTGCATCCATCTGCAGCCTCCTGTCTCACTGTCTTCTTTCTCTCCCCACAAAGATTCACAGCCATTTCCCCCACAAGCCCATCATCTTGATTGGCTGGAATACAGGAGCCCTGGTCGCCTGTCACGTAAGTAACCCCGTCTTATCCAGAGCTTGTCTGGGGCTCAGCTGCTGCTGCTGCTGCTGCTGCAGATAGCTACTGTTGAGCCAGGCACTGTGCTGAATGCTTTGCCTGCATACTTGGATTTTAAACTGTGGGGGACAAGCTTTGTTTTTTAACTTTATTGTAGAAAGTGTTAAGCAGAAATTTAAAGGGAGGATAGACTGGTGTGGTAACCCCTTGGGCCCCTTATTAAGCCCTGCCAGTAACTGATCAGAGCCAAGGCCTTTTTCATCTTACCTCTGCCCACTTTCAGCTCCCTCCAGTTACTTTGAAAAAAACATGAAGTATTTTCTTTATATATATTTTAGTGTGTAGCTAAAAGACGGTTACTCCTTGGAAGAAGAGTTATGACCAACCTAGACAGCATGTTAAAAAGCAGAGACATTACTTTGACAACAAAGGTCCGTCTAGTTAAGGCTATGGTTTTCCCAGTAGTCATGTATGGATGTGAGAGTTGGATTATAAAGAAAGCTGAGCGCCAAAGAATTGATGCTTTTGAATTGTGGTGTTGGAGAAGACTCTTGAGAGTCCCTTGGACTGCAAGGAGATCCAACCAGTCTATCCTAAAGGAAATCAGTCCTGAATATTCATTGGAAGGACTGATGCTGAAGATGATAATCCAATACTTTGGCCGCCTGATGTGAAGAACTGACTCATCTGAAAAGACCCTGATGCTGGGAAAGATTGAAGGCGGGAGGAGAAGGGGCCGACAGAGCATGAGATGGTTGGATGGCATCACCGACTCAATGGATATGAGTTTGAGTAAACTCCGAGAGTTGGTGATGGACAGGGAGGCCTGGTGTGGTGCAGTCCATGGGGTCGCTGAGTCAGATACGACTGAGCGACTGAACTGAACTGAACTGGGCAGTGTCTATTAATTTCGAAAGGGAGAGGTATTCCTCACATAAGGGACAAGAGCAGCATTTGTGTTCTCTTGGTTGCATTTGTTCTTAGTGGAGGAAAAAGGAAGGACTCAAGCCTTGCAAATTCCCATGATGGAAGCATTAAACCTCCCATCCTCCCAGAGGTTCAGGTGGGGTCCCCTGTGGGCCCCGGTTCTCTCAGTGGGGGCTGCTGGTATAACCAGACAGCCTGTGTTCTGTCCTCCTACTGCCCTACTGTGTGGCTGGTACACCTGTACCATCACCTGGGGGCGTGTCATCGCCTGGGAGTTACAACGGGAGGAGGAGGTGGGGCCTGCTGGCGGCTTCTGGGTAGGATGTGGCTGTGGGGAAGTCAGTTGGTCTCGAGGCAGACCATGCCGTTATCTGCAGGTGTCAGTGATGGAGTATGTCACTGCCGTCGTCTGCCTTGGGTTTCCTCTGCTTACCGTGGACGGCCCCAGAGGGGTAAGTGTGGGGCCTGAGGGCTGCCGGGTCGGCCGGTGGGAGGACAGGAGTAGGAGCCTCTCCAGGCTGCTGCTCAAGAGGCCGCGGCTACCTGGGCAGTCTCTTGAGTGCACTTGCCAGGCAGTGTTGAGCATGTATGAACTGGCTGACTGTAAAACCGGACCTGTTTAGGATGTGGACGATCCTCTCTTGGATATGAAGACTCCAGTCCTCTTTGTCGTCGGTCAGAACTCCCTGCAGTGCCACCCTGAAGCCATGGAGGACTTCCGGGAGAAGATACGGGCGGAGAACAGCTTGGTGGTGGTTGGGGGAGCTGATGACAATCTCAGGTGGGTAGGGTCCCTGGGCTCTGCCAGAGTGCCATGTTGGAAAGATGCTTACTTCTAAAAAGTTGGAAAAATTGTACCAAAAAATTCTATATACTGTTCACCCAAATTTCCCAAATGTTAACATCTTGCATAACCAAAAAGTAATTGTCAAAGCTGGGAAGTTGACACGGATATGATACTGTAATCTAGTTTGCAGACTCGCATCTCATCACTGTGTCACTGGTGCTGGTCTGGTCCCGGGCCAAGTCCAGGCCGTGCGTGGCTGCCGGTTGCTGTGTCTCCTCAGCCTCCTCTGATGTGACGCTGCTCCTCAGCCTGTCATGACCTTGACACTTCCCAAGAGTGCTGTTTCGCAGACTGTTCCTCAGCTTAGGGTTTTGGTGTTGTCCATGATTAGGTTGAGGGCACACTTGGCGGGAATGCTGCGGAGCTCACGTGGCCTGCGTGCATCCTCGGGGCTGCATGATGTTGCCGCGGCCCGTTACTGGCGAGGTCACCGTTGATCACGTCATTAAGGTGGTATCTGCCAGGTTTCTCTACAGTTACTGTGTTTCTCTTTGTAGTTAGTAGTCTTCTTGTGGGGAGAAGATACCTCGAGATGCTGTAATCATAGTCTTTGCCATTCGGCTTTCACTGGGGTAGGCATTTCTTTACATTGTCTTCCTAGTAATACAGAGGATGAATTTGAACAAAGATTTTATTTGTCATGCTGCTGCTGCTAAGTCGCTTCAGTCGTGTCCGACTCTGTGTGACCCCATAGACGGCAGCCCACCAGGCTCCTCCGTCCCTGGGATTCTCCAGGCAAGAACACAGGAGTGGGTTGCTATTTCCTTCTCCAATGCATGAAAGTGAAAAGTGAAAGTGAAGTCACTCAGTCGTGTCTGACTCTTCGCAACCCCATGGACTGCAGCCCACCAGGCTCCTCCGTCCTTGGGATTTTCCAGGCAAGAGTGCTGGAGGTGCCGTTGCCTTCTCCTTTTATTTGTCATAGGCGTCCTTTTATATATTTTGGAGTATAAACAACCAGAGTTTGGAAGCGATTTTAGAGGGGCGTCTTTAGTCATTGAGATGGCCGTTCTTCCCTTTCAGGGTCTGCCAGCGGGGCCTTTAGTTACATTTTCATGAAATGTACTGAAAAAGAGATTGTGTCCTTTATCGGCCTCCTTTCTCACATGCTCAGTCTTATGTATTAGCTTCCTGTGAATGTTTTTACCGGAGAGCTTAGAGTGAGTGCCTGTTCCCACCCGTCTTGTCACTTTCTCACCCAGAGATCCTTGGGAGAAGCCCTCCTGGCCTTTGTCATCTGACAGCTTCTTGTGGACCTAGAGTCTAATCCTTGGATGCTCAGGGAAATGCTTGCTTGTAAATACATTTTTTCCTATTAATTCAGACATCTTACCTATAGGAGGATAGACTTGAGTTGTGGTGAGGGAGTGGGAGGGATGAAAACACCTTTTGCTAGAGTTGCACTGTGAGGCTGCTTGTGAGACATATTTGCCTGGCGCTGAGGGCGTTGGACTGAGTCAGGAGACCTCAGTTTAACTCCTGGCTCCTTTGCTCGGGTGAATCGCTTAATTTCTGGGATTGGTGTCCTCATCTGTAATACGAGCACGTTACATGACAGGGCTAGAGGCCAAACACCAGTGAACTGGGGGGGCCTCAGGATGTGGAGGCTCAGAATGTTGCGCTTCATCTTGTCACTTGGTGCCCTGTTTCTGTCTCTGCTGAGACCCCAGGCAGAAGCCAGGGGATTTAAGTCTGGCTTTCAAAGAGGAGAATGCAGCCAGCGGTGGCCAGTTTCTCTGATCCCTGTAGAACTCACCTGTGGCCACCTTTCCTGGTAATATCATTTCAACAGCACCTAGAAGTCTCAGGGTTTGGAACTGTATTGGGGGACCTCAAGATGAGGTCTTAGCAATCAGGTAGAGTTTTCCTGTGAAGCCGTGGGGACAGGACTTCTGGAGTGGACAGCCCCAAGCACCTTCCATGTTTCTTTGGTTCGTTACCTAGTTGCTTTGTGTCATCCCCACAACTCCATGAGGGAGGTGTTGGGGTTCCTTATTTCGCAGATGTGGAAACTGAGGTTCGGAGAGGTTGCAGACCTGCCTGTGGGCTACCATTATCTTCCTTCTTAGGTTTAGAAAATAACCAACACAGAAGAGAAACCCATTCTTATTTACATTTGTTACTGTGGAATGTTTGGAAAGTAAATATTTCCTCTTTTTTGCCTCTTAGAATAAGCAAAGCAAAGAAGAAGTCGGAAGGGTTGACGCAGAGCATGGTGGACAGATGCATTCAGGTACACAGTTGCTTTCTGTGGGTTTCTCAGCTAGGCTTCTCTGTCTGTAACCTTTTAGGGTCGGTCTCCTTGGCAGCATCCTCCCAACTCTATGGAAGATTGGGTATCCCCTGGGGCCTTTGGGGGACCTAAGTCATAAGCAAAGAAAAGGGGGAAAGAGGGAGGGGAGGGAGAAGGAGGGTAATGATCTAAGATGTGAGCAAAGCAGGTGGGGAGGAAGGGTTCACTGAGGAGTGGTAAAGTGTGACCACCCAGAACGCCACCCCCACCCTGGGCACAGGGCCTGGGCTCCTGTGGGTCCTTGGCTGAGTGTAGGGCTTGGGCCATGCTTTGTGAAGTAGGAGGGACAGCACACTGATTTCAAAGCTGGGGTGACTCCATTTTAGTAGGAACTGTTGGGGCGCTTCCTGAGGCCTGGGCCTCTCCTTCCCCCAGGACGAGATCGTAGACTTTTTGACCGGGGTACTCACTCGTACTGAGGGGCACGTGGGCTCCGAACCTCGGGATCAGGATGCCGAGAAGAAGAAGAAGCCCCGAGATGTGGCCCGCAGAGACCTGGCCTTCGAGGTCTCGGAGCGGGGCAGTCGACCTGCCTCACCAGCTGCCAAGCTGCCTGCCTCCCCCTCGGGTTCAGAGGTAATGCAGGCAGAGAGGGGCGCTGTTGCTAGGGATTCAGCAGAGTGGGTTCCTGTGCTTCCCGGGGAAGGCTGCTGGTCTTCCCAGGCCTCGGAGTTCCTACAGGGGGAGGCCCTGACCGGGAGACTCCAGGGGGCTTGATGATTGACAGTCCATCCAAACGACCTTGACTTGGCCCTTGTCCTTCTCCATCTACTCAGGATCTCTCCAGTGTGTCCAGCAGCCCCACCTCCAGTCCCAAGACCAAAGTGACCACAGTGGCCTCTTCCCAGAAGTCCAGTCAGATTGGAAGCACCCAGCTGCTGAAGAGACACGTGCAGCGGACAGAGGCTGTGCTGACCCACAGACAAGCCCAAGGTGCGGCCGCCTGGCCCAGGGGCCTCTCTTGGCTTCTGCCTTCTCAGTTGACGTCATGTGGCAGTTGAAAAGTATTGGCACCTGCCACTTTTTCCAGACATACTTGTCCATGCAGAATTAGGTTGGAATAAATACTGAGGGCTGTTTTCAAGGATAAAATATGACACAAGGTCTATGCGTTGGTGTGACTGTGTGTTCCACTAATTATAGCCTCGTCTTGGCATTTGGGCAAGTTCACCTTAATGAGCCGACTCCATGTATATTGGCCTCAGATATTTTTTCTGACTCCCAGTTGGGGAAGCTGTGTCTTCTCTTCAGGCCCAGCCTTTCCTGCGGTCTGGGAGCTCTCCGGGTCCTGCAGACGGGGCTGGCCGTGCTCATCAGATACCAGGGCAGCTCCAAAGCCTTGTGCCTGCCCTTGGAGAGTTAAGATTCCTACACTGGGACTTCCAGTGATGTTTTTCAGGAATCTCTGGAGATAGGTTTTCAATTAGGCTGGGAAATACTTGTTCAGTTAAAATTAAGAGTTTGGAAAGCAGTGACCGTGATGTAAGAAGCCTCCCTGCCCAACTTTGATCCAGTCAGCAGTCCTGAGGTGAGGCCTCTTGGGCCTGGGCCAGGGGCGGGTATCCTCCGAGAGTCTCCGGCTGGGGGAGAGGCGGCAGCCAGAGGTGGCTGTCAAGCGGACAGACTCTTCGGCTCGTTTCTTGTAGTGGAGCCACAGGGTCAAGACTTAGACCCAGGCCTCGTCCAAGGTTGCCCACAGGTGGCTGTGAGTGTGAGTGGATCGATGGAGACACAAAAAGAGGCCAGGCCACTGCAGTCCACACGGATGCTCTGTGGCCCGCACCGTCCCCGGTGGTGGCCAGAGCCACGTGGGCGCTGTCCCCTCAGGCTTTTGATGAAGAGAGAGACAGCAGTTTGTGATGTTTCTGGAGGCAATGACTAGTCAAGGCCGGAAGGCCTGCAAGGCTGACTGGGGAGCTGGGTGCAGAATGGGACCCAGAGCGGTGCGGAGGAGAGCCGCAGCACGGCCGCCTGGCACAGGCAGAGCTCGCAGACAGGGGGTGAGGACAGCTGGGGTCCCTGTGCCCTCGCCAGGCGCCTCGCCCTCCTCTTGGCACTGGACCTGCTGTTGCTCATGGAGTCCGGGCAGTGGCCCCTTGAGGCAGGTACATGCGTTATTTTCAGTTTATGGATGACTCCAAGGAGCTCCTAAGTGGCAGAATCAGGTTTCAAATTCATCAGTAATCCCAGGAAAAGCCTCTGTTGACCATTTTTCAGAGCATTTTCATACCTTTTCTTACTCCCCATCTCTTTCTCCTTTCTCTGGCTGGCTGTGATTCTGTAATTCTTTCTGATTCATTCCAGCTCAGTTTGCTGCTTTTCTGAAACAAAATATGCTGGTGAGGAAAGCTCTTCCTCCCGGCACCTCCTCCTGTCTCTTTGGTGAGTATCCCTCTCCTCGCCTGTACCCTGCGCTCTCTGCTTCTCTCCTCCTGCCCCTCTCATCTCTTCCCCAGCCCTGCTTCTCTGTTGTCTCTGATTGCGCCTGTTCTCTCCTGTTCTCGGTGCTGTCCTTTGGCTCACTCCGTAGTCTTTGCTCTTCCCCGTTCACTCTGCCTCTCATGGTGGTTTCCCCCTTTGGTGTCTCACTGTGGTGCTTGGCTCTGCTTCTCCTGTGCGTGCCTACGGGCCATCCCCTGCGAGCCTGCATCTCCCTGTGTTTTTCTCCTTGCCTCTGATTTCCTGCCTCCACCCTGGTCTCTGCAAGCACTAAGCAGCATAACTGTATCTCCTTTCCCTTTTGCCCTCCTTCCTGTGCTGATTTTGGTCAATGCATTCATCCCCTAAGCAGTCCTTCCTTTCAGCTGACTGTGGCCTCCCTGTGGTCTGGAGTGGTTCCCTGTGGCCCCACACCAGTCTCCTCCCCCGGCACTCCCACCTCCCATTTTTCGTGTGAGTCCAGCCCTCTCTCCTTCCTCTTGCCTTTCTGCCCCTGATTGCCTGTGCTGAGAAGGGCTGGGCATGCTTCTAAGTGGAAAGAGGAGGGGACCTGTGAGCAAGGCTAAAGGATAACTTAAGCATCTGGGAGGCTTCGCTCTGTGCAGGATGTGTGTTTGATTCGGTGGATAGGGTGGCCTTTCTCAGTCCTGTTACCACGGACCTGGGGACTAGCTTGTGACATGGGCCCCTGTTGCCCTGTTACTTCAGGGTCAGAACTGTAAAGTCGTCGCAGCTATGAAGTCCCCCCGCCTAGTAGTTACTCAAAGCCAGCCTGGAGTCCTGGTGATAATCCTTCTCATGGTCAGCGTTCAACAGGCAGACCCTCAGCCTTGGGCCCTGAGGGGACTCAGAGCTCTGGGGACATCTCCCTTGTAGGGAGGACGGAATAGCCTGCTCCTCTGTTGCTTGTGCAGAGCACGTTGGCTGGCCTGCAGCTGTGTGACGGGGGAGGGCGGGAGGCTTGTCACATTCTGAGTCCGGGAAGCCCTGTTGAGGTCCACTGTGGCGAGTCCCATTTGTTCGGCAGAGTCAGGATGGCATCTTCCTGTCTGTCTCCACTGACTCAGAGCTCCTTCCTTCGGAGCCCAGGATGGCAGGGGAGGGGACTGTCCTCGTAGAGGGCCACTGTGGAGATGAGCATAGGTGGGCCTGAAGGAGTGGCCCCTGTGGACACGCTGGGCCGGTTCTTCCATGCGGCCATGCCGATGCTGGTCCCGGCCATCAGCATCTGTCGGGCTTCTCTGGACCGTGGAGAACTTCACCGCAACTCCATGTCTTAGTTCCTATTTCATCAGAACAAACCGAGGAAGCTGAGAAAGAGGAGCTCAGGGTCCAGCTGAAGCGGCACCATCCCTCCAGTCCCCTTGCTGGCAGTAAGACCTGCAAGCGGCCGAAGATCAAGGTGTCCCTCATCTCCCAAGGGGATGCAGCTGGAGGGCCTTGCCCGCCTTCCTCAGGGGGCGCTCCAGAAGGTGAGTGTCTCTCGGCCTGCTTAAGTAACAACCGACGGGACCGTCCCAGAGACACAGCATCGCCCCCTTGGCGGCTACTTGCTGGGCGGCTCCTCCTCTCCCTCGGCGCAGCAGGCGCCCAGAGAAAGGCAGCAAGGGTTGCATGTGGCGGAGAGTGGGCAGGGAACTAGGATCAGGGAGGCAGGACAAGGATCAGAGAGGGCTCAGGGTCATTCACAGCATCGTGCTCTTTGTTTTTTTTTTTTGCTTTCAATTAAAGATGATAAAATATTCCAGGAAGTTTAGAAAACCCTACCCTAATGTAGAGTTATCCTTCCTTTTTCGTTTTTCAGTCTTTTCTATAATATTTTGCATTTAGCCTGGACTCTGGGACCCTGAAAGGTCAGCACCAATCTGGACTGACCGGCGGCCTCGGGGTTTTCTGTTTTGCAGCCGCAGGAGGGAAGCCCCTCACCATGACGTTGGGACAGGCATCCACAGGGGCCACAGAGCTCACCGGGCTTCTCGCCACAGCCAAGTGAGTCTGTCTGCTGGTCTGTCTGTCCCCTTCTTTGCCCTCACTCCTTCTCAGGACCCAGTGAGTGCTTTGGAAGATAGTGGATTCTGGAGTCTGTCTGTCCTGTGAACGTGACTTCTTTCTGAGTCGGGTGTTTTTCCTTTGGGTCAACTCAGAGTTGACTTTTACTTAAAAGTTTACAAAGTGTCCTGTAGCTCTTGCTTCAAGACCTGAAGTCTTTCCTTTAGGCCTGACTTAGAAGGACTGGAGGCTGAATTCAGAAGGTGAGACAAGACACCGACGTTCTACCCTTGCGTCCATCGCTGAAAGCCTTGCTGGGCCCCCACTGGACCCTCCTGGTACTGCCAGGGACCTTTAGGTGATGGAGCTCCTCTTTGTCTCCAGGTCAGGTGCTTCTGAAGGGTGTGTCTCAGCCAGCCAGACATCCTCAGTGGTCTCCAGCAGCACCTCGCCCAGTGCCTTGCACACACTCCAGAGCCGCCTGGTGGCCCCTTCTCCTGGCAGCTCCCTCCCAGGTACCTGCTAACTCAGCCCCCGCCACACCCCACCCCCACCTCCCAGCCAAGTCTCTGTCTGCTGCTGGAGGGTGGCCCTGGGAAAGCACTGGAGCTAGGGCTCAGGGGTGCGCCTCTGGGTCTCAGGCTTATTGTAGACTTGGCATGGAGTGGAATTAACTTTGAGGTGGGGGAGTTCGGGGCCTTAACATCTATAGTGAGTAAATGTCCTAGTCCGCAGGTGATGTCTCTTGTGCTGTAAGGAAGGGGTCCCTAAGCCACAGGCTTGGCGGTCCTGGTCAGCGACCTGGTAGGAGCTGGGCCCCACGGCAGGAGGTGAGCTGTTGGCTAGCGAGCCAAGCTTCATCTGCCACTTCCCATTGCTTACATTACGCCTGAACCACCCCCACTGCCCCAACTCCAGTTGTCTTCCACGAAAAGTCCCTGGTGCCAAAAAGGTTGGGTACTGCTGCTATAAGGAGAAATAGCAGGTAGGTTTCCAGCTGAGTTGGTGTTTTTAAGCATATCTGGTTGAATAAAGCTGGAAATGGTTCTGTACAGGGCATCAGCAGAATGAGACATGTTTCTGCCAGGCTGGTCCCCTCACCCTGCATTGAAAGGCTAGTTGCTTGAGCCCAGCAGGGTGCCCCGTTGTTCCAGAGGACCTTCCTCTTTGCTCTCAGGCCACTGGACTGTGTGTAAAGTGAAGTCTAAGTCAGGTATGGGGGATTCTTTTGGCTTGTAAGTGGGTCCATGTTCTCCTTGGTGTTACTGAACCCATCCAAAATGCAGGCCGGCGGTCTGGATCTGGCTGGGATGTGCAGAGTGAATCCAAGACAGTGTGTCAGGAGCAGCGGGCGTCCGGCGTGCGCGTGTGTTCTGCATCTCTCTGTGGGCACGGGAAATGTCCAGGGGAGAGAGTCAGTGTCTCAGCTGGTCACTGAGGATGGCAGGCACGGCTGCTCGTGAGAAGGCGCCGCAGCCCGTGCTGACGTCTCTCGTGTCCTCCCTTAGGGGCCGCGTCAGCCAGCAGCCTTCTCCAGGGCCTCAGCTTCAGCCTGCAGGACATCAGCAGCAAGGCCTCTGGCCTCCCGGCCAGCCCCTCCCCCGGGCCAGCCCCGCAGGTGCACGTCTGCCTCCCCTGGGCGGGACAGGGCGGGAAGGGAGGCGGTGGCCTCGGCTTAGCTGGCTCTGGCAGGGACACGGGGTCAGGGACAGGTAGCCTCTGACTGCACAGCGGGGCACTGCCAGAGGCTAGTGACGGGTTTCTAGGTCTCTTTGTGTCTTTGCTTTCTTGGTTGTGAAATGAGGGTAATGATAGTCCCTCCTTCGCAGAGCTGATGTGGGGATTAGATAAGAGAATATGTGGAAATGCCTGGCAGAGTACCTTGCGTGGGGCAGGCGCGCAGTGCCTGGAGAGGTATCGAGCATGCCGGCCCGCCACACTCGACCGTCGCAGCTTCTGACTGGCCGGGCTTGTGTCCCGCAGGCCGCCAGCGTGAAGCTGCCCGCCCCCGTGCAGAGCCTGGGCGCCGTCACCACGGGCGCCGGCAGCATTGTCCGTGCCGTCCCTGTGGCCACCGCCCTCTCCTCCTTGGGTGCTGCTCCTGGCGGGAAGCCCACAGCCATCCACCAGCTGCTGACCAACGGGGGCCTCGCTAAGTTAGCAAGCAGCCTCCCTGGCCTGGCTCAGATCTCTAACCAAGCGTCAGGTGAGTCTCTCATGAGAACTGTGGGAATCTTCCCCCAAGACCGTCCTACCTCGTGTGATGTTGAACCCAGCGCCACAGGGTCCTGGCCTTGACCTCGGGGATTCGGCTCTGTGGTTCCAACCCCAGGCAACGTGAGAGTACACAGGCTGCTCCTGTTGCTTTTGGACTGACTGACGGGGCCTAGATGACCCAGCTGGGGAGGAGACCACGACGGGAGGCCAGGTGGGGGTGTGTCTCATGGGTGGTCAGGGGACGCTCTAGGAAAGGGAAGTGGAGGCTAGGACAAAAAAAGCCTACCACTCTCTGAATCTCTCAGGCTTGAAGGTCCCCACCACCATCACTCTGACCCTGCGTGGCCAGCCCAGCCGGATCACCACACTGAGCCCCGTGGGCACAGGAGCAGCCCCTTCAGAGGAGCCCGCCTCCCAGGCACTGCCCTCCAGCTCACAGGTGAGTCTGTCTGGGGAGACCGAGGACATGGGCCCAGCGTTGGGCAGCGGGGCCCAGCTGGCTGGCTGGCTGGGGGAGCTGCGCTGGTCGGCAGGCCCGCTGCACCTCCACTCTCAGAGTTTGTGGCTTTGTTACTGTGGTTGGGTTTTGGGTTTTGTTTTTTAGAAGTATAGTTGATGTACAGTGTGTTTGTTTCAGGCGTACAGCACACTCAGTCATACCCTTTTTCAGATCCTTTTCCCCTTTAGGTTATTATAAAACTGCTGAGCAGTTCCCTGTGCTGTACAGCAGGTCCTTGCTGGTCGGAGTTTGTAGCTTTGAGGCTGAGGGAGTCGCGGGCCTCTTTGCGGCTTCTTCTCTGTAGCTTCCCTGGATTGTGTGAGGATTAAACATGAGCTGTGTTCAGCGCCTGGTCAGTGCTCGTCTTCTGCCCCTCTCCGCCCTTTTCTGCTCTGTTCTTGGCTTCACCGTTCAGAGGTTACGTGGGAGCAAAGTGGTAATATTCTCTATTTGACTCTCCAGCCTTGGGCCATCCCAGATATTTGTGTTCATTGTTGTCTTTCAGGGCACAGTTAGGTTTTTATAGCTCTTACACAGGAAGACACCATCAGTTTCTCTTAGCTGATCTGATTTCCACTGTGACCTTTTCAAGTAAAATGTTTCTAACTTTAAATGGTGATCTGAGGGCCACCCAAAGATCAGAGGTTAACAACAACAGAAAGTCCTGACTCCAGCAGTGCTCCTTGAGTGTCCGGTTTTCAGCCGAGGCCTCCTGTGTGGATCCCTGGGGTGCAGCTTCCATGGCTGAGGCTTAGCCGGTCCCCTGACTGCTGCCAGGCCAGCCCCGCCCTGGGACTGGGCACCGGTGCCCTCACCTGAGCCTCCCCAGGGGGAAGTACTGCTCAGAGGTGGTTACCCTGGCTTTGTGCAGAGAGGTGCAGGTGATTTATTTTATTCTCTATTCTGTTTAATTACAAAAGTGATCACACTTACTTTAAATAATCCAAAAGTTATAGAAATCATATAATTTATAAAGTGAAAATTTCCCATGATACCACTCCCAGGAATGATAGCCCCTGTTGGTAGCTTGATATGCATTTTTCTAGATTATTCTTTCTACAAAATTCATTATTTTACTCTTTTGACAGAAGTTAGACCACAGAACATGGCTGTTTTCTAACTAACCTTTGTTTGTGAAACACGTGGTGTGTTTCCCTGTCCTTCCATGGAGACTTGTCTGTTTCTTGTCAGTGGCTGTCTCGTGCTTCACTGGGCTCATGTACTAAAGTGCATTTCAGCTGTTCCTGTTAGAGAGCTATGTTTTGTTTTTCAGTAGCGTAAATATTGGTATGGTGACTACCCCTTGTTCACAATTGTTGTGTACCTCTGGGAGATTTCTGTAGGCTGGAGACAGTAAGCTGGGGCCTGTACATCTAACACGTGGCTGCTGTTGTTGTTTAGTCGATAAATCGTGTCCGATCCTTTTATGACCCCATGGACTGTAGCCTGCCAGACTCCTCTGCATGGGACTTCCCAGAACATCTGGCTAGCTGCTGACTAATTGTCCTTCAGAAGGGTTTGTCCATTTACAGTTCAAGCCACAGAGATGAGAATACCTCTTTTCCTCCACCTTGTTGATTATGAAAATCAGTATTTTTAATTTTACTAATTTGATAGGTAAAAAATGAAATTGTTTTAATGTGCATTTTCCTGATTACTTATGAGGTTGTGTCTTTAATGAATTACTTGTCATATTCTGTATCTACTCAATTCATAGCAGCTTTATATATGGAGATGTTTATCCTTTATATAAATATGCAAATATATTATACAAATTGTATATGCTTTATTCCAGTCACTTATATATATATATATTTTTTTTTTTTTTTTTTTTTTCTGTTGAAGTATTAAGTTGCTTGTCTTTTAATTTTTGTTTTTGGGTCTTTTATCAAACAGACATTAAAAATTGTTTATGTAGTTAAATCTTCAAATTCTTCCCTTTATGACTCTAAAGTTTTGTGTCTTAAGAAAGCTCTTCCCATTGTAAGGATATAATCTTTTGATGTTTTTAAAATTTTCATGCCTAAAACTGTGGTAAATTTGCTCACAGACAGTTTACCGTTTTACCCTTTGTAAACTGCTGGTCAGCACCACGCGCCTCCAGAGCTCGCCCGCCGCCCCTGCTGAAACTCTGTGTGTGTGTTCTCATATGTTGCTTGTGTTCACTGCTTACCTTCAGTTGTTCAGTCCATTGGAATTTATTTTTCACTCTAAGTGAGGTAAGGATCTACCTTACTGGGTCCATTCATCTTCCGTTCATTTGAAGAGAGCTGCTCTCACGTTCTAGATTACTTACTGTACACACGGGACCTGTTAGTGCCCTTGCCTGTTTCTGTACTACTTGATTATTGCTTGATAATGCATGTTCTTAAGTATCAATTGTGTTTCTAGTTCCCTAAGATCATCTTTATTCTTTTCTTTTCTTTTTACGAATAATGAGTTTTAAGATTTGTTCATTGCCGTTTTGGAATCAAATGAACTGAATGAGCACAACTATTTCTTTTAAGTCAGTTAAAATGGTTAATTACGTTCAAACATTTCCTAATACCAAGCTGTCTGAATCCCAGATTCAGAGTTTGTTCAGTATGTCCTGTTCTGGTTTTGCTTTTGTTTTTTGCACATTCCTGAATTTTATTGTACGTGTATAAGAAACAAGAACTTCAGCGTAACCAAGTCTAGTCTTGCTTTACTTTTGTTTTACTCAGGGTTTTGACGTCTATGTCTATTAGTAAGATTGGCCTATAGTTTTCTTTCTCTCTGCTCTTGCTTTTTGATGTATGTCCTTTCCTTGTCCAGTTTTGGAATATGAGAAACGTTTTCTTTCTCATATTCCAAAACATTTATATAGCACAAAAATTGCCAGTTTTGTGACGGTTGAATGGAAATGACCTGCAGGCCGTCTGGGCCTGTTTTCAGGCAGTCTTAACCTGGCTGATGACACGGTGATGCCCACCTAGAAAACAGATCCTCACGGGTTACGTTCCTTTTCTTTTAGATGGTCCTCTTCAGCTTGCTCTGCCTGGGGCCGGTGGGGGGATCTAGTTAGAGTTGAGAAGAGAGCAGAGGTCAGCGAGAATCCTTTTGCATGGCTAAACTGAAGGACTTCTACTTGATGGTATTTACTTGAGAGCTTAGTTTTTAGCTGAGTACAATGGGTGTGTCAATTACTAGGAGGGTTCTAGTGGTGATTGTTTTCTTTTAGACAGAGGAGGTGCTTCTAGGTTAAGGCTTGCTGCTTCAAAAGCCTTTAACAGTTATTTCAGTGTGCAGACTGCCAGACAGTATGGCCTCAGGGAAAGCTCAGGCCTTCTGTCTTCAGTAAGCTGTGTGACCCTGGGCAGATTGCCTGGCCTCTCTGCATTTTCTCATCTGGTCTAGCGAGGAGGTTGGCAGAAGTCAGTGACTCAGTTGTGGTGGTGGGCTTAGTAGGGGCTGTCTCAGAAAACTCTTCTGGCTCTGGGAAGATGGATTTCTAAAAGCTGAGAAACAACCACCCATTTCTGATGTTTATATGACAATTGGAGATTTGAACACTGACTGGATTATTGTTTATTAAGAAATGGTTAATCTTTTTAAGGTGTGATCATAGTTTTAAGTTTGAAAATAATCTTTTTTAAATTGGGAGATTATAGACTACAATATTTATGGAGAGAATGAATTAAAAAAAAGAAAAGGTTGTAAACACTGACAGACTTATCTAAGGTCTGTGCCCTTATTTACCTCTGTTTTCCTGGTGGAGATGAATACTTTCTGTGTGTTTCCTTATGAAACTGGACCATTATGTGGCCCTACAGCTGCGAGCTGCAGGAGAAAGGAGAGACAGACAGTGTAGTGCCCTGCGTCAGGGTCCTGGGAATGGACTCCTTGACTGTGATCACGAGGTTTTCCTGTCTCTGGCCACGCAGTGCCCTCGGCAGGCTGGCAGGCAGCCTCCAGCTGTCCGCCCAGCGGGGTCATTGCTGCCAGCACTCCTGGTTGGGACAGAGCTCATGTGTGTACATCGCAGCCCGCCCTGGAGCCGGGCCAGCGCGTGGGCGACGGAGCCTTTCAGGTTTTGATTGTCAGACCTTTCCTCATTCCTCCTCACCTGTGTCCTCTCTCCTCACCCCCCTTTACCGCATCCTCAGAGACCTCTTAGGAGTTTTCCAAAGGCGGAACTAGAGAAATAGGGAGAACCTTTGTGGAAAAAGGCCAACTCTCTCTACTTCCTTCTTCCCAAGCTGCAGGGCTCAACAATTCATGGCATCTTCCACAGCACTTAAAAAACGAGCATGACCTAGAGCAGTGAGACTGCAGAGCAGTCACGGAAAACTTCTCTTCAACTCTGTCACCCTTGACAAGTCACCCGTTTCCTTTTTCCTGCATTCTTTCCCTTTTTTTTTTTTTTAAATAATAATAGGAGCCAGTGATTGTGGTTGACACACAGGCGCCCTATGCAGGTCAGCCCATGTAGCCTCACAGCAGCCCTGGGGAGCAGGTGCCCTCGTGTCTGTGGCTCACAGAGGAGGGAAAGGAGGCCAGAGGATGGAGGCCGCGGCCCTGAGGAGCAGTGGCGGGGGCTCTGACTGCAGTCTGTGGCTGCCAGAACACCTGTCCTTGTGCCTCTGCCGTCCCCCACCGAGCATTATTGCTTTGGAATAAGTTCCCAGGGGCGGGGTAACCGGCTTAGTAGGAGGGTCGGTTGTGCTAACCTGGCAAGCTGCTGACCTTGTTCACTGCCTCTCCCGCCACAGCGCCTGCCTCCAGCCCCCTGAGGACACTGTGCCACATGTCTTCCTTTGCCAGGCTGGTGACGGCTGCTGCACGGTGAGGCCTGGGCGGCGTGCGGTCCTGCTGAGCTGTCCACTTGTCCACAGACCTCTTTAACACAGTCATTCTTGCCTCTCTGTCAGCTGTCTTCAGGGCTGGACCTCCGGGTCTTTTGTAATCATGAGGCAAGGTGATACAGCACCAGCAACGGGACCCTGTTCCCCAGTCGCTACTGGTCTGATTCCCAGGATCTCCAGGTCCTCAGCAGACCTGGTTGGGCACGAATCTGAGGCACTGCTTCCCCATCAGGAGCTGTAACTTGACCCAGGAAGCAGTGTCAGACTGCTCACTGCATCGTGATAAAGGAGCACCTCTTGGAAGTCTGTGCCTCCCTGCGCCAAGTTAGGAGGAGGCATCTGTGTGGTCCGGGGCTGTAAGAGTTGAGGTCAAGAGCCCTGTGCTGAGGGCAAGGATCATCCCGGCCCCCCAGCTGGCGGCTCAGTGCCAGGGGGCTTGTTCTGTCCGTCATAGTCCACCGAACAGTCGTGGGAGAGGTCTTTCCAGGCAGCACTCACCATGGGAGCCACGCTGGATACCAAGTGCCTGTTGAGGCCTGGGGACTCCACTCCAAACCCACGAGAGGGTACAGAGACCCGGACTGTCCTCTTTGAGTCCCTTTGGCTGCTTACAGACCCGGAGACAGCAGCTGCCGGGAGGAGAGAGCCAGCTTTTCTTTTTTCCATCATGTTTGGGCAGTTCTTGTATTCAGAAAGGCTGAAGAGGACGAAGGGGACAGCAAACAGAGTGACCTGGAGGGCACGTCAGTGATGAAGACGCTCGGGGCTTGAGGCTTTGCATCTGGCACCTAAGGAATTGTGGATGCGACTGGAGACGAGAATTTGCCGGGCCAGAGGAAAGAAGCCCCAGCCCTGAAATTTCTGCGCTCAGTAGTGGAGCAGGGACAGCTGCTAAGTGAACATCTTGGCCGTTCGTCCCATGAAACTCTGACATCAGGACAACAGATGCCATGCTTCAGTGTTTCTGTTTCAGCTCTGTGTGTGATTCTCATCTTCTTGCTCAGAAGTGGGAGGATGATTGGCATTGACTTTCCTATTCAGGGTGCTCAGTACCAACCTGAGTCCTGGAGGTGGAGGTCCCTGGAGAAGTGATTACTGAGGATGGAGCCCTGAGCCCTTCCTTACCTCCTCACGACACTTGTGTGCAAAAGTATTTTTAGATTTGGTTTAGAATCCAGAGCTGACTTCTTTCCCTATTGTACTCTAGAAAGTTTCCAACCCAGGTGTAAGGCATCCCACGTATGACTCTTCAGTATCTGTGGGCAGGGAGGAGCCACAGCATACCATGGCTGGACCTGTGGTGAGGGTCCTGACCTGGGGGCGGTGTGCATCCAAAGCAAGCCACCTGTGTTCAGTCCAGGAGCCTCAGTCCAGTCTGAGAGTGGCAGCCGGGAGGGAGCCTGTGGTATAGAGGAATCTCAGACAAGGCAGACGGGGGTGGGGGGTGGGCGTCCAGGAAGGGCCCGGGGCAGTGCACAGCCCAGGCATGGAGTGGGCAGGTTATACACTGTAACCCCCCTGCCGACCTCCTGCCGAGCTGGTCTCTGAAGTGATTCACACAGAATTAGCCTGCATCTTTGCATTAGTGGGCAGGTAACTGCTTTCTGAAATTCAGGCAGCATTCAGTAAGTTGGAGGAAGATATGAAATGTGAAAAAGACGTCCAGGGTCAGGGGTTTGGTGACTTGACAGGTAAGATCATAACACACCAAGAGGAACTGAGGACAGTGAGACCTGTGTGAAGCTTTTAGCAGTCACTCCCAGCAGGTTCCTGAACAACCCATTCGTGACTTAGGAGTGCATTCTAGACAGCACTGGGGGGCTGCTCTGAAAGATGCTGACCCCGCTGTGGGCTGGGCCAAAGGAGAAGCTGAAAAAACATCCCGCGTTTGTCTGAATCCTAGTAAGCTTCCCACGAATGATTTCCTGAGGTTTGGCTTATACACCGGGAAGGATGCCAAAGCTGGAGAAGGGGAGTAGTGAGAACCTTGGTTCTGCTGCACTGTGGAGGGACGGGCTAAAGGGGGAAGTAGTTGAAGTCCCTAGAATCATGCTCCCCAATTCCATACTTCTGTAGCCACATTTCTTGAAGTGGAGAAGGAGCTTTCCTCTGCCAATCACGTAGCAGACCTAGAGTCCCTGACCTCGGAAGGTGACAGTACTGGCCAAAAGTGTAGAAGGATCCACAGGGCTTTAGCTGAGTTCTTGGGTGACAGGTACGTGCTGATGCCCTGTGAAAGCAGTCTTTGTGTGAAGACGAGGTCGCTGATGGAGGAAGACCTGTCCTCGGCTCCAGCGCTGGGACAGTCCTGGGCTGGATGGGGTATCGAGCTGAGCTGCTGTGACAGTTCTATTTTCCATTAGCCAAAACAATTAAATAAAAACAGATTTTGGACTGCTTCAACATGTCTTCACTCAACTTCTTACTTTTATTCTGGTAACCACCCAGTGGAATGGCACAGAAAACAAAAGCTACAGTATTATGGTAATCCCGCTGACCATCTTCCTGATGCCTGCAATACCCACGAGGTGGGTGCTGTAATTCCCTTTACAGATGAGGAGACTGAGGCACAGAGAAGCCACACAGCAGGACTGAGCCCAGACAGTCTGATACCAGTGTCTGTTCTTCTCTGCACTGTGCTGGGATTCTGAAATGGGAGACCGGAAGTGGAAATTAGCACAGGAGGTGAGGAGATGGTGGCTTGGCCTTCATGCGACTCCTTTCAGTTTAGACCCTAGGCCCACCAGGCCTGGAGTGACTGCTGCTGCCCTGGTGGGCTCTTGGCTGGGCCTGAGTCAGTAGGTGAGGTCCCTCACCCTTGATCCTGAGAGATGGAAACCTCTTTGCACATCCTGTCCCTCTGCTGCCCTCCAGTAATTAATGACTTAGCGGTGAATGAAAGAATTCCAACCTCCACGTTATCTGTGATCTTGTGTCTAAGAGGACCTTTCTGAAAGTAAAGTGAAAGTGTTAGTTGCTCAGTCGTGTCCAACTCTTTGCAACCCCATGGACTTTGCAACTTCTTTGTCCATGGGATTCTCCAGGTAAGAATACTGGAGCGGGTTGCCGTTTCCTCCTCCAGGGGATCTTCCCAACCCAGGGATCCAACCTGGGTCACCTGCACTGCAGGCAGATTCTTTACTGTCTGAGCCACCAGGGAAGCCCTTAAATTCCAGGTGCCCGCCTTCAACCTTGGAGCCCCTGTGGGTGGAAACTGTGGTTCTGGTGCACTGCTGAAAGGCCTTCACGTGCGAGCTCTTCTCGTTTCCTTCCTTACTAGAGACTTCATCTCACTTCAACTCCAGTCTCACCGACTTGGGTGTGTCACATGAAGGGAGAGGTGAAGATTAGGTTGTTAAATGATAGCTGTCTCAAATTTTAGCAGTATAAGGACAGGGCCATAGCAGGTAAGGATACAGAAGAAATTCTGTTGCCTTTTTCTCTCCCTTTCCAAAGCATATGTTTTAGTCAGGGTTGATGACTGCAAGAAGCAGGAAACTCTTCACTACCCAAACTAGTTCTAAAAGGCAATACTCTCTCACAAGGTGTCTTCACTGACAGGAGCCTGCCAGTCTCCACTGCCCGCCTGATGATGCCCGCTGAGCTGGCACGGCCAGGGGCCGGTTTTGACTCTGTCGTCACGGGTTTTCCATCCCTTTGTGAGTGGCCAGTCTCTGTCTCTCCTCCAAATTCTGAGCACAGTGCGTCTGGTTGGCTCAATCCCACGTACAGGTTGGTTTTTCTTATACCCTTTCTCACCCCAGTTTAGTAACATCCAGAGGATGAAGTCATATGGCCCATGTTTTGCCTTTCTAAGGGATTAAAAAACAAAACTACCTGAGCTATTTCGATGTGTGTGTGTTTAACTTACATTGAGAGCATAGGGAAGTCCCATGTTCATCTTCCTCCAGTTTCAGTTTCCTCCAATACTTAAAGTTCCCATAACTAATAGTTCAGTCTAAGTCAGTAAAGATTGACAAATTTGACTAAATAAAAGTTTAAAGCTGTGGTTTAAAAAAACACCTTTTTTAAAAGTGTGAAATAAATTGTGTATGTGTATGTGAAAGAAAACAGAAAAGAATGGAAATATACACATCTACCAGTTGGCACATGTCCTGCAGAGGATAAAAGGATCAGGGAGAAAGATCTATATACAAACCCCAACAAATTTTAAACAACTTAATGAAGCATCACAATACACCTAGGAGAAAGGCTAAAACAAAAAACAGAGACAGAATAAGGATGCAGGGAAAATGTATCTCTTCTACATTACTGGTGGGAGCATCAGATGGGTTTGCTCTAAGTTTTTGCTATGACTACATATTACTTGGAATATCCAGGTGGCTCAGTAATAAAGAACCCGCCTGCCAATGCAGGAGATGTAGGTTCTGTCCGTGGGTCGGGAAGATCCTCTGGAGTAGGAAATGACAACCCACTCCAGTATTCTTGCCTGGGAAATCCCATGGACAGAGGAGCCTGGCGGGTTACAGTCCATGAGGTCACAAAGAATCAGACATGACTGAGCAAATACACAACAAAAATGAATGTTCTATGGATTGAATGTACCATAGTTTTTAACTGCTCACTTGTTGAGTGGCATCTTGATTGTTTCCAGTTTGGGGCTATTGCAGATAGAGCTGCTGTGAGCATTTCTAAGTGGGTTTTTGTATAAACTTTCGTTTTCATGTCTCTGGAATAAATGCCCAGGAGTGTGATTATCAGGTCATATGGTAAATTTTTATCTTTTGAAGAAACTGTCGAACATTTTCCCAAGTAGCTCTTCCATTTTATGGTCCCACCAGTAATGTAGTCAGTCAGTCAGCTCAGTCAGCTCAGTTGCTCAGTCGTGTCCTACTCTGCGACCCTCATGAACCGCAGCACGCCAGGCCTCCCTGTCCATCTCCCGGGGTCCACCCAAACCCATGTCCATTGAGTCAGTGATGCCATCCAGCCATCTCATCCTCTGTCGTCCCCTTCTCCTCCTGCCCTCAATCTTTCCCAGCATCAGGGTCTTTTCAAATGAGTCAGCTCTCCACATCAGGTGCCCAAAGTATTGGAGTTTCAGCTTCAACATCAGTCCCTCCAATGAACACCCAGGACAGTAATGCAGAAGAGATCCATTTTCCCTGCATCCTTACACTGTCTCTGTTTTTTGTTTGAGCCATTCTAGATATATCGTGATATCTCATGTTTAAAATTTGTTGAGGTTTATATGGTCTAGGATCTGGTGGTTCTGTCCTCTTCATATATTTTCTGTAGGTGCTTGAAAGATTATACTGTTGGGTGGAGGGTAAATGGTGATAAAATTCTGTAGGTTGATGGTATTGAGTTCTTATAGCTTATGCCCTTGCTGATTTTCGTCAAGTTCTGTTGGTTGAGAGAGTGCTGTTGAAATTTCCAACAATAATTGTGGAATTGTCTGTGTCTCCTTTAAGTTTTTGCTTCAAATATTTTGCAGTTCTGTTATCTGGCACGTACCACTTAGATTTCTATGTCTTTTTGGTGGATTGACCTTTTTATCATTATGTAATGTCCCTTGGACTGCAAGGAGATCCAGCCAGTCCATCCTAAAGGAAATCAGTCCTGAATATTCATCGGAAGGGTTGATGCTGAAGCTGAAACTCAATACTTTGGCCACCTGATGTGAAGAGCTGACTCATTTGAAAAGACCCTGATGCTGGGAGGGATTGAGGGTGGGAGGAGAAGGGGATGACAGAGGATAAGATGGTTGGATGGCATCACCGACTCAGTGGGCACGAGTTTGAGTAAATTCCAGGAGTTGGTGATGGACAGGGAGGCCTGGCGTGCCACGGTCCATGGGGTTGCAAAGAGTCAGACAAGACTGAGCGACTGAACTGAACTGAATGTCTCTCTGTACCTGGTTATTTTCTTTGCCCTGAAGTTTACTTTTATCTGACAGACATTCACATGTCACATCTGATTCCATTTCTGGTTTTGGTATCTTTTTATACTTTTAGAAATTGTCTTTTATTATTTTCGGCTGCTCTAGGTCTTCGTCGCTGCGCATGGGCCTTTATAGTTGTGGCGAGCTCGGGAGACTGTTTGCTGCAGTGCATGGGTTTCTTGTTGCGGTGGCTTCTTTTGTGAAGCACCGGCTCCAGGGCTCGTGGACGTCAGTAGTTGCGGCTCATGGGCTTATTTGCCTCGTGGAATGTGGGATCTTCCTAGACCAGGGATCAACTCCGTGTCTTCTGTGTTGACAGGCAGATTCTTAATCACTGGACCACCAGGGAAGTCCCGTGCTTATCTTTTTTGTACCCTTTCTTCTATTGCCAAACATCTCCAATTATCTTCTACAATAAATTCCCAGAAATAAGACAGTCAGATGGTATGAATACTTTTTATGACTTCCTGTTGTCTAAGCAGCTTGTGATAAGTTGTGCCCTCACCAGCAGTGTGTAATGCTGCTTGTTGGTTTTGAACTGCACCTCACTTTATATTTTTAATTTAGAACAGTGGAACAGTGGAAAATGTTTCCTTTTTCCTTCTGCATACATCAGTTCCCAAATTAGAAATTTCCTGTTGAAGGAACCACATATCCCAAGTTCTAATCTGGGACATACGGGAATGTGATAAGAAGGGAGATGGAGAAATGGGTAATCTTTTGTTTGGTATCATAGCTGCTTACGTACATGAACACAAGCCCACACTCACTCACACACATGAACATTACACGTGTACAAACGTTCGTGCCTCACACCCTCACAAGCACATTACACACGAGTGATTGCATTTGTGCATGCACCAGTTCACTCCTAGGTTTTGTCTTATTCTATTTGGTCTGCTATAATAAAATGCCACAGATTAGGAGGCCTATAAGTGAGAAATTTATTTCTCACAGTTCTGGAGGTTGGCAGTTCTAAGACCAAGATGCCTACAAATTCAGTGTCTGGTGAGGCCCCCTTCCTAGGCTGTCTCTTAGCTGTGACCTCCCTTGGCAGAAGGGGGCAAGGGAGCTTTCTCAGTCTCCTTTATAAAGGCACTAATCCCATCCACGCCGGCTCTTCCCCTCATGACCTAATCACCTCCTGGAGGCCCTGCCTCCGTAGTACCATTTTCAACCTAATTCCAGTGCGGGAGGGCATGACATGAGACCACGGCAGATCCTCATGGATCCCCTGGCTGGACCGGAGGCTTCAGCATGGCCAGGGCATCCTCAGAGTCTGTCTCTGGCTTCTTTTATTCCCTTATCCTTGCCCGAAGTCCCCACCTCTACCAGTTTCAGAAGTTTTAACCACTGATCTGGGAGCGAAGGTTGATTCTGGGACAGGAAATGAGGATTTGGAGAGGTATGCCTCAAGAAGGTGAAAGCAGAGCTTCCTCCCCTCTCTGAGATGGTGAGTGAGTTTGGTTAAACCCCTGGGTGGAGCTCTGGATGGTGACCGGAGGTCTGGATTCTGACAGACCTGTGGCAGGAACCAGGGCTGGCACCTGCCACACGGGTGGTGTTGAGTAGCAGCTTCGAGGGGCAGTTATGATTTGTGTCTGTGGTGTCTCCCTTTTGTTTTTCCTAACATTTTAACAGAGTTTTGTTTCTTTCCTTGCTTAGTCTCAGGAGTGTGTGTGTGTGTTCAGGGGGAAGCAGATGGGCTTGGCCCATATCTCTGCAGCGGTAGTCAAGAGTGGCTTCTATCCCTTCTCCAAAGCGGGGTGGGGAATTGGCCCAGGTCACTGGCAGGAAGAGCTGCTCTTCTGCAGGCCCGCCAGTGTCCGGGGCAGATGGGGCGAGAACCACTTCTCCAGAATGAACCTGGGCACGGCTCCTGTGTGGGTCGGGGCCCTCTGGGAGCCACTCAGGCAGCTGGGGAATTCTGAGGGGGGGGAGGTTCTGATGCTGACTAATACGCACAAATACCGTAATAATTCAGGTGGAAAAGAACTTGGGTGGGTCCAGGACACCTGTCTGACGGCCTGCCTGTAGTCTCTGTCGTGTCCAACTCTTTGTGACCCCACGGGCTGCAGCCCGCCAGGCTCCTCTGTCCATGGGTTTCTCTGGAGTGGTTTGCCATTCCCTTCTCCAGGGGATCTTCCTGACCCAGGGACTGAACCTGGGTCTCCAGCATTGCAGGCAGATTGTTTACCGTCTGAGCCAGCAGGGAAGCCCACTGTCCCGTGGAGACAGGTAGAATTGGGGATTGGTGGTGAACAGGAACCACTGACTGCCCTGAGGGAGCCTACATTCCGGGGGGAAGATGGAGAATGGGTCTGGCAGTGGCAGGAGGGGCGAGGCGCTGGGGCCTGAAGGCACGTGGGAGGCGCCCGAGCCAGTCAGGCGTCCTCAGGTTCCCCTGAGAGGCTGGAAGGGGGCCAGAGCCGAGGAGAGAATTCGTGTCAGGTCAGTGTTTCCTGTGCTTCCAGGTCCGAGGAAGGGCCAGGCAGCTCGGAACTGAAGTGGGGCCTCAGGACTCAGCCCAGAGAGGCTGTGAGGGTGGGGACATCGCAGTGGGGAGGGCGACGCCATGGGGGTGTGGAGTCAGGAGGCTCGGAGGAAGCAGGGCCAGTAAGGAGCCTTTCACACTAAGACGTTTGAGGTTTAACTTGAGGGCAGGGGGGGTATTGGCCAGGTTTATGCAGAGCTGGAGTGGGAATGAGTCTTTGAATTTACCATCTGACTCCCTCAGTACGCAAGGCCATCTCAAATGCACCGCAGCTACTCTACAAGTGACAGTACAGTTCCTCCACTCCACTCTTGGTGTTTTCGTTTTAAATTCTTATCTTTGGCTGTGCTGGGTCTTCGTTGCTACATCTGGACTTCTGTATTGCAGGGCACAGGCTTCTTATTGCGGCGGCTTCTCTCGTTGCAGAGCCGTGCTCTCGGGTGCCTGGGCTTCAGGAGTCGTGGTTCCCCGGCTCTAGAGCACAGGCTCGGGCGTTGTGGCACATGGGCTTAGTTGCTCTGCAGCTGGTGGGGTCTTCCCCGATCAGAGGTCGAAACCCCGTCTCCTGCACTGGCAGGCAGATTCTTTACCACTGAGCCACCAGGGAAGCCCCCTACTCCTGATGCTGGCTATAGATAATCCTTCTTCACGCAGCCCATGTAGACCTTTCCCCCCCCGCCCCTCCCAGGTTGTAGGCAGCGTGCCTAGATTTCTCCCCAGAAGCTGCCTTGCTGATTACTACCCAGGCATTGAACTCAGTAGCCCACGAGCAGGTGATGTCCAGCCCTAGTTTCTAGGATTTGGCTCCCTGGCCCAAACCCTGCTCCCCCACAACCCTTGCTCATGTGGGAGGGGAACCAGACAGCTCCGCACAGGACCTGCGGCTGAGACGTGGCAGTGAGCTCAGGGACCTGCGTTTAAGTGAAACAGCCTTCATCAGGTGGTCACCAGCTAGTCATCATGTGTATACACAGCAGCTCTGTGGCAGGTAAGCCTTCCTGGGCCCTTGGCAGACATTACTAATCCATTACGTCACCTTCACACTGAGTCAGCCCGAAGCTGCAGACAAACCATCAATCAGAGCTGGTACCTGGGGTGAAGCCGATTTGCCATCCTTGTCCCAGACCAGACAGGATGCAAAGGTCAGGGTGACTCTGAGTCAGAAGCCAGGCCGGAGGGCAGTGGTCAGTATGCCAGGGATTTCAAAAGCCCTGCGGTAAAGGCAGGGCAGGGGATGGTCAGGCTGGCCAAGCAGAAATGCAGGGAAGGAGCTGATGATTCACCTTCACCCAGAACCTCAGTTTGCAAAGCACTTTCACTAAATGCCCATGACTCTCAAGGTAGAAATTACTTCCATATTATAGAAGAGGCAGTGGAGGCCCAGGGGAACCTGTTCCCAGTGTCACCAGTGTGGCAGCTACGGTTTTGGTCTTCCTGACAGACACTTCCTGTGGGGGAACAGGCCCACGCGCCTCGTACGCACCGGATGTGAGACCAGGCTTTTTCCTGAAAAGTCGGTCCTTGCCTTGGGACCCCCAGGAGGGAGGGCAGCAGAGCTGAGCCAGAGAGCAGTGACATGCTAATAAATGTCGGAGTGCCAGCTCCCGGAGGGTGCAGTCCTCTCACTTTGGCCTCGTTCAGGCTGCCAGTGTGGTGCTGAATGCAGGGTTGGCAAGAGAGGAGCCGGGGGGAGCCAGCTGCAGCGCCCCCAGGGCAGGGCCCACAGCCTGGTTCTTGAGCTCTCCCTGCAGCCCCCTGAGCCACGCAGGCTCTTTCCTGCCTGAGTAGGGACTCGCTTCTGTTGTTGGCAAGTAAAGGGCTTGAGACTCCTCCCTGAACCCATGGAGGTGTCGGTCTCAGGGGTGGGGATCTTCCCTCCCTGCCCCCTGCTCCCTCAAGGGAGAGGTGACCAGACCAGGCAAGTGGTAGGAATCAAGCCAAGGCGGCGCCCCCACAGTCAGGTGGAGGTAGGGAGGTGCCCGTCCCTGTTCTCCCCCAGCGGCCCCTTGCTGCCCAGGCGGCCTCACAGACAGGGCTGGGCAGGGACTCCACTGCTGGTCGCAGGTGGTATTGGTTCTCCAGGGAGGGCCAGGGGCCCAGAGGAGCCAGCGTGGGCCTCTTGGGACCAGGGTATGTTCAGTGGGCAGGGGAAGGCACCTGCCCTTCCCCAGCCACTAGACCCTGCCTGGCTGGGCCTCACTCGGCCACAGTGCAGAACCTGCAAGGGACCACACTCGTTTCCTAGATGTGCAGGTGTAGCCCAGGACGGAGCAAAGGCTTCTGATACCTGAGGAGTTGGGCGGGGGAGCCCACCCCCTGTCCCTGTGGCTGGAAGCCAGGGGACACTGCACAGGTGACTCTGCCATGACCCACTTCTGCCCTGCTTGCTTGTCTGGAAACCTTGTTGTTTCCCAGCAGGGAACAACAGGAAATGTTCCTAGAGTCATTTGCTTAGGAAGCTGGCCTGGTTGATCTGATGACAGCAGAGCGAAAACCGCCGCCTAGTGTCTGAGCTGCTGAAGGGCTGAATGTGGAAACGCCTGGGAGACCTGGAGGCCAGACAGGCCAAGCCCCTCAGGCCGGGGATGAGTAGGGCTGTGGTGGATAGGCTGTGGTGGATAGGCGGGTATACCCTGCCCGAGGTGCAGCCGCCCCCACTGAGTGCCGAGCAGTGGCCCCCATGTGTCCAGAAATTCTGATTTTTAAAGAGCAACCCAGTACCCACATTTTTATGTAAAATTTCTTGATTTTTAAATGCTAGCAACTAGTTACAGAAACATTTAGAAAAAAATTGCATGGATCAGTCAAATGAAACATGTCTTCAGGCCATCGTCTGCAGCATCTAGTTTTGAGCCTACATGGAAATCTCTCCCTTGCCTGTGGGGTCTTCCCAGCCTCCCCTTGTAATGCCTCCTTCCTTGCAACTGCCAGCCCGCGTCTGTGCCCACCCAGAGCCCGCTCCCCCGTGGCCCCCGCGACTCTACCCACGGTGGACTGAGAGGCCTGCCTGCTTCCAGGCCCTGTGGCTCCCCCTTCTGAAGGTCACACCAGGAAAACAGGCATCCCCTCTCCACCGTGTCCTTGCTGCAGTCACCCACAGACCCTCGAGTCCTCCTCCCAGTCCCTGCAGACAACAGTCCTCGCCCCAAACCGCTGCTGTCCTATCTGTGCTGATTCCAGGGCAGCCACAAGATTGCCAGGAGAAATATCAACAACCTGGTATATGTAGATGACACCACTCTAATGACAGCGAAGAGGAACTAAAGAGCTTCTTGATGAGGGTGAATGGAAGAGGAAACTGAAAAAGCTGGCTTTAAAACTCATCATTCAAAAAACTAAGATCATGGCATCCGATCCCATCACTTCATGGCAAATAGAAGGGGAAAAGTGGAAACAGTGACGGATTTTATTTTCTAGGGTTCCAGAATCACTGTGGACGGTGACCAGACATGAAAGTAACAGATACTTGTTCCTTGGAAGAAAAGCTATGACAAACCTAGACAGCTGTTTTAAAAGTAGACGTCACTTTGCCAACAAAGATCCATATAGTCAGTTATGGTTTTTCCAGTAGTCATATATAGATGTGAGAGTTGGACCATAAAGAAGACTGAGTGCCGAAGAACTGATGCTTTCAAATTGTGGTGCTGGAGAAGACTCTTGAGAGTCCTTCAGATTGCAAGGAGATCCAACCAGTCCATCCTAAAGGAAATCAACCCTGAATATGCATGGGAAGGACTGGTGCTAAAGCTGCAGCTCCAGTACTTTGACCACCTGATGTGAAGGCGACTCACTGGAAAGGGCCTGATGCTGGGAAAGATTAAAGGCAAAAGGATAAAGGGGCAGCAGAGGATGAGATGGTTAGATGTCAGCTCCACAAGGGTAGAAACTTGAAAGTTTTGCCCACTGAGGTGTCTGTCCAACACCCAGAACAGTGTCTGGCACCCACTGGAAATAGACATTCAGTATTTGTCAAACGGCCTGTATTTAAAAGACTGTCACCAGGAAAAGGGCCAGGACTGTACGGACATGCCTGCCAGAGTTGCCTTCACTCACCACCAGAAACCGTGCAAACGCCACAGATGGTTTGGAGGGGGTCCTAAAAATGACCCTGAAACAGTTTATGCCTCAAAGGCAGGTGCTGGCCTGTAAGTCCCCAAGGCAGAGTCAGGGACTGTTAGGGGACATGGCAGGTAACACAAAGGAACGAGTATAAAAAGCAAAGTGACGTAGGTGACCCGTCCACCTAGGGCGGCAGCGCCAGGAAATGCGCAGGGTGCCCTGCCAGCGAGCAGGCGCTCCGCGGAGCCCAGCCTGGCGTCTTAGCTGCAGGATCTCTCAGAGCTGCTGGTTCAGGATGGTCCCACCCCTCGGAATCTCGGGGCGTGAGAAAAACCACAGAAAGGTGGCATGCCAGAGCTGCAGGGCACAGAGGTCTTCCAGGAAGTAGGTCCACATTCGCCTGCAGTGTTTGCTGATGCCTGCAGTGTTTGCTGATGCCGGAGCAGAGCCGCAGCGCACCCCCCGGGGACCTGCTCAGGACAGAAGACGCCCGTGCAGAGTAGTTCCCAGCGAAGCCTCCAGAGGACGCCAGCGTCGCAGCTCTGTGCAGCCCGAGCTCAAATCCTGTTGCCAGGCCAGTGGCCCACTTCTGTGCTGGGAAAAGGCCGCTGTGGCTTTGCAAATGAAGGGGACCCCAGCGACCCTGCCCCACATTAGGCAGGGCCCCGCATACAGCAGATGCCCATATCCAGGGGATCTGACTCTAAAAGACCTGCAGCCCAGCACAGGGGCTGCTGCTGCTGCTAAGTCGCTTCAGTCGTGTCCGACTCTGTGCGACCCCAGAGACGACAGCCCACCAGGCTCCCCCGTCCCTGGGGTCCTCCAGGCAAGAACACTGGAGTCACAGGGGATGTAACTCTAAAAGACCTGCAGCCCAGCACCGAGGGCACTTGCTGGGAGGGTGGTGGGAGTTCTCAGACCTTTCCCTACTCCTTGTCAACCACGGAGACCCCATAGACTCAGAGATGGGAGCACGTGGGTGCCTGCAGGGGTGCGGAGCTCAGGGGTGGAGATCCGCTACTTGTGCTGGCGTCTCCCCACAGCAGGGAGCAGGGGAGTCCCTTCAGAGCCTGCGTGTTCATCCATCATCAGCTGATACATCTGAGATCGGAAGTCAGGACCCGGGCCAGTAGTGGCACTGCCTTTCCAAACCTGTATGGAGCTTGGCTGGTGGCTGTGCCCAGGTTCTAAGAACAGGCAGCCTGAGGAGGGGCGGGGAACAGTGCCTCTGACGGGGTACCCCTCCCACAGCGACAGGTGAGAGCACACTGCTCCCCAGGCAGAGCCTGTAGGAAGGAGGGCATTAGGCTGCAGGGTCTGAGCCCCGGGAACAACTGCATCAGGAAAAAGGCAGATGCCCAGGTGAAGATTCTGATCCCCTTCATCCCCTTTTCCCTCCAGGCATCCCCGGTGGGAACCACCTGTGCCCCCACCCCGCACATGCGGCAGGCTAGTAGAAGGGCTCACCAAGAAGACTCGGCAGCAGCCCCCCAGGCTGGCATCCAGCACCAGGGCAGGCGATTCCAGCATCCTGCTCGCACCCTGAGCCCCAGGAGCGCTGCTGACAGCTGCAGGGCATCCATGTGGTTTAGCTCAGGGTGCTGGGTCACGCCCCAGTGCACAGCTCTGCTCCCCCACGTACTCCAGGGGAACCAGAGCAAGTCCCAGCCTCTCTGAGCCTCAGACTCCGATCTGCACCGTGAGGAAGATAACAGCTGGTTGTCCCCAGACTCAACCAGCCCAGTGGGCTGAAGGCACAAGCCGAAGGGCACAGCGTGCGGAGGTATGAGCTGGAGGCTGGGTTTGTACTGGCCCTGCTCTTTATCCCAGTGACAGCATCCCAGGCAGGAGTGGGTGCTGCACAGGTCCCTCTCCTTGGCTCCCCTATGGGTGGCGCTGCCCACGAGATCACCCCCGTCTCACTGCTCCTGCAAAGGTCCACACCACACACACCTCAGGGCTGCATGTATTCACTGGTGTTTTATTGGACTTTCCACGGGCAGCATGGACAGCTCCAGGGCCCTTCACCCGCCCCGATCCCTGCTCTGGGGCCCGGGCTGGGAGCTGTCCGCCTCTCTATGTCTTCTCCTGAGGCATGCCATCACTGGGCCCCAGCCCCTGGGCTCAGGCTGCCATCTTGAGAGGGAAACCCAGTTTGCCCAGGGCCTTTTTGGGCCAGGCTTCCCAGCCCAGGGCCCATCCCTGTCAGGCACAGGCGAGCTCTCCTGAGGAGGGGCTCCAGGCCAGAGCCCCCAGCAGTGCCTATCCACCCCAGGCTGAGGTCAGACCCTGACTGCACACAGCATGGCAGGCTCAGACCTACAGCTTGGTGTTGAGGTGGAAGGAGAAGTGGGGTGCTGTGTAGGCTGTGGCAGGCGGCACATGCCATGGAGACGAGGCCGGGCAGAGTCTGTGGCACAGGGCACTGTCAAAGGATGCTGGTGGGAGGTGCATCAGGCCAGCAGTCATGGGCGAGGGTGCTGTGGTGGCCAGCAGGTGGGCAGGGAAGGCAGGGATGACCAGGGGGCTGAAGGGGAGGGTGGCCTGGCCCTTTAAGGGACCCAGGGTGCCAGCGAAGTTCAGTGGGCAGCGCAGCAGGGTACCCCTGTAGGCCTCCGGGAGGGCGGGGCCCAGCAGGCAGGAGACGGCCAGGTCAGGGCCCCTGGGCTTGGTCCCACACTCCTGGGCGTTCGCCTCCTTCAGAAAGGGAGACACTGCCCGCAGTTTTTTGCTGCCGTGGACCGAGCTGTCTTCCGCCAGGCTGCGCTTGTGGCCCAGGCCTGGGCTGCTCGGGAAGGTGGGCAGGGGCACGGGGCTCTCAGCGGGAACCTTGGTCATGGGGGACACCCAGCAGGCTTTGGGTTTGGGGTAGAGGCTGCCCTTTCTGGAGCTGCCCTTGTGGAATGCAGAAGGGCGGCCGGCATCCCCGCCCCACACCAGTGGGGGCTCTTTGGCTGGCAGCCCCTCCTCCTTGGCAGGGGGCCCCAACAACACCCTATCTTTAAGACTGGGGAAAAGGTCCCTGGGACGCTGGCTGATAGGCTTCAGCACCTCGCTGGGGTAGGCGTGGAAGCAGCCGGTGACGACGGGGGCCGACGGGCGAGGGCCTGCCTGTGTCTCCCCCCAGAGGCCGCCCCCAGGGGCCTGCCTTCCTTCCAGAGGTGTCAGCCGGTGCCTGGAGTCCTCGGCCGGCCCTCCTGGGCTCTGGGGACTCTCCAAGGGTGGGGCGGCTGGGGGTGCCTGGGGCTCCCCACCTGCCCCGTGGCGACAGCCCTCCTCCTGACACTGCAAGGCCTCCGCCTTGCTCACCTGGGCCAGGAGCTTCTTTTTGGCCAGCGGTGACATGATACCATGTGTCCCTCTGCAGTAGAAGCTGGACAGGAGCCGTTTGTAGGCCTCAGGGCAGCCACTGGCACCCAAAAAGGGCAGAGAGGGCCCCGCGGCCGGGCCCCGCTGTTCCATGCCGTCTCTGGGTGTCTCCTGGCTAGGAAGCCTTGCCGGGTCAGGGGCATCTGTTTTGGTCTTTGCTGGCATCAGCTAGAATGAGAAAAGGCCAAGCCTCAGGGCTGGGGTGAGCCGTGCAATGCTGACCTGGGGACGTGGGGACAGGAGGGAGCCAGCCCTTCCAGCACCTTCGTGCAAAACTGTCAAAAGGCGTCCCATCCCCTGATCAGACACAGCTGGTGTCAGGACTTGGGGACTGGTGAAATGGGGTGTAGATAGGACTCAGACTCCACATGTACCCCCAACTTGAGGGCCCTCAAGTAGTGAACCACTCTATGACCCTTGCCCCCCGCCCGGTGCTGCCCTTGGGGGAGGGGGGTGTTCTGGGGGTTCCAGGCAGGGAGCTCTGCAGCCACAGTGAGCTGGTAGGGGGTGCTTTGAGAGGCATGGGATGGGGCTCAGAGCTCACCTGGTCCACCCGCTTCTCCTCCTTGACCTTCTTTGGCCTCTCAGTGGCCCCATCATCCCCCCGAGGCTCCTTGGCCATCTTGTACTGCTTCCTGGGCTTGGAGGGGGGCAGGGGCTTGTCATCCTCCCCTTTCAGGTGCCGCACGTATGGGAGGACCAGCCTGGGGAAGAACAAGGCATGTTGCCAGGGGGCCGGGCTGGCAGGAGGCTCCCACCCTCTAGGCCCACCCCAGCTTCCTCCCGGCCGAGACCGCCAACACCCCTGCCCGACCAGCACACAGACACCCCCAGCCACGGGGGCCGCCCCTGCCCCCAGCCCCACCGCCCAGCAGAGCTGCCGGGTGACACCTGGGGCCTCACACCTCTCGTAGTGGCGGCGCGTGCACGTGGCCGCGCTGGTGCTGCCCGGGCTGCCCCCCAGCTCGTCGTACACATTCTTCCAGAGGCGGCGGCCAGTCACCTGCAAGGGCGCCACGTCAGGGCACAGCTGGCGGGTGCCCCCTGCCTGCGGGGTTCCCGCAGCTCAGGGTCCCCACTCGGAGGCCGTTTCTAATTGCTTCTCTGCCAGCAGGGGCGGGGAGGTTGGAGGGGCCTCCCCTGGCCAGCAGCCAGCCAAGTCCCCCTCCCAGGGGCTGCCCGAGCACTGGCGCTTTGTGAGTGCAAGGACAGGACAGATGGAAAGGATGATGATCTTGCTCGGAACAGCAAAGAACGGCAGGTAGGGCAGGTCCCTCCTCCCTGCAGCGCACAGGGAGCTGGGGAAAAGGCAGGGTTTGGACACTGCCTCATCCTCCTGCCAACAGGAAAGGGCAGGTCTGCTGGGCTCCCTCTTTTCCCGAGGTCCCAGGGGCACAGCTGATGTGCTGGGAGACGCGGCAGGGTGAGGACTCAGGGGAGCCATCCTTACCAGTTCATAGGCCCCTAGCTTCTCCACGGCCTTGTAGATCTTCCACAGGTTAACTGGGGACAAAAGGGGGCGGGACCCCTGTCAGTCTTGGTGGGAGGAGGGGGCAGCCAGCTGCCTGTCCCCATGGCCCCGTCAGGCTGGCACAGAACCAGCACATACCCAGACAGGGCCACCAGGATGGCTGGGCAGACCGCACCCTGTGTGCTGGGGGCCCAGTGGCCTGTGAGGATGGACATCTGGCCGCACCCACTGCCAGGCCAGTGCCTGGAGAGGGGCAGCCTTTCTGTGTGCAACCCCTGTGGGCTGGCACGTCGGGGGTCGCCCAGAATGGAGGTCCCCTGCTGGGCCCCCCTCCCGTGCCTGCACCCCGGGGACGCACTCTGCTTGAAGCCGAGATGGGGCACCCTCTCGATGGGCGTGTGTCGCTCCTTCATGAACTTGTAGAGGCTGACCAGGAAGGCCTGCTCCTCCTCCTGCTCCTCCTCCCGCTCCCTGCCTGCCTCGGGGGGCTCCTGGGGAAAGAACACGAGGCAGTGGGATGAGCCCCCAGCTGGTAGGAGGCTGCGGAAAGGCGGAACCACTGGCTGCTGGGGAGGAAGGAGATGCATGGCCACCAACTCCAGGCTCCCAGAGGAGGGAGCAGACCCTCACACCCGACTCTGGGCTGCAGAGGTTGTTCCTGGGGTCAGAAGAACAGAGGTGTTCCACGTTAGCCCAGGACCCCAGGTCAGGATCCAAGAGGCCTGGTTACAGGGATGGCCATGGGAGCAGCCCTGCCCCTTCTCCAAGCTTCCGATCTTCTTCACCTGGCTCTAGGTTGTCACGTCGCCATCTCAGCTCCTCTACCAGACTCTGAGCTCCTGGAGGCAGGCTCTGTGGTCCCGGGGCCCCAGTGGCCCCTGTGGTCCAAACCAAAGGATGGTGTGTTCATCTGTGTGGGGCCATTCCACCAGGCTTGCTTCCGTGGTCCGCCGTTCATGTGCTCAGCGTGGGGAGGAGAGACCCTGTCCTGGGCTCCAAAGGGCCCTTGTGTCCAATGTACAGGTCTTTTGGTTTCTGCTCCCAGTGGGAATTTCTCCTGATGCTCTTCCTGTGGCTGGTGGCTCAGGGCAGGGGCTCCTGTTGGGCTGGGGTTGGGGTCCCAGCTGGGGTGGCCCCAAACACGAGAGGGCTGGCAACCATCATCAGGGTGAGAACCGGGCAGAGAGCCATGTGTTCCAAAAATACTCTATTCAAAGTGTCATGACCGTAGCTTTGACTAATCAAAGACCTCTGGAAATAAACAAGCCAGCTTGCACGTTACCTATGAAATTGGAACACACTGCCGTGCCTCAAAACGGAGGCACTCTGACCACTGCTCTTCAAACGAACATGCTTTTCTGTTCCTCTTCTCTGAACTCCAGGAAATCTGTTAAAACCTGTTCCCATTTGCAGCTCCCTCCAGCCTGTGCCTCCGAAGCAAATGGCCAAAGAGCATTGATGCAGAGGCTAATGGCTGCGACTGTGCTGGTCAGCGCAGCAGCGCCGATCTCACTACGGGACAGAAGGACGTACGTGCAGCTTAACATTGTAGAACAGAGCTTTACTGTCTCATAGATCAGGGCTCCAGGCCAGCCTCATGCAATAAAAGGGTTCTGCTGTGAAAACCAAGCCTGAAAGTCCAGCCAGAGGTGATGGGCAAGCCCTCCCGTCTGCCCAGCGCCCAGTCAAGGCCCCAGACAGTGGGGCTGTGCCCCTCTCTGGACTCTTTCAGGGTTGGGGGGGTTAGGGAACACATCTCCAGGGTGTCTCCAAGGTCACCTGGGAGGCTGCACACAGGTGGGGCAGGGTGAGGGAAGGGGCAGGAAAGAGGCCCCCAGTGGGGGAGGGGTGGCCCAACTCACCTCCAGGCGCACGGGGCTCCGGCTCCTTGGCTCACCATCGGGCTGAGGAGACACTGGTGGGTCTAGGGGCTCCCCTTCCTCTGACTGCTTCCTTTTCCCTTTGACCGGAGGTGCTGGGGGAAAAGGGCAGGGGAGAGTGAGAACATGAGATGCTGGCAGAGAAGCGGGTGGCAGGAGGGCAGCGTGGCATCCGAATGGCCCGGTGGGGGTCAGTGCTTGCCACCCTCTGCTTGTGGTGCCCAGCTGCCGCAGGCGGCCTCTAAACCACACGGGTTCCCCTGACTCTGCCGCTCCCAAAGCCCCACCCATGCCACACCTGCCGGTTTTCCTTACTCCATTTAGCCCTCTTTCCAAAACTATGAAGGAGACCCTAAGTCACCCTGGGGTCAAGTCAGAGGAGGCTGGGGCCATGGTGCTCAGGGAAACTGTCTCCAAACCCCACCTCTCCACATCAGAGAGTATTTGCAGCGGCTCAGCCAAACTGGGAGCTAAGAGAGCTGCGGAGGCTCCCATGTTTGTGGGTCCTCAAAGCACCATGGGGGCCGCTGGGACCATAGACCCTCCACAAATTACCAAGAAGAAAGTTCCCATTTATGAAGCAGCCAAGCTTTTCTTAAGCATCCCTCATGATCCCGTGCATGCTTAGTCATGTCTGATTTGTTTGCAACTCCGGAGACCGTAGCCCACCAGGCTCCTCCGTCCATGGGATTCTCCAGGCGAGAATACTAGAGTGGGTTGCCACGCTCTCCTCTAGGGAATCTTCCTGACCCAGGGATCAAACTCACGTCTCTGGCATCTCCTGCATTGGCAGGCAGCTTCTTTACCACTAGTGCCACCTGGGAAGCTCAGCAGAGTCCTAACTGCCCCTAATTAGGCCACATACTCCCCTCGCCTTCATGGCTCCTGGTGACCCTTCAGGTCTCACCTGACAAGCCCAAGCAGGTAGTGGGGGGCCCTTCCCAGCCCTCAGCCAAGCACAGCACTTCTCTCTAGTCATCCTCACCTCCTCACACCATACAGATGGGGCCATCCAGACTGAGATGCCCATGGCTTGGCTGGCCTCCTGACAGCTTGGTGAGGCCGCCTAGCACCCCCACACAGCAGGTGGCAGGTAAGGGAAAATGTCTCCTCTGTCCATGGGATATTCCAGGCAAAAATACTGGAGCAGGTAGCCATTTCCTTCTCCAGGAGATCTTCCCAACCCAGGGATGGAACCCGGGTCTTCTGCATTGCGGGTGGATTCTTGACTGTCTGAGCCCCACAACAACCTGATGGAGGGCAGGGAGGAGCCAGGAGCTCAGTTCTCCTAAGGGCATCCTGTGAGTTGATGGCTGCAAAGACGTAGCCACTGGAAGCCGCTCTGGCCACGCAGCGGGTGATTGGCCGTGTGAGACCACCCTTTCTTTCCATGTTCCATGAACTGTCCTGGTTCACTCCAGCTCAGAAAATCCTTACTGCTGGGAACCTGCAAGATTCCTCCTCTGTCCCAGGTAGAAAAGAAACTAAGAACAAGAAACCTGGGCTTCCCTGGGGGCTCAGTGGTAAAGAATCCACCTGCCGATGCAGGAGATACGGGTTCGATCCCTGGTCTGGGAAGATCCCACGTGCTGTGGAGCAACTAAACCTGTGAGCCAAAACTACTGAGCCTAGGCTCTAGAGCCGGGGGCGGGGGACCCACAACTACTGAAAGCGTCCAGCCAAGAACCTGTGCTCTTCAACAAGAGGAGCCACCACAGTGAGAAGCCTGCACTCCACAACCTCGGTGGAACCTGCTCACTGCAACTGGAGAAAAAGCCTGTGCAGTGACAAAGACCTAGCGCAGCCAAAAATAAAGAAGAAACCCGCAGCAGAGTGACCCTCGAGGCCAGCGATACCCAGGGGCCTGAGCCGTAGACCTCTGACTGCTGGACAGTGTCCCCTTGGGCGGCTGTTCACAGAAGTGCCACGCAGGTTCTCAGCTCTGTGTCCCTGGCCCTTTCATATGTATGTTCTCTCAGTGAGTCCCCGAGGGATCCCGTTTTAAAGAGATTAAGTTGCCTGCCTCCCTGGAGGACCACATTCAAAGCAAGGTCTGTCTGACCACCCGTCCCGGGCCCTGGCCTCGCCATCACTAAGGCTGTGGTGCTTATCACCAACATCCACAAGCTTCGATGGGGAGTCCAAATAAGCCTGGAAGAAAAACCGAGCCTAATGCTAATTGGGCCTGGGCCGTCCTTGCAGGCTGGCTCCTGATCACCGGAGACATAGCCAATCTCCAGAAATAACTGGGTACTAATCACTGACCCCTCCCACCCCTGACGGAAGCCTTTCCAACCGGGCCCTGGGCAACTCTGCACCTTCTTTCCTTCTGTGAATTGGGGCAGGGGTGGGGGGAAGAAAGACACTTGGGTCCTTTGCTAACTCTCCGTGAGTCCTGAAGCCTTCAGCTAATGGGCACGCCTCTGTCCCCCCAGCGTTTCTCCTTTCCCTTCCTGCCTTCTCTGCTCTGCTTTCACAACTTCTCTCCCTCCTTTCCTGAAGGGAAAATGCTCAGCTCCGAAGGACTCTCTCCACCTGTTCCTGTGACGAGGCTTCTCACTGGCACCCTCCTGCAGATCGGCGGGCCTCAGGGAAAGAAGGTGGTGGGACCAGGGCCCACTGGAATCACCAGGGAAAATTTAAAAGACATGGTGCCTGTCTCCCCCAACATGAGTACGGCTTAAGGTCCTGCACGGGGCACCAGGGGTTTCCTGGTGGCTCCGCAGCAAAGAACCCGCCTGCCAATGCAGGAGACATGGGGTCCATCCCTGGGTCAGGAAGACCCCCTAGAGAAGGAAATGGCAACCCACTCCAGTATACTAGCCTGGGAAATCCCATGGACAGGGGAGCTTGGCAGGCTACAATCTGTGGGGTCACAAAAGAATCAGACAGGACTTAATGCCTAAACAAAAACAGGGGCTTCAGGGTTTCAAACTCCCCAGGGGGCCTGAGAGGGCAGCCAAATTAAGGGCCACCGGGACAGAGCGGCCCTGGTCCCTCCTGCTTGGTTGCAGGGGGCCACGCTCTCCTAGGGAAATCTCCAGGACTTGGGCACTTGCGTCACCTGGGAAGGAGGTCACCATCTGAGCTGTTTGACCCCAGCAGAGACGGGGATGAGAGCCACAAAGGGAAAACACTCTGTCTCTGTGCTCTGTGTGCGGCCAAGTCCGGGGGAACCGGCCTCCATTCTCGCCAACCTGGGCCGCAGCCCTGGATGAGGGACGTGAGGAGAGTCTTCACCCTCCTTCCCCAGCCTGGTGCCCCTCATCCCGGCCATGTGGCCCGGCCCTGTCACGGGCAGCGCGCAGCCATGGCAGCAGCATGGCTATGGCCGTTCCTATGCCAGCAGTCTGCTTAACTCCACAGCTCTGTGGAAGTCAAGCTTAACCCTCGAACCCAAAACCAAGGCAGTGAAGAGGTTAATTTCAGTCACTAGCTGTGAAGGAGGAAGTTCCTGAAATGAAGCCCCCCTGCTCTCAAGCCACACCCCCCCACCTCCACACTATTTACTTCACCATCTGAAACCAGTCTCTCCTAGGCCCTGGTCTGGGCACTTCTGAACACTGGCTCACTACATCTTCCCAGCACCCAGTTAACAGATATTACAAGATCTGAGGATCTGAGAGGCTCAGTAACACTGAGGTCACACAGCTTACTAGCGGCAAAGCTGGGATTTGCAACCAGTGCGGTATCCCTGTCTCAAGACACTGACTCCAAGGTGTAGAGTTTTCTAATGGGAGCAGGGAGACCCCAGGGCTTCCCTGGTGGCTCAGTGGTAAAGAATGTACCTGCCAATGCAGGAGATGAGGGTTCGATCCCTGGGTTGGGAAGATCCCCCAGAGAAGGAAAACGGCAAGCTACTCCAGTGTACTTGCCAGAAATGCCATGGAAAAAGGAGCCTGGCAGTCCATGAGGTCACAAAGAGTTGGACACGACTTAGCGACTAAACAATAATAAAGCGAGACCCCAGGTTCCTTGTATGTGCTCAGAGGGTGCAAATTGGCCGTCTCTCCCCAGGGGACCTGCAATGTCACACTGCAGCCCCCCTGTTAGTGTGCTCACAAGAACCTGGGCCTGTCCTCCCAGAGAAGCTGAAGGCAGACGAGGTGGGGCAGGAGGAAGGGTGGGGAGGGGGCTCTGACCCCACATAGGTTTCTGGCCTTTACTTCGTTCTCCCACCTATAAGAGGGGTCTGTTAGACCCAGTGGGCCCAATGTTCTATGCAGAATGAAGCGAGAAACAAGGCTCTCCCCCAAAAAAACCACAGGTGCTGTGTGTGTGTGTGTGTGTGTGTGCGTGCATGCATGCGTGTGTGTGTGAGATCTGAGGTCTGTCACTCCGCTGTGTCTCAGTGCCTAGAGTTCTGCAGCTGCTTCATAAGCATGACCACTGATGGAGAGGAGCTGGGCTGCGCCTAGTTCAAGGCCTCTCTCCCTCTCTCTCTCTCTCCCCCTCTCTCTCTCCCTCTCACTCTCTCTCTCCCTCTCACTCTCTCGCCTCCCCCCCTCCTGCCCCGCCTCTTCACTCTCGGTGTGATGGAAAGGAAGCGACACTTCCTTTCATGAAAAGTCACCCACTGGGAGCACCGTGTCAATTACTACAATAATGGTAACAGAGGCCTCAATAACAACAGGCAGACTCGCCACACCTTCTTGCCTGAGGTTGTTGGCTTAAGTTGCTCTTTGGCTTGAGTCGGAGCTGAAACAAAGACAACCTTTGAAGCAGCCAGTCCTCTCAGCTCGGAGTCAGCTGCCTGGCGGAGCAGTGGTTTGGGGAGGGGGGCCTGCCCAGGGCTGTGCTCCAGCCAGCATGGAGGACAGACGGACAACATGGACACATGCAGCCCCCACCTGCCCTGCCTCCGTATCTCAGGGGAGGGAAGAGGGGCCAGGGTTGGGGAGTAGCTGGGGCCAAAGTGACAGCCTTGAGTGTAGAAAGGAGGGGGCGTGGGGCACCCCACAATGTGAAATGACCAACTCCCAGACCCCCGGGATCTGGTGGTCCTGAAAGACCCCGATCCAGGGTGGGGCTGAGTCCCCACTGTCTTGCCCTTCCAAGTCTGGGTGGTATCTGGTGATAAAAGTAACAGCTCCGTCTCTGTACTGCTTCCTGTGTCCCCACCAAACCAGGCTGGGTGGCGGTGTGTCCAGACGTGGGTGAACAGCAGACGCACAGCCAGGACCAAGGAAGGCTGCCTGACTTCCGCCTGGGGCACTCTTCTTTCTGTCTCCTGGTAGAGCTCTCCCAGAGTGGCTCTCGAAGCCCAGCCGGTAAAGCAAGGTCCAAGGTGGGTGCGGGCCATCCCAGGTCAATTTCCCACCTGGGAACAGGAGACCATTGGGAAGGGCGAGAGGGGCAGGGTCTCAGAGGCCTAAACTGTCCTCACTGTCAGACCAGGGCTGGTCTCTAAGCCTCAGTTTCTCAGACTGTAAGCCTCTCAGAGAGAGGGGCTGATTCTGTGAGGTCCTTTCTACCTCTGCCATTCCAAGTTCGAGGTCCAGGGTTTGGGGCTGTGGAACTCCACCCTGGTGACCCAACCCACTAGCTGCCATCTCTGCCCTAGCACGGCCTCTGGACACAGACCCCACACCCCCAACTTTGATGCTCCAGCTGGGGCAAGAAGCACCTGTTATCCTCCCTTCAGCTCCGCGGATTTCTCTTGGCTAGCTGACGACCCCGCAAAGAAAGGGACCCTGGGTCTGGCCAGTACAGTGCCGCCAGACCCTCACCCTGAACCCTTGGGGGTCCGGCATCGGGCGATTTCCTCCCCTATTCCCAGCGTCCGTCCGGCTGGAGGCCTGAGGCCGGCGCGGCCGCACCCCCTGAACACTCTGCGCAAGGACCGAGACGAGGCAGCGATTCAGACTGAGCGAGCGCGAAGCCAAACGCTTCTCTCCTCACAGCCCGTGCGTCTCCGCTTTCCACCCCCTCCCCGCCCCCCATCACTCGCGGGTCCGCCACGCTGTCCCTTCTGTAGCCCCAAGAGGAGAAAAGAGACACAGGAGAAAGATGAGCGGATCAAAGAAGGCAGTTACTTCTTCCCTGCCGGGGGTTGGAAGTGGGAGGATACAGAGGAGGGTAGACAGGAGACAAGAAGAGGAGAGGCTACGGGGAAAAAAAAGAAAAAGGGGAAGAGGAAAGAGAAAGAGAAAGGGTCGGGGTCAAGAAGCCGGTAACCGCCGAAGGATCAGTACGACTCTCGGCTTAAAGAGGAACAGTTGATTCTTCAAAATGCATTGAGCAAGTTCTTCAAAACCAGCGCAGAGTCACTTTCAGGAAACGGCGGCCGCAGTGGAAAGCGCCCCGCGCGCCCAGCGGACCCGGTGCCCCTTCTCGGCGGCGCCGGCGGATTCTGAGAACCGCCGGGATGTGACGGCGGGGAGGGGAGAGGGGAGGGTGGGGGGCGGGGGTACTGCAGACGGAACTGCTGCGGACAGCTGTCACAACAAATTAGCTGAGACCAGCTCGAGATTGAAAACCACAGCAGGAAGTGGGATGACAGAACCGTACAGGACTTGGTAAATTTCAGTCAAGAGACGACGAAGAGAGTTTCGAGATAAACGCCCGGGAAGCCCCTTGGCCGCCAAAACTTTTTGTCTTTCCTTTTTTCGAACAGCGCGCGCCCGACACTAGGCTTTGGCTCCGGCTCGCTGCGGGAGGACGCGGGCGTCCCGGGCCAGACTACCTCCCCGCGCTCTCGCCCCGAGTCCACTCCCAGCCCCCGCTCGCCCCCCAAGGCAGCACCGACCGCCGCGAGCGCCGGGAAAGACCGGGCGCCACAAACTCGCCCTCGCGCGGGGCCGCCCGTCCCGTCCCGTCCCGGACGCACCGCAGAGCCACTTACCCATGGCCCGGAGAGCGCGTGCGGCGCCACCACAGCCCCCTCCTCGCGTTCCTCTCTCCGGACCCCGCGCTCCCCGCGCGACTGACCCAGAGGCGCCGCTCGCCGGCCACCTCCCCCCCGGCCCCGCCCCTGCCCGCCCCCAGCCCCGCCCCTGCCCGCCCCCAGCCCCGCTCTGGGCTCCGGTTGGTGGGTCCAACTCTTCCGCGAGGGATGGGGACCGCCTCCTCAGCCCGCAGAACTCTGGGAGCTGTAGTGTGTTCTCTCCCTCCACAGGCGCAGACGCTGCGGAGCTGGGCTCCTCACCCGGAGGGGCTGAGGCAGGACAGCCAGGAGTCACGGCTTCCTTGCGCCGCTGGAGGCGAAACTCGAGTCTTGGAAATGTCCTCTTTGGTCTTAAGCAGGGCACTGGGGTCTGGGTGGGGTAGCAAAGCGCTTCCGATTTTGACTTGAACTGGGTGGAAGACCTCTCCCATCTCCCTTCCAGCCCGGCTTAGAAGTAGAGATGGTTGGTGATAGCTAAACAAGGACCCCTTCCAAAGTAACAAGTCCTTGGCCAAAGCTCTGTGGGGGTCCAGAAATGCCTGGGGCAGGAAACCTGCTGACAGGGGCCCGTGTCCACCTATTTCTCAAAGACAGAGAGGGCAGCTACAAGGTGAGCAGTGGAAAGAGGGGGCATGATCCCTGCTTGGGGAGATGAGGCTTCCAGTGGAGTAGGGGTCTTAGGAGATGCTGAGCCAGCTGCAGCTGGGCTTCTGCCAGAGGGAGAAGTAACTCAGCCATATTCACCTCACAGAAGAGAAAACTTGGGTTTTCTCTTGGGTTTAAGAATTCAAGGTCTGGAAGCATTGTTCACAATAGCCAAAGAGTGGAAGCAATCCAGTGTCCATTGATGGATGAATGGCTAAACTGTGGTATGTACTCAGTTGCACCCAAGTCTTTGCCGCTCTTTGGACCATGGCCCACCCAGGCTCCTCTGTCCATGGGATTTTTCAGGCAAGAATACTGGAGTGGGTTGCCATTTCTTCCTCCAGGGGATCTTCCCAACCCAGGGATCAAACACATGTATCCTTCATCTCCTGCATTGCAGGCGGGTTCTTTACTGCTGAGCCATCAGGGAAGCCCCTAAACTGTGGTGAAAGTGAAAGTCACTCAGTTGTGTCCGACTCTTTGTGACTCATGAACTATAAACTCCGTGGAATTCTCTAGGCCAGAATACTGGAGTGGGTAGCCTTTCCCTTCTCCAGGGGATCTTCCCAACCACCCAGGTCTCCTGCATTGCAGGCAGATTCTTTACCAGCTGATCCACAAGGGAAGCCCAAGAATCCTGGAGCGGGTAGCCTATCCCTTCTCCAGGGAATCTTCCCAACCTAGGAATCTAACTGGAGTCTCCTGCATTGCAGGTGGATTCTTTACCAACTGAGCTATCAGGGAAGCCCAAAACTGTGGTATGTACATACAGTGAAATATCACTCAGTCTGAAAAAGGAAGGAAATTCTCACGTGTTCCACAACATGGATGAACCTTGGAGACAGTATGCTAAGTAAAATAAACCAGACACAAGCTACAAATACTGTATGATTCCACGTATATAAAGTACTTAGAGTCAAATTCATGGAACAAATAGTATAGAATTATGGTTGCCAGGCTTCCCTGGTGGCTCAGATGGTAAAGCGTCTGCCTGCAATGCAGGAAACCCGGGTTCAATCCCTGGGTCGGGAAGATCCCCTGGAGAAGGAAATGGCAACCCACTCCAGTACTCTTGCCTGGAAAATTCCATGGACGGAGGAGCCTGGTAGGCTACTGTCCATGGGATTGCAAAGAGTCGGACATGACTGAGTCACTTCACTTCACTTATGGTTGCCAAGGGCTGGGGGGAGGGAAGCGGGATAGGGAGTTAGTATTTAATAAGGCTTGGAGAAGGCAATGGCACCCCACTCCAGTACTCTTGCTTGGAAAATCCTATGGATGGAGGAGCCTGGTAGGCTGCAGTCCATGGGGTCGAGAAGAGTCCAACACGACTGAGTGACTTCACTTTCACTTTTCACTTTCATGCATTGGAGAAGGAAATGGCAACGCACTCCAGTGTTCTTGCCTGGAGAATCCCAGGGACGGGGGAGCCTGGTGGGCTGCCATCTCTGGGGTCGCACAGAGTCGGACACGACTGAAGTGACATAGCAGCAGCAGCAGCAGCTCAGATGGTAAAGACTCTGCCTCCAAAGCAGGAGATCTGGGTTCGATCCCTGGTTCTGGAAGATCCCCTGGAGAAAGGAATGGCAACCCACTCCAGTATTCTTGCCTGGAGGATTCCATGGGCAGAGGAGCCTGGCAGACTACAGTAGATAGGATTGCAAAGAGTGGGACATGACCGAGTGACTAACACACACACACATTTAATAAGCACAGATTTTCAGTTTTGCAAGATGAAAAATTTCAGAAGATGGATGGTGGTGATGGTTGTGCAAAAATGTGGATGTACTTGCCGTCCCTGAACTGTATGCTTAAAAATGGTTAAAATGGTAAATTTCATGTAATGCATATTTTTCCACAATTTGAAAAAAGAGCCAAGGTCTCACATATGGACTTGAACCCTGTCCTAACACAGAGTAAGCAACCACAAATTGTTGATTAGTTTTAATACAAACAGCGCTATGCATTTCCTAATTTTACACTATAAAACTGAGGCTCCAGAGGATTAATTAGCTCAAGTAAGATAGCTGGTAAATGGTGGAGCTGAGCATCCGAGCTCCAGTCAGGCCCCCTCGGTCACTCCCCTCAGCGTTTCTTGGCAGTGCTATTAACTGAATCAGGGAACACAGCCTGAGAAGGAGAAAGTGTGAAGGGGAAGACTTGAGTGCTGGTGAGGACACGATGGACCAGTGAGATGTCCAGCGATAGCTGGCAGTGAGGCCTGGAATCCATGACAAAGCGCCGACTGGAAACAGCTGGTTAAGGAGCCCTAGGACCCGTGCATTCACCAACCCTGTTTGCACTCATCACCCAGCCATCGCCCTAAACAAGTGGCCCAGGGTTGTAGTTTGGTGACCCTGAAACTCTCCCTCATCCTTGGGCTCTGGGATGGAAGAACTCTCCAGGCTCAGTTCAGAGTGGACAACACGTGGGCTCCCTTGTCTACCTCATAATGGGTCATTGTATAAAAGTCTATGCCTGCAGATTTGGTAACAGACACATCGTCAACAATAGTAACTGCCTCTAACAATCATTATAACGGTGATTATGATAGTGCCCCCACACTTCCCAGTTTATAAGCCCTCCAGGAGACCTGAGGCTGTGTTGGCAGATGCTGTGGTAGAAAAGCTTTGTCCATTCTTTTTTTTTCGGTGGCAGGGAGCCACAGCTTGCAGGATCTTAGCTCCCATACCAGGGATCGAACCCTTGCCCTCGGCAGTGAAAGCTCTGAGTCTCGACCACCGGACTGCCATCCTATTAGGACTGTTTGCCCAAGGTTTGGGGTAGAGGCCTAGGCACTACCTTCAGCATCCCAGTCTAGGCTAACCCCACCCTCCCAGGCTGAATAGACTCATTGCCTGACAAAGCAGCAGATCATCCCACACAGGACAGAGTTATTCTGCCATCCCAGGCAGTTGAACACACTCTTACAGACAGTGGCTGTTGTGCAAAGCCTCAGCAAGTCAACACCTGCCTGTGTCAACCTGGGAACAATATGATCTAAATTTAATTGCCTCCTGAGGCAACTGTTTGCAATAGAAAGTAATTTACAACAGCCAATAAATCTTGCAGAGGAATGACATCTCCATTTGCTTCCCTAAAATCAAACATGCCTGTTGGTCAAGCCACTATCTGATATACCTTCACCTCCTACCCACAGCTACCCTCCTCCTGCATTATCTAACCATCAGATCCGGCCCCTGATGGCATGAGAGAAGTCGCCTGGGCCCTCCATGTCCTGCTGTCTCAAATAGATTAATTAAAAAAAAGAAAAACCCACGAATGCATTCTTCCCATAAAGACATTACAAATAAATAATTTCTCTCTGACACCATTCCAAATTCAGTTCCCTCCCCAACCTAGAGATAAGGACTCTTATCCCATTGGGTGGGCTTCCCAGGTGGCACTGGTGGTGAAGAATGTGCCTGCCAACGCAGGAGACATAAGAGACGTGTGTTCGATCCCTGGGTTGGGAAGATCCCTGGACAAAGGCATGGCAACCCACTCCAGTATTCTTGCCTGGAGGATCCCATGGACAGAGGAGCCTGTGGACTATAATCCATGGGGTTGCAAAGAGTCAGAAGCAACTGAGCATCAGATTGGGTAAACTCTTCCGGAACTTTCCCTATGTATTTTCATAAATACATGGTGTAAAAAAACACGTAAATTTATGTGTGCTTTTAAAAAGTGATTCCATTCTAATTGTTCTATTCTGCAACTTGATTTTTTTGTCCAACAATACGTCTTGGAGAACCCTCTCTGTTAGAACACAGATCTATTTCTCTCTTGTAGCTGCTAGACTGCACGTCTGGTACGGATGTTTAGCAGTCTTTATTTCATCCCCTCTTCATGGTGCTTGGTCTTTTTGCAGTTACAGGAACCTTCCAAGAACATTCTGGACCCCCTTAGAACATTTGCAGGGCTCTGTAACTTACAAAGGAGTCCCAGAGATTGGCCTTTCTGCTTTCTCCTAGCCTCTGTCCCCAAGACTCGGCATCCCTTGCTGGCCCAAATCTAGGAAGAAAACCTGGTCTTGGGAGGGGTGGTCCTCATCCTGGAGCTCTCAGAGCTGGAGGGACTGTTCACGAGCTTCTTCCCACCTGGCCTCATTCTGGAGAGGAGGCCAGCAGGCCCAGAGACGTCAGGCGAGTTTGAAGGAGGTCACACAGCAAGTCTGTGTTTTTAAAGCTCTTGCTCCTGGGACCCACAAACACATCCAGCATGCTCTGTCAGTTTTCTGCTCTGGGAAGCTCCGTTCCCAGGCTCCAGCGGTGGCAAAAGGCCCCCAGGGCTTTGTTTTCAAAGGAGAAATGAATCGGGAAGTATTTTTAAGTGCCGGCCCCGCCTGGCTCCTGCCTTGCTCCCTCGTGCCCTAGCTGTCCAGGAAAGGCCAGCTTCACAGTGGCATCCGCAACTCATGGAAAACAACAAACGCCCGAAATAGATGATACCCAAGCTCAGGAATGGAAAGAATTGGCTCATGGCTTCAAACGCCTCTTTTAGAAAAAGGCAAGAATAGCTTTCGGCATTTGGGGAACTGCTGGAGGTGAGGGAGGGGGATCTGAGAGCTTTGGTCACTTTTTTTTCACCTCCCCCTCCCCCCACCCCCATGTGAACACTTAGCTTCCCCAGCTCGATCCACTCTGGGAGCAAATCCACACCTGGCTGCTGCCGGAAACTGGAGGAAACTGGAGATGCTACATGATTCTTATGCTTCTTGAGCCTGAAAGGTAACGGTCGAATTCCTATGTGTGTCTGTGTTGGCGGGAGGGCGGGAGAGTGGGGGTGGGTGACAGGGAGAGAAAATGTGGATTTTCATCCCCACTCAGATAGCCCAGCTGCTGTGTGACCATCTGCAAGTCACTTGACCTCTCAGAACCTCCAGTTCCTCACTGGCAAAGCAGGCATAATGATTCATTTATTCACTCATCTGACATTTGTTATGACCCAGCTCTGTGCCAGCACTGGACTAGAGACTGGGGGATATGGCCATGACCAGGACAAAGCTCTGATCTCGTGGAGCAAAATATACAGCCCTTGACAACCTTACAGGTGATGAGAATCAGCCATTGCTTCTTCAGACAGTTCCAAAGTCACTCAAGGCCTGGTGCCAGAGGGGGGACAATACCTTTGACCAGTGTTTATCAGGTACTGAACCTAGCGTCTTACATGGATTATTTCATTCAGTGTCACCCAGCCCTATGAAGTGGCCACTATATATTTATCCCTATATTACAGTTGAAGACATCAAGCAGCAGAGAGTAAATGCTGGACGAGGTAATAAAGAGAGGCCAGCTCCCTGTTAAGCGCTGGATACCTGGACAACCAAAGCCTGGTTCCTTCTTTATGACACAAAGTAGTAAGTCTAGACTGGAGGTCAGTACAAATGCACTGGACAAAGGTTTTTAAAAAAACAAAAACAAAACCACGGGGTCTGTATAGAGCTTTTTTAAAAAATGTATTTTAAATTGGAGGATAATTACAATATTGTGTTGGTTTCTGCCATACATCAACATGAATGTGCCATAGGTATACATATGTCCCCTCCCTCTCGAACCTCCCTCCCACCACACCCCACCCTACCCATCTAGGTTGTCACAGAGCATCAGATTTGAGCTCTGTTCATCAAACAGCAAATTCCTATTGGCAGGCTATTTAATATATGGTAATATATATATTTCAATGCTACTCACTCAATTTGTCCCCCACTCCTTCACCCAGAAGTCTGTCCTTTATGTCTGCCTCTCCTTTGAAAGTGAAAGTGAAGTCGCCCCGTAGTGTCTGACTCTTTGCGACCCCATGGACTGTAGCCCGCCAGGCTCCTCCATCCATGGGATTTTCCAGGCAACAGTACTGGAGTGGGTTGCCATTTTCTTCTCCAGGGGATCTTCCCTACCCAGGGATCCAACTCAGGTCTCCTGCATTGCAGGCAGACTCTTTGCCCTCTGAGCCACCAGGGAATCCCTTGCTGCCCTGCAAATAGGTTCATTGGCACCATCTTTCTAGATTCCATGTGTGTGTGTCAATATATGATATCTGTTTTTCTGACTGACTTCACTCTGTATTATAGGCTCTAGGTTTATTCACCGCATTAGAACTGACTGGCAGCACTATTTACAATAACTAGGACATGGAAGCAACCTAGATATACATGCACAGATGAATGGATAAAGAAGTCGTACGGAGCTTTTGCTCTCATTTTAAAATCAGCTTCTGGTAACCCTTCATTTCCCTGGTGTATGACTGTCTCCCATTTGACAGATGAGTAAACCGAGGCTTGCAGCGCTTAAGTGCCTCCTCGGAAGACTGCACAGACTGCACGATGGGAGCTTCTTACTACCTGCAGGTTCCCAGGACTCTATGGCGGGAGCGGGGGCGGAGGCGAGAGGGGGTCGCGCCCCAGGGCAGGAGAGAACTACATCTCCCAGGATGCCATGCGAGGGGCGTGTAGGGGTGGAGCCGCCGCGAGCCCACGGCAGTCATTTCTTGGTATTTAAAAAAAAGTAGCAAAAGAAAAGAAAGAATCAAAGCCTCAAGCGTCACGTCTAGGAATAGCGTCGGAGCCAGGCCAAGTCATTATAGACGATGAGTAATCCGGTTAAGTCATTTCTCTAAACGCCATTCCTTGTAAGAGAATTAAAATATCAGCTTACATCAGTCGGGGAGAGGCAGGCTCCAGGGGCCCGGGGCGGGAGCGCTGCCAGGAGGGGGCGCGGCTGGCGCGCCTCGGCCGCTCCGCTCGGTCTGGGGCAGCGGCTGCACGCCAGCGACCGACAGCTGGGCCCTGGCCTCGGCCTGACAGCCAGCTAGGGGGCGGCGGGGGAGCCACCCTCCAGGCCTCAGTTTACCTTCTTGTTAAGAGCTTCTAGGAAAGTTTGGGCTGCCTCCTTTCAAGAGAATCAGTGTCCCTTGTGGGGATGGACCTGCGAGGTGAATCAGGCTACTAGGCCAGATGGGAATGGGGTTTCTTTTTCTTCAGTGTCCCCTCTTTCTGTCAGATTCCAAAATTCCTATCTTGACAGCTGCAGGAGCAAAGAGCTGATGCTGGGAAAGATTGAAGGCAGGAGAAGAGGGTGACAGAGGATGAGATGGTTGGATGGCATCACCGATTCAATGGACATGAGCTTGGGCAAACTCCAGGAGATGGTGAGGGACAGGGAAGCCTGGCGGGCTGCAGTCCATGGGGTCGTGAAGAGTCGGACATGACTTGGGTACTGAACAGCAACAACAACCAGTGGGGGTCGGGGTGGATCTGGATCTCCTGGAGGTGTGAATTTTGTCCTAGACTTGCAGGAGTCATCAAAGCATCTTGAGATGAGGATTGCAATGAATTTAGGGAGGGTGAACTGATCCAGAAGCTGACCCTAAAACCTGTCCCCTAAATCCCTCTCCAGGTCCAACAACATGAGCTGGGTCCTGGTAGTGAGCCGGACACTCATCTCTCCCTCGGTGACCCTCACGTGGACCCTTGGCAGATAAGGGCACTGGGGCCCGGAACCTTCCCACTGGCTTCCCACGCCAGTCCCCAAAGCGGTAGAGAGTAACTCAAGCTTACAGATGAACGCTTGAGGCAGCCTCTGAGCAACTTACACACGTTCACACTTGCAATGAATCAGGCACTTTTGAAATTCCCTTTTGACCAAAGGGCAGAGAGAAACCGAGAGGTTCTCAACTTCCTAAGAAGCTGCACTGGCTCAGCCAGTCCACTAAAACAGGAAGCTCCAAGGCTCTGGAGTCAGGCCGACTGCTCCCCAGTCCTGGCACCCTCACTTGCAGATGACCTTGGATGAATGACTCACCATCTCTAGTCTTCGATTTTCCCACGTGTAAAACGGGATTAGCAATACCTACCTTGTGAGATTACTGTGACAGTTAGAAATAACGTAGACCTTTAACAAATGGTCATTCTGTTGTGCTGGTGTTATGTGAAAACAGCCTCCAACCAAGCAGATTCTGCGTGCATCTGAGCCTGTAGAAGTAAATGCTTAAATAACCTGCTCCCCCAAACCCAACCGTCTCTTAGCACAGCAGTCACCTTCCCTGCATCAGGGGGCCAAGCCCTTGGCACACCACTGGCTCCTCTGCACAGTCCTGCCTGTGTGCACCCCAAGCCCTGGCCTTAGCGACCTGAGCTGGACCCTGAGACCCCCCACCTGACCAGGTTTTCTAGGTTTACAGCTAGTAGCTTCAAGGTCCTGAGCTCCCCAGTTGGGGTCTTCACATTTGGCCAGGATGTTGGGAGGAATTATGGTCGAGGTGAATGATGTAGCTCTAACCTGAGCAGATCCATTAACTCCTTCCATGCTGGAAGCCTAAGCTTGGATGGGTGGGGTGGGGTGGGGGTTGCTACTCTAATTACTTCTCCTACTCAGTCCCCTAGCGGCTTCAGAGTCTCCCAAACCCTGACCCACACAGATCTCTGCAAGAGGGAGATTCCTCACTCACTCTGATGAGTGAGGCTTCCTGTGACTGAGTGGCATCTGCCTCCTGTGCAGAGTGGGAAAAGCGACCTGCATTCTCCATAAGAAGACCAAATGCCCCAGGACTTCCCTGGCCGTCCAGTAAGACTCCAAGCTTCCAATACTGAGGGTGCAGGTTCTATCCCTGCTCAAAAGTTTTGTTTTGTTTTAAAAAATAAAACCCGAGTGCCCCAAATCAGTTCAGTTCTTCATGCTCAGTCTTCTCATCTGTAAAATGGTCATGGCACAATAAAAGCCCTCACACCTGCTAGTGCAGTTATAGGCACTAGATAAGTTATTTCTTATAAACAGCTTAGAAGTGTGTTTGGTGGGAAGGCAGATCTCCATAAATATTAGCTCTTATCCAGAACCAGGACCAAGCAGAAGGCATGGGGTGAGCCAGGGCTAGGGGAAGGACACAGGAAACCTGGGTTCCATGGACCCATGGGACATAGCAGATAGTGGTCCTGCCCACCCACCCCACCTTCCCTTCTGCTGCTGCTGTGTGTCAATGTGTCAAATTTTGTTGCCTTTAGGGCTTTTTTTTTTTTTTAATTAAACACGGGCTGCCTGAAAACCCTAATATTCTGGTTAAGTTTTGAAACAGCTCAGAAATCCCCTCCTCTTGTGAGTCAGAGGCAGGAGCATTAAGCAGAACTGCCAGTGGGGTGCTGCGCAGAACTGCAAAATAACAGCTGGGCAGCCCTGTGGCCCCAGGGAGCTGAAATAGGGGCTCAAAAATATTGGGGTGCGCTGGCGTGGCACGAAGGCCGGAAGTCCCTGGGGGTGGGGGTGGGGCACACTAAAGCCCCAAAGGATCGCCATGCCCACCCCCTGACATAAAAACAACTCGGAACGGTTCAATTAGTGTAAGGAAGTCTCACAAGACTGGCTTTTCCCGGAACGGCGATTTCGATGCTCGCCTGGAAATATCAAATCCTTTCCAAGCATTTTTCTTTTTTCTATTTTGGTGCCTTAAGCACGTGCTTGGGGAAGTGATGGGTAGTTTTCTCTTTCCAACCCAGCCCGCGCGCAGGGGTCTTCACCGACCCGCTCCGGGGAACTTGCGTCCCGCCTCGCCCACCCATCCTCTGCTCGGCTCCGCCGGGGCGCGGTGGGAGGAGGGGCGGGCTGCGGTGTCCGCGGGGGGCGCCGCCCTGGGGATGCGGGGCGAGGCAACAGGGCGGGGTGGTCGGTCCGAGCGCCCGCTCCCCTCCCCCTGGGCTCGCTGAGCCGCTGAGCCGAGTTGGGGAAGGCGGGCGGGCGGGGGTTTCGGAAAGCGCTTTCCATGCTCGGCCGGATCTGAGTCAAAAAGGGGGAGCTTGTTCAAACCGAAAGAATAATTCGGTTAGCCAAGGCCGCCAATATTTCTCTGCGCCCAAATTATTGCTAGGCAGGGAGAGCCTGAGCCGGAGCATCGCTGGCCCCTCGGGCCTCGCTGAAAGCCCCGGCCTCCCCCCTGCCTCCCCACCATAGTTCCTCTTTTTTCCCAGAAAAGGGACCAGGGGGCACACCTCCTCCAGGCCCACAGGCTCTGCCAAGTACCCAGGGCCATCCAGACCCTCCTGAGGCCCAGAGGATCGGGGCCGGCAGAGATGAGTGAGACCTCTCTCACCTGCCCTGGTCGGCCCTTCTCAGGTGGATCAAGAGGTCCCTCGTGCCTCTGAGCACTTGCACCCTCTGTTCCCTGTATTGTTCCCTCCCCACCAGCTTGCAAGTTCTTGAACATCCTCCTAGGGTAGATATGTGAAGCTTTTCAGAAAATTTTCTGAAAGTCTCATATTGACACTCCTGGGGCCTCTACTAGGTCTTAGAACAGGCCTGGCTTCCCATCATAGAGACCTGCTTGAAACCAGCTTGAAAAGAACCCCCAAGTAGATTCAAAATCCCCCCTACAGGCCCCCATGCCTTGATTTCACTCCCAGGCATCTTTGCTTAACGGGGCTCACACTCTGGCCTGCATCCCTAGTGGACACAGTAAGGCCCAAATTAACAAGGCTTTTTGAACTGACCTTTGAATAGAGAGAGAAATGTTGATCTATATGTAGGAGCTAATGATTTTCTTTTTTTTCAGGCTAGCCTCTCAGTGAGGAGTGGGCTAGGGAGGGCCCAGGGGTTCTTCGTGGATTCTGACCTCTCAGACTCAGCTTCCCCAGCCTTTGTGGTCACAGAGACTCTCTGGCTGGGCCTGAGTTCATTCTGACCTTAGGACAGGTGTGGAAAGGAGATGCTGATGGTTCATCTTCCTGGGCCACCCGCAACACCTGGCCTGGGCCTGCTGCACTGCCGCCTCGGCCCAGCTCATTGATTCAGCAGAAAATTCGCCCCGTAAGCAGGACCGTGGTGAGCTCCCAGGCAGGGCCAGCTGGCCTTATGCGGAAGAGCCCTGTAGACAGCCAGATGACTGAGGCATAGAGGGCACATCACACACAAGGACAAGCACAGAACATGTTCAAGGTCAAGGGGCAGGTGGGGTCAGCTGGGCCTATGAAGAGGACAGCAGTCCCGCCCCACCGCCACCCCAAGGCTCATGGCCCAGGCTGGCAGGGAGAGGTCAGCATGGCCACTGACCTATGAGAACACCTGGCGTTAACCTGGCCTTACCCGCTGTGGTTGCTGTGTTGGGGGAAATTCTTAGGTCCTTGCACTCCCTTTTGGAATGTCGTACTCTGGCCAGCAGTGGAGACATACATCAGCACGTCCAGCATGCTCCCCCCTCAACTCTCGGGCCCACCTCTGTGCCAGGGAGCATCTTTCCTCTCTGTTTAGCGGTCACTGTTTCAGATTAACTCTAACCCCAGGAAAAGGAAGTGGAGATCAAGGGTGGCCAAGAATACCAGGCTGTCTGCCAACTGCAGGGTGGAGGCTGCCCCCAGCCCAGGAAGCCTTGTGGAGGGAGGAGAGACATATTCTCAGGGATCACTTCCTGTGAATGCTCCCACTTCCCAGGGCGCTCTGGAGAGGGAAGCCTCCCAAAGGGCAGGGTTCTGGGACCATCATTGAACTCCCTGAGGTCTCTCTCGTACCTGGGGAGGGGCTGGCTGGAGGGTTAGCTGGATGTGGAGGCCTCAGGTAAATAAGGCCCAGAGAAGTTTTATTTCAAGGCTCCCAACAGCTTTTGTTTTGCTTTTAATCTCATTGTCAACTTGGAAAAAAAAAAAAAAAAGGTGGTGAGGGGGCAGAGTTCTGTATAAAATTGTAGATTTCAGACTTCTCTTAAAATCAGATCTGCCTCACCAGTCAAGCGGCCTGCCCCGTCCGCCAGCAGGTGGACCCTCTGTGGCTCCCTCAGCCGCTGTACGCCTCCCCCCCCCTGAGGCCGTCTGTCCCTGGGCTCTGTCAGCGTTATCTACCAGGCCCCCGAGGGATTTGAGGGTGGCCACCCGCTGAACGAGGCCTCTGTTTTACAGAAGACCTGGCTGGTCTTTGGGGTGTGTTTTTGTTTTTGGCTTCTCGGGTTCTTTGTAGCAGCACTCAGGCTTCTCTCGCTGCAGGACACAGGCTTAGCTGCCCCGCGGCATGTGGGACCTTGTTTCCCTGACCAAGGATCAAACCCTCATCCTCTGCATTGGAAGGCAGTTTCCTAACCACTTGACTGCAAGGGAAGTCCCTGGTCTTTGTGCTTTTGAGCAGGGGAGTATCTGTTCATCCCTAGGGGTGAAGAGGGCCCTGGTTGCTGAGAGAAAGCTGGGAGCCTCTTCATTTTAAGGAACTAAGTAAGAACTTGGAGCCAGGATGAGGGCTCTGCCTTCTGGTACATTCTGGGGTGCTTCACTGGCCTGGCTCCATTTTGATAGGGTTTTATATTTTTAAAGGGTTGTAAAAAAAAAAAAAAAAGGACAAAAAAAACCAAAAACAAGCAAACAAAAACAAAGATGATGGGACTGAGATCGAAAGCCCCAAATATTTATTATCTAGCCCTTTTTGTTACAAGCTTGCTGAGTCCTGGTTTTACAGATGGGAATACTAAGCTCCAGAAAGGGAAAGTGACACGCTCAAGGTCACATACAATGCATGAGATGCAAGAGACACAGGGTCAGTCCCTGGGTGGGGAAGATCCCCTGGAGGAAGAAATGTTAACCCACTCTGGTATGCTTGCCTGGAGACTCACATGGACAGAGGAGCCTGGCGGGCTACAGTCCATGGGGTTGCAGAGTCAGACACAGCCGAAGTGGCTGAGCAGTAGCAAGACCACACAGCAGACTGGTGACTGAGCTCTGTCTGTGCCGACCAGCCTCCTGCTTTTCCTTCAGCCTTGCAGTGAGCACAGGGAGGTGCCCGTCAGCCCTGGGCCAGCCGTCTATGAGCGCAGGGCCTTGGAGGGGGGCCAAATGGATGCCTGTGCCCTGACGGTGGCCGTTTCCTGACAGTTGCTTTGACAACGCTATGTTTTGTTACCTTTTACCTGGGGATCTCCAAGCCCACGACTGAATTCAGAGAATATAGTTGCTGGTTTCTGTACATTTTCCCTCCTGCGGTTTGGCCTCTTCATCAAGAACTCTATGAATCAGAAAATTCAAGTGCGTGCAGACACACACAGGCATGCGTGTGGAAGGGAAATGACTTTTCTGGGTAACTGAGGGTTAACTGGAAGCCTGTGTTCTTCTGCCTTGTTGAATTTTTTTTTTTTTTTTCTACAAATGATGAGCATTTCCCCAACTGAGTATTTTGAAAAGTTCCACCACTTTCTAAATATGTGACCTTGGTCAAGTTACCTAACCTCAGTAACCTCAGTTTCCTTATCTGTAAAAATGCACCGCGCGCTGCCTCTCTAGGTTGTGAAAGGCACTAGAAAGAGGCGTGTGTGCTTGAGGTGGAGGCGCCAGCACCGTAATTGTTCTTAGTGGGTCAGCGGAGCGGCCAGATTGGCTGAAGCTCTTCGTGGGTATTTAGCATTATGCTTTGGAATCCAATGTGCGTTTTGTACACGTTGACGTGGAGATTAGCCAGAATTGGCATTCATCTGCAATTTCTATCGCAGCTAAGTCCTCCCAAAGAGATGGTTTTTTTTATGATTTGCTGCTTTCTCATAAAAGCCAGTGCCTGCAACGCACCAAGGACTCTTGTTCTGTCGGGACCTGAATGCTGTCTTTATCTGGGAAATGTCTACAGATAAAGGGCAGGGCTGGGGCTCAGCCTTCCAGGTGTCCCATCGCACCCCTCCTCCTTTCCCATCCTCCCTACTCACAAGCCAGGACCCACCCCTGGGCCGAGGGTAGCCGGGAAACAGGGAGTGGGGAGTCTTCGTGGACCACTGAGAAGGCAGGAAGGCCTGGGGGGTGGGGAGACCTGGGCAGGTTCTAGATTCTCAGCAAGTGTAGGGGGTGCTGGGGGAGTGGGGGGGCCAGTGCATTCTGGGAAGCTTTTTCTGACTGGCCCTCAGATTGAGGAGTGGAGGGGCTGCCCTCAAGAGGGGAGCCCACAGGAGCCTCAGCCCCATAGGCTAGCTCTTGTTGTTTGTGGAGGAGAAGGAGCCAGCCCCAGATGGGAGGGCGGCCGCCGGGCACACCGCCCTACAGGGCCCTCTTCCCTGTGGTCTGACCTCTGCTGCTCCGGCCGCGTGCCCCTCGGGATGAGGCCAAGGGGGCTGCCAGTGCTGTGAGTCAGGGGGGCTCAGGAGGGTCTCTCGGCCCAGTGCATTCTGGGAAGACAGCAGCTGTCTTCCACGAGGGGACTGAGCTCAGAGTCAGATCAGCTCCCTGCCTGGTCTCTCGCTGTGTGGCCTTGGACGTGCCACTCAGCCTGCGGGCCTCACTGTCCTCACCTGTAAAGTGGGAATCCTTACCTCTCGGGGTTGACATGAAGACAGTGAGATTAATGTGTGAAAAAGGAGCCTCGCGTGGGTCTCAAGGCTCATAGCCTGCCCTCTTCTCGGGGCTGGGCAAGCTGCCTCTGGCGTAGGTTTGGTTTCTGGGCTGTAATCAAAGGTTTTCTTCGGTCCTCATCTCTGCTCAGCCCTCCGGAGCCCCCCTTCTCCCTTCGCCACTCAGCTCAGCCTGTCCGGGCCTCTCCCCCTCTCTGTACCCCCGTAGCCCCCTGATGGCATTGGTGATGTAGATTTCAGCTTCTGTTTACCCTGCAGTGAGCTCGCCACCCAAAGTCTAGTTTCCATCTGTCACCATACAGTTGACCCCTTCGCCTGTTTTGCCTACGCCTCCCACCGCCCTTGGCTTCCCCTCTGGTTCCCTCTGGTAAATACTACTCTGTTCTATGTATCTACATGCTTTTGTTTAGTTTGGTTTATTCATTTATTGTGTTTTTGTTGGTTTGTTTTTAGATTCCACATAGTGAAATCATACGGTATTTGTTTTTCTCTATTTTCACTTAGCATAATATCTTCAAGGTCACCCATGCATCACAAATGGCAAGATTTCATCTTTTTTAATGGCTGAGTAATATTCCTCTGTGAGGCTTCCCTGGTGGCTCAGGGGTAAAGAATCTACTGGTAAAGATGCAGATTTGATCCCTGGGTTAGGAAGATCCCCTGCAGAAGGAAATGGCAACCCACTCCAGTAGTCTTGCCTAGGAAATCCAATGGACAGGGGTACCTGGCGGGCTACAGTCCATGGGGTTGCAGAAGAGTTGGACATGACTTAGTGACTAAACAACAATAACAAAACAATACTCCATTGCGTGCATAAACCATTGATCTATCTGTTCATCCACTGATGTGCACTTAGGTTGTTCCTGTATCTTGGCTATTGTAATTAATGCTTCATTGAACATGGGGGTCGCATATGTTTCAGAATTAGTGTTTTTGTTTTCTCTGGATAAAAGCCCAAAAGTGAAATAGCCAGATTGTGTGTTAGTTCCATTTTTAATTTTTTAAGGAAACTGCACGTTGTTTTCCGCAGTGGCTGCACCAACGTACGTTCTCAGCAACAGTGCAGGAGCGTTCCCTTTCTTCCTGTGTAGACTGACTCGTATTCATCCTGCCTAGCGTTCAGTCTGCCTCTTCCGTCTGAAGATTCAGGCCTATTTTTAATCCTAGAAATTTTCATTCATTATTTCTTTGAATATTGCAAATGTTATTCCTGGCCCATTCATTCTGATTTTTCTCTTCTACAACTTCTGTTTGTTGTATATTGCTGCTAAGTCACTTCAGTCGTGTCCGACTCTGTGTGACCCCATAGACAGCAGCCCACCAGGCCCTGCCATCCCTGGGATTCCCCAGGCAAGAACACTGGAGTGGGTTGCCATTTCCTTCTCCAACGCATGAAAGTGAAAAGTGACAGTGAAGTCACTCAGTCGTGTCCCATATCATTTCATCATCTGTCTCAACCTTTCTTTCAAATGTTCTCATCCTTTGACAGAATGTTGCATTCTGATTAATTTTCTCAGATCTGTCTTCCAGTTAATCCAACTATGTCTAGTCTGCTGGCTTGCCCATCCATTCTGTTTATAAATTCAATGTCTATATCTTTCATTTCCTGGCTCCCTTTTCAAATCTGTTTCATCCTTTTCAAATCTTTTCTATAGTATCCTGTTCTTTTCCTGTCATTTTTATTCCTTTATATATTTAAGTATTTTAGCATATCAGTATGATCTCTTTCAGCTTGTCCTATTACCCCCAAGTTCTCCGAGATGATTTTTCCATTTGCTGTATTTGCTGACTCTCCTTCACAGTAGATAGTTTTTGTGTGTGTAATTTAATTGGTGTTTTTGAACTCATCTTCAGTGAGATTATTTTGCTCTATGGGAGCCCTATGTGTCCTGGGCTGTGAAAATGGCCTCAGAGATCTGTTTTTGTATTTTTTCATGCTAACTGCTCCAAGGACTCATTAAAGGAATTTTTTTTTAATTTATTGAAGTATTATTTCTTTATCTTTATGCAACTTTTTATTTTTAGGTTTTTGGCCATGCTGCAAGGCATGCAGGGTCTTAGTTCTCAGACCCGTAGGGAAATCTTTTTGTGTTAATTTTTCAACTTGGGAATTCTTTGCCCCATAGAGAGTATAAATTTGGATGCCACCTCCATGGATAGTTCGAGTTTTCAGTTCTGGTCTTTCCCAAGGATCTTTTCTCCCACCCAGAGCCATAAACCAAAACAAGATTCACCATCCGTTCCCTACATTGGTGGGTAGCTTATTTCCTGATGGGCAGCCTTTTCAGGGTTCTAGCTTATATAGCAATCTCAGTTCTATTTCTTCTTCTTTTTAAAATATTTATTTACTTATTTGGCTGTGCCAGGTTTGAGTTGCAGCATCTGTGATCGTTAGTTGCGGCATGTGGGGTCTAGTTCCCTGACCAGTGAGGGAACCCTGGCCCCCTGCATTGGGAGCATGAAGTCTTGGCCACTGGACCACCAGGGAAGTCCCCTGCTTCTTCTTAAGGTCATGCCTCTTGACCCTGAGTGGGTGTTGAAGCTTCAGCCCCTGTCGTTAGGCCCATGGTCAAGGTCAAAGCTCAACTCTGATTTCAAGTCCTCTCTGTACCCCCAATACCTGGGTGTTTCCCCACCCTTTTTTCAAATCCTACTGTGGTCCTAACGTCCACTCTGAATTTTTCAGTGTTTTTTTGGGGAGGGGTGTCAGTGTTATTTCCATACACGATGTTGCCAGAATCTGAAAGTAGTGGTCATGAGGTTTAGCAGAACCCCTTGGGGATTGGGGGAGGGGGCTGGAAAAATTGTCTAGGGGGTTATATTGGTTCAGAGGGACAGCTGAACATCTCTGCTTCAGAAATAAACAGAGACCACCCTCACCACAGGGTGAGGAGAAGGGGAGAATAAAGGGCCTGGAGGTGTGAAGGAAGGTCGAGGCTTATAAAGCCAGGAAAAATCCCAGGGGAGAAACAGGACCTTGAAAATAGTGGTTGGTTGGGCACTGATTTAACTTTGTTCTCTGTGCTGAGCGACACTGTGAGTCCCCTCCCCTCACACAGCTTCACTGTTAGAGCTTATCTGGGGTGTGCTGGGTGGGCTGCAGGGAAGAAAACCTCCATGGGAAAAGGGAGGCCTTTGTTAATCTCTCCCCAGAGTCCCTGGAGCCTTTGAGGGGAGGCACTGGGTTCCCCTCTGGTACTAAAAGGCTAAAAGGAGGGCTCAGGCTTTTTACTTCAGCTCTGGGTACCACTCCCCACTGGGCGAGGCCTGGGGGAGCTCACAGACAGCCCCACACTCAGAGCGACTCCCACAAACACAGGATCCATCCAAAGAAGTGGCAGCTCAATTATCCAGAAGTCTGAGTGTTTTTTCTAAGCCTCTTCATCTATCTGGAACAGATCTGTGAACAAGGAAGTGTAAAAAAGTACATGCTGCCGGGTACATGTACTGATTTTTTTTTAAATATTTCACTTGATAGAAGAATTTATTGTACACATTTCTACTTTGGAAAATTGTCATTCTTTTCAGATTTTGGGTGTTTGTTTTGGGCACAGCACATGCCACACAAGATCTTAGTTCCCCTACTGGGAATCAAACTCAGATCCTAGGCTGTGAAAGGGACCTAATCACTGGGCCACCAGGGAACTCCCTACATGTATTGAGCTTTTGCCCATTTTTCAAATGTCTTTGGGACATTTACTCGGGAGACTGAAAGTGAAAATCACCCAGTCATGTCCGACTCTTTGCGACCCCATGGACTGTAGCCCTCCAGGATCCTCTGTCCATGGGATTCTCCAGGCAAGAATACTGCAGTGGGTTGCCATTCCTTTCTCCAGGGGATCTTCCCGACCCAGGGATCTAACCCAGGTCTCCTGAATTGCAGGCAGATTCTTTACCATCTGAGCCACCAGGGAAGCCCTCAGGAGACTAGTTATCTTTATTTTAGAATTAATAAAAGAGTGGAGAACTTAGGAATCAGTTCTGGTTTAACCTCTACTAGTTACTCAAACTTGAGCCTCAATTTCTGCATCTGAAACACACCCAAGTCACACAGCCAGTGGTGGCCGAGACCTGACTTGGTACTGCCAATGGCACCCAGGTATCCTGTGTACTTAGCACAGGGCCGCACATCAGGGGCCCAGGAAGCGTTTGCTGACTGTCCCACTGAAGGACGCAGTGAGTTAATGAAGGTCTTGGAGAGGTCGCACACGGGGTGGGCACAGGGGACTGGTGTCCGCTCACAGGTGAGAGAGTGAAGTGCAGGGTGGTGCCTGGAGCACTTGCTCGCAGTTAGTCACCCCAAGACCCACCTCCGCCCCCACCAAAGTCAACCCTCAGGACAAGTGAGACCCCTGGAAACAGGATTTGAAGACCTGTCTTCCTTGCATATATTTTCACACATAATCAGGAGCTGAGAGAGGCAGCAAAAGTCAGTGGGTCCACGGCCCAGGGGGACAGACACCCAGCTGTTAAGCCCTTTATCCCAGGAGGATGGGTCCGTTCTTATCTTGCATCTGGAAGCTCAAGGGGAGGGTGGAGAGTCCCCTAGGAGACAGAATAGGCTGGCGCCCGCTCTGGTGCCGGACACCTGGGGTCGTCTCTCTGCCGGGGTGGAGGGAGTGCCAGGGGGTCTGGAGGGTGGTCACCCCTTGTCTGAGGGCTGTGCCCAGGGCCCGGGCAGTGGACACAGTGACAAGGGCCAACACGAGCAATGGCAGTTGGCAAAAGCTCAAACGAGTGGAAAATAGCTTTTTAAAAATATATATGTATTTATTTATTATTTCTTTGTTTGGCTCTTAGTTGTGGCACACGGGATCTAGTTCCTTGACCAGGGCCTCTGCGCTGGGGGCTTGGAGTCTTAGCTGAGGGACCACAGGGAAGTCCCGGAAGAAAGACATTTCTTACTTTCTGTGTTATTTCGGCTTTAGTGTGGGGCCAGAAGGCCCTCCGAGGGAAACTTGAAAAATTCTTCTGGAAAGCTCTGGAATGGGTCTTCCTGGCCAGCAGAGGGCGTTCTCAGCAACACCGACTCCCCTCACCACCCACCCTCACAACGGATACCCGAGGCTGGGGACCCAGGAGACGCGTCCCCAGGGTGCACCTGTGCTCAGCAGGGGCTCCCTGGGCAAAGCTCTCTCCTCCCTTCACCCTGTGCTCCTGGCTGCCGCCCCCTCTTACCAGCACCCTGTGACCGCTCCTCTCACTCCAATATTCCTTCTCTCCTGTGGCAACAGCCAGCCCCCACTCCTACCTGGACACAGAACTGTCCAGAATAAAGGCTGCCTTCCTAGGCTCTGTGGTGGGATGTGGCCGGTGGGATGTGAGCTGGAGTAAGGGCCTGGGTGAGCCTTGTTGTTCATTCGCTCAGTCATGTCCAACTCTTTGCGACCCCATGGGCTGCATCACACCAGCTTCCCTGTCCTTCACCATCTCCCGGAGCCTGCTCAAACTCATGTCCACTGAGTCGGTGATGCCATCCAACCATCTCATCCTCTGTCGGCCCCTTCTCCTCCTGCCCTCAATCTTTCCCAGCATCATGGTCTTTTCCAGTGAGTTGACTCTGCATCAGGTGGCCAAAGTATTGGAGTTTCAGCTTCAGCATCAGTCCTTCCAATGCATATTCAGGATTGATATCCTTTAAGATTTACTAGTTTGATCTCCTTGCAGTCCAAGGGATTCTCAAGAGTCTTCTCCAACACCACAGTTCAAAAGCATCAGTTCTTTGGTGCTCAGCCTTCTTTATGGTCCAGCTCTCACATCCATACATGACTACTGGAAAAACCATAGCTTTGACTAGACAGACAATAATAGAATGGGAAAGACTAGAGATCTCTTCAACAAAATTAGAGATACCAAGGGAACATTTCATGCAAAGATGGGCACAATAAAGGACAGAAACAGTATGGGCCTAACAGAAGCAGAAGATACTAAGAAGAGGTGGCAACCTTCCTGGCTCTGCCCTAAAAAGGAAGGGGCAAGCCCGTGCCCCTCCTGAGCCCTTTCCTCCTGCTGCTGGCACAAGGCTAATGGGCAGGCACTCTGGGCCATGTGGAGGAGACAGGACCCCAGTGAGGAAGAGTACATGTTAGAAGCAGCCTGGCCCGGGATCTCCCTGGTGGTCCAGTGGTGAAGATGGCTCGCTTCCACTGGCTAGGGCACGGACTCATTCCCTGTTTGGGGAACTGAGATCCCACATGTTATGGGACATGGCAGAAAACAACAGCAAACACGTGGGCTGGCTCATGATGGCTTCAGGGTGGAAGTCCCCTTCCACTTGGACTTGGTAGGAAATGGAACATATCCTAAGCAATTCTGAGCCTCTGTTACAGCCTATTGGATGCAGCTGCCCCCTGGCTTCCACCTCCACCCCTGACCTCGGACCTCCTCTCCAACCACTGACCTCCTTCCCAACAAACCCAATGGCCTCTTCCCAGCTGTCATCCCACCTGACCCCTGGACTGAGCTCGGCCACCTCCAGTTCCTCCCTCTGGGCTCACCCTTAGCTTCTGGATGCCAGGCACCTCCCCTGTCTCTGATGTTCCTCTCCATGTCCTTTGAGGGCCCTTATTCCTGTGCTTGTCCCTGACGTGTTGGTTTTCCCAAATGCCGTCTGGGGTCATTTTGGGGATAAGGGCTAGACTGACCTTTTAAATGGAAGGGTTGAGTAGGGGATACTGTTATGGCAGCTCACTCCAGTATTCTTGCCTGGGAAATCCCACGGACAGAGGAGCCTGGCGAGCTACAGTCCCTGGGGTTGCAATGAATTGGACTCGACTTAGCGCGTAAACCACCACTGTCTACCAGACTCCAAGTCGCGTATTTTCTCCTGGTTGGACATTGCCCATGCCACACGCTGAACTCGTGCAAATGTCTGTGGGCCACTGTTCCACTCATGACGGCGGGCTGGGCTTCTCCCTCTGCCCCACCAGTTATCTTCCTCAGTTTCCCAAACTGGGCTCCTTAGAGTCATCTCTATGGGGCTCACGATTGGCCCTCACCCTTTTGCTCATCTGTGTCCTGGCACACACACAACTCCTTTTCCAAACCAGCGGCTTGGACTGGTGGTGCCCCTGCCTGGGAGAGCTGCCTGAGCCAGGGTCTGCCCTGGCCATGCTGGGTCGGGGCTCCACGGGGCCCTGGAGATGCAGAGTACTGGTGACTCACTCCCCAGTGAACTCATCTGGGGCCCCGGGGACCCTGCCCTGCAGCAGGAAGACTATTGGGCAGACTCAAGACCCCAAGAAAGGCACCAGTGTCCCTCCAGCGAGGAGAGAGCTGCCCCTTTAATGGTGAGAGCTGGTGTTTACTGACGGAGCTGTTGCTGGGGCTAAGCACTCACCCATTGCATCCTCCTCTCAGCCCCCAAGATGGGTTCTTCATCCCCACCTTGCAGCTGAGAAAGCTAAGGCTCAGGAAGGCAAGCAGCTAGTCCAAAGGGTTAGGTTGTTAAGCGGTAGCCCTGTCTGGCTCCAAAGAGTGCGCGCTTACCCTCACCCACTTCCTTGTCCTCCCTGCCTGGTAACTATGGAGGGTTTATCAGATTCCCCCTGCTCGACACCTCGGCACTGGCACCGCTGCCAGGCAGATCTCACGCACAACGGGAGAACTGGTGACTCCTCTAGTTGAATCCCCAGCACTGGCTTCTCGCGCTTCTACATCTGCCTGGATCCTCAGGTGCCCTCCAGCCATCTGACCTGAAGGTTCACACATCTCGAGCTCTCTCTATATCTTGAACTCCCGTGTCCCTCCCCTGTAGCTGGCAGTGCCTCCACTTTCCCGGGAGCTCTGCCCCTGTTCTCATCACCTTCTTGCCGTCCCCAGCTCATCACCCGCTAGCAGCTCTCCTCCCCTGCCCTCAGCCCTCCTGGCAGCTCTCCTCCCCTGCCCTCAGCCCTCCGTTGTCCTGCCTTTGGGTTGTTCTTTTCTGTTTAAATCTTTCCCCGGAGGAAATTGCTCCAGACCCCTTCACCCAAAGCTCCTGTTCGGAATCCTTTAGCGAGTCCCTATTTTCTACAGAATAAAGCCCATACCCTCCTTAGCATGGCCTCTGTGAGCAAGTTCCCTGCTTTCGCCTCTCTCCACACACTGGAGGACCCCTGCCCCACTGCCCTGAGCTGGACAGTGCTACGTGACCATTCTCCTTCTGTTTTTTAAATTTTATTTATTTATTTTTAATTGAAGGATAATTGTTTTGCAGAATTTTGTTGGTTTCTGCCAAACATCAACATGAATCAGCCATAGGTGTACATATGTCCCCTCCCTTTTGAACCTCCCTCCCGCCTCCTTCCCCGTCCCACCCCTCAAGGTTGTTATAGAGCCCTGGTTTGAGTTCCCTGAGTCACAGGGCAAATTCTCATCGACCATTTTACATTCGATAATGTATGTTTCCATGTTATCCTCTTCTTACATCCCTCCTTCATCCTTAATAATATAACCCTGTGTTTATCTGCTCCCTCAATAAAGACTACATCTCTGTTTCCCTTGCAGCTATTTGTGGTCATGTGACAAAATTCTGGCCAATAAAGTGTCAACAAAAGTGTTACATAAATCCTCCCATGTGTCGACTTAACAAGGAGCTGAATTAGCTGAGAGGAATGCCTTGGGGATCTTTCCCCTTCCTCCTACCTGGAATGCTGATGTCCTGGCTGGAGCTCCAGCAGCCTCTTTGATCCGTAAAGTGACCTTGAGGATGAAGGCTATTACTAGAATAGTGGAGAAGAAAAATAGAGAGAACCTGGATTCCTTATGGCCATAGGGCTGTCACAATTACTTGCAACTTATTTTGTGTGAAAAAGGGATGAACATGTCTCATTTAAGCCACTATTCTTTTGGGCATTCTGTTATATGTAAGCAGTCCTAATTTTAATTGATACAACCAGAGGGCACTGTGTGTGCACAATCGCACTTCTGCGCCTTTACACGTGTGGCTTCTTCTTCCCGGAGTGCTTTTCTTTCTCCTACTGCTGTTTAAAGTCTAGTGATCTTTCAGGGATCAATTTTTAATATCTGTTGTTTTGCAAAATCACCCATTCCTGTGCATAAGAGCTCCCCACTGAACCCATGGTCTTCACAGCCCTCAATGTGGCCTTCTTGTAACACTTCTTTAAGTATCAGGGTGAACTTGAGTTGACTAAAGGTCAGGTACTAGGCTTTCTTCGTTCTCTGGTCACTTGGAAAAAAAGAACAGTGCTTGGCACTTAATAGTTTGTGACTCCATGGACTATAGTACACCAGGCCTTCCTGTCCGTCACCAACTCCCGGAGTTTACCCAGACTCATGTCCATTGAGTCGGCGATGCCATCCAACCATCTCATCCTCTGTTGTCCCCTTCTCCTCCTGCCTTCAATCTTTCCCAGCATCAGGGTCTTTTGTAACAAGTCAGCTCTTCACATCAGGTGGCCAAAATGTTGGAGCTTCAGCTTCAATATCAGTCCTTCCAATGAATATTCAGGGTTGATTTCCTTTAGAATAGACTGGTTTGATCTCCTTGCAGTCCAAGGGACTCTCAAGAGTCTTCTCCAACACCACAGTTCAAAAGCATCAATTCTTCAGCACTCAGCCTTCTTTATAATCCAACTCTCACATCCGTACATGACTACTGGAAAAACCATAGCTTTAACTAGATGGACCTTTGTTGCCAAAGCAATGTCTCTGCTTTTTAGTCTGCTGCCTAGGTTGGTCATAGCTTTTCTTCCAAGGAGCAAGCATCTTTTAATTTCAAGGCTGCAGTCACCATCTACAGTGATTTTGGAGCCCCCCCAAAATAAAGTCTGTCACTGTTTCCATTGTTTCCCCATCTATTTGTCGCATAGTGATGGGACTGGATGCCATGATCTTAGTTTTCTGAATGTTGAGTTTTAAGCCAACCAAAATGGTATGGACCTAACAGAAGCACAAGATATTAAGAAGAGCTGGCAACAATACACAGAAGAACTGTACAAAAAAGATCTTCATGACCCAGATAATCTTGATGGTGTGATCACTCACCTAGAGCCAGACATCCTGGAATGTGAAGTCAAGTGGGCCTAAGGAAGCATCACTATGAACAAAGCTAGTGGAGGTGATGGAATTCCCGTTGAGCTATTTCAAATCCTGAAAGATGATGCTGTGAAAGTGTTCCACTCAATATGCCAGCAAATTTGGAAAACTCAGCAGTGGCCACAGGACTGGAAAAGGTCAGTTTTCATTCCAATCCCAAAGAAAAGCAATGCCAAAGAATGCTCAAACTACCGCACAATTGCACTCATCTCACACACTAGCAAAGTAATGCTCAAAATTCTCTGAGCCAGGTTTCAACAGTATGTGATCCATGAACTTCCAGATGTTCAAGCTGGATTTTGAAAAGGCAAAGGAACCAGAGATCAAATTGCCACATCCATTGGATCATCAAAAAAGCCAGAGAGTTCCAGAAACATCTACTTTTGCTTTATTGACTATGCCAAAGACTTTGACTGTGTGGATCACAACAAACTGTGGAAAATTCTTCAAGAGATGGGAATACCAGACCACGTGACCTGCCTCTTGAGAAACCTGTATGCAGGTCAGGAAGCAACAGTTAGAACTGGACATGGAAAAAGATTGGTTCCAAATCGGGAAAGGAGTATGTCAAGGCTGCTTATTTAACTTCTATGCAGAGTACATCACGGAAAATGCCAGGCTGGATGAAGCACAAGCTGGAATCAAGATTGCTGGGAGAAATATCAATAACCTCATATATGCAGATGACACCACCCTTATGGCAGAAACCGAAGAAGAACTAAAGAGCCTCTTGATGAAAGCGAAAGAGGAGAGTGAAAAAGTTGGCACTTAGTAAGTGTTCAATAAATATCTGTTGAACACATACACAGACATAAATGACATCCTCAGGGCAGTGCCAGTCTTCGCAGCACAGACACCCTGAAGATGTGTGTGTGATGCGTGGGGCACAGGGCAAAGGGAGACAGGAAACCAAAAGAGGGGAGGGTGTGCCCCGCCTTGCCCCCGCCTCTGAGCTGCCGCTGCCCCCTCAGCCAGGCCTCATCCCTGGCTCCCCTCTCCGGCCGGCTCCACACCCACAGGGTGGAGGGGGCCCAGGGCAGGGGAAGCTGCCGCAGAATCAGGACCCAGGAAGGTCTGGACAGGGCAGCAGTGTGGAAGTAAGAGCACAGACTTAACTAGGGGCTGACGACTTTGCTGGCAACCCTAGCCTTCCTCTCTGACCTCTGGACCTCTGGGTGGGGGTCCAGCTACTCACCAAAAGGATGTGGTGGACTCCAAAGAATTTCTAGGAGGCTCATAGACAGGAAGCAAGTGGGCAGAGAGAGCCAGGGCCTGGGAACAAAGCTGGGAGCCTTTGTGGTCCCGACCATTTCTTTCCAGCGTATTAGATCCACGGTCAGTTCCATGTCTCTCCACCAGGCGGCAGTGCTAGCCAAGCTCTCTGATTTTAGGGCAGATTTTTCCAAGGGCGTGTGGATGCTTCCTCCACTGTTCATCCTCTCACTGAGAATCAAGAGTCTGGTATTCACCCAGGAGTGGAATCGCTGGGTTGTGAGGTCGGCTGATGGACAATTTTTAAAGAAACGGCCACACTGCACTGTTTGGCACTGACAAATCCTTGCTGACTACCTACCGTGTAGACAGCCCTGATTATTCTAAGGGCTGGTCTCCGGCCTGGCAGCCCCCTTGTCTCTGAGATTTCCACCTGTCAGGTAACAGCTGAGCACAGGCAAGGGGTCTCAGGGGGCCCCAACAGCTGACACAGAGGCTGGGCTGCCTAGCAGAGTCTCAGATCGGCTGGATTCCCACTGGCTTCCCATTTCTGCTCAGTGGCAGGCTGGTGTGAACCCTAGGCAAGACCCCAGCTCTCTTGGCTGTGTGATGGGGACTAACACATCTGTCCAGAAGCTTCTCGGAGCACTTGAGGCATCTTAGGAGATGACCCGGGAACACCCCTTTGTAATGATGAGGGTCTGGGCAAACTGATGATTGATTGCCAGTGAATGGACCCTGGTGGGGGGAGGGAGAGTCTGTGGGGAGCTTCAAGGTGAGGGAGGAGGGGCAGAGTCCTCAACCCCTCTGACTTCTAGTCCTGTGAGCGCCCCTCCTGGCTTTGAGGATGCCACTCGACTTTGTGGGCTCACCCCTCCTGCAGTACCAATTATAGCCAGCAGGGGACCACCTCAGAGGACACCCTCCTCTTAGAGGGCCTGTCTCTGTTCAGTAGCTAAGTCCAGTCGGACTCTGTGACCCCATGGATTGCAGCACTTCAGACTCCTCTGTCCCTCACTATCTCCTGGAGTTTGCTCAGATTCATGTTTATTGAGTTGATGATACTATATAATCATCTTCTGCCTCCCCTTTCTCCTTTTGCCTTCAGTCTTTCCCAGCATCAGGGTCTTTTCCAATGAGTCAGTTCTTCGCATCAGGTGGCCAAAGTATTGGAGCTTCAGCTTCAGCATCAGTCCTTCCAATGAATATTCAAGGTTGATTTCCTTTAGGATTGACTGGTTTGATCTCCTTCTATTCCAAGGGACTCTCAAGAGGCTTCTCCAGCACTATAATTTGAAGGCATCAATTCTTGGGTACCCAGCCTTCTTTATGGTCCAACTCTCACATCCATACAAAACTACTGGAAAAACCATAGCTTTGACTATATGGACCTTTGCCAGCAAAGTGAGGTCTCTGCTTTTTAATACACTATCTAGGTTTGTCATAGCTTTCCTTCCAAGGAACAAGAGTCTTTTTTTTTTTTTTCATGGCTGCAGTCATGGTCCTCAGTGATTTTGGAGCCCAAGAAAATAAAATCTGTCACTGCTTCCACTTTTCCCCCTTCTATTTTCCATGAAGTAATGGGACTAGATGTCATGATCTTAGTTTTTTGAACATTTGAGTTTTAATCCAGCTTTTTCACTTTCCTCTTTCACCTTCATCAAGAGGCTCTTTAGTTCCTCTTCACTTTCTGCCATTAGAGTGCTATCATCTGCATATCTGAGGTTGTTGATATTTCTCCTGGCAATCTTGATTTTGGCTTGTGATTCATCCAGCCCAGGATTTCATATGATGTACTCTGCCCAGATGTTAAATAAGCAGGGTGACAATATACAGCCTTATGGTATTCCTTTCCCAATTTGTAACCAGTTCCTTGTCCCTTGTCCTATGCTAACTGTTGCTTCTTGACCCACATATAGGTTTCTCAGGAGACAGGTAAGGTGGTCTGGTGTTCCCTCTCTTTAAGAATCTTCCAGTTTGATGTGCACAATTAAGGCTTTAACGTAGTCAATGAAGCAGAAGTTTTACTGGAACTCTCTTGCTTTTTCTATGATCCAGTGGATGTTGGCAATTTGATCTCTGGTTCCTCTGCCTGTTCTAAACTCAGTTTGTATATCTGAAAGTTCTTGGTTCACATACTGCTCAAGTTCATGGACCTAACATTCCAGGCTCCTATGCAATATTGTTCTTTACGGCACTGGACCTTACTTTCACCACCAGACACATCTACAAGTGAGTGTCATTTCTGCCTTGCCCCAGCCACATCATTCTTTCCGGAGCTACTAGTAATTGCCCTCTGCTCTTCCCCAGTAGCACACTGGACACATTCCAACCTGGGGCGGGGGGGTGCATCTTCTGTTCTCATGTCTTTTTGCCTTTTCATACTGTTATGGGATTCTTGCAGCAAGAATACTACAGTGGTTTGCCATTCTCTCCTCCAGTGGACTATGTTTCGTCAGAACTCTTCACAATGACCTGTTCTTCTTGGGTGGCCCTGCATGGCATGGCTCATAGCTTCTCCAAGTAACTCAAGACCCTTTGCCAGGAGAAGGTTGCGGTCCATGAAGGGGCCAGTCAATGTCTTCCTGAAACAAGTATTTACAACAGCCTTGCGGCCAGGCAGGTGTCCTGGAGGGAAGGGTGCAGTCTCCATCGTGGGGGGGCCTCCACTTCACACTCAGGCAACCAGTCAGCAACTATCCATGAGCCCCTACCGGTGCCAGTGAGATGGGGAAGATGTTAGTAGCAACTGAGTGCTCAGAGGGGCCATGGCCTGGGGGAGGATCGTGGAGCCTGCCCAGCATGGCGGATAAGGCACCCGCTCTCCAGCCAGACACCTGGGGCCACACCCTGGCCTTTTGCTTCTGATTCTGAGCAAGTTGCTTCACCTCCTTGTGCCTCCGTTTCCCCATTTGTAAAGTGAGAATGATTACCATAAGAAGGATGTTTTCAAGAAGTTGCCATGAGGATTAGCAAGTTAATACAGTACTGGACTTAGAACAGTAGTGTTTGTTATTAATAAACAAATAAACTGGAGGTGGGACTTCCCTGGTGGTTCAGTGGTTAAGGATCTGCCCGCCAGCGCAGGGGACATGAATTCTGTCTCTGGTCCAAGAAGATTCCACATGCCTCGGGGCAACTAAGCCCGTGCCTCACCTATCGAGCCTGTGCTCTAGAGCTCCAGCTCTGCAACAAAAGAAGCCACCGCGACGAGAAGCCTGAGCACCGCAACGAAGAGGAGCCCGTGCTTACTGCAGCTCGAGAAAGCCGACTCACAGCAACAAAGACCCATTGCAGCCAAAGATTAAAATTAGAAACAATAAAAATTATTCAAACAAAAAAACCTGGGGAATGTGTGATGGGAGGGAAGGCCTCAGCACCCCAGGCCCTGGATTTGAATTCTCAGAACGCCCACCCCACCGAGGTCCTGAAGAGGAGGCCATACCACCTCAGCCTGCTGGCACTGGGCGGGCTAACGTCCACAGCCTCTCCAGTAATTTTCCAGATGGACTGAGGCTCAAAGCCTGATTTCCCTGATAAGATACCATAACTATCTCTTTTATAGGAATGTGGTTTATCAAAAAGGTGCCCTTGGCTCAAGCTTACCCAAGGCAAACAGCCAGCCCTACAGGCAGGGTCAAGGTGGGGGTGGGGGGGAAAGGCGGCCTCTGACTCCAGCCCTAAGGCAGGATCCCTCCGACTCGGCCAGCAGGACCATCGGCCACCGACTCACCATGATTGCTCCTGACTTCTCACCAGTTTGCCTTTGACCTTAAAGACGGTTTCTAGAGAGACTGGCAGGGGGCTTGATGTGGAAGAGATGGTCCAGAGTCACAGCAACGCCTTCTGAAGTCAACCGAGGCCAAGCAGCTGTTAGCAGGACCAAAATCACGGCACACTGGGGCTGGCGGGGACCCACAGACCAGCGCATCCTGGTCTCCCGTCCTACACGTGGGGACACAGAGGCCTGCGGAGAGAAAGAGAGGTAAAACCAACACAGGAGACAAGCCCGGGTCCCCAAACACCCACCCTTTCCCCTCCTCACCCCGAGTCAAACTGCCCAGCCAACAGCACCACCATCCCCAGGGACATGCATGGGGCATATCCACCCCTTCAGCTGAGTTCCAAGCAGTCAGTGATCAGAGGGCTTGCCTGGTGGTCCAGGTGCTAAGACTCCAAGTTCCCAACTCAGGGGGCCCGGGTTCAACTCCTGGTGAGGGAATTAGATCCCACATGCTGCAACCAAGACCCGGAGCAGCCAAATACATAAATATTGAAAACAAAACCAAAGCAGAGTAGCCACTGCTGAGGGCCTCGGTCTAGGGCCAAGATACCCACAAGCATCCAAACTCACCTAGGGCCTGTCGCCTACAGTGGGCTCTACAGAACCACCTTGTTAGAAAGGCTGAATCCTACACCTGCCCCGAGCTTCTGACTCAATCTGCATCTTAATAAGATCCCCAGCAGGTTCCCGTGTTGCCATCTGAGAAGTACTAGGTTAGAGCAAGCCACTTTCCCTGCCACCAGCCTCAGTTTCTCTAACAGGAACAAAAGGGGCAAAAGATCTCTGACACCTCTTGCCAACACTAACACCCTGGGAGCTTGGCCTTGGGCACGACCCTCTGCGGGACTCTCTGTGTTCCATGGGGGATTCTGGGCAGTGCAATTCCAGTTCCAGCAAGCCTGGGGCGCAATCGACACCTCTGCTTGGCTCTTCTCTCAGCCAGAGACCCGGGCAGCTTTGAAGGTCCTGGAATGCAGTTAATTCATTTCAGCCCACTTCACCAACACTGATTAAACAAGCACCTCCTGTATACTGAGGTCAGTAGCAGTGAATCTCTCTCTACCCTGGGCTGTACATTAGAATCAGCTGTGGTGCTTGTACTTTTATTATTTTGGTTTTTGTTTATTTTATTTTACTTTTTTTTTTTTTGCCTCACTGTACGGAATGTGGGATCTTAGTTCCCTGACAAGGGATCAAACCTGTGTCTCCTGTAGTGGAAGCACAGAGTCTTAACCACTGGACAGCCAGGGAAGTCCCTGGGGGTGCTTTTAAACAAGGCCGATGCAGGGCTCCACCCCAGGCCACTGGAATCAAGGTCTCTGGGGGCAGGTCTGGGTACAGGTATTCATTAACACGACTCAGGCAATAATAATGCACAGCTGGTTGGTCGCAACTGGTCAGAAACAAGAGAGAAGGCTCCTCCACATTCGACCTCGGCCATCCTCCTGAGTCCCCGCTTCCTCCGGGCCAGCCAGCTGCACCGGCCTGTTGCAAACCAGAAGTCATCAGGAAATTCCCTGCAAACTCTAATTAATCATCAACGCTGTAATATGATCCTGGCCGCATGACAAAGGGACCTGCCGAATATCTTTGGGAAACCTGTCCCCTGGCCTTCTTCAGATCCAAGGACCCATGCCTGAGGAGCCCAGGCGGATGGGGGCCCAGATCTGCTCTCAGGCTGGTAAGTGCGAGCCCTGAGCTTTGTGCCTGGACCAGAAGGACAAGAGCAGAGGGGTGCTCTGTGTTTTCTGGGGTGGAAGACTCAGGAGATAGAGGTATAGTCAGTGGAAATATTGCTCAGAAGGAGTTTCTGATCCAGGCCAGGCTGCCCTAGGCAGTGAGCTGTTATGAGGCTGGGAGGTAGTGAAAACTTCCTTTCTCTGCAAGAACCCAATAGAGGCCGAGGAACTCGGGCCACAATCCCTGAAGTGATGCAAAGACCCTTATGACCCATTTGCCTTTCAGATCCTGTTGTGCGAGAGAAGACTGGCTGGGATGGGAAAGAGGGTAGAGTTTAGGGGGCCTGGTGGAAGACCAGGGTCCCAGCTCGCCTTCACAGAGCTGTGGGGACCTTTTCTGCCCAGTCACTTCTCCCTGGAGGCTGTTTCCTCATCCGCAGGCTGGGGGCCAATGCCCCCATCCTGCCGGTTACAGAGCTGCCAGAAGCACAGACCACAGGGTCACCAGGCTCAGTGGCTCTCTGCCAGTCTCACCTGAGGTCACAACTTTGCCTTACTGTGTGGGGCGGGGATTGGAGAGCTGGGTCTCTTACGACTACTAGAGATCTGGACCACACATCCCTGCTCCCAGAGCCTGAACTCTGCGCCTTCCCAAGCAGAAGGACCCATAGCGCTTGACTCCGTAGTAACCATAGTAACCTAGGTTCCCGGGCACCAGCAGCAGGGGGCACCTGGATCAAGGGGCTGGGGTGGGCCAAGCCACCGCTGCCAATGCTGCAGCAGCAGCTAGTGTTTGGATTTCCGGGCAGTGCTGCTGCCATGGAGGCAGCGCAGGATGCAGGGTGAGGAGCTGGGCCGGGGCTCCCTGACTTCCAGCTGCACAACCACCTCCCCGAGCTCAGTTTCCTCCGAGTGCTTCCCTGGCGCGTGGCCGGGAGTCTGTAAGGCACTTGATAGGTGTCAGGAGAGGCTTGGTGACTGGAGGGGTGTGAGGATGAAGATGAAGATCTGGGGAGGTCCTCACTGAGCCTGGTCATTTACATTCCAAGAGCCTTTCTGCAAATTCTCTGGTTGGAATCCGCCTGTCCAGAGGGCAGGACACCCAAAAGGCCATGACTGTGCTCCCTGCTCCCCAGCACCCAGGGGGCCCTTATTGCCAAGCCAGTGCACAGTGGGGGCCTAGGGGAGGCAGGCGGAGTAGTTGGGGAGGGTCCCCCATGGGCAACTCCGCCTCAGGAGCCTCAGGATGCTGCCTGAAAGTGGGGCTGATGAGAATAGCCACCTGCAGGCATAAAGTGCTCAGAACTCCCTGCCCAGCTGGCTGGGGACAAGCCTACTCGCTGGGCCACACTTGGCCAGTGCCCACCTCTGCCTCGCCCCAACCCAGGAGCAGGCTGGACTGGGTCATCTGGGTCAAAGAACAGGAGGAGCCCTGCCAGCCAGCCTTGGAGAAGGGGTACTATCCAGAGCCAGCCCCAAACTCAGGCACAGAGCCCCGTGCAAAGCAGAGGAAGGGGCCCCGTGGGCAGATGCAGTTCTGCCAGACTGGCAGTACACGGGTGGCTGTCATTGCCACTCAACCTTGGCTTTTTGCCGTGAACAACTAACACAGCCGTACAGGACCTCACATGTGGAAAGGCTGACCCCCAAGGAGCCCTGTGTGCCTTTCGAGGGCCACACTCAGGCCACTGCTGAGACAGTGAGTGGAGCCCAGACGGGCAGCTGGGAGAAGCAGCACAGTCCGCTGGGCCCTGGTGTCCTGTGCGGCACTGTGAGCCCCTCGGCCTCCCTCCTCTAACTGGTGACATGAGGACATAGCCCCCACGGGCCAGTGGGAAACTCCTGAGACAGGGGTAAGCTTTGCAAACTGTCAAATTCCTGTAGAGGACTAGGTCTGCTTCTCCTAGGGTCCTCAGGGCCCCCTGCCCTGCTGAGGGACGCACGCACCCAGCAATCCCATCAGTTGCGTCTTTGGCTCCTGCCCCACTGCTCCCAGAGCCGGTGGAGGTCAGGGATGGACTCGCTGTGACCTTGAGGGTGTGCCTGACCAAATCGAGCCTCCCCTCCTGGTGCCTGGCTGACACCTTGCAAACATATGAGTGTCAGAGAGGAGGGCAGGGATTGTGTGCCCCCTGCATTGACTGGAAGCGTGGAGTCTTAACCACTGGACCACCAGGGAAGTTCCCTGGCTCAAGTTTTGATTGAATTCATCTCTTTATATTTTCAGCCTCCCTCCTCCAACCCAGAAAAAGCAGGGTCAGGAGGGGAGAGGGAGAGAGCTAAGGCCTGGGGAGCTGGCTAAGCGCCCTTCTTGGGGCAGGAAGCTCCACCAGCTTCCTTCAGGCCTCTGGGACTGAGAGGAAGGGCTGCCTAGCAAGGAGCTTTCCCGTCCCAGCTGCCAAGTGGAGGCAAGTCAGGAAGTCCCCTGCTTTCAAAGCGTACCCAGGCCTTGGCTGGGCCCAGGTCACAATTCTGAGGGGCTGAGCTGGGACCCCTTTTCCGGGTTTCACACCGTCACTACTTTGGGAGTTACCAGGCTCCTTCTCTTGCCTGGAAAATCCCATGGACGGAGGAGCCTGGTGGGCTGCAATTCATGAGGTCGCGAAGAGTCGGACACGACTGAGCGACTTCACTTTCACTTTTCACTTTCTTGCACTGGAGAAGGAAATGGCAGCCCACTCCGGTGTTCTTGCCTGGAGAATCCCAGGGACAGGGGAACCTGGTGGGCTGCCATCTATGGGGCTGCACAGAGTCGGACACGACTGAAGTGACTTAGCAGCAGCAGCAGGCTCCTTCTTTCTCTCCCAGGATGAGAGAAGTCACTCTTACTTGGGGGTGAGGCCGGTTCTCTGTGGCAAAGTCAGAAAGTCACACAAGCAGACTGGAAAACTCAGCCGCCGCCCACCCCCCACCCCACCCTGCAGAATTAGAGCCGACCACAAACAGCATGCCAGCCCATCTCCTCTCAGCCTGTTTCTAGATACAGACGGGCTATACAGGTGTAAACGTGTGAGTGATACACGTATAAATACATGTGTCAAGCAAAAGCAACCTGCTCTCTTTAGTTAATGGCAATAACAACCATCACCAGGTATCCAGAACGTCAACAGTTCCTTTAATTTTTACAACATCCCTAAGGGAGGGAGGGATTCCCTGGTGGCTTAAGTGGTAAACAATCTGCCTGTAATGCAGGAAACCAGGAATGGATCCCTGGGTTGGGAAGATCCCATGGCAACCCAATTCCAGTATTCTTGCCTGGAAAATTCCATGGACAGAGGCGCCTGGTGGGCTACAGTCCATAGCTCTCAAAGAGTCGGACAGGACTCTGACTAAGCAGCAGCAAGGGAGGGAAACTGAGGCTTGGCAAGAGTCAGGAGAGAACTATGATCCCAGAAGGCAAAGCGGGTTCCCCACTGGTTCTAAGAAGGTCTCTGGAGTGGGGATGGGGGGAGAGCAGGGACAGTGTCCCCAGGGACATGGGTTGGTGGAAATGCCCCTTTCCCCTGGTGGGGAGGGCTCCAGCCCACCTGCATTGACGCCCCCGCCCCCTCCGCAGATGCCGAGTCTCCCCGAGAGGCGCTCCGCTTCCATGCCCAGGCGGTGGGCGCACAGGTGCGCCTGGATGCTGAGCGGAGCACCGCGTACAGGCGCGCCACGTTCCACGACGGCATCGTGTTCAGCCAGCGGCCGGTGCGGCTGGGAGAGCGCGTGGCGCTGCGCTTGCTGTGGCACGAGCACGGCTGGCTGGGCGGCCTCCGCGTGGGCTTCACGCGCCTGGACCCCGCGCGCGTGTCCGCGCCCAGCCTGCCGCCCTTCTTGTGCCCGGACCTGGAGCAGCAGAGTCAGACCTGGGCGGCCATGCTGCCTGACGGCCGCGCGAGCCCGGGGGACGTGGTGCGCTTCTGGGTGAACCGCCGGGGCCAGATCTTCGCCCAGGTCAACTCGGGGCCCCAGCGGCGGCTGCGCGAGGGCGTGCTCATGGGTGCCCCGCTCTGGGCCGTGATGGACCTGTACGGGACCACCAAGGCCATCGAGCTGCTAGGTGAGTCCAGGGCTGGGGACCCAGGCACCGTCCCTGGGAATGCGGGCGGGGAGGCGGCGGCTCCGGTGGTACCTCACCCGCATAGAGAGTCGGGGGAACTGTTGTTTCTTTCATATGGAGTTTTTCCATCAGCTTCTGTCGGGGTATGAAGATGTTCGCTGGGGACCAGCCCCAGTCATAGGGAGGGCAACCCTGTTTTGAAGAACGAGAAGGCACGCCCAGCACCCCAAACATATGTCAGAGCAATAGTCCCTAGACTTTGTGGCACCAGGGGCCGGTTTCGTGGGAGACAGCTTTTCCACAGGAGGGGTGAGGGAAATGGTTTCGGGGTGATTCAAGCACATTGCATTTCTTGTGCACGTTATTTCTATTATTATTGCATCAGCTCCACCTCAGATCATCAGGCAACAGATCCCGGAGGTTGGGGACCCCTATGTGTTAGAGGGCTGGTCTCATTTACAAGAAAAATATATTCGGGGTGGGCTGGGTTTTGCAGTCAAAGTAGAAGTTTGCTGCAGACACAGGTGGCAACAAAGGGAACATAAGTGTGCGAGTTAGAGGTGGGCAAGAAGGCAGCCTGGTGGGGGCAAAGGTGAGATGTTCAGGCACCCAGTGGGGAAATGAGGACCACCTGAAAGGAGAGTGGATTTCAGAGGAGCAAGGGATACAGGGAGACTCATAAACAGAAGTGCTGGCATGCCTGGGCAGTGTTCCAGGGGCCTGCACAAGCATTCCAGTCCCCACCGCCCCGTGTGTTTGCTTTTCAAACTGCTTGTCACAGCTGCTCGAGCCTCACCCCTGGGGAGCCTGACTCGGTGGCCCGGAGGGCCCAGGCCCTGTTTTCCCACCTCCTCGGGGATTCTGTTGCACACCCGGTTTGGGGGCGGTGACTGATGCTGAAGATCTCTGCTCAGGCAGTGGCAGTGGGGCAGAGAGGAGCTGTCTGAAGGAAACGTGGATTAGGATGGAAAAGCTGCAGGTCCACAAATTCTCTGCTGGGTCCCACTGGGAAAGGGGTGGCCAGGACAGGGCTGGACCCCGGCTTGGAGCTGCAGCACTGCAACCCAGAGAAGAAAGGAGGTGGACGCTGTTGCTTTGGAGGCAGGGACTGGGGAGGTGGGTTGAATGGAAACACCCTGACTGCTTTCCCCAGGTCTTGACTTTCCCTTTCTGCCTTAGATCCTACAGCCAACGGCTTCCCCACAACCACGCCAAGGGTCCTCAGTGATGAGGCTCTGCCTGGGCCCAAAGGTGAGTGGCTTCCCTGAGCGCCAGGGACTCCCCAGGGCTCTAGAGCTAGGGAAGCTGGGTGAGACCCCAGCCCTGGGAACTCAGTTATGTCTTCCCAAATGCCATCAAGTCTCCCACAGCTCTAGGCCGAAACCTAAAAGCCATGTAACAGTTTTGCCTTCTAGGACGTTGGCTGGCTTCATAAGTTACCAGGCACACTCATGAACAGATGTTATTTTGTCTGCCTGCTTTTAAAAGAGCAATCCCTGTTCACAGAAAAAAAAAAAAAAAACTTTGCCAAGCAGAAATAAAATACATATTCAAGGATAAAAAAGGAAGTGAAACAAAACAAAACAAAACACACACACACCTCCCAAACTTCACATTGCCCATTAGGTAGATTTCCTCCTGGTATTTGTAATCATATATATATATATATATGGGCGGGAGTGGAGGAGGGTGTTTCCCAGGTAGCACTTGTGGTAAAGAATCTGCCTGCCAATGCAGGAGATGGTAGAAACATGCATTTGATCCCTGGGTTGGAAAGATCCCCTGGAAGAGGGCATGGCTACCCATTCCAGTGTTCTTGACTGGTGAATCCCGGGGACCGAGGAGCCTGGCAGGCTGTAGTCCATGGGGTCGCAGAGTCAGACACCACTGAAGTGACTAAGCACAGCACACCACACATGGGGAATTATCTGTGCTTGTTTTCCTTTTTTCTAAATTGGAATCTTATGCTGTGCATGTATGGACCTGACAGTTTTCTTCCCAACCTTTTCCACTGACTGCATGATGAGCATTCTCTTATGAGGTAGTCTTCTTCATACTTGGACCACGTACTTCTCTGTCCTGTGGCGATATGAGTGGGCTGCCCCCTCGTGGCCCCCTGGCACCCCTGACCTGTGTTGTCCCCTTTCCCTGCCCTAGCAGGAGAAGAGTGTGCCATCTGCTTCCACCAGGTTGCCAACACCTGCCTAGTCCCCTGTGGCCACACACACTTCTGCAGCTCCTGTGCCTGGAGGGTCTTCAGGGACACGGCCAGATGCCCCATGTGTCGCTGGGAGATCAAGGCGGTGGCCCCAGCTTGGGACCCTCTTGTTCTGGGTGCTGGAGATGGCCTCCCAGTATAGGTGCAGAGCTCTGAGCCCGGCCCCTGCCGACGGAGGAGGTGCAGCTCTGCCGTCCTTCTGGAGAAGAGTTGGCGATGCTGGTCAGCAGCAGGCGTGGCGGAGAGACGGCTCAAGGTCACAATGGCTCTACCCCTGGTCAGCAAGTTAGGGCCAGAGGAGCCAGGAGACGCCCTTTTCTGCCCACACCGGAACTACCTCCCTGGCTGGAGAAGGTGGCTGGCAATGGGCCAGCCAGGATCTCGCCCCTCTGCTTTGTCCCAGATTCATTGCTATGTGCCGAGGCTTTTAACTAGCCTTGGGGTTCAGCCACCATGGACCTGGCAACCCGTGGTACACCTAAGTCCAAGGAGTTCCAAGAACCCACCTGTGTCAGTGAGAAGGGCCTTTGTGTAGACAGGGAGGCTTGATCCCTGGTTTTATGCCTGAGGAAGTTAAGGCATATGTGCGTGTCTGGTGAAGCCTTGGCCACCTAGGGTATTGAGGAGCCTGGACCAGATGCAGGGAGCAGCTGGGTGGAATTTTTTTTTTGATTGAAGTATAGTTGATGTACAATATTGTATAAGTTACAGATGTACTGTTTAGTCATAATTCTTAAAGGTTATACTCCATTTGTCGTTATTATAAGACTCTTGGCTATATTCACCTGTTGCGCAATGTGTCCTTGTAGCTTACTTTATATCTAGTAGTTTGTACCTCTCAATCCCTACCCCTAAATTGCCTCTCCCCTGTTCCCTCTCCCCACTAGTAACCACACATTTTGGTGTGCTCATGAGGGGAGGGGCGCTCAGGGCTTTTTGACTCCATTATCTTGGCCTCTGTCTACCTGGTAGAATGTTCACAGTCTGTAGGGAAGCTAGGTCACTTCTACAAGTTCTCTGAGGACTTCCCTGGTCGTCCAGTGGTTAAGAATCTGCCTGCCAATGCAGGAGACACCAGTTCGATCCCTGGTCTGGGAATTAAGATCCCACATGCCGTGGGACCACTTGGCCCTTGGACTGCGACTACTGAGCCCACACGTTCTAGAACCCATGAGCCACAACTGCTGAAGCCCATGCGCCCTAGAGCCCGTGCTCCACACGAGAAGCTACCGCAACGAGAAGCCTCTGCACCGCAACTAGAGAGCAGCCCCAATTCACGACAAATAGAGAAAGGCCGCTCTCAGCAACCAAGAGCCGTGCGCTGCGACAGAACCCCAGTGCAGCCATACATAAACAAGTAAAGAGATAAATAGAAACTAATTAATTAAAAACAAGTCCTCTGTAAAGGGGATCAGCAGTCAGCTACCCCACCTTCCTTGCCCGGCAGTCATGAGATCCCAGCAAAACTGTGCATCTGAAGTCGAGCGGACCCTTCAGAGTGCACTGTTGTCGTGCTTACTGCCTTGCAATTTTTGAGATATCAAAATAAACTTTGTCTCTCGTGAGTGATCTCATAACGTGTACGTCCCCTTTGTTGCCATCAGCAGGAATGAGCAGGGTTGGGAGCTGGTCAGGATGCAGGGGCGTGGGGCCATGCCTTCCTGTCCCTCACAGGCACACCCTGGCCTTGCAGTGAGAGGGGCCTGGGCGCTCAGGCCTGTGGACTCTGTTCTGCTGAGCAGGTGAACAGGATGAGCCTACAGCTCCAGCCTTAAAGTTACAACCAGGCCCTGCCCTTGCCACCTTTGACTTGTGAGGCCTTCCTGGAGTCTCTGCCCCTGAGTGTAGCAGTGACTTGACCTGGGAACCCCAATCAGCAGGTGTCTGTGGTGGGGATAGGCGGGGAAGACAAGCTGTACCTGTTACATTGTTGGTGTTCCTACTTCGTGGCTGGTGTGAAAGAGCACTAAAAGGGAGCTGGACCTATATGACGTCCCAAGTCATGGTGATGGGCACCTCCACAAGCCATGTCCCCACGCTGTGGCCAGCCAGAGGGTCAGGACTTTGGGTGTGGAAAGTCAAATGTTAGTCACTCAGTCATGTGCAATGCTTTGCAACCCCATGGACTGTAGCCCGCCAGGCTCCTCTGTCCATGGAGTTCTCCAGACAAGAACACTGAAGTGGGTTTCCATCCCCTTCTCCAGGGGATCTTCCTGACCTGGGTCTCCCTAGTTGCAGGCAGGTTCTTTACCGTCTGAGCCACCAGGGAAGCTCGGGTGTAGTAACCCCCGGAAGAGCTTCCATTCTGGAGTAGGATCCCCTCTCTGCTGCCCAGGAGTTGCTCTGACCTTGGTTATGTGACTTGGACATCTGGGAGCCTCAATTTCTTCATCTGTAACATGGAAATAAGATAATTTTGTTTGCTGATATGTTGTTAGGATAATGGGTATGAATGAAACTTGTAGCTTAGAGGAAGTACTCAGAATATGGCAACTTTCTTTCTCTGGGAAAGGCATCTCCCAGGGGAAGCAGCCAGAGGTGGGCTGGCTGTCAGGGTACTGGGTATGAATCTTGACGGCTCACCGACTTTTACCGAAGGCCCCATATCACCCCAGTTCTACACTTCTCATACTTCTTCAGTTCAGTTCAGTCGCTCAGTCGTGTCCGACTGTTTGTGACCCCATGAACTGCAGCACGCCAGGCCTCCCTGTCCATTACCAACTCCCAGAGTTCACCCAAACCCATGTCCCTCAAGTCGGTGATGCCATCCAACCATCTCATCCTCTGTCGTCCCCTTCTCCTCCTGCCCTCAATCTTTCCCAGCATCAGAGTCTTTTCAAATGAGTCAGCTCTTCACATCAGGTGGCCAAAGTATTGGAGTTTCAGCTTCAGTATCAGTCCTTCCAATGAACACCCAGGACTGATCTCCTTTAGAATGGACTGGGTGGACCTCCTTTCAGTCCAAGGGACTCTCAAGAGTCTTCTCCAACACCACAGTTCAAAAGCATCAATTCTTCGGTGCTCAGCTTTCTTCACAGTCCAGCTCTCACATCTATACATGACCACTGGGAAAACCATAGCCTTGACTAGACGGACCTTTGTGGACAAAGTAATGTCTCTGCTTTTTAATATGCTGTCTAGGTTGGTCATAACTTTCCTTCCAAGGAGTAAGCATCTTTTAATTTCATGCCTGTGGTCACCATCTGCAGTGATTTTGGAACCCCCAAAAATAAAGTCTGACACTGTTTCCAGTGTTTCTTACTCCATGTAAAACCACTAAACTTTAGGCATATCTCTGAGACATAAGAGAGCAACCAGGAGACAAGACACCTCACCCCCTGAATCCTTATGCTGTGTAAATCCTTTGATCTAGTTATTTATAAACCAAAAGCAAATGTTTCCTTAAGCTAGATTAAAGTCATTATTCTTGTTCATCATAAAAGACAGATTTGGCTTCTTCTACTCAGGTGTAGCTATATTAGTATCAGATAAACTAGAATTTAAGGAAAAAAAAAGATTAAAGGGGATAAAGAGAGAATCCAACTAGAGATTATCTTATTAAGTGAAGTAAGTCAGAAAGAGAAAGACAAATACCATATAATATAACTTATATGTGGAACCTAAAATATGACAAATGAACCTGTCTTTGAACAGACACAGAGGTAGAGAACAGACTAGTGGTCCTGAGGGGGTGGGGGAGGGATGGAGCAGGAGGTCGAGGTGAGCAGAGGTAAGCTTTTATATGCAGTACTCTTGCCGGGAAAATCCTATGGATGGAGGAGCCTGGTGGGCTGCAGTCCATGGGGTCATTAAGGGTCGGATATGACTGAGTGACTTCACTTTCACTTTTCACTTTCATGCATTGGAGAAGGAAATGGCAACCCACTCCAGTGTTCTTGCCTGGAGAATCCCAGGGACGGGGGAGCCTGGTGGGCTGCCGTCTATGGGGTTGCACGGGGTCGCACAGAGTCAGACGTGACTGAAGTGACTTAGCGGCGGCAGCAGCAGATAAACAATAGGGTCCCACTGTACAGCACAGAGAGCTACGTTCCATATCCTAAGATAAACCGCAATGGAAAGGAATATTTCGTTCTAGAGTAGGATCAGATTCTTAAAAGAGAATGTGTGTGTACATATACACATATAATTGAATCATTTTGTTGTACAGCAGTAATTAACACAACATTGTAAATCAACTAATACTTCAATTTTAAAAATTTAAAACATGATTAAAAAAGAATTATTCATAATAACACCAAAGTGGAAACAATCCAAATGTCCATCACCTGATGAATGAACAAATGTGGTCTTCCCACACAATGAGATGCTTTTTGACAATAAAAAAAAGGAATGAAGTGCTGATTCATGCTACAACATGGATGAAGCCTGAAAACATGCTAAGAGTGGGAAGCCAGTCACAAACGGCCACATATAGCATGATTTTATTCCTGTGAAATGTCGAGAATAGACAGATCCATAGAGACAGAAGTAGATTAGTATAGGGGCTGCAAAGAGGAAGAATGGGGAGTGGCAACTAAGTGGTATGGGGTTTCTTTTAGGGTTCTAAAATTGATTTTGCTAATGGCTGCACAACTTTGTGAATATACCAAAAACCACTGGACTGCCCACTTTAAAGAGGCGGATATGTGAGTTGCATCCAATTTTTAAATTATGCAAAAAAAAACCCACACCAAAATAGATGAATAAAGATGTGCTAGTAGAAGAAAAGGAAGGGAATATTAGCCCTGGGAGGAAGAGCTTCACACAGGAAGTGACTTTTAAACTGTTTTTATAGGTCTGAACTTGAAAGCAGACAGGAGGGGAAAGAGGCATTCCACACAGTGGGCACAGCACACACAAGTGCAGGACGCGTCCCGGGCATCATGGGACGGTCCACTGGCCAAGGCAGAGGGAGCAGGGAGCACAGAGAGCCCAGAGGACGGTGGGCTGGAGCTGGCCGTGGCGCACTCTGCCTGCCGTTGAGTGGCTGCAGCGGGCGCCCTTGAGGTCTAGGCTGGCTGCAGGAAGGTGCCGTGTCAGCGGGCCCCTCTCACCTCAGTCAAACACATTCTGCTTGCGAGGCATCTGAGAAACAGGCCCCAAGTTTCCCTTTCCTAGAAGTCCAAGATTTGTAGGTAGTGGTGATAAGGAGTCCCTGGATCAAAGAAGAGGGGATGTGTACTGAATTGTCATCACGAGGGTAATACAGAGTGAAAGGAAAGTAAAAGCACAACCAAGGCTTTCCAGTGTTGGCTCTGCTGAAGCGGACTCGCTATGGGGCTTTCCCAGGGACTGAGAAAAATTCCCTTGCTCATGTGACTTTCAGATGGCTTCCCGTTAGACCACGTAAGGTCTGAGACAACAGTCTGGGTAATAACAAGCCCTCCCTCCAGGGACCAGGACTACCATGTCCCCTGTCCGACCCCAGCCCCTTACACGGCCCCAGCATGCGGTCTTCAGTGCTAGCCGCAACCACCCCCGCCCCGCCCCGCCCCAGCATTATTGCCTAAGTGATATCTGCTTTCCCCACTCTACGCACACAAGCAGAGGCCTCCTGGCTGCTGATAATCTGCTCAGGAACTTCCACTTGGAAGAAGTCCATGAGCAAAGGCAGGAAGGGCAGTAGGGGAGAATCTCTGAGCCTGTGGCTGAGTTGGGAGAATGAGGTGCCATCGCACTCTTCCACCTGCACACCACACCCATGTCCTGTCTTCCAGCTGCCCTGCTCCCCCTCCCCTTTGTTTGAAGGAGGAGAAAATAGGGGTCCCCTCATGAGGCTGGTGGTGCTGACTCTGATCCTCTGCGTCAGCCTGCCTGTCCCTCTCGGTCTATTTGAAGTAAGTAAGCCATGACAGATGGTAATGTCCCCATTTTACAGCTAGAAAAACTGAGGCCCAGAGACCACTCAGCAGTTCATGGTGTGGTCAGGACTAGATCCCAAACCCCTGGATCCCAGCCAAGGGACTCCTCTGCCTCAAGCTTTACCGTTTATGGTTTGACATAAATGTAGATCACCTAGTAAATACCATCTCTTTATCCCCTCCAAGTTCCCAACAAAATGGGCACAGTTTGCCCAGTCTCACCCACAGGAGGCAGGGCCTGGGAGCCAGCCTTGAGTACCTGTGTGCCCACACTGGTCAGCTCACCACAACACAAGGGCCTGTGCAGCCCACCTGGGGGCACTCCTAGAGCGTGTGACTCTGGTGAGCGGAGGGGACTGTGCTGCTGGACACCACAGGGTATGTCCTGCATAAGAGCACTTCTCCAGGATCAGGAAACAACCTGCCTGCCCGATACATGGAAACAAAAAGAGACTCGGGCAAACTGAGCCGACAGAGGACTATGTTCCAAGCAAAGGAGCGAGACAAAACCCCAGAAGAACTAAGCAAGGTGGAAAACTTCCCTGACGGGAAGCGGATAGGAATCTGCCTGCCAACTCATGGGACACAAGTTTGATCCCTAGTCCAGGAAGATGCCACGTGCTGTGGAGCAGCTAAGCCTGCGCCACAACTACTGAGCCCACACTCGAGAGCCTGCACACCACCACCACACTGAGGCCCACGCACCGAGAGCCCTGCTCTGCAACAAAGGGTAGCCTCGCTCACCACAGCTAGGGAAAGTGAGAGTGCTTGTCACTCAGTCGTGTCCCACTCTCTGTGACCCCATGAACTGTAGCCTGCCAAGCTCATCTGTCCATGGGAGTCTCCAGGCAAGAATACTGGGGTGGGTAGCCATTCCCTTCTCCAGGGGATCTTCCCAACCCAGGGATCGAACCTGGGTCTCCTACATTGCAGGCAGATTCTTTGCCATCTGAGCCATCTGGGAAGACCCATAACTAGAGAAAGCCCTTGCAAAGCAACAAAGACTCAATATAGCCAAAAATAAATACTTTTTTAAAAAAAAGAATTCAAAATAATGGTCAGAAAGATGCTCAGTGAACTTGGGAGAAAGATGAGGAGCACAGTGAGAGATTTAAAAAAAAAAGTTACAGAGCTGAAGAATACAACAGCTGAAATTAAAAATACACTGGAAGGAATCAACATCAGGCCACTTGAGGCAAAGAGCTGACTCATTTGAAAAGACCCTGATGCTGGGAAAGATTGAGGGCAGGAGGAGAAGTGGGCGACAGAGGATGAGATGGTTGGATGGCATCACCCTCTCAATGGACGTGAGTTTGAGCAAGCTCTGGGAGATGGTGAAGGACAGGGAAGCCTGGCGTGCTGCAGTCCATGGGGTCATGAAGAGTTGGACATGACTGAGCGACTGAACAACAACAGGGAACTAGATGCCACAGCTAAGACCCAGCTCAGCCAAATAAACAAACATTAAAAGGATAAGCCATCCTCCTGACGCCAGTAAAAAGGCCAACTGCACCTGCCCCTCTCCCCATTCCAGGTGAGAATCTGGCGTTCTCCCCCCTTCTCCAGAGGCAGGTGGTTCCCTCTGTCACATCAGCCATGCTGTGGCCACCTCTCTCCCACTTCCTCAAGGCACCCAATTTCTGCACAGCCAGCCCTGGGATCCCCAGTGTTGGTAAGTTCAACAACGCATTAGCAACCTGGGTGCTGCACAGAAAGTCAGGTTTCCAGGGCCTGACAGTGAGAACACTTTCTCCCATGGGACTTAATACAGGGATCTAAGTTTATACAGGGGCTCCATCCATTAGGCAAATATTTTTGAGCATTTCATGCTCTGGGAATGCAGCAGCCAGGGCATGAGCCTGCAGGGGCTCAGAGAAGCAGCTTTGCGGGAGTGTCCGGGGGAACCTAAGTGTGGGTCTCTTATGTTTGCATTTGACCATGAACTTTAGATTCTCCAGTGTTGGTACAACCAGCATTACTGGGATTTGGCTGACCTTAAGCTAAAACAACAGTGGTCTGTGTATCTTCCATTGAATTTTCCCAATTATTTGTTGAAATTTAAGACTATTGCCAATATTCCAGTATTTGGATTTGCATTGTGGCGAGCAACTGGCTACCACTCTTGCAAGGAGCTTTCTTTGTGCAGAAACCTTTTTCTGTTTGGAGATTTGCTTACTAAAAAATTTTTTTTTAATTGAAGTGTAATTGACTTGCAATGTTGTACCAATCTCTACTGTACTGTAGTTATACACATATAAACATTCTTTAGGGAGGGTATTTGGATCAAACAGGGTACTTTGGGTCAAAGTCCCTTCAGCAGTCCCACAATTAGCTTCTGGAACATTCCCATTCACACACCCCAAACTGTTCTTGTGATGGTGAGATATAAATTTTGGCTCCGCTTCACTTGCCTTAAATGGAGAAAAGAGAAATTAGAACCACATCAGAAGGTCTAAAATATATGTGTGTTTACACACAAGAAAATGTCCCAAAGGGTTGTGGGCCTGGTGCCTCGCTTCCCCTCCTCTCCCCTCCCCTCGTCCCCTATCCCTGGGGCCGTTTGTTAAAAAAGAATAAAAGGATTAAAAAAAAAAAAAATGTCCCCAAGGTATAGAATGGAATGATAAGAGGAAAAGTAACAAGTTGTGTCTGTATGTGCTTATATGTGTTAAGGAACTCAAAACATCATGCCTTCCTGATTCCTCAGTTTCCCCAGCAGTTCTGGGGTGAAAAATTTGGCTGGTGTGTTCCCAGCTTGACTTTAAACAAAGGCGGTTCTCCACCTTCCTGTTTCGTACTGTAAACAGTCATCCTTTTCATGGCCTATTCAGGGCTGTGTTTTCCTTCTCATTTTTGTGCTTTTTGTTTGTGCCTTCACGGTTTACAGTGGCCCTGAGAATAATACCAAGGTGCCATCTAGTGCTCCTGAGCTCAGGAAGGCTGGGGTGTGCCTCCCAGGGAAAATACACCATAGATAATCTCTGGTCAGTTGTGAGTTAGAGTGCAGCTGGCTGGGAATCCAGTGTTAATGAATCAACTATGTATTAGATAAGAGGTCTCTAAATAGAAGCACACACCGAACAAGGTTATGCAACCATAAGTTGATGAAACCGCTGTGACCAGAGGCTCCTAGGAACCTGACCCTGTACTTTGTACAAGGAAGCCGTTTAGTATTGGCTGTGGCTTTAGAACTACTGAGAGTTGACTGTATTTAGTGGTACAAAATATCTTTTGTAAGCATCTCTTTCAAAGGCTATAAATGTTTTATTAGCAGGCACTTTGGGGAGAGCTGTCCTGACCAAAGGGACAGATGCCTCTCATTTCACATCCTGCAAGCCCCCAGTTGACAGCAGCTGCCTGTGTCGAGGATGAGGTTCTGCAAAGCAGTCTGTTGGGACTAGTGCATCACTGAGGCTGTCATTTCAGAGAAAGGAAAACCCCTATCCATCCCACCATGAGAGAAGGGCAGGAAGGAACGATTCCAATTAAATCTATACTTTTCTGTGTTGTCCTGTCATCGTGCTGTCCCCAGTCCACCTGGCTGTGCCCACTTCCTCTCAGTGCACCCACATGCAGAATTTTATGGAACCTGGGCTGGCAGCATCCCATATCCACCAGGGCAGTCCCTGGAAGTCAGGTGTTGGGCAGGCTGCAGGCTCTGCTATGAGAGAGTTGGACCATAAAGAAGGCTGAACACTGAAGAATTGATGCTTTTGCACTGTGCTGTTGGAGAAGACTCTCGAGAGTGTCTTGGACAGCAAGGAGATCAAACCAGTCAATCCTAAAGGAAATCAACCCTGAATATTCATTGAAAGGACTGATGCTGAAGCTCCAATCCTTTGGCCACCTGATGCAAAGAGCTAACTCACTGGAAAAGACCCTGATGCTGGGAAACATTGAGGGCAAGAGGAGAAGGGGACGACAGAGGATGAGATGCTTGGATGGCATCACTGACTCAGTGGACATGAGTTTGAGCAAACTCCAGGAGATGGTGAAGGACAGGGAAGCCTGGCGTGTTGCAGTCCATGCGGTTGCAAAGAGTCAAACACAATTTTAGTGACTGAACAACAACCAGCCAAACCCTTATTTTAGGCTCTTAAAGGGGGAAAGTCCCCTCCAATGAAATAGGGGCCACCAGCAGGCCTCTGAGACTCTGAAGATTTTGAGCTGAGCAACAGTACTTACTGGAACTTCCAGCTTTGAACAGGCCCTTTACCCTTTATATTCCTGAGATGTCAGGGATAATGCTAGGAGTCCTGACCCAAAAGCTGGGACTGGATCAGAGACCATGACTTACCTTGCAGCACAGCTGGATCCAATAGTCCTGGGATGGCCAAGCTGCTGCCGGCAGTAGCAGCCACAGCCCGTATGGTTAATGAGGCACCTGAGTTTACCCTGGGGACAATACCTAGCTATATTAATGCTTCATCAGGTACAGTCTGTGCTCAAAGGACATCACTGGTTGGCTGGGGGAAGGTTAACAAGATATCAGGCCCTCCTAATGGACCCCGACATTACCTTAAAGGTGTGCCAAACCCTGAACCTGGCAACTCCACTTCCAGCAGCCAAGAGCAGACTTACTACATCATTGTAGAGACAAACAAACTTACTCCAGCAGGTCTGATCTTCTAGATGAACCTCCTGACAGCCCTGAGATCAGATGGTTTACTGATGGGAGTGGTTTTGTAGAAACAGAAACCCAAAAGGTGGGATATGCCCTAGTCTAGCTGAAGTTATAGGAGCTGAAGCCCTGCCACCCCAGACATCAGCCCAGGAGGCTGAGCTAATTGCATGGATGAGAGCATTGCAATTAGGGAAGGATAAGAAATCAAATATTTTTCAGTTCAGTTCAGTTCAGTCTCTCAGTTGTGTCCGACTCTTTGCGACCCCATGAATCGCAGCACGCCAGGCCTCCCTGTCCATCACCAACTCCCGGAGTTCACTCGGACTCATGTCCATCGAGTCAGTGATGCCATCCAACCATCTCATCCTCTGTCGTCCCCTTCTCCTCCTGCCCCCAATCCCTCCCAGCATGAGTCTTTTCCAATGAGTCAACTCTTCACATGAAGTGGCCAAAGTACTGGAGTTTCAGCTTTAGCATCATTCCTTCCAAAGAAATCCCAGGGCTGATCTCCTTCAGAATGGACTGGTTGGATCTCCTTGCAGTCCAAGGGACTCTCAAGAGTCTTCTCCAACACCACAGTTCAAAAGCATCAATTCTTTGGTGCTCAGCTTTCTTCACAGTACAACTCTCACATCCATACATGACCACAGGAAAAACCATAGCCTTGACTAGACGGACCTTTGTTGGCAAAGTAATGTCTCTGCTTTTGAATATGCTATCTAGGTTGGTCATAACTTTCCTTCCAAGGAGTAAGCGTCTTTTAATTTCATGGCTGCAGTCACCCTCTGCAGTGATTTTGCAGCCCAGAAAAATAAAGTCTGACACTGTTTCTACTGTTTCCCCCTCTATTTCCCATGAAGGGATGGGACTGGATGCCATGATTTTCGTTTTCTGAATGTTGAGCTTTAAGCCAACTTTTTCACTCTCCTCTTTCACTTTCATCAAGAGGCTTTTGAGTTCCTCTTTACTTTCTGCCATAAGGGTGGTGTCATCTGCATATCTGAGGTGATTGATATTTCTCCCGGCAATCTTGATTCCAGCTTGTGTTTCTTCCAGTCCAGCGTTTCTCATGATGTACTCTGCATATAAGTTAAATAAACAGGGTGGCAATATACAGCCTTGACGTACTCCTTTTCCTATTTGGAACCAGTCTGTTGTTCCATGTCCAGTTCTAACTGTTGCTTCCTGACCTGCATATAGGTTTCTCAAGAGGCAGGTCAGGTGGTCTGGTATTATATGGGTGTAGGGGTAGAAGGGGGAGGGAGGCTCATGAGGGAGCAGATATATGTATATTTATAGTTAATTCAGGGTACTGTGGCTGAGTGGTCTAAGGTACTGGATTAAGGCTCCCTGTTGGTTCACTGGTAAAGAATCTGCCTGCGAATGCAGAAGATGCAGGTTTAATCCCTGGGTTGGGAAGATCCCCTAGAGAAGGAAAGAGCTGCTGCTGCTGCTAAATCACTTCAGTCGTGTCCGACTCTGTGCGACCCCCTGGACGGCAGCCCACCAGGCTCCTCCATCCATGGGATTTTCCAGGCAAGAGAACTGGAGTGGGGTGCCATTGCCTTCTCCGAAGGAAAGAGCAAACCATTCAATATTCTTGCCTGGGAAATCCCATGGACAGAGGAGCCTGGTGAGCTACAGTCCATGGAGTCACAAAGAGAGTCAGATGCGACTTAGCAGCCAAACGACAATAAAATAACTGATTCACATTGTTGTACAGCAGAAACTAATACAACATTGTAAAGCAATTATACTCCATTTAAATAAATAAAATAAATATGGGTTCCATATGCTCCACAGTCATGCTGCCATTCAGAAAGAAAGAGGAATGTTAACTACTGAAAATTCTCCCATGAAACAAAGATTTAATTCTGACTCTTTAAAAAGGAGGGCTGCTCCTGACCCAGATGGCAGTGACCCACTTCAGGGGCCATCAGAGGGGTGGATCTTTGGGGAGCCAAGGGAAGAACAAAGATTGAGCTGCAAAGCAGGCGGCTCTACTGCAGAAGCCTGAGCAAGTTATGGCCCTGGTGATCGGCTGCCCCTGAACTCCCTCGTGTGCTCCAGTAGTCCCCACAGAAAGAAAATGCTGAGAAATGGGGTGATGAGAGAGGAAGCACAGGCTAGTCTTAGAAGGACAACAAGGCTGTAATCCCTGAGGCCAACAACAGACACCAAGAGCTTGTGTGATACCACCCACTATGGGAGGGATGCACCATGGGACTTGATGCAAAAGGCTTTTTCAGGGAAGGGGCTTAAAAGACCAGTTAAACAAGGAACCCTTGCCTGTGATTTGCATGCCTGTAGGAACCCACAGGCCCATCCAATCCTCTCTTCATTACTCAGGACAATTCAGTCCAGGGGTGTAGAATCCCTCAATGGGGGATGAGGCTGGGACCTGGGACCCTTTGCTGCAGCGCCTGCACCTGGACAAACGTCTCCTCCAGCAACAGAATCAAAGAAACTATAAGGGACTGAAAATAACTGCACATGTGTGCAGTTGGGGCAAACTGTGAACAAGATACAAAAAGACCAAAATAGTCAACTGCCACTTTTGAGGTGTTGGGAGCAAAAACAGGGTCCTGTGCATGGTCCCTGCACACAGCACCATCAAGGGGGCAGGCAGACCACCTAAGCCACCCCTCCAGCCGCACCCACTGATCCACCCCCACTATCACCCAATTTATAAGACCAGATTTACACCCCTCAGGGAGCGAGCCAAGGTGTCTGTTACTTGTTTTCACTCCCTCCTGCAGCACAAGTCGCAGGAAAGTCTTATCCGAATTGCTCCAATGGCTTCTCCTCAATTTCTACTGATAAAAGAGGCCAAGGACCCAGGTCGGTAACTTTGGATAGATAAAAGGATCTCCTGCTGTCCCGGCCCTGGCCTCCTAGTCTTTGTTGCATTATTACAAGAGTGAGCATGGAACTTCCCTGATGGTGCACTGGATAAGAATCCACTTGCCAATGCAGGGGACACAGGCTCCCTGGTCAGGGAAAATCCTGCATGCTGGAGCAGCTAAGCCTGTGGGTCACAGCTGCTGAACCCGAGCTCTAGAGCCCACGAGAAGCCTGTGCACCACAGCTAGAGAGTAGCCCCTACTTGTTGCAACTAGAGAAAAGCCCGGGCAGCAACAAAGACCCAAGGTGGCTGTAAATAAAGAGTGAGCATGGCCGCCTGCCTCTCAGCTGGCTCTGGGGAAGGAAATATAAGGCATTCACATAGAGGCTGCAAACTGGCCACCCCCAGGCTAATTATGGCCCATGGACTTGTTGTAATAGGTGTGCACTAATCCAAGCAGTGAATAAATTTGCCATCAAAACACCTGGAGGATTTTCCATATAACCCTGGACCCCTAGCTCTTCTTTAAAAGGTTTGGCAACAGTGGGCCCTGACTCTGGCAACAAGGGTGTGGAGTTGAGCAGTGGCTGTCCTCGGAGTCCCCACGGCTGCCTACCTGAGGTCCCCACTCAGCTGCACCACCACCGGGCCCGTGTGGCATCTGGGTTTGCTGCTGCAGCTGGGGCCCCAGTCACGGTAGCAGCACCCACAGCTCTTAAGAAGACATCCCCCTGGGCAGGGGTTTCTGAGCCCGACGAAGGCATCCCTGTCAGGCCGCCCCATCAGCCCAGCACTGAAGCCTGGCCCTGGCCAGAGGGTGGCAGTGTGGTGTATGGAATGGCATTCTGGGCTGCGGCCCGCGACAAAGGGTCCTCCACCTCTGTCCCTGGTTGGCAGGGTCCTGGGCAGGCTCATTCCCATCCAGGCTGCAGAGCAGCTTCCCCTCAGGTGAGGAGCACTCATTGCTGGATTTTCAGAAATACCTTTGAGGTATAGCTGACATGCAGTTCACTGCATATATTTACACTGTGTTATTTGACAATGGGCTTTCCTGGTGACTCAGTGATAAAGAATCTTTCTGCAATGCAGGAGACACTAGAGACGTGGACTTAATCCCTGAGTTGGGAAGATCCCCCAGAGAAGGACATGGCAACCCACTCCAGTATTCTTGCCTGGCAAATCCCAGGAACAGAGGAGACTGGTGGGCTATAGTCCGTGGAGTCGCAAAAGAATCAGATACAACTTGATGACTAAACCACAAACAATAATTTGACACATTTTGACATCCATACATACCTATAAATCTACTACTGCAATTAAGATCATGAACATAGCAATTACTCCGCAAAGTTCCCCCCTGCCTCTCCTCACCCCTCACAGGTTTGTTTCCATTTTCTAGGAATTCTTTTGTCTTCTTTCACTTGCCATAGTTACAAATTCACCCCTGTGGTTGCTTTTATAATGGTTTTTTTTTTTTTTTTTTTGCCCAGTATTATTCCCATGTGTGGATATACCTTAATTTGCCTACTGTTCACCTATAGATGGACAAGTTGTTTGGGGCACTTACAGATGAAGCTGCTCTGAGGAGGATTCATGCACAAGTCTCTGTGTGGCCATTTGCTCTCCTCTGGAGTAAATAGCGAGGAGTGAACTGTCTGGATCTGAAGGCTGTGTGGATCTAACTTGTAAACAAAATGCCAAGCTGGTTCTGGCCACGTGGGAGTGTCCTGAACTCACCCCCTCCCATGAAAGTGAAGGTTGCTCAGTCATGTCTGACTCTGCGACCCCATGGACTATATAGTCCATGGAATTCCCCAGGCCAGAATACTGGAGTGGGTAGCTTATCCCTTCTCTAGCGGATTTTCCCAGCCCAGGGATCGAACAAGAGTCTCCTGCATTGCAGTCAGATTCTTTACCAACTGAGCTACCAAGGAAGCCCTCCTCCCATGAAAACACTGAATCGGCAGCTACATAGGGAACGTTCTCCTCTGAAAGAAACTTAACTCCTGCACATAGGATAAACAATTAACAAAAACTCACAGAGGGGACTTCCCTGCTGGTCCAGTGGTTAAGACTGTGCTTCCACTGCAAGGGCTGCGAGTTCAGTCCCTGGTCAGGGAATGAAGATCCCATTTGCCTCACAGTGCAGCCAAAAACTAATTTTAAAAAATAAATAAATAAAACCCCATATGGAAGCCAGTAGGGAAGGCTTAGACCCTATCTTGTGATAAACCCCCTCCCTGCGTGGCAACCCACAGGCAGAAGGAAACTCAAAATCCAGAGCTTCTCCCCTCGGAGTGAAGGGCTTGAACCCCACATCAGGTATTCCCAACTGTTAAGACCTGGCCCTGAGAGACAAGCCCCCCAAACAGCTCGCTTTAAAAGCCCACGGGGCTTATTTCGCAAGCCCTGCATGGCTGCAGCACAGACGGTTCTTAGAGGGCTCGAGGGGGAGCTCACCAGCACCAAGGAGCAGAGCAGAGGCGGCCAACTGAAAAGTGCCCAGACTTCCTGCCAGAGGGGCTTATTTGCTGATTTTGAAGCTTTGGCCTGAGGGGAGGCCTCTAATTTAACACACGCCTGGGGCCAGTTGAAATACACCCCAAAGACAGAGGCAGGTGGGCACCATCTTCGCATCTCCCTCTGCCTGGCTCCAGGGGGCTCGTATCCCTGGTGGCTGAGACTCGAGCTCGTGGGCTTATTAGCAGTCTTAGTTGCCCCGAAGCATGTGGGGTCCTACCCCCCGACCAAGACTCGAACCCGTGTCCCCTGCATTGTAAGGTAAGGTGGATTCTTTTTTTTTCTATTTTATTTATTTGGCTGCATCGGGATCTTTCGCTGTAGCTCGCAGGCTCTGGGGCATGCAGGCTCTGTAGTTGTGGCACATGGGCTTAGATGCTCTGAGGCATGTGGGATCCTAGTTCCCTGACCAGGGATCGAACCCATGTCCCCTGCATTGGAAGGACAACTCCCAACCACTGGACCACCAGGACAGTCCCTGTGAGGTGGATTCTTAACCATTGGACCACCAGGGAAGTCTCCTAGGGTATGGTTCTTGACTGCCTAGCTTGAGTGGCTGGTGGGGCAACATCTTTCATTTTCCATTTCTCAGGGATTACTGTCTTTTATTATCTGCTATCCAACATCTTGAAAAACTATTATTTTATATATTGTGTCTTTTTTTTTTTTTCCAGATGTTTCATCTAGGAGGGTAATCTAATTTAGTTCTTGTTACTCTTGGAAGCACATAAGTCTTCACTGGTTGGTTTTAATCAAGTCAACTAGACTTGAAAAGAAATGATTTCAGGTGCAAATAAATAGTCCCATTGGTCATGGAAAACTTCTGGTCTGGAAAACATGCCTCCAAAGCTCCCTTCTGTTCCATCTTCAGCCGCTGCCTCCTTGAAGTTCAGTTTCAAGGGCTCAGTGATGTCAGTGTTTGAAATTCAGAAATGAATCTGCATAATAGTCAACAATAACTAACACTGGTTTGGCTGGATTCTGTTACCAACCTGGGTCCTTGGACTCTTTAATCAACAGAAATTGATAAGAGGCCATGAGGTAGGAGGTAGATAGGCCCCTGGGCTGGACATGTGTTTGTCAAGTGGAGTAAAATTCAAGCTTTGTTCTCACTCAGACACTCCAAGGACAAAGCTGGTGGTAAAAGCTGAGCTCTGCTAAAGAGATAAGGTCTCCTGAGGTCAAGGAAGACCTCCCTGTCTGCACATGTGCAGGAAGCCTTCTTGGGGGTCAAAAAGGGAGGGGCTCCCACCCCATAATAAGTATGAACATGCACCCACAGGCCTCTGTGGTGGGATCCATCTTAGAAAAAGTTGCCCACGCATCTTGGGGAGGGTTCAAGGACCAGTCAGGTGTGAAGAAAGAAGCAAGATAATTGGCCAAAGGTAAACAAAGACCTGGGCTTCCCAGGATGCTCAGTGGTAAGAATCTGCCTGCCAGTGCAGGAGATGCAAGAGACACAGGGTTCAATCCCTGGGTCAGGAAGATGCCCTGAAGAAGGAAATGACAACTCACTCCAGTATTCCTGTCTAGAAAATTTCACGGACAGAGGAGCCTGGAGGGCTACAGTCCAGGGGATCACAGAGTCAGACACGACTGAGCACGCATGCACTCAGAGTCCAAGGACCCGCATGGGTAACGTGGGTACCTCCCTCCCTGACGGCAGAACCACCTTCTCTTCGGAAACTTTCCACTCTTGTTTCACTCCTGCACGCCCGGGGGCTCCTCACTCCCTCTGAAACCCAAACGCAGCGCCCACCGCCCCCTCATCTGAATCCCTGACTCCTGAGCCGTGGAGCCTTGGCTGCCCTTCCCAGACCAGCTTCCACCCAGGGTCCTGCTTCTCCTACATCTGTTCTCCCGCCAGCCTCCAGCTGGCCAAGCTCCAGTCTCAGGTGTCCTTGCAGTGCAGCGCCGGACACACAGCAGTGGCCTTCGTAACAACTTTATGGAACGACCCAGTGGGTACGCGTGCACTGGGAGGTCAGGCCCTCCTGCCATCACTGCCGCCTTAAGCCTCACACACTCTGGGCCCCCACCTCCAAGGCCCCTGACCTCCAGCTGGACAATTGCTGTGCAGCCAGAGTGCATAGCTTAGCAGAGCTGGAGGGACCCAGTGCCCCGCTGTGTTCAGTAATGCCCAGCTCAGTAGGGTACACTGCAGTAATCGGAAATAAATTGGATCACAGAAGTGCATGCCTCCCTTAAGCCTTTGGGAAAGGTCATACTTAGCAGGGAGCCTGGGGAGAGTTCCAGGAATCCAGGGGTTTTCCCGGCGACATTGCTAGGGGACTAGCTCTGAGCTGTCATATTCCAGGAAAAGGTTGCCAAGGAGGAATGCCAGGCAGTCAGAGGACTTTGACCACATCTGACACTGGGGTGAGGGTAGAGTGGGGGAGGGGAACCAGTTACAGAAAGGAAAATGTCAGGGCCTGCCCGCCACTTACCTGGGGCCTGACCTGCTTCCTCTTCACGGTCCTCTGGACCTCCGCCTTGACCTCTGCCAGGAGCTGCTGCTGCTCACCATGGATGCCAAAGGGCGCTGTGAGGACTCCCCTGGTGACGCCTGCCACTGCAGGGGACACAGGTTCCATCCCTGGTCTGAGAAGATCCCGAATGCTGCAAGCAATTAAGCCCCTGTGCCACAGCTACTGAGACAGCGCTCCAGAGCCACCGCTGCTGAGCCTGCGTGCTACAGCTCCTGGGGCCGCGTGCCCCGTGAGCCTCAACTGGAGAAGCCACCACAGTGAGAGCCCATGCCCTGCAACTAGAAAAAACCCAAGCAAAACAACGAAGACCCAGCACAGTCAAAAATAAAAATAAAGCAAAGGGTGCTGAAAATGGTAGGAGATGGAATTTCACTTCTGCCTAGCCCATGCCCCCCGACAGCTCCCTTGGGTGGGAACTGTACCCACCTCCAGGGACCAACACCCCTCCTTTGGAGGTGCCCACCCAGGGGCTGTGCTGGTGGCTGGGAGGGACAAGGGTCTCTATGAAGAAGGCTGTGCTCTCGGCTGTCTTCCCTGTGCAGATGGGGCCCTGGTCACACACCTAGTCTACCTGGGGTGGAGTTCTGATGGGCAGGTGTGCAGTGCACGAAGGACCCAAGAGGTTCTCGATAACCCTGCACATTTTTGGCTGTTGGCGAAGTTAGAACAGAGGCAACAGAAAGGAAGTAACTCTTATTCGTAAGAATATTATTGCATGCTCAGTCACTTGGCCATGTCCAATGCTTTGTGACCCCCATGGACTGCAACCCTCCAGGTTCCTTTGTCCATGGGATTTTCCAGGCAAGAATACTGGAGTGAATTGCCATTACCTTCTCCAGGGTATCTTCCCAACCTACAGATTGAACCTGAATCTCCTGCATTGGCAGGCTGATTCTTTACCACTGAGATTATCGTTAGCTAGATTCTAAAAGCAGATGAGAATAGAAAACGAGAATAGAAAACGAGAATAGAAAACCATAAGCCTATCTCACTTGTGAACACAGATACAATGTCCTAAATAAAACACAGGTCCATAACCTGTTATTCAAGGCTCTGAAATCTAAAAAGCTCTGAAACTGCAATATCTCCCATAAGTCATTTGGAGGCAGAGCTTGAAGTGAAGAGAGGCCAATTATACGCCTTATTTTTCCCACTTAGGTTAATTTTCAAAAGTTTGTGGCAGAAATTTTATGATGTTTAATTACAGCGATCTTCTCTAGATTTGCGTGTTAACAGAGTATATGGTATATCCATTATTTTCCCTTTCTGAGATCCAAAAACATTGAAATTCTGGTTGCACTGTGCAGCCTGTGGAATTTTCCTGACCAGGGACCGAACCCATGCCCCTGAGAGGGTTAATAGCCTTGGTAGGGAGACCAGAGGTCCCCAAACAGCAGGAGGAAATAAGCTGCAAGCGGCAGATTCTTTTTTTTTTTTTCTCTTTTAATCCTGTGTTGTCATGGAGACACCTGGTTCCACCTGAACTTAACTTTTCTCAAACCTTGAGCTAACCAATGCGTGTTTCTTATGGAAATGTTTTTCTTAAGCTATGTTAATGAAACTATGTATTTACCTTGAAATCTGCCTTTTTTCAAATCAGTTCCACCTAAGACTCAAACCTTGAGCTGATAATGGCTCACAACAAACCAGTACTCCTTACTCATGAAAACCCTCTCTTAAACTATGTTAATGAAACTACCTATTTGCTTGGAAATTTGGCTTTCTTCAGGATTCATGTCACCTGTTTTATTCCCGGGGATGAGTCACCTTGTGCCAATGCTATCTCAAAATGTGTGTTGGGGGCGAGAGCCTGGTGCAGCTCCCTCAGTTTTGAGGCAGTTCTTTATCTGATTAGCAACCTGATAACAGGCATATAACGCCTTGCTAAAAACTATCAGGGGGTCACTTTTTCTGCCTTCTTCTGATGTCTATGTCAGAAGCTTTCTCTATCTCTTTTTATACTTTAATAAAACTTTGCTACATAAAAAGCTCCGAGTGATCAAGCCTCGTCTCTGGGCCTGGATTGAATTCATCTCTTCTGGAGGCCACAAATCCCGGCGTGTTCTTGGCTCGTAGCAGCCAACTTTCACCCCCAGCAGTGGAAGCATGGGAGTCTTAACTGGACCACCAGAGAATTGTAAAAAAAAAAAAAAAGTTCAAATTCTGAAACAGTTCACCCTCACAACTTCTCAGTTTGGGGATCTGGACTGGACTGTATCTCCCTCGAGTTCATATGTTGAAGCCCTCACTGCTCATGTGACTCTGTCTGGAGATGGCGTCCTTAGGAGGTAAGTAAGGTTAAGTGAGGTTGTTAAGGACGAGATCCTAAGCCAACAGAAGTGTGGCCATTTTAGAAGAGAAGGAATTCTTTCTGTCTGCCTGTCTCACTCTCACAGTGAGATTCTGTTAAGTGCTGGAGTCTGCAAGCCAGGAACCCGGTCCACACAAGAGACTGACCATGACCCTCTGATCTCAGACTTCTAGCCCCCAGAACTCTAAGAAAATAAATTTCTGTCTTTGAAGCCATCCAATCTGTGGTATTTTATTATGGCAACCTAAGCAGCCTAAAAACATATCAGATTGCATTTATCGCAGGAATTCAAAGATAGTTTGACGTTAGACAGGCATGCCATGTCAATCACCCGTAACTAGACCATGGACCTAAGCCTCAGAGGGCTGTCTCTGCCAGCCTCTCTGCAGGGACAAGGAGACATGTCCCCTCAGGGCCCCTCCCTGGATGCTGGAAGTTTAAGATCAAACAGCCTCATGTGGAGAAGGAAATGGCAACCCACCCCAGTATTCCTGCCTGGAAAATCTCATGGACAGAGGAACCTGGGCTACAGTCCATGGGGTCATAAAGAGTCGGACACAACTGAGCAACTAAACAATAGCAACAACAAATGTTGAAATCTTTCTAGTTTCTAAAATATAAAGAGAAAGATTGAGAACATGTCAATGAGAAGGTTGCTATATTTTCAGAAACCCATAGAAGAAAACTATTGTCTGCAAAGTAATGAAATCAACATTGATCATGGAAAATACATTTGTACATTTCAGTATTTCTACCCTCTTGTCCATGTATGAGAGAGTCAATTCCTAGGCAGGTTGATAAGTCCAGGTTCCCCGAGGAGGAGAGAGGGGTCTGGAATTCTCAAGGAGGAAAGGAAAATCATCTTTTTTTCCTCTACATTCCTTAGTCTTAGTCATATAAAATGTTTTTTCCTTAAAGGCCAGAACTGATGATTACACAACAAACTCAGTTTAAACTCTGTACTAAGGATTATATAACAACAATGTATCCTGCTTGAGGACAGTTTCTCCCTCCTGAAAATCTTCTGACTAATTCTGATATTTTAGAATGTATATTGTGGGAGTGGGTCTGGTAAAATTTTTACAACCTTGAGACCTTCTTTTGATTTATTGTAACAACTAATTAAAAAATAATTCCCTTGCTAAAGACTAGCGAGCGGGGCACTCTCCGTCCCCCTTCTGATGTCTATGTCAGAAGTTTTCTTTGTCCCTTTTCTTATTTTAATAAGACTCTGCTACACAAAAGCTCTTGGTCTCTGGTCCCAAAGATAAATCTTCTTTGGAGATCACAAATCCAATATTGTTCACCATAAGCTATCATCTTGGGGGCTTGTCCAGGATCTTCTGGACAAGGTAAGAACACTCAGAGCTCTAGCCTCTCTGCTTTCTCAGTATATACATTTTCCACTTTACTAACTCTTCGGTGTGCTTGTGTGAATGAATGACATGCCCTGCACGAAGCAAGTGATGAGCCCTGCTCTGCGGTTTTGCGGTACCTCATCATGACTGAAGGCAGCCCCAAAAAGGGGAGCCTTGTTGGGTGTTTATACCGACCTGCCAATGCCAAGAGACACCCAAGGTCCCTGCTAGGGAGCGACCAGAGATGGGGAAAGCGTGTGGACTGAACTTTCCTTTCTCGGTCACCTTTTCCTGGTCCTTTTGACCATTTCGTAATTGCGTGGGCAATCAGAACTACTAAACTAATCTTTTGGATCGTAGACTTTCCATGGACTTGTGATTCATGCCATTACTACATTCTTTTACTTAGATCTCAAGCTTAGTAGTTATGGGGAACCCAGGCTTGCCAGCAACATGTTCGGGAACTAGGCAGAACTCTAGCTTCAGCAGAGTCTCTCTCTTGGCTGACTGCCTCAGGGGCCAGAGTCCTAAAAGTGAGTCCGTGTCATAGCTGTGCCTCCAAACTATATGGATGGAAGCGCTGCTAGCGAGCATGAGGTTTCTAAGAATGTAAGTCAGGAATCCCAGTTTGGGAGTACAGTGGGCTTCTTCCTTCGGTAGTACTAGCTCTTAGTGGACTAGATAAAGCTCTCCAGTGGCTTACTGACGTGGTAATGATTCATCTACTGCTGTCAGGACTGTACTCAGGGACGTGAATGGGCACACAGAAGACGGATGCCTACCCTAGTAGTGCCTCCTTGGGAAACATTCCAGGAAACTGCTCTGGAAAATCAAAAGCAGAGACATTACTTTGCCAACAAAGGTCCGTCTAGTCAAGGCTATGGTTTTTCCTGTGGTCATGTATGGATGTGAGAGTTGGACTGTGAAGAAGGCTGAGCACTGAAGAATTGATGTTTTTGAACTGTGGTGTTGGAGAAGACTCTTGAGAGTCCCTTGGACTACAAGGAGATCCAACTAGTCCATCCTAAAGGAGATCAGCCCTGGGTGTTCTTTGGAAGGAACGATGCTAAAGCTGAAACTCCAGTACTTTGGCCACCTCATGCGAAGAGTTGACTCATTGGAAAAGACTCTGATGCTGGGAGGGATTGGGGGCAGGAGGAGAAGGGGACGACAGAGGATGAGATGGCTGGGTGGCATCACTGACTCTATGGACGAGTCTGAGTGAACTCTGGGAGTTGGTGATGGACAGGGAGGTCTCGTGTGCTGTGATTCATGGGGTCGCAAAGAGTCGGACACGACTGAGCGACTGAACTGAACTGAACTCTGGAAAATCAAACAAAGCTCGTGGTGGTATGGAACCAGAAATCAACTCGGGATGCCCTCAGGCCTCCCCCGGTGCATCTCCACCCCACCTCGGTGGTAGAATCGGGAGGGACGAGTAGGGCGCCTGCGTCTAGAAGGGACAGACTAAGTCCGGCCCGGGAAGGGAAGCTTCGGCGGAAAGTCCGTCTATACCGCCATCTACAGCAGGGGAAGGACACCTCCGATGGAAGGAGGCAAAGGCGCTGGTGGCCGCTTTTTTCTCTCTTACAGATGGGAGCTACTCAAAGGTCCAGACTCACACCCTTGGATTGTGTCCTGAAAAACTGGGATAAGTTTGACCCCCAGAGTTTGAAGAAGACACACGCCTGACTTTCTTTTGCAAATCCGCATGGCCACAGTACCTGTGGGAGGGTGGCAGACAATGGCTGGTTGGAGGGTCTCTTAATTACGATACTGTTTTACAGCTAGACTGGTTCTGTAGAAGACAATGGAAATGGGTAGAAGTGCCGCATGTGTTACTCTTTTTCTCTCTGTGAGACATGCCAGACTTATGTCCTAAGCGTATAGATTTGGGTGTAAAGCCTTCAGCTCCCTCCTGTCCTCTGCCTCTGCCTCTGTATTTGGGGCTCACAATCAAGCAGCCTGAGGGTCAAGGAATCCCTCTAGGAAGGGTTACCTCAGGCTCAACAGAAGTTCAAACAACCCCAGTTCCAATGCAGCCTCAGACTACTTTGGTTTCAACAGGAACTCAGACAAAGTAGAGGAGGCGCAGACAACCAAAACAGGATGAGACAGAGGACGAGGAAGAGGAAAAGCAGGTTTCTCTAATCTGTCCCTGGGAATGTATGCGAAGGGTAGCTAGCGGGGCTGAGGAACAGCCACACAACTTACTGCCTCTTCAGGAGGCCCCCACTGGGGAAAATAACCAACCCATAAAAATCCACAAGCCCTTTTCTTACCCAGAGGTACAACAGATAAAGAGAGATCTGGGAGACTATCTAGAGATAGTAGAGATAGCAGATCCAGATTCTGGATAGTAGATCCAGAAAGAGATCTGGATACTACCTAGAGATACTACATCCAGAAAGTAGCCTTTAGTAGATAGTAAGTAGTAGCCTTTACGGGACTAACTTTATTTTATGAGCTTACTTGGAGAGATGTAATATATGCCTTGGGACAGACACTGACTCCTAACTCGAGAGATCAAGTTTTGGGGGAAGGTACTGCTTGTGGAAAATTCTGAAAGAGATGGGAATACCAGACCAACTGACCTGCCTCTTGAAAAATCTGTATGAACATTTAGAACTGGACATGGAACAACAGACTGGTTCCAAATAGGAAAAGGAGTACGTCAAGGCTGTATATCGTCACCCTGCTTACTTAACTTATATGCAGAGTACATCATGAGAAATGCTGGGCTGGAAGAAGCACAAGCTGGAATCAAGATTGCTGGGAGAAATATCAATAACCTCAAATATGCAGATGACACCACCCTTATGGCAGAAAGTGAAGAGGAACTAAAAAGCCTCTAGATGAAAGTGAAAAAAAGAAGAGAGTGAAAAAGTTAGCTTAAAGCTCAACATTCAGAAAACTAAAATCATGGCATCTGGTCCCATCACTTCATGGGAAATAGATGGGGAAACAGTGGAAACCGTGTCAGACTTTATTTTTTTGGGCTCCAAAATCACTGCAGATGGTGATTGCAGCCATGAAATTAAAAGACACTTACTCCTTGGAAGGAAAGTTATGACCAACCTAGATAGCATATTGAAAAGCAGAGACATTACTTTGCCAACAAAGGTCCATCTAGTCAAGGCTATGGTTTTTCCAGTGGTCATGTGTGGATGTGAGAGTTGGACTGTGAAGAAAGCTGAGCGCCGAAAAATTGATGATTTTGTACTGTGGTGTTGGAGAAGACTCTTGAGAGTCCCTTGGACTGCAAGGAGATCCAACCAGTCTATCCTAAAGGAGATCAGTCCTGGGTGTTCATTGGAAGGACTGATGCTGAAGCTGAAACTTCAGTACTTTGGCCACCTCATGTGAAGAGTTGACTCATTGGAAAAGACTCTGATGCTGGGAGGGATTGGGGGCAGGAGGAGAAGGGGACGACAGAGGATGAGATGGCTGAATGGCATCACCAACTCGATGGACATGAGTTTGAGTGAACTCCGGGAGTTGGTGATGGACAGGGAGGCCTGGCGTGCTGTGATTCATGGAGTTGCAAAGAGTCGGACACGACTGAACGACTGAACTGAACTGCTTTTGGAGATGAATGGATTGAGGGTGAGGCAAGGGGAAAGCGGGAACATGAAATAGCTCTCCTCCCTATGGGGAGCCAAGCAGTTCCCATAGCAGACCCAGGTTGGGATGATCACAAAGAGAAAGGGATATGGGGGCAGACCCACTTCTTCAATTGCATTATTGAAGGGCTTAAGATAGCTCGAACTAAGCCTCTAAATTATGCTAAGTTGGCTGACATAGAACAAGGAGAGAGAGAAGCTCCCGGCAGATTCCTAGAGAGACTTTGGGAAGACCTTAGAAAGTTCACTAATATTTCTCCTGAGAATGCAGAGGGAGAGACAGCCTTAAAAGATAAATTTCTCACTCAGTCAGCTCCAGATATCCGCTGTGAGTTACAAAAATGGGTGTTTGGACCAAATCAGTCTTTAGAAAAACTGCTGCAGCTGGCTCAGACAATATATTACAGTGAAGAATATGAGGAGGAAAAACGACAACAGAAAAGAACCAAAGGAAAGGCCCAGGCTCTAGCGATGACTGTGGAAAACGTTATGAATCAGCCTGAAGAGAAGAATGCCCAGAGGAGCCCAGGTGAAAAGGGACAGGCTTGCTAGTACTGTGGAAAGGAGGGGCATCTCAAACGAAGCTGCTCTCAGATGTCTAAGCCGCCCCCTGCTCCCTGTCCGGTCTGCAAAGGACCACACTGGAGGAGAGACTGCCCTCAGAGGTGGAGGCCCCAGGGGTCGGGGTCTCAGGACAGTCGGGACTGAAGGTGCCCGGGGGTCCCCACACCAGCTCCTGTCCTAATAACACCCCAGGAGCCCAGGGTATTAATAACTGTGGGGGCCAGTCCGTCGATTTCCTGTTGGATGCTGGGGCAACTTTCTCTGTGCTCACTGAAGCCTCTGGTCCGCTTTCCTCCCGATCTACCACCATAATGGGGCTGTCTGGATGAGCCAAAGGCTATTATATCAGTCATCCCTTACGCTGCAACTGGGGCTCTGTGCTGTTTTCTCACGAGTTTCTGATCGTGCCAGAGTCTCCCTCACCCCTTCTGGGAAGGGATATACTGAGCGAGGTCCAGATCTCTATTTTCATGAATACGGAGCCTGATCTTTCTCTCCCATTAATTGAACAAAATGTAAATCCTAAAGTGTGGGCTGATGGAAAAACGGTGGTCGAGCACAAAATGCTGTTCTTGTCATTATCAACCTCAAAGACCCTCACCTATTTCCACATCAAAAGGAGTACCCACTAAAGCCCGTAAGGAAGGGTTAAAACCCATCATTGAGAATTTAAGGGAGCAGGGGCTACTAATTCCCTGTAATAGCCCATGCAACACTCCTATTTTGTGTGTGAAAAAGTCAAACAATAAATGGAGACTAGTTCAAGATTTACAAATAATAAAGGAGGCTGTGGTTCCTTTTACTCATATGCTAAAAATAAATGGGTTTTTCTTGCTTATAGGTCTGGGTAGACACTTTACTGAATGGATTGAGGCCTTTCCCTACTGTAATGAACAGGCTAAGGAAGTTATAAAAATTTTAATACATGAAGTTGTTCCCAGGTTTGGGCTGCCACAGAGCGTCCAGAGCAACAATGGCTCTGCCTTTAAAGCTGCTGTAACTAAAGGGGTGTCAAAAGCACTAGGAATAGGATATCACTTACACTGTCCTGGACACCCCAGTCTTCAGGTGAGGTAGAAAAGGCTAATGACATTATTAAGAGACATCTGCATAAATTAACTCAAGAGACTCAGGACAATTGGCTTAAAGTTCTACCCATAGCTTTAATGAGGGCTCAGACTGCCCCCCAAAAGGAGGGACTGTCCCCCTTTGAATGTATCTATGGAAGACCCTTCTTCCTCACAGAAATTGTTATAGACCCTGAAGCCTTGGAATTAACTAAGTATGTGACTCAGCTTTCAGCTTTTCAACCTTCTCTTCGGTTGAAGGCTTCCCATGGTGGGTTTCTCCACTTCAAGGAAAGGACTTTCTTCAACTCTGAGAATACCTTCACCAACAGTTGTATGTGACGCCTCTTCATGATCTGATGACATCTAGCAGTCCTAAGATGGACTGATATAACTATGGACATAATGTAACTTTTAATTTTGATTATGTTTTAACCTAGTTTAATAACTATTTTGCCTTACATCTGTAACTGTATAATGGGGTTTGTTTCTAACCGTTTGAAAGCTTTTAGGTTACAAATGGTTGTCTAGGCTCCCTCGAGTGCCACAGCCTCCTCCAACTATTACTTGGGGCCCCTGGATCAGAGACCCTCAATATGAGGGTTAGGAGAATATGGTGCCTCAACAATTTAGCGACAGCGCCCCTCTGCAGCAGGAAGTAGTTATGGAATGAAAACGACTCCCCTTTCCCTTGGCAACATAATTCTCCTAAGAGAAAAGGGGGAGAATGAGTCAATTCCTAGTCAGGTTGATAAGAAGTCTGGGTTCCCTGAGGAGGAGACAGGGGTCTGGAATTCTTAAGGAGGAGGAAAGGACAAATGTCTTTTCTTTTTCTCTACATTCCTTAATCTTAGTCACATAAACCTTTTTTTCTTTAAGCCCGAAACTGATGATTATACAACAAACAACTCAGTTTAAACTCTGTACTAAGGATTATATAGCAACAATGTATCCTGCTTGAGGAGAGTTCCTCCTTCCTGAAAACCTGACTAATTCTGATATCTTAGAAAGTATATAGTGGGAATGGGTCTGGTAAAATTTTTCTATCCTTAAGTTCTAGTCCTGTTATCTTAAAATGTAAATTGTGGGAGTAGGTTTGGTAACAATTTTTACAACCTTGAGACATTCTTTTGATTTATTGTAATAACAAGTTAAAAGAGTATATAATTCCCTTGCTAACACTAGTGAGAGGGGCACTCTCATCCCCCTTCTGATGTCTATGTCAGAAGCGCTCTCTGTCCCTTTTGTTTCTTTAATAAACTCTGCTGCACGAAAGCTCTTGAGTGATCAAGCCTGGTCCCTGGGCCCAAAGCTAAATCTTCTTTGGAGATCATGAATCTGACATTGTTCACCATAAGCTATCGTGTACAATCCTTTTTGGATTCCTAAAGTGATAAAACTTGACTTTCCTCTAGAAAAAAACAGAAATAACCAAGCAGCCTAGTGCTTTCTGGCAGGCCCTTGCAGACCTCTGCTCAGCAGCCGTCCTCCGATGCAGACTGTGATGCCAGCAAACAGGGCCCTGGGCCAAGGGCTGCTATACGCAGGGCGGCTGCCATGTGATGAGTGGCTGGGCGCTCACATACATGCCTGGGGCCCCTTGTGGTGCAGGATAGAGCAGGGGCTGGGCCATGGCCGAGGCTTTCAATAAGGAAATCCAAGGAGACCAAGAAGTTTAGACTAGACTCGGCCTTCCAGGCTGGCTGAGGACACGTTTATCGAGGTCAGAAAGGAAGGATGGACTTCCCTGGTGGTGCAGTGGATAAGAATCTGCTTGCTAGTACAGGGGGACACTGGTTCAATTCCCGGCCCGGGAAGAGCCCACAGGCTGCAGAGCGGCTGAGCGCGTGTGGCACGGCTGCTGAGCCTGCGGTCTAGAGCCTGCGGGCTGCAACCACTGAGCCCGCGGGCTGCAACTCCTGCAGCCCATGCGCCCCAGAGCTGGTGCTCCACAGAGAGAGAAGCCACCGCGGTGAGAAGCCATGCAGAGTTCCCTTTTGGAAGTCTTGGTTCCCTCAGTTCCTTCGTTAACGCCTTTTCAAAAAGATAAGGGCCATCCTGGAAACCCCACAGCATCTCTGTCCCAGTGTCTTGGGTAACCTTGGGTATTAGGGTCCCTTCATTTAAAGGTAAAAAGATATTGAGAGTCTGGTTGTAGGGGAATACAGAAAAATGCATCTTTGAGGTCCAAAAGAGAGAAATATTGGGTGTTCCCTGGCACGTGGGTGAGGAGGGCATAGGGTTTGGCACCAGTGGGTGAATAGGGATGATGGCCTCATTTACTGCTCGTAAGTCTTGCATAAACGGATACTCCCTGTTAGGTTTCTAAATTGGAAGACGAAGGCTGTAGCAAAGGGCCTGGCAGGGCCTAATGAATCCATGTTTTAGGAATTTACTGAAGAGTGGTTGGATGCTGCTCAGGGCCTCAGGCTTTAAAAGATACTGTCTCTTTTAGGGGTATTTTTCTGCAGGGCTTAATCTTCTTTATTTCAACTCTATCAAAAATTTTTGACAGTGTTTTATTTTGTTGTTGTTTTATGTATTGATATTCTTATCTTTTTTAATTGAAGTATAGTTGATTTACAATGCTGTGCCAATCTCTGCTGTACAGCAAAGTGACTCTGTTTTACACATACATACATTCTTTTTTTTTAAATATTCTTTTCCAATATGGTTATCCCAGAAGGTTGGAGATAGCTCCCTGTGGTGCGCCGTAGGACCTTATCGTTTATCCATTCCAAATGGAAGAGTCTGCCTCCGCCAAGCCCTAGTTTCCAGTCCATCCCTTTCCTTCCGCCCCTCCCCTTGGCAAGCAAGTTTGTTCTCTATGTCCGTGAGTCTGTTTCGTAGGTAGGTTCATTTGTGTTGCCTTTTAGATTCCACGTATACGTTATAACATATGGCGTTTGTCTTTCTGACTCACTTTGTTTGGTGTGGTAATCTCTAGGCCCATCCGTGTTCCTGCAAATGGCCTTATTTCGCTCTTTTTAGTGGCTGAGTAGGGTTTCACGTGGTATACACACACACCACATGTGCTTTATCCATTCCTCTGCTGATGGGCATTTAGGGTGTTTCCATGTCTTGGCTACTGTGACTAGTGCTGTTATGAACATAGGGGTGCATCTATCTTTTTGATTACAGTTTTGTCTGAATATATGCCCAGGAGTGGGATTGCTGGGTTATATGGAACTCTAGTTTTCATTTTTTGAGAGATCTTCATACTGTTTTCCATAGTGGCTGCACCGCTTTACATCCCCACCAACAGTGTAGGAGGGCTCCGTTTTCTCCACGGCCTCTCCAGTGTTGGTTGATCTTAGATTTCTGAATGGTGGCCATGCTGACTGGTGTGAGGTGGTACCTTATTATGGTTTTGACTTGCATTTCTCTAATAATTGGTGATGTTGAGCATGTTTTCATGTGCCTATTGGCCATCTGTACATCTTCTTTGGAGAAATGTCTGTTTAGGTCTTCTGCATATCTTTTGATTGAGTTGTTTTTTTTGTTATTGAAGGAGCTGCCTGTATGTTTTGGAAGCTGATCCCTTGTTGGTTGCATCATTTGCAAATATTTACTCCCAGTCTGCAGGCTGTCTTTTCATTTTGTTTATGGTTTCCTTTGCTGTGCGAAAGCTTGTACGTTTGATTAGGTCCCATTTGTTAACTTTTGCCTGTACTTCTATTGCCCTGGGAGACCTAAGAAAACATTGGTACGATTTATGTCAGAGAATAAGTTGTGTATGTTCTCTTTTAGGAATTTTATGGTGTCATGGCTTTAAGGCTCATTTTTTTAACCTTGTAAATAAATCCACTCAAATCTTATTCAGTTTGACTACATGAGATCAGATCTCTTTTCTGCAAAACTTTTACAGCTTTCTTCTGTTCATTCAGCCCTTTGTTTATTTTCCTTTTTTCATTCTGGAAAAACCAGTCATGCTACTTTATAATAAAGTTGCTCTTAATTAAAACACATTCATTCCTCGTACATTTCCTTACGGAAAACACATCATGCTTTCCTCGCATACTTTTTGTGCATAATTGTTTCCCTTCATTCATATTGTTTCTAGTAGTTTTAATTACATATAGTAATTTATAATTTTTAACCATTTATAGACTTCCTTTAACAGAGAAAACTAGGAAGTGGACAATAATGAACTGTCTGTCACATACCAGTATTCTACGAGCAGACTAGTAAATTTTTAAAATATAGACCATCTCACAATCTTTTGTAAACGTTTATTAACATATGTGTCACACACACACACGGGAGCACTCAGAAATGAGGCACTCAAAGAGGTGTTTAGAACTTCGCTTTATATACCCTTTTTTTAAAATTCATGTATTTTTCTTTTCTTTTTTTTCCTTTCATTTGTTTTTCTTGGCTGCACTGCACAGCATGTGGGATTTTAGTTCCCTGCCCAGGGATCAAACTCTCGCCTCTGGAGTGGGAGCACAAAACCGTAACCACTGACCCATCAGGGAAGTTCCCCATCTCACAATCTTCAGAAACAAACATGTCTTTATAGCAGTTTTTCATGTTTATTCATAGACTCAAATATGTTTAGCTTTTCTATACTATATAAAAACCAGGTGCCAAGAATATATGGGCTTGGTGATAATTTGTTCAGCTAATGCAGCTGAAGGGATTTAGAACATGCCACCCCAAAATATGCCCGTTTAGAGTAAGGATCCTTTTGACTTGAAGGCAAGTGAGAAACAGCACACACAGGAACTGTTCTCTCACCCTTTCTGCCAAAAAGCAGGATGTAAATGTTCGTTTGTAAAGGTGTTCTCTTCCCATAATAAGAACCCTGGTGACCTCACTTGTTGTCTAGTCACTAAGTCTAAAATAACAGTTTTACAGCCCCATGGATTGGAGCCCTCCAGGCTCTCTGTCCCTGGGATTTCCCAGGCAAGACTACTGGAGCGGGTTGTCGTGCCCTCCTCTAGCGGATCTTCCTGACCCATATCTCCTGCATCTTCCTGCATCAGCAGGCAGATTCTTTACCACTGTGCCACCTGGGAAGCCCAAAGGAGATGCTGTGGCTGCATCAGGAAATAAACAAAGCTTTACTTTTCCTAGTCACCTTCCCACAGTTATAGCCCCTAAGAACCCAAACCCCCTTTCTCTGTCTAGTTCAGTTCAGTTCAGTTCAGTCGCTCAGTCGTGTCCGACTCTTTGCGACCCCATGAATTGCAGCACGCCGGGCCTCCCTGTCCATCACCAACTCCCGGAATTCACTCAAACTCATGTCCATCCAGCCATCTCATCCTCTGTCGTCCCCTTCTCCTCCTGCCCCCAATCCCTCCCAGCATCAGAGTCTTTTCCAATGAGTCAACTCTTCACATGAGGTGGCCAAAGTACTGGAGTTTCAGCTTTACCATCATTCCTTCCAAAGAACACCCAGGGCTGATCTCCTTTAGGATAGACTGGTTGGATCTCCTTGCAGTCCAAGGGACTCTCAAGAGTCTTCTCCAACACCACAGTTCAAAAGCATCAATTCTTCGGTGCTCTGCTTTCTTCACAGTCCAACTCTCACAACCATACATGACCACAGGAAAAAGCATAGCCTTGCCTAGACGAACCTTTGTTGGCAAAGTAACGTCTCTGCTTTTGAATATGCTCTAGGTTAGCTGTGGATGTGACTAGTGATAGAAGCAAGACCCGATGCTGTAAAGAGCAATATTGCACAGGAACCTGGAATGTCAGGTCCATGAATCAAGGCAAATTGGAAGTGGTCAAACAAGAGATGGCAAGAGTGAATGTCGACATTATAGGAATCAGCAAACTGAAATGGACTGGAATGGGTGAATTTAACTCAGATGACCATTGTATCTACTACTGTGGGCAGGAATCCCTCAGAAGAAATGGAGTAGCCATCATGGTCAACAAAAGAGTCCGAAATGCAGTACTTGGATGCAATCTCAAAAACGACAGAATGATCTCTGTTCGTTTCCAAGGCAAACCATTCAATATCACAGTAATCCAAGTCTATGCCCCAACCAGTAACGCTGAAGAAGCTGAAGTTGAACGGTTCTATGAAGACCTACAAGACCTTTTAGAACTAACACCCAAAAAAGATGTCCTTTTCATTATAGGGGACTGGAATGCAAAAGTAGGAAGACAAGAAACACCTGGAGTAACAGGCAAATTTGGCCTTGGAATACGGAATGAAGCAGGGCAAAGACTAATAGAGTTTTGCCAAGAGAAGGCACTGGTCATAGCAAACACCCTCTTCCAACAACACAAGACAAGACTCTATACATGGACATCACCAGATGGTCAACACCGAAATCAGATTGATTATATTCTTTGCAGCCAAAGATGGAGAAGCTCTATACAGTCAGCAAAAACAAGACCAGGAGCTGACTGTGGCTCAGACCATGAACTCCTTATTGCCAAATTCAGACTTAAATGGAAGAAAGTAGGGAAAACCACTAGACCATTCAGGTATGACCTAAATCAAATCCCTTATGATTATACAGTGGAAGTGAGAAATAGATTTAAGGGACTAGATCTGACAGATAGAGTGCCTGATGAACTGTGGAATGAGGTTCATGGCATTGTACAGGAGACAGGGATCAAGACCATCCCCATGGAAAAGAAATGCAAAAAAGCAAAATGGCTGTCTGGGGAGGCCTTACAAATAGCTGTGAAAAGAAGAGAAGCAAAAAGCAAAGGAGAAAAGGAAAGATATAAACATCTGAATGCAGAGTTCCAAAGAATAGCAAGAAGAGATAAGAAAGCCTTCTTCAGCGATCAATGCAAAGAAATAGAGGAAAACAACAGAATGGGAAAGACTAGAGATCTCTTCAAGAAAATCAGAGATACCAAGGGAACATTTCATGCAAAGATGGGCTCGATAAAGGACAGAAATGGTATGGACCTAACAGAAGCAGAAGATATTAAGAAGAGATGGCAAGAATACACAGAAGAACTGTACAAAAAAGATCTTCACGACCCAGATAATCACGATGGTGTGATCACTCACCTAGAGCCAGACATCCTGGAAGGTGAAGTCAAGTGGGCCTTAGAAAGCATCACTACGAACAAAGCTAGTGGAGGTGATGGAATTCCAGTTGAGCTATTCCAAATCCTGGAAGATGATGCTGTGAAAGTGCTGCACTCAATATGCCAGCAAATTTGGAAAACTCAGCAGTGGCCACAGGACTGGAAAAGGTCAGTTTTCATTCCAATCCCAAAGAAAGGCAATGCCAAAGAATGCTCAAACTACTGCACAATTGTACTCATCTCACACACTAGTAAAGTAATGCTCAAAATTCTCCAAGCCAGGCTTCAGCAATATGTAAACCGTGAACTTCCAGATGTTCAAGCTGGTTTTAGAAAAGGCAGAGGAACCAGAGATCAAACTGCCAACATCCGCTGGATCATCAAAAAAGCAAGAGTTCCAAAAAAACATCTATCTCTGCTTTATTGACTATGCCAAAGCCTTTGACTGTGTGGATCACAATAAACTGTGGAAAATTCTGAAAGAGATGGGAATACCAGACCACCTGGTCTGCCTCTTGAGAAATTTGTATGCAGGTCAGGAAGCAACAGTTAGAACTGGACATGGAACAACAGACTGGTTCCAAATAGGAAAAGGAGTACATCAAGGCTGTATATTATCACCCTGCTTATTTAACTTATATGCAGAACACATCATGAGAAACGCTGGACTGGAAGAAACACAAGCTGGAATCAAGACTGCCGGGAGAAATATCAATAACCTCAGATATGCAGATGACACCACCCTTATGGCAGAAAGTGAAGTGGAGCTAAAAAGCCTCTTGATGAAAGTGAAAGTGGAGAGTGAAAAAGTTGGCTTAAAGCTCAACATTCAGAAAACGAAGATCATGGCATCTGGTCCCATCACTCCATGGGAAATAGATGGGGAAACAGTGGAAACAGTGTCAGACTTTATTTTTCTGGGCTGCAAAATCACTGCAGATGGTGACTGCAGCCATGAAATTAAAAGACGCTTACTCCTTGGAAGGAAAGTTATGACCAACCTAGATAGCATATTCGAAAGCAGTGATGTTCCTTTGCCAACAAAGTTTCGTCTAGTCAAGGCTATGGTTTTTCCTGTGGTCATGTATGGATGTGAGAGTTGGACTGTGAAGAAGGCTGAGCGCTGAAGAATTGATGCTTTTGAACTGTGGTGTTGGAGAAGACTCTTGAGAGTCCCTTGGACTGCAAGGAGATCCAACCAGTCCATTCTAAAGGAGATTAGCCCTGGGATTTCTTTGGAAGGAATGATGCTAAAACTGAAACTCCAGTACTTTGGCCACCTCATGCGAAGAGTTGACTCATTGGAAAAGACTCTGATGCTGGGAGGGATTGAGGGCAAGAGGAGAAGGGGACGACAGAGGATGAGATGGCTGGTTGGCATCACTGACTCTATGGACGTGAGTCTGAGTGAACTCCAGGATTTGGTGATAGACAGGGAGGCCTGGCGTGCTGCGATTCATGGGGTTGCAAAGAGTCGGACACGACTGAGCGACTGATCTGATCTGATCTTGGTTGGTCACAACTTTTTTTCCAAGGAGTAAGCGTCTTTTAATTTCATGGCTACAGTCACCATCTGCAGTGATTTTGCAGCCCCCCAAAACAATTCTGACACTGTTTCCACTGTTTCCCCATCTATTTCCCATGAAGTTGTTGTAGGAAGCGGGGGACTCCTACAGGGCCCCAAGACCAGGCTCTTGTCTAACACTCGGAAGAGAATTGTCCAAGGAGACACGTGCTGACCAAGAAAGAGATTTTATTGGGAAAGGGCACCCGGGTGGAGAGCAGTAGGGTAAGGGAAGCCAGGAGAACTGCTCTGCCACGTGGCTCGCAATGTCGGGTTTTATGGTGATGGGATTAGTTTCCGGGTGGTCTTTGGCCAATCATTCTAATTCAGAGTCTTTCCTGGTGGCGCGCGCATCGCTCAGCCAAGATGGATGTTGGCGAGAGGGATGCTGGGAAGTGGACGGACAGCCGTGTCTCCTTTAGACCTTTCCTGAACTCTTCTGGTTGGTGGTGGCTTATTAGTTCTGTATTCCTTATCAGGATCTCCTGTCATAAAACAACTCGTGCAAATGGTTACTATGGTGCCTGGCCAGGGTGGGCGGTTTCAATATCAGTGTGCTTCCCCTAACAACTCCCCCCTGAGAGACTTCATACTCAAGATACTTCTTGGGAATTGGGGCAGAGGTCTCTTGCTCTGTAACTTCTTCCTGCTGTGCATGGGCATAGGCCTGCCTAGCAGAGCAGAAGTCTCTCTCTATCTGATCTAAGTTGGGGTGTTCCACATCGGAAACCAGCTTCCACCCTTGTAGTAACATCAATTTGGCTTGGAACTGCTGGAGTCTGCTGGAAATAAACTTTGTAAGGAGTTGGAGTATACAAACAGGAGGCCTAATAAGATACTTATCACTGGACCCAAGAACTGGGTATATACTGGTAAAGGCAAGGAAGTATTACTCCAGGCCAGATCTGTGTGGGGTGTAACATACCTTGGGAGCAAGTTCCTGACCAAAAAGGTGGTAGGGATAAATAAGCTTTATCCCCACATATGAAATAGACACCATGACTGGGTTTAAGCTGGGCAGCAAAATGGGTTTGCCAAAGAGAAACAGGATTTCCACCTGCCTTACAACTGCAACATGGCATAATGGAACACGGGCAGTCTCTTAGTAGCTGGGAGGAGACTGTCACTCCACTTGCTGCAAAACCGGCAGCAGTGAGGGCATTTAGGAAGGGATTTAAGTGTTGTGAGGCATCCTGGGTTTTGTCCTCAAGGTAGAGAGTATTTCGTTTAGGCTCCCAACACAGGGTTAGGTTTTCAGGGGTGGGTACCCCTACAAGGGAATAACAGGTGTCAGAGTTGCCTGCCTGATTTAGGAACCAGGATGAATGCGTGTGGTTCTTTGGTCGTCCAGAACAGAACATGGGTTTTCGAGACTGGTTAATAGTATCCGAGGAGAGCCTCATGTTCAGGGATAGGTATAGTGTGTCAGTTCTGCCAGAACCTCTAGCTCCCAGACTTTGGGCTAAATCGTAATACCCTAGTGAAATTTCTTGGAGAAGGCAATGGCAACCCCCTCCAGTACTCTTGCCTGGGAAATCCCATGGGCGGAGGAGCCTGGTGGGCTACAGTCCATGGGGTCGCGAAGAGTCGGACACGACTGAAGCGACTTAGCAGTAGCAGCAGTGACGTTTCTAGGTCCTGGTTTTTCCCATCAGTTTCAATAGTGAAGGTCACCACACCTTGGAAGTTGCCTAGATCTCCCACTGACGCCCCTGTCAGGGAGTCGCTTTTTAGACAGATAGGGAAGGTCACTTGGGGAATGTTAGTCAAGAGAGAAAATAAGGGCTCAGGTGGGATTGCAGATGTTACCAAGCGGGTAAAGATAGACAGTTTTTGCTGATACCAAGGCATGAAGTTTTTTTCCCCTTTTTCCCAAAAGGCCATACTGCGACCAGATGGGGTGCGCTGGGTAACAGCATGTAGCTCAGCTGGAAGGGTGGGTCACTGATACCCTGGGATAGGGTGGACACACCCCCAATTTCTGCCATTAATGCAGATCCAGCAGGGGCTGGTTAGGTTGAGTTGAGAAGCAGTGTGGTTTGCAAGTGTATATGCCTCGTTTAGGGAGATATTAATAGCCACACAGAGAGATACGATTAGAAAGAGGAAGAACATCATATGATGCATTTTTACTTATCTGAGGGAGAGTTGATGGGGTTCCACCTGAACAAGAGTCTGAGATCTTCAACAGGTTCACAGGAATGGTTGTCCTCTGGTTTCAGAGCCTCAGTCCCCATCTCCCCCTCCTGTAGGCCATAGGGTTTTATTCTAGAATTGTGGGCCCAGGCAGATGGACCCTTCACTTTTACAGCAGTTGAACTTACTAGGACAGCCTGATATGGTCCTGTCCATTTCTCGGACCACTGGCTCCCACTCCCTTTTTCTTGCCAGATCTTTACTAATACTTGGTCCCCCAGCTCTACCTGGAGATTTTTCAAGTTTTCCTGTGGTCTAGGGAGGATCTGTTCTCCATATCGTTGGAGTTCTTGTTGAAACCTTCCCAGGTCAATTATATGTTTTAAGAGAGTATTGGCGTCCTCATCAAAAAACAAATCAGAAGTTAAGAATGAACGTCCATACATCATTTCATAAGGGCTTAATAATAGTGGCTGTTTGGGGGCTGTCATACCCTCATGAGGGCTATGGGTAGCATATGGATCCACTTACGTGTTTCTTGACATAGCTTGGCCAGAGCCCTTTTAAGAGTCTGGTTGGCTCTCTCTACCTTTCCCGAAGCTTGAGGCCTCCAGGATGAGTGGAAGCGGTATTTTATGCCTAAGCATGCAGCCAGGTTTTGGGATATCGTGGCTGTAAATGAGGGCCCATTGTCACTCTGAAGTGATGGAGGCAACCCAAACCTAGGTACTATCTCCTTCAGTAGAGCTTTACAGACTTCTGTGGCTCTCTCTGTCTTAGGAGGGAATGCTTCAATCCATCCTGTGAACGTGTCAATAAAGACTAGCAAATAAGAAAACCCTTGGGTCTTTGGCATGGCTGTAAAATCCACCTGACAGTCCTCTCCTGGGTATGATCCCCGATGTTGGACAGGTTTAATTAGAGGAGGTGGCAAGGGTCTGGCTTTTGGATTATTTCTTAGACAGGTATCACAATTCTGTGTGACCTAACAACCTTAGCCAACTGGGGATGGTAGAGAATAGGCTTGAGCAAGATTTCCAGATTATCTCTTCCAAAATGGGTACTTTTATGTCAGGAGTTAATAATTTTCCAAACCTGAGAGTCAGGGAGTATTACTTGGGCCTGATCAGTCTGAAACCACCCATGTGACTGAATCTCCCAGCCCCGCTCAGCATATCGGGAATGCTCCTCTGGGGTATAATCTGGAGTCAGGGTTTCCTTGGGGAAAAGGGGGCAGATAGCAGTGACAGGGGTAGCTTCCCTAGCAGTTCGTTTTGCCTCCTGATCAGCTTTTCTGTTTCCCTGGGCCTCCTCTTGCCCCTTTTGGTGACCCTTGCAGTGGATGGTAGCTAATTTAGCAGGAAGTCTGATGCTTCCAGGAGCCTGAGAATGAGCTCTTTGTGTTTAATAGGAGAGCTTCGAGCACTGAGCATCCCTCTTTCTTTCCAAATTGCTGCATGGGCCTGAAGGATGAGGAAAGCATACTTAGAGTCCGTATACACATTAATCCTCTTTCCTTCCCCTAATTCCAAAGCTCTTGTCAGGGCAAAAAGTTCAGCTTTCTGGGCTGAGGTGTCTGGGGGAAGAGACCCGCTTTCCTTAGTTTCTTCTAGGCTCACTACAGCATATCCTGCTTTCCTCTCTCCCTTTTCTACAAAACGACTGCCATCTGGGTACCATTTGTCCTCTGGGTCAGATAAAGGTGTCTCTGATAGGTCCGGGCGAGTAGAGTATAACTCGACTGTGATTTGCATGCACTGGTGATCCAAAGGGGAAGTAGGGGGATCTGGCAGTAAGGTGGCTGGATTTAAAATCTGACATGCCCTCAACTTTATTTCTGGAGTGTCAAGGAGGAGGGCTTGGTATTGGGTGATCCTTCCCCCCGTCACCCACCTATCCCTTTTAGTTTCCAAGACTGCATGCACCTGGTGAGGCGTTACACTGTGGTGGCTGACCCAGGGTCAGCTCAGATGCCTCCTTAACCATAAGAGCGGTGGCCGCTGCTGCCGGAGGCAAGTGGGCCACCCTCTGGCCACCTCATCTAGTTGTTTTGAGAGATAAGCCACGGGTTGTAATACAGGCCCCATCATTTGTCCTAACATCCCAAGAGCAGTTCCTATCCTTTCAGAAACATAAAGCTTGAAAGGCTTTTCCAGGTTTGGGAGGCCTAAAGCTGGGGCTGTAGTGATAGACTCTTTTAGGGCATTAAAGGCCACCTTGCAGGTCTCATCCCAGTCGAGTGGCTCTTCCTCTTTCCCTCTTAACTTTTCATATAGGGGTCGGGCCAGATTGCCGTAATTAGGAATCCAGATCCTGCAAAACCCAGTCATTCCTAAAAATCCCCTAAGTGGTTTTTTTTTGGGCGGGGGGTGAGGGGGCAGTACGGAGTATTTAAAATAAGGGATTTCCTCTGGGGGTCGAGCATTCTTTTTCCTTCCATAATTATAAATCCAAGGTATTTTACTTGGGTTAAGCTAATCTGAGCTTTCTTGGGGGATACTTGATAACCCTTTTCATACAGGAAATTTAGTTTTAATAGTGTCCGTTTGAGAGCTGGTAAAGTCTGGACTAGCTATGAGCAAGTCATCCACATATTGTATTAGATTGCTGCTTGTTAAAGTTAATTCCCTTAGTTCTCTCCCCAAGGAAGTCCCGAAAATATGAGGGCTGTCCCTAAATCCTTGTGGTAGTCGAGTCCAGCAGAGTTGTATGGCCTCCCTTGTTTCCAAGTCCTGCCACTCAAAAGCAAAGAGTTTTTGGGATTCAGGATGGAGAGGAATGCAGAAGAAGGCATCTTTAGGATCCAAGACTGAGAAGTACTTAGCATTTCCTGGGACTTGGGATAGGAGGGTGTACAGGTTTAGGACTGTGGGGTGGATGGGAACCACAGCTTCATTAACAGCTCTTAGATCCTGGACGAATCGATAAGATCCATCTGGTTCTTTAACAGGCAAGATTGGAGTAGTGCAGGGAAACTCACAGGTGATTAGAATTCCAGTATCTCAGTATTTATTAACTAATGGTCTAAGACCTTCAAGAGCTTCTGCTTTTAAGGGATATTGTCTTTTCCAGGGGTAGGGAGCATTTGGCCTCAGAAGAATCTTTACTGGTGGAACATTTATGGCTAGACCAGGGCTGGAGACATCCCACACCTGGGGATTGACCTCATCTAAGAAAGGGACAGACTCTTCCTTTTCTACATCTGACTGTAAATATTCAGACACTAGGCAAAGGAAATTATCGGCTTTTAGCTTTCCCCAAGTCACTCTGGTCTGGAGGCGGCAAAGGTCTCTCCCCAGTAGGGGAGCAGGGCAACCAGGGATGTACAAGAAGGGGTGGGTTCCTTGCCAATTGCCCACCTTACAATGGAGGGGCTTAGTAAAATTTCGGCTTTGGGGTTTTCCATCTACCACTATCACCATTTTAGTCTGGGAGTCTAGAGGTCCTAATCGGAAAGGAAGAACAGAGAAGGCAGCCCCCATGTCTAAAAGAAAGTTCACATCCTTACCTTGTATTTGTAGAGTCACCCAAGGGTCGGGAGGAGTGATCTGGACCTCACCATTCGCGGGGGTTTCTCGAGCCTCTGGGCACCGTCAGTCCCGATCGCCCAGGACTAATGCAGAGGGAGCAGGTTTAGGGGTCTCCATATACCTTCCCTTAGGGCGATATGGGCACTCCCTTTTCCAATGCCCACCCTCTTTGCACTAGGCACACTGGGTGTGTCTCAACCGCGGTGGATTGTTAAGATCCTTTTTCCTTCCTTGGTCTCTCCCAGACTCTCGCGTAGTGGCAGGATGAATCAAAGCCAGGATTTTAGCCTGTTGTTGGGCCAAGGCCTGGGTCTGCCCCTCTATTCTCCTATCTTTTCAGGCTTCCTTTTGCTCCCTTTTTGCTTCCTGCTCCTGGTCCCTGTTCAAAACACCCTATTTGCCTCCTCCACCAAATCAGAAATCGGGAAATTTTCCTAGTTTTTGTAATTTTCTCCTTATGTCTGGGGCTGCCTAGGTTATGAAGGAATGGGCCAACAGGACCCTTCCTTCCATACTTTTTAGATCTGTCTTGGTAAAGTTTTTAAAGGCTTCTGTGAGTCAGCCCCAAAAAACAGCTGGATTTTCATTTTCTTCCTGTGTAACCTCTTTTATCTTATTATAATTAACAACCTTTTGGACACCCTGGGTCATTCCCTGTAGTAGGCAAGTAATGAGGTGTCTTAAGGATTCCTTTCCTGCCCTTGTTTTAGGATTCCAGTCTGGCTTTGTAGAGGGGATTGCCTCTTCGGCAGGGGCCAGACTGACATCTACCTGCTGTCTTTCATCAGCCAATTTTCTAGCCTGATCTACGATTCGAGCTTTTTCCTCATGATTACAACACCAGGTGAGGATGACCATTATATCCCTCCAGGTGAGGGAGAAGTTAAGGCTAAGAAGCTCAAATTCATCCTTAAATTTCTGGGGGTTCTCGGAACATGAGCCCAATTGTTCCTTGCATTGGGTAATGTCTTGCATAGAGAACGGAACATGAACGTGCATAGTTCCCCCTTCCCCGTCTGGTACCTCTCTTAGGGGGCAGATTTTGTCTGAGGATGAGCTTTCCTTCTGTGGAGACAAAGCTTACTTCCTGTTCATAACGCCATTGGGGAAGGACCATATGGAGGAGTCCGGGTCCTTGACTTCCGGGGTCCAAGCTCGTGACTCCCGGGCCTAGCCTCCTGACTTCCAGATCCGAGCTCGTGACTCCCAGGTGTGTCTTACCTTCCATTCCCCATGACTTCTCTGCTGAAGCAGAGGAGGTCAAGAGAAGGTCAAGGGGATCTTCTGTTTCAGATCTTGCTAAAAGGATTTTGGAAGAGCATTTATCAAAGTCCTCAAGCTTATGTTTTCCCTTTTTCCCGGAATCCTGGTAGAGGGCCATAAAGGCCTGGACATAGGGAACTTCCTTGTATTTACCCTCGCGTTTGCAGTCTAGACTGAGCTGTAAAATGGTGTTGTATCCAAGTGATCCCTACTGGGGCCGTTTTCCCCCTCCTTCCAGGGAGTAAGTAGGCCAGTGTTGAGTACAGTATTTGATAAGTTTTTTCTTTTTTAGCCCTTCCAGTTGGTATCCCTCCCAGTGGGCCAAAAGACAACCCAGCGGGGTGTCTAAAGGGAAGCTAGGCTTATTTCCCATTTTAGTGACAGTATAGTTTATATCTCATTCTCAGGGGACCAGTATTGGGGTGGATGCCCCTATATCTGACTCTAGAGAGATTGTAAGCTCTCTCCTAGTCCCAAATTGCCTGATTGTATATGCACCAAAGGAAATGTTCAGTAGTAAGCACAATCAACGGTGCTGTAGGACTGGTCCCGAAAGGTGAATTAACCCCTAAGGATGTGTCTAGGGTGTTAATTTTCACTCAAGACCAGGTGTGACTATACTGAACCCCGTCAATCACTTCCACATGGAAGCACTCAGCCAAATGCTCAATTAAATGGCTGAATTTATAGAAACAGGGCACCCAATGGAGGGCTTCTAACGCCCGACTGTCTCCCCAAGAACAGAAAGCACAAGTGATGGGGAGCAGAGAGCATAGCCTCTCAGAAAATCTCTTGCAAAGACCCAGAACTTCAGGCCCAAGTATCGACAGACAGAGTGAATGGAAATAACTTGGTCTTCACAGAGAGGAAAAGAGGCCAGGTTGAGAGAGAAGGAGTGGGAAGAGACAAAAGGTGTAAGAGTGGGGGAGAGAAAGAGGAAAAACAAAAAAAGGGGAGGGAAAAGAAAAAAAGGGGTGGCCTTACAGACGTCTCCTGCCACCTACAGATACCCACGCGTTACAGGACTTTTCCCTGGGCCTCCAGAGAAGGGAGGACTGGAACTTGGCTCTACCAGAAATCAGAACCAGAATTCGAGTTCTCTGCCAAGAGGAGGTGATCAGTCTCCAATCCTCAGCTCAGGCTGAGGCCCTTCGACCAGACAGACTCCTGCGTCCAGGACCGGGGGACTAGAGGAATAGGATGGGATAGATTGAAAGGAGGGGTGAGACAAACAACAGAATCTCTGGTTCCTTACCCGGTCGGGGCACCCTGGCCAGTTGTCCGCGTCAGGAGACCAGGGACAAACGAGTCCCAGTTGCGGCCGCTGGGTCAGATCCATTGGCAGGCAAGCTGGTCCTGGAGTACCCCAAGCGGTCTGGATGTCAGCCCCAGTAAAAATGGGGGTGTCCCTTCATGGTCGCCAGTTGTTGTAGGAATGGGGGACCCCTACAGGGCCCCAAGACCGGGCTCTTGTCTAACACTTGGAAAAGAATTGTCCAAGGGGACACATGCTGACCAAGAAAGAGATTTTATTGGGAAAGGGCACCCGGGTGGAGAGCAGTAGGGTAAGGGAACCCAGGAGAACTGCTCTGCCACGTGGCTCACAATGTCGGGTTTTATGGTGATGGGATTAGTTTCCAGGTGGTCTTTGGCCAATCATTCTAATTCAGAGTCTTTCCTGGTGGTGCGCGCATCGCTCAGCCAAGATGGATGCTGGCGAGAGGGATGCTGGGAAGTGGACGGACATGCGGTGTCTCCTTTAGACCTTTCCCAAACTCTTCTGGTTGGTGGTGGCTTGTTAGTTCCATATTCTTTATCAGGATCTCCTGTCATAAAACAACTCATGCAAATGGTTACTACGGTGCCTGGCCAGGGTGGGTGGTTTCAATCAGTGTGCTTCCCCTAACAAAGTGATGGGACCAGACGCCATGATCTTCATTTTCTGAATGTTGAGCTTTAAGCCAACTTTTTCACTCTCCTCTTTCACTTTCAACAAGAGGCTCTTTAGTTCCTCTTCACTTTCTGCCCTAAGGGTGGTGTCATCTGCATATCTGAGGTTACTGATATTTCTCCTGACAATCTTGATTCCAGCTTGTGCTTCTTCCAGTCCAGCGTTTCTCATGATGTACTCTGCATAGAAGTTAAATAAGCAGGGTGACAATATACAGCCTTGACATACTCCTTTTCCTATTTGGAACCAGTCTGTTGTTCCATGTCCAGTTCTAACTGTTGCTTCCTGACCTGCATATAGGTTTCTTAAGAGGCAGGTCAGGTGGTCTGGTATTCCCATCTCTTTCAGAATTTTCCACAGTTTATTGTGATCTACACAGTCAAAGGATTTGGCATAGTCAATAAAGCAGAAATAGATGTTTTTCTGGAACTCTTGCTTTTTCGATGATCCAGTGGATGTTGGCAATTTGATCTCTGTTTCCTCTGCCTTTTCTAAAACCAGCTTGAATATCAGGAAGTTTACGGTTCACATATTGCTGAAGCCTGGCTTGGAGAATTTTGAGCATTACTTTACTAGTGTGTGAGATGAGTGCAATTGTGCGGTAGTTTGAGCATTCTTTGGCATTGCCTTTCTTTGGGATTGGAATGAAAACTGACCTTTTCCAGTCCTGTGGCCACTGCTGAGTTTTCCAAATTTGCTGGCATATTGAGTTCAGCACTTTCACAGCATCATCTTTCAGGATTTGAAAGAGCTCAACTGGAATTCCATCACCTCCACTAGCTTTGTTCGTAGTGATGCTTTCTAAGGCCCACTTGACTTCACATTCCAGGATGTCTGGCTCTAGGTGAGTGATCACACCATCGTGATTATCTGGGTCGTGAAAATCTTTTTTGTACAGTTCTTCTGTGTATTCTTGCCACCTTTTCTTAATATCTTCTGCTTCTGTTAGGTCCATACCATTTCTGTCCTTTATCGAGCCCATCTTTGCATGAAATATTCCCTTGGTATCTCTGATTTTCTTGAAGAGATCTCTAGTCTTTCCCATCTGTCTAGTTATTTCTCCACAGTTTATCACCCTTTATTAAGCGCATAAGCGCCAGTGTCTCCCTGCTTTTGGGGTTTTCACTCCTTTTCTCTGAAACGCCTATACACACAAAATTAAAATTGCATGCATTTTCTCCTGCTGATCTATCTTCTGTTAGGTTCTGTGTAAGAGGAAAACTCTACTCAGTAAAGTGCTAGTTCTACCCAAGGGACCATTTTAGTCAAAATTAATGAAAACCTCCCTGCCTTCACCCTTCTAGCCACTCAGAGACAAACTCAAGTTGCCTGCCTAATACAAGTGTCCCCCCAGGTAATTAACGAAAGGAGAGAGCAGACACTGACCACACATGAGGCCTTGATTCTTCCTAGTCACCCCCCACACCCTGCATGGGAAGGAAGACAGAGTAGCAAAGGGAAACAAACGGTATATTACATGTGCTGCAGGAGAAACCCACAGAAAAGTCACTCACGGTGGTGGCTTGGAACTCTGGCTCATAGAGCATCCTCAACAAAGAGCAGTCAACGTGTGGGAGGATGGCAGGACAGAGGAAAGCCTTCCCAGGGAGCCAGACATGGGAAGGTAAACATACGGGAGGAGATAATGGACAAGGAGTGAGCTTCACTTGTGGATTCCTCTGGTGCCGTCTCTGGGCTGATAAGAGTCTGCCTCCAGTAAGAGGAGAATTTATAACCTGCCTTTAAGTGAAAGAGGGGGAGGATAGAGGCAGCTTTTCTTTTCTTTTTTTTTTTTTTAGAGGCAGCTTTTCTGCACTTCTGCCTCTTCATTGCCTTCAACTCTGAAGCACGTTTATGCCAAAAGGCACATTTTGGGGTGATGTTTTGATTTCCTTTGCTGGCTTCGTGCTTAGGCTATAATAAAACCATTTTCCTGCTACCTCTGTGGAGTTTAATGGGTTTGGAGAAGATCGTGCTTTTTATTGTATTTCCCCAACACCTCTCTTCTGCGAGGCTGCCCTTGATGAGTTCTTGTGGGGAGCCCTCCCACCACTTGGTGCGTTGACCCGAGCCGGTGGCTCACACAGGCTCTGGGCTCGAGAGGTCCGGGTGGACTCCAGGACAGAGCGGCCGAGTGGAAACCAGGGACAGCAGGATTCAGAGAGATGGGGTCATGCTTGAGGGCAAGAAGACAGGACAAAGTGGTGGGAGGCTGGACTCCACGAGGCCAAGTTGAGGCCAGCGCCAGCCAGGCTTGGAGGCCCTGGGACTCTCAGTGCCCTGTGGGAGGGGCCAGCCAGGGTCAGCTGAGCAGAGAGACACAGGGGCAGGACCCGGGGGCAGGGGGCACACAGTTGACCTCACTGTAAGCAGAAAAGCAGAGAAGAGACCCCCATCCAGCGTCATGTATCCTTTCAGATAACCAGTCCATTGTAACTCGCGCCTGGAGGGCACGTTCTTTTCAGCCAGCTGCGGGTGCTGACGTCCGTGATCTGACATCAGTGTCCCCGCGCCGCTCCAGCCCCGCAGTTCCTGAGGCCGACTGAGTGCGTCTGCCCGGCTGGCACACTGGAATCATTGTTCTCAGCAGATGAAAACCAGGCCAGCTGGAAGAGGTCCATTCAACCCCAGTGTTTACATATGAGGGGCCCAGGGCCAGAGCGACAGGAAGCGACTTGCCCACATCGCAGAACGAGCTGCTGGCAGACTCAGGCCTGCCTGTGGATCTCCGCCCACTGCCCCAGGCAACTCCCTCCACCCTGCAATTGCGATAACTTACAGTGTGGCCATCCCAGATGGATGGATATTGGGGTGCCTCCACCTTTGGGCTGTAGTGAATAATGCTGCAGTGAACACGGATATGCGAATATCTCCTGGAGAGCTTGCTTTCAGTTCTGTGGGATACATACCCAGAAGGATGACTGGATGATATGGTAGTTCTAGTTTTAATTTTTTAATTAATTATGGCTGTTTACTTATATTTAATAACTTCATCAATGGTAGACATTTAGTATTTAGATATTTTAATTAATTAATTAATTAATGCTGTAAAGAATGTTCTTTACAAGCCTCTCTGCGTACCTAGTTGAGTATGTCTCTAAAAGAAAGATCTAGAAATGTCATTGTTGAGTTGGAGGGTGCCTATGTTTGTTATGAAATATCTACTGCCCAATTGTTCTCCACAGAGGCTGCAGCAACATCCACTTCTCCCAGCAATGGGGAGAGAGAACCAGTTTCCCCACAGTCTTGCAAACCCTTCATAAGATCTTTCATTCCCCGCTGTTTGATCCCTTTGCTGCCTTGACTTGCTTTTCCCTGCTGGCCCGCATCTCCTCGCCTGCTCTTGGTGTGTCCTCAGGGGTGAGCTGCCTGACTGCATCTGTGTCAGAGGATGAGACTCAGCTTCATCTAACAGAAAGGGCCACGTCACTGTGGTTTCAACACAGTGCTTTTGTTTTCACATCAAAGGGATTCTATCATAGGCTGTGGGGGACTGACCTGGCTGCTGCGGGGTCACTAAGGACTTGGATTCCTTCTGTCTGTGTCTTCTGCATCCCTGGGATGTGGCTTCCATGCTCAAGGTTGCCTCCTGCTCACCTTGCACCCACAGTCTCAACCGTGGTTAGGAGGAAACAGAAGAGAGGCTCTCTTAAAAAATGTTTCTGGGAATATTGCGTGCGTGCGTGCTAAGTAGCTTCAGTCGTGTCCGACTCTTTGAGACTCTATGAACTGTACCCCACCAGGCTCCTCTGTTCATGGAATTCTCCAGGAAAGAATACTGGAGTGGGTTACCACGCCCTTCTCCAGAGGATCTTCCCAACCCAGAGACGGAACTCCCGTTTCTTAGGTCTCCTGCCTTGCCAGGAGGGTTCTTTACCACTGGCGTCGCCTGGGAAGTCCCTTAAGTAACCATCCTCAGCTCCAAACCCACGACCTATTCTCTTTTGGGCGATGCTGCGTCCAGCGCACTGCAGACCACATTTCCACCTTGCCAGCCGCTCCTTGTCAGTTGATGCCAAGGAGAGGCACGTGAGGAAGGCTGCAGGGCTGCAGGAAAAGTGACCTGCCCCGTCACTTGCTTCCCCATCCTGTGAGGGTTCCCAGCGACTCCCACCCCACCCCCAGCAGCAGTTATTCCTTCCTGAGGCTGCAGTTTGTACATTTCCCAACACTGAGCCCCAGCCTCACTGCGTCCCCGTCAGCCCAGGTCAGTTTCCGCTCTGTGGAACTCCTGTTCAAAGTCTCTTAAGTTTTTCTCTTTGTGCCCACGGCTTTCCCAGTCCTTGCCTGGTTGCTTCTGGCAGTTGCTACTTACTTACCTGATACCCTAGAATGAGTTCTCTTCTTACCCTTTCAGTATCAACAATTCTTTACACCCAGTAAGCAGTTCTTACTACAATTTCTGTGTTCATGTATCGGATTTCTATCTCCTGACTAGTCTCCTGATGGTACAACTCCCGTCTTGATTTTAACATAAGGGGGGACTGAGGCCCAGAGGCAGTACCATAAGGTTAGCACTCTCATTCATCTGTAAGAACAGAGAGATGGTTTTCCAACTGGGCTTCCCTTTTTTAAATTAATTTTTGTTGGAGTATAATTGATTTATAACGTGTTAATCTCTGCTGTACAGCAGAGTGAATCAGTTGTAAATATACGTATTATTACAGACTGTGGAATAGAGTTCCCCATGATATACAGTTGGGCTTCGCGGGTGGTGCTAGGGTAAGAGAATCTGCCTGCCAACGCAAGAGACACAAGAGACATGGGTTTGATCCCTGGGTTGGGAAGATCCCTTGGAGGAGGAAATGGCAACCCACACCAGTATTCTTGCCTGGAGAATCCCATGGACAGAGGATCCTGGCGGACTGCAGTCCATGGGGTCACAGAGTCGGACACGGCAGCACACACACACACATTGTATACAGGGTGTTCGTGTTGTCTGTTTTGTATATAGCAGTGAGTATAGGTCAATCCCAACCTCCCAGTGTATTCTTTTCCATCCTAGGCCTCCATATTGACACAGTGAAGCAGCTGTGTTTTGGCCAAGACACCCACGTTGTAGCGGTGTGTCCACCTCCGTGTCTTTTCTTCTTTCCTCACTAACCTACTCTCCTGGCACATGGGAGCTTTCCGCCTCCTGTCTCCCCATGACCTGTGTTCCTGCCTCATCGCTCTTTCTGCAAGCTCAGACTCTCCTCATCTCCTTTCCCTCCAGGGCTTGGTCCCTCTGCTCCCTGCTTCTGCAATATTTGTAATTCCTGAGGAACTGTCACCAGATCCCACTTTGGGAAACCCAGTCGTATGTGAATTCCACTCATTCTCATCCAAGGAAAACTGTCCCTAGGAAAAAGATTTCTGTCATGAAAAATACTCTGGGCTTCTTTTCAGAAATCACGACGTTTGCCCCAGAGCCTCCTGATAAGCAGGGAAATTTGGGAGACTGAGCTCCACAAGGAAACCTTCCAACCGACCATCCCCAAAGAACAAAGGAAGTTTATCTTTATTGGAAATGCACCCCCAACTGCCCACTGCAGCACCACAAAGTCTGAACTGTCATTGCCAAGATGGGGCGGTGAAATTACAAACAAGGAGAGACGTTTAATCGAGAATGAACAGGATTAAGATATCAACCCGCTAAGAGAGAGGCCCTCCACGGCCTGTGGGATGACAGGTACAAATGCCATATGGTCCCATTTAATCTGTAAGGGTTTTTTTCTCCCTGATTTGAGGATTTTATTCCTTTGAAAATCTTATAAAGGGACACAAATGCAACCCCAACATCTTATTTCATAAACCTTTGATTGAAAGTGTTAGTTGCTCAGTCGTGTCCAACTCTTTGCTACCCTGTGGACTATAGCCCTCCAGGCTCCTCTGTCTGTGGAATTATCCACGGACAAGAATACTCGAGTGGTTGCCATTTCCTTCTCCAGGGGATCTTCCCCATACAGGGATCAAACCAGGGTCTCCTGCACTGCAGGCAGATTCTTTCCACCAGGGAAGCCCAAATTTTTGATTAGGTCCTATTTATATTTGCTTTTATTTCTATATGCAGTTGCCCAACTTTCCCATCAGCTCTTTTGATCTGAGATTTTTTTTTTTTTTAACAAAAAAAACACATTAACAAAGAAAAACAGTGTATTAGCCTGCATGGGGGAGAAACCCACATGAAGAGTAACTCCAGTGGCCAAATGAATCCTGGCACAGCAACCATGTGAAGGAGGGGGAGAAGCTTGCAAGAAGCAGGGTGGAGAGAAGAGGAATTCATTGAAGAAGCTGTTACCACCCCTGCCAGTTTTATTGGCAGACCAATTCAACGGACATGAACTTGGGCAAACTCTGTGAGGGACAGGGAGGCTTGTCCTGCTGCAATCCATGGGGTTGCAGAGTCGGACACAACTTAGCAACTGAACGACAGGCCCTGGCCAGGCCCCACGACAGAGATGTGTGCTGGACACAGGAGGGGCTTGGCTGGCGATCGCAGTGAGAGGACGGGCGCTCCCCAGACCTGGAGAGAGGTGCTGCGGCTTTGGCCCAGGACGGGGTGTGGATTCTCACTCAGCACTGCTTTTCCTCCTGAAGCACGTCCATGGGTCTAAACCTCTCCATTCGGCAGCCTGGGTGGTATCTTGGACACAATTTGGAAAGTACATTCCTCGGGAGACGGGATTGGCTTAAGATTTTTTATGTGGACCGTTTTTAAAGTCTTTACTGAATTTGTTAACAATATTGTTTCTATCTTGTTTTGGTTTCTTGGTTATGAGGCATGTGGGATCTCAGCTCCCCGACCAGGGATCAAACCCACACCCTCTGCATTAGAAGGTGAAGTCTTAACCACAGGACTGCCAGGAAAATCCCGGGACTGGTTTTTGTTTTGTGTGCTTTGGGGTTTAGGAGCAAGTTATTATCAGGAGTAATCACCAGGCACATCCTTCACTGCTTCTGACCGAACATCCAAGCTATTTACCCCATGGATGGTGACAGGGTGCTCTGGCAGAGACCCAGGACCTGCCAAGGATACAAGTATTTGGATCAACATCTCCAAGTATGGAGCCTGTGACACGAGCACGTGGAGCATAGTAGCTAATAATAAAGATCTAAAAGCAGACTTCCTGGCTCAAGGCCAAGGTCTCGGCAGTTGGCCGTCTTCTCCCACGTGCGTTACTTTCTCTTCGTGTACCTGTCTCTCCTCTGTAAAGTGGGAGGGATAATACTTAACAGGATGTTCCTCACAGGGGATTCTGAAAAGGCTGAAAAGTCAGCCACAGAAAGTACTTAGTAGTCACTTAGTAAATGTTGGAAATTTTTACTCTTATCACCCTCTAGCAGAACTACAGGCCCAAGAGAACCAATCTTTTCTTTTTTTTTTTTAAAGCAAATCTGTTTTACTTGTGGCTGTGCTGGTCTTTGTTGATGGACTGGGTTTTTCTCTAGTTGCAGCAATCAGGGGCTACTCGTCACTGCAGTGCCCGGCTTCTCATTGTGGAGCATGGCTCTGGGTGTGCAGGCTGCAGCTGTGGTTGGGAGCTCAGCAGTTGTGGTGCACAGGCTTAGTGCCCTGCGGCATGTGGGATCTTCCCGGACCAGGAATTGAACCAGTGTCCCTTACGCTGCAAGGTGGATTCTTAACCACTGGACCCCCAGGGAAGCCCCTCAATGGACCCAATCTTGAAACCCCTATTCTACAAGACAGATCACCTCAGCCCTTAAGGATTTCCTGCCTGATACCAAACAAGTGTTAAAACCAGGTCTGATACTTATGTAGTGGGCATTCAGCTAGTTTGTAAAACAAATTATCAAAGGATTTTATTTTTAAGCTTATATACACATTCATGAGCATATATATGGTGTATATATGCTTTATATACAAGGTTTTGGTAGCTATTAAAGGACAAGTCCTACTGGGGAATTCTTTTCTACAAGAATAAAGTATGGAGAACAGAGCAATGGAGGAGACAAACTACATGGGTACGAAGAGTGGACACTGTTTCCGTAATCAGGGACGGTATCCTTGCCCTCTCTTCCCTCCTAGGTGGTCACCACAGAACAGAAAATTTCGATCAAGGACAGAGTTGGTCAGGGAGCTGGTTCGCAGACAGTGAAGGGGAGAAGGTGCGCTGGGAGAAGGCAGTCACGGCAGCCTCGCCTCGAACCCCTGGCATCTCAGCCCCAAGTGTGGGCATCCTGGTCACTGGGAGTGAGGAGCGCCCCACGAGCTCAGTCCTCCTGCCACACCAGAACATCCGAAAGATCCTTGGTTCCTTCCAGCTTCAGATTCTGAAGGAAGATCAAACACAGGTGAACGCTACTGCACAGAAGATACAGGAACCAGAAACCAAACTTGGAGGTAACAAGGTGGTAACCACAAAGAACCAGGCTTGTCCCCGTGCTTTTAAGTGACACTGTCAACAGCGACTGTAACCTGCATGAAAAAGCTGGCTCCAAAGCTCTGTCGACTGCTGGAAGGAAAGCAAAATGCAAGCCTGGCTCCTGCGACAATCTCTGTAAAGGACCAACGGCTGAGCTGGGAGACTGGGGGAAGCGACAGGGAGCCCACCAGGGGCCACGGCACAGGCACGTCAGCCCCATCCATACGTGGCCTTCCTGCCCTGCCCGAAACCTCCCCCTGGGTGATGCCCTGACACCGCTCTCTCTCTCCCATCTCTGCACAGGCCTTTTTCTGCCTCCCACTTCCTCTTGGACCCTCCCACCTCATGGATCTTCCACCAACCCTAGGCAGCTGTCCCCCCAGGGCTAAACAGCTGTCAGCAGCCCCTTGGCACACGGAGGCCTAACTGTACCCGGACCACACACCCCTTTCCAGGCACTGGAGGTAGGCAGGTGTGTTGGCACACCTTCCCCTGCGAAAGATGGAGAGCACACACCTCGCCTCCCCCATGACGGCCGAGGGGCAGCTCGTGACCAGGGGCTGGTGACGAGCCCAGATGGGATGAGAGGCTGGGAGGAGGCGGACCGCACCAGCGCCACGCTCTGGCACTAGGTGTGGTGTGAGACCTGTCTTGGTGGCGCTTAAGCTCTGAGTCACCGTGGATCCCTGGGGATTATCTGGTAGCTGTCAGCCAGTGCTGCCAGTGAGATCTCCTCAAACAGTCCAAAGGCCAGCCCAGCAGGTGCTGGTCTGGGAACACCTCCTGATTCTTCCAATGCTGAGCACTCCAGGGCCCCTTGGAGAAATCTGATCATAGCAAAGCAAGCAAAGCTGTCTCTGCTGCTGCGGGCGAAGTGGTGGCAGAGCATGCGGACCCAGTGAAGCCTGCAGTTGCTTGCGCTTCCCAGCACTGTCTGCCCGGCCCCGGCCGCCTGGGAGTCGAGGGAGGGTAATGAAGCCTCGCTCTCAAGCAGACACGAGGCCCTAGCCAGCGCTGACCCTCCAGCTGGCTCAGTGGTGGAGTCACTCACACCTTAAGAATCTGGACTCAGGGTGCTTCTGAGCTTCGGGGGTGGCACTGTGTTTCGGGGGCCTGGCTGGGCTGGGAGAACACACCCAAGGGGGAGCCCACAGCACCGACGTCCACGAGGGAAGCTGGCAGTGACACCATGAAGGCGTCTAGCTCCAGCCCTGGTGAAGATCGCGGCTTGTGCTACAGCCCAGCCGTGTCCTGGGCACACGAGAGGACACCACGCTTCAGGCAGCACCAAGTGCCCGGGCTTGCCGGCTGCTTCGCTGGGGCGCCTGCCTCCTGGAAGCGTCCACTGGGAAGATAGGTCCGGCCAGCTCCGCAGTGACTGCCCCACTGACTCCGCTCAGTCAGCTCTCCTTCAGCGTCTGTCTACTTGCTGCCTCCTCGCTGCCTCCTCGCTCCCCTTTTCTCCACCATGGTGCCCACCTGTCCTGACTTTCACATTGGAAGGATCTGGCCTTTGACGCCCAGTGATGTAAAAGCACCTTACGTGTTTTCAAGTTGGGAACCGACAGATCACAACTTCAACATCTAAAATTTTCCCACTGGGATCCTCCTCATAATTTTCATCTCTACTCATACATGTTGGCCTTTTTTCTCAGCAATTTTTCAGTATCTGGTTAATGCTCTGGGTTGAAGGTAGGTACTATGTAAGTCACTGCACTTAAGTTATCCCATAAAAAGCTCCTGTAGGCAGGCTGTAATAGTCCATGCTTACCAGGTCTACCTACCTTCTCATTGGCTAAATGTAGGAGGCACGCAAAGGCCAGAGGTATGGAGAGGTTCTGAGCCATAAGGGGAGGCAGGCTGTGAAAGAGAAAGGCCAGGAAGTATTTAGCTGTCACTGCAACTCCAGGAACAAAGGCGCTTTCATCAAGTATGAATACACATGCCTAGTGAATAAACTAATGGGAAACAAAGAAATATTTCAGATGCCTTTTAGAAGCAGGTTTTTCCAGTTTCTTATTTGGAAATATTTCCTGTTCTATTCCAGCCACTGGTACAGAAAAATGCCTTTTTTAAAGGTGGGCTACCTTAACTCATTTATCAATGCAGAGAAGGAATGGAAAAACCGCAAGAAGTGTGAAAATGGCATGTCCTGTGTGGAGGGGGGCTCTGTTACACCAACAACTTGGGGAGGAGCGGGAGGGGTGAGGAGGGGAGGGGTGAGGAGGGCAGGGGTGAGGAGCGCTGAGGCGGGGGGCAGGGCCGTCTGCGGCACGCACACACCTCTTCTGCAGGTCCTTTGTGAGACTGCTGAGTTTCTTGTCAGGCCCCTCCTCAAGGGGTCCTGCTTCTCCATCCTCACTGTGGTTTACCTGACAGAGGAAAGGACACTCCGGGATCAGAATGGGCCCAGTTTACTTTTTGACAGCAACGTAAACCTATGAAGCTGGAACTCGAAAAAGGAAAGCCTACGTTGGAATGAAACCGAAACAATGTCTTTGGTGCATTTGGAAGAAAAAAGATCCATCTGTACCACCTTCCGTGTGACCCGCCGGTTCACACACTTGGTCCACTTCCGTTTCGGAGGTCTGATGTCGTCCTTGTATTGCTGAACAACTGCTTTTCAGGTTGGCGCTACTGAAGCTGGCGCACAGACACGAGCCGCGCCCGCCTCGGTGCCGAGCACCAGAGAGAGGAACCCGTTACCTCTGCATCTGCCTGCTTGGGGGTCTCCGTCAGCAGACTCCACATGCTCTGCTTCAGCTTCTTCATGTCCATCTTTTTGGCAGTCTTGGCATACTGAATTTCAATTTTATTTACCTGAGAACGGTATGTGACAAGTAAAACTAAGCAGAAGAAGCATTTACCATCAGCTCTTTGAAAAAGTCTGGAGATGAAATAATGAATAAACCTAGTTTACACTACCAAGTTTGAGCTTTCTTTGGACGTATTAAAATAGAGTCCCTCGTTTCAATCTACTGATAATTTCTTTTTGATCAAGTACAGTCTTCATTAAGGGTACCCTGGAATTGCAGTGTAAAAGAGAAAAGTGAATCAAATATATATAAAAGCACCAAGCCTGCCATTTTGGTATGGAATAGATGCTTGATACATGTTAACTTTATATGAGTTGAATCTGGTCTAGATTTTCCAAAGCTACACCTGCCCTTACCCAGCCCACTTCTCTTTCTGCAGGCTTCACTCGCGTACTGCGCGTGCACAGCAGGCTTCTCCCTAGTCATATGGTTTACCACAATCTTTGGAGAGATGGCTGGTTCCACACAAACATAATCGGTATCAGCCCATTCTCTACAGCCTTATTTAAGAATCAGCCACTTAGAGAGTAACGGGTTAAAGTCAAGAAGGAAAAAAAAAAAAAAATCAAGCTCAGACTAATACGATTCTCATATAAGAGGCAAATTAAGCAGCTCTCAGGCAAACATCGGCTGTAACTCCTGGCTTCGTCTTTACCTTCTGAGGCTCAGCTACCAGATTTGACTCCCTGTAAGTGGTGATGTCCAACCCGTGGGCCTCAGATGCCTCGTTGCTGTCTTGTGTGGTCGCAGGTGGATGGTCAGAATGGCCAAGGGTTCCACCTGGTCCCTCAAATAAGTCATCAGACTCTTCATAATCGCTGTCAGCGGCCTGGGCAAGGAAATAGCTCTTCAAGTTAGGCAGAGCTGTGTGAGGGGCTCAGAAACAGCTTTGCAACAGATCCCATACCCAGCAAGAACAGAGCACCTGAGAGGTCATGGGCTTCGAGGTCCTCTAGTCATCTTCCTGTTGTGCAAAGACGGTACTAGGGAGGCATCTGTTAACTAAGACCTCTGCAGTGAGAGTTCAAAGGAACACGGTCATCACCACAGCGTCCTTTGTCTCTAAACAGTTTAGGATCTCCTTTTACAGAAAGCATTCCTGAAACCCCAGAGACGTGACCTGCCAGCTGGCCAGCGGCAGGGGTCCTGCTGGGAGCTGGTGACAAAGACATTCTTGGACTGAGCCCAGCAGAAACAGACCAGATCTCTGGGTGGGGCCTAGGAGGTGGTTTTTTAATAGGCTCTCCCAGTGATTCTTACGTACACTAAGTTTGAGGAGCACTGGTCAAGTGGCCAACTAGATTTTCACTAAAATATAAATAAAAAGTAATATATAAATAAAAATATAAAAAATAATATAAAATATAATAAATATAATATAAAAAACTATAAATAAAAATATAATATAAAAAGCTAACTCTCTTCCAAGAAAGAAAGTACAGTAAATAAACTGTTCTTCTATTCTTTCTCCTCTCCTCATTCTCAGGAACACATGGGATCTAATATCTCCCCCTCTGTCAGGCTATCTCATTCACAGAGTCACAGAAGGGATTCTGAGATTATCTAGTCTAAGCAAGATCTAAAGCGGGGGAGCAGTTTGTACAAGTTCACAATGTGTGAACCACAATCAGGGCTATAACGTGGTCTCCTGAGATCCACTCCATATACCTTTTCCCCGTTAGAACACACTGGCATCACACGTCTATGCGTTTTGTCTCCCCACCCAAAACTTTAGTTCCTGAGTGGGAAGAGCGTTTCTTTTCCTTTGAAATCTGAAAATAGCCAAGCTAAGTGCTTTGTACAGGATGAACACTCCATCCACACGTTGACTGGACTATGTCCGCTTTTCTCCTGCGTGCAGAGCTCAGCGTGAGGCAGGCCGAGGTCCGGCTGCTCCCCGGCTCTGCTCAGTTCTGAGGCTTGGGGCAGGGCAAGCACACACAGACCCCTACCGGATCAGAATGTCCTGCAGCCTTCTGCCTACAGGAAAAGACAAGGGAGGCAGAGACCCTGCCGAAAAGAGGACAGAATGCTTGCCCCTGCTTACCTGTAACCCAGGGCAGAAGTTGGAGGTGTCGTTAGGGTTGTTGTAATCGTAGTTTCCAATTTCTTCACAATGCTCGGTCCCTGCCTTCTGACCTTGGGCCACCTTCAGTAACTGAATGGAGCAAAGTACAGCTTCAGAGAGCAATTTCTAGAAAAGCAGCTAGTAGACTAGGCTAGCCTTCGGAGAAGGCAATGGCACCCCACTCCAGTACTCTTGCCTGGAAAATCCCATGGACGGAGGAGCCTGGTAGGCTGCAGTCCATGGGGTCGCTAAGAGTCGGACACGACTGAGAGACTTCCCTTTCACTTTTCACTTTCATGCATTGGAGAAGGAAATGGAAACCCACTCCAGTACTCTTGCCTGGAGAATCCCAGGGACGGGGGAGCCTGGTGGGCTTCCGTCTATGGGATCGCAGAGTCGGACACGACTGAAGCGACTTAACAGTAGCAGCAGACTAGGCTGGGGAGATGACCTTAGTTCCAACAATGCACATCCCAGAGCATTAGGGTCCTGGAAAATCACCTCACCCAGTCCACTTCTAACTCACCACCCAACTCCACTCTAGAGAAAGCCCAGGGCAGCGGGGCTCCTAGCTGCCAGCTATCCCAAAGACGCAGAAGCAGCCAAGCCACAATTAGGTCTGCCCACAAATTTATTTGAAAACATGTTCCTTCACTAAAAACAAAACCACCTACGCCTATCTGAAACGAAGTCTACTTGAGGCTGCTTATTGACTAGTTTTGACAGAACACTCACTCCCTGTTGTAACTCTCAGGCAGCCAGTCCCACTCCTGGGCCGTGACTGCTCCCCAGCAGCCCTCCTTTCTGCACCACACCCAAGGGCCAAGAACCACCTTCGAGGGGTCTCACAGAACAAGTCTGCCTCCTCTCCTGGGAGTGCCTGTCCACCACAGCCCTCCAGATTTTCAGGCCTTTAGGGCACTGATCTTCATCTAGGGTGTGTCTCTGGGGTGGAGGACATGAGATTAAAGGTGTGTACAGTTTACAGAAGCACACTGAATATTTCAGTATAACATAATATAATTATATACTCCAAAAGTAGCCCCCAAACCTCAATGTTTTTATAATACAAATCCAAAAATAAACAACAGATTTTTATTAAGAATTACCCACTTTCTCCCACTTTTCTTCATATGATGATTTCTAAATCCCTCCCTGTGTGGAATACTCTCGACACACTCTAAATTGTCCATAGTCTATTAGAAATGTTTCAGGAAGGGTATGTGAGACCCCTCATGTATTCACTGGCTGCTATTAACATCGCTCTTTAAGATATTAAAGAGAATGGGTGGTTGACCTGTATAGTCTTTATCCAGATTGGGTCTTTGCTTAATAATCATTTGGTGTCTACTTTCTGCTATTTAATAGTCACTTTTCTAGTGTTGCTCTCCTGGAAAGAAGAGGTGAGGAATCCTGGGCTTCTGCCTGCCTGCCCTGATAAACATGAAGGGAAATTTGTTCCTGTGGATAATCAGAAGCAAGAATTCTTTCCTCTCTAAGAAACAATGATGGGAAAAAACACACAAAATACAAAAAAGACAATTCCTGGAGTGCAGTGATGCAATGACCTTGTTTTAACCATTTTCACATCTGAAAATGCAAATTACCACCTAAGCCACACCCTTCAATGTTCATATGGCTTGAGAGAGGAGGAGGTGGCTTGTGGCTTGTGGCTAGGAAAGCGGCTGAGGCTGGGTCAGTTTGGTGGGGTGTCTCGCTGTCTTCCTTCCGCCCCCCAGCAGCCTGGCTCTGCCCCTCCACCTCAGGGCTCTGGTTTCTGACTCGAGCAAACAGCTGCGTGTCTGACACTGACTGTGGCCGTGGCTGCTTCTGCTACTGCGACTGTCTCTCCTTCTGCATTATTTTAAATTGAGGTTTAACTGACATATAACATATTCATTCTTTCCACATTTTTAAGAGCATTTCTGTTAACTGAACAGTACTGATTAGAAAGAAAATGACCAGTGTTAAATTATAAGAACAGAATGTGCAATATGAGTGAATTCAGGGAACTGTATATGTATCATTAAGACTTGTGGAGAGACAGGTAAAATAAGGCAGAGGAAACTATCAACTGTTTGTAGACTTGACAGCAAAGATGAAAACAACCAGGAATGCAAATGAGCAGAGGGTCCGGGTAAAAGGGACTGAGCACGACCCACTGCCTGGTTACCCCGGCAACAGGAGTGCAGGCTTGCTGCTTAGCATCACCGGGGGCCACGGGCAAATGAAGCGAACAGCGACTGCGGTGCACACCGGCGCAGCCAGAGCGCTCGTCTGAATAGGCATGGAAGGAATGCAGGCAGGCTGTGCAGCACTGGGGGCCCGAGGACTGGCAGCTGCACCCCCCGCACATCACAGGAGGCTTGAGCGTATGGCGTGATTGTGGGGAGGCTGTGAGAGCTGGAGAGAGCACCTGGCTTCTGAATCCACAACTCTAATGAGAATCAAAGAATCAAGGAGTAACCAACGCCATGTAAAACCTGGACAAAGCGCTGTTCATCCCCCTTGCCCGTGAGGAGGTAGGCCAGAGTGTCCGGCGTTCGAGGCAGGTGAGGCACTTCATCTGTCCTGCCAGCATTACCCTCCAGCTCTGCCCTCCCCACGCCATCTCCTGGCAACTGCCTTGGGCTCAGACGAGTCCCACCTCACACGCTCCTCCTCAGAGGCACCAACGGTCACACTACTGGCCACTGATACCTCTGATGCTAAGAAGGGGTGCAACGACAGCATGACCTCAGGGAACCAAAGAGCAGCTTTACCCTGGTGCCTGGTTTGAGATGCAGCTGGACCAGATTTTCCGTCTCATACTGGAAATCTGTAGGAAGGGTGGTGGCTCTCCAATTCTGGTTCTCCAATGTGAACTTGGTCAGAACAGTAACAGCCTATTGATTTTAAAGAAAAAGAAGAGTAGTTTTTATGCATCTTTAATAAAAATGGTCTATATACATACAGCTGCAACAGTCTTCCCCTTTCTGTGTAAAGGAGTGATTCTGTGAGACATTATTCATTGTGAGTCTCTCTGCCACTGAGTCTGGGACTCTTTCAATTCCTTCAGGGACTGAGGGAGAATGAAACTATCCATTTACTCTAAGAGTTAAATTTATATGAATTCTTAAAAAGCACAGATGAAAGGGGAAGAGGAGTGCAAAGAATTTGTGAAAGCACAAAGAATAATAAATCTAGCACAAACCTTTGTTTTTCGAAAATGTACATCAAAGTCAATATCATCGTCAAAGTCAATTTTAAAGTCCTTTGAGCTCTTCTTTCTGTGCTCTGATTGTGAAGCAGTGTCACCTGCAGAAACGAAGTCACCTGTCAGCACTGCTCGCCTCTCGGGGCCATTCATTTGCCCATCCTGCGACTCTGCCTGACAGCCCTACTGACCGCGAGAGTGCACTTGTATCGGAGCGTCGGAGCAGCACTAGGAAAGGCAAATCTTATACCCAATATCTATCCTTACGATCTCTGTTTCTGCTGAGAAAACTCAATAAAAGGTACGCTAATTAATCACTTCTTTTCAAAGAGAGAATGCAAAAGTCACAGTGCTGGCGGAGCCCTCAGGGGGCTGCAGCGTGCACCCATGCAGTCACTCACTCGGCACCTCCAGACCCTCCCACTTAGAGGCTTCAGTCTTAACTGATCCCTCATCCCGGGCCAGGTCAACTGCCTGTCCAACCAGGAGGCTGCTTATCTTGTGTATTTCCTACAGCTTGTTGGGAGGTACAAGACTGATGGGCATTTTCCCATCCTGAGCTGAAAGGCAGACTGGCTGGGTATCTGCACTTTCTCTTCTTAACAGTTCTGTCTAGAAGTACATACGTTTAAGTCGAGGTCTAAAGCGCCAGTGATCCGGGCCAGCCCACATCGACATAGTACGGGGGCTAAAGTAGGAATACTCTCCAGGTTTCATGGACAGAAGGGGACACAAGGTCCAAATGTCTCCGTCCCCGAGGGGAATCACTTCGTCTCTGCAATGCATAAGATCCATTTTTATATGTACAGTCATATGTGTGTCGATGTAGACAATACAATCGTGTATTTACACATAAAGCAGAATACAACCCAGCTGAAGACACTACTTTTCCACAAATGAGCAACACTGCTAAGAGTAAGCCCAACATAAACACATCACTGCTGCTACTGCTAAGTCGCTTCAGTCGTGTCCGACTCTGTGCGACCCCATAGACGTCAGCCCACCAGGCTCCCCCGTCCCTGGGATTCTCCAGGCAAGAACACTGGAGTGGGTTGCCATTTCCTTCTCCAATGCGTGAAAGTGAAAAGTGAAAGTGAAGTCGCTTAGTCGTGTCCGACTCTTAGCGACCCCATGGACTGCAGCCTACCAGGCTCCTCCATCCATGGGATTTTCCGGGCAACAGTACTGGAGTGGGCTGCCATTGCCTTCTCCGAAACACATGACTAGTAATCCTTTAGTTTACTCAGTCAGTGCTTTTGCTTCTCTTCATTTTGTAACAACACGATCATATCTATGCAAGTACTTCGGATATTTCAAAGTGCTTCATAAAATCCAAGTTTACCCACTTGAGAGATAAGAAAACAGAAAGAAACTGAGTTTTTGTATAAGACTACATGGCTAGTAAAATGCCAGAGCTGGGGACTGGACACCATTCCCTGAAGCCCAGCCTCAGGGTCTTTCCACACCCAAGGCTTCCGGCCACATGACACGACTGTCACAGTTCTTGCTCACCATCTTCCCATAAACGAGGGCTCCGCTAACACTGCTGTAGTTCCTACTGAAAGTGAAAACAACTAATTTATGTCTCCCACATGACTGGGGGACAATAACCTATCTGTTAAACCATCTACATTGTATTTCTTGCTGTGTATGAAGGGTCTAACTGGCCCATCCAGCATGGCAGTTTTGGACTGGTGTTTCGCCCTTTCTGCAAGGTAACTAAAACGTGTCGGGTAGGTTTCACCCACAGGCCCTGCCAGGTCAGAAAGCCTGTTAGCGCTGCTGTACTGCCCTCTAAAGGTAAAGACAATGACGACCTTTTCACCTGTACTGAGCCGTACCTATAAATCCCCTTTATATCAAACCTTATGGTATAAGATAAAAGCTTTAAAAGGACTTTGCTTTCATCTATGGAATCTTTTTTTAAAATTTTATCCAGTAAACTGTACCTGTACATTTAAGGTGTAATGAAAACAATTTTTAAAATTAAAATACACTAAAAAATCCCCACTTCTAGTCTGTAACTGCCTTCCTATGTTAAGTAATAACTGCACTGCACTCTGCTGTATTTCTCCCAGGGCAAGAGAGAAGGTGGCTTTGGGAGCATCCCCACTCAAATTCTCGGGTCCTCGTCTGTCAAAATGCTGGCAGCTGAGCTGGCAGTTTGTTGGGAACTTAGAGGTAAAGCTATAAAGAGCTTGACTCCTATCTTCTGAGAGTCGGACTTCTTCTGAGGGCCAGAACTGGATGAGGCCCTGGAGGCTTTTAATAATTCTTTCAATACAACACAGTGCTATGTGGCAGGCACCTGACTCCCCCACTCAACAACCAGCCTGATCCAGTCTACCCCTCTGTCAGGCTTCTCTCATCCCCTTTGGAGGAAGTGTTTATTTCTCCTACCCCCACCCCAGCCTACCACAACCACAGTCCTTCCTTCAATTTAGCACCAGCTCAGTCGTGCTGCACGAACACCTGCAGGTTGAAGGTTTCCTCTCAACCGTCTCCTAGCACCTCAGCCAGCATGCAGCAGAAGGCCTCAGTCTTTCGAGCACAGAGCAGGCTGTGGTCTGGGCTGGACCACGGGCGAGGCCTTTAACCACAGTGAGCGCACGCACCCAGGAGATCAGAGAGCGTACACGGCCCCGCAGCTGCAGAAGACGGAGGGCAACTGAGCAGCCCTAGGTCACGAAGCGCTTTCTCGGTCACCTCCTCACTAATGTACGACGTGCACGGTGGTCAAAGGGCTGCCATCCAGGGACCAGTCACACAGGGCTTCCTGCAAGCACTGGTGTTTCTAATTCGGCATCGCTCCACCCCACCTTGAACTAGAGAAGCTCTTAAAGACCCTGCAGTTCAGTACTGTGTTTTCAGCCCTGCGTACTGCACAAGCCCCAGCAGCTCTGGGCAAGTTATGAGGCATTCCTGGCCTTAGATACTCCTGAGTTAGTGCCCCGGGGTGGAGCCTTCCACCTATAGGTCATCACATACGGCCAGATTGGTCAAGGGTGCTGGGTAACTCCCCAGCTCCACCTTTATTTACCCTCTCTGAACCCGTTTCCTCACCTGTAAAATGGGGTAACAGGACCTATAGGGTTGTTGTAAGGATTAAGACATTACTTTTACATATTATATAAATTATGTCAAATATGCAGGTAAGGAACCCGGCAGAGTATCTGGCACAATCAGAATAATCAGGAGCTCAGGAAACATCAGATACTACAATACTATTAATATTATCATCAGGTCCCAATCACTCACTTTACAGGTGAGAAAACAAAGACCCCAAAGATGAGGCCGCTTGCCCCACATCTCCCAGCCATCCGCGGCAGGGTCGGGTCTAGTTCAGTTCACACACTTGCTGAGCTCCCAGGAAAGGCCAGCACCAGACCAGGGGCAGGCATTTCAAGGCAGACGAGACCCTGGACTAGAACCTAAGCCCTGTGCCCCTAACGCAGGCACTTGGCAGGATGGAGTCTAAACTTTTATTCTGTCCAACTGGGGCGAGAAATGGAGACTTTTGTTCAAGATGTGTTCAAAATAACCATCTATGGGTTATATGGTTATAACAACGGAAGTGAGGAAAACCCTGCTACCTCAGTTCCCCAGATGCCACCTCACTGTTTACACAGTGACAGCTCTTCCCTGACCTTTGAAAATGACATTAAAAGAGCTCATCCCATCAATCTGCCTACCAGTGCTCACTTCTCGGAAGACAGGATGGGAACAGGGACAAAACCACAGGTTGGTAATAGCACACGCCAGGAGAGGCGGTTTCTAAAGGGTCTGGGGGGCAGAGGTAATTTTTCCTTGAAGTCCACACAGCCCCCTGACTTCTCAGATTTGAAGAGGCACTGTCGACCTCATCATTCCCCATGCGGGCAAACAAAGTGAGTCCAGAAAGCACTCTCAGCCTGGACACTCAGTAAGGCTCTTGAAGGAATTTTGCCTTGGTGGGAATTACGCTGGACAACTTGTACAGTTTCACCCACTCTGAACCAGCTGGGCTGTCCCTGACCCGACTTGCCAAACTGCTGCTATGGGCACAGGGCCATCAGAAGGTCTGTCTGTTCTAGTCTCATGGAATCTGGTATACCCAGGCCCATTTAAGACCGTTAGAGGCCCTCACACAGCAGGACTGTGGGATCCTGCTTCCAGATCACACTCAAAATTAACATAACCTAATCTAGTAAGTACACATAATAAAGATAAAGCAAGTCCAGATTTTCCTATGACGCTTACTAGAGTAATCAAAAATCTAAATTATCAGAGACCAATTCTACCATCTCCTCAATCTCATATGCTCAATTTTACCTGCTGCCTTAGTTTTCCTTGCTTTGCTCATCCCCAGTCTACCAATCTGATAACCAACTCTGCTCAGACCCCTCTGCCCTTTAGGTCGGGCCCACGTTTTCTCAGTTATCAATACATAAGCCTGTTTTCTGCCTACAACTGAGATGGAGTGATTCAGCCAAAAGCCAGACCACGTCCAGGGGCTTGAAAGGCAGCACAGTCCGTGCTACCAAAATGGAAGTGGTGATGACAGCCGCCACTAAAGGAGCTACTATAGCCCAGCTTTTTATGTCGTAGTCTCATGCTTATCGACTCCTGAAATGTCAGGCTTATGACCAGCAAGTGGCTGAGCCGGTATTCCAAGGCAGATTGATTCCATCGTGAGTCAGAATGGCTCAGCCTGCGTAACAAGACACACCAGCCTAGCAGACCACAGAGACAAAATCGGACTGTCCCAGCAGGACGTCTGGGAGAACTGCTATGGGAACACTTCCCGAGGCCCTGAGCGCCTTACTGGCAGCTTTGAACCTGGCAGGGCTCCTTCCAGCTCCTGAGCTCGGTGCGATCCCCAGCTTCAGTCTGGTCTGCTTCATCATTGGCATCGAAGTCATCCTCCAGGGGCCCGTTGGGGAAGTCCTCGCAGTCACTGTCCTCCACCTCAGCATCAAGGTCAAACACCTGATCCTTCTTCTTAAACTTGTCCACCAGGGCCGACACTGACTGGAAGAGACAGAGAGCTCCCCAGTCCCCCACATCCCCATCACCAGCCCACTCCCATCACCACCCTGCCACTGCGGGGAGACTGCCCCACTGGAGGTGCCTTCCTCCCCACGCCCGCCTCCGCGGAGCCAGCGTTCTCTCAACAGCAGAGCGCTGAGGAAGTTTATATTGTGCGCACAGGATGGAGCTGGATTGTGATCAGGCACATTTTGTAAAACACAAAACTGGAATCTGCATCCTTTAACCCCATGTTTAAACAGTTTTCCATGGAGACCATTTATTTTGGAGGTTGTAGTAAGTAGACTAAAGGGGGCCAGGCTAAAAATAGAGGAAAACTTCACACATGACAATTTCTCAGGAAACTCTGTGCCAAGGGACTCAACTCTGAAGAGCAGGAAATTCCTTGAGCTTGACAGCAGCCTGAGACCAGAGGCCACTGGGACAGCCATGTTTGAGAGTAAATCTGATAAGACTGTGCACCCAGGAATGGAAGGACTGCCTTCCCCTGGGGGGAAGACAGGAAGAAACACGAAGCTGATCCCCACACGGTACTCCCAGCTGTTTAACGGGCCTGCAGAGGGCAGCGCACAGCCCCACTCCCAGCCCTGCCCCAGTGTTCAGTCCCTACAGAGGAGCCAAAGCAAACACTTTCTGTACTACTGCCAACTAAATCAAAATGATGCCACAGTTTTGGTTCCCACTGGGCAGAACTCATCTCAGGCCATCTCACTGAAACCACGAGCTGCTGGAGAAATGCCCAGGGCCCTTAGAAGTCCAGAAATTGACCACACCTCATTATGTGCTTCACTGTCCCATTTAGTGAACTGGAAGCCGGCCAGGGAAGGGCAGATTTGGCGATCTTCCGCACACTGCTGCAGGGCCGCTGGGAGGACAGGAAGATCACAAAGAAGGATCAGAGCAAGCTGGAGACGTGCCTCAGCCCCTGGAGATGATGGAGCAGCCGCGGGGAGGGGGAGGCGCAGCCACCTCCTGTCCTCGGACAGGGAGCAGCCCCATGGAGGGGGAGGCACAGCCACGGTGCAGCCACCTCCTGTCCTCGGACAGAGGCTGGCCGGCCACCCACCTGTGTGCTGACCGCTCTCCCAGGAGAGGACGTGTGCTCAGGCTCACACCAGTGCCAGAGGTAGGCTCCACACTGGTGTTCCATGAATCGGGAAAACACCAGAGCAGAAGCCTGAAGCACAGACTTTTTGACTCTGGAATGGACTCTGTGTCCCATGCTGGAGCTGGGAAACCAAAAACCCATCCTTAAAGCGTACTAACTGCACAGACAATTGTGCAGTGGCACTTACTGTAGCCCAAAATAAACTTGGTACGGGCTTCCTTAATGGCTCAGAGGTAAGGAATCTGCCTGCAATGCAGAAGACGTTGGTTTGCTCCCTGGGTCGGGAAGACCCCTGGAGAAGGGAATGGCTACCCATTCCAGTATTCTTGCCTGGAGAATTCCATGAACAGAGAAGCCTGACAGGCTGCAGCTCGTGGGGTCCCAAAGGAGTTGAACATGACTTAGTGACTGAACAACGACCAAACTAGGTACAGATTACGCACCTCACAGGATTAGAGCCCCATTTGAGTGCACACCCCTGGACAACTGTTAGTACTAACCAGTAATTCTTAGCAAATTCTAGACAAGGACAGGAGGAGGATGTGCACCATAATATCGGTGTGGTCCTGCAGAGGGGAGGATAAATTCCATGTACCACAAAATTGTCCCACGCTAGTGCCTGGCCTTCACACTGCCCACCACATCCTCAGAGGACCCCCAGCAGTGGGAGGGGACAGGCTGGATGGGCGGCAGGGGGCTGCGGAAACCACTGCTAAGCCAGTATAGGGGACTGACGGCAGGACAGATCTGTTCTCAGACCACCATGGGGGATTCTGAAGACAGTTCATACAGCCCTTTTCTCCTCAGGGTCCCCTGGGTTAATAACACGTGAACACAAGGCCTCTGGTGCAGCAAGTCTCTTACAGCCCCTTTCCCAAGTCCAAACTCTCATCCTCCAGAGAACCAGCGGCCCACAGGGCACCAGAAGGCCTTAGGACACATAAGCCATGAGCACTGGCTACTACTGTTCAAGACTCCATGCTGCAGAGAAGCCAAAAGTGAGTTTCTCCTGAAAAAAAAAGAGCCCACTTTGTCTTTCCAGAGGAACCTTCTGGGTAAATAAGCAACACAAGAGCAGAGTGGGCTTGCTAGCCATGGTTATATACAGAAACCTCTCTGATGACTGAACTGCTCTGGTAAGAGCCGGCACTGGACTCACCTTTTAAGTCGGTCATTTCCACCCAGCCCAAATCCGGCAGCTCGGGAGGCTCCCCGCTGGAGAGGGTCTGGATGTCGGCGGGGAAGAGCAGCTCGCTCCTGTAGTCTGGGCAGTGGAGGGTGGAGAGAAACACACCTGCTGTGCTACACTCGTCAAACGAGGCTGCCGTCTTCTGGAACATGGGGTCGACCTGAGCGCAGAAACAGAGGGGACCCCCAGAGTTATGGGAGGCAGCCAAAGGAAACAGGAAACCCCATTCACTGGACCCTGCTCGTGTGCAGCTGCATCTACGGGATCAGAATGTCTCTGCACATGATCAACCGACCAGGTAAAACCGCCCCCCCTGCTTCAAAAGGAGGGCTGCGTGCGCTCGGAGGGAGAAAGGCACACAGTGAGTGGTGAGAAGCTGACACCTCGCCAGCGGGCTTGCCCACAGTATTCCCGGACAGGGACCTTCTGCTGGTCTCTGCACAGTCAAGTGTGGGCTCTGTGAAGATTTTATTTATTTGGCTGTGCTGGGTCTTCATTGCTGCACGCAGGCTTCTCATTGCAGTGGTTTCTCTTGTTCTGGAGCATGGGCTCTAGGTGAGCGGGTTTCAGTGGTGGTGACTGGAGAGCTCTAGAGCACTGGCTCTGTAGTCATGGAGCACGGGCTTAGCTGCTCCGCGGCATATAGAACCTTCCCAGACTAGGGATCGAACTCACGTCCCCTGCACTGACAGGCAGACTCTCAACCCCTGGATCACAAGGGACGCCCGTCCACCGTCACTTTTTGAACATCTATCTCTAGTAGAATGCTATCACAACAAACTCAGCTGATTTATAAAAAGTTTCTGTGAGGGATTTACAGAATCCCATCAATCCTCTGAACAACAATATTTTCAAAGATGTGGAAGAAAGAACCCAAATAAGAGATCAGGCAAAGGACAGGCAGAGTCATCAGAGTTAGATGGCTGGGTGACACAGGGCAGAGGTGGTCAGAAGACCCCCAAGGCTGAGGTCAGGGTGCAGGAGGGGCATAACCATGTGTCATCAAGCCCCACAGCAGCATGGGGCCAGGCACAGGCGCACAGGCATGTTTGGCCAGAGGGCAGGAGCCGCCTCGGACTCTCCAGGAGGCCAGTGACAGGGAAGAGGCTGGGTATTGGGTTCACAGGTCTTCCTGACGGCTTAGGACAAGGCTACTCTGCAGACCGAACCCTCAATTATGAGGATGGACATGGCTCTCCGGCTCTTTACTGGCCCCCTCAACCCTGAGCCCAACCTCACCAGAACTGAGATTCTCCTCTCACTTCCTGATACGCAAGCCCCAGAACAGCACGCACGGCACCCCTGCGCTCTGCCTCCTCACCCCTCACCCAGTCAGCACAAGGCTTGGTGGGCTTTCCTGGTGGGCCCGTCTCTACCACCTACCTTGTCCTTCCCACCCTCACTGCCATTAATATAACCCCTGCCTGAGTTAACCCTTGTCTCTGCTCTCTCCTATGCCTTATCCTAAAAATACCAGAGGTGCTACTCCCATGCCCTTCCTCACAGGCTCACCATAACAATGGTTTTCCTCCTGGATCCCACACCTCCAAAGTCTTATGCAGGTAGTTACCGAAACTCAGCATTTCAAAGAGTCCACACGAAATCTGCACATCGACCCACATTAACAGCTGAAAACACTAAGATAACTTTCCTCACTTCTGCCTAGAATTAGATCACATCAGTGTGAGAACAATGGTTCTTTCATGTGAATTAGATTTGACTTACATCTTTGAGTGACTGGATGGGAAAATGAATCACTGCCGGCTATGCAGTCTGGAAAAATGAACTCTTTGAAATAAGGGTCCCAGCAGGGGAGAGAAGCAGTAAAAGCAGGCCTTGGTAGACAGCAGACTGCAGGTTGAAGTCTAGAGTCATTTCAGGAGTAAATCCTCCCTTCCAGTCCAACTTGGACACTGTCCAGCTGCTGAAGGAACCAGAACTTTCTCTGCTTCATGACCTCTGCTTGTGCTTCTGCCCAGAGTCCCCTTCCTGTCACCACCTGGCAAACACCTACCCACCCTTCATGGCCCAAGGCAAATCTCACCTCTTTCGTAAACTCTGACCTCCACCCACTCTGGTCTCCTGAGTAGGAGCCTTGGCCTTCCTCACATTGTCTGTCTGTGCGGTCCTGGCCTGAAGAACTAGAACAGAAGCAGGCTGAACCCCCCGTGGCAGCAAGAATTCTGCACACAGTAGAATCTGTCCAAACCAGATCAGCTCACACGCAAACAAGGGTTCTCAGTTGGTCCAGACCCACCCACAGAACATCTGCTTCCCCATCTTCTGCCACCATCCAGAGAATGTGGGTTCAACAAGCTGGAAGTTCTGTTGAAACTTTAAATTTTAGGTTTGTGTGCATCCCCTCCTCCTTCTTTATCTTCCATTCTTTCAGTTATTACAAGTTTACTGGAGGTTACAGAGCAAAAAAGGCTTTCCGACGTGGGGGAATCTCGGTGTCTCTTCAACACCCTGTTGATTCACTTGCATAAACAGACCACAGCCCGATAGCCGCAGGCTTGCAGGGAGCGGCACTGCTCGCTCTTGTGCTCTCTCTAGGACAATGGAGAGGCCAGTGTAAGCGTCCTCAGGCTCCCCAGAATTGGGTTTACCTGGGAAGAAAGAAGATGGCCGGAAAAGAGAACGTCCAGCCACGCCGTTGGACATTCCGTGTAGCACCAAAGCACGCGCACGAATGGTGGTGAGGGACTTCCCTGGCGGCCAGTGGCTAAGACCCACTGCCAACACCGGGGCACCAGTTCCATCCCTTGTCCTGGCGGTCAGTGGCTAAGACCCACTGCCAACACCGGGACACCAGTTCCATCCCTGGTCCAGGAAGATCTCAGGGAGACCCAAGTGTTGACTGGCCATCAGACTACATTTCCCTAGTCCCTCCACTCAACACCCTCCTGGACGAGTCTCTCCTACCTAATTCTCTCCTCAAATCTCCAACACGTTCCTCCTCTACACTCGCTGTCGGTCGAAGACCTGGCTTACTTCACTGATGGGGCAGGAGTGGGTGGAAGGGGAGACACAGCCAGAAGAGGATATCCAGAATGTGCCCACGTGCACACACTCAAGCCCCATTGCTCATCAGCCACTGTGCTCCTCCGCCAAGCCCCATCCAAGCTGTCCACTCCTTGACCTCTTCACACACTCAAACACCACCCTAACATTTATCCTCCCTTTTCTGCATCATCAATAATTCTTTCTCCACTAGATGGGTGCCATCAACAAGTAAACACGCTGCTAATTCTCCCATTTTTTTAAAAAGGGTATTTTTCGCAGAATAAGAACACAGAATTATAAAATTCGTATGGAAACACAAAAGACCCCAAATAGCCAAAACAATCCTGAGAAAGAACGGAATTCATGCTCCCAGAGTATACTACAAAACTACAAAAATCAAAACACTATGGTATTGGCACAAAAAACAGACCCATGGGGACTTCACAGGTATGCCAGTGGTTAAGAATCTGCCTGCCAATGCAGGGCACATGGGTTCAATCCCTGATCTGGGAAGATTCCACATGCCATGGGGCTACTGAGCCTGCATGCCGCAACTACTGGAGCCAACGGGCCCCGGAGCCCACATCCAGCAGCAGGCTGCAATGGGAAGCCCACGTGCTGCAACTCTCGCCACAACCAGAGAAAGCCCATGTCCAGCAGCAGGCTGCAATGGGAAGCCCACCACTGCAACTGGAGTAGCTGCCTCTCGCCACAGCTAGACAAAGCCCACGCTCAGCCTTCTGACCCACTGCAAAGACCCACTGCAGCCGAAAGTAAAATAAAATTTAAAAAGAAAAAGACAAGACACAGAGATCAATGGAACATGATAAAAAGCCCAGAAATGAACACATGCACTTATGGTCTATTAATCTATGACAAAGGGAGCAAGAATAAACAATGAGGAGAAGGCAGTGTCTTTAATAAGTGGTGCTGGGAAAACTGGACAGCTACATACAAAAGAATGAAGTCAGAACACTCTCTAACACTTACACAAAGATAAACAAAATGGACTGAAGACCTAAATGTAAGACTGGAAACCACGAAACTCCTAGAAGAAAACAGAGGCAGACACTCTTTCATATAAATCATAACATTATTTTTTGGATCTGTCTCCTAAGACAAAGGAAACAAAAGCAAAAATAAACAAATGAGACCCAGTTAAACTTAAAAGCTTTGCACAGCAAAGGAAACCACTGACAAAATGAAGACACAGTCTACTGAATGGGAGGAAATAATTGCAAGTGATATGACTGATAAGGGGTTAAAATCCAAAATATATAAATAGCTCATACAATTAAGTAATCAGAAAAACAAAACTTTATCAAAACTGTGCAGAAGATGTAAACAGACATTTTCCCAGAGAAGACATACAGATGCCAGACAGACACATGAAAAGATGTGCAACACTGCCAACCATCGGAGAAACGGAAACCAGAACAACGAAGTACCACCTCACACCTGTCAGAATCGCTACCGTTAAAAAGACCACAAATAACAAATACTTTGTGGAGAAAAGGAAACCCTTGTATATGGTTGGTGAGACTGTATGTAGGGAAATTAGCAGCCACTATGGAGAACAGTATAGAGGTTCCTCATTAAACTAAAAACAGGACTACCATATAATCCAGTAATTCCACTCCTGGGTATAACATCTGAAGAAAATGAAAACACTGACTTCAAAAGGTATATAGTACATGCATCTCAATGTTCATCGTGGCATTATTTACAATAGTTATTTACTTTAATTATTTTACAATAATTAATTTACAATAATTATTTACTTAAGTATCCATCAACAGATGAATGGATAAAGAAGATGCTGTGTATGTGTGTGTGTGTATATACACATTTACTTACACACACACACACACACACACAATGGAATACTACTCAGCCATTAAAAAAAAAAAAGATGATTTGCCATTTGCAACAACATGGCTGGACCTGGAGGTTATTACGCTTAGTGAAATAAGCCAGTCATAGACAAATACTATATGTTATCACTTATATATGAAATCTAGAAAATAAAACAAAGCATGTATACAACAAAATAGAAACAGACTCAAAGACATAGTGAACAAACTAGTGTTTACCAGTGGAGAGGAGGGAGGGACGTGAGAGGTGGAGGACTAAGAGGTTTAAACTACTGTGTACGAAATAAATAAGCTCTAAGAACATAATGCCCAGCACAAGGAATACAGCCAATATTTTACAGTAACTTTAGAGTATAACCTATGAAAATTTTGAATCACTATATTGTACACTCAAAACTAATATAACATTGTAAATAAATTATACCTGAAAGACAGTTTTTAAAAATAAAAAAAAGAATATATTCTGCAAATATTCCCATGTCAATAAATACTACATCATTGTTTAGGAACGAAAACAAAAAAACCCCACGCAAACTCTGGACCTTACTTTCCCTGCATTTGCCATTCTACTACTCTGCCCCAATTTACAGCAAAACTCTTCCTCTCTCCCCACTTGTTTTCCTCTCCCAATTTTTTACGAAAAAATTTTCAAACCTACAAGGATGTTGAAGTAGTCATAAGAATCTCTGTTTACCTTTCACCTAAATTTCCCAACAGGTGACATTTTTCATGTTTGCTTTCTCCCTGTCCCCCGACCAACAGAATCTTCTTGAAAGTGGGTATTACAAGACTCTGGCTCTCTGCCAGTTATTAAGCTATTGCCACTCAGCTCCAAGCCTACCATCTATGCTCTGCCCTGTGATGCTGGGTCACAGGCCACATCTCAGTTGTGTCAGCAGCTCCCTACTGGGCTCCACCAAAAGGAGGCACTAGAGGGAGCTGGTAGGGCTGGAAGGAGAAGGGACCGCTTCTTTCCACAGGACTCTGGTTCCTGGGAGTGTCAGGCAGCAGTGACGCCCCGCCCCAGCAGCAGCAGGCCCACCTGCGGCAGCAGCCGAACTTCACTCGCGCTTCGAACTTCACTCGCGCTTCGTACTGACGCTCACAGAACCAACCTTATCCAGAGCCAGGAAGAGACACCAGCACCAGCAGGGACGCCCTCCTCAGAGGTCTGGGTCCTGAGCCCCAGGCCCCTCCTTCAAACTCAGCCAGGGGGCACCCCTTCCTTGGAGGCCTGGGCTGCACCTCCCCAGGGCCCCTTCTCCAAGCTCACCAAGGCCTAAGGCCGCCATATTTGACACAGTTGACCATTTCCCCCCTCCCTGAAACTCTCATTTCAACACCACATTCTCCTAGTTTTCCCCCAGCCACTGGACGTTTCTTAGTCAGCTTTCTGAACTCTTAAGATAGGGGTACCCCAGGGCCCTAGTCCTTTTTCCATGTACACTTGTTCTCTTGGAGATCAATTCCACTCTCGTGACATTAATCACCATTTGCTAATGTTATGCAGATAAGAGAAATAACTGAGCCCATTGTTGGTGGGAGAGTAAATTGATACAACCATTTCTAAGGGCAACAGAAATTCCATGTCTCAGAATTTTTTTTTTTACAAATATACTCCCACAAGAATGCAAATATGTACAAGAATGTTCACTGAAATTGTTTTCATTAACAAAATTGTTTTTAAATTTGTAGAAATATCTGTTTGCTTTAAATTAACTGCTAATTTATAAAGAAGCCTCCGGAATCATTCCTGTAAGCAGATTCCTTGGATTTGCTAAATCATGTAAGGTTGTTTACAGCAAGGACTCTGGAGGCAGGCCACTTAGCTTCATGCACCTCAATTAGCTCCTCATAAACTGGAGCAAGGGTGCTGTGAGGACTGAACGGGCTGTCACAGGCCTAGGCAGCAAGATGTGCCCGCAGACACACCGCAAATGTACTCAATCATTCTGAAAACGGGGGAAAACAGGGACCGGCCCTCTTCAGTCTTCACTGAAAAGCTGAAGGATGACAATGCAGAGAGACCAGCTGAATGTTTTACTACCCTGAGGCCCGAACAAGCACATACCAGCACTTCCACCTCTGAGGTTCTGAATTAGTCAGAGACCACACTGGGCACACAGTTCCTCACCTCGCACTTTCGATCAGCGCTGGAAACATTGAGGTTGTTTACATTCTGCTCGATGGTTTTGCACGAGTGCTTCTTCCTTGGCTTTGGGGCCTTCTTGGCTGTTCCTGTTTCAGTTGCACTTCCATCTGTGAGAAGGAGTAAGACTGTGCACTGTAGGGGCTGCTTTGGAGCATGTGACTGAATCTATCAACACAAGCTCTTCAAACTCTAAAGAGTGATCATCACTGCAACACACACCATCCCCTCAAAGCAGCAGGCACATCTAATCCTCAGGGGAGGGAGAAACCAAGCTACTAAATTAAGTATCTGGCTTCTGATACAAGTCAATTTCCAAAGACACATCCCCCCAAATCAGAAGCCCCCTAGTTGGTGATGTTTACTCAATCTTGTCTAAATAAAATTCAAAAGCTTTTATAAGGCCCTTCTCTTTTCCAAAACAAACAAGCAAATCTAGTGTTTGATTATCTTCTGAAATACAATTCTGAAAAAAGTCCATGTCTTCAATAAAATGGGAACTATTTCCTGTGACTTCATTCCAGCATGTTACCTGAACAACTACCTGCTATGTCCTTTGAAAAGCCCCTTATATTCAGATCCCAGCCCGTATACCTGCACCATGGTCCTCTGCTTCTTCCGGAGGTGGCGCGTCCTTGCCCAGCCCCCCTAGGACTTTGTATACGTCGGCATGCACGGCATCTACCCGCACAGCATAGATCTTGGTGCTGGCATCCAAAGTGCCGGCAGCTACCTGGTCAAACAAGCAGAGGGGTACGCGTGCGGATCAGAGAAAGGAGCAGCTGAACAGACAAAACACAGCAATCTGCATCAAATATTTACTTGCCCTTAAGAAAAAAATGACAAAGATCCCCCTAAAACTGATAGGGAATAAACAGAACATAATGGAAAGATATCAGCTCTTCATCAGTTTAGGAAAGAAAGTAAAGTAGGTAATAAAGTGTCCTAAACAAGGAAGCCTCGCGTGTATTTGTAGAATCCAATTATTGTGCTGTGTTAAATATTAGTCATCATCAGCATTCACTCAGATGCAAGAGTAGGTGGACATCCTTCTTACTTTAAAGTTGGTCGGTTCGGCATCTTTCTGTTTAAGAATCTCTGACATAAAATCAATCAAGTGCAGGCCGAAAGCATTCTTGGTGGTGATTTTCTGAAAACAGAAAATTGCAGAAAGGCCTGTCATTTAGAGCCTAGGCTCATGTAAACAACGCTGCCTTGACAAGGGGAAGCTAAGTTTGCAACAGGAATAGCCCACATCTCAACACAGACATCGAACCCCACCCACACCTGGTGCTGCAGCCAAGTCCCTGTGTGCACTTCTTCCTTCTCGAGGTCTGCAGTGACGGCACAACTCCCGAGTGTCCCTGTGCGCACGCCCTGTTCTAGGTGCTGACAGAGGGGCTCAGTGCCCCTCAGAGCATCTCTGAGGCAGGGATAGCTCACTCTCATTTCACAGAGCAGGACCCTGGGGCACAACGGCTGGGTGCCTTGCCAAGGCCACGCAGTGTGTAAGTGGCCGAGACAGAATTTCAACTCAGGCCAATTCTAGGACTCACAACGAGTCCACAAGCCTGGGATCTATCTACTGTTTAGCTCCAGAACTACACTACTAACTCTAGTATGCTGCCTCTCTAGTCACACTAGAGGGGTCAGGCAACTTGTCACAGGGGTGGCCATGGTCTCTAAGAAACAGTAAAACCACACTGAAAACACCAGCATGGAAGAGTCACTGAAAGTGTAAGTGCACCATCACCGACCATGCACTCTCTACAGAACCAAGGCTAGACCTCCTCTCCGACCAGGCTGCGAAATCTTTACTGATTAATCCAGCAGACACTCACATTTTCAGTAGACAGTTTGATACAGGTGGAGTAATGTTCAGTAATCTGTGTGTTTGTAAACTTGGGCATTGTCGCTGAAATTTCAACATTCCTAAAGGAAAAACAAATGAAATGGGCGCTGTTGAGAATCCAGACCTAGAAACCATGAGGTACTGTGGTGATGCAAACCCGCATGACCCATGATGCGGTGGCTGCCACAACGAGGCGGCCCAGTGCCCACTCACCTGCCGGAGGGGGAGGCCAGCAAACGTGGGGAGTCTGTGCTGAACTGCAGGTCAAAGACCCTGGAGCGCCTCCGCTGCAGCTTCTCCTTCTCATCATCATTCTGAGGGAAGTCTTCAAGGACTGGGGTGCCAGGAGTGTTGAGAGGGGCCTTCCGGGGCAGGGCCGTGGGGAACGCCCACTCTGCAGGTGAGGCAGTGCTGTGGTGGCGTCCACGGGGCCCTGAAGGAGAGTTCTTCATTGTGGCTAAGGGTGAGGGAACGAAACACTGGCTCAGGAAACCTTCAGCAGGACACTCCCCATGTCTAAAGGGGGGCCGCAGCCTGTTGCAGGGCGGACACTCACTGAGCATCTCCCACCAAGATCTTTCCCAATTCTAATATTCTGTGGTACAACCTCTATGGGCTTCAGGTGGTGCAGTGGTAAAGAATCTGCCTGTCAGTGCAGGAGACGTGGGTTCAATCCCTGAGCTGGGAAGAACCCTGGAGAAGGAAATGGTAAGCCACTCCAGTCTTCTTACTTGGGAAATCCCATGGACAGAGGAGCCTGGCGGGCTACAGCCCATGGAGTCTCAAAGAGTCAGACACTACTTAACACACACACACACACACACACACACAACCTCTATAGTTCAAGTTACTTGGCGAGTGAGGGGTTTCTGATGCTTCCTGCCAGTCTGGACAAATACCCACTGTGCAGTTACTGTGAACCTAAAGCACCATATGGGATATAAAGGTGGTTAAGAAAAAGTCACTGCCTCTGAGAAGCCCACAAACTAGCAAACAACAGACATGTTCAACCATAATGCCAGGCAAGATAGAGAAGACGAGATGCTGAGATAAGGGTGAGGTACGGGCTATCGTGTCAGACAGACTGGGTTCTAATCCCAGCAGGGAGACAGAAAAAACAATACAAATATGTAAAATAGAGTCACCCAAAGATTACTTACTAACTGCAGAGGGAAAAATGTCTCTTTTCTCTGGGCATGTAGGATCTTAGTTCCCTGACCAGGGACTGAACTTGTGCCCCCTGCAATGAAGTATGCATGTGACAGGGAAGAAAAGTAAATGTGGCAAAGTGTTAACAACTGTTGGGTTTAGGTTGTGAGTGTGAGACTCTACTGTCTTACTCTTTCCATGTCCCTGGTGTGTTTGAACATTTTCATAACAGGAAGTTAGAAAATGGATGGCATGTTAGATGGAGATACAAGCTCTGGAGAAAAGTAAAGCATGGAAAGGGAACAGGACTGGGGAATGGAGGTGGGAGGTCATTTTTAATACAGTGGTCAAGAAATGTTTCAGCGAGAACATCACATCAGAATCAAGACCATGTGGATGTCTGTGGGAGGTCACGTGGAAGCCGGGGGAACAGCGAGTACAGAGGCAGGTACATGCCTGGCACACCCGGGGGCCAGTGTGGTGCAAGAGGGATGTGGGGGAAGTGAGAGAGGTCACAGGGTGTCAGATTTGTGAGGCCTGGTGGCTCAGGAGCACCCAACAGAGTAAGGCTGGGACGACGGGTAGGGGTGTATGAGCCCTACTTATGGGCCACTGTAAAGGCTTGGGCCTTCATGAGAAGGGAAGTGATCGAACATGCTTAGAAAAGGCATAAAGTGATCTAACTTATGCTTCGTGAAGACCCTATGGCTGTTCTGTTGAAAACAGACTGAAAGGACGAGCAGGAAGACCAATTAGCAGGGAACTACCAACAGCCAGGGGGCTCCCCTGCTGGCCCAGTGGCAAAGGGCCCAAGAGGAGCTCCCCCACGTCCAAGGTCAGGGGTGGCGGCCGAGAGGAGCTCCCCTACATCCAAGGTCAGGGGCGGCGGCCGAGAGGAGCTCCCCCACGTCCGAGGTCAGCGGTGGCGGCCGAGAGGAGCTCCCCCATGTCCGAGGTCAGGGGTGGCGGCCAAGAGGAGCTCCCCCATATCCAAGGTCGGGGATGGTGGCCAAGAGGAGCTACCCCACATCCAAGGTAAGGAGCAGCAGCTGTGCTTTGCTGGAGCAGCCATGAAGAGATACCCAACGTCCAAGGTAAGAGAAACCCCAGTAAGATGGCAGGTGCTGAGAGAGGGCATCAGAGGGCAGACAGACTGAAACCACAATTACAGAAAAGTAGCCAATCTGATGACTCGGACCACAGCCTTGTCTCACTCAGTGAAATGAAGCCATGCCGTGTGGGGCCACCCAAGACGGGTGGGTCATGGTGGAGAGGTCTGACAGAATGTGGTTCACTGGAGAAGGGAATGGCAAACCACTTCAGTATTCTTGCCTTGAGTTCAAAACCCCATGAACAGTATGAAAAGGCGAAAAATAGGACACTGAAAGAGAACTCCCCAGGTCAGTAGGTGCCCAATATGCTACTGGAGATCAGTGGAGAAATAACTCCAGAAAGAATGAAGAGACGGAGCCAAAGCAAAAACAACACCCAGTTGTAGATGTGACTGGTGATAGAAGCAAGGTCCGACACTGTCAAGAGCAATATTGCATAGGAATCTGGAATGTTAGGTCCATGAATCAAGGCAAATTGGAAGTGGTCAAACAGGAGATAGCAAGAGTGAACGTCAACATTCTAGGAATCAGCGAATTAAGATGGACTGGAATGGGTGAATTTAACTCAGATGACCACCATATCTACTACTGTGGGCAGGAATCCCTTAGAAGAAATGGAGTGGCCATCATAGGCAACAAGAGTCCAAAATGATGCAGTCTCAAAAACGACAGAATGATCTCTGTTCGTTTCCAAGGCAAACCATTCAATATCACAGTAATCCAAGTCTATGCCCTGACCAGTAACACTGAAGAAGCTGAAGTTGAATGGTTCAATGAAGACCTACAAGACCTTTTAGAACTAACACCCAAAAAAGATGTCCTTTTCATTACAGGGGACTGGAATGCAAAAGTAGGAAGTCAAGAAACACCTGGAGAACAGGCAAATTTGGCCTTGGAGTACGGAGTGAAGCAGGGCAAAGGCTAATAGAATTTTGCCAAGAGAACGCACTGGTCATAGCAAACACCCTCTTCCAACACAAGAGAAGACTCTACACATGGACATCACCAAATGGTCAACACCGAAATCAGACTGATTATATTCTTTGCAGCCAAAGATGGAGAAGCTCTATACAGTCAGCAAAAACAAGATTGGGAGATGACTGTGGCTCAGATCGTGAACTCCTTGTTGCCAAATTCAGACTTAAATTGAAGAAAGTGGGGAAAACCATTAGACCATTCAGGTATGACCTAAATCAAATCCCTTATGAATATACAGTGGAAATGAGAAATAGATTTAAGGGACTAGATCTGATAGAGTGCCTGATGAACTACGGACGGAGGTTCGTAACATTGTACAGGAGACAGGGATCAAGACCATCCCCAAGAAAAAGAAAGGCAAAAAAGCAAAATGGCTGTCTGAGGAGGCCTTACAAATAGCTGTGAAAAGAAGAGAAGCAAAAAGCAAAGGAGAAAAGGAAAGATATACCCATTTGAATGCAGAGTTCCAAAGAATAGCAAGGAGAGATAAGAAAGCCTTCCTCAGCAGACACGAGTTTGATTCCTGGGTCGGGAAGATCCCCTGGAGAAGGAAATGGCAAGCCACTCCAGTATTCTTACCTGGGAAATCCCATGGACAGAGGAGCCTGGTGGGCTATAGTCCATGGGGCTGTAAGAGTCAGGCACAACTGAGCGACTAAACAACCACCAACCCCAGGACAACAGATGCTCGTGGCTCAGACCAGAGAGGGGATGGTGGAGGTGGTAGAAATAGAGAAAGCAAGAAAGAAAAAATAGAAAGAAAGAAAGTGTAGCTGCTCAAATGTATCCAACTCTTTGCAACCCTATAGACTGTAGCCCGCCAGGCTCCTCTGTCCATGGGATTTTCCAGGTAAGAATACCGGAGTGGGTTTCCATTTGCTTCTCCAGGGGATCTTCCGGACTCAGGAATCTAACTCAGGCCTTCCTCATTGCAGGCAGATTCTTTACCGTCTGAGCCACCAGGGAAGCCCGTGGAGGTGGTAAGCAGAGGTCAGACAAGATATAGTCTCAAAGTAGAGCCAAGATGATTTCCTGGTGGATTAAATGTAGGGCATGAGAGGAAACAGAAGAATGAAGAGTAACGACAACACTGCTCTAAACAACTGATGGAAGGGAGTTACCAGGGCCTGAGAGAGTAAGACTAGAGAAGAAGCATATCTGTGGAGAAAGGAGGCAAGGTTGGGGCTCAGTCTGGTGCCTGCTGGGCTTCAGAGGCTTACTAGTCATTCAACGGGGGTAGAGAGTCAGATACTTAAATGTAGAGTTTAGGGAAAAGTTTTGGGCTGGATATATTAATATATATGTGGATGTTGTAAGCACAGAGAGGATACTCAAAGCTACGGGGGATGAGAAGACCAAAAACAGGAGGACAGTTAGAAAAAAGCAAAAGGCTAAGTCCTAGAATACTTCACAGTTTAAAGAGAAGGGAACCACAAGGAATCAGTGAAGAGACGGGTAATGTATGACAAGTGGAGGAGAGGGTGGTGGTCTACAAGTCAGGTGAAGAGAATATTTCAGGGGAGGAAGGAGTAGTGCACTACATCAGATGCGCCTGACAGGTCAATTAAGTGAGGACGGAGAACTGACCATTAGATTTAGCAGCCTAGAAGTTACTGACAAGAGCAGCTTTCCGAGAGTGCCAGGAACAAGGAAAACCATCATCTAAAAGGACGCTGGGTGCAGCAGGGAATACAGCGTGACTGCTGGGCATCTGTAGGGTCCCTGTGAGATGAAGGGTGCAAGGCGGGTGGGGCAGAGTAGGGATTAATCAGAGTTGTGACTTTGTCACAAGCAAGTGTAAAGAGGCAAGAAGAGGGTAAGGGGTTACGGGCATTAAGAAAGAAGTGATTACACTGATTGACCACGGAATGTAAGCTATGTAGGAGGGGAACAAGGGCGTGAGAGAGGTGAGAGACAGGGAAAAGCAGAACACAGGTCTGCTGGGTCAAAGGGCTGTTGGAGTTGGGGAAGGAGGAGTAAGCTGGAGCGACAGGAGTGTTGGAGAGGCAGGGTGCACTGGGATGAGAGTGGCACAGTTCTTGAGAATGATAAGGGCTGCTGCTACTGCTGCCGCTAAGTCAGTTCAGTCGTGTCCGACTCTGTGCGACCCCACGGACGGCAGCCCACCAGGCTCCCCCGTCCCTGGGATTCTCCAGGCAAGAACACTGGAGTGGGTTGCCATTTCCTTCTCCAATGCATGAAAGTGAAAGTGAAAGTGAAGTCACCGAGTCTTGTCCGACTCTTAGTGACCCCATGGACTGCGGCCCAACAGGCTCCTCGGTCCATGGGATTTTTCAGGCAAGAGTGTTGGAGTGGGGTGCCATTGCCTTCTCCGAATGATAAGGTCTAGGGTATGATAAACCCCACTCCAGTGTTCTTGCCTGGAGAATCCCAGGGACGGGGGAGCCTGGTGGGCTGCCGTCTCTGGGGTCGCACAGAGTCAGACACGACTGAAGCGACTTAGCAGCAGCAGCAGCAAGGTATGACAACACGGTGAATGGCCACGGCCGAGGAGAGTAGATCAAGAAACGATCACTGGAAGGGAGAGCTGAAGGAACCTGGGGGCAGTTTTCAGATTTAAGAATCAGAAGACTTGGCTTCAAATTCCAGCTCCATCACTTACTAGCTGGAGAAATTTTAAGTAAATGCTCTAACGGTTTGCTTCCTCATCCTCCAAATGAGAATAAGAATGTATACCTTGGCTGGTTGAGAATTGGTAATGTGAAAAAACTCCCACAATATAGCACAGGTTAGATAAGAACACATTAGTTTCATAAAAACACATTAGTGACACACAACGAACACTAAAAGGCTGCCATGGGCTTCCCTGGTGGCTCAGTGGTAAAGAACCCGCCTGCTGATGGAGGACACAGGTGTGATCCCTGGTTCGGGAGGATCCCAGTGCCGAAGTGAAGCCCAGAGTGGCAGTGAAGCCCCTGTGCCACACCACTGAGCCCTGGCTCTAGGGCCCAGGAGCCACAGCTACTGAGCCCACGCGCCACAACAAAGAGTACCTCCTGCTCGCTGCGAACAGAGAGCCTGTGCAGCAACAAAGACCCAGCACATCCAAAAATAAAATAAATATATAAATTTAAAAGGCTGTCCAAGTAAGAGAAGGAAAAGAATGATGATTGAGGATAAAAGAGAATTAAAAATACAGCTTTATAAGTTTCCCTGATAGCGTCCCACAAGCTAAACAGTATGATTAACAGAACCTTCAGCTGAGGTCAAAACAAAAGAAAAATAAAGTAAAAATAGGAAGGATGCAATAGACATTTTTAGAGGCTAAATCAAGAGGACTTGTGACTACTTGAATGTGGGCACTGCAACCAATGTAAGGAAGGAAGTTGGACCTGAGAAGAAAAACAGATATAGAAAGCACTAAAGGAGCAATCTGTCCAAGAGGGAAACTCAAAATGGAAATTTGAGCCACACCTTATTTCTCAGAATTGTCTTTCCTCAAATTTCTCTCCTTCCCTTTAACATTATACATCCATTCTTTCAACTGATAGTTACTTTGTATATCCACTTCCTCACCTCCTACTCATTTTTCAACCCCTCTGGTGTGGCTCCCATGCCCACCACTTTATGAAAACTGTCTCGTCATCATCACCCACAACTTCCATGTTGCCAAACCCAATGGTCACTTTTCAGGCCTCATCCCACCTGAGAGAGTGCCTGCCTCTGAGATTTCAGAGGCTTCTTGGCTTCTATACCACCATGCTTTTCTGAGTTTTTCCAGCTCTTCCTTTTCTAACAAGCTTCTAAACATTGGTCCCAAGTGTTTTCTCTACAGGGTGTTCCTGATGTTCTCACCTATTTCCATGGTTTTGCCAGCTATACAATGAAAGTGAAAGTGTTGGTCGCTCAGTCGTGTAGCTTAGACTCTTTGTGACCTCAGGGACTGTAGCCCGCCAGGCTCCTCTGTCCATGGGATTCTCCAGGCAAGAATACTGGAATGGGTAGCCATTCTTTTCTCCAGGGGATCTTGCTGATCTAGGGATCTAACCTGCCTCTCCTACATTGCAGGCAGATTCTTTACCATCTAAGCCACCAACAAGCTGGGAGCTATACAGTAATGATGACCAAATTTACTTCTCAGTCCATAGGCCACTTCCCTGAGCAGTCTGTATCACTGCCCCCAGTGTCAAACTCTTATCCAAGTGATTATTGACCCTTTCACCTGACCCACTCAGGTAAGTCACTTGCTGCTGCTGCTGCTGCTAAGTCGCTTCAGTCGTGTCCGACTCTGTGCGACCCCATAGACGGCAGCCCACCAGGCTCTGCCGTTCCTGGGATTCTCCAGGCAAGAACACTGGAGTGGGTTGCCATTGCCTTCTCCATTGTGTGAAAGTAAAAATGAAAGTGAAGTCGCTCAGTCGCGTCCGACTCGTAGCGACCCCATGGGCTGCAGCCTACCAGGCTCCTCCATCCATGGGATTTTCAAGGCAAGAGTACTGGAGTGGCTTGCCATTGCCTTCTCCGGGTAAGTCACTTACCACGTCCAAAAAAAGTAACTCTCAATTTCCAAACCTGGTCACAAGACCTACAAAGCCCCTGCCTACCGGTCGGACGTCACTCGATGTTCAGTTACAATGTCATGGTCCTTGCCCGTGTAAGGCTCTTTCTTGCTTACTCTTTTTGTGTGCTTGCTTCTTCTGCCTGGAACTCGTTTTCCAGAATCTGCTTAAAGATCTCTGAGTTCCTCCCCCGACTCTGCTCTTCTCAAAGTGAGCACTCAGCCTCATCTGTAACTATTTAGTTTCCTCTCTTCCGAACTAAAACACATGCTCTAAGAGGATGGGATCTTATCTATTTTGTTATTTATTGTAATCGATCTCTACATCTGAGAGAGGGTCTGGCCCCATGGGGACACTGGGTACTTGTTGAAAGGATGTAAAAATAAATGCAAGCGTAATAACCATATAGCGGTAACCTCCATACTTCTATGGCCCTGAACAAACGTGCACTCCGGAAAATCTCTTTTTTAACGAATAGACACCACCCAAGGTGTAAGAGCCAGAGGAAAAGGCGTCTGGTATCCCGCTCACAGCCGGAAGTGCAGCCCGGGCCGACGCCGCGTCCTGATTGGCCGGACCTGCCCGCCTGCCCACCCCGCGCCGGCCCTCCTCTCCCAGTCTGCCGGCCTCTCGCTCAGCCCCGGGAAAACAAAACCAGCGACAAGGCCGAGAATAACCGCACTCCACGCTCAGGTCCGCCCGCTTCGCACCGCTTCGCACCGCGCCCTTCCCGCCTAGCCCCCGCCACACAGCCTTACCAGAGCAGGGAGGTCTCATCTTGTCCTCCGCGTCGCCAGAGCTGGTTTTAAATTGCGCGCCGAGACGCCAGGTCGCCGTAACGGCCGTGATGACGCCAACGTGGGCGGGGCCAGAGGCGCGCCTGCGCAGACCGCTTTAGTCCCCCGCGCGGAGAGTTCGCCCAGCGCGTGGAAGTGAGAAATCAGGGTTGAGGGCTCGCGGCTCGAGTCGTGAGGGTGGACCGTAGTGGATCTGTGGAGCACGCCATCCCCCCGAAATAGTATGGAGACTCCATCCTTTCAAGCGCTAGACGCGAAACTGGGTCCTAAGAACCGAGCGTGGAGCTGAGCCGGCGGCACCTCTGATTTCACGAAATTCACTAACGGAGGAGGCAGGTGACCAAGGAAACGAAGGTTGATTTTCCCATTGAGACCTGTGCTGTGAGGGCAGCAGAACACCCACTAAGGAGGCGGGAAGTGATGGACTGGATGTGGGATGGAGGTGAGAGGGAGCGGACACCGGAATGAAGAGCGTTAACAGGCGGGGGAAGAACTGATGCAAAATATTGTGTGTACTTTAATGAAGACTGTCGTTAATATATATTCTTGCGAAAAGATTCCTAGATATCTTATCCCCTGTCAAAAAAGTAAGGTTAAGATTGGAAGTGAGACAGGTGTTTTTGTGCTGCCTGTCTGTTCATTCCATCATTGCATCCAAAGAATTGTATTATGGGAGAAAAGACTGTTCCCCCAAGTGTTCCTAGAGCATCCTATAATTTCTTAACACATTGCATTTTATACAGTGCCTCTTCGCAAGGGTGCTATTGGCATTCAGGGTGAAACAGTTCTTAGCATGTGACACTCTTGCCCTCTCTGTAGGACTGTTCAGTGTCCCTGACACTGAATGCCCTTCAGTCATTTTGGTAACCAAAAAAAGTACTACCCGTTGAAAACGACTTTTTAGGCCGATTTACCTTTTGCACAAACTTGTGCTCCCAGTGACCACCTTCAAATCTTTCGTATAAGGCAGTGTTCGATAGAACAAAGAAAACAAGTTTACCCAGGAACCCAAATCAGCACCCAGGAGCCATCCTGGACACCTCCCTCTCCCTCACTCTATCTGCTCAATCCATTGCTGGACTCTCTTTAGTTGCTAAAAGTCTCTTCAAAACTACATCTCTTTCCATCCGTGTTTCCTTCCTGCTGGCCCACAGCAGCCACAAACCTGCTCAGACCCCCTTCTCCTGGGGCCCAGGGTGGTGTTTCCTAAGTTCAGGATCCTTTTCTTCTTCATCTTCACCCAGTTAACTCCCATCATGTTTCAGCTCACGTCCTCAGGGAGGCCTTCCCTGATACACTCAAGTGTCCTTACCGGAGGCATCAGTAGAACTTGTCACCCTTGTGGATTTTGTTTTCGTGTTTTCCTTCGGCTGCACGGTGCCATGTGCCATGCAGGATCTTAGTTCCCTGACCAGGGATGGAACCCCGTGCCCCCTGCAGTGAAGGCACGGATTCTTATTCACTGGACTTCCGGGAAGTCCCTACCTTTGTTAATTTTACATCTGCTGGGGTGACTCTTTTGTATCTGTCTCCTCCATAGACTGTCATCTCCATGAGGTCAAAGCATACCTTTGTTCACCATTGTTTTCCCAGAGCTTGGTGCTAGCCCTGGACACAGCAAGTGCTTAAATACATATTGAATGAGCAAAGTTGGAAGACAAGTTTAAATCCTGGGGTGGGCATCTTAACCTCTGGGCTACATGTTCTTCCCCATTTATAAAGCAGTGATGCTCATACCCCCCTTTCACTAGGCTTTATGAGGAATTAGATAAAAGATCCTGTGAGCACATGGACTCAGGTTACACTAGGGTCCCAGCTATCGTTCTCTATGTGCATTTGTGACAGGAAGTGGGAATGAGTGTGATTCTCTGGATTCCGTGCATGCACATCTAAGAGCAGGGGGGTTGGGAGGTTGGCAGGTGGCACTGAACCTAGAGCCTCTGAAGAACTGGCTTGGAATGTGTGGCAGGAAGGCTCCTAGCAGACCCATAAAGCTGTTCGCTGGTTATAATGCAGCCTCCTAAGCAGACTGCGTGGGGCTCCACTTGCAGGGAGGCAATGCCAACTCCACCCCCTGCATCTCTGAGCCAGGCCCGCCTGCTGCAGACAGGTCTTGCACCTCCCGTTGTGAATGCCTTCTTTGTTTGGGGGCATTAGGACTACAGCGGGTGCCAAGAGATGGATTCATCAGTGGTGTGCAAAACTCAGCTCTGCTGTCTCCAAGAGTGAAAGTCCCGGGGCCCCTCCCCCACCCCTCATGGCCAGAGCCGGGCTGGAGCCAGTTCCCCTTTCCTATTTTTCACTCCTCACCCAGATTCTGCTTCCTCAAACCGAATGCCAAACAGCCTTAGTTTAGGTGAGGAATAATAGTGTTGTCAGTTGGCTACCTGTACAAGCAATCTTTCAGCTTAAATTTGCCCAGATCTTCCAGCCTGCAGCTGGCTCATATCATAATGTACATAATGTACTTCCTGATATAAACCAAGTCACTGGGGTTCAACACGTAGCTGAAGTGGCTCTGAGCAAATGCCTTTTTCTATGTGGAATGAAATTCCTGACCTAAAGACTGAACGAAGAACCAACAATTTCTATTTTCCAGAATTCCCAGACAATAATATACCACCTTTTATCTTAAAATTAGTATAGTGCTTTTTGCTTTTCAAAACTCTGTAAACCCTACATCTTGATTTATTCCCAAGACTATGCTGGAAGGTGGTAGGATGGGTACTTTCTTTAGCCTCTGCCACTTACGAGCTATGTTACTGGGAGAAGTTGTATCCTCTTAAAAAAAAAATGTACTTGGCTGTGGCACTTGGGTTCTTCGTTGTGGCATGCACGATCTTTAGTTGTGGCACGTGAACTCTTAGGCACAGCACGTGGGATCTAGTTCCCTGACAAGGGATCGAACCTAGGCCCCCTGCATTGAAAGCATTGGGTCTTAACCACTGGACCACCAGGAAAGTCCCTGTGTATTCCTTCTGAGTCTCAGCTTCCTCCTAGGTAAGACGGGGGGTTACAGCACCCACTTCACGGGGTTATAGTGTGAGGATTAAATGAATTACCAGATGTGTCTGGGCCATTGGCAATGCTCAATGAACACTAAGTATTCCCATTATTATAACTGCTGTTGTATCCTGGGTACTAGCCAGATATTGTTTGAGAATAAAACGTAGCTTCCTAAATATCTGGAAGTTTCCCCTTTTATTGTAGAAATATTCCCAGAGCACAACAGCTCTGCTCTTCTCATTACTACTTGTTTTTCCTATACTCTTTCTTACACACTCTGCCGCACCCAAGCTTTGCTGACTATTCCCTTTGTATTCTTCTGCCCACTCGTAACTTCACATTTTCTTCCTTGTCTCCTCCTAGACTAGAAACCACCCAGTCCTAGATCCACCTTCTTTCTACCTGACAGACATAAGCCTTATGGAGTTTATATATATTGCTTGTAGACATTAAGACCTTTCAGTGTGGCTGAATATTTTGGTGTGGGCATCCTGAAAGTATATAACTTGGGTGTTCCTTAAGATTCTGAATTATTTTTTCCTGGCTACTGGCCACGCTGATGGGAAACCACAGGGCAGACTGGCTCAACATACACTGAGAAAGACCAGGAGGCCCTGGATGAAAGAAACAGGCTGATCTGCTGTGTGCTACTGCACCAGATTCCAGTTGATACAGAAAATAGTCTCCTTTATTGATTTGGAAGTAAAACATCAGCAAATTACTTTCTAAACAAAAGCGTATAGATGTTTTTGAAAACACCAGAATCCCACCAGCAGAGAACCAGCATCACTGCATCTGAACTTGAAAGCAGCACGTGGCCGATACCTACAGACAACGTCAGAACCTAGCAGCTATTGTGCAGCAGTGGGGGCCCTAAATATTGGCTGGCATCAGCATCTGGGACCCTTGTCATTTATTTCTGTGGAAGGGAGGGTGTGGATTCTATAACCAAAGCCTCTGTGGCCAGCATCTAACCCTCCCAGAGCTCCCCCCACCCAAGGTCAGGGTAAACGTGGGGCCCGGTTCTGGCAGTGCTGGCGTGCTGGCTAGGAATAGCACTGGTATTTCCAAAACAACCACACCCACAGCTAGAGTCTCACATTTCTTAATGCTCCTCCCCAGGATACCCAGGGTTTTGAAAGACGGGGAAATATACCAATCACATCTCCGGAATCATGGCTTTGTTAGAGCTGATCAGCGTCAGAGCCCCTTCCTGTCCAGCCCTGGCAATGGGCCTGGATTGCAATGACCCCACTTTGCAAACCCACAAACATAGTTCAAATAATACCTTGTCATCTTTGAAGAGAGAATACAAAGGCATTACCAGACTGAAAAGAAGCACAGCTACATGTGGTAGCTAAACCTTCTTTCCATTTAACAAATAAGTGACTCCCCTCAGAAACAGTAATTGTTCATCTCCAAGCCTCCCAAGAGACTGTCCTTAAGGGTTTTTTGATGTTTCCAGGCCCGAAGTTGGCCATCGGATGTTGGCAATGTCATTAACTTTAGAATACACATCATCTCAATTATGGGACAGGCCATTGTCGACTTAATATTTGTTTGTGAATCAATGCTAATAAGTTATTTGGGTAGCATTGGAGTTTTTTTCAGATGCATAAAACAGCTATATTATATTTCACATAACATGAAGAAAGGGCTAAATGAAGAAAATGGCAAATAAACATCTTAAAATAATGAAGGTCTGAAAACTCTGATCCTAAAATAACGAGAAGCTGCCATAACAGTATTTGGGGTAAAATGGGGTGCTACCAGCTTGGCTGTGAATTGGGCTGAGTTCAGTAAGGAAGCCAGTTTACAAGGGATGTGTGTGGAGTCATTCACACACACACAGAATAAGCTGGAATGGAGGTATTCTCTGGTTCTTTCACTTCCAGTGTTGCTACACACCCCAACTTCACAGGTCCCCTCCAGATCTCAACTCTTCAGCAGCAAGGCAATCCCATAACATCCATTTCCCTGGGCCTTCTTTGGGTCATGATGAAAGTTAAGTCAGGAGAAGAAAACTTCAAAGATCCACCCTAGATTAGCCCCTGCAGGCTGGACCCCTCCTCATAACCGCTTCATGTATACTTAAGTGTCTTAATCGATCATAACCCCCTACTGGCAAGGTGAAGGTCACATATACTGCTGATGTGTCTGAGAAATAAAACTCTTTTTGCTGCCTGAGGAATCAGAAATACCATCTCCCCCTTTTTAATGGCCTGAATACAAGTCAACGTGCCCCGGCCAGCGAGGAACAGGGCAGAGCTTTCACCTGGGCCAGAAGGTTGTGGAACTCTTCCACCGCCTGTGAATGTGCCATGGGGTTTAGCACCAGGTGTTGGAAGAGATTGACGGGCTCAGCATTCCGAAATGTCTTGGGAATCGGGATGGTCAGGGGCAGGAAGGTGTTACCGATGAGGAAGTGATGGAGAGACCTCTGCTGGAGGCCTCGGCCCAGGAACCAGAGGATGTCCTGGAGTCGCTGGGAGAGCATGTCGTGTTGCCAGTCTGTGAGGGGGAGCCGCAGTAACAGGTGCATGAGGGCTGTCTTGAAGTGGTAAGAGGTGAGGATGGGGCGGGACGCTCCCTGGGGTAAACTCTGAAGGTCCCGGAGACTCAAAATGATCTGGAGGCACTTGAGGTGACAGGTGTTCTCGGGAGCAAAACGCCCGACCAGCTTGAGGAACAGGTGCTCACAGGCTGCAAAGGACTCGGGCCAGTCCACACTGGTGACCTGTTCCTGGTCAGGGGCCTGACTCACCAGGTAGACCAAGGTGTCTTCCCGTTGCACCCCCAGGACCAGGCGGATGGAGAGGAAGCGGCCCGAGCGGTAGTCCAGCCTGAGCTTGCAGCAGGTGGTGGACAGTGGCAAGCTGAGCTTGAAGTCATACTTGTGGGCCACGAGGGCCCAGGCATTGCCCACCATGTTCCGGAACCATTGTACAGTCTTGTACACATCCAGGTGGGAGCCGGTGCAGAGCGCCGCCTTGATGGAGCTGTTAGACTTACCCACAAGGGCCGAGTGGTCCCTGTGGTGGTGCACCAGGCACAGCACGTCCCCCAGCAGCTTCTCGCGCTTGCACACGCATTCTGACTCCACCAGCACGCAGCCACAGCGGCGGCCGAGGGCCGGATCCCTCATCTCCAGCACAAACATTGTGCCCTGTGGGGGGATGATGGGCACCAGGATGTCAAACTTCTGGGTCTCATGAAGGGTTCCCCATTTCTCGAAAGCCGCCCCGATGCCCAGGCAGTCCTCCAGCTGTGGGTGAGCCTCTCGGCGGCTGAGCACCCGACAGGCCTCGATGAGGTCATCCACAAAGCTCTCCACAAACTCGCAGGTGCAGGGCAGGTCCCGGGTGACGTTCTGGACATGGTGTTTGTGGAAGGACTCCAGGGCCTCCCTGGAGGGGAAGTCAGTGAGCCAATTGTAGGAGGTGATGGGCACCACCCGGACCTCCTCCTCATCGTCGTCGCTGCTGGAATCAAAGGCTGGCTCGTGCTGCATGTTCTGTCGCAGGAGCTCAAAAATGAGAAAAATGCAAAAGAGGCCAGCATTCCACAGATTTCCTAGCATCCAGCCCAGGGGGCCCTCCTGGCCGTCCACCTGGAACGGCCACCCCCTGTCCTTCTTCCCCAGCACTAGCTGGTCACCGGAGGTGTCCCCTCTCCAGAAGTTCTCCGCCTTCTGCTTCTCCTCTGCTGCTCGCTTCCTCTCTTCAAACTCCAGCTCCAACTGGCGCATCTCCTCGCTCATCCGCTTTTCCAGCTGCCGGCTTCTGGCTAGTGTGTCCAAGTCCATCCGGTCACTGACCAGCAAGGGGTGGTGGACAACGTACATCACTGCCAAGAACAGAAGGCTTATCACAGCCATGGAGGCCCCTGCATCTGGAGAAGTAGGAGGGTGGGAGTCAGTGGTGCTCTTCAGGACGCCTCTGCTCTCCGGCGCACACTCCCCGGAGTCCCGGAACCCCAAGTCCTGGAGGCCAGCTACTCAGGAGGAACAGAAAGCTCACAGAGCTGGGGCTAGGCAGAGCAAGGGCGGTGAGCCCGGGAGGAGTCTGGGGGGGGAAAGGGGAGCAACCAGATGTGCCACCCAGTCTCAACTGCTTTCCTTCCACATGGTGTGGGTGGTGTTTAAGGTTTCCAGGATGTGGACCACAGAACTGTCTGCATTCCTGAGGAGGAGGGGGCGGGGGACCCTTGGGCCAGGGTGGCCTCACCCGACTCATCAGTCCACTGTGGGCACCAGGTGTGCCCCGCTGATCCCAGAGGCTCCCTTCCACAGGTCTGCCTGAGCAACACCTTTTCTCCTCTTGCCCCAGGTCAGCCCCAGGCCCGGCTGTAGCACCCCACTTCCTCTGTGACTTCACAATCCTCATTCGGCACACCCTGTGTCATCAGACCACTCAGCCTCTCCTCTTCCCCAGTGCCGGGTAGACCAAACCCCAGTGGGAGCCAAGGAGACACAGAGCCACCAGTCACCTCTCCAGCCCTGCCCTTGTGCTCTCTGAGATCCTTAGGGGGCTGCGGGATGCCCCATTGGTGAGCCAGGCCCAAAGGCAGGCGCAGCTACATCTCTCAGCCCAGGAAACTTCCTGAAGAACCAGAAGCCCCAGGCCTCCTAAGAGCCCACAGTGGTGGATTCCTCTGGCTCTCCACCCACCGCAGTGGCCTAAAGCTTCCTGGATCTTGAATCCACCCCACCTGTTCACAAGCTATAGGCCTTACGGAGATCATGAAGGACTACAACGTGTGGGCCCTGAAGCCAGGTGGTGGGCTCTCCTCCGTTTGGAACTTGTCCTTGCTTAGTCTCACCGCCCTCTCCAGGACCCTGTTAACATTTACAAGGTACCTGGGGTCTGGATCAAAGTCGTACACCACCACCCACACCCCTTCCCCGCCCCGGGCCGCCATTCATAACTTCCCCAAATTCCACGCCCAGAGATCTGAACTCTCATCCGTCTATTTTTTCCAAGCCAACTCACGGTTTCTCCAGGGACCCGGGGCCAGGTTACTCACAGTCGGTGTTAGCACGGATACGGTCTTAAAGAGCCCGCGCGGCCTGACGGTCCCCGCCCTCTTCCCCGCGCGGCGGGGGCGCCGGGTTCCTCGCCGAGTCCGCCCGCAGGAGTGGTCCCGCTGCCCTCTCCCGGGGAGCGCATCGTGTTCGCCCGAGTGTGTCCGATCGCCCGTGAGCCGCAGGCCTCGAGACCCCAGCGTGCCCCGGGCGGCTCCGAGGGCGCCAGCCCGACTAGGCGCTCCCGCCGTCCAGGCTCCGCCCAGCCCCGCCCAGCCCCGCCCACCCAGTGGCTGGCCGCCCAGCGACCTTGCGGCGGGAGTGGGGCCCAGGGATCCTCCTTGCCGTCGAAACCGGAGCTTTGTGTCCGCCGCCCCCGCTCCTCAGGCCCTGCGGAGGGGCTGTGGCCCCAGACTCTCTGCTGAGGGGCACTCACGTCTTGGCCGGTCAGCCTCCCTAAGGTGGCGCCAGGGGGCACTGCAGGGCCGGCTGTCAACCCCACTCAGCGGGGTTCAATGGAGAATATACTTGATGGGAATTTAGAATATGCTTACAGTAAGGATGATGGTGGCATAAGCAAGAAAGGTGGGCGGGTCTGGCATTTCCACTTGCGGCTGGCTCTGCGCAAAATGGTAGCTACCAACCTGGGTCCTTGAACTCTAATCAATAGAAATTGATGAGGCCAGATGAGAAATTTAGGCAAGGCTGTATTGGGACTTCTGCTGCAGCAGAAAAGAGAGAAAAGTAACAGGTTCCCTTACTCCTTCCATGGGGGTGGCGGCAAGCTGGTTCTTTAAATGGATGAGGGTAGGGGCAGGTCCAGGGCTCTGGGGAGAGTAGTGGCCCGGTGGTCTGCCCCATCCCCTTGGTGGCACCATGTGCAGGAATCATGCCCAGGACACTGCACTTGCTGGGGAACCTCGGAAGTGGCAGCTGGGTTGTTGGTCTTTTTGTGTCTTGCTGTTTGTAATTTGTCCCAACTGCAACATGCATGTAGTTATTTTTAGTCACTTACAGTTTCTTTGTATTCTGTTGCCAGAGGAGATGTTGATGCAAGCACTGCAGCAAGGGGTCCCAGCTCCTAGCCTGAGTCAGTACAGCACCTGAGGTTTGTTGTCAACCTCCTTAGTATGCCTCACTCGCAGCCAACACCCAGACTCGGGTGTCTTTCCACAACTCCTTTCTCTTATCAAAGTAGGTCTCATGAAAGGCCCGGACCTCACCCAAAGACTTGGCTGGAGGCCTTACTCACCACTCACTAGCCACTTGGGAATAAGTATCCTAAATCTACCAGGTAGTTCAGCTGGTGAGATGAGTGGGTGAAAGAGAACTTTACAAAGTGTCAAGACCAGATGAGCTTATGATTCGCTAAGAAATGCCAATGGAATGTGCTTTTTAGAAAGGATCTTTAGGGGCTTTCTGGGTGGTCCAGTGGTTGAGATTTTGTGCTTCCACTGCAGGGGATACAGGTTCAATACCTGGTTGGGGTTAGATCCTGTATGCTTCACAGCATGGCCAAAATTCTTTAAAAATAAAGAAAAGGATCTTTAGAGACTAAGAAGGAATCTTAGCCTTTCTGTCTTGTGTTGGCTGTCCGAGGAGAAAAGGAAGATTTCACAATCTCTCCATAATTACCAATTGAAATCCTTCTGCTGAAGGATAAATTTCACACCTCCTAGCCAGTGGTTCGGAGAAGGCAATGGCACCCCACTCCAGTACTTTTGCCTAGAAAATCCCATGGACGGAGGAGCCTGGTAGGCTGCAGTCCATGGGGTTGCGAAGAGCCGGACACAAATGAGCAACTTCACTTTCACTTTTCACTTTCACGCAGGAAAGTGAGGAAAGAGAAGGAAATGGCAACCCACTCCAGTGTTCTTGGCTGGAGAATCCCAGGGATGGGGAAGCCTGGTGGGCTGCCATCTATGGGGGTCGCACAGAGTCGGACACGACTGAAGCGACTTAGCAGCAGCAGCAGCCAGTGGTTAGGGATGCAGAATGTCCCTATGCAGAAGGGATGTCAAACAACTTGGACGGTACTTCCAAAAATACTGACTTATGGTGGAGGGGGAAAGATTCTTCTCACTGGCCATTAGTGAAGTTCCAAAGTTACTCTTTATAAACTTTCATGATGAAGAATAGACCACAGGCTCCTGCTACTAAGCATCAGTGCAATCAATCAGTGATAATGAAATTATTATTTTAAAACTGATGCCATGACAATGTCAGGGTGAAAAAAAATACATTTCAAAGTGGGCAAAACAATGGGTTTTAAAGTCATGTGTTTAAAGGTGTGTTTTCATGATCAACTAAGGGTTTTTTTTTTTATAGTTTAATGTATTTTAATAGCAAACTTACAGGAACAGCACAGAAGACAGACAATATGAAAAACATGTACTTGCACGTAGGGCAACTCAGAAAAGTATAGTGAGTGGGTGGAATCTACTGTATGATAAAAATGCTACAAACACCACTTAGTTGCAGTCAATAAGAAATTTACTTGTTTTAAAAAAATCCAAATGCTGGCATTGTCCAGAAAAATTTAACAGGTTTATTTATAATTGTTATAAAGTTGAACTGCTGAAACTTGTTCACTGAAACATTTTGACTTTCCTTAATGCTTTATGTCCCCGCATTTATATTAAAAATTCACACACAAATGAAAATGGAAAAACTGCCAATACCTGATTTCTGTCCCCTATTTTCCACTTGCAATCATATACTTAGGTACCTTGTGACCCCATGAAAAAAAAAATATCTAACGTTCAGAACTACCAATAACAGGAAGAAGATAATTTTTTTTTTTTCAAAGAATGAAATGCTTCCCATCATAGTGGATTCTTAAGCACGTTCTCCACGTATGCGGCGTGCTAGCTGGATGTCTTTTGGCATAATTGTTACACGTTTGGCATGGATAGCACACAGGTTGGTGTTTTCAAAAAGGCCAACCAGATAAGCCTCACTTGCCTCCTGCAAAGCACCAATAGCTGCACTCTGGAAGCACAGATCTGTTTTGAAGTCCTGAGCAATTTCCCGCACCAGACGCTGGAAGGGAAGTTTGCGAATCAGAAGTTCAGTGGACTTCTGATAACATCTAATTTCATGGAGTGCCACAGTACCAGGCCTGTAACGATGAGGTTTCTTCACCCCTCCAGTAGAGGGCGCACTCTTGCGAGTGGCTTTTGTAGCTGCTTGCTTCCTCGGTGCTTTACCACCGGTCGATTTTCGGGCAGTCTGCTTTGTACGAGCCATGGTATAGAGACCTCCTTACTTACCCCCCTTCTCCTTCGGCTGGAGCTCGGCGAGTAGAGGCGGCGCTGGTGTTGGAGAGCGACGGCCAGGGTTTGTTTTTAAAATGATTGTCAGGTTAGAAGACATTTGCTAATTGATGGTCTGCACAGAAATGAAGTTAGATGTTACACCAAATTAGAGACTCCAAATTAGAGACCTACTAATCCATTTAAGAGCTTCCCTGGTAGCTCAGATGGTAAAGAAGTCCCTGCCAATGCAAGACATGCATGTTTGATCCCTATTTTGGGAAGATCCCCTGGAGAAGTGAATACCAACCCACTCCAGTATTCTTGCCTGGAGAATTCCAGATTGCACATCAACAGAAAGCCCTCTAGCGGTGAACACTTCTTGGTCTGATTTCTAGTGATTTTTCTTCTTCAACATGATGAAGTTGGTCCAAACCAAGTTGTTCGGACGCCTTGTCAGTCACACTAATTGGTGACTGTACATGAATGACACAAGAATAAACTGTAGCAGCAGTCACTCATTTAAAAAATATATAGTAGCTTTCCCCAAAAATATATTTAATAAATTTATTTTCATCATTAAAAATAAATATGCAGAAAGTACCTAGATAATTTATTCGATTCTGCCTCCTAGCCCGTAAAATCTAAAACTTATTGAAAACTATTATACCGATGAGAACAGTTGCTCAAAGACTTGAAAACATTCGCAGAGAGATCAATAATTAAAAAACAAGGCAAACGATTTTGAGTGGTCTTCCCAGAATTGATGAACCTACAGGTATTATTGACACTGTTCAATTGTTGCTGTTTATTCAAGAAGCCAGAGCAGAGTTTGTAGTTACTGAAGAAGTAGACTTCATGAATATCTTCATGGACCAGCTAGAGGCAGGAATATTTCAAAGTTGAGAAAACACTAATTCAGTACAACCTGAAGTAGAATCTGCTAATATGTGTTACATCTGATGGTGGGAAAAATGTTTGTGGAACAGGAAAAGCCTTTGGTGAACAAATTTACAAAACTAGCGAACAGGTGTTTAAAGTCCATGGTTATTCATCCTATTATTCATCGACAGGTACTTTGTGGAAAATATTTGAATCCCTCATGTTTCAGTGATCAACAGTGTCAACGGTGAACTTAGTTTATTCCCATGGACTTAAAAATCATCAGTTCTGCGAATTTTCTTTAGAAATTGAAGCTGAATATACTGACTTGCCCTACCACACAGCAGTTTGCAATTTTTTCAAGATTGGAGCTGAGAGTAACATTTTCTCTCTGAAACTGTCCTCAACTACTTTGCTCAAACACTGAGTGGCTTTGGAAATTAGTTTTTGCTGCAGACTTGATATTGTTTCTTAGTGAGGTCAACCTAAAATTACAAGGCAAAATGGCATATGTGAAATTTATTCTGTGATAAAGTCATTTCAACAAACTGAATCACAAGTAATAGCAAGCTGCTCAATACACTTCCCATGCTGTCAAAAGATGAAACAAGAAGCAGGATGTCCATTCCCACATAAATCTGCAGTAGATATATTTTCTGAATTATTTCTGAACTGCAGTTCCAGCAGTTTGCCAGATACTGGTGCAACTGGAAAGAACAGTTCCATATTTCAAAATCCATTTAACTTTGTTTTTAACTTTTAATTGAGGATCTTCCAGGTAATCTCTAATGAATGATTAATCTGCAGTATAATGACATACTAAAAGTCAAATATTGAGATAAATCTAATTATATAAGAATGCTGCTGCTGCTAAGTCTCTTCAGTCGTGTTCGACTCTGTGTGACCCCATGGACAGCAGCCCACCAGGCTCCTGTGTCCATGGAATTCTCTAGGCAAGAATACTGGAGTGGGTTGCCATTTCCTTCTCCATATAAGAATAAATATGCTCAATTAAAATCATAAGTTGTGGATTAATATCAATTAACAATCTTTATCTGTATTGAAAAATATTTTCAAAGAATCACTATGTACTACACAGGGAATATAGCTAATATTTTACAATAACTGTAAATGAAATGTTACCTTTAGAACTGTGAATCACTGTGTCATACACCTGAAGCATATAATACTGTACATCAACCACACCTCAACAGAAAAAGAAGCAATATGTAATATTTCATTACAGATCAGCACTTACAGATGAAATTTGCAATCAATTTGGATGATCAGATCAGATCAGTCGCTCAGTCATGTCCAACTCTTTGCAACCCCATGAATCGCAGCACGCCAGGCCTCCCTGTCCATCACCAACTCCCGGACTTCACTGAGACTCACGTCCATCGAGTCAGTGATGCCATCTAGCCATCTCATCTTCTGTTGTCCCCTTCTCCTCTTGCCCCCAATCCCTCCCAGCATCAGAGTCTTTTCCAATGAGTCAACTCTTCGCATCAGGTGGCCAAATTTGGATGATAGGGAACACTAACTTTGAGCCCCAGCTCATTGACATGTTTTTTTTTTTTTAATTCCATTCTTCCATTCAGTTCAGTCGCTCAGTTGTGTCTGACTCTTTGCGACCCCATGGACTGCAGCACACCAGGCTTCCCTGTCCATCACCAACTCCTGGAGCTTGCTCAAACTCATGTCCATTGAGTCAGTGATGCTATCTAACTATTTCATCCTCTGTCATCCCCTTCAATCTTTCCCAGCATCAGGGTCTTTTCAAATGAGTCAGTTCTTCGCATCAGATGGCCAAAGTATTGGAGCTTCAACTTCGGCATCAGTCCTTCCAATGAATATTCAGGACTGATTTCCTTTAGGATGGACTGGTTGGATCTCCTTCCAGTCCAAGGGATTCTCAAGAGTCTTCAACACCACAGTTCAAAAGCATCAGTTCTTCGGCGCTTAGCCTTCTTCACAGTCCAACTCTCAGATCCATACATGACTACTGGAAAAACCATAGCTTTAACTAGACGGACCTTTGTTGGCAAAGTAATGTCTCTGCTTTTTAATATGCTGTCTAGGTTGGCTTTTCTTCCAAGGAGCAAGCATCTTTTAATTTCATGGCTGCAGTCACCATCTGCAGTGATTTTGGAATCCAAGAAAATCAAGTCTGTCACTGTTTCCATTGTTTCCCCATCTATTTGCCATGAAGTGATGGAACTGGATGCCATGATCTTAGTTTTTTAAATGTTGAGTTTTAAGCCAGCCTTTTCACTTTCCTCTTTCACTTTCATCAAGAGGCTCTTTAGTTCCTCTTTACTTTCTGCCATAAGGGTGATGTCATCTGCATATCTAAGGTTATTGATATTTCTCCTGGGAATCTTGATACCACCTTATGCTTCATCCAGCTCAGCATTTTGCATGATGTACTCTGCATACAAGTTAAATAAGCAGGGTGACAATATACACCCTTGACATACTGCTTTCCTGATTTGGAACCAGTGTGTTGTTCCATATCCAGTTCTAACTGTTGCTTCTTAACCTGTATACAGGTTTCTCAGGAAGCAGATAAGGTGGTCTGGAATTCCCATCTCTTGAAGAATTTTCCACAGTTTGTTGTGATCCACACAGTCAAAGGCTTTGGTGTAATCAATACAGCAGAAGTAGAGTTTTTCTGGAACTGTCTTGCTTTTTCTGTGGTCCAACAGATGTTGGCAATTTGATCTCCGATTCCTCTGCCTTTTTCTAAATCCAGCTTGAACATCTGGAAGTTCACAGTTCATGTACTGTTGAGTCCTCTCTTAGAGAATTTTAAGCTAGCATGTGAGATGAGTGCAATTGAGTGGTAATTTGAACATTCTTTGGCATTGCCCTTCTTTGGGATTGGAATGAAAACTGACTTTCCAGTCCTGTGGTCACTGCTAAGTTTTTTAAATTTGCTGGCATATTGAGTGCAGCACTTTCACAGCATCATCTTTTAGGATTTGAAATAGCTCAACTGGAATTCCATCACCTCCATTAGCTTTGTTTGTAGTTATGCTTCCTAAGGCCCGCTTGACTTCCCATTCCAGGATGTCTGGCTCTAGGTGAGTGATCACACCATCGTGGTTATGAGTCGTGAAGATCTTTTTTGTATAGTTCTTCTGTGTATTGTTGCCACCTCTTCTTAATATCTTGTGCTTCTGTTAGGTCCATACCATTCATGTTCTTTATTGTGCCCATCTTTGCATGAAATGTTCCCTTGATATCTCTAATTTTCTTGAAGAGATCTCTAGTCTTTCCCGTTCTATTGTTTTCCTCTATTTCTTTGCACTGATCACTGAAGAAGGCTTTCTTATCTCTCCTTGCTATTCTTTGGAACTCTGCATTCAAATGGGTATATCTTTCCTTTTCTCATTTGCCTTTAGCTTCTCTTCTTTTCTCAGCTATTTGTAAGGCCTCCTTGGACAACCATTTTGCCTTTTTGCATTTCTTTTTCTTGGGGATGGTCTTGATCAGTGCTTCCTGTACAATGTTACGAACCTCCGTCCATAGTTCTTCAGGTACGCTATCAGATCTAACCCCTTGAATCTATTTGTCACTTCCACTGTATAATCATGGAATAATTCTTCCATTAGTAGACCCATATTACCAAAAAAATTGCACTTGATTATTTTTATATGAACTTTGTAGAAAATTACGTGGAAAATTATTTTCTCTGATTATGTAAGCACTTACATAATATTCTCCATTTTGCCTCCTGGCTAGCAACTCTAAAACATTTACCATCTGGTCATTTACAGAAAAAGTTAACTCACTTTTGCTTTTAAGCATCAAAATATACGCATTTCCCTAGAAAATTTTCAAGTTTGTATCTTTTTGTAAAAATGGTACATGCTCATTGTAAAAATATATGGGAGGAACAGAATAAAGAAGCTACCGTCACACCCCCTGACCCAGAGACAAGTGTTAGAGATTTGGGGAGTAACTTCTAGAAGTGATTTTTGCTAATATTTCCAAAAATGTATCTTTTGGAACACCAGTTGCTCAAGATGACCCTCAAAAAAGAATGTGTATGATGTTTCTGGATAATATTTTAACAACTCATAAGGGCAAACCATGGTAATTTTGAAAAGCTTAGAAAATATAGAAAAGTTTTAAAAAATCAGTTGTTTTTTTTTTTAAAATAAGTCCTGAAACTGGTATCAGGGTTCCCAGCAGGATTTGATGGCATCCTCATGCTGAGTAATTGAGAAGAATTTAATAAAGGAAAAAAAGGGTGGGGATTTGGGGAAAGCTGCAAGGGATAACGGGGTTCCCAGGTGGCGCTAGTGGTAAAGAACCTGCCTGCCAATACAGGAAACCTAGGAGACTTGGATTCAATGCCTGGGTCGGGAAGATCCCCTGGAGGAGGGCATGGCAACACACTCAAGTATTCTTACCTGGAGAATCCCATGAACAGAAGAGCCTGGCAGGCTACAGTTCATAGGTTCGAACCCAGTCATGCACGATTAAAGTGAATTAGCATGCATGCATGCAAGGGATGGCTATTGTTCCTGAAGCCAGCCCAGCTCTGGGTACGGGTTAGGAGGGTGGGGTGATCTGTTACTAGAACTTGAGAAGAGTAGTTATTTGGAGAAAATCTGATTTTTAAAAAAATGTGGCCTTCAGTTGAGAGGATGAAACTGTGCCTCTGGGACCCCACAGGAAAAGAGCTGAGTTCTCTCAAGACTGATTTCTGACTGGCCAAAACTAGTTGGAAGCCAGTGGACAAGGGAGTCTCTGATTTAATCCTTCAGGGCCAGTTCCCCAGGGCACAGAGCAGGGAGAGAAAGGTGAGAGAGGGTGGGCAGGGGCAGACAGAGAAGATGCACGTCACTGCCAAAGGTACCCAAGTTCGTCCCAAACAAGTGCCAGTCTGTGAATTCGCACTGCAACCAGCCACCTCATACAGGCAGATGAAACCACACCCTACACCCTGTAGCTTAAGGTAGAAACAAGATAGAAACAAAATGATGCACCAAGAGCACCAAGCTTATTTTGCAGAGTACCAGCTTCCCAGGTGGCACTAATGGTAAAGAACCCACCTGCCAACTCAGGTAGATGTAAGAGACCTGGGTTTGATACCTGGGTTGGGAAGATCCCCTGGAGAAGGGCATGGCCACCCACTCCAGTATCCTTGCCTAGAGAATCCCATGGACAGAGCTGCCTGGTGGGCTACGGTCCGTAGGGTCACAAAGAGTTGGACACGACTGAAGTGACTTGGCACACAGAGAAAGCTAAGTAAACAACTTGCTGACAGCTCCTCCTGACTGAGCATCGTGCAGATGAGTTGAGGGACTAGAGTGACTGATGGTGAACTTTGGCTGCCACAGGCCAAAAATCCACCATGTGTTACATAGGAACTGCTCCCCGCAAGCTGCACATGCAATCCGTGAAGAGGCTTCAAGGACCTGCACAGAGAACTTTTTTTAAAAGATTTTTTAAAATATGGACCATTTAAAAAGTCTGTATTGAATTTATTACCTTATTGTTTCTGTTTTTTATGTTTTGGCTTTTCAGCTATGAGGCATGTGGGATCTGAGCTCCCCGACCAGGGATCCAACTGTACCCCCTGCATTGGAAGGTGAAGTCTTAACCATTGGACCACCAGGGATGTCCCCATAGAGAACTCTTGCAGTTTACATAGTAAGGTAAACCTACTTTCCACCAATCATTTGCCAGGCCCTCCCTTTATAAGTCGCCACTTTCAGAATAGACATCCCAGTCACAAGCCACGGGAGAGAAAGATCTGAACTTTGCCTCCTGTCTCCCTGCTTGCTGTTGTTCAGTCACTAAGAATGTTCAACACTTGGGACCCCATGGACTACAGAATGCCGTGCTTCCCTGTCCTTCACTATCTCCCAGAGTTAGCTGAAACTTATGTCCATTGAGTTGATGATGCTATCTAACCATCTTATCTTCTGTCACCCTCTTCTTTTGCTTTCAATATTTCCCAGCATTAGGGGCTTTCCCAGTGAGTCGGCTCTTCCCATCAGGTGTCCAAAGTATTAGAGCTTCAGCTTCAGCATCAGTCCTTCCAATGAATACTCAAGGTTGATTTCCTTTAGGATGGACTGGTTTCACTCCCTGCTTGGCTGCCCTGCAATAAAGCCTTTTTCTTTCAGCAAAAAACAAAATTGCCCAAAATGGTATTTGGGCTTTTGTGTGCAGTGAGCAACAAGCCCACTTGCTGTGTTACACAAACACGTTTGAATCCATGATTTTTTTTTTGCTGTGCTATGCGGTATGTGGGATTTTAGTTCCCTGACCAGGAATTGAACCCACAGCCCCTAGATCAGAAACACAAAGACTTAACTACTGGACCACCGAGGAAGTCCCTGAATCCATATGTTTAAGACCAGATTTGGGTTCACTGTCCTGCTGCTGCCGCCTAGTCACTTCAGTCATGTCCTGTGGTCTGCAGACTGCCAGGGTCCTCTGCCCATAGGATTCTCTAGGCAAGAATACTAGAGTGGGTTGCCATGCATGCCTCCAGGGGATCTTCCTGACCCACGGATCGAACCTGGGTCTTGTACATTGCAGGCAGATTCTTTACCGTTGAGCCACCAGGGAAGCCCACTGTGCTGCTGTTCTTCACTAAAAAGAGTCAGAATTCTTTGGAGGGTGACAGCACAATTTGTCAGGATATCCAAAAAGGTGTGGCAAGCCTAGGACATCTTGCTGATCTTTAAAGTGAGGGAGCCATCAGTAGACGGTCTCAGATGACCTTAGAGAAAGTGCCCAGAGGCCACACAAAGACTCCCACAGCTAGAGGAAACGGCAGATTATGCATGAAAAGATAACTATGATCATTGGGATAAGCTCAGCCACAGATCTGTGAAGATTTTTTAAAATGATAAAGTTTTTGTAAAAGGGTCTTGTCATGAACCCATGTATCTGAAATATGTTTACCAAAATTGCTGCTAAGTTGCTTCAGTTGTGTCTGACTCTGTGTGACCCCATAGACGACATCCCACCAGCCTCCCCTGTCCCTGAGATTCTCCAGGCAAGAACACTGGAGTGGGTTGCCATTTCCTCCTCCAATGCATGAAAGTGAAAAGTGAAAGTGAAGCCGCTCAGTCGTGTCCAACTCTTAGCGACCCCTGGACCGCAGCCTACCAAGCTCCTCTGTCCATGGGATTTTCCAGGCAAGAGTACTGGAGTGGGGTGCCATTGTCTTCTCCAAATTCACTACACAAATCTTATGCTTTGATCATCACACAATACACCTATTAAAAAGATAGAAATATACTGTATATATAAAAAGTATAATGTAAATCTATATTAACATGGAAAATAAATCATAAAATATTAAATGGGGTGGTGTGTCTTGGTTGGATGGTGCTCAAAATGAATTTTATAGATGGGAAAACAGTGGAAACAGAGACAGACTTTATTTTGGGGGGCTCCAAAATTACTGCAGATGGTGAATGCAGCCATGAAATTAAAAGACACTTGCTCCTTGGAAGAAAAGTTATGACCAACATAGACAACAGAGAGACATTACTTTACTGACAAAAGTCCGTCTAGTCAAAGCTATGGTTTTCCCAGTAGTCGTGTATGGATGTGATAGTTGGACTATAAAGAAAGCTGAGCACCAAAGAATTGATGCTTTTGAACTGTGGTGTTGGAGAAGACTCTTGAGAGTCCCTTGGACTGCAAGGAGTTCCAACCAGTCCATCCTAAAGGAGATTAGTCCTGGATGTTCATTGGAAGGACTGATGCTGAAGCTGAAACTCCAATACTTTGGCCACCTCATGGGAAGAACTGACTCATTGGAAAAGACCCTGATGCTGGGAAAGACTGAAGGCGGGAGCAGAAGGGGACGACAGAGGATGAGATGACTGGATGGCATCACCCACTGGATGGACTTGAGTTTGAGTAAACTCTGGGAGTTGGTGATGGACAGGGAGGCCTGGTGTGCTGCAGTCCATGGGGTCACAAAGAGTCGGACACGACTGAGGGACTGAACTGAACTGAAAGAAACAGGTGCTCCCACGCTGGCCTGTGTAACTCTGGGCTTTGTCCACTTGGTTCCAGAGACTCAGGAAGGGGCTTCCTCCTCCAGATCAGTGTTGGGGGCTCCATGAGCACTCTCCCTTCAGCCCTTCACCACCAACTGTGCCCCCAGTGGCTCCTGCACCCTCCCAGGAACCATCCCCCCACCTCTACACTCTCTCAGCGGAGTCTGCTTATCAGGACACTGAGGTCACCTCGGGAGAGTATAGGGGTGCACAGTGACTGGGGTGCGTGGTTGAGAGAAGCTTGCAGCCCCACCCCCCATCCTCCCCGCCCCAGGGTGTAGAGCCTGTAAATGAATGTCTGAGACAGTACTTCCCAGAGTTGCACATATGAGCAGAGCACTGTTGCAAGGGGAACATTGGCACTTTCCTGGAATTCTGGCCCACCCCAGCCCCACCCCACCCATCACCCCCAGCCCAGTATTCTTGCCTGGAGAATTCCGTGGACAGAGGTGCCTGGCGGGCTATAGTCTAAAGGGTCTCAAGAAGTCAGATAAGACTGAGTGCCTAACACTTTGCATGATCCATCCTTCCCCCATGGACGCAGATTGGTGTGGCAGGAGAAAGAGAACAGTACCAAGACTCAGAGCCCTGTCTTGCTGCCTATTGTCTGAGGCCTGAAAAGTTCTGACCCTCCCAGAGCCCCAGCTTCCTCATGTGATAAACACGATGATAAAACTCCTTTTCTCTTAAGGTTAGTGTGAGTGAAGGAGGAAACAGAACAGGCTGTATCTGGAAAGCAGGACTCCGTCTTGGGCCGGACTGTGGACTTTGAGCTCTATGCCCAGTAACTGTGGAAACGACAAACCAACTGGAAAACCAGGCCCCTGCAAGGAAGGGCCCCAGGGCTCTCTATTGCCTCAAAGAATACCCTACTTATCTGTGTAACCAAATAGAATCATACATTCTATTATGCTTATTGGGGTATGACCACAAGCCTATTGTCCACTGTTAACTACCTAAGCTTAAGGCATATGAATCACGGGTTAACTTTGATTGTATCTTTCTTTTTCCTTTGGTCAGACTAGTTTAAGGGAATTTGGGGAGGTGGGTTTGGCCACATACACTTAGGGTATATAAGGTTTTCACAAAAACTGGTCGGGGTCCTTGGCTAAGAGGAGACTCTGCTTTGGGCCCGCCGGTGTAATAAACTGCACTCCACTATCTGCATTGTCCTTCTGAGTGAGTTCGTTTCCCAGAACGCGTGGCTACAACATGAGGATTAAATAACCCCATATATTTAGAGCGCCTTGCTCAGGGAGTAGCCACCCACCCTCCTGGGTGTTGGTATCTGTCATCCATATTCACATTACAAAATACGGTACTTACAACAGAAATCTGCACCTTGCTTAGTCGTGTGTGTGTGTGTGCGTGTGTGTGTGTGTGTGTGTGTCACTGTCAGACCGTCAGACCCTGTGACTCCATGGATGGCAGCCCGCCAGGCTCCTCTGTCCGTGGAATTTTCCAGGCAATAATACTTGAGTGGGTTGCTATTTCCTTCTCCAAGGGATCTTCCTGACCCAAGGATCAGACCTGAGTCTCTTGCGTCTCCTGCATTGGCAGGTGGATACCTAGAGAAGCCCCACTAAGTTTCGGTATCACTAATGAAATTCTGGGACTCTTAAGGGCAAAGACTAAAATTAAACTTAATTCTATGCTGGTTTTACAACAGCTGTGTCTTGGAATGAATGAATGGAATAAAAGATTGACACATTCATTCATTATCCCGAGTGTTCCAGCTACGAAGAATAGGAGACTGTTTGGATAGGTATCTTTTTGTTTTTATAGGCTCTTTGGAAGTTGGGGATAATTTACAGGAAACATGCCTAAGATCCACACAGAATCCTGACCAGGATGATGTAGAAATTGAGTCGATGGCCAAGAATTAGATAAGCAAATAAACATTTATTTTTTAATTTATTTACTTGTTTATTTGGCTGCACTGGATCTTAGGTATGGCTTGTGGGGCATAGTTCCCTGACCAGGGATGAACCCAGGCCTCCTGCATTGGGAGCAAGGAGTCTTAATCACTGAATACCAGGGAGGTGTAAATATTTAAGATCCAATAAACATTTGGATCTTAAATAAAATACCAGGTTTGGGCATCAAGGAAGCTAAGGCAAAATAATCATGATACAGTAAAAACCATTTTTTCTCAACCAGAAATTTCAAAAAAATCAATTTTTCAACAACTGCAAGGTTTTCATTGAACTAACTTCTTGTTATAACAAGCTGGAAGAGCTAGCTTGCTCTGGTGACAAACAGTTTTCAAAGTTTGCTGTGCAGTCAAAGCCTGTGTGGACAGAGCTGTACGCTGCTGATGCTGCTGAACGTGGAGGGAAAGTAAAAATTCGCTGCCTTGTTTCCAGTCAGCCCGGAATGCCCTGTAAAGGAGGAGAATCATGAATAGCAGAGCTGCTACTTGTGCATAGAATGCAGCTCCTGCTTCATCAGTCTGAATGGCATCTCATCGCACATTGAACAGCAGGCTCTTTCCTCTCAGATGTAGCGCTCGTACTGCTAGGAGGACAGCAAATAGATGCTGATGATTAAATGGAGATTTCAGAAATATAAGCAGACTCTACTGATTTCAAGATGCTGAGCACACCTATTGAAATCCTACGCATAATTTCAAGAAGAGCAAACTCAGAAACCATGGTGAATGAGTCACTTCCTGCCTCTCGCCCACCCGTGTTCACATGTCAACTCATAGACGTAGTTCTTATGTGACACCGGATGTCTGCTTGTTCTTTGGTTGAAATAGTCAAATAAGTGAACCCTGGGGAGACACAGTGTGATGCAGAACGTGCCCATGCTTTAGCCTGTCGGTATTCAAGGGTTTGGCTGTGAGTGTGAAGAGAGCTCAGCTGAGGGGGTGTCATGACTCAGAAAAGAGTAGTGTTAGGCCATGTTGAGAATATTTTATTTTTTTAACACATTAAGAATAACTTTTATTTAAAAACAGAAATATTTATATGTATATATATATATATGTTGCAGCCCTTAAGGAAAAATAACAAAGTCCCTTTATTTGAAATTCAGTGTAAACAGGTATACAATTTTAAACTATAAATCCATAGTTTTTTTCTTTCTTGTTTAAGTGATGTAAAAACTTTTGTTCTGTTCAAAGGCATCTGTGTCTTGGAATTACAGTGACTTCTCAGTAATTTCTTCACTAGTCTGTTTGTTGTTTAGTTCCTAAGTTGTATCTGACTCTTTCTCGACTTCATGGACTGCAGCCTGCCAGGCTCCTCTGTCTGTGGGTTTTCCCAGGCAAGAATACTGGAGTGGGTTGCCATTTCCTTTTCCAGGAAATATTTTAAAATACTTTTTAAAGTTTTAGGTATACAAGCAAGAGATGTAATATACGTTCATTGAAGAAATCTTAGAAAATGTTGTTCAGTTGCTCAGTCATTTCTGATTCTTATTCAGTGACACTGATTCTGATTCAGTAACCCCATGGACTGCAGCACGCCAGACCTCCCTGTCCCTCACTCTGCCCTGGAGTTTGCCCAAGTTCATGTCCGTTGCATCAGTGATGCCATCCAGCCATCTCATCCTCTGATGCCCTCTTCTCCTGCCCTCCATCTTTCCCAGTATTAGGGTCTTTTCCAGTGAATTCGCATCAGGTGACCAAAATATTGGCGCTTCAGCTTCAGCATCAGTCCCTCCAATGATTATTCAGGGCTTAGAAAATACAGGTAAGCAAAAGGAAGAAAACAAAAGTCACCCACAACCCTACTACCCAAGAGAACTGCTGCCAGCATCTTGAAGTTGACGTAGGTCTGGAAGATGTTCACACAGAGGCTGATGTGTGGTTAACAGTGGGGACTGCGGGGCCCAAGCCCTACTCCTCAGTAATGAGGCATTGATTAAGCTGTTTGGCTACTTTACCTCCCAGTTTCCTTATCTGTAAAATGGAGAAAATGATACTACCTTGCTCAAAGTGTTGATATGGGTAGGTGAGTTCATATTTCTAAAGCACTTAGAACAAGTACTGGCACATGCCAGCCATATGGTAAAACAACATGCATATTACATAATTTTCTTTTTCTCTTCTATGTTTAAAACTGAAATAACAGGCAAAACTAACCTAAGGTAGAAAAAAAGTCAAAGCAGGGATTCCCCCTGGGGACAGACATTGATTAAGAAGGGTATGAGGGAAATTTCTGGTGTGATGAATAATGTTTACACCTGGGGAGGCATTTGACTTGACACAGATATATGAGTTTGTCTAAACTCTGAAAATTTTACACTTTTAAGGTTTATGTATTTCATTATATGTAAATTTTATTTTAGATGAATAAGCACTGGAAGCAAATATTGAAATATTGTTAATGATGTTCATGCTAAAGTATTTAGGGGAGAGTATACTGGTGTGGAGACTCTGATGCTGGGAGGGATTGGGGGCAGGAGGAGAAGGGGATGACAGAGGATGAGATGGCTGGGTGGCATCACCGACTTGATGGAAGTGAGTTTGAGTGAACTCCAGGAGTTGGTGATGGACAGGGAGGCCTGACGTGCTACGATTCATGGGGTCGCAAAGAGTCGGACACAACTGAGTGACTGAACTGAACTGAACTGAACTGAAATTGGTGTGGAGAAGAGGGCAGCAGAGGATGAGATGGTTGGATGACATCACTGACTCAACGGACATGAATCTGAGCAAACTCTGGGAGACAGTGAAGGACAGGGGAGCCTGGCGTGCTGCAGTCCATGGGGTTGCAAAGAGTTGGACCTGATTTAGTGACTGAACAACAACAACAACAACAATACTGGCGTGTGCAATTTACTTTGAAATGCATCGAAAAATGAGGTAGATTGATGGATGGATAGAGGGTTAATAGAGGGATAGAAATACAATAAAGCAAGTATACTAAAATGTTAATGTTAGAATTGAGGTAGTGTTCATCATAAAATTTTCAACTTTTGGTATTTTTCACAATAAAAATTTTTATAATAATATATAAAATATGGGGAAAAGTATATAATACTGTGGTACTGTTTAACTTGCTCTTTTTGCTCTAAGATGTATCATGATAGTCCTAAGTTATTAGTCTTTTCTATAAATATAATCATTATAATATCATATTCTATAGATTAATGAAATTAACTCAACCACTATTACATATTTCAATTAATTCTGAATTCATTACAAAGCAGTGAGAAGAATGCTTCGTGAATGAACTATTAATACCCTCAAAGACTTTTGAGAAAACATTTTATCCATAAAACTAGAATAAGACACCCTTAAAAAAATAAGAGTCCTGGGAAGGGAGGGATAAATTAGGAGTTTGGGATTAACAGATCCACACTAGTATATATAAAACAAATAAAAAGAACCTATTGTATAGCATCAGATCAGATCAGTCACTCAGTCATGTCCGACTCTTTGCGACCCCATGAATTGCAGCACATCATAGGGAACTATATTTGATATCTTGTAATAACCTATAAAGAATATATATATGTATATGTGTATATATATGGGGCTTCTCTGGTGGCTCAGTGATCTCGAAATATATTGATTAGAGATCATACATAAGTAGTAAATTTATAAAAAAAAGGCAAAAGAATAGCTAACATAAAATTCAGGGAAGTGGTTACTTTTGGTAGGGGGATGGTGGGAGGAACCACTGGAGCCCCTCCACAGGGTTTCTGAGGTGCTAGGGTGATGGGCACGTCATAGGTGTATGATCTCTTCTCCTGTCTCCTTGGCATGTTGGTCTCAGACAGCAGTTTGTGTTCCAAGCCTTCCTGAAGCCTGCCCCCAGCTGTGTGTCTGCCTCTGAGAAGAGCTTGGTGATCCCCGTCACACGGGCCCGATTGTGGAGGTGCTGTGCCCATGCTTGTTGGCTTGCTAAAAAGCTGGCTGGGGACTGCCCTGGCGGTCCAGTGGTTAGGACTCTGAGCTTCCACTGCAGGGCGTGTGGGTTCTATCCCTGGTCAGGGAACTGAGATGCTGCACAGAGAGGTTGAAATAATAATAATAATAAGCTGGTTGGATACACAGTTGGGAAAACTATGGTGCCTGGGGAAAAAAAAATGATTAGAACTTGGGACTGCTCCCAACCAGCGGTCTGGGCTGGGGGGGATTAATAGGCAAGAATTGGAGCTGCCGAGTTGAAACCAAAATTAGACTCTAGAGAGAAAGGTGGGCAGGAGTGCAGTGCAGGTTTTTTTTTTTTTTTTTTTGGCCATAGAAATTGCAGGGGATAGCATGGTCTGGAGTAGGAAGCCTAACGGAGGATCTGCCCAGTATAAGGAGGAGATAAGCCAGTCAAGAAGAGTCTCTCCTCCATCTGTGGCAGGAGCCAGTCCTCAAAATGGCAAGTCACCCCCCCACCTGGCTTGGGATGGATCCGTCACAGAATCAGTATTGTTGCGAATGCCAAGCCGTGCCTTGACACATGACTGCCTTTGCAGGAGTCTGCATTTACACGTAGTCATGATATTATCTCATTTTAAAATGAGCATATGGAAACCTGCAGGCCAGAATGAACTCTCAGTCCCTACAAAGCAGCCACTTGGTGAGCTGGGGCTGTACAGTCAGCCTCACAATGCATTCCGGCACAGCCATCCAACCTACAGCCATGCTGCTAGACGCACCAAATGCCGGCAACCCGTTATCTTTGTGAGTGCTAGAATGTGCGGAAGAGCCAACAGCCATTCAGAACCAGGTGCACTGAGGCATTCCCTGACAAACCAGTGATCAGGACTCAGTGTTTTCACTGCAGTGACCCAACTCCAGGATCCCACAAACAGCTCAGTATGGCGGAAAAAAAATAAAAAACCGAGTGTGCTGTGTCGAAGAGCCATCAGGTTTCATAGGGCCATTTGGGATAAGAAAAGAAGGATATGACAAAGAATGAGACAGTCTTCCTGTGTTTATGTTACAAACTGCCTCCAAATACAGCATTCCATAGATGCTTTTGAGAAACATTACTTCCTGCATGGTTCCAGGCGCCCAGCAGGCCTATGGAGTAGGTAAAACTACCCCGTTACACAGACAATGCACCTGAGGCCCAGAGTCACTAAGAACTTACCCAAGATTGCACAGCTAGTAAGGGGCGAAGTTTGGATTTGAACCCAGGCAGTCTGACACAAGACTCCATGCTTTAAAAAAAATTTTTTTTTTAAATTTATTTTTGGCTGTGCTGGTCTCTGCTGCTGTTTGTGGGCTTTCTCTAGTGGCAGTGAGCTGGGGGCTTGTCTAGTGTTAAGCACAGGCTCTAGGCACCTGGGTCTTCAGCAGTTGCAGCACACAGGCTCAGTATTTGGGGCTTGAAGGCTCTAGAGCATGGGCTCAGTAATTGTGATACATGGGGAGTTGGATGTGGGATCTTCCTGGACTAGGTATTGAACCTGCGTCCCTTGCATTGCAAGGTGGATTCTTAACCTCTGGGCCACAAGGGAAGCCCAAGACTGCATGCTTTTAATCGCTACAAGTTGCCTCTTGGTTAAAACAAGGGCATTGCCTCCTAAGGTGAAGACTCGGAAGAGAACAAATCTTTCTTAGAAACATACACCAAATGAAAGAGTTAGAAAATCAATTTTGCCTCTACATATCTAAACCATATATTTATATATAATATATGTACACATTATATATAAATGTTATGTATAATGTATATACATTATATATAAATATATTGCATATATAATGTATATTTATGTTTATATATATAAAATCTGTCTCGTTTACTGGTACAGCCCTGGAACCTAGTACAGTGACTGGCACATAGGAGACAATAAATTTTGCTAAATGAAGATGTGAATGAATGAATAAAGTGTGCATTAATGGGTGAATGGGTGTTCTAGGCTGCAGTCCATGGGGTCGCTAGGAGTTGGATACGACTGAGCGACTTCACTTTCACTTTTCACTTTCATGCACTGGAGAAGGAAATGGCAACCCACTCCAGTGTTCTTGCCTGGAGAATCCCAGGGATGGGGGAGCCTGGTGGGCTGCCGTCTATGGGGTCGCACAGAGTTGGACACGACTGAAGCAACTTAGCAGCAGCAGCAGCAGGGTGTTCTAGGCAGAGAGGGAGGTATCATTTATTGAGTCTCTTCTCCTTGTAGAAGGGAATCAATAAATAATAAATGTCCTTGGGAATCAATAAATGTCCTTGTAGGACACTGTGTTTTCTGGAGTCACTTGATTTAACCTCATTCTAACTATAAGGTGTATGTTCAATTCCAGGTCAGGACCCATTTCACCATCCAACATGCAAGTTACCAAAGGGCTTTCGGGTAACCCAGAACTCCTCTTTACCAGCCCCAAGAGTTTGGGGTTCCCTGGACACACCAATCACCTAGTTCCCTGGTGTTTCAATGTCATTTCTAGCATTCCATAATCTCTGCCCATGGTCCCTCCATCAGACACCCCTAGTCTCCTGCTCCACCTCCTGCAATAGCCTCCCAGCCGTACTCCCTATCTCCGGTCCCCCACCCTGACCCTTCCACTATCCATCCAAGTACCACCTTCCCCATAACTAGCTCTGCGAGGAAACCCCTCTAAAGAGCATCTGGAGTAACATGGCCTGGCTTTGAGGCAAGGGAGGCCAGGCAAATCAGTTATCTTCTCTGGGCCTCAGTTTCTTCCTTGGTATAATGGGGAAAAAATCAATATATTTCATAGGACTTTGTGGGAATTAAATGAGATAATGTATGCTAAAATGGTACTTTGCAAATGCTTGCCAAATGCATGATAAACAGTATGGTTTCATTTTTGCTTAATCTACATGTTGGTCCTTCTAATCAAACACCTGCTATAAAGTTCCTCCCAAACCAGAAATCTGCTCTGGCTTCCCATTGTCTGCTGTGTGTGCCTAGTTGCTCAGTCGTGTCTGACTCTGTGACTCTTTTGACTGTAGCCCACCATACTCCTTTGCTCATGGAATTTTCTGGGTAAGAATACTGGAATGGGATGCTATTTCCTACTCCAGGGGATCTTCCTGACCCAGAGATCAAACCTGCATCTCTTGCATTGGCAGGTGGGTGCTATGCCACTGAGCCACCTGGGAAGCTCCAAGCATACTGGAGAGGGTTGCCATTTCCTTCTCCAGTGGATCTTCCCAACCCAGGGATTGAATCTGCGTCTCTTATGTCTCCTGCTTTGGCAAGTGGATTCTTTACCACTATTGCCACCTGGGAAGCCCCATTGTCTCCTAGGAAAAAGAAAAATCTCTTTACAATGGCATTGTTTTTTCAAGAGATTCTAAGTTGTAACAACAACATAAGTCGCTCAGTCATGTCCGACCCCATGGACTATAGCCTGCTAGGCTCCTCTGTCCATGGGGATTCTCCAGGCAAGAATACTGGAGTGGGTAGGCTATCCCTTCTCCAGGGGATGTTCCCAACTCAGAAATCTAACCGGGGTCTCCTGCATTGCAGGGGATTCTTTACTAGCTGAGCTACCAGGGAAGCCCACCCAAATTATATCACATTGTTGTTCCATTTCTTACATTTGCCCTGCACTCAGCTGAATTCCTCAGTGGCTTAGTAGGTAAAGAATCTGCCTGCAATGCTGGAGACACAGGAGATGCCAGTTCTATCCCTGGGTCAGAAAGATCCCCTGGAGGAGGAAATGACAACCCACTCCAGTATTCTTGCCTGGGAAATCCCATGGACAAAGCCTGCCGAGCTACAGTCCACAGGGTCACAAAGAATCGGACACAACTGAGCAGGCGCCCACGCAGCTGAATCGAGCTCTTAACTCTTCTTGGGACTTGCCTCCGTCTTTCTGCCCTTGTGCAGTTGCTTTCTCTGTGTCTCCCTGAAATCTTTCCCACTCCCTGCCTCTACTGAAATCCTGGTGGGCATTTTTACCTCACCACAACAAAGCCTCACTCTGACTCCTAAATCAGAAGAGAATACTGATCGTCCAGTGCCCCCTGGTGGTACCCCTTGTACATTCTGCTTTTTATTTGCAGTCCTCAGGTTTTACTCTTCCTGTAAGACTGGTTCTCAAGGTTTCTAATTGGGTCTCATTTTTCTCTGTGTACCCATAAATGCTCATGGGGTTTAGTGCACATATACACATTTCAGAGATGACTAAATGAGGTGACAGGTCTTAAGGTGCAGACATACAGGGCCCAGGAGCCTGAGTAACCCTATGTCCGGTTTCAGGCTTAAGAAGTAGTGACTCCTGAAGGTCATCTTTGGAGAGAGGCCACACAATGTGACCCACACAAACTGAAATGAGGCCAGAGCTGAGCCCAACTTGCTAACTAATGCCCCCTCAACGGTCTGTGCCTTTCCGAGTGCTTCCAGGTCCTTCAGCGTCCTGGGAATAATTCTGTTTTTAAATGTTTTCAAAAAATCTTTGTTTTTCAAATAAATTTAAAATTTATTTTAAATTTTTTCAAAAAAACCCTTTCATTCCCTGGTCAGGGAACTAAGATCCCACATGGCACATGGTGTGGACAAAAAAAAAAAAAAAAAAAGTGCACTAATCACCACAGTTGCATTTTAGAATATTTTTATCACAACAAGAAAATGTGTTCCCATTAGCAGTTTCCCACCATCCATCCTCTCCTGCACCCCATCTGTCTCCCTCACTCTATTCCCACCTCATCGACAACCACTTGTTTATTGGGTTGGCCAAAAAGTTCGTTCAGGAGCCACTCCATGATCCAATATGCAAGTTTCCAAATGGCTGTCTTAGTTGCAGCATGTGGGATCTTTTTTTTTTTTAGTTGTGGCATTAAAAGTCTTAGTGATCCAGTTCCCTGTCCAGGGATCGAACCCGGGGCCCACTGCATCAGGAGGGCAGAGTCTTAGCCATTGGACCACCAGGGAAGGCGCTTGCCTGAATTTTAAGGATGACAACATGACACTCACCTAAAGAGACAAGGTAGCTACAAGTCACGCAGCTGCTGAGAAGCAGAGCTGTCACAGGACTTGACTGTCCCTTGGAAGGCCCAGTCAGATATATCAAAACACAGCCAGGGCTGCAAATTCCTTGCCTACGGGGGCCAGGCAGCTAACACCAAGGAGTGAGGGATTCAAGAGAAAGAAGACAGGTTCAGTGAGAGACGCATGTGCACCTACTAAGGCTGGCAGCTGCTGCATGTGGGTCCCATGTGGCTGGTATTCTGACTCTTCCCTAGATCCCAGAAATCCACATGGTGCGAACTATTGCCATTTTTAAATTAGGCACCAATACTGGAGTCAAAATATCTCCATAGGTCCAATTTTGGCCCAGCAGATGGCCATTGAGGATGAATTCCTTAAGCCTCCTTTAATTCATTTTTCAAAAGCAAACAGGCAATTCCCGTCTGGGTACAAGCTCCGCGCTGCCCTGCACACAGTGGGATGGCATCAGGAGCGGGGCAAGCTGAGCAGGTCTACGAAACTAAACGCGATAGCCGCACACTTGAGGCAAGAACTGGAAGGAGCAGAAGACAGTGAGGAGAGGCCCAGAAAAATAGCCAAGGGGGAAAAAAGTCTCATCATGGCAAATATCAACCAGGGAAATGAAGAAATGGAGCAGCCTGTGCAGAATGGAGAGGAAGGCCACCCTTTGGGAGGGGATGAAGGCCACCAGCCAGAAAGAAATCATAGACGGGGACAGGCTTGCAGACTTGCCCCTAATTCCCAGTGTGCGAGCATGCTAAGTTGCGTCCGACTCTTTGCGACCCTATGGGCCATAGCCTGCCAGGCTCCTCTGTCCATGGGATTCTCCAGGCAAGATCATTGGAGTGGGTTGCCAGGCTCTCCTCCAGGGGATCTTCCTGACCCAGGATCAAACCCATGTCCCTATGTCTCCTGAATTGGCAGGAGGGTTCTTTATCACTAGTGCCACCTGGGCAGCCTGATGGGCCATACCCAATAGGCAGGTCAACAATGGGATGGGTGGAGATGGAGATGATATGGAAGAGTTCATGGAAGAGATGAGAGAAATCAGGAGAAAACTTTGGGAGCTGCAATTCAGGAATTGTCTGCATATCCTTACGGGGATCTCTAATCAGCATGACTATCATGATGAATTTTGCCTTATGCCCTGGCTCCTGTCATTTCCATGAGATTATTACTGTGATTCCCACTGTTGTTCTCTTTTTCCTTGCATTTTCCTAATAATGCCTTTACTAATCTGTTTTCTGTGGCCCTTATGTAATTTCCATGTGTCAGGTGGGTTTTGTGTTGCCTTGGCACACAATCTAAGTTTCTCTCAACAGTAAAGTTTCACCCATTTGCATGGAAAAATATAAACTTAATAAAGCAATTTAAAAAAAAAGCAAGAAGGCTGTAACCATTCAGCTGTTCATCACCATTCCACAGAATTGTTCTTCTTCAGTCTTGAATTGTTCTTATTCAGTCTTGTTCGTGTCTGACCCTTTGTGATCCCAGTGTGCCAGGCTTCCCTATCTTTCACTATGTCCCTGAGTTTGTGCAAACTCATGTCCATTGAGTGGGTGATGCCATCCAACCATCTCATCCTGCGTAGTTAATTAACCCTTCTCCTCCTGCCCTCAATCTTTCCCAGCATCAGGGTCTTTTTTACAGACTAGAACTGGTTGACTACTGGTAGGAGGGCAGAGGTGCCTCTTGCCCCTCTCCGTGGCGGGGGGTGAGGGTGGGGGGCGCTTCATTGTTGGAAAAGAAATTAAGTGACTGTCTTCAATGAGTTGGCCCTGGCGGGCGGGCAGCTACTTTCTTCACTGATGTTCCTGGGGCCTTGGAAAGGGCCCTGCTGCGGAATGTGACAAGCATTTGGGGGCAAAGGGGAGCCGCCTGGGTGCCCAGAACGAGGGTCGCGGAAGCATGGGTTCTAGGTGGGGGTAGGTGAGGAACAGAGCTTTGTATCAATTGTTTAATACAGAGGAAAAACCGAAAGGAAGATAACACACACGCACGCACTCGCACACGCACACACACACGGTTCAGTCTCTTGCAAGGTGCGAGAGTTTCCTCAGACAGAAATCCGGCTCATTAGCCCCTCCATGCCTGCATAGCTCATAGGACTGTTACCAGAGGAAGAAGGGGTTAGAAAAGCACTTGGGACAGGATAGGGTGCTAAGCAGGCATACATTTCGCTTTAATGTGGAAAGTCTTCGGGAGCCGAAGGCCAGAGCCCAGGGGAGTACGGGCCGTGGTTCCGGAACGATCGTTCGAGGGTACCAGGATTCGCCGGTCCCAAACCGGAGATCACACGCCCGGTCTATTTCCCGACTGCACTTCCGGCGTCCGACCCGGAAGCGGAAGGGAATCCATCTCTCCCTCTTTGTCCGCTGCAGTGCGTCTCTCCTGCGTCGTTCCGGCACGGTGGTAGCGGAGATCGGCGACCGTTCGTAGCGTGTGGTCCGGGGAGCGGAGCTCTGAGACTCTTGAGCAGCCGCGGCCATGGCGGATGTAACCGCCCGTAGCCTGCAGTACGAGTACAAAGCGGTGCGTATGGGCTCGGCGGAGGGCTCTGGGAGGGGGAGTCCGATAGGGAGCTGGAGGCTGAAGAAGGGAGTTTTCAGTCTAAAGGTCTACGCGAGAACCGCGAAAGCAGAGGAGAAATCAGAACCCGGCGAAGGTGGGGGTACACGGCGATGTGAATAACCCCACTGGTGATTGGGGCTCAGTTCTTACCGGGATGGGTAGGAGCTCTATTAAGAGTGTCTGTCCCGGTCCCGTCAGCGCTCTTCCCGCCCCCTTCCATGTGTCATCCCCAACGTGCCCGACGCTTCTCCCAGGTGGGAATTATTATGAGCAGTGTTAGAAGCAGTGATTATTATATTGATTTGTTTGCCCTTTGCTCATGCGCGATTATACGATGTGCTTCTCAAGGAAAACATCTTTTTATTCCGACTAGTGATTATCGACACTTGGTCGCTCCGATTCTTCCTTTGTTGTCAGCTGGTATCCCTGTGATATAGGCGTTGAGTCCTGCTTACCTCAGAGCTTCAATAATATTGTGGTCTTTTCAGAACTCGAATCTTGTTCTCCAAGCTGATCGCTCTCTCATTGACCGGACCCGCCGGGATGAACCCACAGGAGAAGTGCTATCCCTGGTTGGGAAGCTGGAGGGTACCCGGATGGGAGATAAGGCTCAACGAACCAAACCACAGATGCAAGAGGAAAGACGAGCTAAGTGAGTATCAAAGGGAAAACATGATTTTTCTTCAGATGCAGAATCCATTTTCCCTTGGTATTTGAGCAGTGGTTTTGCTGAATTGCTTGGTGCAGGATGAGCCATCAGTGGCATTAAGACAACTCAGTGAAGGTAAAAACATAAGAATTGAAAGATTCTTTGGCCTTAACAAGTGTACCTGAAGTGGGAAACAGCTTTTAGACCCTTTTCCAGCATGTGTATCTCATCCATAGAGAGGTGTTAATTTTCTTCACGGTATTTTCAAGACTTGGTAAACTCTTGTCACAGTAACTCTTTTCTTCTATTACTAACTTTCCTCTACTTTTGTTTGCTCTTGCCTGCTTTTTCTTTTGTTGTTATAAACTACCGTTCGAGCCTGAAAGGCCGGTGTTTTGTTTTGCTTTTTAGTTGGTTTTTTACTTTGGGGAAGGGTGATATTTTTCCAGACTTTAAAGAATCATTGAACTTTATCTCACGGTTATCCTTTGAACCTGATCATCATCTGTCCCATGATGAAGTTTCAAAAATTCGTAGGTCCAGTTTTGATTAAAGCAGGTATGTTTGAGATGAGTTACATATCATTGGTCCTCCATTTTGCAAGAGTATGACTTCTTTTCCAGGAATCAATGGCAGTAGATTCCTTTGGAGCTTCAGTTGTCTTGCAGAGAAAGGAAGATGTGTCTGAGGGATGAAAACTAGTCAAGCCAATCATATAATGTTGTCATACAAAGTAGAAAGGGTTGTCTTTTTAAATGAATGGGGAGGATGTCTCATAGCATGCAGTGATCTAGTGAGAGGATGACGGGATCCCCTTGCTCTTACTGTGTTCCCACAGAGATACTCCTGCAAGTGACCAAGGCCAAATGGGCATCATTTGCTGAGGCACACATTTGTGGTTTTAAATACTACCTGTGAATCATGAAGCTGAGGAGAGGAGAGTGGGCTTGAGTCTTACATTAACAGGGAAGGTTCTGCCTGTTCAGTGTCATACTATGTGTTTGTTAGGCGAAGAAAGCGTGATGAGGACCGGCATGACATCAACAAGATGAAGGGCTATACTCTGCTCTCAGAGGGCATCGATGAAATGGTGGGCATCATCTATAAGCCCAAGACCAAGGAGACCCGGGAGACCTATGAAGTGCTGCTCAGTTTCATCCAGGCTGCCCTTGGGGACCAGGTGAGGCAGCCAGAGGGCGAAGCCACGTGTTTTTGGAGAGGGAGGAAGTCACAGCTAGGAGGCCCCAGAGGAACCTTGTTTGTGGATTTTTCCTGTGTGTGCAGAAGTGGCTGATGTTTACTTTACGTGAGGTAGCACCTCTTTTAGTCTCGTTGGCTCTGTGACTAGGTGCTATTAATACTCATTTTTTATTTTGCAGGAGAGATGTGAGGCAAAGGATACTTAAGTAACTTTCCCAAGTCATGGAAGTAGTGTTTGGCAGAGCTAGGGTATGAGCCCAGGTAGTCTGTATTCGGAATCTGTGCTCTTAAGATTGTCCGTGATTAGATTAAGGCCCTCTGTGAGTCTCTGAGAGACTCTGGTGAGGTGGTTGCTAGAGGAGGTGAGGAGAAAGAATTACCAAAAGCTCAGCAGGCCAGAGCAAGCCTGCCAAGTGCCTCTGTCATCTGGAGGAATGTGGCAGATGGCTGTGCAAGTTCTTTTTTTTTTTTTTTTAATTTTTATTTATTTTTTTGCTACATTGTATGGCTTGTGGGATCTTAGTTCCCCAGCCAGGGGTTAAACCCTTTCTCCCTGCAGTGGAAGTGTGGAGTCCCAACCACTCGACCACCAGGAAGCCCCCCTTCTTTTTTGAATGTAATCTTTTTTTGAAACAGAGGGATCTCCCTTCAATTGTGTGACCCTTGGTGGCATTTTTAAATTAACATGAGTGAAAATAATCAGAACCTGGTATGCAGGCTTTAAGAGACGTATGGCTCTCCACATCCTGTTGTCGTGTAAAGCCCATCAGTGATGTTCTTCGTCTTGATCTCTTCTTTCTAAGTTTTTTTTTTTTTTTGCCTCCAGCCACGTGATATTCTTTGTGGGGCAGCAGATGAAGTTCTCGCTGTTTTAAAGAATGAAAAGCTTCGGGACAAGGAAAGGAGAAAGGAGATTGATCTGCTGCTGGGTCAGACAGATGATACCAGATACCATGTGCTAGTAAACTTGGGCAAAAAGATCACAGACTACGGTGGAGACAAGGAGATCCAGAATATGGGTAAGGAGCTCTTGGTGTCCAGACCGTGTTACCTGGCTGCTTGTTGACCCCTCAACATGATCCAACCTCAGTTATTAAAGCAGCTGAAAGATGCCTTAAAAGTGTCCCATATCCTATTTGCTGTTTTTGGAGGAGTTATGATTGGTGGATACCAGCATCCCTAGATTCCAGCCACTATTTCTTACTCTGAGACCCTTTTATTGTATGGAACGTGGGAGAAAACTTGGCCAGCGCCTGGATGGGGGTGGTGTGCACGTGGTTGAGGAGGCAGAGCGGTTGTGTCCGAAGCTGGCAGGTTGGAGCAAGCCTCATGGTGGCAGCGCAGAAGGCCCTCTATTGTTGATCATTTGTGAGTCTTTAGATCTTAGATGTGTCCTGAGGAGAGGCCCGTCAGGCAGTTAGGGAAGAAATTAGCTCCCGAGTGCCTCATTTCACTAACTGTTCCTTGTCGTCTTTTTCTAATCCCTCACTGTTTCAGACGACAACATTGATGAGACATATGGTGTGAATGTACAGTTTGAGTCTGATGAGGAGGTAAGTGATAAACAAACCCAGACTAGTCTTTTTTAAATTGTTATGGTGAGGGGACCACTTCTAGTGTAAAGAAGCTACCTAACTTAAGCCAGGTAAGTTTTATGGTGTTGTGTGGATGTCACACTTGGGCATCAGTAGTATTTTGCTGAGAAATTGTTGTGGTTGTCTTTTGATACTGTAAAGCAAACTTGAACTTACATTAATTGTATGATAATTGACGATAAACCAAGTGGATCAGCAAGAAGAAAAAAGCACAGTGTATGTTTCACTGCGGAACACGCTGTCACGTTTTGGTGCTTTTTCACCTTGTGTTAGTTTTCTTCTTCTTAGTACTACTGCCAGTTTCAAAAGAATGCACGTTTGCCCAAAAACGCGCCTGTATTTTGTGCGTGGTTGTTTCAGTAACAGTTGCAGCAGTGACTGAGGTTTACCATCTAACTAGGATTTCTTGACTATAAATAAAAATAGGAACCAGTGGAACACTTGAAAAAAATGTGCAGAGTTGCATTTGAATTCTCAGTGGGTGCGTTTGACTCCTGATCATTAATGCTGACTTTGCAGTATCATAAACTAGGACAGGAGGAAGGGATTGCACAGGAGAGTCAGAGGAAAGAGCACTGACTTGGGAGCCAGGAGGGCTGAGTTTTGATCTTGTATCTCAGGGAGGTCATTTTGCTTCCGTGTCTCCGTCTATCAAATGAGATGATTGAAACAGAAAACTGCCAAGTCCCCTCCTGCAATAGTAGGATTTTATGATTTCAAGTAGCAACAAATTGGAAGAATGCTTTGCTGAGAGCATTTATTCAAAGAGTAAATGCTTGTTATCACGGACTTGCTTTTCACACGACCGTGTGCTCAGTACACAGTACAGTGTGAGTAAGGACAGTAGTGAGCAGGTGAAGTGTGGTCTGCACACTCCTGGTCACTGCTGCTTTCCCGTGCGTGCTTCTGTATTATCCGTCCATTAAACGTGCTCTGAAGTGAGGCTGACCCTACTTCCAATAAGCTTGGTTTCACCACAGACGCCTTTGCTGTAACCCTGGAGCGCGCTTTTAAGTGAGACGCAAAGGGGAGGTTCTTTGGGGATGCCAGGATCAGCTTCAGAAGCGCTGGGCTTGGGGCTGTTTCCACAGGAAGGTGATGAAGATGTGTACGGGGAGGTTCGTGAAGAGGCGTCTGACGACGACATGGAAGGGGATGAGGCCGTGGTGCGCTGCACCCTCTCAGCTAATGTGAGTGAAGGTTACCCTTGCCCGTTGGCGCAGTGCAGGTGAATTCTGGGTGAAGCACTTTGTCCCGTACCTTGGTCCTCTTATTATTGAGCTACCCTTTTATAGGGTGAGCTGTAATAAATGTGTAGAGTCTTGATTTTCGTTAAGATTTCAGTCACTCCCCCCCATGTAAGTGGTTTATTTATTTTAATTGGAAGATATTGCTTTACAATGTTGTATTCGTTTCTGCTACACAGTAGCGTGAATCAGCTATATGTGTACATGTGTCCCCTCCCTTGAGCCTTGCTCCCACCCCGCATCCCATCCCACCCCCTCTAGGTCGTCACAGAGCACAGAGCTGAACTCCCTGTGCTCAACAGCAACGTCCCACCAGCTGTCTGCTTTACCCGTGTATTGTATATATGTCGATGCACCCTGCTTCTGAAAGGCATGTGTTGATGAAATCTTGGGTTGGTGTGCTTCTGAATTCAATATAGCAGAGTTCCCCCCGCCCCCCATCCCGTGCTTCTCATCAGAAAGCCCTCAGAAGAGGGTAGGCTGTGAGTAGGCTGCAGAGCTTTGTTGCAGGACGGTGAGAAAGCGCTTGGGGCAGAGGGCAACAGGGTGAGCCCAGTGCATGGTTCCTTCGTAGCTTGTGGCCTCAGGGGAACTGATGAGTTCCAAGAAGAAGGATCTGCACCCTCGGGACATTGATGCCTTTTGGCTTCAGCGGCAGCTCAGTCGCTTCTACGATGATGCCATTGTGTCACAGAAGAAGGCAGATGAGGTGTTGGAGATTTTGAAGGTACGGCTCGGACTCCGTTCTCGTGTCCCCTGTAGCTTAGGAGATGGGGCAGTGTAGGAAGCGGGTGGCTGTGGCCTTAATCGTGGTGTTACCTTCTCTCTGCAGACGGCCAGCGACGACCGGGAGTGTGAGAACCAGCTGGTTCTGCTCCTCGGTTTCAACACTTTTGATTTTATCAAGGTGTTGCGGCAGCACAGGATGATGAGTGAGTAGATTGTGGACCCTTCTGTACGTGTTTCTGTGAGAGAGAGAGAGAGATGGAGGTTGTGTTGCTTTCACAGCTCACTTGGTTATTTTTCTTTCTACCCCGAGGTTGAAGGTTGTTTTTATATCTTGTCTTCCCTTTTTCCTTTTGTTATTGGCAGTTTTGTACTGCACCTTGCTGGCCAGTGCACAGAGTGAAGCTGAAAAGGAGAGGATCATGGGCAAGATGGAGGCTGACCCAGAGCTGTCCAAGTTCCTCTACCAGCTGCACGAAACGGAGAAGGAGGACCTAATCCGGGTGAGGGCTGGGTTGTTTATCTCTCCAATTGCTGAGCTAGAGTGTTTGCTTTGGAAAAGAGACACCAGTTAGAAGCTTACAGCATAAAGCCAAATTCCTATTAAAGGAGGCAGTTGAAGAAGTGAAGTGTTTCTCCAGATGCTCTCAGTGTGGTCCTCGGTACAGAGTGGAACCAGTGCCTTCATGCTGATGTTGTTGAGAGACCACTGACCTGTTGCTGTCATCACCAGCACCTGGGTCTTCCTCTTTTCACACAATAAGTCATGTCTGCTGACAGCACAGGAACACAACACATGTTTGCTGAACACAGAACCCGCACTCTGCCCCTCAGGGGTAGCCCTTGGTGCTGGGTGTTGAATGTTGACTTTTGAGACCTCTACACTATGTATAGTCCCTTGAAAATGATTTGATACTGTCATTCTGGTGGTCCCCATGGCAGGTGTCTGAACATAAAGGGCCATCTGTCTGTTTCAGGACTTGCTAGTCAGTAGCTGTGAGTCAAGTTCAGCTAAGGGACTGAAAAGGACAAGAAGCTGGGGTGGTGATGAACTGTTGCTATTGTTTCTGTCTTCCCCACCCCAGGAGGAACGGTCCCGCAGAGAGCGAGTACGTCAGTCCCGGATGGACACGGACCTGGAAACCATGGATCTGGACCAGGGCGGAGAGGTAGGGACCAGGGTCATGTCCAAGGCCGTGGAGGGTGGAACTCGTTTGCGCAGCTCGCTCACTTCCTGTGTGTTCTTGTTCTTCACATACTACCAGGCACTGGCTCCGCGGCAGGTTCTGGACTTGGAGGACCTTGTATTTACCCAGGGGAGCCACTTTATGGCCAACAAACGCTGCCAGCTTCCTGACGGGTCCTTCCGGCGCCAGCGCAAGGGCTACGAAGAGGTGCACGTGCCTGCCCTGAAGCCCAAGCCCTTCGGCTCTGAAGAAGTGAGGGGATTGCTGTTCTCAGTTTTCTGCTCACTTTGCCTCCCTTCTAGTTTGTATTTCAACCCATTCCACGTGGCCTTGTCTTATAGATTTATTCCAGAGGTGGAAGCTGCTGCTGGGTTTCCCATTTTGATTTTGAGCCCAGGGGACAGTATTGGTCTCTCTGGTCTGACTTTCAGAGGAGAGTTACACACAGAGCTTTCCAGGAAGTATAATCTTGCAAAGCCATGGCCTGCTCAGGGATGTTGCTAATATGATGCACACGGCCTTTCTTTTTTCTAGCAACTTCTTCCAGTGGAGAAGCTGCCCAAGTATGCCCAGGCTGGCTTTGAGGGCTTCAAAACCCTGAATCGGATCCAGAGTAAGCTCTACCGTGCCGCCCTGGAGACGGATGAAAATCTGCTGCTCTGCGCTCCTACAGTAAGCACTGCCCTAGCTGCCTTTTTCTTGTGGAGCGTGGTGTGTGTTTTAGGTTCCTCTCCATCCTTACTCCTTAATTCTGTATCCTTTGGCGGAAGACGTGTTAAATGGTAAGATAAAATTCCCCAGACACACTCTGTTTTGGTGATAAGCCCTTGGAAGTTGGGGCAGTGAGTATACTAGGTACCCAGGCCTTCCTGTCCCTACCCCTAGGGTGCCGGGAAGACCAACGTGGCCCTGATGTGTATGCTCCGAGAGATAGGCAAGCACATTAACATGGACGGCACCATCAACGTGGACGACTTCAAGATCATCTATATCGCCCCCATGCGGTCTCTGGTGCAGGAGATGGTGGGCAGTTTTGGAAAGGTAAGAGGGTGGAACCTCCCTCCAGAAGGTGTTGGGTGCAGCTCTCAAAGTCCTGGGGACGGCTCTGGTGCTTCTCTGCTTCTCGCCTTACGTTCTCGTTGCATTTCCAGAACATCTCATGTGGTATTTCTTTCTTCCTTCAAAGATGGAGCTTGACCCATATAGAGTGTTTATGAACACAGTCCTGGGTCTGTTTTGGGTTTTAACAAGGGTTTACTATTTTTTTAATCTCCTTTTTAGCCGTTTTCTGCAGTTGGTATCATTTGCATTATTGGAATAGTTATGAAGCACTCACATGAGTGCTTGGTAACAGGCCTGATGTTGCTCCAGGTCTGTTTTCTGTAAGCTTCCATTTCCGCGCTTGTGTGTAGAGCTCCCAGAGAATCTTTATCATTTTACTAATTTTTAGTTTTTGGCCATGCTGTGTGGCATGTGGGATTTTAGTTCCCCGACCAGGATCGAACCTAGCCCCTCCGCAATGGAACCACGGAGTCTAAACCACTGGTCCACGAGGGAAGTCCAGATTTGTCTTAGAAATAAGCGTTCGTATCACTGATCTCATACACTTGGTATTTCTCTGAAGGGCTGATGCCTGCCTCTAACACCCCGCACTCAGACTTCAGAGACTGTGGAGTCTGGCCCCCACCCCACCCCCCAGCATTCTTGCCTGACGTGCCTTTCCTTCACCCAGCGCCTGGCCACATATGGCATCACTGTTGCGGAGCTGACTGGCGACCACCAGCTGTGTAAGGAGGAGATCAGCGCCACCCAGATCATCGTCTGCACCCCCGAGAAGTGGGACATCATTACCCGCAAGGGCGGGGAACGCACCTACACCCAGCTCGTGCGGCTCGTCATCCTGGTGAGCAGGGCGGCCTGGTGGGGACGTGGAGGCCGGCCAGCGAGGAGGGCTTGCCGGGCTCTTACTCTGTGTTCCTCAGGGCCTGTCCCCCAGTCACTGGCCTTTGTAACAGCGGCTGCTGTCAGCATTGCTCTTACTGCTAAGTGAGGGTCTGCACGAAGTGGAAACACTTCCCAGGAAGGGCATGGTGTCTGCCGTATCGTTTGTGGCTTTTTATGTCTGAAATATTTTGAAATAAATGTAAACAGACAATTTAGAAAGCTGCTTGCGTATTCCCAGAACTAAAAGGGATTTATAAGTAATCCCTTTTCACAGGGAATAAGTAGGAGTCAGGATATGGTGTTCTGAATACTCAGAGGCCCTCAGGGAGGAACGGCAGTCTGAGAGTAGTTTCTTTAGGTTTTCCAGGGAAGCAGAAAGGAGACCTTACATGTTGACTCTCTGGCCTTCAAGAAAGAGTTGGCCATCCCCTGCCTAGAGCCTGCTACTCCAAGTGTTGTTAGAAATACAGAGTCCCTGGCCCCACTCCCACCTACTGAAGCACAGTCTGCCTTTTAGTAAGGGCTCCGTTTGCTTTGAATGCCTGCTGAGATTTGGCATGCACTGCCTTAGGCTATGTGGGTTCTTTATTTGATCCATCATATTGTTTGCTCTTGGTAAAGATAACTGCCTAGAGGTGAGACTTAATTTGATACAAATTTGGTCTCATCAGAAGCTTCATTTTTAGTAAAGAAATCTATCTTTGAGGTGAGCTAGGAATTCATTTACCCAAGTGTCAGATTTCCCTGACCGTAACGCATTGTCCCCCTGAACTGGAGCAAAGCAGCTCATGCTCAGCACGTTTGCTGGGATGTTTCATGGTGAATACTGCCTCATCCTTTGAGAGTCCCTGGCTTGGGATCCCTTTTCTTGTCTTCTTCATTTGCAATAGTAGTTATGTATTTAAAAAACGGGACTGCTCTCAGGAAAGGGGGCCTCATTTGTCTGGTCCCAAAGGTAATTTGCTGCCCTCCCATTCCTTAGGATGAGATCCATCTTCTCCATGATGACAGAGGTCCTGTCCTAGAAGCGTTGGTGGCCAGGGCCATCCGGAACATTGAAATGACCCAGGAGGACGTCCGCCTCATTGGCCTTAGCGCCACCCTCCCCAACTATGAAGATGTGGCTACCTTTCTACGTGTAGATCCTGCCAAGGGCCTCTTCTACTTTGACAACAGGTAAGAGAAGAGACGGGAAGAAGTTTAAGCAGGGTGACCTTCCTGATGTCTTCCTTCTTTGCCAAGGAGCTCTGTTAGATTCGAGTTTTAGAATGGCCCTTAGTTTTGATGTGGTACAAATCCTAAAAGAGGCCTATCACTCCTGGCAGTGAAAAGGACTTTTTATTCAGTGTTTTGTGCCCAAGTCTCATTGATTTGACTATTAAACTTTTAGCTTCCGCCCAGTGCCTCTAGAACAGACGTATGTGGGCATCACGGAGAAGAAAGCCATCAAGCGTTTCCAAATCATGAATGAAATTGTCTATGAGAAAATCATGGAACATGCTGGAAAAAATCAGGTCTGTCATGGTTTCTTGTCACTCCTGACCTCTTTGAATGTTTGACTTACTGATAACTGGGCAGCACTGATAGACGCAAAGAAAGAACCAAAGCAAATCACCAGCACCAGAAATGCAGTGGGATGTTACTACAGGACCGTTACCTTTGCGTTTGAAAGGCTGTTAAAGGAATACTGTGAACAGCCTTACACTTACATTTGACAACCTTAAAGAAGTGAGCTAGTCTCCTAGAAACTACCAACTAGCAAAACAGCCTTGAAGAAATAGATAAAACATGAAACTGAATCTGTAATAATAAAACGCCCAGAAAAGGAATCCCCATGCACAGATAAGCAGTCTATCTATCTAGATTATCAAAGGTTCTTCCATGAAAGATTTGAGTGGCTTACACTAAAAATATTCTAAAAATAAAGATAAAAATGGAAACTTAGTGAAAGGGCGTTTTGCTGGACAGTGTGATGTAATTTTTTAATTGAACACTGTATTTGGTCTCATAAAAAGAAGTATAAGGATTTAGAGGAAGGGACAAATCTTTTCTTGGCAAGAAAGACGGACGACTTTTATTTCCTATAAAATGGTGCTAGTTTTCTACTGAGACTTATTTCCTAAGTCCGCTTATGTAGGCCAGTGCCTGTTACGTGTCTCAGCTGTTTAGAATCTCATCAGATACCTGAACACAAATTTTTAATTGAGACTCCTGAATTTTCATCTATGCTATATTTAAACTTGCTATTAAAGACAAAGTGTTAGGAGTTAGTTGGGTTTCCTAGTAACAGGACTCTCGTCCTCGTCATGAGCCAGGACCCTCATACTTGGTAGGTTTGTTTGCTTAGGGTCTTGAGGGCTCCGTTAGGCTCCAAGCTGGTGTGCGTTCCTACCATCTCCCCTCTTCAAGACCTCAGTTTCTGGCCTGCTAATGGTGCAGCCTCTGCTTCCTGCTGCCGACTCCCTGAGGCCGGGGAGTGGCTCTTGGAGCGGTGTCCCTTGACTGGGGCCAACTGTGGCTTCTCTGCAGGTACTGGTATTTGTGCACTCCCGGAAGGAGACCGGGAAGACAGCCAGGGCCATCCGGGACATGTGCCTGGAGAAGGACACGCTGGGTCTGTTTCTGAGAGAGGGCTCGGCCTCCACAGAGGTCCTCCGGACAGAAGCTGAGCAGTGCAAGGTGAGGGGGGCAGGCCCGGGTCCCTTGTTCCTCCCTGGTCACTGGCTCCATCCACATCGGCTGGGCCGTCCTCTGGGGCTGCCTGGCATTGCTGCTTCACAGGGCAGGGTGTAACTGGCTGTGTCTGTGGACTGGACAAGGGGCAAGGTCTTGGCTGAGGAGGTTTGCTTCCTCTCCGGGAGAGTCCCCTCCGGCGGGCTTGCCTCGTCACCTGTTCTTTCTCTGCTGCCCAGAACCTGGAGCTGAAGGACCTGCTGCCCTATGGCTTTGCTATCCATCACGCGGGCATGACCAGAGTTGACCGGACACTTGTCGAGGATCTCTTTGCTGATAAACACATCCAGGTGAGGGTGGGCAGAGCTAAGGCAGGGAGACTGGAAATGCTGGGCACTGGGCCGCGTGCTCGTGCCCGGCGCTCTGTTGTTTCTGGCGCGGGTGGCCCAGGTCAGAGGGCTGTGGTAGGTACAGTCAGTGGAACTTCACACCGCCTCTCTCAGCTCTTCCCGTCATACGTGAGGGAAGCTGAGGAAGTTTAGGAAGGCGTCTGAGAAGCGCAGCAAAGCCAGGATGTGGGTGACTCCAGATACTGTCACACGAGGCCCCATAAGGTCAGGACCTTGTTCAGTCCTTCTCTCAAGACAGTCTGTATTTTTAATTGTCTAGTAACCTTGATTCGGGCTTCCCTGGTGGCTCAGACGGTAGAGTCCGCCCACAACGTGGGAGACCTGGGTTCAGTCCCTGGGTTGGAAAGATCCCCTGGAGGAGGGCATGGCAACCCACTTCAGTATTCTTGCCTGGAGAATCCCATGGACAGAGGAGCCTGGCGGGCTGCAGTTTATGGGGTCACAAGAAATTGGATACGACCGAGTGACTAACCACAACCTTGATTCAGATAGGTCGCATTACTGCCTCTTAAGTGTCTCTAGAGCCTTGAAATGTTGATTCTTGAAGAGATGAGGAACCCAAAGACTCCTTTCCTCTTTATTCTGATGTTTCATTGACAAGTACGGGACCAACCTCAGTCCTGCTGGAAGCCCTGAGGCCAGGTGCCTAGAGAAGTTGAGGAAAGGTACCCTTGGTGGCAAGGTCGGTTTTCCTTACTGCCTTGCCCTGGCTCTGTAGGTTTTAGTTTCCACGGCAACCCTGGCTTGGGGTGTGAACCTCCCTGCCCACACCGTCATCATCAAAGGCACCCAGGTGTACAGTCCCGAGAAGGGCCGCTGGACTGAGCTGGGAGCGCTGGACATCCTGCAAGTACGGAGCTTCTGAGTTATTCTTGGTGGGGAAAGCATGCTGTGTATAAGATGCCAGCAAAACCCAAAGGGGGCAGGTGGAGGGCGAGGTTCTGTGGTGTAGGAGCCCGGAGTCAGGAGCCGGAAGCTCTGAGCCGTGGCCCTCTGGTTGCTGTCTCCTCCCAGATGCTGGGACGAGCAGGCCGGCCGCAGTACGACACCAAGGGCGAAGGCATCCTCATCACCTCGCACGGGGAGCTGCAGTACTACCTGTCGCTGCTCAACCAGCAGCTTCCCATTGAGAGCCAGATGGTGTCCAAGCTGCCCGACATGCTCAACGCCGAGGTCGTGCTGGGGAACGTGCAGAACGCAAAGGTGGGTGGCCTCTGCATTCAGCGCCTCTGGCTTTTTCCAGAGGGGCCGGGGCACCAGGAGTGTGGTGATGTGGGCCATAGGCACCGGGGTCCTCCGGCCCTGGGCACCACGTCCTCCGTGTGAGTGTGCTTTCAGGCGGCACTGTGACAGTCGCCCTTGTTGCCAGAATCTCAGTAAGGACTGTGTTCTTAAATAACGGAATATCATGGACATTCATGAGGTGGTGTAAGACATATTTTCATAGTTGGGAATTAATTCTGAAGTCCTCCATGGGAGCTTTTCATGTGGACATCAGTTCTGGATGCAGAGACCCATGTTCTATCTCTGATAGGATGCAGTGAACTGGCTGGGCTACGCCTACCTGTACATCCGAATGCTCCGGTCCCCGACCCTCTATGGCATCTCTCATGATGACCTCAAGGGAGACCCACTGCTAGACCAGCGCCGACTGGATCTGGTTCATACCGCTGCCTTGATGCTGGATAAGAACAACCTGGTCAAGTACGACAAGAAGACAGGCAACTTCCAGGTGAGTGGGCCATGGAAGGGAGTCACAGATCCCCACAAAAGTTGGAGCCCCTGGAGATAGCCTTTCAGACGGCTTTCTTGATTGGAGGCCTGCCTGTCTACTTACCCTTTGCTTGGAAGAGCGGAAAAACAGGCAGTATTGGACTGTGCCCTTTGCACTTAGGAGCTTCTAAAGCGGTGTACAACCTGATGGTGCCTCCTTTCTGCATCTTGAACTGTGGTAGCTGATCGTGCTCTCTTTTCTGGGTGGGCATCAGGTCACTGTAGGTCAGCTTATTGGGCCATCTTTCTTTAAAAATAAATTTATTTGGCGGTGCCAGGTCTTAGCTGCGGCACGCAGGATCTTTGCTCTTCGTTGCAGCATGCAGCATCTTTTGAGTTGTGGCATGGGGGGTTTTTAGCTGGAGTATGCAGGATCTAGTTCCCTGACCAGGGATTGAACCTGATCCCCCTGCATTGGGAGCTCAGGGTCTTAGCCACTGGACCACCAGGGAAATCCCTGTGCTGTCTTTCTTCCCACACACGAGCCAGGCACTTGTATTGCTGTGAGTTCATTCTGTAGGCATCTCTCGTCCACAGTGAGAGGTTATTGCTTGTTAATGATCGCCCTTGAATTGAGTCTTCCTTCTTCATAGGTGACAGAACTGGGCCGTATAGCCAGCCACTACTACATCACCAATGACACGGTGCAGACTTATAACCAGCTTCTAAAGCCCACCCTGAGCGAGATTGAGCTCTTCAGAGTCTTCTCGTTGTCTTCAGAGTTCAAGAACATCACTGTGAGAGAGGTGAGTCCACCCAGCATGTGGAAACCGGAAGCTGGTGCTCACCACCGTGTCACCGGGTGGTTCTCTCCTTGACCTCTGGGCTTTTCCTTGACCTGCTTCCTGCTTGTGGCAGGAGGAGAAACTGGAGCTGCAGAAGTTGCTGGAGAGGGTGCCCATCCCCGTCAAGGAGAGCATTGAGGAGCCCAGTGCAAAGGTGAGCCCGGCTCCTCTCTGCTCGGGACAGAATCAGGTGGTTCTCCTCATCTTCTAAGAGATGAGCCTGGGGCTTGGGCTTGTGCTTGGTAACCTGCTCCCTTCTCCCAGTCTCTGCATCTTTCTCACATCTTCTTTTTGCATAGAATATCAGTTACTCAGTGTCTGTAGACGAAGAGCTTTAGATCTTACCTGGCACGGAGGCCCGGAGCAGGAACGTTACTCACCTTGGATGGTTCAGTAATTGCCCTCCTTGCTTTTCCCAGATCAATGTGCTGCTCCAGGCTTTCATCTCGCAGCTGAAGCTGGAGGGCTTTGCGCTAATGGCCGACATGGTCTATGTTACTCAGGTGAGGGTGCGGTTGTGCTGCCCTGATACGTCAGGTCCTCTGTGCTGAGTGTGTCTGGTAGAAAGGAGGCCGATACTAGCGAGGGAGAAGAATGCTGAGTTGTGCCTCAGCTGGCTTGTTGGCTGCTGTGTGTATGGTGTGGATACTCTGTTTTGCTCATCTTGAGCTCTTGGGAAGGTGAGGCCATTAGAGAGGTCTGGGAGGCTCCACATGTCTGCTTCTCTGCAGAGAAGCACTTCTCGCTATAACTGCTGGGCTCCTAAATAAACCTAGAAATGGCCAAAGGCTTCATTAGCTACTCTGTCTTTTCCTCAGGGCAAGTCACTAGCACCTTTACACTTGCTGGGATCCTAAATGCTAAGTGGGCCAAAAACTGTAAAGTCATGCAGAGAACAGTATGTTAAATACTGGGCAGTGAGCTCGAGCCCCGTTTCTGTTGTGTCCCCAAGCATCTATGGGGGACTTGGTTTTTGAGTTGATGTGGCTGATTATATCAAAGCTCGAGGTGATTAAGCTGTGTGTAGAGCACAAGGAAATGGCAGCCCACTCCAGTGTTCTTGCCTGGAGAATCCCAGGGACGGGGGAGCCTGGTGGCCTGCCATCTCTGGGGTCGCACAGAGTCGGACACGACTGAAGCGACTTAGCAGCAGCAGCAGAGCGGCTTCATTAGCTCTGGGGACAATGGGTACTTAACAGAGGAAATGCTTCCTCTTTCCCCAGTCGGCTGGCCGCTTGATGCGGGCCATCTTTGAAATTGTCCTGAACCGCGGGTGGGCACAGCTTACAGACAAGACCCTGAACCTCTGCAAGATGATCGACAAACGCATGTAAGTCCCCGTGAGCTGGAACGTGGTCCTGCTTTGGGGGTCCTCCGGCCGAGGGCCTGGTGGGAAAGCCTTAGAGCGCAACCTGACGTGTGATGTGTGCACCGGGGTAGAAGTTGAGACCAAGAAGGTCCCGTTCCTTCCTGGACAGGTGGCAGTCCATGTGTCCTCTGCGCCAGTTCCGGAAGCTCCCTGAGGAGGTCGTGAAGAAGATTGAGAAGAAGAACTTCCCCTTTGAGCGTCTGTATGACCTGAATCACAATGAGATAGGTGTGTGGGAAGCCATCTTTCCCTCCTCATCTGCACAGCTCAGATGTCTCCCTGTGCCTGCTTCTCTGTTCCTGGCCCCAAGCCCTACGCTCGTGTGTCTTGTCCCATTACTGCTAGGCTCCTTGCCCTTGGTCTCAGAGCTTTGAATCCCCTGGGCCCCACTGAGTGGAGGGAAGAGCCCATGCCTGGAGTGGAACCCGCCCATTTCCCTCAGGGCCGGGTTCACCAGACCGGCCATCAGGCTGGGCTGCAGCTGTGTGCACCCTCGTGTCCTCACAGGTGAGCTCATCCGCATGCCCAAGATGGGGAAGACCATCCACAAGTATGTCCACCTCTTCCCCAAGCTGGAGCTGTCGGTGCACCTCCAGCCAATCACGCGCTCCACCCTGAAGGTGGAGCTGACCATCACGCCCGACTTCCAGTGGGATGAGAAGGTCCGGCTGGGAGCGCCAGGGGCAGGCCTCGGGGCCTGGAGGCGAGAGGAGGGGGAGGGTGTGTCCCCTTGCCCACCTCTCGGCTCATGTTCCCGTCCCTCGTGCTTGGGTGGGCAGGTCCACGGTTCGTCAGAGGCCTTCTGGATTCTTGTGGAAGACGTGGACAGTGAGGTGATCCTTCACCACGAGTACTTCCTGCTCAAGGCCAAGTATGCCCAGGACGAGCACCTCATCACGTTCTTCGTTCCCGTCTTTGAGCCGCTGCCCCCTCAGTACTTCATCCGTGTGGTGTCTGACCGCTGGCTTTGTGAGTGTGCCTGCTCCGCAGGGTCCGTGGGGTCCCCGGCGGGGCCAGGTTCCCCCTGGGGCTCTTAGATGAGATCTAGCCCCTCGTGCTGGGCTGGCCTTAGCTGGGAGAGTGACACGCAGGCTGCCTTGGGATTTCCAGCGTGCTCACAGCCCTTCCCGTTTCTCTGCTGGCAGCTTGTGAGACCCAGCTGCCCGTCTCTTTCCGGCACCTGATCCTGCCAGAGAAGTACCCGCCCCCAACCGAGCTGCTAGACCTTCAGCCCTTGCCTGTGTCTGCCCTGAGAAATAGCGCCTTTGAGAGCCTCTACCAGGATAAATTTCCTTTCTTCAACCCCATCCAGACCCAGGGTAGGTGTTTGCATTTCCAGGCGGGCAGTTCCTTTGGGGACATTTAAAGGTCCCTCGGAGACAGGTAGGTTCTGCAGGAAGAGAGGGAGGGGGCGCCCAGGGGCTTGGCAGGTGTGGGAGCTCAGCGTCAAGTGTGGGAGCAGCCAGGGCGTTTTCTGTCCTCAGCTGGCCTTGGTGACTTAGATTTGCTTCACGTTGTTGCACGTCTCCCTGCAGAGGGTTGGTCGAGCAGGTCTTATGGTGCACGGCTATTCCTCAGGCTTTGGAGATTCCAGTATTGAGCCAGAGTGGGAAGGCTTTGAGGCCTCCTCTGCTTCACTGCTTGAAATGACAGCTGTGTTCGCGGAGCATGCCCCGTGTTCCAGGTTCTCTGGGCTGGGTGCAGCCTGAGTGGTTCCTTCCTCCCACCGGTGCTACGCATGGTTTCCCTTTGGAGACACTGCTGTCTTGGTCCTGTTCTGTGGATGAGGAATGGAGGACAAGAGAGGCGCGCCAGCGGAGACCCTAGTGAATAGTGGGACTGGGCTTTATCCAGTGTGAGGGCTGGGGTTAGATGTTTAGCTTCACTGTGTATTAGCTGCTGCCCAGAAGGCGTGGGCAGGACTTGGAGGGCCAGAGTGGGGGAGCTGGGCCCCTCTGGTTTGGTACCCTGGTCGCTGAGAAGACCGGTGGAGAAGCGAGGAGGGAGCCCCGGCCTCCTTTGCTCCTGTGTCCTCCGGCAGACCTCCAGGAGACCTGAGCTCCTTACCGGGGTCTCTCTCCTCCTCGTGTTGGGAGGGGCAGGTGAGAGGGAGAGAAGGCGCAGGCCTGCCTGCAGCGGGGCGCCGTTCCCTCGCCCCTGCTGGCTGCCTCTCTGGACCTGTGGGCAGAGTTCTCCCACATGGCCTCCGTCGAGCCTCCCTCAGGGTCTCACTGCCGCTCTGTCGCTTCTCAGTGTTCAACACCGTGTACAACAGCGATGACAACGTGTTTGTGGGGGCCCCCACGGGCAGCGGGAAGACCATCTGTGCGGAGTTTGCCATCCTGCGGATGCTGCTGCAGAACTCGGAGGGCCGCTGTGTCTACATCACCCCCATGGAGGCCCTCGCTGAACAGGTGCGTCCTGGGTGCGTTTTCCTAGAAGCCGTTCTCATCTCGAGTCCAGATGGAGGTTTTTCAGAGCCCTAAAACTTGGGGAGCCAACTGGGGCCAGGCTTTACCTGCTGGGGGCCGTTTTCCTCGGTTTGCACTCTAAAGAAAAGCTCTCCGGTCACTTGGTCTAGTCGGTTGAGATCTGAAGGGCGACAGGTCTCTGTGTCGGCCTCTCGGGTTTTTCTCCAAATGAACGAGTCCTGCCGTCTTTCTGCCAGGTGTACATGGACTGGTACGAGAAGTTCCAGGACAGGCTCAGCAAGAAGGTGGTGCTCCTGACCGGGGGAGACCAGCACGGACCTGAAGCTCCTGGGCAAGGGCAGCGTCATCGTCAGCACGCCCGAGAAGTGGGACATCCTCTCCCGGCGCTGGAAGCAGCGCAAGAACGTGCAGAACATCAACCTCTTCGTGGTGGACGAGGTCCACCTCATCGGGGGCGAGAACGGGGTACGGCTGGCCTCGCCGCACAGAGGCGGGGCTGGGCCGCAGTGCAGCCTTGGCCTGGGCCGTAAGTGTGGGCCACAGACGCGGGGCTGCTTCTGCCTGTCCCCTTGTCTCAAAAGGAGGACCTGAGATTTTTTAGTAGGTGTTTTTCAGACCAGCATAGCTTAGTGGAGATTGGCTGGGGACAGGTGCCCCCAGAGACGGGGGAGCCCTGATCAGAAGGGAGAATTAGGAGATCCTCTTGAGGACGTTGGGCTGCCCACGGAGGCGCTCAGGGCTGAGGCCAGAGCACCCAGGCCTGCAGTGATCGTTGCCCCTCTCCACAGCCCGTCCTGGAGGTCATCTGTTCCCGGATGCGCTACATCTCCTCCCAGATCGAGCGGCCCATCCGCATCGTGGCTCTCAGCTCCTCGCTGTCCAACGCGAAGGACGTGGCCCACTGGCTGGGCTGCAGCGCCACCTCCACCTTCAACTTCCACCCGAACGTGCGCCCCGTGCCCTTGGAGCTGCACATCCAGGTGGGGCCCATGCTTCCGGCTCCCGCGCGGCCCCACCGCCCAGCTTCCCCGGGGTCCTAACCTCTTCTCCCTCCCCGGCCTCAGGGCTTCAACATCAGCCACACGCAGACTCGCCTGCTGTCCATGGCCAAGCCCGTGTACCACGCCATCACCAAGCACTCGCCCAAGAAGCCCGTCATCGTCTTCGTGCCCTCCCGCAAGCAGACGCGCCTCACCGCCATCGACATCCTCACCACGTGCGCAGCCGACATCCAGCGCCAGAGGTGGGTGGCCCACTGCCGGGTGCCGTGTGTGCCGTGGGGCAGCCCCCACCTGGCTGGGTGCTGAGCCAGCACCCCTGGGAGGGGCCCTGGGGGTGTGGCCCTGCTCCGGGCTGAGTCAGCGCTCCTCCACCCAGATTCCTGCACTGCACTGAGAAGGACCTGATCCCGTACCTTGGAGAAACTGAGCGACAGCACGCTCAAGGAGACGCTGCTGAACGGAGTCGGCTACCTGCATGAGGGGCTCAGCCCCCTAGAGCGGCGCCTGGTGGAGCAGCTCTTCAGCTCAGGTAGAAAGCAGGCCTTGAGGTGCAGAGTGAGACCCGCTCCAGGTGTCGGCGGGGTGTGGAGTACACTTTCCCGTGTGGGTGATGTTTCTCGGCAGCAGGCACGCCTGTCATTTTCATAATACTTTTATTTGAGTTCAATGTCCTTGAGATGAAGGTGGAACAATCTACTTGGTAGAGGAGAAAGCAGGCAGGCACATCAAGTCGTGCTCTTTTAGAACCTGGGTTTTTAGACCTGGACCTTTGGCCTCTAAACCTAATTTTCCATGATATGGACTCAGCAGGGTAGTTGGGCTTTAGAGAAGGAGTCCATTCTGTGCGTCTCCCTCGGGTGGCTGTGTGCTTTTGTCTCTCGTTGACGTTAGGCATTTCGTGCAGAGTAGTATTTTGACAGTGCTTAGGGAGCTGCAGTGGCAGTGCTCCTGCCAGAATCACTTGTCACTCTGACTCCTGAATCTGCGTGGTTTGGGGCACCCTTAGAGCTCGATTTTGCTGCCACGGACTGGCCAGCCTGTGGCTGAGTTGGTGGTAGCATGTTCCAGTCGGCACAGCCTGCCTGTCAGGCAGGAGTGTGAGCCTGACTTTCTCTGGGCTTGGGGGTCTGTTCCACGGTGACCTTGTTTCCTACAGGGTAGCCCCCCAGCAGAGCAGCAGTGACAGGCAGACCCTCCTGTAGTACCGCGTTAGCCTCTTAGTCCTGAAACCTTGTCTCCGCCCAGCTTTGCACTGAGTTCTGAAGTGTAGAGTAGGGTGAGCCACTGTTTGCCCTGGAGGCAGCAGGTTCTGCCCCCCTGGGGAGCCCTGTGCTCAGTCTGCTCCTCCCCTCTGCCGCTCAGGGGCCATCCAGGTGGTGGTCGCTTCTCGGAGTCTCTGCTGGGGCCTGAATGTGGCGGCGCACCTGGTGATCATCATGGACACCCAGTACTACAACGGCAAGACCCACGCGTGAGTCCAGTGCTGTGTGTTGATGGGCCCCTTTCTCCTAGGATGGGTGTAACCTCTGCACTTCCAGAAGGTCACTATTGTGAAGAAAAGGTGTTAGGGAAATAAATAGCTGGGATTCCACCCCAGCTAGGGTCTTATTTGTGCAGACTTATTTTTGATGCTTGAACCTGCTTCTAGGTTTGGATTTGAGTGGGGGGGACTTGATCACTTATGAACTATATGGCTGTGAGGTTTGGGAGCCTGCCTTACATATCAAATGCTTTAATATGGAGTTATCTGGCTATTGCCATTTGGTGGGTTGACTTCCCAGGTGGCGCAGTGGTGAAGAATCCACCCGCCAGTGCAGGAGACACAGGTTCGATCCTGGGTCAGGAAGATCCCCTGGAAGAGGAAATGTTAGCCCACTCCAGTATTCTTGCCTGGAAAGTTTCATGGACAGAGGGGCCTGGCGGGCTGTAGTCCATGGGGTCGCAAGGAGATGGACATGAGGGAACACACACACACACACATTAGATGGGTTAATACCTTTGGTTCACAGACCCTGAGCAACAACGTCATGACTCTTACACTTGAAAACTAAACTGATGTATAGATAACCCGTGACGCTAGGGACTGAGCACACTCGCAGAGGTTTGCTGGGATTTCCCACGTCTCCCTGTGTCTGCATTTTATCCTTCGACCTTCAGGGAGGCAGCGTCCTGAGTCCTCTTTCCTCCATCTCCAGGTACGTGGATTACCCCATCTACGATGTTCTGCAGATGGTGGGCCATGCCAACCGCCCTCTGCAGGATGATGAGGGGCGCTGCGTCATCATGTGCCAGGGCTCCAAGAAGGTCAGCCCCGGCCTTTGCGCGGGCTTCTGAGCCTGGGTCTCAGAACAGATTCTTTAATCTCTCTCTCTATAGGTGTCTTTACTTTCTTATATTCTCTCTGTTTTCTTTTCTTTTCCACATTGTTTTTGTAACAAGCCTTTCTCTGCATAGAATTTTGTAGCCTTTGATTTTTGCTACTGCTGTTGACTCTGTGTATTGAGATCTTAACCCTCTGGCTGGGTCTGTCTTCCTCATGCCCTGCTCAGCCCGTGGGGCTTGGTGTACCTTCCTCCATGGTAGAAATAACCAGTGATGCCAGGGGGAACAGGCATACACGCCCAACTCTGCAGGTCCAGACGCAGCTCACCTTGTCTGTGCAGCTGGTTTCTTGCGTTTCGTATGAGCCGTGCCTGTTGCACAGCGGCCCTGTTTGCCCTTGGCCTTTCTCTGCGACTGTACTGTCACTGACGTTCTTGCCATAGGATTTCTTCAAGAAGTTCTTGTATGAGCCTTTGCCGGTGGAGTCTCACCTGGACCACTGCATGCACGACCACTTCAACGCCGAGATCGTCACCAAGACCATCGAGAACAAGCAGGACGCCGTGGACTACCTCACCTGGACCTTCCTGTACCGCCGCATGACGCAGAACCCCAACTACTACAACCTGCAGGGTCGGTGGCGGCGCTGCGCAGCATCCTCCGGAGGTTGGCACAGGCCTCGTCCGCCGTGTCCCTGGGACACCCCTGCTTACCTCTCACCTTCACAGGCATCTCCCATCGTCACCTGTCTGACCACTTGTCGGAGCTCGTGGAGCAGACCCTGAGTGACCTGGAGCAGTCCAAGTGCATCAGCGTCGAGGACGAGATGGACGTGGCGCCCCTGAACCTGGGCATGATCGCCGCCTACTATTACATCAACTACACCACCATCGGTGAGGGCCGGCGGGGCCTGCAGCCACGGGGACGACACGACGAGGCTTCCAGGGCCTCGTGTGCTCGTCAGAGGGACGCGGTGCAGGGTGGAGTCGGGCTAGCCCAGCGGTTAACTCTGCTCCTCCTCTGCCTGCTCTGACCCCTCCAAATGTCCTTCCTTTCCTCTCTCAGAGCTCTTCAGCATGTCCCTGAACGCCAAGACCAAGGTGCGAGGGCTCATCGAGATCATCTCCAACGCGGCTGAGTATGAGAACATCCCCATCCGGCACCACGAGGACAGCCTCCTGCGGCAGGTGAGCGCATCTTCCGAGCTGCGTGAAACTCGGCCCCCATGCCCAGAGCACAGGATCCCGCAGTCAGGTCAGGAAAACACCCACTCCCCCGCCCCCGAGCTCCTCACACACTCCACACACATCTCAAGCCCCACCACCCACAGCCATCATCTACCCCGAGTGTGGAATGGTTGTGGGCCTGGGGCGGGTGGTGCTTTGGGCCTGAGTGTGGGTCTCAGGCAGGGTCACCCGTTCACCAACCGCTCTTTCTTCCGCTTTCCAGCTGGCCCAGAAGGTCCCCCACAAGCTGAATAACCCTAAGTTCAACGACCCACACGTCAAGACCAACCTGCTTCTGCAGGCCCACCTGTCCCGCATGCAGCTGAGTGCCGAGCTGCAGTCGGATACAGAGGAGATCCTCAGCAAGGTACGGAGGCGGGGCACCGGGGGTGTGGAGGCCTGAGTGTGGCCTGTGAGGCAGCAGTGCCCACTCCTGCTTATGCTCTCTGGTCCCTCTGCAGGCCATCCGGCTCATCCAGGCCTGTGTAGACGTCCTCTCTAGCAATGGGTGGCTCAGCCCCGCCCTGGCGGCCATGGAGCTGGCCCAGATGGCCACCCAAGCCATGTGGTCCAAGGACTCCTACCTGAAACAGCTGCCGCACTTCACCTCCGAGCACATCAAACGTTGCACAGACAAGGTGAGCCGGGCCTGCATCGCAGTGTTGGGTGGCCAAGTCTGGAGGCCAGGTGTCCTGCACTGGGGTTGGTTGTGGGAGGGGAGACGTCACGTTTGGCTTCTCTGAAGGTGTTACCCAAGAAGGCACCAGGGAGCCTGACTGTTGTGAGCTGTGTTCTTTGGATGATCTGATAGCATAGGAATAAAAAAGGCCACTCTGTGGAGCCCATGGACTCTCTCCACCGGCTGGAGTCTGGGCTGAAGTCACTGGGGAGGGAAGTTTAGAGTACTCAGGGAGTCACCTGGCTGAGGATGAGTCGCCGGAGCCAGTTTCCTCTGCGGTCGTCTGCCTTCTCCTTCCCTGACCTCCCTGATGCCCGCCCAGGGGGTGGAGAGTGTTTTCGACATCATGGAAATGGAGGACGAAGAGCGCAACGCCTTGCTGCAGCTGTCGGACAGCCAGATCGCGGACGTGGCCCGCTTCTGTAACCGCTACCCCAACATCGAGCTGTCCTACGAGGTGGTGGACAAGGATGCCATCCGCAGGTGAGCCACGCGGGCCGGGTGCGCCGCCCCGGGTCAGCCCCCAGCGGGCACAGCTGTGATGCGCCCCGGGTGTCTCCCCACAGTGGCGGGCCAGTCGTCGTGCTGGTGCAGCTGGAGCGGGAGGAGGAAGTCACGGGCCCTGTGATCGCGCCTCTCTTCCCGCAGGTATGTGCTGGGACTGGCCTCCTGGGGTCCCCTCGAGGCCCTGCCATTGGCTATGGTCTGTGCTGCGAGGGCACATAGTCGTCAGCGGGGGCGGTCTAGAGCAGTGATGACGTCACAAGGCTGGGGGTTAATTTGGGGGCTGTGAGTGCTTTTTATGGAAGTCTGTAGTTTTTTTGCTTTAAGGCAGTTTAGGTGACTGGCTGCTGAGGGAAGTCCTGGCACAAGGCCTACTTTGGACCCACTCTGCTGGCAGGTTCACCTCATGTTAACATGTTTTTGTCCTCTGACATGTCTGCCTTTTACCTAAAAGCGTCTCTGAGGAACTCAAAGCTTCCAGCCTCAAAGACTAGATGTCTGATAGTGGAGTCTTGACCTAGTGTCAGGCACTGAACGGGAAGGTACTCTGGGGCAAGGCAGTGAGCCAGAACCAACAAATGAGCTCACCTGTCTACTTAAAAATTGAGTTCACATGAGAAACCTTAGTTTAAAATCCTGTATCCGATTATCTTTTGGTATGAAGACTTTGAAAGCTTGCTTTCTGGTTTCCTGTTTTTGTAACTTTTTGCCTGGTGTCACAGCCATCAGGTTTTACTTACTGACTTTGTTGGGTTTTGGTCACTACAGAAACGTGAAGAGGGCTGGTGGGTGGTGATCGGAGACGCCAAGTCCAACAGTCTCATCTCCATCAAGAGGCTGACCCTGCAGCAGAAGGCCAAGGTGAGTGTCCGCTGGCCCCCGCGGGTTGCCAGAGGGGGCAGGTATCTGAGCGGGCCCTGAGTTGTGCTTGCTCTCTCCAGGTGAAACTCGACTTCGTGGCCCCGGCCACCGGCGCCCACAACTACACCCTGTACTTCATGAGTGACGCTTACATGGGGTGTGACCAGGAGTACAAATTCAGCGTGGATGTGAAAGAAGCCGAGACAGACAGTGACTCAGATTGAGTCCAGAGGCATTCACTCTTGCACAGAGGAGAGCCGAACCCGAGTTAGGGGCGTGTGCAGTGCATGGGACCTCTGTGGAGACCTGGCCCCACCCCACCCTCCTGCTTTCCCCCGGCTCCCTTGCCGTCCACACCCTGGCTCCAGTGTCTGCAGGTGTCGGGCACAAACCGTGTACAGCATTTTGAGGCGTGTTCTTTGTAGTTCCTTTTCAGTCTAATAAAATGACTTGGAGAAACCATGTGTCTTTGCAGTGATTCCAAGTTAAAAGTTTCCTTTCCCCAGTCTTAGGATTGGTTTTTCAGCCTGTGAGCTTGCTTAGAGTGCACACTACTTCTAGAGGCTGAGGCTGCTCTTCAGTCGGGCTGCACGCGTTCAGCCAGCACAGAGGGCAGTGTTGGTGCCCTGTCCTGTCAGGACTGTGCCTCTGGGCCCTTCTGTGTCGGCATCGCTGCAGAGCTAACACTGATCGTTGGTGGAAACCAACAGGTTAGCGCTTTCTCAAGATCTGCAGCGTCCCCTCCCGTAAGGAGGCAGTGGCAGCTGCGTGCTTAGAGCAGTTCCAAGATTCAGATCTATAAATTTTCTTCTGAGATTCTTGCCTTCTGTTGTTTTCTGGGAATACTGTTTTGTGTGTGTTAAGGCGTGTCTGACTCCTTGTGACCCCATGGACTGTAGCTCTCCAGGCTCCTCTGTCCGTGAAATTCTCCAGGCAAGAATACTGGAGTGGGCAGCCATTTCCTCCCCCAACCCAGGGATCAAACCCACATTTCCTGCATTGGCAGGTATATTCTTTACCACTGAGCCACCTGAAAAGCCCTTTTTAGGAGTAAATGTGCATAAAACTGGAAGATGATTCTGATAGGATAATTTCCCTAGGTTGGCAATTTTCTAGTCTTAGGACCCCTCTACGCTACAAAAAAGAACTCCAAACAGCTTTTATTATTTGGGTTAGAGCCACTGATGTTTATTTACTAGAGTAAACGCATTTTAAAGTAACAACATTTTATGAAGAACAACTTCGAAAACAAATTCAGGGAGAACAGCATTTTACATTTTTGTAAATCTCTTTCATGACCAGCTTAATAAGACAGTTGGATTCTCACAACTGTTTCCAAAACCTGTTGTGTGAATTGATGTAAAGCTGACTTCACACAGGTAGGGAGTTGGAAGAAGTTTCTAAATAGGCTTCTCAGATAATAGAGGCTATGAGATACGTCACTACACAGGTGGTAGATTCTTAAAGGCAATGTGGATGTGAAACCTTATCAGTGAGCATACTTATCAAGAGCAACACTTGCATTAAAACCCACTTGTCTCTTACACTTTTAATGAGTCTTGCCCATGAGTGTCTTTGTAACGTGCCTTAGTCACTTGGAAAATGCTCACTCACTAAATTATGCAAATCTTTCTTTAATACATTTCATCATAAATCATGTGTTCCTATCACCACCAATCCCCTCAGAAAAGCCTAAGCATTGAGAAGATGTCAAGCTCCTGATGTCAATACGGGTTTTCACAAATTTGAATTTTTGCTGGAAAGCTTGTTTTATCATTGGCAACACGATCAGTTTCCCTTGAAGTGACAGGCTCATTCCATTCATTTCCCAGAAAATGTCTCCCAAATAGCCAAGTCTAAACACTAGAGTTTGCTCGTTCTTGCAAGTAGAAATGGTTATGCCATGGACACGGCTGATGGAGCACGCAACTGCACAACTGCTTTTCCTCAGGACAGCCTCACCTCCGTGTGCAGCATGGCTGCTGCATGCCTGCTTCCGACAGAATGCTGTATGCTCAAGGGTGGAGATCTAATACAATTTATTTGTATTGGTTCTACTGAGGATGTTTCTCAGTGGAGTTGGCAGTATTTTCACTGAGGGCAAGGCATGGAGACCCGACTGCAGTATCTGGTGCCATTCCCTTGCTTCGGAGGTGCTGACCTCTCTACATGCCCTGAAGCACTCTAGGGATTTCTATTCACTGGCAGGCACATTTTGAGAACCACGGCTCTAGATACTGCCCCAGCTGTCTTCAAAATCTAAGGTCATGATTTCTGTGGTATAAAACTGAACTGAAGGCCATGGCCTTGAGGATGGTCCTCAAGTCAAAACCCACTTGGTCGTGCCTGTCTGAGGACAGCCTGAGACCCCAGCGCTGCCGGCCTGTGCCTGTTTTTCTACCTCTTTCAGCATTATTTCCCTAAGGGGCTGCTACTTACCACTCACCCCCACTATGGAAATCTAACATGACAGACCACAGAGTATTTATGTACTGTGGTTCTTTAGAGGGCACATACTGTCCCTTTAGGATTATTTTGCCCCTCACCCAAGACCCAATTCGGAGAAGGCAATGGCACCCCACTCCAGTACTCTTGCCTGGAAAATCCCATGGATGGAGGAGTCTGGTGGGCTGCAGTCCATGGGGTCGCTAAGAGTCGGACACGACTGAGCGACTTCATTTTCACTTTTCACTTTCACGCACTGGAGAAGGAAATGGCAACCCACTCCAGTGTTCTTGCCTGGAGAATTCCAGGGACGGTGGAGCCTGATGGGCTGCCGTCTATGGGGTCGCACAGAGTCAGACACGACTGAAGCGACTTAGCAGCAGCAGCAGCAGCAGGACCCAATTTTCACCCCCACTAAGACTGTATGACCTGTGGCCAACAGTAACTTGCTGCTAGGGTTCACATTCTCTCCGTTTATTTCTCAGCACTCCCCGACTGTCATCACAGCACCTGGCACAGAAGGTATGCAAGGGTTTCTAAGGGAAAGCAGAGGGGTCTCTTATTCTAACAAACCTACATTACGGAATTAATTTCAGTACTGGCTGCATGTCTTAAATGCAAGGATTTACCCAGAAACTGGGAAGACAGGGCCTACTTCAGAGAAGGACTCACCATGAAATTCTTTTAAATTGTGAATGTCCCTATAACATAAAATAGGACTTGGGACTCGGATTATTTGTATAAAGCTTATAGTCTCAGAAAGGGCTGAGCTACATCCCTCCTACATAAAGATATAATGATTATAAATAGTATACTTAACCTCTGCTCTCCAATTGAACACTGCCCTAAAGCAAAATCTGCCTTAAGTACAAGGCACAGATATTCTGCAGCTCTTTACCAGGGGCTCCGTGTCAAAGGGGGAAGAGTGAGTGGTCCGGTGGCCCTGAGCCTCTCCCCAAGTCTGAATGCAGGAGGGCCAAATAAAGGAAGGTCAAGGATGCTCCTCCTGGTCCTCTTAGGGACTGGGGAAGTCCGAGGACATTTTCTGGGGAAGCACGATTCTATCCAAAGCCAAAGTGGCTCAGATGCCTTCAGACGGCTGATACTTCCAGAAGGCCAACTCTCCATCGTCACTGCAGGAGGCCAGAAGCCCCCGTTCCTTGGGGTTCCAGGCCACGCAGTTGACATCCTGGGAGTGGGCCTGAGGCACGTGGGCTGTCAGCGAGAAGGTGGGCTGCTGCGGGTCTGAGCCGGGATCCTCCTCAAATACTCGGATGGCATCATCCCCACAGGCAGTAGCCAGGGTCCCTGTCAGCTGACACCTGGGGGGTGGGGGGAACAGGTGCGTCGGTGGCGTGCAGGTGGCTCCTCCCTCCCCACCTGGCAAGTCAGGGGCGAGGGGCTGGTGCTAGTCTCAAACTCGAGGACGTAGCTGTAAGTCTCTTACCCTAGAGCCTCTAACAAACATAGCTGCAAACATCACCCCAAGCTTCAAGTGCTGCCATCTAGGTCTCTTTCCATGTAATTAACCTAAAAAACTACATATAACTCTGAATTGTACTTTTCTCACTTGGCACAGCAGTTGCCCTGACATGAAGTGTTCCTGACCGTTTTTTTAAACTGATGCGACAGGTCACTTAATTTTACCATACTTAGTCCATTTTTGCTATTTCCAAATGTTTGATAGTATAAATAAAACTTAGATGCACGTCAACTTTTTCAGTTATTTAGGGTTATTTCCTGAGGACAGATTCTCAGGGCCCGAACTGCCCTCTGACCGACTCTCCTATGTGAACGGTATGGCTTTCCTAGGCTCCCTAAGGTAGAAGCAGTGTTACCAAACCATAAAGCCCGAGCCATGAAGCCACAGTTTCAAGAATACGTATTTCTGGATGGTTTGATGCTGTGGGTGGTATGGAGCTACCCTCAGCCTGGGTCTGTCTGTCCCCTGCTCCTGTGAACCCTGGGCCAGCCAGTGCTAAACCAACATGGAGACAGTCTAGCCTGATCTGATGACATGAGGGTGGCTGCTCTATATCCCCACGTATTCCCAAACGTGAAAGAGCACCCTGACTTCTCGAAAATCACTAGAATGGGTGGGCAGGGTGGAAGGGAGGAGTGGCGGTCTTACCAAGCGACGTCATAAATGGTCCTGGAGTGGAAGCCTGACAAGGTGCAGACACACTTCCAGCTGGCCTCGGAGCCGCTGCATGCAACCCCTGCGTGACAGACTTCTCTTGAGCCTTGGGCGTATCCATGCCCTGGGCACCTCAGGGGAGAACCTGCCCCGCTGCAGAGGAGACCCTGACTTGCCCTCCCCCATCCGCACCACCTGAGGCCTCATGCTCACTCCTGTCCCCATCCGCCCTGATCTGCCTTAGACACTGCCTCTTGAGAGTCCCTTGGAATACAAGGAGATCAAACCAGTCAATCCTAAAGGAAATCAACCCTGAATGCTCATTGGAAAGACTGATGCTGAAGGTGAAGCTCCAATACTTTGGCCACCTGATGCGAAAAACTGACTCACTGGAAAAGACCTTGATGATGGGAAAGACTGAGGGCAGGAGGAGAAGGGGACAACAAGGGATGAGATGGTTGGATGGCATCACTGACTCAATGGACATGAGTTTCTGCAAGCTCTGGGAGATGGTGAAGGACAGGGAAGTCTCACGTGCTACAGTTCATGGAGTTGCAAAGAGTCGGACACGACTTAGTGACTAAACAACATCAGGCACCCAGCCCAACCTACCTTATTTCTCTCCAAACTCCTTATGCCCTATGTTCCATCTACCCTATGCAAATCCCTGTTCCTGGTATAAATGTAGGTCGCCTTTACTTTCAATGCCTTTGCTCATGTGGTCCTCTTTGCATCTAGAATTTCCTTTTTTTCTTTTGTGGCTATGTCTGGCAACATGTGGGAGCTTAGTTCCCTGACCAGGGATCAAACCAGTGCCCCCTGCTTTGGAAGCATGGAGTCTTAACCACCGGAAGTCACAGAAGTCTCTTCTTATGTTAAAATGCTACACATTCCTTTCAGTCTAGGCCCCCTTCCCCAGAGCCTCCCTGGACTCTTCCAGCACTTTCCCTGGAGCCCTCCCACGGCACATCTATGAAGGGCCCAGTTTTCTGTGACTCATCCATGTGTCTCAGCCCCTCCGCAGAGATGGGCCTTCAGCCCCTAGGCTGGGCCCTCACCTTGCTCGTTGCCTGGAAGGTACTGGCGCCAGATGCGCACGGTGCGGTCGTCGCTGCAGGACGCCAGGCGCTGGCCACTGGGGTCAAAGGCCAAGCTCCACACGGTGGACTCGTGGCCTTCGAGGGTGGCGCAGCACACCCAGTCATCCTCTTCCTCCCGGTAGAGCTTCACTGTGTCGTCGTAGCTGGCGGAGGCCAGCAGCTGTAGGGGAGGCCAAGGACAGCACCGTATGTGTGTGTAGGGCCCGGGAGTGTCTGCGGTTCCAAGACTTCTCCCTCCCGGGACAGGACAGTCCCAGGGATGTGCTTTTATAAAGGGACTCACTGACATCTTCTGGTCACAGACAGAGATTCCTGGGAAAGCCAGGTTGAGGCTGAAGAGCAGAAGGCAGCTGGGTACAACCCTCCAACATCACAATTACTTCCCACCAAGACACCTGGCTCTTACCTCCTGGCTTGGGTGCCAAACCACATGCTTGACATCCTGTGTGTGGGAGTTGAGGACACTGACACACTCATACTCGTCCTCTTCATCAACTGTGGAGAAGAAAAGAAGGGGCACACAAGCTGACCGTCAGGGGCACAAGGGTGGGGCGCGGAGACTGGGTGGCAGGCTCCCAAGTGCACCTGGAGGGATCTGGACTCACCTTCCCAGACCCACACACTCTTGTCTCGGCTGCAGGTGGCAAGGAGGTTGCCAGACGGAGCCCAGGCCACTGATTTGACCTCATTTTCATGGCCCTCCAGAGTGGTTACACACTGCGAACAGTGAAGAGGGACTAAAATCAGTGCCAGCTCAGACCCCTGTGGTCCTTGCAAGTCCAGTTCCACTGACCCGGGCCGGCTCTGGTTCCTAAACCAGGAACATCCCTGGTGGTCCGGTGGTTAAGAATCAGCCTGCCAGTGCAGTGCACACAGGTTCCAACACTGGTCCCCAGAAGCCTCCACACGCCCTGGAGCAACTAAGCCCGTCCACCGCAACTACTGAAGCCCAAGAGCTCTACGCCTTTACTCCGAAGCAAGAGAAGCCACCACAAGGAGAGGTCCACGCACCGCAACAAAGAGCAGCCCCCACTTGCCACAACTGGAGAAAGCCCACGCGAAGCAGCGGAGACTCAGCACAGCCGAAAATAAAATAAATATTAGAATAAAAAAACGTTCCTAAACCAGCCCTGGGGATCAAACAGGCAACAATCCTGGTCCCATCTATTTACCTCAAAGTCATCCTCATTCTTCTTCCAAATGCAAGTGGTGGCATCAAAGCTGGCCGAGGCCAGGTAATTTCCGCATGGAGACCAGGCCACCTTCCGCACGGTGCGCTGGTGGCCTTCACAAAGGACAGATTTGCAGATCCAGCTGTCACCTGAAAGCAGAGGACAGGTCAGGCTCTGGAGCCGGGTGCACAAGAAGGTGCTGAACACTAGCTGTGCCACTGGGTAACAGGGTCCAGCATCAGAGCCAGGCTGGGGGTCAGAGCTCAGCGAGTGTACTGAACAACAGGCTTTAACTGACTCCAGTTACAGTTACAGAAAGCTGGAGGCATCCTTCTGAAACAAATCTGAGGAATCACCCTCCTGATTTAAAATTGTCAAGAGTACCTACATGCGTGCGTGCGTGTGTGTGTGTGTGTGCACCCGCCCTAAGCCACTAAAGTCACCTCTGACTCTTTGCGACCCCATGGACCATAGACTGCCAGGCTCCTCTGTCCATGGAATTTTCCAGGCAAGAATACTGGAGTGGATAGCCATTCCGACCTCCAGGGGATCTTCCTGACCCAGGGATCCAACTGGCCTCTCTTGTGTTGGCAGTTGCCACCTGGTAAATGCCCTCGGGTTAAATTTAAACTTCTTCAACTGCTGCAAATTACTTTGAAGCCTACTTTCTTCCTTCTCTTCTCATTTTCCTGCCTCAGCAACTATCACAATTTCCCTAACAGTTTCAGTCTCTCTATTGACATTTTAGCTTCTAGTAGTTGCTGACTCCTTCACCGGAAAACCCGTTCTCAAAGTGGCTAAGGTTCAACTCTAAGAAAACCCCTCCATCCTCTCCCTCGGCCCGTGACCATCGTCCAGGGTCTGCCTGTCCCGCAGGCTGCGTACTCCCCGAGACTGGCACCCACATCAAGCGCAAGGAGACCCCTTGGCGGCAGGGGTCGTGCAGCCGGATCGGGGCTTACCCTCCCTGCCCCAGATGCGGACGCTGCGGTCGCCACCGCACGAGGCCAGCAAAGTTCCCGCGGGGTTCCAGGCCAGGAACCAGCAGCGGGAGTCCGGGTGCGCCAGGATACGGCTAAGCAGCACCAGCGAGTCCTTCATGGCTGCCCGGCGCAGGAGGAGACAAAAATGAGCAGAGCTAGCCGCTCCGACTGCGGTTCCCACAGAGCAAAACCCTTGGGCCCGACTGCCAGGGTCCACCCTGGAAATGAAGCGCCCGCTGCTTCGGCTGCGCTGCCTTCTGGGAGTTGTAGTCGTCCTTTCCCCACCCTACTCCCCCAACCGCGGCCCCACCTCAACGAAAAGCATCGCGGCACGGCCTGGAACTACCAGTCCCGTGAGGCCTTGCGCAGGGAGCCGGCGGCGCGCCCGGGCTGTGTCGCGCGCCGGGAACGGGGCGGGGAGCCGGAGGAGGCGGGGTCAGAGGTGGAGGAAGCCGGAAGTGGATCGGGCCGGGGTCTGTCCGGGCGTTGCGGGTTTGGGCCCTGAGATCTCTCGGGTCGGGGTAACTGAGGAGCCCGTGACCGGGACGGAACGACGCCATCCCGGCACTGAAGCCTGCTGACTGGTGAGGATCAGGAGTCGTTGAGGGGTGGGTCCTATCTGGGCAGACATCGCACCGCAGAGCGCAGTTCCCAGATCCTGGGTCCCCGATCCTTGCGGCCCAGCTTGGCCCTCCGCCCCTGGGCACCCTCTGGCCAGGACCCCGAGTCCGGCTCTTTCTTCCACCAGTAACGGATACCTCCGCCCCAGCCCCTCTCCCTACTGTATTCTGCCAAGGTCCAGCGGGCCCCCAGCCCTCTCCGGGTCATCGTCTCGCACCTCCGCAGCTCCACTCCGGGGACCTCGTCCCCGCCCCCCGAACCTCTGCAGCTCTTCTGTCTCTGCTCAGCCCTCGGTCCCACCCCCATCCCCTGGGGTCGGCCCTGACCGCCTTCCTCCAGCCTCACCTGCTACGAACCCAGTACGTTGCTCTCCTCCCCCCGGACAGGCAGGCTCTCTGCGCCCCGCGGAGGTCGGCGGCTACCAGCAGCGACCGCTGAGCGACGGCGGGCGGCCCCGGACATGTACGCCCCCGGAGGCGCAGGGCTACCCGGCGGGCGCCGGCGGAGGAGCCCGGGAGGCAGCACTCTGCCCAAGCAGCCGGAGCGTAGTCTGGCCTCGGCCCTGCCGGGTGCCCTGTCCATCACCGCGCTGTGCACCGCGCTCGCCGAGCCTGCCTGGCTGCACATCCACGGTGGCACCTGTTCCCGCCAAGAGCTGGGGGTCTCCGACGTCCTAGGCTACGTGCACCCGGACCTGCTGAAAGGTGAGGGCGCTGCGCGCCAGCCCTCTTCTTTCTGGGCTCCCGGGCATCCTCGGAAGGGTGCGGACTGGAGCTGAGATAGCCTGGGGTAGGCACCTGGTTGAAGGAAACAGCCCATTGCTGCCTGATGTTCTTGCCCACCAGGTGGCTCTGTTTGGGGTCCGGCCCCTCATTAATTCTGATGTTATTCAGCCAAGCACCCACTCCTCAACTCCATGGTAATCTGGACTGCTATTTTCGGCTTCTTTTGGGGGAAGGGCGCTGTATATCAGAGAGAAGATAAGGGTGCTAGGCATCCCAATTACCTGTCTCCTTCTAAGGAGCCCGAGATACAGGAAGATTTTTTTTTTTTTGGTCGGGGCGGGGGGCGGGGTGGTCAGCTTGAGAAAAAGGAACTTTAAAATTTTTAAAGATTTTAAAAGATGTTTGTGAGTTCTGCAGTCTTTGGATTGTTAGAGAAAAAGGGAGTCTACGGTATTTTCAATAACCAGAAGTCAGTTCCATTGCTACCCTCAGTAAAACAATAGGAGTTTGGCTCGTGGAACCCTCACAAGTGTGACGGAATGAGGTAAGTTTGCTTTGTTCATTATGGTGCTTCCCGGCCAGGGAAGCAGAAGAAAGGGGAACCAGACCATCATCTTTACTGGATACAGGGGAGGCCTGTAGCCCATCCTTCCCAGCCCTCCTCTCTGGTAATGAAGGTACAGGCTGTGTGGTGTGGGGGCAGTATTGCACTGCCTGGTTTTTACAGGGAAAATGGTCAGTGGATTGCAAACAGCCCTTATTAACAGCAGAGTTCATTACCCTCAAGGCCTTTTGAACCATTCCTGAAGGTTTTCTCCATGTGCCACTCCTGGCTGTAATTCATTCCAGATGTGTGTTGCCCCATATCTCGGATTCCTGTTCCTGTTAGGTATCTTTAACATTGTCTGTTTAAGGATTCACACTGCCTGGGGTTTGGTGAAAAGGTCAAGTTCTCTTTGAGTGCCTTGGATCATACACCACTTGTGCAGGTCGAGGCTGAAAAGCCCTGTCCTTGTGGCCTAATGTTGTCTTTCTCTGAGAGTTCTCTTGCTGGTTCGCATTTCTCTTGAGTTTTCAAAGCTTTCGGATGATTTTGTAGAGAACAGGATGGGGGCTTCTGGTTTATTTCCAGGTATCACCGTGATGATAGCTTTCAGTGTGTTGGCTCACTAAGACCTATGGGCTTCGCTGGTGGCTCAGATAGTAAAGAATCCACCTGCAATGCAGGAGACCCAGGTTCGATTCCTGGATGGGGAAGATCCCCTGGAGAAGGAAATGGCAGCCCACTCCAGTATTCCTGCCTGGGAAATACCATGGACAGAGAAGCTCACAGGCTACATTTCCTGGGGTCACAGAGAGACACGACTTAGCAACTAACACTTACCCACAGGATGGAGACCACGTGCTATGCAGCTTTCTCTGTGGCAAAAAGCCCATCAAGCTTGAGTCGAGTCAGGGTGACTTTTCTGTTAGCACATTCCCCAGAACTTGCCTTGAGGCACAGCTGCCACTTTGCACCGCTTCATCCAGACCTTGCAGTTGATCCCCTTGGTGGTCAGTATTTCAGGTGCTTGGTGTCGCATCAAAACCGGGAGTGTACGTGCATGCTCAGTCGTGCCCTACTTTTTGTAACCCCACGGACTGTAGCCTGCCAGGCTCCTCAAGAATACTGGAGTGGGTTGCCATTTCCTTCTCTAGGGAATCTTCCTGACCCAGGGATTGAACCCGAATCTCCTGTATCTTCTTCATTGGCAGGTGGATTCTTTACCACTAGCTTCCTGGAAAGCCCCCAAGCTGAAAGGGAATTCATGATGCCTCTCTATTTCAGATCGTTCCTAGGAAGGCTTGTAAAATTCCTGCGATGGAGGGAGGGGCCCATCTGATTCCATGTCTTCATTCCAAAGGTCCAGGAAACTGTGTCTCAGAGAAGTGAAATGATCTCTGCAGGGGCACACAGCTGGGAACGGCAGAGTTGAGTTCACCTCACTTTTGACATCAGTATAAAGTGATGCCATCTCGTTATGTTTGCTTTACTTTAGCTGTCGTAAGGAACGACCTAACGATGGTTTATCTCACTTTGGCCTACATCCTTGTCAAAGGCACATCAAAAATAAATTATTGGTTCTGTTCTCCTCTGTTCACACACGTATCTACCTTTTCTGAGAAATTATCCAAGCTGGATTTTGTCTTTTATAAGGCAGGTCGCCTCCACCTTTACATGGTGCCTGCCCGTCCATGTGTTTAGGGGTCTCAGCCCACGAATGGTTTCAGCCTGGTTTACCTTGGTCTCGGCGGCCATTGCAAGCTGGGAGCGCTTGGTGTCCCGTAACAAAGCTGACAGTGCTGCCTCATGAGCTGTCACAGAAGGTGGTAAAGAATCTGAAGGTCCCTGATTGCTTCTTCTTGGTGCGTGCTTAGTTGTTCAGTCATGTCTGATTCTCTGTGACCCCATGGACTGTAACCCGCCAGACTCCTCTGTCCACGGGATTCTCCAGTCAAGAATACTGGAGTGGGTTGTCATTTCCTTCTGCAGGGGATCTTCCCAACCCAGGGATCGAACCCAGGTCTCCTGCATTGCAGGTGGATTCTTTACCTTCTGGTCCACCAGGGAAGCCTCCTTCTTCTCTGTACCAGTTGGCTTTTGGGTGCCCGCTGGGCCTTCAGTCGTTTGCTACTCTATAGGGCTGTGCCAAGCCTCAGGGTCTAGCAGAAATCCTAGTGTGGAAGCCTCGCTATTCCCCATCTCAGGAGAGGCCAGAGCTGTGGGGTACAGGCCTCGTGCCTGTGGGTGCTTCCAGACAGAGAGCAGACCCTGCCAGGTCTCTGCAGGTGATGGGGAGTGGAGCGGGCCAACAGGCTTTGGCATGATGCCTTCCCGTTTCTTGGCCCCTTGCCTGAGTACCAGGCATCACGCTAAGCACCCTTCATGCCTGGCTGTAGTGTCACGTAAACGACTTCTTTATTTGGTAGGTAACTATCATCACCCCCATCATACACACACAAACACTCTCAGGTCTCGGGCCCAGGCTGGTCTCTTGCTAAGGGGCACCCAGCTGCTCCGAGTGGCATGGACTCCACCCTCACCACTGCGCCTCAGTGCACACTAGACTGTTCCTCCGTCCGAGCTGTCCCGGGCCTCTTACTTCCCCATTCTGGCTGAGTTTTTCTCACAAGCCCAGGCAAAACTATGTTCTTTATTCCTCTTCCCCTCTCATTGCTGGGCTGAGTCAAAGCCCATCATCCTCTCTCATTCCCAGAGCCCTGAAGGCTTTTACAAACGCCACGGCTTGAAAGATCCTGTTGGGAATTCCTCTGCTCCCCGGGGCTGCCCCCTTCTCACACAGCTCTTCAGCCTGGGCCAGGGGGCCAGAGACATGCCCAGACCTCTGGTGGCCCCCAAAAAGGCAGCCCAGATAACCATTCCTTCTGAGCCTCAAGCCCTCTCTGCCCCTCAAGTGTGCCCAGCAAGGGGGCAGCCGGGACCAGAGGCTCAGGAAACATCTCTGGAGAATGAGGGAGTGTAAGATGTGAAGTTGGGGGGATCATGATTGACAGCAAGCCATGGGAAGGTCAAAGGCCTTCTGGGAAGGGCTGGCGTGTCTGAGGGGTGGTGACCAATGCAGCTGGCATTTCCAGATCCTGTAGGGGCATATCCTTGGAGGCAGCTTGGCCAGGACCCTTGGGATCTGTGGGACGACCCAGCTGGGCAGTGGAGGGCCCTCTTGGAGTCTTGTGTCAGAAGTCTTGTCTGGAAGCTAAAAAGTCAAGAGTAGGGTGCAGCTGTATAAAGTGGGTGGATGAATGCTGGAAGGACTGACTCAAGGACTCCAGTGAGGGGGGAATAGGAGAAGGAACAGAAGGGAACTGGCGAGAAGCCACTAGAAGCTTCCTGCCTGCTGCCTCTCTGGGTCAGGAGGGGATGAGAGCCATGGGCAGGTAGACAGGAAGAGCAGGGGCCTTCCAAACAAATCCAGCCCAGTGACTCACCAGTGACCTTGGGCAAAGTCAGGTCTGTGGGATCCTATTACACAGCAGCTGCCTTCTTCCCCGGTGACTGGAGGGGACAGGCAAGCAATGGTTACCGAAGTAAACAGGCCACAGCACAACTGGAGCACAGGGTGCATTCAGTCTGACCAGGGTGTAGTGGATGCGGCGCTGGTGGGATCTAAATTCAGCTCCACCTGCCATTTCTCTTCATAAATAAAACAACATACACACAGCATTTGAGGATGGGCTGCTTTTAGGCAGGCCTCTCAACAAAGCAGACATTCATGGCCCTCCCTGCCACACCGATGTCTGGCAGGGGAGGAGAGAAAGGGACATTGAGATGCCGACCCCAGGAGAGCCTGAGCAGGGTTCCAAGGAGGGCTGGGGTAACGCTGCCTGTCTCTGCTGCGTGCTCTGAGACCCTCTGATGAGAGCACCGCGGGGGCGTGGGGCAGGGCTCTGGGGTATCTGTCAGCATCACTCCAAGGGAAGCTTCCATTGGCTTTCCCCCTTGACCCGGAAGGTTTGCTCAGAACTTTAGAGTGGAGAAAAGCATAAAGCAGTCAGGTGGAAACAAAACCTATTTGAACTGTGGGTGCAAAGCCCCTTCTCTGAACCATGTCATCACCCCCGTGGTGCTGATCCTCTAGCCCCCACTGGCTGATGTGCGTGGACGGGGCAGTTCTTGGTGTTGGGAGGAAAGGCATGCCAAGGAAGACACTGCTGTGGCCACCCAGCACAGAGGGAGTGGGGCTGCTCCTTCCTGGCACTTTGGGGTCTGGCTGCCCTCAAGGGCCCCTGTGCAGATGGGGCAGGTGTCATTGCTTCCATTGACAGGTGAGCGGGCAGATGTCAAGGCCAACTTGCTCGAGGTGATGCATGACCTGTGGTGGGACTGAGACTGGGTGCCCAGTTTATATGCCTTCTGCTTTTTTTTTTTTTTTTAATATTTCTTTGTTTGGCTGCACCAGGTCTTGGTTGCAGCATGCGAGTCTTTTAAGTCGTGGCATGTGGGATCTAGTTCCCTGACCAGGAATTGAACCCAGGCCCTCTGTGGTGGGAGCTCGAAGTCTTAGCCACTGGGCCACGAGGGAAGTCCCCTGCCTTCTGCTTTTAAGAGTCAAGACTCTGGCCTTCCCTGATGGCCAAGTGGAAAAGAATCCACCTGCCAATGCAGGAGACACGGATTCGATCCCTGATCCGGGAAGATCCCACCTGCCATATGCCACAACTACTGAGCCTGTGCTCTAGAGCCCGGGAGCTGCAACTGCTGAAGCCCAAGGCCTTAGGCCCATGCTCTGCAACACAAGATGGCACCGCAGTGAGAAAAGCCCAGGCGCCACGAGAGTAGCCCCTGCTCGCTGCAAGAGGAGAAAAGCCCGCACACGGCAACGAAGACCCAGAGCAACCAAAAATAAATAAATAAAAGTACACAGTATATGTATTTTTTTAATTAAAAAAAAAAAAAAAACCAGGCTCTGATGGTTGCTGAAGCTTAGACCACACCCAACAGGTTTGGCCCAATAATTCCCAGGAGGAGTTCCATTTATTGCTTAACAACCCAAACCTTTTTGGCCTAGAAGAGATTTCATGCTTCCAGCTGTTTCCGTAGTGAGCTCAGCGGCCACTCGTGCTGACGGGGCTCTGCCAGCATCCACGGTCCTTTTTGACTTCTCACTCAAATCCAGCTCTTCAGGATTTGATCGATTAGCTCCATCGGGGAAATGTAAGGCAGCTGACTCTGGTGCTTGGTGATGGTGAGCATCACAGTGCGAGGGAGCCTGACACTGGTTCGCAGCCTAGCTCTGTGCTGTGTGTGACCTGCAGGAAGTCACAACCTCTTGGAGCCTCTGATTCCTCATCTGAACCGGATGACGAATCCCCTGGAGTGGAGTGAGGCTTAACTAAGATAACATTTGCCCCACCTGTGTGCGCAGGCAGGCATCCCTGGAGGGCAACGCAAGAAACTGCCAACAAGGAAGCTGAGAGGCTTCCCTGGAGGTCCAGGGGTTCAGACGCTGCACTTCCACTGGAGGGGGCTTGGATTCAATCCCTGCTTGGGGAACTAAGATCCCGCATGCCATATGGTGTGGCCAAAATAAAATTAAAAAAAAAAAAAAAGATGTTTATCTCTTGGGAGGGGCAGCTGAACATCTGTGAAAGTCTTCCTTGTGACTGAAATAAGGATATTCTGAAACATAAGGCCCCTGGACGCGTGTAAAGGATCCTGTATGTTGTAAAAGGATGCTAATACAGTGGACATCCTGTAGTCACTATGCCACCAAAGAAAGGATCTCTGAAGCCCTGGGTGTTCCATTTTTCAGTTGAAACTAGTTGTTAAATTAAAACCGAGTAGCACAATTAAAGCATCACTCAGAGGGCCTGGCCATGTTGAGTAATGTGGGAGGAATCTGACCTCAGCCTGCTGCAGAGCAGAGTGTGATGTAAACCCTTCCACCCTGCTGCTCAGAAGTTACTCTTGGGGGCACTAGAACAATACTTGCATCCTGCCGGGTCCCTGCCGTGTGCTACGTGGACCCCTGGAACTGTGGCGTAGAGCTTTTAGCAACGTTCACAGTGCAGCCAGGACACGGCCCGTGTCTGGGAGCTTTTGTTTCAGAGAGGCCCTGTGGGCTTCTAGGCTCCTTCAGGCCCGCAGGGCCAGAGTAAGTGAAGGCTGGACCTTGTTGCTGGCAGAGCTTAGGCACAGGCAGGCCTCCTGGCAGCAGGCGATCACCCAGGCTGGATGAGTGGGCTCCAAACAGATGGTCAGCTGACAGGAGAGTGACAGATAGCTCTGAGGGCAGCTTGGCAGGTGACCTGAAGCCAGATCAAGGCATATGAGTCATGTGGGCTCGGCCAACATCTGCCTGGCGAATTTTGTGCCCGAGGCAGAAGTGTGCGCTGTCACAAAGGCCCAGGTCCCCTGGGTATCTGGTCTGGTTTTTCTGTGGGAGGCCAGGCCTCAGGCCAGGTGACCCCATGAGGCTAGTCAACGTCTGGTTATTCCAGTCAGCTTGATTGAGCTCAGGTGCCCTCCCCAGCTTTTGGACTCTTCCTTTGGATCCAGTGTTTCCTGGAGTGTAAGGCTCAAGCCGCCTGTGCCTCTTGTGGCAATTCAGATTCCCAGGCCCTGCTCCAAACCAAGAGCTCACATCCTCTGCAGCTTGGGCACATGCTCTCAGCCAGCACTCTGCTGTTTCTCTGTGCACCTGAGAGGGATAACCACCATCCCACAGCCTCTTGGCCTGAGATCCAAACTCAGGAAAGGAGTGGACAGTGTAAATCTCGTCAGCCCTTTTCAAAATTTTCCAAGTCCATTTTGGTGATCCATGGTCTAAATAAAAGAAGAACTTGCTGGTGGCTGAATAGGGGAAGTTAAGGCCCATTTTCTACTTTTTATCAAAGCTTAAAATGGTTTCTTTTTGGATCAGCCTTTATCCTGTCTGTGTTTCTAGAACTGTGGCAGGTTGCATAGATATCAAAGGGAACTGACAGTGCAGTCTAGATGGAATAAAAAAAAAATATTTTTTTAAAGAAAGCAAGAACGATGTTGAAGTCCCAGAAGAACATGTAGGCTGCTCGCTCTGTCTGGTGTGCAGTTGTCGTCCTGGGGTCTTTCACCAGGACCCTGGGGCCTCCTCACTCTTTGAACGTTGGGTCTCCTGTTTTAGCATCTTCCTTTTTCTTGGTCCCTTCCCTCGTTTTTGCTAGAGCGAGCAGCCCCCAAAGGCTTTGCCCTCATTTTAGAAGGTATTCGGTGCTGTCGGCTTCTGAACCTTTCACGCTTTTGTGGTATAAATCTGCTTCTTAGCTTTTCCCATTTCTGGCTTATACTTCAGCTTATCTCTTGTGTCAAGTCCCTTCTAGTTCTGAGACCCTTTACTTCCCAGTTTTCAGAATTCTGTTTTGCCCTTCCTCTCTTTGTGCAGGTCTAGGTCTTAAAAATTTTTTTTGTTTTAGTAGGATTTGGGGAGGAGCAAAAATAAATAAGGAGGTCCAGTCTACCAGATTTCCTCATGTATTTAGTTCTCGCTTGTAATTCTATGGTTCTCTAAGCTGCTTCAGCTTCTTTTTTATTTATTTACTTATTTTGGCCACACTGTGTGGCATGTGGGATCTTAGTTCCCTAACTAGGGATCAAACCCATGCCCCCTGCAGTGAAAGCACAGAGTCTTAACTGCTAGACAGACAGGGAAGTCCCTTCAGTGTCTTTTTGAGTGAAAAAGAGGACGGAGTGACTGGATAGAGAATGGACTCAAAGGGGACTCTGGCCCTTGTCCCTTTGGCTGTCTCAGCTCAGAAGTCAAGGGGCTTCTCCTGCCAGCTGGAAGCACACTTTAGCAGAATGGGTTAATATGTCACATTAATTCTCAGAGTCTTTAAAGATGATTAGAACAGCGTGACAAGTACAGTTAACCCTTGAACAACAATGGGGTTAGGGATGGTGACCCTCCCAGCAGTTGAAAATCATGTATGACTTATGTAATTTATAGTTGACCTCTGGATCTGTGATTCCACATCTCAGATTTAACCAACTCTGATCGTATAGTACTCTTGAGAAACAATCCACATATGAGTGGACCCTCATATTGTTCAAGGGTCCACTGTCCACTGAAGTCGGGTGCTGCACTTGGACTAGTCCCGAGGGGGAAGGGGGAAGGACTCGAGGCTCATGGGAGCAGTGACCCAGCAGTCCTGTCTGCTAATAGAGGATCCTCCCCCTTCTTTGCAGATTCCCTGGGTCCTCTCCTAGCTCCCCTGGATTGTGGTGTGGGGAGAACTCCTCCCAGGTGGGGACTTCCTGCCCCAGGGTGTTCCTGGGAGCCCTGAGGATTTGGTTCTTCCCCTGCAGACTTCTGCATGAATCCCCAGACAGTCCTGCTCCTGCGGGTCATCGCCGCCTTCTGCTTCCTGGGCATCCTGTGCAGCCTCTCTGCGTTCCTTCTGGATGTCTTCGGGCCCAAGCATCCCGCCCTGAAGATCACCCGTCGCTATGCCTTCGCCCACATCCTCACGGGTAAGCCTGGGCCACTCCCAGTGTGGAACCGACTGCCACGGGGCTGGGGCATCCTGTCTGGAGTCGCAAGTGGGGACCGAGGGCTTTCCACGTGCAGACAGTTCCTGCTGCTCGTTCCAGCTATGGCCTTTCACAGAGGGGCGGCATGGGGCAGCAGGGCAGACCCACTCGGCTGAGCCGGAGGGAGCAAATGTTGTTAGAACTTCTAAGAGCTGTCATCATTCTCCAAGAATGGGATCTGAAGCTTGGCTGGGCTCATGGGGCCCAGAAGGAGCCAGAGAGGAAACACTGTGTCTCCCTGGAACGCACGGTTTCAGATTCCCTCTCCTCACCATTCCTGTAGACCAGGCTGCTCTGCTGGTAAAAGGCTTCTCTTGTCCCTCATGACGGGGCTGCTGTGTTGATTTGACCTGGGTTAGTACTGACTCTGATACCTATTCCTCTTAGGCATCCAATGACCTCCAGCAGGCCTAGCAGCCCAATTCCGAATTCTTAAGACAGAGAGAATCTGACCGGCCTCGGCAGGGTCAGGCCTCTGTCCCCAACCCTGGCCATACGAGCTCCCCGGCACTGGGTGTGGGGGCAGGCAGCTTCTCTGAGAATGGGGTTTGGGTGGGAAGGCTGCAGCTGGTTCAAGCACCCAGGCTGCGGGGTGCCTGCCAACCCCCTTTTCCCTCTGTCCCCCCAGTCCTGCAGTGTGCCACAGTCATCGGCTTCTCTTACTGGGCTTCCGAACTCATCCTGGCCCAGCAGCAGCAGCATAAGAAGTACCACGGGTCCCAGGTTTACGTCACCTTTGCCGTTAGCTTCTACCTGGTGGCTGGCGCTGGCGGGGCCTCCATCCTGGCCACAGCGGCCAACCTCCTGCGCCACTACCCCACGGAGGAGGAGGAGCAAGCGCTGGAGCTGCTCTCGGAGATGGAGGAGAACGAGCCCTACCCGGCAGAGTACGAGGTCATCAACCAGTTCCAGCCGCCCCCGGCCTATACACCGTAGTGCCCACCGTGGGCTTTGGTCCTGGGCCGCCCTCCCCACTCTACAGCGCCGCCCCCACCCAGAGGTGCTCCTTTCCCCAGCAGGTCTCACTGGTAGGATCCTGACCACCGCCACCAACCTTCCCCGGGAGAGGCTCTACCTTTGGGGCTGTTCCTGGATCCCCACTCTCGAAACCTGGGGTTCACTGATTTTAGATAACACACTCTTTTCCCTCTTGAACCTGCCTCTCCCTCCACGGTCACTAGTCATTACCAACCAGGGACGGTCATACACGTTTCCCCCTTTGTGGGCCTGATCTCTGAGGCTGAGATTTTTCCCTGGGGTTCTGTTAGCAGTGGACAGTCCCTGATGGAAGAAGCATCCCTGGAGCTCAAGAGAAAGGGGACCATGCCCCGCAGGCTCGCCTTGTAGCTGTCCCCACGTGTCCCCTAGCGGTAACTCTGGACCAAGCCCCTCTCCCGCCCCTTCTGGGAAAACCCAGCACAGGGCCGCCCACTCTGTGGATTTCTCTGCACTTTAGTCTTTGGACTGCCCGTCACATGGGTCCTGTTTTTGCGGGAAGAAGGGATGGCCTCCAGGAAGCAGAGCACATGCCCGCCCCGCCCATCCCTGCTGGTGGCCCGAGACCCGGTGGGGACAGTGGGTCTCCTGAGGCCTGGAAAGGACCAGTGTGAAGAGGGCCGCATCTCCCCAGCCCCATCACCTCTTAAAATGTGAGTGGTTTTAAAAGGGAAAAACAGCCAAGCAACACCACCAATACTCTCTTTTTAAACTAGTGACGAGAACGTCGTCTGTTGATCCCATTCCTTCTGGCCCTGCAGCGTTTGGGGCCACTGTCCCTTCCAGTCCCTGGCCATTGCTCCCCGAATCTCTCCCGACAGAATGCAGCCCTCCTCCGTCCCCCTCTCCCTCCCTCCCAGTGACCGTGGCCCCTGGGGGCCTTCCTGTGGGACCCAGAGCTGCATCATTGCCCGGCGGTGGGCTGAGGACTGTGGCCTGGCTGGCTGGCCAGCGTGGTGCTCCTCAGGACTGCAGCGCTGAGACATAACCTGGCCTCCAAGTAGAAACAGGGGCTGCAGCAGGGCAGGAAGCCCACCGCCCTCCACATAGGAACCACAACCAGGGGACCCCAGCTGCGTGAGGCGTCAGAGCCGCCTGGTCAAGATGAGCAGACCTGCCTGTGTCCTTCAAGCTCGGCGGGTCCCCTGGACTGTGACTTGGGGCGGTGGCTTGCTGCACACCCCCTCCCCTTCTTGAATGTACTCTGGTCTCACAGTGCGCTACCAGCTCTTTCTTGCCCGGCCGTCACCGGCTGTCTTGTTTGCCACACATGGCCCTGGATCAGCTGAGTTTTCTGCCCTGAGACCTGGGGCATCAAGTGGGAGAAATCTGAGCGCTTCGGTGCGGATCCAGATGGCCACGCTTCTTGGGAATCAGTGTCCAGGGTTGAGCAGAAAAGCAGACAGATCTTCGTGTCCTTCACAGGCCATAGACAGAGTAAGACTGGAGAACAGACACCATCGTTGACCTGTGGCTCGAAGGGACTGCCATGTCCCCTGTCCTTCCATGGCCAGACTGCCCACAAGTGTCTAGACAGATGTCCGTGTGGGCAGTGAAAGCCATGCCTGTGCCTGAGTGAGCGGCCTCCTGGGGCTCAGTGTGATGCCAGAGCGTCCCATGGCGACTCAAACTCTTCCGGACTTTTCTCTCAGGCAAGAATGCGTGATACCTGAGCACAGTTATGGAGCTCAAATCAGTCTCATCTTGCTGTAACGTGCGAGTTTGTCTTTGGAGGATTTCCAGGACGTGGACAGCTCTCTCTGACCCTGGGGGTCTGAGCTGGCAGACAGGAGACCGGGCACTGAACACGCATGCCAAAGTGACCGGTCATCTCACGAGGACCCACACCCAGGACCCTGTGAGCCGTTCCACGTGGTTCAGAATCCAGTTTTTATTCACTCCCCAAGCCTCTAGCCTTTCTTTCTCTTTCCCTTGCCCTCCTGACACTGATAGTTGTCATATAAACTCCCCTGGTTGTGTTTTTTTTTTTTTCCTAGGAAAAAAAATTAAAAAGCAAAACAAAACAAAAAACCAGAAACCACAAATAAGAATGCAGTTGCCAGTGGCTCCCTGTCATTTTTCTGTCCCAGTTTCCCCAATTTGGTTTGTTCCCTGCCTGTGGGAGAAGCAGGAGAAATTGAAGAAGGGAGTTCCCCGGCGGTCCTATGACTGGGACTCCACACTTCCACTGCAGGTGCACAAGTTCAGTCCCTAGTCAGGAAACTAAGATCCTCTGTGGCATGGCCACACACACACACAAAACAAATTGAGGAAGTGTGCCATAATTTTTAAAAAGTTAGAAGGAACTTGACCCTGCTTGTTCCATGCGAGGCATCCGCACCTAAACAGTCCTCTAATCCTGACAACTTCCACCCCGAGGTTCCAAGGCTGGGAACCAAGGATGCCTCCCCCCAGGTCTTGACTTCAGACCCTGAGCTCTTCCCTCTATATCCCGTGAGCTGCAGAAGAGCATGGCTTCAGAAGTCCAGCCCTTGTGTGCACAGACTTCAGGGCCAGGACTCGCAGAAGAAGATGCACGTTCTTTAGAAGCCATGGGGAATGATCCCTGATGGTTCCCCACATTCCCTTTATCCATTCACAGTGTCAGCTGGCACCCGGGCCCCAGTGTGCATCACAGCGACAGAGCTCAGGGCTCCCTGGAAGGAGCAGCCCACTTGGCCTTTTCATTATTATTATTATTATTACTGGGGAGAGTACACATGTCTCTCAGGAGCTGGGAATGTGTTCTTTTCTTCTCTCATTTCATTTCAGACACTTAATGAAAGGTGCTTTGCATAAAAAGCACCATTTAGTCTCCATGAGTGAAATGTGACGACATTCACAGGCCGTTCGCCAAAGATTTTACATTCTTAGTCTAGGAGATGGACTTGTCCGTGGAAAGACAGAAGTAAGTGACTAATGGACAGCTGGGGAAATGCCGGGCCCAGAGGGGAGGCTGCATGAGGCAGCTTTGTGTGAGGGGCTGTTGGAAGTGGGGTGGCGGGGACTGCTGCTGAGGGAAAGCACCGAGGAACAGCTGGTGGCCCGGATGTGGTGAGAGAAGAGGCCAGAAAGGCATGGGGGCCCGTTGCAGGGGCCAGAAGCAGTGGGAAGCCCTGGAAGGATTTTGTGAAGAGAAAGAGGGTTGATCTGAATGACTGGTGACTTAAGGAGGGTCAGCCTGGCAAGTGGGAGAATCTGAGAGCATGTGGAGGCCGGGACCCTGAAAGGCAGGGCCTCCGGGGTTGGGAACACAGGAGCCCCAGTTCCTGCTGACCCATCACAGCTAGAAGGCTGTGTGTGTGTGAGGTGAAGGGCAGCAGGGAGAGGACCTTGGGAGCAAGAGGAAGAGGCTGTTGCATCTTGTGGGAGAGCAGTTTACTTAACTAGAGAATCTTTTCAGCTGACATCTTGCCCACAGGTGTCTCAGCCACTAAATGGGTCACAAGCTTCTGTTCCCACCAAGGCCCTCCGACCCAGCTGTCAGGAAGGCAGAAACCTGGCAGGGGGCACTGGATGCCCCTTGAGACTGTAGGCTCAGCCTTGAGACAGGAGAGCTTCATAGAGACAGAGATACTTAACATGGTCCTTGAAGAATGGGTAGGCTTTCCTGAGACAACGAGGTAGTCAGTGGAGAGGGACAGGGCTTTTAGGGAACAGCGAGCTGGTGTTCTGAGATACCCATGGAGGGGGTTGGTTAGTGGCTGGACCCAGCCTGTGTGGGTCTGGAATGTTAACCTTATTATCAGAACATGGTTGTGAGATACCGAACCCTTAACACAGAGCCATCGTGATTAAATGGAATTTGTTGGTTCCATAACTGAAAGGTTAGGTGGCTGGTGACTGTGTGTATGTTAGTCGCTCAGTCGTGTCCGACTCTGCAACCCCGTAGACTGTAGTCTGCCAGGGATCCTCCAGACAAGAATACTGGAGTGGGTTGCCATTTCCTTCTCCAGGGGATCTTCCCGACCCAGGGATTGAACCTGGGTCTCCTGCACTGCAGGCAGGTTCTTTACCATCTGAGCCAGCAGGACTGGTGGCAAGGGGCCTCAGACAATGACGTGGAGGCGTGGTTGCTCTCCATGCATCTGCTCCGTTCGTGGGCTCAGGCAGTCTCCCTCCAACGACAGTGAAGACGGCAGCCGCAGGTGCACACTAACCTCTTTTTGAAAGACCAGATGAGTCTCTCTTGCCCAGCCGAGATCATGGCCCTTCCCCTCCACTGTGGCTGAGGGTTTGGAGCTCTAGCCTATGGTCCAGATGGGGATGGTGACATTTGGGATCTTGGGTTCAGCAATGGCACTACAGTGTTGGTTGGGATGTATGAGGCCTACACCAGTGAAGAGACCCTTTGCCGGCACTGGCCTACACAATGGAGATGAAATGCCTGGAATCGCCCCCGCCCCCTGGCCCCCAGCCCTCCTGACTGGGACACTGCGACACGTGAAAACCGGCCAGCTCTGCTCTCTTGCAGAAGTTCTGTGTGTCCCATCTTCGAACAGGGCTGAGCCTTGAAATCAGGCTGGCCCACACTCAAACAGGCCAACGGCCTGGATCACCCTGGTTCGTTCTCAGGAATTGTTATTTTTCCTTCTCTCTGATGCTCTGCCCTTTTCTTTCACCTTCATTCCTGGGTCCACCTGGCTTCTGACTTTCCCAACTTTGTTCTTGTCTACTTTGAGCTCAGTGCTCTGCTTGAGTAGTGCCTGGCACCCCTGAAGACACACACAGCCTGCGTGCATCCAGCTGTTTGGGGAAACCACCTACCTCACCCCCGTCCCACTGCTAGTCAGCCCAGTGGGGTGGGGAGGGAGCAGGCTCCAGGGCACAGTCAGGGGCTGACACCAGAGCTCCTGAAATGCCATTCTGAAGGAATGATGCCTTCTTTGACACATGTTCAACAGCTAATACCCATGTCTGTAAGGTGGGTTTCCATCCCCTAATGTGGGACCTACGTATTTCAGAAAGATGATGAGAATTGGAGAGAGTCAAGGTAAGCATTCTACATGGATGAAAGACTAGGAGAAAAATAAACATCTCTAGAGAAAAGGATGCAATAACAATCTGAAATGTGTGAGGAGATAGTTACCAATGAGATGTGTGACCTTTGGGACTTCCTCGGCAGTCCAGTGGTTAAGTCTTTGCCTTCTACTGCAGGGGGCGCAGGTTCCATCCCTGGTCAGGGAACTAAGACTCACATGCCACATCTTGTAGCCAATTAAAAAAAAAAAAAAGATGTGGGACCTTAAAAGGGTTTCCCTGGTGGCTCAGACAGTTTTTAAGAATCTGTTTGCAGTGCCAGAGACCTGGGGTTTGATCCCTAGGTCAGGAAGATCCCCTGGAGGAGGGAAAGGCAACCTACGCCAGTATTCTTGCCTGGAGAAGTCCATGGACAGAGCCTGATGGGCTACAGTCCATGGGGTCGCACAGAGTCAGCACTGCCCTCTGGGACTCAGTTTCCTTATCTGTAAATGAGGAGCAGAACTGAATAACTTTAATGTTCTTGTCATCCTAATCTCCAGCTTCCTCAGAAGGAGGTGCCACCTTCTATATCCACTCTGGGGGAAGCAAGACAGAATGACTTTGAATGTACTTTTAAAAAAAGTATGTACATTTAAAAAAATGTACATTAAAAAAAAAACCGTTTTGAAAAAAAATGTGTACTTGCTGAAAAGTTGCAAGGATGGGACGAGGAATTCGCATATACCTTTCAGCTAGATGTACCAAATGGCAACATTCTTGTCACATTTAATTTTTATTAAGATAAAATTCACACACCTGACCTCCCAGGTAGCCCAGTGATAAAGAATCCACCTGCCAGTGCAGGAGATGCAAGAGACATGGGTTCAGTCCCTGGGTCGGAGAGATCCCCTGGAGAAGGGGATGGCAACCCACTCCAGTATTCTTGCCTGGAGAATCCCATGGACAGAGGAGCCTGGTGGGCTACAGTCTGTGGAGTCGCAAAGAGTCAGACACGACTGAAGTGACTTAAATGGCAACATAATTCACGTACCGTGAAATGCACCCTTGTGACGTATAATTCAGTACTTTTTAATATATTCACAAGGTTATGCAATCATCACCACTAATTCCAGAACATTTTTATCACACCCCCCCCCAAAGAAACCTGTGGCTATCAGCAGTCACTTCCCATTCCTGTCCCTGCCCCAGCCCTTTACAACCACTAATCTATTTTCTGTCTCAATGGATTTGTCTGTTCTGGACATTTAGTGTAAATGGACTGTGTGTCCTTTTGTATCTGGTCGGGAAGATCCCCTGGAGAAGGAAACGGCAACCCACTTCAGTATGCTTGTCTGGAAAATCCCATGGATGGAGGGACCTGGCCGGCTACACTCCATGGGGTTGCAAAGAGTTGGACACGACTGAGCAACCTCACTCACTGTCTCTATCACTTAGCATAATGCTTTCAAGGGTCATCCGTGTTGTAACATATGTCAATCCTTCACTGATTTGTGTGGGGACTATTCCACCAAAGTTACATACCGCACTTTGTTTATCCATCAATCAGGCAAGTGACACACGTTTCTGTTTTTTGGCTACTGTAAATAATGCTGCCATGAACATTTCTGTCCAAGCCTTGTTGTGAACATGTTCTCAGTCCTCTTGCATACATGCCTAAGAGAGGAACTGCTGGGTCATGGTGACTCTCATGCTTAAGACTTTGAGGAACTGCCAGGCTGTTTTCTAAAGTAGCCACACCATTTCATGTTCCTATCAGCAACATACGAGGTTTCTAATGTCTCCACATTCTCACCAATACTTGTTTTTCCTTCTTCATGTTGAAACATCTTTTCTGATATTACCAAAGTTGAAGAATGACTCAAAATTCAAATTGGTCATGCAAGAAAGGAATTTACTGGCTGAGGACCAGGAAAGTCAAGTAATGCAGTGAATTTGGGGCTCCACGGGTGCTCCCTGGACCACCTCTATCTCTCTCGGCCCCACTCATTTCCCAGCCAGGCTCTTCCCTGATGGTGATACAGGGACCGGCTAGCTTCAGACTTTCCTCCGAGCACCAGGTCCAGCTGAAGACACAGCAAACTTTTCTTTCTTGCCGTTTCCAAATACCTCAGGGTTCATGCTTCAGGACCCAGGGTTCACACTCCTGGCCAGGAGGATTGGATGACCTGACTGGCTTGGTCGAGGGTCACTCGTCAAGCCCTGCTCCTGGGAATAGGATCATATGGATGAAAGGAAGGAGGGGTAGGGAGGGATGGTTCCATGAAAAGGAAACCAAAGTATTTCACTAAGAGAAGGTGGGATGGAGGCTGAGCAGCTGAGACACGGTGGTTCCCAGAAATGGAGAGGATGCTGAACTGGTGAATCTACATGCTGAACTTTCCCTCCCCTGCAGGGTCAGGCTCCGTTCCCCAGCACCCCTGAGGGACCCTTGTCCAAAATCCCCTTGAGCACCCTCATGACATGGCCTTGTCATTGTTTGTTTCCATGTCTGCCTCAAGCTTTTCACTTTATTCATCTTTGTTTCCCCAGCTGATCTCCAGTGTCTTCTCTGAGATCTTCTCAGGTGAGAAGGGAAGGGAAACCCAAGTGATGGAAGGTCATTCTAGAGTTCCAACAAAAAAGTGCAGTGGGAATTCAGAGAAGGGCAAGATGATGGGGTCAGGAAAGCTATACTAAGGTGTCTCTGTGGGTCTAAGAAATAAAGGAGTGGCCAACAGAGGCCAAAATATCTCCTTTATTACTGGCAGAGAGGCTGAGTTGGAGGATATGGTTTTAGGTTTGTTCGCTAAGTGGGCTGTTACTACAGATCCCATAATGAGGCTGACTAACCCACTCAGAAAGTTATGACCAACCTAGATAGCATATTCAAAAGCAGAGACATTACTTTGCCAACAAAGGTTCATCTAGTCAAGGCTATGGTTTTTCCTGTGGTCATGTATGGATGTGAGAGTTGGACTCTGAAGAAGGCTGAGCGCCGAAGAATTGATGCTTTTGAACTGTGGTGTTGGAGAAGACTCTTGAGAGTCCCTTGGACTGCAAGGAGATCCAACCAGTCCATTCTGAAGGAGATCAGCCCTGGGATTTCTTTGGAAGGAATGATGCTAAAGCTGAAACTCCAGTACTTTGGCCACTTCATGCAAAGAGTTGACTCACTGGAAAAGATTCTGATGCTGGGAGGGATTGAGGGCAGGAGGAGAAGGGGACGACAGAGGATGAGATGGCTGGATGGCATCACTGAGTCGATGGACGTGAGTCTCAGTGAACTCCGGGAGTTGGTGATGGACAGGGAGGCCTGGCGTGCTGCGATTCATGGGGTCGCAAAGAGTCGGACATGACTGAGCGACTGATCTGATCTGATCTGATCTGAACCCACTCAGTCACGGCGACAGGAGACCGAGAGAAAGCCTGCCTGGCCCTTGAGCTCTAGAGGGTAGAGCTACATCAGCAAGAGCAACGGGGTGCTGTACCATGCAGGCAGCTCACTGCCAAGACCAAGGAGGGGTGGAGCTGCCCGATGCATGGCCAGTGCCCCTCTTTACCCCACACCTCCACCAGAACGGGCAGCTTTACAGACTTTGAAAACTTGTCATTAGTTTTTTGGCTGTGCTGTGCAGCCTGTGGGATCTTAGTTCTCTGCTGCTAAGCTGCTAAGTCACTTCAGTTGTGTCCGACCCTGTGTGACCCCATAGACAGCAGCCCACCAGGCTCCCCTGTCCCTGGGATTCTCCAGGCAAGAACACTGGAGTGGGTTGCCATGTCCTTCTCCAATGCATGAAAGTGAAAAGTCAAAGTGAAGTCATTCAGTTGTGCCCGACTCTTAGCGACCTCATGGACTGCAGCCTACCAGGCTCCTCCATTCTTGGGATTTCCCAGGCAAGAGTACTGGAGTGGGTGCCATTGCCTTCTCTGGTTAGTTCCCTGACTAGGGATCAAACTTACCCCCCTGCATTGTAAGGTCGGAGTCTTAACCACTGGACTGCCAGGGAAGTCCTCAGAATTGAAAGTAAAAAAGGGGTAGAGACAGGACAGGAGTATGACCCCTCGTGGAGTTCCTTGCACATGGAAGGAAACAGGTAAGGTTTCCTAAGGTGGAAATGGCCTTACGGAAGGTGGTATTTAAGATGGTCTACTGGGTTCCAAGCAGGAGGCACTGAAGAGGCTTCAGGCCAACACTCTTAGCTGCAGTTTCTTTCTTTCACATGTATTTCTTTGGTTGCACCAGGCCCTCGCTGCAGCACGCAGGATCTTTAACTGTGGCATGCAGACTCGCAGTTGCAGCATGTGGGCTCTAGTTCCCGACCAGGGAGCAAACCCTGGGCCCCCTGCACTGGGAGGGGGCAATCTTAGCCACTGGACCACCAGGGAAGTTAAGATGCAGTTTCTAGTCACCGCTCTGTCTCATGGTCCTAAATGACTGCTCTCCTGCTTGCCTTCCAGCTGGGCTCCTCGGGTCTTGACTTGCCTGCACAGTTGTGCATCTCTGGTCCTGTCCCAGCCTACAATGCAATGAGCAGTCCGTTCCCAGGTGCAGCGGCCCCTGTAGTTGGGTTTCTTCCCGCTGTGACCTGGGCCAGGCTGAAGATGCGGGCAACCTGAGCTGAGCCAGAAATGCACTGGTTGCTAGGAGGGAAGGCCTAGCAGTAGGAGTCATGTGCCACTTCACGCCCTGGGCTCCAGGCCCTCCACTGTCCAGCTGGGAAAAGGGGAACAATTCTTGCCTCCACGAGGCAGGGAGCGCTTGCTCCAAAGGCAGGCTTCCTGGAGGTTGCCTGAACATGGTACTCATCAGGGATTTTGATGTGCTTCTGGGACGAGTTGATCCGAGATATCTTTGGTCTTGCAGTACATGTGCAGCCCGTCTTGATGACACAAAGAGATGCTTTCATGCACTGCTTCTAGGTTATGAATTAGGGGGAAATTGCCTGCTCTGAAAAGATTTCACATACTGATGAATAAGTGGGTGAATACTGCAAACTCTTCCCATTCTAAACAATAGATGAATAGAGCTTTGGGTTGTGTATCATTTTGAAGGGAAAGAAGGTAATTACTGCTATCTTTTGGCCTGACAGTTGGAGCCCAGGGGTTGCATCAGATTCAAGCAGATTAATTTCCAAGTTCTTGGGGGAAAGGGACTAAAGCCATAGGCATCAAAGCTAACCCTCAGAACTTCCCTGGTGGTCCAGTGGCTAAGACTCCAAGTTCCCAATGCAGGGGGCCTGGGCTCCATGCCTAGTCATGGAACTAGATCCTATATGATACAGTTAAGAGATCCTGCATGCTGCCATGAAGACCCATGATCCTGCATGCTGCAACTGAGACCCGGCACAGCCAAAAAAAAAAAAGCTAACTCTAGATATGCAAATGATACCACTCTAATGGCAGAAAGCGAAGAGGAGCTAAGAGCCTCTTGATGAGGGTGAAAGAGGACAGTGAAAAATCTGGCTTAAAACTCAACATTCAAAAAACTAAGATCGTGGCATCTGGTCCCATCACCGCATGGCAAACAGATGAGGGAAAAGTGACAGATTTTATTTTCTTGGGCTCCAAAATCACTGCAGAGGTTGACTGCAGCCATGAAATTAAAAGATGCTTGCTCCCTGGAAGAAAAGCTATGACAAACCTGGACAGCATAGTAAAAAGCAGAGACATCACTTTGGGACAAAGGTCCTTCTAGTCAAAGTTATGGTTTTTCCAGTAGTCATGTAAAGATATGAGAGTTGGACCATAAAGAAGGCTGCGTGCCGAAGAAGTGATGCTTTCCAATTGTGGTGCTGGAGAAGACTCTTGAGAGTCCCTTGGACAGCAAGGAGATCAAACCAGTCCATCCTAAAGGAAATAAACCCTGAATATTCATTGGAAGAACTGATGATGAAGCTGAAGCTCCAATCCTTTGACCACCTGATGCGAAGAGCTGACTCATTTGAAAAGACCCCGATGCTGGGAAAGATTGAAGGCAGGAGGAGAAGGGGACGACAAAGGATGAGATGGTTGGATGGCATCACCGACTCAATGGTCATGGGTTTGGGTAAACTCCAGGAGTTGGTGATGGACAGGGAGGCCTGGTGTGTTGCAGTTCATGGGGTCGCAAAGAGTCAGACACGACTTAGTGACTGAACAACAACAACCCTAATTCACTTAGAGTGGGTCCATTTAACCTCCAGGAATGCCTATCCTCAGGTGTAATGCTGTAACTAAATTCTACACACACCATCACTAAGCCAATAAATAGGTGCTTTCTGTCTCTCTGCCACATCCTGAAATTAGGATGATGCCCAGTTTAGGACCTGAAACCTGCAGGCCCTAAGGAAGCACAGAACAGGGGGTAAGGGCGTGTGCTAAGGGACAGCACGGAGGGACCGCTGGATGGGCGTTTCAGCGCCCCAACCAGGCAGAGAGAGGGCCCACGACCTAACTCCCCATACCAGCTCTCAGGACGTCCGTGTGTGGTGCGTGCTCAGTTGTCTGACTCTTTTGTGACCCCACAGACTGTAGCCCACCAGGCTCCTCTGCCCACGGGATTTCCCAGCAAGAATACTGGAGTGGGTTGCCATCACCTTCTCCAGGGGATCTTCCTGACCTAGGGATTGAGCCCACATCTCCTGTGTCTCCTGCATTGGCAGGCGGATTCCTTTACCACTTAGCCACCTAGGAAGCCCGCTCTCTGGAGAGGAGTACTCTATTGAGCTCCATGACATAGCCTGATTCAGGCAGGGTTCCCTGGGCAGCAGGCTTCGAGACAGAGACTAGCATGTGGATTGGAGTTTCATACACAGCTTTTGTCAGGTGGAGAAGGTGGGAGTTCTGAAGCTGGGATCACCTTTTTTTTCTCTTTTTGGCCACACCCACAGCTTGTAGGATCATAGTTCCTTGACCCAGGGATCAAACCTGTGACCCCTGCAATAGAAGTGCAGATTCTTAACCACTGGACCTCCAGGGAAGTCCTGGGATGGCTTTTTGAGTTGTCCTGAGTTGGGGTGAGGGGCCCAGGCCTTTAGATTCCAGCTTCAGCCAGTCATTTGATGCATGCTATCCCCAGGGTGGAGGTTGTGACTTTGGGTGAAGTTCTCCTTTCACTTGAGGGGAATTCCTGGAGAGGGCTGATAACTGGGGCCTAGAAGCCAGCCCCTTCTCAGCAGCAAGCGGCAGAAGACCTTCCCCCGTGAAGGGCAACCCGGGTCGCGTGTCCTCGTGTCTGCTGCTCCTCATGCCTCTCAGGCCCATTTTGTGTAAGTTCTGGGAGCAGAAACGGATGGTTAATGGGACGAACCACAGCCCCCACCCCTGCAGCTGAGCTTGAGGCCCCAACTAATACTCATCGTCTCCCTCCCCTACTCCCCATTTTCTGTTCTCACTGGCAGGAAGCACCTCTGCTGAGCTCCTGGTCACCATGCCCGTTCTAGGCCACGGCTGCTGCACTTGCCTATTTAGCATTGCTGTCAGGATGGTGACTGCTGCTTCTTGCCTGCTGGTCCTTTGGCTCAAAGTGCCTGGTGCCAACTGTGAATGAGTTCCATGGGACTTTTGCTGTATCTCCTGATGGAAATACTTCCTCTTTGGGAAACAGGACCTCAAAATCCTCAAAGTTCAGAGTTCTGGTGACATAAATACACAAATGGAATAATGGGACTAATGGGAAATGGAGCCACTCCTGCTTCGACCCCTTGGTTCCTGAACCTCTCTATCCTTCCTGTTGGGACACAGCGCCATGCTGACTGACTGATAGAGTGCAAACTATGTCCTGGAAGGTGCTGCTCCATCCTTAGTTTGCAGCATCTCTGCGCTGGCACCCAGCTGTGCCCTCACAGGCTACTCCTCCTCTCTGTTCAGGCTGGTGTCTTTTGGGTGGTATAGAATGTGGTAGGGCCAGTGGATTCCACGGTCATGTGTCACTGTCACATACCTCCTTGGCTGTGCAGTGGGTCCTTTGGTCTTGATTTGACGATATGTGGGACCCTGTGACAATGTGTCAGACACTCCGTAAACACTCAAGATAGCAGTGCTGGCTGACACCTGGCAGGCAAAAAAGGCCAACCATACCCAGAACACAGCAACTCCAATCAAAATCAATTGCTGCCCGTTCCCAGGATGGAAGTTATCTATTGTAGTCAACTTGGCATCAAGCAGCTGACTGTGTTCTATGAGGAATACTGATTCTAGGGGCTCGGCATTGATTTCGTTGCTGGTAGACTGGACGTTCAGCAATGGCAGGAACTTTATCAGCCTTTGTGAATGGGAGCCCATGTTCTTGGGTCCACATGTTGCTCCCATCCCTGCCACTGTGGCTACTCCATTCATTGCCAGTACGAGGTGGTCACAGCATCTGGCTGATATCGACTGGTGAGTCATTCTTTCTATTTGGCTATTTACTGCCTCTTGCACAGTAGGTGCCCTCTGCTGGGCATCTGCTCATTTCTTGCCCAAACACATAATCCAACCGCATGCCTGTATCCAACACCTCCTTGTCCTTGGTCTTCTCTCTCCTCCCGGGCTCCTGTGCAACCAGCCAAGCCATGCTAGTACCATCAGTTCAGTTCAGTTCAGTTCAGTCGCTCGGTCCTGTCTGACTCTTTGCGACCCCATGGACTACACAGCATGCCAGGCTTCCCTGTCCTTCACCAACTCCCGGAGCTTACTCAAACTCATGTCCATCGAGTTGGTGATGCCATCCAACCATCTCATCCTCTGTTGTCCCATTCCCCTCCTGTCTTCAATCTTTTCCAGCTTCAGGATCTTTTCCAATGAGTCAGTCCTTCACATCAGGTGGCCAAAGTACTGGAGCTTCAGCTTCAACATCAGTCCTTCCAATGAATATTCAGGACTGATTTTCTTTAGGATCGACTGGTTTGATCTCCTTGCAGTACAAGGCACTCTCAAGAGTCTTCTCCAATACCACAGTTCAAAAGCATCAATTCTTTGGTTCTCAGCTTTCTTTATAGTCTGGCTCTCACATCCATACATGACTACTGGAAAAACCACAGCTTTGACTAGACAGACCTCCATTGGCAAAGCAATGTCTCTGCTTTTTAATATGCTGTCTAGGTTGGTCATAGCTTTTCTTCCAAGGAGCATCTTTTAATTTCATGGCTGCAGTCACCCTCTGCAGTGATTTTGGAGCCCAAGAAAATAAAGTCTGTCACTGTTTCCATTGTTTCCCCATCTATTTGCTATGATCTTCATTTTATGAATGTTGAATTTTAAGCCAGCTTTTTCACTCTCCTCTTTCACTTTCATTAAGAGGCTCTTTAGTTCTTCTTTGCTTTCTGACATAAGGGTGGTGTCTTCTGCATAGCTGAGGTTATTGCTACTGCCTTAAATCCATATATATTCCAACCTTGCCTACATTTCTGTTTACACCAAGTGTGAGAGGAATTATTCACTGGGACAATTTCCCTTGGCACCATCTTTCAAGATCACCCTAGGGTGGGGCTGTAGTGCAGCTGCGGTTCTTTTTCAGCTTGCACCCACACACCACTTTGACCTTTGTAAAAAGCAAAGTGTCATAAGCAAATCAAGCTTTTTTTTTTGCCACATCAAGTGGCATGTGGAACTTCCTGGACCAGGGATCAAACCTGCACTCCCTGCAGTGGAAGCATAGAGTCTTAACCCCTGTACTACCAGAGAAGTCCAAGCTTTGCTTTTTTTCCTCCTTGGCCAGATGGTCATAAAGAGACTCCACCTTCTATGCAGCCATAGGCAGGGCTGAGGGAGAGGCATCAATGTGTACCAGGAAAGAGAATGTGTAGGTGAAAGGATGCTCACGTCCCAGATATCAGGCGAGTCCTTGGGATGGCCGCCAAGGGTGGGTTTTTGGCTTCGTGCAGGCAAGAATTCAAGATCAAGTCATAGTAAAGTGAAAGCAGGTTTGTTCAGGGAGATATTCCATAGACAAGAGGGTGGGCCATCTCAGGTGAGAGGCCCTGAAATATGGGGGGCGGTTTATGGGCTGGGTAATTTCATAGGCTAATGAGGTGGGAGGATTATTCCTACTATTTCTGGAGAGGGGCCCCAGAATTGGGTCACCACCCACTTTCTGGTCTTCTGTGCTGGGCCTTGGAGCTGTCATGGCACTTACGGGTGTGTCATGTAGCTGATGTATTAGGAGCGTATACTGAGGCTCAAGTGGAAGTCGACTTGTCTGCTGTGTTGGATCTAGTCAGTTCTAACCAGTTTATGTTGTGTCCTCAACGGCTATGCCGCTCTTTGGAAGGCTGTACCCTGCGTCTTCCTGTTTTCAGTGCATAAATGCTAGGTGACACGGACGTCCAGGGCATCTGTTTGTGTGGCTTACTGTGCCCCTGGCCTCTCATCCCAATTCTGCATGCACCACTTACTATGGATTATTATGCCTACTCAGCTTTATGTTTTAGTGGGTCTAATAGGCAGAACCTAACTTATATAAGACAAGCTAATGATTAAGAATTTTGGATCAAGTCAAAATTATACAAAGGGAATACGTTTTTTCAATGTTGTTCTGGGAATACAGAAGCAAAACAAAGTTTGCTGACGGACTGGAAGAGAGGTTAGGCTAGAGAGTACTGTTAGGGTCTGAACAACAAAGTGGTAGAGAAGACGGTAGAGAAGAAATGGATTTTGAAACTTCTGAAGCTGAATGGATAGATAGGTACAGCAATGGAGACAGCAAGCATGTTCAGGTCGTCCTTTTAATGCCGAAATCTTGGCTCTCTGTGCACCAAGACCAAACAGAAATACGGAGAAAGAGTTATGGGGAGGAGAAGGAAAAGTGGCTTTATTGCTTTGCCAGGCAAAGGGGGAACACAGTAGGCTAGCCCTTCAAGAACTGTGCTCCCCTCCCTGGTGAACAGGGAGAGCTTATACAGTCAGGCAGGGTATGTGATCGGGATCTAACCCTAACCCATCCTTCTGGGAAGTTTCAAAAAGGGCGAGGTTGTTGACAAATTAGGGTCTGTGCTAGGAAAGATTGAAGGCAAAAGGAGAAGAGGGTGGCAGAGGATGAGATGGTCAGATAGCATCCCTGACTCATTGGGCATGAATTTGAGCAAACTCGGGGAGATAGTGAAGGACAGGGAAGCCTGGCACGGTGCAGTCCACATGGGGTTATAAAGAGTCGGACTTAGCAACTGAACACAACACAAGGTCATAGGTGGTCTAGTCTGCTAATCTTGCTGAATCTCTCTGGTCCCTTTAATTTTGCCCCGGGTCCTTTTGTGACTGCTCCTCCCTTGATTAGCAAGTCTTTTGCCCTTTTGGCTTCCCTGGTGGCTCAGACAGTAAAGCATCTGCCTGCAATGCGGGAGACCTGGGTTCGATTCCTGGGTCGGGAAGATCCCCTGAAGAAGGAAATGGCAATCCACTCCAGCACTCTTGCCTGGAAAATCCCATGGACGGAGGAGCCCGATAGGCTACAGTCCGTGGGGTTGCAAAGCCTACTCACCCGGGAGCCCCACAGGGTCCAGCTTGGCATCACTTTCAAAAACAAACCACAGCTGCAAAAGGAAGGAGAGGGGTGGTGTCTGAAAAAAGGAAGAGTTCAGGTCTCCTTCTTCACAGTGAACTTGACAGTGTTTATGTACTGGGCAGAAAGAGGCAACAAAGGAGGGAAAATGGCTGGATCGGAGCTGCGCAGCTGGCGTTGCTGAGAACTCATTTTGGTAAACAGAAAACAGGAAAAAAAAAACCCAAAAAAGAACAAAAGCAGAAGCCCTAAGCTCCTTAAAATCAAAGGAAGCCGGAGAGAAGGAAAATCCAACCTTTCCCCCTTTGTTGGACTGCTTCTGTGCTTGCCCAGCTTCCAAACGGAAGAGCACGGAGTCAGCAACAGAGACATCATTGGTTTAATGGACGGGGGAGCTTACACGTCTGAAGCAAGGTTCTGAAGCGACACCCCACCCTGTGAAGTGCAGGGCAGACAGGACATGGTGGCAGGCTTGGCTGTCGCAGGGAAGGGGAGATGGCCAGTTGTAGGGGAACTGATTTCAGGTGGGCTCATTAGTTACCAGGGAAAACAGCAAAGGGACATGCCGTTCACCACCCCTTTGATAAGCTATCACTAGCTGGGGCCTGGGGCAAGTACCTAGGAGGTGTGTAGCAAGGTCAATCATGTGAGTAGGGTGTAGGTGAAGCAGGTACAGGTCTCGCAGAGCATGCACAGAGAGGTCAACCACCATCCTGAGTGGCCTGACCATACACCCTCACATCCGCTTCCAGCTATCCTACCACCAGTGAGAAAAGCTTGGCTCCACAAAGCATCAAATACCATTTTCTATTATATACCCATTTCTCCTTATTTCAATGGAAAATAAACATCCCCAGAGTCAAAGCAGACAGTCTGGATAGATCTAAATTTCAGCTCCCAGTAAAGCAATTTTTTTCTTTTTGGAGAAATATCTTTTATTAAGACCACATAAAACTGCTCATGTAGGTACATTAAGTGTGAAATTTCTAAATGCACTCACTGCCTTGGAATGAGCAGTCTCTCACATGAAGACTTCCTTTTACAGTACTGTAACATATAAGCTTAATATAAGTTTAAAAAATAAAACAATTTCGTGTAGGTTTTCCTACTGGACATCCAGCCCTTTCGTTTTAACGAGGTTGTGCACAGAATAGTCATTAAATACTCTTCAAGATCATTTAGCCAGGCTGTTCTTGGATAGTGCCAAGTAGGTTTTAGGAAACTTGTTTACCTTCTCACGCTGTCACCTTCGGGTCAAAGACAGAAGGACAGCTACTAAGCGACCAGGGCCATCTGCCCCAGATAACTCCATTCTGCTGCCCTTTTACGAAAGGGCTACCGCATTTCCACATTGAGGTGGGTCACCTGCCCAAGCAGCTCTCTTGACCGTGTCCTAGGCTCTAAGGATGTCCCGCTGGCCCGCTCTCGGTCGAGGTGTCGCAGAGAGAGGGTCGGTGCTCAGGGGTCTTGGCTCGTACAGCGCTTCCGGGAAAGCTAGCGGGGAGGCCGAGGAAGGCTCGGCAGGGTCTCCATCCACCAAAGGCATCTACGCTGTCCCGCCCCCAGTCCCCAATCTGGATATCCCCAGCGCCTCGCGGACGCAAAGCCAAGATCCCACCCTCACCCTCGACTCAAATTAGAGGCGACGATCACAAGCCTCTTAAAACAATCGAGAGGGCACTGAGCCGGGTTCTAAGGCACCTGGCCACCGACCCTAGCGGGGCGGGGTCGGGCGGCCGGAAGATGGCGGTGGCGGCGGGGTCCGCCGGTCACTCTCCGAGCCGCCCTTGACTAGTTCTCGCCGCCGCGCCACCTACCTTGCTAGCGAGGGTTCCAGGCTTGCCGCGCGAGGGGGCAGTGACGAGCACCTGGCGCCACCAATCAGAACCCGGAGTCTCGACCGCGCCCAATCAGGGCCGGGAGGCGGAGACTGGGGGGGGTATAGGGTGCAAGTTGGCAGCGCATGTGGTGGACGCGGAACGCTCGGGATCTCTGCGCCAGCTTCGCCGCTTTTCGCGCGTTCTGTACTCCGGCCCCTGTCGCCGGCCTGAGGAGGCCGAGGAGGCAGGTGGCCGAAAGGGCCGTCGGCCCTCCGGCGTTGCGGCCGGAACCGCGGAGAGCCTGCTGCAGTGGTCGCAGGCCCACCGCCGCGGCCGGTGCCTTGACCGACTCTCTTAAAGGAGACTTCTCCTCAGCGGTTGCTGCAGAGGGAGATGAAGGACCTGTTAGACCGTGAGGCGACTTCGGGGTCGGCCAACTAGGAGGACTCGGCGAGAGGGCGCCCGCACCCTCCCGGCCTTGTTCCTTTGGCGCCGTGAGCGAGGTGTCGCTCTCTTCCGGGCGCGCGGCGTGTGCACGCGGCCCCGGCGGGGCGATCGGGCGGCATGTTTCCGCGCAGGCCGCCGACCGGCCTGGCTGCCTGGCTGGTGGGCGCGGCGGCGGCGGCGGCCGGGCGCGCGGGCGCGCGGGGCGGGGGCCTGCTCGCCTTGCTGGCCAATCAGTGCCGCTTCGTGACGGGCCTGCGCGTGCGGCGCGCGCAGCAGATCGCGCAGCTCTACGGCCGCCTGTACTCGGAGAGCTCGCGCCGCGTCCTCCTCGGTCGCCTCTGGCGCCGGCTGCGCGGACGCCCGGGCCATGCATCTGCCTTGATGGCGGCGCTCGCCGGCGTGTTCGTGTGGGACGAGGAGAGGATCCGGGAGGAGGAGTTGCAGAGGTGGGCTTGGTGGCGAGGTCGTGCTTCCTCTCTGGGGTGGGGGGAGGGTCGGGGCGGTGGGGCTGGAAGGTGGAAACCTTAAAACCTGGGGCCGGCCTTGGTGATCACTGTCTCCTGTTGACCCTGTGGTACTGGAAGTGACGATGCAAGTAGTTCGATCATGTTGTAGCAAACCCACGTTTCTACGTTGCTTCTGCGGGTTAACTTGATTTGTTGAATTAGAAATAACTGCAGGTGTAGGCTAGTGGAGAGGGGGACTTTGGGAGAGCGTGCCACTATAGAAATAACGTTTTGGGGACTCCCCTGGTGGTCCAGTGATTAAAAAGAATGCGTTTCTAATGCAGGAGGCTTAGGTTCCATCCCTGGTCAGGGAACTAAAATCTCATATGCCGCAGGGTGCGGCCAATTTTTTTTTTTTTTTTTTTGACTAATTAAAAAAAATAACGTGGGAAGTTGGTATTGAAGACATGTAAGCTATTGCTCATGTCATCTTACATTGTTTCAGGAAGATGCAAAGGCTGCTCAGGTGGCACAGTGGTAAAGGATCCGCCTACCAATGCAGGAGACGTGGGTTCGACCCCTGGTTGGGGAAGATCCCCTGGAGAAGGAAATGGCATCCCACTCCAGTATTCTTGCCTGGAAAATTCCATGGATAGAGGGGCCTAGGGTCGCAGAGATTAGGACTGCTGAGCAAGCACGCACGCATAGAGGGTCCAAAAACCAAACAGGTTTTAAAATGGACCTGAGGATGTAGATATGCAATTTACAAAGTTACATTGTTCCAAATGGGATTTCGTGAGATATGCCAGAAGAGCTCTTTTGTCATTGTGACTCATGGCAGGATTATGAGACTGGAGATTTTGCCCTCCGGGGACAAACTAGTAGCCCACACATTTTAACCTGGAAGAATTAGGTCAGTTTTTCTTGCTACTTCCACTAGAACTCCGAGAGTTTCATTAGGCTCTGTAATCATGTTGTCATCATCAAAACTTCTGTGAGAAGTATAGTACCATTAGTGGAATCCGCTCATCTGTGGTTCTAAACTGAGCCCTTACAGTTTTCATGCAATATGAGGAAACCTTGCTTTGGGTCTTGCTTTACAGTGTCGCTGTATTTTTTTTTTTTTTTTGACAAAAAAAATGTGTGTCTCTCCACATATTCTGCCCCCGAACTCTGAAACTGATTTCAAGAACCTCCGATAGTCCCCCTACCTCACATAAATTCCAATACAAGTCTGTTCTGGTCATTTCTTCTGTTATTTCACACTTTTGGTTGGGTGAAAGTGGAAATATTTCAGTGAAGTTAATACTGTGATCTCTCTGGAAGTGTAGGACCCAGATGCCAGGCAACATTGTGAGTTGTCGGTAAACGCAAAGTGTATCTTTAGAGCTGGTAATAATTTTCCTAGCAGTAAAAAGGACTGTTTTACAAATGCACTTTAAACTCATAACCATGAACAACCTTACTCAAAAACGTTAAGGTATCAAAGCATGAGAGGTGGTCTGCCTAGTTTCTGTTAGTGTTTTGGGGTATTTTGTTCTCAGGTGTAAGAAATATGGAAAGGTAACTTTTTAGTTGTAAAATTACCAGTCGACTGTTTGAATTTGCATTCTGTTTTTTGATGATGATGGAATACCCATGTTCCACAGTCATGAAGTTTGAGGGGAAAATTCCTAGTTGGATTTGGTTTGGGAAAGAGAAAGACCAGGAAAGGGCCTCTGGGTGCCCTGCTGGGAATAGGAGTTGAGTAGTGTTGAGGCCCGGGTGATAGATTTCATACTTTTTCGTCATGTATTTTTATTGATGATATGTTCTAGAACCTCTGTTCAGTAGGTCTCCCCTTTCCAGGAACTGGAGGGGGAAAATAGGATAAGAAATAGATGTGGTAAACATTTGAGTCCATAGTCAACTACCTGCCGTGGGAGAAAGAAATCAGACAGTTGAAGCACTTGATTCTAATCCAGCTCCTAAAGAGGTATTGTTCTGTATTAACCCACTTGGGGTTAATACAGAAGCTTAGACAAAGGCCAGTAAGAGCACTTAAGGTGCCCTTTTTGACCCTCTCCAGCCTTGTTGTTCCAGCAAAGGCCCTCATTTGACTCTCCATGTCCAGTTCATGCTTGAGTTCAGTCATATACTTAAAATTTGATCAAGTCCATTTTGAGGATTTTTAGAAATGTTACCTTGATGGGGGGGCAGGTGATATGCTGTCAGCTGTATGTAGGTTGTACGGTGATTTCAAAGGTCTTTGTTCTCCTAGCTGGTCCTGTTTGTATTTTATTATTAATTAATTAATTCTGGTCGTGTGCCGCTTGCTGGGTCTTAGTTTCCTGGCTGGGGATCCAATGGCAACGAAAGCAAGGGATCTTAACTACTGGACTACTAGGGAATTGCCAGTATTTTATTAAATAAGGTGTTCCGGGTACAGGTTAGCCTTTTTAGGTTTGGTGGTTTTTATGTATATTTTAAACTTTTATATTGGTGTGTAGCCAATTAACAATGTTGTGGTAGTTTCAGGTGAACAGCAAAGGGACTCAGACATACATGTACACGTATCCATTCTCCCCCCAGACTCCCTTCCCATCCAAGCTTAGGCTTGGTGCTTTATTTTGTTTGCTTTACAGGATGCACTGCTGAGGTTAGAAGATCTTAGATTCTGTTGGCACTGGTTGGATGACTTTGGGTAGCTTCCAGAATGAGCATAGTGCCTGTGCCTCGGGACATGTGCATTTCTTTCATTGTTCGTGGAAGAAGAGCGTGATTGTCCCATGGCCCCTGAATCACAGCCTTTGGGTCTTCTGTGCCATTTCTGTGCCAGCTTGTCCTGGTACACACTCATTCTCATATGGCTGTTGTCACACAATGATGGGCCGTAAGGCTCCCTTTTTGAATGTGAACATCTTAAATAGATGTGAACATCATTAATTGAGAATCAGCACGGACATTTGAGGAAAGAAGTAAATTGTACTCATTGATGGTCCAGGTATAGAAATCAGGTATTTTAATGCTTAGTCTAGCTTTCTTACCTGATTGACTTTAATTAAATGACCAGACAAAATAACTTTTAACCACTGTTTTTGGTGCTGACTGGCATTCTGTGAGTGCAGGGCAAATCTTATGGAAAAATACTAATAGTAATTTTTTTTATTATTATTATTTTGGAACATTAAAAAAAATTACAGGAACAAAAAGGAAGTTAAGAAATATGAAAGACTAGCGGAAAATGTTCCATTAATTTCCCTCCTCTTTTTAAAAAAACTTACAATTCATTGCTCGAAATTTGAATAAATATGTACCAATAAAGTTGCATGAAGAAAATTGGCCATTTTCCTATTTCAGCCTTTAAACTTTTCACTGTGCTGTTAATTAGATAAATGATCAACAAAAAGTCCTTTTGACTTAAAGGGACTTTTTTCTCCCCCCTGTCACTTAACGATGTTTTTACTCTCATACATTCTTAGATAATCAGAACTATGTAAAAACTGAGGGTTTTTTTTTTTTTTTTTGAGATTGTCTTCATTATTTGATGGTTAACCAGTTGGCTCAGAATTGCAGGGAGCTGTTGATGTCTCATTTTTGGGTATGTCCTATGACAGTTGTTCTTCAAAGTCTTTAACTTTGACAATAATTGGGAATTTGAGGAGGGGATCATTGAAACAAAGCAGTGTTACTTTGTTAAATTACTCATTACCGGAATGGCTTCATTTGACTCTTTGGGGCCTTATATTAAGCTCTGCACTTAGGGTAGGATTCCCCTAGATGAGCCTAATATGATAATACTTACTGTTTTCATGATTTTATGCCTTCAATTTCCATAGCTTTCTATACAGCCTTTCTTAAATGTTGAGATGACTTTAGTTTTGAAGAAAGGAAAGCATTGACTGTCTTTCTTTGATCCTCTTACTAATCTGGTTCTGCTGCTATTTTGGGTTTAATCTCTTTTGTCCTTCTTTCTCCCTTGTTACTTGTCTCTCAGATAACAAGGTGTAGGCAACCATCCCCTCCAGATAAGATTTGACACAGCAGAATAATGGGATACATAGTGAGAAGTTTTTTTTTTCTTCACACAAATAATAGTGACTGAGCTGATGATGTCTGTCATGTCAGCATTTAGAAATTGAGACCCTTCTGGATTCTTAAACCTGGGACAGGGCTCATTGGCATTTTCATGATGCAGTCTCCTTCTAGCATTCATACTGTGCTGTACAAAGAGTGAGTGTCACGCCTTCACAGGGCATTGCTATCCCCCGAAGGCACTCAGTCTCACCCAGTGACCTTTAATCTTAAGAGGCTGATTAAGCAGTGGGTCAGAAACTCTGTACCACTTTGAGTCTTAGAAGGCCATTAAAAATATTGCCTATAGTCATATAGTTTAATTTTCATAAAACCATATTACTATATAATTTTGTGAGCCTCTGATGTATTTTTCTCAAGATGTTCCTGCCCCTCTTCATTATGTGATAAGGACATTGAAGAGTCCGGCTTAATTTTTTTTGAAGGGTGCTTTACTAGTCCTCAGCAGGCCATGACTGGTCTGCATGATGCCTGCATTGTTGTTCTCACAGCCACAGCTAGCTGTGTCTTTACTTTTGCTTTCTCCTCTGCAAGACCTATTGCCTACTCTAAATTTCCTTCCCTATTTCTCTATGGTTTTTGCAATGGTAGCAGTCAATCCCGTTTTGAAATGTTTAATTCACACTGAAACTTTTAAAAGGTTAAACATTTTTCATCAGAACATCAATATAAATTGACTGGCTAGGGTTATCAGTTGCAAACAGAGAAACTGATACTGGTTAACTTTCTTCAAAAAGGGTGTAATCAGAAAGGTGTTAGGACACACAGAGCGTTGAAGGCCAGGGAGAGCCCAGGTTGGCTGAGAGGACAGCCACGGCCGCTACAGGAATGCTCTGCTTCGGGCAGTGTTGCTGGTTTAGTTTCCCCAGATCTGTTGCATTTTTCCCTCCAGATAGGTGAGGAAATCTGAAAGGTCCTGTGCCTCGGGTTATTTCCTCTACCAGAAGTCTCTGATTAACGTCATTTGATCACTGCTAGGGCGCAAGAAGGGGACTGGGCTGTATCTCACCTATTTGGGGGTTCTCCTCAATAGGAAAAGATTTCAGGTGGTCAAAACACAAATGTCCTCGTACATAAATACTTTCATTGAAGTTCAAAGTTTAAAAATAATAGAATTGGAATAGACCTTCAAGAAATAATGTGCTCAAAAAAAAAAAAAAAGAATGTGCTCATGTTACAGGTGGAACTAGGGAGCCTTTGAGGTAAAATGACTTGTAATCACAGCTCAAGTTGGCAGAGCTGGGACTAGAACCCAGATCTCTGCACTATCGTTTGGATGGCTCTAAACTTTTAATCGGGGGTTACTGGTATGATTTTGAATTTTCGACTTCTAAACTAGTATTAATGTAATCTTTTAGTAAGAATTTGAATTATTGAGGCCTACCCCCATATTTATTTTACTCAGTTTATTCTGTGAACACTTACTGAGCATGTAATGTTTACCAGGTACTTGCTAAGAGCCATTTTAGTAAGGAGGATAGGCATAAAGGTAGATTAATTATAATATAGTGCAGTATGTTTCTGTAGAGGAATAAAAGTAAATGTGTCTGGTTAACCCTTTCTTGGAGTTAACCTTGAACTTTATGGTTTTTTTTTTAATTTATATTTTTATTTATTGACTGCACTGTGTCTCGGTTACAGCACATGGGATCTTTAGTTGTGCCATACGAACTCTTATATGTGGGACCTAGTTCCCTGACCAGGGATTGAACCGTGTCCCTTGGCATTGGGAGCACAGAGACTTAGCCGCTGCACCACCAGGCAAATCCCTTTGTGCAGTTTCTGAAGGTTAAAGAGGAGTAAGAAAGGGCATTTCAAACAGAACATATCAGTAGGTGGTATCTTCAGTCTTGAAGTGTAAAAGTGACAGAGTCAGCTAGCAGTCTTGCTTTGCTAACTGCTCTTTAAAGATTAAAGGGAAAATCGTGTTTTTTTTTTTTTTTTAAATGGTGCTGGGACAACTAGAGATGCATTTGTAAAATAGTGAATTTACACCCCACACCTCACACTGTACACAAAAATTAAAATGGGTCAGAGACCTAAGTGTAAACTAAAACTTGTAGAAGAAAATATAGGCATGAGTTCTTACGATACTGGGTTAGGCAGTGGTTTCTTAGCTAGAACACCAAAAACATGAGCAGTCAAAGAAAAAATAGATTAATTTGACTTCATCAAAATTGAAAACTTCTGTACAGCAAAAGTTACTATCAAGAAAGTGGGAAGACGGCCCACAGTTTCAGAGAAAATATTTGTAAATATTTAACAGGAGACTTTAGTTCAGAATATATGAAGAACTTTTAAAACTTGACAGTAAAGACAACCCAATTTAAAACAAAGATTTCAATACATCTTTTCTCCAGAGAAGATACACAAATAGCTCATAAGCACATAAAAATACGCTCAACGTCATTAGTCATTATACCCGCTAGGATTGCTGGAATCAAAAAAGTTAGTTTCCCAGGCCCAGAAAGTCCACGCTAGGAATTTACCAAGGAAACTGAAAGCTTTCATCTGTACACAAGTTGTATGCAGATATCTGTAGCAATATTATGCATGATAGCCAAAAGGTAGGAAACCCCTGCACGTCCATCACCTGATGAATGGGTAAACAAAGCGTGATACACCCATATGATGTATCCGTACAGTGGAGTATCATTCAGCCGTAAAAGCAATACACCAGGGCGTGAGGGAATTGTATATACTACTAAGTGAAAAGAGCCAGACCCAAGAGGTCGTATTTTGTAAGATTTCATTTATATGAATTGTCCAGTGAGGCACACTCATGGAGACAGAAGTAGGTTAGTAGTTGTCAGGGGCTATAGAAAGTAACTGCTGTGGGTAAAGATTTCTTTGGGGGTTGGTGACAATGTTCTGGAATTGGTGGTGATGGTTGTACAACCTTGGGACTATACTAAAAAGCACTGATTTGTATATAGTAAAAGTATAAATTTTTATAGCAAGTGAATTATCTCTCTTTAAAATAAAGGAGGAAAAATACGTGAGTACTCTTAAAATATGATAGGAAGACAACCGAATTAAAAAATGGGCAAACGATATCAAATGACATTTCATAGGCATAAAATATGAGGGCTAATTATATGGCTAGTATTAAGCACTTTACATGTAAATTTAATTTTTATAATCAACCTTTGAAGTAGGTACTATTATCATCCCCAATTTACAGGTTAAGAAATAGGGATTGTTAAGTAATTTAATATTCTCATTGATGAATGTTAGACTGGGATTCAGACTCAGGAACTCATATTTTTATTCCCTACACTTTATACCGTTTTAAACCCACTCCGCTCTGTGTAAGTCTTTGTGTGGCCAGTTCATTTTTCAGGGCTGACTCCAACCACCCCACCATGCCTGTTGTTTTTCTCCTCTCCAGATCCATTGATGAGATGAAACGGTTGGAGGAAATGTCAGGTATGTTTCGGAGCTCTGGAGTTGAGCGCCACCCCCCAGAACCAAAATCCCAGACAGAAGGGGTTGAAGATTCAGGAGGCACCGAGCAGCCATGGGAGATGGTGATGGATAAGAAACACTTCAAGCTGTGGCGGCGTCCCATTTCAGGCACCCCCCTTTACCAGTACCGAGGTGAGTCCCACCTGGCTGCTGGGGGTGTGTTTCGCCCCGGCAGGTACATGGCACTCTGTTCTCTTATACTCTCCATTCTGGTTTTGTTCTGGGAACACTGCCCTGCTGTGCTGTTGTTTTTCCTCTCCCTGATAATAAGGGATCATGGCATCCGGTCCCATCACTTCATGGCAAATAGATGGGGAAACAGTGGACACAGTGGCTGACTTTATTTTTCTGGGCTCCAAAATCACTGCAGATGGTGACTGCAGCCATGAATTTAAAAGACGCTTGCTCCTTGAAAGGAAAGTTATGACCAACCTAGACAGCATGTTAAAAAGCAGAGACATTACTTTGCCAACAAAGGTCCGTCTAGTCAAGGCTATGGTTTTTCCAGTGGTCATGTATGGATGTGAGAGTTGGACTATAAAGAAAGCTGAGCCCCAAAGAATTGATGCTTTTGAACTGTGGTGTTGGAGAAGACTCTTGAGAGTCCCTTGGACTGCAAGCAGATCCAACCAGTCCATCCTAAAGGAGATCAGTCCTGGGTGTTCATTGGAGGGACTGACGTTGAAGCTGAGACTCCAATAATTTGGCCACCTGATGCGAAGAGCTGACTCACTGGAAAAGACCCTGATGCTGGGAAAGATTGAGGGCAGGAGGACAAGGGGACGACAGAGGATGAGATGGTTGGATGGCATCACCGACTCGATGGACATGGGTTCGGGTGGACTCTGGGAGTTGGTGATGGACAGGGAGGCCTGGCGTGCTGCGGTTCATGGGGTTGCAAAGAGTCAGACACAGCTGAGCAACTGAACTGATGACAAGAGTCTCGTTGTCTTTGTTACTCTGCTATAGGTTGTCTCTGTCATACTTTGCTGCCCCAGTGTGACTTCTGTTTCTGAATGTGCCTTTAAGATCTGTCCGTCAGTACTCTGCAGTTCAAATGCAGTTAAGTGATAGGAATAGAGTGGGAGATGAGTGTGGCAAACATTGCTTATCCTTTGTTCTAGTGTTTGGAACCTACACGGACGTGACACCGCGGCAGTTCTTCAATGTTCAGGTGAGTACGTTTCTCCTCCCAGATCAGGAGCTGCTAAGCCTAGAAGTCCTCTTGCCATCATCCACATGAGTGATTTCTCTGACTTACAAGATGTTGGCTTCAGTCCATCCATCTCTCAGCCCCACACTTCACGTCAGCTAGCCTCTGGGTGAGCCTTTGACTTACAGTTTCCTTCTGGGGATGAGGCCAGTTCTGCTCTTTTTAAGACTTTTGGGAAGAGCAAATAGAGGAAGGATTTGAGTGCTTTAATATATTTTATAAGACTTCATAGTTTTCTCCCCCTAAACAATTTGAGGGTAAGTTACATGCCCTTTGTTCCAAAACCCTTCAGTGTGTATTTCCTAAAAAACTGGACATATTCTCCTAACTAGCCATGGTACCAGTATCAAAGTCAGCAAATGTAACTGATGCAACTCTGATAGAATCTTTGCATTCCAGTTTTGCCTGTTTGTTGGCTTCGCGATGTCCTTCCTCTGCAGTATACAGATGCAGTCAGGACTTCGCTATCTGGAACTTGTCCACAGTAAAGGTGTTATAAAGATAAGAGTATGTGTTCAGAGACTGCTCCTCCTTGCGGGGAAATACAGAAAAGGGGAGCTGGGATCACCTAGAGTTCTACAGAAATTGTTTTTTCCTTCCTGGAGTTCTCATGGTTTACTGGACTTTGAGTAACTAGTTTGGTGATTATAACACCCACTGCTAACACACAAGTGCACGCTTTCCTCTAAGCACTGAATTCTGTCAATCTGTATTGAATTTTTGTTGATTTGAATGTGTATGATATGTGTCTTTCTTTGAGATTCCTTAGTTCTTAATGATGTTAGAAATTTTTAAAATAAAGCAACTTGTGTGAGGTGTCTGCCCGTACTTTCGGACGTTTTGTCTGTTTAAAACCTTTTGGAATTATTTCACCCTTAGAAATTTCTATCACTGTCTACTGTATTTTCTCTAGACATGTCTATGACAATATTTTTTTCTTACACTTGTGGGGTTTTTTTTTTAAGATTCACTTTCAAAGTAATGGGATTGGCCTACAGGAAGGGATTTTATTAAAGGACTCATCTGTAGTAACACAGCTGTGTCTTTGACACTTGGGCACTGTCCTTAGGTCAGATCACTGTTTCAGAAGGCTCTTGGGTAAGAGGCCCACTCCTCTGGAGAAGTCTTCTGTAGCTTTGTTCTGGATTTCTTGGGTCTTCATGGTCTTTGCTCTTTCTATAGCTGGATACAGAATATAGGAAAAAGTGGGACGCCCTGGTGATCAAGCTGGAAGTGATCGAGAGGGATGTGGTCAGTGGCTCTGAGGTTCTTCACTGGGTGACCCATTTTCCCGTGAGTATTGTACCTCTGGTTTTGCTTTGATCACGTCCACATGAGACAGAGCCCTGATCCTCCCACCCTTGCTCTTCTTTAGTACCCGATGTACTCACGGGATTATGTGTACGTTCGGCGGTACAGCGTGGATGAGGAAAACAACGTGATGGTGTTGGTGTCACGGTACGCATGCTGAGCAGCTTGGCCTTCATTCACACGTGTCTGGTGGGAGTCTGCTTGTCTTGTGAGTGAAGCCAGGGCGCCGTGCGTCCCAGCGAGAATGTGACTATTTCAGAGGGTTGAAGGGATGCAAACCTTTCATCAGAATAATCCTTCAGTTCCTTAATGGTGATAATTAAAGAGACACCGAGTTAACTCACTCTGTTTTTAGAAGTTAGTGTATATTCATTCATGACTTTTCTGATGTAGTCATTTAAAAGTTAAGAGGCTGCCTTTACTCCGTAACTCCAGCTCCGGTGGTCCTGTGTGTAGACAGTCCTCAGTTTCTTTTGCTTGTTTCCTTGCCAGTGCTGTGGAGCACCCGAGTGTGCCAGAGTCTCCGGAATTCGTCAGGGTCCGATCATATGAGTCCCAAATGGTTATCCGTCCACACAAGTCATTTGATGAGGTGAGTTGTATGTCATCCGAGATGTGATGGGTTAGTGGTTTATGAATTTTCTCAAGGTATGCCTTTTGTCTGAACTAGGGAGGGCATTCTGGTTCTCTAGTTTGGCTTGCATCGAATCCACTGGAGCCTGCTTAAATAGTGCTGGGCCGTGGCCTGAGAATTTGCATGTCTTAAGCTCCCAGGGGAGGCTGGTGCTACTGGCCTGCGACCCACACTTCAGGACCCCACCTAAAGTGGTGTACCTGGAAGACCCTTGAGACAAAGCAGTGATGACCCCTTGGCTCCTGTTACCTGAGGGGCAGTGATGGGAAGACAGCGGCCCTGACTAATACAGGCTTGTTGGCAGCGTTCTTAGGAGCCAGAGCGAGCTACTGTTCCTTCCCATCAGAATTTCCCCACAGTGGGCAGAACACGTAACACATTTAAGGACTCCTGTTTCCTTATCAATGCTGTCTGCTTCCTTGAACATTTTATGACCTTTCTTTGCAAAGAATATTTTCTTCAACTTAGTGTGGTGTTTTAGTTTTGATATTTTAGCCAAACCTCTGTTGAGCGTACATACTGATTGCGGTGGTTGCTGTTTTTAGCCCTGTTCACTTTGAAATCACTGTTTCTCCCCGTCACCTGTGTTTTAGAGCTGTATGACTGTTCTCTTAGCCGAGCTTTTGTTTTTGCAAGTTGTTTTATTTACACCACCTACATAATGGGACTCTTCTAAGCATGACAGAAACCGGGGTTTGCCTCAGTGGTGGTTTTGGGGGAGCTGTATGTTGACGTTTGTACCGTTTTAGCGCGATGGTTTTTTTTTTTTGCACGTGGGATCTTCACCACCAGGGATCGAACCCCTGCAGTGGAAGCTCAGAGTCTTAACCAGTGGACCACTGGTGAAGTCCCAGAGAGTGTTCTTCAAACCATGAGTTGCTACCCGCTAGTGGAAGACAGGCTTAATTAGTGCTAGAAAAGGAATAAATAGAAACTGAATGTAAGCATATTTTATGAAACTTTTGTTTGATTACATATGTACAAGTATATGTGAGAGAGAGGCTGAGAAAGAAAGAACTTGGTTGGCAATGTAGAAAGTATTGTTTCCAGTGTGTTGTAAGTTAGTACAGTTAAACATGTTTCAAAGTCCTCGCATTAGAAGCAAGAATGTTGCGATCGCCTGGGCAGGCTGGGCCTGTGGGAGTTGGAATTATGCCTCCTGCTTTGCTTTGATGTTGCTTCTGAAGTCTGAACCTTGTCCGCGTATTTCCTCTTTGGGGGGAAAAGTGGCTCGAGTCCCAGCGTTACTGCCTTTGGAGACCCTGACCGTGAGATAGCTAAGGCAGAGTTGGGCCACCAGCGGAGCGTGTTGTACCAGGAAGTAGCTTCTTTCAGCTGAGGTGGGGGACAGTATGAATTGTAAGTATTGCAGCACGTTGTGGCAAGCTCTTAGGAGAAAGGTAAGACTGGAGTTGGTTCTTGTAAAAAAGCAGCCTCTAGGTAGAGGAAAACAGGAAGGACCTGGAGGTAGAAGACATGATTCCGTGATTCAGCCGCAGACGAAGGAGGGAACGTGGGTGCTGAGAGACTCAGTGCTTAGAAAGGAAGGCGGAGTCTGGGGAGGAGTGGTGATTACCTTGACCGTGTACAGAAGATGCCTGAAAGCCAGGCAGCTGAGTTTGGATTTGCCAGATGGAAGGTAGATCCTGAGCCAGGGTGTGGTATTCTGTTCTATTGTGGCTGTGCTGCCAGATTACAGGACCTCAGTTCCCTGACCGGGGTTGAACCCAGGCCACGACAGTGAAAGCCTGGAATGCTCGCCGCCAGGCCATCGTGGAACTCCCCAGTTTCCCTTTTTATTATGGAAAATTTGAGATGTAGACGAAAGATGGACAAGTAGAGAAAGTAACAGGCGTGGACTCTGTCCTCCCTTGACTCCGGCAGTGACCACCCTCTTGGCCAGGCTTGTTTTATCTGCACTCTTTCTGGTCACTTTCCCACAACCCTGATTTTTTTGAAGCAGATTCTGGTTTTGCTATAGAAGAACCGAAGAATTCCTCTATACATATTTTAGTGTTTATCTCAAAAAGAAGAGAGATTTTTTGAAAACATAATATCGTATTCCCTAATATCTAATATCTGTAGTGTTTAAGCTTTCCTGATCATCCATGAATTTTTTTGTATTTATTTGATTCCTGATTTCAGGTGAGATCCAGGTATTGAAATGTGTTCACACTGTAGCTTTGCATCTATATCTTGAGTTCTCCCTCCTTTTTTCCCCCTTGGAATTGTATTTATTGAAGAAGCAGTTTCTTTGTTCTAGATTTTGCTGGTTATGTTATCACAGTGTCATCTAACATGTTTTTCTGTCCCCTGTGTTCCCTATATGTGGGTACTTAGAGGCTTGAACAGATTTAGGTTATTTGCTTGGAGCAAGACTGCTTTATTAAGAGGTATATAATGTCTGATACTGCCTTTTTATACGGTTCATGGGGTGCTCACAGCAAGTGCACTGGCGTGTCCTGCCGTTCCCTCCTCCAGTGGATCACATTTTGTCGGAACTCTCCACTATGAACAAATGGTCTTGCGTGGCCCTGCGTGGCATGGTTTATAGCTTCAAGGAGTTATCAAGCCCCTTCGCCACGACAAGGCTCTGATCCCTTTCTTTGTGAATTTGGAGGTGATTGATGAATATTACTCAGCTCAACTATTTTATTAGAAGTTACAAAATACTATTTGTATGAACTCTTCATTCTTTCTTCTCTTGTTTCCATTTATTAGATGACATACTTGAAAGTTGCTTAGTCATGTCCAACTCTTTGCAACCGCATGGCCTATGCAGTCCATGGAATTCTCCAGGCCAAAAGACTGGAATGGGTAGCCGTTCCCTTCTCCAGGGGATCTTCCCAACCCAGAGATCGAATGCAGGTTTCCTGCATTGCAGGCGGATTCTTGACCAGCTGAGCCACCGGGGAAGCCAGTACTTGAAAGTTTATACATGGACTGTTTTATTTCCTATAGTTCACAGAGGAAAGGGAAATAAGAAAGATGCTGATTTGTTTCCTTCATTTACTAGTTTTTAAAATGTTGAATTAGTTCTTTCAACAAACAATCCTCCAAAGGTTAAAGTTTTTATTTTTTAAAGAAATGATGGGACTTACCTGGTGGTAAGTCTCATTGGAAGACTCATACTTCCAGTACAGGAGGCCTGGATTCAGTCCCGCATGCTGTGTGGTACGGCCAAAAGAAAAAAGACATGCTATTAGAAACTCAAAAATTTAAGCATATTTGGTTTGTTTTGCAATCACTTTTATCTAGGATCCTCTTATTGACCAGAGTCCTTTTGACTTAACCTCAGAAACTCTCCTGTCTTCTGGTGCTACGTTTCAGGTTCACCTTCTATAATTTTAGGTGTGAATCTGAAAATGAGCATTTCTTCTAGGAGCCTTAATACCACCCTTTGGCATCTAGAAGTTCTCATATTTCTGGGCCTGTTCACTCTTAAGAGTAATTTAGCTTACATCCCTGTTCTTTCTACCCATTTAATTTCTTCTTCCTGACGGCAATTGTTTTCAGTTTTGAGTTTTTTCAGTATAGGCAGTAGTCTGTGAGAACCCAGGACTTCGACTTCTCAGTCCAAGTGTTTAATGGGAAGGGTCATTTCAAGTTTTCTATACGTGTTAGCTCAGGCAGCCTCCTGGCAAGCCTTTGTGGTGTCACTGTTCCCGCTGTGCAGGCTTCACCTCTCCTTTACTTCGTGGTATTCAGGCTATATCTCTGTTACAGCACCTGTCTGTCCTGCTAATTGGAAGCTCCTGAGGGCAAGGACTGGCATGTTCTTATTTCCCGTATAGTGCCTAGCACAGTCCCCAGACACATAGCAGATGTTCAGAGAACTGTTAAGTAGATGAATAAAGGACTCAACATTTCACCCAGGGAGTGAAGAAGGTGGGCTTTGGTGGAAAGGCGTGAGAGTCACAGTGCTGCTGTCTACAGCTGTGGCCAGTCTGCTTTGAAAAGTGCAGACTTGGGGCCTCTGTGGCAGTCCATTGGTTAAGATTTTGCCTTCCAGTGTAGGGGGTTTGGGTTTAATCCCTGATTGTAGAGCTAAGATCCTGTAGCCAAAAACCCAGAACATAAAATAGAAACAATAACAAATTCAATAAGAAGTTTTTAAAAGTGGTTCTCTCTTACCCTTTGGGTGAAGCATATTTGCTTCAGACCTCTCCGAGGATCGGGATCCCTGTAAATCTCTTTAATCTTTGTCTTCAGTGTACCAGTGAGAGGGCTGAGTCAGCGAGAGTGGGTGCCTGGGCCTGTGGTCAGGATTCTGGGTTCATCTTGGCTCTGGTTGAATATGTGGGTGAGCTCGAGCAAAGCCCTTCACCTTTTTGTGCTCAGTTTCTTCATCTGTAAAATGGGGATTAGCAGCGTCTACATTATAGGATTGTTGTGAGGAGCTGAAGCAGTTCCTGACACATAGTTGTAAGTGCCCTGTAAATGTTTGATGCTAGTGTTAATAGTGATAGTAGTGAGAGTTAGTATCATTTCAATAACGATTAAAATATTTAAACATGGTGGGGTATGTGTTGAGGTCCACTCCCACATTCTAAGATTGACTAGAAAGACACATAGGACCCAGCTGACAATCTACTCACAGCTAAGATTTATCACAGTGATGGGAGGATGCACAGCTGGATCAAAAGGTGGAGATGCAGGCGGGGTCTGGAGGAATCCCTGCAGGCTCCCCACACTCCCTGTCCCGTGAGGGCTCTTGGAACACATCCTGTCCCAGCCACAGAAAAGCAGCAACATGTGTGATGATTCTGCCTGGAGAAGCCCAGTGTCTGTACTGGGGGCTGGTCACACAGGCACCCTCTGCCTAGCACGTCCTACAACCCCAGACCCCGGGGGAGAGCGGGGGCTCAGCAGGAAGCACATTGTTTGCACAGAGGAGGCGCAGGGAGCCCTGGAGGACTTAACTATTGACAGAGGTCAGGCAGGCACCAAGTTCCTGGACACCACTGGGCCAGCCTCACTAGGTAGTAACCTCTCAGGTCTTCAGCGTTAACTCTTTTCTGCTCAGGGTAAAAAAAAAATGCCGCTCTCCACCCCAGAGTCCGATCTTGGTTATTCTGTGGCACTGGGTACGGAGGCTGTGAGGGGTAATTTGGGTACCTTCATCTTTGCTGTTTTTCTTTTCCAGAACGGCTTTGACTACTTGCTGACATATAGTGACAACCCCCAGACCGTGTTTCCTCGCTACTGCGTTAGTTGGATGGTTTCCAGTGGTGAGTGGGTGCTTGTGCACAGGGCTGGGTACTTGGGCTGAACGTTTTATTTTTCTCTAGCTTCTCAGTGGCTTCAGGGAGGTTAACACTTGTTTCATGGGAGGCCTTCCGAGTCCATATTGAATACTGTCTGGAAGGTAGTGAAGCCTCCGGCTGCAGTTGGGAGGGATGAGCATTCTGGTCCCAAAACGAAGCCTATGCCCAGAGGTGAATCGAAGAACGTTTGCTTAATACACACTGTGTACATTAATGCATTTACAGATTTTCTTCTTAGATCGTGTCGGAAGCCTTAAAACATGTGGTTATAGGACAGTCCACTGGAGAAAGGGGCCGCCACCCTTCTTAAGAAAGGCAGCAGCACATCACTGCTGTGATTGACTGCATTTTTCCTGGCCAGTCTCTTCCCTTAGAAACAGCTTCATGAGATTTTCTCTCTTGTTCTCTGTAAGCGGTGTCTTACCCTTCAGGGGGTATGGAGAGGAGGTTAGGTGTTTCTACTGTTAGACATTTTTCAGCAAAATTGGCTGTGCCACTGATAAGTGATATTTGAATCACATAAAAGAGAGCCTTTGGGGACTTAGGTGGTTTGATCAATGCCCCTTTTCAAAGGATCCCGGAGGTCCTGGGTGGCTTTCACTCCCTATAAGTCTGTTGTCTGTCCGTGAGGCTGTGATCTCTATAAGGAGGCATTGACTTCCTGCCTGGAAAGAAACAGGCCCTGCTAATTTTGAGCCTGGTGGCTCAGCGGTAGAGAATCCACCTGCCGATGCAGGAGACTCAGGTTTGATCCCTGGGTCTGGAAGATTGCCTAGAGAAGGAAATGGGGAAACGGTAACTCACTCCAATGTTCTTGCATGGAAATCCCATGGACAGACTTACAGTCCATGAGGTCGCAAAGAGTCGGACACGACTGAGTAAGTAAAACAGTGAAAACATGTTGAGCCTGCTGGCTGGTGTGCCCGCCCACCCAGACTGCCCTCTCTCCCGACAGGCATGCCAGATTTCCTGGAGAAGCTGCACACGGCCACTCTGAAAGCCAAGAACATGGAGATCAAAGTGAAGGACTATATCTCATCTAAGCCTTTGGAAGTGGGGAGTGAGGCCAAAGCCGCCACCCCATCTTCTGAGCGCAAGAGCGAGGGCAGCTGTGGGCCTGCCCGCATCGAGTACGCTTGACAGGCCCTGGGGGAAGCGGGGCCAGGCGGGTTCCAGCCCTGTCTTGGCGTCGCCACGCCCTCTGCTGCGGAACACCACTGCAGGCTGATTCGGTACTGCTCTCAGAGCCCTGCTGCTCAGTGTTGGAACAGGAGGAGGAGGCAGTCGAAGACCCTGGGCACGTTCTCGGGCCAAGCGTTTTGAAACTGGTGTTTCCTGGAGCTCCTCTGGAGCCAGCCTCGCCTCAGGCCAGAGGGGACAGCATCCTTTGCTTTCTCTGCCCACATTCCGTTCTCAGCCTCGGTTCTGCAGCACTTTGGGTGGGTTTCCTTCGGTTCTGAAGGTCCAGCTGGACCATGTGGACGGTTGAGTCTCCAATGAGGGGTCATGGCCGGGGGCACTCTTGGTCACAGTCCTGGTGTTGAGGGGGTGTGAACTGTTGCTTGGCAGCGTAAGTGCCTTGTCCTCACCTTCCCGTCTCTAGGGACATAGTTTGTATCAAGAAATGTCAGTCTCCGCCTCCCGTTTCCTTTCCCCACGCAAAGCCGTTTCCCTGAGTCAGCCAGTTCTTCGGTATTCATGTGCTGTGTCCATCTGGGGCACTGCGTCCCTGTAGCCCATTTACCAAGAACCGGGAAACTAACGCTGTCAGACAGTAACTCTATCATCAGTGTTTTTGATAGCATCAGTGGAGATGCTCAAAACATTATCCAGTTTAGTTTTGTGTGTTGTGTTTTTTTTAACTTTTGTGTTAAAAATGGGGGGTGGAATTAGGGAATGGAATAGGATTTTTGTTCCATAGTCTGGACTGTATAGACAGCACCGTTTTGATTCAGGCATTATTATCACACTTTGGGTTTGATTTGATGCCCGCAAATTGGCCATCTTGGAAGGCTGAAGGCAGAGGGGTAGGGGTCGGGCACCTCCCTGGAAGCTCTCAGAGCTGCAGACAAGCTTTGTGAGCAGGCAGGTGCAGTCGGTCCCAAATGCTCATATAAGGGGGAGGTGACTCATGTGACCCTGTGAAAAACTTCGTCGTCTTCTGAGCTAAAATTAAGGCAAACCACACTGTTTGGATAAAGTCACAATCAGATGGGATCAGCCTGGCCTGGCTAATGGAGCTTATGGTCATGCTGCACTCTGACTGGGAGCATCGGGACAGGCTTCAGGGCTTCAGATCCTCCTTCTCCCCCTTATTTCTTAGAATATGAATGACGAGATTTTCCCCACCCCCACTTGCTACCCTTTTGTGTTGCTGAAAGAGGAGCAAAAGCTGAGATTAAGCCCCTTAACCTTTTTATGGCCTAAGTTTTGTGCCAAAGAAATGCCTGCCCCACTCTTTGACGTCTTGCAGTCTCTGCGTCGTTGGCAGACCAGAGGGGTGCCTCAGACAGTCCCGCTTCTCTTCATCGGTTGTGTCTCCCTCCTCTTCCCCAGGGATGAGTCCCTGGGTTGCATTGGAGCTGAGCGCCTGTGACTGTTGGGACGGGTGGTGTGGGCGAGTGCCGTGAGGACACTCGAGCAGAGGAGCTGTGCGTTGCTCGTGTGCTTTTTGGCAGTTTGACTCTGCACTTGGTGTTGGTCTGTATAGTTACTTACGTCATTGTAATGATTTCACTCCTGACCGTGACGTTTTTACCAAATGCGTGAATAAATACATAAGGATTGGTATGAAGGAATGTGTCTTTGGACGTATGTTGTCAAGGAAGTCTTGCATACTGGGATTATTACTTCTTCCTGATCAAAAAGCATATTCCCGCCAGCAGAGTTGGCACATGAAAGCAGCGAGGTTTGGTCTTCCCTGGCGGTGACTGAAACACCACCCACCACCTTGCCTACAGACTATAAGGCCTTTCCAGGGAACCAGATTGGCGATTGAAAACAAACCACCATTTCCACTTCCTTGTCTGGATGCACTGGTAACCCACACCCTTTGCTTTAAAAGGATGGACTTGGTGGGAGCAGCATTAGAAGAGCGGCAGGGCCTCTGGCCTGGGTCTGGAGCTGGAGAGTGGGGTGAGCCCCAAAACCCAGGGTGTGGCGGGAAGTGAGGTCACACAGGCAGTTCTGCTGGGGTGCAGGTTGGTGCCGGGTGAAAGATCCATTGAAGACTCCAAGCTCACGATGAGTTCTGAGTGTATGTGTGATGTTGCCTGTGGGAGACACGAGGTGAACACAAATGCACACCCAAGACTATGGCGGCTCCTCCACATTGCTGTGAAGTCCTCTCAGCTGGCAGACCTCCTGTTAGAGGTCGTGGACTGTGGGTACACGTGGGTCTGCGTAACCCCTCACTGGGGAGCTGGGTGCTGGCCTTCGCCCTGCTTGGCACCTTGGCCACTGTCCAGGCTACGCGTGAACACTTGCATGGAGAAGCGGTTGGGTTCCTAACAGAGCAGCGTTTGTGCTGCCAGACAGCTCCAGCTTTCAGGAAGTTCTTTACATTGACGCCAGGTGGGCCTCATCCTGTCTACTGAAGGGTCAAAGCCCTGAGCTTGACGCAACACTGGAAAACTCTCCCGTGGAAGAACCCTTCATTTTCTTGAAGGCGGTGCTCGTGTGAGAGCTTTTCCCAGGCTTTATGTCACCAGCAACTTTTAAAAATCCTCCAACTTTTTGAGTACTTCTCTGGCGGTCCAATGGTCAAGACTCTGCCTTCCAATGCAGGGCGTGTGGATTTGATGCCTGGTGGGGAGCTAAGATCCCCCATGCCTTGTAACCAAAAAACGTGAAACAGAGGCAGAAGCAGTTTTGTAACAATTCAATAGAGACTTTGAAAATGGTCCACATCAAAAAAATGTTTTAAAAAATTCAACTTTTTATTTTGAACAATTCTATACATATAGAAAAGTTGAAAGAGTACTAATAAAACCTGGTATACCCTTCCCCTGCCTTTGCTGGCTGTTAACCTGTTGTCGTGTGTGCTTTATCTTCGCTGTATACACTGCTATGACTGGACTGTGTCCTCAAATGTGTATGCATGCTGGGGCCCTAACCCTCAACGTGATGGAGATAGGTCTTTGGGAAGTGATTAGATGAGGTCTTGAGGGTGGGCCCCATGATGGGATTAGTGCCCTTTATACTAATTGCTGCGGAAGTTGATCTCCCTCTCCACCACAGGAGGAACATGAAAAGCCAGAGCACTCTAACCAGGGACAGAATAGACCAGCATCTGAACCTCGGTTGTTGAGCCTCCAGAATTGTGAGAAATCTGTTGTTTAAGTCACTCTTGTCTGTGGCATTTCATTACAGTGCCCCGATTAGACTAATATACTTTTTCATGACCATCTGAAAGTAAATTGCAAACATATTTCATTAAATACTTGACCATGGTTTTTTCTTGGCCTTGCTGTGCAGCATGCCGTGTCTTAGTTCCTGACCAGGGATCGAACCTGTGCCCATGCAGTGGAAGCATGGAGTCCTAGCCACTGGACTGCCCGGGAAGTGCCTGAGCACACTTTATTTTTTTTTTTTTAAATAATAAAGATACTCTGTGTAAACTACACTGCAAATAGCATACAGATAAGCTGTCGCACATAATATCTAATAGCTCATATTAAAACTTCCTTGGTTGCTCCCTAAATGACTAGCAACCCATCCCCCAAATTAATATCCTGTTAAGTATATGTTGCATTTGTGTCCGTTGTCAAGAGCAGCCAAGTAGCTAAGTTGGCAGCCTGCCCTTTGTAATGTAGCTTCATGGGTGCTTAAGATAATTTAGTGCCTGCCTGTCCCGTGCTCAGTTATGTCCAACTTTTTGTGACCCTTTGGACTATAGACCCCCCAGGCTCCTCTGTCCTGGAAAATTTTCCAGGCAAGAATACTGGAGAGGGTTGCCATTTCCTCCTCCAGGGGATCTTCCCGACCCAGGGACCGAACCCGTGTCTCTTGTGTCTTCCGCACTGGCAGGCGGATTCTTTACCACTGCGCCACCTGGGAAATCCTTAGTGAAATGTAGTTTTCAAACTGGGAACTCCCATAGCTGGCCCCCACCCCAGGCTACTTACCCCAGCACCGCAGGTGCTGACAGCGGTACACTGTCCCGCAACCTAAAGGATACAACAGGCGGCAGCCCCCTTGATCTGCATACTGCTAACATAAGCTAAAGTGCCGTTAATTTGTCGCCTGTCTCGTCACACTGTTGGCTTCTGTTGTGCTTGATAGCACAGTCACTGAGCATCTACTGTGCCCAGCACTCTGCTTCATGCTTTTGTGCAAGGTCTCTTATAATCCTACCTACGACAGCTCTGCGAGAATGTAGCTCTCCCTGTTTTATAAGCAGGAAATGGCATCAGAGGTTAAGTAATTTTCCTACTCAAAGTCACACAGGAAGTGACAGTCGAGCCAGGGTGCGGACCTAATTTTGACCCTACAAAGACTCCTCGGGCAAATGGCTTCAAGCTGGGCCAGTTTCTCATAGGTGGCATGTTGGAATCCTTCCCAGGGCTGTTGACTTACCTTGGAACCTGGATTGTGGGCTTTCTTTTCATCCCCCGTGTTCATTTTATGTGGTTTTAGTCTTGCACTGCTGCCTAGCTCCATTATCCAGTTACCAGTACTTGGTGCTCTTTCTACGGGTATTAGAAGCAATAAATATAATTTCTCTTCTGAAAATTTCAGGACATACACCACTAGCGTGACACATGGATTAATATGAAGAGCTGGGGCAGTTTCCTTGGGCTCCTTGTGAGGTAGCATTTTCTAAAAATGTTTACTCACAAAGAAACTAGTCTCTGAACACAGCATAGTAGGACAGGAGTTTGGAAATTCTTTTTAAAATGAAAACATCTTTCAGAAAATGTGAGAACTCTGATTTCTAACAAATAACCTTCAGAAGTATCTTAAACTATAGGGACTTCCTGGTGGTCCAGTGGTTGAGAATCCACCGGCCAGTGCGGGGGACACAGGTTTGATTCCTGGTTGGGGAAGATCTCACATGCCTTGGAGCAACTGAGTCTGTGGGCCGCAGCTACTGAAGCCCCACTGAGAGCCCGTGGCCCACGACGAGAGAAGCCACTGCAATGAGAAGCCTGTGTGCAGCGATGAAGACCCAGTGTAGCCTTAAATAAATTAAAAAAATTAAACTCTGGATGGAAGTGATTTTGATGTAAAATGTGCTTATTTCTATAAACCTCAGTAGTACTTGAAAGAGTGTCATTTCAAAGGAACTCCTAGGCTATACACACTCACAGTTGCTTTAATGACCTCGTTCTAGTTGATTCTGGTCCACAGATGAACTTAAAAACTTTTTCAGACAGATAAGTTACAAATGATCTAACTTTATCATCTATTTTTAAAGAGCCTGAAAGTGAAAAGTGTTAGTCACTCAGTTGTGTCCAACTCTTTGTGACGCCATGGACTGTAGCCCCCCAGGCTCCTCTCTCCACCGAATTCTCCAGGCAGGAATATTGGAGTGGGTTGGTATTCCTTTCTTCAGGGGATCTTCCCCACCCAGGGATTGAACCTGGATCTCCTGCATTGCAGACAGATTGTTTATCATCTGAGCCACCAGGGAAGCCCAATTTTTAAAGAGCCTGCTGCTGCTGCTGCTAAGTCGTTTCAGTCGTGTCCGGCTCTGTGCAACCCCATAGACGGCAGCCTACCAGGCTCCCCCATCCCTGGGATTCTCCAGGCAAGAACACTGGGGTGGGTTGCCATTTCCTTCTCCTAACCACACCTAAAAAGATAGCATGGTTGTTTGAAAGCAGTAGTGTTTGGGTGTTTTTATGGTTAACACATTTTATCATATCTTAAAACTCTGCTGAGCACATGAATTAGGATTGTGTTCAGCTTTGAGGGACAAGACTGACATTGATATTCTTTTCTGAATGCCTCTGGTCCGGACACGGTTGCTCCCCATGAGTCCCGTGGGTCCTCCCAGACCCAGGCTCCTGCCTCACAGGGGGTTGAAATCAGTTACATCAGAATCTGGAGGGTGAGACGTGAGTATTGCGTTACGCTTCAGGATGTATTATAGTTTGTCAGTGCTCATCCTAAAAGGTGAAGTCCAGAATGGCGCTAGTCTGTTCCCTAGCAGAGGAGCGTCACTAGAGCAGGGGGCTGCCTCTGCTCACTCGCTCACTGCCCGTAGGCCCACTCCTCCTCCCGCCATCGTGTCTGTGCTCTGCCAGCAGGAGGCAGCAGGGGGAAAAGAGACTATTTTTTCCCTGAGGACACTTTGCAGGGTGGCGCACCATTTCTACTTACAGGCTGGGGACCAGAACGTAGGCCAAAGACCATGCCCCACTGCTGACAAGTGCCCAGTAAAAATTCAGAGGGCATTTTGGTGAGGAAGAAGGAGAGAGCGGAAGTGGGGGCATTTGGCAGGCTTTGCCAATTTATAGCTCAAATAGAGCTACAGTCACTTCCAAGACTCAGGACTTCGTTAAAAAGGCAGTAATGGTAGGAGGTATTCTAGTTTGCTAAGGCTACCATGGAAATCCCCCGGCAGTCCAGCGGTTAGGACTCTGTGCTTCCACTGCAAGGGACCCCGGTTTGATCCCTGGTTGGGGAACTAAGATCCTTTTGCCACACAAAAGAATTAGAGCCATCCTTGTTTATTCTCACAAGATCCCAGGGCACTGAGGTCCTGCATGCCTTGCAGCATGGCCAAAAAAACAAACCAAAGCAAAGCAAATAAGCAAAGTATCAGGGCTTCCCTGGTGGTCCAGTGGTTAAGAATCTGCCTTACAATGCAAGGGACAAGGGTTCGATCCCTGGTCTGGGAAGATCCCACATGCCGCGGGGCAGTTAAGCCCATGTGCCACAACTGGTGAAGCCCGAGGGCCTAGAGACTGTGTTCCGCAGCAAGAGAAGCCACCACAATGAGAAGCCTGAGCACCCAGCTAGAAAGTAGTCCTCACTCACGGCAACTAGAGAAGGCTCGTGTATAGCAATGAAGACCCACCGTAGCCAAAGAATAAATAAATAAATCTAAAAAAGAAAATCCTAAACACCCCCCGCCCCCCGCAGAAAAAAAAGTATCATGAACTGGTGGCTTAAACAACAAAAACGCATGGTCTCCCAGTTCAAGAGGCTAGAAGTCTGGGAGCAAGGTGTCAGGAGGGTGGGCCTCTCCCAGGTACTGGTGGTCAGTGGCCCTCTCTGGCCTCCCTTGGCTTGAAGATGTAATCCCCCCAGCCCCCGCCACGCTTGGCCTTCATGCTCATGTGGCCTCTTCCCCTGTGTGTGTGTCTAGGTCCAGATTTTCCCTTTTTGTAAGGACACCGGTCGTATTGGTGACAGGCCCATTCTATTTCAGTATAATCTCATCTTAACCTAAGAAAGGACATCTCAATGGCACTATTTCCACATGAGATCACCTTCCCTGGTGCTGGGGGTTAGGACTTCAACATCGGAACCTTGGGGAGCCGCGATTCAACCCAAAACAAGGGAAGATTGCAGAGAACTCAACTTCAGAATGACTTTTCAAAAGCAGTGGCCCTCCCGGGACTTCGCTGGTGGTCCAGGGCCTTCCAATGCAGGGGGTGTGGGTTCGATCCCTGGTCGGGAAACTAAGGTCCTACATGCCTCAGGGCCACAAAACCGAAACATAAAGCAGAAGCAATATTGTAAAAAATTCAACAAGTCTTTTAAAATGGTCCACATCAAGAAAAGAAAATCTTAAACAAATACAATCCATGCAAAAGCAATGGCCCCTTAGGGCCTCCAGAGCGACTGCCCTGCCTGGCCCGGGTCACCTGCCCTGCACTTCACTGTGGTGGCAGCAGGGGGCAGGGCTGCACCGCCTGCTGGAGCTCGCTCTCAGGCCACCTGTGGCTGCTGGAAGCCCATCAAAACGGCCGAAGTTTCACTGTGGTCTCCTTGGGCATCCCCACCCCCGCCCCAGAGCCTTCACTGGCATCAAGACCTATGAATCAAGGAGAGAGGAAGTGGGTCAGACAAGCGTGGCCCGTTTGGGTGTGCAGAGCAGGTTGGTGAGAAGAGGAGGCAGAGGGGAAGGAGGGCTTCTCAGGGCCCCAGCTCTGGGGCAAGGAGAGTGCCTGGGAGAGATGGGGGAGGTGAGGGGCCGAGGGCAGATAAAGGGGGCCGAGCTCGGCTTTGCTGCCCGCTCCGTCCAGCCTTTCTGCTTCGAGGGGCCAATCCTGTTCCCAGTCTAGGAGGAGGGTTGGCTCGCCCAGACCCAGCCTGGTGGGCAGGCTGATGAAGGGCTCAACTGCTGGATGTCCCATCTTCCAGCCATCATTCCTGCATTTCCTGTTGTAATTCTTGTTCGATTGCTGTATTTCTGCACCTAGAAAGAAAGAGATAATTCACAAGGAATTACTGAAGGCCCGCTATGTGCTGTGACTTTCAAAAGAACTGTGAAGCAGCTGGGCAGACGCCACTGGTTGCTGTTCAGTTGCTAAGTCGTGTCCAACTCTTTCCACCCCAGTGAACTGCAGTGCGCCAGCCTTCCCTGTTCTTCACTGTCTTCCTGAGTTTGCTCAAACTCATGTCCGTTGAGTCAATGATGCCATCCAACCATCTCATCCTCTGTCACCTCCTTCTCCCCTTGCCCTCATTTTTTCCCAGCATCAGGGTCTTTGCCGGTGAGTCGGCTCAGGTGGCATCAGGCAGCCAAAGTATTGGAGCTTCAGCTTCAGCATCAGTCTTTCTAATGAATATTCAGTACTGATTTCTTTTAGGATTGACTAGTTTGAGCTCCTTGAAGTCCAAGGAACTCTCAAGAGTCTTCTCCAGCACCACACAGTTTGAAAGCATCAGTTCTTTGGTGCTCACTTTCTTTGTGGTCCAACTCTCATATCTGTACATGACCACTGCCCTGGAGTAGACAGAATTAAACAGCTCAGCACCGAGGACCAGGGGTCTGCCCTTCTGTGTGGCCTGTTCTTTTTAAAAACTTATATTGGAGTACAGTTGATTTACAATGTTGTATTAGTTTCCACTTTACAGCACACTGATTCAGTCATATATATATACATATATACATACATGTATCCACTCTTTTTTAGGTTTTCCTATAGACGTCATTGCAGAGCATTGAATAGAGTTCCCTGTGCTATACAGAAGGTTCTTATCAGTTATCTATTTTATGTATAGCAGTGTGCATATGGCAATTCCAACCTCCCAGTTATCCCCTCCCCCCACAGAATATTCTTGACACTCTTTGGATTTTGCCTTCATACTCTTTTATTTTCCGAAGTAATAACTATGTGACTAAAAAGGTCATGAATTTATTTTATACATGAAAGCATGAAGAAAAATGATCTAGAATCCTTACAAGTCAAGGATTCAGTGTCTCTTCCCTACTTACTTGTATCTGTACATAATTTTTTGTAGTTTTATCTAAAGCTTTCATGCATATAGTTTAAAAAGTCGAATAATTCTTCTCTTTTGTGCTTTTAAACTTCTTACTGTATAAGTTTCAGGTGTACAGTATTGTAGCTCAGCGTCTGTATATACTCCAGAATGACCTCTCACCATCCAGTTGACCCCTTATCCACTTCACCACCTCCCAGGCCCTCTCCTCTAATAAACAGTGAGCTGTTCTCTGTATCAGTTTGTTGTTGCTTTTTTTTTAGTTTCCATGTATGAGTGAAATCGTACAGTATTTATCTTTCTCCATCTGACATCTCACCTAGCATAATACCTTCAGAGTCCATTCATGTTATTGCAAATGGCAGGATTTCATTCTTCTTTATGGATGAATGATATCAATAGTGGCTGAATAATCATAATCCATTGTATAAATATACCACATCTTCTTTATCCATTGATCCATCAATGGACACGTAGGTTTTTTGCATATATAAAGAGTCAAAAATAGTTCTTACCAAGTTTGTTGCGAAAACCTCTCTCCTACCATTTCCCTCTATCTAGGAACAGCCAGGCTCATCTCTCACAGCGGATTCTGTTGGTATTTTCCTCCAGGTCTCTAAATACTGGGCTTATATCACCACACCCTGATTTTTCATTCAGGCATTACACTTGGTCCTGCACATAGCCAGGGTTCCGCAACTATGGATTCAACTAACCATGGATTGAAAATGTTAAAAAAAAAAAAATTCCAGGGACTTCCCTGGGTTGACTCTACACTTCCACTGCAGGGGACATGGGTTCGATTCCTGATCAGGAAACTAAGATCCCACATGCTGTGGGGCAACTAAGCCTGTGTGCTACAACCGCTGAGCCCGTGCACCCAGCAAAAGGCCCCACACGGCACCAGGAAGACCCCGCTCGCTGCAGCTAAGGCCTGACACAGCCAAATAATAGTTTTAAAAATCTGGATTTAAAAAATCACATAAATGTGAGACCCTTAAAAAAAAAATGTGAGACCCTTTACCTGGCCTGTTTTTGTTTCTTTACGTATTTCCTCCTGCTGGCACTTCGCTGAAATGTAATCAAAGTACAGTGACCGGCATGTGTTCCAAATGAACAGTCTGATCAACTTGATGTGTGTATACACCTGTGACATTGTCACAATTAAGATAATGAATATTTCATCATCCACACAAGTTTCCTTGTGTCCCTCTTTATTTCCCCCATCCCCAGACAACCACTGACCTGCTGTGTCCATAAAGTAGGCTACGTTGTCTAGGGTTTTTCATAAATGAAATCCTACAGTAAGCACTGCTTTTTCCTTTTATTACCACAGTGATTCTGACATTTGTCTGTGCTGCACTTATTAATGGTTCATTTCTTTATATTACTGAGAATTAGTTCATTGAACGGAGGGATCAGTTGGTTCACCTGCTGAGGAGCATTTGGATTGCCCCCAGTTTTTGGCTGTTACACATAGAGCTGCTACAAACATTTATGTGCAAGTCTTCAAACATTAAAAAAAATGCCGGCGGTGTTGAGTCTTAGAGGAAGCACAGAGGCTCTTTGTTTCTGTGCTTGGGCTTTCTCCAGTTGCAGGAAGCGAGGGCTACTCTCCAGCTGCGGTGTTGAGGCTTCTCGTTGCGGTGGCTTCTCTTGTCGTGGGGCATGGGCTTCAGTGGTTGCGGCATGCAGACTCTGGAAGTGTGTGGGCTCAGCAGTTGAGGCACACTGGCCTACTTGCCCCAAGGCGTGTGGGATCTCCATTCCTGAACCAGGGTGGAACCCGTGTCCCCTACATTGGCAGGCAGGTTCTTAAACACTGGAGCACCACTCGCTCTATGTACGAGTCTTTGTGTGAGTATGTTTTCAAGGTTTGTTTTCATTTGGTTTTTTTAGGTAAATGCCTGGGAGAGGAATGGCTGAGTCAAATGGTAGTTGCATGTTTAAATATGCTTAGGTAACCACCAAACCGTTGTCCAAAGTGGTTGTAACATTTTATATTCCCAACAGCAGTGTATAAGCATTCTAGTTGCTCCATTTTCTTGCTAACACTTGTTGTGGCCAGTCTTCTTATTATGCTGTACTCTTGAGAGTCCCTTGGACTGCAAGGAGATCCAACCAGTCCATCCTAAAGGAGATAAGTCCTGGGTGTTCATTGGAAGGACTGATGTTGAAGCTGAAACTCCAATACTTTGGCCACCTGATGTGAAGAGCTGACTCACTTGAAAAGACCCTGATGCTGGGAAAGATTGAGGGCAGGGGGAGAAGGGGACGACAGAGGATGAGATGGTTGGATGGCATCACCGACTCGATGGACATGGGTTCGGGTGAACTCCAGGAGTTGATGATGGACAGGGAGGCCTGGCGTGCTGCGGTTCATGGGGTCGCAAAGAGTCGGACACGACTGAGCGACTGAACTGAACTGAACTGAGTAAGTAATGATATTTAGCATCTTTATGTGTTTATGGGAATCCATGAGTCTTTAAAGTACTATTTGAAATCCTTTGCTCATTTTTTATTTGTGTTTTTTCACTTCTTGTTACACTATAGGCATTTTTGCAATGTAAGAATTTTATTTTTTCTCTTTAATAATTGAATTATTATACTTATATCATCAAATTCACCCTTTTAATGAGTACAGTTCAGTGGTTTTTAGCATATTCACAAAGTTGTGGAAACTGTCACCACTATTTAACTCTAAATGTTTTCATTTCCCTGCAAAAAAAAATCCCCAGACTCATTAGCAAGCACTCCCCCATCCTCTTCCTCCCAACCCCAGACAACCAATCAGTAATCTACTTTCTGTGTCTACTGCATCAAATGGACCTTTGATATAAATGGAATCATACAATGTGTGACATGTTGTGACTGGCTCCTTTCATTTAGCATAATGTTTTCAAGTTTCAGCTATGCCTTCATGTGAGTCAGCACTTCATTCCCTTTTTAAAAAAGTATTTATTTTCATTTGTTTATTTGGCTGTGCCTGGTGTTCGTTGTGGCCTGGGGGGTCTAGTTCCTTGACCAGGAATCAAATCTGGGCCCTTTGTATTGTGAGTATGGAGTCTCAGCCGCTGGACCACCAGGCAAGTCCCTTCATTTCTTCTTATGACTGAGTAGTATTCCACTTGATGGGTATACCACATTTTATTTATCTGTTCATCAGTTACTGGACATTTGAAATTCCCCCCCCTCACTTTCCGGCTATTGTAAACAACGGGGTTCTGAACATTCAGGTACAAGTTTTTGTATGAACGTATGTTTACAGTTCTCCTGAGTATGTTCCTTGTAGTGGAATTGATGGGTCATGTGGTAATTCTGTGTTTAACTTTTTGAGAAACCACCAAATTGTTTTCCAAAGCAGCTGTACCATTTTGTATTCCCACTAGCAGCCTCTGAGAGTTCCAATTCCTTCACATTCCGAACAACACTTGTTATTGTTTTTTAATTCTAGCCACCCTGGTGGGTGTGATGTGGTATCTCATTGTGGTTCTGGTGTGCGTCACCTCAGTGACTAAGGATGTTGAACATTTTTTCTTATGCTTCTTGGCCATTTGTATATCTTCTTTGGAGGAATGTTTATTCAAAACCTTTGCTCACTTTTAATTGGATTCTTTGTCATTTTACTCTTAAGTTGTGTATTTGTATATTTTAGATGCAAGTCCTTTGTCTGATATATTTGTTGGGGATATTTTGTCCTTGTCTGTGACTGGCCTTTTATTTTTTGTAATGGTGTCTTTTAAAGAAGACACAAGTTTATAATGTTGCTGTCACCCAGTTCATCCGTTTTCTCTTTTGCATTTTGTGCTCTTATGTTCTAAGAAGCCTTTGCCTAACTCAGGGATGCAAAGGTGTTCTCCCATGTGTTCTTTGAGACATTGTATAGTTTCAGGTCTTTGCATTTAGGATTGCGATCTGCTCAAGTTCATTTTTATATAAGGTATGTGGTATGCGTCATGTTTGACATTGAGTATATTTCCAATTATTTTTTTGTTCTGTATTATTGTATATACATCCATGCTTCATGTTTATTTCATATTTCGTATGAGGAAGAAATATGAAATTTCCCTGTTTTTTTCCCTCCTCTTCACTGTATTCCACACTATCCTGTACCCCTTATAGGGATGGTTTTATGGTTTTTGTTTTCTGTTCTTTTCTTTTTTTTGAGAGAGAAAAGATACATAGAGATTTTGTTAATACAGAATATACTTTTGACTCAATGCTGCCACATTGCTTTCTCCTATATCCTTGCAAACAATTGGTATTATCTAACTTTGATTTTAATTTTTTTTTGCCAACCTGTAAAAGAATGTGTCATAGTTTTATTTTTGATTTCTCTAATTGCTAGAGAGTTTAAGTATTTCTTCACAGACTTGTTAACTATTCAGATATCCCTTGTATGAGTTGCCAATCATGGCTGTATACATTTCTCTATTGACATTTTTCTATACTTCCTCTATTTTTCTCCTTGCTTTGCAAAAATTCCTTGTATATGCTACATTAGAATTCCTTGTTTATTTTATTCATGAAATTAAATATTATATTCAATTTCAGTTTGTCAGTTTTATTTATTTTAAAATTTTTGTCTTTGTGCCACACAGCGTGTGGGATCTTAATTCCCTGATCATAGCCCCTGCACTGGATGTGATCTTAACCACTGGACTGCCAGGGAAGTTCCAATTCTTGTCAGTTTTAGACACTGCAAATATTTTCTCCCAACTTCTCCCCCATCTGTTAACTCTATGGTATTGTTTATTAAACAAAAGTCTTTCTCTTTTTTCCGCTGTGCCATGCAGCTTGCGGGATCTTAGTTCCCTGATCAGGGATTGAACCCGGGGCCACTGCAGTGGAAGTGCTGAGCCCTAACCACTGAATCAGCCGGGAAGTCCTGAGAGCTCTCATTTTTATGTGGTTGAATCCATAATTTTTTCACCTATAATCTATACTTTTAAACCTTTACTCCCTCAAAGTAAAAAAGATGTCTCCTACATATTCTTCTCTTAGCTTTAGAGTTTTATTTTACACATGTAGATCCCCTGGAGAAGGAAAGGGCAACCCACTCCAGTATTCTTACCTGGGGAATCCCTTGGACAGAGGAGCCTGGAAGCCTACAGTCCATGGGGTCGCAGAGAGTCGGACACGACTGAGCAACTAAACAGCAACAGCAACAATTTACTGTTAGGTAAGGGCTGTGGGATGGGGATCCAACCTGAAATTTCCTACCCTGTTTTCCCAGCTGTAGGTGCTAAACGTCACTAGCAGGGCAGCAAGGAGGCCAGGGATCAGCAGAGGGGCGCAGGGGTTGGGGGCCCTGAGTCTGACCTGGTGGTGGTTTTCTCCAGCAACCCTTAGCTGCCAGGGCTGAGAGTCGCATAAAGAGGACATGAGGACTTTTCAGGTGTCAGAGTTGGAAGGGCCAGGAGGGAAGGGCGTTCAGGGCTTTGCAGGGCCGGAAGTGCGCCGGATGGGCCAGCAGTGCTGTGGGCGGAAAGACGGGTCTTTGGTTCCTGCAGGTGTGGGCAGGTGCTGGAGACACAGGAACAGACTTCGGTTATAATAAGTGACACTGTGCGTGGGCAGCTGAGTGTGTGGGCTCTCACCCAGTGTGAGTGTGACAGGGAAGCTTTCACCCATCCACACACGGGCCAGGGCAGCCTAATGGTAGAGGAGGCGCTGGGTGATGCCTGTTGGGGTTAGGTCCAGGGGCAGCCACCCTTCCATAGGGGAAGGTTGGGTTGTCCTGAACGGGCCCCTCAGGCCAGGCAGGTGGCGCCCCTTCACCCCAGGCCACAGTGGCTGGGGGCAGGAAGCAGAGGGATTGGATAGATCCCGCCCTGGGCTGGAGATCAGGGATGGCGCAGGGGAGCCACCCAGAGTGGGTTTGTCCCAGTGGAAGTGGATGGCGAGCTCGCCAGCTGCGGCCGGCTGCCAGGCTGCTCAGGAGATGCCAGCCTCTTGACATGGTGACAGACGGGCTGGGCTCCTCGAAGACTCCCTTGTGTGGTGACACTGCCTGGAGAACATCTTCTCCATCAGGGAGAGGCAGAGGAAGAGAGAGCCAGACTGGGAAGTCCCACCTTCACCCAGAAGTGACATTTCTTTGTCTGCTCGGAGTCACGTGGCTCTGCCTCCAGGGAGGGGGAGGCCGAGGGAAGGGGGAGGGGTGGGGCGGGCTGGAGGGCACCTGGCGGGCAGGGCTTGTCCACGCAGGGTGTGAGGGGCTGTGTCCCCATTCAGGACTGGCTGCCCCTGGGCCTGCCGCGGAGGAGGGCTGGCAGGACCGGCTGGGGAGGAGCGAGGGGGAGGAGGGTTAGGGCCCCCTCGCTGCCTGAGGAGGGGCCACACGCCACCCTGGGCCCCTCCATGCTGTGTAGCTGTGGTGAATGTCCCTTCCTGCCCCTTCTCACTGAGAGCCTTGCAAAGGACCCACACAGAGAGAGGACGGGACCCCAAGAACGAACCAGGATGGGTTAGGGGCAGTGTTTCACCGACTTCTCCCTTCTCTTCTGTTCACCCCACGTTCTCTACAGTGTGGGTGGATGTCTGGGGCCACCAGGAAAGTAGCAAATGGTGTGTGCTAAGTGTGTGCAGGGTGGGTGTGGGGACAAGGCCCCTGTCCCTGGGGAGACAGGACTTGGGGTTGCCAGGCCCGCCCCGGCCCTGCTGTGGGTGACCTTGTCATTGGCTTTTCCCTGTGAGGTCACCCCCTTGGGTTCCCACCTGGTAGCTGAGGAAAGTGGGGCTTGGGTCATTGAAGGGCCTGGCCCAAGGTCACCGGCCCTACCCCCTCCACCTTGGCAAGTCCTCGGCTGAGCCTGCCCCGTGTAACCACAGTGGACACTGTCAGGAGAGCAAAATCCAGTGTAAAATCCCTCAAGCCCCCAGAAGGGGAAAACGAGAGGCCCTGTGCCCCTAGAGCAACCCAGGAAATGCGATGTGAAAACCCAGGCGGCGGGGGTGGGGGCCCAGGGCTTGGGGCCCCGGGTGTCAGCGGGTGGAAACAGGATGTGAGCAGAGAGGGGGCCGTGAGAAGCAAGGTGGCTCCCAGCTAAGGCAGCCACCTGGCGCACTGTGTTCTGATCACGGAAAAAGAGCCTGGGCCGTGTGGGAGTGGTCACATCCTGCTCCCTGCCAGGCCTCCCCCGCCCACCTGGCTCCTCGGCTCGGGGTAGGGGGGCCGGCGGGCAAGGACAGGGCCTTGCTCTGTGGACGGATGGGGATTCAATCTTAACAAGGGCTCCTAGATCCCCAGGGAGGCCTGGTAGCCAATGGTGAAAGCAAAAATGAAGAACAGGGCGGACAGCGCACTGGTCCACCCAGCCCATGCTGATGGAGGACCCACCAGGGCCAGGCCTGAGCAGGGAGCAGGGAAAGTGAAACTGCAGGGCCCATGCTGACTTCAGGGAGGCCCAAGTGTTGGGAGGGCAGAAGTGAGCCCGGGCTCTGTGAGACCCTGGGTTTAGCCTGAGGATCTGGGAAGGCTTCCTGGAAGAGGGGAGACCTAAGAGGAGTCTGGAAGGCGGGTTAAAGGCATCCCAGGCAGGGTCAGCCAGCACAGGGCACTGAGCTGTGTGGTCCAGTGTCACTGGGGGCCTCTTTTTGCCAGAATGTGGCCAGAATCTACCTGCTTGGCCTGCTCAGGGCCTTCGGTCTCCTCTCTGGCCTGGTCACTCACTAGCATTAACACCAGCATTCTCTTTCCCTGTCAGAGCTACCCCCACTCCCGCATACCCCAGCAAACCTTGGGCCTCCCCCCAGCACATACTGCCCCACCCACCACTCCATGGTGACAGCCATGGGAGTGTCACCTCTGAGGCTCCTGCTAAGTCATATCAGCCTCCTGGTGGCTCAGCGCCTTTCCTTGGTTTATGACCAGACTTTTTCTCCTACAGTGTTTCATACATATTTATGTTCATATAGCATACAGAACTTTCTCTTTTTTTTAATAGAAATGGTATCATGTTGCATGACCCTTCATTTGCAATTCACTCTTTTCACGTTGTCTTGGAGCTTGTTCCTTTTTACTTATTTATTTAATTCCTGGCTGTGTCGGGTTTAGTGGTAGGCCACGGGATCTCTTCGTTGTGGCGTGCGAGAGTTTTCTGTGCAGCCAGTGGGAGCTCTAGTTGTGGCATGATGGCTTAGTTACCCCATGGCATGTGGGATCCTAGTTCCCTGGCCAGGGATCGAACCCGTGTCCCATACACTGGAAGGCAGACTCAATGATTAGACCACCAGGGAAGTCCCTGGAAGCTTGTTCTGTATTTCTGTGGTAGATTAACCTCACTGGTCTTTTAATGCTTAGGGATCACACAAACTAAGTGTCCCATTTCACCCAATATAGATACTTGCTGCACTGGAAATCTTGGTACAGTTCTCTCTTTTCAGAGTGACATCCAGAAGAGGGGTTGGAGTCAAAGGGCATGTGCTTCCCACATTTGGATAGGTTCTGCCCAGTCACCCTCTAAAAATACCAAGCTGCACTCCCACCAAGAAGGCACAAGGTTACTCATCGACCCACCCCACTCCCAGCACTGAATGTGTGCCAACCTGGTGGGAGAATAATGCCCTGACATCCTTTCCATGGGGACAGAATGTTTCTCATGCTTCTTGGGCATTTGCATTTCTTAGCCCCTGAATTATTTTATTTTTTTTAATTTTTGAAAATTTTATTAAAAAATTAAAAAACTTATTTTAGCTCTGCAGGGTCTTAGTTTTGGCGTACGGGATCTTTGATCTCTGTTAGTTTGGGCATGGGGGCTCTAGTTCCCTGACCCAGGATCAAACCTGGGCCCCCTGCATGGGGAGTGCAGTGCCTTAGCCCCTGAACGACTAGGGAAGTCCCTTTGATCTGTGAATCCTATGTTGCGGTTCTTTGACTTTTCTTACTCACTTGTGGAGAGTCTCACATAAAGATGTGTGCCTCGCCTTCCCCACACTCCCTTTTCTCCTCCCCTGGTTTGTTTTTTTCCATGACTGCCATCTGACATACTCTATGTCTATTTCCTCATGCCTGTGCCTCCTCACCCCATTAGAATGTCAGAACCAGGAGAGCCGTGGTTTTGTCCTTTTTCATGCCAGTGTTTCCAGTATCCAGAATAGTGCCTGGCATGTAGTATGCATGCCTAATTAGTCTATGAATGAATACATAATAATCTTTTGTCTGTTATTTGTTTTTCAAATACTTTCTCCATGTCAGTCACTTGCTCTTTACCTTCATTTATGGTAAGTTTAATTGTACAGAAAATTTTAATTAATATGAGGTCAGATCTTTCCGTTTTTTCACATGTGGCTTTTGTGTTCTGAATTTTGCTTCAAGCTTTTTTTACCCCAAGTTATAAACACATTCTGGTATATATTTTCCTTAAGGCTTGTATTTTGGGGTCTTATTTAAATGGTTTATTTCCCATGAAGTATATTTTTGTGACTGATAGGAGATATAGGTAAAATTTTTTTTAATGAACAATATACTCTTGCTGTATGTTAAAAAGGCCAGTCTTCACTCTGTTGGTTTGAAATGTTGCCTTTATCATTAATGGGTCTTTGAATTTCTAATTGCTTCCTTTTGCATATTACTACGCCTAGATGGACCTTTGTTGGCAAAGTAATGTCTCTGCTTTTGAATATGCTATCTAGGTTGGTCATAACTTTCCTTCCAAGGAGTAAGTGTCTTTTAATTTCATGGCTGCAATCACCATCTGCAGTGATTTTGGAGCCCAAAAAGATAAAGTCTGACACTGTTTCCACTGTTTCCCCATCTATTTGCCATGAAGTGATGGGACCAGATGCCATGATCTTAGTTTCCTGAATGTTGAGCTTTAAGCCAACTTTTTCAATCTCCTCTTTCACTTTCATCAAGAGGCAGAAACTCTGGGCTGGAAGAAGCACAAGCTGGAATCAAGATTGCCGGGAGAAATATCAATAACCTCAGATATGCAGATAACACCACCCTTATGGCAGAAAGTGAAGAGGAACTAAAAAGCCTCTTGATGAAAGTGAAAGAGGTGAGTGAAAAAGTTGGTTTGAAGCTCAACATTCAGAAAACTAAGATCATGGCATCTGGTCCCATCACTTCATGGGAATGTATGGATGAGAGTTGGACTGTGAAGAAAGCTGAGCCCGAAGAATTGATGCTTTTGAACTGTGGTGTTGGAGAAGACTCTTGAGAGTCCCTTGGACTGCAAGGAGATCCAACCAGTCCATTCTAAAGGAGATCAGTCCTGGGTGTTCTTTGGAAGGAATGATGCTAAAGCTGAAACTCCAATACTTTGGCCACCTCATGTGAAGAGTTGACTCATTGGAAAAGACTCTGATGCTGGGAGGGATTGGGGGCAGGAGGATAAGGGGACAACAGAGGATGAGATGGCTGGATGGCATCACTGACTCGATGGACGTGAGTCTCAGTGAACTCCGGGAGTTGGTGATAGACAGGGAGGCCTGGCGTGCTGCGATTCATGGGGTCGAAAAGAGTCGGACATGACTGAGCGACTTAACTGGACTGAACTGATGCCAGAACAACTCTTTAAAAATCATTAGACTTTTTTAGTTTATTTTTCTATCAAGTGAGACAGGTCTCCCACCTCTGTTCTTTTTTTTCCTTTCTTGGTAATACCGTGTGGCATGTGGGACCCTAGTTTCCCTGCCAGGGATTGAACCCAGGCCCTCTGCATTGGAAGCTTGGAGTCTTAACCATGGGACCACCAGAGAAGTCCTCCCCTCTCTGTTTTTAATTTTTAAAACTTTCTTCACTATTTCTGTACATTTTTCTTTCAGATGCATATGAAAACCAGCTTGTCAGGTCCCATGAAAACATCTTGTGATTTTGATTGTGTTACGATCATTCACAGATCAAGTCAGGTAGGATCCAATATTTTTATGTCAGATATTCCTATTACAGGGCATGATATGATTATCTGTATAATTAGCTTTATCACTTCTTCATCCAAATTTTATAGCTGTCTTCGTATAGGTCTTACAATTCCTGTTAGACTCAGTTTTAGGTATCCTACAGTTTTTTGTTAATATTTTGAACAGCCAAATTCTATTACAATTTCTCGTTGGTTTGTCTGGTGTGTAGAAAAGCAATTGTTGTATGCTGATCGTGTATCTGGTTACCTTGGTGATTTCCCTTTTGGGTCCCAGTATTTGTGAGATGATTCTCTTAGGTTTTTCTGACAAGCTGTCGTATTTTCTGCAAATAATGATGATTTATTATCATCTCTGGGCTTCCCAGGTGGCTCAGTGGTAAATAATCTGCCTACCAATGCAGGAGACACAGGAGATGCAGGTTGGATCTCTGGGTCGGGAAGATCCCCTGGAGGAGGAGGAAATGGCAACCCATTCCAGTATTCTTGCCTGAAAAATCCCAGAGACAGAGGAGCGTGGCTGGCCACAGTCCATGGGGTCACAAAGAGTTGGACACGACTGAGAGAGTGAGCAGGCACACATGCATTCTCTTCTATATCTCTTTCTTTTTTGCTTTTTTTTTGCTGCATAGCATGCACGATCTTAGTTCCCTGACCAGTGATCGAACCCACGCCCCTGGCACAGGAAGCACGGAGTCTTAACCACTGGACCACCAGGGAAGTCCCCTACATCTCTTTCTTGCTCCATGGAAACATGGGTACCCCCAAAACATGGCACCGTGCCCATTCTTGTGGGCTCCCTTATCCTGCTCCTCCTTCATGGAGATGATCCCAAGTTTCACTGTTCCCTGTGAGGTTTGCTGGAGTCAGGAAGACTTCTGTTCTTCTATTTGTATTGTTCTAAGGATTTCTGTTACTTAGGATGAATGTTAAATGGTATCAGCTGTAAACAGTTAATTTATTTACCTGTTTGTGGCCGTGCCGGGCCTCCGTTGCTGTGCAGCTTTTCTCTAGTGTGTCGAGCAGGGGCTGCTCTCTCATGGTGCAGTTTCTCGCGCTGGTGGCCTCTCCCTCGTGGAGCACTGGCTCCAGGGCACAGGGCTTCAGTGGTTGCGGCCCCCGGGCCCTAGAGCACAGGCTCCGTCTCTCGTGCCATGTAAGGTCCTCCCAGACCAGGGGTCAAGCCCGGGTCTCTTGCCTTGACAGGCAGACTCTCTCACTGAGCCTCCAGGGAAGCCCGGTATCAGGTTTTTGACAAGTCTGCTGGGTGTGGTGTAGACTGGGGTGTCAGCTGAGCCCATGTCTGCGCAGGATGAACAAAGCCCTCCTGGCAGTCAGGTGTGTCCAGGTGGCCACCTCCGGCCATTGGGGTATAGGCAGAAGTGACTGCAACTTCCCCAAAGAGAAGGGAGCCTGAGCAGAGGGATCCCACTCTCCCACACTCGGGAGGCTGCTGTTCCTTCATTATTTACATTATTACACAGCGAGCCCTTCATAGTTTCCAAATTGCTTTCTCGGATGGTGGCTCATTCAATTCCCACAACAGCCAGACAAGAGCCCTTCCCCAGGAGGCGGCTGAGACTGGGGTGACATGACTCACCGCGTCTGCCCATCAGCGCGCCCTCAAGGGGCTGCCCCGCTGCGCACTTTGGGAAGGGGAAGACACCCGTCCCATTGTTGCTGCAAGAGCAGTTTCTGTTTCATTTGTTGACTGGGGCTGTGGGGCCTCTTCCCTAACCCTAACCCTAACCCTAACCCTAACCCTAACCCTGGCTTTCCAGGTGGCTCAGTGGTAAAGAAACTGCCTGTCAACGCAGGAGATGTCAGTTCAATCTCTGAGTCAGGAAGATCACGTGGAGAAGGAAATGGCAGCCACTCCAGTATTCTTTCCTGGAGTATCCCATGGACAGAGGAGCCTGGTGGGCTACAGTTAATGGGGTTCAGTGTGGGGAAGCAGGCCTGACTCTGTGAAAGGTGGGGGGGTGGGGTGAGCCCTGGCTGGCCTCGCCCCAGGGCTTTTGGACAGCTGCCCCCAGCCTTGCCCTGTGCCCCGTAGACCCATGTGGCCACTGCTCTGGGTGCTCCGGGACCCACCACCTCCATGGCTGCTTCTCCAACCCCTGGAGCTCTGGAGGATGGGGCGGTGGGACGTGGGATTTCACTGAACATGAGCCTGGCAGCTCCGTGACCTGCCCCTTGCCCCGCAGGACCCCAGCTTGGTCAGGTGTGGGGGGCCCTTGTGGGAGGCCCATGGGGCTCTGGGGTTGACCCGGGGCAGGGTGGGAGTGAGTGCTGTTCTGGGTGGCCTGAACAAAGCCGTCCCGTCTGCCAGCCCCTGGCTGTGCACTTGGCCTTGTAGGACTTACTTCCCCTCTCTGGGCCTCTGTTTCCTCATGTGATGAAAATCCCTGGGCTGAGGCCTAGACGAGGGGATGCAGGGAGAGGCGGGTGTGACTGTACACTTGGTGAGTTCCCGCCAGCTCAGCCGGGCGGGCGTCTTTCCCTTCCCACTGACCACTCGCTGTGTAACTGGGCAGCCCCTCTGTGAGGACGGGCTGGTGAGTCAGGTCACCAGCCTTGACCCTGGTCCTGTTCCTGGCAGGGGCTGAGCGAGCAGGTGGGCTGGCAGCAGTTGAGTGGGTGGAGACTCCATTGGGCAGCCCCTGGGGGGCTCCGTGGGGCTTGGTGCTCCCAAGAGGGAGTCAGTGCTCCACTAGGGCTCCCGGGGAGGCTTCCTGGAGGCAGAGGTAAGGTGGGCTCCTCTCTGAGCCAAGGTGGAGGGGGCTCCCCTGGAAGAGGGAATCTGGCCCCCTATTTGTAACCACACGTAAGGGGAGTGATTGCTGACTTCAACCAACATAAGAAGCTGCCAGGGGCCACGGAGGCAGGCAGCCCAGCAGGCCTGCTGCACATCCCTGGGGAGCCTCTCCTGCAGGCGGTGTGTGTGTGGTGGGGGGTCCGGGCCCAGACAGACCTCGGCTGTTGGACAGGCAGGACCAGTGCATAGACCACAGGGACCTCATGGGGAAAGAAACGGCTGTCTTTCCAGCTCGACCTTGAGAAGGCTAGGGAAAATCTCTGCGCCTCAGTTTTTTTCATCTGCAAAACAGGAAGAATGAGTAATTCCTATCTCTTAAAGTGATGTAAAACCAATGAAGATGTGACGGGATATATCTAGCCCCCGGGAGGTTCCAAAAAGTGTGAGTTTGGAAATTCTGCCAAGTGTTTTTTCATTTGTTTTTTTGTTTTGGCCGTACCACGTAGCATGCGGGATCTTAGTTCCCCAACCAGGAATCTAACCCAGGCTTCCTGCTGTGGAAGCATGAATCCTAATACAGGGAATTTTCCACCAAGAGGTTCTTGCTTTCAGCCAGAATGAGGCAACACCTAGATCCCTTGGGCTGCTGAAACAGAGCCAAGGAAGCCCTTAGGGTCTCAAGTGGGGCCACAGGAGGAAGGCCCTGGCCTTATCCAGCGCTGGTCAAGCCTCCTGGGGAGTGTGGGACAGCTTCTGGGTGGTTCCTGACTGGGCCCATCAGCAAAGTGGCCATTCTGGTCTGGAGTCCGAGGCCTGGGCAGAGGTGCCTGATGAGTGAAGAAGGTGTTGTGTGTGTTCAGCTGCTTCAGTCGTGTCCGACTCTTTGCGACCCCCTGGACTGTAGCCCTCCAGGCTTCCTCTGTCCATGGGATTTCCCAGGCAAGAATACTGGAGTGGGTTGCCCATGCCCTCTCCTCCAGGGGATCTTCCTGACCCAGGGATGGAGTCCAGTCTGCTGTGTCTCATGGCGTCACCCTTTGCCCTGCCGTGGTTCCTCCCATGGGGCCCAGGCAAAGGCAGCGTACCCTCCCCCGCCCTCCCTTGCCCTCAGCAACCAGACCAGCCATGATGAGGCTCCAGCTCCCCAGGATCCTAGCCTAATGACTGTTGCCTTTGGAGCTGCACCCTGGGGCCCATGGCCTTGTTCTGGCCTCCTGCCTGCCACCCTCCTCCCCTGCCGGGCGATCTTATGGCTTCAGCCAGTCCTGGTTGCGCCTGGCCCTCGTCTGCTCAGGGGAACGGGGCCAGGGTTACTACTGCCGCTGCCTGGCTCAGCCTCCGGGGCCTTTCCTGCCTCAGACTAAACTGGCATCACTGATTCAATGGACATGAGTTTGAGCAAACTCCGGGAGATAGTGAAGGCCAGAGAAGCCTGGCATGCTGCAGTCCATGGGGTCGCAAAGAGTCAGACACGGCTGAGTGACTGAACAACAACAAAACTGGAGGCCTGCCCCTGTGACTGGGGAAACTGAGGCCAGCACTGCTTGCCCTGGCCTGGCTGTGTGTGAGTCAGGCTGGCAACAGCTGCAATCCAGAAAGGAGCAGGAGCAGCAGGGAGAACCTTTCCTGGTTGGGATGCTCGAGAAGGGCCTGGTAAAGATGTGGCCTGGCCCTTGGGACTGTTCTGGCCCAGCTGCCCTCTCCCTGGAGTAGGGGTTCCTAACTTGGGGCAGTGGGCGGGCTCCAAGGGATTGTGTCGGTAGGAATGACAGCAGAGCCCAGCTCCCAGTGAAGCGTTCTGGAGGCACCTAGCATGGTGCCTGACAGCCAGGGGGCCCTTACCTCCATATTTGCAAAATCATCTTGTTGGGCCACTTGTTTAACCTCAGAGTGTGTGTGTGTGCTCCGTTGCTCGGCCATGTCCAACTCTTGGCGACCCCATGGATTGTAGCCTGCCAGGTTCCTCTGTCCATGGAATTTTTCAGGTAAGAATGGGTTGTCATTTCCTACTCCTGGGGATCTTCCCAGCCCAGGGCTCCAGCCTGTGTCTCCTGCATTGGCAGTGGGTTCTTTACCACTGAGCCACCTGGGAGGCCCAGCCTCAAGCTGACATCCCTCAGAGAACAGTGCTGATGATGGGGACCGCCTTGCACCTGTATGTGTGTGTGTGTGTATGTGTGTGTGTGTGTGGCATGTGTGTGTGTGTGGCATGTGTGTATGTGTGTAGGTGGCATGTGTGTGTGTATGCGTATGTGTGGCTCCAGAGGGCAGAGGGCAGACCCTGAGGAATGGCTCCCCTCCAACACCTCACCAGTTGGAGAGCCAACATTTTTCTGTGGCAGCGCAAACAGGGTGGGGTGGCGATGCAGGGAGAGGACTGTCAGATCTGAGCTGCCCCAGTGAGAACTGACCCTGGGGACTTGTGTCCAGACTGGACAGCATTCCGTTATACAGAGTGGGGTGCAGGTTGTGCAGAGGTGAGGCTGGGGGTGCAGTTGGGTGAGACAGTGCAGGGGGCCCTGGAGCCAGGGCAGGGCTGCAGGTCTGTGGACTGGCCCCAGGGGCCACTGGAGCGTGGTGGCTCATGGAGGGTTTTCTGGGGGCTGTCCTGGGGCTGGGGAGGCCACAACCCCAGGGCATGTGTAAGTGTCCATGGTGATGGGCAGGGGCTTGGCTTTGAACATGTGTGATGGTGTGTGACACCATGTGTGTGAGGAGAGGGTGTGAGTGTGTGTCTGTGTGCATGGGTGTGCACCTGTAGATGTCCAGGGCAACTCTCTGAGTCTCAGTGGCTTCAGCTTTTTCAGGAGCTGTCATCTTCAGGGACAGCATAATCTGATTGCGGAACTTAAATCTCTCTATCCCATCCCAGCCCCTCCTCTCTGGTTTCTGTCTCCAGCCATCTGTGCTGCTACGACCCCAGCCTCCATCCTAGGCTACTTCCTGGCCCCCAGCTCCTGTCCGGCTGGGGTGCGGCCAGCAGCTTCGCTTCTCTGTCTCTAGCTCTCAGAATGTCCCTCTTCCAGTTGTCACACTGAGTCCTGGGGTGGGGTGGGACAGGGGGCGTGCACACAGCAGCCGGCCTCCCTTGCTGGCTCCTAAGTCCCGTCCGAAGAGCAGATGTCCAGGCAGGGTGGGGCCGGGAGGAAGGGACAGAAAGCTTCAGCCTCCTCCTCCTCATTCTGTTAGTCAGCTGTCACCTCCTGCTCAGCCCAAACCCGAGAAGCCTCCTCCTCTGCTCCATCCACAGTTCCTGTCCATTCTTCCCACACCGGACCCTGCATCCCACCTCCACTTTCCCTACCACCCTGCGTCCAGGGTCCATTCCCCATCCCCTGACCTCCCTGTAGCTACAAGCTACAAGCTGGAGGGACTTTGTTCTGGTGCCAGATGGGTTAGTCCCCTTAATCAAGACCCGCCAAGAATTCTAACTGTCCTTTTAATCAAATCAGACCCACATAGGCTGACCAGACCCAAAAGGCTGCTGGACTCTGTCTTTCCGGCCATCTGCCCACCACCAGGGAAAGTATGAAAGTGTTAGTCGTTCAGTTGTGTCCGACTCTTTGCAACCCCATGGTCTGTAGCCTGCCAGGCTCCTCTGTTCAAGGGATTTCCCAGGCAAGAATACTGGAATGGGTTGTCATTTCCTTCTCCAAGAGATCTTCCCAGAGATTAAACTCAGGTCTTCCTCATTGCAGGCAGGTTCTCCACCACAAAGGAAGACCTGCCACTCTTTTCTTTTTCTCTAACTTTGCATCAGTGTGAGATGATGGATAGTACCAACCTCGTTGTGGTCATCATTTCATGATATACGTAAGTCAAGTCATAATGCTGTACGTCGAAAACAACAGCAACTCTGGAGGCTGCTGGCTTGTCCCTTCCCTCTCTCCCTACTCCCATTCGCTGACTTGGACTGATCTTCCTTGCCCCCTGCTCTAGCCAGCCGCTTCTCATCCCTGAAGTTACAGCTGCAAGGGCACTCTTCCCAGAGGCCTGCCCCAGCTCTATCTCATTCCCCTCTGGGGTGTCATCCGCAGCGCCTGCCCTTGTATGACGTCATCTCATTTTTTTCTTGCAGTGTTACGATGACGTAACTGACATGCAGCACTGTATACATTCACCGTATTCAGCATCATGATTTAACTTACATTCTTCATGAAACGATGATCACAACAAATTTAGTGACCATCCATCATCTCATACAGATACAAAGTTAAAGAAATAGAAAAAAATGTTTTTCTTTGGGACAAGAACTTGGGATTTACTCTCTTAGCAACTTTGCATATTTAACATGCAGCAGTGTTCATTATATTTATCATGCTGGACCTTATAACCTTAGTACTTATTTATCTGTCTTATAACTGCAAGTTTGTACTTTTTAAAAAAAAATTTTTTTTTAAGCCATTCGGCATGTGGGATCTCAGTTCCCTACCAGGAATCGAACCATGCCTCTGCAGTGGAAGCACAGAGGTTTAACCACTGGGCCACCAGGGAAGTCCCAGGAAATTTATACTTTGTGACTGCCTTCATCCAGTCCTCTTCCAACTCCCCACTTCTGGTTAACCCCAAATCTGCTCTCCTCTCTGAGTTTGTTTATGTGTTTGTTTTGGAAATATAATTGACCTCCAGCACTGTGTTGGTTCCTGTTACACAACATGGAGCTTCCGTATTTCTAGGCGTTTCAAAATGATCACCACAACAAGTCTGGTTACACCATGTCACCCGACAAGGGCATTACATAAATATCGACCGTGCTCCCCACACTGCACATTTCACCCCCATGACTCAGTTGTTTTGCAACTGAAAATGTGTGTCTCTTCATCTCCCTCACCTGTATTTCTCTTCGCCATCCCCATCCCTATTATCTCACTTTAAACTTTACTCACCCAGGTTTTGTTTCCCCGCTGGAAGGTCGGCCCATGAGGGCAGGAAGCTCATCTGTCCTGTTTGTGGTCTGGCCCAGCATCCAGGGCTCAGCCTGGCTCTAGGTCCCCAGTGAGTGTTTGGACGCTAGCACCTGAGGAAAGCCGAGGGCCTCCCCGCTGTGCTGGCAGAGCTTGCTTTTTTTTTAGTGAAGAATGTCTCTTATTTATTTATTTTTATTTATTTTTTATTGAAGTTTAGTTGATTTTGGGGGGGGGGGCATGCTTTTCGATATGTTGAATATTAGCTCCCCAACCAGGGATCGAACCCATGCCCCTACAGTGGAAGTGTGGAGTCTTAACCACTGGACCACCGGGGAAATCCCTGAAGTAGAATGTCATTTTAATTACTGCTATACTGCAAAGTGACACAGTCATCCATCTATGCGTGTGTCCTTCTTTATATTCTTTTCCGGTACGGTTTGTCCCGGGATGTTGAATCTAACCCTGTGCTGTGGGCTAGGACTGTGTTGTTCATCCATCCTGTGTCTCCAGCTCCCATGCAATCCTCTCTCGACCCTGCTTCCTTCTCCTGTGACAGAGCTCACCCCTGAACCCAGGACATCCAGCTCCCCTCACAGGTTGCAGGGGGGTCGGCCACTCCCATGCTGGCGTGTTTGCGTCTAGACCCATCCTCTGCTCCGGGGACCTCAGGTCACCTCTTCTGCCCTGGAGCAGGGCAAGGGGGCGGGCGAGGGGTGCCGCAGGGCTCCATGCCATCGCTGACCTTTGTCCAGTGACGAGGGCTTTCACCTTCCTCTGCAGTCAGCTTCCTGTTTGAGGGCTGGCTGGGAGTCACAGGGACAAGTCACCGCATCTGTGGAGACGCATCATGGGGCTCCCAGCGTGAGCTGTGCCCCGTGCTTCCCCGGCCTGTGCATCATGCGTCCCCAAGGAGCTGAGCTGAGGACACAGCACCCATGGTCCTAAAAAGAGCAAGGTCTCGCGAGAGAGCAGCCTGGGTGGCCCGAGCCCTGCACAGAGATAGGAGGACTTTGGGTGAGGGTGGGAGGCAGATGGGAAGAGTCTGAGCAGGTTGGGGAGGACATGGAACCCAGAGGAAGGAGGGACACGTCACCGCGCGCTCAGCCCCTGGCGCCACCACCTACTAACTGTGACAGTCTGGGTCAGTCAGCTACCTCTCGCTACCTTGGTGTCCTCCTTTGTTATGGGAGTGTCAGTCATTCCCATCCCTTGGGGTATTTGCAGTTTAAATGCAGTAACTCCTGTCAAGGTCTTAGTATAAGGCCAGGCACAGGGCAAGCCTGTGTTCATTGTGTGGCTGTCGTGATATAGGGAGATGAGAGCTGACAGGAGGTGTGCCCTGGTGGGAGGGTGGGGGCAGACACAAGCGGATCGGAGGCGGGGGGCAGACAACAGACCCTGGAGGCAGCGCGGTCTAGTGGTTGGAGCCCAGGTTCCTATCCCAGAGCTCCTGTTGACAGTTTGTGTGGCCTACGTTCAAGCCACATAACCCCTTTAGGCCTCGGTTTTCCTGTCTGCAAAGTGAGGGAGACGATGCTGCCCCCAAGCCCTAAGCTTGAAAAGTGAAAGTGTCTGTCTCTTTGAGATCCCATGGACTGTAGCCCACCAGGCTGCTCTCTCCATGGAATTCTCCAGGCAAGAAGACTGGAGTGGATTACCATTTCCTTCTCCAGGGGACCTTCCCCACCCAGGGATGGAACCTGGGTCTCCCTCATTGCAGACAGATTCTTCACCATCTGCGCCACCAGTGAAGCGCAAGCTTTAAGCATAGATGCAGCAATGCCTAGAAGATGCCTAGCGTGGTGCTGGGTGTCGCTGTTGTTTAAAGTGGGTGCAGAGAGGTTAAGTCACCTGCCCAAGGCCACACAGCAAGCGAGCGGCCCAGCTGTGTTGGAGCCAAGGCTCCCTGATGGGCACCACTGCTGCCGTTGTTCACCCACTCTTCCTGGTATTGCTGGTCTTCAAGGGGGAGGTCCAGCCTGGTGTTCGGTGGTGGTTGAGGTGTCGGGGGAAAAGGAAAAAGGAGTAGTCTCTGGGTCCTCTGGGCCTCAAAGGCCCTTTGCCACCCCTCAGCCCGTACCCAGCCCTGGCTTCGGGGGAGCCCCGGGAGTTCTCTTGTCACAGACCCTGTGACCGCAGTGTGGTCACATTTCTGAGAATCCTTCACCACTTGCCCAATAGTTACTACTAGTGACAGGGCTCTTCCCTAGCAACCTCCCATCCCCTCTTGGCGACCTGGGCCCAAGCCAAGGGTGTCTCTGGTCAATAGGTGGGAACGGGACCCATTTAATCACTGGTGGCCATGGGTTGGGGGCCAAGGGTGTGTTGGGAGTGGGTGAGTGCCAGGGGAAGAGACAGGGGAGGAGGGTCTCCTCTGACTCCAAGCCCAGGCACATCCTGGGGTCCAGCTAAACCCAGGTCCCCTTGATGAACACGCCCATGGAGCAAGAAGGGAACCTAAGTGGCGGCGCCAGCTCTGACCTTGGCAATGGGTTTGGCTTTTCCAGATTCTCTTCCTCAGGGCCTGGCCCCCTCTTCCCTTCGTGCCTCAGGCTCCTCTCTGGATGGGAGACCCTGGCAGGGGGGAGAAGCAGCCCCCACAGAAGTGCACCACGCCAGAGCTGGAAGCAGCCACACAGATGCTTTCCTTGGCAAAGACTCTGGCATCTCCTCCCTGCATCACACTTTCTAACATCCTTGGGTACCATTTTCGTGCTTCCCAGGTGGTGCTAGTGGTAAAGAAGCTGCCTGCCAATGCAGGAGACATAAGAGATGCAGTTTTGATTCCTGGATTGGGAAGATCCCTGGGAGGAGGGCATGGCAACCCACTCTAGTATTCTTGCCTGGAGAATTCTATGGACAGAGGAGCCTGGCGGGCTACAGTTCATGGGGTCAAAAATGAGCTGGACACAGCTGGAGCAACTTAGCACGCATGGGTACCATCTGTACCATTCAACTCTGTTTTTACAAACCTAAATTTTATTTTTAAAGGAAACCATATCATTACTCTATTGTCATTATTCATGGTGTATAACCATGAATACAACATAGTCACAAAAATTAATGTTATTCAAACAATGAGGTCAGCTCCCTGAGGGCAGTGGTTTGTGATTTATTGCTATATCCCTAGCACCCAAAACAGTACCTGACATGTAACAGGTACCCAACATATATTTTCTGAGTGAGGGACTGGAAATGAATAAATATGGGAAAGAATGTGTGACCTGGACGTGGATGCTTAGAGAAGGTTCTGGAGCCTTTGTTAAAATGAGGAAAAGCAAATCTTTGAGAGGCATGAAAGTCACATCAGTCCCAAATGGCAACCTTCTTCTTTTCTAAAAAAATGTATTTTATTGAAGTATAGTGGCTTCCCAGGTGACTCAGTGGTAAAGAATCTACTTGCTGATGCAGGAGACTTGGGTTCAATCCCTGGGTTGGGAAGATCCCCTGGAGAAGGAGATGGCAATCCACCCCAGTACTCTTGCCTGGAGAATCCCATGGAGAGAGGATCCTGGTGGACTACAGTCCTTGGGGTTACAAAGAGTCAGACACGACTGAATAGACTTAGCACTTCGCCTGGGTCTTAGTTTCGGCATGCAGGCTCTTTGAGGGGCATGTGGGACCTAGTTCCCTGACCAGGGATTGAACATGGGTCCCCTGCACTGGGAGTGCAGCATCTTATCCACTGGACCGGCAGGGAAGTCCCTCCATTACGGGTTATTACAAGATATTGAATATAGTTCCCTGTGCTGTACAGCTGATGCTTTTGAACTGTGGTGTTGGAGAAGACTTGAGAGTCCCTTGGACAGCAAGGAGATGCAACCAGTCCATCCTAAAGGAGATCAGTCCTGAATATTCATTGAAAGGACTGATGCTGAAGCTGAAACTCCAATACTTTGGCCACCTGATGTGAAAAACTGACCCATTGGAAAAGACCCTGATGCTGGGAAAGATTGAAGGCAGGAAGAGAAGAGGCCGACAGAGGATGAAATGGTTGGATGGCACCACTGACTCGATGGACATGAGTTTGAGCAAGCTCAGGGAGTTGGTGATGGTCAGGGAAGCCTGGCGTGCTGCAGTCCCTGGGGTCGCAGAGTTGGACACGACTGAGTGACTGAACTGACTGTGCTGTATAGTAGGACCTTGCGGTTTATCTGTCTATATATACCAGTTTGCATCTGCTAGCCCCAAACTCCCAATCCATCCCTCCTCCTTCCCCGTCCCCCTTGGCAACCACAAGCCTGTTCTCTAGGAGACTTTCTTCTTGATGCATCCATAGCGTCCAGTGCCAGGACACATGCATGGGGACAGACGCCAGTCCCCTCAGCCACCTGCGGGCCACTTCTGAGTCTGCCTTGCTGAGGGCTGGCTGCCCGCGGGGACTTTTTCCTCAATGGCCCCTCCCTGCCCTCCCCACTGCGCTAGACAGGGCCATCTTCGCAGGGCGCGGAGCCACTGTCCTCGTCCGGCAGGAGCCTGTGGGGGTGGCCCCCACGCCACTCAGGCAGGGGCCTGGCACCGGAAGCCTGACGTCACCGTGACTCACAGGCTCGCTCTGGTGCGCTGGGGGTGGCTGTCACTTGTCACTCTCACCTTCATACCTGCCCTGGCCTAAGGGTTGTAGTCACACCATTCATTTCTTCCTCTCTCCCCAGGGGCACCAACTGGGGGTGTGGGTTTGGCAGGACGAAGGAAAACAACACCACCACAAAACGCCACAACACAACGCAGACACAGGGCTTTGGGCGCCCCTGGAAGGGAAGCCTCTCTGCATAGGAGGGTGGGGGCGGGGGAGCTAGGTCGATGTGCTGGCCTGGGCAGATGGGGAACCCCAAAGGCAGGAGGCTAGTGACACATAAAGAGCCGCCAAAATAGATGGTTACAAACAAGAATGACACAGGATCATCACTTGTTCCAGTTGGGGATTTTAATAAAAGAAAAGCTGAGTCCCAAACCTCCTTGATAGTGTCTGCTCTGTAACAGCCAGGCCAGGAAAACAAACCCCCCAAAACCTCTGGGTATGGCACCCACCATAACCCCCATCCCTGGCCCCTGCTGTCCCCTTACCACCTAGTGGAGAGGGCTGGGGCCTTCCCTCCAGGACCTGTAGTCTGTGGGGGGCCAGTGTGGCTGAGACCCCTCTTCACACTGTTCTCCACCTACGCGTCCAGAGCCCCGCCTCCTCTCTGCCAGGCATGGTGGTCCTTGAGGGGGTGGCAGATGGGGGAGAGCCATCCCAGGGCCATGACTCACCCAGGGTGGGGGGATCTTTAGTCAGAGCAGAAGTGAGGGTGGGACGTGGGTTCCATCCTCTTCCTGATCTCTTCCCACCCTGAGCTCGGGCTGTCACCCCTATGGGGGTGGGGGTTTCCCTAGTTTGGGAATAGAAGAAAGGGGCCAAGGTGAGCCCTTCCTTCGTGGCTAAGTCAGGCCTACTTGAGTCTGTGTCCCAGAGCTGAAAAGGGGACAGCCCCAAAGACAGAGGGTGTAATCACCTCGGGCAGAAGTCACTGGTTCTAACCAGAGGGCTGGGCAGGGCCCCGCAAAGCTTCACCAACAGGCTCCCATCCCCGAGCCCACATGGGGCCTCCCGGCATGGCTGGCGCCCTGGCGGGGAGGATGCTCAGCCCAGTACAGGAGTCCTGGAGCCCCTATGTGGCTGGGCTGAATTTCACTTCTGAGCCAGAACCCCAGCTGGCCAATCCTGTCGGCTTCTTCCCCTGGAGCTGGAAGTCCGTGGCTCCCAGCAGAGCAGGTGACGCCAGCCCATGGGTCAGCAAGATGGGACCTGAATATCCCTCTGTGTGCTCTGTAATTTGCCCCCGGAGTCAACCATTAAGTCATTCACCAGGCTGATGCCAAGGATAAGCGCCCGTATCAGCTGCTGGGATCTGTGGCCCAGACTCCTTGGCTCTGTTGTGGGCTTTGCCATCTCAGCCTCCAGACTGGCCTGGGAGGGAGGGATGGAGAACTGAGGGTGTCCGGGCCATGGCACAGCCTCAGAGCCTTCGGACCAGTGTGGGTGAGCAGTTGGTCTATTATAAGCTCCCATCTTACAGGTGGGAACACTGAGGCCTGAGAAGGTGACCTGCCCCAGGAATCTTTGGAGTCCTTGAGGCTCCTCTCCGCTGCATCCCCCTGCCTCGCAGCACACAAGCTACTGGTTCTGTCTCCAGCATTGCAGAACACATGTGATGAATGCACAGACACATCAACACATCACTGGGAAGAGTTCAGTTAACCAGCCAAGTGGAGGGCTTGGGGGGCCGCAACGGGGCCTGGCAGTAGTCCTCCAAGACAGTTTAGATGTAGGGGTCTCCAGCAGGATTGGAAGGCTCTTACACAGGCCCTGAGTGGGAGCCTGGTGAGTGGGTTCTGAAATCCCACACAGCTGGGGTGGGGGTGGGGGCAGCTCCCACTCCAGAGCACTGTCCCCACACACTTGAATGTCTCTGCTTCTGCGGAGTTCAGCTGCCAACATTGCTGGCCCCAGTCCAGGGGCCCAGACCCCCACGCACACCTGGGGCTCACCACATCCGCCCGAGGGCTGGCAGATGAGGTGGGGGCGGGCAGGATGTGGACTAAAGGGCTCCCCAGTCTTACTGCTCATGGCCCCGCTCAAGTCCAGTGCTGGGTCCCTGCTGCCGGCCTCTGGAGGGCTCTGACGGGGAGTGATGGGGCGGGGGAGGCAGATTCAGGTAGCTCTTCTCCCTCTTCCCCTTGGAGAGGCTCGTGAAATTCCCACAAGGCCCAGGGACAGCCCAGCAGCGTCAGCTGAGTTCCCCTTCAGGGCCCGTCTGCGACTTGGGGAAGTGCTTCACCCTGGGCCCTGGGGTTTCCCTGAGTTCCACGGGAGAAAACCTCACTCCACTAATAACTGGAGGGTCATCACAGGTCCCCTGCCCGCCCCACGCCACAGCTCAGGGGTCCTCCTCAGGCCAGTGCTCTGGGTCTTGGGCTCAGAGGATGACCTTCTGGCCTCGCTTGGCCTCTGAGCAGCAGCAGTGCCGGTCTCAGCCACGAAATGGGTGGGGGTATGGGGGCGGGGTATAAAGCTCCTCCTGCACAGGGTCTCGATGAAGAAGAGAAACGGCACAACAAAGCGTGGGTCCCCAGCCACCAAGGAAAGCACCCTCGGTAACAGCGTGCCTAATGCCTCAGAGTGACCCCATGGACTGCAGCCCGCCACGCTCCTCTGTCCATACCGTTTTCCAGGCAAGAATACTAGGGTGGGTGCCATTTCCTTCTCCAGGGGATCTTCCCGACCCAGGGACTGAACCCGTGTCTCTTGTGTCTCCTGCATTGCAGGTGGCTTCTATACCCGCTGACTTTTTCTACAAAAAGTCAGTTTTTGTAGTAACAGATTCCTAGGAGTGGGGAGGCTCTGGGAAGGAAAGGGACAGGGAAATGGGAGAGGAAGCCAGTCAAGGGGCATCAAGGCCCAGAGTGAGGTCCAGGGGTGGGAGCTCTCAGAAAGAGCCCTGGGGCGCCAAGGTGGGAGGGGGTATTTGGGCAAACACCTTCCCTGCGGAGCTGGTCCCCGGCTTCCTCTACCAGCGCATCCCTCCCCCGAGCCTGCCCCAGTCCCGGCCCGCCCCGCCTGCGCACCGCGTGAGACCGCGGGGGCGGCACCGGCGCCTTCCTGCTTTGCCCTTGTTTGGCGACCCGGGAGGCCGGCCCACGGCTACTTAAACCAAGGCGCTGGAGAGGGTGCCAGAACAGACGGCTGGGGCAGTGCGGCCGCCGCGAGAGCCCGGGGAGCGCGCGCAGGGAGAGGGGGAAGGAGAGGAAGAGGAACGGGAAGAGGGGAAAGGAGGCTACCAAGGGCCAACATGGGGCTGGAGGCGGCGCGAGAGCTGGACTGCGCGGCGCTGGGCGCGCTGCTGCGGGAGCCTCGGGAGGCTGAGCGCACGCTGGTGCTCGACTGCCGTCCCTTCCTGGCCTTCTGCCGCCGCCACGTGCGCGCCGCGCGCCCTGTCCCCTGGAACGCGCTGCTGCGCCGCCGCGCGCGGGGCCCGCCCGCCGCCGCCCTCGCCTGCCTGCTGCCAGACCGCGCACTACGGGCGCGCCTGGCCCGCGGGGAGCTGGCGCGGGCCGTGGTGCTGGACGAGGGCAGCGCCTCGGTGGCGGACCTCCCGCCTGACGGCCCGGCCCACGCGCTGCTCGCCGCGCTCCTGCACGAGACCCGCGCGGGACCCACCGCCGTGTGCTTCCTGCCAGGTGAGCGCCGGCCTGCCGGCCCACATCCCCCGCTCGCGTCCCCTGCCCGCGGACGTCGGGTGTCCGACCCCAGGCTGGCCTTTCCGGCTAACCGTGTCTTGGTCCTCCCTGCAGGAGGCTTCGATCGCTTTCAAGCCTGCTGCCCCGATCTGTGCTCTGAGTCCCCGGTCCCCGCGATGACGCCTGACAACAACGACAACAGCCGATCGGACTCCAGGGCTCCCTCTTATGACCAGGTGAGTTGAGATAAGGGCTCGTGGTCAGTGTCCCGCCCACCCCACGGTGCAGGGTAGTCTGCCATTTCTGGACGCAGGAGTGTGCCCATGTCCACAGTCACCTTGTCACCATGTCCACACACAGTCACCAGTGTGTGTATGTCTTTGGCCTCAAATGTCCACGTCCACAGTCCCATAGGGGGTGTGTGTGTGTGTGTGTGTGTGTGTGTGTGTGTGTGTGTGTGTATGTATGTGTGTGTGTATGTCTTTGGTCTCAAATGTCCATGTCCACAGTCCGTCCCGTAGGGGCTGTGTGTGTGTGTGTGTGTGTGTCTGCTCTCAAATGGTACCACAGCTGTGGTGTGCCTGGCGGGGATTGCTGGTGTGCACCACTGTGAGTCTGTGTATGTCCTGTGAGCAGTGTAACTGGGGGGTTTGGGGGGAAGAGTGTATCTGTGGGTGTGTATCTCTGTGTTCTGAGTCTGATTCCTGACCAGTAATCCCTAGCTAAGAGCTCCTCTGGCCCAGGCCAGTCTGCCCTGTCTCTGTCCACCCGGAAGGCTTGAAGCCCTGTGGGTCAGGGCTGAGACCTCACCAGCGTCCCTCTTTCCTGCCCAGGGCGGCCCCGTGGAGATCTTGCCCTACCTGTACCTGGGCAGCTGCAGCCACTCGTCAGACCTGCAGGGGCTGCGGGCTTGCGGCATCACCGCCGTGCTCAACGTCTCGGCCAGCTGCCCCAACCACTTTGAGGGCCTCCTGCGCTACAAGAGCATCCCTGTGGAGGACAATCAGATGGTGGAGATCAGTGCCTGGTTCCCAGAGGCCATTGGCTTCATTGGTAAGAGGCGGGCCACAGCCCTGGGGCCTGTCGGGGCTTCAGGGGAGGAGGCAGGGCACCTGTCGCCTTCTCTGCCCACCTTTCCGTCATCGTCTGACCTCGCTTCTCCCCTCTCCCCATTTCCCTTGTAGACTCAGTGAAGAACAGTGGGGGTCGCGTGCTGGTGCACTGCCAGGCGGGCATCTCGCGCTCCGCCACCATCTGCCTGGCGTACCTGATACAGAGTCGCCGCGTGCGGCTGGATGAGGCCTTTGACTTTGTGAAGCAACGCCGGGGAGTCATTTCCCCCAACTTCAGTTTCATGGGGCAGCTGCTGCAGTTTGAGACTCAGGTGCTCTGTCACTGAGGCCGGGCCCCACCATGCTGACTCCACTGGGGTGGAGGTGCTCAAAGCTGTCTGATTCCTGGGGACAGCTGGGGCCCCAGTTCCCCACTGTGCCTCCCATCTCAGGGACAGCTGCCCCTTTGGAGTTTGAGAAGCCTCCAGGTGGGGGCGCTGGAAACACAGGGATGCTGGACTTTCTCACCTGGTGCTCTTCTGCTAGAGGGTTGAGGGCCAGCCCTCATCCTCATCCTGGAAGGAGATTGGAGGGCGTGTCTACCTCCCTCCTCCCCTGTCCTCTGGCAGAAACTAACTGGACTCTACACCCTCGACTCCCACTGGTCCCACCACCCCGTTGGAGCTCTTGGCAGCCTGAGGGCTTTAAGGAACAAGCTGTGACAACCAGGGCCCCTTTCTAGGGGGTGATCCACCCCGGGGCCTGGAGCCTGAGCCCTGTGCCGGGGCTCAGGGAAGTGACGCCGATGCTGTGTCTGAACTTCTTGCTTGCGTGTGTGTGCAGGAGCGTTTCACGCCTGTGTTGGCGCTGGAAAGTTATTTGTGTTCAACTGACATTTAACACTCCCTCCTCCACTTCCTCCCAGCCCTGTGGGCAGCGGGAAGGGTGGGGGGGTTTGGAAACTTAGCACTTTATATTTATACGGAACATTGAGGATGTTTCAATAAAATATTGTTTTGTTTAAGAAACAACTTAAGCGTCTGGTCTCAAGTCAACGCCTGGGGAAGTGTTCAAAGCTGTTTATTAGGCAGACCTCACCTTCCGTTGTGTGGCTGAGTCTGGGAAATGGAAGGAGGAAGGTGCAGGGGTGACCTCACCTCCCAGCCTGGTCCTCCCCCTGTTGGTGCTCTTTTCCAGGCAGAGCCGAAAGCGGGGATTTCTGGAAGGCTGGCTCCAGCCTTATTCCAGTTATCAGCGTTGATCTTGGGAGAAGACTGTGTACTATTGAGAGCTGGACCCAGCCTTGCCCTGGTCACACTTCCTCCCTGAAGCGTGTGTGTGTGTGTGTGTGTGTGGCGAGTCGCCTCAGTTGTGTCCAGCCCTGTGGACTGCAGCCAGGCAGGCGCCTCCGTCCATGGGATTCTCCAGGCAAGAATACTGGAGTGGGTGGCCGTGCCCTCCTCCAGGGGATCTTCCTGGCCCAGGGATGGAACCACGCCTCTTGTGTCTCCTGCATTGGGAGGTGGTTCCTTTTACTACGAGTGCCACCTGGGGAGCCCTGGTTGTGACATGCGAGATCTTAAGTTGCAGCATGTGAACTCACAGTTGTGGCATGATGGAACCCGGGCCCCCTGCATTGGGATCGCGGAGTCTTAGCCTCTGGGCCACCAGGGAAGCCCCTCAGCTCTTATTCCACATCCTTGGGCTGGGTCTCCCGGCCTCAGAATGCCTGTAGTGACCGGGGCTCATTCCTGTCCCCAGAAAGCATGTGGCCTGATGTCTGGGGGGAGGACAGGTGGCCTGGGGTGGGCTTCGCTGCTCTTCATACCGGCCAGCTAGCATGTCTTCACTGAGCATGAGTTATGTGCCCAGAGTGGACTGCATGTCTGGGGAGGCACGCGACCTGGGCCCAGCCAGCAGCAGAGGGTGCTGGAAAGGGGGTGCCGTGATTTTCCAAAGAGCAGGGGTACTGAGGCCCTGGGGGACAGCTCAGTGAGCAGCCGTCCTGAGTCAGCCTCCACGCTGATCCTCCTAGGCCTCAGAGTGTCATCTGGCTAACTCTATTTTGTCCTTCCAAACTCAGCATAGGGCCACCTCTGCAGTATGCTGGGTCTTACTGCGGGCGTTCTGACTGTCCGGCAGGATACACCCGAGGAGGGCAGTGTAGTTTGACAGTTAAGGGCCCGATGTGGCTTACCTCTCTGGAGTTTAGTTTCCTGGTCTGTAAAATGGGGTTTTGTCATTGGCCCCCGCTGAGTAGGGTGGTACTGAGAATTAGTGAGTCAATTCAAGTAAAGGCTTAGCTCAGCACCTGTACACAGTAGGTGCTCAGGAAATGTTAGCTTCTGAAGACCCGGGAAGGGAAGGTGTTCAGGTGTGTAGTTGTGCGCCTCAGCCAGCCTGGATGCTCTGGAGGGCAGGGCCTGTGGTCTGCTCAGCCCTGTGCTCAGACCGAAGGAACACCGCCCCACCTACCGCACCCCCAACCTGCCGTGCCCCTCCCCCACCCCGCTGGGCCCCCTCCCCCCGGGGCACTGTGCCCTCTGCTCTAGGGGTGGGGGAGCTGCTCTCCAGTGAAGACTGAGCAGAGCTAGGGGTTGTTCTCAGGGATTTTGCAGGCCCTGAGTGGGTCTGTTTGGTTCTGTCTACACAACCCCCACACCCAGCTCGGGGTGGATGGGGGGCCATCTGGGGCAGCAGGACAGGGGACTGAGGCCCCTGCTTACCCCGCCGTCACCCAGCTCCATCCCACCTCTCTCCACCTCACCCCCCAACCCCCTCCACCCTCCCTTCCCTGTTCTTAAGTCTGCCTTTCAAGCAAACTGCATTTCTTTCCCTTCTTTTCTTTTTTTTGAAGGGACTTTGCAGATAAGGATCTTTTAGAAAATATTTATTATTTTTGGCTGTGCTGAGTCTTCTTGCTGTGCAGGCTTTTTTTCCGCTGCAGCAAGTGGGGGTCTCCCTAGTTGCGGTGTGCAGGCTTCTCATTGTGGTGGCTTCTCTTGCTGAGGAGCACAGGCTCGAGGGTGAGCGGGCTCCAGTAGCTGCGGCACGTGGGCTCAGTAGTTGGGGCTCCCAGGCTCTGGAGCACAGGTTTAGTTGCTCAGCAGCAAGTGGGATCTTCCCGGACCAGGGATCAAACGCGAGTCTCCTGCAGGCAGATTCTTTACCAAGCCATCGGAGAAGCCGCTCCCTTCTTTCCTTCTCCTTCTTTTCTCCCTCCCTTCCTTCCTTTAATTTGTGAAAAAATTTTCAATCGTGGTAAAAATATGTAACAAAATGTGCCATCTTTACTATTTTTAAGTGTGCACTTTATGTTAAGAGTGTTCATTCACATTATTATGAAACAGATGTCCTGAACTTTTTCGTCTTGCAAAACTGAAACGCTGTACGCATTAAACAATTCCCCATTCCCTGCTCCTTCAGCCCCTGACAACTACCGTCCCACCATCTGCCTCTGAGTCTGACTCCTCTAGAAACACCCTGTAAGTGAACCATACACCGTTTGTCCTGTTGTGATCAGCTTATTTCACTTAGCACAATGCCCTCAAGGCAAGCTGCATTTTCTTAAACTACTCATCTGTTTCTCTTCTGGTTATGGTTATTTTACCAAGCATTCATCTGAAGCGGTCAGCTCCATCCCTACACTGCTAACCACGGACAGAGGAGCCTGGTGGACTGCAGTCCTTAGGGTCGCACAGAGTCAGACATGACTGAAGCGTCCCATGGACGCACAAATGTTAACACCCTGCCTGGGCAGTTGGGGTGCCTGTCTTCATCATGTTCTCTCCATGATACCTTTTTAAAGGTTTTTTTTGATGTGGACCATTTTTAAAGCCTTTCCTGAATTTGTTACAATACTGCTTCTGTTTTATGTTTTATTTCTTTGGACAGGAGGCATGTGAGATCTTAGTTCCTTGACCAGGGCTTGAACCCATAACCTCCGCATTGGAAGATGACGTCTTAACCACTGGACTGCCACAGAAGTCCCTCTGCCCATAATTCTGACTCCTACTTTTTGAGAAGCGCTGGATTCCAGGCAGGGCAGGATGCCGAGCCACTTGGCTCTGTCATTCCGTTTACTGGGCGTTGGTGGGGAGGATGTCCCCAAACCCTTCACCTCCAGGATTTAAATCCAGGCTGTCCCTTGGTGAGCAAGCTCTGAGGATGGGGCTTCTGAGAGGCCAGGGGGGTATGGAGGAGGGGAATATGGGGAAGGAGCTTTAGTTCTTGAACCCATGAAATGGGGATAAACGCTGATATTGCAAGACTATTGCGAGGGTGACAGGCAGCGTCCTTGCGAGGGCCTAGCTCTCCAGAAGTTCCACTTTTCCACAAATGAGGCTCCTCTGGGGGCGCTGTCAACCCCCGTGTTCATTTCTCCCTGCTTTTGTGCTTGTTTACTCTTCTGCACGTCTATGGGATTTCCCAGGCAAGAATACTGGAGAGGGTTGCTGTCTCCTTCTCCAGGGGATCTTCCCAACTCAGGGATCAAACCCGGGTCTCTTGAATTGGCAGGCGGGTTCTTTACAGTCTGAGCCACCAGAGAAGCCCGTATACCATAATAAAAGCTTATAAAAACGTAGTGATTCTTCCTCCTTCCACAGTCAGACTGGGGGTGCCTCAGGATCTCAGGTAGTGCTCCCCACGTCTGAGCACAGGGCAGGGGCAGGAAAGGGGTCTGCGCAGACTGGAGGGTGAAGCTCCGCCCTGCGCTGGCTGCCTCCCACCTTTCTGCAGTGTTTCTCTGCCCCCTGGTGGTGGGAGGGAACCTGAGAAGAGGTACACCCCCAGGGGGACGCCAAAGGCTGCCTCGTGCCCGCTTCTTCCAGTGGTCCCCGGCCTTTCTGGCACCAGAGACCCGTTTCGTGGAAGACAACTTTCCCATGGGTGGGGGTGGGAGGGCAGTTTCGGGATGATTCGAGCACGTTACATTCATTGCGCACTTCATTATTAGCCCATCAGCACCACCTCAGGTCGTCGGGCATCAGAGCCCAGAGGCTGGGGACCCCTGCTGGCCCGCTTAGCCAGGCCAGGGTCCGGAAGGTGCGGGCCTGGGCTGGGAGGGGCAGTGCAGGTAGGAGAGGGCAGGGCTGCAGCTGGGAGCTGTTGGGTTGGGCTCCAGGTGGAACTGGCTGGGGAGGGCCTGCAGGTGGGGGCTGGCGAAGATGCTATTTAAGGAAGGCGGTGGTCCTGTCTGCGATTAGGCTGCTTCATCTCTCAGGAATCGGTGCTCTTGCTAGCTGAGGGGCCACGGGGGCCCACTGCGGGTAGCATGAGCATGGAAGGTCTCTGGCCATGGGTCCTGATTCTGGTCTGTCTGCCTGGTAAGTGGGTTGCCTCACTCTCCTACCCCCCTCACTTTGGCCCCAGCCTGTGGAGCCCATGTGGGGAATGACCAGAGGGCATAGCTGCAGCTTGCAGGGATGTAAGTTGACCAGCATGGCTCAGAGAATGGGCTTCCAGGGATGCTCCTAGAAGTCAGCTCGCAGGGGTCCCAGGAGGACCTCCCGAGGATGCTGGGGGTAGAGGGCCTGCCTCGCAGGAGATAGCAGGACTGACGCCTCCAGACATTCATGCCCTGCCCTCCGCGCCAGGCTTGCCTGGCCCGCTTCCCGAGGCCTGGGCTGAGGAGGGGGCTGGGGGCAGGGTCTGGAGCTCAGCCGCACCGTGGCCTCAGTGTTGGAGCCTGAGGCTGCCCCCTGCTCCCTCCTTTTCCCTGCCTCCCCTGCCTCATACTTGCCCAGACACCTGGGGCCCAGGGTTGCCTTTTGAAGCCCAGTCTTGGTCTTCCTAGTGGGTTGCCATTTCCTCCTCCAGGGGGTCTTCCTGGCTCAGGGATGGAACTCAAGTCTCCCGCATTGCAGGTGGATTCTTTACTGTCTGGGCTTCTCTAGTGGCTCAGGCAGTAAAGAATCTGCCCACAGTATGGGAGGCCCAGGTTTGACTCCTGGGCGAGGAAGATCCCCTGGAGAAGGGAATGGCAACCCACACCAGTATTCTTGCCTGGAGAATCCCACGGACATATAGCCTGGCGGGCTACAGTCCGTGAGATCACAAAGAGTTGGACACGACTCAGCGTCTAACACTTGTCCCCCTAGGGAAGTTCCTTCCGCAAGGTTGTCCAGGCCTCAGGGCCAGGTGGGCTCCCAGGACTCCTCCTGGAGGCCTGCCTGAAGGGCCTGGGTCCTGAGGCCTGACAGCGCACTCCCCTCACCCCACGAGCTCTTGTCCTGCGTAACCATTGTGCATTTGTACCTGCGTCTGGGCCAGGCTTCATCGTAGGAGCACCCTCAGCCTCTCACTGCGCTGGAGCCTGTGAGACCAGATTCTCAGAAGACCTCACCCCTGAGGAGACCCAGACATCTTGGGACAAGGACATCCCTGCAATAAACCAAGGTGAGGACACTGTCTTCTCGTGGGGTGAGGAGTATGAAGTTGTCCATGTAGCCTATGAAAACCATGCTGGACACTCAGATGAGTAGAAAATGCTGCGAGGAGATGTGCCAGCTTGCTAAGGGGGCCATGGTGAGCAGTAGTTCATGGGAAACTTCTTAAGTCTATTTTTCTGTGTCTTCTCTACTGGGGTGTTACTTTTACAGGAAGGGGGAAAAGCAGAGGTTTTAAAATATGGCGAGCCCCTTCCCTGGTGGCTCAGATGGTAAACAATCCACCTGCAATGCAGGAGACCCTGGTTCGATCCCTGGGTCAGGAAGATCCCCTGGAGAAGGGCAACCCACTCCAGTATTCTTGCCTGAATACAGAAGAGCCTGGCAGGCTACAGTCCCTGGAATCGCAGAGTCGGATGTGACTGAGCAATTGACTACACACACTTGGCTTTTATCAGGCCGAGTCTGATGTGAGTGGAATTATTAGCGGCTGTTAGGAAACATGCCTTCCACCTGGTGTGGGATGACCTGCAGGTGTGAGGCGCTGCGGGTCTCAGGAAGTGCGGGTCTCAGGAAGTGCGAGTCTCAGGCCTTCCTGCCTGGGGATGCGGAAAAAGAAATAAAGACGGGGATTTCAGAGCACAGTGGAGGGGGCGGAGGGAGAGCTTGTCCTGGAGCTATGAACCTGCTGGGTGTGGCTCGCCCCCTCCTGCTCTGTGAGACTCTGGAGCAGGGTGGCTCACCACCTTGGGGTCACTAATTGGAGCTGGCCAACTCCAGGTCAGCCTGAGGCTGTGCTGGCACTGTTTTTCAGCGGCTGTGGAGGACACTCTGCTAGGGCTGCTGGTGGCCCGAGGACTCCTGAGCCTGTGAGCCTAGCCTAGTGACAGTCGGGAGGCCCTTTGCCGGGAGGCACACCCCCTCCCCAGCTGCTGGGGATGCTGCTGCTCAGACCTCGTTGTAGCCCGAGGCCCTCATCCAGGGATGCCGGGGAAAGTGCTTCCTCCCTTGCTTGGGGCGGCCCTCCCACAGGGGCATGCACAGGCACATGTCAAGGCGGGATAAGTCTTGGGGTCCGAAGGTCCTGTGAGGTCAGCCTGGGTGGCCCTCCTGCTGAACCCAGCCCTCCCCCGGGCGCTCCAGCTTCAATCACCTGCAGATGGCCCCCTGGCTCAGGCTCTGCTCTGGGGAGCCCAGCTTCTAGGATGCACAGGGCTCTGAGCAAACCCAGGGAAACAGTGAAAGACAAGGAAAGCTGGCTGCTGCAGCCCGTGGGGCTGCACAGTTGGACATGACTGAGCGACTGACCAAAATAGCCTAACCTTCAGGATGCCAGGCACTCTTCTAAGACTCCTGTTGGGGCTGGTGTCCTAGAAGGGAGGCTGTGCAGGGAGGGCCTGCCCACTGTGCAGGGGGAGGTGGGGGGGTGGTGGGAGGGGAGGGTGGAGCCGTAGCCCCCCTGCCGTGATAGCGAGGGCTGGACTTTCTGGGACTTGCTGCAGTGAGGGTCCAGAGTGCTACACGGATGGGTTGGGGGTGAGTGGAGCAGGAGGGCCAGGGCGTGTGCTGGAAGCGTGGCTCGGGCTGGAGCGGAGGGTGGAGATAGCTGGAAGAAATGGCTACTTCCTGGGAGCAGAGGGTGTCAGATGCAGGAGGCAGGAGCTGGGACTGGGTTGTTGTTGTTTTTTTTTTTTTTCCCTCTTGGCTGGGCTGCATGGCATTCAGGGTCTTAGTTCCCTAACCAGGGATTGAACCCATGTCCCCTGCTGTGGAGGTGTGGAGTCCAGCCACTAAACCGCCAGAGAATTCACTGGGACTGGATAGTGTACATGTGTGGGTCCCGGGAGAAACGTACTGTCTGAGCAGGGAAGGGTGTGATCAGGCTGAGAAGGGCTGCACGTGCTTGTAGATGGGGACTCAGAGGGGCTGTGTGACTTGGTCACACAGCCTCAGGGCCCAGGGAAGGGTGGACCCTGGAGTTGCTTGGCTGGAGGTCTCTGTTGTGGGGGTGGGGGCATGCACCACACACGTGTGTCCCTTCCTTCTCAGGGCTGATTCCAGAGGAGTCCCCAGAGAGCAGCTTCCTCCTTGAGGGGGACATCCTCCGGCCGGTGAGTGTGAGCGCGCGCGCACACACACACACACACATGTAAAATAACCTCACAGCAGTGTCAGACCTGTGAGCTCATCCCTAGGCGTCATGGGGGTGTGACTTGTGGGCCATCCTTCTTTGCTACTCATAGGTCTTCTTGCCAAAGTCAGCGCGAATGTTGTTAGGAATAAGCCAGCCTGGCGGAGGGTGTGACATCTGGAATGGTGGCAGCAGTCAGTCTGGGAGGGCTTCCTGCAGGAGGGGTTTTGGAATGTCAAGCCCCAGCTTGCTACCCTGGCCCGGGGAGGCACTCAGGGAGTACTGGGACGAAGGAAGAGGCTAGCACAGGTTGGCAGAGTGGCTGGTGGGGATGTGGGGAGGTGTCTGTGGTGAACATCGTGGGCGGCAGTGATGGTCTGAGGAAGACAGAATGAGGAATAACACACAAACCATCCTGCCTAGGGATGAGGGGCGGGTCAGAAAGGGAGAAGGCTGGATGGAAATCGGGGCCTTCTTTTAGGAGGCTGGGGATGGCAGAAGGCTCTTGAATAGGACAGTGACTTGGCGAGAGCAAGACTTCGGTGCTGGTCTGATGCTGTCCACTGATGGCTCAGCTTGAGTTGGGCGGGAGAGCCGAAGGCCAGCCCAGGCCAGGGCAGGGACCCCTAGGGCAGGGCAGGGCCCCTGTTCCCAGTTACCTAGTGAATGCACAGGGTAAACGCGGGATCCAGTAAAACCTTTGGTAGCCTCTGCAGGAAATATTTTGTCTGGGTTTCTCTTTTTTTAAAAAAATTAATTTATTTTTAAATGAAACAAAGATGAATATTCTTAATGATAAAAGGTACAATTCACAAAAAAGAGACATCATAAACCATTAGTTACCTTAACAAACAAACAAAGATACATAAAGCAAAAATCAGAAGAAATATGAGGGAAAAAGAAAAATATATGATCATAGTGAGACATATTAACATTCCTGAGAATATTTTATCAAGTGCAGAAAAAATTAAGATCTTGAATGATATCATTAATAATTTAAATATAATAGATTTATATTTAATTTTATTAATCATATCCTACAGAAAGTGTTTAAAATTTTGTATCTCATATGTTGTTATTAGATGTCCACAGGACATTTAGAAAAACTGTCGAAAAGATAAGCATTCTGAATTTCATGGGTTTCTCTGCCCAATAGAGTAAGTGGCAACTTCTTTCTCTACAACAAAGGGCTGTGCTGCGCGTCACACAGCTGGCCACTGACCTCCCTGTTGCTGGCCCCTCTCTGATGAGCAGCCACCCTCACGGCGCACATCTTGAGGGCTCCTGGGGCCTGAGAGGTGGCAGCCTTGGGGCGGGAAGCTTGGCCGGCCGCTCCCTGAGCCGCCCTCTCTCCTCAGAGTCCCTTCCGGCTGTTCTCGGCGACCAGCAGCAAGTGGCCTAAGAATGGCGGTGTTGTGGAGGTCCCCTTCCTGCTCTCCAGCAAATACGGTGAGTCGGCCCCAGGCCCCGGAGCCGTGGGCCTTCCTCCCTGCGCAGCCCGGCTCCTCTTCGCTTTGTTTTTCTTTAATGACATACAGCGACTTTATTTTTCATTTTTATTTATTTGTACTGGCTGTGCTGGGTCTTCGCTGCTGCACGGGCTTTCTCTGACTGCAGTGAGCAGGGGCTGCTCGTTAGCTGTGTGCACAGGCTCCTCGTTGCGGTGGCTTCTCCTGTTGCAGAGCAGTGGCTCCAGGGCGAGCCGGCTCCAGCAGTTACCACTCGTGGGCTCCAGACCCCAGGCTCAGCAGTTGTGGCTCATGGGCTTGGTTGCTCTGTGGCATGTGGGGTCTTTCCAGAACAGGGATCAAACCATGTCTCCTGCATTAGCAGGAGGCTTCTTTACCACTGAGCCACCAGAGAAGTTCCCTCTATGGGTTTTAATTCCCCTTTGTGCTTCCTCCACCATCACCCAAAGAATCCTTCTGTCAGAAGCCCTCTGTCTCATGGGCCCCTGAGCTGGGATGCTAAAGTCCTGGAGGAGCTGATGGGGAAGCCACACCTAGGGACAGTCTGATCCATTTCAAGACCAGATGGCCCAGAAGACAGTGACCAGCCCAAGGTCACACAGCCAGGGTGCACCTGGAGCCCTGCTTTTTCCTTCCCACACCAGCATGCTGCCCTTTCTTCCTATCTATATACATCCACCCCCCCATTCATCCACCCCTCTATCCATCCATCCATCCATCCTTACTTGTTTTTGGCCATGTTGTGAGGCATGCAGGATCTTGGTTCCCTGACTAGGGGTTGAACCCATGCTCCCTGCACTGGAAACATGGAGTCTTAACCACTGGGCCACCAGGAAAGCCCCATGCTGACATTTCTTGGCGTTCTACACTGGAGAATGATCTAAAGCTCAGCTCCTTCCCCCCGTGCAGACCTCTGGGGGAGAACAGTGCAGGCAGCCTAGCTGGGGCTTTAGCCGGCGGGTCTCTTCCCCAGATAAGCCTAGCCGCCAAGTCATCCTGGAGGCATTTGCCGAGTTTGAACGCTTCACGTGCATCAGGTTTGTTGCCTACGATGGCCAGAGGGACTTCATTTCCATCATCCCCATGTCTGGGTAAGTGCTTCTTGGTGAGTGTGTGAGTGTGCCTATGTGTGCATGGTGAGAGCCTCACCGGTCTTGAGTTCAGCCTGAAATTAACAAAACTGTTGTCTAAAACCTGTGTCTGGGCCTGTCCTCCCTAGTCTAGAGTCCCCCTGCCCATCTGAGTGGTCTGCTCAGCATGAGCTAGACCTACAAATACTCAGGGCAAATACTCAGGAGAGGTGGGCAAGGAGGTGCTCAATCCTTTAAAGAACCTTCCACTCCATCTCCCAGGAGACTACATGACCTGGGGCGTGAGTGCAGGTGTCATGGGGCAGACCTGGGCTCGGATCCAGGTTCCATGGTGCAGGAGCCAGGTGGCTCTGGCAAGTCCCTTAACTTCTGAGCCCCTTCTGTCTTCTCTCTGAAATGTGGGTGACGGTAATACTGCTTTCCTAGCTTGCTAGGGCCCTAAGAGAATGTGCATGAGAACTTTGACTCGGGGCTCCCCGTGTGGAGACATTCACGTAATCAGCTGCTTCCACCATCCATGTTAACATCAGTTCTCACCAACTCCTTACAGTGCAGGCTGGAAACAGGGTTCCAGCACACCCTGTTCACAGAGGGCCAAGCAGTGGGGGGACTTGGCTACAGCCCAGGACGGGGACTCGCTCTGGGTGCTCTCTTATCCCAGGTCCTGGGAGGAGGGGCGAGGGGCCTGGGTTTGCCGATTCTCCTGGCCAGTGCCCACCCAGCACTTTCATGGCCCTGCAGGTGCTTCTCGAGCATTGGCCGCAGCGGAGGGATGCAGGTGGTATCTCTAGGGCCCAGCTGTCTCCAGAGGGGCCCGGGCATCGTCCTGCATGAGCTTATGCACGTGCTGGGCTTCTGGCATGAGCACTCGCGGGCCGACCGGGACCACTACATCCGTGTGAACTGGAATGAGATCCTCCCAGGTAAGCCAGGTCGTGCATGGTGGGGGAGGTGGAGGAGAGGTGGTCCTGCCAGAAGGTGGCAGGCATGGCCTGCGCCCAGGGAATTGCCTGGCTATTTGGGAAAGGTTGTCCATCTTCCCCACGATCTGCCTGTCTCCCATGGGGAAGGTGGGATTCCTGCTTTCCTCCAAGACATGGAGAATAACCCAGATGCTGCTGCTCTGGGCCCTGAGGCTTCAGTGCCACCCAGAGTTACCCTGAACTAGGGCATCAATTTGCCCTGTCTCGTCTCGCCTCACTGACACTGGCAGTTACCTAAGGATGGAGTTGATGGTCTTATGACTCTTGCTCACTTATACTCAACCAGCAGCCCTGCATGCCTTACACACTGCTCTTGAGGCTCAGGGCAGGGACTGTGCTCTGGTTGAGGAGCTGAGCCAAGACAGATATCTTAGAGGTAGTGGGCTATGTGTGTGTGCCAAGTGCCCGATGCAGGAGGTAGAGGGCAACCCTGCAGAGGCTGTGAGATGGCTGCTGATGGGCCTCTGGGATAAAGTGTAGGGGGACCAGGTCCTGAAAAGTGGCAGTGGGAAGGCTGAGGCTGGTCTGGAGAGTGGGTCACTGCACTGGATGCCAGGGAGCTGCAGCTATGTGCTGGGCAAGGTGCCGAGGATCTGACTTCAGCAGCGGTGAGGCCCTGTCCTTGGCAGAGGGGGACAGCCTGACATAGGAGGTGAGAGGAGTCGAGACAATTGATTCATGAGGGAGGAGAGCAGAGGAGGTGAGTGATTTGGGTTTGAGGGTATGGAAGCAAATGAACGCTTGAAAGTCTTTGTGTAAGAGGGGGGCTTCTGGTATGAGTGCCTTTGCTGCTGTTGTGCGGTTACGCGGAGGGGAGGAGGCCCAAGACAGCAGCCATCGTACATGGATGCCCCCCATGCCGAGAATGGGATGGGAAAATGGGCAGCGCCTCTTAGTGGGATGGGGGATAGAGATTGAGATCAGAGATTAGTCTAGACGTGGGGAGGCCATAGTGACACCACGCTATAAAAATAGAATACAGTCCTTTCGGTGCTTATGGAGGGACTTCCCAGGAGGTCCGGTGTTTAGGATTTCGTGCTTCCATTCTAGGGAGCATGTCACTGCGCAGTGAAGACAAAAAAAAAGCTCAAGTGCCCATGGAATCCTTGTAAAGACTTATGATAGCCACAAGACCTTCAAATTTGAAAAAGTAGAGTTAATACAAACATTTTGATCATGATGTAAAAAGTAGAAGCTAGTAACAAGTGAAAAATGTTACCTATTTGAAAATTAAAATTTAGAAAACAACAAACCTTTTTTGAAGCTATGGAGTTAAAGAAATTGCAGGAATTCTTAGAGCATGAAAATTAGAACCAAGGGTTCATAGCTAAAGCAACCCACGGGGAAAATATGTAGACTGAAATACTTAGATCAACAAAGATAGAGGACAAATTCGGCATTTCAATTCAAGTTAAGCAAAAAAAGGGAATTCGTGAAGGGAAAAGCAGAAATTAATGAGTTAGAAAACAAAACAGCACTAATAAATGAAAAAGCTGTTTTTTCTTTTAACAATAAAATTAAACAGCAGCTACCCTAATGGAAAAAATTGCTAAAGAACAAGGAAAAATGAGAATGTTTGTACTTAGTTAATATGTAAAGAACAAACGGCTAAAATACACAAACCAGTAACATCAATTAACTGTGGAGGCGGGAACTCAAGGGGGATGGAGTGGGGAGCATTATGTATCTTCATATTTTCTGAGTTTTGAGTCAGATGAATATGTTGCCTACTCAAAGTTATGTTTAATAACTTAAAGGATTTTAAAAGGAAAAAGTAAGCACTCTACTGGGTAGGTATTTCCAGGCAGGGATGGGATATAAAGGTGTTAGATTACCATTTTAGTGGTGAGGAGGCTGCTGGTGACCATGGGTGAGTGTAAAGGCAGCTGGCTGGGCCTGGGGTCTTTAGGGGAGCAAAGATGGGGGTACAGCCGTTCTTTCAGAGGCTCACTGAAGGGCAGGAGAGAAGTTGAGGGAGGGAAGCTTGTTGCTCCCAGGCCTGCAGGGGCCAAGGGACAGGAAGAAGCAAGCGCTCTGGCCAATGGGAAAAGGCTGAGCTCCACACCTGGGGTTGGGGGTGGGGCAGGTGCTGTTGGCTGGGGGCAGGGAGGGCGGGTGGCTTTGCTTCTGGGGGTGGGGCATACCCCCGGTGGATGGTGGGCTCACAGGTCTCCAAGCCTGGGGTGGGGAGGAGGAGTGGGGTGAGGAGTAGGCACTCGGTCTCACTGGTAGTGGGCATCCAAGGCTCTGAGCAGCGTGGGACTTCTTGAGAGCTGGACTATATTAGTATAAAGAAAGTTTCACACAGGGCGAGCCTGAGAGGAGGAGAGACGGGGGAGAGAAGTCTTAGCAGGCAATGGCGGGCCAGCCACCAAGTCCCTGTGCTTGTATTAATACGTCAGCTGGCGCAGATCTGGAACCCTCCCAGGGCACCGAGGAGACGGGGATCAGAAACGGGGGTGGGGTGAGGAGATGCACTCTGGGTGTAGGTTTGGACCCCCTCAAGTGGGCTGGACACTTCCAGGAGCCCCCTGCCACCTTCCCTTCCTCCCCTGGCCCCCTTCCCCATCGCCAAGTAGGACCCCCTTAGGAGGGCTGGACACTTCCAGGAGCCCCCTACCACCTTCCCTTCCTCCCCTGGCCCCCTTCCCCATCGCCAAGTAGGACCCCCTTAGGAGGGCTGGACACTTCCAGGAGCCCCCTACCACCTTCCCTTCCTCCCCTGGCCCCCTTCCCCATCGCCAAGTAGGACCCCCTTAGGTGGGCTGGACACTTCCAGGAACCCCCTACCACCTTCCCTTCCTCCCCTGGCCCCCTTCCCCATCGCCAAGTAGGACCCCCTCAGGTGGGCTGGACACTTCCAGGAACCCCCTGCCACCTTCCCTTCCTCCCCTGGCCCCCTTCCCCATTGCCAAGTGCTTTTTTCAGGTTTTGAAATGAACTTCATCAAATCTCGGAGCAGCAACATGCTGGTGCCCTATGACTACTCTTCAGTGATGCACTATGGGAGGTGAGGACCCCTTTTCTGGCTTTCTTCCCTCCGCACAGTCCTGCCAGCCCAGCCAGTCTGGACTCAGGCCCCTGCCTCCTGGGTTTCAGGCTCGCCTTCAGCCGGCGCGGGCTGCCCACCATCACTCCACTCTGGGCCCCCAGTGTCCACATTGGCCAGCGATGGAACCTCAGCAACTCGGACATTGCACGGGTCCTCAGGTTTTATGACTGCAGCCCAAGTGGCCACGAGCCCAGTGGGAAAGGTGAGTGACAGGGAGCAGAGCGATTTGAGGAGCTGGAAGAAGGTTGAAGTGGAATTAGTGAGGGTCAAGTGCTAGGAGGTGAGTCTGTAGAGGTGAGCAGGGCAGACCAGGGGCTCACCATTCAGATGCAGAAAAAGCACTTGAAAAAAAATTAACAATCAGCTATGATTAAAAACTGTTAGCAAATAGGAATAGAGGTCACTTTCCTAACTTTAACGTACCTACAAAAAAAACAGACCAAAAATCATTTTAAATGTCAAAACATTAAGACAAGTTTTCCACTCTTGTCTCATCTATTCAACAATGTAGTAAGTCTTAGCCCTTGTGGTACAACAAAAAATGAAGTCTTGAGGTTTGAGAAGGAAGAAAAGAGTCGCTATTCATAGATGACAATCTGCATTGAAGGAATCGACAAAAAAATTACTAGAACTAATACGAATTTTTAAAGGTGAATAGAATCAATATACAAAAGTCAGTTGTATTGTAATGCAGCATCAATTTATTAAAATACATTTTAAGCCTTTAAAAAGATGCAGCTGGCCCAGGCAGGGGTGAGTGCAGAATCGGGCAGTGGCTGTGCAAGGGAGAAGCAGGAGGCGTGATGAAGATCCACAGGAAAGAGAATTGAGACGGCTTCGAGTATTCTTTTCCTTTACAGGTTATTATAACGTGTTGACTATAGTTCCCTGACTATAGTACCAGGCCCGCTGATTTTTAGCTGAGCACATGGCTGGCTAGGATAAAGTCTACATTTGCCAGTCTCCCTTGCATTTGGGCATGACCAGGTGACTGCCTTCTAGCTTGTGAGATACCCATCAGTTGGCAACTGTTATTTTGTCTTGTGAAGAAACATTCTTCTGAAGTTGGTTGCCCTGGTGACCTTCTCTCATCACCATTACCTCATTAGTAATTGGGGAAATGCAAATAAAGACCACAGTACCCTTTTTTATCCCTTAAGTTGGCAGAAGTTTAGAAGTCAGATACTGCCAAATACAGATAAGATGATGAAGCGATGATGACATCCATACTCTGCTGATGGGCGTATAAATGCTGCACCATCTTGGAAAACAATTTGGCAGCTTGCAAAGTTGACGTGTGTATACCCCACGACTCAATCTACTCCTTAGTATTTTCGCACACGTGTACTCCCAACTCCAGCAATAGGCAGTCTCCACTCTACGTTCTGTGTCTGTAGGTTTGCCTACTCCGGGCATGTTGTATAAACAGAATCATACAAGACGGCCTTTTGTGATCGGCTTCTTTCACATAGGATTCTGTTTTCAAGGTTCATCCACGGTATAGCATATCAGTACAGCCGATCCTCGAACAGTCTGAGGGTTAGTGGCGCTGACCCTCTGTCGACAGACCCTCTGACTGCCTACGGCTTCACAGTCAGCCCTCCACATCCAAGGATTCCACTGACCGTGTGGTACTGTAGAATGTTTGCTGCGAAGTCACGCATCAGTGCGCTCGTGCAGTTCAAACCTGTGTGGTTCAGGGTCAACTGTATTTCATTTTTATTTGAAGGATATGCCACATCTTGTTTATCCATTATCAAAGGATCTTTGGGCCATTTCTAGTTCTACTGGGACAAACATTCATGTACAAGATTTTACGTGGACATGTATTTTCTTTTCTTTTGGATATATACGTAGGAGTAAAATTTCTGGGTTCTTTGGTAACTCCATACTTTACTGCTAAATTGTTTTCCAAGTTGGCTGCACTGTTTTTCGCTTCGACCAGCAGGTATATGAAGTTTCATATGAAGCCCTTGTCACCACCTCTGGTTATAACCCTGCCCAAGTGGGTGTGAAGTGGCATTTTGTTGTCGCTTTGGTTTGCGTTTCCTGAATGGCTGTGAACACCTCTTTATCTGCTTATAGGTCTTTTGTATATGTTTGGAAAAGTGTTCAAATCTTTTGCCTGTTTTTTGGTTGGGTTGTCTTTTACTGGTAAATTGTGGGAGTTCTTTGTATATTCTGAATCCGTGTCCCTTATAGGATATATCATTTAGAAATATTTTCTCACATTTTATCGGTTGTTTAACTTTCTAGATGGTGTTCTTTGCTTATAAACATTTCAAATTTTGACGCAAAGTCCAACTTACATTTTCTTTTATCACTGTGCTTTTGGTGTCATATCTAAGAAGGATTTGCCTAACTCAAGGTCATGTAGATTTAATCCAATGTATTTTGCATGTACACCAGGCCTTCCCTGGTGACTCAGATGGTAAAGAATCTGCCTGTGATATGGGAGACCTGGGTTCAATCCCTGGTTTGGAAAGGTCTCCTGGAGAAGGACATGGCAATCCACTCCAGTATACTTGCCGGAAAACGCCATGGACAGATGAGCCTGGTGGGCTACAGTCCATGGAGTGTCAAAGAGGTGGACGTGCGCTGTGCTTAATAGTTCAGTCGTTTTGCATGTGATTATGCAGCTCCAGCACCATTTTGCAGACTTATTTCCTATGATATCAAATATTAGAAAGATTAAACATTAAACAATAAGAGGCAATAGCAAGAGTTTTGTGGGTCACTATTTGAGAGGTTTGATTAGCTTTAAGAACAGAATTGAGAGGTGGCTGGAAGTGGTCATGGATCAATGGAAAGTGCATCAAGATAGTGGATATACAAGCAAGTTTGGGTATGGAAATAATGACCCCGTGGAGAAGGGGGAATGGATCCATGGGGCAGAAGAATATCTAGAATATTCGAGAAGGAGCTGTTCTTCTTGGGAGCAGAGGCACTTTCTTGGACCTAGTGGCAAGGAAGAAGATGGGAGCAGACTCCAGTTGGTGTGTGGTCTTGATGTGCTATGAGGGGCTTCCGTCCCAGGCATTGATGGCAAGAGTGAGGTGAGAGGCTGGGGAGAAGAGGATGTGTGGGGAGGGAAAGGTGTGGAGTGGCTGACTGGGGCACACGAGAGGAAACCTCTGAGAGACACTCGGTGGGGGCGCAGTGGTGCTGGGCAGCCGACGGAGGTGGCCCAGGTTGGTCACTTCGTCCTCTAGGACTGGGGTGCTGTGGCAGTTCTGCCAGAGTGGGGGTGCCTGGGGATGTCTTGGGGACCCATGCCAGGTGTGGAGGGTGTTTTGGAAGTGAGGAGGCTATGGAGCAAGAAGATGGGCTTTTGGGGCTCAGCGGGGCTGGGGGGTCATGGTGCTGAGGCAAGTGGGCTGGAAGCAGAGGAGGCAGAGGTCAGAGGGTGGGCTGCTGGGGCCCAAGACTTTAGGGGGCGTGGTTTCTGCAGGTCCAGGCAGGGAGCGGCCTGGGAACTCACTGGCTGAAGTGTGTCAACTCAGATGGGCCAGTGTTCACAGATGGAAGATACGGCCTCATTAGGAAGCAGCTGGAGAATGGGCAAGGATCAAAGCAGTGCTTAGGGGGTGTGGCTGGCCAGCCAGATAACTTGGGCCCAAAATGAAGAGTCTTAGGAAGTAGCCGGTGGCAGCCAGCTGTGGTCTGGGAGTGGCGGTGAAGGGCCAGCAGGACCCACCCCGCTGAGCTCATGGGCCTGACAGTCACGTGTGTCCTGCTGACACCCTGGGTCAGGGTGTAGCTGCAAGTGTAGAAGTTCTGGAAAAGGCTTCAGATACAGGTAAGGGATGAGGTGTTGCTGTGTAGAGTGGCCCCGGGGGGGTTGTGCTGAGGGCTGCAGTGCTCGGTCAGGGGGTTGGCCATCAGCGGAGCCAGGGTATGATAGGAGGTCACTGAGGGTCCCAGTGGCTGACTGTCTGACAGTGACCTCTGGGGCCAAGTGGGGAGGGGATGGCGTGGCTCCACGCTTCTTGTCTCTCTGGGGAGTTGGGGATCAGGGTTTCGAAGGTGTTGGGCAGTGGCATGGCAGGAACATGGTGGGTTCTAGGTCTCTATGAACAGGCTGAAGGGTGCTCTGGCTCTCACACTGTCCTTCTGTGACTTTGGGACATAACCTGTCTTTCCTGCTCTAGGGCTCCAGACCCCCGGGAGTGGTAGGAGCCCCACTCCTGGCTCTAGGTCACAGCTGCAGCAGCTTCTGAAGGCACTGTTGGAGGAATCCAGGAGATCTGACCCCAGAGGCTTCGGGGCAGAAGACCAACATGCTGCTGCCAGGTCTGAAGAGAGCCTTCGTGCATGGAAGCCCTCCGCCCTGAGGAATTCCGAAGTGAAGGCCTCTGCCGACCCTGCCCCGTCAGCCCCCAGCTTCCTCCCTGAGGCCAAGGCCTGGGGCAGTCTTTCCTGACATTGCCCTGGCGCCACCCCGGCAGCACCAAGTGCCCCATTTCTAGAAGAAGACCAATCCACATCCGTCTAGGCTCTTCTGGGGAACCCTGCTCTGCCAGGGGCCCGTGCACCCAGAAATTGCTTTATGAAGACACCCAGAGGTCAAGCCTGTGGCTTCCGTCCCCTTGGCCCCTCTGGGCAACACCTCTGCCTTCCAGCTTCTCTGGTTCCCCCGTCTGAGGCTTGGGCCCCTCTCTCTGCTCCTTCCTTCCTTGTCATGTTTCCCCAAGGGCTCCTAGGACAGAGAGACCCTCTAGGTCAGTCGGGGGAGTGCTGACTCTGCCGGCTCTCATCTCCTGCCTCAGCCCCTGGGGAGGATGGGAGGTGACTTCTCGACGGCTCCAGGGACAAGGGACCTGGAGGGCTGGGCCTCCCTGAAGGCCCCGGGAGCCCCTCTGAGGTTGAGGCGCAGCCCCCCGCAGGGACTAACGAACCCTCAGGCCGCCCCGTGCTCGGGACCCTGGGAGCAGCCCCTCTCCCGGTTGTCTGAGCGCTGGGAACCTGGGAATGCAGCCCTGCGCTCCAGGAGGCTTCCAGAGCCCCACTTCCTCCCTTGCCTCCCGGGGAGGTGAAGAGGTGGGGGCCCTAGGTGCAGGGAAATTTGCTGCGGGAAACTCAGCAAGAACATGAGGACCTGAAGTCAGGACTCAAGAGCTGTCACCCGCGCTGCGCTTTCCAGGAACTTTGCCTCTGCTCAGAGCCCGCGCCCCGAGACTTGGCCCGAGGAGGCCCTGGAAGGTGGGGAGGGGCTGCGGGGCCACCCTGACTATCTTTCTTCAGCCAATCCCCACTCCTCTCCTTCAGCTGCCGGCCTCCCTGGTGAGGGCTGTTCAGGGTCCAGAAAGTCTCTAGGGACTGCAGTGAGCGACCCCGTGCAGGTCTAGGGGCCTGCTTTGGGTGGGAGGGCAGCAGGAGCCCCTGCCTGTCCCAGTGGGGCCAGGTTCCCCCTGATGTCTCGGGAAAAGTAGAAATAAAGTTGGGAACTTGCTCCAGGAGTCTGGTGCTAGGCTGTGCTGACTACCTCATACCCGGTGCCTTGACCTCCCCTGACTGCCCTGGGAGGGGCCTTCTAGGCACTGAGACCCACATTTCAGAGTCAGGAACAGACTCGGGGAAGCAAACTGGTGTGCCCAAGGAAATAGGACTGAGCAGCAGGGCTGAGACGTGCCCTCTGCCGTCCTCTTCACTGTGTCGGGGGGCCTGGAGCCTCTGCCCTCAGTCTATCTGCGGCTTCAGTCTTGAGTCAAGGATTTTCCGAGACTGCGCAAGGGCCTGAGTTCAGGTGTGAATGTCAGGGAAGGACTGTGGTGTGGAGATGCTGTCCCTTGTCTTGCTTCCAGACCTGGGAGGTGGGGTGCCACAGTTTACAGTAGAGAAGTAGGGCTCTGGCCATGATCCTAGCAGGGTGACCGCTCCCCTGGAAGATTCCCAAGAAAAGACTTTGGGCCAACCCTAGGCTAGAGATGGTACGTGTGCCTGTTTATTAGCATGGTTGCCTCATGACCTGTGGGTCTCTGAGTAGTGAGCCAGGCCGCTGACACCAGGCTGGGATTTCCCGATGGCCACTGTGGGTCAGAGGAGGTGATGTGCTCTGCACTGCGAGACCCGCCCAGCTCGCAGAGGCTGCTGTCATGAGCCTCCATCAACAGGCGGCTTTTGGTCTTGGATGCTGGGTTCTCTGACAGGGCGGTGGGGCTGGTTGATCCTGATGCCTCACGGGGAAGACTGCTTACTCTCTTTTGGTGGTGATCAGGGACAAGGCTGTCCTTGTCCTGTCGTCCCCAAGAAGATGCCTGTCAGTAGAGTCCGGGCCCCGGGCCAGCTCTGGGCCCAGGCCTGTCCCCTGAGCCCCACACTGTCCTGATGATCCAGTCATGGTCAGGTCCCCGGAGCCCCAGCATGGAGGGTGTGACATGTGTGGGACCTGAGGCGTCAACCAGGGCCCCGGGGGCTAGCCGCCACCTCTCACGGCCTGCGACTTGTTCGCCAGTCCCCGACCACACAGCTCTGTGGGCTCATTCATCAGTCTATTCACTCACCCAACACACATCTGTTGTATTTGGGGGCCAGGCAGGCTCCGTTATAGGCACTGGGAATAATATAGGAAACAGGCAGGTTTTCTATTCTCACGGAATTTATTTGGGGATGGGGAGAGGAATGGACAGTGAACAGGCAAATGAAGCATCTGGGGTTGATAAGTGATGGAAGAGGGAGCGTTTGTGGATGGCATTTCACCTGAATGGCAGGACGCTGCTATCCTGGGGCCATCTGGGGAAAGAACAGCCAGTACAAAGGCCCTGAGGCAGGAAGGAGCAAGGTGTGTCAGGCCAGCGTGTGTGGAGAGAGGTGTGTGTGTGGGAGGTAAGGAGGAGGCAGGCAAGGGCCTGCTCAGTCATGGAGGGATGGTTTATTCCAAGAGCGACAGGGGCCCCTGCTGGGAGTTTCTAAGGAGAGGTGTGACAAGACCTGATCTAAAATTTTAAAAAGTCATTCAGAGGCTTCTCTGGTGTCTCAGTGGTAAAGAATCCACCTGCCAACACAGGAGACACAGGTTCGATCCCTGGTCTGGGAAGATCCCACAAGCCGCGGAGCAGCTAAGCGTGTGCGCCACAGCTAAGCCGTGCTCCACAGCAAGAGAAGCCGCTGCAGTGAGAAGCCCGAGCACCGCAACTAGAGAAAGCCCACATGCAACAGCGAAGACTCAGAGCAGCCCCAAATAGACAAAATTATATTAAAAGAGTTATTCTGGATGTGCCTTGAAAAGCGAGTTGGAATCGGGCAGAACAGCAGGTAGCCCCTGCAGCCGCGCGAGCGAGAGTGACGGGATGATGGGAAAGGGCGAAAGTGCGTGCTCTGGAGTGCGTTTTGGAGGTTGAAATAACCACACCTGCCGCTGGATGAGCAGGGGATGAAGGCGTCTCAGCCTTGAGAACTGAGGGGAGAGAGTTCAGGGGAAATAGGTGTTTTAAGTCGGGGGCTGTGCTGTGCTTAGTCATTCAGTCGCGTCTTTGCAACCCTGTGGATTGTAGCCCTCCAGGCTCCTCTGTCCATGAAATTCTTCAGGCAAGAAATACTGGAATGGGTTGCCATGCCCTCCTCCTGGGGATCTTCCCAACCCAGGGATCGAACCCAGGTCTCCCGCATTGCAGGTGGATTCTTTACCAGCTGAGCCACCAGGTAAGTTGGGGGCTCCTGGATGTCAAATGGGTGGGTCAGGAAGTGCGTGGGCTGAGTGAGCCTACAGTTCAGGGCAGGGGACGTAGTTTGGAGAGTGGTTAGCATCCGGGTGAAATTCCCCAAGAAGAGTTCAGGCGCAGAAGGAAAGGATCCCAGGACTGAACCAGTGCTGAATTGCTCCCTGCAGTTTCTCAGTCTTGGTCCTGCAGCATTTTCTGACTGATGAGTCTTCGCTGGGGAGAGGGGGCTGGGCTGGACCTTGTGTGGTGTTTTGACAGCATATTTGGCCACTACCCGCTAGAAGCCAGTAGCAACCTCCTGCCTCCTGTGGTGAGTCAAAAATGTCTCCAGATGTTGCCCAACGTCCCTGGGAAGGGGCAAAAACCAGTCTTAGTGGGAATCTCTGATTTGGGGTTTGGGAAAGGGAAAGGAAGCTGAGGAGGAGTGGCCTGTTAGGAGGGAGCAGGGCCTGTGGAGTGGCCCCAGGGAAGGGTCTGTCGTATAAAATGCGGCTGAGAAACTGCCTGGGACCAGGACACAGACGCGAGCCTGGCCCTTGGCAATGCGGAGGCATGAGTGACGCCCAGGGGTGGGCTCAGTGGAGGGCGAAGGGAGAAGCTGAGGGGCTAGAGACAGGGACCAGGCAGACACGAGCCTGGCGCTTGGCGATGCGGAGGCATGAGTGACGCCCAGGAGTGGGCTCAGTGGAGGGCGAAGGGAGAACGTGAGGGGCTAGAGACAGGGACCAGGCAGACAAGAATGTGGAGGCTGCAGGGGCTTCCCAGATGATCCTGTGGTGAAGAACCCGCCTGCCAATGCAGGAGGGGTAAGGGACGCGGGTTCAATCCCTGGGTCAGGAAGATCCCCTGGAGGAGGGCATGGCAACCCACTCTGGTATTCTTGCCTGGAGAATCCATCCTACGGACAGAGGGGCCTGGTGGGCTACAGTCCATGGGGTCGCAAAAGAGTTGGACATGACCAAAGTGACTTAGCACACACATGCATGCACACAGAGGGTGTGGAGAGCTTCCTAAAAGTGCAGGGAGTGACAGCTGGTGAAGGGATAATCAACAGAGCAGAGCCCCAGGGGACACGAGAGGACTCGAGGTCCAGGGTGTATGCAGAGGACCTGCCCCAAGAGCTGAGACGCGGCTTGGAGGCAGGTGTGCAGGGAATGCGTGCCTGTGGGTTGGCTTCCCTTTTCTCTTAAGTAGAAGGCAAAGCCACAGCTTGCGAGGAGGGCGCAGGCAGGAAGAGGAGCAGGAGGCAGACGCCGACTCTGAGGCGTGGGGAAGTGAGCACACTGGGAACATCTGGAGATCTGTGGTCACGAATCTAAAGCGAAGCCAGCCGACAATTGAGCGCTTTGCTCTGGAAAAAGCAGCCGCTTGGTCAAAGGCAGGGTGGATGGTTTAGGTTTGACCAGGGTTGGGGTTTTGTCGGGTGAGGTATGATTGGGGGAGAGAGGATGACCGACTGACATCACAGAGGGCACACTCAGGGGTCTGGGGAGGTGGGGAGGCTGGGTGGTACAGGGTGGTCTGGGGGCCAAGGTCCCTGGGGATTTGAAAGGCTGGGGCTTCTGAGGAAAGCTGGGGGTGGGTGCAGCCTGGCTGGGGATCGTCCCCATGGGCTCTCGGGGTAGGAAGTGCAGCAGCTTGAGCTGCTGGCGTCCTGGCCCAGGAGACAGTGGGGCCAGTCTTGCCCTTCAGACCTGGAGAAGTGGTTCCAGGGCTTTCAGCTAACATGGTGCATCTCCTGCTGTCCTCTCATGGCCAGGATAGGACAACTGTCTCCCCTTTCTTGGAAAAGATGCTACTAGGTCACCTTTCCACCATGGCCCCTCTTTTCAAGGACATCCCTGGGGGTTCCTTCATTTGGGCACCACCTGTCTGAAAAAAGCTTATGTGTATTTCATCTGCTGAGGCCTACTGCCATTACCCTTCACTTTTCAACAATCTGGGCCAGGTACTGCGGACCGAGGAGGGATGTCTGCTCTGATGAAAGAGGTGGTACAACAGGCCCTCAGACCCCATTGTGGTATAGCCTCTGGACGTGAGAGTGGCACCAAGGGAGGAGAGGTGGTGAGGGGTGAACTCCTTGAGAAGAGAGTAGGGCTCCGCCAAGCACAGAAAGAAAGGTGAGGAGGGTGTTTCTGGCAGAGGAAACAGTCCTGGAAAGGACTGGCGATGCGGGCGCTCAGGGCGCAGCCAGGGACCAGTATGTAGCCTGGTGTGGGACAGAAGGTGGACCAGAGCCTGTCTCTGCCTCGGCCTCCCCCTCACACGTGGCTGGGAGTAACAGCAGCAGCTACTGCTGGCTGGCTGCAGGTCTGGGACTGAGCTCTGCCAGCCCTGGTGGAGCAGGATGATACTGGTAGGTCAGAGCTAGTTTGGGAAGGGCGGGAGGAAGCCCTACTGCGGCCTGAGGCTCTGATTCACAAAGGGCTCAGCAGAGCAGGTAGCTGGGGAAGCGGTGTGTGTAGGGGAGAAAGAGATGGCAGAGAGCAGCAGGGAGTTGAGTTATGTAACAGCCCCCACTGCCCCAAGAGCCAGCTGCTGGTCTTGGGGCTGGGTGGGGCTGGGGGACGGCAGCGGGTGACACAGAGCCTGGGTGTTGGCTGAGCCTCGTGGGTTCCTGTGGGTTCTTTCTGGCTGTCCTCAACCAAGGGTGGTACCCAGCAGGGCCCAGGGATAGGTGGATGTGGAGCTGCCTCTACAGGGAAGGCCCAGCTGAGAATCTGCATTCGGAGGGTGGGGCAGGATGGGATTGAGGAGCCCTGGCCTCAGTTCTGCAGAGTCCTGGAGGCGTGGCCTTTCAAGGAAAACAGGCCAGCAGACAAAAAGCTGCTGTGAGTTGCAGTGTCTGGGAAGATACCTACTGGCCTCCCAGCCTGACAGTGGTTGGAGAGGATGAGAAGTGGTCCTTCCCAAAGCCTATTTGGGTCACCAGAGTGCCCAGATTCCCTGCCGTGGGACAGAGAGCATGGGGCAGGGACCAGGGGGATAGGCAGGAATTTGCTCAAGTGGCTGATTCCCAGGCTCCAATGGCCACCTGTCTGTCTTTCCTCAGCGAAGGGTCTGATGACACCTCCCCATCCCTGGTGACCCTGGGGTGGAAGCCCAGCAAGTGGAAGGATGCATTCATGACACCTGTCTTTGGAGGGGACCAGGGAGGCTGGCTGCCTCTCCAACCGAGCCTAGGTAGCACCTTCCCCACCAGGCTGTGGGCACTCACATTTAACAGAGGGGCTGGCAGGAGGCAGGGAGAGCCCAGGATCAAGGGAGAGCCCCCTCAGTCCTGCCCTGTGTTGGGGGCTAGGGGCGGGTACCACCTCTTCTGAACCTGGCTGGGGGTGAGACACTGGGGCACCTTGAGGCCACACTCCCTGCTCCCATGAAGATGGAGCAGGCATGTTGGATCAAGGCCGTGTCGTCGTCGGAGCCCTACTTTCAGAAGCAGATTGATGCTTATTTATAGGGAGGATGCCACGTATGGCTATGGGCTAGATATATGAGGGCTGGGTCTAGGCTGGGGTTATAGCATTAAAGGCTCTGGAAACAGTGAAAAAATGCCCTTGAAGCTCCCCAGGCTGGCACTGCAATGGCCACAGGGAGTGTGGGTAGGAGGAGGGTACATGGGGAGTCCTTGTCCTTTGAAGCACTTTGAGGCCAGAAGGCAGTCAGGGTGAGGTATGTGCTTAATCAGGCTTCCCTGGTGGCTCAGATGGTGAAGAATCTGCCTGCAATGCAGGAGACCTGTGTTCGATCCCTGGGTCGGGAAGATCCTCTGGAAAAGGGAATGGCAATCCATTCCAGTCTTGCCTGGGAAATCCCATGGACAGAGGAGCCTGGCAGGCTACAGCCCATGGGGTCACAGAGTCAGACAGGACTGAGTGTGCTTAATTGGAAGTTTCTTCTTACCCCAGATGTACTTTCCAGGGCCACTTCAAGAGGGGTGTGCAGCATGCATGGGGCGGGCGCCATCAGCAAGATTGGAGCAGGGAGGGGGTCACCGCACAGCTCTTCCCTTGCAAGCTGCCCCCAAAACCTACATTTTCTCTGAAATGAAAGTTACTTGCTCAGTCAAGTCTGACTCTTTGCACCCTCATGGACTGTAGCCCACCAGTTCCTCTGTCCATAGAATTCTCCAGGCAAGAACACTGGAGTGGGTTGCCATGCCCTCCTCCAGGGGATCTTTCTGACCCGGAGATGGAACCCTGGGTCTTCTGCATTGCAGGCAGATTCTCCACTGTCTGAGAAATTGTGTCAAAAGACCCTGCCTTTGACTAGATCTCCTCGCTCTGCACCAGGCGACATCCTCTTCCTACTGGTCAAGAGTTTGCAACTGCCCGACACCGCCCGCCCCCCTCAACCCCCTTTCCCCGCCCGAGTCTCAGGTGTTGCCGAGACTTGAGTCCAAGGCCAGTTTTTTCTTACCTCTTTGCCCTTAATAGGGGAAACTGAGGCATCTGCAGGAGAAACAGGAAAGCTGAAGTCGGCAATCCCAGGCTCTGAGCACTTGCTTGACCCTCGGCTTGGGAGCCTTCTCAGCGACCCCAAGACGCTGTGAGGGTTCGGGTCCCCGGTGGCCGAGGACAAGCTCGCAGGCGGGCGGCGGCAGGGGGCGCTCGCTACCTTGTCACGCGCTCCTCCTCGGGGTCCGCAGGCCCGACGGAGTCCAGTCGGGGCGAGAAAGCATTTGGGGAAGGGTCTGCCCGCTCGCCTCACGCCCTCCGCTCGGCTTCTGGCCTGTCGGGCTCCGGGGAGCGCGTGTGGTTTATGATGCTCCAGAGATCCGACACACCCACCCACCCTCTCCTTGGGGCTCTTGGGCAGCGGGAAGGGGAGATCTACTTGCGGCCACCCCCCCAGACCGGAGGGGTCGGCCCTAGCCGCGCAATCCGCAGGAGACACATCCAGCCTCGTGCCCGCGGACCTTCCAGCGCCGCGTCCCGGCTCCTTTGGTGCACCGACCCTTCCACTTCTGCCAGCATCCTTCCCTCGGTCCGGAAGATCCCAGACGCCGGGCCTCTCTGACCTGCCGCAGAGTGGAGGCTGGGAGGAAAAGGGTAGGGGCGCCAGAGAGGAGGTCAGGGGCGCGGGGAGGCTGCGGCCCGCGCGCCCCCCAGCGAGGCGCACCTTCCACCCACCCTGGGTCCCCCTCCCACCCCCCGCCCCGCCTCCCTTCCTCCTCCCGCTCCCGCCTCCAGTCTCCTCCCTCCTCCAGCCGCGCTTGCTCTCCTCCCCACTCCCCGGCCTCGGCGTGCTGCCTGCAGGCGCGGCTCCGGGTTACAGGAGCTCTGGGAGCGGATCTGCCTCCGCGCCTCCTCCGAACCGGCTGCGCACCCCCTGCCCCGCTGGCCGGGCCCCGCGCCCCAGCGTGAGTCCAGCAGCCTCCCCGCGTCAGGGCGCAACTTTCCCCTGGTTCCCGGCGGGGCGGGGACCTCAGAGGGACAACTTGGTAAACTTCTCCGGGGCGGACGGCAGGGGCGCCGGACGCCGGTACACCGGGATGTAGGAGGGCCGTGGCCGGCCCCGGGGCGTCCCCCGACCCCTTTCGGCCTGGCCATGGGGCTCCAGCGTCTTTAGCACCGCCAGGGGGGCGACCCCTCGTCCAGCCGACCTGGGTGGGACAGCGCCGTCGCCGGCTGTGCGCGCGCTGGGGCGAGCAGCGCCCGCTCTGGCCGCGTCCGGCCCCGCCATGGACCACCAGGAGCCCTACTCGGTGCAGGCCACTGCGGCCATCGCGGCGGTCATCACCTTCCTCATCCTCTTCACCATCTTCGGCAACGCGCTGGTCATCTTGGCTGTGCTGACCAGCCGCTCGCTGCGCGCCCCGCAGAACCTGTTCCTAGTGTCGCTGGCCGCCGCCGACATCCTGGTAGCCACGCTCATCATCCCTTTCTCGCTGGCCAACGAGTTGCTGGGCTACTGGTACTTCTGGCGCACCTGGTGCGAGGTGTACCTGGCGCTCGACGTGCTCTTCTGCACTTCCTCCATCGTGCACCTGTGTGCCATCAGCCTGGACCGCTACTGGGCAGTGAGCCGGGCCCTGGAGTACAACTCCAAGCGCACCCCGCGCCGCATCAAGTTCATCATCCTCATCGTATGGCTCATCGCAGCGGTTATCTCGCTGCCGCCCCTCATCTACAAGGGCGACCAGGGTCCCCAGCCCCTGGCCCGCCCTCAGTGCAAGCTCAACCAAGAGGCCTGGTATATTCTTGCCTCCAGCATTGGATCTTTCTTTGCACCCTGCCTTATCATGATCCTGGTCTACCTGCGCATCTACCTGATTGCCAAGCGCAGCCACTGCAGAGGCCCCAGGGCCAAAGGGGGGCCTGGGGAGAGGGAGTCTAAGCAGCCACACCCTGTCCCTGGGGAAGTTTCAGACTCAGCCAAACTGCCAACCTTGGCCTCTCAACTGGCTACTCCTGGAGAGGCCAACGGATGCTCCCAACCTCGCCCAGGGGAGAAGGGTGACGGGGAGACCCCTGAAGCCCCTGGCACTCCTGCCTTGCCACCCAGCTGGCCTGCCATCCCCAAGTCAGGCCAGGGTCAGAAGGAAGGGGTCTGTGGTTCATCTCCGGAGGAGGAGGCAGAAGAGGAGGAAGAAGAGGGTTGTGAGCCGCAGGCCTTGCCGGCGTCTCCTGCCTCAGCTTGCAGCCCGCCCCTGCAGCAGCCACAGGGTTCCCGGGTGCTGGCAACCCTGCGTGGCCAGGTGCTCCTGGGCAGGGGCACAGGCACTGCAGGGGCGCAGTGGTGGCGGCGGCGGACGCAGCTGAGCCGAGAGAAGAGGTTCACCTTCGTGCTGGCTGTGGTCATCGGTGTCTTCGTGCTCTGCTGGTTCCCTTTCTTCTTCAGCTACAGCCTGGGTGCCATCTGCCCGCAGCACTGCAAGGTGCCCCACGGCCTCTTCCAGTTCTTCTTTTGGATCGGCTACTGCAATAGCTCGCTGAATCCCGTCATCTACACTGTCTTCAACCAGGACTTTCGCCGTGCCTTCCGGAGGATCCTGTGCCGCGAGTGGACCCAGACAGCCTGGTGAGCCCGCCAGCCTGCTGCCTGTGTGGGGTGGTGCCAGGTGGTGCTGGGTCACCCTGCTTCACCCTGTCTTAGGTGGCCACCTCCCTGGGCTTTCTGGTCCCTTCCCGGTCCTGAAGCCTCATCCTGGGGACCCCCTGGGAGGGTCAGGGGGTCTATTTGAAGGCTCCCCTTGCAGGCTACAGTCCATGGGGTCAAGAAGAGTCGGACACGACTGAGCGACTAACCCATACACACACACACACACACACACACTTGCTGGCTTGGCTGTGGGGGGCCATCTTCTCCACCCACTGCCTGTACAAGGGCAGATGGACGAGGCTTGGCCCATCCTGAACGTAGCTGAATGTTCTGGACTCCCTTCCCAGAACCACAGACCCCTGCCAACCACTGGTGGGCTTCCCTCCCCTGAGAATCCCGTGTCTTCTGGTTGACCACTTGCGGTGTTTTCTTTCTTTCTCTTCTTCCCCTGGAAAACAGCAGGAAGCCAGCCTTCCACTTTTTCCGGGAGGGCCTGCTGCGGAGGAAGCAGCAGAAATGACGACAGGCACCCACGTTGGGTGCGCAGGTCCCGATGAGGCCCTGGGTGGGGGTGTACGGGCTGACACTGTCTTTGGGCCCTTCTTCACCTTCGTCCTGCTTTTGGGTTTGTAACTCCTTTAAAGACCAGAGTCTCGGATCGTTTTCCTCACTCGGCGCCCCTCTGGAAGGCAGGTGGGTGTGTGGATGCCTCGGTGGGGTGGTCTGGAGGCCTGGCCTCCTCCTCGACGGGAGGGCCCTGATCACTAGCGTTCACCCCCTGCAAAAACTGGGGTGACAATAGCTTGCCGCCTACTTGCCGCCGGGAGACGAAAGGCATGGCTGAAAGCGTTGAGCTCCATGGGGGTAACGCATTAGAGAACCAGAAAATGTGATTATTCAGTGATACAAAAATCCCCCTTTTCTGTGTTTACCACTGCCTGTCTTCCTGTAGACTTTTGTTCTGTGCCTGGGGTGTGAATTCCTACCCCAAACTGGAAGTGGGGAGTGGCAGACAGAACCACAGTTTCAGTTCGAGGATTTCTTTGAGAATGTGTTCTTATGCCTGCAAAGATTTGAGTTATTATGCTGCATGACAACTTCCCAACATTTCACCTGCAACACCAAGAGGGTTTTCATTGGATTGGACCCCCCTCCCCCACAACGGGGGAGAAATCTTCTGTCATCAAGCCGGTGAATGTTTCCCCGAGATCTCTAAAGATACCCACTGCAAGGGAATGGGGTGAGATGAGAGTGTGTGACGGAGTGCTGGGGCTGGAACAGGTGGGTAGGGGCCCGTGGACTCCTAGGGGGCTCCCACTGGAGTCCCCAGGCTGGGCTCCAAGCCCCACGTGGGCCCCTGTGATGCATAGCTGACCCTGCCCCTGGTGGGTACCGTCTGCCCATCTCAGACCCAGCCGTGTTGCTCCACCCCACTGCGGGGGCTCCAGGGGCCTCTCCCTCTTGGTCTCCTCTCCCATCCCTCCTGGAACAACTGGGAGCACTGGGAAGATGTTTCCCAGCCTTCCCCATGGGTATGCGTGGCTCACCATTAAGCCAGTGAGCATCTTATCTTGGGGGCTGGGCTGAGCAGCACAGGCACTGATGGGCCTGGCTGGATCTGGAGGGATGTTGGGGGAATTTTCTGGGGTGGAGAGAACGGAGGGGACCAGAGTCGCTCCTGGGGCAGGAGGCCATCCAGCTCATTCCCTGGTCTCAGCGGGAGGCTGGGCCTGGCCTGGGGGCAGGGCCAGGGAGGCTGGGCCTGGGAGGGGCTGACTTGTGTCATCTGCTGACTAGGCTCACGTGTGCCCCTCGCGGGACCACTGCTGTTGTTGCTGGTGTCCCCTTGTGATATGCAGGTTTTATTTTTTTTAAAGTCTGAGCTATTTTATCAATAAAGGATATTTTGTAATAAGCAAGCTGTGTCCTCATTGCCCAAAGACGACCGATAGTAGTTATTTCTCAGCTACCTGTGTAGCAGATTCTGGCACAGGGGCCCTCCCAGGGCCAGTTGCCTTTTCCACCTCTGGGTGTGGCTGGCTGGTCCCCACCCACCTGCCTGAGTTTGTCCACTCAGCTTCCCTCATTCATCATTACAAGTCAGTGGGGGTGAGAGTCACCAGGGGAGTTTGAGACTGGCTGCCTGGGAAGGAAGGGAGGGAAGGCTTTCAGAGGAGGTGACCTTTGGGCAGGGCCTTGGGTGAAGAGCAGGAGTACACCAAGAAGGAAGACAGGAGGGTGTTTTGGGCAGGAGACCAGCACATGGGGGCTGACACCACCCACACAGAATGGGAGGAACACGGGGAGGGAGGGAGGGAAAGAAGGTCACTCAAAGGAAGGTTTGAAGCTGCTGCCTTCACCCTATGCCTAAGGAAAGACTGAAGGCAAAAGGAGAAGAGGGTGGCAGAGGATGAGATTGGATGGCATCACCGACTCAATGGACATGAATTTAAGGAAACTGGGGCACAGTGAAAGACAGGGAAGCCTGGCGTGCTACAGTCCATGGGGTCACAAAGAGTTGGACACGACTTAGAGACTGAACAATATCAATGACTTCAGTGAGGGGCAGGAGATTGGGATGGATCTGTTTTATGTCAGGCTGTCTGGCATGAGGATTCAGAACTGGAAGGCCTGCAGGTGGTTCCTGTCAGTCTCCCCACTTTCCAGGTGAAGCATCTGAGGCCCCAAGTTACCCCATGAGTTGGGTCAGGAGCTGAGTCCAGCAGGCTTCCTGTCGCCTCAGAGAAGGCAGTTTCTGGGGCCCGAACTAGGTGGGCCAGGTTCTGTTGGCAGGGGAGGCCAGGAAGCAGGCTGGTTGTATTAATAGTAGCAGTTGGCAGAGGGCAGGGGTAGGACTGATACCAGTGGCAGACCCAGGGAAGGATGAGGCCTGGGAGGGAAGGACCCGGATCTGCTGGGGGGAGGCCACGCCCACCACAACCAAGCTTTCATACTTCAGTGGGACCATGGCTTCTGCCGGCGGAGGAGGGGCAACCACCCAAGACTAATGCGTTCATCATCACTGGTGGGCTTGGGAAATGGGGCTTCAAGGGAGAGTTTACGAGGAAGCCACACCCTGCCTTGAGGAACTCCCATCACCTCACACCAGCCTGTATACTCACCCCTAAAAGCCTCAGCCAGATGACGGCAGATCAAGGTAGCTCATGTTTGCACATGCTAAGTTGCTTTAATTATGTCTGACTCTGTGTGACCCTATGGACTGTAGCCCACTAGGCTCCTCTGTCCACGGAATTCTCCAGGCCAGAATACTGAAGTGGGTTGCCAGTCCCTCCTCCAGGGGATCTTCCCAACCCAGGGATCAAAGTTGCATCTGTTATGTCTCCTGGATTGGAAGGCGGGCTCTTCACCACGAGTGCCACAAGGTAGCTCTCCTCTTCCCATTTACTGAGCTCACGGCTTCTGTGGTGTCTTTGTCTGATTAACTCGTTTCATCCTTATGCTCATTCTATAAGGTAAGTATCAGCCCATCTTATTCTGGGGAAACTGAGTCTTAGAAAGCTAAGATGGCTTGCCTGAGGTCATCCAGGCCCAAGCTCTTTCTGCTGGACCACACTGTTCCTTGCTGTTCTGGAAGAAGATCTCCTGGCCTAGTCTCTGGAAACAATAGCAGAAAAAGACCCCTGCTAGAGCCCGACTGCTGGCAGTCCAATTTGGATATATTATCTTGTTTAATCCTCATAATGTAGCTGGGTGTGGCCATTTTACAGGAGAGGAAACTGGGACTCAAGGTCACCCAGCTGCTGCTGGGGGTCAGGGGATGCTGAGGCTGCATCTGGCTCGATTCAGTTAGTGGTGGTGCTGTGATCCACTGCTCATGTCTGTCGCTGCCAGGGAATGGGTGAGTGATAGTGTGTGTCACAGCTTTTCTGTTCCTGACAGTTCAGTGCAATCCCTGGATTTTGTTAAAGAAGAGATGGAAGCCCAGAGAGAGAGAGATGACTGGGTTGGAGCCTTCACCCTCATCCCCCAGCACCATAGTCACACAGCGGGAGAGCCAGGCATTGGACCCAGGCAGTCTGACTCTGAGCCCACCACACCACAGCTTCGTACTGAAGGGATTGCATCCAGACACAAGGAATAAAAGGTCCACATCCAGGACACGTCTGCTGACAGTCCTCTGTCTGACAGGTCCTGTGCTAGGCTTGTGCAGCTGGAGCTGGATCCCAGGACCCCTGGCTCCCACCCTGGCCCTCTCCTCCTCTCATACCCTGTTCCTGCTGTTCTGTGTGAGCAGCACCTACTTTTGATTTCACCCTGAGCCCTCAGGTTTCATCTGAGGGCTAGTGGCTCAATGAGCTGAGCTCAGACCAGCAGAGATATGGGGGTGGGGTGCAGCCCTTCTCCTCCCAGGAGCACTCTCGGTGAATGGCCTGGAGGTGAGGGAGGGGACAGCAGGCAAGCGGGTGAGCCATCTTGGCCAGGCACTTCCACCTTCTGGAAGCCCCTTTCCTTAAGATGTCCCTGGGACTCCTCCCTTGGTGGTCCAGTGGTTAAGACGCCGCACTCCCAATGCAGGGGTCCAGGTTCCAGCACTGGAGAGGGACCCATGTGCTGCAATTCAGGGTTTGCATGCTGCAACCAAAGACCCTGCATGCCTCGACAAAGATCAAAGATATCACTGCAACTAAGAGTGCAGCCAAATAAATAAATTAAGAAAAAATTTCTCTGACCAAAGGGAAGCACGGACAGAGAAGACAGAAAAGACACAGCGTGGGGAGGGCTCAGGAAGACCCTTCCCCTCATCTGCATCCACTCTGTGGGAATCTGGGTCCTTAGGCCACAAGGAATAACCTTGAAACAGAGTTTAGACACAGCCCCTGCCCCAGGCCAGCTACTGAGAAATCCAGGGTGCTGGGAATTCCTCATTGGAGCATTGTTGCAGGAAGCACTTCAGATCCACCAGCTTAGAAGGTACCCATGGCAGGAGGGCATGCTGCCCTGCCAGCAAGACTGTAGGTGGAGGGAGGCTCATGCTCCATCAGGCCTTTGCCCCTCCCCATCCTCCGTCTGATCTCCATCTTGTGTGTTTTGGAGGAGCGGGTGGGTCTTCCGGGAAGGGGACATGCGACCTGCTAATGAGGTTGCTGCCACCTCAGGAGGCATCTGCCCAGCTGGGGTGGACACCAGGCCCTTTCATGTCCCCTGTGCAGGCTGGGAGTTCTGCACAGAGGGCCTGGTTGCTGTGGGATTTCCACTCCAGCGAAAATCCCAGGGAGGAGGTGGTACAGAGGCCAGGGTCATATCTGCTTCTGCTGTCATCTCTCCATCTGTTCCCGGGCAGGGCTGGGTCCCTCTCGGGGCCTTGATGAACCTGTTTGCCCATGAGGGATCACCCCTAGCTTGAGGATTCACCTCTGCCCCTCTCCCACCCCAGCTCCCAGGAAAGTCCAGACATAGAGATTCCTGGAGTTAAATGGTTGCTCTTAGAGTCGACATCCTGGGCAGATTAGGACTGTTTTCCTCATCTTTGTACCTCAGTGCAGATGAAGACCGGGTCTGGAATCAGTTTACGGCCCTCTGAGGTGAGTGACTGCTGTGAGTCATTAGGGCCAGTGCCTGACACATGTCATCTGAGATTGGAGACATTGACGTACCCATTTTACAGCTGAGGAAACTGAGGCCAAGGAAGGTTGAAGACCTTCTTTGAGATCACCCAGAGCAGGACACAAATCCACCCAATCTAACCTCAACTGTGGTGCTCACTGGCCTAGTGCCCACCTCCTCAAGACCGGGGGGCAGACCCTGCAGCCCCCAGCCCAGCAAAGCCCCTGCCTTGTGTAAGTTGGAGGGTCTCACCAGCAGAGACCCCATAGCTTTGGGGGGAGCCTCCCTGCTGCTGGCACTGGGCAGGGAGTGGGAGGTCGCCACCCTTCCAGGCTCTGCTGGCTGTTGGCAGGGGAGCAGGGAGCACTCAGCTAAAATTAGATTCTTCGAGCTCCCGCATCCGCTCCTTCTTCCTTCCGGCAGTGGCGTGTGGGGATGGTGGTTGTCAGAAGGCCAGGGCTTGAGGAGTCTTGGATGTCAGCTTGCAGCCTCCCCAGGGCTCACTGCCTCTGATCTTCTCACACCCTCACCTGGCCTTTGGCCAAAGGCTCTTGCCCTTGGCTTGACCTTGTGACAGATTATTGATAACAGTGATCTCAAAGGGAGAGGCACACCCCTGGTGATATCCACCCTCTACCCCCGGGGATCTACCCTGCTCCTTCCTCTCTCCCCCCTCTTTTCCCTTCTCTGGCTCTTCCCACTTCCGGGCCCTCAGGGGTTTTCTCCACCTTCTCTCAGTCTCCCCTCTGTCTGCTGCTGACCCTCTGACTGCCTTTGCGGATGGGCCTGGCTCTTCCTGGGGCTCTCCGGCTCCATGGACCATCGTGATGGCAAGGGGACCAGAATGCACTGGGGACCAAAAACAGAGCCTCCCTCCCTGGCGAGTCGGAGCTATTTCTGGCTATTTCTGCAGCCCTCTGGGGCCCCTGGGCTCCCCCGCAGGCAGGGGAGGTGCTGGGCTCCAACCAAGTGTGCAAAGGTCCTGACCTCTTGAGTTCCCTGGGGAGGGGCATGCCCCTTCTGGAGTCAGGCAGGGTTGGGGAGTGGGCGGGTGGGGGGTGGGGGGAACTCTCCATCTTAGCGCAGCCAGGGCTCAGATGCAATGCCAGTACCTCCAAATGGCAGGGGACCTGGGCTGCTTCCAGAGGGAAAAGGGCTGGGCCACACAGGCTGTGGGGAGCCCGGTTGTCCCTGAGTCGTCCCTGTTCCCACCCAGCCCAGCTGCAGCTGGGAGGGAGGGAGCGTGGGAGGCTGGCTGATCCTGCCACTTGGAGTCCCTGGACACTCGGGCCGGCGAGGGTTAAAGCCGGCCCTCCCTGTCCCAGGCAGGAGGAGGGTGGGCGGGGTAGTCACAGACAGCAGGCTCCCTGGGCGCCCCTTGTCTTCAGCTGCTCATGGGACAAGGCTGTCCGAGCCGCAAATCCCAGCTATGGCCTCTCCTCCCGCTGCTGGAGTTAAGGTGGGCACAGGGCTGGCAGCCCTCAGAAGGATTTCCTTGGCTGGTTTGGAGGCACCGGCCAGGGTCCAGAAGCTTGCCCCAGCCAGGCTGCCAAATGGCTGTGTGACATTGGGCAAATCCCTTCACCTCTCTGGGCTTCAAATGCCTCATCGTCTGGTGGAGTCAGACTAGAGCATGGTTCAGATGATGCCCTGGGGCACGGGGCACAGAGAGGAGAGGGGACTGAGTCAGCGGCCTCCCGCCCCCACCTCACCCCTGTCTATCGTTCAGGAAGCAGCCCCCCGCCCCACCCACCAGGCTTCCTCCTCTGCTGGCACTTAGGGCCACCATCTCCTCCCCAGCCGAGGCTCAAGTAATGACCCTCAGTCACTTCCCTGGCCTGCTTGTGACACCAGTGTCCCAGGGAAATCTAGGTGGCATGAAGGGCCATCTTGAAGGATGCTCCCCCAAGGCAGGCTGGGGGCTGGTGGGACGAGGGAGGGGGTCAGGATGTGCCTGGGGGTGACAGCAGCAAGCCTGCGCTTGACATCGTGTCTAAAGTAAGGCTGGAAGGGGACTTGAGATGTGGGTTGGGGGTCACAGAGGAGGAAGTGAGCCCAGGTCCTCCAGGAGGAGTAGGCAAGGGAGGGGGCTCCCGGGGAAAACAGGCTCCCATGGGGTCATGGCCCAGAATGATGCGAGGACAAGATACGGTTCTTAAGTGACCCCTGCCATGGGCACACGTGCCTGCAGGCCTCCCGGGTGAGGGCGGGGACTCATCTTCCTTGATGCCCATTCCTCGCCTAACAGCACAGGGCAGCACGGAGACGGCACACAGAAACATTTGTTTTCCCAGTAATTTGGGACAGCCTTGGCCTCGGTCACCTAAGGCTGAGAACCCTGTGCTCCAGGAATGCATCTCTGATTGGATGTTTAATTTTTCTGCTTTGATTTGTTATGTTTTTCCCATAGTTTCCTAGAGAAATTCTCTTGGAAGATTCCATCCTGGGCTTGGCTGAGTTACAGGCAGAGAACTGTCCTGTGGAGCTGGGGAAGCACCGGGGCATCCTGGGAGGTGGTGGCAGGGTCCTGTCCCAGAGTGGGGACAAGCTAACGTGGCAGGGCAGAGAGGGCACAGGCAGGGAGAGGGCTGCCCGGGTGACCCCAGGGGCAGCAGGGCAGAAGGGGCACAGGCAGGGAGAGGGCCTGCCCGGGTGACCCCAGGGGCAGCAGGGCAGAAGGGGCACAGGCAGGGAGAGGGCCTGCCCGTGTGACCCCAGGGGCAGCAGGGCAGAAGGGGCACAGGCAAGGAGAGGGCCTCCCGGGTTATCCCAGGGCAGCACGAAAGCAGCTCTTGGATTTGCAGTCAAACCTGACTCCATCCTCTGCTGGTTATGTGGCCTCACACAAAGTGTAAAACCTCTCTGAGCGTCAATTGCCTCATGTTTAAAGTGGGATTATGTTAACTTCCTTAAGATGGGAAGGTGTGTTGAGATGAAAAGATGATACATAAAATGTCCTGATAGAGAGCAGGAGTGCAGAGTGGGCACTGTGAATGGCAGAGTCATTATGATGACCCCTCTGGAAGTCTGGGTCTTCTCCGAGGTGAGCTGGCTGAAGCCGCTGTCCCCCAAGTGTGCCCCGACCCACTGTTCAGTGGCCTGATAGAAAGAGGGTGGACTCTGCCCTGGAAAATGGCCCTATCCTGCTCATGGAATCTCCTCTACCCACCTTCCCTCACCCCATGCTTCCATGAGCTTCTGCCAGGCTTTTTCTAGTGTGTAGCTGAGAGGGAAATGTTCTCAGGCAAATGTCAAATACACCACACCACACCTGTGCCTACAGCCTTACTACTATGCCCATGACAGACATTAGTAACAGAGACCCGCACTCTACGAGCTGAGGCTAAAGGGGGTGCCAGGAAGGCATAATCAAACGACTGCAGCTAATGTACAAGAGGAAACCTATTTGCCTCTCAGGTTTAAGGGGAGTCCTGGCCTTGTCCTCTGTAGGCATGGGGAAAGGGCTGCCAGCGTGACGTGAGGGGAGCCACTGGGATGAGAAAGGGAGCCATCTTTGGAGACGTCTAGGGTCTTGGTACTGCTGCTGCAATCCGGGCACCCAGAGATCAGATGTCAGATCCCAGGAGGACCCCAGAGATTCTGAGAAAACTGCATTTTCTCAGTTTCCAGCAGAGGGGAGATCTGGGAGAAGATTTCCAGGATTGAGGCTAAACATCATGGTGGATTTGGGTGAGAATGGGGGTTTTCCTGGGCTTTCACACTTTTCTTTTTTGCTGTGCCATGTGGCTTGTGGGATCGAAGTTCCCCCACCAGGGATTGAATGGGGTCCCTCAGTGATGAAAGCTCAGAGTCCTAAGCACTGGACTTCCAGGGAATTCTCTGGGCTTCACACTTTGACCTGGGCTGGAGCAGAGCAGTAGCAGTAGGAAAGGGATGCTGGGGCCCCTTGGAGGTCTTATTCTCTCAGAAGTGTGCAAAGCGAGGTAAGGATGGTTCAAGAGCCACCCAGTCCCCACAGCTGAATGGCCTGTTATGCTGCTTGTGAGTTTGAGCACCTGGTTTGAGCAGACTTGTTGTCCCTCTGCTCCAGGAGAGGAGTTTGAGTTTCATTTCCCTTCACGGGTACAGTGCTCCATGGCAGCGGGGCCAGCCCAGCAGCCCCATCCACCCATGAGCATTGTCACTCCTGCACCTACCCCGCCTCTTGCCCAACCAAGCACTTACCTCCCCTCCCTGCTGTGAGTTTTTCCCTCAGCACTTATCTCCAGCTATCATACTAGCTATTCAACCTACCTATCTGCTCCTTTAGCATCATTCCTTCCAAAGAAATCCCAGGACTGATCTCCTTTAGGATGGACTGGTTGAATCTCCTTGCAGTCCAAGGGACTCTCAAGACTCTTCTCCAACACCACAGTTCAAAAGCATCAATTCTTCGGTGCTCAGCCTTCTTCACAGTCCAACTCTCACATCCATACATGACCACAGGAAAAACCATAGCCTTGACTAGACGGACCTTTGTTGGCAAAGTAATGTCTCTGCTTTTCAATATGCTATCTAGATTGGTCATAACTTTCCTTCCAAGGAGTAAGCATCTTTTAATTTCATGGCTGCAATCACCATCTGCAGTGATTTTGGAGCCCAGAAAAATAAAGTCTGACACTGTTTCCACTGTTTCCCCATCTATTTGCCATGAAGTGATGGGACCAGATGCCATGACCTTCATTTTCTGAATGTTGAGCTTTAAGCCAACTTTTTCACTCTCCACTTTTACTTTCATCAAGAGGCTTTTGAGTTCCACTTCACTTTCTGCCATAAGGGTGGTGTCATCTGCATATCTGAGGTTACTGATATTTCTCCTGGCAATCTTGATTCCAGCTTGTGTTTCTTCCAGTCCAGCGTTTCTCATGATGTACTCTGCATAGAAGTTAAATAAACAGGGTTACAATATACAGCCTTGACAAACTCCTTTTCCTATTTGGAACCAGTCTGTTGTTCCATGTCCAGTTCTAACTGTTGCTTCCTGACCTGCATACAGATTTCTCAAGAGGCAGATCAGGTGGTCTGGTATTCCCATCTCTTGAAGAATTTTCCACAGTTTATTATGATCCACACAGTCAAAGGCTTTGGCATAGTCAGTAAAGCAGAAATAGATGCTTTTCTGGAACTCTCTTGCTTTTTCCATGATCCAGTGGATGTTGGCAATTTGATCTCTGGTTCCTCTGCCTTTTCTAAAACCAGCTTGAACATCAGGAAGTTCACGGTTTACATATTGCTGAAGCCTGGCTTGGAGAATTTTGAGCATTACTTTACTAGCTAGTGAGATGAGTGCAACTGTGCGGTAGTTTGAGCATTCTTTGGCATTGCCTTTCTTTGGGATTGGAATGAAAACTGACCTTTTCCAGTCCTGTGGCCACTGCTGAGTTTTCCAAATTTGCTGGCATATTGAGTGCAGCACTTTCACAGCATCATCTTTCAAGATTTGGAATAGCTCAACTGGAATTCTATCACCTCCACTAGCTTTGTTCGTAATGATGCTTTCTAAGGCCCACTTGACTTCACATTCCAGGATGTCTGGCTCTAGGTGAGTGATCACACCATCGTGATTATCTGGGTCGTGAAGATCTTTTTTGTACAGTTCTTCTGTGTATTCTTGCCATCTCTTCTTAATATCTTCTGCTTCTGTTAGGTCCAGTACTTTGGCCACCTCATGTGAAGAGTTGACTCATTGGAAAAGACTCTGATGCTGGGAGGGATTGGGGACAAGAGGAGAAGGGGACAACAGAGGATGAGATGGCTGGATGGCATCACTGACTCGATGGACATGAGTGTCAGTGAACTCCGGGAGTTGGTGATGGACAGGGAGGCCTGGCGTGCTGCGATTCATGGGGTCGCAAAGAGTCGGACACGACTGAGCGACTGACCTGATCTGATCTGCTCCTTACCATTGTCCTCTCCTGGATTGTAAGCTCTGAGAGGGCTGGGATATTCATCTGCTTTGTTCACTGTGCATCCCAGGACTGACAGTGCCTGGCAAAGAGCAAAAACACAAGGGATTGCAGTCAGCTGCCCCGACGCCAGTCCCTAGGGCACTAATGTGTCCCTGGGGGTGTGGTGAGGTGGAGAAAGTCACAGCTATTCGAACTCCTCCCAGGGAGGGAAGAATAGTAGGCAGATGTAGGCTGTTGGCCGAATCATCTTTGGGGAGCCCAGAGGGTGGGCTGTGAGTCCCCCCCACTGCACAGCTTTAGCTTGGCAGAGTGGAGCGTGCAAGTTTCGGGTGGAAGGGAATTGGGGGATGATGGAGATGGGCAGTGGTGGCCCCTGTGATGTCAGTTGCCCCCACGCCCATGTTGGCTGCCGTCTCGGGATGGCTGGCTGGTCCGGGATAAGCCGGGAGGGCCCTGTGCTGAACCTGCCTGGACATCTGGGTCCCCTCCTGCCTTGCCCTTTCAGTGTGCCAAGCTCTGTGACTTGTTCAAAGGGCCACAGAGAGAACCAACACTGACGAGGTAGTCCGAGCACAGGTTGGAAAAGAATTTCCAGACCCAGAGCATTTCAGAAGGGAGTGAGTTTATTAAAAACAAAGAGCAGAGATAAGGTGGGTGCTGAGAACACAGCTTGCCGACCTCTGACAGATCAGGGAGAGCAGATGAGACAGTGTTAGAACAGTGGGCCGGCTCAAGGGAGAGCCTAAGTTTTTCTTGGGCTGGTAACCGATTTCTATAGCCTCAAGGCAAAGAAAATGTTTACGGAATGGTAGTATTACGCGATTGGTTGGGACGCTATAGGATGAGTACCGGGGTGGGCATTTTTGCCTAATAGGGGGTGAGGAAGCTAGCTAGTGACAATCAGGGGGGCTTTTAGCAATGGTTACAAAGGGGCTCAGACAATTTCAGAGGTGACCTTGACTCTGAGGTCCCATCTGTGGCCTTGGGCTAGGATTCCACAAGCACCAGCCGGACCCCTGGTGCTGAGTTGTGCCCTGGTGGAGGAGGGGCTTCCAGCACAAAGTCACAGAGCGCTGAGGGATGGAGCTCAGCAGGGCTTGGGCTGGGTGAGGGCAAGAAGCTGGAGCAGGCCTTCTGGAGGTTACAGGCAGCAGAGGACTGGTGGCTGGAGTCTTAGGCGGGAAAGGGTGGAGGGGAGGGCCTGGGCCTTACTGTGGCTCGGGTGTGCTCTCCCCCACGTTCTGAGATGCCTTCTGGCCCCAGGCTGCCTCTCCCTAGGGGCAGGGGGCAGGGCAGCATGAGGTCTGGGGCCAACAGCCCTGCTCCAGAGGCAGCAGACTAAAAATAAATCGGGATGTCAGGGTCTCCTGGCTCCAGGAAGTGGGGAAGAGATGAGTGTCAGGAGGAGGAGGGGAGGGAGGAGGAAAGGGGCTGAGACACAGCCGCAGCTGTCAGCCTCCCATGAACTGGCTTGTTTATTTTCTTCTCTGGTCCAGAGTCTCTCAAGCCACAGCTCCCTCCCAGGGTCTGGGTGAGGGGCACTGGTCTCTGCAGACCTGTGGGTGTTCCCCGACCCCTGGTTACCAGCCCAGCATCTCATTTCCCATGCATTCCTTTGAGACCCTGTCACTGGAGACTCTAGTGGTAAAGAACCTACCTGCCAATGCAGGAGACATATGAGAACGGGGGTTCGATCCCTGAGTTGGAAAGATCCCCTGGAGGAGGGCATGGTAACCCACTCCAGTGTTCTTGCCTGGAGAATCCCATGGACAGAGGAGCCTGCTGGGCCACAGTCCATAGGGTCACAAAGAGTCAGACATGCCTCAAGTGACTTGGCATGCAAGCATGCAGTGGAGAACAGGAGTTGGGACCATGCAGTTGAAGGAGAAGGGGACCAGGTTACCAAGCCCTTGTTTGGAGGAAGAGCATGATCCCTGGAGCATTAGTCTCTTCTCTGCCCTCCATCCCAGGTGCAGAAACCGGGCCCTGAGGTTTCGGGACTTGTCCCATAGCTGGCAGTGCCTGGATCTGCGGAAAGAGCCCAGTCTCCCGAACTCACGTCACGGCTGTCTGTGGGGCTGAGGGGCTTCAGCTCAGACCTGGCCCAGCCATGACCCAGATGCCCTCTGAGGAAGGGCAGACAGTGGGGAGGGGCTGGTGGGGTGTGTGGAATTGTGAGAGGAGGCTGGCACCAGCCAAATCACGAGTCATCAGGGTTCACGAGACACCCCACTCATCAGGCTTCCATACCCTCAAGGGCTTAGCTTGTCAGTGACACGTGTTCCCCCATGCCCTGCACTCTGGAGGTTGGGGGCAGCTTTGCAGATGCCTAGGGGTTATCTGGTGAGCCCGGTGCCTTCCGCCCCTTGGCTCAGGGGTGAGGCCAGTGCAGAGCCCACCGTTCATCATGGATACAGAGCTCATCTGAGCCACATGGATGCAGCCCTTCATGTCCTGACCTCTGGCCTGGGGCAGGGGGCTCAGAAGACGCAGCCCCCACCTCCAGCTCTTTCCAGAGCTCCTGGCCTCTCCCTCAGCGCGCCCGCTCCCCTAGTCTTCCCTGTGACCAATGCACCCCCTCCCACCGTTGTCTCTTATCCCCAGTCAGAAGCGCCTCCACTAGGCTGAAACCTGACGATGCAGAGATCACGTGCCCTGGCAGCTCCACGCTGGGCCACTCTTGTTCTTCTGGGGGCCTTTGGCTGTTCACCTATCCCCCACCCCACCTCATCACTGTGTGAGGGGGCCATGAGCCCCTCGGGAGGGCTGGTTCAGGCCCTGTGCCACTGGCAGCTGCAGGGACCAGCCTGCATGGAGAGGAGGCGCTGAGGGGAGGCCCGGACTGACAGGCGGCTTCCAGGAGGGGCCCCGTGCAGGGACATCAGCCCCTTGATTCTATCTCCTCTTCCTCTTCTTTCTCTTTGTTTTGTCAAGTCAGTTGATAAATTCTCTAGAAAGTCTTAAAATCTTCAGCCCCACCCCACCAACTGTAGTCCATTCCATTAGTGAGCTCTCTTACATACACACACGCAAATACACATGTGCACACACATGCACACACATGTGCACACATGCACGCACGTGCGCACACACACCCACACATGCAAATACATGCACACACACATGCATGCACGTGTAGACACACACACACGCACACACACACACTCCATCCTCCCATCCCTCTGCTAGCTCCATGCCTCAGTGATAAGCGCTTTGGGAGCCCCCAGCCCCTTAGCTTTCTCCCCTCCCAGCTGGATCAGGCCTCGGCCCTGGCGAGCCTTTCCGGGTTCTGTGGCAGTTTCAGGGAGATGCTGGAGTCCTGGAACCGCCCTCAGAGTGGGTCAGGACAGTGTTAAGAGGGCCCTGCTCTCACCCTGAAGCCAGGCAGGCCGAGCTCTGAAGGCCTGTGAAAGGCCAGAACCTCATCCTCCCAGAGACTGGGATTACTAACAAACGTGCCCTCTTGCAGAGGCCAAGCATGCACTTCCTGGCTGCCCGCTCGCTCAGGCACGCTGCATAGCCCAGCACCCCTTGGCCTGGTGGCCTTGAAGTGGAGGTCGGTCTGCAGGCTCTGTGGGTGTGAGACCAACAGCCCGGCGGATGGAAGCAGAGAGCAGCTGTGGACACTCAGGCCTCATAATGGGGGCTGCCCGCGACCGCGGGGAACCAGATGGGAGCCTTGGCCTCTGAATTCCCCAAGCCCTAGACTTGGGACCCCCAGAAAAAAGAGCCCAGGCCCTGCCATCACCCTGCAGAAGCCCCCTAAATTCCTGAAATCCTGCAGAGTCCAGAGAGCTGCTTTGCCACCTGCTCCCTGATAGCTCAGTTGGTAAAGAATTCGCCTGCAATGCAGGAGACCCCGGTTCGATTCCTGGGTCAGGAAGATCTCCTGGAGAAGGGGTAGGCTACCCACTCCAGTATTCTTGGGCTTCCCTTGTGGCTCAGCTGGTAAAGAATCTGCCTGCAATGAGGGAGACCTGGGTTTGATCCCTGGGTTGGGAAGATCCCCTGGAGAAAGGAAAGGCTACCCACTCCAGTATTCTGGCCTGGAGAATTCCATGGACTGTATAGTCCATGGGGTTGCAAAGAGTCAGACACAACTGAGTGACTTTCACTTTCACTTTCCAGTCAACCAGGCCTGGAGCAGCCCTGGAGTACGGCATCATCAGGGGCTGGGGCTGGCATCTGCTCCTGACCAAGTGGGGTCCTTGGGGGAGCCACTTCTCTCAGCCTGTTTTCTCTAAAATAGAATTATTTTGTGATGAAATGGGATGGTGTCTGTAGAGAACCAGTGCATTCAATATCTTGTCCCTCGCTTTCTTCTCACCCACAAATGCTGTCTTGGACCTTTTCCAGCAGGTGCTGGAGGGTGAAATGTTCAGCGATGGTCCATCTCTAGGCCTGCCCAGGTCCTGGGAAGCATCCCAGAGTGGCCTTCAGATACCAGCTTATTTGCTGTGTGACCCCAGAAAAGTTACTCAACTTCTCTGACTCTTATACTGCCATCTCTAAAATGAAGCCTGCGTTGTGCCTTGCTCAGAGGGTCGTGGAGAGTTAAGTTGCATTGATGCTGCCGCAGAAACTGTGCCTGAGTTTGCTGTCAGGCTAGGCAGGATGGAGAGGAGGCAGGGCCTGGGGATGGGGGTGTGGTTCAGAATTTTGCCCTGGGCAGACTCTTGGACTTTAACGACCCTGGCTAAGCTGAGGCTGGGATGAGGGTCTGGGGTGGGATAGGGGCTGATGGAGGCCTGGGGCTGCCTCCAAGACCCCTCTTCCCTAGGCTGCATCACCAGCCTGGGCTGTTCCCGCTTCCGTCTGTTATTCACCACTAATTGCCCTAAATGCGACATCTGTTGTCATAGCAACATATACATCTTTAGGTAAAGCCCTGTCTGCAGGGGAGCCAGGCTGCCTCCAGCCCCGCCTCAGGGTCCCCCAGCCGGCCCTCTCCTTCTCAGCCCCCTCCTGTTTGGGCCTTTTGAAGCAGTCACTCCTGGTTTCCACATTTGCAGGATTCCTCTGTGCCTCTGTCTTCTGTCTCATGTTGGGTCTCATTTCTCCTCCTCCCTTCCCTCGTTCTTTCTCATCTCTCCTCCTTTCTCCCCTTTTCTTTGCTTTTCCCTGGATCCCGAGTCTCTTAATTCCCCTCTGTCTCTGTCTCCCTCCTCTTCTCTCACCCTTGGGTGCAGCAGGATAGCATGAAGGTGCTGGAACGGGTCTGCTGTACGGAGGCCTCAGGAAGCCTGTGGGGGCTCCCTGGTCTGCAGCGAGGTGAGCCCAGGGTATGCAGACCCCCAGAGCCTCCAGTCCGTTTGGTGTGTGGTCAGGAAGGCCTCCAATGGCTCCTGCAGAGGCGTGGGCCCAAGGGGCTGTCTTTCCTCCTTCACCCCCACCACCTGCCTTCGGCCTGTTCCTCTCTGGCTTCTCTCCCAGGGGCCTCGCACACTTACTGAATGTTCACTACATGCTCAGCACCATCCTTAGGGCATTCACCCAAGAAGCCCTGCAAGGGTTCCAGGAGGTAAGTGGTTTTCTTCCCTTTTACAGGCCAGGAAATCAAAGGTCAGAGGTTAAGCAACTTGTTTGAAGCCACACAGCTGGTCGGTAGAAGAGACAGCAGCTGAAGTTCCGTTCCAGAGCTGATGCTCTTAAACACGGCGCTCTGAGAGGGGTCCTTGTCACTGAGTGCTCACTGGGTGTTGGACACTATGCATTAGCAGCATTGGAACTCCTTTAGCTCTTGCAGCAACCCTACCAGTTGGGAAAACGAGCATCTATTTTACCAATGAGAAACTTGGGACACAGAGAGGTCAAGCACCTTTCTTAAGGTCACAGCTGTCAGGGGTGGGGAGCAGGATTTGAACACGGCCCTTTCTGCCTCCAGACCCTGGGCTCTTACCTCTGAGAGCTCTTGTTGCCCTCTTCCTCTCCTGTGGGGAGGGGGCCACAGCAGAGAGAGGACTGCATCTGAGGGACAAGGGCACAGCTGCGCATGCACCAGCTCCCTCTGTCTCCTCCCTGACCCCCAGGATAGCCCCACCGCAGGCCCACCCATGGGTGTTTTCTGGGAATCAGAGGAGGAAGCTGTATGGTGACCGGAGACCACAGTGTCTTCTTTGCGGGGTTCCATGCAAGTGGGGAGAAAGTTCCAGGTCACCAGGAGAGGCCCCTGATCACGTAGCTCCTTGTGAGCCTCCAGGGCAGCTAGAGCACAGCATGAGCACCCCAACCCCCAGGATCTTCGGGGGCAGGAGGGCCAACATGACTGAGGGAGACTGAGCTGTCACAGCCTGTGGGGCCCCAGCCTCAGAACACGCTCTCCTGGCCCAGGCCGGCCAGGAACATCCACGCCCTTCTTGCCCTGCTACTCTGGTCCCTAGAGAGCAACTTGGGCTTGGAACACACTGTCCCCGAGCAGCGCGGCTGTCGGGATGATGGAGAGGCGGGTTATTTTTAACAGCTGAGACTCATGGGTGGACAGGGCCTCTTCCAGGCCAGGGGAAGAGGCTTCGAGGGAGGGCGGGGACCAGAACTTCAGGTCCCTCTTCCCGTCCCCTCCCTCCTGCTCCGTCCTCCTGGCTCCTAGGCCTAAGAGCCCACAGAGTTTTCAGCAGGCCCGGGGCTTGGTGGGATGGTTGGGTAGAGACTGGCTGCTACCTGGCTGTCAACCCCAAGGAGGGCCTGGCAAGGTGGGAGCCCCAGAAGTGCCTTTCCCTCCTCAATGCCCCTCTCCCCCGCCTCTGGCCCAGCCTTGTCTTTCCTTCCCCACCCCCCGCCAAAGATTTATTTCTTTCTTTACTCTTTGGCTGCACTGCGTTTTTGTTGCCGCGAGCGGGCTTTCTCTAGTTGTGGCGAGTGGGGGCTACTCTTTTTGGTGCTGGGCGGGCTTCTCGTTGCGGTAACTGCTCTTGTTGCAGAGCACGGGCTCGAGAGTGCGGGCTCAGGAGCTGTGGCTCACGGGCTCAGTTGCTCCTCAGCACGTGGGAGCTTCCCGGACCAGGGATGGAACTCACGTCCCCTGCATTGGCAGGGGCATTCTCAACCACTGGACCACTGAGGAAGCCCTCCTGCCTGCCTTTTCTGTGCCTCTGAGGAAAGATGCTCATTCTTCAGAGGCTCTTCTCAGCTCCAGCTAGAACACACAGCGTGATGAAGCGTGGGCCCCGTCTGTTCCCAATTTCTTTAGACGCCTCAGGGCTCGCTCCTACCTCCTAACGTGCTGTTTACAGGTCCCACAAGGAGCCAGGTCCATGCTGAGCACTGGCCTGCCTGCCTTCCTCTCACCAACCCCATGTGGATGCCAGCTTCTTCAGGTCTTGGAACGACCCTCCCTGCCCTCCCGTGTGGCTCTCAAAGGACACAGGACGCCTTGTGGGAGCAGTCTACAGCTGGTGGGAGCCGGGGCGGGGAGACCAGGGCCTCACTTCTGTCCTGCTTTCCTGCCACGCAAGCAGGACGCATCCCTCCCGCCCTCTGGGCTGGGGCTCATCATCCAAACACTCCTTCTGTTTCTTAAAAGTTTATTTTAATTAGTTAATCAATTTGGCTAGGCTGGGTCTTAGTTGTGGCATATGGGATCTAGCTCCCTGACCAAGGATCGAACCCAGGCCTGCTGCTTCGGGAGCTCGGAGTCTTAGGCACTGGGGCCACCAGCGAAGTCCTATGTATAGATTTCTGAGAAGCTGCCAAACTGTTTTCTAAAGCAGTCTTGCCAGCAATGGGTGAGTGTTTCAATTTCTCTGCAGCCTCAACAACACATTAGATTGTTTAATTTATTTTTATTTTTATTATTTTTTTAATTCTGAGGACTTCCCTGGCAGTCCAGTGGTTGGTATTCTGTGTTTCCACTGCAGGGGGGCATGGGTTCAATCCTTGGTTGGGGAACTAAGATCCCACATGGCATGGAGCACGGCCAAAGGAAAAAAAAACAATCTGGCCTCTTCAGTGGATGTGAAGTGGTCTCACTGCGGTTTTGTTTTGCATCTCTCTAATGACTAGTGACATCGAGCATCTTTTAATGTGCTTTTTGCCCATTTATGTATCTCCTTTGAAGAAATATCTATTCAAGTCCTTTGCTCATTTTTAAGTGGGATTATCTTTTTATTATTGAATGGTAAAAGTACTTTATATATCCTACAAACCAGACATTTTCAGATCTGTAAGTATCTGATTTGCAAATACTTTTCCCCAATCCGTAGGCTTTGTTATTCTCACTTTCTTGATCATGTCCTTTGATGTTCAAAACTTTTAAAATTTTGGTGAAGCCCAATTTATCTATTTTCTTCTTTTTTTTTTAATACATTAAAAAAAATTATGTCTTTTTAAAAAATGTGAGTATTTGTTTTTGGCTGTGCTGGGTCTTCATTACCTCGCGGGCCACTCTCTAGCTGCGGTGTGCAGGCTTCTCACTGATGTTTGGTTTGCGTTGTGCGGCTTCTCTTGCAGCAGAGCACAGGCGCAGGGCTTCAGAAGTTGGGGCTCCTGGGCTCTAGACCACAGACTCAGTAGCTGTGGTGTGCAGGCTTGATTGCTCCATGGCACGTGGGATCTTCCCGGGTCAGGGGTCAAACCTGTGTCCCCCGCACTGGCAGGTGAATTCTTTACCACTGAGCCACCGGGGAAGCACCTACTTTTTTCTCTTTTTGTTTGTGCTTTTGATGTCATATCTTGGAATCCATTGCCAAATCCAAGGTCATGAGGATTTACTCCTATGTTTCGTTCCAAGGGTTTTATAGTTTTAGTGCTCACGTTTGGATGTTTGATCCTTTAGGGGTTAATCTTTGCCTATGCTGTGAGGTAAGGGACCACCTTCATTCTCTGGCATGTGGATACCCAGTTGTCCCAACACCATTTATCAAAAACATTATTCTTGGGGAGTTCCCTGGTGGCCTCGTGGTTAAGATTCTGGGCTTTCACTGCTGTGGCCTAGGTTCAATCTCTGATCAGGGTACTGAGAGCCTGCAAGCTGCATGGGGTGGCCAAAAAAACCAAAACACCAAAAACTATTCTTTCCTCATTGAATGCTCTTGGCATCCTTGTTGAAAGGATGTAGATACATGGGTTTATTGCTGGACTCCTGATTCTGCCTTATTAGTCTGTATGTCTAGCCTATCTGGATTATAAGTGAATTTTGTTCCCTGAAGAAGTCAGCCTTGTCTTCTTCACACTTGCTGTTCCCTTTGCCTGGAATACCCTTCTGTTCAGTTTTTTAAAAAGCATTTATTTATCTATTATTCCCACTTGTTTTTGGCTGTGCTGCGTCTTCACCGCTGCTTGGGCGTTCTCTGGTCCCAGAGTGGGGGCTGGTCTCTAGTTGCTGTGTGCAGGCTTCTCATCGCCGTGGCTTCTCTTGTTGCGGAGCACGGGCGCCAGGGTGCCCAGGCTTCAGTAGTTGCTGTGCGCGGGTTTAGTTGCCCTGAGGCATGTGGGGTCTTAGTTCCTTGACCAGGGATCGAACCCATGTCCTCTGCATTGGCAGGCAGATTCCTAACCATTGCACCACCAGGGAAGTCCCTCCTTTCAGTTTCACATGACTCCTTTTTATCATTAAGACCTTCTGCAAATGTCTTATTATAGAAGCCTCTGCTTGTCACTCTCCACCACATCCTCTGTTTTGTTTTCTTCATAGTACTTATCACGCTTGAATCTGTAAACTCCATAAAAGCAGAGTCTTCTGTCCTAGTTATTGGGCAGAAGGTGCCCGCACTTAACAGCCCCTTAAAATATCACTAAACGGACAAGTCACCATTCCCTGGCCTGGAACGCCCTTCCATCTCCTTGTCTTTTAAGTTCCCATCTCAATGCCATCTCCTCCCAGTTTCTCTGTGTTGTGGAGGAAGGTTGCATAGGTGGGCTTCCTGTATTTGATTGAAAGGTCACTGAGGCAGGTCCCTGCCTCTACATCCCCCATCTGCACCCCATACCTGGAACAGAGTGAGCCCTTGCCACAGACAGGCTCTGGTCCTGACCCAGATCTGAGGACAGGGGGCTGGGGTGAAGGCAGATTTGGGTGAGGGACTTACCAGTGGGTAACATTTAAGCTGAGAGACAAAGTCAAAGATGATTTCCCAGTGCTTAGCGTCAGCATCTGGCTATGACTTTATTTTCAGGGGACCCGGTATGGAGCTCAACAATGAGTTCAGTCTTCCACTAGCTGACTTAGAGGCCAAGTGGATGGACAGAAGTGCCCAGAGGCAGCCAGGATCCTGGGCAATCAGATTAGGAGGTGGCAGAGCCAGTTTCCAAGGACTACAAGCCTAGGTGTGGCCTGTGAGGTGAATACGGGATACTCACAACCCTGTAAGTTAGACTATGTTAGATACACACCAGGAAGCTCAGAGAGGTGAAGCAACCTGCCTGGGGGCACACAACTCCCAAATTGGAAAGATGGAAGGTACACCCAGGTTTTGGCTCCAAAGGCTGCTTGCGCCAGAGAACCAGCGCCACGGGAGGCCCTTCTGCCCAGGACCTGCCCTGGGTGCAGCAGCTGGAGGCAGAGACGAGGTAGGACGAGGCTCATGAGGCTCCCCTATGGGGGAGGTGGTGAAGTCACACTCTGGGCGCCTGCAGAAGCTGTTTGTGAAGGGACTGGAACACCAGTCATGTTCGAGTAGACACAGGCTTGAAGATGTGACCTTGTCAGCCTTCATGGCTGGAGTGAGGTGAGATCCTGTGCTGAGACAGCCCATCCCTTCCACACCTTTCTCTGTGCTCTTCTCCAGCCCCTCCCCGCCAGCTTTCTCCTTCCATTCCTCCCTGGGCCGGAGGGGTGGAGGAGAGGGCCCCAGAGCCCACTTGCAGGTGAACCTCTCAGCTGCCAGCCTTCCCTGCTGCCCTTTGGACATCCTCGCTGGCTGCTTCTGCCAGGAAAAGGCAGCTGTCCGGTTTCCCAGGGTGTGTGTGTCTGTGTGTGGTTATAACATCCTGGTGCTAGAGGGACCAGTCCACCATGGGAGGCTCCCTTAGGGGCTAGCTTTTTGGAAGTTATTCCTGCTATCCCTTTCCTCTGGTTTGGTGGGATGGAGCCCTGAGTCCACCCATCAGGCTGGTTCCCCACCTGACCCCACCCCAGACCTGAACAACCCACCCAGAGAGGAGCCGGAGCTCTCCTCCCAGGGAAAGGGTGGGCGGGGGGCTGGAGGGGGAGTGCAGGGGGAGAGGGGGACAGAGAGTAGAGGCGGGGCAGGCGGGGAGGGGTAGCGGTGCTGCCTCTTGCCCCTGTTGCTTTGTGACCTCAGGCAAGCTCCGTCCCCTCTCTGGGCAGCAGCCCCTCCTCCCAGGATTAGGGAGGCACTGTGCTCACAAGGTCCTTCTTGAAGATGAGTTCAGATAACACAAGTCAAGCACTGGGGTTTGGCGGGGGCGGCGGGGTTGTGGTGGTGACTTCAGTTAGCTGGGAGGGAGGTGGAAAGATTGAGGGCAGGAGGAGAAGGGGTGACAGAGGATGAGATGGTTAGATGGCATCACCGACTCGATGGGCACGAGTTTGAGCAAGCTCTGGGAGTTGGTGAAGGACAGGGAAGCCTGGCGTGCTGCAGTCCACGGGGCCGCAAATAGTCAGACGTGACTGAGCAACTGTGCGACTGAACAACAGGTGTTCAGTGGGTGGAGTGAGGATGGGCGAGGGGAAGAGCCAGCAGTTGTGATCAGGGTCAGGGGCTGGGGAAGACCCCGCAGGAGGTCCTCCCACTTCCCCTTGCATAACCTGTGTCTAGAGTCTAGAGCGGCGGGAGGAGGGAGCGGATGTTACCAGGCAGTGGAGGCGGGGTAGGGGGTGTTCCAGGAGCTGGTACCTGGTCACCAGGTGGCCCATACACATCAGGAAACACCTATCTTTATCCTCAGTCACTCATGAGCCAAGATCCAGGGCTAGATGACCCACCTGCCCCACCCACGCTTCCCTGGGGGCGGCCCCCTAGTCTCTTCAGTGGTCCCACCACACCCACGCCATCTCCCACTGCGAGGCCCTGGCCTAATGAGGCTGCTGGGAGACAGTGTCCCTGCAGGGCCCACTCAGTCTGGGTTAATGGCGCCTCGCTGGCCCTGAGCGATGTCCTTGGCGCCTGCAATGAAGAAAACATGGTTATTGGTCCCTCCGCCCCTGCAGCTCCCAGATGCTTGCAATAGAATTACAACCTCATATCCACCCTCCTGGAGCCAGGGTGCCCTTCAGCTGCCCTGGGGATGGGGCTGGCTGTCCTGCCTAGGACCCCTGCAGGGACCACCTGGATGAGGCTTTCATGATGGGCTGGGACAAAGGTGGATGAACCCTGAACCTAGGGATCCAGAGACTTGGCTTCTGGGTCACCAGGGACCCTGGGCCACTCACTTGACTTCCTGGCCTGATTTCCTTACCCTTCGCTTCCCCCATCTCTCTCTCTTTGGCAGCCTTATCTCTTTGGAGCCCAGACTTGCCCATGGCACTTCTTGGCTGCTGTCAGTGGCTCCTCACTGCCCAAGGACAAGGTCCAGATGCCTAGTGCCCCTCCAGGGCTATTTCTCCCCACCCTTGCATCCCCCAGTTACCCGCCGTGCCCCCAGTTGCCCAGTTCCTCCAGGTGAATGGGAGGCAGAGCCTATATAGTTAGGGACCTGGGCTACAGATGGATTGCTTAGGGCTGAGCCGCCCATGTCTCTGAGATCCTTGGGTTCCTCTGCTTCCTGAGCACCCATTAGACTGCATTTCCCAGCTCCCTTGACCTAGGAATGACTCGGGCCAGTGGAAAGGGGTCAGCGGAGACCCATACCGCTTTTTTTTGGCCCATAGACATCTCCCTCCTGCAATCCTCCACTCAGTTTCCCCTCTGTGGCAACTCAAAGGCCACAAAGACAGTGGCACCAGGGCATGAATGGAGTTTGGGTCCCTGAGTCATGGCTGGGACGTGAGCTGCCTGACTCACATGGAACTGTGATGTGAGCTATTTCTGCTAAGCCACAGAGATTTGGGTGTCCTCGTTATAGCAGTGGGCCTACCCCCAACTTCCAAAAATCTTAGGAGGAACTGTGGGCAAATCATGCACCATGAGACTCAGTTTTCTCCTCCAGGAAATGGGATGATACTATTTCCCTCATAGAATTATGGGGTGGGGTGACTTTGGGCACCCAGAGCTTAGTAGCTCTCAGTAACTGAAACTATTTGACATCAGCCCTCAGTCTTCACAGGTGCTGTTTTCTCTACCTGGCTGTTTCTCCCCCTCCTTATCCACTCTGGGCCTTGCTGCTCAGAAAGAGCCCCAGCTTCAGGTCTCCCCTGCCTGGTCTCTGCAGCCTGTGGACACTGTCTGTCAGCAGTTTCCTCACTGCAGCCTTCTCAGTTGTCTGTCTGTCTGTCTGTTGCTGGACTGGGCACCTCCAACAGCCTGTGTGGAGCCCGGCAGAGCAGGCCCTACAAGTGGCTCTTTGGTTTATAAAACATGGCTTGTCTGTCCTGTTCCTCAGGCTGGGACCAAGCTATGATGGGACTGAGGCCTTCATGGGAAACTGCTCTGGAAAATGGAAAAGTCTCTCCAAGACTCTGAGGGGTTAGTTCATTGACCCAGAGCACCTCCTTCTCACCCACTTCCTAGCTTATCCACTTGAATGCTCAGCCTGCCTTGGTTCTCTCTGTCTCTCAGGCCTAAAGACAGCAGCTGCCAAGGCCACTGGCCCCAAGCAGAACTCAGATGAGGCCTGTAACCCCGGACCCAAGCCATGAGCCAGCTGGGGGCTGCTACTGACCGTTGGGCCCTTCCTCACGTCCTTCATCTCCTCCCTCAGGTGACGGAGTGTGGCCACCTGTCTGCCCCTGTGACGTGAGGGGTGCGGGCGGGAGTCGCCTGGGGTCGGGGCGGAAGGAGGAGAGTGTGTACCTCCTTGTTCAGCTGTGACTGGGCCTCTGAAGGGACAGGAGGGGACTCCGCCGGGTGGGTGCCGGACCAGTCCCCACTGCCTCTGCCCCAGCTGCCAGGTAAGGCTGGGCGGGGGGAGCCTCGCCCTGAGGCCATGGGGCATGGGCTGGACCCCGGGACAACGTTTTCTTCCAGCATCTCCTCCTTGCTCTCTCACTGATGCCTCAGATCCCAGGTGGCTCCTGAGTGGAGGGGCAGGGACACAGAATGAGCTACCAAGGTCACTGTCCCCAAGATGGTTCCAATTTGCTGTGGGGGCAGCGACTTGCCCCAGATGGAGCCCCAGATTCTCCTGAGGGGCTAACCCAGTGGGGTGAGGATGCTCTGCAGGGCAGGCAGGCAGGACTCCTCCACCAGAGCCCACGACGGCCCAAGGCCACTGTCCCTGCAGAAATTCTGCCCATTGCCCTCCTATTGTGAGGCAGCCTGGGGAGTGGCCACCGGGTCTCCTCACATTCCCGCCCCCAAGTCCACCTGTCCTGGGAGGCGCCTGCAGCTAACCTGCACAGGCAGCAGACACACCAAAGAACTGATTCCCAACACCGTTATTGACACTGACACTGATGGGCTTCTAGGCAGAAGAGGGAGCTGAGCTCAGTCCTAACTCTCCATCCCCTCCAGCACCGCAGCCTCAGTCTTCCCTTCTCCTACCCGGTGACGTTTGCGGGGCGCAGAGCCCACAGCTCTCACTCAGTTCCGGGTTTGGCCTCTCCACCGAACCTCACAGCTGCATCATTTCCCTGTGTTTGTCAGTGTTTCCAGGCCACGTTGTCAAATGGCACAACTACCATTTACGTAACTGTCCTCTTGTTTTTGGAAACTTAGGTGGTTTCTGGCTTTTTTCAGCACAACAGAAAACGCTGCATGGAGCACTTTGGAATAGAAGTGCTTTCTCCTGCATGAGCGCGGCTCTCCAGGCGAGATGTCCAGAACTGGGGCTGCTGGCTCAAAAGGCTTCAGGGTTTTGAGTGAATGCACATGGGGTAGAACGGCCCTCAGAAGTGACCTGGTCCCTCCATCCTTGAGACAACGAGATGAGCTGCAGAAGGGGGGAAGTGGCCCGATGAAGGTGACCCGGCACGTTTGTGGGGCTGCTCTTTCCTCTCCTTGAAGCTTTTCTGGTCTAGAAAAAGAGGATCAAACTTCTGCAAATGACCCTCCAAGGAGATTAAAAAAAAACTTTATTGAGATATAATTCACACTTCATTGTATCTCTTTATTGAGATACCATTCATAATATGTCAGGAAGCATTTAACAGGAGCTTCCTGTGTGTTGTTTTGGATCTGTCAGGAATTCTCTGTTCCTTATTAATTCCTGAATATTCAGGCATTAAGAGGAGAGGCAAGCCTCTCCCGGGGGTTGAGGAATCCAGGCATTTCCTTCATTAGTTTTTCTATATGGTGATAAGTACCCTCTTCCTTTTTATGAACCATATGGTAAAAGTGGTTATTTACAACTCTGTCTTTCATATGGATGACCTCATGCTTTCTCGATAACTTGTAAGTTTTGATTTTTATCTCTGCTGAAAATAGCTATCTTGTAAGATAGTATAAATACCTACACAATGTTGAATAAAACACCTTTGCTCCATCAGAGAGGTCCCCGTGTCTGTCTCTCTCTCTCTCTTTTTCAGGCTGATCCCCTGAAGCACAGAGACTCTCTGAGTTCACTTTCCTGCCTGGGCTTCTAAGACCCTCTCGAGAAGGTGCTCTGCGCCTTCACCCCATCGAGAGGGCGCCTGAGGCCTTCTTGAACACAGCAAGCCTCGTGCAGCGGCTTTATTGGCTTTCTGTGTAAACCAAGGAATATCAGCCTCTTTCTCTCCTTTACTTTCTTATCGTCGACTCTGGACCACCAGGTTCCGGTCCATTAAAGGACCTCAACAATAATATATTATATAATCTACCCAAAGTGCACACTTTAACAGCTTTTAGTATGTTCACAGAGCTGTACATTCATCACCGCAATCGATATTAGAACATTTTCATCACCTGAAAGAAACCCTTGTATCTGTCATCTCCAACGTCTCACACCGCTTCCTCCCCACAGCCCCTGGCAATGAAACCCACTCCCTGTCTGCATGCATTTGCCTGCTCTGGACATTTCATATAAATGGACTCACACAACATGTGGCCTTTTGTGACTGGCTCTTTCCAGTAGCATCCTGTTTTCAAGATTCATCCATGTCATGGCCTGTGTCAGTAGTTCATTCCTGTCTATGGCCAAATGATATTTCACTGAATAAATATAGCACCATGTGTTTATCTACCCAACAGCTGATCAACATTCGGGTTGTTTCAACTTTTTGGAGTGTGCCTGGCTCTTGGGGGTGGGCTGGGGGAGGGCTCAGGCCACTGGTGGGGCTTCCTCTCCCTTCACTCAGCTCTGCTTCCAGTGAGCCTCCGCCTCACAGCCTGCAGGGAAGTGCCAGGAACCTGCCCCTCATGGCTCCATCTGCCTGGCGTGTGGGTGGTGGTCTTCACTTGCCAAGTCTCCCGTAGCACTTCAGCTCATATCCCCATCCCCATCCCCACCCTGGTCTCCTCCCTTCCTTCTCCATCATTTCCCACCTTCTCTGTGATGCAGAGAGACCATCACAGCCCCCCTGATCTCCTGCCGCTTCAGCCTGCCTTCTTTGAAGCATCACTTTCTGCCTCCACTTCTTGCAAAGACTTTTTCAAACAGGTACATCCTTTCCCCTCTCATCGGGCCGGCTGGCGGGGTATAGTCTATGCAGTCACTCTGGGAAGCATCTGACAGCTCCTAGGCTACGCATGTGTGTGCGTCTGGAGCCACCATCCCACGCTGTGTGTTTTTCCCAGGAGGCTTCCATCTGGATTTGTAGGAAGCTGCATGCGGATGTTTCTCGTGAAGTTATTTATGGCCATGATGACTGGGATTAAATTAGTGGTCCAGGGACTTACCTGGTGGTCCAGGGATTAAGACTCTGCACTTGCATTGCAAGAGGCCCAGGTTCAATCCCTGGTCAGAGACCTATTTCCCACGTGCTGCAACTAAAAATCCTGCGTGCTACGATAAAGATCAAAGATCCTGTGAGCTGCAGCTAAGACCTGGTGCAGCCAAATATATATATATATATATATATATATATATATATATAAATCTTAGAGGTCCAAAAAGATAAACGGCTAGTTCTTGCAGGGACCTATATTCAGTAAGTCCCTGTTTAGCACAGGAAACTATATTCAACATCTTGTACTAAACTTTAATGGACAAGAATCTGAAAAAAAGAATATGTGTATAACTTAATCACTTTGCTATACACCAGAAACTAGCACAACACTGTAAATCAGCTATACTTCAAACAAACTTTGGTGGTCCAACATTAGAGTACAGGTAGGTGTGGGCCACGGGCTTCCCTGGCAGCTCAGCTGGTAAAGAATTGACCTGCAATGCAGGAAACCCCAGTTCGATTGCAGTTGGGAAGATCCCCTGGAGCAGGGCATGGCAACCCACTCTAGTAGTCTTGCCTGGAGAATTCCCTGGACAGAGGAGCCTGGTGGCGACACTTTGTGACATGGGGTCGCAAAGAATCGGACACAACTGAGCAACTAGGCCCAGCGCAGCACAGGTGTGGGCCACAGAACCGTCAGAACAAGGAGACAGTTACCAGGAGACCCTGTAAACACGATGCTGAGTGAGAAAGCATGTGATGGATGAGGCTATGCCATGACACTTCTCCTGTGAACTGAATACACAAGCCTACAACTGGATCATACCAGAAAGTTCTAAGTATATATATGTATCTAAGGACATCCATTGGAGAAGGCAATGGCACCCCACTCCAGTACTCTTGCCTGGAAAATCCCACGGACACAGGAGCCTGGTGGGCCGCAGTCCATGGGGTCGCTGAGTCGGACACAACCGAGCAACTTCCCTTTCACTTTTCACTTTCATGCATTGGAGAAGGAAATGGCAACCCACTCCAGTGTTCTTGCCTGGAGAATCCCAGGGATGGGGGAGCCTGGTGGGCTTCGGTCTATGGGGTTGCACAGAGTTGGACACGACTGAAGCGACTTAGTAGTAGTAGTAGTAGTAAGGACATCCATGGGAGTTAGCGGGTGGACCCAGGATGAAAGGAAAGCTGGAATAAATCCTTTGAGTGGCCCCTCCCAGGGTCTGCAGGTAAGGCTGGGCCTTGCTTGGAGGCGTGTGGCTGACTGAGGCGCTTAGCAAGAAAGAGGCAGAATGGGGAGGGGCGGTGGGGGGGTGCAGAGAGAAGGTGAGCTGAGGCAGGGGATGTGAAATAGCGGCGTGTGGCCCTGAGGGTGCAGGGTGGGAGGAGCCCGTGCCTGGCAGCAGCCTGGAGGGTCAGCACTGGATGACGCAGGCCTCTGATTGTGGTGCCTGGACATGGGCTGCCCAGGAGGGTCTGGAGAGCTGGCCTCCCGCATGCCATTCTGCTGAGGTCAGGCCAGAACTCATAGGCCACCACTGGCGGAGCGCAGAGGGTGGCCATCCCCAGGGGAGGGGTGGGAGCCTTGGCCCCTGGAAGCAAGCCTGAGGATGTGGATGCTCCGAAATGTGCAGACATGAGCGGCTCTACTGCCCCAGCCTCTGGCGGGCCAGCTTGGAGCCAGGTCTGACCTTCCTCCCCATCACCCTGGAGGCTAGTGCCTCTATGGGGAAGGAATGGGGGGAGCTGGACTGGAGCCTGAGGGACCCCCAGGGCAGGAGGGAAGGGGAAGGTGCTGTGAAAGCCTCACAGCTTAATCCCCTCTGCCTCTTAATGAAAGCAGTCCTGCATGGTATGTGTGAGTCTTGGGGGCCGGGGAAGAGGCAGGTGGGCTTTCCATTTACCTATGGAAGCCAGAGAGCCAGCCGGCCATGAGGGAGTAGGGGGTAGGGGTGGCTTTAGTGCTCTGGGCTTGGAGAGACAGGAGTTGTGGGTCCCCCACCTCGCCTGTCCTTTACCAGTACTGTGGGCTTGGACAAGCTCTTCTCTCTAAGGAAGTTGTGAGGTAGGTAAACTTCCTTTATAAATTACATGCTGCCTGAAGTAGGAGGTGGTGTGGAGAGCTGGTCTTCTGGTCAAGGATCCGATGACCTCACCAGGCAAGCAGAGGGGTCCTGGGGGAGGGCAGGCGTCTAGGTGACAGGAAGGCCCTTCTCTTTCACATCCCCCTCCCTTTTTCAAAAAATTTCTGGCCATGCATCTTAGTTCCCCAACCAGGGATCAAACCTGCACCCCTTACATTGGGAGCACAGAGTCTTAATCACTGGGCCACCAGGGAAGTTCCTGCCTCCCGTTCCAGAGTGGGCAGCTGGGCCCAGCGCCCAGGCTGGGGTGAGTGTGAGTCCAAGACAGACCTCCGTCCTGACCTGGACAGAGGTTTAGAGGCTGCAGAGGCTCCAGCAGTTTGCATTTGTAAACCGGAAGGGGCTGTTCTCATGAGGAAGGTTATTAGGATGGCGAGACCAGTCTGACACCCTTGGGAAGCAAATCAGTGATGTGGCTGGTCTTTCTGCACACAGTCGGCCCAGGGTGGGAGAGTGAGTGGCCTAGAGTTGCCTGCTCAGGGTGAGGCTCTGCATGGGTCGTGGGAGCCACACCGGGCAGCCTGCCAGCCTCTCACCACGTGGCTGTGGCAGATGCACTTAGGAGTCCCTGAGACAGCACAGGTGTGGCTGCTTTCATTACTCTTGAGTGTGTTAGTTTGGTGCCACTCCCCCGCAGTGAAGTCCCTTGCTCAAGGTCACAAGGACCTTGAGTAACAGTCCTGGCCACCACTCAAGGTCTCAGAGCCCTGGGCAGCAGCCCAGCTGGGGGTTTCCACCTTGCAGACCCTCCCAGAAAGCATGCATGTTTGGAACCTCGGTTTTGCAGCAGCCTGGCTGAAAGCATAGCATCCCTCCCAAGGGCATTCTCAGGTGAGACTCACGCGGGTCTGACCTCCCAATGCAGGGGTTCCATCCACAGGATGTCACGTGGCCATCCAGGGTCTGCTTGCATCCTCCAGGGAGAGGGGACTCACTGCTTTATGGGCAGCTGTGCCAAGGCAGGAGACACAAGAGGTGAGGGTTCAATCCCTGGGTCGGGAAGATCCCCTTAAGGAGGGCATGGCAACCCACTCCAGTATTCTTGCCTGGAGAATTCCATGGACAGAAGAGACTGGCAGGCTACAGTCCATAGGGTCGCAAAGAGTCAGACATGGCTGAAGCGACTTGGCATGCATACATGCATGCACGGGCCTGGTGTTTCCAGGTGAATGGGGAGGATGGATGCAGTCAGCTCTTCAGTGTCGGGCACTGTACTGGGCCATGCAGGTCTCAGGGTCATGGGTGCTCTCTAGAAAGCGCTTCCTGTTGTGACCCAAAGCCAGTGACTCCCAGCTGTTGGAAGTGTCCTCAGGCTTCCCTTTGGAGCTGCAGAGAGCAAATCTTGTCCTGTGTCCTTTACAGAATCTGAAGGAAACCATCATGTTGCCCTCTTGCCCAGATCAAATGCAGCCATAAATAAATAAATATTTTTAAAAAATTAACCCAAGTGTGGAGCAGTGGCTGCATGCTCAGACACCGCAACACTGGGAAAAGATCTATTTGTTTCTTTTAAAATTAAATATATATCTACCTATGAGCCAGCAATTCTAATATTAAATATTTACTCAAGAGAAATGAAGACATATTTCCATGCAAAGGCTTGTACACAACAGTTCTTAGCAGCTTCATTCATAATAGCCAACAACGAGAAATAGCTTTAACAGAACAGATAAACATGTTATGATACAATCATACAATTGAAAGCTTTTCGATGACAAAAGGAAAGAGACCACAGGGACAAGCAACAGTGTGGGTGAATCTCAAAAATACTACTGATTATAAAAGACTGACGCTGTGAGAGCCAACTCAGCCATTCAGTCCCAGGTCCTCTAGCCGTGGCATCTGGGCAAGCAGGCTTAGTTACCACACGGCATGTGCGATCTTAGTTCCCTGACCAGGCATGGAATCCACATCTCCTGCATGGGAAGGTAGATTCTTAACCACTGGACCACCAGGGAAGTCCCTCTTGGGTTAATTTTGAATCTCGATCCCATCGTTCAGTGAGCTCACCATCCGTTCCAGTCAGTGTGATCCTCAAGGTTGATTAATATGCAGCTATGGCCCAGCTAACTCAATGCCTAGATTGTTAGGAACCCCTAACACTGGGAGGTCAGACCCGAGTGAGTCTCACCTGAGAATGCCCTTGGGAGGGAGGCCATGCTCAATGCCTAGGATGGACCCCTGTGGCTGAGTATCAGAGGCCCACTCTGTGAATAATTTGCTCTTCAGACACATATGAAAAACACTGTTGTGCTATAACCTGTGTATATCACCTCCAGGGAGTCATAAGGTAGTTTGCCAAATCGAGAACTGCTGTGCTTTTATCCTTCTCCTGCTAATGCCAGTCACATATCAAAGTGGAGAAAGGGACCATTGCCTCCCTCTAGAAGAGCCTGCAGATGCTGTGTTCAGCTCTTGTAAATAAAGCTGTTGAATAATTCAAGAACCTTGCCAGAGATAAAATTCAAGCATATCTGTGTGTAGGTTCCTGAATCTCCTCTTTGAAAATGGGCACAGATTTTCAGGTGTCCGTATCTGTGGACACTTTTCAAGTCACGCTGATTTTTCAGAGGTCTGCTTGATTATGTCTGCAGGTTTCTGTAGTCCCCTGGGTCTGGGGGAGGGGAGAGAAAGGAAGAAGGCAGACAGTGGACACCACTGAACACATTTGTGCACTGAGTGCATTTCTGCATGGATCATCTCATCTCAGGTGCTGTTATGATTCTTTTCAGATAAGGAAATCAAGCTCCGTGAAGTCAAGTAATTGCCTAAGGTCACAGCGGTGATTAGTGACAGACCAGGATTTGAAAGATTGCATGATCCTTAGATGGCGCTAGTGGTAAAGAACCTGCCTGCCAAAGCAGGAGACCTAAGAGATGTGAGCTTGATCCCTGGGTTTGGAAGATCCTCTGGAGAAGGGCATGGCTGCCCACTCCAGTATTCTTGCCTGGAGAATTCCATGGCCAGAGGAGCCTGGCAGGCTGCAGTCCTTGGGGTGCAAAGAGTTCGACACGACTGAGCAAGTAACACAAATTATATGGCAAGATCAGTGTCTGATATTGGGGCCCTGCAATCAGCCCCACTGTGAGCGCGATGGGTTTAGTGAGGATGCTTCAGGGAAGGGGAGGAGGTGATGACCCGGTCTTAGAGTTAATAAGACTGTTTAAGGTTGTTGGTCACCATGACATGGCAAATCAGGGATGATCTTGAGGTATCCTTCATTTCCAGACATGTGAGGGGCAGTGGAATTTGGGAGGATAGGGTTGAAATGCCAGATTGCATATTAAGGTGAAGACCTATGGCATTAGTGCCCAAAACCTGGCATACAGTGGGCACTTAATAAGACAAAACTGTATAAGACAAGACTGGGGTATTTATTTATTACATTCATTTACTACATATCTTGGAAGGAAAAGTCCAGCAGATGAGGACCTGGTTACCAGAGATGGTCCCCTGGTTCATCTGTGGCAACTTTGTGGAATTAGCTGTTAGCTGAGCTATTGGCTTGAAAACCTGGGTTTAGAGGGTTTAACTGCAGAGGTTGGGGAGGAAAAAGCAGGGATATTTGGAGCCTGGATGAAAATGGAGAGCACTTGTGCATGTGTCTAAGGATGAGCAGGCTTGCATGCCCACTGGATTCTGGGAATGTCCTGTAGGCACCTTCAGTTTGGGGGCACGCAAGCCCATGTTTTTTCCAGTAGTCATGTGTGGATGTGAGAATTGGACCATGAAGAAGGCTGAGTACTGAAGAGTTGATGCTTTTGAACTGTGGTGCTGAAGAAGACTCTTGAGAGTTCCTTGGACACCAAGGAAATTAAACCAGTCAATCCTAAAGGAAATAAACCCTGAATATTCATCGGAGGGACTGATGCTGAAGCTCCAATACTTCGGCCACCTGATGCAAAGGGCCAACTCGTTGGAAAAGACCTTGATGCTGGGAAAGATTGAGGGCAGAAGGAGAAGGCGATGACAGAGGGCGAGATGGTTGGATGGCATCACCAGCTCAATGGACATGAGTTTGAGCAAACTCCAGGAGACAGGGAAGGACAGGGAAGGCTGGTGTGCTGCAGTTTGTAGAGTCACAAAGAGTCTGCACAACTGAACAACTGAACAATGACAAAAGCCTCACTAAGGATGCTTGAGCCCTCCTTCCAATCCGAGAGACAGGACTGGGCACAGAGATCAAGCAACTCCAGGCAGGGGACCGGAACCCTAGGGCCCAGCTCTATGTGCTGGTTGAGGGCCCACCTTAAGCTGAGAGACAGGAGGCTGATCTCAGGGGCAGGGCCCTGAGGCAGAGTGCTGTGGGGAAGGGAGCTGGGATGGGAGACTGGACTCTAGGCCAGGTTTCACTGTGTCTTCTGCGCATTCTCAGACCCTTCTGGTCTTTTGTGACCTCAACAGTGAAATGGGGACAATGAAGCCAGTCCCTGACCTGACCAATCCACAGAGCTAATGGGAGACTGAAAAGAGATAATAGATAGCGCTCTGGTAGGATGTAGCTGGTTGTGAAAGACCATTGTTCCTTCCATAGCAACAAGGACCAGTGAGCTCAAAGGCAGGTTGAGATAAATTATCCAAACTGAAGAGCGCAGCAGACAAAAATTTTAAATGCTTTCTTTAAAGCCAAAGGAAAGCTCTGCGCGCACACACAGAGTTAAAATGAGCCAAGTTACAGACAGGATGAGCCTTTCCAGGAGAGAAGAGACTGGCAGCTGCTTTTGTGCTGCCTCGTGGGGGTGGCTGCTTAAACTGGGGAGTGGAGGAGCAGGCCTGACGCAGGTGGGGGGACTTTGCTGGGAAAGGAGGAAAGGCCCCAACTCTCACCACCTGGGTGAACTTGTATGTGGTCTGAATCTGGGGGAGCCTGCAGCATGGAGCTACTCCCGACTAGCTGGCCTGCCAACCCCATAGGGGTTTGACAGAGGGAAGCATCAGCTGGGGGCAGAGCTGGAGAATAGAAAGCGAGAGAGAGGACTTAGATCCAGAGTCCTGCTGGACGGGGGGAAGATGCTGAGCTCACCTTTGAAATATTGTTTTTGCTGTTGTTTATTGAAGAATAGTTGATTTACAGTGTCATGTTTAAGCTGTACATCAAAGTAATCCAGTTGTATATACATATATATTTGAATATATGTATTCCTTTAAAAAATATTATTTTCCATTACAGTTTATCATGCTGAATACAGTTTCCCATGCTGTACAGTAGAACCTTATTGCTTATCCATTTTATATGTAAAAGCTTACTTTGACTAACCCCAACCTTCCACTCCATCCCTCCCCACACACCTTCCCCTTGTCAACAACCTGTCTGTTCTCTTTGTCATTCTCTTTCAGAGATAAGTTTATTTGTGTCATATTTTAGATTCCACATATAAATGATATCATATGGCATTTTGTCTTTCTCTTCCTGGCTAACTTCCTTTAGTATGATGATCTCTAGTTGCATCCATGTTGCTGCAAATGGCATTATTTTGTTCTTTTTTTTGACAGTGATATTCCACTGTACATGTGAACCACATCTTCTTTATCCTTCATCTGTCGATGGACATTTAGGTTGCTTCCCTGTCATGGCTATCGTAAATAATGCTGCTGTGAATATTCAGGTGCAAGTATCTTTTTGGATCAGAGTTTTTTTTTTTTCCCCCCTGGATACATGCCCAGGAGAAAAAGCAAGAGTTTTGAAGAAACAGAGCAAATATCAGACGCAGCCCTCAGACAGAGAAGGCATGTTTGAATAATTAGATCAGAAATTTAAAACAACAATGATTAGCATGTTAAGGGCACTAATGGATAAAGCAGACAGCACACAACTTCTGGGCAATATAAGCAGGTAGATGTAAATTCTCAGAATTGAAAAGAAATCCTAGAGATAATGCTGTAACAGAAATGAAGAATGCCTTTGATGACTCATTAGTAGACTGGACATGGCTGAGAAAAGAATCTCTGAGCTTGAGGATATGTCAATAGAAATTTCCAAAATGGAAAAGCAAAGAGCAAAAAGACAAAAAAAAAAAAAAAAGGTATGGGATATCTAAGCGCTGCAGGACAAGTGCCACAGACGTAATATATGCATAATGGGAGTACTGGAAAAAGAGGAAAGAGCGGGAGTGTTCACAGCAGTGATGAGCGACTGAAGACGTCTCCACGTCATGTCAGACACCAGACCACAGATCCAGGAAGTTCAGTGTCGAAGTTCAGGCCGCTGTATCAAAATACCACAGACAGAATGGCTGATAAACATAGATTTGCTTTTCACGGTTTTGGAGGCTGGAAGTCTGAGATCAGGATATTGGCAGGGACTGTATTGCCAGGGTGTTAGCACAGGTACTGTGCCTGGTGAGAGCCTGCTTCCTAGTTCGTAAGTGGCAGTTTTCTCCGGAAACCTCACGTGGTGGAAGAAGTAAGGGATCATTCCTGAGCTTCTTCTATTAGGTCTCTAATTCTATTCATGAGATCTCTCCCCTCATGATAATCACCTCTCAGACCCCACCTCCTAATACACCACATCGGGCACTGCTGCTGCTGCTGCTGCTAAGTCGCTTCAGTCGTGTCCAGCTCTGTGCGACCCCAGAGATGGCAGCCCACCAGGCTCCCCCGTCCCTGGGATTCTCCAGGCAAGAACACTGGAGTGGGTTGCATCGGGCACTAGGTTTCAACATACGAATTTTGGGGGATACAAACTCTCAGACCGTAGCACTTGGCATGGTAAGTGCTAAGTTCCCTTAGCACTTAGCGGTTACTCAGAGAACACCAAGTATAACACTGTAAAAAAAAAAAAAAAGGAAAACCAGAACCACCTCACTACACTTGGCATATCATACACAAACTGTAGAAAATCAAAGATAAAAAATTCTGAAAGAAGCCAGAGGAGGGGGAAAGATAGCAACAGAGAAGCAAAGATAAAAGTTATGTCTGAATTCTCCTCAGAAATCATAACGAAGAAGAAAATGAAATGAAATTTTTACAGTGTTAAGAGAAAAAAATTCATTAGCATAGAATTCTGCATTCTGTGACATTATCCTTCAGAAGTTAAGGCGAGATAAAGACTTTCTCAAACAAAATTTGAGGGAATTTGTTGCCAGGATACTTGTCATACAAGAAATGTTAAATGAAGTTATTTAGGGAGAAGGAAAATGACATAGGTCAGAAGCTTGGATCTATATAAAGAATGAAGGAGCATCAGAGAAGGACTAAACGAAAGTAAAATAAAACTTCTTTTATTCTTGATTGATCTACAAAAAATAGTTCAAAGTAATAATGGCAACAACATATTCAATTATGGGCATATATATATATGAAATGAATGACAGCCATGATACATGGACGGGAGGAAAGAGTTGCTATTATTAGGTACTCACACTGCCCATAATGGTATTTGAAAGTAGACTTGGATTATTTGTAAATAAATGTTGCAAACTCTAGATCAATCACTAAAAAGGGTGTAAAAAAAAGAAATTTAACTGACATGATAAGAAATGAGAAAAATGGAATTATTTTTAAAAACACCCAAATTAAAACCACAAAGGCCAAAAAAAGAAGAATGGAAGATAAAAACTGGAACCTAGAACAGGTAACAAATAGGAAGCAGTAACAAAAATTGTAAATATTGATCCAACTATATCGACGATTAAATGTTCATGGTCTAATTACATCAAGTAAAAGACAAAGACTGTCAGAGAGGATCAAAAAATTAGACTTCACTATATGTTGTCTACAACAAATCCACTTTAAGTGTAAAGATACAGACAGATTAAAGGTAAATGGATGAAGAAAGATATACCATGCTAATGCTAACCTAGAGAAAGTGGTTTTAGCTATATCAATTTTAAGACAGAGCAGATTTCAGAGCAAGGAAAGTTAATAATGATAAAGATGGGCATTACATAATGATAAAGCAGCCAAGGGATTGACGCGCTAGATAGGAATCCACCTACCAATGCAGGGGACACAGTTTGATTCCTGGTCTGGAAAGATTCCGCATGTCACAGCTAAGCTCATGTGCCACAACTACTGAGCCCACGCTCTGCAGCCAGCAAGCCACAGCTACTGAGCCTGTGGGCTTCAGCTGCTGAAACCTGTGTGCCTAGAGCTCCTGTGCTCTGCAGCAGGAGAAGCCGCTGCCGTGAGAAGCCTGTGCACTGCAACTAGAGAGCACCCCGCTCTCCACAGCTAGAGAAAGCCCAGTACAGCAGGGAAGACCCACTGCAGCCTATATATATATATATATATATATAATATATATATTATATAATACTATTATAATTTTATATGTATATTATAATATATATATATTATACAATATATAGTATAGTAGACAGTATATAATATAGTAATATAATTATATTATATGATATACATAATATAGTAAATAATAATATATAATATATATTATAGTACATATAATATATATTATATTGTATATTATATATAATTATATATAATATATATATTATATACAATATAGTATATTATATATAATTATATATAATATATATATATTATATACAATATAGTATATTATATATATTATATACATAATATATATAATATATAATACTATTATTATATTATATGTATATTATAACATATAATTATATAAATATATAGTATAGTATAGTATATAATATATAATATAGTAATATAATTATATTATGTGATATACATAATATAGTATATTATAATATATAATAAAGTATATTATGCTGCTAAGTCACTACAGTCGTGTCCGACTCTGTGCGACCTCATAGACGGCAGCCCACCGGGCTCCCCTGTCCCTGGGACTCTCCAGGCAAGAACGCTGGAGTGGGTTGCCATTTCCTTCTCCAATGCATGAAAGTGAAAAGTGAAAGGGAAGTCGCTCAGTTGTGTCCGACTCTTAGCGACCCCATGGACTGCAGCCTACCAGGCTCCTCCATCCATGGGATTTTCCAGGCAAGAGTACTGGAGTGGGGTGCCATTGCCTTCTCCGATATTATAGTATATATATATATAATATAGTATATTATAGTATATATATTATAGTATGTTATATATATTATATATAATATAATATAGTATTATATATTCTAATATACTATATTATATATATTGTATAATATAATTATATTCCTATATTATAATTATAATATATAATATAGTATATTATAGTATATATATAATATGTATTATATTATGTATATTATATAATTATAATACTATATTATATACTATAATATATAATATTATAATTATATTCATAATTATAATATATATTGTATAAATATATATATAATATATATATCTAACTGTATAATATAGTATATTATAGTATATATATCAGAAAAGGCAATGGCACCCGACTCCAGTACTCCTGCCTGGAAAATCCCATGAACAGAGGAGCCTGGAAGGCTGCAGTCCATGGGGTCGCTGAGGGTCGGACACGACTGAGCGACTTCACTTTCACTTTTCACTTTCATGCATTGGAGGAGGAAATGGCAACCCACTCCAGTGTTCTTGCCTGGAGAATCCCAGGGACGGGGGTGCCTGGTGGTCTGCCGTCTATGAAGTCACACAGAGTCGGACACGACTGAAATGACTTAGCAGCAGCAGCAGTATATATATAATATGTGCTATATATAGTGTCATATAATATAGTATATTATAATATATAATTATATAATATATTATATATATATAATATTTATATGTAATATATAATATATATAACTATATAACTGTATAATATAGTATATATATACTATAATATACTATATTGTATAAACTATCTATACTATAATATACTATATTATATACTATAATATACTATATTGTATATTATAATATGCTATATTATATATAATTATATATTATAATATACTATATTATATTGTATAAACTATATATGGTATATATTATATATAGTATATTATAGTATACTATATGTAATATTATATAATATACTATATTATGTATAGTATTATAGTATATATATAATATATAATGTTATATAGTTTGTATATATTATGTATATCATATAACATAATTATATTACTATATTATATTAATACTATAATATATATTATAATTATATATAATATATAGTATATATATTATAATATAGTATATTATAATATACTATATATACTATAATATACTATATATATTATATTGTATTATATATATATTGAAGGTGGGAGGAGAAGGGGACGACAGAGGATGAGATGGTTGGATGGCATCACTGACTCAATGGACAAGAGTTTGAGTAAACTCTGGGAGTTGGCGATGGACAGGGAGGCCTGGTGTGCTGCAGTCCAGGGGATTGCAAAGAGTGAGACACGACTGAGTGACTGAACTAAATGGCTGGCTTAGGACTACTATGGCATTGCTGAGTGATTGTGACTGAGGCCTGAAAAGCCTAAAATATTTACACTCTTCAGAAAAAAACTTTGCAAGCCCTTGGAACAGAGCAACAAAAACCTATGAAATAATATTAAGTAGTATGACATCGTATGACTGTAGTCTAAGACGAAAAGGAGAGAGAATGAGGAGAGAGTAAACAACTGGAGAAAGAGCATTCTCCAGAACTGATGAAAGACATCAACCCATGCATTTAAGAATCTCTGTAAAGCAAGCAGGATGAAGACAAGAAAGACTGTTTCTAGGATAACTTTATTATCAAGCTAGAAATCAGAAGTAAAGAAACAGTCTTAAAATCATCCAGAAAGTACAGTCTTATTACATTCAGAGGAAAAATAATAACCATACCTGACTTCTTACTAGAAATCGAAGCCAGAAGACAACTGAAGAACAATTTTAAAGGGCTTAAAGGAAAAAAAACCACAACCCTGCAAACTTAGAAGTCTATACGCAGTAATAATCTCCTTCAAGAATAAAGGCCAGGTTAAAACATTTTCAGACAAAAGCTTGGAGAATTCTGTTAGGAAACCTGTGCATGCAAGGGTGCTCAGTTGGTAAATCGTGTCTGACTCTTTGTGACCTCATGGACTGTAGCCCACCAGGCTCCTCTGTCCACGTGATTATTCAGGAAAGAATATTGGAGCAGCTTGCCATTTCCTCCTCCTTCAAGGGATCTTCCTAACCCAGGGATCCAACTCGTGTCTCCTGCATTGACAGGTGGATACTTTACCACTGAGTCACCTGGGAAGAAATGCTAAAGGAGAATTTCCTGGCAGTCCAATATTTAGGATTCTACATTTTCACTGCTGTGGGTCTGGGTTTAGTCCCTGGTCAGGGAACCAAGATCCTGAAAGCCGAAAAGAAAAAGGCTAAAAAGAAAAGAAAAGAAAAAAAGAAAGGAATGATAAAGGAAGTCCTTCAGGCCAAGAAAAAATTTCCAGAGGGAAGTCTAGACTACCAGAAAGAAATGGAGAGCATCAGACATTGTAAACATGTAGACAAATAGGAGACTAATGTTTTCATAGCAACAACAACAAGGAAGACTTTTGGCTGTTTGCAGCAAAAATAATAAAAATGTAAAATATATGGGACCATAGCACAAAAGATAGAGTAAGTAAATTATACCGTTGCAGGGCTCCGTTCTTATCTTGATGTGAATGATGGCTACAGGCATGTATATACATTTGCAGAGATTCCCGGAGCTGTACAGTTAAGACTGATGTGCTTCATTATATGTTAATTATACCGTGCTTCTCTTAACATACAAAGAGAGAAATAATGGACAAGACAGAGCTCTGTAAGCTGAACTCACAAATAGAGTGAGTTTGTGTTCGTTATGAGGGAGTCAAGTCCTTTTCCCCGGAAGAGGCCATTACAAGCCAAAGATGGAGTTGAGCTGAGGTTGAATCAGCTTCCTGTTGCTCAGACAAGGCCGGAACGTCCTTCTGTGGCTGACTCCTGCTGGAGCCAGTCTTCCTGTCCTCAGGAAGAGATACGACAGGACTTGGCCAGTGACACGGAGGGCCTTGAGGTCTGGCCTTTCTGGGACTCAGGCAGGGGTGAGGATGGGGAGGCTGGAAGATAGCCTACCCCCTTCCTGGGACCCTCTCTTGCGGTGGGGTGTCAGCCTGGAAAAGACTTCTGATTCAGTCAGTCCCCTACTGCCATTTTACGGAGAGAGGACTTGGAGCTCAGAATGAATAAACTCGAGAAACTGGATTTGAAATCAGGCCTTCTCTTTGTACGATTAATAGAACAGCTGCCTTGGGCCCATATAAGCTTGCCCTCCTGAACAAAGCTGGAGGATCCACAGCTATCTGTTTCTCTGCCCTTTTCTTAAAAAAACCTCCATCCTGGGACTTCCCTGGTGGTCCAGCGGCTGGGACTCTGCATTCCCAGTGCAGGGTGCCTGGGTTTGATCCCTGGTTAGGGAACTAGACCCCACACACTGGAACTAGAGATGTCACATGCCCCAAAGAAGATCGAAGATCCTGTATGCTGCAATCAGGACCTGGTGCAGCCAAATGAAATAATAGCTCTCCATCCCACCAATACCCGTGCTTTGTTAGTTCTGGGGAAAGCAGCTGATGAAACTAATTCATACTACGGTATGAGCGACTGATATTGATTTAAAACCTGCCTGAAAGGGCATATTAACCACCTCCAAGAAACTGTCTTAATAATGTGATCCCATCCAGCATGCGAGGCTGGGGAGAAATAATTTGGGGCAGGAGCAGGCAAAGAAAGTGGGAAGAGTCACCGTTTTGAAGCAGCATGGGGTAAGGGGAAAGGCAGGGTTCTGTCTCCACTTTAACTACCCTGAACAAATGATCTGACTTCCCCAGGTCTGACGCTTCCTCCACAAAATGAAAACTGGACACTAGCATAGCTCAGAAGCTCTTCCTCCCTGACATCCCAGCCCTTTTCTCTTACTGGATCGGCCAAGAAGTTCACTTGGGTTTTCCCCTAAGATTTTACAAAAAACTCAAACAAACTTTTGGCCAACTCAATACATCCTTCTAGTGTGTTCATTTTATAGAGGTGGTCTTGTTATCAGCTTTGGCCCTGAAGACCACCGTAGAAGATTGTAGAGGGAATCTGTGGGGCAGAGAAGGAAGGCCATGCCGTGGGGTGGACTCTGAGTTCCTCTGTCGCCACCACGTCCAGGCTGCCTCATGAACGGAGCTGGAAGAGACTTCTTTTCACACCTGAATCCTGTCTGCCTCTCTGGCCAGCTCCAGACAGCAAAGCCCTCCCTGGACAGGGGTGGGGGGTGGGGCGTTCTACTTGAAGCCCAGAGGGAAGTAGGGGACCCCTGCCAGGGGGGGTCTTGCCTGGGGGAAGGAACTTACCCCAGTTCCTTCTCAACATCAGGCATTGAAGCCCCTCTAATGCACTCAATGCATGCTCAATCATTTCCTACTCTTTGCGACCCCATGGACTGTAATCCCCCAGGCTCCTCTGACCGTGGGATTTCCCAGGCAGGAATACTGGGTTGCCCTTCCCTCCTCCAGAGGATTGTCCCAACCCAGGGATTGAACCCGAGTCTCCAGCACTGGCAGGAGGATGGTTCACTGCTGAGCCACCTGTGAAGCCCCCCAGTGCCCTCACCCTCTGCTCCTCTGTGCCTGGGCCTCTGTTGCGCTCTCCCCACCTCTTCTCGCCCTGGCAGGGGTGCGGTGCCCAGTGACTGCAGGAACAGCCATTTCGAGCTTCCCCAGGGGTTTTCCTTGCTTTCTGGGCCTCCCTGGCAGAGGCCTGGAACTCTTCCTCCTGTCCACCCAGCGCACAGCACCTGCACACAGTCGGGGTTCAGGACATGCATTCTGATCCCTCAGAGGCTGGCGGAGCACAGCATCCCTGAGTGCCCTGGGAGGCCTGGCCCTGGCCAGTCACACTCTTGGGAGACTGAGGAACGAACAGGCTGAGAAGCTCCAAAGGCAGAACACTCCGGGTTCAAATCCCAGCTCGTCACGCAGGAGCTGGGGAACCGGGACTCTTTGCCTTACGCCTCTGCGCCTCACCATAAAAGGAGACGCTAGTGCCTCCTTCGTAGGCCGTGGTGACGGCTAAGCGAGATGCTGTCTAAGGAGAACGCTCAGTGAGCGACAAGTCTTATTCTTCCTGTCAATATCCCCATTGCCTCCTGCAAGACCCTTGCCATCCTCTGTTTTCTTGCTGTAAAGGGAATATTGACCCCGCCCTGCCTGCCTCGCCAGACCCTGGAGTGGGTTAGAGGCTGTTTGTGTGATGGTGGTGGTGGCAGGAGAAGCGGGGAGACTCTGATGCCCGAGGGGGCCCGTGGCCACGTCCCGCGACTCTGGGCCAGGAGGTGAGCAGTCCCACCGCTCCCGTCCGGCGGCAGGCCCACCAGCCACTGTTCTGTCGGCGCCAAGCCGTGTCGGTCCCCTGACTAGGTCCACAGGAGCCTGGGGACCCGGAGCCCCACCCCAGGAACCTCTGCCTGCCCCACACCTTCCCACAAAGAACCCAAGTTGGTGCGTGCTCCTCGCTTGCTTTGGGAATTTAAAACTGTTTTCTTTCCAAAATAAAGAGCACAAAGCCCTTGTAATGGCAGTAAGTATGCAATAATAAAAGAAGGCTTAATGGGTTCTCCTTAAGAGGTGCGTTTAGGAACTGAGACAGCTCTGACAACTGGCAGTGCCAACTGTCACAGAATTATGGTGCCACTCCCCAAGGGACCCGGAGGAGGGGAGAGGACCATGGGGAGAGCCTGGGACGCACGCCTGCCTGGCCCCTTCCCCTGGGCTGCAGATTCTCCTCTGGGAGAGGGGGTTCCAGGGGGGAAAAAGGGTCAGGAGCAGAACCCTGGGGCCGCCGCTTCCTTGTCTTGGCCTCTTAGGGTTGTCTCAGGTGGCCTGTGGCCGGGAATCTGGTCCTTGCTGCCTGATGAGAAAAGCTGGACTTGGGCCAGGATCTTAGAGGCTGTTTGGACTAGATTTTGAAAATCCTTGGCCACACATAACTACTCCTGTACCCATCACACATCTGTCCCTGCTGATGCCAAGGGCAGCCTCAGAATTCCTCTTGAAACGCCACTCCAGACGGCAGCACCAGTGAAGGGGTGGAGAGCCACAGCAATACCCCAGAGCTAGCGCAGCACGGTGTGGCTGGATCCATCAGCAGCTCACTGTGCTGAGCTGGGAGGAAGCGGGGACCTAGGCCTGGATGAGGGACCTGAGCAGCTGCTTAATGTCTTTGTCCTGAGCCCTGTTCCTTCTGGCTCAGGCCAGGAGGTGTACTGAGTCCTCATGTCGCCAAAAGTCCAGAAGTCCACACCGGGGTGAGCTGGAGTTCTGGTCTTCAGCTCTGGGAAAGCCAGTGTGCCATCCACCGGTTCTTTCTTTCCCCGTCATGTCTTTCCTCATTGATCTGGGGCATTGAAAGGACAGGGTTTGTCCCATTTTGGCCCCATGAATGGAAGTTGACTCCTCTGTATAGAGTTGAACAGGGTTAGGAGTTCAAACACCCCAAGGGGTATAACACAGGTCACGCATAGCGGGGAGAGATGTATGTGTTGGGGCTGGGGTAGGGAGGCCACTCTGGACCCACAAGGAGGCAGGGAGGAACGGAGGGTCAGAGAGAGGAAAGGGAGGGAGAGGCTGTGCATAGCACAGTAGGCTCCCTGGTCCTCAGTACCACGTGGCCGGGACTCGATGTCACCTGAGCTGGGGATGCGGGGTTGACCGGTGGGAGGCGGTCCCAAACTGTCCTTAGAGAAGGGCTCTGGACTCCCCACTCCAGCTCAAGGAGGAGGGGGCAGGGAGGGGCTCCAAGTAGTGTCACTGAGCTCTTGGGGTCAAGGGGGAGGGGCGACATTGGGCTACACGTTTGTTTCATAGCAGCACCGTGGTGGGGCATGAAGCACAGGGCACATGGGGCGTGGACTCTATGGGTGTGAGGCTGGTCTCTGCAGGCTGCCATATTTGATTGTGCAGCGACCAACCTGTATAACGGGATGCTTGCCAGGTGCCATCATGGAGCACAGCCAAAGGGTCTTGGGAACATGAATCCTGAATTCACTCCTATGTTCTTCCTCTCCCTGTGAACCACTCGGGCTGGGCTGTCTGGGTTTGTATGCTGTTCACTAACCCAGCTTCTCCCTGGCGCTCCCCACCCTGGCCTTCGCATTACTTGTGGAGCAAAGACGGAGGAAGAGTCGCCACTTTCAGGCAACTGAAAACGACACGTCTGGGCGCTGCCGGTATGGCAACTCTTTCTTAATAATAGTTTCTTGTTTTGATGGAAGACCGGTTCCAAAAATTTCCTGAGAAAAGGCACAGAAGAGGCAGGTGTGCCTGAGAATGTCTTCATTCCACCCCCTTCAACAGATAGTCTGGTTCTTGTAGCAGACGGCTGGCTCCAGGGCGGATTTGACCTCCCTGGCTGGTTGACCTTGTGGGCCCCTAGCTACGAGGGCAGCATCCCCCTGACCTTGCAGACGTGTGACCTCCACTGTACCATCCTGTCGCTCAGAAGCCTTCAGCCATCGTTACAGACAAACTAGATAATAGGCAGAGGAAACACTAACAAACAGAGGCTTTAATTACCAGCCAAGCACATGGAGCTCACATTCTAGGGATGTGTCTTAACTAGACGCACCTCCTGGGAAAAAATTGGAAAATGCTAATAAGAATAAAACAGCCCTTCCCAGCCTCTGCCAGACTCGGCTCTAGCTACAGCTGCCTCCTGTTTGAGAAGACCTACATCCCAGGAGTATTAAATTTTTTATTGTTCCTTTTTATTTTTTATTTTCTCGGTGGAGAGGGTGTTTACTTTATCTGTTGAACCAGTAGCAGCAGCGGTAGAGAGAGAAATGGCAGCAAGTAGAAGCTGGCTCGAGGTATCTGCCGTGGCTGGGGGTGGCCTGAGGGTGGCCCTCGAGCCCGCTGCCCCGGCCCTCAGAGGCCACACTGGGCACACGCACTCACAGTCCGTGCGTGACACTGCTGCGGGGTTCAGCCGTTAGGACAGACAGAGGAGTAAAGGGAAGGGGGCCCAGGTGCAGTGGAGCCCTAGCCGAGGTTTTGGAAGGAGGTGTCATCTGCTAGGAAAGATACAGCCACTGTGACCCCCTGCCCACCTTTAGGGAGGCTGGAAGGGACAGGTCGACCCCACTCACTCCACTCACCCCCAGCCCCAGCGGGGAAACTCAAGGCTGGTGGCTGGCTTGAGGTCACCGGCAGCCAGGAGGTGGCAGGACCCGTCCCCGCCTCCCTCCCACTCAGGGCTGCCCTGGGTCCCCACAGAAGCAGCTCTCTCTCCTGGCTGGCTGCCTGGGTCCCTCTGAATGCTCATCACAGAGCCCCAAGCACTGATGGTGCCTGGCACAGCCACCTGGAATCATGGACCCTGAGCTCCTCCGCAGGCTGCCAGGGAAGCTGGAGACACCCCAGTGGCCCAGGCCAGGGAGAGGGTTAAATGAAGTGTGGTGCCAACACAGGCTGTGAGGATAAACCTCCGAGAGTGTTTGTGAGAACACCCAGCAGCAGGACTGTGTGCCGAATGTGACCTCATTTGTGTAGGAAAAAAATGAATGTATATTTTATGAGGAAACAGCAAACTTCTTCTGCCCTGTATGTGACTTTTAAAAAGAGACAGAGGCATATCCCCTAAATTGTTAATAATAATGCTTATTCGAGCAAGAGAGATGTTTCATCTCAGTCATTTGGTATTTGCTTCAATTGTTACCATGAACGCGCATATGTTTTCTATGGTGTATGACTTTTGTTAAAAAAGAAAAAAAAAAAAAACTAGCTTTAGTCATTACCTCTGGAGTCAGAAACACGTTTTAAAGAAAGGGAGGTAGTTGAGAGACACATTAGCATTGTTTAGAACTTTAATTTTTTTTTTTTTTGCAAAGAGATATTCTTGAGCAATTTAAGAAAATTCTTAAAAACCTGATAAATAAATAAAAAATAAATTCTTGGCTGTGGCTTCTGCTCTCCCCTTTCCCCATGCTTCCTCCACCTCCTCCACTTCCACTCTGCTTGGGAGGCTCAGGTCTCAGGAACGTAGATCTTTGCAGCTGGAAGAAGGCCTGCAGAGGCCTTACTGGCTGGGCTCCAGCAGGGACCAGGCCCAGAGAAGCTGTGTGCTCTGGTCAGGGCGGCTCAGCGCTCAGCATGCCAGCTCTCATGGGGCTCCGGTGGGACTCAGAGATCACAGCACCTACCCCATCCTGTGCTCTGGTCAGGGCGGCTCAGCGCTCAGCATACCAGCTCTCATGGGGCTCCGGTGGGACTCAGAGATCACAGCACCTACCCCATCCTGTGCTCTGGTCAGGGCGGCTCAGCGCTCAGCACGCCAGCTCTCATGGGGCTCGGGTGGGATCAGAGATCACAGCACCTACCCCATCCTGCAGCAACTTCACAGGAGCAGGGCTGGACCTGAGAGCCCAGTGGAGCTCCCCCGAAATGGAGGATGCTCTCCCTCCCTCTCTTTTTAAACAAACTTTAAACAAATGTATTTGGTGTCGGGTCGTAGTTGTGGCATGTGGGATCCAGTTCCCTGACCAGGGATTGAACCTGGGCCCCCTGCGTGGGGAGTGTGGAGTCTTAACCGCTGGACCACCAGGGAAGTCTCGGATGGTGCTCCTGACGTTCATCTCTGCCCGGCTACACAGGCGAAGCACCATGCCAATCTCCCAAGCCCTCCAAGCCCCCCTCGTTGGGTTCCCCAAGGGGGCCCTGGTGGTCCCTGAGCCCACCAGTCTGAGGGGCCACACCTTTGCCCAGAGTGAGGTTTAACCCAGCATGGGCAGGGCACAGGGAGGACTGTGCGTTTACCGGAGGAGGCCCAGGGCCCCTTCCCGGGACCAGCGCCCACCGCCCTCCTCGCCCGTCTGCTCCTCGGTGGCAGGCGGCTCAGCTCCCTTGGCTCCCTCAGCTCCTGCCTCCCGCACTGTCATGTCAGCCGGGACAGCTGTCACGTCAGGTCTGAAACGTGCTCATTTCCCTCCACCTGGTTCTGGAAAGGGCCCTGGACAGGAGCCAGGAAGCCCAGCTCGGTGTTCTCACTCTGCCCCACCCAGCCTGGTGACCTTGGGCATCCTTTGTCCTGGAGAGTGAGAGATATGTCACTTTCCTGCCCCCTCGGGGAAGAACCTTGGGAGAGCTGAGGGCTGGAGGAGGCCAAGGAAGCAGTTTTCATTCACTTGATACTCAGCATTTACGAAGCACCTGCAGCCTACCAGGTGCAATGCTAGGGGAGACCCAGATAAAGTGGAAAGGGTCTTTCCCACTGAGGAGTTCAGAGCGTGGTGGGGTGGCCACGTGACAGGGGGACAGAGAATTGTGTGGAAGTTCCACATGAAGGTATTTGTAGCAGCAGGACTGTGGGCTTCTGCTGAGAGGAGTTCAGAAGCTTGGCAGAGGAGGGGGCGTTTGATCTGGGCCTTCAGGGATGGCTAAGAGGGCACTGATTAGAGGAGACCAGAGGGGCCTTGTACGCAGCAGGCAAAACTAAGAGAAAGTAAAACAGGCCACCAGTCTTGGAGCCCAGCACAGGGCAGGGGTGCAGAGGGTGCCAGGGAGCCAGAGAGCCCAGAGCATTTGCTGTTTGTGGGGAATGGTCTTAAGGGGGTGTCTGCAGCCACCCCAGTCCTCTCAGCAAGTTTCCCCAAGAGTCCGCTGGCAGCTGTGCGTGCGGGTCTCTGAAACTCTACCAGAGCCTCTGGGAGGCCCCAGGTGAACGCAGCCCCCAGAGCCAGCAGGAGTCAGAAGACCCTGTGTGCACAGTGCTGGGCACACTCCTGGCGGCTTCCGGAGAATGAGCTCCTCCCGCACCGTCCCTGAGCCACGAGCACCCTTCTCTTCCACGTGCTTCCCTGAGATGCTTCCTGTCCCCCACTGTCCCGTGAGTCACCTCTCCACCCTCAGCATCACTCCCACTCCGTATGATCCAGCATCATCCCGCCTCCCCAGCCTGCCCTCCCTGCATGAGCGCTTTCAGAAGGCAAAGGCTGACTGGAGGCGGGGTGGGCAGGTGGGCAGGGCACTCACTTACCCGTCCATCTCCTGGGCCTCCCCGGGGGCCCCAGTGCTGTCTCTCGTCACGTGTGGAGACTGACAGAGTTGGAGAGGTGAGGGCAGGGGCAGGGTCTGGGAAACAGGCTGGGTGCCTAAGGGCCTCAGTCGGGGCGAGAGGCTCCAGACAGCATGACCCCCAAGGTGTCTGGGCAGGCTTCTCAGCGCTCTGCTGCAGGCCCGCCCTCCCTTCAGCTGGTAGAGCCCACATTCGCACCACTAGAGGAGTATTACTCCAGGCTATGCACTGGGGCGCCAAGAGAGTCCCCTTGAGATGAAGGGACCCGAGCTGGGTCGCTTTAATTCTTGACTTTGCCTTTACTCCACCTGCTCCCCACTCAGGACAAGGCCTCACTGGGGAGTGAGCCTGGCAGGAGCAGGCAGAGCTGGCCTCCCTGCTTTTGGCCCTCCATCCTGCTCTGTGGCCAGCTTTCTGAATCTTGGGTCCTCTTTTTTTAAAAAAATAATTTTTATTGGAGTATGGTTGATTTACAATGCTGTGTTAGTTTCAGATGTACAGCCAAGTGAAGCAGTTATACACACGTATATGTGTGTGCTCAGTTGCTCGGTCTTGTCCAGCTCTCTTGCTACCCCATGGATTGTAACTCGCCAGGCGCCCCTGTCCAGGGGATTTCCCAGGATTACTGCAGTGGGCTGCAGTTTCCTACTCCATCAGGTCCCCTTTTACAGCAAAGGTGAAAGAAGGGTGCTCTTTGAGCTTCCTCCTGGTTCTACATCAGAAACCAAGACGCACTTCTGTTTGCAGCTGCGACTCGGGTCAAATCACTTGACCTTCCATCGCCTCCGTTACCTTCCGGGTGGAGCAAACATAGCGAGAGCTGCTGAAGATAAGGTTTTTGATGGAAAAATGGTGACACCAGTGAGCCCATTAGCCCTTTATCATCTGCAAGATGCTTTCACTTCAAATATGTCATCAGGGTGCTCCTGACGACCCTGTAGGTGGCGGCTCACTCATCCCTGGCCCTCACCCCACACTTACAGTTTGAGAAACAAAGGCCCAGCCACAGGGGGACAGGCTCAGGGGCTAGCTTCGCCTTCAGGGCCCCTGTCACCAGACCGTCACCAGGGCCGCCGGGTCTCTGGGAGGCAGAGGAACAGCAGCCCTTCCCCGAGGGCGGGTGTGAGGGGGCCGGAGATGCTGACAGCTGTGCAGATAATCGCACGTCTCCATTGCTGCTAATAGCACGCTTATGTCGCTGAGTCTTCTGTTTGCCTGGTGCCTCCCACGGGCCCGGAATTGCGAATCTCAGCTCCTGCTTGGGGTGGGATAGTGTGGTGGAGGGGGCCTGCCCGTTCCCCAGCCCTGGTCCTCCTGGGGCCTCAGAGGACCCCTTGCAGTTCTGTGCCTCAGCTCCCCGCCACCTCCCAGGGAGCTCCCTCCAGGCTCTGGGACAGTGAAAGGGCTTCCTGCTCCTGAAGACCTGGGTGTCCCAGCCTTCTCAGCTCAGCACTCTATGAAATCTCTTATCTACACACAGGACCAAGTGTGGGAAGGTTCTGAGCCCTTCTGCGCAGACTGGACATCTTGGACAGGCAGGATGGGGGCCAGCCCCCCTTCAGATGACACTTCCACCCCTTCCTCCAACCCCATTACCTCCCCCAGGCCTCCACAGGCCACATTTCACCCTGGGAGCAAAACCGACCCCCAGTCCTCAGGCCCCACTTGCCAGGTCAGTAGAAAACCCAGCCCACACTCTAGAGACTCTTAAGGGTTCGCAGGCTTCCCTAAAGGAGCCTGAGAGATTCCCCTCCCCTTGGAGAAGACCCTCGGTCTGGCTGTGCACACTGAGGTGGCCTGGTGCCTTCACGGGGGCCCTGGCTTCTTTGCTCCTGGGCTCAGCTTCTGCCTGATGAATGGCTTTCCGTTAGATTCATGGCCTCTGCTGGGCCACCTCTTGGTGACCCACCAGCCAGCCAGACCAGACCCCACAGTGGGTATCAGAGGGCTGGGGTGAAGACACTTAAAAAATTTTTTTTTAGTGTAATTAATTAGAAGACTTTTTGGCTGTGCTGGGTCTTCGTTGATGCGTGAGGGCGGTCTCTAGTTGTGGTGAGCGGGGCTACTCTCCGCGGTGGTGCACGGGGTGGTGAGCGGGGCTACTCTCCGCGGTGGTGCACGGGTTTCTCATTGCGGTGGGTTCTCTTGTTGCAGAGCACAGGCTCTAGGTGCACGGGCTTCAGTAGTTGCAGCACGCGGGTTCAATAGTTACGGATCGCAGGCCATAGAGTATGGGCTCCGTAGCTGTGGCACATGGGCTTAGCTGTTCTGTGGCATGTGGAATCTCCCCGGACCAGTGACTGGACCAGTGTACCCCGCACTGGCAGGAGGACTTTTATTCACTGCACTGCCAGGGAAGCTCCAGGTCTTAGCTGTGGCGCAAGGGATCTTTAGTTGCAGCATGAGAACTCTTAGTCGCAGCATGTGGGACCTAGTCTCCCAGCCAGGGATCCACCCCAGGCTCCCTGCATTGGGAGTGCAAAGTCTTACCAGTGGACCTCCAGGGAAGTCCCAAGACGCTTGTCTGTCTTTCCATCTCCCGTCTCAGGGGGTTGCACTCATAATGCCTTGATTCCTTGTTGACCACATGGCTCCGTGCTGGAATGTCCGCTCCTGGAGGCCAGCGGCTCTATCCATTCACAGTGGTCTCTCTAGTGCCTAGACCAGTTGCCTAGACAGGGTAGTCATCATTTGTCGACAGAATAAATATGCAAAACTTTGTGTTCTTTTCCCCCTTAACATTATTCCAGGACGAATTTTCCAAGTTTGCCGTTTTTCTTGGCTGGATAATAAATATTCTGCCTTATTGACATGTCACGCCCTCCCTTCCACAACTTGCAGAGCATTTTGGCTGAGTTCACTTTTGTACTATTATAAATAATGTTGCTATAAACAGCTGTGCACATATAGCTATTTCTCCCTCTGCAATTATGTCTTTGGGAGGATTCCAAACAGTGGGATTACTGTGGGTCAAAGATCATGGAGTATTTATGGCTCTGGATACGGTGGGACTGGCTAATTCTCAGCCCCCAGGCCAGCCATGCTGTCCCCAAGGTTTGCCTCTGAGTGACTCCCATGAAAGTCCCTTCCCTTTGGTGCCAGATGTGACCCTGGCATGATGAGGGACTCACTCTTCATCTCCTGATGGGTGGGGGGCCAGGTGCAGTGGTGCGGAAGCTCATGGGGGTGGACAGAGGGGTCAGTGGGGGAGGGTAGAGATGAAGCCTGTCCCCCATTTCTGGGGCCAGGAGCCCTGTTTGGGGGCACAGGAAGGCCCTGCCTCTCCCAGACCCTTTGCTCTCTGCTGGGTCAGCTCTCTCCTGTCCTGTAGCACCCCCCACCCTGCCCAGCTCAGTCTCAGAGCGGGGAGCAGTTTCCACCAAGGGGTCCACTGGAAGGAGGGAGGGACTCTGGCGCCACAGCTATTCCTGACTTCACTCTGCCAGACCCTGGGTAGAAGGCTGTGCCTGAGAGAAACAGATGTGGAAACTGATTTTGAGCAGAAGTTTGTGCCATTGTTTTAGTAACAAATGGGTCTGAGATCCAGTCTCCCCCAGCATGCTCTGTTTGCCTTCCACCCGGTCCCCAGCCTCCACCTCCACTTCTGCAGCTCCCTGAGCCCACTTAACCTATCATTAGCACCCGGCCCCAGAGGCCTGGATGGTAGAGGGGGAGGGGTCCACATCGGTCCCTCTGAGTCCTGGCCCCAGAACTCACTTCCTACAGGAGGGCAGGGTGGCCAGGGTGCACCCCTTCCCAGGCATGCCTTCCCTGTCTTGGGGAGACTTAATGGGGACCTCAGGAATAACGTGGCTCAGATGGTAAAGAATCTCCCTGTACTGCAGGAGACCTGGGTTTGATCTCTGTGTGGGGAAGATCCCCTGGAGAAGGGAATGGCTCTCCACTCCAGTATTCTTGCCTGGAGAATCCCATGGACAGAGGAGCCTGGTGGGCTACAGTCCGTGGGGTTGCAGAAAGTCAGACACGACTGAGTGACTTGCACTTCTGAGGTTTTACTGCACCGATGGCATGGTGCATTGGAAACAGTAGTGTGGTGAGGAAGGGGTCTGCTGTTTCTGAGAACTGGCGGAGCCCTAGCCCAGGCAGCAATGGGCAGAGCTGGGAGCAAGGAGTTGGGGTGCTGTGTCCCTGGACTCTCCTCTCCAGAGCGGGGTGCAGGCTCTCTCTGTCCCTCCTTCCTTGGCCCTTCTGGCTTCCAGGCCTCCAGTGCAGAAAAAGCACAGGACCTGGCAGCTCTCATGCCATCTCTGCCTCTAACAGGCTGTGTGATCCAGGCCCTCTCGGCCTGCAGGTGTAACACCAGGGCGCTGACACTCACTCACTCCTGCCTTGTGTGGTTCCTGCCGTGGCTTGGGTCAAGGTCTCAGCCGGGTGAGCCTTGCAGATGGCTGACCCGGCACAGAGCGAGCTATGTTGCTGGAACCAAGATGGGGCAGGAATCTGAAAGGAAGCTGGTCCCTGCCTCCTGATGGCAGCCTGGCATGGGGGGCCCCTCGGGGGCTAGGGCTGTCAGCCCCTCTTCCTTTCTTCAGCTTCCCCCTCCTTTTCCTATGCCTCACCCTGCTTCACAGAGATGGGGAGATTTTTTGCTGGCAGATGAGGGGAACAATGGCTGCGGGAGCGTGTGGGGGCCTACGGGGGTTTGCTGTGTGGGTTGTGTGATTTTCCCGGACAGGCAGGTGTGAGAGGTAGAAGAAATTATTCTGTCTAAAATCTCAGAGATGAGCTCTTCTCTTGAGCTGCAGAATGACTGCTTCATGTCTGGGTGGGGAGGCATGAGATAGGGTGGGTTTTGGGGGCAGGAACCCAGGAAGCCCACAGCAACCATGATAACTTCTTTGTTTGCCTGGGGTGTCACCCCTTATGAGGAGCCAAGACAGGCAGAACGACCAGTTCTCACAAGAATCCAGAGGGCCCAGACTTCCCTGGTGGCCCGGTGGTTGGGAAGCCACCTGCCAATGCAGAGGATATGGGTTTGATCCCTGGTTGGGGAAGAGGTCACATGCCACAGAGCAACTAAGCCTGTGTGCCACAACCACTGATCCCACGTTCCACAACCATCAGTCCTTACGCCCTCGGGCCTAGAGCCTGTGTGCCATGATGAAGAGTGGCCCCCACTCGCTGTAACTAGAGAAAGCCTGCACATAGCAAGGAAGACCCAATGCAGCCAAAAGAGAAAAAAAAATCCAGAGGGACCATCAGGTGGGCAGACATTACAATGAACCCAGTTTACAGGTGAGGAAACTGAGGCTCGAAGGGGTTAGCCGACTTGCCCAGATCACAGAGCCAGTTAGTGGGAGAGCCAGGGCTTGAACCCAGACTTCTGGGTCCTCAAGTTCCTGTTTGCTTGGTGCCTCCTCCTAAAATGACCACATGGAGATGATGTTTCTGAAGATGAAGCAGGGGAGGGACCATCGGAGTGAACAGCAGCTACCTTTATGTTTTGAATCCTCAGGCAAGATTTACCAAACACTGTGCCCACTCCCTGCATCCCCTGCTTTCCTCCACCTTCAGACGTGTGTCTTCTGGAGGAGGGGAAAGATTGGATTGGGAAGAAGGCTGTCCTACTGGTCAGCAGTCAGGTGTGGTGGCGCAGGAGAATTGGGCCCATTCTGTGGACCAGTGTCGGCTGCAGGCACCGCAGTTTTTCAGGGCATCTCATTGATTTGCTGAACATACTTCTCAGATGCAGTGGTTTTTCTGGGGTGCAGAAAGCTGTAGTGGATCAGACCGGCAACAGACCACCAAACAGTGACCATGACCTTTTTGGTTGCAAGTTTGGCTTTGGGAAGTGCTCTGGAGCTTCTTCCCGGTCCAATCACTGAGCTGGTTGTCGTATAAAATCCACTTTTCATCGCACATCACAATCCAATCGAGAAATGGTTCGCTATTGTTGAGTAGAATAAGAGAAGACAACACTAAAATGATGATTTTTTTGATATGCGGTCATCTCATGAGGTACGCACTTATTGAGCCTTCTCACTATTCCAAGTTGTTTCAAATGCCGAACGACCATACAACGGTCGATGTTGAGTTCATTGGCAACTTCTCGTGTTGTTGTAGGAGGATCAGCTTTGATGACTGCTCACAATTAGTCGTTATCAACTTCCAGTGGCCGGCCACTGCACTCTCATCTTTAAGTCTCTCCTTTGCAAAACTTCTTGAACCACCACTGCACTCTATGTTCGTTAGCAGTTTATGGGCCAAATACATTGTTGATGTTGCAAGTTGTCTGTGCTGCTTTACGACCCATTTTGAACTCGAATAAGAAAATCACTCAAATCTACTTTTTGTCTAACACCATTTCCTTAGTCTAAAATCAATACAAAATAAACAGCAAGTAATGTCATTAGCAAAAAAAAAAAAAAACAACCCATAAAGTGGGAAATGTGCATTAGAATGATGTATAGTATAATCACATTTGTTTAAGAATGTATTCCAATATCAAATGGCAAAGTTCAACAATGCAAAACCGCAATTACTTTTGCACCAACCTAGTATCTATACCTGTCCCAACTGATGTTATGCAGGGAGAGAGGTGGTGAATGAGGTCAGGGGCCTTAAAGAAATCAAGTCAGAAAATCCTGGGGGTGGAGGGTGTGGGTACTCACTTCAGCAGCACATATGCTAACATTGAAACAATACAAAGATCATGGCATCTGGTCCCATGACTTCATGGTAAATAGATGGGGGGAAAATGGAAACAGTGAGAGATTTTTAATTTTGGGGGCTCCAAAATCACTGCAGATGGTGACTGTAGCCATGAAATTAAAAGACACTCGCTCCTTGTAAGAAAAGCTATGACCAACGTAAACAGCATATTAAAAGCCAAAGACGTTACTTTGCCGACAAAGGTGCATCTAGTCAAAGCTATGGTTTTTCCAGTGGTCATGTATGTATGTGAGAGTTGGGCCAAAAGAAAGCTGGGAGCTAAGGAATTGATGCTTTTGAACTGTGGTGTTGGAGAAGACTCTTGAGAATACCTTGGACTGCAAGGAGATCCAACCAGTCACTCTTAAAGGAAATCAGTCCTGAATATTCATTCAGGAAGGACTGATGCTGAAACTGAAACTGCAATACTTTGGCCACCTGATGCAAAGAACTGACTCACTGGAAAAGACCCTGATGCTGGGATAGATTGAGGGCAGGAGGAGAAGCAGATGACAGAAGATGAGATGATTGGATGGCATCACCGACGTGATGGACTTGAGTTTGAGTAAGCTCCAGGAGTTGGCAATGGAAGGGAAGCCTGGCGTGCTGCAGTCTGTGGGGTTGCAAAGAGGTGCACCTGACTGAGCGACTGAACTGAACTGGGGGGCGTGGGGAGAGTCAGGGCAGAGCCTGATTCAGCCCCTTTCAGGACTGCTAACAGCCGGAGAAGACTCTTGAGAGTCCCTTGGACTGCAAGGAGATCCAACCAGTCCATTCTAAAGGAGATCAGTCCTGGGTGTTCATTGGAAGGAATGATGCTAAAGCTGAAACTCCAATACTTTGGCCACCTCATGCAAAGAGTTGACTCAGTGGAAAAGACTCTGATGCTGGGAGGGATTGGGGACAGGAGGAGAAGGGGACGACTGCCCAGAGCCGGCGTGAGGAGCTCTGCCCGTGGCAAAGGTCATGAGGAAGGAGGCTCGACATATGCAAAGGCGGGATCGAGCCTCAGGAGTCCCCCTGGAAATTTTTGAACATCTACCTCCAAAACCAGAGTCTGCCTACTTTCTGCTTTGTGCTCTCACCTACACCTCTGACTTTACGGGGGGGCTGTCCCCCACTACCTCTCTCTGAAAAAAGAGTTAACTTACAGCTCCAGTTAATAATTTCTGGGTGTGATAGTGTTTCAACCTACAAACTCCTTTGGAAGTCCTCTAGCCTGCCTGAATAGGTTTTTCTGGCCACATGTGATTGTTCAGAGCCTCCCAACTGTGAGAGGCATGAGATGTTCTAAACTGTCTAAATACAGATTCTTTTGAGCAGTTAAAAGATTGATTAAAAATTGTATTGGTGAAGGGTTTTTCACTTGTTGGGCCAATGTTTGCTGCTAAGTCTCCATATCCCTTATCTACTGTGTCCGTGGCAGTGTATTGATTAATATAATTGGTGTAAGTAGTAGCTTTAATGTTTGTAACCTTCGACCCTTGAGTTAATTCTTTTTCTTGTTATAGCCCACCACAGACGACAGAGGATGAGATGGCTGGATGGCATCACCGACTTGATGGACGTGAGTTTGAGTAAACTCTGGGAGTTGGTGATGGACAGGGAGGCCTGGCGTGCTGTGATTCATGGGGTCGCAAAGAGTTGGATACGACTGAGCGACTGAACTAACTAACAGCCCTCCAGGCAGCAGCTCCTCCAGGCAGCTCTGTACCAGAGGAGTCTGGCCTTTTGTTTAAGTCGAAATCTGCTCCCCTATTGAGTCCTCCCCCTGGCCCTCCATTAATTCCTCAGGCACATTGCTTTAACCGCTCTGGCCTCCCACAAAAGACCAGGCAGGGGTGTGATGTCTCCTGCCAGCTGAGGGTGTACCTCCTGCATCCCCGACCTGAGAAGCCTTACTGACTGAGCTCTGCAGGAGGCCAGTGTTGACCAGGGAGAAATCAGGAGCCCGAAGACTGAGAACCAAGGGCCCTGGGGGGCATGGAAAGGGCCCAGAAGAAACCCAGACAAAACGGAGACAGCCAGGAGGTAGGCAAGCAATTAAAGGAGGGGGCTGAGTTTTCAATTAACAGGCACCTCCGCTAGCAGTAGATAATTAACAGATTAGCAAGGCTGTTAGCGAGGCTGCTGCCAGGGAGGAGGAGTGGGCAGGTGCCTGGGCCTGGCGGGGGAGGGGGGCTGGAGGTGGGGCTCCAGGTTTCTCTCGAATGAAAAGGTGACTTAAGCTTCAGGAGCCCGAGGGCAGCTGGAGGGTGGGAGGGCAGAACCAGGAGGGCAGAACCGGAAGGGCAGGGGAGGGGCCATCCAACTGTCCCCCGGCCTGCAAGGGCCCTAGGTTTGCAGAAATGTCTGCCTGGGGACGGGCTAAGGAGCGGGTGGATGAGAATGTCTGGGGGTCACGATGTTGACACCCCCTTGAATTTGCACGTGGCCATGCGGCTCACAACAAGCTTGCACAGTCATCCAGGGCTTCATGATGTAGGGGTGAGAGCACAGACTGACATTAGACTCTCCTGGGTTCATCTTGCTCCCGCTTCCTAACTGGGGTGGGCTATCCGACATCCCAGCTGCTCTCCCGGACTCCTCAGCTCCTTTCTAGTTAGACAGTGTCGCACCAAAGCATCGAAGAGCCGGTGTGTGGGCCCTCTGGCCACGTCTTCCCTTGCTGGAGAGTTTGAGAAGGACTCTTCTCCAGAGGAGGCTTCCCCTGTGGCTCAGTGGTAAAGAATCTGCCTGCCAAGCAGGAGACACAAGTTCAGTCCCTGGGTTGGGAAGATCCCCTAGAGAAGGGAATGGCAACCTACTCCAGTACTCTTGCCTGGGGAACCCCCTGGACAGAGGAGCCTGGCAGGCTACAGTCCATAGGGTCCCAAAAGAGTCGGATACAACTTAGCGTCTAAGCACACATGCACGGGCTGCTCCGGAGAACAGAGCCTTTATCAGCCTGAATCCCTAAGTGGCCTGCATGGAGCAGATCCCTTGCCAGCCTCCAGGATACATCTAGTGGGAATGAGAAGCATTCTGTTACAGTATGAGATTTTACAGCTGTTTGTTACAGCAGCATAACCAAGCCTATCCTGGCTATTACACAGGGTGACCCTTACCTCCATGAGCCTCTGTTTCCTAATCCATAAAGTGAGTAAGAATGATGCTCACCATGAATGATTGTTGGGAAGTTAAGTGAGATGATATACAAGTTGGCTGAAGGATCTTCTCCATTCCTGGGTCCCTGCTGCTGCCATTTAGTCGCTAAGTCATGTCTGACTCATCTGCAACCCTATGGACTGTAGCCTGCCAGCCTCCTCTGTCCATGGGGTTCCCCAGGCAAGAATACTGGAGCAGGTTGCCATTTCCTTTTCCAGGGGATCTTCCCAACCCAGGGATCGAACCTATGTCTCCCACTTGGCAGGTGGATTTTTACCACTGAGCCGCTAGGGAAGGCCCCACACCTCCTCTGAAAAAGAGGAACATTGCCATGCACCAAGGTCAAAGGCCAGGGGCATTTGCTTGGCCCTTGCTAATGGTTGGAACTTTTCTAGTGCTGAGCAAAGAGTTTAAAGGTTGAGCCCCAGGGTGATGGGCAAGGTCCATGGGATGCAGGAGGCCTGGGGGGACCCTACCAGGGGGGATCCAAGCCAGCTCCCTCCCTCTCGGCCTTCTCCAGCTCTCTTTTTTCGACAGTGTGGGGAGAGACGCTGAGGGCTGCTGCCCTTGTCCATACCTTGGGAGGGTGGCTGGACCAGCAAGTGCTCCTGCCTGAGAGTCTAGGACCCAGACAGGCTTCCCTTGGTTCTTGAAGTCCTCAAGCCACACGTGACGCTAGTGGCCTGTCAGCAGCACAGGCTTTCCCTTTGACCCCTCTCCCACGACATCCACAGCTTCACTTCCCCTCCCAGCCATCCCCTTACTCTGCCTCTGCTCCAGCACCCCTTCAGCCTGTTTCTGAACCGGCTCCACTGTCCTCCATAGAAGAGGAGCAGGCTTGCAGTCATAGAAGCGGCTGGCTGTTCACTCCGTTTATTGGCCTGTTCGCACTGTTCCTTTTTGATCTACAAGATCAAACCCATTTTTTTCCCCCAATTGATCTCATTCCTCCTGGGGTTTCTGATGCTTTGTGTCCAAAACCTGAGTAACCATTTCTTCCAAATATGAAGGCTTCTCGCCCTCTCTCTGTAGTTGGCTCCATGCTCTGAGTTCATTAGATTTTTTTAAAGGCAGCTTTCCAGGCACAGGCCCTTTTAAAGTTTCCTTCCTAACCTGTGTGTGTTCCCTTGGAACTCCTCCCCCTGCCCTTAACCCAGGGAACTGTCATCCGCCCCAACAAGCAGTCACAGTCCCTCTTCTCTAGGGACTTCCTGCTCACATGACTGAGCCTACAGCTCTGGACTCTGAGATGCATAAACATAATCAGGGGGACTTTGTGTTCATGAAACATCCCCCATCAGGACAGAACTCGCCTCTCAGTTGTCTTTCTCACAGCCATAGATCAGCAGGGGCTGGCAGTTTCCCTCTTGTCTCTCTAACAAATGAATCCCTGTGATTTGAGAGAATAGCATTGAAACATGTAGATTATCATATGTGAAATGAACTGCCAGTCCAGGTTCGGTGCATGAGACAGGGTGCTCAGGGCTGGTGCACTGGGATGACCCTGAGGGATGGGATGGGGAAGGAGGTGGGAGGGGGGTTCAGGATGGGGACACATGTACACCCATGGCTTATTCACGACAATGTATGGCAAATCCACTACAGTATTGTAAAGTAATTAGCCTCCAATTAAAATAAATTAATTAATTTAAAAAAATGAATCCCTGTTCTGGTTAATGCCCACCACTGCCAGCCTAACAACCAGAGGAAATCCACCAGGCCTGCGTTGTCCACCACAGTAGCCACTGACCTGTGGCTTAGGGCACTTGAAATGTGGCCCCCTTCCTCTGTGTCAGGCAGGGGAGACTGCTGAGGCTAAAGTATGAGCTGAGCACCAGGGCCGGAGGGTGACAAGGAGCAGTGCTGGCCTGAGTTCCAGGTCTCCTGACCCCAAACCTGGTGGCTCCGTGGCTAGCTGTCTGCCTACCAGCCACTCTCCCCTTCCTCTCCCTCAAAGCAGAGGACATCTGCACAACTCAGGAAGCCTGATGACAGGCGTCTCCTCTTAGCGGGGTTTCCAGGATGGCTGCTGCTTTCCTGTCAGACCCAGTGGCTCTTCAACTTTGTCCTTCACCCACCACTTAACCTTCTATATACACATATATATTTACTGTTGTTCAGTTGCCGAATTGTGTCCAACTCTTTGCAACCCCATGGACTGCAACACACCAGGCTTCGCCATCCATCACCATCTCCTGGAGTTTGCGGTGACCACCTGTGGCTTCCTGGCCTCTGGATTTCTTATTACTGCAGGAGAGAGCTCCCGAGCCCTCTTTGCTTCAGACACTGCCGTCAGGTTTCTGTTTTTCTTATGTGCAATTTGAACTGATGCCCACCCTTGTCCTCTGGGAATTTGGGTGGTGGGTGGAGATTCCCAGTAGGAAAGGATAGGGCTCAGGGACTCTCCAATCACATGGTTTTGTCCTCTCAAGTTCACAGGTGCAGATGGAGAGTTAAGGGGAACCTGGTTTTACTCAGTGCCCTGGTGAGTGAGCTCTAGGATGATCCCCTCATCACAGAACATGAGAGCCCAAAGGAGGGTGGCCACCCTCAGAACCATCCGCTTCACTTTACTGATGAAGAAACTGAGCTCCATGTCAGTTCAGATATGCCTGGTTATAAGTAATTAAAGCTCAAGTAATGCAGGCTTAACTAAACAGGAGTCTATTTTACTCACATAACAAATTGATGTGGTTGCAGGACTGTCCCACAGCCCCCAAAAGTCGAAGCATGAGGATGGCAAGTCTGAGATTTTCTTAGTATTTCCCTCATGGCTGCAAGATGGCTGCCAAAGCACCAACCATCACATTCTCATTTAATGGCAAACAAAACTGGAAAGAAGGGAGGATAGATGAGAGAAAAATGAAGGAGGCTTTTCTTACAGAAAAAAATCTCCCAGAAAGACTCTAGCAGAGTCCTCATTCTTTCTCTTTGCCTGGGAGTTGGTCATGTGGTTACTCCAGGCAAGTAGTTAACAAAGTGCAGAAACTGTGAAAATGAGTGTTAGTCGCTCAGTTGTGTTTTACTCTTTGTGACCCCATGGACTGTAGCCGACCCAGGCTCCTCTGTTTACAGAATTCTCTAGGTAAGAATACTGGACTGAGTTGCCATTCGCTTCTCCAGGAGATCTTCCTGACCCAGGGATCAAACCCAGGTCTCCTGCATTGCAGGCAGATTCTTTACCATCGGAGCCCCCAGGGAAGCCCCATAAGAGGCAAAGGTGCTCCACAACTGTTTTCACAGTCATGAGCCATCCCCTGGTTGGGCACTTTGCCACCAAGTAGTATCAGAGTAGTGTCGACAGGAGAGGATGCCTGTGGATGGAGGATCAATGGGAGACCTGATGTATCCAGGGTCACAGTGACTGGTGTAGAAAACAAGACTGGAATTCCAATCTCCTTTCTACTGCTCTCTGAGTGGGAAGAACCTCTGTGTCCTGGTGCAGCAGATGCTGCTGGGGCATTAGAGTTCTGTGCTACTGGGGGGAGTCCATGTAAGCCAGTTGTGGTTTTCCTGTGCCCTCTGCTGGAGACCGACCAAGAATAGGTGTGTAATGTAATTCTGGTCACTTAAGCTATAACAGAAAAGCTGCTTAGGGGATTCTGGGGAAGGTTCCCTCACTCTTAAAAAAGACATATCCAGAAAGAGGTGATCTCCTCTCCTGAATGCCATCCCCTGCTGGATGTGATGGCTGGAACTGAGGCAGCCACCTTGGGATCATGAGGGAAGCTGGTTTGAGGAGAGAGGCAGGAAGCATGAAAGGTGGGCTTGGGTCTCTGTTGCTGCCACTGCAGCACTGAGTTAAACAGCCCCAGGCTGTCCTACCTTGGGGCTTCTTTGCACAGAAGGCCCATCTCCCTTATTGTTTAAGCCCCTTTAAGGTGGGCCTTCTGTTCCTTGCAGGTGAAATCCTTCTAAAGAACCTACATGTTTCCTTCTGCTCTGTGTCCTGCCCTGGAGGAAGGTGCAGACTAGCACCAACCAGCCCCTCCGGGAAAAAGCAACGCTACCCGTTATGGGCCCACGTGGCTGGAGCTCAGCCTCTTGCATTTAGTTGCTCACCACAGCCAGAAAGAGGCTGAGAACTGCATTCAAAATCCCAGGCAGTGGGGAGGAGTGGTTTTGAAAGGGATGTTGTGGGGGCTGCATAAAAGAAGGCCGTTCCTGCCCCTCAGAACCCCCATGCTGCCCCCCACCATGCCCTGCCCAACCCAGTGTGGCCCCCAGTGACCCTGGAGACAATGCCATCAGCCACCCTCCCAGCTGCTCGTAGGCTAGGTGGGGTAGAAGGGCTGTTGGTTAAGTGCTGAAGAATTCCCAGAGTTTGGGGCTGGCCCAGAATGGGTTTTTGTAGCTAGAGTGTGACCATTCTGTCCTTGCAGCTTGCCTGGTGCAGAATGAATACAGGCCAGTTAAGTATTTTTCAGGTGACTGATTATAAAGATTTGCTTCCATGTGGACTCTCTCTTGCAATGATCCAGGACCCCATGAGGGCCACTTGTGTTGAAGTACTGAACAGGCTACCTTCTTTGGTAGAAAGAAGGGCCTAGAGGAAGGTCTCTTTCCTTCTTCCCCTCACTGTGTTGGGTCATAGTTGCAGCACGCAGGACCTTTATTGTGTCACGTCGGACCTTCATTGCAGGATGCACGGACTCTCTAGTCGTGGCTCACCATCTTAGTTGCTCCGTAGCATATGGGATCTTATTTTCCCAGCCAAGGATTGAACCTGCATCCCCTGCACCGCAAGGCGGATTCTTTCTTTTTGGCTGCCCTGGGTCTTGGTGCGCGGGCTTTTCTCTAGTTTGGCAAGTGGGGGCTACTCTAGTTGTGGCGCACTGGCTTCTCATTGCTGTGGCTTCTCTTGTTGCAGAGCATGGGCTGTAGAGCACATGGGCTTTGGTAGTTATGGCTCCTGAGCTCTAGAGCACAGGCTCAACAGTTGTGGTGAAAGAGCTTAGCTGCTCCACGGCATGTGGGATCTTTCCAAATTAGGGATCGAACCCATGTCTCCTGCATTGACAGGCGGATTCTTTACCACCGACCCACCATGGAAGCCTGCAAGGTGGATTCTTAACCACTAGACCACCATGAAAGTCCCTAGAGGAAGGTATTTCTTTCATTTATTTATTTTTTTGGAAGGTTATTTCTTGAGGCACTTTCTTTCTTGGGGGAAATGCTAGCGGGCCTAAATGTCTCTGCTCCTCTAGGACATCCACCACCAGCTGCAAATTGCAGATATGATCAAACCTTCCCATGCCCAGAAACTCTGATGGTGCCCACTGCCCTGGAATGGCTGGGGAGTAGGGAACTTCATGGGGTTCTGAGAAAAGAAGAGAAGCGAAAAGCAAAGAGAAAAGGAAACATATAAACATCTGAATGCAGAGTTCCAAAGAATAGCAAGAAGAGATAAGAAAGCCTTCTTCAGCGATCAATGCAAAGAAATAGAGGAAAGCAACAGAATGGGAAAGACTAGGGATCTCTTCAAGAAAATCAGGGATACCAAAGGAACATTTCATGCAAAGATGGGCTCGATAAAGGACAGAAATGGTATGGACCTAACAGAAGCAGAAGATATTAAGAAGAGATGGCAAGAATACACAGAAGAACTGTACAAAAAAGATCTTCACGACCCAGATAATCACGATGGTGTGATCACTGACCTAGAGCCAGACATCCTGGAATGTGAAGTCAAGTGGGCCTTAGAAAGCATCACTACGAACAAAGCTAGTGGAGGTGATGGAATTCCAGTTGAGCTATTCCAAATCCTGAAAGATGATGCTGTGAAAGTGCTGCACTCAATATGCCAGCAAATTTGGAAAACTCAGCAGTGGCCACAGGACTGGAAAAGGTCAGTTTTCATTCCAATCCGAAAGAGAGGCAATGCCAAAGAATGCTCAGACTACCACACAATTGCACTCATCTCACATGCTAGTAAAGTAATGCTCAAAATTCTCCAAGCCAGGCTTCAGCAATATGTGAACCATGAACTTCCTGATGTTCAAGCTGGTTTTAGAAAAGGCAGAGGAACCAGAGATCAAATTGCCAACATCCGCTGGATCATGGAAAAGGCAAGAGAGTTCCAGAAAAACATCTATTTCTGCCTTATTGACTATGCCAAAGCCTTTGACTGTGTGCATCACAATAAACTGTGGAAAATTCTGAAAGAGATGGGAATACCAGACCACCTGATCTGCCTCTTGAGAAATTTGTATGCAGGTCAGGAAGCAACAGTTAGAACTGGACATGGAACAACAGACTGGTTCCAAATAGGAAAAGGAGTTCGTCAAGGCTGTATATTGTCACCCTGTTTATTTAACTTATATGCATACATCATGAGAAACGCTGGACTGGAAGAAACACAAGCTGGAATCAAGACTGCCGGGAGAAATATCAATAACCTCAGATATGCAGATGACACCACCCTTATGGCAGAAAGTGAAGAGGAACTAAAAAGCCTCTTGATGAAAGTGAAAGTGGAGAGTGAAAAAGTTGGCTTAAAGCTCAACATTCAGAAAATGAAGATCATGGCATCCGGTCCCATCACTTCATGGCAAATAGATGGGGAAAGAGTGGAAACAGTGTCAGACTTTATTTTTCTGGGCTCCAAAATCACTGCAGATGGTGACTGCAGCCATGAAATTAAAAGGCGCTTACCCCTTGGAAGGAAAGCTATGACCAACTTAGATAGCATATTCAAAAGCAGAGACATTACTTTGCCAACAAAGGTTCATCTAGTCAAGGCTATGGTTTTTCCTGTGGTCATGTATGGATGTGAGTTGGACTGTGAAGAAAGCTGAGTGCCGAAGAATTGATGCTTTTGAAGTGTGGTGTTGGAGAAGACTCTTGAGAGTCCCTTGGACTGCAAGGCGATCCAACCAGTCCATTTCGAAGGAGATCAGCCCTGGGATTTCTTTGGAAGGAATGATGCTAAAGCTGAAACTCCAGTACTTTGGCCACCGGATGCGAAGAGTTGACTCATTGGAAAAGACTCTGATGCTGGGAGGGATTGGGGGCAGGAGGAGAAGGGGACGACAGAGGATGAGATGGCTGGATGGCATCACCGACTCGATGGACATGAGTTTGGGTGAACTCCGGGAGTTGGTGATGGACAGGGAGGCCTGGCGTGCTGCGACTCATGGGGTCGCAAAGAGTCGGACACGACTGAGCGACTGATCTGATCTGATCTGAGGAACTTCACGTTTTGCTGGTCCAGCTTCATGATGCTGGGCTTTTTGCTTATGCCATTCCCCATGCCAGAATCCCCTTACTGATCCTAGACAGTTGTGGCCATCAGAATCATATGAATTGGTTCAGGCTTGGGCACGTGATTCCTTCTGGGCCCAAGAGCATCAGCTTTGGGGATTCTGTGGGAACCTATAGGAAAAGGACACCCACACCGCTGGGTTCGTTAGCTGGAGAATATACAGCTGGTACTGCCAGGGACCATCTTTGTCCCCCAAGGGGCTCAGCCCAAAAATGAAACCAACCCAGAGGGAAGCAGATTGGAAAGGCATTAGGGGACATCCTGATGACATGATTACAGCACCTGAATCCATCTATGCCTGCAAGTTACCTCTGAACTTCTCAGTCATTTGAGTCAAGAAATTCCCTTTGTTCAAAGAAAACAAACAAACAAGCAAACCCTGAAAATAAAAAAACAATTCGAGCAGGACTTTCAGGCATTCACATTGAAAGTCATTCACTGCAAATAGAAAGCCAGTGCTCCCAATCAGGCAGGTTTAACTTCTCCTTTATCACTCTCCATATGCTGCTCGCACAGCACTTACCCACTTGGGTAGCATTGGCTGTTTCTTTCTCTGCCTGCCCAACAGAACCATCCCCTTTGAAGGAGTGGACATTGCTGCTGCCTCAGCTGCCACTGGACCTCAGGGGCAGCTCATTATGCTCTCGAGTTGAATTCCTTGGCACAACTTCATCTTTCATCCCATAAAGCCCCTCTCTTGTTTTATTCATTCTCTTGTATCTATCGCTCTCTCATTCCCTTCCTCTGCACAGGCAGCATGCTAATGCACCTTTTCCCCCCTACTGTAACAGGTCAGATCAGATCAGGTCAGTCGCTCAGTTGTGTCCAACTCTTTGAACCCCATGAGTCGTAGCACGCCAGGCCTCCCTGTCCATCACCAACTCCTGGAGTTCACCCAAACTCATGTCCATCGAGTCGGTGATGCCATCCAGCCATCTCATCCTCTGTCATCCCCTTCTCCTCCTGCCCCCAATCCCTCCCAGCATCAGAGTCTTTTCCAATGAGTCAACTCTTCGCATCCGGTGGCCAAAGTACTGGAGTTTCAGCTTTAGCATCATTCCTTCCAAAGAACACCCAGGGCTGATCTCCTTCAGAATGGACTGGTTGGATCGCCTTGCAGTCCAAGGGACTCTCAAGAGTCTTCTCCAACACCACACTTCAAAAGCATCAATTCTTCGGCACTCAGCCTTCTTCACAGTCCAACTCTCACATCCATACATGACCACAGGAAAAACCATAGCCTTGACTAGATGAACCTTTGTTGGCAAAGTAATGTCTCTGCTTTTGAATATGCTATCTAGGTTGGTCATAACTTTCCTTCCAAGGGGTAAGCGCCTTTTAATTTCATGGCTGCAGTCACCATCTGCAGTGATTTTGGAGCCCAGAAAAATAAAGTCTGACACTGTTTCCACTCTTTCCCCATCTATTTGCCATGAAGTGATGGGACCGGATGCCATGATCTTCATTTTCTGAATGTTGAGCTTTAAGCCAACTTTTTCACTCTCCACTTTCACTTTCATCAAGAGGCTTTTTAGTTCCTCTTCACTTTCTGCCATAAGGGTGGTGTCATCTGCATATCTGAGGTTATTGATATTTCTCCCGGCAGTCTTGATTCCAGCTTGTGTTTCTTCCAGTCCAGCGTTTCTCATGATGTATGCATATAAGTTAAATAAACAGGGTGACAATATACAGCCTTGACGAACTCCTTTTCCTATTTGGAACCAGTCTGTTGTTCCATGTCCAGTTCTAACTGTTGCTTCCTGACCTGCATACAAATTTCTCAAGAGGCAGATCAGGTGGTCTGGTATTCCCATCTCTTTCAGAATTTTCCACAGTTTATTGTGATGCACACAGTCAAAGGCTTTGGCATAGTCAATAAGGCAGAAATAGATGTTTTTCTGGAACTCTCTTGCCTTTTCCATGATCCAGCGGATGTTGGCAATTTGATCTCTGGTTCCTCTGCCTTTTCTAAAACCAGCTTGAACATCAGGAAGTTCATGGTTCACATATTGCTGAAGCCTGGCTTGGAGAATTTTGAGCATTACTTTACTAGCATGTGAGATGAGTGCAATTGTGTGGTAGTCTGAGCATTCTTTGGCATTGCCTCTCTTTCGGATTGGAGTGAAAACTGACCTTTTCCAGTCCTGTGGCCACTGCTGAGTTTTCCAAATTTGCTGGCATATTGAGTGCAGCACTTTCACAGCATCATCTTTCAGGATTTGGAATAGCTCAACTGGAATTCCATCACCTCCACTAGCTTTGTTCGTAGTGATGCTTTCTAAGGCCCACTTGACTTCACATTCCAGGATGTCTGGCTCTAGGTCAGTGATCACACCATCGTGATTATCTGGGTCGTGAAGATCTTTTTTGTACAGTTCTTCTGTGTATTCTTGCCATCTCTTCTTAATATCTTCTGCTTCTGTTAGGTCCATACCATTTCTGTCCTTTATCGAGCCCATCTTTGCATGAAATGTTCCTTTGGTATCCCTGATTTTCTTGAAGAGATCCCTAGTCTTTCCCATTCTGTTGCTTTCCTCTATTTCTTTGCATTGATCGCTGAAGAAGGCTTTCTTATCTCTTCTTGCTATTCTTTGGAACTCTGCATTCAGATGTTTATATGTTTCCTTTTCTCTTTGCTTTTCGCTTCTCTTCTTTTCACAGCTATTTGTAAGGCCTCCCCAGACAGCCATTCTGCTTTTTTGCATTTCTTTTCCATGGGGATGGTCTTGATCCCTGTCTCCTGTACAATGTCACGAACCTCATTCCATAGTTCATCAGGCACTCTATCTATCAGATCTAGGCCCTTAAATCTATTTCTCACTTCCACTGTATAATCATAAGGGATTTGATTTAGGTCATACCTGAATGGTCTAGTGGTTTTCCCTACTTTCTTCAATTTCAGTCTAAATTTGGCAATAAAGAGTTCATGATCTGAGCCACAGTCAGCTCCCTGGTCTTGTTTTTGCTGACTGTATAGAGCTTCTCCATCTTTGGCTGCAAAGAATATAACCAATCTGATTTCGGTGTTGACCATCTGGTGATGTCCATGTATAGAGTCTTCTCTTGTGTTGTTGGAAGAGGGTGTTTGTTATGACCAGTGCATTTTCTTGGCAAAATTCTATTAGTCTTTGCCCTGCTTCATTCCGTATTCCAAAGCCAAATTTGCCTGTTACTCCAGCTGTTTCTTGACTTCCTACTTTTGCATTCCAGTCCCCTATAATGAAAAGGACATCTTTTTTGGGTGTTAGTTCTAAAAGGTCTTGTAGGTCTTCATAGAACCGTTCAACTTCAGCTTCTTCAGCATTACTGGTTGGGGCATAGACTTGGATTACTGTGATATTGAATGGTTTGCCTTGGAAACGAACAGAGATCATTCTGTCGTTTTTGAGATTGCATCCAAGTACTGCATTTCAGACTTTTTTGTTGACCATAATGGCTACTCCATTTCTTCTGAGGGATTCCTGCCCGCAGTAGTAGATATAATGGTCATCTGAGTTAAATTCACCCATTCCAGTCCATTTCAGTTCGCTGATTCCTAGAATGTCAACAACATTCACTCTTGGCATCTCTTGTTTGACCACTTCCAATTTGCCTTGATTCATGGATATGACATTCCAGGTTCCTATGCAGTATTGCTCTTGACAGCATCGGACCTTGCTTCTATCACCAGTCACATCCACAGCTGGGTATTCTTTTTGCTTTGGCTCCATCCCTTCATTCTTTCTGGAGTTATTTCTCCACTGATCTCCAGTAGCATATTGGGCACCTACGGACCTGGGGAGTTTCTCTTTCAGTATCCTATCATTCTGCCTTTTCATACTGTTCATGGGGTTCTCAAGGCAAGAATACTGAAGTGGTTTGTCATTCCCTTCTCTGGTGGTATATGTTCATGCAAAATGACTATTGTCTTTATGTGTTTTTAAATTTATGCCAATGGCAGTGTTTTGATTCTCATGTTGCTTCTTACTGTACAAACTCAGCATTGTTTTAAGGCCCATCCATGTTGCTCTTTGTGCATCTACTCTCTTCTAGCTGCCGCAGTTCTCCATGCTATGAATCAGTCTCATTTTTCTTTCCATTCTCCCTGAGGTGGACACCTAATTTGCCTCCAACAACCCTTGCCTGCCCACTCCCAATCCCTGCCAAAGAACTCTGCAGTGAACATCATGACATGCATGTGTTCTGGATCCGTGTCCATTTCTTTTGCATCTATACCTGGAAATGAAATTGCATGTTGTAGGGGAGATGTACTGGGCTTCCCTGGTAGCTCAGCTTGTAAAGAATCCGCCTGCAATGCAGGAGACCCCGGTTTGACTCCTGGGTTGGAAAGATCCCCTGGAGAAGGGATAGGCTACTTACTCCAGTATTCTTGGGCTTCCCTGGTGGCTCAGATGGTAAATAATCTGCCTGCAATGCAGGTGACCTCGGTTCGATTCCTGGGTTGGGAAGATTCCCTGTAGGAGGGCATGACAACCCACTCCAGTACTCTTGCTGGAGAATCCCTGTGGACAGAGGAGCCAAATGGGCTACAGTCCATGGTGTTGCAAAGAGTTGAACACGACAGAGCGACTAAGCACAGCACAGGGGAGATGTGCTATTAACCAAAATACTTCCACAGTAGCTTCTCTCTCCTACCGTGATGAATAGCCATCCCCACATGCCCACCCGACACCACCAGTAGACTTTATCCAGCTGTGTTTGACCTGGTGTTACAGATTGCATCAGTTCTCTGCTGCCATGTAACATGTTACCACAAACTTAGTGGTTTAAAATAACATACATTTTTAATCTTGCATTTTCTGTGGTCCATGACTTTGCTGGGTCTTCTGCTCGAGCTGCAATCAAGATAATAACCAGGCTATGTTCTCATCAGAGGCTTAACTAGAGAAAGACCTGCTTCCAGGCTGCCTCAGGTAGTGAGCAGAAACCATCAACTTGTGGTCACAGAAATCAAGGAAACTTGCTTCTTCAAGGTCAGCAGGAGAGAGAGTCTTTGATCTTTATTTCCCTCTTAAAAGAGCTTACCAGACTAGGTTCTATCCACCTAGGATAATCTCCCTGTTGATGAACTGAAAATCAACTTATTAGGCACTTTAATTACATCAGCAAATTCCCTTCACTCTTTTCTTCCAGAGTAACCTAATCAGGGGTTGACAGTCCAACACCTTCTTTGCTATATTCTCTTAGTTAGAAGCAAGTTATGGGCCCTGACCATGCTCGAGGGAAGAGGCTCATAAACGGGCTTGGCCACTGGGGCTCATCTTAGAATTCTGCCTGCCACACAGGTATGCTGTGAGATATATATTTTAAAAAAATATTTATTTGGCTGCATCAGCTCTTAGTCGAGGCCTGCAGGATCTTTTTTTTATACAGAGATACTCTTATTTTTAAAATTTAACTAAGTAACTTATGGTTGCACTGGGTCTTTGTTGCTGCATGCAGGCTTTCCCAAGCTGTTGTGAGCGGGGGCTACTCCTTGTTGTGGTCCACGGGCTTCTTGTTTCGGTGGCTTCTCTTGTTGCGGAGCACAGGGTGTGCGGGCTTCAGTAGTTGTGGTGCTTGGGCTTGTCAGTTGTGGTGCACGGGCTTAGTTGCTCCTTGGCATACGGGATCTTAGTTCCTGGATCAGGGATCAAACCCGTGTCCCCTGCATTAGTAGGCAAATTCTTAACCACTGGGCCATCAAGGAAGAACCTTCTCTCATGGCTGAGATGATAAAGAATCTGCCTGCAATGCAGGAGGCCCAGGTTTGATCCCTATGTCAGGAAGATTCCCTGGAGAAGGGTATGGCAACCCACTCCAGTATTCTTACCTGGAAAATCCCATAGACAGGGGAGCCCCGTGGGCTATACAGTCCAGGGATCAAAAAGAGTAGGACTCCACTTAGAGACTAAAACAACAACAAATCCTTGTCCATTTATTTTTCTTGTTAATTTGCAGGAGTTCCTTGAATATTGAGCCTCCTCCAACAGGAAAAATTAATGGACAAAGGATTTGTTGTTCTTTTAGACTTAGCACATGTCTTCTCTCATTGTGTAACATATCATTTGGAACAGATATTTTTAATTGTGACACAATATATTCCTCTCTTTATTTTTCTTTATGGACTGTGCTTTGAAGTTTTGTCTAATAAATCCTTTCTTCCCTCTGGGTCTCAAAGATGTTCCATTCATGTATTTTTTATCAATGCTATAATTTGTCTGTTCACATTGATTCTTTAATCCACCATCTTTTACGGGATAACATCATTTTTCTCTATAACGTGAGTCAGCGTTTTCCCAATAAGAACAATTCTTTCTCCACTTGGTTGAGGTGCACCTCTTATCACATACAAAGCTCCCCAATAACCGGGGATCCAACTCTGAGCTCTCCATCGTGTTCCAGTGAGTTGTCCATTCTTTCACTGAAACCATATTGGTTTTTCATTTGTTTTTAAAACAATGTCACTGTCATACGTCTGAATATCTGTGTAAGACAGTTTCCTGCCCACCCCGTTTCACTTAGACATCTAGAGACCTTTAATCTCTCCTCACAGATTTCAGAGCAAGTTTACACAGCTGGAATTTTCATTGCGATTATAGTGGAGTTAGAAATTAATTTAGGGAGAACTGACACAGTCGTATATTGGGCCACCCCTCCCAAGAGCATGAGCTGACTACTTGAGGGGGTGTCTTCACTCTGACTTTGTGCTCATCCAGCAATGAGCAGGCATTCAGTCCTTTGCAAAGTAAATGCTAGGGAGGAAATCCAAGGGGAGATGAGGAGTGGGCCTGGAATGTTCCTCAGCACCATGCCCTCCAGTGCTCGCCAAGTCTGACAACAGAGAGGACACGCCTGGTGACCCCACAGAGAGGCCGAGAGCCCTCCTGCCCAGACGAGTGCCGGCCTAAGTCCTCTTCTCCAGATGACGTGCAGCAGGGAAGCCCGTCTAATTCAGGGGACACTGGCCCCCAACCATAGGGAGGCTCTTCATCCCTCTGGGTCCAGAGGCTCAGTTACATGCATCAGGATGTTCTGGGCGATGCTATCTGGCCTGAGCCTGGGGTGGGGCTCCTGAAGTCCAGTTCAGGTTGGGTGGGGCCAAGAAGACCCAAGGAGTTTCTCTGTTTCTCCCAAGGTCCCAGTCAGCCAGTCAGTCTGCACAGCAGCTGGCCCACAGGTCTCATGGCATGGGAGTTCCACATCTTTTGTGCACTGCTTGATGAGTACACTGAATTCTCGGTATCCCAGCTAAAATCCAGGCCTGAGAAGTATGCTTCTTTTAAAATGTCCAAATTGCAGCAAACAACATGAGCAAAAAACACTTCTTCCAAAGAAGCAAAATGACTGAGGAGAGACACTCTGCTGGATGACAGACCTGGTCTCTACCATCATAATCCATGCAATTTTTGGGTGTGAAGTATCTGTTCTGGGCTACTTCTGAGCATTAAATCTTCCTAAGAAGGAATGGTGGGGGCCTACTGACAACTGTGAAATTCAACTGCATAGACAGATGGTGTTCCCAGAACAAAGGGATGTTAGGGTTGAGACAGGAGTTGGATATTTACCAAACAACCACACCAATAAGCATACCAGTCACAGAGCTAGCTGACACCCAGGCACCCGATGACTGCGGTATATTCCTAATTGTGGTCTAGCATTCTAACCAACAAAGGAAAGGACACCGAGGAGGCCTGACTTGTTTTTCATGATCCAAAACTGGCTTCTGGGGATTTCTTTTCCAAGTGTCCCTAATCTGGGATTTTGCTAAAGCCTTCACGTCGATTTGGCAGCATGTGTACCCTGGGAAGGGCTTCCCAGGTGGCCCAGTAATAACTTGCCTGTCAATGCTGGAGCAGCAGGAAATGCAGGTTCGATCCCTGTGTTGGGAAGATCCCCTGGAGTAGGAAAAGGCAATCAGCTCCAGTATTCTTGCTGGGATAATCCCATGGACAGAGGACCCTCAGTCCATGGGCTCTCAAAGAGTTGCACACGACTCACCACGCACTCACAAACCCTGGGAACCGCTTTCATTAGAACTTGGCAGCCCATGCATCCCCATTCTTCAAGTACCCTGGGTCTCACGGACATCTCACGCACCCATGGAGCTCGCCTGGGAAAGTGAGCAGCACATGACCAGTACTTATTTAACTTACATGCAGAGTACATCATGAGAAATGCTGGGCTGGTAGAAGCACAAGCTGGAATCAAGATTGCCGGGAGAAATACCATTAACCTCAGATATGCAGATGACACCACCCTTATGGCAGAAAGTGAAGAGGAACTAAAAAGCCTCTTGATGAAAGTGAAAGAGGAGAGTGAAAAAGTTGGCTTAAAGCTCAACATTCAGAAAACGAAGATCATGGCATCCGGTCCCATCACTTCATGGGAAATTGATGGGGAAACAGTGGAAACAGCGTCAGATTTATTTTTCTGGGCTCCAAAATCACTGCAGATGGTGACTGCAGCCATGAAATTAAAAGACGCTTACTCCTTGGAAGGAAAGTTATGACCAACCTAGATAGCATATTCAAAAGCAGAGACATTACTTTGCCAACAAAGGTCCGTCTACTCAAGGCTATGGTGTTTCCAGTGGTCATGTATGGATGTGAGAGTTGGACTGTGAAGAAAGCTGAGTACCGAAGAATTGATGCTTTTGAACTGTGGTGTTGAAGACTCTTGAGAGTCCCTTGGACTGCAAGGAGATCCAACCAGTCCATTCTAAAGGAGATCAGCCCTGGGTGTTCTTTGGAAGGAACGATGCTAAAGCTGAAACTCCAGTACTTTGGCCACCTGATGCGAAGAGTTGACTCATTGGAAAAGACTCTGATGCTGGGAGGGATTGGGGGCAGGAGGAGAAGGGGACGACAGAGGATGAGATGGCTGGATGGCATCACTGACTCGATGGCCGTGAGTCTGAGTAAACTCCGGGAGTTGGTGATGGACAGGGAGGCCTGGCGTGCTGCGATTCATGGGGTCGCAAAGAGTCGGACACGACTGAGCGACTGAACTGAACTGAACTGAACACTCCACGGCCAGACAACCCCACACCCTAAACCACACAAGCAGCCCCGCCCACCCATATTCAGGGCCGCGAGGCCACGCAGCGTGCGTCGCGGCAGGGCGCCAGGGGCGGGGATTCGGCCCCTGCGCGCTTTCCAATTGGCTCTCAGAGGTGCCTTTCAGACGGCGCGCAGAGGCTGTCGGCGTGCACTTCCGGCTGCTACTTTGGCGGGAGTTGGTGCCGGGTGTGAGGTAGGATTCGAGGGAGTTGCTCCCGGGCTGGGCTGGGTCGGGCCAGGCTCAGGACCGCTCAGGGGCCTTCCCGCTTTGGGTGCCAACCCGGAAGGCCTTTCTGGGGATTGGTGAGGGTTGGACAGGGGGCCGGCCCTGTGCGCCCACTGTGGGGTACGTGGTCTAAAGGGCAGCCCCTCAGAGAGCCTAGCTAAGTGTGGTCCTCCGCTTCTCGTCACCCTGGACGCAGAACCAGTGTGGCAGGACCCCTTCCTTCCGTCTAAGGGCAGCTCGGGGGACGCTCGCTGTGGGTCTGTGAGGGGCTGAGTTGAGTCCCTTCTCCTCCAACTCCAGGTGCGGGATGCAGGGTGAAGAGGTCATGTTCAGCATGTTCTTTGTAGGGAACAGGCATACCAGGCAGGGGAACGGGTTTGGATGAGATCTTTTGATCAGGGACGCAAACTCAGATGCGCACAGGGGCCGGGCGTCAGGTGTGCCTGAGGTGGTGGGGGACGGGAGGGCGCGTGCGGCCGAGCGAGGGGCATGGGGACAGTGGCGCTGGGCTCTGGCCAGCCGAGGCCCTGTGGGGTGCGTGCCAGAGACGCCAGGTCGCTGGTTTGTGTTTGTTTTTTTTTTTAACAACAGCCGCTGGAGACGCGGGTTTTGTTTTGTTTTCTTTTCTTTCTTTCTTTGTTTTGTTGTTGTTGTTTTAAAGTAACAAGCTCTCTGGCTTTTAAAAAGTGTTTATTTATTTTTAATTGATTTATGATTGACAAGCTCTCTAGTTTTAAATGTTGAGGTTAATCCGCCAAGTTGTAGAAGACTGCAGGGCCAAAGAAAGTACATCTGTGAACTGCATTTGGCCCTCTAGTGGCCAGTTTGCCGCCTCTGCTGTTGGGGTCCTGCGGGGAGGGGTGTCCAGGTGGGGAGTTGCAGACTGACAGAGAAGTCCCCATTTGGGGGGCTGGGGTGCTAGAAAGATCTATCCCCAAACTGAGCCCTGGATTGTGTGAGCTGAGTAGCTGACTTGGTTGGTGACTGGGAGTTATCCCTTGCCTTGCCTTAACATATCCTTCCCTTCCTCTGTCCCTGTAGCATTAGCCCAGATCTAGGGGGTTTAGGTTGGAGAGTGGGGGTGTTCTGAAGCTGGGGAGAAGACACCCTCCTTGCCAAGCAGGCAGGACTCCACAGACTGGAGCCTGGTCTTGGGGACTTCCTGTGCCAAGTGTTAGTGAATTGGGCTGGGAGAACATTTTCAAAGGAGGAGGTACGTTCCAGATGAGTCTAGCAGAGCTGTTCACTGGGGAATTGTGATCCTGGTACCACTTGGTCTTGTGGTTCTAAACTGCTAACTGAGGAGAAGAGGAGAGATGCAGAGGAATTCTGGGAGACGAAGTTACAGTCAGTTAACTAGCATCTCCTGGGTCCCCCCTCTGGGCAGGGCAGAAGGCTGGGCATACGAAGATGAGTGCATTGTAGCTCTTGCCTTCAGGATACTTTCAGATGATATGGGCTAACTCTGGAGGAGGCTTCTTTCCTGGCAGGCTTGGGCTGGGGGAACCAAGGAAGGGAGGAAAAACCTGGAAGGTGATGCAGAAGCATCATGGACTTAGAGCCGTGGACTTAGAATTTGGGGAGGTGATGGGAAGGGAGAATGCATTCCCAGGTAGGAGTAGGAACTGTGTAGTGAGGGTAGAGATGGTAGCAATAATTGGATCAGCCTATCCATCAGGGACATGGAGAGAGATCAGGGGAGAAGGGTTTTTAGGGCCCCGTTTCTGGACTAGGAGGGGTTTGGTGCTGTCTTATGGAAGATGGATGTTATACTGTGGTAGAAAGGAGGAGGCCGAGGCAATACCAAGTGGGATCTTCCATAGAGAGTGCTGTGTGAGAGGATACCAGTTGTGGAAAAGTGTCTTATCCCCAACCAGAAGACCATTCCTTGGGGACAGGTCTGTGTGGCATTTCTTTGAGTTCTGACCCAGAGAACGATCACCCATCCAGTACCCTCAGCCCTCATTCTTGTAATGATTGAGGGGAAAGGGGCTGTCTTCTGGTGCTGAGCAGGCCCTGGTGGCCTCGGGACAGTGGTCCTGTTCCTATTTGGCAGCCTAATGCCTCCTTCCTGCCAGTCCAGGCTTGTTCCTTCCTAGTGCACAGAAAGTGTCAGAGTCACTAATACAGCCCCATCTGTGCTGTGAGAAGGCAGAGTGGATATCGACGATGAGACAACCCATTTTCTGAGTGCTAGCCTGAGGTAGCCCTGATCTGGACACTGTGAGATCTTTTGAGGATAGTTGGCTCCTTGGTGGGATCGGTTGGGTATTGAGGGGAAAGGCTTTGATCTGAGCCAGCCCCCAGATTCCAGCCCTGGATCAAATGACTGCTGGCTTGCATGTTGTCTGTCTGTTTTGGGGTGGGGGCGTGGGGGTCACTCCAGTAACCTCTGGTTGTGGCCCAGATTCCAGTACCTCCTCCATCCTGTTTCCTCTTCCCAGGTCAGGTTCTTCTGGAGAGAGAGGAGGGGCGCAGAGGTGGCTGGTTCCCAGATGCTGTAGACCCCCATGAACACCATGGCGGAAGCCAGACTCCAAACCCAGAAGAAAAGCAGCCAGGATGGTCAGGAGGTAGCATTCCCATTCCCAGAACACCCTCTACCCTCCTGCCTCCCGTCCTGTGCCCCTCACTCCTGGAGCCCACCTCCCTCTGTCAAGGACTTTTGAGTCCCCTCATCTCTCCCTGTGGCCCTTTTCCAGACCAGCCTGTGGTCCTCAGGCTTTGGGATGAAGCTGGAGGCTGTCACCCCATTCTTGGGGAAATACCGCCCCTTTGTGGGTCGCTGCTGCCAGACCTGTACCCCTAAGAGCTGGGTGAGTGACGGTCAAGCCAGGCCCTACCTTGGGAAGCTTGGTTCTGGGAGCCACAGCTGCCGCAGCCCCGGGAAGCAGTTTCCTTCATGTCTTCAAGCCCAGCCCTTCCCTAGCCTGTTGTCTCAGGGGAGTGGGTGCACTAGTGCTTGTTGGTTGGTGGTTTGGGCCTGCTCCTGGCTTCTGGCTCCCAGGCCTGGGAGAGTTGGGTGGGGAGGTACAGAGGGATCTGAGAGGCCAGAGGGCTGGGGTCTGAGCATGCCTGCACTCAGAGTGGAGGGCCTGGAGACACTGTCCACTCAGAGTCAGCGAGCACTCGGCACATGCCTGAGGCCTTTGTAGGTCCGTGCTGGGGCTGGTGGGACTCAGGGTTCTTGTGGAGATCCAGGCTACATGTTCCCTGCTGTTGGTGAGAGAACTTCTCAGAGATGATATGCTACTCTCCAAGAGGGTAATTCTGTAGAGGATGCAGCCCTTTCCTTTTGACCATGGAGCCCTCTCTCCTAAGTGAACTTCAGGATCTGAGGTCAGACATCTTTTGGGAACTGCAGTGCTATAATCCATCTCTCGGTAGACTGTAGAGCCCATCAGGGAAGGACTGCAGAAGACAGAGCAGGAGCTTTCCTTTGCCGGTTTGCAAAGGCCGCCCCCAAGCACATGCTCTCTACCCCTTTCCGGCAGGAGTCCCTCTTCCACAGAAGCATAATGGACCTCGGCTTCTGCAATGTGATCCTGGTGAAGGAGGAGAACACCAGGTAGTCAGAGCTGGGGGTGGTGCCGGGTGGTGCGCAGGGCCCTTGGGTACAGGGCTGCTGGGGCCCTGCTTTGTGTTATCATTTTCTTCTTTTGATGGGACAAGAATGGACTGTGCCCTCTGCTCCAGACCCACAGGTGGGGACAGGCAGGCTTGGAGTTTCCCTCAGCTCCTTTTGTGAGCTTTCAAGCCCCGAACCTGTACCCTGTTCCCTGGGGAGAGGGGATAGGAATGGGCCACAGGTGGGCAGGTGCTTCCTCTTCCTGCTCCATAAGCCAAGCTCAGGTGTTCCCAGTCCACGGGACTAGGATGTGATCCCTTCCTAATGGAATACCCTCTGTGGGCCCTAGTTGGGGTGGGGGCCTCTGAGACATCTACCCCCTGTTCTGGGGGCTGTGCCCAGGTTTCGGGGCTGGCTGGTTCGGAGGCTCTGCTATTTCTTGTGGTCACTGGAGCAGCACATACCACCCTGCCAGGATGCCTCACAGAAGATCATGGAAAGCACTGGGTGAGGAGGCAGGGACTGGGATCTGGTTGGTATTTCTGGGATCCTTAAAGGGATGATAAAGGCTCTAGGCGGGGCTGGTTGAAAGGACTGGTTTCAAGAGTGTTAGCTTGGTCAGGGACCCTTTTTTAAAGATGGAGGGTGAAGGCTGGAGGCTGTGCCCTGGGGACTACGGGGCTGAGGGAAGTGACCTTAGGTCTGCTTCAGCCCTATACTGCAACCACCACCTCCCCTGCCCTCCACCACAGGGTGCAGAATGTCATCTCAGGGAGGGCCCCGGGAGGGGCTGGGGAAGGCCAGGTGCCCAGCCACGTGAGGAAAGAGGTACAGCGCATCTTGGGCCACATCCAGGCCCCGCCCCGCCCCTTCCTGCTCAGGTAACTCTGCTGAAGGGCGCCCTGAGCTGGGGCCTCTGCCCTTAGGGAGAGAGCATTGGCTGGGCTTGGGGAAAGACTAGACTCCCCTCCTGGGGGAGCTGAGTGGTGTATTTACCAGACAGCCTGGGAGAGCCCTGATCTGGACACTAAGAATTTTGAACACAGCTGGCTCCTTCAGGGGACCAGTTGGGGAAGGGGGAGGGGCTTTGATCTGAGCCAGCTCCCAGATTCCAGTCGGTGTTCTCACCACTGCTGGCCTGTGTGTATCTGTCCTGAGAGGGTGGGGGCTTAGGGGGATCATCTCAGGAATGCCTGGTTGTGACCTGGACTTCAGTGCCTCCTCTGCCCCTCCACCTTCCCCCAGGTCAGGCTCCGGTGGAGAGAGGAGACCGGGGTCCCCATCTGTAGGCCTGCCCACTCACTCACACATACCCGCCACTGTCACCACCTGCTTCCTTCCACACGTGTCCTGCACAGGGTGCAGCTCCTCTTAGATGCAGATGCAGCAAGCCTCTGGGGAAGTGGAGGTGGCACATGCTTGCAAGAAGGACAGAACAAGGGCTAGGACTGAGAAAACCTGAAGGCGGGGAAGAGACCTGTAAGCCAGGGACAGAAGGGGGAATTGAGCCAGCCTCAGGGAAGTGAGGATGTCAGGGAGCAGTTCTCCCAGAGGGAACAGCATGAGCTGTGGCTGCAGGAAAAGGCCAGGTTTGTTCAAGAAGCTGATGTGGTTGGAAGCTGGCAAGTGAGGGAGTGAGTTGTTGGAAACAAAATCGAGAAGTAGAAGGGAGCAGATATGCAGAGCGGTATACAAGATGTTTGGATTTGATTTCTAAGTGCAATGAAAACCAATGGAAAGGTTTTAGACAGAGAGTGACAGCAAGGTTAATTGAGGTCAAGAATAGAGAACAGGTCCTCTGGGGAGGCTGGTTTGTTAGTCTAGGTGAGATGATGGGGGGTGGGGATGGCAGTAGAACTTGGGAAAATGGATGGAGAAACCAAAGTGAAATTAACAGGCTCTGATCTGGACTGCTGCTTCTCTGACTCACGCGCTGTGTCCTGATCACACCTCATGGAGAAACAGGAGCCATCTGATGAGGACATGCCACGTGTCCTCCGTGTCTCCATGCTGCCTGCATCTATGCCTCTCTCCCGCTTAAAGCCAGTCCTCTCATCAGGCTCTGGACGTCCCCTCCCCAGACTTTGCCCCTTCGTTGTCCCCTCTCCTTCTTACATCACTAACCCCTCCCTTTTAGTCCACTTGCCTCAGCAGTTTGCAAAGACAAGGCTGGTTATGCCTGGAGAGAGTCTCAGTTCTCTGATCTCCTTTGGGATGCATGGGGGCACAGACGTGCTCTGAGGCAGTGGCCCATGACGTCTTCCTAGGGGAGTATCAGCACCTTGCAGGTGTGGGCTCTGCTGTCAGGCCCACCTTCCAGTCCCAGCACCCCCACTTCTTAGCTTTCTCTTCTACCCAGCAGCTTCTGCAACCAGTCTGAACCTCACTTTCCTTTTCTGTAAAATGAGGACAGTAGTAGTGCCTGCTTTAGAGGAGTTCTGGGCGGCCCATACCTCAGACTGGGCACTGCTCTGCAGGCTGTTTAGCTGGGCACTGCTGCGGTTCCTGAACTGCCTCTTCCTGAACGTGCAGCTGTACAGGGGCCAGATGAAGATGGTCCAGAAGGCCTCCCAGGCAGTAAGGCCCGCCTTCACTGGAATGGGGATGGGGTGGGATGGTGGGGACAGGAGCAGAGGCTAGGCCAAGCCCTAAGTCGGGACCAGCCCTGTCAGCTGGGTGGGAAAAATGCACTGCTCTTTGACGACCTTGTCTTCGTGTCTCACGGTCCTGCTCCCTAGAGGCTTCCTCTAACGGCTTTTCATCATGTCTTAACAACCATTACGTCAATGCATTACCTTAAAAGTTGTTGACAGAGCTCCTCCGCTTTTGGGAAATGTGCTCAGAAAGCCTGCTCAGCCGAACCCTCCCTCCCTCTGGGACTGCCCTGGGTCTGGAGGCGCTAGGTTTCGGCTGCCTGCATCTTCAGGGCGGGGGTGTGGCTTGGCACTTCCCTCTGGCTCTCCCTGGAGCAGGGCTCGCCGCTCGTCTTCCTCTCTACCCACAAGTCAGTCCTGGATGGCATCCTGCTGCCCTTTGTGCTGCTCTCCCAGGGCGTGGGCGTGCTCCGTGTGGCTTGGGACCCCCGCACCTGTTCCCCCCTCCTCAGGTAAAAGGCTTGTGCCTTTGGATGTACAGCGGCGAGGTCCCCAGACTGGGAGAGAGGTGTGGGGGAGGGAGGTGGTGTTGCCAGCATCAGCTCCCCAGAGGGTCTCTTCCTGGCCCCTCTGCTCTCAGCATATTGTGCAGCCCAGCCTGTGGGGCTCAGATGGAGGGTCAGCTGTGGGCTCTAGGGCCATGCCTGGCCTCAGGGTGTTGAGGCAGGACCCAGGCTGGCCCTGAGGGGGCCACGGCTCTCACTAGCCTCCTGCTTGGTCCCATCTCCTGAGCACCTTACCTCCTCTGCCCTGTGCCCCACAGAGCTCTGCTGAAGAAACTTGGGGGGCTTTTTCTGCCCCCAGAGGCCAACCTCTCCCCGGACAGCCCTGAGGGGGTTCTTGCAAGGGCTGTGGTCCATGCGGTGAGTGCTGTGCCCCCAGTGGTGGTTTATGGGGCCAGGAAAGGGAACAGGGGCCTTAGCTGTTCTGGTTTTGACACCTGCCTCCCTCCACCCACTTGCAGACTGTGGAGCAGCTGCTGGCCAGCAGGCAGCCCCTGCTCATCTTCCTGGAGGAGCCCCCTGGGGTTCGGGGGCCTCGGCTGTCAGCCCTGGGCCTGTCCTGGCTGGGCCTGGTGGTGCAGGGGGTCCAGGCAGGCATCGTCCCAGACACTCTGCTTGTGCCGGTGGCTGTCACCTATGACCTGGTTCCAGAGGCACCCCATGATACATGCCACGTAAGACCTTCCTGCCCTGGGTCCCCAAGTGGATACCATCTCCAGAGAGGAGGCACAGTTTTGTATCCTGTGACTGAGGCTCCTCGGGGCTGGGGTTCAGGGGGGAGTGCAAAGCAATTCCACCCCTATGGTCATTATCCTGTGGCACCCACCAAGGCTGTAACAGTCATCTTCTCATTTCATTCCCAAAAGACCTTGCTAGGGAAGGATTTCTCCTGTTTCACAGACGAGAACAAGCCTGGAGAGGTCATGGTCATGTGCCAGGTTGAGCCTAAGATGAAGTAGAGCAGAAAGCATGCCCCCCAGGCAAGCCGGCTCCCTCAGTGCCTTCCTCCTCCCTGCAGGCCTTGGCCCCGCTGGGGCTGTGGACAGGTGCTCTGGCTGTTCTGCGGAGCCTGCGACGCTGGGGCTGTGGCCGCCGAGTCTGTGTCCGTGTGAATCTGGCCCAGCCCTTCTCCCTGCAGGTGTGGGCCCTGTTGGGCAAGGCTGGGCATACCTGTGGTCCGTTCTAGGGCTTCTGGCAGCCTGGCCCTCAGGCCACTGCAAGGACGGCCTGGCATACTTCAGATGGGCTGTATGTAGGCTTCCAGGTGGGCCAGGGCAGACCACCTGACAGCCTTGTCCTGGGCAGGAATACATCATCGATGCCAGAAGCTGCTGGGGCAGCAGGCAGACCCTGGAGCAGCTGCTGCAGCCCATCGTGCTGGGCCAGTGGTAAGGGCAGAGGAGTATGAGGGTTTTGGGCAAGGAAGGCAGCTCTCAGACCCCGGCTTGTGAGCTGGCGCCCCCTCCTCTCCTGACCACAGACACATCAGCAGCCCCAGCCTTCCCTCACCAGCTAATCTTCGTCATCTCAAACCATCCAGGTGCCCCCCACCCCGCCTGTAAGTTGGGTGTGGGTTATGGCACACCAGCCTGGAAAGCACTAAGGGTACACGGGCCCGCTCTTCCAGGGACGGGAAACATCCTCACCTTTGTATTTGGAAAGCTCTGGGTGCCCCGTGGTTGTCTGTACGCTTGGTCCCCTCATCCTGTGGCCTGTGTCTCTATTCTAGTACGGCTGTCCCCGACACTGAGAAGGAGCAGGAGTGGACACCTGTGACCGGACCCCTTCTGGCCCTCAGGGAGGAGGACCAGCTGTTGGTCAGGAGGCTGAGCTGGCACGTCCTGAATGGTGAGGGGCCCTCGGTCTGGCCTCTGGGGGAGGCTCCTGAGCATTGTGTTCTCCAAGTTGGCCAGTGGGTCAGGGCCCTCCGTTCCAGGTGGGTTTCTGCACCTGCCCCCTCCTGTGGGCCCACTTGGGGCACATGAAGAGTGGAGCCTGTCCCTGTCTTTGCCCCTGAGGAGGGGGCAGCCAGGGGGAACATGAGCCACTAGGTCAGAGCACATAAGCAAGCAGCTGCCCGGCCCACTGCACTTTGAGGTGACATTGGCTGAACTGAATAATGTATGTCACGGGCTTAACAGGTACCTGGAACAGAGGGGGCTTTTAACAGCATAGTTACCATCTTCCCGAGTGTCTCTGCCGTGGCAGAGACTGTGGGTTGGTGGGTAGCACCATGGGGTTGCAAAGAGACATGACTGAGCGACTAAGCACAGCACAGGCCTACAGGAGGCAGGGAGGGTCTCGGAGCTCCCAGCCTGGGTTGCAGCATATACTTGATGTCAATTCTCCACCAGGGAGAGTGGCATGCAGGGACCAGGCCTGCTGTGCCCTTCCCAGGGTGGAGTTGTGTGGGAGTGTGTGTGTGGCTGCTGGCAGGGAGGTGTGTTCTTGGCTGGGAAGACTTGCCCAGTGACAGGGACGGGGCTGCTGGGCCTCGGCCCTGACCAGCATCCCCGACCTCTGGCTCCAGCCAGCGTGGCGAGCTCCGCGGTGATGAGCACGGCCATCATGGCAACGCTGCTGCTGTTCAAGCACCAGAAGGTAGGGCCCGGGGTGCTAAGGGCCCAAGGGAGGAGCCCCGGCCCTTGGCTCATCCTCCTCTGCCCACCCAGGGCGTGTTCCTGTCGCAGCTCCTGGGGGAGTTCTCCTGGCTGACAGAGGAGACGCTGCTGCGTGGCTTTGACGTGGGCTTCTCGGGGCAGCTGCGGTGCCTGGTGCAGCACACGCTGAGCCTGCTGCGGCCACACGTGGCCCTGCTGCGCATCCAGCAGGGGGACTTGCTGGTGGTTCCGCGCCCTGGCCCAGGCCTCACGTCCCTGGCACGCCTGAGCGCCGAGCTGCTGCCCACTTTCTTGAGCGAGGCTGTGGGTGGTGAGTCCCCAGGGCTTGCGGTGGGTGGAACACGTAGGGGTGAGGGGCACGGCACGCCTCCTCATGTCCGCCGCCTCCTCCCCCAGCCTGTGCTGTGCGAGGGCTGCTGGCAGGCAGGGTGCCGCCCGAGGGCCCCTGGGAACTGCAGGGCGTCGAGCTGCTGAGCCAGAAGGAGCTGTACTGCCAGATCCTGCTGCTGCTACACTTGCTGCCACAGGACCTGCTGCTGCTGCAGGTCAGGCCTCCTCCGCAGCCCACTCAGTCCTGTGCCTCCCTGCCTGCCCCAGCCCTGTGGCAGCAGGTCTGGTCAGGCTTGCCTGAGCTCACACTGGTGCCTGTCGCCCCTCAGCCCTGCCAGTCTTGCTACTGCTACTGTCAGGAGGTGCTGGACCGTCTCATCCAGTGTGGGCTCCTCGTGGCTGAGGAGGTAGGAAGGGGGCTGCAGACAGAAGCCCCTGCCTGGAGCCCGGCTCCTCTGCCCTGTGTGGGGGTGGGGGAGGGCAGCCCCAGCCCCAGCTGAATAGACGCCTGGGTCCTGCCGCCGCCACACTCCACCTCGGGGTCACCACGCCTGCACTGGACCCGTGCGTGCCTGTACTGGCAGAACTTGACAGGTGCACCTCGGGGGGCTTCTGCAGACCCCCTGCCCTCCACATCTCTTGTCCACAGGGGCTGTGGCCCCTGTGGTAGGTGCTCCTGTCCTCTCAGCAGCTGTCACCGTCTGGCGTGGCCTGGGGCATCCTCCTCGGCCCCCCAGGTCTGCGTCTGGTTTCACCTCCCGGCATCTGGATGGCCATGTACCCCGTTGGGGGGCCTCGAGACTGGCCCTTGGCCAGCCTGACAGGGCCCCGTGGCTCTCCCGGCCCTCAGACCCGGGGCTCCCAGCCAGCCTGTGACACAGGGAGGCAGCGTTTGAGTGCGAGACTGCTGTGGAAACTGAGCGGGGACTTCACCGACAGCGACAGCGACGACTTCGAGGAGGCGGAGGGCCGCTACTTCAGGGTGTGTGGGGCGCCGCTGGGGAGGGGGCGGGGGAGGCGGTGGGAGCCGCCCTCACCCTGGCCTGTCCCCTTCCAGCTCAGCCAGCAGTCGCGCTGCCCCGACTTCTTTCTCTTCCTCTGCCGCCTGCTCAGCCCAGTGCTGAAGGCTTTTGCGCAGGCTGCCGCCTTCCTCCACCGAGGACGGCTCCCAGATACGGGTGAGGCCCGCACACCGTGCCATCCTAAGGAGAGGCCGAATACGGTGCGGGGTGAGCTCTGCCTGCGTGGGGCCCAGGTCTCAGACTCTCTCCCTCACAGAGTCCGGCTACACGGAGCAGTTGTTCCAGTTCTTACGGGCCACAGCCCAGGAGGAAGGGCTCTTCGGTGAGTCCCAGCAGCCAGCCCAGGCCCCGGGAGGCAGGGGGAGGTCGGCTGCTGGCTGCTGCCCCCTAGTGGGCAGTAAAAGCCCAAGGTCAGGAGTACTGGCTGCAGTGTAGAGACCTTTGGGTCCAGCTTGAGTCCTCTCCTTGGGTTGTTCCCTCTTTAAAGAGAAGAGAAGCTGTGCCAGGGGACTGTCGCCACCTACAGCCTTCACTTCTCTTTCATCCAGAGTGTGCGGACCCAAATCTTGCCATCAGTGCCATCTGGACCTTCAGAGACTTGGGGGTGAGAGGGGCCGGTCTCTCCATCCTCCTGTCCCCCTGCCTCCCACCCCCATACCCTGACAGAGCTGCTGAGGGGAGCTGGCTGTACCCACTCGGGGATTTACCCAGGGTTTCCCAAGAGCAGGCATGCAGACAGTAGCTGGGGAAGGTAGGACAGTTTTCCTGCTCCTCTGTCTCCCTGACCACTGGCTCATCCTGCTCCCAGGTGGGGTATCAGGATGTTTGAGAGGCAGCATTTGACCTCAGACACTAAGGCTTAGGGGGTCAGTTTTCCAGGGGAGGGGCCCAGCGCCCATGTGAGCACTCAGAGCCCTTCTCTGCGGCTCAGGTGCTGCAGCAGACGCCCGGCCCCACAGGCCCCATGCTCCACCTGTCCCCTGCCTTCGCCAGCCGGGATAGCCAGGAAAAGCTGGGACAGTTCATCCGGCAGTTCATCTGTAGCTAGAACTGTGGGGAGGAGCCCATGTCGAGACTTTTCAGCCCTGGACCGCAGCCCTGCCCTGAGGCAGAAGACTTATTAGCTGGACTGTCAAATTTTTGCGGTTTGACTATGTCTTGCTTTCTGCATCCTTTGCTGCAATAAACTAGAGGACTGGATGAGTCCCCTGTGCCCAGGCTCAGCACTGTTTCTCTGGTGTGATCATGTGTATGTATCTGCTCTCCTTCCCCACTGGGTGGGAATGCCCTCTCACTCCTGGAAACACATCCTAAAGGAAGACAAAAAGAAGTTTATTGAGGAGGTGAGCACCATCTCCTCCCCCTCTACCTGAAGAGAAGCCTCGAAGGGGCTGGCACCGGGCCTCTCGCCATGTTGGGCTCCGTGGGAACAAATGCCCCTTCTGCTTGCAGCAGAAGGCATCACACCACCTTGTTGATGATGACACCCAGTTCTTCAATCTCACACTGGACTTCATCGCCTTTCTGCAACAGAGTGGGCCATGAGGCTGTCAGGCCTGAGGTGTGGCGTGCACATGTCTGCACATAGTCTGAGCCAACGCCACCAGGCCTCTGCCTTTCCTCACTCAGCCAACCTACCTTGAGGAAGACAGGAGGCTTCCTGAACACACCCACACCTGGGGGCGTCCCGGTCAGGATGATGTCCCCTGGGTAAAGAGTAACGAACCTAGAGGCAGAAGGGCCAGGTGAGGTCAGGGGCTGGGGTGCCACAGCCTGGCATGGGGGGTAAAGCCCCCAGGTGGTGGTTGGGGCCAGGCTCCACCCCACTTACTGGGAGACCCAGGTTATCAGCTCTTCTGTCTTAAACACCATCTGGTTGGTATTGCTGCTCTGCATCACTTCCCCATTTACTCGGCAGCAGATCTTTAGGTTGTGTGGGTCTGAAACGCAAAAATGACATATTTGGGATTCTCCCTTCCGACCCCCAACCCCCTCCTGACAACCAGGAAACGAAAGCACAGGATGGCCTTGTAACTTGCCAGGCAGAGGCTTGTCTGCTGGGCTCCCCACCCTGGAGTCTGTGTGGACTCTGGCCTGCCCAGGCCTCCCTGTGCCCACCACCCAGCAGAGCGCCCACCAGTGGTCACTGGGTGGGTTAATGAGGGGGTGTTCCAGACTTCAGGGGCTGAGAACAGTGGCTGGGTTTTGCCTTAAAAAACAGATTCTATCTGCAGCAGAGGCTGACTGGGTGATATAAAGCCACAGGGTAACAGCCTGAGCAGTAGTGAAGACTCCTGCACCTGACGGCTGACCTGTAAATGTGTCCTGGGTAACCAGCACTTTCGTCTTAACTTCCTGGTGTTTCACACATTCACAAGCGCGCCCCCAGGAGCACAGTGTACTTTCACTGATGACTGACTGCCCAGGGCGCCGTGAGGCTGAATTACACAGACAACTCCTGCCCGGGGCTGTGCTGTCCTCTTCACCCCCGTCTTTTCTCCAGGCTCCCACTGTGCCCTTACTGCTTGTAGCTGCTGCCACCAGGCTACACGGTGGCTGGGTGAGGCCCTGGGGGTTAGCTCCCATCTCCTTCACTAAAAGGGCCGGGGGCTCAGGAACAGCTGTTCTCTGTGATCCTCCAAGGCCATCTCTGCTTCCTTCCAACGTAAGGACTCTCCCAGATGGTGGCAGCCAGAGGAAGCCTGACCCAGCCGTCAGGAGAGAGCCCTCCCCTGTAATTCACGTCCTGAGTGCAGTCACCGCCTCTGCTGCTGTAGGCCTCTACAGTGGGGACGGGGAGGGAGGCCGGTGGAGAGATCTGCTCTAATCCAACCGTCAACGAAAGGGCAGCTGGGGACGGGCCCTCGGCGGGCCACGCCCCTCACTCCCCTACTGGAAAGTGGCTTCACTGACGTATCTATGCAGGAGGAAGGAGAGGAGCTGCCCAGCGGGCCGTCAGAGACCTACCTGCCACGCTGTCCTTGGTCACCAAGGCAGGGCCCAGAGGGCAGAAGGTGTCAAAGGTTTTCCCCAGCAACCACTGCTTTCCATTGCGTCCCATCTGCCAGTCACGGGCACTCACGTCGTGTGCCACAGTGAAGCCAGCCACATGGGCCATGGCATCTGTAGCCTGTTGGGGGCAGGGGATTTGGCCAGATTGGAGGTTAGCTCATGGTGACACCAAGCCCTATCACAAAGGGTCTCAAAGCCTTGATCCCAAGTTAGTGGCTGGAGGTAGCCAGAGGTGGTGGTGGGTGAGGGACAAGGCAGTGTCAGGAGCGGGTAGATGCCAACCACTTCGCAGTGCCAGGATAGCCGGCCCTCTCTCCCTCACCTTGATGTACTTGCCTCTCTTTCCGATGACCACGGCCAGCTCCACTTCCCAGTCCACCTCCTGTAGGGCAGGAAAGGGGCAGTAAGCTGCCTGGCTCCGGGCCCCGTTATTCCGCTAAGGGGCTCCTGCCACGGGGCCAGGCCTCTGAACGGTGGGGTGGCTGCCGGGCCGTGTGTGGAAGACCACAACCCTAGGGGAGGGCCCGCAGGGAAGGTGTTGCGTGTGGACCGTAGCCTCGGGGCAGTGGAGGCAGCACCGCTGCAGGCAGGCAGAGTGGCTCCAGTGACTGCAGAAGAGCAATCTGGTGGGGGTGGGGGGTTTACCAAAATCACTCTTGATACTTCCAAAAAAGGATAAATACCGAGTAACAATAGCGAACTCTACTTGTTTGCCAGACACTATTCTAAGTGCTTTAATGCACTAACTCACTCAAATAAGATCAACATGCCAAAATAAATGTGGGCCAAAGGTTGAATAAGCAGTTTACAAAAATAAATACACAGGGCCACAAAAAGGAAAACATGCTCAGCCCGTTCCATAATCAGCAAAGCGCAAATATCTAGTAGATACAAGTCAGCCATGCAAACTGACTTTTCTAATAGTAACAACCGTGAACACAAAAAAGAACTGGATTCCTTGGGAAACGGCCAAGTCCATGTCGGTGATGAGAGTACGAGATAAGCCTGGAACTGCTTCGCCGTAGGAAGGAAGTGCTCAGAAAGTGCTGTGGGTGGGGGCCATCCGAAAGCTGCCCCCTGACCAAACAGATCCTCTGAGTATCAGAAAGAATGTCCATGATGGACTATGGACTATGACATATTGGATAAAAGTAAAAGTCAGGAATTTACAGTGATAACGGGACAGGGGTAAAACAAAGAGCCAAGCAGTGTTTCTCCACAGAATACCAGCTAATAAAAGTAGAAGGCATGACAGAAAGAAAAAGTCACCTTTTTCTAACCCTTACTGCAGTAATGGATTCAGGGAAGGGTGACCAGATGATCCCTGGAAGAGAACTTGTGGGGCAAATAAGATAGTCATGTGGCTTCAGTGACTCTTCTGCAGACTGTTTACCAGTTACCACAGTGAAAGGCACCTTACCATGGAGAGGTCACGTGAGCATCAAGGAAACTAGGCGATCAAACTTCAGGACCACCCAACACTGGACGTGATGCAAGCACGCGCCTGCTGCCTCAGCAATGTCGGTTGTCCTGCCCCATCCCCCGCTCTCAGACTGAAACCTAAACCCCAGTGTGAGGGCATGAGGTGTGAGGGCACGAGAGGTGCTTAGGTGACAAGGGCAGAGCCCCCATGAGGAAAGCGGTGTTAGAGAGCTCACTTCCATAACCCAAGACACGGTGAAGAGACACTCACCTGTGGACAGAAAGGGGGCCCTCACCAGGCACATAATCTGTTGGTGCCCTGATCTTGGACTTCCCAGCCTCCAGAATTTCAAGAACTCAAGTGTTGTTTTATAAGTCACCCATTCTACAGTATTTTGTTACAGCAGCCTGAACAGATTAAGCTGTGTAGAACTCTACAAAAATGTTTAACCTGAATCTAATCATGATGAACTGACCAGACAAATCCAGAGTGTGAGACACGCTATGAGACAATGTGCCTGATTTCTTCAAAAAGTCTGTCATGAAAGGTAAAAAAGGGTAGGGAGAAAAACTGCTGAGATCAGGGGTCAGCAAGCTGAGGCCCACAGGCCAAATCCTTGCTTGTCTGCTGTCTCTGTTCCTGTAAATGACGTTTTCCTGGACACAGCCATGTTCCTCCACGGACCAGCCGGGCTGCTTCCACACAGCAGCGGCCAAGCTGAGCTGCCACTACAGACACTGCTGGGCGCGCAGAGCCGAGCACTCACTATTAACTGGCCCTCTGAGAAAAAGTCTGTGAATCCCTGTTCTAGACAAAAGGCACTAAGAGACACAACCAAAAACAATGTGTGACCCTGACTGACCCTGGACCAACTCCAAAAATCAAAACGGGACCCAAGTTAAAAGTCGCCTTTGGAGGCAACGGGTAATATTCCCAGTTGGACTATGTATTAGCTATGGTTAATATTAACTTTCTTAGCTGTGGTAATGGTATTGTGGTCATGTAGGACACTGTCCTTATTCCCAGGAGACGTATGCTGAAGTTTCTATGAGTGAACTTTCTTTTTTGCTGACAAAGCAACAGACTTTACTGGGAAGGGGCGCCTGGGTGGAGAGCCGGAGGGTAAGGAAACCAGGGGCAGGACTGCTCTGCTACATGACTTGCAATTATGAGTGAACCGGCTCAACGTCTACAATTTACTTTGTAAAGTTCTTTCTACTAACCCCCCTTTAAACAGTGTGTGTGTGCCTGTGGGGCAGGAGGGAAGGAAAGCAGCAGAGAAGTGGGAAAGCAGGGCGGGGAGGCAGAGAGAGAAAAGCAAAGACGGCAAAATGCACGTGGTGACTCCAGGTCAAGACTCTGGGCAGTCGCTGCGTGTTTTTCCCCCAACTTTTCTATAATTTTCAAAGTATTTCTAAACTAAAAATTTAAAGTACTAGTATGGGTACATACACTGCTGGTGGATATGTAAACTGCTTTTGCAGCCGAAGGTCACTCTGGCTAATTTTTGAAACCCTGCCTATACTCTGACAAAGACACTCACATTCTAAGAGTTAATTTAAAGGAAATAATCACACATTGATGGATGTGCAAAGTCTCTTCTATAATGATATTCACTGCAACATTATAAAAGCTAAAAACTGGAAACAACCTATTTAGCAATATGAGGACTATTGAATGAATTATCGCCACTGACACAAGAGAAAACTAAGCAGTGACCTAAAAACCATTGGGGAGAATATTTAATGGCATGAAAAATGTCCTTGATGGGGAACTTAAGTAAATGGTAGGCATATGCACAGTATAAAGAGACAGAAACAGAAAAACCCTAGGGATTATGTGTGGAATAATAAAGGGAAGTGATACAAATGAACTTAATTACAAAACAGAGACTCACTGGCTAGAATGAACTGACGGTTGCTGGGACGGGGGGAAGGGATGGTTAGGGAGTTCGGGATGAACATGTACACACTGCTGTATTTAAGACGGATAACCACCAAGGTCAGACCTTTTGTACAGCACAGGGAACTCTGCCCAATGTCATGTGAGCCTGGATGGGAGGGGCGTTTGCAGGAGAATGGACACGTGTATGTGTACGGCTGAGTCCCTCTGCTGCTCACCTGAAACCATCACAACATGGTTAATTGGCTATTCCCCCAAAACACAAGTTCAAAAGAAAAACAATTCTGGGAAGATATATAGTAAAACAAATGTTGCAAGCCCGGCACAGTGGGGACATGTGTAGCTTTTCATTTCTTTATGTATTTATGTAATTTTGAAAATTATGAAATTTATAATTTCTTTACATATTTTATTTTCTATAAAGCAAGTATATTACTTTTATAATCAAACAGGAAAACAATTAATGTCTTTTTCTCCCCCAGGAGCTGTCTTATCACTGTATAACACCCTGGAGTTTCTGTTTAATGCGCTACTGAGCAGCAGGTGGTTCCCTCAGGCTGGACGCTGAGCACCTGTGATGGCCCCAGGGACTCGGGGTGGGGGACTGGAGGGCGGGCACCCACCTGGCTCTCAGGCGGAAGGATGATGTTGTCATAGGGCCCCACAATGGCGCTGGCGAACTTGCTGAAGATGATGGGCTCCTTGGGCACAGGCACGTTCTGTTCTCTGCAGTGGTCTGCATAGTTCATGCCCACACACACCACCTTGTCTGGCCGAGTGACTGGGGCCAGGAACGTCACCTCTGACCGTGGGAGGACTGGCAACTGGGTGGCCAGTGCTCTGCAAAGACCAGAACAGGAGAGAGGGGTTTTCTGGGGAGATCCTGCAGCTGCTACCACGCTTTGCTTTTTAAAACATACTTTCTAGATCAACCATCAGAGTCAGCATTGAAAATCAAGCCCAGCTATTGCCCCTTGATATGAGAGCACTGCTTATGCTCATCCAGTGTTGATTTCCGATCCCCCATGAGGTAATACGGGCTTTCGCAGGTGGCTCAGTGGTAAAGAATCCACCTGCCAATGCAGGAGACGAGGGTTCAATCCCTGGGTTGGGAAGATCCCCTGGAGAAGGAAATGGCAACCCACTCCGGTATTCTTGCCTGAAAATCCCATGGACAGAGGGGCCTGGTGAGCTACAGTCTGTGGGGTCGCAAAAAGTCTGATACTACTTAGCGACTAAATAACAACATAATACAGAAATACATAATAATTTCCATGTAAGTGAATTCAAAGGGTGCAAATGGGGGTAAGGGAAAGCTCTGTCTTCCACCCCTTCTCCTAGTCACCCCACTCCCTCCCCATAGACAAGTGCTGTGTCCTGTATGGATCTTCACGGTCACTCTGTGTATACTCTTCTCCTATCTTTTTTACGCCAATGACAGCATGTTATATACATCTTTTAAAAAATATGTATTTTAGAGATCTTACCATATAAAGTCTACTAGCTTCCTCTTTTTTGTACAGTTGTATATTACTGCACAGTAGATACACCCAATTCTCTAATAAAGGACAGGGAAGGAGTTTCTAATCTTGCAAGAATATGAAAGTAGGGGGAAAATACTGTTACCAACACTGTGTGCTGTCAAACATCCGTATTTATATAAGCTTAACAGGCGAAAATGACATCTCAGAGTGTTTTTAGCTTTTTAACTTAGTTTTTAATTTCCTGTGTGTCAGCGTCTTTAGACCAGATCCCATAGGGCTCCTGGGTTCAGGGAGGCACCTACCTAATCCAACTCAAACCCAAGAACTGTCTTTAAGAACATCTTTTCAGTCCTCTTAGGGCCCCAGGTGCCAACCCCTCCAGCAAGCAGACCTTAGCCCCCTCGGGAAGGCAGTGGGGCAGAGTAGAATCCTGCCCCCTCACCAAGTATGTGGCCTTGGGAAGGCCAGTCATCCTCCCTGGGGCCCCTGTAAACTGAGGCTATTGACACACAAGACTCCTAAGGCTCTTTGCTAAGAGAGAGGAAGCCTGCATTACCCTGATCCTTTGCAAAAGAATTACCCTGGTTCTGTTTCCCAGGGCGGGGACGGGGTGGTAAGGAGCGAGGGAGAACGGGGCAGCTAAGGCAGGGTCGTGCTGCCTGCTGACTTACCTTCTCACCACTGACAGAGTGGCTTCTCCCTGCTCCAGGAACTCCACCATCGTCTTGGGCAGTGTGGGCTCAAAGGCGTTGAGGTCGATGACACCCCCGCCATTCCCTGACTCCAGGCCCAGGTGGGGTCCCGCTAGGTGGGGTGCCTGGAACTGCACCAATCTCATGTTTCTGGAGGGCTGAAAGGGCCACCTCTGCGCCTGCAGCACAGTCGTGAGCAACCTCCTGCCACTGGACCCCAGCATCAGCTCCTATGGGGAGAAAGTGGGTCCTGAGGACAGAGGGCCTGAGACCATCGCTGGGGCTCCCAAAGCTCCTCGAGCTGCAGCCCAAGGCTTTTCGCCCCATCAGTTTTCCCCAGCACACGGCATGGGAAGTGGTCCAGATTTAAGTTATTTCACCGTGTATTGCTCACCATGTATTGGTCATGTTTTGCTCAATTCTGGGCCTGTAATGAAACGCTGAGACAGTGAAGGACCAGGAAGCCTGGCGTGCTGCAGTTCATGGGGTCTCAGAGAGTCAGGCACGACTTAGCAACTGATCAACAGCAATGAAACACTTCTAGAGAGGCAACTCCTGCATGCCAGCCACTAAGCCAGGTCCCCAGGATTCCAGTCTTCCTTCACCCAGTGCCCCTCACAGCTTAGGCTGTACCTGGCACCGCTGAGGCAAACCATGCAGGTCAGACGTGCTCAGACCCTGCCGTCCTGCCTGCAGGGAAGGCTGATGTTAGCAACTGATGTGGTCAAGTAGGATTCAGCAATTGAGACCACTTCTGGGAAGACTGCGGAAAAGGCAATGGCACCCCACTCCAGTACTTTTGCCTGGAAAATCCCATGGACAGAGGAGCCTGGTAGGCTGCAGTCCATGGGGTAGCTAGAGTCGGACACAACTGAGCAACTTCACTTTCATGTATTAGCAAAGGAAATGGCAACCCACTCCAGTGTTCTTGCCTGGAGAATCCCAGGGATAGGGGAGCCTGGTGGGCTGCCGTCTATGGGGTCGCACAGAGTCGGACACGACTGAAGCGACTTAGCAGCAGCAGCTGGGAAGATTGAGGGCCCTGCCTTTGTCGAGTTTCTTGAGGAAGTGTGGGCTAGGCTAAAATGAATAGGTCTAGGAATTCATTAAAGGGGGGCCCACCATGAGCAAGAGACCGCAGGTGAAACAGGCTCCACTCAAAGACAAGCTGACAGAAGCAATTTTTTTTTAATGTCAATTTGATCCTGTTACCCTCCTGTTTGGGCTTCCCAGATGGTGCTATGGTAAAGAATCCGCCTGCCAATGCAGGAGACGCAAGAGACACAGGTTTGATTCCTGAGTCAGGAAAATCCCCTAGAGTAGGAAATGGCAACCCGCTTCAGTATTCTTGCCTGGGAAATCCCATGGCTAGAGGAGCCTGGCAGGCTACAGTCCATGGGGTCGCAATGAGTTGGATATGACTGAGCAAATAAGCACGCATGCATGGGGGAGAGTACAGGCTGCCTGGGGAGAGGCTGCAGGCAGAGTTCAGGGGCCAAGCCTGACAGGGGCCCTCTCCTCTCTGGGTCCCTGGGCCATGACTATCTCTTTCACTACTGGGTGCGTGATGCCTAGTACTGTGCCTGCCACGCAGCAGGCTCTCAGCTAGTCTCAGCTGAAAGAAGGAATGTCAGAGCAGGGAAAGCTGCTCTACTTGGGAAAGCTTGGTGATTATCCATCTCAGGAGGAGGTGCCATCCCTCCTCAAATCACTGAGAAAGTATCAACAAGGCTCAGGTTCCATCTTGAGTTCTAGGCTCCACTCAAAGACAAAACCTGTTCTCTTCTTTTTTTGTTTCTAAGTCTGGCCTCTGTTCCCAAAGTCCCTCCTCTTCATGGCTCCTTGCTTTCAAAAGCAGCCCTTTATGCCTGGGCTTCCCAGGTGGTAACCCGGTAAAGAACCTGCCTGCCAATGCAGGGAATGTAGGAGACACGGGTTCAATCCCTGGGTCAGGAAAATACCCTGGAGGGGGGCATGGCATGGTGGTGACCCGGTAAAGAACCTGCCTGCCAATGCAGGGAATGTAGGATACATGGGTTCAATCCCTGGGTCAGGAAAATACCCTGGAGGGGGACATGGCATGGTGGTGACCCGGTAAAGAACCTGTCTGCAAATGCAGGGGAAGAAAGAGACATGGGTTCAATACCTGAGTCACCAAGATCTCCTGGAGGAAGGCATGGCAACCCACTCCAGTATTCTTGCCTAGAGAATCCTATGGACAGAGGAGCCTGGTGGGCTACAGCCCATGGGGTCACAAAGAGTCAGATACAACTGAAGAGACTTAGCATGCATTATGCACAGGCACTTGGAGGTAATCCCGGACTCCTGGTTCTCTGATGATTCGGTCTGCCTTGATAAGTTAGAGACTGATTAGATCCAGGTCACTTGTTCTGATTGCTCACTGTGCTGGCTGATGAGTTTAGCCAGAAAACCAGGAGTTTAAAACCTCCTACCCTCCTTCCTTACACAACCACCAACCATGCCACGGGCAAGGGCTGTTCAAGCTACAGTGTTAGCACTGAGATACTTCACACACTAAGATTAAACCCATCCCACTGAATGCCAGGTCTTACCTTAAGTGCTTTACCTGCAATGTCTGATTTAATTCTCCTGACAACTGTGGAAGGCAGGGTCTGTTGGTCTCATTTCACAGATAAAAAATCTACAGTAAAGTGCTGGGACTTGAATCCAGGTCCAGGTGACACTGGAGTTCTTGATTTGGGTTAACGTGTCCTCGTGGTGTTAAGCACGGGACACTTTAGCCCAGGGGTATTGATGAGAAATAGGAACCTCCAACAGGAGATCGGGAGGCTCAGGGACGCCCTGCAAGCCTTCAGCCATGCTCCGGGAAATTTGATCTGCTGGCTACTGCCTCGGGGAGAGGGCTTGTCACCTGCTCTCCCAGATAACCACAGGCTGACCTTCCCACGCGACAGACCCTTGCAGGTTCTCATTTCGTTCTATAGCAATCCCTCCAGGCAGAGAGCCTCATTTCACAGAAGGGGCGTTGAGGCTTAAGGTGAAGTCACCAGCCAAGGTACCAGAAAGTGGCCCCGCTGCTTCTGTGGGAATCAGTGAGCCACAGTGCCTGAGCTCAATCCAGCTCCGTAAAAGGTCCTTAAGCAAAAAGGCTGGGACCTGGGGCGTCATAAGCCTGCGAGACAAAGGTTTGCGCCCGGGATCGCGTGCTACTATTCACTCGTCTGGGCCCCTGCGTGGGTCTCCCAGTTTCCCTGTATGCCTAGCTCAGTGGGCGCTCAGAAAGGCCCGCCCACCCCACCAGAGTGCTCGGAGAGGCGGGGCAGGAGCGTTCAGTCCTGCCCATCCCGGGAGGCCGGCTGAGGCCCAGCGTGCCCCGCCATCCGGCCCAGATCTAACCTACCTGGAGCCCTGCGCTGTCGGGATAGGACTCGCGGGCCCGAGACCACGACCACCCGGCGCCTGAGCGCAGGTACTGAGCTCGTGAGACAGCTACCAGCCTAGAGTTCTAACAAGGGGGTGAGCCGAGGGGCTCCCCTAAATAAGACGCCAGCGGAGGCGGGCGCGCTCTCGTGGCGTCACGGGGACAACGGCCAATAGCAGGGCGTCTAGTTCGATGCCGGAAGCACGTTGCGGAGGGGGCGGGCCCAGCGCTGACGGGTAGGTGGTCTCTTACTTGCTTCTGCAGGCCTGCTGGCGCAGACTCTATACGCCCGGCGCTACGTTCCCGGAGGCACTGGCTCTCGGGACGCCCTGCGCTTGCAGGAACCTGAAAGTGGGTGCTTCCTGAAATTTTGCGCCCTGGGCCCGCCTGAGGCCCTGCATCTGGACCAGCCCTGCTCTGATCTTTGAGCAAAACGCGGTGGAGACCAAATTATGGCGCGCTGGTTGACAAAGACAAGCCTTCCGATTGTGCAAGATCAGTGAAGAGAGGAGGGATGTTTGTACCCATTTCACATCTGGGCAACCTGAGGCCGGAAGTGTTTTACTCAAGATGTCATATTGACCCCAAGTGCAGCCTTTTACATCTTTTTACAGCCCTGTCTTCATATGGGCTGCACACAGGGTAGTGGGAGGCATAACCTCCATTATTAGAAAACAGGTATTCTAGTGGAGAAGTGGTTTAATTAAACAAACAATCTTACTTTCCAGGCCTCTGGCATATGGAGACATAGGAGAGGGTCTGGGCTAGAGTCCCAGCACTTAATCAAGGAGCCATCACGGGCTTTATTTGCCCTAGGAAGGAGTTTGACCCTTATCTAATCTCATAGGAGGCCACTGGAATGTCCTCAGAGGGAGTGGGTTGCATTTGAGAAGTTTTGTTCAGGCCACTCCTGAACAAGGAAACGTGTCTGGGTAAGAGTGATGCAGCCGAGAACAGTGGTGGCTTGGTGTGCGGCAGAGATAGTGAAAGTTCTGAGATGTTGAGAAGGCAGAACTGACAGCCCTCAATGATGACAGGAGGTGGGATTAAAGGGGAAAGAAGTGTAAGGCTGACTCCTAGGTCTCTGGCCTGGTAGATGGCAGTGCCATTCACCAAGACACGGGTTCCAGGGAAGCAATGTGTCTGGGGAGAGGATGGTGAGCTCAGTTTTGGGTGGATTGTATTTAATGTGTCTGTCTATGGGGTCTCACAGAGTTGGACATGACTGAAGCGACTTAGCAGCAGCAGCAGCAGGGTATTAAAGGGGGTCTGGAGCTTCAGCTTTTGTCTGGCTTGAAGATGCAGGTCAGCATGCATGCATGCTAAGTCACTTCAGTCGTGTCCGACTCTGTGCGACCCCATGGACAGCAGCCCATATAAATGGAACATGGCGAGTGAGTGTCATGGGTGGGGGGTGGGGGTGTCATGGGTGGGGGGTGGGGGTGGGGGGATGTGCTAAAGAGAACCTAGCATAACCCCCAGTCAGGAGACCCACCATGTAAGGATGAGCCAGAGAGATGGAACGGAAACAGTGAGACATGGGAACTCGTAACTTCAAAAGTTAAGTAGAAAAAGGGAAGATTAAAAAAAAGACTCAAACCAAACTTCTACTAATGTAAACTGCAATGTCTGAGATGACAAATACCCTACAAGGCAGAGTCAACGTTGCAGAAAAGAAGATTGCTGAATTTTAAAACAGCACTAGCTTTTGGGCTGGTGCCTCCATCTTCTGGTAATTCGCCAAAATGACCAACACAAAGAGGACGAGGAGAAACTAATGTTCTAGGCCTTTTAGAAAACACGGCCACATGCGTGTGAATCTACAAGAAAGGAAAGGGCACTGCTCAAAAAGGGAAGCCCCCGACTTCGCCCACAGCAGAACTGAGTCTGCAGTGTATCCCTGCATGCTGCCAGCATTGTTGGAAACAAACAAAGGCAAGATTCTTGCCAAGAAAATTAATGTACATATTGAGGATGTTCAGCACTCTAGGAGCTGAGATAGCTTCCTGAAAAACGTATGAAGGAAAAAAATAGAGGCACAAAGTCAGTGGGACTTCCCTGGCAGTTCACTATTTAAAACTCTGCTCTTCTACTGCAGAGGGTTTGATTCTTGGTTGAGTAATGAAAATCCTGCATGCTGCCCGATGCAACCAAAAAATATTAAAATTATTTTTTAAAATATGCCAGCAGATCTTAGGTCTAGTGAGATGTTTTTGTTTTTTTTTTTAAGACCATTAGGAAAGACCATTTCTCTGGGAGAAATCCAAACAGCTTAATATATGTGTAATTGGACCCAAAGTAGAGGAGAGGGAAGGGGGAACAGAAAGAAAATATTTGAAGATGTAATGACCAAGACTTTTCTAAACGTGATGAAAACTGTAAACCCAGTGTACAAGAACTCAACAACCCTCAAACACAAGACACACGAGGAAAATGACGTCATGGCAGAGCATAAGCAAGTTAGTCCATATTAGTGAGAAACAGAAAAATTGAAAAGCAGCCAGAGGACTTCTATGTCCAGAAAAATGGAGAAGCATTTGTCTTTATTCCTCCTGCTAAGTACAACTAAAAACCTACACAAAGCAATCATAAGACTCTGAAAAAAGATGAGCAGGCAGGCCGGCACGGGGTCTGCAGAGCCATGAGGTGATACAGCAGTGAATTCTCTGGGCTGTTTTTTCTCGTATATCCATACTTGGAGCTGAAAAAGCTGGCAACTGGAAATGCCAACCGGTGCGGACACAAAAAGCCCCAAGAAAATCCTGCTCTCTTTAGTCAAAGGACCTGGAAAGGGACAGTCTTGCAAAACAGAAAATTTAGACAATAACTGTTGTGGCCCCATGCCCACTAGCACAGGCAGAGTAGGAAGCCTGGATTTTCACCCTTGCCAGCCTGTAATGAAGTGCCTCAGCCCTTCCCCCGTGTCAGAGTGGTGAGCAGGGTGGGTCAGAGAAGGGCAGGTGGGGAGCCTGAACTGTCCTCCCTGCTGGGTAGTAACAAGGTCACCCTCCACAGTGGAGGCCATGTGAGGAGCTGGAGTTCCCGCTATAACAACGATCCTTGGGTGTCATGGAGGCTGACTTAATGAAAATGAAAAATAACGTATCAAAATTTGTGGGACTCTGCTAAGACAGTATTCGGAAGGAAATGTATAACTCTAAATTCTTATTTTAGAAAAGAAAATTCTCAAACCAGTAAGCTTAGCTCCTCCTGGGGGTATGTGTTAAGCCTCTTTAGCCATGTCTGACTCTTTGTGACCTCGTGGACTGTAGCCCACCAGACTTCTCTGTCCTTGGAATTCTCCAGGGAAGAATACTGGGGTGGGTTGCCATGTCCTTCTCCAGGGGATCTTCCAAACCCAGGGATCGAACCTAGGTCTCCCACATTGCAGGTGGATTCTTTACCATCTGAGCCACAAGGGAAGCCCATCTGCCATGACTAAATGGGCCTTATCCAAGAATGCAAAGCTAATTCAATAACCTTGGTAAAAGTTTCATAGACATTCCACCAAACGCATAATAAAAGAAAAGAAAAAGATCGATGAAATGGGCTTAAAAGCTTCTGCTCTGCAAAAGGATGCTATAAGTATGAAAGAACAAGCAACCAATTGGGAAAAAAGATTTGCAAACTACATATCTGACAAAGAACTCAGACCTAGGATATACAAAGAATGCTCAAAAGTCAACAGAGAGAGGCCTCCCTAGTGGTCCAGTCATTAAGAATCAACTTGGCAATATAAAGGACACAGGAAGCACCCACATGCCACGGCGTGTGCCACAGCTACTGAGGCTGAGCTCTAGAGCTTGTGAGCCTCAACTGTTGAGCCTGTGTGCTGCAACCACTGAAGCCCACGGGCCTAGAGCCTGTGGTCGGCAGCAAGAGAAGTCACTGCAGGGACTTGCACGCCGCAAGGAAGGGTAGCCCCTGCTCGCTGCAGCGAGAGAGAGTCCATGTGCAGCGATGGAGACCCAGCCCAGCTAAAAAGTAAACTACATGTATTTAAAAAAAGATCTAAAAAGAAATCAACAGAGAAGAAGGCCGATATAAGTAGAACATGAGTAAATGACATGAAGAGATGTCTCACTGAAGCAGCTATCCGATGGCACATGATCACGTGAAACATGTCTGGCATCGCAGGAGGTTCCGGGATTCACACTGAGACCAGAATGCGACGTCACTGCAAAATTATTAGAGCCGCTAAAATAAAAAATAGTGACGCTCTCACAAGCTGGAGAGGATGTAGATAACTGGATCTCTTATACATTGTTGGCGGGAATGTAAAATGTCAGAGCCAGTCTAGAAAATTGTTTGACTATTTCTTAAAAAAACTAGAGGCAGTTATGGTGTAGCCCAGCAACTGTACTGTGGGCCTTATGCCTGTACATGGTTATTCATGGAAGTGGTATTTGTAGCAGCTGAAAGCATGGAAACAAACAAAATGCTTCACAATGGGTCAGACACAATGTGGTACATCCATGTGGAATCCCATGTCTCAATAAAAAGGAAGTCTTTATATATCAATATATGTGCATTGTTTTTATAGGGCTTCCCAGGTGGCTCAGTGGTAAAAAAGAATCTGCCGGCCAGTGCAGGAGACACAGGAGACCTGAGTTTGATCCCTGGATTGGGAAGATCCTCTGGAGAAGGAAATGGCAACCCACTCCAGGATTCTTGCCTGGAGAATCCCACGAACAGAGGAGCTGGGCGGACTACCGTCCATGAAGTCACAAAAGAGTCAGACACGACTGAGCAACTGAGTCAGCACAGTTTTTAGACAGTGCTCCTGCACACTTTCTAGACTACAGTACAATGTAGCGACTTTACGTGTGCTGGGAAGACAAGAAATTTACGTGCCGTGGCCCACGATTCCAGGCTCTGGCTGCATCCGCCTGGCCCCTAATTCTGGGCAGGAGTGTCTCCCGCCCCACAGCCCTTTACCTGACTCACTCCTACTCATCTATCAGAGAAAAAATAATCAGTCGATCTAAGAAAGAGATGGAAGTTTTTATTTGAGCCAAACTGAGAATTATAACCTGGGATCAGCATCTCAGGAGAAAATGCCTTTCCATTCCTTACACCCTCCTTCCACTGAAAATGCACTTCCCATTTTCCTTGCATATTGAAATGTTTCCCTGATTATTTTAGTAATTTTAGTTACATACATTATAATTCTTAACCTTTAATCTCTAGTAACAAACCAAGAAGTAATGGTGAACCAGATGTCATATTAGGATTTCCTGCTTGGTGCTTATGAATATGTTTTGTAACCTCTGGAAACATACACCTTCTCATAGAATTTCTTTCCTCACTGTGATACAATGAGTGGTGGGCTTTGCATTATTTCTAGAGCTACACCTCTTGTTCTATAAAGACTAGACTTGTAAGACAAGGACAGTTGTTTTTATTTCTTTTTTTAATTATGAAATGGTATTTCTTTTTGGCCATGCCATGCAGCATGTGGGATCTTAGTTCCCTGGCAAGGGATCAAACCCGTGCTCCCTGCAGTGGAAGCTGCCTCAGTTCAGTTCAGTCAGTTGCGACTCTCTGCGACCCCATGGACTGCAGCATGCCAGGCCTCCGTGTTCATCGCCAACTCCCGGAGTTTATGGCCTCCTCGATGACAGCAAATTCACCTGTGTTGGGTTGTTTTACTTACCCTCATTTAGCCTAAGGGAAAACCCACCCCTAATCCCCCCAAAATTCCTATCAGGCTCCAAACATCACATGTGGTCAGTTTATTCAGATCAGTGGCCTCTCATTTGGGTAATCCATTTACAAACACTTTTGAGGATCCTCCCTGAGTTTAAGAATTTCTTTAACTGTGGTCCTCAGTTGGCCTTTATCTGAACAGCCTTGCTTACAATCTCAGGTGGTTCCATTTCTAAAGGTAATCATTTAATAGTGTCTTCTGAGTGGAAAGGAGATTCAGACTGAAGATGACTGGAGCGAGTGCTCTAATAAAGGAAGACAGAGGGGAGCAGTAGAGAGTTTTGTTGTTCCTGTTTAGTTGCTAAGTCCTGCCTGACTTCTTGCGGCCCCGTCGACGGAGCCCTGGCTCCTCTGTCCGTGTGATTTCCCAGGCAAGAATACTGGAGTGAATTGCCATTTCCTTCTCCAGGGGATCTTCCTGACCCAGCAATCAAACCCGAGTCTCCTGCATTTCGGGCAGATTCTTTACCGCTGAGCCATCAGGGAAGGCCCAGATAACGTTGTAAGTACCTTTTAGATCACTGCTTTTTCATTAGCCTCCTACAGAAACCTTTCAATGAGGCTATTTTGGAATTTTGAAGGTTTTTTGGGCTTCTGAATACCAGTTGTAAAAGGTGCCAAAAGAAAAGGTACAATAGTTTAAGATGAGAGCTCTCTAAAAAACTGTACCAATTTAGATATTTCTCCACTTCAAAGGATCCAAGGAGCTAGCCCTAAAATATTTGTCCTTGCAACCTGCTCCAGTATTCTTGCCTGTCTGGTGGGCCGCTGTCCATGGGGTCACAGAGTCGGACACACACAAAACCTAATTTTAGAAAAATGAAAAACGCTTACCACTGCTGTTTCCAGTAGACCCTGCAGGCACAGATCCAGAAGACTGCTGGCTTTAACTGTGAACTCAAAACTGTTTTGGGGCGCCCAAAACAATTGGCAATTTTAGGGCCCAGTTTCCTGTAGTTTCCAATTAAGTTCTTGCAAGCATATATAAACCCAGCGACCATCCCAGAGGTGGTGGTTTACACAGGAGCTGTCTGCCCTTTGAGGCACAATTTCCCAGTATGAATTCTGTGGCCTAATTCGGATGAGAGTTATGATCCGAACAACTTTCTGAGGGCAGTTCCTGTGCTGCTTCTGAGCCTAGCTCCCCAAGGAGTTACCCTTCAGCTCGACTCTTTCCCATGGCATGCCATGGCCTATTGTTGCCAGAGCTGCTCCAGGTCTTTGCTCAGACCCGCCAACCCCTGCCTTTAGCAGGAGTTCATGTAAATATTTGGGAAAATATTTATTTATGTGGCTGCACCGGGTCTTGGTTGCGGCATGTAGGATCTCCTTTCCTGACCAGATATTAAACCCAGGCCCCCTACATTGGAGGCTCAGAGCCTTAGCCACCAGACCACCAGAGAAGTCCCTAAAGTAAATCTTTAAAGGATCCAGAGAGAAGAAAGGAAGATAGATACAAACAAACAAAAACCCAGATGGAACCAGCTGCAACCAAAATGGTGATGAATCCGACCTCCAGCAGACCTCGAGTCTCATTATATGCTGATTTTGTGCTGTGCTGTGCTGTGCTGTGCTTAGTCGCTCAGTCATGTCCGAATCTTTGGGACTGCGTGGACTGTAGCCCACCAGGCCCCTCTGTCCGTGGGATGGATTCTCTTGGCAAGAATACTGGAGTGGATTGCCATGCCCTCCTCCAGGGGATCCTCCCAACCCAGGGATTGAACCCAGGTCTCCCACATTGCAGGCAGATTCTTCACCATCTGAGCCACCAGGGAAGCCCAAGAATACTGGAGTGGGTAGCCTATCCCTTCCCCAGGGGATCTTCCCGACCCAGGAATTGAACCAGGGTCTCCTGCATTGCAGGCAGATTCTTTACCAGCTGAGCTACCAGGGAAGCCCATGTGTTGATTTTACTACATGTTAAGTGATACACCTGCTGGTGGCCGAGACCTGACATTAAGGATCAAAAAAGGATAAAACGTGTTTCCCACTCCCTCGGGAAAACCGCCTCTTCCTGGTGTAGACTAATGCATACACCTCCCCATCGTACGCCTCATTCCTCCTCCCTTTGTTTTTACTTTTTAAAATCAAATCCCGAGAAGTTATCAGTGAGCTCGTTCCCGTTTCTGCAGTCACTGGCCATCGCATGCAGCTTGTGCTGTGTAAATCTCCACTATGTGTATGTGCTCGGTTGTGTCAGACTCTTTTCGACCCCACGGACTGTAGCTGCCAGGCTCCATGGAATTTTCCAGGCAAGAATACTGGAGTGGGTTGCCATTTCCTATTCCAGGGGATCTTCCCAACCCAGGGATCAAAACTGTGTCTCCTGTATTGCAGGTGGATTCTTTACCACTGAGCCACTTGGGAAGCCCAGATCTTAGCTTAGATTTCGTTATTCATCTACTTAAACCCTAAGGGGAAAAGAACCCTCCCCCACAGCTCCTTGCAGAAGCAGAGAGCCTTGGCTGGGCTAGGGTGTGGGCAGAGCCCCTGTGGCTTACTTCAGTGACACCGGGACAGCCTAAAACTATCGTGGCTGCTCAGAACGCTAGGTTACCAGCCCTTCTCTCCTCCCTGGACGAGCAGCATTTACTTAACGATTGTACTGCTGCTAAGTCACTTCAGTCGTGTCCGACTCTGTGCGACCCCACAGACGGCAGCCCATCAGGCTCCCCCGTCCCTGGGATCCTCCAGGCAAGAACGCTGGAGTGGGTTGCCATTTCCTTCTCCAATGCATAAAAGTCAAAAGTGAAAGTGAAGTTGCTCAGTCGTGTCTGACTCTTAGCGACCCCATGGACTGCAGCCCACCAGGCTCCTCCGTCCATAGGATTTTCCAGGCAAGAGTACTGGAGTGGGGTGCCATTGCCGTCTCCGAATGATTGTACTGGGTCTCCCTCATTCTTCAGAGTTGAATAATTCAGCTTCTCGTTTCACTAGCAAAAGTTTTGTTCAGACGTTTTATCAACTCATTTTTTTTGTGATTTAAGTCAGTTTTAACAAAAATCCAGCCACCGGTGTTTCCTTGGGCATCTTACCCAAACACCCTAGGTCCTGCTGAAGAAATGTACTGGTGTCCCTTGAGACTCCAAGTCTTGAGTGAGGCAGCTCAAAATGTTCAGGATTCTCACTCAAACAGTGAAATCCATATATCAGGAGAACTCTCGGGAACACCTGAAGAGTACCGAGAAGCTGGTGGGGATCTCTGGGCTGTGCTGGTTCCCTTCTGGGTGGACTCCAGGGGGCCCTCTGGATGGCCAATATCCTGCTGGTTATATCACGCATGTCAATGAAAACATTCCTCAGCCCAGCCAAGAAAGAAAATGGAAAGTTTTATTCAGGCCAAATGGAGAATTATAACCTGAGAACAGCTCCTCAGAAAGTTCTGAGAACCATTCCACTCATTACAAGGCAGGGCACAGTTATGCAAGTTTTTTGAGTCAGAGGGCTGGACATTAAATGATATATTATTGACAGTTTACACCGTCCAGACCTAAGTGTCACTCTGGCCCCTTACAAGATCAAAAATTCATGCTTTCAAACTGTGGTGTTGGAGAAGACTCTTGAGAGGCCCTTGGACTGCAAGGAGATCCAACCAGTCCATCCTAAAGGAAATCAGTCCTGAATATTCATTGGAAAAACTGATGCTTTGGCTGCCTGATGCGAATAACTGACTCATTGGAAGGGCCCCTGATGCTGGGAAAGATTGAGGGCAGGAAAAGAAGGGGGCAATGGAGGATGAGATGGGATGGCATCACCGACTCAAGTGACATGAGTCTGAGCGAGATCTGGGAGATGGTGAAGAACATGGAAGCCTGGTACGCTGCAGTCCATGGGGTCACAAAGAGTGGGGACATGAGTTAGCAGCTAAACAACAGCAAGATCAGGAAGGAATATTATCTTTTGAGAAGTTGTCTTGGGGTTAGGGAAGTGTGGCTCAGCCTGGCTGAGATGCCCTAGGCTGCCGGCCAGCTGAAGTGTTTCAAAGAGACTTTGACCCTGGTGCCGGGAGAGCTGGCCCCTGACCCTGCAGGCTCGGGGCCTGAGACCTGCCACCCCGCCCACCCGGGCTCTCTGCCATGGCCTCCTTCCCTGTGCCGCTGGGCGCAGCGGTTTTACTGGCTGATCCCCACCCCCCCCTGTGCCTCCCGCAGTGCCAGTGCTGGGCGGGGCTCCAGGCCTAAACGCTTGCAAGGTGGCCGGCAGCCTGGCGGGGGAGACAGGGCTGGGCATGTTGGCTCCAGGGCCCACTGGAGTTTTGGAAGCACCTTCACCACCCGCAGCTGAGCCTGACATGAGGGGCTGTAGCAGTGGAGAACTTTTCAGCTGAAAGTGCCTGTCAGCCCACTTTTTTTTTTTAACTGGCTTTGTGGGGAGGCTGGAGCTCTTACGAGTGAAGGGTCTAGAGACTGAGGGGGGCACTTGCTTAAGGTGCAGTTTGCTTTTGAGCTCAAGGGCTGACCCGTCCCCCTAACCCTGCAATCTTCTCCTCTTCACCCCTCCCTTCCTCGCGCCTCCATTCCCGCAGCTCCTAACAGTGGCAAAATGGCCGCCACAGCCCTAGGGCTCACCTCCCGGCTTCGGTGAGGGAACAGTGTCTTTCCCAAGCATTCCCAGCAGCAGAGGTCTCCCTGGGGCCTTGTCAGCTTTCCCTGGGAAGGGGTGCCCCCACTCCTGCCCCAGAGTTGTGGGGGTAGCTAATGCACCAGCTGGCTTGGGCTGGCCTTGGAGGTCAGGTGAACTCCAAGACTGTACAGATAGAGAGCGGAGGGGTCCCCAGGCAAGACTGAGGGGCGTGGCCAGGAGAAGAGGGCGTGTCTGCGGAGGCTGAAGACTGATGTCCAATCGGCTGGTCTTCATTGCCCCCAGACACCCACGTCAGCAGGAGGGAAGTTCCCAAAGGCCTTTTCTTGCCAGGGGAACAGAGGGGTCATGTCGGGGAGGGATGGATGGGCAGACAAAGATCATGCATCCACAGGGGTTCAAGAGAGGTGAACCCTGTGCCCAGGACGAGGTGTAAGAGCAAAGGCAGGTAGGGCAGTGGCAGGTGAGTCAGAGGGAAGCTGGGCTTTCCTGCTGGAGGAACAGACAGAATAAAGAGTGAGACTTCCCGGGTGGTCCAGTGGCCAAGACGTCATGCTTCCAATGCTGGGGACATGGGTTCCATCTCTGGTCAGGGAATTAAGATCCTGCATGCCACACGGCTAGGCCAGAAAAAAAAAAAAAAAAGGCACATAGCAGTTGGCAAGGAGCCCAGTTCTAAGACGGGCAGCCCTTCCTAGTCAGGGCAGCTGTCAAGGGGACAGTTTTAGGTTGGATGGAGCCCTGACTGGTGTCATCACCACCCAAGAGAGGGCTGTGCTTGAGAGGCCCTGAATATCTTCTAGGGCCACACTGGGCCTTCCTGCCCGGCCCACTCCCCTTACACTGTCCCTCCTCTGGGACCTCTCAGCTCTGGTTTACCACTAAGTCATGTCCGGCTCTTGTGACCCGATGTGGACTATAGCCCGCGAGGCTCCTCTGTCCATGGGATTTCCCAGGCAAGAATACTGGAGTGGGTAGCCATTCCCTTCTCCAGGGATCTTCCGGACCCAGGGATCATACCCTTGTCTCCTGCACTGCAGGCAGATTTTTTACCCACTGAGCCACTCAAGAAGCATGGGCTAAGCTCTGGCCACAAGCTAAGCGGTTTCTCCCAGGCCCCCTCATCTTGGCCAGGATGACTTCCATTCTGGCCACAAGCACCACTCCTGATGCATCGGGCCCCACCTATACCCCACTCTCCTCTCCAGTTTCTGAACCCCGAAAAGCGCATCCTGCAGGCAGCTCGAGCCTGTACTTTCTCTGTGTACCCAGCGGCTTCTGACAAAGTCCTGTGCTCTGAGCTGACCACGTGACATCAGAGCTGGCTGGGCCTGCCGCTCCCCTCACCCAAAGGGCCAGGGCCCCCCTGTGAGTCGGCCGGAGGGCTGGCAGCTGTGTCCATGGCCTTGGGGGCTTGCCTAAGGTGGAAATTTGATGGGGGCAGTGAAAAGAACAGGGACCATGTTAGGATGACAAAACCTGGCTCAGGGAGGGCCTATATGAAGTCTCAGAGTCCTCCTGACTCAGTGGCATGGCTCTGGTCTGGACTGTGTTCATGAGGGAAGATGGACAGACGAAGGAATAAAGGTTTCCAAGCACTGTGAGCAGGTGGCCCGAATACCGCACTGATGAGTGCATGCTCAGTTGCTCAGTCATGTCCAACTCTTTGCAACCCCACCAGGCTCCTCTGTCCATGGGATTCTCCAGGCAGGAATACTGGAGTGGGTTGCCATTTCCTCCTCCAGGGATCTTCCCGACCCAGGGATTGAACCTGTGTCTCCTGTGGCTCCTGCACTGCAGGTGTTTTTTCTTACTGCTGAGCCATCAGGGATGCCCCATTACTCTGTGGCAGGCTCCTCAACTTCTCGCCTGGAATCTGTTTCCTCTTGTTTTATTCACAGGTCTATGGGAAGCCCCAGCGCCCTGCAGTCCTCTGCGGCGAGCTTGGTTCCCAGCCTACAGCTTCCCTCATGGCCCGAATCACTGCCTTGGGCGTTTCTGCCTTTGGTGACCCCACAGACTCGAGTTTCCTGAAGGCAGAGCCTGTGGCTTGTCCACTGTGGTCTCCTCACAACACGGCCCACACCCGGTGTGTGGATAGCATTGACTAGAGGGAGGATAATGCCTCCTTTTGTGTGGACCTGGGAACTTGGAACTTGGAAGGAGCAGGGAAGAAGGTCACAGGGACGTCCCTGCCTGGTGGACAGGAATCCCACCCGAACAGACACTTGGGGTCTTAGACAGCCCAGTATTTCTCCTGCAGTGCTGTCTCCTGCTCAGCCTTCTAGACTTCCCCTGGGAAGGGACTGAGTGCGCTCTTCAAGCTTCTTTTCAGGATTTTCAAAAGCCTTGGGACTTCCTTGGCTGGCCCAGTGGTTAAGACCCTGAATTTCCATTGCAGGAGGCATGGGTTTGATCCCTGTTGGAGAACTAAGATCCTTCATGCCGGGCAGCCAAAAAAAAAAAAAAAAAAGAGAGAGAAGGAGAGAAAAGGGGAGGGGGGGAGCCTAATAGATTAAGTCTAGCCTGACTAATCCAAATGTACACTGTGCTTTGGTTTGGAATGAAGTCAGCTCTGTGTGGTAACAGTTATGCAGTCTCATGAGAGTTATGTGTCCTAGTTAATAAAATAGGGCCGATAGTATGTCTTGCTCCCAGCACCCAGTGGAGAAAGGCTGGCATATGAAACTGTCTTCAGGATCTTAAAAGAAATGACAAGTAGCTTCCCTTCCAAGAAGCTTCCCAGGGGACCTGAGAGCAGGAAATCAGTGGAGGCAGGTGTGTGGTGCTGTCGCCCCCTGGTGGTAGATTGGAAGCATAGCACTTGGAACCAGAGGTGATGGACAGAAGCAGGGGAAGGGGGCCACAGAGGATGAGATGGTTGGAGGCATCACCAACTCAATGGACATGAGTTTGAGCAGCTCTGGGAGATGGTGAGAGACAGGGAAGCCTGGCATGCTGCAGTCCATGAGGTCGCAAAGAGTCAAACTCCACAGCGACTGAACAAATGGACAGAGAAGGACTTGGCTCAGTGGTAAAGAATCCGCTTGCCAATGCAGGAGACTTGGTTTCAATCCCTGGGTTGGGAAGATCACCAGGAGAAGGAAATGGCAACTCCCTCCAGTATTCTTGCCTGGAGAATCCCATGGACAAAGGAGCCTGGGGGGCTGCAATCCATGGGGTCCCAAAGAGTTGGACACGACTGAGCAAATAAACGCATTCACACACAAAACCACAGATGGAAGAGGAAGAGGAACCACAGATCTTCTAAATCACAGACTGGTCATTGCCCTGGAAAGTTGTGCTGCAGAGCTGGGTGGAGGAAGGGTATGGGTGCCTTACTCAATGCCTGTGGCCCTTTCCCCTCCCATTCTATAAAGGTTTGTGAGTCAAGCAGGGACATGGGATGCTAAGTGCTGGCTCAGGACCCTGGGCAGGTCAGCATGGCCACGCAGTGAGTGGTGGCAGGAGGGGGGGGACACTGATGGCTCTGTCTGCCTGCCCTTCCTTAGCTGGCTGACTCCTAAATGGGCCTTGGGGTTACCAGGGAAACTGAGGACCATCACAGATTCATTTGCAGCCCCTGGAAACTTCTGAAATGTCTGTACGTCCTCTGGTGGTTTATTGGTATGAGTCACTCTCTGATAGAAAGGGGAAAAAAATGCATGAAAACTTCATTTTCATGAAAACTTTTTCGGTAGGACAAGAAGGAAGGATGCCCGTGTTTATAACTGTGTGTGTGTGCTCAGTTGTGTACAACTCTCTGCCACCCCAGGCTCCTCTGTCCATGGGATTCTCCAGGCATGAAGACTGGAGCGCAGGTTGCCATTTCCTTCTTCAGGGGATCTTCCCGACCCAGGGATTGAACCCGAGTGTCCTGTGGCTTCTGCACTGGAAGGTAAAGTCTTAACTGCTGGGCCACCAGGGAAGTTCCAGAGGATTGTTTTTCTGCTCATTTTACAGATAATGTAACTGAGGCTCAGCCAGGTAAACTGACAGGCTTAAGAGAGAATAGAAAGCCCCAGAATCAAAGCGTGGGCCCCGTGCTTTAGAGACGTGGGCCTTGGAGACACGGCACAGCTCGCTGAGCTCTGTGGGCGACCATGAAGTGGGCACCTCAGTGCTTACACCTGGCCTGCAGCCCCCTGCCTGGGTCCAAGCCGGGGCTCCACTCTTCAATGGCTGAGGGTTGTCTTAACAGCTTCCCCATCTGTGCCCAAAAGGCTGTGGCCAGGGCAGGTGCACTCAGTGCAGGGACCAGCCTGTGCAGCAGCAAGACAGCCCATCCTAGGCAGCAAGGTCAGGGCTCCCCTGCCTGGATGGTATCCGGACCCTGGGAGTCCGGTAGCCTGCAGCCTTTGGTGTGTCTGGTGGTAGGACGGGGCTCCTACCAAATCGAGTCAGCCAAATTGGGTGACTCATGGAGGATGAGGTCTGTGTTCACAGTGGAGGTGACGTCACATGGCTTGGGGTCTGGCCCTTGAAGCGCTGCCAGACGCTCAGAACCTCCGTCCCTGAGTTGGGGCTTCCCTGGTGGCTCAGACAGTAAAGAATCTGCCTCCAATGCAGGAGACCTGGCTTTGATCCCTGGAGAAGGGCATGGCAACCCACTCCAGTGTTCTTGCCTGGAGAATCCCATGGACAGAGGAGTCTGGTGGGCCATAGTCCGTGGGGTTGCAGAGAGTTGGATACAACTGAGCGACTCACACTTGCATTTTTGACTTCTTCACTTCTCCTCCCCGAAGCTTCTCATTGCCCTTCTCCTGGCATAATCCGCACTGAGTTTAGATTTTTGAAACTAAAACCAAGAAAGGGAGATGTCTTCAGGCAAATTCTGGTTCTGCCCTGTGACCTGCACCCTCTAGCCAAGGGGATATGCAGAAATGACTTCTTGGAGCTGGAAGAAAAAAACTGTGAACGAAACACAACGGCACCTCAAGGAGTTACGCTACCCCACGGCTCTGTATATAGGCTGGAGGGCTGGAGCATCTCACAGAGGCTTCCGAACCGTGGGCCTTTCTTCCTGACTCTGCTTTCAGTGATCGTACGCTGGGATCTTGGACAATTCAGGGAATGTTAAACATTTACCAGCTCATCTCTGGGCAGCAGCCTTGGCTAACAGCAGCAGGGATGGGAGAGGCTGGACGAAGAGTCAGGATAAAGCCACCAAGAATCGCTCTCCTTTGTCAGGTTTATTTTATTAAAATATACAGGCCTGAATACTGGTGGGCGCTGAGAACAGGCACCACTCTCCTCGGCCGCGCCCAAGGGAGACACTTCTGCCATGCAGACATGCGGCCAGCCCGCGTCCCAGCATGGGAGGCAGACCCCTCCGGGGGCATGTGCAGCCCAAGGCCAAGGTGGGGAGGGCAGAGCGTGGTGGCCCTCTGCTTTGGCCTCAGGCCCTCAGAAGCAAAGCCTCGCCAGCAGGGAGGGCTGGGCTGAGGGCCGGGAGTGGGGGCTGAGAGAAGATCCCTGAGCCAGGGAACGCTGATGCCCTCCTCCCTGGGGACGGGGAGGGGCCCCAGTCAGACTGGAGGTGGGTTGTCAGTGCAACTCCAAGGGGGTCGCCCATGTGTGGCGCCCAGGGGTCCCCGTGGCTGAGCCAGCCCATCTCCACGGCCTCGGCCGCCCGGTCCCCGCTCATCTTCAGGCCAGGTCCGGGCAGAGACCGGGGGCGGCAGCCGATGGAATGTATGACCGGGAATGTTCTGGGACTGCCGTGCTGCCTGAGGCTGCGCCCCTCCCGGGCGGCCTGGGCCAGAGGGAGCAGCCCCGCTCCCGCTCCCGCCGGCTTCTGGTGACCTGCCCCTCGGCCCCGCGCCCCTTAGCGGCGCTGGGCTCCGGCCGACGTCTGCCTCTGTCCTCAGGGCAGTACCCGGCCAAGCAGAATCCCTGGGGTTTGTGCTTTTGAATGTTGGTGAGCTGGGCTGGGCTCGGAGAGTTGGGGGTGGGGTGGGGGGGGCCTCAAGCCACCCCCCACACACACACACTGCTCAGAGGCACAGAACTGACTCCCCACAGAACCCCGGGGGCCTCCTGATGCGGGCTGGTGGGGCCCAAGCCTCAGCCCACCTGGAGGGCCTTGCCTTGGAAAGCAGACAGTCTCTGGCTCTCCTCATGGGCTGCAGCCTGAGCTTCTGGGGGCACTTGTGCTTTGCGCATGGGGTTGGGTGAGCCTGTGTGTGGAGGGGCGGCCACATGGCTCCAGGACCCTAACCACGAAGAGGGGAGCTCATCCAAGCTGGGGGCGGGGAGGCAAGGGAGATGGGGGCCAACAGGAGAGAGAAGCCCCTTCCCAGGCCTGCTTGGCCCCCCTGGGCTCCCTGGCTGCTAGGCCCTGAGCCCTGGGACCTCTTCTCAGGACCCCTGAATGACGACCTGGGTGGCTGAGGGCTGTGGGCAGCTCCTCCTGTTGTGCCCTCACTGAGCCAGCTGGAGCAAGGGAGGCGGCCTTGGCAGAGAGGTCCCGTCAGATTCCCACCAAGAACCCAGTCCCCAGACTGGAAGCCCCCTTACTGGGTGGGGAACAGTGCCTGCTGGTGTGTCCCCACTGGGGCTCACACAAGCTCAGTGGACGGTGGGTGTCCTGACACCAGGGAAGCGTTTTCCAGGAGCAGCAGGCTCTAAGTGCCACCTCTTTCCTGGTCCGAATTCCCTTGACCCTGCGCTGCCCCTCTGGGGTCCTGAGCTGAGGGCCATTCTGGAAGGGTCGTCGGTGGGCAGGGAGTAGCTGGGGGACAAGCAGGTCAGCACAGCCCCCGGGGCCTGACATGTGAGTGTAGTGGGAAAGAAGGGGTGGCAGAAGGAGGGGCGGGCAAGTGGGCTCACAGGGCTGGGGCCTTAGCTTTGCAGGCTGGACCCTCATCTGTGGATGACCCAGCAGCCAGCGGCCTGAAGATGCCTCTCTTTCAGCTGTCCACCCAAGAGGCCTGGGAATGGGGTTCTGGGAGCTGTGTGGCACGTGTTCCCTGGACTCAGCTCCCAGCCAGACCCAGCCCCTCTCTCATCTCTGTCCCCCCACCTGCCAGCCCAGATGAAGGGTGTGTGTGTGTGTGGGGGGTGTTTGTGTGTGTGTGTGGAGCAAACTATTCACTTTGTGCAAATATATTAGAAAAAAGTTTCTCATGGAGGTTGCTCCCGGCAGGACTGAGGTTTCTTTGGGGGCAGAGGTGGCGACAGCCACTCAGGGATCCCCCCACCTTCCCCATGCACAAGTCCTAGATGACGTTCTCGAACAGCTGCATGGAGCTCATGATGTTCTCGTCCTGCGTGGAGAGAGAGGACCAGAGGCCTGGTCAGCCCTGGGCGGCGCCCATCTCCAGCCTCACCGTGCTCAAAGTCTCATTAGGGACCTGTGACCCTCCGAGGACTCTGCCCATCTCATTGGATGAAGGAGGAGCCAGTGATGTAGAGCCTGTGTCCAGCTCCAGGGTCTGATGGCCAGTCCGTCTGGGAGCTGTTAACCCACTGATAGACAACCACCACCCACCCAGATGCAGCCAGGGCAGCTGAGGGGAGGGAGGCGGGTGGAGGCCCAGCGTCCTGTCCCCTGAAAGCGCTCTGCAGAGGACGGTTTAGCCGCGATGCCAGGGGGGCACTCCAGGCTCCTTCCCACTGCCGTGACCCGGTCCTCAGGGCCCCGTGTCTGTCCCCTCTGACGGGGGCCACTGAGGGGGCTGCGGGACGTGGCCTGGCTAGGCTGTGGGCTGGCAGGAGCGGGCAGGGCAGGAGTGAGCACTGGTGAAACAGTGCAAGTGGACGTCGGAAGTCTGCGCTGAGGAGGGGACTGGCTGGGCCGGGACGCAGGGGTTCCGAGCCTAGATGCTGCCTACCTTCTGACAGGTCTCCAGGAACTCGTCGATGGTCACCACCCCATCCTGATTCCGGTCCATTTTCTGCAACTCAAGCCATGCCCTCAGTGAGGCTGTGTCCCGCTGGGGCTGCCCCCTGCCCTAGGCCTGAGGAATGGCGCTGGGCGGGCGTGTGCCCTCCACCCCAACCCGTCCCCTTGGCCCCCTCCCTGGGATGCAGGCCACACAAAGTGCCCTTTCAAGCCGCCTCCACCACACCACCAACCACTCTGGTATCTCCCCAGCCCGCCCCCAACCTCAGCCACCTCCCGGCAGGCACCCCCATGCTCACAGACCCCCCTCATCTCCCTGACAGACAGCTGGGAAGGTGGAGTGGCTGAGGGCCCTCAGGAGCGGGAGATGGAGCCTCGGTCCCCCTAGGCCCCACGGACACAGAGCAGTGACCTCAACACCCTCCCCTCGGAGAGAAGCCCCTGGTGGAGATGGGGTGGCAGGGGGTGGGAGAAGCTCTGGCCGGGGGGTGTCAGCTGACTCAGAATCCATGAGCCCGTCTGCTCTGAGTTGAGGTTCAGCAGATGAGGGGCAAAGGGATGGTTTTAATTCTTTCAGCCAGCCAGATGAGGAAGTTGCGCCTCCCATGGGAGCAGCGGGCCCCGAGAGCAGAAGCCCCTTCCTTCCTCTTCTGGCGGCCTCTTCCCCGCGCGCTCACCTGGAAGAACCTCTCCACGTGCTCCAGGGGCGCGTCCTCTCGCAGAATCGGGTAGGTATGGCGGCCCATCATGTCATAGATGGACTTCATGATGGCCAGCATCTCCTACGGGGGGAGTGAGGGGAGGGCGGAGGGGCTGGCATGAACCTGGCTGCCAGGTGGGTGAGCGGGCGAGGCTGTACGGGCCAAAGAGAGATAGGCTCAGCCCCATCCAGTCCACCCAGCGCAAGCTTCTGACTCTCCAGGGCATCTGGAGATAGGTTTTTATGTGCAAACTCTAGAATTTGTTCCAGCCAAACACTCTTTTTTGTATATGAAATATTCCTTTTTTTGGTATATGAACTATTTCTTACACACCAGAAAGAGTGTTTGGGCCAAACAAAACTGGACTGTGGGCCCGTTGACACCCTACCTTAAGGGACCACACTGCCCTCCCTTGATTGCTGGGAACCAAGGCCAGCTCTCCCACCCCTGCCTCCAGCTTTTCCACTTGGGTCTCCCACATGACCTCGCAGTCAGAAACAGTGATCGGGGACCTTGTTGACGGGGATGGAGATGTGTGGTGAGGGGCACACAAGCTCCATGCTCTGCACACCCAGGTGTCCAGGCCGAGAGCCTGGCAGAGGAGTTCCTGGCCACTGTCCCCTCCGAGGGCGGGCTGGGTGCTCTGTCTTTGGACAGGGAGGGGAAACGGGAAATGAGGGCAGCGAGAGAGAGGAGGAAAGAGGTTGGGGGTGTGGAGCAGCGGAGCGGGCAGCCAGGCTACGCTCAGCTCCCCAGGCAGCCCCGTACCTCTTTGGTGATGTAGCCATCCTTGTTAATGTCGTAGAGGTTAAAGGCCCACTTGAGTTTCTCATGGACTGTTCCTCGCAGCAGGATGGAGAGACCAACCACAAAGTCCTGTGGGGAAAGGGCGGGGGTGACAGCCGAGGCCCCAGATTCTATTTCCAGTTTGCTGTGAGGCTTCCACTAAAGTGCCCATCTGTATAGGTGAGGCGCCTCCATCACAGACCGGGTGGACGGTGCCCCTCAGGTGAATACAATGTGAGTGTGAGTGTGAGTGTGTGTGTGTGCTTGCGCGCATGCATGTGTGTGGTGGGGATGGCATGGTGGCTGGTGTTGATCATCTCAAAGAAAAGACATTCAAATGTATGACTTTTTTTTTTTTTTGAGAAGCTTTGAGATCTCAGTTCCCTGACCAGGTATGAAGCTCAGGCCCGCAGCGCTGAAGGCGTGCGGTTCTAACCACGGGGGCACCAGGGAATTCGACCCATCTGATGCATTGCCGCTGACAGAGAAAGCCTGAGGGCGCTCCTTTCGTGAAGCGGGCGCACTAGTCACGTTACCAAGTGTCTGCGTGCCAAAGTGCTTAAAAAGCTACACCTTAAAGACTAAACCAACAGCTCCGGGGCCCCACTGCACCTGTGCACAGTCACGTCTGAGATGGGACAGGTTATTACTAGCGTGACAAGACATGAACGTTCAAATGGCTTTTGTGTGAAAACTTCAACTGTTTTGTTGGAGCATTTGGTGGAAAGCAATTCTTTCCTGTCACTTCCAGAAGGTTCAAAGTTAACGCCCTTCCTGCCCCACGGGGTCTCCCAGGCTGCTCTGAAAGAAGGGAGCTGAGAGGGGCTGTCCTGAAGGTGGGAAGTGGGGGACAGTGGACTGTGAAGGGACAGGCCCTGCTCCAAGGGGCTTGGTCCCCACTCAAATTCTAATGTTTATTTTTGGCTGCACCACATGCCTTGTGGGATCTTAATTTCCCCAACCAGGGGTCAGATCCGGGCCCTAGCAGTGGAAGTGTCAAGCCCTAACCACTGGACCAATAGGACCTCATTCAAATTTTTTATTTTCTGGATGAGAGGAAGCCTGTATCATGAGAAAGAAAGACTAAGGAAAACTGAGAAAAGCAGTTTTGAAGAAACAAAAATTATTCCAGGACCAAAAAAAAAAATTCACAGAAACCATTAGATTCAGGGATTAGAAATCTGGCATCCTTACAATAAGAATGGCTTCCCTGGTGGCTCAGTGGGAAAGAATCCACCTGCAACACAAGAGATGTGGGTTTGATCCCTGTGTCGGGAAGACCCCCTGTAGGATGAAATGGCAACCCACTCCAGTAGAGGAGCCTGGTGGGCTACAATCCATGGGGTCTCAAAAGAGTTGGACATGACTTAGGGACTAAATAACAAGAACAACAATAAGAATAGGGTGCTATTAAAAAGGAATACTTGATGTCAACTACAAATTGGCACTTGCCATCCATCTCTCCAAGGATTAAATCATGTGCTGCCGCAGCTGCTGATTTTCAACACCCGCTGAAAAGAGTTCAGGGTGGAGAGCAGGAATGAGGCACTCTGTGCTCTGGGAAAAACTGGTGGGACAGGTCTTCAGACAGTTAGGTGTATTTTCAGGAGCCAGTTTTATGAGTCTGACTCTTGTATCTCCTTATTTCTAGAAAAGCACTAAAATCCTTCATGGTGACTGCTCCTTGTGACTAGCAGAAATTGAAAGTGTTAATCACTCAGTCGTGTCCGATTCTTTGCAGCCCCAAGGACTGTAGCCTGCCAGGCTCCTCTGTCCATGGGATTTCCCAGGCAAGAATACTGGAGTGGGTAGCCATTCCCTTCTCCAGGGATATTTCAAAGCCAGGGATAGAACCTGGGTCTCCTGCATTGCAGGCAGATTCTTTACCATCTGAGCCACCAGGGAAGCCCGTGACTATCAGAAACCTTCTGCAAAAAATATGTGCTTGATTTCGTGTACTCCCCCTTCACCAAAATCACATATATGCTGACCCACATCAGAAACATCAACAACCTCAGATGTGTGGATTATACCACTCTAATGGCAGAAAGTGAAGAGAAACTAAAGAGCCTCTTGATGAGGGTGAAGCAGGAGAGTGAAAGAGCCAGCTTAAGACTGAATAATTTTTAAAAATTAAGATCATGGCATCCGGCCCCATTACCGCATGGCAAATAGAGGGGGAAAAGGTGGACATAGTGACAGATTTCCTCTTTTGGGCTCCAAAATCACCGTGGACGGTGACTGCAGCCATGAAATCAGAAGACGATTGTTTCTTGGCAGGAAAATGATGACAAACATAGTGTGCTGAAAAGCAGAGACATTACCCTGCCGATAAAGGTCAGTATAGTCAAGGCTATGCTGGAGAAGGCAGTGGCACCCCACTCCAGTATTCTTGCCTGGAAAATCCCATGGATGGAAGAGCCTGGTAGGCTACAGTCCATGGGGTCGCAAAGAGTAGGACACGACTGAGTGACTTCACTTTCACTTTCAGTCAAGGCTATGGTCTTCCCAGTGGTCACGTACAGTTGTGAGAGCTAGACCGTAAAGAAAGCAGAATGCCAAAGAACCAATGCTTTTGAACTGTGGTGCTGGAGAAGACTCCTGAAAGTCCTTTGGACAGCAAGGACATCAAACCAGTCAATCTTAAGGGAGATCAACCCTGAATGTTCACTGGAAGGACTGATGCTGAAACTCCAGTGTTTTAGTCATCCGATTGGAACAGACAACTCTTTGGAAAAGTCCCTGACGCAGGAAAAGATCGAGGGCAGAAGGAGAAGAGGGTGTCAGAGGATGAGACGGCTGGACAGCATCACTGATGCAGTAAACACGAACTTGGGCAAATTCTGGGAGATGGTGAGGGACAGGGAGGCTTGGTGTGCTGCAGGCCATGGGGTCATGAAGAGTGAGACACTGGGCGACTGAGCACCACCACCACCACCTCTTACCTCTTTGGAGCAGCTTTTCAGAGTTATCTCAAGTGCTGCTTCCTTGGCTATAGTCCTCATTTTTGTCCCCAAATGAAACTTAACTCACAACTCTCAGGTTGTAGTTTTGTTGTTGTTGTTTTTTTTTTTTATGAGAAGCTCATGACTCAGTGTCTGCCAATGCAGATGTGTGTTCGAGCCCTGGGTTGGGAAGATACCCAGGTGAAGGAAATGGCAACCCACTCCAGTATTCTTGCCTGGAGAATTCCATGGACAGGGAAGCCTGGAAGGCTATAGTCCATGGGGTTGCCAAGAGTCGGATATGACTTGGCGATTTAACAACTCAGGTTGTGTGTTTATTTATTTTTTTTTCAAGTCCGCACTGGGAACAAGAAAGAGCTATTGGGAATTAAAAATGAGAAAAGAAAATGACAGACTCAGAAGAAGGGTTAGAAAAGCACGTGGAATCTTCCATAAAGCAGCCTGAAAAGGCCAAACTGGAAAAGAGAAGAGAAAAGCAGATAACGAGCAGTCCACTCCAGAGGGACTGAAACTCGACCAGCAGGAGTTCCAGGAAGAGGCTGAGGAAATGGAGGGGGCGTGCCCACGAGGGGATGAAGGGGAAGGCTGTGATTGTCTAGGTCCTGCCAAGGACCTAACAATGAGGGCAAAAAGCCCGAGGTGTGGCTGGGCCATCACAAGCCATTTCAGAAAACGGGTGCAGTGACAGGATCCTATGAGCTTCCAGAGAGAAGAACAAAACCAAACCGAAACTACAACAATCACCAAATCAGGTCCTGTCCACAGGACCAGGAATCAGTAGGAAACAGCTTCTGCCGGGGCTCCGGTTCCACACAACAGGTCAAAAAGAGTGAGAACGGAGTGACTCCCCTGGTGTTCCAGAGGTTAAGTCTCCGCCCTGCAATGCTGGGGCCACAGACTCGATCCATGGTCAGGGGACTAGGATCCTAGATGTTGCAGAGCAACTAAGCCCGCATGCCACAGCTGAGATGGGCCAAATAAAATTTAAAAACAAACAGAAAGACGGAGGACAGAACAAAGGTACTCGCAGGTGTCTAAGGCTCAGAAATGACCTCCCAGGCAGCCTTTTGCAGGAAATTCCTGGAAGATACGCTTTTGAAAGGAGCTTCCCTGGTGGCTCAGCGGTAAAGAATGTGCCTGCAATCCAGGAGACGAGGGTTTGATCAGGAAAATCCCCTGGAGGAAGGTATGGCAACTCACTCCAGTATTCTGGCCTGGGAAATCCCACGGACGGAGGAGCCTGGTGGGCTACAGTCCATGGGGTCACAGTCGTGCTTCAGACACGACCAAAGCAAATGAGCACAGCACCTCCCATGCTTTTGCAGAAAAAGTAAAGCAAGGAAGAAGATGAAGGAGTCCAGAACCAGGAGACCCAATCCAGGAGAGAGGAGAACAGGTCCACAGAGGACAATCAGCACCACGATGATGGAGCTGGTCAGAGGCTAGGGAGATGTTCATTGAGACAACAGGAAAAGAGTCAAGGGTGAATTACTGGTAAGGTCACAGTTCACTTCAGTTCAGTCGCTCAATCGTGTCCGAATCTCTGCGACCCCATGGACACCAGGCTTCCCTGTCCATCACCAATTCCCGGAACTTGCTCAAACTCACATCCATCCAGTCGGTGATGCCAGACGCCAGCCAAATGACTATTAACTGTAGGCAAAAGAAAAATCTGTGCAGGCAAGGGAAACGTAATCACAGTTCACTGACAGGCTCAGCTGGGGAACAAATTCCCGTCAGGAGAAAACCAAGAGAAAGCCAGGGGATGGGCAAGGTGTGTGTGAGTGCGCGGGAGACCCAACTCCTCACTCGTGCAGAGCCAAGGGACGGCGTCTCAACTGGGCACTTGAGAAGCAGCAATAAAAGGATACCATCAGGCAGCAAGGAGACAAACAGGGAGAGTCAGCCCAAACAAAGGAGGCGTGTCTGCGGGTGGCAATGCTGTTTTTCAAAGCACACCCTGTAAGTCTACTGGAGCCTGAAAGTCTCGTGTGTATGGTGAAGAAAATGAACGGTGTTGTATTTCTTTCACTTTTTTGAGATTTAGATATATATATATTTAAGTAACATATACATACTTTGATATTGTTTTGGTCCACTGAGTATACATATTTTAACAAAAGATAAGAAATCTGGGCTTCCTTGGTAGCTCGGTGGTGAAGAATCCATCTGCCACGGCGGGAGACGCGGGTTCAACCCCTGGTCCAGGAAGACCCCACAGGCCAATGAGCAGCTAAACCCGTGCCCTACAACTACTGAGGCTGTGCTCTAGAGCCCAGGAACCGCAACTCCTGAGCCTGCGCTCTAGAGCCCAGGAACCGCAACTCCTTAGCCTGCGCTCTAGAGCCCAGGAACCGCAACTCCTGAGCCTGCGCTCTAGAGCCCAGGAACCGCAACTACTGAGCCTGCGCTAGAGCCCAGGAACCGCAACTACTGAGCCTGTGCACTAGAGCCCAGGAACCGCAACTCCTGAGCCTGCGCTCTAGAGCCCAGGAACCACAACTACTGAGCCTGCGCTAGAGCCCAGGAACCGCAACTACTGAGCCTGCGCTAGAGCCCAGGAACCGCAACTCCTGAGCCCGCGCACTAGAGCCCAGGAACCGCAACTCCTGAGCCTGCGCTCTAGAGCCCAGGAACCGCAACTCCTGAGCCCGCGCTCTAGAGCCCAGGAACCGCAACTCCTGAGCCTGCGCTCTAGAGCCCAGGAACCGCAACTACTGAGCCTGCGCTGGAGCCCAGGAACCACAACTCCTGAGCCTGCGCTCTAGAGCCCAGGAACCGCAACTCCTGAGCCTGCGCTCTAGAGCCCAGGAACCACAACTACTGAGCCTGCGCTAGAGCCCAGGAACCACAACTACTGAGCCTGCGCTAGAGCCCAGGAACCACAACTCCTGAGCCTGCGCTCTAGAGCCCAGGAACCGCAACTCCTGAGCCTGCGCTAGAGCCCAGGAACCACAACTACCGAGCCTGCGCTCTAGAGCCCAGGAACCGCAACTACTGAGCCCATTTGCAACCACTACTGAAGCCCAGGAGCCTAGAGCCCGTCCTCTGAAACAAGTGAAGCCTCTGCGATAAGATACCTACGGACTGCAGTTACAGAGTATCCCCTGCTTGCCACAGCTAGAGAAAAGTCTGCACAGCAGTGAAGACCCAGCACAGCCAAAAAAATCCATATAATCCCATTAAGCACACATATGATTGAGGCATACTTACTACATCAAAAGTTGGTGTTTATAAGTTACAAGTATTTAGTACTTTCCAGAGTGTTCTTTTAATTAAAAAAATATTGTAAAACCATTTCAAACATCAGTTCATTTTCCCAGTGCAAAAGAAGTCAAATCTGTTGTTCAGTCTCTAAGTCATGTTCGACTCTTTTCAATCCCAAGAGCTGCAACACGCCAGGCTTTCCCATCCTTCACCACCTCCTGGATATTGCTCAAACCCATGTCCATTGAGTTGGTGATGCCATCCAACCATCTCATCCTCTGTCGCCCCCTTCTCCTCGTGCCCTCAATTTTTCTCAGCATCAGGGTCTTTTCCAATGAGTCAGCTCTTTGCATCAGGTGGCCAAAGGATTGGAGCTTCAGCTTCAGCATCAGTCCTTCCAATGAATATTTGGGGTTGATTTCCTTTAGGATTGACTGGTTTGATCTCCTTGCAGTCCAAGGGACTCTCAAGAGTCTTCTCCAGCACCACAGTTCCAAAGCATCAATTCCTCAGCGCTCAGTCTTCTTTATGGTCCAACTCTCACATCTGCACATGACTACCGGAAAAACCATAGCTTTGACTATACAGACCTTTGTCCACAAAGTGATGTCTCTGCTTTTTGAGATGCTGTCTAGGTTTGCCATAGCTACCATATCAATAAATTCTAGTTAACATGTGTCTTATCTCAAGAATATACAAAAGGATTTGAATCGTTGTAAATATTAATTAGCAGATCTGACTTTCTGGTTTGTTTTGTTTTAAAATATTCATATATTTATTTTTATTTTTGGCTGCATTGGGTCTTAGTTGCCCCACAGCAAGTGAGATCTTAGTTTCTTGACCAGGGATCGAACCCACGTCTCCTGCACTGGAAGCTGGATTCTTAACCACTGGACAACCAAGGAAGCCCCCTGACTTTTGGTTTTAAGGGCACGTTGAGAGGTTTGGTCTGAGGCAGCGAGGTGGGCTGAATGTCCCCCCACCCCACCCCCTCCAGATTCTTCCTGACCACAGGGGTCCCCACTGTGGTGCACCCAAAATTAGGCCCTGCCCAGTGGAAGGTCCCTGAGAGGTAGACTCCAAAAAGGCTTCCTAGAGCAGAGCTCTGATATCAAGATCCTGCAGGTGAACAAGGAAGACGGTCCTCAAGGTAAACAAACTTCCCTGGAAGGAACCTGAGAAATTGATTTCATGCCAGAGATGCACAACCTTCTGAGACGGTGCCTAGCAGAAGGGGATCAGCACCCGCACCCCCAACAAAGATCCACCATCGACCACGTCCAAGGGACCACAGTGAGAGCAGGGACCACAGGAGCTTGACAGAGGCCTTCCTGACAGCCGGTACTGTGCCAGGGCCTCGCTAAGTGGTCTGGTCATCCGACTCCTGAACAAGAGACACCCTCATCAAAGCCCTGCTTGGGTGGGCCACACAGCTGCTTCTGGCACTTCACTCCCAGGAGCCTCAGGTGCCTCTCACAGGACACGCAAGAACCTGGTCATGGTGGAGGCTGGGGTGGGACCAGGGAGAAGAGTGAATGCTCCCTATTGACTCCTTTGGGCCGACTATAATTTTACCCTGTGCAGGCAGAACTGAAAACAGAAAAGCCGAAAACACTGTGAGCTCACAGGCACACTACAGGCGTGGTCCAGGGAGGGTGGGGCCCCTGTGGGCACAGAGCTGGCGATGCCCTTGGGCCGCCCCGCCCGGGCCTGATGTCAGTGAGCCGGGCTGGATGCAAGCATAAAGGGAAGCTGAGCGGAATCTCGGGTTATTACCCCGGCCGGTCCAGGGGCTTTCTCTCTCACTTTCCGGTCAGCTGCCCTTGGCCTTGGAAGCCGAGCTGGGTGGTTATTGATTAAGCCTGGCTCTCAGCAAGGTTTTCCTCTCCAAAGAGGTTTCAGCTTTTTGCCTGCAGCTATTTTTAGGGGCTTGGGCTCCGCGGTTGGGGCCTCTCTCAACTGATGCCGTGTGGCCGGGTGTCAGTGGGGCCCACGTGCTGCCTGCTCAGAGCCCAGGCAGGGCCCTCCTGGGGGCAGGCGGCTGCTTTCCCAGTGGTGGGGAGCACGAGGCTGGCTCACACTGTGGCTGGGACAACCCCCAAGCCTGTTCAGGCAGGGATGCTCTGCCTGTTTGGGGGCAAAGGGATAAATTCTGGGCACAGACCTCTAGTTAACCTTGCTCCCTTTTTCAAATACAAATTTCCATTGGATCATTACCACCTCGGTGCACCTTGGCTTGGCAGGGCTGGAAGGAAAGGCTGGGAATAGGATGGCCAGACAGCAAACTCGAATTACCCTGACTTCAGTCAGGCCCAGGGCCAGCCCCACGAGTCCATGTGTTCCCTGGGTGACACGCTGGGCTGCTGACACCAGAGTCACGTCTGAGCCTCTGGATGGCCCCGAGGGGGTGGTACCGCGTCTGGGAGATGCAGGAGCCAGGCATGCGGGAGCGGTTGACAGGGACCTACCTCAAAGCGGATGGCCCCATTCCCATCGGCGTCGAAGGCGTTGAAGAGGAAGTGTGCGTAGGTGGTGGCATCTAGGGAGACCGAGGGCAAGGCTGGGGTGTCCAGGCCGCCCGGCCGCCCAGGTCCCAACCCCACGCTGCTCCACTGGGCATTCCCACCGCGTCCCGGGCTGGAGTCCGCCCTTCCTACTGGGTGGAGGCAGCACCAGGCAAGGAATGGTGGGGAGGATGTGGGGGGGCTGAGGGTCCTCTCCCTATAAAAGGGAAGCCCACACTCTGGAGGGCGGCCACAGGGAAGTGGGGACTTCGGGAGGAATCGTGGACCTTGGACTCACCTCCCTGAGGGAAGAACTGTGAGTAAATGAGTTTGAACGTGTCTTCGTCCACCAGGCCTGTGGGGCACTCCTGCAGGAGGAAGGGACTCCTCTCAGTGACCCCAGCCACCCTGCCCTGCACCCCGACTCCAGGGGGCCTGGCCTCTCTCTTCCCTCTGGCCACTGCCTGCTGCGCAAGGCACTGCTGGGCTCCCCCAGCCCCAGGCAGGGGAAAGCCCAGTGGAGTGGGCATCATGGGAGGGGCAGGCGGGAGGGGTGGCAGGACCCTCATGCTAGGTTGGTCTGTCCCCATGGTCCTCCACTGCACCAGTGCTGAGACACTCATAAGGGAAGGGCCCTGGCCCTCCCCCCAGGCAGCTGTCCCACAGAACATGAGCCCCATAAAGACCGTGGGGTATGCACTGTGCTACGGGGAATTTCCAGAAGTTGTGCCAGCACCCTGGAGCCAGCAAAGGGGAGCCGGGGGGTCAGGGCCAAGCCTGGGGGTGGGGGATGTGGGGCACTCACGTTCTTGAAGCCCCTGTAGAGGCTCTGCAGCTCCTTCTTGGTGAACTTGGTCTGTGCCTGCAGCTGGTCAAGCCCCTCTGGCTGGTGGCGCACTGCGGACAGCTCCAGCTCACTGTCGCTGCTGTCTGGGGGGACACAGACCCAGGAGGTGGGACATGTGGCCCTGGCCCCTCTTTCCAGTGTGGGTGCCCGGCTCTGGGTGGAAGTAAGGAGTGGGGAGACTCTCCTTGTGTGACTACCAGGTACGGTGCCCAGGCTGTGCACTGCACAAATGGACCGGTTGCCGCTCAACAGCACACTCAGGTGTGCCTCCTGGTCTCTCTGCTGCCCTGCTCCTCACACACAATGGGCCCTCCCTGCTGGGCTCACCTGGAGCATGCCCACCCTCTCAGCCATATGGTGGGATGGGGGTGGGAGGTGGGAGTGAGTCTTGTACTGGAAACGCACTAAACAAGGGGAGGTGGAAAGGAAACAGAGACAAGTTACAGGGCACCTTGACCTTTAAGACCCAATTCCTGGACCACTTCCTCCATGCAGCCCTCCCAGATTTCCCCCAGGAATGGGAAGGGCACCCCTCTTGGCTCATCACACTGCTGCTTGGCTGCATTTCGTGTATGGGCTTAATTCACATTTGAGTAGAAAGTAAAATTTCAAGTTCTCTGTCTGTAGGGTAGGGACCAGATCTTTTATTTAATCACAACACATCAAAATGGACAGCAGGGTCACACAGACACGAATTAGAAAGAAGAAACCCAAACTATCTCTATTTACAGATGACATAATTATCCATGTAGATAGTTTCAAAGAACATACAAAAAAATCCTCTAATAAATGAGCTTAGCAAGGTCACAGGATACCAAGTCAATACAAAAATCAATCACAGTTCTATAGAAGACCTATATGCAGCAACAGAGACCCAGTGTAGCCAAAAACAAATAAATATATAATTTCAAAAAATGGTCCATATTAAAAAAAATCAGTTACATTTCTATTGATCAACAATGTACCATTGGAAACCAAAATTCTAAAAAACTTGCTATATTAATTACAATCACCCATCTCATAAATGAAGTAGGGAAAATAGATTAAAATATTAAAAAATACAAATAATGAAATATAAAATGATAATAAACAATAAAAATATAAAATGTAAAAATAAATAGGTAAAACAATCTAACAAAACATGCACATAATCTGTATATTGAAAACTACAATATGCGGATAAAAGAAATCACAGAAGATTTAAATAGGTAATGAGACACACTGTGCCCATGGATTGAAAGGCTCAGCATAATAAAGACGTCAATTATCTTCAAAATGATTTACAGATTTAACATAATTCCAGTAAAAATCCCAGGACAATTTTTTTTTTGTAGATATAGATACACTGATTCTAAAACTTATGTGGAAAAGCAAAACAAATAGATTAGATAAAAGAAAAAAGTGGTAGAAATCAGTCCATCTGATTTCAAGACCTTATACAACTATAATCAAGAATGTGTGGTGTTGGAGAAAAGACAGACACAGATCAGTGGAGCAAAACAGAGAACCCAGAAACACATCCACATAAATATGACTGAGAGGATTTTCCACAAATGTGCAAAAGCAATTCAGTGGGAAAAGTTTAATTTTTTTCAACAAATGGTGCTAGAAAAATTGGACATCCATGTACTCAAAAAATGAACTTTGACCTAAATCTTATTTCTTATACAAAAATTAACTCAAAATGGAGCACAGATTTAAAAGTCAGATGTAAAACTATAAAACTTTTAGAAAAAAATAGGAGAAAGTCTTTATGGCCTGGATTTAGGCAAAGAGTTCTTAGGCATGGCACCAACAGAATGACTTAGAAAACACTGAAAACCTGTACTTAAGAAAAGTTTTGCTCTGTAAGAGACATTGTTAAATAGAAAGGGAAACTACAGATCTGCACATTGAACTTCTAACAAAGGATGTTCAGAATATATAAAGAACTCTCAAAATTTATCAGTAAGAAAAAGTACAACTCAAATTAATATTAATAAATGGGTAAAAAAAAAACACCTGATCAAACACTTCACCATAGAGGATATACAGATGGCAAATAAGCATGAGAAAGATGTTTAACACTGTATTTAATTAAATAAATACAAATTAGAGCCACGATGAAACACCACTGCACGCCAGTACGAATCATGTGCTAAGTCGCTTCAGTCGTGTGACTACAGCCCACCAGGCTCCTCTGTCCATGGGATTCCCCAGCCAAGAATACTGGAGTGGTTGCCTTGCCCTCCTCCAGGGGATCTTCCCAACCCAGGGACTGAGCCCGTGTCTCTTATGTCTCCTGCACTGGCAGGCGGGTTCTTTCACTGAAAATACAGAAAACAAAACTCCCCTGACCCTACTTTCCTCTCAAGCTGTTGCTCTTTTCTCTCCTTTAACTCACCGTCTTCACTTCCTCTCCTCTTGGTCTCCCTTGATCCTATTCCTCTGGGGCCTGTGCCCCACCACTCCAAGCAGACTGCTTTTCTTAGATCACCAGTGATCTCCATATCGCTAATCCAGGGATCAGCACAGTCATCTTGACTCCTCAGTCATACAAGGACAACACGAGAATGAAAAGCATAGTGACTACACGGATGAACTTTGAGGATATTACGCTAAGCGAAGACGTCTAGAAAGACGAATACTGTACGATCTCAGTTATATGTGGAACCTAGAAAAGCCACACTCACAGGAACTGAGAGTAGGCTGGTGGTTGCCAGGAAACAGAGGGTAGGGGGTGGTGAGATGTTGGTCAAAGGGTACCAGCTTCCAAGTATAAGACGAATACGTTCTGGGGGATCTAAGCTACAGTATGGTGACTACAGGCAGCAATACTGTACCGTACCCTTGAAAGTTGCTAAGGGGTAGATCTTTTAAAATTATTTTTTAAATTAAGTAATTAATTAACTATTGGCGGCACTGAGACTTAGTTTTGGTGTGGGCTTCAGTAGTTGCAATGCATAGACTCAGTTGTTCCGAAAGGCATGTGGGATCTTAGTTCCCTGACCAGGGATCAAACCTGTGTCCCCTGCATTGCAAGGTGGATTCGTAACCACTGGGGAGCAGATCTCCAATGTTCTCACCACCACCACAATAACAAAAAAATGAGGTGACGGATGCATCAGTTATCTTTATTGTAGGTGATCTTTATATAAGCTTACACAATGTTAGGTATTGCTGCTGCTGCTGCTAAGTCGCTTCAGTCGTGTCCGACTCTGTGCAACCCCAGAGACGGCAGCCCACCCGTCCATGGGGTTCTCCAGGCAAGAACACTGGAGTGGGTTGCCATTTCCTTCTCCAATGCATGAAAGTGAAAAGTGAAAGTGAAGTCGCTCAGTCGTATCCGACTCTTAGCGACCCCATGGACTGCAGCCTACCAGGCTCCTCCGTCCATGTGATTTTCCAGGCAGGAGTACTGGAATGGGGTGCCATTGCCTTCTCCTGTTAGTTGTTAATTATAGCTTAATACAGCTGGAAAAACAAACAAATGAACAAAAAGAAAATTATGTGCCCATTTCACTTTTGAACATAGATGCAAAATCTTAAAGCACGTTAGGTAACTTAATCTAACTGAATTAAAAAAAAAAATACACCAGGATCAAAAAGGTTTTATCTGTAAGAGTGTAAGGAGAGAAAATCATATGAAAATCCTAATACAGAAAAAGCATTTGATAAACATCCACCTCTATTTATAATTAAAATAAACAAGCAAAAACTCTTAGCAAACTAGGAACTTTATAAGGGAACTTTGTAAACTTGATGTGGCTTATATTTGTAAAACAAATATTTCTTTACAGAAAATATTAGGTTTAATGGCAAAGGGTCACAAACATTCTCTTTAAGATTTGGGACAAGCCAAGGCTGGCCACAGTTACCACTAATTGATGTCTGGCCAATACTCTTAAGGAAATTTTGAAAAAGGAAACAAACAAACAAACAAAAAAACCCCAGACAGTGTAAGAGTTGGGAAGTATAAGATAAAATTAACACTGTTTATAGATGACACGGTCCCTACACGGACCAAAGGCATCAATATACATGAGAGTTCAGTATATGCTGCCAGACGTGAGATTAATTCATGAAAATCAATAGCAATTTTCTACACCAGCAATAACCATCTAGAAAATACAATAAAAATAACATTCATAATAGAAATAAAAACTAAAACATATCTAAGTATTAACCAAAACTCAAAGAACCTCTATAAAGAAAGATAATCTGAATAAACAAGACATTCCATCTTAGATATGATTATAATAACATTATAAAGATGTTATTTCTCCTGCGATAAATTATAAATTCAACACCATCTCAATAAAAAACCCAGTTGGATTTTTGAGGACTTTGATAAATTTGCTCTGAAATGTATAATAAAGAATTTAAAAATCCATAAGCCTGGTGGGCTGCCGTCTATGGGGTCGCACAGAGTCGGACACGACTGAAGCGACTTAGCACCAGCAGCAAGAATCTAGAAAGGAAGAGTAAAGAGGGAGTTTTCCCTATTATATACTAAAGCATTTATAATCACTGTAATACAAATTGTCTACAAGAATAGACAGACACACTAAAAACAGACCAGAGAGCTCAGAAAGAGGCTGAGGTGTAGCGGGGCCTTCCCAGAAGCTTTGGGGAAAGGCCAGTTGTTTAGTATAATAGACGGTGTCAGGAAAACTGACTCATCATATAAAGAAAATAAATCATAAAGAAAATAAATACCATGTGCAAAAGCGAGCTCCAGATTAACTAAAGATAACACGTGAACAGTGAGCTCTACAGTTCAAATAAAGTGTAGGGCTTTCCTGGTGACCCAGTGGTTAAGAATCTGCCTGCCAACGGAGGGGACATGTGTTTGATCCCTGGTCTGGGAAGGTCCCACATACCACACGCCCCGGACCAACTAAGCTTGTGTGCCACAACTCTTGAGCCAAAGTTCTAGAGCCCGCAAGTTGCAAGTAGAGAGTGGCCCTTGCTTGCTGCAGCTAGAGAAGCCCGCTTCCAGCAAGAAAGTAGCTGCAGCAGCCTTCTAGCGCAGCCAAACATAAATAAAACTTTACAATAAATAAAAATAAAATGTAAAACAGTATCTTGCCAACCTAAAGGTGGGGGGAGATTTCTTAAAACTTCAAACCAGAAAGGACGAAAATTGATGAACTCCATGACATCAAAGGACATCTGCTCAACAAAGGGCACCATGACGGTGAGGGGCGCTCGACACAGTGGGAGGAGACAGCAGGCAATATTTACAGCTGACGGAAGAAGAAGGTCTAGAATTGATAAACGTCGGAAAAGGAGACCAGAGACATGAATAAGGACAGGAAGACAGCACAACCTCCTCAGCAAACAGGAAATGCGAATTACGATGAGAAGTCCACACCTTCTGATTAACAAGAAACAAGAATGATGAAATGAGGGTCACAGGAGAGGACATAGATCAATGGTCATTTTTAAACATGCTGGTGACTGTGTACATTGGTACAACCACTGTGGAAAACCACTTGCATTTTCACATCTGCATACCTTAGAAAAGGCAACCCACTCCAGTATTCTTGCCTGGAGAATCCCCTGGGCAGATGAGCCTGGCAGGCTACAGTTCATGGGATCGCAAAGAGTCGGACATGGCTGAGCACACAGCAAACCTTAGGGCACAGTAATCCTCCCTGGGGTACACATGCCAGAGAAAACCATTGCCCAGGGGTCCCTGGAGCACTCCACAGTAATGATAGCCTGAATCAACCAAATGTCCATGGACAACAGAGCAGATAAATAGATTGTGCCCCCACCGGAGGAAAGATTACACTGCAGTGAAAAATGAATGACCTATAACACAGAGCAGTGTGGGTAAGTCTTAGAAACAGTGTAGCTGAAAAAACAGTCCTAGGAGACCATGATTCTATTTTGTTTTTTGGTATAAAATTCAAAACCAAGGAGAATGCCCTCCTGGTCCAGTAGTTAGAACTCCATATATATATATATATATATATATATATATCCATCCTTAATGTGTTTAATGTGTTATGTTAATGTTCTTGGTCTCTCAGTTGTGCTCGACTCTTTGTGACTCCATGGACTGTAGCCCACCAGGTTCCTCTGTCCATGGGATTTTACAAGCAAGAGTACTGGAGGGGGTTGCCGTGCCCTCCTATGGTGGGTATTCCTGACCGAGGGATTGAACCTGAGTCTCCTGGGTCTTCTGCATTGCAGATGGATTCTTTACCCGCCAAGTCATCGGGGAAGCCCATAATGCATTTAGTATAGGTTAATTAAAATATTTAAAAGTAATTAGAGTCCCCAGAGCAAGAGAGGGGAGAGAGAGAAAACACCTTTGGTCGGGATGAACTGTTGGTGACTTGGAAAATAAGCACTGCAATCCCAGGAGAAATGGTTAAAGGATATACACAGGAAATTGACAGATAAGGAAACAGGAAAAGCTAATAAACATGCACATTGGTGTTCAGAATCATGAGTATGAAAAACGCATCTGAGAACGATTAGAAAGAAAAAGTTACACCCAATGAACCTGCAAAATCAGCAAGTTCCTTACAGAGTCAAGCCTCAGTCAGGAAATGTGGGCTAACTTCTTCCTGAGCTCTGGACTCACCTGCCTGCTCACCACCTGCAAGTGGAAATCCAGGAGGTCCTTAGATGGACCAAACCCAAACTGAGCTCCTAATCTCCCCCTGCAAACCCACTCCACCCACAGCCTTCCCCAGCTCAGTTGATGGCAACTCCACCCTGTGGCTGCTCTCACCAAAAGCTTGGGCACAGACCTTCCTCCCAGCCCTCAGCTCCCATGCAAACCCTGCCAGCGCTCCCCTCAACCTGCAGCCGCCTCTGAGCCCTCCTCCCACCTCCACTGGTCCTCCCCCGTAAACCATCTCTTCTGCCTTGCCTTCCGGCTTCTGCCCTGCATCCTGCTGGTCTATTTATTTTACAAATAGGGCTGGAGGAAGCTGCTGAAAACATTATCCTCAGGTCCCTCTCTGTGCAACAGCCTCCCCCAGGCTCTGAGTATAAACACAGAAGTCCGTAAATGGCCAATAACTGTGCTCCCTGCCCCCCAGCTGCTTCGCCACTCCCTGGATTCAGCATGCTGCCCCTCTAGCCGCTCCAACCCACCAGGCGCACTCTGTTGCTGTCCTCTGGCTTGAATGCTCTTCCTCAGAATCCACACTTCCTGCTTTCCTCTGCTTGACTGTTACCTCCTCCAGGGTGTCATGCGCCCCACCATTCCTGTCTTCCCTCGTCTCTGTTTTCCTTTCTTCATTTGGCCATGACTTTCTGGCATATACATATTTCTCTGTTTACTGGTGTGATTGACAGAATTTTGTCTCTTTCCACAACTCATATGTTTTGGTTTTGTTTCAATTGCACTATTATTGCATGCATGCGTGTCTGACCCTTTGCAACCCCATGGACTGCAGCCCTCCAGGCTCCCTTGTCCATTAGATTTTCCAGGCAAGAACACTGTGGGCTGCTATTTCTACTTCAGGGGATCTTCCCAACCCAGGGATCAAATCCCAGTTTCCCATGTTCCCAGCGTTGGCAGGCAGATTCTTTACTGCTAAGCCATTATGGAAGCCCAATTTAAAAAAAAATTATTAATTTTTGTCTGTGCTGGGTCTTCTATGCTGTTCCCCTCAGCAGCAATGAAGTTGGGGCAAAGGGGGGCTACTCTCCAGTTGGGGTGTGCAGGCTTCAGCAGTCACAGCCCACGGGTTCAACAGTTGCAGTTCCTGGGCTTTAAGGCACAGGCTCAGTGGTTGTGGTGCATGGACTCAGTTGCTCCTAGGCATGTGGGATCCTCCCCTGACCAGGGATTGAACTGGCATCTCCTGCACTGGTAGGTGGATTCTTTATCAATGAGCCACCAGGAAAGCACTTCCCCTTCCACCTACAACTCACATGTTGAAGCCCTAATCCCAAGTGTGATAAAAGCTCTTTAGGAGGTAATTAAGGTTAAATGCCAAAAAAAGAGAGAAAAGAAATGCAAAAAAGCAAAATGGCTGTCTGAGGAGGCCTTACAAATAGTTGTGAAAAGAAGAGAAGTGAAAAGCAGAGGAGAAAAGGAAAGATACAGCCATTTGAATGCAGAGTTCCAAAGAATAGCAAGGAGACATAAGAAAGCCTTCCTCAGCGATCAATGCAAAGAAATAGAGGAAAATAACAGAATGGGAAACACTAGCGATCTCTTCAAGAAAATTAGAGATACCAAGGGAACATTTCATGCAAAGATGGGCACAATAAAGGACAGAAATGGTATGGACCTAACAGAAGCAGAAGATATTAAGAAGTGGCAAGAATACACAGAAGAACTGTACAAAAAAGATCTTCACGACCCAGATAATCACGATGGTGTGATCACTCACCCTCATTTAGAGCCAGACATCCTGGAATGTGAAGTCAAGTGGGGCTTAGGAAGCATCACTACGAATAAAGCTAGTGGAGGTGATGGAATTCTAGTTGAGGTATTTCAAATCCTAAAATATGATGTTGTGAAAGTATTGCACTCAATATGCCAGCAAATTTGGAAAACTCAGCAGTGGCTGCAGGACTGGAAAAGGTCAGTTTTCATTCCAATCCCAAAGAAAGGCAATACCAAAGAATGTTCAAACTACCACACAATTGCACTCATCTCACACACTAGTAAAGTAATGCTCAAAATTCTCCAAGCCAGGCTTCAGCAATACGTGAACCGTGAACTTCCAGATGTTCAAGCTGGTTTTAGAAAAGGCAGAGGAACCAGAGATCAAATTGCCAACATTCACTGGATCATTGAAAAAGCAAGAGAGTTCCAGAAAAAACATCCATTTCTGCTTTACTGACTATGCCAAAGCCTTTGATTGTGTGGATCACAATAAACTGGAAAATTCTAAAGGAGGTGGGTATACCAAACCACCTGATCTGCCTTTTGAGAAACCTGTATGCAGGTCAGGAAGCAACAGTTAGAACTGGACATAGAACAACAGACTGGTTCCAAATAGGAAAAGGAGTACATCAAGGCTGTATATTGTCACCCTGCTTATTTAACTTATATGCAGAGTACATCATGAGAAACGCTGGGCTGGATGAAGCACAAGCTGGAATCAAGATTGCGGGGAGAAATATCAATAACCTCAGATATGCAGATGACACCACCCTTATGGCAGAAAGAGCCTCTTGATGAACATGAAAGAGGAGAGTGAAAAAGTTGGCTTACAGCTCAACATTCAGAAAACGAAGATCATGGTATCCAGTCCCATCACTTCATGGCAAATAGATGGGGAAACAGTGGAAACAGTGGGCTTCAAAATCACTGCAGATGGTGACTGCAGCCATGAAATTATTACTCCTTGGAAGAAAAGTTATGACCAACCTAGACAGCATATTAAAAAGCAGAGACATTATTTTGTCAACAAAGGTCCGTCTAGTCAAGGCTATGGTTTTTCCAGTGGTCATGTATGGATGGGAGAGTCAGACTATAAAGAAAGCTGAGCGCCAAAGAATTGATGCTTTTGAACTGTGGTGTTGGAGAAGACTCTTGAGAGTCCCTTGGACTGCAAGGAGATCCAACCAGTTCATCCTAAAGGAGATCAATTCTGGGTGTTCATTGGAAGGACTGATGTTGAAGCTGAAACTCCAATACTTTGGCCACCTGATGCTAAGAGCTGACTCATCTGAAAAGACCCTGATGCTGGGAAAGATTGAGGGCAAGAGAAGAAGGGGACAACAGAGGGTGAGATGGTTGGATGGCATCACCGACTCAATGGACATGGGTTTGGGTGGACTGCGGGAGTTGGTGACGGACAGAGAGCCTTGGTGTGCTGAGGTTCATGGGGTTGCAAAGAGTCAGACATGACTGAGCGACTGAACTGAACTGAAGGTTAAATGAAATCCTAATAAAGGTGGGGTCCTAATCCAAAGGATTTGGTGACCTTATAAGAGGAGGAAGAGTGATTTCCTTTCCAAAAGGAAGGGAAGGAAAAGCCATGTGAGGACACAGCAAGAAGGTGACCGTCTACGTGAGAAGAGAGGCCTCATCAGCAACCAACTCTGCTGGCACCTTGCTGGGGACTTCCAGCCTCCAGAATTGTGGGAAAATACATTTCTGTTGTTTAAAGGCCTGGTCTGTGATTTTCTACTAGGGCTTCCCTGGTGGCTCAGATGGTAAAGAATCCACCTGCAATGCAAGAGACCCAGAACTGATCCCTGGGTCAGGAAGATCCCCTGGAGGAGGACATGGCAACCCACTCCAGTGTTCTTGTCTGGAGAATCCCATGGACAGAGGAGCCTGAAGGGCTACAGTCCACGTTATGGCAGCTCAAGGAGAACAAGCCAGGTGGCCCTCCTGTCTGCTCACAGCTCACCCAGTCTGGAACAAGGCCCCCACGCAGTGTGGGAGGTGCCCTGTAACACATGCTGGGTCGGATCCCTCACAGCTGTTTTCTTGGGTGGGTCCATGAATTACTGACTGGGATGTCAACTTTTTTTTTTAATTTGGCTGCGCTAGGTCTTAGCTGCAGCGTGTGGGATACTCTAGTTGTGACACATGGGATCTAGCTCCCCGACCAGGGGTCAAACCTGGCCCCCTGCATTGGGAAGCGAGAAGTCTTAGCCACTGGACCATCAGGGAAGTCCCTTGGGTGTCAATTTTAATGTCTCCAGGCTGGGCCTATCTCTTGAAGCAACGTTCCCTGTTGCTTACACCTGTTGGGCAGGGATGGGTGAGGAATCAGAGAGAAGCGATATTCCAAGAATCAGGTGCAATGACAGCAGGGTCAAAGGGTAACCCCGGCAGGGGGTCCCGGGTATGCCAAGAGGTATGTGGGCATGAGAACCACCTAAGAGCCAAAGAGTGGGAAGGGCTTGTCTGATCTCCATTCCAGAATGGCCTCTCTGGTCTCGGGTGTCCAACAAAGTGACACAGAGAGGAGAGACTGGCCCTGGCTGCCAAGTGGACCAGGGCAAGGCGGTCCTGGGCCCTAACAGCCACCTGCACCGCTTTCCTCACCACGCTGAGTAGCCTTGTTCGGCAAAACCATGAAGCTGACTTGCCTCTACAGTTTCCCTTGTGCTCAGCCCTCCCCTTCCCTCTCCGAGGGCTAGTCTGGGATCATCCCCTCTCCATCAGGTATTCGTGATAACCAGGGCATCAGCAATACGGATTTCACCTCTTTATCAAACAAGCATTTTGTCAAAGGCATGAAAGCATAAGGCTTTAAAAGAAAATTGTTTTATGGTTGAATATTCCATGGTTGTTTGTGCTAGTGGTAAAGAACCTGGCTGACAACGCAGGAGATGTAAGAGATGTGGGTTCAATCCCTGGGCCAGGAAGATCTCCTGGAGGAGGGTGTAGCAACCTACTCTAGTTTCTTCCCTGGAGACTCCCATGGACACAGGAGCCTGGCAGGCTATAATCCATAGGGTTGCAAAAAGTCAGATACGACTGAAGCAACACAGCACGCATGCAAAGTCGTACCATGGTCTGACAGGTTACAGACCAGGCTTTCTTCCCACTGAGTAAAAGCCTTAGTCCCTGTCCCGTGTCCCCAACTCAACACAGCCCTCTCTGTGCAAGACCCGCCTGCAGGGGTGAGGGAAGGGTGGCTCCGAGTTTTCAGTCTTTTGAGCTAAGGTCACAAGGTACTGGGCGAGGGGCAGCCCTGTGCATGACTCCCCCCACCTGGCTGCCCTTACACCCCCTTGAGGCTCTGCACTACGATGCTTCCCCTGCCAGCCAGTATGCGGCTTCACTCCCCTTTGCAGCTAAGCTCCAAGCTGCTCTGTCCACACTTGCTGGTTCCAATCCCTCCTGAACCCAGAGGTTGATCAGCCTGCCCTTGGCGCTGCAGCGCATTCCTGCAGTGAATGAATATAACCAGCCCAAGTCTTGGAACATGTCGGAAGCACCATGGAGACACTGGCTCTCCCAACAGGCAGACCAAACCCTGGAGGAGGCTGTCTCCACGTGGGCACTCCCCATCCTTCCCCTCCGCTCTGTTCTCCTTACCCGTCTGTACTCAGGCCCCAACAAGCCACCGGCTCTGCCCCCACCCCAACCAGAGGGACCTCCCCTCCGAGGGTGTCTCCCAGGGCCACCCTACAGGGAGGGCCAAGACCCTGCACATCTTGTGTTCCAGGCCTGGTATACAATGGGTGTCCCGTAAGTATGGCTGAAAATGGCCTATGATTTACCCAGACTCCACACCTGCTGTTTGGCAGGCAGTGCTGGGCACACCCTGGGGCCACAAGTGTATGGACACAGTGCTTGCAGCCTTTGGAGAGGTCACTGTAAGTGGGGACAGGGATCTAGAAAATTCCAGGACAGTGTCATCTAATACAACCCCAGGGGCAGGGATCCAGAAGGGCCAGGGGGAGTTCCCAGGGGGGAGATGGTGCTTTTAATCCCATTCCCCACTTACAGACGAGGAAGTGGAGCTCAGACAGGAATAGTGATTTCCCCAAGTTAATGTCAGCATGTCAGGGACCACGTCAGAGCTGAAAGGCAGCTCTCCTAGCCCCTGGCCAGCGCTCCTTCTAGAACAAGGTTTCTCAACTTTACCACTGACATTTGGGTCTGAGCATTCTTTTTAAAAAAAAATTTTTTTTTTACTTTGTGGCCACACTTCTTGCTATGTGGGATCTCAGCTCCCTGAGCAGGGTCTGAACCCTCACCCCCTGCACTGGGGGAATGGAGTCTTGGCCACTGGACCTCCGGGGAAGCCCCTGGGCCTGAGCATTCTTTGTGGGGAGGGGCTGCCAGGGCCTGCGTGATGTTTAGCGGCATCCCTGGCCTCTACCCACTTGATCCCACTGGTACCCTTCCCCATCAATTGTGGCAATCCAGAACGCCTCCAGACATCACCAAACATCCACTGAGGAGCAAAGCTGCTCTCAGTGGAGAGCTACTAGTTAGAGCTCGGAAAATGTGGACTGAGATAAGAGAGGCAGCAGCCCCAGTCAAGCCCTGGGCCACAGATGTGGACGACAGTCTGGTGTCAGGGCCAGGCCAGCCTTACCAATGAGCAACCAGCTTACCGGTTCAGGCTCACTTTTCACCAGGGTATCCACACTTATGAGATCCCTTAGATTTGTGTCGGGTCGGGAACTTTTTCAAAGTGCTTCAGCTCACCACACCCCTGGGAGGTGTACAGGGGGAGGTATTCTATCAGTGTCCTCATTTTCTTGTTCTTGCTTAGTTCTAAGCCATGTCGGATTCTTTGTGACCCCATGGACTGTAGCCTGCCAGGCTCCTCTGTCCATGGGATTTCCCAGGCCAGAATACTGAAGTGCATCGCCATTTCCTTCTCCAGGGGATCTTCCCGACCCAAGGATCAAACCCGCATCTCCTGCACTGCAGGCAGGTTCTTTACCACTGAGCAACCTGGGAATCTGGGACACTGAGGCTTGAGAAGGTTTGATGCACCAAGTCACCCAGTGAGCTAGCCGCCAAGCTAGGCTGGGACTCCCCGCCGACGGAGTCGCCTAGAGACAGAGACTGGTAGGACAGAGAGGAAGGTCTTTCAACTTCTGCATCTTCTTCTAGAAGCCCGTGTCCCCAGAACTCAAATCCATTAGTTCCTAACAATCCCCAGGGGCACCATAACTCTGGTCTCTTACAGATGAGAACTAAGGAGGCTCAAAGAGGACAAAAGACAACATCCAATCAAATGCACGTCTTCTTGGAGGGGTGCCCTCTTCTCTCAGTGCCAGCTCACATCCAGGCTGGGGCCCAAGGGCCTGGGCTCCTCACAGCCCATGACAGTCCCTTAGACACTGCCTGGCCAATGGGCCCTTCCAGGCACTTAGCTGGCATCATTGCCATCAACACGGACCATCTGGTACTCAGAATTCCCTTCCTCTAAAAAAAAAAAAAAAAAAAAGAATTCCCTTCCTCTGATGCAGGAAGAGGTGGCTGATCTGAGTGACAGAATGTTTTCAACCGTGACTCAATTCTGCTATTAAGAGTAATCATCCTCTAATTACTGGTGATAGCCATGGTTCACAAAGTTTGTGCATTTACTACATACCAAGAATGATCCTGAGGGCATCAAAGCCTTTACTCAACTAGTTCAAAGTCTGCTTCAGTCCTCCGGGGCAGGCATTATTATTGGCCCCACTTTATAGACAGGCCAAGGCTCAACCAGGTTAAGCCAGTATGTGTGGGTGACAGGAGATCCGAGCTCAGGGATCTCTGGCTGATTCTGAGGCTCCGTGCGCCTCCCACCGCGTCAAGACCCCAGAAGTCAGAAGGCATGAGTGGACAGGTATACCAGAAAAGACAAACTTATTAGAGCGGGAAGTGGGCTTTTCAGCAAGTCGAATAAACCACCTGTGCTCTTGCACGTCTGATCCACCTTGTAAACAAATCCCTTCTTAGAAATCGCAAAGGTAAACTTCAAGCTCCTAGAACCACAAGAGTGATGGGCTCCCTAAGAAGAATGTGTCGTGTCAATAACAAGTAGAGCGAGGCTGGCTGGTGGTCCCAGAAGGGCCCAGGAAATGGAGGAAGAGTAAAGTAGGGGCCTCAGATTCCCGAGTACCAAATCCCCCCTGCCTACGATGGACTCCAGGTGGGGAAAGGATGGGGGATGGGGGTGCAGTAGTGCACGCAGGAGGCATGGGCTCTGAGGGCACCACTGGGTGAGATGCCCCCTACTCTGCCTGTATTTCCCATGGAGGTGCCTGTCACAGACTCTCCCTGCCAGGGCCAGTATCCATCCAGCCAAGTGCAGGCCCAGTTTAGGCAATTATCTTCCCAGGGAAAGTCGCTCAGTCGCTCCAACTCTTTCTGACTCCATGGATTGTAGCCCGCCAGGCTCCTCTGTCCATGGGTTTCTCCAGGCAAGAATACTGGAGTGGGTTGCCATTCCCTTCTCCAGGGGATCTTCCTGGCCCAGAGACTGAACCTGGGTCCCCTGCATTGCAGGCAGATTCTTTACCATCTGAGCCACCAGGGAAGCCTACCTTCCCCAGCTACAATGTAAAGTTCAAGATGGCGCCTCTGAGAACCCCCTTCAGCAAGCCCCTTCTCTCGGGGTCTCCTGAACTCACCTTGAAAGGTGTGATGTGGCTCAGTGCCTTCTGAAGGGCACACGGCCACGGGCTTCAGGCAACAAGTCAGACCTGGGCCTGGCCTCCTGGCCCCGGGGCCCTATCCTGCCCTCAGCAGGGGATTGGGGGGCACATCCCTAGGCCAGAGGGTGTGCTGGACAGTTCAGAGGCAAGGGCAGTTTCTCGCTCCTCCCCTCCCTGAGCCTCTGGGTTTTAGTCCCAGGAGCTGGAGCCTGGCAAGGTCAGCAGAGTGCTGAGCCAGGCAGGATGCCCATCCTCCCCTGAGGACCGCAGGGGCGCACAGGTGACGGAAAGAAGACCGGCCAGCCCCTTCCCCACAGTCCAGAGGGACAGGACACAGACGATAAGTTACAGCCCTGGTGGGTCAAGGTCCCCCTTCACAATGGATGTGCCCTGGAGGGGCTTCCTCTCCTAACCTGCCCAGAGGTGGGTGGGAGGTACTGCGTCCGGAAGCAACTCTTAAGGGTACCTACGTGTCAGGGGTCTCCGGGACACCGTCAGCGTCTGATTTAAGAGTTTGTCTGTCTCCTCGGTTAATATTTATTGGGACGAAAACAGTGGCGCCTGAGGGTTGGTTACCCATTCCTGAGTCTTGCGTGGGGAAAGGGGACTGGATGTGGGCTACGGGTGAAGGGCCGGCCTCATCACGAGACAGAGGTTTTGTGTTACTCGTTGCTGCAGTCAGACGCCCTGGGCTGAGGGTCGTCCCTGCTGTCTTCACCCTCTGCCACCTCCCACCGCCGGGCGCCAAGCTCACCGGGGGCGGCTCGGACCAGCGGGCCTAGGACAGCCGGGGATGCCAGCTCAAGGCTTCTCCCGGGATCTCGCTTACACCCATCTCGAACACCGCGGCTGCACCCACTCTGGGGCTTTTCAGTCTGAGCCCTCTATGCGCCCTTAGATCCAGACCAGCTCTCGGGAGCCAGGAGGGGGCGGTGGCCGAGACGGGCAGGGCCGCGGAGCACAGCGTCCCCGAGGGCCGCTCCTCGCCGGGTGGACCTGGGTACCCGCACCCCGGAGCGCAAGTGCTGCTCTCTCCCCTCTGACCGCCGGCCCCCGGCGCAGGGCCGCCAAGGGGCGGGTGGCCACGCGTTACCTTCCATGGACATGGGCTCCAGGATGCCGAACTGCTTGAGGACGGCGATGAACAGCAGTACCACCACGGCCATGGCGCACAGCTCCATGCCCTGGATGCCCATGGCGGCCCGTGCTGCCTGGGGCCGGGGCGTGCCCCTCGCCCTCACGCTGCCTCCGGAGGCACCGGGGCCGGTGCTGCCCGCCCGGCCTCTAGGGGAGACCGCGGCTCACATGCCCCTGGCAGGCGGGGCTGCAGTCGTCGGCGGGGCCGGGGCCCCGCAGAGGGCGGCGGCGGCGGCAGCGAGCTGGGGCCGGCCCGGAGGTCGGATGCGGAGCTGCGACAGAGCCGGAGCGCAACTTTCCGAGTCAGCCGGCAAACTTCGAGGCGCGGCGGCGGCGCGGAGCGCAGCTCGCGTGGCCGGCTCTGGCCAGAGGCGCCTCCATGCCCGGAGCGGGCGCCGCGCCTCTTTCGGCCCCTCTCCAGCCCCAAGGGCTCCAGGGCACGGGGGCGCGGCGGCGGCGGCGGGGGTCCCCAGCGCTCCCGGTCGCCCCAGCCTCCATCGCGGCTCCCCGCGCGCTCATTGGCCTAGGCGCGGCGACCACCAGGGGAGGAGTCCCCTGCGGGCTCCCCTCCCACCACCCCCCACACACACCGTGCGCGCCAGACCGGGAAGGGGCGGAGGGAGGTGGCCCCGCCCCGCACGGGCCAGCCCGCAGACGGTGCCTGGCGCAGAGCCGGCGCTACCCAGCCAGCCCCCGCGTGACCGAGTGGTCCGCGGTTTTAGAATCGCTCGTGCAGGGTGGGGCTGTGTGGCTGGGGAGGGGGCCGGGGCCGGAAGGGAGCACCAGCGCCACTCCCCGGGGGAAGTCGGGGCTCCACTCTCCCGATGGAGGGGCGCGGAGCCTGGCCACCGCCGCTCTTCGCCCGGCGGGCCAGGACACAGCTGGCCTTCGGAGGATCCGGGAAGCCCTCTCTCCCCAGGGTATTTCCCACAACCATCAATCCACGGCCGGAGATTGAACTTGGCCCTGGTCTGGCTTCCGTGCAGAAATGGAAAAGTTGGTACTCAAAGTTCTCGAGTTCATGCGCTCGAGGCTTTTTAGGAGGGAGTTGGGCTTTGGCATTAGAGTCTACTAAACTGAGTTCAAGTCTTGACTTTGCTGCGTGACCTTGGTCGAGTCAGGGACTTGCAGCCTCCTCCTCCTCGTCCACAAAGAGGGGCTGGTGCCTGCCTTTCCGGCTGTGGGAAAGAGCCGAACGGATGTCAAGTGCTACGCGCGGGCAGTTCGAGGGAGTGCTAAATCGTTTGTGGATCGCTTTCTTCCTGCCCGGGGACACAGAGTAGGAAAGGAAAGCCGCTCAAACGAAGGTGAAAGAAAGGGGAGAGGTGGGGGCGTGGCAGGGCGGAGCCCGGAATCCTCCTAGCCCCCAAACTCCGGGACTTGGGGGCCGAAGCCGTGACTCTCTGCTGCCCTCCGGCGGGCGCTGCGCGCGTGGTGCACTCACCGGCCCAGGGCTCCGAGCGCGGCCACGGTGTGCTGCTGTGAACACTAAGTTCTGCTGTTCTCTGGTTTCTTAGTGGAGGGGGAAATCCAGCCCCGGACCACGCCCGTGAAAGTGAGCCCTGTTTGGACCTAGGGCTTGAACAATAGCGGCTCCCATTTATGGAGCCTCTGCTACCCGCTCTTTCATTCAACAAATACTGAGCGTGTACTGCGCTCTAGGTGCAGAGGGGTGTGGCGTGGCGGAAAACCGCAGCGTGCACAGCCAAGGGCCCTGCTGGAACTGCAGGCGAGCCGAGCCTTTAGGTTTACTTGTAATCCTTAAAGGCTCCCCCAGTGGGTATTCCTCTTCTCCCACTTCACAGGTGAGAAAACTGAGACCTAGAGGGTGGATTATGGAAGGGGATACAAGTGCACCCCAGGCCTGCTGAATTCCAGAGCAGATGTCCTAGGACAGGGCACTGCTTCTGGTGGAAACTGAAGCAGAACCTGGCGTCTCTCTCTGTCTGTGCAGTTCAACGTCACTGTTTAACACAGGTGGGTAAAAGACTGAGTTATTGGAGATATTTTTAAAGAACTGTAAATCCGCAGCGTTCAATTCCACTTAAGTGGGCATGTGGTGAGTCTCCGCTGACCAAAAGCAAGAGGTCTTAATGGTTCTGTTGGAACCCACGAGTTGCTTGTGAGTAGTCTAGAAAGGTTAAAAAGCCTCCTGCCATCTAATTTACACACTTCAGTGCTGAGCAAAGTGTAGGCCTTTTTCCCAGCTAGTTCGCCAGTCCTCACTCAATAGCCTGGTTAAGAGCCCAGTGGCATGAAACCTCCCTAAGCCTATTCCTCATCCATAAAAGGGGTTTCCTTGGTAGCTCAGAGAATACAGAAAATGCTTGCAAGGTAGGAGATCTCCTGGAGAAGGAAATGGCAACCCACTCCAATATTCTTGCCTGGAGAATTCCATGGACAGAGAAGCCTGGCGGGCTACAGTCCATGGAGTCGCAAAGAGTTGACTGAGTGACTAAGCACTCTCACATGCATTCATAAAAGGGGTGGTGGTGGTGATGGTCCAGACCCTACAGAGACCTGTAAAGAATTGGATAATACAAGGCCTGGCATCTGTCGCAGGCTCTGATGGCCCATGTTCTCCGAGCAGGGTGCTAGACTTAAGATAGACGGAGGGCAGGGGGCAGAGAAGAGAGCAAGCAAAGGAAGCTGTCTCGGGGTGAGGGGGGTTCCTCCTGAACTGCCCCGACTCTGCTTCCTGCCTCAGTTTCCCCTGGTGCTCCCAAACACCTCCCCCATGAAAGTTTCAGTGACTACCCATAAACACTGAGCTAGAAACCAGACATCGATCCCTGGCTATGCAGCGTAAAATATTAACGACGCCTAAGTGGGTACCAGGGCTGAGAGGAGAATGTCCGCTTGCTTGGCATTAGCAGCCCAGGCCAGGGGCCTAATGGATGGGAAGCTGACTGCCCTGCTCGCTCACTAGCTTGGGGCCTGCCAGCTTGGGGGCCTACCCAGGCCCACTGAGGCTGTGCCAGCAGCACTTTCAGAGCCCACTTGCCCAGGACCTGGAGCGGGGAGCTGGCAGACAACCCTCCAAGTCCCATACATCCTCGCCACACCCATGAAGGGCCAGGCTAGGCCTGGCCGTTTCCAGCTGTCTCTGGCTCCCCTCCCAAGGGGGCATTTGCTCTGGCACTCATTCACCCCTCCTCACCCCCTAAAGGCCTCAGGGGGCAGGAAGCAAGTTGGGTGTTGGCTGTGCTCCCTGACACCCGCTCTCTGCCTTAGGGGAGGGGCAGGCTCAGGGGAGGAGTGCAAACAGAGAAATCTCTGCAGGGCAGGGCCGCAGAGGTAGGGACTCCAGGGGCTGCTGGCTCTTCCTCAGGAGACAGGGGAAGGCGGGCGAGGGGTGGGGGTGGCTGAACCCTCACTGGAGACCTCACAGGTGGTATGGGAGGCCCCAGAGGGACTGGTCTAATTTAGAATGTTTCAGAGACCCAGCTGCTTTGGGGCTGGGTGGGGTACCCTCTAAACCTAGGCTTGCACCTCGCACCTGAGGTCATAGTCTTCCTTTGGCCTGGAATATTTTTTTTAACTTTTAATTTGGAGCGTAGCCAATTGACAATGTGAAAGTTTCCACCGGACAGCAAAGGGACTCAGCCACACATACACACGCATGCATTCGCCCTCAAACTCCCCTCCCATCCAGGCTGCCACATGACATTAAGCAGAGTTCCCTGTGCTGCACAGCAGGTGCCTGGAATATCTTTGGTGCCAGTCCAGTTCTACAACCAGGAAGCCACCCTGGAACCCTGCACTAACCCCCTGCATGAACCCTGTGTCCTTCGAACCCCCAAGGCCTCTGCTGCCTGGGCTACACCTTCCCTGCTGCGTGCTGGCCATCAGCCCCGACACTTCCCACGTCATCCGTGGTCATCTTTTCTCACCAGCTGCCCCGCCCACCCCTGTGAGCTCAGACCCTGTCAGCTTGGCCAGCATTCACTGGGCGCTGCCTGCTTACTGTTCCTGACCGCCTAGCTGCCCAAGGATTTCAAGAGGCCTTTCAACTCTTAAGGGAGAGATTGGGACGGACACGTGCTGTTCAAGAGACCCATTTCCTGCAGACAGCCCAGCAAGTTGTTCCTGTCCCAGTTCTCTGGAGGGCAGGCCTTCCTTGGTTCTACCGCATTCTATTGGGCAGAACGGGCATCATGCAATTTAGTCATCCTTCTCGTATTTCATAACAGCCGGACGAGAATGCCCAGGAATGGAATTCCACAGCCAAAGAAATGCCTCTAAGATTCCTCCCTGTGATGTCCCAGGGCTCCTGCAATGCAGTGCAGCCAAAGCTGATCACGCAATCTCACCCCAAACCAGTCCCCCCTCAAGCTCTCTGTCACAGCTGCTCAGGCCCAAACCCTGGCTCTTAGACTGGGCTCTGCCTGTCCCCTCTCCGGCCCAGTCTGTCACTCAGCCCTGGCACCGTGCCTCTTTCTCCTCCATCTCTGCTCCTGGTTGCCACCAGCCTGGCCACACCATCGTCCCTTTCTCCTGGACTCCTGACTCTGCCCTCCAAGCAGGGCTCCACCTCCTCCACTCTGCCCTCCTGCCTCCGTTCAGCAGCCAGAGTGATCATCTCAAGGTGAACATCAGGTCCTTCTCTTGCTTGAAACCTCCAGTGGCTCTCTGACTCAACCCTGGTTGTGTCTGCCTGCTCTGTATTCCTCCCTCTGATTTGGTAGCAGCACCCTGATTTCTGGCAGGCAATTTCAGAGGTTTGGGGACGTGACTGGTCCATCGACAATGATTCTTCTCCAACTCCAGAATGCCGCTGCACCGCCATGCGACTGGCTCGGGGACGGGCACCACATGGGGGCCAGGGTGATGACAGGCCTCCGTGGGCCTGGCCCTGGGACGGGAGGGACGCTCTCTCTCTTACAATGACAGAGAGTTGGACGTCCTGCCGCCAACTGAGGAAAGCAAGTCTGAGGATGTAGTCACTTCATGAGCAAACAGAGCAAAGGGCGGAGAGAAAGAGACTGAGTCCCGCTGACAGTGTTGTGTGCCTGGATCCAGCTGTCCCTGATGGCACATCCAAACCTATTTCTTCCAGTTAGAGGAGCCAATAAATCCCCCTATTGTTGCTTAAGCTGATGTGATCTGGGTTGCTGTCCCTCGCGACCAAGATGTTCCTGATGAATGAATTCTCCACGACTCATAGACCAAAGATCAAAATCCCTAACAAGCCCCATGAGAGCTGCTGGCATCTCTGAGCACTTACTACTACCAGGCACTTCAGTATAACTCATCTCCCTCATTCCTCACAGATTCCGATCTCTTGACAAGAGGAAGACATTAAAGCAGAGAGTGGTTGATGCTTTGTTGAAGGGCACACAGCTGATAAACCACAGTGTTAGGATTTGAACCCAAGCAGTCAGCTCCACAGCCTGTGATTTTTAAAAAAGTATTTATTTATTTGGCTGCACAGGGTCCTAGCCACAGTGTACAGCCTTCTGGGGATCTTAGTTCCCCAGCCAGGGATCAAACTTGCATGCGAAGGCAAATTCTTAACCACTGAACCACCAGGGAAGTTCTCAGAGCCTGCGATTGTAATTCGGCACCACCTTATCCCTCTAGACCTATAAGGTCAGGCTCCTCCACCTCTCCTTGGCTCACATGACCCCACCCGCGCCCACAGCTGCCAGGACTCTCCCATCCCCAGGTCTTTGTGCAGGCTCTTCCCTGAGCCGCAGTGCCCTCCCTCCTCCTCTTCTTCACCCACCCTAGTCGTTCTTTGAGTCTCAGCTTCATGTCTTGTCTACAGAGGGGACTCTCCTGGCCTCCTCCCCCTTGTTAGTCTCTACATTAAGCTGAGGCTGGTCATGTGAACCAGGGCCAAGTCCCTATTTGGAACCCTGACCTGTTGGCAGACTTGGCCAAGGCGTTACACCTCTCCGAGCCTTCCTTTCCTTCTTGCAAAATGGGGTCACTTGATGACATTTACCTGCCTGTCACACTGAGCTGTGAGCATCTGACAAGCTGATGGATGTGAAAGCATCCTGAGACACACGTGAAGGGCCCGAAGGAGCTTCTTTAGGCCCACGGAGGGAGCGACAGAGAGGGGTCCAGTGCCCAAGCCCTCCAATCGAACAGACCCATGGGACTGCACAGAACCGATTCACATAATCTCTGTCCCAGCCCAACTGCAGATGGAATGGGAGAGATTCATGGCCACAGGTAATAGAAAATCTTCATTCATTAGCTTAAACCACAAGGAACTGTATCATGTCAAACACAGGAAGTCCAGTAGGAGGCTGGCTCCAGGGACAGGCAGCTCAGATTCAACAATACCTTTAAAGGTACTGGTTTCTTGTATCTATCTACACTGCAAGCCACAGAGTGTCTATCTTATCCACAGCAGACTGACCTCATGATCACAAGATGGATGCCTAGTTCCGGACATCACACCCTGGCATATCCTGGAAAATATTAAGGGACCATCTCTTCCTGTGTCTCTTACTTATAGCAGGGAAGACTTTTCTGTTAAACTTCTCATGAACAATCCCTCATGTTTGATCGGCTGGAATTGTTTCACATGCCATCCCTAAACCAGTTGCTAGCAAGAAGAGTGAGAACACCAGTGTAGCAGAGACTGCTGCAGAAGCCTTAAGACAGTAAGTGGCCCTCTCTAAACAGGGAGAAGGTAAGGAGTGTATTGAGACAAACAAGCAACACTGCACAAAAACCTTCTGTTTACAGTACCTAGGCCCAAGATCCAAGGTCTTATCCATCTGCCTGCTGAGTAAAGAGACATTAAATAAAGAGAATCAATTTCCTCCAATGCAGAGTTTTAAAAAGGCTTCAGAATGTGTTTCATCGGCCCCTACTGATAGGCCTCTCTGTGGGTGGGGCTTAGATAAGTCAGTGATGTAAGTATTTCTTGAGCCCTCACCCTGTAGATGGTCCCGGTGAGTGTTTTGCAGAGGAATTGGCTTCTTTTAAAAAAATATATTTTATTTGTTTATTTACTTATTTATTTGACTGGGTCTTAGTTGCAACAGCAGGTGGCCAAAGTATTGGAGCTTCAGCTTCAGCATCAGTCCTTCCAATGAATGTTCAGGGTTGATTTCTTTTAGGATTGACTGGTTTGATCTCCTTGCTGTCCAACAGACTCTTAAGAGTCATCTTCGGCAACATAATTCAAAGTCAGGTTGCATCGGTTCAAATCGTGGCTTCTCCACTTATTAGCCATGTGATCTTAGGCAAGTAACTTAGCCTCAATTTGATTCAGTTTCTGCAACCATAAGTGGGAATGGTGACGTCTATATCAAGTGAGTATGAGGGTAAAATAAGCACATGTAAAACACTTCGAACAGTGTCCTTTGCCCATCTGAGGGCTGTAGCTTTTGTTGTTATTACAGAAAAAGGATTTATTGCACATCCTTGGCTCAGAGGCCAAGGAGGAATATGGGTGAGCTTGAATACGTCTGTGTTTTTAACTATACAAATGCCACTATCTCTCTCAACTCCCTTGAGAGCAGAAAAGGAAGTTCCAATCATAATGGAATAGCTGGCATCAGACCTCTCTTACCACGGAAAACAACTGGGGAAAAAATGTAAAACAACTCTGTGCGGGCATTGGACAGCAATTAACACAGGATAATGGTCCTTGAGAGACAGAATCACATTAAATGATTCCCACATTCATTTCATCTTTATCCCTGAGCATATTTTCCAAAATGCAGTAAAACCTCCCCGTACTAGTGGTCACACTGGGTAGAGGAAAAAGAAATCAGAGTTCAGAACTGCTTAAGTGGCTGTGATTTAAGGAGAGCAGGGATCTGGAAAGAAGGAAGCCACAGTGCAGGATCAGCCCCCAAAATCTATATGAAACTCTCCCCTGGCCCTCAGTTCAGGTTGTACATGAACGGGGAACGTCAAGAGGACTTGCTGAAAATAGCTGCTGGGAAGACTGATTGCTGGACAGAGATTTCAGAGGTCACACAGCTCCAGGGAAATACTGAGGTTCATGCCCAGCCAAAACGGAGGACACAGGTGAACCCTGTGCTCTCCTTTGAGATCACGAAAGCCACACTTCGGAATTAAGACCATGCCTTAAGAAAACAGCTACACTCTATAAATAAGGGGGAAAGCTGAAACAGACCTGCCTTAACAAAGCCAAAAAGTAAGCTTTGACAGAATTAGTGTGATTTGCCAGGAATTTAACTGCCTGCCAAAACAAAGCTTAACACTCTCTACAGGAAGAGAAACTAATCCAGAGGGTCCACAGCATCTCATTTACAGTGTTTGCCTCGCAATGAAAGACTGTTGAACATAAGAAGGAAAAGGTGGCCGATCATGGAGTCAACAGAAACAGAAGCCAGAGGTGCCCCAGATGCTGGGGTTAGCAGATGTGCGTGAGTGCTCCGTCGCTTCAGTCATGTCTGACTGTTTGTGACCCCAGGACTGTAGCCCACCAGGCTCCTCTGTTCATGAGGATTCTCCAGGCAAGAATACCGGAGTGGGTTGCTATGCCCTGTCCAGGGGATCCTCCTGACCCAGTGATCGAACCCACACCTCCTACATCTCCTTCGTTGGCAGGTGAGATTTTTTTTTACCACTCATGCCACCTGGGAGGCCCGGGGTTAGCAGATAAGAACTTCAAAATAACTATACTTAATATTTTTATACATGGAAAAAGAAATGGATGAGATGAATGAAAAGATGAAGTTTAAATTTTAACAGAGAATTGGGATCTTGTGTCAGGGCTTGGTAAAGGAAGCAGAACCACCATCAGTGATATGGAGTAAGGGCTTAATTATAAGAATGAGTCCTTACACAACTGTGGCAGCTGGGGAAGAGGTCTGTGGAAGGTGGTCCGTCTGCCTGTCCTTGAAGTTGCTGTAGGTCAGCAGATTCCAGAAGACAGGAAAAAAAAAAAACCTGGACATGAAGTGAAGGTGAGAACAAATTGGAATCCACATCTGCCTCTCACTGCCTCCAACCCTGACAACACAGGGGACCCATAGGAGCTGATCCCATCTGCCAAACAGCTGCACATGGCTCAGTATTCAACAGAAAGTGAAAAGTCGTACCAAGAAACAAGAAAATACAGCTCATATTCAGGGGGAGGAAAACAAAACAGTCAAAGGAAACTGTCTCTGGGCTTCGCTGGTGGCTCAGTGGTAAAGAATCCATCTGCCAATCCAGGAGACATGGGTTTGATCCCTGATCTAGGAGGATCCCACGGAGCACATGCCACGGAGCAGCTAAGCCCGTGCGCCACAGCTCTTGAGCCTGGAATCCGCAACTACTGAACGCAGGTGTCGCAATTACTGACGAGCAGGTGTCGCAATTACTGACGAGCAAGTGCCCTGGAGCCCGTGGCTCTGCCACGTGAGAAGCCTGCACAGCAACTAGAGAGCAGCCCCCGCTCGCCTCAGTAGAGAAAAGCCCCTGCAGTAACGAAGACCCAGCACGGTCAAAAATAAATAATAAAAACATTATCAAAAAGAGGAAGAAACTGTCTCTGAGTATCATAGGATGCCAGATTCAGCGGACAAAGACGTCAAAGTATATTCAAAGAACTTATGGAAACCCTATTTTAAAAATTGAAGGAAAATATGACTGATGACTTAGTGGATGGAGAATCTCAATAAAGTGAAAGAAAATATAAAAGAACCAGATGGAAATTCTGGAGATTAAAAGTCAAGTAACTGAAATTTAAAATTCATTACAGGGATTCACTAGCAGATTTGAACTGGCAGAAGAATCAGTAACGTTGAAGACAGATTGATAGGAATTACGGAAACAAAAGAACAGAGACAAAAATGAAGAGTCTCAGATACTTGTGGACAAATATTAAACCCACCAACATATATGTGATGAGAGTCCCAGAAGAACTGGAAAAAGGAGCAGAAAAAATATTTGGAGAAATAATAGCCCTGAAGTTCCCCAGTTTAACAAAAAACATAAACCTACGTATCCAAGAAGCTCAAATAATCCAAAATATACTCATGAAGATATTCACACCTGTACACATCATTGTTGAATGGAATACAAAGAAAAAAATCTCAGAAGCAGCAAGAGAAAATGGACATATCATATACAGATGACAATATGAATTTAAGCTGATTTCCCATCAACATTATGGAGGCTGGGAGAAAGGGATAGTTAGAGCGTTTGGGATGAACGGGTACACACTGCTATATTTCAAATGAATAACCAACAATGACCTACCGTATAGCACAGGGAACTCTGTTCAATGTTGTGTACCTGGATGGGACAGGAGTTTGGGGGAGAGTGGATACATGTGTATGTATGGCTGAATCTATCATTGTTCACCTGAAACTTACCACATTGTTAATTGGCTATTGTTGTTCAGTTGCTAAGTTGTGCCTACTACCCTGATACAAAATGAGATTTTTTAAAACGGGTGCTGGAAAGCAGTGGAATGACATAATTAAGGTGCTGAAAGAAAACATAAATTATCATCCAAGAATTCTTTATTCAGAAAAAAACTATCCTTCACAAGGGCTTCCCTGGTGGGTCAGACGGGAAGGAATCTGCCTGCAATGCAGGAGACTGGGATTTGATCCCTGGGTGGGGAAGATCCCCTAGAGAAGGGAATGGCTACCCATTCCAGTATTCTTGCCTGGAGAATTCCATGGACAGAGGAGCCTGGCGGGCTACAGTCCACGGGGTTGCAAAGAATTGACTGAGCAACTTTCACTTTTCATCTTTCAAAAATGAAGATAAAGACATTCACAGATAAATATAAAGGATTCATTACTACCAGAACTGCCTAATGAGAAATACATAAGAAAGTCCTTCAGGTTGAAAGAAAATAATTCAAATCCACAGAAGGAAACAAAGGGTGCCAGAAATAGTAATTATGTGGATAAATTTAAAATATTGTATAAATATATTTTTAAAAATTTCTACTCTTAAGTTCTTTAAAAGATATAAGTTTGCATAAACCAATAATTATAACACTGTATGTTTTGGCTTATAACAATATATGGATATAACATATGTGATGATAAAAAAAAGAAGAGAGAAAAAGAAAACATATTGGAGGAAAGTTTTTATATTTTATTGAAACTAATTTAATATTACTCTAAGATAAACTGTGATAAGTTAAAATGTATACTGTAATCCCTAAAAGATCCACTAAGCAAGTAACTCAAAATAATAGTTTTGAAAATCAACAGGGGAATTTAAATGGTACACTAAAAAACATTTGTTTTACACACCAGGGGGCAGTAAAGAAGGAAGAGAACAAAAAAGTGACACTTAGAAAACAAGTAGTAAAATCACAGATTAAATACATCTGTAACAATAATTATAGTAAATGTGAATGAACTAAAAATGAATGGGAAAAAAAACTGGAAAGAATATAAGGAAGATGTGGGCAAAGGACAAAGGTAAAAAAGACTAACAAATGTGTAAACAGAGTCCCAAAATAAGAGGAGAGAGAAAAAGGGACAGAATTAAAATCTGAAGAAATAATGGCAGAAAATTTCCCCACACTGATGAAAGATATTACACCACAGTTTCAACAAGCTCAACAAAACCCAGGCAGAATAAATACAAAGAACACCACAGTTAGGCATGTCATGGTCAAACTGCTGAAAACCAGCAGTAAAGAGAACACTTTAAAGGCATCCAGATGAAAAAAAGACATCCAGTGGATGGGGAGGAATGAGTACAAATGATGGCAGATTTTGCAACAAAAACCACAGAAGCCAGAATACAGTGGAATAACATTATTTTCCAAAGTACTCTAGGAGGAATAATGGGCCAATCTATAATTATAATTATAGACCAAAAAAATAATGTCCTTCAAAATGAAGGATTAAGACATTAAGACAGATTAAGACAATCAGAGCTTAAACCCGAGGGAGTTTTTCATTTAGACATGTTACTCAAGGAGTACTGAAGAGATGAAGCTCTCCATCGTGGGACCAGCTGCTAGCAGCAAGTCTTTGCCCACCACAGGAGGCTCTGAGATCTCTCAGCACCTTGGCCAGAATCAAGGCCAGTGGTCTCCGGAAGGAAGAACTTCATGCGGCTTAGTTAAGTGGTTCTAGGTCCCATGGTTCTCATGGCCTGGAAAGACTTGGAAAGCATGGGAGAACTGAGAAACCCGACCAAGTGCACACATCTCCAATGTCACCATGCCGGGGGAACCCTCACTGCCTGTTTGAGGGGAAAACGGTCTTTTGATTGCCCATTGACCTGCTTGATTCCCCCTTGGTCAGAAGGAGAGGATCTCTCTTCATGCTTCCATCCCTGTGCAAGGCTTATCCAAATTCCCATCTATTGCCCCAGGGGTTTCAGAGTCTAGTAATACTGAATGGATGGGATACTGAAAGAAGAACTCCCCAGGTCAGTAAGTGTCCAATATGCTACTGGATATCAGTGGAGAAATAACTCCAGAAAAATGGAGGGATGGAGCCAAAGCAAAAAGAATACCCAGCTGTGGATGTGACTGGTGATAGAAGCAAGGTCCGATGCTGTCAAGAGCAATATTGCATAGGAACCTGGAATGTCAGATCCATGAATCAAGGCAAATTGGAAGTGGTCAAACGAGATGGCAAGAGTGAACGTCGACATTCTAGGAATCAGCGAACTCAAATGGACCAGAATGGGTGAATTTAACTCAGATGACCATTATATCTATTACTGCGGCAGGAATCCCTCAGAAGAAATGGAGTAGCCATCATGGTCAACAAAAGAGTCTGAAATGCAGTACTTGGATGCAATCTCAAAAATGACAGAATGATCTCTGTTCGTTTCCAAGGCAAACCATTCAATATCACAGTAATCCAAGTCTATGCCCCAACCAGTAACGCTGAAGAAGCTGAAGTTGAATGGCTCTATGAACACCTACAAGACCTTTTAGAACTAACACCCAAAAAAGATGTCCTTTTCATTGTAGGGGACTGGAATGCAAAAGTAGGAAGTCAAGAAACACCAGTACTAATAGGCAAATTTGGCCTTGGCATACGGAATGAAGCAGGGCAAAGGCTAATAGAGTTTTGCCAAGAGAATGCACTGGTCATACCAAACACCCTCTTCCAACAACACAAAACTCTATACATGCACGTCACCAGATGGTCAACACCAAAATCAGATTGATTATATTCTTTGCAGCCAAAAATGGAGAAGCTCTATACAGTTAGCAAAAACAAGACTGGGAGCTGACTGTGGCTCAGATCATGAACTCCTTATTGCCAAATTCAGACTTAAATTGAAGAAAGTAGGGAAAACCACATCACCATTCAGGTATAACCTACATCAAATCCCTTATGATTATAAAGTGGAAATGAGAAATAGATTTAAGGGCCTAGATCTGATAGATAGAGTGCCTGATGAACTATGGATGGAGGTTCATGACGCTGTACAGGAGACAGGGATCAAGACCATCCCCATGGAAAAGAAATGCAAAAAAGCAAAATGGCTGTCTGGGGAGGCCTTACAAATAGCTGTGAAAAGAAGAGAAGCAAAAAGCAAACGAGAAATGGAAAGATATAAACATCTGAATGCAGAGTTCCAAAGAATAGCAAGGAGAGATAAGAAAGCCTTCCTCAGTGATCAATGCAAAGAAATAGAGGAAAACAACAGAATGGGAAAGACTAGAGAACTCTTCAAGAAAATGAGAGATACCAAGGGAACATTTCATGCAAAAATGGGCTCAATAAAGAACAGAAATGGTATGGACCTAACAGAAGCAGAAGATATTAAGAAGAGGTGGCAAGAATATGCAGAAGAACCGTACAAAAAAGATCTTCACGACCCAGATAATCACGATGGTGTGATCACTGACCTAGAGCCAGACATCCTGGAATGTGAAGTCAAGTGGGCCTTAGAAAGCATCACTACGAACAAAGTTAATGGATGTGATGGAATTCCAATTGAGCTATTTCAAATCCTGAAAGATGATGCTGTGAAAGTGCTGCACTCAATATGTCAGCAAATTTGGAAAACTCAGTAGTGGCCACAGGACTGGAAAAGGTCAGTTTTCACTCCAATCCCAAAGAAAGGCAATGCCAAAGAATGCTCAAACTACCGCACAATTGCACTCATCTCACACGCTAGTAAAGTAATGCTTAAAATTCTCCAAGCCAGGCTTCAGCAACACGTGAACCGTGAACTTCCAGATGTTCAAGCTGGTTTTAGAAAAGGCAGAGGAACCAGAGATCAAATTGCCAACATCTTCTGGATCATCAAAAAAGCAAGAGAATTCCAGAAAAACATCTATTTCTGCTTTATTGACTATGCCAAAGCCTTTGACTGTGTGCATCACAATAAACTGTGGAAAATTCTGAAAGAGAGGGGAATACCAGACCACCTGACCTGCCTCTTGAGAAATCTGTTTGCAGGTCAGGAAGCAACAGTTAGAACCAGACATGGAACAACAGACTGGTTCCAAATAGTAAAAGGAGTACATCAAGGCTGTATATTGTCACTGTGCTTATTTAACTTATATGCAGAGTACATCATGAGAAACACTGGGCTGGAAGAAGCACAAGCTGGAATCAAGATTGCCAGGAGAAATGTCAATAACCTCAGATATGCAGATGACACCACTCTTATGGCAGAAAGTGAAGAGGAACTAAAGAGCCTCTTGATGAAAGTGAAAGAGGAGAGTGAAAAAGTTGGCTTAAAGCTCAACATTCAGAAAACTAAAATCATGGCATCTGGTCCCATCACTTCATGGGAAATAGATGGGGAACCAGAGGAAACAGTGGCTGACTTTATTTTTGGGGGCTCCAAAATCACTGCTGATGGTGATTGCAGCCATGAAATTAAAAGATGTTTACTCCTTGGAAGAAAAGTTATGACCAACCTAGATAGCATATTAAAAAGCAGAGACATCACTTTGTCAACAAAGGTCCATCTAGTTAAGGCTATCGTTTTTTCCAGTAGTCATGTATGGATGTGAGAGTTGGATTATAAAGAAAGCTGAGTGCTGAAGAATTGATGCTTTTGAACTGTGGTGTTGGAGAAGACTCTTGAGAGTCCCTTGGACTGCAAGGAGATCCAACCAGTCCATTCTAAAGGAGATCAGTCCTGGGTGTTCATTGGAAAGACTGATGTTGAAGCTGAAACTCCAATACTTTGGCCACCTGATGCGAAGAGTTGACTCATTGGAAAAGACTCTGATGCTAGGAGGGATTGGGGACAGGAGGTGAAGGGGACGACAGAGATGAGATGGCTGGATGGCATCACTGACTCAATGGACATGAGTTTGGGTGAACTCTGGGAGTTGGTGATGGACAGGGAGCCCTGGCATGCTGCGGTTCATGGGGTTGCAAAGAGCCAGGCACGACTGAGAGACTGAACTGAACTGAATACTGAATGACTGATGGAATGCTGAAGGGCATCATGCTCTCAGGGCCCCTCATCCTACTCACTGGTCCACTGTGATGGAGAGTTCCTGTTCTCTCCCTCAGTTGGAGGACTTCTCACCTCTTCTTGTGTCTTTTCTTAACCTTACCCAGCTCCATCCCAGGGGAACCAAACAGCTCCAAAATGACAGGACCAGATAAGGAGAGCCGTAGTTCTCAGCAATGTCACTTCAGACCCTTAAAGGTTTGGTTTTGTTTTGCTTTGCTTGTTTGTTTCTGGCTTTTTAAAACTTAATATCTTAATTTAAAAAAAAAAAAAAAGAATGAACTGACTTGGCTGCCTCTGGTCTAAGTTGAGGCATGTGGGACCTAGTTCCCTGACCAGGGACTGAACCCAGGCCACCTGCATTGGGAGCGTGGAGGCTTAGCCACTGGATACCCAGGAAGACTTGAAACCCTTGGAGTTTATAGAACGTCCACCATGTTGACTTGTGAGTTTCTTTGGGTCCATTTCTATTTCTCGGCTGACCTTGGCTTTCCCACCTCTCTCTGTTGGCAAGAGGAGAGCGTGATGGTGAGTCAGGAGTTCTAGGGTTGTGCAGGCTACGTCACGTTGCTTTCCACCTCTTTGGGACTCAGTCATTCATCTCCAAAGTGGGGAAAGCATTCTTTAATCCCAGGGACACCCCCTCATATGTTGTCATGAGACTCAGGGGCATCCATGCATGCGAGAGCGCGCCGAGCCATGAGGGGCTCTATGGACATACTGGCCAGTGCCGCGGTATTTTAATGCAGCGCTGAATCAAGGCTGAGTCTCCGCACACAAAAGGTGCCCAGGAAGGATCGCTGTCCAACTTGGAGTCTGCTTGCTACCCCTGGCATTCGCCCTAGTCACAGGGGGTCATCAATCCTCATGTTTTATGACAATGCAGCTAAGTGCTCTCAAATCACATCGTTGTTGCTGATCTGTAAAGATGTCTGGACGTAAGTATTTCTTTGTTGGAACTCAAGCCAGGGGCCCAAGGATGTCCTGGGGAATTTCCACCCGGCACGCTGTTTACTTGGCCTCCGTGGCGGCCTCTGGCAGCTCGGGGAGGTATGTTATTACAAATGCCCTGGTCAGCTGGATACAGATGAATGACTTGGGAATCAAAACCTTGGGATGGAAAACAGCAGGGGAGAAGCCAGAGCTCCAGACAGGGTGCCGGGGCTGGAAGTCCAGGATCTGAGTCCCATCTTTGTCTCCAGCCTATGGTCTCAAGCTGTCCATCCTCCTCCCTGAGTTCAATGGAGGGAGGGAATTGGGTAATAATTGTAATAGCAGCATCTTCATCAATTGAGTGCATCTATTGAGCGCCGGTCTCCTAGGCACTGACATGTGTGTGCTGAGTCGCTCAGTCGTGTCCGACTCTCTGTGGACCCACGGATGGCAGCCCGCCAGGCTTCTCTGTCCATGGGATTCTCCAGGTAAGAATACTGGAGTGGGTTACCATGCCCTCCTCCAGGGCGTCTTCCCAACCCAGGGATCAAGCCGATATTGCTTGTGTCTCCTACATCAGGTTCTTTACCACTAGTGCTACCTGGGAAGCCCCAGGCATGGGCATTCATAATAGCACATCATCCTCCACATCCCTATTAGCAGCCCCAGTCACAACTGCAAAATGGGCTGCAGACTGCCCCTCCCCCAGGTCTCCAAGAGCGTCAAGAGTCTAACCTGAACAGGCGCTCTGAGAAGGCTCCTGGAAACATCCAACTCTGTCTCAGAGTGCTGGACTGGCTGAGGGCAGCTACTTGTTTCTATTTTATTTATTAAATAATTTTTTTTGGACCACACTGCACAGCATTCGAGATCTTAGTTCTCTGACCAGGGATCGAACATGTGCCCCCTGCACTGGAAGCGCAGAGTCTTAACCACTGGACCACCAGGCAAGTCCCCGAGGATGAGTGCCTGTGAGGCCCTCACAGAGGAGAGTCAGGGACCAGAGGAGGAAAATGGTTTTGATTCTTCCTTCAGTCTGGAGAGTCATAAGAGTTCAGAATAGAAGAGGCCTAGGTTCATTCATGCATTACGCACTCAACATGTATTTTATTTTGTACTTTGTGTCTGGAAGATACAGCGGTAAATGCGGCAAACACGGCCACTGGCCCCAAGGAGCTGACATTCTCGAGGGGAGACAGACAGTGAAACAGTTGTGACAGAGAAGTAAGGACTGTGATGGGAGAAATACGTCAGAGGAGCTCCCGGCTTGGATGCAAGGTCCAGACCAGCTTTCCCAGAGGGAAGGTCTAAAGGCAGGGAGTGTGTGTGGAGGATTCGGGGCGATAGGCCAGGCTATGAAGCTTGGGGCAGAAGGGTGGGCGGTGTGTGGGACTGAAGTCATGATACCACGACTGGTATCATGATCAGAGGGAGCATGGCCCAGGAAGGCAGGGCCGCAGGGGCCCAAGGCCGAGCCTGAGTTGGGACAGGGCTTCATTTCTAGGGCAATGGAGCGTCTGGTGTGTTTTGGTTTATTTCCTCTATAGTAACCACTGCCGCATGTGCTATACTCATGAAATGAAAGTGTCAGTCACTCAATCGTGTCCGACTCTTTGCGACCCCATGGACTGTAGCTCCTCTGTCTGTGGGATTTTCCAGGAAAGAATACGGGAGTGGATTGCCATTTCCTCCTCCAGGGGATCTTCCTGACCCAGGGGTTGAACCCACATCTCTTATATCTCCTGTGCTGGCAGGCAGGTTCTTTACCACTAGCACCACCTGGGAAGCCCGAATGAAGTATAATCTTGAAAACTTGTGAATCTCTGTATTATACACCTGTAACTTACATAAAAAGCTGCACGGTGCAGGAGATCTGAGAGGAGCTGCCCCAGGTCAAAGGTCAGGAGCAGGGCCATGAGGAGATAATCCACGTCCAAGGTAAGGAGCAGCGGCTGTGCTTTGCTGGAGCAGCCGTGAAGAGATACCCCACATCCAAGGTAAGAGAAACCCCAGTAAGACAGTAGGTGCTGAGAGAGGGCATCAGAGGGCAGACACACTGAAACCATAATCACAGAAAACTAGCCAATCTAATCACACGGACTACAGCCTTGTCTAACTCAATGAAACTAAGCCATGCCGTGTGGGGCCACCCAAGACGGATGGGTCATGGTGGAGAGGTCTGACAGAATGTGGTCCACTGGAGAAGGGAATGGCAAACCACTTCAGTATTCTTGCCTTGAGAACCCCATGAACAGTATGAAAAGGCAAAATGATAGGATACTGAAAGATGAACTCCCCAGGTGGGTAGGTGCTCAATACGCTACTGGAGATCAGTGGAGAAATAACTCCAGAAAAAATGAAGAGACAGAGCCAAAGCAAAAACAACACCCAGTTGTAGATGTGACTGGTGATAGAAGCAAGGTCTGATGCTGTAAAGAGCAATATTGCATAGGAACCTGGAATGTCAGGTCCATGAATCAAAGCAAATTGGAAGTGGTTAAACAGGAGATGGCAAGAGTGAACGTCAACATTCTAGGAATTGGCGAACTAAAATGGACCAGAATGGGTGAATTTAACTCAGATGACCATTATATCTACTACTGCGGGCAGGAATCCCTTAGAAGAAATGGAATAGCTATCATGGTCAACAAAAGAGTCCAAAATGCAGTACTTGGATGCAATCTCAAAAATGACAGAATGATCTTTGTTCATTTCCAAGGCAAACCATTCAATATCGTGGTAATCCAAGTCTATGCCCCAACCAGTAATGCTGAAGAAGCTGAACGGTTCTATGAAGACCTACAAGACCTTTTAGAACTACCACTCAAAAAAGATGTCCTTTTCATTATAGGGGACTGGAATGCAAAAGTAGGAAGTCAAGAGACACCTGGAATAGCAGACAGATTTGGCCTTGGAGTACAGAATGAAGCGGGGCAAAGGCTACTAGAGTTTTGCCAAGAGAATGCAGTGGTCAGCAAACACCCTCTTCCAACAACACAAGAGAAGACCCTACACATGGACATCACCAGATGGTCAACACCAAAATCAGATTGATTGTATTATTTGCAGCCAAAGATGGAGAAGCTCTCTACAGTCAGCAAAAATAAGACCGGGAGCTGACTGTGGCTCAGATCATGAACTCCTTATTGCCAAATTCAGACTTAAATTGAAGAAAGTAGGGAAAACCACATCACCATTCAGGTATGACCTAAATCAAATCCCTTATAATTATACAGTAGAAGTGAGAAATAGGTTTAAGGGACTAGATCCGATATAGTGCCTGATGAACTATGGATGGAGGTTTGTGACATTGTACAGGAGACAGGGATCAAGACCATCCCCAAGAAAAAGAAATGCAAAAAAGCAAAATGGCTGTCTTAGGAGGCCTCACAAATAGCTGTGAAAAGAAGAGAAGCAAAAAGCAAAGGAGAAAAGGAAAGATATAAGCATCTGAATGCAGAGTTCCAAAGAATAGCAAGGAGAGATAAGAAAGCCTTCCTCAGTGATCAGTGCAAAGAAATAGAGGAAAACAACAGAATGGGAAAGACTAGAGATCTCTTCAAGAAAATGAGAGATACCAAGGGAACATTTCATGCAAAAATGGGCTTGATAAAGGACAGAAATAGTATGGACCTAACAGAAGCAGACAATATTAAGAAGAGGTGGCAAAAATACACAGAAGAACTGTACAAAAAAGATCTCCATGACCGAGATAATCACGATGGTGTGATCACTGACCTAGAGCCAGACATCCTGGAATGTGAAGTCAAGTGGGCCTTAGGAAGCATCACTACAAACAAAGCTAATGGATGTGATGGAATTCCAGTTGAGCTATTTCAAATCCTAAAAGATGATGCTGTGAAAGTGCTGCACTCAGTATGCCAGCAAATTTGGAAAACTCAGCAGTGGCCACAGGACTGGAAAAGATCAGTTTTCATTGCAATCCCAAAGAAAGGCAATGCCAAAGAATGCTCAAACTACCGCACAATTGCATTCATCTCACACACTAGTAAAGTAATGCTCAAAATTCTCCAAGCCAGGCTTCAGCAATATGTGAACCATGAACTTCCAGATGTTCAAGCTGGTTTTAGAAAAGGCAGAAGAGCCAGAGATCAAATTGCCAACATCTTCTGGATCATCAAAAAAGCAAGAGAGTTCCAGAAAAACATCTATTTCTGCTTTATTGACTATGCCAAAGCCTTTGACTGTGTGCATCACAATAAACTGTGGAAAATTCTGAAAGAGAGGGGAATACCAGACCACCTGACCTGCCTGTTGAGAAACCTGTTTGCAGGTCAGGAAGCAATAGTTAGAACCAGACATGGAACAACAGACTGGTTCCAAATAGGAAAAGGAGTATGTCAAGGCTGTATATTGTCACCCTGCTTATTTAACTTATATGCAGAGTACATCATGAGAAACACTGGGCTGGAAGAAGCACAAGCTGGAATCAAGATTGCCAGGAGAAATATCAATAACCTCAGATATGCAGTTGACACCACCCTTATGGCAGAAAGTGAAGAAGAACTAAAGAGCCTCTTGATGAAATTGAAAGAGGAGAATGAAAAAGTTGGCTTAAAGTTCAACATTCAAATGTATTCTTTTTAATGGCTGAGTAATACTCCATTGTGTATATGTACCACAGCTTTCTTATCCATTCATCTGCTGATGGACATCTAGGTTGCTTCCATGTCCTGGCTATTATAAACAGTTCTGCGATGAACATTGGGGTACACGTGTCTCTTTCCCTTCTGGTTTCCTCAGTGTGTATGCCCAGCAGTGGGATTGCTGGATCATAAGGCAGTTCTATTTCCAGTTTTTTAAGGAATCTCCACACTGTTCTCCATAGTGGCTGTACTAGTTTGCATTCCCACCAACAGTGTAAGAGGGTTCCCTTTTCTCCACACCCTCTCCAGCATTTATTGCTTGTAGACTTTTGGATCGCAGCCATTCTGACTGGCGTGAAATGGTACCTCATAGTGGTTTTGATTTGCGTTTCTCTGATAATGAGTGATGTTGAGCATCTTTTCATGTGTTTGTTAGCCATCTACATGTCTTATTTGGAGAAATGTCTATTTAGTTCTTTGGCCCATTTTTTGATTGGGTCATTTATTTTTCTGGAGTTGAGCTCTAGGAGTTGCTTGTATATTTTTGAGATTAGTTGTTTGTCAGTTGCTTCATTTGCTATTATTTTCTCCCATTCTGAAGGCTGCCTTTTCACCTTGCTAATAGTTTCCTTTGATGTGCAGAAGCTTTTAAGTTTAATTAGGTCCCATTTGTTTATTTTTGCTTTTGAGGGTGGGAAGATTTGGGAGAATGGCATTGAAACATGTATAATATCATGTATGAAACGAGTTGCCAGTCCAGGTTCGATGCACGATACTGGATGCTTGGGGCTAGTGCACTGGGACAACCCAGAGGGATGGTATGGGGAGGGAGGAGGGAGGAGGGTTCAGGATGGGGAACACATGTATACCTGCGGCGGATTCATTTTGATATTTGGCAAAACTAATACAATTTGTAAAGTTTAAAAATAAAATAAAATTTAAAAAAAAATATATATATAAAGAAAGTGTTATCAAAAAAAAAAAAAAGTTCAACATTCAGAAAACTAAGATCATGGCATCCAGTCCCATCACTTCATGGGAAATAGGTGGGGAAACAGAGGAAACAGTGGCTGACTTTATTTTTGGGGCACCAAAATCACTGCGGATGGTGATTGCAGCCATGAAATTAAAAGACGCTTACTCCTTGGAAGGAAAGCTATGACCAACATAGACAGCATATTAAAAAAGCAGAGACATTACTTTGCCAACAAAGGTCTGTCTAGTCCAGGCTATGGTTTTTTCCAGTAGTCATGTATGGATGTGAGAGTTGGACTATAAAGAAAGCTGAGCACTGAAGAATTGATGCTTTTGAACTGTGGTGTTGGAGAAGACTCTTGAGAGTCGCTTGGACTGCAAGGAGATCCAACCAGTCCATTCTAAAGGAGATCAGTCCTGGGTGTTCATTGGAAGGATTGATGTTGAAGCTGAAACTCCAATACTTTGGCCACCTGATGCGAAGAGCTGACTCATTTGAAAAGACCCTGATGCTGGGAAAGATTGAGGGCAGGAGGAGAAGGGGACGACAGAGGATGAGATGGTTGGATGGCATCACCGACTCAATGGACATGAGTTTTTGGTAGACTCCGGGAGTTGGTGATGGACAGGGAGGCCTGGCGTGCTGAGATTCATGGGGTTGCAAAGAGTCGGACACGACTGAGCGACTGAACTGAAATGAGCTTATATAATACAGTAAATGAACTAACTTCAATTAAACAATGCTATTTGGCAGAAGCTTGATGGGGCGCGGGGAGCACACACAGCCCTCTGCCCCCACAGCAGCAGGAAGGATGGTCTCTGGGTGTCTCCTGCTGTACCCCAATGTCCAGGGCTCAAGAATGGGGTGCAGGGCTGCCCAAGGTTTCACTGAAGCCAGCATCATAGCCTCTTCTCATCTCTCATGTGTTTACCAAAAGAACAGCACTGGAGTCCAGATTGCTAAACTGTGTAAGACATTGAGTGTGTACAGCCGCCCATCGTCTGCTGAAGCAGCAAGTGGAGGGAGGATTTAGTGACAGAATTCACGGGAGAAAGGATGTGTCATGTTTGTACAACCTTACGCCTTAGGAGCAGTTCCACAGCTCTCATTTCCTGTGGCCCCTAAACCCTGGAAGACATCCAGGGATATCAAGGATGTAATTATGATTCCCATTTAACAGATAGGAAAAGCGAGGCCTGGTGGGTTGGGAGGGTAGGGTAGTGGCACAAAATGTCTTCCCAACCATCAAAAAAAAAAAGAGGCAGAGAGGTGTTGAGAACCCAAGTCTGACTGATTCCAAGGCCAGCCAGGGCTCTTAACCCCCACACTGCTTTCAAAATATAAAGAGTGCATCACTTTGTTAAACCGCCTCCACCTAGCGCTTCTCGAATGTGTTTGCAACAGAACCCTTTTTCATGGAACACATATTAATATCCCGTGGTCCATACTGGGAGGAACTGTTCTCCCATATAAGCTTCTAGGAAGTAACCAGCGTGTTTGAGTGTGAGCCCAAGTCTGGAGTCAGGCAGACCCAGAGCAAATTCTAGTTCCAGCTATGGGGCTCTGGAAAAGTCCCTTTCCCATCTCCTCTGGGGTCCTCACTGCATTATTGAAAAGATTAAATGAAATAACACTCATAATTTTTCTATTAATATTTCCTCCTCTCTGCTCTGCCAATACCTGCTTTCTGGAACTCCTTTTAGGTGAAAGTTGGAACTCCTGGAAATTGAACTCTTAGCCGGAGAATTGAACTCTCTTCCATGATCTTATTTTGTTTCATGTTTTCATGATCTTATGTTTCATATTTTCATCTCTTCGCTTTTTAGTATATATCACTTGAAAAAAATTCTAGGCTATATTGCCTTGCTTTCCAGGGTAATCATTCTGCTATTCAACCCATCTATAGTATTTTCTGCTGCTGCTAAGTCACTTCAGTCGTGTCCGACTCTGTGCGACCCCATAGAGGGCAGCCTACCAGGCTCCCCCGTCCCTGGGACTCTCCAGGCAAGAACACTGGAGTGGGTTGCTATTTCCTTCTCCAATGCATGAAAGTGAGAAGTGAAAGGGAAGTCGCTCAGTCGTGTCTGACTCCTAGCGACCCCATGGACTGCAGCCTACCAGGTTCCTCCATCCATGGGATTTTCCAGGCAAGAGTACTGGAGTGGGGTGCTGTTGCGTTTCAGCAATTATAGTTTCACTTCCAAGACTGTTGATTCTTTTGTATGCAGACAGTGTCTTCTTGGGTCTCTGAGAATATTCATTATACTCATTCTGTTGTACACTTTTCTTTTGTCTTAGTAACTGCTGATTTGGGAGTCTTTATTTCATTGAGCTTGAGAACCTCCCCGGTGGCTCAGGGGTAAAGAACCCGCCTGCCAATGCGGGAGACATAAGTGATGCAGGTTCAATCCCTGGGTTGGGAAGATCCCCTGGAGGAGGGCATGGCAACCCATTCCAGTATTCTTGCCTGGAGAATCCCAAGGACAGAGGAGTGGTGGGCTATAGTCCGTAGGGTCACAAAGAGTTGGACACGACTGAATGACTGAGCATGCATGCATTTCATTGAGCTTAATGCCTCCCTTCAATGTCGTTGGTTTTTCTCACATGCTGAGCCTGTGACCAAATCTGCTTGTCAAGTGCATGTGGACCCGGCCCTGCGGGGGCAGCAGGGGGGGAAGGGGGTGGGCAGGGCATGGGGTTCACCCATGACCTGTTTTATGGGACCAGGATGTCTGTGCCCGTCGCCCCGGGCACTGCTCTCAGAACCTCATGCCTGCACTTGGCTCTGGTCTGCTGTGACCACCTCTGCACACAGATGGGAGGGGCGAGGGGGGTTGCTAGAAGCCGCCAGGCCTGTAAGTTAGTTTCTCTGTTCCAGACCTGGGGCCACTCATTGTCAGAAGATCTGGGAAGGGCTCTCATTGCCCCAGTCTGGGCCTGGTGCTCGCCCTGCCCTGGGGAGTTTTCCCTCCATGACTGGCTGCTGGATCATGGGTCCACCTCTAGACCCACAAGCCTGTAAACAGCTGGGGGCCTCACCTTGATCAGTGGGTAGAACAAAATGAAGGTCTGGGACACAGATAAGTGCTTTTCAGGACAGAATAAACAGTTGATCCCTCCTGCAGATGCCAGGGGCCAAGCTCAGGGGGTGGGCACAGGAGCCAGAGACCCTTAAATCTTGGTGTTCATGCTTGGCTTGCCCTGGACAACTTCCGTCCAGCCTTTTGATTTTAAAATCCCATCTTTGTGGGGCTTCCCTGGTGACTCGGTAAAGAATCTGCCCACAATGCAGGAAATGTGGGTTTGACCCCTGGGTTGGGAAGATCCCCTGGAGATGGAAATGGCGGAGCACTCCAGTATTCTTGCCTGGGGGTAATCCCATGGACACAGGAGCCTGGCGGGCTACAGTCCACGGGGTCACAAAGAGTCAGACACATCCAAGCACACAGACACAGACTCTAGCAGGGGGACTTCCTTGGTGGTCCAGTGGCGAAGACTCCACACTCCCAACACAGGGGACATGAGTTCGATCCCTGGTCAGGGAACTAAGATCCCACATACTGCAGCTAAGAGTTCGCATGACACAAGTAAAGATCTTGAATGCCTCAACTAAGACCCTGCACAGCAAAATTAATTAAAAGACAAAAAAATCTCTAGAGGAATTTGACTTGTCCAGTTCCCTGTTGTGTATTGTGTCTCCAGAGCTCAGGACAGCACCTGGGGGACAAACCCAAGGACGTGCAGAGTGAAAATACAACCGGGTGCTCGCAGCCTGGCCTGGGACTGGAGGGCAGGGTGCCTGGAAGTTTACACAGGACCAACCCAGAGACCTCACGGGGATGGGGAACCCTGGCCTGTGGTTCCCTGGCAGCCGCGGGTGCTGACCTAGGACAGACCATCATCCCGGGGTCCTTCGTTGCTCCCCTGCCGTGGAGTTCACCCCAGTCAGGCCTGGCTCGGTAAGACGCTCTGCTTGAGGGGGTGGGCAACTCTTCCCTAGCACTTCTGTGTCAACCTGGCTGGACCTCGAGGAATGTGGGAAGTGGGGCTCAGAGTGGTGGGGCAGTTATTTGGCTGCATTGCACAGCATGTGGGATCTTAGTTTCCCGACCAGGGATCAAACCTGTGCCCCCTGCATTGCAAGCGCAGTCTTAACCACTGGACCCCCAGGAAAGCCCAGAATGGGGCTTTTAGTATCCGCTGGTCACCTGGATAGGCAGTGCTGGGACCCAGTCCACACAGGCCACATGAGACCTTTGCAGCACCCCCGCCCGTCTCCCCTTATGGAGATGGCCCCCAGAGGGCGCCAGAGAGCACCGCCAGCCAAGAAGCCCAGGGATGCCTGGCACCCAGGAGGCGCTGTAGCAGTGATCAGGCTCCACCCGCGCCCCCCCAGTCCAAGCCAGAGGCCCATCCAGGGGCCCAGGCAGGGTGGCCTCCCCCGTCACCCCAAGATGCCCGTGTCCTCCCCCCTCCCTCCCATTCCTCGGAGACTGCGGGGCGTTGGCCACACCTTCCGGTTCCTGCCGCCTCTCAGCCGGGCATCTCGGCTGCTCCAGGTGCCCCTCCCTGTGGGACAGCAGTCGGAGCAGGGGAGCACGGAACCCACCGGGCCCGGGTCCCTCCTGAAGTGATCACAGGCCAAGCAGGGGGCCGGGGCTGCAGCAGAAACGGAGTGAGGGCCCCCCGCCGCGGGCAGGGAGGGCCATAGGAGGACCAGAGAGGGGAGGAAGGCCCTGAGTTGGCATTTTCGGGTTTGCGTTTGGAGACAATTAGGAGCTGAATTATTAAAGATGTGTGAGAGGAGAGGCTGGTTTTAAGAAAGCATGAGTAAGCAGGACTCTCTCACAGCAGAGCACAGGGTCGAAGGCGATCAATCGTCATAATGGCTGTAAATATTTACTTGGCTTAATTGTGAATGTGTGTGCCAACCCTGTGCTTAACGCAGGGGTCCCTGCTCGACAGACCGCCATCAGGCTGCCCAGAGAAAAGCAGCTTCAGCCCCACCCCTCAGAGCCTGGCCAGCCCTGCGTGAGGGGCCCCCATGCCATAGGCTCCCCAGGGGCATGGGCTCTGAAGTGTCCTCCTAGCTTGCTCACATCTCATGGGCTGCTCAGCCTCTGGACCTCTGACTCATCTGTGAAATGGGTTGATGGGGTCCACCTCAGGGCACACAAGCCCTCCCAGTGCAGTGTCCGGAGTTGGCGGGCGGCGGGGTCTGGCTTTTAATAAGTGCAAGTCCCGTTGGCCTCGGGGCCCAGTGGTCTGGAGGTGGAGGCCTGTATGGGATGCTTAGGGCTCTGGTCTAACAGGATGCTTGCTTAGTTAAAATATAGGATCAGCTTAAGTCTCAGAAGTGGGATGCTCTCAACAGGAGTCCCATAATGCGAGATGGGGCTGCTGTGGGGCTGCCCTGCAGCCTTGATCTGGGAGCCAGCATGTTAATGACGCACTCTGTGTACTGGGCACTCTGGGCTGAGTGTTGCTTCTTATTTAATCTTCACGGCAGCCCAGAAAGGAGAGTTTGTCTATCTTTACCCCCCATTTTACAGGTGAGGAAACAGGCTCAGAGAGGTGGAATGACTTGCCCAAGGTCACAAAGCTGGTAAGTGGCAGAGCCAGAACTAGAGTCTAGGTCCCTCTCACCCTTTCTAGGAATCCCGGGGCTGTGCTGAGACCTACCCATTCTCTGTGCTCTTCTCCTCTACCGTGGTGCCCCCTTGTCCTTCCACCAGACACTAAGAGGTGCCCGGCCCCAGCCAGCTGCCCGCATGCCTGAGGGCATATCTAGAGGTCACAGTTGACAGGGGGCCCGGATTCTGTCTGCTCCTCTGCCAGGCACATTCTGCCCAGCAGCCCCTGCACTCAGATCCATGCTAGAAGGGGGATGCATGGGCCAGGCTGTCCCACGGGGCACTCACTGATCTCTAAGGACCCCCTAGGGGCTCCTCTGGAGGCCCAGTGGCTAAGACTCCCCGCTTCCACTGCAGGGGGCCTGGGTTCCATCCCTGGTCGTGGAACTAAGATCCCTCATGCTACACAGTGCGGCAAAAAATTAAAATAAAATAAGGACCCTCTCATCACAGGCTGAGGCTGTTGCTGCAAGACAGGGCCTGGTCTCTTCTCCGGAAACACAGGTGTGTTGAAGCCCACAAGGGCTATGGAAGCCATGTAGATGGTGAGCACGCACACACAAGCTCACACACACACACTTTCACACACATACACACACACACACAGGTTCAAACACACATACACATACTCTTACACACACGCATGTTCACACACACAGGTTCATGCACACACACACTCTTACACACACACACTTGCACACACATGCAGCTGAGACAGCACGTGGTGGTTCCCGGTCTCCCTGCAGACTCATCTCCACCACCTCCGAGTCCTGTGTTTGGAAAGAGCTGAGCCCACACCGCATCCAATGCCCTCCTCGGACACTAGCATCCCCGAATCCCTGTATTTCCTGAGAGGGACACTGAGGCTGAGACAGCCTCGTGGAGTAGAGGACAGAGCACAGTCCTGGGAGCTCCCAGACCTAGACCTTGGGCAGCTCACCTTCTCTTTCCAGACTGTTTCCATTTGTGCCCCAGGTCTGGGGGAGGGGTGGGGCCTGCTCTTGGATTCCCTTCCCAGGCCCAGGGAAGATGGGGGACGGAGGATTCTTAGATCCTCATGGAGGGCGAGGATAAACTGCACCCAGACCCTTGCCTCTGACCCCACAGCCACCCAGACGGTGCAGGGAACCCGGAGCTCCAGGCTTGTCCAGCACAGGGGGTATGCTCACATCTCCACGACTCAGGCCTGATCCTGAACGCCCAACCACGGCAGGTTTCCAGGAGTGTTTGTGGGGAGATGTCGGGGCGGGGGGGCCCTGTGCGGTGGGGGGAGGCCAGAAGGAAAGTCTTCTCCAGCTCCTCTCCCCTCCCACGGCCTCAAACCCTGCTCAATACTGTGCCGGGCACAGCAGGTGCTTTGTGGATGTGATACAGAGTAAGGAGACAAAGTGGGCAGTTAGTCAAGCCCACCAGGGGATGGTGAATAGAAAGAAACACTGGACACCCTGTAAGCTAATGATTACTCAAGAAAGTAGAAAAATGGGACACGCCTGTAAGTTAATGATTGCTCAAGAAAGCAGGCTTGCTTAGCACAAAACCATGCAACCGAAGCAGGAGACGTGCCCTAAACAATGAAACAATGGTGGCTTAAGACCCACATCTGCCCAGTAAGCTCAGTAAGTCAGTGACCCCTGGGACATGCTCTCTGCACACACACAAAACAATAATTTGTGGACCTAGCTTGACCACACAGGGACAAGAAAACTCTCCCGCTCCAGTGGCTCAGGAGTAAAGAACCTGCCTGCAAAGCAGACTTGCTGGAGACGTAGGTTCAATGCCTGGGCCAGGAAGATCTCCAGGAGAAGGAAATGGCAATCCACTCTAGTGTTCTTGCCTGGAGAATCCCATGGACAGAGGAGCCTGGTGGGCTACAGTCCCATACGGTCACGAAGAGTCGAACACAACCCTGGGACTAAACAACTCAAGAAAAGAAGTTCTTCTCCCTCTTCCTGACTTTCCCTTTGATTATAAAACTGTAGTCAGGTAAGGTCTCAGGGCATGGCACTCCCTCGCCCGCCCACCTGTAAGCCTCACAAGCGTCCTATTCTGATAAAACGCTTCTCATCTTTCACTTTATCTCTTGCTGAATTTTTTTCTGGCCTGAGACATAAAGGACTATGGTACCAGAGCTCTTTGGAGCCCCCAAAATGATACCTAATGGTTTCACTTAGAGGTTTCCCCCACCCCACATCTGGGCTTCCCAGACGGCACAGTGGTAAAGAACCTGCCTGCCAATGCAGGAGACACAAAAGATGCAGGTTTGATCATCGTTGTTCGGGAATGTGACCACAACAGGGAAGATCCCCTGGAAGAGGAAACAGCAGCCCACTCCAGTATTCTTGTCTGGGAGAATCCCATGGACAGAGGAGCCTGGAGGGCTACAGTCTGTGGGGTTGCACAGAGTCGGCTGAGCACGCACACAAGGCAAGGCACCCTCCGCCCAGCACAAAAGCACGACTCCTGTCTGAGCCTCGTCCCTTATCCACAGGGGAGGACAGCTAAAGAAGGCCTGCGCTCACAGGGACATTCACCCTGCTTTTCTGGGGCCTCCGGGGGTGACCTGAGAGGGCAGCGCCTCCACCAGGCACACAGAACCCTAGGGACCGAGGCAGCGCTTAACAGGTGGCAGCAGGGGAGGGGAGGCCCATTGGTGAGAGGACCCCAGCCTGTCCTGGGCTTAGCTCAGAGCATCAGCAGACAGGAGGTGTCCTGGAAGAGAGGTGTCAGCCCAGGGAGCCCCAGATCCCATGTCTCTAACCCCCAAAGGTGCGAAATGCTGGGTAAGCAGGGAGAGTTATGTCAGAAAATGCAGACTATGCTCAGACTCTCAGTCATGTCTGACTCTCTGCGACCCCATGGACTGTAGCCCGCCAGGCTCCTCTGTCAATGAGATTTCCCAGGCAAGAATACTAGAGTGGGTTGCCATTTCCTCCTCCAGGGGATCTTCCTGACCCAGGATCGAACCTGGGTCTCTTGCACTGCAGGCAGATTCTTTACCATCTCGGCCACCAGAAAATGCAGAGCTGGTGATTTCAGATTAAAACAGTCCTGCTTGAATCTAGAAAGATGGTACTGGTGAGTCTATTTGCAGGGCAGCAGTGGAGAGGCAAGCGTGGAGAACAGACTGTGGACACAGTGCGGGAAGCAGAGGGGACGGGTGGAGAGAGGAGCATGAAGCGTACACGCTACCACACGTAAAACAGAGAGCCTGTGGGAGTTTGCCGTGTGACTCAGGGAGCTCAAACTGGGGCTCTCTGACAACCTAGTCGAGTGGGCTGGGGTAGGAGGAGGGAGGCAGGTTCAAGGGGGAAGGGACATATGTATACCTGTGGCTGATTCATATTGATGTATGGCAGAAACCAAGAGAATACTGTAAAGCAGTTATCCTCCAATTAACAAAAAAAGGTCCAGCTTGGTGGACAGCTTGGTCACTGCTGCCCTCTGGTGGAAGACAGGGGAATGCCTGTCAAGAGAGCCGCAGGCAACGAGCGGGGGAGGCATTCGCGGGCGTGTGGTCAGGCCCACAGGCAGTAGTGGCTCGCCCGTGCTTGTCTGTCCGGGAGCCCCAGGCACAGTCACCAGGGTTCTGCCTTTCTCCTGAACCACCCCAAGTGCCGCAAAAACATTTCCTCCCATCCTGGCGCATCTGGAAGCTATTCTTTCCCCACCCCAACCCCACCCCATCCCAAATCACCCCCAATCCTCCTCCGCCCCAGAGGGCAGGGAATTGGGTCCCACAGCAGCAGAGACGCCCTGCTACACACACCCCCCATGCTGGGGTAGGTGTCTGGCACAGGACCCCTGGGGCCCCTGTGTCTGGGCAGGTGGCTCCCCAACGCCTTCCTGGGGGTCCCCCCCAGAGCACCTTTCCAGTAAGTGCCCAGGGAGCCCTTCCTCTGCGTCCTACCCAGCCTCTCCTTCCTATTCTGAAGTGGCCGTTTGGAGGCAGGCAGTGGGGGAGGCCAGGCGGGTAGAGCCTTGAACAGAGGTGGGGTCCAGCAGCAGCCTATTATATCAGTTGGGAGAATCCCAACCTCTTGGCAAATGCTAAGGAAGAGTGAGGTGCTCAAGGTTGACTTGTAATGAACTTTAACTCATTAGCAAGGCCCTGGGGAGAGGCTTGGCAGATGCTCTGAATGGTGGAAGGACCCAGAGCCTTTCAGAGCCCAGAAAGAGCGTCTAAGAAGAAACCAGGAAGGAGTAGGCAGTGGCTTTAAAGGCAGGAGTCTTAGATAGATCCCACGCTCCCAGGCCTCTCTACATGGCTAAAGGGGATGGGGACAAATCACAGATTTTAGAGCTGGTACTTGGCCTCGAAAACTGCCTTCTCCAGCTCTAATTTCACAGATAAGGAAACCGAGGCCCAGAAAGAAGGAAACTCCAGCTCAGAGTCATGCAGTACATCCCCAACATCACCAGCCGTGCCCCTAAAATCACAGGGGACAGCATTACCCTCACTGACCCTTTACAGAGTCTGGTAGAACCGTCAAAACCACCCTTTGTTGTACCCACTCAATGGGCGAGGAGATTAAGGCTCAGAGAGGCCAAGCAACTTCCCCAAGGCCACGCACCAACGTAAGGTAAGCCAGTTCAGGAGACCACTCTGGTGTCAGGTGGAGAAGGTAAACGGTCACACCACTGGTGCAGAGATTTCCCCATGCGTGTGACAACAACCTTCTCCTTTTATCTTTTTACTTTTCACAGTCTAATTAGGGTATGTGTGGTATGAACGTCTATTAATTTGAGTTAGGAGCACTCCACCAACAGGGGCTGGGGGCTGGGTTTTATAAAGAAGAGGCCGAAGCAGGACAAGGAAGTTATTTGATTGGCTGAAGTGGTCATCTTATTTGGGAACGCCTAATCAGCTGTTTGTGATTGGTTGTTCTCAAGTTCGATTTTCTCGAGTTCAAGTACATTGACTGACTAAGGTTTTGGCTTGCTTCCGTAGGCTAGCAAGGCATTAGAGGCACCTCGGTGCAATGGCCTCTTGTTTAAATATCTCACACAGCTCATGCTGGTGGGCTGGCGTGGCACTGCCTGCTTGCCTGTGCCTGTGTTTGCCTTTTCACAGCTCCGGTGTCAGAGGTGCAATTCGAATGAGACACCCCGGCCCCCACCTACAGCCCTGGGAGCAACAAGCAACCAGGCACAGCCACCACGTGCTGACCCCTTTACACTTGCTGTTCCCTCACTACCCTTGAAGGTCACGGGCAAGTCCTTGCATAACTGAGCTCCACAGTTTTTGCGTTACGAGCTCTGACTCTCTCTCAGCATTTCCTTTACCAGACTGGGTCCCGAGGTACACGGGGGCCAAACAAAACATGATGAATTCCTCTGACTTCCACTGGAGTGCGTCAGACCTAAGCTGGACCTGAGGTGGGCTTCCCTGGTAAAGGATGGTAACGGATCCGCCTGCAATGCAGGAGACCCAGGTTGGATCCCTGGATCGGGAAGAGCCTCTGGAGAAGGGAATGGCTACCCACGAGGCCTGAGGTGTATAAAATTTTGTTTGAAGGGAAGGAGAGGAAGGAGAAAATGGGTTCCTCTGAGTCTAAAGAGTCTGGGCCTCCTCCATCTGGACTAACCAACTGTTATAACTGGGTATAACAATGACAGGCCCAGAATCCACGTTTGTCTGGACAAGCGCATGAACCTAACCAAAGATAATCTTGAATTACAGTGGCCACAGTGGAGAACTTTTAACCTAGATGAACTTGTCCACTTACAAAACGCCGTAGGGAAAAATCGGTCCCAAACTTCTCCAAAACAATGAGATGCATTTTTTCTTTAATTGATGTGCAGAAGTTTCTAAGACAAAATGAATCAAAATCGTCTCTTTTAAAGAGTTCAGTACTGCCAGGAATATTTCCTGTGTGTCCCAGCTAAAACCTGAAGATAAGATATTGGAAATGACTTTCTTTAAGAGACTTCCCTGGTGGATAAGGATCCCCTTGCCAACGCGTGGGATACGGGTGTGGTCCCTGGTCTGGGAAGACTGCATATGCCGTGGAGCAACTAAGCCCACCCGCCAGTTACTGAGCCCACCCGCCAGTTACTGAGCCCGTGTGCTGCGCTACTGAGTCTCGTGCCCTAGAGTCCGTGCTCCACCAGCAACAGAAGTCACCGCGACGAGAAGGCCGTGCCCTGCGATGAAGCGTGGCCCCTGCTCACAGCAACTAATTAATTAATTTTTATTTTTGGCTGCCCTGGGTCTTCATTGCTGCGAGAGAAAGCCCCCAGGGCAGCCAAAAAGAAAAATTAATTTATTAATTTTTAAAAATTGTTGTTTAAAAAAGAGAAAAGAAGAGCTGTATGGTCAGAAGTTGGCTGGATTAGAGACTGATATTCAGGGCCGATGGGAACTTTTTGAGGCCTTCCTACCCAAGCTAAAATAGAACTATACATACAGAGGGAAAGACAGCATTCTGAAGCCTTTGTGGAACAATGCATTGAAATGTTCCAAAGATACAAGCAGCTCTAAATCTAAAATATAGAAATTTTTAAATTTCCATCTTAGTGGGAAATCTTCTCCCTGGTATAAAGAAGCAAACTGGATGGGTGGATTCAGCCCTTGACATTATTATTCAGGCAGCAACGCAATTCTTTGAGGAACTGCAAACAACGGCTCTGGCCTTTCAAGTTGCCTCTTTACAAGAACAGAAAAGCAGCTTCAGAAGCAGTTCAAAGCTCACCCGGTCTTTTTACCAATCCCCAGGGAGAAGAACACGGAGCACCAGGAACCAGCTCCAGGGAGGGACTGAAAACACTTCTGCCTATTGCATTTCCTTCTGTTGGCGTCTCCAGGGGAAACAGCCCTGGATGGGATGCTTTACTTACATGGAGAAGAGACCAAGCTAGATGCGTTATGATGGTGGAGACTGGCCCCCACGGCCCCCCTCTCCTGGCACCTGGCACAGGGCAGCTGACCTGTGAGCACCCCTCTCATGCCACAGTGGAAGAACTCTGCCCCCTCCCCGCAGAGGACGGGTAAAACAGTGAGTGGCCAGCTGCCGTCGAATGCACGAGCCTTAAAAAAAATAGTCGCTCAGTCGTGTCTGACTCTACGGCCCCATGGACTGTGGCCCACCAGGCTCCTCTGTACATGGAATTCTCCAGGCAAGCATACTGGAGCAGGTTGCCATTTCTGTCCCGACTCAGGGATCAAAACCAGGTCTCTTGTACTGCAGACAGATTCTTTAAGCAGAGACAAAGGAACACTCAAAAAATTAGGCAAGGAGGGATTTTTCCATACAAGGTGAAAAGCCCAGCACAGAATGTGAGACCTCTTTTTTTTTTTTAATTACTTATTTGACTGCACTGGGTCTCAGTTGTGGCCTGCGGGCTCTAGTTCCCCGCGCAGGGATCAGACTTGGGCCCCCCCGCGTTGGGAGCTTGGACTTTCAGGCACTGGACGACCAGGGAAGTCCCTGTGTGGCCTTATATCTCTTGGTAAAAAAGTGTTCCAGGCCCAAGGCGCATTCTCACGCGGCCGAGTGAGAGCATCAAAAGACGGCATATGAGGCTGCCCTCCCACCAACGAAGGTAAAATACTGAAACATTTATTACTGAACACGGGTTTACATATTTTTGGCCTCTTATTACAGAAGGATGAAAGATATTTGGGTCTGTTAATAAACATGTTTTGTGCCACACTGGAAACTTCACTGTGGACAATATGCTTCTAGAAATTATGAAATGTATTAATAAGTTTGCCAATCTACAGAATGCTGGCATAGTAGTCCATAATTGCTAATTTCTTAGTTTCACTAGAAACTAAGGTTTCTAAGGGTTAAGAAATCTAATCAGTATATGTAAATGAAACTATGAGAAATGATAAGAGAAATGACTGTATACAATAAAAGTAGGATGTGTTTTGGGTAAGAAAAGGTATAAAAGGGGGAAATGCATTTTTAAGGGAAAAAAGTTATTTTGTTTTCAAGTAGGATAACTGGTTGTTTTAGAATGAGAAATTGTTTAAGATTTCTAGAGATCTGATATGACCTGGCATAATATAATCATAATTCTAGTTATGATCTTAAAATGTTGTATGTCACAGACAGAATAAAAATTCCTTGTCAACTGCATTATAAAGAAATCTCATCAGCTATTTAGCCATGGTCACTTTTAAGTCTTTTGACGTTTACAGACAGTGATGGTTTTACTCTGATGCTTTTGCAAAAGTGCTTCCTCTTCAAAGAGACTTATGGAAAGAATTCTTTCAAGTACAGATTTCTGATAACTTGAAGATCATAATAGCACTGCACTAAATCAGAATGTTCAGAACGCTGCTGGAGAAAACTGACGAATTCACAAAACTACTGACCGAAGGTCAAGCATTAATCAGGAATTAATTGCATGGTATTAGGGGAATGTAAATTGGTACAGACACTTTGGAAAACAATATGGAGATTCCTCAAAAAACTAAAAATAGATTTGCCATTCAGTTCAGTTCAGTAACTCAGTCATGTCTGACTCTTTGCGACCCCATGGATTGCAGCACGCCAGGCCTCCCTGTCTATCACCAACTCCCAGAGTTTACTCAAACTCATGTCCATTGAGTCGGTGATGCCATCCAACCATCTCATCCTCTGTTGTCCCCTTTTCTTTCTGCCTTCAATCTTTCCCAGCATCAGGGTCTTTTCAAATGAGTCAGCTCTTCACATCAGGTGGCCAAAGTATTTGAGTTTCAGCTTCAACATCAGTCCTTCCAATGAACACCCAGGACCCATCTCCTTTAGGATGGACTGGTTGGATCTCCTTGCAGTCCAAGGGACTCTCAAGAGTCTTCTCCAACACCACAGTTCAAAAGCACCAATTCTTCGGCACTCAGCTTTCTTTATAGTCCAACTCTCACATACATACATGACCACTGGAAAAACCATAGCCTTGACTAGATGGACCTTTGCTGGCAAAGTAATGTCTCTGCTTTTTAATATGCTGTCTAGGTTGGTCATAACTTTTCTTCCAAGGAGTAAGCATTTTTAATTTCATGGCAACAGTCACTATTTGTAGTGATTTTGGAGCCCCCCAAAATAAAGTCTGTCACTATTTCCACTGTTTCTCCACCTATTTCCCATGAAGTGATGAGACTGGATGCCATAATCTTAATTTTCTGAATGTTGAGCTTTAAGCCAACTTTTTCACTCTCCTCTTTTACTTTCATCAGGAGGCTCTTTAGTTCTTCTTCACTTTCTGCTGTTCTTCTGACAGTTTCTAAGGGTGGTTCTTCTGACACTTTCTAAGGGTGGTGTCAACTGCCTGAGGTTATTGATATTTCTCCCAGCAATCTTGATTCCAACTTGTGCTTCCTCCAGCCCAGTGTTTCTCATGATGTACTCTGCATATAAGTTAAATAAGCAGGGTGACAATATACAGCCAGTCTGTTGTTCCATGTCCAGTTCTAACTGTTGCTTCTTGACCTGCATACACATTTCTCAAGAAGCAGGTCAGGTGGTCTGGTATTCCCATCTCTTTCAGAATTTTCCACAGTTTGTTGTGATCCACACAGTCAAAGGCTTTGGCACAGTCAATAAAGCAGAAATAGATGTTTTTCTGGAACTCTCTTGCCTTTTCAATGATCCAGCAGATGTAGGCAATTTGCTCTCTGCCATATGTTCCAGAGTTGCCATATGATCCAGCAATCCCACTCATAGGCATATATCGAAAGAAAACTCTAATTTGAAAAGATGCATGCACCTCAGTGTTCACAGCAGGAGTATTTACAATAGCCAAGCATGGAAACAACTTACATGTCCATCAACAGGTGAATGGATAAAGAAGATCACACAGTGGGATAATACTCAGCTTTATAGCTGAAAGAAGGAAATAATGCCATTTGCCCCAACATAGATGGCCCTAGAGATCATCATATTAAGTGAAGTAAGTCAGAAAGAGAAAGACAAATGCCATATGATATCACCAATATGTGGAATCTAAAATATGACACAAATGAGCTTATCTATGAAAAAGAAACAGACTCAGAGACATAGAGAACAGACATAAGGTTGCCAAAGGGGAGGTAGGGTAAGGGTGGATGGACTGGGAGTTTGGAGTTAGCAGATGCAAATTATTATACATAGGGTGCATAAACAACAAGATCCTACTGTATAGCACAGGGAGCTGCATTCAGTATGCCATAATAAACCATAATGGAAAAGGAAAGGAATTAATTACATGAGGATGGAAGTGCTGATGGGAGCAATTATAATTTTACAACTTTGGTTGAGAAACTGCTGATTTTTTTTAATAATTTGTTTTCCAGATTAAAAGAACCCTGTTTCTTCTTTCTTTTAAGTAATCTATATCACAGAAATTTGGTAAAGTATACTTTTGTAAACAAAAATGGCATATATTTATCCTTTTCTCTCTACCTGATCTCTTCAGAATTTAGACACGTATTGAATATTCTTAATTAATATAGGTATATATATATATATACACACACACACACACAAGGGAATAATACTCAGCCATAAAAAATAATGAAATAATGCCATTTGTACCAACATAGATGGCCCTAGAGATGATCATACTAAGTGAAGTAAGTCAGAAAGAGAAAGACAAATACCGTATGATATCACCTATATGTTGAATCTAAAATATGACACAAATGAGTTCATCTATGAAAAATAAATAGACTCACACGCATAGAGAACAGATTTATGGTTGCCAAAGGGGCAACTGTTTAACTGAACTGACCTCTTCTCAGGACTAAGAGACTGGTTCGGTGAGATGCAGCCAACTACCAACTCAGTCTAGACTGTAAGACTTCTGGGATAAACTTAAAAGGTGAGGAATGAGGGGTAGGAAACTATGCCCCTTCCAAATATGCCTCTTTGACTTAGGGGTTATTTTGAGCCAATAAAGTGGTTTCAGATAATAGTACTGCTTTAAATTACCTGCTGGCTGAACAAGGAGGAATCTGTGCCATAGCAATGACCTCCTGGTGCACTTGGGTCAACAACTCTGGTATAAAAGAAACTCAAATACAAGAATTGAAAAAATAAGCCACTGGGCTAAAAAAAAGGCTGATGCCTTTTCGGGTACATTATTTGATTTACTTGATACCAACTGATTTGGCCCTAAATAAGAAGTATATTCAGACTTTTGGTATTAACCTCTTGACAGTCACCACTGGAGTCTCCCTGGTGGGCTGTGTGCTCTCAGGGGTCTTAAATACGAGTCTGAGTTCCTGAGCAGTACATCAGATGGTCTCACTGAGCTTGGAGTGACAGAAACACGGTGGACAATGAGATGAAGAGCAGAAACAACTCTCCGTGGCCAACAGCAAAACCTAGGAGGTGCAGGATGAGGCGCATCACCTGAGGGCCACTGAGAATGACAGGAATTACAAACCGAAAATTTTTTATTTACTTTTTTTTTCTGGCCACACATGGCTCGTGGGATTTTGGTTCCCCGACCAGGGATCAAATCTGGGCCTTCAGCAGTGAAAGCACCCAGTCCTAACCACTGGACCATCAAGGAATTCCCAGTAATACCAAGTTGTTGGTCAATCTCTTATGCAGGAGAGGATGACCAAAAGGGAGGAATTGTTAAAGCAACTGAACAAGAGGCCAGGGACTTCCCTGGTGGGCCAGTGGTTGAGAATCTGCCTTGCAATGCAGAGGATGCTGGTTCGGTCTCTAGCTGGGGATCTAAGATCCCACAGGCTTCGGAGCAACTAAGCCCGTGTGCCACAACTAGAGAGTTCCTGCACCCCGGTGAAAGATTCCGTGTGCTGCGACAAAGACTCGGTGCAACCAAATACATAAATAAGTTAATTAAACAAACAAACAAGAGGCCATTGGACTGAGGTGGCTTTGATGCCTTGGTAGCTCATGCAAGCAAACCAAAACCTAAAAAGCCAGAGTGAACGCACCTGAATCCAAGAAAAGGCAGCTTACGAGCAACCAATCACAGACAGACAACTAAGACAATGGCTTAAGCTGCAGCCAATCAGCTTCTTTGCTTTGCTTCTGGCTCTTTATAAAAAACCTCCCCACCGGCTCTCTTCACGGGTATGCTCCCAACAACCTGGCTTCCCAGGGGGCTCAGTGGTAAAGAGTCTGTCTGCAATGAGAGACGGTTTCCATCCCTCAGTCAGGAAGATCCCCTGGAGAAGGAAATGGCAGCCCAGTCCAGTATTCTTGCTTGGAAAATTCCATGGACAGAGGAATCTGGTGGGCTACAGTCCAGGGGGTCGCAAAGGGCTGGACGCGACTGAGCGACTAAGCACAGCACAGCAACACCTTTGGTTTGCTGCTGCCGCACTCAAATAAATTTGTGAAATGTTGAATGTCCTTTCACCTTGTAACAGCCACAAGTGGCAGAGCTAAGGTTCTTTGTTGTTTAAACATTGTTTTCAAAATATAGAAATAAAACCCAAGAGCATGGCTGATCTCCTGGGCCCTGCTGGGGCACTGTCCAATGCCTGCGGGGCACCTGACTGGCCAGGGGAGCAGAACTAAGCGGTGAAGAGCCCCGACGTTTCACAAGCCTGTAAAGCTGAGAAGACGCGATGGCGTCCTCTCCTCTCTGGGGGAGAAGATAACCGCACAGGTGGTGGCTTCCGCCCTGAATCTTTCTTAGTTTCATGCCTGAGCAATAACATGTCCATGTTTCTTTTATTTCCAGCCCCTCTAAAAATCTGTTTCTTTTTTGCTTTGTCACTCTGCTGGTTGCCTCATTAAGGACTTCAGTAGGACCTGACACATGCTGTCTATTTGTAGAATGATATTTTTAACACATTGAGAAGGATGCTTTGACAATTCAAGCCAGCAGTGCCCACCTTTGTCTGTAACCTGGGGCCTCTGCTGCCTCATTCTGGAGCCCAAGCCCTCTCTCCTGGCCCCTCCTGGCCTCTGCCCCGTCCCTGCCTTGTCCCTGGGAGCCCTGGGCCTGGGCACCTGTGGCAAGGTGTGATAAAAGGCCCAGAAGTTGAGGCCCTCCCCATCTTGGTGTGGATTGCACGTTTGACATGCAGGTATTAAGTGTGACTTTTCCTGTTGGGTTTGGGCAGAGGTCAGCAAGGCCAAGACCAGTTCTGCAGGTCACATGAGGGGACTGAGAAACTGACTCTGTGACTCATCCTCTTGGCCCCACCAGAGGGCAGAGAAGAAAAAGGCTGGCGAGGCGAAGGGAGGGAAGGTCCTGGAAAGGCCGGCTGGTGTGCTGGGGCGTCTTCCCTCCACCCCTCTCCCCGTCCAGGGGGCCTTTGGTCTCTGTCCAGTTGAAGGGCTTCTGGGAAGCCTGTAGGCATCTGGGCATGTGTCCCCGGAGTCTGGGGGATGCAGGGCCAGGCGGGTGTGACTCACACCTGGAGGAGGTTAGGTGATGGTCCTGGCTACACTGGCCAGAGGCAGGCAGGAAGATGGCAGGGACCTGGACACCTATGCAGCGATAGTCACGGAGGCAGAGGGCACGTTTCTGCAGGGTCACTCAGACCCTGTGGAAGAGAACTAGGGGTCTGTCCTCCTCCAAGAAACACTGCCTGGAGAGGGGAAGTCTCAAAACTTGGGAGTCGAGGCTAAGCAGCTGCTGGGTGGTGGCACTGACCTGGCCACCGCTCTGAGCCAGAGCATTGCAGAGGAAGAGCAAAGATGCTCAGAGGTGACTGTGCCCTGCCCTCCTGCTCCAACCTGAAGCCTGAGACGAGTCAGAAGAAGGGATTCTGGGGTGAATGACAGTCTGGAGCTACAAGGCTTCCCGGAGCACCCACTAACACCTGAAAGATGACCACTGGAGGAGCACAACCTTTTATGCAAAGGGCTGGAAAGAGCAACTGCACAGAGCAACTGAAAGAGTCAGAGGTGATAAAGAATCACGCTTCCTTCAGATTGTTTTGCAAGTTGAAGTCAAGTACTTGTGTTTTAGCAGTTGCCCCTGGCTTAACTCCTCGCTCCCTGCCCCCAGGCAGCCCCTCCCACCCCAGCTAGGCTGTGAATCCCAGAACCAGCAGCCTCCAGAATTGGAAGGGGCTCAGACGGAGACCAGCATCCCAGCCTCTGATTGTCGTCAGACGAGGGACCTGAGGCCCCTGAGGCCCAGAGGCAGACTGCAATCTTCGGTGACAGAGGCCCACAGTATCCTCCTTCCCTTTCTAGAAAGACTGAGACAGAGGGAGCGAGAGAAAGCAGCCCTGAACCTGCCAAGGTATCGGGCAGGTAAAAAGATTTAGAAAAGATGCCTGAAGCCACCAGCAATGAAGACGTCCGTGGACTGAAGCTCCACTGAGCAAGGGTGCCCCCTGGCCCTCGCAGCTGCCCTGTGGAGCAGGTGCTGTTCCGTCCACTCTGGTTAGTGAGGAGGGGGCGCGGGGTGGCCAGGAGAGACGCTCCAGGTCACCAAGCAGCAGCGGCGAGTGGGAGCAGCTAGCAGTTTAGTTGCTAAGTCGTGTCCGACTCTTGCAACCCCAAAGACTGTAGCCCGCCAGGCTTCTCTGACCATGGGATTCTCCAGGCAAGAATACTGGAGTGGGGTGCCATTTTCTTCTCCAGGGGATCTTCCAGACCCAGGAAGCAAACCTGGGTCTCCACCGCCAAAGCCTTGGTGACTCCAGGCACCTCCTTCTGCCCCTGGGTCCACCCCCCAGACGTCTGTCTTCAAGGACCAACATCTTCAAAGTTTTGTCCTCCTGGAAAACAACAGCCTAGAGAGGGGAAGTCTAGCAACTGGGAGGCAGGAATTAGCGGCATCGTGAACAGAGATGGGGTGGGAAGTGGCGGGGGGCGGGGCGGGGGGGCAAAATTCCCCTTCTTTTGAAAAGCTGGGGAGTGACCCTGGGCTCCCATTCCTGACAACAGCACTGGCCCGAATGCTCCCTGGAAGCCCCTAAGGTTGCAACCGGCCCCCTCCTTAAATGCATACTCCCATCTGAGCTCCCTCTGCAAACCTTCACTGTATCAGAAGCCTGCCTTTATGCATTTATTTGGCTGTACCAGTCTTCCATCTTTGTTGTGGCATGCAGAATCTTTAGTCGCAGCTTGCGGGCTCTAGTTCCTTGACCAGGGATCGAACCCGAGCCCCCTGCATTGGGTGGGGAGAGTCTTAGCCAATGGACCACCAGGGTAGTCTCAGAATCGTCTCTTCTATTCCAAGAGTTTTATTACTGCTTTTGAAAGTTTTAAACCATTATTATTTGACTGATTTTTGAGATGATGGATTATATATTCAATTTTCATTTTTATCCTTAAAACATCATTCGTGAGTTTGACAAGTACTTGGCGCACCAGGCTCTCTGCCCCTCGAGCACTTTCCACACACAGGCCTTTACACAGGCTGGCTCGTTTTCTCTCATCTATGCTGTAGATGTCATATCAGTCTTTGATGCAGGAGCAGAGGAGTCTCCAGAAAGGGAGGGACAAGAGGAGAAGACCCCAGCAATGAGTCGGTGTGTACAAGGCAGGTAGGCCGGCCGGAGAGCGCCGGCTCCCTCCTGCCTGGGATGTACCTGAGTCCATGAGCCCTGCAGAGGAAGTCCCCTCCCACCCGCTTTCCTCCCCAGGCAGACGGGTGGGGAAACCCCAGCTTGGTACTCACTGCCCACCTGTCACAGGACAGGACTCTAAGGCTGGGGTGCCTTCCTGTTCTGCTTTCAGGACCACCTCCACCCCCCATCAGCCCTGCCCCATTCCTGGAGGGCACGGTTTTAAGCCCCAAGCCTGCCCCTTCCGGCACCCTGGTCCCCAGTCCAGCCCAGGCAGTCCTCACCTTGAGCCAGGTTCCCCGAGATGAAGCGGAAGAAGACGCTGATGATGTCACCCAGGTGCGTTGTGCAGCCCTGCTGGCACTCCTGCAGCCTCAGGGCAGGGTGCCGAGCTGGGCCAGGGGTCTCCCCGCGCCCCGCCATCCTGGGACCTGGTCCAGGGACCCCTTGTTCTGCCCAGCCCGCCAGCCTCTCTGTCCCCTCTCTGCCTGCCTCTCCCCAGCCTGAAGGCGCTCAGAGCGCGCTCTCTCTCCTCTGTCTCCTGATCTCAGTGCCCATCCTGTGGGTCTCAGTCGCCCCTCCGTGTCTCAGCCTCTCCGCCCTGTCCTGTCCTCCTTGTGCTCTGTCTTCCCCTCCCCGCTCTGGCCTTTCCCAGGACCGCCTGCCCCCCAGCCAGCCCTTCACCTTGCACCTGACCCTGGCTCCTCAGGACCTGGGTGCTCCCTCTCCCAGGAGACAGAAGGGCTCCTGCAGCTTCCTGGGCTGGGAGGGTGTGAGGGCGGGGTGGGCCCTGTTCCTGAGTTCCGCCACCACTGGAGGAGGTGCCCTTGTGTGATTTTCAACTGAGGGTGTGATCACACTGCAAAGGGGCCCTATCCAGGTCGCAGGACTTCTAGACAGCCAGAAAGGGAACTTCCTTGCCCCCACCCGAGTCCCCGCCTGGGAGGCTCAGGGGCCAGGGACCCTGGGCAGAGCTGGGGGAACGGTGGGAACCTGACCTTTGGCTAGCTCTTCCCCTCTGACCTGTGCTCACTGACCCCAACCCCAAGCCCTGCTGGCACCTCTGCGGAGTAGAGAAAGGGGAGGTGGGAAGGGATCCTTGTTGCTGACGACCCCGGCCCGCATCCTGGAGCTCGCAGTGTGCACAGGCAGCTTGCTAAGGCCCGTCTGGGCATCCAAACAACCCCATGCGGTGCGTGTGACAGAGAACCGCATGTCAGCATTCTCCTCTGCTTTCTAACCTGCAGAATTCAGGTTGCCTTGGGGGTGCAAATGTGCTCAGGTTTTTTTTTTTTTTAAAGGCAATCCTCACCCCTTCCCTGCAGTCAGGGTGGCTCAGTTCTGCCCAGCAAAATATAAGCATAAATCTTCCAGAGAGTTCTGTGAAAGTGCTGCTTTCCCGATGTAGGCACTCCCACTTCCTCCTTTCCCCTGATTTTTCCTTTCTCTTGTCAGGAGCAAAGCCATGATGGCTGGAGCCAGAGCAACAACTGAGGGAAAATGCACACACACACACACACACACACAATTGCAAGACCTTGACTCCGATATCCTCAAGCTGCTAAACCAGTGCCAGCCACTGCCTAGCCCAGGTTTCTCAGACAGGAGATACTAATACATGCTCCTGTCTAAATGAAGCCACTGTTGCTTGGGGTTGCTGTTGCATGCGAGGGCAGGCAAGTTGAAATATTCCAAGTGAAAGGCAAACTGTCACACCTTGTACTCTCAGCCAGTGAAAGAAAGTGCAGCGATTGACGGGGCTTCTCCAGTACCACCGGGAAGGGCGCGGCTCCGGCACAGCAAAGGCTGTGCAGCAGGTCCAGCCTCCAGACAAGCAGGTCTCCCCTTGGGTTGATGACCCAGCACATTCGATGGCACACAGTGTGTCTAAGAAAAGTTAGGATGCTCTGCTGGGGCCAGGGCAGGCCCCAGTAGAAGCTATGGTTTTGAGCAAAACCAGGCTTGCTTTTTTTTTTTTTTCGGCAAAAATCTCTTCTTCTTGTGACACTATTTTTGGCTCACTCCTGGGCCGTCAGGGAGATGGAATCTCTGACTGACACCAGGTAGCCCTGAGACCTCAGTTGCCTGTCAGGAGCTGAGCATTTAGGACTTCCCTGGAGGTCTAGTGGTTTAAGAATCCACCTGCCAATGCAGGGGACACAGGTTCGATCCCTGGTCTGGAAAGATCCCACATGCTGCAACCAACATGCTGCCTGTGTGCTCCGCGACAAGAAAAGCGTCCACGATGAGAAGTCTGCAGACTGCAATGGAGTAGCCCCTGCCCCGCAACTAGAGAAAGCCGGAGCACAGCAATGAAGGCTGAGCACAGCCAAAAATAAACAAACATACAAATTAGTAAATAAAACCTTAAAAAAAAGTAGAGAGGGCCGAATGTCCATCTCTCCCCCAGCTCTAAAGACACATGCGTGTACAGCACTCCGCCATCACACAGGTGCTGAGTATGAGCTCAGGGTCGGGGGTCCAGAAGCCCCAGGTAGGTGCATGTTCTACACACGGGCTCAGACCGGCAGATGCTTCACTACCGGACCACTGGGGAAGTCCTGGCGTCTCACTCTGAAACGTGACGTCGAGTATATCTTGGTCTTTCAAACGCATCAAACTTCTGTTAGCCTGTATTTATATATGCTTATGTATTACAGACAAGCTAATTTACCTTTCTGGCCCTATTCAGTTCAGTTCAGTTCAGTCGCTCAGTCGCGTCTGACTCTTTGCGACCCCATGGACCGCAGTATGCCAGGCCTCCCTGTCCATCACCATCTCCCAGAGTTCACCCAAACCCATGTCCACTGAGTCGGTGATGCCATCCAGCCATCTCGTGCTCTGTCGTTCCCTTCTGCTCCTGCCCCCAATCCCTCCCTGCATCAGAGTCTTTTCCAATGAGTCAACTCTTTGTCCCTGTACCTTTCCTTTTTTGAAAGGTGTTATTATTATAATTATTATTATTATTGATGTGGACCATTTTTAAAGTCTCTGTTGAATGTGTTACGACCTTGCTTCTGTTTTTACGTTTTGGTTTTCTTGGCCAGGGAGGCATGTGGGATCTTAATCCCTCAGGCAGGGGTCGAACCTGCACCCCCTGCTTTGGAAGGCGAATTCTTAACCATTGCAGTCTGCTGCGCTGCCAGGGAAGTCCTCCCCACACACACCTTTCTACTACCACTTTTTAAACCAGGGGTGCTGGTGGTGGCAGTGACTTTGTGATCTTCCACGGGGTCGACAAAACCCCAGAAGAGATGAGCACCTCCTAGAGATGGAAGCAGTGGCCGAGAGCCCGGGTCTCCATCTGGGGGAGGGCGCAGGACTGTGTCCCTTTATGCAGGGATGGCCACACTGTCATGCAGGAGCGGCTGCAGCTCCAGGGTCCCTGCCAGAACGGGTGGGGACGGGGGGCGTCCCCCACAGCAGCAGGCAGGACCCCGGCCTTTTCCCATCCAGGCCTCTTCCTCTGGTCCTCTAGAGTTTCTGCAAAGTTCCCAACAGCCTAGAGCAAGTGCCTCTCTGCTTACACCAGCCCGGCTGGACCCAGGTTACTCTGTGGATGGTGTTACTATTCCAGGCTTATAGTTAAAAACACCCAGTCTCACAGGCTTCATGGGAGCCAGACTTGAGAAACAGGTTGGTCTGATTGGTGGCTCAGCTGCGTCCGTGGCGAGGCCGCCTCGCATCCTAATAGGAAGGACTTTAAGATGCTGGGGAGATAAGCAGAGCAGCTCAGAGTCCCAGCCTCTGGGTCACTGAGGATGGGCCCCTGGTGTTGGGGGGGGAAACACTTCTGGGCCAAGGACGGGCGCTCCTCCTGAGTGGGGTGGGGGCCATGGCCCTCTCTGTGCTGCCGGGACCTGGGTCTACCCATCTTAGAGACCACCCCTGCTGACCTGCTGCCAACCCCATGCTGAGGCTCTTCTCAGCCAGGGCTGACCCCCCGGGCCGCAGCAGCCACGGGCCTGGCCCTTGTCTTCGTGCACCCCAGCCTCTGAGTCCCGCACACTCCTGCCATGTCGCAGAGGCTCAGGACACCTGTGTGTTCCACTGAGCCAGACCCCTGCTCCAGGGTGTCCCAGAAATCGGTGTCTCGGGCACCACTTCTGCTGATGGAAACCATGCCCACCAGCCATGAGGGCACAGTGCCCTGGCCACCTGCCCGCCTTCGGGAGGCCCTGGCCCAGGACACCCAGCCAGGCCAGGCTGAGCACGGGGACAGAGCGGTGCTGAATGGCACAGCTGGCCTCTGCACCCAGAGCCCGGGAGGCTCCCAAAGGAGCAGAGAGGCACCTTGCCTGGGCACAGCTGAGCGTTCCACGAGAGCCCTCGGAATGACCACATCAACAGTGCATCCCAGAGGGACACGCAAGGGAGCTGTTCAGACTGTGGCGCGAGGCCTGGGAGCAATGCCCAGTGGCTAGGGGGGCAGGCTGGGGGTCTCTGCTCCTCTGCTGCCAAGAGTGGCTGCTGCCTCCATAGACCCTGAGTTACCCCCATTTCCCACAGCTCCCGAGAGAAAAGGCAGGGAGAGTGCATCCAGGTGGGCACCCTGCCTGCAGCGCATGGAAGACGCCCCGGGTCAGAGCCCTCACTCAGCCCTGGCCCGTGTGACCCATGGACTCTTGTGACCTTCCTGAACACTTGCTCTCTAGGTTTAGTAAAACAGTGCGGCCCTCCACGCCTGCCCCACACAGCTAAGGGCACGTTTTCTGTGCCCCGCATGCCCCCTCACGGCCTGGTAGGGTGTCTGGTGAACAGGTCGCCAGGGGAATGGCAGGGCTGGGCAAAGCCCTTGGTGGTGTCCTAGGCTGTGCACCCCTTCCCTGCCCCCTCTGCCTCCTGGCCGAGACCAATCATTCAGCAAACACTTCCACACAGCTCTAGAAGGAGCTGCAGGGAACAGACCCTGCCATCCACAAACCCACCTGAGCTAAAGGTGGGACCTGTGGGTGTGGTCCCCTCTTGTGACCCTGGACACGCAGCCTGTTCCCTGGCTTGCTCTTCCGCGTGTCCACCCACAAGTAGGTGTGCAAGAGGCCTCAGTGCAGGACACTCCAGCACTGTCCTGAAGACCACAGCATGCCAGATGTTCCTCCTGGAAGGTGGAAGCTGGGGCTCAGCAGGAGAGAGTCCTGGGGCCAGGGAGAGGGCTGCTGGGTGGAGAGGACCCAGGACGGAGCGAACCAGACACGGGTCACCGAGGGGCTGTGAGGTCACAGGAGGAAAAGGAGCCTGTGCTGCTGCCAGGGAGACCTTGAGAATTGGAGCCTTGAATAAATGGATAAAGAAGATGTGGAAAATATATGTGTTCACTGGAAGGACTGATGCTGAAGCTGAAGCGCCAATATTTTGGCCACTTGATGCGAAGAACTGACTTACTGTAAAAGACCCTGATGCTGGGATAGATTGAGGGCAGGAGGAGAAGGCAGCAACAGAGGATGGGAAGGTTGGATGGCATCACCGACTCAGTGGACATGAGTTTGAGCAAACTCCAGGAGACAGTGAAGAACAGGGAAGCCTGCTGTGCTGCAGTCCACGGGGTCAAAAAGAGTCAGAGATGACTTCACAAGGACACAATGGAATATTACTCAGCCGTTAAAGAGAATGACATCCTACCATCTGTGGCAACCTGGATGGACCTAGAGACTGTCATACTCAATGAAGTAAGTCAGAAATAGACAAATACCGTATATCACTTATATGTGGACTCTAAATACAAGGCATATGCACTTATCTGCAAAATGGGAACAGACTCACAGAGAGAACGGACTTGTGGTGGCCGCGGCTCAGGGGTGCGACGGAGAGAGAGTCTGGGATTAGCAGATGCAAACTGTTGCTTATAGGATGGATAAAAAAGGAGCTCCTACTGCGCAGCACCGGGAACTGTTCAATATCCTGTGATAAACCACGATGGGAGAGAATATGGGAAGGAATGGGGAAGGCAATGGCGACCCACTCCAATGTTCTTGCCTGGAGAATCCCAGGGACAGAGGAGCCTCGTGGGCTGCCGTCTGTGGGGTCGCACAGAGTCGGACAGGACTGAAGCGACTTAGTAGTAGTAGTGTGGAAAGGAATATATATGTATGTATGTGTGACTGAATCACTCTGCTGTGCAGCGTAAATTAACACGACATTATAAATCAACTACATTTCAATCAAATTAAAAATTTGTGCCTCCAGTGAGGTCACGTGGGGTCTGTCAGAGCAGACTCAAGTCCTCTAGGCGCATAGGACTGGCCACACGAGGTCGCCACTGCTCACGTCTGCTCCTTGTTCCTACCCTGATGGAAAACAAATTGCTTTTACTCTGCTGCAGAAAAAACAGTCCGTGAAGGTGTGAGCTTCCCAGTTAAGCTGTTTGCATGAACTTTTAGTGACTTCATGTTTCTGCTCCATCGCGAGAAGTGGAGAACCCCCATGGACCTCACACGTGTTCACAGGCTTCAGGGCCTCCACGGAGGCTGCTATGGAGAAGAAAAAGGCCAGAGGAGGGTGGCAAAGCACCACAGATGGCAGGGGTTCTGGGAAGCAGATGAGTGTGCTGTGGAGTAGGGGTGCAAGTCAAGGACAGGGGCCTGGCCTGCACACATGGCTGACCCCCCACCGTATCAAGCCTGGGATGCTGGGGGTCATGAATGTCCCCATTTTCCAGTCAAGGAGACTGAGTCTCTCTGGAAATCACAGAGAGTGTCTGAGACAATGAACAAGACACAGCACTCAGGGGTCCAAGTCCGCACCTTTTCCTTAAAGTCAAAGAGGCAGACTCTCAAGCACGCCTTGTGTGTGTGGTCATGGGAAGTGTGCGTGATACGTGTGCCTGTGTGCGGTGTGAATGCCTGTGTGTGCCCACAGGTTTTAGTGGGTGTGTATGAGTGTGAGTGTGTGGTATGAGCACATGTGTGTGAAAGTACGGGGCTGCACCAAGTCCCTCCTGCACCACTTACTGCATCACGGACACCCAAGTGCCCCAGCAAGAGCCAGGCTGCTGTCTGTGCTGCCAACGCCCGGAGCGCAGCCTGCGGTACACGGCCAGCCCTCGGGCTGTGCAGGCAGGACTGAGGAGGCCGAAGGCCGGGCCACCTCCTCACCAGGCCCCTGTAGCGGGGTATCAGCCCCTCTTTTCACCGAGGACTCAGGAAGAGTGTGATGCTAAAGGTCCCCCAGCCGGCAAGGCTCTGAAACCCCTTTCCATCCTCCTGGCTGGGAGAACCCCAGTGAGGGCCCAACACTCCCTGCCTCCCTGGGCCCTGCCTCGAGCTCTGTGCCCCGTGGGGCACGGACACCAATGCACAGGGACAGGCGTGAGTGAATAGAAGCCCCTCCCTGCAGAGGTCCAGGCTGGGGTCCTCAGGTAGGTCTCTGAGCTCAGGACAGACACCCACCCTCTCCCCAGGGGGCCCAGCCCCTACCTGAGCCCTGCGGGGCCGCGCTGGACAGGATCCACTTGACCAGGCAGCACCGCATCAGGGCCTGCCGGGTGAGCCTCGGCCGCTGCCACTTCACGCCCTCCTTCTTGCTCAGTGGAGTGCGCCCGGGCTCCCCCAGGAGGCTGCCGTCGGACACCTTCATCACCTCCTGCAGCAGGAACAGGCAGAGAGACCGTGAGCCCTGGTTCACCAAGGGCACCTGCAGATCGTCCCCTCCAGATCCTCCTCCTCAGGGAGGTCCTTCACTCCACACAGGCCCTTACCTTCCGGGGGCGTGTGAGAGGAGCCCCCTGGCCCACTGGACGATTCCCAGGGCACCACTGCCCCCGGCGTTGGTCACCTCCTGCCCCATCTCTCAACCCTCCCCCTCTCTCTCCAAGAAGCCTCTGTCCCTGCATGGCAAGGCCACCTTGCAAGCGCAGTGTCCGCTGGTGATCCAAGCTGGAGGAGTGGGCTGAGAAGGATGTTCAAGGCCACTGTGGGGCTGGGCACCCTCTGCTCGCAGGCACGCTCCCTGCCAGCCTCGCTAGGCTGATCTGTGAACACACACTCCCTCCACACAAGCCCTGCTCATGCTTTACGATCCAGCTAACAGGGATTCCCCAGATGGTCCAGTGGTCAAGAATCTGCCTTACAACACAGGGGACATGGGTTGAGTCCCTGGTGGGGAAACTAAGAACCCACGTGCTGCAGGGCAACTAAGCCCTCGGGCAGCAACTACTGAAGCCCGTCCATGCCCTGGAGTGTGTCCTCTGCAACAAGAAGCCGCCACAATGAGAAGCCTACGCATCACAGTTAGCGAGTATTCCCCACGCGCCACACCTAGAGAAAGCCCGCACGTAGCAATGAAGAGCTCGTGCAGCCCCAAATAATAATGAATAGATTAAATAAAAATGTGAATGTGTTAGTCGCTCATTCGTGTACTCTTTTCGACCCCATGGACTGCAGTCCACCAGGCTCCTCTGTCCATGAGATTCTCCAGGCAGGCATACTGGAGTGGGGAGCCATCCCCTGCTCCAGGGGATCTTCCCCACACAGAGATAGAACCCGGGTCTCCTGCACTGCAGGCAGAGTCTTTACAGCCTGATTCACTAGGAAAGCCCAAGATAAAAATCAGTAAAACTTTAAAAAAAGATCCAACCAGAAAGCCATCTCCTGCATGAAGCACCCTGGCCTCTAAAGCTGCGGGCGTTGGGACTACCCTTGCATCCACATCTCCACCACGCATGGACTGTGCAGTGGTGACTTGCTGGAGGAACTCCCAGCTGAGGGCAGGGTCCGTGGGCTTCTCCACTGGGCACCTGCTCTGGCACATGATGGGGCCCTTGGAAGGAGGGAGGTGAGGGTCCAGACTGGCTTATCAACCTCCCCAGCACCCCAACACAAGTCTGTATGTCAGTCAGAGATCCCAGTCCAAATCCCTCAGTGACTAAGCCCAGAGAGGGGGGTAGATCCACACTGGGCCACACAGCAAAGTCGGGCCTCCTTGCTTCACTCTAGAGCCCTCAATATTTTTTGCGTTCGTGCTCAGTCGCTCCGTCGTGTCCGTCTCTTTACGACACAAAGGACTGTAGCCCGCCAGTCTCCTCTGTCCATGGGACTCTCCAGGCAAGCATACTGGAGTGGGTTGCCGTTTCCTGCTCCAGGGGATCTTTCTGACCCAGGGATTGAACCTGGGTCTCCTGCATTGGCAGGCAGATTCTTTACCACTGAGCTACCTGGGAAGCCCCTGATTATTATTATTATTATTTTACCTTGAGGCAAATAGAGGCTGCAGAAGGGCCTGACGACTTCCCTGGGAGGGGGCACGTGGATGGAACCCACCACTCTACACTGCGTAACCATCTGCAGAAATAACTCAGACAACTGGTGGATGGAGTCTTGGGGCAGGGAGCTGCGGGTGAGTTGTTGAGATGCTGGGCTGTGAGCCCCACCGAGTGTGGGTCAGGAAAGGACAGCCAGCGGGCACAGTGGACCCCAGAGCTGCAAGACTTGTTTTCCTGCATTGATAAGTGGAGCACTCTCACCTGGCCTGCCCTCCCGTAGCCCGTCATTGGCCCAGCATCCTCAGCGCCCAGGCGGGCAGCAGGGTGGCCCCTCTGGGCATCTGCTGAGTCTGACTCGTTGCCTGTGCGTCATGCCCCCTGCTCAGGATGGCTGTGCCCCAGTTGTGCCTGTCGGGTCACGGCCCCAGGTCGCCCCCAGGTTCGCTGTACTCAGTACACGCGATGTGAGTTCCAGGCGCGGGAGGAAGCAGCGCCCCCACGTGGGCCCTGGTTCTGAGTGGGTGGGCGGACTGGCCAGGATGATGGTGGTGATATCCTTCCAGGGCCATGGGATTTCACTACATTTACGCGTGCTCAGTCACTTCAGTCGTGTCCATCTCTTTGCAACCTCAAGGACTGTAGCCCACCGGGTTCCTCTGTCCATGGGACTCTCCAGGCAAGAATACTGTAGTGGGTTGCCATTTCCTCCTCCAGGGGATCTTCCAGACCCAGCGATCCCACCCATGTCTCCCGTGACTCCCACATCGTAGGCAGACATTTATACGGTCCTGAAAAGTATATGAGTGTCTGAAACACATCACAAACAGATGTACATTCGGGCAAGTTCTGCAGATGCAGAGACTCCAGCACGGCCCCTGCGATGGGTGGGTTCTTGGGTACAAGGACCAGAAAAATGCACCCAGGTGGATGGTAACTGGAGAGGAATCAATGGTGGGGGACCCAGGCCATTCGCAGCCTCCCCGGGACAGACAGAGCCAGGCTTGGAAGACAGACCAGAGCAAAGAGCAGGCTGACGGACAGCCAGACCTCAGTCATGGACACCCGGGGGCCAGGACAAGGACCTCTGTTGCTGCTGGCGCGGCCATCCAGGGACACTGGGCCTGGGACCCCCCACTGGTGTCACCACCCTGTGGGAGTCTCGGCTGAGTCACTGGCTCCTGGTTCAAGGTCAAGAGCAAAGGAGTCAGATTGTCCCAGCCCACGTCATACGTCTCCTCTCTGGCTGCAAGGAGAGCTGCGAAAGCAAGCTTCTGGCCTTTTGGGTTCTTGCCTGTCCTCTGTGGTGGCTTTCCTAAACTTGACGAATAAGAAAAACCCTACAAACGTCCCCAAAACTGTGGAGTCTGAGCAAACGCTCAGGTGAGGAGAGGCTGGTGCGCTGCCTCCTGCAGGCTCTCGTTGGCTGGGGGAGCCCTCCAGGAGCTGAGCTGGCTCATGGCCCCACGAGGGCAGTCCGTATTTGGGGCTGGGCGGTGGGCCTCCTGGTCAGCTTTCGATGAAGCAGCTGTCTAGACCCAGCAACACCCAACCACTTATCCTGACTTTTGCGATCTTTCCAGCCAGGTCCCAGCTGCCCGCCCCCACCGTGGCTGTTGACCCCACAGGCCGCCCCTCCAACAAACATGCTCAGCAGCCCCTCCACGCTCTTCCCTTCTCCCAGGCTTAGCCTGGCCTGCTGTCGGGGTTGGTCAGTGGTGTGCAGAGCTATAGCCGGACTGGGCTCACCATCCCAACAGGGCAGAAAGGGGCTTTGGTGGGGGTGGCCGGAGGCCCCAGGTGCCAGGGATGCTGAGGGAGGCGCCCTACACATTAACACACACACACACACACACACACACACATGTACACAGGCCCTGCTCAGGCTGACAGAGACCTTCTCCATTATTAATGATCTTATTCGGGAGAGAAAAGGCCTCAATGAATCAGGTCTTTATTTCAGCCCAGGAAGCAGTTGGGGGACGATGGGCAGCTGGCCCTTCATGATTTCATGAATTCTTTGCTGAACGCTCTGTACGTGGGCTCAGTGGAGAAGGTCAGAGGGGAAACCCAAGAGGGGACTCAGAGTCTGGGCAGGAGCTGTCTGTCGGTGCCCCTGCCTCAGGACAGCACTGGGTGGCCGGCACGGGTGGCCCTCACGGAGCCCGCGGCTAGTCCTGAGGACTCTGTCTTGCAGTCAGGCCTGGGCTGTTGTGCTGAGATCCTGAGCAGGTGACCTGGGGTTCTGTCCTACCGAGACGGGCCGTGCTGGGAGGGCCCTCAGGGCGGGCCGAGAACCCCACTCCTGCACTTCTGGGCCTTAAGGGCACCTCATTGTTACAACAACTGTAGGAGGTTGGCAGCACCCGCCCATTTTAAAGATGCGCAAACTAAGTCTCCTAGGTGGCTTCCCAGGTGGCCCAGTGGGTAAAGAATCTGCCTACAATGCAGGAGACACAGGCTGGATCTCTGGGTCAGGAAAATCCCCTAGAGGAGGAAATGGCAACCCACTCCAGTATTCTTGCCTGGAGAGTCCCATGGACAGAGGAGCCTGGCAGGCTACAGACCCTAGGGTTGTAAAGACAGCACTGCGCGACTAAGCACAGAAGCACAAACTAAGCCTCAGATGCCTGGGGGCACGCCAGGGCCATGCTGTACTCGGGCCTCCTGGTTCCAACTTTCAGGGGGTCTCAGCCATGGGCGGTGCTGCGCGGCTTTCTGAGGCCTTGGAAGTGGGGGAGGGACGCCTAAACCCCCCTTCCCCTACACACTCCCCCGCCCCCCTGCACACTCCCCTCCCCCTGCACACCCCTCTCCCTCACCCTGCACACTCCCCTCCCCCTGCACACTCCCCTCCCCCTGCATACCCCTCTGCCTCCCCCTGCACACTCCCCTCCCCCTGAACACCCCTCTCCCTCCCCCTGCACCCTCCCCTCCCCCTGAACACCCCTCTCCCTCCCCTGAACACTCCCCTCCCCCTGCACACCCCCCTCCCCCTGCACACCCCTCTCCCTCCCTCTGCACACTCCCCTCCCCCTGAACACCCCTCTCCCTCCCCTGCACACTCCCCTCCCCCTGCACACCCCTCTCCCTCCCTCTGCACACTCCCTCCCCCTGAACACCCCTCTCCCTCCCCTGCACCCTCCCCTCCCCCTGAACACCCCTCTCCCTCCCCTGCACACTCCCCTCCCCCTGCACACTCCCCTCCCCCTGCACACCCCTCTCCCTCCCCTGAACACTCCCCTCCCCCTGCACACTCCCCTCCCCCTGCACACCCCTCTCCCTCCCCTGAACACTCCCCTCCCCCTGCACACTCCCTCCCCCTGCATACCCCTCTGCCTCCCCCTGCACACTCCCCTCCCCCTGCACACCCCTCTCCCTCCCCCTGCACACTCCCCTCCCCCTGCACACTCCCCTCCCCCTGCACACCCCTCTCCCTCCCCTGAACACTCCCCTCCCCCTGCACAATCCCCTCCCCCTGCATACCCCTCTCCCTCCCCCTGCACACTCCCCTCCCCCTGAACACCCCTCTCCCTCCCCTGCACACTCCCCTCCCCCTGCACACTCCCCTCCCCCTGCACACCCCTCTCCCTCCCCCTGCACCCTCCCCTCCCCCTGCACACCCCTCTCCCTTCCCCTGAACACTCCCCTCCCCCTCCCCCTGCACACTCCCCTCCCCTGCACACCCCTCCCCCTCCCCTGCACAATCCCCTCCCCCTGAACACTCCCCCTCCTGTACACTTCTCCACATCTCTACCTGCATTTCCTCCCCCCTCACCTGCACAATTCCTCCCCTCTCCCCCTGCACACTCCCCTCCCCCACCTGTACACTCCCCTCTCCCCTGCACACGCCCCCTCCCCCTGTACACTTCTCTGCACCTTTACCTGCAATCCCTCCCCCTCACTTGCACACTCCTCCTGGACATTCAAGATGGACTGCTGCTCCCTGTCAGGCCTCACTCAGATCAGGTGCTGGGAGACCCCCACCTCCTCACCCACACCAGTACCTGCTGTGATCCCCAGCACAGCTGGCTGTTGAACTAACCCTGTTTATTTGTTTACCTGGGTGCATTTCTGTCTCTTTCTCCTGGAACGTTGGCTCCTAGAGCCGGCCCTGGCCTCCTGTGTGAACTGCTCTTCCCCATCACAGAGCCTGACACCCAAAAGACCCTCACTTCCAAACCCAGCAGTAAAAGAACAAAGCCTCTAGCTGGCAGATGGGCAGAAGACTAGCACAGACATGTCACCACGGAAGACAGACAGGTGGCACGAAGCCCTGAAAAGACGCTCCACATCATGAGCCGCCAGGGAGAGGCAAACAAAACCACAAGGAGATGTCACACTGTCGGAACGGCCACAATTTCAAAAGGTCACAAAGGATGTAATTCTATTTACGTAGCACTTCAAAGTGGCAACAATTTAGAAACGGAACAGGTTAGTGGGACAGGGGTTAAGGATGGGGGGAAAGGTGGAAGAGGGGAGGTGGGTGTGGCTATGAAAGGTCAACACGAGTCCTTGAGGTGATGGAACTGTCACGTGTGTTAACTGCAGGGATGGAAACACGAACGGACACATATGATACTGCGTGTTTGTGTGTTTAAGTGCGCAGGGCTAAACACACACGAGTGCGTGTAAAACTGGGTGACGGGTCCTCGGGATCTGTTTCAGTTCTTTTTTAAACATTTTTTTATTTATTTGGCTATGGCAGGTCTTGGTTTCAGGAACACAGGATCTTTTTTATTTGCTGCAGCATGGGGGCTCTAGTTCCCTGAGCAGAGATCAGTCCCAGGCCCCCTGCATTGGGAGCTCAGAGTCTTAGCCACTGGACCACCAGGAAATCCCCTCTGTTTTATTTCTTACAACTGCAAGTGAGTCTGCAATGGTCTCAATGAAGTTTCCATTAAAAAAAAAAAACTTTCACACATACAAAAAAAAGAATATTTTAAAAATACACACACACACAAAACCCTCAATAAATATCCTAAAATGCCTGACTGAAAGCCCTCTGAAGCTCTTGCCATAATTCGCTGAGGCTTTCTCCCCTCTTGCTCTTGTCTGATGCATTTTAACAAGGATGGAGCCATCCTTTCATCCTCCATGGCCCTCAGGGGAGGCGATGGCCAGAGCTGGGTGGCAGAGACCAGTGAAGCCAGAAGATCTGGGTCGTGAGGTCACACAGCGTCCCCAGCAGTGAGCATTCCGAGCCAGGTCCCAGAAGTGGCCCTAGGCTGGCCCGGGACCTGCAGCCTCCTCCGAGGCTGACAAGGTACCTTCAGGGCAAGCGCTGCAGCTACGCTGAGACATTTCTGGCCACTCAGCCCACACTCGCAGCTCCTGCCCTCCAGGGGAGTCCAGGGGCAGGTGTCAGCTTCCGTTCTTCCAAGTCCCAGGTCTAGGAGGAGTTGGGGGAGCAGGGGGTGTACAGAAAGGGCAGCGTGCTGGGGAGGCCTCTGCTTTCCAGCAGGCACTGTGTTGGGTGCTTGGAGAGGTGCCATGTTTAAGCCCACATCCCTCTTTCAGGGTTCCTTAGGCCCTCCGGCAAATCACCCAGCTGGAGCACAAATCCTGAAATAGGTCTTTCTGATACCCTCTCACCAAGATCGCCATGTTCCCATCTGGTGTGTTCTCTGTTGCCCAAGGCCAACGAGGAGCCAGCCCCGCTCGTTCACATCCAGGTGTGTTCACTGCGGGGCTTTGGCTGGAGGTCATTGGCTCCAGGGAGTTTCCCAGGTAGCTCAGGGGCAAAGAATCTGCCTCCAATGCAGGGGACAGGGGTTCAATCCCTGGGTTGGGAAGATCCCCTGGGGGAGGCCATGGTAACCCACTCTAGAATTCTTGCCTGGAGAATCCCATGGACAGAGGAGACTGGCGGGCTACAGTCCATGGGGTCACAAAGAGTTGGACATGACTGCAGGGACTTAGCGCACACATGCATTGGCTCCAGGAAGGGAACGCCTGGGAGAACCTCCTGTCTGGGAGAGGGGATGACTTAGACCAGCGGTCCTCAGCCCCTCTGGCACCAGGGACGGGTCTCGTGGAAGACAATTCTTCCGTGGACTGGAGGGGGGATGGTTTGGGGATGACTCAAGAGCATTACGTTTACTGTGCACTCTTTTCCCATTGTTATGATGTCAGCTCCACCTCAGATCATCAGGTATTAGATCCCAGAAGCTGGGGACCCTGGCTGAGACTCTGGGTGCCCGAAGCATCCCTCTAGCTTCAGCTCAGAGCCTCAGCAGGCAAGAGTGGGAGGAAGGAGGGTCGGAGAGCCGCTAGAACTCAGTGCTCTTGTTTGTTTTGGGGGCGTTGTTATGGTTACCTCTTCACCTGCTGCCAGCTCTCCTTTTACAAGAATGATCTACTGATTCCCTTTTAACTGAATTTATGGAAATTTAAAACATGAGTTAATTTAAAGAAAAATAAACTATAGCACAGGTTGCAGCAGGCAAGATAAAATCGGTGAAGGAATACCAACAGCTAGAAAACTTGCAGTCTGAGGGCTCCCTTGCTCAGCTCAGCTCAGAGAACTGAGTCCTCTGGGACTGGGTGCCCCACGCCTCAGCCACGCGCTGAATGTGGCTACTGAATGTTTGAAACGAGACTAGTCCAAATGCAGACGTGCCATCAGTGCAAATACACACCAGATTTCAAATTCTTCTTAGTAGGATAATAACTTATTAACAATTTTTATATTGAGCACACACTGAAATAATATTTACATTGGATTAAATAGAATATATTATTTAAAATTTTTCTCTTTTAATTTACTTTCTTTAATGTATCTGCCTGGCCATGTAAAGTGACCCTTGTGCCTTGCAATACACTTCTTTAAAAAAAATAATATTTATTTTTGGCTGTGTTGGGCCTCAGTTGTGTCATGAGATCTCCACTGCAGCACGTGGGCTTCTGTCCGGTTGAGGCGCACAGGCTCAGCTGCCCCACAGCTTACGGGATCTTAGTTTCCCGACTGGGGCCGAACCCGAATCCCCTGCACTGGCAGGTGGATCCTTAACCACTGGACCACGAGGGAAGCGCCATGAAATTCATGTCTGCTGGCCGGCACCTTCTAGACCTTCCAGCTGTGGGGCTGCGGGCAGCTTGCTGCTACCAGGGCACACCTGACCCCCAGCTCCTCTCTCCCACCCAAGTCCAGACGAGGGCCTGTCAGAGTTGCTTCAGAAAGGTGGTCTGGTGGAGCGTGGAGGGCAACTGGGGCACAATGAGGCCGAAGGCCAGCTTGGGATCTGCCCAGGTTGAGGGGAAAATGGTAGAGCACGGAGCCGGATGCCCGCAGTGGGACAGGTGGGGGCATATTAGTGTGGTGGGTATTTAGGTTCTGCCACGGATGTGGCAGCAACGGAAGGGTCAAGGTGACTCCTCAGTAACTTTGACATCAACACCATGGAGATGGTACAGGAAGAATACCCCCCATGCCTTCCAGCTCCCCGCAAATGCAGTCCAGACTCTCCATGAGAACACTCCATTCTCAACCACCATCTGAGAGTTTTCACCACGCCACAGAAAGAGGCCAGAGCATTTTAAACAAACCACTGGGACCGCAACTGGGACATTCTACCCTGTGGCTCCACAGGCCCCCAGAAAGGCCAGCAGCCCACCGGGCACTGCCCCATGCCCAGTAGGCACAGCTCCATCCTGTGGAGGCCTGTGCGGTCAGGCCGTTAGGGACACACCTTTGAGCAACTGGCTCAGTCTTTGGGGTTCTTGTCACCTGGGCTCCAGAAAACCCCCAAAGAGCATCTCAGAGAAGGCTTGGCAGAGGTGACCTGTGGGCACATAGGTGGCAGCCTTTGGGCTGAAAACACCCAGGCTCCTTTCCCCAGAGGTAAAGTGATCGAGGTCACGCATACGCAAAGGCACGCCTAGCTTCTCCCAAATGCTTACAGGCGTTTGTGCATGAGAAACAGCACGAACAGCTTCCTAAGGGCCGCCAGGACCCACTGGCCTCTAACTCAGAAGACACACCTAGCTGGGGAGGGAGGGAAGACTTTTGGGGGGTGGGGGAGGGAAGATTTCCAGCAGAATGATATTTCAGTCAAGTATGGTGGGAAGAGGTCTGTGGTCAACCAGGCAGGGACTTGAAACTTGGGCCCTTTTCTCCTGGCTGGGAGACCTTGGATGAAGTTCTTGACCACTCTGAGACTCATTGTGTGTGTGTGTGTGTGTTCAGTCGCTTCAGTCATGTCCGACTCTTTGTGACTCTATGGACTGTAGCCCACTGGGCTCCTCTGTCCATGGGATTTTCCCATGCAATGATACTTGTGCGCGTTGCCATTCCCTCCTCGAGAAGATCTTCCCAATCCAGGGATCGAACCCGTGTTAACTGTGTCTCCTGCATTGCAGGCGGATTCTTTCCACTGAGCCGTGGGGGAAGACCCAAGCCTCAGTTTGCTTGTCTATAAAGTGGGTATAATTCACAGGACTATGGGGGAGGTTAAATAAGGTGACACGCCCCACCCCCAGCAGGAGTGATCAGCACTATCCTTCACCCTCCTGGTGCTGCGTGAGGGTCTGGCTGCCCCATGCAGGGGCAGGGCCCAGCCCATGACCCAGTGACATCAGCAGGGCCACCCAACTCACTCTGCTCAGCTGCTGCACAGCAGAATCACTTGGGAAGTCTCCCCACCTCTGCCTTCCCCGGGGGCTGCATTATTGATTCAGTGGGGCCTGCACCACTCTATTTTTATAAAGCTCGACAGTCAATCTGAAAGTGCAGCCAAGGTTTAGTGCTTATCCCACCAGATAGGAAATTCTGGGCCTTATCTGTGGGAAGAAGGGGTCTCGCATTCACACTCTCCCTTTCTCCCGGCGGGGGTGGGGAGGGGGGCTGTCTCGAACCCAGAGCCTGGACCGGCAGGGACGTGCAGGCTCCAGGTGTGGGGCTGCCTGGCGCCCTGACCCTGTCCGTGGGGACTGCTGCAGGCAGGCTCGTGAGCACCCACTCGTCTTCGCTCGCTCTATTTCCATCACTCGGGACAGATGGCAGGAAGTGGCAGTGGGCGTCGAGTCATGCAGGCCCTGAGGATTTGCGATGGGAAGGCTTCGCAGGAGGAGCGGGGAGCGCTTGGTTTTCCTCCCACCCCTGGGCATCAATAGACGCCAGCCAGGCAGCCTGCCTCCTGGATGGGAGGGGAGGTGAGACTGTCATGAGCCCCTGCAGAACTCACACGTGCACACAGGCACGCATACACACGCACACACACACATGCCTGGGTGCTGATCCACTCAGAACACTGGCGCCGAGGTGGGGGCCGCTGGGGTGTTGCTGCCCTGCTTCTGGTGCTGCCACATCCGGCAGCCCACCATCTCCTCACCTGCCCGTTGCTGCCCAGGCAATGAAGGCTTCTCACCAACCCGGGGGTGGACTTGAGCCGCTCACAGATCACACTATCCCATTGGGGTGCCCTTCACAGGCTCGACTCAGTAACCCCAAAATGACAACACTGATACTCACACTATTTACAGAGCTCTCTCTATGCACGGGTGTTGGGGGGCGGGGTTGGTGGAGGATCTTATTTACCAAGAAGGAAAACGAGGAGCCGGTGGAACAGAGAAGCTAACTAACTTGTCTGAAGACACACAGCTAAGGCATGAGGGGCCTGGAACTGAGCCCAGAGGCACAGCCGTGTTACTTCCGCAGCTACATTCGGGCGTGGCTGGCCCGTCAATTCCAAATGCTGGGAGTGGGCTCTGTGACAGGCCAGGGGGCATACACGTATGTAGGGGCAGGGTGATCTGCACTATGGCCCCCCAGCCCCCACGGCTCAGCATAGGGCCCAACCTCAGGTGAGGGCCTGGCAGAGGCGATGAGCATATCTGCGGCCCAGGGAGGGGATGGACGCTGCCCACGCTCACAGTGTCACTTGGGCAGAGTTGGGGCGAGTACTTGGCGCTCTGGAGTCACTGCCCAGAGGGCCCATCTTGAGACAAGATCTTTTTTTAATAGCTGCACACCGTGGCATGTGGACTCTTAGTTCCCTTACCAAGGATAGAACCCATGTGTGGTAAGTGGCTTCAGTCATGTCTGACTCTTTGTGACGCTGTGGACTGTAGCCCACCAGGCTCCTCTATCCATGAGATTCTCCAGGCAAGAATACTGGAGTGGGTCATCATGCCCTCCTCCAGGGGATCTTCCAGACCCAGGGATTGAACCCACGTCTCTTGCATCTCCTGACCAGGGATCAAACCTGAGCCCCCTGCAATGGAAGTTCAGAGTCTTAACCACTGGACCACCAGCGAAGTGCCGAGAGAGAATCTGAACACAGGCCCAGGGTGGACTGGGCACAGGGCACAGCAGCAGCAGCAGGTCTTGGATTTATCCCTTGCCTGCCTCGAAAGGCATGTGCTGGGGGGCCAGGGAGGGCAGGGGGCGGCCAAAGAGGTAGAGGTGAGGCCGGGAAAGACCAGCATTGCTCTGCCTGGCTGAGCCTGGCATGGGTGTGGGCCGCCTGCTGGAGGGGAGCGCTGGGCAGAGACCTCAGGCAACAGATCAGAGTTGGGCAGGCTCGGGAGCTGGGACAGGCCCTTTCAGCCGTCCTTCTCAGGTCAGCTCAGCTAACCCCACACCCACCCCTCACTCTGGCGCCTGCGGGTCCCCTTGGCTTGTCCCCATCACGTGGATGCTCTGTGACGCTCCGGGATGTGGGCTGATCACAGCTGACAGATGCACCTGCCTGTTCCAGAGAAACATCAGTCAGCTGGAGCTGCGGGAGGGGCCGCACAGTGACTCACTCCACACTGCACCCTCCTTCGCGCTCTGTCTCCTTCCGGCCGGGGCTGCAGGACCAGCAAAGGGAGGCGCGCCAAGTGCTTTCCCTTCTTTTTTCTTTGCCTTGGAAACCAGGGTCTCCCCTCTTCCTCACAGAGGCCACATTCAGGGCTGTGCAGATGCTCCTGGGAGGGGGCTGGGGTGGGAGAGCAGATGGCCCCCCAGCCCCAGCTGGCAAAGCAGCTCCCATGCTTGCCGCAGATTTGGATAAGAAAAGGGCTCCTAGTGTCAAAACATTGGGGTCTTATCCTTTGGAGCCCCCAGAAAAGGGGATGTGGCTGGCTCAAGGTCACACGAATAATCCAGGAGGCATGGTTGGGGTGGGGTCTGACCCGAGTGTACTCACTAAAGTATTCGGAGGGTGCAATAGGCCACAACTCCATGGGGCCAGCCCCCAACCGGGGTGGGGCATCTCCTATAACCAGCTGCCTGGTTATAGGCACACTCCTCTCTCCCTGTAGCCTTCTCCCATGACATCCCCATTCATCCCCACCCACAAGCCGTAGGGAACTGAGCTTTGGAGTAAGACAGAGCAGGGTTCAAATTCCCACTGTAACACTTTGTAGCTTGCAATCTAGGGTGGGCCTTAGTTTCCTCATCTGTAAAGTGGGTACAATACCAAGCACTACCTGGGGGGCCGCGTGGGGGTCCAGAGAGATAATCCAGGTGCAGAGCCTGTTGGAAGGACCCTGGAGGGAGGAGCGGCCACTTCAGGGCTCTGCCCTTCGGCCCTGGCCTTGTCCCAGAGAACACCCAGGACCACTTTACTTGCCATTCAATTCAGGGATGTGATTACTATACGTGGAAATAAGGGAAACAATTAGGGACCGCCTCCCACAAACTCCCTGCAAGAAGGCAGGAACCTGGGCAGGTAGAGGGTCCCAGTGGACATGCCGGGCCATGAAGACAGCTCTCCCTGAAGACCCAGGAGCAGAGCAAGGGTTCTGCTTGCTCCTTTTTCCTAAGATCTCAGGGAGTTCAAGTCCCGGCCCTGTGCTGGGCGAGCTGCACGCCCACCCCCACCACCCTCAACTCCAAGCCTCATGTCTACAGAAGGGGAAGTGGCAGGGCCCACCCTCCCAGGACTTTGTGAGGACCCACAGATGACAGTGACAGGTGCTGAGGACGGATGGGTCAGGCCACCTCCCAGCCTGCGCTCCGAACTGTCGCCCCTATTGCCGCTACTGGTGGTGGCGGTTTAGTCGCTAAGTCGTGTCTGATTCTTGTGACCCCACAAGAATGTAGGGGTATGTAGGCCCTCAGACTCCCTGTCCATGGGATTCTCCAGGCAAGAATACTGGAGCGGGTTGTCATTTTCCTTCTCCAGGGAATCTTCCTGACCCAGGGATCACACACGCGTCTCCTGCATTACAAGCAGATTCTTTACCACTGAGAGGAAGCTGATTTTTCATAATCTCCCTGCTGACCTTGGTGACAGTGGTGATCACTGTCCCAGCCTGGCCCACAGCTGAAGGTGTGGGGTCCGCTCCAGTCTCCAGCCAGGCCAGCTGTAGGAAGGGCACTGGCAGGCATGGTGGACCCACTGGGGCCTGGCTGTGAGAGAGGGCAGGGGCCAGTGTGGGGTCATGATAACCAAGGGAAGGGCCAGATGCATGTGGAGGACGGGAACCACTCACCACACTCATCTGGCAGGGACAGGGCGTGACCTCCTGGCAGGTAGGAGCCAGTGGGGGAAAGGCAAGAGAAGGGGGGTTGTCGGGAGGCTGGTGGACACAGCAGGCTGAATGCAAACCTGCACGCAGCCTGACTCAGTTGAGAGCCCCACCTCTGCAGGTTCGGCAACCTGGCCAACCATGGGTACAGCCACGGGGTGTGGCTGTGCGTCGCAGGCTCAGACTGATGCCCGAGGATGCGCATGACCTGTGATGGCTGTGGCACATGTATACAGTGAGCACTCAGTGTGTGAGCCTGTGACGAGGCTCTACGTTTCTCTACTCCTGCCCTGTCTGCCTGGAGGTGGCGGGGAGACTTAAGGCGACGGGGAGAAAAACACCTTTTCAACACGCCCCGCCGGCGTGCTCGAAGGGTCTCACGTCAGCACCTCTGCCGATCCTCCGGACACCACTGAGATGGAGCAGACAGTGCGGGGGGCGGGGGGTGGCCTGGGGTCAGGGGCGGGGTGGCCTGGAGCCAGCAGCCACAAGCCCATTCTGGACTGCTTGTCCTTATGAGTGACAGAGAGGTAGGAATCCATCTCGGGGGGAAGGGCATGGAGCTGGGGGGGAGACTGGCACACACCAGCCCAATATCCACTCTTCCTTACTCACAAAGCCCTGATTTTATTAGAGGGTTGTTGGTTTTTTTGGCCCTTCCTTTTTTCTACTTCCTGCAGCCTGTGTGCGTTGGCTGGAACTCCAGCAGCCATTTTGGACGTGAAGGTAACCTCTCGAATGGAAGCCAGTGAGACAGATGGAGCCTGAGTCCATGCTGAGACAGATGGCCCTTAGTCCCTGTGGATCATAGGGTGCCAGCCCTCTATTGCCTCCCTCTGGACTCTGTGTGAGAAATGTAAGCAAATGTGTTCAAACCACTGTTATTTGGGTTGTTCTGTTATAAGCAGCCAAATCTAATCCTGGTGTTTCTTCTTCCATCCAAAGCAAGACTGTCCCAGACGTGTGGGGAGGTGGCAAAGCATCAGCAGATTTTCTGAGTGTTCACTGTCTTCTGGGAGGGGGGAGCTTGTTTTCCTTTTCCTCATTATTCTGCATTAATTATTCTTCATCCTTCCCAACTCCTTGACACCATCTCTTGAACTCTGCTCCCGGCATTTCCCTTGCTTTCTCTCTCTCTCCAGCCTCCCAACAGCCCCACAGCGGGAACTAACCGCATGTGTCCTTGTCAGGGGTCCTCTAGCCCTTCAGGAAGTGGATATTCATTAATTACTTGGATAATTAAATGATGCACTCATTGCCCAGCCTTCAAAGGTAAGACACCCACTCCCAGCATTCAGCTTTTCCCCAGCACTAATGAGTCGGAGGTTTGGGGTCAGCACTCTGGCACTTGCCCCAGGGACTTAACTGAACCACATGGCTGACCCCAAGCTACTCCTCTGTCCAGCTTCTGTTCCACAAACACCTACAGCCTTTGCCGTCTGAAGGGGGCCCCAGGAGTCTAGCCTCCCAGGCAGGACACCCCAACACTTACTTTTTCCATAGCGACCCTACGGGGGACAGCAGGGAATGGGGTCAAACAAAGAGGCACAGCAAGGCTTCCTGGTCCAGGGTAAACCCCCGAAGCCCCCACGCCCCAGCCCTGGGCGAGCGCCCAGCCCCGCCAGAGCCTACCTTGGCCCGCTGCATCCTGGACAACCGAGAAAACTGTTGCCGGCTTCCCCTCCGCGCAGCCGGCCGAGCGGGCAGCTGCCTCATGCTTGCCGGGACCCAGACGCAATTGCTGCTGGCGGCTCCCGCCCGCCCCCTGCCCACCCTCCTCGCCAGCGCTGCCACCCTAGGCTCCGCCCCTTCTGCTGTGTCAATCCGTGCTCAGCCGCCCTCCGCGTGCACCTCTCTCCTTCGAGCTCTCTCTCATCTTTCCCGTCCCTCTCCCGGTCTCCCTGCCCGACTGTCTGTGTAACCGTTCCTAGTCCGGCTCTCCCTCTGGGTCGCCCCTCCGCCCCTGTCACCCCGGGTCTCTGTCTATGCCCACTTTCATCCCATCTGTCTCTTTCTCTAACACGCTCTCTGCTCCCTAACCTTGAAAGGGGGACGCTTGCCGGGTGTGGAGAGAGCCCCGCGTTCCTGCCCAACAGAGGGAAGGACAGCAGGGCAGCACTGGGAGCCTCCCAGAGCATTTTCCAGAACAGGCCAGCTCCTTCCCTTCTGGCTGCGCCCTCCCTCGTGCTACCAGCCCCTTATGGACAACGGGTGGAGTGACCCCAACCCCTGCCTATGACCTTGGGCCTTTACAGTCAAGCTGGGGTTTGGAGAGGGGTCTCTCTGGTCTCCCTCCAGCAGCCCTGAAGGTGACTTCTGGGCACCGGGCATCCAGAGCATGCTCCTAGTGGTGACATAGCTCTGGGTGCTGGGCCCTCAATGGCCCCAGCGATGGGGATGCACCACCCAGAGATGGTGACGGCTACCAAGACCACATCATGCGGGTCACAGGCCAGGGGGCCTTCAACCTGTTTCACCTGTGCCCCCTCACTTGTCTCCTTTCACCCCACGTGGGGACTTGCCATGGGGGGGAGCTCTCCCCAAACTTGAACTCCTTATACTCTCTGGGGAGCCCAGCATCTCTCCCTGATGTCTGTGTCTGAGGTTGGGACCACATCAGGGCAGCTGAGGGACCTGGCTAGACTTTCCCGGGGCAGACGTGGAGGAAAGAGGTGAGGGTACCTGGACATCCTGGGGAGGGAGTCTCCTTCCCGCCCCTCAGGAGGGCAGTCTCCGGGCATTTGCTCAGCCCCCAGGGAAAGCACCCAGGAGCCAGGTGCCCAAAATCTCAGCCAAGTTTCCCCTTTCTGCACCCCAGGAAGGAGCCAGCCTGTGCCACTGGTTCCCATGGAAACAGAGCCCTGAGCCACCCCCTCCTCTGCGTGCACTTGCACACCCTTCTCCATTTGTGTGTGTTTGCGCCAGCCAATCAGCTCCAACTTTCAGGTCCTGGGAGGAAGAAAAGTCTGGAGCAGTTGACCCACCGAGGGGGGAGGAGTTTGGACTGCCTGGGCCTCACACCGGGCAGGGACTCAGTGGACCCTGGAGCTGACTACAGCAGCAGAGGAGCGTGCAAGCCCCCTGCAGCTGTCGGGTCAGGGCAGAGGCTGAGCTCGAGAGCCTGGAGACCTGGTAATCTCAGCTCTGAGCTATCCAGCATCCCGCCCCGCCCCCTGCCCGAGCAGGTTGGGTCCTCACAGTGGCCTCAGCAGGGAAGTGTCATTATCTCTGTGGATGATGAGAGTGAGACCCAGAAAAGGTAAAGGATTTGCCCCAAGTCACTCAGTTGTGTCCGACTCTTTGAGACCCCATGGACTGTAGACCACCAGCTCCTCTGTCCATGGGATTCTCCAGGCAAGAATACTGGAGTGGGTTGTCATATCTTCCTCCAGGGGATCTTCCCAACCCAGGGATCAAACCCATGTCTCTTATGTCTCCTACATTGGCAGGTAGGTTCTTTACCACTGGCACCACTGGGACCTAGAAAGTGACAAAGCTGGTACACAAAGCCCATTACTTTCATCCCTAAGTGACATACATGGCTAAGACCCTGCCGAACCTCCCATGCTGCAGACATCAGCTTAGGAATTTGCCAGTCACGCTGTCCAAGACAGACCTGGCCATAATTATGGCCTAGTCAGCATGAGGCAGGACCAGAGAAGGCCCCCATCCCCGCTCCCCATTTGGGATGAGGGCTGAACTTCCATTACCAGATATGCTTTCTTCTGAATTCACAAGTTAATGAGCTTCAAGGAGCTCATCTTACGAAAAAACCCAAATGAGCTTTTTGAGCCAACCCAATACAACAAAACAGGGCAGCTGCCCACACGCCCCACTCCCCCACCAGTCCTCTAGCACCTTGGGCCTGGAGAATCTCCACCCATAGCTGCCACCAAGGGTGTGCCCCTCATTAAACACACATGGGGTTGGCCTGCATGATGTATGCCCCCCATCTCTTTTTTCCCCAGCACCCACAGGGGTTTTTCCAGAGCACTATGAGCTGGTCCTGCCCAGGCCTGTGGGAGATGCAGGAAAGAGAAAGGTTAGGAGAGTGTGGAGGTCAAGGACACCCCGGAGCAGAGCTCCCCACATGGGCCTCAGCAAGCCTAGCAGTGGTATGGACTCATAGGTGGCAGCTAACTCTCCTTGTGAATGTCTGAGAGTTTCTGGAGATTCTTTGGCAGTGCTGCTGCTGCTAAGTCACTTCAGTCGTGTCCAACTCTGAGCGACCCCATAGACGGCAGCCCACCAGGCTCCGCCGTCCCTGGGATTCTTGAGGCAAGAACACTGGAGTGGGTTGCCATTTCCTTCTCCAATGCATGAAAGTGAAAAGTGAAAGTGAAGTCACTCAGTTGTGTCCAACTCTTAGCGACCCCATGGGCTGCAGCCCACCAGGCTCCTCCGTCCATGGGATTTTCCAGGCAAGAGTACTGGAGTGGGGTGCCATTGCCTTCTTCATTTGGCAGTGCATCAGACCCAAAAAAGGTTAAGGAAGACTGCAGAAGGGCCTCACTTTGTCAGCCACAATCCTCAGCCTCATGGGTCTCAGCTGTGCTTTCCCTCGTCCTGGAGGGTGATGAGACCCAGGAGAGGGGAGTTTGGAAGTGGGAAGGAATGGACCATTTCAAGCCTGGAAGAAGGTTGAGTAGCTTGCATTTGAGAGGAGGCAGTGGCAAGCCATCTGAGCCAGCTGGGCCCTCACTGTAATCCCATCTTGGTGAGGGCTCACACTGACCTACCCACAAGCCTTGGGGGTCTTCTGGACCTTCCTCAATTGTTGCAAACAATCCCCTCCACTTCCAGACCCAAGGCAGATTATGCCTGCAAAGCCCATTACTTTCATCCCTAAGACCTCGGTTTGATCCCTGGGTCGAGAAGATCCCCTGGAGAAGGAAATGGCAACCCAATGCAGTATTCTTGCCTAGAGAATTCCATGGACAGAGGAGCCTGGCGGGCTACAGTCCATGGGGCTGCAAAGAACTGGACATGACTGAGCAACAATACTTTCTTTCCAGATCCAACTTCAAACCCTTCTTCCTTGGTACCCCAAACTTGGCTTCATGGAGTCCCCACTCTGTATCTTTTTTCCAGATTCCTTTGAGCCCTGGTTCTGCTTACCCCTGGCTGAGGGGCACAGGAGACAGACAGTACAGTTTCAGGGTTTAGGTCCTTGCTCCACCAAGAGCCCCTACCTGTGAGGAAAGCCTCTCTGGGAGGTGGTGGGTCTCCCCAGGCAGGTGGAGGCCCCTCCCCACAGGAGTTCAACAGAAGTCTGTTGCCCTCAAGCAGTGCTTCCCTGAAGGCCACAGCACCCAGCTGTCCCATCAGTCGGCACAGCTGTGCCATTGTCTTACTTGGCTTTATTTGTCTCTCACTGCCTGGATACCTCTTCCGCTGCCTGCCTTTCCGGGGCTGGATGGAAGCCCTGGCAGACCTGAGATGATGCCTGGTAGGGAGATACAGTGGTTCACTTAATCTCACCAGACTGTCCCAGCTCCGGTCCAGGCCACCTGTCCTGGTGCACAGCCGGGGACTCTGCCCAGCTCCAGGGGCAGGGCGCGGCTCCCCAGTGGATCCTTCCTGGGTGGTGCTCTGGGTTTGGCGAAGGTCAAAGGACAGAAGCTATACGCCTCCTTCCTGGCCATCACTGGGCACCCCCACACCTTCCCCCTGATGTCATGTGGTCCTCTCACCTTCCCCCCATACGTCATGTGAACCTCAGGGGGGCCAAGGAGACTCCACACCCCCAGGCAGATCCATCTGCCCTCTGCTGGGGCCTGTGCACACTCCAGGCAGCCTCCACGCTGACCCCCCCTCACATGGGGCCCTCGTCTGGCTCACCGGCCTCTCCTCGGCTCTGTGAGCAAAGCAGCCAGCTTGTCTCTTGCTCTCTAGACCTTGAGGTGGGGCTGGGGCATCGGCTGTGTTCCTCAAACCGCAGGGGATCCTGGAAAGCCCTGAAGACAGTCTTAAAAAAAAAAAATTATCTTTGGCTGTGCCGGGTCTTCGTTGCTGCACAGGCGTTCTCTTAATTGTGGTGAGCAGGGGCCACTCTAGTTGCAGACAGGCTTCTCATTGCGGTGGCTTCTCTTGCTGTGGAGCATGGGCTCTAGGCATTCAGACTTCAGTAGCTGTGGCTCGAAGGCTTGGTGGTGGTGATGCACAGGCTTAGTTACTCCTCGGCTTGTGAAATCTTCCAAGACCAGGGATCGAACCAGTCTCATGCACTAGCAGGAGGATTTTTATCCACTGAGCCCTGAAGGTTTTCTTTAAGGCCCCTTTCTTCTGGCTTGATGTGAAGGGAGGGTTCCCCTCATTGTGTTCAGCTCACCACCTCCTAAAACTCCCCCTCAACCTCAAAGCCTGACTCCTAGGTACCCCTAGTGTGGGGAGGGCTCAGGCTACTGAAATTCTGCATCACTGCTGGGCAAAGGCTGGGGCCGGGTGGGGTCATCTCTGCCCACACCCCACCTTGCCCTCGCTGGGTACTGCGGTGCTGTGTTTGTAAGAGGGGTGAGAACTCCTCTTACAGTTAACAACTGCTCCAGGAGTGGCACATCCCGGACGTGCAGGAAGGATTAGGGGCCACAGAGAAGGGGCTTCATGCCAGTAGCATGGTATCATCTGAATTATAAAGCCACCATTATCAATGTTTCTTTGGGGTAAGTTGTGTCCTTTCTAATCAGCCCATATCCAGTCTGTGCCTTAGTTTTCTCAACCATAAACAGGTGACAATAAGTGTCTAGAGTGGTTAGTAAAGGGCTTCCCTGGTGGCTCAGCAGTAAAGAACCCGCCTGCCCAGGAGACTTGGGGTCGATCCCTGGGCTGGAAAGATCCCCTGAAGAAAGAAATGGTAACCCACTCCAGTATTCTTGCCTGGGAAATCCCATGAATCCAAGAGTGTTAGCCTATTAACAAACAATGTTGTGATAGTTTCGGGTGGAGAGTGAAGGGACTCAGCCATACCTACACATGTATCCATTCTCTCCCAAACTCCCCTCCCATGCAGGTTGCCGCATAAACTGAGCTGAGTTCCTTGTGCTGTATAGTAGGTCCTTGTTGGTTACCGATTTTAAATATAGCAGTGTGTACATGCCCATCCCAAACTATCTTTACCCCATTCTTCGCCCCCGCTTCTCTAAGTCTGTGTTTCTGTTTTCTAAGTAAGCTCCTTTGTATCCGAGATGAAATAGTTAGAGAGCATCGCCGACTCAATGGACATGAACTTGAGCAAACCCCCGGGGACAGTGGAAGACAGAGGAGCCTGGTGTGCTATGGTCCATGGGGCTGCAAAGAGTCCGACACAACTTAGTGACTTAACAACAACAATCTCTTAGTAAGTCCATGAGAAATGCTTAGCACACTTCCTCATTTATACTCAGAGCCCAATAACTGAAACTGTCCCCTCAGGTAGCCTGAGCGGGCCTCTGGCCATCTGACTTCTTTGCACACCTGGAGCCAACCGGAACTACCCTGGCCAGCCGCCTGGGACCTGGCCCATGTGGCATTTCTCTGGCAGAATCCGCCACCTGTGGCTCACGGCCTTCACTCTGGGGTGGCCAGGCTGGCAGAACTCACAGGGCCTCCCATCTGTCATCTCTCCTGTCACAGGGACAGCAAGGACACGTGGCTCACATCTCCTTGGAGATGGGCCTCCCTCCCACCCACTCACAGGGGACGTGGGCTGGCAGAGTGCCCAGGAGGAAACCTCCGGGGCCACCAGGGTCAGGACATCTGAATCCAAGTCCTGGCGGGACTTCAGCTTATGGGTCCTTGATGCAGCCACAGGGTTTCTGAGCTTCACCTGCTCAACTGTGAAACTGGATGACACTCTGCCCGCTTTGGGGACTGTCCTGAGAACAGATGAGACTGCAAACCTCGAAGGGGCTTTGTTTCACACGTAGAGGAAGAGCATTTTAGGATCCCAGCATTTTAAAAACTGGGAAAATATGTAGTTTATTTCTCCCTGTGGCTACTTCTGTCACCTGCCGAGCGCCACCCTCACCCGTGGGTTATCAGAGCCTACAAATGATGCTCCCTGAACGGAGCTCCTTTGAAGAGTCCAGTGCCCTAGGCCAAGGTTTCTAGATACTAAATTCAATGAATGGCAGCCTTTCCCAATTCACAGGGGAAAACCCAGCTAGTTTCTTAGGACTATTACTTCTGATCATGTTGGACTAGGTAACTGGGACTAAATTCCCAACTGTGGACAACTAAAAGCTGCTCAAAAAATAGTTTTTGAAAGTTTGATTCAGGGGTGCATGCTCAGTTGCTTCAGGTGTATTCGACCCTTTGTGACCCCATGGACTGTAGCCCGCCAGGCTCCTCTGTCTATGGGCGTCTCCAGGCAAGAATACTGGAGTGGTTGCCGTGCCCTCCTCCAGCGGATCTTCCTGACCCAGGGATCGAAACCGAGTCTATTGTCTGCTGCATTGGCAGGTGGGTTATCATTAGTACCGTCTGGAAAGCCCTTGATTCAGGGGTATCAGGGAGCAAACAAGGCAGTAAAAACTCACAGGGCCAAGATCTGGAAAAAGAAAGAAACCCAGAGACATCTGGGGCTACTGTCTCCCTAAAGGATCTGGTGATACAGCAAAGATGCTGAGCAGAGCTGTTGACAGCCTCTGGATCTAAGGAGGTCAAAACTGGGGCCACCAAGAGCAGGGGGCTTGCCTGAAAAATCCTTCTTGCTTTAGGTTGGGACCCCGGATGGTTTCATCCCCAAAGTATGAATGAACTGGAAACAGACAAGTGCTCCAAGGCACTGCAAATCATCTCAGTCCCTGAAAGCCAATTAAAACAACTTGGTTTGCAGGATCGCAAGCCATCTGCCCAATGTACACATAATCCTCACAGAGCAAGTTAACCGCTGCTGCCGCCGCTGCTGCTGCTAAGTCACTTCAGTTGTGTCCGACCCTGTGTGACCCGAGACGGCAGCCCACCAGGCTTCCCCGTCCCTGGGATTCTCCAGGCAAGAACACTGGAGTGGGTTGCCATTTCCTTCTCCAAGTTAACCTCATTCTGCCTCAAATTAGTTCTATAGATTTACAGATAAAATATGTGGCATTTAATTTTTTCCAAGTAGGCAAGGAGACAATACTAACAAAAACCGAGAGAAACAACAGACAATAGAAATAGGCTCACAGAGGCTCCTTATTAGGGAGTTACTGAACTTAAACTATACCTAGTTTGGTCAAATATATAAAAGGCAATATTGATCGAGAACTAGAAATTATTTTTAATCATTTTCTGTTTTTATCCCATCAATTTAATTCTTAAAATGCGAGGCGCTACAGTTCCCCGTGCTGGACAACAGATGAAAAGCAAGCCAGGAGTGTTCTGGGAAAAGCCAAAAGAGGCGCTGTGCCACATTTAAGGGTGTTGGTCTGAGAGTGTGCTGGCAGTAGTGAAAATTGGGACACCATCCCAATTTCTAGTAACAAATTTGTTGCTGGTTTGTAAGATGCAATTAAAAATAGACACCCCCTGAAAACTCAGCAGATTGTTATCTTAAAGGGCTTTGCTCCTTTGAACAGGAACCTGTCTCCCTCTTCGCTTGTATCTGCCCAGACCCAGCTCTGCCCCTGGCCCAGAGTAGTCATGGCAAAAAAAAAAAAAAAAACAGAGAGAAATGGCAGCATTTGAGTATTTGTTTTGTGACCCCTGCCAAGGGGTTTCCACACATTGTTACATTATTTACAACCGTATGAGATATGAGATGGCTATGACTGTTCCCATTTTACAGGTGGAAAAACTGAGGTCTGGAGGACCCATGGATCATGTTCAAGGTACCTGGTCACCATACACTAGAGCCCAGAGTGAAGCCAGGTCTGACTGCTCCCAGAGTGGGCCCCAGCCCATCTGCTCATTGTCGGGGTGACCCCTGGATGCCTGTGGTCAGAGGAGGCCTTGAAGTTCCCTCTCCACACTCATTGAACACCAGCCACATCCAGGGCCCCAGCCTGGGAGAGCTGAAAGACCCAAGGCCAAGGCTTAGCCAAGTGAAAACACTTCAATGGATTCGAGGTCCTGTCCGCTTCCTGTTGTCTCTCTTCCTCTTCCCCACTTCTGGAACTAGGATCTGACACAAAGATGGAGATGGGATGACACCTGGCTACATGCATGGGGCTGAAGGAGTAAGGGCCATTGTGCAAAATCCTCTTGTGGCCACCAGATCTCTCCTGGAAAAGCTGGGTAGCTGTTGAAGAGGCTACTGACTGGGGTGCCGAGGGTGAGCCCCACGGCAGCCCACACCCTAGGTCCCTTCCTAGGGAGCCAGTGCTCAGAGAAGGGCAGAGGGGCAGCAGCGTAATTCCCAGCCCAAGGTGCAGGCGGGGGCTCAGCCTTCACATGGGCCTCCTGCACTCCCAGGGGCCAGAAATCCAGGCCGGGGTCTGTGGAGGGATGGTCCCAGTGCCCTAGGAGTGGAGGGCTCAGGGGACACGAGGCAGAGCCTGCAGCTGGCCCAGGCTTGCTTGATGGCTTTACCTCATCAGTGTGGTTGGACAGGAGAGGTCTCGGGGTCAGCAGATAGTGGCATAAGGTACAGAGGGGACACAGGGGGAAAGGGCTTCCCAGGGGGAGGAAGTGAGGGCCGGGGAGGAAACAGAGCCAAGAGGGCAAGTGGGGGCCAGAGGAGAGGAAGGGGTGAGCAAGGGGCTGGGAGAGGCGCAGGGAAGGGGATGGGGCAGCACGGGGTTGGGCAGGGTCTCTGTACCCCCGCGGCTGGGGGGGTTCCTCTAGGCAGACAACAGGCTCTTCCTGGTGCTGATATACTGCGAGGAGGAGGAGAAGGGAGACACCTGGGAGGTTCTGTTGGCTCTGAAGTTCAAAAGAAGCCAAGTGTGTTTTTGAGAATGAATGAATGAAGGGGTCATGAGCAGAAAGTGGGGTGCAAAGGGATTAGCAAGAGGGTGTCTGGTAACTGGAGACAGGACAACCCAGGCCTGGATGCCAGCCTGGGCTCTGGCAGCAAAGGTGACAGAAGTCCTCTGGTCCCAGCCAAGTCAGTGGGGAGGCAGGCAGCCCCCTGTACCACCCTGCGGCCATATCCGGGCTGTGGATTAAGAACCAAATGGGGGAGGGCGAGGAAGTGGGAGGGGAAGAGCCGAGCGCAGGCCCGTCCGTCCCGGCCACATCCCAGAACCTTCCTCCTGGGCCCTGGGGACCCCAGATCCCAGCCCTTCCCTTCCCGCCCCAACCCGTGGCACCAAGGAATTACGGGCTTGGGAAAACTCACTCACTGGGGTCCTAGAGCTTCAGGGAGGTGACCCGGGGGATGTGGAAGAGCTGCGTCTCCTCGGAGCTGGTGGAGCTGCAGCATTGTCGCAGGGGATGAGTGTGTGAGCCCCAGGCCCAGACCCTCAGCCCCGACACAGGAACAAGCTGAGCCCAGAAGAGGAGAGTTCCCCAAAGCTATGAACTGTGGGTGTGTTGCAGCAAGAAGGCTTCGGGGCAGAGACACGGAAGAACTTTCTGGCCCTGGAGTACCTCAGAATGTGTGACTCTTTGGGGTTAGGCATAGGCTTCCCTGGCCTGGAGGGGTGTGTGTCTCAAGAAGTGGGGGTAGGCAGCAGGGGGCCGGGGCCAGCAGCTGAAAGGGCTCCTTCCTCAGCCCCTGCCCCCACCCCTAGTCCTAGCAGCGTCCTCACCTGAGGCGTTTCCGGATGGGACGGAAGTACTTGGAGGTCTTGATAGCAAAGACGATGCTGGGGATCAGGAAGAAGGTGCACCACCCCAGGCAGAACCAGAAGGCGTTCTGGGACAGAGGATGTGGGGTCAGCACACTGTGCTGGGAGCGGCACCCTCCCACACGGCTCGACACCCCCAGCCTCCCATGGACTCAACGAGGGGTGCGGGGATGTGACCTCAGGCCTGAGGGGAAGGACCGGGGTGTGGGCTCATGCTGCCCCCCGCCGGCGGCCTCCCCGTCCACGAGCCCTGGTGAGCTGGGGCAGGGCGCTCACCCAGGGGTCAGCCACCATGTCACACAGGATCACACGGCCGCTGTCCAGGGCTCCGGAGAGGGGCTGGCAGGTGGCAATGCGCTGAGTCACCTGTGGTGTCAACATGAGGCAGCTACATGCCAGCACTCCCAGACCCACGGGTGTTCAGAGAGAGGCGACAGGGATGCGGGACGGGCCCAGGCAGGGAAACACAGAGCAGTGAGGACCCCCTGACCTCGTCCCGCCACTCGCCTCCCGCGCTCCCCACCCCAGCACCAGCCTGTGCTAAGCCCCTGCTGTGTGCCCAGAGATGCCCTCCCTCTAAGTCACTCACACTGGGGGACAACACATGTGCACACAGAGTGCACTGCACACGCTCATACCCACACACGCATTCAAACACGCTCAGGCTAAGCAAGACCCCCTCAGCCCGGTGCGAGTGGCAGACTGCCTGCAGAAGCTGTGATCAGTGAGGGCCCGCGGGAGGAGCTGGGCTCTGAGTGCTGCGCGGCCTCAGACAGGCTGGCGCGGGACCAGCACGAGGAGGGGCAGGGGCCGATGGACAGCGCGTCCTAGAGAGCGACGCTGACCAGTCCCAGCCGGGCCATGCTCGGGCCTCAGAGAAGGGCTGTGGCAGAGGTTGGGGGTGGGCAGAACTCAGCATCCAGATGCCAGGTTTGGGAGTCTGGGTCCAGGGCACCCCCAAGGGCTCTAGCGGGCAGAGGAAGGGAAATAGCTGGGAGCTTGCCTGAGGCCAGGAGGGTCTGAGCCCCCACTCACCTCCTCTCTCACCCAGGCCATGTACTGGGAGAAGTAGCCCATCTCCCGCTTCAGGAAACACTCACTTTCCTACAAGGAAGAGAGGAGTCCTGGGCTGGTAAGAGTCCCCAGGCCAGCAGCCCTGTCCCCCATGCCTGGCTCCATCAGGACAGGCTGAGCTGTCTTTTCTGGGAGCCCCTGGTAAGGGAGCAGGGCTGGAGAATCATAGGGTGTGAGGCCCCTGTGCCTTAACCGTTCAACTCACCTCCAACTCTGAGGCTGACCCCTGTCCCTGCCCCACGCCCCCACTCACATTCCTCAGGATATGGGTGGCCCAGGTCGGCAGCTCTTCTTTCAGGTGAGTGACTCTGTCCAGGACACCTGAGATCTCCGACTGTGGGGGAGGAGAGAGGATCCATCAGGGAACAGCCACTCATTCACTTGTTCATCCATTAACTCAACATACGACACACAACACACTCAACTTGGGGTGGGGGATGTTAGGCCCCAAGGACACAGAGGCCGTATATGGTGGGTTCTGCCCACCAGCCTCACATTTTTCCACCCCACCTTCCGCCTCCACTGGGACAGATCAGAGCAGGCAAGGCTTCGTGTCAGCTGAAAGTCACGTCCTTCCTCCCTCTACTGCCCACCTGCCCCACCCCACCCTCCCCAGCCCTCCCTAGTGGCCACCTGGAGATGTGGGGCAGAGGATGCCAGTGCCTGGACACTGCGGTTGAGTTTAGCCTGTGAAAGAGAGATCAGGGCTGGTTAGGGGAAGGGCTGGGTAGGAGGGAGGGGTCACAGCATCCCCCTTCCTCTTCCACGTCCCCTCCCTGCATCTCCTCTCCAGGTCCCCAGCTCCCTGAGCATCCAGACGTACCACAAGGTTCTGCTGTGGGAGGATCTTCTCCTGATGGAGGTGTTGGAGCCCTCGGGCCTCTTCCTGCAGCTTCTGCCCCAGCGTAGCATTGCCCTGAGGGGGCACAGATCAGAATGGCACTCTGCCCAGGCCAAGACAGCCCCTGCCAACATACCCTTCACCAAACTGCTCAACAAGACACACTGCAGGGCATGGAAAGTGCGGGAATCAGAGGTTGGGCTCAGAGGCAGGAAACTGAGGCCTCCTGAAGCTCGTGGACCACATCTGGGTTTGGGGGCCTACCTGAGCCCAAGTTCCAAGTTCAGCCCTCACTTGCTCTGTCCACCATGGGGGAACTGGGGAGGGCTGTCTGTGAGATGTCTCAAAGAGAACTTTTTAAACTCTCAATATTTATAAAGACAAAGTATATTTTTTTCCAGTAGATTTTAAGCTTCGAGAGGCAACTGTCATGACATCCGATCCCACTGTCCTCACAGCATCAGATCCTGTGGATGCTACAAGCCGTGTGCACCTAGTAATGCCTGCCCAGCTGTGATGTCAGATCACATCTGACAGCATCTGATCTAAGATGGGGGATAATCTACTTTAGAGATGAAGGCCCAGAGATGTAGAAAGATTTGCTCAAGGCCCCACAGCGAATTGGTGGTAGAGTTTGAGTCAGAACTGACCCTACAAAACTGACCCTGCATCCCAGTGAGGGGCCCAGGGTCTCAGCCCTTGGTGGTGGGGGTCCTTAGTCCTCTGCCTTTGCCCTCATCCCATCCCCAATTCATAAGATTCATGGGTTCAGTCCCTGGGTTGGGAAGATCCCTTGGAAGATGACATGGCAACCCACTCCAGTATTCTTGCCTGGAAAATTCCATGGACAGAGGAGCCTGGCAGGCTGCAGTCCATGGGGTCACAAAGAGTCGAACACAACTAAAGCAGCTTCACACACACACACACACACACACACACACCTCCCCAAGTCAGGCATTCTTGCCCATCCCCTCTCCCTGGCTTCTGTCTCCAGCCTGCCCAGCAGGGTCGCTGCTCCCTTCTCACTTGGGTCTGGGACAGTCCCTCCAGCTCCTGGGCCAGCTTCTCCACGTCACTATTCACCACTGGCTTCTGAATCTAGAGATAGACAGGAAAGGCCAAGAGGGGATGAACCCCGGCTCCCCCAACCCTAGAATTCCCAGTATTTTCGAAAGTACCCACACCAGCTAAGTCTACTGTAACAACACATCAATCACAGTGGGTTTGACCTGAAATTGTGAAATATATGAGACATTTTCCATTAGGAAAGGAAAAAAAAAAATGAGGCACTCTCTGGTGTAACCTAATGGAGAGGCAACTTCCCACCAGCTTTTGTAACAGCAGTGGGTTCAGGATCATGGACAGTGACACCTGTGGTTGGGTGGGGCACATTCACTCCCCCCCAGCCTGGGACGGGGCAGGGGTGGGGTGTGGCACTCTGGGGCACAGGGTCTGGGGACATCCCCAGTAGAAGAGGCCCTAGAGACATGTAGGGAAGTCAAGGGAGAATGGAGAGCCCAGATGAGGTGAGACAGTAACCCACCCCCACCTCCTCTGATCTACCAAGGTCTGGCCTGAGGTGCCCACTGCTGACCTCGGCAAGGAAGCCAGGGTAATGAATGCTCTCGAGCCCACTGCTCTGCAGAGCCTCCAGGTCCCGGCGGGCGGCTGGGCTCAGCAGGTCCAGATTCTTCACGTCCACTTTGAGCTTCTGCAACTCCTGTTGCAGCTTGATGGTGTACTGGGAGGGAGGGGGCAGGCTGGGACCATGCTCGATGGCTGAGCCAGGACCCCAAAGCTGCTATCCTAGGTGAGGAACCCCTCAAGGCCCTCCTTCTGAATATTGAGGACACTACCAGCCCCAGACAGGCTCCTAGCAGGTCTCTGCTCCCCACGCTCCCTATCCCCAACTCACCCTCACCAAGACTCAGCTCTCCTCCAGCACCTATCTGGCTACTGGACAGCAACACAGACCTTCCAAGGTCACCCAGTAGAAACAGCTTCCTTGGCCCATCTTTATTATATCACCTTGTATTAAGGTCTTCATAGCATGGTATTTACTTATTTAACACATAGTATGCTATGTGCTTTGGGCTTCCTTGGTGGCTCAGATGGTAAGGAATCTGCCTGCAATGCAGGAGACCCAGGTTTAATCCCTGAATAGGGAAGATCCCCTGGAGAAGGGAATGGCTACCCACTTCAGTATTCTTGCCTGGAGAATTTCATGGACAGAGGAGTCTGGCGGGCTACAGGGCTGCAAAGAGTTGGGCATGGCTGAGCAACTAACACACGCAGGCTATGTGCTTAATTATATCACCAAGAATGCTATTTACTTATGTGGGTGCTTGTTTATTGCCATCAGCCCCCATGAGAATGCCATCTTGTCTGCTCAACTCTGTATCAAACCAGCAGTGTCTAGAGCAGAGGTTCACACGTGATAGGTTCAGTACAAGTCTGATGAATGGGCAAAAATAAATGAATGAATGAATGGACATAACCAACATTTCTACGATTTGTTGTTGCTCAGCTGCTCAGTGGTACCTGACTCTCTGCGACTCAATGCCCCTGGACTGCAGCACACCAGGCTTCCCTGTCCTTCACTATCTCCTGGAAGTTGCTCAAACCCATGTCCATCGAGTCGGTGATGCCATCCAACCATCTCATCCTCTGTCACCCCCTTCTCTTCTTGCCCTCAATCTTTCTCAGCATCAGGGCCTTTTGCAATGAGTCGGCTCTTCGCATTAGATGGCCAAATTATTTCTAAGATAGAGCGGTTTAAAAAGGGATTCGACATTTTCCAACCATTGCTGGGAGAGATTTAAAGGGCATGAAATTCAGCCCCGAGTTTCACAGATGAGAAGCTGAAGCCAGGAGGGGCATCAGAGGATGCGGCTCAGTCTACCTCTCCCCATCCCCCACACTGCCTTCCTCAGGGGAGCAAAGGCCCATCCTCTCAGAGCCCAGAACCTTAGAGGTTTTAGGCATCAGTAACAGACAGGTACACGTGTCTCCAGATGGGCAGAGCCCTCCTGGGGCCCGGGAAGGCACACCTTGTCTTACTTATCTCTGCATCATCAGCTCACTATTACCTCCTTTGAGGACAAGTTCTCCTAAGGTCATATTTGGAATGTTGCCAGATGGCCCCTGAGGGCTGCTCCGATCCCTCTGGACCTGAAGCTGTTCTGTGACTTGGACCCCTTCCCTGGACCGGGGCTGAGAGCTCCCCCTCCTTCCAGTCAGCGGAGCATGGGACCTCGTCTCAGTGCCCAGGCCCCTCACAGAAGCCCTCCCTGGCCAGCTTTCACCCTGTAGCCTCCCACCAGGACAGAGTCTGCTCAGTCGACCTCCCATCTGATTAGAGATGCTGAAGGAGGAGGTGGCTACCGTGTTAGGGAAACTGCCCCAGGTTATACAGTTTAGGACATGGAGTTGGGACGGAAAATCTGGACCACTTGGCTATGCTATGCTGTGGGCTAGGAACAGATGGCGAATTCAAAAGGAGTTGTAAGGGGACTTCCCTGCAGCCCAGTGGTTAAGACTCTGCACTCCCCATGCAGGGGCACAGGTTTGATCCCTGGTTGAGGAACTAAGATCCCACATGCCCCATAGCATGGCCTAAAAATAAATGCATAAAAATAAAGCAACAACAACGAAAATGCCATGAAAAAAATAAAAGCGGCAGAAAATGCAAGTAGATACTTAAATAAATATTTTTCAGAAAGGAGAGGGGGCGGAATCAGGAGTTAGCGTCTCAGGAGGAGTGGAGGGAGGACTGGACGGGTATTTCTACAGCCTCTGTGCACCGGTGAGAGAGCCACATTCACAAAGCACGTCTCCTCTCGGGAAGTAGACTTTCCTTCTCTCTGTTCTAGAACTGTCTCTTGCCAGTGTGAATAAGTTTCTCCAGTTCTACACACCAAGTTCTGGCAAGGGAACAGGCTGGTGGGGGTTCAAATCCTGACATCACCTACAGGCTGTGTGAGCTCAGGAGGGGGCTGTGGGGAGCCCTACTCTAGTGGTACCCAACTTCATCACCATCATTTTCACTGTCACACCCCTCCCCAACCTCCCCACTCCCAACTGGAGCATCCCAACCAATGCCTGTCCTGGGTCAGGACACACACTCGAGTCCTCTCCCTCACGGTCACCACCCTGTCCAGTCTCAACCTCAGGTGTGTTCAGTTTTCCTGGGAGCACAGCACTCTGAGCTGATCACAGCCTCCAGGCACTCATGCACCCACCCACACACTCTGGAACCTTCCCTGGGCTCTAGCCCTGGGCCATGCCCTGAGCTTGCACCTGGCTCTTCTGCCCCGGAGGCACCTCCATCGCTCTTGCAGACTTCTCAGGTCGAAGGAGAAGTTTCCTCCATAAAGGCAAGACCAAAAGAGGGGCGACCTGCAGGACGGGGGTCCCCATTGTGTTCCAGAAGTTTCTCTCACCTGGCTGATATCCAGGTGCTTCTCCAGGTCATAGGAGTCATTGAGCTGCAGGACAGTCCAGAGCACGGCCCCTTGCTTGCACTGCCTGGGGATGGACATGGGAGGTGAGAGCAAGGAGGGCAGGTGTGTCATCCCAACGGGACACCCACCTTAGTGCCTCCTCACACCCCATCCCCCAGCCCAGGCTGCCCACTCACTCGTAGGCCAGGAGGATGCTGAGGTTCTTCTTCAGGCCAAGGAGTTGGGACAAGTTCATGGACGGTGGCAAGTTCCCTGGAGTGTCTACAAACTGGGGATGGGGCAGGAGGGAATGGGCTTGGAGCAGGGAGTAGGGAATATGGCACAGCTTCCCAGGGCCTGGTCCCCTGCTGCCCTGGCTCAGCAGAGACCACATCCCTGTGACTTCAGCCCACACCTGCCTCTATCTCCAGTCACTCTTGGGCCCTAAATCCTGGCAGGGACTCTCTCCAGGAATCTCTAGGTGGGTGGCCAGCCTGCTCTTCGGCAGAGGATCTGGGCCAGCATCTCAGCTCACTTGCTTAGTGCAATAGGGAACCAGGATCCCCAGTTCCCAGACTTAGTGTTAGGAAACAGAGGGGCTCATGTCTGGTGCCATCCCTCGAGGTCCCTGCCTGGGGCCTAGGGACTCACTGGCTCTTTTCTCTTACTCCTTATTTATTGGTGAATTTCTCTCTTCTTAACCGTCTCCATCATTTTTCCTGTCCCTTTTGCCCTCTGGCCCCCTCTGGCTCCAAACTTCCTTCTGAACCTCCAGCTCTACCCTTATCTCTTTCCATGTCCCTCTGGGCCCAGGGCTAGGTAAGCCCACCTCGTACAGCTCTCCACTCTCCCAGCTCTGGCACACCAGCGTCTGCACGTTGCCGCCCACCAGGAAGGTGGAGAAGATGAGGATGATGAGGGGCACAGCGAAGAGGAAGCTGAAGCCCACACCGCTGAGGAAGGTGGGGGGACAACGGTTGAGATGGCCTGAGCAAGGAGGATGCCCTGGACCATGCTCTCCATCCCCATTCTGCATCCCAGGACCACCTTGGTCAGTGAGCCGGCCCCAGGGCAGAGCCCTCTGGGGAGAGGACTTCACAGGACGTGGCCTCCAGGGCAGGAGGAAGGACTCAGAACTGACGACTGCCCCACCTCATCCCACCCCATCCCCACTCCATGCCCTGGCTGGCAGCCTAGAGGAGAGGGCAGCCAGGGCTTCAGGATGAGGGGGACACATGTATACCTATAGCTGATTCATGTTGGTGTATGGCAAAAACCATCACAATACTGTAATTATCCTCCAATTAAAATAAATAAATTAATTTTTTAGAAAAAGAGCCAGCGCTGCCGGTCTCTGGGCCAAGGGCACTTGCAGGTGGCCAGCTCCAGGGCTCAGCCTCAACACGACTACCTGGCATGGCCAGCCATGACTTACCAGCAGGGACAGCCACCTATGGCATAGGTAGGACCCGTACGACCATCCAGAGCTTCTTCATGAAGCTTGGGGAGTGAAACGTGGGCTGGATCTCACTCACCCATAAAGGGCCAGGCCCCTTTATGCAGTGCCCAGCCTGCACAGCAGAATGTGGCAGCCCTGGCCTTCGAGATGATCTAGTTCAGAGAGGGCAAATAGAGCCTGCCTCTGGTGCCACCTGCTAATGGCTGGACACTGGGTTAAGAAGGATTCTGAGGCTCAGAGAGAAAAGTGCCCATTGATTATTATAGTTAGTGAAGTTGCCATTTCCTTCTCCAGGGGATCTTCCCGACCCAGGGATCGAACCCTCATCTCCTGCATTGGCAGGCGGACTCTTTACAGCTGAGCCACCATTATTCATCTGGGCTCATAGAGAAAGGCACCCATCAATTACCATAGTTGCCACCAGTGGGGAAGGGGACACGCTTCTTCTTTGCCATTCCTGCTCTAGGCCAACCCTTTTATACAAAGAAGGACCCTGAGGCCCAGCTGGGTTATAATTCACCCAGGGCCATGCAGCAAGTTGGCCCAGAGCCAGAGCAGAGCTCAGTCTCTTGATCCCCAGGACCGGCTCCTGTAGTCACACGAGGAGCATGAGAAGAAAGTGCCAGTCCGGTAGGCGGAGACCCTTCCCCTCTCCCCCAGGCCTTCTTACACCATGAGGAAGCGGGCTCCAGATTCACCCTTGGCTTCCGAGTGGCTGGGGTCCTCTCTGGCAGATAGCCCCCAGATGCCCAGGTTGAGGCCCAGCAGGTTACAGACCACCACAAGCAGGACCACAGAGCACAGCACGCAACCTGCAATCCACCTGCCAAGGAGGAGGTGGGCATCAGGGAAACAAGCGGGGGCTGACTGAGGACCTACTGGCTGGGGGAGGCGCCTAGCCCCGAGGCTGGGGCTTTAGAAGTGGGACTTCCTATAGGGTCCTCAGGCTCAGATCCCCAGGGCGCACAGCTAAGTTGGGGGCATGGAGGCCCAATGAGTAAGGGGTCTTGGCTTAAATGGAGGCAGGCACTTAGTACAAGGAGGGCTGACTAGGGCTGGAAACTGGGCCCCGGGTGGCTGACAGGCTGAACCGCCCACCCCCCCTCCACAGGTTTCCAGACACCTGTATCTCTCATAGCTCTGCACTTCCTCCAGGAAGGGGCGGCTGCGCTCTTCGACCTCCTCCAGCGCCTGGCTCCAGCGAGAAGCTGCCTCCCAGACTGGGAACGCTTCTCCCATTGTGTTTAGCCCTCTGGGCTGCTCAGCCACGACCTTCTTCAGCTCTGCCCAAAGCAGCAGGGGCTTAAGAGATGGGGGAGACCCCCCAGGGCCCAGGAAGGAGGAGATAGACAGGAGGAACATCTGGGATGCATAGAGATGGTCTAGCGGGCCTGCCCACCCAAGAGGGCAGCCTTCAGCCTCCCCCACCCCACTGCCCTGCCCCTTTCTCAACAAGCTTCTTTGGTAGGGGTAGGGTGGGGGGCATTCTGGATAGCCCAATTGGCCCCTGGGCAGGCCCTCACCGCTGATCATGTCGGCCGTCTGCAAGGCAGCCAGGATCGGGAGGGCATTGAAGGTGGTGTTCTCCTGCCGGAACCAAACGAGGCTGTGCCTCCTGCTTTCCACCCGGGGGGCCCAGCTTGGGGGACCCTTGCTTCACCAGGTCTGGAGGGAGAGCATCCCTCATGGTGCTCCCAGCCCAGGAAATCAGGGAAATGCGCGTCCTTCTGCTGTCTTGGTCCTTTTCCCCTCCCTCAGCCCAAGCTGACTCAACTCCCCCAAACGCGGCTCCTTTCTGTCTCGACCCTCCTGCCCGGACTATTGCAGTAGACTCCCAGCCAGTGTCTCATCTATCCCAGCCATTCTGCACAGCACCCTCTGTTTCCCTAAAGTCCAGCTCTGGGCTATTCTTCCAGCCTCCGGTTCCACTTCCTTCCTCCTGGAATAGTTTGCTATAGTCACCCAGCACAACTGACTCACCAGTTCCCAGCCCTGGCATTTTCCAGGCCCTGGGTCACAGATGCTGACTCACCCTGCACCCTGCCCACATGCCTGTCTCCACCCAGGAGAACCTGCCTGTTTTCTGGGGCTCAGGGTGTGAGCTTGCTCCCTAGCTATCCCCAGCCCACACCTCATGAGGATCCTAGCCCTTCCTTCTGAACTCCAGGCCTACCTCCCCCACCAGACTGTGCGTGCAAGGACCAGCATCGTGAGCCTCCAGTCCAGAGTGTCACGTGGTAGGTCAGGCCCTGACTGGACCCAAGCCTGAGGTTCCACTGGGCTCCCACCCCAAAAGGGAAGAACTGAGGTCCCTCACTTTTGAGTTCCCAGGCAGGTGGGAGAGAAGTCAGGGAGACCAGGGACACTCACCTCCAAGACCATGCTGTAGAAGTTGGCCTCTGGGACGCCTTTCAGCCGATGTAGGACGTGGTCCACAGAGGGCACCTGAAACGGTTTTTTGAGAGGGGGTTGTTATGACCAAGACCACGAAGAAGCCTGGGAGGGGTCCCTGGGGAAGGATGGGGGCAGAGGCCTCTGAATACTCAGTGTCCTTATGTACACGATGGGGAGCACCACAGCCCCGACAGCCCTGGGTGATAGTGAGAACTCAAGAAGCTAAACCGGGACTTCCCTGGTGGTCCAGTGGTTAGGAATCCACCTGCCAATGCAGGGGACGTGGGTTCGATCCCTGATCTGGGAAGATCCCACATGCTGTGGGGCAACTAAGCCCGTGCACACCCCACAACAAGAGGAGCCACGGCAGTGAGAAGCCTGGGCACCGCAACCAGAGAGCAGCCCCCGCTCACCACTAGAGAAAGGCCAGAGCAGCAACGAAGACCCAGCACAGCCAAAAATAAAAAAATAAACAAAAAAAAGCAGTTAAGTCACGTGAGGCTCACTGGCACAAGCATGGTACAGGATGATGGTCATTAACCCCAGGTGTGTGGACAGAGGAGGGGCAGCTGGAGAAAGGGATTGGGTGTTCGCTTCAGAAGACACCTGGAGCACAGGTTGCCCTGGAGCCATGGGCAGAGCAGCCCCCTTCGCCCCAAGAGGACTCAGTCTTGGGCCAGCACCTGGCTGAAGTCTGCTCCCAGCTCCAGGGTGTGGCTTTTGTCCAGGGCCCCTGCACAGCCCTGGCAGGGGGGCTCCTGCAGTAGTGACAGGAGGCGCTGCCGGTGCCCATGGAGAGCCGGTGCCAGGGCCTCCTGCCCCTCCTGCAGCTCCACAGAGGTGGCGTTCAGGCCTCGGAGGTGGTCCACAGAGACCTGCAGGGCTGAGAGACCCACATCCAGACTGAGGGGTCTCTGCTGCTACCAGCATCCTCAGAGGCCTTGGGGGAAGTCGGAGCATCTTTCCCTCCCCCAGCCCAAGGGGCCTGCTGGTCCTTGATCTCTGTAGTTATAATGGAAGTGGCCCCAGGGCACATGAAGCCAGGAGTGGACAGAGAGTGCAGAAAGGCAGGAGTGGGGCCCCTGAGGTGGCAGAAGAAATGTAGGGCTGGGCGAGGGTGGGGCCGGGCCCCCCAGAGACACTCACCCTGGCCCAGGCTGAGTACTGAGGCCAGCGCCTCATACATGGTGCTCTTGAGCTGGGAGTGGATCGCCTTCCCGATGCTGCTGCCAACGCCTGGAGAGCACAGGACAGTCTGCAGGGCGGCCGGGCCTCCCCACCCTCCCTCCGCCTCCTCTTGGGTCGGGGTGCTCTGCAGTGGAGTGAGTGCCATGCCGCCGGGATGGGCCTGATCCCCACCTCCTCAAGGGCATGGATGAGGGGATGAGAGGGCCCCCAGGGCAGAACCCAGCCCAAACCCTCACCATTAAGTTCCTTCAAGACTTGCTCCTGAGGAAGGGAAAACTGCTCTGCCACGGCCTGCAGCTCCTAGGCAAACACAGGGCAGGAGGTTGCTCTTCCCCGTCACGGAACAGCCCGGCTCCCATGCCTTCCCCGGCCCTTCCTCCCACCATCCCTGCACCTGGGCGTCCATCCTGAGAATAGCAAGACTGCGGTTATGAACGCGACTCCCCAGCAGGGGGCAGTCAGGTGCACGCTAGAAGAGGCACCCTTTCTAATGAGTGGGCTAAGCAGGAATTTGCAGGCCCCACCCTGCTCTGTCCCGCCCACCTGGGGGCGTGTGGGGGTGAGGGGCTACTCGGTGCTCACCAGGGGCACCTCGGAGACCAGGCCCCGGAGGCTGAGCAGGGTCTCCGGCACAGCCTCGGCACTGGGGCCCATCTGCTCGTGCATGTGCTGGTTGGTGACAAAGGCAGTGACCACACCGATCCTGCGGGGATGGGGGAGAAGGAGGGGGCTGCTGGCTGGATGCCCATGGCCCCTCGGGCCTTGGCCCACGCCTCCCGCCTGACCTGGGCGCCCCTCACAGCAGCACGAGGGTGGTCAGCAGCAGGAACGTCACGAGGACAGCGCGCTCGCAGGCCATCGCCTTGTGCTCCATCTTCACTCGACCACCGCAGCGCCGGCGGCAGCGCAAACAGCAGAAGCAGAGCCCCGCGGTGGGCATCGCCAGCAGGTAGAGGCCGGCGATCACAGCGCACACCACGTAGCCGGCCTGGTACCGCACCACCTGGGCCAGCGGCGAGGCATGAGGGGCTGTGCCGACCCTCCCTCCCCAGCCCTCTGCCGCCTGACATCAGAAGCGGGTAGGGGGGCAGGGGGCACCTTGCCCACATCTCCTATTTCCTTGTGAGGGGCACAGTGTCCTTACTGTTATTTGTCGCTAAGTCATGTCTGACTCTTCTGTGACCCCCATGGAAGGTAGCCGCCAGGCTTCTCTGTCCATGGGATTTACCAGGGAAGAATACTGGTGTGGATTTGCAGTTTCCTTCTCCAGGGGATCCTCCGGATCCAAGAATCGAACCTGCCTCTCCTGCATCGGCAGGCAGGTTCTTTACCACTGAGCCACCAGGGAAGCCCCATATTGTTATTTACCATCTTACAAATAAGGGAAAGGAAGTCCAGGGAGTTGGGGCTCCCTGTCCCAGGTGGCGCTAGTGGTAAAGAACTCACCTTCCAATGCAGGAGTCATAAGAGACACAGGTTCGATCCCTGGGTCGGGAAGATCCCCTGGAGGAGGGCGTGGCAACCCACTGGAGAATGCCATGGACGGAAGAGCGTGGTAGACTACAGTCCATAGGGTCGCAGAGTTGGACACAACTGAAGCAACTTAGCACGCACACACGCCAACCCCACAACCACTTAAGGGCAGAACTGTAGTCTGAAATCAGGTCTGTGGACTGCTCACAGAAGAGAGGAAGCGATGCCTGAACCCCACCCTGGGGGTCACCCAGCCAAGTGGGCTCAGCTGAGAAGGCCTGTCTCCTCCTGCCCCAGATGCTCACACCTGAACACCCTCCCCCAAACCGCCTCCACGCTCACCTCATCCACCTTCACAGAGGCCGGCTCATTCAGCAGGGTCTTTATCAGCTCTAGGGAAAGAGTCAAGCTGAGTCTGGGGTCAGCGGCCCTGCCTCTGTGTCCACCCCCACTGCCAGGCTAATCCCTCTCCAGAGGGGGTCCTCCCACCACCCGGCACCCTCAGAGAAGGCAGTGTCACCACAGACCAGTGCCCACCTACCCTGGCCTCCGCAGGGATACAGGAGGGTATTTCTGAGGGCAGGCCTGGCCCAACCCTCCCTCTGGGCCCCCGGGGTAGGAAAGCAGCAGGAAAGCTGGTTAAAAGCAGAGAAGGGGCCTGGTCTAGCAACCCTCCCAGCTAAGAGTTAGGGACAGGCTGGGGGCAGGGTGGGGGGTGTTGGGGGGAGTGAGGGGCGGTGGTCTGGCCGTCCCTCCTGGTCCTTGCAAGCCCCTCGCAACACCAGTCCTAGGGAAGACCTCAGCCGGCTCTTTGAGAACTTTGAATGTATCTTCTCTACTCTAGGGCCGAGAAACGGAGGCTCAGAGAGGAACAGGGGCTTCCCCAAGGTCACTCAGGAAGGTGATGCTCTGGGAGTTTCTGGGGAGGAAGACGGGGGTGGGGAGAGCTGGGACCCTGCCCTCCAAGTGGCTGATGAGGGTGGGCGCGCCCCGCGGTGGACAGGCGGTTAAGGTGAGGCTGGGGACCCAAACTCGTCCAGGCTTGTCCGGGGGTGGGGCGCACTCACCCGCGGGGAAGGGGTTGAGCTGCACCACGGAGAGGAAGCCGCGCACGGTGCCGTACAGTGAGTCCAGGGGTCCCGGGGCGCGGACGCGAGGGGCCAGCCAGCGGGCCTTGGCCGCCGGGGCGAAAACCAGGCGCTCCGCCGGGCCGAGGGCCCTGCAGCCCGCCGCGCCCGCCCCCGGGAGGGTCAGGACTGCCCCCAGGCCCAGGCCCAGGAGGGCCGCCAGGAGGTCGGGCGAGCGCACCATGGGGTCGGCCAGTAGGCTGCGGGTGGACGGACCGGGTTCAGGGAGCCGAGAGTGCGAGCGGCGCACGGGGCAGGCCGCGCATCCTTCACCCTTCTCCGTCCCGCCCGCTCTCCGCTCTCCAAACCTGCCCAACAGGTTTGGGCTACCTGGGCATCCGCCCGAGCGCGGCCGGGCCAGGGGTGGAGGCCTGGGCTGGGGGTGGGGTGGGGGTGGGGGCAGGGCCTGCTCCGGACCCGCCCCGCAGCGGCCTCGGGTGGGAGCCTGGGTGCCCTCTGCCCTCGCCAGACGCTCTTGGAAGGGCTTAGCCTCCGAGCTGAGTGGGGGCGCACACGTCTGAATTATGGAGGATTGCCCAATTTCAACGATTATATTCAGTGCCCAGACTCAGAAGCCAAATTTGGAGCCTGGGAAAACAGCCACCAGGTGAAGGACTGCAAGGGGTGGCAAGACCAGCCACCTGGGCCCAGGAACCAGGTTCCTCTCTCAGCTCCCCCTGGGGCCTGTTCTGTTGGCTCCAGCCATGCCTGCGCCCAGGCCAGGTCAGTCTGGAGCAGAGAGGCCATCAGGCTTTGTCCACCGAGGCTCTCTGACGAGTCACTCAGATGGGTACAGTCCTTTGGGAGGGTGAGTCCTGGCAAAGGTGTGCCCTTTAGCCCAGCAATGCCCCATCCAGTCATCGGCTGAAAGAACTGTCAAGAATATGCCCAGAGATGTGTCTGCACAGGCTTCTGTTTTGTGAGTGGCTGTGAGCCCAGTACGCAGAGGGTGCCCATAGCTGAGCATGTTGGAGGAAATATTTGCTAAATGGATGGATGTTCCTGGCAGCATTATTCACAATCCCGGAAACAGCCCTGATGGCACCATCATGGGGTGGTGGAGAAACTGGCAAAATGAGCATCTCACACACTGGGCTGTCAATAAAGAAAATGATGTGGAAATGGCTCTTTTGAAAGGTACTCAGCGTCTTAACAAGTGTGAGTAGCTGATGACAAATAGCGGGGTACCTGGAGTGAAGGCATAAAACCATGATCGTCTCCAAGTGGAACCTCGGGCAATTTCTCATTCTCTTCTGCTCATCTGCACTTACTAATGTGTGTGCAACAATTACAAGCGTTTCTCACGTTCAAAGAAGTATGAGAAGTTTGTGAGTGGCCATAGCAGCCACCACGGAGCCCTGGAAGGAAAGGATGCACCTGTCCGTGGGACCCCCCAGCTCAGGCTTGGTTTGTGGTGTGTGTGAGGGGAATAGGGGTTTGGGCTGCTCATGAGGGTCTGCAGTAGAGAAGTGACTCAAATTTTTTTTTAATATTTTTTAATATTTATTTATTTATTTACTCGGCCACACCAGGTCTTAGTTGCAGCATGCAGGGCCTTCCATCTTTGCTGCAGCATGTGGGACCCAGTTCCCTGATCAGGCCCAGAGTCTTAGCCACTGGACCACCAGGCAAGTCCCCTGAAGTGCCTTAAGCTTAAGCCACGGCTGGGCCTGCAGCAGAGCCCCGACAAGTCCCACTGCTACCCCCACAGAGCTGGGGGTTAAGAGGATGAAGTTGTGGAAAGAATAGTCTAGTTAATAACAGGGTGCAGACAGGAAACAGAACCTCATCAAAGGGTGACTCAGAGACGAGGATCAGGGCTACTCGGGGAATGGACGGGGGTGCCCTAGAAGGAGGGGTGTCCAGGGCCAGCACTGACCCCCTGGAGCCCAGTTGCAGCTGTGGAGGGAGGCCCCTGACCGCTCAACCTGTAATTGTGTCGAAAGTTAAATACAGGCTGTGCCCACCCTCACCCTTCCCATCTGACTTCCCTGAGCTTTGCACCTAGCTGGGGACACCAAGGCTGCCATCAGGAAGGGCTGGTCTCCCCAGAGCCTCCTGCTCCCCTCACTCTCCTCCAATGTGAGCTGCTAGAAGGAAGGACTTCGCTGGCCATCACTTTCTAACTTGAGTCCTGCCACCAGTAGGATGGAAATAGCCCCTTCCCGGCTTGGTATAATCCACCTGTGCAATTTCAGTAACTGCCATTTAGGATTTTCTGTGTGCTTTGACTTGAGTGCACCAGCAGCAGGGAAGCTGAGGTCCTAACTACCTGGGAAGGATTAGAAACCCTTTGGGCTTTGGGAAAAAAGCAGCCCAGACCCCCAGGTCCTGTCTCCCCACCCACCCCTCTCTTAACAATTATTATTAAGCTAATTTTCACGTGACTCTAACAAAAGCACTGCACTTTCAAGATAAGAGTCTCCCCAGTCGGGACTTCCTCCTTGGCCTAGTGGCTTAAGACTCCGTGTTCCCAATGCAGGGGGCCCAGGGTTTGATCCCTGATTGGGGAATTAGATCCCACAGCCCTCACCTAAGACCCACTGCAGCCAAATAAATAAATAAAAATTAAAAAAAAAAGAGTTTCCCCAAGAAAAAGCAAAACATACCAAGCCTCCTTTAGGGCGAGAAGGGTTGATAAAGATACTGAATCTGCCTATTTGATAGGTAGTCCAAGTGAGGCTCGGAAGCAGGGACTGTGCCAAGGCAGTGGTCAAAGCCACGAGTCTCCCTCCTGAGCCAGATCCTGATGAAGCAATCTAAACAATCTTTCGTCAGACCGGCTGGTGGCCCGAGTCTCCTCCCTCCCCCAGCCCCACCTGGGAGAGCAGGTGAGGCTCAGCGGGGCAGCCGTGGTTGCCGGTGGAGGAGGAGAGGAAATTGCTGCTATAATTGAATTCCTAGGAGGAGCAGACCAAGCAGGCTGTGTGGGGGCTGGGCCTCTGGGCCGCAGGGTTACCCCTGCAGCAGCCTCTAAGGGTGTGGAGCTGGCAGGCAGGGGCTGGAGGGCTTCTAGAATCAGGAAGGGGGTCCAAAGGAGGTTCTGTCCTGCTCCCCCCTTGTAGTCACACCTTTCTGGGCATACCTGCATGTCCCTTCCTCCTGCTATCCCTGGGACCCACTACCATCCATGGAAATTCCTTGGTTGGTCTGGGATCGACTGACTGTTGTTACCTTGGGAATATTTCCGGGGCCACTTTCCTACACTTGACCTCACACATCGTCAGAAGTTGGTAGTTCCTAAATCTCACAGGCCTTGAGGTTGGGAGGGGAGTGTGGAGGTGGAGACCTGAGGGGGTGGTATGAGGGACCTTTGCCTTGATTCACAAAGCAGCAGGGCCCAAGGACAGCAGGGGGCCCTCTGGCTGCTCATGTTGCCTGCCCTGGAAACGAAGGGAAGCATCAGACAGAGCGGGCTCCTCCTGCTTCTGGCCTCTGGAGTCTGTCTTCTGCCCTGGGCTGCTGCTGTCCTGTGTTCAGTCGTGTCCAACTCTTTGCAACCCCATGGACTGTAGCCCGCCAGGCTCCTCTGTCCATGGGATTTCCCAGGCAGTAACACTGGAGTGGGTTGCCATTTCCTCCTCCAGGGGATCTTCCCGACCCAGGGATGGAACCCGCATCTCCTGCATGGCAGGAGTTCTTTACCTCTGAGTCCATGGGTTGTAAATCATCCCAGGGGACAGATCAGCTTTGCCTTAGTCAACCCTCTTTTGATGGCAAGAATCAGAGATCCACTTAGAGATTTTAAAAGTGAGCATTTATTATAGGGATACAGGGCATTTGAGGAGCCCATGCATGGGAAGTGGAGCTGGGCCTCAGGAGGGCTGGGGGCCGAAACAGGAAACCCCTGAGTGCTCCCTGCTCTGTCTCGGATAGTCTCTGGTCAGAGACCTCCCCTGTTGCACACTGGCCAGGGATCAGACTGTGGGTCTGAGGGCAAAGAACGCTGTCCTGCCAGCCCAAGGGTACCTGTTTTCCCAGATCTGCTGGTGCCAGAGACCAAAGAACCACAAGCCACATCCTGAACTCAAGCAGCAAGACACTGACAGTGCCAACCTGAAACAGTCTCCCCCAGGACACTGTGGTCCAGCCCGAAGAGAGAGCCCCTAGAGGTGCCGTGCATCCATTTCTTCCCATTGGGTGCTCACGACAGCAGCACGGAGCAGACCCCCAGGAGCTCTGTCTGCACCCTTGGTCTCCTCTTGGACACGTTCCATCCAGGTGCCCAGCAGTTCCAGGCCAAAAATCTTAAAGAACTAGATCTTATATTGTATCCAGGAAGAAGTGGCTCCACCCTCTGTCCCCACGATACAGCTCTGCAAGGACACAGGCTTAGGAGTGGAGGGCTGGAAGAGGGGGTTAGGCCCAAAAGATAAGCCCACCCAACCATGACCAGGAGATGAGTGACGTCATGGAGAGTGGGGAACACACAATACCTAAAGTTTACAGGGAGTCTTTCCTGGTGGGTCCAGTGGTTAAGGCTTCATGCTCCCAATGTAGGGGGCCCAGTTTTGATCCCTGGTCAGGGAACCCATGTGCTGCAACTAAGAGTTCACAACTAAAGATCCAGCATGCTGCAACCCATACCCAGTGCAGCCAAATAAATGTTTTATAAAAAAAGATTAAAAAAAAAAAACCACAATAAAGTCTACAGGGAAGTTTCACATGACATGTTGCCTTCTTTGAATCAGAACCTGTCTCCTGCTTGATGCCAACTACATGAAACTGGGGAGGAAAGTGGTCCTGATGACAGAAGGAAGATTCAAGAGAATCTCCATCCACTGGACCAGACCAGGAGGCGGTTCAAGTGTTCAGCATGAAATGGAGCAGGAGAACTGAAATAGCCATTTTACAGATTCCTAGATTCATAACTGTTTGTGGAAACAAAAAAGACCACGAAGGGCCAGCTGACCACAAGGGAGCCGGCCTGAGAGGCCAAAGGTCTCCCCTGCAGAGGCCTAGGGCCATTGTCCCATGCTGCTCAACTGGACTCTGGAACTTTAAGTTCCTCTGGTGATGGCCACGACTAGATGAGGCAGGACCAGAGCACCATGCCAGGAGTGGCCACCTGTGCCCAGGACAGAACCACCCCACAGGCCTCAAAAGGACAGGAGTGTCAAGGAAAAGGCCCCCTTGACTTCTGGTCTTCCACGCTGGAAGCAGCCAAGAGACCTGCCCTGCCTGTCCCCAGGCCCTCGTGTCCCCAGGCCTCTCTCCTGCCTTCTCTGCCCCACTTCAGACCAGGCCACGGAGGCTGCTCACGGCCGCCGAGGATGAGGGTGGGCACTGCAGGCCTCTCAGGGCTCCACACCAGCAGCATTTCCCCATTTCCATGCAGCTCCTATTTCCCCAGGCTGACGATGGCTGAACGAGTCGGGGCCCCCCAGACCCTGGGTGAGGACATAGCAGCCCCCTGAGCCCTGAGAGGTCACAGGCACTCCTGTACTCCCACAGCCAGCCTCGCGGAGGTAAGTCTGCAGCGACCACCCTCAGGAGACAGGGTGCTGTCTGCAGGAAGCGGCAAGTTGCTCTTCTGAGCCTCTCTGCTCATCTGCGAAGAAAGGAAGGTCTTCTCTGGGTGATTTACAGGTAGAACTGCCCTCGCCCTCACTTCACTGTTGTTCAGTTACCAAGTCGTGTCCGACTCTGCGACCCATGGACTGCAGCACGCCAAGTTTCTCTGTCCCTCACTATCTCCCAGAGTTTGCCCAAGTTCATGTCCATTGAATCAGTGATACCATCCAACCATCTCATGCTGTCACCCCCTTCTCCTCCTGCCCTCAATCTTTCCCAGCATCAGGGTTTTTTCCAATGAGTTGGCTCTTTGCATCAGGTGGCCAAAGTATTGAAGGCCATTTCATTAGAAAAGTTCAAATCCAAAGGGAGGGCTCGCCAAGGTATGCAGTGATGCTAATGAACACAAGTACCACAAAACGAACTGTGGGCATACTCACCTAGGAATACGAATTACATAGCAGTTCCCAGGTGGTGCTAGTGGTAGAGAACCCTCCTGCCAGTGAAGAAGGCATAAGAGACACGGGTCTGATTCCTGGGTTGGGAAGATCCCCTGGAGGAGGGCATGGCAACCACTCCAGTATTCTTGCCTGGAGAATCCCATGGACAGAGGAGCCTGGCAGGCTATAGTCCATGGGGTCGTAAAGAGTCGGACACGACTGAGTGACTTAGCACACACGTGCCCCTACAACATAAGGAAGCCACGTAAAACTGTGGGGCTTCTGAGTCATGTGCCCTCACCTGAAGGGATGCCAGCTTCTCTTTTTAAGAACAGTTGTGTTTATTTATTTATCTCTGGCTGTGCCGGGTCTCTGTTCCTGTGCAGGCCTTTCTCTAGTTGTGGAGAGCGCTGACTGTTCTCCGTTGTGGTGCAGGGGCTTCTCACTGTTGTGGCGTCTCTCGTTGCAGAGCGGGGGCTCTAGGGGCACTGGGCTTCAGGAGTTGTGGCCCCCAGACTCTAGAGCTCAGGCTCAGTAGTTGTGGCACATGGGCTTAGCTGCTCCGTGGCATGTGGGATCCTTCCAGACTAGGGATCAAACCCGTGTCTCCTGAATGGGCAGGCAGAGTTTTTACCACTGAGCCACCAGAGAAGCCCCAAATGCCAACTTTTGAGGAATGGGGATGATGGCAAAAGCAATCATTCCCACGGGAGACCTTCTCTTCCTCCTAAGGTGCAAGTCCTGAAACTTCAGCGTGAACTGGGCTTTTCAGGGCTGAAAAGGGAGCTGTCATCTGCACAGGAGCCTTGGGCTCAGCCGGCAAGAAGAGCAGAGACGAGGCTGGGGGTAGTCTGCAGCCTTCGACAGGCTGCAGATGCCCTAAGCTGAATCACCTGCAGAGACCTGGGTTGCAAGTCTCCAGGGGTGGCGCTCAGGTGGATGTGGGTTCCTGCACTCCCTGGGGGTTCTGATGGGCTGAGAATGACCTGAGAGCCATTGCCATGGGTGGCCCCAGCCCCCCTCACAGGAGTGCAGCCCTTATCCTCACGAACTCAGGAGATTTCTTGTGGGGACACGGGGAGGGGGTGTCAGGACTCTATCCCTGCCTGTGGCCATCCCCCCCTTCTCCCCACTGTAACCACTGAGCCAGGCTTCAGGGACCACATCAGTGTAGGTGTGGGGAGTACAGGTGAGCAGCCATTCTCAGGGCATGGGGAGGGGGGCAGGGAGGAGACTGGGCCCCACAGAACCACCTTTTGGGAAGCCTTCAGTTACTTGTGGGCCAGCTGGGATTTGGGGGAGTAACACCTGTCCCCAGAATGTTTGGAGATGGGGAGACTTCCCTGCCAAGGTCCAGCGGCCTCTGGGGTTCCTTAGGGGGCTTTTGGGGGCCAGTGAGGCCACAGTGAGCTCTTTGGGGTGCGCTGCTATGCAGGCAAGAAAGCAGACGAGTCAGTGATCAAAGCAGGGGGGTCCCTACCTTGCTCCAGCTGGTCCTTCAACATAGAAGGACTTTTAAATCAAGACGACAGTGGGGCAGGGACGATGGAAGCCTGTGTTTTCTAAATGCAGAAGACAGTGGGCCAGCGCCTCCTCTGAACACAGAGGTGGGTGACGGGGCCTTTCTCAAATGCAGAGGAGAGTAGACCAGCACAACGGGGATGAGAGAGCACAGGAGCAGCTCCTTCAGAAGCAAAGGACTGTGGAGCAGTGACTCCAGATGCAGACGCTAGCAGAACTAGCCAGGGAAGTGGCCCTCAGAGCTGTGCCTACGTGTTCCAGAAAATGGTGGGCAGTGCCCTCGAAACACAAAGGACATCGCAGCTGTCTTTAAAACACACTGGACAGTGGAGCAGGAACTGTCGACCAAAAAATATAGTCACAGCCTGAAAGCAGAGAGTCATTTTATTTGGTGGGAATGTTTAGGACTCCGAGCCCAGGAGAGTAGTTCTGAGAAAGCTGCTCCCAGGAAGCAGGAGGGGAAGATAGGCTATAGACAAGTTTGCAATAAGGGTAGCATGTAGTCTGAACATCAAAGATCAGGTATCAAGTTAAGGAATTTAGCATTCTATGTATGGGAAGATACCAGCCTCTGAGCTCAGTTAATTCATTCCTTTCACATGCACCTCAGCTATCTGGGGCCAACTCTGTTTCCTTGTTTACCTTGCTTCTTCTTCTTTTTTTATTTATTTTTTTTTTTACCTTGCTTCGTGTATTCCCCCGGCTCCTCAGCAATCACCATGCGGGAAGGTATGGGGAGTGGGAGCGTGGGGGGTGGGGAGTGGCAGCATCCTTTGGATCCCAGTTTTGGGAGCCCTCATTCACATTTGGAGGCCAGAAATTGCTGATAGCTGTGACATTTTTTTGTTCATTGACATGGCACGAGAGATTTTCACTTCACACCTCCTTAAGCCACGAGAGTGGCAGTGATGTCCTAATACAAGAGCCAGTGGAGCAGAGGCTCCAGATGCACAGGGTGGGGCTCAGTGCCTTCACGCATGGAGCAGACAGGAGGACCACCTCTGGATGCAGAGGGTGATGGAGCAGTGACATCCCAAACAGTCGACAAAGGAGCAGTCCCTCCCTTAATAAACATTTAGAGTCTGGGTGATTGGCACATATTGCCTTGGTTGCTGAAGGTGAAATATTTCAACATCCTATTATGTATTTTACAAATGTTTTCCCAGTTTATCATTAGCCTTTTGATTTTTCTATGGTGTTGTTTTGATGTAGCAGTGTTAAATTTTAATGTAATGAAAAAAAAAAAAAAGGAGCAGTCCCTTGGAAAGATAGTGGAGCGGTGCCTTTTCACCACACATTACAGGGGAGCATCAGCTTCTAAATGGAGAGGAGAGGGCAGCGGGGCCTCAATCTGGGGCCCCCGACTCCCAGCCAGCTGTCAGTCTTGGGCAGATTGTATTGGCTGCTCTTTGCTCCCCACAGGTGGGACCCTACATCCCTCAGCCAGCTGAGATGGTGGGATCCTTCCCATGCTGACTTCCTCATCTACCATATTTCTCCTGCCTCTTCCACCTCCTCTCACTGCTCAGCTCTTCTGCTTCCCAGTCTGTGATTAGGAACTCACACCTGAATGTTCCGGGACTGGCTTTCTATCTTCAAGCCAGATGATTAGTGACCTTAATTACATCGGCAAAGTCCTATCACAGCAGTGCCTAGAATAGAATTCAATTGACTAACCAAGGGACAGGACTTCCCTGGTGGCTCAGTGGTGAGGAATCTGCCTGCCAGTGCAGGGCACACATATCTGACCCCTGGTCCAGGAAGATCTCAGATGAGTTTCATATGAGATCTGTGCTCATGGGAGCTCTGGGGTCACAACCACTGAGCCTGCGTGCTGCAGCTGCTGAAGCCCGTGCTCTGCAACAAGGGAAGCCATTACAGTGAGAAGCCTGTGCATGCAACCAGAGAGGCCACCGCAGTGAGAAACCTACGCACTGCAGCAGAGAGTCGGCCCTGCTAGCTGCAACTAGAGAAAGTCCACAGAAAGCAAAGAAGACCAGCACAACCAGAAATAAATAAATAAATGAGTCCTTAAAAAAATTAACCAAGGGACAGGAATCTTCAAGGGACATCTCTAGAATTCTGTGTAAGATAGATTTCTTCATTGTGAAACTTCTCATTTGTCTTGAATTGGCTAATATGCACTCTGACTCTTACAGAAGGAAGTCTTCTATGCAAGCCATTTCTGTTATGATTACATTCAACTGACTACATCAGAAAATCCAAAATGACAATGGGTAAGCCAAAACAAAAATGGATTCTTATGTAAAGTGAGACTGGACGTTGGTCATCCAGAGCTAGGCTAGAAGTTGCATGAAGTAGCAGTACCCAGGCCCCTCCTCCCTTTGGTTTACTCTGGCAGTTTCTAACCTCATGACTGCATCATGGAACAAAATGAGAGGTGGAGGTGTGGTCATCACATTGACATCTCAAGCTGGCAGACCGCTGGAAGGGGCTGATATCCCTCCTGGCTAAGGCAACTTCCTTTAAAGCACCCTCTACCCCACCACTCTTAAACACCCACCCCAAGTCACTCCCAGACCCTGAATTTACATTTCATTGACCAGAGCTTAATTAGAAGGCCACACAGGGAGGCTGGGAAGTGCTATTTGGGCTGGGTGCTCTGTGCCTGGAATAAAGGCAGGGTCCTGTGACTCTGGGAAGATGTGGGGTGTGGACGCTGCTTAGATCCAGCTTTCACTACCACCCTGGGTTCTCCAAGAGTGTGTGACCACAGATGCCTTGTTTTCAGAGCACAGTGCATAAAGTGCATTTTCCTTTAACCTGCAGAAAAATGTGTTATGTCTAGTTGCCCAATACATTTATGTTGCATTCTCCTAATTCCTGAGTAGTGAAAGTATTTTAAGGCCAAACGAGGCAGCACTGAAGAAAATATGGGCTTCCCAAGTGGCTCAAATGATAAAGAATCTGCCTGCCAATGCAGGAGACACAGGAGATGTGGGTTTGATCCCTGGGTTGTGAAGATCCCCTGGAAGAAGAAATGGCAACTCACTCCAGCATGCTTGCCTGAAAAATCCCATGGACAGAGGAGCCTGGTGGGCTTCAGTCCCTAAGGTCGCAAAGACCTGGACACGACTGAGTGACTGAGTAGCATGCACAAAGAAAACACACAGTCATCCTGCTGCTGCCGCCAAGTCGCTGCAGTCGTGTCCAACTCTGTGCAACCCCATAGACAGCAGCCCACCAGGCTCCCCCGTCCCTGGGATTCTCCAGGCAAGAACACTAGAGTGGGTCGCCATTTCCTTCTCCAATGCATGAAAGTGAAAAGTGAAAGTGACGTCGCTCAGTCGTGTCGGACTCTTAGCGACCCCATGGACTGCAGCCCACCAGGCTCCTCCGTCCATGGGATTTTCCAGGCAAGAGTACTGGAGTGGGGAAACAATCATCCCTAAATTGTATCAAAAAGAACCCTGTGTTCGTCAAGCTCAAGCCATGTCATTCATGTCTCCCTTTTCCCCTTTCACTCATGTTTGATGTTCTTAGTCACTTGTTGTGTCTGACTCTTTGCGACACTTTGGACTGTAGCCACCAGGCTCCTCTGTCCATATTTGACTGTGCTGGTATTCAGATGTGGTACAGCATGTGTGGCCAGTACAACAGCTCCAGGCAAAACATTCAAGGCACAGGGGAGTTGCAGGGCCTGCCTTGGGGCCCATCTTGCCAGCTGCACCCCCAGGCCTGGACCTCTGAGAAGGAGGGTCCCCAACTCCTCCTCTCCACTTGTGTCCAACTCAGATAGCTCAATGCCCACCCCGCACCACCCACCTCCACTTCCTCTCAAGGTCACTTCTGCGGTGGAGGTCTTGGAGCAAAGGAAGCCTATCTCGGGTTCCCTGTTCACCTTGCAGCTGGCCACCACCTGGCATCTGGGATGTGGGTCCTTTTTCTTCATTCCTGACTCACCACTTAAACAATTATGTAAGGATCTCTGACAAATAGCTAGGGGGTAAAGGAAGGTGACTGCAGCAGAGGAAGGGAAAAAAACCAGACTTCAAATTGAAATGTCCGTCATTATATTCCCAGCAGCCAGCTCGGCTCTCTCCAGGGGATCTGTCCCAGGCTCTCTGCCCTCAGGACCCTCCCCCTCTGTGTCCCCTTATGTCTTCCTCCTGCCTCAGACCCTGGTATTGAAAACCCCCGCTTGTAACCTGAGGGTACTAACGTCAAGGTTTCGTTTGGGCTGGAATTCCAGCTCCCTCTGTGTGCACAGCAGGTGACACTTGATGGACACTTCACATCAGAGAGGCTGACTCTGGCCCTGGCCTCCCACTTCAGCCTCGTTAGCCTAAGGACCTCAAACGCAGAAGGGAGGTTTGGTCTTGCTTGATTGCTGAGGTTGGCCCTTCAGCCTTACAAAGTGACTGACGGCTGATGTCTGCTGATGGCCCGGAGGGTGAGTCGTGGCCCAGACAGCATCATTCCCAAAGAGGAGGCAGGCCTGGGACGAGAGGCAAGGACACTCATTTTCAGGGCTGAAGGGGACAGAGCCTGGGTCTTCCTAGGCCAGAGGGAGGAGGGGTGAAAGCCCAAGAGACAGAGGACATCAGGGCATCGAAAGAGGGGCAGCCGGCTGAATGCGGAAGCCCCGTGACCCGTGGGATAAGTGACTGCACCCCGGGACTGCTGCAGGGGCACCAGGTCAGGAGTGCACCTCAGTGATGGGGATGCTGTGCCCTAGAGCAGACTGGCCCTTCAAAGGAGGTGGGAGAAAGTGGGGGTGTGGGTGCAACGAGAGGAAGAGCTAAGGGAATGCTCTGGAACCAAGGATCTAGGCTAAACTGGGAGCCAGGCAGACGTATGGAGTCAGAGTCAGTGAGACAATGCGGTGGTCAACCAGCGAAGGGCAGAAGTTCGGCATCAAGAGATGGCGGTACGGAATTCTTGGGCGGCCCTGTGGCTGGGACTCTGCACTTTCATTGCCGAGGCCACAGGGTCAGTCCCTGGTCAGGGAACTAAGATCCCCTGCAGGCAGCAGGGTGCAGTCAAAAAAACAACAAAAAAACAAAAACAGAAGAAACACAGCAGCATCAGGCTAAGCACAGCAAGAGTTAGATACACAGGGGCACCCAGGTGAGCGCAGGCATCAAGGCTCTGGCCGCTGAACGCAAGTCTCAGCAGGCAGGTAGCAGGCATCCAGGGCAGGAAAGCTGACCCAGGGCAGCAGGGAGAAGGAGGCCCTGACTCTGGAGCCTGTGGAGAGCCCTCCAGGGTCAGCTCAAGAACCCAGGTTCCACCACACCCAAGTCCTCATGAGAAGCCTCGGGCCCAATGGGGCTCCTCTTGGGTAGATGTCGGGCAACCAGAAGCACCTGGACAGTTTCAGGGAGCCACGGCCTTTGATTCAGGTCAGAGAGGGGCTTCCCTGGTGGTGCAATTGGTAAAGAATCTGCCTGCCAATGCAGGAGATGCAAGAGACTTGAGCTCGATCCCTGGGTTGGGAAGATCCCCTAGAGTAGGAAATGGCTACCCATTCCGGTATTCTTGCCTGGAGAATCACGTGGACAGAAGAGCCTGGTGGGCGACAGTCCATGCGCATCAGCATGATTGCCCAGAGAAGGGGGAACAGCGGGAATCCCTCTCCTGCTTCTCTGGCCAGTGAACATCCTTGTGATTCAGCAGCACCTGCATGCCCTCTGCTCATCCCAGGGCCAAAGGCGGAGGAGGACCACCCAGACCCTGGCCGGGCCCAGCGGGGACCCCGTCTGGTCACAGCACTTCCCTCCTTGTGAAACTTCAGGGCTGCTCACGCCCCTAATAACATTCTGTCCCCAGCGCTGGTCAGATGCTGCGGCAAAGACAACTTCTGTGTTCACCAGCCCCATTCAGCCTCCTCTCCCAGAGGCCTCTGGGAAGACTGCATTTCCCAGCCTCCCCTGTAGCTGGGCTGAGGCCGTGTGATTGGTGGGCCATGGTGGACGGGCTGTGAGCAGAAGCAGAGGGAGTCACTTCCTGGCCACAGCACAGGAGGGCTGGTCCCAAGACTCTCTCGCTGGGTGGGGCCCCGCGGCCACATGCTGTTGAGAAGGAGGTGTGACACGCAGGTGGCCCCTCCATCAGTTTGGATACCACAGCTGACAAACACAACACCCCCCGACTCCTGCCCCAGATCACATACCCCCAACCTCAGCCACCAGCCTGAAAAACGCATCCTTGTCGGATTAAGCACTGAGATCTGGAGTTAATCTGTGACTGAAGCATAACCTAGAGGCTCCTTACTGAATACAGCCCCCAGTGGACCAAGCAGTCTCCCCCCTCTTCCTAGGCTGGTCAGACCTCTCCCAGGGGACTACTATCTCCAGTGACATCTGCTGTGCTCTTGCATCCCCAGACGGCCTCACTGAAGTTGCCCTGCCCCCAACCTGCCAGGGCTTCGTGCCTCTGTTTCTCTGCCGATGAACAGACTGTGTCCCAGAACTAGTGCCCTCCTGAAGTTCTCTGTGGCTAAGCCTCAGACTCGGGCTTCCCTGGTGGCTCAGTACTAAAGTATCCACCTGCCAAGGAAGGAGATACGGGTTCAATCCCTGGGTCAGGAAGATCCCCTGGAGAAGGAAATGGTGACCCACTCCAGTACTCTTGCCTGGAGAATCCCATGGACAGAGGAGACTAGAGGGCTACCGTCCACGGGGTCACAGAATCGGACACGACCGAGTGACTAAAAACAACCACCAAGCGTCGGATTGCATCGCCCAGCGAGGCCAGGGCCCGAGTGTCCATGGCCAGACCTCTCCTCTGAGAGCGGTAGTTTCTGCTCCTCCCTCCACTTGACTCATGTTCCTGAGACATGAGTCTACACCACCGGGAGGACTCAGGGCAGGCTCATGGGGATGCTGGGCTGGGTTTCCATGGGAAGGCTTTGCTGGGGGCAGAACCACGCAGGGGCCCGTTTCCAGGCAAAGGATCTTGGGCCTCCCTTCTACGCACAGTCAGAAGGAGCCTCAGCTCAAGGCACGGGGGCCTCATTCTTCCCCACTGAAGCGCCGGGGTCAGAGCCATCTCCCCACTGCAGGTTGTGTTCTGTCCCCTCTCCCGGGGCCTATGGTCAATTTCTATGGCAACAGCTTTACAGACCTGACTCCGTGGGAGCCTGGGTGATGAGTCATGAGCCACTGTTGGCCTGGAGGCCACAGGAGCAGAAAGCTGCAGCCCGCCCCGGCTGAACAAATGTGTGTACTGAATGGGAAAAGGACCATTTACAACCTCTGGGGGGGTGTGTGTGTGTGTGTGTGTGTGTGTGTGTGTAAAAAGCTGAAACAAAGAGCTAGAATTTAGAGTCCTTAACAGAAACCCTGGACAAAGCTGTGCTTCTAAAATCTAAAACCGTAAGTCCCGAATGTGACTTGAAGTCGTCCCAGGAGAAAAGTGCATCTTTCAAACCCAATTAGTCCAACAGAGAACAGGACATCCCACATAATGAGGCAAGCTAGAATTAGAGAGCTAAAAATAATTTCAGGTGTGTTTTGCCAAGAATTCAAAAGCCCTTTCAGTCCACCAACCTTCGCTGAGTGCCCGTGGTGTACCTGCCACTGTGCTGAGAGCCGGAAGCTCAGGTATGTGGAGGAATATTTCTGCAACTCTGTTCCCTGACTATACAGGGCGTGGAGGGAAGGGAGCAGGGTAGAGGTGTGCTCTGTGATCACAAGAGAGAATCAATTTTCTCGCTGCTGTTTCTCCATAGACAAGGCTTCTAAAGAGACACACCACTTTATTCCTCTTTGAAGCAGACACTGAAAATCCTGTTGGCAAGCCCACAGGAAGCACAAACCTTGACAAGCATTGAAGTGGGGAGGCCACCCCAGCGTTTAGAAGGGATGAAAAGGCAAGTCCTGTCATAGGAACGCCAACTAAAACCTTTCTCTTGTTGCTTTGGAGAGGCCCAGGACTTGACCAAGTGCTTGGAGCCCAACTGCTGGGGCCACGCCCAGCTCCCCTCTTCCCAACATTGGGACATCACAAGGACTCCTTTTCATCTGTTTTGTAACCTGAAAGTTTGGTCTATGAATAGTCCCTCCCTCTGAAAGCAGAAATGACTTCATGTATATTCAGCACTTCCACAGTCCCTGTTGTGTGGCAAGCACTCAACAAAGGTTGGTAATTACCAGTATAATGAGTCTGGGGCTCATTAATAAATTGAAAATCTCGGGGGCATGGCTCTGTGAAGGTAAATCATTTTCCAGACTCCTCCGCAGGCTGGAAAAAGATGAAAGGCATTTTCCGCTGAGGCTGGTAAGTTAAATAGGGATGAGTAATATCATCTGCCCCAAAGTGGACGATGATGATAACAAAACCTGTTCTTAGGGGCTCCGGAGACTACAGGTGTCTCCAGTGAGCTGACCTGTCCCAGCTCCAGACTGGTTGGTACAACACTGCCACCTGGTGAAGACAAAGGGAACTACAGGGAAGTTCTTTAAAGGACAGTGGTTTTCGTTTAGTAGCGGAGTGCTGTCTGACTGGTTTGCGACCCCATGGACTGCAGCCCACCAGGTTCCTCTGTCTATGGGATTTTCCAGGCAAGAATACTGGAGTGAGTTTCCACTTCCTCCTCTGGGGGATCTTCTTGACCCAGGGACTGAACCAGGTCTCTTCATTGCAGTTGATCTCCTGAATTACAGGTGGATTCTTTACCACTGAGCCACCTAGGAAGCCCGCACACATCTGTAGCTCATTCTTTGTATTGTTGAACAGTAGTCCATTGTGTGAATAAGCCTTAATTTAGTTTTCTATTGTACTGATAGTGACATTTGGGCTGTTTCCAGTTTTGAGTGCTAAAAATAGCACTACTAGGAACAATCTTGTGTCAGTGTTTTTGTGAACAAGTGTTTTCATTTCTCTTGGGTAAATATTCAGGAGTCAGATTTCCCGGTCAATGGGTAGGTACATGTTTAACTTTCTAAGAATCTGCTAAGCCATTTTTCCAAAGTGGTGGCAGCATTTTCACCTTCCCATCAATAGTATATGAGTTTCATTTCTAGTTTGGAGAAGTCCAGCTCTACTTGAGCAGCAAAACAAGGAGAATGAGTGTTCATGCCAACTATTACATCAAGGTTTGATAAGGCAGCTGTTCTTTCTAAAACTCCCTGCACAGAGACTTTCCCGGTGGTCCAGTGGTTAAGGATCTGCCTTCCAAAGCAGGGAACATGGGTTTGATCCCTGGCCAGGAAACTAAGATCCCACATGCCATGGGGCAAATAAGCCTGCATGTGGGAACTACAGAGCCCACAGGCCACACCTGGAGAGAAGCCTTCACTTCACAAGAAAGATCCCTTGTGCTGCAACCAAGACCCAACACAGCCAAAAATAGATAAGTAAACATTTTAGAAATAAAATCCCTACACAAATGGAAATGCTGGATTAAAACATCATAGGTCTGCTTATAAAAATATAAGAGCTACCTTCAGACATCAAAACCAAAAGAAGAAGGACGTCTTACTAAAAGAAACCAAGGATCTTTGGAGAAAGGCTGGTTTCTGATTTGGTACAAGGAAAGAAAAAAAGTAAGCCTGGAACCCCTTCCATGTCAGACTAAGGACGGAGCAGCCAGCAAGAAGGATTCTCACTTTCCACATTTTACTATAACAAAATGATGGGAGATAATATTCCTAATACAGATAACTAACAAAGAACTTATATCAAGAATACATATAAAGAACTTCCACAAATGAATCAGAATTTTTAATGAACAAATGACTTAAATAGTTGTAACAGGGAGGAAACTTTGTGTTCTATTATTAAATCAGTCACTAAAGGGATACTGCCTATAAATTAAATTATATATACTGGTCCATCTCTGAGAGGGGCTTCCCAGGTGGCTCAGTGGTAAAGAATCCACATGCCAATGCAGGAGATGCAGGTTCGATCCCTGTGTTGGGGAGACACCTTGGAGAACAATATGGCAACCTACTCCAGTATTCTTGCCTGGGGAATCCCATGGACAGAGGAACCTGGCAGGGCTACAGTCCGTGGGGTCAAAAAGGAGTTGGACTCGACTGAGTGACTAAACAACAATCTCTGAGAACCCTGCCTCCCGGGTAATGAGTTTTCAGTGAAAATACCTTTGTTTAGCTCACAGTAAACATCCTGACCATACCCACCTGTGAATGGCTGCAGGCAGGAAGAAATTAATAATCTGTGCTGGAGTCTGGCCAGAATCAGGACTTTACATACTCACCTATTAGTATAAAAGAAGCCTGAATTCTAACTCAGGGAAGATGGTTCTTTGGGATATTAGTCTACCATCTTCTTGGTCTGCTGGCTTTCTGAACAAGTCATTACTCCTTGCCCCAACAACTCGTCTCTCGATTTATCTGCCTGTCATTTTGGCAAGCCATAGTAGCTTGGACTTGGTAAGATAGTCACTTAAAAAAAAGATATCCAAATATTCAATTAGCATTTGAAAAAGTGATCAGTATCATTAGTTATCAGAAAAATGAAAATTAAAACCACCATGAGAGACCACTGCACATGAACCAGATTGTTAAAAAATTTAAAGACTAAAATTACAGTGTAGACAAACTGGAACGCCCATGCTTTAATGACAGAGGTGTTTTAAATTGGTAAAAGTTGTCTGGAAACCATTTGACATTATCTTCTAAAGCTAAATATATGTCTGCTCCGTGACTCAGGAATTTTCCTCCTAGGTATATGCTCAACAGAAAAGCACAGGCCTAACAGGAATGTTCATAGCAGTTATGTTTATAATAGCCCCAAACTAGAAACAACTTGACTATGTGTCAACAGTAGAACGGACTGTCGTATATTCATACAACGGAACACCATACCGTCAGTGGAAAAGAACAAATTACTGATGCATACAAGATAGTTGGGCTTCCCAGGGGGCACCAGTGGTAAAGAACCCGCCTGCCAGTGCAGAAGACATAAGAGAAGCAGGTTCAATCCCTGGGTTGGCAAGATCCCCTAGAAGAGGGCACGGCAACCCACTCGAGTATTCTTGCCTGGAGAATCCCATGGACAGAGGAGCCTGGCAGGCTACAGTCCATGGGGTCACTAAGAGTCCGACATGACTGAAGGGACTTAGCACTAATGCACAATGTAATAACTGATTCGGGCAAGCGTCTTCAATGGAGTCCAAAAACATGAGGGGAACTTTTGTTGGGAAGTAATACATTCAGATGACTTATTAAGTTGAAAAGGAGAGATGATTAATTATAATGAGAGAATTTTGACAAACATGTGAACAAAGTAATCAAACTTGGCATTAGGAACAGCAGGACAAACTGGCATTTTGAGTTTCTTGATATGATTTGAGGATTACACAACAGGTAGCTTTCTTGTTAAAAATGCTTAATCTGGTTCTAATCATGAGAAAATAATCAGAAAATACAGATTGTGGGACATTCCACAAAATGACTGGCTTTGACTCCTCAAAATGTTAATGTCATGAAAGACAAAAAGAAGTTGAAAGATCATTCTAGACTGAAGCAGCCTACAGAGGTAGGGCAAAGAAAATGCAATGTGTTATCACTGATTGAAAACGGATGGTGGAGCTGTAAATGACATTTTGGGATAACTGTGGATGAAATAAAACTGACTATATATTAGATAGGGCTTCCCAGGTGGCTGGTGGTAAAGAATATGCCTCCCAATGCAGGAGATGCAGGCTTGATCCCTGGGTTGGGAAGATTCCCTGGAGAAGGAAATGGCAACCCACTCCAGTCTTCTTGCCTGGGAAATCCCACGGGCAGAGGAGCCTGGCGGGCTACAGTCCATGGGGTTGCAAAGAGTTAGACACAACTTAGCAACTGAGCACACACTTAATTCTTGTATTTAAGATCAAGGACAACATCTCTTCCACCACCACTCTCAACTCTGGACAGACAATGCAAATTGCCAACCTCTGATTTCTACCCCTTCAATTTGCCTAAAGGGACCATTTATCCCTTTAAAATATCATCCCCTTAGCATTATGAGACCATCTAGCCCAGTCAAGATGTCCTCTTTCCATCATGGCACACCCTGTTTCTTGTGCAAGGATTTGGTAGCTTACATACACATCAGGGTGTTGGAAACAATTTTCCTCTCTCCCTAGGGAAATTCACAGTGTCCTCTGACAGGATATTTAAAAAAAATGCAAAACCCTTTTCTCACATTCTGAGTAAGCTATGTCCCATATCACCAATGACTTCTCAAATAAATCTCTTTTGTAACATATTCTTAATTCCTTTGTAGCCCTCACAGCATTATAGTAATTGTTCAGTAAGGATGTTCTGAATGTATTGCATTTACATTGCTTTTATCCTGTATCAATTCTCTTTTGCTGGTTGAAGGCTGAATGCTCACTAAAGGCTTTTCCATATTCCCTGATTTTCCCTCCAGAATGAGTTTTCTGATGTTGAGAAAGGGATGAACTCTGGCTGAAAGCCTTTCCACATTCCTTACACTTATAGGGTTTTTCTCCAGTGTGAGTTTTCTGATGCTTTGTAAGAGATGAGCTCTGGCTGAAGGCTTTTCCACAGTCCTTACACTTGTAAGGTTTCTCTCCAGTGTGTGTTCTCTGATGACGGATAAGGGCTGAACGGTCACTGAAGGCTTTGGCACAATCGTTGCACTTGTAGGGTTTCTCCCCAGTGTGAGTTCTCTGGTGTTGAGTCAGGGCTGAGCAGTAGCCAAAGGCCTTCCCACATTCATTACACTCATAAGGCCTCTCCCCGGTATGAGTTCTCTGGTGCTGAATGAGGCCTGAGCGATCACTGAAAGCTTTTCCACACTCATTACACTTATAGGGTTTCTCTCCAGTGTGGATGACCTGATGCTGGGTAAGGAATGTGCTTTGGCTGAAGGCCTTCCCACATTCATTACACTCGTAAGGTTTCTCTCCAGTATGAATTCGTTGATGTTGAGTGAGGTATGAACTCTGATTGAAGGCCTTCCCGCATTCATTGCATTCATAAGGTTTCTCTCCAGTATGAATTATATGATGCCTAATAAGGGCTGAGCGGTGACTGAAGGCTTTCCCACATTCGTGACATCTGTAAGGTTTCTCTCCTGTGTGAATCCTCTGGTGCAGAGTCAGGTGTATGCTCTGACTGAAGGCTTTACCACATTCATTACATTCATAGGGTTTTTCTCCTGTGTGAATTCGCTGATGCAAGACAAAAGCTGAGTAATAACTAAAGGCCTTCTCACACTCGTTACACTTCCAAGGTTTCTTTCCTGCACAGATTTTCTCATGTTTCATTAGATCTGAATTTTGCTTCAAGTTCTTTTTAAATGAATCACGACTATGTCGTCTCTCTCCTTGCTGTTGGACAAGTAATGACCTCCGACTAAAATTTCTTCCAAATTCATCACACTGGTAGCTTCTCTCCCCAGAAGGTTTCGTCTGAGGACCAACCTCTTGTATTAAATGTTTCTCATGGTTTTCCTGCTGATTCTTTAAAGAATCTTCACATTCACTGGAACTTTCCTTTGGAAATCTCTCTACTAACACCCCAGGGGTTGATTCTTCTTCAGGAATGTCCTGCTCTGGGGTTACCTCCTTGCTCTGTGGTCCTGTACCCCAGTCTGAAATAAACAAAACTACAATGTTATCATTTCTTACACTGGGAGAAAAATAATTGCTGTGAAAGGAAAATAATGAAACAAACAAAAAATGCTTATGGGGAACAGAGGAGCTTGGAAGTTCTCACAAATAGCCTTGCAACCTTGAGAGAGTATGAGAAAAGAAAGATGACTGGGCAAAGGGGTGCAGAGGCATAAAGGGAGACGCTACTGTGTCTAGCAGGGGAGGAAATGAGAAAGAGTAATAGAACAAGACGAAACAGAGGTGACGGGGAAAACAGCAGATAACAAACATGGTCTGGTGGAGACTGGGCTGGGATCAGAGAGGGATGGTCTGCCAGGGGCTGCCCACTGTCACAGCCTTATCAGAGCATCATGTTCTGAGAAAGTCCATTGTCAGCTGACCTCACCACCAATCTTTTCTTGTTCTAGTATGTCCCAATCACTGCTAGCAGACTGAACTTCTAAAACCATACCACTTAACACAAAACTCTTTGTTGGTTCCACTGTCTCAGAGTGTGACACAAAATCCTAGAAGCTAGCATTCAAGGTAGTCCAGATCTACAAATTAAATTAGTAATTGAAAGGCAACTTAGCAGCTCTGATCATTCCACACTGAAAACACTGGAAAGAGTAAGCCAGAACCAAGTTTTTTCAAAAAATGAGCAGTGTGTGGGGAGTAGAAGTTCAAACCCCTCACAGACTCAGATTAGTCCAGACTGGGCCTCAAATTCTAGACTTCTTAGTAAGAGTTTGGGGGAGGGGATGGGGAAAGCTGCACTGCTAGCAATGTTTAAATATTCCAGGCTTAAATGGTCATCAGTATCCATTCCAACCAAGACTTTACATGACATAAATCAATACAATACAATGTTCTCAATGACATATAATCAGGGAAGTGCTGGGATTTTTAAGGACAAGTAGGTAGAAACAGGTTAAAGGCAAATGGACTTTCGGCTAAGGGGAGTGGAAGAACTGAAGCTCCAAACATTCATAGAGAACACATGGTTAGTGCAGGGTAGTCAGAGACTTGCCTGTCTGGTGTTAAGGGTTCAAGCTGAAGAGAGAAGGTACAATGACTAGGCAGGTAGATTAGCAAAGGTCTTGAGGGCAGGAAGAGGAATACGGAACTGGAAGAGTTAAGTAGCTCACAGTGGGGAATCTGGCAGTAATATGCTGCCTAAGTAGACAAGGATAAGAAAATATAATTAAAAATTAAAGAAAGTATAATTAGCTGGTGGTCTATTACAGCATCCAGTTTGACAGAAGTGACAGGCTCAAATCTTTCAAAGAGTTAGCAGGACTTAATCCTTAGTTATCATTTGCTTAGCATATAGCCAGGTACTGTTCTAAGCATTTCTCTTAGACTATTTCATTTGATCCTCATAACTACCCTATGAGTTAAGAGCTATTGTTATCTGCATTACATATTCCCCATTTTACTGTTGGGAAATTTGAGTCACAGAATGGATAATTCCAAGATGGCTCAGATGGCAAAGAATCTACCTGCCAATGCAGGAGACATGGGTTCAGCCCCTGGGTTGAAAGATCCCCTGCAGAAGGAAATGGCAACCCACTCCAGTATTCTTGTCCAGAAATCCCCCATGGACAGAGAAGCCTGGCAGGCTATAGTCCATGGGTGGCAAAAGAGCTTGATACAACCTATTGACTAAACAAATGGATAATTCACCTGTTAGCGGTTAGAGCTGATGAGTAGTTCAAATTGGCTTTGAACCCAGGAAAAGTGGTTCCAAAGTGTGCACTCTTAACCACTGTGCTATGCTGCCCCCGTTTAGATAGACAGTAAGGCAAGGGCACACTCAGAGACCAATTTACGGTCACTGGTCTGAGACAAAAAGTCAACTTATCCTGAAGAGATATTAACAAAATAGCATATATTAAAAAGCCTGGTTTAGAGCCTTGAACCCAAATTACTAATAAATATTTAAGAGCTGATTTCACTTCACCTTATTTGGAGAAGAGAAGTAATTTCAAAGGATGCAAAGTATTTGTTCACCAAAAAATAAACCTATGACTTTACAACAGATCATCATCCACAGAGATACAATGAGGCCCAGGAGAACGGCACTTTAAAGTCAAGCATTTCTAAGATGCTGTTCCCATCTGGGTTTCCTGTTCATGGTTTCTGACAGTCACTCACCTGGATTAGCTGCTTTTGAGACTTTTCTTTCCAGCACCTCCCCACTCTCCAACTGAGAGATTACATCAGGCTTGGAAATTGGAAGCCCTGTTTACAGGGAAAGAAAAAGGAGTCTCACTGTATATGTTCAGTGTTAGCGAGTTGCTTGTCAGAGAGAACAGGATAAGACAGGATTTCTCTGAAGAAGTTAGGAAGATCGATATGGGGTCTACTTGAGTTCAGAACCTCTCCCTATTAAAAGAATAAGCACCCATTTCCTTTTTTTCCTCCCTTTAGCCACAGATTTATTATTTGAATATCTGCAACTGTTATTCTATACACATTTCTTATAAAACTTTACATTCCATATTGCTAGGTCACTTCACTCTCCATTTTATGCACCATTTTCATGAAGACATACTTCCCAAATCACAATCTGCTTGATAGTGTTTGCTGTTGTTTAGTTGCCAAGTGTCCAACTCTTTGCAACCCCATAGACTGTAGCCCACTAGGCTCCTATGTCAATGGGATTTCCCAGGCAAGAATACTGGAGTGGGTTCCCATTCCTTCTCCACACCCATTTCTTAAGAGGTGTTTCTCCTAGAGCTTTGTCTCAGCATCCTCAGTCAGGAAATAGGGAAGAAGGATGGCTATTGCCTTGGCAAATACAATTTTTAAAAGGTGTTCATTTCTGATTCTAGAAGTGTTAAGCCTGTGTTTAGAAACAAAGAGTAGAAGGTACCTGCCTTACACCAGGATTAGGAATCATTTCATCTAAGAACCTCAGAGCTCCTAGGAACTGAGGAAGCCAAGGTACCACACTGGGTAATTTCACAGGGTGGGGGTGGGGTGGGAGTGCTGCTTACCGAGCAAGACCAGATTCCTAGGCTTCTTAGGCTCACCTCCCTGCGGAGGGTTCAGCTGTTCCCACTGGGTGAGAGCCTCGGCCATGTCCCTCATCATCGATCCCTGAAAACCAACCACATCAGTGCTCACCAAGGGACCTCCTACCAGAAGCCTCTGGGCAGGACTCAAGAAGATGGCATAGGAGAAGGAAGACAGGGAGAATAGGAAGGTTAGGCAAAATGACCTCTACCATTCCAACACTGATGTATTTACAACCACAGACTCGCTCCTGACCTCCATGCACCAGAATCGAATAAACCTGCAGCTGGGAAGGAACATCTTCAGGGTAAAATCAGAGGATACCAACTCCCCAAGTTTACGTATCGACAAGTTAAATGATAGAACTATAGAAATCCTTACTATTTAGACATGGGAGAGTAGAGGAAATGTAATTATAAATTAAGCACTTTCTTTATGGTAGGGTTTAAAAATACAAGAAATTCAATAAATAGGAATTACTTTTCCCTCTAGTTTTCCTTTGACAATATAATCAGTCCAATATATTTTTTTTAAAAATTAGGATGCTTGCTACACATATCACAGTATATAGATTTATTTATATAACAGCATTTTAAGCCCCAATTATTATGAGTTCCTAAAGTGTTTTCGCCATTTTCCCCCAATCAGTCTGACTACTCTGCCACCCACCCCCACCATCTACTCTCTATCCCATCTCACTCCATTGCTCCTGTATTCTCTGTGCTCCAGCTGGTGGCTGCCTGAAATGTGGACAACAACTACTTCTGCCCCTTTATACACATTGCTTCCTGTTCCTGAAAGTTCCCCCTTTGCCCCATCCTTTCAGGTGTTTTTTAAAAAAAAGTGTATTTATTTAAAAATTTTTTTGGCTATGCCATGTGGCATGGGGGATCTTAGTTTCCATACCAGGGATCGAACCTGTGCCCCTTGCATTGGAAGCAGGGAGTCTTAACCACTGGATCACCAGGGAAGTCCCCCTTTCAGCTATTTTGATCTTACTCACACTTTGGCTCTCAGCTCAGGGAAGCCTTCCCTGACTCTCTAGGTTGTAGCACCATGGGTTTTCCCTTTTCCTGGGTTAGGCACATGGTGAGAGGACTCTGTGATGAACGCCTGTCTGTCCCATTAGACGCTAATCTCCACAGGAGCGGAGACCAGGTTTAATTTGGCTCAATGAAGCAGCCCTAGTCTCTGGCACAGAGCAGGAACACTGTAAATATATGTCAACGAGTTGAAAGGAGGAACGTTCGAACAAGAATGAATAGAAACAAGTTTAAACGGGGTATTCTATGAAAGTGTGCATGGGGACAGAGGTGGGAGGGGAACGGAAGTTTACCAAATGCTGAAACCACTGCAGAAGTGTTTACTTTACCTTCCCTTGACCTAGACGACAGGCAAAAGGTTTAGATTGTTCACTCAAATGTAGGGAGAGTGAGCAGGGTGGGTAATGTTCCTTTGAATCTATAGCTGAATCTGTTCATGAATGATAAATGTCTCATAATTTTTTCAATTCTATTAAAACTTTTTTCTATACAACTTCAAGTTAAAGGAGACATATTGAAACAGATCAGTCCTTGGGATGCTAGCAAATGGACCACTTATGGCTTTCTTTGAAACACCACTTTTGCCACAGCCCCTTGAATATAAATGCATTAGACTGGCTAAAAAGTTTGTTCAGTGTGTATATATTAAAAAAAATTAAGATGTTTGCTACACATATAGATTTATTTATAAAACAGCATTTTAAGCCCCAATTATGACTACACATACACACATATGTATTTATATCCTCCAAAAACAACCGGTAAAGTAATTCACATAATGAAATAAAGTTAAAAGAACTACCTACTTGAATATTCTCTGCTCAAAATAAGTTAACTATTTTTCTATACCTGAACTATGAAATCACTTCCCATTTTAAGTTAGGGTCCCTTAAGGTCATATGCCTCAGGAGTGTTCAGCACAGGCAATATAATTTGTACACTGTCTTTTCTTTACAAGCAAGGTAGCAGGAACAGACTATCTAGCACTTCCTTTCAGGCTTTAGTTCTGAGAAAACCTCAGCAATCAAACTCATTCATGGAGGGAACTGCTGCTCAGTGTGCCTGTGTGGGGCCTGGAGGGTGAGTAAACCAATCACGAACTGCCCAGTAGACAGTAGATTTCCCCTCTTTCCTCTGAAAGCTGTTGTTGTTCAGTTTCTCAATTGTGTCCGACTTTTTGCAATCCCATGGGCTGCAGCACACCAGGCTTCCCTGTGCTTCACAGTCTCCTGGAGTTTGCTCAAACTCATGCCCATTGAGTTGGTGATGCCACCCAACCATCTCATCCTCTGTCACCTACTTCTCCTCCTCTGAAAGACATCTAGCCATTCAGGTCAGAATCAGTACTGGTGTTTCCTCCCAGAGGTTTGCATAAATTGTCAGCATCTGGATGCTGTGAGGCGGGTATGAGGATGACGGGCTATTCTCCCAGGGTCCTGGACCAGATCCTACAGGGCACCTTGACTCAGCTTCTCTCTTTAATCAGTCATGGCATGTTTTGTCTTGCTGGGACTCTAAAAACTTTCATGGGGCCTTATCTATCTTTGGAATAAGATCCTGTGTGGGACTTCCCTGGTGGTTAGGAAGAGTGGTTAACCCTTCCCAGTGGTTAAGAATCTGCCTGCCGACGCAGGGGACACGGATTCGATACCTGATTCAGGAAAAGTCCACACACCAAGGAGCAACTAAGCCCGTGGACCACCACTACCGAGCCCCTCTGCCATAACTACTGAAGCCCACACACCTAGAGCCCGTGCTCTGCAACAAGGGCAGCCGCCACAGTGAGAAGCCCGTGCACCACAACAAACAGTAGCCCCCTCTGTGGCAACCAGAGAAGGCCTGAGCGCAGCAAAAAGACCCAGCACAGCTAAGCATAAATTTCAAAAAATAAATAAAAAGTTAAAAAAAGATCCTGTGTAGACTTTCCTGTGGTCTGGCTACAACAGGCATATGCTTCTCTCAACACACTCCATCCAGCTCACTCCACAGTGACACACCTTCTGAAAATCTCTGACTCTCTCATCACTTGGAGACTTTTATCCAAAGCTGTTCTCTCTCTTGGAATATTCCTATATCCTATTTTCCAACTATGTACTTGCTCTTGTCTTTCAAAATGCAGCTTTTATGCCAGCACTTCCCCCCCTAAATACTGTAGAGGATGGAAAACCTCTTCAAGGCCTATGATGACTTGTCTGTACTAGTAATTTCTTTCTATTCTTTTTTTGATTTTGAAAAGTTTCTTTATTTAAAAATCTTACTATGTTACAGTCAAGAATTAAACCCTTATACACAACTAATGAAAGGAAATGATGTTCATTTGGTGGCCACCACTCTTACAAGGCAACTGTATAGTCTGTGGTCAGAAGTGAAATTTTTTGTAATTGATTAAATTTTTTTTTTAACTGGAGCATAATGCTTTGTTGTGGAGTTCCCTGGTGGCTCAGATGGTAAAGCGTCTGTCTACAATGCGGGAGACCTGGGTTCAATCCCTGGGTTGGGAAGATTCCCTGGAGAAGGAAATGGCAACCCACTCCAGTACTCTTGCCTAGAAAATCCCATGGACGGAGGAGCCTGGTGCAGGCTACTGTCCATGGGTTCGCAAAGAGTTGGACACGACTGAGTGACTTCACTTACTTACTTACTTAATGCTTCATTGTACTAGTAATTTCCGTATTTAAAAATTTTCTGCATTTAGAAAAATATATATTTCTTCTTGCTGTTTAATTATTTTAAAAAAAATATTTATTTGTTTTTTTGGTTGTGCTAGGTTTTCGTTGCTGCATGCAGGCTTTCTCTAATCGTGTTAAGCGAGGGGTACTCTCTAGCTGCAGTGCGAGGGCTTCTCATTGCAGTCATTTCTCTTGCTGCAGAGCACAGGCTCCAGGGTGTGCAGGCTTCGGTAGTTGTGGCACATGGGCTCATTAATTGCCGTGCAAGGGCTTAGTTGCCTCAAGGCACGTGGGATCTTCCCTGACCACAGATTCAACTAGTGTCCCTTGTATCGCAAGGTGGATTCTTAACCATTGGGCCACCAGGGAAGCCCCTGTTTAACTATCTTCCTTATCTAAACCTTGTTTCCTCAGTAAACTTCAGGAGGCAGAGGCAACTGGCTTTTATTCCTTTGCATCTCACTAGCAGGCCAATTACAGACAGAAGAGCTTGTGCACATCTAGCACTAAGCAGACAGAGAAGTTGTGCCAGGAGGGAAAGTTCTGCATAAGACAGGAGTAATTACTATCAGGTTCATCACTCATCAGTTTAACACGATGAAGCCAGTGGGCTAGGAATCAGGGCTGAGCAAATCCATAACAATGCAGGAAATCATATTCATGTCCCGAGAACAGAAAAAAATAAGAAATTTAAATCCACCTGGGATGCACAGGTCAGCAGCACAGTGGTCAGGCCATTTTCTTTTGGGTTTCCAGCCTGAGGAAGGTCTGAATCCTCAGAAAGTGACCCTATAAATAGAAACAGGAACCAGGGTGACTACTCTTGTTTGCAGTAAACTCCCAGAAACTGCCAGATACAACTACTTGTTACCTAGGAAGAATCAACACAGGGAACCAACGGACAATTCCACAATATCTCTGAAGCAAGACAGCCATGACCATGGCTGCCTCAGGAATCTCCTACCGATACCCTGCCTTTAAATTCCAACAGAACACTGCTGTAAGATCCTGGACACTTAAAGACATATTCATTTATATCTCTTATCTGCTGAGTGACAGTCAAAAGAAACGCGAAGCCCCGCTTATGTCAATCCCTGCCTCACTTAATGAGTCATTCCTGTGCTATTCCAGGTTCACAGGATGAAAGAATTTAACTAGATGAAAGAATTTAAATTCTTTTTGAATACTGGCTTTCTCAGAAAAGCAATGGGCCATGTGGGGAAAAAATCCAGGGCACTAAACAAATCCTGTGACTTCTCAAATCCTCACTGTCCCCATCTGCCAAATGGGTCCATTTGGATATTCTCTTTCCTCTACAACAGCCTTACAGGGCTCCTGTGAGAACAACTGTCATTATCAAAAAGCCAAATGTTCAGATCTGTCGATTTCGTGGGCAAAGAAGGCATACATCAACTTAGAGATGGCAGGGCACCCGAAAGACCAGCAGGGCAATGCAGGTCGGGGGCTCCCCTTAAACCCCAAAGTGAGATCAACTAGTAGGAGAATTGTGTGTTCTTCCTGAGCCTGCCCCAGCCAGAGGGCAGCCTTTCTCCTTTTTTCTCTCCAGCAGGCGGCATCCCTCTGAAATCCTCACCTCTGCCCTTCGGCTCCATGGTGACTCTCTCCACGCTAGCGCTGGTGACGACTGCAGGAAAAGGGAGCGGCGAACCCGCGAGGGGCCTGGGGTCCACCGCGCCAGTCCACCTAGAGGCCCGCGAACGCTCGCGCGACCCTCGCCGGGCAGCTCGGCGCCCTCCACCCGGGGGCCCTCCCCGGCCCTCCTTCCGGGCACTCAGACTCAAGAGAACACGCACTCAGCCCTCCTGGACCCCAGGCTCGACCTCATGAACAACACTGAGTAGGCTCGGCGGGCGACAAAGGCATCTAGGAGCCTGCGGGGCTGAGTCGCGCCGGCCCGAACTCGTTGCTGAACTACAATTCCCAGAATCCTCCGCAAGGCGCGACGGGCATCACCGGATGCTGCTTTCCTGAGGACCCCGCGGGCGGCTGGCCAGGCTACATTCTGCGCTGGGGGCTGTGCATCCGTGGAGCCTCGCGGCTGTGCTGGGTCTCTAGAGGTGCTCAGTCCCTCGGAGAGCTCCTTCCCGGACGCCACAGGGGCCGCCGCTTCCTCAGTGTCTACTCTGGGCTCTGACCCCAGAGGACGTGTTCTGCCGAACCAAAAGCCGCCTCGAGAGGGACATTCACTCTCCGCAACTGTAACTGGCAGAGGGCGCCACCCACCCACCAGGATTTCTCTCTGGCCACTGTGCTCCCTCGGAGGGTAGGCGCCCGCGTCCCAACGGCTGTTCACTCCGTCGCTTCCCCTCTACAGCGCCTCCACACCATTGCGGCTCGGGGTGGGGGTGGGGTGGAGACAGAGATTACCTCAAGTAACCAGGCAGCACCTTGGTATAAGGAAAAGTAGAATCTCAAAAATTAGATCTTGGTCTCACAAAACAGCAGAGTGGAGTTGGAATCCCTTGGTATAAAAACCCATTGGTCCCCAGTGAGTCCCCATTGTCTTAAGGGTGGATTGACCTTGAGTTCTCCTAAATTTATTAGATTTCCTAAATTTAAATTTGAGGGTCACTGTTGCCTTCTAGTCTGTCGTTGTGTTTAGCACATCCTTCCAGTAAAGCATTCCTGTCTTCGTTAAGAAGCTCCGGTGCCATCAAAGGCCAGTAACTTTGACGTGACAGTTGATATTAAGAGAGGTAAACAGGGAACCAGTGAATCACCATGGAAGAGGGAAAAACTGGAAAGGATCACCTCAGCTCAACATGGGCCACTTCAACTACTTTCTGCTTTTTTACCATAGAAGTCCCGTCTCAGTAGCAGAGACCACTTAGGAATTTAACATCCACAGCAGTTTTTCTCTTCGACTTCTTGAGGAATCAGAATTCTGGCTTTATCAACATGTTACCTAGTGACTGACACGCGGTAACCTTGCTCCCCAACTCCTCCTCACTTCTGGTTATTCATATGAGTTGTAGGGGTTAATGTATTCTTAGTAGCACAGGCCTGGGGATGAGTGAGGGAGTGAGTGCTGCAGAGCTCCGAAGCTGGCCAACCTGGCATCCCAGATAAATTTCTGGGATTAGTAGTCCCACTAGTTATCTGCCCCAGGCTTTGCTGCACGGGTTTGCTCTACCATACTCACTTCATCTCAGAGTTCTTCTCATCTCAGAGTTCATCCTTTTCTTTGACGAGTTGATTCCTGGAGTGCTTCTGGTAATCTGCATGGTAAGTTTTCAGTTCTCTCTTAAAAGTTAGGGCTTATTTAAGCACCAGATAAATTATTTCATTTCTTCAAAACCACTTTTAAAATCTTAGGCTAAAACCCTACAAACGCTACCAAGTCTTTTGCCTTATTATATGCTAAGAATGCCAATTTCTGATTCCAACATTTGATCTTATTAGTGGCCATCCGGTGAAGCTAAAACCTCAAAATGGGAAGCCTCCACTACTCCATGTCCTACTGGGAGGTATCAGTTAAGAGTTAAATGGCCCTTTCCTCAGAATTGTTGGCAGGAGATGGAAAGGTACTTCACCTTTTAAAAATGCTCTGCACATCTCTAAGTTTTAAAAGGTAACAAAAGGAGAACTGCTGAATTTATGTTCCCACTCTGTTTCAATTATCACTTTACCCAAATGTCGATTAGAATCTGAATTCATTCTTGTCTAATCTTGCTGACAATGGCAGAGCATCTTAGGGAAATACTGGACCTTCAGCTTACTTTTAACAAGCCAATAAAGATTCAGAACTCTCAGAGACAGTCATCAGCCAAAAGTTTGGCAGTAGTTCCTTTTATTTTCTACTTGACATTATTAAATAATAGCACATATTATCCACTCCAACAGATTCTGCACTCTGGTTTTAACTCAAGTTGCTTTGAAAGTCCGCATGTGAAAAGTCTTCCCTGCTGCTCAACTGCTTTAAGACAGGTAGACCAGTAGGGTTGAGTAGATTAGGAAAGGGTCTGTTTGGCAATCCAGTTTCTTGAACTAGATTTCAACTCCCAGGGAGAAATGGATCTTGGTCCATTAGGGTTCATGCAGGGTAGCTACATTCCAGACAGTCTTTCAGAATCAGGTCTTCTGGGCTTCATCTTAAGTAAACAGAAAGGGAATTCAGATGCCTGGAGTCAAAGTTGCCTGGTGCCTCACCTTCAAGAAAATAAAAATATAGGGCAGGGCCCAGGAAATAGAGCTTACCTGGTGGCTCAGTGGTAAAGACTCCCTCTGCAGTGCGAGAGACATGGGTTCTATATCTGGGTTGGGAAGATCCCCTGGAGAAGGAAATGGCAACCCAGTGCAGTATTCTTGCCTAGGAAATCCCATGGATAGAGGAGCCTGGTGGGCTACAGTACATGGGGTCAAAAAAGTCAGACATGACTTAGTGACTAAACAACAGGGAACAGAAGGATCTGGGGAGTCAGGGCTTCAAGTTGAGTAATGCAGGGTCATGTCAGGGCAGACTTTAAATATTCAGAGACACCTTCATTAAATAGGGAGCTATTTTAGGTCTTGAATAAGGCAATGGTGGGCAGGAAGGGGATCACTTGGAAAGGCTGACCTAACAGTGATATGGAAAAATGTAACTTGTGAGAGGAGCTGTTGATATTAACCAATGAGGTGCCTGTTGACTTTCTAGCCTTTTGATGCTGGGTTCTAATTTATGAGATATAAGTTATGGCCATTAAAAGTATCCCAGAATACCCCCCATGATGACATTGGAGGCAACATATTCTAAATGATGAGGGTGAGGAGGACTGACTCACATCCGATTTTATGTGAGAAATGAATCTTTGTTTATTTGGGGTTTGCCTGTTATTGGGCCATAGCTGGATATCCCCCTCCTCAATAAAGAGGAGGAAATAATTCAGATCAGGGAGTGACTACTACAGTAATAGAAGCCCAAGATGACAAAAGTACAGGTGAGACTGAAATTCAGAGAAAGGCTGTGACTCTAAGAGGTGTTTTAAATAGAACTTGGTAGTCAAAAAGTTATTAATTCAGATAAATATTTATTGAGCACCTATTATTTGCAAGGCACTGTGTGAGATACAAAGACATATAAGTCATGTCTCTGCTTACAATCTAGTTGAGGAGATAATACACATACATAAATTATAAAGCAAACCTTATAGCCTTATGGTAAAGAGATTTTGAAGGAAGACCTGTATTCAAGACCTGACTTTCCTTGTACTAGCCATTATGTTGGACAAGTTATTTAATCTCTGTAAACTTCAGTTTGCTCATCTGTAAATTGTGGGGAATAACAGTACCTACTTCAGAGGGTTGTTGAAAGGACCAAATAATTTCCTTCTTGCAAAACTCTCAGCTGAGTGCTTAATCCATAATAAGCGCTCAATAAGTGCTGGCTACTAGTAGTGGTATTAAGAGATCTAGATGCTGGGACACAACAGGACAAGGTCAGTGCACAAAGTCCTCCAAGAGAGAGGGACTAACGGCTATAAAAAAAGAACTTCTGGAAACAACAGTGCTGCCCTGACATAAAGGGTGCTTTTCCTGTCCAGCTGTGGCCTCCAGTTATATAAAGTGCAGTGATGCCTGGGGCTTCGGACAAGAGGTTTGTCTGAGGACTGCCTCCTAACCTTTGTCCCTAGTGTCTGACAAATGTCTTCAGAATGCTGACTCTTTAAAGTCACATCCTAATTTCTGGCATCCCACATCAGCTCTGTAACACAGTGGGTGGACAGTGTTTCTTCAAACACTGTGGGTGCAGAGAGGCAGAAAAAGGAGAGGGGTAGCCAGCATAGGTGTGATGACCAGGTGATGGATTTAAGAGGGGGAAGACCTATCTTGAGTTTTCGTGGAGATCCTTGGACTAAAGCTTTCACCCAACTCAGTCTATTCCCTGTTTGGCGTAACGCCGTTGATGCTGAATAACTGATGATTTAGAACTGAAGACTTTGCCACACACGCTGCATTCAAACGGCTTCTCTCCTGTGTGAACTCTCTGGTGTCGTGTGAGCCGGCACCTCTGGCTGAAGGCTTTCCCACATTCGCTGCATTCGTATGGCTTGTCTCCAGTGTGAATCTTCTGGTGCTGAGTCAGGGAGGAGCGGTCAAAGAAAGCCTTCCCACACTCGCTGCACTGGTAGCGAGGTTCTCCAGCATGGGCTTTCTGATGTCTGTTCAGTGACGAGACCCCATAGAAGGCTTTCCCACACTCATTACATTCATATGGCTTCCGGCCTGTGTGGATTAGCTGGTGTCGCGTAAGAATACTTTTCTGGCTAAAGGCTTTCCCGCACTGGTTACATTCATAAGGACTTTCTCCAGTATGGATTCTCTGGTGGCGGGTAAGGGACGAGCGGTCAAAGAAGGCTTTTCCACACTCGCTGCACTTGAAGGGTTTCTCTCCAGTATGAATTCGCTGATGTACAGTCAGAGACGAACGGTCGAAGAAAGCTTTCCCACAGGCGTTGCACTCATAGGGGCTCTCTCCTGTGTGTGACATCAGGTGTCTGCTGAGACTGCTCCTGTGGCTGAAGGCTTTCCCACATTCGGGACAGTCATAGGGCTTCTCACCAGTGTGAGTTCTCTGATGACGGATGAGGGAGGAGTGGTCAAAAAAGGTCTTCCCACAGTTACTGCATTCCTGGTCTCTCTCTTTAGTGAGAAATTTCTTGGGAGGCGTTGCCCTGTGCCGCAAGCTTTCCTCCAGAGAAGGGGGTTTCTTGCAGGCCTCAACTGTAGGGCTTTCCTTCTCTGTTCCCAACCTGCCATCCAGTACATAAACTTCAACTTTAGGAGATGGAGGACCTTTTCTTCCAAGATTTTCCTTCAATGATCCTTCTGATTTTTCTTCTTCTGAAGCACCTTGAATCTCAGGCTTAGTCTCCCAATCTGGAATGGATAGAAAATACAGATGCCTGTTTCTTTCCTGGGTTAGGAAATGTTAGCACAGAAAGGAGGGATACTGTGATAAATCTGAAAAGTAATGACAGTCACTTTGCTTCCTCCCACAAATAGTATTGCACTCTAGGGAGAAACCAAGACCTGGGACTGAAACAGGGAATAGAACTGGTAGTGAAAAATCTCAGAAAAGAGGAGAATTTCCATTGGGAAATAGCCAGATTAATTAGGAGTGTCAGCTAAGTGGGGGGGTTTGAATGGACAACATGACAGGTCTATAAAGGAAACATTTGGTGAACGAAGGTGAACAATACTTTAAGGTGTAGAGGGGGAAAAAAGAAAACTTGTGGGTGACAGAGAATAAACAATATAGGAGAAGACTTGAATTTGAAGAAAAATATGATACTCAGTACTCCCTCCCACATGCACCCAAATACCAACCACAAGGCAAAACAGAACTCTCCTGCCCAGTTCATACTCAATTACCTAGAGAGACATTCTCTGCACCTTCTTTCCCCTCAAATCCATGAAACTCCACTAGCCAAGGCTCGTCCCCTCTCTTCAACTGAAAAATCACATCAGGTCCGGGTACTGGAAGTCCTGCTTGTGGAGAAAGAAACAAGCCAGGTGGTCATATGTGATGAAAATACACAACAATTCCAAAGTGAATTCCAGCCTCTTAAGTATTTCAGAGAGAAAATGCAAAAGGCAGGACGTGCACACCAGGTATGCAGAAGTGCAGGAACCTCTGAATGGAGGTCAGGACTAAGGTTCTAAAAGGGAACAAGTGGCATCTAGTCAGAGTGGATAGACTCTATTTGAATTAATGTGTTTATTCTTCACCCATGAAGTCAATGGGATGCTCCTAGCTCTAGCACTGGTAGGATGGCAGGAAGAGTCCTTACCTCAGGGAAGATGAGAATGAAAAAAGATTACCTTGAATAAGAATGTGTAATGTAGGTGCCCATTTTTGCTTATTGTTTATGCTTTAGTACAATTATTTTTGGACACAACTGTACAACTAACATACACATATTAAGTATGATTTTACTTAAACAAGTGGATTGTGTTCATTGTAGGAAAACTAGAGACACAGACAATAAGAAAAATCACCTTTCGTATTTTGTATTCATTTCTTTCTTTCTATTCACTTTAATACAGAAAAATACCTATAGATACACTTTGTTAAAAACTGGATAATGACAATTATATCTCAATTTTTTTGGGGAAAAAAAAAACTATTGGAGAGCATTATTTGGAAAATAAGGCTACCCCATCTAAAATCATTTCTATTTGATTTATTTTGATATCTACAAGTTGATAATTTCTAAATCCATCATGACTTATTGTATGTAATATATGCCAGACCCTTTTATAAGTAAAAGATCATTTTAGGCAGAAGGGTCCCAATTAAAAACAAACGAACAAAAAAGTTAAAACTGGAGGCCTTCCCTGGTGGCTCAGATGGTTTAAAAAAATTGGATAATGAAATAATGCTGAATTGTAAATTTGATTTTCACATAATAATAAATTTAAACTGTTATTTTAATTAGCACAGCTCTGCCTCACCATTAAAAATTTTTTTAAATTTATTTGCGGCTGTGCTGGGTCTGCATTGCTGTGCGGGCTTTTCTCTAGTTGTGGCGAGCCCTCTGTGGTGCAGGGCTAGGCTGCTCAGTGAGGGGGCCTGTGGTTGTCCAGTCTGCTTACAGCTCAAGGACCCCTCCCAGGCTGGGGTTCAGGATTAAGAAAGCCACTGTTATTGTAACCGCTAAGTCACATCCCTTTGCTCTTTCATCTTGTCTCTCAGGGGTTCCAACTCAGGTGGGAGAAGAAGAGGTGTCAATATATTAGCCTCTTAACTCCACATTAACTCAATACAGGGTCTACTCCTGGTGGAAAGTTCTCCTTACCCAATGAGACGATGCTCTTGTAGTTCTCCAGCATCACCTCCTTGTAGAGGTCCCTCTGAGTAGGGACCAGACGCCTCCACTCTTCATCTGTGAAAACTACGGCCACATCCTCGAATGTCACTGGGTCCTGGAAACACAATCATGTTCTCCCTTATTCATAATCCTTCTCTTATATGGACCAGACAAAACTGTCATATATGACAACAGTTTGGAGGATGCTGCGGGAGTGGAAAGAAAATGGTTCTGACAAAGAACAGTTTTGAAGCATTTGGGGAAAGTGCAAAAAAGCCCTGAGGCATGACTTCTTGGTCATAACCCCATACTACCTTTCTAGCTGAGCCTTGGAGTATCAGGGGCTCTTTTATCAGACTTACAGAAAACTTGGAAGAATAGAACAAAGACCCTTCATCCAGCATCCCCAAATGTTAACATTTTCCACATTGGTTTTATCTTTGTCTCAGAATATACACATTTGCCTATCTTTTCTCCAAAGTAACTTGTAAACATGATGCCTTTTTACTCATTAATGTTTCAGTGTATATTTTGTAAAGACAAGGATATTCTCTTGTATAGTGACAGTATAATTGTAAAAATCAGGAGAGGAGTGACATTATTATCTAATCTATAAACTTAGTCCAATTGCACCAATTGTCTTTATGTGAGTATGTGTACATGCATGCTCAGTCATGTCCAACTCTTTGTGACCCCATGGAATGTAGCCTGCCATGTTCTTCTGTCCATGGAATTTTCCAGGGAAGAATACTGGAGTGAGTGGCCATTTCCTCCTCCAGGGAATCTTCCTGACCCAAGGATCGAACCCAAATCTCCAGCATCTAGCATTGGCAGGTGGATTCTTTACCACTGAGCAATCTGGGAAGCCCTTATGTATGTGATTGTGTGGACAAATCCTTAAAATAGTGGTGTTGATTAGATCATCTCTAGGCTTTCTCTCAATTCACTCTGATGTTCTTTGATTCTGTAAGTTCCATCTTTATCCCCAAGTCTAAAACCCAGATGAGTCTCCAGAGTGTCTGCAGAGGTTCTAAGCAGAGCTCAGAAGTAAAAACTCTCTGCCCTGGGGCATAAAGTGGGTAAGCTGTGTGTCCCTACCCTCACAAAAACTCTCTCTCCAGGACTCTTTCGACCTCACTGGGGTGCTTTATAGGATGTGTCACATTCTCTGCCTAACCCAACACTCCCTGGAATATGGGGGCCTACTTTCAGTCCATTTGTGGATGTACTAAAGGGAAATCAGAACTAGAAACTGCCTGCTTCTCCCCAGACCTTCTCATCAGACCCCTACCATCAGTTTTAAGGCAAAATCAGAGTGAAGGCAATGGAGGCTGTGTCCCTGGTGACAGGCTAGCAGGCACATATTCAAGCCAAGAAGACATCACTGAAAGATACCAACACAAGTCAAATGGGAAAGAGACACTCTTTATGGAGTCCTTTCTCCACCTGGTTGGGTTTGAGCAAAGAAGCCCCAAGATGGAAAGAAAAGTGGTTACATTCTGGAGCCTAACAGTATTTCAGAAACACAAGAGTCTACCTCACCTGGCATCTGGTTGGAGACACAGCAGCCATTCCCTCCAGGGTGCTCTCCTTGCAGAGAAGAGCCGAGTCCTAATGAGGTAGAGAGGTGGGATGAGAAACAGGCTGTGAGAAAGACCAGTCTCGTTTAGTAGTTTTGTGACCCATGAAGCAAGAAATCTCCACACACCAGTGAGTTATGTACCCACCCTCATCCTCAACACCCTACACAAAGGGAAAGCAAAGAAAAGCAAGGCCAAGAGCAAGCCCACCCCATCCCAGAATTGGACTGCAAGGCTATGCAGAAGACAGTGTGGTGCTTGTTTTTACCATGATCTTAGAGGTAAAGTTCTATTCCTGGTAGTTGAGACTATATTAAGGCTCATATTGTCTTTATAAATTCACATTAAATATTGTTCATCGTGGGGCTTCCCAGGTGATGCTAGTGGTAAAGAAGACCCTTGTCAGTGCAGGAGATGTAAGAGATGCGGGTTTGACCCCTGGGTAGGGAAGATCCCCTGAAAGAGGAGGAAATGGCACCCAACTCTAGTATTCTTTCCTGGAGAATCCCATGGACAGAGGAGCCTGGCAGGCTATAGTCCATGAGGTTGCAAAGAGTCAGACATGACTGAGCATCTGAGATCAGATCAGATTGTTCATCATGATTACCAGACAAAAAGTATAAGAAGTTTTATGAATGGCTATATGGGCAAGTCCTGTCAAGGAAACACCCACAGCCTCTTCAAAAGAAAAATACCCCACTCACAGCAACACCTGGTGCTAATGGAGCAACCCTGGGGCAGCCACAGCTTGTTCCACATGACCCTGAGTCTCAATCCTGGGGCCATGCTGATTAGGCCACAGGTGGGCAGTGCAGAGGCTGACCCGTGGACTGATTTGTGGTCTGGTTTCAAAAGATGACATCCATCCTCAGGATAGTGAACTAAGAAATGCCAGGACCACAAGTTAGATGGGTGAATGAATAACAAGGATCAATGAATACACTGCCTTGACTGCAGGACAGTACTCGGCAAGCCTCAGACACACCTTTCCCTCTTCCTTCTCAGGACTACACAATCCCCACGCCCCACTCATGAATCCCTCAAATGCTTGATTTGACTATGTCTTAATTAGACTCTTTATGTGAGAAACTGAGATATACTCAGTTAACTCAAGTAAAGTTTAATGACAAAGATTCGCATAAAGCCTAAGAGGCTTTCACAAAATAAAAGGAACCTAGTTCCACCAGTGGGCAATGAGCTGAAAGTATATCATGAGGGACAGAAGTAGCCATGAGAGTCAGAGGAGCCAAAGGTACCAGGAGGCAGAATCCATGAGTATGTGGGGGGCATGGGGTAGAGAACAGGCTGTAATAGACTAACACAGGCAGGTATGTTGGTGGTGAAGCATTGAAAGCAAAGCCCCAAGAATCCCTGGCCCCTGAAACCCTACTTCACCCCAGCATCAGCCCGGACCACAGTTTGCATATAGACTAGCTGTATTTATTCTTAGATTTCCATAAGGCTCTGACCCCACCAGAAGGGCTTCCCTGGTGGCTCAGCTGGTAAAGAATCTGCCTGCAATGTGGGAGACCTGGGTTCGATCCCTGGATTGGGAAGATCCCCTGGAGAAGGGAAAGCCTACCCACTCCAGTATTCTGGCCTGGAGAATTTGTAATTTCTATCAGGGGCCCTAAAACACATACTTTTGACCCAGCAATTTCCTCTTTGGAGTTTTTCCTAAGGAAAAACATACGCAAAGCTTTTTATTAACTATCATTAACGCTAACCTTTACTGAGTGCCATGTGAGGCAACCTCTTAAGCACTCTATATGTCATCTCATTTAATCTACAGAAGATCAAAAAAAATTTTTTTTACCTACTTATTTTTGGCTGCGCTGGGTCTTGGTTGCAGTACACGAGCCTTCTCTAGCTGTGGCAAGTGGGGGCTACTCTTATTGTGGAGTATGGGCTCTAGAGCTTGGGCTCAGTAGTTGTGCACAGGCTTAGCTGCCCCATGGCATGTGAAATCTTCCTGAAGCAGGAGTTGAGAACTGGTGTCCCCTGCATTGCAAGGTGGATTCTTAACTAGGGGACCACCAGGGAAGTCCCAGAAGAGCAAACATTTGAAACATCTTAAGTTTCTAAAATACAGGATTTGCTGCCATTGTGTATATGGTCCAGTCCACCCACACAATGGAATACCACTGATATTATCATATTAATATGGCAATGTTATCATATTACAATTTTATTTTATGATATATTAGTAATAGCTAGCATGTACTGAACTTTTGCTACTTACCAGGCACTATGCTAAGTACTCTTTACAAGAACACTTGAATTCTATGTTCGTACATTAGTAAGGTAGGTACTGTTCTACAGACTAGAAAATTTAGGCTTTGTAAGAGGGTGAGGCAGAATTTGAACCCAGGAACAGCTAGCACTTTTAAATCTCTATGCTATAATGATTTATTTTCATAAAAAGATAGCCATGTAAATAACAGACTGATAAACTAGAAAATCCCCAAACACATCCAAGTAGGCAGGAAACCTTGATATATGACTGCAGTGGCAACACAAATCTGAATTGGGGAAAAGATCACTACGGTAAACTACAAACAACTTGCATGTTCATTGATAGGATAAATTGCAATTTTATATGTGTGTGTTTCGAGTATTACACATTGATTAAGATACATGGCAAACAGAAGATGAAAAAAGTAGAAGTAATAACAGATTTTCTTTTCTTGGGCTCCAAAATCACTCTGGGTGGTGACTGCAGCCATGAAATTAAAATATGCTTGCTCCTTGCAAGAAAAGTGATGACAAACCGAGACAGCATATTTAAAAAGCAAAATATCACTTTGCCGACAAAGGTCTGTATAGTCAAAGCTATGCTTTTTCCAGTAGTCATGTATGGGTGTGACAGTTGGACCATAAAGAAGGCTGAGCACTGAAGAACTGATGCTTTCAAATTGTGATGCTGGAGAAGACTCTTGAGAGTCCTTTGGACTGCAAGGAGATCAAATCTGTCAATCCTAAAGGAAATCACTCCTGAATATTCATTGGAAGGACTGATGCTGAACCTCCAATACCTTAGCCACCTGGTTCGAAGAACTGTCTCACTGGAAAAAAACCCTGATGCTGAGAAAGATAGAGGGCAGGAGGAGAAGGGAGGTGACTGAGGGTGAGATGGTGGGATGACATCACTGACTCAGTGGACATGAGTTTGAGCGAACTTCGGGAGACAGTGAAGAACAGGAAAGCCTGGTGTGCTGCAGTCCATGGCGTCACAGAGTATCGGACACATCCCACACACACCTGAAACTATGCTTGAAAACTGCCAAGCCATTTATGAGCTCTGATTCCAACAGTCCTCTTCTCTTTATTTCTCTGAAACTTTTTGACTGTTTCGGCAAGTTTCTCACGCTGCCCAGCACTCAGACTGTGTACAGTGTTCTTGCTGTCTTGCAGAAAGTCCATCCACACCTGGTGCTCCATTTTCCACCTCTACAGAAATGCTTCATGAATCTAGTCCCAATCCCTCTTCCAAACTCATCCTACATTTCCAAATGACTAAGTATTTTGAGTTAGGCATTCTGTCAGCATCTTAAAACCCTCTGTCCCTATGCAGTTCCCCACATCAATTCCTTTCTCTGCCCTTACAGTTCTCCTTATTGTTTAGTCAGTAAGTTGTGTCTGATTCTTTGTGACCCCATGGATTATAGTCTGCCAGACTCCTCTGTCCATGGGATTCTGCAGGCAAGAATACTGGAGTGGGCTGCCATTTCTTCCTCCAGGGGATCTTCCCAACCCAGGGATTGAACCTGTCTTCTGTGTTGGCAGGCAGATTCTTTACTGCTGAGCCACAAGGAAGCCCTTACACTTACAGCAGATGTTTTATTATTTTCCCAGGTGCCTCAAATTCAAACTCTCTCCTGGCTCTCTTACCTCCCAAATCTAGTTCGTTACCAGGTCCTTCGGACTCTTCTTTTGCAATGTTATTTGTATCTTTCCCTACCACTGACACCATCACAATTCAGGCTCATGACAGCTTGATTCAGGACTATGATCACTACCAGCATTCCTGACTGGCTCCCTACACAGAGTCCCTTCCCCTCTCTAATTATGAATGTGACCTCTAGAATAAAAGCACCAAAATTAGCTTTATTCCTGTCAATCCCCAATCAGCCCCATACAATCCATCCTGCTGACCGTGTCTTGTCCTGACCCTCTATGCCCTGACCAGTGTGCTTTTTCCCATCCTTGTCTCCCACAATTCCTCGACCCTTCACTCTTATAAAAAGCATTTACTTCTCAAATCTGCCTATCACTTCGCTACTTCTTTCGTATGTTTTTTTTTTTCCCACATCACATCCTACCTCCCCCACGAAGGCCCCGTATCACTCGTACGGAGGTCTAGGGAGGGGAGCTAAACGAGAAAATCTGAGGCGCTTTTTGGAAAAGAGAGGTACTGGAGTGGGCGGAACCCTACATTTAGTGTCAATTACACCCACGTTTATTAAGCAATTGTTATGAGAAGAAGGTACCGGAGGGGCGAAGGAAGCCTCCAAACTTCCAACCGCAGAGCCGGGATCTGACATATAGTGGGGGCACGCCGAAAGGCCACTGCTAACAGTGCCCACACGAAACACGCACACACTGGGATGCGGGTACAACTTTCCCAGTCCGCACTTGTCCGAGCAGGGACGTCGCTGCACGCACAACAAACACACACACATTCTGCAGGCTGGCTCCGCCCGCTTCACCTCTTCTACCCCTACTGCACCTTTCCCAAGTTCTCAGTATCCCGTTCTCTCTGCCGCTGCACTCTCTCGGCGGCTCAATAGCACACACCCGCAGCTCTCACCTCCGGCACAGATTGCTCAGGACCCAGGAAGACGGCGCCTCTTCGGGTCGGGAGACCAGTGCGCCTGCGCAGAGAGTTCTGACGCCCGCGCTCCCAACCATAGCTTGGCCTTGGGAGACTCCATTTCCCAGAAGTCTCAGCGGTGGGAGCGCTTTAATATGACGTATAAAGATCTGCGCGAGCGTACACTTCTGAAACGAGTTGGCGGCGCTGGACCCAATCCTACGTGCTAGTGCGGCAGCTTGATCATGAAAAAGCAACCGGTCTTGGATGCTTGTGAGGCTTGTGTTCCCCCTGGAAGTGCTGCTTATGTGTGATGTCACGTCCCTCTGGTCCTCGGATGGGAGGGCCGTCCTAAGGAAATATGTCTCTCTCAGCCTTGGGACTCGTCCCTACTGAGAAGGATTTCTAGTCTTCTGACCCTCCGAAGGGCCTTGTTTCTGCTTCAGGTTGTTTGTTAACTGTCGGTTATAAAGTTTGGGCAGGAGAGACGCAGAGTTTGGGTCTGAGGATGGGGCTGCGCAGTGCACATTTTTCTGCTTAAGAGAGAAGAACCCAGGATATACGTGTATTTAATTGGGCAGCAGTGCGGACTCCCTACATTTTGAGCATACAGGAGCCAGCCTTCCATGGTACTACTGGAAGGACCCTCGTTGGAGACATCGTAGGGATTCTTAACCGTAGCTGCATGCCAGAATCACCTGAAGAGCTTTAACATATTGATGCCTGGGCCTCCCTCTGAAGAGTGAGAGTTTGAAAAGATCTGCAAGTGATCCTCAGTTCAGTTCAGTTGCCCAGTCAAGTCCGACTCTTTGCGACCCCATAGACTGCAGCACACCAGGCTTCCCTGTCCATCATCAGCTCCCAGAGTTTACTCAGACTCATGTCCATCCAGTCGGTGATGCCATCCAACCATCTCATCCTCTCTCGTCCCCTTCTCCTCCTGCTTTCAATCTTTCCCAGCATCAGGGTCTTTTCCAATAAGTCAGTTCTTTGCATGAGATGGCCAAAGTATTGGAGTTTCAGTTTCAGCATCAGTTCAGTTCAGTTCAGTCGCTCAGTCGTGTCTGACTCTTTGCGACCCCATGAAGTCCTTCCTGAATGAATATTCAGGACTGATTTCCTTTAAGATTGCCTGGTTGGATTTCCTTGCTGTCCAAGGTACTCTCAAGAGTCTTTTCCAACACAGCAATTCAAAAGGATCAATTCTTCAGCGCTCAGTTTTCTTTATAGTCCAACTGTCACATCCATACATGATTACTGGAAAAACCATAGCTTTAACTAGACAGACCTTTGTTGGTAAAGTAATGTCTCTGCTTTTTAATATGCTGCCTAGGTTGGTCATAACTTTTCTTCCAAGGAGTAAGCGTCTTTTAATTTCATGGCTGCAGTCACCATCTGCAGTGATTTTGGAGCCCCCCAAAATAGAGTCTTCCACTGTTTCCATTGTTTCCCCATCTATTTGCCATGAAGTGATGGGACCAGATGCCATGATCTTAGTTTTCTGAATGTTAATTTTAAGCCAACTTTTTTGCTCTCCTCTTTCACTTTCATCAAGAGGCTCTTTAGTTCTTCGCTTTCTGCCATAAGGGTGGTATCATCTGGATATCTGAGGTATCATCTGGATATCTGGATATCTGCAATCTTGATTCCAGCTTGTGCTTCATCCAGCTCAGCGTTTCTCATGACGTACTCTGCATGTAAGTTAAATAAGCAGGGTGACAATATACAGCCTTGATGTACTCCTTTTCCTATTTGGAATCAGTCTGTTCCATGTCCAGTTCTAACTGTTGCTTCTTGACCTGCATACAGATTTCTCTGAATGCAAGTGATCCTAATGTGCAGCTAAAGCTAAGACTCACTGATCTATAGCTCCAGGGAAGACTTGAAATTATACCAGAAAAATGTGATAAAGTCTACAGTCAGGAACAAGTCTACACTTAAACTAAAAAAACCCTAAATTGCCTACAATAGTCAAGGCATTGTTACAAATAAAACACAGTTACTGCCCCCAAGGAACTCATGGTCCAATGGACAAATCAGAATGTGAAATTATTACAACACAGCAGTGTGTGCTACAATTATGTCATGTCCAAGATACTATGGGAGTAGAATGGAAGAAGCAATAAATTATGGCTGGGAAAGTTGGAAAAAGGCTTCCTCTAACTGGTACACTTGATGATTAATTACCTTCTTAACATTAGTTCAGTTCAGTTCAGTTGCTCATTCATGTCTGATTCTTTGCGATCCCATGAATCGCAGCAAGCCAGGCCTCCCTGTCCATCACCAACTCCCAGAGTCCACCCAAACCCATGTCCATTAAGTCGGTGATGCCATCCAACCTCATCCAATCTCATCCTCTCTCGTTCCCTTCTCCTCCTGCCCTCAATCCTTCCCAGCATCAGGGTCTTTTCAAATGAGTCAGCTCTTTGCATCAGGTGGCCAAAGTATTGGAGTTTCAGCTTCAACATCAGTCCTTCCAATGAACACCCAGGACTGATCTCCTTTAGGATGGACTGGTTGGATCTTCTTGCAGTCCAAGGGACTCTCAAGAGTCTTCTCCAACACCACAGTTCAAAAGCTCAATTCTTCGGTGCTCAGCTTTCTTTACAGTCCAACTCTCACATCCATACATGACCACTGGAAAAACCATAGCTTTGACTAGATGGACCTTTGTTGACAAAGTAATATCTCTGCTTTCGAATATGCTATCTAGGAACTTTCCTTCCAAGGAGTAAGCGTCTTTTAATTTCATGGCTGCAATCACCATCTCCAGTGATTTTGGAGCCCAGAAAAATAAAGTCAGCCACTGTTTCCACTGTTTCCCCATCTATTTGCCATGAAGTGATGCGACTGGATGCCACAATCTTAGTTTTCTGAATGTTGAGCTTTAAGCCAACTTTTTCACTCTCCACTTTCACTTTCATCAAGAGGCTCTTTAGTTCTTCTTCACTTTCTGCCATAAGGGTGGTGTCATCTGCATATCTGAGGTTATTGATATTTCTCCTGGCAATCTTGATTCCAGCTTGTGCTTCATCCAGCTCAGCGTTTCTCATGATGTACTCTGCATGTAAGTTAAATAAGCAGGGTGACAATATACAGCCTTGACGTGGATGTACTCCTTTTCCTATTTGGAACCAGTCTGCTGTTCCATGTCCAGTTCTAACTGTTGCTTCCTGACTTGCATATAGGTTTCTCAAGAGGCAGGTCAGGTGGTCTGGTATTCCCATCTCTTTCAGAATTTTCCACAGTTTATTGTCATCCACACAGTCAAAGGCTTTGGCATAGTCAATAAAGCAGAAATAGATGTTTTTCCAGAACTCTTGCTTTTTTGATGATACAATGGATGTTGGCGATTTGATCTCTGGTTCCTCTGCCTTTTCTAAAACCAGCTTGAACATCTGCAAGTTCACGGTTCATGTATTGCTGAAGCCTGGCTTGGAGAATTTTGAGCATTACTTTACTAGTGTGTGAGATGAGTGCAATTGTGCAGTAGTTTGAGCATTCTTTGGCATTGCCTTTCTTTGAGATTGGAATTAAAACTGACCTTTTCCAGTCCTGTGGCCACTGCTGAGTTTTCCAAAGTAATTACCTTTTTACTTTTCTTTAAGAAAAAAGCAACTTAGGCAGAGAGTATAGGACCAGCAAAGATACAGGCTAGAGGATAAAAGTGCAAAGAATCAGTAACATCTGAAGCAGTTCAATTTCTGGTTATGTCAGCCACCAATGAGATGACACTCTTCATGTGTTCATACCCTCACCTTTTTTGGTTCCAGAGCACAGAAGAGAACAGAGACTCCTGTGCCAGCCATGGTTCCCAGGCAGCCCTGCCCCTCTTTCCTCACTCTGGCTCCAGAGAAGGAGGGCTTACTTGCTGGGCACTTGCTGAACCATCTTGGCCATCTGTGTCACCAGAAGTGCTGGCAGAAGGGTGAAACATTAAAAGAGCAAGAAAGGAGAAAAGGCCTTTTGCCCTGATAAATTATTTGTCTCAACTGTAAGGTATAGTTAGAGAAGAGGCAATGAAGAAAGGAAGACGACCTCAACGGAGACAGGTTCAGGCAAGGAGGGGCGACAGTCGTCTAACAACCAGGCTGAGCGCGTGCAGGATCAGGGAAGCTTCATATTTAAGGGGAGGTTTTGCAGAAGCGATACGGGAAGATTTAGGCGGATGAACAGGGGTGGAGGGTCCCCGGATGACGCAATCTGCCCAGAGTATCGGGGTGGGACTTAAAGTTCAGTTTTGTCTTCCTGGAAGTCAGGTGGTTCAGCAAGGGCCCTTGAGGTCTTTATCTTCTTTTCTAAGCCGAAAAACTCCTTCACCAACCTCTCAGTCCTCAAAAGTCTCCTCTCTGGTCGAAAAGTGCCTCGGGAGAACTATCGTTTTAATATCCAGATCATTTTTCTATTTCTTTTAGGTCCGAAATGATCCCGCTTCTAGAGGAGGAATGTGTCCAAAGTTCTCTTTGAGTTCACCCTTCGCTGAACGTAAACTTGGGGGGAGGCGGGCGGGGAGCAGTGGGAGAAAGACGGAGAGGTAGGGAACAGCCTGTCAGGATCTCCTGGACATTTTATAAGAAATTCACATTTCTGGAGAGCCTCCTAGAAATTCTTATTTGGCAGGCTCGGGGTTTAGGCCAAGATTTTTTTGTTGTTGTTTGTTTAACTCCAGTGGCTTCTGTTGAACTGCCCCAAACCCGGCTCTTGGGCCCAGTTACTAAAGGCACTTCCAATACGGGGATTGCTTCCGGTTCCCAGCCCGTGGCGGAGGGGTGGGGCTGGGGGGGCGGTGCAGAGTGAAACCTCTGTCCAGGTAGCTGGTGCGCACTTGCCCAGCCTTCAATTGCCAGAGCAGAGGACCGAAGGTTCCCAAGCTGCCAGTGCGCAGGCGCGGCTCGTTCGACCTCCCCCCCCCTACAGACCCGCCCCCGACGCTTGTTCTGGGGACCCTGGCGTGGTGGCCTTCCTCTCGCGCAGGCTCAGGACGGGTCTCGGGAGGCGGGGCTGGAACCCGGGTGTTGCTTGGATCTTTGTGGGTTCAGCTACACCTGGTGCGCAGGCCAGCCATGGGGGTTGCGCCCTGAGCCAGTGACAGAGTGCGAAGTGTCCCTCCGTCTGCCCGCCTGCGAGGGGCTGAGGAGGCCTGGAACTGGGCGCAGAGTTGCAGGGCCGATCGGTTCCCTGTGAGCTCTCCAGAAGCAATTCTGGAGGAGCGCGGGGCACCGAGATCTCAGGTGTGGCTGTGGCCATTTCCTAGTGGTCTCCGTGGGAGCTGGGTCCCAGAGTTCGGTCTCCAGAAGGAGGGCGGCGGCCGGGCTTCTGAGGCGTCTGGGAGTGCGAGAGGAGAAAGAGCATCGCCTCCCGCAGTCACAGCCGCAGCCGCACTGCGCTCAGCTGGGACGCCAGTCTGGGTTTGACAGCCCTGCTGTGGGTCCTGCGGGTCGGCTGGGCGTGGCTGCACGAAGTGGGGATGCCCGGTGTCATCCGGTTCGCTCCCCGCTCCCTGATCCCCGGGAGGATCGCAGGGCCGCCGCCAATGACAAAGATTTGGACTTAGTGAAAGGACTAGCCCCAGCTATGGACTCCAGAGTTTCAGGTTTGGATATCGAGGGTGCCGCGGGCCGGAACCCTCCTGGGGAGTCAGTCTGGGTCTAGGAGGAGAAGGAAGACCATAGGATGAGGGCAGGGAGTCCCACTGGCGGGGCAGAGTCTGTCCTTGGGATTTCCCAGGCAAGAACATTGTAGTGCGTTGCCATTTCCTTCTCCGGACCCAGGGTTTGAACCCGAGTCTCCTGCATTGGCAGGCGGATTCTTTAGCACTGAACCACCTGGGAAGCCCTGACCTTATAATAAAGGGGCTCTTAAAATACGCTTTAGAGACCTAATGATGCTTTAGAACACTCAAGAAAGCGTCTCAGGAAGACCTGGCCTCTGCACTACTTCCCAAGGAGAAGGGGAGAGGTGTGACTTCCGCAAAGTCCCATATCTTTATGTGGTCTTGTCCTAGGCCTTATTTTGTCTTGTTAACCTGTCTTATACCCTCAGGTGACATTTAAAGTTCCTTGAAGTACTTCTCCATGTTTATATTTTCAAAAGGCCTAATATAGGACCTGCATATTGGAGGTCCAGTGACTACAAAGGAGTGGCCAGACTGTGGTCACCCCCCAGCTACCTACAGCTTGCTGTGGCCTATGGACACGGGGGGGCCTCATGCAGCAGTGTGCACAGGCAGCCTGTAGCTTGTCCCTCAGCTCCCTTAGGTCCAGCCTTATCCCGGGAAACCATGCGGGTGACACACTGACTTGGGGAGTCTGGGAGCTGTAAATCTCATGAGGGTTAGCCTTCCTTATGGCTCCTTTTACCTTCCTAGTTCTCCCTTCTCAGGACCCTGCTCTTCCTCCAGAGAGAGGCCTAGGAGAAAAGGGAACAGCCAGTTTATTCCTGAAAGCCAGACCTCAGGTAAGTTGGGGTTCTCTTTAAGTTTTTCTCAAATGCCTGTTTTGCCTCCTTTTCTCTGTTTTGCCCCTTTTCCCTTGTTTGCCAAAGGGAACTGGACCCAATTCCTGCTCTGCAGGAGGCAGAGCCCATCAAGGCTTTTGCTGGTCTCCTTTCCCCAGGGCCCTCTGCTCAGTGAGACTGGGCCCCTGTGCACGTGTTATCTTCCTGGATTAGTGTGGTGACACACTGAGGACCCTGGCCTTGGGATTGGCGGGGGGAGGATCTTTTATGTGTCCTGGTTCTGCTGTCTGGTTATAGCTCCCAGTCCAGTGTTCTCCTTGGCTCTTGGCTCTGCCCTCCAGAAGTTCCTTCCTTTTGCAGTATCTCCCTTGGTTGCATATGAAGATGATATTAAACTTTTTTTGAGGGCTAAGCAGCTTTTTTATCCTGAGTAGTTTGATGGCCCAAGGATTGTTTCAAGTCTTGCACCTTCAGTGTGACTCTCAAAAACCTGACCAGCTTTTTGTGCATTTGCTTCCATTAGCTCCGTATATCAATAGCTTTTCCCACAGTTGTTATTGAAATATGCCCCTCTCTTTAGACTAAATTGTGGAGCTTTGGGGGTTTGCTTGGCAAAACCTTACTTTTAGTCACTCTGAGCAATTTGGTCCCACTGAGAGGATTTACTGGGAGCCATAACTGAACTGAAACAAAAGGTCTGACAATCACACTCATGACTTAGTCCTTGCCATTAGGCTGGGTTTTAATCATCTTTTGTCATGCAAAAGCTATATCTATTTTGTCTTTGACCAGTTGGAAATGAGAATTCATTAAATCTCCAACCTTGCAAGTCCTGGAATTTCTGGGACACTTTCTTCTTCTTTTAAAATATTAAAAAAAAATTTTTTTTTTTTGCTATGCCATGTGGCATGTGGGATCTTAGTTCCCCAACCAGGGATTGAACCCACTTCCCCTGAATTGGAAGCCCAGAGTCTTAACCACTGGACAGCCAGGGAAGTCCCTCTGGACACTTTCTCTTTGCCTTACATTTTTATTTTGCAAATCAGCAAACTCTTAGACTAATTTTTGTGTGTGTGTGTCATACTTTTGTCAAATGTAGCCAGTGACAACCAGCTCCTACCACTGATGTTATATTTCCCTCCTTGTCTCATCACATCACCAGCTCATGCTTGCATTGTTCCTCTTTCAAGTTATTGCATCAAGTTTTACCACACAGTTCACCACTAAATTACATGGGTTGCCGTCTTGCCAGTTGCTGCCTGGCCCTGAAGCCACTATCACGTATTTTAGGCTTTTGTATTATGGCAGAACTCCACCTGGAGACCAGCTTTTTTAATGAGTCAGTTGAGGCTAGTTATACTGTGATAACACAGCAAATCCTGAGGCGCTTACACCAACAACAGTTTATTTCTTGTCCACATTACATGCAAGCTATGGTTTTGCCCCACATCTTCACTCTGGGATCATTTGCCATTCTTAGAGCAGCAATTGTAGAAGCTGACTGTGAAAGCTTTTGCTCATAAGTAGCTCATGTCACTTGCTTCACATTCCAAATGTGAAAGTGAATGACTTGACTACACCTGAGTCAGTGGGGTAGGAAAATCAATTCTATAGGGAGGGCCAATGAATATTTTGCACAAATAGTACAATCTATCATTTGGCTCACTAAGGTAGTGAGTTTTCCACATTTGATTATTTTGGACTGCCTTTAATATAAAATTGTTAGTTTGGCTTATTCTGTGCAATCAGTATCTAAATGGGATTTGACTTTTAAACATTTTGAGGGGAAAGTAAAAGGAGTTTATACTACCTTCACTTACTTGCTTTTTAGTTCATAGTTTATGGCTTATTGTACAATGTAAGTCAATTGAAAGTATTGTCGTTATAGAGGCTGACAGGATAGTTCTGGCTGGGACCCACAGAATGGTTGTACCTTGTGAAGAACTGAGATCTGGGGTTCTCACTCTTAACTTTGCACATTTAGGAACTGAAAAATGATTAGGCTTTTTGGGGAGATGATTTATATTAATCAGACTCACAAAAGACTTACTCATTCACTGTCAGTCCATTTGACATACTTTCACTGAACTGTGTGCTGGCAGCTCTTATGGGATAAGTTATTCTAAGCCCCAAATGATTTTATTTGGCCTTAGTAAGAATTGTAATCGAAATCCTAGGCCACAACTTTCAAAAATACTTAGTTAGAAGACTATTGACACTATGATACACTCAGAATGCAGAGTTTGTTATTTTTATTTTATTTTGTTTTTTATTATTTTATTTTGTTTTTCAGTTTGTTATTTTTATTTTAATCAGTTTGTTATTTTTAATTGATTCTATTTAAATGTCACTAAATTGTGAGACATTCTGAAAATTGAGGAAATGGATTGTATTTATTTCTCCCACATAAGTGGAGTGTCTCTAAAGGTTTGATTCTCCTGAGGCCCTGATTATATTCCTAAGCAGTTTGATGTTGAGATCTGTGGGCATTGCGTGGGATACTGAGTAGTAAGGATGACACAGTCCCTGGAGCAGCTTAAAATGTTTTTCAGATGGTAAAACCTGGCATTGCGATAGCCAGGAACTTTTGGAATCCCTTCTTGTACACCCTAAGGTTCTATTCAGACACCCGTCTCCCCTTCTCCCAGGGCCATGAGTGTGCTCTCCGAGGGTGCAAGGTTGTCTTCTGTGTTTCAGGACCTGATGACATTTGAGGATGTGGCTGTGGAATTCACCTGGTGGGAGTGGGGGCAGTTGGACCCTACTCAGAAGGACCTGTACTGGGAGGTGATGCTGGAGAATTTCAAGAACCTGGCCTCCCTGGGTGAGCTCAGCTCCTCCAAAGCCCAGAGCCTGCCCATCAGGCCATCTTTAGTTCCTTGGTGTTTAAAAGCTAGGGGTGTCTGGGCCTGTTGGCTGACTTTTGCCCTGAAATTCCAGAATTAGACATTTATTTTCTCTTGGGGGCCAGGAGATTCAGTATTTTTTCTCCTTGTAGGAAAGTCCCGGTGTATGTGAGATCAGAGTAAGACGCTTTATGACTTCACCATGCTTAGTTGCAGGCTGTCCACAAGCCTTGGCCTCTTACATACCCATACCATGATCCTTTTCCTTCTCTACCACCAGGGTTTCCAGTGTCCAAACCATATATGATCTGCCAGTTGGAGGAAGGGGAAGAGCCCTGTATTTTAGAGAGAGAAATCTCAACAGGTGTCCACTCAGGTGAGAGTCAGGCTAAAACAACAGTATACATCATAAGGGCCAACTGTGACTGGAAAGTTTTTTAAACCCTTGGTCAGGGGCCTCTTCTTTGAGAAGGTGCGGTCACTTGCTAGGAGCCCTTTTCTTTGAAAAGGTGAAGTTGCTTGCCAAGAGCCCTCCACTCCAGTATTTTGAATACTTGTAGGCTTCCATAATGTTTTCTGGTATGAAAAGATGTTCATTTTCTTCTCTAGTGTTTATCTTTCCTTTGTTTCTTGTGAGTAATGTAGATAAGAAATAAACATCTGCCCATCTCTGCCTACCCTTCAGGGTCCTTGGGACTATGTGTCATCACTAGATGTCACATGGTCAGTGTTAGATGGAGTCTAAGGACCAACAGTTGTTAAGTCCTATTCCAGCAGGGATAATAAAGAGTTATCAGCAGATCAAACAGAACAGTTAAGTAGCCCAGAAATTAAAGGGCTACCAGCAAGGACATCCTGACGGATGACATCAGGAAGATCAAGGTGAGGACACTTCAGGCTTGATTAAGTTGGACTACAACAGAGGTGGTTCTAAGAACAAAGACCACTTCTTACCAGCTCTTGATGGCATCTCTTTGAATTCCTAGGTGACTTGAGACGTCGGGGTGGTAGGCTCCACCCCTTGGGACAGAATTCCAGACACAAAGCTCTCCTGCCTGGCATGCGCCGCTCAGGCATACTGCAGGAGATGACAGTCTGTGTCTGTGTCCATCTTTGAAACAGAATCAGCCTCAGGCCAGAGCTGAAGCTCCCCAAAGCAGGGCTCAAATCCTGAGAGCGCAGGCTGGGCCTCCGCACTCCAGAAGAGGACAGACAGGGGAGATGCTGATCTCTGTATTGGCACTCTCTTGATCATATTTCCCTCCAGAATGAGGGCAAGGGTCTGGCCTCTGGATCTAGTCTCACCATCAGTATCTGTCTGTTTACAGTGTTCTACAAATATGGTGTGTTTCAGAATCTCTAGGGGAGCTTGTGAGACACTCAGATCCTCAGGATCCCCACAAGACCTACTGGCTCAAAATCTGGCCTGTGGGAGCCCTGCTTAGGCATTGCCAGTCATTTCTCTCTTCAGAAGGGTCACTATTATTGTATTAGCTTTCTACTGTTGCTGAAACAAATTGTCATAAACTTAGTGGCTTTAATCAACACAAGTTTATTATCTCATAGTTCAAAACTCAGAATCAAGTATGGGTCTCACAGTGTTAAAATCAAGGTATCAGCATGGCTGAGTTCCTTTCTGGAGTGTCTAGGGGACAGTCTGTTTCCTGTTCATCTGTGTTGTTGGCAGAACCAATTCCTTACAATGGTCAGACTGAGTTTCTCGTTTTCTTGCTGGCTATAAGCTGAGGAGCATTCCCAGCTTCTAAAGATTGCTACATTTCTTGGCCCGTGGGTCCCTTCCTCCACCTTCAGAGCCAGAAGTGATGGGTCGAATCTTTCTCACACCACATCTGACTCAGCCAGGAACTGTCTCTGATTTTGAGAACTCATGTGATTAGACTGGGCCCACCTGAATGACTCATGATAATCTCCCAGCCTCAGGGTCTGTGCCCTTAATCACATCTTCAAAGTCTCTTCTGCCATGTAAAGTAACATGTTTATATGTTCCTGGGATTTGAATACATAAATATGTTCAGATGGACTTGGACATCTTTGGGGGATAATTATTCTGCCATCACAGTTACATGCAGTAATAGATGTTAAAGGTATACAGTATGTATATTATACTATGTATATAGTACATGATAATGTGTGGTGTGGACTGAGGTGTTGAGGGAAGATTTTGTGGAGGGCATCTTCCTACCCTCTTCTCATCTTTACAGTCTTTGGATTTACCTTGTGTTACTGTTGTTCAGTAGCTAAGTTGTGTCCAACTGCAACTCCATGGACTATAGCCCTCAAGGCCCCTCTCTGTCCATGGACTTTCCCAGGCAAGAATACTGGAGTGAGTTGCCATTTCCTTCCCAGAGGACCTTCCTTATCCAGGGATTGAACCTGCATCTCCTTCACTGCAGGCTGATTCTTTACCACTGAGCCACCAGGGAAGCCCTTACCTTGTGTACTGGAGTCCCAACACTGTTCTCTCAGGCTTTTCTAATCTCCAGTTACCTGCTTATCTTATTCTTGGCACTTACAAAATGTTCTTTAGACACACACCATTCTTGGAAGAGACTGTACACCTCTTTTAGGTATTATTTTAAAGGTTAATTATCTTATGTCTATCATAGGACTTTACTTCCTCTTGGCGTATAGAACAGGTAATACCAGCCTGTCTTTTTTTTTTTTTTTTTTCCAGACTGGGAGAGAAGGCCTCAAGCCAAGAAACCTATGCTAAGTCAGGGACTTTCCAAAGAAGAATTATTTCAGAGAGCATCAGTGGAGAAACACATTAGAGATGAATTCAGGTCCTCCAAACTGAAAGCAACCTGTGGTTGGGATGACCAGGTAGAGATATATCCAAAAAAACAGGAGAGACATCTGAAAGAAACGTCACTCACTCAGAAATCTCCTCCCACCCCTAAGAGAGGTCATGAATCGAGTGAATCTGGGACCAGTTCAGGTTTAAGATCAGTCCCTATTAACCAACACCATGTTCCCACAGGAGAAGGATACTATAATTGTGATACAGAATTCAGACAGATTTCAGGGAGAAGTGACTCTCGGAGAACCCAACCAGGGAAGAAATCTTGCAAATGCAATGAATGTGGGAAGTTGTTCCATTTCCAGTCAGAACTTCAGCGCCATCAGAGACGTCACACTGGAGAAAAGCCCTATGAGTGCGGTGAATGTGGAAGAGCCTTTGGTCATATTTCATCCCTTATTAAACATCAGAGAACTCATACTGGAGAGAAGCCCTATGAATGCAGTGAATGCAGGAGAGCCTTCAGCCAGAGTTCCTCTCTTGTTCTACATTATAGATTTCATACAGGAGAGAAACCCTACAAATGTAATGAATGTGGAAGGGCCTTTGGTCATACTTCGTCCCTTATTAAACATCAGAGAACTCACACTGGAGAAAAGCCCTATGAATGCAGAGAATGTGGGAGAACCTTCAGCCAGAGTTCCTCTCTCATTGTACACTACAGATTTCATACAGGAGAGAAACCTTACAAATGTAATAGGTGTGGGAGAGCCTTCAGCCAGAGTTCATCTCTCACTCAGCATTATAGACACCATACTGGAGAGAAACCCTACAAATGTAATGAGTGTGGAAGAGCCTTTGCTCACACTGCCTCCCTTATTAAACATCAGAAAAGTCATGCTGGGAAAAAAACCCTACGAATTCAGCCAATGCAGGAAGGCTTTCAGCTGGAAAACACACACCACTAAACCTCAGAGGATATACTGAATTATATATTAGAAAGCAATCCTAGGAGTGCAACGAATGTGGGAAGATTTTTGGTCAGAGGACACATTTTGCTCAACATCAGACAGGACACACCAAACCGAAGCTCTATTAAGAGGGGGTGGGCTTTCATCATACCTCCTCCCTTATCAAACACAAGAGAATTCAAACCAGTAAGAAACTATGTGAATATAATGGATTTGGAAAGGCTTTAGTTAGTGGGCCACACATTCAACATCAGAGAGTTTATTATTTAAAAAAAATTTTTTGATATGAACCATTTTTAAAGTCTTTATTGAATTTGTTACAATATTGTTTCTGTTTTATGTTTTGGTTTTCTGGCCATGAGGCATGTGGGATCTTAAATCCCTGACCAGGAATTGAACCCACACCCCCTGCTTTGGAAGGTGAAGTCTTAACCACTGGACCACCAGGGAAGTCTCCATACATGGGAGAATTTATACTGGGGGAAAGCCTCATCAGTGTAATCAGTATAGCACAGGCTTCAGTCACATAGTGTTTCAAAAGCACACAAAAATCCCTGAAACAACTCCAGATAACTCATACATATTTTACATTAGTAACAGGTTAAGTTTTCTTTCAAAGGGCAAAGTGAAGTGAAAGTCGCTCAGTCGTGTCTGACTCTTTGTGACCCCACGGACTCTACAGTCCATGGAATTCTCCAGGCCAGAATACTGGAGTGGGTAAGCCTTTCCCTTCTTCAGGGGATGTTCCCAAACCAGGGATTGAACCCAGGTCTCCTGCACTGCAGGCAGATTCTTCACCAACTGAGCCACAAAGGAAGCCCCATATATATATCCTTTCCCCCCGCAAGTGTCCTTCTCTAACCCTCACTCAGGTCACTTTATATGCCTGGATGCCTGCAACTTTGTAGCTGGTTTTTGCCTAACATAGTCCCTTTCTCTTATGTATCTCTGGCCATGTTAATCATTCTCATCAGTGGGCACCTATCCTGCCACCCTGTCCTGCCCCCCAAAGCCTCTGTTTTGCCTATAGGATAAAGGCTCACCTCTCAGTTTGACATTCAATGCCCTCCTCAGTCTGCCCTAACCTCTTGCTGTTCCTGATAAGAACCTCCATTTCAGACAAACTAGCTTGCTTGCCATACCTCAAACATGCGTCCACACTTTCCAGCCTGGGCTGTTCTGCCTAAGCTGTTCCACCAGCCAGGCATACCCTCTCCACTATCTAAAGCCTGGTGATCAGTCAGAACCCTATTCAAATGTCCCCTCATCTGGGAAGAAATCTCTTGAATACTGATGGGAAATCAGATCTTACTCAATTGCAATTGTAAAAGCATCTGTTTTTCCATAAGTATTATTTTTAATTACTGATTTCTGATTGTGCTGGATCTTCATTGCTGCACACAGGCTTTCTCTAGTTCTAGAGAGGGGGCTACGCTCTAGTTGTGGTGCACGGGCTTCACACTGTGGTGGCTTCTTATTGTGGAGCACGGGGTCTAGGGGTATGGGCTTCAGGAGCTGTAGCATGAAGGCTCAGTAGTTGTGCTATGAGGGCTCTAGGGCGTGTAGGCTTTAGTAGTTGAAGCACAGGGGCTCATTAGTTGTGGCTCTCAAACCTTAGAGCATGCATGCTTCAGTAGTTACAGCGCTTGGGCTCAATAGTTGTTGAATCTAGAGCATGGGCTTAGTAGTTGTGGCGCACGGGCTTAGTTGGCATGTGGAATCTTCTCATTCCAGTCCCCTATAATGAAAAGGACATCTTTTTTAGGTGTTAGTTCTAGAAGGTCTTGTAGGTCTTCATAGAACCATTCAACTTCAGCCTCTTCAGCATTACTGGTTGGGGCATAGACTTGGATTACCATGATATTGAATAGTTTGCCTTGGAAACGAACAGATATCATTCTATCATTTTTGAGAATGCATCCAAGTACTGCATTTTGGACTCTTTTGTTGACTATGACGGCTACTCCATTTCTTCTAAGGGATGGTTGCCCACAGTAGTGAAAATAATGGTCATCTGAGTTAAATTCACCCATTCCAGTCCATTTTAGTTCACTGATTCCTAAAATGTCAACGTTCACTCTTGCCATCTCCTGTTTCAATAATTGAAAAATCAAGAGTTCCAGAAAAACATCTATTTCTGCTTTATTGTCTATGCCAAAGCCTTTGACTGTGTGGATCACAATAAACTGTGGAAAATTCTGAAAGAGATGGGAATACCAGGCCACCTGACCTGCCTCTTGAGAAATCTGTATGCAGGTCAGGAAGCAACAGTTAGAACTGGACATGGAACAGCAGACTGGTTCCAAATAGGAAAAGGAGTATGTCAAGGCTGTATATTGTCACCCTGCTTATTTAACTTATATGCAGAGTACATCATGAGAAACACTGGGCTGGAAGAAGCACAAGCTGGAATCAAGATTGCAGGGAGAAATATCAATAACCTCAGATATGCAGATGACACCACCCTTATGGCAGAAAGTGAAGAACTAAAGAGCCTCTTGATGAAAGTGAAAGAGGAGAGTGAAAAAGTTGGCTTAAAGCTCAACATTCAGAAAACTAAGATCATGGCATCTGGTCCCATCACTTCACGGCAAATAGATGGGGAAACAGTGTCAGACTTTATTTTGGGGGGCTCCAAAATCACTGCAGATGGTGACTGCAGCCATGAAGTTAAAAGACGCTTATTCCTTGGAAGAAAATTTATGACCAACCTAGCAGCATATTAAAAAGCAGAGACATTACTTTGCCAACAAAGGTCTGTCTAGCCAAAGCTGAGTTGGACTATAAAGAAAGCTGAGCACCGAAGAATTGATGCTTTTGAACTGTGGTGTTGCAGAAGACTCTTGAGAGTCCCTTGGATAGCAAGGAGATCCACCAGTCCATCCTAAAGGAAATCAGTCCTGAATATTCATCAGAAGGACTGATGTTGAAGCTGAAACTACAATACTTTGGCTACCTGAGCGAAGAACTGAGTCATTTGAAAAGACCTTGATGCTGGAAAGACTGAAGGCAGAAGGAGAAGGGGATGACAAAGGATGAGATGGTTGGATGGCATCACTGACTCGATGGACATGAGTTTGAGTAAACTCTGGGAGTTGGTGATGGACAGGGAGGTCTGGCATGCTGCAGTCCATGGGGTCATAGAGTTGGACACGGCTGAGCAACTGAACTGGAATCTTCTTGGACCAGGGATCAAACCTGTGTGCCCTGTACTGGCAGGCAGATTCCTATCCACTGTGTTACCAGGGAAGTCCTCCATAATATTTGAAAGTGAAAGATATCTCGACTTGGAGTAGTTCTTATCAGTGTCTTAATCTATTTAAATCATTGGTTGTTTATTATCTTGCCATTTTCTTGTCTCCTGAATCAGATTATCAGATGCTTCAGCTCATTTCTCATACTTCCTCTCAGAAATGAGCACCCAATAGATACATTACTTTGCCAACAAAGGTCCATCTAGTCAAGGCTATGGTTTTTCCAGAGTGTTGGACTGTGAAGAAAGCTGAGTGCCGAAGAAGTGATGCTTTTGAACTGTGGTGTTGGAGAAGACTCTTGAGAGTCCATTGGACTGCAAGGAGATCCAACCAGTCCATTCTAAAGATCCGCCCTGGGATTTCTTTGGAAGGAATGATGCTAAAGCTGAAACTCCAATACTTTGGCCACCTCATGCGAAGAGTTGGCTCATTAGAAAAGACTCTGATGCTGGGAGGGATTGGGGGCAGGAGGAGAAGGGGACGACAGAGGATGAGATGGCTGGATGGCATCACTGACTCGATGGACATGAGTCTGAGTGAACTCCGGGAGTTGGTGATGGACAGGGAGGTCTGGCGTGCTGCGATTCATGGGGTAGCAAAGAGTCTGACACGACTGAGCGACTGAACTGAACTGAATCATCTGTTAACTTGAAAAACAACTTCTATTGCCCACGTTTTCTTGGTACTCTGACTACAAATTTTCATACTAGATAAAAATCTTTCCTTCTAGAAAACTATCAATTAAATATTTTCTTAAAAAATACAATATTGCTTCCTGTAATTATTTTTCAAATTCAAGTATAGGTTAGTATTGTTCTGCATTCTGTGGGTAGCTTGTTCGATTTGTCCATGAAAATTTATTGCAATTTTATTTATAAATTCTCATTCCAACTACCCAGTGTTGGGTTAAACTCCACAGGTTAAGGATATAGTCCCTCTCAAGACTGGGAGAGAGGGACACTAGTAAAGTCACACGTTGATTTGTTTAAGATATTTGTCCCTGTAGATGATAATGGAAAAGCCACTGGCTTTAATTCTCCATAGTGTCATTTGGTGAGACTAGAACTGTTCATATATATTTATCATGGTGATCTGCCAATGGATGGCATACCCAGAAGTTGGTAAGATTTAGAGCAGTGGCAATTATTTAGGATAATCTAAGAATGGGGAAGATACCCTGGAGGAGGAAATGGCACCCCACTCTAGTATTCTTGCCTGGAGAACCCTATGGACAGAGGAGCCATCAATGGAGTTGCAAAGAGTCAGAATGACTGAGCGTGTGAGCACGATATAAGCATGAAAAATGGTATTTGAATGAGTATGCTCTGACCTAACAAAGAGGAAAGAAAAGAGAAAACAGGTCATTATGGATGGATAACAACTAGGGATCAATAGAGATGAGAAGAATAACTATGGGCAAGCAGATGAAAAATAAAATCGGGCTTTTTGGGGTTCTTTTTTTTTTTGGAAGTAAAATTGATTTATTCATGGTAGACAAAACAGGGCTTTGACACAGTTGTTGGTCTGACATATTGGGCAGAAGCTATCCCTTATCTGAAGTCATTGATTTATTCCAAAGGTCTTCAGTCAGCTGGTCTGGAGACCAGCTGCTTTAGAGCATCTTGGAAAATCCTCAGTCTGAAGTCCTCTGCTGGAATAGGCTTCCAGTTGTGTCAATTCTGAGACTCTTCTTTAATTGTGAAATATGTATGGAAGAATTGACATCCTGGAGTTTCACTGCTGCATTAGTTAACAGTATCTGATAAGGTTCCATACAGTAATGCTCAAGAGCAGTTTTTCTCTGATGTCTTACAAAAAAACCTCATGGTTGAGGATCACAGTCTATTTAGGAAGAAGCTGTGGGAAGCTGTCCTTAACCTATTGATGACAGGACCGGTATATATGAATCCCCTGTAATCCCCTGCCATGTCTGCATGCAGCAGGGTAGCTTAGTACTGGATGTGGAATTTCCAAATAACTGTTTATTTCTTAGACAACTGATGTATTCCCAAGGGAGTGAACCATATGGCCATAAGGTGCTTGTGAGAGTACCCTTGGCCAGGCAGCAAAGGAGTTCTGAGATTTCTGGTAATGTTAATAATGTCACTGATTTCTGTAAAGTGTGTGCCTTGACCACTTGATATAAAAAAATGGGATGTCCTAGGTTGGAAACACAAAACCAAGCAGTTTTTACGAGGGACTAAAGCTTTTCATGGCAATTACATGCTTCAGTCCATCATTAAAACAGACATATTAAAAAGTAAAACACTCGTGGGACCTACCCAGGAGAAGACTGGCAGAGGGGACTTCACCCAGATGCCAGTTTCTCAAGGGTATAAATACCTATTAGTCATGATAGATACATTCACATGATGGATTGAAGGCTTTCCCACTCGGAGAAGGCTGAGGAGGTGGTAAAAAAACTGCTCCATGAAATGAGTCCGAGATTTGGTCTTCCCAGGTCATTACAAAGGGACAATGGGACATCACTTACTTCTAAGGTCACCCAGTTCAGTTCAGTCGCTAGTCATGTCCGACTCTTTGTGACCTCATGAATCGCAGCACGCCAGGCCTCCCTGTCCATCACCAACTCCCGGAGTTCACTCAAACTCATGTCCATCAAGTCGGTGATGCTATCCAGCCATCTCATCCTCTGTTGTCCCCTTCTCCTCCTGCCCCCAATCCCGCCCAGCATCAGAGTCTTTTCCAATGAGTCAACTCTTCGCATGAGGTGGCCAAAGTACTGGAGTTTCAGCTTTAGCATCAGTCCTTCCAGTGAACACCCAGGACTGATCTCCTTTAGGATGGACTGGTTGGACCTCCTTGCAGTCCAAGGGACTCTCAAGAGTCTTCTCCAACACCACAGTTCAAAAGCATCAATTCTTCGGCGCTCAGCTTTCTTCACAGCCCAACTCTCACATCCATACATGACCACAGGAAAAACCTTAGCCTTGACTAGACAGACTTTTGTTGGCAAAGTAATGTCTCTGCTTTTTAACGTGCTATCTAGGTTGGTCATAACTTTCCTTCCAAGGAGTAAGTGTCTTTTAATTTCATGGCTGCAGTCACCATCTGCAGTGATTTTGGAGCCCCAAAAAATAAAGTCTGACACTGTTTCCCCATCTATTTCCCATGAAGTGATGGGACCAGATGCCATGATCTTAGTTTTCTGAATGTTGACCTTTAAGCCAACTTTTTCACTCTCCTCTTTCACTTTCATCAAGAGGCTCTTTAGTTCCTCTTTACTTTGTGTCATAAGGGTAGTATCATCTGCATATCTGAGGTTATTGATATTTCTCCCTGCAATCTTGATTCCAGCTTGTGCTTCATCCAGCCCAGGGTTTCTCATGATGTACTCTGCATAGAAGTTAAATAAGCAGGGTGACAATATACAGCCTTGACATACTTCTTTTCCTATTTGGAACCAGCCTGCTGTTCCATGTCCAGTTCTAACTGTTGCTTCCTGACTTGCATATAGGTTTCTCAAGAGGCAGGTAAGGTGGTCTGGTCCTCCCATCTCTTTCAGAATTTTCCACAGTTTATTGTGGTCCACACAGTCAAAGGCTTTGGCATAGTCAATAAAGCAGAACTAGATGTTTTTCTGGAACTCTCTTTCTTTTTCCATGATCCAGTGGATGTTGGCAATTTGATCTCTGGTTCCTCTGCCTTTTCTAAAACCAGCTTAAACATCTGGAAGTTCACGTTTCACGTATTGCTGAAGCCTGGCTTGGAGAATTTTGAGCATTACTTTACTAGCGTGTGAGATGAGTGCAATTGTGCGGTAGTTTGAGCATTCTTTGGCATTGCCTTTCTCTGGGATTGGAATGAAAACTGACCTTTTCCAGTCCTGTGGCCACTGCTGAGTTTTCCAAATTTGCTGGCATATTGAGTGCAGCACTTTCACAGCATCATCTTTCAGGATTTGAAATAGCTCAACTGGAATTCCATCACCTCCACTAGCTTTGTTCGTAGTGATGCTGTCTAAGGCCCACTTGACTTCACATTCCAGGATGTCTGGCTCTAGGTGAGTGATCACACCATCATGATTATCTTGGTTGTGAAGATCTTTTTTGTACAGTTCTTCTTATCTCCATTATGCCTGGAGGCCTCAGTCTTCAGGAAAAGTAGAAAGAGTCAACCAATTCTTAAAATCAGCAATAAAAAAGATAACCCAGGAGACCTCCCTGAGATGGAAGGAGGTTTTACCAATAGCTCTCCTCTGTACCCATATTGCCCCTAAGGAACAGGTTGGTCTTAGTCCTTATGAGATGCTAAATGGCAGACCTTTTGTTTATGTTAATGACCTCTTCCTAGATCAGAGGCTCAGACACTCCGGTCTTATGCCATGGCCATTGGGCAATTCCAACAGGATATATGCTTGTAGGATGTCAACCAGGACCCAAAAGATTCTAAAGAGCCACCACTATATGCTCCAGGGACTCAAGTCCTAATTAAAGTCTGGAAAGATGGGTCCCCAAAGGCCCAACTCCAGCCCTCATGGAAGGGCCTCTACCCTATAATACTTTCTACCCCCACAGCAGTCAAGGTACCAGGACATGACTCCTGGATTCACCACTCATGAGTCAAGCCATGGAAGAAAACTGAAGAGGACACTCAATACACCTGTGAGCCCCTGGGAGCTCTCAGATAGCTATTCAGGACTACAAATGAGTGCCATCCCCAAAATCAAGTGATTGGGGATAGGATTTTTCAGGATAGCTCTAAAGAGCCAACATAGCTTGGCAGGGGTTGTACCCCAAAATAGACAGGAGATGGCAGGTGTTGTACCCCCAAATAGACAGGAGATGCCTGAACAAGGAGGGACTTGATCCATCTTGAATGAGATGTGTTGTTTCTGGGTAAATACCTCCAGCTAAGTTAAATTAAGTCTCACAATCTCGAGAAAAACATGCAGGTCTACAGGATCTCAAAGAACAAGCTGGAGAGTCCTTAGGGTGGCTACAGTCTCTCTTTGGGGGATCCTTCTCCTGGCGATGGGGAATTTCACATTGGAGGTGGCCAAGAGGAGCAACCCCACATCCAAGGAGTGGTGGCTGCTCGGGTGCAGGAGGGCCGAGAGGAGCTACTCCACGTTCAAGGTCAGGAGGGGCGGCCGTGAGGAGATAGCCCTCGTCCAAGGTAAGGAGCAGTGGCTGCGTTTTGCTGAAGCAGCCGTGAAGAGATACCCTACGTCCAAGGCGAGAGACACCCCAGTAAGATGGTAGGTGTTGTGAGAGGGCATCAGAAGGCAGACATACCGAAACCATAGTCACAGAAAACTAGCCAATCTGATCACATGGACCACAGCCTTGTCTAACTCAGTGAAACTAAGCCATGCTGTGTGGGGCCACCCAGGATGGGCGGGTCATGGTGGAGAGGTCTGACAGAATGTGGTCCACTGCAGAAGGGAATGGCAAACCACTTCAGTATTCTTGCCTTGAGAACCCCATGAACAGTATGAAAAGGCAAAATGATAGGATACTGAAAGAGGAACTCCCCAGGTCAGTAGGTGCCCAATATGCTCCTGGAGATCAGTGGAGAAATAACTCCAGTAAGAATGAAGGGATGGAGCCAAAGCAAAAACAATACCCAGCTGCGGATGTGACTGGTGATAGAAGCAAGGTCTGATGCTGTAAAGAGCAATATTGCATTGGAACCTGGAATGTCAGGTTCATGAATCAAGGCAAATTGGAAGTGGTCAAAAAGGAGATGGCAAGAATGAATGTCGACATTCTAGGAATCAGCAAACTAAAATGGACTGGAATGGGTGAATTTAACTCAGATGACCATTATATTTATCTACTATTGTGGGCAGGAATCCCTTAGAAGAAATGGAGTAGCCATCAGAGTCAACAAAAGAGTCCGAAACGCAGTACTTGGATGCAATCTCAAAAATGACAGAATGATCTCTGTTCGTTTCCAAGACAAACCATTCAATATCACAGTAATCTAAGTCTATGCCCTGACCAATAATGCTGAAGAAGCTGAAGTTTAAATGGCTCTATGAAGACCTACAAGACCTTCTAGAGCTAACACCCAAAAAAGATGTGCTTTTCATCATAGGGGACTAGAATGCAAAAGCAGAGAGTCAGAAATACCTGGAGTAAAAGGCAAATTTGGCCTTGGAGTACAGAATGAAGCAGGGCAAAGGCTAATAGAGTTTTGCCAAAAGAATGCACTGGTCAGCAAACACCCTCTTCCAACAACACAAGAGAAGACTCGACTCTACACATGGACATTACCAGATGGTCAATACAGAAATCAGATTGATTATATTCTTTGCAGCTGAAGATGGAGAAGCTCTATACAGTCAGCAAAAACAAGACTGGGAGCTGAACTCCTTATTGCCAAATTCAGACTTAAATTGAAGAAAGTAGGGAAAACCACTAGACCATTCAGTTATGACCTAAATCAAATCCCTTATGATTATACAGCAGAAGTGAGAAATAGATTTAAGGGACTAGATCTGATAGACAGAGTGCCTGATGAACTATGGACGGAGGTTTGTGACACTGTACAGGAGACAGGGATCAAGACCATCCCCATGGAAAAGAAATGCAAAAAAGCAAAATGGTTGTCTGGGGAGGCCTTACAAATGGCTGTGAAAAGAAGAGAAGCGAAAAGCAAAGGAGAAAAGGAAAGATATAAGCATCTGAATGCAGAGTTCCAAAGAATAGCAAGGAGAGATAAGAAAGCCTTCCTCAGTGATCAATGCAAAGAAATAGAGGAAAACAACAGAATGGGAAAGACTAGAGAACTCTTCAAGAAAATTATAGATACCAAGGGAACATTTCATGCAAAGATGGGCTCGATAAAGGACAGAAATGGTATGGACCTAACAGAAGCAGAAGATATTAAGAAGAGGTGGCAAGAATACACAGGAGAACTGTACAAAAAAGAGCTTCACGACCAAGATAATCACGATGGTGTGATCACTCACCTAGAGCCAGATATCCCGGAATGTGAAGTCAAGTGGGCCTTAGAAAGCATTACTTCAAACAAAGCTAGTGAAGGTGATGGAATTTCAGTTGAGCTATTTCAAATCTTGAAAGATGATGCTGTGAAAGTGCTGCACTCAATATGCCAGCAAATTTGGAAAACTCAGCAGTGGCCACAGGACTGGAAAAGGTCAGTTTTCATTCCAATCTCAAAGAAAGGCAATGCCAAAGAATGCTCAAACTACTGCACAATTATACTCAACTCACACGCTAGTAAAGTAATGCTCAAAATTCTCCAAGCCAGGCTTCAGCAATACGTGAAACGTGAACTTCCAGATGTTTAAGCTGGTTTTAGAAAAGGCAGAGGAACCAGAGATCAAATTGCCAACATCCACTGGATCATGGAAAAAGAAAGAGAGTTCCAGAAAAACATCTAGTTCTGCTTTATTGACTATGCCAAAGCCTTTGACTGTATGGATCACAATAAACTGTGGAAAATTCTTCAAGAGATGGGAATACCAGACCACCTGACATGCCTCTTGAGAAATCTGTATGCAGGTCAGGAAGCAACAGTTAGAACTGGACATGGAACAACAAACTGGTTCCAAATAGGAAAAGGAGTACGTCAAGGCTGTATATCGTCACCCTGCTTATTTAACTTATATGCAAAGTACATCATGAGAAACCCTGGGCTGGAAGAAGCACAAGCTGGAATTAAGATTGCTGGGAGAAATATCAATAACCTCAGATATGCAGATGACACCACCCTTATGGCAGAAAGTGAAGAGGAACTAAAAAGCCTCTTGATGAAAGTGAAAGAGGAAAGTGAAAAAGTTGGCTTAAAGCTCAACATTCAGAAAACTAAGATCATGGCATCTGGTCCCATCACTTCATGGGAAATAGATAGGGAAACAGTGGAAACAGTGTCAGACTTTATTTTTTTGGGCTCCAAAATCACTGCAGATGGTGACTGCAGCCATGAAATGAAAAGACGCTTACTCCTTGGAAGGAAAGTTATGACCAACCTAGATAGCACATTAAAAAGCAGAGACATTACTTTGCCAACAAAAGTCCGTCTAGTCAAGGCTAAGGTTTTTCCTGTGGTCATGTATGGATGTGAGAGTTGGGCTGTGAAGAAAGCTGAGCGCCGAAGAATTGATGCTTTTGAACTGTGGTGTTGGAGAAGACTCTTGAGAGTCCCTTGGACTGCAAGGAGGTCCAACCAGTCCATCCTAAAGGAGATCAGTCCTGGGTGTTCACTGGAAGGACTGATGCTAAAGCTGAAACTCCAGTACTTTGGCCACCTCATGCGAAGAGTTGACTCATTGGAAAAGACTCTAATGCTGGGCGGGATTGGGGGCAGGAGGAGAAGGGGACGACAGAGGATGAGATGGCTGGATGGCATCACCGACTCGATGGACATGAGTTTGAGTGAACTCCGGGAGTTGGTGATGGACAGGGAGGCCTGGCGTGCCACGATTCATGGGGTCGCGAAGAGTCAGACACGACTGAGTGACTGAACTGAACTGAATGCCCCTACTATTCCCTGTTATCACCATACTGATGCAGCTTATGATTGCTCCATGTATTATCAACTGTCTAACCTGTTTTTTCTCTGCCCAGGTCAACAAGCTACAACATGCAGTACCAGTTCAACAAGAATATATAAAACAGTTGACCATGGAAAATGTTAGTCACCTTTAGATGAACACCGCTATAAGGACTCTGAGGCTTGAGATTAGCAAGAGGTGGAGGCCCAAAGGCCCTCTCTGTCCCAGCTCAGCAGGAAGTAGCCAGAGAGACCTCAACACCCCTACTCCCAAAGAATTGGTCCTCCCCTCTGTTAAGCGGGGAATGTTAGGTAGGTAAAATAGGAAAAAGGAGTCCAAAATAGCAGTGGCTAGAAGACAAAGAGGAAAAAGCCCACGAAAGTAGAACAAGGAAGGTCCAAGGAGCGGAGTGAGAACTTCAGGTGAAGCAAAGAGCCCTCCAGGCTAGCCCAATTTACAAAGGGCAGGCTCAAGGGAAGGAGAAAAACATAGAAAAAGAGGAGCCAAAATTGAGCCGTACTTCTTTTGGGTTGGCCTGCCCTCATGCCTTGAGGATGTATTTTCCTTTGCTTGCCAAATAAAACTGAGCTGTAACCAAAAAAAAAAAAGTAAAACTCATTCTAATTTCATGAAAGGTAGAAGCTGGATAAAATCCATCTGAAAGTGTTCAGGGATTTTTGAGGCCTTGGTTACTGGCCATGTTCCACCTTTAGTTCTTCAAAGATTATATTTACAGGTGACACATGACCTAAAAATAACTTGTTAAAAGTTCATTTTTTAAAGTTTATTTATCAACGTTAATTTAAGATAGTAACCAATTTGTCTTTATCATGATGTATAGTTTTATGGGGGAAAAATTTTTTTAGCTTGTATCCATCTGAAATCGTCTGGCGCCTCCAAGTGGCCATCTTGGGAGCACCAGTAATGACCTGAGTGAAAGTTGCCTGCATGCTCAGTAATGTTTGACTCTTTCTCCGTTCCATGGAGTGTAGCCCACCAGGCTCCTCTGTCCATGAAATTCTCCAGGCAAGAATACTGGAGTGGGTTTCCATTTCCTCTTCCAGGGCATCTTCCTGATCCAGGGATCGAACCCGCATCTCCTGTGTCCCTGCATTGGCAGGTGGATTCTTTCCCATTGTGCCTTCTGGGAAGCCCATGAGTGAAGGTTACATTTTTTAAAAACATTCTTCTTTTTTAGAATCAGAGGATAAATGCTGATATTTCATAATGGTCTCTCTGAATTCCTCCAGAGATTTACCCTTTGAGGGTTCAGTTAGGAATCTCACCTAAGTTAAGGCAGTTTGTTTGGCATCATGATCTGCTAGAGCACTTCCTTTGACCTCCATATTATCTTTTTCACATGAACTGAGGCCCTTCTAAGAGCTACTTCTCTAGGCGACAGGAGCGACTCAAGTTCTTTAGCTTGTAGTTCATTTTAAAATTATTTATTTATTTGGCTGTGCTGGGTCTTAGTTGTGGCATGTGGGATCCCTCGCCCAGGTCAAACCCATGTCTCCTGCACTGGCAGGCATTCTTTACCACTGAGGCACCAGGGAAGCCCACATGATGGGTGGATGAATTCGCTCAGTCGTGTCCAACTCTTTGCAACCTCATGGACTGTAGCTTACTAGGCTCCTCCGTTCGTGGGATTTTCCAGGCAAGAATACCGGAGTGGGTTGTCATTTCCTTCTCCGGGGGAACTTCCCGACCCAGGGATCGAACCCGGGTCTCCCTCATTGTAGGCAGACGCTTTACCGTCTGAGCCACAAGGGAAGCCCATGATGGGTATATACCTCTAAGTATTGAAAGCAGGGACTAGAAAAGCTATTTTCGAGTATTTACATGACTCAACACACACTCCATGTTCACAGTAATATTATTCACAAGAGCAAAAAGGTAGAAGCAACCCAACTGTCCATCGGCAGATGAATAAACAATACAGTATACAGTGGAATATTATGCTGTGCTGTGCTCAATCACTTCAGTCATGTCTGATTCTTTGTGACCTCATGGACTGTAGCCCACCAGGCTCCTCTGTCCATGGAGTTCACCAGGCAAGAATACTGGAGTGGGTTGCTGTGCCCTCTTCCAGGGGATCTTCCCAACCCAGGAATCAAACCCGTATCTCCAGCATCTCCTGCATTGTACACAGGTTCTTTACCCACTGAGCCACCTGAGAAGCCCCACAGTGGAACATTATCTGGCCTTAAAAAAGGAAGATTCTAACACATGCTACACATGGATGAACCTTGAGGACATAATGCTAAATGAAATAAACCAGTCACAAGAGGACAAACACTGTATGATTCCACTTATATGAGACAATTGATCCAATTCATAGAGACAAAGAATAGAATGGTGTTTGACAGAGACTGGAGAGAGAAAGGAATGGTGAATTACTGCTTAATAGGTACAGAGTTTCTGTTTTTCAAGATGAAAAGAGTTCTGGAGATGAATCATAGGGATGGCCACACAACAATATGAATGGACTCAATGCCTCTGAAGTGTTCACTTAAAAATGGTTATGACAGTAAATTTTATGTTATGCATATTTTATAACAAATTTTTTTAAATGTCAAAAATGTACATGAATGTTCATAGCAGCTTTGTTTGAAATAGCCAAAAACTGAAGATAAACTATATACATATTCTACAATGATGAATGGTTAAACAAAAAGGAAGAAACTATTGAGGCATTCAACAACTTGGAAAGACATCAAGAGTATTATGCTGTGATCTCCAAAGGACATGTAACTAACTCCATTTACATAACATTCCCAAAATGACAAAATTTTAAACATGGAGAACATATTAGTGGTTGCCAAGGGTTAGGGATGGTGGAGGAAGACAGAAAAGGGAGAAAGTGACTCTTAAGAGAAAGCATGAGGGATCTTTGTGATGACAGTTCTACCATGATTGTGGTGGTTACAGAAATCCACACATGATAAAAACTGTATAGAGCTACACACACCCCCACATGCATGTAAACCCCACGATTGCATGTAAACTGATAGAATCCAAACGAATTCTGTGAATTTTATCAATATGCACAAGGGTTTTGATACTGTATTATAGGTGACCCTTGAACAACATGGGTTTGGACTGCATCGGTCCACTTATACGCACAATTTTTCAATAAATATTGTTGTACTACACGATATGCTTCCTTGGTGGCTCAGTGGTAAAGAATCTGCCTGCCAATACAGGAGATGTGGGTTTTATCCCTGGGTCGGGAAGATCCCATGAAGAAGGAAATGACAACCTGCTTCAGTATTCTTGCCTGGGAAATCACATGGACAGAGGAGCCTGGCAGGCTACAGTCCATGGGATCACAAAAGAATGGGGCATGACTTAGCGACTAAACAACAACAACATGATAGGCAATTAGCTAAATCCATGGATATGGAACCATGAATTCAGAATACCGACTATGGGATCTGAGCACCTATGGATCTTGGTATCCATGGAAGGTCCTAAAACCCATCCTCTGTGGCTGAGGGATGACTGTAGAAGATGCTACCATTGGAAATAACTGGGTAAAAGATGCAGGAGCTCTTTCTGTACTATTTCTGCAGCTCCCCATAAATCTATCACTATTTTAAAATAAAAGAAAAAACAAACAAAGCAGAACCTGAATGCTTGGCTATGGGCCAAATTCCCTTGTAATCTGAGCTGTCCATCATGAACTGGGTGCCCTCTACTCTTGAGTGCCATGACCATGGCCTCTACTCTTGCTGTATTATCTTCTCCCTTCAACCTCCACCTACAGCTTCACGGTAACTTCCATGCGACCAGGTGCCTGAAGAACAAAACTCTTAGGTTCTGCAAGGTATGTAGGCACGGCCTACAAGGACACAGCTGCACAACATCCCACTTTGGGAACGCTCTGAGGAACAGAGGTGGAGGAAAATCCTCTCAGTGGACAGAACTTTGAGCAGTGCACTTGGTTGTTCATTTTGCCCGATCAGGTGTACAGATCTATACTTTTTCAGGGACCATAGCTAATGGCTTGGCTGGCTGATCAGGTACTTGAAAGGAATGGGATTAGAAAATTCAAGGAGGTGTGGGGAAGAGGGTGTGGACAGACTTCTCTAATTTGGCACAGAATGTGAACTTAATTATGCTCCATATGAATGCTTACCAAATAGGAGGGTTTTAATGAGGTGGACAGAATAACCAACCTGAGAATGTCAGTCTGCTTCCTCCCCCAGCCAAATGGACTCAAGGGCAATGCACTAGGGATGGAAGTTATGTTTGAGCTCAACAACACAGACTTTCACTTACTAGGGCCAATATAGCCACTGCCGAGCGTTCACTATTCTAACAGCAGAGACCGACACTGGCCCTCAATATGACAGAACACGCCGAAGGATCAGTCAGCTAACCTGTTGCAGATTGACCACATCGGGCCAGTTCTACTAAGGAAGAAGCAGCCCCTTGTTCTGACACTCTGGATATGGATTCTTCTTCATCGCCCGCAGAGCTTCTCCCAAATCCAGAGCGTTACTGGAGTTGGCTATGAACGGCTTTTTTATTCTTCCGTGTGCACCATTCCCCGCTTCGATCTTCACTTAGACCCCGCTCCGTGCTCGTCCGTACCTCTCATTTCTGTTTGGGGAGAGTCCACAGCATCAGCTTCATTCAGTGAGAGGATTCTGTCAGCGGTACACGCGCTCGCGGCTCTTTAGATCCCGAGCGTCCCGCCGGGGAAGACAGCGCGCCAGCCCCGCCCACCCCGGCGGCAAGCCCCGCCCACCCCGGCGGCCGGCCCAAGCCCCGCCCCTGGGTCCTAACGCGAGGACCCCGCGGGGGCTGTCCGCGGCGAGGCTGGATTCATCCCACCCCGCTGCCTGTCCGTACACCCCCTCAGTCGGGCCTGCGCTGCGGCGCGGCCCCCGGACCTTGGGGATTCAGTCTCGGGCCGAGGTCCGCGGCCGGTGGATGGAGAGCAGTCACGACAGGCGGTAGGAAGGCTGCTCGGCCGGAGGCGCTCGTGGGCCTCCACCATGGCGGCGGCAGTACGCGCTGCGGGCTTCCTCCCTGCTCTGTGTGGCGCTTCGGCGGGTGAGAGCTGGGACGCTGGGACCCGGAGCTTTGAGCCGAGCGGGAGCGGGGGTGGGGGCGGCTCTCCCGGGGCCTGCATTCGCCTGGGCGGGAAAAAGCAAGAAGCCGCAGCTCCGGGCCCCTCGCGTCGGTTTACCGGCTCACTGGGGTCTGCTGTGTGACCTTGCGTGCCTTCGCACAGAGCATGGGTGTGTAAAGTGAGGATGGACTGGACGCGGTCCAGGGTCCCTTCCAGTTCACCAGGCGGCTCGTGCATGCTTGGCTAAGTGAGGAGGATAGTTGCAAGCCAGCATCGCCTTCCCCGCGGGCGCGAGTTGTGGGTAGATCGAGGCCGGAGAAGCTCGAAAGGGAAATAGGCTGTCCTCCAGCTTGAGTCGGATAGGATTAGTGTCAGTTATTTTAGATTTCGGGCTGATCAATACTCTTTATTAAAAAGAAGGATGTTGGTATTGTCCCGCACCCCATGTTCGTTTTTGCAGCCCGAGGAGAAGCAGCCTACTATCCTCCCGCGCAACGTTTATCTCTAGGAACCAGTATACGATTGACCTGACCTCTGATCGCTCTATTTTATTTTATTATAAACCTGCAATCCAGGATTCGTAATTCTGAAATCTAAAGATCTGTGAAAATAGGAAAGTTCTTTTTTGTAACTTGTTTTGTTAGGAAACTTGACCTGAAATCCTTTGTCGGAAAATCTGACCTGAGAAATATTTTTACTTTTGTTCATGTTTGTGACCACCTCCTCTTTTTTCAAAGCCCTGTTCAAATAGCACCTAGCATCTGCAGCTTTCTTCCGTGAGTTCTTATGTGTAGCAGGGTCTGTCTTAAGTTCTTTATGCTTTTTCCCTTCATCTTAACAATGTCTTTATGAGATAGATACCTTTACATTCCCATTTTACACGTTAGGGAATTAGGACACACAGGTTGAGAAACTTGTTCAAGGTTAGACTGGAAGGACGTCAGGTTTTTGCAGCCATACCACCTGGTTCCAGAGCCTTTTTCTTTCTTTTTCTAGTGTATAAATTTTTTTTTGATAGTGATTTTATTGGGATGTAACTTACACACCATATGATTCACCTTCTTAAACTATACAGTTCAGTGGTTTTTAGTATATTTACAGAGCTGTGCAAAAAAGATCTTCACGACTCCGATAATCACGATGGTGTGATCACTCATTTAGAGCCGGACATCCTGGAATGTGAAGTCAAGTGGGCCTTAGAAAGCGTTACTATGAACAAAGTTAATGGATGTGATGGAATTCCACTTGAGCTATTTCAAATCCTAAAAGGTGATGCTATGAAAGTGCTGCACTCAATATGTCAGCAAATTTGGAAAACTCAGCAGTGGCCACAGGATTGGAAAAGGTCGGTTTTCATGCCAATCCCAAAGAAAGGCAATGCCAAAGAATGCTCAAATTACTGCACAATTGCACTCATCTCACATGCTAGTAAAGTAATGCTCAAAATTCTCCAAGCCAGGCTTCAGCAATACGTGAACCGTGAACTTCCAGATGTTCAATCTGGTTTTAGAAAAGGTAGAGGAACCAGAGATCAAATTGCCAACATTTGCTAGATCATCAAAAAAGCAAGAGAGTTCCAGAAAAACATCTATTTCTGCTTTATTGACTATGCCAAAGCCTTTGACTGTGTGGATCACAATAAACTGTGGAAAATTCTTCAAGAGATGGGAGGACCAGACCACCTGACCTGCCTCTTGAGAAATCTGTATGCAGGTCAGGAAGCAACAGTTAGAACTGGACATGGAACAACAGACTGGTTCCAAATTGGAAAAGGAGTATGTCAAGGCTGTATATTGTCACCCTGCTTATTTAACTTCTATGCAGAGTACATCATGAGAAACCTGGGCTGGAAGAAGCATAAGCTGGAATCAAGATTGCCAGGAGAAATATCAATAACCTCAGATATGCAGATGACACCACCCTTATGGCAGAAAATGAAGAGGAACTAAAGAGCCTCTTGATGAAAGTGAAAGAAGAGTGAAAAAGTTGGCCTAAAACTCAATAGTCAGCAAACTAAGATCATGGCGTCCAGTCCCATCACTTCATGGGAAACAGATGGGGAAACAGTGGAAACAGTGTCAGACTTTATTTTTCTGGGCTCCAAAATCACTGCAGATGGTGATTGCAGCCATGAAATTAAAAGACACTCCTTGGAAGGAAGGTTATGACCAACCTAGATAGCATGTTTAAAAGCAGAGACATTACTTTGTCAACAAAGGTCCGTCTAGTCAAGGCTATGGTTTTTCCAGTGGTCATGTATGGATATGAGAGTTAGACTATAAAGAAAGCTGAGTGCCGAAGAATTGATGCTTTTGAACTATGGTTTTGGAGAACGCTCTTGAGAGTCCCTTGGACTGCAAGGAGATCCAACCAGTCCATCCTGAGGGAAATCAGTCCTGGGTGTTCATTGGAAGGACGGATGTTGAAGCTGAAACTCCAATACTTTGGCCACCTGATGCGAAGAGTTGACTCATTTAACTTTTCATTGACTTTTCATTCCCTGATGCTGGGAAAGATTGAGGGCAAGAGGAGAAGGGGATGACAGAGGATAAGATGGTTGGATGACATCACGGACTCAGTGGACATGAGTTTGGGTGGACTCCAGGAGTTGGTGATGGACAGGGAGGCCTGTGTGCTGACGTCTATGGGATCACAAAGAGTCTGACATGACTGAGCGACTGAACTGACTGAGTGACAAAGCTGTGTAACCATCCCCATAATCAATTTTGAAACATTTTAATCACCTCAAAAAGAACCTTACCTATCATGTCCCACAGTTCCCTGTTCCCCCAGCCCCCAGAAGCCACTAATTTACCTTTTTTCTCTATTGTTTGCATGTTCTGGATGTTTCGTATAAATGAAATCATGTAATACATGATCTTTTTTGACTGTCTTGTTTCATTTAACATAGTGTTTTTCAGATTTGTCCATATTGTAGCATAAATCAGTACTTCCTTCTTATGGCAGAATAATACTCTATTTTGTGTATGTACCACGTTTTTGTTTATCCATCATCACTTGAGCATGTGGGTTGTTTCTGCCTTTTGGCTATTACGTGTAGTGTTGCTGTAGGTATTTGTGTGCAGTGTCCTTGTGTCTATTTTCATTTCTCATGTGTATGTACCTGGGAGTGGAATTGCTTGATTGAGTGGAGACTCCATGTTTCCCTTTTTGAGGAACCGCTAGACTGCGTTGTAAAGTAGCCGCGCCTTTTACGTTCCCAGCAGCATGAGGATCTTTATTTCTCTACATCCTTGTCAACACTTATTTTCTGTATTTTTAACCACAGTGATCCTAGTGGATGTGACGTGGTATAAATTTGTAGTTTTGATTTGCACTTGCCTGATGGTTAACGAATGCCTTTTTTTGAGGAGAAGGTGTGAGGCTTGGTAACAGGTCCGGTGTGAGTGTGAAGCAGCCAGTGTGATGTGATGTCGTCTACTTGGGCAAGTGGTCATGGTGCCCAGAAACTCTTCATTTACTTGTTTTGGTTCTTTTATACTATAGATGTTGCTATTCCTTAGGTGTTAAAAATGTTCCTTTTAATGTAGAAATACATCTTAACCTTTGTTTTTGTTTTAATTTACAGGTCGTTTATGGTCCAGGCAGCTTTACCTAAACACCTTTCCAACAGCTTCCATTTGGGCGTTGAAAGCTGTTCCCAGCAATGGTGAGATTATTTATCTAACAACCTTTTCTTCTAAGATCTGATACTTAAGAGTACTTTGTGTAGTTTCTAAAATGTAAATGAAGTACATTCTTTATAATAGAAATGGGTAAGGTCTAAAGAGTATTTTTCAAATTTTTAATGATAATGGCAGTTATAATTCAAGGTCTAAGATGTAATAGCCACAATTTATTGAACAATGATTTGTGTGTCAGGTTAATAGTATGTTATTTTGGTTAATCCTCACACCAGTTTTTAGTGACGGAGTTGTTATTCCCATTTTACAGATGCTAAAATGAGTCTCTTAGAGGCTAAGTGACTTGCTTAAGGTCACACAGCCAGTAATGGCAGGACTGGGTTCTGAGGTATTTTGAATATTGTGACACCTCCTTGAAACACAGTGTTTGCAGAAGGTTTTTGTTCTTTCCTGATGGTGCCAGGCCCTCTCTTGACTCACTTTCCAAAAGGAAGAGGCCAGTGCTTGCCAAGCCCACGTTATGCTTTGTTGTTGTTGTTCAGTCACCAAGTTGTGTCTGACTCTGAGCACTGACCATAAGCATACCATGATATTCCCGGGTGGCTTGCTCAGTTGTAAGGGACCCGCCTGCCAGTGCAGGGGATGGGAGGTCAATCCCTGAGTCGGAAGATCCCCTGGAGAAGGAATGGCAACCCACTCCAGTATTCTTGCCTGGGAAATCCCATGGACAGAGGAGCCTGGCAGGCTACAGTCCATGGGGTGGCAAAGAGTTGGACAGGACTGAGGCGACTTAGCGTGCACACACTAGGTATTACATTATACCTACATCACTTACTGGTGTTGACTTTGTACTAGTTTGAGTGACGTATACGAACCTTACCTCTTTGTGACCCTATGAAGCGTAGCCTGCCAGGCTCCTCTGTCCATGGGATTTCCCAGGCAAGAATACTGCAGTGGGTTGCCATTCCTTCTCCAGGGGATCGTCCCGACTCAGGGATTGACCTCCCGTCTCCTGCATTGGCAGGCGGGTTCTTGACAGCTGAGCAAGCCACCTGGGAATGTCATGTCATGCTTATGGCCAGTTAAATCCTGCCTCCTCCGCATGGTCTCTGGTTAGGGCAGAGTTGAAAGCTCACTGTGTCCGCTCCGTGCTGGACTTGCCGTTAGTCTTCTTCCTTTCGTCTTGTCAGCCCTGCAGTTGGGATGCCTCTGCGCTTGTTCAGGTGGTCCGGCAAGCAGTCTGGAGCGCCTGGCTCCTCCTGCGTTTGTGTCTTTGTTGTTCGGGTGATGCGTTCAGTCATAAACGACGTACTCGGCCCTGACTCTGACTCAGGCAGTGTCCCAGCCTGAGCTGATACAGGGCCTGGAGAAGGGATCTGTGAGGAAGGCCAGAAAGCAGCACTCTTGCTGAGGGGACAGTCCCACAGGAGGTCTGGGGCAAGGAAAGTAATGACTGGTGGAATGAAGAGACAGTTCTCCTCCACTTTTTCTGCCTGTGCGACCATGACCAAACGACACCCTCAGTTGCCTTGTATATAAAATGAGCAGAGTAGTTCCTGCTTTGAAGATTGTTATCTTAAAATACTACACTTCCAAGGAATACCAAAAGGTTTTTACCTTAAAACCATTTCCCTTTGCTAGGCCTTCTCATTTTCCAGTGACACTTTGTTTTAACTTCTACCTGGTTATATTTCCAAATAGATAGTGTATATTATTCTTTTCCCTGTTAACATCGTTATGCTAATTGAAGATTTAACTAAGCCGCATGTCTGCTTTTTCTGAGCATAGACGCAAGCACAGTTTCTATGCGATCTAAATCCCATGGACAGAGGAGCCTGGCAGGCTACAGTCCATGGGGTTGTAAGAGTCGGTTATGAGTGAGTGACTGAGCTGAGCTGAGTATTTCAAGGATTGCAACATTAAACAGCAAGAATAAATTAATGTGTACTTGGTATTTTGTTGAAGATTGAGGGGGTTAAAAGAAAAACTAAAATGTGTCCAATGTAATGGGATTTAGAGTGATTGTTGAAGACCTGAATTTATTTAAAATGAAAAGCCACGGGTTTCTATTTACTTTTAACTGAACCATTTACTCAATAAAGCTGACAGGTCCAGAGAGATCTCCCTGTGTCATCTGAGCCAGCGTCCAAAAGTTTGCTTTTATTTTTTAAAGAAAGACTGTCCTCCAAATACGATTCTTAAAAGTTCAGCATTTTAGTGGCTTGTTTTTATAAGTAAGAGTTAATTTGTGGCGTTGGCAGTGTCTCTGCGCAGGCGTGGAGGTCTAACGCAGTTTTGCTCTTGTCTGCCTACAGGCCCTTCGTCATCTGCAGGAGCCAGAGGCCGCTGCCGTTCTACCCACTTGGGCCCCGCGCTGCAGACACAGTGCTGCACTCCTGCTCCCGGGAACGTGACGGCCCAGCAGTACAGATCCTATAGTTTCTTCACTAAACGTACGTAGTCTGGCCACCAACTTCCCATTTCATGAAACAGGAAAAGAAGAGGTGCTTTGGTATCTTAATTTTTCTTCTTTTTCTTCTCCTTAAACGAATTTACACTTCAGAGGTTAATATATGACGTACAGGCATACCTCGTTTTATTGCACTTTGCTTTATTGTGTTTTGAGGATATTGCATTTTTTGCACATTTAAGATTTGTGGCAACCCTGTGTTGAACAAATCTGTCTGCACCGTTTTTTCCAACACGCTTTGCTCACTTCGTGTCTTTGTGTCATATTCTGGTAATTCTTGCAACATTTCAAACTTTTTAGTTATTATTATATTTGATATGGTGATAGGAGATCAGTAATCTTTGATGTTGCTACTTTGACTTGCTAAAGATGAACATTTTAGCAATAGAATTTTTTTTAAATTAAAGTGTATACTGTTGTTTTAGGCATAATGTTTTAGACACAGTGCTTTTAGAAATAATGCTATTGCATGCTAAAGACTGTGGTATAGTGTAAACATAACTTTTGTATGCACTTGGAGACCAAAAATTTGTGTGACTCACTTGGTTGTGCTAGTCACTTTGTTGCAGTGGTCTGGGGACAAATCCAGATTGTTCTTGTATTGTTCAGTCGCTCAGTCGTGTCGGGCGATCCCATGGACTGCAGCGTGTCAGGCTTCCCTGTCCATCACCAACTCCCAGAGCTTGCTCAAAACCATTGAGCATTGAGTCGGTGATGCCATCCAACCATCTCATCCTCTGTCGTCCCCTTCTCCTCCTGCCTTCAGTCTTTCCCAGCATCTGAGTGGCCAAAATATTGGAACTTCAGCATCAGTCCTTCCAATGAATATTCAGGACTGATTTCCTTTAGGATTGACTGGTTTGATCTCCTTGCAGTCCAAGGGACTCTCAAGGGTCTTCTCCAGCACCATAGTTCAAAAGCATCAGTTGTTTGGTGCTCAGCCTTCTTTATGGTCCAACTCTCACATCCATACATGACTACTGGAAAAACCATAGCTTTGACTAGATGGACCTTTGTTGGCAAAGTAATGTCTCTGCTTTTTAATATGCTATCTAGGTTGGTCATAGCTTTTCTTCCAAGGAACAAGCGTCTTTTAATTTCATGGCTGCAGTCACCATCTGCAGTGATTTTGGAACCCAAGAAAAGAAAGTCTGTCACTGTTTGCAGTGTTTCCCCATCTATTTCCCATGAAGTGATGGGACTAGATGCCATGATCTTCGTTTTTTGAATGTTGAGTTTTAAGCCAACGTTTTCTCTCTCCTCTTTCGCCTTCATCAAGAGGCTCTTTAGTTCCTCTTTGCTTCCTGCCATAAGGGTGGTGTCATCTGCTTGTCCAAGTTTATTGATACTTCTCCCAGCAATCTTGATTCCAGCTTGTGCTTCATTCAGCCCGGCATTTTGCATGATGTACATTAAATAAGCAGGGTTGACAATATACAGCCTTGATGTACTGCTTTTCCAATTTGCAACCAGTCCGTTATTCCATGTCCTGTTCTTACTGTTGCTTCTTAACCTGCATACAGGTTTCTCAGGAGGCAGGTCGGGTGGTCTGGTATTCCCATTTCTTGAAGAATTTTCCACATTGTTGTGATCCTCTCAGTCAAAGGCTTTAGCATAGTCAGTGAAGCAGAAGTAGATGTTTTTCTGGAATCCAGATTTATCTCCATTAAAAGTGCTTGCACTGTGAACTTTCAAGTTTTTGATGGCATTTATAGATAGCATCCTTTTTAAGGAATAAAGAAAGAAAGTCAGTGTTTAGTGCGAGTATAGCTTGAGGTTGGTAATTTTATTTCAAACCTGTGGTTCTCTTAAATGAATTAGTGTCAATCTAAAGTTTGCTTTGATCAAGAATACACAAAGCAGCATGTGATGTGGAAACTGACCTATTTTTCTGAGCTTCAGTTACAAAGATTAGTTCTAATAATATGTGTATTTTGAAAAACAGGGTACTCTATAGATGCAAAACATTAAAAAATACTGTAAATCCCAAACATTTTCCCCTTTTCATGTTATCAAACCAAAGGATCAAAGTGTAAGGCCTTTCAGGAAGCAAGCAGGTAGAACCTTTAAAGCCTAAGGGCTCATAAGAAAAGGAAAATGAAGATACTCATTTGACTTCTAGAATGTGTTTAGGTTTCAGGCATGTAGATATATGTGTCTTAGATTTTTGACTAGTACAATGTTTGTATGGTTCTGATTCTTTATTAAATTGGTAATGGAATAATTGGTTGTCATAAAATCAGTTGGTGATAACGTGAAAGGCAGAGTCCTTGTGGAGACCATTTAAATCTAATAAACAACGTGGCTATACCAGTAAATTCAGAAGCAGTCAGAAGTAAAGAATCTGAATGTTCCACAAGTACAGAGGGGAAAATGCTCTGCAATGTACGGCAGGAAAGATTGGGGGAGCCTAGAAATTCACAGATGGAAACAAATCAGTGGTTTCGGGGTCTGTACATTAAAGTAAAAGATAATCATCTAAGGAGTACATACAGGCATGTGCAAGGATTAACTGTCAGACCCCATACATGCTCATTCTTTCCCAAGAATGGTTAGGTTTTCATTAGAGTTGAAGACGAATTTGGGCATCTTGTTTTGAAGGATATACAGACGTATAGGGCATTTTCAGAATAGAGCAGACAAATAAATGATTAAGATTTGTGGGTTCAAATTGCAGAGTTGGTTCTTTGGGCTAAGAGACCTGTATTGGGAAGGCTAGTTATTGATTATCTCAACAGTTACAGTGGATGTCACATAGGTGATAAAATGTTCAGGAGACACATCTATAGGAAAGTAACGGGGATATAAATGTTGGTTGTCTTTTGTGCTGGGGAGGCCATACTCTGTAAAAGGAGTAGCAACAAATCTTGGGCTTTTCAAATGGAAATCATGTGGAATGTGCAAAGGATGTTTTAATTTTGCTTTCATTGCTGCAATGATGCAGATGACCCCGCTTCTTCCAGCCCTTTTTACTCAACAGGAATAAATCAGTAGGCCCTGAACCACTGCTTGAAGAAATTCTGTAACACCTGTCTCTTTACAGTGACAGCAGATGAGCTATGGAAAGGTGCTTTAGCAGAAACCGGAGCTGGAGCAAGAAAAGGAAGAGGCAAAAGAACCAAGAGAAAAAGAAGGAAGGATTTGAACAGGGGTCAGATCATCGGCGAAGGTAAACTTACTTGTAAAAACAGCTATTGTGCTAAGATTTTTTTTTTCTCTCCAAAACTTTATAGATGTTTTATGAACTAGAAACATCAAAACATTTCTAATGAAGGACATTAGGAAATGTGGTTTTAGAGTCCAGCCAAATGGCTCATTGCCCCATGATTCAGGGGAAGAAAATCTCATAAAAAGAGATTCATTCATTGAGTTATTCATTCCACAGGCCTTAAGTGCCCTTGTGTGGCATCTGCTGCGAAAGGCCCTGTGCTCAAAGAATTTACAGTTCAGTGGTAGAAAATTAGAATTTTCTCTGCTAAGGGTCAAGAAGTAAGTATTTTCAGCCTTGTGAGCCACATGGTCCCTGTTACAACCATTCAACTCTGCTGTTGTAGCAGAGGAGCAGCTATAGGTAATACATAACCAAATGGGCACAGCTATGTTCCAATAAAACTTTATTTACAAAAACAAGTATGTGGGAGTCTTAGTTCACGGACTGGGGGTCCCCTGAATTCAAAGTGAGGAGTCTTAATTGCTCGACCGCCAGGGAAGTCCCTTGGTGCCTTTTTTATTTTCTTCAATCCCAGTTGCCTCTGCTAAGGAAACCACTGATTTCATTTTGATGTTTCCTTCTGACATTTTCTTTTTTTTTTTAATTTAAACTTTATTTTGTATTGGGTTATAACCGATTAACAATCCTTCTGACATTTCTAATGCTTTTGTATACATAAAAACCCTAACAGGAATATACATTTTCTTTTAAAAATCATTAGATTATATCACACGGTACATATTCTCTTATACTTCACTTTTTTTTCACTCAATAATAGGTCTTAGAAATTATTCCATATCAGAACCTACAGGGCTGCCTTATTCTTTGAGTTGAATGCAGCATATTTCATAGGTTGGATATGCCATAGTTCATTTTGCTGTTTCAACATTGCTAGACAGTTTGATTGTCTCTCTTTTTGGGCTTGACAAATAACACTTGAGTGGACATCCTTGTCCAAGCACACGTATGCTGCATAACCGAGGGGCAGTGTGTCTCTAGGCCGTACCGTTAAGTGGAATTATTGGCTGTTTCCATGGGTATGTTTAAAATTTTAGTAGACGGTGCCAAGTGGCCTGTAAGTGAGTATGTTAGTATAAGCTCCCACCAGCAGTATCTATCTGTATGCCCACTGCCTGGCATTTTAATACTCAAGAAATGAATGCTTTTAAAAGAATTATTTCTGTGTGTTTTTAAACCTTCAGGGCGTCGTGGCTTCCTATGGCCTGGTCTGAATGCCCCACTTATGAAAAGTGGAGCTATACAGACCATCACTCAAAGAAGCAAGGAAGAGCAAGAAAAGGTGGAGGCCGATATGGTCCAACAGAGAGAAGAGTGGGACCGGAAGAGGAAGATGAAGGTTAAACGGGAGCGAGGATGGAGCGGAAACTCGTGGGGCGGCATCAGTCTTGGCCCCCCTGACCCCGGTCCCAATGGAGGTAGCAGAGTCCTGGTTTCACTTACGTCGTGATGGAGAGGGCACTCCTAGTTTCTGGAATTCTTTAATATGCTTCTAGTTATTCCTCTGTTTAGACTGCCCTTTTCTAATACAGAATCTGAATATCACTGGAATAACTTCACATTGTTAACCAACTGTATTTTATGAAACACTAGAGGCCTGTAAACCAAGAAGTATTCCACAGATAGGATGCAAAGCACTGGGTTCTGGTGTCTTCCTTGTGTGGCTTCTCGGAGCCTTCGAGCGTGGTGGTGTGCACTACGCCTATTACGCGTCTCCCATAGTACGTGGTTTCCCAAGTGCTGTTGGTCATGGGGTATGGAGCAGCATGCCTTAGGAGTGCTATTTTGATAACAGAAGAAACCAAATAGTTGTCATGAAGCATCCTAAAAGAACACATGAAATAAAAGTTGATAATATTTATCAGATGAAATTAGAAAACAAAGTCATCTCCCCCACTGTTTCCTGAGTATGTAAAGAAGTAAAAATCATCTGAAAAATTTGTTCGTGTCTACGAATAGGAGATGAGAAAGTAGGCAAGAGTTTGGCTGCTTTCTTAAGTTTGGCTTAGAGAGGGGAGGAGAGGTTGAGGTGGAGAGACTCAGCCAGCACACTGAGGACTTAGAAGAACACTTCCCATGGGAGAATGACGATATGGGGGGGGAAACCCATGAGCTCAAGTCCCTCCTGGGGGCCCAGGTTTAGCCTGTAGATAAATGGGTGAACTCGTGACAGAAGAAAGGGCAGCGGACAGGGTCAGGTGAGCTGTATTTTGACTGTGTGAGTGTCGTCTCTCCAGAGGCTTCCTTGAGTCTTTGAGAAGGAGACGGGAACATGGACGAGTGTGGCCACCAGAGTGTGTTGATGAAAACATAACGTATCTGGGACTGGCCTCAGAATTACCCAGTGGAGTGGGAATTGGACCGAATGTAGAGGAAAGGCGATTGACGTGAGTTGATAATCACTGAAGCCAGCTAATGGTACATAAACGTACATTTTGCTGGTTGTTTTGTTGTCTATGAATGTTAATTTCCTATAGTCAAAATAAAAGAACAGGGAGTGTTTGAAATGGCTGCTGTGGTGAGAAGAGAGAGACCTAAGTAAAAGGATGTAGAAGGCCCGCGGGCAGCAGAGAGGGCTCGGCTGAGTTGGAGACCATGAGTTCTCAGTGGCCCCAGTGTGTGCCGTGCTTTGACTTCTCTGTCGTAGCGCCCAGCAGGTCAGGTGTGGCCAGACAGCTGTACTGATTGCCTCCTGGATGGTGTGGTGTACGGGGGAAGAGGTGAGCGAGTTGAGGACATTCACGAGACCTAGCGGAAGTGGTGGGCAGTAGTGTCTTGACTGAGTGGGAGAGGCTGGAAGGCCAGAGGGGTGATGGAGAAAGGGGAGCAGTGGTCACGAGTCTGGAGATGCTGGCCGAGCCCCAAGAACCGTACCTTTGAGTCACTGAGTGAGAGCTGGAGGGGTAGGAGAAAGCAGTCAGGAAGATGGTGGCCAGGTTTATGAATTTAGGGGTGGAAGAGTTTCTGGTAGTGATGAGGACCAGGGTGCGGCCTGGAGAGTGGCACCAAAATATCTGAGATTCTTAGTGAAAAGTCAGTGATGGTGCCAGTGATAAAAAATGCTGTCATACACTAATTACATGGATGCGTTTATCTATATTCCTGTTTTTTTCCTCCCTGCAGAAACGTATGATGATTTCGATACCAGGATACTTGAGGTAGGCATGCTGAACTAAATACCCAGTTAAGCCTTTGGAGAAGTTGGGTTAGTAGGTATTGAGGGGATACAGAAAGAGGAACAGTGAAGAAAAGCCTTTGATGTGTGACTTTCTGAGCTACAGGGCTGCTTTGTGTAAGGAAATGATGAAACTTCAATTTCAGTTCTCTTCTGACTGCTGCCCTTTTGAGGGGCTGCTCATCAGGGTCTCATCGCAAGGTGACTTCAGTGGTATTGTTGATACCAGAATTTGGAGATTGCATTAAATTTCCTCTTTCTTAAAGCAGAGGTTGCAGTAGCAATTTCTCTTGGGATCAGCTGTATCTGACACTTAGTTCAGGAAGCAGAGGTTGGAGGGAGACATGGGGAGGGGTAGAAAGCTTGGAGTTACTGTGAATGTCCAGCTCTTGCTAGGGAAAGGTTCTGCTGGGCTTCTTATAAGGTCTTGAAACTGAAGTCTGTATCAGGTCAGTTTCAATCACTTTTTCCAGGGCATTTCCTAAAATCGTAACTTCCCTTTGAGCTCACACTTGGTGTTAAATGCCATATGGAATGTGTTGAGTTTGTGATTGATTGTGTACGTTATTTCTTCAGTGTCAATTACATTCAAGTTTATATTTACAAGTACTTTACGTCTTTGGGTCCTGGTATACCCCTTGTGGAAGTTAGTTCCTTTGAAGAATTTTGTCCGTGGGGGTGATTTCCAGTAAGAGGATCCGCAAGAGTGGGCTTGAGCTCCCTTTTTCTTTAAGTTCACTTTATGGGAAAGGGGCCACCACGTAAGCAGTTAACAGTTTTGTAGTTCTTGGTGAATGTATAAATATGCCCCCAAATGTAGATTTTTCTACAGTGCATAACAATCAGTATTTCAGAAGTTTCTGTCTTCTTTTGAGTCTAATCCATAGAGATCCACTTCTTTGCTGATTGTTTCTGCACCTTGCATTTTATCATTTGTAAGATTCACACTTTTTCATATTTTAGCATCTCTGCTATTGGGATGTGTCAATCAGTCAGTTACCAACTGTGTTAAAGTTGAATCAGCAACTTTTTTTCTTTCTTGTGGTGCCTTCATTAAAATAAGATAGACTGTGTTTTACAGTTTCAAATCTCTTTAAAAGTTATCTCAGTCAGATCGTCTAACCAGCTTGTAAAATAAGAAGAGAAAGTCCTATTTCCATTTTACTCCTGAAGAAAGAGCCCAGATGGTGGTTTCCTTTGGAGGAAGTGTGCTGTTTGTGCTCATGGGAGTGAGGGACAATGTGTGTGTTCACCGTGTACGTGTGTGCGTGTGTGTGTAGGTTCCTTTGGTTCCCTACTTCAGAATTTCCTTAAGGGGTAACATTTATGGCCATTTTGTCCTCTAGGTGAGAAATGTTTTCAACATGACGGCCAAAGAGGGAAGGAAGAGATCCGTCCGTGTCCTGGTCGCTGTGGGGAACGGCAGAGGAGCCGCAGGTGAGTGGGGGGTAGGATGTGAGGAGCTGGTGGTGGAGGGGGGACAGGCATGGCCTGCCCTCAGCTGTGCACTCAGTGGCTTCAGGCTTTTCCCACTGATTGTCTTTTAGTGGCTTAGGCTCACAGACCTTGTGGTGAACCCAAGTAATTCCTTAGAGGGAAAAGAGAGATCTTCCTACACCTGCTTTTTCCCATGAGGACAGTGAATATTTTAAAAGGCTTAAGACACGATTGTATTATGTATAATAGTAAAAAAAAAAAAACTGGGGGTGGGGAGAGAGACAGTAAATATTGCACAATAGGGACACAGTTACCAGAAGAGTATATGTAACCAAGCATTGTGATACGCTATAGCCATTAAACAATTATGGGAAATCACTTCAGTTCAGTTCAGTCGCTCAGTCGTGTCCGACTCTTTGCAACCCCATGAATCGCAGCACGCCAGGCCTCCCTGTCCATCATCTCCCGGAGTTCACTCAAACTCACGTCCATCGAGTCAGTGATGCCATCCAGCCATCTCATCCTCTGTCTCCTTCTCCTCCTGCCCCCAATCCCTCCCAGCATCAGAGTCTTTTCCAATGAGTCAACTCTTCGCATGAGGTGGCCAAAGTACTGGAGTTTGAGCTTTAGCATCATTCCTTCCGAAGAAATCCCAGGGCTGATCTCCTTCAGAATGGACTGGTTGGATCTCCTTGCAGTCCAAGGGACTCTCAAGAGTCTTCTCCAGTACCACAGTTCAAAAGCATCAATTCTTCGGCGCTCAGCTTTCTTCACAGTCCAACTCGCACATCCATACATGACCACTGGAAAAACCATAGCCTTGACTAGACGGGCCTTTGTTGGCAGAGTAATGTCTCTGCTTTTGAATATGCTATCTAGGTTGGTCATAACTTCTTCCAAGGAATAAGCGTCTTTTAATTTTATGGCTGCAGTCACCATCTGCAGTGATTTTGGAGCCCCAAAAAATTAAGTCTGACACTGTTTCCCCATCTATTTCCCATGAAGTGATGGGACCAGATGCCATGATCTTCGTTTTCTGAATGTTGAGCTTTAAGCCAACTTTTTCACTTTCCTCTTTCACTTTCATCAAGAGGCTTTTTAATTCCTCTTCACTTTCTGCCATAAGGGTGGTGTCATCTCCATATCTGAGGTTATTGATATTTCTCACAAAGTAATCATTAGGTCAAAGAGACAAACTAAAAACCACTTCATATAAGACTGATATAATCCCAGTTTTTAAAAAGTATGTTTATATGCAAAGAAAAGCCTATAAGGATTGGAAGAGTACACACTGAAAAGATTAAAAATGTTTAATTAGTACATTTGCCAGTTCTTCAAATTTCTTCTTGATACTCTTCAGTAGAGTTTCCACAATGAACATCTGTTTTTGAAATGTATACATGAATGTGTAAAGGGAAGAAAACTGGAAAACTGCCTATTTACATCCATACTGACACTTATAAAACGGGTATTTATAATACCTTATAGATAGAATGTTGCCAAAGGAAACGACTCTTTAACAGTTCCTTGGGCTTCCCTGGTGGCTCAGAGGTTAAAGCATCTGCCTCCAATGCGGGAGACCCGGGTTCGATCCCTGGGTCGGGAAGATCCCCTGGCAAAGGAAATGGTAACCCACTCCAGTACTCTTGCCTGGAGAATCCCATGGACGGAGAAGCCTGGTAGGCTACAGTCCATGGGGTCGCAAAGAGTTGGACACAACTGAGCAACTTCACTTTCACTTTTCTTCCCAGAAATTCTTTGTTCCTATACCACCATATATTTTCTGTAGAAATGAGTTTGTTTGTTTATTTTGGCCGTCCTGGGTCTCTGTTGCTGCGCGGGCTTTGCGCTACATGTGTTGAACAGGGTACTCTAGTTGTAGTGCATGAGCGCCTCACTGCAGTGGCTTCTCGCTGCAGAACGTGGGCTCTGGGTGCCGTGGCTTTAGCGGGTGTGGCTCCCGGGCTGTAGAGAACAGACTCGGTAGTTGTGGTGCACGGGCTCAGCTGCTCCACCGCATGCGGGATCTGCCCAGATCAGGGATCAAGCCTGTGTGTTCTACAGGCAGATTATTTACCACTGAGCCACCGGAGAAGCCCAACAGTGAGCTTCTTGTACATGTCATTTATTGTACTTTTGCAAGTATATTGATAGGGGAAATTTCTTGCAGTGAAATTGCTACCTCAAATATTTTTACTTTTTCTTTAAAAGGTTTTGCCATTGGGAAAGCCACTGAACGGGCAGATGCTTTCAGAAAAGTATGTACATTTTTTTCTTTGTTAACAGTAAAAGATCAATAATGTCTGTGCTAGACTTCGTGGGAACCACAGAAAAATACTTACTGTCAAAAGTTACTGATCTCATAAAGGCAGTTTCAGAAGGGCCTGTGTTCTTGCGTCATTTCTATTAGCCTTGTGATTGCTTACCGGAGCTATGAGACAGCGGCGAGTGCTTGAACACTGACGGAATGTTAAACGATATTAAGGAATTATTGATTTGGTTTCAGTTTGGGTTTTTTTTGGCTGTGGTAGTGATGTTATTTTATTTATTTTTTTTTTTCAAAATTAAATCCTTGACTCTTGGAAGCATCTACTGAAATTTTGGTGTAAATTTGAAATTTTCCATAATAAAATATTTTATAAAAGGTATTTTTTGAATCTCTGAGAAAATGTAAATTCCCAACAAGAGATTTAAGAAAATTATTTTCCTTCTTTCTTTCAGGCAAAGAATAGAGCCGTTCACTATTTGCATTATATAGAACGATATGAAGACCATACCAGTGAGTGTTAATCTTTTCTTTTAAAATTTTCAGGCTTATACTTGTTTCTTTATGTGTGGCACTATATCTCTGTGGATATTTTTGTCTTTCTCTGTCTGTTACTACCTTCTTTCATATAAATATATAAAATGTAGAACCAAACTTACTCTCATGAGAAGGTTAGTAATGAGTGAAATCAGAGTTGGTTACTCATCCGTGGCTGATGCATGATGGCTGCTTAGGGTCGCGGTGGTTGCTTTGTGGTATTTGCAAGGGCATTAAAGCTGTACCCCTAACCCTGTGTTTCTGTTTTTACCCTCCAGTATACCACGATATTTCCTTAACATTTAAAAGGACACATATCAAGATGAAGAAACAACCCAGAGGTAACTAAAAACTTATGATGTGTTGGAGGGAAAGCAGAGAAACTGTACCAGTTTCATCCTGCCCCCTGTTTTTGCTCACCTTTGCCTGAACTCATTTTGAAAACACCAAAATGGACAGGCCTAAGTTAGATTTAAGTTGATTAAGGTTTTTGGGGAAGTAAAAAGCAGTCAGCCTTAGGACTTCCCTGGTGGGCCAGTGGTTAAGACCTCAGGCTTCCAATGCAGGGGGCTCAGGTTTGATGCCCATTTGGGGAACTGACATCACACATACTGCAAATCACAACAGAAAATAAATGAATTAAATGTATAATTCAGTGATTTTTTTTTTTAAAAAGTTGTCAACCTACTTAGACTCATATGATTACAAACACATTCCAGGGGTAACTGTAGGCGGGAAGAGCACTTAATGAATAGGAAACAGCAACTGGATAAGTAGTTGAGTTTGTAGTGGGAACAGTGGTTCAATCAGTCAGTCAGTTCAGTCGCTCAGTCGTGTCCGACTCTTTGCGACCCCATGAATCGCAGCACGCCAGGCTTCCCTGTCCATCACCAACTCCTGGAAGTTTACTGAAACTCATGTCCATTGAGTCGGTGATGCCATCCAGCCATCTCAGCCTCTGTCACCCTTCTCCCCCCACCTTCAGTCTTTCCCAGCATCAGGGTCTTTTCCTGATGAGTCAGTTCTTTGCATCAGGTGGCCAAAGTATTGGAGTTTCAGCTTCAACATCAGTCCTTCCCATGAATATTCAGGACTGATTTCCTTTAGGATGGACTGGTGGATCTCCTTGCTGCCCAAGGGACTCTCCAAAGTCTTTTCTAAGACTACAGTTCAAAAGCATCAGTTCTTCAAAAGCATTGGTTACTCGTAGGGAATTCACTGATGGATGCTACAGATGGTTCTTTTCCAATAGCATATTCAGTTCCTTTAATTTACTCTCATCATTAAGTGTGAATTGAACAACTTTGGTGAGCCAGGTGCTATACCAGGCTCTGAGGATCTGGAGATGGACCTTCGTCCTGTCTTGGGAAGAGCAGGCAGTCAGAGTTTAGGGTCATGGGGCTATGCCAGTTATGCCCAGTATACTCAGGCAGTAGAATTCTTAAACATTCTGATGTGCGTTTCACCTGTGGTTCTACAGTAAAAATGGTTTTGTATAACTCTAGGTAATATGTTAAAAAGTCTGGTTCAGAAGATAGAACATACACAGTATTTAAATTTTTCATGCCAAAGCTTCTAATACAACTTTGCTAGAGCCATGGCATGGAAATAAGAAAGAAAAAAAAAAAAATCAAATGTAGTACCAATTATATTAGTGCACCTGAACTTGCCTTCTGCTTCAAAATCATAAGTAATCATTCATATGCCAGATAATAAAAACATTTATCATTAGAAAAAGTATTGAGTTGAACACTTGGACATTAAGGTTTAAACCTGTGCTGTCCCATTTGGCTTTTGAGTACTTGAAAGGTGGCTTCTGGGAGTCCCTGTGTCACATACCACCAGATTTCAAAGGCTCCATATGAGAAAAAAAAAAAGGATAAGGAATAGCTCAAAAATATTATGGTATTGATGACATGTTGAAATGATAATGTTTTGGACATACTGGGTTCATAAAATACATTATTAAAATCAGTTTTACCTCCTTTAAAAAAATCTTTTAAAAATGTATCTGCAAGATAATTTGAAAATATATATTGCTAAGTCACGTTAGTCGTGTCCGACTCTGTGCGACCCCATAGACGGCAGCCCACCAGGCTCCTGTCCTTGGGATTATCCTGGCAAGAATACTGGAGTAGGTTGCCATTTCCTTCTCCAGTGCATGAAAGTGAAAAGTGAAAGTGAAGTCGCTCAGTCGTGTCCGACTCTTTGCGACCCCATGGACTGTAGCCCACCAGGCTCCTGTGTCCATGGCTTGCATTTGTGGCTTGCCTAATGTTTTTGTTAGACATGTTACTTTGGATACATCTTTATCTGAATGATTTTTGAAAGACTGCTGGTTTTAATTGCAGAAGTTACTTTTTTTTTTTTTTTTAAATCTTTGCTGTCTTCTGATTAAAGCTGTATTTTTCAGCTCAGCTTTAAGGTATGTGCTGAGTTTTATGCCTGGCTAATCAGAGTGCTAGAGAACTTCCCAAGTGGTGCAGTGGTAAAGAATCTGCCTGCCAATGCAGGAGCTGCAGGAAATGCGGGTTCGATCCCTGGGTCAGGAAGCTACCCAGGAAAAGGAAATGGCAACCCACTCCAGTGTTCTTGCCTGGAGAGTCTCATGGACAGAGGGACCTGGTGGGCTGCAGTCCATGGGGTCATGAAGAGTTGGACATGACTGAGCAACTAACCAGCAACAACATGGGTAAGGGATTACAGGTGGCCAAGAGTCGGGTGAGTGGCTGGAGAGGAAACCACGGGAGATTTAGAGGCCAGCATGGAGGTGAGAAGGGCGGGCCAGTAACTAGGAGGCAGTCTGGGGGAGGGTGAGTTACTGAAGCCAAGAGTTTTTCCAGAAGGAGGAAGTGGATGATGTCTCTATTCAGTGCAGCTGACCATTCAAGGAGGGTGAGAACAGATGTGTCTGGTGAGCCCTAGTTAACATGGACATGGGGTGCCAAGAAACTTCAGGCTCTCTGTTAATCTTAACAACCCTATTTTTTATCCGTGTGTTTAATAAACTTATAGGTATATGTATTTTAAAATTAATCATTTAATTAGTTTTTGGTTGTGCTGGGTCTTTGTTGCTCCTCGCGGGCTTTCTCTAGCTGTGGTGTGCGCACAGTCAGGAGTTGTGGGGAACAGGCTTAATTGCTCCGAGGCATGTGGGATCTTCCTGGACCAGAGATCAAACCCATGGCCCCTGCATTAGCAGGCAGATTCTTCACCACTGAGCCAGCAGGGAAGTCCAGAAACATATATATTATTTACTTAGTCCTTATAGCATCTCATTTAAATCAGGGTCCTCCTTAAAGTTCGGGAAGTTGTGAAAGGTCACCCAGCTGGGAAGTGATGAAGCCAGAATGTGAACCAACATGTAAACCCAGAGCTGGAAGCCAGGTGAGGCCAGCAGGTGGCGCCACCTGCATTGTGGGCGAGTGGGCAGGCGTTTGACTTGATTCTCCTCTTTCTAGGCTATGGCCTCCGCTGCCACCGAGCCATCACCACCATCTGCCGGCTCATCGGCATCAAAGACATGTATGCCAAGGTCTCTGGCTCCGTCAACATGCTCAGCCTCACCCGGGGCCTCTTCCAGGGGCTCTCTCGCCAGGTAAGTCAACCCTATGCTCGGAAACTGAAGAGCCAGTTTGTATTTAAGCGGTGTGCTCTGAGACCAGCATCTCCTGGGCCGCCCTGGAGTTGCTCTTGGGCCACCTGAGGACCATGCATTCTTTGTCTCTGGCTGCATCAGGTTAGTTAATCCAACTGAAGAGGTAATTCATGAGGATTATCCTTTAAATGGAGAAGCAATGGCACCCCACTCCAGTACTCTTGCCTGGAAAATCTCATGGACGGAGGAGCCTGGTAGGCTGCACTCCATGGGGTCACTAAGAGTCTGACACGACTGAGCGACTTCACTTTGACTTTTCACTTACATGCATTGGAGAAGGAAATGGCAACCCACTCCAGTATTCTTGCCTAGAGAATCCCAGGGATGGGGGAGCCTGGTGGGCTGCCATCTATGGGGTCGCACAGAGTTGGACACAACTGAAGCGACTTAGCAGCAGCAGCAGCATCCTTTAGAAAAAAACTGCATGGGTTTTTGAAGTTTTAAAATTAAGTATTTTTAAAAGCCAGTAATTATAATCTGCTTTTATTATGGAAAGAATATGTGCTTGTTCGAAAACTCCAACAACATAAAAATGTTAAATAAAAAGAGAAAGTCCCTTTCTTAATTCTGTCCTTTCAACTGGAACTAGGGTGAAGGCCCCTGGGCACTTGCACTCGGGAGTGGTCTCGAGTAAGTTTCATGTCACCTGAAGAGGTTGTTCAGGGGGACATCTGAGTCAGTAGGAACTGCGCATTCAATAGTTCAGGTTATTTCTCCACATAGATGGGGCCGCTGGGCCCCTGCCGAGCTCACCCCCTCAGCCTGGGCTGGGCTCACCGTCGCACCAGTGGCAGGGAGGAAGGGCTGTCATTGCAGGGGCCCCTCCAGCTCTGCAGGGCTGGCTTGTCCCTTGAAAGAAAGGCTGGGTGGACCTCAGCAGAGCTGAGTGAGCAGAAAGACAGCCGGGTTCAAGAGGCATTCACGGGCCTCCATTTGCTGAGGACTTTGGCAGGGTTACAGAGTGCTCTGGCTGTTTCTGAATAAAGTGATCCGTGGAGTAATTGTAGCGGTCACTGTTTAAAATAGGAAAACTAACTGAAAGAAAAATTTTGCCTAAAAGAACTTTTTTGATCAGCTGTGTGTTAGTACTATCTAAAAACATCTCTCAAAAGCACTTCTAAACTTAAACTTACTTTAGAGACTTAATTGTGTGATGTAACTTAAAATATTTGTTTTTAGGTTATACTTATGGTCAAGCAGACCTGTTCTTTTACATGATATTTTGTTTTGTGTTAGTACTTTGAATCTTTGGCTACAGTGACTACGTATCATCTCTTCTAAAATGGAATCAGCTATAAAAAGTTGCATTGTGCTACTCAAAAAAAATGACACCAGTGTAAGCGACACGCCTCTGATTCTAAGACACTCCAACTTATTTATTTATGAATTGCACTTCTCTCTTCTAATTTCAAATGCATGCAGAATTAGAATAGTACAAGGTGTACGTTCTCGCAGCATTTTAGATGTTTTAATATACTATCTGTAAACCACCTGTCAAGTTTACTCACCTGGTGCAGACTCACGGCTGCCATCTGTTACGAGTCCTCATGGCTCTGTTACACCAGCAGTTAGCCGCTCACGCACCCCCGGCCAACCCCAGTCATTCTGGACCAAATCTCAGACATCGGTGTATCTCACTCATAAATATCTCATCGTGTATCTCTAAAAGATAAGGACTAAAACATACCAGACAGTACTACCATCATGCCTAAAAAATTACCAGTAACTCAATATCAAACATCTAGTCAGTATTCATAGAAATGTATCCATTTGTCAGATTAAAAACATTTTTTATATAGTTTGTTTGAATCAGATGGCAGAAAAGATCAATACGTTTAAAATCTTTGCTGTGTCTTTTAAATCACTTTTAATCTGTAAGTTCCGGTTTTCTTTTTTCTCTTACGTTTTTCGTTGTTGATGAAATCGGGTTGTTCGTCCCAGTCTGGTGCTGGATATCTGAGGATACTTGACATCCTCTGTCCCTGCGTGTCCTGTAAATGGGCAGCTAGAGCAGGGGCATGGTGAGAGTCAAGTTCATTCTGGGGCACAGCGTGGCACATGACTGGGAGGGTGAGGAAGACAGGAGGCCAGAGGCCAAGGCCCTTTCTTCATGCCCCTTGGGGGTGGGGCGGTGGGTGGGATGCTTCTGCCCCCAGCCCGTCACCTTTAGGATAGCCACAGGAAGTTCCTGCTCTTTAGGTTAAAGACTTCAGATTTTTTGTGTTTTGTGTCTTTTTTTTTTTTAAGTAAAATCTTACTTTCAATCACTCTTACGTATATTCAGTTAGCTAGTCAACTTGATATTGTGTTACCTGCGCCAGGTTTCTTGCTGTAATAATCACCCTCAGTTAATGAACTCTTAGAGTTGCTACATTTTAATCAGCCAGACAGTTGTGCCACGCCAGATGAACATCAGGGGCAGACCGCGTTAGACCAGCCTCACCCACCTAACCTGGTGTTCTCTCCGCTTGGTTGTGCCCAGGAAACCCACCAACAGCTGGCTGATAAGAAGAGTCTCCATGTTGTGGAATTCCGGGAGGAATGTGGCCCTCTGCCCATCGTGGTTGCCTCACCACAGGGGGCCTTGAGGAAGGATCCGGAGCCGGAAGATGAAGTTCCGGATATCAAATTGGACTGGGACGATGTCAAGGCTGTGCAGGGAATGAAGCGCTCTGTGTGGTCAGGTTTAAAGAGAGCTGCCACGTAGGCCTCCCTCCTGCCTCGGCCAGCCTGGCACTGGGTGCTTCCAGCACCTGCGAGAGACTCATCCTCTCACGCTTGAGATTGTCAGGGTTTTTTAAAAGGAAAGGCCAACCTTACATTTCTTTATTTACAAATAATAAATGATGCGGATGTAACTGATTGAGCGCGTCATACATACCAGTCACTGTGGTAGGAACTTTACATATGTGTCTTAGTTAAAAACTACTTCAAATATTTATTTAAACTAGTAAAACTCAAATGAATTGGGGAGGCAGGGCTTCTAGTCTGACCTGATAAAAAATAACGTGCAGTCAAGTTATGGTTACTTGACTGTAACACACAGTTAGAAAGCTGAGGAAAACATGCAGACTTAGTTCTTTTTGACTCCAGAAATTCTGTTTTTAGTAAACCTCTTTGTCTCCATGTTTGGGTGGTTGCTGTAGGCATTATTAATAGTGCAGCAGTGAAGAATCTGCCACCCGTGCAGGAGCTGCAGGAGATACCACTTCAATCCCTGGGTCGGGAAGATCCCCTGGAGGAGGGCAGGACAGCCCACTCCAGTATTCTTGCCTGGAGAATCCCATGGCCAGAGGCGCCTGGCGGGCTACAGTCCATGGGGTGGCAAAGAGTTGGACAGGACTGAGGCGACTTAGCGCGCACACACTAGGTATGACCTTATATCACTTTACTGGTGGTGACTTTGTACTAGTTTGAGTGAAGTATACGAACCTTACCTATCTTCAAATCCCTTTACCTCCCGTTTGTATAATTGTTTTAGAATTTCCTCTGCCTACACTGAGAACCACATTAGACTCATTATACTTTTGCTTCAACCATCAAGCATAATATCAAAACTCAAGAAGAGGAAAAGCCCATTTTATTTACCCATGTTTTTGCTCTTTCATTCATTCTTTCCTGATATTCTGAGAGTCCTTTTGTCATTTTGAGTGGGGCAAAGCCAAGTTCCCCTCCTGTGTATCCCCTTTACTCACACGATGGCCATACTCCCCACACTTCTGACACCAGATGTGGGGGTGGAGTGGGGGAGTGTTTCCTTCCCGAGCAGTCCTCTGCAACACCAGCTGGATGTCCTACAGTGTAACTCAGTTCTGACACTACCTACCTGGAGGTCACGTCAAGACTCCACTGGCTAAGGGCTCAGGCCCCCAGGACTGCCCCACCCCACGTCAGAGCCAGTTGCAAGTCTGGTTGTTACTAGGCTTCGGGCTGATAACTGTAAATCAAAAGTTGCTATGACTTTCTGCCTTTTGGTATAAAAGGATATGATTAAAGGGTACACATGAATTTCCAGATGGGAGAGGTGCAAAATTTTTTAATTTTCTTAAAGTCTAGTTTTATTTTTTATTGTCTGTATCTATGGCATTCTATTGGAGAAGGAAATGGCAACCCACTCCAGTATTCTTGCCTGGAGAATCCCAGGAACAGAGGAGCCTGGTGGGCTGCTGTCTGTGGGGTCACACAGAGTCGGACATGACTGAAGCGACTTAGCAGCAGTAGCAGCAGCAGGGCATTCTATATAAGAAATGAGTGTTAAATCCAGTGTCAGGAAGCTTTTGTCCTGTGTTTTCTTCAAAGTTTTATAAGGTTGGGTCTTATATTTAGGCCTTTGGTATCTTTTGAGCAAATCCTCATGTTGTACACCTTAAGCTTCTCCAGTGTTACATGACAACTGGATCTTAGTAAAACTGGAGGGGACAAACGGAGGGCAGTAGGGCAGGAAGACAAGGGAGCAGCGGGCAGAGGGTGCCCAGCAGGCCCACAGCAAGTGCCAGCCCCAGCACCAACCCACTGGACACACTTGGCCAGTCTCATGCCCCCTGCAGCCTCCTGTTCTTCATCTGTAGTGTCCCCAACCCCTCCTAGGACTGCTGTCCCCTAGGGCAGGTGTGGGGCAGACTGAGGGTGCTTAGGCCTGGCTACTCAGGCTGGGTGGGACTTAGCTCTTTGTTCCATGAATTTAAAGACACTAAGTTACCTTCTTCACAAAGCACCAGCTGGACCAGGGGGGCTTTGTTTTTGGGGGGCTGCAATATAGACCTTTGACTCTTGGTCACATACAGACATCAGGTTCTGACTCCTTTCTCAGGCCCAGGGAGGGTCTTAGGTCTTGGTTCCATGAACTTAAAAACACCCAAGTATACACCTTCTTCACAAAGCATCGATTGAACAGGGGCCTTTGGCTTCGTGTGGTCTGCAACGTGGAGCTCGGTGGTTGCCTGAACGGGCCTGGCCTTGACTTTGCAGCTCAGAGCAGGCAGCCCTTTCAGGAAGTGCGCTGTGCCCAGGACCTGGACCCAGCCGCGTGGCCGCCTGCAGACTCCGCTGGTGGTCCAGGGCTGCCCCTGTGCCCGCTGTCACCACCCCCCCCCCATGTCCTCTGCCCACTGGCCTCAGGTCCACTACAAGGCCTTGTCTCACTGTCACTTCCTGAGAAGCCAGAGCACAGACCTTCGTGGGGACAGGTCTGGGCACCTGAGGGCAGGGAGTGACTACAGAGCTTCAGGGGCAGAGGAAGCCAGCACCACCAGCTCCAGTTCTCACCAGCGAGTGCACCCGTCCCCCTGCCTGTGAAAGGACAGTCGTGGCTGTGTCCTGTGCCCAACTGGGAGGAGGACAGGAGGCTCTCTATATGGGAGCTGCCTGGCCCAAGGCCAGAGCTCCAAAGGCGGCAGGCACGTCGTCACCGTGCAGATGTGGGGCCTCTGGGCAGTTGTGTTTCTGTCACAGTGCAGATGTGGGGCCTCTGGGCGGTTGTGTTTCTGTCGCACTGCAGATGTGGGGCCTCTGGGCAGTTGTGTTTGGGTTTTGGTGTGACCGACACTTTGGTCCAGGACAGGGCTACCAAGCAGACAACCTCTAAGGCATGTCCCACTGTCCTTGGGGAGGGCAACAAGTTCTGCCCCAGAGGAAGTTCCCTCCTGCTCAAGACCCAGAGGCAGAACTGAAGAACAGAGGCATGCTAGCCATGAGGGGCTTGGGGAGCAGACAGCACGCCGCACCTGGAGGTCCCAGCACAGAGCAGGTGCTCCGTCAACATCCAGTCTCTGTGGTCTGAGGACCTTTCTGCTATGGCCCAGCTTCTTACATGCCCTCTTCGCCAGGCCACATGGGTTTCCTGGGAGCACTGCACTTAGCAGGGAGGACTGCCCACTGGCCAGAACTTACACCTGCAGACACTTCCTAAACAGTTGGATGCAGACAGAACTGAGCAATGAGATGCACCAGCAGGAAGACTGGACCAAGGTTTGTTGGGGGTAGGGAGGCGAGTGGTCTGGGTGAAGGAAAACAGGGAGGGCATCTTTTGAGGCTTCCCATCCTCATTACATCAAGTGCAAAGAGGATGCAAAGCAAATGCCAATGAAACTGCACGTTATAGAAATGACTCAGGATATGAGGAATGAGGAAGTCATGTCAGAATCTTCTGCAAAGCTTGGGACTAACGAGGCTTAGTGTTAGACAACTGGCAACTGAAAAGGGGGAAAGAGCATGTCACAGCTTCTTTATAAAGAGAATGAAACTTCAAAACCTTGAGAAAACTTGGAAATTCAACTAAGCCTGCAGTTTCTTTTTTTTTTTGTTAGGGTTGAACATGAGCCTGTGTTAGCATCACTGGTACTTTATGAAAAAATGAGACTTCCTCGGTCAACACTTGGTTGCAAATTTTGTTAAACATGTGACAAACTTCCTATCCTTTCTTTATATTTAAAATATTCAGTATAAGCCCCGATCAAATCTTTTGCTCCTAATTTACTGCAACATTTTAAAAAATTATTTATTTGGCTGTGCTGGGTCTTAGTTGTGGCATGGGGGATCTGGTTACCTGACCAGGGATTGAAGCTGGGCCCCTGCATTGAGGGCGTGAAGTGTTAGTCACTGGACTACCAGGGAAGTCCCTCCTATAACATTTTAACTGAAGTTTTAAGTAGACTCAGTGAAAGTGGCCTTTCCTGGTACAGTTACTCTGGAATAACAAACAGCTGTCATCTGAACTGCCCTTTGATGCTGCTTCTGAGATTTGGTCTAAGCAAGGATTCCTTAGAAAGAAAGCTGACATGATGGTGTTGCCCACATGGGAGAATAAAAAAAAAAACAAAAAATTACCCCATGAGAGTATTGACCATAAAGACACTTTATAAATTATTTGAAGAGTTTATCATGTTTCTTCCTGCACATCGGTAAATATTTGCTGGGAGAGTTTTATTCTCTATGACAACTAGAATATCCTTGAAGATGTAAGATTTCCTTGAAGACCTAGAAACATGCTGCAAGATGGATACTCAAAAGAGCCCATGGAAAATTGCAATCGATAGTAACAAAGACTCAGTCCAGAGACCAGTGGGGGATCCTTGTTTTGTGGTCTCTCAGATCACAGTCCCCACTTCCCACCCCACCACCCCCTTCAATAGGAAATGACCCTAGAAAGACTTCTCAACTCTTGGAGGCTAAAGGTAGCAAGCCCTTTACCCTGACACGAAGGTACCTGAACAGTCAACATAGCACCCACAAAGAAAGAGAATGTGGCTTTTTGTTTTCTTTTTCCACAATCGAGAGCAATTCTGCAGCCTCAAATGTTATGCTGGAAGGCAGCCTGATGATTGACCATTGTCTGTGTTTTCAGGAATGTTCTCTGTTCCTGTAGGAAACCTTGCATCTGATTAAAGAAAACACGGCGTGGACCATGTACAGCAGTGTGACTATGATTGAAAACACCTGCAACCAAGAAAAATAACCGTTAATGGGGGTGCCTGGTGAGAGGGCAAGTCATGGGCCTTCCAAGCTGGGCTGGCCGCTTGCATGACACTTGGCCCTGAAGTTTGTGGACTGCCATTGTTTCCCATCACTCACACAGTCATCCTTCCTTTCAGAGCCCAGGCGTAGCCCAGAATGCTCTAGGCACTGACTCCAGGTGACCTATTGCATCTCCTGACCTTGGCATGCAAAGTCAACCACTGCCATCACACATCTCCATTTGGTGCCACCCAGTTGGAAATGAGGGCCCTCAGAGACCCCTCCAAAGATACTTGCAGCAAATGTCCCCTGCTCTTCATGGAAAGCTTCCTTCCTGCACACCAGGATGACCGGAGTCCACCAGCTTTGATTCCAGCAGCCTTGGCTCAGAGAATACGACTGCATGGGTTTGCTGGCTCTGGTTAAGGTCTCATTGCTGCCTAGACATCCTCAGACCCCCACCAGAATTTTACACTAAGATCCTGAATTTCACAAGCATAGGCCAGGAAGCCAGGACACAGGAAGCGAGGGACTGGCATTGGGAGGAGGAATTTTGAGCCTTTGCTGAAAGGAGGGGGCTTACTGAGAAAGCTGCTGGGAGCAGAGGCTGAGAAATGTGGCAAACGGTCACACTGTGCCTGGTCAAGGCCCTGGCTTGCCACGTTCTCATCTGGGCACCGTCTATCCTCTCACCCAGCTCGGAGTGGCTGGCCCCAAGGGCTGCCTGCCCACAAGCAAACATCCGCATCTGGCTTGGCTTTGGGTGTGGGGTCAAGAGTTTCCAGCTGCTGGGGTTGAGATGAGGGAGGTACCCGTGGTTTCTCTACTGTGGGGGGTGTAGAAACAGTCGTCTGAAGGTGACGGAGGAGGCGGATGACCCTCCCAAGGGGAGGGAGAGCAGCCCAGGCGCTGCCTCGCTGTAGTTGGGCGCCATCTTGGGAGATGAACTAACATGGGCGAGGCTCCCACTCTGTGGGACAGTTGAGGGGGTCCCAGGGACCATGAGAGGGCCCTGCTTATGGAACTGGGAGCGGCTGGGAGCTGAGGCGAGTGTGTGGCTTCCCCAGGGAAGGGAACAGGCCCCTGGAGGCTAGCAGACAGGCTTCGAGGCCCTCTCCCCGAGACCCCTGCCTCTGGGAGCAGGAAGGGCACCCGCACTAACCCCCTTCCCAGAGCCCAGCGGCGCCCACCCCGTGGGTTTTATTTCAACCTCTGTTCTGTTGTTCACTCGGTGGTGTCCAACTCTGTGATCCCATCGACTGCAGTACGCCAGGCTTCCTTGTCCTTCTGCATCTCCTGTTTGCTCAAGTTCATGTCCACTGAGTCAGTGATGCTATCTAACTATCCCATCCTCTGCTGCCCTCTGATCTACCCTTCCCAAAAGGTGTGAGGAGACACGGCTTTGGCACCTGGGATGGTCATGTTGTGGTCTGTCATCACATTCGACCTCAGGATTTCCTAGAAATCTAAGTAAGGAGTAATGTTTCTTCAACTTTTTCTTGCTTTTTAAACAATGTTCATGGTTAGAAATACATCTGATATGAATTAGCACCCTGATGCAAGCCTATACAAGCACAACTCTGGAAAAGAGTTCTAGGAAACAATACGTTCTCATTCCTTGCCATTCTTTTTTTTTTTTTTTAAATGTATGTATTTTTAATTGGAGGGTAATTGCTTTACAATATTGTGTTGGTTTCTGCCATACATCAACATGAATCAGCTGTAGGTTATACTTATGTCCCCTCTCTCTTGAACTCCTGGTCATTCTGATCCATTTCAGCAACGAGGAAATTAGGCCATGAATTCACAGCCCACTAAGGGGTCTTGTCCCCGCAGTGGGAGGATGTTCCTTTTAGAGCTTAGGGACCTGCAGTCTCACCCCATCTATTGTAATGGGGTGAGGGAGGTTCCAGCCCCTGTTCTACCCATTGCTACCTGGGAAGCCTTGGGAGGAAGTGGTTTAATAGCTCTCTCATCCTCCAGGGAAACAAAAAGGATTGCTGTCTCATTTTATAGGTGAGCAAACTGAGGCTCAGAAGGTGCAAGAGACTTGCAGAAAGAATGAGTGTGAAGTTCACACCCTCTTACTGCACAGGTTCTCAGAGCTGCCAGGAAGGAGACGCCGTGGACAAGAGACAAAGGTCTAATCCCAGAAGCAAACACCCACAGCTGGAGGTCTGGACACGCTGTGCCTGGAGGGGCCTCCCCGCAGCCCCAGAGCCAGGGCCTGGGAGACACTGGCCACTCATTTTCCCATCCCTGGTCTCAACACTGCCCCCGCCCTGACTGTGAGCTTCCCTGGAAGACCCTCAGGGACAGCCTGGAACCCAGGTGGGCAGACTCTCTGCTCACAGTTGTGCTAAGACTGTGGGTAACAGAGTAGTTGGCCTGGACCCCACCTGCATCCTCGGGCTGCTGTGAGGGGAAAATGATTGTTCACAGGAGCTCCGACAGTGCCAGACCCTCATGGTCGCGCCGCCTCCCACATCTGACCCCTCAAAGCCCACCCAGGCTCAGACCCCTGGCCAGCCCGGGCCTGGGCACTGCAGAACTGACTGTGCCCGAGAGGGTCTGGGCGCATCAGTTCCCTCGTCTGGGGCTTTGTTTTTGCAGAAATGAGGAGGAAAGTTTACTTGGTTGAGAATTAAGCGAACTAAGAACCACCAGGGAGGACTCAGGAGCCCTTCTGCTCAGAACCCCCGTCAGTGGGCAGCGGGGGCTGTGAACACTGAGGCTGAACCGAGGACTCACCACAGCGGAGATGTTTTCACTGTAATGTTTGTGTATGTCGTCTTGCAGGCCGATAGTGACCAGAGTTTCCAGGGCAGAGGCGCTGAAGTAGAACAGGGCGGCGAGGCAATGGTAGGCTGTGTCCTGCAGGTCAGAAAGGGCCATCAGAGAGTGACGTGGGCGGCTATGGTCCCGGGGGGCCCCTGAGCCCACCTGTCCCTGCCTGGCCAGGCCCCTGTGTTACCCTCCGTGGTTTCCTTTTACCCCTTCCCCGCCCAACCTCCGCTCCACCCCCAGCCCCTCCTCACAAGGACTGATTCACTAACCAGGGCTGCTCCTCGGTTTGGGAGCAGAGAAAGGACTTTAAAGGAGGAGGGACTTTCACTTGAGATGAGATCTAGTAAGGGCTGGGAGAGGGCCTCTTGGATTGTTGGAAATCGGTTTTGGACATGAGAGGTGTCATGCACGGTCACAGCCCGGAGTTCAGATGTGGTCTTGGTGCCAGTGCAGAGTGAAAAGGTTAGGCCGTGTCCGTGGTTTTGTTTTTCATTTTGGGGGGTAGTCTAGTGGGGCTCCAGGTATAGTTAAAAGGAAAAACGTACTAGAACGGGCTTTGAGTAGTTGTGAATGGAGGGGGTTTCTGAAGTCTAGGCTGGAGGCCTTTGGGAGAGTAAGAGGCCTGGCTGACGGCCCCACCCCGTCCAGGGGAGGGCAGGGCAGGTGGCCCAGGCGTCATTTCCCCCCTTCACGGGCCTCAAGGCAGAATTCACGCGGAAGGGAGATCACAGGCCATCTCTTCCCCTGCCAGGCTCCTCTCTGGTGACCCCACGTTAGAGGCGGGGACGGGAGCCGGGCAGTGAGCACGCCTCACACCGGGCAGCGGGGCCCACGCCCGGCGCCCCGGCCCCTCCCCGGAGGCGAAAGCCAGTCCTGCGGGTGGGGGGAGAGGCCGACCGACCCCTGGCAGGTGCGGGAGGGACAGGGAGGGATGCTGGGCTGCTGGTTTCCAGGAAAGGGGTGATCGCAGAGGAGAAGGCAGAGCAGCCCCCGGAGAACCAGGCAGGGACAGCGTCAGTCAGCCTCCTGCCGCGGGACCCCTGGGCTGCTGTCGCCACTCGGCCTTGGAGGGCGCGTGGGAGACACCCACAGGGCTCCTCACCCCGCACTGGGAAAGCCCGCCTCCCAGGGGACAGCGCCCATCACTACCCCCTGCCCCAGACATGCAGAGCTGGACTCACCAGGGTGATCCAGAAATTCCAGTTCTTATGGGCACCAACAATGTAGAGGAAGAGCAGGAGAGTGGAGACTATGAAGCAGGACACAGACACGAACAGGACCCAGCCCTGGACCAGGGGGACGGGCACCTGGGTCAAGAGGATGAGAATCCACACCAGCCCCCCAAAGGCCTGCAGAGGGAGGGAGATAAGGGTGACGGTCAGACCAGGACGGCCAGGCCCAGCAGTCACACTGGCGAGCCGGGGCTCTTCACAAATGTTAACTCGGTTAATCCTCATACTGAACCATTTGTGAGATGGGCAAACTGAGTCATATACTAGGTAAAAATTTGTTAGCACTAGAAAGGATTTATGCCATCCAGTTTTATCATTAGAAGAGCTATTTCTGAGGTTATATCCTTCCTAATTTTTGGATGGCAGAAAGCAAAGAGGAACTAAAGAGCCTCTTGATGAAGGGAAAAGAGGAGAGTGAAAAAGCTGGCTTAAAACTCAGCATTCAAAAAACTAAGATCATGGCATCCGGTCCCATCACTTCATGGCAAATAGATGGGGAAACAGTGGAAACCGTTGTAGATTTTGTTTTCTTGGGCTCCAAAATCCCATGACTGTGGCTGTGAAATTGAAAGCTGCTTGCTCCTTGGAAGAAAAATTATGACAAACCTGGACAGCGCACTGAAAAGCAGAGACATCACTTTGCTGACAAAGGCCCATATAGTCAAAGCTATGGTTTTCCCAGTCGTCATGTACAGATGTGAGAGCTAGACCATAAAGAAGGCTGAGTGCCAAACAGTTGATGCTTTTGAATTGTGGTGCTGGAGAATACTCTTGAGAATCTCTTGGACTGCAAGGAGATCAAACCAGTCAATCCTAAAGGAAATCAGCCCTGAATACTCACTGGAACTGGACTGATGCTGAAGCACTAATATTTTAGCTGCTGCTGCTGCTAAGTCACTTCAGTCGTGTCCGACTCTGTGCGACCCCATAGACGGCGGCCCACCAGGCTCCCCCATCCCTGGGATTCTCCAGGCAAGAACACTGGAGTGGGTTGCCATTTCCTTCTTCAATGCATGAAACTGAAGTCGCTCAGTCGTGTCGGACTCTTCACGACCCCATGGACTGCAGCCTACCTGATGCAAAGAGCTAACTCATTGGAAAAGACCCTGATTCTGGAAAGATTGAAGGCAGGAGGAGAAGAGGATGACAGAGGATGAGATGGTTGGATGGCATCATTGACTCAACGGACGTGAGTTTGAGCAAACTCTGGGAGATGGTGAAGGACAGGGAAACCTGGCGTGTCGCACTCCATAGGGTCACAGAATCGGACATGACCGAGCAACTGAATTACAGCAAGTATTTTTAATATAAAAATATCCTTTCTTTTATAAAATGGTAGGGACTAGTTGATCCTTTTGGTCTTTACTTTGCAAAATGAATTAGCTACACTATGTTATTAGCATTAAAAAAAATTGGCCCCTAAATGACCAAGTCCAGGAAGCACTCTATCTACTGGAGGTGTGGCAGGAGTGGGAAGGACCCAAGAGGGCCTGGTCTTGGATGACCTAGGGCAGGCATGAGAGAAGTGCTCTTTTCCTTGTCGTTATCCAGAAGACACTCTGCTTGGTGTCCTCAGGGTCAGGGAGTTCCAGGAGCGTAAGGACAGATGTAGAGGTCATGACCTCAGATCCTCAAAGCCAAGGGCTTGTAGACAGGCTTGCCCTCGTTTGGATGGACCTTCTTCCCTCCCTGTGCCCACTGGCTTTACCCAGCAGGATACAGAGATCGAATAAGGAGGTTTCATGAAAAATATGAATGTCAGCCATAAGAGACAAAAAAAAAAAAAAAAATCCTTGGACGCTTAGATCAGACAGGAGTGGGTTCTGTGCAAGAAAAACAGATCTGATGGGAGGCACCCAGGGGGCCGGCAGCGCGGCAAGCTCACAGCAGTGCGCGTGCAGCAGTGAGCAGAGCGCCTCAGCCAACAGCGCTGCTCTGCAGGGCCTCAGGCTCTCTCTTTGGGAAGGGTGTGGGTGTCAGTTTTACCCTTCTTCCCTTGTGGTCGAGGATTCTCTTCTGATTCATACACATTGGCCAGGTAGGAGATAAATGCCAGTCCCTTTCCTGTGGACGCATCCTGAGAACTAGTGTCTCAGGGAGCCCAGTGTGTGCCAGGGACATGGGCAGAGTCATGCATCAGACAGGGGGCAGACCCCAAGACTGGCCTGCAGTACAGGAAAGGTGCTCTCAGAGTGGGCTTCCAGGTCAGCTGGGTATGAAGGACTTAGCCGCACGGGCACCCACACCGGGGCACCGTGAATGGAGACCACTGAGGGGCTGGTCTGTCTTAGGGAAGAGTCCTAAGATGTAAGAGTGGTTGGGTGGGCCCCTTCAGGCCAGGTCCCTCGACCCACAGTGTCTGGCTTATCAGCAGGCAGCTGGAGGGCATGATGGAGGCTCTGGGAGACTGCGGGCAAGGTTTAGTGCCAGCAGGTGCCCTCGCCCTGAAACAGGGCCCTGCCAGACGCTGATAAACTGACACGATGACAAATCATGTTTGAAAAGTTTAACCAGGCCCCGTAGCAACTGCTCCTCTGCCTTATGGCAGATACGGCAATTTGCTACTAATACACGCTCAGAGTTCACAAAGCTTTCCCCAGGGTCCTGGCACCGTGCTGGTGCCACCCAAAGGCACAAGACAGGAGGGGCAGCCACAGCATCCTCTTCTCCTTGGTCACCCCCCTGGTCAGGCTGGCCAGAGCGGCTCCTGGCAGAGGACATGCCCACTTCTGCCCTCCGTTTCCCCTCTATGGGGAGGAGAGTCTGTGGGACGCCCTATTGAGATAGGTTATCTGTGTGGTACTTGACCCAGAGACAAGTTGAATGTTCCCTCAACAGCCTCACCCGCCCCCAAATCTACTCAGCGTCCTGCCTGAGAAGGGCATCTAAAGAAAAGGTGGTGTGGGTCACCCACACTGCCCCTGCCCCTGCCCGCTTGCCCCCTTTCAGCACACACTAGCCAGGTGATCTCAGACCATGCATTTGAGGTGTTACTAAATTAATCATTGCACCTGATTGCTACCGAGCAGTAACTGTGTGTATCACTCGTCTTAAGAGCTTTGTGTATATGACATTCACTTATTCCTCACAGCATCCCACAGGTTTATACTGCCATGTCCCCATTTTATTGATATGAAAACTGAGGCACAGTTGCCCGCTCACATCCCCACAGCTGCTAAGTGCCGGCTTCGACAGGCTGGCTGTGGAGCCCAGGTCAGGACCTCTGTGTGTGTGTGTGACAGTTACACAAGCTGACGCAAGAGCAGTTCACCATGACACTGCCCTCGTGTGTAGGGTCGGCTTTAGAAGTGGCCAGGAGAAGAGTCACACTGGTGGAGAGGAGACTGCCCCACGAGAGGAGCCTTGCTCCTGCTGCCAGCTGTCCTTCGGCCCTGGGGCTGGTGAACTGCAGCGGAAGTGCCCCTCCCCCACCCTCCCCAGGTTCAGCATGCTCTGTTCTGTGACCCCACTTCTGGCAACAGCTGTGTGGTGTGTGTGGCTCAGAGAGATGGGCTTACACCACCGGGTCGTGCCTGTCTCCCTCTTCCTGTGACGGCCCCGCAGCCTTCAGAGGTCAGGAGCTCCAGGGTAGGGGTGCAGGCCCGGGGAGAGCTGCCATGCCTCACCCAAGATACCACTCTTCCCTGCTCCTGGGTAGTTTCCTGGTCTTGCGGGGGGAGTGGTGTCCACCCTGCTGACCTGGAGGCTGAAGGTCTGGCATCTGCAACTCCCAGGCTATTGGGAGGTCAGGTATGGGAATATGGACTGGGAGTAAGCAACAACTTACTGGACCACAGATTTAAAAAATGGATCAAGCCTTTCACACCCGTTGGACTAGCAGAAAATTACAAAGTCTGACTCTGCCAAGTGAGGCAAGGTCTGGGAACAATGGAGACTTTGATAAGCTGCTGGTGGGAGTCAGGACGGTTATACAATATGGGAACCTTCTTTCTAAAAGAATGCAAAGCAAGCCAGAGTCCTGGAAACAGTCTGCGCAAGCAGGGGTCCTGAGCTTAATTAATATTTATTAGCTTCCTGGTAACTCCACTCCTGGGCTGTGTAAGGGGGAATAACCCTTTTGGACAGTGATGTGCTAACATCTGGGAACAGGAGGACGTGCAACCCCTTTGACCCAGTGTGTGTGTTCCTGAAAGAAATGCCCAACATCCAAGTAAAGGGAATACATGAATGTTCTTTGGCAGTGCCGTCTGCAATATCAAAATGAAGCAGATTGGAAATCGCCCAAATGCCCATCAACAGAAGATGGATAAAGAGTGTCAACATGTATAAACCGCAGAATAAGGCTGCATGAAAAGCCTGTTGCAGAAGGATATGTACAGGGCAACAAAACTTTCATAAAGTGAGAAAACATAAAACCACACCACGTGTAGTCAGAGGTAGTTAGGGGTGCAGTCAAGTTTTAACCTTGAACACACATTCAGCCCAGGGGTGGTTCTGTAGCTGGAAGAAGAGACAGTAATAAGCAGAGTATCCAGGGGGCTTACATGTCGTCTGAAAGTTCTATTTCCTTAATACTGAGAGGAACATTAAGATGTGACAAAACTGAGCGATAATTACAAGGGTTTTCATTAAAGTATTATACATAGTACAGTGTCCATCACTAGGTCGTGTCCGACTCTTTGCAGCCCCACGGACAGCAGCCCGCCAGGCTTCTCTTTCCATGGAATTCTCCAGGCAAGAATACTGGAGTGGGTTACCATTTCCTTCTCCAAAATTATTATATATACTTTTCTATAATATTTGAAATAGTTCTTAATTTTAAGAAGCTGAAGTGGAGGGACTTCCCTGGTGGCTCAGTGGTAAAGAACCACCTGCCAATACAGGAGAGGCAGGTTTGATCCCTGGTCTGGGAAGATCCCTCGTGGCTCGGAGCACTTAAGTCCGTGGGCCACTTCTGAGCCTGTGCTCTGGAGCCCATGTGGCTGAGGCCCGTGTGCCCTCGAGCCTGAGCGCTGCAAGGAGAGAAGTCACTGTGAAGAGGCACCCACACATCACAGTGGGAGTCGGCCCACTCCCATAACTAGAGAGAAGCCCGCACAGCAACGATGGCCCTGCACAGCCCAAATAAATAAATTATTCTTCTTATTATTTTTAGATTCACTTTATTTATTTTTTTGGAGGCTAATTACAATATTGTATCGGTTTTGCCATACACTGACATGAATCCGCCATGGGTGTACATGTGTTCCCCATCCTGAATCCCCCTCCCTCCTCCCTCCCCATCCCATCCCTCTGGGTTATCCCAGTGCACCAGCGCCGAGCACCCTGTCTCATGCATCGAACCTGGAAAAAACAAACTGACGTGGAATTGGCACAACAGGAAGTGAACCGTTTCACCTTGACCAGTTCGGTGGTGTTTAATGCATTCAGGACGTTGTGCAGTCCACCATCTCTAACTCCAAAACACTGTATCATCCCAAAAGGAAGCACCATGCCCAGTAAACCGCTCCCTGTTTCGCTCTCTTCTCAGGCCCTAGTAAACCACTGGTTTGTGTTCTGTGTCCATAACCTTATCTCTTCTGTGCCTTTCATATAAATGGGATCCTACACCACGTGACCTTTTGTGTCTGGCTTCTCAGCACAGCAGTTTCACACTCATTAACTCTATAGTATGGATCGGTGCTCCATTCCTTTCTAAGGCTGAGTAATAGTCCATTGCACGGAAGGTCACAATTTCTTTATTAATTCACCCACTGATGGGACATTTGGGCTATTTCTCCCTGTTAATTACTGTGAATGGAGCTGCTATAAACATGCATGTTTATGTACCTATTCAGGTCTCTGTATTCAATTCTTTTGGTCATAAATCTAGGAATTGCTGGGTCATGTGGTAATTATTATTATGTTTTAAAATTTTTAATTAAAAATTTTAATTTTATCTTGGAGGATGGGTGATTAACAAAGTTGTGTTTGTTTCGAGTGCGCAGCAAAGTGATTCATCTGTACATACACACACACCTATTCTTTCTCAAACTCTTTTCCAATTTAGGTTATTAAGTAATATTGAGCAGAGTCTCCTGTGCTATACAGTAGGTCCTTGTTGGTTATCTGTTTACAACATAGCAGCATGTACATGTCAATCCCAAACTTCCAATCTATCCCTGCCCCCCACCCTTCCCCCGGGTAGCCGTTAATTTATTCTCTGTGAGTCTGTTTCTGTTATAAATAAGTTCACTTGTATAATTTTTAAAAGATTTGCATATAAGCAATATCATATGATGTCTGACTTATTTCATAGTATGATCATCTCCAGGCCCACTGATGTTGCTGCAACTGGCATTATTTCATTCTTTTAAATGGCTGAGTAATATTCCATTGCATGTATGTGCCACATATTCTTTATCTATTCATCTGTCAATAGACATTTAGATTGCTTTCATTTCTTGGCTATTTTAAACTGTGCTGCAAAGAACACTGGGGTGGATATTTCCTTTCAGACCATGTTTTTCTCCAGATATATGCCCAGGAGTGGGATTGCAGTATCATACGGTAGCTTTATTTTAGTTTTTTAAGGAATTTCCATACTACCGTTCTCTACAGTGGTTGTACCAATTTACATTTGCACCAACAGTGTAGGAGGTGTTTCCTTCTCTCCACACCCTCTCCATTATTGTCGTAGATTTTTGTGGTGATGGCTGGTAATTATTTCTGAGGAATTACCAAACTGTATTTCATAGCAGGTGAACAAATTTACATTCCCACCAGCAATGTCTGCTAAGTCGCTTCAGTCGTGTCGGACTCTGTGTGACCCCATAGACAGCAGCCCACCAGGTTCCCCCGTCCCTGGGATTCTCTAGGCAAGAACACTGGAGTGGGTTGCCATTTCCTTCTCCAATACCAGCAATGTCTGAGGGTCCCAATTTCTCCACATCCTAGCCAGTACTTATTTTCCAGTTTTTTGATAACAGTAGTCCTAATTTCACGTGAAGTAGAGCTCATTGTGTTTTTAAGATAGTTTACTTATTTATTTTCTTTTCATTGCTGTGCAGGCTTTTCTCTAGCTGTGGAGCGCGGCTCCTCTCTGGTTGCAGTGCGCGGGCTTCTCATTGCAGTGGTTTCTCTAGGTGAGGAGCGCAGGCTCCACGGCCTGCAGGCTCAGTAGCTGTCGCACACCGGGTCAGTAGTCACTGTGGCTTTGATTTCATTTTCCTAGTGATTAATGATGATGGATATCTTTCCACGTGCTTATTGACCATTTGCATGTCTTCTTTGGAGTACTGTGCATTCAAGTCCTTTGTCCATTTTCTTAATTGGGTTGTATATGTTTTGTTGTTGAAACAGTTCATAATTTAAAAAACATAAACATCCCTCCCAGATTGGCCAGCTCCTTCTTAGGCCCTTTAGTTCTCTACTCTTTCCACACATCAAAACACGTACAGCTTTGTATGTGTACAACTTGTACAGATGAAAATATAAAGAACGGGCATCTGCTTTCTTTTCTGCCCTCCCAGGCACCCTATGAGCCCATCCTCAATTCAAGGAGGAAGTAAAAAATTTAGGATGACACTGAGGCACCAGGGCCCTCTGGAAGTGGGAGGGGTGTGATCCGGTAAGCAGGGGTTAATGGGGTAGAGAAACAAATGACTTCTAAGACAGGTGTGAGACAGGTATTTGGGGCAAAGGAGACATTTTTCTTAGAAGCCGCTACTATCTGCAGGCATCAAAATGATGCATTTCAGGTAGTCCATAGATCTGAGATTTCCTACACCTGGTTTTCTACTTTTGTTGATTTAGGGGGATCCTCCTCATCACCCAGGACTCCCCCCAGCAGGCTGGGCTCATCCTTCACTCTGGCACTCCATCCACTAAGCTGTGATGACAGAGGAGGCAGAGGGCGCTGGGAGGCTGTCCCTTCTGTGGCGCCAGGATCCCCCTACCCCCAGCACACACGCCTGCTGCCACCTGAGCCAGACCTTGTCTGCGCAAGTGGAGGAGGGTGCACCAGAGTCTCCTGCATGAAGCCCAACTAACACACTCTCTCGTGACTCTTGTTATAATGCTCCCCAAACAGTTACAAAGGCAGAGCAAGCCACTCATCAGGGCAACCTACGAGACACTAGCAAGTCCTTTTGTTGCTTAAAAAATCTCTCTGCCCCACCACACCTCACTTTTAGCCAGCATCTCTTTTGGTCACAAAACTTGCCTTTGTAAATACAGTAGGCTCTGAAGGAACTACTCATTCACTACTTATTCCCTGGTCTTAGGTTCTACAGGATCATTTCCAGAAACCCAGCCTTGAGCAAACACAGGCTCAGTGCTGACTGGAAGCAGAGATGAGTGGTCTGGGAAGGAACATTCTAGTGGATGCCAGTCCTTTCCACTCTGGGCCCGAGTGTCCCCACCTACAAATGGTGTGGCTAGGTCCAGAGGTGTCCAGGGCTTCTCCTAGATGTCAGCTCCTCCACAGGGGTGCGACCAGGCTACCTTGACCCCTTCTGCCATCTCCCCCAACCCTCCAGGGAAGACAGAACCTGCTCCCTTTGCTGTTCACATCTCCTTGACAATCAGGAGACAAGAAGCTGGGGTCCCGTTTCTAAACAGGTCTGGACGTTTTCTTTTCCAACGGACTCTCCAGGCGGCCATTTATGCGGTGGGGCTGCAGGGAAATGAGTCTCGCGGCTTCTGGCGTTAAAGCCACAGAAGGAATACAGCCTGCCTGCCACCCCTCCACCGCCTTTAGGCGAGGCCCTGGGAAGTTTAGCCTGAGTCCCACAGGGAGCACTTCACAGGAGCCCAGAGGAAGAAGCGCTTTCCCGCAGCCTCGGGTTGAGGCTGTGCCGCTCCAGTGTAAGGAAGGACCAACTGCAGGGGAAGGAGTCCTTGGATGCTCAAGGTCAGCCAAGTCAGGGCCCGGCTCTCACAGGCCCCTCTCCCTCCCTCCATCCTTCACACTGGGTACAATGACTGTGGCGAGCAAACGACGGCTGGTTTTATCATTTCCAGATTGCCAAAATTTCGTTCACTCTCCAGAAACGTCCAAGAGAAAATAATCCGGATTCGGTTCCTCCTGCAACACCAACCCTATCTCCACACCGCTTTCGGTAATACTTAATCTTTCTTTTGCCGATTTTTATATTTTTTAAACAAATTCCTGACCATGGAGAGAGCTGGGCGCCTCTACAAGGATGTCGATCGCCAAGAAGCCCATGGGAAGCAAGTTAGGAGCGCAGCTTTGGTACCTGCGCGCTGCCGGTGGAACCCGGCCAGCTTTCCGACCACTGAGCCCTGTGAGTTTGGTTTCTCCACCTAAGCCCCGGTGACAGTCTCCCCGTCGTCGCGGGCTAGAAGGGGCCAGAAGACTGCATGTGGCGGTGGGGAAGAGACAGTCCTCACCCTCCTTCTCTACCCCACCCAGTGCTCCCGGACCAGGGCCGCTCTGGGACGGGCGGGCGGGGAGAGCGCGCGCGGCACTGCCCATCCCATCCCGTCCCAGCCCGCCCTCCCTGGTCCTCAGCGACTCACAAACTCGAAGATGAAGAGCAGGTCGGGGAAGGTGGTGAAGACCGCGGAACCCCTGGGCAGCCTGCGGCCGCCCGAAGCCGTTCCGGTGGCCATGCGGGCGCGCGGGTGTCCGCCTCGGAATCAGAGGCGCGCGTCTCTGGCTCCGCGCTGACCGAGCACTTGCTCGGGGAGCCCGGTGAGCCGGATGCACCCGCGAGGGTTGAGGCCGGGATTTAGGGGCCAAGGAAAGAGGAGCCCCAGGCCGCTGCCGGTGGGGCCCTGCCACCGCCCTAGACCGTCGGGCTTCGCCCTGAACCACCCGGGAGTAGGGGCGGGGACTTGGCTCCAGCGTCCCAGGTCTGCGCTCCACCTCCAAACCCGAGCCTAACAAAACCACTTGGCTAGGCGCTTCGCACACTTTGGGTCTTAGCAAGTGATGATCACCATCACTTAAGAATGATCTCTGTCAAAAACCAGCACTCAAAACTCCTTGTCTTCGCACTCCTCCGGTCACCATTGCTCCAGCTGTTCTTAAGGTGGACTTCTTTCGTCTTTCTGCTGGGTGAGTTAGTATTTGTGACCTCTGGTGCCAGGCTCCAGGAGGGGCCAGTTCCCAGTCCTGCCCACAGCTGCAGGGACGGTGCTGAGACTCGCTCTGGCTTCCCATCCCCTTTCCCTGAGCCCTAGGAGCCAGCACTGGGAACCCTGACCCCCTGGTCCCCGCACTCCGTGCTGGAGCTGCTGAGCGATGGATTAAAGGCAGTCACAGTGGCCTTGAACCTTGGAGCTGGGAGGGAGCCAGCACTGCCCAGTGCTTGCTAAGTGCCTAGCACCCCATAGGTTCTTTGTTCACATGACCTCATTTGATGCTGGGAGGAGAGTGCAGGGAGACCCAAGAGCACCCACCAGCCCAGCCTGGCTTGGGCTCGGGGTCCAGGGAACTTGTGGAAGGGACCCTTGAGTGAGCAGTGGTTAACTGGAGGGAGGAGGCAGCCTTCCCTACAGAGGAGCAGCAGTCACTGGCCCTGGAGGATGGTCAGGCCTTGTTCCTTACACTGGGAAGCTGCCGGATAGATATGGGAATCCCCTGAGGGGGTCAGAGCCACTCTGCTGGGGGAGCAGGGGAAAGAGCCGAGGCATCCAGGGCAGAAGGAAGCAGGCACAGAGGGGTTCTGCGAGAGGACAAGGAGGAGAGCCTGAGCGAGAAGAGGGGGGCAAGGTGTGCCTGGAGAGTCCTGGAGGCTGGAAAGGGTCTGATCTCTGTGGGGAGCAGAGTGGCTCCTGGGGCAGAGCTGGAAAGGCCAAGGGCAGGCTGGGCTCAGGAGGAAAGAGGCGAAATTTTGTATATGTTGTTGTTGTTCAGTCACTAAGTTGTGTCCAACTCTGCGACTCCAGAGACTGCAGCACGCCAGGCCTCCCTGTCCCTCACCATCTCCCAGAGATTGCCAAGTTCTTGTCCATTGAATAGGTGATGCTATCCAACCATCTCGTCTTCTGTCGCTCTCTTGTATGTTAATGAGCCTCATCATAGAATCAGAACTTTAAAAATTGGTGTTAGCTGCCTTGAAGACAAACCTGCTAAAGAAACACAGGCCATGGCGGTTTGAATTCTGGATGTAGAAAAAGAAAAACTCAAGAGTTTTTTCCTCTTCTCATTTAAGATTAAAAATACTTCCCCTTCTTTTGTCTTTTTAAAGTAACTACGTCAAACTAAATAGTATAAGGCGTATCTCAACTTAGTCTTGTCCCCCTAATTCAGCCCTGAGACTAATGTGACTCAATCTCCCTGTCCCAAAGAGGGGCGGGACCCTGCTGCTCTGCAGCAGAATTTGCCACGTGCCCATCAAGTTGCACCTGGAATCTGACCCAAATCAAAGGCTGATCTGAGCTCACCAGGTAGCGCTAGTGGTAAAGAACCCGCCTGCCAGGGCAGGAGACACAGGAGATGAGGATTCGATTCCTGGGTTGGAAAGTTCCTCTGGAGAAGTGGCAACCCACTCCAGTATTCTTGCCTGGGAAATTCCATGGCCAGAGGAGCCTGGTGGGCTATAGTCCATAGGGTTGTAAAGGGTGGGATTGAAGCGACTGAAGCAACTTATCACCCAGTGCATGGAGCACCATGCACCCAAAGGATGATCTGTGTACATCACCACTGCCTCACTTTGAACTCTTAAAAGGGGTGGGTCCTCATGGCCTTGCAATCCCAGGGAAGGAAACAGTTTCAAAAAGGAACTAGAATTTTCATCAGCAAATAACATCTCTCAGCCCAGGAGAAACCCATCCTTGGTGGGATCGTTCCTCCCTGGATCACCCCATTGTGCATACAATATCATCATCTGGTACCTTGTCAGGATGTGAACTGAGGACCACACCCCCCTACCCCGGCCCTTAGGGGGCCAGTGGGCTTACTCTTCCCTTCCTCTCCCCACCTCAGTCCCCCACCCAGCCCTCTGTGGACGTTCCACCCTTGGGTGGCCTGCTGGGACTGTGGGGTGAATGAGGTCTATCCAGCTCAGAAGTAGGTACAGAGGCAGCAGCCCCTTTGGGCTCAGTCTGGCGTCAACTGTGGTCACTGGGGTTCTGAGCAGCTGCCTTCAGCCCAGAAGGTTCTATTTCTCCCCCATGAAAAGCTCAGGCCTCAGGTCCAGCATCTCCTGCTCAGAGGGCCTGGGTTCTCTCCTCCTCCGCCCTCCTGCATCCAGCTAGTGTCTGAGTCCTGGCCCATGGAGGCGGTGAGGGCAAGCATGACCACCCTCCCCTCTCCTAACCCCTGGGCTCCCCACCCCCACCTTCTCACTCTTTTCCTGCCCCCCCCCCACATCTGCAGGAGCCCCTCCCTGCCCCAGGCCCCTCCTCCAAACCAGCCCAGGCCCCGCCCAGTCACCGACTCTCGGTCCCTCTCTGGACCTCTCTTGTAGTTCATGCAACAGCTGTACATCCGTCTTCCCATGACATGTGTGGGAGTGCGTGTACCTAGTCGTGCACACAGTGAGGGGCCCTCTTTGCTCAGGTGATTCCCTGGGCTCACTATTCTGCATACCTTCTCTCATTACTTGCTCTACGACTCTACTTGGAACACATTTTTAATTGTGGTGGAATACACGTAGGGCTCACCACGTCCACCACTTTCACTGTACAGCTCAGCGCGGTCCATTCGCGCTGCTGGCAGCCGTCAGCCCCATCCATGCCTGTACTCTCTTCCTCTTGCGAAAGTGCATCCCTTACCTCCTAAGCAGTAAATCCCCATCCTCTCCCCTCAGTCCTGGCAATCACTGTTGTATTTACTGTTTCTAACTTTGATTATTCTAAGTACGTCATACAAGTTGAATCAGGCAATATGTATCCCTGTCCATTGGACTTCTGTCCCTTTGCATAATGTCCTTTAGGGTCATTTTTGCTATTACTGGTATTAGAATTTCCTTCCTTTTTAAGACTGAATAATACTTCATCGTACATACAGACCACCTTTTCCTTGTCTGCTTATCTTGAGACGGAGACGTCAGTTGTGCCCTGAATAGTGCGGCTACAAACGTGGGGGTGCAAATACTTCTGTGAGACCCTGATTTCAATTCTCTTAGGAATATACCGAGAAGAGAACTTGCCAGGCTGTACGGTCATTCTAATTTTAATTGTTTCAAGAACCCACCGTATTGTTTTCCATAGCAGCTGAACTACTTTACAATCCCATCTACAATGTGTAAGGGTTTAAATTTCTCCACATCTTTGCCAACACTTTATTTTCTGCTTTTTAAAATATTAGCCACTCTAATGAATGTGAGGTGCTCTCTTTTCATAATTTTCATTTGCATTTTCCTAATGAAAATTATACTGAGCATCTTTTTATGTGCTTATTAGCCATTTATACATCTCCTTGGATAATGTCTATTCAAATCCTTTGTTCTTTTTCTTTTTTTGGCTGCTCTGCATGGTAGGTGGGATCTTAGTTCCCCAATCAGGGATTAGATCCACATCCCCTGCAGTGGAAGTGCAGAGTCTTAACCACTGGACCACCAGGGAAGTCTCTCTGTTCATTTTTGAATCAACTTGTTTGCTTTTTCATAGTCAAGTTTCCACAGGCCTGTCATTTATATGATTTGCAGACATTTCCCACTGTTCTTTAGGTTGCCTTTGGACTCTGTGGATAGAGTTGCTTGATGAACAAATATGAGAAACTTTCATGAAGTCCAATTTGTGTGTTATTTTTCTTTTAATACTTGTGCCTTTGGTGTCATATCTAACACATCATTGCCAAATCCTCATTTGATGCTTCTGGCATTTGTTTTCTTCTAAGTGACCTGCCTCTTGAGAAACCTGTATGCAGGTCAGGAAGCAACAGTTAGAACTGGACATGGAACAGCAGACTGCTTCCAAATAGGAAAAGGAGTACGTCAAGGCTGTATATTGTCACCCTGCTTATTTAACTTCTATGCAGAGTACATGTTGAGAAACGCTGGGCTGGAAGAAGCACAAGCTGGAATCAAGATTGCCGGGAGAAATATTAATAACCTCAGATATGCAGATGACACCACCCTTATGGCAGAAAGTGAAGAGGAACTAAAGAGCCTCTTGATGAAAGTGAAAGAGGAGAGTGAAAAAGTTGGCTTAAAGCTCAACAGTCAGAAAACTAAGACATGGCATCTGGTCCTATCACTTCATGGCAAATAGATGGGGAAACAGTGGAAACAGTGTCAGACTTTATATTTCTGGGCTCCAAAATCACTGAAGATGGTGACTGCAGCCATGAAATTAAAAGACGCTTACTCCTTGGAAGGAAAGTTATGACCAACCTAGATAGTATATTGAAAAGCAGAGATATTACTTTGCCAACAAAGGTCCATCTAGTCAAGGCTATGGTTTTACCAGTAGTCATGTATGGATGTGAGAGTTGGACTGTGAAGAAAGCTGAGTGCCAAAGAATTGATGCTTTTGAACTGTGGTGTTGGAGAAGACTCTTGAGAATCCCTTGGACTGCAAGGAGATCCAACCAGTCCATCCTAAAGGAAATCAGTCCTGCGTGTTCTTTGGAAGGAATGATGCTAAAGCTGAAACTCCAGCTAAAGCTGAAACTTTGGCCACCTCATGCGAAGAGTTGACTCATTGGAAAAGACCCTGATGCTGGGAGGGATTGGGGGCAGGAGGAGAAGGGGATGACAGAGGATGAGATGGCTGGATGGCATCACCGACTTGATGGACATGAGTTTGAGTGAAGTACGGGAGTTTTTGATGGACAGGGAGGCCTGGCATGCTGTGATTCATGAGGTCACAAAGAGTCGGACACGACTGAGCGACTGAACTGAACTGAACTGAAGAGGTTTATGTTTTACATTTACATTCAAGAATATTTAGGACACTTACCACTATGGTCCAGAAAACAAGTTTCAATCAGTATAAAAGGATTCAAGTCATACAAAGTGTATTCCGGATCAAATGTTTTAAATTAGAAATCAATAATATCTGAAAAATCCAAATATCTGGAAAATATTGTAAATAGCACAAGGCTGTGAGAAAATTAAATGGGGCAAATTAGAAAATATTTGGGATTAAATAGACTATAAAGCTGGGCTTCCGTGGTGGTTCAGAAGGTAAAGAAACTGCCTACAATGTGGGAGACCTGGGTTCAATCCCTGGGTTGGGAAGATCCCCTGGAGGAGGGCATGGCAATCCACTCCAGTATTCTTTCCTGGAGAATCCCCACAGACAGAGGAGCCTGGGGAGCCTATAGAGTCAGACACGGCTGAGTGACTCAGCATAGCACACAGCACAGACTAGAAAGCTACAGAAATTGAGATGTATGGTATTGGTATCAATATAGACAAATAGATCAATGGAAGAGAATAGAGTGTATAAAAATACATCCACCAAATGTGATCAGTTGAGTTTCAACAAAGACATAAAGGCAATTCAGTGAAAAAAAGATATAACCAACAGTGCTGGTATAGTTGGATCAGTTCAGTTCAGTTCAGTCGCTCAGTTGTGTCCGACTCTTTGTGACTCCATGGACTGCAGCATGCTAGGCCTCCCTGTCCATCACCAACTCCCAGAGCTTGCTCAAATTCATGTCCACTGAGTCAGTGATGCCATCCAACCATCTCATCCTCTGTTGTCCCCTTCTCTCCCACCTTCAATCTTTCCCAGCATCAGGGTCTTTTCAAATGAGTCAGTTCTTTGAATCAGGTGGCCATAATATTGGAGTTTCAGCTTCAGCATCAGTCCTTCCAATGAACTGATATGGGACTGATTTCCTTTGGTTGGATCTCCTTGCAGTCTAAAGGACTCTCAAGAGTCTTTTTCAACACCACAGTTCAAAAGCATCAATTTTTCGGCACTCAGCTTTCTTTATAGTCCTACTCTCACATCCATACACGATCACTGGAAAAACCATAGCCTTGACTAGATGGACCTTTGTGGACAAAGTAATGTCTCTGCTTTTTAATACACTGTCTAGTTGGTCATAGTTTTTCTTCCAAGGAACAAGCGTCTTTTAATTTCATGGCTGCAGTCACCATCTGCAGTGATTTAGGAGCCCCCCAAAATAAAGTTTGTCTCTGTTTTCATTATTTCCCCATCTATTTACCATGAAGTGATGGGACTGGATGCTATGATCTTCATTTTTGAATGCTGAGTTTTAAACCAGCTTTTTCACTCTCCTCTTTCACTTTCATCAAGGCTCTTCCCTTTCTGCCTTAAGGGTGGTGTCATCTGCATATCTGAGGTTACAGATATTTCTCCCTGCAATCTTGATTCCAGCTTGTGCTTCATCCAGCCTGGCATTTCACATGATGTACTCTGCATTTAAGTTAAATAAGCAGGGTGACAATACACAGCCTTGACGTACTTTCCCAATTTGGAACCAGTCTGTTGTTAGAACCTGCCTGGTTCTAACTGTTGCTTTTTGGCCTGCATACAGGTTTCTCAGGAGTCAGGTAAGGTGGTCTGATATTCCCATCTCCTGAAGAATTTTCCACAGTTTCTTGTGATCCACACAGTCAAAGGCTTTGGTATAGTCAATGAAGCAGATGTTTTTCTGGAACTCTCTTGCTTTTTCGATGGTCCAATGGATGTTTGCAATTTGCTCTCTGGTTCCTCTGCCTTTTCTAAATCCAGCTTGAACATCTGAAAGTTCACGGTTCACGTCCTGTTGAAGCCTGGCTTTGAGAATTTTGAGCATTACTTTGCTAGCGTGTGAGATGAGAGCAATTGTGCAGTAGTTTGAGCATTCTTTGGCATTGCCTTTCTTTGGGATTGGAAGAAAACTGACCTTTTCCAGTCCTATGGCCACTGCTGAGTTTTCCAAATTTGCTGGCATATTGGGTGCAGCACTTTCACAGCATCATCTTTTAGGATTTAAAATAGTTCAACTGGAATTCCATCACCTCCACTAGCTTTGTTTGTAGTGATGCGTCCTAAGGCCCACTTGACTTCACATTCCAGGATGTCTGGCTCTAGGTGAGTGATCACACCATCGTGGTTATCTGGGTCATGAAAATCTTTTTTGTATAGTTCTTCCGTGTATTCTTGCCACCTCTTCTTAATATCTTCTGCTTCTGTTAGGTCCATACCATTTCTGTCCTTTATTGTGCTCATCTTTGCATGAAATGTTCCCTTGGTATCTCTAATTTTCTTGAAGAAATTGAGTTTTTCCCATTCTATTGCTTTCCTCTATTTCTTTGCATTGATTGCTGAGGAAGGTTTTCTTATGTCTCCTAGCTACTCTTTGGAACTCGGCATTCAAATGGGTATATCTTTCCTTTTCTCCTTTGCCTTTAGCTTCTCTTCTTTTCTCAGCTATTTGTAAGGCCTCCTGAGACAACCATTTTGCCTTTTTGCATTTCTTTTTCTTGGGGATGGTTTTGATCACTGCCTCTTGTACAATATCACAAACCTCCATCTATAGTTCTTCAGGCATGCTGTCTATCAGCTCTAATCCCTTGAATCTATTCCACTGTATAATTTTAAGGGATTTTATTTAGGTCATACCTGAATGGTCTAGTGGTTTTCCCTACTTTCTTCAATTTAAGCCTGAAGTTTGCAATAAGGAGTTCATGATCTGAGCCATGGTTAGCTCCTAGTCTTGTTTTTGCTGATTGTATAGAGCTTCTCCATCTTTGGCTGCAAATAATAAATCAACAAAAGGGTCCAAAATGCTGTACTTGGATGCAATCTCAAAAACGACAGAATGATCTCTATTCGTTTCCAAGGCAAACCATTCATTATGACAATCATCCAAGTCTATGCCCCCAACCAGTAATGCTGAAGAAGCTGAAGTTGAATGGTTCTATGAAGACCTACAAGACCTTCTAAAACTAACACCCAAAAAAGATGTCCTTTTCATCATAGGGGACTGGAATGCAAAAGTAGGAAGCCAAGAGATACCTGGAGTAACAGGCAAATTTGGCTTTGGAGTACAAAATGAAGCAGGGCAAAGGCTAACAGAGTTTTGCCCAGAGAATGCACTGGTGAAAGCAACACCCTCTTCCAACAATAGTTGGATGTTCATGTACAAAAAATGAACTTTGATTCATATTTCAAACCATATACAAAAACTAATGGAAAATATTTCCTAGACTTATTTGTAATACCCAAATTTGTGACCATGGGTTAGGCAAAGATTTCTCAGATACAATATCACAGACATGATCCATGAAATACTGGTAAATTAAGCTGCATCAAATTTAAGAATTTCTTCTCCTCAAAGACTCTGTTGAGGATGTGGAAAAGGTAAGCCAGAGGCTGGAGAAAATATTCATGAATCACTTGTCTAATAAAGGACTTGTACTCAGATACATATAGAATTATGAAAACTCTCAATAAGAAAAGAAACAACCCCATAAAAAATGGACAAGACACATGAACAGACACCTCGCCAAAGAAGATATAGCGCTGGTAAACAGGCTTGAAAAGATGTTTATTAAGAATTGTTTAGTTGCTAAGTTGTGTCCAACTATTTGCAACCCCATGGACTATATGGCCCACCAGACTCCTGTGTCCATGGGATTTTCCAGGCAAGAATACTGGAGTGGGTTGCTTATTTCCTTCTGCAGGGGATCCTCCCAACCGAGGGATAGAACCCACATTTCCTGCATTGACATCATTGGCAGGCAGATTCTTTACCACTGAGCCATCAGGGAACCTCTTATCAATAACTGCCAAGTTGCTTCAGTCGTGTCTGACTGTGCAACCCTATGGACCATAGCCGCCAGGCTCCTCTGTCCATGGGATTCTCCAGATGAGAATACTGGAGTGTGTTGCCATGCCCTCCTCCAGGGCATCTTCCCCACCCAGGTATTGAACCTGTGTCTCCTGCATCTCCTGCATTGCTGGCAGATTCTTTACCACTGAGCCACCAGGGAAGCCCTTATCAATAATTAGGGAAGTGCAAATAAAAACCACTAAGATACCACTATGCCCCAATTAGGATGTCCAAAATTAAGATTTACTCTCAAATGTTGGTGAGCATCTGGGACAACTGAAGCTGTTGTGCGTTGCTGATGGGAATGCAGACTAGCACACCCACTTTGGAAGCAATTTGACAGCTTAAATGTCAAAGATACACTTACAACTTGGCCATTCTCCCTCTAGGCATGTATTTAAGAGAAAGCAAGCCTTACCAAGACGAGTATAAATGTTCATAGCAGCTTTATTCATAATAGGCAAAACCTGGACCGATGCAGGTATATTTCAACAGGTGAAAGTATACACGCCCTGGACTATGTCCACATGAGGATTACTGCTCAGAGATAAGCAGGATACATACCCAACATGGATGCATCTCAAAATAGCCATGTTGAGTAAAACAAGCCAGACAAGATTTATCTCATTGTATGATTCCTTTTTTGTAATAATCTATAAAGTGCAAGTTAATGTATAGTAACAGAAAGTAGATCAATGGTTGCCTGGGGATAGGAAAGGGCGGGGAGAGGTGGGAGGGAGGGATGACAGAAGGGTATAAGGTATGAACAACAGGTATGTTTATTATCTTGACTCTGGTGATGGTTTCACTGTACATGCAATGTCAGCATTTTCCAAAGCGTATACTTTAAACGTGTGTCCTTTGTTATTGAAACGTCATTAAAATGGTTAAAAAGTTATAGTTATGAGACCACCCTGGTAGTCCAGTGGTCAAGAACCCGGCTGCCAATGCAGGGGATGCAGGTTTGATCCCTGGTTTGGGAAGCTTCCACATGCTGCAGATCAACTAAGCCCTGGGCCACAACTGCTGAGCCTGAGCTCTAGCCCCACTGTGCAACTAGAGAAGCCACCACAACCAGAGGCCCGCGCACTGCAACTAGAGAAAGCCCACGCGCAGCACCCACGTGCAGCAAGAAGACCAAGCTCAGCCAAAACTAAATGAATAAAAGTACATTTAAAAAATTATAGTTACAACCACCAGGGGGCAGGCAGAGCTCCCCCAATAGTCCCTGTTTGTTTACTGAATGAGGCAGTACCTGCTACCCTGTAGAAACTGATCATTCTAGTAAAAAGTCATCTCTCTTCTCAAAGAAATATCGTGAAGTTGGAAATGCTTGCCCGCTACACAGGTAAATCATTCCAACTTGAACTGCTAGATGTGGGATTCCTAGGAGCTATAATCCCCTACTAGCATCCCAGTTCAGGTTAAACATATTCCAGATTTGTGCTACAAAGACTAGTCTTGAAAGAATCCCATTTGCCTCTCTTCCTCTCATGCAGGGCTTGCAAACGGTGATTAGGTGGCAATGGAAATCTTCAGAAGGTTCTTTCTTTGATTAGTGATGCAAAGAGAGAGCCTATGGACTAAGGGGCAGAAAGAAAAAAACCTTTACTTGTTCAACTGATGGAAGACTCAGTCCAACCTCTGCCATATGGTCAATGAAGAAGTCAGAAAAAGCCAGCTGTGTGGGCTGGGGCTGCTGTTACTTCTCAGGGTCTCTGTTTCCCCCTATCTAAAACAAGGAGATAGGGCTTCCCTGGTGGTCCAGTGGTTAAGAGTTCGCCTTCCAATGCTGGGGACATGGGTTCAATCTCTGGTCGGGGCACTAAGATCCCGCCTTCCGGGGGCCACCAAAGCCTAGGCACTGCAACTGCAGAGCCCACGTGCTCTGGACCGGCATGCCACAACTAGAGAGAAGCCTGCACGCCACAAGGAATGATCCCACATGCTGCAACTAAAACCCAATGCAGCCAAAAATAAATAAATACATATTTTTAAAATAAAAGAAGTAAAAAATTAAAAAATAAAACAAAGGGATAGACCAAGTGGCTCATTAACTGGGGCTGAGACTGCTGTTCCAGGCTCATGGGGAACAGTTCCTAACACTCAGTAGGCACAACCCTGGGTCCCTGGCCCCTCACTCAGGAGACTGACACAGCCATGAGACCCTCACGGGAAGCCCTGCCTGAGTAAGCAGCTGTAAGTCCTGAGCTTAAGTTTACTTTGGACAATGGTGATTTCTTAGAAAGAAAGCTGTCCCTGCCTCAGGGTGGATCTGTAGGGCCCACACAGCAGGGCAGTAGTATTTTTGTTTCATCTCATTCCTGGGGATGAGCTCAGTGTCTGGTAAACTTAAACTAGGAGTCTCTCTCTTTGGGAGCATCGCAGATATAACCAAACAATCAGGGTAAGATTTTTCATCTTACAAATGGAGCTGTTGCTGTGGAAGAGGCGATGACCTCTGGTTCATAGGAGCTTGGTTACTAAGATTCATGCTAACAAATACTCTTTTTTTAATATTTATTTATTTGTGGCTGTGCTGGGTACTCGTTGCTGTGCCGGCTTTTCTCTAGCTGCAGCGAGAGGGGTTATTCTAACTGTGGTGCACAGGCTTCTCAGTGCAGTGGCTTCTCTTCTCGCAGAGCTCTAGAGCACAGGCTCAGTAGTTGTGGTGGATGGGGTTAGTTGCTCTACAGCACGTGGGATCTTCTAAGACCAGGGATCAAACCATGTCTCCTGCACTGGCAGGTGGATTCTTCATTACTGAGCCACCAGCGAACACTCTTAAAAGCATATCATCCTGAAGGCCAGGGAGAGCAGCCCAGTACATGTTCTGTCTGCCTCCTGAGCTGGGTCTGGGACACGTCTTCTGGGCAGCTACCAGGGAGCATCATGGGTGGGGGGATTGCCATCCCTATAGCCAGGGTCATTCCTTGAAGCCCACGAGCCATGTTCTCCGTGGCCCTCAGGAAACCCGTGTGTGTCCTTTTAAAGGGGTCTTTAACCTCAGGCCCTCTGCCAGTGCTGGGACCACGCAGTCCTCAGAAGAGACCCCCACAGCCGCACCCCTTCCTGAAGTCCCGCTTGGTGACGTGCTCTCTGGCCATCTGCAGTCTCTTCCTTCCTGAACCTGTCCTGCCCTTTCCAGAGGCCCCACGGGGATGTGAGTTACACTCCCCTCCTGAGTCCCAAGCTGCTAGTGGGGAGCAAGACTTCTCTCCAACTTCCAGCTGTCCTCACCCGCCACCCTGGTGGTTTTATTTCTGTTTACTCCAAGCCCACCAGCTGTGAGCAGGCTTCCAAGAGCCCTCACCCTCTGCTCCCAGGGTTGGCGAGAGCCTCCCTCTTACCCAGAGCCTTCTTGGTAGCCCTCCCTGGCAGCTTCTGCCCAAAGCTGGTGGCCTACAACAAAGCAAGAGACCACTCTCAACACCGGGTCCCATCCAGTCCCTCCTTCCCTTCTACTGAGCTAAAAAGAACCTGAAGGAATTTCTGTTATTAAGCTGTACAGCAGGAAGGCAGCTTCCAAAGAAATTGCTCCGAAGTGCTAGAGCAGCAAAGGGTATTTCAGGATTTGGAAATGGAGATACTTGGAGACCAAATTTCTGAGAGTGGACACAAGAGCAGCAATCTGAGCATGTGTCATGTCAGCTTTAGCAAAACAGAGCACTGGTTGGCCGGAGCGAGAACAAGACCTGAGGTTCCCTTGAGAAGGTCGGAGGGATGATTTTTCAGAAGCTCAGCAGGACAAATAGGATTTCCCAGCTGGAGTGAATGGGCTTGGGGGAAAAGCCATGAGAACAGGGTGGAGATTCAAGACAGTTCAGGAGGGACTTGCCTGATGGTCCAGTGGTTAAGACTCTGTGCTTCCAATGTTGGGGGCTGCGGCTCAACCCCTGGTCGGGGAACTAGATCCCACGTGCTGCAACTAAGAGTTTGCCTGCTGCAACTAGTGATCCCGTGTGTGTGTTCGGTCACTTAGTTGTGTCCACCTCTGGGACCCTACGGACTGTAGCCCACCAGTCTCCTCTGTTCATGGGATTGCCAGGCAAGAATACTGGAGCGTGTTGCCAATTCCTACTCCAGAGGATTCTCCCGACCCAGGGATCAAATCCAGGTCTCTTGCATCTCCTGCATTGGCAGGCGGGTTAAGTCCAATGATCCCGTGCTCAGTCACTCAGTCATATCCGACTCTTTGAGACCCCATGGACTTCAGTCTGCCAGGCTCCTCTGTCCATGGAATTCTCCAGGCAGCAATACTGGAGTGGGTTGCCAAATGATCCCATACACCCCAACAGAGTTGGAAGATCCTGCATGCCACAACCTAGATCTGGCATAGCCAAATAAGTGAATAAATACATATGTATTTTTGAAGAAAAGATAGTGGGAAAATACAGTCTTTTACTTACACATATGTGTGCAAACATACACACACACACACACCCTCATACTGCTGCATACTCTCAAATGGCAGCATTGTCCAGGCTTCTGTGTCTTGGGATGCATAGGAACAAAGTCTGCCCTCCCCTCAGCAGGAAGCCACGTGGGACTTCCAGTGGCCAGGACATCTGATGTGAGCTTGTGAGTCTACACTCACTGCTGCTACTGCTGCTAAGTCACTTCAGTCGTGTCCGACTCTGTTCAACCCCACAGACAGCAGCCCACCAGGCTCCCCCGTCCCTGGGATTCTCCAGGCAAGAACACTGGAGCGGGCTGCCATTTCCTTCTCCAATGCATGAAAGTGAAAAGTGAAAGTGAAGTCACTCGGTCGTGTCCGACTCTTAGCGACCCCATGGACTGCAGCCTACACTAGGTCTCTCCAAATTCACTGCTTGGTCACACCTAGAGAGGGGCCTTGAGTTTGGCTCGCCAGTGAGGGCTTGTTCCTGGTGTGCTGGGGCCTCACGGCAGGCTCTGAGGCTGTTAGTGCCCAGAAGCTGGGTGTGCTGAGAAACCCCTAAGAATGTGAGTCAGCCTCAGTGGGGCGGGGAGGCATCCGCTTGGATGGCTGCCAGGTTGTCTCCCCTTCCTGCATCGGTCAAATGACTCCCTCCCTTCCGAAGCCTCCCTTCGTATGAAGCCCTCCCTGTCACAGACTGGTGTGGCTCAAATCCTTGATGTCATCTGGCCAGTGGGTCACCCCAGTGGGGCGGAGCTGGGGGGGGGGATGGCTGCTGGCCACACAGCTGCTCCTTAACTCAAAAGCCATTGCTGATTCTGGGGAGATCCTCTCCCCTCGAATTTCCAGCCTTTCCATGGATGAAGATCTTTATTTAGAATCTGGAAAATAAAAAATAAAAACCATATACTGGCTCCTTCCCTGAGGTATATCTAAGAGTAGATGCAGTTCTAATGATTGCTGATAGAGAAAATAAAAACCAATAGAAAGCTGCTCTGAATTTGGTTATGTTTTTAAATGATACTTGTTAGCATCACAAACACATCTACACACATCTGAAAAAAAGCGCTGAAGGGCATGTAGGAGCTTGAATTACAGATGATGCTCAGATCCAGTCCCCAGGGTCCTCAGGGTGAGGGCCATAGGTTTATAAAATCAGAAAGTCCCCCAGCTCTCTAGGAGAGCTGGACTTGGCAGTGTGCATGCGCGTGCACACACACACACACACACACACACATTCCTGCTTCACTCTGGCTACAGCTGGCCCTAGTAGATCAGGCTGTAAGGTGTCCAGGTAATCTCTGAGACCCTCCGTGAAACTCTAGGTTTCAGTGATAACAATGCTGAGGTCAGGGCCTTCCAAAAAGGATGTGAGATATATGTATACACAAACACCACAATGGAATATTACTCAGCCATAAAAAGAAATGAAGTAATGCCATTTGCAGCAACATGGATGGCCTTAGAGATTATCATATTAAGTGAAGTAAATCAGACAGAGAAAGACAAATATCATATGGTATCACTTATATGTGGGAGCTAAACAAATTGATATAAGTGAACTTATTTACAAAACAGAAATAGACTCACAGACACAGAAAACAAATGTATGGTTATCAGAGAGGATAGTAGAGGGTAAGGGGGATAGATAAATTAAGAGTTTGGTCTTAACATATACACACTGCTATGTATAAAGTAAGTAAACAACAAGGGCCAATTGTCTAGCACAGGGAGCTATATTCAATGTCTTGTAATAACCTAGAATGGAAAAGAATCTGAAAAAGTATACACTGGGTTAGCCAAATAGTTCAAGTTTGTACGGGTTTTTGGTAACATCTTACAGAAAAACCCAAACAAACTTTTTGCCCAATTCCACATATATACAGATACACACACACATATATGTAGACACACACACAGATGCATGTATAACTGGATCACTTTGCTGTACACCTGAAGCTAACACAACATTGTAAATTAACTATATTTCACTTGCTGCAGCTGCTGCTAAGTCGCTTCAGTCATGTCTGACTCTGTGCGACCCCATAGACAGCAGCCCACCAGGCTCCCCCTTCCCTGGGATTCTCCAGGCAAGAACACTGGAGTGGGTTGCCATTTCCTTCTCCAATGCATGAAAGTAAAAAGTGAAAGCTCAGTCGTGTCCGACTCTTCGAGACCCCATGGTCTGTCCATGGGATTTTCCAGGCAAGAGTACTGGAGTGGGGTGCCATCGCCTTCTCCGATACTTCACTTAAAAGTGGTTAAAAAATGGACTTCACCGGTGGTGCAGTGGATAAGAATCCACCTGCCAATTCAGGGGACAGGAGTTTGATTCCTGGTCCGGGAAGATACCTCATGCCACCGAGCAACTAAGCGTGTGTGCCTCAACTACTGAGCCTGTGCTCTAGAGCCCGAGAGCCACAATTACTGAGGCCACATTCTGCAGCTACTGAAGTCTGCATGCCCTTGAGCCTGTGCTCTGCAACAAGAGAAGCCATCACAAGGAGAAGCACGAACACCATAATGAAGAGTAGCCCCACTCTCTGCAACTAGAGAAAGCCCACACGCAGCATTGGAGTAAAAGTAAAATTTTAAAAATGGTTAAAAAATGATAATAACACTCTAATCAGCTTCTTAAAAGTACAGATTCTTGTATTAACCTTGGGGCAAATGGATGAGAATCTCCAGGGCTTGGGCCCAGGGCTGTATTTCTTTAAAGCTTCCCAAGTCTGGGCAACACACAAAAAGACAACTCTATCAACCCCACATGTGCATCCAAAGAAAAATCCCAAATAAATTATGGCTTACATAAAGAACACTACAGCATTAGTATGCTGGCTCCTGCTGGAATTATTCCTCTTTCTGCATAAAGCTTTACTTTGATTCCTTTGCTATCTGGGAGCAAAGTTTCAAGACAATAAGACACGGAGGCCAAAGGACTGTTCATCCCTAGCCATCTCTCTAGCCAAGGTGCAGTTTCTCCTGAGCCTGAATGTCCTGGGCTCCGGTGTCGGTGGCACCCTTGTTCCAGAGGTGAACTGGAGGGGTTTGGCTACAATCCATAGCCAGGTCTCAAGGGCATGACTGAGGGTGGGGGTGGGGTGTTCTGAGTGCTAGCTTTCTGAAAGCAGAAATCACAGGTCTGGAGCACAGCCTACCTTGGCTCCTTCCTCCTTCAGAACATGAAGAATGAAACTGTTCTCTAAACAATAAGCAAGCCTGATCTTCAAAGACTGGTCAGAAATGGAAAGTGTGCAGACCTACACAGTGCTGCTATGTGAGCTTCACAGATCCTGGTGAAACCAGCCTGAGAACATGAGCCCTGGTTTATTCTCTCTGTCTGATCCCTTGAGAAGGAGAAATCATCACATGATGGGGTTAGTGTGTCCAGGAGGCTGCCAGAACCATGGCTTCTGAATCGGTTCACTAGTCTATCAGTTTAATTTAGTAGTGCGTGCACGCTAAGCCGATTTGGTCGCGTCCAACTCTTCGTAACAAATAACAGCTTAAAAGAGAAAACCTTGGGATTGCTCCAAGAGAGGCCCAAAACACTGATCAAAGTTACACACACTCTTGAAAAGAATCTCTTGGCAAACTAAGAGGAAAGAGAGTTTCCTTGATGTGATTCATTGTACAGACCAGAGTAAACCTGGAACTTAAGGGCCTTAGAAACATGCCTTCCATTTAAGGATGAAATAGGACATGCATGCCCACTCCTCCACCATTAGCTCTGTCTCTGCGGTTGACCCAGTCTTCATTTGTAGTGGACATGATCCTCCTACATAGTCCAAGAATATCAATGGACAAACTCTTAGAGCAAATACAAGGGAGGCTTAGGATGGCCAGATACAGGCAACCCCATAGGAAATTGTCAAGTGGCCAGTGTCCCAGAATGACCAGTAACATAAAAGAGATTCTAGCCATGATAGCAACACAAATTATAAAGAACACAAGAACACACATAACAGACAATGTGCAAAATTGCTAAGGGGGAAACAATAAATCTCTACTGAAAGATATAAACAGCTCAATCAAATGGAGACATGATTTTCAGGAGTTAGAAGACTCTGTAGGCAGTTGTGTCCATAGGTCTGGAGCTGAGATAAAGGGAGGTGATAAATGGACTAAAACATCCTTCCCATGGGTGTGAGTAATTTCTTCAAGGAAGAATGTGGACACAGAGCAGAAAGCAAGGTAGCTTCACATGGAATGCTGCAGGTCACCAAGCCAGAGAAATAGACGGGAGACAGGACAGTGTGAAGTCACTGAAGCCCAGGAAGGAAGCAGTGTCAAAGCAAGGAGGCCCAGTGGTATCGACAGCTGATGAGAGGTCGAGGAAGCTGGGATTGACCCCAGGTCAGCTACATGCAGTAAGGAGTTAATTAGTGACCTGCAAAGGAGTAGCTTTCTTGGGATAGATAGTGATGTTGAGATTCCTTCACCAAACAGCCCATCCACATTATCCTTCAGTGACCCTCCAGGGGATTCCCCATTTGAACTTATAGACCACATTTTAGAACTTCTGAGCAGCTTTTAGACCTCCTTATAGATGTGAGCTATCACACAAATAAAACTTCAGGTGCAGATTAATTTAACCAAACATTTTAAAAAGAAAATAATACCAATCCTGCACAATTCAGAAAATGGAAAAGGAGAGAAAACTTCTCAACTTATTCTATGGGACAGGCCTTACCCTAATATTCAAACTAGACAAACACATTACAAGACTATTATAGAACAACAAACCTTATAAGCCAAGACACAAAAGACACAAAATCTTTGGCAAATATTAGAAGGTTGAATTAAACAAAAACCATTTTTCTACAAATCCATTAAAAATACATCATGACCAAGTGGAGCTTATTCTACAATGCGAAGTTAGTTTAACATTTAAAAGTCAACTGATGTAATTCCCCATATTAACAGACTAAAGAAAACCCATTTGATTATCTCAACAGATGATGAAAAAGCATTTGACAAATCTGACTAAATTCAGCAACTTTTCATGGTTAAATCTCTCAGAAAATAAAAAACAGAAACTTCAACAACTTTCAGTTCAGTTCAGTTCAGTCGCTCAGTCATGTCCAACTCTTTGCGACCCCATGAATCGCAGCACGCCAGGCCTCCCTGTCCATCACCAACTCCCGGAGTTCACCCAGACTCACGTCCATTGAGTCAGTGATGCCATCCAGCCATCTCATCCTCTGTCGTCCCCTTCTCTTCCTGCCCCCAATCCCTCCCAGCATCAGAGTCTTTTCCAATGAGTCAACTCTTCCCATGAGGTGGCCAAAGTACTGGAGTTTCAGCTTTAGCATCATTCCACCCACAGAAATCCCAGGGCTGATCTCCTTCAGAATGGACTGGTTGGATCTCCTTGCAGTCCAAGGGACTCTCAAGAGTCTTCTCCAACACCACAGTTCAAAAGCATCAATTCTTTGGCTCTCAGCCTTCTTCACAATCCAACTCTCACATCCATACATGACCACGGGAAAAAACATAGCCTTGACTAGACGAACATTTGTTGGCAAGGTAATGTCTCTGCTTTTGAATATGCTATCTCAGTTGGTCATAACTTTCCTTCCAAGGAGTAAGCGTCTTTTAACTTCATGGCTGCAGTCACCATCTGCAGTGATTTTGGAGCCCAAAAAAATAAAGTCTGACACTGTTTCCACTGTTTCCCCATCTATTTCCCATGAAGTGATGGGACCAGATGCCATGATCTTCGTTTTCTGAATGTTGAGCTTTAAGCCAACTTTTTCACTCTCCACTTTCACTTTCATCAAGAGGCTTTTTAGTTCCTCTCCACTTTCTGCCATAAGGGTGGTGTCATCTGCATATCTGAGGTTATTGGTATTTCTCCCGGCAATCTTGATTCCAGCTTGTGCTTCTTCCAGTCCAGCGTTTCTCATGATGTACTCTGCATATAAGTTAAATAAGCAGGGTGATAATATACAGCCTTGACGTACTCCTTTTCCTATTTGGAACCAGTCTGTTGTTCCATGTCCAGTTCTAACTGTTGCTTCCTGACCTGCATACAAATTTCTCTTCTCAACAATGTCAGCCTGACAAAAACCATCTGTGAGATACATCCAACAAGTACCTTGTTTAGTAGCAAAAGACTGAATGCTTTCTCTCTGAGATTAGAAACAAAGCAAGAATACTCACTCTCACTATAACTATTCAGTGTTTTAATGGAGGTCCTAAACAGTGTCATAAGGCAAGGAAAAGAAATGAAAGGCATCTAAATTGAAAAGGAAAAAATAAAATGTCTTTATTCACAGATGACATGATTGTATCTATATAAAATCCTACAGAATCTATGAAAAACTATTAGAATTATTAAATGAGTTTAGCAAGGTCATACAAGATCAGTATACAAAAATCAATTACATTTCCACATATAGCACCAAACATTTAAAAATAAAAATGTCATTTACAGTAGCATAAAAAGGAAGGATATTAACAATGTGTGTAAGATCATGAAAAAATAGTTGCTGAGAAGTTAAAGAAGATTAAATAAATGGAGAGATATGCCACATTTAAAGATTAGAAGACTCATATTGTTAAGATGTCAGTTTTCCCAAAGTTGATCTGTAGATTCAGTGCAATCCCAATCATAGACTCATTAGGCAGAAAATTGATATGGAAATGTAAAAGACCTAGAAGAGTCAAGCAATTTTGAAAAAGAAGAAAAAAGAGGGTTTACAATAGCTGATTTCAAGGCTTATTATAAAAGTACAACAGTGTGGTATTGCCTAAAAGATAGAAACAAATCAGGGGGTACACAAAAGAGAATCCAGAAATAGACCTACAGTATATTGTGAAACCATTTTTGACAAACACGGCCAACTGATTTTTGACCCAGGCTCCAAGGTAATTCAATGAGGAAAAGGATAGTCTTTTCAACACGTAGTGCTAGAAGCCTTGGATATTTGTACAGGAAAAAAAAATAATGATCTTACTTTAGGCTACACACAAAAATTAACTGAAAATGGAACGTAGATCTAAACATAAAAGTTAGATCAATAGAATTTCTAGAAGATAGTGTAGGAAAAAGAATCTTCAAGACTTTGGGGTAGGCAAAGACTGAGGTATCTTAGAAATACAAACAGCAAAAAAAAAAAAAATGCCGTTACTGAGTGTAACCCAGTAGGGAGCAGGTGGTGACTGATTTTTGGTAAATCAGTCTTCATAAATATAAAATCTTCTGCTTTTCAAAAGACAGTATTAAGAAAACAAAAAGCCAAACCACAAACTGGGAGGATATACTCAAAAAGGTCTTGTATCTGCCAAATGTCTTGTATCCAACTTCAGTCATGTATTCCTCAACGATATGTACAATTATTGTTGTTGTTGCTCAGTTGTGTCTGATTTTTTGAGACCCCATGGACTGTAGCCTGCCAGACTCCTCTGTCCGTGGGATTTCCCAGGCCAGAGTACTGGAGTGGGCTGCCATTTTCTTCTCCAGGGGGTCTTTCTGACTTAGGGATCAAACCTGTGTTTCTTGTTTGGAAGGCATATTCTTTACCACTGAGCCACCAAGGAAGCCAAATGTACAATTAATTGCCTCTCATTAATTCTGGTTCTGTATTGTGAGTTGACCCACTTGCTAATATTTACCTGTAACCCCGAAATCAACCCTCATGGCACTTCTACAGTCGTTTGTGGACATGTGCAGACTACTTAGGAACTTGACTCGCCTGATATACAATTTTTGGCTGAGGTTGAACAAGGTGATGCTCTGCCTTCAGGTTTCAGCCCTTGTCCTGATATCAAGCATCCTTTTCATGGTCCATTTAGTGCCATGTGTTTTGCATTTTTGTGCTTTGTGTTGGTGATCTTGTTTTTTCAAATAGTGCCCAAGCATAATGCTGGCGGCTGTTGACCAAGTACCAAAAGCTGCAATGTGCCTTAAAGAGAAAATGCCTGTGTTAATAAGGTTCATTCACGAATAAATTAGAGTGCTTTGACCATGAGTTCAACGTGAATGAATCAACAAATTACATTAAACAAGGTACCTTTAAATAGAAACAGAACAAATGATGTATTTGCCAGCTGGTGAAAATGTAATGACCACAGGCTTACAGAACCTGATCCTATATTTACTCTAGGAGAAGTAGTTCATTATTTACTAAGCCAGTGTCTGTGGTGACTTTACCAAAATAACTACTGCAAATAATGAGATTCAAATATATATCTGATTGTGTGTGTGTGTCTGAAGCATTGTCCTATTGCACTCAAGATTTCAGAGTTGCAATTTCTTTCATGTTTGCCGGGAATAATTTTCAATGAAGCTGGGACTACGTTATAGGTTCTGGGCTATGGAGGGCGTGGTGTGTTCCTGCAGGTCTGGCGCAGGCGCACTGCTTCCGGAACCTCAGACTGATGGGCGGGGCAGCGTCTGTGCACATGGCCCACTACCGCCATCTTGGGTTGACTGTGGGGGGCAGCTTCTCCTCAAGGTGGCTGCCAGTCAGGGTGTTGGTGAAGTGTTAGGTGCCAGGCATCTGCACAAGCTCCCTGTAGGCCACTGAAACTAGGTTTCACACAAAAGAGGTTAGTCCTATCACCTGAATTCCAGCTTATTTGTCTTGGGGAGCTCATAGGTTGGTAGTGACCACTATCGTGCTCTAAGTGGCTCAGCTCTGAACGGGCCTGGAGCCGATTCTCCCGGAAGTCTGGCTGTGAAGGGGAAGAGCACAGTGGGCGGAGATCTTTGGGGTTTTTTTGGTTTGATTGGGGCTGTTGCTGGTTTCTTATATTTGGGTCTTGCTGTTACTCTGTGGCTCCATCGGTGTTGACCTTGGTCTTGTTTGGAGAGACAGGACCTGAGCAGGAGCTGAGGTGTAACCCATCAGGGAGCAGGTTGTGGCTGAAGGTTGTGCGCTGCAAGGGATGCTGGGAGGAGGGCGGGGCTTGGACAAGGGAAGGCCCCGCCCCCATTCCTCTCCCCGCCGCTCCGCCGCCACCACTTTCTAGGGCCCAAGAGGGTGGAGGTAGGTTTGTATTATGGGAAGGACCAGGAGCAAGCAAAGAACCCAGCGAAGACAAGCGAGCGGGAGATTGCTCTGAACAACTTCTTCCCTTTTTCCTTCTCCTCCTCCCTTTTAAAATTTTTAGTCCTTAAAAAAAATTTTTTTTTTAGAAGTAGGAGGTGAGATCACTCACTGTGCTGGAGTGGGTAACCAATAGGGACGTGAGAAGAGACCTGAGTCTGAAGTCTGTTTCAATTCGTGGATGAGCCGCCATGGCTGGCTGAGGCCCTGGTGACTCTGGAGCCAGGCAGGTCGGCGGGACTCAAGAACACATCTGCTGGTGTGGCTGTGTCAAACAAAGTACAAGGTCCTTTTAGCCAGGCTGTGAGGGGGTGTCCACTCCGTGGGGGTCTGTTCTCTCACCCTAGCTGGAAGAACAGTCTCCTTGAGGGAAGTGTATCCTGGGTGGGAAGGATGGGGTCCTGGTGCCCACACATGCTCTCTGGTAGCACAATGATAAAATAATCCGCCTGCCAATGCAAGAGATGGGAGAGCCTTGGGTTCGATCCCTGGGTCAGGAAGATCCTCTGGTGAAGGAAATGGCAACCTACTTCAGTATTCTTGCCTGGAAAATTCCATGGACAGAGGTACCTGGTGGGCTACAGTTTATGGGGTAGCAAAGAGACACGACTGAGGACGCATGCATGCATGTGCTGAAATACAAGCATCTTCAGGGGACACTGGCCCTTTGAAACTCCAAAGGTGAACAGGGGCATCTGAGAACCTGTATGTAGCTGGGGGAGTTGGGGAGACCCATCCTGGAAGGGACATGGGACTGTGGGGGGTGGAACATTTCTTCAGGGGTGGTTCCCCTGCCTGGGTGCCCGCTCAAACTACCTGGTTCAGGACTGGTCTGAGCCTCTTAGCAGAGACCTCAGCGGGCTGTGGTCCAGAGCCTGTACAGTGGAAGTGGTAATAGCATTTGCCTGGTAGGATTGCTGTGAGATGACAGCAGAGAACGGGTGGGGAGCTCTTAGTTTCAGTCCCATTGAGAACGCACGCTGGCTGCTCGGGTCCCTCATGTTTAACACAGGAAGGACAGAGCTGAGCAGGTGGTGAGGGGCAGGATGGGCCCTAAGGTGACCACAGGGCAGCTTTCTCATCCATCAGCCCTCCCCACCTGCCTGGGGGTGAGGCCAGAAACCCCTGTTCCTTCCACTACAGCTAGGGGGTTGTGCATACAGGACACCCTGTGGGGAGACCCCCTGAGGAAGGTCAGGGACCCTTCCTCAGAATCAAAGGCTGGAAACCCACCTGACTCAGGTGAGTAGGGTGAAGGGTAGGCAGCCCTATCTGAACATCTAACCGACAAGGCTAGCTCCCCAGGCAAGCTATCTCAGGGTGCATTCTGGTCACTGTTTGCCCAAGGCAGGGTGCAGGCCGAGACTGGAGGCCCCTGCCCCGCTTTCAGGAGTCAGGGCTTGGCTAAAATATGCGGTCCGTCTACCTGCACTCCCTCTGCCTGCCAGCCCTTCCAGGCCTGGGTGATAGGAAGGAGTCATAGGAGGGGCCTCTGGGGCCTTTGCCTCCTTCTGCCACTCGCTCTCCTAGGAGTTGGTGAGAGTCCCTCGATCTTTCTAGCCTCACTGTGTCCTGTTGTGGGCTGGTTCTGCAGAGAAGCAACCAGTCAGGGCGTCTGCTTGGGCGGGGTGCTTGCTGGCTTAAAAAGCAGAGGCTGGGGGTGTAGGACAAAGGACACCCAAAAGTTGGAGCTGGCTGGGTGTGGGGACACATTGTCATCATACAGGAAGATAAGTGATCCGCACATGATTCTCAGGAATGGCCATGCCTTCCACCAGCTGCTGCTGGATGTGGTCTTAGGTGATCCACGAGGTTGTCATCAGATCTCACCCCAGAGACTGAAGACCGCAGGGTCTATTAGTGGCCCGGAGCCTGGGCACTGCCCCCCTGCACTCACAGGGATGGCTCTTTTTGACCTCTGGCCCTGCCTTCAGTGCAGGTTGTTAATTCAGCTCCTCCCTGTCTGTCCTGCCGCGGTGCATATGGGAGAAAGCATTGGCGGTATCCTAAAAGAGGAAGGTGTAATGCCCTGTTTCCTGGCAGCGGACAGTTAGATTGTTTCTGTGTCTTGGCTTCTGCCGTGAACAGGTGGGTGCCGGTATCTCTCTGAGACAGTGATTATCTTATACTAAGGGAAGTTAAATCAGACAGAGAAGAACACATCTGTATCGTCTCACTTCTATGTGGAAACTAACAGGAAAAGAAATAGTAGAAACAGATCACATTTATGGCTGCCAGCAGTTGCGGGCGGCAGAGGTGGGAGAACGGGGTGAAAATGGTCAAAGGTACAAATTTCCACTTAAGAGATAAATACGTCCTAAGCATGTATTATACAGCATAATGATGATAGATGACAGTACACTTCTGTGTATTTGAAAATCATTAAGAATCTTAGAAGCTCTCATCCCCAGGAGAAAAGATTGTGTTAACTGTGTGAGTGAAGGTGAAGGTGAAGTTGCTCAGTCTTGTCTGACTCTTTGCGACCCCGTGGACTGTAGCCCACCAGGCTCCTCTGTCCATGGGATTCTCCAGGCAAGAATACTGGAGTGGGTTACCATTTCCTTCTCCAGGGAATCTTCCCAACGCAGGGATCAAACTGGGTCTCCCGCATTGGAGGCAGACGCTTTAACCTCTGAGCCACCAGGGAAGCCCATTAAGATGTTAATTAAACTAATCGTGGTAGCATTTCACAGCATATATAGAGAGCAGTCATTATGCTGTACACTTTAAACTTCTCCAGTGTTATATGACGATTGTATCTTAATAAAACTGGAAGGGAGAAGAGGCGGGCAGCAGAGGCAGGAAACAAGGTGGGCGGCTGGCAGAGGAGGTGACTGGGAGGCCTGTGGCTGAGTGCCAGCTCCAGCGCCAACTCAGTGGGTGCTCTGGCCAGTCTCTTGGCTTCTGCAGCCTCCCATTGTTCATCAGTAATGTCCCAGACCCCTCCCAGCACTGCCCCATGACGGAGGAGGGAGGCTTCTGAGGTCTGGCTACTCGTGCCAGGGCAACTGAGGGACTAAAGGGTCTGGTCAGATGACCATGACCTTTCCTGGCCTTCCTAGTGGTCTGACCCTTCACTTAGTGGTCAGAGGGCTCTGGCCGAAGTGACTTCCTTCCCAAGGGATTAAAATCTGGTTTACTATGTTAACCAAAATTTGGGGAATGAAGACTTAATTCGAAAAATGTGTGTTAGTTGCTCAGTTGTGTCCAACTCTTTGCAACCCCATGGACTCTAGCCCACCGTGCTCCTCTATCCATAGGATTCTCCAGAAAAGAGGACTGGAGTGGGTAGCCATTCCCTTCTCCAGGGGATCTTCCCAACCCAGGGACTGAACCTTGGTCTCCGGCATTGCAGGCAGATTCTTTACTGTCTGAGCCATGGGTGAATTGGGAAAAAGAGGCATCATTGGGTTTTTTTTTAGGACTGTAGCCCAGTAGACCGAGATTCAAGAAGCAGTTGAATTGTGTTGGATCACAAAATGGAGAGAACTTATCAAGGAAAGCCCACAAGGCCACAGTTTAGTTATATGAGTTGTTGATCAAGAATTGTAATTGGAGCTGGCAGGAAGTAAGGATCAGCTGGGGTCAGAAATTATTGTGTAGTTAGAAGGGGGAACAACCTTGAGACCACAAGTTTGCAGCTGGCAGATACTGTTTAAAAGCAAGTGGTGTTGTTGGTTTGATATAGTTCAGAAAAAAGTTGAAGTTGTCAGTGGCGCAAGGCTGTGTCTGAGACCAGATCCTTGATGCCCATGGGTCCTATTTTGTATGCCTGAACTGTGATTACTTCCTTATGATTTCAATCTGTGCTAAACTAGGTGAAGCTATTTTAAAGTGCGTCATTACTGACTAAATGTTCACTTTTGTGGGGAAAAGCAAAAGTATCAACCCAAATTTATGACAGTGTCAGGGGAACATGGTTAATTTATAAACACAATGCCAATAACCATCATCTGCCCTGGTTAGAAACAGGATCATTCTAGATCTTTCCCTCCTTTGTGCCCATCATGATGAGCCCAGCTGGCGTTTCCCTCAGCCTTCCTTGGTTTTAGGTGCTTAGCTGAACCAAGTCCTTGAATCCTTCCAACAACCTGTGAGGCAAGACGAATATTCCTGTTCTGCAAGCAAGGGCCGTGAGGCTAAGAGGCCACACTCGTGTGCTGGCTCAGGGTCCATGCCGTAAGCCACTGTCTTCCATGGGATCACTCTCCCAGCCTAGCCTGTCTGTCCACCCCTCTTCTCCTACCACCCCCTCTACTGCCCAGACCCACAGCATCCCTCACCAGGAGAGCTGCCACCGTCCAGTGGGTGCTCACCTTCAGGGCCATGCCTTGGCCCTCCTAACCTCCTGAGACCTCACCTCCTCCACCTCACCTGGCGGATCACTGCCCTGGCTCTGCCTGGGGAAGTTTTCCTGCCCCCAGGTGCTCTCGTCGCAGACACACCTCCTTGGGAGGTTGGGCTTCCCCCTGGATTTCTCTGACGCTCCCGTGTGTGGTTTGGAACCTTCACTATCGTCTGTCAGTGTTGTGGGTTGAGGGACTTGCCTGGCAGCTCTGCACCCCCTGATCCTGTGAGATGTGGCACATGACAGGTGGCGCTGGGGGATGTGGAGCTAGGTCCTTGGAACACCTACTTCATCTGTGACCTTGGGTAAATCCTTTAACCTCTCTGTGTCTAGAGTCTTCATCTGAATAGTATCCACCACATAGGGTTGTCATGAGGACTAAGTGACTAAAGAGCTTCAAGCAGCACAGGGCATCCAGTGTTGCTGGCATGTCTTATCCCATCACGTCCCTGGGTGCCTGCCTCCTTCCAGGCTCTCCTTGACTGTAAATCGACTGAAGGATATCTTGGAAGTTGAACTCCCTACATGTATCAAACCTCGCTGGGTACCATGTAGAGAGCCTGGCACTCTGATTGTCCCAGGTCATCTGTGAGAGAAGAGAGAGGTCACAGCTAGAAGCCCTGGCATCTGTCTTCAGCACCCCAGTTCTTAGATGCCGCCAAGACCATATGATGGAGACAGAACAAAGCCCATGGATCATGCGGAGAGAGGGGAAAATCACTTTAAATCTTTTTCTCAAGTCATGCTATTTTAAATGCCTTGGGCAGATGCCCATGTGTGCAGGAACACTTGGCAAGCCCACAGGCGCTTTGTGCCCTCAGAGGCCCCATTGTGACCCCGAGCCGCCCCGAGCAATTCCCTGAACAACAATCCCTTGTGTGGGCCTGAAGGCTGCACCAGCCCACGGCCCATGGCTGGCAGCGGGAACCCTCTGTCCTGCTAAGGTCACCAGGAGGAGGTCTTCAATCCCTCATTTGGGCTGTTGTGGGGATTCTGAGATTCTTGAGAGTCCCTTGGACTGCAAGGAGATCAAACCAGTCAATCCTAAAGGAAATCAACCCTGAGTATTCATTGGCGGGACTGATGCTGAAGCTGAAGCGCCAATACTTTGGCCACCTAATGTGAAGAGCTGACTCACCGGAAAGCCCCTGATGCTGGGAAAGATTGAGGCAGGAGAAGGAGGCAACAGAGGATGAGATGGTTGGATGGCATTACCAGCTCAACGGACATGAATTTGAGCAGGCTCTGGGAGATAGTGAAGGGCAGAGGAGCGTGGCGTGCTGCAGTCCGTGGGGTCACAGAGTCGGATACGACTTAGTGACTGAACAACAGCCACCACAAAAATCAGGCATGTAATGTGAATCTCAACTCCTCTAAACTGTGTCCTCCCCAGGAGAAGGGCAGATCTGTTGCCACTGACTGTGAGCAGAAGAGGGTGGGGGAAGGGAAGGGTATTAGAAGATAGTTCCCAGAGGGGGATTTTATGTGGCTGAAGCCCCTACCAGGTCACCTGCCCTCCATAAGAAACACCTTCAGGATGTCTCCCAGAGCCCCTGAGGAACATGGGGTCCACAAGACTGGAATCACAGGTGGAAGCCTCCAGAATGTCTGGGTGGGATGTGATCCAGAGCAGCCTCTCCCTCCTTTGGTTCGTGATGCAACCCTCATCCACGTTTATAGTCACCATGGTTTGTTCTGTGTTGCAAGCTTTGGCTCTCGGTCATGTACAGACATTGGCTTCTTTTTACCCCTTTCTCAGGTCCGTGGAGGGTCTTAGCTCTTTGTTCTATGAACTTAAAGACACCTAAAGTGTCAGCAGGACGGGGTCCTTGGCTTCGTGGGGGCTGCAATGTGGAGCTCGGTGGTTGCCTGAACTGGCCTGGCCTTGACTGCAGCTCAGAGCAGGCAGCCCTTTCAGGAAGTGCGCTGTGCCCAGGACCTGGACCCAGCCGCGTGGCCGCCTGCAGACTCCGCTGGTGGTCCAGGGCTGCCCCTGTGCCCGGTGTCATCCGCCCCTGATGTCCTCTGCCCACTGGCCTCAGGTCCACTACAAGGCCTTGTCTCACTGTCACTTCCTGAGAAGCCAGAGGACAGACCTTCGTGGGGACAGGTCTGGGCACCTGAGGGCAGGGAGTGACTACAGAGCTTCAGGGGGCAGAGGAAGCCAGCCCCACCAGCTCCAGTTCTCACCAGCGAGTGCATCCGTCCCCCTGCCTGTGAAAGGACAGTCGTGGCTGTGTCCTGTGCCCAACTGGGAGGAGGAAAGGAGGCTCTCTATATGGGAGCTGCCTGGCCCAAGGCAAGAGCCTTATTACACGCATTGCAAAGAGGAGGCAAATCAAAAGCTCAATGAAACTCCAAGTGATAAAAATGACTCAGGATAGGAGGAATGAGAAAGTCATGTCAGAGAATCTGCAAAGCTTGGAACTAATGAGGGTTTAGAGTTAGACAACTGGCAACTTTCAGTAGCATGTCGAAGTTCCTTTAAACTGGGTAAGTGCAAAAGCATTCAGTTAGCCTCTGGTTTCTTTCTTTTTTTGATGGGGTTGAATGTGAGCTTCTATTAGCATCTTGGCACATCATGAGAAAAATGAGACTTCCCTCAGTCAACACTTAATTGGAAATTTTGTTAAATATGTGACAAACTTCCTATCATTTCTTAACCTGTATTTTCATTTTTCAGGATATAGCCCCTATGTCCTTTTGTTCCTAATACTATAAAATTTTAACTTAAATGGACTGGGTGAAAATGGCCTTTTCCGGTACAATTACATGGGATAACAGACAGCTCCTGAAGACACCACTGAGACCCAGTTTAGTCACAGGTCCCTATACCAGAAGGGGAGTAAGATGTCAACTAGTTTAACCTCTGCTTGAGGTTTGACTCTTTGTTCTGCGTGCCCACTCAGAAGCGATTGTCCAGCCTCTGCCCCTTCACCTCCACGATGGGACCTGACCAGCCTCTGAGGCACCTGTTCTGGTGTCCCAGCTCGGGAACATCATGAACATCTTTGATTGAAGTGATAATGGAGCATTTCATAACAGGAGCTGAGCTTTTAGCATTTCTAGCCGAGGGCCCTCCTTCCTCATCATCCTCTTTCCTTCTGACCCAGACAACTCATACCCAGCATGGCACTGCCACTTGTCATCATGCTTCCTTTCCCATGGTAGCCCAGTCCCCTTTATCTCCTATGGAGCGGCCCAAGGAAATTCTAAAAGCGGTTTCTAATTCACATTCCCGATGGGAATAGAACACAGAACATTGTTGTTTAGTTGCTAAGTTGTGACCTAATCTTTTGGACCCTGTGAACTGTAGCTTGCCAGGCTCCTCTGTCCATGGGATTTTCCAGGCAAGAATATTGGAATGGGTTGCCATTTCCTTCTCCAAGGAATCTTCCTGACCCAGGGATTGAACTTGCGTCTCCTGCCTTGGCAGGAGGATTCTTTACCACTGAGTCACCAGGAAAGCCTGACATAGAACATACTGCCCAGAAAATTTCTGATCAGTGTTTGTATAGAGTGAGAAGAAACGTCTAACCATTTTCTTTTGGTATAAGGACTTTCTCATTGAGCACAGGCTCCTTTGTTTTGTAGGAAGAAGAAGGGGTCCCCCAGGCTGATAACTTGGTGAGTTTCTAGAAAGAGTGAAGCCATCTGACCTCCCTGTTAGCTGAGGAGAATGGGATACCCTCTCTGGGCTCTCGGAGATGCAGGGACCAGGCACACACAGCTGTCATCTGAACTGCCCTTTGCAGCTGCCTCTGAGATTTGATCTAACCCAAGGAGTCCTCAGAAAGTGGACTGACATGATGGTGTTCCCATGCTGGAGAATTAAAAAATAAAACACTCCCACAAAAGTATTGAACATAAAGACACTTTATAAAGTATTTCAAGGGTTTATCCCATCCCACCATGGACATCTGCAAATATTTGCTGAATGACTTTTATTCCCCACGACAGGTAGATTATCCTTGAAGATGCAGAATATCCATGAAGATGGAGAAACTTGCTGCAAGATGGACCCTCAGAAGCGCCTGAGGAAAATTCCGGTAGGCAGTCCTCACGATCCAGTCCAGGGGCCAGCAGTCCGGTGTCATGGTTAGTCCTCAATCCCCACCCCACTGCCCCCTTTCAAATAGGAAACGATCTTGGAAAGACAGCCCAACAGTTGGAGGATAAACGTAGCAAGCCCCCTTACTCTGACATGAAGGTATACGGAAGAATAAACCTCTCTCTTTATCCGTTCTCAAGAACATTCTGCATTCTAAAGTGTTATGCTGGAAGGCTGGCCGATCGGTTAACACCTTCTTGGTGTTCAGTTAAAGTTCTGCTGCTCTAGGAAGACTTCCATCTGATTAAGGAAAACACGGCATGGACCACGTACAGCAGAGTGGCTACATACGAAAACACCTGCAACCGAGATAAATGACAGTTAACTGGGTATTCACGGGGGGAGTTCAGAAAGCCATGGGCTGTCCATGCTGGGCTGGCCGCTCTCGCGGTGCTCAGGGTTGGTAGCCCTGGAGCGTGTGGACGCCACTGCTTCCCATTACACATGCAGACGTACTCTCCTGTGGAGCCCGCGTGCGACCCAGAATGCCCTGAGCACAGACTCCAGGTGACCTCATGACACCCTGGACTTGGCTTGCAAGGTCAACCCTCTGCCTGCACATGTCATCACATCAGTGCTGCCTAACTAGAAATGAGGGCCCCCAGAGACCCCTCCAATGATAATTGCAGGCGAATATGCCCTGCTCTTCATGGAAAACTTCCTTCCTGCACACCAGTAGGACCAGAGTCCGCCACTGTGATCCCAGTGGCCTTGGCCAAGAGAGTTTGAACACATGGATTTGCCACCTGGGTATCTTCTGACCTCGACCAGAATTTTATTTGGAGGGAGCCAGGCCATAGGAAGTGAGGGGCTGGGATGGGGAGGAGGGATTTTGAGCTTTTGGCAAAAGGAGGGGGCTTACTGAGAGAGCTGCTGGGAGCAGAGGCCAGGAAATGCAGCAGAAAGGTCACTCCATGCATGCCCTTTTGGGGATTATCACCCAGCTCTGGGTGGCTGGCCCCCAGAGGTTTCCTGCCCCTTAGCAAATACCTGCACCTGGCTTGTGACCTTGGGTGTGAGGGTCAAGAGTTTCCAACTGAGGCACAGCATCCAACTGGCTGCACTCCCGTGACTTGAAAATTGTCGTAAAACCAGCAGTCATGGTGCCCCCCCTCGCCCTGCCTCCACACCTGGGTGAACCCTCACCCTCATTGCCAGGGGCAGTGAGTAACTTGAGTTATTTAATAACCAGGCAAAAAAATCCATCTGGGAATCAGACACCCTGTCCAAAGGGAGCAGTCACAGATGAGTGAGAAGCCCTCAAAAGAGACCTCTGCCTATCAGGCAGGAGCAGTGTACCGTGTGGGGACTTGGGGCCCAACAGAGACCCTCAGCAGGAACTCCTCAGAAGAGGGGCAGGAAGGCGCTACACTGAGGAGAGAGAGCCAGGACCAGGAGTGGACGTGAACTCAGACCCTCAGAAGCCCCTCACCATGAGCAATGGCCATTGCTGTCCACCACAGTTAAGACCTCGGAACCACCAGATTTCTCCAGAAATTTCCAGCTACTTTTAGTCAACTCTCAACAATCCTCAGGATCCCTCTGGTGCAGGCTGTCTGCTGCCAGCCCAGGAGAGAGGGGGAAACTGAGCTCTTGAGGAAGGTGTGGAGTTACGGGAGAGAGTGAGGGGTGGTCAGATGCTCGTGAAGGCCAGGCACGTGGGGGAGAGGGTCTTGCCAAGCCTTCTCACATCCTCAGACTGCCCCCACATCCGCTGCCGCCACCCCACCCCAGATCTTGGGAGAGGCATGTGCGGTCTGGGCAAGGTCTGGGGTTAAATTCTGAGCCTGTCTTCACGATCCCTTCTCCCCCATGCATGGACACAACTGATATTTTGAATACAAAGATGTGACTTTACATGAAAACGGGCTCATATTTCCCTTGGTTGGTGGGGGAGGGGGGTGTGTTCAGCCCAGCATATCGGGCCCGCAGGCAGCATTTAGATTCCTGATTCTGCCCCCGTGACTTTGCCAGAGTCTTCTCAGGGCTCTCCAACTGAGCTCACAAAGATATGGGGACATGATCAGTCATGAAAAGGATAAATAGATGATGCTGGTGTAGTCATCAGTGGAGCAGTAAACAGCAAAGAGAACAAACCTCTACTTCCCCACCCAGCGATGTGGAACAGCCTCACAAACCTGATGTGGGGAGAGAAGCCAGACATGGGAGCAGGCACACAGTGCTCATGGGGACCCAAAGCAGGTGGAGTGGACCCCAGAAGCTAGACACCAGGACGGGGTTTATCCTGAGTGAAGGGCATGATGACTGGGCAGGGCACAAAGGGGACTTCTGGGATCCTGAGTGAAGGGGCATGATGACTGGGCAGGGCACGAAGGGGACTTCTGGGATCCTGAGTGAAGGGGCATGATGACTGGGCAGGGCACGAAGGGGACTTCTGGGAGCTGCTTGTTATGTTCTGTTTCTTAGTCTGGACATTTGTTACACGGAGGGTCGTGAACTATGAATAATGGATGGATTACGGAATTCATCAAGCTGTACCCCTGTGTCCTCCCCTCTCTAGAAGCCTATTTGTGCTGTTATTTAGTTACTAAGTCGTGTCTGACCCTTTTGTAACCCCATGGACTGAAGTCCACCAGGCTCCTCTGTCCATGGGGTTTCCCAGGCAAGAATACTGGAGTGGGTTGCCGTTTCCTTCTCTAGGAGATCTTCCTGACCAAGGGATCAAACCCACCTGTCCTGCATTGGCAAGTGGATTCTTTACAGCTGAGTCACCAGGAAAACCCAAGACATCTATGCTGTATTTTGATAGAAAGTAAAAAAGTCAGAACGTGGTGGAGCCCAGCAGTTTTCAACTAGAGGTTAGACCAGTGGACAGGGTCATTAACTCACCCCACTTGGATTGTTAGTCAAGTGCTGGCCCACTATCCACATTCCATCTAGGTTTCACTGCCCTTGTCTGCAGTAATTCTACAGAAATGGTTGTCAGATGCCTGACTGATGTCTGTTCAGAGAGAAGGCTTCTGGGGTCGGGTTGGGGGCGGTACCTGTGGTTTCTCTAGCGAGGGGGCAATGAAACAGTCATCTGAAGGTGATGGAGGCAGCAAATGATTCGTCTCAAGGGAAAGAGAGCCTGCTGTGATTCTGTTTAGAATCCAGCCATCTTGGGAGATGATCCCATATGGGAGAGGCTCCCACTCTGTGGGACAGTTGAGGGGGTCCCAGGGACCATGAGGGGGCCCTGCTTATGGCACTGGGCAGTGGCTGGGAGCTGAGGCGAGCGTGTGGCTTCCCCAGGGAAGGGGATGGGCCCCTGGAGGCTAGCAGACAGGCTTCGAGGCGCTCTCCCCGAGACCTGTCCCTCTGGGAGCAGGAAGGGCACCCCCTTCCCAGAGCCCAGCGGTGCCCACCCCGTGGGCTTTCTCTCCGCCTCTGTCCTGCCTTTCCCCAAAGGGGTGGGGCAGCACAGCTTTGGCACTGGGGGCGGGCATCTTGTAGTCTGTCATCACATCTGACCTTGGGGTTTACTTAATTCATAGGTTGCTCACTAGAAATCTGGGCGCTGTTTCTGAAGCTTTTTCTTAGTTTTTAAATAATATCCACAGTTAGAAATGTATCTGATATAACGAGTCAGCATACTGGGGCAAGCCCACACATGCGTAACTCTGGAAAAGAGTTTTATTAAAGGATAGATTCTCTTATTCCCTGTCATCCTGACCCATCCCAGCAACAAGAAGATTCAGATTATGACCTCACAGCCTGCCAGAGGGTCTGGCTTCCCAGGCAGAGGACGTTCCTTTCAGAGCTCAGAGACTTGCAGGCAAGGTGCCCCCCAGATACACAATCTCATCCTCTCTGTCCTCCTAACGGGGGGAAGGTGGTTCCAGCGCCCGTTCCACCCGTAGCTTCAGGGGGTAAATAAGGTTGTCCACAGGAGCCCACACACCGCCTGGCCCCCACGGGCACGCACCCTCCTGCATCTGCCATCTCAAAGCCCGCCCAGCCTGGGCAGTGCGCACTGACTGGCGCCTGGGAGCCTGGGCACACCAGTTCCCTCCTCTGGGGCTCTGTTTCTTCAGAAATGAGGGGGGAGTTTTATTTTAATTGAAATCTCAGATCAGATCAGATCAGTCACTCAGTCATGTCCGACTCTTTGCGACCCCATGAATCGCAGCACGCCAGGCTTCCCTGTCCATCACCAACTCCCGGAGTTCACTCAGACTCACGTCCACCGAGTCAGTGATGCCATCCAGCCATCTCATCCTCTGTCGTCCCCTTCTCCTCTCGCCCCCAATCCCTCCCAGCATCAGAGTCTTTTCCAATGAGTCAACTCTTCGCATGAGGTGGCCAAATTGAAATCTAGTGAACTAAAAAATAGCAGGGAGGGCCTGGGCAGCCTTCCACTCAGTACCTGTGACAGAGAGCAGTGGGAGCTGGGAACAGGGCACCTTGATGGGGGACTCACCACAGCAGAGATGTTTTCATGGTAATATTTGTAGAGGAAGCCGTCTTGCAGCTGGATGGCGGCCAGAGCTTCCAGGACCGAGGCACCAAAGTAAAACAGGGAGGCAACACAGTGGTAGGCTGCGTCCTGCGGGGTCAGAAAGAGCCATCAGAGAGATGGGGCGGCCAGCTGGGAGGCCTGGGGCGGCTGTGGTCCAGCAGGGCCTGTCCACCCCGCCTGACCCTGCCTGGCCTGGGCCAGGCGCCTCCACCAGCCTCCGCCACTTCCTTTGTCACCCCGCCCCACCCCCTCCTCAGAGACACTGATTGCCCAGGGTCGATGCGACTGAGCTCGGTCTCACCAGTCTGGGGGCAGAGTAAGGACTTTGATGGAGGAGGGGCACTGCTTTCCCGTGAGGTGGGATCTAGTCGTGGGTCGGGGAGTGGCCCTTTCTGCGTGCAACTGGTAGAAATCAGTTCTGGGCCCGAGAAGTGTCCGCTGTGGTCACAGTCCCCAGTTTGGATGTGGCCTCGGTGCTCAACTCAGAAACAAAGACTCAGGCCATTTGTATTGTTGTTTTGTTGTTAGCTTTTTTCTTGAAGGATGACCAGGGATGGGGGCTCCAGTTATGTTTAAAAGCAAAACAAAAGGAACTTCCCTGGTGGCACAGTGGGTAGGAATCCACCTGACAATGCAGGAGACACGGTTGGATCCTTGGATCTGGGAAGACTTCACATGCTGCGGGGCAGCTAAGCCCATGCGCCACAGCTACTGAGCCTGAGCTCGAGAGCCCGGGAGCCACAGCCAGAGAAGCCACTGCAGTGAGAAGCCGGGTACCACATGGAGAGAGGCCCCACTCACCTCAACTGGAGCAACCCCGAGCAAAGCAGCGAAGACCAGCACAGCCAAATAAATAAGTAAAAAAAATTTTTTTTTTTTTTTGCAAAAAAGGACTAGAGCAGACTTTGAGTAGTTATAATTTTCATGGGGTTTCTGAAGTCTAGGCTGGAGGCCTTTGGAGAGTAAGGGGCCTGGCTGACGACCCCACCCCATCCAGGGGCGGTCAGGGCAGCTGGCCCAGGCGTCAGTCTCCCCCCTTCGCGGGCCTCAAGGCAGAATTCACGCGGAAGGGAGATCACAGGCCATCTCTTCCCCCTGCCAGGCTCCTCTCTGGTGACCCTGCGTTAGAGGCCGGGACGGGAGTGGGGCAGTGAGCACGCCTCACACCGGGCAGCGGGGCCCACCCCCGGCGCCCCAGCCCCTCCCCGGAGGCGAAAGCCAGTCCTGCGGGTGGGGGGAGACGCCGACCAACCCCTGGCAGGTGCGGGAGGGACAGGGAGGGATGCTGGGCTGCTGGTTTCCAGGAAAGGGTGATCGCAGAGGAGAAGGCAGAGCAGCCCCTGGAGAACCAGGCAGGGACAGCATCAGTCAGCCTCCTGCCGCGGGACCCCTGGGCTGCTGTCGCCACTTGGCCTTGGAGGGCGCGTGGGAGACACCCACAGGGCTCCTCACCCCGCACTGGGAAAGCCTGCCTCCCAGGGGACAGCGCCCATCACTACCCCCTGCCCCAGACATGCAGAGCTGGACTCACCAGGGTGATCCATGATGTTCTGTTGCCGTGGGCGCCAATTACATACAAGAAGGCCAGGACAGTGGTGGCTACGAAGCAAAACACAGACGCGAACATGACCCAGCCCTGGATTAGCGGAATAGGCACGTGGGACGAGGAGACCAGGATCCACACCAGCCCCCCAAAGACCTGCAGAGGGAGGCAGAGAAGGGGTGACGGTCAGACCAGGAAGGCCAGACCCCGAGGCTGCGCTGGGGAGCCAGGGCACTGCACAAATACTAACTCAGTTCATCCTCACGGTGTCCCAAGTGTGGGCCTGACCCACTTGTGAGATGGAGAAACAAAGGCACATGTGACTTAATAGGTTATCCCTAGAAAGGATTTATACCATCCAGTTTTATCAGTAAAGGGCAAATTCTGGGATTATGTCTTTCCTGGTATTTCTTATAGAAAAATATCCTTTTGGTTGGAGCGGGGGGAAGGCTATGCTGTGCAGTTTGTGAGCCAGCGACTGAACCCAGGGCCACGGCAGTGAAAGCGCCAAGTCCTAACCACTGGACTGCCCGGGAACTCCCCCAAATATTCTTTCTTTTATAAAATGGTAGTGAGCAGCAGATTCTGTTGGTCTTGGCCAAACAAATTAGCCATACTATATCGTTAGCATTTAATAAAAAACTTGATTTTGAAATCCCCAAGTCTCAGAAGTTCTCTGACTGTTGGAGGAGGGGTGGAGTGGGGAGGCCCAGGCCAGCCTGATCTCAGGTTTCCTAGGACAGGCATGAGACGAACACTCCTCCCTGCCACCATTATCCAGAAGACACCCTGCTTCATGTCCCTCAGGGTCAGGGAGCCCCCAGGATCGTAAGGACAGACATAGGGGTCATGACCTCAGTGCCCCTGGTCTAGCTCCCTCTGTGGACAAGGCACAGTCATGCTGGGAGTCTCTGTGCCTGCTTTCCCTTCTTGTCCCTCTCCATCCTAGTGAGGTCACCTCAGCCGCCCCAGCGTCCCTAGCCAGAAAAGGCCTGGGCTGGGACACAGGTGCACGTGGCTTTGCAGTCAGAGGGTCCAAGGAGCGGCAGAGCTTGGCGTCATCCTCCTGAGGGTCTGGGGGTTGAGGACGGGCCCCCTCCTAGCCCTGCATCCCCTGTGGTGTGACTGCACATGGCCACACCTCGACCCTGTCTCCCTGAACCTGCTGCCTGCTTGCTGGGTAAGAGGCAGCACTTCCTCACAGGTGTTCTCTGAGCCTCTTAGCTGAGAAGCACCAGGGGACCATCACATTTGGGTAGAAAAATCAGTGCAGTGAAGAATCTGCAGTTATCAAAGCCAAGGTGGGCCCAGTGAATCAGATGCAGGCAGCTCTCACCAGAAAATTCCTCTAGTGGTGACTGAGAGTTAGTGGGACACACTTTCCAATAATCAGTGGAGCAAAGTCCATCAAATAAGCCCCTCAGACTGCCGTAGGGTGAGATGGGTGTGTAGATTCATCCATAACTGCCTTCAAGATCAAACAGACCGCTAGGCCTTATTCACAGGAACAGGGACAGAAGGATGTGAGCGTGCCGAAGGGTGAGACGGATTTGGACTTGGAAGGCACGAGAGCATGGCTTGGAGAAGAGGGTGGATGTGGCATGCCCATTACACGAGCAGGCACATAATGTGGGAGGGCCTCCCCACCAAATCCGCTAGAGGAGGCCCCGGCTTCCTCCACTGCAAATGGCACTTAGGGTGGCGTGAACTGCCTGAAACTGTGGGCATGCGTGTGAAGCTTCTGGCCCTGTGCCTGGCATCACCCAGGCAGGGGGAAGACTCCTAACAGGATGCCAGCAGCCCGGGCCATACAGACCCCGAGTCAGTCAGTGACAACTCAAGACAATTACCAGCCCTGAGTGGGCAGAGTAGCACCAACTGGGACATGGCCCCAGTAGAGGTTTGAAGGGAGAGGTGGACTTAGCTGATTTCATTTGTTTTTAACCACTCAGTGATGTCTGACTCTGTGATCCCGCCAGGCTTCTCTGTCATGGGATTCTCTAGGCAAAAATACTGGAGTGGGTTGCCATTTCCTTCTCCAGGAGATCTTCCCGATCCAGGGATCAAACCCACATCTCTGCCTCTCCTGCACTGGCAGACAGATTCTTTACTGTGCCTGGCCAAGTGGTCAGGACGAGGCTTTCCAGGGGAGGAACAAGCACCTCACGGACCCAGAGGCTGCTGGAGCAGCAAGGACGGCTTAGGAAGGCAAGAGGTTGGGGCACAGGTGGGAGGAGTTGCGGCTGGAGGCAGTGTGACCTCCACACGAATTGCTGGGCCACCTCGAAGGCTTCCCTGGCCCCACTCAGTGGAAAGCCGAGATTCAGCATAAATCATGTGGCTGAGCCAGTGCCAGGCCACACTCCACCTACAAAGTTTGCAGAGAGCAAACAGAGCAAGCCGAACACCCACACCCAGGAGATAAGGCGTCCAGGGCAGGGAGCAGTCCACCCCACCCTGGCCTCAGCACCCCACCGGCCAAATATTTGTCAAGAGCGAAGGGGTAGGTGAGGGTTCAAGCACTTCTCCTCCTAAAGAAAAGCCGGAGGGGGCTCCCAGGAAGCACTCTGAGAGGCAATGGTTCTGAAATGTCAGTCACACCAGTGGAGGCATGGCCCCAGTTTCCAGTCATCTCTGTCACCAGGCCTGGTTCCCGCCACCCCTGGCCTGCACCCTGGACATCATCCTCCATAACAGAGATGGTGAAGCCAGCAGGGGTGGCCTCAGACGAATGTCTCTAAGCTGAGTGGCCCGAGGGTCACCAGGCTTGAGCTCTCTCTCTGGGTCCCTGATACCCCTGCTGGACAATGCAGGTGGCGCCTGGGCTAAGGCACTGTGGTCCTTAACCATCAGTCTACACTGCCTGGGTCACCTTCAAAACCCCAGTGCCTGGGTCTCATGCCCAGGAGAGGAGCAGAGTTCTAGGACAAGAAGCAGACATCCCAAACTCTTTGCAAAGGCTTTGGAATGTGTTTCCATAACACAATCGGTCCATGGATGATGTTCCGGTAACTCTTGTCAAACCCGAAGAAATGGCTTCTGTCTCTAGTGTCTAGCAATGCTGGCCAAGATGCCACTCCAGTTCCCAAGTGGCTCCAGTTCAAAGTTTCCTTTCCTCTTCTTAAGCTTCCATCCCTGTTTTCTTGAACGTGGGAGTCACTCCTCCTTGGGTGTCCTCAGGACGCAAGGACATAGCCTGTGTGTGTGTGAATGGAGTGGAGCTGGGGATCTGAGCCACCCTGGTGTTTTAGGACTGGAAACTGCCATCTTTCACTCTGTCTGGTTTTAGATGCTGAGCGGAGGTGAAGTGCTGTAAGAACCAAGGGTATTGTACAAAACTAGACAAAAAATTGCCAAAAAGTTTTTATTGGTTGTTCACTCCCATCGAATTATTTTTGTGAATAAAATTTCTTCAGCAAGTGGTCTTGGGGAAGGCTCTCATGTGAACTCAGAGTAGGTCCTTTCTCTTTCTTTTTTTGGCCACACCACAAAGCATGGGGGATCTTAGTTCTCCAAGCAGGGATCGAACCTGTGGCCCCTGCATCAGGAGCTCAGAGTCCCAACTACTGGACCACCAGAGAAGTCCTCTGTCTTTTCATTTCTGAGTTAATCAAGAGGAGGCAGGTGAAGGTGGTTAAGGGTGTAGATTTCAGAATAACTGAGTTCGAATCAGCTCTGCCACATTTTGCTGGCGACTGGTTGTCCCTGGGCTAATTCCTTCCTCTCTGGTCCCTATCTGAAAAACAGTGACAGCAGCAGGTCCCGCCCCATGGGCCTGGGGTGAAATGGGTGTGTACCTGCAGGAGCAGCGCACACCAAGTGCTCTGGATACTCACTGTCACGACTGTCATATGATGGGGGGAAGCCTCACCTGTAGCCACGTGCAAGCCCCAGTCAGGATGGCAACATGTACTTATCCCCGCTAGACCTCGCTGGGACGCAGAATTTTAAAATAAAAATAAAAGTTCAAAAGCATCGAAAAGAGAAAACTCTACCATCTCCTAGAAATCAAAAGTTGGGGGAAATTTGTCTGGTTCTGCAAAAGGGAACAGAAAGGACATAAAAAGATGAGAAAGCCTTCCTTCAAACAATGAGCTTTGGTTACAAGAGAGGGAAAAGGATTCCATCGGCACATTCTTGAGACTGGCAGACCGCCTCCTTCGCTTGTGCAGGGCCCAGAGCTCCGGGTCCACAATCGTCCCAGTGTTTTCACTGCCGGACTCGGATCACTGAGGACAAGGCAGAATTGCTCAAATTCTCTGAATATTTTTCTGGGGTTCCATTTTACTCTGTCAAGGCCACCACGGGCAGGCACTCTTCCAATAGCAAGGCAAGACGTTTCCCAAAGAGGACGTCCCACGCAAGGTTGTTAAGACACACACCTAGTAGTGTGGTCCCTGGGGGCTCAGAGTCAGAATTCCCAAGCTCCCAGGGCAGGGGGTGGTCCTGAAGGCATGTGTGGACAGGAGCCTGTGCCTCTAACCCTGGACGGTTACAGGGAAGTGGCCACAGAACACAGCCAGCCGGGACCCCCAAGCCCTTAGGTGCTCTCCCAGGAACAGCAGCTCCAACTCGTGTTTCTGGAAGTGTCTGTGCTCACTGAACTCTTTTGGCAGTCAGGGATCATTGTGATGCCAGGCAGGTCTGTGAGGGTGGCCTGACCTGTAGAGGAACCATGTTCCTGGAGAAGCAGCAGTCCCAGCTCTAAGTCTTGGTTGATTGAAAAGAGCAATCATTCCATGAGGTAGAGTTGAGGGCATTTTCCTGTGTGTGTGTGTGTGTGTGTGTGTGCGCGCGCGTGTGCACGCGTGCATGCACGTGTGTAGAGGCTGGGTAAGGATGAATTATTGCAAAGAACAGTTTGGCCACCTGATGCGAAGAGCTGACTCATGGGAAAAGACCCTGATGCTGGGAAAGATTGAAGGCAGGTGGAGAAGGGGACAGAGGATGAGATGGTTGGATGGCATCACCGACTCTAAGGACATGAGTTTAAGCAAACACAGGGAGATGGTGAAGGACAGGGAAGCCTAGCGTGCTGCAGTCCATGGGGTCACAAAGAGTCAGACACGACTGAGCGACTAAACAGTAACAGCAGCTGCAGAGAAGGGAATAGTCACCAAGTCAAGAGGACGGGAGCATCAAACAGCAGGAGGAAGCACGGAAAGGGAAGTCAGAGCACTGAAGACTTCCCCAGGACCCAAGAAAACGGGTCTGAGAGGGAGGCTGGGGCCTCTTCCGGTTCTGAAAGGCAGAGAGAACAGGAAGCAAGCACTAGTTCTGATATGAGCCCCTCCACTCTTGTGTGGAGGGACTGGGCTCCCAGCAAGTCTAAGGAAAGCCTTCTTTCACTTGCTCACGTACTCAGTCACCCACTCATTCATTCATTCACTCGTGCATTAGCAGACACTGAGAGCAAAGTGCGCTGAGGGCAGGTACGGCCAAGGAGGCAGACTTTATTCAAAGCTACACTAGTACCTGGGGCCCGCCTCTCTCTTCCTGTCCTCTCTCATCCAGTCCTACCGCCAAGCCCCACCGGAGCAGCTCTGGGGCCACCGAGGGCAGAGTCAGGTCCTGGTGAAAGTGTCGGGGCCCCAGTGAGGAGGACCAGCTAAGCACCACTGCCCAGGACAGGGACAGCGCCCAGAAATTTGCACAAGGTCCCCCCTCTGACCCTATGGAGGTGTCTGGGGCAGGTCAGAGATTCTCTGGGTGGGAACCCTCTCCTCCTCTACCAACTGAGACGTCTGGCCTCTGAGGCTACTCCCATGGTGAACACTAGGAGTGGTGCTAAGGCTTTGTGACTCAGTTTACTTATGAGGTGCTCTGCCCCTGTGGCCCCTTTGTCAGTAGGCTTGTTCTTTCTGGGGGACCCATTATGACATCACCCTCCCAATATAGACTTAGATAGTGTCCCTTTTTCTTCCCAGGTGGCTCAAGTGGTAAAGAATCCAGCTGCCAATGCAAGAGATGCAGGAGACTCGAGTTCGATCCCTGGGTTGGGAAGATCCTCTAGAGAAGGACATGGTAGCCCACTCCAATATTCTTGCCTGGAGAATTCCATGGCAGAGGAGGCTGGTGGGCTATAGTCCATGGGGTCATAAAGAGTTGGACACAACTGAGCGTACACGCATGCACTCAGTTCAGTTCAGTTCAGTCGCTCAGTCGTGTCCAACTCTTTGCAACCCCATGAATCGCAGCACACCTGGCCTCCCTGTCCATCACCAACTCCCGGAGTTCACCCAAACTCATGTCCATTGAGTCGGTGATGCCATCCAGCCATCTCATCCTCTGCCGTCCTCTTCTCCTCCTGCCCCTTATCCCTCCCAGCATCAGAGTCTTTTCCAATGAGTCAACTCTTCCCATGAGGTGGCCAAAGTACTGGAGTTTCAGCTTTAGCCTCATTCCTTCCAAAGAAATCCCAGGGCTGATCTCCTTCAGAATGGACTGGTTGGATCTCCTTGCAGTCCAAGGGATTCTCAAGAGTCTTCTCCAACACCACAGTTCAAAAGCATCAATTCTTTGGCGCTCAGCCTTCTTCACAGTCCAACTCTCACATCCATACATGACCACAGGAAAAACCATAGCCTTGACTAGACGGACCTTTGTTGGCAAAGGAATGTCTCTGCTTTTGAATATGCTATCTCAGTTGGTCATAACTTTCTTTCCAAGGAGTAAGCATCTTTTAATTTCATGGCTGCAGTCACCATCTCCAGTGATTCTGGAGCCCCCAAAAATAAAGTCTGACATTGTTTCCACTATTTCCCCATCTATTTCCCATGAAGTGATGGGACCAGATGCCATGATCTTAGTTTTCTGAATGTTGAGCTTTAGGCCAACTTTTTCACTCTCCACTTTCACTTTCATCAAGAGGCTTTTTAATTCCTCTTCACTTTCTGCCATAAGGGTGGTGTCATCTGCATATCTGAGGTTATTGGTATTTCTCCCGGCAATCTTGATTCCAGCTTGTGTTTCTTCCAGCCCAGCGTTTCTCATGATGTACTCTGCATAGAAGTTAAATAAGCAGGGTGACAATATACAGTCTTGACGTACTCTTTTTCCTATTTGGAACCAGTCGTTGTTCCATGTCCAGTTCTAACTGTTGCTTCCTGACTTGCATATAGGTTTCTCAAGAGGCAGGTCAAGTGATCTGGTATTCCCATCTCTTTCAGAATTTTCCACAGTTTGTTGTGATCCACACAGTAAAAGGCTTTGCAATAATCAGTAAAGCAGAAATAGATGTTTTTCTGGAACTCTCTTGCTTTTTCGATGATCCAGTGGATGTTGGCAATTTGATCTCTGGTTCCTCTGTCTGTTCTAAAACCAACTTGAAATCTGGAAGTTCATGGTTCACATATTGCTGAAGCCTGGCTTGGAGAATTTTGAACATTACTTTTCTAGCATGTGAGATGAGTGCAATTGTGTGGTAGTTTGAGCATTCTTTGGCATTGCCTTTCTTTGGGATTGGAATGAAAACTGACTTTTCCAGTCCTGTGGCCACTGCTGAGTCTTCCAAATTTGCTGGCATATTGAGTGCAGCACTTTCACAGCATCATCTTTCAGGATTTGAAATAGCTCAACTGGAATTCCATCACCTCCACTAGCTTTGTTCGTAGTGATGCTTTCAAAGGCCCACTTGACTTCACATTTCAGGATCCTTCACATTTCAGGATGTCTGGCTCTAGGTGAGTGATCACACCATCGTGATTATCTTGGTAGTGAAGATCTTTTTTGTACAGTTCTTCTGTGTATTCTTGCCACCTCTTCTTAATATCTTCTGCTTCTTTTAGGACCATACCATTTCTGTCCTTTATCGAGCCCATCTTTGCATGAAATGTTCCCTTGGTATATCTAATTTTCTTGAAGAGATCTCTAGTCTTTCCCATTCTGTAGTTTTCCTCTATTTCTTTGCATTGATCACTGAGGAAGGCTTTCTTATCTCTCCTTGCTATTCTTTGGAACTCTGCATTCAGATGCTTATATCTTTCCTTTTCTCCTTTGCTTTTCACTTCTCTTCTTTTCACAGCTATTTGTAAGGCCTCCCCAGACAGCCATTTTGCTTTTTTGCATTTCTTTTCCATGGGGATGGTCTTGATCCCTGTCTCCTGTACAGTGTCATGAACCTCTGTCCATAGTTCATCAGGCAGTCTATCAGATCTAGTCCCTTAAATCTATTTCTCACTTCCACTGTATAATCATAAGGGATTTGATTTAGGTCATACCTGAATGGTCTAGTGGTTTTCCCTACTTTCTTCAATTTAAGTCTGAATTTGGCAATAAGGAGTTCATGATCTGAGCCACAGTCAGCTCCTGGTCTTGTTTTTGCTGATTGAATAGAGCTTCTCCATCTTTGGCTGTAAAGAATATAATCAGTCTGATTTCGGTGTTGACCATCTTGTGATGTCCATGTGTAGAGTCTTCTCTTGTGTTGTTGGAAGAGGGTGTTTGCTATGACGACTGCATTTTCTTGGCAAAACTCTATTATTCTTTGCCCTGCTTCATTCTGTTCTCTAAGGCCAAATTTGCCTGTTACTCCAGTTGTTTCTTGACTTCCTACTTTTGCATTCCAGTCCCCTATAATGAAAAGGATATCTTGTTTGGGTGTTAGTTCTAAAAGGTCTTGTAGATCTTCATATAACCATTCAACTTCAGCTTCTTCAGCGTTACTGGTCAGGGCATAGACTTGGATTACTGTAATATTGAATGGTTTGCCTTGGAAACAAACAGAGATCATTCTGTCGTTTTTGAGATTGCATCCAAGTACTGCATTTTTGACTCTTTTGTTGACCATGATGGCTACTCCATTTCTTCTAAGGGATTCCTGCCCACAATAGTAGATAAATATAATGGTCATCTGAGTTAAATTCACCCAACCAGTCCATTTTAGTTCACTGATTCCTAGAATGTTGTCATTCACTCTTGCCATCTCCTGTTTGACCGCTTCCAATTTGCCTTGATTCATGGACCTAACATTCCAGGTTCCTATGCAATATTGCTCTTTACAGAATTGGATCTTGCTTCTATCACCAGTCACATCTGCAACTGGGTATTGTTTTTGCTTTGGCTCCATCCTTTCATTCTTTCTGGCCTTATTTCTCCATTGATCTCCAGTAGCATATTGGGCACCTACCGACCTGGGGAGTTCCTCTTTCAGTATCCTTGCAGAAGCATGGCTGAGAGGAGCTACCCCACGTCCGAGGTCAGGGGCGGTGGCCAGGAGGAGCTACCCACATCCAAGGTAAGGAGCAGTGGCTGCAGTTTGCTGGAACAGCCGTGAAGAGATGCCCCAATTCCAAGGTAAGAGAAACCCAAGTAAGATGGCAGGCTCTGAGAGCGGGCATAGAGGACAGACACACTGAAGCCATAATCACAGAAAACTAGTCAATCTAATCACATGGACCACAACCTTGTATAACTCAATGAAACTAAGCCATGCCATGTGGGGCCACCCCAGACGGGTGGGGCATGGTGGAGAGGTCTGACAGAATGTGGTTCACTGGAGGAGGAAATGGCAAACCACTTCAGCATTCTGGCCTGGAGAACCCCATGAACAGTATGAAAAGTATGCATGTGCTGCTGCTGCTGCTGCTGCTAAGTCGCTTCAGTCGTGTCCGACTCTGTGTGACCCCATAGAGGGCAACCCACCAGGCTCTGCCATCCCTGGGATTCTCCAGGCAAGAACACTGGAGTGGGGTGCCATCCACTGCATGAAAGTGAAAAGTGAAAGTGAAGTCACTCAGTCGTGTGACTGAGCAACCCCATGGACTGCAGCCACCAGGCTCCCCCGTCCATGGGATTTTCCAGGCACGAGTAGTGGAGTGGGTGCCGTTGAAAGCACGTGCTAGTGTCCCTTTAATCTGAAGGTGAGGCCAGGACCCAGGGGGCCTTGAGTCTGTTGGTGAGGAGATGGATAAAGGTTTGGGATTCAGAGATAGGCTGTGAGTTCAGATCTGCAGTTGATGTTAATAGGACGAGTATGGACTGTGGGCCCCTGTCCAGGCCGGATTCCCTTCTCCTGGGGGTTGCAGGGAAATCTCCTCCTCCCCAGTACCCTTCTCTCTCCATGGCCCTGGTTATAAGCATGAGGGGGTACTTCTCCCCCTCCTTCCTGCTCCTCTCTTCTTGCCCCTCCCCTCCTAGCCCGACGGCATTCTAATAGGAACCAAGGCTCCAGTGTGGAATTTTAGGTCAGCTGAGACTGGCTGTGTAGCCCTTCTTCCCACTGCCCATCGATGTGTGACAGCTTTTCTTCTAGTTCCTACAGATGTTTTTAGGTCCTAGGACCTTGGTGTATTAAAATGATTCAGCACGGGTCATTCTGTCCCAGTGTGAGTGCAATATTGATCACATAGTGGGAGGGACAGAGTCCCTGGGACGGCAAGGAGATCAAACCAGTCAGCCCTGCAGGAAACCAACCCTGAATACTCATGGAAGGACTGATGCTGAAGATGAGCTCCAACACTTTGGCCACCGGGACTCATTGGAAAAGACCCTGATGCTGGGAAAGACTGAAGGCAAAAGGAGAAGAGGGTGGCAGAGGATGAGATGGTCGGATGGCATTACTGATGCAATGGACATGAACTTGGGCAAACTCGGGGAGACGGTGAGGGACAGGAAGGACTGATGTGCTGCGGTCCATGGGGTCACAGAGAGTCGGACATGGCTCAGCAACCGAACAACAACGAAAAGGGAGGGACAGGGAGCCTGGGAATTGAGGCGGAGAGTCAAGGCTGCTACATTACCCTCAGAACTGGTTACACCACTAGAGACTGCCCACCCGGAGGCTACCAGGAACCACAACTTCCCACCAGAATGCAGGAGGCAAGTCAGAGTCCCATGATGCACAGAGTACCAGGGCCCTGCCCTATGCGCCGTGGGACAGTCTGGAAGCTGTGAGGAGCTGGCCCACGTCTCCTCAAGGCAGTGCCTCAGGGCCCAGGGGTGTCAGTCACTTGCTGTCCTCACATCCCTCAGCATCCAGAAAGAGCACCCTCTGGGGCATCTCCTCAATGCCTAACCCCAGGGGCCCTGGTCCAAAGCACCAAGACCAGGTGACAAGTGAGAGCCAGGAGGAAGCCCAGCTAGGCTTGTATGAGGGGTGGAAGCTGGTGTTCAGCACTGAATCCAGGAAGAGGCAGCCCCCAGCCAGGTGCAGACTGGCCCCATCCCACCTTGAGGCCAGCCCCAGGTGGCCCAGTCCCCATACCAGCCCTTCCCCCAGACAATGTGTCCTGAGTCCAGAGCAAAGCCCTTGGGTAAAGAAGACATGGTACACATATACAACGGAATATTACTCAGCTATGTGAAAGCACAAAATAATGCCATTTGTAACAGCATGGATGGAACTGCTTCTGCTGCTGCTGCTGCTGCTAAGTCACTTCAGTCGTGTCCAACTCTGTGCGACCCCATAGATGGCAGCCCACCAGACTCCCCTGTCCCTGGGATTCTCCAGGCAAGAACGCTGGAGTGGGTTGTCATTTCCTTCTCCAATGCATGAAAGTGAAAAGTGAAAGTGAAGTCACTCAGTCAGGTCCGACTCTTAGCGACCCCATGGACTGCAACCTACCAGGCTCCTCCGCCCATGGGATTTTCCAGGCAAGAGTACTGGAGTGGGGTGCCATTGCCTTCTCCCATGGATGGAACTAGAGAATCTCATACTAAGTGAAGGAAGTCAGAAAGAGAAAGACAAATACCATATGATATCACTTATGTGCATGTGAGCTAAGTCGATTCACGCATGCTAAGTCACTTTAGTTGTGTCCGACTCTTTGCCACCCTATGGACTATAGCCTGCCAGGCTCCTCTGTCCATGGGATTCTCCAGGCAAGAATACTGGAGTGGGTTGCTGTGCCCTCTTCCAGGGCATCTTCCTGACCCAGGGATCGAACATACGTTTCCAGCATTGGCAGGCAGGTTCTTTACGACTAGCAGCATCTGGGAAGCTCTGATATCACTTGTACATGGAACCTAAACTATGGTACAAACAAACCCAGCTACGAAACAGAAATAGATGCACAGACACAGTGATCAGACCTGCTTCCAAAGGTGAGAGGAGGAAGGCAAGGGGCGGACTGGGAGTCTGCGGTTAGTAGATACAAACCTCTGCACTTAGAATGGATGAACAACAAGGATCTCCTGTAGAGTACAGGGAACTATATCCAATTGCCTGGGATACACCGTAATGGAAAAGAATATTAAAAACAGAATGTAAACCTATGGTTGCTTCATATTGATGTTCGGTAGAAACCACTGCAATACCGTAAGGCAATTACCCTTCAACTAAAAATAAACAAATTAAAACAAATAAAACCAGAATGTATACATGTGTAAACCTGAGTCACTTTGCTGTACAGTAGAGATTGGCACAACACTCCAAATCAACTGTTCTTCAATTAAAAAAAAAAAAAAAAGCCAAGCCATTCCTACAGCGGCTCAGAGCTAGCCTCGGCAGGCAGTGTGACCCTCCTCCATGCTCTCTGGCAGCTGGAGGGGGAGGGGGTGGGGGGCATGGAGGTTGTGGGTACAAATAGCCAGCCTAACCCTGAGTGTGAGATGTGCCTTTGCAGGGGCATCTGGAACCTGCCTCGTCTCTTCTGACAGCTCTCAGACAGAGAAAGGGGCCCCATCAGCGTTGACTTGGGGGTGACTTACGGAAAACTTAAAAAGTAATCTTTTTCAAGGCGGCTTGGTCGTGATGACACATGAACTGAACGCACAGATCCGGGAGCTAAGTGCATCTTCACGCTTAGCATTTTCCAGAAAACAGCTCAAAGTCACTGTTGCCTGATCAAAGTAGCCTTCCCGTTCTTGAAAAACTTGAAAAGTCAAGTGTACCTCAGCTCCAAGGACAACCCCCTGAGAGACTTCCACCTCCCCTCCCTTTAGAGAAGAAGAAAGGTAAAAACCCAGCTGTGCCCTTAACAGCTGCAGGGAGGGGCCTGCAACACCGGAGATACTCAGGGCCAGGAGTCAGAGGGCACAGTCAGGGAAGCCAGGCTGGCCAGCACTGGCCAGCAGGGCCGGCCCCCACTCTCTGGTGACTGGAGGAGAGGTGCTTGCCAGGAACCCAGGGGAACCTCAGGGCGCCCGGCTCCCCGCCCAAGCCTTTCACTGTCCCCCCTTAAACATTCAGGGTGTAGACTGGCCTCCCAAGGACCACTCCAGACCCAGCTGGGTCACTGGGGGCCAGGCGGTGGCATCACGTGCAGACTCTTGGACCTGCCCAGCAGCTAGCGGCTCAGAGCCTCCAGGGTGTTTGTAGCAACAAGGCCTTGGTGGGTGTGGGCTCCCCAAGATCTCCGAACTGTCCCTTCACCCTCTGGGGGAGCTAGGGGAGAAGAGGGAACCAGGCCTCACCCAGGGCTGCCAGGTGGGCAGAATGATCCCATTTCCTGTAGGCAAAAGTTTGTCATGGGTGTTGGGGCGAATTCAGGACCTGCTGTCACTGCAAGGAGTTCCCAAGCGAGTGCCTCCCCTCTCTGAGCCTGTTTTTCCCCCAGCTCTAGAAACTCTAGGTTTCTGGGATTCTACAGCTCTCATCCCCTAGGGGTCTCCAGGCTGCCTTCCCCGTGGAGCCAGAATGCCGACCTCCCATTAGAAAACTGCTTTCTTATCCTGGCCCCACCCCACCCCCACTGTCTAGTTCCCATTCTGTGGTTCTGCTTTTCCCCAAACAGGTGAAGCTCTAGGGTAAGTGCCAGGACTTTTCTCTGCTGTGCTTAGTCGCTCAGTCATGTCCAACTCTTTGAGACCCTATGGACTGTAGCCCATTAGGCTCCTCTGTCCACGGGGATTCTCCAGGCAAGAACACTGGAGTAGGTTGCCATGCCCTCCTCCAGGGGATCTTCCCAACCCAGGGATCGAACTCAGGTCTCCTGCATTGCAGGTGGATTCTTTACCATCTGAGTCATCAAGGAGCCTGGGAATACTGGAGTGGGTAGCCTATCCCTTCTCCAGGGGATCTTCCTGACCCAGGGATAAAACGGAGGTCTCCTGCATTGCAGGCGGATTCTTTAACAGCTGAGCTACCAGGGAGGTCCAAGGACTTTTCTGGTCACCGTCAAATAATAAAAAGCCCCCAGTCACTTTGGGCCCCTGCAAGTCTCACTGTAGTATTAATAACTACTATGTTCAGGCTTCCCTGCAATGCGGGAGACCTGGGTTTGATCCCTAGGTTGGGAAGATCCCCTGGAGAAGAGCATGGCAACCCACTCCAGTATTCTTGCCTGGAGAATCCCATGGACAGAGGAACTTGGCGGGCTACAGTCCGTGGGGTAGCAAAGAGTCGACATGACTGAGCGACGAAGCACAAGCATAGCACATGTTCAGTTCACTGTAAGCGTCGACACGGCCAACGATTCCAGGTGGTTCCCCATCTTCACCCCCTAAAACTGCACACTACAGGCTTTGCCCCTCATCACTTGACCTTCTCTGATCCCTCGGGCTCCTGAGGTGTGCAGGCGGGGGTGGGGGGCAGCAGCGTGCCTGGAGAAGTGGATGGCATCCCCAGCACACTCTCCAAACAAAAGTTCTCTCTCAACGTCCCGGCCGTGCTGTCAGCGGCGCTGCCTCTAGCAGGCTGGGGAGAAGGGAGTTGGGTTAAAGATTATTACATAACTTGTTCTCAGGCAACCCCTCCAAAAGTTTTGAAAGGGAGGTGTCCCTCTCAACACTTTGTGAAAAAAGTTTCCTTTGGGGACCCTGGCTGGAGCTTGAGACAAAAGTATCCTATGTTAACATCCTGTTTTCTGAACAGTGTCATGAAGTCCCTGGCTTAGGCGAGGGCGGTGGCGGGCGGGGGAAGGGAAACCAGAGCCTTGGCTCCAAAAGGAAAAATTCTCTCGGGTGGGTGAGGGGGAACAGGCCAGAGCACAGCCCTGGGAGCTGTTGGGGGAGGGGGACATTTGACATTCTGCCTGCGCCTGGAGGGGGGTGTACACCTGTGACCCGCTGCCTGCTGCAGCAGCAGGGCCTTGGTGGCTCTGGGGTGCTTATGGAGACAGGGTCTGCCACAGCCTTCAGAGGTCAGGAGCCCAAGGGTAGGGGTGCAGGCCTAGGGAAGAGCTGCCTTGCTCCACCCAAGCTACCACCCTTCCCTGCTCCTGGGCAGTTTCCTGGTCTTGAGGAGCTCAGCAGAGGTCCACCCTGCAGACCTGGAGGCGGAAAGTTTGACTGTGGCACCTCCCAGGCTACTGGGAGGTCAAGCATGAGAAAATGGACTGTGAGTAATCAACAACTTGCTGGGCCACAGATTTAAAAAATAATCAAGCCTTTCACACCCATTGGACTAGCAGAAAATTACAAAGTCTGACTCTACCAAGTGAGGCAAGATGAAGCACAATGGGGACTTTCATAAGCTGCTGGTGGGAGTCAGGAGGGTTATACAGTATGGAGACCTTCTTTCTAAAGGAACGCGAAGTCAGCCAGAGTCTTGGAAGGGGCCTGAGAAAGAAGGGGTCCTGAGCTTAATTAAGCTCCATCAGCTTCCTGGTAATCCCACTTATGAACTGGAGTAACCATTTTGGACATCAGTGTGCTAACACTGGGAAAATGAGGGTATGCAATCCCTATGACCCAGTGAGTCAAATCTCTTTGTGTTCTTGAAAGAAATTCCCCAAAGTACAGGAGCAAACACAAGAATGTTCTTTGGCAGTGCCGTCTGCTGTATCACATTTGGAAATTGCCCAAATGTCCATCAATAAAAGACCAAATAAAGAGTGTCAGTGTGTATAAACCTCAGAACAAGGTTGTATGAAACCCGTGTTGAAGAAGGATGTGTACCATCCTTTTTATAAAGCGGGAAAATATGAAACCACACAGGTGTAATCATAAATAGTTAGGGGTGCAGTAAAAGTCTAACATTGAACACATGTTCAGCCCAGGGGTGGTCCTGAGGCTGAAGGGAAGAGAGTAAGATAATAGCAAAATATCCAGGTGGCTTAGATGACATCTGAAAGCTCTATTTCCTTACTACTGTGAGTAAATAAGGAAAAATATTAAGGTATAACAAAGTTGAGTGATAGTTACATGAATGCCTATTAAAGTATGTATACTTTTCTGTCATTTTTGAAACAGTTTTCAATTTTTAAAAAGTGAAAACGAAGTTGGCACAACAGAAGACTAACCATTTAAAACTGACCTGTTCAATAGCATTTAATACCTTCACGACGTGCACTCACCACCTCTATCTAACTTCAAAGCATTTTCATCACCCCCAAAGGAAACTCCACACCCATTAAGTTGCTCCCCATTTCTCTCTCCTCTCAGCCCCTGGCAAACCACCAATCTGTGCTCTGTCTCTAGAGATCTACCCATTCTGGACATTTCACCTAAGTGGAACCAAATGCCATGTGACCTATTGTATCTGGCTCTTTCACTTAGCGTAGTGTTTTCAGGTTTACCAACCTGCACCAGTGCTTCATTCTTTCCTACAGTTGAGTAGTATTCCACTGCATGGAATATCGCTATTCATTTATCTGTTCACCTGTTGATGGGACATTTGGGCTGTTTCCACTGGTTGACTATTATGAATACTGCATGTTCACCTATTCAAGTCAGGGCAAGAGGAGGAAGGTGTGCCAGAGTCTTTTGTGTGAAGCCCAATGAACACATTTTTTAAAAATTTATTTATTTACCCATGCTGTATGGCTTGTGGCATCTTAGTTCCCCGATGAGGGATTGAACCCTGGCCCCTGGCAGTAGAAGGGCGAATTCTTAACCACTGGACCACCAAGGAATTCTCAATGCATTTTCTGATGCCTCGTGTTATAATGCTCCCCAAACAGCTACAAAGGCAGAGTAAACAACTCATTAGGGCAACTCAAGAGATACTAGCAAGTCCTTCTGTGGCTTAAAAATCTTTCTGCCCCATCACACACCTCACCTTTAGCCTTCATCACTTACAATCACCAAATTCTGTCGCTGTAAATACAGTAGCCTCTGAAGGAACGACCTATTGCTTACTATACATGCTCATTTTCAGGCTAAGTGCTGAATAGAAGCACAGAGACGAGCCGTTTGGGGAAGGAATTTTCCAGTGAATGCAAACCCCTTCCACTTTGGGACTGAGTGTCCCCACCTATAAATGGTGTGGCTGATCTTAGAAGTGTCTAGAGCTTCTAGTCCCTTCCTGCATTCTGGCTAGCACCAGGATTTAAAGTTACTCTGTATACACTCAGGTTCAGGCTCAATTTCAGTGATATGGTGCCACCAGGCAACCTTGACCCCTTCAGCCCTCTCCCCCATGGGTGCTCCCCCTCTACCCTGCATGGGCAACAGAACCTGCTGGGTTTGATGTTCATGCCTTCCCCAACCGAGCAGGAGGTAAGAAGCTGAGGTCCATTTTTGAACAGGTTGGATGTTTTCTTTACCAGCTGACTCTCAAGGCAGCCACTACTGCGGTGGGGATGCAGGGACAGGAGTCTCCTGGCTCATGGAACCACACCCAGGAAAGAAATACAGCCCACCCCTTCCCAGGTGAGGGCCTGGGACCCTGGGGAGTTTAGGCTGAGGATGGTTTGAAGCGTCCCCACAGAGAGCACTTTCCAGGAGCCCTGAGGAGGAAGCGCTTTCCCACAGCCTCTGGTTGGGGCTCCAGTGTAAGGAGGGACCAACAGCAGGTGCAGAAGTCCTTGGATGCTCAAGGTCAGCCAAGTCCTGGCCCAGCTTTCAGGTCCCTCTTCCTTCCCCCAGCCTCCACAATGAGCACAATAACTGTGGCAGAGCAGTCACAGCCTGTTGTGTTATTTCCAGATCAAAGTGGTGGCCAATTCCTTCACTCACCAGAAACGTTCAAGGGAAAATAACCCAGATTCGGCTCCTCCTATGACATTAACCCCATCTCCACCCTTCGCTTGGTAATATGCAGGTGTCTTTTGCTGATTTTTAAATTTTAAAACAAAATCCCAACCCTGGGGAGAGCCGGGTGCATCTACAGGGACGCCGATCGCCAGTAAACCCATGGGAAGCAGGTTGGGAGCGCAGCTTTGGACCCGGTGCGCTCCCAATGGACCCGGGCCAGCTTACGACATTTGATCCGTGTTGCGAGTTTGGTTTTTCCACCCAAATCTCGGAGACGGTTTATCGTGGGCTAGAAGGGGCCAAAGTAGCATCGCGGGGTGGGGGTTGGGGAGAGCCTTTCCTCCTGCGGCTACCAGAGGCTCAGGGACCCTCGCGGCTTGCGGCAAAGGAGAGCGCACTCCATGACCCATCCCGACCTGCCTTTCCCGGCGCCGCCGTCGGCGCCAGGCGCGCCAGCCACTCACAAATTCAAAGATGAAGAGCAGGTCCGGGAAGGTGGTGAAAACAGCGAAACCGCTAGGCAGGCTGCTGACGCCCGACGCCGCTGAGGGGGCCATGCTGGCGGGCTGGCGACGACCTCGGAACCGGACGGGACGAGCGCAGCTCTGACTCTGCGCTGACCGCTCTCTTGCTCGGCGGAGCCCAGTGGCCCGGGCGCCCCCGCGCGCGGGTTAAGAGCGGGGGCGCCCTGGCCGAAGAGGGAGGAGCCCCGGCCGCCGCCGCCGCCCGGTCCCCGCCCGAAACCGTGGGGCGCGCCCCAAGGGCCCTGCCCAGCGTCATAGGCGCAGCCCTGAAACACTCCAAGGTTTAGACTGGGGTTTGACTCCTGAGCCCCACGTCTGGGCGCTACCTTCCATCGGAAGCCGAATAAAGCCATTCGGTGAGGCGCTTTACACTCTTTGCAGGTGATCAGCATTTGTTAAGAATGATCACCATCAACAGTTGGCTCCCTAAACTCCGCAGGCACCGTGGCATCTCTTGGATCAGCATAGCGCAAACTGTTCTTAAGTTGGGGCTCTTTTATCTTTCTGCCGGGTGCGTTAATATGCATCCAAGTTCACCGTGGGACTAGTTCCCTGCCTTGCAGGGACTGCTGAGACCAGGTACGGTCACCCATGCCTTCTCCCTGTGCCCTCAGAGCCTGGAGCCTGGAACTCTGCACCACCCCGATCCGCACCACTCGGCGCTGGAACTGCTGGGCGATGGATTAAGGGCAATCACACCTGCCTTGAATCTTGGACCGTGGAGGGAGCCAGCACTGCTGAGGGCCTGCTAAGTGCCCAGCACCCCCTAGGCTCTTTGCCCACGTGACCTCATTTAATCTCAAGGAGCCTTTCCAGCGGGTGTCACCCCACCTCCAGGCTCAGAGTGGAGAAGGAACATGCCCAGGAGAGCAATTGGGCCTCTTGACTGGCGATGGCTGACAGTCCCCACTGCCTCTGTGTCCCTTGCATAAAACCCACACACTCGAAAACTGTATCTGTGAGTCTGCTTCTCTTTTTATTATATTAGCTAGTTTGTTGTATAGTTTTAGATTTCATATATGAATATCACACAGCATTTGCCTTTCTCTGACATTTCATTTAGTCTGATGTCCTCCGAGTCCATCCATGTTACTACAAACGGCAAAAGGTTTTTCTTTTTTATGATTTAGTAGTATTTCATTGCGTATGTGTGTGTGTGTGTGTGTGTGTATCTCACATCTTCTTTATCCATTCATCTGTTGATGGACAGTTGGGTTGCTTCTATACCTTGGTGATTGAAAATAATGCTGCTATGAACATCGGGGTGCATGTACCTTTGCAGAGGAGTGGTTTGGTTTTCTCGGACATATACCCAGATGTGGAATTGCTGGGTCAGATGACAGTTCCAATTTTAGTATATTGAGAACCTCCATACTATTTTCCAAAGTGGCTGCATCATCAATTTACATTCCCACCAACAGTGTACGGGGGTTCTCTTTTCTTCACATCCTTGCCAACATGAATCGGAAGTATTAATATTGTTAAAGATTCAATACAACCCCTATGAAAATACTAATGACATTTTTTGCAGAACTAGAGCAAGTAATTTTGAAATGTGTACTAAAACACAAAAGACCCTGAATAACCAAAATAATCTTGAGAAAGAACAGAGCTGGAGGAATCACTCATCCTGACTTCAGACTATACTACAAAGCTAGTCATTAAAATAGTATGGTGCTGGCACAAAAACAGGCACACAGATCAATGGAACAGACTAGAGAGCCCAGAAACAAACCCATGCACTTACGGTTAATTAATCTGGGATGAAGGGAGCAAGAATATACAATGGAGAAAAGACAGTCTCTTCAGTAAGTGGTACTAGGAAAACTGGACAGCCACATATACAAGAATGAAGTTAGTACATTCTACTATACCACATACAAAACTCAAAAGGGATCAAAGACCTAAATGTAAGCCAAGAAACCATAAAACTCCTAGAGGAAAACATAGGCAGAACATTCTTTGAAAGAAATTGTAGCAGTAATTTTTTGGATCTGTCTCCTAAAGCAAAGGAAATAATAGCAAAAATAAACAAATGGGACCTAATTAAACTTGAAAGCTTTTGCCCAGCAAAGACAACCATGAAAGGCATGGCAACCATGACAAATGAAAAGGCAAACCACTCAATGAGAAAAATGTTTGCAGATGATAAAAGGAGTTAATATCCAACTTATCTAAACAGCTCCTATAACTCAACATAAAAAATACCCCAATTTAAAAATGGGTTGAAGAATTGAATATACATTTTTTCAAAGAGGAAATGGCCAACAGGCGCATGAAAAGATGCTCAACATAATCAGGGAAATGCAAATCAAAACCATGGTGAGGTCTCACCTCATACCTTCCAGAATGGCTATCACTGAAAAGAACACAACAAATGTTGGCAAGGGTGTGGATCCCTGCCTTTCTGAAGCTCGCCCTAGATCACAGGAGAGAGAGGTCAATCAAACACTGCATGATAAATGTGTAAAGGGTTTGGTGCTGGGAGGGAGTGCAGGCAGACTCAAGAGCACCCAGCAGCCTAGCCTGGCTTGGGCTCGGGGTCCAGGGAGCTTGTGGAGGAAGGGACCCTTGAGGGGGGAGCAGTGGTTACCTGGAGGGAGAAGGCAGCCTTCCCTACAGAGGAGCAGCAGGCACCCGGCCCTGGAGTTTGGTCAGGCCCTGCTCCTCATGCTGTGAGGTTGCAGGATAGATATGGGAATCCCTGAGGGGGTCAGAGCCACTCTGCTGGGGGAGCAGTGGGGAGACCTGTGGCATCCAGGGCAGAAGGAAACAGCACAGATGGGTTCTGGCAAAAGAAGACAGGGGAGTCTGAGGAGAGCCTGAGCAGGAAGGGGGAAACGGGTGTGCCAGGCCAAGCGAGAGGCATACATGGGTCCTGGAGGCCGGAAAGGGTCTGATTTCTGTGGGGAGCAGAGTGGCTCCTGGGGCAGAGCTGGAAAGGCCAAGGGCAGGCTGGACTCAGGCGGAAAGAAGCAAAATTTAAAGAGCATAAAGCACACCTCAAGCTGAGTCATTTCTCTCCTGTTCAGCCCTGAGACTGCTGCATGCTCGTGCTAAGTCGCTTCAGTCGTGTCCAACTCTCTGCAACCCCGTGGACTGTAGCTTCCCAGGTTCGTTTGTCCATGGGATTCTCCAGGCAAGAATACTAGATTGGATTGCCATGCCCTCCTCCAGGGATTTTCCCGAACCAGGGATCAAACCCATGTTTCTTATGTCTCTTGCATTGGCAATCGGGTTATTTACTGCTAGCATGACCTGGGAAATCCAGCCCTGAGACTAATCCGACTCAATCTCTCCACCCTGGAGAGGGGCAGGACCCTCACCTCTGCAGAAGAAGCTCACCCTCTGCCCCTCGAGTTGTGCCGGAATCTGGCCTAAGTCACCCAAAATATCAGGAAGCACTCGGTGCACAGGGAGGGCTGGGCCGGGGGCCCCCAGAGGCAGACTCACCCTCCAAACAGGTTGGGGCAGACCGGCTGCTTCCTGTTAAGCTTGTCCCTTCCAGGTTTCACTCAAATAGCCTTTGCCACACAGCATGCATTTCAGACTGTGAAGAATTGAGTAAACATTAGAATTTTGCAGGTGCATCCTGGAACAGCCTTGATCGCAGGCATTTTGCTCTCAGACTCACACTTCTACCTGGGCTTCCTCCTAAGGCCTCCCTGTGGAAACTGACCTCTTCTGGAGGACCAGTCACCCACTCCCAGAGAAACCACTCGACTGGGAAGCCTTTTGCCTCCCACCTACTGTGCTGGTGGGCCCTCTTTTGCTGTCTGTTCTCTGCATTTGTTTTCTCTTGGGAAAAATACACTTACTAATGTATATTAGTAAGGAAAGTTGTACTGATGCCACCACCCATCTCTTCCAAACCAAGGCAACTATTTTCACTCTGTACATTATTTTTAGTTTTATTTTGTAAGATACTGATTGATCGATTTAGCTGTTCAGGTCTTAGTTGCGGCACACAGGATCTTCAGGCTTCATTTTGGTGTGTGGATTCTTTCAGTTGTGGCCTGTGGGATCTAGTTCCCTGGCCAGAGGTTGAACCCTGGCCTGCTGACTTGGGAGGCGGAGTCTTGGCCACTAGACCACCAGCGAAGTCCCGCACATCACCTTTTAGGACTCGTGAAGAGGCAGACCTGAAACTCAGAGGCAGAAACTCACTGAGCTTCAGTTTCCACCTGGTGACCTGTTCATTCAGTCAGTCTCAAACACACCCTCCAAGCGCCACGCCCACGATGTCTGAGCACAGGTGACCAGGCTGAGGAGGGAGGGATGTGAGAGCCTGAGAGGTGGAGGGGGGCCCACTGTCCCTGGGAGCATCCCGTGTGGCAGCCATGAGGGCCTTTGCCAAGGCCAGTGTGAGTTCTCCAGGGAAGAGAGGGGAGTCCAGCAGGTGCCCATGTCTCTTTAGTCCTTGGAAGGCGTGGTCAGTGCCAAGAGCTTGGGACAAAAACAGGGGTCCAGGGACCAGCCCGTAGTTCTATGCATTGGCATAGGGACCCTGGAGATCTGGGACAGCATAAAATCAGAAAACATAATAAAACCGTAAAACTTCAGCCAAGCAGATTATGCAACTCAGTGCAGAAGAACGGCATGTCCTTTTGAAGAGTAGCAGGAACTTGTGTATTCAGCCCTTGGCTTTGTTGTTTAGTTGTTAAGTCATGTCCAGCCCTTTGTGAGCTGGACTGGAGCCCACCATGCCCCTCTGTCCATGGGGTTTCCCAGGCAAGAGTACTGGAGCAGGTTGCCATTTCCTCCTCCAGGGCATCTTCCCCACCCAGGGATCAAACCCACATCTCCTGCATTAGCAGGCAGATTCTTTACCACTGCTGCTGCTGCTGCTGCTGCTAAGTCGCTTCAGTCGTGTCCGACTCTGTGCGACCCCATAGATGGCAGCCCACCAGGCTCCCCCGTCCCTGGGATTCTCCAGGCAAGAACACTGGAGTGGGTTGCCATTTCCTTCTCCAATGTGGAAGCCTATGACCCTCACCTCTCAATACCTAGAATTTAACACAGTGCTTGCAGCATGGGAGGAGTGGTGACGGCTTGTTCAAGGACAGGGAGGGAGGGTGGGGAAGGGAAGGCAGTGAGAAAGGAGGGCAACATTACGCATGCCAGTGGGCTTCTGGGGAACCCAGGACCCTTCAGGCTCCACGGTGGCTGTGTCCCACTGGTCTCCTGGACTTGCCAGGAAGCATGTCCTTTGGGTAAGTTGATTTCTATCACTATAAACAGACCAGTTTTTGCAGCTCTGGGGCTTAAAAAAAAGAAAGGAAAGGCTCTTGGCTGCCCCACTGCTTGGTCCATGACTCAGAAGAGCAGAGCTCTTGTAAGGAATGGAGGGGAGCTGCCAGTGCTTCACCTGGGTGATCGAGACGGAGGCTCCAGAGAGCTGCACCCAGAGGTTTGCAGGACACAGCCTGGCTGCCCGGAGTGGATAGCACCTCAGCCCCTAGAAGGAGGCTGCAGCTCAGCTCTTTGAGGGCAGCAGGCCTGACTGTGTGGAGCTACCATTGCACCATGGGAGGTGTTTCAGACCCTGTAGCCTCACAGGCCCACCCCTCCTAGACAAAAGACGTTCTAGACCTCATCCATTTCCCAACCGTCAATCCCCTAGCCACATCACCCCTTGGGTCCGTCATCTCCTATAAATCCCTTAAACATCAGAGGGACCAGAGTCCTGGGATTACCAGATCCTCTGGGGCAAGATGTCACCTCCCCAGCTCCCCTGTCCCCACCTCTGGTTAGTTGATGGGAAGGAGCAACTCTGTGCGAAACCCATTCTTAAGAAGGCCTGTGACTATATCCACTCAGCACCCGGGCCCACAAGGGCTGTGTCTGCACTGTGGGATGCCATGCCATCTGTGCCGGAGAAGGACACTAGGCATCCACGTGCAGACTGAGGAGCCAGGAAAGCCCACCATTCAGAGATGAAATGGGGAGGCTGCCGGCCAGTACACTGCACGCAATCTTCTTTTAAGAAAATATCAATTTGTAAATATGTAGATAAATGATTCCCTCGTAGGACAGAAGCCACACTTTTCACAGTGGATCCCCCTGGGGGCAAGATTGATGGGTAAGGGAATGGGGAGGCTGAGGGGAGGAGAGAGATGTCAGTTTTTCATGAATAGTGGACATGAAACAGGGGACTTCCAAAGTGGCACAGTGGTAAAGAACCCGCCTGCAGTGCAGGAGACCTGGGTTCCATCCCTAGGTTGGGAAGATCCCCTGGAGGAGGAAATGCCAGCCCACTCAAGTGTTCTTGCTTGGAGAATCACATGGACAGAGGAGCCTGGTGGACTACAGTCCATGGTGTCGCAGAGTCGGACATGACTGAGCATGCATGCACGGACAAGGACCAGAGAGCTTGTCGTTGGAAATCCCATTCAGGAAAGCATCTTGGCTCCAGCCTGCTGACCTGGGGAGGCTCTGCATTCTGCCCCACCAGGAGCTGGTGCCCGCAGCCCAACCAGCTGGGGGTAGGAGACCATGAACCTCAGAGCTCCCCACTTTTGGAAACGCCATCTTCTTTCTCTCTGCCCTCACATGGTCCTGCCGTCTAGCAGGCAGGCTGGAAGTGTGGCTAGGCAGAGACAGCTGCGCCTCTGAGGCCGTGGGCAGGGAGCCATGGGGTCCCCGCTGATGAACAGCTCTGCTCTCTGCTTGCCTGGGCTGGTGTCACAGTCCCCTTGTCCTGGGTTTCCTTCCTGCAAAAAGGACCTGATCATTCACATTACCATCCAGGAACCTGGTTGTTCTGAACTGTGGCCCCTGGCTTTCTCTTCTGCAGAGCATCTTCCACAAAAACAGCCACATACAGGCTCCACTGGTAGTCCAGTGGTTAAGAATCCATCTTGCAATTCAAGGGACACCGGTTCAATCCCTGCTCTGAAAAGATCCCACATGCCTTGGAGCAACTAAGCCGGTGTACCAGAGCTACTGAGGCCGTGCTCTAAAACCCTTGGGTCACAACTGCTGAGCCTGCATGCTGCAGCTACTGAAGCCTGCGTGCCTAGAGCCCATGTTCTGCAACAAGAGAAGGCACCTCAGTGAGAAACCCGTGCACTGCAACAAAGGGTAGCCCCGCTCACCACAGCTAGAGAAAGCCCGCGTGAGGCAAAGAAGACCCACCACAGTAAAAAAAAAAAAAAAGGAAAAACAGCCGCATAGTGCGTCAGGGTTGCACCCCTAATTTTATCACAGTTACGGCCCTCTCTCTCGTCCCACCTTGAATATACAACAGGCGTCTAACCAGACACCTTGGAGAACCCTCAGCTTGTTGAGAGTGAGTTTGGTATATCTGGGTTGAAAACCTCTTCTGTTTACTCACTGAGCAACTTCAGATGAACGACTTGATTTCTGGGTCTTGATTTGCTTGTCTATAGAATGAGAGTAATCCCCTCCCACAGGGATATTTGTGAATTAAATGAGATAATGGGTGTCGTGTGCCCTTTGTGGTGCCTGCCACGTGGTCACCTTCGGGACTTGGAAGCCCGAATGAACCATCGCTCACCAGAGTCCCCTGGGATGCGTCACTGTCACCGTGTGCCCTCTCACACACCTTCATTCTCAGCGGAGACGTCCTCTCCCTTACTGGACCCAGATTCCATTAGAGAACATTCTGGCTGTTACTCACATACCTGCAGCCCCACCCCTGTTCCTGGCTGTCACCTCCGGTGCCTGAGGCTGTTTTTGTCCCTTCCTCTTTCTGCAAGTGGGGGTTTCTGTACTCATCGCTTGGGAGACGCCAGCTGTGAATTCCTGTAACTCAGAAGATGCCAAAGCTATGGCAGTCCATCCACACCGACCCCGAGACCTAAACCAAAGGGTGATCCGTGGGCGTCACCACCGCCTAACTGTGTTCCTAAAAGGGGTCCTCCTGGCCTTGCAACCCCAGGGAAGGAAACAGGTTCAAAAAGAAACTAGAATTTTCATGAGCAAACAAAATTTCTCAGCCCAGGAGAAACCCACCCTTGATGGACGTGCTTCCCCCGCAGCTCACCCCGTGATGCCCACTGTGCTGTCAGCTGGCGTCTCATCAGGATGTGAACCAGGCGCTCTCCCCCGCCCCCAGGGCTGCAGTGGGCAGATCCTCCCTTCCCTCTCCCCACCACAGTCACCCAGCCAGCCTGCTGTGGACGTTCCACCCTTGGTGGCCTCCTGGGACTGTGGGGTGAGTGAGACCCAGCCAGCTCAGAAGTATGTACAGAGGCAGCAGCCCCTTCGGGCTCAGTCTGGGGTCAGCCTTGGTCACTGGGGTTCTGAGCAGCTGCCTTCAGCCCAGAAGGTTCTATTTCTCCCCCATGAAAAGCTCAGGCCTCGGGTCCAGCTCAGAGGGTCTGGGTTCTCTCCCCCTGCGCACACCTGCATCCAGCTAGTGTCTGAGTCCTGGCCCATGGAGGTGGTGAGGGTGTGACCACCCTCCCCTCTCCTAACCCCTGGGCTCCCCACCCCCGCGTTCTCCTCACGCTTTTCCTGCCCCCCCCCGCCCCCCCCCATCTGCAGGAGCCCCTCCCTGCCCCCAGGCCCCTCCTCCTAACCAGCCCAGGCCCCGCCCAGTCACCATCTCTCTGTCCCTCGCCAGAGATCTATGGTAGCTCACACAGTTGGTGACACAGCGTGGGTGTGCACGGCCCTAGTTGTGCTAACCAGGAGGGATCAGCTCAGCTAATTTCCTGGGCTCACGATTCTACATACGTTCTATCATTAAAAGCCCAACAAAACTGCTACTTAGAAAACAATTTAAAAAATTGTGGTAAAATACACTTCACATAAAATTTGCCATCTTAACCATTTTTTGAGTGTGCAGTTCAGTGGTACTAAGTCCATTTACAAACTGCTGTTCCTTAACCTGCTGAGCAATAACTTCTCACCCCTCTTATCCCCAGCCCTTGGCAGCCACCATCAGACTTACTCTTTTTATGAAGTTGACTACTCTAAATGCCTCAAATCATATAACTCAAATGATACAGCATTTTGTCTTTTCGTGACTGGCTTATTTCACTTAGCATATTGTCCTTAAGGCTCATCCATGTTGTAGCTTGTGTCAGAATTTCCTTCCTTTTTAAAGGCTGAATAATATTTATTCCACTGTATGTGTTAATGTGTAGCACATTTTGTTTATCCTTAAATGAACACTTGGGTTGCTTCCTCATCTAGTGTCTGTGAAGAATGCTGCTATGAACAGGAGTGTACACTTATCTTCCCAAGACCCTGCTTTCAATTCTGATGTATACCTAGAAGTGGAATTGCTGGGTCATGTGGTCATTTTCATTCTGTTTGAGGAATCCACTATACTGTTTTTCTTGTAAAATAGGAAGACCCCCTGGAGAAGGAAATGGCAATCCACTCCAGCACTCTTGCCTGGAAAATCCCATGGACAGAAGAGCTTGATAGGCTATACTGTCCATGGTGTCGCAAAGAGTCGGACATGACTGAGTGACTTCACTTTCGCTTTGAACCATTTTACGTTCTATATTAGTTTTAATAGTTTTCTGGTGGCTTTTTTTTTTTTTTGGTGGGATATTTAGGGTTTTCTACATGTAAGATCAGACTGTCTACAAACGAGACAATTTTACTTCCTCCTTTGCAGTTTGAATGCTTTTTGTTTCTACCTCTTGCCTAATGATCTTGCTAGAACTTCCAGTACTATGTTGAAGAGAAGTGGTGCAAGTGGGCACCTCACCTTGTTCCTGGTCTTAGAGGATACACCTTTAGCATCTCACACTGAGTATGATGTTCATCATGGATCTGTCATACGTGCTTTTATCATGTTGCCATAGTTTCCCTTCATTCCTAATTTGTCAAGTGTTCTTACCATGGAGGTTGTTGAATTTTGTCAAATACTTTTTCTGCATCAGTTGGGATGATCATATGGTTTTCTCCCTCTTTGTTTTGTTGATGTGGCTATTCTCCAGAGTACCAATCCTGTAACTTCCTGTCTTCAAGACCTAGCATTCTCAAACTCTTTAAATTTTGCCAAACTAGTAGGTCTGAGAAGGTATTTGTAGGTGGTTTTTTTTTTTTTTTTTGTATTTTCAAGTATTAGTGCTGGGTCAGTTTTATCCTTTGGAATGTTTTTCCGCAGACTAGGACTTGCCTTTTGACTAACAGAAGCTTTTATTTATTTCTGGCTGTACTGAGACTTCGTGGCTGCTCGCCGGCTTTCTCTGTTTGCGGCGAGTGGGGGTTCCTCTTCGTTGTGCGGTGCTTGGGCTTCTCTTGCAGCAGAACCCAGGCTCTAGGCACATGCGGTTCAGTAGTCGTGATGCCCGGGCTCTAGAGCTCAGCTTCAATAGTTGCTCCGCGGGCTGCGGGCTCCTCCTGGACGAGGGATCGAACCTGTGTCCTCTGCATCGGCAGGCAGCGTCTCATCCACTGCACCACCCGGAAAGCCCAATTTGTTTGTTTTTAATGAAGTAGATAGACTTTCTCAGCCTTCTCCCTCATGGTTCATGTTTTCTGTGTTTCAAGAAACTCATCCCTATACTGATTATGGTTTTTCCTTTTTTCATTCAGGATTTTAATCCATGTAGAAGTGACGTGTATGCATGGTGAAGGTAGAGAGCCAATTTCCTCTTTCCGTAAGATGGGTTGCTGTCCCAGCCACACGCAGTGTGTTGTCTGGCCTGCCCCCACTGGTCTTGCACCTGCTTTTAGGTGGCTGTGATGTCTGGGACGTGTGCACAGGCCCTGGTAGTGATGGTTGCCTCCTGCGAGGTCAGCTGGGTGGTTGAGGGAGAGACGTGAAAAGAAACTTATTTTTCTCCATTCACCCTTCTGAACCTTTTGAGTTTCATTTGAACTAATCCATAAAATAAAAAGAATGGTTTATTTAAACAACTTAAAAGGAAACACTTTTCTAACCATGTGTGTGTTAGTTGCTCAGTTGTGTCCATCTCTTTGAGACAGACTTCTCTGTCCATAGGATTCTCCAGGCAAGAATACTGGAGTGGGTAGCCGTTCCCTTCTCCAGGGGATCTTCCTGACCCAGGGATCGAACTCAGGTCTCTTTTGTCTCCTGCATTGACAGGTGGGGTTTTTTTTAACTACTGAGCCACTGGGGAAGCCCTGGAGTAAGGTCACCACATCGCACATGTCACCCCATTTTTTTCTCATGGGTTTCAAGTGCCACTATACTTGTGTTAATTAATACAGCATTAGAGTAATTTGGTGGAGAAGGCAATGGCACCCCACTCCAGTACTCTTGCCTGGAAAATCCCATGGACCGAGGAGCCTGGTGGGCTACAGTCCATGGGGTCACTAAGAGTCGGACATGACTGAGCGACTTCACTTTCAGTTCTCACTTTCATGCATTGGAGAAGGAAATGGCAACCCACTCCAGTGTTCTTGCCTGGAGAATCCCAGGGACGGGGGAGCCTGGTGGGCTGCCGTCTATGGGGTCACACAGAGTCGGACACGACTGAAGTGACTTAGCAGCAGCAGCAGCAGCAGAGTTATTTGGGGCTTCCCTGGTGGCTCAGACAGTAAAGATTCTGCCTGCAATGCGGGAAACCCAGGTTCAATCCCTGAGTCAGGAAGATCCCCTTGGAGAAGGAAATGGTGACTCATTCCAGTATTGTTGCCTGGAGAATCCATGGACAGAGGAGCCTGGCGGGCTACAGTCCATGGGGTTGCAAAGACTTGGACACGACTGAGAGACTAACACACACACACTAGAGTAAGTTAGGTGGCACTAGCGATAAAGAATCTGCCTGCCAGTGCCGGGGATGTAAGAGACATGGGTTCAATCCCTGGGTCAGGAAGATCCCCTAGAGGAGGAAACGGCAACCCACTCAAGTATTCTTGCCTGGAAAATTCCATGAACAGAGGAGCCTGGTGGGCTGTGGTCCATGGGGTCGCACAGAGTCGGACAGGACTGAGCGTCCTGAGTGAGTGAATGTGGGACTGCTTTCTCCCATTGATTGCTTTGCTCCTGTGCCGATGCATCATTTCCACTGTGTTGTGGTCTTTGTGGCCACCAACTTCTCCCTGCATTGGAAAGCAGGAGGCGGTCTGGTGACTGGCCACTAAAAACTTCACAACTCTTGGTTCAAAAGCCCCCAGGCTGGGGCCAGAAGGGAAGTTGTATGTAATCTTGGCTCCTGGCTCTGGATTCTGTCTGCCAGCGCATCCACTGCTGCTGCTGCTGAGTCGCTTCAGTCGTGTCTGACTCTGTGTGACCCCACAGACGGCGGCCCACCCGGCTCCCCGTCCCTGGGATTCTCCAGGGAAGAACACTGGAGTGGGTCGCCATTTCCTTCTCCAATGCATGAAAGTGAAAAGTGAAAGTGAAGTCGCTCAGTCGTGTCCGACTCTGTGTGACCCCATAGATGGCAGCCCACCAGGATGCCCCGTCCCTGGGGTTCTCCAGGCAAGAACACTAGAGTGGGAGGCCATTTCCTTCTCCAATGCATGAAGGTGAAAAGTGAAAGTGAAGTCACTCAGTCATGTCTGACCCTCAGCAACCCCATGGACTGCAGCCTTCCAGGCTCCTCCATCCATGGGATTTTCCAGGCAAGAGTACTGGAGTGGGGTGCCATTGCCTTCTCTGGCATCTGCTAGGGAAAAGTAGCAATTTGGGTTTGTTTTTATCAGCTGTGGCCTGATGGACAGAGCTGACAATGCAGAGAAGAGAGCTCGGCCCTTGAACAAACTGTAGAACCCTCAGCTTTGGGTGGGGCATGGAGGCAGGGCAGGACCAGTGCATAAATGGGTGGAGGGCATGTAGAGCCCTAGAAAGCAGAAGTGAGACTGAAGCCAGAAGGCACTGCTCTCCTGGTGGAATGCCGGGTCTGTGGACATCCCCTGGGCAGCTTGACTTCCCGCTCATCATCCTGACACCACGACCCATGGAGACTCCAAAAGGTTCCGCCCTCGGTCCTTTTTCTCCCTCTCCCCCACCGCCCTGGTCCGAGCCCGAGGACTCCGTTGCCACTGCCACGATGCGGCCTCCATGCAGGTCTGGAGGTGGTTTTCTCCAGCCATGCTCAGGGCACATCAAGCCTGCGCTTACAGCCTTCTGGTGGGCTCTCCTCCCCAGCGCCGCCCAGCTGCCCTGCCCACCCCACCCTCATCTCAGGGTCTCACCACCCTTCTTTCCACTCCTTGAGCAGAGGAAGTATGTTCCCACGTCCGGGTCTGTGTGTTCTCCCCAGCTGATCACTTTTTCCTGGGGGACTCAGGCACCTGATCTCTCAGAGACCTTCCCTGACAAACCCGCCTCCCCACTTCACTTATTTTTTCCCTACATCATTTCTTATGGCACTTTCTTCAGTTGAAAATCAGCCACTTCTTCCCTGGCTGTCCAGTTGTTAAGACTTCACTTCCAATGCAGGGGCTGTGGGTTCGCTCCCTGGTCAGAGAGTTAAGATCCCACATGCCAAGGGGCCAAAAAAAAAAAAGCATGAAACAGGAGCAATATTGTAATAAATTCAATAAAGACTTTAAAAAAATGGTACACATGAAAAAAATCTTTCAAAAATAAAATTACTGGTTTAATGAATATGATTACTATTTACAGGGCTTCCTCAGTGGCTCAAATAATCCACCTGTCAAAGCAGGAGCTGCAGGAGATGTGGGCTCAATCCCTGGGTCGGGAAGACCCCTGGAGAATAGAATGGCACCCCACTTCAGCCTTCTTGCTGGGATAATCTCATGGACAGAGAAGCCTGGTGGGCTACAGTCCATGGGGTCAAAAAGAGTTGGACACGACTGAAGCGACTTAGCATGCATGCATTACTAATTACTTGTTTAATGAACATTTGCCCTCTGGAACGCCTGCCTTGTTCTCCAAGCCTGCAACACTGCTGGCACAGAGAGGGTCCTCAGTAATAGTTGCTGAGTGAGTAAAGGAATCTCAGCAGGTAGCATGGTGAGATCCTTTGAAAAGCCAGCCTAATTCACAAAGCATCGCTGGTCGTTCACGTTTCTACACACAAGAACTGGGCTTCCCCAGTGACTCAGATGGTAAAGGATCTGGCTGCAAAGCAGGAAAACTGGGTTCAGTCCTTAGGTTGGGAAGATCCCCTGAAGCAGGGAATGGCAGCCCACTTCAGTGTTCTTGCCTGGAGAATCCCATGGATGGAGGAGCCTGATAGGCTACAGTCCATGGCGTTGCAAAGAGTTGGACATGACTGAGTGATTAACACACACACACACACACACATACACACATACACACACACACGCACACACGTGCAAATTAGTCTGCAGTTAACGCAATCAATACTGGAGCTGCCTTAGAGCAAGTGCTTGCAGCCGCGCCCTGGGTTGGAAACCTTGGGCCTCTGAACAGGATCCGGAAGTGCCACTATCTGAAACATCTGAAGTCTGGGTTATGATGTGCGCTGCCTACATGAGGCTACCCTACTTTCTAAAATCTCCCATGGGCATCCTCATTTTCTCTGTTGATGTACATTTCCTCATCCTTGGAGATCAGCCAGAATTCCATCCACAGGCTCTCATTTTTCCCTTGAAGTGATGTCTGATGTGATGCTCACAGGTGGCGAGAAACTTCCCTGCCCTGTCTGTGTCTGTGCATTCACCTTTCGCTTCTTCTCTAATTGGTGCATCTCGACTCCAGGTACACACCTGTGTGGCCCCACCACCTCTCCTTCCTGCACTCTAAGGCCGGCTTCTTCCCAGGGCTCTCCTGGCACCTTATGTCTCCCACAGTAATTATTTATTACCCGTGGAACAGGTCTAGGAGCTTTTCAAGGAAGGAGCAATCTTAATCATCTTTCTATCCTTATGGCCTGCAGTGTACATGTTTGATGAACAAGTAGTGAGTCAATGTGTGAATGACCAAGCGTGTGGATAAGTGAGGGAGTGAATGAATGATCCGTCTTCCTGGCTGTCATGGTGTCTCTCTGGTGGTTCTGACCCAGGACAAGCAGGGGGATAGTTTCGAGTGGGCAGCAACTTCCTTTGTCCTTTTGGGCTGCCCCTGGAGGCAGCCTACCCACATTCACCCCCACACGCCTTCTTCTTTGCTCAAGACCCAGATTTTGGTCAGGTCCGAGGTCCCTGAAAGCTCCGTGACACCCGCTCAGGCTTAGCGCTTCCCAGCCTTTCCTGAGTCAGAAAGGGTTTGGTCTGCTGGTGTTTTACAAGATTTAAAGATTCTTTTTTAGTATTTATTTATTTGGCTGTGCTGAGTCTTAACTGCGGCATATGGGAGCTTCAGTCTTTGTTGGGGCATGCAGGATTTTTGGCTGTGGCATGCAAACTCTCAGTTGCAGACATGTGGGATCTAGTTCCCTGACTAGGATTCAAACCTGGGCCCCCTGCATTGAGGGCACAGAGTCTTGGCCACTGGATCACCAGGGAAGTCCTTAAAGATTCTTTTGAGAGTGGACACAACACTTGGATGCACATGCGCGCACACACACACACACACTCGGGTAGATGAAAAGCAGAATTTTTTCTTACTTACAGCTCCAGGTGGGAGAAGGCCTCCAGGCAGGGCCAGTCTGGGGGACCCAGCACCTAGGGGTAGAAAAACAGGCAGCTGGAGCTGTGGGGAGCAGCCTGGGTGTGGCAAGTGGGATGGGGCTAACTAGATTTCACAGGCTCCCCACGGACTGGCTAATCTGAATGACCTGGCATTATAAACCCCAGGGCCTAGGGCCTACCCCTGGTTGTCCCGTACGAGTGGCACCTGGTCACAGGCCATGAAGCAGAACCTGATAAGGGAAGTGGCTGGAGTGTGGACTTGATCAGCTGCTCAAGAAAGGGAAATGACAAGCCTCCAACCGCGGCCTCAAAAGTGGGTCAAGAGAGTGTTCAAAACAAAGCTCTATTGCAACTGAGCCCTTTAATGTGAGTCCCACAGTGAGTTACGCAACCATAAAGCACCCGAGCAGCATGCACAGTGAGACAAGGATCGTTTCTCTACCTCGGGGGGTCCAACCAACAACAGAGAAATCAGGGTCCTGCCCCAAAGGACTACTTAAAACAAATGACTCTGGAGATAGGATGAGGTTCTGGATAAATGCAGGTTCTTCTGGAGACAGAGGAACGACCAACCCAGAGAGTGCTGCTCGATCAGCCACATCTCCCCTGTGGCTCTAGAGAGGGCTGCCCGAAGGCACGTGCGGTCCTGGTGCTTGGCCAGCGAGCACCCTTCACGTGGACATTCTCGCGCTGAGGATGCTCGGGCGAGGGGAGAGTCGCAGTCACGGAGCAGCAGCAAGCCCGACCCAGGAGCCCCAGCTCTGTCTCAAGCCCTCTCCTCTCACTGCGGACTAGAACCAACAAATAAATCGAGAGCGGTCTCCCTACAGAGCTGTCCAAGGGCCAGCGGTCACGGCCACGCCATCCTGCTCACAGCACCAATTGTTCTCTGAGACTTAAAGGTCCCTTTGATGGTGCCCAGCACAAAGGTCCTCAGATAGATGAAAGGCAGACTCTTTGTTACTTACAGCTCCAAACCAGAGCAGGCTGCCAGCAGGGCCATGCAGGCGCTCACACCCGCGGACCAGGGACCAGGCAACCGTTGCTGCAGAGGCCACTCGTGTGTGGCAAGTGGGGTGGGGTCAACTAGGTTTCTCAGGCTCCCTGTGGATGGGCTAGCTTGAGTCACTTCTCATTTCTTCTGGAGTCAAATCCTAGACTTCCCATCACAGTCACGATGACCCCGCCGTCTTGGCTCTCCCACTGCAGAGCATCCCCCCCACCACCATGGCCTCTGACGTGCGGGGACTGGACATGTACCAACTATGTACACACAAGGGTGTCCACACACCTCTTGCGACCGGCTCCAGGGTGCACGGCTGGATGAGAGACCCTGGAATGTGATTTGGGTTTCCAACACTCCACAGCTGGCACAGGACTGGCCATTGCCAGCGTGTGCTGGGCTGTGCCACTGGTCACTGGGTGCCCTTAATACTCTGTCTGGGTGGAGAACTGGAGCCCACGAGCCCACGGCGGGACTGACTGAGGGCGGGCTGGGCCCTCAGCCCTGCAGCTCTGCTGTTTCTAGCAGCCTTGCACAAAGTGGTTACGGGGAGGTTTGTCCCGGCTCCTGGTCCCCGGAGTGGATATTGTCGTAGCTGTGGGGACCTCAGGAAGGGGCCCTCAGCCAGCGCTGGGAGGGCTGCTGGATGTGGGTCACATATCATGAGTTCAGGTCTGCTTCTGTCACCAGAGGCTGTGTCGTCATTCCACCTCCCCCCTACCCCCAGAAGCCTCAGTCTCCTCACATGTGAAGTAGACACACTCGTGGTTCCACCTCTTGAGCTGCTACAGGGTGAAGCCAGCCTTTCCTACCTGGAGCCCATCCAGATGCGTCTGTGATAAGTCACTTCAGTCTTGTCCAACTCTTTTGTGACCCCACGGACTGTAGCCTGCCAGGCCCCTGCGCCCACGGGATCTTCCCAGACGAGAATACTGGAGGGGGTTGCATGCCGTCCTCCAGGGGACCTTCCCAGACGAGAATACTGGAGGGGGTTGCATGCCCCCTCCAGGGGATCTTCCCAGACGAGAATACTGGAGGGGGTTGCATGCCCTCCTCCAGGGGGCCTTCCCTGATGAGAATACTGGAGTGGGTTGCATGCCCCCCTCCAGGGGACCTTCCCAGACGAGAATACTGGAGGGGGTTGCATGCCGTCCTGCAGGGGATCTTCCCAGACGAGAATACTGGAGGGGGTTGCATGCCGTCCTGCAGGGGATCTTCCCAGACGAGAATACTGGAGGGGGTTGCATGCCCCCCTCCAGGGGACCTTCCCATACGAGAATACTGGAGGGGATTGCATGCCCCCCTCCAGGGGACCTTCCCAGACGAGAATACTGGAGGGGGTTGCATGCCGTCCTGCAGGGGACCTTCCCAGACGAGAATACTGGAGGGGGTTGCATGCCGTCCTGCAGGGGATCTTCCCAGACGAGAATACTGGAGGGGGTTGCATGCCCTCCTCCAGGGGACCTTCCCTGATGAGAATACTGGAGGGGGTTGCATGCCCCCCTCCAGGGGACCTTCCCATACGAGAATACTGGAGGGGATTGCATGCCCCCCTCCAGGGGACCTTCCCAGACGAGAATACTGGAGGGGGTTGCATGCCGTCCTGCAGGGGATCTTCCCAGACGAGAATACTGGAGGGGGTTGCATGCCCCCCTCCAGGGGACCTTCCCATACGAGAATACTGGAGGGGATTGCATGCCCCCCTCCAGGGGACCTTCCCAGACGAGAATACTGGAGGGGGTTGCATGCCGTCCTGCAGGGGACCTTCCCAGACGAGAATACTGGAGGGGGTTGCATGCCGTCCTGCAGGGGATCTTCCCAGACGAGAATACTGGAGGGGGTTGCATGCCCTCCTCCAGGGGACCTTCCCTGATGAGAATACTGGAGGGGGTTGCATGCCCCCCTCCAGGGGACCTTCCCATACGAGAATACTGGAGGGGATTGCATGCCCCCCTCCAGGGGACCTTCCCAGACGAGAATACTGGAGGGGGTTGCATGCCGTCCTGCAGGGGACCTTCCCAGACGAGAATACTGGAGGGGGTTGCATGCCGTCCTGCAGGGGATCTTCCCAGACGAGAATACTGGAGGGGGTTGCATGCCCTCCTCCAGGGGACCTTCCCTGATGAGAATACTGGAGGGGGTTGCATGCCCCCCTCCAGGGGATCTTCCCAGACGAGAATACTGGAGGGGGTTGCATGCCCCCCTCCAGGGGACCTTCCCAGACGAGAATACTGGAGGGGGTTGCATGCCCCCCTCCAGGGGACCTTCCCATACGAGAATACTGGAGGGGATTGCATGCCCTCCTCCAGGGGACCTTCCCAGACGAGAATACTGGAGGGGGTTGCATGCGGTCCTCCAGGGGATCTTCCCAGACTAGAATACTGGAGGGGGTTGCATGCCCTCCTCCAGGGGACATTCCCAGAGGAGAATACTGGAGGGGGTTGCATGCCCCCCTCCAGGGGATCTTCCCAGACGAGAATACTGGAGGGGGTTGCATGCCCCCCTCCAGGGGACCTTCCCAGACGAGAATACTGGAGGGGGTTTCATGCCCCCCTCCGGGGGACCTTCCCAGACGAGAATACTGGAGGGGGTTGCATGCCCCCCTCCGGGGGACCTTCCCAGATGAGAATACTGGAGGGGGTTGCATGCCCCCCTCCGGGGGACCTTCCCAGACGAGAATACTGGAGGGGGTGGCATGCCGTCCTCCAGGGGATCTTCCCAGACGAGAATACTGGAGGGGGTTGCATGCCCTCCTCCAGGGGACCTTCCCTGATGAGAATACTGGAGGGGTTGCCATGCCCTCCTCCGGGGGATCTTCCCAGATGAGAATACTGGAGGGGGTTGTATGCCGTCCTCCAGGGGACCTTCCCTGATGAGAATACTGGAGGGGTTGCCATGCCCTCCTCCAGGGGACCTTCCCAGATGAGAATACTGGAGGGGGTTGCATGCCGTCCTCCAGGGGACCTTCCCAGACGAGAATACTGGAGGGGGTTGCATGCCGTCCTCCAGGGGACCTTCCCAGACGAGAATACTGGAGGGGGTTGCATGCGGTCCTCCAGGGGATCTTCCCAGACGAGAATACTGGAGGGGGTTGCATGCCCTCCTCCAGGGGATCTTCCCAGCCCCGGGACAGAACCTGTGTCTCTACATCTCCTGGGTTGTTAGCAGGAGGGGCCAAGTGCAACCTAGTGGTGGCTAGAGGACGGGTTCTGCACTTGACCGAGGGCTTGGAGAATGTTAGGGTGCAACACGCAGCTGCGCGAGATGTTCTAAAAAGTTCAAGAACAGAGACCAGAGTGGAACCAACTTCACGGGAGTGAGCATGGCACTGTGAGGTCATGGGTACCTGATGGGGAAACCTGGAAAAGGCCCAGAGGTCAGCTTGGCAGCAATGTCATGGCTTTAGGTCACACTAGGGACGCTTTGGCCCGACAGACAGGGAGGCTCTTGTGGGAACCCCCAGGCATGCATGTCCTACAGCTTGGTGATGCAGTGGTGGAAATCAGTTACAAGACCCTAACTGTGGGCTCACATCTCAGGGTAAAAGGCTGAGATTTGGAAATGAGAAGGAGTTTGGCGGGGGGGCCTGGAGCTTATCTCCAGGGGAAGGGAGCAGGGACAATCTGCTTCAAGTTCAGGCCTTGGAGCCTGCTTGAAGAGTCTAACCTGTGACTGCACAGTCTGAGGGACACAGGGACTGGAATCAAATTTGAGCCTGAAAAGTCCAGAGAGGGAGGGACTGGCTGGTGGCCTGCTCCCCTGCTGGATCCCAAGTATGGGTGGTGTGGGGTGTGGGGTGTGGGGGCAGGGATATGGGGGGATGGCGGCTAAGGGGGTAGGGGGTGGGGGGTGTCAGCGAGTGAGGGCCCTGGGGTGGTCTTGCCTCTGGTGGGAAGGGGCCACACTGAGGGACTGGAAGGACTGGAGGCCAGGCTGGCTTCCCAGGGTCCCTTAGTAAGCAGAGTAAGCAGCAAGGCGGACAGAAACACAACCTTCCTCATGTAGGGTCTGCGGATCACAGGTGCCCTGCAAAGCCCTTGAATCTGGGGGTGAAGAGTGAACTGAAGGGACAGAGGAAAATTAAAATGCAGCAACCTCCCTGCTGAGTCCAGTGGCTGAGGCTCTGTGCTCCCCACACAGAGGCCCTGGGTTCGATTCCAGGTCAGGAAGCTAGAGCCCACACACTGCAACTAAGACCTGACACAGCCAAATAAATAGACAGACATATTAAAAAAATGAAAATGCAGCTGCTTTTCAATTGCCTCGCACAAACGCTCATGAACGTCAGTCTGTGGGAGGGGCTGGGCTTGCTAGGAGATATAGAAGCTACTTTATTTCCTTCTTCCTCACCCTGCCCTTCAAACACCATGCAGAGTCCTTCTTCTCCTGACTCCTGGTTGAAATCTCAGCTTCTCTCCTCACAGCCTTGTTGTCCAACAAAAAGATAACACGAGCAAGCCACATGGCTGCACGTTTAACTCTAACATTCTAGTAGCCAGAGTAGAAAAAGCAAAATGGGATGAGTAGAGTTAATTAATTTTAATAAAGTATTTTATTATAATGTATAACGTATGGGCTACCTGATGTGAAGAGCTGACTCAATGGAAAAGATCCTGATGCTGGGAAAGATTGAGGGCAGGAGGAGAAGGGGATGAGAGGACGAGATGGTTGGATGGCATCACCGACTCAATGGACATGAGTTTGAGCAAACTCCAGGAGATGGTGAAGGACAAGAAAGCCTGGCGTGCTGCAGTCCATGCGGTCGCAGAGTCGGACACAGCTTAGTGATCGAACAACAATGATAACAATGTATTTTATTTAACCCAGTATATGTAAAATATTATGATTTAAACAGTTAATGTAAAATAGGAGATATTTTACACTTTTCCCCCATACTAAGCCTTTGAAATGCAGTGTTTTTAAACGTTTTATTTTTTTGATGGTTTTCTTGGCTGAACATAAGCTTTTTAGTTTGATGTAGTCCCATCTGTTAATTTTTGCTTTCATTTCCAGTGCCTTTGGAGTCCGATCCAAAAAACTACCACCAGGAACAAGGTCAAGGAGCTTACTGCCTATGATTTCTGCCAGAGGTTTTACGGTTTCTGATTTGACATTCAGATCTTCCATCCATTTTGCCTTAGCCTCGTGTGTGTGGTGTGGGGTAGGGATCCAGCTTGGTCCTCTTGCACAAAGCTCTCCAGTTTTCCCAGCACCAGTCATTGAAGAGACTGTCCTTGCCCTGGTTTGCATTCTTGCCTCCTTTGTTGTAAATTAACTGACCATAAATTTAGCATTTATGTCAGGGCTTTATGCTATTCCGTTGATCTATGTGTCTGTTGCTAAAGAAAACAGAACAAATGAACAAACAAAACAAAAAACTCATAGCTACAGAAAACAGACGGGTGGCTATCAGAGAGCCCGGGCCTGTGGGGAGGACAGAAGGGTGAAGGGGCCAGTCGTGCAGCAACAGATGGGAGCCACACTTTTGTGGTGGCCACTTTGCAGTATACATGAATATGGAACGGTTATGTTGTACACCTGAAGCTAATATACTGTTCGTATCAGTTTTATGTCAATTAACAAAATGAAGTGCAATATGTATTTTATAATTCTAGATTATCTCTATTCAGACTGGCCTCATTTCAAGAGCGCAATAGCCTCATCTGACTCCCAGATATCGAGGAATGGTTTTGTTTCCAGGTATTTAAAAAATCTGGTCCAGTCTGGAACTAAAACTGTGATTTATTCAATTCAAAAGTCCCTTCCCCACCCTGGACAGCTCTGGGCTTGGAAACCAGCAGTAGAAGAAGGTATGTGTGTCGGGGATGGGGGGAATAGGTGGTCTTCCACTGATGGGTGGTCTTTCTGCCCCTTTGCTCCATCCCTCTTCCTCTGCCCAGGGCTAGGGGCCAGGGACAATTAGAGGTCAAGGACAGAATCCTGGGCGTGTGTCTCTCTCCGATGTTGTACCTGCTGGAGTAACATCCTAGGCTGCCTTCTTCCATCCTGTGCTTCTGTGCTGGGGAACAGTCACCTGCGGTTCCCTGATGCTTGCACTCAGCTCTGGGCTGCTGGCTGTCCTCCACTCCTGGATTCCCTTTGGGGCGGTCACCTTGCCTCTCAAGGCCTCCCGAGCCCTTCAGAGATGCCCATTCCTCTGACTGCCCCAGCGGCCCACCTGCGGGGGCAGTGCACACCCACCATTCCTCTCCCATTTTGTTCCAGGAGCAGCGCCAGCCCTTTTCTCGCTCTTAGACGCTCCAGGGACAAATCTGGTGCTGCTCCCTGATGCCCACTCCCCCACCCCCAGGGGACCCAGTGACTCCCTTGATGCCCATTTGTTTGGTCTGCGATCACTGTCCTCCCTTACCTTCTACCTTCAAAGTGGATAACAGAGAATAATAGAGGCAGAACCTCCCTTTGCTGAAACCTACGTGATTGGATTTCTTGTCTCTCTATGGGGACGCCAAGACCCCTTATCAGCCTGTGACATTTACAAATACAGTCAGGAAGGGTGCGCCCGCACCAAAATATTAACATTGGCAGTCCCCAGGTATAAACATTCCAAGGGATTTTTATTTTTGCATCTTGGAATTTCTTATTATATAAATGTTTGATATTTATTATTTTTATTATAATTTAAAAATTATAATAATGAGATTATATAATCATAATAATTAAATTATAATTTAAATTTATTATACTTTTTTGAGGAAACCAATGACTCTGGGAGTCAAGTAAGATAAAAATATGAATATTTAAAGAAAGCATACATCAAGAGTGAAGTGCATATCAAGTGTTTGTGTTTCAGGTCTGTGCCCACATGTGTAAACAGGATGCTGTGTATTCGGAGAGGAAAGCTTCTCTGCTCCCCTCCCTGACTCTGTTCTGCGTCATCTCCCAGGCTCCTCGCTGGCTGCTGCTGTTTTATTACCTTTTCTAGTGGCAGAATCTGGCCAGACGTTGGAAGGTGATGCAAGGAAAGAGGAGTTGTTCTTTAACCTCTGCTTGTAGTGGTCGTGTGGCTGCTACTGCTGCAGCCCAGGACTCCAGGGGCCTCGGGGGTCCCCCTGGAGCAATGGTCCACAGCAATGCCTCCTGGCGTGGCCACCTTCCCTCTCTGCTCCCCTGGCACTTGCCTCCTGCAGTTATAGTCTCTGAGATACCTCTCATTCCCCTTTTTGCTCTTCAGCCCTTCAAACCATGTGTAATGTCAACTACAAATTGGCACTTGCCATCCATCTCTACAAGGATTAAATCATGTGCTGCTGCAGCTGCTGATTTTCAACACCCCTTGAAAGGAGTTCAGGGTGGAGAGCAGGAATGAGGCACTCTGTACTCTGGGAAAAACTGGCAGGACAGGTCTTCAGATAATTAGATGCTTTCAGGAGCTGATTTTATGAGCCCAGTTCTTGTGTCTCCCCATACCTGTTGTTGTTCAGTCGCTAAGTCATGTCCGGCTCTTTGCGACACCATGAACTGCAGCACGCCAGGCTTCCCTGTCCTTCACCATCCCTGTGCCCCATATCTAGAAATGCACTAAATCCTTCATGATGGTGACTGTTTCTCCTGACTAGCAGAAGCTTCATAAGACTAGTAGAAACCTTTTGCAAAAACTTTTGCAAAGTACATGCTTGATTGCATGTACTCCCCCTTCACCAAAATCAGATATGCACTGACATTTCCTCCCTGTCTCTTGGGAGCAGTTTCTTAGAGCTATCTCAGGTGCTGTCTCCTGGGCTGCAGTCCTCATTTAGCCCCAAATAAAAATTAACTTGCAAGTCTTGTGCATTTTTTTAAGTCGACAGAAGAACTTTCCCGAGTTAAATCCCATCTCTTTGAAACACCTAGCATGGCTTCATTTCTCCGCACTGGACTCTGGCTGTTTCACAGTCAGCCGAGTGCTTTCCCATCATCAGCCCATGTAGCTATGTGGATGCAGCATCACGGTCCACTCTGCACCTCCTGGCTGGGTTCTCCACTGCCGGGGGGATCAGGTGTGTGGTTGTAACATGGCACACTGGCCCTAGGTCAGCCTGGCCCTGGACCTGCAGCAGCAAGTGACCCCTCAGGCCAGGCCTCCTGAGCTCTGTGCCTAAGGTCTTCCCTGGGACACCACCTCTACCCCCAGCGGTAGGGCTCACCTCTGGAGATCTGTCCCATCGACCTGAGGAGCCTTTCACATTTGGCCTCGGGTCACGCTGACACCCCAGCTATGACTCCAGACGGTCTGCACTGAAGGACACCTTTGGGACATTTAAACCTTCATCTTCTGGATAAGGAAATGAAATTGACACAGAAGTGGAGAGAAATGACCTGTCCAGGGTTACACAGGGACTTGATGGAACAGCCACCGCCAGATTCCAGGCCTCCTACTTCTTGATCCAAACCACTTAAAAAAAATAAAAACAAAACTTAATTTTAGATCATTGTAGATTGCTATGCACTTTTAAGAATAACACAAGAGAGACCCTGGTACGCTCTGTGCAGTCTCCCTCTGGAATAACAGGTTGCAAACCATCATGTAGCATCACAACCAGGATGTGACATTGATGCAGACCCCTGGTCATGTTTAGATTTTCCTACTGCTATTTCCTGGAGAAGGAAATGGCAACCCACTCCAGTGTTCTTGCCTTGAGAATCCCAAGACGGGGGAGCCTGATGGGCTGCTGTCTATGGGGTCGCACAGAGTTGGACATGATTGAAGCGACTTAGCAGTAACAGCACTGTTTACTTATTTGTGTGTGTGTGTGTATTTAGTTCTGTGCAGTTTTACCATGTGTATATTAGTGTCTCCACCACCACAGTCAAGATACAGAACGTTTCCGCCACCACAAGGATCCCTTGTGAGTCCTTTTTTTTTTTTATAGCACAGAGAACTGTATTTAATATCTTGTAATCACTGCAGATGGTGACTGCAGCCAAGAAATCAGAAGACATTTGCTTCTTGGCAGGAAAGCTATAACAAACCTAGACAGTGTGTTGAAAAGCCGAGAGAGACTTTACTCTGTCGACAAAGGTCCGTATAGTCAGGCAATTGTCTTCCCAGTGGTCACATACGGTTGTGAGAGCTGGACCGTAAAGAAGGCAGAGTGTGGAAGAATTGATGCCTTCAAACTGTGGTGCTGAAGAAGACTCCTAAAGAGACCCTTGACCCAGGAGATCAAACCAGTCAATCTTAAGAGAACTCAACCCTAAATACTTGTTGGAAGGACTGATGCTAAAGCTGAAACTCCAGTATTTTTGGCATCTGATGCAAACATTAGAAAAATCCCTGATGCTGGGAAAGATTGAGGGCAGAGGAAAAGAGAGAGTCAAAGGATGAGATGGCTGGATGGCATCACCAATGCAATGGACATGAACTTGGGCAAACTTTGGGAGATGGTGAGGCCTGCAGTTCATGGGTTCGAAAGAGTCAGATGGGCGACTGAATAACATCAAGAACAACAAATAACCTATAAGGGCTTCCCAGGTGACGCTAGTGGTAAAGAATCCACCTGCCATTGCAGGAGACGCAAGAGATATGGGTCCAATCCCTGGGTTGGGACAATCCCCTGGAGGAGAGCACAGCAACCCACTCCAGTATTCTTGTCTTAGAAATCCCTTGGACAGAGAACCCTGATGGGCTACAGTCAAAGGTATGATCATAGTGTCACAAGGAGTCAAACATGACTGAAGCAACTGACTGTGCATGCTTTCAGTTATGATGGAAAAGAATATATAGGTAGGGGCTTCCCTGGTGGCTCAGACAGTAAAGAATCCACCTGCAATGTAGGGGACTCGGGTTCAATTCCTGGGTCAGGAAGCTACCCTGGAGAAGGGAATGGGTACCCACTCCAGTATTCTTGCCTGGAGAGTTCCATGGACAGAGGAGCCTGGGCTACAGTCCATGCGGTCATGAAAGAGTCAGACATGACTTAGTGACTAAGCAACAACAACAACAACATATATATGTGTATATATACAAAACTGAATCACCCTGCTGTACACCTGAAACCAACACATTTATAAAAATTTATTAAAAATTTATAAAAATTTATTAAAAAACACTATAAAATTTTTTAAAACAAAAAATATGATTCTCTAATAAATATTTCTAACTGGATCAGTAGAAACTTTGCCTTACTACCTTCTGAATTTAGCACACTCATTTACTATGAAACCAATGGTTTACCTGACTTATGAGTCCTTTATAACCACACTCACTACCCGACTGCCCCACCCTCTCCTCAGCCCCCAGTCCACTGATCTGTTCTTTATTTCCATAATGTCATTCTAAGATTTTTTTTTATAGAATCATATGTAGTATATGGGAATTTTTTTTAACTCAGCATAATTCTCTGAAAATTTATCCAGGTTGTTATATGTATCAATTATTCCTTCTTTCTAATTACTGAGCAGTGTTCCATGGTATGGATGTACTACTGTTTGTATAACCAGTCACCCGTTGAAGGTATCTGGGTGGTTTCCAGTTTGGGGCTGGTACAAATAAAGCTGCTGTGCGCACTCATGGGCAAAGAGTTGTGTGAATGCAAGTCTTCGTTTCTCTGGCACCAGTGCCCAGGAGTACAATCACCGAATCATAAAGAGGTTGCATGCTTAGTTTCACGGAGTGCTATGTCATTTTACATACACTCCCATCAACAATGTGTAAGTGATCCAGTTTTTCCGTATCCTTGCCAGCATTTGGTGTTAGTCATCGTTTAAAATTTTAGCCATCTTGATAGGTGTACAGGTTTAATGAGCATTTTTCTACTGGTGAATGAAGAAAAACAACTTCGCATGTGTTTATTGGCCACTTGTATATAATTCTTTCTTTCTTTCAGATCTTCTATCCGCTTTTTAATGCAGTTCTGTCTTTTTACTATTGAGTTGTCAAAGTTCTTTATATAGTCTAGATACGAATCCCTTATGAGATACATAATTTGCAAATACCTTCTCCCATTCTGTGAGCTGTCATTTCACTCTTTCAGAAGCTGCCCTCGGCAACTTCCCTGGAGGTCCAGTGGATAAGAATCTGCCTGCCAGCACAGGGGACACAGGTTCGATGCCTGGTCTGAGAAGATCCCACATGCCTTGGGGCAGCTAAGCCCGTGTGCCACAGCAATAGAGCTCTGCTCTAGAGCCCAGACACTGCAACTACTGAGCCCATGAGCTACAATTGCTGAAGCCGAGCACCTGGAGCCTGTGCTCGGCAACAAGAGAAGTCACTGCAATGAGAAGCCCACGAGCTGCAACTAGAGTGTAGCCCCTGGGCAACAGCAAGGACTTAGGACAGTCAAAAATAAATAAATAATAGAATCCTTTGAAGCCTAAATGTGTTTAATATTTAGCAAAACCAGTTTCTTTCTTTCTTTCTTTCTTTTTTGCTTGTAGCTTTGGTAACATATTTAAAATTCCATTGCCTCCTTCAAGGTCATGAAAATTTATTCCTATGTTTTCTTCTAAGACTTTAGCAGTTTTAGCTTTTACATTTAAGTCTTTGATTCATTTTGTGCTAATTTTTGTATCTGGTGCAAAGTAGGGATTCAAGTTCATTCTTTTGCATGTAGATAAAGCACAACATTCAGAAAACTAAGATCATGGCATCTGGTCCCATCACCTCATGTCAAATAGATGGGGAAACAGTGGAAACAGTGGTTGACTGTATTTTTCTGGGCTCCAAAATCACTGCAGATGGTGAATGCAGCCATGAAATTAAAAGACGCTTACTCCTTGGAAGGAAAGTTATGATCAACCTAGACAGCATATTAAAAAGCAGAGACATTACTTTGCCAAGAAAGGTCTGTCTAGTCAAGGCTATGGTTTTTCCAGTAGTCATGTGTGGATGTAAGAGTTGGACTATAAAGAAAGCTGAGCACCGAAGAATTGATGCTTTTGAACTGTGGTGTTGGAGAAGACTCTTGAGAGTCCCTTGGACTGCAAGGAGATCCAACCATTCCATCCTAAAGATCAGCCCTGGGATTTCTTTGGAAGGAATGATGCTAAAGCTGAAACTCCAGTACTTCGGCTACCTGATGCGAAGAGCTGACTCATTGGAAAAGACCCTGATGCTGGGAAAGATTGAGGGCAGGAGGAGAAGGGGACGACAGAGGATGAGATGGTTGGATGGCATCACCGACTCAATGGATACGGGTTTGGGTGAACTCCGGGAATTGGTGATGGACAGGGAGGGCTGGCGTGCTGTGGTTCATGGGGGTCGCAAAGAGTCGGACAGGAATGAGCGACTGAACTGAACTGACTGATCCACTTGTCAGCACTGTTTGTTGAAAAGACAATTCTTTCTCTGTTGAATTGTCTTGGCACTCATGTCAAAAAACAATTGACCATAAATGTAAGGGTTTAATTCTGGATTTTCCATCCTGTTAGTTTGATCTGCTTGTCTAACCTTTTGCCAGATCCACACTGTACTGATTATTATACTTTGCATTTAGTTTTAAAATTGGGAAACGTAAATCTTCCAGCTTTGGTTTTTCTTTTTCAAAGTTGTTTTGCTTATTCTGGGTCCTTTACATTTTTGTATGAATTTTGGGGTCAGTTTGTCAGTTTCTACAAAACTGCTACTGGGATTTTTGATAACGATTGCACTGAGTCTGCTGGTTAATTGCAGGAATATTGCTATCTTAACAATATTAAGTCTTTTGATCTATAAACATGGAAGTTCTTTTTTTTTTTCAGGTCTCTTAAAATTTCTTTCAACAATGTTATGTAGTTTCCAGTGTATACAAGTCTTGCAATTTTTAAGTTAAATTTATTCCTAAGTACTTTTTTCCTTTTTTTATACTATTTTACAATGGAATTGTTTTCTTAATTTTATTTTGGATTGTAAACGGCTAGGGTACAGCCAGCAATCACTTTTAATGGGCTTTTGATTAGCATGTGTTTTCAATTGCAAACTTAGTTAAGGAAACATCTTCTGGCATTGAAAACTGCATTTGTAAGTTTAACATGTGTTTTCCTTAAGTATTTCAATGGTCTGATAACAAAGTCATCTTGAATGAATTTGGAATATGATAAAACTTATATTCTCTTAAATGTTCCAGCACTGTTTATAAACTTAGATTTCAGCCTAAACCAGAAATTTAAAGCAACTACACACCAGAGTGTGAATCCCCAGTCTCTACTTGCAGAAAAAAGTTCCAGACCTGAGATCCCTTTCTGACACCCAGACCTTAATACTGAACCATTTCTGAATTCATGCCTAGTCCTTCCGATCTGAGTATCTGGGTGCCTGCTGAGAACAGTTCCTGCCCCAGTTACCTGCAGACCTTAGGGGCAAATGCACTCACTCAACTGAGGAATCAATTAACAGCCTAGATCAGGAGCTGATTGTAGCCAGTTCAAACAAACAAGGTTACCCCGCAAAGCATGCACATAAATGCAAGAGCAAGTTTTTTTTGGAAACATATTTTGATGTTTCATACCAATTCCACACTTAATATCGCCTCTAAACTTTTAAATTTATCTTTATCATAATTGTTTATAAAGATAACGTAATGAATTTTTTTCCACTAAGCCCTATATAGTTGTTCAGTTTATCCCAATGTGCAAAAAGTTGTATTATTTTCTGTGTTCTGTCATGTGAGACTCCCCTGGTGGCCCAGCGTTTAGGACCTCGCCTTCCAACTTGGGGAATGCAGTTTTGATCTCTAGTGGGGGAGCTAAGGTCCGACATGCCTCTGGCCCAAAAAGCCAAAGCAAAAGACAGAAACAATATTGTAACAAATTCAATAGAGACTGTACAATTGGTCCACATCAAAAAGTCTTTAAAAAAAAGATTGGGAAGTAAAATGTAAGGATGTTCTGCTGTGTGCCTGTCTGTCAACTCCGGGTTACCTTGCTTCTCACCTGATAGCGGAACACCTGGCTGTCAATATTTGCTAAGGAAGGAATGACCCCTGTCTGTCATTTACACTTTCAGCCAGTCAGGTCAGTCCCCCGTCGTGTCCGACTCTTTTCGACCCCTGGACTGCAGCACGCCAGGCTTCCCTGTCCATCATCAATTCCCGAAGCTTGCTCAAACCCATGTCCATCAAGTCAGTGATGCCATCCAATCATCTCATCCTCTGCCATCCCCTTCTCCTCCTGCTTTCATCCTCCTGCTCTCAATCTTTCCTAGCTTCAGGGTCTTTTCTAATGAGTTAGTTCTTCGCAGCAGGTGGCCAAAGTATTGGAGTTTCAGCTTCAGCATCAGTCCTTCCAATGAATATTCAGGACTGATTTCCTTCAGGATGGACTGGTTGGACCTCCTTGCCGTCCAAGGGACTCTCAAGAGTCTTCTCCAACACCACAGTTCAAAAACATCAATTCTTCAGCGCTCAGCTTTCTTTAGTGTGAATTTATTTATAAGGTGGTTATTTCACTTCTCGGTGGGACAGGAAAGGCAAAGGTTCTGTTTACACTGCACCAGTAAGAGATGCCTGTGGGGCTGGCTGGTTTCAATCACACAAGTGTTTAGCTTAGACCCAGAGCTGCAGAATACTCTGAACTGATTCAGCACCAAAAACAGAAAGTTTGTCGATTTTGGGCAGATGACTCCACCTTCCTTGGGACTCATGACTGCATTTCAGGCCAGAAGGGAACCAGCAGCTCTGTGTGGGAAGTCCAAGGCTTTGCAGACAAGCTTGCTCCTCCCTCATTTTTTTCCCCTTTCTTTCTTTTCTTTAATTGAAGTATTTAGTTGATTTACAATATTATATTAGTTTCAGGTGTACAGCACAGTGATTCAGCATTTTATAGATTTTACTTCATTAAAAGTTATTATAATAAATGTATATTATATAACATAATATATACAGAAGGACTACACAAAAAAGATTTTAGTGACCTGGATAACCACGATAGTGTGATCACTCACCTAGAACCAGACATACTGGAATGTGAAGTCAAGTGGGCTTTAGGAAGCATCGCTACGAACAAAGCTAGTGGAGGTGATGGAATTCCAGTTGAGCTATTTCAAATCCTAAAAGATGATGCTGTGAAAGTGCTGCACCCAATATGTCAGCAAATTTGGAAAACTCAGCAGTGGCCACAGGACTGGAAAAGGTCAGTTTTCATTCCAATCCTAAAGAAAGGCAATGCCAAAGAATACTCAAACTACCACACAACTGCACTCATCTCACATGCTTGCAAAGTAATGCTCAAAATTCTCCAAGCCAGGCTTCAACAGGACATGAACCATGAACTTCCACAGTCAGCTCCTGGTCTTGTTTTTGCTGACTGTATAGAGCTTCTCCATCTTCAGCTGCAAGGAACATAATCAATCTGATTTCAGTATTGACCGTCTGGTGATGTCCATATGTAGAGTCTTCTCTTGTGTTGTTGGAGGGTGTTTGCTATGACCAGTGTGTTCTCTTGGCAAAACTCTGTTAGCCTTTGCCCTGCTTCATTTTGTACTCCGAGACCAAATTTGCCTGTTACTCCAGGTATCTCTTGACTTCCTACTTTTGCATTCCAGCCCCCTGTAATAAAAAGGACATCTTTTTTTGGGTGTTAGTTCTAGAAGGTCTTGTAGGTCTTCATAGAACTGTTCAACTTCAGCTTCTTTGGCATTAGTGTTTGGGGCATAGACTTGGATTACTGTGCTATTGAATGGTTTGCCTTGGAAATAAACAGAGATCATTCTGCCGTTTTTGAGATTGCATCCAAATACTGCATTTCGGACTCTTCTGTTGACTATGATGGCTACTCCATTTCTTCTAAGGGATTCTTGCCCACAGTAGTGGAAGGGGATGACAGAGGATGAGACAGTTGGATGGCATGACCGACTCAATGGACATGAGTTTGAGCAATCTTCGGGATTTGGTAATGGACAGGGAAGGCTGGCTTCCTGCAGTCCATGGGGTCACAAAGAGTTGGACACGACTGAGCGACTGAACTGAACTGAATCCCGTACCGTAGTCTGTCCCTCCTCACTCCCCTCTCCCACTGGTAACCACTAGTTTGTTTTCTATTTCTGCAAGTCTGTTTCTATTTTGCTAGATACATCCTTTTTTTTTTTTTTTTTAATGTGGACCATTTTTAAAGTCTTTATTGAATTTGTTACAATATTGCTTTTGTTTTATGTTTGGGTTTTTTGGCCCTGAGGCATGTGGGGATCTTAGCTCACCTGCACCTCCTGCATTGGAAAGTGAAGTCCTACCACTAGACCTCCAGGGAAGTTCCTGCATTTGTTCTATTTTTTAGATTCTACATCAACACGTGGGCACTAAACCACATGCTACTAAAAATCCCAGTGGGTTAACGAAGAAACCAAAGCAGAAATCAGGAAACACCCTGAGACAATTAAAATGGACACACAACTTAAAAAATCTAAAATCTGTGGAACTCAGCAAAAGCAATTCACAGAGGGACGTTTATAGTGATACAAGCTGAACTCAAGAAACAAGGAGCATCTCAAACAGACAACATAACCTACGACACCCCGCTCTCTCTTGCCTTTCTGGGATGTATGCGAGGGGCCACCAGCCCGTCACTCACACAAGCTGTCTGAGGTTAGCGGAGGAGTCCTGCACCTCTCCATCTTCCCCTCAACTGTACGAGCCCTGGTGGGGGGTGGCTACGCTGGTCAGACCCAGGCCTGAACCCCGTGGCCCCACTGGTCATGGGTTGTGGCCTGGCTGTGTCCCTCCTCCCACTTATCCAGGAGGGAAGCAGGTAGGACACACCTTTAAAGAATGACATAGCCATAGGGCGTGACACAACGCGGTCCAAGATGACGGAAGACACAATTTCCAGTGAACCCTACGCTTCAGCATACCCTCATTGTAATGCATTGCCATCTAAATGACACACCCACAGGTGCCAACACAGTTCTGAAGCCAACCATCAGAGGCCAAAAAGTGGGCAGTGGCCCAATTCCTGGAAATCCCCACCCCTTCCTGAAATAGTTGGAATAACCCCACCACTCATTAGCCTATGAAATTACCCAGCCCATAAAAAGTAATCACCCCACCTTCTGAGATGACCCATACTTTGTCTGTGGAGTGCATTTCTCTCTAAATAAATCCACTTCTTACCTATCACTTTGTCTCTCACTGAATTCTTTCTGCAATGAGACATCAAGAAACCAAGCTTCATGAAGTCCTGAGACCATGTGTGATCTCTGTTAAAAGACAGTGGGTTCAAGTCCCAATCAGAGTTACCTGCTTTTACTACCACCCATGGGGCTTCCCAGGTGGTGCTAGTGATAAAGACCAGCCTGCCAATGCAGGAGACATAAGAGGCTCGAGTTGGATCCCTGGGTCAGGAAGATCCCTGGGGCAGGGCATGGCAACCCACTCTAACATTCTTGTCTGGAAAATTCCATGGACAGAGCCTGGTGGGCCAGTGCCATGGGGTTGTAAAGAGTCGGACACGACTGAAGTGACTTAGCACACACACACACACACACCACCCATGAGCCCTCAGCGCAAACTGAGTGAGGCCCAACCTCCTTTCCAGCAAAACAGGCGACTGACTTGGCGGGGATCCCGCCGGTGTCCTGGGAACAAGGCTGTATGGAGCAGGGCTGTGCAGGGGGCGGGGCTGTGCTGGGGGTTGTGTGTCCTTTTTTTTTTTTAAATAAATTTATTTATTTTAATTGAAGGCTAATTACTTTACAATATTGTATTGGTTTTGCGATACATCAACATGTATCTGCCATGGGTATATACATGTTCCCCATCCTGAACCCCCCTCCCACCTCCCTCCTGGTACCATCCCTCTGGGTCATCCCAGTGCACCAGCCCCAAGCATCCTATATCATGCATCAAACCTGGACTGGCAATTTGTTTCATATATGATATTATACATGTTTCAATGCCATTCTCCCAAATCATCCCACTCTCTCTCTCTCCCTCTCCTACAGAGTCCAAAAGACTGTTCTATACATCTGTGTCTCTTTTGCTATCTCGCTTACAGGGTTATCATTACCATCTTTCTAAATTCCATATATGTGTGTTAGTATACTGTATTGGTGTTTTTCTTTCTGGCTTACTTCACTCTGTATAATAGGCTCCAGTTTCATCCACCTCATTAGAACTGATTCAAATGTATTCTTTTTAATGGCTGAGTAATACTCCATTGTGTATATGTATCACAGCTTTCTTATTCATTCATCTGCCGATGGACATCTAGGTTGCTTCCATGTCCTGGCTATTATAAACAGTGCTGCGATGAACATTTGGGTACATGTGTCTCTTTCAATTCTGGTTTCCTCGGTGTGTATGCCCAGCAGTGGAATTGCTGGGTCATAAGGCAGTTCTATTTCCAGTTTTTTAAGAAATCTCCACACTGTTCTCCATAGTGGCTGTACTAGTTTGCATTCCCACCAACAGTGTAAGAGGGTTCCCTTTTCTCCACACCCTCTCCAGCATTTATTGCTTGTAGACTTTTGGATAGCAGCCATTCTGACTGGCGTGAAATGGTACCTCATTGTGGTCTTGATTTGCATTTCTCTGATAATGAGTGATGTTGAGCATCTTTTCATGTGTTTGTTAGCCATCTGTATGTCTTCTTTGGAGAAATGTCTATTTAGTTCTTTGGCCCATTTTTTGATTGGGTCATTTATTTTTCTGGAATTGAGCTGCAGGAGTTGCTTGTATATTTTTGAGACTAGTTCTTTGTCAGTTGCTTCATTTGCTATTATTTTCTCCCATTCTGAAGGCTATCTTTTCACCTTGTGTATAGTTTCCTTCAGAGAAGGCGATGGCACCCCACTCCAGTACTCTTGCCTGGAAAATCCCATGGACAGAGGAGCCTGGTGGGCCACAGTCCATGGGGTCGCTAAGAGTCAGACACAACTGAGCGACTTCACTTTGACTTTTCACTTTCATGCATTGGAGAAGGAAATGGCAACCCACTCCAGTGTTCTTGCCTGGAGAATCCCAGGGATGGGGGAGCCTGGTGGGCTGCCATCTATGGGGTCGCACAGAGTTGGACACGACTGAAGCGACTTAGCAGCAGCATAGTTTCCTTTGTTGTGCAGAAGCTTTTAATTTTAATTAGGTCCCATTTATTTTTACTTTTATTTCCAATATTCTGGGAGGTGGGTCATAGAGGATCCTGCTGTGACATATGTCGGAGAGTGTTTTGCTTATGTTCTCCTCTAGGAGTTTTATAGTTTCTGGTCTTACATTTAGATCTTTAATCCATTTTGGGTTTATTTTTGTGTATGGTGTTAGAAAGTGTTCTAGTTTCATTCTTTTAAAAGTGGTTGACCAGTTTTCCCAGCACCACTTGTTAAAGAGATTGTCTTTTCTCCATTGTATATTCTTGCCTCCTTTGTCAAAGATAAGGTGTCCATAGGTGCGTGGATTTATCTCTGGGCTTTCTATTTTGTTCCACTGATCTATATTTCTGTCTTTGTGCCAGTACCATACTGTCTTGATGACTGTGGCTTTGTAGTAGAGCCTGAAGTCAGGCAGGTTGATTCCTCCAGTTTCATTCTTCTTTCTCAAGATTGCTTTGGCTATTTGAGGTTTTTAGTATTTCCACACAAGTTGTGAAATTATTTGTTCTAGCTCTGTGAAAAATACCATTGGTGGCTTGATAGGGATTGCATTGAATCTATAGATTGCTTTGGGTAGTATACTCATTTACACTATATTGATTCTTCCAATCCACGAACATGGTATATTTCTCCATCTATTAGTGTCCTCTTTGATTTCTTTCACCAGTGTTTTATAGTTTTCTATATATAGGTCTTTAGTTTCTTTAGGTAGATATATTCCTAAGTATTTTATTCTTTTCATTGCAATGGTGAATGGAATTGTTTCCTTAATTTCTCTTTCTATTTTCTCAATATTAGTGTATAGGAATGCAAGGGATTTCTGTGTGTTGATTTTGACGTTCTTCCAGGTTTTGCACTGCTCCTCACCTGGCCCACTCGGCCCCTACCTCTCGAACAGATGCTGCCTCAGGTAGAAGTGTTTTCCTTCAGCCCCTGCAGGTGTCCCCTGCAGGTTCCAGCCAGTCCCCACAACACAGCAAGGGGTGACAGCTCTTCTTTGCTTGGGGGCCTTTGTTTGGGGGCTGAACAGAGGAAGAAAGGCAGTTGGTGTCCACAAGTGCAAGTTCAGGCTCAGAGATCTCTCTGTGGGCAGCACTCCATGTTGAGGGTGTGTGTGTGTGTGTGTGCAGGTGTGTATTTGTGTGCAAGTGTGTGGGCTTCCCAGATGGCACAGTGGTAAAGAATCCACCTGCCAATGTAGGAGACACAAGAGACGTGGGTTTGATCCCTGGGTCAAGAAGGTCCCATGCAGGAGGAAATGCCAATTCACTGCAGTATTCCTACCTGGAAAATTCCATGGACAGAGGAGCCCAGCGGGCTATAGTCCATGGGGTCATAAAGAACCAGACACAACTGAGTGACTGAGCATGCATGCATACACATGTATGTGTACAGGGGTGGGTGTGTGTATGTGTGGGTACGTGTGAACTATGCAGGTTGTAATTTCCAAAACTAAAGTGGACTTTTTCCTCTTGGCACATTCTTTTATATGAAAAAATTTTACAGAAGCATAAAAATGAAATCATATTTAGCTACAGTTCCAGTGGATTGCCTTTGAAAAAAAAGAAAAAAAAATTACCTTCCATGAAATTAGGGCTCTTCTAAGAAACTCCAACATCCACAGCAGTAAAGATACCAGCTAAAGACAAACTTGGCCGATGGTCAAATGGCTGGAATGGTTACAGGGCTCACTGTGGTCCAGAGCACATTGGTCAGGGGAAGTTTCCACCCTGGTGCCCTCCTCAGAGCAAACCCCCAGCTCCTTGCTCAGCATCTTTTCCCTGGTTTCTCAGAGTCTGTGAGCTCCTCAATAGCAGAGGCCATTTCTTATTCATCTCAGCATCCAGTGCCCAGACTGGATGCCGTAGGTGCCCCCAAATTGTCTAAGAGCATCTGAGACAGTGTCCTGGGTTGGTGGGAACATAGATGGCCCTGACTCAGTGCTTTGACCTTCCTGAGATTCAAACTCTTCTCACTCTGCTCCTTCACATCTCCAATGACCTCCAATCAGAGCCTGATGTGAAGAGCCGACTCATTAGAAAAGACCCTGATGCTGGGAAAGATGGAGGGCAGGAGGAGAAGGGGACAGCAGAGGATGAGATGGTTGGATGGCATCACCAACTCAATGGACATGAATTTGCACAAACTCCAGGAGATGGTGAAGGACAGGGATGCCTGATGTGCTGTGGTCCATGGGTCACAAAGAGTCAGATACTATTGAGTGAGTGAATAGCACCAAGGCCTCCCAGCCTCCTTGGAGACTCAGGCTCCAAGTGGACTTGGGAGAGGGCCATATTCGGAGCAATCCCCAACCCCCTTCTGAGCTGAAGCCTCCTGGGAGCTCTGATGTGGGGGTGCATGTGGGGGCCTTGACGGTGTGGCCGTGGTGCGAGCCCTCACCCCTGCCTGGAAGCCCCGGGCAGAAGATGGGATTTCCCACTCACTTACAGTGAGGGTGGCACTTAATACCTGTCAGGTCTCCTCACAAGTAGACACCGCCATGGCCAAGGGAAAGGTGGCCGTGTGAGGGCTTGGGTCTACCAGCTTCTATGACAGTGTTGGCCATTATTCTTAATTACTGATAGAAATGACCAATTTATTACTAGTATGAAGAGTGTGATCCTCCTTGTAGTTGTACCATGATGGGGAATCCAAGGTAGTAGTCAGATCAGATCAGATCAGTCGCTCAGTTGTGTCCGACTCTTTGCGACCCCATGAATCGCAGCATGCCAGGCCTCCCTGTCCATCACCAACTCCCGGAGTTCACTCAGACTCACGTCCATTGAGTCAGTGATGCCATCCAGCCATCTCATCCTCTGTCGTCCCCTTCTCCTCCTGCCCCCAATCCCTCCCAGCATCAGAGTCTTTTCCAATGAGTCAACTCTTAGCATGAGGTGGCCAAAGTACTGGAGTTTCAGCAGTAGTGTTTTGTTTTTTGGAAAATTCAAAGATACAGATTATTTTTTTGTTTTGGTCACACCTTGCGGCTTGTGGGATCTTAGTTCCCTGCCCAAGATTGAACCCAGGCCCTTGGCACTGAAAGTGTGACGTCCTAACCACTGGACTGCCAGGGAATTTCCAAGGATGTTGTTGTTGTTTAGTCGCTAAGTCATGTCTGGCTCTGCAACTCCATGGACTGCAGCCCACCAGGCTCCTCTGTCCATGGGATTTCCCAGGTAAGAACACTGGAGTGGGTTGCCATGCCCTTTTCCAGGGGATCTTCCTGACCCAGGGATCGAACCCACGTCTCCTGCACTGGCAGACAGATTCTTTACCACTGAGCCATCAGGGAAGCTCCATTCTCAAGGATGTAGATTCTTAATGAAGACATGTCTCCAAAGATCCTCTGGTCACCTCCTGAGAGGGTGGCCAGTGTGGGCACAAGGATCTGCACTCCTTGCTTAACCCCCAGGTCTCCCCCCAGCTCTTCATCTCGGCGGGAGAACCAAGGTCACAGCTAATATCTGAAAGCCCAGGCTTGCTGATATTACCCGGGACCGGCTGCTGTTGGCTCCTGAACCATGGCCGCTGTTGGACTCAGAGCCCTTCCTTACACTGTTGCCTATCCCGACTGCCCTCTCCACCTAAGACTGCATCTCCCCTTTAGACCCCCAGCCTGTAACTCCAGGCAGGGGAAGGGCAGGTGGCTGATGGTTCTGATAACTTCCTGGAGGTCCCATTTCCTGGGAAGCCTTTTGTAAATCCCTCCCTGCTTCTTCCAGTTTGGGTCAGTGCCCCATTGCCCTAAGACATGAGCCCTCTCCCCCCAACACACCCCACTCCCAGTCCTTGAGAGCAGAGCCCCACCCAGGCACAGAGCAGATGCTCAGCAAACACTCAGGCAACAGAATCAAACCTGTGAGATGCGCTCTGGGCAAACATGGAGGTTGCCCCACAGAAGGCAGGTGCCCTGGCACCAGGCTTTCTGCTGCTCCCACCGGTGTCTGCTGTATCTGCACCAGAGGACCCTGAATCGGAGGGGAGGGCTTTGTGATCTGCCCTCCCACTGCACACAAGTGGCCCGGGGAATCCCTCGATTTTCTCCTCCACCTTCCCTATCTCTCTAGGAGGAAGCAGTGACCCCAGAGGGCCTTCGAGGGCATCTTTGCCACAGAGAAGCAGGCCAAGGCCCAGAGAGCAGGCAGACGTTCAGGGTTGTTGGGTGTTAGTGCACTCTGGGGGCCCCTCTTCAGATGCAGCTGTAGAATTTCAACAGAGGTGGGGCTACATAGCAGATGTGTGTGTGTGTTAGTCACTCAGTTGTGTCCGACCCTTTTGCAAACCCATAGACTGTAGCCCACCAGGCTCCTCTATCCATGGAATTTTCCAGGCAAAAATACTGGAGTGGGTTGCCATTTCCTTCTCCAGGGGATCTTCCTGACCCAAGGATCAAACTCATTGGGGCCCAAAACCCCTACATAAAGGTTTGGGGTGCTGGAGGGAGCTGGGGAGCTGGGTGGGCAGGGTCAGGGGTGCCCCTGAAAGCTTCTAGAAACCTGGGCATATACCTGATAGGCAGAAGCTGATGAAAGGAAAGGTTAGGTGTTAACACTGTGCCTTAGTGGGATCCCCCACGCTCTACCCCACCTCCCTCAGTGGTCCCTGGGAGCAGCCTTGGGTCAGCTCGGGCCAGCGTGGGCCCCTCCCCAGCACAGGCGCATCACTCCAGGGCCCAGGAGTCTGCGTGTCCCGGTGAACTTGGCCAGGCACAGAGGGTACAGTGGGGAGTGATGGCTGTAAGAATATCAGACAGAAGTCCCTCCCCCCGCCCCTACACCCCTTCAGGTGGAGCAGACCTTTCCCCTGGCTCGGGTCCAGCCATCACCTGGCCACATTGATGATGGATGGACCGAGGGGCCCTCCATGTGACACCTGCGCCCTCACCTTCAGCCTTAACCCAACAGGCAAACTGTGCCAAGGCAGGGCCCCGGGCCTCTTTCTCCACGGAAGCTCCAAGGACAGGGAACATCCCTGTCACCCCCTGTGGCAGGGGCAGCCTTCTCTGGCAAAATCCCCAAGGACGCCACTGGGGATCGGGATTTTCTGCAGCCTCCCGCCCTGACCGCTTCCCACCACCGGGAAGGCCTTCTGTTTCCTCATGGGAGTGGAGCCCGCGCGCCACCCAGTGGAGGGCTTGGATAACTGCACCGACCTCTCAGTTTTCCACCTCTATCTGGCTCCTTAATTATTTCCCCTTAAAAGGCGTCTTGAGCTTCCCTGGTGGCTCAGTTGGTAAAGAATCTGCCTGCAGCGCAGGAGACTCAGGTTCGATCGTGGGTTGGGAAGATCCCCTGGAAAAGGGAACGGCAACCCACTCCAGTATTCTTGCCTGGGAAATCCCATGGACAGAGGAGCCTGGCGGGCCACAGTTCATGAGGCTGCAAGAGTGGGACACAGCTGAGTGATAAACCACCACCACCGCAAAAGGCGTCTTAACACTGAGAAGAGAAATAATTTCACGACCTTAATGGTGATGGAGTCATTTCCTATGGTTGCTGGAGAAAAGGCCCTTAACTCAAGGGGGCCCTGGTGCGTTCCTGCGGAGTTTGATGACACAAGTCTTTAATGATCCCACACACAGGGATCACAGGTTTCATCCTGCTGGCGCCACTGCGTCTACAGGTGCCCCAGAGCTGACCTACACCTTGCAATAACTTGCTCTAAGTACACCTGAACCCAAGTACATCTTAATCCATCAGCACCTTGACATAACCCCTCTTGACATATCTAATCTTGCGTAACTGCTTCTTAACGTGGTGCACCTTAATGTTACCCCACTTCCGCATAGCTACACCTTAGCCCGCCTGTGTGTGTGTTAGTTACTCAGTCGTGTCCGACTCCTTGGGACACGGACTCTAGCCCACCAGGCTCCTCTGTCCATGGAACTTCCCAGGTAAGAATACTGGAGTGGGTTGCCATGCCCTCCTCCAGGGGATCTTCCCCACCCAGGGACTGAACCTGTGTCTCCTGCATTGGCAGACGGGTTCTTTACCGCTGAGCCACCAGGGAAACCATTCTTACTGAAGCGGAAATGATGCCACAAACCCAAACGCTGGAGCCAGATGTGGCATCTCGGGGCAGCTGCCCGTGAAGCAAGGCTGGGTGTGCTGGGCCTTGGACTCTCCACGGGTTGGGGGCGTGGGGTCTCAGTACAGCTGCTGTTGGGACCTGTGCCGTGGTGTCCAGCCCCAGTGGTGAGGCCACAAAAGAGACGAGCTCCAGGCGTCACACTGTAGAAACCACTTTTATTTGGATGCGACTGCTCAGGAAATACCGAACATCCCACACAGATGACGGGCCAGAAAGTCACAGATGAATGGTGACTTTTCAAGCTATGGGGTGATTAGAAGGTGAGCCGTCAAGGCATGAAGCCAATTTTCTCTCTGGTGATCTCCAGGCCTTCCTGACCCTCTCTCCCCCAGGAGCAGAAAAAAGTTGATCCAAAACTGTAAGCCCTCGAACCGGCTCAGACAAATCACTCCCACATAATAACTTATTGCATTTCAAAATGGCAGCAGGTCCACGCAGCTGGGGGCTGAGCACTGACTCTCCTCAGAGACTGAGCCAGACAGACGCCTGGACCCCCAGCACGGGGCCAGAACTGTCCGACAGCACAGCCTTCCTTTGAAAACAGTTCAGCGGGGGATCCAGCCCGTGGTTTACGTTTCTCTGTGTCTTTTCTTTGAGAATGCCCTGGAACACATGCCTTAGCACATCCCGGCCCCGGGAAGCCCTCCGCTGCAGGAGGCTGGCTGGACAGTCCAGGCCCCACCCAGCTGGACCACTGTGGGGAGGAGGCTCGCGAAAGAGCAGGGACCCTGGGATGGGGTCCTTTCCAGCCTCCTTGATATCCTCTGTGTGACCGGAGCCCAGAGGAGAATCCTGGCATGTAATGTCCTTCTTGCTTCCTTGATGGTCTTTTCTGAGGGACAAGGAGTGGGTCCCGCAGGCCTGAAGTTCTCTGAGCAGCCTGACTTACTGAGAATCGGAAAAATGGGTTGTAGCCTTCCCTGTCCGACCCCTCCTCCCCTCCCTGGTCTTGGTATATAACAATTTTGCGGTCAGTCCCTTATTTTCCCCACAAATCTACCCTCAGATTTCCCTTGGCTCCTACAACTGTAGAGGAAAGAGGAAGGGGGCATGAATTGGAGTCAGGCAGTGTGGGAGGGGGTAGCGGGTTTGTACACCACTGCACCGAAGAGGCAGGATCCCGGGACAGGAGCAAGGTCTGTGGTTCTTCAGAACCGAAGGCGTTGACAGCACCATTTTGATTTTAAAGAAATAATGAAGGTTCTCATCAGTCAGCTGTGGGGACCCTCGTTGCCGAGGCAGATCCCCAAACAGGCAAGATGGTGGTAGACCTGGAATTTTCCACATGAGATGTTAGTTTTCTAGAAGAGCGAGGGTCATTGTCAGATAATCCCAAGAGACAATTACTTTCCCTGGGCCAAACAAAACAAAATGAAACAGCAACAAAGTCCTCCCCCCACCAGCCTTTTCATATTCATCACAATGAATTAAAATGTCCAAGCAGATCTGCCAGCGTGTGATTTCATCGCTCAGTCTGAAAAGATGGTCTGTGGATCCCGTGATGTCATCGTTGGTAAGCTGTTTATCATCCAGATGGCGAAGGCTGAACACCAGTTTTGGAAGCTGACACTCCTGGTTTTGAAAGAGCATCTTCCACGTCGGCTGGTCCCCTGCTTCTTCAGTGGTAATAGATACTGAAGGCATGCAGGATGTAGAGCAAGGTGGTGACGAAGGCAAAGAACTGGAAAAGCCAGGGAGTTACTGCCTTAGAGATGCTGGCAGTCACTACCTGCTCCCAACCCCACACAGGCCCACGGCAGCCTGGATGGCCCTTGTTTTGACCCTGCTTCACCCACTGTCTGCCAGAGCCCTGCCTGGCCTGAGGGCAGCAGCCACGGGGCAGCCCCTCCACCCCCTCGTCCCATGGTGGCTGTGCAGCAGGACTCTCGCCTGCAGACCTGGGCCCCTCTACCTGTCAAAAAGTGGGCCCGTCTCCACGCCCGCCTTGGGTGCCCTCGCCTCTTTCTGGTCACTCTCCCCTTCCTCCACCTTCAGCCACAGTCTGTGCTCAAACGACAGTTGCACTCACAGGTCCAGAACTCAATTCTAAGTACCACCTCTTAGATCTTCAGAGGCTCAGAGGCCCCACAAGCTCTCTGGTCAAACTGAACTCCTGAGATTCCCTCACAAGCCCAGTTGATCCCAGGATCCTCATCTCGTCCAGCTAGTCAAGCCCAAAACCTGTGCTCCCCCCGACCCCTCCCTACCCCACAGCCATGTCCAAAGATACCCCACTGCACTGTCTAATGATCTCTCAGTCCAGCGGAGGACTCCATCTTCACTTTGCCCCACCCTGTCCAATCACACTCTGTTTCATTCATTCATTCAACACATATCTTGTAAGCATCTGCTATGGGCTTCCTCGGTGGCTCAGTGGTAAAGAATCTGCCTGCAGTGCAGGAGACGCAAGAGAAGCAGAAGACGCAGGTTCAGTCCCTGGGTTGGGAAGATCCCCTGGAGGAAGGCATAGAAGCCCCCTCCAGTATTCTTGCCTGGAGAATCCCATGGAGAGAAGAGCCTGGCGGGCTAGGGTCCATGGGGTCGCAAAGAGTCGAACAAGACTGAAGCGACTTAGCATGAGCATGCATGCTTCAAGCACAACCATGGATCTAATGGTGAACAAAAATTCAAAAATTCCTATCCTCATGGAACTTGCATTTTAGTGGCACATGCATAAAAGACCCAAGATAAACCAGGAGAGAAGTAGGAGCTTCTACTCTGAGCGGGGCTGAGTGGCGGCCTCACCGAGAGGTGACAAGTGAGAAGAGAACAGAAGGAGGTGAGGGAGCCGGGAGCTGAGGCCCAAGTGAGAGGGATCCAGGGACAACAAGGAGGCTGGTGTGACGGGGCCCTGAGCAGGGCGAGCAGCACCCCGAGTGGCGGGAGGCAGAGTGGTGCTGGGCTGGGGGGCAAGGAGGCAGACAAGCAGGAAAGGCATCCTGGAGGGTCACTGCGTTGGCCTGGTATCTTTCTGACAAGGACGGCAGCACCCCATATCACACCCCCTCCTGCTGCTGCCCGATCCCTGGGGAGCCCGACTGACACAGGACTTTTCTGGCCACAGAGACTGGAGCTGATGGGCTGGGACCCAGCCTGGGCCTTAGATCTTCCTGAGAAGGAGTGAGGAGGGTTAGGAGCACTTGTGGGCACACAGATGCACACTGCCGGTCATGTGAGCCACCTGCCACCTGAGGGCGCCATCCCCCCAAGAGAGGGAAGCAGCCACACTCCGCCTGGAAAGGCCGTCGGGCAGGCAGGCAGTGAGCCCGAGGTCCAGAAGTCCTGCTCGGCCCACACCTCGTCTGGACCACCTTGCCTTGGATTGCATCGGCCAATATGTAACCTCGTGGATGTCTGTCACTGAAATAGAAGGACGCAGGAACTTGAGCCGTGATGAGCAATTGAGCTCCATTCCATCAGCAAAGGGAGCCACTGAAGGATTTTCTTTCTTCATTTTTAAAATAAATTTTTATGTGGACCATTTTGAAAAATCTTTAGTTAATTTGTTACAATATTGCTTCTATTGTTTATGTTCTGGTTTTGGGGCCATGAGGTATGATGGTCTTAGCTCCCCGACCAGGGATTGAACCCACGCCCCCTGCCTTGGAAGGTGAAGTCTTAGCCACTGGATTGCCAGGGAAGTCCTAAGGATTTTCAATAAGAGATGTGCATTTTGGAAAATTTATGTTTTGGAAAAACATATTCTGAGGGCAGCGTAGTTGGTATGAGTGAAGTGTTAGTCCCTTGGTCATCTCCAACTCTTTGCGGCCCCATGGACTGCCAGGCTCCTCTGTCCTGGAATTCTCCAGGCAAGGATACTGGAGTTGATAGACATGCCCTTCTCCAGGGGATCTTCCTGACCCAGGGATTGAACCCGGGTCTTCCTGCATTGAAGGCAGATTCTTTACTGTCTGAGCCACCAGGAGGAGAGATGACACCTGCACGAGGGCTTGGCACCCTGTGAGCTTGGGTGCCACCCAAGCTGACTGCCAGTACATCTGCATGCGCGCACGCGCTCTCTCACACACACACACACACCCCCTCCCATCCCGCAAGACTCCTCCAGTCTGAGGATATAGGGTCATCTGTTCCAGAGGAGACAGAATCGAGCCCCTGGCTCTCCCCCCCGGTGGCGCCTGCCATGATCTTTCCCCGCACTCACCGAGGCCGCAGTATTTATATAGTAGTTTTTCAGGTCCTGGGTCTCCGACACGATGGTGGCGTGCACTTGTAACACGGCGGCGCTCATGTACAGGATGCCCGTGGTCCCGTGATACAGGCTGTCCTGGAAAGATGCAGCAGAGGCCATGGCCACTGTCACACGGGCACGCAAGCAGGTAACGCCTTCTCCTCTGACTCAGCCCCTGGGCAGAGGGGGCCAAAGAGACAAGCCTGCTCCCGAAACTCCTGCTTTTTCCTTTCGCAGTGTTTCGAGTGAAATTTCTATGTCGTGAGCAATAGTGGATTAAATAAATGGCAATACCAGTATGAACCAAGATTTATTGAGTGCTTCTTCCCGGTCAAAGTGTAGGCTAAATCTTTTCCTCGTTTATCTCATTTAACCTTGTGAACTATGAGGTCAGTTCTATTTATCGTTAATGCCATTTTGAGGAAATAGAAGTCCAAGGTTAAAGTCAATGACCACAGGCTGAGCCAGGATTTGAAACCAGGCCACATTACCACCAAGCCTGTGCTCCCCAGCTGTTAGTGCTATGAAGGCCTGCTGTTTGCTGGGTGCTTTCCTAACTGTATATACTTGTGTCATTAAATCTTCACAGCTGATTTCATAAGGCAGCTACTAGTAACATGCCCACTTTAAAGATGAGAAAACCGAGGCTTAGCTGACACATGGCAGAGTCAGGCTAATCTGACTCTAGGTTCCATCCATCGTTGAACCTTTATGCTAAACTCTCAGCAGTGTCCTTTAACATCATAAGAATACCATAGTATTCTGGAAGGAATGTCGTAAGGCAAATTGGCATTTTGCAACCCCTAAAGAATATTCATCAGAAGATGAAAGAGGACATTGGAGAAAAGAGTGATGGGGTAAGGTTGTCACAGTGAAAGAAGGACCCCCAGTCACCATGTGTGACGTGACTTGGAGACGCTTACGAAGCATCCTTGCCAGAAAGGTTTAACCCATTTCAGTTTAGCCTTTAGATGCGAACTTCTGGCTTACAGAAAATTCAGGGACCAGAGGAGCAAATCACACCAGGAAGAAGCAAACAAATCAAAATGTGGGCCCTTCTACAGCAGCGGTCCCCAGCCTTTTCGGCAGCAGGGACTGGTTTTGTGAAAGACAATTTCTTTTCATGGACCGTGGGTGGGGTTGGTTTCAAGATAATTCAAGTACATTATATTAACTGTGCAATTTATCTCTATTATTATTACATCAGCTCCACCTCAGATCATCAGACATTAGATCCCAGAGGTGGGGGACCCCTGGTCTACAGGAAAGCTGACCACCCAGTTTTTTCACCAGCAGGGAGAACCATGATAGTAAGAGTGTAATAGGCAGGAAGGCCAGGGGTCTCCAAATGGAGGAAATAAGCTGTAAGTGTCAGACAGTTGAAAGCAATGGCACCCCACTCCAGTACTCTTCCCTGGAAAATTCCATGGACGGAGGAGCCTGGTGGGCTGCAGTCCATGGGGTCGCTAAGAGTCGGACACGACTGAATGACTTCACTTTCACTTTTCACTTTCATGCATTGGAGAAGGAAATGGCAACCCACTCCAGTGTTCTTGCCTGGAAGAATCCCAGGGATGGGGGAGCCTGGTGCAGCAGCAGTAAGCGGCAGGAGGAAACAAACAAGTGTTAGGTTTTTTCCCCCTTCTCTATACAAATTTAAAAAGAGGTTTCTCTTAAAATTCTCTGCTGCCATGAAGATACCAGGCTCCACCTGAACTTAACTTTTCTCAAACCTGGAGCTAAGCAATGCGTGTTTCTCCTGGAAATGTTTGTCTTAAGCTATGTTAATGAGCTATGTATTTACCCTAGACTCTGTCTTCAAGTCGGTTCTGCCTAAGACTCAGAACCAACTAGACAAACCAGAATGTTTTACTCATGCAAATGTTCTCTTAAGCTATGTTAATGAGACTGTTTTTGCTTGGAAACCTGCCTTTCTTCAAGAGTCATGTCAATCATTTTACGGCCTGGGACAACTCACCTTGGGCCAATGTTATCTCAAAATGCATGTTGTGGGTGAGGGGCCTGGTGCCAGTCTCTGAGTTTTGAGACATCTCCTTTCTCTAATTTCTTTCTGCTGATAGGTATATAACATACCACTTAAAGGCTTGCAGGGGGCACTCTTTCTGCCCCCTTCTGATGTCTATGTCAGAAGCGTTCTCTATCTCTTTTATACTTTAATAAAGCTTTATTACCGGAGAAGGCCCACTCCAGTATACTTGCCCGGAAAATCCCATGGATGGAGGAGCCTGGTAGGCTGCAGTCCATGGGGTCGCTGAGGGTTGGACACGACTGAGCGACTTCCCTTTCACTTTTCACTTTCATGCATTGGAGAAGGAAATGGCAACCCACTCCAGTGTTCTTGCCTGGAGAATCCCAGGGACAGAGGAGCCTGGTGGGCTGCCGTCTAGGGGGTCGCACAGAGTCGGACACGACTGAAGCGACTTAGCAGCAGCAGCAGCAAAGCTTTATTACACAAAAGTTCTGAGCGATCAAGCCTCGTCACTGGCCCCGGATTGAATTCTTCTCCCCCGGAGGCCAAGAATCCTGGTGTGTTTCGTGGTTCGGCAACCACCTACTGAAAAATAGATTAAAGGTACTCAAGAGTCACCACTGCCAAGTGCAAGTGGGCCTGTGAGGACCCTGATCAAACAGGCCTGTGAGGACCCTGATCAAACAGGCCTGTGAGGACCCTGAATCAAACAGGCCTGTGAGGACCCTGATCAAACAGGCCTGTGAGGACCCTGATCAAACAGGCCTGTGAGGACTCTGATTCAAACAGGCCTGTGAGGACCCTGATTCAAACTGCAAAAACATATTTCAGTTATAATGGGAAAAAAACTGAAGTCACTCACTTGTGTCGGACTCTTTGCAACTCCATGGACTATAGCCTACCAGGCTCCTCCGTCCATGGGATTTTCCCAGGCAAGAGTACTGGAGTGTGTTGCCATTTCCTTCTCCAGGGAATCTTCCTGACCCCGGGATCCACCTGGGGTCTCCAGCATTGTAGGCAGATGTTTTTACTGTCTGAGCCACCAGGGAAGTGGCTGTGTTATAATGGGGGACAGTTATAATTTTCCAGAACTGTGACCCGTGCCTTTGATGATAATGAGGAATTATCATTAACTTTATGTAAGTTTGATAATGTAAGAAAGCTTGTATAGTTTTTGGAGGCATTCTGCAGTGAAGTGTGTAGAATGGAATGACATGGTGTTGGGGATTTACTTTAAGATTCTTCAGGGGAAAAAAAAGCTAGGTGAAGCAAATGTGATAAAGTCTTGAAAATGCTGGAATCTGGGTTATGGTTACATGAGGATCCATAATATCAATACAATCCTCCCTACTTCTGTTTTGAATTGTTCAATAGAGAAATATTTCCAATGGTTATCAGGATGGTGTGATGACATGAAAAACATTTAATGGATGGCATAATAATAAATGAAAGACTCTATATCTAAAATGATTGCTTCAGTGAGATTTATACATTTTGCATAAAATTTGCCAGGAATAGGGAAGAATGAATCGTGATAGGTGGTTGTGGTTAGACCTTGAGATCAGGGTTATTCTTTTCCTACTATATTTCTTTCAATACCGCTCAAATTATTTTACCATAAATTAAAATTAGAGGGGAAATACGTCAGGGTGTGCTTGCTACGGGAGGAGCTGGGCTGTGCGTATATTACCTACAAAGGGAGGCAGTGGAGGGGAATACAAAGCAGGAGGATTCCGGCAGAGGAATGCTTTTATTCCCATCTAATAGTTGTTGTTGTTTAGTAGCTAAGTTGTGTCTAACGCTGCAACCCCGTGGACTGTACTCCGCCAGGCTCCTCTGTCCATGGGATTTCCCAGGCAGGAATCCTGGAGTGGGCTGCCTTTTCCCTCTCCAGGGGATCTTCTCAACCCAGGGATCGAACCCCTTGTCTCCTGTGTCTCCTGCATTGGCAGATGGATTCTTTACCACTGAAGCCCTCTCTAATAGGTGTTGTTCAGTTGCTAAGTCATGTCCGCCTCCTTGGACTGCAGCATGCCAGGCTCCTCTGTACCTCACTATCACTTGGAGTCTGCTCAAACTCAAGTCCATGAAGGAGGAAACAGACAGAACAGGCTCCACCTTGAAAGCAGGACTCCATGATGGGCCGGACTGTGGACTTTGAGCTCTAGGCCTAGTATCTATGGAAACGACATACCAGTGGAAAACCAGACCCCCGATGAAGGAGCCTCTGGACTCTCACCTCGACTCTCTGTCACCTAAAAGAGTATGGTAATTATCTCTGTAACAGAACCAAGTCGTAAATCCCATTATGCTTTGGGGGTATCGCCACAGGCCTATTGATAAAAGTCCACTGTTTAACTATCTAGGCTTATGACACATGAATCATGGGTTAACTTTGATCGTATCTCTCTTTTACCTTGTCCAGACTAGTTTCAGGGAATTTGGGGAGGTGGGTTTGAGCACGTACACTTAGGGTATGTAAGGTTTTACAGAAACTGGTCGGGGTCCTTGGCTAAGAGGAGACCACCTTGGGCCCACTGGTGTAATAAACTGCTCTCCACTATCTGCATTGTCCTTCTGAGTGAGTTTGTTTCCTGGAACGGGTGGCTACAGCACATTGAGTCGATGATGCCATCCTACTCTTTCATCCTCTGTTGCCCACTTCTCCTCCTGACCCCAGTCTTTCCCAGCATCATGATCTGATAGTAAACACTTTCAGATGAAAGGTTGAGATTCCCTAGGGGCCCACCCCAGGAAGCGGCTCTGGTTCCTCCTCCCACCCGGGTTTGTCCTCAACCACGCCCAGGACGTTGGTCTGGGAGGAGCCTCAGGCCCTGGGACTCTCTCCCTGATTCTTACCAGAATTTTCCAGGACTCATATCTTTTGTAAAATCCAAACACATAAGACAACAGGAGCATCAGGGAGATGAGGAAAGAGGTGAGCGAGACGTACATCACCCATCCTTGTAGCAGCGGGCTTGCTACCTGCGTGGCTGCCACCAGGATCCAGACCCAGACCCCAAATATCTGTAAGAGAAAAGCACAGAAGAAGGTGCTTTAATGGCTGGCACTGAGTGTGATGCTGTTTGCATATTTCCCACCTCTGTCCTCCTCTGGATTTGGTTAAGCACTCTTCAGGGGCTTCCCTGGTGGCTCAGATGGTGAAGAATCTGCCTGCAATTTGGGAGACCCGGGTTCGATCCCTGGATCAGGATGATCCCTTGGAGGAGGGACTGGCTACCCACTCCAGTATTCTTGCCTGGAGAATCTATGGACAGAGGAGCTGGGGGCTACAGTCCGTGGGGTCACTAAGAGTGGAGCACGACTGAGTGACTAACACTTTCACTTTCATTTTTGGTCTTCTACAGTTTGTGCAATGGGGATACAGTGTGTTGAGGTATGGACATTTTTTATTAAATATGCTTGTCTTCATTTTATATTCAATCTGATGATCCCTTTGTCTTGGTCTTGAGAGCCTGATTCTGTGGTTTGTGGCTTCTGTTAATATTCATTCCTGTTCACCTTTTCCCTCCTATATTTGTTGAAGGTTGATTGTGATCATGACTGTAGGCTTAGCTCAGTTCTAAATGATTCTTTTAGAGACTTTCTGTATAAAGGGCTCCACTTACTTCTGTCTGGCTCGGATGAAAGATACACAGCTTTCAGGTCCTGGGACTAGCAGCTCTCATCTTACAGATAAATGACATAGACGCAGATATGGGGCTTCCCAGGTGGCTCAGATGGTAAAGAACCTGCCCGTAATGCAGGAGATCTGGGTTTGATTCCTGGGTCAGGAAGATTCCCTAGAAAAGGGAATAACTGACGACTCCAGTATTCTTGCCTGGGAAATCTCACGGACAGAGGAACCCGGCAGGCTACAGTTCATGGGTTGCAAAAGAGTGGGACTCGACTGAGCGACTAACACTTTCACTTTCAGACATAAATTAGTCACCCCATCCCTTATGGGGCTCCCACTGCTGTTGTCCTAGAGGCAAAAGCACTTTTGAATTTGTGGAGAATTCTCAGGCTTTCCGAAGCGAAAGGCAACAGGAGGAGAAGCCAGAAGAGACCAGGGAGTGGACCACAAGGCAGAACTTCCCAGCCTCCTGCAGGGTTGGAAAGACCCCCGGGAGCCTGGCTGCCTCTCACAGCACACTGCCCCAGGCCTCAACAATCTCCAGGTGAATTGTGGAAGCCCTAAGCTGGACCCGGGACTGCCCATGAGCGAGCTGGGGCCGCCTCGTTCCAAGCAGGAAGAGAGGAACAAGAGCCGCTGTCCTCCTGAGCTGGGCTCTTGCGTGTTGATTGCAGTGACCAGGTGGCCGATGCCAAGGGAGGTGCCAGAGCATGGCTTGGGGGCACCTGCCAAGCACCTTCCCCACCAAGCCATGAGAAATGCCTGAAGATGCTGGCCCACTGCCAGTACCCAAACAATGCTGGTTGTTAGTTGCAATGGCATTCAGGACTTAGTGACTGTGGAACCTATAAAATTTTACACTCACATGAGACCTCTGAGGGCAGAGAATGGTCTGTGCCATTCACCGATGATTCCTGGTGCCCAGCCCAGGGCCTGGAGAAAAGCAGGTAGGGAGGGTGTCAAATAGCATTCTTTGGAATGACTCAGTGATAAACCCATGGGCTTCCTGCTGGTAAAGAGTGCACGTGATGCAGAAGACCCAGGTTCAGTCCCCGAGTGGGAAGATCCCCTGGAGAAGGAAATGGAAACCCACTCCAGTATTCTTGCCTGGAGAATTCCATGGACACAGAAGCCTAGTGGACTACAGTCCACGGGGCTGCAAAGAGTCGGACACAACTTAGCAACTAAAGCACCGCGATGATAAACCCGCCACCACGACCTCTCGTTCACTAGGGGCTTTAGAGTTTATAAAGCGCATTCACAGAGGTGCATTCACACTGGTGGTCCAGCGGCTAAGAGTCCAGCTGGACATTCAGGGGACATGGGTTCCATCCCCGGCCCAGGAAGACCCCACCCACATGTCTGTGTACCTCGACTACTGAGCCCCATCTTTAGAGCCCGCACTCCGCAACAAGTGTAGCCCCCACTTGCTGAAACTAGAGGAAGCCCACACACAGCAATGAAGACCCAGCACCAAAAAAATAAATCTATAAATAAAATGCATTCACTCAGATGGCCTCATTTCATCTGTACAGGAATTCAAACTCCCATGGGCTTTCTACAGAGAGCGGCCACTTGATACCTGCTGCCTCTTACTGCCAGCTTCCCTGCCTCAGCCCTACCAGGCCCATCAGTGCTGGCAAAGGGTCTCCCCACCCCGGCTCCTGCCATCAGAGGCCGCCCTGGGCAGACACTGCCACACGCGCCCCATCTATGTGTCCACACTTCATTCTCAAAGTGTGTGAGACGCTGCCCTCCTGGGGAGCATCTGGAGGAAATGGAAGGAGGGACTGAGGTCTGAGGCCGTGTGGGACATAGAACGGGGCGCTGGTGGGGCTCTCCACCTCACCAGATTTCACGCCCCAAGGTGGGGCCCTGAGCATTTGGGAGAATCTACTCAAATTGCCCCTTCTTCTTGGCATAAAGGTTGCACAATCAGCTTTACGCAAAGGAATGTTATTCACTTTTTATTTCCACACCCTCTATCTTCTGAACATTATAAGGAAACCAAGGCCAAGACCAAACTCCAGGTGAATTTAAAACCAGTGGAGTTTGCTATCCTGTTTCTGTCTCAAGCAGCCTCGGTTGGATTCATTACAGGGAAAACAGTTTTGAATATTTATCTTGACTTTTTTTTCTAAATTTATATTTAGCTTTCCAAATTTGCTTGGCAACCTAAAGCATTCTCTACTTTTAACCCTCGGTTTTTGATATCTCAAGAGCTGGAGATATTTTTAGATGTTGGGGGCTGGCCTTCAACGTGGAAGAAGATTGTATTAAAGCAAGTGTATTTCAAGTACGATTTTGGCAGTCTGTTTCTTAAGAACACAGATTACTCACCTGTGCATTTTCTAAAGGTTGAACTGAAACTGGAAGGGATCACTTAAGGGAGGGTAGAACTTAATAAGTTTATTTATTACTCATTCTTCTCTACAACATGGAGAATAGGCCCCTCACATTTAGAGAGCTGGTTAAAGAGCTAGAGGAGGAGAACTGGGGTAACAGCACCCAGATGCAGTCAGGAGCAATGGCCAATTCCAGATCGGGGCTGGGGAAGCTGACATATCATCAGAGCAGACCGAAAAATATATTCAAAGGCTCTTGGGCTTAGGTCAGAAGGACTCAGAAGGCTGCTGCTGACTAAAGATGGGGCAATTTGACCTTCAAATAAATATAATAACGACTGTGATTGCGCCTAGTCGCTCAGTCTTGTCCGACTCTTTGTGACCTCATAGACTGTAGCCCGCCAGGCTCCCCTGTCCATGGGATTCCCCAGGCAAGAATACTCGAGTGGGTTGCCATTTCCTTCTCCAGGGGATCTTCCTGACCCAGGGATCGAACCTGTGTCTCTTGCATTGGCAGGCGGGTTCTTTACCACTGCACCACCAATGGATTGGACTGTATCAACCAGTTGAAATCCATGAGTTGAAAATGATGCTTTTTAAAAGGTCTACTTTGGTCATTTTTGGAGGATGCTTATTATTTTGGAAGGCAGTTCACCACTATACCGCCAATAATTATTCTTTTGAAAAATGCTTAATAAAGGAAAATAATCATACCAAAGCGTGGCATAAGGGTTAGGCGCTTCTAAAACACATAATTTCCTGAGCCTGAACCCTCAGAGCCACACCCTGAGTCCTGCTACACCTGGGACCATCCGGGGACTTCGAGGAAGCCCCATGGTCTGGATGTTGCCCCAGAGGTGGTGAGGGAGGCTGCATTGTTAAAAATGTCCCAGGTGATGCAGTGAAGACTGAGAAGCCCCAGGGCCCATCCTGTTGCTTCCAGGCTCTTCCACTCCAGTTCATGCACAAGCAGTACTGATGCTTCCGGGTTCAAATCCTAGCTCTGCTAAAGGGGCAGATTATTTAACTCATTTCTGCATCCATGTCCAGTTCATCAAACAGAGGAGGCGGGGAGGACTCCTCTTTCCTGGTTCCTGTGAGCATTAGATGAGTCTCTCACGCACGGGGTGAGTGTTGAGCAGCCACTGTTGGCCGTGTTATTGGCTATAAGGACACGGGAGGGAATCTTCCCTGAGAAAGACCCAGGAGAGGGAAAGTCCAAGGCCAGTCTTCCTGAGGGATAGGAGGTTCACTTCTGGAAGAGCTGGGACACCAATCAGCAAGGAGATGAGATAGCACTGAGGGCCACAGACCCTTCTAAGGAGTTGATGAAAGCTTTGGTCACCTAGAAAAATGTACCTGCATACACGCGTGATTTTATCTACAGATGTGGGGACTCACAGTCCCTCCAAGCCCACCTGCAGCCCCCAGGTTGAAGTCCGTTACCATTTCCAGGATAGATGATGGTGCCATCAGCCAGTCTACTATTTTGACGCTGTTGATCAAGACATTAAATGCATATGCTCTTTGACCCAGGAATTTCACGTTGGGAATTTGTCCTATAGACAACGCATATGCACAAGATGGTGAATGTACAATGTTGTTTATTGAAGCCTGCTGGTTACGGGAAGATAAAGAAGCATCCCAAATGTTTCATCCGGTGTGAGGGGGGGTCACGAAAGCAATTATGTCATACAGTGGAAAACTCAGCAGCCTTCAAAGAGAATGAAAAACTCTGTATATCAGAATAGAACAAACCCTAGAATTGTACAAGGCAGAGAGCAGCGTGCCCAGCGTGCTATGATTTACGTAGAAGAAGAGAACGTATGAGCGTATGTATGTATATATGTGCATCGGTTTGAGTATTTCTGGAATGAGACCCAATAAACCAATCATGCCCTGACCTCCCGGGAGGAGAATTTCTTGGCTCAGAGACAAGATCTTTTAAATGAATCCAAATCACCAACATACACATTGAAAAAGAAAGAAGAAAGACACTGGGCTGGATGATGGGGGCTCACTTCAAAAGTCAAGAGATTTTGCAGCAAGATGAATGGACCTAGAGACTGGCATACTGAGTGAGGTAAGTCAGAAAGAGAAACGCGAATATCATATGATACCACTTATATGTGGACTCTTAAAAATGGTACAACTTATTTACAAAATAGAAATAGAGTCACAGATGTAGAAAAGAAACCTATGGTTACCAAGGGAGAAGGGGGGAGGGAGAAATAAATCGGGAGATTGGGGTTGACACATACGTACTACCATATACGGACAGCTAGCCTGGCGGGCTACAGTCCACAGGGTCGCAGAGTCGGACACGACTGAGCGACTGAGTACAGGGAGCTCTACTCAATACTCTGTAATGACCTATATGGGAAAACAATCTGACAAGAGTGGATATGCTGTGTACAACTGATACACTTGGCTAAGGCAACATTGAAAATCAGCTATACTTCAACAAGCATTTTTGAAAAGATTTTGAATGGGAGAGGCAAGAAGAGGATTGCGTTTCCTTTGGGGAGAGTGGATCCGTCCTAAGAGGACAGAGCAGGAGGGGAGCCAGGGGCCTCCGAGGGGCTAGGGGCAGGGGCTGGGTGCACTGCCACAGGCTGGGAACTTCACTCTGATCGCCTGTGAGGACAGAGCTGCCCTTGCAGTGACCCCGTGTGAAGGGGGAGGAGGGGCTGAAAGACACCAGGCTCAGGGCCGAGCCTGGGTTCCTGGCCGCTGCTGGGAGGCGTGGTCCCGGTGGGGCCGGTCATGGGGTTGGGAGTAGGAGGAGATGCTGGCCATACGATACTCTGGGTGATACCAGTGGCAGGTTTTTCTGCATAGCTGGGTGTTACTTCAGCCTGGCTTGTCCATTCACCACTGACACTGCATTCCTTTCCTTACCACTTGGCTTAATCTTCACAAAGCGTTGGTGGCCCCTCCTCCCCTTCACTGGTACTTAGGTGAACACAAGCTGCAGGAAAAAGGCGAGACTCTTTTTCTGGGACTTCCTGGGACTTCCCTGGCAGTCCAGTTGTTAAGAATCCACCTTGCAATGCAGGGGACGAGGGTTCAATCCCTGGCCAAGGAACTACGATCCCACGTGCCGTGGAGCAAGTAAGCCCACACTGCAGCTACTGAACCTGTGTGCTGCAACGGAAGACCCAACGAGGTCAAATAAAGAAATAAACATTCAAGAAGCAAAAAAGAAAAGGCCAGACTCGAGACAGGGAGGCCCAGGAGGGCAGTGGGGCCAAGTGAACGGGGGGCTCCTGCTCCCTCTGATGGCCCGGGAAGAATGAGCTGAATGAAGAACAAGGTCTGGCTTGTCCACGATGGGAACCAGGACCATTTCGGGGCCCCTTCTGATGCTGAGATGTTTCAAGATGAAGAAAACTATCGTCCCACACGTTCAAGTGGCCACGGCCCACATTGTGTGAGTCCAAGCCCCTTGGCCATTGTTTACCTTCCCCAAATTGTGATAAAATGCACTGAACAAAGTGTGCCATTTTAACTGCTTTTACAGTTCAGTGGCTTCCCTAGGGGCTCACACTGGAAAGAATCTGCCCGCAATGCGGGAGACCTGGGTTCGATACCTGGGTCTGGAAGACCCCCTGAAGAGGGGAATGGCTACCCACTCCAGTGTTCTTGTCTGGAGAATTCCTTGGACAAAGGACCCTGGCGGGCTACAGTCCATGTGGTCGCAAAGAGTTGGACACAACTGAGCGGCTAACACTCACCTTACTCAGTGGTATTAAGAGCATCCGCAAGGCTGTGTACCATCTCCACTACCCATCCATCTCCAGGACACTTTTCATCTGGCAAAACTGAAACTCTGTCCCATTCAACACTAACTCACCATACCCCCTCCTCCAGCCCTTGACAACCAGCATTCCTCTGTCCCTAAAAGTTTGACTACTCGACTTTGTACGAATGGAATCATAGAGTATTTGTTCTTTTGTTTCTGGCTTATTGCACTCAGACTATTATCCTCAAGCTTCAATCATGCTGTCAGAATTTCCTTCCTTTTAAAAGCTGAATAATATTCCATTATGAGGGCTGCTCAGATGGCTCAGTGGTAAAATATATAAATATATATATATACACATATATATATATATCTGCCTGCTGATGCAGGAAACACAGGAGACGTGGGTTCCATCCCTGGGTCGGGAAGATTCCCTGGAGAAGGAAATGGCAACCCACTCCACTATTTTTGCCTGGAAAAGTCCATGGACAGAAGAGTCTGGCAGGCTACAGCCCATCAGGTCACAGAGTCAGACAGAACTCAGTGACTGAGCATGACAACATTCCATTATACGAATATACCACATATCTATTTTATTTCATTTGCAAAATATGTATTTACTTACTTATTTTTGGCTGTGCCAGGCCTTAGTATTGGCATTCGGGCTCTGGAGTGTAGGCTCAGTTGTCCCACGGTATGTGGGAGCTTAGTTCCCGAACCGGGGATGGAGCCACAGGACCACCAGAGAAGTCCCCTCGTGTCTATTTTATTTACTCATCCTTTGACGGACACATGGGCTGCTTCCGCCTTTCAGCTACTGGGGGTAGTGCTGCTGGGAACATGAATGTACAGCTGTATGTTTGACGCACATCCTTTAGAAGGGAAAAAGAAGACGAGCCCCATGCAGGAGCTGCTGTTTGGAGCCCATCTGGCAGTTCTGGTACAAAACGCCCAGAGAGTCACAGCCCCTTCAAACAGAGCACCCCGTTCGTGTCACCGAGGCCAGCACAGGCGTCCCTCAGGACTTTGGTACCGCCCACTCAGCATGCCTCAACCCCAGGGTGATTTAACGGTTTAAATGGTACAACAGGAATCAGATCTGTGTTTTATTTTCTGATCATGTGGCATGTGGAGTCTTACTTCCTAGACCAGGGATCAAACCCGTGTCCGCTTTAATGGAAGCGTGGAGTCTTAACCACTGGACCACCAGGGAACTCCCTAGATCTGTTAATCATTTTTTCAATCCTAAGATTTTAAATCGCTTGTAAAATTAAGGTTAATGTTATCAGCAGAGGAATTCTTCTATGTTATGTTCCTTTCGGGGCCGAGTGCTGGTTGCAAACTGCGGGGAACATACATTTTGTATTCAGGTTTTTTTGCATTTTTCCATTGTGCTACGTGGCTTAATGATATCGTCGATTCTTGGTAGTTCTGTCAAGTTGCCCTGAACGCTGGCATGTTTAGCTGTGAATCGTGAATCATCGCTCCTTGGGAAATACAGACTACATTCCTAGAAGCTTGTGGTCAAAATAGCATCATCAACTGATCAACAAATAACTTTGTTTTATGTATCTTTCTGTTTAAAGACGCATTATTCAATATAGTTAATATGTAATGTTAATCCATTAATATCGAGCTGTCACCAACAACTCTATAACGATGTGCCTACCTAACACTTACTGTGTAAGGCAAGTCACTGCCTTGCCCAACTTAGGAACACTAGACATAACTTCAGCAGTGTACTTGCACTATTTTGAATACTAAAATCAACAAAAAGCCAAGCACAAAAATGAGCAAGATGGGGCACTAAACAGACTTGGGAAAGGACCCTGTTAACACTCTGAGCTGTAAGAAGGCAAGGGCTTCCCCACTGGCTCAGTGGGTAAAGAATCCACCTGTGATGCAGGAGACGTAGGAGCTACGGATTCGATCCCTGGGTTTGGAAGATTCGCTGGAGGAGGAAATGACAACCCACTCTAGTATTCTTGCCTGCAAAATCCCATGGACAGAGGAGCCTGGTAGGCTGTAGTCCAAACGGTCAAAAAGAGCTGGACATGACCGAAGAACCAAGCATGCATTTAAGAAGGCAGGTATTGACCTCAGGTTGAAATGTATGTGTCTCAGATTTGTGACTCGAATTTTTTTCTGCACTGCCTTGAATGACACGTCCTCGAATCTGCGTGACAACACCTCAAGTATGGATTGCGGGGTTACAAATAAAGTTTAGTGAGCAAAGGGAACTTGGAAATGCAGAATCTGTGAGTAATGAGGCCCGCCTGTACTTTCAACGGCACTATTACGTTCCATCACGTTGGTAAAACTTCACTTAGTCAGTGAGGCCCCAGGGCAAAGAGGGTGGATGTTTGTGGATTTTCCCTGTTATAGATGATGCCACAGTAGGTAACGTTGCAAAGAGAGTTGTCTTTTTTTTTTAATTCTTTCCATGGGGCTTCCCTGGTGGCTCAGTAGTAAAGAATCTGCCTGCCAATGCCGAGACACGGGTTTGATCCCTGATCTGGGAAGATCCCACATGCTGCAGAGCATCTAAGCCCGTGCACCACTACTGAGCCTGCGCTCCAGAGCCCGGGAGCCCCGCAACTGCTGAGCTCACGTGCTGCAACCGCCACAGCCCGCCGCCCTGGAGCCCACGCTCCACAGCAAAAGAAGCCCCTGCAAAGAGCAGCCTGAGCACTGTAACGAGAGGGTAGCCCTGCTTGCTGCAACTAGAGAAAAGCCCGAAGAGCGATAAGATAAATAAATTCTTCCTATGGAATAAACTGCCCAACTGGGTGTACTGGTGGGCAGTGGGGTGGGATGGGGATAGGAGATGTAGCAGGTGACTTTCCAGCATCCGTTAGGCTCAACATATCTCTTGGCTGGGACACATATGTGACCACCCTGGACAATGAGATGCAAGGCTTCTGGGTCCTGGGAAGGGTTTCTTCCTGCCTCGGGGATGAGACAGTTCTGTCCTTGCTCTGGCCGTGGCTTGTCTGGGTTTAGGCCTGGAGCTATGATGAGGAAGAGGAGAGAGACGGGAGGAGGCTGGGTTGGATGACACAACTGTGCTGCCAAAGAACCAGCCTGGGCAGAGCCTGCCAGCTCCTCCGGGCTTCCGGGGATGTGAGGTCTTCACTTCCCTTCTGTTCCAGCCGTTCTGAGCCAGTGGCAGCCCTCGCCACAGCACTGCTAAGGACCTGGGATGAGAGTCTGCTCACATGACCTATGCCCTTCACCACCTCTTAGAACCCCACCCCAGTTGGCTTCCCGGAATCCCCAGGCTAAACTCGGCCAGCGCCCAGCAGTCTCCCGAGCCTGTGCAGTGCCCCCAGCGCCCAGCCTTCCAAACGGCAGCTGAGATCTGTGAGTGGCTGATGAAATCCCCCTGCTCACTACCGGCATTAAAAGGTTAGGCAGGGACTTCCCTGGTGGTCCAGTGGCAGGGGGCCTGGGTTCAACTCCTGGTCAGGGAGGTAAAGATCCTGCGTGCCATGATGAAGACAGAAGACCCATGCCACAGCCAAGACCTGGAGCAGCCAAATAAATAAACAAATACATATTTTTTTAAAAAGTTAAATAGACTAGCAGCAACATGAATGGACCTAGAGATGGTCCTCCCAAGTGAAGAACGTCAAAGACAAATGTCTTATGATAGCACGTACACGTAGAATCTTATAAAGATGCAAATGAGTTTATTACAAAGCAGACTCACATAGAAAGCAAACTCACGGTTGCCAAAGGAGAAAGGGGTTGGGAGGGATCCATCTGGAGTTTGGGATTAACAGATACACAGCACTACATATGAAAAAGATAAACAACAAGATATACCTACTGTATAGCACAGGGAAAAACCATATTCAGTATCTTGTGAAAACCTATGACAGAGGGGGACTTCCCTGGTGGTCTAGTGGCTACTCAATACAGAGGACATGGATTCAATCCCTTGTCCAGAAAGATCCCACGTGCCTTGAGCAGCTGAGCCAGTGCTCACAGCTACTGAAGCCCTCTCGCTAAGAGCCTATGTCCTACAGCAAGAGGAGCCACTGCTCGCTGCAACCAGAGAAAGCCCACCAGAGCGCCGAACACCCTGCTCAGCCAAAGATAAATGAGTAAATCCATCTAAAAAAAAAACATAATGGAAAAGAATCTGAAAGAATATATATGAATCACTTTGCTCTACATCTGAGGCTAACACAACATAGTAAATCAACTTTACTTCAATAAAAGGTAGTTTGTTTTGAAAAAAACAGGTAAGTAGACTAGTGAAGAAAATACAGTGCATTGTTCATAGGAAAGGGAAATACTGTTTCCTGAATCTTCTGTTTTAATTAGTCACACACAGACACACACACACACACACACAAAGTTGCCACGGAAACACATTTTTTCCGTGCATCACAGCCAGGAGTGGACCCCTAGCTCCAGTCTGCCTCTTTCTGTCTGAGAGCCTCAGTCCAGGCTGGTGCGGGTGCCCTGCCCCCCACAGCCCCCAGTGCCCTCCCCGGCGTCAGCTCCCAGCTGCGGTGGCTACGGCAGCAGGAGCCTCAGCCCTGGTCCTGGGGGATCACGCTGAGGTCTGCGGGAAGCTGAGCCTCTGAGAGGAAGCGAGAAGGGATGAGGGGCTGTCAGACACTCAGAGGAGTTCCTGGAATGTCTTCCGTCTGCGGTGATGGAACTTGGCATAAAGGCACCAGGGCCTGCACAGCTGGGGGGTAGGGGCCCAGCCTCTTTCAGGCCCTCCCAGGGGTTGGGGCAGGCACCCCTGAAGTCCTCACCTAGCTGCGGCCCTCCCTGTGGGCGGCGCAGGAACCCCAGCGCCCATGTGGGTTCTGATTACCACCATCTCTGCAGCCTGTGAAGCTCTTTGGGCTGGCATGCCACCTCCTTTGATGGGGGAGGAAGCTGGTTCTGAGAGATCAAGCTACTTCCCCCAAGTACCCATGAGCAGGGGGCATGTGGCAGGCCTGGGCTGCAAGCCGGGACTCCCAAACCACTGGCTTTATGAGGAAGCTCTAGGCGCCATAATTCAACCCAGGATCCTTCCAAAGACCAGTCACTGCGTACTGACTCTTGCAGTGAGAATTTTCTCTCTGTGGCTTTAAGGGTAACAGGAAATTGCCTGCCCAGGCCCCTTGAATACCACGAGGACCCCTGTCTTATCCGGTCCACTCCAGAAACAATGGTGCGGGCCAAAGCTCCGTCCACCCACCCCCTGCAGAACAAGCCATATTAGGAGCTCCTGGTACCCTCAAGGGCTCTCAGGCCTGGGCTGGCCCTGCGCCAGGGAAATCGGTGCCTGCCCTGGGGTGTGAGCCCGGGAGGGGCAGGATGCCGTCGGGAGGGGCTGGTGAGTCAGTGGCCCGGCCTCCTCTGCTTTCCTCCCCTCCCTCCATGGCTTCCTCCCCTAGGACCGCACCCACCCATTCAGACCCCCCCACCCCCCTTCCCACTGGCCCAACTTCTCATTGACTCAACAGCACAGATTTACAATGTGACATAAACTAGGATAATAAAAACATTCTTATTCCTCCAAAGTCTAAAGGGCTTTTCCTTCCAGTCTCAAAAAAACAAAAAAAACTAAGCATTTTGGGGAACACATTCTCCCCCACATTTTTAAAAAAGCTTGTGTACCTTAGAAAAGTTAGAAAGTATAGGAAAGATGTAAAGAAGCAGTATAAATGCATCCTGCTCCCCACAGTGGCCTCACAGACAGACTTCCCCATTCCCCAGCCCCACCACCTCCCTTCTTGGCTCCACTATGCTTATTAACCTTGTGACCCTTCCTATTGTCCCCAGAAGGTCCCCCGATGAGCCCCTGGGCTCAGGGGAGGTCCCCACCTCCTCCTTCCCACAGGAACAGCAGACATCTTGTGACCAGTGCCGTGTTCCTGCCCTCAGTCGGGCACCGAGGACCCAAGGATGTCACCATGCACTCTAGTCCCTGGGACTCCTGCCCAGCTTGCTCCTTCCCTGCTAGTCTAAGACCAGATCCTCGAAATGTCACCTCCTCCAGGAAGCTGCTCTTGTTTACTCCTTCCTAGGTCCTGGATGGAGGACTCTGCCCTGTGGTCTTCGAGTCCTTGGTGTGGGGCAGGGAGCCTGGCATGGCGCACAGGTGCCCAGCGTGTGCTGTTGATCGCCTTGAGCAGGAGGCAGGAGGTAGCCTGCTGGACTCTCTGCTCACTGGCAGCTCAGGCTCGCCTTTGCGGGCCTGATGCCCACCCAGCTGGCCGCCCCTGACGCCTCTGGGCCACTGGCTGGCCCAGACACAGACGGGCATTTCTGCCAGGTTGCTGTTGTTTAGTCCCTAAGTCATGTCTGACTCTTGCGACCCCATGGACTGTAGCCCACCAGGCTCCTCTGTCAGTGGGCTTTCCCAGGCAAGAATACTGGAGTGGGTTGCCATTTCCTCCTCCAGGGGATCTTCCTGACCCAAGGGTGGAACCTGAGTCTCCTGCCCATTTCTGCCAGGAGCTGGGACCAAGTGGGAACAAACACCCATCTGTTTTATCCTCACCCATACCCTCACACACAGGAAGGACTAGCCAGGAACATGCTGTCAAAGAGGACAGTGTTCAGGGAATTTCTTGGTGGTCCAGTGGCTAAGACTCTGAGCTTCCAATGCAGGGCACCTGGGTCTGCTCCCCGGTCAGGGAACTAGATCCAACATGCTGCAACTAAGACCCAGTGCAGCCAAATAAATTTTTAAAAAGCGGGGAGGATGTTCAAATAAACACACCATTCCTCCCACCCAGCGTCATGTGGGCAGAGAGAGAGAGTCAGAAGGGCAAGTAGGGGCAGAGAATCCCTCCAAGGGAAGGGGCTGGGGGAGGGGGTGTGTGCCACCTCTTTGAAATAGATCAGAGGACTCTGGAGCCCCACACCTGTGTTATCTGGACCCCCCGGGCTGGGGGGAATCCATGGAGACCCCACCCTGGGCTGCACTCTGGGTCCATCCTGTGGCAGGAGTGACAGAGCTGGGCACCTGAGGAGCCGTGGGCCTGTGGTCTGCTGCAGCAGAGCTGGCCAAGACAGAGAACATCTGACTAGGTAGGCAGCTGAGGGGACGGTTGGCTCACAGTAGGGGAGGAAGCAGGGAAGGGCTGGTGAGAGCAGTCAAGGCCAGGGAACCTGCGTGGGGCTCTTCTATCCCGCCCACTCTGGTCTACTCCCTGCCCCTGCCAGTCCGGACAACACTCTAGAAACCTCTCCTAGCCCCGGGGAAAGTTCTCCAGGCAAAGCACCCCTGGTAGGGCGCTGGCTGCAGGTGGGGCCTGCTTATCACTGAGACTTCTTATCTGGGGCTCCACGGTCAGGGCACCCGGCTGTTTCCTTCAGGGCACCTGCTGTGAGAGGAATTCTTCTGGGGACTGGCCTTCCAGCAGCAAGACTTGGTGGCCTGTCTTGTCTGAACTGAGAGAGGCCACCAGCTCAGGGAAGGTTGCATGTGGTTCAGCCGAATTCTTGGAGGAAGAACAAGCTGAATTCTTGAAGGAGGGGAGTGTGCAAAACTGACAATGTGGGCTGTTAGTTCCGAGGGTCCCTCAGCTCAAACCTGTCCTGCTGTGGTCTGCTCTGCCAAGCGGGCGGGACTCTGCCAGCCACAGCTCCCAGCTCCCTCCAAAGCTGGATTCTTTCTCAGTTTTTTAAAAAAATATTTATTTATTTACCTGCACCAGGTCATAGCTAGGGGCTTCCCAGGTGGCACAGGGGTAAAGGATCTGCTGGCCAATGCAGGAGATGAAAGAGAGGCTGGTTCAATCCCTGGGTCAGGAAGATCCCCTGGAGTAGGAAGTGGCAACCTGCACCAGTACTGTTGCCCGGGAAATCCCACGGACAGAGGAGCCTGGCAACTTACAGTCCATGGGGCCACGAAGAGTCGGTCACGACTGAGCATGCACGCACACAATTTGACTCGGTCCTTAGTTGCGGCATTTGGGATCTAACTCCCTGACCAGGGATCGAACCTGGGCCCCCTGCACTGGGAGCATGGAGTCAGCCACTGACCATCAGGCAAGTCTGGAACCTGGATTCTTGCAAGGTTCTGGCACTGGGAGGACTTGAGTGGGTTCCTGTCGCTATCACTCCTTGGGTCTCCAACCTTAAGCGATGATCTCCAACCTTAAGGTCCCTGTGCCTCTGCTCTGGGGAGACCAGTGGCCTCAGCACACCCTCTCCCCACAAGGCCCACAGCCCGCTGGGCGGGGCCCCCTCTCACGGGACTCCTGGGTGCGTGGCAGTCGTTTTGTGTGCTCATCAGCGTCTGGGGCTTCAGCTTCTTCTCTCTGCCCTTTCAGCCTTGCATTAGTGGTGCAAACAATCCCCTGTGCTGCATCCTATCTGTGGGCAGATCTTCCTGGGCATTCCGTTCTCTCCCAAACATGACGGGCACCACTTGCTGTCCTTCCCACCTAGTCTCTATCTGCCCCCGTCAGGCATCAAACTCCCCAAGGCGGGGGCCATGTCTATCTTCTGCTTCTTCACAGTCCTGTGGTTGCCATGGGGTAGGGGCTCAATGAATATTTGTTGAGTGAATACATGGGATTTAAGTGGGATTGTCTTCCTCTTTCCCTGCAGTCTGAGTGTACAGGTTTGTATACACTTCCTTACAGTCTGAGTGTATACACTCCTCTGAGTCCTGGGAAGCCCTGGTCTGAACAAGTGAATATCTAATCCCTTAATCCAAACCCTGGAAAGAAACCAAATTCTCACCCTGAGCAAGCTTGTCCTGACAGCGTCTCTAAACTCCAGGAGCCTTTAACAATTGAGGCTGTGCACCCTTACTTTTTCCATGTCTCAGGGTGCTCTTTAATGTTCATGCATCACCCCTTTAAGACAGGATCCATGACTTACCATATCCTTTTTATTATTGTCTTTTTATTCTTGTAACCCCCTGAGAGCAAAGCATGGGTCTAGAATAATAGTAACACCTCAGTAAATATTTCTTGGTTTGCAGCTGAAATTCGTTCATGAGAGACTCACACTTTCTATAAAACTGTATTTATTTATTTAGCTGTGCCAGGTCTTTAGCTGTGGCATACAAACTCTTAGCTGTGGCTTGTGGGATCTAGTTCCCTGACTGGAGATTGAACCTGGGCCCCCTACACTGGAAGTGAGGAGTCTTAGCCACTGGACCACCAGGGAATCCCAAAGACCCGCGCTTTTTAGTAAGAGGTTTAAACATACCACCAACAATAATGTGGTGTGGGCTCACATTTCTTGTGTGGATGCTCCCAGGAAAGTCCTTACTGCAAACCCAGAGTTGTCTGAGGAGATCTTTGCTGATGCTGCCCTGCCGTTGAGGCTCAGAGTGGTTCAGTCACCTGCCCACGGTCCCACAGCCACTGGGCAACAGAGCCAGGCTTATCCCTCTCAACTGACTCTGTGTGACTGAACCTGAGCACATCAGGAGCCTCCGAGGGTAAGGGCTGGGCTTGGGGCCAGGAAGCCAAAGAGGGCCCAGGCCCTGGGGAGGTTGGAATCTGGGTCCTTCTTACACGGCCCCTCTCTGCTCCTGCTCTGCTCCTCTGCCGTCCTTCTCGGGAGCCTTGCTCTCCCCCAGCCTCACACTTTTCCCTCCCTGTTCTCTCTTCCTGCTGCAGCTTCCCAGGGCCTCCATGGGCATCATTTCGTTGCTTCTCAGTGGTACCCTGGCCATGGAGGCCTTTGGTCCCCTGGTCCTGCAGGGGCTGGGCGAGGTCAGAGGGGGCGAGGCCAGGGACCAGGCATGGAATGAAGGGAAGGACAGATGCCCCGACGATGAAGAAAAGCTGGGGCAAACTGAGTTTGCTTTGCTGCTTCCCAGAAGCATAGAGAATTGAAAGCGGGGCAGAAGGGAGCAAGAGGTACGACTTTTCCTTTTGGAAAACTCAGCTTCTAAAGAAGTTTTGCAACAAAGAGGAAGGAACCTGCTTGTCCTGAGCCAGGCCTGAGCGGAGCCCTGCCTCCCTCTCTCTCTGCCCCACGCAGTTGACAGATGGCTCCAGGGTCCAGAAAGTTCCCAAACAGCGCTTTCACATACAGCCTTGCCTTACGTGTGTGCTCTGTCGTGTCCAGCTCTTTGTGACCCCACGAACTGTAGCCCTCCAGGCTCCTCTGTCCTTGGGATTTCCCAAGCAAGAATACTGGAGTGGGTTGCCATTTCCTCCTCCAGGGTTCTTCCCAACCCAGGGATCCAACCGCATCTCCTGCATGGCAGGTGGATTCTCGACCACTGAGTGAGCCACCAGGGAAGCCCATTTACATACAGACAGAGCAGAAAAAGAAACCGGCTGAACTGCAGGTGAAACTGGGGATGTGGGAAGCAATGTGAGCTTCCCAGCTGGAAGGTTCTGGAACGAGCTTCTGGGGGAGCGGGTGGGGGAGTGTGGGTTGGGAGAGGGGGTGGGGGTGTCAGAATATTTCCTTCTGACCGTTGTGCAGGCAAGTTAAAAAGCTGAAAACATTGAACACCGAACAGAGTGTTCATCTTTCCTTTTAATCAGCTGACTCTAGAAACCTTCTCAGCTGTTTCTTCATAATTAGTCAAGTATCTCATTAATAAGTGAACTACTGAAAAGGTTGAACGACTTCCTAAAACTCTCCCTCAGTTGTAGTCGCTGTTCACGCTTTCATCTTGTTAAAAAAAAGCCGATGAGCCAGCTTAGAGCAGCCAGGGCCTCAGGGGGCCACGTGCTCCCTGCCCCAGGCCGGACACCCGCACAGTGTTTGCTCTTAAGAGCCAGGCAGCGAGACTGTGAGTCACCTGGTCCCCTGCCCACCCAGCGCTGGCACCAGAAGACTCCCATGCTAACAGAGAGATGGAGAGAGGAAATAAACAACGTCTGCTCTCACCTTAAAATGCACGGATTCAAAGCCTCCTCAAGCTTGGAACTTAGGTTTTGAAATTAATACTGTTTTCAGACGAGAAATCTGAATTCAACTGTAAACCAAACAAAATGCAAACTTAAACATTAAACTCTCTAAAGGCTCATCCGTTGCCTGTGGAAATGTAAAATGGTCCAGCCACTCTGGAAAACAGATTGTCCATTTCTTAATAAAAAATGAAGCAGACACTTACAGAAATCATACTCACTCTGGCATTTACCCAGAAAAGTGAAAATTACATCCACCCAAAAGCCTATATGTGAACGCTCACAGGAGCTTTATCAGAATAGCTAAAAATCGCAAAAGACCAAAATGTTTCTTACTGTATCAGTGGTTAAACAAACTGTGGTAAAGCCACACTGTGGAATATTACACAGCGATGAAAAGGGACACACTACTGAAATGCACCTGATTTGGATGGACCTCAGAGGCATTACGGAGAAGGCAATGGCACCCCACTCCGGTACTCTTGCCTGGAAAATCCCATGGACAGAGGAGCCTGGTGGGCTGCAGTCCATGGGGTCATGAAGAGTCAAACACGACTGAGCAGCTTCACTTTCACTTTTCACTTTCATGCACTGGAGAAGGAAATGGCAACCCACTCCAGTGTTCTTGCCTGGAGAATCCCAGGGAAGGGGGAGCCTGGTGGGCTGCTGTCTATGGGGTCACAAAGGGCTGGACACAACTGGGCAACTGAAGCATTCATGCAGACATTATGGTGAGTGGAAGAAGCTAATCGTTAAAGACCAGGTACTGTATGATGCTATTCGCTTCTGTGACTTTCTTGAAATAAGAAAATTACAAAGACGGAATTAGTGGTTTCCAAGGGTGAGGAAGGGTGGTGAGAGAGGAAAAGGTAGGGTGACCGTAATACGGAAGCAAGGGTTTCCCTGTTGGCCCAGTGGTTAAGACTCCACGCTTCCACTTCAGGGGGCACGGGTTCAATCCCCGGGCAGGCAACTAAGATCCTGCATGCCACCCAGCGTGGCCAACAAAATTTAAAACAGAAGCAGGAGGGAGGTCTTCACGGTGATGGAATGGTTCTGTGTCTTGATGGTAGTGATTACATCAATCTACACATGTGAGAAAATGGCATGGAATATAGACATAGCCTACGAACATTAGTTACCTGGTCGATATTGTATTAAATAGTAGAGAGTTATTATGAAAGCTGTGACTACTGTGTGGGAGACCTCTCTGAAATGTCTTTGCATCTGCCTATTAATCTATAATCATGACAGAAGTTTTAAAATGTGCATTTTAGTGTGAAAGACTCTAAAATAAAGTTATCTGGGCAAAGATCTGTAAGAGCAGTCTTCGGGGAGCAGAGCTAGCCGGGAACATGCAGACCCCCCGCGTCCATGCTGTCCCAGTCTGTCGCCATCACTGATACAAAAGAGCCCGAGATTCTTGGCAACAGAGGTGGTGCGAGGACTCAAGGCCCCTTGTTGAATTCTGCACGCCTGGAGGTTTTGGCCCCTTGCTCCATGGGAAGGCCCTCGCTGTCTTGCGGAACAGTGGCTGGATGGAAGTACGCCTGCGGTCACCACAAGTGTACACTCTGGCCACCCCATTATGGACCACCTGCGAGTCCACGTCACGAATTTTGCCTTCTCTGCCCCTTTTCGCTGTCCTAAGCTCCCAGTTTTAGAATCCACTCTCTGGAAAAATCTGCTCTCTGCCTTAGAAAAGCACATGCCTGTCTGTGATGCCTTAGGTCCACAGACTGAGAATCTGGGACCCCAGGGCCTGGGGCTCAGGGGTCAGCTCTGTGGGTAGAAGTGGTCAGCATACTCAGGAGGCCCAGGACAGAGGAACTTCTGCGAGGCTGGCCCTGCTCTCTCCTCTCTAGCCCAGCACATCTGCTCATGGCGATCAGAATCAACCACCAAGGACTTCCCTGACCATCCAGTGGTTAAGATTCCAAGCTTCCACTACAGGGGGGCTCAGGTTCGATCCCTGGTCGGGGAACTAAGATACTGCGAGCTGCTTGGCATGACCCAAACAAAACAGAACAGCATCAATCACCAACTGGAATTCTCCCCTCTCCTGTTTACCTCTCCATCCATGCCCCAGATAGGATGCAGGCTTGGTCTTACGTTCCATGCTGCTGCTGCTGCTGCTAAGTCGCTTCAGTCATGTCCAACTCTGTGCGACCCCATAGACGGCAGCTCACCAGGCTCCCCCGCCCCTGGGATTCTAGAAGCACTCATTTAAGGAGCAAGCAGATGCAAAAGAGCATGTACAGAATAAATCCATTGAACACACACATATGTTTATAAATGGGCTTCCCTGGTAGCTCAGCTGGTAAAGAATCTGCCTGCAATGCAGGAGACCCTGGTTCAGGAAGATCCCCTGAAGGAGGGTACTCACTCCAGTATTCTTGGACTTCCCTGGTAGCTCGGATGGTAAAGTATCCAACTAGCAATGTGGGAAACGTGGGTTCAGTCCCTGGGTTGGGAAGATCCCCTGGAGGAGGGCATAGCAACCCACTCCAGTATTCTTGCCTGGAGAATTCCATGGACAGAAGAGTCTGGTCAGCTACAGTCCCTGGGGTCACAAAGAGTCAGACATGACTGAGCACGCCTGCATACATGCATATATATGGATTATATTTCTTTCTGTAATCTTCTAAGTGTTCAATAATGAATAAGGATTCCTTGAGAATTAAAACTAAATTTGTGATGAGGAAACATCAGACAAGGCTGAATGGAGCGAGATGGTACACAATAATTGATCAGTATTCTTCAAAATACTCAAGACAAAGATGGTGGGAATTGGCCCAGATTAAAGTAGATGATGGACTCTCCTGGTGGTCCAGTGGTTAAGACTTCACCTTCCAATGCAGGGGGTGCAGGTTCAATCCCAGGGAGGTTGATTCCACATGACTCGTGGCCAAAAAGCCAAAACATAGAACAGAAGCAATATTGTAACAAATTCAATAAAGACTTTAAAAATGCTCCACATCAAAAAAAAAAAATCTTAAAAAAAAAAGTACTGAAATGGTCATGTACACATGGCTATGTCAAAAACCACAACCACAAGGACCTATTCTTTAGCACACGCAGCTCTGCTCAGCGTTATATGGCAGCCTGGGTGGCAAGGGGGCTTGGGGGAGAATGGATACATGTACGCGTAAGGCTGAGTCCCTTATACCTTGTATATGGCTATACCCCAGTACAAAATAAAAAGTTTTTTTTTTTTAAATGAAATGTAATCAGAAAATCAAGTTAAAATTAAATCTACTTAATTAAAAAAAAAAAAGAGTAGATGAAGGAATTATGGCCACCAAATGCCACTCGGAATTCTGAGCTGGATCCTGGGTCAGGAGGAAGACATCTGTGGGGAGTTCAGGACAATCTGAACAATTGATAGTCTAATATCGATGCTAATTCCCTGATTTTGACAGTTGTACTGTGTAAGGCGTGGTCCTGAAGGGAAGCTGAGTAGGGAGTACCTGGGAGCACTCGGACAATTATTGCCAGCGTTGCTACAAATCTAAAATTATTTCAAAAGAAAAATAAATGAATGAAATGCTAAGTGACAGTCCCCCACCCCATGAGATACCTAAAGCCCTAGAGCCCAGCACAATCATGCACTTTTCTCTCCCCAGAAATTCCATCTGAGGAGCCCAGTATCCTGGGGGTGACTGACCAGATGGCCCTGCATTCCTTACTCTGGAAATCCCAACCCTCCAGCCTTCTGCCAGCTGGCCTCTCCTGGAGTCCAGGCCCTTCCCCCTCCTGCCCCCCAACCTGGAGATTCAGCCTGTCCTTTGAGGTCTAACTGCAAAGTTGCCTCCCAGGGGATAGGCCGGGGCTCCTCCCTGCCTTGACAAGGTTGAGCGGCCTCTTCTTGCTTGTACCCGGCCCAGCAGTGGCCACCCCCCCACGCATCGGCTGACTGTATCGTGGAAGCGCTCAGGGGCCTTCCTGGGCAGATGGGGAACCTGCAGGGTAGTGGTCCTGTCACCAGTGGCTGGTGCGGCTGACATGGAACACATGCTCCAAATAAGTGGGGGAGTCCAGCCCCACCCCAGCCATTCTTGTGGTTGTTCCAAGGCGAGGGGCACACCTGGTCCAGAGAACTCTCGGGAGCACAAAGATGCATTAGTCTGGTGGGACGCCCTCCCTTGTACAGCCAGGCCTGGCAGAAACCTATTCTTGGCTGGGGTTTCAGCTGGAGCCACCCAAACGCCGGACCCACCCCGCCTGGCTTCCCTTTCTTATTGCCGCCAATGGGCATCCTTTAGCCAGTTTATGTCAAAAGGTGCTCAATCAGGCTGGCCTTCTGGGCAGACGACAGGATGAGAGGACCTTCCCGCCCAGTTGGACGCTGGAACCACGCTTTGTCTTTTCCTCCCTGTCTGAGGCCAGTGCTGCCAACTCAGAGCAGCACCACAGAGGTATGGAGAGAGTAACATGGCAACATACATTACCACATGTAAAGTAGACAGCCAATGGGAGCTCAAATCAGTAACAACCTACGGGTAGGATGCGGAGGCAGGTGGGAAGGATGTTCACGTGAGAAGGGACATGGGTAAACCTGTGACTGATTCGTGTTGATGTTTGGTAGAAACCAACACAATACTGTAAAGCAATTATTCTTAAATAAACTTTAAAAAAAGAAAGAAAGAAAATACCTGCCACAAGTTAGATATTTCAGAAGGTGTTCAAAGACTGAAATAAACTCTGCCCTAAGTCGCTCACCAGGCTCGCGTCCCCGTCAGTGAAAAGGACGTGGTGACAACCGGCTCAGAGTGGACTCAGGTTCTGATGTCCCCTCTGCACTCGGCAGGCGTGGGGCCAATTCAGCCATAAAGACAGTGAAGGAAAGGAAGGCAGTGAGAGGTCGCAGACAGCACCCAAGTGTCTCACTGTTTTATGGCCCATGTTGTCATAAGCAACCTCCCCTGGGGAGTCCACGCAAGTCAAAGTTCAGGGTCAATTAGGAAAATACTGGAAGGGTTACTCTCAGCAGGAAAGACAGAGTGCGCCTCCCTGATTTGAACTTTAAGAAAGTACAGAAGGCAGGTAGTTGGAGGAAAGAGACCACAAAATAGAAGTCCATTCCTAACATCCTCTTGAGGATCCAGGACGCTTTAGCGATTCCTCCAGGCCTCCGATCACCAGGTGGCCTGCCCACTACCCCAGCTGGTTTCGTTTTGGGAGGAGGAGACCCACTCACTCTGCAGAAGCCCAGAGGCGCTCTGGGAGGGACTAGGGAACCCCGGGCCCTGAGCTCCACAGGAGACCAGAGGCCACGGCAGCTCTGGATCCAGTGCTCCTTCCCCAGGGGCCTGCTTCCAGCTCCAGGCCAGCCCCTCCTTGCTCCCTCCCACCCCTCACCCGGCCACACTCTGTGCAGTGGCCCCCGTGGCCGCACTCACCAGCTCGGGCAAGAAGAAGGCGTAGGGGATGGTGAGAAACAGTGAGACCCCGGAGGGCACGTCAGGGGGAGCATGGCTGGTGGCGGGCGGGTCCCGGGAGGCCATGCTCTCACCCTCTGCCTGGCGCCCTGGCTTGGCAGCCCGTGCCCGCAGCCCTTCAAATATCACCTCCTGCCCGACACACCCATCAGACGTCGCCTGGAAGGGAAAAAAAAAAAAAAAGTTCCAGCCAAGCAGGTCCTTCCACTGGCTTCGGCCAAGAGAATCCTCAGTGAAATGCGGTTTGTGTATCAGACAGGCCTTCCACCAGCTGTGGCAGAGCCGCTCAGGAAGGCGAGCAGGAGCCTCTTCCTAGACTTTTTCCTCCAAGGAAGTTCTGAATCCCAGGCATGCTATTCCAGGGGAGGCCAGCTGCAGTAGCTGCTTCCACCTGGTGCCCAGGACAGGAATGAGCTGCCCCTGTGACAAGGACTGTTTACTGAGGGACTACTGTGCGCTGTGCTCAGTCGTGTCCGACTCTGCGACCCCACGGATCTAGCCCGCCAGGCTCCTCTGTCCATGGAATTTCCCAGGCAAGTATACTGCAGTGGGTTACCATGCCCTCCTCCAGGAGATCTTCCCAACCCAGGGATCGAACCAGGTCTCCCGCATTGTAGGCAGATTCTTTATTGTCTGAGCCACCAGGGAAGCCCTGAGGACCTCCTAGGAACCACGAAAACTTCAGACACCTCTGGGAGCTACAGCCCGACTCGTGGCTGCTTTGCTTCTTTTCCAAGCAAGGAGACCCAGATTCTGCCCTGTCAAGTCAAGGTCACAGCTTGCTCTGCTTACCGCTGCTCATCCTTGAGGACCCCACGCCGGTCGGGCTCCTGCCCGGCCCTGGCAATGCGACACTTCCTTCTCTGTCTGCACTCTTTGTCACCGTCAGTCTCTCCTAGTGTTCTCACCCAGCAGATGGAGGTCTCTGTCTCTGGGATGAATCTACCCCAGTGGGCACCAGAGCCCTCCTCCCCTCCCTGCCCTGGCCCCCTCACTGGGCTGGTGCCTGGGAGCCGGGCTTGGAGCCAGGTCAGATCCTTCCTGTCTCCTGCCTGCCTGCCTGCCTCCAGGGCTGTGACCCAGCAGCCAAGAGGCTCCTTTCCCGCTAAAGACAGGGCCTGGAGATGTGGGCCCTTTGCCTGCCTTCCTCTCGGCCACCCTGGAGAGTGGCCTAGCACCCCAGAGTCCGATGGGGATGCTCCGGGTTGGGGTGGGGGGTTCCTTCCCACTGGAGTGGAGGGGTTGCAAGAAGGCCACCCTGCGTGCTGGGTCAGGAGGCGTCCACCACGAAAGGCCAGTTCCTGAGCAAGGACAGTGCCTGCCGGGGCCTGCCTCCCGCCACCTCCCCTTCTGTGGGGAGAGCTGGGAAAGAGCCAGGGAACAGGGGAGATGGACGAATGAGCCTACAGCAAAGGCACGGCAAAGACAGGCAAAGTGTTCGTGCATGTCGAACCAGCCTGGCTGTGCCCTCCTCCAGGCCTGCGGGATCTGGCGAGGGGAGTGAGGCCCTGGTCCCACCGGCCTTCCAGCCCCAGCTCGTCTGTAGGATGGACGCAGCACGCAGGTGCTGCCTAGGACTCCCACCTCTTGCCACCTCTCCCGACTGCTGTAACTCACCGTGGCCACTGTCTTGAGCCGTAGGATACCTTGTACTTGGCCACCGACAATGCAGTGTTCATGGGAACAGCTCAGGGAAGGCAAGCAGGATAAGAATCTTTCTCCGGCTCATTTCACATCTGCAAAGTGAAGCTAATATCTGAGGCTGGAGCTCCTGAGAGATTGACAGAGCTTGAGCCACTTCTACCTTCTGACACAATTCGTATGTTAAGAAGTGAAGATGTGACAATGTAAAGTTGTAAAAAAAAATGGCATATTTTAAATATTCTATAGTGCTTTCCTGGTGGCTCAGTGGTACAGAATCTGCCTGCCAATGAGGGAGACGCAGGTTAGAGCCTGGGGTCGGGAAGATCCCCTGGAGAAGGAAATGGCAACCCACTCCAGTATTCTTGCCTGGAGAATCCCCATGGACAGAGGAACCTGGCAGGCTACAGTCCATGTGGTTTCAAGGAGTTGAACACGACTTAGCAACTAAACCACCACCCACAAACATTTTATATTTAGCCAAGTCATGTTTTATTATATGCAACAAAGTATGGCATACTCCCTGGGATTATATGTATTATAGATGCATATGTTGAAAATCACATCAGATAATGTTATGATTTTTGCTTTCAACCATCATACATATTTTAAGAGAAAAAAATTATTATGTTTACCTAGATATTTACCCGGAGAAGGGAATGGCACCCCACTCCAGTACTCTTGCCTGGAAAATCCCATGGATGGAGGAGCCTGGAATGCATGGGGTCACTGAGGGTCGGACACGACTGAGCGACTTCACTTCACTTTTCACTTTCATGCGCTGGAGAAGGAAATGGCAACCCACTCCAGTGTTCTTGCCTGGAGAATCCCAGGGACGGGGGAGCCTGGTGGGCTGCCGTCTCTGGGGTCGCACAGAGTCGGACACGACTGAAGCGACTTAGCAGCAGCAGATATTTACCATTTCTGCTGCTGTCCTTCATTCCAGATGTCCCAAGCTTTCCTCTGGTGTCTTTCCCCTTCTGCCCAAAGAATTTTATTTAATAATAGCATTTCTTTCAGAGCAAGTCTGCTAACAATAAATTCCCTTAGTTTTCCTTCATCTGAAAATGCCTTGATTGCATCTTTCTTCCTGAACAGTATTATTGTAGAGTATGGAATTCTGGGGCGTCAGATTCATGTTTTCTTTCGGCACTTAAAATATGTTCTACCACCTTCTGACTTCTGGTTTCTGATGCAAAATTCTCAGTAATTCAAACTGTTGTTCCCTATATTGAAAGCACTGTTTTCCTTTGGTTGCTTTCAAGACTGTTTTTCCTTTGTCTTTCATTTTATGCTTTGATTCTGTTATGGCTGGGCATGGCTTTCTCTGAGTTTATCTTGTTTCGGTGTTCACTAACCTTCCTTAACGGAGAAGGCAATGGCACCCCACTCCAGTACTCTTGCCTGGAAAATCCCATGGACAGAGGAGCCTGGTAGGCTGCAGTCCATGGGGTCACTGAGGGTCAAACATGACTGAGCGACTTCACTTTCACTTTTCACTTTCATGCATTGGAGAAGGAAATGGCAACCCACTCCAGTGTTCCTGCCTGGAGAATCCCAGGGATGGGGGAGCCTGGTGGGCTGCCGTCTTTGGGGTCGCACAGAGTCGGACATGACTGAAGCGACTTAACAGCAACCTTCCTTAATCCATAACTCTTAAGTCTTTAACAAATTTTAAAAGTTTTCCTTATTTCTTCAAAAAAATATTTTTTTCTGCACCACACTCTTTCTGTCCTTCTACTGAGACTCTGGTGATGAGAATGTTAGACCTTTTGGAATTGTCCCACAGATACTTAAAGATCTGTTTATTTTTTTCAGTCTATTTCCTTTCTTTTGTTCAATTGGACAATTTGTATTGATCTATATATACTGATTTATATTGATCTATTGAACTATAAGTTTACTGAATTTTTTTTTTTTTATCATCTCCATTCTGTTGTTGAGCCCATCCAAATTGATTTTTTCACTTTGGTTTTATTTTTCATTTCTAAAACTTCAGTTTGGTTCTTTTCGTATCAAATGTTTCTCCAATGAGACTGTCTATCCATCTGTTCATTTTGGGGTTTTGCTCTGACTTCTTGGTACACAATTGTAAGTAGCTACTTCAGCGTCTCAATTCGACTGTGTCATCTCAGAGTTGTTGTCTCTTCCTTTTTGTTGCTTCCCTTTGAAAGATATTGAGATTTTCCTAGGTCTTTAAATATCAAGTCACTGTGGATTGTATCCTGGAAAATTTGAATATTACGCTATAGGATTACGGGGCTTCTTTAAATCCTGTAGCAAATGTTGGGACTTCCCTGGTGGTCCAGTGCTTAAGAATCCACCTGCCAATGCAGGGGACATGGGTTTGATCCCTGGAATGGGAAGATCCCACATGCCACAGGGTGGCTAAGTTCATGTGTCACAACTTCTGAGCCTGCGCTCCTCAAGGAGAAAAGACGCCACAGTGAGCAGCTCTCGCACTGCAACTAGAGAACAGCCCCCACTCGCCGCAACTAGAAAAAGCCTGTGCGCATCAATGAAGACCCAGTGCAGCCAAAAATTAATTAATTTAAATATGTTGTTTTGTTTGTTTTAGCAGCAACGGGCCTGATTAGATGCAGGCTGCAAGTTCCTGCCTACCTTCTCTGGTATGAAATCTCCTGAACAATGTCAGCTCATCTTTTAAAGTTGTGCAGCGCTTTTCAGATCCATTTGGTGTGTGTGCTAGTCTTGGACCTGGGATCGGTCTGGGAGCGGGCTGCTCAGTTATAAAGTCCTCTGGTGTGTTGTTTAGGGGCAGCTATGCTTCCCTGGTTGCTCAGCTCGTTAAGAATTTGCCTGCAATGCAGGCCAAAATGCAATAAGATATATTTATACAGAGAGAAATCGAGAGTGAGAGAGAGAGGGATTTGCCACCATGCTATTAGGACCACGGTCCCTTTGGTCAGAGAGAAGGGCTCTCCTCCTCAAAGTTTAGACACCTGTCTGGCTGCCACTGCCCAACAGTCACTAGATTGCCTAGGCTTGAGGGCAGAAGAGAACGGGGAAAAAAATATAAACAAACAGAGGTTTTCTATACTCTGACCAGTGGTGGTGGTGGTTGAGTGGCTAAGTCACGTCTGACTCTTTGCGGCCCCACGGCTTCTCTGCCCATGGAATTTCCCAGGCAAGAATACTGGAGTGGGTTTCCATTTCCTTCTCCAGGGGATCTTCCTGACTCAGGGATCGAACCTGGGTCTCTTGCACTGCAAGCAGATTCTTCACCGATGAGCCACAGGGAAGCCCCCGTATGACCAGTACAGGCTCTCTTTCCCAGTCCTCAGCCCAGAAATGGAGCACTTTTTTGGAGATGTGTTTTGTCTGTATCCCACGCACATTCTGGACTTCATGTTGCTCTGAGCCCAGGCCTGGAGATACTACAGGGGGAAAAAAAGGGGATACTGCCTACCACTAGTTTGGTAGTATTCGGAGTTCTGTTTTCCTTCCCAAATGTTCCCACTTCTACTTATTTTCAGAGTCCTTAGAAAACTGTTCCGTGCATTGTGTCTAGGACTTCTGTCACATTCAGTGGGAAGAAAATGCTGAAATACCCATCTCTATTTGACCAGAACCCAAGCTCCACCAACCTGTTTTGATTCTCTGCATAGCACTTACTCAAAAATTTTTTTAAAATTTATGTCTTTATTTATTTGGCTGCATCGTTGCAGCATGGAGAATCTAGTTCCCTGATCAGGGATAGAACCCGAGCCGCCTGCACTGGGGGCTCAGAGTCTTAGCCCCTGGACAACCAGGGAAGTCCCACTCCCTCATATTTTTGTTTATTGATTCGTTTGCCTATTGCTTGTCCCCCATCCTGCCCCTTCCTAAGATGTTAGCTTCAGAGTAGCTGTGACTTTATTCATATTGAATATTTCTGGGCACAAAGTAAGCACTCAATAAAGGCTTTCAGATGACTGACTCTACCCTCTTGGTCAGAAAGATTTTGAAGACTACTGCTTCTCTCTCTCTTTTTTGTCTCCTCTTCCTTAACTGACTCCTTGTGAGTAAGTTACCTTATACATTTTTCAGAAAAGATTTATTGGTTACCCAACAGATAAGGGGCAGGTCAGGAGAAAGCCAGAGATGCTCGGGGAAAGAACAGACATTGTACCCATTCCTCCTACTACAAATGTTAGAATAACCCATCCCAATTGGTTTTAACAACCAAGGAGACATATTACCTTGGGTAGGTGAGAAGTTGAGGAAATGTTGGCTTCAGGTGAGGCTTGATCCAGTGGCTAAACAACGCTACAAAGGACCTAGATCGTCTCCGTTAGTCAACCCTGCCTGTTGCTGTCACACTGTTGGCTTTTTTCTTAACCTCACTCGGCACACCTCCCACGCACACAGCTCTAGGCTCTGGATTTCTGGAAGTGAAACTGCTACAGGGACACTCATGTCCCACAGGCTCTGGCCTGTTCACTCAGACATAGGTGCATTGCAATTACTCTTTCAACCAATCAAGGTCACTTCAACCTTCAAATGAGGGAGTTAGAATACACATGCCCAAAGGACCAGGCTTGGGAGGAGGCTGTGGTTAATGCTGTGTCTGGGGCCATCTGGTTCCCAGTGCCCTTGCAGTCTGGGCAGGCACAGAATTCTTCAAGGTCAGAGGGCAGCTGGCAGGAAGAGGATAGACTCATGGGACAATTTTGGGGTCACCCAGAGAGCTCTGCCCGGTGAAGAGCTCAGAAAGCCTTGAGTCCTTTTTGTTATTGCCCCAAGTGGCCTCTTCAAAAGGACAAAGTTCTGCAAAGTTAATCTTCGTTGGCAAAGTCAGGCGCAAATGAGATTAAGGTTCAGTCTGTCTCCAGAGCATGAGAAATGGACTGCACGTTAGCCGTGTTTCCGAAGTCCCGAGTTCAAACTGACTTCCCCCGTGATTTCTGACCCCCACCTCGCACACTGCCTACACCCCAACGTGCTCTCGTTCAGCGTCAGCCGCCGAGGCGTAAAATCCGAGGCTTCCGTTGTCCTACCGACACAGCACCGCCCTTCACTCACCGTTCATTTATCACTTCTCCCACTCCTCCCCGTCCAAATCTGAATGATTACTCAACTATTGCCTTCAAATATCAGAATTTCAGAGGATGAGATGTCTGGATGGCATCACCAACTCAACGGACATGAGTCTGAGCAAACTCAGGGAGAGAGTGAAGGACAGGGAAGCCTGATGTGCTGCTGCAGTCCATGGGGTTGCAGGGTCAGATACGACTTAGTGACGCAAACAACAATCAGAGAATTTCAGCCAGCAAGCCTGGCTCCTGAGGGAGCCACATGTTATTTAATCCACGTATTCCTGAATTTCAGACAGCGAATGGTGGGAGTTCACAGAGCGAGGGTTTCATTCAAACTGAGCAGATGGTGGTCCCCAACATGGGATGGTGGTGTTTGGAGAGCGAGACTAGGTTTAGAAGGATCACCTATGCTGACCCTTACTTAGTGCCTGTTGCAGGGCTCTTAATACCCCAGCTACAGGACTGTTGGGATTTGGATGCGTCCGGAACAACAGAAAGACACGGAGGGAGGCCCTCTGGCAGCCTGTGCCCTTCTTCACTTCTCACACACGATCACTTCCACACTGCATCGTCAAGTCAGGACAGGGATCCCAGTGGGGGCTGCTCCCACCACCTCCTCAAAGCCAAATGCTGTGCCTGGATGGTAGTGTGTGCTGAGTCATTTCAGTCATGTCCGACTCTCTGCAACCCATGCACTGCAGAGCCCCAGGCTCCTCTGTCCATGGGATTCTCCAGGCAAGAATACTCGAGTGGGTTGCCAGTCTCTTCTCTAGGGGATCTTGCAGACCCAGGGATTGAACCCAGGTCTCCTGCACTGCAGGCAGCTAGTAGCTGCTCAGCAAACACAGAGTGAATGAATGAATGAACAAATGAACAAACGGAAGATTGTAAACCTCAGACACGAGGTGTCTTGCGTCAGTAGGGTTCTGCCTTGGATTCTCTACTTTGAAGAAACAGAACACAAAGCAGCTAGGTGACAGCCAGCTCTAGTCACCTCCATGCCCCGAATAAACCTCCCAACTTGGAATGCTTCACACCAGAGGAAGTGAGCGAGTCCACGGTGAGGGATGTCCTGTAGCACTGTGAACTGACAAAGCCCTGGGCTGGCAGCTGGCACCTCCAGCGCCCAGCCGGTTCCCTTGGGGCTACCCAGATGCTGACTGCACTGGCAAGTCAAACCTGCTCCATTTGTATGTGGGTAACGCATTTCAACCAGCCCCTTGTGAGTTGTCCTGGCCTCAACCTTAGACCATAAAATCCACTGGGACTGAGGTGGTACCTGCTCTGAGGTGCCCCACCCATCACCGTGCAGCCCAGGTGAGGGAATTGCAGTATTTCCCACCACCTCCAGCAGACCCGTTGGATGTGACGCTCCACCTATCGTATGAGGCTGGAGGTGGGGGCGGTGGGTCGCATCATTTACAGTTCAGAGCCCTGCTCCCCCACAACGGTTCTGACGTGGGGACTCCCCTCACAGGGGCACCCGGCACTGGGTGTCCCTCCACCGTTCCCCAATCTGGGTTCACAGTTAAGTCGCTTTGTTGCCGAGTCACACTCCTGGACACAACCCCCTGCCCCAGGACTGGCTTCCAGGATGTTTTTGGCTCCTTGACAACCTCTTCCTGTTTTGGAAGCTAAAAAGTGGCAGTGAAAAGCCAGAGAGGTTTCATTGTTTTGTTCTCTTTTTTAAAAAAAATCCTCCGCCGACTGAAGCGAGAACTTGTCTTTCGCTGGCACAGCCGCCCTCGCCCCTGTGGAACCGGCACCTCCGTGCAGGCTGACCTCCTTTGAGTCTCGCTTCTGGGCCCAAGCCTTACTGAAACTGTTTGCTCTCCTCTGTTTTTCTTATGTGTCAGAAACACTAAAGTTGGCTACATTCGTCAGTCATGACACATTTCAAATGAATACAGAAGACAGTTTGTGAAAACACCCTCTAAAGAAAGCTCCCTCTCTCTATGCTGTGCATTCATTGAAAGGAATTCACCGGCCATCATTTCTTTCATAAAACGCCCCACCTTTGACTGGATGCTAAGAATAACCTAAATGATTAGAAAGATGAAAATGTGGCCATTAGGAATGAAAGATTCTATAGAAAAATGACCTCCATGGTGGGGAGTGACGGGGTTTCATGTTCTTGCATATAATACAACAGGGGCCTAAGCTGAGACGACCCGAAAGGATGGGAAAACTCTGTACACCACCTCCATTTGCAAAGGTGGGAGCCCCTTCTTGTCACAGGAGCTGGGGAGGGTCATAGTCTCAGAGCGGGGCAGGCATAGCCTAGGGAACTGGAGAGGCAGCTTGTTATGTTAGACAGATGAGTGGTGCCTGGACACGCTGCTTCCCACACACCAGGGTGCGGTTGGGGGGTGGAGACATAGTGAAATCTCTTTTCCAAGGCCACATTCTCGTGACATCTGTGCCCCTTTCACACGTGAACGTCTGAGATGAAGGCCCAGATTGTTTCCCTTAAGGGTTTAGCAGAAGCTAACTGAGATGTTAGCTTCCGAAATCACTGCAGATGGTGACTGCAGCCATGAAATGAAAAGACCCTTGCTCCCGGAAGAAAAGCTATGACCAATCTAGACATATTAAAAAGCAGAGACATTACTTTCCCAACAAAGGTCCGTCTAGTCAAAGTGGAGAAGGCAATGGCACCCACTCCAGTACTCTTGCCTGGAAAATCCCATGGACGGAGGAGCCTGGTAGGCTGCAGTCCATGGGGTCGAGAAGAGTCGGACACAATTGCCCAACTTCACTTTCACTTTTCACTTTTCTTGCATTGGAGAAGGAAATGGCAACCCACTCCAGTATTCTTGCCTGGAGAATCCCAGGGACAGAGGAGCCTGGTGGGCTGCCGTCTATGGGATCACACAGAGTCAGACATGACTGCCGTGACTTAGCAGTCAAAGCTAGTCACGTATGGATGTGAGAGTTGGACCATAAAGAAAGTTGAATTGATGCTTTGGAACTGTGGTGTTGGAGAAGACTCTTGAGAGTCCCTTGGACTGCAAGGAGATCAAACAGGTCAATTGTAAAGGAAATCAACCCTGAATATTCATTGGAAGGACTGATGCTGAAGCTGAAGCTCCAGTACTTTGGCCACCTGATGGGAAGAACTGACTCATTGGAAAAGACCCTGATGCTGGGAAAGACTGAAGGTGGGAGGAGAAGGGGACGACAGAGGATGAGATGGTTGGATGGTATCACTGACTCCAATGGACTTGGATTTAGGTAGACTCCAGCAGTTGGTGGTGGACGGGGAGGCCTGGCGTGCTGCAGTCCATGGGGTCACAAAGAGTCGGACACGACTGAGCAACTGAACTGAAGTGAGATGTAGCCCTGGAGTTTCGTCATACAATGGAGCTCTAAAAGTAACCCCCTCCTAGAACACTGCCCTGGTGGTTCAGTGGTTAAGACGGAATGCAGGGGACCTGAGTTCGATCCCTGGCCAGGGAACTAAGGTCTCACATGTTGCGTGGTGCAGCCAAATAAAATAAAATAAAAAAAGTAAATGCCTCCTTTAAGGCAGTACGTTTCAAGACAAGTTCCTCAGTCAGCACTCTGATAATTTAGATTAAACTCTGATTTGATTGTATTTTTCATCCAACAGACTTCTCATGTTATATTTCATGTACAATTTTTTTTTATTTTATTTTTAAACTTTACATAATTGTATTAGTTTTGCCAAATATCGAAATGAATCTGCCACAGCATGTACAGTTTTTAAATGTCTCCAGTGAGGAGGGGAACGTCTTCGGTTGCAGAAAGTCATACTTGATGTCTCTACGCAGTGTATTAGCTGTGCCACTAGGCAAATTACCAAATGTGCTTGGCCTGTGTCTTCAGCAGCAGTATTGATGACACTGGAAAACCCAGTGCTGGCCTCCTACAGCACCTGTGAGCGGTAACCTCGTAAAAGAGGACGCCACAGCAGGCGCCCAACAAATGCTAGCTGAACTATTACCATTAACACGAAAGGCTTGGGACGACTCACCAGCAGTCACAGGATTGTTTGAAAGGCAACAAAATCTTTGTTCTTTGACACAGAGGTAGGTCAACACACTGTCCAGAGCCTGGAAGTGTTTTTGTTTGTTTGTTCTTTAATGAGCGCTAATTATACGGGCTTGAAAAAGGAAAACTGGATTTTGTTTTTATGGCTTCCCAGGTGGCTCAGGGGTAAAGAATCCGCCTGCCAATGCAGGAGATTCAGGTTTGATCCCTGGGTGGGGAAGATCCCCTGGAGGAGGAAATGGCAACCCACTCCAGTATTCTTGACTGAAAAATCTCGTGAACAGAGGTGCCTGGTGGGTTACAGACCAGAGGGTCGGAAAAGAGTCAGACATGTCTGAGAAACTGAGCAAAAGAGAGAGCATGTTCAAATGTTAGACTGAAGTGAGTGATCAATAACACAGCTTTCTCAAATATATTATCCTGATTTCCTCTTCATTTCACAACATAAATTTTATTAGCAAAAATCATGCATGTGTGCGTGCTCAGTCACTTCTGTCGTGTCCAACTCTGCAACTCCGTGGACTGCAGCCTTCTAGGCTCCTCTGTCCGTGGGATTTTTAAAGCAAGAATACTAGAGTGAGTTGCCATGCCCTCCTCCGGGGGATCTTCCCAATTCAGGGGTCTCCTGCATTGCAGGTGGATTCTTTATCACTGAGCCACAGGGGAATCCCCATTCTGGATTCTAGACACTTATCAGATATATTATTTGTAAATATCTTCTCCTATTCTGTGGGTTGTATTTTCACTTTCTTGAATAGTCATAAATTTGACTTTTGATACAATCTTGCTTTTATACAAATGTATAGATATAGTCAACTTAAATGTTAGTTGGTATTACATATAGAAGGGCTTCCCTGCTGGCTCAGTGGTAAAGAACCTGCCTGCCAATGCAGGAGATGCAGGTTCAATCCCTGGGTCAGGAAGATCCCCTGGAGAAGGAAATGGCAACCACTCCAGTGTTCTTGCCTGGAGAGTACCATGGACGGAGGAGCCTGGTGGGCTAATGGCAACCACTCCAGTATTCTTGCCTGGAGAGTCCCATGGACAGAGGAGCCTGAGGGGCTAATGGCAACCACTCCAGTGTTCTTGCCTGGAGAGTCCCATGGACAGAGGAGCCTGGGGGGCTAATGGCAACCACTCCAGTATTCTTGCCTGGAGAGTCCCATGGACGGAGGAGCCTGGTGGGCTACAGTCTGTCACTTCAGTTCAGTTCAGTCGCTCAGTCGTGTCCAACTCTTCGAGACCCCATGAACCGCAGCACGCCAGGCCTCCCCGTCCATCACCAACTCCCGGAGTTCACTCAAACTCTTGTCCATCGAGTTGGTGATGCCATCCAGCCATCTCATCCTCTGTCGTCCCCTTCTCCTCCTGCCCCCAATCCCTCCCAGCATCAGGCTGTTTTCCAATGAGTCAACTCTTTACACGAGGTGGCCAAAGTATTGGAGTTTCAGTTTGTGGGGTCGCAAAAAGTCAGACATGACTTAGTGAGTAAATAACAACAAATTACATATAGAATGGATGGACAACAGGTCCTACAATATAGCACAAGGAGCTATATCCAATATCCTGTGATAAACTGTAAGGGGAAAGAATATTAAAAAAGAATGTATATATGTATGTGTAAACAAGTCACTTTGCTCTACAGGAGAAATTAACGCAACATTGAAATCAATTGTACTTCCATTTAAAAAAAGAAGCAGACACAGAGAACAAACGTGTTACCTGTGGGGAGAGGAAAATGGGGATGGGAAAGATAGGCATAGGGGATTAAGAGATAAAGCTATTAAGTATAAAGTAAACAGTGCAAGCAAATCTTGTACAACACAGGGAATATAGCCAGTATTGTATAAAGCTTTAAATAGAACATAAGTTTTAAAAACTGTTAACCACTGCGTTGTATACCTGAAGCTCTCATATTTCACATCACCCACGCTGCTGTTGTTCCGCCACTAAGTCGTGTTCGACGTTTTATGACCCCACGGATGGCAGCACGCCAGGCTTCCCTGTCTGTCACTGTCCCCCAGAGTTTGCTCAGACTCATGTCCATTCAGTCAGTGATGCTATCTGACAATCTCATCCTCAATACATTGTACTCAACCATACTCAATTTTAAAAGAAATGCAGCAGTTGTTTTTTGAAAAAAAAAAATTCTCTTTAAACGTATACAATATTACTTATAAAAATTTGTTTTACTGTACTGACACATATTCAAATTATCAGATAAATGTTTCCTATAGAATGTGGCTGTACGGAAAAGTGATGGGACGTTAGTTCCGGTTAAGTTCAGCGGGGAGCTGAGGGTCAAAGGCCACTGCTGTCAGGTTACGTTCTTTCTTCTTTCACCCAAGAAGTCATAGGTCTGCTCGGAAATGTCGAAAGGTTCGTGGACCCCCTCTGGCGACAGCAGAACCTGGAGGGCGCCCTCATTTTCCTGGTTTTGCTTAAGGAAGTCGGCGATGCCCTTCCACCGGGCAGCCTCAGTCTCCTCCTCTGCCCATCTAGACGGGGGCAGGAGCGCAGAGTGCAGCAGGGGGAGCGCGCAGTCGTGGTAAACCAGCAGGAACACCGCCTTCAGGAGCTCCCTGTCTCCCTGGGAAAACACCCGCAACAACAGTCACTGCGAGCGGACCCAGGCCGTTACTTCTCAAGCGCCACATTCCAGGGACTCTGTGAACTAGAAGCCGTCGAGGGAGGGGGTGGGATGGAGGGGCCAGGGATGCCTGGCAGGTAACGGGCTCTGAACCAGCTGTTCAGTCAGGACGTGGACACAGCAGGAGTCACCTCGGGGACAAATGAGGTGTTCTATCAGCTCCCCGCTGAACCTGATAGAACCTCCTCAGAGGTTCTCTCTGAGGGTCTGAGAGGGACTCCTTGAAGCCAGGGCGCCCACTGAGCTCCACTGAGGATCTCGCGCATTCCATCAAGGAGACTGGGGCACTGGAGTCTAATTCTGGGGACAAGGGTGCGGGTCCAGGTAAATGGAACTAAGAAGACAGTGTGCAGCCAGCTGGATCACCGAATTAGCTCAAGGTGTTACAGGAGGACAGCAAGGGCCCTGCCTGAAATCCAGAGAAAGAGCCCAAGGAGTAAAGGAGGTGCTGTCAAGCCCACCTCCCCCAGAACAGGAGCCAGGTGACATCCCAAGGGCAGGCAGCCCAGCTCCACAGCTCAGGTGGGCATTGCAGGGGTGCAGGCGGTGTGCACTGAGATACGACCCCTCCAGGGGGAGCTGGAGAGGCCGCTTCTACAGGCCTGAGGCCCAGCACCTGTCCACTACTGACCGAGAACAGCATTAAACCTGCCAATTTGGGTCGAATGGAAGCTCAAATAAGGATACAATATATACACCTTTTTTTTCCTTTCAATTTTTAGTGCCTTTCTTTGTTCTCCCATGTTCCTTGAGATAAAGTCCAAAAACCATGGGCCGTGGGCCCCACGTAGCCACCTCCCTCTCTTTTTGTAAATAGTCTCACAGAACCCGCCCTACTCAGGTGTTTATACCGCCTGTAGCTGCCTTGCATTACAAAGGCAGAGCTGGGTATCTGAGACACAGAGCATGTGGCCCGCAAAGCCAAAAATATTTACTCTCTGGCCCTTTACCAAAAAAGTTTGTCAGTCTTGGACTAGAGGAGTCAGCCGCTGCACACTGATCGCTGCGAGTCTGCTTGGCAACGACACGCGCTGGGCCACGGATGCAGTCACGCATGCTCGCAATGTGAGGTGCAGCTTATGCCAATTTAACTCTTACTTCTCTGGGCCTGATATGGACTTTGAGAGCTAGGGATTTTTTTTTTTTTTTAATGAGAGAAATTTGATAGGCAGCTGGAACATTTTGGCTTAGAAACTTCCCCTCAGTTCAATAAAACTCAGTGGTCTGACTCGGTAAATGTCACGTTGCACTTGATACGTGGGTTATTTTCAAAGATTTTTGGTATTGATTTCTAACATAATTCCACAGTTAGAAACACAAGAGAACAGAGTCTGTATGATTTCAGTACCTTTAGACCATGACATTTTTGTACTTGTTTTGTGTCTCTGGCTATGTTCCAGTGTCTCCTATAGTCTATGGGAAGCTGAGTAGAACTTGTAGCCTACTGTTCTGGGAAAACTATATATACTTAATTATGTTGAACTGGTTAATGGTGTTTTTCAGGTCTACTATATCCTTCTACTTTCCTGCATATTCATTCTGTTAATTTTTGAGAGCTTGATATTGAAACACCAACTAAAAATCTTAATTTGTCTACTTAAAAAAATAACTGTAATATACAGTGAAATTGTATGTAACTTTGCTCTATATTTCCAAGTTTCCGGTAAATGTGTCATCATACTTTCATAATTTAAAAAATAAAAAAGAAACAGAAAAAAAAAATCTCCCCAAGGAACATGGGAGAAGATAAAGACACTAAAAATTGAAAGGAAAAAAAAAAATGTGTCTGCAATGACTGTGTTAATCAAGTATTTTTTTAAATGCTTAGAATCGATCACCCATGCCCTTCTTGGAAGGAGTCTTTGGAACCATAATAACATGGTTGAACTGTCAACGGGGATTATGAGTGTGGCTACTCCAGCTACAGAAGACGTGTGATTAGGATGTGTAGTGAATGCTAAGCACAGAACTGTGAAGTTCGGGGCAGACCGTCACGTTACCTTCTCTGATCTTTTTAATGTACTCTCTTTCTCAGCCCAGGAACTCTAAAAAGCAAACAGAAACACTAGATTAACCTGAGTATTCGCAAGTCTTTGCCACGTCTCTAAGTAAGCTTCCATCAGGGTTCAACACGAGGTATAGGAGCGGCTCACGTAGCAAGTGGGTCTCTATTAGGCATCAAGTCTAAGGACCCAGAACCAGACGGAGCAGGCGGGATGTGTCAGCAAGCGACCCTTCACAAGCTACAAGTCAGCACTAAGCTAACACGTTTCCCTGGTGGCTCCGTGATAAAGAGCACGCCCGCCAACACAGGAGTGCAGGAGACACGGGTTCAATCCCTGTTCCGGGAGGATGCCACATGCCATGGATCAACTACGCCTGTGCACCACATCTACTGAGCCTGTGCTCTAGAGCCCAGGAGCACAGTTACGGAAACCCATGCACGCCAGAGCCTGTGCTCTGCAGCAAGAGAAGCCACTGCCATGAGAAGCTCAGGTACTAGAGAATTCTGCAGTTAGAGAAGAGCCCCTGCTCACTGTAACCAGAGAAAAGCCGGTGCAAGCACCCCGCCCAACCAAAAATAATAAATACATAAAATTAAAAAAAAAACTAAGAACAGAATCAGAGAAACACTAACATATCCATGCAAACTGCACCAACACAGCACTTGAACAGTAAGGTATCATTAAGCTTTTAAGGTAAGACAGTCATGAAAACAGAAAACTCTGCCAAATACCATACTTCTGTACAATTGTATCTGCTGAGGTGAGGAAATGGTCAGGGAGAGACAGAATGAAGTGCAGGCTTCCCTGGTGGCTCAGACAGTAAAGAATCCCCTGCAATGCAGGAGACCGGGGTTCGATCCCTGGGTCAGAAAGATCCCCTGGAGAAGGGAATGGCTACCCACTCCAGTATTCTTGCCTGGAGAATTCCATGGACAGAGGAGCCTGGCGGGCTACAGTCCACGGGGTCGCAAAGAGTCAGACACGGCTGCGTGACTAACACTTTCACTTTCATTTGCAAGTAAATATTTCTAATCTGTGCACAAGGTTTCAGAAAAGCTTCTTTAAAGAAATAAAACACCCAGAGTTCAATTAGCTCCACGAAAGTATGAAATGAAGACCTTCTGGGGCCCAGCAGGCCTCCATCATGACGCACACTACCCACCCTGAGTGCATCCATTATGTCCGACTCCTCCAAGAGCTTGGGGAAGGTGGCCAGCACTGGATTACTAATTAAGTCTGAAAATCAAAAGAACAGGAAGGATTTTATATAAGCTTCATCCAACATAACTTATGGCAACAGAATGAATACAAATATTCATCATTGAAATTACTGTGCCAGATGATTTGCTGATTACACACTCTACCCACTTCAACCTCTTGGGGGGCTGGAACCTGTCCCCCCCATCCCCACCTGTCTCCACATCCACACTCCTAGGGTTCTGAAATGAGCCTGGTATCAGGTAGAGCCTTCCGGATGGGAGTAAGGTGGCTCTGAACAGAGTAAGACCGTAAAATCCTGATTTTTCTTTCTGTGTGTTTTTCCTACCTCCCTTCCCTCCTCATGACTGAAGTGTGGTGTGGTAAGAGGAGTCTTCCAATTACAAGGCACCCATGCTCTCAGAAGGCTGAGCGGGAACCAGGAGGCACCAAAGTAAAGGCGGCAGAGGACGGGCAGGTCAGGCCTGGCTCTAGTACCCCGTTGCTCGGAAAGGACCTCAGCCTGGGGCCAACAGACGGTGGTGGTGACGCTGAAAGGACTCGGGAGATGGCCATGTGCCTACATGCTATGCAGGAGAATACTCACATTTCACAGTCAACAAGGGTGCGTGCCAAGACGCACACCAGGAAGGGCACTCCACAATGGCAAGGCAGCGGCTTCTACGATCCTGCGTTCTCAGTTGAGAAAAACCCTTCCTCTAAGTCTTACCAGGCTTATTTGGATGCTCAGATCCAAATGAAGTCAACAATTCTGAGTAGCCTTCTTACCTATAAAAACCTAATAAGCCGTATCCTCTTTAAGGCGTCATGTCATTCAGGAAGTTTTTCTAGAGGCACCGAAACAAATTCAAAGGCATGTGATGACTGAAAGGCTTAAACTGTGCCTCCTTCAGAGTCACAGTTACTCCTGAGGAAGGCTGGTGCTCCTCCAGAGTCACAGTTACTCCTGAGGAAGGCTGGTGCTTCTCCAGAGTTACAGTTACTCCTGAGGAAGGCTGGTGCTCCTCCAGAGTCACAGTTACTCCTGAGGAAGGCTGGTGCTCCTCTGAGGTCCATTTCTCCTTGCCCACCCAGGTAGTGCGTCCCCGGGAGAGAGCTCGTGTCTAAGCGCGAGCTTCGTTTGTCCACGAGCGCTACGCCACCCTGGGGTTCTCTCTCCTTACTCTATTCCGGCCACACTGCCTGCTTTCAACTTCCACTCCTCCAGTGCACTCAGCACCTTCTGGCCTTGGGTCTTCAGACATGCTGGTCCTTCTGGCCAGAAGGGACCCAAGCCCACCCGTCGCCCCTTGTGTCTCACTCCTGTCTCAGGTCTAGTCTTACACATTCCTTGCTTGGAAAAGCCTTCCTTCATCCTTCACATTAATTCAGGTTTTCCTAGTGTACGCTCTTGTTGTGTATTTCCGTTCAAAACATTTAAGGTTAAAAAGGATTATTCACATAATTTTGTGTTTCAAGTTTGTGGCTCCACCAGGATAAGGATGACAGTGCCTGTCTCATTCATGGCAGGGCCCTGGCGTGTAGTACCCACTCAATAAAGAATATCCAATAAAACGAAACTTTTGTAGAGGCAATTCTTACAACACACGCCAATCTCTGGCCAAGAACAATCATGTGTGACAACTCACTGATTTTTTTAAAGTTACTTTTTAACATTTTACTGGGGAAAAGTTTCAAGCTGAAGAAAAAGTTGCAATGCAGAACCCCTGAATACCTCTCACTTGGTCTCACCAATTTTACTGATGTTTAAACTTCTTGCATTAAAACCAGTCATCTGGGGGTAATTTGTTCTCTTCCCAAAAAGCAGATATGTATACCAAACACACAGTAAAAACATTATTAAAGACATTAAGGGAAAGATATGATTATATATGAAATTTGGATCTCAAGTCTCCAGAATTTAAGATGTGAAAAGTGCATATGGTAAAGAACAGAACCCACACTGAACTCATAGGACGCACGCTGAGCACAAGACTTTGCATATGAAGCCAGTGGCAGCCACTGATGCTCTTCTGAATACTTCACTCCAGCTGTCACCATGAGAAGCAGAAGACACAGGCCGGCAGAGGCCACATGTACTCAGAGCATGGGCACTGTTACAAGTAAGGGGACTACAGAGACGTCTCACCTGCACTGTTCAGGCTCATCCTGTCTTTCAGGAGAACATCTCCAAGAATCTGGCGATAGAATATCAGCAAATGAACGCAGCACATGCTTCCGATTAATGTTTCTGGTAGTAGACTATTAAAGAAGAAAGAACACGTTGTTTAATGTATTCATTAAACAATCCCCTATGATCCAACCTATGGTGCTGAAGCTGGAGCGCCAATACTTTGGCCACCTGACGCAAAGAACTGACTCACTGGAAAAGACCCTGATGCTGGGAAAGGCTGAAGGCAGGAGAAGGGGAAGACAGAGGATGAGATGGTTGGAGGCATCACCAGGTCGATGGACATGAATTTGAGCAGGCTCTCGGAGTTGGTGATAGACAGGGAAGCCGGGTGTACTGCAGTCCATGGGGTCATGAAGACTCGGACATGACTGAGCGACTGGGCATGACTGAACTGAACTGATTGTGCTTTTTAAATGTATACTCACCACTCTAATGAAGAGTTCTGAGTTTTGCTTAATTATTGAAAAGAATGTTAAGGAAAATTTCCTTAATGGTAAGTATAAGTTAATGTTATATAAGTTAACTATAACATTAACTATAAGTTGGCCATGTTAAACTTCAAAAATCTTTTATTTTTATGTATATACTTTCAAGTCACAACTTTCAGTTACACTTTCTGTTCCATGTTTGCATATATATCCATGTCAAATGTCAAATAAAAAATAAAAGTCATCAGTTAGAAAGAACGGGACTAGTCAGCTGCAAGTTTTAACAAAGCCATGTTGCCACCCCCACGCGATGTGATGAATGCAGAGGAAACATGAGTTCAAGCTTTTTACAGTGCTGGGTGGAACATGGGAGGGTGTGACAGATCAGACTGAATTCTGACTTAGCTACTTCCAAGCTATGTGCTCTGGAGTTAATTTTATCCTTGAGTTTTGGTTTCTTCATTTGTAGAATACAGATAGTCATACCTGCATTTCAGGTTACTAAAAAGATTAAAATGAGGTAAATGTGGAAAGCTTAAGGGAATGTCTGGTGCATAGTAAGTGTTCGAGAACAAGAAACTTTCAATATTGAAGGTAAGTTGATATCAGTTTAAAATAGACCGTAAGAACTTTAGGATGTTGTATGTAATTTTCATGGTAACCACAAAGAAAAAAATCTATACACAAAAGGTAATGAAAAGGGAATCAAAATGGATCGTGGTGAAAAAGTCAATTAAAAACAAAAGGTGGGAGTAAGGGAGGAAATGAGGGGCAAGGAAAAAAAAATGTACAGAAAATGGATGACAAAATACAGACCTTTCCCATTAGCAGTTACCTTAAATGTAAGTGGGTTAGACCCCTCAGTCCAAAGACATAGATTGGCAGAACAGATTTTTTTAAAAGCAGGATCCAACTGTATTCTACCTACAAGAGACCCACTTTAGATGTAAGGACATTCATCGGTTGTAAATAAAAGGATAGTTAAAGATACTCCATGCAAATAGTAAACAAAGAAAGAAGATATACTGCTCAGATATACTGATATCAGACAAAACAGACTAAAGTGTTATGTAATGATAAGAGGGCCCATTCATTAAGAAAACATAACAATTATAAACATATACAATAAACATCAGAGCTCCTAGATATAGGAAGTGAACACTGACAGAAGTGAAGAGAGAAAAAGATCTACAGTCATAGAAAGTGAAAGTGAAAGTGAAATCGCTCAGTCCTGTCCGACTCTGTGACCCCATGGACTGTAGCCTATCAGGCTCCTCCGTCCATGGGATTTTCCAGGCAAGAGTGCTGGAGTGGGTTGCCATTGCCTCCTCCAGGGGATCTTCCGGACCCAGGAATCGAACCTGGGTCTCCTGCATTGCAGGCAGACGCTTTACCGTCTGAGCCATATGTCCACAGTCATAGAGGAGACCTCAGTACTCCACCTCCAATAAGGGGCAGAACAGCCAGCACACAGTGCTGCGTCACTGCAGTCGTGTCTGACTCTGTGAGACCTTGGGGACTGCAGCCCGCCAAGCTTCTCCTGCCTGGAGGACAACCAGACAGATCAGTAAGGAAAGGGAACCTGAACTACGCTGTAGACCAACTGTAACCGACAGACATACGCAGAATATGCTCAGTAGCAGAATATACATTTTTCTCAAGTGATCAAGGAACATTCTCCAAGATAGCCATATGCTGGGCACAAAACAAGTCCTAACAATTTAAAAGACAAATTATATAAAGCATGCTTTCTTTTTTTCCCCCAAAGTATCTTTTCTGATCGCAATGGAATGAAGCTAGAAATCAACAGCAGAAGGAAAACTGGAAAATTCACAGCTATGTGGATATTAAACCTGAAGCCTGGGGCTTCTCTGGTGGTAAGTGATTGAGAGTCTGTCTTGCAATGTAGGGAATGTGGGTTCAATCCCTGGTTGGGGAACTAGGACCCCCACATGCCGCGGAGCAACTAAGCCTACATGCCACAATTATTGAAGCCTGTGCCACAACTGGAGAGTCCACAGAGATCCCAAATAACAATGAAGATGCTGCATGCTGCAGCAAGACATGACACAGCCGGAGGAATGATCTAAAAGCCAGACACCTGGTGCACGCTAGGCACTCAGTGGGGACATTGAGCACTGGAGTTAACCTTAGCAGACACTCGGGAAAACGTCCTCAATCATTCTAGACATACATTTTCTGAGGGTTATTTTTAGAAACACACGAACTCTGTCACTAAGCATGAAGAATCTCAAAAACCTGGCAAAAAGTGTGCTCTCATCAAAGGGGAAGACGTCTTTGAGCTAAGAAAAACCACCTCACGTTACAGAGCAGATCTTAATTTCAGAAATTAATCCTTTATTCTAATTTCTAGGATGAGAATTTTAGAAGGCAAAGTTAATCACACAGGTAACACCCAGCCTTCCAGCCAGCTGGAAGAGAACAGAATGAATGTGACCCCCACGGGGAGTTTCACATAATTTAGATAAGAAACCTTGACCACTCTATAACTCTTGCATTTCTAGAAATGTCAAAAATACAAGATAGATTCTCTTACCACACTTAAATTCATATACCACATTTGGTACACAGAGTCAGAAATCATCTTTTTCCAACCCTGCTAAAATTCTGATCTTGTACATACCTGACCTAGATTTCAAGGACTGGCTGCAGAGGAACATGGCAGCTGCCTTGATGCCACCACAGGCCTTCCTGTTTTCACGCTGTGATTCCCAAGGCTTGTCCTACCCCCCACCCTCTGCTCTGCGGCTCATGTGGGCAGTGTTTCAGATGCATGCCCAAACTCGTCTCACGCTGAAAAACAGCCATTAATTCTGCGAGGGGAAGGGGTGGAACCTTCCTTCCATTCTCCCCTCCCCTTCTCTCCCAGACCAACCTGCTCCATCTGGCAAGCGCTGCGGCCAGCCTGTAGGAGAGGCCTTCAGCGCCCACTGTGTGGGCACTCCTTTCCTTCTGGCACCTCACCATAACACAAAGCAATGCTGCTGGCTCTTTATCAGAGTTTCCTTTAGGGAAATTCTTTGATTTTCCCAAACCCAAGATGGCCAGAAAGCTCTAAGCTGAAGAAGTAAAGATATACCTTTCTGACCTCACAGACAGACCAGCAGAAGTACAATAAACATGATAACAGGCCCCAGGCAAGTAACTTTCTGGTGCTTCCCTGGGGGCTCAGATGGTAAAGAACCTGCCTGCAATGCAGGAGACCTTGGTTCAATCCCTGCGTCAGGAAGATCTGCTGGAGCAGGGAATGGCAACCCACTCCAGTATTCTTGCCTGGAGAAGCCCATGGACTGAGGAGCCTGGCGGGCTACAGTCCATTGGGTTGCAAATAGTTGGACACGACTGAGCAACTAACACACACAAGTAACACTACTATTTCCTTTATTTTTAGCAACAATACAATGGAAGTAAAGGAGAAAAAAAGATGAGATACATCAAAAGGCAAAGGAAAATAAATTTATAGCAAATTTATACCCAGGCATATAGTCTATCCCCATAGACCAGGGTTTGCACTGGGAGCCTGGGTCTAAATTTAGGGCTTTCCCTCATCAGGAGTTTAAAAACATGCCTTTGGTTTAGGAGTTGACATGTATACATGGCTATGTTTAAAATGGATAACCAAGAAGGACTTACTGTAAAAAAAATTTTAAAAATAATTTAAAAAATTAAAAGTCATAAAGCAGAGAGAGAGAGAAAAAGCATGCATTTGGTCAAATCGCATCAAGTTACATCCCATCAAAAAACAGCTCCAGAATCAGAAAGCCAAGTCTTGGTGAAAGGCAAGGATCCGTTTGCTCCCTGTTTTGTCTCAGCTGAGGGCGCACACAATCACAGTTGTCTCTGTAAAAGGAGATCCAGGCCGCTTCTCTGGTCAAGAAAACGAGCCCAGGGCTTCTCCGGCGGCTCAGTGGTGAAGAATCCGCCTGCCAATGCAGGTGACGTGGGTTCCGGGAGGATCCCAAGTGCAGTGGGGCAACTAAGCCTGGACGCCACTACTGAGCCTGTGCTCTAGAGCCTGGTAACCACATCTGTTGAGCCCACACTCCAGAGCCCTTGCTCTGCAACAAGAAAAGCCATAGCAATGAGAAGCCCATGCACTGCAACTAGAGAAGAGAAAGCCTGTGTGCAGCAGTGAAGAGCCAGTGCAGCCAAAAATACATAAATAAAAAGACGAGTCCACACTAATCACCTGCTCCTGACACAGGGCACGCGGCTGGCTTATGAGAGGGCAGGATGAAGCTGGCCAGAAGGATGCTGGGGAAACTGGGCACTGATACAGATTGCAACTGGGCTTCCTGCCCTCAGCTCTGCCCACACTGGTGTATGGCTTGGCATGACAAAAAAGAGCCCCTGTCCTTTCTGTTTCAGGCAGAGAAATTTGGCTAAACAAAGATGAAGGGGTTTTTGTTTTTGTTTTTGCAGCATGTGGGACTAGTTCCCTGACCAAAAATCAAACCTGTGCCTCCTGCAGTGGAAGTGTGGTGTCTTAACCACAGGACTGCCAGGGAAGTCTCAAAAGATGAAGTTCTTAAATACTGGGCAGTGCGGACAGAGGTGGGGTAGACTTTTGGAGCAGAGAAGGAGGCTGGTAGAATTGTGTGTGTGTGTGTGTGTGTGTGTGTGTGTGTGTGTGCACGCTCAGTCATGTTTGACTCTTTGCAAACCCATGGACTCCGTCAGGTTCCTCTGTTTATGGAATTTTCCAGGCAAGAATACTGGAGCGGGTTGCCATGCCCTCCTCCAGGGTATCTTCCCGACCTAGGGATAGAATCCAAATCTCCAGTATCTCCTGCATGGCAGGCGGATTCTTCACTGTTGAACCACTGGGGAAGCCCCATCGGTAGCATTAATGCCTTCTTTTTCCACCCACTATGAGAGGCAGGTCAGGGAGAGGAGCCTGAGCACAGTTAGCCCCACTTCAAGGTCCACCTCCAGGGCGCACCTGAACCCAGCCTCTCACCTTGAACCCACAGCACTGCCCTTGCACCATAGCCCACGGCTCTGCAGCAAGGCCCGGGCCTCTGGCTTCTCCGTGCCCACAGCCTGTCTCTGGGACAGCCTGCCTGAGGCCACAGTCCTACTGGTAGGTCCCAAGGCCCACAGTGGACACTACAAGGAGTGCACATTTCTGGATCCTGCAAGTCAGTCAGTCAGTCGTGTCCGACTCTTTGTGACCCCATGAACCACAGCACACCAGGCCTCCCTGTCCATCACCAACTCCTGGAGTTTACTTAAACTCATGTCCATTGAGCTGGTCATGCCATCCAACCATCTCATCCTCTGTCATCCCCTTCTCCTCCTGCCCTCAATCTTTCCCAGCATCAGGGTCTTTTCAAATGAGTCAGCTCTTCACATCAGATGGCCAAAGTATTGGATTTCAGCTTCAGCATCAGTCCTTCCAATGAACATTCAGGACTGATTTCCTTTAGGATGGACTCGTTGGATCTCCTTGCAGTCCAAGGGACTCTCAAGAGTCTTCTCCAACACCACAGTTCAAAAGCATCAATTCTTCGGTGCTCAGTCTTCTTTATAGTCCAGCTCTCACATCCATACATGACCACTGGAAAAACCATAGCCTTGACTAGACAGACCTTTGTTGGCAAAGTAATGTCTCTGCTTTTTAATATGCTGTCTAGGTTGGTCATAACTTTCCTTCCAAGGAGTAAGCATCTTTTAATTTCATGGCTGCAGTCATCATCTGCAGTAATTTTGGAGCCCAAAAAAGTAAAGTCTGACATTGTTTCCATTGTTTCTCCATCTATTTGCCATGAAGTGATAGGACCAGATGCCATGATCTTTGTTTTCTGGATGCTGAGTTTTAAGCCAACTTTTTCACTCTTCTCTTTCACCTTCATCAAGAGGCTCTTTAGTTCTTCTTTGCTTTCTGCCATAAGGGTGGTATCATCTGCATATCTGAGGTTAATGGTATTTCTCCCAGCAATCTTGATTCCAGCTTAAGCTTCCTCCAGCTTCCTCCAGCCCAGCATTTCTCATGATGTACTCTGCATATAAGTTAAATAAGTAGGGTGACAATATACAGCCTTGATGTACTCCTTTTCCTATTTGGAACCAGTCTGTTGTTCCATGTCCAGTTCTAACTGTTGCTTCCTGAGCTACAGGTTGCTCAAGAGGCAGGTCAGGGGGTCTGGTATTCCCATCTCTTTCAGAATTTTCCACAGTTTATCATGATCCACACAATCCAAGGCTTTGGCATAGTCAATGAAGCAGAAATAGATGTTTTTCTGAAACTCTTTTGCTTTTTTGATGATCCAGCGGATGTTGGCAATTTGATCTCCCATTTTTCTGCCTTTTCTAAAACCAGCTTGAACATCTGGAAGTTCACGGTTCACGTACTGCTGAAGCCTGGCTTGGAGAATTTTGAGCATTACTTTACTAGCATGTGAGATGAGTGCAATTGTGTGGTAGTTTGAGCATTCTTTGGCATTGCCTGTCTTTGGGATTGGAATGAAAACTGACCTTTGCCAGTCCTGTGGCCACTGCTGAGTTTTCCAAATTTGCTGGCATGTTGAGTGTAGCACTTTCACAGCATCATCTTTCAGGATTTGAAATAGCTCAACTGGAATTCCATCACCTCTACTATCTTTGTTCGTAGTGATGCTTCGTAAGGCCCACTTGACTTCACATTCCAGGATGTCTGGCTCTAGGTGAGTGATCACACCACTGTGATTATCTGGGTCGAGAAGATCTTTTTTGTATAGTTCTGTGTATTCTTGCCACCTCTTCTTAATATCTTCTGCTCTGTTAGGTCCATACCATTTCTGTCCTTTATTGAGCCCGTCTTTGCATGAAGTGTTCCCTCGGTCTCTCTGATCCCTTGGTGTCCTGTGGATCCTCAGAGTGGAGCCCAATTTCACGATGGCCCTCAGGGCTCTCTCTGGGCTCTGGGAGGAGAGTTGTGTGCACGCAGAGACGAGACGAGGGAGGCCAGGGATCACAGGTGGCAGGGCAGAGCTTTTACACCGGCAGGAAGAGCTCTACCTTGAAATCACTTCACAAACATTTTTCAGGTGCCTACTATGTGCTGTAAGCAACAAGGGCCTCTATTCCTGAGGTCGGGGCTGAGGCCTGGGGGCCCTTCTTTGAGAACCCAGTACACAGAAGAACATTCGCGGCTTTGGGAGAATGGGCCCGGCGATCTGACCACTGCTCACCCAGTCAGATTGATCTCTAGATTGTAAAGCATATCTCCAAGCCAGTATCTGAAGCCAAAGAAACACTATTAAAAGCTGTACTTGAAAGATACGCTTGGAAGTGCTTTAGACTCTGGAAAGCTTATCAACAGAGAAGCAGCAGGTGGCTGAAGAAGTAGGAAGAATGAGGCTGAACAGGATTCTAGCTTTCCTCTTACAAAGACCGCTCCTGTGCTGCTGCTTCTTTTTTTATCTGGAAAAATATAAATTGTCCAAGAAAAGACTGGCCAGAAAGGGGGAGTTTATAGGCTCCATGGACATCCGGGGTGGTGGGCAGGGCGGGGGCAGCCAAGAGTGAATACTACCCACGAGTACACAATTAATGGCTGCTGAAAGATTGAACTGTTAACACTATCATTATAAAACACATTTCAGTACTAGTGATAAGAGCCAGGGATATTTAAACTGGGAGCATGATCCCAACTGAGGAAAGCAACCACTCACAGAGTGCTCCAAGTCTCCCTGAGCCTGAGCATCCGCCAGCAGTCAGCATCCTGGCAGGGCTGCCCCGCCGCCTCTGCCTGTTCGTAAGCCGTGCGCTCCCATCCACCTCCTGTGCCCTGTGTTCTCCACAGCCCCGCATCGTCGCATGGCACCTCCTTCCAAACTTCAAAGCCCGATTTGAATTTCTCTGATCTTACCAGCTACATAGCACATCCTCACTTGAACAAACTTTATGACAGCACTGCTATCTGCTATTATATTTACATTTATCTACACATATGACATTTACATTTACTTACACATATGACAATACCAGGGCTTCCCTGGTGGCTCACACAGTAAAGCAATGCAGGAGACCCGGGTTCGATTCCTGGGTCAGGAAGATCCCCTGGAGAAGGCAGTGGCAGCCCACTCCAGTATTCTTGCTTGGGAAATCCCATGGACAGAGGAGCCTGGCGGGCTATACAGTTCACAGGGTCACAAAGAGTGACTGATCCACTGAGTACACATGCACACATATGATAATAGTAATAATTACTGTGATACTTATTGTGTATTACTGTGAAGCATGCACATAAATACTAGGCAAATGCTGTATATATTCTCATTTCCTTAAACCTCATTAGAGCTTGATGGGCTTGATATTATTATGTCCATTTTAAAGACACAGACCTTGAGACCCTGAAAAAGATGGTCAATGGCTTGTCTAAGAGAGTCCTGAGTCGGACATGGATACACCCGGGATGCCTCCCATGTAGAAGCTCCTGGAAGAAAATGAAAACTAGAACCACCATGAGATACCACTAATCACTTACTAAAACGGGCAAAACAGGAAAAAATCGATCATATCAAATGTTGTCAAGAATACTGGAGTAACTGGAACTCTCATATGTTACTGGAGAGAGTATAGAACAGCCTGGTCATATTGGAAAACAGTTTGGCAATTTCTTATAAAGTTAAGCAAAGGCCAGATGATCCAGTAATCTCACAAGAAAGGAAGATATAAGTCCACACACACAAAAAAAACTGCTATGCAAATATTTAGAGTAGCTTTATTCATGATTGCCCAAACCTAGAAACAACTCAAATGTCTCTGAACTGGTGAATAAATAAACACATGGTGTATATCCACCAAATGGAATACTAGTTAGAACAAAAAGGAACAAGCCACTAACATATGGGGCTTCCCAGGTGGCTCAGTGGTAAAGAATCCTCCTGTCAGTGCAGGAGACGCAGCGGACTTGGGTTTGATCCCTAGGTCGGGAAGATCCCTTGGAGAAGGCAGTGGCAGCCCACTCCAGTATTCTCGCCTGGAAAATCCCATGGACAGAGGAGCCGGGCGGGCTACAGTCCATGGGGTCACAAAGAGTCAGACACGACTTAGCGACTGAGCATGCACGCAGGCATGCACTGACACACGCAATTTCATGGATACATCTCAGTTATGTTACGCTAAATGAAGGAAGCCAGATGCGAAAGGCTGTACACCGTGTGACTCCATTTGGAGACCATTCTGGAAACGGTAGAACTGGGAGAAGAAAACGGACCAACTGTTGCCTGAGACCAGAGCCAGAGATTTGATTACAAAGGGGCATGAGATCATCTTCAGAGTGACAGAAATATTCTTTATCTCGACTGTGTGGTAGCTACATGACTGTATACACTTGTCAAAACTCAAAGAACTTAAAGTAAAAGGGGTAAATTTTACTTGTGTGTAAATTATACCTCAACAAACCTGACATTTTAAAAAGCTCCCCAGGGAATTTCCTGGCAATCCAGTTATTAGGACTCTGAGCTCTCACTGCTGAGGCTGTGAGTTCAATCCCTGGTCTGGGAACTACGATCCCACAAGCCATGTGGTGTGGCCAAAAAAAAAAAAAAAGAAATTCATGATGATTTTTTAAAAACAGTTCCCCAAAGTTCCCTAAGGGAAAGATCATGGATGATAAGCCCTGCTTAGTCAAAAGCGTCTATACTACTTTTGACCACATCTATCATTTGTACCAACTGGTAAACTGAAGAGTAAGTTAATCTGAAATGTATCATTATTCCATTTCCCTACTGATCCTTGGCTGAAGAATCAGTGAGGAAAAAAAAACAAAACTAACAAATGGTGACTGAGCAGGAAGAGAAGCTGGAAGCAGAGACGGTCCATAGATGCTGACTGAGCCCAAGTTCACCAGACAGGTAACGGCGGGTACTAACCTTAGTGTGCTCCTGGATCTTCTGTTCAAAGATCTCAGTTTGACTAGAAGTTGAGGCTGCCTCCTCATTGTCATCAACTGATGGAAAACACTACCATGTGCTTTTAAAAAAGAAAAAATAAATATCAAAACTTAGTGCTTAGGCAGTGAACGTGATACAACAGTATTTCACATAAAATTTTATAATAAAAATAAGACAAAGTTTCTTCAGCACCAGGAGTGCTGAATTGTATGAAAGGCAGCAGCTGCCCATACACTCTAAATGAACTAATGAAGTACCATCTGCCCTAAAGACCTTCAGAGGTCTTACCTGATAGCTCAGCTGGTAAAGAATCTGCCTGCAATGTGGGAGACCTGGGTTTGATCTCTGGGTGGGGAAGATCCCCTGGAGAAGGGAACAGCTACCCTCTCCAGTATCCTGGCCTGGAGAATTCCATGGACTGTATAGTCCATGGGGTTGCAAAGAGTGGGAAATGACTGAGCAACTTTCACTTTCATTTTCAAAGACCCTCGAAGGTTCCCAACTGACCCACCCCTGGAGCTGCCACTCCAGCAGATTCTTAGACAGCATCATTGCTGCTAGATTAGATGGAAGGGGAGTTTAAAAAGCATCTCTGACTTCAAGTGGAACTAACCGTATCCCAGACCCCAGGACCTTCCTGTTCCAAGATGGTGGGGCTGGCATTGCTGCGTGTCCTAAATCATGAAACAAGGAGACAGCTGTCTGAGGAACCAGAGGGGAGTTTTAGATCTGTCAGGCTCTAAATCCAAGAGGCAAGTGCCATAAATATTTGCCTGGCTCTCCATGTTCCCATTATCTAGCACAGCGCCTGGTCAATGGACACATCGAAAGATGCTCAGTGTTTCTAGAGGGCAGCCTGGCATGTATGCCAGTGACCAAGCAATAGGAAAGCACTGAATTGGCCTGTTCTGTCAGTTCTGAGGCCCTGTGCTCAATGAAAAGGAGCCAATACAGAGCCCTTACGCTTCCTAATTGCCTATGTTAAAGTCTCACATGTGCCACCAAGGAAATATTCACTTAGATGAAAATGATTAAGATTTTAATATCAAATGACATGCTTTTAAAAATGTGAATCCAGGTGAAAAGTGTTAGGCTTTTTAGACTATAGCTGTCTTCTTTGGTGCATCTTCTGCTTGTTTAATCTTTAAGGAAAGGGAAGAAAGCAACAGAAAGAAAGTGGTACCTCTTCTGGATACTGAAGGGTCCACTTCAACACCTTTTTCATAAGGGGTGCCTCCGTTCAAGAAGAGCTTGTAAGTCCTACAAAAGAAAAGCACCAGTGTGCACGCGACACCCACAGTGGAGCCAGCAGCGGAACATGATTTTAGCACAAGCACGTTCACAGACATTTTATTCATGCCTCATTCACTGGTAAATGAGAGTGAAAGTTGTTATCCTTCCCTAGGGTTATCCTCTCAGTAAACTGAGTCTCCTTCTTAACTGTGAACAATAGAAAATACATTTTCCACATTAAAGTGAGAAAGATTAACTGATGTCATTTTGAGACTTTAATGACTTGTGCCATTTAAATGTCTTTTTCAAAAGTTTTGAATCATCATTGGAAATAAAGCTATCATGAATTTATACTACTTTTAAAATGCAAAAGTAACATGTAGATTGTTGTAAAAACTTCAAATGACATAGAAATGATCAATAAAAACCCGAAAACTCCCTCCTTGTCCTTTCCCACCTAGTTTGGTAAGCCCCCTGTCCTATCTTTTTTCTGTACAAATTATTTTGAAACAAATTCATACACACAATAAATCTCAAACTGACACACATTTCCTTCTAAAGTTGCCTTTTTAACCCGTGGCATGGCCTCCCCAACTCTGCTCCCCAGAGACGACCTCCAGGAACAGTTTCCACAGGCACATGAGCACAGCACTCCGTGCAAAGAAGGGGCATCAGCACGCTCGTGGCCTGCACCTTGCCGGTTTCAGCTTCGAACACACGCTGGAGATGTCTCTGCATCAATACACAGGCCTCCGTCTCATTTTAAAAAATAGTTTAAGACTTTAAGAAAGATTGGATAGACACACTTTTCCCTCCTACTAAGCACAACTAAAAACCCTGAACATTATTAAAAACAGAAAAACAAAAAACCCACAAGGAGCCTGGGCTTCTACATCTACAGGCGGTATTGGGTTAGGGCTGAGGGGTGATAGGTGCCCGCCCCTCCCACCAGAGTGCCATCAGGAGGACTTTCACCTCTGTTCTGTGGTAAGGTCATGCCCACCCGTGGTGTCAGCAGAGGAGGAAGGGGGCAGCATTATCTGAATTAAACCTTGGGGACAGGAACTATTATAATCCCATTTTAAAGCTGGGGGAAATTGAGGCTTGGAGACATTACAGAACCCACTGACAGTTACACAGACAGAGCCCAGGCTATGGCCCTGAATTCTATCATTCCAAACCTAGGGTCTCCTCATCATCCTACTGACTGCCCCTATGCATCCCTTCTGTGAGTTTCTTGTTTATATCCTAGACTTAGATTTGTGTGTGCACCCACTTTCAAATTCAGATTCTCTTCTTAGTTTTTGAGAGCTCTTCTTATATTAAAGATAATAATCTTGTGACTGTTAGATACTGGATATATTGGAAATACATTACAAACATTTGCTTTTGGTCTTAAATTTTAAATTTGTTTACAGTGGCTGCCGCTACGGGGACCACTGACCTAGCTTTCCCACTCTTTGGTGAGAATCAGGCTCTATTTTGGGCTTCCCTAGTGGCTCAGTGGTAAAGAATTCACCTGCAATGAAGGAGACTTGGGTTCAAACCCTCAGTCAGGAAGAGGCCCTGGAGGAGGGCATGGTAACCCACTCCAGTGTTCCTGCCTGGAGAACTCCCTGGACAGAGGACCCTGGTGAGCCATAGCCCATGGGGTCGTGGAGTCGGACAGGACTGAAGTGGACTGAACATGTGTATACACAGGCTCTGTCCCGGCACTGTGAAGTGTGCTAACACCACAGGAAGTTACTGAAAGAATATTCTCAGCAGACAACTGGTGCAAACATCATTTAAAATACTTTGCGATCTGTGTCACGTCTCCCCGCTAGGATGAGATCACGTATGCTGTTTTCATATACTACCTTAACAGAGTATTAAAGTGAAACTGAAAGTGTTAGTTTGCTCAATCGTGTCTGACTCTTTTGCAGCACCATGGGCCACAGCCCGCCAGGCTCCTCCTTCAGGAGATCTCCCAGGCAAGAATACTGGAGCGGGTAGCCATGCCCTCCTCCAGTGGATCTTCCCAGTCCAGGGATCGAATCTGCGTCTCCTTCATTGCAGGTAGATTCTTTACCATTTAAGCCACCAGGGAAGCCCCCAAAGAACATTAAAATCAACATTAAAAAGCCTTCTCCCCTCAAGTTACTGAAATGTGAAACCTCTGGAAACCTGAGGTGTCTAGATTCTAAAAAATGAATTTCCACAAAATTACCCACTTGGAGGGAATATATAAACCCAACTTACTTTGCTGGAATAGGAATTCCAGTGGCATCAAAAAGTTTCAGAAACACCCAGCCACAGCTCAACTCTCCTCTTTCACCAGTGGACTAGAAAATAAAACTGGGTATGAACCTTCGTGTCTGAATCAGTCAAATCTATAAGCATATACCAAGTTCTTATAAAAGGAATAAAACAAGTATTTGCCTTTAGAACTAAAAAGTTCTTCACAAGAAAACAAAGTGAAAGCCAGGGGAGGCCTACTGGACTTGCAGGGCAGATGGTAAAGGCAGGATGTCAAGTGAAAATCTGACCTTGTTAAGTCGCTCCTGAAAAAACCCTAAGCCTGATGCTAGGACTACCGCTGCTCTTGTTTTTTGAGTGATATAAATATGCTGGGAAGTGATCCCAGGTCACATCAATGCTACGTGCAAGCAGGAGGCTTTGGGTCTCAGTGAGAAATGGAATGAGTCACTTAAGTCACTGAAGGGGCGCCCTGCTCAGAGCTTCACCCCCAGCCCCCGTCAATCGTCAGAGGCCAGTGCATTCACCTGGGGGTCCTGCTCCTCGCTCCTGTCCTACACAGCAACATGCACGGATGAATGCGCCTTAAAGGAATGCAAGGGCAGGACTTCCCTGGTGGCGCAGTGAGAACCCGTCTGCCAACGTGGGGGACATGCGTTTGATCCCTGCTCCGGGAAGATTCCATGTGCCACGGAGCAACTCAGCCCACGCTGAGCCCGCGCTCCGCAACAAGAGGCGCCGCCGCAGTGAGAGACCCGCCCGCCACAACTGCAGGAAGCCTGCCCGCAGCACCGGAGCCCCAGCGCAGCCAGAAATCAACGATGAATGAGGAAGTTTTAAAAAAAGAAATGAAAGGCCAGCATAACTCCATTAATGGAATTTAACAGCCGGCTCTCTGGGTTACCATGAAGCCAAGCACACACACCACACCCGTGAAGCTATTATTAAAATATGGAAACATATATTACCACAGACCCACATCCGCTGATTCAAGAGTTTATATGATGTAAGTTAATCCAAGTTTCTGATGTTCCCTTAATAAAAATGACCACTCTGCCAGGTCCTTTTATTAGAACCCCCATTTACAAGGTTAAGGGCACACTGACCCTCAAGGACAGAGGTACCACTCTGTGCTGGAAAGCCACTATACATCTATCACTTTCTGTAAAGTCCCATCTTTTTCAAATCTTCATTCTTATAAAGCACTGGAGTTCATTCCAGCTATAAATACAAAGAAAAAGATTTGCTTTAAACGCTGCTGAAAAAAGCAGCATCATAAAAAAAAAAAAATTAGAATCACTGCCATTCCCATTCCTCAAGAGGTTAATATTCTATTACACAGAAAAATCTCAATTATTGTTACTAAGAACAGACATTTAGAAAAAAACTTCCCTTTTAACTGATAATCAGAAAGCTTTATCTTTCAACTGACATACATTGCGAATATAAGAAATTCCAAGTTCAAATAATATTCCAAGATCTGGAGAGGAAGAGTTGGATCTGATGAAACAGTCGCCATCAAGCAGGCAGGGCAAGATGCCAGTAACCTGAAACAAGGCAGAAAACGGAGGTTACTAAGAAGCACGGAGAACAGAGGGAGGAAAAACAGCGAGGTCCCGCTGTTGGGCAGGGAGCAATAGTCACTGCCCTGTGACAGACCATAATGGGAAAGGGTACGAGAAAGACCGAATATACACGGTAACCTAATCGCTTTGTTGTACAGCAGTGACGAGTACATGCTGTAAATCAACTACACTTCAATACAATAAATGCTTTTAAAATGGCAGGACAGTTCAGCTCTATCATCTGCATCATAATAAAGGTCTTTTTTAAGATTTTTAAAATATGTAGACCACTTCTAAAGTGTTTATTGATTTTGTCACGATATAGCTTCTGTTTCATGTTTTGCTTTTCTGGTTGTGAGACCTGTGGGATCCTAACTCCCCGACCAGGGAGTGAACCCACAGCCCCCACATTGTAAGGTCAAGTCTCAACCACTGGACCATCAGCCAAGTCGTCAAGGTCTTTTAAAGGAAACAGAAAGCAGATGGATTGGACTCATCTATACCAATGGTGTGAAATTTTAAAATGTAATTTTTGTGCTAAAGAAAACTACCTTTACGTTCACTTACTCTTTGCTTAGAGAGGAAGCTAATGCAGAACAAGCACTGTACCAAGGTCTTCGGAGGTATTACAAACATAGTTTGATATAGGATAAGATTTTTGGAGGGCAGGGGGGATACTGCATGGCACACGGGATCTTAGACCCCCGACCAGGGGTCAAACCTTGCAGTGGAAGCTTGGAGTTCTAACCACTGGACCACCAGGCAAGTTCCTGATGAGATATTTATATTAACCACTGTCCTTTGCAGACAGGACTAAAATTATAACCTGCATACACACTTGCCCAGCTTCCCTGAGGCAGGCCTTGGAAATTTTCCTTTCCTCTCACTCTTCCTGCACCACAACATCCCTCTTCCTTGCCTATAAAATCCCACACACCCTTCAAGATCAGTTTCTCTTCTATAAAACCTGTTTCTCTATGTTCCACAGTACCAGGAGCCCCGCAACAATTACACTCTGCCTACGTCACAGCTGCCAATAGCACCCACTGCACGGAGTGACTCTCAGGATTCAGTGAGAAGACACCCTAGCGGCTGCCTCGGTGCCCAGCACGCGGTCAGAGCTCCACACACAGAGGATATCGGTGCTGTACACATGTCTGCCTCTTCTGCACCAACACAGACGCTCCCACAGCATCTAGGAAGCATGCCTCACACCTAAAGGATGGACGGTTAATTTCACTCACAAAGGAGCCTATACGTACTAGTTATCCCTTCCATCAGTTCATCTTTATATCCAGGAGAACATTAGAAAAGTTGTTGGGCCAAAATGAAAGCAGAGGATGCTTAAAAGACCAAACTGGAGGACTTCTCTGGTGGCCCAGAGGGTTAAGACTTCACCTTCCCATGCAGGGGGTGTGGGTTTAATCCTTGGTCAGGGAGCTCAGATCCACGTACCTCTCGATGGGAAAACAAAACAAAAAACAGAAGCAATGTTGTCACAAATTCAATAAAGACTTTAAAAATGGTTCACATTAAAAAAAAAAAGATCACACTGGACTTGGAGGGGTGGTGCTGTGGACAAGTGTGGACCTGTGCAGCCCACAGGCGAGGTAGCCGGGCTCCTCCCCGTGCTGTGCCCACGTGGTGAGCCTCTACCTTGCTGTGAGATCTCTTGATGCAACAGGAAAAGTTTAATGAAGGGTTCCTGGGGTCAGTGACACAAGGGAGTGAACCGTGGGAAGGAGGCAATGAAACTGGAGGTGGAAAAAGTAAACAGAACTATAGACAAGTAATGTTATTAAAGGAAAGACATCTTCATCTCCCCGGCATCTATACGACACTGACTCAGTGGCTTGAAGCCACTTAACCTCATTTCTGTCTTTGTTTGTCTCAATCTTGACAGTCCCTGGATGTCAAGGGATGATCGGTTCCCTAGCTGTCACCCATGAGTTTACCTGAAGAAAGCACAGCTCTCCTGAGCACAGCTGGAGACCGCATTAAAAAAAAAAAACAAAAAAAAAAACACCACTTCTTAAGAGATGCTAAGAGTCTCTTTTAAGGTTTCTCTTTTTGTTTTCATTTTCCATCAGACAGAACTTTCTAAAATTGAACCTTGTGATTCATTGAATGAGATGATTCATAGGCATGGTAACTTTGGTGAAGCAGAAACGAGTGATTTTTATTAAAGTTCTCAGAGAACATTAAATAATGTAAAGGTTCAAACCTGGCACCATATAGTCTGTGTTAGATAAAAATACGTTATTTCAGGAATTTGTTGTTCCTGTTCAGTCACTCAGTTGTGTCCTACTCTTTGCAACCCCATGAAAGGCAGCACACCAGGCTTCCCTGTCCTTCACTATCTCCCGGAGTTTGCTCAAACTCATGTCCATTAAGTCAGTGATGCCATGCAACCATCTTATCCTCTGTCACCTCCTTTTCCTCCTGCCCTCAGCATCAGGGTCTTTTCCAAAGAGCCAGCTCTTTGCATCAGGTGGCTAAAGCACTAGAGCTTCATTTTCAGCATCAGTCCTTCCAGTGAATATTCAGGGTTGATTTCCTTTAGGATTGACTGGTTTGATCTCCTTGCTGAACAAGGGACTCTTAAGAGTCTTCTCCAGCAACACCAAATACACCAAAGTGTATTACCAAATACATTTTGATAATCTTACCTTAGAAACTAATTGCATAATACTTAATGGGTAAAATAAACTCATGTTTCACTCAATTCACTCAGCAGATGCCTTACCTGGGGAGAAAAGGTCCATGTTTTGGGCTTCTTAGGTTGCCACGTGGCCCTGACTGTGTGAATGTTGCTCAGAACCTGAAATGAGATTTTCCCATTTGGAATCACTGTTGGAACATCAGCACCTCCATGCTCCAAACAGTGAACAGTGGAGCAGAGGGAAAGAGGGTATCTTTCTTCTTTGGGCGGTTCTGTATTTCTTTTTTTTCTTTTTACATCAACTACATACATAACTTTTAAAATGATTAACAAAAGGGAACATGTGAATGCTCTTGGAATGGGATGGGGTGTGGGTGGGTCCACGGGGCCTTGGGTAACCGGCAAGCTGAAGTGTGACCCCACAGGCTGTGCCCTAAGTGTCCCATCGCTGAGACCATCCCGCATCTTCACGAAAAGGAATATGTCGGGCTGAAGAGCTGGGTGACTGGGTGGGGCAGGGGCCCAATGGAGGGAAACAGGGGAGAAGGATGGGAGAAGGTGAGCCTGGCAGGGCTTCCCTGAGGAGCAAACTTGTGTTAGTCACTCAGTCATGTCTGACTCTTCGCAACCCCATGGACTGTAGCCCAGGAGGCTCCTCTATCCATGGGATTCTTCAGGCAAGAACACTGGAGTGGGTTGCCGTTTCCTTCTCCAGGGGATCTTCCTGACCCAGGGATGGAACCCACGTCTCCTATATTGCAGGTGGATTCTTTACTGTCTGAGCCGCCAGGGAAGCCCTTGAGGAACAAACTAAAGTGAAAGTGAAAGTCGCTCGGTCACGTCTGACTCTTTGCGACCCCATGGACCATACAGTCCACGGAATTCTCCAGGCCAGAATACTGGAGAGGGTAGCCGTTCCCTTCTCCAGGGGATCTTCCCAACCCAGGGATCAAACCCAGGTCTCCCTCACTGCAGGCAGCTTCTTCACCATCTGAGCCACCAGGGAGGCCCGAGAATACTAGAGTGGGTAGCCTATCCGTTCTCCAGCGGATCCTCCCGACCCAGGAATTGAACCGGGGTCTCCTGCATTGCAGGCAGATTCTTTAACAGCTGAATGAACTAAGCCAACAGTAAATCATAGTGATCCTCTACACGCTTCATTACGTTAATAGTGCTATTTCAAACATATCCTTATACATAAACATATATAAGCAGCCTTGTGAGCGGTCCCCTGTCTGCTCCAAGCTTCGCTATAATCCTTGGGCACTTCATTATCCCTCTGAAATACCCATTTGTTTGTTCATGTAACATATAATTGAGATATTTTTGTAAACCAGTACTGTTCTAGGCACTGGAAATACACAGCAGTGAACACAACAGACAAGTATCCCTTGTTCATGGAATTGGCAAGAGAATAACCAAACAGACTCACGAAAAGTGAACAAATCTGCCTGGCGCTGATGAGCACCGCAAAGTAAAAGCTGAGGAGGAGGGTAAGAAGTGTGCTCGGGGGTAGGGGAACAGTGATTAACACAGCCAAGTGTTACAGCACTTATAAAACAACAAAAGAGCTGGCAAGTGAATTCAGACTCAGATTTCTGCGCTAATAATAAACTGTACTAAGTGAAATACATAATATCTGAGAGAGATTAACCAGAAAACTAGGAGAAATTTTAGGTATAACTGACCTTTCAAGAAATATGGCCCACAGGAGCATTTTATGTGCATTGATAACAAGATGGGGGCAGTGGGGAGTTACATGTGAGTATCTTGGTGTGTTAAGGAGGAATATAGAAATACAGAGTGATTTTAGATTTATGAGAATAATCTACAGCTAAGTAGGAAGCCTAGAAATTTACATACTGCAAACTGAGAGGCTTCAAAAGAACCAGGTGACAAGGCCATGGATGGCTATTATTTTTTTTTCTGCATGTTTATATACATTTGAAATAGTTCCTAATTTAACAAATATTGCTAATTTCAATAAAAGTCAGATTGTAGTGTGAAATGCATGTAAAATGAAAAAGAATAAGCAAATTGGAAGATTATAATGTTCAAAGAGTCTAAACGTGAGATTTAGATTTGTTTTCTATTTCTCTTATTATTGGCAAAATAGGTATATAGTTTGTTGATGTATTATTTCTTACTGAGTTCTTAAGGCTTTTCAATCACTCTTTAAGGATGAAACATACAACGATGGTTGATTATAAAATGTGTCAAATATACCAGACAAGTTAAAAGAAACTTACAGCACACCCTAAGCTTATCACCTAGATTCTGCCATCAACATTTTACTTCACTTGCTTTATCACATATCCCATCTAGCCATCCATCAGTTCATCTTATTTTTTGATACACGACAAACTTGCAGACATAAGTAAACTTTTCTCTAAATATGTTAACATGCATAGCATAGAGTTCATTATTTGTTCACAGTTCTCTTTTTGATGGAAAATTTAATATAATGAAATTCGGAAACCTTATTTTTATCGGCTTGTAATGTCCAGAGTGGGGAAAGGAACGTGGGCTGGCTAGGGACCATAGGCCCTAAGGAATGACACGGCAAGTGCTGTCACTGGGGGCCTACAGAGGAGCCTGAGCCTCATCAGGGTCCCAGTGCAAGGAGACACGCCTTTCCCCAGAGGTGTGTGCAGAGGCCAGGAGGCGGGCTCGCTCTAGCCTGGCAGGAACGGCGCCAATGTGTGTGCCACAGTAGGAGCAAAGCTTACCAAGATCCAGACTCCCAGCTCTCAGATGTCTAAGATACCATTTTTAAAGAAAAAATCATTCATTATACCAAATACCAGGAAAATCGCAACTTAAGTGAGAAAAGAATCAAAAGATAACAACACTAACTCTGCTCAATGTCTTGCGGCAGCCTGCATGGGAGGGGCGTTTGGGGGAGAATGGATACCTGTGTATGTATGGCTGAGTCCCTCTGCTGTCCACCTGAAACCATCACAACATGATTAATCAGCTGTATTCCAATATAAAGTTAAAAGTTAAAAAAAAAAAAAAGATCCCAACACGAAGATGACTGATGTTGGAATTATTTGAAAAGCATTTTAAAGCAGTCATCTAAAAATGCTTCAATAAACAACTATGGAGATGCTTAAAATAAATTTAAAAAAAAAACAAACAGAAAGAAATATGGGGTTTCAAGAAAGAAATAAGGAAATTTTAACAAAAAAAGAAAAAGAAACAGGACCCTAATGGAAATTCTAGAACTGAATAATACAATGAAAGTGAAGGTGTTAGTCACTCAGCCAGCCAGGCTCCTCCGTCCATGGGATTTCCCAGACAAGAATACTGGACTGCGTTGCCATTTCCGTCTCCAGGGGATCTTCCTGACCCAGGGATTCAACCTGGCTCTCCTATATTGCAGGTAGATTCTTAACCATCTGAGCCACCAGAGAACCCCAAGTTTGAAAACAGACACATACACACACCTACACAAGTCACTGAATAGACTCAACCACAGAACAGAAAAGAGAGAAAAGAATCAGTGAGCTTGAAGACAGGCAAACAGAAACTACACAGTCTGAACAACTGAATAGATGGAAAGATAATGGTCACAGCCTCAGGAACCTATGAGATTATAACAAAAGATCTAATGTTCATGCTATCTGAGTCCCAGAAGGGAAGGGAGTTTAGAGTTGGAAAAGTATTTGAGAAAATAATGGCTGAAAAATCCCCAAATCTGGCAAAAGACATAAGCCTACAGTTTAAGAAGCTGAAAAAACCCTAAACAACATAAAATCCAAGAAACCCATGACAAAGTATACAAACTTCTAAAAATAAACACAATATCCTTAAAGCAGTGAGAGAGGAACCACCTAGATTCACCCCTAGGGTAAAACCAATTCCAGTGAAGCGGAACAATATTTTTTAAGTGCTTAAAGAAAAGAACTGCCAACCCAGAGTTCTATATCTAGTGAAAATATCCACCATGAATAAAGGGAAAGCAGGCACTCTCAGATAAAGAAAAACTAAGAGAATCTATAGCCAGCAGACCTACCCTAAAAGAATGGTTAAAGGAAGTTCTCTAAATAGAAAAGAACACGATAAAAGAAGAAATCTCTGAATATCAGGAAGGAAGGAAGAAAGAACAATGCAAAGAGTGAAAACAAGGGTAGGGCTTCCCTAGTGGCTCGGTAGTAAAGAATCTGCCTGCCGATGCAGGAGACGTGGGTTCAACCCCTGATCCCAGAAGATCCCACATGCCCTGGAGTGACTAAGCCCATGTGTCACAACTACCAAGCCCGAGCTTTAGAGGCTGGGGGCCGAGACTACTGAGCCCACGTGCAGAAACTGCTGAGGCCCCCGCAGCCGAGAGTCTGTGCTCTGCAATGAGAAGCCACTGTGATGAGAAGCCCACACACGCCAACTAGAGTAGCCCCTGCTCTCTGTAACTGGAGAAAAGCTTAATGGTTGAGGCAAAATTATCACACTGTGTGATGTGGTTCTCAATGTATGCAGAGGAAATTCTTAAGATAATTATAAAGCAGTGAGAGGATTAAAGTTTCTACTGATCACTTGAACTGGGATGTTGACAAGCAGACTGGGGGAAAGTTATGCATGTATAAAATAATACCTACTTATTTTATTTTCAGTATTTCAACTACTGAAAAAGCTGTACAAAGAGAGCCACTCAATAACACGGCAGGCACTTCAGAATGGAGTTCTTAAAAAAATGTTTTAAGTAACACACAGGAAGACAGAAAAAAGAAAATAGAGGAATGAAAAATAGAGGGAAGGAAGGGAAAAAATAAAACAGCAGACTCTAGAGGTAAGATTTCCCTCCAGGATCCACCTGCTTTGGGATGCTTGTCAGGGACTTGAGGGAGTGGCTTTTTGTATATTGCCCAAAATTTACAGCTGTTACCACTATGTTAGTTATTTGAAGAGGAGCTTATTCAGTCATTATTGGAAGCAGTGTCTTATTAATTAGTTTTAGTAATAATGCTTTCTATTTGTGATTTGGCTTAAATTTACTAAAGTATTCTTAAGTAAATAGATTCTCCAGGCAAGAATACTGAAGTGGGTAGCCATTCCCTTCCCCAGGGGATCTTCCCAACTCAGGGATCAAACCTGGGTCTCCCACATTGGAGGCAAATTCTTTACCAGCTGCCAGGGAAGCCCAAATAAATAGAATGAGCATGTTAACTATTAAATACGTTCTATAACTCCATGATTTGGAAAATTTGACATAAATTTGCTTCATAAACTAACCTCTATTATTTTTATATAAAATAACTTCTATGATTTTGATATATTAGTCAAAATAAAATTCCAATCTTTATTTTATGTTGTCATGTATAAGAACAGCGAGAGACAGAGCAAAAAGTATGGAACCAGATGGTAGAAGGCGGTTCATCTCTTCTTGAACACTGGTGCCACCTAGTGGTTGCTCATGGCAGTGGTTTTGTGCGGTTCCCTCGTGCTGTGAGTGAGAGGTATACTCTTAGCTGCGGTGTGTGTGCTTGTGTCTGACTCTGCAGCCCCTTGGACTGGGGCCCACCAGGCTCCTCTGTCCATGGGATTTCCTGGCAAGAATACTGGAGTGGGTGGCCATGCCCTCCTCCAGGGGATCTTCCCAACCCAGGGATTGAACCCAGTCCTCCTGCATTTCCTGTATTGCGGGCAGATTATTTAGGTGAGCCACAGGGAAAGCCCCACCAACAGAGGAATGGATAAAGAAGATGTGATACATATAGAAAACAGAATATTACTCAACCATCAAAAAAGAGTGAAATAATGCCATTTGCCACAGCACGAAGGACCTACAGAGTGTCACACTGAGTGAAGTGAGTCAGACAGGAGGAGAAACGTTGTATGCCATCCGTCCTATGTGGGATCTGAAAAGACTCACACAAATGAACTTACAAAACAGAAACAGACCCACAGACTTCGAGAACGAGCTATGGCTGCTGGGGGGAAGGGCGGGGGAGGGGATAGTTAGGGAGCTTGGAATGGACGTGTGCACACTGCTGTGTTTAGAATGGGTCACCGACAAGGACCTGCTGTACAGCACAGGGAGCTCTGCTCAGCGTCATACGGCAGCCCGGATGGGAAGGGGGTCTGGGGGAAAACGGACGCATGTCTGTGTATGGCTGAGTCCTTTTGCTGTTCACCTAAAACTATCACAGCATTCTGTGTTAATTGGCTATACCCCAACACAAAATTTAAAAGTTATTTTTTTTTAAATAAGTATACTCAGCGGGGACCAAGATAAACCCAAGAACTCCTCCACACCTGGGCTGCTATCAGTGCTCTCTGCCTCAGGGCAGGTCCCCGCCATCCACCCAGACGTGGGAGTCAGAGACCCGGCTTCACGCCTGACGCCCCATGCTCCCACACGCCCCACACTCAGCCCATGACCCACCAAGCCTCCTGAATGTCCCTCCAGCCACAGCCCTCGTCTCCACGTCTCTCATCAAGTCGCTGTCATCTCCCTCCTCTGGTGATCTCACGATGTTGCGTGGATTGGTGTAAGTGCTTTGTTGTTGTGTTGTTCAGTCACTCTTTGCGACCCCATGGTCTGCAGCACGCCAGCCTTCCCTGTCCATCACTATCTCCCAGAGTTTGCTCAGATTCATGTCCATCGAGTCGGTGATGCTATCTAACCATCTCATCCTCTGCCGTCCCCTTCTTTTGCCTTCAATCTTTCCCAGCATCACGTTTTTTCCAATGAGTCGGCTCTTTGCATTAGGTGGCCAAAGTATTGGAGCCTCAGCATCAGTCCCTCCAATGAACACCCAGGACTGATGTCCTTTAGGATGGACTGGTTGGATCTCCTTGCAGTCCAAGGGACTCTCAACAGTCTTCTCCAACACCACAGTTCAAAAGCATCAGTTCTTTGGTGCTCAGCTTTCTTTATAGTCCAACTCTCACATCCATACACGACTACTGGAAAAACCATAGCTTTGACTAAACAGACCTTTATCAGCAAAGTGATGCCTCTGTTTTTCAATATGCTATCTAGGTTTGTCATAGGCTTTCTTCCAAGGAGCAAGCGTCTTAATTTCATGACTGCAGCCACTGTCTGCAGTGATTTTGGAGCCCAAGAAAATGAGATCTGCCACTGCTTCCACTTTTTCTCCTTCTATTTGCCATGAAATGAGGGGACCAGATGCCATGATCTTAGTTGTTTAAATGTTGAGTTTTAAGCCAGCTTTTTCACCCTCCTCTTTCACCTCCATCAAGAGCTCTTTAGCTCCTCTTCACTTTCTACCTTTAGAGTGGTATCATGTGTATATCTGAGGTTGTTGATATTTCTCCTGGCAATCTTGATTCCAACCTGTTAGTCGACCAGCCCAGCCTTTCTCATGATGTACTCTGCATATAAGTTAAATAAGCAGGGTGACAATATACAGCCTGGACATACTCCTTTCCCAATTTGGAACCAGTCTGCTGTTCCATGTCTGGTTCTAACTGTTGCTTGTTGACCGCACACAGGATTCTCAGGAGAGGTAAGGTGGTCTTGTACTCCCATCTCTTTAAGAGTTTTCCACAGTTTGTTGTGATCCACACAATCAAAGGCTTTAGCACAGTCAATGAAGCAGATGTTTTTCTGGAATTCCCTTGCTTTCTCTATGATCCAATGAATGTTGGAAATTTGATCTGTGGTTCCTCTGCCTTCTCTAAGAACAGCTTGTACATCTGGAAGTTCTTGATTCATGTACTGCTGAAGCCTACCTTGAAGGACTTTGAGCATAACCTTGCTAGCACATGAAATGAGCACAATTCTGCGGTAGTCTGAACATTCTTCAGCATTGCCCTTCTTTGGGAATGGAATGAAAAACTGACCTTTTCCAGTCCTGTGGCCACTGCTGAGTTTTCCAAATGTGCTGGCATACTGAGTGCAACACTTTAACAGCATCATCTTTTAGGATTTGAAATGGCTCAGCTGGAATTTCATCACCTTCCACTAGCTTAGCACTTAACTTCACGCTCCAGGATGTCTAGCTTTAAGTGCTTTACTTATACTAACTTACCTAGTCTTCACATTGACCCTAAGGAAGGTACACCAGAGAGAGCAAGGTAGGGTCATTTGGTCGGCATCCCACATTCAGCTGGTGGAGCCTGGGTTTAATTCCAGGCGGAATGGCTCCAGATTTCAGATTTCATTTTCTTGGAGGCGTGGACACTTGCTGCCTTTTGACCACCACATTGTGACACAGCTTCCAAATGGTCTACTGGGGTCCCTCTGGCCACCCCTCCAATCCATCTCCAGTGGGTAGCCAGAAATCACCCTCAGATGTACATCTAAGTCATGTCACTCTCTTCCAACGGCTTTCCTGTTTTTAGGACAAAGACAAAAGCTTGCGGCTTACAAGCTCTTACACAGCGTGCCCCACCTCGCCCCACCCTGCACTTCCTCTGCTCAGCCACGCCCGTGCCCCTCCCCACACCTTTCCTCTCAAGCCCCTGCCTGTGCTCCTGTTCAGTCAGGAACACACTGCCGTCTCCTTATGGTCTATTCACCCCTCAGATCTCATGGCAAGCCTCACCCCCTCGAGAGTTTAGATTATGGAAGTGAGAATTCTTTTCTAGTGTGACAAACTTCCCTCTAAGCAATGCTTTTCTTAACTCATTGATTATTTAGAAATCAGTTGCATAATTTCCAAGGATTTTTTTCCTGTTCTCTTTCTGGTTTTGGTTTCTAATTCAATTCCATGTGATCAAAACCCTACACTGCACGATTTCAAAATCTGCTCAGGACCAACTGTTTTGGTGAATGTTCCACATTCACTAAAAAGAATGCAAGTGGGGGGTGAAGTGTTTTACAAATGTTAATTAGATCCAGTTTGTTCACGGTGTTATTCTGTTCTTTCATAATCTTACTAATCTTCTCTCTGTTCTACAGTATTGTAGAGAGAAGTATTAAAGTCTGTAATTATAAGTATGGCTTTGCCCATTTCTCCCTTCAGTTTGATCCATTTCTACTGCATGTCTTTTGAAGCTCTGATGCTGGGTGTACACACATTGAGGACTGTTACATCTTCTTGCTGAATGGTCCATCCTATCGTGTAATGTACCCCTTTATTCCCAATAATGTTCCTTGTTCCGAAGTATACTTTGTCTGATATTAATATCTTTTGAATGGTGTATCTTTCTCTACTCTTCAACTTTTAACCTGCCTGAATTATTATGTTTAGGGTGGTCTTTTAGTCTATAGTTGGATCTCTTTCACTCTGGTTTTCATTTGCATTTCACAGATGACTCATTATGTGCTCAGTATCTTTTTATATGCCTGTTGGCCTGTCATATTTTCTTTTTTTAAGTGCCTGCTCAAGTCTTTTGTCAATTAAAAAAAAAAAAAAAAACCTAAGCTATCTTCTTATTTCTTGGGTATCTTTGAATCGTTACTGACCGTAGCGGATAGTGTTCAGTATTTTACATTAAGTATGATGATACTAGCTTTGCTTTAGTTTTCTCTTGTTGCCCTTCAACTCACATGACCTTTATATCTACTACTGTGGGCAAGAATCCCTTAGAAGAAATGGAGTAGTCCCCATAGTCAAGAAAAGAGTCCAAAATGCAGTACTTGGATGCAATCTCAAAAATAACAGAATGATATTTGTTCGTTTCCAAGGCAAACCATTCAATATCACAGTAATCCAAGTCTATGCCCCAACCAGTAACGCTGAAGAAACTGAAGTTGAACGGTTCTATGAAGACCTACAAGACCTTTTAGAACTAACACCCAAACAAGATATCCTTTTCATTATAGGGGACTGGAATGCAAAAGTAGGAAGTCAAGAAACACCTGGAGTAACAGGCAAATTTGGCCTTAGAGAACAGAATGAAGCAGGGCAAAGGCTAATAGAGTTTTGCCAAGAGAACGCACTGGTCATAGCAAACACCCTCTTCCAACAACACAAGAGAAATCTCTACACATGGACATCACCAGGTGGTCAACACCGAAATCAGATTGATTATATTCTTTGCAGCTGAAGATGGAGAAGCTCTATACAGTCAGCAAAAACAAGACCAGGAGCTGACTGCGGCTTATATCATGAACTCCTTATTGCCAAATTCAGAATTAAATTGAAGAAAGTAGGAAAAACCACTAGGCCATTCAGGTATGACCTAAATCAAATCCCTTATGATTATACAGTGGAAGTGACAGATTCAAGGGATTAGATCTGATAGACAGAGTGACTGAAGAACTATGGAATGAGGTTCATGACACTGTACAGGAGGCAGGGATCAAGACCATCCCCAAGAAGAAGAAATGCAAAAAGGCAAAATGGTTGTCTCAGGAGGCATTACAAATAGCTGAGAAAAGAAAAGAAGTGAAATACAAAGGAGAAAAGGAAAGATACACCCATTTGAATGCAAAGTTCCAAAGAATAGCAAAGAGAGATGAGAAAGCCTTCCTCAGTGATCAATGCAAAGAAATAGAGGAAAACAATAGAATGGGAAAGACTAGAGATCTCTTCAAGAAAATTAGAGATAACAAGGGAACATTTCATGCAAAGATGGGCTCAATAAAGGTCAGAAATGGTATGGACCTAACAGAAGCAGAAGATATTAAGAAGAGGTGGCAAGAATACACAGGAGAACTATAAAAAAAAAATCTTCATGACCCAGATAACCATGATGGTGTGATCACTCAACTAGAACCAGACATCCTGGAATGCAATGTTAAGTGGCCTTAGGAAGCATCACTGTAAACAAAGCTAGTGGAGGGGATGGAATTCCAGTTGAGCTATTTCAAATCTAAAAGATGATGCTGTGAAAGTGTTGCACTCAATATGCCAACACATTTGGAAAACTCAGCAGTGGCTGCAGGACTGGAAAAGGTCAGTTTTCATTCCAATCCCAAAGAAAGGCAATGCCAAAGAATGTTCAAACTATCACACAATTGCACTCATTTCACACGCTAGCAAAGTAATGCTCAAAATTCTCCAAGCCAGGCTTCAACAGGACATGAACCGTGAATTTCCACGTATTCAAGCTGGATTTAGAAAAGGCAGAGGAGCCAGAAATCAAATTGCCAACATCTGCTGGATCATGGAAAAAGCAAGAGAGTTCCAGAAAAATATTTACTTCTGCTTTATTGACTATGTCAAAGCCTGTGACTGTGTGGACAACAAACTGTGGAAAATTCTTAAAGAGATGGGAATACCAGACCACCTGACCTGCCTCCTGAAAAATCTGTATGCAGGTCAAGAAGCAACAGTTAGAACTGGACATAGAACAACAGACTGGTTCCAAATCTGTATTTGGAAATGCTGTATATTGTCACCCTGCTTATTTAACTTACATGCAGAGTACATCATGAGAAATGCTGGACTGGAAGAAGCACAAGCTGGAATCAAGACTACCAGGAGAAATATCAATAACCTCAGATACGCAGATGACACCACTCTTATGGCAGAAAGTGAAGAAGAACTAAAGAACATCTTGATGAAAGTTAAAGAGGAGAGTGAAAAAGTTGGCTTAAAGCTCAACATTCAGAAAACGAAGATCATGGCATCTGGTCCCATCACTTCATGGCCAGTAGATGGGGAAACAGTGGAAACATGAGACACCTTATTTTCTTGGGCTCCAAAATCACTGCAGATGGTGACTGTAGCTACGAAATTAAAAGACCTTTGCTCCTTGGAATAAAAGCTATGACAAAGCTAGACAGCATATTAAAAAGCAGAGACATTACTTTGCCAACAAAGGTCCGTCTAGTCAAGGTTATGGTTTTTCCAGTAGTCATGTATGGATGTGAGATTTGGATTATAAAGAAGGCTTAGTGCCAAAGAATTGATGCTTTTGAACTGTGGTGTTGGAGAAGACTCTTGAGAGTCCCTTGGACTGCAAGGAGATCCAACCAGTCCATTCTAAAGGAAATCAGTCCTGAATATTCATTGACAGGACTGATGTTGAAGCTGAAACTCCAATACTTTGGCCACCTGATGTGAAGAACTGAGTCATTTGAAAAGACCTTGATGCTGGGAAAGACTGAAGGTGGGAGGATAAGGGGACGACAGAGGATAAGATGGTTGGATGGCATCACTGACTCAATGGACATGAGTTTGAGGAAGCTCTGGGAATTGGTGATGAAAAGGGAGGCCTGGTGTGCTGCAGTCCATGGGGTCGCAAAGAGTCGGACACAACTGAGCAACTGAACTGAATTGTTGCCCTTTACCAACGTGAAGTTCCCTTCTGTTCTTAATTTGATGAGAACTTTTTAAAGAATCGTAAATGGGTGTTAATGTTTGTCAAATGCTTTTTCCGCGTCTATTGAATGATCACATTTTTTTTTCTTCTTTACTTATGTTAATATGGCAAATTACAATGATCTATTCTCAAATGTTAAATACCGGCTACACAGGAGGGTACCTTTGAATTCCTGGAATAATCCCAATTAATCATGATATATTGTCCTTTTTTATGTTCCCAGGTGGTGCAGTGGTTAAGAATCCTCCTGCCAATGCAGGAGGTGCAAGAGACACATGTTCGATCCCTGGGCTGGGGAGCTCCCCTGGAGTAGGATATGGGAACCCATTCCAGTATTCTTGCCTGGAAAATCCCATGGACAGAAAAGCCTGGCAGGTACAGTCCTTGGGGTCGCTAAGAGTCTCACATGACTGAGGACGCACATGCGCCTGTACTTCAAGGGAGAGCTGCGTGCTAACAGTGCTAACCAATGTCAACAGAGGAGCAGGTAAGTTAACAGTAGTATAGATTTGAGCTGGATAATCATCAATCAGGTTCAATTCACTCACATTTTGTTTAGGATTTTAGTTCATTATATTCGTGAGGAGTACTGGTCTTGTAATTTTTCTTTTTTGTAATGTGATGTCTTATTTTGGTAGCATGTTTTTCCTGGCCTCATGAAACACGACGGGAAGCATTCCCTCTTCATCTGTTCTCTGGAAGGGTTTGTGTACTAGTGGTATTATTTCTTCCTTAAATGTTCAGCGGAAACCACCAGTGAAACCATCTGGGTTCTGGAGTTTCCTCAACTGGAAGAGTTTTCATTTCAGTTTTAATATCTTTAACAGGGGTTATTCAAATTGTTCTAGTTCTTCTTAGGTCAGTTTCATTAAATCGTGGTTTTTGAAGAATTCCTCTGTTTAGTGATTTTATCAAATCTATTGACATGAAATTATTTATAATATCACCCTTCTCTTCTTTCAGGCTTCCCAGGTAACACTAGTGGTAAAGAACCCACTTGCCAATGCAGGAGACACAAGGGACATGGGTTTGATCCCTGGGTGGGTAAGATCCCCTGGAGGAGGGCATGGCAACCTGCTTCAGTGTTCTTGCTTGGAGAATCCCATGGACAGAAGGGTCTGGCGGGCTGCAGTCCATGAGCTGGCCACGCCGTGCTCCTTTAACACTGTAAGACTTCTCACTGCCCCTCCTCACCACCTCACCTGCAGGGTGGGACACACAGTTTTGAGGGCCTTCACCAGCTGTGGAGCCCTTTGCCTTGCAAAGCAATAAAAGCTACTCTTTTCTACTTCACCCAAAACTCTGTCTCCATGTTTCTGTTGGGCACTAGTGAACAGAGGCTGAGTTTTGGCAACAATCATTTGTTTTCTTTCTTTCTCTCTTTTTAAAATTTATTTTTTAAAATTATTTTACTTATTTTTGGCCCCACTAAGGCATGTGGGATCCTGGCTCCCCAACTAGAGATCAAACCTCTGCCCCCCACCATTGGAAGGTGAAGCCTTAATCAATGGACCACCAGGGAAGTCTCTCTTTTTAAAATTTCTTGATCAGTCTCACTAGGCATCTCTCAATTTTATTAATCTTGTTAAAGAATAAACTTTGCCTTTTCTGACTTTCTCTTTTGCTTTCTATTTCATTCGTTTCTTGTCTTTACTAGCTCCTCCATTCTACTTTCTTCAGGTTTCATTCACTCTTCTTTTCTAGACTCTTGAGTTCCAGCTTAGGTCACTGATTTAAAATCTTTCTTCTTGCCTAGTATATTCAGTCATAAATTTCCATCTCAGCACTGTTTTAGCTGTATCTCCTAAACAAATCAATTAACTAAGAGTCATTCAAATTCTTTGGTTGGTAGTGGGTGGAAAATACTCTCTTAGGAATGAGAGAGGAAGGGGTGGAAAAGGACGCAAGGCAACTCTGCCAGGTGATGGCAGTGCCCCACAGGTTGACGGGAATGTCGGTTACACAGGTGTGTACACCTGTCAGAAACGCAATGCTCAGCCCTCCCTGCTGGTCCAGTGGTTAAGAATCCACCTGCCACTACAGGGGACATGACTTTGATCCCTGCTGCAGGAAGACTCTACGTGCTGCAGAGCAGCTGAGCCAGAGGGCCACAACCACGGAGCCCTTGGGCTCTAGAGCCCACGCTCTGCAACAGGAGAAGCCGCTGCAAGGAGAAGCCTGCGCACCGCAGCTGGAGAGCAGCCCCCGCTCCCACAGCTAGAGAAAGCCCACGCAGCAACGAAGGCCCAGCACAGCCATAAATGAATCACCGTTTTAAAACGCAATACTCTATACTCAAAACCTGAAGTGTACATAGTACTAGGAGGCAGGCATCAGTACCTTTTTGTAAGCGAAAAACCTATGGCTCACGCGAGCTAACTGTGATATACAAATGTCATACATTTAGCCAGTGAGAGAGTCTGGAGTTAATAAACCTGTATCATCAGAACCCTTGCCGTTTGCATGCTACCATACAATATCTGGGGCTTCCCCGGTAGCTCAGATGATAAAGAATCCACCTACAGTGCAGGAGACCTGGGTCTGATTCCTGAGTTGGGAAGATCCCCTGGAGAAAGCAATGGCAACCCACTCTAATATTCTTGCCTGGGAAATCCCAAGGACAGAGGAGCCTGGCAGGCTACAGTCCATGAGGTCGCAAAGAGTTAGACACAGCTGAGCGACTAACACTAACACTATACATTATTTTATCTAGATACTTATACACACACAGAGAGACTGAGAGAGAGAGAGAAAGAGACAGACAGATCCTATGCAGCATGCGTTTAATAGGTGGTTGGGAGGCAGGGGGGTTTGGAGGAGAATGGGTACATGTATATGCGTGGCTGAGTCCTTTCTCTGTTCATCTGAAACCATCACAACATTGTTAATCAGCTATATTCCACTACAAAATGTTTTTGGTGTTTAAAAAAAATTAAATTAAAAAAATGCATGTGACGGAACTAGTTGGACTCCCCAGCAAGCTCACCTCACTGCCGTCAAACAGACAGAGGCGCACGTGTCTGCTCAGAACTTGGATGCTCACCCCTGGAAGAGGAATCATCTTGCAGCTCCAGAGAGTCAGAATCAAGGAGACACGGCTCGGTCTTGACCTGATCTGCAAGAACAATCAGTTACGAGGAAGGTCTGCTTGTATGACTTATGAGACAAATTCACTTTCCAAGCACCTTGAAGAGTAACCATACTTACAGAGCCGGTTTTTGCATCCCACATCAGATCTCTGAAGGCCAGTTGGGAAGGTGTGAGCTCTGGCTGTAAGAAGTAACTTGCTCGGAATTGATTCCCTGCAAAAATAATTTTTCCTTTATATTCTTACAAAGAATGAACGAAATTCAAAACCCCAAATCCATGATGTTACGGTTCACACTTAGGAAACAGACGTCGAAAATACCATGCATACTGTTTGCTAGAAACTTGCTTCCTAAGACAGACATACCAACAGAGATAAGAACAACAGGAGGAAACGAAAAGATGGAAGCACATAAGAGCTGATCTTAAGCAGCTTTAGGAAAGACCTTAAAGACTCTCAGGCTGGTAACATGCCCCCTAATGAAGATGACCCATTCAAATATTTTTGTAAAATGCAGAAAATATGTAACCACTTTTTGGACATTCTAGAAAAAGTGTATCATCATTAATTTTACTTCTTTACATAAAAGTATTTTAATGCTGTTTTTCCATAATTTAGTCATGAATACTTATTACAAAATCTATTCCGCAGAGAGTCCCTTAACAGCAAGGAGATCAAACCAGTCCATCCTAAAGGAAATCAACCCTGAATATTCATTGGAAGAACTGATGCTGAAGCTGAATCCCCAGTACATTGGCCAACTGACACGAAGAGCTGATTCACTGAAAAAGACCCTGATGCTGGGAAAGATTGAAGGCAAGAGGAGGGAGTGACAGAGGATGAGATGGTTGGATAGCATTACCCACCGACTCAATGGAAATAAATCTGAGCAAATTCCAGGAGATAGTGAAGGACAGGAGAGCCTTGGCATGCTGTAGTCCAGGGGGTTGCAAAGAGTCAGACATGACTTAGTAGCCAAACAACAACAACAAATCTGCTAGGAACTGGAAACACAAACATGAATCAGAGAAATACATCCCCTGCCCCCATGAGCTTACAGCTCAGTGGGCGAAAATAATTGAGAAAAATAAGGAGACAAAAGACTAAATAAAATAATTATAAGCTGACTTAGACCTATAAAGGGTACTGACATGGACGAGAGCGGGAGAACCTACAAGGAAGGTGTCTCTGGGAAGGTGGCGTTTTATCCTGAGACAGAAGCATGAGAAGGAGGTGGGTGTTTAGGGGTTGCTGAGAAGAGCCTCCCAACAGAGGAGCCTCAAAGCAGTCCCTACATAGATAACAACTCAGAGAATCCAGGTGAGCCTCTCCCCAAAATCGCTGCTCTTTAAAATGAGCTAAGACTCCAAACTCCCGATGCGGGGAGTCTGCATTCAATCCCTGGTCAGGGAACTAGACCCTGCATGCTGCTACTTGAACGTCTCACGTGTCGAAACGAAAAAGATCTTGCATGTTGTAATGAAGATCAAAGATCCTGTATGCTGCAACTAAGACATGGTACAGCAAATAAATGAATAAATATTTAAAAATAAAATAAAATGAGCTTATGAACAAATGGTGCCAAGTACAGGGCAATCCAAGAACGAATAAGAAAACAGAAACAGTGAGGAGAGGTAACTCTCGGGAAAGGTCTTGATGTGAAGAAAAGCAGAGAAAGGGAGGCTTCAGCTGGCGTGTGACGGGGCTGAGGGGGCTGGTGCTAGGACTACTATGAGGCAACCAGCCGGCGGGGCAGGGGACAGCAGCACAGCAAAGGGGTGGGCGCCGAGAGCCCTGCTCCCGAAATAAATGAAAGTGGGCTTGGCGTCTGGCAGGATCAGGGCTCCCTCCTCCTGTCACAGGCAAGACGAGGGGCAAGATGAGCGTCCAAGAGACGTGAGATCCAACATCTTTATCAACAACCTTCTCTGGCTGTGCCAGCAAAGTTAGATGTAAACCATGACGGCTTCACTGAAAGTCTGTGCTGGCTGATGGGCACCTGGTACCTTCCTCCAGGAGCTGGAAGAGCGTGGAAGGCCTGAACCCGGCAGGAATCGCTCCCATCGCGGTCAGCACGTCGACGGTGTTTATCTGCTGAAGAGAGTAAAACAAAATTAACTTCCTTGCTTTTGTTCAGGTTTTCTCACCTCTAGAATACTCTCTTTATCACTATAGCAGCTACAACTCCCCAAACAAAAATACAAATGTCCAGACTTTAGTGGAAGAATACAGCAGTTTAGCCCCCAATTATGAGAAGATGCTATCGCTGACACCTGGCCTTTCCCAAGGATGGCCTTTCCCAAGCCCCATGCAGCTCTCCAGGCACCGAGCTCTGCACTTTAGACCGGCTGCTTCTGCGTGGTCCCTGTCAAAACGGCCTGTCCTGCCCCACCAGGGAGTGTGCCATATCACAGATGAGCTGACACCATGAACCAACGTGCACCGAAGACTGAATGGCTTTGCGCGTGTGTGTGTAACATACACAGACGTGCACGTGCACCCATGTCCATAAACAATAAATGCAGTAAAAATCCCACAAAGGATACATTTACTAAACGGTTAGTGGTGATTACTTACGGAAGGAGTGGAGTTTCATTTCATTATGTAACTTTTTAAATGATAGGATTATGGGTAGTTTCTTACTTTTTTGAGCTTTTTGGAATTTTTAAATGTTACAAAACTAAAATTTAACAATTGTCTTTACCCAAATGACAGAAAATTCAAGCAGACTCAAAGTGAGACATTTCCAAGCCCTCAAATCTACTCTTCTGAACAGAAAAGACCTAATGGGAAATGTGACTTGGAGTACAGACTTACTAAACCAGAGGTATGTTTTAATGTCCTGTGCATTCCAGGCCCTGTACCCGCTTAAGACCCAATGCTTTTATTTAAAGTTGTTTTGAATCTGAACTCTAATCAGAACTATTAGGTAACAAAATGAGATGTTATTAATAAGATGAAGTGAAAAGGGAAAGTGTTAGTCGCTCGGTTGTGTCCGACTCTTTATCACCCTATGGACTGTAGCCCACCAGGCTCCTCTGTCCATGGGATTCTCCAGGCAAGAATACTGGAGTGGGTTGCCATGCCCTTCTCCAGAGGATCATCCCAACCCAGGGATAGAACACACGTCTCCTACATTGCAGGCAGATTACCACTGAGCCACAGGGAAGCCCCATTATTAATAAGACAGGAGATACCAACCTCTGAGATGGCCTTCCGGACAGCACTCCAGTGAGAATCAGTTCTAGGGAGACAGGGTAGCTAGGTGAGTGCACGGAAAGTTTATGCGTGTTCACTCAATCAGAGAACTTCATTAATCAAAGAACAGAGTACATCATTGTATCTTCTGACAACCTAACACTGCCTACATGAAACTAGGATAATATCACCTGCTAAAAGCAACCACAAAGGTAAAGCTGTGATGACCTTAAGCAGATGGTGATGAGAAAAGCCCCCAACTATAAGTTGTCTCCATTTCAAGAAATTCTTCTAGTATTTATAACAGTAAAGATGAACAAATACAACATTTCCTGAACCTACTTTTTGGTCCCCTCGCACCAACTTACCTTTGCTTGACTTCGGCTCCATCCACTGTTCCATCCCCTACCTCTGTATCTTCTTCACTGCCTCCTTCACTGGATTCTTGACCTCCTTCTTTATTATAGGGCTGAAAAATAATATGAAGTGCCTTTTACCTAATGGGAAAATCAACCAATAAATGTACTTTCAGAAAGATGTGAGTGTAGGTAGGGGTTTAGTATATGATAGACATGTCAAAAATCAGTGGATAAAAGCTCAAATGATGATGTCATTATTCGAAAAAAGTACAAGGATAAAGGTAGAGAACAAGTTTAATCAACATAAGTGCCAGATGGAACTGACTCAAATGTAAAAAAAGAAGAAAAGATATAAATAAAAGAACTACGGAAGTGTTAGAAGAAAATAATCTTGAGATGGGGGAATCCTTTCCACTCATGATAGCAAAACCAAAACTCATAAATGGAACACTGACAGATTTAACTACCTAAAAGTAAATCTGGTTGAAAGTCAACAAAGACAATATCTGCCTCAAGTTTCCAAGGCTTAATATCCTTATTATTAAGAAAATACAAAAACTCTTCCATAGCAATACAATTTTCAAAAACCCCTTTGAAAAATGAATTAAAAAGGCAGTTTTCAAAGAATAAATAGAAATAGAAATAAATAAAGCAAATGAAATGACACTCAACCTCACTAGCAATACAATAAATGCAAGCAAAAAACAACGAGCCCCTCTTTTTTTGGGCATCACTTTGGCAAAAGACTGGTGCCAACCATCAGTGGCAAGTGTGCAGACAGACAAACATTCTCAGCTGCCGGGCACGGGAGTCCAAGTAAGAATAACTCTCCTAATTTGCAAAATGGCAAACTCGACCAAAATACCAAGGCTCGTGCCTTTCAGCAGCGATGAGCATCTAGGAATTTATTTAAGGGGAATAATGGGACAAGGTTGTGTGCAAACTGATCACAACGCAGGTTCTTCTTTTCCAAGAGTCCCTGATTATAGCAATGAATCAAGCTAAAAGGGGCTTCCCAGGTGGCTCAGTGGTAAAGAATCCTCCTGCCAATGCAGGGGAGACGTGGGTTCGATCCCTGGGTAGGCAAGATCCCCTGGAGAAGGAAATGGCAACCCACTCCAGTATCCTTGCCTGGGAAAGCCCACAGATGGGGAGCTTGATAGGCTACAGTCCATGGAGTTGCAACGATTCGGACATAACTGAGCACGCACGCAACCTAAGAAAACTACATTTTCCAAGCCCTCCTCACAGCTAGGTGTTGTCAAGAAACTGAATGCTAGTCCAGGAGATATAATTGGAAGCTTTTTGTGTAACTTCCAGGAAACCTTCTTACAAGACTGCAGCTCTTGCCTTTCGACTTCTTCCTCACTTTTCTTCTCTCTCTGCTTGGAATTGTTAAAAGACATAGCTGCCAACCTAGAGATGACAACCCTAGGGAGAGCTGACGGCACCTAACCACAGAGTAAAATGTTGCTTTTGCTGTTGTTTAATCACCGTCATGTCAGAGTGTTTTGCTACGCTATGGACTGTAGCCCACCCAGCTCCTCTGTCCATGGGATTTTCCAGGTAAGAAAATACCAGGGACAGAGTGAGTGGCCATTTCCTTCTCCAGGGAGTCTTCCCGACCCAGGGATCGAACCTGTGTCTCCTGCATTGGCAGGGGGATTCTTTACCACTAGGCCACCAGGGAAGCCCCAAGTAAAATATGAGGTAGGGCCTTGCCATGCCTTGACTGCCCATCTCCACACTTTCTCCACACGCAAGAGAAATGTGCGTCTACCTTATTTGGGACACGATTTCAGAGATCTTTAGCTCGTAATGGAAGTTAACCCAAGCTCCCATGAATGTCACTTCTAGGTATGGATTGCTGCTGCTGCTTTGCTCAGTTGCGTCTAACTCTTTGCGACCTCATGAAGGAGCCTGCCAGGCTCCTCTGTCCAAGCAATTTTAAAATTGCTTTTTAAATTTTATTTACTGCTTGATTCATTGATTGACTGAATTTTGGCTGTGCTGTATCTTCATTGTGAGTGGGGGTTAATCTCTACTTGCAGTGTGTGGGCTCCTCACTGGTGGGTTCTCTCGTTGCAGAGTACGGACACTCAGTAAGTTCAGTTTTCAGGTTCATGAGTGTGGGTTAAGTAGTTGTGGTATACTTTACATATAAGTTATATATAACTTAAATATAAGTTGAGGCTTAGCTTGAACCTGCATCCCCTACATTGGTAGGCTGACTCTTAACCACTGGACCACCAGGGAAGTCCCCAAAGTGGGGCAGTCTTGCAGGACTGCGCCCTTATCTTGTGGGGTCTATGCTAAGTCCAGGAGTTAGTGCTAGAATTGAACTGCACTGTTGGACACCTGGTTGGCTTCAAAGAAACAGTGTGAAAAACAACATGTATTTGGTGTCAAAAAAAACCCTCACACAGCTAGTGTCAGAAGTGGTATGAGGAAAAACAAGATGTCTCAGCGTGGTTACTAGAAAATTTTAAATTACATTTGTGGTTTGCATTATACTTCTACTGAACAGCACTGATCTATATTTACTGGACAGCAAATGACCATGCCATATTATGAAATATGAAAGAACTGGGCAATCAACATGCTTATATACTATGTTCACATCTTAGTAAAGGATCATGTATTTGTGGAAGGTAAGACAAAGTTAACTGCAGTTTTCTTTCACAATAAAAAATAAATGTCTATTCATTTTTATGATCAACATGAACCCACAGAGCATCTTCACTGTGCGACGACATTCTAGAGCTCACCTGCATGAGGGCAGAACACTATAATCACTGTTTAGTCACTAAGTCGTGTCCGACTCTGGGTGACCCCATGGACTGTAGCCCGCCAGGCTCCTCTGTCCATGGGGTTTCCCAGGCAAGGACACTGGAGTGAGTTGCCATTTCCTTCTTTAAGGAATCTTCCCAACCCAAGGATCAAACCCATGTCTTCTGCATTGGCAGGCAGATTCTTTTACCACTGAGCCACCAGGGAAGCCCCAAATTTTTCTCATGCTCTAATCCTCTAAAATTGAAGCAAATTCTATATCTTAAGTCATTTACTAGCCAATTGATCAAAGAATACAACTTAGTGTTTTGTTATAAATGAAAAAAAAAAAGTCTTAAAGGAGAAAAAGGAAAGAATAAACAAAAAAGACTAACCTCCAAGTAGGTTTTAGGAATAAGGCCTTCGTTTCCTTTGGCGTTCTTAGCCATCCACCAACCATCAGAGTTTTTTTTGATTATACAGAGAATTTCCCCTTTCTTAAGGCAAAATAAAAGTAAAAATGTTTTAATTAGAATTTACCCCTAAGCTCAGAATTATCAACATTAAAACTATTTGTATTTTCAAAACCAGAGGAACATCTACTCTTTTTTTTCTCCTTACCATTTTACTAGCAGGTAACTTTGATAACAGAATTTTACGACTACTGCTTGTAAATGGTAATTATCACCTATTTTATTTAAACAGACTGAGTCTTTAAAAAGTGAGTATCAGGACTCTGTAATCCAGATGTACAGGTAGCCTTCTTGCTCTGTTAGGTATGCAAATTTATCCTAAGGTTTGCTTCCGGTTTGTTTCTGCTTACTTTAAATGTCAGGTCTCCCACTTGCTGAGCCGTAAAATCTCCAAGAGCAATGTATTCTCCACTCGTGGCCTCTGGCTGAGATTCACCTTCCTGTTTCTCTTCCTCTTCCTCTTCTGTTTCTTCGTCCTCACCCCCACTTTCTTCACTTTCTTCTTCGTCGTCGTCTTCTTCCTCATCTTCTTCATCAGAGTTCTCCTCTTCCTCTCTTTCAGCAAGTGCCCCAGTTCTGCAGAAAATAATTGGTGAGGATCACTAGAAGTAACGCAGAAGAACAGATCAAGTATAACTTCTACATACAGCAGAACTGGCCCATATCTATAACAGGCAAATTAAAAAAATAAATAAAGGGCAAGTACAACTAACAGTTTTACCATCTAGCGAAGAATACGTGACCTGAGAGTAATGAAGGAGTTAAAATATCTGAGGAATGTATTGACATGGTGGAGCAAGTGCTGGTCTTGAGGCCAGGAGACTTGAATTTAAGTCCTGGATTCATCCATTCAGCAAATGCTGCTTGAGCGTTATTGCACAGTGGTTAGAGCATGGATTCTGAGATGAAGTTCTGGTTCTGTCTCCTCTTCGCTGATTGGTCTTAGGTACATTTCTTTTAGATTCTCCATTTCTCATTGGTGAAGTAGAGATAATAACAGAACCTGCTTCATAAGGTCCTCATGAAGACTAGAGGAGTTACAGACTTGCCAAGCGTTTACAACGGTGTCTGACCACAGCAAGTTCTCAACAAAAGTTGGCAGTGACGATACTCATGACGTCACCTGTCAGTTTCCATGTCAGACACAGTAGAAACAAAGGTAAATCAGACAATCCTCTGTCCTCCAGGAGAACAATGAGGCAATCTAGCAGATGGATACTTATAAGATAGTTCAACAGATACTGCAGTAGAGGTAAACACAGCGTGCTAAGGAAATACACAAGATGGGCACCCAACCAAGACTGCACGGGTGGAGATCAGGAAAGGCTCAGAATTAGGACTTGATGGATGAGCTGAAATTAATCAGGTAAAGGGCGGGGTGGGTAAAGAGGTAGGGAAAAGAGTGGAGGAAGAAGGCTGGAAAAGAGGGAACCTCAGGTAGCTCATGAATGGTAGGAAGAGGTCTGGGAGAAATGAGCAAGAGATGAGGTGGAAAAGAGATGAGCAAAATGCAGCCCATGTGAGCTTTATCTTGAAGGTGCTCCCTAAAAATGAAGGCAGGGAAGGGTGTGATCTGACCTGCTCTGAGAAAGATGATCACGCTCCATGGAGACTGAAAGAAAGGCTAAACACAAAGATGGTTATTAAAAGTGAGGTATGAAATAGTATAAACTAAGGAAGCCTGAAGCTCAGCTTCTCTGTGTATCCGTGCCAAATGGAATCCTGGAGACAGAGTTTTGGGCGAAGTAGAAAAGGACAGGGTTTCCCAGGTGGCACCAGTGGTAAAGGACCCACCCGCTTGCCAGTACAGGAGACATAGGAGACTTGGGTTCAATCCCTGGGTCAGGAAGATCCCTTGGAGGAGGGCATGGCAACCACTCCAGTATTCTTGCCTGGAGAATTCCATGGACAGAGAAGCCTGGTGGGATACAGTTCGTGGGGTCTCAAAGAGTCTGGACAAGACGGACACAATGGACAGGAGAGTGACTAACAATACTTTGAAGCAAATAGACAGTGCTAACCATAAAACTAGCCAAATGACTCTTTTTTATTATGCTAATACAGTAAATTTCAATTACTGATTTTTTCAATGTTAATCTAATCTTGCAGGGACTTGCCTGATGTTCCCAATGCAGGGTGCTGAGGTTTGATCCCAGTTGGGGGAACTATTAATAGATATCACATGCTGCACTAAGAGCACACCACAGGGAAGATCAGAGCTCCCTGAGTGCTGTAATAAGCCCCAACACAGCCAAATGAGTAAAAGTAAACACTGAATTAACCTTGCATTCTAGAATGAATCCCACTTAGTTGTGATGTGGGCTTCCCTGGTGGCTCAGAGGTTAAAGCGTCTGCCTGCAATGTGGGAGACCAGGGTTCAATCCCTGGGTCGGGAAGATCCCCTGGAGAAGGAAATGGCAACCCACTCCGGTATTCTTGCCTGGAGAATCCCATGGACAGAGGAGCCTGGTGGGCTACAGTCCACGGGGTCGCAGAGAGTTGGACACGCCTGAGTGACTTTTCTTTCACTTTTAGTCATGATGTATTGTCATTTTTATGTGCCCTGGGTTTTATTTGCTAACACTTTATATTGAGTTTGTGCATTTGTTCATATGGCTTTCTATTTATAATATTTTTATCATGTCTTGATGTTGAGCTTCCCTGGTGGCTCAGATGGTAAAAAATCTGCCTGTGATGCGGGAGACCCAGATTCGATCCCCGGGTCAGGAAGATCTCCTGGAGAAAGGAATTGCTACCCACTCCAGTATTCTTGCCTAGGAAATCCCATGGACAGAGAAGCCTGATGGGCTACTGTCCAAGGGGTCACAAAGAGTTGGACACAACTGAGCAACTGACACTTTCACTTTTCATAACGCTCATAAAATGATTTGGAAATGTTTCTTTTTCTAGTCTCTGGAAAGATTTCATAATACTTGTGCTACGTCTTACTCAATCATTGCAGAAGTTTGTGTCAGTGAAACAATCTGAGGATTTATTCTGTGGAAAGGGTTTTAATTATACATTCAACTTCTTTAGTAGACATTTCGGTAGGATTATTAAGATTTTCTATTCATCTTCTGTCAATTTGAGTATATTTTATTTTTCAAGGAACTTATTTCATCTGTATTTTCAAATTTATCGGCATAAAGTTTTTCATAGCATCTTCACAGTATCTTTCAAATTTCTGTCGGCTCTGAGTGGTTAGTTTTCATCCTTGTTTTTTGCTAGTGTTTTCCCTCTTTCTCTTTTCTTGATCAGGCTTGCTAGGAATTTACTCATTTAATTACTTTTTCTAAAGAACTAACTTTTCACTTATTGATTTTATCTACTATATGTCAGTTTATTATCCAGTTTTCTCTCTTATTTTTAGTATTTCCTTATTTCTATTTTCCTTGGGTTTCATTTGCTGTTCTTTTTCTGGCTTCTTCAGTTGGAAACTTTAGTAGATGATTTTCAACTTTTCTTCTTTTCTAACTGTTGCACTGAGAGCCATGAATTCCCCTCTAAGCGCTGCTCTAGCGGCAGCCCACAACTGCATTTTGATTATCATTCAAAATATTTAGCTGTCCACTGTAATATTTTTTTTGATCTTTATGTTATATAGAAGTATGTGATTCTTTTTAAATTATCTATTTATTTGGCTGTACTGGGTCTTAGTTTAGGCACATGGAGTACTTTGTCATGCTACACAGGACCTTTTGTTGAGGCACATGGGCTCTGGAGCTCAGTAGTTACATATGAAACCTTAGTTCCCTGACCAGGAATTAATCCCACATCCCCTGTGTTGCACGGCAGATTCTTAACCACTGAGCTACCAGGGAAGTCCCAGAAGTATGTGATTTAATTTGCAAACATTTGGAGATTTTTATTTATTTCTCTGTCATTTGAGTTTTTTTTTCTTTAACTGAGATATAATTGACATTCACCATTGTATTAGTTTTGGATTGTCATTGAGTTTTAATGTAATTCCAAGTCACCAAAATTGCTGCATGATTTCAATCCTTTGACATTTGTTGACAGTTGCTTTATGGTCCATTATGATTCATTTTGGTTAATGTTGTATATGCACTTGGAAGAGACATGTATTACCTAGTGGGATACAGTGTTCTACAAATACATTTTTAATTAGGGGGTTAAGGTTTGTGGATTATATTGTCAGCTTCCCTGTAGTGCTGGCAATTTTTGCTTTCTATGTTGTAAAGCAGCTATTAGGAACCTACACATTAAGGGTAATTTCTTCCTAGTGAATCGGTCCTTTTATTACTATAAAATGTCTTAATCTATTAAATTAGTTTTGACCTTAAAGTCTATTTCACCTGATATTACTGTACCTGCATCACCTTTGTTTTGGTTAGGGTAGACATGGAATATCTTTTTCCAATCTTTTACTTGCAACCCATTTATGCTATCTTAAATGGCCCCCAAACACAGTGCTGAAATGCTATGTAGTGGTCCCAAGCAGAAGAAAGCTGTGATGTGCCTAATGGAGAAAATTAGTGTGTTATTATTAGATTTCTTCAGGCATAAATTACAACGCTGTTGGCTGAGTTCAATATTAATGAATCAATAATACATATTAAATAAGGTATCTTTACACCGAAATACACAGAATACAAGGAGGTATATTACTCAGTTGACAAAAAACATTTTGTTCACTGCTTCATAGGAACCTAGCTTCTCCTAGAAGCTACAGGGCAGTATTCACTATTCAGGGTCTGCAGCAATTTTATGGGGTATAACTACTGCAAATAATGAAAACTGACTGTATATTATCAATTCTCAAATTTACATTTTGCTTTACACAATCAAGTGTTTTTTAAAAAGACATTTAGAGAAGAAAAATAGTCTTTTCTGTTTACCCACATACCAGGGCTTTTCACTCCTTTTTGCCGATCCAAGTTTTCACATGGGATTATTTCCTTCTAGCCTGAAGAACTTTCTATAGCAAATTCCTCAGTTCTTGTCTGACAGATTTCCTCAGCTTTTGTTTGTCTGAAAATGTCTTCTTCCACTTTAATTTCTAAAAGATACTTTTGCTCTACACAGAATTCTGGGTTGACAGATTTTTTTTTCCTTTCAATTCTTTTATGATATCCCTGCATTATCCTCTGACCTGTATTTTTTCCTCACAAGATGTCAACTTTAATTTGAATTGTTTGCCTGTACATGTTTATTTCCCTGGCTGCTTTTATGATTTTCCATTATGTTTACTTTTCAGCAGTTTCACTGACACACCTATGTGTACTTTCTATATATTTATTGTTTGGGGTTGTCTGAGGTTCTTGGATCACTGAATCAATAATTTAAAAAAAATTCTCAACTAAAATTTTATTTACAGATTTCCTGTGCCCCATCCTCTCTCCCCGCCCCTTCTGGGACTTCAGCTGCAAATGGGTTGCAGCTTTTGGCCATGTCCTTAACCATTCCTGTGTTCCGTTCTTCCCATTCTTTTTTCCTTTTTGTGCACGAGTTTGAGAGTTTTTCATTGCTCAGTGTTTGGGTTTGCTAATCTTTTCCTCTACTGTATCTAGCTATCTGTCAAACCACCAAGTTAAAAAAAAATTATATACTGTGTTTTTTAGGTTCAGAGTTTCCATGTTGGTCTGTATTAGTTTTCATTTCTCTCCTTAAGATCCTCTCTCATCAACCAATCTGCCTATCTCTCCAACATATTCCTTAACACACTGAACATAGTTCTTTGATAGTTCTGATGTGCTAATTTTCACATCTGGGTCACCTAGGTTTCCACTGATTATTTTTTCTCTTTATTATAAGACATTTTCTACCTTTTTGAAGCTATATATTGAATCAGAAAGCTCTCAGCCATTATTCTATCAGGTATTATATTTTACAGTTGTAGAATGTTCGTTTGATTATTTTCTACACTTGAATTCTCTTAAAATATTCTTTTTTGTCCCCCATTTCATCCATCTTTTCTTCTATTTTCTTTAACATATTAATCATATTGTTTAAAAATCCCAGTCAGATTACTCTACACTACCTAGTTCAGATCTGGGTCTGTTTTTATTGACTGTCACTGCTTAATTATCTATTATTTATTTTCCCATACTTTTTTTGCATCTCTAGTTATTATTTTTAATAATTACTGCACATTGTGGACGATATATTTAGAGACTCTGAACTATGTTGTCATCCTTTAATGAGTAGTGAATTTTGTCCTGTTATCTTTTTCCTATTAAGGTCTGGTTTTAGGTTTTGTTGGGAAAGATTTCCTTCAGTTTTGTCTGTATTCCAAGATCACAGTTTTGAATATTAGGGTGTACTCTGTACTCCTTACTCCTACACATGGGTCTTACGTGCTCTCTAGCCAGATGCATGAAGCATTCACCAAGGTCTCTCTACTCTGCTGCTGCTAAGTCACTTCAGTCGTGTCCGACTCTGTGCGACCCCATACACGGCAGCCCACCAGGCTCCCCCATCCCTGGGATTCTCCAGGCAAGAACACTAGCTGGGTATAAACCCCAACATTTTTCCAGGATTCTGTGACCTCCAGAATCTTTTAAGCTCTCAGTCTCCCAGCAGGTGCTTTCTGCCAGGCCTTCTGGATTCAAGCTCTGTGTAGCCCAGGAGCCCCCTCAGACTTCTGGAGTTGTCTCGCTGCAAGTCTTTTCCCTCTCCCTACATGTCCCAGGAGTCTCAGCAACTCCAGAACTTTTAAGACCTTTTCTTTGTTTATGTGGATCATTTTTAAAGTCTTTATTGAAACTGTTACAATACTGTTTATGTTTTATGTTTTGGGGTTTTTGCCCCAAGGCATGTGGGATCTCAGCTCCCTGCATTGGAAGGTAAAGTCTTAACCACTGGATCACAAGGTCCCAGCAACTCCAGAATTTGATCTCTGGAGCCCAGAGAGACTGCTGCTCCCTGTCTGGGATGTACCTTCCTGCATCACACACAGCCCATAAACTATCGCCAGGGAGAGGGTCTGGGTGAATACAGGAGTCACCTCTTATGTCTCCCTGTATTAAGGATATCAGCCCTGATCAGCGGATGTTCAGTGAGTTCAGACAGCCATTTTGTACATTTTGTCCAGATTCCGCAGCATTTTTTTGGTAGGAAGGTTAAGTCCAATGCCAGCCACTTAGTCATTCTCAGTACTGGAAATCAATGGAAATTCTAGAAACCTTCTAATAATATATTCTTTAGTGTTTTTTTTCCCCAGAATATAGTGTAAAAGTATGGGAACAGCATTTGAAGAGTCTAAATAGTTGACTTTTCCCTTTTTATCTCCCTATGAATTGAGTTTGTTTACACCGTCAAGTTTTCTTTCCACTTTACAAAGCCTATTACTAACATCCACTCCATCAGGAAAAGAATGCATGTTTCTGCTTCCATTTTTAAAAGAATATTTATAAAAGGAAGAAATAAGCAAATAGATAATTCAGATAATTCTGTTTTTACACATCAACCCTGACATTAAAGGCATGACCCTTACTTTCTAACGTCTGTTTATTGAGCTTTTCACATCTCTGTTTTGCTCCCCCAACTAGCTTATGAATTACCTGAGAGATTATGGCTTCTACTGCTTTACACCTCTCCTGGAAGTTCACACTTTCTTCTATATACAATAAGTAACTGTTGACAGATGATACTGTTACAGTTTTATCTATATGCAACTTAATAGAATAAAACATTTAAACTGTTGGTGATATAATATTTGAAAGGAAGAAAGAAAGGAAGGGAGCATACTCAGGGACATTTTCTCTGCTTATGGACACAGCAAGCTCCTGCAGTTGGTGGGTAAGCTTATCCAAAAGATTGTGCTCCTCTTCTTTCTTCTGATAATAATTGCCCACAGGTGCAGGTTCATCAGCCTATGAGAGAATATAAGTCTACTTCACTAAAAAAAAAAAAAAATTCCGTTTTTATTACATTTATTGTAATAGAAAAAAAAAACTCCAATAAGTGATATAAGACAAAGCAAATATCAATATGAGACTATGCCTACCTTAGATAAATAAGTTTAAAAGAAATGTAGATTATGCTGGAACGTGAATCAAATGGCATAATAAAGTTATGCCTCCAATTATTTTTGTGTTGTTTTGTTGCTAGGTATTGCAGACCCTCTACAGCCAGTAAGGGACAGTTCCAGACGGAGGACTGGCTTTGGAGTTAAAAGGACAGGTGCCAAGTCCAGGCTCAGTCGCCTCCTGGCAGTGAGACACTGGGAAAACTGCTTCGCCTTTGCAAGCCCCAGTAGTTAGGTGTTCCAATTTAGGGTCGGTCAGTCTCCTGAATTACAGTTTCTCATCACTGGAGAAATTTGGAAGAGATGCTTAGAAACCACCTGTCTCCAATGCAGTAAAGGAGACTCACTCACAGGCAGGGCGACGACTCCTGAGCGGCTTCCACCCTAAGTGCTGTCTGAGTAAAGGAGACTCACACACCGGCAAGGAGACGACCTCTACACGCCTCCCACCCTACACGTTCTCTGAGTCTCTGGCCCTGAACACTTCGCTCAAGTTCAGGCTCATATTAAAAGAGGAGATCCTGATGGAATTGCCAAGAGAAATTTCTAGTTCCCCCCATTTCTGCAGTCACCGATCTCAGAACAGCTGCTGTGATTCAGGAAGCTTCTCTACCTCGTACCCTCTGGGCCAGATAATCTACTTCCCCACAGTGTGATTAAAATGAAAACAATTTTAAACTGTAAAACATAAAACTTACACAACACAATAATAAAAAGAGCTTCTTCCAAGTTCTTCTGAGTCCTCAGTGCTGGGTGAGTTCATCACAGCTGAACTTTTATCAGTATCTGGGGCCCTGGTTCACACTTCAACACTTATATGAACCCAGGAACCTACCCACTCTAGGGGTAGGAACTCCCACGTAATAAAATATTCAGGTAAAAACAGATATTAAAAAAAAAATAATGTGATCAACTATAATACTTACTTTTTTTAATTTTTGAAGAGCATTTTTATTTTCATCTATTGCCTGTTTTAACTGGATACATCTAAATTTTCAAAAAGAAAGAAAAATGTTGATTTTTTAATTGTCATAACCAAAAAAGCTATTTTATAAAATCATATGTTCAGTCTTTAAGCAGGCAAGGAAATTTCTATTGTATGAATGATGTTTAAAAACTCATATGTAAGTGTCTTTCCACTCATTAGCTTGGGTGATCCTCACAGCAAGATCTAGGGTATGAGGTATGATAATCAAAACTCAGAAGACAAGTGACTCTGGGCTTCAGTCTCCTAATTCTAAAATAAGGAAAGCACTGGACTTTTAACTGCTTCCATAGCTCTAAAATTCCATAAACCCACGATTCAGCCCAGAAGACAATATGATACGCCTCATCAAAGAAAGAAGAGACAAAAACTATGTGATCATCTCAACAAATGCAGAAAAAGCATTTGATAAAATTCAACATCCATTCATTATAAAAATGTTTACCAAAGCAGGTGTAGAGGGAACATATCTCAACATAATAAAAGCTACTTATGACAAACCCATAGCCAATATAATACTCAATGCTGAAAAGCTGAAAGCCATCCTGCTAAAATCTGGAACAAGACAAGGATGCCCACTCTCACCACTCCAACATAGTACTGGAAGTCCTAGTCATAGCAATCAGGTAATAAAAAGAAATAAAAGGTATTCAACTTGGAAGAGAAGAGTATGCAAATTACATGATACTATATATAGAAAACCCTAAAGACTCCACACAAAAACTATAACTGATAAATTCAGCAAGGTAGCAGGATACAAGATTCACAGGCAGAAATTGGTTGCATTTCTTTATCCTAAAAATGAAATATCAGAAAGTAAAAATAATAATTCCTTTAAAAATTGCATCAAAAAATAAAATAAAATACTCTTTGTGTAATCTACAATACAAGTCAACATATCTATGATACAGAAACAGACTCACAGATATAGAAAACAGACTTGTGGTTGACAAGGGATGAGGGGAGGGAAGGACTGGGGGTTTGGGATCAGCAGAGGCAAACTATTATACATAGGATGGATGAACAATAAGGTTCTACTGTACAGCACAGAGAGCTGCAGTCAATGCCCGGTGGCAGACTGTAACAGAAAAGAATGTGGAAAAGAGTGTGTGTGTGTGTGTGTGTGTGTGTGTGACACTGAGTCACTTTGCTGTGAGAAGAAATGAACACAACAGTGTAAATCAACTATACTTCAATAAAATTAAAAAAATAAAATATTTAGGAATAAATGACTAAGGAGGTGAAAGACATATGCCAAGAACTATAAAACAATGATAAAGGAAACTAAAGATAATTCAGAGAAATGGGAAGATGATCCATGTTCTTGGAGTGTGTGCACGCTTGGCTGCTCAGTTATGCCCAACTCTTTGCAACCCCATGGACTGTAGCCTGCCAGGACCCATGAGATTTTTTCAGCAAAAACACCGGAGTGGGTTGCCATTTCTTCCTCCAGGGGACCTTCCTGACCCAAGGATGGAATCTGTGTCTCCTGTGACTCCTGCACTGGCAGGTGGATTCTTTACCACTGAGCCACCTGGAAATTCCAGGTTCTTGAATTGGAAGGATTATTATTATTAAAATGGCCATACTATCCAAAGCAATCTACAGATTTCATGTAATCCCTATCAAATTACCCATGGTATTTTTCACAGAACTACAACCAATAATCTTAAAATTTATACAGAACCACAATTGCCAAAGCAACCCTGAGGAAAAAGAACAAAGATAGAGGCATAGCCCTCCCAGATTTCAGACAATAGTACAAAACTACAATAATCAAAACAGCATGGTACTGGCACAAAAACAGGCAGAGATCAATGCAACAGAATAGAGAACCGAGACATAAACCCACACACCTGAAGTCAATTAACCTTTGACAAAGAAGGCAAGAATATACAATGAAGAAAAGACAGTCTCTTCAGCAAGTGGTGCTGGGAAAGCTGGACAGCACATGTAAATCAATGAAGTTGGAACTCACCCTCACACCAAACACAGACATAAACTCAAAATGGCTTAAAGACTTAAATATGACACGACACCATAAAACTCCTAGAAAAGAATACAGGCAAAACATTCTCTGACATAAACCATACCAATGTTTTCTTAGGTCAGTCTAATGACACCAAGGCAATAGAAAATAAAAGCAAAAATAAACAAATGGAACCCAATCAAACTTATAAGCTTTTGCACAGCAAAGGAAACCATAAACAAAATGAAAAGATAACATATGAACTGGGAGAAAATATTTGCAAACAATGCGACCAAAAGGGCTTAATTTCCAAAATATACACACAGCTCACACAGCTCAACAACAACAACTGCAACAAAACCACAACCACTCAGTCAAAAACTGGGCAGAAGACATAAGCAGACATTCCTCCAAAAACGACACACAGATCCCCCGCAGGCACGTGAAAAGATGCTCAACATGGCTAATTACTAGAGAAATGCAAATCAAAAATACAATGAGGTATCACCTCACACGGGTCGGAATGGGCATCATCAAAAAGTCTGTAAGAAAACAAACGCGGGAGAGGGTGTGGGGCAAAGGCGGAGCCTCCGACACTGTTGGTAGGAATATAAATTGGTGAAGCCATGGAGAAAAACAGTATGGAGGTTCCTCAAAAAAACTAAAATTAGAGCTGGCCTATTGACCCAGCAATCCTACTCCTGGGTATGCATCTGAAGAGAACTCGAACTCGGAAAGATACACCGCATGCTCACAGCGGCACTGTCTGCAACAGCCAAGACGTGGACACAACCTAAACATCCATTAAAAGGTGACTGGATACAGCAGGTGCGGCACACGCGTGTTAATATAACGAAATACGACTCAGCCGCTCAAAAGAATAAAAGAAGGCCATTTGCAGCAACACGTACGGCCCTGGATTATCACAGTAACTGAGGTAAGTCAGAAAGAGAAAGACAAACACTGCCTGATGTGGTATCACTTACGTGTAAAATCTAAAATATGACACAAATAAACCTCTCTAGGAAACAGAGGCAGAATCACAAACGAAGACAGCAGACTGGCGGCTGCCAAGAGCGGGGAGGGGAGGAGAGGGCGGACTGGGAGTTTGGGATTAGCAGATGAAAGCTATTAGATAGCAGATGGATAAACAACAAGGTCCTATGGTGCAGCACAGGGAACTCTATCCAATATCCTGTGATAAACTATAACGGAAAAGAGTTGAAAAGAATATATATATATTTATAACTGAATCACTTTGCCTTACGCCAGAAACTAACACATCATATTAATGAATCAACTGTACTTCAATAAATAAATAAATTATGCATTTCTTGTTGGCTTTAAAACATTTTTATTGCCTTCCCACTTTGATGTTTTATAGTTGAGTAATATTAGACATATTAATTAATCACTGTAAACCTTAATTTTCTCATCTATATTAATGAGTAGCTCACTAACTTTCAGCAACTTTCAGATGTTATTATGAAAGTTAATTAAGAAAAAATTTTTACAACGCGGACCACACTGTCTGGTATGTACAAAAGTACAAAATAAATGTAAGATACTTCTTTTTAACATTTGTCATCCTCTATTTAACCTTATTCCAACATTTAGGCTTGGTTGACATAGAAAACTGTAAGAAATATTTCAAAATACTTTTGGAAAATTTCATTCATTTTTACCTCAATATTATTTCCTATTATTACTGTCTTTTCAGAAATTGTATTAATTTAAAAAATATAGTGCCTCAATTTCTATGCTATAAATACTGCTCATTGAAATCTAAGTACAGCCTCTACAAAGCTTACATAACTTAGTATACTTTACCTTTGGTACATATCTCTCCTTTTACTTGCTTCTAGAGCTCCTTTCAGTCGACTCTCAAAAAGCAACCCATCGACCTACAATAAATGGAGACTGTCTAAAATATCACGTTGTTAAATACCATATAACCTTCAGTTCAGTTCAGTTCAGTCGCTCAGTCGTGTCCGACTCTTTGCGACCCCATGAATCGCAGCACGCCAGGCCTCCCTGTCCATCACCAACTCCCGGAGTTCACTCAGACTCACAGCCATCGAGTCAGTGATGCCATCCAGCCATCTCATCCTCTGTCGTCCCCTTCTCCTCCTGCCCCCAATCCCTCCCAGCATCAGAGTCTTTTCCAATGAGTCAACTCTTTGCATGAGGTGGCCAAAGTACTGGAGTTTCCGCTTTAGCATCATTCCTTCCAAAGAAATCCCAGGGCTGATCGCCTTCAGAATGGACTGGTTGGATCTCCTTGCAGTCCAAGGGACTCTCAAGAGTCTTCTGCAACACCACAGTTCAAAAGCATCAATTCTTCAGCGCTCAGCCTTCTTCACAGTCCAACTCTCACATCCATAAATGACCACAGGAAAAACCGTAGCATTTACTAGACGGACGTTTGTTGGCAAAGTAATGTCTCTGCTTTTGAATATGCTATCTAGGTTGGTCATAACTTTCCTTCCAAGGAGTAAGCGTCTTTTAATTTCATGGCTGCAGTCACCATCTGCAGTGATTTTGGAGCCCAGAAAAATAAAGTCTGACACTGTTTCCACTGTTTCCCCATCTATTTCCCATGAAGTGGTGGGACCGGATGCCATGATCTTTGTTTTCTGAATGTCGAGCTTTAAGCCAACTTTTTCACTCTCCACTTTCACTTCCATCAAGAGGCTTTTTAGTTCCTCTTCGCATATAACCTTAGGACATAAAATTTTAATTTTTCCCCAAATAATTTATAATGAACACTTTGAAACACACAGTAAAGCTGAAAGAATCGTACAGTGAACATCCATACACCCACCACCTGGATTCGACCATTAGTATTTTACTATACTTTTTTGATCCATCTATTCATCAACCCATCTAATTTTTTACATATTACAAAGAAAATTACAATCATCAGTATGTTTTCCCTTAAACAATACATCATGGGTATCACTAACTAGACTTCAGTATTTGGTGTGAATTTTACGTACAATGAAATACACATTTCATCTTAAGACTGTATTTGCTAAGTTCTGGCAAGTGACATGTAATCCAAACCCCTACCAACCTACAGAAAATTACTATTACTCCAGAGAGTTCCCAGAATGTACTCTTTTGTGTGATCATTTCGTGTTTCTGAGATACTTCCATATCAGAAGTATACTCCCATATACACTGCCGTGTGTATCGTCAGTTTATTCTTTCTTATTGCTGAGGAATACTCCCTGTATGAATAAACCACCAGTTTTTTTCTTTCTTATCCTCACTCTTATATCTTATACTGTGACTTAGCAATTTCCAAATACTACCTGTAACTTTCCCAACATACCCACAAAAGAGGCACATACATCTTTTGGGTTCTATAGATGTGGAAAAGATAAAGTGATTGACAAAAATAAAAATTCTCTACTCTTGCCATTCTGCATCTGTTATTTACACCATTTACACACATGCTGACAGTCAGTCATCACAGGCATAACCCAGACAGGTCCTTCGTAACTTGTCCCATGGACAACAGGGTGGAAGTCTGTAACATTTTTTGCTTCACGTGTCCTCTGTGGAGGCTTCCCTGGTGGCTCAGACAGTAAAGAATCTGCCTGCCAATGTAGGAGACATGGGTTCAATCCCTGGGTTGGGAAGATCCTCTGGAGAAGGAAATGGCAAAACACTCTAGTATTCTTGCCTGGAGAATTCCATGGACAGAGGAGCCTGGTGGGCTACAGTCCATGGGATCCCGAAAAGTCAGACACAACTGAGCATGAGCAGCAGCACATCCTTTATGGGGCCAGGGAAGAAGGACCCCACAATATCACACAGCCCTTCCCAGACACACAGGGTATCAAAAGGCTCAGGAGCCAACTGGGTTCCAGCTTCAATAACCCTGGTGATTGTTTTCTTTCATCTTTGTATCAGTAACAATTGTTGTGGCTTCCTTCTACAACTTTTCCTGGTTCTGTTAATATCCCACTAAATTTAAAATTCAATACAATACAAAGCATCTGGCCAAAGCTCAGCTTAAGTCAGTGTCTCATCAGCTTTTATTTTTATTTCCACCAGAAGAGTATTCTATTTTGTTGTACCACTATAATTCCAATAGAGTTCCTTAAGAAATATTTATCCACCCAATCTTTTGCACTTTTTAAATGAAAATCCAAAACTGGATAAAATATGAGCATTCAGTACATCCTTTGCTGCTGCTGCTGCTAAGTCGCTTCAGTTGTGTCCAACTCTGTGCGACCCCATAGACGGCAGCCCACCCCGCTCCCCCGTCCCCGGGATTCTCAAGCCAAGAACACTGGAGTGGGTTGCCATTTCCTTCTCCAATGCATGAAAGTCAAAAGTGAAAGTGAAGTCGCTCAGTCGTGTCTGACCCACAGCGACCCCATGGACTGCAGCCTACCAGGCTCCTCCCTCCATGGGATTTTCCAGGCAAGAGTACTGGAGTGGGGTGCCACTGCCTTCTCCGTCTTTTGTCTGCTAAAGATTATAAAATCATTTTATTTAGTGGAAATAATACTTGGTAATATTAACAGATCAGTTCAGTCACTCAGTTATGTCTGACTCTTTGCGATCCCATGAACTGCAGCACGCCAGGCCTCCCTGTCCATCACCAACTCCCGGAGTCCACCCAAACCTATGTCCATCGAGTCGATGATGCCATCCAACCGTATTATCCTCTGTCATCCCCTTCTCCTCCTGCTCTCAATCTTTCCCAGCATCAGGGTCTTTTAAATGACTCAGCTCTTCGCATCAGGTGGCCAAAGTATTGGAGTTTCAGCTTCAACATCAGTCCTTCCAATGAACACCCAGGACTGATCTCCTTTAGGATGGACTGGTTGGATCTCCTTGCAGTCCAAGGGACTCTCAAGAGTCTTCTCCAACACCACAGTTCAAAAGCATCAATTCTTCTGCGATCAGCCTTCTTCACAGTCCAACTCTCACATCCATACATGACCACTGGAAAAACCATAGCCTTGATTAGATGGACCTTTGTTGGCAAAGTAATGTCTATGCTTTTTAACATGCTGTCTAGGTTGGTCAGTGTTCTTGCCTGGAGAATCCCAGGGACGGGGGAGCCTGATGGGCTGCCGTCTATGGGGTCGCACAGAGTCGGACACGACTGAATCGACTTAGCAGCAGCAGCAGCAGGTTGGTCATAACTTTCCTTCCAAGGAGTAGGCGTCTTTTAATTTCATGGCTTGCAGTCACCATCTGCAGTGATTTTGGAGCCCAGAAAAATAAAGTCAGCCACTGTTTCCACTGTTTCCCCATCTATCTGCCATCAAGTGATGGGACCGGATGCCATGATCTTAGTTTTCTGAATGTTGAGCTTTAAGCCAACTTTTTCGCTCTCCTCTTTCACTTTCATCAAGAGGCTCTTTAGTTCTTCACTGTCTGCCATAAGGGTGGTGTCATCTGCATATCTGAGATTATGGATATTTCTCCCAGAAATCTTGATTCCAGCTTGTGCTTCCTCCTGGAAATGCAATTACACAGCCTAGGAGCATAAATATCTTCTACATCTTGTCAAGGTGCTTTCCAGAAATGCTGTGCCTTATACCCTGGGGCAGTAAAAGTGCCTGTTTCATCACAGCCTCCCCAGTACTGAGCATCAAGATTTTTTAAGTGTTTGTGGTATCTTATTTCCTTTGCAATTGCTTATCTTAGAAGTCAACTTTTCTCATGTTTATGTGACCAGTATTTCTTCTTCAGTTCATGTCCTTTGCTCATTTGTCAGGTCTTAATATTTTTCTTCTGTGTATTCCTGCCACCTCTTCTTAATATCTTCTGCTTCTGTTAGGTCCATACTATTTCTGTCCTTTATTGAGCCCATCTTTGCATGAAATGTTCCCTTGGTATCTCTAATTTTCTTGAAGAGATCTCTAGTCGTTCCCATTCTGTTGTTTTCCTCTATTTCTTTGCATTGATCACTGAGGAAGGCTTTGATCTTCACGACCAAGATAATCACGATGGTGTGATCACTTACCTAGAGCCAGACATCCTGGAATGTGAAGTCAAGTGGGCCTTAGAAAGCGTCACTACAAACAAAGCTAGTGGAGGTGATGGAATTCCAATTGAGCTATTTCAAATCCTGGAAGATGATGCTGTGAAGGGCTGTACTCAATATGCCAGCAAATTTGGAAAACTCAGCAGTGGCCACAGGACTGGAAAAGGTCAGTTTTCATTCCAATCCCAAAGAAAGGCAATGCCAAAGAATGCTCAAACTACCGCACAACTGCACTCATCTCACACGCTAGTAAAGTAATGCTCAAAATTCTCCAAGCCAGGCTTCAGCAATATGTGAACCGTGAACTTCCAGATGTTCAAGCTGGTTTTAGAAAAGGCAGAGGAACCAGAGATCAAATTGCCAACATCTGCTGGATCATGGAAAAAGCAAGAGAGTTCCAGAAAAACATCTATTTCTGCTTTATTGACTATGCCAAAGCCTTTGACTGTGTGGATCACAACAAACTGTGGAAAATTCTGAAAGAGATGGGAATACCAGACACTTGACCTGCCTCTTGAGAAACCTATATTCAGGTCAGGAAGCAACAGTTAGAACTGGACATGGAACAACAGACTGGTTCCAAATAGGAAAAGGAGTACATCAAGGCTGTATATTGTCACCCTGCTTATTTAACTTATATGCAGAGTACATCATGAGAAATGCTGGGCTGGAAGAAGCACAAGCTTGAATCAAGATTGCCAGGAGAAATATCAATAACCTCAGGTATGCAGATGACACCACCCTTATGGCAGAAAGTGAAGAGGAACTAAAAAGCCTCCTGATGAAAGTGAAAGACGAGAGTGAAAAAGTTGGCTTAAAACTCAACATTCAGAAAACGAAGATCATGGCATCTGGTCCCATCACTTCATGGGAAATAGATGGGGAAACAGTGGAAACAGTGTCAGGCTTTCTTTTGGGGGGCTCCAAAATCACTGCAGATGGTGATTGCAGCCATGAAATTAAAAGACGCTTACTCCTTGGAAGGAAAGTTATGACCAACCTAGATAGCATATTCAAAAGCAGAGACACTACTTTGCCAACAAAGGTCCGTCTAGTCAAGGCTATGGTTTTTCCAGTGGTCATGTATGGATGTGAGAGTTGGTCTATGAAGAAAGCTGAGCGCCGAAGAATTGATGCTTTTGAACTGTGGTGTTGCAGAAGACTCTTGAGAGTCCCTCGGACTGCAAGGAGATCCAACCAGTCCATTCTGAAGGTGATCAGCCCTGGGATTTCTTTGGAAGGAATAATGCTAAAGCGGAAACTCCAGTACTTTGGCCACCTCATGCGAAGAGCTGACTCATTGGAAAAGACTCTGATGTTGGGAGGGATTGGGGTCAAGAGGAGAAGGGGACGACAGAGGATGAGATGGCTGGATTGCATCACTGACTCGATGGCCGTGAGTCTGAGTGAACTCCCGGAGTTGGTGATGGACAGGGAGGCCTGGCGTGCTGCGATTCATGGGGTCGCAAAGAGTCGGGCACAACTGAGCGACTGAACTGAACTGAATTATTTTTCTTATATATTATTCCTTGATGCATATTTGGCTTGGCTTCATGGGAAGTAAAAACACTCAAGAGCCTCCACTGAATGAGAGATAAAGGAAAGGAAGCATGGAGAATGGAGGAAAGTGATGTTGAATGCAGAGATGGTTGGAATGTTATTATTCGTTTAGATTTGGAGGTGAGATAGGATAGAAGAGTTGTTAGGTTGCAGATGGAGCTGTTAGGTGGGGTGGAGGGAGAGGAGGACAGCACTTAGTCGAGCACCCCATTTTCTAGCCTCCCCGGGGTTGGTTTGGGAGCGTGAGGGGGTAGAATCAGGGTTTGGTCCCGGGACGTTGCGGGTGGGGGCGGTTACAACTTGGAAAGGTTGCGTTGGGGTTGACTCTCAGAGTTAGGGTGCGCCCCAGAGCTCGCCCTCCGCCAGAGCCCAGGTATCTCACCAGACGGTACCTGTTGCTTCAGCTCCTGATTGCGGCGCTGCAAGGACTGGAGTGGGTCGCGCTGCCGCCTCGCCAGCATCTCCGTCGCCTAGGCGCGAAGAGTACACCAGTCGCCAGGGAAACCATGGCGGCTGCACCGGGACGTGACGCCATCACTACGCGTCCGCCTCGGCGCCCTGCAGCCCGCTGGGAAGCTGATTCTGGAAGAGTGTGGCGTTGGTCCTCTGTTGAAGCGGCTCCTTCAACCCGCAGGGCCGGAGCTCGCTGCTCAGGTTCACTGCCCAGCAAGTCACTTTTTCATAGCCCGTCCCAAAGGATTGGGGTGGAGGTGCGGGAGAATGTGCCGCTGCATCCGAAACTACAAGTCCCATAATACTCAGTATTACCACATTCCTGCAGGGTTGCTCGGAGTCCCCAGTGGCTCAGCGGTAAAGAACACGCCAGCAATGCGGAAGCCAGCAGGGTGGGGAAGATCTCCTGGACGAGGGTACGGCAACCCACTCCAGTATTCTTTCCTAGAGAATCCCATGGAGGAGCCTGGCGGGCTACAGTCCATAGGATCGGAAAGAGTCGGACACGACTGAAGCGACTGAGTCTGCACGCACCAGTTTTGCTAAACTAATCTTGTGTTAGTCGCTTAGTCAGTCGCGTCGGACTCTTGCGATCCCATGGCTCCTCTGTCCATGGAATTCTCTAAGCAAGAATACTGGAGTGAGTTGCCATTCCCTTCTCCAGATCTTACCCACCCAGGGATCAAACCCAGGTCTCCTGCATTGCAAGCGGACTCTTTGCTGTCTGAGCTACCAGGGTACTTGAAGCTTCTTAATGTCTTAAATGAACAGTACAGATAGTTTTGTTACATGGCTTATACGGGATACGTGCTGCTGCATACTCTCACTTCACAAAGGCAGTATTTAATTCTTTGCTATTTGGTATATTGCTGGAGTATCACTTAATTGCAGTTTTTGCATCCTGAGTTCTATGGTCTAGGGATGTTCATTCTACAGGAAGTCTATAAACAGTGATTATGCGCTGCATTTTACATCTCTCAGGGAGGTTGTAATAACATTTCCCCAAGTGGGACTCATTCCTATAAATCCAATTCCCAAACTCTTCCCACTACACAGAAGCTCACTTTTTAAAAGATGAACCACATTGATACAGGTTTACAAGTTAATCCCACAGGCCAAGAGCCATGCTATTTGCATTCTTTCTTCAACAGAAAAGTGGTAAGAACCACCTAATTTTCACGTTGAACACAGCTCCATGTAACATCAACCAGATTTGGATACTGATGGTATCCAACATCCTAATAGTGTTCCCTTTTTCTCTAGTCCTCGCCCACCTCCACTCCTACACTAAAAGTAAACTCTACCCCAACTTCTAACTGTAAAAATTTGTCTTCCTTTTGAACAAATAACGGATTCACACAGCGTCCTGGCATCTTGTCAGGCTTCTTTCACTTAACCTGTTTGTGCAATGCATCTGTATCATCATGTAGGTTGTTCCCTCATTGCTCTCTGACATTTCATTGTATGGCATACTCTAGTAGACTCAACTATCCTACTGTTGCTCTGCTTTATTTATAGCTCCTGTCTTTATTTTGAATTAACTTCTTCATGATGGCTCCTGATACTTAAAATTCACTTAAATAGCCAGTTTTTCCATTAAAAATCCAACAACTGAGGTAGTGTTATAAAGTATTTTCAGATGGACTGACAAATCAGTACTTCTAATGATCTTGTAAGAGGTAAGAAAGAAAAAAAACTGCACTAAAAACAATCTGTCATTTAGGAAATCCTTATTTATTTTACGTATATGTCTCTAAATAAATTAGGACAACTTTCTATTTTATAGGGAGCTCCATATTTAAAATGAAAAATTACAGTCATTTCTGCTTCTGCTAAGTCGCTTCAGTCGTGTCCGACTCTGTGCGACTCGAGACAGCAGCCCACCAGGCTCCCCCGTCCCTGGGATTCTCCAGGCAAGAACACTGGAGTGGGTTGCCATTTCCTTCTCCAATGCATGAAAGTGGAAAGTGAAAGTGAAGTCGCTCAGTGGTGTCTGACTCTTAGCGACCCCATGGACTGCAGCCTACCAGGCTCCTCCATCCATGGGATTTTTCCAGGCAAGAGTACTGGAGTAGGGTGCCATCACCTTCTCCACTTACACCTACAAGGCTCTTGAAAAGCCAGGTCCTTTGAGATGGTACAGTTCTATGTTGGTAAAAATAAACAAATAAACAGCTTATATACGTGTACCTGTATGGGGAATGAGGAAGGATGAAAAAAAGTTTATTACTCTTGTTTACCTCCACTGGAAAGATGACAGATTTTATACACTTTTGTACCCTATTCAGAGTGACAAACATTTCCTATGAGTCTCGGATTGGCATCATCACCACCTGTAAGTCTGTTAGAAATGCCTCTTCTCAGGCCTCAGCCCAGAACTACAAGATCAGAATGTGTACTGTAATAATACTCCATGGCTTTATGCACATATTCAAGTTTGAGAAATAGCACTTCAGTATTCACCATGCTGTAAGGAATGCGATTACTCAGCTATGTTCTTTTTTAACTTACATTGTTTTACTTGTAACCCTCAGCAGTCACTTTAATGCTAGTCATTGCTTCTCCATTGTCATCCCTTAATGCCCTTATGAAAACCAAGAGTAACGTAAGACGAGACAGTTCTGAAGTGAAGCGGCCAAAACCAAAGCAAACCACAGCCACTGTTTCTCCTGAGAACAATCTACTTCATAAAACTCATGATTTTCTTCCATCAGAGTGTTACAGTGAACATCGACCTTGTATGGCTTCCTCATAGGAGCTACTGAAAAAGAATTTAACAGCTTTGGGAGAGGCTTGTAGTGGAGAACTAGTCCACTACGAGTTTCTGAAACTGTTAAAATTTTACATTTTACATCTCTTATGGAGGTTTGTAATAACATTTCCCCACGTGGGGGTCATTCCTATAAATGCAATTCCCAAACTCTTCCCCCTACACCAATGATCTGAGCTCACTTTTAAAAAGATGAAAAAGAATTTAACAGCTTGAGAGACACTCATAGTGAAGAACTAGTGGCTAACACGGAGAAGGCAATGGCACCCCACTCCAGTACTCTTGCCTGGAAAATCCCGTGGATGGAGGAGCCTGGTGGGCTGCAGTCCATGGGGTCGCTAAGAGTCAGACACGACTGAAGCGACTTGGCACACAGGGACCTGGTCACTCACTCCTGATTTTTAGACACAGCTGGCCCTTGGTACCCTTGGGGGACTGGTTCCAGGAGCTGCCACGGACACCAAAATCTAAGGATGCTCAAGTGGCATAGTTGATCATTGCTGTCCACGCTTCCACATGCATGGACTCAACCAACCATGGATAGCGGTTCACTTACATGTAGATTTATTGAAAAAGAAATCTACATGTAAGTGGATCTCTGCAATTCAAACCCATGTTGTTCAAGGGTCAGCTGTATTTGGGATTTATCACTAAGCTCTATTCAATGAGTTTTCTCCTTTACATGTATGTTCTGTTAACGATACAAAAGAAATTTCTGTCAATAAAAATTTATACTTTGTGCTTGGAGTATGCTGTCACCCTCAGAAGTGTAAAGGTCTTACATATATTCCCTTACCTCAGGTATTTTTACACAGTTGTTTGGTTTCCAGAATGGCTCCAGCAAATCTGCTGAGCAAAGGGACTGGTAATGGTTCCTAGACCAACTTTGCTTTGCAGTTGTACCAACGAACTAGCACAGATTCCTTAGAAAACAAGGTATGTGATCAAAAACAGTAATTATCAGTTTTGAGGCTCCAGCTCTCTTTATGCAAGGATACTGATACTCCTTTCCCTTTTAATAAAAGGTTCAAATACGTTTACATTTTTTATTTTAAAAATAAAATTGATTCATAAAGTGCAAGGAGAATTATTTCTCTCCAGTTCTCCATATCCATCTTCAATGAGCTGTTGGAAACATAAAAGAAAAAGAAAAATTAGAAATATGTAATGGATAACTTCCAATTATTTTTACTGTTTAGTTAAACCATGACCAACAAGATCTGGTGTTACAGATAAGAAAACTGAGACCCTGAAAGTTTGCAGAGCTCTAATGAAAAAGCCAAGACTAGGTTCAAAGCTCCTGACTTACAAGCCACTGTTCTTTCCACTTTCCCAGCCTGCCAAAAAGCTAAGAATTTAGACTGGAGATGACAAAGCATGAATGCAAAGATGTACTATGATGCTATCAAAGATATTTTTAAATATAAACTGATCAGGGAGAGAAAAGGATGGTAAGAACACCTCCACGGTCCGTCTTCTTTCTTTCTATTCTTTCGAGTGTTTTCCATTTTGAAGCTTAATGTTGTCAAGGTGCAATGACTTTGCACGTGGTTAAGGCAGTCCCGTTAAACACGCGCAGGGAACTGAACTATGGAACGAAAGTGTGCGTTACCACGGAAAATAGAACTTGCTCCTCTTTCTGGGGCCCTTGAAACCCTCTTGCCGCAAGATATTGGTCTATCCCCAAAATCTCCCCTTAAAGCGCTGCTATAAATACTGCTCACCAACTCCAAGACAAGCCTGGCACTGCGGGCGCAGGGCGTGAGACGGGCCTAGCTATGGCCGAGGCCCCGCACGGGACAGGGTAGATGCCCTCGAGGTGGTCGCGCGGGAGTCGGCGGGGACCAACAGGGCGGGGATCTCAGGCCAGATCCAGCTTCTTCTGCGTCGCCGCTAGCTTATCTTGCAGCCTCTTCTTCCTCCAGTCCAGGTAGCGCCGCCGCAGCCGGTTTGCCTGCCAGCCCACGAGCACTCCGGAGGCGAATGCCACCAGTACAGACAACTGCAGTGTCCTCTCGGACACGTCCGCCATCGCGAACCCGGGGCGTGCAGCGCGGCTACGGCGGGGCGGCGGGGTCAAAAGACCCAACGCGTTCAGGGGCGGGGCACATCCTGCGGTGCATCTCTTGAATCTCGCGGATTGGTAGAGAATACGCCTGCAATGCAAGAGACCCGAGTTCGATCCCGGGGTCGGCAAGATCCCCTGGAGGAAGAAATGGCAACCCACTCCAGTATTTTTGCCTGGGAAAGCCCACTGACAGAGGAGCCTGGTGGGCTACAGTCCATGGAGTCGCAAGAGTCAGACAGAGACGTAGCGACTAAACCACCACCACCGGTTGAAGACTTGGTTGGCTCTCTTACATCCCCATCTTTCCCTTCTCAGAGCCCTTACTGCAAATGTTGTTTGGCGTTCATCAGATATTTCCTTGCATTATTAACTAACTTCAGTGGTGCCTCTTTCTAACCCCATGGGCAGTTCAACCTCTTTATATTTTCTCGAAGCAGTAGAATGTGAACCAAGTATGTGACTTTAAATTTTCTGAAAAAAAATTTTTTTTAAATTTTCTGGTAACTTATTAAAAATGCAAACAGATGAAATTGTTGTTAATAATGTATTTTATTTAGTTTACATTTGTTGCTGCGTTGCTTCAGTCGTGTCCGACTCTGTGCAACCCCATAGACCGCAGACCACCAGGCTCCCCCGTCCCTGGGATTCTCCAGGCAAGAACACTGGAGTGGGTTGCCATTTCCTTCTCCAATGCATGAAAGTGGAAAGTGAAAGTGAAGTCGCTCAGTGGTGTCTGACTCTTAGCGACCCCATGGACTGCAGCCTACCAGGCTCTTCCGTGCATGGGATTTTCCAGGCAAGAGTACTGGAGTGGGTTGCCATTGCCTTCTCCTTTAGTTTACATAGAGAAGTTATTATGAAGTTTTTAAATTCTTTTTTATATTGAAAGTCTATGAAATCTGGTGTAGATGTTATAATTAACCGAACATCTCAATTTGAACAGTAAATTTTTAGTGCAGATATTTGATCAGTTTCTAGAATTTGTAGAAGTTAGTTGAAAAGTTAGATTCATATACCCACATTGTTCCAAAGACGTGTAAAAATTTCTGCAATGACTGAGTTGAATATTGGTTTTTATATTAAAATTCATTAAGTTGTTTTTATAGATTTATTTTATTTGGCTGCAGCAGGTCTGGGTTGCAGCACACAGGATCTTTTCAGGTGTGGCATGGGAGCCTTTGGCCTTTCCTGGTAGCTCAGCTGGTAAAGAATCTGCCTGCAATGCAGGAGGCCCTGCTCTGCATTGGCAGGGTCTCTGGCCTGGAGAATTACGTGGACCGTATAGTCCATGGGTTGCAAAGAGTCAGACACCACTGAGTGACTTTCACTTTCACCTGTGAGGTTTTAGGTGTGGCATTTGAGCTCTTAATTGCAGCGTGTGCGATCTAGTTCCCTGACCAGGTATCAGACTTGGGTTCCCTGCCCTGGGAGTTTGGAATCTTAGCCCCTGGACCACCAGGGAAGTCCCTAAATTGTTTTAAAAAATTCAAAACCTGGTTCTTCAGTCACGCTAATCACATAGGCGGCTTTGTTGTTGAGTCGCTGGTTGTGTCCGACGCTCTGGGACCCCGTGGACCGCAGCACTCCGGTGTCCTCCCCTGTTTGCCAGAGCTTGCTCAAACTCAAGTCCACCGAGTCAGTCAGTAACCATCTCGTCTTCTGCCGTCCCCTTCTCCTGCCCTCAGTCTTTCCCAGCATCAGGGTCTTTTCCTGTGAGTCAGCTCTTCACATCAGGTGGCCAAAGTATTGGAACTGCAGCTCCAGCATCAGTCCTTCCAATGGGTATTCAGGGTTGATTTCCTTTCTGATTGACTGCTTTGATCTCCTTGCAGTGCAAGGGTCTGAGAAAACCGTAATTCAAGCAGACGTATGCTCATTGTTTACTGAGCTCACTAGGCAGGGTGCTGCCTGAGAACGTTTCCAGGTGCAGTCTTCCTGCTTGGTATACTTTCCCCCTAGACACCTTCAGGACTGACTCCTTCACCGCCTTTAGGTTTTGTCAACTGCCACTTTCTCAGTGGGACCTATTTAAAAGTCACAAGCCCAACAAATCCCTGCTCTCTGGTACTTCTGCTGTCTGTTTTCCTGCTTTGTTCCCCTACTCCATCCTTACCACCCTCCACATGCTGTAGAATTTATTGGGCTGGCAAAAAAATTCATCCAGGGTTTCCATAATATGTTCCCAAAAATCCAAACAAACATTTTGGCCAACCCAATACTTATCGAATACAAAAACTGTTTATCTCCAGCTCCCCTGCTTCTATGTAAGCTACTTGAGGGTGGATTTTCTTTTTGTTTTGTTTGTTTGTTTCAGTTGTATATTGATGAGTCCCAAGTGCCTACAATAATGGCTGGTACATGGTGTTAGTTGCTCATTCATGTCTGACTCTGTGTGACCCATAGGCTGTAGCCCGCCAGGCTCCTCCATCCATGGGATTCTTCAGGCAAGTATACTGGAGTGGGTAGTCATTCTCTTCTCCAGGAGATCTTCCTGACCCAGGGATCAAACCTGGGTCTCTGTCATTGCCAGTGGATTTTTTAGCCTCTGAGGTTTGCACAGTAGCAGACACTCAGTAAACATTTGGTGTTGAGTGACAGGCGGGGAGTGGTTACAAGAGGCTTATTTGTGGGTGACCGAACTAAATCTTAAGTGGAATAGATAAGTAGGATAATCCAAAGAAAAAACTTAATTTCCCTGAATCTTCGTTTTCTCAGTTGTAAAATGAGGAGTTTGGTATCGTTCAATAGCTCTGAGGCATGTTTAAAAGCCAGTTTTGGCAGCCTGACGTGCTGTACTTGAACCACTGCTGATATTGCAATTTGAACTTCACGTGGAATCCATGTCTCATCCCTAAGTGGCCCTTGGGTTAAAAATAAGCCAGATCATGTACACGGGAGCCTTGAATATGGGAGAACCTTAGACACATAGACCTGGCAGAAACCATAGAAAATTGCCCTTGTTTTATTTTCATTTTAAAAAATATTTATTTTTTTTTATTTGGCCGTGCAGGGTTTTAGTGTGGCACGTGGGATCCTTGGTCTTCATTGAGGCATGCGGAATCTCAGTTACAGCATGTGGGGTTTAGTTCCCTGACCAGGCTCCCTGCATTGGGAATGCAGAGTCTTAGCCACTGGACCACTAGGGAAGTCCCCAAATCCTCTTGTTTTAGCAGGAGGTAACTCGGGCCAGAAGGATGAATAGAGCTGATGGGAAGGAGTTCAGAGGTATAAGATTTAAATCCCTTTTAAAAAGCTAGTGTGCCCCTGACTTGAGATTTTGTATTTTTCTCCTGGGTACATTGTTTCAGTGGGGCATTTTAGTAGACTTGATAATGGTCAACTGGCTTTGAGGTGATGATTACTGGGGATTTACAGGCTGAATAGTCAAGTGTAATGAGTTAAAGGATTACAAGAGTGTCTTTTGAATGATACATTAACTACCACTGTTGAGTTTGCATTTCAAAGTGCTTGCCAAGCAAAAGATATTGCCATTTACAGTATTAGACTTACATTTGTTGTAAGTTCATTTAATGTATGTATGCAAATAGAATTGGTTTCCTCTACAACTCTTTTTGTCGTTACCTGTGCGTTCGGTATCATACCAAGAAATCATTGCAAATCCCATGTCATGAAAGTGTTTCCCTGTGTTTTCCTCTAAGAATTGTATAGTTTTAGCTCTTACATTCAGGTCTTTGATTCATTTTCGAGTTACTTTTTGTATATTGTATAAGGTAAAGTTTCAACCTCATTCATGTGGATGTTCAGTTGTCCCAACATCATCTGTTGAGGAGACTTGTCTTTTCCCCATTGAATGGCCTTGCCATCCTTGCTGAAAATCAATTGATGGTATATGTTAGGGTTTATTTCTAGGCCGTCTATTCTATTCCATTGATCTATGTGTCTGTTCTTATGCCAGCACCACACTGTTTCATTACTGTGGTTTTGTTGTAAGTTTAGTAATCAGAAGTGTGAGTCCTCCAACTTTGTTCTTTGCTATTTTTTTAAATTTTGTTTTATCACAAACATTCTCATGTGAAGTAGTGGTTTAGTTGCTAAGTTGTGCCTGACTCTTCCGACCCCATGGAATGTAGCTGCCGTGCTCCTGCACTGCAGGCAGATTCTTTATCAACAGAGCCACCAGGGAAGCCCCATGTGAAGTGGTGTGTCACTGTGATTTTCAAATTGCTTTTTCCTAATGATGAGTGATGTTGAATATCTTTTCATGTGTTTACTTGTCCCTAGTATGTCTTCTTTGGAGAAGTGTCATTTCCCCACTTTATAACTGGGTTGCTTTGTGCCCTGGTTCAGTTCAGTTCAGTTCAGTCGCTCAGTCATGTCCGACACTTTGCGACCCCATGAATTGCAGCACGCCAGGCCTCCCTGTCCACCACCAACTCCCGGAGTTCACCCAAACTCTTGTCCATTGAGTCGGTGATGCCATCCAGCAATCTCATCCTCTGTCGTCCCCTTCTCCTCCTGCCCCCAATCCCTCCCAGCATCAGAGTCTTTTCCAATGATTCAACTCTTCACATGAGATGGCCAAAGTATTGGAGTTTCAGCTTTAGCATCAGTCCTTCTAAAGAACACCAAGGACTGATCTCCTTTAGAATGGACTGGTTGGATCTCTTTGCAGTCAAAGGGACTCTCAAGAGTCTTCTTCAATACCACAGTTCAAAAGCATCAATTCTTTGGTGCTCAGCTTTCTTCACAGTCCATACATGACCACTGGAAAAACCATAGCCTTGACTAGACAGACCTTTGTTGGCAAAGTAATGTCTCTGCTTTTGAATGTGCTGTCTAGGTTGGTCATAACTTTCCTTCCAAGGAGTAAGCGTCTTTTAATTTCATGGCTGCAGTCACCATCTGCAGTGATTTTGGAGCCCAAAAAAATAAAGTCTGACACTGTTTCCACTGTTTCCCCATCTATTTCCCATGAAGTGATGGGACCAGATGCCATGATCTTAGTTTTCTGAATGTTGAGCTTTTTTTTCCGCTCTCCTATTTCACTTTCATCAAGAGGCTTTTTAGTTCCTCTTCACTTTCTGCCATAAGGGTGGTGTCATCTGCATATCTGAGGTTATTGATACTTCTCCCGGCAATCTTGATTCCAGCTTGTGCTTCTTCCAGCCCAGCGTTTCTCATGATGTACTCTGCATGTAAGTTAAATAAGCAGGGTGACAATATACAGCCTTGAAGTACTCCTTTTCCTATTTGGAACCAGTCTGTTGTTCCATGTCCAGTTCTGTTGCTTCCTGACTGTATATAAGTTTCTCAAGAGGCAGGTCAGGTGGTCTGGTATTCCCATCTCTTTCAGAATTTTCCACAGTTTATTGTGATCCACACAATCAAAGGCTTTGGCATAGTCATTAAAGCAGAAATAGATATTTTTCTGGAACTCTCTTGCTTTTTCCATGATCCAGTGGATATTGGCAATTTGATCTCTGGTTCCTCTGCCTTTTCTAAAACCATCTTGAACATCTGGAAGTTCACGGTTCACATATTGCTGAAGCCTGGCTTGGAGAATTTTGAGCATTTTACTAGCGTGTGAGATGACTGCAATTGTGCAGTAGTTTGAGCATTCTTTGGCATTGCCTTTCTTTGGGATTGGAATGAAAACTGACCTTTTCCAGTCCTGTGGCCACTGCTGAGTTTTCCAAATTTGCTGGCATATTGAGTGCAGCATTTTCACAGCATCATCTTTCAGGATTTGAAATAGCTCAGCTGGAATTCCATCACCTCCACTAGCTTTGTTCATAGTCCTGGTTACTTTTATGTAAATTCTCTGTATATATTTTAATCCTACAAATAGTTATTATTGTTGTTTTACACAGCCAATAATCATTAAGATTCACCCACATGTTTATTGGGTGAATAAGTTGCTTTTTATTGCTCTTCATACCTCCTCGTGTCTCTGTGCTTCCATGTAGAATTATTTTCCTTCTACCTAAAAAATCCACTTAATATATTCTGTAGCAAGTCTGCTGCTAAAGAAATTTCTCCATTGTAATTTGCCTAATTATCCTTATTTCACTTTTGCTTTGGAAGGATAATTTTCAGGGTATAGAATTCTAGGTTATCGGTTATTTTTCTTTGTTGCTTTGAAGGTATCATTACCTTTTCTTCGGGCTGAGAAGTCAATCATAAGCTTTGCTTTTGTGTCTTTCATGGTAGCATGAATTTATACCTTCCTTCTGGCCAACTTTAGCATTTTCTCCTTTAAGTTTTGGTAATTTGATATGCGGTTTTTAAGTGAGTTTTTGTTTGTATTGATCCATCTTGTGTTCATAGTTTCTTGGATCTGTGACTTGTCTTTTGTCTTGTTCTGGCAGTACCACACAGCTTACAGGATCATAGTTCCCTACTAGGGATTGAACCAGGACTCCTGGCAATGAAAGCACTGAGTCCTAACCCCTGCACCACCAGGGAATTCCCTAAAAGAAATTCTTGATAATTTGAATCTTTGGACAATATCGTAATCCAGAGAGAATTTATCTTGCTTCCAGGGCAGAACTTATTATTCCCTTTTCTGTCTTTATTAGTTCATTAATTATGCATTCTTTTACTTTTGATATTTTCCCTAGACCTTACGACATTCGTCTTTGACTTACTAGAGACTAACATAACTGTGTCCCATTAGGGACTGAGTGAATTAGAAGGTAGGCTTCAGTCCTTATAAAGGTGGATCTACTTCTACTTCATACTTCGTTATAGACTGTATACCTTTAGGGTCCATCCTGAAAGCCTGAGGTGTTCTTCGTTTGGTCCTGAACCCGAGTGTTTGTTGGTGCACATGTTCTTAGTCGCCTCAGTCGTGTCCGACTCTTTGTGACCCCAGGGACTGTAGTCTGCCAGGCCCTCGTCCATGGGATTCTCCAGGCAAGAATACTGGAGTGGGTTGCCATGCCCCGCTCCAGGCGATCTTCCCAATCCAGGGATCAAACCCTTGTCTCTTACGTCTCCTGCATTGGCAGGCGGGTTCTTTACCACCAGCGCCACCTGGGAAGCCCCCGAGTGTTTGTCCTCCCAGCTCTGACACATCACCAGCTCTCCCTTCAGCATCTCAGCATCTCATCTGCTGCTCTTGGCTCAGCCTGTCAGTCCCCACTTGCCAACTGGCAAATGCCTTGAAAGGAGAATCAAGCCAAGTTCAAGCTCAAGTTCAAGCTCACTCTCTAGGTTCCTTTTTGCCAGGATGCTGGCTCCCTGAGGTTCCCTGCGGCTCCTTGCTGCCTTAGATTTAAAAAAAGAATTTTTTTGCCAGGATTTTCTAGTTATTCTCAGTGGGAAGTCTGCCTGAAACAAACTATGGCCAGAAGCAAAGTGACATATTAAAATTTGACATATTAAAATCAAATTACGATACCAATCCCTCTCTCAGAGGGATTCATTGGAATTCAAATACTACCATCTATCATCCATTCAAAAACTATGTGAACAAGCCCTTCGGTAACAGTGTCTTCCCAGATTTTATCTTATTCCAATATGTATTTTTATGCTTATACGTAATTTGTTCCTATGTCCCCCATAAATGGGGCTTCCCTGGTGATTCTGTAGCCCACCTGCCAATGCAGAAGACACGTGTTCAATCCCTGGATTGAGAAGATCCCCTGGAGGAAATGGCAACCCACTCCAGTATTCTTGCCTGGAGAATCCCATGGACAGAGGAGCCTGGTGGACTACAGTCTATGGGGTCGAAAAGAGTCAGATACAGCTTAGGGATTGAACAGCAGCAGCAGGTGCTGCTACATGATAGGTGAATACATTTAATTTCCTGTAATAAATGTATTCTAACAAATATAATTTTCAAAAAATTTTCAGTATATTCTAACAAATATGTATTTCCAAATATAATTTCCAAACTCACTTCCAGAATGTGTTATATGTACTCATTCTGTAAATTATATTTGTTAGCATAGAACAAATAATATATATATTATATTGTATATATATGTATTATATTTTGCTCAGTCACGCACCAGACTCCTCTGTCCCTGGCATTTTTCAGGCAAGAATACTGGAGTGGGTTGGTATTCTCTTCTCCAGGGGATCTTCCTGACCCAGGGATTGAACTCACGTCTACTGCATCAGCAGGCGGATTCTTTACCACTGTGCCACCTTGGAAGCTTAGCATACGCCTACTTGCTTGCCATCAGCCTAGATCAGTTTAACGCAATCTCAGACCTCCTGTTACTTTATCCATCAACATTTTGGTATAAGGACTCTGAAAAATAATCTAAACACCATTGTCACATCTAAAAATTTAATAATGCCTTTATATTACTAAATATATAGTCAGTTCAAATTTCTTTTTCAATGTATTTGTTAAAGAAATCAGGTGATTTATGGAAATATCCTGATATTAATACAGAAATATTAATAAAATCAGAATTTTATTAGTCACATCCCTTTGGTGTCATTAAACACATTCCTTAGTTCTTTATGCAGGCATAATGTGTTTTATTGTATTTCGCTTTATTTTGCTTTGCAGAAATTGCATTTTTTACAAGTTGAAGGTTTGTGGCAACCCTGCACTGACAGATGATGGTTGGTATTTTTTTTAGCAATATCACATTTTAAAATGAAGGTATGTACATTTTTTAAAGAAATAGTGCTATTGCACACTTAATAGACTACAGTATAAACATAACTGAGAAAACAAAAAATTCATGTGACTTGCTTTGTTGCAATATTCACTTTATTGAGGGGTCTGGAACCAAACCTGCAGTATCGAACTATGCCTGTAGTCCTCAAAACTGATCATTTGATCTAGAGTTTTGATCATATTAGGTTCCAGTTTGGGGCAAGAGTATGCCATAGGCAGGGGTATGTTCTCCTATAAGGATGCAAAAGACATCTCTTCTCTCTCTCTCTTTACATTAGAAGTCATGGATAATCATTGCCTGAATTCATTGACTCATCATGGATTGCAAATGGTCATATTTTAATTCCACAGTTCTTCATTATTCAGCTGGAACACTTCAATAAAGAGAAACTTCCCATCAGCCACTCTTTAAAAAAATTTATTTTTGGTTGTGTGGGTCTTTGTTGCCGCATGTGGGCTTTCTCTAGTTGTGCCGCGAGGGCTTCTCGTTGCGGTGGCTTCTCTTGTGGAGCAGGGCTTCTAGGCACGCGAACTTCAGCAGCTGTGGCACACAGGCTTAGCTGTTCCACAGCATGTGGGATCTTCCTGCACCAGGGATTGAACCTGCATCCCCTGCATCGGCAGGCAGATTCTTAACCACTGGACCACCAGGGTAGTCCCTGTCATTCACTCTTAATTACTCTGAGTATCATTTAATGGAGAAAGGTGAGACAGGTGCTCGCATCTTCCCCTCTGTTTACCAGTTTTCCAAATAACGATTTAGTTTCCTAGCATTCTGTAGCTATCTTTTAAAAGGATCATTAGAAACGCAGAGATTTTAACACACATAATATGTTTCTATCTATTGCATTGTATTCCTCACTAGTGTTCAGATCATTCCATTGTCGGCCAATGGAAACGCTTGAGTCATCTGTGCTCACTGCCACGCATCACAGCCAGGAGGCCACTGTCCAGGACTCCAGCAGATCAGATGACTGGAAGGAAGCTCTGTGTTGCAGAGCACTCTATTCCATGGACTCTGTCCTATGCACTCTGCCCTTGGCTGGTTTTCATTTGTATCCTTCCTTGTAATAAACCTCAGCTATGAGCATAACAGCTTTCAATGAGTTCTGTGAGTCTTTACAGCAAATTATTGGTGGCCTTGGGAACGCCCCAAATTTGTGATTGATGTCGGAAGTGATGGCAGTCTTCTGGGGACTGCTTCCTAGACTTGGCAATTTGGCTCATTCTCATACCAAGAAACTAAGGCGAGAACTCCTTTTTTTTTTAATATAAAGAAGTTGTTCTTTGTTGCTTTTCTTTTTTACAATTTAGTTATTCATTGTGGCCATGCGGCATGTGGGATCATAGTTCCCTGGCCAGAGATTAAACCCACGCCCCACCCGCAGTGGAAGCTCAGAGTCTTAACTGCTGGACCACCAGGGAAGCCCTTAGAGAACTGCTTTTCTCAAAAGCAGAGACTTCACAAAAGAAGAAATGACTCCAACAAAATAGAACTATAAACAGCTTTTATGTGAAATCATCCACAGTGATGCTTCATTTCATCCTTTGCTTTAATAACTCAGTTTTGTTTATAAAATTTTCAACTTGGAATAGATCAGCACTTTAGGCTGAGAACTATTTTTGGACTCTCATGTGGCTTCAAAGAATACCTAGGTAGTTCAGATTGGAGTTCTGGCCCTGAGCCTTCAGCCAGGGGCAGGGGAGGGGGAAACAAGCCATCACCCCCAGTGAGAACACAGGCAAGATGCCAAACGTAGCTGTGGGTTCCCACGGGGCACGGGGGAGGGGGCCAGGGAGCCCTGAGAAAACTGTGTCCTCTGGGAACCGAAAGCACAGAATAACCTCCTACATCCTCTTTTCTGTGGTTAATTGGAAGGTCTTCATGGAAGCCATTCCACACTACTTCCAGAAATTTCCATTCAACACACACTTACTGAAAACCTTTTATTTTCCAGATACTGTATCAGATGCTTTGAGAACTGTCTGTGGACAAGATCAAGATTTCTAGCCTTGTGGACAGTACATCATTATCTATGGATAATAAACAATAAACGTGAGATGAGAAATTGTAGGGTTGAAGGTGATAAGGGCAATGCAAGAAAGTAAGAGACGAGGAGAGGGGTCAGAAGGATGGGAGTGGGCAGGAGAATCAAGTGGGACAGTCAGGGCCCCCGAGAAGGTGGGGGCTGAGCAAACACTGGAGGGGCAGGGAGCTGGGCAGCTGGGTGCGGGGGAACCAGCCATCTGGGCTGAAGGCGTGGCTGGAGCAAAGACCCTGAGGAGTGTTGGAGAAACGGAATGGAAGCCAGCGAGGCTGGAGCAGAGCGTGTGAGAAGGGGGCGGTGGATGGAGTCAAAGACAGCAGGATGGCAGTTGGGTTGTGCTGCCAGAGAAATACGTTTGAGAAGGGTTTTTGTTGTTGTTGTTCTTTTACAATGTATTTATTCACTTTGGCTGCATAGCACGTGGAACATTAGTTCCCAGGACCAGGGATCGAACACACAGCCCCTGCATTGGAAGTGCAAAGTCTCAGCCACTGGACTAGCAGGGAAGTCCTGTTTGAGGTTTGCCCCTTACCGTCCCTCGTGGCTCAGTCAGTAAAGAATCCGCCTGCCAATGCAGGAGACGTGGGTTGGATCCCTGATCGGGGAGATCCCCTGGAGAAGAAAATGGCAACCCACTCCAGTATTCTTGCCTGGAAGTCCCAAGGACAGAGAAGCCTGGTGGGCTACAGTCCCTGGGGTCGCAAAGAGTTGGATACGACTTAGCAGCTAAACCACCACCACCTGTCTACCACCCATGACCACCTGTCAACCATGTGTCCTAACTGGCTGCCTTGCAGTGTTCAAAATACTTCTACAAATCTCATGGGATTCTAGGGGATAATTGGCAGATGCTTTGGTTAGGCAGAATTAGGCAGACTTCTTTGGTAAAATATGAACTTTTTTCATTTTCTCAACTGAAAGTCCCCAGGAGCTCTTTCTGGACAGAGCAGAGTGAGTGGAGTGGAAATTCCACAATGCCCGTAGCTCTGGGTTTGTAATCCTGGTGCTACACTTCCAAGCTGTGTGACCTAGGACAGCTTGATTCTCCTCTCTGAGCTTCTTTTTTCTTAATTCTAAAGTGGGGTGCCGGCATGCTTGGTCGCTTGGTTGTGTCCAACTCTCTGTGATCCCATGGACTGCAGCCCGCCAGGCTCCTCTTTCCATGGGATTCTCCAGGTAAGAGTACAGGAGTGGGTTGGGATTCTCTTCTCCACGGGGTCTTCCTGACCGAGGGATCGAACTCACGTCTTGGGCATTGGCAGGCGAATTCTTTACCACTGAGCCACCAGGGAAGTGTAACCAACATCTGTATGGGCCTAATTATGTCCTCCACCACTCCAAATTCATGTACTGAAGAGCTAACCCCCCAGCACCTCAAAATGTGAAGTTTATTTTTTTGCCACATTATCTTTTGCGGCATATGAACTTCTCTCTAGTTGAGGCACACAGGCTTAGTTGCCCTACAGCATATGAGATCTTAGTTCTCTAACCTGGGGTGGAACTCACATCTGCTGCATTTGGAGGCAGATTCTTAACCACTAATCCACCAGGGAAGTTTCAGAGTTAGGGTTGTTTTTGTTTTTTACAAAGGTAATTAAGTTAAAATGAAATCATTTTGGGTGGATATTTGCCAAGCTTCTCATACAGTGTCTGAAAAATAAAAGGTTTTCAGTAAGTATTTGTTGAATGGAAATTTCTGGAAGTGGGGTGGGGTGGTTTCCATCAACAGCTTGCAAGTAATCATTGTTCTTATAAGAGAGGGAAATTTGGGCATGGACGGGCAGAGCGGGAACCCATGTCAAGACACAAGGAGGAGAAGATGGCCATCTACAAGCCAAAGGGAGAAGCCTCAGAAGAGACCAACCTGCCAACACCTTGAACTTGAAGTTCTAGCCTCTAGGACAGTGGGAAAACAAATTTCTATTGTTGAAGTCCCCCACCTCCCCAGTCTGCGGCACTTCTATGGTCACTCTGGTAAACCAATTTAGTACTCCAAAAGGCTGTAACACGGTGAATGCTTTGTTTCAGCTGGCCTCTAAAAGCAGTGCTTTCTAAACTGAATTCCTTCTTACCCTGCAAATGTATATTCTCCCTACTAGCAGAGATGCTGCCAGGAACAGGCATTTTCAGACATAATCATCAATGTTAATCTTTTCCATTACAGAAAATATTCTTTCATTAAACATCCAAAATTGCCACTTAAGTTCCATCCCTCATCCTTATGAAGTTTATGATGTGCAAACACGTGATAGTAATAGAGTGAAAATGAAACCTTACTGAAAAGTGTAAAATGAGAGGAAAAAAAGTTCTTCTCACTTCATGTTTCTATTTTCCCTGTTGTTTCAGTTTTGTGCTCAAAGGCAAACCGATTACAGTTTCCTGATGTATCCTTTCAGGAAAATACTTTATGCATTTATCAGAAAATAGAGGTATATGCATCCTTTTAAAATTGTATACAAAAGAGATCAAACTCCTTGCAGGATACTACCACCCTTAACTATCTTGCTTCCACCGCCCCCCCCGCCCCACCCCGCCACATCAGCCATAGAGGTCTACCACATTTTGTCTCCTGGGTCCTATGATACAGCTCACATAATTCTCAGGGCCTGGGCTTCCCTGGTGGCCCAGTTGGTAAAGAATCTGCCTGCAGTTCAGGAGAAAGACCCACGTTCGACCTCTGGGTCAGGAAGATCCCCTGGAGAAGGGAATGGCAACCCGCTCCAGTATTCTTGCCTGGAGAATCCCATGGACAGAGGAGCCTGGCGAGATACAGTCCATGGGTCACAAAGAGTTGGACACGACTGAGCAACTAACACACACACACCATTCTAAGGGCAAAGCTTATATTAGGGGAGGCACACTGACGGAAACTGCCCACCCTGGCCAGGCACCATAGTAACCATTGCATGCGTTTTATGACAGGAGGTCCTAGTAAGGAACACGGGACTAATAAGCCACCATCAACCGGAAGAGTTCAGGAAAGTTCAAAAGAGGACACCACATGTCAGACCACCTCCCAGAATCCTCTCTGGCATCCATCTTGGCTGAACAAGGTGTGCACCACCAGGAAGGACTCTGAGTCAGATAACTGGCTAAAGACAACCCGGAAACTAATCCCATCACCATAAAACCCGAGACTGCGAGCCACGCGGCAGAGCAGTCCTCCTGGGTTCCCTTTCCCTACTGCCCTCCACCCAGGTGCCCTTTCCCAATAAAATCTCTTGCTTTGTCAGCACATGCGTCTCCTCGGACAATGCATTTCCGAGTGTTAGACAAGAGCCCAGTTTCGGGCCCTGGAAGGGGTCCCCCTTCCTACAACAGTTAGACAGTTGTAAGGAGGGAGGTACCAAAAAGCAGTCTCTCCACAAGGTCCTCAGAGACCTGGATGCCTGTATATATCTCTCTGCTCTACCATCCACAGCATCATCCTTACCCAAGGCTGGCTGGAAGACGGTTGTCAGTGGCCATTAGGAAAATGTGTTTCTTGAGTTTTAAAAATTTACATTTATAGAAAGGGAGGGAAGAGAGAGAAAAAGTCTTTGCTCTCAAGCCAATAGCTTTTTTAAAAGTATTTTCAGGCTGTGTGTGGGGTTCTTCATTGCTGAGAGTGGGCTTTCTCTAGGTGTGGCGAGCAGAGGCTTCTCTCCAGTTTTGGTGCTTCTCTTGCGGTGGAGCATGGGATCTCAGGTGGGCAGGCTCCTGAAGCTGTGACTCCTGAGCTCCGGAGCACAGGCTCAGCAGTTGTGGCACACGAGCTTAGCTGCTTGGCAGCATGTGAGATTTTCCCAGACCAGGGATCAAACCAGTGTCCCCTGCATTGGGAGGCGGGTTCTTAACCACCAGGGAAGCCCAGCCCATGCCTTTTTAAAAATGGGTTGAGCTACCTTAAGTTACATTCTTCCCTTGGTAACTGTTGGCAGGAAACACCTTGTATAGATTAGCCTGTATAGATTCTCTTAGTGAGAATCCTCATTAAGGATTCTCCTCTAGTGAGGGTAGAAGTCTGGCCTGATTCTGGGTTCCTGGGTAGGAAGGATGTAGATAGAAGATCAACAGCATCTTCAGGGTAGAATATAATCTCATGTACACAGAACTGCATACATGTATGTTTGTGTGCACACATAGAGAGATGCGGAGAAGGCTGCTCGCCGAAATGCACTAACCATGGTTATCTTTGATGAGTTGTTTTTACTTTAAAAGGGCTTCCCTGGTGGCTCAGACGGTAAAGCGTCTGCCCGCAAAGCAGGAGACCCGGGTTCAATTGCTGGGTCGGGAAGATCCCCTGGAGAAGGAAATGGCAACCCACTCCAGTATTCTTGCCTGGAAAATCCCATGGACAGAAAAGCCTGGTAGGTTACGGTCCACGGGGTCACAAAGAGTCGGACACGACTGAGAGAGCTCACTTTCACTCTTCTGCTTTACAATGCGCACATTTACACTGTACTGATGAAAAGCCATTTTAAAAGACCCCACCATAAAACAACCATTCCATACGTCATGATTTTGGATAGAAATAGAATCACTGTCTTTTCTCAAGAGCATGTAGAGAGTTTTAGGGTAATCCACACAATAAACAGTGACAAGAACTCATTATTGCAGACACCCTGTAAACAAGAACCACCGGCCACAAGCTGCTATGAATTCCGTTTTTGCATTTCACTTACCTGCCACGTGCCTGCTCTGTGCCAGGCACTGGAGATTCAGACATCACGGTTCCCAGTCCCTCCTCCACCAGGTGCTGGTGGCCCGGTGGTGTGTGACAACATATACAAATAGAAGAACTGAGGTACCACATGGCTGTTTTCATGAAGAGCATGGGACCACAGAGAGGAAGTGATCCACTGCTGGGAGAAGTTGAGGAAGGGCCTCCCAGAGGGTGTAAAGCTTGAATTGAGGGGGGGAAAACCAGAAGAGGTGGATGGTGGCAAATGCAGTGCCCAGCATGCCTACTAAGGATCTGGGGCCACCTGCCCTTCTCACTGCAGGCCAGCCTCACCGAAAGAATTTGACTCTGGCATTGAAAAGCAGTCTAGGGTCCTATATTCATTTTCTCTTGCATGTAACCAAGTGCCACAAACTCAGGGGCTTAAATGAACATCGATGTATTAGCGCGGTCTGTGGTCAGAAGTCCAGGAAGGTATGGCTGGATTCTACGCTCTGAGTCTCAAGCCACTGAAACAAAGTTGGTGTGTTCTTTCCTGGAGATTCTGGGGAGAATTCCCATTCAGGCTCATTTAAGTTGATGGCAGATTCGGTTCCTTGTAGCTCCCCTTCATCTTCAGGACAGCAGCATTCCCATCAGGCACACCGAGTCCTTCCAGGACCACCATCTCTCACCTCTCGTTCTGCGTTCCTCCTCTGTTTCTAAGGGCTCCTGTGATTGCACTGAGTGACTTTAGATAATCCAGGACAATCTGTGTTTTAAGATCAACTGATTAGTAACAGTACTGTGAAGTCTTTTTAGAGCATTTGTCCTCAAACTTTTTGGCACCAAGGACCAATTTCATGGAAGACAACTTTTCCACAGATGGGGTGGTGGGATGGTGTGGGGACACATTTATTGCGACTTCATTTCTATTATTATTACATCAACTCCATTTCAGATCATCAGGCATGAGATCTGGAAGGTTGGGGACTCCTGCTTTAGAGGAGTAAAGTGACAGATTCGCAGTCCTAGGCATTAGGATCTGGAATCTTGGGGTGGGTGGGTGATAATTCTGCCCACCACAGTACCCTACCTGGACCTTGGCATCCATCAGTACCAAGCACAGAGTAGTCCTGATGAGCCCAGAGGAACACTGTGCCTCTTGCTAGGTGACCAGGGTCAGTCCCTGCCCTGCCAGGCTTCTTCCTCCTTTGAGAAGTATTAGTGAATTTCTTGGGCTTTCCTGGTGGCTCAGTGGTAAAGAATCCACCTGCCAACGCAGGAGAGAGGGATTTGATCACTGGTCCGGGAAGAGTCCCCTGGAGAAGGAAATGGCAACCCACTCCAGTATTCTTGGAGAACCCCATAGACAGAGGAGCCTGGCAGGCTACAGTCCATGGGGTCACAAAGAGTCAGACAGGACTGAGCAACTAACACTTTCACTTTTCAGTGAAGTTCACTGGTGCAGGAGCCCAGCACTGCCTGCCCTACAAGCAAAAAAAAAAAAAAAAAAAAAACCATGTAAACATTTATTATTATTATTTTAAAATTCATCCCAACATTAAAAAAAATCAGGAATAGTCTCATGAAAATCTAATCTGCTTTCTTTCCAAATTCAGAGGCTCTGGTAACCCCAAGTTCCTGGCCAGGCTGACACTGGGGTGCACCAGGGAAGGGAGGAAGGTTAGCACACCCCTTCTCAGAGGTATCTGCCCCAGGAGGCCCTTCTCTGGGTCCACACCCAGCTCTCCAGCGGGTTCCACTCGGAAGGAAACATAATTTACCGGGCAGCTGCCAGTGGCAGCAACTGAATACAGTAACTCCTTTAATTCTCGCAACAACCCTGGGAGGAAGGTCTTGTTCCTATTTTATTGATACAGAAAGCTAAGCGCAGTCACACGCCCAGGGCGCACGGCTGGGACCCTTCGCCAGCTTAGCCTCTAACCCCGCACTGCCCCTCGGATCCGCTCAGCCCCTAGCGTCCCGCCCCCACCGCCCCCGCCCCGGACGAGACCGCGTCCCCGCCCCCGGCTCCAGCACTACTCCGGGGGCAGGGCGGGAAGGGGCCAGAGCCGGGGACCCGCCGCGCCCGCCGCCAATCCTCCACCCTTGGGGCTCCGCCGCAGTCACGCGAAGGGCCGTGCGAAGCGCGCCAAGCCCGTGCCTCCAGCAGCCCGAGGGCTGAGTCCGCTGCCCGGGGCCCAGTTCTGCCCCATCCCCGCCCCGCGCGTCGCCGCCGCGATGCCCGGGAACAGCCGAGCCGCGGGGACCCATCACTCGCGCCCGTCGTCCTCCGAGGAGCCGCCCGACCTGGAGGTAAGGGTGCCCCGAGGGCTGGTGGCTGCGCGCGGACGGCAGCGCCTCCAGCCCCGCGTCCGCGGTCCTCGGGACTCCTGGATGGAGAGCGACCCCGAGCCCAGCCAGTACCAGCCGCTGGGAACGAGGGCCCCGGGATGGAGATGCGGCTGCAGAGCCCCTCCGCCCCCGGGCTTCTTCGGTCCTCTGGGTCCTCTGGGTGCTCGGGTGCGGGAGGCGCACCGCCGCTGGAGCGCAGAGGCGCCGGTGCCCCTGGCCTCAGCCCCGCGCATTCGGGTCGTTACTGGAGCTGTCAAGCCCGTACCCGGAGGCCGGGGCCAAGCTGGGATCGGCGCTCCGGCTGCGTGTTGGGGATCCTGTCTCCGTGTGGCGCGCCCCCGGGTCTGGGTGGCCCGTGCCCGCAGCACGGAGCTCCATGTCGGCAGGAAGCCAAGCGAGGGTCCCGCCGCAAGGGGAAAGCCTGGGAGGCTGGAGGATGTGAGGCGGGGAGCGCTGCTGTCGCCCTGGCTCTTCGGATCCCTGCGGCCGGGAAGACGCGCTGCGCAGTCGCTCAGCTCTGCTTTCACCCAGACCGCCTGAGCTTGGGAAGACTGGGAACTGGAAAGAGTTCTTCTCGGGCTGTTTCCTTTCCCTGAACAAGAACTCAGTGGAGAGGCAGGCAGGGCGCCAATGGAAAGAGCCTCGGCTCTGAGTCAGGAAATTTTAGATGTGAATGACAAGACGCTGGAAGTCTCTGGTTTCCCACTTTGTAAGGCTGGCGGTGATAAATCACACCCGTCTCGAGAAGACGGTGTCGGTGAGGCCCAGGGCGCCTTGCTTGGCACACGGAGGCGTGTCCTTTACTCCTGCAGGTGTGTGGGAGGTGATAGGCGTTTTAGTCCTTTGTCTCCTTGAGTGTATGGAGAAGTCTTCCCCTTCCTCCCCGCTTCAGCTATGTGGCCCCTGCAGCCTGCTCAGGATGGTCCAAGGGGCAGGCTTCTGGGTGGGGTTAAATGCCCTGTTCCCCCAGTGCTCCCTGGCCTACTGGCCTCTCAAAGGGGCTTGGCAACTTCCAACAGGCAGATTCTACCATGTCCCCTGTCCCTTAAAGGATTAAGCAGAGAAAAGCAGGTCAAGAAGGAAGAGAAGGAAAAGGATTCTTGGTCCCTGGCTCCGACCCAACCCAGGTCTTGCTCCCCTCATTCCGCAAACTGATGACGCTGACGGTGAGCACCAGTCTTCTGCAACGGGAAAATCTTTTGAGACTGTTGTCAAAATTAAAGAATGTAAAAAAGTAACTGCAGGCCTCTAGAAATGCCAGGAGGGCTGAAAACAGCCCAGAGTCCCGGCTGAGTCCTGAGTGAGACATAAGCTTAATGCATGCCTGCAGGGGTCAGCCTGGAGCAGGCAGAGCGGATGAAGAGCCTGGTACCAACAGGTCACTGTCAGCAGAACCCTAGTTTCTGAGATAACAGTATCGACTAAGTCATTAAACTGCAGCTCAGACCTCAGACACTAGGTACCAGTCTGACCTGGTTAACCTTTTTAAAAGTTAGTTTGGGGTCACTTAATAAGAAACTGCCTAGTCACCTGAAATGCATTTCTGTCCTCTCCTTTGAAGCAGTTTTTTAGAACCCTTTTCTGCCTGGTGTTGCTTTTGGCTGCCAAGCCAGGCTTCAGCAATATGTGAACTGTGAACTTCCAGATGTTCAAGCTGATTTTAGAAAAGGCAGAGGAACCAGAGATCAAATTGCCAACATCTGCTGGATCACTGAAAAAGCAAGAGAGTTCCAGAAAAACATCTATGTCTGCTTTATTGACTATGCCAAAGCCTTTGACTGTGTGGATCACGATAAACTGTGGAAAATTCTTCAAGAGATGGTAATACCAGACCACCTGACCTGCCTCTTGAGAAACCTATATACAGGTCAGGAAGCAACAGTTAGAACTGGACATGGAACAACAGACTGGTTCCAAATAGGAAAAGGAGTACTTCAAGGCTGTATATCGTCACCCTGCTTATTTAACTTACATGCAGAGTACATCATGAGAAACGCTGGGCTGGAAGAAGCACAAGCTGGAATCAAGATTGCCGGGAGAAATATCAATAACCTCAGATATGCAGATGACACCACCCTTATGGCAGAAAGTGAAGAGGAACTAAAAAGCCTCTTGATGAAAGTGAAAGAGGAGAGTGAAAAAGTTGGCTTAAAGCTCAACATTCAGAAAACGAAGATCATGGCATCTGGTCCCATCACTTCATGGGAAATAGATGGGGAAACAGTGGAAATAGTGTCAGACTTTCTTTTGGGGGGCTCCAAAATCACTGCAGATGGTGATTGCAGCCATGAAATTAAAAGACGCTTGGAAGGAAAGTTATCTATGACCAACCTAGATAGCATATTCAAAAGCAGAGACATTACTTTGCCAACAAAGGTCCATCTAGTCAAGGCTATGGTTTTTCCAGTGGTCATGTATGGATGTGAGAGTTGGACTATGAAGAAAGCTGAGCGCTGAAGAATTGATGCTTTTGAACTGTGGTGTTGGAGAAGACTCTTGAGAGTCCCTTGGACTGCAAGGAGATCCAACCAGTCCATTCTGAAGGAGATCAGTCCTGGGTGTTCATTGGAAGGACTGATGCTAAAGCTGAATCTCCAATACTTTGGCCACCTCATGCGAAGATTTGACTCATTGGAAAAGACCCTGATGCTGGGAGGGATTGGGGGCAGGAGGAGAAGGGGACGACAGAGGATGAGATGGCCGGATGGCATCACCGATGACACATAAATTTGAGTGAAATCCGGGAGTTGGTGATGGACAGGGAGGCCTGGCTTGCTGCGATTCACGGGGTCACAAAGAGTCGGACATGACTGAGCGACCGAACTGAGATGGCAAGCCATTCTGGTGCTTTGACCAATACTTTCAGTTTTGAAATAGAAATAATCTGATGCTAGTGATTCTCAGCCTTACTGTTGGGTAGAATTACCCGGGGAGTTTTTAGAAACGTATCTCGGTTTGGTGGGAGATGGGAGGGAGGTTCAAGGGGTAGGGGACATATATGTATACCTATGCCTGATTCGTGTAGATAGATGACAGAAACCAACACAATATTGTAAAGCAATCACCCTCCAATTAAAAATTAATTAATTAATTAAAAAAGGAAATTATCTGGGTTTAAACTCTACCTTGAGATTCTGATTTAATTGACCTGGGTGTGGCCTGGGCAATAGTAATTTTTTCTCCTGATTTTGGCTGCACCTTGCAGAATGCAGGATCTTCCCAACCAGGGATCAAACCCACACCCTGTGTATTGGAAGCCTGGAGTCTTAACCAGTGGACCACCAGAGAAGTCCCAGCAACAGTAATTTTAAAGCTACTAAGTATCGAAAGGGCAGCCAAGGCTGAGAACAGTCCTAGGCTGTTTCCTTGTGCCTCTGTGTGATTACCTCTTGATACTTCGTGTGCTTCTTTTTTTAATGTTCTTCTTAAACCTGTTCATCCCAACTCTTAGCTCACCCTGTCTGGGGGCTCTTGGTTCACTGGTGTTCCCTTATAGCAATTTTCAGAGAGGTTCCTTGCAAGAGGAAAGGGCAGTGACCAGGAGGGCTTGGGAAGGTGTTCATTAAATCAGGTAGAGATCAACTCATGCATGTGTCTGCAGTCCTGTCTCGTTCTGCACGACCCCACGGGCTGCAGCCCGCCAGGCTCCTCTGTCCATGGGATTCTCCAAGCAAGAACACTGGAGAGGGTTGCCATTTCCTCCTCCAGGGGAACTTCCCAACCCAAGGACTGAATGTGCATTTCTTGGGTCCTGAACTGGCAGGCAGATTTTTTACCACTGCACCCCCTGGGAAACCCTACATCAGGTGTGGTCACGAGCTGAAATGTCCACAGGGCCCAGGGAGCAACATAAAAGGAGTGACCTGGACGGGAACAATCCAGCTGGGGAGGGGACTGGGGCTTGTGACCCGGAGGGCACGTCCTCTGGACAGTGAGGACCACAGCTCCCCACGTCCAGTTGGTTGTGCCACGTGGGCTATCAATTGCAGAAATGGCCACACACTCCATCTTGGATCTATTCCCCCTCTGCAATGGGCCTTTGCAACCCCTCACATCAGGAGGTGGAGTCTGTTTCTCCAACCCTTGAGACCACTGGCCATGAAACTTGCTCTGGCCAGTGGGAGGTTGGCAGATGTGACGCAAGCAGAGGTATGAAAATTACTTGAGCGTTGGTGTGTGTTCTCCAGATGCTTCTGGGACCCAGCGACCACGTAGGAAAGGGCCCTGGCCAGCCTGCTGCGCGGTGCACACAGCCGAGATGTGTGAGCGCAGCTGGTTCCAGACCATCTAGCCCCAGATGACCACAGAGACCAGCCAAGTTGGTCCTGACTAGAAGGACTGCCTGGCTAACCCACAAAATTGGGGAAAATACTAAGCGTTCCTTCAGGTGACCGAGTATCAGGGCGGGTTGCAAAAACTTATTGCAGTACAACCCAACATGGCTGGATGTTATGATCCTTTGAAGAGAAACCAGAAGTTCACATTTTTGTGTTGGCTCCGGTTTTGTAAAAAATTTGAATCAGTAGCCAGCATCCAGAAAGCACTCTCTAGGCCAAACAAAACATATCTTCAGGCTGCCCTTGGCCCTTAGGCTGTTGCTTTCTGCACGGAGGCACACGATTTGTTTATACCCACACCAAGTGGTCACTGATATTCTCGCCTTTCCTGCCCAGGCTGCTGTGCCTAGGTTAGCCTCAGAAGCCATTTCTTTGTATGGAACACTCACCATAGACTTCGAAAGCATCCCTTGGCTGTCTTCCCACATGGAAATGGAAGCTGCTGGTGTTGGCAGTCCTCAAGGAGAAAGTGAAATTTGAGATGGGTCCCCATGGAGGAGGGTGGAAAGGATATTCCTGGCTTTAGGCATGCAAGGGATCAGGCGTGGGTGTGGAGCTGGGAGTGGGACAGTCAGTCCATCAGTTTGGGCCAGAGAAGGGGATTCCTGTAGGGAAAGTGAGGGAGCCAAGGCAGAAGGGAGAGGCCCTAAGGGCTAAGCCAGGGAGTTGACGTTTGATTCTGTGGGCACACCAGGCAGTGTTGTTGACTGAAGGTTTGAGTGAGGTGCATAGGGAAGCAATGATCTGCTGTATTCTGGACATCAGAGTGCCCTATGGAAGGAGAGAAGGAAGGCAGAGAGAGAGACAGAGAGAGGGGATAGTGTTTCTAATGACACGGGAAAACAGACAAGGAGAAGCACTTTGCTTGAAATTTATGGTAACTTCTCTTTACCTTAAGTTTTATAAATTTTCTTCTATATCTAAATAAGACATATTGGCTTTGTTCTCTCTTTGAATTTTTTTTTTTTTTGATGTGAACCATTTTTAAAGTCTTTATTGAACTTGTTGGGGCTTCCCTGGTGGCTCAGTGGTAAACCACCCACCTGCCATTGCAGGAGACTGGGTTTGCTCTCTTGTCAGGAATATCCTCTGGAGAAGGAAATGGCAACCTGCTCCATTATTCTTGCCTGGGAAATCCCATGGACAGAGAAGTCTGGTGGACTACAGTCCTTGGGGTCACAAAAGAGTCAGACTCCTGACTTAGATTTAGCAACTGAACAACAGCATTTAACTTGTTACAATATTGTTTCTGCTTCTATGTTTTGTTTTCTTTGGCTGTGAGGCATGTGGGATCCTAGCTCCCCAAGAAGGAATCAAACCTGCAACCCCTGCATTTGAAGGTGAAGTCTCAGCCAATAGACTGCCAGGAAGATCGCTTGGCATTTCTCAAAGCACGTTTATCAACAGCTTCGGTTTTATCAGGGTTTCTGAACTTAAAGGTATCTGGAGCTTCTAGTTGTTCATTCCACTGGAATTTCTGGACTCCATCTCCCCCTCCCTCCTGGACACCCTCCTCCCTCTTGCCCTGAGGGATTTAAATTATTCACCTTCCTCAGAACGGAGGCTTACAAAGTGGGGAGGGTAGGAGGAGAAAATGTAAAACTCTTACACATGTTTTTAAATCTTGGGGAGTGGAAAGGAAATGTCATGGCTTTGAGAAAAGGGAAGAAAAAAAAAATCAGAAGTCAATTATTGTCCAAGTGCCATGAAAATACAAAACCTATGAGAAACAGTAGTAAAATGGCCATATTTAGACCAGTGATGTTTTGATCTTGACTGCACATTGGAATCCCCTGGCCGCTTTAAAAGTTCAGTGCTGGGTCCCACCTCCCAGAGAACGATGTAATTGGTCTGGGCTGGAAGATCTTTACAAGCAAACTTTCTGAAGGTGATTGTATTGTGCCTGGGAGGTGAGATCTATTGTCCAGGCAGTCAGCGGTGTCTCCCCTAGACTGGGGCTACTGTTTTGAGATATGAAGCCACTTTTCAGCTTGTCTGGAGGAATGCCTGATATCCAGTCTTCGCCATTTTCACAGTAGACATGGGCACGCATACGTGCTAAGTTGGCTCAATTGTTTCCAACTCTTTGCAACCCTATGGACTCTAGTCCACTAGGCTCCTCTGTCCATGGGATTCTCCAGGCAGGAATACTGAAGTGGGTTTCCATGCCCTCCTGCAGGAGATCTTCCTGACCCAGGGGTTGAACCCACATCTCTTATGTCTCCTGCATTGGCAGGTGGGTTCTTTACCATGAATGCCACCTGGGTAGTGATTCCCATGTAAACTTGAAAAATATATGCAGTTTTGGAATGGGATATCTAACATAAGCCACATTCTTGGGTTGGATGAAAAGTCATTCATTTTACAAGGAGGATATAAATGGGCTTAATACAGGTGAGAATGTTCACGTACCGTAACTCTGCCTGTTAAGAGTACTTCGTCCCAAGCACAAATGGGCAGAAGTCATATACACATGGGATGGAGGGAAGGAAGACAAGAAAAACCAGAGGACAGAGCAGATGGAATCCTAAGAAGAGACAGGTGTCAGAAACAGAATAGCCGTTAAGAATGGGAAAACTTTGGAACATTAATGTAAGTTAGCTGTTATGAAAGTGTAAGCATATTTAAAAATGACAGGCATGAGTCTGGCTGGCAAGGGGTCATTTGGATGGGGTGCCACGATGCTTACATATTCATTGCAGGGAGTCTGGGTAGGGTCTGAGGGAGGTAGGCCCAGGGCCCAATTGCCTGAGAAATTACTTTGGCCACCTGATATGAAGAGCCAACTCATTAGAAAAGACCCTGATGCTGGGAAGAATTGAGGGCAGGAGAAGAAGGGGACGTCAGAGGACAAGATAGTTGGATGGCATCACCGACTCAACGGACATGAGTTTGCACAAACTCCAGGAGGTGGTGAAGGACAGGGAAGCCTGGCCTGCTGCAGTCCATGGGGTTGCAGAGTGTTGGACAGACTGAGCGACTTAACAGCAACAATGTTTTTTTTTTTTCCATTCTCCACCTGGAGGCTGTATGGATGATTGCCCTCAAATTAGTAGCTGTCAAACTGTTTATATTTGTGGACAAAGGGTTGCCCTGGGACTGGAAAGATTTTCTTGTATGTGTGTGTGTGGCCGAGTCGTGTGGCATGTGGGATCTTAGTTCCCTGACCAGTGATCACTAGAGAACTAACCTGAACAGTGAAAGTGTAGAGTCTTAACACTGGGCCACCAGGGAGTTCCCTCATCGTTTTTAAAAAAATTAATTAATTAATTAATTTGCAATGGGTCTGAGTTGTGGCACGCAGGATCTTCAGTTGTGACATGCAAACTCTTAGTTGCTACATGTAGAATCTAGTTCCCTGACCAGGGATCAACCCTGGTCTCCTGCATTGGGAGCACATGGTCTTAGCCACTGGTCCATCAGGGAAGTCCCTCCCTCATCATCTTTAAAAATCTCTTAATGTCTTTAAGAGATTTCACTTTAAATATTTTCTTTAAAAAATCTTTGGTATCAGAATTCTTTGCTGTCCCAGTGTGATCTTTTAGGAGCTTAATGGAATTTTCTTAAAATTAATGTGTTCATTAAAAACCAACGTTTGCTGATGCCAGCTATTTTATAACTAAAATATTATAGCTGTCTAAGCATGTCGTGGGGAACTCTAGTATTCCTGAAGGTTCAAGATATTCCACAGAACAATAATTGATATTAGGTTTTCTGCTGCTGCTGCTGCTGCTAAGTTGCTTCAGTCGTATTCGACTCTGTGCGACCCCATAGACAGAAACCCACCAGGCTCCCCCGTCCCTGGGATTCTCCAGGCAAGAACACTGGAGTGGGTTGCCATTTCCTTCTCCAATGCATGAAAGTGAAAAGTGAAAGTGAAGTCGCTCAGTAAGTGTCCCACTCTTCGTGACCCCATGGACTACAGCCTACCAGGCTCCTCCATTGATGGGATTTTCCAGGCAAGAGTACTGGAGTGGGTTGCCATTGCCTTCTCCGAGGTTTTCTACTAAAATATTTTTTAACTGCATAAAAGAAAATATGTAGTAATTGTTTAACACATTTATATGATGTTTCTTAGGCTTTAATGACCTGTCTTTAAGACCCCTGAGACCCCTGAGAATGCATGTGAATCAGTAGATGTTATATTCTTATAGCAGTTAATTCACTTGTGAGATTATTGTTCCACATCAAATTTTAATCCAAATGTTTTTTGTTGTTATTGTTGTTGAAGGGGGGAGGGCAATTTTTAACAACTTCATTGAACTATAATTAATATGCACCAAACCATACATATTTAAAGTCTATAGTTTGAGTCTTGGTGTATGAATGTGTTCAGACGCTGTCATGTCCAACTCTTTGTGAACCCATATTCCGCAGCCGCCAGACTCCTCCGTCCATGGGAGTCTCCAGACAAGAATACTGGAGTGGGTTGCCATGCTCTCCTCCAGGGGATCTTCCTGACCCAGGGACTGAACCTTCATCTCTTAGGTCTCTTGCATTGGCAGGCGGGTTCTTTATTACTAGGGCCACCTGGGAAGCCCAATATGAACGTAGAAATATACCATTTAAGCACATTTATTAATAGATCTATGCGGCTTCCCTGGTGGCTCAGACAGTAAAGAATCTGCTGTATTACCCAGGTGGTTTTCATCTCCTCCTCTGAGAGCCTGTATTTGAATTCCCGAACGCTAAGCAGGCTTCTCACTGCCCAGAAAGCACCTGGAGGCGACCAAGCGGCAGCGTTAATGCTGGCTCCTCCCTGCGGGAGTGGGGTTATTAATGCTGGCTCCTCCCTGTGGGAGGTGGGCGCAGCGTGGGGGTGGGGGCATTAATGGTGGTTCCTCCCTGCGATTGTGGGGGTATTAATGTTGGCTCCTCCCTGCGGGGGTGGGCGCAGCATGGGGGGTGGGGATATTAATACTGGCTCCTCCCTGTGGGGGGGTGCGGGCATTAATGCTGGCTCCTCCCTGCGGGGGTGGGGCATTAATGCTAGCTCCTCCCTGCGTGGGTGGGGGCAGCGTGGGGGTGGGGGAGAGGAGAAGAGGGCTTTCCTTTCGCGCCCAGTACTTACAAACAGAAAAGCCCAGTGTCCCTTCTGGCTCTGACTTGTTCTCCCCTTTCTTTCTCCCACTGAGGACCAGGAGCTTCTCCTGGCAGCTGCCTATGTCTCGGATGCCCAGTACAACAGAAACGTTCCGTTTGAGACATCCCCTCAGGCCATCAGGTAATTCAGGTGTTCAACTGTCACTGAAACACTGAAACAGTGTTAAACCTAGATTCGCCTGTCCTTTAGCACTTCATATTCTTGAAGTTGAACCCAAACTAAAGTCACTGTATCAACTAATATTTGGAGCAATATTTGGGGTATGGCGCGCAGCGTCGGGCAAACCCCAGTGGTGGTGTTCTTCCACGTTTTAAGAGCACGGTCCTCACAGGTCGGGAAGCGCTCAGCACACATGCCAAGGTCAGATAACCGAGTGAGTGACACCCGGAACAGGGAGAAGACATCCGCGTGGGAAACATGGCGTCCTTCTCGCTCGCTTAGAGCTTCCCACGTGATAAGAAGACTTGTTCTTTTACTTTCTATCGCCTTTTGATGGAACTCATATGTTGGTTCTTTTCATGACAATTCAGCTTTTTCTCCCTAACTCCCTAAAGGTCGAACTAAAACCAAAGATTCATCTCAGAATAAGACAAAAAAAAATCTTACCGCCAGGACTGAGGTGTCAGTACCTCCAAAGGCAGCAGCGGATGCCTCATGCCTGGATGCCGTCTGGCAGTTTGGGGGATACCCCCTACAGAAGAGAACCGTGTGCCCGGGATCTCTCTGGGTCCACCATGCCGAGATGGGCTGATAGACATTATAAATCAGTTAGGCCCCTGCGCCATGTAATATTAATAACAGGTCACTCTGACTGAGGGCTTGCTCTGTGTCAGCCCTCCAAAAGGACATTTCAGGGTCCCCAACACCCCACCAGGAGGGTATTCATCCTAGCTTGAGACTGTTAAGAGAATGCACTTTGACAGCTGGTGACTTTTTTCGTTGTGAACATTTTGTAGTGCGCACTCAGTCAAACGCTACCCCTCACTCCTTAGGATTGAAAGGAGAGTGGTCAGAGCCTGGACTTTGTAGTTTATCTCCTATTCCTCCTCTTCGAATGGGGCTCGGGGTAGCCGTTTAACTTCTGCTTCTCGCTTGTAACTTCCTCTGTTCTTCTCCGCTCCAGACTTTACCACTTCTATAACCACTGGACGATGCGGGCAGCCACCTACTTCTTCATTTGGGTCAACCTTGCGCTTGCCCTCTTTGAGGAACCAGCCGTGTTCCCGCTCCCTTTCTTGGTAAGCTCTCAGCACAGAACGACTAATCAGACTTTGTCACAGATGAATTCAGTCGCATTCTTCCCCTCAGATTTTCAGTACCTATGAATTTGGTTTCCTTTTCTTTCTGGGGGAGGGGTTGGAAGAATTCTGCAGAGCTGATGCTTTTCCTCACTAGACAGTGGAAACAAAGTGGCAGTTTTGGGTCTTCTATATGTTCAGTGCAGTTCAGTCGCTCAGTTGTGTGGGACTCTTTGCAACCCCATGAATCGCAGCACGCCAGGCCTCCCTGTCCATCACCAACTCCCGGAGTTCACTCAGACTCACGTCCATCGAGTTGGTGATGCCATCCAGCCATCTCATCCTCTGTCGTCCCCTTCTCCTCCTGCCTCCAATCCCTCCCAGCATCAGAGTCTTTTCCAATGAGTCAACTCTTCGCATGAGGTGGCCAAAGTACTGGAGTTTCAGCTTTAGCATCGTTCCTCCAAAGAAATCCCAGGGCTGATCTCCTTTAGAATGCGTACAAGGGCACATTGCACAGACAAGTGATGTTTGAAGGCATGTTTACTTAATGTTGAGTAGACAATGTGAGCATATAGTGTAATATGTGTCTTGTACTTGCCACACTTCCAGCTCTTTTCATAGTAATAAGTCATTATTTATAGGTGCTTTGAAGTAAAGCATCAGATTACCGAGCTACTGCAGATGGGTTCCAAGTAATAAATTGATGACCTGCCCACATTAATTCCCGACTCACACTGCTCTCGCCTCTCTGTGTACATGTGACAGAGACTGTATGACTTGCAAAGCCTAAAATATTTACTGTCTGGTCCTTTGACAGACAAAGTTCATTTGACCCTTGCTTTAAAGAACAAGGTTTTCCTGCCTCCCATGAGTCTGCGGGTGACTGGCTCAACTGGGCAGATTTTTCTCTTGGCTGGGGTAGTGCGTCTGGTGGGCAGCTGGGGGCTCACGGGGCTGGAGTGCCCCTGCTCTCTGCTCTGCTCTCTCTCGGCCTCTCCCCGTGGCTCAGGCTTCTCCCTGTGGATGGGGGTCTAAGAAGGAGCTGCATCCTAACATGCAAGCACCGTCAACCTCTGCTCACACCATACTTGCCAAAGCCCAGGTGCCCAGAGCCCATCACATGCCCAAGCCCTGAGTCAGCAGGGGAGGACCCTGCACAGGGAGGTAAAAAATCAGAGTTGTGTTTGTTGGTGAGTGCTTCCAAGGTTGGTGGTATCCATTTGATGAGGATGTCACAATTAATGACGTCTCTGGGCAGAAAACTTTTAGCCCAGTGTCTGTCAAAATAAACACCAAACCTGAAGAAGCAGAGCTGTGCGTTCACAGACCCGAACAGAGCTGGTCCCCGGCCCCCACCGCCCGGCACTGGACGAGGTGCACTCCCAAGGATCTCTTCTCAGCCCCTTGGCTCTCTTCTGTGTCCCCACCCTGCTGTTTATTATTGCTCACACACAGCTTGGGCTTGGCTATCTGTTCAGCCAGTGTTTGCACTTCACGTCTCTAAAGTCAAATTATGGGGGATGGGTGGGGAGGAGGGGACGACAGAGGATGAGATGGCTGGATGGCATCACTGATTCGATGGACAGGAGTTAGAGCAAACTCTGGAGATAGTGGAGGACAGGGAAGCCTGGCATGCTGCAGTCTGTGGGGTCACGACTTAGTGACTGAACAACAGCAGCATTACCAAGAAAATCTCATCTTGAGCCAGGGTGTCCTGGAATGCCCCAGGCCCTTTTGTAAGCCTAGTCGTGACAGTAAGTCTCTATAGCCCCTCAAGGATGAATAGGCTGAGAGCTAGAAAGTTTGAAGGGGCTGCAGCCCCTATCTGAGCCCAGGGCTCATGAGGGCTGGGGTCAGGGGTGGAGAAATTGTGCCACCTGCTGCTTTCAGGGCCCAGAGCCAGCCCCCTTCCTCCTTCCCTTGAGAAGTTCATTCCCTCCACCCTCACTGAGCTCTTCTCTCCCCACTGATGGAGAGAAGTACTCCTGTTAGGGAGGATTTACTGTCTCTTGGCAACCACAGGCAAAGTATTAATATGAGTTGCACTCACAGACTGCAAAGCTAGCTGCCTGTGGGAGTTTGGAATTGATACCTGTAGCTCAAGGAGGAGATGGTCAGGACATCGAGGTGGGTCTGGTAGCATCCAGCCAAATCCGGGCAGCAGGCTGGGAGGGCAGCGATCTAAGGAATGATCTGGCATTTCAAAACACATCTCTGGAGCGTTATTATTAGAGACACTGAACTTCTAGATATCTATTCTGAGTATGAACACAGGGAATTTGAGAGCATAGCAGATGCCCGTTTCTGCCAATCCCTGAGCCCCACTTTTCTGAGGAATGCCTTCTGGGGGTCCTCTGCATGCTGATTTACGCCCCTCCCCGCCCCTTCCAGGAAACCCTGTCAGCTGGGTCATGGGATTTGTGGTTGAGAGGCAGGTTTCGTTTTAAGAGAAAAAACATTCCAACCAGCTAAGAATTTTGCTGTAACTTTCAGTAATATTAAACCAAGTGTTAGTTGCTCAGTTGTGTCCATCTCTTTGTGACCCATGAACTGTACCCTCCAGGCTCCTTGTCTGTGGAGTTCTTCAGGCAGGAGTACTGGAGTGGGTTGCCCCTGCCTCCGCCAGGGGGCCTTCCTGACCCAGGGATTGAACCTGCATCTTCTGCATTGCAGGCAGATTCTTTACCATCTGAGCCACCAGGGAAGCCCAAGTAAAACTGAGGGACATTGCTCAGCTCACAGGGTGGTGTCAGGGAGTAAGAGAGAATTAAGCCATAGCTCTGTTTTTTTGCCACAGGTTACCTCGATAGCAGAAGTGCTCTGTCTGACTGCCTTCTTTGGGAGACTGGTTCACTTTGCCAAGGTCACTCCTCAGAAGGTCTTCTGGAAGGATACAAAAAACATCTGCGTCATGGTAACCATAGTGGTGAGTGCTCGTTACAGTGCCTTCCAGAGGCTGTGGTCAAAGGCAGAAGGTATGAAAAGACTGGGTAGGTTTGAGTGGGTTCAGGAAAATGACGGATGCTGGGAGAGCAAGCACCAGCGGCACAACTGCCAGAAAACCACAAGGGAAGCGCAAATTGGGCAAAATGTGACGATGTGAGAGCTTTAATGTCTCAAGGGCACTTCCAAATTAAAGGAAAAAGAAACAGAAACCACAGTTTTAAAAAATGTGCTGCAGGGCAGCCTCAGAACAGAGTGCCTGTTCCAAGTCCGGCATATATCCTTCCATTCCTTTTTCCCTGAATTGCATTTACACATATGAACATGATCGTTTTGCTCCCTGCTGTATATTCATACTTAAGTTCAGGAACATAGTACCTGTATTATATATACCTATATATAGTATATCTGTATGAATGCTGCTCAGTCATTGCGATTGAAAGATTAATGTATTATTTGACTATTTCTTAGCTTTTTCATAGTTCAGTATAGCATAAAGACCAAACAGATGTTTTGATTTTTTTTTAAATAAAAATGCTCAACTTTTCTATGAAAAATATGTGCTGAAAACTGGTGATGGCATCTCCTGAAAGAGGAAGTAAATACTAGCAGATAAGAAAAAATGTTTAACTTGACTAATTAAGAAATACATGTGGGAGGGCATGGTTCTTGAGGGGCTAGCCTACTGTGTTCCCCCTTTTCCTGGAAAAGAGATAAAGCCACTCTTTATACCACCCCCCATAAAAGAACTATACATGAAAGCAACAATAAAAGACCGTGCATTTGCCTGTAAAACAATCATAGCAAGATTGAAAACATTTCAGTCCTTTCATCCCTTCAATCTTGTCATCCTTTACTCGAGGGAAGAATCAGTTGTTTTTTCTGGAAGGCTGGTTAGCTATTCCTTTGGAAAAGCCTTTTGTGTGCAAGTGCTTGCTCCCATATTTCCATTCCTGGGATTTGATCTTTAGGGAAGAAGGATGTGTTCAAAGATTCATCCACAAGATTAGTCATGGCTGAGCTGTTCCTAGTATTGAAAAATTGGAAACAACTGGATTTCCTGACAGTCGGTTCAGTTCAGTTCACTCGGGTGTGTCTGATTCTTTTTGACCCCACGGACTGCAGCACGCCAGGCCTCCCTGTCCATCACCAACTCCTCAAACTCATGTCCATCGAGTCAATGATGCCGTCCAACCATCTCATCCTCTGTTGGCTTCTTTTCTTCCTGCCTTCAAGCTTTCCCAGCATCAGGGTCTTTTCTAAGGAGTCAGTTCTTTGCATCAGGTGGCCAAAGTATGGGAGCTTCAGCATCAGTCCTTCCATTGAATATTCAGGGTTGATTTCCTTTAAGATTAAGTCATTTGATCTCCTTGCAGTCCAAGGGACTCTCAAGAATCTTCTCCAACACCACGGTTCAAAGGCATCAATTCTTCAGCGCTCATCTTTGTTTATGGTCCAACTCTCACGTCCATACATGACTACTGGAAAGACCATAGCTTTGACTTGATGGACCTTTGTTGGTAAAGTAATGTTTCTGCTTTTTAATATGCTGTCTAGGTTTATGACAAACCCAGGAGCAAGTGTCTTTTAATTTCATGGCTGCAGTCACCATCTGCAGTGATTTTGGAGCCTAAGAAAATAAAGTCTGTCACTGTTTCCATTGTTTCCCCATCTTTTTCCCATGAAGTGATGGGACCAGATGCCATGATCTTAGTTTTTTGAATGTTGAGTTTTAAGCCAACTTTTTCACTCTCCTCTTTCACTTTCATCAAGAGGCTTTTCAGTTCCTCTTCACTTTCTGCCATAAGGGTGGTATCATCTGCATATCTGAGGTTATTGATATTTCTCCCTGCAGTCTGTGTTCCAACTTGTGCTTCATCCAGCCTGGCATTTCACATGAGGTACTCTGCATATAAGTTAAATAACCAGGGTGACAACATACAGCCTTGACATACTCCTTTCCCAATTTGGAACCAGTCCATTGGTTCTAACTGTTGCTTCTTGACCTGCATACAGATTTCTCAGAAGGCAGGTAAGGTGGTCTGGTATGAAGCAGAAATAGGTGTTTTTCTGGAACTCTCTTGCTTTTTTGATGAGCCAACGGATGTTGGCAATTTGATCTCTGGTTCCTCTGCCTTTTCTAAATCCAGCTTGAACATCTGGAAGTTCCCGATTCATGTTCTGTTGGAGCCTGGGTTGGAGAATTTTCAGCATTACTTTGATCACATGTGAGATCAGTGCAATTGTGCAGTAGTTTGAGCATTCTTTGGCATTGCCTTTCTTTGGGATTGGAATGAAAACTGACCTTTTCCAGTCCTGTGGCCACTGCTGAGTTTTCCAAGTTTGCTGGCACATTGAGTGCAGCACTCTTACAGCATCATCTTTCAGGATTTGAAATAGCTCAACTGGAATTCCATCACCTCCAGTAGCTTTGTTCAGAATAATGCTTCCTCAGGCCCCCTTGACTTCGCAGTTCAGTCTGGCTCTAGGTGAGTGATCACACTGTCGTGGTTATCTGGGTCATTAAGATCTTTTTTGTATAATTCTTCTGTGTATTCTGCCACCTCTTCTTAATATTTTCTGCTTCTATTAGGTCCATCCATACAGTTTCTGTCCTTTATTGTGCCCTTCTTTGCATGAAATGTTCCCTTGGTATCCTTAATTTTCTTGACGAGATCTCTAGTCTTTCCCATTCTGTTGTTTTACTTTATTTCTTTGCATTGTTCACTGAGGAAGGCTTTCTTATCTCTCCTTGCTATTCTTTGGAACTCTTCATTCAGATGGATATATCTTTCCTTTTCTCCTTTGCCTTTCACTTCTCTTCTTTTCCTGACAATAGGAGATAAATAAAATACGGTACATCCACATCTGTTAAAATGGCCTTATATGCACTTATGTGTCTGTGATCAAGGAGAGATTGCTTCTTGTTTATTAGGTCAAAAGAGCAGGTTACAGTATAGTTGGAACACATCTTTGTTAAAGGAAAAGAAGAAAGAGTGATAGAGCTTCACAGCATAATCTGGAAGGACCCTAGCTAAGGGGTTATGCCAAGTGAGGCAGGGTGACATATTCTGAAATGCTGCTGTGATGAGAGTGGTCCCTGGCGGTGATTAGCTGAGGGCACTTTATAATTAGCATCTCAGTACAGCAGCCAGCCGGCCTCAACCTAGAGCGTCCACTATCTTTTCTCACCCTTCCTCAATTTGTTTTGACTTCCTTCATACACGTGCTGAACTCCCGAAATACACAGAGTTATCTCTCTGGTCTCATTTTTTTAGAAATATCTTCACTTCCTATTATTAACAAATGAATACAGTGAATCCGCTACCTACGAACCTGCAGCTTGCAGACTTTCAAAGATATGAGCCTGTGTTCACACGTACGATCGTGTGAGTGAGGTCATGTGTCTGGTGTATGTGGTCATGTGCGGGCACCTTCTACAAGTCGCTGTGCTTTTGTGTACTTTTCTGTACGGGACTGTATAGAGTACGTTTGTACGTATCTTTAGTTCAATCCCAAGATGTCCATGAGCAACCGTAAAGGCAGCAGGGATGTAACTGGAACTGCTGTACTTTTCAAGGTACTGTACTCTAAGATTAAAAAGGTTTTTTTTTTTTAAATTTTTTGTGTTTTATGTAAAATGTATTTTATGTGAAAAGTATTATAAACCTTTACAACAGTAAAGCTGTTGTTCTTTAGTCACTAAGTTGTGTCTGACTCGTTTTCGACTCCATGGGCTATAAGCCCACCAGGCTCCTCTGTCCATGGAATTCTCCAGGCAAGAATACTGGAGTAGGGTGCCATTTCCTTCTCCAGGGGATCTTCCCAACCCAGGGATGGAACCTGCATCTCCTGCATTGCAGGCAGATTCTTTACCTCTGAGCCACCAAAGAAGCCCCATTACAGTAAAATAAAGTACTATATCGGAGAAGGCAATGGCACCCCACTCCAGTACTCTTACCTGGAAAATCCCACTCATGGAGGAGCCTGGTGGGCTGTAGTCCATGGGGTTGCTAAGAGTCAGACACGACTGAACGACTTCACTTTGACTTTTCACTTTCATGCATTGGAGAAGGAAATGGCAACCCACTCCACTGTTCTTGCCTGGAGAATCCCAGGGACGGCGGAGCCTGGCGGGCTGCCGTCTATGGGGTTGCACAGAGTTGGACACAACTGAAGTGACTTAGCAGCAGCAGCAAAGTACTATATAGTAAAGTACTGTGTATAATTGGGTACCTAGGCTAACTTTGTTGGACTTACAAATGCGCTCTTGGGACAGAACATATTCATATATGAGTGTCTTACTGTACAAGAACCCTCGATCTGAGATGGGACTTGTGACGACATCTTCAGTTCAGTCCATAACACAGTATTGCCTGACACAGGAAGGTGGAGGATGAGATGGCTGGGAAAACTTAAAAAAAAAAACAAAGAAAAGAGTTGGAAAGCATGTACGTCTTTCAAGGCTGTGTTTGCTGCATGACCCCCTCCTGGGACAGGGTCGGAAGTCCATCCTCATCTCCTAAGACTTCCAGCACAGAGCCTTGACTATGATGGACACGTGGGCACTTTTCAAGCCCAAGTCCGACCCAGTCACCATGCTCCCTTCTTTAGAGCATCCCGAATCCCACCAAGAAAAGCCAAAGTCGGTGTCGGAGGCTCTGTGTCCCTCCCACCGGAGGTCCTCCTGTCCTAGACCTGCACGGCCATCCCTCCCACGCCACCTCCTCAGAGCCCCACCCCACACACCCTCAGCCCCTATCTCATCCAGGTTTCCTCCAGAGAGCTCTGAGTGCTTTCTCTCTCTAGAGCTAGAACAATGCCTTGCATGAAGAGGCACTCCGCAGAGGTGTATGGAGTGAACTGGATGAGGGTGCAGAGTGCCCCGTCCAGGTCTGTCCTGCATCTGTAAGCAAAAGGGTCTCACTCCTTCACCTCCATCCCCCTTATTTGAAAGACTTTCTGGGCTCCCCAGGCTCTGGGAATAAGACTTATCTTTGTAGCCTGATCCTCAAATTCACCTGCCCTCGGTCTGAGGGCTTGTCACTTCCTGCTCCCCTCTGCCCCCACTGCCAGGAATCCCTGCTTCCTGAGCGTCCCTTTGCTGTGTCTGCCTGCCACAGCTCTTGACTGCTCAGAGTTGTGTGCTTTTAAAGCTTTTATTTGCTTTAAGATTACATCAAAGGGGACTTCCCTGATGGTCCAGTGGTTAAGAATCTGCCTGCCAATGCAGGGGACCCAGGTTCGATCACTGGTCCGGGAAGATTCCACATAAGGTGGGGCAACTAAATCCACGTGCTGCAGCTACTGAAGCCTGCACGCCCTAGAGCCTGTGCTCTGCAACTAGAGAAGCCACTGCAGTGAGAAGCCCCTGCACCACGATTAGAGAGTAGCCCTTGCTCGCTGCAACTAGAGAAAGCCTGAGCACGGCAACGAAGACCCTGTGCAGCCAAAAATTTAAAAATTAATTAACAACAACAGCAAAAGATTGCATCAGGGAGTGCTTCCTCCAGGAAGCCTCCCCAGATACCGTGACCCTTGGTGAGCTGTCCGGCCACCCCTGCTGCCCTGGAATAACCCCTCTGACTCCCTCCAGGTGGCGCCCCCGTGCAGCGGCCAGCACCAGCCTCTTTCTGAGTCTGTATTTTCTCTCCCACTGTGATTGAGCTTTCTCAGTCCTCAGTGCCTTGCCTCCAAAGGGACTGATCTAACATTTCTGATGATGGTAGATTATTCTTTTTTAACTTACATTTTTCTAAACTGCTCTGGGTCCTTCTTCCTTTGTCCATCCTCAGGATCACAGACTGACCTTAATAAGGATTGATAAGAATTTTCTGTAATCTGCATATTTCTATCCTGTTGTATGTGTGCATGCTCCGCCTTGTCCAGTTCTTTGCGACCCCATGGACTGTAGACCAGTAGACTGCAGATTCTCCAGGCAAAGTTACTGGAGCGGGTTGCCATTTCTTACTCCAGGGGATCTTCCCAACCCAGGGATCGAACCTGCGTCTCTTGCATCTCCTGCATCGGCAGGCAGGTTCTTTACCACTGGTGCCACCTGGGAACTAGGCTAGAAACCTGCCTCGTATGTGGAACTGAAGAAAAGTACCACATGGTGGTAGGTAGTGCTGGTAACTGCCGAGGCTCTGTTACCAAGCCTCCTGGGTCCAGTCCCAGGCCTGCCCCTCTTGCTGGCTGTGTGACTGGGGCCTCATGATCTCCCTCTCTGTATGTCAAACATTTCCATCCAGGAGTGGTACCCTCTGCAGGGGGCGTGGAAGAGTCTATGGAAAGCTTATAGAGGCCATGGCACATAGTGAACTCTCGGATGACAGCCGCTGTTAATGTTCTGTTTTTATGCTATGAATGTGGTTCTTTTCCCATGATATATCATGACCTTCCTCCTGGGTCAGTGAACATGCGTCTGTATGGCACTTCCTCAGTCCTCTAGCAGTATTGACATCTCCGCCCCATGTCTGTCACAGCTGACCTTGATTGATCTGGTCATCTATGGGTCCCTGGAAGCTGTTAACATCCGCGGAGTTCGATGGTCAAGGGCCTTGAGGCCAGTCTTCCTCATCAACTTCCCTGAAAGTCGTCAGGTAAGGATATGATTTAGGATACATAAGGGGGTGTTTAAAAAAATTTTTTTTTACTGAAGTGTAGTTGAATTACAGAGTTGTGTTAATTGTTGCTGTACAATAAAGTGACTCAGTTATACATTTGTATGTACATTCTTTTTCATGTTCTTTTCCATCATGGGTAGGGTGTGAGCGCAGTTATCGTGGGGTATTGAGTACAGTTCCCTATGCTATACAGTAGGACCTTGTTGTTTACCCATTCTCTGCACACACACCAGTTTGGCTTCCCTGGTGGCTCAGTGGTAAAGAATCCTCCTGCCAATGCAGGAGACATGGGTTAGATCCCTGGTTTGGGTAGATCCCTTGGAAAAGGAAATGGCAAGCCACTCCAACATTCTTGCCTGGCAAATCCCTTGAACAGAGGAGCCTGGCGGGCTACTGTCCATGGGGTTGCAAAAGAGTCAGATAGGACGAAGCAAATAAAACAACGTATCCCAGTCTGCATCTCCTAAGGAAGCGGGGCTTTTGTTTTAGCAGAGAATTAGCTGATTGTGTGTAAATGATCCCAGTCTGCATCTGCTAAGGAAGTGGGGGTTTTGTTTTAGCAGAGAATTAGCTGATTGTGTGTAAATGAAACGAAATTTTGTTGTCACAGATCCGAAGGACTTTCCGAAGCATCCGGAACACTCTGCCCGACATCCTCTACGTGTTCCTCTTGTTCCTCTTCAGTATGATGATTTTCTCCCTCATGGCCCTGAAGCTTTTCGGGGATAGGTGAGCAGGCTGCTCTGGAGGTTTCTGCCGGAGAACTCTCCCATGTGTGTGTTCAGCCTGCCGGTGGCAGAGTTGGTCACCAGTGGCTGTCTTCCCCGTTCAGACACTCCAGGAGGGCTCCACAAGGGGAAAAGGGTGTCAGAAACCACAGCTTCATTTATGTCTGTGGGTTTTTTTCACTCTGTGTCGCTGATTCCTCTTTAGGGATCTTAGGACTGTGGAAGGGTCACCGTACTTCACCAACATCCTGGACATAGCGTTTGAGCTCTACGTGCTGGTCACCACTGCAAACAGCCCTGACGTCATGTACGTGAGTCACCAGTTCACATCCACTGACATCTGTTCTATAACAGAATCCACTTTCTTAAAAACAACTGTAAGAGAAAAAAATAGCGATTTTCTGTTTATTCATATTTGTTGTAAAATTTTTGTTGTTGTTGTTGTAAAATTTTTATACAGTTTTTTTTTTTTTTTTGCCACACCATGAGGCATGCAGAGTCTTAGTTCTCCCACCAGGGCTCCCTTACTCTCAGGAATAGAAGCTCAAAGTCTTAACCACTGGACTGCCCGGGAAGTCCCTATGTAAACTTAGATTTAAATAGAGAGGGTAGGCTAGTGCCAACACTTTGCACTCTTCAAAAATTTTATGAGGGACTTCCCCAGCAGTCCACTGGTTAAGACTCTGAGCCTCCATTGCAGGAGGCACTGGTTTGATCCCTGGTTGGGGAACTGAGATCCTGCATGCTGAACAACATGGCCAAAAAGAAAAAAAATAGGTTAAATTAAAACTAAATTTAGATGACCTTTTAAAAAAAACCAAAAGCAACAGGAGACATATCTGGAGACATAACTTAGATATTTGAACTCAATTCTGTTCTGGAAGGTTCTTTGAGTCTTGAGTTGAAACACCTAAGCCATTTTTGTAAAGGAAGCACAGCTTTTCTCCTAAGCATTGATGTGGTTTTCTGGCTAAAAGAAACAGGAAAGAAATGTAAAGGTTAGGAGTTGTCCCCTCCCCCTGTCCCCCAGTGCCAATTCTCCACACACGTGGACATTATTTAGGAGAAAAACATCAGGCTCTTTTTTCCCCCTAATATCCTGTGTATTATGGATTTGCCTTGTTTGTGGAGGTAAGATTATTCAACAGTGCCCCCTGAACAGATGACTCTTGGGTCCTAGAGTGTGGCTGGAGCTCTAACTGCGAATGTCCGCCCCGTCTCCTCCCATAACTCGCTGTGGGGGAAGGGCGGGCTTCCTGTTGTCCAGTTGTGTGTAGGACCCTCCTGTCAACTTGTCCCGGGTTCCTGCTCGCTCCGAGGCCTGTCTCTAGCAAAAAGTGAGCGAGGGAAGCTCCTGGCCCCCCTGTTTTTTCTTGGCTCTTTCCCTCTGCTGACTCCCTCAGCGTCCCCTGCTGTACAAAACCGTTTCCATGAACGGGGGTATGAGCATGCATCCTGATTGGTGCCTTTTGTCCCGGCACCGTTATTTTTTAACATTATTTTTAATTTGTTTTTGGTTATACTGGGTCTCTGTTGCTGCACTGGGGCTTTCTCTAGTTGTGGCGAGTGGGGTCCGCTCTTCGTTGTGGGACCTGGGCTTCTTCTCATCGTGGTGATTTCTCTTGTTGCGGAGCACTGGCTCTAGGCTCACGGCTTCCATAGTTGCAGGACATGGCCTCAATTGTTGTCCTCCACAGGATTAGTTGTTCTGTAGCATATGGAATCTTCCTGGGCCAGGGATCGAACCCGTGTCCCCTGCATTGCCAGGCGGATTCCTATCCATTGTACTCCCAGGGAAGGCCCCAGTGCCATTGTTAATGGTACTTCTTTCATTCTCATAGTCCGAATGTGGATACAAAATTATCTGCCTTCCCTGCATCCTGGCAAGGCATTCTGGTGTCCCTGAAAAGCCTTGAGTGTAAACCCAGCTCACAGTTCAGATCCTTCCTGTGATTCTGGGCAAGTGAATCTCCTTTCTGGGCTTTTGATTTTCTCACTGGGAAGGGAGGGAGTGGGATGGGGGCATCTCCCAGATCTTGCCTGCTCTGGAAGTTGGCACCTCTCTAAGGCACGAAGAACTTCAGAAGGCAGGTCTGGAGTGAGCCATTTAGCATGAAGCATGGTGATGGCTTTGAGGCCCCGTCGCACTGTCTGGGGGAGACGTAGACGGAGTAAAGGTTTTCCTTGCCCCATGCACGTGGACTGTCCACGTGGGATGTCCCCTGTGGTCAGCCTTCTATGCACTGTGGACCTAGGGCACGGAAAACCGTGACACGTAGTTATTTCCTTCTAGGATGCCTGCCTACGAGCTCAACTGGTGGTATTCTCTGTACTTTATAACCTACATCATCATCAACACCTACATCTTCATGTCTGTCTTTCTGGCTGTTATCTACAACAACTACAGGAAGCACTTGAAGGTAACACGCCTGAGCGGGGGGCCCAGCGGGGTCTGGCACCCGGCCGGGGTGGGAGCAGGGAGGCCAGGAAGCGCTTGAAGGTAACACGCCTGAGCGGGGGGCCCAGCGGGGTTCTGGCACCCGGCCGGGGTGGGAGCAGGGAGGCCAGGGAGCACTTGAAGGTAACACGCCTGAGCTGGGGCTCCAGCGGGGGTCCGGCACCTGGCTGGGTGGGAGCGGGGAGGCTTGCCTGTGCACTTGCTAAATGTTTGAACATGCTCATTTTCCTTTCGCTTTGATGAATCTGAAGATTCACTTGCCTTGCTGAATGCTGCTAGGCCAGGTGGCTCTTTGTCAGTCTGGCGTGGGTCTGACAGTGTGTCCCAGCTTCAGGGCAGATCCCGGATTTTCTCCTCAGTCTTTCTTTTTTTTTCTCTTTTTGACCGGGCCACTTGGCATGTGAGATCCTGGTTCCCGACCAGGGACTCAACCTATAGTGGAAGTGCAGGGTCTTAACCACCCGACCACCAGGGAGGTCCCTTGTCCCTCACTCTTAATGCATCTGATTGTTCATGGCTCCTTGAAGTCTTTTATTCTTTATTTTAGTGCTTTTATTTACTTATTTTTAAATTTTTATTGAGTATTAAAATAAAGTCTTTATTTTAGTGTTTTATTTTTAAATTTTTAGTTGATTTACAATGTTGTCTTAGTTTCAGGTATACAGCAAAGTGATTGAGTTGTACACATACATATATCCACTCTTTTTACATTCTTTTCCATATAGGCCATTACAGAGTATTGAGTAGAGTTCCCTGTGCTATACCGAAGGCCTATTTCAGTATCTATTTTATATATAGTAGTGGGTATATGTTAATCCCAATCTTCCAATTCATCCCTCCCTGGCATTCCTCCCTGGTAACCATTAGATTGTCTTCTATATCTGTGACTCTATTTCTGTTTTGTAAATATGTTCATTTTTACTATTTTTTTTTTTAGATTCCACATATAAGCAATACCATACGATATTTGTCCTTTTCTGTCTGACTTACTTCATACAAAGTATGAAGGAGCCAAAGCTGATGAAGACATAGCTGCACCCATTAAGAATTTAAGGTCTTTAACTAATAAATACTAGAGAGGGTGTGGAGAAAGGGGAGCCCTCCTGCATGCTGATGGGAATGTAAACTGGTGTAGCCACTATGGAAAACAGTGTGGAGGTTCCTTAAAAAACTAAAAATACAGTTACCTTATGATCCAGCAATCCCCCTCCTGGGTGTATGTTCAGAAAAAACTCTTAATTCAGAGAGATAGCTGGACTCCCATGTGCACTGCAGCAGTATTCACAACAGCCAAGCCATGGGAGCAACCTAATGTCCACCAGCAGATGAGTGAACAAAGCAAAAGCGGTGCATGTCTACAGTGGAGCATACAGAGGAGGAAACACGCCATTCACAGCCACAAAAAAGAGTGAAATAATGCCATTCGCAGCAACACGGATGCAGCTAGAGATGATCACACTAAGTGAAGTAAGCCAGAAAGAGAAAGACAAGCATCATATGATATCACAGATACGTGGAATCTAAGATATTATACCAATTAACTCATTTACAAAAAAGAAATAGACTCAGACATAGAAAACAGACTTGTGATCACTAAAGGGAAAAGCAGGGAGGGGTCTGTTCAGTTCAGTTGCTCAGTCGTGTCCGACTCTTTGCGACCCCATGGACTGCAGCACGCCAGGCCTCCCTGTCCATCACCAACTCCCAGAGCTTCCTCAAACTCATATCCATCGAGTCGGTGATGCCATCCAGCCATCTCATCCTCTGTCATCCCCTTCTCCTCCTGCCCCCAATCCCTCCCAGCATCAGGGTCTTTTCCAATGAGTCAGCTCTTCACATGAGGTGGCCAAAGTATTGGAGTTTCAGCTTTAGCATCAATCCTTCCAATGAACACCCAGGACTGATCTCTTTTAGGATGGGCTGGTTGGACCTCCTTGGAATCCAAGGGACTCTCAAGAGTCTTTTCCAACACCACAGTTCAAAAGCATCAATTCTTCAGCGCTCAGCTTTCTTTATAGTCCAACTCTCATGTCCATACATGACCAGTAGAAAAACCATAGCCTTGACTAAATGGACCTTTGTTAACAAAGTAATGTCTCGGCTTCTGAATATGCTGTCTAGGTTGGTCATAACTTTCCTTCCAAGGAGTAAGCGTCTTTTAATTTCATGGCTGCAGTCACCATCTGCAGTGATTTTGGAGCCCCAAAAATAAAGTCTGTCAGTGTTTCCCTTGTTTCCCCATCTATTTGCCATGAAGTGATGGGACCAGATGCCATGATCTTAGTTTTTTGAATGTTGAGCTTTAAGCCAGCTTTTTCACTCTTTCTTTCACTTTCATCAAGAGGCTCTTAAGTTCTTCTTTGCTTTCTGACATAAGGGTGGTGTCATCTGCATATCTGAGGTTATTGATATTTCTCCTGGCAATCTTGATTCCAGCTTGTGCTTCATCCAGCCCAGCGTTTCTCATGATGCACTCTGCATATAAGTTAAATAAGCAGGGTGACAATATACAGCCTTGACGTACTCCTTTTCCTACTTGGAACCAGTCTGTTGTTCCATGTCCAGTTCTAACTGTTTCTTCCTGATCTGCATATAGGTTTCTCAGGAGGCAGATCAGATGGTCTGGTATTCCCATCTCTTTCAGAATTTTCCACAGTTTATTGTGATCCACACTGTCAAAGGCTTTGGCATAGTCAATAAAGCAGAAGTAGATGTTTTCCTGGAACTCTCTTGCTTTTTCGATGATCCAGCAGATGTTGGCAATTTGGTCTCTGGTTCCTCTGCCTTTTCTAAAACCAGCTTGAACATCAGGAAGTTCACGGTTCACATCCTGTTGAAGCCTGGCTTAGAGAATTTTCAGCATTATTTTGCTAGTGTGTGAGATGAGTGCAATTCTGTGAGAGTTCTTTGGCATTGCCTTTCTTTGGATTGGAATGAAAACTGACCTTTTCCAGTCCTGTGGCCACTGCTGAGTTTTCCAAATTTGCTGGCATATTGACTGCAGCACTTTATCACAGCATCATCTTTCAGGATTTGAAATAGCTCAACTGGAATTCCATCACCTCCTCCACTAGCTTTGTTCGTAGTGATGCTTCCTAAGGCCCACTTGACTTCACATTCCAAGATGTCTGGCTCTAGGTGAGTGATCACACCATCATGATTATCTGGGTCATGAAGATCTCTTGTATAGTTCTTCTGTGTATTCTTGCCACCTCTTCTTAATATCTTCTGCTTTTGTTAGGTCCATACCATTTCTGTCCTTTATGAGCCCATCTTTGCTTGAAATGTTCCCTTGGTATCTCTAATTTTCTTGAAGAGGTCTCTAGTCTTTCCCATTCTATTGTTTTCCTTTATTTCTTTGCATTGATCACTGAGGAAGGCTTCTTATCTCCTCTTGCTATTCTTTGGAACTCTGCATTCAGATGTTTATATCTTTTTGTCCTTTGCCTTTTGCTTCTCTTCTTTTCATAGTTGTTTGTAAGGCCTCCTCAGACAACCATTTTGCCTTTTTGCATTTCTTTTTCTTGGGGGTGGTCTTGATCACTGCCTCCTGTACAGTGTCATGAACCTCCATCCATAGTTCTTCATGCACTCTGTCAGTCAGATCTAATCCCTTGAATCTGTCACTTCTACTGTATAGTCATAAGGGATTTGATGTAGGTCATACCTGAATGCTCTAGTGTTTTTCCCTACTTTGTTCAATTTAAGTCTGAATTTTGCAATAAGGAGTTCATGATTTGAGCCATATATACATACATACATATATATATGTATGTGTGTGTGTGTGTATATATATACATATATGCAACTGTGTGTGCTGAGTTGCTTCAGATTAACTCTGTGTGACCCTATGCATTGTAGCCCCCCAGGCTCCTCTGTTCATGGGGATTCTCCAGTCAAGAATACTGGAGTGGCTTCCCATGCCCTCCTTCAGGGGATCTTCCCAACCCAGGGATCAAACCTGCATCTCTTGTCTCCTGTATTAGCAGGCAGATTCTTTACCACTAGCGCCACCGGGGAAGTCCTATCTATCTATCTGCCCTATCTATCTATATATAATTAAATCGCTTTGCCGTATACCTGAAACAAAGACAACATTGTAAATCAACTCTGCTCAATTTGAGAAAGAGAATTTCTGGTCTAACTATGTTATCACCTTACAGGGAGCAGTCGGGATGGGCATCCACATGGCCCATTATAACATGAAGAGGGGTTCTCCTCTTCTGGAAAATTCTCTGTGCACAGTCAGGCTTCATGGCAGCCCTGGACCCCTTCCTTCCAGGCCACTTCTAGCCTCGTTTCACTCCCCTGCTTTCCCCCCTCTCTTCTCTCTGTCTTCATCGACTTAATGGCAGGTCTGTCTTCTCCCTCCGAGCGGCTCCCTCTGTCTCAGCAGCGCGCCTCATCTCCGTCCTTTCTGGCATCTGCCTGCTCCTGGGCACAGCGGAGTGTGGGCCTGTCTGCTTCCTGCTACTTTGTCTCTCAGCGTTCTGATTATCCTTCCTGGGTTCACTCACTTGCACGCGGTAAGTGGAGTTCTGTTTTCTTCAGACACTACATAGTTAGCCATCTCTGGAGCGGGGGAGGGATTTTGTACCTTGCGAATTAACAGACTTATCAGTGACTTCTCCCTGCGATTCCTCCTGTGGCATGAGTTCCTGGGTTGCTATTGTTGTAAACCCAGGAGCAGGAAGTATTAGGAGTCCTCGTTAGGCATGGAGAGACCTTTACACTCGAGCATCTCCTGCTCATCCAGAAAGGATACACGTGGTCCCCAGGACGCATTCATCTCAACTCTTCCATTACCTTGAAATATTTAAAGCCGAGAAATGAGGCTTCCTTGAATCTTCCTCTTAAAAAAAAATGCACACACTTCTTTTTTTTTTTTTTCAAGAATGAGATTCACACACTGGCATACCTGAAACATCACAAAATGACGGAAGCTTTCAACATCCTGAAAGTCAAGGTGGGCACAGAGTTTGTGGTGAAGGAGGCCCGGTGGAGGCGGCTGGTCAAGGTGGTGGCACCAGACGTCAGCAGTTCCCACCTGGAGCTCCTGTTGAGGATCTCCGACGAGGGACAGAAGGGGCACGTGGGTAAGAAGCCTCAATGGGAAGTGGGGGGATTGGATTTTTTTTCATTTTCTTTTTAAAAAAGCTATGTATGTATTTGACTGAGTCCCATCTTAGTTGGGACACATGGGTTTCTCTCTAGCTGTGGTGTGTGGGCTTAGTCACCTGTGGGATCTTAGTTCCCTGATCGGGGATCAAACCCTCAACCCCTGCAATGGAAGGCAAGCTCCTAACCACTGGGCCACCAGAGAAGTCCCTCACTTTCTCATGTTTGCAAATAGAGATGTGTATTGGCTGGCAGTGTTACAGTGGAATTAGGGTCCTGAGCTGTGACTAAGCGACTTCACTTTCACTTTTCACTTTCCTGTATTGGAGAAGGACATGGCAACCCACTCCAGTGTTCTTGCCTGGAGAATCCCGGGGACAGGGGAGCCTGGTGGGCTGCCGTCTATGGGGTCGCACAGAGTCGGACACGGCTGCAGCGACCTGGCAGCAGCAGCAGCAGCTGTATTCTGACTAGGGTGCGTGTTGTCAGCATGTGATGAGCCTTCCAGATGCCCTTTACCTTGTAACATGGTCATTCCCTGTCTGGGATTCTGCTTTAAGGAGCACATCTAAAACATGGAAAATGGCTGTCTGAAGTGCATTTAGCATTTACAAGCGAGAAGTTGAAAGTAACCGATATATTCATGTATACGTGGTTGATGCGATTATCAGTAATGCTTAATACTGGTAGCCTGCTTGCTGTGTGTGCCACTGTTGTGACTGTTGTGTGTGATCTTCCCCAAACTCAGGGGAAGCGGGGTGGGGGTCTTGTTATCTGCTTTTGTCAGTATGGGAACTGAGACTCAGGAAGGTCAAGTCATTTGCCAGGGCCACACAGCTGCAGTGTGGTACAGGCTAGACTCCAAGGCCCCTGCCTTTTATCATTATTCTAAACTGCCCCCAATTCTAAGGATCGCTTAACAGGAAATGTTGGTGACATCAAAAATGATCATGAAGGGACTTCCGTGGTAGGCCAGTGGCTATGACTCCACGCTTCCAAGGCAAGGGCCATGGGTTTAATCCCTGGTTGGGGAACTAACATCCCACATGCTGTGCAGTGTGGTCACATAAATAAATACACTTTAAAAGATGCTTTTAAAAATGACCATAAAGATGAGGTAGCAATGGGGAAAGATATACAATGACTGCAATACACCCCGACTTCACTTCACCAGTTCCAAGAAGAGTCTAGAGGGAGACGCATCCAAATGGAGAGGTAAGTCTGAGAGGATGTAAATTCACATGAGACAAGGAGTCTCAAACCAGTCCAGCAGAGCCAGGGCTTTATTAGGACTCATGGCCTGTGTGAGAAGAAGGAAACAGTGACAGTGATCCTCTGGAACTTATGAGAGTGTCCCGGGAAAAGAGGGAACTGTGTGGCAAGACGCTGTTAAACGGGGAGTGCCAGCATCCTCCAGGAGGCAAGGTCAGCAGGGTTTGAAGGCATCTTCGCTGAGCCGTGGGCATGTGCCTTCAGCCACCCAACTCGATGGCTCAGAAGCCAGGCTTCTCAGACCCTGAAGAACCGGCTTTGGCGGCCCTGTTAGGGATTGGCAGTGATACACCGTGGGTCCTCATGCCAGACTTAAGGTTCTGCTAATGATGGGGGGAGAGTGGCTGGGAAGCCCCTGAGCACCAAACTTTTCAAGTTCTTTGGAAAGTGCATGAAGCTTTTAAATTTCTAGCCCTCCGTGGATCTGTATACTTGGGTAAAATACAGCAAAGATGAATGACTAGAAAGGTGGAATTAAAAAAAAAAAAACGTAAAATTCAAGTCCCAATTTTTCATTATTAAATTTTCCCTCCTGGGTGGATATTTTTTTTTTTAAGTTTTTTTGTCCACACTCTGCTGCATGTGGGATCTTAGTTCCCCGACCTGGGATCGAACCTGCATCTTCTGCATTGCAAGATAGATTCTTAACCACTGGACTGCCAGGGAAGTCCCTCCTCTTCTTATTAAGGGCACCAGTCATATGAGATCAGGGCCCACCCTAATGATCTCCTTTCTGCCTAATTGCCTCGTCAGAGGCTCCATCTCCAAAATACAGGCACACTTGGAGGTGCTGGGAGCTAAGCCTTCAGCATGTTAAATCTCAGGGGACACAGATCAGCCCATAACTCCTGTTTGGCCGGTTCCGGCCTTAGACTGTTGCCTTCTCTAGAACTTTCTTCTGTCTCTGGTTTACCATCTCCCATGCCCTAGCACTGCTAATCTTCGAAAGCTTGTGTCGGATTTATAGCCTTAGGTTATCAAAACCTCAAACTTGAACATTTACTCAAAGCACAGCACCGCTATGGTTCTGCTTCATCCGCGGCTTTCTCCCTCACATGATGTGAGTCCACCTGGTCTGAGGCTGCAAAGCTGCAGCATGACGACAGCATCAGACCTCACCCAGGCAGTGCCCTGACTTTCTGATGCCCTGGGGACGTTCAGCAAAGGATATTGCATGGCCTTCTGAACAGGTGAGAGGGGGCAAAGGAGGTCGGCAGATGCCCTTGAGACATACATACCCATGACCTTGGCTGCCATTGGTTGGTTCATGGCTGGAGTCAGCAGGCCTCGGTCCTCAGCTCTGAGCCCTGCTCAATTTTTTGTTTTTAAACTTTTTATTTTGTATTGGGGTATAGCTGATTAACCATGTTGTGACAGTCTCAAGTGGACAGCAAAGGGACTCAGCCATCCATAAACATGTATCCATTCTCCTCCAAACTCCCCTCCCGTCCAGGTTGCCACATAACATCAAGCAGAGTTCCTGTCCTTATTGGCTATGCATTTTAATTATAGCAATGTGTACATGTCTATCCCAAACTCCCGAACTATCCCTTTCCCACCCATCTTTCCCTGCAGCAACGTTTGTTCCGTAAGTCTGTGAGTCTCTTTCTGTTTTATAAGTTGATTTGTATAATTTCTTTTTAGATTCCCCAGGTAAGGGGTGCCATATAATATTTCTCGCTCTCTGACTTACTTCACTCAGTATGACACTCTCTAGGTCCTCCCATGTTGCTGCAGATAGCATTGTTTCATTCTTCTTAATGGCTAAAGCAATGGCACCCCACTCCAGTACTCTCACCTGGAAAATCCCATGGACGGAGGAGCCTGGTAGGCTGCAGTCCATGGGGTCGCTAAGAGTAGACACGACTGAGTGACTTCACTTTCACTTTCATGCATCGGAGAAGGAAATGGCAACCCACTCCAGTGTTCTTGCCTGGAGAATCCCAGGGACGGGGGAGCCTGGTGGGCTGCTGTCTGTGGGGTCGCACAGAGTCGGACACGACTGAAGCAACATAGCAGCAGCAGCAGCAGCAGTGGCTAAGTAATATTCCGTTGTATACATGCACCACATCGTCTTTATCCATTCTTCGTCCATGTACATTTAGGTTGCTTCCATGTCTTGGCTGTTGTAAACAATGCTGCAATGAGCACTGGGGTGCAGGTATCCTTTTGGATCACGCCCAGGAAGCCCTGCTCAGTTTTGCCACCTGAGTCATGATCCTATTTGTAAATTAAATGAGACCAGGACTCATCTAGTTTGAAAAAAGGAGTCTATCCGAGTCCCAGATTTTATGAGTGCTCCATGGAAGTGGCAGGAAGGTGCCCACAGACTCACAGGCTTAGCAGACTTCCCCGGTATTTTGCCTTTCACAAAACAGGGATGTCAATTTAAATACTGTTACCAGGGCAAACATGTCCTCAAGGAAGACAGCCAATTAGATTTGTTAACTTCTAGGGATCGTAGGTTATCTTTTAAGGGAGATAGTAGTTATATCTGAGGGTGTGCAAAGACTCCTTTCGTTAACCAACGTTTCCTTTTTTTTAAAATTTTTAAAGGTTTTTTTGATGTGGACCCTTTTTCTAAGTCTTCATAGAACTTGTTACAGTATTGCTTCTGTTTGATGTTTGGCCTCAAGGCATCTGGGATCTTAGGCCCCCTCCAGGGATGGAACCCCAACTCCCTGCATTAAAAGGTGAAGTCTTAACCACTGGACCACCAGGGAAGTCCGTAACCGACACTTTCAAAGACAGTTTTAATAACAGAAAGACAAACAGAATTTCGCACGTCACTGTAGTCTCCACTCAGTACGAGCGGGGAGACCACTGGCTCTGTGAGGCATGCTCGCTTTCTCCCTTGATCTATAACTATGGGCGTGTGTGGTTTCCAAGGTTAAAGGCTGGAATTCCGTTAGTGCCTAAAGTGTTAGACTTAAACCTGGTGTTACACTGAGAAAGATGAAACTTACAGACGTGGAAAGAAAAGAGCCGAATAGAATTGTTAACAGAGTTGGTAGACTGTGATCCACAGGCTATATATGGTCACTGCCTGTTTTTATAAACACATTTTACTGGAACACAGCCAGGCTCACTCATCTGTGTTTTGTTTATGGCTGCTTTCATGCTAAAGTGGCAGAATTGAAAAGTTGAAACAGGGATCAATTGGTCCACAAAACTTAACATATTTACTCTTTGCAGAAAAGAATTTGCTGACCCCTAATCTCCAACATATAGTACCAGATGGGCACAAATTTCTTGACACAAAATTACCATAATTTGGATTCTCTTTGTCCTTTCTTGTTCTTTTTTTTTTTTAATGTTTATTTATTTGGCTCTGCTGGGTCTGCAGCATGTGGAATCTTTAGTTGCAGCACATGGGATCTAGTTCCCTGACCTGGGAACTAACCCTGGCGCCCTGCATCGGGAGCACGGAGTCTTAGCCAGTGGACCACCAGGGAAGTCCTGTCCTTTCTTGTTCCACAGAATCTTCTGGATGAAAAGATGTGAGCCCAGTGATACTGATAGAGTCCCTGTTGGTTGAGGTTATTTGACGACTGAGGTTTTGGGTGGACTCTGTGTATGCACACACAGACACACAGACACACAGACACACACACACACACACACACAGAGTTTCATTTATGTATTTGACTTGTCAGGTCTGAGTTGCAGTACATGGAATCTTTAGTTGTGGCATTTGAACTCTTAGTTGCAGCATGTGGGCTCGAGCTCCTTGACCAGAGACTGAACCCCAGGCCACTGCACTGGGACCTCAGAATCTTAGCCACTGAACCACCAGGGAAGTCCCTTGGCTGGATTCTTAACAGTAGGTTCCCCTGAACCCTATTTGTGGCTGTCATGTCAATGTCTCCCTGCCCTCTGATGGTGGAGCTCACATAGCCCAAGTCTCTGAACTCAAGTTATCACATCAACTAATTTTCCCAGGCTGCCCTTCCCCCGAGTGGGTACTATATGCCTTTGGCTATTAAGACAAATATATGTGTATTCTAACTCTAAAGACCCAGAATCGAATCTAAGAATAAGATATTCTTAGATATCCTAAGATATCTAAGAATGCTTTCATCCAACTTGATGTTCTTAGGATCATTGAGTGTGCAGTGTTAATCTCTTAGTCATGTCCTAGTCATGTCCGATTCTTTGCAACCCCATGGACTATGGCCCACCAGGCTCCTCTGTCCATGGGATTCTCCAGGCAAGAACACTGAAATGGGTTGCTATTTCCTTCTCCAGGGGGTCTTCCCAACCCAGGGATCGAACCTGGATCTTCCGCATGCAGGCAGCTTCTTTACTGTGGCACTCCTAGAGAATATAAGCAACATGACTGTTGAATATCACTCAGTGTTTTGTCTAATTCAGGCTCCTCGCTCGGATGAGGCCCCACTTTGAACATGGCTGGGGCTTTCTCTTTGCCTGGGTGTCTGTTGACAGCAGTTCACTGTCATCTTTCTCAAATTAATTATTATGGTGACATCTGTAGAACCATGACTGGTTGTTTACTTCTGAAACCTTGGAGACCTGGCCATCGTCTAGGCCTCTAACCGAGAAGCATTCTAGAATTTAAAAACTCTATCCCGGGACTTCCCTGGTGGTCCAGTGGCTAAGACTGTGTGTTCCCAAGGCTGGGGGCCTGCGTTCTATCCCTGGTCAGGCAACTAGATCCCGTATGTCGCGACTGAGAGCTTGCATGCCACAAGTAAAGGTCCCACATGCCACAACGAAGATAAAAGATCCCAAGGGCTGCAGTTAAGACCCAGCACAGCCAAATAAATAAATATTTTTTTAAAATAATTCTTCTAAAAAATAAAAAAAAAAAATCCACCCCACTCTTTAACAACTATCTCAGCTATACCTGAATCTGTACCTGCAATTTATAACTTTCTTTAAAGCGTAACAAAGCCTTCAACTTGGTTTTCAAAGAAGCAGCAACACTCTGTGTACAATCTGATTTCATCCATTGATGTGATGTTTCTTGAAGTTGTATGTAACAGGAAGTTCATACATGAACAGTGGACTCTTGGTCAGTACCCCACATGCCTGGTCGGGGAGAGGTGCATGAGGTGATGTAGAATAGTCTGCTTGCCCTGGGCATTCAGCAGGTCCTGAGTGCATTGGCTCAGCAGCTGGGTGGGTCCAGGCTAGTCAGGAGAGTGATCACTGTGGACTTCCCTGGTGGTCCAGTGGTTAAGAGTCCACCTGACAATGCAGGGGACACAGGTTCTATTCCTGGTCTGGGAAGATTCCAAGACCCATGCCAAGGGCTACCTAAGCCCGTGTGCCACAGCTACTGAGCCCGTGCTCTGGAATCCATACTCTGCAACAGGAGAAGCCACTGCAGTGAGAAGCCCGCACACTGCGGCTAGAGAGTGGCCCCTGCTCGCCGCAACTAGAGAGAGCCTGCACAGCAGTGAAGGCCCAGCGCAGCCAAGCATTAATTACCTAATTATTTTTAAAAAGAAAATGATCACCGTACTGTGGCCTGGGATGACGCGCCAGTGTGTTGTGGAGGCTGTGGGTTTGAGTGAGTCCCTGAGAAGGGGCAGAGAGGAGGGTGGGCCGAGAAAAGGGTGGAGGTTGAAGGGTAAGGGTTATGCCTACCTTGGAGGTTTTGAGGGGCGGACAGGGACGTGGGATTGAGGCTGGAAACGCAGGTCAGGCAGACGCGGGAGGCAGCGACTGTCCTCACTGAGGAGGAAAGTGAGGTGGGAGGCAGGGAGGGAGGCAGTGGCATCTGTGAACCAGCAAAGTCACATGCTTGGTTTGGCTGCTTTAGGCTGGCGCAGGGTCTGCGTGAGGACAGGCGGGAGGCGGGGCCACTCGTTGGCGCCTTGGCCTTGGCCTTTGCGGCTTCAGATCTTCATCTGTGACATGCAGATCCAAGAGCGCGGTCTTGGTGTCACTCTTTGGACCTTAGTGTCACAGCGGCCCCGTATTGGGGGGTCGTCTTTTCATTGCAGACAAAGTGAACTTTCTACGCTTGGCTGACCTCCTCAACATCCGGGTAGTCGCCATCAACATCAAGAAACACCCACTGGAAACTTGGATGCCTCGGGTATACCAGTCATCCACAAGCCTCTTGGTCCAGAAGATGGTTCAACACAGGCAAGTGAGATGGAGCCGGTTTTCTCTCAAGTTGCTTTCAAAGTACTGCAGTCAGTTACTGCTGTCTGGACTGAATACATTTCACCATTGAAGCTATAAGTCACTCCCTGTTCTGTGCGTTTTTGTTTTTTCAGGGAGGCATGGAAAGGGTTTTGGACAAGCTGTGTTTAACCTTAGCCAGAGGCCAGGCTTTTAGATGACGCTTCCTTCTTCGATTTTTTTTTTTTTTTAATGCTCAAGAGCCACAGACTGGCTGTGCTTTCTGAGTCAGGGAAGCGAATCACTCTCTGATTTCAGAAAGTTCTAGTCCTGTCAGAGTTATTAGGAAGTTGATGGCAAGTGTGGTATTTTGACTCTGTAAAATGTGGTAGGAAGACGTGAGTTAGCATCACGGGAATGACTGTTAAGAATGTCAATTGAATCTTTTATTCTCAAGTAGATGGACTTGGTGAAAAGTGACTGATTGAAAAAGACCCTGATGCTGGAAAAGACTGAGGGCAGGAGGAGAATGGGGGGCAGACCAATGGTTGGATAGTGTCATCAATACAGTGGACGTGAGTTGAGTAAACTCCGGGACATGGTGAAGCACAGGGAAGCCTGGAGTGTTGCAGTTCATGGGGTCGCAAAGAGTCAGACGTGACTGAACAACACGATGGACTCCAGCAAGAGCCCTTTATCCTGGTTGGAGACCTTATTTTTGCTACACATTGCCTGGAATACTCCTATCAGCAGAGATTTCCCCTCTTGCTGTCTTTGAATTTATTGTCTCATAAAAGTGAATGATGGGACGTCTCTGGGGGTCCAGTGGTTAAGACTCCACACTCACAGTGCAAGGGACCCAAGTTCTGCCCCTGGTGGGAACTAGATCCCACATGCCATGACTAAAGATCCTGAATGCCGCAACAAAGATCTGAGATCCCACGTGCCACAGCTAAGACCTGTTGCAAATAAATAGTTTTTTAAAAAGTAAATGGTTCAGAAGTCCTTGAAAGTAGCCCAGCCTATGATGTTGATAAATATCCCTTTCAGTGCCCATATTTTATATTAACCAAAACCGTTTATGTAAAAGGTCCTTTCCATTCATCTCAACATTGAGCTACAGATGTGTTTCACTTGGTGGATGTTTGTGTGTCCACATGTGGCCTCCAGGGCTGGCCCCTGCAGTCTGAAGCTTCCCCAGAACAGTGGGCTAGGACTCTGTCTTCCTGCGGCCACGTCCAGGATTCGCCCAGGAGCACAGCACGCAGATGCCTGCTTGGGGCAACCCGCTCTGTCATTGAAAAGTTGATCCTGAGCCCAAATATCACGTTTTTTTCATCCCTTTTCACCCCTGACTTGGTGAGAAAATAGGACATGTTGACTCCCTGGAAGCCTCGTGTGTGTGTAAAGCGACTATATTCCAATTAAAAAAAAAGACACACACACACACACGCCGGATTTCAAAGACTTCATACCAAAAAAGGATGCCAAATATCTCGCTTATAATTTTTATGATCATTACGTGTTAGGCAGATAGTAGTTTGGATGTGCTGTGTTAAATAGAAAACATTGGTAAAATAATCTTAACCTGTTTAGAAAAGTAAAAGAGAATTTGTTTTTTTTTTTTAAAAAAGAAGTTTTCAGAGCTTTCTTAGCAAAGGATTCCAGTTTTCCAGGGGACAAGCAGTGGAGATACAGTGGTCCCTTCTCCTTGCCCCCGATTCTACTGAACCTTTCCTCTGACCCAGCCGCTGTGCCGGAAAGGTGAACTTGGGAACACTGGGCCTTCTCCCTCATGCTGTCTTCATTTTCTCCTGGTAGGAAAGCCTGGGAGGCAGGTGAATTTCAGGGCCCTGACCATGGTGGAACCTTTCTTTCCATGAGGGGTAAATGTGTGTTTGTGTGTGTTGGTGGAGTGGGAGGTGGTGAGTATATCACATTCATCCCATTGACAGGAAACACATCTGTCCCTGTAGGGCTCTAAACCTGCTTTTTTCTCTTTTAACTGCAATATATGACAGAATCTCTTCTTTTTCTCTCCTGCCAGGATTTTTGTCTGGGTTTACGATGTCATCATTCTAATAAATGCCATATTCATTGCTTTGGATGAGAAGGACTCCTTAATTTCCTACGCAGAATGGCTTTTCCTTTCTCTATATATCATTGAGATTCTCCTGAAATTGTACACGTATGAACCCAGCGCTTATTTTGGAAGGAAGCAGTTCTGGAACTGGTGAGTCTGTGTGTTTTTTTGTGGGTAGTGGGGGAACTGTGGGTGAAGACAGGGCTTCCTGTCACACTGTGGGAACACAGCTCCGTCTGCCTAGTTTTGAGGTTTCTTTTTTGTTGCTCTTTGCTCATTAGTCTTGTTTTGTTTTTTTGACCATGCTGCAGAGCATGAGGGATCTTGGTTCTTGGTCCTCCCAGGAATCGAACCTGTGCCCCCTGCTGTGAAAGTGTGGCATCTTGACCACTGGACTTCAGGGAAGTCCCCAGGCTTCTTAGAATGAAGTCTTGAGGACATGGGAACATCTGGTTGTCAGAGCTGTGATTTATGATGTCAGTTCGAATGACTGGCTAAAATTAGAATCACATCTTGAATTTGAAAAGGAATCTTAGGACACAGGCCCAGTGAGACAGTTCCCTCCAGAACTGCTGGGCCCCACACTCATCTAGTCTTATTATCAGAAAACATGGCCTGCATGGCTGGATGATGAGGACCTTAGTGAGCTCTTTCCTGGGCTGGATGTGTCTCTGTGACCTTCTCTTCTCCAGGCTGTGTACCTCCTGGCCTCAAACCATCGCCTGCATGCTGCACACCATCTCGGGTGCCACTGAGTGTCAGGCATCATGGAACACAAACTTTAGGAGGACACAGTTTGGAAAGTTGGATCTCTGTGGTCACTGCTTTCAGTGCCAAGAAACTCACTAGAGTTCTTGTGTGGCCCAACAGGAGGGACCTGACCAGTGTTGTCCAGGACCATGGCACCTTTGTCAGAAAGAAAAGTAATGGCATGATGAACTTCATCTTTAATTAGAAAGTTGCAGAACCTCCCTGGTGGTCCAGTGGTTAAGACTCCATGCTTCCAATGCAGGGGATGTGGGTTTGATCCCTGGTCAGGGAACTAAGATCCCACACGTTGCTCAGTGTGGCCAAAACACAAAAAGAAAAAAAAAATTTAAGGTGCAATGCATTTAGTAAAATTAATGCCAAAAAAAATTATACTGTGTATTCTGAAAATGTGTCAAAGTGTTCTTGCAAGTATGTAGCTATGTTGGAAGGCAGAGTGATATGAATTAGTTGATTTCTACAGATTTCCCGGAATGGTTAATTGGAGCAGCCAGTCAGTGATTAAACACAGTGTTTCTTTTTGTATCTGCTATCCTAAAAATCATGGAAATGAGTCTGATGGCTGGATCTTGGCTCTCCCTAGGAGATGGGATTCCGCATTTTCTTAGGATTCACTGTCCTGAGCTTGACAGACCTTTCTCTTGATTCCTTACTGATGTTGCTTCTTCACTGTTAGGTTCGACACGCTGATCATCATCGCAGCCCTGCTGGCCACTGTGGCCAACACCACCATTCAAGGTCAGTGTCATCACCCACTCCCAGCTTCTCTGCTTCCTGGATCGTGTGTTCAATCAGTGATCTTTGTAGAACATCCACGGTGCACTCTTAGGGTGTTTGGAGCAACGCAGAGGGGATGAAAGAGAATCGGTAACAGTGTTCCGTGTTCTGGAGAGGGATGCTAGCTTTGTCTGTGTTTAGCTCTGTGGTTGTTGTTCAGTCGCTCATTCGTGTCCAGCTCTTTGCGACCCTATGGACCACAGCATGCCAGGCTTCCCTGTCCTTCACCATCTCCCAGAATTTGCTCAGACTCACGTCCATCCAGTCGGTGATGCCATCCAACCATCTCATCCTCTGCATCAGGGTCTTTTCTAGTGAGTCAGTTCTTCACATCAGGTGGCCAAAGTATTGGAGCTTCAGCTTCAGCATCAGTCCTTCTAATGAATATTCAGGGTTGATTTCCTTTAGGATTGACTGCTTTGATCTCCTTGCAGTCCAAGGGACTCTCAAGAGTCTTCTCCAGCACTACAGTTCAAAAGCATCAAGTCTTCGGTGCTCAGCTTCTTTATGTAGAGATTCATGTATAGGCATCATCATACCAACCACTCACCTGGTTATTTCTCCAAAACTGCCCTTGGTCTCAGGGCTCATCCTTGACCTTCTGCCCATGCTGACCCCTGACCCCGGATCCAGCTGTAGCATCAGCCTCTGCCCACCATCCTCCCACCCTCTTCCTTCTACCCTCTTCTGGCTTCCCCACTTGTGCCCTCACCACCCTGCACACTCCTTCCTGTAGAAGGCAGAGAAGATTATTTACAGATAAAGCAGGTTCTCTCTCTCTTTTTTTTTTCCAAATGTTTATTTCTTTATATTTTTGGCTGTGCTGGGTCTTCATTGCTGCGTGTGGCTTTTCTCTAGTTGCAGTGCACAGGCTCATGGGTTCTCATTGCACCGGCTTTTCTTGTTTCAGAGCACGGGCTCTGGAGCACAGACTCAGTAGTTGTGGCATGGGCTTAGTCACCCTGAGGCACGTGGGATCTTCCCAGACCAGGGATTGAACCCATGTCCCCTGCATTGGTAGTTGGATTCTTAACCACTGGATCACCAGGGAATTCCAGACAGAGTAGCTTCTTAACCTGAATGCTGGGGGAGAAGGGCTTGCTGAAATGTGTTCCATAGAACGGGACTCACAGTCCCTTCTTGATGATGGTCTGAAGTCTGGTCCTGCACTTATGAGTCTTTGCTCTAGGGCTGGCAGGGCTGCTCAGCTCAGCTCTGATCAGCTTGCAGAACCCTCCCTTCCTTATTGCATGGAGCCATCACCCTGTTCTTGAAGTGCGTATTTCCCCAGGACCCACAGAGTCTCAGGCGTTGTTGAATTATGGGACAAGCTGGAGGTGCTCAGAAAGAACAATGAGAGTTGACTGTGCTCTTTTTCCAGCGAGAAAATACAACAGTCAGCAGGTACTGGATATTGTCTTGATTTTGAGAATACTCCGGCTCCTTCGGGTCATCGTCAGCATCCAGAGGTAAGGATGAAACCATGGGGAACCGTTGCACCTGGGTGGTTTCCCCTCTCTGGGGCTCGACAGAGACCATCCTGCCTGGGAGCTAGAAACACGCCCAACTGTGTCCCCAGGGTGGAACTTGTATAGAGGACCTGGGTTCTCTGGGGGCAGTGGGCGGGGGCAGTGGGCAGCGGCAGGGACCCTGTGAAGATGGTGAAGGGGACCCGTGGCAGCTCCCTGAGGGCAGGAAATCAGTCCATCACTTTCATCCCTGTGACCTGGTCCCTCAACTGTGCTTGCGAGTCTTGACGGCAGCTAATGCTGGCCCTGGTGGCTCAGACGGTAAAGCGTCTGCGTACAATGTGGGAGACCCAGGTTCGATCCCTGGGTCAGGAAGATCCCCTGGAGAAGGAAATGGCAACCTACTCCAGTACTCTTGCCTGGAAAATCCCATGGACTGAGGAGCCTGGTAGGCTACAGTCCATGGGGTTGCAAAGAGTCAGACACAACTGAGCGACTTCACTTCGCTTCACTTAACTTCAATGCTAACAGTGTGATAACCATCGTCTTATTGTTGTTCAGCCCCTGAGTCGGGTCTGGCTCTTTGTGACCCTCTAGGCTCCCCTGTCCTTCATTGTCGTGTCCATTGAGTTGATGCCATCCAGCCATCTCATCCTCTGTCACCCCTTCTCCCCCTGCCCTCAATCTTTCCTAGAATCAGGGTCTTTCCCAGTGAGCCAGCTCTTTGCATCAGGTGGCCAAAGTATTCAGTTCAGTTCAGTTCAGTCGCTCAGTCGTGTCCGACTCTTTGCGACCCCATGAATCGCAGCACGCCAGGCCTCCCTGTCCATCACCAACTCCCAGAGTTCACTCAAAATCATGTCCATCGAGTCAGTGATGCCATCCAGCCATCTCATCCTCTGCTGTCCCCTTCTCCTCCTGCCCCCAATCCCTCCCAGCATCAGAGTCTTTTCCAATGAGTCAACTCTTCGCATCAGGTGGCCAAAGTACTGGAGTTTCAGCTTTAGCATCATTCCTTCCAAAGAAATCCCAGGGCTTATCTCCTTTAGGACGGACTGGTTGGATCTCCTTGCAGTCCAAGGAGATCTTCTCCAACACCACAGTTCAAAAGCATCAATTCTTCGGCGCTCAGCTTTCTTCACAGTCCAAGTCTCACATCCATACATGACCACAGGAAAAACCATAGCCTTGACTAGACGGACCTTTGCTTGTTAAGTCCTTCCAACAACACTTGATGTAGAGGCTTTAATGATCCTGAGTTCATGGGTCATGACACTGAAGCTCAGCGAGAGCGAGAGGTTTCCCCTGATGCACAGCGAGAAAGAGACAGACGTAGGGCACAACCCGGGAGTCTGATCCCCAAACCTGGAAAAGCCCACTCTGCTTGGGATAGGCTAGGTTCCTTTCCAGGAGCATAGCGGGATGCCTCCATTCGAGGACTGGCCTGCTACCCCACAGGGTACTCACTCTTTCAACCTAAGTCTCCAAGGAAGCTTTAATACAGACTGGATTTTTGATGAAGAAAAAAGTGGAGGAAAAAATCCGATGAGACTGTATGGTTTTTCTTTTTTTACAAGTTTTTTGTTGTTCTTGTGGACCATCTTTAAAGTCTTTATTGAATTTATTACAGTATTATTTCTGTTTTATGTTTTGTTTTTTTGGCCGCAAGGCACGTGGGATCTTAGCTTCCCAATCAGGGATCGAACCCTCACCCACCTGCATTGAAGGGTAACGTTTTAACCGCTGGTCCACCAGGGAAGTCCCAGGCTGGATGGGTTTTCAGCCTCAATACCCACCTTTGTCTTACTGGTGAAACTGATGACCTTTCTTTCTCTCTCTCTTTTTTTTTTAACTGCCTTGCTTTGCTGTAGGGGAAATACAGGTTAACCACCTGCTGCCCCTCCCACCCAGTTCAGTAGATGGACTGACACCGACAAAATTGTAAAGGCAGATTCCCAGCGGCATTTAGAGGACAGATCCAGGGCAGGAGGGAGAGGCATTAGACCCAAGGTGCTAGGATGGTGTCAGTTTTATTCTTACCTGCCCTTTTCCTTGTGTCAGAAACTTCATTTTATCCCAGGTTTCGGGTGATCGTGACCACCTTAATTAACATTGGCCCCACAATGCTGACATTCGGCGGCCTGGTCTTGGTGAGTGTTTTCTTTCTGATCCACGTGAAGCAAGTGGTAAAATGTTCATTTTTTAAAAATTACTTACTCATTTCTGGCTGCACTGGGTCTTCGTTGCTTTGCATGGGCTTTCTCTAGTTGTGCCAAGCAGCGGCTGCTGTCCGTTGCAGTGGGTGGGCTCTTCACAGTGGAGCTTCTCTTGTTGCAGAGCGCAGATTCTAGGGCTTTAGTGGTTGCAGCACCTGGGCTCATTGGTTGTGGCACATGGGCTTTAGTTGCCCAAGGCATATGGAATCTTCCCGGACCAGGGATCAAACTGTGTCCTCTGCTTTGACAGGCAGATTCTTAGCCACCGTACCACCAGGGAAGTCTTAAGAAATTCATTCTTAGCAGCTCTCTCTGAGCCTTATTTTAAGTGAGGGAAAGAAAGAGATGTGAAATCAATGAGTTCAGTGGTTTCTAGGAGTCATTTTTAGAAATATCAAATGTGTATAAACATCAGGCATTTATACCTGCAAACAGTTCAGGTACACTGGCTGCTGTAATGAACACCCCAGCCTCAGCGGGTTAATCGCGTTACAGTTTTTCTCACCCGCAGTCCAGGGGGTATTCCTAGCCCTAACCACCAGGTGGTTCTCAGGGATTTAAGCTCTTCCAGTGCATGGCTCTTGTATCTGGGTTGTTTTTTAAACTCTACTGGGAAATCGCTATACGATATGACAAATATGCACAATATGACCAATATTCGAAATCTAATGATTTCTAACTTTCCTGGTGGCTCAGCAATAAAGAATCCACCTGCCAATTTAGGAGATGTGGGTTAGATCCCTGGGTCAGAAAAACCCTCTGGAGAAGGAAATGGCAACCCACTCCAGTATGCTTGCCTGGACAATCCCATGGACAGAGGAGCCAGGTGGGCTGCATTCCATGGGGTCACAAAGAGTCAGACAGGAGTGAACAACAGTAGTGAATTTAACCCCCTGACTTGTTAGCAGCATCACTTTGACTTTGTAAATGGAGACTCTGGGAGAGGGCAAGGTGTGGTCCAGCTGGGGTGTCTCCTATCCCTGAACAACCCAGTGTTCGGTGGGCAAAGCCCAGCCACGCTTTTTCCTGATGTTGCTGGAACTCATGGCTGGGGGCAGCCATTCCTGGAATGAGGGTAGCAGCCTTCCCTGCTGGCTGTTGTCACCTGGCCCGCCTGTGTCCATGTCCTCCTGCCTCCCCTCACCCCGCGTGCCACCCCGTGACCCTGCCGCCCACCCTAGGTGGTCTACTACGCATTTGCCATCATTGGGATGGAAGTGTTCCACGGCAAAATCCACTTCCTGGACCCCGGTTCTGGCAGTCCTGATGCCCTGGTGTGTGGGAACCCAGCCTTAAAAGACTCAGCATTTGCCCAAGGCAGGTACTGCAAGAACAACTTCAACGACCTGGCATCCTCACTCATCCTGCTGACGGAGCTCACCGTGGTTAACCAGTGGCACAATATCCTTTCTGAGGAGGCGGCGTGGTGGGGGATGCTCAGAGCAGCTCCTGGGAGGAGGAGGAAATGGGAACCCGCTCCAGTATTCTTGCCTGGGAAGTCCCGTGGACAGAGGAGCCTGGCGGGCTATAGTCCAGGGGTCGAAAAGAGTGGGACACGACTGAGCGACTAAACAACGACCTGGCAGGTTTGGTGCCTTAGCTTCGCACTCCTCGCGGACGGCTTTGCCCTCGTGACACACCAGGCAGCAAAGCTGTATTTCATCGGCTTCCACGTGGTGGTCGTCATTCTCATTGTGAAGTGAGTTTGCTCCTGCCAGTGGGCCTTTCCAGACCCGCCCCCCCCACCACCCTCAGACCTACAGCCGCTCGCACCTCCCTCCTCCCTGGCTCCACCCTGGACTTCCCTGTGGATGGGTCCCATCTCCCTTGCTAGATGCCCAGGACACCAGAAGGGAGGCGTCTAATTTCTGTTCACACTTGTGTTCTTCAGTGTCAGCCAGCCGTGCATGTCAGTATGTCATATAAATATCATAGCCTCACAAGTTGTTTGGGTCAGAAGGGCTCTGGGGTCCTGGTGGGTCTCCCTACCCTTCCCCACTGGGATGAACATCCTTGTGAATTGCATCCACCCTCTGCTGAAATCTGCCCGCTCCTGGGATTCCTTAGAACCTAAACGAGTTAGTTTCCTTGTTGGCCAGCTCTGGTCCTCCCCTGTCCTTGCACAGGGAGAATGGAAAGGTGCCACTGGTTACTTCTCTGCATTGGTTCCAGTTCTGTCCTGATCCGTCTTCGGGGGTGGGGGAACTCAGCCAGTATTTGAGAGCAGTTATGACATCTCGGTGCTTCAGAGGGCTTTCCTCCCAGCTTGCCGATCTCTGATTCTAGTTCCATTGTTCCCTGTGGGAATCTGAGTTCCCTTGATCACAGGTTTTCGTTTCTTTAATAATTTTGGTTATTTATTTATGCATTGGCTGTGCTGGGTCTTCGTTGCTGCTCAGGCTTTTCTCTAGTTGCAGCAAGTGGGCACTACTCTCGTGGGGTGTGGGCTTCTCCTCATTGCAGTGGCTTCTCTTTTTGCAGTGCGCAGGCTCTAGGGTGCCTGGACTTCAGTACTCATGGCCCATGGGCTCTAGAGCACAGGCTCAGTAGTTGCTCCGCAGCATGTAGGATCTTCCCAGATCAGGGATCAAACCTGTGTTCCCTGCATTGGCAAATGGATTCTTTACCATTGAGCCACCATGGAAGCCCTTGGTCGCTGAGTTTTTTTCCCAGAGATGTTTTCTGGCTGTTGTACCCTTCTCAGTGCCCAGGGCACGCAGCTCTTGGCGTGGCAGCCCAGCCCTGGGCCTTGTTACCTCAAGGTTGCTTTGGCCACCAGCCTGCTGGTTTTGGCTGAAGAACGTCCCAGTAGAGGGCGGGGAAGGGAAGAACCGCTCAGCGCTGCTGGTCCTGCACAGTCTGGACAGAACATGCAACAGGAACAAGAGAAGAACGCCTCCAAGTGGCTCTAAGAGCGATTTTCAGAATGCTGGGGTGGGCTGGGGGATCGTGAAAAGCTGTAGGGGCTCCTCCCCAAGGTTCGTGGAGGCGGTGACAGCGGGGCTCCAACAGCACTGAGTGAAGGCAAGGTGGTGAGGGGCTGGGACTCCCTACTCTCTAGTCGACGGGTCACTGTGCATGCGCGTCACGTGTATGTAATGACAGAGCGAGACACCGAGGGTCCAAGACAGAGCTTACGGAAGCTGCAGCCAGAGCAATACTTGGGTCTGCTCCCTGAGCCCTAATCCCCACTAAGCAGCGAGATGAGGGCCAGCTGGATGGGCTAGATTGTAGAACCAGAAATTCAAACTGAGGAAACTCTAATCTGTGTATCTGGCAAGACCTGCTTATCCTCCCCTCTGGAGAGAGAGAGAGAAAGAGAAATACCTTATTTTAAAATCTTTTTTCCTTGTATTGGCGTATAGCCAGTTAACAGTGTGATAGTTAAGTAAACAGGGGAGGGACTCAGCCGTACATATGCACGTGTCCATTCTCCCCCAAGCTCTGCTGTCCTCCAGGCTGCTGGGTGACATGCAGCGGAGTTCCCTGTGCTAGATGTGTGGGTCTCTGTTGGTTTTCTGTTTTATTTTATTTTTTAAATTTAATATATTTATTTTAAATGACATAATAGATACAATTATTGATAAATGGTACAATTTGATAATGATTGAAGGTACAATTCCTTGATAATGATAAATGGTACAATTCCCAAAGAAGATAGACATCATAAACTGTTAAACACCTTAACAGCAAAGAAACAAAGATACATAAAGCAAAATCAGAAGAAATAAAGGGAAAAGAAAAAACACATAATCATAGTGAGACATATTAACATTTCTCTGAGAATATTTTATCAAGTGCAGAAAAAAGAATAGGAAAAGAATAGGAGCATCTTGAATGATGTCATTAATAATTTAAATATAATAGATTTATATTTAATTTATGTTAATCATATCCTACACAAACATATTAAAAATTTTGTATCTCATATGTTGTTATTAGATGTCCAGGGCACATTTAGAAAAACTGGCAAAAAGATAAACATTACTAAATTTCAAAAAGTTTATCTGTTTTAAATACAGCAGTGTGTACATGTCCATCCCAGACTCCCTAACTGTCCCTTCCCCCCATTCTTCCTCTCTGGCAAGCGTAAGTTCATTCTTTAAGTCTGTGAGTCTGTTTCTATTTTGTAAGTAAGTTCAAGAAAGACCATATTTTTACTTTTGAATGCAAGCAGGTCTCTGGGGAGGAGAGGTCTTTGCTAGCCACAGTGATCTCTGGGGAGGGGGCAGCGCCAAGCTTTACTACCATGGGACATCTCCAGAGGCTATGTACTGATTGGGTTGGTCAAAAAGTTCAGGTTTTCCATAGTGAATTTTTTTACAGTTAGTACATCCCTAAATTGACTCCCAGTGCCTTTGCTCCAGGATCTAGACTGTGCAGAAACATGAGACATTCGTGGAGAGTTTTCTATCAACCATCATTTGGCCTAAGCTTCCCCTTAAACTGTATTTTTGTGCTTGGTCTGGCAACCCATGTAATAAAATTGGAACCATATACAAAGAAGATTCACATTGCCCCTGCACAAGGATGACACAAATTGGTGAATCAGTTGATACTTTTGCAGTATGGGGGTAGGGGATTCAGAGGTACAAACTGTTACATATAAAATAAGATGCAAGGACGGGCTTCCCAGGTGGCACTAGGAGTAAGAACCTGCCTACCAGTGTAGGAGACAGGAGAGACTCAGGTTCGATCCCTGGGTCAGGAAGATCCACTGAAGAAGGGCATGGCAGCCCACTCCAGTATTCTTGCTTTGAGAATCCTGGTGGCCTACAGTCCTTAGATTCTCAAAGACTTGGACATGACTGAAGTGACTTGTCATCAGCTACAACACAGGGAATATGGCCAGTGTTTTATAATTACTATAACTGGACTATAACCTTTAAAAATTGTGAATTAAAAAACCCTCTATTTTCTTAATAGTCATTGTTTAAATAGGATGTAGAGGAAGACTGATTTTCCAGATGAAAGAAAGTTGTGCCCAATGCTTGAAAGACACGTTGTCATTTCTTCATGTTATGTTTTCTTTGCAAAGATGGGCAGCCTTTTTCTCATTTGGGCTTGAAAACTCTTTGGCATTACGGTTTCCCATCACTTAGACCATGGCTGACTCAACATAACATCCTCTTCTTTTATTCTTTCTCAGTATTTTCATAGCGTTCATCTTGGAGGCGTTTTTTGTGGCATATTCGTTAGAAAAGAGTGAAGTGGAAACTGCCATTGAGAAGAAGATTCAGGAGCTTGGAGTGGGGGTCCAAGAGTGAGTAGCAGTTCCTGACACGGCTCGTGGACTTTGGAGGTGGGGTGTTCTTGGCAGGGTCCTGACCACCTTTAACTCCCGAGTCCCATGGCAGCCAGCTGGCTCCTGGGTGCCAGTCCTGAGACCCTCACCGGCTGCACGGGTGGCGTGGGGCCACGGCTGGGAGGACAGAGAGGGGCTCAGCTGAGGGACTCGGCCGTGTTCACACATGTCTTCCTCCCTGAAGGGAAGAGGTGCAGGACGGGGGGCTCATTGACAACATGGACGCCAAGGACAGTGGCTTCAGTCCGGACGAAGGAGACAACAAAAAGAAGGACTTGAAAGGACTGTACTTCAGAATTGCATCAAAAAGTAAGTTTTAACCCAACCTGAAACTGCCTCTGATCCATCCTTCTCATAGCAGCTGGTGTGATGTTTCCAGAATGCAAACCTGACCTTCAGGGGCTTTCTGTGGGTCAAGGGTAAAGACCTGCCATGGGCTTGGGGGCCCCATATCTGGTTCCCTTGAGTATCTCAGCCCAGGACCCCCTATGCCTTTGCCCTTCAGCCCTGCTGGCCCTACTTCCTTGGCTCCCCTGCTCCATCCTGCACAGGCCCTTTGCACATGCTGCTCTCTCCCCATGCCCTCATCCCACTCCACCTTGCCTAATCAAGGCCTCTCCACCTACAGGTCTCTGCTCAGGTAGTATTTCCTCGGGGAAGCACCCTGGGCTCCCCAAGAAGTCAGGTGGTCCTGTGAGCTCCCCCAGCTCTCCTCCCCACCTTTTAGCACAGGTCAGCGGCACATTCATTGCTGAGTGACTGCCTGGTCACCATCTGTCTTCTCTGCAGACTCAGAGCTCCACAGGTGCAGGGCTGTATCTTTTTTGCTCTCCATTGTGTCCCCAGGAGATCAGTGGAGAAATAACTCTAGAAAGAATGAAGAGGTGGAGCCAAAGCAAAAACAATACTCAGTTGTGGATATGACTGGTGATGGAAGTAAAGTGCAATGCTGTAAAGAGCAATATTGCATAGGAAGCTGGAATATTACGTCCATGAATCAAGGCAAATTGGAAGTGGTCAAGCAGGAGATGGCAAGAGTGAACATCGACATTTTAGGAAGCAGTGAACTGAAATGGACTGGAATGGGTGAATTTAACTTAGATGACAATTATATCTACTACTGTGGGCAAAAATCTCTTGGAAGAAATGGAGTAGCCATCGTGGTCAACAAAAGAGTCCAAAATGCAGTACTTGGATGCAATCTCAAAAATGACAGAATGATATTTATTCGTTTCCAAGGCATACCATTCAGTATCAGAGTAAATCAAGTCTATCCCCTGACCAGCAATGCTGAAGAAGCTGAAGTTGAACAGTTCTGTGAAGACCTACAAGACCTCCTAGAACTAACACCCCAAAAAGATGTCCTTTTCATTATAGGGGAATGGAATGCAAAAGTAGGAAGTCAAGAAATACCTGGAGTAGCAGGCAAATTTGGCCTTGGAGTACAGAATGAAGCAGGGCAAAGGCTAATAGAGTTTTGCCAAGAGAATGCACTGGTCATAGCAAATACCCTCTTCCTACAACACAGGAGAAGACTCTACACATGGACATCACCAGATGGTCAATACCAAAATCAGATTGATTATATTCTTTGCAGCCGAAGATGGAGAAACTCTATACAGTCAGCAAAAACAAGACCAGGAGCTGACTGTGGCTCAGATCATGAACTCCTTATTGCCAAATTCAGACTTAAATTGAAGAAAGTAGGGAAAACCACTAGACCATTCAGGTATGACCTAAGTCAAATCCCTTACGATTATACAGTGGAAGTGACATTAGATTCAAGGGATTAGATCTGATAGAGTCCCTGAAGAACTATGGATGGAGGTTCATGACATTGTACAGGAGGCAGTGATCAAGACCATCCCCAAGAAAAACAAATGCAAAAAGGCAAAATGGTTGTCTGAGGAGGCCTTACAAATAACTGAAAAGAAGAGAAGTGAAATGCAAAGGAGAAAAGGAAAGATATACCCATTTGAATGCAGAGTTCCAAGGAATAGCAAGAGGAGATAAGAAGCCTTCCTCAGTGATCAATGCAAAGAAATAAAGGAAAACAATAGAATGGGAAAGACTAGAGATGTTTTCAAGAAAATTAGAGATACCAAGGGAACATTTCAAGCCAAGATGGGCACAATAAAGGACAGAGATGGTATGGACCTAACAGAAGCAGAAGATACTAAGAAGAGGTGGCAAGAATACACAGAAGAAATATACAAAAGAGATCTTCACGACCCAGATAACCATGATGGTGTGATCACTCACCAAGAACCAGACATCCTGGAGTGCAATGTCAAGTGGGCCTTAGGAAGCATGAATAAAGCTAGTGGAGGTGATGAAATTCCAGTTGAGCTATTTCAAATCCTAAAAGATGATGCTGTGAAGGTGCTGCACTCAATATGCCAGCAAATTTGGAAAACTCAGCAGTGGCCACAGGACTGGAAAAGGTCAGTTTTCATTCCAGTCCCGAAAAAAGGCAATGCCAAAGAATGCTCAAACTACCGCCCACTTGCACTCATCTCACATGCTAGTAATGCTCAAAATTCTCCAAGTGAGGCTTCAACAGGATGTGAACTGTGAACTTCCAGATGTTCAAGATGGTTTTAGAAAAGGCAGAGGAACCAGGGATCAAATTGCCAACATATGTTGGATCATTGAAAAAGCAAGAGTTCTAGAAAAGTATCTGTTTCTGGCTTATTGAATATGCCAAAGCCTTTGACTGTGGATCACAACAAACTGGAAAATTCTTCAAGAGATAGGAATACCAGACCACCTGACCTGCCTCCTGAGAAATCTGTATGCAGGCCAAGAAGCAATAGTTAGAACTGGACATGCAACAAAAGACTGGTTCCAAATCAGGAAAGGAGTACATCAAGGCTGTATATTGTTACCCTGCTTATTTAACTTATATGCGGAGTACATCATGAGAAATGCTGGGCTGGATGAAGCACAAGCTGGAATCAAGATTGCTGGGAGAAATATCAATAACCTCAAATATGCAGCTGACACCACCCTTATGGCAGAAAGTGAAGAAGAACTATAGAGCCTCTTGATGAAAGTGAAAGAAGAGAGTGAAAAAGTTGGCTTAAAACTCAACATTCAGAAAACTAAGATCATGGCATCTGGTCCCATCACTTCATGGCAAATAGATGGGGAAACGATGGAAACAGTGAGAGACTTTATTTTCTTGGGCTCCAAAATCACTGCAGATGGTGACTGCAGCCATGAAATGAAAACATGCTTACTCCTTGGAAGGAAAGTTATGACCAACCTAGACAGCTTATTAAATGCAGAGACATTACTTTGACAACAAAGGTCTATCTAGTCAAAGCTATGGTTTTTCCAGTAGTCATGTATGGATATGAGAGTTGGACTATAAAGAAAGCCAAGCACTGAAGAATGAGGCTTTTGAACTGTGGTGTTAGAGAAGACTCTTGAGAATCCCCTGGACAGCAAGGAGATCCAACTAGTCAATCCTAAAGGAAATCAGTCCTTAATATTGGAAGGCCTGATGCTGAAGTTGAAACTCCAATACTTTGGCCACCTGATGCGAAGAACTGACTCATTTGAAAAGACCCTGATGCTGGGAAAGATTGAAGGTGGGAGGAGGATGAGATGGTTGGATGGCATCACCTACTCAGTGGACATGAGTTTAAGCAAGCTCCGGTAGTTGCTGATGGACAGGGAGGCCTGGTGTGCTGCATTCCATGGGGTTGCAGAGTCAGACACGACTGAGAGACTGAACTGAACTGAACTGTATTCCCAGGGCCTCACAATGTGCCTGGGACACGGGGTCATTAACATAAGCTGTTTAATTACTTTACTGATTTGCAGTGAATTATGGAATGACGGAGTAAACCCAAGGGGGCTTCCCTGGTGGCTCAGTGGTGAAGAACCTGCCTGCCAGTGCAAGAGATTTGGGTTTGATCCCTGGGTTGGGAAGATCCCCCTGGAGAAGAAAATGACAACCTGCTCCAGTATTCTTGCCTGGGAAATCCCATGGACAGAGGAGCCTGATGGGCTACAGTTCATGAGGTCACACAGAGTTGATAATACTTGGCAACTAAAGGACAAAATCGAGTGAATGCAAATCTGTCTGAATTCCAGCCAGGGCTTTGGTGGGGACACGGTACCTTGCAATTAGACACAGCACAGCATAGATGCAGGGAGGAGTGGGGCGGGCACGCCACCCCAGAGGTGGTCCTCCTGCCTTCTTCAAGGAGGACCTTCTCCTTGCTCTGCAGAGCCTCCGTGGGGGTTGGGAGCTCTGTGGGAGGGGCTCCAAGGTCCTCCTTTGGGAAAGCCCAGCTCTGAGGGGCCGGGTGCGCCCCTCCTCCCCCACAGTCCGGTTCCATGCGCCCTTTCTCCTTTCTCCCAGAGTACAAGACGGTGGACACTTTGTTACAGCAGATGTTTGAGTCTGAAATAGCTCCAGAGGGTAAAGACCCTTCCTTGAAGGAGATTCTCAGCTTCTCACCCAAGAAGGTCAATTTTGATAACAGCGCCTGATCCCGAGCCTGGAATTGTGCATGACCGGAAACCAAGATAAGCTATCGTCACTGTTCGCGTTTCCTACCTAGAGGTTACTTTCTCAGCCCAGGCGCCCATCTGTGTTTTGATAAGACTGTGAATCGCCCTGCCCGTCCTGAGTTGCCGGCTCTGTGTGGTCATGCTTAGAGCTGATCATAGAAGTAAGGAGAGGAAAATCTATAAGGAGTTTATGGAGGGCATTGCTCATACATTTAAGTCCTTTTGATGGATATAGAAAAGATTTCCTTTATTTTTATATGATACTTTGCTGTTTTACTAAATGAATACTGTGCTGTGGTGTTACTGAATGAATTTAAAATACCGAAATATGCTAAAGGAACACGTCCTAGTATGGTAGCTTTTAGATGCGGTGTTTATTCAAAATGAACAACAATATGAACGTGAAGATCAAATTCTGTCACAATTGCTTCTTTTCAAGGGAGGCTCTCAAAGTTTGTTGAATTAAATTATAGCAAGATTTTGAGTCAGTTGCTCCCTGAGGCCACTTTCCCATTTCAAATCTGTCAATACATCAACCTACTCCTTCTGGGAAATTAAAGGGATTTATTTTATTTAAAGGGCTTCCCTGGTGGCTCGGATGGTAAGGAATCCGCCTGCCAAGCAGGAGACTTGAGTTTGATCCCTGGGTTGGCAAGATCCCCTGGAGGAGGAAATGGCAACCCACTCCAGTATTCTTGCCCAGAGAATCCCGTGGACAGAGGAGCCTGGTGGGCTGCAGATGGAGTCGGAAAAAGTCAGACACGACCGAACGACTAACATTTTTCATTTTATTTAAAACATTTTTAATTGTGGTAAAAAAGACAACGTGAAATTTACCATCATAACCATTTCTAAGTGTACAGTTCAGTTGGTTAAGTGCTAGTTGCTCAGTCGTGCCTGACTCTTTGTGACCCCATGGCCTGCAGCCCATCAGGCTCCTCTGCCCATGAGATGTTCCAGGCAAGGATACTGAGTGGGTTGCCATTTCCTTTTCCAGGGGATCTTCACAACCCAGGGATTGAACCTGGGTCTCCTGCACTGCAGACAGATTCTTTACCGACTGAGCTACAAGGGAAGCCCAAGTAGATATTAAATCTGAACCTTGGTGAATCCAGCCCATACCTGGGCACTTAGGATGAGCTGGGCCCTTGCTCAGCTCGAGACAGGGGGTAAATGGAACCCAGCTCTGTCCCCAGGGAACTCCAGTCTCCATCGGTCTCCGTCGGTGAGTTGGAGGTTTCTTTGCCCCCAACACTGCTGTTTGTGGCATCCATCTGTTACCCCCCACCCCCTTTAAGATTTTTTTGTAAGGACCATTTTTAAAGTCTTTATTGTATTTGTTACAGTGTTACTTCTGTTTTGTATGTGTTGATTTTTTTGGCCCCCAGGCCTGTGGGATTGGAGAAGGAAATGGCAACCCACTCCAGTGTTCTTGCCTGGAGAATCCCAGGGACTGGGGAGCCTGGTGGGCTGCTGTCTATGGGCTCACACCGAGTCGGACACGACTGAAGCGACTTAGCAGCAGCAGCAGCAGGCCTGTGGGATCTTAGCCCCCTGACCAGGGATCGGACCCTCGCCCCCTGCACTGGGAGGTGAGATAACCACTGGACCACCAGGGAAGTCCCTCAGTTGCCCTTTGGATGCAGAGCTTTGGTCCTTGTGCAGATGAACCATGTATGTGATCCAGACAACTAATTTATAATGAAATGAAGAGAACTGCTACAGTTTGTACCATGGAATGGAGAAAAACAAAAAACCAAAAACCCATCACTACCACCACCACCAAAAACGATCTACTTTCCTAGTGTGTATTTAATAAAATGACTTCTTTATTTCGATGGAGCCTTCCTCCCTGGGGACAAGGCTGCAGCTAGGAAAGCTGACTGTGCAGGTGGTGAGTGGAGTCCTTGGCACAGACTGGGCACCAGATGGGTGGCAGCAACGCTGAGATGACACTGGTCAGGTTGAGGTTGCTGGTGTGAAGGACACAGAGGGTGTCTTGGGTGTGATGGGGCTGAAGATTCAGTAACAGCAAATGGGCTGGCAGGGAGGCAGGACATGTTGACAGGGGCTGGAAGCAGAGGCCAAGGGTCCTCCCTGCCCGAGACAAGAAGGCGCCACAGCTGTTTTCCACAGACGGACTCATTTAGCTCTGAGTTTAGTACAACAGGGGGCTTCCCTGGTGGCTCAGACGGTAAAGAATCTGCCTGCAGTGCAGGAGACCTGGTTTCCATCCCTGGGTCAGGACAATACCTTCGAGAAGGGAATGGCAACCCAGTCCAGTATTCTTGTCTGGAGGATCTCATGGACAGAGGAGCCTGCTAGGCTCCATGTGGTTGCCGAGTTGGACATGACTAACTGACACTTTCACTTTAGTAAAACAGCACCCTTATCTGTTTTAGTCTTGTTTCCACTGCAAACATTTTCAAGAGGAAAGAAAAAAATCCCACAAATGTCTTTATCAGTGCTCAGTTGTTTTGACACTGTGAGTAAATCTAATGTTGTTTTCCTTCTAATTTGAGGATATGTTTAATCAGTCATGTAGGTTATATTATTTTTAAAATAAAAACATATTTGCAGGACTTGCCTGGTGGTCCAGTGGTTGAGACTTCACCTCCTAATGCAGGGGCTGGTCAATGAATGATGTTGGCTGCTGTTATTTCAGAGCTAATTAATGATGTATGGGGTTTATATGACTATTTTCAAGATCTGGCATAGTCTTTTTCATGGTACTTTTAAAAAACAAGACGCTTAATATTTATCCCTGCATTATTTCCCATGGATAGCAATGAAGAACAGGTACGACAAAGGGCATGTATGCGTACTAATCACTTCAGTTGTGTCCCATTCTGCGTGACCCCATGGACTGGAGCCGCCAGGCTCCTCTGTCCATGGGATTCTCCAGGCAAGAGTACTGGAGTGGGGCGCCATGCCCTCCTCCAGGGGATCTTCCCGACCCAGGGTTTGAGGCCATCTCTTATGTCTCCTGCACTGGCAGGTGGGTTCTTTACCACTAGCGCCACTTGGGGAGCGATACATACATATACATACACACACACAGTTATATATATAAAGGACATGCATATTTTATTCATAAAAACATGAAGTCCGCTGGATACATTTGGGGAAATTTTGCTTATTTTACGCAAATATAAACCTTTAAATTTGGGTGAAAAAAACCTGACGTGGCTCTTTTCTGGCTTAAAGTGAACAGGTCAGTGTTTTAAGCGCTTTCAGAGCACATCCTTGTGCAGACTGTCCTCATAAATGCTTGTATCCACCCCAAAAGCCGTGAAATCAGCTGCTAGGCAGGGACCTTATCCTGTTGTGTATTTTATTGAAATATCTGTAACAACTATGTCACATGGATATACTTTGTGGGCTTTTATTTTTAAGAAACATTTACAATAATAGTAAATGTAGACATTGAGGTACTGAGTGAACGGGCAAGTATTTACAAGGTGATCTCCAGGGAGTGTCCATATTTTATTTCCGAGAACGCTTATATTCTAAGAGCAGTACAATTAGCCTGTTACACAGGGTCTTGATCTTGCTGGTATAGTGTTCTTGAAATGTTTTCTTTAGCTTCTGCCTTAACAAATCCAAAGATGGAAGATGATGACAATCGGGTATATTCAACATTATGTGAAAAAATTCATTCCACATGTCCAAGTGAGGAAGCCTGATGAGACAAAGCCATAAAAGAAGGATGAAGTGTAGCCTTCAACACACATGGCAACCCCACTCTTGCATCTGACTTCACTCTCACCTAAAGCCAACTTAATACATCAAGAATGGAAATGTTGGCTCTATTATAACTAAGAGAAAGTAGAGATTCAATTAACTGTCTACACACTTGTTGAACAAAAGTTACGAATGGAGAAACAGAACCGCTTAACTCTCAGTGCTCAGAGGGTCAGGACTATGCTATGTCACCCTGCTTCCCAAGGCATGGATGTTCGTGGCAAAGGTCCATCTTCCACCAGACAGAAGGCAACATCCACTGGAGCACCAACGCTAATACCCACCTTCTGAAAAGACCTTCAGGCTTCCAGATGCCCCCTTCATTTTTCACTTTCATGTAGGTGCCAAAAAGCATGCAGTATATGGTTGCAGCAACTCCAAAGTAATCAATCTATAAAGGAAATACGGGTGTCAACAGGGGCCTCCTGTGCAGCACAGGGAGCTCTGCTCAGTGTCGTGGGCAGCGTGATGGCTGGGGCGTCTGGGGAGAAAGGACACACGTGTATGACCTCCCGTGCAGCACAGGGAGCTCTGCTCAGTGTCGTGGGCAGCCTGATGGCTGGGGCGTCTGGGGAGAAAGGACACACGTGTATGACCTCCCATGCAGCACAGGGAACTCTGCTCAGTGTCGTGGGCAGCCTGATGCGTGGGGCGTCTGAGGGAGAAAGGACACACGTGTATGTATGGCTGAGTGTCTTCACTGTCCACCTGGAACTATCACCATGTTATTAATTGGCTATACTCCCATATAAAATAAAGTTTTTTAATAAAAGAAAATGAAAATATGGGTATGTATCAATGATTAAAATAGTAATTTACACATGAGTAAATTATCATGTCTGTCCAAGTTATGCAGCAAATACAATAAATCATAGGAAACAGTAATAGGATTTCAGTTTTAAAGAATTTTGGAAGCCACGTGTCAGCCCTCACACTGACATGCCCTATGAGTGGCCATCTAGCCTTTGCTGGAGGCTTCCACAGACGGCAGGTCACCCCCTCCGCACCCCAACGGAACATCTCAGAAGTTCTGTTCTTCTTGGGCCACTGTGTCGTTCACTCTGTCATGAGGCCAGAGCAGTGTTAACCCCGTGGATGCTCCTCTCCTCCCCAGGGGCTAGCTGTCGTTTCTGAGCTGCACCCCAAGCCCCACGAAGTGTGGCGTGCCTACGACTGAAAACAGCTCTGCAGTGTGGTCTGTCTCCAGGGCTAGAAGAGGACTGCTGCTGCTAAGTCGCTTTAGTCGTGTCCGACTCTGTGCGACCCCACGGACAGCAGCCCACCAGGCTCCCCCGTCCCTGGGATTCTCCAGGCAAGAACACTGGAGTGGGTTGCCATTTCCTTCTCCATTGCATGAAAGTGAAAAGTGAAAGTGAAGTCGCTCAGTCATGTCTGACCCTCAGCAACCCCATAGACTGCAGCCTCCCAGGCTCCTCCGTCCAAGGGGTTTTCCAGGCAGGAGTACTGAAGTGGGGTGCCATTGCCTTCTCCAAGAAGAGGACTACACCAGCTCAAACTACCTGGATGCCCAAATTCACGTTGAGACTGCAGTGAACGTAATACAGGAAAGGTTCCACATCTCTAGTTCTCTACCTGGTAGTTCCATGGCTTGTTACTGAGCATCTCAATACACTGGAAACCAGAAGTTTCACACTTTCCTGTAAATGCAGTTCCTTTGGGAAAAAGTTTCATGTCTATACTCTGACCCAGGTCAATCAGGACCAAGCCGTTAGATAAGTCATCATCTTTGTTGTCTTGTTCCAAAAATCTGTGTTAAACACAAACAAGCACCAGGCTGTGTAAGCACAGAAAATAAAAGGCTGCTGGGGGGAGATGGTCAGAGAAGTACCCGTTCAAAGTGCAACACTTGCCTGTTTCCGAGTATGAAATTGTCTGGCTTGATGTCTCCGTGGATGATTTCACAGTCATGGACTTGCTGGATCATGCAGAGCATTCTGATAGCAAAAGCGAGGACTAGTGCCTGAGGCATCACTTTTTCAGGGGTATTTTTATAGAGATTAATGGCATTCTAGAAACAATGGACAGTGGAATGTCCTGAGTTGGCTGCCCATGATTAATGAAATTTCAAACCAAGAGCTTTGCCCCACCCACCACTCCAATAAAAGCTTCAAGTGCAAAAAGGGATGTGCAAAGCAAAAAAGGTACTTCATGCTTGTGTCATCAAAGCATCACACTTACTAATAATGTGCCATAACTGTAGAGGTCTCCTACTAACACGCTGCCATTCTGGAACAGGTGGGCTGAATAAAATTTGATAAACATGTGTTGCATACTTGGCTTTAGTCTTTCCATCAGCTGGGTCCCAATGTAGAATTCCCAGAGGTTGGGAGGCTTCTGGACCTGCAAAACAGGTAATGTAACATTCACATCCAGCTCATCATGTTCTGTAAAATGACTGCAAGAAAGCAACTTCATCCAAAAAAAAGCGGGGGGGCATGGAGTAGAAAGGTATGACAAGCTATGAATTGCTGCTGCAGTATGGGGATTGCTCCAAGATAATTTTAGCGGCAAGGCAGTTCTGAATCCCTGTGGGATAGTTTTGTTTCCTAAGTGCGGACAACATATCTAAATGAAACCATTACTATCTTTTTTTAAAAGACAATTTCTTTTAATATTTATTTGGCTATGCTGGGTCTTAGATTCAGCATGCAGAGTCTTAGTTGTGGCATGTGGGGTCCAGTTCCCTGACCAGGGCTTGAATGCAGGTACCCTGATTGCAATATGATTTCAAAAAAGTAAAGATTTATCCATTTGAATGCAGAGTTTTAAACAATAGCAAGGAGAGATAAGAAAGCCCTCCTCAGGGATCAATGCAAAGAAACAGGAAAACAACAGAATGGGTAAGACTAGAGATTGCTTCAAGAAAATTAGAGATACCAAGGGAACATTTCATGCAAAGATGTGCACAATAAAGGACAGAAATGGTATGGACCTAAGAGAAGCATTAGATATTAAGAAGAGGTGGCAAGAATACACAGAAGAACTATACAGAAAAGATCTCCACAACCCAGATGACCACGATGGTGTGATCACTCACCTAGAAACAGACATCCTGGAGTGCAATGTCAAGTGAGCCTTAAGAAGTATCACGACGAACAAAGCTAGTGAGGTGATGGAATTCCAGTTGAGCTATTTCAAATGCTAAAAGATGATGCTGTAAAGGTGCTGCACTCAATACGCCAGGATATTTGGAAAACTCAGCAGTGGCCACAGGACTGGAAAAGGTCACTTTTCATTCCAATCCAAAGAAAGGCAGTGCCAAAAATGTTCAAACTACCGCACAATTGCACTCATCTCACACGCTAGCAAAGTAATGCTCAAAATTCTCCAAGCCAGGCTTCAACACGACATGAACCAAGAATTTCCAGATATTCAAGCTGGGTTTAGAAAAGGCAGAGGAACCAGAGATCAAATTGCCAACATCTGCTGGATCACTGAAAAAGCAAGAGAGTTCCAGAAAAACATCTACTTCTGCTTTATTGACTACACCAAAGCCTTTGACTGTGTGGATCACAACAAACTGGAAAATTCTGAAAGAGATGGGAATACCAGACCACCTGACCTGCCTCCTGAGAAATCTGTATGCAGGTCAAGAAGCAACAATTAGAACTGGATATGGAACAACAGACTGGTTCCAAATTGGGAAAGGAGTATGTCAAGGCTGTATATTGTGACCCTGCTTATTTAACTTACATGCAGAGTACATCATGTGAAATGCCAGATTGGATGAAACACAAGCTGGAATCAAGACTGCTGGGAGAAGTATCCATAACCTCAGATATACTGATGACACCACTCTTACGGCAGAAAGTGAAGACGAACGAACTAAAGAGCCTCTTGATGAAAGTGAAAGTGGAGAATGAAAAAGTTGGCTTAAAGCTCAACATTCAGAAAACTAAGATCTTGGCATCTGGTCCCATCACTTCATAGCAAATAGATGGGGAAACAATGTTAACAGTGACAGACTTTATTTTCTTGGGCTCCAAAATCACTGCAGATGGTGACTGCAGCCATGAATTTAAAAGACACTTGCTCCTTGGAAAAATAACTATGAATAACTATGACCAACGTAGACAGTGTATTAATAAGCAGAGACATTACTTTACTGACAAAGGTCCGTCTAGTCAAAGCTATGGTTTTTCCAGTAGTCATATATGGATGTGTTTGACCATAAAGAATGCTGAAGACCAAAGAATTGATGCTTTCGTACTGTGGTGTTGGAGAAGACTCTTGAGAGTCCCTTGCACTGCAAGGAGATCAAACCAATCGATCCTAAAGGAAATCAGTTCTGCAATATTCATTGAAAGGACTGATGCTGAAGCTGAAGCTCCAATAATTTGGCCACTTGATGTGAAGAGCTGACTCACTGGAAAAGAACTGATGCTGGGAAAGATTGAAGCCGGGAGGAGAAGGGGACGAGAGAGGATGAGATGGTTGGGATGGCATCACTGACTCGATGGACATGAGTTTGAGTAAGCTTCAGGAGTTGGTGATGGACAGAGAGGCCTAGCGTGCTGTACTCCATGGGGTTGCAAAAAGTTGGACACGACTGAGTGACTGAACTGGAATTGGAACTGTGTTGGGAGTGGGGAATTTTAGCGTCTGAACCATCAGGGAAGTCCGTGAAACCACCACTGTCTTAAAAAGAGAATGGCAATCTCAAGTTCTAAAATTCATTTCTATATTGTTCAGATCATTTACCTTCAAAGCAAATTTCTCCTTATTTTTGCTGTTGTTCACATCTCCATGGGTAACTTCATAGACTTGGGCGAAAGCCCCTTGTCCAATAAAGTGATCAACGTAGACGAGCAAAGAACCTGAGGAGAGAGAGAAGTCAAAAACAAAGAAGCAGCTCAAAACACTAAAGACTATCAGAATAAAGTATTTGTCAATTCTTCTTGGGCTTGAGTTGCTTTAATAAATAAACGTGGGTACAGCTCCCTTAGGAAGTGTTTGGCCAGTCTTCCATGGAGTGACGGGGGAGCCAGGGCAGCATGGCCGGGGCCCAGGCCCGTCCCCGAGCAGGCGGCCTCGGGCAGCCATCCTCGTCACCCGTGCTCTCGTGTCTAAAGGGGAGATACCTGTGCTGCCTAGTTGGCAAGACTGTTGTGATATCAAAGAAGACGTAAACATCATCTGCAAAGTGCTAAACAAAGGTCTAATGTGCCTATGAAAAATGCAAGCGTTTTAACATCAGAATAAAAGGGACAGGGCATAATTGTACGGGTATTTCTAACAGGTAATTTAAAAATTTTATTGCAGTAAACCTTCTGTATTAGAACAGTTTTTTATTGATAGAAACGTTGCAAAGATAGTAGAGTTTCTGTTTGTTCTGCATCCAGTTTCCCTTTTGTTAACTTTTACATAACCAAGGTACACTGGTAACAGATAAGAACCAAGACTGGTAGGTGACTGTTACCTAGCTCCACACTTTTTTCAGATTTCACTAGTCCTCCCCTAATGTTCTAGGGCATATTCAAGTCTCCTCGGCCTCTACTAGGCTGTGACAGTTCCTGACTTTCTGTTTCTGACAGCTGTGGCAGCTCCATGGAGCACTTGTCTGATGAGCTGTAGAATGCCTCTCATCTGGATTTGTTTTGATATTTTTTAGTGACACTGGAGTTATTCGTTTTGGGAGAAAGACCACAGAGGTCAAGTTGTAATAGATTATTAAAAAAAAAAAATCACGTTTAAAATCAAATATAAAAAAGTCGCTTTCTGGTTTCTAGCTGGCATATAAGGAGTTTGGAAGGCATCAGTGTATGAGTCAAAGAACAGAGCATCAAAATAGTGACGAAAAACACTGACAGACTTCCAAGGAGAACAGATTACTTCACTATCATAGTTGGCGATTTCTACATCCCTCTGTCAGCAACTGACAAAGCCAACAGGCAGAAAATCAGAAAGGGCATGGCTGACACGAACAGCACCACCAATCAACTGGATCTAATAGACATTTACGAAATAATCTAACAACAGCAAAATGTACATTCTTTTCAAGCTTACATGGAATAGTCACCAATAAAGATCACGTTCTGGGTCATAAAATACAATTAAAAAAAAGAAATCATACACTCATGGAATTAAACTAGTAATCAATAACAGAAGGAGAGCTGGAGAGCCCTCAAACACTTGCAGCTAAAATAACACATTCTGATACACACATTGAAATTGTGAGATGCATGAAATGCATGCTTAGAAATTTATTGCACTGAATGTATATGTTGCTAAATCCCTTCAGTTGTGTCCAACTCTGTGCGACTCCATAGACGGTAGCCCACCAGGCTTCCCCTTCCCTGGGATTCTCCAGGCAAGAACACTGGAGTGGGTTGCCATTTCCTTCTCCAATGCATGAAATTGTGAAAAGTGAAAGTGAAGTCGCTCAGTCGTGTCCGACTCCAGTGACCCCATGGACTGCAGCCCACCAGGCTCCTCCGTCCATGGGATTCTCCAGGCAAGAGTACTGGAGTGGGGTGCCATTGCCTTCTCCGAATGTATATGTTAGAAAAGATCTAAAATCAATAATCTTAGTTTCTGCCTTAGACATCTAGAAGAAGAGCACGTTAAATCCCAAGTAGGCAGAGAAAAGAAATAATAAGAAATAGAGTAGAAATCAATGAAATTTAAAAGTAAAAATCAATATAGAAAATTAGTGAAAACAAAAGTTGATTCTGTGAAAAAAGAAGTTGGTTCTTTGAAAATATCAATAAAACGGATAAGCCTCTGCCAGCCTAAGGAAAAATAAGAAGTACACATATCACCAATTGTAGAAATGAAAGACGGGGCATCACTATAGATCCTGTGGACATTAAAAGGATAATATAGCTTCCCTGGTGGCTCAGTGGTAAAGAATCTGCCTGCCAATGCAGGAAACACAGGTTTGATTCCTGGGTTGGGGAGATCCCCTGGAGAAGGAAATGGCAACCTACTCCAGTATGCTTGCCTGGGAAATCCCATGGACAGAGGAGCCAGGTGGGCTGCAGTCCATGGGGTCGGTCGCAAAGAGTCAGACCCGACTGAGCACACACTCGCGTTCCATCACTTATTAAGCAGTCCCTATAGCTGTCTGTGTTGCTTCCAATCTGCTGCTTCACACACATCACTTTGAAGGTATGCAATTGTTATCTGCAGGAATTCTTAAAAGTGGGTGTCTGGGTCTAAACGTGTGTGTTTTTAATTTTGACAGATAACTGCCCAATTACCCTTTACAGTCACAGTCACAGCAGCAATCAAATCCTGTAGTTACGCCTTAACAAGATGTTCTCATCTTAACGCTACAGGTGAAACTACAGATGAAACCGGTTATTGGTGGGCGGGGCGGGGCGGTGACAGGAGGAGAAACACACACACACACCAGTCAGCACCAACTTCCCGTAGCGAAAAGAGAGGTTAAAGTTTTATTACCCATATGGTGCTTACCTAATTGGAATTCAGTCTTGGGCTTGATGGCTGGAAGCTTACATGGCCATTCATAAGTATTTGGATAGGAACTCACTGGTTTAGAAAGCCCGGATAAAAGTTTGAGAATCAACTCCTCATCCCAAGGGTTCTCAACAGTGAAGTCTTGAAGGAATGGGAACAAAAAAAGGAAATGAATTCAGTAGGCAAGACTTACCAAATAAATCATAAGACAAAGCAAGTGGAGACCTTAACCTTTTAAGTCTTATCTCTAAAGAGCATTGATTCAAATAATAAATTATCATTTCAAAAGTCAAAACTGGTAGTTCTGCAGTTCATCGTCTGTCATTTTCAGATCAACAAGTTTGTGTGTTCAGTTGTGACAAAGGAAATCAAAATGAGGAGCATCTGTTCATGATTCTGCCTTTAATAGAACTGGGGGTACACATCTTAAAGGCAGACTTGGAGATTCATTACGCATGTGCTCAGCTATGTACTCTTTAAACCGCTTTTGCACTTCTATCTAGAAAACATGCTGCCTTTGAATACTTAGAGTCTTGCTTGTCGTTCAGTCGCTAAGTCATGTCCGACCTTTTGTGACCCCACGGACTGTACCATGTGCAGTTTATCTGTATGAGACACACTTTGGATCCACAAAGAGAAACCATTTCTAAAGGGAAGAAAAAGGTTTCTGCCCAATTTAGAATGCTCTACAAAATTCTACTAGTGCAGTTATCAGTCTAAGCCAACATGACTGACATTCACCAGTGCTAAGCAGATGCAGGGCACTGTTCTGAGCCCTTCATGTTTAGTACCTCACATGGCCCTTACATAAGACTCTAAAGGAGGTACTACCACCCCCTCCACTTTACGGAAAAGAGGGCCACGGAGAAGTGAAACGATCTTGGCCAAGATCAAGGGACAGCCTAAGGGGGGTGGCTAGGATTAGAATCTAGCTAGTCTGGGGACTTCCCTGGTGGTCCAATCGTTAAGACTCCATGCTCCCAATGCAGGGGGCCCAAGTTTGATCCCTGGTGAGGGAACTAGATCCCTCATGCTGCAACTAAAGACTGAAGATCCCACGTGCCATAACTAAGATCCAGCGCAGCCAAATAAATAAAGTAGTTATGTTTAAAAAAAAAATCTAGTCTATCTTCAGAGTCTGTGCTCTTAACCACTATTCAAGACTACTTCTGTGTGTAGCCTTGGAGTAAGGACGGGGGTCCTTTGATCCTGAGCCTGTTTACTTTTCTGTAAAATGGAGACAACAGTGTCAGATTAAATGCCTGGCACATAGTGGGCCCCCCAATTCCACTTGCTTCTTCCAACAGTAGTTATTTTGATATTTTAAAATTAAAACAAAAGTATTCCTTCAAGGAGGCTACTGTTGTATGCACAGTGAGATAACCTGCAAGTTTGTGTTCTACTCAACGGCGTTCAAGTTCCTACTCTTTTGAGTTTCTTTCATGAAACAGCTTTTACCCGGCTAGTGTCCTTATTCAGGGAACAATTAAGATTGAGCATCTGTTCATACTTGGAGCGTCGACATTCCCAAGCGGGCCAGCCGGCATCAGTTCAGCCTGGAGCTCAGCACTGGCTTCTGCCGGATCCTCTGCAGTGGCAAAGTCGGGGTCTGTGACTTTACAGGCCTTGAGACCCTGCTCTGCCTCACTCATCAGCACGGCTACAGCAGGTTGGCCCAGATGGAGCAAGGATGCCGAAGGGCCATCTGCGGGGCACACTGGGTCTGGGCTTGTCTCTTCAACTGGACTAGATAAGATAAAGGGATAGAGGAAGCAAAACACGTGATTACAAGCTTACTGGGTTTGATCGCATCAAAGTCCCACAGAACAGTTTCCTTTTCATTCTATGAAGGACATTTCAAATCTGTTTCACAAATAGTTGATTAAAGCACTTTCTTCGTACAAATACATGCGAATTACATGGTTCATACAGTATGACCAGAAATAAAAAACATGGTAATATATTAGATAAATAGGTGAGGTGAGACACTGGATATTCTTTAGCAGGATATGCTGGGAGGTTTATTTCCCTGAGTTGTCCTCTAAGCATCAGTCCTGTAAACGAGGTTAAATATTTAACTTTATTACAAAAATGGCTTCTTTTATGACACTGAAACAAACAGAAAATGTCAGCCGTAATTCGATAACCTAACAGCAGTACATTTACACACACATACATACACACACACACACACACACACCAGGGACACGCACACATGGACACAGTTGACCCTCATTACTCGCGGATTCCATATTTGTGAATTCACCTACATGCAAATACTAATTCTGGAGTAATTTTAGATTTAATCATCTGTTGCAAAGATGGTAGAGAATTCCCACAAGCTCCTCGTCAATTTCCTCTAATGTTACCATCTCACGTTAAGGTGGCGCTCTCGTCAAGAGCAGTAAGCCAACCTCTGTCATGCTACCACTGACAAACTTCCAGACCTCGTTTGGATTTTGCCAGGTTTTCCACAAGATACAGTGTTTGCTCCGGGATCCACTTGTGGACACCGCGGTGCATTTAGTTGTCACCTTTCTTACTCTCTTCTCCTGTTTCTTGGTCTTTGCTGGTTCCCTAAGACCTTGTCAGTCCAGCTATTTCGTAATCTGTCCCTTGATTTGGACTTGTCTGTTTTTATCATAATCAGACTGTCTTGGTATGGGAAGACATGCCCTTCTTCTCTCCTCCCATGATTTCACCATGCAGTTCTACTCCCCCAGTCAGCGGAAGTCAGGGATTCTCTGCTACCCCAGCCGCTTCTCTCACTCCCTGATGTATTAAAACCAAGTGTTCCGGTTAATCATTGTATTTAATTTTTTTTTATCCTTTCAAAGTATTTATTGAATTTGTTACATTATTGCTTCTGTTGTTTTATGTTCTGTTTTTTTTTTGGCTGCAAGGCATGTGGGATCTTAGTTCCCCGACCAGGGATCGAACCTTCATCCTCTGCACTGGAAGGTGAGGTCTTAAGCACTGGAAGTGCTTAGGGAAGTCCCTAATCACTGTCCTTACATCTGCAGAGTACCTGGTGACTTAAAGCTCTCAGTTAATAAAAACTCTGGCAGCCCTTAAAGACAGGAATGAGGTATTCCTTTACAGCTTAAAAAGCAACGCTACAATGAAAATGCAGAGAGACAGAACCACACACCCCCCCACAATACCTGCACTTTCTCTCTTTCAAGGGTTCCACCTTGTTTCTTTCACAAGAATCCAAAGCCACACGGGTGTGCTGGTTTGCTACCATATTTTCTGAAACACACAAGAAAGTAGAGATGGACACTATACACACACGTATGATTTTAAATGGTTATGAAGTCCGGGATTCCTTTTTTGCACTGATTTTCATTACAGTTTCAAAATAGTGTTCCATGGTAAAAAGCAGTATATTTTTTAAAATGAGGGGAAAGTCACTTGAAAAACTTCTGTTATTGTATGTGAGCTTTTCAACCTTATACATCTAATCCGTACAATCCTTTAAGAGAAAACAGTCCAGATAGGACTTCTCTGGTGGCTCAGTGGTAAAGAATCTACGTGCCAGTGCAGGAGACATGGATTTGATCCCCGCTCTGGGAAGATTCCATATGCCGAGGGGCAAAGTAAACCTGTGAACCACAACTACTGAGGCTCGCGCACCCAGAGCCCAGGAGCCACAACTACTGAGGCTCGCGCACCCAGAGCCCAGGAGCCACAACTACTGAGGCTCGAGCACCCAGAGCCTGTGCTCTGCAGCAAGAGAAGCCACTGCCACGAGAAGCCCGCACACGGCAGCCAGAGAGTAGCCCCCGCTCGCCGAGACCAGAGAGAAGCCCTCATGGCAGTGAAGACCTGCACAGCCAAAAACAAGCAAACAAATAAATAAAATTATTAAAAAAAAAATCTACAGTGAAGTAAACGAGATAGGGTAGAAATACGGAGACTACTTCTACCAAGTGATGCTAACACAGTATACAGCCAGGTGTTAACACAGGATGAAACTTTACTAGCTGTTGCCTCACTGAGCAGGTGCTAGTAATACTCTTCAGTCCTAGAACATTAGCCTCTCTTCATATGACCAAAGTGGCAAATACGCTAAGAAAGGCCAATACTGACTTTATGAAAGACGCTTGACTTAAAACAGATTAAGTTCTCCAAACTGAAATGTTTTAAATTTAAAAAAAATTAAAGTAGCAAGTCTGTGATAGCACTTGGAAATTGTCCAAGTTTCAACTAAATCCTCCTTTAAAATTCAAGTAGGAAATATATTTGGTTAGTACAGTAAGAGATTTTTATTGCTTAGTTAAAAATGTTTAGGCCTATATGCTCAGACTTCATGTTAAAATAAGTTTCCATCCTTTCATCCAGGGGAATGGAATTCTTTGGCATCTGCTTCAGTGAACAACTGCTGCTTAAACACAGAAAAAGTGCCAGCAGTGATTATTTGGCTAGTGGTCCCAGATCTTACAGCACAAGTGTGCCTCTGAGACACTGTGGGTTTGGATCCATTCCACTGCAATAAAGCAATTACACAAATTTTTTGGTTTCCCAGTGCATGCACAAGTTACGTTTACACTGTACTGAAGTCTTAAGTGTGCAACAGCATAGAAAAACAATGTGTGCATCTTAATTAAAAAAGGCTTAATTGCTAAAAAATGCAAACCATCACTTAAGCCTTCAGTGAGTCGTAATCTTTTGGCTCGTAGAGGGTTTGCCTCGATGTTGGTGGCTGCTGAATGACCAAAGTGGTGGTCGCTGAAGGCTGGGTTGGCTACAGCCATTTCTTAAAATAAGACAACCATGAAATTTGCCACGTCAATTGACTTCCTTTCATGAATGATGTCTTTGCATCCATAACTTGGCTAACTGGCTAAGAAGCCTGGCTTTCAGCCTAACTGGACTTTGACGTGCCTTCCTCACTGTGTTTAATCATTTCTGGCTTTTGATTTGAAGCGACAGACATGACATTCTTCTCTCCGCTTTAACACTTAAGAGGCCACTGTAGGTTAGTAATTGGCCTAATTTCAATATTCTCCTTTTTCAGGAAGAGAGAGGCCCGAGGAGAGTGAGAAAGGGAACAACCAGCTGGAGCAGCGAGAATACACACAATATCCATTAAGTTTACTATCTCCAATGGGCGAGGTCTGTGGCACCCAAAGACAGTTATAGTAACACCAAAGGTTACCCATCACAGGTCACCATAACAAATGTAACAGTAATGAAAAAGGTGGGAATACTGCAAGAATGACCAAATGTCAGACATGAAGTGAGTAAACACTGCTGGAAAAGTCTCGCCAGTAAGCTTGCTTGACAGGTGGTTGCCGCCAATCTTCAATTTGTAAAAAACCCAGTTTCTGCACAAGCAACCAAGTGAAGTGCCATACAGTGAGGTACAGTGCTTAGTCGCTCAGTCGTCTCTGACTCTGTGACCCCGTGGCCTGTAGCCCGCCAGGGCCCTCTGTCCATGGGATTCTCCAGGCAAGAATACTGGGGTGGGTTGCCAGGTCCTTCTCCAGGGGGTCTTCCCCACCCAGAGGTTGAACCTGCATCTTCCTGAGTCTCCTGCATTGGCAGGTGGGTTCTTTACCACTGTGCCAAAAATGAGGTATGCCTGTATGATTTTGCAGGTTTGGTATTTAAAAGGTAATAATTATCTGTATTCAATAACTATATCATTTATTAAGCTTCATTTCAAGTCTATAAAGATCTTTGATATGAGAGTGTTATGTTTGGGGAAAATAGGACTATCTGTGAGTTTTATCACACCACTAAAAAAAGTTTTAAATATGATTTTCTGAGTATAGTATTTGCTACATCTCTAAAGTAATAAAATTTGTAGATACATATCAAGGATTAAAACTTGCTATTAGTTATTCTTATCAAATTAGAAAATGTTCACTATTTTAGCATTTAAGTAATTTAATCTGTCTGTCCTGGCTATTTTATTTACTGTAAAACATGAAATAAACCTCTGTCCTGTGCAGATGGGTTGGACATTTGCCCTTCTGTAGTCTTTTCTTCTGTTCTACTTACAACCGAAGCTATTGAATTTGAAAAGGCACAGACTTTATGAGGACATTATATTTATGTAATACTACAATGAATGGATTTTAAGTTTCCTCTTTATGATTCTCCAGTGTCCCAATTAGAATTTTCAAGAAGACGACTATCGTAGTAGTAGAGCTGCAGTTGGCGGGAGATAAGACACCAGGAGAGTACAGTGCACACCTTTATCTTCTGGTGGGTGCACGCAGTCCGCGGGAAGCCTGTGGAAGGGTGTAGACGCCAGCTGCGCGGCGGACCTAAAGTCTCCTGGGCTCTTGGGGCTGGGCGCCAGGCTTTTGTTGCAGCGGACACCCCACACGGTTGAATCATCCAGAAACTCGTCAGTGTGAGGCACTTCCTACAACGAAAGATGAACTGGAAAACAGGCAGCAGGCTCCCTGTTTTGCAGATGAAATTTAACACATCGATACTTTAGATTAAAAAAAAAACAGGAATTTTGATTTTTTCAAAGGAATGGATGTAACCCCCGGCTAACACGCAGCCAAGGACATCATGGGTCTGGTTCTTCTCCCTGGAACTGGGACACTTCATCTTTAACACACGCCAGTGGAATTGCATCACATGCAAGAGCCATAGTTTATTTACCAATTTTTTAAAAAAATTTGAAAAATCTGGATTTACAGAGGAATAACAAAGATATTACGGAGTTCCCATTTAGCCTTTATCAAGATTCTTAGGTCTGGGAAAAATATATATGCCCCCAGTGGCTCCTCTTGTCTCCAGGGAAGACTCTCAGAGGGCAAGGATCACATCAAACTCATTTTTCAATTTCACATCTGTCAGTATGTGTTGTGCAGACTGCAAATAATTATAGGATAATATTTTAAAAATATGATCTTCACATAATATTCTGTTTTTCCAGAACTGCTTTTTAAATACACCATCTCCTTTGAGTGGCACAATTGTTTGGTAAAAGAAAGCGAAAAGGGTTGCACCACCATTTCATGGATGAAACACAGACTCACATTTGGTTTTGCAGGAAACCTGCTCACGGAACGTTCTCCAAAGGTCCTGGCTCCTGCAGGTTTATTTTTCAGCTGTGGTAATCTAAGGAAAAATTGACAGAATTATAAACAGTAAAATACCCTAAGGAAATAAATCCTACCACTTAAGTCACAGTGTTAAAAACATTCTCCACTTATCCTATTTAATTAGTTAATATTTATATACATATTTCTTACCTTTATAGCAAATCTGAGTGCAAGTTGAACTAACCTGAGTAGGTATATACAAGAAGATCTATAGTTAATTTATGTGAGGGTGGAAAATACGGAACTTTCTATGGCACTGAGGTTTAAGTTTTAAGGACAAAAGAGTGAGGGCTGTGACCAACAGGGTGGCGTGGACGCCAGATGCTGCTTCTCTCCCCAGTGCGTGGTCCAGCTACGGAATACACGTCTCTTCCACACCAGGACACTTTAGTTCACACCTCTCTTTCATGATTTAAATTATTAACAGTGAAACTTCCTGGTGCTACCCTACTCTATCGTAATGCAGCTCAGCCTTAAAACAAATGTTCTCTGCAGTGTGAGCCAATGTAAGCCACTTCCCTTTCTACTTCATCAATCCTGCAAATACATACAGAACATGTATGGATACCTGTGTTGATGAATTCATTTACAACTGACACAATTTCAAATCTGTAGGATACCTCGGCTCTCTTATGCTTTATAACCATACTGTTTCCTTTCATAATACATGCTTTTGTCATGGGAGGACTGCTTTCTTGTAACACTGTAAATGTGGAAAGAACTTCAGCCACAGCCTCCTGGTCCTGTGGTCACAAGGCTCATCCCTGGCAGAGCTGGGGCTGAACACAGCCCGTCTGACTGGCAGGTGGTCTTCTCTCAACAGCCCCACCTGGACCCTACACCACCCGTCACTATGGCAACATGGTTTTCACTCAGAGTTATCTTAACCACACATGTCTTTACCCATAATTTTCTTTGTTTCCATCTTCAAATACAGGAAAAGCAGATGACAAAGAAGAGATGATCTTATTGACTCCCCAAGCCCCAGAAGATGGTGCATTTTCTGCAAGAGTACAAAAACTGTAGTTAATTGTTTTGTAGGACAAAAACACTACCCTTTAGTCGAAACTTTAATTACAAATAAGAAAATGGAATAAATAACTGATGTCAGCTTTGGAACTCCAGGCCATGCGGTAGTCCCTCTGCGCTGACAGGAAGGGACTGACTGCTGTTACAGGCGCTAGCACCCGGGCTTCCAGGCCTCAAGCCCCTGCCACATCTAACGCAGCGATCACCATGTTCCTAACACACAGCTGTGGTCACTGACACTGAACACAACTCTCCACGTCTTTTTCTACAATTAAGCTCTTAACTCTGTCTTCACTGTGCTCTCTCTCTGGCTTCCAGCAAAAGTCCTCTGACTTGAGACAAACAGGAGGTGGGGGGTGGGGCGAGTCCTGGTCCCCAACACTCCACCCTGAACACCCCTCTGCCCGGCAAGGCTCAAGTTCCCCTCAACCACTCAGTCCTTCCTGGCCACTCCTACCAAGGCCTATTTTGCCTTTCTTTAGCACTTACTATTTTTAAAGAAACAAACCAAGTCTATGACACACACTGAGTACGTGGCAAAACGCTTATATTTTTTACTTCGCAACATGCCCGTACCTGACAAGCTAACCAAGGGCAGGCCTACTTCTTGCATAATCCTTGCTTTTTCCGTGGGCAACTACCTGCTATGTTATCCATCTAGTAGCTATTAAATAATTTGTTATTATTACTTTGAAACTGGGCTTCGAACTCATTTTGACTTAGAGATGGCCATTCCTCTTTGTCATCAGAAATATCAGGAAGTGTAGGAGCCTGAAACATATTCATGATGAAACCTTAAAAGAACAGAAGAATAACTGTAAACATGATTGCAAAAGAGCTTTCACTAAGTCACTGACAGACGTCACATATTCAAACAACAGGCTTTACGTACCGAGAGCCTCCTTCGTGTGCACAGTGGGTGATGGCTGCGCTTTGGATGGTGTTGCCTGAACCAGTCCCAGAGATGTGTTTGGAGTTGTGTGAAAGGAACTCGTGTTAACAACCTTCTGTGTTTCACACCCTTTTAAAGAAATGGGGACAAAATGCCATGTCAGTGGAGAAATCAGAATAATTCGGAAGACACACAATTTAAGAAACTTACTATACATTTTATTATTGGTGCTAATTCTCACTTGTTGTCACTAGATCGTGTCCACTGACCCCATGGACTGTAGCCCGCCAGGCTCCTCTGTCCGTGGGATTTCCCAGGCAAGAATACTGGAGTGGGTTGCCATTTCTCTCTCCAGGGGATCTTCCCAACCCAGGGCTTGAACCCAAGTCTCCTGCACTGGCAGGTGGATTCTTTACCACTGAGCCACCTGGGAAGCCAATTCTCTCTAGGAATTTCCATTATTCTAGTACTATCACGTCTCTTATTTGATCTTTATAATAGTCCCACAAGGTAGGTAAAGAAAGAATTATCTGTTAACAGAAAAGGAAATAAAAGCTCAAAAGAGTTAATTAAGCGGCTTGGTCTAAAACCATATCAAATGAGCCTAGTCATCAATAGCACCCTCTGTTCCACTCTATCCCAAGAAATAGTAGCTGTGCTGTAAATCTTAGGACCGGTTTTCCATCTCACTCAGCTGGAGGCCAGGTACGGCCCTGCACAGCCTGAGCCCTCCTAGCTCCGACCTCATCTTCCTCACCACCCCCCCCCCCCGGAGGCCACTGGCTGCTCTGCTGTGCTCAGAACACATGAGGGACATCGAGGACTCTGTCCTGCTGGTACCTCTGCCTGAAACGGGTTTTGCAAGCTGGCTCTGTCTTTACCCAAACCGCACTGTCGTTGTGAGCATCTTTCCTGGGTCCCTCTGAAGTTTCAGTCCCCTCCCTAACAGCCACACTTCCTTTGCCCCTCCGAGCGGGTGGGGATCTCTGCCCTTTCTGTTTGTGACTGCACCCGCAATCACTCAGAACAGCACTTGGCATCCGCTCGTGCTCAGTTTGGTCCTGGTTCAATGTAGGTGTCACCTGCTTTTTCAAGTAGCTCTGCTTCCACTGAACTGTCATTGGAAAGAATGTCATGGTACATGGGAGTGGGAAGTGAATGCCCAATCCATGTCCTATTTTATTTATAAAACTTACTTTTATGTAAGTACCTCTAACGAAGTAGTACAAAACAGAAATATTATACATCACTTCCAACTAACCACCGTTGCTTCCTCACAACATATTAAAGACAACTCTTGTTTTAGAGTACTCTGCTGGGAAATTTAAGAGGAAAGTTTTCACAAATCAAGTTTCCAAAGGATTCTAACTAATAATCTGTGACTAACAAGTAGATTTCCCCCTTTATTGGAAATGGCCCAGGGCTTATCTAACCCCTGCAAGAGAGAGCTGACAACCAAGTTCGTTAGGGCCTAGAGTCCCCATAAACTGTGGCCAGCTAACAGACCCCTGAGTAACTTGGATGAGTCTGGGCAGAGATCAGACACAAGTGTATTACAATTAAACATTACCTTCTTTTAACTCTGCTCCACTCTGTGGCCTGAATTCGTGAGTACTTTTGTTCACACACCTGGAAGAGAAAACTCTTGAGACACACTAACTCTCAAGAACAATAAAAAAATGTTGGCGATTACCAGCCTGTTTTTAAAATACAGATGGGGGACTTCTCTGGTAGCCCAGAGATTAAGAATCCACACTCCCAATGCAGGGGGCACAGGTTTCATCCCTGGCTGGAGAAGATCCTGCATGGCACGTGGCATGGCCACAGATGGGACTGCCTAGGTCTACAGTGTAAGCGACTTTATTTTTTATTTCATGTCCTTTTGAGGACAGTAATTATTACAGATAAAGGCCAGGTATTCATGTTTGCTTTACGTAGTGATCATAGACGTGAACACCTGATAATCATTTGCACACGTGGAAGGGAGGTTAAGGGTCTCCCTGACTCAAACGATGCCATTTGTTACACAGGCAAAGGAGCTGACCGGCAGCTCTGGGTCTGGGTGCCCAGCGTGGCTCTTCTGAGTTACGATGCGGGAAAGCGCTGGTGCCTTTGCTGTGGAGCCGTAGTGCCTTATGCTCTAGACTTCACAGTTATCAGGAATGGAAACAATGCTACGGAGGCACTTACATCACAGTCTGGTCTAAGTCCAGTGGGGACAGTGGACTTCATCTGTCTCTTTAACACTGCTTCCCTTCATGAACCCTGTGAGGATGGGAAGTAAAAAGCGCAAGGCACCCTTAATTTCACAAATCCCCATTTTTGGATTTGTGAGTTTTATAAAAACCTGAGTTTTATATGCAGTACAAGCGGAAGGTGCCTTTTCTCTGCCACAGTCAGCTGTCCAGGCCACTGAGAGTGTGAGGGGGTCCACTCGGTCCCTTGCCTGGGCCAGGGTCAGGGTCAATCCGCAGTGCTTCTGAGATCTGAATGCTCATTAGGTTAAAGAGCCTCATCCTTTTGTAAGGGATGGCTGGATGCGCATGTCTACAGGGTCCGTCACTGCTGTTGTGACTATCTTATGGTCATGAGAATTAACTATGAAGAGCTAATGAAGTCACACCCCGCACACAGCAGTTCTCTTCTTAAAAAATTTTTTTTGGCCACACCACATGGCTTGCGGGATCTTAGTTCCAAAACCAGGGATAGAACCCACACCCTCCGCACTGGAAGGGCAGTCCTAACCACTGGACTGCCAGGGAGGTCCCAGCAGTTTACGTTTTACATACATGGTTCAATATAGGACACAGGTCTGAATTAGTATCCTAAGGTGACTGCAAAAGCAGGATCATTTAAAATCTTATTTCCAAGGGAAATCATTGGTAAGGTTAACCTCAGACACCAAGGAGAACCAGTCCTTAAGAACCATAATCTGTGCTAAGGGTTTTAGCCCAAGGGAAAGATGGGAGCCTCACTTTCATTTTTCCTGGAAGAGCAAGAAAATTTTTTATATGTTTCAAAAAAGAGACAGAGCACCAAAGTGATTGAAGATAATATAAGCAGAACAAGTGATACGACAATAATTATCATCTCTGCCATCTAGGAAAACTGCCCAGAACTGGGGGGAGAAACCTCCCCAGCAGTGTATGAGACAGATTTTGGTATACTGCATAATGGGTATTAATCCCAAACTGTCCCAGGGGACGACAGAAGGAATATGAGAACACACTATCAAGTATCAAGTAAGAATCCAACAGTCAAGGAACTATCTGGACTGTAATAACCCCTACATTATGTTCCGTCAGAGTTGGTAAGCAGAGGCAATTTCAGTTTAACAGCTGCATATTCCTCAGTTACAGAAAGATTGTTAAGTTTCAGGGCATCAGAATTTTTAATTCAAGAGAGAAGTATGAAGTAGAACAAATATTCTTAAACAGAGTAAGTGAGGTTGAATGATTTGGGGCTAATGTTTTGGCAATTTGGTTTTTCCACTACATGCCCATCTAAAAATTATTTTGAGGAACAAGCCTCGCCCATCAATTGCACGCTGCTCTCACTACTGCAGGTCACACAAAGAAGCCACCGCGCACCATTGCCACCGCCACCGTCTCTAGGGCCCCCTCTGGCTCACCTGGCATCTCTGCTGCCCCCTGAAAACACGGCATCTGTCACGTGCTGGCCTGCCAAAGGAGCCGGGCAAGCTACACCCTGGTTGGCGGCTGGGGACACCAAAGCAGTGGTGGCAGCATTCGCCATACGAGGAACAGAAGATGCCTCTCTGGGTTTCTCGTCCACATTCTTCGAGGTCTGCTGAGAGATGGCTGGAAGACCCGGAGCTCTTAGTTCCTGCTGGGAGTCTGTATGCGGCTCCAAACATGCTGGGCTGACCTTTCACGGTAAGCAAACAGACAAAAAGCCACGAGGCTACCAGTTAGGTCTTACGGCTTTCCAAAGACAGGCATCTGTCTTCAGTGGACGCCTGCCTCCTGAGGCAGCCTCTTAGCTCCCTAGGTATTTTGAAATGAACAGTCAACAACAACAAGGCCACACCCCATGCTGGATGCTTCGCTAGCTTACTTAACCACAGATTCAACTGGTGCTTTGTATTTCTAACCACTAAATAGCAGCCGCGACCGTGCATCAGTATTTAAGAACTGGTACATTTTTCTTTACTTAGGGAAAATACTAACAAATCAATGTCACCAAATGCTCATAATGGTGTTCTTCCCATTAAAATACCCTTGGTGACCATTTTCTCAATGAATAGGAAACATGAATATTAATGTACTAACTGCCACAAAAGCATGGCTCATCATGGGAAGGACATGGACACAGGCCTTTAACTTAATTAAAATCTCTGCTTTTCTATTCATATGTACTTAGACTGCACATGTACACTCTTATATTACCAAGTTAAAAGACAAAGAATTAATTCCTCAGCATGTAAAAGTATTCTCACAAATTGTTCAGGAAACACTGAATAGCTAGGGCAAGAACAGTTATTTCACAAACAAATGGACAAAATATAAAGTTTCTTCTCAGTAGTCATCAAAAAAGAGATAATTTAAATGACCTATACCATTTTCTTATCTACTGAATTAGTAAAGAGCAAAAATAATCATAATATTTACTTCTGAAGAAACATGTTAAAAAACAATCATCAGACCTTCCCACAGATATCAAAACACGCAACAAAGTTACAGAAAACACAACATGGAACGAGCAAGACGAAGCCTACTGACCAAAGCAGAGGTGCTCATTTCAGAAATGGTCTCTTATACATTAAAAACTCAGTCTACGATAAAGACATTTTAAGGGCTTCCCCGGTGGCTCAGCGGTAAACAATCTACCTGCAATTCAGGAGATGCACGTGTGATGCCTGGGTGGGGAAGATCTCCATTCGGAGAAGGGAAAGGCCACCCATTCCAGTATTCTTGCCTGGGAAATCCCATGGATAGAGGAGTCTGGCGGGCTACAGTCCATAGGGTTGCAAGGAGTTGGACACGACTGAAGTGACTGAGCATAATTGGGAAAAGCTGAGCTGGTGAATAAATGACTCAGGGACAACTGGAGATCTGTTTGGAAAATACATCCTCAGACTGCTCATATACAGAAATAAGTTCATTAAGAGAGGTTTCTGGTTAAAGACAGTGGCTTAAATATGTGTTTTATCATCCACATCCTCCCAAAACCTCACTAAAATGACAGTAAAGGAATCCTAACACCTCAAACAGCAGTCAGGGAGGTGATCTCCGGAGAAGCGCAGAAACTTGAACGTGTCTCAGAATGGAAGTGAAGGTAGAGCTGAAAACAGGAATGTGGCCACAGTAGGTCTATAGGAAAAGCAAGCTCTGAGACCCATTCCTGCAGGTGTTGCTGGCTTCTCAATACAAATTAATCATTATATTTGAATTTTCATTCTGTAACAGTCATTGTGCTACTGCTGCTGCTAAGTCGCTTCAGTTGTGTCCGACTCTGTGCGACCCCATAGATGGCAGCCCACCAGGCTCCCGTCCCTGGGATTCTCCAGGCAAGAACACTGGAGTGGCTTGCCATTTCCTTCTCCAATGCATGAAAGTGAAAGTGAAGTCACTCAGTCATGTCTGACTCTTATCGACCCCATGGACTGCAGCCTTCCAGGCTCCTCCGTCCATGGGATTTTCCAGGCAAGAGTACTGGAGTGGGGTGCCATTGCCTTCTCCGAACAGTTATTGTACCTCCCCTAAAAAAAAGAAAACCAGATAAAGGACTATATACACTAATGTACACACACACACACACACACAACACACACACACACACACTACACACCCTGTTCTGTAACCTCGTTTCTCATCTTGCATTGTGACTGTCCTCTGGGCTGGTGCTGAGAAGCCCACTGTCACTCTGACTCCTGGCTCTTTAAACGTGACTTCCATCCTTGCTGGAAGTGTGTCGGATGGTCTTTCCCCCCAGTTCTCGGTGGGGGGAGGGGGGAATAATTCGGAAAGCTAGTAACTAAACTGACATCAGAATTAACTCTAAAAATAGAGCATGGAAGGGACAAACAGCAACAGAAATCACTGCAGTGGGTGTGGGAAGCGATGGGGAGCCCACATACCTCAGATGTCCCCTGGGAAGAGGGCAGGTTCTCCTGCGACATCTCCACCACTTGGTGCAACTTCTTATGAAGCTCATCCATTTTCTGTTTTAATAGTTGTTCTTCCAAAGCATTTGCTTCTTTCCTTTTCATATAATGCCTCTCTTCATTTACTTTAGGAAAGACAAAGTATAGTTTGCAGGTGAGATTTAAACTCAGGTCAACAGAAGAATCGTGCAAAATCAGCAAAAGGTTATCTTTAAGATGGCAACTATTTTTTACTAGTCTTTTTCCAAGAGTATTAGGTTTTTAGAACTGAAACACTACTTTTCAATTATAATTTTTACCTAACCTCAGCACAGTTACTTTTAAGTTCAGGGTGCTAAGTTATAAAAATGTACATGATAAGCAACAAAAATATTTGGTAATAGCATGGTATGATACCAAGCACTTTTAACAACCACGACTGTGCAAATCATTTGAAAATGGAAGTGTTTTTAAAAGATAGAAGTTTCTCGGTGCTTCCAAAGAAATAAGAGTAAAGTGCACTGAAAGGTCAGGATGTCAAGGACACTGCTGTCGGTCCCATTACCAGCAACTGGTTAACATAACCACATCACATACCAATCAAACTGTCCAGCTCAGATTTAGCATCTGTGCAAGGCACGAAAGGGTCCTCCCCGAGTGTCACTGACTGTCCTCTCGGTTGTTAACCAAACGAGAAATAACGAATAAACAAAAATTGGCCAACACAGGGGGCACAGCACAAATAGTCAGATGGTGTCGAAGTCTTGAGAACAGAGGTTCATTTTCCTCTGAGGTCCATGTTGTTACAGCAAACACGTGCTGTAAACTGAAGAGCCAACGCTGCTGCTAACATCCAGTCTTCCCTGCAGAGTCAGGGCCGTGTACAGCACAGCCGTGAATAGCACAGCACTTTGATCAGAGGACTCCTGAACGTCTTATTTATAACAGCTGCAGACTTTGAAAAATCTCTTCTCAACTCTAGTTCTTAATTAATCCTTTACAGTATAAATAACTGACCCAGGGGTTTAGAATTGCTAGATACAGAAGCTCAAATCCATACAGATGTTATGTGAAAGCTTAAAAGTATCTCTGCGTTGGCATGGACATCTCCTTTAGTGCTGTTTCAGCTCTAAGCTCTGCTGTCAAGACATCAGTTTAAGCTTTGGACAAACGTAGATGCTACACTAGTGTTTAACAAAAGTTTTAGGCTTCTGATGGAATGAGCTAGAGATTTTTTTTTTTGAGATTCTTTCAGTACAATGAATTATCTACTACAAATGTAATTACTCAGAGATGAGAATCATGTTAAGTGACCTAGGCTATCTCAAATTTAAGACTGCAAGTACCCCATTGTTCATGCTTTCTCCGTAGATTGTATTTCTGGGCTCTCAGCTCTTCAAAGGAAAACTCCGATTCTCCGCGAATAAGCTTCTCCTTGCAATACATGACAACCTGCTGAACATCAGCTTTGTCTGCCACAGACGGGTGTGCAGAATATTCTGATTTGGAAATCGTGATCACCCTTTGTTCCCTAAAATGGGGAAAAACACATCGGTTATGACAGTGTACTGCAATGGCTCTGGGAGGAAAATCAGTCAGATGAAGGCACCGATTGTACTTGCGTGTCCGACCCTTTATCACCAGCTGCAGGTGTTGCTCCAGAAAGTTGTGGACCCTAAGACAGAAAGAAACACAAATGATCACTTATCTGAGAAGAATCCGTCATCCAGACGACTGCAGAAAGCAATATGGAAACACTTGAGGGGTTTCTGAGTCATCAAGTAGATTTATGTGTGCTCTTTCAAGTTACGATTAATCGCTGAAGCCTTGGTTTGCATGATCACTTTTATGACAGGTTTTACAACTAAAGTCCAATAAGAAGTGTTTGGACCTGTGGGTCTTCTTCCAATAAGAAAGACCCATAGTCTAGGGGCTGAGCCACAGGCCATAAGTGTAATGAGATTAATATTCCAAATAGCTACATTAGAAAAAAATTCTTAACATTTTCTTCTGGTACTGTTCTCTGCTCAGGAGTCCACAGTGCTAGCATTCAGTCACTAGACAAGTATTTACTGGACATCTCATCTGTGTCATGTCAGGTCCTGAGCACTGACTGTGAACAAGATCCACCTCTGCTGCCTAGACGCCTACAGCTGGGGCAACAGGAAACAAACAAGATGGCACGCATGAGTAGGATGTAAACTGGGGCAGCGTGAGTATCTGTCAAGGTTGGAATTCACAGTCTCCTTCTAAGAATGTGTTACATTAATGAAACGTAATACATGTGCACCTGGAACAGAGGCATTTCCATAGGATTTAGCTTAAAGCAGGTCCATAGCAAACTCAAAGAGCACCGGTACCCTGAGGAGGAAAGATGCTGGGAGAACGGAGAGAACGTGTACATGCAGATGAGTCACTTGGCCCCTGCCGTGGCAAGCAAGGGTCCAGTTATTTACTGGTTGGTGGAGGACATGGAGCTGTCATCTGAGCGCTTCTGCTGTCTCATTGAAAGTAAGTGTGCCAGTTCCTGACAAAGAGGTTAGATATAGTCAGGCCCCAAGTTTGAGGAGAGTAAAAAGAAGTTAAAAATTATCATTTGGCATCAGTGAATAGAAAAGGAAGCACAGGCAATGTGGAAAACATAAAGTGTGAACGGGGAAACTGGAAGCATAACTGCCAGGAAATAGAAGAGCTCTGGTTGAGGAGGCAGTTCCAGGATCAGAGCATTTGAAGTAGACTCAGGTGTCTGCAGATGGGTGTGACCTAAGCTAGAGACTCCTGGGCCAGGGAAGGGAGACCCACAGAGCAAAGAAGGACAAAGGCTGCTGGGGGGGCAGGCGAAGGCAGGAGGTCATGCAGGGGTGTCACCAGGTCAGACAAGTACAGGAAGTTACGGTCAGACAGTGAGTGATTTTCCATTTAATACTGGAAGTGGGCAGTGGGTGATGACAGGCCCAGAAAGGCGCCACAGCACAGGTGGCTGACGTGGAGCTCAGTCCTGGGAGACAAGGTCAAAGGAACGAGGTGCCCGAGGGACACGAATGGCAGGTGGGCTGGCCGTTCAGCACCCTTCCCGGTTTCCACGCAACTACAACTGTCATTACCTGATTCTTAGAAATGCAGGCTGGGTTACTTCCTGGATTTGAGCTTGATGTTACCATTTGATTTAAAATCTGAGCATCATGCAGAGGTTCTGAGGTTCTTACTATGACACGAAATGCATGAAAGAAAAAGAAATAAGGGTGAAACCATATTAAATGAATACAATACAAATACATTCCCCTGATCTTTCAATAAGTAGCACTGAAAAATGAACTCACTCACACTATCTCAAAAACATAATTAAAACACCTTATAAATAAAAGTAATGTTGTAGAAACTATTTTCTAATCAATTCAAAATGCCCAAGGAAGTCCCTGAAAGAAATGTAAACTCTAGCTATTTTAAACAGGATAAGTAGTGCTTATTGCTGAAATGTAATCTTTATTTCTTAAAAAAAAAAGAAGAAACTCCATTTCTTTAAAAGTTGCATTAAATACATTTAATTTAATTCAGAACAGATGTACTCCAGAATAAGTATTGTCACTCAATTTGGGGTAATTTTTACTTTTTGAAAATCCTAAAACTATAATGAAATTGCCAAGCTTTTTTGTGTTTTTTTTTTTTGGTGAGTTTTTCTTTTAAAGTGCTAAGACAGAGTCCCTGCTATGCAGGGCTATGAAGCAGGCATTATTATTATCAGAGGGTCTTCCCCGTTACCTAAGATAATATAATCAATAAATACTGGATGGATGTGATTTTAAGGGGAAAAAGGCAGTGCAAATCAGAGACTAAGTTACTGATATTTTGGATATTTTAGAAAGTGTTATTTTACCTTGAGTAGGCAAATGGGTTTCAGTGAGGCGTGTCTGAAACATCCTAAAAGACAACAGTAAAGGCATCAATATAGATTACAATTCACAGTTTAATATGCATTTATATTAGAGTGAAAACTAAACAGGATAGACAGCTTACTGTGATCTAATAAAGACTGAGGTTAAAACAGATTGCAAAGTTGAATTTTAGATTTGCTTCAAAATTAAGAAAAAAAAAACCTGGGCTTATTTTCACACCTAATGCACTTAATTAGAAAAATTCCTCCTTTTGCCTCATGGATGTCAGTATTTTATAAATTCACATAACAAATGTACCCTGCTCTGTGGGTATCAATATGCACATGTTACAACATGCACACACTGTAGGCTTTTGCTGGTGGCTCAGCAGTAAAGAATCCACCTGCAGTGCAGCAGACTTGGGTTCGATCCCGGGTCGAGAAGATCCCTTGAAGAAGAAAATGGCAACCCACTCCAGTATTCTTGCCTGGAAAATCCCTTGGACAGAGAAGCCCGGTGGGCTACAGTCCATGGGGTCACAAAGAGTCGGACAAGACTGAAGTAACTTAGCACGAAGCGTGTGCTGATCTTTGTGAAAAAAAAAAAAAAAAATGTTGGAAACAAATGTTCCATTCTAGAACAATGAAATTATGCCACTGCTCTGGGACAGATTTCACAACCACTTTCTAAGTGGTATAAAAGTCCATAATTTCTTAAGAGCAGCACAAAGCTCAGCATATACAACAGACACACAGTGCAGTTTACTACTGTAATACAGAGACTAAGGCACACACGCAGGCACAGAAAAGACACTGGAAGGAAGTGCTCAAAAATATTAATGGTAATATTTCTGGACAGTTTTTCTTTACACTAATTCCACATTTTCCCCAATGAGAAGCATTTCCCTGTACAAATATAACAATAAAAATCTTTAAAGAGCAAACCACTACGTTTCAAGGTAGGAATCACTGTGTGGAGTCTCACTGTCAAACTACCTGTACTGTTGTTGCAGCAGCTCTCTAGGTTCGGCCTGGTTCTGAATTCCTCTCCGAAAAACGGCATTGGCGTGCTGCCGCTCCCCCTGGGCTTCCAGATGCCCGGCCCAGGCTACGTACAGAGGAGCTGCTTGGGTTCCGATACCGTGGTTGTACAGAAACTCAAAAAACTGGTGAAGGTCACTGTTGCACTTGGCCTGCAGAAATCCAAAGCAGACAGACATGAGAGAAGGGCACTTGCCAGGCGCGCTGGGGCTCCTAGTTCAAACAACACTCAGTGTTCGTCTTCAAGGAGGCAGCATGATGCACTTGGCAGGGGAAGGCCTGTGTGGTCCTCCGATGGCAAGCCTCAAAGTCAGCTCATCCCCCTCCTTGACATTCAGCGTCCCCCACTATTTCCCAAGACAGTAGGTTCTGTGCCGTAATATTAATATATAAAGTTGTACTCATTCAAATTCCACAGGGTGTGTCTAATCCTCACATTTTGAAGCTTAGTAAAGATAGATAACAAATTCCTGTTTACTTTATCTATTCCATTCATGATTTTATGACCACAACTCGTGCCCCAAGCCTTTATTTCAAGATTGAACAGATCCAACCTTTCAAAGACTAACCTGAGGCAGCCTTCTCCTTTTAGCACTAAATTTCATTTCTGAGAGTTAATATTTTCTTAATTATTCACAATGAATTTAATTTACTTGAGGAACCCTCTTTAGCACCAGGGAATGCCTGTTTATCTACTCTTTCCTGAACACACTTCTCAGCTAACAAACCTTCTTTTCAAGGTTTCTACCTTGAAAAGTGAAAGTGTTAGTCGCTCACTTGGGTCAGTCTTTGTGACCCCATGGACTGTAGCCCATTAGGCTCCTCTGTCCATGGGATTCCCCAGGCAAGAATACTGGAGTGGGTGGCCATTTCCTTCTCCAGGAGATCTTCATGACCCAGGGGTCGAATGCAGGTCTGCTGCATTGCAGGCAGATTCTATACCACCTGAGCCACCAGGGAAGCCTGGTTTCTACCTTCTGTTGTCACATTACAGGCTTTACAGAGAAGGAGGATTTTAAAATTCAGTCACTGATTCCATAAGACAGACGCCAAAAGATTGTAAAATACAAGTCTCTGGCCACACAACTTAAAAAAAAAAAAGTTATGACTTAGAAACATAAGGAATCAAATAAAAAATACCCAAAAACTGATCCTAAAATCTGGGGTAAAAAGCAAAAGTACAGCATGACGAGGGATGTGATTATACCTCTGAAAGTATACTTACAAATTGTAGACAATAATTGATGAACCTTGGGTCATTGTGATATCTCTTCTTATCTAAAAATTCCTTCATTAGATGCTCTAATAAAGTTGTTAAGTATTCTTTATTCTCAGGAAAATTCTCTTCTACCCATTGCATGTAACTAGAAAAAATATGGACAGTGTTAATTTTTCAGGGCCGCATACAGTTTGTTTATAGAAAAAATAAATGAAATGCTAACCTTTCCCATTCACCAAGTGGGTCATCGCCCTTGTAGCTCTGCATATGGGCTTCAAACATTCTAGAACGAAGAAAAATAGGTACATGGGATTATTAGGAATACTTCCTAAAAGCAAAAGTTATATTTCATATTTATCATGAATATACCTTAAAATAGAAATCTGAGACATCAATTCAAATGCTATAATAAAAATGAAAACAGTATTCACTCAGAAGTCAGAAACTCAAAAGCAGCGTTGTTTTCAGAAGAAAGCAAGACGCAAGGCCCCTGAGGTGGCTCTACAGGAAGCAGCTATTAATAAAAGGTCTCCAGTTCCAATGTCACAGCCACCATGAGGGGCACTTTGCTGCTCCTCCTTCTAATGTTGGGACCCAGGTGTGGCGTTGACCCAGACCCCTCGCCTTGCTGCTTAGGAACTCAGCTGGAGATGTGAAGAGAGCTCTTGAAAGGTGCATTACAGCCCACGGCTATTCACCCAGTTATGTCTGACTCTTTGCAACCCCATAGACTGTAGCCCGCCAGCCTTCTTTGTCCATGGGGTTCTCCAGGCAAGAATACTGCAGTGGGTTGCCATTCCCTTCTCCAGGGGATCATCCCAACCCATGGATCAAACCTGGGTCTCCTGTATTGTAAGCAGATTTTTTTACTGTCTGAGTCAACAGGGAAGCGCGTGACAGCCCAGGGTCTAACAAATCGGGACTTCTAGGACATAGTTTGCTTTCTGGGCCTCAATGGGACACCAGGCTCCCGAGGGAGGCCACCCGATGACAATGCTCAGAAGTCAGTGGCTGTAGCTCCCTGAGAACTTGCCCCTACTTCTGCATACTCAGCCACAGCTTAAAAAATAAACCAGCCAAGCCAAGAAAGTTCTCCAAAAGGCCCCAGGTGCTAGCAGGATAAAGAAACCAACAAAAAGAAATCTGTAAAATAAGAACACAGAGGGGGACAACAAACACAAAAACCCAAAGGACAGAAGGGCTAAGAGTGCGACGGGGGTTACTGTTTTCAGGTAGGGCGGTCAGGGAAAGCCTGCCTCTCTGAGGGGGTAACGTTTGACAGGGCCAGATCCAAGCAGCTAAGTTAGGAGGAAGGTGAGGGGTGACGAGATCTAATGTGTATTTTAAAACTGTCTCTAAGTGACGAAGTGGGTGGGGGATGAGAACGGTTAGGGAGCTATTGCAGAGTCCCAGCCAGTAGGGGAACTGTTCAAATGCGGAACTGGGGTGTTTTGGAGAAAGAGACAATGAGACTTGCGGAAGGGACTGAACACTGGGTAAAAGAGAGAGCCAAAGTAAGGAAGACTTTCAGGTTTCTATCAAAGAAGTTCGACGATCTTTTCGAGGGGAAAAAAAAAATTTGAAAGTAATATTTTCTTCTAGCCTTCACCTCACAATACAAATAAAATCAAAGTTTCTTATGACTCAAAATCCAGAAGCCACAAAAGAAAAAGCTAGGTAAGTGGACTACTTATAAATAAAAAGCTTCTCTATGTCAAATAAACAAAACACCAAGCAGAGTTAAGAGAGAAATGCTAAACGGGGATGACAAAAGAGCTTCTAGAAATTGGGGGGGGCGAAAACAAACCCAATCCAATTTAAGAAATGAACAAAAGGTATTTCACAGAAAAATATTCAACCTCTCTAAGGAGAGAAATTTGCCTCACTGAGATAACTTCTCATCTGCCAAACTCCAAAAATATGACAACAATGTAGACGGGAAGTAATGGAAAAAGACACACTTACAACTTGCTTGGAGGTGGGACTGTGCGCTTGGAGGTGGGAGTGTGCTCGGTTCCTGCCAAGGGAACTGGTAATAATATCACCAGAATTACAGATAGATTTCCTTTTGATCTAGCAAACCCACTCCTAGGAATCTAGAGGACAGATACATGAAAAGCATGGTGGGTACAAGATTTTTCACCATGGCACTATCTATTATAGCAAAAGAAGGTCCGCACTCCAAGTGTCCATCAATAGGGTACTTTTTTAGGTCAATTATGGTACGTGAAATACCATGCAGTTGTCAAAAAGAATGAAAAAAGAATCTATGGAATGGCAGACTAAAATCTCCAAGGATAGCATTAAGCAAAAAAAAAAAAAAAGGCAGTGCATATGCTCTGCTACTTTTTATGTTTAATAAAGGCAGGGATTGTACACATACTTACATATGTACATACCTATGTTCGTGTTATTATAAATATTTACATTCTTGAAAAATAAACTAGAAAAATGCTTACATACAAGGCATTGGGAGAGCCGTCAGATAAAGATCTCAGTGAACACTTTTCCTAAATCTTTTTTAACCACATAAACGTAATACTTATTTTTAAAAGTTAAAAAATATTCCTACATCTTGAAACTCCCTCTTGTGCATCATAGCAGATAAGCTCCCACAATTTATAAGCAGTTTAAAAGTTCCTAATTTAAGTTATGAAATAACTTTCTCCTGAAACATATGTAATAGGCTGCCCAAAGTAAGATGCCCATCTGATACCAATCACACTTCCCTAGTAATACAGTCTAAATACACTGTAAAGCAATACTAAAACACTCAGCTCATTAGTGCAAATTAGCCTTTGGAAAGTCAAAATAAGGTCAGAAATATCTGGTTTCTATTTTAAAATGGGGGAAGAGGAGTCTGTAAAATTGAAATCCTTTGCAGTCTGGGCTACAGAAAAAGTCTGAAGGCAGAGTTAAGGATCTGAGTCTTTTGATCCCAGTTAATATTAGACTGGTGTTAATAAAACTAACCAGTTTTAATTTCCGTAGCACAAGATTTAACTGTTTTAAATGCATTTGAAACAGTCTGGATAAATCACCTAAGTCATAAAAAGCAAAGACATGGGAATTTTAAAAATTGTTAGCAGGTAGACATAAATGACAAACAGTGCAACATTTTTTCCCTTAAAGTGCACATTACTCAACGATTTTTAATAATTGTGGGATTGTGGGATTATGGGATAGTGCAATTTTAAGTTCTTCCCCTTTCTAGAATTTTAAAATAAGTGGTTTCGAAAATTTCTCATGAAACCTACATGCAAGTGTTAATTTTTGGGGGGTTAGACATTTTACTTGCACCGAGGCGATCTGCCCAGAGGAGAATTCCTTACAGACAATCAAGGAGCTCTGGGGGCCTCAATTTCATCCAAACCGCCCCCCCACCCCACCCCCCGCCCCAAACTGCCACTCTAGAGGCAGCTCGGTCAAAGGCCCGCGGTCTCAGCGGAGAGTCCCGGCTACACTGTGCTCCCTCTCCACGACTCCCGAGTGGCCCGCAGCGCAGCCGGGGAGGGATGGGGGTAGTGAGGCTGGAAGGGTACAAACTCCAGGGCCAAGGAAAGGGGCGGGAAGGCCAAGGGAGGCAGGTCTGGGGCGGGCCAGGGACCTACAGCCCACTAGGCCCGAACTCAGGTACGCCAGCCCCCGGCGGCCTGCAGCCGGGGATCACGCCCCCGCCCACCCTTCTCCCTCCCACCAGACCCACACCTACTGAAAAACATTTTCCGGGTTATCCATGGCGAGAGGAACCAGGGCAGCAGCAGTCCCAGCTGCGCCGTCGGGTAGTAGCCGCCGCCAAGTCGAATCTCCCGCGCAGCCTCAGTCGCCGCAACGACCGTTTGCAAGGCGCCTGGCCATTGGCCTCGGCTGCAAACGAGCTGGCCAATCACCTGGGCCGTTGCCTGGAGACCAAGGTCCGCCTCCCTCTGGTGCGCCGGCAGCTCCTCCCACTTCCGGCAACCCAGTTGAATCAAAAGCGCAAGCTGAGCGGAGTGCGGGTTAGGTTTCGGGGTGCGGCGTGACGGGGACCACCTAGTTTGGCTCAGGAGTAGGGGCTGAGTTTTTTCCTTAGCCGTGCAAGCTGTAGCTGGCTTACAAAATTACGTGATTAAGGCATCACCCTGAGGAAGGCATCCTGGGAGAAAAATAGTTTCTCGAGGTTGAAAAAATTGTGCCGCTTCGACGCTTTGCTTACTTATATAAACCAGAGTCGTTATGCCTGGTTTATGGAAAGAAGAAAAATAATCCCGTTTATACCGTTCAGACTTGTTTAAGGTCGCAGAGCCCGGGAGGAATGCCTACCTCTGGCTTAGGAGAGGCTGATGGGGTGAAAAACGGAATCCTGCCCAGTGGCACACCTCTCCATTTCCCGCAAAACAAAAAACTTTGTTCCGCGTCCTCTCTGGAAGTAAAGAACCCTAGATGCTGAAGTCCTTTAAATTTTGGTTCCAGATCCAAAAAAGCTGTGGCAGAGAGGGAGTGATTCATCAAAAGCCCAGGGAAAAACCTAAGTGGGTTTTAGCTTAGTGGTTACAACGTAAGGGCATCACGTCTGTAAGCGCTTAAGGGTTAGTTAATGTAAATTACACATGGCAAATAAAGCGATAGGTTGATACCCTTGGAGACCTCCAGGCTTGATTTAACTGATATGAAATGCTCTGTGGGTGCTCTATAGCGAATGAGAGCTCAAGGGACTGGGCAGTTCCTACATCCAACTGGTGATTAAAAGAACAGAAGTTTGAATAGAGTACAGAATGGCGGCAGGACAACTTTCACCATCTTCTGTGGAACTTGGGAGCTGTGGAGACCATGGATTTAGGAATTAGAAAACCAAAAACGAGATCCTTTTGCAAAGGAGCCCAGAAGTCTAAGAAGAATTATGTAATACTCTGATGCTTCCTACCTGAGACTGAATTGGAAGAGTCAACCTAACCTTGCCTAACCCCTTGATTCTACTTCTCGAGGTTCTTTCAGGAGCCACTTGACAGGGCAAGTAAAATATAAAGAGCTATTCATGTGATTACTTCCTTTTAGAGAAGTGGTGTGCATGTTTTGCTGTCTTGGGGCCCTTAAGTTAAATACCTTTTTTAAAAAAATTAGCAGCTTCTGGAAATCCTGATGCTCTCAGAGTTCAGAATTTCTTTCAGGGAAATGATTGATTTGGATTACACAAGTATCCAATTTGTAGGGTTGTTAACTCAGAGGGTGCTCACTCTGGAGTCTTTAGACAAGTTTAGGTTCTGCTGATTATCACAGGAATTAACACAATTTTGTTCTCACTAACTCAAGTTTTCAACGGGTGTCTGATTCCACCTCAGTCACCAATCAGGAAATATTGATCAGGCATCTCTCGTATACTAGGTGCTACTGGATTTAATTGTAACCTTATCTGACTCAGACAGATCTTGTCCTTAAGAAACTAGTGGTATTATCTGGAAGATGGAGATACAGACATAAAACATTGTTGTTGTTTAGTCACTAAGTCGTGTCCGACTCTTTGTGACCCCGTGGACTGTAGCCTGCCAGGCTCCTCTGTCCAAGGGAGTTTCAAGGCAAGAATACTGGAATGGATTGCCATTTCCTTCACCAGGGCTCTTCCCAACCCAAGGATTGGACCTGTGTCTCCTGCATTGGCAGGCAGATTCTTTACCACTGAGCCACCTGGGAAGCCTGTATAGACATAAATAATATTAAGTGCTAAATGAATGTTTGGGACTTCCTTGGTGGCTCAGCTACTAAAGAATCTGGCTGCCAATGCAAGATTAAGTGCTAAATTAATACACATATGATTTCTGCTAGGGGAGTCTAGAGGAGGGAGGGGACATGGGGCCTGTCTGTCAGAGAAAGCTTCTTGGGCAATGGAGGGCTTGACTTGGGCCTTGAACGTGGTGGGGTGGATCTGGGCTGGGGGGAGTCTGGGGACGTCATTCCTGGTGTAAATAAAGGTCACTGAAGGAAATAACCCTTGAGGACTTCTGTTAATGAGCAGTGGAAAGTCTTTATGAAAGACGAATTTGATAGTTTGATGTCTGATCTTACATGCTAGATTAAGGCGTTTGTACTTGATCTTGACAATAAACTGGGCCTTTGGGGAATGAGCAGCATTGTGCTCATAGGACCTCATGGTAGGTATACTTAGCTCAACCCTGTTTTCTAGAGGCCACAGAGCTTGTCTGCCCTCCTTCATTTCTACTACTAGGAGCTTCTCTCCCACCAGGCTTGTTTGTGGAGTAAAGTATTGTGAATGCCTCTTCCCACACTGCCCCTTAAAAAGGGCACACTGACCCACTGATGCCAGACACTGGGGTATATCTAGAGGTAGCAGTAATAAGTATTACAGTTATTAGCATTTATTAGAATCTTACGTGTTTCTGGAAATAATTTCCTGGCTTACTCAATGCCTTCTCTTTTTCCTTAATTACGGACATCCCTCTCTACTATTATTCTTATTCTGTAGGAAAATTGTTGGGTTGGCCAAAATTCAGGGTTTTCTATAACATGGAAAAACCTGAACAAACTTTTTGGCCAACCCAATATAATGCTCCTTCCACACACTGTGTTCATCATAATGTCCCTGTTAGGTTAATCAACCAGTTCCCAATACATCAGGATTTTAGGGGGACAGGGAGGCCAAGATCAGTAATCTGCAGACTCTAAGCTGGCGTTGGAGGCAGAGGGACTGGAAGAAGGTAAGACAGGGAATCAGATCTCAAGGAGGGAGTGTTCTCAGAACACAAAGATGTCTTTAATATGTAAGGAAAAGAAGAGAAAGGTAATTTGATGGCCTAGAAGAATTGATAGAAACAGGCCACTGGAGCTGGGGAAGGCTGCTACTTGTGTAGAGATGTGTTGAGTTGGAGGGTTTACCAGATGTTTGACCTTCCTACGTAACAGGACTAAGCACCACTGAAGGAAAGCAGAGACTGGCCTGATTCAAAGCCGTCAGGAGCTTGTTGAAGTAAGTCTCATGTGCTGTTTCCTAAGTCTAGGATGACTGTATTTTTCTAAGAGCTTCACATTATCTCTACATGTCAGGAGTAAAGGAAGAACTTCCAAAGAGTGTGATGAAGAAACAGTTTGCTACTTTGATGAAAATCTATAAACCCCCAAATGCTGGCAATTTACATAAATCAATATAAGCAGAAAATCCTGAAGAGCTGGCAAATATGTTGCTCGTCTTTTAAAAAATTCACTAATTGGAAGTTCACACCACTGACAGCATTTCAAATTCCATCTGCCCCAACGCTTATCTTCTTTCATCTTCTCCCTTTGCCCTTTTCTCCTCAGGTTTGTGTTGAGTGTAGCGACTGCCATGGCATATCTGAAAGTTTGTTAAATAATAACTGTTGCTTCACTGATTAGCCATCCCTTTAATTTTTGGCATTGCTGTTGCCTTAGTGGGTCTGTTACCTTATCTCCCCAGACCCACCCCAGAATGTGAGTGGGGAGGCTTGTTCTGATCTGAGTGGGAGTAGTGGGTCCACATGTGTCAAGGTCTGCATTTCCTACCTCTGAGGCAGAAATGTGCAGTTACAACTCTCTCTTCCTCTAAAACTTTAAATTAGTTTATCTGCTAATTTCAATATTAAATGTCAATATTTACATATTTCAATATTAAATAAGTAAAATGACTAATAGATTCTCTAAATTGGTAAGGCATTTTTGTTCATATTTGGGCTTTCAGTGACTTGTTTGTCCAAAATAGTAATTTCCCAACTTATTGGAGATGGAAAACCAGACTGCATCAGGGAACATGAGCTCCAGACTTGACTTCCTCAAGAAGCAGATGTGCTGTGCTGTGCTCAGTTGCTAAGTGGTGTCTGACTCTATGCAACCCCATGGACTGTAACCTACCAGGCTCCTCTGTCCATGGGATTACCCTGGCAAGAATACTGGAGTAGGTTGCCATGTCCTCCTCCAGCGGATCTTCCCAACCCAGGGATCGAACCCATGTCTTCTGAGTCTCATCTCCTGCATTGCAGGCAGATTCTTTACCCAGTTAGCTACCTGGGAAGCCAAAGAAGCAGATAATGGGACTTAAACCCTGAATCTGGGTGTAAGTTTCCTGATCTGTAAAATGAAAACTATCTCCTTCTCTTCATAATGTTTCTCTGACTCCCAGTCTCCTATAGCCTCCACTCAATTTCTTAGGTTGTCCCATGATACCAGTCAGTGCTCTGTTAAGAAAAGGAAAATGGGGACTTACCTGGTGGTCCAGTGGTAAAGAATCCGCCTCCCAATGTAGGAGACTCAGGTTCTGTCTCTGGTAGGGGAGCTAAGGTTCCACGAGCCTTGGAGCAACTAAGCCTGGGTGCCACAACTAGTGAGCCTGAACGCTGCAGAGTTTGTGCATCTCAACCAGAGGAGGCTGTGTGCAGCATAGCTGGAGAAGCCTGTTGCGGCCAAGAGCCCACATACTGCAACGAAGACCCAGCGCAGCCAAAATGTCCTTCACCATCTCCCGGAATTTGCTCAAACTCATGTCTGTTGAGTCAAAATTGAAAAGAGAAAGAAAACAATTATTCTTCTCTAGGTTCTGCCTGTTTGACACATGCAGACAATCACAAACACACATGTATCTTCCTTCCACTGGGAAATTTAAAGTAATTTATAGTAGCAGTATTAGCTGTGTTGCTGAAACATCATATAAGATTAGAGATTTATAATTCAAGTAGTGACAGAAAGCTGACAAGTGATTTCAGGGGCTACAGAACATTAAGAATAAAGTTGATATGAAGAAAGGAAAAAATATAAAGCCCTATTCTAGAAATGTTTTTCATCTGAAGGTGTTTTGTTATTTCTGAAGATCCCTTGCGTGGTCAAAACCCAGGATGGACTTTCATATCACTGCAGCCTGGAAGGAAGGATGGGAATCCCAGCTCTCTGCTGCCATCAGTCTCCACAAGAATCTCTAATTGAATGTCCAGTCCTATGTGCTATCCTGGTATTTGTATAATGGACACAAGTGATGCCCAGATGTTATTTACATGTTAGCCTGGTTCTAGAGACCAGAGACCCTATTCCTTTCTCTTTCCTATTCTTCCCTTATTAGAGGCATCTAATCTTATGAGCTCATTTTTGCATCCGGATAAATGGCTGCACTGGTACTAATGGCTGGAATCAAGATTGCCAAGAGAAATATCAACAACCTCAGATACGCAGATGATACCCACTCTAGTGGCAGAAAGTGAAGAGGAACTAAAGAGCCTCTTGATGAAGGTGAAAGAGGAGAGTGAAATATACAAAAAAACTAAGATAGTGGCATCCAGTCCCATCACTTCATGGCAAACAGAAGGGAAAAAGTGGAAGCAGTGACAGATTTTATTTTCTTGGGCTCCAAAATCACTGCAGGCATTATTCAGTAGCACAACAAAGACACCAATCCCTTAAGAAATGCTCAGAGTTTTTGAAGGCTCTGTGTCAGGACCTCAGTCAAAAACCAACTAAATTTCTTTTCTTTTTTTGAAATTTATTTTGGCCATGCCCACTGTCATGGAGGAGCTTAGTTCTCCAAGCAGAGATGCAATCCATGCACCCTGCACTGGGTGTGTAGAGTCTTAACCACTGGACTGCCAGCGAGGTCCCCAGACAAATTTCTTTTTACAATATTATACCTGCATCTCTGAGCATTAGTTCAAAATTTCTCTAGCATTTATAGCCTCTCTACCTTATAACAATGTTATAAGGCAAAGGCTAGGTAAACCTGAGCTAGTATCATTACTGGGATTCTCAAAGTACTGGGGGGTACTGGGAAGCATTGTTGTTTTCAGTCTCTCAGTTGTGTCCAACTCTGCAACCCCATAAGCTGCAGCACACCAGGCTTCCCTGTCCTTCACTATCTCCCGGAATTTGCTCAAACTCATGTCTGTTGAGTCAGTGATGCCATCCTATCATCTCTCCCTCAGTTGCCCCCTTCGCCTCCTGTCATCAGTCTTTCCCAGCATCAAGGTCTTTTCCAATAAGTCAACTCTTCACATGAGGTGACCAAAGTATTGGAGCTTCAGCTTCAGCATCAGTCCTTCCAGTGAATATTCAGGGCTGATTTCCTTTAGGATTGACTGGTTTGATCTCCTTGCTGTCCAAGGGACTCTCAAGAGTCCCAGCACCCCAATTTGAAAGTAAGTTTTTCGGCACTCAGCCTTTTTTACGGTTCAACTCTCACATCCATACACAAGGAACAGTATAGTTTCCTAAGTTGCCCCATTTGCCTCCTGAAACCCAGCGCAGTGGTCAGATGGAGCCATTAGAGGCCATGCCCTCCAGAGTTCTCATCTGAAAAGAAAGGACTGACTGAAAATACTTCAGGGTGCTCCCTGCTCTATTTTCTGGTTCTCTGATTTCTACAGACACACCAAAGTTCCCTGAGAACAGTCTGTGCCTCACCACGGAACCCTAAGCCCTGGGCTGTAGTGTTTGTGCCCCAGGCCCTCATGAAAGCTGCCTCCAGAAAGGTCACCGAGGCCCCCAGGCCAGTCCCGCAGGGGAGTGTGATGTGGTGTGGGTCCTCTAGGGCCTGAGTCCTCTGCCTTGGAGAGCCAGGAGCCCTTGGGCAAGTCATTAACATTCCTGGTCACTCATCTATGGAAGGAGCTTAAAGGATTCTTGCCTGCCACCATCCACGCAGGAGAACACTCTCTCAATGTCCAAGCCAAGGGCCTGCCTCTCTTACAAGGACCGAGGGGCTGGGGTAGTGCAAAATGAAGCCAGCAGCCATTACAGCCTCCCTCTTCTATGGAAAGCCCAGGGCTACAGGATGGCCCTTGAGCACAAACCTGGATGCCATGCCTGGTCCATTGTGGGTTACTGGACACCCTTCTCAGAGGCCTGGGCTGCTGGATTCCTGCATTTCCCTTATGAGGTCCTGCTGTAGGTACTCTGGTTCTGAGCCCAGCCTTTTTCTCCAGGACATACCTAACTCCTCTAGCAGGCATCTTGTTGGGGAAGGTTTTCTGATGCTGGCTCAGAGGTAACTGGCACATCTAGCCTGTGCTCTTTGACTTCTCTAAGTGGCTCAGACAGTAAAGAATCTGTCCCGTGTGCAGGAGAGCCAGGTTTGATCCCTGGATTGGGAAGATTCCCCCAGAGAAGGGAATGGCTACTCACTCCTGTATCCTTGCCTGGAGAATCCCATGGCCAGAGGAGCCTGGTGGGCTACAGTCCAAAGGGTCTTAAAGAGTCAGACATGATTGAAGTGACTTAGCACATATGCACATACTGGATTGAAAGTTCATGTAACCTTATTGGTTAATGGAAACCTAATTGGAAAAATGGGTTTATGCAGATGTAATCAGGTTAAGATGAGGTCAGAGTGGAGTAGGATGGAGCCCAACCCATTGATTGGTGTCCTTATAAGGAGAGGGAGGTTTTCATTTTTTTTTTTTGAGAAATCTACAATGACTATTCTATTCAGATTTTCTGCAGTCATTGTGGAATATGTCCACAATTTAAATAATCCCATAGAACATCCCACTGACCATCAGAGAGCACCTAATATGAGGCAAATATTATGTATACATAATTATAGTCTTTAAAAAAAAGTAGATCATATTAGCCACAAGTTTCAGATGAAGAAATTGAAACTAAGAGAGATGAAGATTCTTATCTAAAGTCACAAGATCAGTCACAGACAAATTTGGGGCAGGTCAGGCTCCAGGGCAGGCCTTTGGGCAGAAGCAGGTTCACAGGAAGGGCTCGTGTGCAACTGGGGGTGCCCCTCCTGACAACACCCTCACAACAAACCAACCCTCACAACAAACATAGGCTCAGGTGCCCTGGAAGGGAGAGACCATCAACTAAAGCAGAGCTGTGGCTCCAGGCAGGCCCCAGGGATTGCCCAGGCTCCAGAATCCTCAGGAGAAGAGGGGCACGGGGGCTCTATGCCTCAGAACAGTCCTTGGCTCACACAGCACCATGAAAATACAGAGCTAAAATCCTCCTGGACAGCAAGGAGATCAAGTCAGTCCATCCTAAAGGAAATCAACCCTGAATCACTGGAAGGACTGATGCTGAAGCTGAAGCTCCAATACTTTGGCCACCTGATGTGAAGACCTGACTCCTTGGAAAAGACCTCAATGCTGGGAAAGATTAAGGGCAGGAGGAGAAGGGGATGACAGAGGATGAGATGGTTGGATGGCATCACCGACTCAACGAACATGAGTTGGAGCAAACTCCGGGAGATAGTGAAGGACAGGGAAGCCTGGCGAGCTGCAGCCAATGGGGTTGGAAAGAGTGGGACAAGGCTTAGGACTGAGCAACAAGAAGGAAACTAATACAGATGATATTCGTTAACCTAATGACAGCAGACAGAGACCCAAGGGCCAGCTACAGCACACTCCCCAACAGTCATCTCCCCAGCCCACTGGTCTTTGAAAGGAAACAACTAACATTCCCTTTCCACTTAAATGGAGACTCAGTCAAGTAAATGAGACTTAGAGGAAAGGAATGAATGTCACTTGTTAGAACAACAGAAGGAGGATTCTGGGAGATGAGTTGATGTTTGTTCATCGTTTGTTCTTTCTGCATCTCCCAGCTACCCTGTAGCCCCAGGCCACCCCCCAGATTACGGTAATATTAAAGTTCGCTGGAATGCCAAGCTGCAGCTGACCTGGGGCCAGAGCATGGGCCAGGCCATCTTGGATCTTGGGCGCAGAGAGGCTGCTGACACAGGACGTCCGCTCCGTGAGGTGCCTCAGCTCTGAGCAACCAGGCCCCGGTGTCTACAGACCAACTTCCCCTCTAGGGTTCTAATACCAGGGCTCTTGTGGGCCACCGACTGGAGGGACAACTGAGCCGAGGGCACAGGCAGCAGGAACTCAAGCCCCGGGGCAAGGCGGGGAGGAAGACCATTGTAAAATTCCTTGGACCTTTCTTTCTTCACTGGGTACCCAGGCAGCAGCGTCGGGGTAGGGCCAGCGCGCGGGAGGGCGGGGCAAGCGGCGGAGGAGGGAGGAGACTGGCCAGCGGCGTGGAGCCGAGAGGGAGTGCGCTCCGGGCCACGTGCGGGAGGAGGCGCGCGGGGCAGCGGCCCCAGAGACGCGCCAGAGGCCCGACAGCACGATGGAGCCGGCGGACCTGGGGCTCGGGGACTCATCCTTGCACCGTTACCTGGACGGCGAGTTCTGGAGCCTCAAAAACGAGTTGCGCGGGCTCCTGGGCGGCTGTCCGCTCTTCCGGCCCAGGTAACGCGTCCCCAAGGGCACCCCGCGGTGCACCCCGGGCAGGGCAAGCTGGCGTGTGTGTGCTGCGCCCGAAAACAGGCCCCTCCCGACCTGACAGAAGATGGACTGCCCGCCCCAGTCCTGTGGACGCCGCAGAGCCGGCGACTTCGTGGCCCTCAGGAGGCGTCCTCTGCCCACCGCCCGCCCTCCTACACGGAGAGCAGGGACGAACGGGCGCGCCCCGCAGCGGCGGACGGGATGCTCGGCCCAGAGTGGTAGCTTCTAAACCTGTTTCCTAACCTGTTTCTTGAGTCCCCGCTTTTGGGTGCCACCCTTTGCTGGGAGAGGGGGCAGAAAACCGGGTTGGAGCGGGCGTGGAGCGCCCCCAGGGCCACCGTGTCGCCTGGTCCGGAACAGAAGCGCGGAAAGTGGGGCAGAACAGCGTTATCCCGGGTCGTGCCTGCAGAGAGGTTGAGGGCATTTTCCCGGCACAGGGATGGACTGGCTCTGCCCGGGGTCGTACCTGGTTGCTGGCATGCTGCGGACTCCCAGGGGCCTCGCGGAGTCCAGGTGTGCGCAGGGGCGGCCGAACAGCGGCTGGGGTGCTTGGGTTGTAAGGTGGATTCAGGCCCAGAAGTCATTTGATGGCAGCACAGCCCAGAAAAGTGGACAGAGGGCTTGGTGCAAGCTAAGTTTGCAGACGGAGAAAATAACCCAAGAACCAGCCCTTGTGTCTCGTCGAGGACTTTCTCCTGTGCTCTGCTGGGTGGCTCACCCCATCTCAGGTCGTCTGATAAGCCCATTTTTAGAATCAGGCTTTGGAGTTTTAATTTAAGAAAGCCCCAGTTAAAAAACACCAGTATGTTCTGAAGGAAGATGAACCAGTTAGCACATGTTTCTGTCTCAAGGATGAGCCAGGCTGAAGGAGGAGATGTTAGGAATAAAAGCAGGTCATCCTTGGGGAGGAAGCTGTGGTTTCAGCACTGGAGGTGGGGGGAGCGGGGCTTAGGGTAGGTGACAGGTGAGATGGTGGGTGGGCCCTTGTCTCCCCAATTTGTCCTTTCCCTCTCTCTCTCACACCGTCTTCTTTATGTTATCTTTCTCAAAGCATGGTCCAGGGACTCCTGGGGGTACCCAAGACTTTTCCAGGAGCTTCACAAGTTAGAAATTATTTTAGTGATAATATGAAGCAGTTACTGAGCCTTTCATCCTCATTTTCTCATGAAGGTACAGTGGTAATTCCCAGAAACTATGGGATGCATAATTTCCCAACATATCTGCAGAAGCAGAGAGCAGCATCCAGTTATTTCAAGGCAGACATTAACCAGACTTGTAAAGACGCAGAACAATGCCACTTTTCTAATTAAAAGTGTAGTTCTTTTTGTAAACATTTAATGAGTTTATTATTGTTATATTCAAATGATATAAATATTTAAACATTTTTTTATTTTATAATTTCTGACATGATAAATACCCATAGATATTTGCGGACCCCAATAATTTTTTAAAAGACAATTTTAAAGAGCAGTGTTAGGTTTATAACAAAATTGAGAGGAAGGTACAGAAATTTCCTATATATTAATACCTCCTGTCCCCACACAGGCATAACCTCTTCTGTTATCAACATCACTCACCAGAATGGACTTTTTTTTTTTTTGCCAAAGATGAATCTACATGGGTACATCATAGTCACTCAGAGACCACAGTTTACGGTGTTGTACATTCTGTGGGTCTAGACAAATGTTTAATGACACGTGCCCATCATTATAGGGGCTTCCCAGGTGGCTCCGTGGTAAAGAATCCACCTGCCAATGCAGAAGATGTGGGTTCAGTCCCTGGGTTGGGAAGATCCCCTGGAGGAGGAAATGGCAACCCACTCCAGTATTCTTGACTGGAAAATTCCATGGACAGAGGAGCCTGGCGGGCTCCAGTGCACGGGGTTGCAAAAGAGCCGGGCCGACTGAGCGCAGCGCGGCTCCCGTCATTACGGCGTCATCCAGTGTTTTCACCCCCGAAACACGGTCAGCACTCTGTGTTTCTCTCCTCACCACCCACCCCGACAACCACTGATCTTTTCACTGTTTCCATAGTTTTGCCTTTTTAGAATCATATAGTTGCGATCATACAGTATGTAGCCTTTTCAGATTGCCTTATTTCACTTAGTAATATGTGTTTAAGCTTTCTCCATGTCTTTTCATGGCCCGAGAGCTCATTTGTTTTTTGTGCTGAATGCTGCTCTATTGTCTGGATGAACCAGTTTATTTATCCAGTCACCTACTGAAGTCCACCTTGGATGCTTCCATGTTTTGGAAGTTATGCGTAAAGCTACTATAAACATCCATGTACAGGTTTTTGTGTGGAGGCCTCAAGAATTTTTAAGAGGGCAAGGAGGTCCTGCTGCCCTAAGGTTCTGTCACATCCCTTTAAACAGGGGTCCCCAGCCTCCAGGATCTAATGCCTGATGATCCGAGGTGGAGCTGATGCAGTAATAATAGAGATAAAGTGCACAAGAAACGTAATGCCCTTGAATCATCTCAAAACCATCCCCCTCCTCGGTGTCTGGAAAAATTACCTTCCATGAAATCGGTGCCCAAAAGCTTGGGGACCACTGCCCTTACACACGTCCCTTTGCCTGTCTTCCTGTGTCTTTTCAGTTTAGTTCCTGGGCTGTCGTCTCTTTGTCTTTTCTTATTAGATAACTGCAGTTTAAATGATGGAATGCTAACATCTAAACCGCTGATTTGGACCAAATAGAAGGTTCTTTGCTGTGAATTGTGCAGTCTGCTTTGGGACAGAGGGAAAGGCAGGCTGGAGTTGGAAAGCCAACCAGCAGCCAGCAGCACATTACTTGTGTGATTGTCATCAAGTGAGATGTTACCTTCCTGAGCTTCCATCTGCAGAAAGGGGATAACATCTGTGCTGCTGGTTTAAATGAGAAACTATTGAGTGGCTTTTCACTAATGCTGGCTGTGGTATGACACCTAAAAAAAAAAGTGGGGGGAAAGACATACAAACCCCATTACTTTAACAAATACTTTTCCATTGTCTCCAGTTCTTGTTTATTGACTTCATAATTTCAGAGTTGTAATAGCTTAAATGTCATACTGTTTTTTTTTGCCCCCAGTGATTAAAGATCTTAGTATCTGCTTGAAAGTTCACCTTGTACTATCAGATTTGATCTTATCCTGTGTTCAAAGACAGTGACCTGACTTCTTGTTGTTTTTAACTTTCTACCACGGTAAAAGGCTCCATGAGAGGTCAGAAATAAAACTCTCTGGTGGCTCAGATGGTAAAGAATCTGCCTGCGATGCAGGAGACCCAGGTTCGATCCCTGGTTTGGAAAGATCCCCTGGAGGAGGGCATGGCAACCCTCTCCAGTATCCTTGCCTGGAGAATCCCATGGACAGAGGAGCCTGGCGGGCTGCAGTCCATGGGGTGGCAAAGAGTCGGACATGACCGATTGACTAACACCAGACATGGATTCACAGATACAATATGAGGCCTCCTGTAGCCAGTCCCCTATCCCCAGGCCCTTGAAATTCAAGTAGGTGTTGGAGGGGGTGGGGTTCATGAGTGTGAGTGCTATGTGTATAGTGGGAAGTTCGTATAGTGTCAGGCACTCCCAGGACATAAGAGCCTAGGAAACAGTTTGCTTCCCCAAAAAACCAAAATCCTGGTTTTGCAGTTTTCTGAGCACATCACCGCTGCCCTCCTCTGTGCAGGGATTCTTCCTCTGGGGTACTGTGCCAGCTGTGGTGCGGGTGCAGCCCAGCTTCCCCCCTCTCTCCCCAAGACCAGCCTGCCAGGCTGAATCCTCCCTGTCCTCACTCTGATGGCGGGTCCCCCAGGCTCTGGGAATGTCCCCATGTCTAAGAGTCCCACCTGCCCTGAGATCCATAGAACAGCATGCCCTTGGCTGGAGCAGCAGCGGATTCTGGGCCACTTGAGGCTCCTTCCTGAGGTTGCAGGGGATATTTAAAAACAGCATCCAGGGACTTCCCTGGTGGTGCAGTGGTTAAGACCTCGCCTTCCAATGCAGGGGTGCAGGCTCTATTCCTAATTAGGGAGCTAAGATTCCACATGCCTCCTGGCCAAAAACCAAAACAGAAAACAGAAGCAATCATGTAACAAATTCAATAGAGACTTTAAAACGGTCCCCATCAAAAAAAAAAAGAGTAACGTCTGAAACATGATAAGCTTTTCAAACATTTCTGAGTTTGTTTCTTGGTAAAGCGGGGCTCTCTCCTGGGGGCCAGGCTGGTGGGTGGGTGTGCACATGTAAGGCTTCTGTGCTCAGTTGCTTCAGTCGTGTCCGACTCTTTCTGACCCCATGGACTGTAGTCCACCAGGCTCCTCTGTCCATGAGATTCTTGAGGCAAGAATACTGGAGTGGGTGGCCATGCCCCCTTCCAGGGGATCTTCCCAACCCAGCTATTGAACCCTCCTCTCTTATGTCTCCTGCACTGACAGGTAAGTTCTTTACCACTAGCGCCACCTGGGAAGCCCTGTAAGGCTCACAGCCTCACTAGAAGTTTCTAGACCCATGGGACCTCCCCACTATCTGTCCTCAGGGCTCCCCTCCCTGGCCTGGCTGTGCTGAGCCGGCTGCTTCCCTGTCCCCCTTCTTTCTCTTCACTGCCTTTTCTTTTCTTTCCTGGAGCAATGCACATTTCTCTTCCTAACCTTTGCAGAGATTTGGTTTTCCCCCACAGCCTTATTTATGCACTCAAGCATATGGTGAAGACTTTCTCATTGCAAAGAGTCAGATAATATTGAAAACCTAAAAGTTTCCCAAACTGTCCCCTCCCCCAACAGCTTATTTTTTTAAATTATTATTTATTGATTATTATTTTATTTATTTTTCTGGGCTCCAAAATCACTGCAGATGGTGATTGCAGCCATGAAATTAAAAGATGCTTACTCCTTGAAAGGAAAGTTATGACCAACCTAGACAGCATATTAAAAAGCAGAGACATTACTTTGTCAACAAAGGTCCGTCTAGTCAAGGCTATGGTTTTTCCAGTGGTCATGTATGGATGTGAGAGTTGGACTGTAATGAAAGCTGAGCGCCGAAGAGTTGATGCTTTTGAACTGTAGTGTTGGAGAAGACTCTTGAGAGTCCCTTTGACTGCAAAGAGGTCCAACCAGTCCATTCTAAAGGTGATCAGTCCTGGGTGGTTCATTGGAGGGACTGATGTTGAAGCTGAAACTCCAATACTTTGGCCACATGATTTGAAGAGCTGTCTCATTTGAAAAGACCCTGATGCTGGGAAATATTGAGAGCAAGAGGAGAAGGGGACTTCAGAGGATGAGATGGTTGGATGGCACCACTGACTCAGTGGACATGGGTTTGGGTGGACTCTGGGAGTTGGTGATGGACAGGGAGGCCTGGTGTGCTGCAGTCCATGGTGGTCGCAAAGAGTCAGACAGGACTGAGCGACTGAACTGAATTGATTTTTGGCTGTGCTGGGTCTTCCTTGCTGCATGTGGGCTTTCTCTAGTTGCCATGAGCGGGGGCTGCTCTTCATTTAGGCATGTGAGCTTCTCATTGCGGTGGCTTCTCTTGTTGCCGAGCACAGGTTCTAGGCACACGAGCGTCAGTAGCTGTGGTGCCCGGGCTTCGTTGCTCTGTGGCATGTGGAATCTCCCTGGTCCCCTGCATTGGCAGGCGGAGTCTCAGCTACTGGGCCACCAGGGAAGTCCCCAGCCACTTATTTTTATTGTGGTGAAATAAACAGAAAATAAAATTGACCATTTTAACCTTTTTTACTTTAAATTTTAGACATTTATTTTTAATTGGAAGATGATTGCTCTACAGTATTCCTCTGGCTTCTGCCATACAACAATGCGAATGAGCCATAAGTACACATATGTCTCCCGACTCCTGAACCCCACCCCCACCCCCACGGTAATCACAGGGCACCAGCCGAGCTCCCCGTGCTGTGCAGCAGCTTCCCACCGGCTATCTGTTTACACGTTCAGTTCAGTCGCTCAGTCGTGTCCGACTCTTCGCGATGGTGTATATATCAGCACTACTCTCTGAATTTGTTCCACCGTCTCATCCCCCTACTGTGTCCAGCGTTTCTTCTCCGTATCTGTGTCTCTATTCCTGCCCTGCCTGCAAATAGGTTCATCAGTATCATTTTTCTAGATTCCACATGTATGTGTTTATAGACAACGTTTGTTCTGCTCTTTCTGACTTCCCTTTGTGCCACAGGCTCCAGGCTCACCCAGCTCACTAGAACTGAGTGCACAGTGGCACGAAGTACATCCGCGGTACTGTGCAGCCATCGCCGCCATCCATCTCGGAACTCTGGCATCCTCGCAGTCTGAAACTCTGTACCCGTTAAACATTAATTCGCTCTTCCTTCCTCCCCACAGCCACTGGCAACCACAGTTCTACTTTCTGTCTCTAAACTACTCTAGTTATGTCATATAAGTGGAATCATACAATCATTGTCCTTTTGTGTCTGGCTTTTTTCACTTAGCAGAATGTCCTTCATGTTGCAACAGGTGACAGGATCTCCTTTTTAACGTTGGATAATACTCCATCATCCTTTACTGTGCCCACCTTTGCGTGAAATGTTCCTTTGACATCTCCAATTTTTTTTGAGGAGATCTCTAGTCATTCCCATTCTGTTGTTGTCCTCTATTTCTTTGTACTGGGAAAGACTGAGGGCAAGAGGAGAAGGGGGCTACAGAGGATGAGACGGTTGGATGGCATTACTGACTGGATGGACATGAGTTTGTGAAACTCAGGGAGATAGTGAGGGACAGGGAAGCCTGGTGTGCTGCAGTCCATGGGGTCGCAGAGCTGGACACGACTGAGCAACTGAACAACAGCAGTACTTCATCAGATGGATACATCACATTTTGTTTATCCATTCATATGTTGATGGCATTTGGTCCTCCAACCACTTTGAACACTTGAGTGTTGTAGAGTTTGTTTTCCCTACTTTCCCTATTTTTCTATGAGTTCACATATACATGTGAACATTTTTTTGGATAAACAGAATCATACTATGTGTTCCAGCTTTCTCTTTTAAAATTTATTTTTATTTTCATAATACAATGTATGAACCCACTTAATACAAAAGAGACACTATGAGGTTTGGAGTGAAAACTATTTGCCCCTATTCCACCCCTTCCCCCCTCATTCCCTTTTCTCACTGGCAAACACTTTCACGTCTTTTGGGGGATTCTTATGTCATTTACATCTATTTTCTTTTAAAACAGTCATAAACAGAGCTACTTCCTGATTATACAGTGATTTGTGTGTGTGTGTGTTAGTCACTCAGTCATGTCTGACTCTTTGAAAGCCCATGGACTGTAGCCCATCAGGCTCCTCTGTCTATGGGATTTCCCAGGCAAGAATACTGGAGTGGGTAGCCAGTCTCTTCTCCAGGGGATCTTCCTGATGCAGGGATTAAACCCGGTCTCCTGCATTGCAGGCAGATTCTTTATTGTCTGAGCCATTGGGGAAGCCCATGCATTGACTTAGTAGCATAGAGAATGAAGATCCCCATGGCTGCCCACTTTCTTTCCTTATTCCCACCAATCAGTGCATCCCCATGTGGACTTACATTGGTATCCAGGGTTCACACTGCTGTGACTACATGTGTTATTCCCTGCCATGCCCCACAGCGTAACATATTTCATTCCCTTTCTTTGACAACTTTTGGTGTTCTCTTGGGATAACAATTTCTACCTTTATTCATTTGCTTAGTTTTGTATAAAATGGTCACTTACTGGCCTGTGCACTTCTAGACAAAAGAGTTACAGTCCTCTCAGTTTGGTCAAGGGCTTCGCTGGTGGCTGAGTGCTAAAGAACCTGCCTGCAGTGCAGGAGACTTGCAGGTTCGATCCCTGGGTCAGGAAGATCCCCTTGGAGAAGGAAATGGCAACCCACTCCAGTATTCTTGCCTGGAGAATCCCATGGACAAAGGAGCCTGGTGAGCTACAGTCTATGGGGTCGCAAAGAGTTGGACATGACTTAGCAACTAAACAACAACAAAACAATGGTTTGGTCAAAGCTGTCATGTATCTGCCGTTCCCTTCCCTCCCTGTGAACAGATCCATCCAGGAGGTCTCCCTCTGGGGCTTCAGCCTGGACTGGCTTTACCATCGTCTTCCCGGTCACCTGGGGAGTTTCCTTTGCATCTCCTTTAAAGTGAAGCTTTTGTTTTCCCAGGCCTTCTCTTTCTTGGTCGCTCTTTGTGGAGGATTAGAGGTGGCCACAGACTCTTGAGCGTCATTCCCGTTGAGAAGGGTGCTTCTGTGTCCCCTCCCCTGAGTCTGGGTGGCTCGGGGACTGCTCTGGCCCACGGGTATGGTTGGAGTGACAGGGCACCAGTGTCTAGGCTCAGCTCTGAGTGACTGTGACCGGCACCTTCTGCTTCTGTCTCCTGAGGCCCTGGCTTCCGTGTGGAAAGTTCTGCACCAGCCTGTGGCTGCCATGCTGCGAGGAAGCCCAAGCTGGTCCTTGAAGAGATGCCCCATAGAGCGATGCTGGCCATTCCTGACTGCTCCAGCTCCCAGCTGTTCATGTCATCTAAGCTGGGACCCCAGGCCTGTGAGGAGCTCACAGGCCATCTCTATTAATACTTGATTCTGTGTGTCCAAGTTCCCGACAGAGCAGGAGGCAGAGTGACATTGAACCGTTTTAAGCCACTACATTTTGGGGTACATTATTACCATAGCCATAGAGAGCCAGGACACTCTCTCATGTGATAGCTTCTTGAGAAGGGATACCAGAGAATTAACTTTTTCAGATCTTCACGTCTGAAAATATTTACTCTCAAAATTGGCTGAATATTTGTGTAGGTGTAGAATTCTAGACTGGGAATAAAATTTCCCCCAGAATTTTAAAGTCATCATGCCTTTAAATATCCAACATTGTTATTAAGGAACCAGCCGCCCTCTGCACCTTGGCGTTTTAGTGTGTAAAGATATGACTTTTCTTCCTCCCGCCTGGAAGTTTCTAGGACTTTGTGTTTAGCACAGGCTTTATGGCCATGGACTTCCCTGGTGGCTCAGACGATAAAGCGCCTGTCTACAATGCGGGAGACACGGGTTCGATCCCTGGGTCGGGAAGATCCCCTGGAGAAGGAAATGGCAATCCGCTCCAGTACTCTTGCCTGGAAAATCCCATGGACAGAGGAGCCTGGTAGGCTACAGTCCATGGGGTCCCAAAGAGTTGGACACGCCTGAGCGACTTCACTTTCACTTTTGCTTATGGCATTTTACTGTGTCGTGACTTGATGGTGGTCTCTTTCTCCTTCATTGCTGGGGGCATGCCAGGGGCTCTTGTAATCTGGAAACTACTGTTCTTCAACTATTTGCACGGCTGTCTTATCTGAACTCTGATTCAGATGTCAGACCTCTGGGGCTTGTCTTCTAGTTTCCTCATCTTTTCTTTCTTGTTTTTCATCTCTTTACCTTTTCATTTTTTCTCTTGGCACACTTTCTCAACTTTATCTTCCAACTTCTCTTGAGTCATTTAAGATAACTACTGTCATAATTTTTGAAGTTTCTCTAAGTCCCTTGTTCCTTTTCTAGAGCATCTGTTCTTGTTTTCTGGTTGCCAAATCTCTTATTTCTTGGGAATACTTGATGGTAAGTTCTGAGATGTTTCTTTCTATTTTCTGCCTTGTCTCTGTTTCTTGAGTTCCTTTTCTCCCCCTTTGTACTTTTGACCTCTGTTTTTCGTGTTTGAGGCTTTTGCTAAGTGTCTAGTCAACCTTGGGTGTTTGTTAAAAACAGGAGTGAAGTGAGTAATGTGAGTAAATGCTGGTTTGTAAACAAGCAGGGTTCTTGGTCCCAGACTTTCTTGATCAGAGAGAACCTTCCTTTCCAAGGCAGGTTAGCATTAGTGTTCTGTTTTGGTCAGTGTTAGTCCCTGAGGCGGAGAAGGCAATGGCACCCCACTCCAATACTCTTGCCTGGAAAATCCCATGGACGGAGGAGCCTGGTAGGCTGCACTCCACAGGGTCACTAAGAGTCAGACACAACTGAGCGACTTCACTTTCACTTTTCACTTTCATGCATTGGAGAAGGAAATGGCAACCCACTCCAGTGTTCTTGCCTGGAGAATCCCAGGGACGGGGGAGCCTGGTGGGCTGCCGTCTATGGGGTCTCACAGAGTTGGACACGGCTGAAGTGACTTAGCAGCAGCAGTCCCTGAGGATGGGTGTACAGAGAATGAAGGACAGGTGATAAGCCCGGGTGCCTGAAAGGATGGTTGGTGAGCTGGGCTCCTCCATATGTGACTTTAGGCTGATTAGAAAACTAAGCTCCTCTTCTGTATGACATTTTAAAAAGCTGTGAACTCGTAAAAGCAGAATAGAATTGTGCTTAGCAGGGACTGGTGGTAGGAGGAATAAGAGGGATGTTGTTTAAAGGGACAAACTTGTGACCGACAGATGGCACAGTATAGCGAGTATGGACAGTGATATTGTTTATGAGTGTCAACCTTGCTAAAGACTAGGGTGTTTTTCCTTATTGAAGTAGAGTTGGTTTGCAGTGTTGTGTTAGTTACTGGTGTGCAGCAAGTAACATATATATATATATTCTTTTTCATAATGGTTTATGACAAGAGATTGAACACAGGTCCCTGTGCTATATCGTGGGGCCTTGTTGTTTATGCGTTTTATATATAGTAGTTTGTATCTGCTAATCCCAAACTTCTAATGTATCCTTTTCTTATCCCTTTTCTTCTTTGGCAACCATAAATTTCTTTTCTGTATCTGTGGGTCTGTCTTTGTTTAGTAAGTGATATCACATGATATTTGCCTTTCTCTTTTTGACTTCACTTAGTATGATAATTTCCAAGTCCATCCATATATATCCATATGTGTATATGTACCGCATCTTCTCTATCCATTCATCTGTTGATGGACACTTTGGTTGCTTTAGTGTCCAGACTACTGTGAGTAGTGCTATTATGAATGTTGGGGTGCTGATTCCCACCCCCTTTTTTTAAAAATAAAGTTGGCATAAATTGTGCTAACAGTATAACTCTTTAGACCACTGGAGGAGGAAACAACAACCCACTCCAGTATTCTTGCCCGGAAAATCCCTTTTGGGCCTGGGAACCTGGCGAGCTGCAGTCCACAGGGTCACAAAGTCAGACACAGCTTGGCAACTGAGCACACACTCTTTAGACATACCTGGATATGTGAGAAACTATAAAATGAAAGTAAAGGAATGCTAAACCAAGGTTTAAAAGGTTGGCAGGCGAGGGCTGAGAGATGGGGTGGGGGACACATGGGCGTGGGTTTTGGTTACTGGCTGCTTCTCTGACTGGATGAAGGTGTTTATCACAGTTTTAAGATGATGATTCAGACTGTGTTACCTCCCAATTATGGTTGTAAAAGGCAGAATTGTTTTCTGGTTGGACCAACAGTTGGAAGAAAAAAAAAATGAGCTGTTAATAACCAAGAGTGCCTCCTCAGGATACTGGCAGAAAGAAAGACAGGCAGTGACCAAGAGAGACTGAGAGAAAGAGAGATCTAGAGAAAGGTACTGACACTCATGCCAGGAAAAGGTCAGGGGTTCAGTGGTCCCGCTTCCCCCTCACAGGGCTCTACTCCAGGAGTGCAGTTGGCTACGTGCTTTTTACATTTGATTGTTCATCTGACTCTCAGAGGTGATGATAATGAAGTTTATGAAGGGCACGCTAGTGTGCTTAGTCACTCAGTCGTGTCTGACTCTTTGTGACCCCCACGGACGGTAGCCCGCCAGGCTCCTCTGTGCAGTGGGTTGCCGTGCCCTCCTCCAGGGGACCTCCCCGACCCAGGGACTGAACCCAGGTCTCCGACCTTGGAGGCGGATTCTTTACCATGTGAGCCACCAGGGGAGCCCTATGGAGGGCAGAGTCTGGGACTCCCCGGTGGTCCAGCGGTTAGGACCTCGCCTCCCAGTGCAGGGGGTGCAGGTTTGATCCCTGGTCAGGGAGCCAAGATCGCACATGTCTTGTGGCCAAAAAACCAAAACATAAAACAGAAGCAATATTGTGACAAATTCAATAAAGACTTTAAAATGGTTCATATTAAAAAATCCTTAAACAAAAAGGGCATAGTCCTATCTTCCTTTTCTTTAGAGAGGAGAGGAGAGAGAGAGTATAGAGGTGGGATCTGCAGGATTTGAATTACAGTCAATAAACTCCGTATACTAATTTAACGTGAGAAATTTCCATAGAGAAGATTGTGCAGAAGCCATTTTTGGCTTCCTCATTTGTATTACTTGCTCAGTTGTGTCAGACTCTTTGTGACCCCATGGACTGTAGCCCACTGGGCTCCTCTGTCCATGGGATTCTCCAGGCAAGAATACTGGAGTCAGTTGCCATGCCCTCCTCCAGGGGATCTTCCCGACCCAGGGATCGGGGTTACCACAGTGTGAGTCCTCAAGCTGGTGCAGGAATCGTCACATGATCTGATTTCAGCCAATGAAATAGGAAGGGAGGTTTCTGAGGGGTCCAGGAAAAGATGCTTCCTTGCTTGTCTGAGAGACCTGTTGGATGGGCAGACCTTCTCATCTTGGATAGAGTGGAGTCTGAATGTGAGGCTGACAGGCATGCAGCCGTTTTCTCACCAACAGGGAAGCCAGCCCTAGGAGGAAATGACTCAGAGAGGCAAAGTGGAGAGCCTCCACATTCTGATAACAGGGTTAAGCCACAGAGCCCATGTGCCCTGAAGCCCGCGTTGTGTTCCTCATCCCCAGTTCCATGAAGCAGTAAGTCCCCTTTATGGTTCAGGCCACTGTGAGTTGGGTTTCAACCAAACTTGTGGTTCTTAACCAGAAGCACCCCAGTTAGTTTGCTTTTATTTCACTTTAGTTTCAGTTACAGAGACAGACAAACACAGCTTACCTTGGTTTCGGGTGCGGAGGCTGAAAGGCAGGAGCTGGGGTGACACTGGTGGGAGTCCTTGGCTCTGCTTGCCTCACGTCCAGATGAGCTCTGGCTGCCTTGTGGCCTTCGGAGCTTTGGGTGCGTGTCCCAGTGCTCAGCAGCCAGGCTGGAAGAGAGGGGCTCTTCTTGGCTTTTGGCCTGGTCCAGGCCACCCTCACTGGCCCATCTGGCCACTGCTGTTGCCTTTTCTTGACATGCCACTGGGCTGGGTCACCCAGCAGAACCATGTGGGTGGGGGTGGGAGTGGGAGCCTGCTAAAGACAGAGTGGGGTGATGTGGCCCAGGAAAGGAAGAGCCCGTGTGGGACAGACGGTGCTGGGCACCCCTCCTTGGCTTCCTCCTGAGCCCCTGGGTCACTGCAGGGAGTGAAGGATGGCTGGGAAGGGCACCTCGGAAGCCAGGTCAGGCGTTCTCACCTTGAATAGGGCACTTAGTGCTGCCTGTTAAGTTTCTTCCATGGTCCTCTGGCCGTGAGTTGGATCTGAAGTTGGGCAATACCTTGGCTTTTCTGGGCAGAGTTGCTGATTCCAAAAGAGTGTTTTGCATGAAAGAAACCAATGTCTGTGTAGAGAGGCTAGGGTCATGGATACTTATTGCTTGCTGCCTCAGAGGGGCTGCGACTTTGGAGGGAAGCAGGCATATTTTCGAACCAAGGTCATTCTGACTGTGTCTGGAGATCTCAGAACTGATGCTGTTCTTGGGGGGGTCCCCCCACAATTCTCTGCCCCCTTCTCTCCCTCCTAGAGAGCTGAGATTCTTCTGTGACTGCTTGTCGGTGTGGGTATGTTTTTATTCTTATTTACCTTGTTGCACTGAGTTTCAATAGCATCCCTTGTCTTTCTAAGTTCCCTTCTGTCCATCCTCTGCTTTACAATGATGTCCAAGTGACAACATCTGGACTCGGTCCTCTCTCCGTGAGTGATGCTTTGCTGGTGGGTTGATTCCAGGAGCGGAGACTGATTCTTACATAGCTGTGACTGTGACAAGGGGGATCCTGACTGTGACAAAAGGAGACGGCACTGCTGATTAATGATTACTCACCCTTCTCTTCAGCAGCAGCTCTATGGACCACGTGCAAACCTCTGTTTCTTTGACACTATCTGCTGGCTTATTGTGGGGCTTTCCCAGGTGGCACAGCGGTAAAGAATTTTCCTGCCAATGCAGGAGATATAGGAGATGCAGGCTCAATCCGTGGCTGGTCAGGAAGATCCCCTGGAGAAGGAAATGGCAACCCACACCAGTATTCTTACCTGGAGGATTCCACAGACAGAGGAGCCTAGTGGGCTCCAGTCCATGGGCTCACAAAGAGGTAGACATGCCTGAGTGATTGAACATTCACACATGGGCTTATTGTAAGAACTTAGACATCATGGGAGACCCTAGAAGCCCAGGATCTCCCCCCAACCCTTCATGGCAGCCATGGCAGAGTGTTTATCTCCACTTGGCCCTTTGGGGACCCCAGGCCCTGAAGTCCAGGGGATCATTGGCCCCTGAGGGAAGCTCTGTGGCCATTTTCCAAGTTCCCATTTACCTGTAAATGGACAGGTAGGTGGGCAGGTAGCTCTCAGGGTCCAGCAGGGGACCCTGGCGCCTATGCATGTTTAACTCACTAAGGGTGCCTCCTACACACTCGGTGAATGGATCTATGGTTGAAAATGATGGATTTTCTCTCTAGATCTTCTACTGTGAGTTTGTGTACAGTAGTGTTCAGAAAAAGACCCTGATGCTGGGAAAGATTTGAAGGCAAAGGAGAAAAGGGCAGCAGAGAATGAGATCTTTGGATAGCATCACCAACTCAATGGACATGAATCTGAGCAAACTCCGGGAGATAGTGAAGGACAGGGAAGCCTGGTGTGCTGCAGTCTATGGGGTTGCAAAAAGTTGGACACAACTTAGCAACTGAACGATGACAACAGTATTCACGTGGACAGTGGTGAAGAATCCACCTGCCAATGCAGGAGATGCAGGTTGGACCCCTGGGTCAGGAAGATCCCCTGCGGAAGGAAATGGCAACCCACTCGAGTACTCTTGCTTGTGAAATCCCATGGACCGAGAAGCCTGGTGGGCTACAGTCCTTGGGGTCGCAAAGAATCAGACACAACTGAGCATGTAGCACACACGCACACAAGGTTGCTCCAAAGACATCCTTTGAGTCACCAAAGGTATCACTGCAATTGGATACAAGGAGCCCCATAAGCCAGCAGACACCAGCATCCTGTGGTCAGAGTATGACCTTGGGAGGGAGTCAGGCCTGATTGTACTTGTAGGCCATGGGGCTGGGCATCCTCCAAGACCCTGACCTGTTGGCCACAAACCCATCCTTGCTTTCTTAGCTAATCTCTCAGGGGCCAAAAAGAAGGCTGAGTGCCAAAGAATTGGTGTTTTCAGACTGATGCTGGAGAAGAATCTTGAGAGTCCCTTGGACAGCAAGGAAATTAAACCAATCCTAAAGGAAATCAACCCCGATTATTCATTGGAAGGACTGATGCCAAAGCTAAAGCTCCAATACTTTGGCCACCTGATGCAAAGAGCTGCCTCATTGGAAAAGACCCGACTCATTGGAAAAGAGCCTGATGTTGGGAAAGACTGAGATTGGGAGAAGGGGACGACAGAGGATGAGATGGTTGGATGGCATCACTGACACAGTGGACATGAGTTTGAGCAAACTCTGGGAGGCAGTGAAGGACAGGAAAGCCTGGTGTGCTGCAGTCCATGGGGTCACAAAGAGTCAGACACAACTGAGCGACTGAACAATAACAGGGGCCACTCCCATCAGCACCTCTCGCATGAACCCTAAAAAGTAACCCCCCTTGTTTGAAGCTTCAAGCCTCATTTCTCAGCCAATCACCATCCTGGAGATTGAGATGGGGTGGTGACCTGGACCAATCAGAAGCCGCCCTCGGGCGGGGCTGACACAGCGTCCCCGGGATCCTGGTGGGGGAGGAAGAGCCGGCAGCAGTCTGCACCATGTGCCTTCACCTAATGACAGACATGCCTGAGTCTGGTGACAGCTTGTATTTTCATCTTGCGAGGCTGTGTCTGTTCCTGGTCCCCGCTCCCTCAGCACTGCCTCCCCGTTGGCTCCCTTCCTGCTCACCTTCCTCCCCTTTCCTCCTTCCCTCCCCTCCCACTCCCTCCCTCCCCGGGACTTCCTCTCTCTGCCCACAGACACCCCACTCCTCAGCCTACCCGGCACAGCCACTGGGTGCTCGCTGCTCTGCCTTCTCTCAGCTCCTCCCGACCGAGCCAAGTAAAGGTAATTGCTAAACCCAAAGCTCTCCATTCCAGAAAACCCCCAGGCCATCCCCGGGAGGGAACGCCCATCCAGCCACTTGAGGTCTGATGATAACAGGTGAACTGCCTGCAGGGCCCCTCTTCCTCTTGCTTTGACTTCCATGCTGGACTCCAAGCCCTTTGAGCGTGGGAACTGGCCTGGCTTCTTTTGAGCGTTGAGATGGAGCAGGCGCTTTAGCAAAAGCTCAGGAAGGAAGGGGAAAAGCCAGGATGGAGGGGGAGGTTCCCTTCCATCGGTTACTCGGTCACTCGGTTCCTCGGTCATTTGGTGGGGGCCCAGGATGCAACGATGGGGTCTAGAACTGCCTCCTTCAGGAATTCCTGTGAGGTTTTTGTCTTTAAGGAAGGACTTTCCTTCCTCTTCTTCCCTTTCCTCTCAATATTCATAGCCTTGTTTTCCCACCTGCAACCTCTGTACTTTGCTCATCAGCCAAGGTATTGGGTTGGTCAGAAGTTCATTCGGGTTTTTTCATAAGATGTTATGCAAAAGTCAGAACGAACTTTTGGACATCTTCCCAGTTGAGGGAACTTCACGGCCTACATTAAACCGCAGCACTTAGAAACCACCCCCTTTGCATCTTCTCAGGTGCCTGCTGGCTCCAGGCCTTCAGCCTTTGACAGTTACCGCAAGATGATTCAACAGTTTCTTTTTCATTCACCGTCTACTCATTCACCAGGCTGTGTGTGGGGTTCACGGGGTGGTGCCGAGGTTTGGGGGTCGGAGGTCGAGTTGTGATCACGATGTTTGCTAGAAGGCGGATGGGCCCTGTGCTGGCTGCCTCTGGGGGGTCCTGTGTGCTCGCAGTGGGGTACACCTCGATTTTTAATAGAACGTTTTATTTTGACAATAGGGAAAGATGAATATCAGTTGGAGTGATATTTTTATCAGCCAGACAAAAAATAAAAGATAATTACAATTGCAAGCCATAACGGGAACATGAGTAACTTAACAATATAAAATAATTACATATAATTTAGGGAGTCAAGCAGAGTGATGTGGTAAGTGGAAGTGCATACATGCACATGTTTTCATCTGCCTAGCCAGTCTGTGTTTTTTGGTTGGTGCATTTAATCCATGTACATGTAAGGTGATTATCGATATGTATGATCCTATTACCATTTTCTTAATTGTTTTGGGTTTGTTTTCTATAGGTCTTTTCCTTCTCTTGTGTTTCCTGTCTAGAGAATTTCCTTCAGCATTTGTTGTAAAGCCTGTTTGGTAGTGCTAAATTCTCTTAGCTTTTGCTTGTCTGGAAAGCTTTTGATTTCTCCAAGATGAAGCATTTTTGATTCTTGCTATTTTCAGAGAGAAGAGGGAGTTTGTTCAGGGCTGAGCTGGAGGTGTCTCCAGAAGCAGATTGCCAAAGAGACCAGGTTAAAGGCGTGGATTACTGGAGCAGAGCAATGCTGGGAAACCAGGGTTTGTTTTCAAGTTCTTGTTAGTTTTTCATTCTAGAACGTCTGTGTTGCATGGAGACACATGGTGATCAAAGGCCAGGCACCAGGGATGTCCTTTGTCATGAGCATTCAAATTAGGTATCTGAAAGTGTGGTTTCCCTTAGACCAAAACTGATTTTGATTTGGAGTGAAGAAAAACACCCACCACTGCTTCTAAAAGATGATTTGTGTGTGTATATGTGTTTAAAACACCAAGATCTTTTTTTGGTGGTGGTGTTGTCTTGCTTGTCTCTTTTTATTCTATTTTAAAATTAATTTTTATTAAAGTCTAGTTGCTTTACAATGTTGTGTTAGCTGCTGCTGCTGCTGCTGCTAAGTCGCTTCAGTCGTGTCCAACTCTGTGCGACCCCAAGGACGGCAGCCCACCAGGCTCCTCTGTCCCTGGGATTCTCCAGGCAAGAACACTGGAGTGGGTTGCCATTTCCTTCCCCAATGCATGAAAGTGAAAAGTGAAAGGGAAGTCGCTCAGTCGTGTCCAACTCTGTGCGACCCCATAGATGGCAGCCCACCAGGCTCCCCTGTCCCTGGGATTCTCCAGGCAAGAACACTGGAGTGGGTTGCCATTTCCTTCTCCAATGCATGCATGCATGCTAAGTCACTACAGTTGTGTCTGACTCTGTGCGACCCCAAGGACAGCAGCCCACCAGGCTCCTCTGTCCCCGGGATTCTCCAGGCAAGAGTACTGGAGTGGGTTGCCATATGTTAGCTTCTGCTGCTGCTGCTGCTAAGTCGCTTCAGTCATGTCCGACTCTGTGCGATCCCATAGACGGCAGCCCACCAGGCTATGCCGTCCCTGGGATTCTCCAGGCAAGAACACTGGAGTGGGTTGCCATTGCCTTCTCCATTGTGTGAAAGTGAAAAGTGAAAGTGAAGTCACTCAGTTGCATCCGACTCGTAGTGACCCCATGGACCGCAGCCTACCAGGCTCCTCCATCCATGGGATTTTCTAGGCAAGAGTACTGGAGTGGGTTGCCACTGCCTTCTCCGATGTTAGCTTCTACTGAACAGCAAAATGAATCATGTATGTATCAAGATTGCCTGAAGAAATATCAATAACCTCAGATATGCAGATAACAGCACCCTTATGGCAGAAAGTGAAGAGGAACTAAAAGTCTCTTGATGAAAGTGAAAGAGGAGAGTGAAAATGTTGGCTTAAAGCTCAACATTCAGAAAACGAAGATCATGGCATCCGGTCCCATCACTTCATGGGAAATAGATGGGGAAACAGTGGAAACAGTGTCAGACTTTCTTTTTTGGGCTCCAAAATCACTGCAGATGGTGACTGCAGCCATGAAATTAAAAGACGTTTACTCCTTGGAAGGAAAGTTATGACCAACCTAGATAGCATATTCAAAAGCAGAGACATTACTTTGCCAACAAAGATTCTAGTCAAGGCTATGGTTTTTCCAGTGGTCGTGTATGGATGTGAGAGGTGGACTGTGAAGAAAGCTGAGCGCCGAAGAATTGATGCTTTTGAACTGTGGTGTTGGAGAAGCCTCTTGAGAGTCCCTTGGACTGCAAGGAGGTCCAACCAGTCCATTCTAAAGGAGATCAGTCCTGGGTGTTCTTTGGAAGGACTGATGCTGAAGCTGAAACTCCAATACTTTGGCCACCTCATGCAAAGACTTGTCTCATTGGAAAAGACTCTGATGCTGGGAGGGATTGGGGGCAGGAGGAGAAGGGGACGACAGAGGATGAGATGGCTGGATGGCATCACCGACTCGATGGACATGATTTTGAGTGAACTCTGGGAGTTGGTGATGGACAGGGAGGCCTGGCGTGCTGCAATCCATGGGGTCGCAAAGAGTCGGACACGACTGAGCGACTGAACTGAACTGATCCCTTCTTTTTTCATATATCCTCTCTTCCTAACACTTGTCTCTTTTTAAAATGGACTTTTAATTTTGAAATACTTTTCAATTGATAGGAAAGTTGAAGATACAATACTGAGAGTTCCCATCGCCCTCTTGGCAGGTTTCCCCTGTTAACATTCTACAGAACCACGGCACGTTTGCCGAAATGAAGAAGACAGCCTTGGGGCGTTGCTGTGGACTCAATCCTGGACTGCTTGGGTTTCATCGTTTCCCCCTGGCGGCCTCTCTCTTCCAGGACATTATGTGCTTCATTGTCATAGCTCCTTGGTCTCTTCTGGGCTGTGACAATTCCTCTTTCTTTCCCTGTTTTTCATAACCTTGACACTTTTGAAAAGTTTGGGTCAGATATTATGTTGAATGTCCCTCACTCCGGGCTTGTCTGGTGTTTTTCTCACCTTTAGGCTGAGGTTATGAGTTTCGGGAAAGTGTGTGAGGGGGAGTGCCCTTCTCGTCATGTCACATGATTTGATATGATACTATCGTATCGCATCACATCACATCACATCACATCACACCATTGTATACATCCTGTAAATGTGGCTTGGATTTTTTAATTTTGCTGTAAAGTACAATGAAATACAAAATTATTAAGTGTACACTCTCAGAATTTTGGCAAATGCGTTCACCCAGGTAACTCAAACCTCTATCAAAGTAGAGAACATTACTATCAAGCTGAAGTTCAGGCCATCTGATGCGAAGAGCTGACTCATTGGAAAAGACCCCGATGCTGGGAAAGATTGAGGGCAGGAAGGAGAAGGGGATGACAGAGGATGAGATGGTTGGATGGCACTACCGACTCGATGGAGATGCGTTTGAGCAAGCTCTGGGAGATGGTGAAGGACAGGGAAGCCTGGCGTGAGGCAGTCCATGGCATTGCAGACTCGGACACGACTTTGTGATTGAACAACAACAACAACACTGTCACCCTGGAAAGCTCCCCGTGCCCCTCTCATGCCCTGCCCACCTCTGCCCTGCCCTCCAAGAGACAACCACCCTGGAAAGCTCCCCCGTGCCCCTTTCATGCCCTCCCCACCTCCAAGAGACAACCACCCTGGAAAGCTCCCCCGTGCCCCTCTCATGCCCTGCCCACCTCTGCCCTGCCCTCCAAGAGACAACCACCCTGGAAAGCTCCCCGTTGCCCCCTCTCTATGCCCTGCCCACCTCTGCCCTGCCCTCCTAAGCTGCCCGCCCACCTCTGCCCTGCCCTCCAAGAGACAACCACCCTGGAAAGCTCCCCGTGCCCCTTTCATGCCCTGCCCACCTCCAAGAGACAACCACCCTGGAAAGCTCCCCGTGCCCCTCTCATGCCCTGCCCACCTCTGCCCTGCCCTCCAAGAGACAACCACCCTGGAAAGCTCCCCGGTGCCCCTCTCATGCCCTGCCCACCTCTGCCCTGCCCTCCAAGAGACAACCACCCTGGAAAGCTCCCCGTGCCCCTCTCATGCCCTGCCCACCTCTGCCCTGCCCTCCAAGAGACAACCACCCTGGAAAGCTCCCCGTGCCCCTCTCATGCCCTGCCCACCTCTGCCCTGCCCTCCAAGAGACAACCACCCTGGAAAGCTCCCCCGTGCCCCTTTCATGCCCTGCCCACCTCCAAGAGACAACCACCCTGGAAAGCTCCCCGTGCCCCTCTCATGCCCTGCCCACCTCTGCCCTGCCCTCCAAGAGACAACCACCCTGGAAAGCTCCCCGTGCCCCTTTCATGCCCTGCCCACCTCCAAGAGACAACCACCCTGGAAAGCTCCCCCGTGCCCCTCTCATGCCCTGCCCACCTCTGCCCTGCCCTCCAAGAGACAACCACCCTGGAAAGCTCCCCGTGCCCCTCTCATGCCCTGCCCACCTCTGCCCTGCCCTCCAAGAGACAACCACTCTTCTGCTTTTGTTCCTGCTGTGTTTTGGTTTTGTTTGTTTCAGAATTTAATAGAAATGGAATCTTACAGTGTGTTCACACGGCATATTTTTTGTGGTATAATAATTCAATTTAATCCCATAAAGCAATGAAAATGCATGAACCACAGCTACAATAGACACTTAGGAGGAATCTTATTAGCCATGTCGAGTGAGAGAAGCCAGACACAAGAGAGGACATCATGACTAATCCCATTTCCTTAATATTCAAAAGTGGTCAAAAATAATTCATGGCATTACAGGTCAGGAGGGCAGCTAGCATGGGCAGGAGAGAGGGCATGCTCAAGAGAGAGACCACGGAGGGAGTCAGCTGATGTGCTGTTGGCTGGGGATTATACAGGTGGGTGTAATCTTTGTGATAATTCATTAGGCTATAATTTTATGACTGTTGCTTTGTTCTTGGTGTATTACATATTATTAAAATGCTTATAAGATACTAGTTTATGCCCATCAGTTGTGTGTGTGTGTGTGTGTGTGTGTGTGTGTGTGAGTGTATTTGATGATGCCATGTGTATTCCCTATCTATTGATAGGTAATTGCATAGCAAATTACCTCTAAGCTTAGCAGCCACTTTCTGTGGGTGAGGAATTTCACAGCATCTTAGCTTGGTCTTCCCTGACGTTGCATGTAGGGTGTTGGTTGGGGCTGAAGGTGTATAAAGGTTTGGCTGGGGCTGGCAGAGCTGCCTCAGAGGTGGGGCGCTCACATGGCTAGTTGGCTGGAGGCCTCAGCATCTTCCCAGGTGGACTTTTCTATCAGGCTGCTTGAGTGTCCACATCATGGTTGCTGGCTTTCCAGAGCGAGAGATCCCAGAGAGTCCAAAACAATGTTTTCTAGATTAATACACGCCATTTATACGTATCAGGAGTGCATTCCTTGGGCTTCCCTGGTGGCTCAGCAGTAAAGAATCTACCTGCAATGCAGGACACCCAGGTTCGATCCCTGGATCGGGTAGATCCCTTGGAGAAGGGAATGGCTCCCCACTGCAGTATTCTTGTCTGGGAAATCCCATGGACAGAGAAGCACGTACATAGTACATTCCTTTTTATTGCTAGGTAATATTCCATTTTACAACTAGATCATAATTTATCAATTCTGTTAATGAATGATGGCTGTCTGGATGCTTTCCAGTTTGGGGCTCTTATGAATAAAGTTGATACGAACATTCTTCTACAAGAATTTTTAAAAGAATGTTTATTTATGTGTTTGGCTGGCTCGATCTTAGTCTCGGCACATGGGACCTTTGATCTCCGTTGTGGCGTGTGGGGGTTTTAGTTGCAGCATTCAAACTCTTAGATGTGCACTGGGGGTCTAGCTCTCTGAGCAGTGGTTGAACCTGGGCCCCTTGCACTGGGAGTGCAGAGTCTTAACCGCTGGACCACCAGGGAAGTCCTGAGGTTGGCTTTTTTTCACTCAACACAATGCTTGGAGATCGTCGCAGTGGTCATGTGTATCAGTCGTTCACTCCTTTGTATTGCTGTGTAGTGCTCTACTGTATGAACGCACCACAGTTTATCTGTTCCCTAATCGAGGGACATTTGGATTATGTCTGTATTTGGTGATTACAAATAAAGTTGCTATAAACATGCATGTACAAGTGTTTGCGTGAATGGAGGGTTTCGTTTCTCTCTGGTAAATATCCAGGAGTGGAATTGCTGAGTCTTGAACTCAAGTGTGTGTTTAACTTCACGTTCTTGTCGTTCAGTCACTAAGTTGTGTCCGACTCTTTTCGACCCCATCAGCTGCAGCACGCCAGGCTTCCCTGTCCTGCACTATCTCCTGGAGTTTGCTCAGACTCATGGTGATTGAATTCATGATGCCATCCAACCATCTCTCCTTCTGTCATTCCCTTCTCCTCCTCTCCTCAATCTTTCTCAGCATCAGGATCTTTTCCATGAGTCAGCGCTTCTCATCAGGTCGCCAAAGTATTGGAGCTTCAACATCTGTCCTTCCAGTGAATATTCAGGGTTGATTTCCTTTAGGATTGACTTCATAACACTGACACTGTTAAACTTTTCCAGAGAGGCTATAGCATTTTTTTCAAAATTCCCACTACTAGTGAACGAGAGATCCAGCTACTCTTTGTCTTCCTAACACTTGATATTATCAGTGTTTTTTATTTCAGCCTCTCTGTTAGGTATTTATGATTCAGTTTTTTAAATTAGTATCTTATAGTTTGGTCCTAATTCCACATGTGGAACTTCCCAGTGAGGCTGCTGCCGCCACCAAGTCACTTCAGTCGTGTCCGACTTTGTGTGACCCCATAGACGGCAGCCCACCAGGCTCCTCCGTCCATGGGATTTTCCAGGCAACAGTACTGGAATGGGGTGCCATTGCATTGTCTTATTAATACTTTTGCTGGATGCCGATTCCCTACACGACTCAGGAAAAGTGAAGCTCCTGTCTTTTGCTTTTGTTCTTGCCTGTAATGATCCTAGCTCAGAGGTTTTCAAGCTTGTTGTTAATAATGGAACCATGTTGTAAAAAGCTAAGTCCTACACAGACCACCAGTAGATAAGTCAGACGGTGGGGCTGCTGGGAGTAAGCCGGCCCTCTCTGCGCCCCATCGCCACCCCAACAGCTGTCCTCAAGGAGCTGCCCAGCGTACGAGTCCCAGCTCTTACTCTCAACTCTCATGCCGTCTACCCAGGACCTGCCAGGCCTCTTAATTCCATAGGACCTCTCTTTGCCACTTACGGCACAGACATAAAAATATTTGCCAAATCTTCATATCTTACAGACCCAAGAAGACAGAAAAGAGAAACTGTATCTGTTAAAATACCAAAAACCATTGTTATTTATGATTTATACCTTGTGTGTGTATGTGTGCTGAGTACATCTGACTCTTTGTGACCCCATGGAGTGTCTCCTGCCAGGCTCCTCTGTCCCTGGAATTTTCCAGGAAAGAATACTGGAGTGGGTTGCCATTTCCTCCTCCAGGGCATCTTCCTGACCCAGGGATTGAACCCCAGTCTCCTTCACTGATTCTTTGTACCACTGCGCCCCCTGGGAAGCCCAGTAATCTTAGTAGGCCACCTTAAATGCTAAATACTGTTTGCATAACAAAGCTTCCCAAGGGGTGCAGTGATAAAGAATCCACCTGCCCTGCAGGAGATGCAAGAGATGCGAGTTCAATCCCTGGGTCAGAAAGATGCCCTGGAGTAAGAAATGGCAACCCATTCCAGTATTCTTGCCTGGAAAATTCTGTGGACAGAGGAGCCTGGTGGGCCTCAGTCCATGGGGTCACAAAGAGTCGGACATGACTGAGCACAAGAACAAACAGAAAGACTAAGATTGCTAAGTGTAGAGATTGATATTTAAAAACAGAAAATGCACAAACAAATATGTATGTTTCATGGGAGAGCTTGAGATGTTCCTGAAACCCTGACTTTTCCATCACAGAGATAGTTTCCTTTTTACTTGAAAAGCATTAGGAATTTAGACATTCATATTATGATAAGCAAATGTTCAAGCTTTCAGGAGGACAGATTCTAAGATTTTTTTCATGCAGCTTTGCTATCTTTGTTAAATAGTTATTCCTTGGGGTGGCTGTTGAAGTGAAGAACAAGCGCCATCTAGTGGTTATATTTAAGTGTACAGGTCAAAATAGGTTAAAACATTTTGGAATGTGTATCCTTTAGTTTACATGCTAGCAAGATTATGCTCAAAATCCTTCAAGCTAGACTTCAGCAGTATATGAACTTTCAGATGTACAAGCTGGGTTTAGAAAAGGCAGAGGAACCAGAGATCAAATTGCCAGAATTCACTGGATCATGGAGAAAGCAAGGGAATTCCAGAAAATCATCTTTCTCATTGGAGGATAATTGCTTTACTATGCTGTGTTAATTTCAGCTGTACAGTAGTGTGAATCAGCTGTAAGCATAAATATGTCCTCTCTCTTTTGAGGCTCCCTCCCACTTCCCCCCGACCCCAATCCTCTAAGTCACCACAGAGCACTGGACTGAGCTCCCTGTGCGATAGAGGAGGTTCCCACTAGTCCTTTGTCTTATCCATGGGAGTGTATGCATGTCAGTCCCAACCTCCCAGTTCATCCCACCCTCCCCTCTCCGCGCCCCCCACCCCGTCCACACGTCCATCCCTAAGTCTGCATTTCTGTTCCTACCCTGCAAATACGAAACCTTCCTTTCTTTCCATTTGACCCCCTGTATTGACCACTCAGCCTGTGTCACACACACATTGGCTGCTTTTGAAGCACAGTATCAAACAAGAGCTAGGGAGACCCAGCAAAGATGTCTGTCCTATCAGATCCCTGGGTCCACAGGCTCCATTCACGGTCAATTCAAAGTCTTAACACCTATTTTGTATCCATTTGTCACAGGTATGATTTGAGTCTGGATGAAATGAGAACTTTGACATTTCAGAGAGTGACATTTACCATGGGTCTACCTCTGTTAAAACGTGCAATTCAGGATCAGGTGAGTCTCACTGTTATTATGGTGTAAAATGTGTGAGTGAATGAGAGAGAGACAGAGAGAGAAAAAGATTTTGTTTTGCTTTGTTTGCTTTTGCAACTTGTGGAAGGAAGAGCATTAATTCTGTCCTGGGGGAGCAGACAATTTGGTGGGTATGGGAGTGTCTCCCTCACCCTCCTTTTCTGCTGCCTTCCTGTTAATCTAATTGACATTCACTTCTCTCAAGCCAACAGGCCAGGAAGTAGGAGAATCAGCAAAGGTAGTAAAATATTTGTTCACAAAACAAATATGATCTGGGGTTTCAAATTCAAATATCTGAGAAATATAATAATAAAATAATAAAAATAAAAAATTCATTTTACAGGCTTTTCAAGCATTTTAGTCTTGTCAAAAATGGATGAGTCTTGCTTGTCTAAAAATTGCCATTCTCAACGCAGTGAAATTATTTTAGTCAATTTAGCCTTGCTAAAAAGAGAGAAGGAAAGAAGCAAAGAAAATGTGAGGAGAGGATTCCTTTGTGAGGCTAGCATTAGGAGCTCCATATTTACCCGAGTTTAAGTCCATTCCATATAGTCCATCAAGTTCGTTCCATGTAGTCAAAGCTATGGTTTTCCCAGTAGTCTTGTATGGATGTGAGAGCTGGACCGTAAAGAAGGCCAAGTCTAACAGAATTGGTGCTTTTGAACCATGGTGCTGGAGAAGATTCTCGAGAGTCCCTTGGACTGCAAGGAGATCAACCCAGTCAATCTTAAAGGAAATCAACCCTGAATATTCACTGGAGGGACTGATGCTGAAGCTGAAGTTCCAAAACTTTGGCCACTTAATGCGAAGAACTGACTTATTGGAAAAGATCCCGATGATGGGAAAGATTGAGGCAGGAGGTGAGGGGGGTGACAGAGGATGGGTTGGTTGGATGGCATCATTGACTCAATGGCCATGAGTTTGAGCAAACTCTGGGAGATAGTGAAGGACAGGAAAGCCTGGTGTGCTAGAGTCCATGGGGTCACAAAGAGTTGGACACGACTTAGTGACTGAACACCACCAACAAAGTCCATTCATGCAGCTTCATAGCTTCCTTAAACCTAACATTTTATACAGGAACAATATACCTCTTGGTGAGACCCCTGGGGGAGGGGCCTGAACTGGGGCTGAGCTTCCTTAGGTGCTGAGAAGCTGAATGTATTCTAGAGTGAGCCCGGCCCCCTTTGTGCCCCCCGTGGTTTGTAGAGGGAGAGGCTGAGGACCGACTGGTGGGAGTCTTGTTTCTCTGTGGAATGTGAATCAGAGCTGGTGGGGGCCTGAGGTCATTGGTTGAGACCAGATCCCACCCGCTCACCCACCTTGGTTGGCTGGCTGTCCTGGGGAGGCAGGGACAGAAGTCAGCATCTTCTCATCAGGAGGGAGTTACGGGCAGAGCTTTGGTATCTCCTGGTGAGGTCCTGCAGTCCCTCTGAGGTGACAGGGGCACGGCATTGCCACCCTTAGATGGAGAGCATGTGCAAGGAAACACCCACAGAACAGGGTGACGCATGCTGGGCAAAGCCTGGAAAATAGTTTTGCACCAATCAGAACATACTGGCAAGTAGATGTCCAAACTGGTGAATTGCCTCTAAATGGAACATACATTTAGAAGTGAATACAATTATGTAAAGTTTAAAAATAAAATAAAATTAAAAAAAAAAGAAGTGAATACAGCCAAACAACCAACCAATTAATCTACCAACCAACCTACCAGCCAGACAACCTACCAACCTGCCAACTAATGACCAACCAAGAAAACAACCAACCAACAACCAACCACCTAACCAACCAACCAACCAACCAGTCAACCTACCAACCAACCTAACAACCAAACAGCCTACCTACCAACCTGCCAACTAACCAACCAACCAACTAACCAACCTACTAACCAACAAAATAAACAACCAGCCTACCAACCAACTAACCAACAAAACAAACAACCAACCGAATTACCAACCAAACAGCCCACCAACCAACCAACCAAACATAAAGAAACCCTAATCCCTCTTTGCTTTCAGCTGCTTTCTCCATCACAGCCAGGCCTCCAAATGCATCCAGCCTGGGGCTGGGGGGAAGGTAAGAACTTGACATGGGGGCCAGTCCCCTGCCCCTTTAATCAGCCCATTATGTCTAAGGCTTAACTTAGTGTCAAAATTCAAGACCCAGACGTGAGAGTTAATCCTGTAATGAGGTTTGCCAGTTTCAGCCCGACCCCCATGTCTGAAGGCATAGCCTGTGCACTCTTGCTCCCATGAAGCGTGTGAAGCCCTGCATCCAATTAGCTTCCTGTTTTCTTGGCTCCCTCTGAGGTCTTCAGCAGCCAGACAGCTCTGTCCTGGATGATTAGGTATGATTCCTCTGGGAGGCACAGGATTGGCCTTGGACGATCCCTCCAGTTCATTTCTGTTACTTATTTCAGGCTGTTTGGCACTTCTCTCTGCGTGAATTAGCAAAAGTCAAAAAGCCTGAAGGAAATTAAACTAGTCGGTCATCGGTCACCAGGGCACAGGCTCCTCTTGGGGGACGGGTGTCCTAAGATTCAGCAGCACATCTGTGTGTAAAGACTCTCAAATTCTACCCCGTGAACAGCTGGAGGAGCTGTCCACAGCCAGTAATTCTAGAAGAAGTGTTGTATGATTCATCCATGATTTATCTGCTTCTTCCTGAAATTATTGAGTCATGGCTGCACTGCCCGTTCAGAGAGTGGTCCAAGTCCTTCCATCTTTCCCTGGCCCTCGTGTTGCTCTTAACTTTCGGGGACGATCTGATGAGCGCCCAGGCAGAGGGCGGCGTGTAACATGTGATGATGATGTTCCTGAAGACGAACGAGGAGCGAGCCGCATTTGTCTCAAGTCTCGGCAGACAGCCCACAGGCTGAGAAGAAGCCATTAAAATGTTTCCACTCTGTCTTCTCCCCTGTCATCTGCAATAGATTAGAGATGTTTCGATAATTTGAAAAGGAAAACAGTATCTGACCTTGACTACAGAGCATATACACTTGCACATGTGTGCGTGCACACCCCCACACACACACACACACAGTGTGAATAATCTCATTGCACCTTTTTGACTCTTCCTGCACCCGCTTCCAGCAGCATCATCTTTGTGCCCCTCAGTCAACTCTCTCCTCTCTCCCTGAGAATTCAGGACCAGGTCCTGCGTGGTGGAAGTCCTGGCTCCCAGAATTTCCAGATGAAGACACAGAGGACCCGGTTGGGATATCTCTTTTGTGGAAGCGCTGGAACTGGACCCCATCCCCTTCCTTGGGTGCCTGGTCCCATCTCCTCAAACACTTGTCCGTGTAGGCTGATGGTCTGCACCCAAATCACCATAACTCGTAACAACAGCTCACGTTTACTAAATTCGTATTTTGTGCCAGTTGCAGCTCTAAGAACTTTGAATGAATGGATGATCTCATTTAGTATTCCTGACAACCTTAAAGGTATTCTCATTTTACAAATGAGTAAACTGCTGCTGCTCTGCTAAGTCGCTTCAGTCGTGTCCGACTCTGTGCAACCCCATAGACGGCAGCCCACCAGGCTCCGCCGTCCCTGGGATTCTCCAGGCAAGAACACTGGAGTGGGTTGCCATTTCCTTCTCCAATGTGTGAAAGTGAAAGTGAAGTCGCTCAGTCATGTCCGACCCTCATCGACCCCACAGACTGCAGCCTTCCAGGCTCCCCCATCCATGGGATTTTCCAGGCAAGAGTACTGGAGTGGAGTGCCATTGCCTTCTCCGATGAGTAAACTGAGGCTGAGGAATTGACCAGAGGTCATAGGGAATGGAAACCCACTCCAGGATTCTTGCCTGGAAAATCCCATGGACAGAGAAGACTGGCAGGCTACAGTCCAGGGGTGGCAAAGAGTTGGGCACAACTGAGCGACTGAGCATACGTGCACACACACGCAAGTAGTAGGCTGTGTGTGTAACTAGTGGAGCACAGATTCAAAGCCAGGGCGGTTGCTTCCTGAGCCCACTCAGATCTGGTGATTTCACCCCCCGGTGCACTAGAACCCTCTAAAGGAGCTTTCCAGACTCTTGCCACCCAGGCTGTCGGTCAGGCCCATCAGATCAGCATCTACATCTTTCAGGTGATGCAGGCTGCATCCTGGCTTGAGAACTGAAGCGCTGACCTTCTTTCTCGGTACCCCGACCTGTCTCTCTAGATTGTTCCCATCCCACATTTGGTCCCTGCCAATCATGGTTCATATCAATAACCTCAGATATGCAGATGACACCACCCTTATGGCAGAAAGCGAAGAGGACCTGAAGAGCCGTTGATGAAAGTGAAAGAGGAGAGTGAAAAAGCTGGCTTAAAACTCAACATTCAAAAAACTAAGATCATGGCATCCGGTCCCATCACTTCATGGCAAATAGATGGGGAAACAATGGAAACAGTGAGAGACTTTATTTTCTTATAATCATTAAATTATAATAATTTAATGATTCTATTTAAATTTAATAATAATTTAATGATTATTAAATATTAATAATAATCATTAAATTATTTCTTATAATTATTTTCTTGGGCTCCAAAATCACTGCAGATGGTGACTGCAGCCATGAAATGAAAAGACGCTTACTCCTTGGAAGAAAAGCTATGACCAACCTAGACAGCATATTAAAAAGCAGAGACATTACTTTGCCAACAAAGGTCCATCTAGTCAAAGCTATGGTTTTTCCAGTAGTCACGTATGGATGTGAGAGTTGGACTATAAAGAAAGCTGACCACCAAAGAATTGATACTTTTGAAGTTTGGTGTTGGAGAAGACTCTTTAGAGTCTCTTGGACTGCAAGAAGGTCCAACCAGTCCATCCTAAAGGAAATCAGTCCTGATTATTCATTGGAAGGACTGATGCTGAAGCTGAAACTCCACTACTTTGGCCACCTGATGTGAAGAACTGATTCACTGGAAAAGACCCTGATGCTGGGAAAGATTGAGGGCAGGAGGAGAAGGGGATGACAGAGGATGAGACGGTTGGGTGGCATCACGGACTCAATGGACATGAATTTGAGTAAACTCCGGGAGTTGGTGATGGGACAGGGAAGCCTGGTGTGCTGCAGTCCATGGGGTGACAAAGAGTCAGACATGACTGAGTGACTGAACTGAATCATGGTTCGGGGCTGACTCAGGGATACTTCATCTTAATACTTCCTTTTCCCAGGAGGGAGCCAGTGGGACTCAGGCTATTCCTGGCCAAGTGTAGGAGGAATGGGGATGGGTATCTGTGTTTGCAGCCCCACTGCACCCGTGACTGCTTCCTCCACCCCCACCTCAGCCGTCTTCTTTCCCACCTGAGCTCTTCTCATCCTAACATGAGCCACGTGGGCTGTGGGTGTGGTAGCATCTTTATTATCTAAGCCAGTGGTTCTCAAAGCATAATCTGAGGACCCCTCGGGGTTACTCCAGACCCTTTCACATCTTGATTCTACCTGAAAAGTAGACATCAGCTGCCTGCAAGCATGACAGCAGATTTTCATCATCAATTGCAACCCAAACAGCGTAGGGCAAAACATGGAGCGCAGAAGCAGGCGCGAGAGGCCAGCTGGCTTTATTAGCCAGATGCTAAAGCAATTTGTAAAAATGCAAAACAATACCATTCTTCTCATTGATTATTTTTTGGCTTGAAAATGATGGTTGTTTTTCATAAGAATTTTGTCATTTACATTAACATGTAATAGGTTCATTATTGTTTTTAAATGAGTAAATATTTTAGAAATTCTCAGCTTTAATTGTATGGCAACTTGATAGATACAACCTGTGTAAACAAAAGCTCTTTGGAATCTGAGATAAGTTTTAAGAGTATGTTGTTCAGTTGCCAAGACTCTTTGTGATCCCACTGACTGCAGCACACCAGGCTTCCCTGTCCTTCACTGTCTCCCAGAGCTTGCTCAAATTCATGTTGCCACTGAGTCGGTGATGCCATCCAACCATCTCATCCTCTGTTACCTGCTTCTCCTCTTGCCCCCAGTTTTTGCCAGCCAGGGTCTTTTCCAGTGAATCGGCTCTTCATATCAGGTGGCCAAAGTATTGGCATTTCAGCTTCAGCATCAGTCCTTCCAATGAATACTCAGGACTGATCTTCTTCAGAATGGACTGGTTGGATCTCCTTGCAGTCCAAAGGACTCTCAAGAGTCTTCTCCAACACCACAGTTCAAAAGCAACAATTCGGGTTAGGGTTAGGCACTCAGCCTTCTTTATAGTCCAACTCTCACATCCATATGTGGCTGATGAAATTATTCATTATTATACTGTAATTATTATTTTCACGAGAATATTAGAGACTTCCCTCGTAGCTCAGTTGGTAAAGAATCCACCTGCAGTGCAGGAGACCCGGGTTTGGAAATGGCAAACCCTGGAGAAGGACCCTGGAGAGCCTGGAGAAGGAAATGGCAACCCACTCCAGTATTCTTGCCGCTTCTTGCCTGGGAAATCCCCTGGACAGAGGAGCCTGGTGGGCTACAAAAGTGACCATGGGGATCACAAAAGTCGGACACAAGTTAGTAACTAAACCACCACCATACTGTAATTATTATTTCAATCAGAATTTTAGACAGTGTCTGTTTGGTATGGTTTGGGTTTTTATATTTAGAGACATATCTGGGGCAAGGGGGTGGTCAGATCTGGAATGGAATAAGCTTCAAAAGTCAGCTCCCCTTGGAAGGCATCAGGGAGTGCGGGTCACTATTGCTTTCTTCATGAACCCTGAGAAAAGGAGCAGGCTTTTCCAGGAAGCCATTACACTGACGCTGTCGGCGTGTTGCAGAAAGGACCTGAGCAGGGATGTGCCAGGGGGCTGAGGCTGTCCACCACCCCTCTGGCCCCACCCAGGCCCGCTCTGTCGCCCACCAATGCCAGCACGATGACCAGGCACACCTGCTCCACCCACCCTGGGACTGGTCCCTGACTCCTTTGTGCTCTTGGCTCCCACACCCTGGCCTTGGCTCTGCCCGTGACCCCCCGGCTTCTGTTTGTACCAGCACCTGGGGGCCTGACAGGCTGCCGTGCGCTGGGCCTCGCGTGCTATCTCTGGCAGGAGGCCCTGTCCCAGCTCCAGCTGCATGACTTGGGCCCTGGCCACCTGGCCAGCACTTTGGTTGGGTCAGCCCTGGCCCCGTGGGAAGCCCTGGAGGATTTGAGCAGAGATGACAGGACAGAGTGAGGGCCTGTTTACAGAAGTTCCTCTGTGTAGATTGGCACCTGAACAGAGTTGTCATCTGTGACGCTACAGGGATTCTTTGCAAGGGTGGGCCAGGGGGTGAGCTAGGACCCACCCAGGGACTCCACTGCAGCTGTGGGCTTGGTGCTATCTATTTATTGCACTGGAAACCATCCTGCATAATGGAAATTTCTCATTTTAAGGCACAGTGATTCTTCTTGCATTGAACTATTATGTTAAACATAACAATAGTGATTACCTGTTATCGTTTGCTAAGTCCCTGCTATGTGCCAAGAGAGGTGAGTCATTCATTTTACAATCGTTTATTGAATGCCTACTACAAAGTAGTTCGAGAGGCAGTGAACAAAACAGGCAAAAAATATACCCGCATTACGGAGTTCACATTTTAGGCAGCAAACTAATAAAAAAGTAAATTTATGTCGGATGGTTGTCGATGCTAGACATAAAAATCAAGCGTGGTAAACTGGAAAAGAAGTAACCCTATCTCTGTCCACAGATGATATAATTTTTTTAATGTAGAAAACCCTAAAGATTCCACTAACAAACTGTTAGAACTGATAAACAAATTTGGTAAAGTTGCAAGGTACACAATCCATCACTCTTTTCCATTAAAATTCATATAAAATAGTGCACTTCCCATTAAGAGCTAAGTAAGCTCATGAAATCAGGCTGGTAATGTCAATACGGTACATTCTTCAATGGTGCTGTCAGTGTTGGTAAATTATATGATTACAGTAATCATCATAAAAATTTCCAAGGCAGCTAGGAGTTTGGTAGGAAGCATATGCTGCCAAGAGAAGCGGCATTAAATTTAAGGCAAGAATTTGGAAAATCTGAAGCCGTCAAAAAGCTGCAGTGATATTGTGACAGGTAAAAAATGTCTTTGGACAGAGCCATGGGAATGTCATTTTCCGTCATTCCTCTTCTGGGCTTTCCTGGAGTAGTCAAGGGCCCTGGGGAGGACAGAAGCACAGTGGCGACAGGCAGCCTTTGTTACAGAATTCTCCCAGCACTGTGCTCAGGGCCCCCACTCTGTGGCCTCAGGGGAGAATCAGCCAAGAATAAGGAACAGCTGAGAGCAAGAAGGGTCAGATGTGGGGGCCACAGTGAGAATCCTGGATTTGTTTTGCAAAGGTAACTGTAGTCATAGGAGGGTTTTCTCAAGGGTGGATAGGGAAGAGGAGGTAGGGAAGCACAGTATAATGCTTATTATATTTTCCTAGTTTTTGACCACACAGCACAGCATGGAATCTTAGTTCCCTGACCAGGGATTGAACCTATGCCCTCTGCAGTGGAAGTGTAGTGTCTTAACCACCGGACTACCAGGGAAGTCCTGTAATGCTTGTTTTGAAAGTATTACACCCGTGGCAGATTCATGTTCGTGTATGGCAAAACCAATACAATATTGTAAAGTAATTAGCCTCCAATTAAAATAGATAAATTTAAATAAAAAAGGAAGTATTATAGTATCTTGGTCAAAATTTACAAGTTTATTCAAAAAATGTTTATGGAAATGCAAAAGACCTGGAATCGTTAAAGCGGTTCTAAAAAAGGACACATTTGGAGAGCTCTCAGTATTTGATTTCAAGACTTGTTCATGGTGTCTCAAGATTATGTGGTATTGGCATAAGGTTAGACACACAGATTAATAGGACAGAATAGAGAGTCCTAAAATAAATCCACGCATGAGTGATCAATAGATTTTTGGACAATGTTGCCAGGGCAATTCAATGGGAAAATAAAAGTCTTCTCAATAAATAGTGCTGGAATGACTTATAAACTTATAGAAAAAAAGTTAGCTTTGATCCCTACCTCGCGCTACACACAAAAATAATTTGAGATGTATTATACACCTAAACATGAATTCCACAATTAGAGTTTGTGGAAGAACAAAGGAGAAGGCAGAGGTTTCTTAGAGAGGACGTCAAATGCTAAACACATAAAAGAAAAAGAACTGATAAATTGATCTTTATCAAAATTAAAAGCTGTTGTTCATCAAAAGACATCATGAAGAGAAGAAAAAGACAATCACCAAACCAGGAAAAAATGCCTACAACGCATATATCTGAAAAAAATTATGTCCAGGTACAAAAGACTTGTACCCAGGACATATAAAGAGTTCTTAGAGCTAAATGCTAAGAAGATAAACTATTCAATGTAAAAAATGGGCCAAAGACTTGAATAGACCCTTTATAAAAGGGTCCAAATGGCCAATAAGCATAGAAAAATGTGCTCAGCATCTTTAGTCATCTGAGAAATGCACATTTAAATCATAATGAGAGGCTTTCCTGGTGGCTGGGTAGCTCAGACTCTGAGCTTGCAGTGTAGGGGCCCAGGTTTGATCCCTGGCCAGGCAGCTAGATCCCACATGCCACAACTAAGAGTTCTCACTTGGGCCCGAAGACCTGGTGCAGCCAAACAAACCCAGCCAGCCAGCAGCCAACAAGCCAAAGAGCCCACAGTGAGATGACATCGCAAGCCCTTGAGAATAGCTGAAGGTGGGAAAGACAATACAAGCTGATGAGGATTTGGAGAAACTAGAATTCTCACGCACTGTTGGTCGGAGTGGAAAATGGTATAGTCATTCTGCACAAGTGTTCAGCACTTCCTTACAACCCTTTAACCAGCAGTTGCATTCCTGGGGGCTTACAACAGAGAAATGGAAACACATCTCCACAAGGACTTGTTCATGAATGCTTACCTCAACTTTACTTAAAATAAGCCCATGCTGAAAACAACACAAATGTCCATCAATAAGGGATTGGACAAACTGTGGAACACCTGCAGATGGAAAACTACTTGGCCATGAAAAAGAATGAATGACAGATACACAAAACAACGTGGATGCCTTATTTGCCCAGAAGAAGGCAGATATGAAAGTACATACTGTGTAGTTCCATTTTTGTAAGTTCAAGAACAGGAAAAGCTAGTGAATATTGATGAAAAGAGAACAGTGGTTGCCCATGGGGGTGGTGACCCTGTAAAGGAGAATGAGGAAACTTTCTAGGTGGCACAGGGATGTTCCGTGATCTTAATTGGTGTGATGGTTACACAGGTGGATAATGGACCAGAACTCATGCATTTACGCTCTGTGCCTTTTGCTGTATGTAAATTTTGCCTTGATACTAAGATCATCCTGGCTGATATTTGAGGCAGAGTGCAACAGGAGGCCAGCTGAAAGGCTGTTAGAATAGTCCAGGTTCAAGATGGTGATGGGAGATGTAAGCAGTGAACAGACTTGGGACCCCTTTTGGAGGGAGGGTCAGGACTAGGTAGCCCAGTAGGCAAGAGTCTTGTTTAAAGCAGGCCCCAGAGGACTGAATCCTTGAAGCCCATTTACTTATTCTATTTGTATGTTTTACTCTGGTTCATTTTCTTGCTAAAATAATTAAAGGTTTATTATAATACAGGACATGTATTCAGTTCAGTTCAGTCGCTCAGTTATGTTCAACTCTTTGTGACCCCATGGACTGCAGTATGCCACGCCTTCCTGTCTATCACCAACTCCCAGAGCTTACTCAAACTCATGTTCTTCAAGTTGGTGATGCCATCCAACCATCTCATCCTCTGTTGTCCCCTTCTCCTGCCTTCAATCTTTCCCAGCATCAGGGTCTTTTCCAATGAGTCAGTTCTTCACATCAGGTGGCCAAAGTAGTGGAGTTTCTGCTTTAGCTTCAGTCCTTTCAGTGAATAATCAGGACTGATTTCCTTTAGGATTGACTGGCTGGATCTCCTTGCAGTCCAAGGGACTCCCAAGAGTCTTCTCCAACACCACAGTTCAAAAGCAGCAATTCTTTGGCAGTCAGCTTTCTTTATAGTCCAACTCTCACATCCATACATGACTACTAGAAAAACCATAGCTTTGGCTAGATGGACCTTTGTTGGCAAAGTAATGTCTCTGCTTTTTAATATGCTGTCTAGGTTGGTCATAGCTTTTCTTCCAAGGAGCAAGGGTCTTTTAATTTCATGGTTGCAGTTACCATCTGTAGTGATTTTGGAGCCCCCTCCCCCAAATAAAGTCTGTCACTGTTTCCAATATTTCCCTATCTATTTGCTATGAAGTGATCAGATGCCATGATCTTAGTTTTCTGAATGTTGAGTTTTAAGCCAACTTTTTCACTCTCTTTCACTTTGATCAAGAGGCTCTTTAGTTCTTTTTCACTTTCTTCTGTAAGGGTGGTGTCATCCACATATCTGAGGTTATTGACATTTCTCCCAGCAATCTTGATTCCAGCTTGTGCTTCATCCAGCCCAGCGTTTCTCATGATGTACTCTGCATATAAGTTAAATAAGTAGGGTGACAATATACAGCCTTGACATACTCCTTTCCTGATTTGGAACCAATCTGTTGTTACATGTCTGGTTCTAACTGTTGCTTCTTGATCTGCATGCAGATTTCTCAGGAGGCAGATCAGGTGGTCTGGTATTCCCATCTCTTGAAGAATTTTCCACAGTTTGTTGTGATCTGCACAGTCAAAGGCTTTGGTGTAGAAGTAGATGTTTTTCAGGATCTCTCTTGCTTTTTTGATGATCCAGCAGGTGTTGTCAATTTGATCTCTGGTTCCTCTGCCTTTTCTAAATCCAGCTTGAACATCTAGAAGTTCATGATTCACATCCTGTTGAAGCCTGGCTTGGAGAATTTTGAGCATTACTTTGCTAGCGTGTGAGATGAGTGCAATTGTGCGGTAGTTGAAGCATTCTTTGGCATTGCCTTTCTTTGGGATTGGAATGAAAACTGTCCTTTGCCAGTCCTGTGGCCACTGCTGAGTTTTCCAAATTTCCTGGCATATTGAGTGCAGCACCTTCACAGCATCATATTTTAGGATTTGAAATAGCTCAACTGGAATTCCATCACCTCCACTAGCTTTATTTGTAGTGATGCTTCCTAAGGCCCACTTGACTTCGCATTCCAGGATGTCTGGCTCTAGGTGAGTGATCACACCATCGTGATTATCTGGGTCATGAAGATCTTTTTTGTATAGTTCTTCTGTGTATTCTTGCTACCTCTTCTTGATATCTTCTGCTTCTGTTAGGTCCATACCATTTCTGTCCTTTATTGAGCCCATCTTTGCATGAAATGTTCCCTTGGTATCTCTGATATTCTTGAAGAGATCTCTAATCTCATTCTGTTGATTTCCTCTGTTTCTTTGCATTGGTCACTGAGGAAGGCTTTCTTATGTCTCCATGCTATTCTTTGGAACTCTACATTCAAATGGGTATATTTTTCTTTTCTCCTTTGCCTTTTACTTTTCTTTTCTCAGGTATTTGTAAGGCCTCCTTAGACAACCATTTTTCCTTTTTTCATTTCTTTTTCTTGGGGATGGTCTTGATCACTGCCTCCTGTACAATGTCACAAACCTCCATCCATAGTTCTTCAGGCACTCTGTCTGTCAGATCTAATGCCTTGAATCTATTTGTCACGTCCACTGCATAATCGTAAGGGATTTGATTTAGGTCATACCTGAAGAGCCTAGTGGTTTTTCCTACTCCCTTCAATTCAGTTTGTCTTTGGCAATAAGGATTTCATGATCTGAGCCACAGTCAGCTCCTGGTCTCGTTTTTGCCAACTGTATAGAGCTTCTCCATCTTTGGCTGCAAAGAATATAATCAATCTGATTTCAGTATTGACCATCTGGTATTGACTATATATTCAGTAAGACTGATTAAATGTAACTAAATTAGGGAAATTGAAACCAGAAGATAGAAGAAGCAAATATGCCAGTTTGGGGACTGATGTTGGAAAACTAAGATCAGGAACCTATTTTTGCCCAGTCCTCTTGGCTGGGCCCCTAACAGGGCTTGCCAATGGGTTATGAAGGGGACAGTAAGGGTCTTTTAATATCAGAGGAAAGAAAGCTCAGATTATAGACACCCATGCAGTGTTCAATCAAGTTGATTTTAGTTGAAGAAGAAGGAATGTTTGTCTTTTGGAGACTCTCTGGGCTTATAAAATAAAAAAATATACATTTTTGTAGAATTTGCTTTGTAATAGAATATTGTATCACAAAGGTCTGATATATTAGATCAGATCAGATCAGATCAATTGCTCAGTCGTGTCCGACTCTTTGCGACCCCATGAATCGCAGCACGCCAGGCATCCCTGTCCATCACCAACTCCTGGAGTTCACTGAGATATCAAGTGCTTTATAAAGAAATGAAGGTTATTTTAGGGGAAATTACCTTCCTTCTATTTGAGACTGAATTTATTAAGCAGAAATGTAAATATCATAGAGTATAATTTAGGATAAAATACAAGTTTGAGTATATTCTCTATACATTTATGGAATCATTATAATTTAAAATTACTATAAGGTAATAGTCTGATATGGGAATTGAGTTTGGCTTGAATATATTCAATCAGCCTAAATGAATATATAGATAAGTAGAAATACTGCAAGAATGTATGTCAAAAAATGCATTAATTATTTGATTGATCATTACTAGCATGGGCAGTTCAGTATGCTGCCAATTGAATATGGGGGGACCTTGTAAATATTAGACATTCTTTATTTAAGAACAATTAGTAAATCAAAGGAAAATGAAATGAAAGAAGAACTGAAGAAAAGGGAGAATTTATGTGTGGAGAAGATGTTAAAAGTGTGTGCTAGTAAGGAAATCCATCAAATTAAGCCTTGTCTTCATTCTGAAACTTTTACTTGATGTCTTGAAATGGACCAGCCGAAATGAGTGCTTGAGTCAACACCAGAGCATTAACGGCAGACTTCTATGGCATTGCCCATAGGATCTAACGGCAAAGATCTCTGTCCTGGGCAGAGACTCGAGAAGGGAAAGAACTGTCACAATCAATTTATTGTGCTCCAGGATGGCTACATTGGGGGTTGGTTCTTTAGGAAATGTGATCGTAATTTATTTCACTTTTATGCATGTAAAAGTGACCATAGCTGGATCCCACCGATGGCAAAGTCATGCTGCCCCATCCATGGTGGAAATGGAGAGAATGAAGTATGATGAAAACCTTGCCTAGTTGGAGATGCTGAGGGATTTCCCTGGTTCTGATGGGTTAGGTTTAGCTCCAGCAGAGCATGTGGTTTAAGGGGAGGAAGGGGCTGTTATAACAAATTGAGTGGGGTGATTCTTAGCAAAGTCACCTGGGGACTGGGACATGCTGGTGTCACATGCTTTCTGGAGATGAGGCTGGTGGTACAGGAGAGAGTTGTTGATGACTGGGACTGGGCCACCCAGAGTCCCGGGCTTCCTCCAGCTCAACAGTGAGGGGCATTGAGGACTGGGAGCAAGAGGTCCACGTGAGGACACTGAGTATCTGGTTTCTGGCCCTTCTTCTACCACTTACTAGATGATTCTTGTTGGACAAGTCTTTTGATCTCCCTCAGCCTAGACTCTTCCATCCATGACATGGGGTCAGCACGTCTTGCCCCACTCAGCCCTTCATGAAGGGTCATTGTGGGGATCCACAGGACAGAGGACCTAGGGACCCTCTGAAAAAGCCCGCAAATATCCATTACAGTTGGTTTTTATTATTTGCTGGGGACGAACTCTCCTGTGTGAGTGATGCTGGAGCCAGGCACTGGTACGTGCTCCAGCCTTGGAGGTATTTTAGGAAATAATCAATCCAAGATGCACTGGGTAGGAGCCATGCTAAGAGTCATAAATCTTGACAGTTTGCTGCTTGAAAAAATTAATAATGCTTGAGAGGAACATTGTAAAAACCTACAGGAGGGAAAGTAGTATGTTTGGGGAGAGAGCTTAAGCCAGTCTGGAAACTGAGAGTCATCCAAGGAAGATAGGCTCCTCCTGCCCTGGTGGGGCATAGTTTAGACACATGTACAAACACACACAGCACACATGTATACACTCGTGCATGTGGGCAGCTTGCACAAGTTTTGTGGGGCGCATTTCAGAAGAGACTGATGAGTCAAAAAGGCTAGCATTGAGACTTCCCTGGTGGTCCAGTGGTTGGGACTCCAAGCTTCCAACTCATGGGGAACAAGTTCCATCCCGGGTCGGGGAACTAAGATCCCACATTACCGGGGCGCAGGACCAGAGGAAAAAAAAGCTAGCATTAATTCCAAGAAAGGGTAATTGGAATTTACACATGCAAGGGCCCATTACTTTTGGCAGAAATGCCACCTGCCTCTGAAATTTTAAAATGAAACAGCAATGGTGCTCTTGTCCTGTCCCATTTCTTGCTGGTGGAGAAGAGCATGCTTGTATAGCTTTGGGATTCAAGGCTGCTGTGCACAGCAGTGGAAGACAGGGTCACAAAGGGGGGCCAGACGTCATGGTTTTTAACTGATCAAAGCCCAAGGATGGTCTGTGGTTAGAAAGGAAAGTGAAGAATAATGCTTTTCCTATGTCCAGAATGTTCCAAAACCTTCTGAATCCTCTGTATTGAATCAGGATGGTCACCTGGACTTGTGCCAGGCTCTCGCTGTTGGTGGGAGTGCTGGTGGGTTGTCATGGAGAATCGTTGAGGGGAGGCCCAGGGACAGACTTGGGTAAGGCCACCTGAGGCCAAAGGCAAGTCAGTCAGGGCTGGGCTCCATGCAGGTGTAGTTGACTTCCTATTATGGGAGAAGAGAGTCTTTAACTGCTTTGTCTGTGGTCTGAGACCAGATGATCGCATTAAAAAACAATGAACAGATGCTCACGACTATATAAAGGAGATAAACAACTAGGATTTACTGTATAGCACAAGTAACTCTCCTCAGTACCTCACCATAAACAGTGATGGAAAATAATAGAGATAGATGCTGGGAAAGATTGAAGGCAAAAGGAGAAGAGAGTGGCAGAGGATGAGATGGTTGGATGGCATCACCGATTCAATGGACATGAACTTGGACGAACTCCAGGAGATGGTGAAGGACAAGGGGGCCTGGTGTGCTGCAGTCCATGGGTTCACAAAGAGCTGGACATGACTTAGCAAGTGAACAACAATACATTTATATAAATTTAACTGAATCACTTGGCTGGACACCTGAAACTAACACAATATTGTATATCAACTATACTTAAATAAAAAGAATTTTTATAAGGATGAAAACATTGACTTCTGTAGGGTGATAGGATTATTTTTTATTTAAAAATTGCTTAATAAAAGTGTTGAATTTTTTAAATTGTAAAAGTAACATGTTTATTTTTTTTTAAATGTTAATTTAAATGGTTAGGATTTAAGGATATCTTGACATTGGGTCTGTCATGTTTTCAGGTGGAGAAAACAAGGAATTTTGTCAGCCGGAGCCTGGTCATAGGAGAAGTGCTCTCCATGGCGGACATGGCCACAGGAGTAAAGGTGAAAGTCAGTGGGTCTCCCAGCCTTCATGCACTGCGAGTTTTGCTTTATTTCACTATATTTTTATTTATTTGGCTGCGCTAGGTCTTAGGTGTGGTGTGCGGGATCTCATTCCCTGACCAGGGACTGAACCTGGGCCCCCTGCCTTGGGAGCTTAGTGGCTTAACCACAGGAGACCAGGGGCGTCCCATGAACTGATAGTTTTGAATGAAAAGGAGAGAAAACAAAACAGTTCCATAGGTGTCAGTCTGTCCCTACAAGAGATGTTTATAAAATGGTACAGCTCCCAACACATCCCCTTGACTTCCGCTTCAGTCATTGTATTCAATCCGGTATTTGGTTTTCTTTGCTTTTCTTTCTGTATACTTTTACTGCATTTATGCCAGCCAGTTATTTTCCTTTCCTTTCCTTTTGTGTTTTAGTTAGTTACTCAGGCTGCACTGGGTCTGCGTTGCTCGGGCTCGCTCCGGTTGTGCAGAGCGGGGCCACTCTCCGGCGGTGGTGCGTGGGCTTCCCATTGCGGGGATTCTCTTGTTGCGGAGACGGGCTCTAGGCACTTGGGCTTCAGTAGGTGTGGTGCACGGGCTTAATGCCCTTTGGCATGTGGGATCTTCCTGGACCAGGAACTGAACCTATGCCCCCTGCACTGGCACATGGATTCTTAACCACTGGACCACCAGAAAAGTCCTCCTAAGTCTTCAACTACTGAATAATACTCCTTTGGGTGGAACAACACTTGGGATTCTTATATACTTCTTATATACTTCTCCGTTTTTGCTGATTAAATGGGTATAAAATGGCATCATGCAGTAGACTTGTTTGCATGTACCAGCTCACCAAGGGTGGTAAACAGAATAGCTTAAAAGGCATGAGTGCCATGACCTCTCCTAATGCCCTAAGTCTCCCAGCAGGCATGTGGCTCTGCATGTAACCTCCTCTCCCTCCCTGGATGCCACTGCATCTCCAGATAAGTGTCTGCATGCAGACATCCAGTTCTGATGTCCCCAAAGGGAGAAGTTATGATTAGAACATGAAGAGGAAATGATCAAACGAGAAGCCATTGATGAGTCCAAGATGCAAACTCTTTGTGTTCTGCAGTACAGACGTTTACATATGAGTAGGAATAAAAGGGCTTCCTTGGTGGCTCAGACGGTAAAGAATCTGCCTGCAATATGGGAGACCTGGGTTCGATCCCTGGGTGGGGAGGATCCCCTGGAGGAGGAAATGGCAACCCACTCCAGTACTCTTGCCTGGAGAATCCCATGGATGGAGGAGCCTGGTGGGCTACTGTCCATAGGGTCTCAAGGAGTCAGACACGACTGAAGTGACTTAGCATGCAGCAACAGAAATTAAAAACCAAGACTTCTGTGAATGCCATCCCAAGGTGAAGACGTTTGTAGGGAAGCTGGCTTCCCTACGATTTCAGCCAGGCAAGGTCTCTTCTCTCTTGGCTGTGGCTTCTGCAGTGAAGAAAGTCAGCTCAGATGCTCAAATAGATCCTCCTATCAGAAATCCTAGAGGATCCTGCTGAAGACTCATGAACCTCAGCTGGTTGTTTTGCTACATTGCCCCCCATTCTGTCTGGCAGGTCTCTATGGGGAAGACCCCACAGGCTGTCCCCACTCTCTGGGTAGGACACCTGCTCGTCTGCAGCTGCAGGGTCTTGCACGGAGCCAGGCGCACAGAACTGCATAGGGAATGTTTGAGCGAATGAGGGAAGGGCAGCTTCTGGTATCAAGCAGACCGAAGAAACATTTCAGCCTGTTGCAATGTGTGGACCTTACTTCTTGGGTGGGGCAAAACGTTCGTTTAGGGTTTTGCCACAAGATGCTACAGAGAAACCCGAGTGAACTTTTCAGCCAACCTAAGTAGACCCTGATTCAAACAACAAACCGTAAAGAAAGACTAGGAATCAGTTGGGGAGATTTGAACATTGGCTCTCTAGCAGTATTAAAAGATTATTATTGTATCTGAGGTGAAATAATGGTTTGAGGATCATGCTTTTAAGAAGAGTCCCTACCTTTGACAGAGGCTTAGGAGATACTTAGGGATGAAGTGACAGAATGTCTGGGATAAACTTTGAGATCCCCTGCGGTGTAGAATGGGAGAGTGAACTGGGGGAAAATGAATAAAATGGACCATGAGCTGGGAATTGTTGAGTTCATGATACTCTTCTATTTTGTTTGAATTTGTCCACACTAGAAAACTTTTAAAAAAGTTTTACTCCTGAGTATCCTAGAAGGAAATTTGAATAGATTTAAAGAAACAGACCTTTAAAAATGCTTCTCTGATCACATCAATCCTCTACTGAAGACCTCTTCCTCTTATGGTTTAGAGAAGGCCTCCAGCCCTTGACCTGGCTCACAGGTCCTCAAATGGCCTGGCCGGACATTCGCCTCTCCAGACACCTTCTGTGCCATATGGTCCTGCCCAGGATATATCTTGGCCTTCTTTCGGTCTCTTGTTTCCACATCTGGACCACTCATGCTGTCTTTCTCCTCCTTCACCTGCCTGACACTCATTCTCAAGTCTCAGCTCAAGTGTCCTTCTTTCAGGGAAACCTCCCTCCATCCTCAAGTTTATTTATTTATTTCTGTCTGCGCCGAGTCTGTGTTGCCGCGCAGGCTTTTCTCGAGCTGTGGTGAGCAGGGGCTGCTCTGGTGCCTGTGCTCGGGCTGCTCTTTGCGGGGCCTCTCTTCCTGTGGTGCACGGGCTCTTGGTGTAGTTGAGGGTCCGTGCTTGCCGCGTGTGGGCTCAGCAGCTCAGTCCGCCAGCTCCAGAGCACAGGCTCCGTGGTATAGCGCACAGGCTGAGTTGCTCCACGGCGTGTGGGGTCTTCCTGGACCAGGGATGGAACCCCTGTTTCCTGCATTGGTAGGGAGATTCTTTATCACTGAGGCGCCAGGGAGCCTGCAGTTTAAACCCCACTTACGTGCTGTCATCTGTCCGTGTACCTTACAGCGTCTGTCTGGGTGCGCGCCCATTTTGGATTGAGGTATTTATTCACATGTCTCCTGTATGTCGCTTAGCACCGCTAGAGGGCAGCATCCTTGAAGACTATCTGTCTACAGTCTTGCTATGTAGGAAGTGTCAAGACATGAGTATTAAATGAATGCATAGAATCAAAGCTGTTTGGCAGTCACTCAAAAGGTTAAATGTAGAACTACTGTATGATCCAGCATTTCCACTCCTAGGTATGTACCCCGAAGAATTAAAACAGGGACTGAAATAGATACTTGTATGCTAGTGTTCATTGCAGCGTTGTTCACAGTGCCTCATAGGCTGAAAGAAGCAAGTGTCCATCAGTACATGAATGAATAAGCAAAATATTGTCTAATATATAGAATGTACCATGGACTATCACTCAGCCGTAAAAATGAGTGAAGTTCTGGTACATGTTACAACATGAATCTTGAAAATATGCTAAGTGAAATAAGCCATATCCATGAGGACAAATACTGTATGATTCCACTTATATGAAAATTTGAGAATAGACAAATTAATTTCTAGAGATAAAAAGTAAATTACAGGTTCCCAGAGGCCGAGGGAAGAGGAGAACGGGGTCCGTTGTTGGTTAATGGGCAGTTTGTTGGGAGGATGAAAAAGTTTCAGAAGTGGTGCCAATGGTTGCATAATACTGTTAGTACAGTTTATCCTGCTGAACTGTACACGTAACCGTGGCTAAAATGGCAAGCTTTGTGTTATAACATTTATGTTATTATTATACCATAATAAAAAGACTTGGAAAATTGGACAAAAATGATGATTAGGGACTTCCCTTCGTGGCCCAGTGGTAAAGACTTTCTTTTTTCTAATGTTGGGGGTGTGGATTCAATCCCTGGTCAGGGAGCTAAGATGCTACATGCCTCATGGCCAAAAAAAACAAAACATAAAAACAATATTGTAACAAATCAATAAAGACTTTAAAAAATGACAATTAACCCTGTTTGCTTTTCCCGCACATGAGTTGTTTGTTGCTGTTGTTTAGTTGCTAAGCCATGTCTGACTCTGCAACCCCGTGGACTGTAGCTTTCCAGACTCCGCTGTCCATGGGATTTTCCAGGCAAGGATACTGGAGTGGGTTGCCATTCCCTTCTCCAGGGGATCTTCCTGACCCAGGAATTGAACCTGGGTCTCCTGCAGTGGCAGACAGTGGCAGGAGGATTCTTTTCTGCTGAGTCACCAGGAAAGCGCTACATACAGGGTAATCTTTCTTCCTTGTGCTCGGACATCCTAGACAGTTAGCGGAGGGTGTAGGTTGTGCCCCTGGTCCAGCCCTTCTGCCTTTCCTGTTGGTGATGGAGGGAGACTTCGGTGAGGGGAATGCAGTGCATGGAGAATGGGTGAGTGAGTCCTGGGTTGGTCACGACCTCCCCACATCTCACTGCCAGCCCAAGGCCCCTGTGGCTCTCCTGGTCACCTGAGCTGGCCGTCAACCTGAACATCAGTTCATCAGCGTTATCTGCACCCTGTAGACCTGAGCGCCTTTCTCTCTTCCTCCGAGTCTGCATCATCCAGCAGCTCCAGGTGTCTGTAAGTGCTTCGGACAAACACAGTTGTACTCACACAGCCAAGTGCTGGCTGAGCCAAGGGCTGCTTGGACAGCGACTCACAGTGAGGGCGTGGGGAAATGGAGAGGGCTGCCAGAGAGAGAGACCTTCTCTGCTGAGGGCTTTGAATCTCACTCTGACTTGGGAGCTGGCCCAAGGTCTCCCGCCAAACAGGCTGATGCAATCTGGATGAACTTACAGCCAAAAGAATCGAGACCTGCTTCCTTTTCTTCTTCCCCATGACGGCTCCTGTTTCCCCTTGTTTGAATCATCTCACTCTATCTTGGTTTGCGTGGGCTGCCATGATAAACAGCTACAGAACCAGTGGTTTAAACAACAGAAATTAATTTTCTCATGGTTTTGGAGGCTGGGAAGTCCAAGATCTAACTTCCAGCTGATTCAGCTCCAGGTTAGGGCCCTCTTTCTGGCTTGTAGGCAGCCAGCCACCTTCTCTGTGTGTGCTCACATTTCAGGAGCAGGATGGGGGAGACAGAGAGAGAGAAAAGAGAGAGACAGAGAGAGAGAGTGTGCACTCTGGTATTTCTTGTAAGGGCACTAATCCCATCATAAGGGCCCCATTCTAAAGACCCCATTTAAATGTAGTTAGTTCCCAAGGTCCTATATCCTAACACCACATTGGGGATTAAAGCTTCTGCATATGAATTCTGGGCTTCTCTGGTGATTCGGCAGTAAAGAATCCACCAGCCAATGCAGGAGTTGTAGGTTCCATCCCTGCATTAGGAAGATCCCCTGAAGGAAGAAATAACAACCCATTCCAATATTCTTGCCAGGAAAATCTCATGGACTAAAGGAGCCTTTTGGGTAAGTCTCTGGGGTTGCAAAGAGTTGGACATGACTTAGTGACTATTCAGCAACAAATAGAGGAGTTTTTGGGTGAAGACCTAACGACTTAGTCCGTTGCACTATCTTTTGTGGGGTCACTGTAGTCTCAAAAACCGTTTGCAGTGCCTTGGTATAGCCCATCTACTCTTTGTTTTCTTTTTTAAACATACTTATTCATTTGACTATGGCAGTTCTTAGCTGTGACACGTGGAATCTTTAGTTGTGTGGCATGTGGGATCTAGTTCCCTGAGCAGGGATCAACCCACCCCTTTTATTGGGAGTATGGGGTCTTAACCACTTGATCACCAGGTAAGTTCCTCCCATCTGCTTTTGAAATGGAAACAATCTGAATGCACTTGAAGTCTCTTTAGGGGGCCTTCTGTCTGCCCATCATGTAGGAAGGACCTGGATTCTTGCACACATCAGAGACCTGGCAGGTCCGTGGTGTCAGGGAGATGGTCAGAATGATGAGGGTTCATGTCCCAACTCTGAGACGTCTCCATCACGGCCCTAGAAGTCACATCATACTCCTGCAGCTTCATTTTCTGTGAGGACGGTGATGCTAGCTGGTGTTGATGCCCAGTCACTGGCTGGTTCAGATTTAAGCCGATGGTGCCCAGGAAGAGCTCCAGGCCATGCCTTGCAGGTTGCAGGAGCTATGTAAGTGGTGGTGGTGGTGGGGCTGCAGCTTCTGACGTAGGCCTTCCCCAAACGGGCTGCCAGATGGTGGCTCAGCTAGTGGGTGGAGGAGGGACCAACCTTTGTTCCCAGGCTCAGCCCATTCAGCTTTCCCTGCCCAGGGGTCGGCTCTCCTTCTAGCTACTCTTTGGGAGCTAAAGGGCCTTGCTGAAGACCATATCCCTGGGCCTGTCAGCCTGTCCTGACTGTAGTTCCCAGCTCCCAACTGTGGCCACCGGAGGCTGCTACCAGCCCTCCCTGGGCCTGTTGTGCTCATGACCCCCTGCACTTGACCTTGGAGCTGTGTCTGTGGTCCTCCAGAGAAGTGAGAAAGGAGAGAGGGGGCTTTCTCAAACAAGCAGTACAAGGTGTGCATGTGTTTAAAGTTAGGGTTCTCCTTGGGTGTCCCTTGCCTCCTGCTTCCGTTTTATTTCCTTGCCGCTGCTTTCCCCAGCTTTTCTCTGCATCTTGTCTCCTGAGGGGGCTGGGTCCAGCCAGAGCAGGCCTCTCATGGCCGTGTTGGCAGCAGTGGTCTGGTGCCCTGTCACGGGGCCGGCTGGTGCTGCTCCTCGTGGCGGCTCCGCGCCCTGCTCCATTCTGGCTCAGCATCCCTGTTTTAGGAATCCACCCCTCCTCCCTGGCTTCTCCTGCAGCCTCCTCCCTTGCAGTGGATGATCCTCCATCTATCTGAAGACTCAGGTCAAAGACCAGGTATCACATTGCCCCCACCTCCCGAGTCTAACCCACCAGCTCTGTCTCCAGAATCCTCCCCAAACGCCTCCACTTCTCGTGCCCTTTACTGTGATCTGACCACCATGCCCTGGCCAGGCACCTGGGCCTGCCCGCCAGGCTGGGCGCCGCACCCTGCTCAGAGTACAGTGGGCCAGGGAGCTGTCTGTGAGAGTCCCCCAAGGGCCTCCCCAGCTGTCAGATTCCCTGCTCGTTGGGGACTGTGGCTTTGGCGATGTGCTGGTCAGCACATGGGAAGAGGTCCGTGTTTGAACAGACCATGTGGATCGGGGTCTCGCAGGTAATGCCTCAGTTAACTCCTGCAGTTTTAAAACCATTCTTTTATTTTTGGCTGTGCTGGGTCTATATCACCGTGAGGGCCTTCTCTAGTTGCGGTGGGTGGGGATTACCCTCTAGTTGCGGTGTGCTGGCTTCTCACTGTGGCAGCTTCTCTAGGTGCGGAGCACAGGCTCTAGGGTCCTCGAACTTCAGTCGTTGCGGCTCCTGGGCCCCAGAGCACAGGCTCAGTAGTACTGCACACAGGCTTTAGTTGCCCACGCCCTGTGGAATCTTCCTGGATCAGGGATTGAACCTATGTTTCCTGCATTGGCAGGCAGATTCTTTACCACTGAGCCACCAGGGAAGCCCAGCTCCTGTGGTTTTCCAGAAGCCTGCAGGTTTCACTCACCCAGCCCAGCGCTCCTACTAATAGCCTTTAGTGAATGGAGTCTTTCAAAAGGTGGCCGACTCATTTCCTGTCTTTCTAAAGAGGAAGAAAAAATGTAAAACCTAGGAAAACAATGCAACATAAAGAACGCATTAGCCACCAGCCAAAGAGACTTAAGGGCAGAAAATTCAACCTCTTTTAGTTTTAGAAAAATATTTTTCTTTAACTTGATTTCCAAGAGGGTTTGGGGGGAAAAGGGCTATTTGGATGGATTCCATTTTCCTGGGTTGGAATTAGAAAAGCAGTTTGCTGGGTCGGCAGTGATTCCAAGGAGCAGGGAACTGAGAAATCAGGGTGTTCAGCCTCTTCCAAGGACGTTTGATGATGCCTCCAAAGGCAAAACGCCTCATATGTCAGATGTAATTAGTGAAATTCATCCGTTGTGACGTCAGAGCATTTCAGCTGGTCAAGTGGTTCACTTCGACTTGATGAGGTGGCCTTTTTGGAAGTTAGCGTAAGGCTGATTACACCCGTGTGGTGCGGGGTATGGTCCCCACCAGAGGCTGATGACAGTTCTCAGATGGGAGCATGTGAAGATGCTGTTTCTGCCACTTACCTGCAAGGTCTTCCTTGGGGTCACTGTGTCCACTGGGATGCATTCCATTGCAGTGACCCCAGAAAAAAGGACCTATTGGCTGCTGTACTCGAAGAGTCCAGGGTCCACTCGCTTCAGATGTGGGTGTGTGGGACCTGGTCCCTCTCATCTCTCAACTTCTTGACCCCCATGCACTGGCTTCCTTCACCAGCTCTCTTGATGGCAAGAGCAATCCCCACCCTCCCTTCTTCCAAGTTCCATTACTTCCAATAAAAGAGAGAGTTTCTCTTCTCTAATAGCTGACTCCTGTGTCCAGTGGCCAGTCTGATAGGACCCACCCAGATCACAGATTCATCCCAAAGCATCCCCTTGGCCACAATTTTAGGCAGATTGGCCAGTCCTGGGTCCCAGGCTCATCTGAAAGCTGGACTGGAGGTTGACATTAGCCACGAGCCACTTGGACTGAATCTGGGGGAAGAGGACTCCCAAGAGGAAAGCTGGGGCTGTGTTCCTATGGGGATGCTGAACAGCAAGCACAGCAAATGTCTGAACACCTGAGCTCTTCTGTCTTTGCAGTCAGTCCCCTCCTCCCATCAAACGGCCCTGCTCAAGCCACCCTTCCTTTTCTTCTTTCTCCTCCTCTTGACCAAAGTGCTTGGCAGTTGCCTCTCACTGAACCTTGCTACGAAGGGCTGTTGGGTGTCAGGCAGCTTGGACTTGAACCCCAGCCCCACGTGCTTCCTCAGGTGCAGCTGTGGACAGGTCACTTCCTTCTCCTGAACCTCACTGTCCTCATCTGTCAAGTGAGGAAGTGGAGGTGAAAGTGTCAGTTGCTTCATCATGTCTGACTCTTTGCGATTCCATGGACTGTAGCACGCCAGGCTCCTCTGTCCATGGAATTCTCCAGGCAAGAATGCTGGAGTAGGTAGCCATTCCCTTCTCCAGGGGATCTTTCCGACTCAGGGATTGAACCTGGGTCTCCAGCATTGCAGGAAGAGTTTTAACTGGCCACCAGGGAAGCCTGGTGAGGGAATTGCCAATTATCAAGTGAGGGGAATTGTGCTTTCCTCCTGGGATGGTCGTGATAGGCAGTGAGTGTGTGGAGCTCAGACCCTGGAAGGCGGGAGGCACAGTAGGTAGGGCTCATCATTCACCGCTTTTGTCAGATGGGGAAACTCAGGCATTGTGTCATTGTGCAGGGTCCCCAGCTGGCGGGGCGCTGAGGGGGGGTGAGTCTGGCCTGCCTCACCTGAGCCCAGTGGCTGCTCATGCTGTAGCCTGACCTCTTCCATCCACCTTCCTGTTTGCAGACTGTTTCTTGTGGACTCTCCAGGCTGCAGTCAGCACCTGGGATCTGTTGCGCACAAAGACTGTTGCGTATCTTTGACCTACAAGGCACCAAATTAAACCCTGAGCAGACAAGGCAGGGGCTTTCCTGGTGGTTCAAATGGTAGAGAATCTGCCTGCAGTGAGGGAGACCCGGGTTATATTCTCTGGGTCGGGAAGATCCCCTGGAGGAAGGCATCAGTATTCTTGCCTGGAGAGTCCCACGGACAGAGGACAGAATCCACGGACCCTACAGTCTGTAGGGTTACCAAGAGTTAGACATGACTGAGTGGCTAACACTTTCCCTTTTTTCAGACAAGGCAGAGTGATGGCGTGCACCAGGCTTCTCTGAGGATAGGGGATGGATGGGCTGTGCTGCTGGGGTGACCTCTGCACAAAGGGGAACCGAGAGCCGTGCCTGCCCAGGGGGATGGGGCTGGACAGGCCGCGAAGGGGAGGCCGTGGATGCCTTGCTGCTTGTGGGGCGAAGGTAGAGCTTGATGAGCTGATCGGTGTTCCTTGAACGCTTTTGCCCAGTGGGTTCGGTCGTCATTAAGTTGTTGCCTGTTTCTAACAATGATCTGTCCTGTGCTTGTTTCCAGTGTGGAATAATTTACTGGCTGTTCGGTGGGGCCATCAGAAGTCTTGGAGGCCCAGCACACGTAACTCAGTGGCTTCAGCCTCTCCAGGTATGGCATGGACCACCCTAGATAGTTTCTATGAAAATGAAAATGAAAGTCGCTCAGTCGTGTCCTACTCTTTCTGACCCGTGGACCATACAGTCCATGGAATTCTCCAGACCAGAATACTGGAGTGGGTAGCAAAATGTCACAGTAGTTAGGGGTGTGTATACTTTCTTTTGCAGAAAAAGAAAGTAAAATATAGAATTAGTGTCATCCAGAGCTTTGTTTGAAATGAGAATCCTAAGATTCCCTTTTTTAGATTGCACAGGTCTGTCATATTGTTATCGCCCTGGTTGTCACCAGACTGAATTTTTATAATATCTCCAACTCACTACTCCCTCTCTCGCTGATGTTCTTAATGATCTGTTGTTCAATTGTTGAGTCGCTCAGTCCTGTCCAACTCTTTGTAACCCCATGGACTGCAGCATGCCAGGCTTCCCTGTCCTTCACCATCTCATGGAGTTTGTTCAAACTCATGTCCATTGAGTCAGTGATGCCATCCAGCCATCCTGTCCTCTGAGATAATGATCTGAGAGGTCGGCAGTTAGAGCAGCCATTTGACTAGCTGATTCCCTTCTAACCCGGTCAACTCCAGGAGCAGAAATACACGGGGATGTTTGCAATGACTGAGAGGGGCCACGGGAGCAACGTCAGAGTGATCCAGACCGAAGCCACCTTTGACTTCTCTGCACAGGTGAGGATTCTTCGTGTGGTTCTGCAGTCCTGTGGGCAGAAGATTTGAACCCAGCAGACCCTCCCTCTGCTTCCTCCCGAGGCCGTGTCCGCCCACACTGTGTGGGCTCTCTAGCCAGAGGTGCTCGGATTCGGAAGTGTCCGAGTTTCAGTGGAGGTGGATGTGTGCTCAGCCTCCCTGAGTCTAATGCCAACACTTGCACAGCACCTACCTTGGGAGGACACTGCTGAGACATTTGAGGTGCACTTATTAACTTAATGCTTTGGGGAAACTTGGTGGGAGCAGGACCTCCACCATCTTGTGGTTCTTCCGAACTACAGCAGGTACATGGGTATAAGAGAGGTCTCTGTGGGCGCGTCACCCCGTGGGGCAGGAGGGCACTGTGTGTGCTGGACCTCCTTCCGGGAGCCGAGTCCTTGGTGCTGGCATTGATACCAACCAGGCTTCTTGACCTTCCCCATTCAGTAGAAACTGATCAGAGGCCAGACAAGAAATTCAGGCAAGGCTCTCCTGGGGGCCCTGCTGCAGCAGGGGGAGGTGAGAACAAGCATCAGGTTCTCTTGCTTGCTCACTCCCTGAGTGGGGGGCGAGCCGATCCCTTCCATGGGGTGAGTATAGGGGTGTGTCAAGGCGTCAGGCCAGAGGGATGGCTTAGATGGTTTGCCCGCCCCTGAGGTGGTGTTGTGTGCAGGGGGTAGCTCAGTATCCTGTTTTTGCTGTCGACACCCTGCTTCTTCTCCAGGCTCTTCAAAATTGGCAGTTGCGTTTTTTGGTCTCTTTGTATGTTTTCTCTATGATTTTGCCCCAACTGAGCATGATGCAGTTATTTTTAGTCCAGTATTGTATCTTTATATACTGTGTTGTTTGAGGAGAGGTGTAGACAGGTGCAAGCATTGCAGCAAAGGGTCCCAGGTCCCAGGTCTGTCTCAGCATGATGCAATATCTTTAACTGCTGCTGCTAAGTCGCTTCAGTCGTGTCCAACTCTGTGCAACCCCATAGACGGCAGCCCACCAGGCTCCTCCGTCCATGGGATTCTCCAGGCAAGAACACTGGAGTGGGCTGCCATTTCCTTCTCCAATGCAGGAAAGTGAAAAGTGAGAGTGAAGTCGCTCAGTGTGTCGGACTCTTAGTGACCCCATGGACTGCAGCCTTCCAGGCTCCTCCATCCATGGGATTTTCCAGGCAAGAATACTGGAGTGGGTTGCCATTGCCTTCTCCATCTTTAACTGTATATGGACAAAAGTCCACAAGGCAACCAAAATAAGATTTGACGAAACAATCTGACTTTATTACATGGGTTGTGGTTGTTCAGTTGCTCAGTCGTGTCTGACTCTTTTGTGGCCCCATGGACTGTAGCCTGTCAGGCTCCTCTGTCTGTGGGATTTTCCAGGCAAGGATACTGGAGTGGGCTGCCATTTCCTTCTCTAGGGGATCTTTCTGACTCAGGGATCAAACCTGTCTCTCCTGCTTGGAAGGCGGATTCTTTACCTCTAAGCCACCAGGGAAGCCCTATTGTATGGGATGAACGCCAAAATGTTGGTAAGACCCTCTAAATCTATAGCTCTCTATGAATAGGTAACAGCAAAGATCCTGTTCTATAAATCCTACCCCTCATCTCTTTAGCTCCTACTTCCTGTCCTCAAATAAAGAAAGCAATGATCTACTTATTTCATTCTCCTTTCTAGTTTCTTGTTTGATATTGGGTATTCCTAAAAACCAGAAAGGGATAAATACATTTTGCAGTTTTTTTCTAGAAATGTGTGTGTGAATGAGTGTGCAAGCTGTGTGGCCATAAGCTATAAATGTGGCCATGTGCTGTGGGTGTGGCCATAAGCTATGAATGTGGCCATGTGCTGTGGGTGTGGCCATGTGCTATGGGTGTGGCCATGTGCTTGTGGGTGTGGCCATTTGCCTGAGCATGTGGTGACTCAGCCTTTTCTTCATTTTGGCTGTTGTCCTTTGGAATCTGGAGTTCTATTCCTAGGGTTTTCTGACCCAAGAACACTAGCTGGAGGCGGTCAACATTTAGAATGACACATGCAGGTGAGGGTTGTGTGAGAGGATGTCCTGCCTTGTCTCTGGCCCCAATGCTAGTTCTCTGCAGTAACCAGTGATGTCTAAGGTCACAATAAGGGCCAGAATAAGGACTGTCGCCTATTGAATGCTCGCTCTGTGCCAGGCTCTGCCTCAAACTCTCTCTGTATAGTATACTACCACATTCATCTGCTCCCCAGGTGGGGCTAGTGGTAAAGACCTTGCCTGCCAGTGCAGGAGACATAAGAAATGCGAGTTGGACCCCTGGGTTAGGAAGATCCCCTGGAGGAGGGCATGGCAACCCACTCCAGTATTCTTGCCTGGAGAATCCCCATGGACTCGCCTGACAGGACTATGATCCATAGGGTCGAAAAGAGTTGTATATGACTAAAGTGATTTAGCACTCATGCACATTCTCCTACAGCAACAATCCCATAGATGTAATAATTAAGCTACTGCGTGTGTGCTAGGCACCAGGCCAAGCACTCTGCAGTGCAACATTGGGTTAAATGTTCTACAATCTTATAGGAACATATTTTTGTCCTTATTTTTCAGGCGGAGAAACTATGGCTATGAAGTTAATAAGTGAATCTCAGGTTCAAGGAGATTGCCCTTAGGAGCTTAGCTTTCCTGTCAAACATGGCAGATTGACCAAACATCATAGGGTTCTGCCTGCCCCATTTTTTTTCCTCCCAAAACTGTAGTATTGAGGTCACCTTGCTGTCCTTTAAGGGAAAAAAACCCAGCCACAATTCTTATTTATTTGTTTTCTTCTTATAATTATTATTATTTTTTTGCACAAAAATGATTTCCCTGTGTTGGTCCTGTTTTCCCCAAACAGCATAAATGATTTAGCTACCTGGTGTGCTTTGGCAGCTGCCACTCTCTGCAGGGGAGTTGCAAAGTTGAGATCGTAATGATGAGAAGACTCGGGTGAACTTGCTGCCTCCCGGGGGAGTGAGGGAGGGAATAAGCGTATCATAGACTCAGGCCGCTGAGGGCTGCTTAGCCGAGGACGGCTTTCCCCTTCGTTGATTTCTGTGTTTTCCCCTTCATTTCCCTTTTCAAATGTTCGAGCATATCAAATGAGCTCTCTCTCCCTCCGGAGCAGTTTTAATCTCTTCAGTTTTTTTGTTATTCGTTCCTGTGGGTTGGCTGTTTTATTTTTATTTTTGGATGGTAGGTTGAGTAGCGGCATGGAAGGCTTTGAGGTAAGAGAGAGTTTTACACTTTATGCAAAATCACAAAAATAAATGAGGCTTTAAGAGCTCTCTGGCCAAAGCCATGAGTGTTTATAGGACTGACTGTTTTGTCAGTCTTCAACGACTAATTATAATAGGAACCAACACACATGGTGTGCATTATTTAGATCCAGCTTTAAACGCCAGCGTTTTGGCTGAGGCAGACTTTCCAAATCAAGTCTTTTTGCCAGAAGTGACAGAACTCCTTTCCCAGAGAGGATCAAATGTTGATGGGGACGAATGGCCTCCTGTCTCCTCCCCACACTACCAGATCTTTTCTGCCAGGTTAGCCTTTCTCTGCTACTTCCCTTCCCACCCGTGGGGTGCTATTTAATGCATCCCCTCACCACGTGTTGTGTGTTACTGCACCCACCAGCCTCATAAAAACTCCTTTCTTTAAGAAGTTCCTGGCTGGCCCGATGAGACAAGGGCAGCAGCCTCCAGAGACTTAAAAATGATCAGCTCATCCATTTATGTTTCTGAAAAGCCCTTGCCTATGTTAAAAGTTTCCCTGTGTGCACATGTGTCAGAGAATGTTTTCTTGGGCTCCAAGACTGTATGTCTTGGCCAGAGGGAAAGTGCAGTCCATATACTTGAAAATCTGAAATCCGAGATGATCTTTACACAATCAATAGCTTGTTGGTTTGGTTCAGCCACATATTTGATACTGTCAGCTTCGATTAAATTTGCGGTTCTGTTTTATTGCCATCATGCCCCACCCCGCTTCCCTTTTCCTTCCCCCTACTCCCTGGATTCTTCGACCTGTTCCAGGTACCCAGGATGCAGACTTGGCAGTTATGGTCTGTCTCTCCTTAACAAGAGGCTGAAGGGTATCTCAGGTAGCAAGCCGCATGAGAGAGGACCAAGAAGGGAAGAGAGGTGTTTCCATGGTGATCCTGTTCTGGTTCCTGGTGAGGAAGAAAAAACGAGGCAGAGTTTTGAGCAGAGACTGAAAACAAAAAAGCTAATTATTTCCCTCCTGCTTTTTCCTGACCAGTGTTAACTTCAGACTGTTTTGAGCTAGACTCCTTGGTCATATTTTGGAGACAAGCTAGATGGTGTGTTCTAAGATTCATTCCCTTATAAGATGGAGAATTGTTGACACATGCTTTTTGGTTTAAGGGCTTATTCACATGAGCTTTTGAGGGAACCTTTCATTATCATATTCATTGATCAAGAACATGGAGAGAGATTTTGAAACAGTCACCCCAAGGCTTAAATGAGATATTTCTTTTTATAAAAATCAAAATTGTCTTGGATGAGATTCTAAGCAATGGTGGGACTAGGTCACAGTTGTTTATTAGTCTTGTTTGTGTTCAGATGTACACATTTAAGGGCTTCCCAGGTGGCGCTAGTGGTAAAGAAACCGCCTGCCAACCAGGAGACATCAGGGATATGGGTTCAATGCCTGGGTTGGGAGGATGCTCTGGCGGAGGGCATGGGAACCCACTCCAGTATTCTTGCCTGGAGAATCCCATGGACAGAGGAGACTGACGGGCTAAGTCCATAGGGTTGCAAAGAGGTGGACACGACTGAAGTGACTTAGCACACCTGCCCCGACGTGTTTAACCTTTGGTTAGTTGCTGTTCAGACGATGGACTCATACCTTAGATGCAGGAGTGCCTGCGGCCCAGGATCATGGAGGACCTGAGGAACCATGCCATTGGCCCAGGAGGGACAGTGTCCAGTAGGCGAAATACACAGGCATGGCTCATCGAACTGGGCCCCAGATCGCTGGGTACTCCATCGTTTCTTGTGAGACCTGCAGGTGGAGTGTTTGGGAGCGAGGGCTGTGGTGAGAGCTGAATACAGATCACCAGGGCTGTTAGGGGTTTGGGTGCTGGGCTATTTAAAAGTCAAAACCTCAGTGTGGAGCAGCCTCGAGAGAAAGAAGCTCACTGAAGAAGGATTCGTACGTTTAAGCCACAGGCTCGGACGAATGTGACACGTGCCAGTCCAACCTGACAAAGAAGAGCAGCCAGCAAGAAGGGAAGGAACGTGAGGGTGAACTAAATGATTTTAGGTCACCTACGCCTTTTCTTGAGGTCGCCTAAGTGGGCGCAGCTATGCAACGTGAATCTGTTTCATGGTGTTCATTGCACTGAGCCCAGGGGTTGAAAGGAACCGTAAGGAAGAAAACTCTGTTGCTTTGGTGTTTCTGTGCAGGAGTTTGTCATTGACACACCGTGTAAAAACGCTGAGAAGATGTACATTGGAAATGCGATGTACGGGAATTATGCAGCAGTCTTTGCCCAGCTCATCATAAACGGAAGATCTCAAGGTTTGTCACCAACACAGAATCCTAGGCCGTTTCTCTTTATTAGCACTATTCTCCCATGAGTGCTTTACACAGAATCCTTCCCCCTTCCAAGGGCTGTTTTTATCTTGTAAAAAATTCACACTGGAACTTAGCCCTGTCAGTCCAGTGGTTAAGACTCTGTGCTTCCACTGCAGATTGGGGTACTAAGATCCCACATGCGGTGTGGCACAGCTACATAAGAAATTGAGTTATTTGCCTTTAAAAAAATTTAGCACTTGGTCTCCTAAATATACATGATGAAACCATTTATCGTTACCTTCAACACTGTACACTATTATGGGCAGTGCACAGTCATACAACAAGATGAATTTCAGAATCAACATAATGGCACACTGGAAATTAGGAAAGCCTTGCTCACATCTTTAGAGATTTTAGTAAAGTGTCTTTTCACCATCCTTAGGGCCCCACTGCTTCATCGTTCCTGTCCGAGATGAAAATGGAAGCTTGTACCCAGGAGTGACAGTCGTTGATATGATGCATAAAGAAGGTGAGTTCGTGGGTGACCCTTCTTCCACCCTCCTTTGCACTTCCTGCCTCCTCCCCACCCAACCCTACCAGCTCTTGGTGTTCAGTCTCTAAGTCATGTTCTACTCTCTGTGACCCCGTGAACTGTAGCACACCAGGCTTCCCTGTCCTTCACCATCTCCCGCAGTTTATTCACACTCATGTCCATTGAATCAGTGATGCCATCCAACCATCTCATCCTCTATCGCCTCCTTCTCTCCCTGCCCTCAATCTTTCCCAGCACAATATCTTTTCCAAAGAATCAGCGCTTCTCATCAGGTGGTCAAAGTCCTGTAGCTTCAGCTTCAGCATCAGTCCTTCCAATGAATATTCAGGATTGATTTCCTTTAGGATTGACTGGTTTGATCTTGCTGTCCAAGAGACTTTCAAGAATCTTCTCAAGCACTGCAGTTCAAAAGTATCAGTTTTTCAGCACTTAACCATCTTTATGGTTCAACTTTCACATCTGTTAATGACTACTGGAAAAACCATAGCTTTGACTCTACGGACCTTTGTTGGCAAAGTGATGTCTCTACTTTTTAATATACTGTCTAGATTTATCATAGCTTTTCTTCCAAGGAGCAAGCATCTTTTAATTTCATGGCTGCATCACTGTCTACAGTGATTTCGGAGCCCCAGAAAACGAAATCTGTCACTGTTTCCACTTTTCCCCACCTGAGTCTAGCCTAACTCACCAAAGCAGTGAAGGCAGAAGAGACTGGTTTTGAAGGGACCACTCTACCTACCTGCTGCTGTCCCTCTGGCCGTTTTCCAGTGTCTTTTAGGCCTTTGCTATTGCAAATTCACCCTGTGTTTGGAGGAGGAAGCATTGGGAAGGAGGAGAAATTGAGTTTGGGGTCACTGGCGGGGCTGAATGAGCTTTGCTGCTTCTGTATGTTCAGTCAGATGTTCTCTCGGCTGCCTGGAATTCTCCCCTTTTCCAGCCTCAGCAACTGCCCAGGCAGACAGCTGTGGCCCCGGCTGAGCCCTAGAAAGTCCAGCACTTCCTCCTCCGTTCTCATTAGTGAGGAGGCAGCTGGACAGACAGGCACCACGCTGCATGGAAACGAGCAGATGGCATCTTCACCCCAGATAAGAAAGCAGCCACGATTCTGGAAGTGGAAGAAGGGCTTTGCGTTTCAGTGATGTCCAACCTAGAAAGTGGCAGCGATGGCATAACTGTTTTGAAAAATGTCTTGGCGTGTATTTTTTTAAGAAATGTGTTTGTATATTTGGCTGCAGCAGGTCTTAGTCACAGCGTGTGGGCTCTTTTAGCTGTAGCATACAACCTCTACTTGAGCAAACTCCAGGAGGTATTGGAGGACAGGGAAGCCTGGCGTGCTGCAGTCCACGGGGTCGCAGAGTTGGACACAACTTCCTGACTGAGCAGCAGAAGCAACATGCAAACCCTTAGTTGTGGCAAGCTGGATCTAGCTCTCTGAGCAGGGATCACACCCGAGCCTCCTGCGTTGGGAGTGCAGACTCTTAGCCACTGGACCACCAGGGAAGTCCCATGGGACAGTATTTCTGATGCTCATAAGCTTGTCCCACCTGCAGCTCCATTTCCTGTCTGTTCTCTCTAGGTCTACATGGTGTGGATAACGGGATTCTGAGATTTGACAGTGTTCGGATACCAAGGGAGAACCTGCTGGATAAGTGAGTAGCTGCCTCCTTAACTCAGACGTGCTGCAGCTGTGAGCTCTTTGCCCCCCAGGCCTGGTTCCTAGGTCTCATGGGCGGTACGCCCAGCTGTCTTCTTATAACCACGTTTACAGTTTTACCAGTCAGGAAAGGTGGATAAACAAATAAAAGAAAATCTAAAGTTATCCCCAGTACTATCACCTTTCTTGTTGTTGCCCAGTCGCTACGTTGTGTCCAACTCTTTGCAGCCCCATGGACTACAGGACGCCAGGTTTCACCCTCCTTCACTATCTCTGGGAGTTTGTGCAAACTCTTGTCCGTTGAGTCAGTGATGCCATCCAACCATTTCATCGGTCATCCGCTTTTCCTCCTGTCCTCAGTCTTTCCCAGCATCAGGGTCTTTTCCAATGAGTCAGCTCTTTGCATCAGGTGGCCAAAGTATTGGAGCTTCAGCTTCAGTATCTGTCCTTCCAGTGAATATTCAGAGTTGATTTCCTTTAGGATTGACTGGTTTGATCATCTGTCCACAATGTTTATTACACTTTTGTGTTTAACATTTTAGACTTTTCTCTATGAGTAGATACTAAAGAGAGAGAGAGATGTTTGATTTTTACTGAATGAGATCCACTTAGAAATTCTATTTTTTTTTTTATAACTTGTAGTTTCTGTTTAACAAAATATGTCCAAAGTTTCTATGCAACAATAAATACACATAGAAAATGTTAGTTGCTCAGTTGTGTCTGATTCTTTGAGACCCCCATAGACTGTAGCCTGTCAGGCTCCTCTGTCTATGGAATTCTCCAGGCAAGGATATTGGAGTGGGTTGCCATTTCCTTCTTCAGGGGATCTTCCCGACCCAGGGATTGAACCTGGGTCGCCTGCATTGTGGACAGATTCTTTACTGTCTGAGCTACCGGGGAAGCCTGAAATACACATAGGCATTATCATTTTTAATATTGCCATCATAAGCTGTTAAATAAATTATCTGTAAGTTATATAATCAGTCCCTTATTGTTGGGTATTTAGATTATTTCCCTTAATTTTTTTTTTGGTTATCATAAAACAGTGTTATTGCTTCCTTTGTGGATGGCAGGAGGTAAGGTACCCTCTTTCAGCTTTGGAGGCTATTATAACCAGTACTGTGGAAAATTCTGAAAGGGATGGGAATACCAGACCACCTGACCTGCCTCTTGAGAAACCTGTATGCAGGTCAGGAAGCAACAGTTAGAACTGGACATGAAACAACAGACTGGTTCCAAATAGGAAAAGGAGTATGTCAAGGCTGTATATTGTCACCCTGCTTATTTAACTTATATGCAGAATACATCATGAGAAATGCTGGGCTGGATGAAGCACAAGCTGGAATCAAGATTGCTGGGAGAAATATCAATAACCTCAGATATGCAGATGACACCACCCTTATGGCAGAAAGTGAAGAAGAACTAAAGACCCTCTTGATGAAAGTGAAAGAGGAGAGTGAAAAAGTTGGCTTAAAGCTCAACATTCAGAAAACTAAGATCATGGCATCTGGTCCCATCACTTCATGGGAAATAGATGGGGAAACAGTGGGAACAGTGGCTGACTTTATTTTTTTTTGGCTCCAAAGTCACTGCAGATGGTGATTGCAGCCATGAAATTAAAGGACACTCCTTGGAAGGAAAGTTATGACCACCCTAGACGGCGTATTAAAAAGCAGAGACATTACTCTGTCAGCAAAGGTCTGTCTAGTCAAGGCTGTGGTTTTTCCAGTGGTCATATATGGATGTGAGAATTGGACTATAAAGAAAGCTGACCGCCAAAGAATTGATGCTTTTGAACTGTGGTGTTGGAGAAGACTCTTGAGAGTCCCTTGGACTGCAAGGAGATCCAACCAGTCCATCGTAAAGGAGATCAGTCCTGGGTGTTCATTGGAAGGACTGATGTTGAAGCCGAAACTCCAATACTTTGGCCACCTGATGCGAAGAGCTGACTCATTGGAAAAGACCCTGATGCTGGGAAAGATTGAGGGCAGGAGGAGAAGGGGATGACAGAGGATGAGATGGCTGGATGGCATCACCGACTCGATGGACATGGGTTTGGGTAGACTCCGGGAGTTGGTGATGGACAGGGAGGCCTGGCGTGCTGCAGTTCGTGGGGTCGCAAAGAGTCAGACACGACTGAGCAACTGAACTGAACTGATTGGGTGAATAATGTCTTAAGTTGTTGTTGTTTAGTTGCTAAGTTGTATCCAGTTCTTTTGGGGCTCCATGGACTGTAGCCTGTCAGGATCCTCTGTCCGTGGGATTTTCCACACAAGAATACTGGAGTGGGTTGCCATTTCCTTCTCCAGGGCATCTTCTTGACCCAGGGATTGAACTCACATCTCCTGCTTGGCAGGCAGATTTTTTTTTACCACTGAGCCACCAGGGAAGCCCAGTGTCACAAGTGTTTAGTGTCGTTTCCCAGCATCCCTCAGTGAGATCAAGGTGCATTCCAGTGAGGTGAATGCACTTCCACAGGTGCATTCCAGGTGTGGAGCCCAGGAGTTCACAATGCTTAAGCAGGCTGCTGCTGCTAAGTCGCTTCAGTCGTGTCCGACTCTGTGCGACCCCATAGACGGCAGCTCAACAGGCTCCTCCGTCCCTGGGATTCTCCAGGCAAGAACACTGGAGTGGGTTGCCATTTCCTCCTCCAATGCATGAAAGTGAAAAGTGAAAGTGAAGTCGCTCAGTCGTGTCCGACTCTTAGCGACCCCATGGACTGCAGCCTACCAGGCTCCTCCGTCCATGGGATTTTCCAGGCAAGAGTACTGGAGTGGGGTGCCATTGCCTTCTCCTTAATGCAGGCTGAGAAACACCAATTACTTTTACTTTTCTCAGCATCTTTTCATGAATCCAATAACAATCCTGAACTACAGTGATATTTAAATCTGTGAAAAGGCAAGCCATCAGTCATGCTCCGTGCTTTCCTATAGATTTTCCTTGAACATTTTACTCTTTTCTGTTGCCTTCAAGTTCTTGCCAGCAAATATATGTCATAGATATAAAAAGTTTAAATAAACTAATGGGCGAAACAAACTTAAAATGAACCAAATTCGGTTTGTTAACTTTTTTCCCCTTGTGAATTGGTAGGAAATAAAATGGAAACAGGGGCTTCCCTTGTATCTCAGACAGTAAAGAATCTGCCTGCACCACAGGTGACCCGATTCAATCCCTGTGTGAAAAGGATACCCTGGAGGAGGAAATGGCAACCCAATCCAGTATTCTTGCCTGGAGAATCCCATGGACAGAGGAGCCTGGCGGGACACAGTCCCTGGGATTATAAAGAGATGGACACGACTGAGTGACTCAGCACACACGCACAAAATGTGGGCAACAAAAGCATTTTGTAGGTATCCCAGTAGGTGATGAAGCCCCCAGGCCCCTCAGAAACAACCAGTGCCCGTGCCAGCAGATCTGAGGACCACCAGCCTTCCCTGCATGCTTCCTGTCGCTTACCAGCATCACTGCACTCTCAGAGATGGGGAAGAGGCAAGAGAAGCTGTAGATGTGGTGTGCCCTCTGTCTTACTCACCCAAATGGGATCTTAGTGGATTGGACAGTCCTCTATCAGAACCTCATCCAACTGGTTTAGCATTTATCCAATGCACTAGAGATTAGAAAGTCACATTCAATCAGAAAGAAAAATGATAGGGGGCTCCAAGGTCTGTAGAAGGTATGAGAGTGTATAGAATATTCTTTGGTAAGATTTGATTGAAAACTATTCCATTGGTATAGCCCCCCAAATACTATGAAACAGCAGAGGCAACACACTTGGGGGTGTTGGTTTATCACTTGATCAAAAATGGGCTTGTAAATAGATGTACAGATCCATTGAAATCCTTATCAAAACTTCAGTTGCTTTTTTTTTTTGAAGGAATGGAGAAGCTGGTCCTAAAATTCAGATGGAGATGCAAGACACTTAAGAGTAGCCAAAATAATCTGGATAATGGAAAACAGAGCAGGAGGACTCCCATTCCTGATTTGAAAAATTACTACAAACCTAAAGTTGTCAGGTCACTGTGGTGCTGGTATAAGGCTAGATGGATGGAGAATGGAACAGAATAGAGGATCTAGAGAGAAATTCTAGTGTTTATAGTCAGTTGATATTTAGCAAGGGTGACAAGATAATTTAATGGGGAAAGAAAGGTCTTCTCAACAAATGGTGCTGGAACAACTGGATATCCATATGCAAATACATGAACTTGGACCTTTATTGCATACGATGTACAAAAATTAACAGAAGGTGGATCACAGCTCTAAATATAAGAGCTAAACCCATAAAACTCATAAGAGAAAACATAGGTGTAAATCTTTGTGACCTTGTTTAGGCAATGATTTATGAGATTTGACAGCAAGAGCACAAAGAACCAAAGCAAAAATAGATACACCCTGGACTTCATCCAAATTTGAAAACCTTGTGCAGCAAAGGACGCTATGAAGAGAGTGAAAAGACATCCACAGAGTGGCAGAGAAGATTTGTGAATCATGTATAAGAACCTAATATCCAGACTATAAAAGGAACCACATTACAGCTCAACTATAAAAAGACAAATGACCCAACTAGAAAATGGGCAGAAATAGGAATGGACATTTACCCAAAGAAGATACAGAAGATGGCTAAGAGTACATGTAACGATGTTCAACATCAGTGTCAGCGAGGAAATGCCAGTTAAAAAACCACAGCGAAGTACCATTTTGTACTCACTTCATGGCTATAATAAAAGAGACAGATGATAACAAGTGTTGGCAAAGATTTAGAGAAATTCGAGCCCTCATCTATTGCTGGTGGGGATGTAAACCGGTGTTGTCAATTGGGAAAAGAGCTTGTCAGCTCTTCAAAAGTTTAAAGTCAGACTTCCCGGTAGCCCAGTGGTAAAGAATCTGCCTGCCAATTCAGGGGACACGGGTTCGATCCTTGGTCCGGGAAGATCCCACATGCCACGGGGCAACGGAGCCCATGTGCCACAAGTGCTGAGCCCTCGCTCTCGACCCTGTGCTCTGCAACAGGAGAAGCCACTGCAGTGAGAAGCCTGTGCGCCACAGCCAGAGAGGAGCCCCGCCTGTGGCAACTAGAGGAAACCTGCGTGTAGCGGTGAAGACCCAGTGCAGCCAAAAATAAATAAATAAGTACAATTTCAAAAGTTAACGTCTTCATGGCACTTACCAATTCTACTGCTTGGTCTGTATGAAAACATTGTCCACAAGAGAACTGAAAATATATCCACAAAAAAACTTGTATACGGATGTTCATAACAGTTATTCATAACAGCCCAAAGAGTGGCAACAACAGAAATATCCATCAACTGATGAATGGATAAGCAACCTAAGGTATACCCGTACAATGGAATATCATTTGGCCTTAAAAGGAATGAAGCACTGATACTCGGGCAAACTGCGGGAAATGGGGAGCAAGAGAGAGGCCTGGAGGCTGCGGTCCATGGGGCACAGAGTCAGACACAGATCTGTTGCTCAGCTGGTGACTGAACAACAACCACCGATCCATGTGAAGACACGTGCGAACCTTGAGAAAAGTGTGTCAGGTGAAAGAAGCCAGACACAAAGAGCACACGTTGTGTGACATTGCTTACGTGAAACGTCCAGAATTGACAGATCCCGAGAGTTAGAGAACAGGTGAATAGCCGCCAGGCCCTAAAGGGTAGGGAATCTGGGATGTGAGTGCTAATGGCACGGGGTTTCTTTTGGGGCGATGAGGTGTTTAGGAACCGAATAGTAGTCATGGTTGTACAACTTTGTGAATATACTAAAGACCATTGAGCAGTTTAAAAGGATGAAGTCTATGGTGTATTGCGGATGGCCTGCCAGGCTCCAGAGTTGGGTTGATGATGGCAGTCCTCAGGCCTCTCTGTGTCTGGGGCACCACTGAGCCACAGATGGTAGTGGCAGGATATCGGCTCTTACTTTCCGTGACTCAGCCTCTCTCAGCGTCTCCTGGGGGGGTGCTTGTCCTGCCCCTCACGCTGCTGTCTTGGGAGGGAGGCTGCAGGATGGGGAGCCCTGCATGACTTCCCTGCGTGTGCCTGTGGGAGCCACCTGCCTTCATTTCCAGGCTCCATGTCCTCCTCCTACGCTCACCCCACCTCTCCTTCCACTCCCCGACACCGCAGGTTCGGTTCCGTGGGTCCAGATGGGCAGTACCACTCCCCCATTAAGGACAAGAGTGCGAGATTCAATGCGATGCTGGCGGCGCTGACCCCTTCCAGACTCGCTGTGACTTTCCAAGCTATGGGCTCCATGAAGGTAACTGACTAGTTTCCCTCAATGTTTGGTTTCCACGTGTCCAGAGCTGGGTGACAATCTCAGGAACTGAGCTTCTTGAACCACAGTGGGCACAAGGTGGCTTGGGTTGCTGGTTAAATGCCAGTGCCAGTTAGCTCTACACAGAGAACTTTCTGCAGCCTTCTCAACATCCCTCTACATCCACATGTGTGCTGTGGATTACGGTGGGTGGAGCCTGGTCCTTACAGCAACAAGGCCACTAAAGGTGGGCCCCTGGAGAACAGGTCCTTCGGAAGGAGCCCATCTTCTGGAAAAGCAGCTAAGAGCTGACTAGTGGGTAACAGCCTGCGTGTCTTGGCTGAGTCCATCGGGGAGTGTTGATGCGTGCACGTCTGCTTGGCATGTGACCGTTACCGTCACAGGCAGGACCATGGGGTCAGACCTCCAGGAGCCAGTCGTACCCCCCTTTCCCCACCCCTGCTATACTCTGACTTGGAAACAGCAGCCGGGAGAGAGTGCTCCGCAAGCTGCCTCCTCTTCAGAGTGCGGCACTGCCTGCCCTCTGGTTCCTTCCCATTTCTTTCCCTTCTTAGGCTCCACGGAGCAGGGGGAAGCTGCACGGAGCATTGAGATACCAGCAAACATCCATGTGTGGCTGGCACCCGGCTTCTCCACTGAGAAGGGATAAGTTCCGTTCACTTGACCCCAGGCCTGGCGTCAGGAATAGCAGGAAAGCCTTCCCTCCCTCCCTCTGCCGGGTCTGTGCGGCTCACAAGCCCGCCTGGCCGCGCTCCGCCTCCATGGCGCTCTTCCCCGCCGTGGGTGCAGCTGTGATACTCAGTCCTGAGCTGGTGACTGCCGGCCTGCTTGTGGGTGCTGCTTCTGTGCTTATTCTCGCTGGCTCTGTAAAGTGGGTGAGGTGCGTGTTCAGTTCTGAAGACCCAGGTCTGGAGTGGCCCGGTGGGTCTCAGCCAAACCAACTGAGTGGGTGAGGCTCCAGGAGAACCTCAGGATGTGGGCCCAGGAGTGACTCCAAGGCGCTGATCCAGCAGCAAAGCGCAGAGGGAAATATTGGGCTGGCCAAGAGTTCATATGTGCGATGTTACACAAAAACCTGAAAGATCCTTTGGCCAAGCCAGTACTTCTCCTGGGGGTCCAGCGGTGAAGAACCAACCTGCCCGTGCAGGAGACATGAATTGGATCCCTGGTCCGGAAAGATCCCACATGCCTCGAGGCTACTAAGCCCGGTGCCACAACGATCGAGCCTGTGCTCTAGAGCCCGGGAGCCACAGCTGCTGAAGCCCCTGTGCCTGGAGCCTGTGCCCCGCACCGAGAGAAGCCTCTGCAGGGAGAGGCTTTCGCACCACAGCTGGAGAGGAGCCGCCAGTCCCTGCAGCTAGAGAAAGCCTGCACATAGCAACAAAGAGCCAGGGCTGTCAGATACAAATAAAATAATACTTCTCCCGCGTCTGGGATAGACACCGTTTCAGCCATCTCTCAGACTCCAGAAGGCAAAAGCTGAGAAAGCAGATGCACCTAGAATTGCTCTGTAGAGCAGACGGGAAAGAAATCTGCTCAGGGTTCCCTGGTGCTGTGATGGCCGCTGTGGCTGCACGAGGGCTCCTTGGATCGCAGTAGCCTCTGGGCCCCTCGGAGGGGCGTGCTGCTGAATATTAAAGCCACACACTGGTTCGTGGCTGTAAAGGTACTCTGGAAGCCCTGTGCTGGAGTGGGTGATGCCATGGGAAGGATGTCTGTACTGCCAGGGGCCACTGGTGGACTCCCAGGGTGGCTGGCATAGGGTAGTGGAGATGGGGCACTGGAGTGGGTACTTTTGGGAGAGAATCAACTTAAACTTTTTTTAAAATTAATTTTGATGTATTTATTATTTTTTGACTGCACTGGGTCTTTGTTGCTGCATATAGGCTTTCTCTAGTTGCAGTGTGTGGGATTTTCACTGCGGTGGCTTCTCTCGTTTCTGAGCATCGGCTCTAGGCAAGCAGGCGTCAGTCGTTGCAGCACTTGGGCTTACTAGTTGCCTGAGTAGGCTCCTTGGCTCCAGAGCGCTGGCTGGGAAGATCTCACATGCCACGGAGTGGTGGGGCACGGGCTTAATTGCTCCGTGGCATGTGGGATCTTCCCAGACCAGGGACCAAACCTGAGTCTCTTGCATTGGCAGGTGGATTCCTAACCCCTGATCCACCAGGGAAGTCCTGGTAGCCTTCTTTAGGCCTCAGTTTCTTCATCCGTAAAATTGGCCTTCTGATCACAGTGCAGCCTGAGTGAGGACGTGTGCGCAGCGATGTGACACAGCAGTGATGAGCCAGCACTTGCTCTGTGCGGGAGGCAGGTTTTCCCGGTGAGCAGAGGCCCGCCGCAGAGCTGGATGGGCTCAGACCCGAGGGGTCCAGATGCTGCCGGGGTGTTGTCCCTGACGGACCCGGGCCATTGTGATCTCATCGTGAGCCTCTTGGATGAGAATGACCTCGCCTCTCTTGGCAGCTCCTCTTCTCTCACGGCTCAACCACGGGACAGATGCTGTCTCAGGGGAAACCTCAGATGGTCCTGCTTGCCCCGCGCTTGCTGATGAGCAGGGAATGGATCACTTTCTCTGACGCTCATTCCGCCTGTGTTAGAAAACTGTCACCGCAGTTCCCTGTTTGCTCAAGGCCGGGCGCGCCTGCTGCTTTAAAACTCTGCCCAGATGTCTTTTTTCCCCGCTGCCATGGTTGCCTCTCATTTTTGTCACATTTCTCAGTCCTTTCAGGTTTTCTCTTAAAGACTTGCTGTAATAGCCTTGCTGTCATTTGTGCCCCCAGATGCCATGTCCGATTAAATTATTAGCAGGGACTAGAGGAAAGGAAGCTAAGACATTTGGCAGGGATTGGGGAGGGCGCATTGATCGAATCCTGCAGCTGAAGTAGAGGGGGATGCTGGGGAGCCTTTTCTGAAGGAGGAAGGGATCTAGGGAGAGTCACTGTGAGTTGGGAGGCAGAGGAGGAGTCAGAAACACACATGAGACCGAGCTCAGAGTTTTGGGTTGATTTTGCAGGAAAGTAATATTTTAGCATTTTAGGACGAGATGGTTGGATGGCATCTCCGATGCAAGGGGCGTGAACTTGGGCAAACTCTGGGAGAGGGACAGGGAAGCCTGTTGTGCTGCAGTCTGTGGGGTTGTGAAGAGTCAGACCTGGCAACAGCAACAATATTTTAGCATAAGAAAAGCTGGTCCCCACTTTAAGAGTCTCCCTCATCCTTTAAGTAGGTGTTACTCCGCAGCTGGGGCCCACCCTCAGGGTTCCTGGTGCAGCAGCACCGGCATGGGGCCAGAGAATCTGCGTTTCCTCCAAGGCCCCAGGTGATGCTGCGGTTACTGGTCCAGAACCACACTTGGAGAATGGCTGCCCAGAACAGACGGGTTTGGGACTTCTCTGGTGGTCCAGTGGCTAGGTCTCCGAGCTCCCAGTGTAGGGGGCTGGGTTTGATCTCTGGTCAGGGGACTAGATCCCATATGACTAACAGTTTGCATGCTACAACGAAGATCAAAGATCCCACGTGCCATAGCTAGGACCTGGCACAGCCAAATAAATAAAAAGCAATGCCCCCCCCCCCACCCCTTGCTTACTATAAGCCATGCCCATGATACATGCTTCACAGGTATTAACTCATTTCTCCTCAAACAACTCTGAGAGGGCTCCATCCATCTCCTCATTTTACATATGGGGAAACTGAGGAGGTAAAGGAATCTGTCTGAGGTGGGCATTCACTATGCTGCCTTTGATTTTGGTGGTTCTTATTCAGGGAGTTGTTGTTTAATCTGCTAGTCATGTCCAACTTTTTGCAACCTCATGGACTGTAGCCCACCAGGCTCCTCTGTCCATGGGGTTTCCCAGGCAGGAACACTGGAGTGGGTTGCCGTTTCCTTCTCCAGGGGATCTTCCTGACCCTGGGGTTGAACATGCATCTCCTGCATGGTCTCCTTCTGGTCTTTGTCACGGGGCCACCAGGGGAGCCTTTTCAAGAGTCCCTCTCTCCTCTACTGATGGGAGTTTGGGACCTTGTGTCCTCGAACCACCTTTCCAAGACCTTCTGATGGTTCATGGGGGATTGGAACAGCAAAGAGGAGGAGGCTGGGGGCAGTTGAGTCTCCTGAGACGGAGGTGGCTGTTGGTCTAAGAGGGTGAGGTGGTGCCGTCACTTGGGTGAACACAAGGCAGAGCAGGCTTTGGGCTCCTGCTGCTCTCTGGTCTTGGCTTGGGGTGTTCTCTATGTCTGTGCTCAGTCGCTTAGTCATGTCCAACTCTCTGTGACCCCATGGACTGCAGCCTGCCAGGCTCCTCTGTCCATGGGGATACTCCAGGGAAGAATACCGGAGTGAGTTGCCATGCCCTCCTCCAGGGCAATCTTCCCAACCCAGGGATTGAAGCCAGGTCTCCCACATTGCAGGCAGATTCTTTACCATCTGAGCCACCAGGGAAGCCCAAGAATACTGGAATGGGTAGCCTATCCTTCTCCAGGTTATCTTTCCAACCCAGGAATTGAACTTCCTTCTACATTGCAGGTGGATTCTTTAGCAGCTGAGCTACCAGGGAAGCCCTCCCCAGAAATGACATCGGGGTTCTCTTCCCCAGTGTCTGGTTCCTGCATCCAGCCCTGTAGTGCCATGCTTGTGTGCCTCAGTCATGGGCCAGGGCTGGGGAGCTGGTTTCAGGGTGTAACTAACATCCTATCTGCTCTGTTGACCTCGAACCAGATGTTGTGACTCCCTTTCCTGTGGTGAAGCTCACTCAGTCCTCTTATATTCATAATTTTAATTTCTGTGGCTACTACTCAGATGGTAAAGAATCCACCTGCAATGCAGGAGACCTGGGTTCAATCCCTGGGTCAGGAAAATCCCCTGGGGGAGGGTGTGGCTGGAGTATTCTTGCTGGAGAATCGCCATGGACAGAGGAAACTGGTGGGCCATAGTTCATGGGGTTACAAAGAGTCAGACACGACTGAGTGACTAACACTTACACTTACCACTATGAAGCTATCAGATTTTTGTCTGTTTAATTCCACCTCCTGGAAAGCCCAGATGAGTGAAAAGGTGGGAGGTAAATAAGTGGGTGGGTGGGAGGAGGGATGGATGGAGGGATGGATGAGTGGGTGGGTAGATGAATGGACAGACAGACAGCTGAATGGACAGGCGAATGTGTGAGTGTGTTGGTGGATGGGTGTATGTATGAGCACACGCATGGGTGGAAGGAAGGGAGAGGGGGAAATGGAAGGAAGAAAGGTGGTGCTGGTGGTAAAGAACCCAGCTGCCAACGCAGGAGACATGAGACGCGAGTTTAGTCCCTGAGTCGGGAAGATGCCCTAGAGGAGGGCATGGAAAGCCACTCCACCATTCTTACCTGGAGAATCCCTTGGACAGAGGAGACTGGTGGGCTTCAGTCCACGGGTCATAAAGAGTCGGACACGACTGAAGTGACTTAGCAAACATCCGCTCATCCATCATCTGCCAACTCACCCATTCTACTACAAAGACTCTGAACGCAGTGATGATCAGTTCCTCTATGATTTAGTAGTTAGTGGGAGCTGTGGAATATTCTCGAGAAAAGCAGCCACTCACTGAATGGACATCACATATTAGAAAAACCTCCCCAGGCAGGGGTGTGTCAGGAGAGGCCAGAAGCATACAGCTCTCTTCCAGCAGTAGGCTCGAATAAGGGGCATCTCTGTAGGGCCATGTGAGTCTAAGAGCTTCAGGGTCGGTGGGGGGGGGACTGAAATGAATATGTTTGGAAGGAGGTGGAAGCACTGTGATAATGAGCATGGTGAGACCTCTGCCCCATCAAACAGTGTGGCATAAAGAGGGTGGAATGGAGAGGAGGGGATGGGTTCCCTGGAGTAATGTCTTAAAGATATGTGCTACCCACAAATGTGTGTTCTGTTGGAACTGGTAAACCGAAGTTGCTGGATGTTTATTCTCTTGGCACTTAAAAAAATATTTATTTGGCTTCTCTGGGTCTTAGTTGCAGCTCGTGGTATCTAGCTCCCTGCATGCATGCTCAGTTGTGACCCCCCAGACTGCAGCCCACCAGGCCCTCTGTCCATGGGATTCTCCAGGCAAGAATGCTGGAGTGAGTTGCCATTTCCTTCTCCAGGGGATCTTCCCAACCCAGGGATCGAACCCAAATCTCCTGCACTGCAGTTGAGTTCTTTACTGCTGAGCCACTTGGGAAGCCCCTCTAGCTCCCTGACCAGGGATCAAACCTGGGCCCCATTCGTTGGGAGTGTGGAGTCCTAGCCACTGGACCATGGAAGTCCCGACCCTTTAGTAGCGTGGCCAGCGATCTCTTCACACAGAGAATGGTACTGGAGAGATGAAGACAGGGGCTCCTCCATGTCAGCTGTCTGTCTTTTCAGATGCGTTACATGTGTCCCGAGGGAGCAGAATCATAAGCTCCTCTTGTTCTACACAGGTTGGAGTTATTCTTTCTTTAGCATCCTAACACGCGCTCACATACACACATGGAGTGGGGAGCAGAGTAGCAGAACTTGCTCAAATGCTGGGGAAGTCCCATGGGATGAGAGCTTTGGCCTGAATGATCCGTAGAGGGACCATCTGTAAAATACAGTTTCCAGGATTTTCTGATGTAGACACTTCTTGAGGCTGACCACCAGAGGGCGACAAATACCAATAATGATTTGCAGATGTCTTCCCTTTACATTTTGTTTACTTTTCTATTCAAGAATTGGCTGGGATTTTTTGTTCTCATTAGCTTCCTATCAGTTGTGAGTGTTGCTTTTTACAAAGTGGTCGATATAAGGAGAATTGGAATTCATCAGGGTAATAATTGTTGGGCTCAAGATCAAGACTCTAGGATGTGGAGTTATCTTTTTTTTTAATTTATTTTTAAAAATTGAAGTATAGTTGATGTACAGTGTTTGTTTACAGTGTCGGTTGCTGTTATTTATATGTGTGTGTGTATATATATGTAACATATATGTAAAACTGTGGGTGTGTATAGTGGTTGAGTCACTCAGTTGTGTCCAACTCTTGAGGCCGCATGGCCTGTGGCCCACCAGGCTCCTCTGTCCATGGGACTTTCTAGGCGAGAATGTTGGAGTGGGTTGCCATTTCCTTCTCTGGGGGATCTTCCTGACCCAGGGATCCAACGCACATCTTCTGCATTGCAGGTGGATTCTTTACCACTGAGCCACCAGGGAAGCCTCCAAGGAACAGGACTCCCTTCAACTAAGTCATCAGAGGCTGAGTCAACCTTGTGGGAAACCCCAGTCTCCTCAAACCCTGGGCGTGGCCGTGGGAGCTGTGAGGGAACGAGGGATGGTGTTGTCAGTGCAGAGCGATCCCAGCTTGCTCTGGGCCTGGGTCCTGCTTGGAAGGGGCTTGCCTGCCTCGGTTTCAGCAGCAGCCTGTTCACCTAGGGCAGGCAGAAGGGGTGCGCGGGCTGCAGCTGCAGGGAGCTTCACCTCGCCACGGAAGCCCTGTTGTCTGCCTCTAGGGAGTGCTGTCTGTGCCACCTGGAAGGTCAGGCGTGGATGACGGATGGATGGTGTGCCGTCCTTAGGAGATTTTCCACCTGAAACTTGATGCTCCCTGTAGCACAAGGACTGCACGCCTTCCCCTCCCTCCATGCTTCGTCACTCATTCCCTCGTCACCGCTGAGGAATCCATCCAGTGCCTCCCTGTTCGAAGGACACATTCTGAGCCTTTTATACATCTTTTTTTTCAATTGCTTTATTTCTGTATCTACATGGCTGTGCTGGGTCTTCATCACTGAGTGGGCTCTTCTCTACTTGTGGAGAGCCTGGGCGGGCCACTCTCTAGGGATTCTCTTTTTGCTGAGCACAGGCTCTAGAATGTTTGGGCTCGGTGGTTGCGGCTCCCAGCCTCCAGGGCACAGGCTCAGTAGTTTTGGCGCATGGGCTTAGCTGTCCCTGCAGTATGTGGGATTTACCCTGACCAGGGATTGAACCTGTGTCTCCTGCATTGGCAGGTGGAAACTTGGCCTCTGAGCCACCAGGGAAGCCCATCATTGTTTCTTTTTTTTTTTAAATTGAAACAGCAGTCCTGTAAGATGGATACTGTCGTGATTCCCATTTTCCGGTTGAGAAAACTGAGATGCAGAAGGAGGTGACAGCTTGTCTGGAGTTTTCTGGGTCTCCCGCTGCAGCAGTCTGGTGCTGGAGTCCAGCCCTGACTCACACTGGGTTGCTTAGTCACCCTCAAGCAAGAGGTTCTTTGAGTTCAGCTTCGACTGTGCTCCCTGTCATCTTCGGACCACTTTGGCTCACAGTTATATTTGCTTTGGTAAACCAAACCAAGATGCAAAATAATTCACTGTCTACATTGGAAAACATGGAGAATCCTCCCAAACTGGGGTTTGGCAGATGCTGAATGGTTAGCCCTGGGGCCAGAATTCAGGCTTCCTTCCCTGCTGCGAGCTGGGACCTGACTTTGTCAAGTGGCACCACTATCTTTGCCTGATGGTCCCGTGTCACTGTGGTTCTGAGCGGTTGTGCACTGGGAGCAGGAGCAGGGAGGGGAGATGGGCCACTCCAGACTTCATACTGAATGTCCTTTTATGGGGAGAAGGTCTGTTTATCATGTATTATGTTCATTGAGTGTGTTCAGCTCTGAGCTCAGTCCAACAGAATGATTTCTGAATGTTTCTGTCTACCACAGTGAAATTGAACAAGCCAAAGACGTTCACACTTCTTTTTGTTGTTGTTGGTCAGTTGCTAAGCATGCCCAACTCTTTGCAATACCATGGAATGCGCCACAGGACTCCTCTGCCCTTCACTATCTCCAGGAGTTCACTCAAATTCCTGTCCGTTGAGTCAGTGATGCTATCTGACCATCTCATCCTCTGCTGCCCCTTTCTCCTTTTCCCTTCCCAGAATCAGGGTCTTTTCTAGTGAGTTGGCTCTTTGCATCAGATGGCCAAAGTATTGAAGCTTCAGCTTCATCATCAGTCCTAATAAATATTCAGGGTTGATTTCCTTTAGCATTGGCTAGTTTGATCTCCTTGCAGTCCGAGGGACTCTCAAGAGTCTTCTCCAGCACCACAATTTGAAAGCATCAATTCTTCAGTGCTCAGCCTTCTTTATGGTCCAAATCTCACATCCTTACAGGACTACTGGAAAAGCATTAGCTTAGACTATATGGAGAAGGCAATGGCACCCTACTCCAGTACTCTCGCCTGGAAAATCCCATGGATGGATGAGACTGGTGGGCTGCAGTCCATGGGGTCACTGAGGGTTGGACACGACTGAGCGACTTCACTTTTCACTTTCATGCATTGGAGAAGGAAATGGCAGCCCACTCCAGTGTTCTTGCCTGGAGAATCCCAGGGACGGAAGAGCCTGGTGGGCTGCCGTCTATGGGGTCGCACAGAGTCGGACACGACTGAAGTGACTTAGCAGCAGTAGCAGACTAGATGGACCTTTGTTGGCAAAATAAAGTCTCTGCTTTTTAATGTGCTGTCTAGGTTGGTCATAGCTTTCCTTCCAAGGAGCAAGCGTCTTTTAATTTCATGTCTGCAGTCACTGTCTGCAGTGACTTTGGAGCCAAGGAAATAAAGTCTGTCACTGCTTCCACTTCTTCCCCTTTCTGTTTGCCATGAAGTGGGCAAGTAGGTCTCGTCTAGGGTCCTCAAAGTTTCAGGCTGGTCATTGGGAATGTCAGCCTCCAGAGATTGATTAGGACCTATGTCTTCGTGGTCACTCTTGTCTGCTTTAGACTTGGTTAAGCACTTGGTGGATGGATGAATGGATGAATATCGTGGTGAAGGGAAGGTGTCTTTAGTGCAGAATAAATCAGTCCAAATGAGCTCTGTGGAGATCAGATGCGGTATTTCAGCTGTATTATGGATACGGGAACTCTGACCTGCATCTTAAAGCAACGGCAGTGAACATTCTCCATTTCTTGTGTGTGTGTCCAGATCTTTGTCGTGTGACTTTGGGACCTGCCCCGCCAGCGTGCTTGCAGCCCAGGCACGCGTGTGTCCGGGCAGAGACTCTGTTTTTGTCTCCTGCAGCGCTCATTCGCTCCCTAGCTCACCCTTGCACACTGCTCATGGGTGAGTCACACTGACAACACACTGTCGGTGTGACGGTGGTGCCGTTCGGGTGTGTGACCACAGGTCTGAGGGTTTCTAAAGGCGGTCGTGTGATAGGTTTCAAGCTTGGAGAGCAGCCCTGGCCCCAGACTGCAGAGGGGCTGGGTTGAGGGAACTCTTTCTGAGGGAGAGAAACTGATCTCAGTGTCCAGCAGTCGACGTGCTGCCGCCTCCCGGGTCCACACAAACCGTTTCTGCACCCTCGACCCTCCCAGGCTCTCCCGTTCCTGCTCACCTGCTCTTTTAGGTCTCCAGGAGACCTCAGGCTCTTGTGGCTGCCTTTCTGGGTATAGAGCTTGTGCAGCACCTGGTTTATCTCAGCCCTGGTGTTAACTGTCGTCTCATCTCCGATTGCCCCTTAGACTGTGAGCTCCTGGAGGGCAGGGTTTCACACAGCACTAGCTGCTGCTCTGTTAGCGGCCCCTCAAAAAATACCTGTGAGCTGGCCCAGCCCTGTGACTTCCCCCGCCCATCACAAGCATCTTCATGCTCTCGGGCTCCAGGAGCCAGGAAGGGGCACTGGCATGTGCTGAATGCCCATAGTGGGCCAGCTGTGTGATGCTCAGCGTGCCTTCTCTCACCCAGTGTGCACAGCAGCTTTGCGGTGATTCCCATTTTACAGATGAGAAGACAGAGTCTGGGAAGTGAAGTAGCTTGGCAAAGGCAAACAGCTCATGGGGAGTGGGGCAGTATTGTGCCCACCCCACCCCAGAGGGGCCCCCCTGAACTCCTCTTGCCAAAGACTGCTTGCTTTCTTTCTTTTATTAGTTTTGACTGCGCTGGGTCATCACTGCTGCGAGGGCTTCTCTCTAGCGGCGAGCAGGGGCTGCTCTCTGGTTGCCATGGGCTTCTCACTGCAGTGACTCTTCTGGCTGCCGAGCTCGGGCTCTAGAGCGCATGGGCTCCGTAGTTGCAGCACACGTGCTCAGGTTCCCTGCAGCGTGCGGAATCTTAGTTCTCTGACCAGGGATGCAATCCACACCCCAACCCCCGACACCAGCAGGGACGCGCCAGTGGCTTGATTTTGAGGCTGCACTGGAGAATGAGCACTAGACCTGGGGCCTCAAGTGCAGCGTCTTGGATCGCTGGCGACTTCCCTGCCTCTTGCTTGGGCAACCTCTGACCTTTGAGCCGAGGCCATTCTGAGCCTTGGGTCCCGTCTGTCCCCAGTCCCCAGGATTCTGGGGACAGCCCTAGACTTGAACTTGACGTTTGTTCCCAGGGGTATTATAGGTCAGGCAGTCAGAATGATAGGCCCTGGCCCCGGGTTGACTCTACAGGGTCCTATTTTCTTCATTAACTTTTTGCCTGATGAGAATGTTGTCGTGAGTCGACTTTTAAAAAATATTTGCATATCTCATTTCTTTGTCTGATTAGCGTGGCAAGAATGATGGCCCAGTTTTCATGCCTGAATACATAACTGTCACAGTGTGAGGCGCTGAGGGGCCAGTCTCCATTTCTCGAGTCTAGCATCTCATCCAGGCTTTGTTTCTATCCACGCTCCAGACTTGCCTTTGAAAGGAACTCACCTTGTCAACCAAATGAGATCCTTCCACTGCTGCGAAATACATCTGAGATTAAAGGACACTTTTGTCAATGTTTGTGTGTGACTGAGCTTCAGATCACTAGATGTGCTTAACATAAGAAGTGTGCTCTCTGCCTATACTCTGTTTTTTTAATTAAGTAGAATTTTTGAAAGGGAGAGGAGGAATTTAAGTATGGCCTTTCCTCTGGTACAACCCTGCCTTTACATAGCACCTTATGAATCCTCTTTTTCACTCAGTGCGTGCATGCTCAGTTGCTCAGTCATGCCCGACTCTTTGTGACCCCATGAATTGTAGCCTGCCAGGCTCCTCTGTCCATGGGATCTCCCAGGCAAGGATACTGGAGTCGGTTGCCATTTCCTCCTCCAGGCGATCCTCCTGACCCAGGAATCAAACCTGCATCTCCTGCATTGGCAGACAAATAAATCATTTAAAGGGATTTTTTGGCTGTGCTGGGTCTTAGCTGTGGCTCCACCGTGGAAGGGGAGCTCTTCCTCAGTCGTGACATGGGAACTCTTAGTTGTGGCATGTGGGATCTAGTTCCCTGACCAGGGATTGAGTGTGTGCCCCCTACGTTGGGAGTTCGGAGTCTTAGCCACTGGCCCATCAGGGAAGTCCCAGGAAGTGAAATTCTGGCTGGAGACCTTTCCGAGTCAATGTATAGAAACTTCTCTCAGTCTTTGAAACACTGTATAGTAACTCACTGCGGCTGAACCCTCTCCTGGTGGACGCTTATGTTGTTCCCAGGCTTTGCTTTTAGAAGACAGTGCTGCATCAGATGTCCTTCCTGTTTAGACATGACTCTGATATCTTCATGGAGAAATGTCTTGGGCACCCAGCCACAGTGGAGGTTTTTCTTAGAATTCTGAAAAAATACTCATTTTCTTCATTTTGATGTGACTTGTGCTTCCTTCTGTGGTTGACTGAAGGCCTGGGCTGGTTTTCTGAGTATAACTGGTAGCAGAAAGGCTTGAAGGATTGGAGAGAGAGGAGTGCTGGATATTCCAGAAGACTTAGAGATGCTTCAGAGCACCTGCCTGAGAGGAGTTAGGGGAGTCTGATGTGAAAGGACAGACAGCCCCTGAAACTTCCACGATCCCCACAAAACTGGATGTTTCATTTAATTGCCCATTACCAAACTGGTTGCTTACCAACAAAGAATGAGAGGCGTCTTTGGACAAAAATAGAGCACACTCGAGGGAATTTTTCTCTCAGCGTCTCCTCCAGGATCTCTTATGCAAAGGCCGAGGTGAACCTTGCAGAAGCACTGCTGAGTATGTCTACCTTAGTCACGCACCTTCTGCATCTCTCTAGTGTCTCCAGGCTCATACTCCCAATGTTTTCCATTGTACTTAAGACTCTCAATACAGCATGATGCTTGGGGCTGTGGCAGCCACTTTGTGACCATGAGGCAACGAGCACAAGGATGAGCAGCTAGTTGCTAAACATGGACCTATAGGGCTTGGTCCCTAAGGACATTGTTGAGCAACTAAACTAACATCAGCATTCACTCATCTTCAGACGACTTATAAAAAACAACAAAAGAAACTTACTTGTTTAATCTAAAAAAAGATGCTCAGTACTTCAGTCCAAATATCCCCAGGGATTCAGTGACTTTGTGGCTATGTGATCTTAGGCAAGGTAGCAGAGTCTCTGAGTCTCCATCTCCCCATCCCCGAATGGGGATAGTTCTGCGTCCTTCTCAGAGTTTTTACAAGGCTTAGACGAAGTGACATTTCTGCTCTGCTTGGCACCACATTCAACCTGCAGAAAGTGCTTGGTGGTTACCGCCCACAGGTGTATTATTGCCCAGACTTCCTGCCTGACTCAGAGTCCTTACTGCTGAGCCATTACTCACGCTGCGGCCCCCGTGTGATGGTCTCATCTCACCAGACTGACTCTTCCAGTCCCTTGAGGCCTCGCTCAAGTGCCAGCTCCCCTGTGGAGACTGCTTGGTTTGATTACTCCTTGGGAAGTGGGTTTTTCTCTTCAGAGGAAGAGAAGGCACCGTTGAGAATTGTCCTGGAAGCATGGAGAAAACTCAGACTACTTATTCTGTCACCTGAGGAGGCAGCGATGAGTCACAGCAGAGCCTGTAAACTAGGGAAGGTGTTCTTCATTTCTCCTGTGAGTCCCAGTGGCCACACACTCACACTTCAGCAGGGCCCTCTTTGTCTGGTCTTGTCTTCCCCGTCCTCTGCTGAGTGTGTGTGCATCGTCTCTGTCAACCCACCAATTTAGGTGAACTGTCTCCCCTCCCATCAATGCCCGAAGTGACCAGCTTCAAGTTCCCCTTCTCCTTACATGCTCAGCTGCGTCCAGCTTCTTGTGACCCTACTTAAGTTATACTGACTAAAGATTCCGGTCATGAAAGGGAAGCGCTGTGAGGCTCTCCTGGAGTCCGGCTGGAAGACTTTATTTCTATGAGATGTGCCCTCATGTTTTTACTCCCTTTCTTGAATCTTTATTTCAAAATTTTGTTCTTTTTATTCAATGTGAATGTGAGTGCAGGTAGAACAGAGTTTAATAATATGTCTCTGTCAAAGAATCTATGTTTCAGGCTGACAAAGACAGAACCCTAAGAGAAGGCTCGCACTCAGGTATGCCAAAAGTATATGGGTCATAGCATTTTTGCAAGGTAATTGTTTCCCCCTTATTAGATCTTTTAAAAATTACGGAGTATAAAATGATGGAGAGTGAAAATCCACATCTACCTCACCCTTGCCATCCAACAATTGGCATTTAGTCTTCCAGGGTCCTTCCTAATAATTATATTATATGATATGTATCTATATATGTATTAAATTATCTATCTATATATATATCTATATATAATTATAATTATTATATTATATAACCTATATATAGATTATATTTATAATTTATACATGTTTACTCTGTACCTGCAATTTTTAAAATTTGTGTTTGTTTAAAAGTATGTTGTGAACAAAGGAAACCATAAGCAAGGTGAAAAGACAGCCTTCAGAATGGGAGAAAATAATAGCAAACGAAGCAACTGACAAAGAATTAATCTCAAAAATATACAAGCAGCTCCTGCAGCTCAATTCCAGAAAAATAAACGACCCAATCCAAAAATGGGCCAAAGAACTAAACAGACGTTTCTCCAAAGAAGACATACAGAGGGCTAGCAAACACATGAAAAGATACTCAACATCACTCATTATCAGAGAAATGCAAATCAAAACCACAATGAGGGACCATCTCACGCCAGTCAAAACGGCTGCTATCCAAAAGTCTACAAGCAATAAATGCTGGAGAGGGTGTGGAGAAAAGGGAACCCTCTTACACTGTTGGTGGGAATGCAAACTAGTACAGCCACTATGGAGGACAGTGTGGAGATTCCTTAAAAAACTGGTAATAGAACTGCCTTATGATCCAGCAATCCCACTGCTGGGCATACACACCGAGGAAACCAGAATTGAAAGAGACATGTGTACCCCAATGTTCATAACAGCACTGTTTACAATAGCCAGGACATGGAAGCAACCCAGATGTCCATTGGCAGACAAATGGATAAGAAAGCTGTGGTACATATACACAATGGAGTATTACTCAGCCATTAAAAAGAATGCATTCGAATCAGTTCTAATGAGGTGTATGAAACTGGAGCCTATTATACAGAGTGAAGTAAGCCAGAAAGAAAAACACAAATATAGTATACTAATACATATATATGGAATTTAGAAAGATGGTAATGATGCCTATATGCGAGACAGCAAAAGAGACACAGATGTAAAGAACAGACTTTTGGACTCTGGGAGAGGGCAAGGGCGGGATGATTTGGGAGAGAATAGCATTGAAACATGTAGATTATCATATGTGAAATGAACCGCCAGTCCAGGTTCGATGCATGAGACAGGGCGCTCAGGGCTGATGCACTGGGACAACCCAGAGGGATGGGATGGGGAGGGAGGTGGGAGGGGGGTTCAGGATGGGGACACATGGCTGATTCATGTCAATGTATGGCAAAAACCACTACAATAATGCAAAGTAATTAGCCTCCAATTAAAATAAATAAATTTAAAAAAATAAAGGGAAAGGAGGCACAAAAGGAGAAATAAAAAGTATGTTGTGTCAGTTTTCGCAGTGGATTCACAGTGGGTCTACGGCACACCTTTTTTTTTGGCCATGCCCCGTGGCATGTGAGATCTTAGTTCCCTGACTAGGGACTGGCCCCGTGCCCCTGCAGTGGAAGCTCAGAGTCTTGACCGCTGGACCACTGAGGAAGTCCCTACTGCAGTCTTCTTTTAACAGCTATAATTGTGTTTTATGGAAAGCCTCATCTTAGCTTATGCTCTATATACCTGGATGATGGGCTTGATTTTTCATCTGTTTTGTATATTTTTAAAAAAACTAAACAGAGAAGAGAGGGGACAATTAAAAGAAGGATGAGTGTTTTTAATAAGCATTTGACAAATTCAACATCCGTTCATGATAAAACTGTCAGAAAAAAATAGAAGTGGAAGGGAACTTCCTCAACTTGATAAAGAACATCTACAACCCCCACCCCCATATAGTTAACAGTATATATAATGGTGAATGACTGTACGCTTTTCCCCTAAAATTGGGAACAAGGCAAGTGTGTATGCGTTCACTGCTGTTACTCAGCGTAGTTCTGGGTCTTCCAGCTGGTACAATAAAGCAAGAAAAGAAAATGCATTTGGACGAGAAAAGGAAAAACCAGCCTTTCCATGTAGACAAGATGCTTGTCTGTCTAGAAAGCCCAAGGAACCTACAAAAAAATCTCCTAAACCTGCTAAGTGAATTTAGCAAGTCCCAGTACACAAGATAAACAAACAAAAATCAATTGTATTTCTGAATATTAGCAACAACATTTGGTTGTTGTTTAGTCGCTAAGTTGTGTCTGACTCTTTCTAACCCCAAGGACTGTAGCATGCCAGGCTTCTCTGTCCTTCACTATCTCCCCAAGTTTGCTCAGGCTCATCTCCATTGAGGTGGTGATGCTATCTAACCATCTCATTCTCTTCTTCTGCCTTCTCCTTTTGCCTTCAATCTTTCCCAGCCCCAGGGTCTTTTCCAGTGAGTTGCCTCTTCACACCAGATGGCCAAAGTATTGGAGCTTCCACTTCAGCATCAGTCCTTCCAATGAATATTTAGGGTTGATGTCCTTTAGGATTGACTGGTTTGATCTCCTTGCAGTCCCAGGGACTCTCAAGAGTCTTCTCCAGCACTGCAGTTCAAAAGCATCAATTCTTTGGTGCTCAGCTTTCTTCAGTATATTAAGAGCAACACGTGGACACCAAAATAATTTGCACTTGCCCGAAAATGAGGAGAAATTCTCAGAAGTAAATCTACCAAACATGTATAGGACTTGTATGCTGAAAATTATGTGATTATACAATGCCAATGAAAGAAATAAAAGATCTAAATGAGTTGAACTATATACCATGTTTATGGATTGGGTGACTCCACATGATAATACTGATGCCAGTTTTCTTCAAAATCAATATACAGGTTTAATGCAATTTCTATCAAAATTCCAGCAAAATTTTTTTTTTGTTGAATATACACAAGTTAGTCTCACAAGTTAGTCTAGAGTTTATATGGAAAGGCAAAGGAAGCAGAATAAACATTTTTTTTTTAAGAGTAAGGTAGATTGAGTCAGTCTACTCAATTTCAAGACATATAGTAATCAAGTCTAGTGGTTTTGGCAGAGAGATAGACAAATAGATCAATGGAACAGCATAGAGAGCCCAGAAATAAACCCCAATAAATATACCCAACTGATACTTTACAAAAGTGCAAAGGAAAATCAGTGGAAGGAACAATAGCCTTTTTAACAAATGAGTAACTGGACATTTATAAACCAACAGATAATGCCTGCCCCCCCACCTCAAATGTTAGCACAGGGAGCTCTACCCAATATTCTGTGATAACCTATATGAGAAAAAAATCTGAAAAAGAGTAAATATATGTGCAGTTGTAACTAAACCACTTTGCAGTGCACACAAAACTAGCAAAACATAGTAAATCAACTAGACTCCAGTAAAATTAAAATTTAAAAAAATGTCTCACACCTTATACAAAAGTTAACTCAAAATAGATTGTGGTTTTAAATGTAAGACATAACTTTATATAACATTCAGAAAAAATAGAAAATCTTTGGGATCTAAGAGTATGCAAAGAGTTTTTAGAATAGACACCAAGGCATAATCCCTTAAAGAAAGAGTTGGTAGGTTCGACTTCATAAAAACAAATAAATTTTGCTTTGTAAAGACCTTGTTTGCAAAGACAAGTTATAGACTGGGAGAAAATATTTGTAAACCACATATCTGACAAAGGAGTAATAAAGAGTTCTCAAAGCTCAACAGTGAAAAACAACCAATCTGAATAGAAAATAGGCAAATGTTGGCAGATAAACACACGAAAAGATGATGTTCAGCATCATTAGACATTTAGGGAAGTGTAAATTGAAACCACAGTGGCTATCTAAATAATACCTATCAGAATGGCTTAAACTTTTTAAAAAAGTGATAACACCAAAAAGCTAGTAAGGACGCAGAAAAACAGCGTCATTCATACGTTTCTGGTGGGATTATAAAACAGGACGGTCTCTTGGGAAACGAGTTTGGCAGTTCCTTCTGAAACTAAACTATCATATAATCCAGCAGTTGCACTCCTGGGCATTTATCCCAGGGAAATGAAAACTTATTCATGCAAATACTACCTGCACACGAATGTCCATTGTAGCTTTATGTGTAATAGTTCCAAACTGAGGACGGCTCAGGTGTCCTTTAACAGATGACTGGGCTGTGGTACACCCAAAGCCGTGGAATGCTGCTCTGCAGTGAGAAGGAGTGCAGCCAGCTGATCGGTCTCCAGAGAATGATCCTGAACGAAAAGGCCTGAGCCCCACAGGTTGCATACCGTAGGCTTCCATTTTGGTTACATTCTTGAAATGACAAAATTACAAAACTGGAGAACAGATGGCTGGTTACCAGTGTCTGAACTGGGATGTGTGTGGGGAGAAAGTGGCTGCATTTGTAAAAGGGCAGCACAAGCTGACAGAGACATTCTGTTGCTGAACTGTATTGATCGATGTCAATGTACTCACGGGTACTGCGCGAAGATGTCACCATCGGCGGCTACTGGGCGAAGGATACACGGGGCTTCCTCTATTATTCCTTCATTATTCCTCCTGCGTGTGAGTCTACAGTTATCTTATAATTCAGAATTTCCTTTTTAGAAATATAGTGTCTCTTTTTCTAGAGTGGATCTACTACATTTTTTAAAAAATTTATTTTTTGGCCACACCACGAGGCATATGGGATCTTAGTTCCCTGACCAAAGATCGAATCCGTGCCCCCTGCATTGAAAGCGTGGAGCCTTCACCGTGGGAGCCTCGGGGAAGTCCCCTACCGCACTTCTCTTGACGGTTCCTGCCATACTTCACGGAGTGCTTCACATCTGCCTGTATCCCGTATGCCTGGGTGGAGGGCTTTTTGTCTGTTCTGTGAATTTTTTTGGTAAGAATTTGATTAGAGGAGAAAGGAGGTAAAAGCTGGAAGGAAGAAAAGTGGTTTTCTTTCTCTGAAACAGGTTCCCTAAAAGTACTTTTGTGTCTTACATTAAAAAGGAATTTCCTTTCCTGGGAGTTTTACTTTTGGGTCTGGTGAGGATCTGGGAGTCAGAGTGGGTCCACGTGCTGTTTTGGAGTCTCTGAGCTGCAGTGACAGGCTCTGAGTGGCCTTTCATTTTCTTGTATTTAACAGGTCAAAATCCACCCCAAAATGCCCTAAACACTTGTTATTGATGCACACGAGGGCGCCACATGTTCCCCTTCAGTCCTCGTACATTTCCTTCTCTTCTGTCTCTTCCTTCTGCCCTGGCCGACTCTGACTTCATAATCAAGCTTTCACTTAAAAAGTAGTATTTGCCATCCAGAGTTCCAGAATTTTCCGGGTTAGGTGTTCCGTGACGTAAGCTGCACACAGAGTGCACATCCATCGCCAAGCCGATTTCTTTTATGTGCGAGTTACGGTTTCTAGGAAAAGAGAGTGTGGTTTCTTCATATTATCGAATAGCCAACCGTTCATATTCAGAGAAGCTAAGAAGCCAGTCATCAATTATTTTGTTGGAAACCTAAAACCTTAAAAAAAAAAAAAAAAAGTAGGGTCACTGACAAGGTACAAGTGTCAGAAGAACTCCCTGGAGTGGATTAAGTGGTTCGTGAAGTGGTTTGGTAGCCCTGTTCATCCAGCTCTAGGTCCCAGCCACACAAAGATGAGTAAGCAGTGACATAGGTAGATAGATTATGCCCACTTGTTGCCAGTGACCAGGGTGACAGCTGGCCTCCTGGAGTCCTGCATTGAGGCCATGAGAGTCCATTCCCCTGTCTCCTGGGGAGGGGCTGCAGCTACTCTCGGCTTTCTGCAGAGGGTGGTACTGAGGTTGGCGGTGGGGGCAGGTTCCTCGACCCGTGACTCATGGGGCTCAGTCCCTGGAAGATGCCTGGCAGAAGGGGCCCAGATGCTGTTGCTGGTTGGGGGAGATGGCAGGCAGCAACTCAAGACTCACAGATGTTTTTAATTTGTGCGAACTGGTGGACAAAGCAAGTCCTTGTGAAAACTCATCTCCAAGCTTTCCAAGCAGAGCAGTGTAACTTTCAGTCCAAAAAGATGGTGCCTGGCTCGGGTTCCTGGGGACCGCAGGGAGGCACAGCAGCATCGCCCGTCTTACCTTGTCACTCCTGTGGGGCTTAGCGGCTTAAAAACAACTTGTTTTCTTAGGTTGGTTAAAGCAATCAACGCCTACGTTTTGATGTTGGTTCAATGTGAATTTCCATTGATTTAGCAAGTTGTCTTTTGCATCAGGTTTTGAAAGTTTCAGATCTGAATTACTAGGTTTCTGACAAAGCTGGAAGGAGCCTTACATTATATATACGTGTGTGTGTGTGTGTGTGTGTGTGTGTATATATATCCCCTTTTTAAAAACTTGAGTGGGACTTTAGCTTTTTTAGTTTTTTTTTTGTTTGTTAATTTAAAAGGACAAGGGAGGGATAACATCATGAAAAATAATGGAAAGTGTGATGTCGTTTTTCTTCCTCCCCCTCTCTTGATGCCTCCCTGTCTTTTGATGGGAATGACCGAGAGAGGCACAGCTCGGGGAGGGGTGGGGCTGCAGCCTGTGGAGCCTTGCCAAGGGCCTCCGTGAAGCCCGCCCCGAACGTGTTTGTGGACAGCACAGAGTGGATCTCAGCAGGCTAAGGACACCTCTCCCTGCCGAGCGGGTGATCACCTGTGAGCACCAGGAGTTCTCATCTCCCCAAACATCACCCCAAGGCTGCCAGCTGGTGACTGTAATCCCTGAAGTTGAGTGTAGGACATTAACATGATATTAAGAGGACATAAGACAAAAACACTTTCTTTTCCTATGAGGTGTATCATCATCATCATCATCATCATCATCATCATCACTGTTGTCATAGTTACTAAGAATTCATGTGTGCCCATCCTGTTGCTAAGTTCTTTGCATACATCATCTCGTTTGGTGATTCCTACACTTGAGCCCTCTCCCCCACCAGTTGCTGGCTCAGCGGGTCTGTCTGGGTCAAGGCCTGAGAACTTGCATCTGTCATGAGTTTGCAGGAGATGCTGGCACTGCTGCTCCTCTTCTCTGAGATCTATGTTAATCTGCCTGAAACGACCCCACGAAATAGGTAACATTATTCCCATTTCGGGGGCTTCCCAGGTGGTACTACAGGTAAAGAACCCGCCTGCCAATGCAGGAGACATAAGAGATGCATGTTCGATCCCTGGGTTGGAGAGATCCAGGGCACGGCAACCCCCTCCAGTGTTCTTCCCTGGAGAATCCCATGGACAGAGGAGCCTGGCGGGCTACAGTCCATAGGGTCACAAAGAGTCAGACACAATTTTATGATGAGGAAACAGGCAAGAAAAGGTCGGGTACCAGACCACAAAGCTCACTGTGGCTGACCATGAGCATGCTTTGACCTACAGTAGTTAATTTTTCAGAGGAAGTAGTGAGTGACTAAGACAGCCCACGGCCAAGGACTGGTGGGTTGTGGCATGTGTGGTGGGGTTTCAGAGTCAGGGTTGGAGGAGCAGGAAGTCTGGAGGTGATGCCTACAGGCCAGGCCAGCCATGGACGGCTGGCCATTAGGAGGGGAGAAAAGTGCTGGAAGGAGAGCCAAAGAAAGGGTGAAAGTGTTAGTTGCTCAGTCATGTCTGATTCTTTGTGACCCCATGGACTGCAGCCCACCAGGCTCTTCTGTCCATGGAATTCTGCAGGCAAGAACACTGGAGTGGGTTGCCATTCCCTTCTCCAGGGGATTGTCCCGACCCAGAGAGTGAACCTGGGCCTTCTGCATTGCAGGCAGATTCTTCACCATCTGCACCACCAAGGAAGCCCCCAGCCCAGTGGAATGCTCTTGGTGGGTCTCTTCCTCCCTGCGCCCCATCCATAGTGCCCGCTCACCATGGCTCTGTTTTTGTGGGATTCTGTCCATGCTGTGACCCTTGGTCTTCTCTTCATGCTCTTCTACCATCTTTCCCAGGAAAGGCAGAGGGAATCATTACAAAAAATATAGGAGGGAAATAAACAACAGCCTTTTCTCTTTGAGTTTATTTTGTGACATTATAAATTTTGGACTCTTGAAATTAAAAAATAAACTATAGGAAAATCACCTCTGAAGTGTAGGTAAGGGAGGGAAGAGTCACATGTAGCGGGAAGGCTTTTTCCAAGTTGGTCACAAACTTGTGAATTCAGATTGGAAGCTTGGAAAACCCGAGGAGAGGCTTGGCAGCACAGAAAGCTGGAAAGCAAGGTTGCGGATCAGTGGCCCCCTGGCCAAATTCCACTGACATGTTTTGTTTGGCTCCCGTAGTATTTGAAAAATAGTCAAATCAGTCTCAGACGTAGGAGTTTTCATAATAAAACCCTTGGTGTCCAGCTTCGTCTCTGAGGAGCGGGGAGCGCTGTTGTACGGTCTGTGGCTGGCTGGTGGTGGACCTTGTGAAGGGACTTGACTCCTGATCACAGCCTGCCCCTAGTCTAGAAGGTTCTGGTACTTCACCCAGGAAGGAGCAATACTCACCAGCAGGTGACTTGGAGGCTTGCGCTTACTGGACTCATCCTTCTCACCTGCCTCGGCAGCCTGTGTGTGAGAGCACATTGTAAACGTGGAGCCCCGTGCAGCCCTGGCAGCACAGGACTTGGGCCATCGGGCAGTAAGGAGGAGGTGAAGGTGAAAGTCTTAGTCCTCAGTCGCGCCGACTCTGGGTGACCCCTGGCCTGCAGCCCGCCAGGCTCCTCTGTCCGTGGGATTTTCCAGGCAAGAGTCCTGGAGTGGGCTGCCATTGCCTTCTCCAGGGCATCCTCCCAACCCAGGAATTGAACCAGATCTCCTGCGCTGCAGGCAGATTCTTCACTGACTGAGCTGCTGAGAAGAGGTGCTTGGGGACAGTCTGTGTACCTGTAAGGGAAGTTCCCTGTGGCCTTCTTCTCAGATGGTGCCGGTTACTTCTTTCCTTTAAAATAGTTTCCAAAAATGGATTAAAAAAAATGTGTGTTCTAAAATTATGATTATTTTGTAAAGTCCGCACAGTGCAAGTGGTGCTTTCTAGGGCATATCTGGCTACAGCTGGGGCACTTCTGGGTGTTTTATGGCAAATTATTCTCAGATTACCCCTTAATGCAGGAAGGCCTGCCAGTTGTCTGAGCTCCCTGGGTCATATAGAAAACCCCTGGACTTGATACAAAACAGCTGCCTGGCTCAGTTGTTCCAAAAAAGGAGTGTTTTGGGGGCTGAAGCAGCAGGAAAAAGGTTTTTGTTGTTGGTGGAGATCTGGTGTGGGGGGAAAGTTAAATGACTCTTTCCTGGCCATTGAAAGGTGATTGAATTTTGGTATTAGCAAATTGTGGAAATCTCGAAAGAAGTACTGGAGAAGGAAATGGCAACCCACTCCAGTGTTCTTGCCTGGAGAATTCCATGGACAGAGGAGTCTGGCAGACTACAGTCCATGGGGTCGCAAAGAGTCAGACACGACTGAGGGACACCAGGAAAGAAGTACTCTGAATGGGAGTTTGTTAGGTGCTCGCTGGTAATACCCACACTATGTCCTGAGGAGGAGGGTGTTCTCCAGGGCAGGGGGCTGCACAGAACTCCGATGACCTCTGTGTCCCGGAGCCTCAGCCCAGGCGGGGCTGGGTCAGGGGACTGACCCCGGGGCCTCCCTCTCCTCCAACCCCACGGCCCCTGCTGAGATCAGCCACAAAAGGATCAATTGTCTGAGCTTCCCTTTGTCTCAGAGGCTCTAGGGGCCTCTCCAGATGCCAGAGTGTCTGTGTGTGTGTGTGAGGGCATGTGCACAGCTGTAGAAATGTGTGTCTGTGTGTATATATACTGGTGTATGCAAATATTAGGCTTCCCAGGTGGCTCAGTGGTAAAGAACCTGCCTGCCAATGGAGGAGACTCAGGTTCAATCCCTGGGTCAGAAAGGTCCCCTGGAGAAAAGAATGGCTACCACTCCAGTATTCTTGCCTGGAGGATCCCATGGATGGAGGAGCCTGGCGGGCTATAGTCCATAGTGTCACAAAGAGTCAGACACGATTGAGCAATTAACAATTTAATTTAACTTTGACTTTACACAGCTCACTGGCCTTGTTTGCCTGCTCCATATGGGGGTTTCATGGCAAGGCCCACAGAACTTTCTACACTGTTCCAGTACCTTCTCAGGACTGCCTAATCAGATGCAGTGCATTCTATGTGGCATTTAATGCAGGTTTCCAGAAGGACTGTGCAGTGGCCTGTGCTCATCCACCCCCATCAGTAGCTCTGGGACCTTCATACAGATTCCAGTCATCCTATTTCCTAGTGCATCTTTTTTAAAATACTTATTTATTTGGTTATGCTGGGCTTAATTGCAGCCTGTGGGATCAGGTTCCCTGGCCAGGGATCAAGCTGGGCCCCCTGCACTGGGAGCAGGAGTCTTTGCTGCTGGGCCCCAGAGGAGCCCCTGTGCGCATTTTCAAAGACCTGCGGGATTCTGTGGCTGGTCTGTATGATTCCAAGATTCTCTGTTTCTTTCTTAACAAAAGTGTTCTTTGAAATGGCTGTAGGGACTTCCCTGGTAGTCCAGTGGTTAAGACTCCATGTTTCCAGTGCAGAGGTGGAAGGGTCTGAACCCTGGTTGGGGAACTAAGATCTTGCATGCTGGGTGGCATGGCCAAAAAGAAGAGAATGTATTCACATATAACTGAATCACTCTGCTGTACAGCAGAACTTAACATTGGAAATCAACTGTCCTTCAATAAAATAACATTTAAAAAGTATATTTATAAAAAAAAGACTGTAAACCATATTCGATTCAGAAGCCAGGAAAAGACTAATAAAAACGATAAATCGAAATTCACTGCCATGAAGGATTTATCTCCCAGCCCCTTTTAACCAGCACAGCTGTCATGTAAGAACTTTTTCTGCTTCTTTTTTATTCTTGTCCCTCCCCAGTCCTATTTCCTCTCCCTACTCTACTTAGGGCTTATCTTTTAACTGTGGAAAAGCTACCAATTAAACAGTACTCCAAAGCTTATCAAAATATTCAGGCAGTCACATTGTCTCATCATTAGCCTAACTGGAAGCCAGAACTTTTTCACCCCAGGAAATGTGAAGCTACCCAGCATGTGAAGTTGGTAACTGGCTCATCCTAACCTTTTGGGGGCTGCAGTTTCTACTTTTATTTTGTTCCCCCAATACGTTCTTCCTTGTTCTTTAAATTCTTAATGGTCCCTCAGGCGTCTTCCTCGTCTGTTTGTTAAAATCTCAAAGAAGGTGCCCTCCTGGCTGAGGTGAGATAGACAATTGAGTCCATTCAGGTGAGGGGTGTGTGAACTCAATATGTTACGTCTTCCCTCTTAGATATGCTTTTGGTAACATGAAGCCTCACTGTCACTGGTTCCCTATTTCCAGGGCAATCAGTGATAATGCCTAGCTGAACAATTCTGGAGCTGAGCCATTCCCAGAGTAGCTAGGGGATTCTGCAGTAACCAGAGCTGGTTAGAAGCACTGGGCTTTCGTAGCCCTAAGATTTCTCCTAACTCTTCCTCTTCTTGGCTCGTGCCCACCCCATCCACCCTCCCACTGCCCCAGGTACCCTCATGTCATCTTGTAGCACCCAAGAGAGCACCCCCAAAAGTCACCGCCCCACCCCTACTTTTGTGAGAGCTGACATCAAGGGGACTGTCAGTGATGTGTTTGGGGATGTAAGGTCTAACTTAGGCAGACTTTTTTTTTTTTTTTTTTGCCAGAAATGATGTTATAGCTGGTGCTTTGGTTTTTAACTGCCACTGGGATTCTTAGTCATGTAGTAATTCAGCCATAAGTGGGTGAATGAGACTTCCATAGGCATGATTAGGGCTGAGCACTGAGTATTTTACATGATGGAATGGGAATGCTCAGATGCTGTCATGTCCGACTCTTTGCAATCCCATGCATGGACTGTAGCCTGCCAGGCTTCTCTGTCTGTGGGATTTTCCAGGCAAGAATACTGGAGTGGGTTGCTATTTCCTTCTCAGGGGATCTTCCTGACCCAAGGATCAAACCTGCATCTTTTGTGGCTCCTGCATTGGCAGGCAGATTCTTTATCACTAGGGCCACCTGGGAAGCCATGATGAAATACAAGGTTGCAAAACTTAAAGTTTAAAAAAAAACTTCAAAATTAAATTTTGAAATGTGATGACATTTTCACCCAGGGAGTATTGCCTATAAATAGTGGTATTGCTTATTTATAGAGTTTTCCCCATCCATCCCTGGTGGCTCAGACAGTAAAGAGTCTGCCTACAATACAGAAAATCAGGGTTCAATCCCTGGGTCAGGAAGATCCCCTGGAGAAGGAAATGGCAACCCACTCCAGTATTCTTGCCTGAAAAATCCCATGGAAGAGCCTGGCGGGCTACAGTCCAGGGGGTCGCAAAGAGTCAAACACGACTCAGCAACCAAGCATACACACCACCCCATCTGTCAGTAGGCACATGCGTGGGCATATATCCAGAGAAAAGCTGCTTTGTCCTTATGTTAACCTGGTGACAACATTGTTAAGTGGCGCATTTTGCAGTTGTGAACACTGAGGCTCTGAGAGTTGAAATCCCTTGCTGTGAACTGGTTGAGGCCCACGCCGTACGGTTCGACCCCTGGTGGTGCTTGAGAGGTTTCCCTGGCACCCCCACAAGGCAGGGAGGAAATCACCGTGTCACCTTGAGTCTCCGCTTGTGGTCGTGCCCGGCATCATGCACACTTTCTCTTGATGTCACGTGTACATCACAGGTGCAATTTCCTTGCGGTCTTCAGAGCTGCCTTGCTGACCTTGAACTGACAGGCTTGGTGTGAAGTCTGTGCCGATCCCCTCCCCAGGGAGGCCCTGGCCCAGGTATCACCCCCCGGGGTGGGGGCAGCCAGGGGAACCTTCCAGGACCCAGGCTTGGCCATGCTTTCCTAATGTGAACCTCAGAGTCAGCTGTACTCTGCCATCCCGTCCTTTCATGGCTTTGTCTCAGAGCTGAAAGAACCCTGTTTTGCTCTTGGAAACAGACAGTAGAATGGTGGTTGCCAGAGGCTGCAGGGTGGGGGTGAGTGGAAAGTGCTGGTCAAAGGGGACCGACTTACAGTTCTAAGACGAGTAAGTTCTGAGCATCTCATGTACAGTGGGGTGACTGTAGTTAACAATACTCTATTGTACAGTTGAAAGTGGCTAAGAGAGCAGATATTAAGTGTTTTCACCGAAAAAAGAAATAAAAAGTAACTGTGAGGAAATGAATATGTTAATTAAAATGATATGTACAGTAACCATTTTGCAATGTGTATATATATATATATTTAAAGTCATCACTTTACATAGATACACTTTTACTTGTCAATTACACCTCGTAGAAAATAAAAGATAAACATTAAAACATTTTTTAAAAAGGAGGGGGTGGGGAAGAAGTCTTTCCTGATAAGAGACACCTTCTGTCTAATCCACAATGGAATATTGTAGCCTCCTTAAGACCCTTTCAAAATACAATGATTCTTTTAATAACTAAATTGAAAGTAAAGATCAATCATTAAAATGTGTTATTAAAAATAACAAAAGTACAAGTGAGATATCAATGGGCTGTCTATAAAATAAAATTGTTTTATTATCAGTTTTGTAGCACAAAACACTGATTAAGAAGCAGTCCACATCATTACTGAGTTTTGTTTTCTGTTTTTTCCTGATTCATATGTCCCTTGAGTGACAGCTCTTAAATGTTTGGGCTTGGGAGTCAGACGTCGTTATCTGGTTTCTCTTGTTCATTGCGTGTGTTTGTTCTTGTCAGAACCGCCCCCTCCTAATGATGTGACGAATGCTCATGCGTATTATCTTAAAATGAGTACATGCTTGTGTTTGTATTTTTGTTTTCAACATTGCCAAGGTGCTATGGAAAGTTAAAGTTAACACAAGATTGGAAAAAATAAAATTATTCAAAAACAGCAGCACCAAAACATGTTATTATGAAACATTAGGAGGAGGGTGTTTTAAGAAATGTTTTAAAAATTGGCTATGTCAAGTTAGTTTTCTTGTGAATTCAGCGTATGCTTGGTATTATTTAATATGTATTCCTCTCTTTTTTTAATTGCAGCTTGGGCTGACGATAGCCATTCGCTATAGCCACAGGTAGGTAAAGTTACATCTTCTTTTAGAGTATCCTTCTTGATTCATAGCTTTTGGTTGGCTTGAGTCTGCATGTTTCTAAGCTGAATTTTGTTGGCTGCTCTACCCACAATGTCAGTAGCACAGCAGTGTGATGAAATTGATCTAGTTGCTGATTGGTGAGAGTTGATCACTATTTGGAGGAGTAAGATTTTTATGTAAAAGTGGTGGTAGATAGGTCATTTCTTTCAAAACCAAAAATGTAACACGCTAGGGCTGGGATACAGAGGTCACTTCTGGTAGTGAACTCTAAACTGAGGGTGAGAACTGGAGACAGGGGTATCCTGTGTGAGAGATGAAGCCAGAAAGCCAGGTGAGGGCTTGTTAATGAAGTCCTTGCCCCCTCAATGCAGAGCTCTCCGACTCCTGCCTTGGGTCCATCTGATAATGAATCGAAGTCCCTCTTTTTGTTTTGTTTTGTGATTTCTGCCTTTGTCTCAGCTTGCATCACGTTTATCAAAAACGTTTGTTTCTTATACTTGTATTAACCTTTCCCCTTTGCACGCATCAAAATGTATTAAGATGCTGAATTAATTAAGACACAGCCCAACGGAGAGGCAATAAGCACATCCCTATTGCTACTCACATGACAGGCCAGTCAATTGAGACCAGTTGTTGGGCATGGAACAGTGACTTTATTCAGAAAGTCAGCAGACTGCCAAGATGGTGGACTGGTGTCCCAAAGAATCATTTACCCTGGTTAGAATTCAGTCTTTAAGAGGAGCCCAGGGCTGGAGGGTGGTGGTGGCTGGTTTTTACAAGCCTCTTGGTGCTGGAATCCTTTGTTCTTGCAGCTGTCCATGTAGGTCAGGGCATAATGTTCCTATAAACCTCCAACAAGACAAATGGTTATTCTCCGTTCTGCAACTTTTTATCTCTACAGGAATGGAAAAGTGTTATACCTTTAAAGGTCAGAGCCTTAAAAGCTGGGCTACCCTGTATATTTAAAGCTATAAGCAACATTCTCTTAATGATTAACTTGTAGCAAAAGCAGCGGGATACAAAAGTTAAAGAAACAGATCCAATATGGAGTCAGATTTGCTCTTCCCTGTCACATCTTCATGGGGTTGGAGGTCAAGGCTGCACAACCTGCATCTTGTCCCGTTGCCTCTGTCCTGTCTCTGGGGCCAGTGGGCGCAGAAGGGACCAGCCTTCCCTCCCAGATGCAGGCACGTCACCATGTTGCCTGGTGATGTCTCTTCTGCTCCTCCAGCCACCTGGCTCTGTTACCCACCTCTGTCCTCTGGAGGTGCAGGGTGATGAAGGGAGTGGGTTTCTGGTTGAATCCTTTCTTTAAAAATCCCACTATCTTATTTAGAGTACTTGAAACTTCTATCCTTTTGTTGATCACTTTTTTAATGTGTGTAAATTATATCTAAGATAGATTTTGCCATTTTATTTATATATTTATTTACTTACTGAAGTGTGGTTAATTTACAATGTTTCAAGTGTACAGCAAATTGCCTCAGTTATATATACATATGTTTATATATTTCTTTTTCAGATTCTTTTCCACTGTAGGTTATTATACTGAGTATACCCCCTTGTGCTATATAGGAGGACCTTGTTGGCTATCGATTTAATGTACAGTAGTTTGTATCTGCCAATGCCACATTCTTAATTTATCCCTCCCCTGCTTTGGTAACCATAAGTTTGTTTTCTATGTTTGAGTCTATTTCTGTTTTGCAAATAAATTCACTTTTTTGTATGGGAGTACAAATATCTCTTTGAAACTTTGCTTTCTATTCTTTTGCATGGTGGGTCCTTTGGTAATTTTATTTTTAGACTGTTTAAGAGCTGCTATACTGTTTTCCTGTTTATTACTTTTTTAATTTTAATTTTTTTTACATTTTTAAAAATCTTTTTAATTGAAGTGTAGTTGCGGTACAATATTATGTAAGTTACAGGTGTACAAAATAGTGATTCATAATTTTTAAAGGTTATACTCCACATATAGTTATTATAAAATATTGGCTATATTCCTTGTGTTGTATAATATATCCTTGTAGTTTATCTTATTTTCAATTTAATTTTTATTTTATTTTATAGTTTGACAATGTCATGTTGGTTTCCAGACTACAGCAAAGTGATCCAGCTATATGTACACATATATTCATGGGGTTGTAGCTTGTGTCTGTACAGTTCTTGGTCACTTCAAGAGCTCATAGTTGCTATTGAGAAATGATTTCCATTTCTCTTGTTGCATTTGCCCAGAACCCAGATGACAGAATTGAGGTTTTCCTTGGTCTTTCTTGTGTGGATAGGGATATTTTGGGAAACAAGATTTGGGACTTTAGGTTCTAATCACCCAGTCTCTTTCCAGAATTCTAACAGGAGAGCCATATGGGGGCTTCCCACGTGGCTCAGTGGTAAAGAAGCCACCTGCCACTGCAGGAGACATGGGTTCGATCCCTGGGTCAAGAAGATCTCCCTGGAGTGGGAAATGGCAACTGACTCCAGTATTCTTGCCTGAAAAATTCCATGGACAGAGGAGCCTGGCAGGCTACAGTCCTTGGGGTCCCAAAGAGCTGGACACGCCTGAGAGGCTGGTCACACACAAACACAACAGGAGAGCCAGGGCCAAGCGAGGTGGAAGAGAAACCCTGGCAGACAGCCTCCGTGGATGGAGGTGAGATAGAGGGCAGAGAGGAGGCATGGTTCCAAGAGGCTACTTTTGGGAGGACATTCCTCAGTGTGAAGAGGAACAGGCTAGGGGACTGTAAAGGATTTGAGTGTGGGAGGGAAAGGGCCTGCTAAGATCCGATAACCCTGTGAGCAGGCAGAACCTCTTAGGCTGCTGCAGACGCATGGGGGCAGAGCTGCCTGGAGCCAGAGGGGCTCTTGTGTGGCAAGAAAGGGGCTTGAGGCTCAAAGGATGCTGGTTTTGTTTCCATGCATCTGCACTGGTGCCTCGGCTCTCAAATATCTCTTATTAATACCACGCACGGTGTTCAGAGTTAGGACCCCTCAACCCTACCCCCAGCTCTACACTAATACACGCACACCCCAACCATCCCCACTTCTGCCCCAGGCATCGTTCAAACTCCTGCTACACCTGTTACTCTAGACCTGTGTGTGTGGTAGAGGAGTGCGAGCATGTGTGTGTGTGTGTGTGTGTGTGTGTGTGTGTGTGTGTGATGTGGTGTAGGATAGAAGACTGAGGAGCTGGGATGGTGGAAAGTGACACCCTCATATTCCTACCGTATAGATGTCCTGAGCAAGGAAGAGCATCAGCCGTGACCCCCCGTGCCTTTGACGGCAAATCCTGCACTCATTTCATTTATTGGGCATTTTCGTTTATTTGTGTAAAGTCATGTCATTTTCACAGAGTGGAAAATTGTCTTGCTGTTCATTCCCCACTGTTCGGCTTGAGGTTTTTCGGGTGGAATCCACACAGTGGTGACAGCTGGGTAACCCCCAGAAGTGCCCTTTGCAGATAACAGCTCAGGGGCCCCGCCACCCACACGGTGGGGGAAATTGTTCCCCCACCGTGTGGGTGTTTTGTTTTTTCTTTTTTGACAAGATTGTAAGAGAGTTTAGGTGTTCTTCCTGCCTGTCACAGGGCAGCAACCTGAGGATGCCTGCTCCCTCCTGACAGGAACCCCTGGGCCAAGGGGAACTGGGCTCAATAGGGATCCACTCAGCTTTGGCTCTCGTTCTCTGATGCGATGGAGAGGTCACGTGTACCAACAGCAGGACAGTTTGGCACGTGGCACTCATGACCATGTTTCTAAGAAAGGCTCATGAAGGCATGGTATGAGAGCAGCAAAGCGACCCCCGACAGAATTGGTTTCTTTTAATATTTTGTCGTTTTTAAATAAACAAGGAAGGGTGGCTGGATCTAGAGATGATCATACGAAGTGAAGTCAGTCAGACAAAGACAAATACCATATGATATCACTTCTTTGTGGACTCTAAAATATGATACAAATGAACCTATTTCAGAGAAGGCCATGGGACCCCACTCCAGTACTCTTGCCTGGAAAATCCCATGGACGGAGGAGCCTGGTAGGCTGCAGTCCATGATGTCGCGAAGAGTCGGACACGACTGAGCGACTTCACTTTCGCTTTTCACTTTCATGCATTAGAGAAGGAAATGGTAACCCACTCCAGTGCTCTTGCCTGGAGAATCCCAGGGACAGGGGAGCCTGGTGGGCTGCCGTCTATGGGGTTGCACAGAGTTGGACACGACTGAAGCGACTTAGCAGCAGCAGCAGCAGAACCTATTTACAAAACAGAAGCAGACTCACAGACATAGAGAACAGACTTGTAAGATTACCAAAGGGACAAGGGGGTAAGGGAGGGATAAACGAGGAGCTTGGGGTTAGCAGAGGCAAAGGGCTGTGCATAAAATAGATGATCAACAAGCTTCTACTGATAGCTCAGGAAAGCTGTATTCAATATCCGGTAATAAACTATAATAGAAAGGAATATGAAGAAGAATGTGCATACACACATATATACCAATTCTTTGCCATGCACCAGAAACCAACACAACATTGTGAACCAACCACTACTTCAATATAAAGAAGTAAATGAGGGAGGAAGGGAAGTTTTCACTTGTTTTAGTCAAATGGAAAGCCACGGAGTTGTGACTTTTAGATGAAGACTAAAAGTGTATCATAGGGCTTCCCTGGTGGCTCAGTGGTAAAGAATATGCCTGCAGTGCAGGAGACACGGGTTCCACCCCTGGGTCAGGAAGATCCCCTGGAGAAGGAAATGATAACCCACTCCTGTATCCTTGCCTGGGAAATCCCATGGGCAGAGGAGCCTGGCGGACCTACAGTCCATGGGGTCACAAAGAGGCAGACACGACTTAGACACGAAACCAGTACCAAAGGTGTATCATTTTCACAGCTGACTTCTTTCTGTCAATTTCTTTGATAGAATCAGTACCCCATTCAGGCCTGTGCTCTAAGCCTAATCTTAGAGTTGAAGGTACCAACCCCCTAAAAGGCTTTGAGATCCCCTGAGGGCTGGCGAGGGCAGAGGAGACTTGACTGTGATTAGTCCCAGGGAAGTGGGCGAGTTGACAGCTTGATCAGTTCAGAGCTGGACTAAGGTGGGCGTGGCCTCTCACAGAAAAGGCTGCTGCTGCTACTGCTGCTAAGTCGCTTCAGTCGTGTCCGACTCTGTGTGACCCCATAGACGGCAGCTCATCAGGCTCCCCCGTCCCTGGGATTCTCCAGGCAAGAACACTGGAGTGGGTTGCCATTTCCTTCTCCAATGCATGAGGGTGAAAAGTGAAAGTGAAGTCGCTCAGTCGTGTCTGACTCTGTGCGACCCCATAGACAGCAGCCCACCAGGCTCCTCCATCCATGGGATTTTCCAGGCAAGAGTACTGGAGTGGGGTGCCATTGCCTTCTCCAGACACAGAAAAGGCAGACTCCCTGATTATAGGTTATTCCAAGACTGCCTTCAGGTATTGGTTTTGAATGAGCCCGTAGAGAAGTGGGCCAAGCAGGAAGTGAAGGAGTCCTGTACTTTTGTGTTCTGATTTAGATTAGAAGAAGAGTTTGAAGTTCGTAGATGAAGCAGAATGAACAGATGAAATTGTAATTTTGAGATGCAAAGGGAGGAGCATACCGAAGCAGGGCCATTAGGACATTGGGACATTGACTTTAAACACCTAGCGACTCCCATCTGGAGCTGGTTTGATCTCATGGAGACGCTTATTCTCCACATTCTGTGAAAATAAACAGAGATGCCTTTCTGGCCTTTTTTCCCCTTCCAGGGAATAGTTGATCCTGTTACTCGGGCTCTCCGGCCGACTGTTGTCTGTCTGTTTTTCAGACTTCACATTGAGGCTCCAACTAGATTTATACTCAAGGTTGCCAAGAAATTTATCCAGCTCCCATGGTATAATCTTAAAAGCAATGCCATCTTTTGGAAGATTGCATTCTTTTTTAAAAACAATTAATTTATTTATTTTAATTGGAGGACAATTACTTTACAGTACTTTGAGGGTTTCTGCCACTTATCAACATAAATGGCAATAGGTACACACACATTTCCCCCCATCCTGAAACCCGCTCCCTCCTCCCTCCGCAGCCTACCCCTCTGTGTGGTCCCAGAGCACCAGCTGCGGCTTTAGCTTCCTTCTTTAGACAAACTTAGCACAAAAGATTGCCCCCCTGAAGAGCAGCATATGAATATTCACAGGGTGTCTGAGTTAGATGCTCTGAGTGAGGATGCTGGGGGCTGGGGTTGTACAGCCGAACTCGGCAGGGGGTGGATGTACCTGGTGAGAGGTGGATGCTTTTCAAGGTCCAGGGGAGTAAGGGGTAGATGCATGTTCCTCTCCATCCCCACCCTGTTTAAAAATGGAAATACAGTCGATTTACAATGTTGTGTTAGTTTCTGGTGTACAGCAAAGTGACTGTGCACCAGAATACACACACACACACACACACACACACACACATACTTTTTTCAGATTCTTTTCCATCATAGGTTATTACAAGATACTGAATATAGTTCCCTGCGCTATGCAGCGCTTCCTTGTTGTTTATCTATTGTATGTATAGTAGTGTGTATCTGCTGATCCCAAACTCATAATTTACCCTTCTCTCACCCCCTTTCCCTATGGTAACCATGAATTTGTTTTCGATGTCTGTGAGCCTGTTTCTGTTTTGTAAATAAGTTCATTTGTATCATTCTTTTAAGATTCTACATATAAGTGATATCATATGATATTTGCCCTTCTCTGTCTGATTTACTTCACTTAGTGTGATCATCTCTGGGTCCATCCATGTGGCTGCAAATAGCATTATTTCATTCCTTTTTAAATGGTTGAGTAATATTCTATTTCTGGGCTTCCCTGATGGCTTAGTCAGTAAAGAGTCCACCTGCAATGCAGAAGACCTGGGTTTGATCCCTGCATCAGGAAGATCTCCTGGAGAAAGGAATGGCAACCCACTCCAGTATTCTTGCCTGGAGAATCCCATGGACCAAGGAGCCTGGTGGGCTACAGTCCTGGGGTCGCAAAGAGTCCGACACAACTGAATGACTAACACACACAATATCCCAATGTGTGTATTTTTGCACCACGTCTTCTTTATCTAGTCCTCTGTCCGTGGACACTTAGATTGCTTCTGTGTCTTGTTTATTGTCAACGAACACTGGGGTACATGTATCTTTTCAAATTATAGATTTCGTCTTTTCCAAATATATGCCCAGGAGTAGGGTTGCTAGGTCTCATGGTAACTCTGTTTTAGCTTTTTTGAGAAACCTCCACACTGTTCTACTTAGTGGCTGCGCTGACTTGCACTCCCACCAACAGTGTAGGAGGGTTCCCTTTTCTTCACACCCTCTCCAGCATCTATTATCTATAGACTTTTGGATGATGGCCATTCTGACTGGTGTGAGGGAATGCCTCACTGTAGTTTTTATTTGCATTTCTCTCATCATTAGCAGTGTTGAGCATCTTTTCATGTGCCTGTTGGCCATCTGTATGTCTTCTTGGGAAAAGTGTCTGTTTAGGTCTTCTGCTCAGTTTTTGATTCTCCATCCCCTTTTAATCTCTTGTCTGGTATCTCCAGTTGGTGTTTTTGTCTTTTAGGGATCTTCTGGTCCAGGATCCTGGCCATTTCCCCAGTCAAACGTACTCATCACATATCTGTTGCCATATCCACAAAATGACCCCTGGGGAATCTTTTGCTTGCCACCCAAAAGATCTTTCTCAAATACAGATCTGTAATGCCCTTCCCACTCAGGAGCTTCCATGGGCTTCCTTATGTGGAATAGCATAAGGAATCCCCTGACCCTTCGCAGGGGATTCCAGACCTCGCCCCCAGCCTCTGTCTCCTGCCACTTTGCTGCCGTGAGTTTCTTGCCTCCTTCACCCCTTGCTCTGGCATCTTCCTTTGAAGAATTAACTTTCTTCCTGTCTTGCGTCAGTGAACTCCTATGCACCCTCCAGTGGCCCCTTCTGTGTTATCTCCTCTTCACCTATTTGTCAAGGAGCCATATTCCTTCCTGTTGTAGGTCTCAGGGGTGCTTCTCAGAGCTTTTCCTTTTTGTGTCTTTTCCTTCCTGTCTCAGGCAGCAGGCTGGAGAGGCAGATTACCTCCTCCTTCCCCACAGCATGTGCCCCTCCAGATCAGAATGTGTGCGCTCCACAGCCCAGCCCTCACAGCCAAGGCCATTTGGCAAAGCCATTCTGTGTGAGTGGTCTGGGAGGCACTGGTTGGTCTCTGAAAGATAACCACTCTTTTACTTTCAAGAAGATAAGGCACCCAGCTCACTTTGATGAACACAGCTCAAGTGAAAAGGTAGAAACATAAACAAATGGGACTTCCCCGGTGGTCCAGGGGTTAAGAATCCGCCTTCCAACGCAGGAGACGTGGGTTCAGTCCCCAGTCGGGAAACTAAGAGCCCACATGCCGCGCGGCTGCCGAGCCCGTTGGCCACAACTCCATAGCCCGTGCACTCTAGGACCTACGCACCACAATTGGGAAGAAGCCCACATGCTATTACGAAGACCTGACACAGCCAAGAATAAATAAATAAATAGAAGCATAAGCATAAATATTTTGTGTAATGATAAGCTAATTCAAAAAATGACAGCTCAAAAATTTACATATCAAGGCAAAGGACTTAGAATAGCCAAAGCAATTTTGCAAAGGAACAGAGTTGGAGAAGTTGTGCTTCCTAACTTCAGGACTTATCCTAAAGCTACAGTAGCTAAGATAGTGTGGTATTGGTGGAAGACAGGTATATAGGTCAATGGAACACAGTAACAGCTACAGGTAGACCCACACGTAAATGACCAACTGATTGGCACAGAAGTACCAAGGTGACCCAACAAAGAAAGAAAAATCAAAGCCTCAACCCACTCCTTACAACTTGTATAACAATGAGCAAAAGTGGGTCATGAGCCTAAAGTAAAAGGAATAAGTAAAAACTTTATAGAAGAAAATGTAGCAGGAAAATCTTGTGACCTTGGGCCGGGCAAAGGTTGCTTCAGACACAAAAAGCATTAAGTATAAAAGTTGCTAAAATGGATTTTATCAAAGGTAAAAACATCTGTGCTGTGAAAAACCGCTGCTAAGAAACTAAAAGACAGAAAAACAAACCAGAAGAAAATATTTTCAAAACACTTATCTGATAAAGGACTCGCATCCAGAATACATGTAGAACTGTCACAAGTGTTTGACAGGAAAGCAATTTAATAAGTGGGCAACAATTCTTCAACTGATGTACTTGACCACAGAAGAGCTGCAGATGGCCAGTCAGCCTATGAAGAGAAGTTCAGCATCATTAGCATTAAGGAAATGCAAATTAAGGACACAATGAGACACCGTTAGACATATATCAGAATGGCTTAAATAAAAAAACCAAGCACAACAATCAAACACAAAATGCAGAAACCCTGATGATATGAGAGTGCTGATGAGGACTTGGAGAAACAGCAGCTCTCATTCTTTGCTGGTGGGAAGGCAAAATGGTGTGGCAATTTTGGAAAACACTTCGGTAGTTTCTCATAGTTAGCTGCTCAGTCATGTCCACCTGTTGGGGACTCCATGGACTGTAGCCTGCCAGGCGCCTCTGTCTGTGGAATTCTCCAGGCAAGAATACTAGAGTGGGTTGCCATTTCCTCCTCCAGGGGATCTTCCCAACCCAGGGATCAAACCTGGGTCTCCTGCATTGCAGGCACATTCTTTACCGTCTGAGCCACCAGGGAAACGTTAACAATTACCTTGCTGTATGATCCAGTGACTCTACTCCAGATTGTACTAAGACAAGAGAAATGAAAACGTTTACCCACACCAAGACTTATAAGCACATGTCCACAGCATCTCTATTCATAATATAGCCCCAAATGGAAAACAGTCTTTACTGTCCTTCACCCAGGAAGTTGGATAAACAAACTTCTACATCCCATATTTCACTGGCACATCTGTACCCGAAATATGACTCAGTAGTAAGAAGGCACCCTGCGGAATGAAAGAAACCAGATTCGAAAGCATAGACTGTATGCTTCCATTCGTATGACATTCTGAAAAAGGGAGAACTATAGGGAAGAAAGGGCTTCCGAGGTGGCTCAGAGGTAAAGAATCCACCTGCCAATGCAGGAGGTGTGGGTTCAATCCCTGGATCAGGAAGACCCCTTGGAGAAGGAAATGGCTGCCCACTCCAGGATTCTTGGCTGGGAAATACCATGGACAGAGGAGCCTGGTGGGCTGCAGTCCTTGGGGTTGCAAAGAGCTGGACATGATTGAGCGACTGAGCGTGCACACACACATATACACACACACAGGGAAGAAAACAGGTCAGTGGTTGTCATGGTTGAGGGTGGGGTTGAGAAGGTGACATGAGGGATTTTTGGCGGGGGAGGTAGACAAAATATTCTAAATTTTGGTGGCAGTTGCAAGACTGTACATGTTTGTCAAACCTCAGAACTATTTCCGTCGAAATAGATAAAGCAAACTGTAACGAGGGGCTAGAATGACCAAATTCAGGCATCACACAAGATACTGTTAGAGTATTGAAACATCAATTTGTTTAAAAACTTCCTGTTGTTTTTGAACAGAAGCTGCTTCAGTTTCAGCAAAATTTAATTCAACTGAAAAAAACCTAAAACTATGAGCTTTCAAATAGAAAAAAGCACCAGCCTCACAACTTTCAGAATGGTTATCAGAGACTCAAAAGACAATCCTTGGAGACAGCAAAAGAGGGATCTTTCAAGAAATGCTGCATCACCAACCAACTTGAAGGAAACAGAGAATAATGTGTTGAGAAACATGGAAAACGATAAGTCCAAGATAAAAACTAAATTTAGTAGAGGTATATTTTATGAAGAAGTTTTTAGGACTATGCAGACTAATTTTCTTAACTAAAGTTTTCCTCACGTGATATATGGTAAAAATCTATATCTAAGTAAATATAATGTTTTCAGTAAAAAAAAAAGAAACAACAACAACCACCAAGTCATAGAACTGTAACACCAAGAATGTGTGAATTTCACGTTGAACTAAAGACAGTCAAGGGTGGAGAGAGCCCAGGCCTCTGTAAGCGCTGAGACCACCGAATCTGAGGCTGCAGGGACAGTCCTGATTCCACGTGCTTCGGGCTGTGGTCTCAGGGGCCCTGCCTTTGGATTTAGGCTGTGTTTTGTGTGCTCAAAATGAGGCATCCATTCCCTTACTTTGTTCCCTTCACCATCTACATTAAGGAGAGTGGACACCTCTAACAAGATGCAGTTTAACTGGCTGGGCTCTTGAAGCTGTTTCACAGATGTGGTCAGGACTTCTGTCAGCCGTGAGCTTCTTATTTAAAACTTTTTTAAAAAATTTACTGTTTGACTGCCCTGCATCTTCATTGCTTTGCAAAGGTTTTCTCTACTTACGGCAAGCAGGGGCCACTCTTCCTGGCGGTGTGCAGGCTTGTCATTGCTATGGCTTATCCTGTTGTGGAGCATGGGGTCTAGAGCATGTGGGCTTGAGTAGTTGAGGCACCTGGGCTCCAGAGCGCAGGCTCAGTAGTTTTGGGGCACGGGGTTAGTTGCTGCATGGCATGTGGGATCTTCCCGGATCAGGGAATGAACCCATGTCTCCTGCTCTGGCAGGCGGATTCCTATCCACCGCACCACCAGGCAAGTCCCTGTGGGCCTTTTAGATCGAAAGGTGCTGGATGGAGTGAGATCCTCTCAGTGGGGGTGGCTCAGCAGGAGGCAATTTGATTTGACCTCATTCTTCACCCACAAGGCTGCTGCCAGGGCAAGGAGCACTAGAGGGGCCACCAGGGTTGCCCAGCGCTCGCTCTCCATCCTGGGCCCTCTGCCCACTAAGGGATGCTGGGATGACACGCTGGGCCGGGCTGGCTCCCTCCATCGGGGAACGGGGGCTCCAGTGCAGGTGCCCGGGGTCACGTTCCGAGAGGCGCTGCCCACCTCATCCATCTGCAAAACTCCTCGGCCGAGACCCAGGGTCCAGGCTGCAGCTGCTTCTAGATCTCACCGGTGAGAAAGTGGTGAGAAGACAGCTCTGTATGCCACCCCCAGCTGCTCGGGCGAGTGTGGCAGGGGTCACCCTAACTCCCACTTGATTGACTGCTCTGGACGGCGGGCAGGGCACCCGGCACCCAGTGAATGGGGCACCCTCTTCACAGAGAACCGAGCTGGATGAAGTCCACCGGCAGGATTTTCCTCATTCTTAGAGAAACAGTTGCTTGGCCCAGCTTGGGGCTACTGAGCAGGCCAGTGCTTATGGCAGCCCCACTGCATGAAGGGACATGCAGGGTCTTCTATGTATTCCTTTAATCAGCACCCTAATGCCCTGGTCCAGCGGGTCCTGTGGCAGTGGGCATGCATCACCCGTTTGATGGGAGCAGCGTTTGCTAAGGCCTTGTTAGTATTTCCATTAAGTGGGAGAGGGCCTGGGGTTCTCTGTTCAGGCTGACACCCTGAGGAGCCTGGCATACCCGAGGCTTCTCTATGGCTGACCTGTAAGCTGGACTGAAGGTTCTACACATCTTCATCCTCAAGGGTGTTTCTCAAGTTTCTTTCTTTTTTTCTTTCTTGTTAATATTTTTTAGCTTAACCCTTTTTCTTTCTCCTTTTTAGATAACCTATTTATTTTATTTTTGGGTGTTCGTCGCTACCTGCAGGCTTTTCTCTAGTGGCAGGGAGCCGCGACTCCTCTTCATCGTGTTGCGGGGGCTTCTCCTTGTCGTGGCTTCTCTTGTTGCGGAGCACAGGCTCTAGGTACATAGGCTTCAGTAGTTGGGGCTCCTGGGCCCAGTGGTAAAGAACCCGCCTGCCGATGCAGGGGACAAAAGAGACATGGGCTCCATCCCTGAGTTGGGAAGATTGCCTGAAGGAGGGGATGGAAACCCACTCCGGTATTCTTGCTTTGAGAATCCCATGGACAGAGGAGCCGGGTGGGCTGCAGTCAGTAAGGTCCTCAAGAGTTGGACGTGACTGAAGTGACTTAGCACGCACGGGTTCTAGAGCAGGGGCTCGGTAGTTGTGGCGCTAGGGCCTTATTATCACCGAAGCTTTTAGGATCTTCAGACCAGGGATCAAACCTGTGTCCCCAGCATTGGAAGACGGATTCCTATCCACTGTACCACCGGGGAAGTTCCTGTTTCTCGAGCTGTAATGCACAGTTCGATTGGCGAAAAGTAATCCTGAGACTGTTACGCTAGCCACAGAAAGTTCTAGGTTCACCTCCTTTGAGTCATCAAGGTACCTTGTTTATTAAGTTGTTGTATATGAATGACATTTTGGCCTCTTCTGTGACTCAGACTGCCTGGACATCAAAACCATCCTGCAGACTCTAAATTGCACAGGGGAATGGGCCTCCAGGGCACCTGGGATTCCTCCTGAAGGGGATCCTCCTGTGTGCCATCTGCTGTGGGCCCAGTACAAGAGGAATTGTGCCAAGGCAGCTTTTTTTTTTTTTTTTTGTCTTCCTGAGGTGTCTTATCACTTGATCATGTTTCCTGCTGAGGTTGGTAGAGTGTCAAGTGCCATGCAGAGAAGTAAATATGTAAATTTATGCTCCCCCATCTTTTATAAGGTAGACAGGACTGCTGGTTGCAGCAGCTTGCTCAGTTATACAAGAGTCTCTACCTCCTGGGAGCCCATGGGGGTGGAGGTGGTGATGGGAGCTCGAGGCACGGAAGGAGCTTTGTGTCCTCATGTGTAGGTCTCCTGATGGCCACGGCATTTCTTGTCTGGAGAGCAAGCTGCTGTCTCATCCTCACCCCATCCATGTTGGTCTCCTACTTTGTGGCATGTGTGTGGTTATTTACTTACACCCCAAGACCAGTGGTTTTACACTGGGGTGATTTTACTTCCCAGGGATATCTGGTGATGTTTTTGGTTGATCCAACAAGGAGGTTGGGTCCCGCTGGCATCCATGGCCAAGGACGCTGCTGATTATCCCACAAGGCACATGACAGTCTCTCCCCACAAAGAGCTATCTGGCCTCAAATGTGAACAGTCCCCAAGGTGGAGAAAGACTGAGAGCTTCTCAACGTCAGCAGAGTATTCATTGCTCTTCGCGTCTTCAGGGCTGGCAGGTATCAAGTACCCAGTAGCAGAGATTGAATCAAATCTGTTATTAAGAGGCTCACAAGCTATGTTGGCTTCTGTGTTGACAAAACACCAGCTAATATTCCCTGAAAATCGTTTGGTTCTATTTTATCTCTTTGCTTGTTTGTTTAAACATAGAAATTAAATCAGGAGAGAATGGTTGTTGTTGTTGTTTAGTCATTAAGTCGTGTCCAACTCTTTGTGACCCCATGGACTGTAGCCTGCCAGGCTCCTCTGTCCATGGGATTTCCCAGGCAAGAACACTGGAGTGAGTTCCCATTTCCTTCTCCAGAGGATCTTCTCAACCTAGAGATGGAACCCAAGTCTCCTGCTTGGTAGGCGGATTCTTAACCAATATGGAAAGCCCATATTGTTGCATGGTGATGGGGGGAGGTGGTCCCTGGAGATGACTCATGTGGCTTACAATCTTGTTCCAGCCCCAGCCCCTGGGGAGGGGTGTTTGTTTGTAATTAAATTAAATTAAATGGTGATGGAAGGGCAGGCTATGCTGATAGAAAATTTCCATCTAGAATAACTTTACTGACGTGAAAACTGAGTTGATTTATGGAAGCATGTTAGAGACTTCAGGTGGTGTGTTGATATCATGGAAGCCATCCACAAGGGCTGTCCAGAGTCAGAGGTCTAGAAAGCCTGCTCAACCCCAGGGGAGCGGGGACCCCTTTTCAAGTGATCCAGGAGGGACCAGGGTTTTCCGAGTTTTCATTTCATCCCTTGAAAAGAGGAGGGAGCAGTGGCCCTTGTCTGTCTGGTGCAGGGTTATGAGTTCAGAGACCGCTGCTCTGCTCAACTGGTCCCTCAACCTCTCCCACCCCAGTCTCTCACACCTGATGTAGGACTTGGGGCCAGGAGTAGAGGGGGAGGAGCCACCAACCTGTGTTCCAAGAAACTCTTTCCCAGTTGAGAGAGTTGACTGACCCCACGGAGCCTTTCATTCTCAAGGAAGACCTTTTAGTGACTTCTTTTTATTTTCTTTTTTTAACTTAATTTTTATTGGAGTATAGTTGGTTTACCTTGTTGTGTTAGTTTCAGTTGTACAACAAAGTTGATCAGTTATACATGTACTTTTTTAAATATAAATTTATTTTAATTGGAGGCTAATTACTTTACAATATTGTATTGGTTTTGCCACACACTGATATGAATCTGCCATGGGTGTGCATGTGTTGATCAGTTATATGTATACTTTTTTAAGATTTTTTTTCCATATTTGTCATTACAGAGTACTGAGTAAAGTTCTCTGTGCTATACAGCAGGTTCTTATTAGTTATCTATTTTATATATAGTAGGAGAAGGCACGGAGAAGGCAATGGCACCCCACTCCAGTACTCTTGCCTGGAGAATCCCATGGACGGAGGAGCCTGGTAGGCGGCAGTCCATGCGGTCGTGAAGAGTCGGACATGACTGAGCGACTTCACTTTCACTTTTCACTTTCATGCACTGGAGAAGGAAATGGCAACCCACTCCAGTGTTCTTGCCTGGAGAATCCCAGGGACGGGGGAGCCTGGTGGGCTGACGTTTCTGGGGTCCCACAGAGTCGGACACGACTGAAGCGACTTAGCAGCAGCAGCAGCACTGTGTCTATGTTAGTTCTAATTTCCAGATTTATCCCTTTCCCTTCCCGGCTGGTAACCACAAGTTTGTTTGTTTTCTACATCTGTGACTCTATTTCTGTTTTCTAAATAAGTTCATTTGTACCATTTTTTAAAGGATCTTCTTTTTAATCACATATCCTTTGTGATGAAAGTTGATGGGGGAGAAAGAAATGTTAGGTGTTAGAGACAAGCCTGTTGGTAGAAAAGGAAATTGTGTTGCTTCTTCTTTAAACTTGTTACTTTTTTGTATACCTCAAACAGGGTAAAAGAAGGAAAAAAAAGCGGTACTACTAGTTCCTAACAGTTAACCTTGACCTTGAAACCGGTCTTGGTATGGATGCAATGGAAGTGTGCTATGCTTTAGACACTGTAGACATCCCCATTTAAGTCTGTTAGCCCCTAAGATAAGTATTACTGATTCTGTTTTATAGACTCAGAGAGGTTGGGGAATTTGACCAAGGCCACACAGCCACTTAATAAAGACCGGGCTCTTTATGGTATATTAGGAGCCCCCACTAACCTGTGAATACAATATACCATTTGAGAAAATGCTCCAAACAAATCAAAGAGCATCTTTGCATGAGAAGATACAAGATACACCTGATTGATGGTCAACGATATAAACTAGAGTTATCCCTCTGTGTCCTCAGAGAATGAATTTTAGGAACCCTCGGGATACTAAAATCCAAGGGTGCTCATGTCCTGTATATGTAAACAGTATTTGAATAAAACTTATGCACATTGCCTGTATGCAGTGTACATGCTATGTATATAGCTCCTGGTATGCAACAAATTCAAGTTTTGCTTTTTGGAACTTTATGGAATTTTTTTCAAATATCTTTGATCTATTGTTGGTTGAATCTACCAATGTGGAACCTGCAGATTCTTAGGGTTGGATGTACACAATGTGTAATTGTGTCTGACTCTTTGTGACCCCATGGACTGTAGCCTCCAGGCTCCTCTGTCCTTGGGATTTCCCAGGCAAGAATACTGGAGTGGGTAGCCATTTCCTTCTCCAGGGGATCTTCCCCACGCAGGGATCGAACCCGTGTCTCCTGCATTGGCAGGCAGAGTCTTTACCACTGAGCCACCAGGGAAACCCAGATATATATAATATGTTCCATGAAATAAGAGAGAAGGCCTTGTATGCTAAGGGGATATACAGAGTAAATCTCAAGTCTTGCTTAGAGTAACAGCTATGCTGATTCTAACTCAGATGCTGCTGAGACTATGATAATTCTCCCCATGTGTCAGTCTTCTTCATCATTCTTGTCTTGTTGCCCTGCAGTTATTTTGTATCAAGCAGGATGCCTTTAGCTATGAGTAACAGGAAACCCTGGCTGGACTGTTTTAAGTGGTAAGTGTGTTGTTTTCTCACTTAATGATTCCTGACATGAGGCAGTTTCAGGGTGGTTATTCGTGAGTGCCACGACATCCCCAAGGACCAGGGTTGCTCTGATCTTCCCTCTCTGCAGTCCTCAGCATATCGGTTTGTCTTTGACCGACTGCCTCATGGTGACAAAGTGACTGCTGCGGTTCTTGCTGTCACATGCTGATACAACATGTGGCAGAAGAGTGTCTATATGTCACTTTGTAGCAGTTACTTTTTTCCCCCAAAACCCTTCAAGAAACCTCCCCTCATCTCTCATTGGCCAGATAAAGTAGCTGTCCATTCCTAAGGCCATCACTGAAAAGGTGAGTTGGTTTAATGAAGCACAGTGACTCCATGGAGGAGGGTGATGACATGAATAAAACTGGGACTCTGATACTAAGGAGGGTAGGAAAAAGGAGTTGGACCAACAACTGAAATGTTGCATATTTAAAACATATTTTCATTATGGCAAATTTCATACACCAGGGGCGTAGCATAGGTAATTCCCAAATACTCATCTCCTGGTTTCTAGTTATTAATATTTTGACAATTTTAATTCATCTCTGTCCTGCCCTTCTCCTGCTGGAGTACTTTAAAAGGAATTCCAGATATATAATTTTTATGTGCTTTGTATATATATTGTTTAGTTGCTAAGTTGTGTCCAACTATTTGTGACCCTGGGAACTGGGGCCCTAACCCCATGGACTGTAGCCCCCTGGGCTCCTCTGTGCATGGGATTTCCAGGCAAGAATACTGGAGTGGGTTGCCATTTCCTTCTCCAGGGGCTCTTCCTGACCCAGGGATTGAACTTGCAGCTCCTGCATTGGCAGGTGGATTCTTTACCACTGAGCCACCAGGGAAGCTTGTATATGTTGAGTCCTTTCTATATGCATGGTCACTCACCAAAGAGGAAAGCTGTTTCAGGGACAAGAGATTAGTGAAGACTGACCCGGGATTAACTACCTTTTTGCTAAAGAGAAAAGACTAAATTCCTTGAAACAAAGGAGCATGCAATATCCAGGGATCAGGGTTTTCTCCCCAGCTTTTGTTCTGGCTGCATCTGGAGTCCTTGGAATATTAGGAAACAGGTGTCCTGGGAAGATGGGGGAGCTGGGGAGGGCCCCCCCTTGCCCCCCCTTGTCAGACATGGAAGGTGAGTGGAAGTGCAGCATCTCATTTGTCATTTCCACTCTCCGGCGGATGAGGCGAATGCTTTCTAAGAGTGGGTTTTGGTTTGATGGCACCTGCTTCTTCATGTTAATAGACTTCTGGGGTGAGATGGAGCTGGGTGACATCACCTGCAGGTGTGGGAGCCCGCGGCAGCGGTCTGTTGCCTGGCGTGTGTTTCCCTGGGCGCTGTGAGCCACATCTGCTCTTGACTGTGAGGGCGTATTTGCCAGCAGGCTAAAGAAAGAGATGTTTTTAACCAGAACAGAAAGTCAGAGGTAACGAGTTGACTCTGGGCTGGGTTGTAAACACACATACTCTCCTTATGACTTTAGCTTATTTCATTTAGTTATGGAACAAGAGACACGTGTTTATTTTTTCTTTCAAGTATCACCATGTCAGTAAAAGTCTGTTTCCACGTACCCTTTTCTGCATTTCTTGAACCCACCTGTTCTAGTATAGGTTTAAAAGACCCCCTCTTCCTCCGCAAGCCTGCCTTCTGGTGTTCCTTCGGTTTGTAAGCATTGGCTCCTTTGAAGAGAGCTCACATGCTTCAGAGGGGCAGTCCCTGTGTATATAACATCAAAAGCAATTCACCATTTCTCTAAATCCGCTTCTCATTTCTGCAGGACAATTAAAGGTCACATTGCAAAGCTGAATCAGTTATAGCTTCGCGTTCAACCTGAGCTGATGTTATCTACCTGGGCTGGGTAAAATGTTAGTGTTTGCACAGTGAGTTTAAAAACAGAAGTCTTTTGCATAACTGTATTTGAAAAATCTTAAAGAAAAGAGAAAGAGAATGGGGTAATGATATGAAAGGATGCCACCTGACTCAATATTTTGGTAACCCAGCTGGCTCTTGGAGCAGTCCCACTGTTCTTCGCAGAACTTTCTAGAATATGCGTACTGTGGTTGGGTGCCCTTTGCTTGGTGCGCTGTGCGTTTCGGTGCTCTGTGAGAATCCATCTGACCCCAATACATTTTATTTGACACGCACAGCTGGGTTGCTGGTACATGGTGCAGGCCGTTAAAGAGAATGCTAAAGAAAACACAGACCATCTATTCATCAGATCACTGTGAAAGGGGGATTCACTAGGGCGGCCTCGAGCAGGCGTTCACCTGCGGGGGAGGGAGGGGGGCCCACTGGGCTCCCAGGAGCAGGAAACACAGCTGCCATTGACCTCTGACGTGTCCCATGGCCAAGTGCTTGGCCAAATGTGAAACCTGATGGCATCTCCAACTTGTGGAATCTTATTTTAGGGTGCTTTGCAAACAGGAGGGTTGGGTGGCTGGGCCAATCTCTTATTTGCTGAGTGTATGGGCTTCCCAGGTGGCACTAGTGGTAAAGAACCTGCCTGCCAATGCAGGAGACGTAAGAGGCACAGGTTCGATCCCTGGGTTGGCAAGATCCCCTGGAGGAGGAAATGGCAACCTATTCCAGTATTCTTGCCTGGGAAATCCCACAGACAGAGGAGCCTGGCAGGCTACAGCCCATAGGGTTGCAAAGAATCAGACATGACTGAAGTGACTTACTTAGCACATATGCTCCCCAGGCACTTGGCACCCAGTGGGAACACTGACCGAAGCGTTTGCATGTGAGCGATATATCTGGCCCTGGGGACCATTCTAGGTCTCCCCGAGTGCCTCTCAGTCTCACCAGAGACAGGAGAGAGGAGGCAACTTCTAGAATCCTTGGGAAACCTTTCTTTAGCCACAAGGACGTTCCAACAGCCTCAGCCCAGTTCATGCAACTTGCTTAGCCCTCAACACACCATCCTCTTTTTGCCTCCTCAGTGGGTTTTTGCACATGGCAATGCACACCTGGCATGGAGCCCCTGGGAGGTGGCAGCTGGGCTTATCTGAATCTTGGGAACAACGGAGCTGGTGGATTAAAATGTCTTCCTACGGGGAACTTCTCTGATGGTCCAGTGGTGAAGACTTCACCTTCCAGTGCGGGGGGTGCAGATTTGATCCCTCATTGGAGAGCTAAGATCCCATGTAACTTGCAGCCAAAACAAACAGCCCTGGTTTTACACCTGTTCTTTTATCCAGTGCAGCAAGCTTTCCACTTGTGTCTGTATGCGTGAGGTTGTCACCTAGACAGCCATTCTGTAATCCCGTGTAAAGACTGGGGCAGGCCCCTTATCAACTCCACTGTGGTAAGGGGCTGCGGTGTCTTGAATAACATCACCTGTCCTGAGTGACATCATCCCTTTCAGAGCAGCCGCTTTGAGCCTGACCTAGGCTGAGATGTGGCCTCTGTCCCCAGCTGGTCTATCGTGTGTACTTAACTCAAGACTGCGGATCTTAGTGCAGGAGGTGGGATGCTTGGGGGACCTAAGAGCCTTCCTCTATGGCTAGAGCTCCACCTAGCTCTGCACTGTAGGGACCAGGATGTTTGGAGAGGCAGACTTGGGTTCTTGTCTGTTCCTCTACTCCATAGCTGGGTGATTCTGTGCAAGGCAGGCCTGACACAGAGCACTCAGGAAGCCACAGCTGGGCTTATCTGCATCTTGGGGGCTACATATGGAGCTAGTTGATGAAAATGTCCCCCTGAGGGACTTCTCCGGCAGTCCAGTGGTTAAACCTTTGCCTTCCAATGCAGGGGGTGTGGGTTTGATCCCTAGTGAGGGAGCTAAGATCCCCTAATTCCACACACCTAGAGACCAAAAAACCAAAATATAAACAACAGAATCAATGTTGTAACAGATTCAATAAAGGTCTTAAAAATGGTCCATATTAAACAAAAATACAGTGTCTCCCTTTGCCCCTAGGCTCCCGCATTCTCCCGGTGGAAGTGATGCTGGATATGAGTATACTACCAAACCAAAGTTGACAGTAAATTCTACAAGGGTTTCTAGAAGTCCCAAGCTATTCTGTTTCGGAAATGGATTTGTTTCAGTATTGTTTGACAAAATGTTCATGCCTCCAAAACCAAACCAGGTTCCAGGCTCATAAGGCACTTTCAGAAACCCTTTGCTTTCTTTTTAGTTGCTTATCAAGCTCAGTGAAATTCTGCAGCATATTAAGACAAGAAACAACAAAAACAAAACCAAGAAACCTCCATCTAGGAGTAAGCAAGCTCCGGGAGATGGTGAAGGACAGGGAAGCCTGGCGTGCTGCAAGTCCATGGGCTCGCAAAGAGTTGGATGTGACTGAGCAACCGAGCAGCAACGAGAACCTTGGCAAATACAGCTTGACAAGATGGCCTTGAAAACAACCACCACCAAAACCCAAACCTCTGAGAACATGTGTGGCTTTTCCCATTGGGACAGCAGTGTAGGGTGTCTGTCTGCTTAGCTGACCTCTGGGAAAGACCAGGATGACACGCCCTCCCTTGTACTTCCGATGCTTTATTGATTCCCTGCCCGTTCCCCCTTCCTCACATTCGTTCTGCTCCCTGACCTAGAATGGGGGAAACTAAAAATCTAACCCTGGCCACATTATTAAAATCTGGAAATGTGGAAATTGGCACAGGGTAGTTGATGGGAATTTCAAAACACAGGGTGGGGACTTCTGCTCTGACAAAGATGGAACAAAAGCCCTCTCTGTCTTTTGGAGGTCGCTAATCCCACGTTTGCCCCTTATTGTCAATAGGTCATGTCTGAAACGCTTGGAGTTATTTCCAATTAGTGGGTTTAAGTGCACCTTGCTTTCTGAGCTGGTGACCCCTCAGTGTTTGTTTAGTGGGATTTTCTCACCGGGCTTCACCTTGCTGCACATTGTTTGACTGTCAGGGCATCTCAGCTGCTCTGGTGACCCCGTCAGGAACGTCCGTGTTGTGAGACTTGGGGAACTGTTGTGAATTTCGTGATGACAGATGGCAGATGCATAAAGGGCACCTCTTGGGCTTTGTGAAAAGGGATTTGAGTTCTCAGAATTGTTTTTTTTTTTTTTTTTCCTGTTTCTCTATTCTGGGGCATGTCTGCAACTGCTAGCAGAGTTGTGATGTGGCCCATTGAGAATCGCGAGGCCTGGGAGGCCGAGAGCCCTTGTGTGCCACACATACCTACTCGGGGACACATGTGTCCCTCCCAGGCCTCCCAGACTGGCCTCAGCAGACCCCAGGGGCTCAGCCATTTGCTCTGTTGGAAAAGTAGCCTCTTCCAAGCATCACTGGGGTTTCATTCAGGCAGGACTTTTGTCTGATTTCTGAAGATGGATGGGAGGGACAGAATGATGGAGAAAGAGAGCAAAAGGAGCCTCTTAGGTTCTGCTTCTGAACAGGCATTTGTAACAGCTGCTTTCCCTGCTCCGGCTGAGACTTAAAAAACTAAAATTAAAACTAACATATGACCCAGCAATCCCACTCCTGGGTGTATATCCAGAGAAATCTATAATTAAAAAAGATACATGCACCCCTCTTTTAATCACAGTGCTAGCCACAATAGCCAAGATGTGGAAACAACCTAAATGCCCATCAACAGAGAAATGGATAAAGAAGATGTGGAACATATATACAAAGGAATATTACTCAGCCAGAAAAAGGGATGGAATCGCACCATTTGCAGACACAGATGGACCTAGAGACTGCCTTACAGAGTGAAGTAAGTCAGAGAAAAGCAAATATCATATATTAATGTATATGTGTTGCCTCTAGAAAAATGATATGGATGATCTTATTTGCAGAAGTCATTTCATGCCACAGAAAAGTTTCTCTCCATTAGTCATGATTTACAGCATTGGAAACAACATAGCAAGGGGAATGGGTTAAATCACTTATGATGCATTCCCATCATGGAATGTTACATGGGCGTGAAAGTAATGCACAGGCAGTTTTTAATAACATGGAAAGATGCTCACAATATAATGTTGGGTTAAAACAAAAAGCTTAACTCTGAGTTGTATTGTACAGCGCACTCTAGTTACATTCTCAGGGGTAAAAAGCCATGTTAATATGTGTAAAATAAGACTGGAGAGAAATTTGTTGAACCATGAGCAGTGCTTGCTTTTTGACAATGAAATTATCCATGATTATTTCCTCTTTATTTTATTCTGGGCTTTCTGCATATTCTACACTGAATGTGCATTGGTTTTACTACGTATTTATTTATTTGGCTGCACCAGATCTTAGTTGTGGGGTATGGGATCTAGTTCCTGGACCAGGGATTGACCCTGGTGGGCTGCCTGCATTGGGAACTCAGAGTCTTAGCCACTGGACCACCAGGGAAGTCTCACACTGGTTTTATATTCAGAACAAAGTAGTAGAAAATAGAGAAGAAACAGAAGCCTAGAAGATTAAGGGGGTTTTCTCTGAGTCTCCCAGCTGTTTGGTGACAGGGCAGAAACAAAACCCAAGTTTCCTGACTCTGATCTGGATGAGGACTCGTCTCACTCAGGAGGGGCAGGATGCCTGCAGCCGTGTGCCCAGCACGAACGGCTCCAGGGTTCTCACCCAGGACCCTGCACCTTATGTGGACATGCTTGTCTGTATGGAGGCAGATATACCTGTAGGTCTTTTGTTTTTCCTTCAGTACTCACTGTTTTTCCAGTAATCATGTACGGATGGGAGAATTGGACTGTAAAGAAGACTGAGTGCCTAAGAACTGATGCTTTCGAACTGTGATGCTGGAGAAGACTCTTGAGAGTTCCTTGGACAGCAAGGAGATCAAACCAGTCAATCCTAAAGGAAATCAACACTGAATATTCATTGGAAGGACTGATGCTGAAACTGAAGCTCCATACTTTGGCCAGCTGATGCAAAGAGCCGACTCATTGGAAAAGACCCTGATGCTGGGAAACAGTGAGGGCAGGAGGAGAAGGGGACGATAGAGGAGGAGATGGTTGGATAGCATCATCGACTCAATGGACATGAATTTAAGCAAAGTCTGGTAGATAGTGAAGGACAGGGAGGCCTGGCATGTTGCAGTCCATAGGGTTGCAAAGAGCAGGACATGACTGAGTGACTGAACAACAGCAACTCGCTATAATGAGCAACCTTTGAGAACTCAACAGCTGGGCCCCTTGAGTGGAAATCAGAGCTAGTCTAAGTGTCCCTCCATGGGATGCTAGTGTTACAATTTGTGTGACTCATGGATGTATTTCCATGGGGGCACAAGTAGTCTATATCTTCTTCAGTTTCTGCTCTTCTTCTCTCCTCTTTGACTTCTTCTCCATTAGGGAGGACAAATCAGAACAACTCAGATCCCTTCACTGGGGTGGGGAAGTGATGCTGTTCTTAGAGAAAGCCCCACTACACTCCTTGACTGCACCAGAATGGCAGCCCTTTCACCAAGTGCTTTGAGATCCAAGTGCTTTGAGAACAGACTGAGTCCCCTCTTAACTCCTGTCATTAACTGCTTAGGTGACCTTGGTCAGCTCTTTCCTTTCTCAGAGAATCTCCCACAGTGAGAATGGGAAGAATCTTTTCTGGTGAACAGGTTTCTTCAGGGCGTGCGGCAACAGTCTGATGGATGACAGGAAAGATTTTTCCAGTTCCCAGGAAGAGGAGTCCCCAGAACTGAATCTTGCAAGGGAGTCTTTACCTCTTAAGGGCAAACTCATGTTTCACTAAGCTCACAGGGACCCCCAGCTGTTCATTCTTCTCCAGCAAGAAATTCAGCTCTCCAGTGCTTCAGAGGTCAGAGGCAGACCCACCGGAACATTCCATCCTTGTTGACATGTCCTTGGGAAGTTGATCTCAGGCTTGCTGAGTTATGGGATCTTCAGACGTGCCCTTCAACTTAGGAAGAGGAGATGCTCTTCCCCACATGGGAATAGCCCTTTCAAGGGGACAGGAGCTTGCTGCCCCCAGCCAGGACTGTCTCCCAAAGAGGGAGCCCTGCCAATGTTTGCCTGCAAGATTCAACCTCAGCTGTGTTTTTCAGGCTGAGTATCTCTCCCTTCTAGGATGGTTTTGTAGAGTTCATCAGGCTTTCACTGACTGTCATACAGCTTGGTTCTTGGCCTTGGGGCTGCAGGACAAGCTGGCTCACTGATTGGAGCTCAGGGCTTGGGTAGACTTTGCCAGTTTCATCCTGAGCAGCCCTGTGCCCAGGTTCCTGGGACTGGTGTCTCACTGTAGCCCCGTAGCCAACAAATGCTCTGATCAGGTACCTGGTGGCCCAGCAAGAGGGCACCCGAGGCATGCAAGGTGACCAGTTGTCTTCCTGCTCCATTGACTCACGATTTTTATTTCTTAAGGATATCTTTATGGTGAGTGATTTCTATTTTTCCATGTCTCTGAAAGCACTCCTAAAATCAGGGCCTTTGGGAGAATTTCTGGTTGCTGGGAAATTTTAATACAAGCTGAAAATATAGGAACCAGCATCCCCAAACCTAAGTCTGTCTATTGAAAGTGAAGTGAAGGTCGCTCAGTCATGTCTGACTCTTTGCCACTCCATGGGCTGTAGTCCATGGACTTCTCCAGGCTGGAATACTGGAGTGGGTAGCCTTTCCCGTCTCCATGGGATCTTCCTAACCCAGGGATTGAACCCAGGTCTCCCGCGTTGCAGGTGGATTCTTTACCAGTTGAGCCACAAGGGATACCCAAGAATACTGGAATGGGTAGCCTATTCCTTCTCCAGCAGATCTTCCCAACCCAGGAATTGAACTGGGCTCTCCTGCATTGCAAGCGGATTCTTTATGAACTGAGCTATCAGGGAAGCCTGTTGAAAAGCTAGAATTAATTGTACATTTCCAGCTGTAAACACTGAAGGAAGGACCAGGGCCTGTGTCCCTATCTCCGGACTGGTGTGGGGGTCGGAGCAGGACAGCGCCCAGTGCTGGGTGGTGGTTGCCTGCCTGCTCAGATCCGCTTTTCAAACCCTTTCATTTTTACTCTACATTAACTTTGCATTTCTAGATGGTTGAACCCTGGCCTGATTTCACATTCTGAAACTAAGCCTGTTTCTCAATTCTCTGAAGAAAAGGATGTTTCAGAGGAGTGATGAGTCACCTTTTATTTTGAACCCGGTGAGAAGAATCCAGTCTAAGACGCACTAAAGGGATGAGCATTTGCTGTATTTCAAAATGATTATGTCTATGTTAAAATTTATTTTTAAAGTGATACAGGCACACATTCTTATAGAATTCAGAGTCATCCTGTGCGCCCCCTGACATTCCAGGCCCCTTCCTTGAGATCACCTCTGTTAACAGTTTGATGGGTGTCTTTCCGAGATGTGTATGCATCCGTGTGTGTGTGTGTGTGTGTGTGTGTGTGTGTGGAGAGAAAGAGATCATGTAGTGTTACTTATGTGTCGTGTATTTTTTAAACAGCATTAGTTTCGGCTGTGCATGGGCTATCCCTGGCTGCTGTGAGTGGGGGCTGCTCTCTGGCTGTGGTGTGCGGGCCCCTCACTGCGGTGGCCTCTCTGGTCGTGAAGGACAGGCTCTAGGTGCACAGGCTTCAGTGGTGGTGGAGCACCGGCTTAGTTGCTCCGTGGCATGTAGGGTCTTCCCAGACCAGGAATCGAACCCATGTCCCCTGCATAAGCAGGTAGATTCTTTACCACTGAACTACCAGGGAAGTACTGTCTTATATTTTTGCATATAAGTGGTAGCATAATCCAATCATTGTTCTACAACTTATTTTGTTTCCCATAGAACGATATATCTTGGAAACCATCCCAAATCATTAAAGATCTACCTTATTTTTAACTGCAGACTCATCATGTCCTATGGTAGATTTATTTAACTTACACCCTCTTGATCGCTAGAAAATGACTGTATTTCTCAGTGTGCCTAAGTGAAGCTCTGTTTCAGTGACAGAAGTAAAGTCAGCTTTTTCCCTCCTCAGAATGGTAGGTATCAATACTATTAAAAAAAACCAAAAAACAAAGAAAGATGACTCACCAATAGAGGAGAGGTGGCCAGGCTGGCCTGCTCACAGAGCCCACAGCCGCACAGAGGGCCTGATTTGCGGTCCGTGGACTGTGGGGGTCATGTGGTGGTCATGGGGTGAGCCAGGCAGGGGCACTGGCAGCAGCCCTGGTCCAGGGGTTCCCTTGGTTGGGAAGCAGGGTCAGGGCTTTCCTGGGGTGGCTCAAGCAGAGGTGACAGGCTTTGAGGTGAGGTGGCCAGAGGTTCATTTGCATGTCTCTTTACTCAGCATGCACTGTGTTCCAAGCATGTGCAAAGGGATTGGGGGTCTGCGGTGCCTAAGTTCAGGATTCCATCCTCTCATCTGGTCAGGGAGGAGGTTGTGCACAGGTGTGTGGCAGGAAGGTGTTGGATACGAGTTGAACCTTGAAGGGCGAGCACAGTAGAAGGAGTTTCTGCTTTTTAAATTTGACTTTGCCTAATTTTTTTTTTTTTTTTAATTTGGCTTCACTGGGTCTTCGTTGCGGCACGCGGGATCTTTTTAGTTGTGGCATACAAACAAGTACTTGCAGCCTGTGGGATCTAGTCCCCTGACCAGGGATCGGACCTGGGTCCCCTGCACTGGGAGTGTGGAGTCTTAGCCACTGGAGACCACCAAGGAAGTCCCAAGGAGTTTCTAATGTAAGCCTGTTTTGAAAGCTTGACTTCTTACAGCTGCTCTTTCTGGCTTTGCCATTTTCCTTAATTCCTCCAGAGACCATCATAGGTGGTACTGGAGCCTTTTCTCTGGGGCTGGGGGCTCCAACTCCTGGTTCAAGATTCGGTGATAATCTGCCTTCTCCGTCCTAGGAAAAGAAGTCAACCATCAACAGGAGAAACAAAGGATTGATCTCCTTTGACGAGGATGCTCTTCTGGGGACTTCCCTGGTGGTCCAGTGGCTAAGACTCCATGTTCCCAGTGTAGGGGACCCAGGCTCAATCCTTGGTCAGGGGCCTAGATCCCACACACCACGACCAAGACCTGCCACAGCCAAATAAATAAATACTCAAATAAAAAATATTCTTAAAAAAAAAAGAATGCTCTTCTGTATCGACCCAGTGCCTCCTCAAAGGAATCTTACTTCTGTGAGTTTTCTCAGCATACCCAGCTAACCCAGCCTTCATTTTCCATCCTCTTCTCCACACGCATCTTAGTCATTTGTCTCACCGTTGCTCCGGCTGGAATTTCTTGCCCATGCTTCCCACAGGCCGCGCTGGTGTGTTTCCCAAGGTGGTCCCTCTGGAGCAACCACCTAAGGGCACGTTTAGCGCCGTGGACGCGGCATAGTGAGGGTGGTGGCCAGCCTTCACCGAGTGCTCACCCTAGACAGGTGATGCGCTACACGCTGCCCTCTATCATCTATTTTTCCCATTGCAGCAACTCTGGGGGTAGATACTACTTGCCCCACTCTGTAGTTCAGGTGACTGAGGCACAGAGACCGTAGGCAACTTGGCCAAGGTCACACAGCTGGTAATGGTGAGTGCGTCCTCCGCCCAGCGCTCCCCGCCCCCTTCCTCGGAGCCCGCTCTTCTTGTGGACAGTTGGCGTCTTGACTCTCATCCCTGGGGGTAGCTCTGTGTGCTCTGTCTGGAACACTATTAATGCTGGTTGTTGGTGGAAGTCTTCAAAGCCTGGACTAGAACCACAGAGACTTCCAGACTACATGAGGAAAGGCTTCAGGAAAACACATTTCTGCATTCTGTCACCCTGAAGGCCTTGCTGAGTCAATAGCTTTGCCTTTTGTTTAAATCTCTCTTTGGGGAAGGTCACCTGAGTGGACCGCCATTTTTCAGCCCGCCGTGGTGCTGAGTGAGTAAGAGGCCGGCTTTGGGCTCAGATGCTTTCTGTCCAGATTTCCCTTTAGAAGGGCCTGTCTCCCAGGGACCCGCCTCCCCGGGCCCGTGGCTCCTGTTCCTCCCACTGTGTCTGAGTGAATCTGGTTACACTGGGTCCACATCGATCAAGGCTCTGGGTGCAGGGAACCTCGCCTTCAGCCAGAAGTTTCAGTTTAAGTGGAAACCCTCCATCAAGAATAAACTAAGTGACTTTCTAAATAATCCACATCTGTGTAAATCAAAGTATGCTTTGGTCTATTGTGGTATCCCATTAAAATGCCTGGGTGCATTTTTACCTAGTTTAGAAGATGGTCTGGCTTAAAGTGTAGAGCACGTGATGAACCCAAAGTGATGGGATTGGACCACTCACCTGTGGCAGGCGCTGGCCACAGAGTTACCCACCCACTGAGCCTGGGCTATAGGTACCCTGTACAGTCACACCCCACCTCAGCGATGCCTCTTTGGGAGGCATTTAACTCCAGAGACTGCGGGGAAGAAGGGGATGGAAAATCTCTCACCAGTTCGTGCATACTTTCAAACTGGCCCTTAGCCTCCTTTTGTCCAAGAGGAGGAAGGTCTTAGTGGAAATGCAGAGAAGCTACATAAATGCTTGACTTTCTGAAAGCCAAGAAGATCAGATTGATGTAACATAAGTCCAAGAGCAGTTTTGATTATGGATCATTATTATTACTGTTTCTTTTTTCTTCATCTAGTCACTTTCCTGGTGGCTCAGAATCTGCCTGCCAGTGCAGAGGAGACAGGTTAGGTTCGATCCCTGGATCAGGAAGATCCCCTGGAGAAGGAAATGGCAGTCCACTCCAGTATTCCTGCCTGGAGAATCCCCATGGACAGAGGAGCCTGGGGGGCTACAGTCCATGGGGTTGCAAAAGAGTCGGGCTTGACTTGTTGACTAAACAACAATTTACTTTAGAAGCTAACTAACAGCACCCAAATCCTCCCTCCTCGCCCCACCTCATCCCCTGTGTCCTGTGCACTTTTATGGAACTGGGCAGTGAAGCATTATGCTTCCTGCATGCCAGGCAAGGGGCACACGCTTACCTGTTTAATGGGTGTGCATTGGTTCCATAACGTGGGTGAGAAGCCCCGCTTATTTTTCATAAATGAAATAGCTTATTCTGTGCACATGGCTGGTTAGCAGCGGGTTCCCTTGTTCCCGCTAGCCTGGGGTGGCACTACATTCTGGGACTATAGTGCTGCTTAGGGACCAGGGCAGGGCCTGGCCCTTAATCAGCAGTGGCCACTGTCGTCACCCTCTGAGGGGCCCTGGCCCTCGCCATCACCCAGCCCTGATCATCTGACTGGGGTGGGGGGCAGAGACCCTGCAAGCCCTGTGCGAACTCTCCAGGTCATATTCATTGGTCACAGAGAGCTTGGGTGACCCATGAGTAATTCAAGCCCAGGGGGTCTGTCTCCAGAGCCCACACCCTCAGCCACTGGGTGCTCCCGACCCTCAGCCTCCTGTCAACTGCCACGAGCCCCTCTGACCTCCTGGCTACAGGTTGCCCACACCCTGGGGTGGGCACATGTAACCCCTTGCTGTGTGAGACTCAGCCAGCCCTTGACCTGGCACCCTTCAGCCATCAGATGGGCTCAACTTTTTTTTTTTAAGATTTTTTTTGATGTGGACCAATTTTAAAGTCTTCCTTGCATTTGTTACAATACTGCTCCTGTTTCATGTTTTGATTTTCTGGCCCCAGGCATATGGAATCTTAAGTCCCCAACCAGGAATTGAACCCACAACCCATGCTTTGGAAGGCGAAGTCTTCACCCCTGGACCACCAGGGGAGCCCCTGGGCTCAACTTCCTAATCTAAAGCCTGGCTGTGCCCCTTCAGGCTGGGGCTTATAACAGGTGACCCGAGCAAGTGGTCTCTTAGGAGCCTTCAGAGAACTGGCTTCATTTCCTTCACAGCTGGTTTAAGCCCATAGGGCCAGGCTCTTCTTGTGCCTGGGGAAATCAGGGTGTTTCCCATGATTTTTTTTTTTTTCCTGAGAGGAGAAAGACTTCAAAGCTGACTCTCCCGTACAGCATGTTCTCCTGAAACACGCCTGCCATTTTTCAGGGGTTCGGTAGCCACATGGGGCTGGTGCTCAGCTGTTGGAAAGCACAGAACACTTCCATCCTTGCAGAAGGTTCTGTAGACAGTGCTGCTGTAGCTAGCTGCTTGGGCAGGCCCTGTGCAGCCCAGTCTCCCTGCTTTTCAAGGAAGCCTGAAATCTTATTTTTTCTTTCAATGAAAACTTTTAAATTCTTAGTTATTGGCAACAAATCCAACATTTAAAACAACTCAAGATGTGGGCAGACCACAGGTATAGACCGAATTCCAGGGATAGGATGGGCATATTAATCTGTATTTTAACAAAGCTTCTAGGAGGTGCTGATGGAGGTTAAAGTTTTTTTTTTGTTTATTTTTGATCATGCCGTGTGACATGTGGGATCTTAGTTCCCAGTTCCCCAACCAGGGATCAAACTTGCACCCCCTTCATTGGAAGCACAGAATCTTAACCACTTAACCAAGGAAGTCCCTTGATAAAGGCTAAAGCTTGAAAAACGGCCTGAAACGTTTAGTTTGCTTCTGGTTATGCCAGGAGCCAGGTCAGGACTAGAACCCAGGTCTTCTGATTTGCAGTCAACCTCATCCTCATGAACAAGATCAAATATTTAGGGATGTTCCCTTCTCCTGACACCTGGTGGCCAGAGCAGGTACCTGCTGGTGGGCCCCTGCCTTTCACGGAGGGCTCTAGAGGTTTCCTGAATTTAGAGCTTCCTCTGTGTTTCGTGTTCGAAACTGAGCTCCTCATCTCAGAATGCAGGGTTTTTTCTGACTCCTAGGAAATCCTGGGGAGGAGAACTCATGTAGGGATACCAGGTCTGTGTCATGTGACAGGTGGGGTTTTGGTTTCAATGAGGTCACGGTAGTGGGGGAAGGGCAAGAGAGAGCTGTCGGGCCAGCTCAGGAGGTGCTCAGACCCACCTCTTAAATCATCCCAACGCTGGAAAATCTGTTCACTGCCTCGTGGGATCCACTTCAGAGTGCTAGGATAATAAATGACCTCATTGCATTCCTTCCAGAATTTGAAATTTATGTCATGTTGGAGAGCGCTGTATCAAGCCAGTACTGCTGGTTAGAACTTCTTCGATGGGCAGATTTGATTGGGAACTTTTCATATTCCTAGAGTGAGAGAGTACAGGCTGGAAAGAACCCTTCTAGCTCTTTGCCCAGCTAGAGCAATCCATTTGGAACTGGCTTTGTTTGGCGGTCTGGGGAAGGGCTCAGAGGTGTTGTAAATGGTTCTTGTTATGAAGGGACCATGATGCCCCATAGGCCTTGCCGGCATTCAGCCTCCAGGAGAGAAGCAGGCAACAACACAGCAGAATGAACCACTGTCTCAGTGAGATGGCGGGGTTGGGGGGGCATGGGGGCAGGGCAGGGGGCGGACACCGTGAAGCTTGCGCCGTGGAGAGCTGAAATCTGAGAAAGTCATGACTGCCATTCATCTCAGTGCAGATTCAACTTGTCAGATCCTTGTCACAGTCTCAGCCCTCAGGAGTATGACTCAAGAGGAATCTCCCAGTTAATGTGGGGGCATACCATGGGTGTTAGGTCATCTTTACTAAGACAAAGTCAAGTTCAGGGTCAAGATCATTGCTATTAAGTTGAAGGCCAAGAAAGGAAACAGCTCTGCCTCCAGGGGAGCCAGAAGCAGCAGCCCCACTTAACCTGGGGTCACAGATTACAGCCCTATAGCCCACTGAGATACCTCCACTGATCCTGGCTTTTTTTGGTAGCAATTAAAAACCATTCAGTTTTGTTAATTAGCATATATTAATTTCACATATAGTCTAAATAAAGCCTTTTACAGTCCATTGTGTGATCCTAGATCAAAATGCAGATTGCAAGCATATAGAAACATTTTTACCTCTCTGATATAACGATCTAAGAATTGTGATTTTTTTTAGTGATTTACACAACAGAGACTAATTATTTAGTAAGCATGGACATATATGAATTATATGACTTTGCCAGAAAGGGTTTCCAATACTTTTCTTGAGTATCAGGGTATCTTTATTTTAACCATGTCAAGTAACATTAAGTTACTTAAGTCATTAAGACTTCTGTCTGTTGATGTTGTAAAGATACATCAGGATCTGAATGAGCTGTCATTGTTTTATTCAAAAGCAAGTGACATAACTACCTAATATTTAGAATAAACCTCTGTCTTCTGTTAACACATGGAATGACACCCGGAATACTTCCATTGGGCATTGTTTTTGGAGGCCAGCTTTCAAAATGACCTGGGAGTGAGGGAACACTTGCTTTGGTCGCCTGCTTCCTGCCAGTCCTGGGAGCCCCTGTGCCCCTCCTCCTTCCCCAAGTTCTGAAGTCTCCTCCCCCATGTGCTTGCTCTGCCTTCCCTGACTTTAATGATCACGGACGAGCGTTTCAGCTATTTGCTGCTACATAATGAACCACCCCAAACTCAGGGCCTAAATTAGTAACGGTCATCATTTCTCATGAAACATGGGTGAGGAGTCTGGCAATGTCGTCAGGGGTTCCTCATGCAGCCGCATTCAGCTGGGAGCTTGATCGAGGCTGAGACTGGCCACGAGTTGTCCTCTTTGGACTTCCTGGAAGCTGGGCTTCATCCAAGAGGCAGGAAGGGGAAGCTGCCGGGCCTCTGAAGAAACAGGCCCGGCGTTGGCCCTATGCCACTTACTTTGTGTTCTTCGGGTCAAAGCAAGCCTGAGGTCTGCTCAGATTCAAGAGGAGGAGGGGTGATTGCGTGCTGAAGGTCTCACCTGGGCTGCCCCAGGTGAGAGTGGGCAGCAGAAAGGTACCTGGTTGCTGGTCTCATTGATGGATGAAGGGAGAGCTTCTGGCCCCACAGATGGATGAAGGGAGGGTGGTCCCTGTAGCTTCTCAGGCCTGGAGGAGAACAGTGTGTCACTGCCCGTTGCTTTGGGCTCCAGGAGGCTGCAGGTAGTGGCCTGGCTCCATCTGCTTTAAGGCTCAATCAGAGACCTGTATTTCAGTTCCTTAAATGGTACATGACCGCTGTGACGTTTCCTTTAGCCTGGATTTTGGAAACCCCTGGCCGGTGGATATTGTGGGAGAGGGAATGGAAGGAGGGGATTGATGGCTGGTTAACCTCCAACCCTCCTGTAGAGCATGACTTTGTCCCTTGTTCGCAGTTCCACAGAGACATCACCAAAGAATGGAGGGAGTGCGGGTGGTGGGGTGGGTAGCTCCAGGTGGCCTAAATCATGATCAAAATATATTTTCTCCTTCCAGTAAAGCGCCATGTAGCATTGTCTCTGGCCCTTTCTGTCTGCATTTGTTTCAAACATAAATCAAGTTTCTAAGTTCCTTAGCGTTGAGTCGTGTTGTCTCTAAGCAAATGTGCTATTTCTCAGGTACATATCGATCACCACCGCCCCCCACCCCCGGCTGCCTGTGAAAGGGGACGGAGTTTGGGAAGCTCTTGTTACAAAACTCGTATGTCCCCACCAGGTCCACTGGAGGTCACCTTCTCACCCTAGGGTCCTGTTCATAGCCACTGGGAGGACCTCAGGTGGTGACAGGATGTGGGCACCCATGTTTGGTGCCAGGGAGCCCAGTGGCAGCAGAGTCAGGAGATTTGGCCAAGCTGGGGGCCTGGATTCTGGGAGAGCAGTGTTGCAGATGGGGTCCACAGGATGCTGGAACTTCCCCCATTGCTGTAATTTATTGAGTCTTTCCTTTCAAGCTTCTCAAGACATTATCTTGATGACTTATGTCTCTCTGCAACTCTGACAGAGATCCTAGAATTGTCCTCTTCTCTCTTTAGGATACCTGGAGGGCGAGTAGGGGGGCAGGATTTAACTCAGGTGCCCCCTCAACCACTAGCCCCACTGCCTCTCTCCAGAGCTGGCAAGCAGGGCCAGAGGGGCTGTTTGAGCTCCTCTGCTCAGCCCTCCAGTGGCCCTGGCTCATGCAGTGGAGGGGGTGAAGGAGCCTTCCCTTGGATGGAAATGGAGGAGTTCTGACCTTGCAGCCTGAACCTGTTCAAATGTATTATCTGCATTTGTCCAGCAGGTTAGATTTGTATATAGGAGACAGACCTACTGGGAAAACAGCTCAGCCTTCCAAGTTCTTAAGTGTCCATGAAGAAGATCTCCATTGCTGCTGGAGAGGCGCTTGGGAAGTGGTTGAGACGAGCAGCGTGGGCGGGCCCCAAGCTCTCCACAGAGCATGGGATGCGCTGATGTTGATCCATCTCCCTGCAGCAGGGCTCTCGCCCCTTTCTCTCACCAGCACTGCGGGCCGAAGACAGGGCATGGGATCCTGGCATCTACCACATGGGTACCAGCTGCCCCCAGGACCCCATCTGTGCGCTGACCACCCTGTGTGGGGGTCAGCCTGCGGCCAGGGGCACTGTGCTTCTGGGTGAGAGAGATTCTGAGCCTGGCAGAAAAAGCAAACTTTCCCACAGCAAGAAGGGTTTGGGGCACTCAAGTGTGCAGGTGGGCGTTGCTCGCCTTGGGAAAGTGGGCTGCAGCGGGTAGACCTCCTCTAAGGCCACCTGTGGGCTCTGAAGGCTAGCTGGAGGCCATGGAAGCCACAGAAAGCTCCGAGGGGGTGAAGGGGCTGCCCCTCGGTGGCAGAATAGGCATGATACTTGTGGGCTCAGGTTGGTAGGTATCAGCAAGATGAAAAGTTGTTTGATTCTATGGTTGGTTTCATGCTTGTTGCAAAATGAACCTCTCTCACCCCGGCTGAAACTTGGATGTCCCTCCAGGTGGGGCTGGGCTGTGGCTAGAGGGTGCAGCAGGCAGGAGGAGGGGGTGATGACATCTCTAGGGGCAGAGTGAGCAAGAAGGAAGGGCGAAAGGCACCGAGAGCCCATCCCTGCCACTCTGGGATAGTGACCTCCAGCAAGTCTGTAACCATCCTCCTTAGGAAGTGAGTGGAGGCCCAGATAAACATTTCTGAAGTGACTCTCTGGCTTTCCCAAGTTAGCATGGGGGAGAGGTATTAAAATCATAGTGTGTGTGTGTGTTAGCTGCTGAGTTGTCCGACTCTTTGCTATCTCATAGACTGTAGCCCTCCAGGCTCCTCTGTCCATGGAATTCTCCAGGCAAGAATACTGGAGTGGGTAGCCATTCCCTTCTCCAAGGGATTTTCTCGACCCAGGGATTGAAACTGGGTCTCCTGCCTTGCAGGCGGATTCTTTACTGTTTGAGACACCAGGGAGGCACACTAAAGTCATAATAAACATGTTAATAAATTATAGTTTCAAAGGCTTCCCTGGCTATCCAGTGGTTAAGACCTCACCTTCCAATCCAAGGGGTGCAGGTTCAATCCCTGATCAGGGAGCTAGGATCCCACATACCTCGAGGGCAGAAAACCAAAACACAAACACCGCTGTAACAGATTCAATAATAAAGACTTTAAAAAAAAGTGGTCTGCATTAAAAAACTTAAAAGTGAATAAATAAAACTATTAAAGAATTATAAATGCCGCCTCCCCACGGTGTTGTGATCATGGCACGGCTGACGGGGAAGGCCATGGTGCTGAGCTGCTAGTCTTATAACATTGTTGATATTATTATTTGCATCAGCGTCTCAGACTCCACCCTGGCTGCCCTGCATCAGTCTCCCTGGGGGCGGGGTCAGAGAACCTTCCTTTCAGGAAACAAGTACTTTGGGCCCCAGACCCTCGAGCTGGCAGGTGGCTGAGTTCTTCCTATGTCCCTGCCGGCTCCATTCCCTTGTCCTGCATTAGCACTTTCCTGGGAAGAAAACATCCTTCATGATTTCATACAACATACAGTGACGGCTCTAAGCCCAGGTATGGCCCTCAACCTGCTGGATGTTCTGAGTGCCAGGATATGGCCTCCGAGCTGGGGTCATTTCTGCACCCCGGTGATGAGGGAGTTAGGACACTCATGGTGACTCGGCAATGAGCTCAGTTTCCTTGGGACCAAGAATCCTCTCCAGACGTAAATGAACTAGTTGAAAACGTCGCCTTTTGAACTATTTTCTGGGTTCTTTACATGCAGGGTTGCAGGTTTCTGTGAGTCACGAAGCTCTGGCGCTTTCTTTGTTCATATAGTCTTGGGGAAAGAAGAGTGTGACTTTGAAAACCGGGTCACCACAAGCCACAAGACTGTGACAGCCCTCCTCTTTACAGCTCTGAGTTGTGAGAGGCAGGTAAGGGGCTGTGCCCCAGGAGCCATTGTCCCGGCAGGTGTGTGTGTGGTCTGGGCGTGTAGGTGATGCTGTGGCTTCTGGCCGAGTTTTCTCTACTCTGGGACCCCCTTTCCTCTCACCTCACTCTTACCCCTCCAAAGAGAAGCTTGTTTTTTTTCTTTCTTAGCAGCCCAGGTGGCATTGCCTCCTGCAGCCTGGCTTGAGGCCAAGCAGGGGTCCCCCGCTGATCCTGGGGTGTCTGACATAGGGCAGGTTGTCTGACCTCTCTGAGCCTCAGGTTCTTCATCTGTAAAATGCAGAGAGTAAACTCCACCTGCGGGGTACCTAAATGAGGTGTGTGAAAGATGTTCTTGTTGTCTACAAAAGATGAGATGAGGACTCACCCACACAGGGTGGGTGAGTCGGTGTCTTTAGGACATGTGGGGAAGAAACAGCAAAAGTGTTTCTGGGGTCCTCTGTCCCCCCAAGCCTGTATAAACCCACTCGACTGCGTTTTGTAAAATACCAGTTCTCATCTGCGAGGAAAGTGGCACTGAAAGTGCCTCTGCTCAAGGAGACTGGCGCCCCTCATATCCATGCCTCTTCCCTCTTGGACCTTGGGGTGCCGTGACAGACGTCCCTCACAAAGTCCTGTGGGAGGAGCACACGCTCTGCAATGGAAAGGGGCTCTTCTGAGGGGAGCTGAGGTGCTGGGCCTGTGAGATGGGATGCTTCCGGCCAAGGCAGGGGGCCCTCTGGGAGGGAAGGAGCAGGCAGGGTGACTGTGGTCAGGCACACCCAGGAGTCAGCCTCTGTGAAATCCAGGGGGCCTGTCCTATGTGAGATCCAGGGGGAGCTGTCCTGTGTGCAGCTTCTCCCTCTAGTTTGCCCAGGACTCCTGCCCTGTGGTTCATGGGCTGCCGGGGAACTTTCCAGGGGACTGAGGGGACCTCTGCGCTCAGGAGTTCAGGCTCAGCTTGATGGGCCCGCGGTCCAGGTGGTAGCATCTGGTCTCAGCGTATGGCAGCTGATTAGTTGAAGATGGTGGCAGAAACAAGTTGGAATGAATGACAGGCTTCTAAAAGATTTCTTTGGGTCCATTCATGCAATCTTTATTTAGGAATCATCCCAGGTGGCGCTAGTGGTAAAGAACCCGCCCACCAATGCAGGAAACACGAGTTCAATCCCTGGGTAGGGTAGATTGCCCGGAGGAGAGCATGGCAACCCACTCCAGTGTTCTTGCCTGGAGAATCCCAAGGATAGAGGCGCTTGGCGGGCTACAGTCCATGGGGCCGCAAAGAGCTGGACATGACTGAGCACACACACACATTCATTCATTCACTCTTTCAGCATTTTTGTTGAGGACCTGCTGTATGGCAAGCCCTGTTCTAGTCACTGGGAATACAGCCTTGAACAAAACAGACAAAAATCCCTGTCTCCTGGAGCTGATACTCTTGAAGGAAACAGAGAAGAGATAAAGAAGTAAAATGTGAATTAAAAGATGAATTGTATGTTGTGATATTTAAACAGAGAGTAGGAGGCCAGAGTCAGAGACTCTCAGCTGAGTGCCCCCTCCACAGGTACTCCCATGGCAGCTGCATTCCCTCTGACAGCAGGGACCCCTGGGCCATGCCTGAGGACCCTGTATAGTCTCCTACAGCACAGAGCCCTGGGAGGCCCTCAGTAGGTGACAGTTAAGTGAATGGAAAAGAGATCAGGGGGGTCTTGTTGTTTGTAGCGGAGGGACACTCCTGTCCCCGGTGTGACTGTCTTGCTGTGCCTTCCTCCAAGGCCAGGCAGTGGTCCAGCGCACCATGGGCAAAACTGGCTGCTCAGGAACTTCTCACGTTCAGTCCTCCCGTGGCTGCTATGCATCCTCTGCTCCGCAAGGAGCCGGGGATCTCTGCCTCGTGATGCTAGCTACCCCGGACTTCTAGCAGATCTGGAATCACTGGCCTCCACTCCACTCCAGTATACTTGCCTGGAGAATCCCACGGATGGAGGAGCCTGATGGGCCATACCATCTATAGGGTCACAAACAGTTAGACAGGACTGAAGTGACTGAGCACTCACGCAGCATCAGGCTGGGCTTCTGCGGGGGTTCACCTACTAGCTTTTCAGATGTTTCTAGAAAGATCTATAACTTCTGTCCATTTTTCTGTTGGTCTAATAAGAAATCACGCTTCTATAGGATCTGTGCAAATGGGTTTTTGTTTGGTTGCTGTTTGTTCAGATGCCATAGATCTAGCTGGAAACAGAACTTAACCCTTTGATAATAACCACTACATTGATGCTGCCCACAAGCACTCAGGATTTCCCTTTCCTACAGACTGCCACAGTCATGATAGACAGTAAAGGTTATCACGTTATCTCCTCTTGACAAAGGTCAGACCCTCTGCCGACACTGAGGCTGTGCGTTCCTTTGCTACAATGTTAGAGGCCAGAAAGTCCCACTGGGACCATCCCTGGCTCCTGGGATGGTAAAGATGGGTCTTGCTCACTGGTGACCATGGCTCTGCTCCTCTGCTCTGTGATGCCCCTCTGGAAAGGGCACTGCATCCTCCAGCTGCAGTAACCCTTCCTGAGCATGTGTTCCATGCCCTTGATCTGCAGTAGGGGGTCCCCAGCCTCCAGGATCTGATGCCTGACGGTCTGAGGTAGAGCTCATGTAATAATAAGAGAAATAAAGTGCACAATTAATGTGCTTGAGTCATCCCGAAACTACCTCCCACCTCCATCCGTGGAAAAATCGTCTTCTAGGAAACCATTCCTTGGGACCAGAACGGTTGGGGATCGCAGATCTGGAGGATCAGATTGCTCCAAGCACTCCCCTGGCACTCAGGTTGGGTGAGGGAAAATCAGAAGGCTAGCCAGACAGGACCACTTTTGGGGATTAATTCTCAAAGTTTTAAATCAAAGCTCATTCTGACTATGTCACGAGTCTCTTATGTCAAAATTTAAAATAATCCTACGCTTTTTGAAACTCACTAGTTTTTCCCAAGATTCTGCTTAAAACAATAAAGGACCTTGGTTTTTACAAAGAGTTTCAGCTTGGATTTTCAAAGATGTTGAAATAATCACCTTCTTGGCAATTATCCTTCATAGCTAAGGGATAGGAGAGCAGCAGAAATGACAGACATGCCTGTTTCACAGGTTGGGAAAACATATGATAGAGGAAATGTTTTCTTTCCAGACATTCTCAAGGTCAAGGGTTGGTAGACTTTTCTGCAAAGGGCCAGATGATTACTATTTTAGACTTTGAAGGCCTTGTGGTCCCTGTCACAACTACTCAGCTCTGCTGTTGTGGATCAAGAGTAGTCGCAGATAGTCTACCAATAACTGAGCATGGCTGGCTTCAACAGAATATTTATATAAATGGGCAGCCAGCTGGCCAGCCCTACCTAGCTGATGGCCAAATGAGATCCAGTGCTCAGACTCTAAGAGTGCCCAGGCCTAAATGCTCTCTTTACAGGGAGTGAGTTCTCTTCAGAAAACAAAATTTTTCTCAGGTGCAGAGTAGATAAGAAACTTCACGTAGCCCTTCCAGAAAGTAGTGGACATCTATGCTGTGGTGCTGGAGAAGACTCTTGAGAGTCCCTTGGACAGCAAGGAGATCCAACCAGTCCATCGTAAAGGAAATCAGTCCCGAATATTCACTGGAAGGACTGATGCTGAAGCTGAAGCTCCAACACTTTGGCCACCTGATGTGAAGAGCCGACTCATTAGAAAAGACCCTGATGTTGGGAAAGATTTAAGGCAGGAGGAGAAGAGGGCAGCAGAGGATGAGATGGTTGGATGGCATCACCGACTCAATGGACGTGAGTTTGAGCAAACTCTGGGAGATAATGAAGGACAGAGAAGCCTGGCATGCTGCAGTCCATGGGGTCACAAAGAGTCAGACATGACTTAGTGACTGAACAACAACAACATGGTGGATAAAATGTAAAGCATCTCTTTTTTAAAAAATGCTTTGCAACACTGACAGATAACACGAGGTGAAGCGTTAAGGAAACTTCACTCCAGGGAAATAGTGTAAATGGAAACCAATGATGCCCTGGAGGTGTCTGCTCATCCCAGTGTTCCCAGGCGCAGGGCATGGGATCCAAAACGCATGGCTGATGTAGGATCAGGCGTTGGATTGAAAATTGTCTGTAAAACTGGGACCCGGCACGGTGACATTGTTAATGAGAAGCAGAACCAAGGTAGGGACTTGCTTGGTGGTCCAGTGCAGGGGGGCAGGGGTTCAGCTTCTGGTCAGGAACTAAGTCCCCACATGCTGTGAGACTTGGCCAAAAGACTGTTTAAAAATTAAAAGAAAATGATGGGAATGACAAGGACATTTCCTGTCTTGACCTTGGATATGATGGAGGGGCCAGAAAACCCAAATGGGACCCAGGGGTAGAGTTCCCATAACTATAATCCTGACTTAGTTGAAGGTCATCCTAGGTTAAGAACACACCCCAGGCCCTGGAAATCAATCCAACATCTCTGGAGAAAACACATTAAAGCTCAACTTTCAGAGCTAATGTTTGAAGGAACATGGAATCACAGTCTAAACTCGCTAGCACACGAGGAGGTAAGCCACGATGAACGAGCTGGCAGAAGTGAAAACAATAGTGTCAGACCTACAAACACTGCAGATGTTAGTAGGTGCCAAAAATGAAGTGTATACATAAACAAAATAAGGTATTAAAACGATGACCAAGGAATAAGAGGGTATCAGAACCAACCAAGAACACTAAAAATAAATAGAACTCTTAGAAATGAAAAATATAATAATTGGAAATTGAAGCTCAAAAGATCAGTTAAGTAGATACAACTAAAGAGAAAATTAGTAAATGAGAAGTTCTACGGAGACAAAGATGTGGAAAATACATAAGAGGTGTTAGGAAACATATAGGAACAAGTGAGAAATTCACACTATTGTTTAATCGGTGTGCCAGAAATAGGAAATACAGAGAAGTAAAGGGAGGACGTAATAACAGAAATCTTGGTTAAAAGTGTTCTGGAATTGATGAAAAGACAAATTCTGAGTCAAAAGCCCAACCTGAAGAGAATGAGTAAAAGCAAATGTACATCTAATCCTTTTTTAAAAAAAGAAATATTTATTTTTATTTGTTTATCTGGCTGTGCCAGGTCTTAGTTGCAGCAAGTCAGGCTTGTTTCCTGAAAACTGTTTTTCTTTTTTTTTTTAAGTATTCATTTATTTGGCTGCACTGGGTCTTATTTGCAGCATGTGAACTCTTTCTAGTTCCCTGATCCAGGATCAAACCTGGGCCCCCTGCATTGGGAGCACAGAGTCTTAACCACTGGACCACCAGGTAAGTCCCCCTGAAAACTGGCTTTGGGCTAATGTTTCTCATACTTGCTGTTGAAATCTGCCAGCCGCTTTCCCCAGGGTATATTCATGTGGGCTGTATTACCCTCACTGTGTTGCCCCCAACTTTTTTCAGTGTCTCCTGACCCATGGCCCTGAGAATATTGTTTTTACAGACATCTGCAGAATGCACTTCGGGAAATTCTGGCCTGGTGTGAATGGGTCCCACTGTTGATGTTTTTGCAGGCAGATGGCTGCCTCCACATGTTAAAGATGATGATCTGGGATGCATAAACTTTGATCTGAAAGTGAAATGGTTGAACATGTTAGCACGTGATGAATTTTCAGGTCTTGTTGTGAGGAGTGGAAATTTGGCTTCTTTTAAAAAAAACACATCAAAATGCTTTTGTGTTTTGGACAAACACATTAAACCTCAATTTTCAGAGCTAATGTTTGAAGGAACATGGAATCACAATCTAAACTCACCAGTACACGAGGAGGTAAGCCACGATGAACGAGTTGGCAGAAGTGAAAAACAATAGTGTCAGACCTCCAAACACTGCAGATATTAGTAGGTGCTGATACAGGCGGCTGATGCAAAGCATAGGGCACCGACTCTCGGTTTCTCTGCATCCTTTGATCATGTTTCCCACCTTTCAATGAGAACAGAGAGCAAAAAGCCCAGCCCTGGGCCTCAGGCTCACACCCACCATGACACAACAGTTGCTGTGTTAAGGAGTTACCAGAGGTACCAGAGGTTGTTTCTATTATTCCAACTTGAGGGGTTAATTTACTGTGACTTTAAACGTCTGTGTTTCCTTTCTACCTTGGGCTAAAAGTCCAGCATACTTTGGATGACATCCAAGTTTTGCTCTTTCTTTGTCATAATGACAAATTTTAATTGCTTGCTGGCTGACAACAAAGGACATCTATTTACCTCTCCTTGTAGGTATATAGAATTCCCAATATTCAATTTAAGAGAAAAAAATTTGTTTGATAATCTGAATAAATACATATTTTAAATGATTCCCGAAAGGCTTTCAGTTCAGTTGCTCAGTCATGTCCGACTCTTTACAACCCCGTGAATCACAGCACTCCAGGCCTCCCTGTCCCTCACCAACTCCCGGAGTTCACTCAAACTCATGTCCATCAAGTTGGTGATGCCATCCAGCCATCTCATCCTCTGTCGTCCCCTTCTCCTCCTGCCCCCAATCCCTCCCAGCATCAGAGTCTTTTCCAATGAGTCAGCTGTTCGCATGAGGTGGCCAAAGTATTGGAGAACACCCAGGACTGAACTCCTTTAGAATGGACTGATTGGATCTCCTTGCAGTCCAAGGGACTCTCAAGAGTCTTCTCCAACATCACAGTTCAAAAGCATCAATTCTTTGGTGCTCAGCTTTCTTCACAGTCCAAATCTCACATCCACTGGAAAAACCATAGCTTTGACTAGATGGACCTTTGTTGGCCAAGTAATATCTCTGCTTTTGAATATGCTATCTAGGTTGGTCATAACTTTCCTTCCAAGGAGTAAACGTCTTTTAATTTCATGGCTGCAATCACCATCTGCAGTGATTTTGGAGCCCCCCAAAATAAAGTCTGACACTGTTTCCACTGTTTCCCCATCTATTTCCCATGAAGTGATGGGACCAGAAGCCATGATCTTAGTTTTCTGAATTTTGAGCTTTAAGCCAACTTTTTCACTCTCCTCTTTCACTTTCATTAAGAGGTTCTTTTGTTCTTCTTCACTTTCTGCCATAAGGGTGGTGTCATCTGCATATCTGAGGTTATTGATATTTCTCCCGGCAATCTTGATTCCAGCTTGTGCTTCCTCCAGCCCAGCGCTTCTCATGATGTACTCTGCATATAAGTTAAATAAGCAGGGCGACAATATACAGCCTTGACATACTACTCCTTTTCCTATTTGGAGCCAGTCTGTTGTTCTATGTCCAGTTCTAACTGTTGCTTCTTGACCTGCATATAGGTTTCTCAAGAGGCAGGTCAGGTGGTCTGGTATTCCCATCTCTTTCAGAATTTTCCACAGTTTACTGTCACCCACACATTCAAAGGCTTTGGCATAGTCAACAAAGCAGAAATAGATGTTTTTCTGGAACTCTCTTGCTTTTTCGATGCTCCAGCAGATGTTGGCAATTTGATCTCTGGTTTCTCTGCTTTTTCTAAAACCAGCTTGAACATCTGGAAGTTCACAGTTCACGTATTGCTGAAGCCTGGCTTGGAGAATTTTGAGCATTACTTTACTAGCGTGTGAGATGAGTGCAATTATGCAGTAGTTTGAGCATTCTTTGGCATTGCCTTTCTTTGGGATTGGAATGAAAACTGACCTTTTCCAGTCCTGTGGCCACTGCTGAGTTTTCCAAATTTGCTGGCATATTGAGTGCAGCACTTTCATAGCATCATCTTTTAGGATTTGAAATAGCTCAACTGGAATTTCATCACCTCCACTAGCTTTGTTCATAGTGATACTTTCTAAGGCCCACTTGACTTCACATTCCAGGATGTCTGGCTCTAGGTGAGTGATCACACCATCATGATTATCTTGGTCATGAAGATCTTTTTTGTACAGTTCCTCTGTGTATTTTGCCACCTCTTCTTAATATCTTCTGCTTCTGTTAGGTCCATACCATTTCTGTCCTTTATTGAGCCCATCTTTGCATGAAATGTTCCCTTGGTATCTCTAATTTTCTTGAAGAGATCCCTAGTCTTCCCCATTCTGTTGTTTTCCTCTATTTCTTTGCACTGATCGCTGAGGGAGGCTTTCTTATCTCTCCTTGCTATTCTTTGGAACTCTGCATTCAAATGGGTATATCTATCTTTTTCTCCTTTGCTTTTCTCTTTTCTTCTTTTCACAGCTATTTGTAAGGCCTCCCCAGAGAGCCATTTTGCTTTTTTGCATTTCTTTTCCATGGGGATGGTCTTGATCCTTGTCTCCTGTACAATGTACAATGAACCTCCGTCCATAGTTCATCAGGCACTCTGTCTATCAGATCTAGTCCCTTAAATCTCTTTCTCACTTCCACTGTATAATCATAAGGGATTTTATTTAGTTCATACCTGAATGGTCTAGTGGTTTTCTTCGATTTAAGTCGGAATTTGGCAACAAGTAGTTCATGATCTGAGCCATAGTCAGCTCCCGGTCTTGTTTTTGCTGACTGTATAGAGCTTCTCCATCTTTGGCTGCAAAGAATATAATCAATCTGATTTCAGTGTTGACCATCTGGTGATTTCCATGTGTAGAGTCTTCTCTTGTGTTGTTGGAAGAGAGTGTTTCTTATGACCAGTGAGTTCTCTTGGCAAAACTCTATTAGCCTTTGCCCTGCTTCATTCCGTATTCTGTATTCTTGATGAAAGTGAAAGAGGAGAGTGAAAAAGTTGGCTTAAAGCTCAACAGTAAGAAAACTAAGATCATGGCTTCTGGTCCCATCACTTCATGGGAAGTAGATGGGGAAACAGTAGAAACAGTGTCAAATTTATTTTTGGGGGCTCCAAAATCACTGCAGATGGTGATTGCAGCCATGAAATTAAAAGACGTTTACTCCTTGGAAGGAAAGTTATGACCAACCTAGATAGCATATTCAAAAGCAGAGACATTACTTTGCCAACAAAGGTCTGTCTAGTCAAGGCTGTGGTTTTTCCAGTAGTCATGTATTGATGTGAGAGTTGGGCTGTGAAGAAAGCTGAGTGCTGAAGAATTGCTGCTTTTGAACTGTGGTGTTGGAGAAGACTCTTGAAAGTCCCTTGGACTGGGAGGAGATCTAACCAGTCCATTCTAAAGGAGATCAGTCCTTGGTGTTCTTTGGAAGGAATGATGCTAAAGCTGAAACTCCAGTACTTTGGCCACCTCATGCGAAGAGTTGACTCATTGGAAAAGACTCTGATGCTGGGAGGGATTGGGGGCAGGAGGAGAAGTGGATTACAGAGGATGAGATGGCTGGATGGCATCACTGACTTGATGGACGTGAGTTTGAGTGAATTCCGGGAGTTGGTGATGGACAGGGAGGCCTGGCGTGCTGCAATTCATGGGGTCGCAAAGAGTCGGACATGACTGAGCAACTGAACTGAATATTCCATTGTGTATATGTACCACAGCTTTCTTATCCATTTGTCTGCCGATGGACATCTGGGTTGCTTCCATGTCCTGGCTATTGTCAACAGTGCTGTTATGAACATTGGGGTACACATGTCTCTTTCAATTCTGGTTTCCTCGGTGTGTATGCCCAGCAGTGAGATTGCTGGGTCATATAGCAGTTCTATTTCCAGTTTTTTAAGGACTGTCCACACTGTTCTCCAAGTGGCTGTACTTGTTTGCATTCCCACCAACAGTGTCAGAGGTTCCTTTTTCTTCACACCCTCTTCAGCATTTGTTGTTTGTAGACTTTTTGATAGTAGCCATTGTGACTGGTTGATTTGCATTTCTCTGATAATGAGTGATGTTGAGCATCTTTTCATGTATTTGTTAGCCATCTGTATGTCTTCTTTGGAGAAATGTCTGTTTAGTTCTTTGGCCCAGTTTTTGATTGGGTCGCTTATTTTTCTGTAATTGAGCTGCAGGAGTTGCTTGTATATTTTGAGATTAGTTTTTTGTCAGTTGCTTTGTTTGCTATTATTTTCTTCTATTCTGAAGGCTGTCTTTTCACCTTGCTTATAGTTTCCTTCATTGTGAAAAATCTTTTAAGTTTAATTGGGTCCCATTTGTTTATTTTTTGCTTTTATTTCCATTACTTTGGGAGGTGGGTCATAGAGGATCCTGCTATGATTTATGTCAGAGAGTGTTTTGCCTATGTTTTCCTCTAGGAGTTTTATAGTTTCTGGTCTTACATTTAGATCTTTAATCCATTTTGAGTTTATTTTTGTGTATGGTGTTAGAAATTGTTCTAGTTTCATTCTTTTACAAGTGTTTGACCAGTTTTCCCAGCACCACTTGTTAAAGAGATTGTCTTTTCTCCATTGTATATTCTTGCCTCCTTTGTCAAAGATACAGTGTCCATAGGTGAGTGGATTTATCTCTGGGCTTTCTAGATCCACTGTCTTTGTGCCAGTACCATACTGTCTTGATGACTGTTGCTTTGTAGTAGAGCCTGAAGTTAGGCAGGTTGATTCCTCCAGTTCCATTCTTTCTTAAGATTGCTTTGGCTATTCGAGGGTTTTTGTATTTCCATACAAATTGTGAAATTATTTGTTCTGCCGCTAAGTCACTTCAGTCGTGCCCAACTCTGTGTGACCCCATAGACGGCAGCCCACAAGGCTCCCCCATCCCTGGGACTCTCCAGGCAAGAACACTAGAGTGGGTTGCCATCTCCTTCTCCAATGCATGAAAGTGAAAAGTGAAAGTGAAGTCGCTCAGTCATGTCCGACTCTTAGTGACTCCATGGACTGCAGCCCACCAGGCTCCCCTGCCCATGGGATTCTCCAGGCAAGAGTACTGGAGTGGGGTGCCATTGCCTTCTCTTATTTGTTGTAGTTCTGTGAAAAATACCGTTGGTAGCTTGATAGGGATTGCATTGAACCTATAGATTGCTTTGGGTAGTATACTCATTTTCACTATATTGATTCTTCCAATCCATGAACATGGTATATTTCTCCATCTATTTGTGTCATCTTTGATTTCTTTCATCAGTGTTTTATATATATAGGTATTTTGTTTCTTTAGGTAGATTTATTCCTAAGTATTTTATTCTTTTTGTTGCAATGGTGAATGGAATTGTTTCCTTAATTTCTCTTTCTGTTTTCTCATTGTTAGTGTATAGGAATGCAAGGGATTTCTGTGTGTTAATTTATCTTGCAACTTTACTATACTCATTGATTAGCTCTAGCAAGTTTCTGGTGGAGTCTTTAGGGTCTTCTATGTAGAGGATCATGTCATTTACAAACAGTGAGAGTTTTACTTCTTTTTTTTTCCAGTCTGGATTCCTTTTATTTCTTTTTATTCTCTGATTGCTGTGGCTAAAACTTCCAAAACTATGTTGAATAGTAGTGGTGAGAGTGGGCATCCTTGTCTTGTTCCTGATTTTAGGGGAAGTGCTTTCAATTTTTCACCATTGAGGATAATGTTTGCTGTGGGTTTATCATATATGGCTTTTATTATGTAGAGGTATGTTCCTTCTATACCTGCTTTCTGGAGGGTTTTTATCATAACTGGATGTTGAATTTTGTCAAAGGCTTTCTCTGTATCTATTGAGATAATCATATAGTTTGTATATTTCAATTTGTTAATGTGGTGTATCACATGGATTGATTTGCGAATATTGAAGAATCCTTGCATCCCTGGGATAAAGTCCACTTGGTCATGATGTATGATCTTTTAAATATGTTGTTGAATTCTGTTAGCTAGAATTTTGTTAAGGATTTTTGCATTTATGTTCATCAGTGATATTGGCCTGTAGTTTTGTGTTTTTTTGTAGCATCTTTGTCTGGTTTTGATATTAGGGTGATGATGGCCTCATAGAATGAGTTTGGAAGTTTACCTTCCTCTGCAATTTTCTGGAAGAGTTTCTTCAAACTCTTCCAGAAAATCAAACTCTTCCAAATGTTTGGATAGGTGTTAACTCTTTTCTAAATTTTTGGTAGAATTCAGCTGTGAAGCCATCTGGTCCTGGGCTTTTGTTTGTTGGAAGATTTCTGATTACACTTTCGATTTCCATGCTTGTGATGGGTCTGTTAGGATTTTCTGTTTCTTCCTGTTTAAGTTTTGGAAAGTTATACTTTTCTAAGAATTTGTCCATTTCTTCCAAGTTGTCCAATTTATTGGCATATAATTGCTGATAGTAGTCCCTTATGATCCTTTGTATTTCTTTGTTGTCTGTTGTGATTTCTCCATTTTAATTTCTAATTTTTTTGATTTGATTCTTCTCCCTTTTTTTTATTGATGAGTTTGGCTAATGATTTGTCTATTTTATTTATCTTCTCAAAGAAGCAGCTTTTAGCTTTGTTGATTTTGGCTATGGTCTCCTTTGATTCTTTTGCATTTATTTCTGCCCTAATTTTTATCATTTCTTTCCTTCTACTAACCCTGGGATGCTTCATTTCTTCTTTTTCTAGTTGCTTTAGGTGTAGAGTTAGGTTATATATTTGATTTCTCTTCTGTTTCTTGAGGTAGGCTTGTATTGCTATCAGCCTTCCCCTTAGCACTGCTTTTATCCCATAGGTTTTGAATTGTTGTGTTTTCATTTTCATTCATTTCTATGCATATTTATATTTCTTTTTTTGATTTCTTTTGTGATTTGTTGGTTATTCAGAAGTGTGTTGTTTAGCCTCCACATGTTTGTATTTTTAATAGCTTTTTTCCTGTAATTGACATCTAATCTTACCACATTGTGATCAGAAAAGATACTTGAGATGATTTTGATTTTTTTGAATTTACCAAGGCTAGCTTTATGGCCCAGGATGTGATCTATCCTGCAGAAGGTTCTGTGTGTGCTTTAGAAAAAGGTGAAATTCATTGTTTTAGGGTGAAATGTCCTATAGATATCAATTAGGTCTAACTGGTCCATTGTATCATTTAAAGTTTGTGTTTCCTTGTTAATTTTCTGTTTAGTTGATCTATCCATAGGTGTGAGTGGGGTATTAAAGTCTCCCACTATTATTGTGTTACTGTTAACTTCCCCTTTCATACTTGTTAGCCTGTGCCTTACATATAGAGGTGCTCCTATGTTGGGTGCATATATATTTATAATTGTTATATCTTCTTCTTGGATTGATCCTTTGATCATTATGTAGTGTCCTTGCCTCTTTTCACGGCCTTTATTTCAAAGTCTATTTTATCTGATATGAGTATTGCTACTCCTGCTTTCTTTTGGTCTCCATTTGTGTGAAATATCTTTTTCTAGCCCTTCACTTTCAGTCTGTATGTGTCCCTAGGTTTGAGGTGGGTCTCTTGTAGACAGCATATATAGGGGTCTTGTTTTTGTATCCATTCAGCCAGTCTTTGTCTTTTGGTTGGGGCACTCAACCCATTTACATTTAAGGTAATTATTGATAAGTATGATCCCATTGCCATTTACTTTGTTGTTTTGGGTTCAAGTTTATAAACCTTTTCTGTGTTTCCTGTCTAGAGAAGATCCTTTAGCATTTGTTGAAGAGCTGGTTTGGTGGTGCTGAATTCTCTCAGCTTTTGCTTGTCTGTAAAGCTTTTGATTTCTCCTTCATATTTGAATGAGATCCTTGTTGGTTCAGTAATCTGGGTTCTCTTTCATCACTTTAAGTTTGTCCTGCCATTCTCTTCTGGCTTGAAGAGTTTCTATTGAAAGGTCAGCTGTTATCCTTATGGGGATCCCCTTGTGAGTTATTTGTTGTTTTTCCTTTGCTGCTTTTAATATTTGTTCTTTGTGTTTCATCTTCATTAATTTGATTAATATGTGTCTTGGGGTGTTTCACCTTGGGTTTATCCTGTTTGGGACTCTCTGGGTTTCTTGGACTTTGATGACTATTTCCTTCCCCATTTTAGGGAAGTTTTCAACTATTATCTCCTCAAGTATTTTCTCATGGTCTTTCTTTTTGTCTTCTTCTTCTGGGACTCCTATGATTCGAATGTTGGGGCATTTAACATTGTCCCGGAGGTCTCTGAGGTTGTCCTCATTTCTTTTAATTCTTTTTTCTTTTTTCCTCTCTGCTTCATTTATTTCCACCATTCTATCTTCCACCTCACTTATCCTATCTTCTGCCTCAGTTTTTCTACTGTTGGTTCCCTCCAGAGTGCTTTTGATCTCATTTATTGCACTATTCATTATATATTGACTCTCTTTTATTTCTTCTAGGTCCTTGTTAAACTTTTCTTGAACCTTCTCAATCCTTGTCTCTAGACTATTTATCTGTAACTCCATTTTGTTTTCAAGATTTTGGATTATTTTTACAATCATTATTCTGAATTCTTTTTCAGTTAGACTCCCTATCTGCTCCTCTTTTGTTTGGTTTGCTGGGCTTTTATCATGTTCCTTTACCTGCTGAATATTTCTCTGCCTTTTCATCTTGTTTAGGTTGCTGTGTTTGGGGTGGCCTTTCTGTATTCTGGCAGTTTGTGGTTCCTCTTTATTGTGGAGGTTCCTCCCTATGGGTGGGGTTGGATGAGTGGCTTGTCAAGGGTTCCTGGTTAGGGAAGTTTGCGTTGGTGTTCTGGTGGGTGGAGCTGGATCTCTTCTCTCTGGAGTGCGATGAAGTGTCCAGTAGTGAGTTTTGAGGTGTCATGGGTTTGGTATGACTTTTGGCTACCTGTATTTTTGTGCTCAGGGTTATGTTCCTGCATTGTTGGAGGATTAGCTTGTGGTATGTCTTGCTCTGAAACTTGTTGGCTCTTGGGTGGAGCTTGGTTTCAGTGTAGGTATGGAGGCTTTTGGATGAGCTCTTGTCGATTAATGTTCCCTGGACTCAGGAGTTTTCTGGTGTTCTCAGGTTTTGGATTTAAGCCTCCTGCCTCTGGCTTTCAGTCTTATTCTTACAGTAGCCTCAAGACTTCTGCATCCATGCAGCATGGATGATAAAACATCTAGGTTAATGGTGAATAGATTCTCCACAGTGAGGGACACCCAGAGAGGTTCTCAGAGTTACATGGAGAAGAGAAGAGGGAGGAGGGAGATAGAGGTGACCAGGAGGAGAAGAGGGGGACTCAAAAGGGGAGAGAGCAACCTAGCTGTAATTGATTTCCTATTTGCTCTCCACAGTCTGGAACACTCAGAGAGGTTCACGGCGTTCCATGAGAGAGAAGAGAGAGAAGAGAAGAGGGAGGAAGGAGATAAAGGTGACCAGGGGGAGAGGATGGGGAGTCAAAAGGAGAGAGACCAATCTAGCCTGTGATCAGTTCCCTAAGTGTTCTCCACAGCCCGGAACACCCAAAGAGATTCACAGAGTTATGCAGATAAGAGAAGGGGGAGGGAGTAGATAGAGGTGACCTGGGGGAGAAAAAGGAGAGTCAAAAGGGGGAGAGGGCAATCAAGCCAGTAATCACATTCCTAAGTAAAAACGGCTACTGAAGATTGGATTCTTAAAGGTACAAAATTGATAAGAAATACCAAAAAGCAAAGATTAAAAATCTAGAGGTTAGAGTCCCCAAAATACAGTATTACAAAAAACAAAACAAAATTGCAAAAGTTATAAAAAAATATGAAATTTGCTTTAAAAATAGGGCCTTTTTGGGCAAGGTAATAGTAGATTTTAAAAATGAAAATTAAAGGAGTAATAAAGAACTTAAAAATTTTTTAAAATTAAAAAATGATAATAGTAAAATATATCTAGGAATTTCTCTGGAGCTGTTGCGGGCAGTGTGGGGTCAGTTCAGTTTCAGATAGTTCCTTGTTCCAGCTTATACTTCTCAAGGTCTATAGGCCCCTTCCAGTGTCATGCTGCTGCTAAGTCACTTCAGTCATGTCTGACTCTGTGCGACCCCATAGACAGCAGCCCACCAGGCTCCGCTGTCCCTGGGATTCTCCAGGCAAGAACCCTGGAGTGGGTTGCCATTTCCTTCTCCAATGCATGAAAGTGAAAAGTGAAAGTGAAGTCGCTCAGTTGTGTCCGACTCTTAGCGACTCCATGGACTGCAGCCTAGCAGGCTCCTCCGTCCATGGGATTTTCCAGGCAACAGTACTGGAGTGGGGTGCCATTGCCTTCTCTGCCCTTCCAGTGTAGTTGGTGCTAACTACAGGGTTTTTATCTGTTGCACCTGTCACTTCCAAAGTGGTTCCCTCTTCTTTGTTTATTTTGGCTTCCTCTGTTTGCAAGTCTCTTCAGTATCTAACTTCCGCCCTGACACAGAGGGGTGAAGGGGGTCACTTATTTAGGCTAACTTGTTCAGTTGTGCTGTGGGGAGGGAGGAGCACTGCAAACAAATATCACTGGCGTGTGTGGGGAGTGCTCGCAGTGTCTGGGCCACACTGGGTTTGCCCCCACTCACGGTGTGTGTGCTTTCCCGGTCTACACTGCTCAGGCTCCAGGTTGTTCTGCAGGGGAACTGTCTAGGGCGGGCCCTGGGCTGCATGCTGAGCCCCTCAGGTTCAGGTTCTCAGGTACTCCACAAAGGCGTTTTGTGCCCTTCCCAGGTCTGAGCAGCTCAGGCGCCCAGGTGCTTGGCGAGCCCGCTCTCCCCAGGTGGGGTGGGGCGTCTTATCGCCTCCCCCGTCCCAGCCTCTCAGTTTCGCCGTCTCAGGTGTGCTGTGTGTCTCCTCTGGGGAGCTGATCTCTGGCTGCGACCCTCCTGGTGGATGTCAACCGTCCAGAATCCCAGGAAGACTTGGTTAGCAATTGGGAGCCTGCTCGCAGTTTGGTAGAGGATGCCGTCCCTGGGGCCGAGATTGCCCCTCTCCGGCTCTGGCTGCAGCCCGCCTGCCTCCCTGCCTCTGGTGGGGCATGGGCCGGTCCTCAGCTAGCTAGCTCTCCTCTGGTATTCGCTCAGTCCTTTGTTCTGAGTGGGCCTGGCAGTGCCCTAGGTTAGAGCTTTTTGTGGGAAAGTTCTCTCTCTCTCTCTCTCTTTTCTCTCTGGCTATCGCACAGTCTGGGTTGCTATCTCACGTTATCTCCCTCAGATTGCCCTCAGGGCATTCAGGGCTTGTCCTTCCCCTAAGCAGTGCAGCACGCATCTCCCTGTTCAGCCCCTGCTTGCTGGTCGTGGATCCCAGCGTCTGGGCTACTTCTCCGCTGGGAGTTGCAGTTAGGTGCGTAATCTGGGTTTTATTTATTTTTTCTTCCCGGTTATGTTGCCCTCTGAGATTCCAAAACTCCCCACAGACCTGCCGGTGAGAGGGTTTCCTGGTGTTTGGAAACTTCTCCTCTTTTACGACTCCCTCCCCAAGACAGGTCTCCATCCCTAACTCTTTTGTCTCTCTTTTTATCTTTTATATTTTGTCCTACCTCCTTTCGAAGACAGTGGGTTGCCTTTCTGGGTGCCTGGTGTCCTGTGCCAGCGTTCAGAAGTTGTTTTGTGGAATTTGCTCAATGTTCAAATGATCTTTTGATGAATTTGTGGGGGAGAAAGTGGTCTCCCCACCCTATTCCTCCACCATCTTGGGATGGCCCCCTCCCCCGTTTCTTCTAACACTTTAAACATGATTTCCGTTCACTTTTTTTTTTTTTGTAATTTTAATTTTATTTTACTTTTAAACTTTACATAATTGTATTAGTTTTGCCAAATATCAAAATGAATCCATCACAGGTATACATGTGCTCCCCATCCTGAACCCTCCTCCCTCCCCATACCATCCCTCTGGGTCGTCCCAGTGCACTAGCCCCAAGCATCCAGTATCGTGCATTGAACCTGGACTGGCATCTCGTTTCATACATGATATTTTACATGTTTCAATGCCATTCTCCCAAATCTTCCCACCCTCTCCCTCTCCCACAGAGTCCATAAGACTGTTCCATACATCAGCGTCACTTTTGCTGTCTCGTACACAGGGTTATTGTTATCATCTTTCTAAATTCCATATATATGCATTAGTATACTGTATTGGTGTTTTTCCTTCTGGCTTACTTCACTCTGTATAATAGGCTCCAGTTTCATCCACCTCATTAGAACTGATTCAAATGTATTCTTTTTAATGGCTGAGTAATACTCCATTGTGTATATGTACCACAGCTTTCTTATCCATTCATCTGCTGATGGACATCTAGGTTGTTTCCATGTCCTGGCTATTATAAACAGTGCTGCGATGAACATTGGGGTACACGTGTCTCTTTCCCTTCTGGTTTCCTCAGTGTGTATGCCCAGCAGTGGGATTGCTGGATCATAAGGCAGTTCTATTCCCAGTTTTTTAAGGAATTTCCACACTGTTCTCCATAGTGGCTGTACTAGTTTGCATTCCCACCAACAGTGTAAGAGGGTTCCCTTTTCTCCACACCCTCTCCAGCACTTATATTTGTAGACTTTTGGATCGCAGCCATTCTGACTGGTGTGAAATGGTACCTCATAGTGGTCTTGATTTGCATTTCTCTGATAATGAGTGATGTTGAGCATCTTTTCATGTGTTTGTTAGCCATCTGTATGTCTTCTTTGGAGAAATGTCTGTTTAGTTCTTTGGCCCATTTTTTGATTGGGTCATTTATTTTTCTGGAGTTGAGCTGTAGGAGTTGCTTGTATATTTTTGAGATTAGTTGTTTGTCAGTTGCTTCATTTGCTATTATTTTCTCCCATTCTGAAGGCTGTCTTTTCACCTTGCTGATAGTTTCCTTTGATGTGCAGAAGCTTTTAAGGTTAATTAGGTCCCATTTGTTTATTTTTGCTTTTATTTCCAATATTCTGGGAGGTGGGTCATAGAGGATCCTGCTGTGATGTATGTCAGAGAGTGTTTTGCCTATGTTCTCCTCTAGGAGTTTTATAGTTTCTGGTCTTATGTTTAGATCTTTAATCCATTTTGAGTTTATTTTTGTGTATGGTGTTAGAAAGTGTTCTAGTTTCATTCTTTTACAAGTGGTTGACCAGTTTTCCCAGCACCACTTGTTAAAGAGATTGTCTTTAATCCATTGTATATTCTTGCCTCCTTTGTCAAAGATAAGGTGTCCATATGTGCGTGGATTTATCTCTGGGCTTTCTAGATCCACTGTCTTTGTGCCAGTACCATACTGTCTTGATAACTGTGGCTTTGTAGTAGAGCCTGGAGTCAGGTAGGTTGATTCCTCCAGTTCCATTCTTCTTTCTCAAGATTGCTTTGGCTATTTTTGTATTTCCATACAAATTGTGAAATTATTTGTTCTAGCTCTGTGAAGAATACTGTTGGTAGCTTGATAGGGATTGCATTGAATCTATAAATTGCTTTGGGTAGTATACTCATTTTCACTATATTGATTCTTCCAATCCATGAACATGGTATATTTCTCCATCTATTAGTGTCCTCTTTGATTTCTTTCACCAGTGTTTTATAGTTTTCTATATATAGGTCTTTAGTTTCTTTAGGTAGATATATTCCTAAGTATTTTATTCTTACCGTTGCAATGGTGAATGGAATTGTTTCCTTAATTTCTCTTTCTGTTTTCTCATTATTAGTGTATAGGAATGCAAGGGATTTCTGTGTGTTGATTTTATATCCTGCAACTTTACTATAGTCATTGATTAGTTCTAGTAATTTTCTGGTGGAGTCTTTAGGGTTTTCTATGTAGAGGATCATGTCATCTGCACATAGTGAGAGTTTTACTTCTTCTTTTCCAATTTGGATTCCTTTTATTTCTTTTTCTGCTCTGATTGCTGTGGCCAAAACTTCCAAAACTATGTTGAATAGTAATGGTGAAAGTGGGCACCCTTGTCTTGTTCCTGACTTTAGAGGAAATGCTTTCAATTTTTCACCATTGAGGATAATGTTTGCTGTGGGTTTATCATATACAGCTTTTATTATGTTGAGGTATGTTCCTTCTATTCCTGCTTTCTGGAGAGTTTTTATCATAAATGGGTGTTGAATTTTGTCAAAGGCTTTCTCTGCATCTATTGAGAGAATCATATGGTTTTTATTTTTCAATTTGTTAATGTGGTGTATTACATTGATTGATTTGCGGATATTGAAGAATCCTTGCATCCCTGGGATAAAGCCCACTTGGTCATGATGTATGATCTTTTTAATGTGTTGCTGGATTCTGGTTGCTAGAATTTTGTTAAGGATTTTTGCATCTATGTTCATCAGTGATATTGGCCTGTAGTTTTCTTTTTTTGTGGGATCTTTGTCAGGTTTTGGTATTAGGGTGATGGTGGCCTCATAGAATGAGTTTGGAAGTTTGCCTTCCTCTGCAATTTTCTGGAAGAGTTTGAGCAGGATAGGTGTTAGCTATTCTCTACATTTTTGGTAGAATTCAGCTGTGAAGTTGTCTGGACCTGGGCTTTTGTTTGCTGGAAGATTTCTGATTAGAGTTTCAATTTCCGTGCTTGTGATGGGCCTGTTAAGATTTTCTATTTCTTCCTGGTCGAGTTTTGGAAAGTTGTACTTTTCTAAGAATTTGTCCATTTCTTCCACGTTGTCCATTTTATTGGCATATAATTGTTGATAGTAGTCTCTTATGATCCTTTGTATTTCTATGTTGTCTGTTATGATCTCTCCATTTTCATTTCTAATTTTATTGATTTGATTTTTCTCCCTTTGGTTCTTGATGAGTCTGGCTAATGGTTTGTCAATTTTATTTATCCTTTCATAGAACCAGCTTTTGGTTTTGTTGATTTTTGCTATGGTCTCTTTTGTTTCTTTTGCATTTATTTCTGCTCTAATTTTTAAGATTTCTTTCCTTCTACTAACCCTGGGGTTCTTCATTTCTTCCTTTTCTAGTTGCTTTAGGTGTAGAGTTAGGTTATTTATTTGACTTTTTTCTTGTTTCTTGAGGTATGCCTGTATTGCTATGAACTTTCCCCTTAGGACTGCTTTTACCGTGTCCCACAGGTTTGGGGTTGTTGTGTTTTCATTTTCATTCGTTTCTATGCAAATTTTGATTTGTTTTTTGATTTCTTCTGTGATTTGTTGGTTATTCAGCAGCGTGTTGTTCAGCCTCCATATGTTGGAATTTTTAATCGTTTTTCTCCTGTAATTGAGATCTAATCTTATTGCATTGTGGTCAGAAAAGATGCTTGGAATGATTTCTATTTTTTTGAATTTACCAAGGCTAGCTTTATGGCCCAGGATGTGATCTATCCTGGAGAAGGTTCCATGTGCGCTTGAGAAAAAGGTGAAATTCATTGTTTTGGGATGAAATGTCCTATAGATATCAATTAGGTCTAACTGGTCTATTGTATCATTTAAAGTTTGTGTTTCCTTGTTAATTTTCTGTTTAGTTGATCTATCCATAGGTGTGAGTGGGGTATTAAAGTCTCCCACTATTATTGTGTTATTGTTAATTTCTCCTTTCATACTTGTTAGCATTTGTCTTACATATTGTGGTGCTCCCATGTTGGGTGCATATATATTTATAATTGTTATATCTTCTTCTTGGATTGATCCTTTGATCATTATGTAGTGACCTTCTTTGTCTCTCTTCACAGCCTTTGTTTTAAAGTCTATTTTATCTGATATGAGTATTGCTACTCCTGCTTTCTTTTGGTCCCTATTTGCATGGAAAATCTTTTTCCAGCCCTTCACTTTCAGTCTGTATGTGTCCCCTGTTTTGAGGTGGGTCTCTTGTAGACAACATATGTAGGGGTCTTGTTTTTGTATCCATTCAGCCAGTCTTTGTCTTTTGGTTGGGGCATTCAACCCATTTACGTTTAAGGTAATTACTGATAAATATGATCCCATTTCCATTTACTTTATTGTTTTGGGTTTGAACTTATACACCGTTTTTGTGTTTCCTGTCTAGAGAATATTCTTTAGTATTTGTTGGAGAGCTGGTTTGGTGGTGCAGAATTCTCTCAGCTTTTGCTTGTCTGAAAAGCTTTTGATTTCTCCTTCATACTTGAATGAGATCCTTACTGGGTACAATAATCTGGGCTGTAGGTTATTTTCTTTCATCATTTTAAGTATGTCTTGCCATTCCCTCCTGGCTTGAAGAGTTTCTATTGAAAGATCAGCTGTTATCCTTATGGGAATTCCTTTGTGTGTTATTTGTTGTTTTTCCCTTGCTGCTTTTAATATTTGTTCTTTGTGTTTGATCTTTGTTAATTTGATTAATATGTGTCTTGGGGTGTTTCTCCTTGGGTTTATCCTGTTTGGGACTCTCTGGGTTTCTTGGACTTGGGGATTATTTCCTTCCCCATTTTAGGGAAGTTTTCAACTATTATCTCCTCAAGTATTTTCTCATGGTCTTTCTTTTTGTCTTCTTCTTCTGGGACCCCTATGATTCGAATGTTGTAGCATTTAATATTGTCCTGGAGGTCTCTGAGATTGTCCTCATTTCTTTTAATTCGTTTTTCTTTTATCCTCTCTGATTCATTTATTTCTACCATTCTATCTTCTAATTCACTAATCCTATCTTCTGCCTCTGTTATTCTACTATTTGTTGCCTCCAGAGTGTTTTTAATTTCATTTATTGCATTATTCATTTTATATTGACTCTCTTTTATTTCTTCTAGGTCCTTGTTAAACCTTTCTTGCATCTTCTCAATCTTAGTCTCCAAGCTATTTATCTGTGATTCCATTTTGATTTCAAGATTTTGGATCAATTTCACTATCATTATTCGGAATTCTTTATCAGGTAGATTCCCTATCTCTTCCTCTTTTGTTTGGTTTGGTGGGCTTTTATCCTGTTCCTTTATCTGCTGGGTATTCCTCTGTCTCTTCATCTTGTTTAAATTGCTGAGTTTGGGGTGTCCTTTCTATATTCTGGCAGTTTGTGGAGTTCTCTTTATTGTGGCGTTTCCTCGCTGTGTGTGGGTTTGTACAGGTGGCTTGTCAAGGTTTCCTGGTTAGGGAAGCTTGTGTCGGTGTTCTGGTGGGTGTCCAGTAATGAGTTATGAGATGTCTATGGTTTTGGGGTGACTATGGGCAGCTTGTATCTTGAAGCTCAGGGCTGTGCTCCTTTGTTGCTGGGGAATTTGCTTGGTATGTCTTGCCCTGGAACTTGTTGGCCCTTGTGTGGTGCTTGGTTTCAGTGTCGGTTTGGAGGCGTTTGATGAGCTCCTGTCAATTAATGTTCATTGGAGTCAGGAGTTCCCTGGAGTCAGGGTTTGGACTTAAGCCTCCTGCTTCCAGTTATCGGTCTTATTTTTACAGTAGTTTCAAAACTTCTCCTTCTATACAGCACCATTGATAAAACATCTACATTAAAGATGAAAAGTTTCTCTACTGTGAGGGTCACTCAGAGAGGTTCACAGCGTTACATGGAGAAGAGAAGAGGGAGGAGGGAGTTAGAGGTGACCCAAATGAGATGAGGTGGAATCAATAGTGGAGAGAGTGGGCTAGCCAGTAGTCACTTCCTTATGTGCACTCCACAACTGGACCACTCAGAGATGTTCACGGAGTTACACAGAGAAGAGAAGAAGGAGGAAGGAGACAGAGGTGGCCAGAGCGATAAAAGGGGGGAATGAAAAGGAGGGAGACAGATCCAGCCAGTAATCAGTTCCCTAAGTGTTCTTCACCATCTGGAACACACATAAACTCACAGAGTTGGGTAAAGTAGAGAGGGGTTAGGGAGGAGACGCAGGCGACCTGGTGGAGAAAAAGGAGAGTCCAAAGGGAGAGAGAGCAGTCAAGCCAGTAATCTCGCTCTGTAGTGAAAAATGGGTCCTGAACATTGGGTTCTTAAAGGTACAAAATTGGTAACAAATACATAAAAGCAAAAATTAAAAATCTAGAGTAGAGTTTGGAATTTCAAAAATACGATGTTAAAGAAAAGAAGAAGGAAAAGAAAGAGAGAAAAAATGAACAAAGAAAAACAAACAAGGTCGCGAAAATTATAAAGAAAATACAGGTACAAAATTGATAACTAATACCAAAAAGCAAAAATTAAAAATCTAGAGTAGAGTTTAGAATTTCAAAAATACAATGTTAAAAAAAAGGAAGAAGAAACATAAAGAGAGAAAACAAACAAACAAAAGCAATGTCGCAAAAATTATAAAGAAAATACAGGTACAAATTTGATATCAAATACCAAAAAGCATAAATTAAAAATCTAGAGTAGAGTTTGGAATTTCAGATATACAATGTTATATAAAAGAAGAAGAGAATGAAACAGAAAAAAAAAAAAAGTCACAGAAATTATAAAAAAAACTGTAGGTACAAAATTGATAACATATACCAAAAAGCTAAAATTAAAAAACTAGAGTAGAGTTTGGAATTTCAAAAATACAATGTTAAAGAAAAGAAGAAAAAAAAAAAAAAAAAGGTCAAAAAATTATAAAATATATATATATGAAGTTTGCTGAAGAAGAAAAAAATAGGGTCTTTTTTTTTTTTGCAAAGTAATAGGTTATAAAAGTGAAAATTAAAGGAACAATAGAGGACTTAAAAATTTTTTTTTAATTAAAAAAAAAGAAAGAAAGAATGATCGTAAAAATAGTAAAAATATATCTAGGACTTTCTCTGGTTTTGTTGTATGGTGGGTTCAGTTCATTTTTGGCTAGTTCCTTGATCCGACTTATATTTCTCAAGACCTATAGGCCCCTTCCTATGTAGTCCGTAGTAACCACGGGGTTTTAATCTATTGCCCGTAGCTTCCAAGGCGTTTCCCTCTGTTATAACTTCTTCTGTTTGCTGGTCTCTTCAGTGTCTGGCTTCCGCCCTGACACAAAGGGGACGGTGGGGGAAACTTTTTTTTTTTCTTAGGCTCACTTGTTCAGTCGCGCTGTGGGGAGGGAGGGAGGGATGCTGCAAACAAATAACACTGGCGTGCGCTCGCAGTGCCTCAGCCACACTGGGTCTACCCCCGCTCACAGCGCGTGTAGCCTCCCTGCCCACACTGCTTGGGCTCTAGGTTGTTCCGCCGAGAACAATCCGAGGCCGGCCCTGGGCTGCATGTACCTCCCCGGTCCAAGCCACTCAGGTTCAGGCACTCGGGTAGTCCTCAGAGGCGCAGACTCTGTTGGGCCTGCATTTTGTGCTCTTCCCAGGTCCGAGCAGCTCAGGTGATGAGGTGTTTGGCGAATGCCAATGCTGCGACTTATCGCCTCCCCGCCACTCAGTTATCTGGGTGTAAAACCGGCGCACCTTCTCAGGCAGATGTTGACCGTCTGGACCCCCAAGCAGTTTTAGCTAGCAAAGAAGCCTGCTTACAGTTTTATAGATAATGTCTCTCTGGGGCTGCGATTGTCCCCTTCCGGCTCTGGCTGCCTGTTACCGGAGGGGGAAGGTCTGCAGCCGACTATCTCTGTTCAGTCCTTTGTTCCGTGCACGGGCCTGGCGGTGTCTTAGGTTGGGGCTGGCTTTTCGCGTGGTAGATGTCCCACAGTCTGGTTTGCTAGCCCAAATTATTTCGCTCAGATAGCGCTCAATTCAGGCCAGATTCTTACTCTGAGCGATGCAGCCCGCGCCGCGCCTCCCTGCCCAGCCCCCGCTTGCTAATGGCGTGTGCAGGCGTCTGCGCTGCTTATCCGCTGGGGGAGTTACCGTAGGGCTCGCAATCTGCGAGTTTTAATTGTTAATTTTTTCTCCCTGTTATGTTGCCCTCTGTGCTTCCAAAGCTCGGCCCAGATTCGGCAGTGAGAAGGTTTCCTGGTGTTTGGAAACTTCTCTCTTTTTAAGACTCCCTTCCAGGGATGGAACTCCATCCCTCCCTCTTTTGTCTCTTTTTTTGTCTTTTATATTTTTTCCTACCTCCTTTCGACGAGTTGGGTTGCTTTTCTGGGTGCCTGATATTCTCTGCCGGCATTCAGAAGTTGTTTTGTGGAATTTACTCAACGTTTAAATGCTCTTTTGATGAATTTGTGGGGGAGAAAGTGTTCTCCCCGTCCTACTCCTCCGCCATCTTGGCTCCTCCTCCTCCGTTCACTTTTCTTGTGAATATAGTTACAACAACTGCTTTGAATTGCTTGTTTTCTAAGTCCAGTATCTGGGTCACCTCAAAGGCAGCTTTTATGGCTTGCATTTTTTCCTATTAGGGTCACACGTACCTGTTTCTTTGTGCGTTTTGTAAATTTTTTTTTTTAAGACAAGAGATGAATAATATAACAACACTGCATAGTGGGTCCCCCCTTCTGGGGCTTGTTGCTGTTGTTAACTGGATTATTTGTTTAGTGACTTGAATGGACTGTTTAAGTGGGATCTGTTGCTGCTGCAGTGTGTAGTCTGATGCTGTGTGTGCAGGGGTGCTGGCTTGAGCATGTGGCTGTGTGGCTGAGTGCCTGGGAGACTGTGGCTCTGTTCATCACCTTCCCTCATCTCCCCAGTGAGCTTTTTATTGTTTTTCTTAATTAAAAATTTTTATTGAAGTATAGTTGATATAAAATATTATATAGGTTACAAGTGTATAATATAGTGATTCACAATTTTTAAAGTTATACTCCACTTATGGTTATTATAAAAATATTGGTTATATTCCCCTGTGTTGTGTAATATACCTTGTAGTTTATTTTACACCTAATAGTTTGTACCTCTACCTCTATGTTGGTCTTCCCCACCCCTTGCCGCTTTCCACGGGTAACTACTAGTTTGTCCTCTGTGTTCACGAGTCTGCTTCTTTTATGCTGTATTCACTACGTCATTGTTATGTTTTAGATTCCACGTGTAAGAGATATCATACAAGCAAAGAGTATTTGCTTCTCTCTGTCTGACTTACTATTTCACTTAGCGTAATGCCCTCCAGGTCCGTCCATGTTGCTGCAAAATGCCAGTCTTTTTTATGGCTGGGTGGTGTTCCATTGTATATATGCAACACATCTTCTCTATCCATTCATTTGCTCTCGGACAGTTAGATTGCTGCCTTATGTTTGCATTTGTAAATCATGCTGCTATTTATATATCCCCCGTAAGCTTTGGGATGATCTGTATCAAGCCAGTTTGCGGTTCTCATTAGTCACTAGCTGATTGCTGTGTTGTTTTAACCAGTGCCCTGAAGCGTACATTATGCCACAGTCTGTTACACTTAAAGTTGGGTCCCTTTGCATGGGCACGATGTTTCCAGTCTGAGGCTGCTCCAACCAGAGAGGACTCTGCTTAGCTATCTCTTTCCCTGATTCTTTCTGTTAAACTTCTGGCTGATCTACCATTTCACTGAGCTTATCATCTTTTAGCTTGCTGCTAAAAGAATCAAAAGAGCTACCAGGGACTCTTAGTTGCTCACCATCAAGATCTCCGTTGTTTGAAACAACACTCCTAGGCATGATCTTCTGCTTACTTTGTTACCAAAATAGTTAGTCTCCTACACAAAACTGAAGAATTATCTGTTCTAACATCTTGCCTCTCTTCTTGCGCAGTCTCTGTAATATTCAGAGCTGAGAGTGAGTCAATAACTTGCTTCTCCTGATATGGCACCTCTGCAAGCAAGACTTCTGGACAGGGATGGTAGCTTCTGGTCTTCCCAGCTTATTCTTCCTGGCATGAGATCTTCATGCTAGAAGCAAGCCAAGTCATGGATGCTCAAGATTCACGATTCTTGACCTGTTGTGTCTGGAGTGGAGCTCATGCCCTATGAATGGGGGCCAGGTGGGGGAAAGGAGCTGTGGTCCTATTGTCTGTTGTTTAGTCACTAAGTCATGTTCAACTCTTTGTGACCTGATGGACTGTGGCCCACCAGGCTTCTCTATCCATGGGATTTCCCAGGCAAGAATACTGGAGTGGGTTGCCATTTCCTTCTCCAGGGGGATCTTCCCGACTCATGGGTTGAACATGCATCTCCTGCATTGCAGGCAGATTCTTTATTGCTGAGCCACCAGGGAAGCCCCCCTCTTGGCTGTATCTGCCTGGAATGAAGTTTCTCTAATGTGGAGCTGGGAGTGAAGGGGTGGAGTGAATGAGAGATGCCAGTGGACTGCATGAAACCATAGTCCTAGACTGGGAGGTAGTGGGAGGGGGAGCCCTATCTTCTTGGCTGCATCTACCTGCTTAGCTGCCATCACACTGAGCTACTGGGGGAGCTCGTTGGGGGATGAGGTAGTTGTGAGTGGGTTCAAATGAGAGATGAGATGAGGGATGAGGTTCAAATAAGATTTGAATTTAGATTTTTTGGAATAGATGTTTCTGCATTTGCTTAATGCCCTTAAGATAATTTCCTGAGACTTTAAGAGTTGTTTTGGAGATAATTTTCAGTGATTAAATGAGAAGCATTTGAGTATCAGTACCTTCGTATGCAGGGTCAGCAAAAATAGTGGAGTCCAGCTGGGGATGAAAATTGGATTTCCCTTTTGAGCAAAGTTCAGAAGTGTGCTCTTTTCTCAGATTCAGTCCTGATAGAAGCGGTACGAAGACCCTGGTCTCCTGATCACTGGCAGGTCCTCTAGTCGAGTCTCCACCAGGTTCCCCAAGCCTCTTGGAAAACCATTCCCCAAGGCTGTCAACTTGTGTTGCATTCTTTAGCATCCCATGATTTGGCTAATTTCCCGTATCCCAAGATTGTACACAAAAACTCAAATGACCCTGTGGAAGTTTCTTTTCAGACAGCATCTCTGCAAAGCAGATGAATTATTTTTGTCACAAGCATAATAAATTGTTAATTTTGGAAATGGCTTTTGTAAAGAAAACAGCTGCCAGATTATTTTCTTTTTGATGTTCAAGTATGTGCAGGGATACATCAGTAGGAAGAAATGAGATGGGCTTGTCCTGACCCAGATGATGGCATTGCCCTTTGGGAATGCCCAGGAAGGGATTAGAGGTAGGTAACAGACTTAGGCAGATATTTCTGAGCAAAACATGGCAGTGAAATCTGGGTAATGAAGGGAGAATGTCCTGAAATGGAGCCCTGGGAAACCCACAGATGGGATAGGTCCCATACAGGCCCATGTGTCACAAGGGCAGCAAACCGATGGTGTGTTCTCTGGACAACTCCAGCTGAAAGAACTTTGCATTTCTGTGTTCAAGACCTTGATGACAGATGTGTTCACGCAACACCTGACATGCAGATGCTGGACCTACGTGAGGCCCAGCGACTGGGTAGCTAGAAGCCGTGAGACGGAGGATGAAATGTTTAGTTTTTGCTGGGAGGGGTGATTATGACAATATAGACCCACTCAAAGAGATTTTTTTTTCCCCCTTAAATAAATATTCCTTGAAGGCACATATGCCAACAGAACAGCAAAGTTTGTTTTTTCTTATTATTTCAATTTTTAGAATCAGAGATGAAAAAGGATGCCTGGAAAAAGCTGTGTTTAGGGAGGCTCAAGACCTGCATTAATTTCCTGGCAGATTAGAGAATAAAGTGGGAGAGAGGTTAAAGCAAGGACTTGTCTGCCAAGTGAATTGGAAGGAGGAAGATCAAGGGGATTGTCTGAAAGCAGGGAATGGCTATTTTAAGCAGATAGGAACAAGAGTCTGCTCACCTTCATTCGTCCTTCTTGGGTCAGCCTAGTGGCACTTGCTGCAGTTAACCATGTTGGTATTTTTATTTCATATTCCACTGGGGTAGACCTACATCTCTCACCTCTGCTTATCTCTAAAGTTAAAACAAACCACAAAATCACATAGATGAAGGGAAAGAGTGACATGTCCTTTTTGAAAACATTCAGAGAAAAAAAAAGTCCCAAAGCAAGAGTGTTAGAGTAAACTGATTATATAAAAAATGTTTTAAATGTGTATATTTCAGATGACACAGAGAAATATCTAAACAAATATGACTAACGGTGGTTTATTTTCCTTAATATATAAAAAGCCTCTTTAAAAGAAACATAGTAACATCACAGTATATAAATAAACGGGCGCATGATATGAGACACTTTAAAGAAGACATGTCTATGGCTAATAAACATGTAAACGGACGAATTCACTTATTATTTGCTCGGCCTGATAAAGAGCATCTGAAACGTACATACAGGCATGCCTCTTTTTCGCCCCCCAGGTGGCATTAGTGGTAAAGAACCCTCCTGCCAGTACAGTACAATAAGAGACACGGTTTCAATCCCTGAGTCGGGCAGATACTCTGGAGGAGGATATGGCAACACACTCCAGTATTCTTTTTTTAAAAATTAATATATTTTTTAATGGAAGGATAATTGCTTTACAGAATTTTGCTGTTTTCTGCCAGATACCAACATGAATCAGTCATAGGTGTACATATGTCCCCTCCCTCTTGAACCTTCTTATCTCCCTCCCCATCCCACCCCTCTAGGCTGTTACAGAACCCCTGTTTGAGTTCCCTGAGTCATACAGCAAATTCCCGTTGGCATTCTGTTGTACATGTGGTAATATAAGTTTCCATGTTACTCTCTCCATACATCTCACCCTCTCCTTCCCCACCTCACCTCTGCTGTGTCCGTAAGTCCCACTCCAGTATTATTGCCTGGGAAATCGCATGGACAGAGGAGCCTGGGGGATTACAGTCCATGGGGATACAAAGAACTGGACACAACTGAGCACAGCACATGCCTTGTTTTATTGTGCTTTTCACTACACTTCGAGATGTTGCATTTTTTTTTTACAAATTGGACGATTATGTCAACCCTGCCTTGAGCACATCTACTGGTACCATTTTCCCGACAATATTTGCTCACTTCGTGTCTCTGTATCACATTTTGGCAAGTCTCACACTATTTCACACTTTTTCATCATCGTTGTATTTGTTATAGTGATCTGTGATCAGTGATCTTTGACATTACTACTGCAATGATGAAGGTGCAAATGATGGTTAGTATTTTTTGGCAATAAAGCTTTTAAGGTGTAAACATGTTAAAACACATAATATCATTGCACATAATAGACTACAGTGTAGTGTGAATTTTGGAGAAGGCAACGGCACCCCACTCCAGTACTCTTGCCTGGAAAATCCCATGGACAGAGGAGCCTGGTAGGCTGAAGTCCACGGGGTCACTAGGAGTCGGACACAACTGAGCGACTTCACTTTGACTTTTCACTTTCATGCATTGGAGAAGGAAATGGCAACCCAATCCAGTGTTCTTGCCTGGAGAACCCCAGGGACGGCAGAGCCTGGTGGGCTGCTGTCTCTGGGGTCGCACAGAGTCGGACACGACTGAAGCAACTTAGCAGCAGCAGCAGTGTGAATTTAACTTTTATATGCACTGCAAAACCAAAACTTTATGTGACTTGCTTTATTGTGATATTTGCTTAATTGCAGTGATGTAGAACTGAACCCACAACGTCTCCGAGGTGTACAGTCAACATCATACTTAATGGGGAAAGACTGAATGCTTTCCCTCTAAGATTGGGTATCAGGCAAGAATATACACTCTTACTGCCGCTATTCAAGATAGTGATCAAAGTTGTAGCCAGTACAGTGCGTGTGTGCTTAGTCACTCAGTGATGTCCAACTCTTTCTGGCCCCATAGACTGTAGCCCTCCAGGCTCCTCTGTCCATGAGATTTCCTAGGCAAGAATACTGGAGTGGGTTGCATTTCCTCCTCTAGGGGATCTTCCCCACCCAGAGATTGAATTGGCATTTCCTGCATTTCTTGCCAGTACAGTAAGGCAAGGAAAAAGCAAACAGATTGGAAAGAAAGTAACAAAAGTGTTTCTATATTCAGATGACTTGGTTGTTATATAGAGAATCCCCGAATATTTATAAAAGCCCTAGAACTGAGAATTAAATTCAGCATGGTCTCCAGATGCAAAATAAACATGCAGAAAGCAAGTTCTTTTTTTTTTTTGGACCATGCTGGTCAGTATGTGCAATCTTCATTCCCTGACCAGGCACCAAACCCTTCAGTGGAAGTGCAGTCTTAACCACTGGAGTGCCAGAGAAGTCTGCAGTTGTATCTCTATATACAATGAACAGAAGGATTCCAGAATTTAAAATATAATGAATTTACAATTGATCATAAAAATTGAAATACTTAGGTACACATTTAACACTTATATGCTGAACAGTACAAAATACTGATTGAAGCAATTGAAGATCTAAATAAATGGAAAGACCTACTGTGTCTATGCATTGAAAGACTCTGATGTTGTGGGCGTCCTTACTTCCAAGGCTATGGATTGGAGAGGGAGATTGGGAGGAGCAGCCAGCCCTTGAGCTACTCAGGCATGCCCTAGTGCCAAGAGCAGGCTAAAGCCAGCCTAAAGCGAGGACTCGCCTGGTGTTCCAGTGGCTAAGACTGCTGCTGCTGCTAAGTCAGTTCAGTCATGTCCGACTCTGTGCGACCCCATAGACGGTAGCCCACCAGGCTCCCCCGTCCCTGGGATTCTCCAGGCAAGAACACTGGAGTGGGTTGCCATTTCCTTCTCCAATGCATGAAAGTGAAAAGTGAACGTGAAGTCGCTCAGTCGTGTCCAACTCTTAGCGACCTCATGCACTGCAGCCTACCAGGCTCCTCCGTCTATGTTCCCTGTGCAGGGGGCCTGGGTGTGATCCCACATGCTGCAACTAAAGATCCCACATGCAACAAAGATTGAAGATGCCACACAGTACAGCCAAATAAGTAATAAATAAAGATATATATTAAAAATAAAGCCAGCCTAAAGCCTAAGACATCAGTGTCAGCCCTAAAGAGAACTTCAGTCACTTGGCTTTCATCTCCTCACGCTTAACCTCAGTGAAGGAGAATCCTGGAGAGTGTTGGACCTCAGTGTATGTCTCCTTCCTCGTGCTGCGGTTAGACTTGTGTCTCTAGGATGACAGCAGGCTCTGGCCAGCTCTCTGGGCAGGCAGGGTGCACGTGGACCCTACAGCTGCCATATTATGTATGGAGGGCAAAGAGGAGAGATGGGTCAGCCCTCTTGCTTCCTCACAGTAATGACCAGAGCGCTGGGGGCTTCTGCAGTACTTCCGCAGTGGTGTTGATGATACAAGATTTCACTCTCTGTTTATATGATTTTTAAAATATAGGAAAATAACAGTGAAATCATTAAGCCACCACAGGGAGTTTCAGCTGTAATTTATGGCTCACGTCTCCCACCATTGTAATTTTGTTTTGCATTCATTAGGATGCGAGTTTCTTTAGAGAAAAATCACAAGGAGTCACAGTTCTGACGACTAACATTAACCAGTGTGTTAATCATAGATATTACTAAGGCTGTAATTCTGAAAAGTAAGTTAATTTCCCTTGTGTGGGAACCACCTGAATAACATTTAGGTTCCCCTAGAGGGTAGGCTGACTGTCTCTGGAAAGAATCTGCTGCTTCCATGGCAACATGCTGTGAAGGAGGGCTCTGCCCACACGGCCTCCTCTGGCTTCATTTTGTCCATCTTGTCCCTCCCTGGGATTTGGGAAGAAGAAAGTTAGCTGGTGTTCTTGGATGCATAGGAAGGGCAGGTGCTTTCCGAACGGTTCACGTGCTTTCCAACACACACACACACATACACACACAATTTTTTCTAGCATATTAGTTGACAGTTTGCTTTCTTCTCTGTCAGAAATTTCATTATCTTTAATTCAGTGTTGAGTGGAGGAGACTTTCCTCTTCACCCTGAAAATCTTTTTTACGGCAGTCTTACTCATGCGGAATAGAGGAGTGCTTTGTTTGAGTGAAAGAAAACAGAGAGTGTTTCTTTGAGGAAATTTTTACATGGCTTTCCTAGATCAAGGATGAATAGAATAGAGGGTAATCCTAGGAACCTGGGATAGCAGTAGTGACCGTGGTGATAACACCTGCCACGCCTTGAACACCTACTATGTGTCAGGCATAGGCAGTGTCTCCGTTCCTCCTCACTGTCATTGTTAGTCCTGAAGAACCCAAAGTTCAGTCAGCCTGTCTAAGTCATTCAGTAGAAAATGGTAAGTGTCAAGTGTCTGTATGAAAACCAGTCTGATTCAAAGCCTGGGTTTTAAGCCTGTGTCCGACCTCCCCTCCTGTGATGCCTGGGATGACATGATGTTGACTTTGTCCCACGATGGCCTCCCCAGGGGCAGCGAGAGACACCAGAAGACAATGAAAACAAACTCAGAGAGAGGGAGCCAGGTTCTCTGGGGTTTATCGTGAAGGAGTTTGAGCTCCAGTGTGTTGGGTCGGACCCCTTTTGCTGATGTAGTTGAGCCCTCACAGAAGAAGCGGGAGTTGGTCAGCCTTCAGATCCAGGGTGACCCAGGCCTGGCTGTCCCTGCTCCTTCACAGTGAGGGTTACTATGGCTACAGCCCATTGTAGAAACGGTCTACACAGCAGAAACATGGAGGCAGAGTCATAGGGTTGCTCTGCCTTGTGTGGTGTCTTATCTGAAAGGGATGTGGGGGTCTCCACTGGGGTCATCCATGTGCAGATGGGAAGAAGTGGCCTGATTCCAAGCCCATGTGGTTCTGCAGCCTGCTCCCCTGGGTGCTGCGCTCCCGGTTCTAGTGGATGGGGTGCACAGTCTTTGCAGCCTACGATAGGAGAATGTCAGTTCCCACCAGACTAGGGTGGACCATGACTTCAGACCCATGGGTTTCCTATTGGAGAGGGTCTTTAAATTCCTGGGTTTTGATTTGATGTAACCTTTGATAAACGGAAAAAAAGTAACAGCGAAAGCTCTTTATCTCTGCAGTTTCCAGCAAGAAAACATGGACACTAGAGTCTGTGTTTGTGCCCTTAGGATGGCAATCCTCTCTATAGACCTTTGGACCCTAATACCTAAGTACCCTCATTTTTTCTGTATCTGAAACATTCTGGTGTTTAAAAATGGTCTTTGTCACTGACCCCATCATAACCATTGAGGATCATCTGTTTTTTTCTCTGGTTGAATAAAAAGCCTGCTAAAAAGTGTGAGGAAAAAGGTGTCTGGAGGGTGCAAAAGGTATTCCTTGGGAGCTCTACAGGATTGGATGGGCACTTGGAGAACTCTTCTTTGGAACCATGTTGCATATTTAATCACAACCAAGGCTACTATTGGGGCTTCCAGGTGGCTCTGTGGGAAAGAACTCACCAATGTAGGAGACATGGGTTTGACCCCTGGGTGGGGAAAATCTCCTGGGGAAGGAAATGGCAACCCATTCCAGTATTCTTGCCTGGAAAATTCCATGGACAGGGGAGCCTGGTGGGCAAGAGTCAGACATGACTTGGTGACTAAGCAATAACAGGTGCAGGCTGATATTAAAGAGGCACTTATTTATAGACTACATACATGCACCTTTCCATCTCTCCTGCAGGTGGATTGAAAACTGACCATTTGAAGAACGACACCTAAAACATGGTGGAGGTCTCATGGAGAGGCTGATATTTCAAGGCAGGATTGCTTTGTCAGAGCTTCCAGGCAAACTACTAAATGTTCATCTTATTAAAAAAACACACACAAAACACAAAAACCAGTGAGAGTTGTGTGCAGTCTGAACCCTTTCATGTTCCCAAACTTGACACTGGCGTGGGGTTGGGTCTGGTGAAGTTTGGGGCTGGGAGTCCGGCATCTGTTTCATGCATTACTGGATAAAAAGCTACTGGGTTTAGGGACTTCCCTGGTAGTCTGGTGGTTAAGACATCCCCCTCCAATGCAAGAGGGTATGGGTTTGATCCCTGATCTGGGAGCTAAGATCCCATATACCTCGTGGCCAGAAAGCCAGAACATAAACAGAAGCAATATATTGTAAAAAATTCAATAAAGACTTTGAAAATGGTCCACATCAAAAAAATCTTTTAAAAAATGTAGCCAGGTTTTCACATCCTGGTCAGCCAGTTGAACTCAATCTGCCAGGTCCAACTGGTGCTATTAAAATATCCTGCTTTGGGAACTCTTCTCAGTACTCTGTACTGACCTATATGGGACAAGAATCTAAAAGAGAGTGGATATATGTAAATGTATAACTGATTCACTCTGCTGTACAGCAGAAAGTAACACAACATTGTAAATCAACTATGTTCTAATGAAAATTAAAAAAAAATATCCTGCTTTGTAAACATATTTTCCCTCTGGGTTCCTATGTTCAGGAACATCAGAAAGAAGGAGAGAAACAGAGTCAGATGGGCTGTGGGCTCTCTGAGAGGCTGGGGTCTCTACTGGGGCCAAATGGGGCACAGTGGTCACCTGTGGGATGTTCACAGGCTGCCTTGAATCCTGTCTGTGGCTGAGTTAGTTATTAAACGAGGGCGGGTGGCCACAGGGAGTGAGGCTGGGCCTCAGGAATCTGCCCAGCTTTTGTCCGCAGAGGTCAGCCTTTGACAGCCGAGAAGCAGGGGTCTGTCCCCTGGCAGTAGGGGTGTGAACCAGCTTGCACCCCCAGAAGTCTCAGGATGAAGGACGGGGGGCCAGCCATAGAACTCCTCTCTTCTAGTATGACCGGCTGTCATTCAGAGCAGGACTGATGCAATGATGCTCCAGAAGCAGGAAACCTGCAAAGCAATTATCTTTTTAGTAGGTCACTGGCCTCCTCTGGGAGAAGAGACCAGAGGGAGAGCTGGGGAGGCGGGCAGCCTGTGTCTCCCCAGAGGCTGCTCGTGTAGTAGCTGCGTGGGTGATTAATAGCTGTGTCACTTCCCATGAATGTTGCTTTAAGCGGCTGTGTTCAAAATTGAGTGGGAATGAAATAAAACAACCCCCAAATAAATGTTTCCTCCAGTCCTTATGAGTCGCTGGAATCCAGAAATAGCTTTTCCAATCTATCATTTTAAATGGCATCGTTCACAGCCCTCTCACATGGATACTGTGATGCACACTCTTTTTTAAAGACCATGAAAAATTTGAGCTCAGTGACTTTGGGGTTGTTTTCTGGCCCTGAAATAAAATGATGTTTATGGAGAAAAATATAGCCTTTACCTGGCTTTTTAAAGAAAAATAGTAACCCAGTGGAGGAAAAGGATAGGAAGAATTTTATGTCCATATAGATCATAAACTGGAAGAGTAAGAATGTCTGGCAGGCAGTAATTTCTGGCCAGCTGCAGGGATTCTGGTCTGGTGAGCCGTGTTCAGGGCAGCGTGCCAAGGATGCTGGCAACCAGAGGACCAGCCTGGACCCTCATGGCCCTCAGTGAGGTAGACTGGGGCCTGAGGCAGGGTGGCAGGCAGGGCTCCTGCTCCTGCCAAGCCCTCTCAGAGTGCAAAGTCTTGAGGCCGCCTCTCTCTGCTGCCTGTGTTGGAGCCAGGCTCCTGGCTCCGGGTTTGATGGTGGTGATCTCAGGGATGACTCTGGCTGCATCTCTGGACAGAAGAAGAATCGTTAGCTTTGAGTGTCGTCTTTTCACCTGGAGCAGCCACAGAACACATGTGATGGATGGGATGCCAGTGAGAACGTCCTGGCTCAGTGCACAGGAGGACTATCGGTGTCTTGGGCCAGAGAAAGGGGAGGAAAGACTGTGGGTGCTGCCTGCTTTCCACCTACTCATTTCTTTCCTTCTTTTTTTAAAAAATATTTATTTATTTCACTGTACCAGGTCTTAGATGGGGCACACGGAATCCGATCTTCGTTGCAACATGCAGGATCTTTTTCGTTGCATCATTTGAACTGTTAGTTGAGGCATGTGGGATCTAGTTCCCCGACCAGGGATCAAATCCAGGCCCCCTGCATTGGGAGCTTGGAGTCTTAGCCACTGGACCACCAGGGAAGTCCCTCATTTCTTCTTTTCTTGTCCTTAGAAGAAAACCCAACCCCAGACCGGCAGAGGGTGGGCTCTTGGGCATAAGGACAAGGTAGATTACTCATCTTATTTGCTTCCCCCATCACAATCCTAAGTGCTTACTTCCCACTCAGTACTCCAGTGTCTCCCAGCTGGGCTTTTATCAGAACATCTGTGAACAAGCAAACATCCCAAGGAGACACGGAGGGATGAGAAGTGGAGGAGTCAGGCGTATTGCTGCTGGGAGATGGCAGGACCTTCATCATCTGTCACCTCGCTTTCAGTCTTTCCCACCCACTCACACCTGGCCAGGCTGGGACACCCGAAGACAGACCAGGCCTGCCCTTGGTGAGCTGTGAGTCTGGCCACGGGTGCTGTTTTGAAGCGGTTGTTGTTCAGTCACTCAGTCGTGTCTCACTCTTTTGTAGCTCCGTGGACTGTAGCCCGCCAGGCTCCTCTGTCTGTGGGACTCTCCAGGCAAGAATACTGGAGTGGGTTGCCATCTCCTTCTCCAGGGATCTTCCCAACCCACAGATCGAACCCGCATCTCTTGCATTGGCAGGCCGTTTCTTTACCACTGAGCCGTGAGGGAAGCCCCAGTTTAATATTTTATATTGAATAAAATATAAGTGTAAGGAAATTGGTTAGGTATCTAGCAATATGTTTAATACCCCCAAAAGTTAACGATAGATCATACATTCTAATGTGATATGATTTTATCCATGCTGTGAAATGTTTAGTTCTAGCCAGTTAAAGGAGTGGGGACAGATGGAGTTTGTAGAATAACCTGACACTACATTGGTACCAGTTTTGGGTCTATGACTGACTTACTGGTTTCAAAATGATCCAGCCAAAGCTGTCGTCCTACAGACTGTCAGGCTCGTTTGCAACTGTGCCCTGTTGTGATCGGGATGGATGGAGGGCATGGGCAAAGGCTGGGGTCATGTTCCTCGGACAGCCATCTGCAGATGGTTGGACCGGAGAAGCTCTGCTCATAGGAAATGAACCTGTGCTCACAGTGGGCCCACGAGTGCCTGTGTTGGGTCTGTTTTCACTGCCTCATACTCATACGACATGGTCAGGTTCTAAATTCTAGGTGCCTTATGAACTAAAAAGATCATAGGGCCCTTCTTTTAATTACAAATAGTAACAGTATTATTATTATTTAATATATATAGTTTTTGGTTGTGTGGGTCTTAGTTGTGGCATACAGGAGTTGCCACATGAAGGATGTGTGTTTTAGCTGAGGCATACGGGATAGTTCCCTGACCAGGGATTGACCCCTGGTCTTCTGCGTTGGGAGCAGCGAGTCTTAGCCACTGGACCACCAGGGAAGTCCCTGGGAACAATATTAAAGCATGAAATTATAATAAAAAGATCAAATATAAAATTTAAAAAATTTGCCATTTCCTCTTCTTCCTTGAGTAATCCAGTATTCTTGCCTGGAGAATCCCTTGGACAGAGGGACCTGGCAGGGAGCAGTCTGTGGGGTCACAAAGAGTGGGACGTGACTGAGTGACTAACAGCAGCAGCAACTGACGGGCGCCTTCATTGCACTGGAGCTGCAGCAGGCTGCCCGTTGGACGGCCTCGCGTGAGTGCTCCTGTGTATGTGTGCACAGGTTTGTGTGCATATGTGCATGTATATGTGTGTGAGATATTTCAGAAATAACATTAAAGTTGGGTTGTCCACAGACAGGAGGCTGCCAAGCCCAGATTGTAGAGCATCAGTTTGCACAGAGCAGGGGGTGATCCAGACAAGCCAGGCTCTATGCAGCCATGAGATTCTGTATGATTAATTGCTGGGCAATGTCTGGGGACCATCCTACCCCACTTTACAAGCAGCTTGAAGCAGGGCCTCTGTTCACCCCTGCATAGCTGCATCAGAGAGAAAGGCAGCCAGGGCTTCCCTGGCGGTCCAGTGGTTAAAACTTCTTGCAGTGCAGGGGGTGAGGGTTCGCTCCCTGCTTGAGGAGCTAAGATCCCACAGGAACCAAAACATAAAACCAGCAATATTGTAACAAATTCGATAAAGACTCAAAAAAAAAAAAAGTTATAAAAAGAGAGAGGGAGAGGCAGTGCTGTGCGCAGTGCACAGGGTTTAAGGCAGGATCGACAGATCGCCTTTCCCATGAGAAACTCCAGGGGGGATGCAGTTGGCTGAAATAATGACCTGCCTGCGAATCTGACAGAAGCACCAGAGTTCGTTGCCTCCTCGTTGAGTCCTTTTGAAATATGTTCTAGGGTATGTCAGAAACTTAGTAAAACTGAATAATTAATGATCACAAGGCACTGGGAACTATAAAATGCCATGTAAATGTTAAGGTGTAAAAATTACTCTGTGTATTAAATAGATAACTTTGCTGTAAAAATTTCAATGGCAGGAAGGTTAATTTCCAGAGGAGGTGAAAAGCTTTTTGTTGGACTGTCTTCAGAAACTCTCGATATCTTGTTATCTTAACTCTGTTTTAGAAGACTCAGGCATTCTGTTATCTGAAGTTGCTGTTCAGTTGCTCAGTCGCGTCTGACTCTTTGTGACCCCAGGGGCTGCAACATACCTTTACTATCTCCCTGAGTTTGCTTAAACTCATGTCCATTGAGTTGGTGATGCCATCCAACCATCTCATCCTTTGTTGCCCCCCTTCTTCTCATGCCTTCACGAGAAGATCCCAGCATCGGGATCTTTTCTAACATGTCATCTCTTTGCATCAGGTGGCCAAAGTATTGGAGCTTCAGCATCAGTCCTTCCAATGAATATACAGTGATTATTTCCTTTAGAAATAACTGGTTTGATCTCCTTGCTGTCCAAGGGACTCTCAAGAGTCTTCTCCAGCACCATGTTAGAAAACATCAATTCTGAATTATTTAAAGGCAAATGAGTGTTTGGGGTGATGTTGCCTGTTAGATTTCGGTAAAGTTATGTTTATTTGCTTCTCTCTAGCCGGAGGCAGTTTGGACCCAAAGCCAGGGAAGAGGTCAAGATTATTGAGCACCAAACGCAGACCCTGCGGCTGATGCCTCATCTGGCCACTGCCTTGGCCCTGACCTTCGCCAGCAGGTGAGATGGCTCCAGGGGTTTGCCCTGTCTCCAAGTGAGTCTGTGGTTTCATTAACAGGTGGGACAGGAGAGGTAGGCAGAGGCTTTACTTTTTTTCCTTTTTTCTTAAAAATTTTATTATTTTAAAAAGTTTACTTGTAACTGAGAAGACTCCTAAGAGTCCCTTGGACAGCAATGAGATCAAATCAGTCAATCCTAAAGAAAATCAGCCCTGAATATTAATTGGAAGGACTGATGCTGAAGCTGAAGCTCGAATACTTTGGCCACCTGATGTTAAGAGCTGACTCATTGGAATAGACCCTGATGTTGGGAAAGATTGAGGGCAGGAGGAGAAGGGGACGGCAGAGGATGAGATGGTTGGATAGTATCACTGATTCAATGGACATGAACTTGGGCAAACTTCAGGAGATGGTGAGGGACGGAGAGGCTTAGCATGCTTCAGTCCATGGGGTTGCAAAGAGCCAAAGGCAGCTTAGTGACTGAACAACAGCAGCACTTTTAACTGCAAACACAAAAAAGTCTGTGGTTAAACTCTAGTGTCAGGCTAAACCTGACATCTGAATCTTGATTGTCTGTGTATCCTGATGAACAGGAGCCATGAAGAATTTGGGAAGACTCAGACTGATGTTTCTCTGGAGTTTCTGAAAGAAACAGACTCAACCCATTAAAATTTTTCCACCTCTGAAGAAGGTTCTGTTTATACTACTATTTTCAAAACTAGGGCAAGGTGTGCACCCTGATGTGGCGATGGCACCCCACTCCAGTACTCTTGCCTGGACAATCCCATGGACGGAGGAGCCTGGTGGGCTGCAGTCCATGGGGTCGCTAGAGTCGGACACGACTGAGCGACTTCACTTTCACTCTTCGCTTTCATGCGTTGGAGAAGGAAATGGCAACCCACTCCAGTGTTCTTGCCTGGAGAATCCCAGGGACGGGGGAGCCTGGTGGGCTGCTGTCTATGGGGTCGCACAGAGTCGGACACGACTGAAGCGACTTAGCAGCAGCAGCAGTGATGCCCCATCACTATTGAATAAAAGAGCAGTAATCGTGCTATCAAGTCACAGAGAACTTCACACTTTACAGCTGGCTCTTATCTATGTCTCATAAGCCCTAGATGTTGTCTGGGCAGTTGTATGTCATCACCACATTGTGAACATCAGAAATTCAGGGATTTGCCTGAGACTGTGGCTCAGTGGTAAAGTCTGCCTGCAGTGCAGGAGACACAAGAGATGTGGATTTGATCCCTGGGGAATGAGTAGGTATATGTCTAACTGTATAAGAAATTACCAGTTTTTCAGAAAGTTAGTACCATTTTATACTCTCTCATGCAATGTATAAGTGTTTCAGTTGCTCTGCATCCTTGCCAGCCATTGTTATTCTAAGGTTTTGTCTTGTTTTGTTTTAATTTTAATTTTTTTGTCTTTCTAACACGTGTAATTTTATTACCCTAGTAAATAATGAACTTCCCTGATAGTTCAGTTGGTAAAGAATCCACCTGCAATTCAGGAGACACCAGTTTGATTCCTGGGTCCAGAAGGTCCCCTGGAGAAGGGATCTCCAGGCTACCCACTCCAGTACTCAGGCCTGGAGAATTTCATGGACTGTGTAGTCCACGGGTTCACAAAGAGTCGGACACGACTGAGCAAAATGATGCTGGGTATCTTTTCCTGTGCTTGTTTTCTATCTGTATATTTTCTTCGGTGGAGTATCTGTTCAGTTCTTTTACCCATTTTTAAATTGGGGTGTTAATTTTTTTTTATTGTTGAGTATCAGAGTTTTTTATATATTCTGGATAGAGTCTTTGATATCATACATGTGATTTGTAAGTGTTTTCTCCTGGTTTGTCAGTTTTCTTTTATCCTCTTAAAAGTGTCTTGATTAGAGCAATAGTTTTAATTTTGATTTGATTTAATAGCTTTAAATTTTTAAATTTGTCTTTGAATTGGGTAATGTGAGTTTTCCTTTCTCAGAATTGTTTTGGCTCTTAGTGCTTTTTGCCTTTTTGTACACGTGTTAGAATCATCTTGTAAATATCTACAAGATGGCTGACATTTTGCTTGACATTGTGTTGAATCTATAGATCAAATTGGGGAGAATTAACTTCTTCATGTTGAGATTTCCAGTTCATGAACACTGGGTTATCTCTCCATTTTAAAAATTATTCTTAGATTTCTACTCCAGTGTTTTGTAGTTTTCAACATACAGATTCTGGACACGTTTTGTTATATTTATACTTAAGCATTTTACTTTTCTTTGCTGGCACTTATTTATTTCTAGTATATAGGAATTACTTTAGTACCTTGTCTGTAGAATTTAATATATATGGGATTCTTCAGATTACCTATTTCTTCTTGAATGGATTTATTTATTTCATCTAATTTGCCAATCTATAGCAATAGGGCTGGTTTTGGTATTGCTTTGTCATCCTTCTAATACCTGTGGAATCAGCAGTGACTTCTCTCTTTCATTCCTGATTTTTCTTTTTGGTATTTGATTTTGCTTTTTGAAATGGATTTCTATTGGAATATAGCTGCTTTACAATGTTGTGTTGGTTTCTACTGTACAGCAAAATGAATTGGTCATGCAAATACATCTATCCCCTCAGCGTCGAGTAGAGTTCAATGCCGTGTGTTATACAGCATGTTTTAATTAGTTATATAAATATATACATATTTATATATGTATATTTTATATACATACATACATATTTATATATGTAAAAACTTATACAACTAATTAAAACAAGCATTTTAATTAGTTATATAAATATATACATTATATATACATATATAAATATGTATATATTTATATAATGAATTAAAATACACATATAATAAACACATATTTATATATTATATATTTATGTAACTAATTTGTATCTATTTATATATTATATTTATGTATAATTATATCACTGCAGATGGTAACTGTAGCCATGAAATAAAAAGACACTTGCTCCTTGGAAGAAAAGTTATGACCAACCTAGACAGCTTATTAAAAAGCAGAGACATTACTTTGCCAACAAAGGTCCGTCTAGTCAAAGCTATGGTTTTTCCAGTAGTCATGTATAGATGTGAGACTTGGAGTATGAAGAAAGCTGAGCGCTGAAGAATGGATGCTTTTGAACTGTAGTGTTGGAGAAGACTCTTGAGAGTCCCTTGGACAGCAAGAAGATCCAACCAGTCCATCCTAAAGGAGATCAGTCCTGACTATTCATTGACTATTCAGCACTGATGGTGAAGTTGAAACTCCACTACTTTGGCCAGCTGATGTGAAGAATGGACTCATTGGAAAAGATCCTGATGCTGGGAAGGATTGAAGGCAGCAGGAGAGGGGGACGACAGAGGATGAGATGGTTGGATGGTGTCACCAACTCAATGAACATGAGTTTAAGTAAACTCCGGGAGTTGGTGATGGACAGGGAGGCCTGGCGTGCTGCAGTCCATGGGGGTCACAAAGAGTTGGACACTGAGCGACTGAACTGAACTGATATATATATAGCTTTATATATATCTTATACACAGTATCAATAGTGTATTTGCAAAGCAGAAATAGAGACACAGATGTAGAGAACAAATGTATGAATACCAAGAAGGAACTGGGGGGGGTCTGAAGAATTGGGAGATTAGGATTGACATATACATTCCTGATATTTTGTTCTCTCTCTCTGTCTTTCTCTCCCCTTCATCAGTTTGCATAGGTTTATCAATTACATTGTTTTTTCAAAAAACAGATTGAATGCAATTGATTTTCTCTATTGTTTTTCTGCTTTCAATTTTATTGGTATCTGCTTCAATGTTGATCCTAGGTAGCATATTCAAAAGCAGAGACGTTACTTTGCCAACAAAGGTGCGTCTGGTCAAGGCTATGGTTTTTCTTGTGGTCATGTATGGATGTGAGAGTTGGACTGTGAAGAAGGCTGAGCGCCGAAGAATTGATGCTTTTGGACTGTGGTGTTGGAGAAGACTCTTGAGAGTCCCTTGGACTGCAAGGAGATCCAACCAGTCCATTCTGAAGGAGATCAGCCCTGGGATTTCTTTGGAGGGAATGATGCTAAAGCTGAAACTCCAGTACTTTGGCCACCTCATGCGAAGAGTTGACTCACTGGAAAAGACTCTGATGCTGGGAGGGATTGGGGGCAGGAGGAGAAGGGGACGACAGAGGATGAGATGGCTGGATGGCATCACTGACTCCATGGACGTGAGTCTCAGTGAACTCCGGGAGTTGGTGATGGACAGGGAGGCCTGGCATGCTGCGATTCATGGGGTTGCAAAGAGTCGGACACGACTGAGCGACTGATCTGATCAATGTTGATTATTTCTTTCCTTCCGTTTGTTCCGCTTTAATTTGTTCTCTCTCTCGTAAGGTTAATTTGTTCTCTCTCTCTATCTCCCAAGGCTTTGGGACCTTCCTTCTTGCCTAATCATTTAGTACAAAATTTTTTCTCTAAGCCTCACTTTAGCTACATCCCTCTGCTTTTGATATGCACTATTTTCATTTTCCCTTTCATTCAGTTCAAAACTTCTGCTTCGACTTCTTTGGTTATTTAGAAGTGCTGTCCTAGTACTTCTAGTACAAGAATATCTTATGCAAGATTCTGTTCTTTCAAATTTAAGGCCCAGAACACACACACACAAATCTAATAAGTTCCACGTTGTGAAGACTATGTCTTCTGTTATAGTGGGAGGATGGTTCTATAAATGTCAGTCAGGTTAAGCTGGTTTATTCTGCTCTGCAGACCATGCACATCCTTACCAATTTCCTGCCTCTTGTTCTTTTTTTTTTTTGTTTCAGTTATTTTATTTTATTTATTTATTTATTTAATTTTATTTTATTTTTAAACTTTACATAATTGTATTAGTTTTGCCAAACATCAAAATGAATCCATCACAGGTATACATGTGCTCCCCCTCCTGAACCCTCCTCCCTCGTCCCTCCCCATACCATCCCTCCAGGTCGTCCCAGTGCACCAGCCCCAAGCATCCAGTATCGTGCATTGAACCTGGACTGGCATCTCGTTTCATACATGATATTTTACATGTTTCAATGCCATTCTCCCAAATCTTCCCACCCTCTCCCTCTCCCACAGAGTCCTACACAGATTTGCCCATTTCTTCTTTCAGCTTTATTAGTTTTTGTCTTTAGTATTTTGCCATTTTTAAGATGCATATACATGTAAGGATTATTGTATTTTCTTGGACAGTTGATCCCTTTATCATCATGTCATTTTTCTCTTAATCCTTGAGAACATTCCTTGTCCTGAAATCTATTTTGTCATAATAATATATTACAGCTACTCCATGTTCCTTTGACTTAGTGTTTCATAGTACATCTTTAGCATACCTTTGTTTTTAACCTGAATATCCATTTGAAGTGGGTTTCTTTATAAAACAGAGGATAGTTAGGTCTTGAAAAATTTTTTTTTAATCTAACTTGAAAATCTCTGACTTTTAGCTGTTGTGTTTAGACCAATTGCATTTAAAGTGATTGTTGATATGTTTGGATTAGTAGACAGCTGATTCTGTTTTTTCCATCTGTTTTTTTTGTTACTTTTCCCTTTTTTCTGCCTGCTCTTAGATTGAATGAATATTGCTTATTATTCTGTTTTGTCTCCTTGATTGACATTATTTATACTTCTTTTGAAAACATTTTAATTGTTGACCAGGGTTTACAGTACACATCTTTAGTGATTTAGAGTCCACAGTAAACTATTATCTTGCCTCCCCTGTGGTGTAAGGACAGTGTATTCCCAATTCCTCCCTTGCATCCTTTTTCTGCTATTGTTGTCACACAATTTACTTTAAAATATGCTGCAAATATGCAGTGCATTGCTACTGATTTTCTTATACAGAGTCATGTTTTAGAGCAATTAAAAATAAGTAAAATAGATTTTTTTTTACCTTTCTTTATTCAGTTGCCAACATTGTTAATTTACTTGTGTAGATCCAAATTTCTAATTGATACCATATTTGTTCTGCCTGAAGAATTTCTAACATTTCTTGTAAAATAGGTCTGCTAGCAATGAATTCACCCCATTTTTTTGGAGAAAGTCTTTATTTCTCCTTTTTTTTAAAAAAAAGACATTAGCAGTATACCCAGAATTCTGGGTTGATAGTTTATTTTTCTTTGAGCATCTTAACAATGTCACTGTGTAGGCTCATTTTTTTCCATTTTATTTATTTAAGTTGAAGTACAATTGCTTTACAATGTTGTGTTAGTTTCTGCTGTACAACAGCATGAATCAGCCATATGTATATGTATTTCCCTTCCCTCCTGGGCCTTGCTCACACCCCACCATCCCACCCCTCTGTGTTCTATAGGCTTCTTGATTTCTTGATTCTCATGAAAAAACAGCGGTCATTTTTCTGTCTGTTTCCCTGTATTCGCAGTATATTCCCACTTGAACTGCTTTTAAGAGTTTCTCTTGTTCTTTGATTTTCAGGGTTTGATTATGTTGGCCGAGGTGTGGTTTTGTGGTTTTGTATGTCTGTGCTGTTTGGAGTTTGTAGAGCCTCTGGGATCTGTGGGTTGAAGTTTCTCATCAAATTTGGAAATATTTTGGCCATTATTTCTTTAAATATTTCTTCTGCCTCTTTCTTTCTTCCCCTCTACACAGATGTTAACCTGCTTCATATTGTCCTACATGTCACTGAAGTTATGTTCTTTTTTTTCTTTATACTTCAATTTGGATAATGTCCATGGATCTGTCTTCAAGTTTTCTGATTCTTTTGTATACAATGTCCAATCTACTAAAAAGTGCTGATCCCTCCCTGGAATTCTATTCATCAAGGCTCCTTGAAGCTTTTGTTCTTTGACGGCACTTTGGGAAAATATGATTTTTATTTTATCCACTTTCTTGCTGTTATTAAGGGATCAAAAATCTCTGGTGTCCTTTTATATCTTAGCCCTGTGACATTTCTTTAACCTTATTGATGTCATCTGAAATTGTCGCTAACTCTCTACAAAATGTTGTTGTTCAGTCACTTAGTCATGTCTGACTCTTTGCGACCCCATGGACTGCAGCACGCCAGGCTTCCCTCTCATTCTATCACTGTCTCCTGGAGTTTGCTCAAACTCATGTCTGGTTAGTCAATGGTACCATCCAACCATCTCATCCTCTGTTGTCCCCTTCTCCTCCTGTCCTCAATCTTTCCCAGCATCAGGGTCTTTTCCAATGAGTTGGCTCTTCGAATCAGGTGGGTAATGTATTGGAGCTTCAGCTTCAGCATCAGTCCTTCCATTGAATATTCAGGGTTGATTTCCTTTAGGATGGACTGGTTTGATCTCCTTGCAGTCTAAAGGACTCTCAAGAGTCTTCTCCAACACCACAGTTCAAAGACCTCACATACCCCTTTTGATCTTACACTTCCTGACTTGCTTCAACTGAGCCAGATAATTCTTGACACAAAGGTTGGTTTTCAGTGGTTCTCTGATGTGCTTTTTAAAAACGACAGACTCTCTGCACCTACTCCCATGATTCAGATTCACTTGATCTAGGGAGCATCCTAAGGAATCCAGAGTTATTATGCTCTTAAGTTCCTTGGTGATTCTTATGAGCAGCCAGAGCTGAGAATTGCAGGAACTTTTTTAGGAAGTTTCCTAGCATGACCTGCAAATAATTTTCACTAATAGTTAAGAAGCAGCAGTATTAAATTATCATGAACATTTATGGTGGAGCAAAATAACTTGACAATGAAACCTAAGAATGTTTTGCATGCATGCCAAAGACAAACAAAATTTTTCCTTTGACTTTTTTGCCCAGCGGGATCTGTGGTATTATGAAGAGGGAAGGGTGTCTATAAATTCTTAATCTACAACTGACAAATCCATGACAAAAGAAGTTACTGGACCACATAACAAATAGGCACTATATAGTCCACACTGATAAGTTTATATATATATATATATATATATACACAAACACGTATTTGTACACATGTGTATAACTTTATATATATATGTATATATATATATATACCTTTATATATATACATATAAACACCCATCTTTATATATAACAGAAGTGTTATATGTATCTACATATTTCTTTTTTCTTCAGCTCCATCTTTATTCTTTATTTACTTATTGTAAAAATAATAGTTGTACTTTATTTTTATTTGAGATGTAGTTGCTTTCACAATGTTGTGTCAGTCTCTGCTCTACAATGAAGTGTATCACCTCTAAGTATGCATATGTCCCGTCCCTTTGGGATTTCCCCTTCCCCTCATCGTGCACATCTAGGTCGCCACCGAGCACCGAGCTGAGCTCCCTGTGCTTTATATCAAGTTCCTGCTGCTGCTGCTGCTAAGTTGCTTCAGTCGTTTCTGACTCTGTGTGACCCCATAGACGGAAGCCTACCAGGCTCCCCCGTCCCTGGGATTCTTCAGGCAAGAACACTGGAGTGGGATGCCATTTCCTTCTCCAATGCATGAAAGTGAAAAGTGAAGGTGAAGTCGCTCAGTCGTGTCCGACTCTTCGTGACCCTGTGGACTGCAGCCTACCAAGTTCCTCCGCCCATGGGATTTTCCAGGCAAGAGTACTGGAGTGGGAATTGCCCCTAGGACCTCCCTGATTTTCATGACCTTTACCTCCTTGGGCCCCGAGTGGCCTCTGGTCTAGTTCAGTGTCTCCAGCATGGCTCTGTTGTTCCCTGCCTTGTTTTCCTTCTCCCTGTCCCCCAATAGCAGCAGGAGGTGGACCCACTGAAAATCTGGTTAAAGGAATCCCCAGGACAAAGTGCCGCAACTGTGGGGAGAGATTGTCTGTGTTTTATTTTATTTTATTTTTTTATTTTATTTTTAAACTTTACATAATTGTATTAGTTTTGCCAAATATCAAAATGAATCCGCCACAGGTATATATGTGTTCCCCATCCTGAACCCTCCTCCCTCCTCCCTCCCCATACCATCCCTCTGGGTCGTCCCAGTGCTCTAGCCCCAAGCATCCAGTATCGTGCATCGAACCTGGACTAGCATCTCATTTCATACATGATATTTTACATGTTTCAATGCCATTCTCCCAAATCTTCCCACCTGAAAAGAAGGTGGCGTTTCTGTGACAAAGTCTGGCTTTCCTATTTCTCTCTCATTTACCAACCCTACTGCTTCTCTTCCTAGTCAGGAAATAGTTTAATGCAGTTGGTTGTTACATGACAGAATTTAATGCTAAGTACCTCTCCCCAACACCCTACTTTTTAAAAAAATTATTTTTAAAGTTTGGCTGCACCAGGTCTTAGCTGCAGGGTGTGTGTGCATGCATGCTCAGTCATGTCTGACTCTTTGTGACCCTGGGGATTGTAACCCCCCAGGCTCCTCTGTCCACGGGATTTTCCAGACAAGAATACTAGAATGGGTTGCCATTTCCTCCTCCAAGTGATCTTCCTGACCCAGGGATCGAACCCATATCTCCTGCATTGGCAGGTGGATTCTTTACCACTGAGCCAACCCAGAATCTACCTCCTTGATAAGGGATTGAACCTGCGTCCCCTGCATTGTGAGTGTGAAGTCTTAGCCACTGGACCATTAGGGAAGTCTCCCTAAACACCCCTCTTTTTAAAAACTAAGGTTATCAAAACTTGGTTACAGGTTCCTTCTTCCAGTTCCTGTGGGCACAGTTCTACCAGTCAACTGACTGCAGTTTCAGGGTCTGGGTAACCTGAGGTTCGATGGGTTAGACGTTTGTTCAATGCATTGGGTTCCATTCAAGTGTAGAGAAACAGCTGTGAGGGTCTAGGCCTACGGGTGTATGTGGCTGGAGTTAGGTGATCAGGGAAAACACCCCACCAGCCAGGCTCAGCAGCCCTGCCTCTCTTCCCATCTAATGTAATCAAAGTGCAAAGAGTCAGAGCTTCATGTCACAGTAAGATGCAGGTCATGGAAGTGAAATGGGACAGCTCCTTGCAGGGCACATCACGTATGTCCATGTCCTCAGCAGTCATACGGCCCCTTGCTAGTCGGGCTGCCAGGTAAATTGTGGTCTCCTAGTTGACTTTGAGTTTCAGATGCCGACACACGGCTTTGAGGTCTCAGTGTGTTCCCAGGATGGCAACAGGGAGCGTGCTCTTAAACTAAAGATTAAGCACTGTTTGGAATTCAGATTTTCCTGGGCATGCTCTGCTTCTCTTTGTTGAATCTGGCAGTCTTGCTGGAGTCAGACGTGGTCCCTGCCTCATGGAGCTTTGCTGCTTCGTCTGGGTTTTGACAGTAGCGGGTTGGTAAGCGGATCTGGTTCCCAAACCCTTCTTCTTGCCCATTGCCTCTGCAAGTCTGGAGATGGGGTGGGCCTGCTTGGGCCTTAGCAAGCCCCCCGCCCCCCTGGCCCACTCCACTCATGTCCTCTTGGCCTTGACAAGGAGGGGACAGAACCGGATGTCCTTTGGCACCTGCTTCTCTAGAAGAGGTAGGACGCATGTCCCACCTGGCTGCTCAGCTGCCGGGCAGAGCCAACTCAACAGGGAGGGGGCTGGCTCAATGGGCGTGTCTGTTCCAGGTGATGGGGGCCCCTTGAGGAGCCTTCCAGGTCTTCCTCCTTCCTCTCCCCCTCTTCCCCTCATGTGTGGCAGGTCCCTCTCTAGGCCTGAGGACTTGAGAGCCAACAGAACCGTCACAGCCCTGCTGGGGTGGCCCCATGGCCGGGGAAGACAGGTGGCCCGTTTCCCTGTGGCTGTGCACGCCCATCCTCGGGTCACTTCTTATCCTTGGAGGGGCTCCTTCCCATGCTGGTGCTCCAGTGTCTTCCATGCATCCTGGCTCAGGGCTGTGCCCATGGGCGCCTGGCACCCGGGCCTTACTGAACCTCTGTGTTCTCACTCACTATGACAGTAATTAGCGATTGTGATGGGAATGTTTCTGTTGGTATTCAGTCGCTAAGTCGTGTCTGACTCATTGAGACCCCACGGATTGTAGCCCACCAGACTCCTCTGTCCGTGGGATTTCCCAGGCAAGATTAATGGAGTGAGTTGCGCTGCCCTCCTCCAGGGGCTTTTCCCAACTCAGGGACTGAACCCATGTCTCCTGCAGTGGCAGGCAGGTTCTTTACTGCTGAGCCACCAGGGAAGCCCACATGGTGGGAATACATGCCAATAACTGTCAGTTGCTGTGTGGCCATTATCCCAAGACATCTCAAACTTTCCACACCCATCCTGCCAGTTATCACATTCTGGTGATTTCTCCTTCTACTATGAAATCCCTTAAAGATCAGCGTCTCCAGCATCTTGCCAGCTCCCTCTCTTGCCTCTGTGCACCCCACATCCAGCCTGGCCCTGGTCAAATCCATTCTCCACAAGTTCCATACCTGGGATGAAATCTGAATTCTTACCTGCCCGCTGGGACCCTCCCATGGGCTCGCTCTGTCTTCTGCACCGCAAGAAACTTGCTCCCTCATGTGGCACCCAGGGCACCTTTACCTGCCTGGCCCCTAAGACCCCCAACCCATCTGTCGCCTCTTCTGTCCTTCACCCAGGCCTGGATCAACCTATTTCCTGCTTCAGCCTTTCTTCCAGTAGCCTCCTCCCTCATCCCACCACTCACCTCTCACATCTTTGCCTCCCATCACCTGTTGTCATGTGCCCTAACTCACCTTCTTCCCTGAGCCCCTCCTGGAATTTGTTGTTGTTCAGTCACTAAGTCATGTCTGACTCTTTGAGACCCCATGGACTGCAGCACACCAGGCTCCTCTGTCCTCCACTGAGGACAGACTCCTCCTGGAGTTTGCTCAGATTCCTGTCCATTGAGTTGGTGATGCTATCTAACATCTAATCCTCTGTCGTCCCCTCTCCTCTTGCCCCCAATCTTTCCCAGCATCAGGGTCTTTTCCAATGAGTTGGCTCTTCGCATCAGGTGGCCAAAGTATTGGCACTTCAGCATCCATCCTTCCAATGAATGTTCAGGGTTGATTTCCTTTAGGATTGACTGGTTTGATCTCCTTGTTATCCGAGGGATTCTCAAGAGTCTTCTCCAGCACCACAGTTCAAAAGCTTGTATTCTTTGGCACTCAGCCTTCCTTATGATTCAACTCTCACATTCATATGTGACTACTAGAAAAGCCATAGCTTTGACTATACTTACCTTTCTGTTGGCAAAGTGATATCTCTGCTTTTTAAGATGCTGTCTAGGTTTGTCATAGCTTTCCCTACACTGAAACCAAGCACCACACAAGGGCCAACAAGTTCCAGAGCAAGACATACCACACAAAGTCTCCAGCAACACAGGAACACAGCCCTGAGCTCCAATATACAGGCTGCCCAAATTTACTACAAACCATAGACATCTCATAACTCATTACTGACACTTCATTGCACTCCAGAGAGAATAAATCCAGCTCCACCCACTAGAACACCGACACAAGCTTCCCTAACCAAGAAACCTTGACAAGCCACCTGTACAAACCCACACAGAGCGAGGAAATGCCACAATAAAGAGAACTCCACAAACTGCCAGAATACAGAAAGGACACCCCAAACTCAGCAATTTAAACAAGATGAAGAGACAGAGGAATACCCAGCAAATAAAGGAACAGGATAAATGCCCACCAAACCAAACAAAAGAGGAAGAGATAGGGAATCTACCTGATAAAGAATTCCAAATAATGATAGTGAAAATGATCCAAAATCTTGAAATCAAAATGGAATCACAGATAAACAGCCTGGAGACAAGGATTGAGAAGATACAAGAAAGGTTTAACAAGGACCTAGAAGAAATAAAAGAGTCAATATATAATGAATAATGCAATTAATGAAATCAAAAACACTCTGGAGGCAACAAATAGAATAACAGAGGCAGAAGGTAGGATTAGTGAATTAGAAGATAGAATGGTAGAAACAAATGAATCAGAGAGGAAAAAAGAAAAACGAATTAAAAGAAATGAGGACAATCTCAGAGACCTCCAGAACAATATTAAACGCTACAACATTCAAATCATAGGGGTCCCAGAAGAAGAAGACAAAAAGAAAGACCATGAGAAAATACTTGAGGAGATAATAGTTGAAAACTTCCCTAAAATGGGGAAGGAAATAATCACCCAAGTCCAAAAAACCCAGAGAGTCCCAAACAGGATAAACCCAAGGTGAAACACCCCAAGACACATATTAATCAAATTAACAAAGATCAAACACAAAGAACAAATATTAAAAACAGCAAGGGAAAAACAACAAATATCACACAAGGGAATTCCCATAAGGATAACAGCTGATCTTTCAATAGAAACTCTTCAAGCCAGGAGGGAATGGCAAGACATACTTAAAGTGATGAAAGAAAGTAACCTACAGCCCAGATTACTGTACCCAGCAAGGATCTCATTCAAATATGAAGGAGAAATCAAAAGCTTTGCAGACAAGCAAAAGCTGAGAAAATTCAGCACCACCAAACCAGCTCTCCAACAACTACTAAAGGATATTCTCTAGATAGGAAACACAAAAAGGGTGTATAAACTCGAACCCAAAACCATAAAGTAAATGGCAATGGGATAATACATATCAATAATTACCTTAAACGTAAATGGGTTGAATGCCCCAACCAAAAGACATAGACTGGCTGAATGGATACAAAAACAAGACCCCTATATATGTTCTCTACAAGACATCCACCTCAAAACAGGGGACACATACCGACTGAAAGTGAAGGGCTGGAAAAAGATATTCCATGCAAATAGAGACCAAAAGAAAGCAAGAGTAGCAATACTCATATCAGATAAAATAGACTTTAAAACAAAGGCTGTGAAAAGAGACAAGGTCACTACATAATGATCAAAGGATCAATCCAAGAAGATATAACAATTATAAATATATATGCACCCAACATAGGAGCACCACAATATGTAAGACAAATGCTAACAAGTATGAAATGGGAAATTAACAATAACACAATAATAGTGGGAGACTTTAATACCCCACTCACACCTATGGATAGATCAACTAAACAGAAAATTAACAAGGAAACACAAACTTTAAACCATATAATAGACCAGTTAGACCTAATTGATATCTATAAGACATTTCACCCCAAAACAATGAATTTCACCTTTTTCTCAAGCACACACGGAACCTTCTCCAGGACAGATCACATCCTGGGCCATAAATCTAGCCTTGATAAATTCAAAAAAATTGAAATCATTCCAAGCATCTTTTCTGACCACAATGCAGTAAGATTAGATCTCAATTACAGGAGAAAAACTATTAAAAATTCCAACATATGGAGGCTGAGCAACAAGCTGCTGAATAAACAACAAATCACAGAAGAAATCAAAAAAGAAATCAAAATTTGCATAGAAATGAGTGAAAATGAAAACACAACCCCAAACCTATGGGACACTGTAAAAGCAGTCCTAAGGGGAAATTTCATAGCAATACAGGCATACCTCAAGAAACAAGAAAAAAGTCAAATAAATAACCTAACTCTACACCTAAAGCAACTAGAAAAGGAAGAAATGAAGAACCCCAGGGTTAGTAGAAAGAAAGAAATCTTAAAAATTAGGGCAGAAATAAATGCAAAAGAAACAAAAGAGACCATAGCAAAAATCAACAAAGCCAAAAGCTGGTTCTTTAAAAGGATAAACAAAATTGACAAACCATTAGCCAGACTCATCAAGAACCAAAGGGAGAAAAATCAAATCAATAAAATTAGAAATGAAAATGGAGAGATCACAACAGACAACACAGAAATACAAAGGATCATAAGAGACTACTATCAGCAATTATATGCCAATAAAATGGACAATGTAGAAGAAATGGACAAATTCTTAGAAAAGTACAACTTTCAGAAACTGGACCAGGAAGAAATAGAAAATCTTAACAGACCCATCACAAACACGGAAATTGAAACTGTAATCAGAAATCTTCCAGCAAACAAAAGCCCAGGTCCAGACGGCTTCACAGCTGAATTCTACCAAAAATTTAGAGAAGAGCTAATACCTATCCTACTCAAACTCTTCCAGAAAATTGCAGAGGAAGGTAAACTTCCAAACTCATTCTATGAGGCCACCATCACCCTAATACCAAAACCTGACAAAGATGCCACAAAAAACCAAGACTACAGGCCAATATCACTGATGAACATAGATGCAAAAATCCTTAACAAAATTCTAGCAACCAGAATCCAGCAACACATTAAAAAGATCATACATCATGACCAAGTGGGCTTTATCCCAGGGATGCAAGCATTCTTCAATATCCACAAATCAATCAATGTAATACACCACATTAACAAATTGAAAAATAAAAACCATATGATTCTCTCAATAGATGCAGAGAAAGCCTTTGACAAAATTCAACATCCATTTATGATAAAAACTCTCCAGAAAGCAGGAATAGAAGGAACATACCTCAACATAATAAAAGCTATATATGACAAACCCACAGCAAACATTATCCTCAATGGTGAAAAATTGAAAGCATTTCCCCTAAAGTCAGGAACAAGACAAGGGTACCCACTTTCACCATTACTATTCAACATAGTTTTGGAAGTTTTGGCCACAGCAATCAGAGCAGAAAAAGAAATAAAAGGAATCCAAATTGGAAAAGAAGAAGTAAAACTCTCACTGTTTGCAGATGACATGATCCTCTACATAGAAAACCCTAAAGACTCCACCAGAAAATTACTAGAATTAATCAATGAATATAGTAAAGTTGCAGGATATAAAATCAACACACAGAAATCCCTTGCATTCCTATACACTAATAATGAGAAAATAGAAAGAGAAATTAAGGAAACAATTCCATTCACCATTGCAACGAAAAGAATAAAATACTTAGGAATATATCTACCTAAAGAAACTAAAGACCTATATATAGAAAACTATAAAACACTGGTGAAAGAAATCAAAGAGGACACTAATAGATGGAGAAATATACCATGTTCATGGGTCAGAAGAATCAATATAGTGAAAATGAGTATACTACCCAAAGCAATATATAGATTCAATGCAATCCCTATCAAGCTACCAATGGTATTCTTCACAGAGCTAGAACAAATAATTTCACAATTTGTATGGAAATACAAAAAACCTTGAATAGCCAAAGCAATCTTGAGAAAGAAGAATGGAACTGGAGGAATCAACCTGCCTGACTCCAGGCTCTACTACAAAGCCACAGTCATCAAGACAGTATGGTACTGGCACAAAGACAGAAATATAGATCAATGGAACAAAATAGAAAGCCCAGAGATAAATCCACACACCTATGGACACCTTATCTTTGACAAAGGAGGCAAGAATATACAATGGATTAAAGACAATCTCTTTAACAAGTGGTGCTGGGAAAACTGGTCAACCACTTGTAAAAGAATGAAACTAGAACACTTTCTAACACCATACACAAAAATAAACTCAAAATGGATTAAAGATCTAAACGTAAGACTAGAAACTATAAAAGTCCTAGAGGAGAACATAGGCAAAACACTGTCCGACATACATCACAGCAGGATCCTCTATGACCCACCTCCCAGAATATTGGAAATAAAAGTAAAAATAAACAAATGGGACCTAATTAAACTTAAAAGCTTCTGCACAACAAAGGAAACTATAAGCAAAGTGAAAAGACAGCCTTCAGAATGGGAGAAAATAATAGCAAATGAAGCAACCGACAAACAACTAATCTCAAAAATATACAAGCAACTCCTACAGCTCAATTCCAGAAAAATAAATGACCCAATCAAAAAATGGGCCAAAGAACTAAACAGACATTTCTCCAAAGAAGACATACAGATGGCTAACAAACACATGAAAAGATGCTCAACATCACTCATTATCAGAGAAATGCAAATTAAAACCACTATGAGGTACCATTTCACGCCAGTCAGAATGGCTGCGATCCAAAAGTCTACAAGCAATAAATGCTGGAGAGGGTGTGGAGAAAAGGGAACCCCCTTACACTGTTGGTGGGAATGCAAACTAGTACAGCCACTATGGAGAACAGTGTGGAGATTCCTTAAAAAACTGGGAATAGAACTGCCTTATGACCCAATCCCACTGCTGGGCATACACACTGAGGAAACCAGAATTGAAAGAGACACGTGTGCCCCAATGTTCATTGCAGCAGTGTTTATAATAGCCAGGACATGGAAGCAACCTAGATGTCCATCAGCAGATGAATGGATAAGAAAGCTGTGGTACATATACACAATGAAGTATTACTCAGCCATTAAAAAGATACATTTGAATCAGTTCTAATGAGGTGGATGAAACTGGAGCCTATTATACAGAGTGAAGTAAGCCAGAAAGAAAAACACCAATACAGTATACTAACACATATATATGGAATTTAGAAAGATGGTAACAATAACCCTATATACGAGACCGCAAAAGAGACACTGATGTATAAAACAGTCTTTTGGACTCTGTGGGAGAGGGAGAGGGTGGGATGATTTGGGAGAATGGCATTGAAACATGTATAATATCATATATGAAACGAGTTGCCAGTCAAGGTTCGATGCACAATACCGGATGCTTGGGGCTGGTGCACTGGGACGACCCAGAGGGATGGTATGGGGAGGGAGGAGGGAGGAGGGTTCAGGATGGGGAACACGTGTATACCTGTGGTGGATTCATGTTGACATATGGCAAAGCCAATACAATATTGTAAAGTTAAAAAATAAAATAAAAAAGTAAAAAAAAAATAAAAAAAGTAAGAAGACTAGAGATACTCTAAAAAAATAATAATAATTTCATGGTTGCAGTCGATATCCACAATGATTTTAGAGCCCAGGAAAATCAAATCTATAACTGCTCCCACTCTCGTGGAATAAGGAGGGCTTTGTAGGCCTCTTAGAGCATCATCCTGGCCTCCTTTACTCGTTGCACAGTGGCTCTTGGTTTACCATCGTGAATTCTTTGAGCATAGGAATTGTGGATCCTTAATTTGGCATTGCCACATCTAAGAGTAGCCTGACTTTCTGCATGGGGTACTTCAACTCAACTCAATGAAATTACCTTGTGTGATTACATCACTCTTGGCCATGAGGCTGTTTGGAGCTTTTCCATTAAATATTTTGATGGTTTTTGAAGCAGAAGTTATACATTGTGAGGAAGGCATCCAGGGCTAGTTGGCCAGGGCAGTTGGTTGTTGAAGTCTCTCCTTGGAATCATCTAGTGGGGTTTGCCACAAAAATGAATATCCTAGCTTAGAGTGTCTCTGACAACTTCTTAAAAAGCTCAGTGTGTGTGATGTGCCAGGCAATAGTATTTTAGGTTTGCCTCTCCTGTTATTTATTCCAGCCCACATGGGCAGCTCAGCAGTCCAGGCTGCGTTCGAGGCCAGGATGGACCACTTCACCATTGTGTTGCTGTCTTTTTTTTTTTTTTTAATGTGGATCATTTGTTTTTTCAAGCCTTTAAATTTTTTTTCATAATATCCCTTCTATTTTGTGTTTCAGTATTTATGCTTTGAGGCATGTGGGATCTTATCTCCCCAGCCAGTGATTGAATCCACACCCACTGCTTTCGGAGGTGAAGTCTTAGGCACTGGACCGCCAAGGAAGTCCAGTGCTTCTGTCTTTATCCTGGATCCAGGCCTTCTCATTTTGCCCCAGACCTGTAAAGATAAAATTAAGATGATAGCTTGACACATATTCAATTGCCTGTCATATACCAGGCACTGTCCTAAGATTTTTACATGGAGTAAACTCAATGTCTTGTGACAACTGACCAAGTTTCTGTCTTTGTTTTTAATGGATGTCTCCATAGCACCTACCTAAAACTGTGCCTGGCATAAAGTAAGATTTTATTAATATTTTTGAATAAATGAATGGATAGAATGATACTTCACAGTCTCAGAAATTCACCAAAGGGAGCATTCCTGGTGATCCAGTGGCTAAGACTCTGTTCTTCCAATGCAGGGGTCGCGGGTTCCATCTCTGGTCAGGGAACTAGATCCCACTTGCCACAACTAAAGATCCTGCATGCCACGACTAAGACCCGACACAGCCAAATAAAGAAATAAATATTTTTTTAAAAAGAAATTCACCATAGTGCTGTCCTTATCAAAAAATGGAGTTCCAGGGATGTTAAGCTTCTTAGAGTTCCTCCACCAAATGAAGACTATCTATAACTATAAATCAAATACTACATATAGTATATTATATAACATGTATAGTACTGTTTATGATAGTGCTGAACTGTGTTTTTAATATAATCCTGAAATCTCATTGCCAAAATGTCTTGTTTACTTTTATGTAACACAGATTTTGTAAATGGAATCCTGCCCTCTTGCTGACTTAACAGTTTTAGAGATACTCAATGTGCACTTCTCATGAATTTTGCTCGATAGTGGTTTCTAACACTTCAAGTGGACGTAACCCGTAAACAACTAGTTCATGTTTCTAGAGGCACTACCTGTTAAATAAACAGGTTTGGAGATGTGGAATGTTTTTGCCACAGAATCTCTATTCCCTAATTTATCTTCTGGGCCCCTCCAAGTTTCTTATATCAGACTTTCTTAAGATGTGTGCCCCTTGGACTCTTACATATCCTGAACACAGAAGGGTTTCTCAGAGCTCCTTGGCAAGTAGACGTGAGAGTCTGACAATGGATAAGTGCCATTCAGTTCAGTTCAGTTCAGTTCAGTCGCTCAGTCGTGTCCGACTCTTTGCGACCCCATGAACTGGGGCACGCCAGGCTCCCTGCCGATCATCAACTCCCAGAGTTCACCCAAACTCATGTCCATTGAGTCAGTGCTGCCATCCAGCCATGTCATCCACTGTCGTCCCCTTCTCCTCCTGCCCCCAATCCCTCCCAGCATCAGGGACTTTTCAAATGAGTCAGCTCTTCACATCAGGTGGCCAAGTACTGCAGTTTTAGCTTCAACATCAGTCCCTCCAATGAACACCCAGGACTGATCTCCTTTAGGATGGACTGGTTGGATCTCCTTGCAGTCCAAGGGACTCTCAAGAGCCTTCTTCAATACCACAGTTCAAAAGCATCAATTCTTCGGCAGTCAGCTTTCTTCACATTCCAACTCTCACATCCATACATGACTACTGGAAAAACCATAGTCTTGACCAGATGGACCTTTGTTGTCAAAGTAATGTCTCTGCTTTTTAATATGCTGTCTAGGTTGGTCATAGCTTTCCTTCTAAGGAGTAAGCATCTTTTAATTTCTTGGCTGCAATCACCATCTGCAGTGATTTTGGAGCCCAGAAAAATAAAGTCAGCCACTGTTTGCCCATCTATTTCCCATGAAGTGATGGGAGTGGATGCCGTGATCTTAGTTTTCTGAATGTTGAGCTTTAAGCCAACATTTTCCACCCTCCTCTTTCACTTTCATCAAGAGGCTCTTTAGTTTTTCTTCACTTTCTGCCATAAGGGTGGTGTCATCTGCATATCTGAGGTTATTGATATTTCTCCCAGCAATCTTGATTCCAGCTTGTGCTTCTTCCAGCTCAGCATTTCTCATGATGTACTCTGCATAGAAGTTAAATAAGCAGGGTGACAATATACAGCCTTGACGTACTCCTTTTCCGATTTGGAACCAGTCTGTTGTTCCATGTCCAGTTCTAACTGTTGCTTCCTGACCTGCATATAGGTTTCTCAAAAGGCAGGTCAGGTGGTCTGGTATTCCCATCTCTTTCAGAATTTTCCAGTTTATTGTGATCCACATAGTCAAAGGCTTTGGCATAGTCAGTAAAGCAGAAATAGATGTTTTTCTGGAACTCTCTTGCTTTTTCCATGATCTAGCAGATGTTGGCAATTTGATCTCTGGTTCCTCTGCCTTTTCTAAAACCAGCTTGAACATCAGGAAGTTCATGGTTCACATATTGCTGAAGCCTGGCTTGGAGAATTTTGAGTATTACTATACTAGTTTGTGAGATGAGTGCAATTATGCAGTAGTTTGAGCATTCTTTGGCATTGCCTTTCTTTGGGATTGGAATGAAAACTGACCTTTTCCAGTCCTGTGGCCACTGCTGAGTTTTCCAAATTTGCTGGCATATTGAGTGCAGCATTTTCATAGCATCATCTTTCAGGATTTGAAATAGCTTAACGGGAATTCCATCACGTCCACTAGCTTTGTTCATAGTGATGCTTCCTAAGGCCCACTTGACTTCACATTCCAGGATGTCTGGCTCTAGGTGAGTGATCACACCATCATGATTATCTGGGTCGTGAAAATCCTTTTTGTACAGTTCTGTGTATTCTTGCCACCTCTTGTTAATATCTTCTGCTTCTGTTAGGCCCATACCATTTCTGTGCTTTATAGAGCCCATCTTTGCATGAAATGTTCCCTTGGTATCTCTAATTTTCTTGAAGAGATCTCTAGTCTTTCCCATTCTGTTGTTTTCCTCTATTTTTTTTCATTGATAAGTAAGGAAGGCTTTCTTATCTCTCCTTGCTATTCTTTGGAACTCTGCATTCAGAATCTTTTATCTTTCCTTTTCTCCTTTGCTTTTCGCTTCTCTTCTTTTCACAGCTATTTGTAAGGCCTCCTCAGACAGCCACTTTGCTTTTTTGCATTTCTTTTCCATGGGGATGGTCCTGATCTCTATCTCCTGTACAATGTCATGAACCTCCGTCCATAGGTCATCAGGCACTCTATCAGATCTAGTCCCTTAAATCTGTTCCTCACTTCCACTGTATAATCATAAGGGATTTGATTTAGGTCATATCTGAATGGTCTATTGGTTTTCCACACTGTCTTCAATTCAAGTCTGAATTTGGCAATAAGGAGTTCATGATCTGAGCCACAGTCAGCTCCTGATCTTGTTTTTGCTGACTGTATAGAACTTCTCCATCTTTGGCTGCAAAGAATATAATCAGTCTGATTTCGGTGTTGACCATCTGGTGATGTACATGTGTAGAGTCTTCTCTTGTGTTGTTGGAAGAGGGTGTTTGCTATGACCAGTGTGTTCTCTTGGCAAAACTCTATGAGCCTTTGCCCTGCTTCATTCTGTACTCCAAGGCCAAATTTGCCTGTTACTCCAGGTGTTTCTTAACTTTCTAAGTGCCACTAGGGGAACCACTGTGTCTGGCCGTTGGTCATTCGTCCTCAGTAGGGCCCATGTCCTGTCAGTGTTCATCTCATTATTTAAAATTCCTTTTCTTTTAAAAAAATTTTTATTATTCTTTTCATTTTTGTTGTTCAGTCATTCAGTCATGTCTGATTCTTTGTGACTCCATGGACTGCAGCATGCCAGGCTTCCCTGTCCTTCACAGTCTCCCAGAGCTTGCTCAAACTCATGTGCATTGAATCAGTGATGCCATGCAACCACATCATCCTCTGTAATCCCTGTCTTCTCCTGCCTTCAATTTTCCCCAGCATCAAGGTCTTTTCCAATGAGTTGGCTCTTCACATTTATTTTCAATTTTTTAGTTGGAGGAAAATTGCTTTACATTGTTGTGTTGGTTTCTGTCATACAACAATGAGAAAGTCATAATTATACACACACACACACACACACACACATATATGTATACCTCCTCCCTCTTGAGCCTCCTCTTCCCCCCTAAAAAAAATCTCAGGCTAGTATTGCAAAGAAATCTTACCAAATCTCTTCTAAGAGAGCCTCAATGATTCTTCCTTTTCTTAGTCAATGTATTTCCCACCCATTTCCACCCTGGGGAACATCCAGGGGTGTGTGTGTGTGTGTGTGTGTGTGTATTTAGGGAGGTCAGAGGGGCATCAGGTACATTTTTTTAAATGGCCAGTCCTGAGGTTCTCTGAGAGTCATTGCACTGCAGCCACAGCCCAGGGCATGGGTGACTGTACCCCAGCATAGGTTTAGAGTGCTGCCCACTCCCTCTGGGCACTGACATGCACATTGCTCATAAGGGAATGTGGTGTGCTCAGTCACTCAGTCCTTTGTGACTCTGTGACCCCTTGGAGTGTAGCCTGCCAGGCTCCTCTGTTCATGGGATTTCCTAGGCAAGAATATTGGAGTGGGTGGCCATTCCCTTTTCCAGGGAATCATCTCGACCCAGGGATCAACCCTGGACTAATGAGAATCAACTGTACAGCACAGGGAACTCTACTCAACATTCTGTGGTGACTGAAATAGGAAGGAAATCCCTCAAGAAAGGGGATATATTCGTATATATAGCTGATTCACTCACAGCACTGTAACACACACACACACAGTGTTAGTCCCTCAGTCGTGTCTGACTCTTTTGCGACTCCCCTGGACTGTAACCCACCAGGCTTCTCTGTCCATGGGATTCTCCAGGCAATAATACTGGAGTGGGTAGCCATTTCCTTCTTTAGGGGATCTTCCCAAACCAGAATCAAACCTCCATCTCCTGCATTGCTTACCACTGAGTTACCTGGGAAGCCCAATGAAAGAAGATATGGTCAGACAACAGACCATAAAAAAAAAAGTTTTGTGATCATTAGTTATCAGAGGAATGCAGATTCAAAGCATGAGGATTATCATTACATATCCATTTGTTGTTGTTGTTCAGTCGCCCAATCGTGTCCGACTTTTTGCAGTCCCATGGACTGCAGCATGCCCGGCTTCCATGTCCCTCACCATCTCCCAGAGTTTGCCTGAGTTCATGTTTGATGAACTCATCAAACATATTCATCTTTGAGTTCATGTTTGATGAGTTCATTGGTGATGCTGTCTAGCCATCTCCTTCTCTGATACCCTCTTCTCCTTCTGTCCTCAATCTTTCCCAGCATCAGGGACTTTTCCAATGAGTCTTTCGTTCGCATCAGATAACCAAAATACTGGAGCTTCAGCTTCAGCATCAGTCCTTCCAGTGACTGTTCAGGATTTATCTCCCTTAAGATAGACTGGTTTGATCTCCTTGCTGTCCAAGGGACTTTCAGGAGTCTTCTCCAGCACCACAGTTCAAATTCATCAATTCTATGGCTTCCAGCTCTCACAACTGTATGTGACCCCTGGGAAAACTATAGCCTTGACTATATGGACCTTTGTTGGCAGAGTAAAGTCTCTGCTTCTCAACACACTGTCTAGGTTTGTCATCTGCTGTTAATAAAGCTGTTAATAATGCTAATGGATGCAATGAAATTCAAGAACTATTCAAATCTCTAAAGTATGATTCCATCAAGGTTTTGCATTCATCATCTCAGCATATCTGGAAGACCCAGCAGTGGCCACAAGACTGGAAAAAGGTCTATCTTTGTCGTCCCAATTCCCAAGAAGGGTGGTACCAAAGAATGTGCTAACCATCAGACAATTGCACTCATCTCCCACGCTAGTAAGGTCATGCTTAAAATCTTGCATGCTAGGCTTCAGCATTATGCGAACCAAGAACTTCCAGATGTCCAAGCTGGGTTTAGAAATGGAAGAAAAACTAAAGATCAAATTACCAACAATCACTGGATTATAGAAAAAGCGAGGGAATTTCAGAAAAACATCTATCTCTGTTTCATTGACTATGCTAAAGCCTTTGACTGGATCATGACAAACTGTGGAAAGCTCTCAGAGAGATGGGAATACCAGACCATCATACCTGTCTCCCAAGAACCTGTATGTGGGTCAAGAAGCAACAGTTAGAACCCTATATGGAACAACTGACTGGTTCAAAATTGGGAAAGGTTCAAAATTGGTTCAAAACTGTCGTAACAGGGCTGTCTGCTGTCATGCTGTTTGTTTAACCTATATGCTGAGCACATCATGAGAAATGCCAGGCTGGGTGAGTTACAAGCTGGAATCAAGATAGGCGAGAGGAACATCAATGATCTCAGAGATGCATATGATAACTACTCTAATGACAGAAAGTGAAGAGGAACTAAAGAGCCTCTTGATGAAGGTGAAGGAGGAGAGTGAAAGGGCCAGCTTAAGGCTAAATATTAAAAAATTAAGATCATGGCATCTGGCCACAGTACTGCATGGCAAATAGAAGGGGAAAAGATGGAAGTAGTGACAGATTTCCTCTTCTTGGGCTTTAAAATCATTGCAGATGGTGAATGCAGCCATGAAATCAGAAGACTCTTGCTTCTTGGCAGGAAAGTGATGACATATCCATTAGGATGACTAAAATGAAAAGGACTGCAAAGATAGCTTGTTGGCCGGAACAACTAGGATTCCCGTGCACTGCTAGCGGGGATGTAAAGTTGCACAGCCACTGTGGAAAATTGTTTGGCAGTTTCTTAAAAAGTTAAAAATACGTATTCCATATGACCCAGTCATTTCACTCCTACATGTTTACTCAAGAGAAATAAAGACATATGTCTCCTCTAAGATTCTTACATGAATTTTCTTAGCAGCTTCACTTGTTGTAGCTCCAAACTGGAAGGAATGAAAATGTTTGTCAAGTGGATGCATAAATGAAATGTAATGTACGCGTTTGAATGGAATTCTGGCCAGCAATGAGAAGAAACAACTACTAATACGTGGTACAATATGGGTGGACGGATGGATCTCATGACAACATGCTGATTGAGAAAAGCCAGACAGGACATGCACTGTATAACCCCATCTGCATAAAATGCAAACTAATCCATACGAACAAAGAGCTGGTCGCTGGTCGTCTAGAGATGGGAGGAGGAGGAGGAGATGGACTGCAAAAAGGGATGAGGCATTCTTTAGAAAGCATTCTGTAGGTTGATTTGGTGATATTCTCGTGGGTACATAGAGTTGTCAAAACTCTTTAAATGGTGCACTTTGAATAATTCAATCTGTTGGGAATAAATTAATCCTCAGTAACGTTGATAAAGAAAAAAAGAAACTGTTAGTTTAAAGCAAAAATAGCAATGAAGTTTGTAACATATATAGAACATATTTTTGTCTCAGCAGTGGCATAATGGATGGGAGAATGAAAAGGAATTATGTACTGTATTATTACAAGGGTCCTACATTATCCTTGAAGTGGTGTAACACTATTTGATGGAAAATGTCATAAGTTAAAGTAGCATGTTTTAGGCCATAGAAAAATTGCTGAAAAAATGAGTAACAGTTTAAAATCTAACACTGGAATACTAAAGATTATTCAGTTAATCAAAAGAAGACTGGAGCAGAGGGAAAAGAACATATGGGATAAACAGGGGAAAACTTGTGAGGCAGCAGTTTTAAATTGTCACGTTAATAATTACATTGAATTAAATGATTTAAACACTCCTATTTTCAGATTGTCAAGACATGATAAATTAAGACTGAACTAGATGCTTTCTACAAGAAACTCACTTAAAATTAAAGACAAATAGGTTACAAGTATGAGAATAAAAAACTTACACCTGCAAACATTAACTGTAAAAGAGCTGGCATGGATTTACTAATATTGGATAAAGTAGACCTCAGAAAAAGAAACATTACCAGAGGTAAAGAAGCTCACTTCATGATGACTAAGGAGTCTACTCATCAAGAAGATGTAACAGTCTAAATGTGTATGGATTCCACAAAATGGCATCAAAATAGAGGAAGCAAAAGTGGACAGGACTGAAAGGGGAAATGAGCAAATCCTCACGTATAGTTGCAGACGTCAGCCCTTCTCTCTGGGTAACTGATGAAACAGAAGACCAGCGATGCTGTAAATCGTATGAAGAGCGTTACTGACAGACTCAGTGGCATCTGTCAATCACTCTGCTGGGCACGAGCAGAATACCCACTCAGGGTACATAGACCATGCGTCAAGACAGACCATGTAGATTTAGAATGACTGATACGACACAAAGTATGTTCTCTGGTTAGAATGAAATTAAGCTAACATTAGTAACAGAAAAATATCTGGAATGATCCTTACATACAAGGAAACCAAATAACACACATCATGCATAGGTCAAAGTAGAAATCACCGGGAAATTAGAAAATATTTTGAATGGACATGAAACAGAGCATGTCAAAATGTGTGGTATGCAACTAAGATAGTACTCAGAGAAAAATGTATTCCTTCAGATGCTTACCACACAAAAGAAAGGTCTAAGACCACTGGAATAAATTTCTATTTTAAGAAACTATAAAAAGATGAACAAGTTAAACCCAAAGTAAGTACAAAGAATAATAAAAATGAAACAAGAAATGGTCAAATAATAGAGAATAAACAAGCCCCAAACTATTTTTCTTTCAATAAATAAATAAAATTGAAAGACCTTTAAATCATCCCACCCTTGCCTGCTCCCACTGAGTCCAAAAGCCTATTCTCCTTTGCTGCCCTGCGTGTAGGATCATCGGTACCATCTTTCTAGACTGATGCAGAAAAAAATAGACACAAGTTACCAGTATCTAGAATAAAAGAGAGAACTTTACTATAGATCCCACAGACACTGAAAGGATAAAATTAAATATCATTATTATTAATGTGATGTTAATGTAATGCCAATACATTTGACAGCATATATGAAATAGACAAATTTCTTGAAAGATGCATAGTACCGAAAGTGACCCAAAAAGAAGTAGAAAACCTGAATAGCTTTGACATTGCTTGTGAAATCCATTAAATACTTGAAAAAAGGAAACACACTGATCTTACACAAATTCTTTCAGAAAAGGGAAAACTAATTTTAGGAGCATCCCAACACCAAAACCCAAAGGAGTTGTGAGACCCCTATCCCTGATGAGCACGTATGCTCGGGACACACTGCACCCATCGCCCATCTCCGCTTGTCTTGCAGGTATGCCGGCACCCTTCTGGATGAGGACATCTTCCGTGGGAAGGAGCTCGTCGACAGTCGCCCACTGCAGGCGCTCGTGGCCGGGCTGAAGGCCTACAGCACCTGGGAGAACGTCAGCTGCCTGCAGGACTGTCGAGAATGCACCGGAGGCATGGTGAGTGCCCAGGACCCTTTGGGCCACTGGTCCGGCAGAGTCTGCATGGTTACAGGTTACAGGTTACACATACAGCATGTGTTGGGGAAGGACCGTGCGGCCAGTGGGCTTTGGAACCAGGTGAAATTCCCATCTGCCCTTGTGACCCTGGGTGCACCCCTTCGCCTTGTCATCTGTGCATGTCCATCTTCCCTGACGCCGCCAGACGGATGCAGACCATGCCTGTAAAATGCTGGGTCTGTGGAGGCCCTCAGTACCTGTCATGAAACTTGGTGGTGGTGAGATGTTGACAGGATAGGAAAGGGCCAACAGGGGCCAGATGATCCAAGCTCGGCTCCAGTGTTTCAGTCCCTTGGGGAGAATGCAGGAAATGACCCCACAGGTTTCTACCCTGGGAAGGAGGCAGATGGGGACATGCCAAGCGCTTAGGGCATGTTGAGAGCATCCCCAGTGCTGGCCTCAGACTGGACTGTGCAGTGAGGTATGAGAAACCCTTACGTGAATCTTCGGAGAGTCAAGGGGACTCTGAGAACAGCTGGATCTATGCCCTCTTCCTGCATAACCCTAAGAATGGAGGAACCTGCAGGAGCCCAGAGCTGGTGAGAAAGGGGACCCAAGTGGGGTCTTGGAGGGCAGGACATGGGAGGGATGTGCGATTTTTGACCCTGTGACTTGGTAGCATGGCACGGCTGTGGACATCAGCTCTGGTAGCATCTGAGTTCAGCCCCAGACGACAGTCCTGTGTGGGCCACGCCCATGGGCCACCCCGCCTCATCATCATGTGGGCCAGAAGCAGGTACTGCAGGAGGATGCGGGGAGGAGGGAGCCCCTTGTTTGAATATTTGCCTAGAAATAGAAGCTCTGAACCTGAAGGGGCGGTTGAAGCATTTTAGCCGCAGTGAGAAGAGGTCAAGAGCAGATCAAGGGCTGCTGTAGAAGATGAAGGGGGAGGTTGAGTTTCTGGAGAGCCCAGAGCATTGGGGCCCGGGTCCGTGGAGGGGAAAGGAGGGACTATGCCTTCACCGCAGGTGCAGCCTGAGTCCTGTGTGGACTCTGTGGACGGGAGCGAGAGCCGGCCTGGTCACTTCTCTTGCAGTGACTGAGTAAAGACGTGCGAGTGGTGAAGGGGACCTTGGTTAATCAGGCTGTACCCATGATGGTGGTGGTGGACATGCTTGCTTTTCCAGTGGGGATGGTGTCGGGCTCCATCAGGAAAGAAGGAGAAGGAGGATAAAGTGACAGCTGGAGCTGGGGTGCAGAGGGGTCAGGAGTCAGGGTCCTCTGAGGCAGCTGGGGGCAATGGCTCGTAGTGGCCTGATGTGTTGCGAGACCCTGCCAGGGGCTGGTTCCTGCTCTTCCGGTGGTCCTGCCTGGTCATTCCTCTTTCACTGTCCAGCATCACCCGGCAGTGCCCGGCAGTGCAGAGATGACCCCTCCACCCACCATCCTACGGAAAAGCAGCTGACCCTGGAGGGCTGCTCTTCCGGGCTGGGAAGATGCCAGATGCCAGCCCTGTAATCCTGGGTGCTGCTGCCTCCAGTGGCTTCCCAGCAACTCCTCGGAAACAGAAGGAAGGGGGTCCCTGTTTTCTAGTTTTGTTCCTTCCCTTCTCCTCTCCACCCCCATATCCACCCAACATCTTACCCAGAACTATTTGTGGAGACATAAATATTTGTTGAAGGGGCTTCCCAGGTGGCACTAGTGGTAAAGAACCTGCCTGCCGAGGCAGGAGATGTAAGAGACGTGTGTTCGATCCCTGGGTCAGGAAGATCCCCTAGAGGAGGAAATGGCAACCTACTCCACTATTCCTGCCTTGTGAATCCCATGGACAGAGGAGCCTGGTGGGCTATAGTCCGCAGGGTGGAAAATAGTCGGACACGACTAAAGCCACTTAGCACATACGCAGACACTTGTTGAAAGAAAAGCATGAGCATCTTCTAATTGTTTTAAGCTGTATTTTCATCTTCTGCAGGCAGGAAGTCTCTAGGAGTGAAGTGTGGCTGAGTCTGGGGGCTGCTGAGATGGTAATGAAAACCACTTCTGTGGCCCATAGGTCTAAGGAGGTCTTGCTTGCAAAAAGAAAAAAAAAAAAAATTTTTCAACTCACATTTACTGACTTTGAAGCCAGTAACACTATGGGAAAGTTATTGCCTTCTCTTTGCCTCATTTTTCACACATATAAAATGAGGGTAAGCTTTCCTTTGTAACAATTGTGAGAGTTAAGTTGAGCAAGAAGATAAGCATAAAAATATATAATGGTGAAGGAAGACTGAAGATCCTGTGTGCTGCAACTAAGACTCGGCCCAGCCAATTAATTAATTAAAAATATGTAATTGTTTAAACAAAAATCGTAACAACATGATGTGAGGTTTATAACCGAGAAGAGGCTGGACCAGGAGCTGGGGAGTCACCATCCATTCCTGGGACAGCCCTGATGTTCCCGAGGGCTGGAGCTTCATGCTCACACGTGGTCTGCACTGTGGCTTCTAACTTCAGTGTGTAAGCTGAGCATCCACCAGCCTGGTTTGGAAGTGATGAAACCCCTTTACCTGCCCGCATGTGTGAACTCAGGGAACAGACTCCACCCTCGGAGTAGTCACGTGACTCACTTCTTTTGCTTCCTTACCTCCTCACCTTCCTTTTCCAAGGACTGACGGGTAAACCAAGTCCTCAGACTGTTGCTGTTTCACTGGACTTACACTGGCCTCTTTTCTCCATATCTAAGCAAACCCAGATTGAATTTCCCACCACCAGCTGAGTGAAGAGTGGGAAACAGAGCCCTGGAATTCACTGTGCCCCTTGTGGGGCCGCCTGGTGGGGAGGAAACTCTGGGAGGTGGGAGGGGCAGCTCCTCAAGGAAGGGGTGGCATCTCAGGGTCAGGACGCTGTGACCTTGGGCTTTTCCTCTGGGAGCCTCAGGTTCCTTCTCTTTTAAAGCCTACAGCATAGTATTGCAGTGTCTTGCTCGTGTCTGACTCTTTGCGATCTCATGGACTGTAGCCCGCCAGGCTCTTCTGTCCGTGAGATTTCCCAGCAAGCATACTGGAGTGGGTTGCCATTTCCTTCTCCAGGGTATCTTCCCGACCCAGGGATCGAACCACATCTCTTACATCACCTCTGTTGCAGGCAGATTCTTTACCACTAGTGCCACCTGGGAAGCATGGTAAGCTTCAGTAAAGACTCTCCTTGTCTTTCTTTTTCCTGGCTGTGATTACAGTGAAGCACCCCAGCTGTCTCTGCTCTTCCCTAAATCCCATCCTGATGCGTTTGATCTGTGTGGGAGCTGCATGGGTGGGGCTCTTCAGGGGGCAGCCTTGGACTCTGGAGGCAAGTATTTTCTCAGCAAATCTGACTCTATAGCATCAGGGACTGGAGAGACAAGCCAGGGGCCAGCATAGGCTGCATGGTCCCCACTCTTCAGCAGAGCTGAAGCCCAGCTGCTGACCTTGACCCTGCACAGCAAAATTCTTCACGGGGAACTTCTACAGTATCCCTTGACCCTTGAGCGTTACCTGTACCTGGATGTCCATGGCCTGCAACTGTGCCCTCCAGCACTGGGAGATACCCACCCTGGGATCCCTGGGCCAGTGGTCAAGATCAGACTCCGCTGCAGGATTTTAGGCACCCTGCCCCCCACCCGCCACTCCCATCAGGGCCTCTCCCTGGAAGCCTTCTCATCTCTGACCCTGGCTGCTGCACTTCTTCTCAGCGTGTTCCTGAATTCCACGGGAGAGCAAAATTGGCCGAAGCAGCCTAAAGAAATATGCAGACAAGTCTGGAGCAGGATAAAGTCTCAGGAGATATCTCTGACCCACCATGATGATAAGGTTATCAGCAAACACGGGTTGACTGTTCCTTTCATGTTAGACATGGAGCTGCTGTTTGTTGTTCAGAGATACAATCCAGTCAGGCAATGACAGAATCGCTATAAGATTGCACAAGAGGACACTGAAACAATTACCGGTGTTTGTAAGTTAAAGGAAAAAAAAGCCATGTGATGCTGAGCTTGCTGGTTATTCCGTAGGCTCTGTCCCAAGATTGGATCCTCAGGAGACTTACCATCGCCTCGTTTATCTGGCAGGCACTGTTTCTTGGAACACAGCCGAGGCCTGAAATAGACAAAACAGAACTCTGAGACTCCCAGAGAGATGGCACAAAGTCCCTGTGCTGAAGCACATGCCCTCACTCCACTCCTGGAGGAGCCTGGCCAGCCTCTGCTGGGAGCCTGCTCCTGGTGGCTGACTCCTGCATGTGATTCCTGGTTTCCTGCCGTGTCACACACCAGTGAGGATATTTGGTCTCCAGAGGCAGGCAGTTAAGATGGCTAGTGGCCAAACAAGAGCCAGAAGAGGTAGAAAAACTAGACTCAAAAATTCAAGAGCTCTGGGACTTCCCTGGCTGTCCAGTGGTTAAGATTCCATGCTCCCACTACAGCAGGCTCAGGTTTGATCCCTGGTCGGGGAACTAAGATCCTGTATGCTATGTAGCACGCCCCCCACCAAAAAAAAAAAAAAAAAGATTCAAGAGCTTAGTGGGCCAGTGCCCAGCCACAAGAAGGATCAAAGCTCTTCTAGGAGGCCAAGTGGGCTGCAGACAAGGTAGGCTGTGGGAGACAGGCAGGGAAGCTGTTGCCAGAAGGACAGTCATGTGAGGTCCTCCCTCCCGCCCGGATGCTGCAGATCTACTGTTTCCCGGAATACAATAGATGATGTTTGTTTAAAAGCTCAGCTTAAAGCAATCCCCTGGACATGTATCTCTCAAAACAGATAAGTAGGTCAGCCTGACTTGGATCTAATATGGCAGAGATGATTTTGCTCCCCCATCTAATTTCGTAAGAAGAAACAGAGCCACAGAAAGTCTTGTCTAGTGCCTGGGCACGAGGAGCTAGTGATGCTTGTGGTGGGTTCTGAGTCTGAAGGTCAAGGGTCCAGTTGGCTAGGAATGCATATATGGGTGGGGTAGGGGCAGGTTGAGCTGTAACATGAAGTAACTGGGTAGCAAAATGGAAAAGGTTCAGCCCATACTAACAAAGGATCCAAGACTGTATCTGGCAAACCTCCTAAGAAGGGACTGGCTGGGGCCCAAGTGTTGACCCCAGTAGAAGAGCCTTCTTAATGGTTGCCATGACAGCTTTATCAGCCAGAACCTTTGCTCAGCCCCAGCCTAAATTTTCTAGGGAACCAATGAGTCGTTGATTTCATGGATCAAAGACCCCTTTCTCTGGACAGATTGAGAGCCTTCAAGAAGAATCCCAGATGAAAACCTAGGTTTCTGCTTATTTCTGCTATCACTTTCTGATTGTAGGGATTTAGAAAGACAGCACAATAAAAAAAGCTTTATGATGATTAGTTATTTCTCAACTTTGAAAGAACCTTGTTCCAAGATTAGAGGAATTGTTTCTTATTGTTTAAAAGAGGTTTCTATTTCTGCCTCTCTGACATTCTTTGAGTCCATGCTAGGTAAAATGCTGGGACCTATGTAGATGTGGCTATCTTTAATCCTCCAACAGTCCTATGAGTGGGAGTAATTGTCTACACAGTTTCCCATGGATGAAGGAAATAAGACTGGAGGTGGTTGCTATTTCTCTCAGGCAGTTGCTCAGCCGTGTCCAGCTCTTTGTAACCCCTTTGGCCATGGGGTTCCCCAGGCAAGAATACTGGAGTGGGTTGCCATGTCCTCGTCCAGGGGATCTTCCCCACCCAGGGCCTGAACCTGCATCTCCTGTGTCTCTTGCGTTGCAGGCAGGTTCTTTACCACTGAGCTACCTGGGAAGCCCTGAAAGGTGGGTGCAGGGCTCTAATTCAGGTCTTCCCATCTTAGTTTTTTGCCCTTAATTCTAGACCTTGCTTTTTTCCCAGGGGAGGGGGATGACAACTTTGTTTCTGGCCCCTGGGTCCTATGTTGATCAATGTTCTACACTTGGCCCTCATTTAACATAATCCGCAATTTGTAAACAAGTCTGTGTGTTGTGTTGTTAACCTCTGGTCACTGGAAAAAAAAAATCTCCTAGTGAGAAGATTCACATGTCATATTTGTGAGTGTCTTATGTTAGTAGGCCTTATCTTGTCAAGAAAATGAGTTGGGAGAGTAGCAGGCAGTAAAACTGACCCTCATCACTGATACAGAAAAGAGAGATTATTAAAATGACCCTAGGACAATCCACTTTATTGGCAGTGTTCCTTTGAAGGTCTCAGTCCAAACTTCTTAAGGGTGTAAAGAAGGCAATTATACATTTTATATGCGATGGAGAATATCCAGACATATGAGAGGATAATAGATAGAGTTGGAATCCATCCTGGGACGATTTGCCAAATTTGAATCTACCATATTCTCATTTTACGCTCCCTTGAGATGGTTCACAGCTCTCCAGAAGGATTCAGTCCATCACATCAAGGAAATAAGAAAAGGAAAAGAAGCTTTTCAAGACTGACTTCTAAATTTGTTAAGAATTAGTTAAGATTCTTTGGATGCAAATAAGAGAGACGCATTACAAATTTGCTCAAGCAAGAAGGGAGACTATATCTTAAGAGAGAGAGAGAGGTGTTCTGGAAGTCACATCTCGTGAGGTCCGGGAGGTCTCGTGAGCACCAGGAACTGGGAAGGAGCCGAGAGTACAGGCAGCCCTGCCCTTGGTTTCTCCTCCTCTGGGCATAGTCTTAGCCTGTGCCTCCTGGGGTCTGCCCATTCTTCTTGCTCCACTGCGTATGTGGCTGCCCTTTGGCTGTGGAACTTACAGCATCTCCTTTCTAGCTACTGTCCAAGATGGGGTCTTGTAGATCTCAGTTGGAGTTGGTGTCCTTCCCAACCCAGACATTTTTGGCTAAGGAATGGAGTCACATTGGGTGAACATGCCTGCTGATGTCCCAGTTGTATAGGTGGTCAGACAGTAGCTGAGTAGATATCTGTTGTGATATATGTGATAGGTTTTAAATACTTTCGCAATAATCCTTTCAGCCTGATGTATAGAAATGGAGTTGAATTTTGTGTATTGATCTTATATCCAGCAACCTTGTTAAATTGTCAGGACAATTCTAATAAGCTGTTTATAGTTCTTTTGTGTTTCTCTATGATCCTAATCATATTCCCTATGAAACATGAATAGCTTGTTTCTTCTTTTTCAGTTATTTACATTTATGCCTTTGTCATATCATTGAAGTGGCCAGGACTTCCCATGCAGTGGTTAAAGAAGTGGTTGACAATGGGCACTTATATTTCATTCTTGGCTTTAATGGGGACGTGCTTACTTTTTCACTGTTAAGGATTTTATTTGGTGTGGATGTTCTGGTGTTGGTGTTTGGTGTGGATATTTATCTTGTTAAGGCAGGTATGTTTTACCCTTAGTTTAGGTAGGGGCTTTTGTGTGTTTGTGTGTGTGCTAGTTTTTTTGTTTGATTTTAAAATTATGAGTGGATCTAAATCTTATGGAATTATTTATATTCCTTTATTTTACTGAGATAATCACACATTTTCCTGCTTTAATCTGTCTTTGTGGTGAATTTACATTAATGTATTTTCTAATGTTTAACATATCTTGGCTTTGGGAATGAATGCAGCTTAGTCACGATTGTGTGTGTCTTTAATTCACTGTTGGTTCTGTCTGCCAGTGCTTGTTTAGGATTTTTTCATCTGTGATCATGAGATTGTCTTGTGTCGTTCTTTCCTAGTGCTGCCCTTGGCTAATTTGGGTATCATAATGATAATAACCCCATTAAATGAACTGGGGAGGGAGAATTTCCTCTTTCTCTACTCTTTTAAAGAGTTTGCATAAAATGGAATGATCTGTTCCTTGCATACTTCGTACAAATACCTGGAAAGTCATATAGGTCTCATAGTTCTTTTCTTAGACATTTAAAATGATTAATTCTCTTTCTTGGAGTAGTTGTAGCCATTCAGGTTTTCTGTTTCTTCTTGAGTCTGTTTTGGTAATTTATATTTGCTTATTAATTTGTCCATTTCTTCTTTTTAAAGTTTATTGGTATAAAGTTCATAAGTCCCTCTTATCTTTTATCCCTGTTGTATCTGTAATTATGCTGCCTTTGCCACCCTAATATTGTTTGTTTTCCTTTATCTCTTGATCTGTTTTCTTTTTCCTTCAAATAATAAAGTTTTGGTTCTGTTGATCTCCAGATTGTATCTGAGATGTCCATGTCATTGATTTTTATCTTTATTGTTTATTTCCTTCTACTCCCCTTGGGTTTGTTTTATTTCTGCTCTTCTTTTCACTCTCATGCATTGGAGAAGGAAATGGCAACCCACTCCAGTGTTCTTGCCTGGAGAATCCCAGGGATGGGGGAGCTTGGTGGGCTACTGTCTCTGGGGTCGCACAGAGTTGGACACAACTGAAGCGACTTAGCAGCAGCAGCTTCTTTTGTTACATTAACTTGCATGTTATCTCATTAATTTTTGCCTTCTCTCCAATTCTATTATAAACATTTAAGTTTTAATGTCCATAATGATTTATTTGGCCCATGAATTGGCTGAGTGGGTTTTTTTTTTGAATTTCCTAATGTCTAACATTTAAAGATACTAATAGCTAAACTTTGTTGAATTCTTACTATGTGCCAGCCACCAATCTTCACATTTTACATATATTAACTTATGTTATCCTCCCAACATCTTCACAAAGTAGGACCATTATGACTCCAATATGACGTGTGTGAAAAATGAGAATACATAGAGAGTTTAAGCAATTTGTCCAAGATCACAGAGCTCCTGAGTTGGCAGAACCAAGATTTAAACTGAGACAGTTTGGCTACAAAGTATAACCACTGTACATATTGTCTTCCTTTTAGTGACTCTTTGATTCTCATTTTGTTGTCATTATAATAATTATTATTATGTTGCTTTCCCCCTTAATTCCATTGTAGTCAGAGAGAACTGCCAGTGTAATACAGATTATTTTTTTAATTTATTTTTTTATTGAAGGATAATTAATTGCTTTATAGAATTTTGTTGTTTTCTATCAAACCTCAGCGTGAATCAGCCATAGGTATACAAATTTAGTATGAGCTACTTTGTGACCTATAGTATGGCCAGTTTCCATGTGATCTTCAAAGGAAGATGCATTCCTTAATGAGCTAGAGGGTTTTTAATGTGACCAATCAATCAAGCTGATTAGTGGCATTATCCCAGTTTTCCCTGTTCTTACTGAGGTTTTGATCTGTCTGATCTGTCAGTGACCGTGTGGGCTAAACTCTTCCACGGTTGGTGGTGGGTTTGTTGACGTCTCCTTGTATTCGTACCAATTTTGGCCTCATTCTTTTGAAGTTGTGAAATTGTGCTCTTAGATGTTTACAGATTTAGAATTGTCCTATTTTCCTAGTGAATTTAATCTTCAGTTTCTTGCAGTGACTCTCTTTAGCTTTACTAATGCCTTAAAGTGTATTTTGCCCAGTTTTAATTTGAGGGTAACGGCTTCTGTTTGGTTGGTCTTTATGTGTAACATGCTTTTACTCAGCCTTTCTGTCTTAGTGTGTTGCATTTATTTTTTTTTTTTTAGATTTTATTTTATTATTATTTTTTTTATTTTTTAACTTTACAATATTGTATTGGTTTTACAACACTTATCTGGCTTTTAGATTTTGTTTACTCTGACAACCTCATTTTTATCTGTTTAGTCTAAATGACTGTTGTCATTGCTGGTGTATCCGAGTTAATTTCTTCTGTCTTACTCTTTGCTTTCTATTTTGCTGTGTCTTAACTCTGTTTGTTGGGGTTTCTTACTTCCTTTCAGATTTATTGTTATCCCCCAACCCCCATCCCAACCTTTCCATTCTTCTCTCTTCCAGTTTCCATTCTACGATGTTCTTTTTTTTGGACCGTACCATCCCTGGTCAGGAAAACAGGGACTGAACCCGTCCCCTTGCCCTGGAAGCGTGGAGTCGTAACCACTGGACTGCCGGGGAAGGCCCTGTTGTATTCATTCTGTGTTCACTGTAGCAGCTGGAGTATGTACTTTAACATACAAAGTCTAAAATTAACCATTATTTTCCCATTCTCCCCAAAATATGAGAGCTTCAGTTGTTTTCACGAATCAGTTCCCATGTTCTATAGCGTCCTTGTCCATTACTTTACTAGTGTGTTTTTTTAATCCCAGGCATTAGCTATCATATTTATTATTATACGGAATCAGGATTTCTCTAGAACTACCACTTTTTTTTTTTTTAAACCAATTTCTTTGCTCACAATTCATTCTTGCTTTTTTTTTTTGGTCATTTTCCTTGTTCATGGAGTACTTTCTTCAGAATAGTGTGGGTCTTTGACAGTAAACCTAATTTTCTTTGTCTAAGTGTGTCTCTATTTCAATCTCAGCCTTGAAAGGTTAAGCACTGTTCAGGATAGAATTCATGGGTGACAGTTCTTTTCTCTCAGCATTTGAAGTTTTTACTGTTATTCTGGATTCTCTTGTTGCTGAGCAATCAGTTGTGTGTCTAATTATAATTTTTCACGGCTGTCTCTTTTTTTCTCTTTGCTTCTTTAAAGATTTTTATTTTATTTTGTGATGATCTATGGTTTCACTGTAATGTATCTAAGTATGAATTTGCTACCTTATTTCCCTTATTTGGGGTCATGTGTGTTTGCTGAATATGTAGATTTGTGTCTCTTGACAGTTTTGGACAATTTTAGGCCACTGTGCTTTTTTGAATATTTGTTTTTGTTTGTTTACTTCTTTACTGGGCTGTGCCAGGTCTTGGTTGTGGCATGTGGGATCTAGCTTCCCGACCAGGGATGGAACCTGGGCCCCCTGCGCTGGGAGCACAGAGTCTCAGCCACCGGACCACCAGGGAAGTCCCAGGCCGTTGTCGTTTTCAATATCGTCTCTGTGTTCTTATATCACCCTCTTGGTGTAGCAGCTAATGCCTACTCCCTCTGTCATTTTCAATATCGTCTCTGTGTTCTTATATCATCCTTCTTGGTGTAGCAGCTAATGCCTACTCCCTCTGTCGTTTTCAATATCGTCTCTGTGTTCTTATATCACCCTCTTGGTGTAGCAGCTAATGCCTACTCCCTCTGTCGTTTTCAATATCGTCTCTGTGTTCTTATATCATCCTTCTTGGTGTAGCAGCTAATGCCTACTCCCTCTGTCGTTTTCAATATCGTCTCTGTGTTCTTATATCACCCTCTTGGTGTAGTAGCTAATGCCTACTCCCTCTGAAGTTTTGCTCTGTTTATTGTTATCTATCTCTTCTGATTGTCCTTGTCTTGCTCTTACATTTTGTGATGCTAGACTTTTGGAGCTTTATCTCCGTAAGTTCTTTCCAGGCAGAAGGGATCTGCATTAATCTCTGCCAGACGACTGGAGACCACAACCCGCTTGAACTGGTTGGTAGCTTTGTCTTTGTCTTTGTAGTTTTGAGGGCCTCATAGAGGGTACGGATTCTGGCCCTAGAGTCCTGTGAATGCAGGCCAGGGTCAGAATTCTAAGCAGAGATGTTTCTCTCTCCACCCACAGCCAGAGCTGGGACTAGCAAATTTCCTCCTTATCTTCTTGAGTGAGGAGTGATGTTTTCTCACTTAATCCCTGGTGGACATTGTTTTCCCAGAGGACTGTGTTTATACAGGTGTCTTTATTTTATTTTTTGACTTTAATTTTCTTTTAAAAATTTTTATTTTTTCTTAATTGGAGGATAATTGCTTTACAATATTGTGTTGGTTTCTGCCTTACATGTACATGAATCAGTGACAGGCACACATATGTCCCCTCCCTCTTGAGCCTCCCTCCCCCTTCCCACCCCAGCCCTCTAGGTTGTCACAGAACACCAGGTTGGAGTTCCCTGTGTCACAGCAAATTCCCACTGGCTGTCTGTTTTACATGTGGTGGTGTGCATGTTTCAATGCTGCTCTCCCCATTCGTCCCCCTCTCCTTCCCCCACTGTGTCCACAGTCTGCTCTCCATGTCTGCATCTCCACCGCTGCCCTGCAGATAGATTCATCAGTGCCATCCTTCTAGATTTCACATATGTGCATTAACGTACGACATTTCTTTTCCTCTCTCTGACTTACTTCACTCTGTATAATAGGTTCTACGTTTATACACCTTATTAGAACTGACTCAAATGCATTCCTTTTTGTGACTGAGTAATGTTCCATTCTGTATATGTACCACAACTTCTTTATTCATTCATCTGTGGATGGACATCTATGTTGCTTCCATATCCTAGCTATTATACAGATTTCTTTATATATAACTTCTCACTTGGTCTCATCACCTGCTACCCATTTAGGTTTCATGCTTTCTTATTGAGTTCAGCTTTTGAGTATTTCTCTTTATCAGTTTGATATGCATCAAAGTGATTTTTAAAAAATATTTTATCAAGCATATTTTCAGTGGTTCTACTGGTGATTTAATTTTTAGTTAAAGACTGTCTCATCTGCCGTATTGCCAGGGACAGATGTCCCAAGCAAATTTGGTTCTCCTTCTGAGTCATGCCTGCGTGCTTATTGAACTGTGTTGGGCCAGTCGCCGTTGACTCCCTGAGACTCTGTCCAGAGGATCCTTCTGAGTCCCCACCTGCCTGAGCTCCCAGCAGCCTTTGCCCTGGCCCACCCCTCTCTGCTGAACACAGCATTCTTCCAAGCTGTCAGGACACCATGCTCTCAACTTCCTTTCTGCTTCTTTGTTTTCTTAGTCTGCTCTGCTGGTTTTCTTCTCCCTGACCTCAGAATGTTAGCATTTTCCATAACATGAGCCTGAGTCCTCTCTTCTCTGTGAGGTTAGTGTGTGCGTGCTAAGTCACTTCAGCGGGGTCCAGCTCTTTGCAGCCCTGTGGACTGCAACCCGCCAGGCTCCTCTGTTCATGGGATTCTCCAGGCAAGAATACTGGAGTGGATTGCAATTTCCTCCTCCAGGGCATCTTCCCAACTCAGGGATCAAACCGGTATCTCTTTCATCTCCTGCATTGGCAGAAGGGTCCTTTACCACTAGCCCACCTGGGAAGCCCCTGTGTAGTTAGACTCTTGATAATTCTGTTCCTTCCATTGGTTTTAAAGAGTTACGTAATGAGGACGCTATGCCTCCATCCCAGACATCTATTTACATCTGCAGAGTCTTGTATCTAACCTTCATTTTGACCAGGCCCCTTGGGTGTCTCACTGATTCTCACAGCTAACATTTATAGATATGAACATTTGATCTTTTCCTGTAAACATACTCCCTGCAGGACGCTCAGCTTGGTAAACACCACACTGTACACCTCCCATTCATGTGACCTGGGCTTTCTCTTTCTCACAAACACACACACGCAGCTCATCCAAGCCCATCTCCCTCTAACTCCAGGCCACCCAGGTCTCCCATCTTGACCAACTAGTCCAACCCTTTCTCTCTTGCCTCCTGTGGGCTGTGATCACTTGGCAGACAGAGCCATCTTTTAAAAATCACAAGTCATCTTATCCCAAAGAATACAATTATCTTATGATTTTACATTGCACCTAACTTAACATGTTCAGTTAAACGAATGTCCAAGATGCCTCCTGAGGTGCTGCGTCACTTGACACCTGTCTCCAACCTTATCTCTGGGGCACTCTCCTCCCCGCACACCACCTCCAGTCCAGCCTTCTTTCCAGTCCTGAACATTCCGTGCTCATTCCTGGCCACAGGGTGTTTTCACATGCTCTTCTTTCACCTGGAGTAAGCTGTCTCCATTTCTGGCTTGGCTGACCTCTTTATGGCTCCAAGTTAAACAAGCCCTGAAAATTTTCTCTGGCATCTTGGTTAGAAGAGGTCTTTCCTGTTTATTCTTTCTTCGTGGAATGCAGATCTTTTTCTTTCTGGCGCTTACCTCAGAGGATTTTTTTTTTTTTAATTATTGGAGTATAATTGCATCACTGACTCAATGGACCTGAGTTTGAGCAAACTCCAGGAGATGGTGAAGGACAAAGAAGCCTGACGTGCTGCAGTCCATGGGGTTGCAAAGAGTTGGGCATGACAGAATGACTGAACAACAGCAATGATTGCTTTACAGTGTGGTGTTAGTTTCTGCTGTACAGTGAAGTGGACCCGCTGGATGCGTGCATCCCCCGCACCCCACCCCTCCAGGCCACCCCCGAGCGCCACGCGGAGCCCCCTGTGCTGTGCAGCAGTTTCCCACCAGCTGTGTTACACCTGGTCGTGTGTATATGTCAGTGCTGGTCTCCCAGTTCGTCCCACCCTGTCGCCCACACATCTGTTCCCTTCATCTGCATTTCTGTTCCTGTCCTGCAAGTAGGTTCGTATGTGCCGTTTTTCTAGATTCCACATGTATGTGTTAATATATGCTCTGTGTTTTTCTGACTTCCTTCGCTGTGTATGACAGACTCTAGGTCCAGCCACATCTCTACAGATGAGCCAGGTTTGCTCCTTTTTATGGCTGAGTAGCAGTCCACTGTGTGTATGTCTAATACCACACCTTCTCTAGCCATTTATCCCACCACAGATTGTTTAGTCACCTGTTTTCTTTGCCTGCTTGGCCGGTGCCTGTCTTCTGAGGACAGGACTGCGTCTGCCGTCTGCAGTGTGTGGCACAGCACCTGCAGTGCAAACCCTGAGCGAACGTTCAGTGATGGGACCCACAGGTGAATTCCCTCGCAGTTCATAGGCCCTGAGAGTTCAGGGTCGTTCCAGAGTGCACGGGGCAGGGCAGGATGACTTGTCACTGCCTGCGTCAGAGCATCCACTGTCTGCTGGGCTGTCCGGACATGCCGCCCTGATCACAGCTGTCACAGGAAAGGCGACAGTGACACACACACACCCGTCACCCACACACGTGGGTTCTGTTCCATGCCAGGTGGCACAGATGTGTGGTTATTGTTCAGTCACCCAGTCATGCCTGACTCTTTGCAACCCCATGGACTGCGACACACCAGGCTTCCCTGTCCTTCACTGTCTCCTGGACTTTGCTCAAGCCCATGTCTGTTGAATCAATGATGCCATCCTACCATCTCATCCTCTGTCGCCCCCTTCTCCTCTTGCCCTCACTCTTTCCCAGCATCAGGGTCTTTTCTAAGAGATATGTTGGTGTAAAATTGACACAAGAAGTCCCTCCTGGATGGTCTCTCTACTTTCCACTGACCCTCCTTTAGCCAAAAAGATAAGACTGATTTTATCTTCTTCTTCTAAAAATGAACAAAATGTACCCTCCATGGGTTTAAAGGGTTGGGTGGGGGGAAGAAAGCCTGTTTCTAATTTTGTTCTGATATACTTATTCAACGTAATCATATACTAAAAAAAAAAAAAAAATCAGAGATGTGAAAAGCAGCAGGAACATATTAAACTTTTCAGTGTACAAAGTTGAAACCATAAAATATGTTTTGTGGGGCCCTCACTGAAATGGGACACAACCTTAATGACTTTCACAATTACTTGCTCGGAGGCCGATGTAACCCAGAAGGCAAGGCTACAGTAACGCGTCTACCCAGCCTGCTCTTTCCTCCCAGATCCTGGCCCCTGTGTCCCCTGAGGATGCTGTTGGCTTGGGGAGCACGTAGTTTAGAGTTCCTTCTGTCTAGTCCACATTTCTCTCTTTATTCACAGTGAAGTAAGCTAATGGAAAATATTATTCACTTTTTGGGGGCATTCAACCTCTTTCTCCCCTCATTCCCCCTTGTTTTTCTCATCTCCCCGGTCCCCAACCTGAAATGTATAAGCCAAGGCCCCTGCTTAGAAGAGTCCAAGGTGGAAGAGAAGAAAAATGATGGAAGCAACCATTTCATTTTATAATGAAAACCCAAGGTGCTAGGGAGTGCCTTGAGAGGATGGCGGAGAGAAGAATTTCCTGAGACTCCAGGGGATCTGTTCCCATCGGAGCAACAGTTCATGTCGATTTCCCCCTGGTGGAGAACAAGCAGGATTCGAGAGAATGCTGCACACACACGGGCAGATGCACACGTCCTGCGCACACAGACACTGCTCAGGCTGCTGTAACAAAGCTTAAGCAACAGAAATGTACTGTCCCACAATTCTGGAGGCTGAATGTCCTGATCCAGGTGTCGGCAGCGTTGGTTTCTCCCAAGGCCTCTCTCTTGGTCTGTGGTGATGGTTTCATTGCTCAGTCGTGTCCGACTTTTTGCGACCCCATGGACTGTGGCCCACCAGGCTCCTCTGTCCATGGGATTTCCCGAGCGAGAACACTGAAGTGGGTTGCCATTCCTTTCTCTAGGGATCTTCCCAACCCAAGGATTGAACCCAGATCTCCTGCACTGCAGGCGGATTCCTTACCAGCTGAGCCACCCGGGGAGCCCTGTATGTGACCATCTTCTCCTCCGTTTGTCCTCACATGCTCTTCCCTCTGAGTGTCTGTGTCCCAGGGTCTCTACTTTTTTTCTCTTTCTTTATTTCTTAAATTATGAAAGTATGATGATGCATTTACAGGAGACTTGGAAAATACAGAGCATGTAGTTCCATTATACATTGCAATTATTTTTTAAGTAGATAAATTACAATTTTTTCATTGGAATTTCAAAATCAAACTCTCAAAAATTAATAGAATGAATATACAGAAAAGCAGAAGAATGTAGTAGACCTGAAAAGCACCATGAACCAATTCAACAGAATTAAGATTTATACAGTTTTCACACAATAGCGGGATTGTTGTTGTTCAGTTGTTAAGTCATGTCCAGCTCTTTGCGGCCCCATGGACTGCAGCACACCAGGCTTCCCTGTCCTTTACCATCTCCTGGAGCTTGCTTAAACTCATGTCCATTGAGTCGGTGATGCCATCCAACCATCTCACCCTCTGCCACCCCTTCTCCTGTTGCCTTCAGTATTTCTCAGGATCAGGGTCTTTTCCAATGAGCTGACTCTTCACATCAGGTGGCCAGAGTATTGAAGCTTCAGCTTCAGCATCAGTTGATACAAATTCCTAACGTCTCTTCTGATAAGGACACCTGTTATCATGGGTTAGGACCCATCCCAATTACTTCATTTAACCTTGATTACCTTTTCACAGGTCTTATCACCAAATACAGTCACATTAGAGGTCCTGAGGGTTAGGATGTCAATGTAGGAACTCCCGGGGACACAGACACACACACACACCCACACTCAGGCACATGCTCTCTATAATGTTGTGATAGGGCCTCTCCAGAGTGAAGTTTTAGATTTGACTTGAGATGCACTGGAGGCTGAAGTTTCAGGCCTGTGGTGGACAGATGCCCAATGTGACAGGCAGGGTGGGAACTCAGTCCGTTCCCCAGCCAGGCTTCAACCACGGATGCATCGGGAGCCTAGAACTGTGGGTCATGTGCGGTCCTCTGGCCGAGTGGGCCTCTTTGGTTCCCCAGTTAAGGCTGAGACCATTTTGAGGCTTAGAAAAATGAAATAGAATCCCAGCAGGGCATGAGGGAGCCCTGTGGCTGAAAGATGAGGGGAAATGTCTCAGGCAGGGGTAGGAGTGCAGAGCAGGCAGTACAGCCCGGGTCACTTTGCTAGAATACTTCGTATTCTCTAGGAAGCACCAAGGAGGAAGCCAGGCCCCTCCATCCTGGGCCCCAGGGAGGCGCTCCTCCTCCGGGCAGAAGCGGGGCTCATGGGTATTGGCTCTGGGGAGGATGGGCTGTGGGAGGGGACAGTGTGAGGTGTCATGACGCCCCGGGAAGTCCCTGCTCTGCCCCTCTCAGGCTATTCTAAGGAGACTAGATCATAGCTCCGCCCTGGTGGTTTCAGGAGCTTGGTGGTGATGAGCTGGCCATGGTGCCACCTCGCATGTGGTTAGCCTTTGGGTTTTCTCTCCACTGCTTCATTTCAGTTGTCCACCAGCTCTTTGAGGGCTGTGAGCCCTGTCACCTTGGCTCAGCGAGGACCCTGGAGAGTCTTAAATGATCTGAGTCATAGTCACACAGTTTTAGTCAATTTTCAAATGAAGAGAGGCATTTAAAGCTGAGTTTCAGCATCAATTTCAAATCAATTATCTGAGTCTCAAATCAGTTATAATGTGTGAGAAGAACTAACACAGGAACATGAGGCATCTTTATGTTATGGAATTCCAGTGCCCGTTCTGTGAGAGTCAGTGGGATTCTGTGCCGGTTTGCTGCCTTTCAAGTGGACCATTGGTCTGGTCATTGGAAAGCCCCAGTTGGCCTGGTTTCCAGGGCAGAGTGTGAACAGTTCAAAAGTGTCAGAACTATAGAGCTCCTGTTCCTCCCTCCCCCGCTGGAAGAGACCAGAGCTCAATGCTCAAGGGAAAAGTACTTTGTTTCTTCAAAATTATTGTTTTAAGCCTTTAGCAGGTGTGCTTCTTATGTATAATGGCCTCTTCCCAGGTCCCGAGGTGGTATACACTATGTTCGTCTTTTCGGCACCAGAACTTGATAGGTTATTCAGGAATATAGCCCTCCAGGCCCACTCCCTTCATCTGTAAAATAGAGTAACGCCCACCTCACAGGGCTGTCGAGAGGAAGAAAAGGATTACGTGACATCATAAATGAAGTTGGCTCAGGCACCCAGCGAGGTATCTGGCTGGTGGCGAGTACTTCACAAATGGTAGAACGATGACGGTGAAAGTTGACTCAGCTACTCCCTGGCCAGGGACAGTCTCCGGCCTGATCACACTCAGTCGGAACCCGATCTCCTGTGGTTTGCCTGAGGGGTAGGAGTGGGGTTTCCCTTGTACCTATGATGGGATGGGGAGGCCCAGCTTCTCCAGACTGGAAATGCTACTGATTTATTTATACATAAATACCACCGTGGTGCTAGCAGTAAAGAACCCGCTTGCCAGTGCAGGAGACTTAAGAGACATGGGTTCAATCCCTGAGTCGGGAAGATCCCCTGGAGGAGGGCATGACACCCCACTCCAGTATTCTTGCCTGGAGAATCCCAAGGACAGAGGAGCCTGGTGGGCTATAGTCCATAGGATAGCACAGAGTCGGACACGACTGAAGTGACTTAGCGTGCGCGCACACACAATCATTTTACCTTTATGAAAGTAGTCAGAGTTAAAGAGGCCCTTGCTTCTGTAAACTAAGATTGTGCAGAAGGCCTGCTCGGACTGCACTGAAGCTGAGGGGAACCAGCAGAGGGAGGGAAGCATCAAAGGATGGCTCTTGGGGCAGGAAGCAGGGATGCTTCGCGTGGGCATCAGGAACCCAGAGTGCCCCCTTCTTGCCCACTTCTGTCATTCAAGTGACCATTTTCATAAATGAAGTGGCTCCCCCAGGAAAAAGCATCCCAAGTGGTTCAGCGGTAAAGAATCTGCCTACCAATGAAAGAGATGCAGGAGACGCAGGTTCGATCTCTGGGTCGGAAGTAGGAAATGGCAACCCACTCCAGAAAATTGCCTGGGAAATCCCATGGGTGAAGGAGCCTGGCGGGCTACAGTCCATGGGGTTGCAAAGAGTTGGACATGACTGAGCACACACACACCCCAAAGATAACGGGTACCATGAGTTTGGAATACACAGCTGCCCCAGGGAGTGCCCTCTGTAACTCTTCCTGGCCCACGTGGCTTGAAGATTCCAACAGAGGCTGAAGCTGGTCATTCCCTAGCAGAACCAAGGTGCACATACTCCCAGGACAGGCGGCGCGACAGCTGCCTCTGGTGTAACTTACGTGGCTGGACTGATCTGGAAGCAGATTTTGAGAGAAGGAAGGATCTTGAGAGCTAAGGGGGAGAACAATGAGCGGGAAGGAGGGCATAGGGGCGTTGAGAAGGTGACGGGCCCAAGGCCAAACACGGGCAGCTCTGCTCCCTCCGCTTCTGGCCTGGGGCTGGTCCACTTTCTCACGGGCGGCTGGTTCTCCCAGGGTGTGTGCAGAAACACTTCAGAACTTTGGAAAGGAGCAGCAGGCTTCTGCCCTTTAAACAAGGATTTCAGGAAGTGAGAAAAGAAAAAAAGAAGAAGAAATGGGCTGGAACCAGTGTATATTCAGGATACAGAGTATTTAAGGACATTAAGGGACAGAATGGCAATTTAGGATTTTTACGACGTCTCCCAAGAATCATAGGTAGCTTTGCTAATTCCTTTCTGCTTTATTATTTTTTTAATTTCTTGGAATGCAGTTGCTGTGCAATGTTGTGTTAGTTTCTGCAGTACAGCAAAGAGAATCAGCTATGTGTGTACATATGTCCCCTCTTTTTTGGATTCCCTTCCCATTTAGGTCACCACAGAGCACTGAGTAGTTCTCTGAGCCGTATAGCAGGTTCCCATTGGTCACCTATTTTATACGTAGTACCAGTAGTTGGGTTGGGTCGGGGGAGGCATCGTTCACCTGCATTTTGTGGGATATAATCATGAATTTGTTGTTTAGTTGCTAAGTCGTATCTGACTCTTGCGACTCCATGGACTGTAGCCTGCCAGGCTCCTCTGTCCATGGGATTTCCTGGAGAAGAGTACTGGAGTGGGTTGCCATTTCCTTCTCCAGGGGATCTTCTTGACCCAGGGATTGAACCCGAGTCTCCTGTACTGGCAGGTGGATTCTTTACCACTGAGACACCAGGGAAGCCCACCTTGATTTGGAATAGAAAAGCTAGCATAATTTGTTGAAATATTTTGGAAAAATGTGACATGACTGTTTTTAGATGTTTTTGCTGCTAATGAAGACCACATCGCAAATAATATTTATGGACCAAAAGCTAATGGGATGGGTCAAAATTCTTAGAATAGTTATTCTGGATAGGAGAAATAAAGATATTTTCTTTTTTTTATATAATTGTCTGTATGTTTTTAATTTGAAAGAAAATGTTAGTCCTTTATAGTGATGGGACTGCAAATGTAAAAATTGTCTTTTTTTCCTCTTTTTTGCAATAGGGTTACATGATGGAAAATCAAATCTCAGGCTTAAAATGTGACACAGATGTGTTTGTCACTTTTGAAGGTGACAATGTCGTCATGCTGCAGGTAAGACTTGGGAAATGTTTATTCTTATTAAACAGTGAAAATTTCAAGATCAAGCGTTATCCAGAAATCTGAAGCTCTTCCTATGTCGTATCTTCATCTGAAGTCTTTGATTGGCAGGTGGTTTCCCATTAGGCACTCGATTTTTGCAGTAGTTGAATGGGGAAAGGGATTAAGTAATTTATTTCCTAGCTGATTTTTGATGTTGAAAGGTATCTTTTTTGGCTTAAGAATGTTACATCTTGTGAGTGTAGAGTCATATATCTTCTACCTGGGAGGCTATTCCCAAAGACTTTGTAAGTGCCCAGAAGGCAACCACACTTCCCAAGTGACTCAGTGGTAAAGAATCTGCTGGCCAATGCCGAAGCCTCAGGAAACGTGAGTTCAATCCCTGGGTCAGGAAGATTCCACTGGAGAAGGAAATGGCAACCCACTCCAGTATTCTTGCCAAGATAATCCCATGGACAGAGAAGCCTGGGGGGCTACCATCCATGGGGCTGCAAAGAGTCTGACATGACTGATCACGTGTGCACCCAGAAGATAAACAGGCAAAAGATAGGAAGAGCCAGTGTACAAAAGGAGGGCAATTGATCAGCCACGTAAGTGATCAGAGAAACAACTTTGGGGCCTCTGCAGTACTGATCTCTTTCATATCTCCAGTTGCCTCATGTTTAAGAGTATGTTCGCATCCCACTGTTGGTCAGAATAAAAGGAATTTCTTCCATGTTACTCTTGGCCATATGTAATTCTACTTCTGGGACTTCATCTAAACTTATAATCCAAACTGCAGAAAACTTTTGGTCACAAACATTCTCATTAGTGCATTATTTATTACAGCAATAATATTGGAAACTAAATTTTCAACAATAGGAAAATGATTAGGTAAATCATGTTCTGGCCAATCAATGGGGAATTCTATAGCCTTTAAAACTGTACTTATAAAGAGTTTATTACGGAAATTTAAAATGTATGATATGCTAAGTAAAAATGATATAAGACTGTATATAGAGTGGGATTCCAGTTAGGTGTTTTTAAAGATTAAGTATAGGGACTTTGGGTTTTGCTAAGATATAATGGCCCCATTCCTCCCAGGGCTTTCCTCTTAACAGTTAAACACATTGCACAGAATGCAGTGAACAAGCATAGGGAGATTCTTTTTGAAAAATTTTTATTGGAGTGTAGTTGATTTAAGTGTTGGGATAGTTTCAGATGTACAACAAACAGAATCAGTCATACATATTTCTACTCTTTTCCTGGGTCGGGAAGATCCCCTGGAGAAGGAAATGGCAATCCACTCCAGTATTCCTGCCTGGAGAATCCCACGGACAGAAGAGTCTTGCAAGCTATAGTTTATGCGGTCACAAGAGTCAGACACAACTTAGTGACTAAATCACCACCACTCTTTTTTCCGGATTCTTTTCCCATAAAGGCCATTACAGAGTATTGAGTAGAGTTCTCTATACTCTACAGTAGGTCCTTATTAGTATCTGTTTTATACAGAGTAGTGTGTGTGTCTCAATCCCAATCTTCCAATTTGTCCCTCTCCCTCTTGCCCCTCGGTAACCATAAGTGTATTTTTTTACATCTGTAACTCTATTTCTGTTTTGTAGACAAGTTCATTTGTAGCCTACTTTTAGATTCCACGTATAAGCAGTATCATATGATGTTTGTCTTTCTGTGTCTGAGGTCCATTCATGTGCTGCAAATGGCATTATTTTGTTCTTCTTTATGGCTGAATACGGAAAAGGCAATGGCGCCCCACTCCAGTACTCTTGCCTGGAAAATCCCATGGACAGAGGAGCCTGGTGGGCTGCAGTCCATGAGGTTACTAAGAGTCGGACACGACTGAGCTGCTTCACTTTCACTTTTCACTTTCATGCATTGGAGAAGGAAATGGCAACCCACTCCAGTGTTCTTGCCTGGAGAATCCCAGGGACAGGGGATCCTGGTGGGCTGCTGTCTCTGGGGTTGCACAGAGTCGGACACGACTGAAGCGACTTAGCAGCAGCAGCAGCATGGCTGAATAATATTTCATTGTATAAAGTGGGAACAAAGAAGGCAGTCTGCTCAGTGACCTAGGGACTGGGGAAGACAATGAAACTCTGGGTTTCCTTATTGCCTCCCGTAAATCCTGGACAGAATATACATATCCTAAATCTCTAACTGGCACAAACAGAATATGCTTCAGGTAAAGCCTGTGCATCCAGACAAAGGATGCGGAAGATGGTAGCCTCACAATAGAAAACCTTACAGGCAACACTCCCTCTCCACCAGTTACACGCAACAGAAAATCCAGACCAAAACACACACACACACCAGCTTCACCAGGGCCTGGCAGGAACTGATCTTCCTCCTAACCTCCAGTCTGAGGAAGTCAGCAGAAGCAGGTAGCAGGTATAGCGATGCCCTTCCCCCGCCTGGCGGGGCTGGTGGGGCTGGCTGTGTATGCACAGCTGTTCAGTCCTATCTGACTCTTTATGACCCCATGGACTCTAACCCGCCAGGCTCCTCTGTCTATGGAATTTCCCAGGCAAGAATACTGAAGTGGGTTGCCATTTCCTTCTCCAGGGGATCTTCCTGACCCAGGCATCAAACCAGAGTCTCCTGTACTGACAGATTCTTTACCACTGAGCTGTCTGGGAAGCCTGGCGGAAGCAAAAAGAGCCCAGTTTCTCCCACTGGGGTAACGTCAGCAGGATCCCTTGGTGAGATAAGACTTCACCTGCATTTAGCAACATCGAGACCCAGTGAGGTGATGTGAGGTGGAGCTAATTACCAGTGCCCTTCAACCTCAGCTCCAGTGGCAGCAGAGTCCAGTGGAGAGTGAATACTACCCCCGCCTGACATCAACTAGACTAAACCAGGAGGTGTGAGTTAGGGTTAGTGACCACTCACGTTCTCCCCATCCCTGGTGTCAGTGGACCCAGTAAGGAGCTGAAGCTACACAAGTACCCAGCAAAAGGAAGACTAATTCGGGGCCTTCCCAGGTGGCTCAGTGGTAAGGAATCCACCTGCCAACACAGGAGACACGGATTTGACCCCTGGTCCGGGAAGATCCCACATGCCTCAGAGAACTAAGCTGTCTGGTCCACAACCACTGAGCCTGTGCTCTGGAGTCTGGGAGCTGCAACTGCTGACGCCCACAAGGCCCAGAGCCTGCGCTCCATAACAAGAGAAGCCTCCACAGTGAGAAGCCTGCACGCTGCAACGACGAGTAGCCCCTGCTCAGTGCAGCTAGGAAAGCCCACGCAGCAGCGGAGACCCAGCACAACCAAATACATAAAATTTAAAAAAGAAACCTACCTAGACGGCGTGAAGGAGGACTCGTGGGCTCTTTGATCCTCTTCTCCCTGCTCTCTCACCCCCATACCAAAGGGGCTCAGTAGGCTCTGAGTCTCCAGCCTTCACTGACGTCGGGGTGGAGTGGAATGGTGTGAGCTGGGTTAGTTAATACTCCATTTCCTGTCTGCCTAGTTTCAGTAGAAGCCAAGAGGAAGTTCAGCCTCTGCCCTCACCCATCGTCAGTTAGGAAGAAGTAGTGGGAATTGGGGCTCGTTGGCAGGCTGCTTCCCCATCCCCCTTTGTCTGGTATGAGTGTGACCAGCAGGAAGCTGGCGTGTCACCCCACCTGTCCACAACAAGCCAGTGTGAGCCAGTGTACTGCTTGTGCCAGAGCAGCACTGGCAGCACTCGCTGGGAAGCTGAGCATTCACACCCCCAGACCTTGCACTGCACCTCACAATTAAACACCATCTCCTAAAGTAATATCTAACCCCCCTGGATACAGTAGAAAAATCACTCATTATAAAAACAACAACAAAAAGGACAACCACAAAATTTTCCCATTTTGAATGGGAAAATCGACAGATGATGATACCATAAAGAATCGGGTGTTGGAATTATCTGACAAAGATTTTAAAGTACCCATCAAAAGACTACTTTAGAGGTAACTGCAAATACTCTTGAAACAGATAAAAGTGGCAGAACATTTCAGCAATGACAGAAGAAATAAAAGGAGACCCAAGTGTAACTGTAGAATTGAAAAATACAATTGAAAAAACAAATTGGTGGAATGACAGTAGAAGAGATGATCGAGAAAAAAAAAATCTGTAAAGTCAATAGAATTTACTCAGTCTGAACAAAGTGGAAGAAAACGAAAAGTCCCAGGGATCTGTTGTGCCCAGTCCAACGTCCTCATCCCTGCCACCAGGTGCTGAGACGCTGCTGTGAAGTGTGGACATGAGCGCCCCTGTGTAACACAGAGCACAAAATCAGTGCACCCCACCATGTGTAAACAAATAGCTGGTGGGGACTTGCTGTACGGCACAGGGAGCTCAGCTCAGTACTCTGTGAAGACCTCGAGGGGTGGGGTTGGAGGGGGAGGGCCACAAGGGAGGGGATACATGTATACATGTGGCTGAGTCACCTCTTTGTACAGCAGAAACTAACACGTCATAAGGCAACTGTATTCCATTAAGAAAAACAACTCAGTCCTCAACGATGACCTTCACACTGTCCCTTCTCTCAGCTCATCCTGCGGTGCTGGTTTGTAAAGCTCTATGAAGGTGCTGGATTATGACCTGGCATGGCAGGTGTTTCCAGCCTCAGAACCCAGGACTGTCCCTCAGCTTGCCACCCAGAGGTGCTGCAGGTGGCTGTGAAGTCAAGGTATTTGCTCCTTTCCCCACATCTGGCCCTCTCACCTTCCTCTATCAAAAGACCCAAACACAGCCACTTGAAATAGACAACCTATGTAGTCCTGTAATAGAAATGAAACTTAATGTTTAATAATAATAAAAAAGCTCCCCCCAAAGAAATCTTCAGGTCTAGATTTCATTGGAGAATTCTACCAAACATTTAAGGAAGAATTTTACACCATCTCTTGCAGAAAATGGAAGAGAAGAGAATGCTTCCCAACTTGGTTTTATACAGCTATTATTACTCTGATACCAAAAGTAGATTACTATCTACAAAAAAAGGGGAAGCTACATATCAAAAACTTACATGATCTTAGATACAAAAGTCCTCAGCAAAATTTTAGCAAATTAAATCTTGCAGTGTATAAAACGAATTATACACTGTGAAGAAGTAGATTTCTTCGCTGGTGTACAAGGCTGCTTCAGCATTCAAGTCAATCAATGTAAACCATCATATCAAGTGAAAAAAATTATATGATTATATTGGTTTACACAGAAAAAGCATTTGACAAAATCCAACAATAGTTTGTGATTAAAAACTCTCATCAAACTAGAATAGAGGGAAATTTCTGTCACTTGTAAGCTTTCCGGGTGGCACAGTGGGAATCTCCTACCTGTGCAGGAAACGCAAGAGACACAGGTTCAATCCCTGGATCAGGAAGACATCCGGGAGAAGGAAATGGCAACCCACTCTAGTATTCTTGCCTGGAGAATCCCCATGGGCAGAGGAGCCTGGAGGGCTACAGTCCATGGGGTTGCAAAGAGTTGGACAAGACTTAGTGACTAAACAACAGCAAATCCTTCTCTGGACTGGATTATGCTTTGAATCCACTTATCAAAGTAGAGGTAGATATTTCAGAGACCTGTAGGCAATACTTTTCATAGTATTCTTCTATTACTGATGTGCCTTCAACCCTCTATCTGAAGGTGCGTCTCTTTAGTGATCCTGCAGGCACCGTGGCTGCTGCCCCATGACTGAGGAGCTGTGGACACAGCAGGCCTGTGCTTCGCAGTTAGCATGCTTTACATGTTTCCCTTTGAGTGGGATCGAAGGTCATCTGACCCTTTCATTATTTCCCTGGGGCAGAGGTTGTGAGCCCTTGGTGAAATTTAATTATACCCTCCACCAAATCCAATTACTGTCCACACCCATGAAATCCCATTATAACTTTCTTCTGCTTCATTAGAGATACCCTAGGACAGGTCCCTTCTTAACCCCCTGTGGCAGATTTCCTAAGGAATATCAGCCACAGGCTTTGCTCACACTGTTTATTACTCCAGGGAAATATATGCAAAAATTCAAATGACCTATAGTCCTACTTGCTTAAAAACCAAGCACATATCTGGTTTCCAGTAAGAGAGCTGATTTCTTAGGGATTTCACCGTCCCCTCTCCGCCACTGGAGTATTTTCCCGAGTATTTGGATATTTTGTTTTGTTTTTCTTTTTTCCAAATTTTGAAAATTTCAAACGAATTTCATGAGAAAATTGAACTATTGGTATAATATCACTTGGGCATATTCTCCACCTCCAAATGTTAAGAGTGTGTTCTCATTCTTGTTTTCTCTATACACACATGCATGCTCGCATGTGTGTAAATTAAATGTCAACATTCATTTTTTAAAAATAAGGACATTTTCTTACAAAAGCACAATACTGTCAACACACCTAAGCAAATGAACAGTAATACCATAATGAAAGTGAAGTAAAAGTGTTAGTTGCTCAGGCGTATCTGACTTTTCAACCCCATGGACTGTAGCCCTCCAGGCTCCTCTGTCCATGGGATTCTCCAGGCAAGAATACTGGAGTGGGTTGCCATTTCCTTCTCCAGGGGATCTTCCCGACCCAGGGATTGAACCCGGGTTTCCTGCATTGCAGGCAGATTCTTTACCTTCTGAGTCACCGGGAAGGCCCCATACTGTAATACAGGTTATCTAATCGGGATAGTCAGAAACTTAAGGAAGAGGGAGCCAGGTGAACAAATAGAACTACTGGCACTGGAGAAAGCAAGAAGTAATTAGTATTCCTGGAGATACGTGATGACTCTGCATCCATAAAACAAAAACATCCTGGGGACCTCCCTGGTGGTCCAGTGTAACCACAGACTTTGAATTTGTGGTGGTGGTTGTTTAGTTGCTAAGTCCTGTCTGACTCTTTGTGACCCCATGGACTGTAGCCCACCAGGCTCTTCTGTCCACGGGATTCTCCAGGCAAGAATACTGGAGTAGGTATTTCCTTCTCCAGGGGATCTTCCTGACCCAGGGATCGAACCTGGGTCTCCTGCATCACAAGAAGATTCTTTCACTAACTGAGCCACCAGGGAAGCCAAAAGGGAAGTAAAAGGGAAAAGCTGAGAGACATGGATGATCATGTCCAGGAAACTGATGACATTCCCCAAAGAGGGAGCAGAGAACGCAGGCAGATGAAATCAGAGAAATAAAAGAAGGCAGTTTCCCAAACCTGAAGACAGTCACAAGTCTTTCTTCACAACAGGCAGGACCCACCAGACAAGGTCAGAGCCTGGAAACAGTCTGGAGAATTTCAGATCACCAAGTAAGGACAGAGAAAGGGCCTCCGGACATTAGACTGAAAAGAAACATCAGATGATTTGCTAAGAAAAGAGTCAGATTCACCTCAGCCCTATTGGCTGCAGCACTGGAGGCTGGACCCCACTGCACCCACACGTCTCTGGGGCTCTTGTCACGGTTGGACTCTGGTCTGGGTCCTGGGAGTCTGCATTTCCAGCAAGCTCCTTGGTGACGGTGACACTGCTGCTCTGCGGACCACAGTTTCAGTGGCCAGGGTCTAGAATAAAATGGAACGACGCCTTTAGAACTCAGAAGAAAATTACTTTGAATGTAAAATTTTACAGCTAGCTAAATTATTCATCAAATATGAGCCAGACTTACAGATATTCAAATGTTCGGGAAGTTTACTTTGCCATGCACTTTCTGAAAAATATTACTTGTAGATGAGGTGGAGAAAAGCATAAAACAAGTGAAGAATTAGAAAGATATCTGTGGATAGCCAATGGAAATTTCCTGTATGACTCAGGGAATTCAAACTGGGGCTCTGTAACAACCTAGAGGGCTGGGATGGGGAGGGAGATGGGAGGGAGGTTCAAGAGGGAGAGGACATATGTGCACCTATGGCAGATTCATGTTGATGTTTGGTAGAAACCAACATAACACTGTAAAGCAATTATCCTTCAATTAAAAATAAATAAAAAAAATAAAGATATCTATGCTTTCTGGAGTTAATCCAAGAGGAGTTTGTGTAAAGAAATACCTGCATAGTCGTGGCCAACACAATTAGTCCAAATTAGGACAAGAAGTCAGAGGGCTCAAAAGAATGACTTTGAGAAGGAAATGATTTCTATTCAACAAGCAGAATAATTAAGAAGCAGGAAAATGCTTAATCATGATGGAAAAGCCATATGGTTCTTCTTGAAACAAGTGGGAAAATAGTCGATCAAGACTCTAGGAAAAACAAAACTGCTTGAGAAAAGCATGTTCCAAATAGGAAGCAAGAGAAATATGTTTGACCTTGGCATTTGGAAGCTTCTTCTCTAGCAGAATGAAAACTGCTTGAGAATGGTTATTTCTGAAGTGAAGTTCTAGAGGTAAGGGGTTGGGTAAGAGACTTTGACTTTTTATTTAAGGCCATGTCTTGATGAAATTGAAAGAGAAGAGTGAAAAAGTTGGCTTAAAGCTCAACATTCAGAAAACTGAGATCATGGCATCTGGTCCCTTCACTTCATGGGAAATAGATGGGGAAACAGTGGAAACAGTATCAGACTTTATTTTTGGGGGCTCCAAAGTCACTACAGATGGTGATTGCAGCCATGAAATTAAAAGACGCTTACTCCTTGGAAGGAAAGTTATGGCCAACCTAGACAGCATATTCAAAAGCAGAGACATTACTTTGCCAACAAAGGTCCGTCTAGTCAAGGCTATGGTTTTTCCAATGGTCGGGTATTGATGTGAAAGTTGGACTGTGAAGAAAGCTGAGTGCCGAAGAATTGATGCTTTTGAACGGTGGTGTTGGAGGAGACTCTTGAGAGTCCCTTGGACTGCAAGGAGATCCAACCAGTCCATTCTAAAGGAGATCAGTCCTGGGTATTCTTTGGAAGGACTGATGCTAAAGCTGAAACTCCAATACTTTGGCCACCTCATGTGAAGAGTTGACTCATTGGAAAAGACTCTGATGCTGGGAGGGATTGGGGGCAAGAGGAGAAGGTGACGACAGAGGATGAGATGGCTGGATGGCATCACTGACTCGATGGATGTGAGTTTGAGTGAACTCCAGGCGTTGGTGATGGACAGGGAGGCCTGGTATGCTGTGATTCATGGGGTGGCAAAGAGTCGGACACAACTGAGCGACTGAACTGAACTGAATGTGGCCTAAACTTTTTAAATTGTAGGAGATTTGCTTTACAAGGTTGTGTTAGTTTCTGCTGTACAATAAAGTGAATCAGCCATATTTATACATGTATCCCCTCCCTCTGAAGCCTCCGTCCCGCCCCATCCCACCTCTCTAGGTCATCACAGAGCACTGAGCTGAGCGCCCTGTGCTGTGTATTTTATGCTTGGTGGTGCAGCTTCCCACTAGCTATTTATTTTATACATGGCAGTGTATATTGATATGTGCCAACCCTACTCTGCCAGTTCATCGCCCCCTCCTCTTCCTGCCCTGTGCCCACCTGCCCATTCTCTGTCTGCGTCTGTATCCCTGCTTGGCAAATAGGTTCATTGGTACCATCTTTCTAGATTCCAGATACAATATATGATATTTGTTTTTCTCTTTTGACTTATTTTACTCTGTGTGACAGATTCTATACTCACCAACATCACTACAAATGACGCAGTTTTGTTGCTTTTTATGCCTGGGCAATTTTCCATTCCATATGTACCACATCTTCTTTATCTTCTTCTTCTGTTGATAGACAGGTAGGCAGGTAGGTGGCTTCCATGTCCTAGCTATTGTAAATAGTGCTGCAATGATCTTTGGGGTTCATGTGTCTTTTAATTATGATTTTCTCAGGATATATGCCCAATAATGGGGTTGCTGGGTCATGTGGTAGTTATATTCCTAGTTTTTAAAAAAAACTTTTTAAATTAAAAATTGAGTATATTGAAAGCCATTAAAATAAATTGGCCCTCCCTTATAGAAACACATTTATTGCATTCTTACTCGTTGGTGTAATTTTTACTATATAAAATAAAGGAACTATGAGTAAAATATAGAAAAAAAAAGAAATAGTCCTTCCTTAAATATAAAAGATGAGGACGGGAAGAGAAGGAATGAAGAGTAACAAAGAAAGGCCTCACTGAGAGAACAAATGCTGCATGCGAGTGCATGCACACACACACACACACACACACACACACCTTACTGTTCTCCCCACCCCCATCGCTGGGGTGAATTCCAGATTCTTCTCCAAGACAGCCTGGACCTCAGGTGCTACAACGGGGCGTTGGGACGGGTACGATGTTGGGCGAGGGCTAGACCTCAGGCTGTAGGACCCTGACTCCCTCTGCTCCTAAAGGAAGCACACAGTTCCTTTAGAAAACCTGAAAGAACGTTCCCTCTGGCCCCAGCCTTCTGGCTATAGGTGAGTCCTAGCGATCAACAGGTGAGGTGTTGAGATGCTAGAGGGAGCGAGGGGCAGGTGCTCCTAAAATCAGAGATGAGGGCTGGGGCGACCCTATCACAGGGCCTCGGGGTATCAGTTCTGAAAGATCTGAGATCTGGCTGCACCAGGAGGGGTCTGAGGAACAGCTGGTACGGGGGTCACCGGGCTGTGGATGACAGCCAGTCGTCCTGAAAGACCAGCCGCCCTCCCCTTCAGAGGAGAAAGAACGAGGGTGTGAGCTGAGGGCCTGCCTGACCCAGCAACGTCAGAGACAGATAGTTCAACAGATCTTCCGGAGGTTTATAGGTGGGATCTACAGATGAGGTGTACGGAATCACCTCGAATGATGGCAGAAGCGAAGAGAAAGGGAGATGTGTGAATGGGCCAGAGGCAGGCGGAGGCCGGCCTAGTGGGGGCTGAAGACCACCACAGGGGAGTGGAGGTATGCCGGGGACCAAGTCTCAGCTTAGAGGAAGGAAATGGCGTTGGAAATGCAGGAGGCAGACGTGTGAAGATTGGGGGCAGAATTTGGTGCAGAGCATTTACAAAATGTGGTCATTCATTCTGGGGAACTTGAAGGGACTTTGGGATAGTACCCTTTTAGAAAAGCAAGATAGTTTCAAACAGACATTCTGGTTTTCTCTTCCAAATCCACTGACTCGTAACAAATCTGGTGCTAATTCTTTCCAAGCCAGATATTCCAGCATCTGACTGTTGAAGGCTCTCCTCAAGAACTCTGTGTGTGAGGTTTGGGAGAAGGAGAGCCGTCTGAGTCTGGGCCTTGTTACCTGTACTTCTGAGCTCGCCAGAGTGGCTTCTTCATTTTCTGTACAGAAATCATTCTTGCTCTCTCTCTCTCTCTGTCCCTTTTATTTCCTCCTCCCTCCCTCCTTCTCCCTCTCTCCCTGTCTCTTTCCTTCCTTCCTTCTTTCTTTCTCTCCTTCTAGCCAGAGAATCATTACAGATTCTCCTCAAAGAAATCTTACCTTGATGGGATGTCCAGCACTTGAAAGAAGCAAAGCGTTACTGTACCCAGTGGGAGATAATGCCCAGTTGGCCTTTTCTTCAGCCTCACTCCCCGGGGGACTCCTTAACTGCCCTTAGCTAGCGCGCATTGCCAGATGTGGGTGGAAGAAAAACTCAGGACACGCAGTCCCGTTTGTGTCTACCCATCCTCCTGGGGCCTGGAGGGTCAGATCCAGCTTCATGGGATGAAACCTGTGGTCAGAAGAGCCTGTACTTAGACTGAAAGGATGAGCCTATGGTTACTGAGGGGAAACCTGGGGGGAAGGGACAGTTAGGGAGTTTGGGATGGACATGTACACACTGCTATTTGTGAAATGAGTAACCAGCAAGGACACACTGTATAGCACAGGGAGCTCTGCTCATTGTTATGTGGCAGCCTGGGTGGCAGTCAGGTATGGAGGAGAAGGGACACACACATATATGTATGGCTGAGTCCCTTTGCTGTTCACCTGAAGCTATCACAGCATGGCCAGCTGGCTATACCCTAAGACGAAATGAAATGTTTAGAAAAGAAGAGCCTATGCTGGTTTGCTACTCTGCTCTCACTGTCTTGAAATTCCTAATCATTTTTGAACAAGGTGCTCTGCACTTCTGTTTTGCCCTGGGTTCTATGGCCAGTCCTGCCTAGAGCATGGTCTGGGACCCCAGGGCCACAGGTACAGCCACTTGGAAGGAAGCCGTTGTCCTACTTGGTATAAGCCTGAGTGCCGCCCGCTGCCTGGCTTGTCCTGCTGCAGAGAGGATGACGTGGGCTGGCTTTTCCTTAGAGACCGTGCTTTCTATCCTAATCGACTCTAAGTGTTTCTGCTTTGGCAGCAGACACAACTCGTTAGGCTTTTTAATCCAAGTTTCTCTGTAGCTGACATAAATCAGTGAAATACTCAGTGTGTAGACATGCTAGTCGCTTCGTAGATGCCTTGAAAAGCCATTCGACCTAAAAAATTATTTGTAATTGTGCTATATAATCAGTGTTCCCTGATGCATAGGATATTCGTTATAAATGCGTGTTTGTGATATCATTATTCTGCATAACTACTCAGACTCATGGTTTCCACATGTCGGCTGCAGAGTCACTTGATTCCTTCTGCAGGTGGGGTCTTTTACAAAAGGCAAGAATATAGCTGTTTTGGCTGCTCAGTTCCCCAGAGTTCTCTTAAGGAAGGGACTCCTGAGCAGGTGCAGCGGGACTCAGTCCCTGGGAAGTAATCAAGTAGATAAAGGAAAATAGAGTCTTCATCTTTTGAGCCAGAGAACTGTGTCCAAAGCCACAGAAACCATCATCTGGAAAGAAATAACATCACAAGTTGTCTTAAGAAAATCTGGTGTAAGTTTTCAAAACACCAGACCTAGAAGATATGACTATTTGTATTGAGAGGAAATATATTTTATTGTATAAAATGGGTTTCTTTTACTACCAGGTTCATTTTTAAATAATGAACTCTCTGCTACAACTCAAACATTCTGTGTACACAAATTTTACTGAATCTCCTGGTTTGATCATCGCTATTGCTGTGTGAGGGCTTCCCAGGTGGCTCAGTGGTAAAAAGTCTACTTGCCAGTGCAAGAGACACTGGAGGTGCGGATTCAATCCTTGGGTAAGGAGGATCCCCTAAAGGAGTAAATGGCAACTCACTCCAGTGTCCTTGCCTGGATAATCCCATGGACAGAGGAGCCTGGCAAGCTGCAGTCCATGTAGTCACAAACAGCATGCACACGCATTGCTGTGTAAGATAGCATTTCGGGGGTAATCTGGGTGATGACTCGACAAAACCTCTCTGTTTCATTTTAATTTTTCAACTTTTGTGTATATAATTATTTTAAAATAGAAAATTAAAAATTATATGTGTGTGTGTGGGGTGTTATGTGCTCAGTCCTGTCTATTTGTGACCCCCATGGACTGTAGCCCACCAGCCTCCAGTCCGTGGAATTTTCCAGATAAGAATACTGATGTAAAAAAAGAAAAATTTTTAAAAAAGAAAAAAGAATACTGGAGTGGGTTGCCAGTTCCTACTCCAGGGGATCTTCCTGACCTAGGGATTGAACCTGTGTCTTCTGCACTCATATATATGTGTGTGTGTGTGTGTGTGTATTATATATTTTATATAATGTTATATAATTTATATTTTGCATTTTATTGCTTATTATATAATGTATATATACTATATGGTATAGTACATATATAAATATACACTATATGGTATATTATAATGTATTCAGGAACATATATATGAGGTAAAAGAAATCACGTCTTCATTGCATGTTCAGTTGGGAGACTGATGGATCTGTCTTTGCCTCTCCAGGTCATTTATCAAATGAAGTATTGAATGTAGAGACTGTCCTGACCAAACCCCATGGTAGCTGATAGCTCCAACCCTTTAATCTAAACTTCACCAAAGTGCATCAGCAGCAGAAAATAGACTCATTTTAAAAAATCAGCTTGTCTTGTTTCATGACCTAGAAAAAGAGGAACAATTCCAAAAACGAGGAGCAAAAAGGAAAAAGAAAAGAGCGAAGATCTAAACAGAGGAATTTTGTGATACTAGCCAGGCCCCAGTGTGTCTGTCTTTTAAGTTTAACACCTAAACTGGATTATTATGTTCTAGAAACTTTTAAGAAGTTAATAGTTTTTTGGCTACACCGTGCATCATACAGGATCTTCATTCCCCAGGCAGGGATAAAACCCTCGCCCCTAGCAGCAGAAGCATGGAGTCTTAAGTGCTGGGCCACTGGGGAAGCCCCGATGTTCTTCTAATTTTAAATCTAGTTAAAATGCGTGTGTTTTCCCAATTTAATTTGCTTAAATCAGAAAGGTAAGAGCCTATTCGTTGGAAAAGACCCTGATGCTGGGGAAGATTGAGGGCAGGAGGAGGAGGTTGGATGACATCATCGACTCAGTGGAGATAAATTTGAGCAATCTCTGGGAGATAGTGAAGGACAGGCAAGCCTGGTGTGCTGCAGTCCATGGGGTCGCAAAGAGTCAGACACGACCGAGCAACCGAACAACAGCAAAATCAGAAAGGTGGACATAGTGACAAAAGTTAAAGGAAATTGTTAAGGAATTGAATGGATCAGATGAGATGCTGGACACAGAAAAGGGATTTATTTATTCATTCATTTATTCAAGAAAGATTCCTCAACTCCCATAGCCATTTGATGGAACGAACGTGAACAAATTCTGACCTTGTGGCGCTTAACTTCCGGAGGCAGAAGGATGAGGAGACAGCAGCAAGTTGTAACGCTTCATGTCCTTGGGTAGCAGTAAACTCAGTGTGGAAAAATAAAGGCAGTGAAGGTCTGGAGCAGAGGGGTGGGAATCAGAGAGAGCAATGTGTAACGCTGGGAGTGTTGTTTGTTGTCCACCAGGAGGGTGATGGAGTTAGAGCCATTGTAAATTGAATAGGTGAGCAAAAACAAACGATGTGTTAATCCCAGTGATGTCAGTGAAACTGACCTTGAGTGCCGTATCATTTTGATCTTTATTCTAGTCTGAGTTAGTTGATCCCCGCCCGCCGCCATTTTCCCTGTTGCTGGCAGTGTTTGATTTTCACACTTGCTTTGTACAGCATGCGTGCGAGCTAAGTTGCTTCAGTCGTGTCCAACTCCTCTCGACCCTGTGGACCATAGTGGGCCAGGCTGCCATGTCTGTGGGATTCTCCAGGCACAATACTGGAGTGGGCTGCTATGCCCTCCTCCACAGGATCTTCCCAACCCAGGGATCAAACCCACGTCTCTCATGTCTCCTGCACTGGCAGGGGGTTCTTTGCCACTAGCACCACCCGGGAAGCCCACCTTTGTACAACAGGAATTACAAAAATGTCTATGTCCGTTGACCCCTAATACAGTGATCCTGATGGCCTCTTTTTCATAGTCAGTATTTTGTGACACCCCCTTTTCTATCCTGAAATGAAGTCATGGGTAATATCTATCTAGAGATATGATTTCAAGAATTCAAGACAATACTTCAAAGAAACAAAAGGAATGTGTAATAAGCATGACTATATAGTAAGACCTGGGTTTCCCTGGTAGGTCAGCTGGTAAAGAATCTGCCTACAATGCAAGAGACCCTGGTTCGATTCCTGGGTCGGGAAGATCTGCTGGAGAAGGGATAGGCTACACACTCCAGTATTCTTGGGCTTCGCTGCTGGCTCCACTGATAAAGAATCCACCTGCAATGCAAGAGACCTAGGTTCAATCCCTGGGTTGGGAAGATCCCCTGGAGAAGGGAATGGCTATCCACTCCAGTATTCTGGCCTGGAGAATCCCATGGACTGTATAGTCCATGGGGTCACAAAGAGTCAGACACAACTGAGTGACATTCAAATATGTATATAGTAAGACATGGGCTCCCCAGGTGACTCAGTGGGTAAAGAATCCATCTTCAATTCAGGAGAGTCAGCTTCACCTGGAGAAGGGAATGGCAACCCACTCCAGTATTCTTGCCTGAAAATTCCCATGGACAGAGGAGCCTGGTGGGCTACAGTCCATGAGGTCGCAAAGAGTCTGACACCACTGAGCACAAAAGTTTGCTGGAAGCCACTGGACCTTATCTGGCTGCAGCAGTTAAGAACACCCTGGTGTTTGTTACGTTTTTCACAAACGGCTGACAAACGGTTTATGCTGTGTGCAGGTTGTGGTTCGGGAACTGCTGGCTCAGTACACCAAGCAGTGCGAGGAAAGACCGGTCTCCAGCTTGCTCCGAAACTGGGTGGAATCGGGGAGTGACAGGCTGAGAACCAGGTATGTGATCACTCCAGCTGCCACCATCCTTGACCTGGAGTCTCATTCTTGAGGCTGAGTATACAGAGCCTTGTACAGTTCACACTTGTTTAAATGTAAAATATTGATATAAAATAATCAACAAGGACCTAGTGAGTAGCACAGGGAACTCTGCTCAATACTCTGGAATGACCTATATGGGAAACGAATCTGAAAAAGAATAGATGTAACTGAATCACTTTGCCGTGCACCTAAAACAACAGTGTGCATCAACTGTGTGCGTGTGTGCTCAGTCGTGTCCGACTCCACGACCACATGACTGCAGCCCACCAGGCTGCTCTGTGCATGGAGTTTCCCAGTCCAGAATACTTCAGTGGGTTGCCATTCCTGCTCCAGGGGATATTCCCAACCCATGGATCGAACCCATATCTTCTGTGTTTAAAAAAATACTGATATGTGGAAACACATGTATGGATATGTAATTTCAATTCTCATGCACCCACGATCCAACTTAAGGACCAGAAGACTGCTAATTCTGCTCCTTCCACATGTGTTCCTTCTTTTTAGCATGTCCACTGTGGCACGGACTTTACAGGTTTTTGTTATTTCCGTTTCACAGATGAGGAAACAGGCACAGAGCTTAAGCATTTTGCCCAAGATTACATGCCAGTGGGTGACCAAGCTAGAATTTGAATCCAGATAGTTGGACTCCAGGATCCATGCTTTGGGTTGTTTTCACAGATTTTTCGTGTTATCTATAAGCTTGATAAATAAGGTGTAATGTGTGTGGTATTCTGTAGCTTCCTGTTTTCACTCAATATTTTGTTTCTTAGGTTCATCCAAGTTATTACATGTGGCTGAAGAGCTTCTGTGTCTGCTCATAATATTTCACCATGTATCTGTGCTGCAAGTTACTTATGCTTTCTAATCTCCAGTATCAGTGGATATTTGAGTTGTATTTTTGATATCTTGCACAACCCTCTTGTGAAAAATCTTGTACATGTTTTCTGGGGAACGTGGGCAAGAATTTCTACAGGGCTTTCAAATTTAGTTGCCATGACTCAGAGTGAGAAATGTGTTTTACGTCACCACGGACACCCACACGCCCATAGAGTCCCCTACCCTCCCTCCACCACAGACACGATGAAGCAAACACGCCGTGAAACAGTGCTCATCCTATACTCGTAATGTTCTCTGACGTTTCTTAATTTTGTTTTTTAAAAATACTGATCTCAATCAGTTAAACTGATTTCATGTGCCGTTTTAGCGATTTTCAATCTGTTGCCTGAAAAAACACTCCTTAATAGCGCATATTACCCAGGCGTGAAATTGCTGTGCTGTGGGTATGCCAGTGTTGGACTTTACTAGATCATGCCCATTTATTTTTCAAAGTGACTGCCTACATTTTTTATCCCCACCAACAGCCTGTGTCTTATGAAACCAACACTTGGCATTGTCAGATTTCATTTTTGTCAGCATAAGATAAAGATCTCACACTGTGGCTTTTAAAAATTTTTGTTTTGTTTTTAATTGGAGGATAATTGCTTGACAGTATTGTGATGGTTTCTGCCATACATCAGTATGATTCAGCTGTAGGTACACATATGTTCCCTCCCTTTGAAACCTCCCCACCGCCACCTTCCTTCCATCCCACCCCTCTAGGGTGTCACAGAGCAAACTCCCACTGGCTGTATACTTTCCATCTGGTAATGTGTATGTTTCAGAGCTACTCTCTCAAATCGTCCCGCCTTCTTTCTCCCCGACTGTGTGCAAGTCTGTTCCCTCCGTCTGCATCTTTGCTGCTGCCCTGTAGATAGATTCATCAGTACCATCCTTCTAGATTCCATATATATATATGTATGTATACGGGTTAATATTACCATATCTGGCTTTCTCTTTCTGACTTACTTCACTTTGTATAATAGGCTCTAGGTTTGTCCACCTCATTAGAATCTAGTCAGATATTTACTTTTATTTCTTTATTTGACTGCACCGGCTCTTAGTTGCAGCATGCAGGATCTTTAGTTGGGGCATTTGGGATCTAGTTCCCTGACTCAGGAGTGAACCCCAGCCCCCTGAATTGAGAGCACAGAGTCTTAGCCACTGAACCACCAGAGAAGTCCCTCACTATGGCTTGAAAATTGCATTTTTCTTCTTCTTATTATAGTTGAGCATGCTTTCACATTCTCTTTACCATTTGTATTTCTTCTTATCTGAAATGCTTGTCATGCATTTTGTGTTTTTCTGTTTTTGTTTTGTTTGGTCTTAGTCGGTATTGATTTTTAGATGTTACAGCTATCTTCTCCAAGTTTGTGGCTTGTCTTTTGTTTTCTTTATGATGTCTTTGATTAACATAAATTCTTCAATTACAGTTGAATTTATTAATCTTTTCTTTTATATCCCACACTTCCTGTATCTTGTCTACTTTGTGATTGTGAAATATATATGTTTTAATATTGTTGAGAGTTTGAGAGTTTCACCTTTCACCTTGAATTCTTGAATCCATTAGAAATTTCTGTCTGTGGTGTGAGGAAGGGATTTAATTTCATTTTCTTTCTCCCGTGGGGATTGTCAGTTTTTCCAGCCCCATTTTCTGAATTCACTGCCTTTCCCTAGTGATCTGGAACGCCCCCGCTGGCATTCATTAAACTTTTATATATGCGGAAGTCCATTTGTTCCTGGTCTGCTTGTGTGCTCTTTTTTAAGTTGGTTAGTTAGTTTGCTGCTCTGGGTCTCAGTGCAGCATGCAGGATCTTTGATCTTCAGTGCAGCATGCAGGATCTTTTTGGTTGCGAGTGCAGACTCTTAGGTGCGGCATGCGGGACCTAGCTCTCTGACCAGGGGTCGTATCGGGCCCTCTGCATTGGGAGCGTGGACTCATAGCCACTAGACCACCAGGGAAGTCCCTGTTTGTATATTCTGAATCTAACAAAACACTGTCTCAATTCCACTAGATTTATAACAGTGTAATAGTATTATGTGGTACATATTACATATGATACTACTATATCTAAAATATAATTCAGAATTGTGGTGGCTATTCTGGGTCTTTTGTACATCCTTACAAGTGTGAGAGTAAGTTTGTCAAGTTCCTCCAAAAAAAAAAAGAAAGAAAGAAAAGAACATACATACAGCAAAAGGACAAATATTATATGGTTGCACGTATATGAGGTATTATCTACAGTAGTCAAGTTCGTAGAGACAGAAAGTAGAATAGTGGGGCTTCCCTGTGGTCCGGTGGTTAAGACCTTCTGATGCAGGGGGTGAGGGTTTGCCCTCTAGTTGGGGAGCTAAGACCCCACCTGCCTAGCAACCATAAAATCCAAACATAAAACAGAAGCAGTATCGTAACAAATTCAATGAAGACTTTCAAAAAGGACCCACATTAAGGGGAAAAAAAATCTTTAAAAAGAAGAAAGTAGAACAGTGGTTACCAGGGGCCAGTAGGAGGAGGAACTGGGGGATAGTGTTCACTGGCTGCAGAATTGCAGTTTGGGAAAATGAAAAAGATTTGAAGATGAGTAACAGTAATGGTTGCATGACAATGCAAATGTGTTTAATGCTGCTGAACTATACCCTTAAAAATGGCTAAGGTGGCAGATTTTATGTTATGTTTTTTTTTTTTTTTTAAATCTACTGGAATTTTCTTTGGAAGTGTATTAAATCTATAGATTTGCAGAAAAATTGACATGCTTGTAAAACTGAACTTCCTCTCAAAGATTTTAACCTCCCAAGTGTCTTCCAGAGTTTTATAATTTCTTTCAAACATAGTACAACTTTGGACAGATTTATTACTGGATCCTTTATAATTTTGTTGTTGCCATAAAAAGAACATTTTTTAAATTATGTTTTTTTGTTCTTGATTTATTATACACACTGTTGACTTTTGTATATAAACCTGACCATAAAAAATGTCATTTAAATGTGCTGATAGATTCTTTGGATTTCCATAGACAGTCATACCATCTGCAAATAGTAAATTTTATTCCTTCTTTTCCAGTTATTGCTTCTTTTGTTTGTTTTTGTGAGAAGGTGCCCTATTCCTGATTTTTAAAAGAATTAGTTTGATATTTCACTGTTAAGAATACATTTGCTAAAGTTTTTGATAGGCATACTTTACCTCCTAAGGAAGCTCCATTTACTGTTATTTTTAACATGTTTTTTTTAATCATTATTTGATGATGAATTTTCCTGCAAATGATTTTTCATCTATTAAATTATCTTATATTATTTCTTCTTAACCTGTTTTGATAAATAACACTTGTGTGCTTAAGAAACACTTAGTGTTGTCATATTGTATTATTATTTTTATATTTTCCTGGGTTTGACTTGTTAGTATTATTTTTAGGGTTTTTGTGTACTTATTAGCTTATTGTTTTCCTTTCTCATACTTCCCTGATTGGATTTATATCAAGTTTTCCTGGCCACAGAAGTTATTTTGGGAGTAGTTTCTTATTCTGTAGAAGAATCTGAGAAGTTATTTGAAAACTATCTGGGTCTGGGTAATATTTAAACAACTGATTCAATTAGTTTAGTTGTTTTAAGACCATTTAGGCTTTCTCTTCTCTGCCAGTTTTGGTAAATGATATTTTTCTGGGAACTTGTCTGATTTCAGACTGACTCATACGAGGTTTATCATGTTGCCGTTGTTTACTCTTTCGGTCATGTCCAACTCTTTGCGATCACGTGGACTGTAGCCTGCCACGCTTCTCTGCCCATAGGTTTGTCTAGGCAGGAATGCCGGGGTGTGTTGCCATTTCCTTCTCCAATAAGGTTTATTATACTATTCTCTAATTATCCTTTTAACTTCTGCTAGATGGGTAGTTCAGTTCAGTTCAGTCGCTCAGTTGTGTCTGACTCTTTGCGACCCCATGGACTGCAGCATGCCCGGCTTCCCTGTCCATTACCGACTCCGGGAGCTTACTCAAACTCATGTGCATTGAGTTGGTGGTGCCATCCAACCATCTCATCCTCTGTCGTCCCCTTCTCCTCCCGCCTTCAATCTTTCCCAGCATCAGGGTCTTCTTCAAATAAGTCAGTTCTTCGCATCAGGTAGCTAAAGTATCAGAGTTTCAGTTTCAGCATCAGTCTTCCAATGAATATTCAGGACTGATTTCCTTTAGGATGGACTGGTTGGATCTCCTTGCTGTCCAAGGGACTCTGAAGACTCTTCTCCAACACCACATTTCAAAAGCATCCATTCTTCTGCGCTCAGCTTTCTTTATAGTCCAGCTCTAACATCCATACATGACTACTGGAAAAACTAAAGCTTTGACTAGATGGACTTCTGTTGGTAAAGTAACGTCTCTGCTTTTGTCTAGGTTGGTCATAACTTTTCTTCCAAGGAGTAAGCGTCTTTTAATTTCATGGCTGCAGTCACCATCTGTAGTGATTTTGGAGCCCCCCAAAATAAACTCTGTCACTGTTTCCGTTATTTCCCCATTTATTTGCCATGAAGTGGTAAGACCAGATGCCATGATCTTAGTGTTCTGAATGTTGAGTTTTAAGCCAGCTTTTTCACTCTTTCACTTTCTTCAAGATGCTCTTTTGATCTGTAGTTAGGTCCCAGTTTTCATTCCTAAAATTATTTATTGTATTTTTCTTTCTCTCCTTTATTGTTATGTTTAATCTCACCAGATGTTTGTCTAATATATTATTTTTTTCAAATGACCAACTTTTCCCTTTGTTGATCCTCTGACATACCTTTGCTTTTACTTCATTGATTTATGCTCATAAATGTATTATCTTCTTTGTTGTACTTCTGAGGGGCTTATTGTGCTTTTTTCTTTTGTGTATTTTTTAAATTATCATTTTTATTTGGAGGAAGACTTTGGTCTTTATAACCCAAATGAACTAATTTTCAAGCAACTATTCATTAAAAAGTATAATTTTATAATCCTGATGAGAGACCTGGGAAACACACTGAATGATAGTGTGGGACTTTTGGGGCTTTCCAGGTGATGCTGGTGGTAAAAAATCCACCTGTCAATGCAGGAGATGTAAGAGACTTGGATTCAGTCCTGGAGGAGCTCATGGAAACCCACTCCAGTATTCTTGCCTGGAGAATCCCATGGACAGAAGAGCCTGGCGGACTACATCCATGGGGTCGAAAAGAGTCGGACAGTGCTGAAGTGACTTAGCAGGCACGCACACATGCCTGAGACTTTTCACATCGGTTGGCATGAATCTGTCCTTTTTCTCTTATTTTGTAAGCTACTGCTCACGTTCCTATTTATTCAAACTGTAGGCTGTCTTAAAGCTGGAAATAGCAGCTCCCATATCCGAAGGTTGTTTCACTTAAATCTCCCTCTGTTTGGGGGTGTTTTTTTTAATCTTTTAATTTTATAAAATTTTCTTTGATTTTATTTCAATTTGCACACTCTACAAAGTCAGTAAATCTTTTTAACATTTCTGTGGGCTTCCCAGTTGGTGCTAGTGGTGAAGAATCTGCCTGCCAATGCAGGAGATGCAGGTTCGGTCTCTGGGTCGGGAAGATCCCCTGGAGGAGGAAATGGCACCCCACTCCAGTATTCTTGCCTGGAGAATGCAATGGACAGAGCAACCTGGTGGGCTACAGTCCATGGGGCCACAGAGTCAGACTTGACTGCGGCTGAGAACACAGCCCTGAATGGGCATTTTATAGAGCTGATAGTTTCCCTCACAATTTATTAGCTGGAAAATTTACAACATATAAGTTGAAAGAACAGTACAATTCCCACCAGAACCAGTTCCCTTCATTCAGGAAACAAGTTCCCCATCTACATACCATCTGCCCCTCCATTTCTCTTCCAGGTAGCAGAACAGGGCTGTTTCCATCATTTCAAAAGAAAAACAGATTCTCACCCATATACAAATCTATATTCCTAGTAAATCTTCCAAGATAGACTTGAAATGTGCCAAAGGCAGTGTTCCAAGTGTAAATGTTTGGAAAGTTCTAGTCCATTTATTTTTGTCTCAGTTATTATCCCCCCAAACAGTATACTTCTCTCTCCCACACATCCAGGTTTTACTGATCCAGTCTGGCTGCATTTTTCTCCTTATGTCCCCAAACCTTACTCACTCATTTTTGTGTATATTAAGAAAAGCCTTTGTCATCCAGCACATCTCCACGCATACACATTGTACCAGGCACTACTTCAGGTGTTGGTGATACAGCAGTGACCTTGGGTTCTCAGCTTTCAGGAAACTTTCAGCAGGTAAAGCAGTTGGATGGCAGTCATACTGACAACTCACAAGAGAGGTGAGCAGATGGGAACACGAGGAACGATGGTCCCTGAAATCCCTCCAAGTAGGCGACCATTTGTATGGACTCCCAGAGGCTGCCCTTCGTTTGGGCTGTGGGAGGAGTCAGTCATGGTGCTGGAAAGACTCCATGAGACTAGGTGAGGTGGGCAGGGCTTGGCTCTGATTGGGGCTGAACTTTATTCTGCAGACCGCCCCATTCTGCCCTTTCTTGAGCCAGTGCGTGCTGCCTCTTCCCCTCCCCTAAGGGGCTGCGCCTGGAGCCCGCACTGCTCTCATCGACCCATGGATGCCTCGGAGGATGTGGAGGTCGAGGAACATCAAGTTTCTGCACTGTTCTTGAATGTTGTGTCGTTTATATTATGAACATTTTCAAATACTCAGGAGAACTGAAATAATTTTAGGGAGCATTCACATACCCAGCATAGAATCAACTAGTAACACGTGACTGTGCTGACTATACCACATATATATCCACGTGTCAAGCCCTCGATCCATCCTTCAGTTCACCTTTTTTTCTCTGATGCATTTCAAAGTAAACTACAGACATTAGCATACTTCTGAATAATTTGGAATGGACATTGTTAACTAACTTTCAGTATTTGGTTACAGTTTTTTCTGCTGATGCAGAAGTTACATGGGGCTGCCCTGGTGGCTCAGCAGTAAAAAATCTGCCTGCAGTGCAGAAGACCTAGGTGTAATCCCTGGGTCAGGAAGATCCCCTGGAGAAGTGAATGGCTACCCACTCAGTATTCTTGCCTGGAAAATTCCATGCACAGAGGAGCCTGGTGGGCTACAGTCCATGGGGTCACAAAGAGTTGGACATGATTGAGTGACTAACACTTTCATTTTTTCACTTTCATACTAAGGTTTGTTTTCCATTCTGTTTAAAATTTTTTTTTCAAATTTCTACGTAATAATTGGCAAAAATTGTACATACATGTGAGCTGTGGGTTTGTCATATATGTAGCCTTTGTTGTTTTTATCATAATTTTGAATTTTGTTGGAAGCTTTTTCTGTATCTACTGAGATGATCAGATTTTTATTCTTCAGTTTGTTAATGTGGTGGATCACACTGATTTGTGGATGTTGAACCATCCTTGCATTCCTGGGATAAATCCCACTTGATCATGGTGTGTGATCTTTTTGGTGTATTGTTTTGTTTGGTTTGTTAATATTTTATTGAGGATTTTTGGATCTATGTTCATCAGTGATATCGGTCTGTAATTTTCTTTTTGTGTGATATTTTTATTGGTTTTGGTGTTGGGATAATTCTGGCATTCTAGAATGAGTTCAGAAGTTTTCTTTTTTCTTTAATTTTTTTGGGATAGTTTGAGAAAGATAGGTGTTACTTCTTCAGATGTTTGGTAGAATTCACCTGTGATGCCATCTGTTTGTTAGGAGATCTTTATTTTTTTAATGATTCAATTTTATGGCATGGAATTACTCTGCTCATATTTTCTATTTCTTCTTCATTTGGTCTTCAAAGATTATATGTTTCTAGGAATTTATTTATTTTGTCTAGGTTGTCAGTTTTATTGGTGTTTAATTGTTTGTATTATTTTCCTTTCTCTTGACAGATGCCTGGGATGTTAATTTTTAACTTCTCTGAGTAGAACTTCTGTGAATATATTTGTATAAAAGTGTTTTCATGAACATGTTTTATTTTTCTAAGGCAAATAATAGGAATGGAATGGCTGAGTCACAGGTTATGTGTGTTTAGTTTATGAGAAACTGAGAACTTTTTCCATTGGGAATCCCATTTATAATAGCTATAAATGGAGTATAACCTTTAAAAATTGTGAAGCACTATATTGGATACCTGTAATATATAATATTGTACATCAACTATACTCCAATTAAAAAATATATTTTAGGGATTTTCCTGGTGGTCCAATGGTTATTACTCCATGCTGCAAATGCAGGAGGCAAGGGCTCAGTCCCTGACTGGAGAACTAAGATCCCACATGCTGTGAGGTGTGGCCAAAAAAAATGGTTAAATTAAAAAAAAAAATTTGCACTGTTTATAATAGCTAGGACATGGACGCAACCTAGATGTCTATCAGCAGATGAATGGATAAGAAAGCTGTGGTACATATACACAATGGAGTATTACTCAGCCATTAAAAAGAATGCATTTGAGTCAGTTCTAATGAGGTGATTGAAACTGGAGCCTATTATACAGAGTGAGGTAAGCCAGAAAGAAAAACACCAATACAGTATACTAACACATATATATGGAATTTAGAAAGATGGTAACAATAACCCTGTATACGAGACCGCAAAAGAGACACTGATGTATAGAACAGTCTTTTGCACTCTGTGGGAGAGGGAGAGGGTGGGATGATTTGGGAGAATGGCATTGAAACATGTATAATATCATTTATATGAAACGAGTCGCCAGTCCAGGTTCGATGCACCATACTGGATGCTTGGGGCTGGTGCACTGGGACGACCCAGAAGGATGGTATGGGGAGGGAGGAGGGAGGAGGGTTCAGGATGGGGGACACATGTATACCTGTGGTGGATTCATTTTGATATATGGCAAAACCAATACAATATTGTAAAGTTAAAAAAATATTAAAAAAAATTTTTTAAAAATACTAAGTGGAAAAAGCAGTAAACCAAATTATCTTTACATCACAAGGATGACCACATAGAATAACTTGACCCAGGCATTCATCGGCAAAATTACCAAGAGAAGCCCCAAATACAGCAAGTGAGAAATCAAGGAGATGATTACGTGTACTCACTCTCTATCGGGAGGAAATCCTTTTTGAAAAGATCCCATCTATTTCTTTCAAACTGAAATACTTTGGTGATGACAAAATAATAATGATGGTCTCTGTGCTTTTTTTTTTTTTCAGTTTCCTGGCATTTAACATGGACACAGTTGGTCATCTCACCTTTCTGTTGAAAGCGGTGCATTTTCGTGAAAGGATTCTTCAGCGGGGTTTGGTGGCCCGAATTTATTATAAGGTAAAGATACATTGTGTTATAATAATATTTTTCCTTTTGACATGTGTGTAAGGCATATTCTTGCTGGTGAAAGTGTTAGTCCTTTAGTCGGGTCCAACTCCTTGTGACCCTATGGACTGTAGCCTGCCAGACTCCTCTGTCCGTGGGATTTCCCGTGCAAGAATACTGGAGTGGGTAGCCATTCCCTTCTCCAAGGGATCTTCCCGTCCCTGCTAAATGTAATAGAGGATGAGTCAGCAAGTCGGACACAACTGAAGTGAGTTAGCACCCATGCAGCAATAATTACAAGCTTCTGGAAACGGCTAGAATTTCTATAAGCCGTTTTGCATGACAGCGTTGCTCACTGTGGAGGCCCTGATGCTTCTGATGAGCTCTGTGTGTCATCTTTAGAGTGGGAGTTGACGAGTGGAGTAAATTTTAAGCCTTACTAAAACCGAAACATCATTGTCTGTAATAACGAATACATTATTTTCAGGGTGGGGGGAGTGCATGGGGCACATGTGGAAATTAACCATTGGGCTCGCCTGAGATGCACTCTGTTTCCTACTGAAGTGCCCATGATGTTCTGAAAAACATAAAGCCTTGCATCAGCATTGATGGAGGTCTAGAGGTAATTTCCACCGAGTATGGTGCCAGTGGAGTTATTGGAGGAAACCCCCACTCCCACCCCAGAAATATCTATTTCATCTCCTAATCCCAACATGGAATAGACAAGACGACCCTAAGAGAAGGCTTACTTATCTACTTTCTGCCTAGACTCAGACTCAGGACTACCATAGCCTGAAATCAGCCCACTGCTCTCCCTCTGCAAAGGAATTAGGTTCCAGAGGACCAGAACTGGTTCCCATGAAACTTCCCCCACAGCTTCAGTTCATCTCTTTTAATATGAATACCAAGATCACATCTCCCAGGACAGCATCACCAAGGACAGCACAGAGCGGGAGGAGGATGCATGCCACGCTACGGGATGGGTATTCTCTTAGGAAACGCTCTTCAGCACAAGAGCCCTGGAGCAGAAGTGGTCCAGATCCACTCGGGGGAACAATACAGAATGATGGGTACCCACTGGAAGCTGGACCAAGTTTGTGCAAATCGGTCCATCCTCTGGGTGTAGGTCTGAGGTGAAGCCCTGGAAGATGCCAAGGGCATATTCAGGTGGGTTTAAGTCACTCTGCATTCCCTGCCCTTATCAAGCATGGTGCCACCAACATAAGAGGAGGGTGCCTTCAAGACGGTCTAGAGGCACTAATGAGCAGAACAATGGAGACAATGTAACCTATGAAGGAGCTATCCAAGACTGCAGGAGTAAAGGATGAAGGTCAGGAGATGACAATCAACAGAGTGGAAACAGTCAAAATGTAACCTACAGAGAAGAAATATTCCTGAAAATGCTGGAACAAAGGAGCAGATATAATAATCAACATAGAAGAAAAGTATCTTCCCTAGTGTAAAAAAAAAAATCAAAATTTTAATGGAAAAAAATACCCATACCTGAGGATAGCTTGCAATTCTGTAGTGAAGAGAATATCATTTAAGTAACCAGACAGAAAGTAATAGTTTATCAACAAATTTAAAAAAAGACAAGACTGGCTTCAATTCTTATTCACCAGCTCCAAATGGACTAAAACCTGCTTCTAGAAAGAGGAAACCTCATGATCTAAGCATACCATTCCAAGCCAGATTTATTCCATGAGTACAGGCAGTGGAAAGATATTTTCAAATATCTAAGAATTAGAAGCAATTTCACTCTCATGGCCTTCCTTAAAAATTATTCAAAGAGCTACTCAATAGGACATTAAAAAGAATCAAAATTAATAACTTGAAAATAAGGAAATCAACCTATTTTCAGGGCAGGAATCGAGACACAGACATACAGAGCAGACCTGTGGGCACAGCGGAGGGAGGAGAGGGTGGGAGGAGCTGAGACAGTGGCGCTAACATATGTACACTGCCTTGCGCAGAATGCACAGCTAGCGGGAAGCTGCTGGACAGCACAGGGAGTCCAGCCCGGCACCCTGTTATGACCTAGAGGGGTGGGGTGGGGCGGGGTGGGAGGGAAGCTCAGGAAGGAGAGGATATTCATAGAGTTATGACTGATTTGTGTTGTTGTACAGCAGAAGTCAACACAATATTGTAAAGCAATTATCCTCCAATTGGAAAACTAAAAAATTTTTTGATGGATTCATTTTGATATTTGGCAAAACTAATACAATTATGTAAAGTTTAAAAATAAAATAAAATTTAAAAATAAATAAATAAAGATTTGTAAAAGAATTGGTGGTCCCTGTGGATCAGCCAACTAATAATTATGTGTTTTGAAACAATTAGTTAAACAGAGTTAAATAGTTTTATTTATTTTATTATTAACGGAGTTAATATAAGTTTTAGTATTTTATTATTAACAGAGTTAAATAAACAACATAGTTGTTGTTTAGCCACTAAGTCATGCCCAACTCTTTTGCGATGCTGTGGACCTTAGCCTTCTCAGCTCTTCTGACCATGGGTTTCCCAGGCAGGAACGCATACTGGAGTGGGTTGCCATCTTCTTCTCCAGGGGACCTTTCTGACCCAAGGATTGAGGCCATGTCTCCTGCGTTTCCTGCATGGGCAGGCGGATTCTTTACCACTGACCCACGTTAATTTTCCTCAAATGCACATTTTATTTTGGAGACCCTTGGCCCACACACATTAGACAGTCCATCTCCCTCTTGGTCTGGAATGAGTGCTGAGGGTTCCCAGGTCCTCCCAAAAGACCTGTCAGTGCAGGGGACCCAAAGCTGGTCTCTGTAGCAACCTAGAGGGGTGGGATGGGGAGGGACATGGAGGGGACATACACATGCCTATGGCCCATTCATGCTGATGTATCAATATTGTTAAGTAATTTTGCTCTAATTTAAAAAAAAAGAGAGAGCCCTACCGTCTGATCATTTCTTTCCTTCCTTGGTGCAGCCAGAATTTAACTTCAAATGGGACCAGGAAATGTCCTTCTGTGTTCTGGTAACCATGGTGGGAGCCCAACCCCATAGCTCCCCTTGGAAGCCGCACTTCTCCAGTTTTCTGAAATCACCTTGCATTGTTCATCAGGGTCACGGCATCATTTCCCCATTAGTGGGGGCAGGGAGAAGACAATAAACTTGTCACCTTGAGAATATTTTATTAAGGGCTTCTGTCATTTGTGGGCTCCCCTGGTGGCTCAGATGGTAAAGAATCTGCCTGCAATGCAGGAGACCCAGGTTCAATCCCTGGGTCAGGAAGATCCCCTGGAGAAGGAAATGGGAACCCACTCCTAGAGAATCCTATGGACAGAGGAGCCTGGTGGGCTACAGTCCATGGGGTCACAAAGAGTCGGACACGACTCAACGACTTTCAGTCATTTTATAAAACAAAAATCTAAAGGAAACAAATGTATACCCTCAGTAATCAATATATATAACAGATGACTGCTGAATTTCATATGTTTATAACAAAAATTGGGCGGATAGAGGGATGGTAATTCAGGTGGGATGAAAATCCTGCTGGTTAACCAGTTTATTCTGTCATCACCTGTAATATTCCCCTACTGCACTGGTAGTTTTTCCATTTCAGAGTGTGTAGAAATCAGCTAGGAATTTAAAAATCAGCTAGGATTTTAAAAATCTGACTCACGACGCCCTCCTTCCCACTGCAAGGCTGAGTCAAAAGGAAAAGAGAAGTGGTTTGTATCGACAAGTAAAGACCATGAGTCATCCTCAATACCCAGGGGCTGTCATCTAAGCTGGGAATAACTACCCTAAGTTATTTTTCGTTATTCATAATTTGAGGTTTTGATGGAAAAGAGTTAGTGGGGGTTGGAAATAAGGTTTCAGGTGATGTAACTTTGTAGAGCTTTCTGTTTGTTTCATTCATTTATTTATCCAGCTGCACCAGGTCTCTGTTTCGGCACACAGGGTCTTTAGCTGCAGTGTATGAGCTCTGAGTTGTGGCATGTGGGATCTCATTCCCTGACCAGGGATTGAACCCGAGCCTCCTGCATGGGCAGTGCAGAGTCTTAGTCACGGGACCGCCAGGGGGGTCCCTAGAACTTTCTGACTATCACCTACAATTTTTATTGTTGTGGTCAGTGCAACCTGACTGCTCCGTGTGTGTGTGTGACTTTAATGTTCTTTAGATCTTTAAAATATAATGAAATCATTGTACCACTGAAGGCTATCTTTCTAATAGGTGATGCCAACTACTTTGCTATACTTTTAGACTAACAGGTTCTTTGTCCAGGTCACCTGGTTGGCGTTTAGAACCTTGTCTGAGTTCCTGTCTGTGGAAAATGCAAGCTGTCCGTGTCGGTGATTGGATGGCACACCCATGGCGTGTGCTGGAGGTCAAGCTGCCACAGTCTCCTCAGTCACAGGTCTTCAGGAACTTTGTCCAATGTTAGTCGCTTAGTCACGTCTGACTCTTTGCCACCCCATATGGACTCCGGGCAAGAATACTAGAGAGGGTTGCCATGCCCTTCTCCAGAGGATCTTCCCGACCCAGGGATCGAACCACCTCTCCTACATTGGCAGGCGGGTTCTTTACCATCTGACCCACCATTGAAGCTCAGTGGGTCCAGTGATACCTGATGAATCAGAGAGGAGCTGGAAAACACCACTATCACCAAAAAAGTAAAGTGTTACTCACTCAGCTGTGTCCAACTCTTTGTGATCCTATGGACTTGTAGCCCACCAGGGTCTTCTGTCCATTAGATTTCCCAGACAAGAATTCTGGAGTGGGTTGCCATGACCTTCTCCAGTGGATCTTCCCTACCCAGGGATCAAACCCAGGTCTCCTGCATGGCAGACAGATTCTTTACCATCTGAACCACCATGGTCACTGAACCCAGAAAGAAAATATGATCTCCTTTGCTTGTAATTATCTGGGAGTTTCAAAGCAGACAGGAAATAGAGAGTAACAGCTGCTGGGTTCTGTTTCTTACCATTTTAAAAGCCAACAGGGCAGCCTGAAGAGCAGATGTTTTACGGAAAATCTCATGGTACAGAAATGCCGAGAGCTTTGTTCCAGAGGCAGATCATCAAAGACAGGAAACAGGATTAGAAACTAAATTTCCTGAGTCACTGGTCTGCGTTGATCTTGCGTCTTCTAACTCCGGTGGTTTAGTTGGGCTGGGAGGATGAGCCAGAGACCAGGGCCCCTGATGGACAGCCTTTGTGTCCTTGAGCACTGGGTGCTGCCTGGGCAATTAGTCGCCTTGTACAGAAGTGAGGCTCCTCTGCTGACTGGGGCTTGAAATTCCTTTAATGGGGAACATGTTTCCATTTCTCAGTGAGAGGAAGGCGTACACTCCTGCAACTCTCGAGAGAGGGAAAGCGTGACTGACTTCCCTGTCACAGTAAGCTGACATGGAGCTGAGGAGGGGCAGACGGTGGTCTGGAGAGAGCCCCGCGTGGGCAGACAGGAAGATCCAAGGTTGCCCGTGCCCGCCTCCTGTGTAGACCGGCACTCCCATCTTGGTTGTTTCTGGTCACAGGAAACGCTTCTGTTCTGTGCATGCGGGCATGTGTGCTCAGTCACATCTGAGTCTGTGATCGCATGGACTGTAGCCTGCCAGGCTCCTCTGCCCATGGACATTCTCCGGGCAAGAATACTGGAGTCAGTTGGCATTTCCTCCTCCAGGGGATCTTCCGTACCCACGGACCAAAGGTCTCTTACATCTCCTGCATCATCAGGCAGGTTCTTCACCTCTGGCACCGCCTGGGAAGCCCCCTGTAATGTTTACCAGTGGGGACTTTCAATTTCCCTCCTTCCGGCTACATTCCTTTATTAGAAGAAAGAGCTGTCCCTTCTCCACCAATTATTTATTTATTCAGTTCATTATTATTTATATCAGTTGACATTAATGGATATTCTATGTCTGGGCTACATCCAATTCTACAATTCTAGCATATTTTATTTTCTTGCTCAGATTGTTTCCGCTTTGGCCACTGAGAGCTCCTTTCACGTTAGCTAGCCCAAATGTCTGCTTGTTATGTCCCCATGATTTTTTTTTTAGAACTTCTGTACTTTGGGTACCACAAAATGTCCTAGGTTCGTCTTTTATTTTCTCTGCCCACCCTTAATCAACCATTTCTCCAAGAGTCCCTGGTCCTTTTATTGGAGAATAGCATTTAAAAACCAGTATCTGGTTGCTGAGTATGCAATTTGCTACTGGAATATCACAATTTCTAGGCTTGTTCTGAGCTAGAAAGAAGATAGAGGTTTACTCACACATTCTCACACAGATTTGTACGTACTTATATTAGAAACCACGAGTTTTTACTGGTACTTCTGATTCCAATCCCAAACCGCAAGCCTTCCCTCTTTCCTATTTGTAACCTCTTTCTCTGAGAAAGTGAGAAATCTGGCTTTGACTGTCTACTGTGTTTATTTATTTGATCTTCTCTAGTATACACATTAAGTAGTTTCAGAATTGCTAGTCCGTCTCTCTGTGAGAAACACATTTACAACTAGAACACAGTATTTCTTTGTGAATGTAGCTTCAGTTCAGTTCAGTTCAGTTCAGTCGCTCAGTCGTGTCCAACTCTTTGCGACCCCATGAATCCCAGCACGCCAGGCCTCCCTGTCCATCACCAACCCCTGGAGTTCACTCAGACTCACGTCCATCGAGTCGGTGATGCCATCCAGCCATCTCATCCTCTGTCGTCCCCGTCTCCTCCTGCCCCCAATCCCTCCCAGCATCAGAATCTTTTCCAATGAGTCAACTCTTCTCATGAGGTGGCCAAAGTACTGGAATTTCAGCTTCAGCATCAGTCCTTCCAATGAATACCCAGAACTGATCTCTTTAAGGATGGACTGGTTGCATCTCCTTGCAGTCCAAGGGACTCTCAAGAATCTTCTCCAACACCACAGTTCAAAAGCATCAATTCTTCGGCACTCAGCTTTCTTCATAGACCAACTCTCACATCCATATATGACCACTGGAAAAACCATAGCCTTGATTAGATGGACCTTTTTTGGCAAAGTAATGTCTCTGCTTTTGAATATGCTATCTAGGTTGGTCATAACTTTCCTTCCAAGGAGTAAGCATCTTTTAATTTCATGGCTGCAATCACCATCTGCAGTGATTTTGGAGCCCAAAAAATAAAGTCTGACACTGTTTCCACTGTTTCCCCATCTATTTCCCATGAAGTGATGGGACCAGATGCCATGATCTCAGTTTTCTGAATGTTGAGCTTTAAGCCAACTTTTTCACTCTCCTCTTTCACTTTCATCAAGAGGCTTTTTAGTTCCTCTTCACTTTCTGCCATAAGGGTGGTGTCATCTGCATATGTGAGGTTATTGATATTTCTCCCGGCAATCTTGATTCCAGCTTGTGCTTCTTCCAGCTGAGCGTTTCTCATGATGTCCTCTGCATATAAGTTAAATAAGCAGGGTGACAATATAAAGCCTTGATGTACTCCTTTTCCTATTTGGAACCAGTCTGTTGTTCCATGTCCTGTTCTAACTGTTGCTTCCTGACCTGCATATAGGTTTCTCAAGAGGCAGGTCAAGTGGTCTGGTATTCCCATCTCTTGAAGAATTTTCCACAGTTTATTGTGATCCACACAGTCAAAGGCTTTGGCATAGTCAATAAAGCAGAAATAGATGTTTTTCTGGAATTCTCTTGCTTTTTCCATGATCCAGCAGATGTTGGCAATTTGATCTCTGGTTCCTCTGCCTTTTCTAAAACCAGCTTGAACGTCTGGAAGTTCATGGTTCACATATTTTTGAAGCCTGGCTTGGAGAATTTTGAGCATTACTTTACTAGCATGTGAGATGAGTGCAGTTGTGCGGTGGTTTGAGCATTCTTTGGCATTGCCTTTCTTTGGGATTGGAATGAAAACTGAGCTTTTCCAGTCCTATGGCCACTGCTGAGTTTTCCAAATTTGCTGGCATATTGAGTAAAGCACTTTAATAACATCATCTTTTAGGATTTGAAATAGCTCAACTGGAATTCCATCACCTCCACTAGCTTTGTTCGTAGTAATGCTTTCTAAGGCCCACTTGACTTCACATTCCAGGATGTCTGGCTCTAGGTGAGTGTTCATACCATTGTGATTATCTGGTTGTGAAGATCTTTTTTGTACAGTTCTTCTGTGTATTCTTGCATATAGCTTACAGTATCTAAAAAAATAGTATTTTACAAATTTACTTCAATATGTTTTTTCCTTCTCCTTCAGTGAGATTATGTTATTTATTTGCAACACAGCTGTTAATAGTAAATCACTACAGGTAACAAGATACAAACTCAATATCCAAAATAAATTTACTTTTATACACTATCAATAAACAATTATAAAACACAATGTAAAATTAAATTAAATTTACATCATTAGAAAACATAAAATTCTTAGGAATATATTTTGCAACAAAAATTCAAATAGTGCAAGATCTGTACATAGAAAACTATAAAACATTGCAGAAGGTAATTAAAGGGAACTTAAATAGGTGGAAAAGTATATCGTGTCTATGCGTGGAAAGATCCGGTATTGCTGTGGTATTCATTCTCCTTAAATGGGTCTGTAGATCTGACTGCATCTCAGTCAAATTTGCAGCAGACATTTTTGTAGAAACTCACAAGAGGATTTGACAATTCATATGGAAATACGAATAATCTGAAATAGCCAAAATGACTGAAAAAAGTTGAAGAAATGCGGAGGTCTTGTAGTACCTGATTTCAGAGTTTATGTTTGTGCTGCAATTACCCAGACAGTATGGCTTTGGTATAAGGATAAACAAATAGATCAATGGGACAGTATAAAGTCCAGAAAATTGATTCATTTATAAAGATACAAAGGAATGAAATGATGAAAAAAATTTTCAACAAATTGTGTGACAAACAGCTAAATATGCAAATGGAAAAAATTTATTCCTCGTATAATACAGAAAAATTAACTTGAAATTGGCCATAGACTTAAAGTGAAAACTTAAAACTTTTAGAAGAAAACATGAGACTATTTCTTTGGAGTTGGTGTAGACTAAGATTTTCTAGTGAAAAAGATAAAAAGCACTAACCATTCAATTAAATATTGACCAGATTTTTTTCAAAATTAAAAAAATTGCTCTCCGAAAGACATCAGTAAGAAAGCAAAAAGACAAGCCATAACCTTGGAAAAATTATTTGCAACACGTATCTGACAAAAGACTTATCCAAAATAAAGACCTTCTCTAACCCAGTAACAAAAAGACACAATCTAAGAAAAATTACACAAGGGACTTGAAAGACATTTCAAAAAAGAAGATAAAAGAATGGTAATGAGCACATGAAACTTTGCTCAATCTTATTAGTCATCAGGGAAATTGAAATTAAAACCACAGTGAAATACCACGACACACCCACTGCAGAGCGTTGAGCTGAAAGGGTGCAAGTCAATTGTGGTGACAGCATAGAGCAAGGGGAACTTCGATCATTGCTGTAAAATAGTGGTGACTGATCTGGGAAACAGTTCGGCAGTTCCTTATAAAGTTAAATACACAGCTACCCTACAACCAGCACTTTTCCCTCTAGGTTTTTATGTAAATACCAAGAGAAATGAAATTCTGCTCACAGAAAGACTTTTACAAGAATGTTTATAGCATCTATATCAATAATAGCCCCAAACTGGAAACAACCCAAATGTTCACCTGCATGAAATTAGATAAACTAATTGTAATATCTTCATACTACAGAATTGTATCCAGCAATAAAAAGGGATAAACTACTGTTACATGCAGCCACATAAGTGAATTTTACAGATATTATGTGTAGTGAAAGAAGCCTGGAAAGAAGTTAATAATGTATGATTCCATTTATATGACATTCATTCAAGAAGGGGTGAAATTAGTTGGTGGTGATCTGTGGATCAGAGAGTGAGAGAGTGTGGCATGGGCTGGGAGGGAGTACAGTACAGGGTTTGGGAAATTTCTTTATCTTGGTATGGATGGTTACATGGGTACATACACATAAAAAAATCATCAGGCTGTCAACTTAAGATTTATGCATCTGACTGTATGCTTTCTATACTTCAATTAAAATATTTAAAGATACAACTTAAGTGGTGCCTCACAGCAGTTAGGTTGTTTGCATTGCAGGCACTTACCATCTTTTCTTATATGAAATAGGAAACTCAGAACTTTCCAAGATTCAGCCACTGAATCTTGATACGCTAATTGGGGAAAAGAAGAAATGGCAAACAGCAACAGCGTTCACCAAGTGTCAGTTCTGAGCTAGAGAGTTTTCAGTGGCATGCCAAAACACAGCTGTGGGCACCCAGACGCGCCAGCAGCATGGAATCCAGAGCATGGAGGCAGATGACGGGGGAGGTCTGGGCAAGGTTAAAGCAGCCTGGCAGGAGGCCCCAAAGTCAGGCAGATGGACCCTAAAGATTCTGAACCTTCTATTAGAGATCTTGACATCTGAAAGTCTGGACCATGGGAAGCAGGTCCCTGGCCAAGGTGGTAGGAAAGGCTCGGGCATGGACAGTGGGGCAAATCATCCAGACAGGACAAGGGACAAGACAGAGCTTAGTCTGAGAGACATGCAGATTTATGGGTACATGTAGCAAGCTCAGGGCTCATGGTTGAAGAGCATAGCATAGAAATCACACTTTTCTGGTTTATGGAATGCTAATTACTGGTGAGTTTGACTTGGTGTAAATGACTGAATACTGAACAATAGTTTCTTTTTTGGAGTTTCTCCTGCTATTTTTCCTCCAGTTTCATTGTATATAAGTGACATAGAACATTGTGTAATTTTAAGGAGAAGGCAATGGCACCCCACTCCAGTGCTCTTGCCTGGAAAATCCCATGGACGGAGGAGCCTGGTGGGCTGCAGTCCATGGGGTCGCTAAGAGTTGGGCACGACTGAGAGACTTCACTTTAACTTTTCACTTTCCTGCATTGGAGAAGGAAATGGCAACCCACTCCAGTGTTCTTGCCTGGAGAATCCCAGGGACAGCCGAGCCTGGTGGGCTGCCGTCTATGGGGTTGCACAGAGTCGGACACGACTGAAGCGACTTAGCAGCAGCAGCAGCAGCAGCAGCATTGCATAATTTTAAGGTGTACACTGTGATGATCCATATATGCTGTGCACTGATTAACGCATTACTGTTAGTTAACACTCATCAGCTCACATAGTTATAATTTTGGTAGAGAGTGAGACATTGAAGATGTACTTTCTAGCACCTTGTATGTATAGAGTATAATACTGTTAGCTGTAGTCACCATGCTGTACTTTAGGTCACCAGACATTTTTCCCCTTGACTAACATGTGTCAATTTCTCCTGCCCCCAACCCCTGATAGCTGCCCTTCTACTCCCTCTCTGTGATTTTTTAAAAAGATTTTTCATCTTTTTAATTTTATCTAAAGAATTTTTCTTTTATGTGGACCATTTTTAAAGTCTTTATTGAACTTGTTACAACATTGCTTCTGGTTTATGTATTGGTGTTTTGGCTACGAGGCCTGTGGGATCTTAGTTCCCCAAACAGGGATCAAACCTGCACTGCCACCTCCCCCACCTCGCCCCCGGATTGGAAGACAAAGTCTTAACCACTGGACTGCCAGGGAGGTCCCAACTTCAGCTTTTTTAGATTCTGCATATAAATGAGATTGTAAAGTATTTTTCTTTCTATGCGTGACTTATTTTACTTAACATAACGACCTCAAAGTCTATCCACGTGGTTACAAATGGCAGGATTTCCTTTTTTCTCATGATGAATGGCTCACTATTTCAGCATGTGTGTGTGAATACTTAGATTGCTTCCATATCTTGGCTTGTGTAAATAATGTTTCAATGACCATAGGAGTGCAGATATCCCTTCAAGATAGTGATTTCATTTCCTTCAGATAAATATCCCAAGTAGTATTCTTGGATCTATATGGTAGTTTCATTTTTAATTTTTTAGAAACCACCATACTATTTTCCATGGTGGCTGTACCAATTTCCATTGCCACCAACAGTACGCAAGGATTCCCTTTTCTTCACATCTTCATCAACAGTTTTTATCTCTTGTTTTTGACAATAGCTATTCTAAAAGGTGGGAGGTAATAGTTCATAGTGGTTTTCATTTATATTTCCCTGATGACTACTGGTGCTGAGCATCCTTTCAAGGACCAAGTAGCTTGGGATTAACATATCTACTTTACCATGTGTGAAAGAGCTAGTTAGCAGGAAGCAGCTGTATAGCACAGGGAGCTCAGGTCAGCGCTCTGTGATGACAAAGAGAGGTGGGGTGGGGCGGCTAGCAGGGAGACTGAAAAGGGAGGGGATGTATGTGTACTATGAGCTGATTCACGTTGTTGTCCAGCAGAAGCTGCAGTGGGGTGATTGCACTGGTGGAGTGACTGCAGTGGCGGTGGGTCCTCGCTGCAGGGAGCCTTGCACACCCTGAGTATGGGGTCTAGAACCTTCTGCCTTCCCTGCAAGCGGCCAGAGCACGTTGGTGTCAGGAAGATCATTCTGGAGTCAGTGATGAGAGGGTGGCCCTTTGGAAGGCCACAGAAACCATCACCCCAGAAAAGCTGGGATCTAGTCTGAACTAGGAGGGGTGGCAGAGGGCTACCGTCCTTTGGGTCACACAGAGTTGGACATGACTGAAGCAACTTAGCATGCACAGCAGTGAGTGTGAGGGGTAGGGGGTGAGACTTGGGCCAGTTTAATGGAGAGAATGCAGAAGGTGGAGTCAGGAGTGCCCCCAGGGCTTCTGGGGGAGATCCGATGTCACTGGTGGCCACTGAGGCCACAGAGCCCTATGGAGTCCAAAGTCCAGCGGGTTTTGTGCTCTCCATCCCAGTTTCTTGTTTCCTGTTTTCACTCTAGACCCCCATGGGGTCGCACCCCTGTGTGCCGCACCCCTGACCTTTCTCCCACAGTCCCAAGAACGCCTCCACCAGCTGTCTTATGGGCCAAGCACCAGCTGAGCTGCTGCAGAGAATCAGGAAACAAAGATCCTGAGGGTTGATTTCTTTCCCATATTAAATGTACATTATTCTGCCTTATGACAGCTTTAGGCAGTCACTAAGGGCAGTCAGGTTCCATAACATCGTCTTCAGCTAAATGCAAAGATCGTGTTCTTGAAACAAGATCTTTCTAGCTGATGGTACTCCAAATGCATGCTTCAGTGCCTGTAAAATCTATTTATGGTCTCCTGATTTCCACCCCCTACCCCCCCCCTCTATTCCTCCTCCACCGAAACAGTTAGAAGCGATTTCAAGAGGAGGACACTGCTAGGAAAGGAGGAAGGCATCACCCATCTGTTTATTGACATATCCATTGTTGGGAATGATCAAGATCAATTTCAGGGGCATGTATTCAAACGTAGGCTAAATGACCAAAGAAGCTGTATCATCTGATATTCGTTTTCTGTTCTGAAAGACTCAGTAATAAAAAGCAGACTCTTCATTTGACACAAAAAGGGAAAAGGAGGAAAAACTGGGAAGTAATGTATTCAATTATAGGAGCCCTTTGCCAAGAGCCTATTGATTTCATCTTCTAACAATTTCAGCCAAGCCTTAGTGGTGAAAAGATTCAGAAACAGGTCAGATCAAGCACATGTGTCCCCCTGCCCCGTACCCACTCCTGGACAAAAATAGTCAGGTCTTTGCTAGGAAAGGGCTCTGTCTTGGGGACCTGTTCGTACTGCCAGGACCCAGACCAGAGCTTGGGGGGTAGCACCGGTGAGAGAAGAAGCTGCGGAGACCCTGGAAGATCCCCCCAAAGCTGCAGTCTCTATTACTGCCCTGCAGTGAGAAGCCTGACCTGGAGCCCCGCACATCTTGGTTGTCTGTATTCCTCTCTACAAAATTTCCTCTTGTATTTCTGTGCCCTCTGCATCCAGCTGCATTCCAGCCCTTTGCCTGGAATCCACCTCTACTCCCACCACCTGTCTGTGAGAGGGGAGTCTTTCATGTTCCCACTGGCCCTGCCCAACTCGGCTGGGTACCAGGCAAGTCTCAGTCCTGCTCTAGTCAGAGCAATGTGATGAGAAGGGCTCCAATGGACGGATGTGCAAGCTTGGTGGAGACCAGAGGGTGCACATTTGGACCATGATGTGGAGGGGAGCTCTCAGGAGAAACTTGGAGGGAGCAGTGGGTGGGGAAGGTGGAGAGAAGGGTACATACACCACTCTGAAGTAGGCAGGGGTGAGTGTCCTGAGACTGGATGGCTGAGGAGGGAGAGGAGCCATGCTGTGTGCATCATGTGCAAGTGTCTTTGCAGCCAAGCTAGTATTTGCCAACAAAGGTCTGTCTAGTCAAGGCTATGGTTTTTCCAGTGGTCATGTATGGATGTGAGAGTTGGACTGTAAAGAAAGCTGAGCGCCGAAGAATTGATGCTTTTGAACTGTGGTGTTGGAGAAGACTCTTGAGAGTTCCTTGGACTGCAAGGAGATCCAACCAGTCCATCCTAAGGGAGATCAGTCCTGGGAGTTCATTGGAAGGACTGATGTTGAAGCTGAAACTCCAATCGTTTGGCCACCTCATGCGAGGAGTTGACTCATTGGAAAAGACCCTGATGCTGGGAAAGACTGAGGGCAGGAGGAGAAGGGGACAACAGAGGATGAGATGGATGGCATCACCGACTCAATGGACATGGGTTTGAGTAAACTCTGGGAGTTGGTGATAAACAGGGAGGCCTGGCATGCTGCGGTCCATGGAGTTGGAAAGAGTCGGACACGACTGAGTTACTGAACTGAACTGAATGGAGAACCTGCTCCCCACGCAGTTGAGGAGGATGCTGTCTCTGCTGCTGTGGCCCAGGCTGTCTGGAGGGGAGGCTCCTGTGTGAACAGTGAGGGTGTGTATGGGGAACAGGTCTGCAGTCACATGGCTGTGCTGAACAAGCTTTGTTGATAGTGGGGGATGAGGCGTGCCCTGGCCAACAGATACATCTGCGTTCCAGGTCTAGAGCCTGTTACTGGACTTCCCTGGGACTCACTGTAAAACCCAGGGCCAGTGCCATGGGGCACATGGGTGTGCTGGGAAGATCCGAGATGCTGGGCCTCTACATGGCATCACACCAGCCATCATTTTCATGGTGTGTTCCTCTGGGAACCCCAGCCTTGCACCCCCTCGGCTCACATCCTTAGAGGAGGGCTCCTCCACCCACCTTGGTCTTGCAGCCACCGGCCACCTCTGAGGGAAGGGAGTGAGGCTCTGGTGCCCAGCTGGGGCCCAGCGAGTGTCTCTGGGATGGGATGGGTGGTAGAGCAGAGGGCCCTGGGTTCAAACTCTGACCCGAGCTCTGAGATCATCATGAATTTCACAACTAGCCCCTCCCCTGGGGTCCCCAAAGCCAAGACACAGCCATCTCTGGGACATCTGGAGAATATTTACTTCTCCTTTTCGTAGGGAACAGGCAGGAGCAGTGGGCATCCTGTGTCCTTTCTCACTTTTTTTTTTGCATGGGTTGCAAGATCTTGGATGAAATGTATTTATCTGGCTCTCCTGGAATTGTAGCTCAGGTTCAAAGCTTAGGGTAATGGTATAAAGAATCCCATATTCCCAGTTCAGGTTCAAAGCTTAGGGTAATGGTATAAAGAATCCCATATTCCCAGTTCAGGAAGCCACCAGTGAGCTGACAGCTGGTGGACCCAGCCACCTTGCTTTCTCTGAGCTGCTAGTGGCAGACAAACCAGCCCCTGCCCATCGATGCAAGAACAGAGCTTTGGAAGAGAGCAGCGTTCCGGGAGAGGCTGCTGGTGGCCAGGAGAGGGGTCCTCTCTCCAAAGCCACACAGAGGAAACCAAGCTTAATCTGGAAGTAAGCCTAAAGAGCAAAGGAAGAAATAATGTAGTGGGCAAACACATAAGAGAAGAAAGAAAGAGGAGACAGGAGAAAAGACAGATGAACAATGCAGGAAAAAAAGACAGAACTGTAGACATAGAAATAGGAGAGGAGAGGAAGAAAACCAGAACAGAAACCCAGAAAAATAAAGAAAATACAGAAAGGCAGAGAACTGTGGAAACATTAAAGATACATAGACAAGTGAAAAGTGGTGAAGTAAGTTTGCAAAAAGAGAGAAAGAGGGACTTTCCTGGTGGCCCAGTGGCTGAGAATACACCTTCCAATCCAGGGGATGCAGGTTCAGTCCCAGGGAGAGGAACTAAAATCCCGCATGCCACGGGTAACTAAAACCCAATGCAGCCAAATAAATAAATAAAAATTTTTTTAAAATAGAGAGAAAGAACTCATCTTGAGAGGGAGATACAGAGAAATGAAATAAAGATAGACATAAAAAATACTGGAAGGCAGAAAAATATATTAAGAACACGTGCACATACATGCACGCCCACACACAGAAAGACAAGACAGTCAGACAGGCGGAGAGACAGAAGGTGGGGACGTGGGCCGACTGGGTGAGGACTGGCCTTCGGGGATCCTGGAGGGAGACTTGTCCTCTGGCCGCCCCAAGGGTGAAGTCACAGAGAGAAATGCAGGCGGGACCCAGGCAGACCCCCGCCTCTCCTGCCAGCGCTACAAAGGGCTACAGAGGAGTCTGCAGCAAAAGGGCTGAGAGGCCAGGTGAGCATGTGCTGCAGGTGGGCTAAGTGTGGGGAAGCCAGACCACAAGTTCCACCTGCTAGAGAGAAGGGAAAGAAGAGAAACTGAAGGAGAAGGAGAAGAAATCCTGTATGGTTTGGGGTGCACCATTTCCAATACTTTACCAGGTGGTCATCTACTGGGCTTCTCCCCTGGTGGCTCAAAGGGTAAAAGAATCTGCCTGCAATGCAGGAGACCTGGGTTCAATCTCTGGGTTGAGAAGATCCCCTGGAGATGGGAATGGCAACCCACTCCAGTAATCTTGCCTGGAGAATTCCATGGACAGAGGAGCCTGATGGACTACAGTCCAGGGGTAGCAAAGGGTCCGACATGACTGAGTGACAGACAGTTTCACTTTCATCTGCTGGGCAAGATTACTTCCTCCTGGACAAAGGCTCCCGAGTCTAGGGGAGTGGGCTTCTGTGGACAGCCGGAGAAGCAGAAAGTAAGGAAAAATCATTGTTTGACCTACTTTTCTTCTCTATAAAATTTTAAAATAACTGCATGTTGTATTATTCCCCATATCGGATGGATATAATTTAAGACATATGGTACCTAAAGTGTTTTGTAGAATCTGATATCCAAGCTTAGCAAACTTATAAAGGCCTGCATGGTTATTGGTCAGGACTGGACTCTTTCCCGCCCCCGCCCAACTGATTTCCACCTTCTCTCCACAGTAAAATAAAAAGGAAGAGGGTAGATTTAAACAGCACGGAAAACAAATTCAAAGGACACAGCAAATGGATTTGGAGCTGAATACAAATGTTTTAAATGCTGCCAGAGACAGGAGCCCAGGGGGTCTAATCAGATGGTGGAGTTGAAGGACACGGACCTCCCCTCTGCCCACCTCCGCCCTCACCTCCACCCACAAACGCATCACAAATGGCTCTACACCTGGAACAAGTCTCACAGAACACCTACTGAATGCCAGCAGGAGACCTCACACAGCCGAAAGCACAGGAAACGTCTCCATGTAACTGGGCGGTGGTGGTGGGTTAGTTTCTCAGTCGTGTCCGACTCTTGCTACCCCATGGACTGCAGCCGACCAGGCTCCTCTGTCCACGGGATTCTCTGGGCAAGAATACTGGAGCGGGCTGGCATTCCCTTCTCCAGAGGACTTTCCTGACCCAGAGATTCAACTCATAGCTCTTGCGTCTTCTGTGTTGGCAAGTGGATTCAATTTCAAGTTCCAATTATTCATTCCTAGAATACAGAAATACAGTTGACTTTTATTTGTATGGGCTTCCCTGGTGACTCAGACTGTTCAATTCTTGGGTCAGGAAAATCTGCTAGAGAAGGGAATGGCTACCCTCATCAGTATGCTTATTTGGAGAATTCCATGGATGGAGGAGCCTGGCGGGTTGCAGTCCATGGGGTCGAAGAGAGTCAGACAAAACTGATTGACGAGGCTTTCACTTTTGATCTGTATATCAAAGGCTTATATCTTATGTTTGCTTAATTGACTTCTTAATTCTAGCAGTTTTATCGTATATTCCTTAGGATTTTCTATGTAAAAAATCACGTCTTTTTGTAGTGAAGACACTCTTACTCATTTCCAAACTCTCGGCCTTTAGTTTCTTTTTCTTGCCTTATTGCCCTGGCTGGAACCTGCAGTAATGTTGAATAGAAGTGGAGATATGAACATTCTCATCTTCTTCCTGATTCAGAGGGAAAGCACTTAAGTCTTTTACTATTACATATGATGTTAGCTGAGGTTTTTTAATAAATCCTCTGTAGGGAGGTAAGTGTTTTTAACTGGCTATATTGCTGCCCAACCTATTTGGGGGTGTTTCTAGAAAAGAAAAAGGGGGAATGGATGTGGGTATTCACCAAAGATGAGGCAGCAGGGGTCTCTTTATGAGTTCAGTTCTGTCTTAGCTGTATGATGACTTATTAGGAAATAAGCACTTATTTCCCTTAGAGGCTTTAAGTGTGGGATGTCATTCACATCAAATATGACCAGGTGTGACAACGCATCTCTATAAACTATGTATTTGGGAGGGACAGGGAGCTAATTCTCCATCAGTCCATTGGGAGGCAGTGTATCCTGTGACTAGAAATGTGAGCTCCTAAAACTGGGTACCCAGTCCCAACCCATGTCTCCAACCTTGGGCAAACTCCTCAACCTTCCCCCTGCAAAATGAAGATAGTAAAATATATCAGTAATACTTATCTCCAGGGCTTCTGAAGGCTAAATGAGCAAGTGCAACTTAAGGGCTTGAAACAGTGTCTGTTGCTTGATGCAGTTTAAGAAGGATTTGCTTTCATAAGGCTAATTTATGCCTAAAAAATTCCATGCACAGAGGAGCCTGGTGGGCTGTATAGTCCCTGGGGCCACAAAGAGTCAGACACAACTGAGCACCATGGGGAAGGCTAATTTATGCTCAAGTTTTCAACAGCAAGTTTACTGCTTGAAGTAAAGAACAACCATGCCGTTAAAAAAAAAAATCTTTCAGCCATTCTGCACTGCACTGTGGGGTCTTAGTTCCTCGACCAGGGATCAAACCTGCACTCCCTGCATTGTCAGCAGAGTCTTAACCACTGTGCCACCAGGGAAGTCCCAACCATGCCATCTTTAATGAAACCTCGTGTTAAGATATTTTAACTTTGGAGGGTTAAATAGTTGATTTCTGTTGTTCTACCGTGTTTTTGTGCAGTAAGTAAATGTAAAAATTCTGTGCGTTGGAGTTGGGTTACAGTTATCTGCAGGGTTACAGTTGCTGACAATGACATTCTGCAGTTAGCACTGAGTCTGCACTTAGAGGCTGAACTAGGGTTTGATCTTCTGGTCTTTTCACTTGGACCACCTGATCGTGGGATGAAGTATGCCCCCACACACTGTTCAAAGGCCACCCTGCCTCAGTGTATGGACCTGTGTGGCTTCAGCTTATTGCTTCCCGCCCATCAGCTAACTCAAGGGACCAGAGGCTTCTCAGTTGGCTTCTTTTCTGGGCATCTGCCCTCGTGAAGCTGCCTTCCTATCAACATGTTCCATGGTCTGGGGGGAGTTGTGGAGGGTAGAGGACAGTCATGTCAACCTTTCCATCCGGTAAGTGGAGGGCCAGGGGCCACTTGCCAGCAAGGATGAGGTTGCACTGAGCCTTCTCCAGTGGGTCTTGCAGCAGCACTGTGATGTTGACATATAAGGAAAAGCACTTAGGAATTGGCTGCCAGGGGCCTTTCTCCTTAACTTGAACTTGATCTTCACTTTTGTCTCATCCTATTGGGGATTTCTCTGGTGGCTCAGTGGGTAAAGAACCCACCTACCAATGCAGAAGATGCAGGTTCAATTCCTGGGTCAGGAAGATTCCCTGGAGGAGAAACTAGCAACCCACGCCAGTATTCTTGCCTGGGAAATCCCATGGGTGGAGGAGACTGACAGGCTTCAGTCCACAGGGTTGCAAAGAGTCAGACAGGACTTAGCGACTAAACAACAACATCCTGGCGGAAGGGCTCAGCCATAGCCAGTTTTGCAGAGGGCCCTCTGCAAGCTTCTTCAATCTGATGTGCCTTCTTCATTCAGGGTTCCGTGTAGTCCAGCCAGTCTTCTGTCTCTGCTTTGCTCTTGATCAGGCTCATGAAAACTTACTCTATCTACTGACTCTTTAAAAAATCTAAAAGTGTCCCGCAATTCTGTTTGGACACATCCACGTTATATTTGATACAAGGAGATTCCTCTCTCCTTCCCATGTGACAGTGGGGGCAGCCGAAGCATGTTTAGGAGAGCCTGTCCACCAGGCTTTGGTGTGGATTCTTGGCTTCTTCCTCTGCAGTGTGATCGGGCAGTTTCGGGCCATGAGTGTTTGGCCAGCTCTTGTCCTCACCTCTGCGAAAGATGCTGTGTGGGCTGTTGCTTGAGTATCACCTATCTCTACCGTGCTTTTTCAGTTGTGATTGTGACACCGATGCAGGGAACAAAACAGATGCTTTCCTCTCCCTCCACTGTCATGAGATGCCCCAGTTGCGTGGGGACCCCAGGCACACGTGACATGGTCCTCTGAGCTGTGCCTGCTGCCCCAGGTGATCATGCTAAATTATACATGGACAGAGACGTTCTGCTATGCCAACTTTTCCACTGGAGCACAAAGCACTCTGTTTTAGGAGGGTTTTTACAAAGGAGTCTGACCTCCAGGCCCTGCAGGAACCGGGAAGCAGTGGGAGGCAGGTAATCTTCCAACCAGAGGACTCAGAGTGTGAGCTGAAGAAAAATGGGAAGCAGATACACAGACTGAGTTCAGTTCAGTCATTCAGTCATGTCTGACTCTTTTCGACCCCGTGTATTGCAGCACGCCAGGCCTCCCTGTCCATCACCAACTTCTGGAGTTTGAGCTTGCTCAAACTCATGTCTGTCGAGTCGGTGATGCCATCCAGCCTGCTCATCCACTGTCATCCCCTTCTCCTCCTGCCCCCAATCTTTCCCAGCATCAGGGTCTTTTCCATTGAGTTGGCTCTCTGCATCAGGTGGCCAGACTATTGGAGCTTCAGCTTCAGCAGCAGTCCTTCCAATAATGATATTCTAGCTTTCTACTTGAGTATTATTTCTCTGAGCAAAGAAAATGCTGAAAGTTTAAATATCAAGCCCTTAGGTTTTCCAAACGAAGGCAAGAAACAAAGAAACCCCAGAAATGCCAAATTTCACACTCTGCTCTGGTCAGATAAGAATCTGCCTCCAAACTCCACCGACAGGACTCTGCCAACTCTGTGATTCGGCATCTTTCTCTTTTCTGTTTATCCTTTTCCTTCTTATTTGCTTCCAATTCTATTTCTTCACTTCCCACTGATTGAAAAACCAAGTAAAGCAAACCATTTCCTTCATTAGAGTGACTGAAAGACCATCTCACACAGAGTAAAGCTGAAAAATATACTCCTTAAATGAATAAAGAGCATAATCATCCTGAGTCCATATTCCTCACACAGGTCAGACATGGCCACTTCCAGTGCCAATGCTAGAGAGGTGATGGGTATCCAGGAAACAGTTTGAGGAGAATTTGGAAGATGTACTCTCTTAGCAACTTTCAAACATACAAGCAGTTATGTTATTAACTGTAGCTTTCATCACAAGAAAAAAAAATGTCACTATGGTGACAGATGTTAACTAGACTTACTGTGGTGGTCATTTCACAGTATACACAAACATCGGATTATTATATTGTACACCCGAGACTAATATATTATTGTCAATGATATCTAAATTTAAAAACTTGGTGTTGCATTTTTTAAATTGGAGTATAATTGCTTTGCAGTGTGGTGTTGGTTTCTGCTGTGCAGCATGTGAATCAGCTCTATTATACAGGTGTCCCTCTCTCTGGAGTCTCTCTCCCCCACCCCGCATCCCACCCCTTCTAGGTCATCGCAGAGCACTGAGCTGAGCTTCCTGTTCTGTACAACAACCTCCTGCTCGCTCTCTGTCTCACACACCATAGTGCGTATCTGTTAATGCTACCTTCTCAGTCCGTCCCACCCCCTTCCTCTCCATGCCCACAAATCTATTCTCTAAATCTTCGTCTCTATTCCTACCCGGCAAATATGTCCCTCAGTACCATTTTTTCTAGATTCCATATATATATATGTGTGTGTTAACATATGATATTTGATATATATGTATATACATATATGTTTACAATATTTGTTTTTCTCTTTCTGACTTACTTCACTCTATATGACAGACTTTAAAAAATTTTTAATGTCTCAGAAGTGAAATAATTTGTCCACACTACCAAAGTAGATAGTAATCGGGCTGTAGTTTCAATTTCTATTTCTCAAGCTCCAAAGTCCATGGCCTTTCTATTATAAGATTCCTCTCAGAATTAGTACATATAATTCTATAATGAAAATCGAAAGGAATATTGTTATGGACTGAATGTCTGCATCCCTCCTCCAGATTCAAATGTCAAAGCCTTCATTCCCAATGTGATGGATCTGGAGATGGCACCTTTGAGAGGTCAGTAGGGTTAGATGAGGCCAGGAAGGTGGGAACTTCATAATGGTATTAGATGCCTTATAAGAAGAGAGAGAGATCACTCTCTCTGCATCCTAAGTAGAGCTAGTGATAAAGAACCTGCCTGCCAATGCAGGAGACATAAGAGATGCAGGTTTGATCCCTGGGTTGGAGGAGGGCATGGCAATCCACCCTAATATTATTGCCTGGAGAATCCTGTGGACAGAGGAGCCTGGTGGGCTACGATCCATGGGGTCTCAGAGTCGGACACGACTGAAGCAGCTTAGCAGCAGCAGGGCAGCTGTGCAAAAACGGAAAGGAGGCATCCGTCCATAAGCCAGGAAGAGAGTCCCCCCAGAACCTAACTGTGCTTGCACCCTGATAGTGGACTTCCCGCCTCCAGAACTGTCAGGAAATGAATTTCAAGCAAAAGCTTTTAAGAAAAATTTTAAGAAGACAAAAAAGAAAAGAAGAGGAAAGAAAAAGAAACAATTTGAAAACCCGGCAGTACGTGACTACAATATGGGGGAGGAGGGTGGGAAGGTGGGTTGGTTTTGTTGCGGACTAGATTTAGTTAGTTCTGTTATTTAGAATTTTCCAGGCAGTGAGTGACCTGACTAAAACCATCTCACATTCTCTGCCTGTCTCCTTCAAATTGTTTCTTCAACGCTGGTCACATCTCAAGAAATGCAGCGTGGTGCCACCATGCTTGGGCTTCCCCAGTGGCTCAGTGGTAAAGAATCTGCCTGCAACGCAGGAGACTTGAGTTCGGTCCCTGAGTCAGGAAGATCCCCTGGAGGAGGGCATGGCAACCCACTCCAGTATTCTTGCCTGGAGAATCCCATGGACAGAAGAGCCTGGTGGGTTACAGTCCATGGGGTCGCCAAGAGTCAGAAACGACTGAAGTGACTGAGTGCACATGCACCACCACGCTTGATATGAGTGAGGGATTAATAGCAACATGTAAACTGGACTCAGCATGTTATGGCATTTCTTCATCTAACTGAAGCTTTTAGGGGTGACAGAAGCCCTTGCATGCAACACACCCCTGCTTAATGGTGGTGCTGAGATGTGCCTTGTCTGCCATCTGCCTCGCTAGTAAGTTCTATTCTCTAAGAATATCATCAGCTGGTTTTTTTTTTCTTGTCAATTTGGCAGGTGATGACCGAGAAGGAGGACTTTTTCAGTGCCTGGAATTCATGCCTTCACCACATCACCTGCCTGTCTCTGGCGCATATTCACCGAGGTCAGTGGCTGTTGTCAAATATTTGGGATTGAGTGACTCTCAGGTTATCTGGGAAGATGACTCTGCAATCTGAGCCCTTGTGTTGAATTCAGGGTCCCCAAGTTACTCCCCACTGACCAAATGACACCCACAGAACGTAATGCCAAATGTGCCAGGATCCAGCTGGCCAAGCGTGGTCCCTCAGCGCTGGCCCTCAGCCCAGTGGTGACTGTCATTCCCAAAGGAACAAGTGAGGGGTGGGTAAAGTGAGGATGTTTCAATGCAGTCACTGCCTGAAGAAGTTCAAGGACCAAAACTGCTTAAACCCACCCCCTAATTTAGCAAGGACTGGTTCTGCCCTCTAAAGCCATGATTCTAAGCCAGAGGTGACTACATCTTCCAGGGAACATTTGTTGACAGGTGGAAACATCTTGGTTGTTGCAACTGAGCAGGAATTGCTGGCAGATCGAGGCAGGGGACACTGAACTGGACAGTCCTCCCCGCTTCTGAAACAAAAAGTGATCCGGTCCAAAGTGTTAGCCCCCGAGGGTGAGGTAGTGTGAATGTTCATTTTGGCCTCAAAATCACAGAAAGTAAGATGAAACATTGAAGACAGAGTGAGCTCCGTGAAGATTTCTGCTCCCTCGGAGAAGGCAATGGCAACCCACTCCAGTACTCTTGCCTGGGAAATCCCATGGACGGAGGAGCCTGGTAGGCTGCAGTCCATGGGGTCGCAAAGAGTCGGACACGACTGAGCGACTTCACTTTCACTTTTCACTTTCATTCATTGGAGAAGGAAATGGCAAACCCACTCCAGTGTTCTTGCCTGGAGAATCCCAGGGACCGGAGCCTGGTGGGCTGCCGTCTATGGGGTCGCACAGAGTCAGACACGACTGACATGACTTAGCAGCAGCAGGGCCTGCCCAACTCCTCCTCTTTCCCTTACTAAATGTTGTGTGCTCAGTTGCTCAGTCATGCCCGACTCTCTGGGGCCCCGTGGACTGTAGCCCACCAGGCTCCTCTGTCTGTGGAATTCTCCAGGCAAGAACACTAGAGTGGGTTGCCATGCTGTCCTCCAGGGGGTCTTCCCCGCCCAGGGACTGAGCCTGTGTCTCCTTCGTGTCCTGCACTGCAGGGGGATTCTTTAGCACTGAGCCCCCAGGGAGCCCCATCCTCCGTGGGGGGAAAGTATGAAAAGCAGAAGGTGCTGACTGCTGTTTGCTGCATAGAGTTTTCCATCATACCAAGGTCACTGCTGGCTCCCAGAAAGCAGGGGTGGATTTGACCACCGTCTCAGCTCTGGGGCCTGTCTAATGGCCCTAGTACATCCCTGGGCGCTGTGCAGAGTATGGAATTCCTTGATGAGTTCTGTTAAGAGTCAAGCCTGGGCTTCCCTGATGGTTCAGTGATAAAAAATCTGCCCGCAGTGCAGGAGACCTGGCTTCCATCCCTGATCTGGGAAGAGTCCACATACCACAAGACAACTAAGCCCATGCACCACAACTCTTGAGCCTGTGCTCTGGAGCCAGGAGCTGCAACTTCTGAAGCCCATGTGCCCTAGAACCTGCACATCACAACTACAGAATAGCCTCAACTTGCAGAATCCCAGGAATGGGGGAGCTGGGGGAGCTGCCGTCTATGGCGTCTCACAGAGTCGGACACGGCTGAAGCGACTTAGCAGCAGCAGCAGCACCTGCCATTAGAGAAAAGCCCATGCAACAACGAAGACCCAGCACAGCCAGAAAAAAAAGAGTTGCACCAGCAACCCAGGAGTGCTTGCATCCTGTCCAGTATCCTGGCCCGCCCACCACCCTGCCTCCTAGCCAGGCATTCAGGAGTAGAAAAGTGCCAGGGCCTCTCCCTTCTGAGTGCAGTCCAGTGCTTGGGACCCGGGGTAGCCTTATGGCCCTGGGCTTAAGAGTAAGGAGTGGGACGCGGATGCTCAGGTCAATGTGCCCGTGCTCAGGTGAACTTGCCAAGAGCACAGGCTCTTCACAGGGTTAGCGAGGCTGCCAGAGCGTCACACCCAAGGCCAGCCTTTAAACACGGTGTCCACCCTGGGATAACCAACGCCTCATCTACATCCCAGACTCTGTTTGGTTTCTGCCTTCTGCTTCTCAGGGCCAACTCTTTTGTGACCCCATGGACTGTAGCCTACCAGCCTTCTGTATCCATGAGATTTCCTAGGCAAGAATACTGGAATGGGTTGCCATATCCTTCCCCAGGGGATCTTTCCAACCCAGGGATTGAACCCACGTCTCCTGCATTGCAGGCAGATTCTTTCCTGCTGAGCCACCAGAGAAGGCTGACTCATAGTGTTCAATGAAACTTTTTTATTACTCTTAATTACTAATCTACAAAAGCCTTTGTTCCCATAGCCAAAGCAGAACATTTAGATCTTTTTCCTTAAGAGGAAGAAACAGAGAAAGAGGCTTGGTGCCAATGTATGAAGTCTTAACACCAGGAAGAGACTTCAAAGAGCTGATATTGCACAGCGCTGAAGAAATCCAAACTGATTCTGAACCTGCTATTGATTAAGCAATAAATGATGGTAAGCAAAAGTGACCGTAAGCTAAAGTGATGATTTTCAGGAAATTTGGCCTCTGGTTCCATGACAGATGAAGAGGATTTGGCTGTAGAAAGTCACAGAAGAAAAATTGTAACAGCAAGAAAAATAATAGGACCCAATGACAGCATCAAGAAATCTGAGGAAGATCTTGAAATAGGGAAATCCATCCGTAATGAGAAGGGCTGTACAGATACAGGATGGGTTCTAATGACAGGAATGCCCTGAACACACACAGGAAAAATGTAGTCAGCATGTCATTAGGTTCCAATAGCACACTCCCCCCGCCCCCTCCCCAGCCCCGCACCGGGCAGAGGTCTCCAGGGAGACCGGAGAGGAGGTGGCAGAACCCATCTGTTTTCAGTGACTGGACCCAGATGTTGCCTCCAGAGACTTTTAAAGGAGCGGCACGAGGAGGGAAGGGAAGCAGCAGGCGGCGAAGCTCAGAGCTGAGTGTCACCCCAGATGAAAATGAACTCTGCATCTAGCCCTTTCCATCAGGAACAAACAGGAAAAAAGCCTCCTGGCATCAGTCTCCATTTGTCACCTGAAAACTCAGGAAGACCATGTTGGAAATAAGAATGTGAAGCAGTCTCTAGTGGTTTCTAAAGTGGGATGTAACTATTACGATGATGAATTATTACTTTCCTCTGATACGCGTTTTGATCTCGCCCTGGAAATAGCAGTGCTGAAACATGGTGCTGCTTGAACCCTTAAGGGTGTACCAGTCCAAAAACCAAAAAGAGGAATGATTTTATGAAATGAATTTCATAAATACATTAATTAAATAAAACACATCCAGCATTTTCAGCTCCATGCTGAATTGTCTCTTGGTTTTTAGTTCCCATTGTATTGCAGCAAGTCCCTTTTCTGGTCCCTTCTCTTAGTCACTTTATTAAGAATAAACTGACTTAGAGTTTAGAATGTAGGCATTCAGTTCAGGTTGCAACTATAGTTAGAATATTTGAATAGTGTAGATTTCTGCCTATCAGAGGATTAATTTCAGACTCCTTTCAAGGATGTATTTGCTTCCTTGCTAAGGAGACTTCATTAATAAAAATGTGATCACCTGCATTATTAAAGCATTATTTCTGCATTTTAGCTATGAGTCCTTTTCCCAATATTCTTCATGGGATCATCAGTTTCCTCCCCATGGTTAGTGGGGCTCTTCTTTAGGCAAATGACATTCACCTTGATTTAGTTTTAGCTTTGGCATTCATTTTCCAGGGAATTGTGGAATTGCACTTACCACCTTCTTCAATGAGCGTTACTTTAGCTCATTACTAGTTACTTGAATGAGTATTCTGCAAGTGCAGAAAAAAAATGCCACAACTTCATCCCAAAGTCATGTGTGAGTTTAGGAATTTCATTCAGTTCAGTTCAATCACTCAGTTGTGTCTGACTCTTTGTGACCCCAAGGACTGCAGCACCCCAGGCTTCCCTGTCCATCACCAGCTCCCAGGGCCTACTCAAACTTATGTCTATCGCATCGGTGATGCCATCTAACCATCTCATGCTCTGTCATCCCCTTCTCCTCCCACCTTTCATCTTTCCCAGCATCAGGATCTTTTCAAATGAGTCAGTTCTTCGCATCAGGTGGCCCAAGTATTGGAGTTTCAGCTTCAGCATCAGTCCTTCCAATGAGTATTCAGGACTTTTCTCCTTTAGGATGGACTGGTTGGATCTCCTTGCTGTCCAAGGGACTCTCAAGAGTCTTCTCCAACACCACAGTTCAAAAGCATCAATTCTTCAGTACTCAGCTTTCTTTATAGTCCAACTCTCACATCCATGCATGACCACTGGAAAAACTATAGCTTTGACTAGATGGACCTTTGTTGGTAAAGTAATATCTCTGTTTTTTAATATGCTGTCTAGGTTGGTCATAGCTTTTCTTCCAAGGAGGAAGTGTCTTTTAATTTCATGGCTTGCAGTCACCATCTGCAGTGATTTTGGAGCCCAGAAAAATAAAATCTGTCACTGTTTCCATTGTTTCCACATCTATTTGCCATGAAGTGATGGGCCCAGATGCCATGATCTTCGTTTTTTGAATGTTGAGTTTTAAGTCAACTGTTTTACTCTCCTCTTTCACTTTCATCAAGAGGCTCTTTAGTTCTTCTTCGCTTTCTGCCATAAGGGTGGTGTCATCTGCATATCTGAGGTTATTGATATTTCTCCTGGCAATCTTGATTCCAGCTTGTGCTTCATCCAGCCCAGCATTTCACATGATGTACTCTGCATAGAAGTTAAATAAGCAGGGTGACAATATACAGCCTTGATATACTCCTTTCCTGATTTGGAACCCGTCTGTTGTTCCATGTCCAGTTCTAACTATTGCTTCTTGATTGCATACAGATTTCTCAGGAGGCAAGTCAGGTGGTCTGGTATTCCCATTTCTTTAAGAATTTTCCACAGTTTGTTGTGATCCACACAGTCAAAGGCTTTGGTCAATAAAGCAAAAGTAGATGTTTTTCTGGAACTCTTGCTTTTTTGATGATCCAGCGGATGTTGGCAATTTGATCTCTGGTTCCTCTGCCTTTTCTAAATCCAGCTTGAACATCTGGACAAATAATGCAAATAAGTGAAAAAAGAAGAGAAGCTCAAGGCAAAGGAGAAAAGGAAAAGTATACCCATTTGAATGTAGAGTTCCAAAGAATAGCAAGGAGAGATAAGAAAGCCTTCCTCAGTGATGAGTGCAAAGAAATAGAGGAAAACAATAGAATGGGAAAGGCTAGCAATCTCTTTAATAAAATTAGAGATACCAAGGGAACATTTCATGTAAAGATGAGCACAATAAAGGACAGAAGTGGTATGGACCTAACAGAAGCAGAAGATATTAAGAAGAGGTGGCAAAAATACACAGAAGAACTATACAAAAAGACTTTCATGACCCAGATAACCACGACGGTGTGATCACTCACCTAGAGCTGGACATCCTGGAATGCGAAGTCAAGTGGCCCTTAGGAAGCATCACTACGAACAAAGCTAGTGGAGGTGATGGAATTCCAGTTGAGCTATTTCAAATCCTAAAAGATGATGCTATGAAAGTGCTGCACTCAATATGCCAGCAAATCTGGAGAACTCAGCAGTGGCCACAGGACTGGAAAAGGCCAGTTTTCATTCCAATCCTACAGAAAGGCAATGCCAAAGAATGCTCAAACATCTGACATGCTAGCAAAGTAATACTCAAAATTCTCCAAGCCAGACTTCTACAGTATGTGAACCATGAACTTCCAGATGTTCAAGGAACTTAGACTCAACTACAAAACTTAGACTCAACTTAGACTCAAGGCTATAGAGTAGCCACCAAACCCTGGGTCCTTCCAGCTTGAAGGACAAACATGACCTCTGTGGTGGAACTAGAAGTCAAAAGGCAGCACATCTCATTCTTTGGATGAGTTTCTGGAACATTCTATTGTTACCGCAGGACGTGGGAAGTCTGGCAGGCGGGGGAGGGGAGCAGTACCACAGGTACTACTCCATTGGCTGTGGCAACCTGTGAGCCGTCCTCTGCCATTGGCGCCCTCTGCTGGCCCAGAAGCTGTGGCGCAGCCCCTGAGGCGGTGCTCTGAGGAAAGGAGGCGCTGGGTCCCGCTGCCCCGCTGCTGACCTTCCATCTTCGTCTACCATTAGATATGTGGGTGGGAGCGGCCGGTGAGGGGGTCTGGGGACCCAAGGGTGGGCGGGTGCTATTTGCCACCATATCCCAGCAGACCAGCGTCTTGGAGACCTCAACACTGGAGAAAAAAAAGGATTGTCTCCAGATTCGTTTTCTCTGTCCTTCTGATGTGGGGGACACATCTCAGACTCATCACTCCTGAGAGCAAAGCGGGTTGATCGGTCCATGTCGGAGGGTGTGGCGGCTGGGAGAGGGTCACGCAAATGTCCATCGTCCCTAATGCCTGGAGTCTGGAACAACGGTTGCCTCCGTCTGGCGGCCCAGGAGGTGGCAGAATTCAGGAAGAAGAGAGCGTGAGGACTGGCACAGTACTAGCAGGATGGGAGAGAGAAGAGTGGAAGCCCTGGTGATGGAGGCCATTGCAGGCAGGGGCGGGGCTTACTGTGTGCTCCCGTAGATGGTGGCTCCTGAAAGGAAGAATTAGTTTAGCTGAACCTGAGCACCGCAGCATGGAAACCCTGGGCAGGGTGTGCAACTTTGCCACCTCAGATTTACACTTTTAAAAACAATTTTTTTTTTTTTTGGCCATGCTGGGTCTTCATTGCCTCGTGGGCTTTCCTCTGGTTTCAGGGTGCAGGGATGCTCTCTAGCTGCAGTGCACAGGCTTCTCATTCGGGTGACTTCTCTCACTGTGAAGCACTGGCTCTGGGGCTTGGGCTCAGTAGTGTGGTGCACGGGCTTAGGATCTTCCCGGATCAGGAATTGAACCCGTGTCTCCTGCATTGGCAGGCGGGTTCTTTACCACTAGTGCCACCTGAGAAGCCCAGGGAAGCCCACATAGATTTACATTTTGTGTCTCATCAGCAAGTAGACGAGGAAGAGAGGAAGTTCTAAGATGCCGACGCCCAATGTTGGACCTTATTCCGAGCCCTCCTGGTTCTGGGAGAGCAGCTGTGAGGGAGCATGGCTCCCGGGCTCCAGCGAGGGGAGCAGGTTGTTTCTGCGACATCGCACGGGCTGCTCCCTTCATCGGAAGGCAGGGTTTCCTTCCCCGAAGCCCCAGGCCACGCAGGTGAATTTGAGTCTGTGCCAGCCGGACCTGAGGGCCCCAAGCTCTGTGTTCTACATAAGGGCAGCCACACTGCCCTCGCCAGAGCCCCCCACCCTGGGGCCTGCTCCCCCAGCACCCGGGAGCAGGTCACCTGTGAGGCCCCAAGAGAGCTGTCAGCTCACTTTTCTTTGATGAAGGCACCAGTTTATGAGACGGTTTTATGACAGATGACCTTCAAGATTCTGTTGTGCTGGGAAGAGGGAGACAAGAGGAAAAAGCCAAGTTCAATTCCTGAAGAATATTTGTTTAGTGGAGGTTTGTTCAGGACAGAATTTAGCAGCTATACTTGACCCAGACTCTAATAAAAGGTCACTTCCCTTCCTGACCCTGGGGACATTGGCCGACTGGGCTGATGGCCACCATCTCTGCCTCTTCAGCGCTTCCCTTGATTCAGGGCCGTGCTGAGTGCCTGGCTCCCGTCACCCGCTTCAGTCTCCACGACAACCTCACTTAGCCTTGAGGAAGCTCCGCTCAGGTGGACAGTTGCCTGTGACCACACAGGTCTAAGGTGTGGGGCTAGAACTCTGCCCTGGGGCTGGCTGACCCCCATGGCTTTTTAGCATCAGATTTTGAGAGACGCCCTCCCACCCCCAACTCCCCAAGGGCTTTCCTTCCTACAGATAAACCCTAAAGAATGTGCATTCCAGCGTTCTTAAACTTCCGATGGGCTGGGGGGGTGGTACTTTCTGAGGTTAAACTTGGCTTACGCTGTTTTTCACTCTTCTTACTGCGTTGGTTGCCCAATCGTGCTTTTTATTTTTGTTTGCTATCTTACAGACTTTCTGTAAGATTAATGAGCACTCGGTAGTCTCCCTCCAAGGCAGACAGGGAGGGACCACCATCCACCCATGCGGCTGAGGCTCAGAAAGGCTACCTGAGTTGCCCAGGGCCACACAGCAGAAAGCGGGGTTCAAATCCTGGCAGGGTGCTACCATCTGCCTACTTTGTGGGGCCCGTAAGTGCTTGCTGGACCTGAATCTAATGGCTGAGCATTGCTAAAGAGGCAAATAAGTAAATAAATAAGCCCTTGTTTAAAAGTGTTTCTTTTTTCTCCTTTGTACACTATATGATCAAAGATGTAGTTTATATGGTGAACTGCAAAGATCTGAGTTGCAGGCCATGCTGACTTTCCAGCTCCTGGTACCTAAGTACTTTCGAACAGAGTGCCCAAGTTGGCAGATGAAATTAACCCAAAAGGTAAAAAAGCAAAAATTTCCACTGCACAACTATTATGAGACTCCACTAGGAATATGAATAAGACCTTCTAAACTGTGAATAAAAATAGAAGTATAGGAAATCTTATAACAGCAGTTCTAGGTATGGCTTTCTATATTTAAAAAGTTACCCATATTCTAAAGTTAAACATATGTGCTATATACACAAACTTACATTAAGTTTTAAAAGACAACATGTCCTAATCTCATCAAACATTTAGCAAACAACCTTTGAGTTCACATGAGCCACCCACACAAAACCCAAAATGAGCTGCAGAGAAAACATAGAAAAAGCAACTGTCTGTTGACAACCAGATTTTCTTTCAGTTTTTGAGTTTTCTGTCTATAAATAATCTGTATGTTTCAAATGTGACCATTTTCTTTCAGTGTGTCTCCTGGCATGTTCTCACCTAAGTGTGTTTGGAAAACAAGAATTCAATGTGTAAATCATGGGAACGACTGAGTTTCTGGAGGGGGGAGATTCAAAATAAGATTCTTTTTAGATACCCAGAGTGTCAAAATGAAGCATTAAGGTGATGCAGTCTTTCTTCAGTGCGTCTGTTCATCTTTTAGGGAATCTGGAGTTTGATAAATCACCAGAGATAAAACCATCATTTTTAACCCATGGTAGATCCCAAATGTCAGAAGGAAAAATAGTGCAGTGTCTCCTCTCCATGAATTCCCTTTCTCTTTGCTTGTAAATTATGGGAATTTGTTTGCAGAGAAAATATAATGCTCTATTAACTGGAAAATGATGGCTTTTACTCAGAAATGTGAGAGCTGAAGGAGAAAAAAAAAAAAGCAGGCCCTCCTTTGAGATATAGTAGTTTAACAAGATTTGATACATGCTCAAAGTGGCATCACATGTTAGATGGGAAAGTGATCATAATATAACTAAAAGCAAGGTTTTCATCAGTATTTTACCTTCTCTTACTGACTCAGGACCCCAATCTGAGCCATCAAAGTGCTCGTTGAATCCTCGATGGGGAAACTTTATGTAACGTCATTGTAAATAGAGATGGACAAAGCTATCTCTTGTGATTTTTTTGCCCTAAAAATTACTCAGAAATTCTCTTTTAATAGGCAGCCTAGAAAATAAAACAAATTCTCACAGATTTCTGTAATTATAGGTGAATATGATTCTGTGTCCAAGAGGGCAGCTAAAAGGACTTGGAATCCAGAAGGCATAAACCTTTCCCTGTTGAGCTTTGTAGGGTAAAAGCACCCTACAGAGGTGCTTTTTTTTTTTTTTTTCGGTTAAAAAAACCGAAAGAATAAGTTAGCCAAGAAGACTTGCCATGGGGCATGAAGGCGCCCTGGAGCATGTAACAGCCGGGAGAGGTCCCGGGCTGGGCAGATGTTGCCGGACTCCCAGGAGACTCCTCAGAGGGCCCCTCGGTGCTGGGTCCGAAGTGTGGGTAGGATCCAAAGTTGAGAGTGTGGCAGTGCATTCTGGGAGGAGGCTAGGTGCAGATGAAGGTGAAGGTGATAAAGTGAAGGGCTGGTCCGGGAGTACCAGGGCCCCTGTTCCACCGGAAGGGAGGCTTTTTGGGGAGAAGCCGGGAAGAGTATTGAGAGAAGGAGCCTGAAAGAGTGGGCTGGGAGGGTCGGGTGCTGCTTTGGAGAGCTTGGCCTTTCCTGGGTAGGGCATCAGTGGAGGGGCTAAGGGGGACAGGGACCTTCTGACCCAGTCTGTCTCGAGGGGAACTTTCCTGGTCCCAAGGGACATCCTGCATTGGAGACAGGCCCAGGGTGGGGATGGGTGGAGAACAGAGCCCAAAACCAGTGAATGTGGCCAGCAAGTAAGAAGACAGAGCTGCAGGAAGATGGTGGTTGTTGGGCCTGAAGGGGTGCTTTGCCCTGGAGAAGCAGAGGGCCCATGGGAGGGCTGTGGCCCCAGCACGCAGGCAGAGAAGCTGCTGAGACTTAGTTACACAGAGCCGGAGCCTGTCTGCCTGGAGAAATGGCACCGCTGAGTTTCTGTCTTGCTCGCGGTCCCAGAGAAGGAGAGTGGGACACAGGCCTGTGTGCCCTGCTTGCTGTGTGGGGTGGATCCTGTGAGCCAGGTAAGCAGGCAGCGACACGGACAGAGCAAGGGGAGCGGGGAACCACAGCCTTGCCTGGCACAGAGGCCCACCCCATGCCCTTCCAGCCCATCCCCATGGGCAGGAGGCCGGAACTGCTCCACCTTCTCGATACCAAGAAGTTAAGCATCCCTCTTCCCGCCCTGTGTTGATTCTGAACGCAGAGCTGGAGTTCTTCTGGCAAAGACTCAGCCTTTACACCACTCTCTCGCTCTTTTCCTTTCAACATTTCCCTGTTTTGTCATGAAGAAGAGGTGGGTGGGGGACTTCAGGAGCTGGAGTGACAGGTCATCCTGTAAGATGAATTGAGGGCACCATTGTCGTACGCGGGTGAGGGGCGACAGCTGAGGGACAGCCACCACCGTCTCCCACCTTGTGCCACAGAACCAGCGAGGGTCCCTGTCCAGGAGCCCCGGGCACGGACACCAGGGGCTCCTGCCCCCACCCCCTCACCCCCCAGGGCCCTCAGGGAGAGGCAGGCCTGAGTCAGCCAGCTGGGACTGAGAGAGAGCTCGAAACAAGGTTATGAGACAGGATTCCTGAGCGGCTCAGCCCCATGTGTTGTATGTCCAGGCCAGCTGTGCCTGCTAACGAACTTCAGGATGGAGCCCCGTCTCACCAGCCTGATTGCAAAAAGGACAAAGACGCTGTGCGTGTGGCTCATCTTGCTTTCCCCCATTGTTTGTGTAACCGTGTCCTAATGATGGCATCCAGGCAGAGGCATTTGGTGAGTTGTAGGGTACCCACCGTGTTGCTGAGTCCTGTCTGTCTTTCAGAAATGGGCTGCAGAGGTTTGGCCGTTGTACGTAATTTATCCACCAGCCCATAGAGGGAGAGGCGTATGTGTTTCATGCTGGCCTGTCATTTTTTTTTTTTCTCCCAAACTACCACTTTCCTTTTTTTTTTTTAACTTCACTCGGGTCATTTTTTTCTATGCAGCCCCCTCGCCTCACTCCCCAACCTCAAAGCTAACAACCTCACAGCTAACAGGTATGTTATCTAAAAAATCTACTGTTCTCCCTGTGTCGGCAGGCTGATCTTTTTGTCACACAAGGTGGAAAGGCTGAACCAAAGAGGGCTTGACTTACTCGGATGGGTGGGAACCTCTGTGGCCGCCACTGAAATGAACAGATGGGGGCACTTAGGAGCAGTTACAACAATGGATGTGAACTCGGGAAGAAAGCTGCCTCCAGAGTCTCTGAAGAGAGAGACCCAGAGTGACCCTGAGCACACGCTGGCTGGGCTACATCTTTCCTCCTCCTGAGGCAGGCGGCTCCTTGAATCAGCCATGAAGGAGAAGAAAGTAGATAGCACAGCTGCTTTCTTTGTGAGGGTTTGGGTTTTCCTGCCTGTTTAAATGTGGAGGCAGGTGGAGGAGACGGGAGTGAAGCCCCGTGTGTCTGTCGCTGTGCGATGCTGTGATGATGACTTGGGCCCAGACCCGCCCTCCCTCCCCCCTACTCCGTCAGCAGTCTCTGGCCCTCTTTCCTCTTTCAAGTCGGCCTCGGTAGAAACCGGAATGGAGGAGGCTGGCAAGAATCCCGCATTGGGCACAAGAGCACGTGTTACCCTGACTCGCTCTAAGGCGAGGGAACGACTGAGGACTCGGTGAACCCTGCTTCTGTTGACCTGCCGTTGTCAGGATGGGCTCTTGTTGTTTGTATCGAAGGTGTGAGGGGTGATCGATTCATGAAACGGAGCCGGCCAGTTAAGGAGAAGCTCCCCTCCTACTCCCCTCCCTGGGGAGCCCTGTGTCCCCACAAATGCACTTCCGCCCAGCTCCAAAATCTGGGCTGTGACTTGAGGCCTGTCGGGCAGGATGGGCAAAGAATGAAGTTTGGGCTAAAACCCAAGCTGGGACTTCCCTGGTGGCACAGTGGGTAACAGTCTGCCTGCCGATGCAGGGGACAGTTTTGATCCCTGTCCAGGAGGATTCCACATGCCAGGGGCAATTAAGGCTGTTTGTCACGACTACTGAAGCGCCCATGCCCTAGAGCCCCTGCCCTACAACATGAGAAGCCACCACAGCAAGAAGGCCACACACCACAACCAGAGAAGCCCGTGACACAATCCGCACACATTTTACTCAGATGAGAGCAGAACTTTAGACTTGGGAGAAGTAGTCAGCATGGGATACAACCAACCACAGTTGCGACTGCAGAGGAGTGTAGTCATAGAGGAAAACTCTCTAGTGAATTGTATTTTATAGGTAACATTGAAAACGATAATAAAAAATTCCCAGACCATGCTTGCTTTCTTGATGACAATTCATTTTTGCTGATATAATGCTTTTTAAAATATCTGCATGTTTAAACATGACATCTAGACCTGGAGGTCAGAACAGTGGAATCAGACCGTCCCTCTGTCTTGAGGCTTGGTATGTTTCTACCAGTTTTTGTGGGCTCTGCGGAGGATGGGCTAGACCTGAGGGATGGTGAGTGGTTTGGAGCAGTTGGATGGGAAGGGTGAGCTATGCTGCTCTCAAAGGCAGGAGGTGAGACTGCCCAGCAGATGACAGTGAAGAGTGATGACAGGTAGAGTGAACATAGCTTTGAGTCTGGAAAGAAGTCTACCTGGGTTCACTCGGTTAAAGTTTTAATGCTTGTCAGAAGAGATGGATTTAAGTAATCTGAGGGTGGCAGGGAATCATGGGAGCACTTTCAAGAGTGAACCAACACAGTCAAAGCATGGGAGGCAGTTGTGGTTTTGTGCTTATTTAGACTGAAATAGAAAAGGGTGCTCACATGAGTGGCCGTGAGTGAGATCGAGGCCACCAGCATGGAGAAGGGGAATGTCGTTTGTGTAAATCATCTTGGTTAACATTCCTAGAGTGTTCGTGGCCAGCTAAGATGGATTGTGAATATTGTTTTGCAAATATTCTTGGTTTCTCTCCACCATCTTGTTGGAGAAAGATGGTTGGGGAGACTCAACCTGAAATATTTGGGAGAGTTAGTGGGGTTTGCTTTAGTCAGCACTGGGGTCCCATCATTCATACCAAGAGAAGACTTGGTGGGGATTGTGCAGGGATCACAATGGAAACTTGAGATAGAAAACGTAGCACTGCCAGATTTACAGAGGCAGGTGGAGTCCTCTAGGTGGTGGTCACAGGGAATGGACATGCAGTGTGGTCACTGGGGGCAGGATGGGCTGTATGACCCTCCCGGTGGCTTGGTTTTTACTATTTATTATTGGGGATTCCCTGGTGGCTCGGGCGGTAAAGAATCTGCCTGCAGTGCAGGAGACGCAGGTTCGGTCTCTGGGTTGGGCAGATTCCCTGGAGAAGGGAATGGCAACCCACTCCTGTATTCTTGCCTGGAGAATCCCATGGACAGAGGAGCCTGGCGGACTACAGTCCATGGGATCACAAAAAGTGAGATACAGCTGAGCAACTAACACACACACACACCCCCTGTGCTATACGGTAGGCCCTTATTAGCCATCTATTTTACGTATAGTAGTGTGGATGTGAGTCCCAGCCTCCCAGCGTATCCCCCTGCCCCTGCTCCCCACTGATAACCATAAGCTTCCTACATCTGTGACTCTATTTCTGTTTTGTAAATAAGCTCATTGGTACCATTTCAGGATGGAGCTTTGCTGATGGTCATGGCCCCGGGCTCTCATGTGATAATCCCAGCTCACAAGGGTGACGTGGTTGTGCCAGCCTTCCCCTCCACCTCCCCAGGGCGGGCTCTGTTCCCCTCGAAGGTATCACCAAGGAAAGACGGTGGCATGTCACCTCTGTGGGTTAACACCACGATGTCCTTCTCTGTACAGAGAGGCTCAGGGCCCGCAGGGAGGCCACTCACTCTTTCTTTTTCTTCCTTTCCAGTTACTTTAGAGCAGTTTTGCCTGGCTGTAAGGAACTGTCCTGACCAAGAGGACCAGGATTTGTTAAAGCAGGTATGTTCCTGAAAGGAAGCCCTGATGCCTGAGAGCCTCCCAGCACTTTTATTGCCCTAAGGAGAGATTCACTCTTACAGGCAGGAGTAAATTTATCATCTCTGAATTCTGCGCTCCTCGGGGATACACTTGTCATCAGCGGGTAGGAGGATTGCTGGTTAATGAGCACGGCCGCTGTCCTCAGAGAGCAGCAAAGTGACGGGAAAGTGGGTGTCAGCCACAAGCGGGGATCTATGCAATTCTCCAGAGGGCTCAGGGGGTTCTACTTAAGCTTATCTGACAGAGCCTTGATTCTCTGAGCAGATTTATGAGGCTTGGCCAAATTCCATGACTCTCACCGTACTTTTTAATTAAGACAAAGGATTCCATGCATCCCGCGTCTGCCACATCCTCGATTTCGTCACTGGGGAGCGCTTCACAAATGAGACTGTTCATATGAACGACGGGAAGGGGCATCTGATGTCATCACTTCCTCCCCCTTGAGTGGGAGACAGACTCTTTTTTTCTCGGTGCCCATCCCTTTGTTTCCTTCCGAATGGACAAAGGAGAACAGGTGTGGTCTATCTACATTTTGGTTGTACATGTGCGTTGAGCCAAACGTGTGAGAGAGCCTGACCAACACCCTGCCTGCATTTAATTAAAACTTGGGCATTGAAGGCAGAAAGCAGTAGCCACCAGCAGATGACTAAGGAACATACATTCTTTTCCACCCATGGCTAAGGCTGTTCTCGCCTGGAGACTCCTTGGGCTGACCAGGAGGCATCTGCATTTCCGTGATGTCACTGCAGTTCTGTGTCGTCAGGAAGCCACGTGTGCCAGGGATTGCATTTCTTTACCTAAATACCATGCCAGGTGTTCTCTGACTCTAGAAATGGGTGGAAAATAGAGGGCATCACTAAAAGGGATTTTCAACTCATTTGCCTAAGATGTGATATTTTCAGTCTGTCTTTTTTTTTTTTAAGCTTTCAGTAATGTTGATTTTATAAACAGAAGTTCTAATACCAGACTTTGGGCTTGCCCAGGAGAACTGACCCACCAGAGTCCTGGTTCTAATATGCTGACTTTGAATGGCATCCACGGAGGCACAGGAGCTTTGCTTGGCATTTTGAGGTTGTCCACTCCAAGTTCTTGGTTCTCCCCACCGAGGCCCATTCCCGCAGGATCACCTTCCCTGCCAGGTACAGGCAGTATTGCTGTGAACATAGAGTAGCTCTTGGGTCCCAGATACTCACCTCTTTTTTTGAATTTAAATGTTTTTAATTTTATTTTATTAATGGAGTATAATTGCTTTACAATGTTGTGTTAGTTTCTGCTGTGCAACAAAGTGAATCAGCTTTACGTGTGCATACATCCCCTTCCTCTTTGGCCTTCCTGCCACCCCACCCTCGAGGTCGTCGCGGAGCACCGGGCTGAGCTCCCTGTGTTACACGTGGGCTCCCACTGGCTCCCTGTCTCACACGTGGTGGGGTATATATGTCAGCTCTACCTTCTCAGTCTGCCCCAGTCTCCCCTCCCACCCGTGTCCGCATGCCCACTCTCTGCACCCACACCTCTCTCCCTGCCCTGAAAATGAGTTCACCTGCACCCTTTTCTAGATTCCATGCTGTGAGTGCTATGCTCAGTCCCTTCCATTGTGTCCAGCTCTTTGTGACCCTGTGGATTGTAGCCCACCAGTCTCCTCTGTCAGTGGGATTCCCCAGGCAAGAATACTGGAGTGGGTTGCCACACCCTCCTCCAAGGGATCTCCTTAACCCAGCGATCAAACCTGTCTCCTCTGCCTCTGTACACGTCTGTACAAAGGACCCCGTTTTGTTCCTTTGTATCCTGTGTATATTCTGCTGTGTACATGTGCCGCAGCTTCTTCACCCACCCATCTGCTGATGGACCTGTAGGTGCTCCCAGTTCTTCCAGGCGGCCGGGCTGTGGCACTTTTAGTTCTTTCCTCTTGTTTGGTCCTGCATTTTCTCCCACCATCTCCTCCTTCCTGTTTCTGTCTTATTCTCCTCCTCATGTCCATCTTGCCCTGTGTTCCCCTCTCCATACCTCTGTGGGCTGAACTTACTGTGGGCCGCTTGGTCCTGCTGCTGAGCCCTGCATGAGGTGACCTGGGCATCTCAGAGGCAGCATGGGACGGAGAGGTCAGAGCATGGAGCCTGGTGCCAGGAGACCAGACCAGGCTTGCGTCTCGCTGTCCCCAAGGCCTCCATGACTGGGATGCTGTGGCCACTGTCTTCACATCCATAGGGAGAATATAGACAGAGATGCCACTCAAAGCCTCTTCCTTCTCTCAGTTTTTCTTTAAAGACTTATTTTTTCATCTGGACCATTGTTTAAGTCTTTATTGAATTTGTTACAATATTGCTTCTGTTTTACAGTTTTGGTTTTTTGACCACAAGGCATGTAGGATCTTAGTTCCTTGACCAGGGATCGAACCTGCCACCCTGTTTTGGAAAGTGAAGTCTTAACCACTGGACTGCCAGGAAAGTCCCTTCCTTTTACTTTCTCACCCGCCCACTACTGCCATGCACACACTGCCCCAGGCTGTCTCCTTGGGAACATTTGGCTAGAAACTGACAATTGCATACTCTGTAATGACCTATATAGGAAAAGAATCTAAAGTAGGGTGAGCCTGGAAAATCCCATGGACAGAGGAGCCTGGTGGGCTGCAGTCCATGGGGTCGCTAAGAGTCAGGCACGACTGAGTGACCCCACTTTCACTTTTCACTTTCATGCATTGGAGAAGGAAGTGGCAACCCACTCCAGTGTTCTTGCCTGGAGAATCCCAGGGACGGGGAGCCTGGTGGGCTGCTGTCTCTGGGGTCGCACAGAGTCGGACACGACTGAAGCGACTTAGCAGCAGCAGCATGTGCGTATGTATCAAAATCACTGATTCATTTTGCTGTACACCTGAAACTAACACAACATTATAATTCAACTATACTCCAATAAAAATTAATTAAAAAAAAACTAGCAGTTGGGAGTGGAAGAGGGTTCAGATAGCCCGAGGTGTCCTGGAATAGTGTCCAGTGACATTGACTATTTCATGTCTTTCCCGTTGGTCTCTGCAGACTCTGTGGCTGTTGCGACCGAGGATGACGTCTGTGGCTGTTTTCTCAATATCTGTAGTTATTTGAACCAGCATCATCAAAGAAATTTCACTGAACAAAAACGAGTGCTCAGTTCATATATACTGAAACTGTTTTATGATTTTTTTTTCAGGAGATTGAGGTTTTTTAATGTCACATCTCAGAGAGCATCATGTGGGCGTGACAGTGGTGTGCAGGATTTTTGTAGATGGCTCTGTGGGAGAACACGCTCAGGGTGACAGTAAATCGTTCTGACTGCAACCAGCCTGCGGTCCAGTGTATGTTTACTTGGGCGAGCTGTTCACTTCCTGTATTCTCTGCAACCAGCTTAAATATTTAACTGTACCTCATTGAGTGAAAGTTGTTTCAGGCAAAAAAATGCAGATGGAGACTGACTCTGAGGTTTTTTAAAAGTTGTATTTTGCATGCATACTGTGACATCCTTACACCATTCCGGATACTTGGAGACTTGTGTGTGTGTGCTCAGTCGCTTCAGTCATGTCTGACTCTTTGTGACCCCATGGACTGTAGCCTGACTGGCTCCTCTGTCCATGGGATGAATACTGGATCAATAGACATGAATACTGGAGTTGGTTGCCATTTCCTACTCCAGGGGATCTTCCCGACCCATCCGGGGATTAAATTCACATCTCTTGCATCTTCTACATTGGCAGGCTGATTCTTTACCACTGCGCCACCTGGGAAGCCCCCACTTGAGACCTAAGGGTAGATATTTCACCATCTGTGAGGGTGCTCTAGAAACAGACTGCAGGGAAGGTGCAAAAGATGAACACATAGCAGTTAAGCCCACGTCCAACACCCCTGGGAAAACAGAACCGGAGAGGGAGGCTTTGGAGATGGCAGAAACCAGAGCCTTTGTGTGACAACCAAGAAGAGCAGGACAGGGAAAAGCCGTGGTCCTCTGCTAGTTGCTGGGCAGTAGCTTTGGGGCCACAAAGCCAGTGCTTTGGACCTCAGTCTGAGCTTCTTCCTGGGACCTCTGCCCAAATGGGCAGATTCACAGAAAACCTGCCACCTTGGCCACAGCAGAGCCACACAGGAGGTAAGACTAATGACGCCGAGGGTGCCGTGCTGTGGCTGCTGCGTGGGATCCGTCTCTCGGCTTGCTGTCAGTCACACCCCGTTTTCTGAGAATACTGTGAGGCAGGAAGAAACTGGCTCCTCCATGACTCAGTTTCCCCAGCTGTGTGAATGCTCAGTTGTGTCTGACTCTTTGAGACCCCATGGACTGTAGCCCATCAGGCTCCTCTGTCCAGGAGATTTCCCAGGCAAGAATACTGAACTGGGCTGCCATTTCCTCCTCCAGATGCCAAGTAGAGGTCAAGGCTATTGATGACTTAGGTTTTTCCCACCACTGTGGCCCTATTAAGGGGCTGGGGAAGAGATGCCAAGGGTAGGACAGCTGTCATTAGGGTTTGCCTCGCAGGCAGATTTCACTACGATTTGATCCACAGAAAAGATTTAGATTCCATAAATGACTTACGACCCCATTCACTTTCAGTCCCTGTATTGACCTGTTTCTTCACTCTTTCTTTTTCCTTGTTTTCATCTTGGCCTCACTGGAGCTCCATTGCGGCATGCTGGCTTCTCTTGTGGAGCTTAGTTGCCCCTGGTGTGTGGGATCTTAGTTCCCCAACCAGGGATTGAGCCCACGTCATCTGAGCATTAGAGGCTCAGAGACAGCCACTAGACCACCAGGGAGGTCCCTCTTCTTTCATTCCTAGTTCTCCTTGCTGTCACAGCCCTGGAGAGCTCATCTGCACCTCACCTCTGCCCCACTCCCCAATCCCCTGTGGCTCCAGATTGCTCGTGAGCCACGGCCCCATGCCTGAGCTCATGCAGCAGCTAGGACCCTTCTCCAGCCCCACGCCTGAGCTCACGCAGCAGCTGGACCCTGCTCCTGTCTCTGGTCTCTGTCCTGCCTCCTCAGCCTCAGGCCGTGGACCATTCACAGCTCTGTCCGGAGGTTGCCAAGCCAGAGCCGGTGCATCTGTTCCCTTGGCAGCATCTTTTAGAGTTAACCCTTTCCACTGTCTCAGAACAGAGCAGCTGGGCCTGGTCCATTGAGGGCAAGTCTGGTCTCCACTCTACCAGGCTCCAGCGTGTGACCTTGGCAGGTCATTTTGACCTCTTTCAGCCCAGTGTCCTGTTCTGATAAAAGATATTGAATGAGATTATTTCAAAGACCCATCCGGCAACCACATTCCGAAAATCTGTGCCTGGACATTGTCGACAAGCTTGCAATTCTAAACATGCTTGAGGATGAATGGCGCTGGCCCTCAACTGTTGTCTCCCTGCTTCAGGGTCAGCCAAATGAGCCTTCGTGTCCCTCTCTGGATCAGTTTCTGGCCCTAACTCCCTCTATCCTTTGAAACAGGGAGATCACAGAACTTGCCATTTAAACCTGGACTCCTTCTGAGAGTGAAAGGGGGCACTGGTAAAAATTAAGCTTGGATGACTGAACATAAACCCTGGCTGTCCCAGGTGAATCCAGGCATCTGATGAGCCTGTTTTTGAATCAGGTCCACCATCCCTTTCTCATCAAATGGCTCTAGGTTGCCTATCAGAATTTGCTCTCAGTGTTTGATCCAGCTGGTCCCTATCACCCCCCCTGCCTCCAGGATGGTCCCCTCTTAAAAACTGGGGGGACTTCCCTGGTCGTCCACTGGCTACGACTCCATGCTCCCAGTGGAGTGGAACTGGGTTTGATCCCTGGTCGGGGAACTAGATCCCACGTGCTACAGCTAAAAGATCCTGCATGCTGCAGTTAAGACCCAGCACAGCCAAAATAAAGATTTTTTTTTAATTGCTTCCTCTTTTCAATGATGGAAACTGGCCATAAGACAGGCTCCTTGGTACCAGTCTGTGTTCGGACCATCATTTTCTAAATCAAATATAAATTATCACAATGCCTGATTCCCTGGGGACTTACTTCCACACCTGGCAGCAGCTGTTTCCAGGTTGGGTGTGAGACAGCAGCCCAGCAAGGACCCTCACTGGGACACAAACATCACAAGACTGTCACCCGTGGGGTCTCCCTGCCTCCCTTTGGAAAAGCAAGTAGGATGTTCTGGGGAAAGTAGCCCTTCCTGATCTGTGCTGCTCCCCCCAGGCCAGGGCACAAGAGCTAGCTGAAGGAGCTTCTACTTGACCTGCTGTAACCGGAGGGTTGTCTCAGAGCCAGGCCTCCCCACTCCAGGGATGCTGAGTGAGTGCCTAGAGTAGTCCCCACACTGCAGCCCCAGCGCAGTCCTGCCTCAGCCACTCTGCCTCTGGGCTCTGGCTGGAGGCATGGTATAAAGTTCAGAACTGGCTTTTTGGTCTCATACCACGTGTGCGTGTGCGCTAAGTCGCTTTGGTCGTGTCCGACTCTTCGTGACCCCGTGGACCCTAGCCTGCCAGGTTCTTCAGTCCATGGGATTCTCCAGGCAAGAATACTAGAGTGGGTTGCTGTGTCCTCCTCCAGGGGATCTTCCAGAACCAGGAATTGAACCCTCATCTCTTATGTCTCCTGCATTGGCAGGCAGGTTCTTTACCACTAGCACCACTTGGGAAGCCCCTTCATACCCCATAGTCTATAGAAAATGGTAACAAGAGCCAAGCTGCCTGCTCAGGAGTAAATAGAGCCATCTTGACTCTGCTCTGCAAACTGCAGACCGCTGGTGGGGCTGTCACACCAGCAGTGATGCTCTGGCCAGCCTCCATTTGATTGGCAGATGGACAGCCCATCTGTGGCAAGGTGATACCTAGACCTAAGGACACAAGCAGAGCAGTTTGAGCATCTGCTGTCTGCCCGACTGGCACGTGCAGGAGCCCATCAGAGTGGAGGGCACATTTTTGGGGTGCTGAGGCCCAGGCCAAGAAAACCCACAGAGCTGATTCCCAGGGAAGGCTCCACTGACCAGAGGCATGTGACCTTCCTGAGCATTTTCATCAGCTCCCAAGTATTCACGCTGCCCCCAAAGGCATAGGCTATCCCAGACAGACATGGAGGGAAGAAGGCCAAGCCCTCCTCCCCCACCTCCCCTCACCACTGTGGTCTGGCCCAATGGGGCTGTTTCTCTGTCTCATGATGTTCTAGGAACTCAGACACACAAGTCTTTCTTGAAATTTGAAGTCCCCTAGCGAGTGACATGGCCTGACCCTTCCGTTTCCCAAGTTTACAAAATATCAAGTTTACAAAATACAACTTCTTCCTGGAAATGGGCTTTTTCTTCTCACGTGGTGGAATGCTAACAAGCCAGGATTGTTGAAACTGTTGAGAGTTTTCAACAGAAAAACGATGACTTTGCCTTAGCATGGGACTGGCAGAGCCTTGAGGAGAAAGGGCATTTTCCACATGACTGCTCCACTGATTCACCTCCCCTCAAAGGCTTAGAAACACCCCAGCAAGTTGGCTATCTCGTGTTCCTCCAATTGTCATTGTCACAGTGACTCTTTCCGCTTGGCTTCTCCCACAGCTCGCCTCAGCCGGCCTGCTCCCTCCGTGTGGCTTGGCCGAGGGAGCAGTGTCCTGGTTGGGGAATGGCTCACTGCTCTTCGAGGGGCCTTTTGTCTGTCTCTGTGCTGTGGAGGAGGCCTCTACTCCTGCAGCGCTCACCGCGGCAGCCCCAGCGTCAGGCAGGGGGTTTGCAGGGGACCGTCCCCGGCTCACAGGCGGCTGGCAGCAGCAGTTGGAGCCTGTCAAGTGGGCGAGGTGGGGTTTTTCCCTTTTTCCTTCATTCTAACTGCTCTTTCTTCCTTTTCTCAACATGTGTAGGTGGCAGCTGGTCTAAGCACCAAACCCAGCAGCCAAAGGTAATGGCCAGCGCCTCCCGCTGAGTGCACGGGAAAAGTGGGACATCCTCCTTCCTGTCAGTGGCCCTTTTCCTCCCCGAGGACCCCAGCGTGGCCCCTTGCCTTTGAAAGTGTCCTGGGCCCCGGGGCAGGAAACAAGAGCAAACATCCTGTGTGTGCACCACGCATGCCCGCAGCCCCCGCTTAGGCATCTGGGGCCAGTCAAGGGCTCAGGCCTCCCACACAGAAAGGAGAGTTCCTATCTGGGGCTTGACTCCATTTCCCAGGCCCAGTCCATCATGAAGAGGGTCAGTCCCTGCTGCAAATCCCGTGAGCCGAGATCATTAAGGGTGGTGGGGTCTGCAGTGGTGAAACCCCATCCTTTTCTCTAATGTTTTCCTGCTACCCTCTCTGCTCCTTTCAAGTCAGAGCCACACAGAAAGAAGCAGGCATGTGGCTGACAGTGTTCTAAGGCAGCTGTTCTGCCGTGTTCTGCCATGTTCATTGAGGACCCATCGTGGGCCAAGTGATGGTTTTCTAGTACCCTGCTTGTTTGAAGAATGTATTTCAGGCTTCTAAATATATATTTAATCAGGGAAAAGAGCTACAAGTGACATAGAAGTCAACTTTCAGATGTAGTGTTCCAGCCGTAAATGATTTTCCTTCATTCCTGTACCTTGATGCCATGAAGGCCCTAGAATGCCTCCTTCCCTTCATTCCTGGTTCTCTCCCCACAAGGTCAAGCTCATGCCAAGGCTCTGCAGGGCTCATCTCAAACCAGTGCCCCCACATCTCTGGTGCAGTTCTCTCTCCTAGTGAAATTTGAATTTTGGAAATAAATCTTCGGTGCCTAGGATTAACTTTTTAACTCAAGGAAATAAATGTCCAGTAGAATTGCAGGCTCCCTGATAGGTCAACAGAAGGGTTATTTTGTTGACTGTCTGCACATACCTGCCACAACCCCTCTTCAAAAACATCTATGAGTGGCTATTACGTGCTAGGCCCTGGGGGTGCTATAATCAGTAAGACCTGGGCCTCACCCTCAGCTCCCTGACTATTAGATGAGACTCCCCAGTAAGCAAGCACATTGTAGTGGGCTACGTGGTACAAGGGAGGAAATTGGGGGTGTTAACAAAGCCTTCAGCTGGGGTGCCCAACACAGCATAGGTTAGAGAAGACTTGCCAGAGGAGGTGGCATTTGTGTTAAGTTTCTGCAGGAAATTAAATTTAACCAACTGTGTGGGTTCCACTGTGCTTTCTGGCGGGGTCAGTGTGAGAAGCTGTGTTCTGTATTTTCCATTTATAGAGTGTTTCAGGTGCGCCGATGCGTGTCTTGAGAGCTGGCTGCTGCAGCAGGGGACCCAGCCAGCTGCCACTTCAGGGGAGAGGTCTCCAGAAGCTTCTGTTCTCGTTGGCCATGCACCTTTCCCCCACGTGCGCTTTGTGCCTGCTCAGTCGTGTCCGACTCTTGCGACCCCATGGACTATAGCCCGCCAGGCTCCTCTGTCCATAGGGTTTCCCAGGCAAGAACACTGCAGTGGGTTGTCGTTTCTTCCTCCAGGGGATCCTCCTGACCCAGGGATCAAACCTGCATCTCCTGCATAGTCAGGCAGATTCTTTGCCACTGAGCCACCCGGTGTGCTCTAGCAATCCTGAAATTCCAGCATTCAGCATTCCTTCCTTTGGTTCGGAAGTTAATGTCAGAGTCAGGTGTCTCTGAGAGGGAATGTAGCAGAAGCCATCATCCACCTCCTCCACAAAGCTCCCCTGTCAGGGGAAACGGACTGACGGCTTTCTGGGTTCAAACGCTGTCATGTGAAAACTGTACCCATGCCTGATTACCTAAGGGGAGCATGTGACTGCATAGACGGATGCAGCGATAGGTGAAACATTACACCTGCTCTGCCCTTGACACTCTTTTGTCAAGCATCTAAATCAATATCTAAGTGGAAAGCCAGCTGGAGAGCAGAAAAGCCATGTTCAGAACAGCAGTGCACTTCCCCAAGTGCAGAGAGCATCATTGTTGGGGCATTCCTGGTTCTGCCAGTCCGGCCTGAGTCATGCAAAGGGAACTCCTGCCCAAACACTCTCCCTTCCACATCCTCTGTGCATGGCTCTCGGGGACAGCTTTCATTTCAGACTTTTCTAGAAGACAGGGGAAAGAGGGAGAGGAAATCACTGGAGACAAACAAGAAAACTAGACCAATCTGCTGAAAGCCATCTGTAGGAAAATGAAAGCAAAGTTTGGCCCTAGGGAACTAAAATTAGTGGGAGGAGAAAGCAGGGCCTGGCCCCAGAGTCGTCATTTTGCCATTTAAATAAGGAGATCAAGACGCTGAAGTGCTCAGGAGAATTCTCCTGAGTGACTTGCCCAGAATATGGAGAAATTTCATCTGGGAATTTCAGGGCTGTGAGTCCAGGCTTGTTGTTTAGTAACTAAGTCGAGTCTGACTCTTTTGAGATCCCATGGACTATAGCCTGCCAGGCTCCTCTGTCCATGGGATTTTCCAGGCAAGAATACTGGAGTGGGTTGCCATTTCCTTCTCCAGGGGATCTTCCCAACCCAGGGACCACACCCACGTCTCCCGCATTGACAGGTGGATTCATTACCGCTGAGCCACCTGGGAAACAAAGAATCGGACATGACTGAGCATGCACACACAAAGGTTTGCCGCTGAAGGCTACCCTCCAGGATGGAGGGCTGTAGGGTATGATTCTGAGTCAGTCTGTATGAAGGTGTGTAAGGGGCCCCAGAGGGAATAGCTTCATCTCTACCTGCAAAGCTGTGGTTTCTGAATTTTCCCACTTCCCCTGGACATGTTATGGACAGTGCACTGCAATGCTACAAAGTAGTAGAGAGTGGGTTTGCCAGAGTTTGGCAATCACAGAAGAGCTTGGATTCTGCAGCCAGATGGAAGACTCCCCAGGTACCAGTCTTCCCTTAGGGTTGAGAGGCAGCAGAACTCCAGTCTCTCCTTCGTCCATGCACATGCAGCATGCTGGGGAAAAAAAAAAGATATCTCAAGGTTACCTTCTCTAGAGCTTTCCATTCTGTCTCCTTTTTTGGCTTGCTGAGTTTCTGTTTCCTGTGGATGAATTTTCTGCACTTTTCACTTCCCAGCATCTGCAAAGAGGCTTCTCCATGCACGTATGCTCAGTCGTGTCTGACTCTTTGTGACCCCACGGACTGTAGCCTGCTAGGCTCCTCTGTCCATGAAATTTTCCAGACAGGAATACTGGAGTGGGTTGCCATTTCCTCCTCCAGGGTTGCCCACCCAGGGTTCAAACCCAAGTCTCTTGTGCCTCCTAATGAGGCAGAAAACAGAACATGCTTTGAGTCTGGCTGGCTGGCCATCCCAACTCCTCCTTCTCCCCCTGCCTTTGATCCGCCATGACACCATCACTTTTCTAAACTAGGCCCTCTGCCCAAAGTGCTGGTGGGCAGAGAGCCATCTCGGCTCTTCAGTGTGCAAAGACTCGGAAAGAAAAGATCGCCTTCATCCTTACCTCTTCCCTCCTAGAGCACCAGCTCTACCAGAATGATCCAGCTGCCACTGTCTGTCACCTTTTTCAAGAAGAGAGGCTTTTAAGACACAAGAAACATCTGGCAGATTGGATCTTCTTTAAAAAAAAAAATTAACATCTTCAGGCAGCTTAGAAGGAAAAGAGACATTGATCTGAAGAAATTCCTTGGGTGCTCAAGAAAAAGACATTAATGTTGATTACCCCTTCTCCAGCCTTTTTCCAGTGTAATATAAATAAGACTCCCTCACCTGTGGAAGCTGATGAGCTCACACCTGGAGCAGATGGCATGGAGGAGACAGGGCAGGTGAACTATATGAATTTGAGCTGGGCATTGTTGCAGTCTGGTCCAATTTTTAATCACTTTTCTATGGCAAAAGAATGCCCTTAGAAATTGCAATGCTAAAATTTTTTGCTAAGGCTGGCAGAAATTCCTTAAACTAAGAGACGGTGCCACTGCCCATCAATTTTCCAAGGCAGTAATGCAGATCCCAAGTGGCTAAAGTCTGAGGCAGAAGGCAGAGCACTACATCACATTGAAATAACTAGGTTGTTGCTGAGGGAAAGTGTTCTGAAATCATGCTGGTATTACCGTGAATTAATAAGCTTTGTTCATCTTCTCTGACACTGGAAGTTCAACTTAGTCCTTTTGCTTCATTTCTTTGCTTATTATGCATCTCAGGCCATGGATACAGGCTGCCTACTTGGCATAAATTGCAGGCAGTCTCCCTTCTTTCTGTCGTTGGCCCAGTAGGTGTATGCTCTTGGGAACCAAGGGCCTCAGTTCTATAAATGCACACACTAAAGCCTGATACTGGGCTAGGGTGCAGACATTCCAAGATGCATAAGCCACAATGCCTGCCTTCCTCATCACACTGTGATCAGGGAGAAAGTCAAATGGGCAGATAATGACACCAACAGCAGAATATGTAATAAGGAAAAACACACAGCTGTGAGGACCCTGGAAGGGAAAGGGTAGCTTTCATTGGGAGGAAATCAGGGAAGGGTCCTTGGACAAAATTTCAATACAGGAAACGCGTACAGAATATAGCCTTTTCAGCTTGAAGTCTGCCATGACAAAGAGGAGGTGGTATATACATAAAAGATGATATATTTAAATTATTATACAGCAAAATGGTTCTATTTAGGTGTATGTAACTCTATGAATTTAAACTGTGGTCCTGGATAAGACTCTTGAGAGTCCCTTAGACTGCAAGAAGATCAAACCAGTCAATCCTAAATTAGGAAAACAACCCTGAGTATTCATTGGAAGGATTGTTGCTGAAGCTCCAATACTTTGGCCACCTGATACAAAGAGCTGACTCAATGGAAAAGACCATGATGCTGGGAAAGATTAAAGGTAGAAGAAAAAGGGGTGGCAGAGGATGAGATATGCAGATAGCATCAGTGGTTCAATGGACATGAATTTGAGCAAACTCCAGGAGATAGTGGAAGACAGAGGAGCCTGGCAGGCTATGTGTCCACAGGGTCACAAAGAGCAGGACATAACTTGGCAGCTAAACAATAACAACATAGAGTCGTATAAGCGCCGTCACAACCTGGATATAGAGCAATTTAACCATCCTAAAATAATCCTTCATGATATGGCCTTATAATCATTCTCTTCCTCTTCTGATAAACCCTGGCAACCAATAATCTGTTGTCCAGCACTATACTTGTGTCATTGTGAGGATGTTACAGAAATGGAATCGTACGGTATGTAACCTTTGATATTGACTTCCTTCACTCTCTATTTGAGTTTCAGCTAAGTCAGTCCATGCGTCTACAGCTATACCTTTTCATTGCTGAGTAGTTTTCCATTGTATGGATATACCACAGTGTGTTTAATCATTCACCCAGGGAATGATTGAATTGTTCTCAGTTTTTGATGATTATGAGTAGAGATGATATATATATGTATACACGTACATGTTATTATATTACATAAACAAGTATTACATAAATTATATTACATAAGCAAGTATTCTCTAGAGTCAATTTCTCAGTCTCAGCGATATTGACATTTTGGGTCAGTACTTCTTCGTTGTGGGTGCTGTCCTGTAATTTGTAGAGTGTTTAACAGTGTCCCTGGCATCTAGTTACTATTAATAGATTCCAGTCTTCAGTTAATGCCAAATGTCTTTTGGGGACAAAATTCATCCACAGTTGAGAACCACTGCTCTAGGGTAAATGCTTAGGAGTGGATTTACTGAGTCATACATAAGTGTACATTTAATTTTGTAAGAAACATTACATTCCCAACGTAGCGATATCCAACTGCTCAGTATCTTCACCAACACTTGTTATTGTCAGTACTTTTTTTGGCCATTCCAATAGGGATGTAGGAATATCTCATCTGGTTTTAATTTGCATTTCCTAATGATGTTGAAAATCTTTTAATGAGCCTTTTTGCCATCTGTGCGTCCTCTTTCATGAAGTCTGTTCAAATCTTTTGCCCATTTTATTTTATTTTTTTCTTTTGCCCATTTTAAAATCAGATAATTTTTCCTGCTGTTGAGTTTTGAGAGTTCTTTATCAGTTTTGGATACAAGTTCTTTCTTGGATGTGTGATTTGCAAATGTTTTTCCCAATTGGTGGCATGTCTTTTAATTCTCTTAAAGTGTTTTGCAATGTTTTTATTTTGACAAAGTTTATCAATTTTTCTATAGTTTGTGCTTTTTGTGTCTTATCTAAGAGTATTTGCTTAGGGCTTCCCTGGTGGCTGAATGGTGAGGAATCAGCCTGCCAATGCAGAAGACACGGATCTAATTCCTGTCCAGGAAGATCCCACGTGCCGTAGAGCACCTAAGCCTGTGTACCATAACTACTGAGCCTGCACTCTAGAGCCTGGGAGCCGCAACTCCTGAGCCTGCACTCTAGAGCCCGGGAGCCACAACTCCTGAGCCGGCCTGCCACAAATACAGAAGCTCTAGAGCCCATGCTCCCGAATAAGAGAAGCCACTTCAGTGAGAAGCCCACGAGCCACAACTAGAGAAAAGCCAATGAAGACCCAACACAGCCAAAAATAAATAAATAAACATTTTTTAAACTTGAAAATAAAAAAAAAGTTTAAAAGAAGCTTCCTTTAAGGGAGGAGCTATTAAGGGTATATGTATACCTATGGCTGATTCATGTTGCGGTTTGACAGAAAACAACAAAATTCTGTAAACCAATTATCCTTCAATAAAAAAATTAATTTAAAAAAAGGACAATTGCTTAGCCGCAGGTCTTGAAGGTTTTCTCCCCATATCTTTTTCTAGAAGTTTTAGGATTCTGTGTTTTACATTTAGATCTGTGATTCTCTTTGAACCAATTTGTGTATAAGGTGTGAGGTTTAGGTCAAGATTTATTTATCTCTTGACTATTGCTATCCAGTTGTTTTCACATCATTTGTTGAAAGGACTGTCTTTCCTGCATTGAATCCCTTTTGCATCTTTATCAAAATCACTCACACACATTTGCACAGATCTATTCTTGGCTCTCTCTGTTTCCCTTTTGTCCCGTTGGCCTATGTGTCTATCTCTGGACAAAGCCATGCTATCTTGAATATTGTAACTTTATAGTAAGTCTTAAAATCAAACAGAATAATTCCTTTAGCTTTATTCTTCTTTTGCAATTGTTTTAGTCATTCTAGTTTCTTTGCTTTTCCATATAAATTTTAGAATTTGCTTTATTCTATCAACAAAAAAAGTTTGCTATGATTTTTACTGGAATTATGTAAAATCTATGGATCACTTTGGGGAGAACTGGCACATGTACTTTGTTGACATTGCCAATTTACTTTATTAGTTCTTCCTTGATTTCTTTCATCAGCATTTTTAGCATAAAGATAATGTACACATTTTTGTAAATTTATACCTGAATATTTCATTCTGGGGGGGAGTTACTATAAAAGGTTGGACCATAAAGAAGGCTGAGTGCCAAAGAAATGATACTTTCAAGTTGTGGTGTGGAGAAGACTCTTGAGAGTTCCTTGGATAGCAAGGAGATCAAACCAGTTAGAACTAAAGGAAATCAACCCTGAATATTCATTGGAAGGACTGATGCTGAGGCTGAAGCTCCAATACTTTGGCCACCTGATGTGAAGAGCCAATTCACTGTAAAACAGTCTGATGCTGGGAAAGATTGAGGGCAAGAGGAGAAGAGGCTGGCAGAACATGAGATGGTTAAATAACATCACTGACTCAATGGACACGAGTTTGAGTAAACTCCAGGAGATAGTGAAGGACAGTGGAGCCTGGCGTGCTGCAGTCCACAAAGTCCCAAAGAATCAGGCACAACTTAGCAATTGAACAACGACTATAAAGGATATATTGTATTAAATATTGGCTTCTAACTGTACATTGCTAGTATCTAGAAATACAATTGACATGTTGTATGTCACCCTTGAGTCTCATGACTTTGCTGAGCTCACTATTAATTCTAGAGATTTGGGGGTTTTGGGTAGAACTCTTGTGTTTTTGTATGTAAACAAATATGTTGTCTGTGAATACAGACAGTCTTATTTTTCACTTTCTCTTATATGTTAAATTAGTTTCCTAACTGCTGTGACAAATGACAATGAACTTGGTGGATTACAGCAGAAATTTATTCTCTTGTAGTTCTGGAGGCTGGGAGTTTGCAATCAGCATCCCTGGGCCAAATCAAGGTGTCGGCAGGATTGCACTGCCTTTCGAGGCTCCAGAGAATTCATTTCTTGCGTCTTCCAGCTTCTGGTAGCTGCTGGCTGCTGGCATTTCTTGACCCGTGGCCACTTCACTCTGGTCTCTGGCTCTGTAGTCACATTGCTTCCTCCTATTTTGTTTATGGGGGCTCCCCAGGTGGCGCTAGTGGTGAAGACCTCACCTGCCAATGCAGGAGACAGAGAGAGAGAGATGCGCCATTGATCCCTGGGTTGGGAAGATCCCCTGGTGAAGGGCGTGGCAACCCACTCCAGTATTCTTGCCAGGAGAATTCCATGGACAGAGGAGCCTGGCGGCCTTCAGTCTACAGGGTCGCAAAGAGTGTGAAGGGACTTAGCATGCTCACATTCTGTCTTTGGACCCTCTTTCTGCCTCTCTTTTGTTTGTTTTTGTTTATATTTTCTTGGCTGTGCTACATGGCATGTGGGATGTTAGTTCTTCAACCAAAAATTGAACCTGTGCCCCCTGCATCGCACACAGTCTTAACTACTGAACTGCCAGGGAAGTACCTCTGCCTCCCTTTTACAAAGATACATGTGAGTGTATTTAGGACCCACCAGTTAATACAGAATTATCTCTTCATTTTATGAATCTTGACTTGATCACACATACAAAGACTCTTTTTCCTTATAAAGTAATGTTTGCAGATTCTAGGAAATAGGACCTGGTATCCTTAAATGGCCATCACAGCCTACAATACACATCCTCTTTTGGGTTATTTGAGCATTCTTCAGGGTTTTGAGCTACCTTTATTTCTATGTACAGTTTTTTTTTTTTTTCCTTTTCATGGATGCCTTAGGGATTATAAAATAGGTATCAAACTTTTTACAGTCTACTTAAACATTTGGCCTCTTCAGGTGGAATAAAGAAACCTTACCATCATAGAGTATCTTTTACTCTTTCCCTTCTGTGTATCATAAGCATCTTGTAAGTAATCTACGTACATAGGAAACCACATCAGACAATATTATAGGTTTTGCTTTCAGTCATTACACACACTTTAAAAGAATTCAAGAGAAAAATAGTCGGATATTTACCATTTCTATTGCTCTTCCTCCATTCCTGATATTGCAAGTTTCCTTTTACTCTAAGTTTTCTTCTGACTGAGAAACTCTGTTTTGTTTTGTCTTATTATTTTTTATTAGTTAATTTTTGTTGCATATAGTTGTTCTGACTGAGGAACTCTTAACAGTTCTTTTGGAGCAGTCTGCTGATAACAAATGCTGCTGGTGCTTCTTCATTTGAAAATATCTTTATCTCATTTTCAGTCCTGAGGATATTTTTATTCACTCCTGGGATGTACCTGCTATTTTAAGTACTTAAAAAGAATGTTGCAACACTTCTTTCTAGCCTCCAAGGTTTCTGATAAGAAATCCAGTTATTGAAATTATTTTTCTCCTAGAGGTAATGTATCATTTTTTCTCCAGCTGCTTTCAAGATTTTTTTGGTTTTGTTTTCATTTCAAGATGTTTGATTTTGTTGTGGGCATGGATTTCTTGGTGTTTATTGTTTGGAGTTCACCAAACTTCTGAAACTTGCACATGTGTAGAGCTCCCCGCCCCCACAATGTGAAGACTTTTTCAGCCATTAAATCTTCAAGTATTTTTCCATTCCTGTATTCTTCCTTTTCTCCTTCTGGAATGGTATTAAGGATAGATCTTTTATTATAGTCCCACAGGTCCCTGAGACTCTGTTCTCTTTTTTTTCAGTCTATTTTCTCTCTCTGTTGTTCAAGTAGAGCAATTTCCATTGCTCCATCATCCAGCTCACTAACTCTTACCTCTGTTTCCCCCATCCTAATGCTGTTGATTTTTCTTTTGATCATTGTAATTTTTAGTTCTAAAATTTCCATTCTCTTTAGTATCTTTTATTTCTGCATTAAAACCTATTACTTTACCTTTTGTTTCAAGATGGTTTATGATCACTTGTTAAAGAATTTTTTTTACATTTTTAAAAATAAATTTTATTGGAGTATAGTCATTTCACAATGTGTTAGTTTCTACTGTACAGTAAAGTGAATCAGCTATACATATACATACATCCCTCCTGCCCTCCTTTTTTATTTTGGATTTCCTACCCACGTAGGTCACCACAGAGCATTGAGTAGCATTCCCTGTGCTATACAGTAGGTTCTTATTAGTTATCTATTTTATACATAGTATCAATAGTATATATATATATATATATATATATATTTGTCAATCTCAATCTCAATATATAGTATATATTATATATGCCAATTGACATTATATATGTCAATCTCAATAGTATATATACCTGGCAATCTCAGTCCCTCCCAACCCCTTCCCCCCTTGGTGTCCATGTGATTGTTCTCTATATCTGCTTTGCAGATAAGATCATCTCTACCATTTTTTCTGGGCTTCCCTGGTGACTCAGACGGTAAAAAATCTACCTGCAATGCAGGAGACATGGGTTTGATCCCTGGGTCAGGAAGATCCCCTGGAGAAGGGTATGGCTACCCACTCCAATATTCTTGCCTGGAGAATTCCATGGACAGAGGAGCCTGGTGGGTTACAGTCCATGGGGTTGCAAAGAGTTGGACGTGACTGAGCGACTAACACTTTTACTTACCATTTTTCTAGATTTCACATATATTCATTAATATACGTTATTTGTTCTTCTCTTTCTGACTAACTTTACTCTGTGCTATCAAAGGTGTTTTAAAACTTTTGCCAAATAATTCCAACATCTGTGCCATTTTTCATTGGCATGTGTTGATTGTCTTTTTCTACACAGGTTATATTTCCCTTGCCCTTCATGTGCTGAACTTTAAAAAATTACTTTCTGGACATTTTTGTTTTTGTACCTCACAGCCTGTGGGATCTTAGTTCCCTAGCCCGGGATCAAACCCCAGGCCTGAGTGGTGAGAGTGCAGAGTCCTAAACACTGGACCACCAGGGGATTCCCCATTTCCTGGGCATTTTGAATATTATGTTATGAGATTCTGGGTCTTTTTAGAATCCCACTGAAGAATGTTAATATTTTCATTTCAGCAGTGAGTATATCTGGCTTTTGGGCTGCGTGGCAGCTCACCTTTCGTTCACTGCGGTTTCAGTGTCACTTTGGCCTCAAAGCCTGTGCAGCTCTGTTCTGCTCTGTCCCACATACGCACCACACAGTGGCCAGTCTGACATCTGGAGCTTATTTACTTGCTAGTTCAGTTCTCAGAGTGTTTTGTGTGCTGATGAGCATTAGATCCGTGTATGCACACCTGGGGTTGAGCCCAGAAGTTCATAAACAAGTTTATGGGGTTCCCTCTCCATGACCTCCTTGGTACTCTCTGGTTCCTCAGGGCTCCGTTTTCCATCCTTGGTCTGCTGCATATGACTCCAAGGACAAGCAGTTTGAGGACTAGGAAAAAAAATTAGACTCACCAGCTGTTTGGTGGTACTCTAAATTCTGGTCTTCTTCCCTAGTCTCTCTACTATGATTTTTCAGTTCCTCAAATTGCTTCTCCATTTGTTCTGCCCAGGAGTTGTGGCTACATTCAGGATTATTGTGAGGACTAAATGAGATGCATGGAAAATACCTCGTAGTGCCTGGCACATAGTACATGCTTAATAAATACTGGTTATTATGATTCTTTGGACAGAGATTTCCAAGGGGCACATGTACTTAAGAGTAAGAAGAACAGTAAAATATTATTCTGACAGTACAATAGACATAGGAGGGAAGGGGTAATTTGAGATACATGTAAAGAAACCGAGAGACGTGTAGGGAGGGTGCCCTGATGACCATAAGTCTAAGGACGCTGTAAGAATGAGGAATGGGATGATGAAGGAATGCTTGTCCAGAGACAAATACAAAGGGTAGCATTTAATAAATGTCAGTATGCTCAAATCCCAGTATAACGTGAGGCTTGCAAATAATCTGATGAAGATGTGAACAGAGAAGGCAATGGCACTCCACTCCAGTACTCTTGCCTGGAAAATCCCGTGGACGGAGGAGCCTGGTAGGCTGCAGTCCATGGGGTTGCTGAAGGTCAGACACGACTGAGTGACTTCACTTTTGCTTTTCACTTTCATGCATTGGAGAAGGAAATGGCAACCCACTCCAGTGTTCTTGCCTGGAAAATTCCAGGGACAGGGGAGCCTGGTGGGCTGCCATCTATGGGGTCACACAGAGTCAGACACGACTGAAGTGACTTAGCAGCAGCAGAAGATGTCAAAGGCTCTTTTTAGCTACACTCAGCATTTGAGGAGACAGATAACTGGTGTGGGGAAGAAAGCTTTGATGTTCATAAATGCAAAGAGAAAGCAGCCCTACCTGCCTCCCAAATTCCCGTCTTCTCTCTGAATTGGGAAGGACACAGTTGTGAGACATGTGAAACTACAGAGGACAAAAGAGATGTCAGAAAAGCATAAATGAGCAAATGTCCACATTTTAAAAATAGAAATAATGATTGTGGAAACTATAGAATTTAAGATTGATATAAATCCAAGTTAAAATGTGAGAAAAAGCGATTCATAGTAGTTTATGAGCAATTAGAAAAAGATGGTCACAGGACATCCCTGGTGGTCCAGTGGCTAAGACTCCACACTCCCAATACAGGGGGCCTGGGTTTGATCCCTGGCCAGGGTTACATGCTGTAACCAAAGATCTCGCATGACGTGACAAAGATGGAAGATCCTGCATGTCACAAAGTAAGACCTGTCACAGCCAAATAGCTGCTGCTGCTGAGTCACTTCAGTCGTGTCCGACTCTGCGCGACCCCATAGATGGCAGCCCACCAGCCTCCCCCGTCCCTGGGATTCTCCAGGCAAGAACACTGGAGTGGGTTGCCATTTCCTTCTTCAATGCATGAAAGTGAAAAGTGAAAGTGAAGTCACTCAGTCGTGTCCGACTCTAGCGACCCCATGGACTGCAGCCTACCAGGCTCCTCCATCCATGGGATTTTCCAGGCAAAAGTACTGGAGTGGGGTGCCATTGCCCAAATAGCTATACCTACCTAAATATGTTTTAAAAGAAAGAAAGAAAAAGATGGTCACTAGGAGCCTGTCTGTGTTCACTATGGCTATCAGATCAGATCAGTCCCTCAGTCGTGTCCGACTCTTTGCGACCCCATGAATCACAGCACGCCAGGCCTCCCTGTCCATCACCAACTCCCGGAGTTCACTCAGACTCACGTCCATCGAGTCAGTGATGCCATCCAGCCATCTCGTCCTCTGTCGTCCCCTTCTCCTCTTGCCCCCAATCCCTCCCAGCATCAGAGTCTTTTCCAATGAGTCAACTCTTCACATGAGGTGGCCAAAGTACTGGAGTTTCAGCTTCAGCGTCATTCCTTCCAAAAAAATCCCAGGGCTGATCTCCTTCAGAATGGACTGGTTGGATCTCCTTGCAGTCCAAGGGACTCTCAAGAGTCTTCTCCAACACCACAGTTCAAAAGCATCAATTCTTCGGTGCTCAGCCTTCTTCACAGTCCAACTCTCACATCCATACATGACCACAGGAAAAACCATAGCCTTGACTAGACGAACCTTTGTTGGCAAAGTAATATCTCTGCTTGTGAATATGCTATCTAGGTTGGTCATAACTTTCTTTCCAAGGAGTAAGTGTCTTTTAATTTCATGGCTGTAATCACCATCTGCAGTGATTTTGGAGCCCAGAAAAATAAAGTCTGACACTGTTTCCACTGTTTCCCCATCTATTTCCCATGAAGTGATGGGACCAGATGCCATGATCTTCGTTTTCTGAATGTTGAGCTTTAAGCCAAGCTCTTGCTAAACTAATCTTACTTCCTTTCTTAATCAGATTACTGGAATACTAAATACTTGATATATCTTGATTTTGGCCCACAGCTTCCAGACCCTTAGGATATCCTTATGTACAAGCTAGAGGAATATGAGTTAAATGATAGTCTATTAAAGAGATTCTCAAATATTCGAATGAAAAGTTTTAGACCCATCAGTTGGGTTCTAACATATAAAGACATAGGTGGGACTTAACAATTTGTAAAATGCTACAAACATGTGAGGTGACTGAATCGATATTCTTAGAGATTTGGGGGACTTGAGGTAGGTGGCAATGGCACCCCACTCCAGTACTCGTGCCTGGAAAATCCCATGGATGGAGGAGCCTGGTAGGCTGCAGTCCATGGGGTCGCACAGAGTCGGACATGACTGAACGACTTCACTTTCCCTTTTCACTTCCATGCATTGGAGAAGGAAATGGCAACCCACTCCAGTGCTCTTGCCTGGAGAATCCCAGGGACAGGGGAGCCTGGTGGGCTGCCGTCTATGGGGTCGCACAGAGTCGGACACGACTGAAGCGACTTAGCAGCAGTAGCAGCAGAGGTAGGTGGGATGTGTATATGTATGTATAAGTTGGTTGAAACAGTTCGTGGAGAAAAAGACGTGGTAGGAGTGTCAACTGAGCAAGCATTCAATGTAAATCAAATTTGCATCATATTCTTTCAGTCATTTCTTCAAAAAACCATTATGTGGCTGTCATAAAAGCAAATTCCGTTTACCTTGCTTGTAAAAGTGTAGAGTCCAGAGCAGGACAGCAATGGTGGCCCGACACTAGTGATGAGAAAACACCCGGGCCCTGTGCTCATCCCGTGAGATGCCTTGGAGGGGAGAATTACACATTTAAAAGGAGCTACCAGGTTCAAGGTGGCACAAGAGCTGGAAGCTGCAAGGTGAGAAAAATGGCAGTCTGTGAAGGCTGATCATCTGGAGAAAGACTAAGTAGGGATGTGAAACTCATCTTTACACTTGTTAAGAGCTGTTGTCTGGATACTTTCATATGTTCATGCTCTACTCCTTAGGCAGCAAAAGTTATAGGATTAATAGCCAGGAAGTATACGAAATTGGATGTCAGCCAGTCTCTTACCGTCTAACCAGCTCCTTTTCCAGTCCCTAGACACACAGAAATGAGCAGGACAAGACCCCTTTCTGACAGAGTCAGCACTCCATAAATTCAGGTTCCACATAAACAAATGGCCCGATAGGCAATGGTTCTTCCAAGAGTAGATAGAAGAACTGGATGCCTCTGTGGCACTGAGCTCCCATCTCTGGAACATAAAAGGAAACACGCTCAGGTTCTCTTTAAGGGTCTAAGGCTGGGCTGATGGTGTTTGGAGGTGGTGTTCTGCTGGCAACCAAGAATAAGGATGCCTGTTTCCCCAGACAAGCAAAGAGGCTAGCCAAAGAAGAGTCTGAACTGTGTTCAAGGAGAAAAGCAGAAATTCAAAGCCAGAGAAGTGGCTCTGAGCATCAGATACACCAGAGCCACGAACTATCATCGGGAGGACAATTCAGGACAGAAGGGCAGAGCAGCTACAGGGCCGAATAGTCATGGAGCATGATGTGACCCTGGTTAAAGATGGCAGTCTGGTAGGTAAGTGGATAAAGAAGATGTGGTACATATATATACAATGGAACATTACTCAGTTGTAAAAAAGAATGAAATAATGCCATTTGCTGCATCATGGATGGATCTAGAGATTATTATACTAAGTGAAGTGAGTCAGAAAAAGAAAAACATACTATAGATATCACTTATTTGTGGAAGCTAAATATGATACAAATAAAGTTATCTACACAACAGAAATGGACTCACACACATAGAAAACAAAGTTGTCATTGCCAAGGAGGAGGAGAGTGGGGGAGGAAAGATTTAGGAGTTTCATATTACTAGCTTAATGCTATTATATATGGAATGGATAAACAACAAGGTCCAACTCTGTAGCGCAGGGAACTGCATTCAATACCCTGTGATAAACCAAAATGGAAAAGAATATGAAAGAGAATATATATGTACATATATATGGGCTTCCCTGGCAGCTCCGTGGTAAAGAATCCATCTACCAATGTAGGAGACATGGGTTCAAACTCTGGGTTGGAAAGATCCCATGGAGAAGGGAATGGCAACCCACTCCAGTGTTCTTGTCCTGGAGAATCCCATAGAGGAGGCTCGCAGGCTACAGTCCATGGGGTCACAAAGAGTTGGACATAACTAAGTGATTAACACAATTCATTAGATCAGTTCATTTCATGTAAAACTGAATCACTTTTCTATGCTGCAAAAAGTAACACAACTTTGTAAATCAACTATACATCAATGACTTTTTTTTTAAAGGTGGCAGTCTAGGAAGAGGTCTGAGAATAGTGCCAGAAGTTGGGGTCTGTGAGGGGCTCCAAGTGATCTTGAACTTGAGATAGAACTGGACTAAGGCTGGATGACCACCTGTGGGGGTCATTAGGGATGGAACACATGCCAGACATCCTCCATCTGCCTCTCCATCTCTTATTCTCCACCCTTCTCAACCCTACTCTGGGCCGAGAAAATTGATCTACATGACTTGTATCACACCTGGAGCCAGGAATCCTGGAGTGCAAAGTCAAGCGGGCCTTAAGAAACATCACTATGAACAAAGCTAGTGGAGGTGATGGAATTCCAGTTGAGCTATTTCAAATCCTAAAAGATGATGCTATTAAAGTGCTTTACTCAATAACCCAGCAAATTTGGAAAACTCAGCAGTGGCCATAGGACTGGAAAAGCTCAATTTTCATTCCAATCCCAAAGAAAGGCAACGCCAAAGAATGTTTAAACTACCGCACAATTGCACTCAGCTCACATGCTAGCAAAGTAACGCTCAAAATTCTCCAAGCTAGGCTTCAACAGTACCTGAACTGAGAACTTCCAGATGTTCAAGCTGCATTTAGAAAAGGCAGAAGAACCCGAGATTAAATTGCCAATATCCATTGGATCATAGAAAAGCAAGAAAATTCCAGAAAAACATCTACTTCTGCTTCATTGACTATCCTTTGACTGTGGATCACAAAAAAATTGTGGGAAATTCTTCAAGAGATGGGAATACCAGACCACCTTACCTGGCTCCTGAGAAATCTGTGCACAGGTCAAGAAGCAACAGTTAGAACTGGACATGGAACAATGGACTGGTTCCAAATTGGGAAAGGAGAATGTCAAGGCTGTATATTGTCACCTTGCTTGTTCAACTTATATGCAGAGTACATCATGCGAAATGCCAGGTTGGATGAAGCCCAAGCTGGAATCAAGATTGCTGAGAGAAATATCAATAACCTCAGATATGCAGATGACACCAACCTTATGGCAGAAAGCAAAGAGGACCTAAAGAGCCTCTAGATGAAAGTGAAAGAGGAGAGTGAAAAAGCTGGCTTAAAACTCAACATTCAAAAAACTGAAGATCACGGCATCTGGGCCCATCCTTTCATGGCAAATAGATGGGAAAACAATGGAAACAGTGACAGACTTTATTTTCTTTGTCTCCAAATGACTACAGATGGTGATTGAAGCCATGAAGTTAAAAGACACTTACTTCTTGGAAGGAAAGCTGTGACAAACCTAGACAGCATATTCAAAAGCAGAGACATTACTTTACCAACAAAGGTCCATCTAGTCAAACCTATGGTTTTTCCAGTAGTCATGTATGGATGTGAGAGCTGGACCATAAAGAAGGTTGAGAACTGAAGAACTAATGCTTTTGAACTGTGGTGTTGGAGAAGACTCTTGAGAGTCCCCTGGACAGCAAGGAGATCAAATCAGTCCATCCTAAAGGAAATCAATCCTGAATATTCATTGGAAGGACTGATGTTGAAGCTGAAGCTCCATACTTTGGCCACTTGATGCAAAGAGCTGACTCATTGGAAACGACCCTGATGCTGGGAAAGATTGAAGGCGGGAGGAGAAGGTGACAACAGAGGATGAGATGGTTGGATGGCATCACCGACTCAATGGACTTGAGTCTGAGCAATCCCCGAGAGTTGGTGGTGGACAGGGAAGCCTGGCATGCTGCAGTCCATGGGGTCCCAAAGAGTCGGATACGACTGAGTGACTGAACTGAACTAACATCAGAGGAATTCTTGCCCTTTGGATCCAGTTAGGTTCGGAGAACAGGAAGCCCCACTTAGAGATCAGAGACAGGGAGAAGAATAAGGTGGAATATCCCTGCCCCTTGCCTGCCTTCTTGTGAGATCACCTTGGGGTTTCTGTGTTCCTTGATGAAGGTCACGGCTCCTCTGAAGGTGTTCCTGAATACAGAGTTCTCTCTTCCAGGATCCAGTAGTCCCTCCCTTCTCTCTTCCCTCACAACCTAGAGCTAGTAACAGCTGAACTTCACAGTAATACAGAAAGTGAGAAACAGATGTGGGTAGAGATAAAACAAGACTGGCCATGAGTGGATCGCTATTAGAGCTGGATGACACGAACATGGAGGTACTTTATACTATTGTCTCTCAGTTCAGTTCAGTTCAGTTCAGTCGCTCAGTCGTGTCTGACTCTTTGCGACCCCATGAACTGCAGCACGCCAGGCCTCCCCGTCCATCACCAACTCCCGGAGTCTACCCAAACCCATGTCCATTGAGTCAGTGATGCCATCCAGCCATCTCATCCTCTGTCGTCCCCTTCTCCTCCTGCCCCCACTCTACTTTTGTATAATTTTGGAATTATTAAATGTGAAAAGTTAAAAGAATAGTTAATTCACAAGTTACTTGCTGGAACTTCTGTGTGGTCCATTGGTTGACTCTGTGCACCCAGTACAGGGGGCACAGGTTTGATCCCTAGTTGGGGAAGATCCCACATGCTGCATGGTGTGGCCAAGTAAAATAAAATAAAATAATTACTTGCTGATACAGTAAAACTCATCTATTATTGCTGGATGCCACTGATATCATGAAGGAGGTCTGTGTGAAGGTTTCAGAAACATGATAGAAGAAACATATTGAAATAAAATGCAAATGAAGAATGCTATTTTTATGAAGGTCGAATCAAACAGCATGTTCAATGGAAAATATCAAGATGATATTATTCAGAATGTGTGTTTAGAGTATTCTTTCATGGATCAAGAAAAAAGCAAACAAATATATTACATTTATCTTTTAAAATATGTTATGAGTGGACCTTGCTTCTAAACCTAGAGAAGGGAATGGCTACCCACTCCAGTATCCGTGCCTGGAGAATTCCATGGAGAGAGGCTACAGTTCATGGGATCAGAGTTGGACACAACTGAGTGGCTAACACTTGCTTCTAAATAATCTGGGATAGGAAAGAACTAGAGATTACAGATGAAGCAAGACTGGCTGTGAATTTATATTTGTTGAACTGGGAGGATGGAGACATGGGAGTTGGTTACATTATTTTTTTATAGTTTTATCTATGCTTTAAATATCTCCATAGAGTGGTTTCAAAACATAAAACATAAACTGCATGTCCAGAATGTGACCATTTTCAGACTTAGAGAATGAATTTATGGTTACTAGGGAGAAAGCATTGGGTGGGAGGGACAGAGAGGGAGTTTGGGATGGACAGGTACACACTGCTATCTTTAAAATAGATAACCAACAAGGACCTACTGTATAGTACAGGGAACTCGACTCAGTATTCTGTAAGAGCATAAATAGGAAAAGAGTTTGAAAAAGAATGGATATTTATACAGGCATAACTGAATCACTTTGCTATATATCTGTAACTAACACATCAATGTTAATCAATTATATCCCATAGAAAATAAAAAAATTTTAAATGTGACCATCTTACGTTAAGTATGTATTAGCTTTTATGATTTTAGGAAGTGTATTATGTTATTTCTCATTCACTTCCTTAGATTCTGCAATTTCTAACATGTTCTTCCATTTCTTTCCTCTCCCCACAACCCTTAGTTTTGTCTGCTATATGGAACCAAGCTTGTGTTCCAGGAGCGAGCCTGGTATCTGGAACATAAATATTTGACTCCCATGACCAGCATGAGGATTAGGCGTCAGGTAAGAATGCCCCCGGGGTGCAGAAGAAGCCCTTCATATCTCAGTTGTCAGCTCTTTGCTTTTTTAGAAAACACTCCTGCCAATCTGTTGGTGGTGGTTTCTACTCGTGAGTTTTTATGCCTCTGGGATTTCACATATGTGTTTTCATTGCCTACCGTGATCATATTACACTTCAGAGTTTAAGTGACAAGGAAGTGATTCACAGTTTTGTCTTTTTAAAAAAATTTTTAATTGGAGGATAATCGCTTTACAATGTTGTATTCCTTTCTGCTGAACAACAACATGAATCAGCTGTAAGTGTACACATATTTCCTCTTTCTTGAGCCTCCCTCCCACCGTTGGGTGAATTTCTAATGTGTAATGGATAGGAGGGAATCAAAAGTGTTGCAAAAAGATTAAAAAGAGGTATGAAATAATTTTCATTTTCTTACTTCTTACTAAAGCCTATTAAGTCATTCTGTATATTTGGAAAAAAGGCCTGGTGGTATTTTGTCGGTGGTTGCAATTGGAATTCAGTACGACAGCCGCAGAGCACCTGGAAATGAAGATGGATCCAGCGAATCATCACCAAGATGCCGCTCTAGAAAAGGACCATCAGACAAGCATAACCATCCAGAAGCATTTTCTGGATTTCCCCTTTCTTCCAGGCACCCTGTTAGATGCTGAAAAATGCACACAAGTATATTGTCAGTCTCTGTATTCAAGGGAGCCTATTATAGCTCGGGACACAAAACTGCCTTTATTAACACAAGTAACACAAGAAAATGGAGGTCTTTAATGAACTTGACCACAGGAATAATTTTAGAGTTCAGTGGACACTTAGGAGTTAATGGGCTTTCCTGGTGGCTCACACAGTATAAAGAATCTGCCTGCAATACAGAAGACCCGGGTTTGATCCCTGGGGTTGGGAAGATCCCCTGGAGAAGGGAATGGTAACCCACTCCAGTATTCTTGCCTGGAAAATTCCATGGACAGAGGAGCCAGACAAGACTGAGAGACTAACACCAGGAATTAATGGTGTTCTTTGCTCAACCTTGAAGAAGGGAAAATTCACAGTGGAGGAATTCAAATGAGGAAGAAATGCAAGTGAACCTCAGATGGGGTTGTTGTCGTTGCTCAAGTTGCTCAGGCATGTCCGACTCTGCAACCCCATGGACTGCAGCACGCCAGGCTTCCCTGTCCACCACCAACTCTCGGGGATTGCTCAGACTCAAGTCCATTGAGTCGGTGGTGCCATCCAACCATCTCATCCTCTGTTGTCACCTTCTCCTCCCGCCTTCAATCTTTCCCAGCATCAGGGTCGTTTCCAATGAGTCAGCTCTTTGCATCAAGTGGCCAAAGTATGGAGCTTCAGCTTCAACGTCAGTCCTTCCAATGAATATTCAGGATTGATTTCCTTTAGGATGGACTGATTTGATCTCCTTGCAGTCCAAGGGACTCTCAAGAGTCTTCTCCAACACCACAGTTCAAAAGCATTAGTTCTTCAGTTCTCAACCTTCTTTATGGTCCAACTCTCACATCCATACATGACTACTGGAAAAACCAAAGCTTTGACTAGATGGACCTTGTCGGCAAAGTAATGTCTCTGCTTTTTCATATGCTATCTAGGTTTGTCATAGCTTTCCTTCCAAGAAGTAAGTGTCTTTTAATTTCATGGCTGCAATCACCATCTGTAGTCATTTGGAGACAAAGAAAATAAAGTCTGTCACTGTTTCCATTGTTTTCCCATCTATTTGCCATGAAGGGATGGGCCCAGATGCCATGATCTTCATTTTTTGAATGTTGAGTTTTAAGCCAGCTTTTTCACTCTCCTCTTTCACTTTCATCTAGAGGCTCTTTAGGTCCTCTTCACTTTCTGCCATAAGGCTGGTGTCATCTGCATATCTGAGGTTATTGATATTTCTCTCAGCAATCTTGATTCCAGCTTGGGCTTCATCCAACCTGGCATTTCACATGATGTACTCTGCATATAAGTTGAATAAGCAAGGTGACATTTAGTAAGCAGCCTTGACATTCTCCTTTCCCAATTTGGAACCAGTCCATTGTTCCATGTCCAGTTCTAACTGTTGCTTCTTGACCTGTGCACAGATTTCTCAGGAGCCAAATAAGGTGGTCTGGTATTCCCATCTCTTGAAGAATTTCCCACAATTTTTTTGTGATCCACAGTCAAAGGATAGTCAATGAAGCAGAAGTAGATGTTTTTCTGGAATTCTCTTGCTTTTTCTATGATCCAGTGGATATTGGCAATTTAATCTCGGGTTCTTCTGCCTTTTCTAAATGCAGCTTGAACATCTGGAAGTTCTCAGTTCAGGTACTGTTGAAGCCTAGCTTGGAGAATTTTGAGCATTACTTTGCTAGCGTGTGAGCTGAGTGCAATTGTGCAGTAGTTTAAACATTCTTTAGCATTGCCTTTCTTTGGGATTGAAATGAAAAACTGAGCTTTTCCAGTCCTATGGCCACTGCTGAGTTTTCCAAATTTGCTGGCATATTGAGTAAAGCACTTTAATAGCATCATCTTTTAGGATTTGAAATAGCTCAGCTGGAATTCCATCACCTCCACTAGCTTTATTCATAGTGATGCCTGGGGTTGGTGAAGTGAACAAAATCATAAAAATGGGAGTACTTAGGACAGATTAACTGAAGTCCAGTTTAACTGAAGTCTCAAGCAATAGAAAAACGTAGGGGTATGTCCAAGGAATATGGGAAAGAGCCTACTGAAAGAGCTCCCAGGGGCCAAAGCTGGAACACTTAGAGCAAGAAAATAGATAGTGTAGTTTTGGATTATAACCCAAAGTATAAAGTAACTAAACACAAGCCAGTAATCATGTAAGCAAACAGTTAAACAAGTAATATAAATGGGATAAAAGAGATAAAGTAAAAGTGTTAGTCACTCAGTCATGTCTGACCCTTTGTGACCTCATGGGCTGTAGCCCACCAGGCTCCTCTGTCCATGGGATTCTCCAGGCAAGAACTGGAGTGGGTCTCCATTCCCTTCTCCAGGGGATCTTCCCGACCCAGGGATCAAACCTTGGTCTCCTGCATTGCAGGCGGACTCTTTACCTTCTGAGCCACCAGGGGAGCCCTAAGTCTTCCGTAAAGAATTCCAAATGATAATGGCCCCTTCAGGAGCTTCATTTTCCTTCCCTTGATAATGAGTTGGACTTAGAAACTTCCTTCTATTTTAAAGAATCAAGTTTGGAAATGGAAAAGAGTTTCTTTACAGTGGAGAAATCCGTAGATCGCACGTTAACCACATGATTAGGGTTAATATCATCAGTAATAAGATATGTTAGTGATGTGGACCTCTGATACGATGTGATGAGAAGAGCACTTCTCTCTTCCCAGAACCCACGGCCCCAGTCCAATCATGAGAAAACATGTCACACAAAACCAAACTGAGGGATGGTCCACACAGTACCAGACTGGTACTCTTCAAACTGCCAGTTGGTGAAAAACCAGGAGGGACTGAGAAAGCATCCGCAGCCAGACGAGGAAGGAGCCATGGTGACTGAGTGCAGTGTGGCACCTGGATGGCGTCCTAGGACAGGAAAAGGATGTTCATAGAAAAACTGATAAATCTGAATCAAGTCTGCGTTAGTTAATTCTTGTTGTATAGTCGCTAAGTCCTGCCTGACTCTTTTGGGACCCCACGGACTATATCCCATCAGGCTTCTCAGTCCATGGAATTTCCCAGGCAAGGATACTGGAGTGGGTTGCCATTTCCTTCTCCAGGGGAGCTTCCTGACCCAGGGATTGAACCTGTGTCTCTTGTGTCTCCTCCATTGGCAGGCAGATTCTTTACCCCTGGCGCCACCTGGGCTACAGTCCATGGGGTTGCAAAGAGCTGGACACGACTGAAGTGACTGAGCAGGAGCACTGTACTCCAATAAAAATTATTTATTTCAAAAAAAAAAAAAAAAACCAAGCCAATCTCCCGAGCCTTTCCTGGCTGTGATAAGTTCCTGCTTTCTTTTGTCTGGAGCGTCAGTGTTAGCAGAGCTGGTCCACTTTCAGGAGCCAGTGTGATCCCCTATTCACACGCTTTCGTGTGAATGGCGGCTAATCCCCTGTAGGGATGGGGAAGCTGAGGCTGGTTTGTGACTGGGGTGGGGAGAGGGGAGGGCGAGGCTTCTAGACTCGGGTTTCCTGCTGTTCTAGCGTCCCCAGGCCTGAACTGTCGAATGGGGCGGTTCCACCTTTGTCCCTCACTGAGGGACCTTGGCTCAAAGGCGGTCTAGTGACGGTGCCCCCAGGGCTCCATCATAACAAGGCCCTCAGGAAAAGAGCTCTGTACTTGCCATTAAGTACTTGCGTGTCTAGAACAATCGTGTGCTTTGTTCTTGGAAAACTTACTGTCTGGGCCTTATCCCATTTCGGTTTTCATTAACCTTGATGTTTGTACTAATTTTGCTTTAGATAATTATCAGCATTGAGGAGGAACTATCAGCTGACTCTCATTTTCAGGAGGGAAAATCTTTCAAAATAAGTTACCAATCGTGTATCTCCACTAAAACCAACTTCATGTTGCTTAAAAACAGATGAAACAAAACAAAAACTTCAGCTTTATAAAATGACGGAGTTTTGTGTGTATGTTTTCCTGAATACAGGTGTCTGTGTCTTCTTTTTTATTATTAATTTTTTAATTTTAAAAGCATTTTTAATTGAAAGATCATTGTTTTACAGTATTGTGTTGGTTTCTGCCATACAGCAACATGACTCAGCCACAGGCACACATGTGTCCCCTCCCGCCTGAACCTGCCTCCCGCCACCCGCCGGGTCCCGCCCCTCTGGGTGGTCGCAGAGCCCCAGTCTGTGCTCTTTGAGCAAGCTCCCCCTGGCTGTCCGTTTTGCATGCGGCAGCGTGTGTTCTCGCCCTGCTCTCTCCACTCGTCCCCCCTTTCCCCGAGTGTACACAAGTCTGTTTTGTATGTCTGCGTCTCCACTGTTGCTGTTTAGTTGCTAAGTCGTTCCGACTCTTGGCAACCCTGTGGATTGTAGCCGGCCAGGTTCCTCTGTCCATGGGATTTCCCAGGCAAGAATCCTGGAGTGGATTTCCATATACTTCTTCAGGGGATCTTCCTGACCCAGGGATCGAACCCGGGTCTCCTGCTTGGCAGGCAGTTTCTTTACCACTGAGCATTGCTGCCCCGCAAAAAGGCTCATCAGTACCATCTTTCTAGATTCCATCAGTTTAGTTCAGTCCCTCAGTCGTGTCCGACTCTTTGCGACCCCATGAATCACAGCACGCCAGGCCTCCCTGTCCATCACCAACTCCCGGAGTTCACTTGGACTCACGGCCATCGAGTCAGTGATTCCATCCAGCCATCTCATCCTCTGCCGTCCCCTTCTCCTCCTGCCCCCAACCCTCCCAGCATCAGAGTCTTTTCCAATGAGTCAACTCTTCACATGAGGTGGCCAAAGTACTGGAGTTTCAGCTTCAGCATCATTCCTTCCAAAGAAATCCCAGGGCTGATCTCCTTCAGAATGGACTGGTTGGATCTCCTTGCAGTCCAAGGGACTCTTAAGAGTCTTCTCCAACACCACAGTTCAAAAGCATCAATTCTTTGGCGCTCAGCTTTCTTCACAGTCCAACTCTCACATCCATATATAACCACAGGAAAAACCATGGCCTTGACTAGACAGACATTTGTTGGCAAAGTAATGTTTCTGCTTTTCAATATGCTATCTAGGTTGGTCATAACTTTTCTTCCAAGGAGTAAGCATCTTAATTCATTGGCTACAGTCACCATCTGCAGTGATTCCATATATATGCATTAATATGCAATATTTATTTTTCTCTTTCTGACTTCCTTCACTCTGTAAAATGATGTATTTTAATGGAAAGGAATATTTGGCTTTGAGCCCTCCACCTTATTTTACACCAGCCCTTAAAGGAAACTAAGTTTTCGAGCTGGTTCGTTTTTCTCTTTGGAGTGTTTTCTCCCTAAACTCTCAGGCACAGCAGTCTTGCTCTGTCCAAGCCCACCGGTTTGGAAACAGTGGCTCTTGCTGATGTTCAGAGAAGCATGTACATGGACGTGTGGTCAGCTCTCACTCGGAAATCCTCGTGGGAGGAAGCTTTTCAGTCTATGTGGGTCGAGAGAACCACAGCCCAGCTGTGGCTTGCAGATCAAAAAAGACCCTATTCAACATAGTGAAAATAATACTTAGAAAAAATGTTGAATCAGGTTCTGCTTCCTGCCCTGAGCCCAGATCATGGAACCGTGTGAGAATGGGGGTTTTAAGGGGCCTTCAGGGAAGTGAGGGGGGGCTGTGTAACTGAGCACAGCAACGAGGAGGGGCACTCCTCTCCACCTCCCAGAGGGCACAGGAGGCTGCCTGTAAGGGGAGCCCAGTTAAAAACCCAAAACTCATTCAGGAAGAGAGAAAATAAATACTAATCATGACCACAGCCAAGCAGTCATGACATCTCCACAACATTTGCTCACACGGTACCCACAGCTGTTACGCCTTTACCCAGATGTTGCCTTGACGGCCGGCTTGAGTCCTGCCCACCCAGATGTTGCCTTGATGGCCGGCTTGAGTCCTGCCCAACCATTTGCTTCCTGAGTGCCCTGTTTCTGTTAGAGCAGTGTGTGAGTGGCCCCTCTTCCCACCTGAGTCCTTCTCTCATGCCTCTAGACCGATCGTTTGCATTTTGGTGTGTTAGGGTGAAACCCAGATTCACCAGCACCAGCCCAAGTCATGTTTTATACCCTCAACAGCAAGTGACACAGGGGTGGACCCAGCACTTAACAGCCTTAGTCTACCCCAGTAAAAGGAATCTTTCTTTTCCTCCTGGAATGAGAACTGCTGGGAGACTCAACCACAGCAAGGGAGGCAGGGGGAGCCGGTTGATGGAAAGTGATCTTGGCTCTTCTGCTATATTTGCTGAAGGCTAAAACAACCATTAAGATTTGGGTCTTAGGCTCAGTTTAGTCGATCAAATAGTTGCATGCACACGTGTTCAGTCACTTCAGTCACGTCCAACTCTTTGTGACCCCTGGACTATAGCCTGCCAGGCTTCTCTATCCATGGCATTGTCCCAGGCAAGAATATTGGAGTGGGTTGGGAAGATTGCCATGGGATCTTCCCAACCCAGGAATCAAACCCACATATCCCCAGGCTCCTGCATTGGTAGGCCAGTTCTTTACTGGGCTTCCCAGTTGAATCATTAAGGAGGAAAAACATTCAAGCGTGTTGACTGACAGATTCAAGTAGCTCTGAGTTGATGAAGTAGCTCTGAGTTCATGAAGCCACTAACACATCAATTTATTCTTAGGAAATGGGTTTGGAGTAAGAATGTGCAGAGTGGCAGATACCAAACCCCAAACTAGGACGACACTTGGCTCCTTCAAATTTAGAGGGTGGATGATCCTTATTTACTATTTCGAACTATGTGCAAGATATAAATGCAGTCATTGCCCTGTGCCATAAAGACTTGGAGTGAAAGAAACAAAACAGGAAGAAAACTTTGGAGGAGAGTTCCAAGATGGAAAGATAGTATTGGGATATTAACCCTTCCAGATGGTGACTGCAGCCATGAAATTAAACGACGCTTACTCCTTGGAAGAAAAGTTATGACCAACCTAGATAGCATATTGAAAAGCAGAGACATTACTTTGCCAACAAAGGTCCATCTAGTCAAGGCTATGGTTTTTCCTGTGGTCATGTATGGATGTGAGAGTTGGATTGTGAAGAAGGCTGAGCACCGAAGAATGATGCTTTTGAACTGTGGTGTTGGAGAAGACTCTTAAGAGTCCCTTGGACTGCAAGGAGATCCAACCAGTCCATTCTGAAGGAGATCAGCCCTGGGATTTCTTTGGAAGGAATGATGCTAAAGCTGAAACTCCAGTACTTTGGCCACCTCATGTGAAGAGTTGACTCATTGGAAAAGACTCTGATGCTGGGAGGGACTGGGAGCAGGAGGAGAAGGGGACAAGAGAGGATGAGGTGTCTGGATGGCATCACTGACTCGATGGATGTGAATCTGAGTGAACTCCGGGAGTTGGTGATGGACAGGGAGGCCTGGCGTGCTGCAGTTTATGGGGTTGCAAAGAGTTGGACACAACTGAGTGACTGAACTGAACTGAACCCTTCTCCCAAAATTTTTACTTCAAGAACAGGTACCCTGTGCTCATACCCCTGAGGCTTAGAAATGGTGCATGTGCCCTTCTCTTCCTATGAACAGTGTTGGCTGTCTTCCATGCTGCATTAACTGTTTCTTTTTTAAATGGCTGTGCAGATTTCCTATCCTTCTATTTCTGTATCTCCAAACACCTGGATCAAGGCAGCTTAACAGATGTTCACATATTGGAACCAAATGCAACATGAACTGAGATTTTAGGCAAAGGGTATTGCAAACATTCATTGGATTGGGAAAGGGAGGAAGACTTTCTCTGTCCCTTGGCTTCACCTACTACCTACAGACTCTCTCTCTCTGTTTTTTGTGTTTTTTTTTTGTAAGGGACTTGGGAAAAGATCTCTGGTTCCCCCATCCCCATTCCACCCACCTAGTAAGGTCTATCTGACTTGGCTACAAGTCAGTGATGAGGTTTTGAGAACACTTGGCTGTGTCCTCCAGGCTGAGTGGAGAAGCTGGTATGAAGAGAAGCCACAAATACCCATTCCATCAGAGTGGGGAGGGACGGCTCCTGATGGTGGATCCTTGGTCAAGAAGCCAGGGTGTCACTGAAATGATATCACAATGGAGTGGTTTTACAGGGAATGCAGTTGCATCAATTTAAAAATCTAATTTGGTTTGAAAATACCCCCAGAACTGGCTTTAACTTCCCTTTTACCACTGTAAGACCACTGATTCACCTCCAGGAGATGACAAGTTTCAAAATATTGATGTATCCTGGTCTAGCCTCTATTTCCAGAGCCCAAAACTCTCAAACTAAACAGATAAAAAACATATCAGTCTTCACAGAGTGTACTAAGACAAGGAGAAAACTCTCTTTTCCTTTCCCCTCCCTTTACCTCTTCAGCGGCATAAAATACACTGTCGAATCTATCAATGCAGGCCATTCAACAGAGGTTAAGAAAATACAAGTGGGATGTATTTCTTCAGTTTGGCCAGTAAAACAGACCCTGAGGTCACCACCTCTGCAACCTGGGTTCTGCGTGGCAGCCATCTGGTTGACCCTCGTGCTATGCCTCACAGTACTGCTTTGTATATCTGGGTGAGCCATGCTCATTCTGTTTCACTCACTGAAGGATGACTTGGTATAACCACAGGAGAGAGTAACTTGTTTTGCTGAGCTCCAGCCTCTGAGTTTTTCTGGCAGTTGCATTATCCTGGGCTCCTTGGAGAGATGCCTGAAGTACTGGCTAATTGGAGTGTCCTTCTCCGTGAGTCTTTGAGATCATCCCCTCACTCCTGCATGCACAGTGAGAGTTTCCTATTGGTGAGCTCTGTTCCTAAGAGTAGCTGTGTTACATTTTAAAAAGACCTTCCAGAAGGTAGAATTCAATTGAGTCAAGCAGATGGGGCAGACCCGAGTCACAGTTAAGGACAAGGTGGGTTTTATTATGATTTCATAATAACAAAATTTAAATGAATTACTGACCTGGAAATAGAAATGCCCAGTGTATCCACTTTGGTGGAAATTAATAGTCTAGCTAGAAATCAATACTTCTAGAAAAATAACATGTGTAATTTTTCTTTCTTTGATGGGAAATTGCCCTTTTCCTTTAATTTTAGAGACTAGATACTGCTGGGTCTTGTTCTACTTCTTCCTTCCTCTGGATAAGTCAAAGCCCTTGGTACTCAGTAAACCACACAAAGCCAGCTAATAGGGATGTCCCCATTTTGATGGACAGAGATGGGACAGGACTCACTTGTTAGCACCCGTCGGTCTACAGAACACTGAAATCCCTCAGGCTCCTCCTTCCCTGGACAGCTGGTCATTCACATCACAGATTAATGCCTCAGACTGCCAGGTATTAATTCTGCTCACCACACTGGCTGCTGCTGAGACAGTGTGAGAAACCACAGGCAGCTCGAGTTGGGGTGACTTTAGGCAGGGCCTCTTGGAGTATAGTTTTCTCTTCCTTAATCTAGGTATGGCTACATGAGTGTGTTTGTTTTGTGATAATCCAGTAGGAACTGGTTGGTGGTGTTTACTTGCTCAGTCATGTCCGACTCTTTTGTGACTCCATGGACTGTAGCCCACCAGGCTGCTCTGTCCAGGGATTTCCCAGGCAAGGATACTGGAGTGGGTTGTCATTTCATACTCCAGGGGATCTTACCGACCCAGGGATCAAATCCACGCTTCTTACGTTTCCTGCATTGGCAGGTGAGTAGGTTCTATACTGCTAGTGCCATCTGAGAAGCCCAAGTACGTATGATAACTGTTTACAAAACAATTTGCTAATTCTAATAACTGGTCTGCTTTTACCAATTGTGCTTTCTCTGGATTTGGGGTTTTATATATATATATATATAATTTTATATACGTCTTAATTTATTTTAGCTGGAGGATAATTGCTTTACAATACTGTGTCGCTTTCTGCCATACATCAGGATGAATCAGTCATAGGTATACATATATGTCCCCTCCCTCTTGAGCTTCCCTCCCACCTCCCGCTCCATCCCACCCCTCTAGGTTGTTACAGAGCACTGGGTTTGAGCTCCCTACTCATAGAGCAAATTCCCACTGCCTTTCTCTTTTGCATATGATAATGTATATGTTTCAGGGCTACTCTCTCCACTCGTCCCCCCTCTGCTTCCCCCACTGTGTCCACAGTCTGTTCTCCATGTCTGCGTCTCCATTGCGGCCCTGCAAATATTACTCAGCCATAAAAAAAGAACACATTTGAGTCATTTATAATGAGATGGAACCTATTTTACAGAGTGAAATCAGTCAGAAAGAGAAAAACAAATATCGTATATTAATGCATGTATATGGGATCTAGAAAGACGGTACTGATAATTCTATTTAGGGTTGTATTTTCCAGCTTCTTTGCAGATCTTATACCTTTTCATCATATTCCAGACATGACGTATAATAGATTTTATGTTCTCCTGTGTATTTCCTTTCCTTTGTCTAGTGGTTAGGGTGGGAGACTGAGCCCTAGGATTCCACCTAGAGTCAAGTTGAGCAGAAGTTGCTTTAAGGTCACTGTGCCTAGCCCAAGCCCCACCACATTCCCATACTGTCTTTTGATCTTATCAGCAGTTGAGTTGGAAGGATGTTGAACAGCGTCTCAGAAATCTTTGATTAAATGTTGGGTTCAACTTATGGTTGTTACCATGAGAGCTAAGTTCTCTTGAATCTTTTTACGTCTTAACTAGAAGTCCTCCCAAATTGCTTCTGAAATCATTTGGTTGATGAGATCCAAAATTCCAGGACTCACGGACACAGAATTTCTGCATAATAACTTTGGACTCTTGCTGTATATTTAGTTCCGGCAGTTTGTGGAGCTTCCGCTTCTTGAAAAAACAAAATTAGTTTGAATGAAAATTATCCTTTCTTGGGTATGTTCACATTTCTTTGTGTCTGTACTTACAAGGCTGAACTGTCAGCTGATTTAAATGCCATAATCTCATGTATGGAAACGTGTGAAGCTAATAGTGAAGTTTTATTTTAACCACCTAATTTAATATTCTTTCTCGTTTCATGTAAATGTCTTTGTAGAAAATGCTACCAAGGGCGGCCTTGTGGTTACTTTAATTCCATTGCCAATACTTTTATATGGTTTCCTGTATTCTAAAGGGAAGGCTATATGCACTTGTCTTCTTTTTAAACTTTTCCTCTTATGAATCAGTAGCAGTGTGAATAAATGTCAGAAGTTCTTATTAAGTGGTTAAAGTTGATACCTCTGTCTCAGCGTTCTTGATTTAGGTAATGATGATTAAGCAGACTTGGTTGTAGAAAATACCAGAGTTATAAAGAAATTGCTTTTTATTTCTAAGAACACACAGTAATAATCATATTTATAAATACTCTGCCAAACTCACTTGATGTTAACATTTTAGAGGTAAGGAGGTCGTCACATCAGCAGAGTCCCACTCCTTCTCTGAAATGGGCTTTGTCAATAGCACTTAGAAAATAATGGAACTGTGTACTCTGGTCGAGAAACATCGCAACTGGAAGAACACTATGAAGGTAAATTTGTCTCTCATCTAAATAAACTCTCTAGTTGGGCTAAACAAAGACACTTTTGTTGTTGTTTGGTAAGGAAGGCGGTTTAAGATTCTAACATTTCAGACAATGCTGAATATTTTTATCAGATGAAGAAGTAATCAGCATAAATATGATTTACATTGATTTAGGGAAAATGTTAAGCTGAAGTCATGAGTGTTTAATGGAACCACAGGATTTCATTCCATGCTAATGAAATTTGGCTACAGCAACCATGAGAATGTATGTTCTGGGGACTGAAAAGCTAAGGTCTGGTCCCGCCTAGAGGACCTGGCCAGTGGTCATTAGAAACAGGAGCAGTGCTCCCCTTTCCTAGGTAAGTTGACAGAGCTAGAAGCACAGCACACAGTGCAATTACGCTCCATGTAAAGGCTTCACGTATGTCTCTCTTTATGTTGATCACCAACCTGGCATTTGGGGCCCAGGTGGCAAATTAGCTGTTACAGGCCTACCACCCTGACTCCTTAGAGAATGTTTGTCTATAGAGGGAGTGAACTCTTCTAATTTATTTTCCACTGGGCTGGTGTGGGCTTTCTGTTGTTGCAGGGAGCTGGGACCACTCTTCATCGCAGTGTGCGGATCTGCGTTGCAGCGGCTTCTCTTATTACAGAGCACAGGCTCTCGGGTGCGCCAGCTGCATTGGTTGTGGCCCCTCGGCTCAGAAGTTGCAGCTCCTGGGCCGTGGCTCTAGAGCACAGGCTCATCAGTTGTGGTGCAGAGGCTTAGTTGCTTCACAGCATGTGCTCCTGGAGCCTCCCAGGCGGTGCTAGTGGAAAAGAATCCACCGGCCAATGCAGAAGATGCCAGATGTCCAGTCCTTGGGTTGGGCAGATCCCCTGGAGAAGGAAATGGCAACCCATTCCAATATTCTTGCCTGGAGAATCCCATGGACGGAGGAGCCTGGCGGGCTACAGTTCATGGGGTCGCAAAGAGTCAGACACAACTGAGCGTCTGAGCACTGTTGCTCTTTGAAGGGATTGAACTGTGTTTGGTGGCTTAAGGTGTGGGCCAGAGAAGCAGGAAGGCCTGTGCGAGAAGAGAATCCACAGAGCAAGTGGCCCTCCCTCAGAGAATCTGTTTTTTCTTTTTATATATATATATATATATATATATATATATATATGTTTGTTTGTTTGTTTGTTTATGCCGGGTCTTGGTTGCCATACTCGAATCTTCAGTCTCCATTGCGATGTGGAGGATCTTTAATTGCAGCATGTGAACTCTTAGTTGTGGCCTGTGCAGTCTAGTTCCCTGACCAGGGATTGAACCCAAGCCCCCTGCATTGGGAGCATGGCGTTTTAGCCACTGGACAACCAGGGAACTCCCATTAGAATCTGTTATTTCTTGAAGACTCTTGTATCTGAGCCTCGCCGGCTTGTTTTCTGGACAGCTGAAGCATTGTCCTTCTTGGGAAGAGCCCCCAGATCGTCAGGCTGGCCCTTTCACGTCATGGTGGCTGGCTAACTCACTAACTCACTGTCTTCGACACCTTCCTTCAGTGGCAAAGCCCCAGAGCCCCCGGGGTCACCATTACTGCCCTGGTCCCCGTGGGGAATCTGAGCCAGTGTGGCTGATCAGATCCATGCTTTCCACGTGACACATGTGGAACATGGGTTCTGACTTAGACAGAAGCAGCACAGGTCATGTGCCTGCTACCATAGTGGAGGCATTTCCTCAGAGCAACACCCTCTCCCCTCTGGGGTCTAGAAACGTGAGGTATGGGAGAAGTGGGGGCAGATGGAGGCAGACTGGAAGCTGTGGAAGCAGAAAGCTCTGGATGAAAACCCTAGTTGTCCCAGTTATGAGGTATATGATTTGGAGCCACATCCTAAACTCTTTAAGCCTCGGTTTTCTCATTTGTAAAATGGATTGGTGCCTGACAGAGTTTTCATGAGAACTGAAGGAGACCGTTAATATAAAGACCTCGTCTGTCTCCTGGCGCATGGTGGGTATTCAGGGAGTGGCCGTCCCAGGGAGCAGAGCACAGGACATCCGGGTCACACGGCTGAGCCGCTGCACAATGATGTTATAAAGATGCTGGAGATGCAGGAAAGCTGCCAAATCACGGCAGCCAAGTGGCTGCTTCTGTATCTGCACGCTAAGCTATCTAGGATGGCGTGTGGGAAGCACAGATGCTACGTGGGAGAGGTGAATCCTGGGCAAAGGCTGGGGGTACGATCCATGCCTTGTCCACTGGGGCTAGGATTGCGCAGTGCAAGCATGGAATAGCAGAGGAGGCTAAAGGCAGACACAGGTGGCTGGAGACTCCTGGCAGAATCTCAGTTATATGTCAGAGCAGCAGCCAAGACCATGAATGACAGCCGCATAGGGAAACCTCATCTCACCAATCGCTTCAACCTTATTCCTTATCCTATCTTTTAGATTAAAAATAGTTGTTGATTGTTTTAAGGTTCCCCTTCTTTGAAAATGTCTGATTCATTTTCTAGTTAATCTAAAATCAAGTCAACGGGAAAAAATGGGGGCAGAAAATTACACAAATAGCCCATCAATATCTAAGAATGCCTTGGAAGATAAAGGCTGGCTACTTAGACATTCCTTTTGAAAACTATGTGTAATGGTTATATTATAGCAAGTATATTTGTGGTTTGGTTTGGTAAGGTTCGAAGTTCCCATTTCTGTGCTTTTACCAGCTATAGTGACTGGTACCAAGAAGGACACTCTTGCAAATCAGCTTTAGGACACACACATGATGTCATTTCACATGTGAAGTAACAGGTCAGGAAAGGTTATTTGCTCATGGTCACAGGTTGAGAGAGTGGTGGAGTCTTGTTGTATACTTTGGCTGCCTGGTGTACTTTCATAAGAGAATTCTCTGCCAACCCATCGCTCCTGACTTCCTAGGCCACAGGGGGTCAGATGCCCATATAAACTTACAACTAGCACCACCTGGGAAGCCCTGTTTTTACCAAATAAATAAAAATAAACTGAAAAATAAAATACAGTTTAAAAATAAGATGGATCTGTTTCCAGTGGGTTTGCTATCCTTCTGTAAAGCAGGCTGTCCTTTCCTTGAGGTCAGCTTCGGCGTGGAGAGGGGCCATTCTGAAGGCGATGGGTGGAACTCCCCCTGGTCGTGGCCACAGTCTTCCCAGTAGTCCAAATCAGAGGGGGTCTCAGAGCACAACGGGCAGCCACGCCACCGTCGCTTGGCCTCGACAAGTAGAGCAGAAGCCTAAACGATGCCGTATCGCCTGCCGAGAGCAGCTGTGCGCTTCTCCTGTGCCCTGACATCTTGTTACTGACCCAAGAGTGAGTTCTGGAAGAAGAGTCTGATAACATCCAGAAAGATAATGACCTTTTGCTGCCTGACACTACCAAACCGCCGTCAGACGAGACCAGTTCCAACCAGAGATTAAAATACGAACCAGCTTCTCCCAACGTCATGCCCCAGAACGTCCAAGTCTCAGTTGAAAATCAGTCATCAGACCAAGAATAAGGAAGACCTTGAAGATAGTTGATAGATACCAACACTGAGATGACAGAGATGTTAGAATTATTTGATGATTTTAAAGCAGCCATCATAAAATGCAGCAAAGAAATCAAAGTTGTAAAGAAGAGCAAATGAAAATTGTGAACTGAATATATATATACAACAGTCATATATATATATAATAGTCATACCTAGATATACAGCTAAGAACTAGGTGTTCAGGAAAATTGAAAGTGATGGAAAAGCAGATGGAGGGGATCATTATCTAGCTAGTATCTTCTATGTGACAAAACCAGTAATGCTAAATGCTTTATTATGATATAATATAAATATTTACATGTTTATTGCTTAATCCTTACAAAACCCTGAGAGAGACGGATAATATTCCCTTTCTACAGATGCAGAAACTGAGGGTTGGCAAAATGAAATGACCTGTCCAGGTTGTTTCGACTAACATGGCAAGTATTTGAGGATGGCTTTACAGAAGCAGCAAGACTTGAAGTACAAAACCTGGAAGAGAGCCGGTCACACTGTGCTGTGCCAGTGAGGGAGCATGGGAATGTGGTCCAGTTCCCGAGAGTGAAGAGCATCTGGTGGAAGCAGGATAAGTTTCCTTGTTGCAAGTAGAAAATGCAGATTGTGCATGGATAGTGCATGATGAAACTATCATAGTTATGGGAACTCAATATACTGAGTACTGCTAAAGGATTCAAGTTCACAGTCGGTCATTTTCCCTTAACCTGAGAAGCAGGTGGGTGATTCCAGGCTTTGGGGAAGAAGAATGATCAGGGAAAAAAAAAAAAAGAGTACTCAGGACTTCCCTGGTGGCTCAGTGGTAAAGAATCAGCCTGTCAGTGCAGGAGACATGGGTTCAGTCCCCAATCCAAAATATCCCACATGACGCAGAGCAACTAAGCCCTTGTGCTTCAACTACTGAGCCCACGCGCCCTAGAGCCCGTGTTCCACAGCAAGAGAAGCAACGAGAAGCCCGCGCACTGCAACTAGAGAGCAGTCCCTGCTTGCTACAACTAGAGAAAAGCCCCTGCAGCAACGGAGACCCAGCACAGCCAAAAGTAAAAGTGTTTTAAAAGATACTCAAGGAAGGTAACTTTGGGCAGCAAGAATCTATGTGTGTTACTTGCTCAGTCATGTCTCATTCTTTGCGACCCCATGGACTCTAGCCAGCCAGGCTCCTCTGTCCATGGGATTCCCCAGGCAAGAATATGGGAGTGGGTTGCCATTCCTTTCTCCATGGGATCTTCCCAACTCAGGGATCGAACCTGGGTCTCCTGCATTGCAGGCAGATTCTTTACCATCTGAGCCACTAGCCCTGCAAAAATCTAGAGAACATAATGAAAGTCTGAATTAAAGGGGCTACCGAGGAGAGTACAGGGAGTTCTCATGCCAGATTCCAGGATAAAAATGAACAGAGCAGAGAAAGCCTGGATGGCTTTCCATGAGTGATGAAGACAGAAGACAAAAATGAATCGACCTTGCCTTTGATGAGACATGTTTGAAGCGTGTCTGGGGGACGTACGCTGACACCCCGTTTTATTTAACATTTTCAACAACCATCTGGAGCAGGTGGCTCACTGAAATGAGGCAACACATTCTGATATTGTTTCACAGACACACACACCTGCGCACACCCATCAGGATGAAGGTTTCGCACATCTCACAGAGGGGACTCGTAAGAGAAGGTGTCTCTGTGCCTGTTCCCATTTGTCTCTGTCTAGCTGCCATCACCTCCCAGGTGGAGTCCAGCAATGCCTTGGATGAAAGGCCAATGTGTTGATGTTTAGACCCTCTTCTTTAAGGAGAGTGCTCTTTAAAACGGTTTTAAGTGAGAAATATTGAGCATCAGAGAATAAAGAGCAGTCCAACTGGATAGAAGTGGCAAGTGCGTCCAGGTACCCACGCCTGATTTCACATCCTGTCAGGTCAGCCCCTGACTTTATGTGTAAATGGACAGGTTTGCGTTGAAACTTCCCGAATAGGAGTTCCTTAGAAGCCTTTAGAGGCCTTGATGATGGCATTTTGGGGATAAACAGTTGACAAGTTCCTGCTTTCCTGCCTTTTGCAGCTTACACTGTGGCCGTCACATAATCACCTCACTCCATCCTCTCATCCACATCCTAGAACAGACAGACTCAGGCCTTGGAGATAATCCCCTGCTGGCCATCCTTGTTCTTTTGTTCTTTTTAAATGTATTTTTTTTTCCCGAAGATTTCTTGATGTGGGCCAAAGTCTTTATTTAATTTGTTGCAATATTGCTTCTGTTTTGTATTTAGTTTTTTAGAGCATGAGGCATGTGGTATCTTAGCTTCCCAACCACAGATCGAACCTGCACCCCCTGCATTGGAAGGTGAGGTCTTAACCACTAGACCACCTGGGAATGTCCTGGGCCATCATTGTTTAAAACAGCTCTGGGAGTCAGGAAACCCTACATTCCTGCTGAAGTAAGGTGATAAAGAGGCACCCATCCGTCATACCAGCTGCTTCTGGTTCAGCCTGACCAGGCCCCATCCATTTCCCTTGACCGATGGCACAGGAGAACTTAAGCAGTTACAAGACTTGGGATCGCTGGTTACAAATACTTTCTTTTTTCCCCATCCCGGACACTTGGCTTGTACTGAGGATTTTTGCTGGAGGTTTGGCTTTCCTGGTGACTCAGTGGTTTCAGAATCCACCTGCCAATGCAGGAGACGCAGGTTTGATCCCTGGGTTGGGAAGATCCCCTGGGAAATCCCATGGACAGAGGAGCCTGGCGGGCTACAGTCCATGGGGTCACAAAAGAGTCGGACATGACTTATCGACTAAAACAACAACAACAGAAGCCCCTCACAGAGAAGCTGAAGGAGTGGAGGATGGTTTTAAGGCAGGTCCTGGTGATTTGCCTTCTAAACTGCACTAGGGAAGTGGGCTGGGTGGTGGCCTGCAGTGAGATCTCCAGCCTGCTATTCAAATTCTCCCCCACATACCCTACCACTGGATGCTCATTTAGTTTTATTCTTTCAGGACTGATGTTCTGTCTTTCCGTTAAGCCTATCAGCTACACCTGTTGTCGTTCATGCACTAAGTCATGTCTGACTCTTTGGAACCCCAAGGACTGCAGTACATCAGGCTTCCCTGTTCTTCACTATCTCTTGGAGCTTCCTCAAACTCATGTCGATGGAGTTGATGATGCCATCCAACCATATCATCCTCTGTCATCCTTTCTCCTCCTACCCTCAATCCCAGCATCAGGGTCTTTTCAAATGAGTCAGTTCTTCACATCAGGTGGCCAAAGTATTGGAGCTTCAGCTTCAGCATCAGTCCTTCTAATGAATATTCAGGGTTGATTTCCTTTAGGATTGACTGGTTTGATCTCCTTGCTGTCCAAGGGACTCTCAAGAGTCTTCTCCAACACCACAGTTCAAAAGCACCTTCTTTATGGTTCAACTCTTACATCTGTACATGACTACTGGAAAATCCATAGCTTAACTATATGGACCTTTGTCGGTAAAGTGCTGCTGCTGCTAAGTCGCTTCAGTCGTGTCCGACTCTGTGCGACCCCACAGACGGCAGCCCACGAGGCTCCCCCGTCCCTGGGATTCTCCAGGAGTGGATTGCCATTTCCTTCTCCAATGCATGAAAGTGAAAAGTGAAAGTAAAGTCGCTGAGTCTTGTCCGACTCTTAGCGACCCCATGGACTGCGGCCCACCAGGCTCCTCCGTCCATGGGATTTTCCAGGCAAGAGTGCTGGAGTGGGGTGCCATTGCCTTCTCCATCGGTAAAGTGATGTCTCTGCTTTTAATACAATGTCTAGATTTGTCTTAGCTTTCTTTCCAAGGAGAAAGCATCTTTTAATTTCATGGCTACAGACACTGTCCACATTGATTTCTGGAGCCCAAGAAAATAAAATCTGTCACTCTTTCCCCTTTTTCCCCTTCTATTTGCCATGAAGTGATGGGGCTGGATGCCATGATCTTAATTTTTTGAATGTTGTTTTAAGCCAGCTTTTTTCAATATCCTCTTTCACCTTCATCAAGAGGCTCTTGAGTTCTACACCTGTCAACTCTTTGTATAATTATAAAATTGTCCTCAGATAACTAAAGTAAGAAGGTAGAAGTGAAGCTGAAGATCCCCAGTGGATGGAAAGTTGAATTAAATTTTTTGTTTCAGTTACCTATTGCTGTGTAATATACATCTCTAAAACTTAAGTGTCATGAAATAAAAGTTGTTTATTCTTTGAAATTCTCTGGATAGGCAACCTGGGTTCTAGCATAATTCTTGAGCTAGCCTTCAGTACCATAACTGCAATCCAAGTTTAATAGGACTGAGGGGTCTGAGATGGCCTCGCTCACGTGTCTAGCTGTGGGTCTGGCTCTTCTCCCATGTGACCGCTCATCCTCTGACAAGCTGGGCCAGGCCTCTGCACGGCAAGGGGTCTCAGGGTCCCAGTGGAGTGAGAGTAGAAGTTGAAAGCCTTCTTGAAACCCATGCTCTGAAACTCACACAGCGTCACTTTCTCCACATTCTATTGGTCAAAGCAAGTCACAAGGCAGCCCAGATTTAAGGGCTCTATTCTCAAGGAGGAAAAGGCTCTATCATGGAGCCCAAGCAAGAAATGGGCTAATTAATGGACATTTCAAGTTGGGATAAGGGACTTTACACAAACAGAGAACAGTTTGAGGTCATCTGGTGCTGGGAACAGCGACGGGGATATGGGAAGAGGCAGGCAAACCTGCAGAGAGTCTCAGGAAGAGCTGGGGTGCTACTGTAAGTGCGCTGGGTACCTTGAAACTTGGGCATCTGTTCTATGATAATACCAACACCATAGAAAATAAAGTTTGTTTAGAAGACTATGAAGCTTAGTCACTGCCCGTCCTAGGCCATTCTGCTCTCCCAGCTGGAATGAGAAAAATGCAAGGAGAGTCAGAGAGAGAGAAAAAACTAACCTACTGCAACCAGGCAGGGGTGGAAAGCAAAAATCAACATTATAAACCCCACCCCCAATACACATATTCACATATCCACATACTGTCCCTCCATTATGGAGTGCTTCCTCTTTCTTTAAAGTAGATATTTCCAATCCTCCTCACCCGATACTTCAATGCATCTTCCGTTCTTTCTTTCTTTTTTTTTTTTTAACGTTTATTTTGTTGCAGTTGAACTCTTAGTTGTGGTTTATGGGATCTAGTTGGTCACTGGACCACTGAGGAAGTCCCAGATTTTATGTTCTTATTTTTAGACCAATACTTCCCCTGCTTTTGGCCTGTCCTTTTAAAAAATTTCTGCAAGAATTTATAACTTGTTCATATTCTCTTATATTTAAGGGCACTTCTCCATTGATGTTTTTCCGAAAACTGGTGAATACTCTTTACAAAGAGATGAATGGACTCGAGGTACTCTGTCTAGCACCATTGGCTCACTGGCAGGACAGAGTGGGGGAAAAGAGGTTACAATATGTATCATTTTATACTTATAGAAGTATTGGAGAAGGCAATGGCACCCCACTCCAGTACTCTTGCCTGGAAAATACCATGGATGGAGGAGCCTGGTGGGCTGCAGTCCATGGGGTTGCTAAGAGTTGGAGACGACTGAGCGATTTCACTTTCACTTTTCACTTTCATGCATTGGAGAAGGAATGGCAACCCACTCCAGTGTTCTTGCCTGGAGAATCCCAGGGAAGGGGGAGCCTGATGGGCTGCCGTCTATGGGGTCGCACAGAGTCAGACACGACTGAAGCGACTTAGCAGCAGCAGCAGCAGTAATAAGAAAATGCTGCTGTTACTGTTGTTTAGTTGCTAAATTGTGTCTGACTCTTTTGTGACCCCATGGATTATAGCCTGCCAGCCTCCTCTGTTCATGGGATTCCCCAGACAAGAATATTGGAGTGGGTTGCCATATCCTTCTCCAGGATATCTTCCCAAACCAGGGATGGAACCAATGTCTCCTGCATCTTGGGCTGATTTACCACTGAGCCATCAGGAAAGCCCAAGAAAATGCTGTAACTGTGTACTAATCAATGCTATATTAGCTACTGCTTACGTTATATGAAGAATTGTATTTGTAAAAAGTGTCTAAAACCACACTGTAGCGCCACAATGTTGGAGCCTGTCTCTGCAGTATGCACCTCTACTCTAGAGCACAGAATGTCCCCGACACAGCTGGGGACTACAGTACACACTTTGTAAGTGGAAGAATGATCATTATCATTACCATCCCTCCCAGAGGTAGGAGGCTACCTGGGATCAGAGTCAAACAGGAATGCTGCTTCATCCTTCCATCTGGACCCTTGTCATTTTGGGTTTGTGTTGCAGTCTGTGACAAATGGAGAAAGAAAGGAGGAGGGCTATTTTGCGTTCGTGCTCAGGCGCTAAGTCATATCTGATTCTATGTGACTCAATGGACTGTAGCTTGCCAGGCTCCTCTGTCCATGGGATTTTTCAGGCAAGAATACTGGAGTGGGTTGCCATTTCCTCCTCAAGGGGATCTTCCCAACCTAGAGATCAAACCTGTGTCTCCTGTGTCTCTTGCATTGAGAACCCACTAAGCCATCGGGGAAGCGTCAGTACGGGTTCTTTGAAATACATCAACAAGCTAAATGACACACCCACCTGCACCATGACACTTCTGAGGCCAACCATCAAAGACCAAAAAGTGGGTGGGAGACCAATTCCTAGAAATCCCTACCCCCTTCCCCTGTAATAGTTGGAATAACCCTTCCACTCATTAGCCTATGAAATTACCTAGTCCGTAAAAACTAACCACACCCTATTTCCCAGTCCTCTAGCCTTCTGAGATGGCCCACACTCTGTGGAGTGCATTTCTCTCTAAATAAATCCACTTCTTGGCTTCCTTAGTGGTGCTAGTATTAAGAATTCGCCTGTAATGCAGGAAATACAGGTTCCATCCCTGGGTCTGGAAGATCCCCTAGAGAAGGAAATGGCAACCTACTCCAGTATTCTTGCTTGGAGAATCCCATGGACAGAGAAGCCTGGTGGGCTATAGTCCATGGGGTTGCAAAGAATTGGACATGACTAAGCATACACATACCCACACCTATCCAAAAAAGAAAGAAAGAAAAGAAATCTGCCTCTTATAATTTCTACCTCTGGATCCTTATTCTGTGATCGGCAACAGACAAACCAAACCCATATTCTCTTCCATGCAATACTCATTTGAATAATTGAATAATTGAATTTTCCCTTGTAGAATTGTAGAATATACTACAGAATTGGTTGAGTTTCATAATGCTAACCAAAAGGAAAATTTGTCTCCAGTAATGATACTACAATGTGTGGAAGCTTTAGGGACTTGCACACCATCTCATGGTTTTGAACTGTGTGGGTAGATACAGAGTTGACAGATTAGTCAGGGATTTGTCAAGAGTATTAATTACAAACTTTGAAATCTTGGTCAGTGAAAGTTCATCATAGTGCACCTTGTGAATGTGATCAAAGTCTTTTCAGTACTGATTTGATGATGCTTAACCACAGTGTGTAAAGAATGAAGGTTTTCATTAGAAAATACTGATGTAATAGAGCAAATTTTAAGGGAAGATGGATTGTTAGACTATTAAAATTGATGTTCTTTCCCCACCTACTCCCCATCCCCCCTTGGGGAGCCCACTCTCATTGTCTCTGAACACCTAAAGTGGCATTTTGAACTGTTGCAAAGAACTGTTGTCTTAACAGCATTAGTGTAACTCAGCGATGACCGCCACCATGAGGGCAAAGGTGGGGTTGGTGTAAGTGATGTTTTAAAAACCATAAAAATAAACCATAAAAACCTGGGGGCTAACTGTAATTTAGTGAGCGAAAGAAATTTATGGCTGGCTGAAAACTTGAAAAATGGAGGAGTAAATTGTGTAGCTAGTAAGTGGGAAAGGAAAGTAGTTCTTCTGCCCTGCCCTTGTCAAGGTTTAGGAAAACAATCTATTATGTTTAAGAGCTTTTTTTTTTTTTTTTCCTGGCACCTAAACCATGGGAAATGAAATAAAAATACACTCAGTGCAGCTCCTTCAAAATCACTGGCCTGCATTTCCCTTTCTCTTCTGCAGGAAAAGCTTATCTGTGCCTTCCAACTTTTGTCAGGACACAAGGGTGTCAGTGGGGTTCCTTTGTGTTATATTTCCTGCGCAGGTATATTTCCTGCACAGCAGCGGGGGTGGGAGGTGCACAAAGGTACCAGTGCATGGCCTTGGTCCCCCAGCCCCCCTGTGCAGATGTTTCAGGAACTGTGGTGTCTGCCAGCCAGGGGTGGGAAGTGCTGGTCATTGTGGAATAGCGGGAAGTCTCCACTGGTTCACCTTTTTCTGATGCTTTTGCTCTTCAGTTGCCTCTGTGTGCCAGAGGGTGGCACCCCAGTCACTCCAGAGGTAGAGTGGAGGGAAAGGGAAAGAAACGGAGGAGAGATGGGGGAAGGGGAGTGGAGGCTGGAAAGGGGGATTTTCCAGGTGTTGATCTCCGCCGCCCCCCCCCCCCCCCCCGCTAATTTGGAGCCCACACCCACGCCTTCGCGGAATAAGCTTGTTTCTGCCAGACTAAGTGTCAAGAGCTAGGAATTCCTAAGATGAAGAAGGCTTGTGACGGTGACCAACAGCCTCTTACCCTCATGGGTCCCAGGAAATCGGAAGGGAAACTAGTGTCAGCGACCGCTGGTGTGCCGGTGCTTGCGGGTGGGCGTGAAGCGGCTGGCACCAAAGCGCTATGCGGAGTGAGCCAACATCTGACCCGTTCGCCTGTGTTGTCTTTTGCAGTTGCTCCATTTGTGCAACTCAGTGAAGGATGATGCCCTAAGGGTGATCTCTGCCTTTAACATCTCACACGCCTCCCTCCACGCACCGATCGCTGGATTCGCCAACCCGAACGCCGCCTGGGTTTTGTACCCAGCACCACAGCATTCCCTGGCCGGGGAAAGAGCGCGGTCTCCGCGGCCCAAGCTGGGAGCCAAGTTGTAAGCGGGTGGGGCGGCCAGGGTGGTGGCCCGCCCGCAGCTGCCAGAATGCTTCTCAGACGCCTGGAGCTGGGGCCCGAGGCCGGCTGGCACGCGCTGCTCCGCGGCCCCCAGGGATTTCGGTCATGGAATGGGGTTCCCGCTGAGGCTGGCCAGGCCACTTGGCTGTTGGGAGGCGGCAGCCCCATTTCCGATCCGGAACGCGGCCTTTTATCCTCCCCAAGTAACCCCGACTCGCCGGGCCGTGCCCTCTGCCGCCTAGGGCACTACACCGAGTGGGCTTTCCTTTGGGCGCGCTCCAGAGCCGGTTGCCATCCAAAGTCTCCCGCTGCTAGTGGTGATTCAGGTTCCCAGTGATTTGGGAAGACTGTGGTGCTGGATGAAAAATAAACGTCTAAAAATGAAACACCCGTAGGCAAAGGTTCAATTCAGCAAGTGACGCTTTCCCAGCCCCCAACCCCGGGGTGGGGGTTGGGGGGGACCTGCGAGGAAACACACGAGCAAGGAGAGGGGAGTGTGAACCTAGAGTCTTGCTCTGGGCAAAGCATGAACCCGGGCGTGTCCCTCCAGGCTGGCAGCTTCCGGACCGACCGCCAGACGAAGCTAGGAAACATTTTTACCAAATTAAAGTGTAATGTGTTCTTGAGAAGAGCACAGACAGAGATACAGTTTCGTAATGAAATTAAGCGTCCGGAAGGTTCCCGCAGCTTGCAGAGCACGGGGAGGTGAGCGAGGCGATCCACTGCAGTTAAGTTGGTTTCGGGACTTGGAGAGACACGCCTGTGGTTCCAGCGAGGGCCATAGATGTCGCCCGACTTCACTCTTGCTTTCAGTCTATGCCCTCCGTTTTCCCTCTCCACATCTCGCGGAGGCAGAAGGGCACGCCGCTCTGCTTCTGTCCACAAGAGCAACATCTAGGACGGGAGCCAAGACCTCGCACCTACCCGCCCTCCCCTAGGCTGCGGCTCTGCGGGAGAGGGCGTGAAGGGTACGCCGTCACCCGACGCCAGGCGCTTGGTCGAAGCTCCTCAGCACAGTCTGGGTTGCGCGAACTGCCACCTCCAAGCTGACCGCCTGCTTGTGGCCCAAATAAGAGCATGTAGCCGGCTGCTTTCTCCGACTCCTTTTTTTTTTTTTTTTTTAAAGTGTTCACAGGGTCACCAGAGCAGACGACGCGGGGGCGGCGGAGCTGCACAGAAGCAAAAAACAACCATCAGGGGTTCTTCTGTGTGGTTCTTTTCCGGTCCCTGTCTTCATCGTCCAACCCCACGGAGAGCGCGGAGCACTCGGGCGCGCGGCGGGTTTGGGGCTCCTCGAGGGCACGGAAGGTTGGTCTCTTTTCCCCCCCGAGTGCCGCGATAGGAGGTTAAGGCGCAGAGTTTGCCTGCGGCCGCCACCTGTAGCCACTGATGGCAGTTCCAAGCTGCAGACACCCGCGCGCGTCCTTTCCCTCCTGCAGCGAAATCCCGGGGTGGAGCCCGGCGCGCGTCCTCCAGCCCCTCGGCCTCCTTCACCTCGCTCAGGACTCGCGGGAGGTTGCGCTGAGAAAACAAACCTTGGGCTCTGCTGTTAATGTTCCGCATTTGCTTATAAAACATAAAAACTGACCAAGGTGGCCAGACGGCGGGATCATTCCTCGCTGATTTGCTTCTCTGCACCGAGGCACTCTTCTGGGGTTCGGGTTAGGGAGGCCTCTAAATTGAGTCTGTAATCCGTCTAGCCTCATTTCTCCCGCGGCAGGATGTTCCATCTCCTAACCGATTTGCCCTCCACTACTCCGGCTGCGGGAGTCTCAAAACTAGGGGAGCCCAGGGAAGGGCAGAGGTAGGGAAGCAGGATGCGTATTGAAAGGGCCGTAGGCGTGCGGACCACGGCGTTCACAGACTTTGGTCTTCCGGGGAAGGAGTGGAGTGGGGCTTCGGGGAAGGAGTGGAGTGGGGCTTCGGACTCTAAGGATAAGCGGACGGGGACCCGCAGGGAGGAGGGGTGGAGGTATATTGCGCTCTCCCTGCTGCTCTCTACGAACCCTCCGAGGCCCTCGGCGCTGCCTTCTCTGACCTTAACACGCCAGGGGACCATTCCTGGACGGTTCTCTGAGAGCCCAACAATTCTCGAGGACCCAACCAAGTGGAGGCACCATCCTATCTCCCATCTGGAGGCCACGATTCTTCCCAGTCCTTTTTTCTTAAAAGGATTTGAAAAGATTTATTCATTTCCCTATTTCACCTGCTCAGCGTTCACTCCCAGTCTCGCAGCGGGGCTGCGGAAAAACGCATCCGGGGATCGCCCTGGGTCCTTTTCTCATCTCCCCATTACAGGCTTTACCTCTTACCAGGGGAGATTTGGCGCGGGAGAAAAGCTGGATGCAGCTTGGGGTGGCTTTAGAGAGGCCGCCTAAGAGTACCGCCTTAGGCGAGAGAGAGGAAGATGAGCAGTCGGCAGATGGGGGTCCAGCGCGGAGCCCCCTCATCTGGAAGGGAGAACTAAAGGGACACCCCTCTCACCCTTAGACCTGCGCGTTCCCGAGGACCCACCCAGTCTCGGCGCCTGCCCCAGGACGGCTCAGAAGGGAAACTCCCGAGGCAGAGCCAAGGCTCAGGGGCGCCTCTTGAGGCTTTCCGCGGGCGGCAGAGGCCGGTGCTGGCTCAATGTGTGCCCGGAGCGCCCCCTCTGTTCCACTCGCACGCCTTGGCCACCAGTGAATTGCGGGGGTTGTGGGGAGGAGAGAGTGCACTTTGGGATGGGGGATGGGGGTGCGCAGAGCAGTCCGTAGCCCAAGTCTCTCGGGTAAACACGCCCGGCAGGGGCAGGGCCCGCGGCGCGCGCAGCGGGGAAGTTGGCGGGGACGCCCCCTCCTTTACCTGTCCGAGCCTGCACGCGCGGGCGGCCTCGGCGCCGCGGAGGCGGGGCTTGCCAGCCCGCGCGCCGGGCGGGACTTAGCGGGGGCGGAGCCCACGGTGATTGGGCCCGGACCTGGGGCCGCCAGCCTGAGCTGGGCAGCAGAGGCGCGCAGGTTTCACTTCGCTCCGCGCAGCCGCCAGGTCTCGGTCTTGCAGGAGCGCTCTGTCCTACTTCGCCGTCGCCGCCGCTGTCCTCGGATTCTCGCAACCGCCCTGCGCGCCCTGCCCTCTGCGGCCAGCACCGTTTCAGACTGCTTGGGTTCGCCTCGCTCTCGCCGCCGCCGCCGCAGCCGCAGCCGGTGCCACCGCCTCGGTGCCGTTCCCGTGGCCCTCGTCCCCCCAATGTCTGACCCTAATTCACGAACTGAGAAACGCAAGGTAAATACTTTCGAGTCCCGGGGAGCAGGCCGGGTACGGATGGAAGATTGGCGCGGGACCCAGCTCGGCGCCACCTCCAGCCCGCTTCCCGCGCACGTGCGGTTAGAGGCGCGCGTCCTCGTCCCGCGTGTTGTCCGGTGGGAGGCGGTCACCGGTGCGGGTCAAGTTCGTGCCGCAGGCAGGGGAGGGGTCGTCCGCACTGAGGCTGCGAGCACTTAACGGCTCGGGCGGGGATGCGGCGCACCGGGATGGTGAAGCCTCTCCTGGCCGACTGGGGGAGGCAGCGCGTGCGCCACGCGCTGGCTGGGGACCTGGGGGCAGCCGCGCCGGACCAGGCTGAGCGCCCGCCCGTAAAATCTCGCCCGCCCGCCAGGTCCGACGGGCCCTGAGTAGCGGCCGCGAGATGCCATCCGGTCTCGCATCTCGGCTTTTTTGCGGGGCGCAGGTCCGTTGTGAAGGATTTATGGAACAGCGACGGTGATTAAACTGACGGGACTCGGCTTTTCTTTTTACTCATTCAGGCCGAAGTTTTGGGCTGCTGCTGCGTTCGTTCTCTCTCTGGGACGTGTCTGGGGACACTGCCCCGTCTGCGGGCGCTCTGCGGACGATGCCAGACCCAAGATCCACAAACAGCAAAAGACAAGAGGGCCTCCTCCGACCGCCGGGGGCACGCGGTGGACGAGCCAGTGGCTGTAGAACCGGCCCGGTCCGTGGGTCCCGACCCTCTTAGCGATTCGGGTGTGCTCAAGCGCCGCTCGATCCATTCGCAGTGCTGGCTGGCTGGCTGGCTGTACCGTGCCCTCGGGGGCCTGTTACTCGTGGTTGGCGCAGGTAGTGGAATGCCCGCTGGACCCCGGCGATGCCCCCATCGGCGGTGGTCGCGGTTGTGCGCGTCGGTGGCCATTTGGTGCGTGTCCCGTGGCGCATGGGGAGAAAGAGGGAGGAAGTCGGGGGAGGATGGGGGCTTCGGCTGGGGAGAGGGTGGCCTTTAGGGTGCCCACCCCAGCGGGCCTGGACTGGGGTCGGCGGCCGGGGCTGGAGTCTGGGGCCGGCCCTGCGGGTCCTGTTTTGTCTCCAGGTGACCGGCTCTTGGGGGCGGCGGGAGCAGCAGAGGCGGGCGCGGCGCCAGGACTGACGGAGGGGCGGGGCAGGGTTGGCTGGGCAGCCCCGGGCCCAGAAGCCCCGGAAACCTCCGCCGCCGCTCCCGCGGCAGTCAGGGCCCGAGCCGCGTTCGGAGGCGAGTTTGTCAACAATCGCCTCGCCTTCGGCGGCCTATTGGGCAGGCGCCGCCCCCGCCGCCGCCACCGATTGGCTGCGGCTCCGAGCGACCGCGCGAGGGCCAATTGGGAGCGCGGGCACCCGGCGCCGGCGGCGCGGGGAGGTCGGCGGTGCCGGCGGCGGCGGGCGCAGTGCGCGAGGGGAGGAGCGGGAGGAGGCGGAGGATGTTCCCGGCTGCTGCGGCCGGGGCAGCGCGGGCCACAGGCGAGGCGCGCGGAGCCCTCGGCTGCCCGGCGGAGCGCGGCGGCGGCGGGCGGACGGCGATTTGCAGGCTCTGCGCTGCCCGGGGAGCTCAGAGCGCGAGTCTCGGGCTTTGTTTCCCGCGCCGCCTTCGTGTGGACTGTCGGGGGGTTCCAGGTCGGCGAAAGGCGCGGGCTGGGCGCCGCGGGGCCCGGGCTCGGACGCGACTCGGAAGGGAAGGGGCGGACATAAATTTCGGCCTGATTGCCTTAGGAAGGGAGGGTTTTGGAGGTGCGGGAGCCGCGCGCCCTGATGCCGCTCAGCGTGCGGAGTTACTTGTGGATTTGGCTGGGGTCGCCAGGAGCCGGCTTGGGGGACCTTGCTCCCATTCGGAGGTGTGCACTCAACAGCGCGGGTGTACCTCGGAGAAGTTCTGTCGGGTTCGGTGTGGCGAGCTGCCCGCGCCCCCGCCCGCCCCTCACCGCGGGAGGAGGGGCGCGCGGACCAGGAGCGGGAGGGACTGCGGGCGGGCGCAGAGCCGGGGCCGAGCCGAGCCGCGCTGAGTTACAAACTCTATTGTGACGCACTTACTACGACTGACGGCCCTTGCCAAACCTTCCCCAGACTTGCTGTCCTCAGCACTTTCGGCAGAACAATGGGGCCGGAGTGGGGAACGCGGCCAGCCGCCTGCAATCGCTGCATCTGCGCCCGCTCCTGGGCTCCAGTGTTGTATCTGATCCGGGGAAATCAGAGCCCGCGGGGGGAGTTTCTGACTTATTCTAGTGGGCCCTGGGCAAAGAACACTTGTCAATAGATCTCAAACAAGCAGCCTCTTCTAAAACGTGTGTATGTGTGTGTTACAGCACCGGTTCCAGGAGTAATTGACATTGTTGCTGTTTTGTTTGGTGGCAGGAAGTTTAGTCTCTCTCCCCACTTCACCCCCCCAAAAAATAATACCTTTATTTTTAAGGTTATTTCTATTATTTTGGAAGATCTTATGGAGAACTTCTCTATTAGTAATGACTTTAACAATGTTGAAGTATTGGGTGTTAATTCTAAGAATTTGTCATGAAGAGGTGAAAGCTTGCCCATTTAGGTATTCGTTGTAGTTGTTCCTTTGCTTAAGATAACCCTAGTTTTAATTTTCCTTGCAGAAAAAAAGACCAAATGGCAAAGCAACCTTCCGATGTAAGTTCTGAGTGTGACAGAGAAGGTGGACAATTGCAGCCTGCCGAGAGGCCTCCTCAGCTCAGACCTGGGGCCCCCACCTCTTTACAGACAGAGCGGCAAGGTAATCCTGAAGGAGAAGGGGACCGCTGCCCCCAAGGCAGCCCACAGGGCCCGCTGGCCCCACCGGCCAGCCCTGGCCCTTTCGCTACCAGATCCCCGCTCTTCATCTTCGTGAGAAGATCCTCCTTGCTGTCTCGATCCTCCAGTGGGTATTTCTCTTTTGACACAGACAGGAGCCCGGCACCCATGAGTTGTGACAAATCCACACAGACCCCAAGCCCTCCTTGCCAGGCCTTCAACCATTATCTCAGTGCAATGGGTAAGCAATACCGGGGAGGCGACTGTGCATGCGTGGGTGCTTAAGTATCAGTGTGGAGCATTTAGAGCAGCCCCCTGTTTAGACTCCTTTTACTGATTTGTTCGTGTTCTGTTGGGAATGGAGCACATGTCAAGTAAAACATCCAACCAACATTTTAAAAAGCGTGTTGCTCAGTTTCGTGGCAGCAGTGAGTTGTCCATGCAACAGCCTGTTGGGCAGTATGTATCATACCCCACGGTGCCTTCGTAAAGTGTCTTAACTGCTGCATGCTGTCCTCACCGTTAAGATGTACTCATTAATGACATTCCGTTTGAAAGGGACTCCACAATCAGTTATGGCAGATAGCGTGATAACCTAACCAGAACTGGAGAAAGAGATGAGAGAAGTTAATCATTTAAAAAATGATATTTTTATAAAGATGAACTAGTTCATATCTGCCTTCCCACCATAGAACCATGAAAATAGTTTGTTTTCTACTTAGATTTCTCTTTAGACTTCTTTTGTTTTCTAGGAGTTAGGGGTTTGGACATAGTACTAACAGGATTAGATTGTGGAATTTTATTTCAGGGGTTAAAGGCAGTTCTAGAGTCTGAAGGAGGAGTGGCAGGCATGATGCCCAGAAAAGTCGGGCAGTCCCTTTGGTAAGGGCCCTGACAGAGGGAAGGAGCACGCGCCAGCTTGAAGAGCATTTGCCCTTGTCCATATGGGTGTCCCCAGGTGTAGCTGTGAGGCTGTGTGGCCTCTAGCTGGTAGGTTTTCCTATGTGAAGGGGCTTCCCTGGTGGCTCAGATGGTCAAGAATCTGCCTGCAGTGCAGGAGATCCAGGTTTGATACCTGGGTGAGGAAGATCCCGTGCAGTTTTTCCTCCAGGCCAGATAGTCTGAGAATGCAGAGCTTGATGTCTGTAATCTGATTATTAAACAGTGTAACTCATTTAGAATTTTGAAAGCACAGTACAAGCCACATAAAAACATCTGTGGGCTTGATTTGACCAGTTCAGCTTCCAGCGTGTGACTGAGTATATGCAGTTCTAGCCACCCTAATCAGCGGGTTGGTTCAAATCACTGTTCTTCAGTAGTGGAAAAGGTTCTTATCTTGATTAGGATTCACCAGAATCTCACTTATCATTTATCCAGATTAGCTCTCCTGTATTGAGATATAAGTAAGTTGGCAGCATTAAGGATTAAGAAATCCAGCATAGGTTCTGTTTAAAACATAGGTGACACCATGTCAAAAGCTAATTAAAATGAAATCAGGGTAGACATGTGACTGCTGGACCGCAGTGACAAATCCTAGTTTTGCAAATACCACAGACGTCTGTCTATAAAATCTTCAGTAGGATAAGCCGTGCAGGTCTGGCCCCATGTTGCAAAATTAGAAAGAACCCAGAAGTTGGACACACCTGGGAAGTGACAGACACATGACAGAAACACTGGCAGCTGTACATGTTGGCTGCTCATCTCCTGCCAAATGCTGAGAGTTGCTTTATTAGGACCCCTTCCTTTTGAAAGGAACTGGAAGTTTTACTATTACTGTAGTTATTGCTATTCCTGAGTTCATTTCAGCCTTAGAAGGTCTTGGTGTTTGCATCTGTTTTTCTGCCCTTGAAAATGCTCTTGACTGTAGGAGCATTTATAGGTACACACTGAATTACTAAATGAGTGAATGGGGTTTTACAGTACATGTTTAAACGAAAATGTGAAAAGTGTTAGTTGCTCAGTCGTGTCTGACTCTTGGTGACCCCATGGACTGTAGCCCTGCCAGGCTCCTCTTTCTATGGAGTTCTCCAGGCAAGAATACTGGAGTGAGAGCCTTTCCCTTCTCTAGGGGATCTTCCCGACCCAGGATAGAACCCAGGTTTCCTGCATTGTAGGCAGATCCTTTCCCATCTGAGCCACCAGGAAAGCTTGTGGATGTTTAAAAACCCCATGCTTTTTTTTTTTTTTTTCTGAAGGATCCTTCAGAAGCTATTATAGTTTCCCCCTGCAGACCTTTGTATCAGTTTCTGCAGGTAACTTAGTGCATAGAAATAGTTTCTCATTGCCTGGAATATTCCTCCTTCAACTAGGAATAGTGGGTGTGGTAGTTCTGTGTTTTTGTTTAAGTAGAGATGGACATGAGTGCTTTTTCTGGTGATGTTTAGCAAGCTAATTATAAGGTAAGCACCGTTACTTGAGATGACAGATGTAGAGCTTAGCGAGATCATAATCTAAATTATTAAGCGAAGTTATGGTTTTTACCTGTGAAGTATAGAATAATGGATCCTGAGGTGTAATTTTATAGTATTAACTGCATTCCCGTAGGTTGGTGTGATAACTTAGAGGTTAATGCATAGGATTAAATGATAAGTTTGGAGGAGTTTGTCTGAAGTTAATGCATCATTTCAGTATTAAGTTCTTGGGAGATTTATTGGGATTGGAGTGAATTACTGATGGGGGGAGGGGATTAAGATGTGAGTGTGTTAAGGAATAAAACTTGCATCTTTCGTAGTCTGTAACTTTTTTTCCTGGCTATTCTTAGAATACTTCAGTGCCTGGGGACCACTTCGACATGATGAGTTGATCAACTTGTGTTCTCAGCGTGGCCATGAGTAGTACTCCTTGCTCAGCCATACCCATTAAGATGTTCAATGAAGCTTTTGATAATTTGTCGCAAAGTACATTTTTCACAAAGAGGTCATTATGACCGATTTCAACCAGCGGCAGCACAAATGGGAGGTTAGAAAGAGGGCCTTCCTTAGGGCTTCCTTTGGCCACAGCACAGCTTTCTGCTGGGTGACTCGGGGTGGAGAGGGTGTATGTTGCGGTTTTGTCCTGAGAAAGTAAAGTCTTGTCTAGGGTATACAACAGATGTTTGAGCTATAAATGTCTTTCCATTGTCGTCTTCGTCCTCAATTTTTCTGAAGATATGTTCAAAAAATATTTGTAAGAGAGACAGTTTTTTCAGTTTTACCAAATTTTATTCTCTTTACCCCCTGGGAGGATTGACTTGGCAAATGCTATCTTAAATTAGTGAGCTGTGTATTCTCATCAGAATCACCAAAAGAGGTGTTGATTTGCAGAGTGCCTTTTCTGGAGAGTGTGCTTATGCCATGGATGTGTTTTATTCAGATGTGCACTAAATTCTGTACAAGTTCATGCTTTGTAGATGAAGTCGAAGCAGTTGCAAATCAGAGCTCAGAAAGGTTGAGTATAGGTGAATGCTAGTTATTAACAGCTCCCATACTTTTTTTGGTAAATGTTGTGCTTATTCCTGGCACATTAGAATCCACTGGTGGGAGTTAATTGAGTTGTTCTTCAAGTCCATCCCTCAGCATCTTGTGCCTGCGATGCTTATAGCTGGTAACTGGCTCCTCTTTTAAACTGTGAGCTCTCAGAGTGGGGACATGACATCCTGAAGGTCCTGATGAGATCTGGAGAGGAGGAGGAGGTGCTTAGAGGATGTTCAGAGTCATTCAAGCTTTGCCTTTCCATAGAGCTGACCAGGGACAAATAAGGTTTCCCAAAAAGTCTTTGCAGGAAGATGACCTTGCCCACCCTTGTCAAAAAATAGGTTTTGTTATTTAGATCCAGCTGTCAGGTGTGTTGTGTAGGAGTGATGGGTATGGTGGCGGGAGCACGGGCCCAGTGGGGAAGCCGCCCGGGAGCATCGAGCCGTTGCCCTGGGACTAGTGCAGGCCGAGAGGTCAGTCAGTGTCCGCGCGTGCTGGGGTTTGTAGGTTTAGCATCTGAGAAAGAAAGTAAAATGCCTCAGTCTTTTTTGTATGAATTGTTTGCTGAGATATTTTGAATATATGGGTTAAATATATGGGTTAAATTATATATTTTTTATCTTAATAAACACAAAATGTACTGTCTTCACTGTTTCTGAGGATATTCTGTAGTCATGTTGCATGTCTTCACGTTGCTGTGTGGCCAGTTCTTAGAGCTTTCTCGTCATGCACAACTGAAACTTGGTAGCCGTTAAAGACGCTCACTCCTGGGAAGGAGAGTTATGACCAACCCAGACAGCACATTGAAAAGCAGAGACATTACTTTGCCAACAAAGGTCAGTCTAGTCAAGGCTATGGTTTTTCCTGTGGTCATGTATGGATGTGAGAGTTGGACTGTGAAGAAGGCTGAGCGCTGAAGAATTGATGCTTTTGAAGTGTGGTGTTGAACTGTGGAGAAGACTCTTGAGAGTCCCTGGACTGCAAAGAGATCCAACCAGTCCATTCCGAAGGAGATCAGCCCTGGGATTTCTTTGGAAGGAATGATGCTAAAGCTGAAACTCCAGTACTTTGGCCACCTCATGCGAAGAGTTGACTCATTGGAAAAGACTCTGATGCTGGGAGGGATTGGGGGCAGGAGGAGAAGGGGACGACAGAGGATGAGATGGCTGGATGGCATCACTGACTTGATGGGCGTGAGTCTGAGTGAACTCCGGGAGTTGGTGAAGGACAGGGAGGCCTGGCGAGCTGCGATTCATGGGGTCGCAAAGAGTCGGACACGACTGAGCGCCTGAACTGAAAGCACCTCCCCGTTTCCCTCTCCCACCCAGCTCTTGGCAGCCACCATTCTACCTTCTGTGTGACTTCTGATGACCCTAATTAGGTACCTCATGTGAGTGGAGTTACACGGTACTTGACTTTTTCTGACTGGCTTATCTCATTTAGCATAATGTCCTGAGGAGTCATCCACATTGTAATCCATGAAGCAGATTTCCTTCCTTTTTAAGGCTGAATCAGACTCCATTGTATGTATAAACCACATTTCTTTATCCATTCACTTGTTGGTGAACATTGGGTTGCTTTCATCTCTTTGCTGTTGTGAATAATACTGCTGTGAACATGGATGTGCGTATTTCTCTTTGAGATCTTACTTTCCATTCTTTCAGATACGTACCCAGAAGTGGGATGGCTGGCTCCTACAGTAGACCTATTTTTAGTTTTTAAGGAACCTCCATACTGTTTTCCATAGCGGCTGCACTGATTTACATTCCCACCATCAGTATTCCTTTCCTCTACATCCTCAGCCAGCATTTGTTACCTTTTTTTGACAATAACCATTTTAGCAGGAGTCCGGTGATAACTCCTTGTGGTTTAGATTCGCAGCTCCCTAACGGTTAGTCACGTTGAGCATCTTTGCATATGTTTGTTGGGCATTAAGTATTTTTTGATATTAATCTTACCAGTTTCTTTTTACTTCTTTAAGTGGGACTACGAGAAAAAAGTCAGATTAGGTCTGTGGCTAGCATTCTGCCCTAACAGAATGGGTTGGGATGGGTTGGCCTTGCAGATGAGGGAGCTGGACCCAGCTTGGTGCTTCAGCAGCCAGGCCTGACTCTTCCTCTCAAAGCACCTCATTTCCATGGAACTTATCCCTTTGGTTACTTCTGTTGACTTAGATGAGTGAAAGTAATCACCGTAATCTTGTAAGCATCTTAAACATCAAATGAGCTTTGTATGATCTACTCTCCGGGCAAATGTAAATATCAGTTTTGTTTCACCTCTTTAAACTCTGTGGTACATGCAGGTTTTGAGAAGGTGGAACGTAGAGTGATTTGATTTCTTGGGCACCGTAAGTCTGCCCACAAATCCTGATGATAGTCGTCTTTGCTGAAGACTTGGTTCTGGCCTCCAAACCCCAAGGTCTCTCGTTTGGACACAAGAGAAACAGGTGGTTTGTATTACTATGTCCTGTGTCAGGGCAGAAAGTGAAGACAGAGAGGGAACAGCTTCTTCACTGGTTCCTAACAACTTCAGTAAGTTACAGCTTTCTAGACATTTCAAAGTTACATCTATTAAAAAAAAAAAAAAACAAAACCAAAATCTTTGAGGTAAAATAGACGGATGTGCAGTTGTAAGAAGTAACAGAGGGCCTGGGTGTCCTATACCCGGTTCATCACAGTGGCAGCGTCTTGTTTAAATAGCACGCTTGACTTCCTGGTGGCTCAGACAGGAAAGAATCTGCCTGCAGTGCAGGAGACGTGGGTTTGATCCTTTGGTTGGGAAGATCCCCTGGAGAAGGAAATAGCAACCCACTCCAGCATTCTTGCCTGGGCAGTTCTATGGACAGAGGAGTCTGGCGGGCTACAGTCCATGGGGTCGCAAAGAGTGGGACACGGCTGAGGAGCTCACACAGTCGCAGCGTCATGGCCAGCATGCGACGTTTTAGAACCCCACTGCCTTATGTAAATTTCAGCAGTTTCTCATGGACTCCGTTTGTGTGCATGGGAGCCTGTTCCCTGCCATTTTATCAGATGTGTAGGTTTGTGTGACCCCCAGGGCGGTCAGGATCCAGAAGAATTCCATCCCTTGGTTTCTCTTGCACATTTTTATGGTCACAGCCACCTTCCTCCTGCTCCCTAACCCCCAACAGCCATGAATCTGCGTGGCATGTCTGTACTTCTGTCCTTTTAAGTATGCTGTCAAAATAGAGTCACACCGTCAGTGGCTTTCTGCACTTGGCTCTTTTCACTCAGCGTGAAGCCGTCAAGGCCCATCCAGGATGCTGTGGGTATCGCATGTGCCTCCCCCTCCCTGTTGGCCTGTGGGAAGGGCATTGGGTTGTTGGCAGGGTTCTGGCAGGGACCTGGCATAGCTGGAACTTGGGGGCATTTGCCAGCTCTCACTGGACATCGCACTTTGCCCTCTGGTATGTCTTTGGGCAGCTTTCAGTTGAAGGCCACGGGCACCCGCCTTCATTTTTAAGTCACTGCCTTGCTGTCAGACTGGCCACTGCCTGACACGTGCATGCTGACAGCTCATTGCAGTGCTCGTGATACTGACTGTTTTTCACGTCTGTTTGTCTGTCTGCCCTCCTGTGAGATGGCCATTCGCCAAGACAACAGAACTGTTCCTGTACAGGTTTTTGTGTGAACGTGAGTCTTCATCATTTCTCTGGGGTAGATGTCCAGAAACGCAATCGCTGGGTCAGATGGTAGTTTAGTTTTTTTTAGGAAACTGCCAAACAGTTTGCCAGAGTGTGCAGTTTTCCAAAATTGTTTTAGTCTCAGTCCTGGTTATAACTTACAGAAAACTATCAGTTACCAATATCCGGAGTGAAATGGGCTATCACAACAGATCGTGCATCCACATCCTTGTATTTTCTTATTTTTTAATCTTTATCAGTCTTTCTAGAGTTTGTCTGTTTTGTTTTTTTAACCCGCCTTTTGTTTCATTTACTTTTCTCTATTATTTTCCTGTCTTCAGCTCTGTTGTTTTGTCGTTCTGCTGTGTACTTTGTGTGTTTTGTTGTTTCTCATTTCTTGAGGGTAGGAACTTCGGGTAGCAGTCCCTTTCCTCTTTTCTGCTACAAAAGTTTAGTGTCATAAATTTCTCTTCTTCCCTGCTTTAACTGCATGCCACATGTTTTGATATATTGTTTTCATTTTCATTGACTTCTGTGTTGTTTCTTCCCTTGACCCTCTGAGCCTAGACGGTTTAGACATGTGTTGTTTCATTTCCCAAGTGCCTGAAGATTGTCTTGTCTTTCTGATATTTTCTTGTATGATTCCAATATGGTCAGAGAACGTACTCTGAATGAGTTCGGTTCTTTTAAATTTGTTGGGGTTTGTTTTATGGGTCAAGATGTGGTCTGTTTGGGGAACGCCCACGAGTGCTTGTGGGTCGGGGCATCTGTCTCCTGCTGCTGTTGGATGGCTCGTCGTCATGCGTTTATCCATTCGGTCTTACCAGCTGCTTGTGCTGTTGGTTCCTCTGTATCCTTTCCGAGTTTCCGTCCAGTCGTTCTGTCAGCTCCTCAGAGCACAGTGTTGAAGTCCCCAGCTATAGCGGTGCATCTGTCTATTTCTCCTCTCGTATCTGTCAGACTTTCTTCCATACGCTGCAAGGCACTCTTAGGAGTGTGCACATTTTGAATTATGTCTTCCTGTTAGAGTGCTCCTTTTATTGTTGCTGTGACGTCTACTTTATCAGATACTAATATAGCCACCCCTGCTTTTTGTAAAAGATATTAGCAGTGTTTGTATTTGCAGTGAGGTTTTTTTGTATGCAGTGTGTCTTTAGCTGATACTATATTTCTCTACCACATCAGTCTGTCTTCTCAGCTGTGTGCTGGGACCATTTGCGTTTAAGGTCGCTGCTGCTGTTAGAGCTTAAGTCTGCCAGCTTACTGTCTCTGTTTCCTCTGTTCGTGTTTTGTGTTTCTTTTTTTCAATCTTACTAAGAATTATTTGAACACTTTTTACAATTCCATCTTGGTTTTTTTTTGTAGTCTTTTTACACATACTGCTCTGTGCTCAGTCGCTTAAGTCGTGTCTGACTCTTTGTGACCCATGGACTGTAGCCCCACCAGGCTCCTCTGTCCATGGGATTTTTTAGGCAAGAACACTGGAGTCAATTGCTATTTCCTCCTCCAGGGGATCTTCCTGACCCAGAAATCAAACCCCAGTCTCCTGCATTGCAGGTGCTTCTTAACCGCTGAGCCACTGGGGAAGCCATTATGTTTGCTCTGGGGTTGCACTGTCCATGTGTAACTTGTAACTTATTATCATCCGCCACTCTCAGTGATGCCGCTGTTTCATGACTTGAGCTCAGCATAGGTACCTTACTTCTTCCTTTTAGGTCCCTTTATCCTGCCCTGTTTTGTTTTATTCCATTATTTCTTTAAATTTTTCCATTTGTTTCTGGGTTTTAGTTGCAGCATGTGGGACTTTTTGTTGAGGTGCACAGGCTTCTCTAGTTGTGATATACAAGCTCCAGATCACATGGGGTCCGTAGTCGAGGTATGTGGGCTTAATCACCCCACAGCATATGGGGTCCGTAGTAGAGGTATGTGGGCTTAATCGCCCCACAGCATATGAGATCTTAGTTCCCTGACTAGGGATCGAACCCATGTCCCCTGCATTGGAAAGCAGATTGAGAACCACTGGACCACCAGGGAAGTCTCTGCCCTGATTTTTAAATGTCTTAAAATATTCTTCCATGTACACTGAGTACTATGCCAGATGACACGATTATTACTATTATTTTTGCTTTGACCATCAAATATAACTTAAGAAACTCCTGAAAAGTTGGCTACTTTATTATACGTACCTCCATTTTTTTCCCTTCCTAATGTTCTTTCCTTTCTGAAGTCCCAAGACGGTTATCATTTCCTTCCTATTTAGAGGACTTCTTTTATCATTCTTCAATGACAGGCCTGCTAGCAACAATCATTAGTTCTCTTTCATCTGAGAGTCTATTTCCCCTCCACCCCAGAGGATATCTTCACTGGATATAGAATTTGTGGTTGATGGCTGTTGGTTTTTTGTTTTTTTTTTCGTGCTTGAAAAACATGTCATTTCCTCCTGACATTTCTCCTGTCATTTCTCACTTGTAGGTGAGAAATCCTTTGTCACTCGAGCTGTTTTCCTATAAGTGTTGTGTCGTTTCTGTCTGGCTACTTCTGGGGGTTTTCCTTGTGTTTAGCTTCTAGAAAGGTAATGTGGCTTGGATTTTTTATCTCTTTTGAGATTCACTCAGCTTCTTAAATCTGTGATTCGATGTTTTCTGCCAAGTTTGGGAATTTTTAGCCATTAACGTTTTTGGATGTTTTCCCAGTCCCTTCCTGCCTCTTTAGGGACTCCTGTAGGAGAGAAGTAGCGTTGTGTTGGGGTCTCACAGGTCCCTGACACGCTGTTCATTTTTCATCACGTACCCTCTCTCCTCTGATGAAGTTCTGTTGACCAGCTTCGTGTCAGCCAGTTCTCTCGTCTGTCACTTCCACTCTCGCTGTTGGTCCTGTCCAGTGGTTTCTTACTCTAAATTATGTTTCAGCTCTAAGGTTTTGCCTGCTCCTGCCGGGGCTCGGGGAGTGGACGTTCGGATCCCTTCCTAGTTCCCAGCGAAGCAGGGTGCTGACTTCGGCTTCACAGAGCCCCCCTGGGGGTGGATGCTTCCCCGGCCCTGCGATTCAAGGAGGGGAAGGGGTGGAGGGCTGACTGGCAGGCCTGTTTCTGCAGGAGGGGGGCCGAGGCTCAGCTCCTCTCTGCTCCCTGTTGACACCAGTGTGGGGGCTGCAGGGGGGCAAATGCCAGCCCTGCCTCCCATCCTGGTTCCCCCTTCATGCTGGGTGGCTGTGGAGGCCTGGAGACCCACCGGGTCCTGCTGACTCTTAAGGCTGGGATTTCCCGCTGCCTCCTTCAGTCTTACTGCCGCCAGGGGCTGGGCAGGTTCAGCTTCCCGCTAGCCCTCCCCCTGGCACAGGTAAGGGTGACTCAACTCTGACTTGTTTTGTCTCATTGCTCATCAGCGTTAGGTGGAGGTGGGGGCTGGGCCCACTGATAACATGCATGCGTGTGTGTGTGTGTGTGCTCACGCGCACATGTGTAGTGGCGACTCACCCAGCCTGTTACTGCTTCCATGCTGCTTAGTCAGGGTGACGGGTCAGCGAACTCTAGGAGACGGTGGAGGACAGAGTAGCCTGACGGGCTACAGTCCACGGGGTCACAAAGGGTGGGACACGACTTAGCGACTAAACAACAGCGGGGTCAGCTCTCCATGAGGCCCCCAGGGTGGGACCGTAGCATCTTCTGTTTCCACTGGGCAGAACCTGGGAGGCCAGCTCCCCACCTAACCTGCTGCACCACCTGGTTGGTTGCAGAGCATGCAGCACTCCTGCTGGGTGGGGGGTGGGTGGCATGCAGCGCTCAGCTACAGTAGGGTGGGCATAGCTAAGAGACTTTCCTTTGGGGGAGCCCCATCCCCCGTCCTCAGGCTAAAGCGGACAGGCTCTCCTTGCTGTGTTTTCTCTCCGCCTGTTGGAGATTGCATTGCAGGTATCTGCGGTGCTGTGGCTGGGGGTATGGAGGGTAATCTGAGGATCCAGGAGAGTCACCCCCGTGTCATTCCTCAAACCCCATGGTCCCCAGGGAGCCACTCTCATGTCCCTCTCAGCCCTCTGTGCTTGTTTTATTTATTTTATTAATTTTATTTGTGTGTTTCTTTTTGGCTGTGATGCGTCTTCGCTGCTGCACAGGCCCTTGCTCTACTTGCGGCGAGTGGCGGCTGCTCTTGGTTGCAGTGTGTGGGTTGCTTGTTGCTTTGGCTTTTCTAATTGCAGAGAACAGGCTCTAGGGTGAGAGGGCTTCGGTGGTTGTGACTGACGCCCGGGCTCTGAGCACAGGCGCGTTAGTTGTGGCGCGTGGGCTTAGTCGCTGTGCAGCATGTGGCCTCTTCCCAGACCAGGGGTCAAACTGCAGTCTCCTGCATCGGCAGGTGGATTCTTTACTACTGAGCCGCCAGGGAAGACCCTGCACTTGCTTGTTAAAATCCAGGGTTTTTAGTTGTGAAAAAGGAGGACCTCGGAGAACAGGGCGACCCCACCTTCATGGAACTAAAAATCTTTATTTTCTTTTCAGCAAGTGCTCACAATTGATGTTGACTGGCTCTGGTTGCAAAGTATTGGGTTGGCCAAAAAGTTCACTCAGGTTTTTTCCGTAACATCTTAATGGAAAAACCCAAACTAATTTTTTGGCCAACCCAGTATTACTACGTTTGAGAAATCATGTCTTTCGCCCTTTCTTTTTACTCTATATGGGATAACAGGCTTTTCATGTCAGAAGAGATTGAACAGTAATCCCTGACGTGTTTTTCAGACACTAACTGCAGTGTTCAGTCTTGTAGCCCCTGTGGTAGCGTGCCCTCGGTGGGTACACAGCAGCCCCTCGTACACACTGCCTGAAAAGTCACGGGTAACTCAGGTTTGGCAGCATGTGCTGCAGAGGGACTTCTCATTAGGGAAAATGGTAAGTCCTGTAGTTCTTGGAACGATTGGACTCTACTGTAAAGCAGGAAGAAGATCAATCATCCGTTGATTTGTCTTAGTTAATATTTAGGACCTTGGCAGTGTTAGATTTCTAGATCTACAGATGCACATAATTGCCAGTTGAATGCTAGACCATCTGACACAGTGTTTCCTGACCTACTTTTCAAACCAGTGATTCAGAGCACTTGTCCGGTGCCCGAGTGTCCACACACTCCTGGTCTGTGGTTGCCCCGCCTGTTATGGGGAGTCAGGACTCCCCATGGACCCCCACTGCCCATACCAGAGTCCAGCGGTGTTTGTTTTTCCTTTGTTGGGTCAGCCTCAGCCTCGACATACTCCTCCCGAGATACACTCCCAGCCGCCTTCACCCTCCTGTCACTGTCCTCTGGTCGTTCTGCTCGGTCAGAGCCAGGACCCGGGCCAGGGCACGTGACCTTAGGCTGCTTTCCTGGTCCGTGGAGTTCTTGTGGACACAAAGCAAATGTCTGTCCTTAGAGACCTGTGCTGTGCTGTGTCGGGCACTGGGCTGTGAGTCCTGTGTCACCCACCTGCCTGCAGACCCTGCTCAGTGGGCACAGAAGAGGGCCTGACAGCCCTTCCTTTCACAGGAAATGCTGGCAGAAACGTGTGTGCAGAGGGTTCATCACGGCACTTTTTACACCAACCGGAAAACTATTGGCAGTGCTGATGGTATAGGAAAACCTCTGTGTTACTTCACATCCCTGGCTGTGGTTGTGAAGCTGTCTTCATAAAGATGTTAACAAGAATAATCACGTGGAAAATGCTCCTGGCGTAATGTTAAGTTTTACAAAGTTACAGAGTTCTTGGTGACACCCTAGTATTGTCAGTTTGTGCTGCTGTAACAAAAACACCATAGATTGGGTGGCTTTGGTAATAAACATTTGTCTCAAAGTTGTGGAAGCTGGAAGTCTGAGATCCAGGTGTTGGCATGGTCGGGCTCTGATAACCCTATACGAGGCTCGTAGGTGGCTCCTGTGTTACAAGGTGGGAAGACAGGAAGCTAACTCCTTGACCCCTTTTAAGGGCACTGATGCACTCACGAAGACGCCACCCTCATGACCTGATGACCCCGTACAGGCCGCACCTCCATGTACATCACACTGGAGATGAATTTTATGGGCGACATGAACATGTACCCCATAGCACGTGATTTTGTGTTCAAGCAATTTACAAGCATAACAAAAAGAAGAAAAATACATCAAAATGTTAATAGTGAAAATTTTTGTATTCAACTCACAGGTGGTCTTAACCTTACTTTTTTTTTTTCTTTTTTGGTATTTGGAAAATCATCATGACTAGTATTTATAATATAATTAATGCATAATGTATATATTTAAAATTTGAGGAGGGGTTTCCCTGGCAACCCAGTAATTAAGACTTTGCCTTCCAATGTGGGGTGGGGGAAGGGTAGGGTGTGGGTTTGATAAGATCCCACATGCCTCAGGGCAAAAAAAACACAGCATAAAACAGAAGTAGTAATATAACAGATTCATTAAAGACTTTTTAAATGGCTCACATCAAAAAAAAATCTTAAAAAGATTTTTTTTAATTTTAAATTAAAAGCCTTTTTTTTTTTTTAAATCTTCACTTTCGGCATTTTGACTAGCAGTTTGTCACTATGGCATATGTAATTCAGCATTAACTTGTATGACTTAGTATTAACAGCCATACCCCTTATGTTGGTAAAGATTTCATCCAGGTGAGATGAAGCTTCGCCCATCACCACAAGTACTCCAGGTGGACGTTAGCCTCCTAATGTTCTCTTTGGGGGTCTCCCTTTTATTTTAGCAAAGTGAGTGTGTGCGTGCTCGGTTGCTTCAATCATGTCCGACTCCATGCGACCCCATGGACTCTAGCCCACCCCAGGCTCCTCTGTCCATGGGATTCTCCAGGCAAGAATACTCGAGTGGATTGCCATGCCCTTCACCAGGGGATCTTCCCAACCCAGGGATCAAACCTAGGTCTCCTGCATTGGCAAGTGGATTCTTTACCTCTGGTGCCACCTGAGTCATTGTGTAAGAGCTCCAGCTGGCAGGGTTGGCGTTGATTGGGCACCTGTGGGTTGTACTGCCTTCCTGTCTCTGTTGCACACGGGTCTGGAGTGGGGTCTGAGCGGTACCCGGCTGTTCTCAGCCCCACGAGTAACCTGGGCAGATCTGTATGTTTCTTAGAGCTTCGATTTCCTCATCCATCAGACAGAGACAGAAGTTCTCACCTCCCGAGAGCTGAGGGCTTTTTTGTATGAGCTCCTGGGCAGAGAGCAGCTGGCAGGGACTTGGTCACTGTTTTCCTTGCTCAGTGACTGTCGAGGCTCCAGCAGGTCCCTGAGCATGACAGAGTGAAACATTCCTTCCTCCTTTCCGTGGAAAGGAGCTGTCATTTCAGGACTTTAGGAAACCCACAGGGAAGTCAGTTCATCTGGAAATGAGCTGTAATTCTAACCCTGCCAGGCCCCAGAACAAACAAGCAAAATAGGAAAGAAAGTCTTTTCTAGGAAGTGGCCTGGGAGGGCAAGGGAGGTCCAAATCACCCTTGACCTGCCCATGAACCTGCACATCACCCTGAGAAGAACCTTGGCAGATATTTGGACCATGGAGAAACATCTGGACACCCCCGCTGCACTGGCTCTGTTGGGACCAGGTCTGTGTCAGGGACACCTGAGAGGGATGGCCTATTGGGTTAGGCAGAAACTTGACTGTAGCTCAAGACGTGTAGTTGGAGAAAGAAAGATTTGGACACTTAAGACAGGCTTGAACTGCTTTTTCCTGCAGTTAAAGTTATTGCAGTTTTTTTCAAAATAAGGGGTATTTTGCTCACTGTTCTAACGTTAGCAGTAGTCATTGGCTGAATAGAATTGTGGTGCTCTTGGTAGAGAACCTGCCTGCCAGTGCATGAGATTGGCACACTTGGGTTCCTTCCCGGGTTCAGGAAGCTGTCTGTGAAAGTCATTACCTGCCAAGGGACAGAGAGCAGCAGGGCTAACACACGTGCACCCAGGCACACACACACACGTGATCGTTAGTGTGTTGGGGCCAATTCACAGCAATGGAGGAAATGAAATACGCTCATTGGAGAGAGAACCCAGCCACTGGCCTGCTTATCTCAGGAGAGGTGAAGCCTGTGGTGGGTGCCCCCTGGTCTGTACTTGGGGCTTACCAGCTGGTACCAGTGGTGAACACATCTGCCAGTGCAGGAGACTTAAGAGACATGGGTTCAGTCCCTGGGTCAGGAATATCTCCTGGAGTAGGAAATGGCAACCCACCGTAGTGTTTTTGCCTAGAGAATCCTGTGGACAGAGGAGCCTGGTGGGCTACAGTCCACGGGGCCCCACAGAGTCAGGCACTACTAAAGTGACTCAGTGCACACACATGAATAGAATTGAGAATTTTAAAGTAGCTTTTTTTTCCTTTTCCCTGTGCACGTTCTGCTTCTTGGCCATCGTTAAATTTTGGTTTTTACTTCTGAGTGAATGAATCATGAACCCTTGAGGACTTTTTTTTACACGCTGTGAGCTGACCGGTTCCTGGGAGGACAGGTTGAAGCCCAGTGTTTGAGAGGCTAGGCCTTCGTGGTTTTAAGTATTTGCTTAGAGTGAGTTGGTATCCCCGGTGTCCTATGGTAGCCCCACATTTACTTTGCATTTCCTCTGTTTGCAACCCTGGATCAGATCCCGGTGGTTCACGAGTGTTTCACCAGCGGTGAGCCGACCGGCTCCTAAGAAGGGCTGCCTGGCCACGTGTGCCCTCAGGCTGATGGGGGAGGGCTGCCTGTGGCCCTGTCTTGTCCTGGAGCCAGAGCCTTGAATCGGCTCTCTGCACAGGATGCGATGCTTCCTTTAGTTTGGGCTTTGCAGCCCTTCCTGAGGCATGAATATGGTTTTGGAGCTAAAATTTCTTTAAAAAAAAAAAAAAAAGAAATGAACCATTTCAGTCCAAGAGGGTGTATGGTAAAAATTAAAACTGGTTCAACATGATGCTGCTCAGCTGAGTTGCTCTGGGGACTTTTTTCCCCAGAAATAAGTCCTGTTCCTAGACCAGAGCATGCGTCCCACTCCAGTTCCTAAAACATTTTGAAGTAAGCAATTTACCTGAGACTTTTCACAGCAACTTGCTTGTGTGGTAGGGACCTGTTTTTCTCTTGCAGATGTGTGTCTTGGAGGGGCCAGGGGGCGGTGTATGGGATGAGCCATACTTGACAACCTTAGTTTAGGGGAGTTTTCTGTGGAATAAGTGCTGGGGGAGAGACTAAAGGTTTCTTGTTTATTGTCTGGTTTTTCATCCTTTGAGAAATTTCTTAATGCAGGGTAGTCTGGAAGTGAATTCTGGATCTATGCTATCTTAGGAAATGTTTGAATTTAGACCTCTGGGTGTGTGTAGTTGCTCATTTGTGTCTGACTCCTTGGTGACCCCATGGACTGTAGCCCACCAAGCTCCTCTGTCCATGGGATTCTCCAGGCAAAAATGCTAGACTGGGTAGCCATGCCCTCCTCCAGGGGATCTTCCTGATCTAGGAATCGAACCTGCCGCTTCTGCATTGCAGGCGGGTTCTTTACTGCTGAGCCACCAGGGAAGCCTACAGTGAGTATAAATTCTGCTCAACTGGTCAAAACAACTCGCCAGCCTAAGGAAATGTGGTGATATGTAGCACAAGCACATATGCTTCTCAATGTAAAAAGAATTCACTGATACTTAAAGCGGTGGGTGAGTTCTGAGATTCCCTCTCTTCTGTCGTGTGGATTCCGTCACTGGAAGCCTTTGAAGCTTAGAACTGGGTTCTTCTGTAAGGGAAGCCTGATAACACAACAGCCGTGCTTCATGTTCTCCCAGGTCCTTATTTCTAACAGTTGGTAGGAAGGGAGTGTTGGAGTGGACACTTCCAGCAGGTGACCCAGGCAGTCTCGATGCTTCCTCTGCTGCTGTGCAGTCCCCGGGGCAGGTCTCTCCACCTGGCTGGGGACCTGTGTCCTCCTGGAATGGCAGGGTGTCGCAGCCAGTCTGCAGTGGTCAGAGGAGCACTGCAGGGAGTTAGTTGGTGGAGGCGTGCTGCACTGAGCTGGAGTGACCCTGTTTAATCGGCGTCGCACATTGGGTTTCTAAACTCGTGCTAAGTCACTTCAGTCCTGTCCGACTCTTTGCAACCCCATGGACTGTAGCCCGCCGGGCTCTGTCCGTCAGATTCACCAGGCAAGAATACTGGAGTGGGTTACCGTTTCCAGGGGATTTTCCTGACCCAGGGATCAAACTCGCATCTCTGTGTCTCCTGCATTGGAAGGCAAGTTATTCACCACTAGTACCACCTCAGATGCCCAGGGGCAGCCGGACTACTGCACCCAGGATCTGAGCCCACAAAGCAGTAGAGCAGTGATCAGCTTCCATTCTTGTCCTGCATGGGACATGGCACAGCCATGACGGGACATTTTTGTGATTTGCAGAGGAGGCCTTAGGATCACCGCCTCCGCCCCGGGAATTGCCTTGTCATGTAGAGGTTAGGTAGTGCCTTCAGTGGGGTTGGTACAGGCTGGTCAGTGGATGAAGGAACTTGGGCTCCAACCATCTTTCTGATGGACTACTCACCACACCAATCAAATTCTCTGCTCACTTGAGCCTTTCGGTTTTCTTATTTTTTACGCAAGGTTCAATTCATACAGTGTTTCTTTTTATCATGGGATTTTCTATAAAAAGGGCTTCCCTGGTGGCTCAGATGGTAAAGAATCTGCCTGCAATGCAGGAGACCTGGGTTTGATCCCTGGGTTGGAAAGATTCCCTGGAGAAAGGAATGGCAACCCACTCTAGTACTCTTGCCTGGAGAATTCCATGGACAGAGGAGCCTGGCAGGTTATAGTCCCTGGGGTCACAGAGTCGAATAGGACTGAGTGACTAACGCTTTTCTACAAAAGGCTTTGGGGCTGTGTTCGCCTGTGTCCCTTGGAGGGATTCCTCCCCGCCCCCACCCCTGCGTTCAGCATCAGTGTGTCTTCTAGACACAGGAGCTTTGTGAATTTTCTAGGGGAAAGGAATCAGACAGCCCAACTGAGACAGACATGTGTTTTGAGGCCAAATACTTAAACCATCAAATGTCCAAACACAATGATTCCATCCTTGTGATTATGCAAAACAGTGTCTGGAATTGAGGTGTGATGTTTTCTCTCTCGATACGATGTGGGATAAGAAGAGGCAGCTGGCTCTTGTGAATTTGTTTTAAGTGGGAAGCTTTTATTATACCTCATCCTTCAAGTGTGTTATCAGTCACCATATATCTGCATCAACAGCTAAGCGCTTCACTTAGCACATGGCCTTGATAAACTTTAAGTGCATAAATAAAATTACAGGGTTTTACAGGTCTTAATTGGAAAGCTGTTTCGGATGCAGCTTTTCAGGATTCTGTTTTGGCCCCTTTGCCTGGGTCTCCACTGTTATTAAGACAAAACACTATGATGCTTAAGACCTTCATGTGAACTGAGGAGAAGAGATTTTCGTCACCTGTTTCCTGCCGCCAGCATTAAATTTCATAGAGGAAGCCACATGCGCTCTCTAGTCAGAAATTTTTTATATTCGTAGTGTAAATTCTCGTTCCTTCCCCCAGATCTGATGATGGGCCAGGAACTCAGGTTATCGAAAGCTAGTAACCTCAAAATTTTTAACACTTTATTTCTAAGGAAAGGTCTTAAGTGAATTAACATGTAGAATTGTATGTTTACTTGTCAAGGGTGTTCAAAAAGCATTTCTCTTTTCATAGTTTTGCTGGAGTAAGTGGTGAAATAAATTTTGTGGATAGGAAGTTGTCTCTGCTGTCAGTGGAAGGAGCATAGCTTGGACTATATTTATTTGGGGGGTTATTTTTGTTTTTCAAAAGAAGACTGCATAGTCAAGTCCTCCATGATCTTCTGAAAGGAATCTTCTTGTTGTTCAGTTGCTAAGTAGTATCTGACTCAGCGACCCCAAGGACTGCAGCACGCCAGGCTTCCCTGTCCTTCACTGTCTCCTGGAGTTTGGTCAAACTCATGTTCATTGAGTCGATGATGCCATCCAACCATTTCATCCTCTGTTGTCCCCTTCTCCTCCTGCCTTCAATCTTTCCCAGCATCAGGGTCGTTTCCAATGAGTCAGTTCTCCACATCAGGTGGCCAAAGTATTGGAGCTTCAGCATCAGTCCTTTCATTGAGTATTCAGGGTTGATTTCCTTTAGGACTGACTGGAAGGAATTGTAAGACTGTAGAAATAAGAGACACAGCGGTCCCGGGGACAGAGGGGCTAGGCGCACGTAGGGAAAGCAAGCAACAGTCCTGTCCTGTGTCTCCCTGCGCCCATCCAGACCTAGTGAGACCATGGCCACACACTGCTCAGAGCAGCATGTTTTGGGGAACAGATGGAGCAGGACCAGAGTGGAGCACCTTGCCATGAAAGGAATGTGGAAGGATCTGGCTCAGGACCATGTGTGGGGCACATGGTAGCAGCTTCATGATTAAAAGCTGCGGTGATGACTGAGAGGGATTATCTTTGTAGCCCCAGGGGACAGAGTCTAGATTTGGGTTGGAATTAGAAGGGAACACTCCGATTCCTAGAAGGGAGAACTCTGTAGCCCCCAGTGCCCGTCAGCAGGACCGCAGTGCCTTAGGAAAAGCGGTGCACCTGTGCCAGGCCAGGCTACCAGGCATTGCGGTTTACGCCCCCATCTGCTGGCCCCTACTGTGACTCAGAGTTAGCTGGGTATGTCCTGGGACATAGACATAAAACTCAAAATCTGAGTTTGCTTCTGGCATGTCACTGGCTTCTGGAAAAACATGGATTGTGGGGGACAGTTCGGGTGATATGGGGAGCTAGGTCGTTAGAGGTTGAATAGTTAGTAAGAAGGCATAGCATTCATCCTAATGCTTTTAAATTCAGTTTGTTGTAAGAAACAGGTAACTGTCACAGGGGAAAGATACAAACACTGGTTTCCAGCCTCATAGCCTTGGCTTTCTGGCAGTTTGCACACGGTCAGACTGGAAGTTGATCGAAACAGCTGATTTTGATTTTCTTACCCACAGTCACGTAAAGGCAGTGGGCAACACACACTGGCTGCAGCTTGGAAGTTTTCTTTTTGTTTTTTGATCCCAGCAGCTGTTTATAAAGCACCATCCTGAATTCATGCAACTGCTTAGAGATTCACCTACATGTGTGCCAGGCAGAAACAGGTGTGAAAACCTGACGAGTAATGATGCTGTGTTCCATCGCTCTATTTCAGTTCCCTTTCATTTTCATCCACTGGCTCAGTGGAATTGATAGAGGATTCTCAAAAAATAAGATGATACAGTTGGGAAATAATAGATCCAGATAGAGGTGTGTGTCTGTAGATAATTGGGCTCTGGCTCATTTGCTTTGTGAGAACCATCAGAGTGGAAGGTGACTTCTGACAGGGTTACTGCTGTTGAGCTGTCATGGCAGCAGCTCTTCTACCCTGTGGCTGGGAATTCAGAAGCATCTGAGACCGCTCAGTCCCTCAGATGGGTTTCCAGTGGAAATGGTGGCCGGATGGCTAGTGACTTCCTCATCCTCCTTGTCAACTGTGGATAAATCTTCATTAATAAAGGTATTTCCGAAGATACCTTCCTAAGTCAGGAGACTGTTGCATTCAATAAACATCCTAGAAGGGGCCGCATGCAGAATCAGTGCTTCGTCTCAGTATTTTTGGAGCGTCTGTTTCAGAATTGGTTTATCCCTGGTTTCAGAGCCTACAAAGTGGTTCTTTATGGCTTTTGGTTCAGCCCCTAAATGCCAGGAGGAGGGACTTTCTTTCCACTCTTTCTTACTGCTCCACAGTCCCTGGTAAATAGGCAAAATGAGCTCTTACTTGCCTGAGTACATGCTGTGGTATGTTTAAAATAGAAAATCATTTCTTCAAAGTCATACATTCAGCGCCTCTTCAAGGAAGAGAAATTCTTTCTCAGCTCTGAGTTGGAAATTGATTCAGAGCTCAGTTCACATTGATTAGTTGAAAATCTGATGTCGATTCTACAGTTCACTGAACATCTGAGAACAGTGTAGAGTGTGTGTTCCTGTGGGGTTTTGTTTGGTTTCCAGTTCTGCACTTGAAGCTCCAGTAGTGACATGATGGGAACTCGAACAGTCGCTGGCCCAGGGATGTGAGAGCATCCTGTCCCCAAGGACGACCAAAGCGGTGTGCGCACAGGTATACCCTGCGCTCCCCTAGCCCCGCCTCCGGATGCTCCCAGCCCCCTGGTTGGGTGTGGAAGGATGGACGTGAACGTCAGGCTGGGACCTCGGTGCCTTTGAACACCTGCCATTCGGAGCAGTGGGGTAGGAGTGGTTGGGCATTCAGGAAAAATCAGGTTTGGCTTGACTGATGTCAAGCTCATTACGCAGCGGCAATCTCGTTTTCTTTTTTTTTAATGTTCCCACTCTTGCTGGCAGTGCTACAGAAAGCCCTTTCCGAAAGCCTCAGCCTGATTTCACTATCAGCCACTTAACCACGATATTAATTTTTTTTTCAATTGCTGAACTTTTAAGATTTGGAATTACCCTCTGGGCTGGAAACTAGTTCTGTAGCTGAACCACAACAGTCTGTTAATCAAACATTGCACATCTTTCAGTAACTCGAGAGTTCTGTGGTGTTGAAAAAGGTCCCCCTTCCTACCTACCTCTACACTGGGAGAGAAAAATAGATTAATCATACACCTTGTGGGTTTGTTTTTTTTTAACTATAGGAAATCAGGTTACCGGTAAGTGCTAGATTTCATAAAATTGTCTGCAAGAGGTTCGATGAGCTCTAATGAGCATGTCTCACTGCTGGACCGCCCTCCTCTGACGCAGTCGCACGCTGAGCCTCTGTGGGGGTGCTGAACTGGGTCTCCGTCGCTGTGTGCAGGCTTTCTCTGGTTGTGGTGCGCACAGGCTTAGTGCGGTGGCTGCCTCTGTACAGCACAGGCTCTAGGGTGGCCAGGCCCAGAAGTGTGATGCATGGGCATCAGTAGGTGCCCTGTAGCTTGAGGGATCCTCGTTCCTGGACCAGGGGTTGAACCCATGTCCCCTGCACCGGCCGGCGGACTCTTAACCACTGGACCACCAGGAAAGTCCTGCCTTACAAGTTGTGATGAGTGGCTTTGGTTAGGAATCTGGGCTCCCAGCAAGTTCCCAAGCTCAGGAAGACACTGTGGGATCAGAGCCGGCCTTGTGTGGACTTCTGGCTACAGCTTTTGGACAGTAGTAACTTTGCATTGGGCTTCCCTGGTGGCTCCGTGGGTAAAGAATCCACCTGTCAATGCAGGTACTGTGCCTGGGTTGGGAAGATCCTCTGGAGAAGGAAATGGCAACCCACCCCAGTGTTCTTGCCTGGAGAATCCTATGGACAGAGGAGCCTGCTGGGCGACAGTCCATGGGGTCGCAAAGAGTCAGACACAACTGAGCAACGGAAAACAGTTTTACACTAAGAGCAGTTCCTGTTTGGTTGTGCCTCTTTGTCTTCCCTCCCCTCTCCTGTTTTAGTTCCCACCTTTATGTATGAAATGCATTCTTAAATGCTGAAGCTGCATTTTCTGTGGGTGAGAATACACCTCATCACTGTTATTTCCCCTTTGAAGAAGTTTTTATGTGTATGTAAAATTGCCTTACTTAAAAATGGGATCTTTTCACATAGTAATAAGAGCTTTTGTTTGCAGTAGAGACACACATTTTGCTAGTAAAAATGAACGTCGCTCAGTTGTGTCTGACTCTTTGCCACCCTCCAGGCCAGAATACTGGAGTGGGTAGGTAGCCTTTCCCTTCTCCAGGGGATTTTCCCAACCCAGGGGTAGAACCCAGGTCTCCTGCATTGCAGGTGGATTCTTTACCAGCTGAGCCACAAGGGAAGCCCAGGTAACATTTATGGCTAGAAAATCCCATGGACGGAGGAGCCTGGTGGGCTTCAGTCCACGGGGTCGCTAAGAGTTGGGCACGACTAAGGGACTTCACTTTCACTTTTCACTTTCATGCACTGGAGAAGGAAATGGCAACCCACTCCAGTACTCTTGCCTGGAAAATCCCATGGATGGAGGAGCCTGGTGGGCTGCCGTCTGTGGGGTCACACAGAGTCGGACACGACTGAAGCGACTTAGCAGCAGGAGCAGCAGCACATTGCAGACAGCATAATGATGTTTCTCTTTCTTATAGAGATATTAATGTAAGTTATCTTTTTGATAAGTGGAGTATATGTGGATGAGAGCAGGCAGATAAAGTATCTAGAAAGGATTGTAGGATTGAGGGGTTTTTTTTTTAAGTATCCCCTGCCCTTTAATGCCACCAGCTCCAGGCTCACCTTCAGAAGACGGAGCCGTGGATCCCTTCCTCACTGCAGTGGTCAGTGCTCTGGTCACTGTGGAGAAGAATTCCACAAACTGACGATAAAGGAAATAAAAAACCTTTGTTCTGGCTCCAACCAGTGCTGCCCTGGGACTGATAAGCTGACGCTCAGGGCAGCCAGACCCCACCCTCTGTCTTGCTAGGTTGTCATGTGACATGAGACCACATATGGCAGACAGACGGACATGAAGCTAGTGGTGAAGCTTAGGAAAGGCTCCCCATCCTCCCCCGAAAAGGAGATGCTTGTCACTTAAGAAATAATCTGTGAAACTTAGGTGGAAAAGTCCATCGTACTATAGATTAACACTGCCTTTTTAAAATACAGGAATAGGATGCTTCTGAAAATAAATAGAATTTTTGCCTTACAATCTTACTTGAAAACTAATACTCTGTATACACATTGGCTAGTCTTTATTGCAGGATGCATGTTGGTCATTAAACATTTTAGGTTTATAAATTCAAGCAATGAGAAAAGTATTTACTTCGCAAAAAAACTGCCCCAAATGGTGATAGAGTAGCCCAGACAGATCAGTCTCCTTTGTAAAAGTTAATGTATATTGTATGTCACTGTTCTATAGAAACTTAAAAAATACTCCTAAGAACAGTGGCTGGACTTCCCTGCCGGCTCAGTGGTAAAGAATCCGCCCATCAATACATGAGACAAGGGTTTGATCCCTGGGTTGGGAAGGTCCCGTAAGAGAAGGAAATGGCAACCCACTTCAGTATTCTTGCTCCTCCCATGGAAAGAGAGCCGGTCGGCTACAGTCCATGGGGTCACAAAGAGTTGGACACAACTGAGCAGCTAAAGAACAACAAGAACGGTGGCTAGCTCTCTTACCGATCTGTTACTATCAGTTAGTAGGTGCTAAGCCTAGTCTAACCTGGCCATTATCTAAGGTTAATCAGAACTTCCAGCTCCTTAGTGTTCTCTGCAGACACAGGTCTGGGCCCCAGGACTGATCCCTGCCTTCTTCCCCCTCTGCTCAGTGTTTCTCAAGGTCTGGTCTGTGGACCGTCTGTTCCAGGAGCTCATGTAAGAATGTGGCCTCAGGGGCCACCCATAGACACAACCCACCTGAATCTCCTGGCCAGACCTGGTAGATATGTTTCTGTGTGTTTATTGATGCTAACAGTTCATTATGGAACTCTTCTTTCCGTAGAAGAAACATCTGCTTATTTCCTTACCCCATAAATAGCAAGACGTTTATCTCTAAGATGAGTAAGTCGCATCTGGTCCCCAAATTTCCAGGTGCTGGGTTGATGCAGTTACTGGGTGCTCATTTTGATACTGGACATGCTCCCGTGGTGCTTCCAGCCTCCAGACCTCACATGAGTCAGATAGAATGTCCTTAACCACACACGTCAGTGAGGGTTTTAAATATTGGTAGAAGTCAATAGATTTCGTCTACTGCATAGGGGAAATCTACCAAGAGACCTTCTTCCTCTGTTTTGTGTTGTTCAGTTGCTCAGTCGTTTCTGACTTTGTGACCCCACTCCAGGCTTCCCTGTCCTTCACTGTCTTCTGGAGTTTGCTCAAACTCATGTCCATTGAGTCAGTGATGCCATCCAACCATGTCATCCTCTGTCATCCTCTTCTCCTGCCTTCAGTCTTCCCCAGCATGAGGTATTTTCCCAGTGAGTTGGCTCTTCGCATCAGGTGGCCAAAGTGTGGGAGCTTCAGCAACAGTCCTTCCAATGAATATTCAGGGTTGATATCCTTTAGTATTGACTGGTTTGATCTCCTTGCTGTCCAGGGGACACTCAAGAGTCTTCTCTAGTGCCATAATTAAAGCATCAATTCTTTGGTGCTCAGCTACATCCATATGTAGCTACTGGAAAACCGCAGCTTTGATTATAAGGACCTTTGTTGGCAAAGTGGTGTCTCTGCTTTTTAATATGCTGTATAGTTTTGTCATAGTGTTTTTTCCAAGGAGCGAACATATATTTTGTGTTACAAGAATATAAAGTAGGAGTATCATTGTCCAGAAGAAGTTTAGCACTTAGTTGAAATTTAGCCTATAATCCACAGGAATGTAAGCTCATGGGAGCAGACCTGGGTCCTCTCTGGTCGCTGTACCCGGACCATCTCCTGAGTAGTGTCTAGCTCATGGGCATTCATATTTGTTGGGTAAAGTAGTGAGTGTCTTAAGTTGCTAAACTTCGGGTAACTTGCCAGCAGTTTTTTTACCAGTCTCTCATCTTTGGAAAACACGCAGTCTAGATTTCACAGACTCTTTGGATAATTGGCACTGTCTTCATTTCTGACTCCAGGGTTGGAGGCAGATTTACTCTCTGAGAGAGAGCCCAGTCTAGTGAGAAATGAGCGGGGCTCTGGAATCGGGAGAGGCTGGTGGTGGTGGCTCTGAGCAGCCACCTGGCATCCTGGGTGCTGCTTTGCTCAGGTGTGTCCGTGCCTCCCTGAGATGGTCCCACAGGTACAGATGCACAGAAGGGAGGCTTTCCTTTCCCTCCAGAGTCAGTTAACTTGGTAACAGCAGCTTCTAAGTTCAGGGGCAAAGCTCATGATCACTGATAATATAAAAAGACAGTAATGGTTTGGTCCCTCTGATAGACAAAATCCTTAAAGAGCTGCAAGCCCAGGAGATCGGAGTGAACTATGGCCTGCCATCTGGCATCACGTCTAAACTGAAACTTTTTTCTGCCAGTTTAGCCATTTAAAATGTAATTTTAATAGACTTACACAGAGTAACGATAGAACTGTTAGTGTGATAAAGGTGTAGGCAAGGCAGTTTTCTGTGTGGTGGGAGAGGTATTCAGGGGACGTGCCTGGCTTATCCCAAAAGCTTCCCTGACATCAGTGTTTGTATTCTTTATGCGGGGTCCTTGGGGAGTCTCCCCTCTGGCTCATTCCCAGCACGAATAATCCTGGAGAGGATCCACAAGTGTTCTTGTGCATGTGCGCGGGCACCCTGCTGCTTTCAGCCTTTTGGGGTCCTCCGTTCCCCCTGGGCGAGGGCTGGGGGACAGAGAAGTTGGGGCAAGAAATTAAGAAGACATGGTAAAAACTCAAAAAATTTACTTTTAAGTGATCTTACAGAGCTAAGAACCCACACCACTTTTATTTGTGATGATAAATAGAACTCCAGATACGGCATACAAGAAAAAAAATTTTTTTAACAAAAACACGAAACAGGAAGCTGTATTCATGTTATGGCAGAATCTGATTATCATAGGTGTTTAAATATTTCCCTGTGGTTAAAGTGGAGCACGTGTGTCTTAATTGCCATTGCAGCATGCTCTTTGTAACAGGAAGCATAAGCCGCGTGCGGAGAGCAGTTGAAATCCAAGAATCTCCTCTCTGCCTGTTACCTGTGTCACCCCGCTGTACTCCTCCGAGTGTGGCAAGTGCTTTTCCTCGTAATCCTTGGAGGGTACCATCTCCCTGATGCTCCTGGGGATCTCTGGACAAATCACGTTTTTGTGTGCTCCATATTTTGGCTTTGCAGTGGGCTCATCAGCCAGCAGCTGAATGTACTGGGTGTGTTTGGGAATGACAGCTTAATGAAAGGGCGGACCTCCCTCCTCTTTCTCCTTTCAGAAGGGCTTTTGCTCTTACCCCCAGAGCATTTCCTCTCCTCGTGTGATGTTTGCACACTTGAGGCCATCTTTGTTAGCTGCATTAATATCGAGACAAAACATGCAATTACGCTTTCATTTGGCCCCGCAGTGGTGCTGGTGTGGACTGGCTGTGTTTCGCCTTCTTCCATGGAAACCAGCTCATTCATTTCTCAGGTTTTTTCTGACTTCCCTTTGAGTAGGACAGCTGTTTCATCTCATAATCCTCGGTGTCGTTTTGACATTTTCCTAGGAATTTCACCTCACCTTCTGATCAAAATATAGTTATTGTCTGGACAGCCTAACTTATGTTCTTGTATGTTTCAAGGGTAAGTGGCTTCACAGGTGGGAAAGAATCCATCTGCCAGTGCCGAGACATAGGTTCAGTCTCTGGGTCAGGAGGGTTCCCCTGGGGAAGGACATGGCAGCCCACTCCAGTATTCTTGCCTGAGAAATCCCGTAGACAGAGGAGCCTGGTGGGCTTCAGTCCGTGGGGTCTCAAAGAGTCAGACATGGCTTAGTGACTAAGGAGCAGCTGCAGCACGTGTCAAGGGTGTTTCCTGGGCAGAATTGATTGTACCATTTCTGCCTGTCTCTGCCTTCACGAAATAGAGGTGTGTCATTCATCGGCTGCGGTATATTTAAATTTGGCACTTCTGAATCTCCAGTATCCCTTATTCATGAACCAGAGGTTGCATAGCAGAGCCTGCCACTGTAATCTTGAATGTGTGATTGTAGTTCTTGACATCTGGGAACATCCCATGTGTAAGATGGGCTGACTTCTGGAAACTGACCTTGGGACTTACTGAATGATCCATGGAAACAATGTGATTTTTGTTCTGTCTGTTTTCATGCAGCTTCCATGAGGCAGTCTCAGGCTGTACCTGCAGATACACGCCCAGAGATATGGATTGCCCAAGAGCTACGGCGTATCGGAGACGAGTTTAATGCATATTACCCAAGAAGGGTAAATGATGTTTTCTTTACCTCCTTTTTTGATTCTGTGCTATTCTGGAAGTGAGCAGTATTACCTAGGTGTGACCTACTCTTCTTTCTGCATTCCCATTTTCCATTTCTTTTATGGCTGAACTTAAGTGGTAGGGATTAGACAAAATACAGTATGAGCCAAGGGGGATTGGAGGAGCACAAACCTTAAACCCTCCATGCTTGAAGAAAAGGAAGTATTTATATATTTGAAATACTTCCACAAAAATATTAACGTAGTCTTCAAGCCAGAGTGGGTGTTTCTGTCCTCCTTTGAAGCAGTTTGGGTCAGAGGTAAAGAAATTTCTAAATTTCCATCTTTATGCAGCCAACGGGAATGATGCCAGCTTTAAAGTAGGAGTCTTGGACTTTCCTGATGGTTCCGTGGTTGAGTCTCTGTGCTTCCAATGCAGGGGATGTGGGTTTGATCCCTGATCGGGGAACTGAGATCCCACGTGCTGTGGGATGCAGTCAAGAAGATGAGCGGGGAGGGGGGAGGTAAAAGTCTCAGGCAGTGAGTCAGAGCAGGAGCGCCTTTCTGTCCTTCAGCCCCCACTGCCCTTCTCAGTGTTCCATTTATTGAAATGTATCAAGAGGCCAGTATTTAGCCTATGATTTGGGGTATAAAGTTTTTTATACCTCAAATTGATAGCGCTGGAATTTTTTGAGGTATGCTGTTGGTTTAAAAGAAAAAAAAAAATCAGCCTTGGATCTTGGGCTGCACACCCCATGTGTTGGTTTTGCTCAGTGGCAATGTATGTTACTGTTTTGGACACCTTATTCTCATGGAAGACTGTTAAACTGTGTAGGCTTCAACTCAGGGAGTTAGGCTCCTAGGAGCATGTGTGACCACTTCTTGTAGGGGTTCAGCAACACACACATGAGAGAATGTAATTTCGGCTTGCTTACCTTTTTTCTGGGCTTCTGGTGGCTCAGTGGTAATAAACCCGCCTGCCCATGCAGGAGACCTGGGTTTGATCCCTGGTTCCAGAAGATCCCCTGGAGTAGGAAATGGCAACCCACTCTAGTATTCCTGCCTGAAAATTCCAGCAGACAGAGTAGCCTGGTGGGCTACAGTCCATGGGGTCACAAAGAGTAGGACACGGTTTAGTGACTAAGCAGTGGCAGAACCCCGTCTTTTCTGTTTCCCGTGTATGAAGATGTTTGTGTTGATTTACCCAAAAGGAAGCACTTAATTATTTTCTACAAAATAAAATTTAATATCATTCTTTCTGTGTTACTTCTCATCTGACTCCTTTTTCCCCAGATATTATGGTTTCACATAAACCCCTTTTAAAGATTCTTTTTTTGTTTCTTCTGGAGGGAATTTATGCTTTGGACACCCCGATGTTTTGTCCTGTTTTAAATCTTAGTCTTTTTTGTAGCTAGCTATTGCTAAGTAAATGGATGGTCCCTGTACAATTACTTTCAATCTTTCTTATTTTCCTGTTATATATGATGCTTTCTTAGCTTTTGTAAACATACACGGAGATGTTTTCCAGTTACAAGTTTTTTATTTCTCCAGTATAGAATCTCCATCCAGGAGTTGAGGACTTTGAGAATACTCTTACTGGCTCCTCTTCATACCTTCCGTTGGGTGTGTATATGTGTGTTTGATGGGAAACGTGCTGTGTATGAGTCTGCCATTAGATGCAAGATGCCACATGGATGAACAGGCTTCAGAATTCCTTACGACGCTGCATCTAGCTGGCAGAACGCCCCGCAGCCTGGTGGGAGCCCGTTCACAGAACGTAAACCCCCTCTCAGCCTCGCTCTGCAGTGATGCTCCTCTTTGCAAGGTGGACTCTTGTGTAATTGGCCACAGAAGTTAGTGTTCCCCCAGGCCTCTGCCTTGTTTCTCTGGTGGAATTTTGGGGTTACTGTCTGTGTGTGTGTGGACTTGGCTTTCCCGCTGGACTTGGGGAGTGATCAGAAGCAGGGCCCCAGGGTATCTGGGATGTTGGTCCTGGTGCTGAGCCGGGAAGGACATGTGTCCCTCCCAGGGGGTAGGCTGAATGCATCCACCGTGATTCGGACGCGTGTCACAGATCCAGCAGAAGGAGGTGACTTCCAATGGCCGTGGCAGCCGAACAGGGTGAGCAAGGCTGTGACTGAGCAGCACACTGGCCCTGCCTCCCCCATCTTTCAGGGCAGTGGATAGCCTTGGGACTCAGGTCTAGCTTGGGTGGGGCTCCCCGGGAGAGGTGAGGCTGTTGGGCCCTGGTGCCTTCAGAGTCCGGGAAGCTCAGGACACAGAGAGCAGGCGTCAACTCCATCCTCTTGGGAGCTGACTGAGAGCCTTTGACCATAGAGCCATATGGGTTTAAGGAGATTTTGCCAAAGTTTCTCTTTAAACTTACATGGAGTCGGTTGCCATTCCCTTCTCCAGGGGAACTTCCCAGTCTTGGGATTGAACCCGGGTCTCCTGCATTGCAGGTGGATTCTTTACCGTTTGAGCCACCAGGGAAGCCCTTATGAAATATCAGTGGCTCTACAAAGGTTTCCCTGAGCCTTCTCAGATGTGTCTGGTTGATGCATCTCCGTGGTGGCCCTGAGTGGTCAGTGGTGAGAAGGGCTAACGTGGTGGGGTTGGGGCACAGCCACCCGACAGGTAGGCGGTCAAGGTGGTGGCCAGTCCTGGATGGTGTGCAGAGGAGACGCGGTCCGTCTGGCCGTGTCATTACCTGCCTCTCCACTGAAGAAGGCAAAGCAGCCTCTAATGCTTCGTGCTTCCCGCTCTGTCTCCCCTGCCCGGTGTAACTGCACGGTTTAGTGTAGATGGTGTTCATGTTTTGTTTTGTTTTTTTTTTCAAATGTTTTCTCAGTGTTTTGGGTAAAAATAAGAAGTTAGTTTCATTGCCATATCCTGCAAGATTTTGTAAGTGTAAACCTTACTTGGCATCTCTTTTTTAAAAAAAGAACCAATGCAAAAATGCACTTGCTAATCATTTAAAAGACTAGGTTTCTATGAAGGCTGGAATATTGGGGGAAGAGTAGGGGACAGACTGTAACTTAAAACATGATTTTTCTAAAATGAAGCATATTCTCCAGATCTTATAAATAGCCAGTTCAAAGTGGCAGACTGAAACTCGGAGTGGTGACCCAGTGACCCCAGGCCTGCGGTCGCCTGTCTTGAAACTTGTCAGATTCCCAGAAGTCCATTGTCTGCAGTCACGCAGATGGGCCATTGTTGAATACGGTGGTGGTGGGGGGTGGCTGGGGGTGGAGATCTTAGCAGGAAATGGGAGGAGTTTTGCCTTCAAGTTAGGCACTGTCTCTCTGTCCCCGGGTGGTGTCACTTCTTGGCGGGCAGAGTCCGTAGCTGCTTAGCCGCTTTATGGTGGGTCATGGCCTTTTAAATATTTGGTGTCCTCAGCTACTTAATCTGGCTACAGTACCTTTTGTGAAGTGTTGGTCTTTTGTTGCCATGAGCCTTGCAAAGCCTGACAGGCTGCGTTCCCGTTTCGCAGTGCCCTTGAGGAGGGCGGGGGGCAGCCTGTGGGCCAAAGCTGTGGAGGCTGAATCCCTGAAGCAGGAGGTGAGAGAGGCCCAGGTGAGCTCAAAGCCCAGGTGAATGTCCCCTTCTCTTCCGGGACTCAATGTCATCTCCCCAGACCACCCTGCCCGGGCAGGGGGACCCGTCACCCTACTTGATGGGAGCTTTATTGCTCCGTGCATGCTGTGTTTTTGTAACTTTTGGTTGTGAAATAATTGCAGAGTTTTACACCAAAGTTGCAAAATGGTACGGAGACCCCTCTTGTATCTGCCACCCAAGTCCCTGCTATTAACTATCTGCCACCCAAGTCCCTGCTGCTAACTCTGCCACATGTATTTTAACATCCTCCTCCCTTATACCTTGGGCTTCCCTGGTGGCTCAGATGGTAAAGAATCTGCCTGCAATGCAGGAGACACAGGTTCAGTCTCTGGGTTGGAAAGATCCCCTGGAGAAGGGAATGGCAACCCACTCCAGTATTCTTGCCTGGAGAATCCCATGGACAGAGGAGCCTGGCGGGCTGTAGCTCAGAGGGTCACAAAGAGTCTGACACAACTGAGTGGCTTTCACTTTTCTCACACCTACCTGTGTGCAGACTATTTTCTGAACTATTGGAGAAGTTGCAGGCACAATACTCCTTTATTCTTAAATTCATCAGCGTGTCCTTCCTATGAATAAGCATATTCTCTTATGTAACCAGTAACCACAGTGTAGTGAGCACGGCGGGAAGTGAACAGCATGACAGAGCTGTGTCATCTGTGGGCTGCATGCGGACCCTGCCAGTTGCCCAGCAGTGTGACGTCGAGTCCTCCTGCGTGCACTGTATCAGGAGGCACAGGGTGTCCATCCGTCTCATTCCGGAGCCCCTGGTCAGAGGTGGTGTCCTCCACCACACATCAGTACTTTCCCATTCGTGACGGAAGGAAAGTGTGGTTATCTCATGAGTGTATTTCCCCTGTGTTTACTTCATTTATCATAATGAGTTCCTGGGTCCCTGATCAGTCCAACAGGTTATTACACGTCTCGCAGGCTCCCCAGGTGGCTAAGTGGGTAAAGAAAACGCCTGCTGATGCAGGAGGTGCCGAAGACTCGGGTTCCATCCCTGGGCGGGAGATCCCCTGGAGGGGGGCGAGGCAGTCCGCTCCAGTATTCTTGCCTGGAGAGTTCTCATAGAGGAGCCTGGTGGGCTACAGTCCATGGGGTTGCAAAGAGTTGGACATGGCTAAAGTGACTCACTTTAATTTGATGCTCAAATTGGTTAGTGGCAGATTTGGCTAGTGGCAGCCTCCGGCGTGTCTCCACACCATAATTAGGCACTAAAGTGCCTCGGCACCCCAGTCACATGCAGGCTTGTAGTGGGACAGAACCTAAGGGGCTGAAGAGGTAATGGAGCTCTGGGATTCCTTTGGGATTTGCTGGTGGATGACCTGCAGCCACATAGTGTCCTGGCTCCACGGCTCCCCGTGTCCTCCTCTCTGGGACCCCGAGGAGGGAAGAGAGGGCTCTTTTGGAACACTGGGCAGCCAGGGCTGTCAGCGGACCTGCAGGGAAGCCACATCTCTCTGGGGCTTTCTGAAGAGGGCGAGGGGCTGGCAGGAAGCCCGGGGGCAGCAGCACCTCTGTGTGCTTCAGTGGCCCTGCTCGCTGCTGCCTCTTCCCTGAGGGTGGGGGCCTCCACCCAGGCGGCCCGCTTTCCTGTTGTTCTTTATTGCCTCTGGCTTCGTCCACAATTCAGAAATTGCGTGAGTGCAAGTCCAAGATCCTCTGCTGGAGGGAGTGTTGGCAAGCATGGACTCTGGTCCCTTGCAGGCATGGGATGCTTTGTACTCACGACCGGCTCTTGAGAATGGTGTCCGCTTGGGTGGGATTCTCAGGCTTGGCTCGGGTTGTAGTCCATGGCTGTGACGGGGGTGTTAGACCCTTCAGAATGTAAAAACATGTGCTCTTGGGGTGACTAGGTCCCCCCTTTCTCTAACCTGTGTGCCTGCCCTTCCCAGTACCCAGACTGGGACGTTCATCTTCTTTCCTAGGCATCAGGTTGCCCAGCCTAAGTCACTCTGTACTCAGGTAGGCTGTGACCTGGGGATGTCCTGGTAGGGGCCTGCAGTGGACGGCTACACCTGATGCCCATCGGACAGGCTCTCTAGACGGGCCAGAAGTGGATGAGACCCTTGCGTTGTTTGATCTCAGGAAACAGTGTGTCTTTTGTTCGGGCTGTCTGCCTCCTACTTTTGGTCTTGGGCGTGTGCAGGCATGAATTGACTGAACTATATAGAGGAAAGCGTATCCCTGAACTAAATGAAGTGAAGAAGAAAAGGGGGCTTAGAGGCTGGTTTTGAGGGGGGCAACAGGAAAACTGGTGTCAACACATGAGCATTTTCCTGTTAGTTGACCCCTAAACATCAGAGGGACTTGGGGCACCACCCTCCACGCAGACAGAAATCCATCACTACCATCTCTGCCTCAAGACAGAGAAACTGGAAAGTGACTCACCCAAGGGCAGGAAGCTGAAGCAGTTTGGATGGCATCAGGACTCACCTGGTTCTGCATAGTATAATCTCTAACTGAACACAGACTTTTCCCCCACACTTAGCTAATTTAAAGATTAACAAAATGAAAACTAGGTATCGTATTGAAAAAAATCCATGTGTAAGTGGACCTGCACAGTTCAAAGCCATCTTGTTCAAGGGTCATCTGTAAGACACGAACCTGATGTTCGATCCTTATTTTTAGAAGTGATATTCTCCTATCTACTGCAGATAGTGGACAGGGAGAGGTCAGAATTGCAACTTGTTTGGTAATAGGGTAAACCACACGTACACTCAGAGAGGCATATTCTCAGACGGTCCTCTTTTGAGGCCTTCGTTAATCGAATGTTGGAGTCAAACAAAATAAAATGCTCTATACTACTGTCTGAGAAAAAGAATAATGAAAAATCTGCATCTTAAACATTGAAACTAGACCTATGGTATCTCACGAGACGGTGCTTCTCACTTGACTCACACGTTGATAGAGTGACAGTTTTTGTAGCACAAACAGCTATGATTAGGATACTTAAATTGATGTCTACCATTTATGTGTGATACAGTCTTCAGGCTTGGTGAGTGTCTTCCTTGGAGTTGAATGAGGCAGTTGTGGATTTTAGAGCCTTGCACACATGCCTTCTCTGAGAGCATGGGGTTCAAATTATTTCCATCAAGACAGCAGCTGTGGATTGCAGGTTTTTTGGACAAGGGCTTTCTTATGGAGGGTGAAGTGTGGTCTCGTAGGAAGAGACAGTTCATGGACAAGTGCAGGGACCTTGATCCCCGACTCCATCCCTTCACCTTCAGGAGCCCCGTATTCAGTCAGTCTCTTCGGGATGTGTAGTGACAATTAAATCTAAAGCATGGAGAGATGGATCTAGAAAATGCTGTCTTCCACCAGGGCTGTTTTCTCTCACCGTGAATCATAATTGACTTTTCTCCATTGATCTTTGTAGAAGGAGAGAGGCTAGTAACTTTGTTCACCTGTCTGATAAGTACCCAGTTTGTTAAAGGAAATGTTGGGGGGTTGGACCTGGGTGGGGGGACCCCGGACGTGCTGTGTCTATCTGGGTCACACAGCTGTGAGCCAGGGTTGAGGCGCTGATGTGTGGGTGCATGCCTGGGTGGGCACCAAGCTGGATATGGGCTCGCTCTCATCACCCACGAGGGCGCCGTCGTACTGTGGCAGGTGGGCACACCTGCACGGTTGCCTGGCCCTTGGGGGACCGGAGGCCGTCAGCACATAACCATTTGGAGATGCAGGTGCCTGGAGGGGGACTTCAGAGAGGGCTAACTGGGTTTTTTTTAATTTCTTGAGGAGGAAATGGTGATGCCCTGGAGGCTCAGCCCTCCTGCAGACGTACAGAAATAATCAGCCTATCACGTCATCCTCCGCTCGACTTCTCCCGGCTGAGCCAAAGCAGAGGGGTTTGGGCTGTGGTTAAAGTGTTTATGTCTCATTAGCATTTTTTGGAGTCTGGGCCTTTCACCACCACGTGTGCTCGCTCTGAATCGAGTGTTTCATCAAGTGGTGTCTTGTGCTGGAGTGGTCATTGCCATCTCTGGCTTCTCTGTGGTTGGCACAGCGATACCCCGCGAAGGTCATGGGCCGGGGTTCTTCATTTCAGCCAGCATGGGGCCTGGAAACCAACAAGTTGAGGAAGTGGCTATTTGCCCTACCAAAAGCATCACCTGTAATAGATGCTTTGAGGTGATATATTGACAGTCAGAAGGTGGGATTCATGACGATACGGTCTTTCTGCGATGTTTGGGCATCCCTTGCCCCCCTAGTGGGAGCTGGGTGCAGTGCTGTGGGAAATCTCACTCCTGGTGCTGGGAGGCTGGGGGGGGCACCACATCCGGCCAAGGGGATCCCCTGGCGCTCTTTCCACAGCTGTGTTGACAACAAAGCCTGTTAGGCACTAGCTATGCAAATGCCCCTGTTGCCTTGGTGACGGATAGAAAGTGAACTTGGTCTTGGGGCAGCATCGGTCTGACAGCTGAGAACAGCAGTGGACGTGGCGCTCGTGCTGGAACCCCAGCTGAGTTGCCCCTTGACTCTAGTTCTCGGTCTTAAAGTGGAGAGAGACCGAGTCTTCTTAGCAAGCTCCACGTCGAGTCGTCATACACGGGCCCTGTTCCTCTCTGACCTGTAGTCTCACTGGCTGGTCGTTTAAAAGAACGTTTGGACTGATGGGTTATGAGTGGGTAGAGGTGGTCTTCCATCCAGCAGTGGGGCCGCTCTGCCCCTTGCCTCATCCCGTCCCCTGTGATGGTGACGATGTTCAGCCTTGTTTCGGAAGATGCAGAGCAAACACCGAACATCCAGGCAGACACTCGATCCTCATTTGCCCAAACTGGAGCAGAGGTTCTCTCTTTGTAAGAGTCCTTCCTGGTCTCAGAGTCTAGAATTCAGTCTCCTGTAACATGTTCCCACTTAGAGATAAATCTGTGTTTAAAAAAAAAGAAAGTTTGGGACATCTTAGGCATTCATGTTGAAATTCTCTTAAGAAGCAAGCTTTTGAACAAGTTAAATCACTCAGAGTCTGAGAGTTCTGGTATACCTTGCTTTTTGGTTTGTCTCCAAGAGTTTGGTATCGTGCTGAGTTTTGTTACCTTGACTGCCAGAAAACTCCTAACTAAACCATGGTTCTGTGGCACCAAATCTCAGTCCTAGTTCCCTGGGAAAGTCTTTTTTTCCTTTTTTTTTTTTTTTCAGTCTCTTAATCATGTTTATGGTCTTACTCAACCTTTATTTTTAGGCGCTTTGCGCGTCTCTGTGGTTTTGATGGTAAGCCCCCTTGAGTGATGATGCTGAGTGAACCTGCGGCTGGTACTTACTGAGTCATCAGGCCCAGTGAGGTCTGGCCCTGCCTATGGAGCCCAGATTGTTGAATGTGTCCTGCGCGGTGCTGGAACTCAAGGCAAGCAGTCAGGTCACCTGGTGTTTCCTGATCTGGAGGCTCGGTCTGTGAGATACAAGAGAGCCACGCTGGCTCAGGGGTCGTGGTTCCATTGAGCGGTGACAGTGGGAGATACTTTGAGTCCCCAGGCTCGGGTGCACGAAGTCAGGAGGCCTGGTGTGTCCTGTGGGCTTCGCAGGGTCTGGGCTCCTCTCCGCCTGCAGGATAGGAAAGCGGAATCAGCTGCCCTCTGTGGGTGTGCCGCGGTCAGCCTGACCAGTTCTCCAGGGCAGGCTGGGAGACTTTTTTAAAATACTTTTTCTTAAAAAAGTATTTATTTATTTGTATATGAGCTGTGTTTTGTTGCTGAGCAGACTTTTTCGTGCTGTGGTGAGTGGGGGCTGTTCTCCAGTTACGGTGCCTGGGCTTCTCATTGTAGTGGCTTCTCTTGTGGGACACAGACTCTGGATGCACAGGCTTCAGTATTCGCAGCACGAAGCATCGTAGTTGCAGCTCGCAGACTCTAGAGCGCAGGTTTCGTGGCTGTGGCCCATGGGATCAGGGCTCCATGGCAGGTGGGATCTTCCCGGTCAGGGATCGACCCCGTGTACCCTGTGTTGGCAGGCGGATTCCTATTCATTGTACCACTAGGGAAGTTCCCCCCACCTTTTTTTTTTTTTAAATAAATTCCCTTAAAAAAAAAATTTTTGTGCTGGGGTCTTAGTTGTGGCACGTGGTATCTTTGGTCTTTGTGGCAGCATGCAGGGTCTTGGCATGTGGGATCTAGTTCCCTGAACAGGGATCGATCCAGGGCCCCCTGCCTTGGGAGCACAAGTCTTAGCCACTGGATGACCAGGGAGGTCTCTCCAGACCTGTGTTGCATCCTGCACGCCTGCTTCCCAGGCAAGAGAGCATGTTTGGGCATGTTTGGCCTGCAGATGGAATTAAAATTCCCTGACCCGTGGTGGGTGGTCCCAGAGCTAAAACCCCGGTGGTGGCCGGTGCTGTGTTCTGTCACAGCAAAACAGGGCTTCAGCTCATTGTCACGTCTGCTCTTTGGACAGGAAGGGCATCCGCATCTTGACTCTGTCCTGGCGCAGGCCTTGGTTTCACTGGCACGCGTGGATGCTCTGCATTCTGTAAGGCGGGAGCTTGCACGTGCCTGTGCCTGGCTTCTGGGTTGGGGCCCAGGCTTTCTCCGCGGCTGTTCTCATGATGGCAGTGCCGCAGGCGCCCTGTGACTCAGGACTGCCTGCGAGACCTCCTACATGGAGACAGGCTTTGCAGTCAGGTGTCCTGTGATGCGGGCCCGTGTGAGGGCTGCCAGAGCCCCTTGGCCAGAGAGGAGCAAGGACAGTGAGGGGCACCTGGATCTAGACCACGGAGGCAGAAGTCCCAGTGGGATGGCGTGTTGCACTTTGTGTGCCTGTGTGGGTGAGCAGACAGAAAGGATTTGAACCTAGGAGCGTGTCTAGTGTTTTAATCTCTTTTCCTCCAAATGTACCATTGTAATATATCTTTTTAAAGTGTTTTTATGGTGTAGACTAGAGCAGCATTATGCAGTTCTTGAGCCAGGAAGCGCTGGTTTTCACTTGGGACAAAGGCTTAGGAGCAATGGTTGAGCATGCATGGGTATTTTAGTTGCTAGGATGGCTGGAGCACAGGCAGGGGGCCTTAAACAGCAGAAACAGCTTTCTTTCACAGTCCTGGAGGCTAGAAGCCCAAGCCTCTCGCTCGCTGCGCTGCAGACAGTGTGTGTTGGTGACTCCCACTGGCGAGACAGCCTCTGTGCCCTCTGCCGGTGTCAGAGGGCAGCGTGTCCGCCCAAGGGGAGCTGCCCAACCTCACAGCTGTCTGTGAGGTGTGAGCTGTCCACGCTGAGCCAGCAGCAGCTCTGGCTGGCTGGGCCAGCTGTCAAGGGCTTTCTGGGCTGGCACAGCTCTCGGAATCAGCAGTAATGGCTTCCTCCATTGAATGGCGTCCAGAATCGGTTGTTCGCTGGCTTGATGGCGTGTGCCGGGCTGTCCCGCTTGCCATCTGAGGGGCCAGGTGTGCCCAGTTTTCGCTCACCCAGGCCTGGCAGCATCTCCTCATTGGTCAGGGGCTGGGTGTCCCTTTCGCCAAATTTTTCCTGCGTTCCCCTGCCACCCTTGTACGTCTTTGCATCTCCACTGCATATTCGTCTCATGCGAGACGAAAGCAAAACTGTTAATAAAAAATTCTTTTGCACCTGTTGTCCTCATAGTGTGCGTGGAAGGTTTCCTCCTCTTGCTGCTGCTGCTAAGTTGCTTCAGTCGTGTCCAACTCTGTGCGACCCCATAGACGGTAGCCCACCAGGCTCCCCCGTCCCTGGGATTCTCCAGGCAAGAACACTGGAGTGGGTTGCCATTTCCTTCTCCAGTGCATGAAAGTGAGAAGTGAAAGTGAAGTCACTCAGTCGTGTCTGACTCCTAGCGACCCCATGGACTGCAGCCCACCAGGCTCCTCCGTCCATGGGATTTTCCAGGCAAGAGTACTGGAGTGGGGTGCCATTGCCTTCTCCATTCCTCCTCTTAGATACTTCTATTTCTGGAATATAAAATTGGCCAAGAGTCAGCAGGGTCCATCCCTACTGTGTGACCTGGTCCCCTCATGGGGTCATCTTGACTCCATTCTCTGGTCCACCTGAAGGCCACCGGGGACAGCCAGATGGCTTTAAGACAGCTTTCCCCATCTTGAAGCAATGGCTTAGCCCACCCCCATGTACACTTTCTTCATTTTAGTAAATCGTGGTTTTATTTTGAATAAGCGTCTTTCAACCTGTTAATATTAGTCTCAACTAAAATTAACCTTCCCCTAAATTATTCTCACCCCAAAGAAGCAAAGTAATTTAGAAAGTTAAATCAAAACAAAGCAATCTTGTGTGTCGAGCAGATAAAAATCGCAGACTGTGGTTACGGAACGCCTCTACAGGAATCGCTTACATAAAGCCTATTTCCTCCAGTCTGGTTCTGGAAGGAGCAAGGGAAGTGCTCAGGCCTTATCACAATTCCATCCCGTCCAGCACACCCCAGAGGGCTGTGTAAACAGTGGCCCGGAGGGAGCCCTGCTCGCAGCTGGCATCTGCAGGCGGCACTTAGGTCTGGGAGGGGACGCCCGTCTTCAGCCTGCCCCGTGGCCAGTGGTCCCGTGATTCTGCATCGGAAGAGACCAGCCCCCCAGAGTGAGGAGAGGGGTTGATGGAGAGCTTCAGACAGAACAGGGAGCGGGCCCGGGGTGTTGCGTTCAGCGTTCAGACCTGAGCAGAGAAGCAGCTCCTGACTGGAAGCGGGTCATCTGTTACCGGCTTTGGCTGGTCTGGGTGTGCACCCTGCTTCTTCTTCTTCTTGTTCGGTTGCTCAGTCGAGTCCGACTCGTTGCGACCCTAGGGACTATAGCCCGCCAGGCTTCTCTGTCCATGGGATTTTCCAGGCCAGGATACTGGAGTGGGTTGCCATTCCCTCCTCCAGGGGATTTTCCCAACCCAGGGATCGAACCTGCATCTCCTGCATTGGCAGGTAGATTATTTACCGATGAGCCACCAATCGGGGAAGCCTTTACACCCTGCACTTACCTGCAAAATGGATTAGACCCGAAGGTGGGCATGCTCTGGAAGACATGGGGACCCTGAGACTTTCAATAGCCTGGCAGTTTCCTTCTGAGCAGTATCTCAGCTTGTCCTAAACCTGTGGGGGTCACCGGCAAATAGACCTGTTCTATTTTTCGTCACACTCTGCCCGCCACTCTGGGGTGAGGGCTGGAGGGCAAGTCCGCCTGTTTGCTGACCCTGACCACTGTGCCAGGCTGACAGCATGCACTCAGAAGAGCTGCCTCGCACCAGAGGCAGGGTGGCGCATCAGCGCTTCAGTTTGTTTAGCTTCTTGGGGCAGGTCACACCGAAACTCAGCCTTCAGGGAGCCTGAAACCTATTTGAATGTCAGTAACTTAGTTACTTGCATCCCCCGAGTTCCTGTTTGCTTTACCCGTGCCTCTCTTCACGGGACCCCAGCGTGGGGTGACATTTCTCAGCACCTGTGCGGAGGTGGTGGGTGTAGCGCTCGTCATCCTGTTCGTGGCGCCAGTTGTCTTGTTGTCCACACTGTCTGCTGTTCGCTGAACCCGGGGCAGGCAAGGCCCGAGCTCAGGGGCTGGAAGGAGACGCGGGGAGCCTCAGGAACCGCAGACACATTTCTTCTCTCCTGGCTCGCGCAGCAGCCGCATCGTAACCGTAACATAGCCAAAACGTACCCTCACATAACATCACGGTGCCGCTCCAGTGTAGCCCTGGTGCAGCAGCAGCCAGGGCTTTCACAGCGAAGCGCACACAGGCGTGCCGCGCCCAGCAGCCCGTGACCAAGCGGGCACCTCGTGCCGCATGTGCCCAGTGCTGTGAATGGTCTCAGCTGCTGCACAGCCGTTGTTTACAAAACGTGGGGCGAGAGGGCCTGGCCGCGCCATCTCAGCTGATTTGCTCTCGCCCTGCGCTGGGTGGCTCCTTTGCCAGTGGGTGCTGCGTTCCCTGGTCCAGGCAGCTCTGGGCAGCTGTGACGTCACGTGTGGAAAGAATGTGCGGTTTCTGTTTGTTGTTGCTGTTTTGTCTTTGACCGCAGCAGGCGGGATCTTTGTTCCCTGATAGGGGATCAAACCTCTGTTCTTTGCCTTCGAAGCACAGAGCCTTAGCCGCTGGACCACCAGGGAGGTACCCCAGAATTCTGTGGTTTTTAGAGGGAGAAGCGGATTCAGGGGTCCTCTTGGAGTCTCCAGACAGCCTTTCGGTCACTTTATAAAGAGCATCCCTCAGTGCCCCTGCTCCTTAGGGGGTGACAGCTCTGGGAAGAACTGGCACTCGGGTGAGCTGGTGCCCTTCTCAGAGGTTCCAGCAGGATGACAGTTCCCTTGAGTACGGGTGTCCTCCTCCCCACCCCCAGTCCCGCCTGAAACACGTGAGGGCTGGGCAGTAAGCAGCTTCTGTCTTCTCGTTGCAGGTCTTCGTGCGTCACCAGGCAGTTGAGGGCCACCCGCAAATGGTCCTCTTGCGCGTCTTGCGCTACATCGTGCGTCTGGTGTGGAGGATGCAGTGACGGCAGTGCAGACGTTCCGCTCGTTTCAGACCGACCAGCCCAGCGCCCGGGGTCGCGGCGCTTCCGTGCCCTCGCTGTGCGGCAGTCCTTTGCTGGAAGGGTGGGCAGAGAGCCAGCCGGCATGTCCCCGGAGGACACCACGCTGCACGTGGACCTGACCTTTGTCTGTTCATCACCATGTGGCCGATTTTCCAACGGAAGCTTGATGTGAATGTAAATGAGGGAGGGATTCTCTTTTTTTAAAAAACAATGTACAAATCATGGTTCTCTGGAGTAAGATTTTATGCAAGAATGGTGTTTACATGCAGTGTGTGTGTGTTTTTTTTCCCACCTTTGATAAGAGCAGGTTTTTCAAAAAGGAAATGGAAACTTTTTAACCAACTCATGAGTGATTTTTGTACTAAAATTTTAAGAACCTTTTGCCTACTCTCAGAGGATTATATAAACTCTGCAGTGGAAACTGAGCCAGCTCATTTATAAAGCTGCCTTAGTTTATTTTTAGAGGTCACCGTACAGCATTTTTAAACGGGAGAGGTATGACACGGCCCCTCCTTCCCTGCCATTGCCTCTTCGACATTTTGTTTTTTTAATCACTATTATTAATACCAAAAAAGTTTTTATGAAATGGAACTGGTAAAAGGGGCAGAGAGAGGTCCTTTGTCAGCCTGTATTGACATGCCACTCCCATTGTGTAAATACCTACTTACCTCTTTAAAATTCAGTTGCATCTGTGGGAAAATTTTGCTGTGTGTGTGTGTGTGTGTGTGTTGCTTACATCCTTTGGTGATGCTCTCCCAGCCTGTCAGGGCACTGATGAACACATTGGGTCCAGTGACTGTTTCATGGTAAAAGGCAGTTGGGTCTGAGCCCGAGTCTGTATCTGACACGGGTCTGTCTGTCTCCTGGTACTTTACCCACTGGGGAGTGCTCGCTGGCAGTTCTCGCTTGCTTTGATAGCCTTGTTGTCCAGACGTGTTCTGCAGAGGTTCGGGGCATTCATAATACCAGGTTTGCTGTGGCTCTCCTGTAGCACAGTGTGGGCTCTCGGCCTAAGGCCCCAGTGACTAGCATGCCCGCCTGTGGCCGGGTTCAGCTACAGGGGGCCACACTCGAGCCTTCGTGGGAATTGGCAGAGGCTGTGGCAGGGCTTTAAGCAGCTGTTTTCTGGGCATCCTGGCTTTTCATCCAACTCAGAGTTCCTCTGGCCTTCTATGGCTCTTGGCTAACCGCTCTTTGAAGTAAAGGCTTCATTCTGCTCTCAGCAGTTCTCATAAAGAATACCATCAGACACAGGGCTATCTGTGTCAGTCGTCCACCTCCTGGGACCGCTGGATTTTTGTCAGGCCCCCCACTTCCTGCAGCCACTTCTGTTGGGGGTGCTCTTCCTTCACACCTGCCAGGAGGAGGGCAGAGAATGCAGGCTCACGAGCTGGTCGGTATTTTCAAAGGCAGTTAAACTCCCGGGGAGACCCAAGACGGACAGATGAGGGAGCATTGCAAGCAGGGAGGTGGGGGTAATTCTGTGAACCCCATCGCTCTTAAAGTTTTTGAAACCTCGAAACAGCTTTTTAAAAGACATACATGTTTCAAACAAGTCAACAGTGCCAACAGCAGCTGTAGCGTTTGCTTTTGGCCCATCAAGGACCAGTGTTTTCTTCTTATCGGTTGGAGCAATTGATTCATTTTTGTATCTTTATAGTTTTATATATATATATATATATGTTACATATATACTTTTTCCTTAGGTAGAGAGAGATTTGACTCCAAATATTCTTCCTTCTAAACATTTTCTTTTCCCCAAGTAGCTTTTTGGGGTCTTGACTTGTTTTAAAAGCTGTGTTGAGTCTCAGCTTGTGTTTCTTGGACCCTTTGTCTTGAACCCGTCCGCTGGATCCTCAAGTCCACGCAAGCGGTTGAGGCGGTCCACGGAATTGGCGTCCGTGGGCCTGCTGCACACACACACACCAAAGACGTATTTGGTTCTGGGCCGCTCCCCCCCAGGATCTCCGTATTCACGGGCCAGTCTCTTGGACTGGAGCACTTTATTCCTTCAGCACCAGTGCCCTGGGGGGCCGAGCGCTTGCTCACCCACGTGCAAGTCTACCTTGGGCTTGGGGGCCTCCAGGCCCCCTGGGCTGGCCGTGGAAGTAGCTGATGAGGAAATGAGAGAATCTATGAACTGTAGAGGTATTAAAACGAGGATGTTGCCCCCGGGACTTGAGAGGTGACTAGACATCCCTGTACTGTACGTGTCTGTTGATCATGATGCCTCCTCTCTGCAGAAGGTATGCCCATGGCTGGGTGTACCTTTGATGTCTTACTTTTCCTTCCTTTGACTTTTTGTAGAGAGCAAAAATAATTCGGTCCCTTGTTGGAAACTTAATGCAGGTTTTGTGCCTTGATCACTTGTCTGATACGACATTTGTAGAAACTGTCCTGTGACTTTTCACAGGAATGCAATAAACACGTGAAATTAGCTTCATGAGTGAATTTGCAAATTATCTGGGCCCCTCCCTAGACCTGAATTGATGAAGATTTTTTTTTTCTTGGTTTAAAAAAAAAATGTACATAGCGGATTACAATTTTCTTCTGTTTCTCCTTCTTAATATTGTATATATTTTGACTATTTATTAGATTAGGAAGTTGTATTTTACTTATCAACTGAGCCAAATGTCTGTGCAATTATTATGTGTCCCTTTCTTGTAAAATTTTGTACAGCCTAAATGACTAAAAGAAAAAAAAAATTCAGTTTTTGCTGAACTTTTTCAGAATTGAGGGTTGTAAATATTGTCGATTCTTTTTCTATGTAATGTGTCCTACTGTTTGATAATGCTGTAACTTGTAGGAATGTTGTATATTTATTTCTGGCTTATTTAATGTCTTAAATTCTGCAAAGTGTTGACCTCCCTTTCCCCTCTGCCCCCTGCTGTCCTGTTAATTGCTTTAACTCTTGAGGTGGAGACTGGTCAGCTCACGGCAGGCCACGTGGTCTCCCCAGGGTGGCCCTCCCCAGCTTTGGTTCCTGGTATTTCTAGTCCAGTGGGTTTAAATTCTTAGGGTTTGCTGTCCTCATGATGAGGTTTGTGTTTAGACAGCCTAATGAAAGACCAGAAATCTGATAGGCTTTCAGATTCTCCTCTAGAACTTTCCAGTGACTCTTTAATTCCTGAACAGCTAGCTTCTCATAGAAACAAGTGCTGTTAACTTCAGGCCATATCTTACAAAACAAAATACTTATTATTAGCAGTGGGAAAGATTTTTCCATTGAAGATTTATCCCTGACAGCTCAGTGTTTAGAAATACTCACATGTCCACTTAGGCAGGTGCCACCATGAGACTGTTGAAGGCAGAGACCAGGCAGACTGAAGGCCCGGGTTGACCAGTTGCCCTGCTTCCAAGTGACTACTGGGCCACCTCACACTACTAACCTTTGTTGGCAACTGATGATTAGTTGAATTCCCCCACCCCCAACCGTGCTCTGTGGCTTCCTACGCTTTGAGGTGCAGACTCTACTATGTATCTTCAGGAACTAACTGTACAGGCCCGCGCCCCGCCCCCCAGCCTTGAACCATTTGGTCCCAGCATTTGATCCACCTGTGTCTTCAGGGTGACGCCTTCTTCTGCTTCTCCAAAGCCTTCAAGCGAGGGTCTGGACCCCACTGGCCTGGGTGCAAAGAGGTGAGAGCGTGAAAGATCTTCTAGCGGTTCTGTGTCGATGGCTTTGTCATCCCTGCTGATTTAGCCTGGTGCCTGTGTGTGTCCAGTCTGTGCACGCACGTGTGCAGTGACCTGACCACATGTGTCGCTAAACCAGCTGGGGTAACACCTGTCCTGCTCCAGACGGCATCGTATGTAAGAAGCACCCTCAAGCTCCCAGCTAAATAACTTGACTACTTTGGTTTGGGAATTTCAGACCTTAGAAGCTCTCTTTAATTTGTGTGTCCAGGTTCTGTGACCGCTAGTTACTGTATCAGAACTCATCAGGTACTCGTTTATAAATAGCACTGATCCGTCTGTAACTTTTTTCCTAGAACCCAGCATATGTAGCATTTGTATCGCAATTTCCCTGGCTTGTGTTTTGCACTGATGGATTTTGACAGGGTAATTGCCACTTTACTTGTGCAATACTGCTGTAAATAATTGCAGATTTTTTTTTTAAGAAACCCAATCTTTTATGTTCTTAATGAATTTTATATAAATAAAACTTTCAACTAGTTTTGGCGAGCTGTTTGATTTATTTCACAAAATGGTGGAGAAGCCGCTGAAATCATGGATAGGTACACACCCACACTCTGCTCTTATCATTCACTGAATGCATTACCAACATGCAGATTTTGTGAATGGTCGCTTGAAGTCAAATCTGTGTCGTATACTTAAAAGCAAACCACTCTTTAAAGTTTTGAAGTGGCTGGTGAGAGCAACTGCAGAGTTTTCTGCCCACGTAGTCAGGTATGACTCAGCACCTGGACTGGTTGTGGGGTGTGAGGTCACAGGTCTAAACTATATTGATTAGTGATTATAGCAGATACCCTGCCGTCTCAGCCTGTCTTGGTAGTTTGAAGAACATTCAAGAAATGGAAGTCTTGTTTGACTCTTAAGTTTATCTATATACCACCTGCTTGAAGCCAGAAACCAATAAACGCCCGGATCTGTGGTGAACTCATCACTGCTGTCTTCTAAAGGGGCCATGGAGTCTGGGGAGCCCTGTGCTGCATGGCAGGCGGGAGCTGGTGTAGGGGTGCCAGAGAGAAATTACGGTCTCCTCTGGGGATACAGTTGATAAAATCCTATGAATTCCTATAAATGCTATAAATAGATTACATAATTTGCCACTTCTGCTCTGAAATAAGTGCTGGGAAAGCTAAAAGACTGGGTGAGCTTTGTTTTAAGCAGGTAATAGAGTCCTACTTTTCATTTTAATTACGTGAGCAGTACATGTGTCTGTACATTTTTAAAGTTTTTTATTGAACTATAGTTGATTTAGTGTTATGCTAATTTTGTGACTCAGTTATACACATACGTTCTTTTTGATGTTCTTTTCCGTTTAGTTTATCACATGTGCATGCTGAAGTCACATCACACAACTTCACACAACTGAAGTTTTGTGCGACTGAACTTCACACACTTCACACAACTGAAGTCACTTCAGTTGTATGCGACTCTGCTACCCTATGAACTATAACCCACTGGGCTGCTCTGTCCATGGGATTCCCCAGGCAAGAATACTGGAGTGGGTTGCCATTCCCTTCTCCAGGGACCTTCCCATCCCAGGGATCAAACCAGTCTCCTGTGTCTCCTGCGTTGTCAGTCGGGTTCTTTACCGCTTGCACCACCCGAGAAGCCCAGTAGTTTACCATAGGATGTTGAGTATAACTCCCTGTGCTATACAGGAGGAACTTTGTTTATCCATTCTATATGTAACAGTTGCATCTACACACACATACACAACCCCTAACTCCTAGCCCGTTCCTCTCCCGAACCTGTGAAACAGAGATTCACAGATGTATACACACACACACACACATTTATCTCAAATCAAGTGGTGGTTCTGGCTCCTGTTTAATCTTGCTTCCTTGCCAAGACAGGAGTCTGTGTTTTTCCAGCCCTTCTTCTCCACAGCACACGCGCACGTGTACGTGTGTTTGCTTATTCAGCAGTTTTGCTTTTCTGTAAATGCTGTACTGTCAGTATGTGGTTCTGACTTAGCAGAGGTCGCAGGTTTTTCCATAGTGACTCCACTTCATTCTGATCACTGCGAACAGGAATAAGGTCTCTTTCCCTGGTGTCCTGCTGTGGCCTCTCTGCATCTTTGGTGCTGCTTGATCCATACCTTGCCAGCCTGCAGGAGAGATGCTGGGTGGTGCTTCAGGGTGATGGGCTGAAACAGACTCACACGTGCTGCCGTATTGTCTGTTCGACTTCATACGAATGTTGTGCCAAGCCTTTGCAGGGTGATACCAGCCTGGAGCGGGGGTGTTGGCCGAATTCGAATTTTCCACTTCTGTGTAGGACGATCTTTCCATACATAGTTGGCATCTGCTTTTTTCTCTCTAATGGCCTTTGCTTATTTTTAGTTGAGTTTTTAATTTTTCCTATCAATAATTGTTCAGTGGCTTAAGTTGTGTGGACTCTCTGCAACCCCATGGGCTGCAGCATGCCAGGCTCCTCTGTCCTCCACCATTTCCCAGAGTTTACTCAAATTCATGTCCACTGATGCTATCTAACCACCTCATCCTCTGCCACCCTCTTCTTCTTTGGCCTTCAATTTTTCCCAGCATCAGGATCTTTTCTAATGAGTTGGCTCTTCGCATCAGGTGGCCAAAGTATTGGAGCTTCAGCTTCAGCATCAGTCCTTCCAGTGAATATTCAAGGTTGATTTCCTTTGGGATTAACCAGTTTGAATCTCTTTGCAGTCCAAGGGACTCTCAAGAGACTTATCCAGCACCACAATTCAAAAGCATAATTAGCTCTTTGTATTTTCTGGGTAAAAGTCTCTTATATGTTGGAAATATGTTTTCTCCAGTCTTTTCTCAATATTTTATTATGAAGATTTTCAAACATACAGAAAAGTTGAAAGAAATGTAGAGAGAACACCCACCAACTAGATTCTGCCTTTCTCATTTTACTTCCTTGATTGTGTGTCTGTCCATCCATTCATTCATCATACCTTGTGATACATTTCCAAGGAAATCATAGTCATTGGCAACTTTATCCCTAAATGGTTCCACATGCATATGATTTAGAGTTCACTAATTTTCTGTCAGTCTTCTTTTGAGACAAGATTTACATATAATACAACAACTCACCAGTGTGCGTTTGCTAAGTTTTGACCAAGGATGCAGCTGTCACCCAAAACCATATCAAGATAAAGAGCATGACTGTCACTCCAGAAAGTTCCTTCATGGTCCTTCTCATCCAGTCCCTACCCCGCCAGCCCCACTTCCAGGGGTGACTTCAGTTCCCACCATAAATTAGTTCCTGAGTTTGAACGGGATGGGATCATACAGAATGTGGTCTTTTGTGTCTGATTCCATTTTTACTCAGCATAATGTTACAGTCAACAGTAATCCTTTACCTTGCCCAGTAGTATTCTGTTGTCTGAACAAACCACACTTTTTTCCACTTATTAATTAGCACCTGAACTCTTACAGTTTGGGCTAGGCTGAATAAATCTTCTACGAATATTCTTGACACATCTTTTTGTGAGCATAGGTTTTGTTATTCCACTGCATATCTTTAAACTGCTGTGGTGGTTTTGACGCAGTTGTCACGATTTTGAAAGTCAGATTTATCCCTCTTACATAGATGTTTGTCTTTGTACTTTAAGAGCCCTTCCCTAGGCCAAAGTTTTAAATATATCTTCTGATACACTGTTCATATTAGTGCTATGGTTTGTTTTCATCTTTAATCTACCCAGATTTTTTTAATGATATAATATGCATCTAACTTTACTTTTCCCCCTGACAGCCAGGACTCTCCTCTTATCTTCACCTTATCACCTTATCTTCACCTTCTCCTCTTATCTTCATGGTGTATGTAAAAGTGGCTCTTTTACATACACCAGATTCTCACACTATGTGGTTCTGTTTCTCTACTCTTCCCTTTTCTGCTGATCTTTTCATTTCTTCTACATTGTGCTAATTACTATAGATTTAGGTTTTGAATTTCTTGCCCTTGTTTTTCAAGACTGTCCTGGCCATTCCACAGTGTGTCTTTCACGTGCATTTTGGAATTAGTTTAAGCATCTTGAAAACTTTGGTATGGGTCTGGTTTGGAATCACAGTGACCATATTCATTTAGGGAGCATTGCCGTTTTCCCAAGAGGGTTTCCAAGGTCGGTTGTGTTTTGCTCTATGAGGCTTGTTTTTTGATGCTCTTACTGCGTGACTTGTCTTCCCATGTATCCTGCACATTTCTTGTGAGCTTTTGTCTAGGGGGAGGAATAGGGAGTATCCGGCATCCAGTCTGCCCACACCCCACTTTTTAAAAAAGATTTTGGGGGATTATGGTTGTTTCACAGTGCTGTGTTAGTTAAAGTGAAGCATCTATGTGTACATGTATCTCCTCTTTTTTTCTGGATTTCCTTCCCATTTACATCTCCGCAGAGCACCAAGCAGAGTCCCCTGTGGTGCACAGCAGGTTCTGGTTAGTTATCTATCTAATACATAGCGGTTTGTGTGTGCGTGCCGCCTCACTTCACTTGTGTCTGACTCTGCACAACCCCATGGGCTGTAGCCCACCACGCTCCTTTGTTCATGGGATTCTCCAGGCAAGCATATTGGAGTGGATTGCCAGTTCCTTCTCCAGGGGATCTTACCGACCCAGGGGTCGAGCTGGCTTCTCTTGTGTCTCCTGCTTTGGCAGATGGGTTCTTTACCACTAGTGCCAGCTGGGAAGCCCAGCCGTGTAAATGTGTCAATCCCTATCTTCCAGTTCCTCCCACTTTGCTTTCCTCCTTGGTGTCCATACATCGTTCTCTATGTCCATGCCTCTATTCCTGCTTTGCCAATAAGATCATCTGTACCATTTTTCTAGATTCCACATATAAGTGATATGATCTTTGTTTTCTCTTTCTGACTTCACTCTGCAGGATAGTCTCTAGGTCTCTCCATGTCTCTGCAAATTGCACAGTTTTGTTCCTCTTTATGGCTGAGTAATATTGTATACACGTAGCACATCTTCTTTATCCGTTCCTCTGCTGATAGACATAGGTTGCTGCCGTGCCCTGGCTATTGTAAATGGCGCTGCTATGAACACCGCACTCCCCACCTTCTTACTTCCACCACGGTTGCTCTCTGTGCGCCTGCCTCTCGCTGTTCCCTTCCACCCTCAAAACTTTCTCTCCCCACCAACCCGCCCCCCAGACAACCGAGGCAGCCATGGCCTATGTGGGGCCAATCCAACACTCTTTCCCAGCACCTTGAACCTGGAGCAAGCGAGCAACAAGGGCTGATGGGAGGGCAGCATCCTTGTGGCTAGGGGGTGGGGAGTGGCACAGGGCATGTTGGCCATGGTACCCACTGGCCGTGGTACCCGCTGCCCTGTCGCTAGCACACTCGTGCCTGGTCTCCCCGCTTCCTCTTTGTTCCTTGAGCTCAGGGTCCCTCCTGGAAGCTCTCTGTGCTAAGTCTGTCAGAGTCAGACACTACTGCTGGCAGCCATGAGCGCTGACTCATTCCTACCTGTCAGGAAGGGCTGAATCAAAGGATGATAAGGAGTCCTCCATAAACAGTACAGATTCAGAAGGTGTGCAGTGATAGGCTGGAGGTTAAAATTCCCCTTTGGGTGAGACCAGACGGCGTTGTGAGAAGACGGGAAATGACAAGGCCAAAGGATGCTCTCTCATCCTCTCTCACTTCTCCCACTGAGTCTCCTTTTCCTGAAAACACTTTCCTGAGGCAAGCCTAAGTCCTTAGGAGAATCAGTTGCCAAGCAGAAGATACCGTAGAATGTCGAAGGCCCTTGTTTTCAGCATGTCATCCTGTATTGCATGCTCAGTCATGTCTGACTCTTTGTGACCCCATGGACTGTAGCCCACCGGGCTCCTCTGTCCATTCTGATTCTCCAGCCAAGAACACTGGAGTGGGTTTCCATGCCTTTCCCCAATGCTGTATATGACATGCATTTCCAAAAGGGACTCAAGAAGGCAAAACTATAATAGCTGCTCATCTTTGTCTCCTTAAAGCAGAACTGGGGACACTTAGCTCTAAGGGAACCCCTTCCCTGGGCTTTCCTGGTAGCTCAGGTGGTAAAGAATCCGCCTGCAATGCGGGAGACCTAGGTTGGATCCCTGGGTTGGGAAGATCCCCTGGAGGAGGGCATGGCAACCCACTGCAGTATTCTTGCCTGGAGAATCCCATGGACAGAGGAGCTGGGTGGGCTACAGTCCATGGGATGGCACAGAGTCAGAAATGCCTCAGCACAGCACCCAGCACAGCATAGCAACCCCTTCCCTCCTGACTAAACAAGCTTAAATTTGGAGGACCATTCTTAAAATGCACCCTGAAGATGCCATGTTCCATTGTAGACTTTCTGGCTCAGAAGGACCTCCGAGAGCTTATGCTACCTCATTACACTTTCAGTTCTCTAGGCCAGTGGCCCCCAACCTTTTTGGCACCAGTTTTGCAGGGGACAGGGGATGGCTTCAGGATGATTCAAGTGCATTACGTTTGCTGTGCACTTTATTTCTATTATTATTATGTCAGCTCCACCTCCAATCATCAGGCATTAGATCCCAGAGACTGCAGACCCTGCTCTAGGTGGTCATTTTCCTAAACAATTTATTTGACCCAAGTATGTTTATTAAGATCCTACCAATCTCCTAGGTGCATGTGAAAATACAAATGTGCTTCGGGGCTTGCCTAGTGGTCCGGTGATTGAGAATCCGCCTTCCCATGCAGGGGATGCAGGCTTGATCCCTCATGGAGGAACTAAGGCTCCATGTGCCATGGAGCCAAGAGCCTGAGCACCGCAACTCGACCTGAGTGCTGCAATGAAGATCCCATGTGCTACCACTGAGCCCTGACACAACCAGAACTTTAGAAAATAATGAATATATAAATGTGCTTAAAACTTGAACAGGCTGTTTTTGCCTGAGGGTCTCAAGGCCACAGAATGACCACAGCAGAATCCTGCACTGGAACCCCAGACAGAGTTGTCCCATGAGCCTGGAGAAGTGAGGGGGCTGCAGCTCCCCTGGGTGTCTCATCCAACCCCTACCTGGCCCCAGAACCCCCATGTCACCTATCGTGACAGCAAAGACGCTTGCTCCTTAGAAGGAAAGCTGTGACAAACCTAGGCAGCATATTAAAAAGGAGAGACATCACCTTGCCCACAAAGGTCTGTCTAGTCAAAGCTATGGTTTTTCTAGTAGTCACGTATGGATGTAAGAATTGGACCGTAAAGAAGGCTGAGCACCAGAGAATTGATGTTTTTGAATTATGATGTTGGAGAAGACTCTTGAGAGTCACCTGGAAAGCAAGGAGATCAAACCAGTTAATCCTAAAGGAAATCAGTCCTGAATATTCATTGGAAGGACTGATGCTGAAGCTCCAACACTTTGGCCACCTGATGTGAAGAGCTGACTCATTTGAAAAGACCCAGATGCTGGGAGAGATTGAGGGCAGGAGGAGAAGGCAACAACAGAGGATGAGATGGTTGGATGGTATCACCGACTCAATGGACTTGAGTTTGAGCAATCTCCAAGAGTTGGTGATGGACAGGGAAGCCTGGCATGCTGCAGTCCATGGGATCACAAAGAGTCAGATACGACTGACTGACTGAACTGAACTTACATCAGGGGAATTCTTGCCCTCCAGATCCAGTTAGGTTCTGAGAACAGGAAGCCCCACCTAAAGATCAGAGACAGGGAGAAGAATAAAGTGGAATATCCCTGCCCCTTAAATTGAAGAAAGTGGGGAAAACCACTAGATCATTCAGGTATGACCTAAATCAAATCCCTTATCCTTATGAGTATACAGTGGAAGTGAGAAATAGATTTAAGGGACTACATCTGATAGACAGAGTGCCTGATGAACTATAGACGGAGGTTCATGACGTTGTACAGGAGACAGGAATCAAGACCATCCCCAAGAAAAAGAAATGCAAAAAAGCAAAATGGCTGTCTGAAGAGGTCTTACAAATAGCTGTGAAAAGGAGAGAAGTGAAAAGCAAAGGAGAAAAGGAAAGATATACCCATTTGAATGCAGAGTTCCAAAGAATAACAAGGAGAGGTAAGAAAGCTTTCCTCAGCGATCAATGCAAAGAAATAGAGGAAAACAATAGAATGGGAAAGACTAGAGATCTCTTCAAGAAAATTAGAGATACCAAGGGAACATTTCATGCAAAGATAGTCTCAATAAAGGACAGAAATGGTATGGACCTAACAGAAGCAGAAGATATTAAAAAGAGGTGGCAAGAATACACAGAAGAACTGTACAAAAAAGATCTTCACAACCCAGATAATCACAATGGTGTGATCACTCACACTCACCTAGAGCCAGACATCCTGGAATGTGAAGTCAAGGGGGCCTTAGGAAGCATCACTAGGAACAAAGCTAGTGGAGGTGATGGAATTCCAGTTGAGCTATTTCAAATCCTAAAAGATGATGCTGTGAAAGTCTTTACTCAATATGCCAGCAAATTTGGAAAACTCAGCAGTGGCCACAGGACAGGAAAAGATGGCAATGCCAAAGAATGCTCAAACTACCACACAATTGCACTCTTCTTACGCACTAGTAAAGTAATACTCAAAATTCTCCAAGCCAGGCTTCAACAATATGTGAACTGTGAACTTCCAGATGTTCAAGCTGGTTTTAGAAAAAGCAGAGAAACCAGAGATCAAATTGCCAACATCTGCTGGATCATCAAAAAAGCAAGAGAGTTGCAGAAAAACATCTATCTCTGCTTTATTGACTATGCCAAAGCCTTTGACTGTGGAAAATTCTTCAAAAGTTGGGAATACCAGACCTCCTCACCTGCCTCTTGAGAAACCTGCATGCAGGTCAGGAAGCAACAGTTAGAACTGGACATGGAACAACAGACTGGTTCCAAATAGGATAAGGAGTATGTCAAGGCTGTATATTGTCACCCTGCTTATTTAACTTATACATCATGAGAAATGCTGGGCTGGAAGAAGCACAAGCTGGAATCAAGATTGCTGGGAGAAATATCTATAATCTCAGATATGCAGATGACACCACCCTTATGGCAGAAAGTGAAGAAGAACTAAGGAGCCTCTTGATGAAAGTGAAAGTGGAGAGTGAAAAAGTTGGCTTAAAGCTCAACATTCAGAAAACTAAGATCATGACATCCAGTCCCATCACTTCATGGCAAATAGATGGGGAAACAGTGGAAACAGTGGCTGACTTTTTGGGGGTGGGGGCTCTAAAATCACTGCAGATGGTAATTGAAGCCATGAAATTAAAAGACGCTTACTCCTTGGAAGGAAAGTTATGACCAACCTAGACAGCATATTAAAAAGGAGAGACATCACTTTGTCCACAAAGGTCTGTCTAGTCAAGGCTATGGTTTTTCCAATCGTCGTGTATGGATGTGAGAGTTGGACTATAAAGAAAGCTGAGCACCGAAGAATTGATGCTTTTGAACTGTGGTGTTGGAGAAGACTCTTGAGAGTCCCTTGGACTTCAAGGAGATCCAACCAGTCCATCCTAAAGGAAATCAGTCCTGAATATTCATTGGAAGGACTGATGCTGAAGCTCTAACACTTTGGCCACCTGATGTGAAGAGCTGACTCATTGGAAAAGACCCTGATGCTGGGAGAGATTGAGGGCAGGAGGAGAAGGTGACAACAGAGGATGAGATGGTTGGATGGCATCACCAACTCAATGGACTTGAGTCTGAGCAAACTCTGAGAGTTGGTGATGGACAGGGAAGCCTGGCATGCTGCAGTCCATGGGATCACAAAGAGTCGGATACGACTGAGTGACCAAATGAACTTACATCAGGGGATTTCTTGTCCTCTGGATCCAGTTAGGTTCGGAGAACAAGAAGCCCCACCTAGAGATCAGAGACAGGGAGAAGAATAAGGTGGAATATCCCTGCCCCTTGCCTGCCTTCTTGTGAGATCACCTTGGGGTTTCTGTGTTCCTTGATGAAGGTCACGGCTCCTCTGAAGGTGTCCCTGAATACAGAGTTCTCTCTTCCAGGATCCAGTAGTCCCTCCCTTCTCTCTTCCCTCCCAACCTAGAGCTAGTAACAGCTGAACTTCACAGTAATGCAGAAAGTGGGGAAGATGTGGGTAGAGATAAAACAAGACTGGCCATGAGTGGGTCACTATCAGAGCTGGATGACAGGAACGTGGAGGTACTTTATACTATTGTCTCTACTTGTGTATAACTTTGGAATATTTAAATGTGGAAAGTTAAAAGAATAGTTAATTCAAAAGTTACTTGCTGGAACTGGTCTGCGTCCAGAAGCAAGGGGCCTGGGGGCAGTTTGGGGTGGGGCTGCAGGGCCGAGTGGGTCACATCTGAGAGACAGGCTCCCTTTATTTCTTTAACATTATTTACTGTTTATTTGGCTGCACTGACTCGTGGTTGTGGCATGCAGGATCTTCGGCCTTCGTCGCAGTATGTGCAGTCTAGTTCCCTGACCAGGGATCAAATCCAGGCCGCCCTGCATTGGAAGCTTCGAGTCTTAGCCACTGGACCACCAGGGAATTCCTCAGTTGGGCTCCCTTTAAATTCACAAGAGCTAACATAACCCAATATGAATTATTTGAGAAAGTTTCCTCAGAATTCCAGATTAAGGTATATTGAAGGGACATGATGGCTGACTGTGCTGGGTGATGAGGGATTTTCCTTTTGCCATAAAGGACATGATTGGAACAGATGGTAACATCTGTATCAGATACGTAGATTAAACAAGGGGTCCCCACCTCTGGTCTCAGACCAGCAGCAGCTTTAAATTAGAAATAAAATGCACAATAAATGTAAAGCACTTGAATCATCCTGAGATCATCCACCCCTCATTCGTGGAAAAATTGTCTTCCATGAAACTGGTTCCTGGTGCCAAAAAGTTGGGTACTGCTGGATTGGATAATAGGATTGCATCACGGTTAATGTCCTGATTTTGACCACTGAACCATGGTCGTTTGAGAGGATGTCCTTATTCTTCAGAGACACACACTGGAGTTGTCAGGGATGAAGGCCATTGCTGTCTGCGGTCTACTCTCAAACATTCAGAGAGACACACCGTAGGCAAACACGTGGGTTGTATCTTGGGGGCGTGGGAGAAGGATAGAGAAATGGGGCCAATGTCAGCTTTTGGGGAATCTGGGGGGACCCTAAGGAAATTGTTTTCACTATTTTGCAATATTCTTGTAAGCCTGAATGGATGTCAAAATGAAAAAGTGAAAAATGTAAGACCTTTCGGCTATGCCCAAACGGTGGCACCAAGCAGGAGCGTGGGCACACGGAGGACAGTCAGGAGTCCTCCTGGGAGACCCGGGGCCCAGGGAGAGAGATCCTGCAGTCAGGAGACCCGACCTCCCCGTGAGAAGGGAGACAGGACAGTCCTAACCTCGGACTTGGACCTGAGCGACTGGAAGGGTGGCCTTTCTGAGTCCAGAAACAGCGGGTGCGGGAGGAAGAGGCTGGGGAGGGGCCGGGGAGGGCAGGGAGGGCTCGTGGAGAGTTCTGTTCTGTTGAGCTGCCAGCTCAGCTCGGGGCTGATCCAGAAACAGTGTTATCAGCTCGTTTTAAAGGGAAAATGTTGGGTTTTTGGAGAGCAGTCCCAGCCAGTTGGACTGTAAACTACTGGCTGCTTGAAGAAAGGATACAGCGTAAATATTGAGGCATTTGCTTTAATGAAACACTTTTTGCAAAACACAAACTGGAAGAAATGGGGTCTTGAATCACGAGAGATGGAGGACCATCCATGCCTCCCTTAAGGCCTGTACGGAGCATCTACTGGACACAGTCTGGATGCTGCATGGAGAGAGGGGTGGGGAGCCCTCAACCCTAGAGGACACTGGACTCCACCAGGGGCTTATACAAAATACCCACATCCAGAGCAACCAGTGGGATTCCAGTGCAGTATTTTTTTTAAAGCTCCCTTTAAAATAAAAAAAAAAAAAAGCTCTTTTTTAAAGATCCCAGGCTTCCCTGGTGGCTCAGTGGTAAAATGTCTGCCTGCCAATGCAGGAGATGCGGAAGCAGTCCCTGGATTGGGAAGATCCCCTGGAGGAGGAAATGGCGACCCACTCCAGTATTCTTGCCTGGAAATCCCATGTACAGAGGAGTCTGGTGGGCTACAGCCCGTGGGGTCACAAAGAGTCAGACACAACTTAGCAACTCAGCAACAGCAGCAATACATGACCCAGCGTGGCAGTGTCTTGGGTGTACTGGGGCTTACTCGGGTGACTTCGGAAACCCTGGGCCCACAGCAGCATCATAGGGCGAGTGGGTCACCCTAGGGAGAAATCTCTGAAAGACAGCACTCAATAAGGTGCTTTCTGTTTGTTTAATGTTCTGTTTTATTTGCAAAACGTTCAGTCCTCCTTTCTGTTTCCCTTTGCCAGTTTGCCCTGGCACAGGCGTCCATCCGTCCTGCCAAATCCAGGATGAGTGGGAGGACAGAGTGGCTGGAGGGCTCAGGGCCAAGGCCACGGCGTGGGGTAGGTGAGGCCGCCCCAGGCTGTGTGCCCAGGGAGAGCCCTGTCCATCGTCAAGGAGGACAGAGCCTCCTACTGACAAGGCCAAAGGGCTCAGCGAGGTCAGAGACGCAGGAAGGGGCCACCGGCTGGGCTCGGTAGAGACAGAGGTGGGATGGAGTTGGCTTGCTGAGCAGGTAATGAACGAAGGTGTAAATGGCAGTGTGCTTGACCCTCGCTTTCCAGAGCTTGGTGGGCGTGGCACGTGAGGGCATCTGAGAATTGGGATGTTTCCTGGTCCCCTGAGAAAGCAGGGTGGGAGGACACATGCCCTGAGAGTGTGTGCTTGGGGATGGGATCTGAGTACTTAGAAGGGAAGATGGTCAACTGAGCTGGGACAGAGATCACAGTCCATGTTACCCTCAATTGGAACAGGGACTTGGAAGAGGGCATGGCAACCCACTCCAGTATTCTTGCCTGGAGAATCCCAGGACAGGGGACCTGATGGGCTACAGTCCATGAGGACATGAAAAGTAAGTCAGGACTGAAGGGGCCGAGCACACACACAAGGAGATGTCAACCTGGACTTGCTCAGGGCCTTGCAAGGATGCTGCGTCAGCCATCTGGAAACCACCCTGGGCGAGCCTCCATGGGCTCAGCCTTGGCTTTCCCCTGGGCTCCACCCCTGATCCCGAGTGTCTCTGGGCCTAACTCAGGCCCCCAGTCACCAAGCTCTGGGGCCGGCCTGCTGTCAGCTTGCAGGTAAATGCTCTCTCAGTGGCTCAACAGTAAAGAATCCACCTGTAATGCAGGAGCCTTAGGAGGCACAGGTTTGATCCCTGGATTGGGAAGATCCCCTGGAGGAGGAAATGGTAAGCCACTCCAGTATTCTTGCCTGGAAAATCCCATGGATAGGGGAAGTGGTGGGCTATAGTCCATTAGGATCGCAGAGAGTTGGACATGACTGAAGCAACTTAGCACACACACACGCACGCATGCTCTTGTCCCCACCTTGGGATTTTAATAATGACGTGGCAATCGTGTCTCTCTGGCCTTTGAACTGTAAGGGTCAAGGCAGCCCCTCTTGTCCAGTGTGGTCCCTGGCACCAGGCACTCACTCAACAGGTGACCGTGGGATGGGTGGGTGCCAATTAAATGTCTGACTAGGATTCATGGCAAATCCTCTCTTCTAAAAGCCGGATTTGTTCTGGGCTGCTGACCACAATTTGCACTTTTCCCCACTTAAAAAATGAGCAGTGAGAACCTGGGCTGATTCACATCTTAAACATCTGTTTTAAGAGGTAAGTCCAGTCTTTGGCTAAATGCTTCTCCTTTTAGGGCCCCTCTTTTGCTTTGAGGCAGTCCCTTCCTCCTTCCACACCCCACCTGCTCAGGTCCCCAGGCCACTAGGTTCCTCTAAACCCCTTCCTTTAATAGCTGCTGCTGGAGCCGTGGTGCTGGCAGGGTTCTGGTGAATCAGTTTCCCTGGCGAATGAATGACCGATAATGGCTTGATGAAGGCAACATCTTGCAACTCTGATGACATGTGTATTTTGAAAACTTAAGTTTCTGTCTAAACTTGGTGGCTAGTACGAAACAGAATGAGCTTCCCTGGTGGCTCGGTGGGTAAAGAATTTGCCTGTAAGGCAGGAGACACAGGAGACATGGGTTCGATCCCTGGGTAAAGATTTCCCCTGGAGTAGGAAACGGCTCCTCACTCCAGTATTCGTGCCTGAGAAATCCCATGGACAGAGTAGCCTGGAGGGTCACAAAGAGTTGGACACGACTGAGCAACTAAGCACATGAAACAGAAGTTCACACTGATTCTAAGAAAATGACACTTTAATTGAACACAACCCCAACAGCCTGGGCTGTCTCCTGGATGACCCCAGGCTCACTCCCGCATCACAGGCTTGCTGCCCCTCTTCCTAAAATGCTCAGATGTGCCCAGGGTTGGCTTTCTAATGTTTCTGTTCAAATAGCCTCTTCCTGACTTGGCCTGCCCCTCCACCCCATCCAGTCCCACCTTCAGTTTCATCCTCTGGGCAGTCAGGCTTTGCACATGCTCCCAGAGCTCCAGCTTGAGTGTGTGTTGGAACTTGGGGAGCTTGGAGTGGCCATGGGACAAGAGTGAGGGACCTGGGTCCTCATCTCTGGGGGCCTGGTGATTGGAAAGGCCTGGGCTGTATGTTCCATGAGAACTATTGGTGGAGGAGCCCCACTTCTTGCTTCTCCAGCATTGCACTTAGTAGCAGTGCTTTAGCCAAAGAGCATGGCTACCTGAACACCCTGACAAGTTAAGAGAGCAATGGACTTCCTTGGCGGTCCAGTGGATGGGAATCTGCCTGCCAATGCAGGCGACACGGGTTTGATCCCTGGTCTGGGAAGAAGATGCCTCGAAGCCACATGCCTTGGCGCAACTAAGCCCCTGAGCCACAACTTGTGAGCCTGGGTGCTGGAACTGCTGAAGCCTGTGCACCCTACAGCCTTTGCTCTGCAACGAGGGAAGCCACTGCAGTGAGAAGCTGGAGTACACGATGCAGAGTAGCCCTGCTCACTGCAGCTAGAGGAAGCCCGAGTGCAGCAGCAAAAAAATAGATAAAGCAGAGAGAGTACTGAATTGGGTGGAAATAGGAGAGACTCTCTCTCCCTCCAGACACCTCAGAGGCTCCCTTCATGGGACCCAGTCGCCTGTGGTCTTGTACTGTGCACAGATCAGAGCATCAAGGCAGAAGTTTCTTTCTTTCTTTTTTTTAATTAATTTATTTGGCTATGTCAGATCTTACTTGTGGCACGTGAGACCTTTGATCTTTGTTGCCGCAAGCAGGATCTTTAGCTTCAGCCTGTGGAATCTAGTTCCCTGACCAGAAATCAAACCAGGACCATCCAGGAAGGAAGTCCCAAGGCAGAAGTTTCTTAAACTTTCCTTCCAGAAGAAATCAGGCTTAAAATACATGCCCACCAGACGGCCAGGGGAGCCGGGGGATACTCCATCTCTTATCTGATGGCTGTCTGTAAAGAGGCCACGGGGAGCTATCCTCAGAGCATCTGAGAGACTGGGCTTAGAGCCATTCTCTGGGTCATGACCCTGTTACCTCCACCTGGGTCCAAGCCCTGGGACTGACCCGCCCGGTGGGGCTCTGAATGTCTAGACAGACAGACAGACAGACAGGCTGAGACGAGAGAGCTTGCTCCTGTGGCTGAAATTCAGTTTGTGACCAGTGTGGGCGATTTCACATGGATCAGGGGAGCGGGTTGGGGGTGGGGGTGTGGAGGGCTGGACCCACAGGTCAAGTCTACATCTGGGGTCTGAAGCAGTGAGAAGGAGCCCTGTTTGGATTAACATACACATTCCCGGGCTGCAAATCCCCTTTTCTAAAAGCATAAACACCCAGGAAGGCAGACATAAATCTGAAGGACTTTGGCCTCAGTGAGTTATATATGTCAACTTGTATAAATAATACCGCACCGACTTAAAAATAATCCCGAAGGCAAGAACGAAACACTTTCACTGTTATAAAACTGGACTAAGGTTGCATTTTTCCCCCTGAAATTACTTTTCAGAGTCCATAAATATTCCTACCTTATGAGGAGGAAGGAAACAGCATTCATAAGATAGAGTGCAGCATTTTTTTGGATTATTTATGTTTTTTTTTTTTTGGTCTGACTCTGAACCCTTTGAAGACAGAATGACTATATAAAGCAAGTTAGATGGTTTCTTTCCAAGAAACATCAAATAAAACTCCAGTTTTGGAAAGACAGAATTCTTTACCCGTGTTCCCAAATGCCAAGAACCTTCTTTTTCATGTTTTCTGTGACTGAACGTTATTTGCCTTAAGCTGGCCATGATTTTCGCTGAAAATATCCACAGTGGAAGTGAACCTTGCGGGTAAGTGGAGGAGGAAGCTTCATTGCCCCGTGACTGAGGAGGATCAAATGTTGATCCAGAGGACAGCTATGAGCACTGCCCAGCACAGGGTCAGCCTCTCAGGGGTCCAGCTTTGAAACTCTCAAGATACTGACCTGTGTTGATCAGTGGAACAGACTGGAGTCCCTATACTTTCTCTTCCCATCTGCCTTTTCCCTACCCCAGCTCCTCTCTGAGGATTGCGTGCATACTCAGTCACTTCTGCTGCTGCTGCTGCTGCTAAGTCGCTTCAGTCGTGTCCGACTCTGTGCGACCCCATAGACAGCAGCCCACCAGGCTCTGCGGTCCCTGGGATTCTCCAGGCAAGAACACTGGAGTGGGTTGCCATTGCCTTCTCCGTTGTGTGAAAGTGAAAAGTGAAAGTGAAGTCGCTCAGTCGCGTCCGACTCGTAGCGACCCCATGGACTGCAGCCTACCAGGCTCCTCCATCCATGGGATTTTCTAGGCAACAGTACTGGAGTGGCTTGCTATTCAGTTGTGTCCAATTCTTTGCAAGCCCGTGGACTATAGCCCGCCAGGCTTCTCTGTCCATGGGATTTTTCAGGCAAGAATACTGGAGTGGGTTGCCATGGCCTCCTCCAGGGGATCTTCATGACCTAGGGATCGAACCCAGGTCTCCTGCACTGCAGATGGATTCTTTACCATCTGAGCCACCAGGGAAGCCCCTCTCTGAGGGTTAGTTCTCGTTAAAGCTAGCAGATGACTCAGAGTTCCAAGGAGGGCCAATCTCTGTTCCCACACATCTGTGCCCCGAGTCTTCAGAACTCATAGACCCAGGCCCAGCCTCTGATCACCAGTGGGAGGGGCACCTCCTCCATCGTATTGCACCCCCGGTGGACACAGCCTGAAGGTATACCACCCTCCTCTCTGACATTACTGTGTCTGATATTGGGGGCTGTTCTGGACAATTGTCCCTGGCATGTTTCATATGTAAGTGTGTGTTTGTGCCATCTGCACATATGTGAACACTGGTAGTGGCATCTCTTATTGAGTACGAGTACACTGAGCAAACCCACTCCAGTGTTCTTGCCTGGAGAATCCCAGGGATAGGGGAGCCTCGTGGGTTGCCGTCTATGGGGTCGCACAGAGTCGGACACGACTGAAGCGACTTAGCAGCAGCAACACTGAGCAAAGGCTGTGCTTCAGAAAATAATAACTTATGGCGCAAAGCAACATTTATCCCAAAAGAATGTGCCTGTGTGCATGCATGTGTGTGCGTGTGTGTACACATTGCAGTGTGGTAGAGGGAGGGAGGGACACCCTGATATTTATTGATCACCTTCATTCATCTGGGGGCTTCCCTGGTAGCTCAGATGTAAAGAATCTGCCTGCAATGCAGGAGACCTGGATCTGATCCCTGGGTTGGGAAGATCCCCTGGAGAAGGGAATGGCACCCCACTCCAGTATTCTTGCCTGGGAAATGCCACGGACAGAGGAGCCTGGTGGGCTACAGTCCATGGGGTTGCAAAAAGTCAGATGTGACGAGAAACCAAGCACACATGCACGCAACCCTCAATTTTTCAGTCTTCACTCTTCAATCTTTCCCAGCATCGGGGCCTTTTCCAACGAGTCGGCTCTTTGGATCAGATGGTCAAAGTATTGGAGCTTCACCTTTCATATCAGTCCTTCCAATGAGTATTCAGGGTTGATTTCCTTTAAGATTGACTGTTTAATCTCCTTGCAGTCCAAGGGACTCTCAAGATTCTTCTCCAGTAGCACAATTTGAAAGCATCAATTCTTCTGCACTCAGCCTTCTTTATGTTCCAAATGTCACATCTGTACATGACTACCAGAAAAACCATAGCTTTGACTATACGGACCTATGTTGGCAAAGTGAAGTCTCTGCTTTTTAATATGCTGTCTAGGTTTGTCATAGCTCCATATTTAACACTTATTGGCACTTACCTAGCCCCAGGACTGTTAGGTGCTTTATCTGAATTATCTCTTTTAGTCTTCATAATAGCTTGAGGAGACAAGTACAAATCATTGCCCTCATTTTTACAAGTAGAGATACTCAAGCACCAAGAGGGGAAATAAGTCTCTGGGGTCCTGCATCTAGAAAGTGGCAGGATCTGGGCAGGGGGCTGCAGAGCCTGCTGGGAATCCCAGCAGCACCCGGCCTGGCTCTAGGAGCTCGTGCACAGCAGACCAGCGACTGCATCTCCGTCCTGGTCGGGGCCTTCTGTCCTCATTCAGGGTGATGTCACATCAGTGGGACGGGACATCTCACACCTGGACCGCCTCGTCCTCGGATCTGGATTCCAGTACATCCTCATCCTCCCATCCCTGCCACTCAAATCCCCCCACTGCCCTGTTGCTTTGGTTTTAGTGCACTGAGCCCCTGCCCACTCATGCCACGCCTCTCTTCTCTTGCCATCCAGCCTCTTCTCCAACATGAATTCCCCAGTCACTCCGCCTTTCTCTTGTAGGTTACAACCCTTTGGCAAAATCCCAGTTCTGAGTGAACACCGCCCCGCCCACCCACCATCTTCTGGCCTGCACTGGGCTGTTGAGTGTTTCTGGAGATCATCAGATGATACGATTGGCTTCTTGGCTCTGAATTCATGATCTCAGTCTGTGAGCGGCCATCGGTGCCACCAGGAGACCCCACTGTTCCCTCTGGAGGTCTGCTCCCCCCCCCCGCCCCCCGCCACGAGATGACAACAATGCTCACAACCTCCTGTTCTGCCCTGGAACTTTCCCTCTAGTTCCGAACTCTCATCTTCCCACCAACAAACTCACCAATCCCACCCAGACAGGCACCTCTTCTGTTTCTTCCTTCCTAGATGGGTGGAGAAAAGTCTCTCCACCTGTGCTCTGGATTCATCCCTCCAGCTACTAAGGAACTTCGCTCCCAGGACTTCCCTGGTGGTCCAGTGGTTAAAACTTGGCCTTCCAGTGCAGGGGGTGTGGGTTTGATCCCTGGTCAGGGAACTAAGATCCCACATGCCTCGTGGCCAAAATACCACAACAGAAAACCGAAGAATATTGCAACAAATTCAATAAAGCTTTTAAAAATGGTCCACCAAAAATAAAATAATAAAAAAAAAAGGACTGCACCTCTGCAGGGGTGCCCTCTGCAGGGAGCTCTCGCTCACTTTCATGGTCCTTTCTCCAGGCGACTTCAGTGCACAGACATGCCCCTCTCATCCTCCCAGAGCCCCTCCTCCCCTCAACAGCCACCCCGATTCCTCCATTCTCTTTCCATGCACACACATGGCCCCCACTCTCCCAGCCCCATGCATGCCCAGCGCCACTGCAGCCTGGCTCTGCTCCCAACGCTCTTCTGATGCCGCTCGGTCAAGGCCACCCATGACCCTGTCTTGCCGGTCCAGCCCCACCCACTCTGCAGCTTCATCTTAGTCCTTCATCACTGGTGACCACTCCCTCCCTCCCTCCGGAAGCACTCTGCTCTCTCAGTTCCTAAACTGAACACTTTCCCAGTTTTTCTCTGACTTCGCTGGCCAGTCCTTCATGGGGTCCTCCTTTTTCTGAGCCCTGAATGGTGGTCCTCCTTACACCCCATTGGGCTCTCTCTCTTCACTTTCCCTGCTCACTTCCCAAGAGATACCTTTCAGTGTTGTTGCTAAGTCGTGTCTGATTCTTTTGCAACCCCATGGACTGCAGCCTGTCAGGCTCCCCTGTCTATGGGATTTTTCAGGCAAGATACTGGAGTGGGTTGCAATTTCCTTCTCCAGGGGATCTTCCCAACCAAGGGATGGAACCTGTGTCTCCTGCACGTGTCTCCTGCATTGCAGGCAAATTCTTTACCACTGAGCCACCTGGATATAAACACCATTCTTGGGACTTCCCTGGTGGTCCGATGGCTAAGACTGAACTCCCAATGCAGTGGGGCCAGGTTTGATCCCTGTTCCAGGAACTGCATCGCACATTCTGCATCTTAGACCCAACACAACCAAATAAATATTGAAAAATAAATAAATGAGTACCATTCTTATGACAACCACCCCAAGTCTGAATTCTCAACATGGACTTCTCCTGGGAGCTTTCTTCAGAGTTGCAGCTCCCACCACCCACTGCCATCTCCACTGGGAAATCTCAGACATTCTAAAACTAGCACATCCAGAGCAGATGCAAATTCCGCGCAAGACCTGTCCCATCTCTCCCTAGACTTCCCCATCTCAGACAATGGCACCCGCTCTCCAAGTTATGTAATCCTCTCTTTTATCTTCTTCTCTTATCTAATCCATTGGTAAATCTTGTCAACTTGCTCTCTAATATATCTTGAATCCAGAATCCACACTTAACACAGCCTGGAAAGCACAGCCGTAGCCTCAGCTCAGCATAGTCTTCAGAGATACTCCTTTTATTTGTTTGTTTGTTTTTTTACTTTATTTTTAATTGAAGGATACTTGCTTTACAGTATTGTGTTGGTTTCTGCCAAACATCAGCATGAATCAGCCATCAGTATACCTATGTCCCCTCCCTCTTGAACCCTTCTTTCCGTTTTTACTTTCCTTTCCCACACTAGCTCTTACCCACTTAAAGGTCTCGGTGAAGAGGTTCCCATCATTAAATCCATTTTACAGATAAGGATATTAAGGAAGGTTCAGAGAGGTTTAAAAACTTACTGTAGGTGTCCAGCTGGTAAGTGGGATCTCTGGGCTTCTCCCCACCTGCCTGACTCCCCACCCCACCTGCCTTGTGACTGGTTCATGGCTAGAGGGGTGAGGACTGCCAAAGGTCAGCCTTGGAGCATGCTGCCAGCTCCATGGGAACTAAGTGTTCTCTGTGGGGGCTGAAGAGCATAGATAATGCTGGACTTTAGCGTTCAAGTCAGCAGGGCTAAGTGTGACTTTTGTTTGATAAGCTTGGATTTTATGTCGTTAGGAGCAAACAAACCATAAAATAGCTGTGTGTTTTAATGGGCATTTTGGAGCGCATCCCAGCTTGTGGGGCTCTGCCCAAGGACAAGAGTGAAGGAGGCAGGCACCGTGGGAGGGGGCTGCTCGGCTTCCATACACCGCCCGGGCTGTGAGCTGAGCCACGTGGACAAACGTCTTCACTGCTTAGAGCTTCCCTTTCCTTATCTGAAAAGTGGGACACAGCCAGCCTCATTTCCACTCTGTCAATCAGGAACTACCGTAATGACCCAAAGCCTCTCCACTTAGAAGGCTCTGTAATGATGAAAACACTAACAGTGATCATGATAACCAACTTATCCTGACACCACGTGCCAGGCGAGATGCTAAGAGCTTTATTATCTTTTAAAATTATCCCAGTTTATATATGAGGAAAATGAAGCTCAGGCAAGTTCAAAACTATGCCCAAGCTCACAGCGTTTGTGAGTGACAGTGCCAGACCCAGCGAGGCTTCCCAGGCCTTGCTCTTAGCCACTAGGCTTTGCTGTGGAGGGCTGAGGATGATGATGTGAGGGATGGCAGTGATGAAGATGGCGATGATACTGATGACGGTGGTGATGATGATGATGGTGGGGTGCTGCGGGTAGGGATCACTCTTATGCTTCATGGCCCCAGGCTCTTTGTTAATTACTTCCCCCCTTCGGAGCCTCTTCCACAGGTCCAAGCCTGCCTTGGCCACCTTGCCACAGGGGCTAAGTGGGTTTAACTGAAGGAAGAGGTGTAACTGAAGGACTGCTCAAGGGACTGTTGGGCAGTCCCACCCCCATTCAGTTCACGCTCCCCTCCAGGGAGCTCTGTGAAGCTCTCCCAGGTTTGCTAGGGGAGGATCCCTTGCAGAACTCCACTGAGGCAAACTCTGCAGGCCTGAGGCATCTCCCCATGGTGCTCCTCTGACCAGGTCAGTCAGCTGAACACAGACCCATGAATACGCACCCAACTCCTCAACTCTAGAGTCTTTTGAATAGAGGGGGCTGGGCAGGAAACTCAGTCTTGACCTCATCCCGGCTCATCCTGCAGCCAGGGCAGGTATCCAGCTTGGATCCCCTCCCCTCCCCTGCCCCGCACAACCAGTGCAAACAGACCCCCAGACAGCACACACTGAGTCCTCCTCAGTGAGTGCAGACTCTGTGGTCACGTCAGCCTCTTGACCATCAAATCACATACTAAGAAAAATAGGCATGAGCAGGGAAGGGCGGGGAGATCCTTTAAAAATGTTATTTTCTCCTCTCTCATGGAAAGCATTGAACACTGAAAGTAAGGCATCCACACACTCTGACTTCCCTGGTGGCTCAGACGGTAAAGAAACTGCTTGCCATGTGGGAGACCCAAGTTCGATCCCTGGGTCAGGAAGAGTTCCCTGGAGAAGGACATGGCAACCCTCTCCAGTATTCCTGCCTGGAGAACTCTGAGGACAGAGAAACCTGGTGGGCTACAGCCTATGGGGTTGCAAAGGATCAGACACAACTGAGCAACTAACACTTTAACTTCACACACACTCTGTGTTATCTTCCAGCTGAGTCCCCCGGCCTGTGCTCTCCTGCCTTGGGTCCCCCAGGGCGGGCCCTGCATTGTGCCCACTGTGCTCTGATCATTACTCTTCTGCTCAGAAGAGCACAGTGACAATGCTCTGCAGCCTGTGATCTCAGCCTCTGGAGAGCATCTCACAGCGACAGCCACCTCCTTGTGTGTGTGTGTTAGTTGATCAGTCATATCCGACAACCCCCTGGACTGTAGCCCACCAGGGTCCTCTGTCCGTGGGATTCTCCAGGCAAGAATAATGGAGTGGGTTGCCATTCCCTTCTCCAGGGGATCTTCCTGACCCAGGGATGGAACCCCGGTCTCCTGCATTGCAGGCAGATTCTGTACCGTCTGAGCCACCAGCACCACTTTGCAAAGGAAACAGGCAGGCATTATTGTTACCGCATTGTACATCTGATGCAGGAGGAAACCCAGGCTCGACTGGGTCCCCAGTTGAGGTGTCTTTTGCCCTGCCAGCCACCTGGATCCTCTGCCTGGGTCCCCCCAAGCCGTGTGTTGCATGGTGGGCTCTGTGCCCAGCCTAGGAGCCACCTCCTTGGCATGGTGGGGAGGGCCAGGCTGATTTGCCTGGCCTGCAGCAAAGGCTCAATAAAAGTGTGCTGAATGGAAGCGCTAGGTCCTTCAAAGGCAGAGATGTCTGGCTGGGAGCCCTCTGGCTCTTTGTGCAGCCACCAGAGGGTTTCCTGCTAGAACCAGCTCTACAGAAGGACTGAGATACTAATTTTCAGGCTTTGCTTCTCAAAAAAAAAGGTACCTTGTAAAGTAGAGATAATGATGGGGGTGTGATCACAGTGTCACAATAGTGATAAAATGAGGTGTGATACCAGAACCTCAGCCTCCAAAGTTGGGGGTGGGGGAGGGGCATGTCTTTGTTTCCAGCTGCCCTTTGTGGGTTCCTTAGGATCCTAAAGCCAGAGCATTGGCCCCACCTGCCGATGGAGATAGTAGGAGCCTCTCTCAGACTCCCTGCCAAGACACATCCCTCCCCTGGGAGCCCACAGTTCAGTGCAGACAACACAAGCCAGACAGACACACAGGAGGATTTTTTTTAAAACACAAGTGAATGCAGAAGAGGGTTTCCATGGTTACAACACATGTACTTTTTAAAAAGATTTAAAAAAATAAACCTACAAGACAGAATTCAACACAACTTAGAGATTGCTTGCTACAATAAATAGGCCACAAGGAGGGAGAGGAGGCTGGCAGCCAAGGCGGGGTGGGCTGCCCTGGGCCATGGCCTCAACCTGGAGCCACCTCCATGGCTGAACCCGGAAGCCAGGAGCCTCATCAGTGAGTGGCAGCCACATGTATGATGCCAGAGGCCAGACCCCTTACCAGCCAGCCAGCCAGCCAGAGAGATGTGATTCTCCAGTTAATGTTGGTCACCTAGGAAACCTCAGCCCAGCTTCAGGGACAGGAGGAGTCATTAGCATCCATGTGACCAAAGACCATCACAGTTTTCCTAAAGTGTAACCAAAGGAATGAAGGTTCCTTTTCCTCGAAATGGCTCCCCAGGGAGGTGACTTGGTCTATTTTTTCCCCAATGTCAGGCAGATTCAAGAACATTTATCTCATCACTGGGCTTCCCAGGTGGCTCAGTGGTAAAGAATCCACCTGCCAACCAATGCAGGAGACGCAAGTTCAATCCTTGGGTCAGAAAGATTGCCTGGAGGAGGAAATGGCTGCCCATTCCAGTATTCTTGACTGGTTAAATCCCATGGATAGAGGAGCCTGGCGGGCTACAGTCCATGGGGTCACAAAAGAATCGGACATGACTTAGTTACTGAACACACACACATATCTCATCATTAAGACATATGCAGATTCAGGAATATTCTGAGGCCAGCCGCCTGGTCTCCTGGCAGTTTCCCTACATCTTATGGGGTCAGAAGCTCTCTCCTTGAGTGGGTGCCAGGAATCTTACCACCTTCTGCTTGTCTGCCTTCTGAAGGGAGATCTGAGTGCCAAAGAATTGATGCTTTTGAACTGTGGTGCTGGAAAAGACTCTTGAGGGTCCCTTGGACAGCAAGGAGATCAAACCAGTCAATCCTAAAGGAAATCAACCCTGAATATTCATTGGAAGGACTGATGCTGAAGCTGAAGCTCCACTACTTTTGCCACCTCATGCAAAGAGCTGACTCATTGGAAAAGACCCTGATGCTGGGAACGATTGAGGGCAAGTGGAGAAGCGGGTGACAGAGGATGAGAGATGGTTGCTTGGCATCATCGACTCAATGGACGTGAGTTTGAGCAAACTCTGGGAGATGGTGAAGGAAGCCAGGCTTCCCTGGCTGCAGTCCATGGGGTTGTAAAGAGTCAGACACAACTGAGCTACTGAACAACGGGACAACAGCAAAAGAGAGATCTGTCTGCTCTTAAACCGGTCAGGTGCTCTACTGAGAGTGGGCTTCGATTCTTCTTGAATTCACTTTGAAGGTGGAGACCGTGGGAGAGTTTCACAGCAGTGTCTGCCCTATTTCCATTTTCCCCATTTCCTATGAATTACACACCCACTAGTCTACTATTAAGTCTACCCACTAGTAGACTTAATACATAAGCCGAGGGTGTGAGGTTCTCCCTCAAATCCATGGAGGCACAGTTCTGTGAACTCATGGTATTCTTTCCACATGCTCACGTGATCTGGGGAACAGCTATGCTCCTGTATCCCTCTGCACAGATGCATCCCATTCTGAACAACCCTGTGAAGTTGGCATGGTGACCAGCATCCCCTCTTCAGAAGGGGAAATAGAGACTCAGAGAGGGGGAGTAACTTGCCTGAGGTTGCAGAGCTAGTAAGATAGAGTCACACTTAGCACCCATCCTGTCTGTGTCTGAGATCCTTGAGCTCCTGGGCCTCCCAGCCCTTTGCTCTGCTTCCTCTGGCTAGTAGCACACAGCAAACCTTTGCAAAAAGTGGCATGGATTCTTGCTCATCTTTGCACAGAGATTATGGCCATTCAGAACATCTGAATGTTTCCAGAGAGCTCATCTGCTGATACCATAAGACAGTGGATCTCAACCCTGGTTGCTCATCTAAACCATCCGGGAGCTTTTAAAATTTCCAATGCTCTGGACAGTTCACCAAACCAGTTCAATCGGAATTTCTGCAACAGGAAGCGAAGGGTCCGTGTTTAAATTTCCCAGGTGGCTTCTGTTCACTTACGAACCATCCCCTAATGCTGAATCAGCACAAATCAGAGGCTCTCCATGGGCTGTAACCTCCTTCTTACATTTTTGTAACCTGATAGCTTTCGTAGGTGAACTGGCTATAGCCCTCCTACAGCAGGAAGGGAAGTGTGTCCTGATGTATGCGTGGTTTTATCATGAAAAAGTAGCTGTAATGCTTATTTAACCACCATCAGAGAGCGCAACTCAATACCTGCTTTGCCAAAGCCCAAAGTGTTATTTCTAGCAAATGTTCTCCAATCGCGATCAGATGGTGCTAAATCCTGTTGTTCCCACAGCAGCACTTGGTTGTTATTCAGAGATGGGTGAACTCTGCCAAAAAGTCTGTCCTGGCTCCACTGCCCAGTGGCTTGAACCCTGGAGGCTGAAGGCCCGCCTGAGCAGGGTGGGCAGGGGCGACGGCAGGCCGCTCGCTGGGGGACTGAGTAAGCTGTGAGCATCGTGAGCTCACCAGGTGCCACATGCGCGTTGACTGGCGCGCGGTGTCTGATGTTGTTATTCAGTCATCAAGTCATGTCAGACTCTTGCCACCCCATGGACTGTATCCCACCAGGCTCCTCTGTCCATGAAATTTCCCAGGCAAGAATACTGGAGTGGGTTGCCACCTTCTTCTGCAGGGCATCTTCCCCAACCCAGGGATCGAACATGTGTCTCCTGAATTAGCAAGCGGAGTCTTTACCACTAAGCCAGCTGAGGAGCCCATGGTGTCCTGTAGGAAGGTTTTATTTGGTTACGCTCTTTTTGGTTAAAAACACTTTAATGACAAAAATTGGAGGGGAAAAAAATCCATAAATTCCAGACTTTCCCCCAGAATACATTGTATGGTCACATTCATTTTACATGGACTCTTTTGCATCCCTGCTTTTTTTCACATGCCTATTTGCTGCGCTATTTCACGGGCCTCCGTAACCACAAGCTATCTGATCATCCAGTGTCCTAGCCACTCAGACTGCCCCCATGTCTTTACAGTTATGAATAACATTTCAAGGGATAGTTTATATAGGCAGCTCTGTCCTTTTTCTGATTTGTCTGTTTAACATAAATTTCTAGGACTGGAATTACTGAGTAGCCCCTTTTAAATACCTCTGTTACCAAGCTGCTTTCCAAAACATTTTTATGAATACATCTTGCCATTAATGGGCTTCCCTGGTGGCTCAGTGGTAAAGAATCCGTCTGCAGTGCAGGAGACAGGTTTGATCCCTGGGTCGGGAAGATCCCCTGGAGAAGGAAATTGCAACCCACTCCAGTGTTCTTGCCTGAAAAATCCTGTGGACAGAGGAGCCTGGTGGGCTACAGTCCTTCTAAGGAGTCAGACATGACTTAGTGAATAAACAACAACAAAAGCTGCCTTTAATACTAGATACATGGCAGATCCCATCGGCTTTCACCAGGACCGAGTGTTTCCATTGCACTATTTTGGGGCGGCTTAATATACAAAACAATACCAGGTTATTGTACTCATGTGCATTTCTTTGATTACTAGCAAATTCCACTCATTCATACCCTCGTGGGTGAATTTATTCATCACTGCCCATTCTGTGCCAGGCACTGTTGTAGATACTGGGCAGACAGCAGCGAACGAAACAGACCAGTATCACCAATATCCCCGCCCGTGAGGAAGTTACCTTCTCATGAGTGTTTTCCTGTTTTGTCTGGGCTCTGGCAACCATGTGACTCAGTCACCGTAGGGGCTGGGCATTCGGGCAGTTTCCATGCACCTCCTGAATCTGTGCAGCCCAGCAGAGCAAAAGCTTCTCCAGTACCCTTTGTGCAGGTGATAAGTAAGGGCCTGCTTACCTTTACTTCCCTCTATCCCCTTATGTCCCACCCAGCTCTCTGGACTTCAAGTCCCTGCCCATTCTGGCACTGGCTGCCCTTCCTGGTAGATGGAGGGCAGGCACAGCTGGGGGAAAAGCCAGTGCCCAAGGGCTAGGGTACCCGGGTGCCCTCCCAGTCATCCATTGTCCACTCTGGGAGGGCACCATCTATGCTGCCTCAGAAATAACAGATAAAAACTGGGTGGTGATGGGGAAAATGTCCATTCGTGGGGCCACCAAAGGACTATCCAGCCAGGGTGGACACACACCTGACCTTCCTTGAGGCAGGCTGGAAGGTTCTGTATCTGCTAACCTAAGTAGATGCCCACCTCAGTGTCTCATTCTGAATCGACCTGTTCTGTAGCTGTGCTTTCTCTCCAGAAAGTGAATGGGGAAAGCATCAAGAATATTCTCAAGGGAGTGTGGAATGGACATGTACACACTGCTATATTTCAAATGGATAGCCTACTGCATAGCACAGGGAGCTCTGCTCAATGTTATTGGCAGCCTGGATGGGAGAGGAGTTTAGGAGAGAAAGGTTACTTGTATATGTGTGGCTGAGTCCCTTCACTGTTCGCCTGAAACTATCACACTGTTAATCGGCTCTTGTTGTTCAGTCGCTAAGTTGTGTCCAACTCTTTGAGACCCCATGGACTGTAGCCCGCCATTCCCCTCTGTCCATGGGATTTCCCAGGCAAGGATACTGGAGTAGGTTGCCATTTCCTTCTCCAGGGGATCTTTCCAACCCGGGGATTGAAACTGTCTCCTGTATTGTCAGGCAGGTTCTTTACCACTGAGCCCTCCCATACAAAATAAAAAGTTAAAAAAAAAAAGAAAGGATATTTTAAAAGAGAAAGAATATTCTCAATAAGTGAGGTTGATCATTTGAGCCAGTAGGGTGTCTTTGCTTGGGGTGGTCAGGGGAGCAAGTGGCTGTCCTTGTGGGCTCCCTGCCTGAGAAGCTGGGTCTTCATGAATAGACTCACCAGCAAATTTACTCCCCTGGGGTTCTTGGTTCCTTCACTGTCTTGGTTTTTTTTTTTCCTATTGACACTAATTTTATTTTATTTTATTTATTGGCCGTGCCACACAGCTTGCAGCATCTTCGTTCCCCAACCAGGAACTGAACCCAGGCAGTGAAAGTGCTGACTCTACACCACTGGACTTGCAGAGAATTCCCCTGCTATTTTTTTTTAAATAAAATTCACACATTTCTTGATACAAATGGACTTACTTACAAAACAGAAAGAGACTCACAGACTTAGAGAGTGAATTTGTTGTTGTCTGTACACACTGCTGTATTTAAAATGTATAATGAACAAGTGGGTTCCTCAGGAGACTCAGTGGTAAAGAATCCACCTGCCAAGGCAGAAAACACAGAAGACATGAGTTCGATCCTTGGGTCAAGAAGACCCCCTGGAGAAGGAAATGACAACCCAATCCAGTGTCCTTGCCTGGAAAAATCCCATGGACAGAAGAGCCTGGTGGGTGATGGTCCATGGGGTTGCAAAGGAGTTGGACATGACTTAGGGACCTAACAACACCAAAAACCAACAAGGATCTGCTGTGCAGCACAGGAATTCTGCTCATTGTCACGTGGCAGCCTAGATGGGAGGGGAGTCTGGGGGAGAATGGGTACATGTAAATGTGTGGCTGAGTCCTTTCACTCTTCACGGGAAACTGTCACAACATTGTTAACCAGCTATACCTCAGTACAAAATAAAAAGTTCTTTAAAAAATGATTCACATTTTCTTCTGCAAAAGCTTAAAAATAATTATATACAAGAAGAAGGAAATGAAACACTATCAGAGATAGCCATTGTTGGCATTTTGGTATATGTCCTTTAAAGATATGTGTGGGTGCATATACGAATAGAGAGCGATAAACAGAGAAATATGCAAAGTAGAATCATCACAGTGTATCCATTAGGAAATATACTTTTTTCCACTCAGCATTCTACTGAGTGGAAATAATTTTCTGTGTCCCTCCATATCATAGAGGCTGAGGCCCAAAAGGAAGGAAGCAGAAGTGAGCAGCCCACTTAGGGTCTAGACTCAGAAGTCCCAGGACACACTTCTGCAGGAATCTTTTGGTTAAGCCAGTCACAGGACCAGCCCAGACTGGGGAGGGGAGTTGATCCTACATCTCAGTAGGTGCCTCGAGGAAGGAATGAACTGATGGTGGCCATGCTAGGAAACTATCAACCACACCAAGTATATTTCACCCACTTTTCCCTGAAAAAACAATACACAAACATACTGTGTTAATTACGTCCATTTGGGAATACTTAAAGATGTTTCTTTATCAGCAGTTTTTTTCTGCCCACTTCCAAAGAGCATGTGTAATTGCTTTCAGTGAATGTAATACAATGATTCTACCGTTGACATCAAAATAAAAGACTCTAAAAAGCCACCTAGAGATAGGAGAAAAGCGTGCTATGGAAAAGCTTGACTGAAATTGTTACTGCGGTAGGGCCCCCGTTCATTTAGTTCCCGTGTACATTTGATTGAAGGGTCTAGGGCCCGCCAATAGGAAAACCTCAAGAAGTGGGAACTTATAAAACACGACTGAGCAGCAGCGTAGAAACAATCCCTTAAAGGTGGATGCATCAGATACAGAGCATTCTTCTCCCAGAAAAGGAGTCATGTTACAAAGAGCCCTGATGGAGGGAAGTCAAGCCAGCAGGAAGCAAAGCAGTGTCTGGAACCCCCAGCAGACACTTTAGAGCCCAGTCTTTGAACATGGGCTGGTCCCAGACCTTCAGAAAATTCTCCTGATGACTGGTGAGCACCCAGGCTTAAGAGCCACAGGGTCAAAGAAATAAATGACCTAGGTTTGTGCTGAATTCTCTGGTGTCCAGCTCCTGGTAGTAAGTGACCAAGATGGTTGATAACTGAGCAAGATTGGCATCACATCAGGCAGTGACTCCAGGCTCTGCTGGAGCCCCCGGGGCTCTGGTTTACTGGCCAGCACACGCGGCACTCTGTCCAGACATGAAGGTAGGTGGAAGAGCTACAGCGGAAATTCCAAAGAAGGTAATTAAAATGTGTTAACCAAAACAGGAAACATCGGTGAGGTGGATGAGAGTGTTCTACTTCAGACATGTGATTTTATCAATACTTTTAGTGTTCAAAAACTCATATTTAACTTTTAAAGGTATTTTTCCAAACAAACCCCGACTTCAGTTTTCGCTCATTCTAAATTCTTGTGTTTTTTTTCATACTTGCATTTGGGGCAAGATGGAAAGAAAACCCAAAACATTTTGTTCATATTGGAGGGTCACATTCTTTTTTAAAGGCACAAACGGATTTTTACTGATCAAGAGATGCTGTTTCCTGAAGGAGAGAGGGCATCAGACCAAGGCACTGTTTCACTCAAAAAGATTTAGGAAGGAGTGAACTTGTCTGTGATGACAAAATGGTCCCTGACCACTAGCAAACTCGCAACATCGGTGCAGTGTGATGACTTTCAAAGTCACCCACTTCTCCAGATCCAGGAGGGCTCTGTGCCCATACTTGCTGCTTCTTGGCAAATTCACTGAATGTGAGAATTAGAGTCTTCCAGAAGAACAAGTGTATTAACCAGTAATCACCATCTTTTTCCTTTTTTTCCATTTTGTTTTCAGTTCTAAGAAATTTGGGACAAAATTAAATGAAAGGATTTTGATTTAATTCACCCTGCCTTTTGTGTATAAAGCTTCCATGTATCTTTACCTTAAAAAGTTACTGCGGGACTTCTCTGTTGATACAGTGGATAGGAATCCGCCTGCCAAGGCAGGGGACACGGGTTCAAACCTTGGTCGGGGAAGACTCCTCCGTATGCTGCAGAGCTGCCAAGCCTGTGTGCTGAGCCTGTGAGCCGCAACCAGACTGTGCGCCCAATGAGAGCGCCTGCGTGCCACACCCGAGACCTGAGGCAGCCAGTTATACAAATACATTGTTTTTAAAAAACCTGTTGAGCAGTTGCCACTTTTGTGAGACTCTCTGAATCCTTCCTCCTTCCCATGAGCCCTGGCAGAATTAATCCCACCGCTGACAACCTAGAGGTCACAACCTGTGGGAAAGATCCTCGGAAGTTTGGGGGCATACAACCCAAGAAGCTGTAGGACTCAGGCTCGAAGGAAAAGACATCTATTGCTACTGATATTGATGCCTAAAAGCAAGTGCGCAAACACAGGAGGCTTATTTTCTGCCCCGATCCCCAAGACCACTGCACCTGGAGGGGGCTCCCTTTCAAACAGTGTCCCAGACACAGGGCAAATACGACCTCTAGTTACCCTGGCTTCCCTCCTTACCCTCAACTTCTCCTCCCAGGAGAGTGAAGACCAGCAGAGCCTGTGCAGCATATCCCCTGTCCTCCCTTCCCAGCCAGCCCCCCCCCCCAACCATGTACCTATCTCCCTAACAGCAGGGGACTCCTTTCTGCTCCCTCCGTCCCCAAATGGAACATCTGTTGTTTTGTTGTTCAGTTGCTCAGTCTTGTTCAACTCTTTTCGACCCTGTGGACTGCAACATGCCAGGCTTCCCTGTCCTTCACTGTCTTCTGAAGTTTGCTCAAATTCATGTCCATAGAATCAGTGATACTATCTAACCATCTCATTCTCTATCACTTCCTTCTCCTCCTGCCCTCAATCTTTTCCAATGAGTCGGCTCTTCGCATCAGGTGGCCAAAGTATGGGAGCTTCAGCATCAGTCCTTACAATGAATATTCAGGGTTGATTTCCTTTAGGATTGACTGAATTGATCTCCTAGCAGTCCAAGGAAATCTCAAGAGTCTTCTGCAGCACCACAGTTCAAAAGTACCAATTCTTCAGCACTCAGCCTTCTTTATTGTCCAGCTCTCACATCCGTACGTGACTCCTGGAAAAATCGTAGCTTCACTATACAGAGATTTATCGACAAAGTGATATCTCTGCTTCTTTAATATGCTGTCTCGGTTTGTCATAGCTTTTCTTCCAAGAAGCAAGTGTCTTTTAATTTTATGGCTGCAGTCACCATCTGCAGTGATTTTGGAGCCCAAGAAAATAAAGTCTGTCACTGTTTCCATTTTCCCCCCATCTATTTGCCGTGAAGTGATGGAACCGGATGCCATGATCTTAGTTTTTTGAATGTTGAGTTTTTAAGTCAGCTTTTTCACTCTTCTCTCTCACTTTCACCAAAAGGCTCTTTAGTTCCTCATTGCTTTCTGCCATTAGGATGGTATCATCTGCATATCTAAGGCTGTTGATATTTCTCCAGGCAGTCCTGATTCTAGCTTGTGAAACATCCAGCCCGGCATTTTGTATGATGCGTTGTTGTTCAGTCTCTCAGTCATGTCCAACTCTTTGTGACCCCATGGGCTGCAGCACACCAAGCTTCCCTGTCCTCTGGAGGATGGTGAATGACAGGAAAGCCTGGCATGCTGCAGCCCATGGGGTCACAAAGAGTTGGACACAACTGAGCAACTGACCAACGACAACAGCAACTCTGCATATAAGTTAAATAAGCAGGGTGAGAATATATAGCCTTGACGGACTCCTTTCCCAATTTTGAAGCTGTCCATTGTTCCACGTCCGGTTTTAATTGTTGCTTCTTGACCTACATACAGGTTTCTAAGAAGGCATGTAAGGTGGTCTGGAATTTCCATCTCTTTAAGAATTTTCCACAGTTGTTGTGATCCACACAGTCAAAGGCTTTAGCATATTCAATGAAGCAGATATTTTTCTGGAATCCTCTTGCTTTTTCTATGTTCCAGTGAATGTTGGCAATTTTATCTCTGATTCTTCTACCTTTTCTAAATCCAACTTGTACATCTGGAAGTTCTGGATTCACGTACTGTTAGAGCCTGGCTTAAAGGATTTTGATATATGGATTGTGTCTTATTTTTAACTATCAGAAATTAAACTTGTAAACATTTTGGTGGACATTTACAATCACTTCTCTTTGATAAACACCTAGGAGTGGAGTTGCTGGCTAATTTGGAAGGGAAATGTTTTATTTTACTGCTGCTACTGCTGCTAAGTCGCTTCAGTCATGTCCAACTCTGTGTGACCCCATAGACGGCCGCCCACCCAGCTCCCCTGTCCCTGGGATTCTCCAGGCAAGAACACTGGAGTGGGTTGCCATTTCCTTCTCCAGTGCATGAAAGTGAAAAGTGAAAGGGAAGTCGCTCAGTCGTCCGACTCTTTGTGACCCCATGGACTGTAGCCTACCAGGCTCCTCGGTCCATGGGATTCTCCAGGCAAGAGTACTGGAGTAGGGTGCCATTGCCTTCTCCCTTTATTTTACTAGAAAATGCCAAAAAAGTGTTGGCGTTATTATAGTATTTTGCATTCCTACCAGCGGAGACCATTCTGCTTGCTCTACATCTCTGCTCACTTTCAGGGTTGTCTCTTTGACTTTATGCATTTGAGTCATCACTCAAATGCTGATGCTGATATTTCATTCATGCTTTTAATTTAGAGTTTCCTGATGAATAATGGTTTGAGAATATTTTCATGTGCTTACCGGCCATTTAGACATCCTCTTATGTCTAAATCTTTTGTCCGTTAAAAATGGTTTTTGCCTAAATAAATTGGCGTTGTGTATTACGTTTCTACTGGCAGCAATATGAAAATTACTAGGAGTTGCAATTTTATCCCTTCCAGATTATCTTCATTAAAACCATAATTCTTCAAGTAACTGGTCCAAAGGATAAGAATCAAAATTCAGTATTAAATAAATCTTCAAGGCAATTTGGTATTAAAAATGAAGACATTTTTATGATGAGAAGAAGTAAGATATAGTTTAAATAAGATTTTTAAAGATATTTATTTATTTATTGCAACACACTGACTCTCTAGTTGTGGGATCTGGCCCCACAGTGTGCAGGTCCAGAGCATGTGGGCTCAGTGGTGGCTGCCTGCAGGCTTGGTTGCTTTGCAGCATTTGGGATCTTAGTTCCCCAACCAGGAATCAGACCCCATCCCCTGCTTTGCAAGGAGGATTCTTAATCACAGGACCACCAGGGAAGTCCCTTAAGTAAGATTGGACTTCAGTAATTTTTTAAGTCTTTAGCTAGACAAAAGATCAAAAGTTAATTAGAATGATGTTTGGATAGAAAATACAACTTATATGTTTTCTAAATCCATTATAGTAGTTGTATGTCCAGCAAAATTAACAAGAACTCTTAAATTTAATGTCAGATAATGAAATTTGGGCAAATAACTTCCAACTTCACTTTTATTTAACATATATTACCTGCATATGTCGCCGATGGGGAAGATTGTGTGTGTGCTCAGTCGCTTAGTCATGTCTGACATTTTACGACCCTTTGGACTATAGCCTGCCAGGCTTCTTTGTCCATGGGGTTTTTCAGGCAAGAATATTGGAGTGGGTTGCCATTTCTTCCTCCTCCATCCCCACCCAGGAATTGAACCCATGTCTCCGGCATCTCCTGCATTTACCTGCTGAGCCATCAGGGAAGCCCATAAAACTCTGCTCAATTTTTTACCTTTCTCACCTCTTCCCTTTCTGGTTTTTTTAATCTGTCCATGGAATTCTCCAGGCAACAATACTGGAGTGAGTGGGTAACCATTCCCTTCTCCAGGGGATGGAGAAGGTTAGGGGTCCCAAGTGTGTACTGGACCCCCAAGTTCCCTCTTCAGTGGGTTTCTTTGATTTTCTTTGCTGTCTGTTTTTCTTTTGCCATTTTTGCTGGTGTTCAGTTAAAACCTTTTATAATTCCACAAGGAAAAGCAGATTATTATGGTCTTTTCTGATTCAAATATTCCTGTGCCCAAGTTCCTACTTTGCAAGTTGTCACTGTGCGATTTCGTTTATGCATCATTTTCTACTCAGACATAATGGCCATCAAGTTAAATCTAATCTTGTTTTCCTTATGGTTTTCTATTTTGTTTTCTGAGAGCCTCACTAGGCTCTCCAGTTGTCTCCATTGGCTCAGATGGCAGAATCTGCCTGCAATGCAGGAGATGCTGGTTCGATCCCAGCCCTTTGGTCAGGAGGATCCCCTGGAGAAGGAAATGGCCACCCACTCCAGTATTCTTGCCTGGGAAATCCCATGGATGGAGGAGCCTGGCGGGCTACCCAAAGAGTCGGACAAACTTAGCGACTAAAACACCATCACCACCAATTAATTAATTTGACTGTTCTGGGTCTGAGTTTGCAGCAGGCAGGATCTTCAGGCTTTGTTGCTGCATGTGGGATCTGATTCCTTGACCAGGGATCAAACTTGGTCCCCCTGCATTGGGAGCACAGAGTCTTAGCCTTTGGACCACCAAGGAAGTCCCCAGGGTTCATTTCTCACCCCTCTTTCTCCCTTAGTGAGCTCATCCACTCTCACAGCTTTATGTTTCCTATGGATATTTTCATGACTTGTGCATTTCAATATCCATCCAGGGTCCACGTTCTTATACTCTGTGGTCCACTCTACTTCCATTTTAATAGATATTTAGAATTCAAATTTGTCCCAGGCACAGCACAAGATTTTCCCAGGTCTGATTTTACCTCACTCTTTTTTAAAAATTATTTATTTTAGTTGAAGGCTAATCACTTTACAATATTGTGGTGTTTTTTGCCATACATTGACATGAATCTGCCACGGGTGTACATGTGTCCCCCATCCTGAACCCGCCTCCCACCTCCCTCCCCATCCCATCCCTCAGGGTCATACCAGTGCACCAGCCCTGAGCGCCCTGCCTCATGCATCGGACCTGGACTCTTTCTTGTCTTGGTTTTTCAAGTTTCTCAAGACAAAATCCTCTGAGTCAGCCTTGGTTCTGCTCTTTATCCTTGCTCCCCACATCTAGTGCTTCTTCAACAAGTCTAATTTGACTCTATCTCTGAAACAGCTTCTGAGTGTATCCACCTTCGTTCTTGCTATCACCACTCAAGTTCAAGTCATCACCCTCTCTTGCGTGGGCTACTGCAGTGGAAACTAGGCCGATCTCTAAGCGTTCTTCCTTTTTTTTCCCCCCAATTTAGTTTATTACAGAATATTGAAGATGGTTCCCTAGGCTATAAAAGTGAAAGTGAAAGTGAAAGTGTTAGTTGCTCAGCCGTGTCTAACTGTTTGCGACCCCACGGACTGTAGCCCGCCAGGCTCCTCTGTCTATGGAGTTGTCCAGGCAAGAATACTGGAGTGGGTTGCCTTTTCCTTCTCCAGGGGATCTTTCCAACCCAGGGATCGAATCTGGGTCCCCTGCCATCTGAGCCACAAGGGAAGCACTAAGCTATAAAAATAAGACCTCGCTGTTTATCCATCCTGTACATAACAGTTTGTGTGTGCTGACCCCAAACCCCCAGGCCCTCCCTCCCCGCCGCCCCTCCCCCTTGGCGACCACAAGTCTGTATTCTGTGTTGGCGAGTCTGTTTCTTTCTCATAGAGAGGTTCATGGGTGTCATAGTTGAGATTCCACATCTAAGCGATATCACATGGTATTTGTCTTTACCTTTCTGCCTTTCTTCACGATAATCTCTAGGTCCATCCTTGAGGCTGCAAATGGCTACACCATTTATTCCAACTTTTAATGGCTGAGTAATATTCCATTGTATACATGTACCACATCTTCTTTATCTATTCATCTGTCAATGGACATTTAGGTTGTTTCAATATCTTATAAGCATCTTTTCTTGAAGGACATGATCATATTACTCCTTCTGAGAAAAATACTCTCTGAGGCTAAAATCCAAACTCTTTACCCAGCCTAAAAGATTCTGTGTGAAGGGCCCTGGCCTGCTTCCTTGACCTCATGGATGAATGGGTTTATCTACAGGGAAATCTGGGGGATAAGACCAGTGGAGGTCGGTGCCCTGGAAGACACAGGGACTGACGGTCAGGTGGTCATGGAGAGTGGCGGTGGCCCCGCAGTCACCGTGAGGCAGTGTGCTGAGCCAGGGGAAGGACATGGGTCCCCCGTCCTGGGACCAAGCCCCTGCTCTGCTCCGTCACACTGAGACCTGGGGCGTGGGAGCCCCCGAGGCTCTCGGGCTTCATCTGTCACGTGGGGTGATACTGACCTTGGGCGTTTGCGCCTGTGATTATCTGACATAGCATCCTTTCCTGCACAGGGGCAGAAATGCAGTGGCCTTGTCCCCCTTCTCCCTCCAGTACAAAGTCCAGCGGTTCCCTGAGCACATTACAAAACAGAGATGAGCAGAACAAATGAGGGGTTCTGTAAAGCCAGGCTCGGAGGTGCTCAGCCCCTCCTCCACATCTCCCTGTGGTCTGGTTAATTCTAGAAAAGGCTTTGCTGAGACTCAAGATTTTCTGCTAAGAAGTAAGACTGTTGCTCTAGATGGCTATGCCCAGGTGGGGCCACCTTAGTGACAAGACCTGGCATGTTTAGGATGCCAAGAACCATCCTTAAGTCTGGGCCCCTTCACAGCATTTGGGTTGGGGGGGCCTGCTCAGAGAAGCACAGGGGGAGAGGAGAGACTGAATGTGATGTTGAAACCATTCTCCAGTGAGATTAAGATCTCCCCCAGAATGAAAAAATAAAAATCTTAAAGATCAGGAAAAAACAAGAACAAGAAAAAGAAGCAGATTGTATATATTATTTAAAAGCAATTAAAATGAAGACTATAGGATTGTTTTAAAACAAAGTTAGAAGACAAGGGTTCGTTTTGAGACTAATGTAGTGGTGGGGAACTCTAGTCTGTGGTCAGCCATAGGTACTTTCCACGCCCATGAACCACCACATGGTCCTAAACCCCAGCAGAGCTCAATTTCAGATTCTCTAAACTGAACAGAAAAGCCCCGACTTGGGTTAACTGACAGCCACGTGCTACAGACAACCCATATCTGAAAATAAACAAAAAAAAGTGTGTGGAAACAAACATGTGCTGGTGGTTTCTAACGTAATTATTGTCTCGTTCTCAGGGCTATTTGCATAATGTTGCAGAGCTGTCGTCAGGCAGGCTGCAGCTAAAAGTATAGATTTTGTGTGCACCTGTTTGTAAACCAGCTAGAGAACAGTCTTATTGAGAGTAAAGTCTTGATACCTTCCATGGCCTTACTGTTACTTTTTTTGGAAGCAGTTCATTACAATATCGACATACAAACCACTGCACACATTTTTTTTAAAACTTTGTATTTTGTATTGGGGTACAACTGATTCACAAACAACGTGAGGGTTTCAGGTGAACAGCAAAGGGGCTCAGCCATACGTATACATGTACCCATTCTCCCCCAAACTCCCCTCCCATCCACGCTGCCACATAACACTGGGCAGAGTTCCCTGTGCTGTTCAGCAGGTTCTTCTTGGTCATCCATTTTAAACATAGCAGTGTGCACGTGTCCATCCCAAACTCCCTAACTATCCCTTCCCCTCACCCTCCCACCTGGCAACCATAAGTGCATATAATATGTCTTCACATATTTATACATCCATGAAACCATTACAATGATCTGTAGAGACAGCATCTCCATCACCCCTGAAAGTTTCTCATGAATCTTTGTCATCTCTCCCAGGCCTCCCTTTTCTTTCCTCTCCATTCCTATTTGTTTGTCTCATGTCACTAAAGACCTTTCATCTTCTAAAGTTTTGTATAATTGTAATATACAGGATGTAGTCTTTTTTTGGTCTGACTTCTAGTACTCAATATTAATGCCTTTTAAAGAATGTCTCTCTTTTTCATATTTATCTTTATTTAGTCATTCATTTGGCTGTGCTGGGTCTTAGGTGCAGCACACAGGATCTTCGATATTTGAGGCGTGGCACGCAGGATTTTTAGTTGCAACTTGAGAACTCTTAGTTAAGGCATCTGGAATCTAGTTCACTGACCAGGGCTTGAACCAGGGGCCCTTGCCTTGAGAACACAGTCACTGGACCACCAGGGAATCCCCTGACATTATTATTTAATTTATACTAATATTATTGTTGTTTGGATTGAAGTATAGTTTTTCAAATTTTTATTTATTTTTGGCTGCTCTGGGTGTCATTGCTGCGCATGGACTTTCTCTGGGTGCAGCGAGCAGGGCTGCTCTTCTCTTGCTGCAGAGCGCGGGCTCTAGTCACGCAGGCTTCAGGAGGTGCGGCTCAGTATTAATAGCTGTGGCGTGCGGGCTTAGTTGCTCCCCAGCATGCGGAATCTTCCCAAACCAGGGGTCGAACCGGTGTCTCCTGCATTGACAGGCAGATTCTTAAGCACTGGACCACCAGGGGAATCTTTATTGAAGTATAGTTGATTTACAGTGTGGTTTTATGATTTCTGTACAGCAAAATCGTTCCGTTATACATACATACATATATATATATAATATATATATGCATTCTTTTTATAAAATTTCCATTATAATTTATCACAGGAGAGCAAGTACAGTTCTCCGTGCTATACAGTAGGCCCTGTTATTTACCCATCCTCTGTGTAAAAGCTCACACCTGCTAACCCCAGCCTCCCGCTGCTCACCTCCTCCAATCCTCTCCCCTGTGGCAACCCCCAGTGTGTTCTCTATGTCCAAGATTCTGTTTCTGTTTCACAGATTCATTTGTGTCATATTTTAGATTCCACATATAAGTAATACCATATGGTATTTGTCTCTCTCTTTCTGACTAACTTCATCTAGTATGATAATCTCTACTTGCATCCGTGTTGCTGCAAATAGCATTATTTTGTTCTTTTTTATGGCCAAGTAGTATTCCACTGTATATATGTCCCACCTCTTTATCCATTCATCTGTCGAGCGTTTTGGTTATGTCCATTTCTTGCCTGTTGTGAACAGTGCTGCTATGAACATGAGGGTGCCTGCATCTTTTTCAATTATAGTTTTGTCCAGATATATGCCCAGGAACGGGAGAGTGCTGGGTCATGTGGTAACTCAGCTTTCAGTTTTCTGGGACAACTCCATATTGTTTTCCACAGTGGCTGCGTCAACTCACAATCCCACCAGTAGTACACGAGGGTTCCCTCTTCTCCAGATCCTCTTCAGCATTTGTTATTTGTACCAACATAATTCTTTTTGAGATTTATCCATATTGTGTTATCAGTAAATCATTTCTTTTTTTTTTCCCTGAGAAGCAGTCCATTATACAGATAGACCACAATTGTTTTTCCCATTCATCTGTGGAGGGACATTTGGTTTGTTGCCAGTTTGGGGCTATTACAAATAAAACTGCCATGAACACTTGTGTCCAGGTCTTTGTGTGGCCATCTGCTTCCTTTTCTCTTGGAACTGAATGTCTGGGACATGTGGTTACATGTTTAAGGTTTTGAGAAGTTCTAACCTTCTGAAGTAGTTGTATCATTTTACATGTCCACAGCAGCATATCAGGATTCAGTTCCTTCAAATCCTCTCCAACATTTGATGTGGTCAATCTTTTTAATTATAGTCATTCTGTAATATGTGTAAGGACTTCCCAGGTGGCACAGTGGTAGAGAATCTGCCTACCAAGGCAGGAGACTCGAGTTCAATCCCTGGGTCAGGAAGATCCCTTGGAGAAGGAAATTGCTACCCACTCCAGTATTCTTGCCTGGGACAAGAAGAGAAGCCTGATGGGCTATAGTCCATGGGATTGGAAAAGAGTCAGACACAACTTAGCAACTAAACAGCAACAGCAATATAATTATGTGTAATGGTGTCACACTCCGATTTTGATTCACATTTCCTTAAAAACTAATGCTGTATGCTCACTGCCATCCATTTGACTTATTCGGAAAAATGTTTGTTCAGATCTTTTGTCCACTTTATTTTTAATTGGACTTTCCATTTTTTTGCTATTGAGTTTTGAGAGTTTACTATGTAGTCTAGACATAAGTGCATTTTCAGATATATGCTTGGCAAAATTTTCTCCAGTCTGTGGTTTGTCTTTTCTTTCTCTCAAAGAGCAGAAGTTTTACTTTTGATAAAGTTCAATTTATCAATTTATTTTTCCTAGATTGTGTTCTTGGTGTTATATCTAAAAGCTCTTCGCCTAATTCAAGATCACAAAGATACTCTCCTTATGTCTTTCATCTAGAGATTTAGGTTTTAGATTTTACATTGAGCTCTACAATCCATCTGGAATTATTTTTTTATGTAATGCAATTTATGGACTCAAGTTGATTTTTTTTGTACATGAGCATCCACTTGTTTCAGTGTCAATTGTTAAAAAGCCTGTTCTTTCTCCATTGAATTGTTTTTGCAACTTTGTCAGAAAACAGCTGTCCAAATGTGTGTATGTGTATGTGCGTGTGTTTTGGTTATGTGGCTTATACAAATACAATTATATATTATACTTTCCTGTGTCCTACAACCTTTATAAATTCACTTTTTAATATTTTATTTGTAGATGCTTGACAATTTTAGCTACTATTTATTTAAGTATTTTTTCAGCTGCACACTTTTTCTACCCTTTCTAGAATGTTCACGATACCAATGCTGGATCTGTTGGTGGTGGTGGTGTTCATTCACCAAGTCGTGTCCCACTCTCTGCAACCCCATGGACTGCAGAACACTGGGTTCCTCTGTCCTTTACTATCTCCCAGAGTTTACTCACATTCCTGTTCATTGAGTCGGTGATGCTATCATATATGACCATCTCATCCCTGAGGCTGCCTTCTCCTTTTGCCTTCAGTCTTTCCCAGCATCAGAGATCTTTTGTTACCATTCCACAGATCTCTCAGACTCTGCTTATTTTTTTTTTTTCCAGTTTATTTTCTTTTTATTGTGAAGACTGGGTCATTTCCAATTATCTGTGTTCAACTTCATTCATTCATTCCCTGTTATCTCCAAACTACTCTTGAGCTCATCCTTTGGGTTTTCATTTCAGTTATTGTATCTTTCAGTCTTATCACTTCCAGCTTGTTATTCCTTTAATGATTTATACTCCTTTGCTTAGACTTTCTTTTTCTCCTGTTTCAAGAGTGTTTTAGATCGCTCATTGTGCAATTTTTATAATCGCTGCTTTAAAAAGTGCTCTTCAGAATATTCCAACAACTGAGTCATCTTGGTGTAAGCATTGATTGATTTTTCTCTTTCAAGGGTGATTTTCCTGGTTCTTGGTGTAACAAGATTTTTTATTGGTGTGATTTAAAAAAAAATCATATCCTTGACATTTTGGCTACTCTGTTGTGTGACTTTGGATTCTGGTTAATGTTCTTTGTTAGCAGGCAGTCCCCCTGTTCAGGTACAGTAGCAGGTTATGGTCAGGGCAGATGTTTGATTCCGCCTTTTGGCCCAGCTAGCGCCTTCCTGATGAAGCTGGCGCGTCGACTCCCATCCTCCTGTTGGCACTGAGTACAGTGTAAGTTCAGCCCCGTCTCTGTGCTGGTGGCACAGTGTTCCTGGGGCCACTTCATTCCACCTCGATGCTACCGGGTGGGGATGGGCGCTCAGGCTGTCTCTGAGTCATGCTGACACCATCTGTAGAAAAGCAGGGTGCTAACCAGCCTCACTCCACTGCCTTTCGGTCTTGTTGGTGCCCGGTGAGGGGACGAGGAGGTTCAGCTCCCTCCTGGACCCTTCTAGTGCAACCCCAGAGGGGCACTCGGAGTATTACCTGCTGCTGCCGTAAAGGGGGTGAACCACGGGCTCCCCGGAGGGATTCTTTGAGCAAGATCATGGGAGGGGGCACAGGAATTCTACTGGTGTTTGGCTGGAGTAGGGCAAGTATGGTCAAACTACAGTTTCTATGGTTATGTCATCCTTTATTGGTTCTTTGGCTAGCGAAGCAGACTTTTCTTAAAGTTTTTGATCTGTGCTTCTTGACAGTTTTGGTACTTCATCAGGATAGGTAGGAGACAAAACAAGCAAACACAAACTTCTTAAGAAAACCAACCCTGCTGTGTTGTTCCTTGAGTCCTGCACCCCTTAGGCAGCTCACTTCATTCTTTTGCACTCCTCTCAGGGTCGTCTTCGGTTGGCTGTGCTGTGCTGTATCCAGCGAATCTTAATTGTAAGAGGCTTGGACTTGGGGTGAATAGGGCTACTCCTTCTTAGAACTGGATATCCTTAAGGATTTTTTAAAGACATTAAATATTAAGATAAAATAGCCATGTATTTACTCACGTGTTTTCCATTTCTGTGTGTGTGTTAGTCACTCAGTCGTGTCCAACTCTTTGCGACCCCATGGACTGTTGCCCACCAGACTTCTCTGTCCACGGGATTCTCCAGGCAAGAATAGTGGAGTGGGTGGCCATGCCCTCCTCCAGGGGATCCTCCTCACCCTGGGATTGAACCTGTGTCTCCTGCACTGGCAGGCGGATTCTTTACCGACTGAGCCACCAGGAAAGCCCCACCATTTTTCGTACTCTTCATTGCTTTGTGCAGGTCCATCTTTCTATCTGATGTCATTTGCCTTCTGCCTGAAAGACTTCTTTTAACCATTCTTACAGTGGGGCTTCCCTGGTGGCTTCACTGGTGGATTGAATGGCAACCCACTCCAGTATTCTTGCCTGGAGAATCCCATAGACAGATAAAGTCCACAGGGTCACAAAGAGTTGGACACGACTGAGTGGCTAACACACACACACACACACACACACACAGTATGAATCTGCTTCTGAAGAATTATTTCAGCTTTTGTATGTCTACAAAAATCTTTATTTTGCCTCCATTTTGAATGATATTTTTTGTTAGGGCATTAAATTCTAAGTTGATAGGTTTTTTTCCTTTGAGAATATTATAGGAGAGATGCTTGTCTTGTGAAATTATGAAAAGTCATGTGAAGTAAGTAATCACAAGTAAACAAAACAAGAAAAATCTATACCTAGAAAGGTGGCTCAGACGGTAAAGCGTCTGTCTACAATGTGGGAGACCTGGGTTCAATTCCTGGGTCGGGAAGATCCTCTGGAGAAGGAAATGGCAATCCACTCCAGTACTATTGCCTGGAAAATCCCATGGACAGAGGAGCCTGGTAGGCTACAGTCCATGGGGTCGCAAAGAGTCGGACATGATTGAGCGACTTCACTTACTTATAAGCTAAAAGAAAATAAAACTTTTAAATATTTTTCCTTTTGTGTGATGGGACTGTTCATTATTCCTTTCTGTCTGTTTTTGTAGTTTTTTTTTTTTTAACTCTCAATATTTTCTTTAACATGTACAGCTTTTATAATGAAAATAGTTTTATTATATTAAAAACCAATGAACAGAAGTTCTAGGACAGGCAACTAAATTAACTGTGGTGAAAAGTCAAGAAAGTGAGGACGGGATTGACTATGTAGGGTACAGGAGCATATTTTTGGATGATGGGCAGTTTGTTTATATCTTGATAGGAGTGTGAGTCACAAAGACATGTTTACTTTTCAAAATTTAAGTGTTACGTTTTATTCATTTCACAGTACATAAATTATTACTTCAAAGCCAAAAGGAAATATATGCATACAAATTAATTTGTTTGAGATGGGGGTGGAAGATAGATGAAGACAAAAATAAACCCTGAACAGTAGAAAGTGGATAACTATAGAAGGTGGTGATATAAACATGGGGGCTCATTAGGCTCTTCTGCTCCCTTTGTGTTATGTTTGAAATTTTCATAAGAAAAAGGAAAGACAAATTCATAGATCTCTCTGATCTAGAGGATACTGGTCACTTTCCTCATTTCTAGGAAAAACAAAAGCAAGGAGGAAATGAGAATAAATTGTTCTAAGAGAGAAAGTATGTAGTTTAACTGGGATGATATTTCATCACTAGGCAAACCTCCCATGCAAAGAGAGTCCTAGTGCGTGATCACCTTTAACATTCGATCTTTATCAGTTTTAGTTACAACAGTAATATAAACTCAATGTAAAATAATCACACAGCAGAGAAAAGCAAACTTTAGAAAATGAGTTTCCTCTATCTTCACAGCCCCGGAGATCACAACTCTCAATGGTTTAGTAAGGCGTTCAGTATGGCTTTTTAGTAAGGCTTTTTCATGTATAAGCACACGTGTATGTGTCTGTCCGCGTGTGTGTGTGTGTGTGTGTGTGTGTGCGCGTTGACCAAACTGATGTTATAGTATACCTTTTTTTTTTCTGCTGCTTCCTCTTTTTCACTTATGTATTCTGCTTGAAGATCTTTATAAAACGGAATACATAGCTGTTTAGAAGCAGAAGATAAAGCCAGATGAAAAGGAAGTTTCTTTCCGTTTGGATTCCAAGAACGTGCCATTGTAAAAATTTTAAGATTTGACATGGTCTTAACTATGGGTTTTTACCTAAATACATAATTTTACACAAATAATATGCTTTTTATCTAACCACACACACACACAAAGCAACAAAGTGACAGCAGTGAAAACAACCCCAGTAGTGAGATCCCAGGGTTCCTGGTGGTTGCAGTCAGCTGGCCCTGGTGCTTCTGGTGAGCAGATGGCAGCTGGGCTGTGGCCGGGACGGAGCTCAGTGGAATGACTCAGCAAGGCAGTGGCCTGGGAGCAGAGAGGAGGCCGCCCAAGATTAATTGCTGTCAGGAGGAACGTTCTTCTCAGCTGGCTAATCGCCCTCTTACGATAATGAAAGTGATTTAGGTTCCTCTTTGTCCAGATGCAAATAAGCTGGTGAGTTAAAATCACTCCCAGTGTAGCACATCGCGTGAAGATGAAATAGTTCTCCGCTCATTTTGCATAGTTTCTTGTCTGCGCTTAAGTCCGAAAGATATTTGCCTTCACCTGATTTACATTCCGATTTGTTTCTCACTTTGTAGATCGACACTTCTCCATTACCCACAGATTATTTTTCTTAATATACCTCATCATGTATTAAGTATTTATTTATTTAATAATTGTGTCTATTGATTTTATTTATCTTTGGCTGGGCTGGGTCTTTGTTGCTCTGCATGGGCTTTCGTTAGTTGCGGCGAGCGGGCCCGCGCTGTTGTAGTGTGCAGGCTTCTCCTTGAAGCGGCCTCTCTTTCTGCAGAGCGCAGGCGCTCGGTGCTCGCACTTACGAAGGCGCAGTGTGTGAGCTTGGTGGTTGCAGCTCGCGGGCTCGATAGTTGTGGCGCACAGGCTTTGCTGCTCGCGGCATGTGCAATCTTCCCAGACCAGGGACCGAACCTATGTCCCCTGCATTGGCAGGCAGACACTTATCCACAGTGCCACCAGGGAAGTCAGTTCACAGATTATTGATTTCAAGTAGGATGGCCCTGATTTTGTAGCACTGGCCCTAAAGAATTTCAAACAGGACCCAAGAATAAGAACATATGGGGGTAGGATGGTGATGAGGCACCCTGTGTAGAACAGAACTCTTGTCTTGGGCTCCTTTTGTATCCTGCAAGGAGTGGCTCTAAGGAGCTCATAGTATCTCCATCCATGCTTCCTGGTTGATTGATACATTTTCTCCAGAGGGATTATTTAAGTACATGTTTTGATGTTTCTTAGAGCTAGCTGCTGTGACACATGATGGGTTGAGCTCAGACAGTGTCAGATGCCGTTAAGACCATGTTATCACATCCCAGTGCTTTACATAAGGCCTCAAACTTTCACTCAATCAACCATCCGTTTATTCAGCTGCCTCTTTCTATACAAGGTTCTGATACTAGGCTTTGGGCTACATGTGTGCCCTAAAGACCTGGCCTAGCACCCTCTTCAACCTGAGCCTGGCTCTCTTTTTTTCAAATATTCTGATGCGTGGGACTTCTTTTTTTAAATAGATCCATTATGTAAGAATCACTTTTATTTTTTTCAAGCATTAGTATATATTTTATTATTTTTTAAAACTTTTTATTTTGTATTGGAATAGGTGGCGCCAGTGGTAAAGAACCCCTCTGCCAATGCAGGAGGCATAAGAGATGAGGGTTCGATCCCTGGGTCAGGAAGATCTCCTGGAGGAGGGCATGGCAACCCACTCCAGTATTCTTGCCTGAAGAATCCCATGGACAGAAGAGCCTGGCGGGCTATATTCCATGGGGTCACAAAGAGTCGGACACGACTGAAGCGACTCAGCACACATGCATAGTTGATTAACAATGTTGTGATCATAAGGGACTCAGCCATACATATATGTCTCCATTCTCCCCCAAACTCCCCTCCCATCTAGGCTGCCACACAACTGAGCAGAGGCCCCTGTGCTATACAGCAGGTCCTTCTTGGTTATCCATCCTGAATATAGCAGTGTGTACATGCCCATCCCGACCTCCCTAACTATCCCTTCCCCTCAGCAACCATAAGTTCACTGAGCCTGCTCTCTTAAGACACGATCATGAAGACTTCTCAAAGCCATACTCCTCTCTCCTGCTGTTGGAGGGCCAGGATGCCTCCTCCTGCTTCTCCAAGCCCAGGCACTGGGACTGTCACTGCCCTGGAGAGCATCAGAGCTTCCCACCTGCCACCCTGCGCCCACCCCTTCTCCTTTGTCTTCTTTGTCACCAGTTCCTTGAAGCTTCTCCAGAGTTGATACCGTCACTTTCTGAGGCTCCCCTGGGGTCCTCATGGGCCCACGTCGGATACGTTGAGAGACTGCTCATTTTGGAGCCAGAAGGTTTCCCACACAGGCCGTGTGTGAGGTCTCCAAAGTTTCCCAATCAAGATCAGCTTGTCTCTTCCCTAGATGTCTTAAGATCCCAAGAGAAAGCAGTCAGCAAAGGCCGGTCCTTGCTTCTATGCCAGCCTGCAGCCTGCCCTGTCCAAACCAAAGTGAAACCCAGCTCTGGGAGGTCGAGCACCCTGCCTTTCCTGAAAGGCTCCTTCCTGCCCACCAGATGAGGATTCTCAGTTGCCTTAAAAAATAAAAAAATTATTTATTTGGCCGCACCAGGTTAGTTGTGGCATGTGGGGATCTTCAATTATAGCATGTAGGATCTAGTTCCCTGACCAGGGATTGAACCTGGGACCCTTGTATTGGGAGCAAGGAACCTTAGCCACTGGCCCACCAGGGAAGTCCCTCAGTTGCCTTTTTTTTTTTTAATTTATTTTTATTTTTTGGCACACCACGCAGCATGTGGGATCTTAGTTCCTCGACCAGAGATGGAACCTAGGCCCCCTGTAGTGGAAGTGTGTTGTCGTAACCACTGGCCCACCAGGGAAGTCCCTCGGTTGCCTTTTTTTCTCTACTTGGCAACCCTCACATCTCTAAAAAAGTTTTTCTGTGTTATATTGCATTATTCTAAATCTGAAAGAGAAAAAATAAGCCCCCATCACTCCCACTCCCAGACACAACCACAGTTATCATTTCGGTGGACCAGCCCACAGTCCACTTTCCTGTGAAGGCTGTTTCACTCACTTGTCATCCTTACGCGCGCGCGCGCACACACACACACACACACACACACACACACGTGAAGTTGTGTCCTGTGGTTACCACAGGCACTCTTCCACGTTGCCATGCCGTTCTCACCATCATCCTTTCGGTACCGAACACAATATTAAAACGTTTGTCATGCACTACAATTCGAGCACTTGAAACCTCTGTCAAAATGACAATTAACACTCTAATGAAACTTTCCTGCATATCTTGCTTTATTTTCTTTGGAGAGAGGGTCATGAACTCTTGCAGTTCTTGACAGATAATGATAAATTGCCCTCCATGGGAGGTTGTACAAATACATGCTGTTGAGAGCAGTGTGTGAAGACAGCAGTTATACCATACTCTTCTCAACACTGTGAATTGTCCTTAAAATGTTCATTTTTGTTAGTGTATTAGACCAAGGCATACTGCTTTATGGGTATTTCCATTTGATGTGAATGTGAATGGTGACTGATTTTCCATCAACTAGCTAAGCTGCCACGGCTCCAAGCCAGTGAAATACCTACAGTCTTTCCCTTTAGTCTCTCTACCTTGGAAAGTGATTTTTCACAGCATTTTGGCAAGCTCATTGCCTCTAACCATGGATGCCAGGCACGCCATGCATCGCAGAGCTTTGGCAGGGTTGTCAGTTGTGAGCACTGATGCCAAGAGCACCATGCTTTAGAGACCCAGCTTTATGCTTACTTGGAAGTGACTCTCCCCCCGCTCAGGAAGGACTTGGCAAGGGTTCTGTCCTGTCATGGTGAATTAGTCACCCGTCTCTTTTGGTTTGAGGAAACGGCCTGTTGGGCTGGACTCGGGCACTAGGTAGGTGCTGCCTGCTTCTTGGCTGCCCTCTTGATGACACCTCTACCTGGGATGCCCAGTGGCCACTGGTCTGGGAAAGTATTTGATCTACCTGGACTGTTAGGTCACAGGTCAGTGGCATCTAAGGAGTGGCCCAGCAGCAAAGCCCCTCAAGGATTGGTGGCCTCACCAAAGAAGCCTCTAAATCACGTGTCCCCTCCGACGGCCACCATGGCACCGTGCTGTCATCTCAGCACTCAGAAGGCTATCCTCCAGGGGGCCGGAGTCCCTCTAAGTCAAGCATAACAGGGCAGAAGGGGAGGTTTGGGTACTCAAAAATGCACCCCTGCCTTGAGGTTAAGCCAAAAGCACTTCATGTGTGCAGTCAGCAAATGTCTGTGGCACCTTTCCACTGCCCAAGCCACCCTGACTACCTTCACAGCAGGACAGACCTTTCCAAACGAACCACCTTCACTTTGCAGGGCAGAGTCCCAGAGAAACAGAATGATGGAAATTACATCTTCCCAGTTAGGAGGAAAGGGCTTCCCAGGTGCTTCTGTGGTAAAGAATCTGCCTGCCAATGCGGGAGGCCTGGGTTTGATCCTGAGGCTGGGAAATCCCCTGGAGGAGGAAATGGTGACCCACTCCAGTATTCTTGCCTGGGAAATCCTATGGACAGAGAAGCCTGGTGGGCTATAGTCCATGGGGCGCAGAGTCAGATACGACTGAGCAGGCATGCAATCAGGAGGAAAAGCTGGCCTGCCTCCAACTGCCTCTGCCCTCAGGAGTCTCCCAGTCAAGCTGTGACTTGGAATTTGGGGTTTCCCCACAGGGATCCCTGTCTCTGCCTCCTGCACAATGTCGAAGTCTCCACCGAAACCCCGTGGGCCAAGAAGCCCAAGATTTTTCAGCTCTCTCTATCAAACACTTTGGAATGCCTACATGAGCTAGATTCTGGAGAGGCGAAACTGAGTCAGACCAGGCCTGCTGTCTAGAAGCTCACAAACAATGAAGACCCTCATCAGAGTAATGTGAGCTGAGAGTTCTGCTCTACAGGACACCTTGCGGGATGGGATCAGGCAAGTTTTCCAGGAGCCACCAGTCCATTCTGAAGGAGATCAGCCCTGGGATTTCTTTGGAAGGAATGATGCTGAAGCTGAAACTCCAATACTTTGGCCACCTCATGCGAAGAGTTGACTCATTGGAAAAGACTCTGATGCTGGGAGGGATTGGGGGCAGGAGGAGAAGGGGACGACAGAAGCTGAGATGGCTGGATGGCATCACTGACTCGATGGACGTGAGTCTGAGTGAACTCTGGGAGTTGGTGATGGACAGGGAGGCCTGGTGTGTTGCAATTCATGGGGTTGCAAAGAATCGGACACGATTGAGTGACTGAACTGAACTGACCTGAAACTGAATTTTGGAGCTGGAGAGAGAATGTTAAATTACAAAAGGCCCCATATCTTGAAGTGTTCTCTTGAAATCTCTAAGACTTGGGACTTCTCTGGCAGTCCAGTGGTTGGAAGACTTCTCCTTCCAAGGCAGGGGGTAGGGGTTCAATCCCTGGTCAGGGTGCTAAGTAAGATCTCACATAACTTGTGGCCAAAACACCAAAACATAAAACAGAAACAATATTGTAATAAATTCAATAAAGACTTTAAAATGATCCACATCTAAAAAAAAAAATCTTTTGAAAAAAATAAGGCTTTCCTGGTGGCTCAGTGGTAAAGAATCCACCTGCCAGTGCAGAAGACACAGGTTCAATCCTTGGTCCAGGAAGATCCTGGACCATTTAGTTGCATTGGAGCAACTAAAATCCATGAGCCACAACTCCTGAGCTTGCGCTGTAGAGCCCGGGAGCCGCAACTCCTGAGCCTGCGCTCTAGAGCCCGGGAGCCGCAACTCCTGAGCCCACATGCCACAACTACTGGAGCTTTCACACCCTTAGAACCTGTCTTCCACAACAAGAGAAGCCATGGCGACGAGAGCCTGCACACTGCAACTGGAGAGTAGGCCGGGCAGCAGTGAAGACCCCGCACAGCCTAAATAAATAATAAAAGAAAGCACTGAGCCTCATAGAGGCAAGCCAGGGGAGGGAGGATACGACTAACCTTGCATTAAGGAAAGATACCTTTGGCCACCATGTTGGGTGCAGATTAGAAGATCAGAAAGCCAAGGAAACTGGTCTTATCCCAAGAAGGGAGGAATGACTGCCTGTGCCCAGCCAGGAGCAATAGAATGAGGAGGACAAAGTGGCTTTCAGAAACATTAAAGTGGAGGTGCTGCCCAACTTGGATTTGGTGATGGTGGGAAAGGGAACTTCCTGGCTTGGGCAATGGACACATATTTGAGGGAAAGAGAACAAGTTCACTTCGTATGTGTTTCATTCTAGACCCCAAGGAGACATCCAAGTGTTGTCTTGAATGTGAGACCCCACAGCAGCACAGCAGAGGTGGTTAAGTCTGTGAGTGGGTGGGACCAGCCAGGATAAGCTTATAGAAGAGATGAGTCTTAAGGCCAAAGCTAGGCTCACTGACCTCTAAGAAGATAACAGGGGAAAGGGATGGTGCAAAAGAGATTAAGAAGCCCAGGCCAGAGAAAAAAAGAGTGTCTGGAAGGAGGTATCTACTCTGTCAAATGTTGCAAGGGTGTTAGGAAAGAAAAAGATCAGGAAGTGTCTATTGGTTGGGACAAAGGAGAAATGGTATCACTAGCTGGTCTAGGAAGCTTGGTTGTGAAAGGAAGTCAGGATGAGGGTAGAGAGGGGGTACAAGGTCATGAGAAGATGTGTCAAGGTAGGAGATGTCAGTGTATGGAGATGGCTAGAGGGTTTCTTTCCGCTGCAATATATAGATATAACCTGTTCTCTCTTGTGAGGGAAGGGTCAGGTTTCTTTCACAGCAGCTTCCTTTTTGGTTCTGGAAGGCAAATTTCTCCTATCCGTGTGAGGAAGTAGTAAACAGGATGGATGAGTGGTGTTCTACAAGAAAACTCAAGAGGAGTGATTGAAGAAGGACCAGAGAGAGGGAGGAAGCATGAACAGCAAAAAGGAAGGACTGAAAAGCGGAGGACCCCACAGCACGCCTGGAGGAAAGCGGGTGGTATTGGTAGAGCTGGGTTGGCTAGCAATCCACTTGAAGTTACCTGCTTGGTCGGATGGCCTAAAACCTCAGTAAAAGTCAGTCATACCTAAGTACTTTTTGAGAGTGGGGTCCTGGGGGCTTAATTAGGGATGGGAGTCTTAGATTAATGTGGGGAGAAGAGAAGAAAACAGTCCTAAGACTTAAAAGTGTGAATGAGGGGGCAAGGCCAGCAGAAAAGGGTACAAAGTGAAAGTCACTCAGTCATGTCCAACTCTGCAAACCCATGGACTACAGCCAGCCAGGCTCCTCTGTCCATGGGATTTTCCAGGCAAGGATACTAGAGTGGGTTGTCATTTCCTTCTCCAGGGGATCTTCCTGACCCAGGGACTGAACCCAGGTATCCTGCATTACAGGCGGATTCTTTACCATCTGAGCCACCAGGGAAGCCCAGAAGAGGGTACAAAGTACTAGGTTAAAGGCTGATGTGGCCACGTCCTATTCCAGCCTATTTTATTGACTGTAACAGGAAGCAGTTATGGGGGCCCCAGGTAACCTGATGTGTGGCTTCCAGAGAAGAAGACCCAGGAAAGATGAAGAGGTTGAAAAAATAGGTCAATTTGCCAAATAACCAATCACTGCTTCCCAAAGTCCAATGAACTGAAAACTGATTTCTTGAAAATCAATTTGTTGCAGAACCCATTTCCCTGATGAGTGATCCTTGGAGTTCCCCTCAAAATTGTTTTGGTCAATTACTTTTAAAAATATAGAAATTTGTGTGCTGTGATTTATACAACACTGGAGATTTTCCTGTAAGTTTGGTTTGTTTTTTCATTTACATTTAGTAGTTTAGCTTGGTTTGCAAGTTTTCAGTCTATTTTTACCAGATATTTTCCTATGGATTTCTCAATCCAGTTCTGATAAAGGTCAGTCTTATGTGGGTTTTCATATTTTAGGAGCAGGGCACTTCTTTTTTTAATTTTATTTATTTATTTTTGGCCACCCAAAAATAAATAAATGGGTCTTTATTGCTGTGTGCAAGCAAGTGAGGGCTACTCACGAGTTGTGGTGAGCAAGTTTCTCATTATGGTGACTTCTGTTGTTCTGGAGCGTGGGCTCAGGACCTCATGGGCTTTAGTAGTTGTGGTGCTCTGCAGCATGTGGGATCTTCCCAGACCAGGGATGGAATCCATGTCTCCTGCATTGACAGATTTTTTAACCACTGAACCCTAGGGAAGTCCAGGGCACTTCCTAAATGCTATATGTATATGCCAATGGATGGATTTTTCCCTCAACTGCATTTACTGTCAACTCTAGTTTAAAGACTTGTGCCTATATTGAACTATAGCTCCCACTTTGGGATTCTGCCATTGGGAGGTTGTCATGGATATGTGAAAATTAACAGGCAGAATTAACACGAACTCATCACACACGCTAGTAAAGTAATGCTCAAAATTCTACAAGCCAGGCTTCAACAGTACGTGAACCATGAATTCCAGATGTTCAAACTGGATTTAGAAAAGGCAGAGGAACCAGAGATCACATTGCCAACATCTGTTGGAACATTGAAAAAGCAAAAGCATTCCAGAAAAATATCTACTTGTGCTTTATTGACTATGCCAAAGGCTTTGACTGTGTGGATCACAATAAACTGTGGAAAATTCTGAAAGAGATGGGAATACCAGACCACCTGACCTGCCTCTTGAGAAATCTATATGCAGGTCAGGAAGCAGCAGTTAGAACTGGACATGGAACAACAGAATGGTTCCAAATCAGGAAAGGAGTAAGTCAAGGCTGTATATTGTCACCCTGCTTATTTAACTTATATGCAGAGTACATCATGAGAAGCGCTGGGCTGGAAGAAGCACAAGCTGGAGTCAAGATTGCCGGGAGAAATATGCAGATGACACCACCTATGGCAGAAAGCAAAGAAGAGCTTAAGAGCCTCTTGGTGAAAGTGAAAGAGGAGAGTCAAAAAGTTGGCTTAAAAGTCAACATTCAGAAAACTAAGCTCATGGCATCCGGTCCCATCACTTCATGGGAAATAGATGGGGAAACAGTGGAAACAGTGTCAGACTTTCTTTTGGGGGGCTCCAAAATCACTGCAGATGGTGACTGCAGCCATGAAATTAAAAGATGCTTACTCCTTGGAAGAAAAGTTATGACCAACCTAGACAACATATTAAAAAGCAGGGACATTACTTTGCCAACAAAGTTCCGTCTAGTCAAAGCTATGGTTTTTCCAGTAGTCATGTATGGATGTGAGAGTTGGACTATAAAGAAAGCTGAGCATCGAAGAATTGATGCTTTCGAACTGTGGTGTTGGAGAAGACTCTTGAGAGTCCCTTGGACTGCAAGGAAATCCAGCCAGTCCATCCTAAAGGAAATAGTCCTGAATACTCATTGGAAGGACTGATGCTGAAGCTGAAACTCCAATACTTCGGCCACCTGATGGGAAGAACTGACTCATTTGAAAAGACTCTGATGCTGGGAAAGATTGAAGGCAGAAGGAGAAGGGAATGACAGAGGATGAGATGGTTGGCTGGCATCACCGACTCAATGAACATGAGTTGGAGTAAGCTCTGGGAGTGGGTGATGGACAGGGAGGCCTGGTGTGCTGCAGTCCATGGGGTCGCAAAGAGTCGGACACAACTGAGCAACTGAACTGAACTGAACATGCAGAAAAAACTTTTATTTGGCTGACTGCCAAACCACTGAAAAAATGAGAAAGAGAAGTTGCAAACTAGTGTAAAATTACACTTGAAGGGTCAAACTCTTTTCTCTGCAAACCAAAGGTTAAAATTTTTTTAAAAGGCTCATGTGTTATCAAAACCTTTATAAGTAACTTTTGAGAAGTAGTCAGCTTCAGAAATGTGAATCACAAACCCATAAATCCAATATAAAATGTGGTGGAGAAACCAAAAATAAAACTTCTAAACTAGAAAAAATTCCAAAAGCCAAAATGTTGAAAAGCATCATTCAACATTTGAAACTTCCTGTGGCGCTAGTTGTGAGGGATCCCGCCTGTCAGTGCAGGAGACACAATAGACGTGGGTTCAGTCCCTGGGTCAGGAAGATCCCCTGGAGGAGGGCATGGCAACCCACTCCAGTATTCTTGCCTAGAGAAGCCCATGGACAGAGGAGCCTGGTAGGCTACAGTCCATAGGGTCAAAAAGAGGATATAACTGAAGCCACTTAGCACGTACGCATGCAACACTTATTAGGACACATTTTCTAAGTAATTAAGGGAAAAACATTGGGGGGTGGATGTTGATAGTCTGCAGAATTGGTCACTTGGCAAATTGATTTTAAATATGTCAGCTTTTTGGTCTCGGAGAGATTTGGTAAATGACTGTGTTTCTGCAGTCCAATGCCTTAACCCTGAGCTCTACGCCCACTGGCTGTTTCTCAAGTAGAGGTTGATGTATGAACTCCAGAAAAATGGTACTGTTGAACCTATTTGCAGGGCAGGGAATGAGTCACAGAAGTAGAGGCCAGACTTGTGGCCACAGTTGGGGAAGGAGCGGGGGGTACGAATTTAGAGAGTACCATTGTTATACACACACTCTTGTTGTTCAGTCGATAAGACCCCCCTGGACTGTAGCCCACCAGGCTCCTCTGCCCATGGGATTTTCCAGGCAAGAATATCAGAGTGGGGTGCCACTTCCTCCTCCATAGAATCTTCTTGACCCAGGGATTGAACCTACATATCCTGCATTTGTAGGTGGTTCTTTACCGCTGAGCCACCAGGGAAGCATATATACCCTACCTTGTGTAAAATAAATAGCTAGTGGGAAGCTGCTGCATAGTACAGGGAGCTCAGCTTGGTGCTCTGTGATGATCTGGATGGGAGGAATGAGGGGGTGGAAGGAAGCCTCAAGAGGGAGGGGATGTATGTATACATAGAGCTGATTCAGCTCTTATACAGCAGAAACTAACACATTGTAACATAATCATACTCCAATTTAAAAAAAAAAAAAAAAAAGGAAGTGGTGAGAGGGAGGCTGGTGGTGAGAGGGAGGCTGATGGGGAGAGTAGCTGGTTCTGAAAAGGGGTAGGGATGTGATCCCAGGGTTTAGATTCTGTTGGAAAACAGAGGAAGGAGGGAAGTGAGGTTTTGCACAGGAATGGGCATGAGAAGAGTTTGTTCCAGAGTCGTGGAGAGCGGGTTTTTTTGCTGAAAGGGGTGAGAACACCTGAGAACCTAGAGTCCTGGAACGGGACTGCCTGGGGCCTCAGGGAGAAGCAGCACCACACGGCGCGCCGCGTATCCGGTCTGGCAGGGATGAGCCCGTCAGGCTCCGCCCCTTGTCTACCAGGGTGACTTCTTCATGGTCCTCCGCATCCTGGGCGTGGCCAGCTGGATTGCTCTTGAGGTTTGGCGCTTTCCTGGGCAGGTGGTATGGCAAAGTATGAGAGCGAAAGACTCAGAGATGATGGAGCGAAGGACTAGAAATGAGAAGCCCTGAAAGCCAAAATGGTCATGAACACAGAATGGGGAGTACGTGGCGGGACCGGAAGCTGCAACTCCAAGCGGTGCAGGAGTTGGTCGGCTGGGAATGAGCCAGCTGGGGGAGAGGAAGGTGGGTGGGAAAATACCGGGGACTTAAAGGTGGAGCAGTGCTGGGGGCACAGTGCCCCTTGGAGGGCACTGGAGGGTGGGGGAGGTGGGGGAGAGGCCCAGAGCTCATCTGGGGAGGAGGCCATGGCATGGCTGAGTCAGCCCCAGACTCTGAAGTTGCCAGAGTTGAGGATGTGAGACTATTTAGTGCTGTGATGGACCTGCCTGCCAAGTTGCTTTAGTCGTGTCTGACTCCACGGACTGTGTGAGTCCACGGGGCTGTAGCACACCAGGCTCCTCTGGCCATGGAATCCTCCAGGCAAGAATACTGGAGTGGGTTGCCAGTCCCTTCTGCAGGGGATCTTCCTGACCTAGGGATCGAGCCCACGTCTCTTAGGTCTCCTGCATTGGCAGGTGGGCTCTTTACCACTACCACCGCCTGGGAAGCCCACTTAATGCTGTTCTCAGGCTCAATTCCAAGGGCTCCTCTTCACTTCTGCACGTAATACACACACACACACACACACACACACACGCCACCCTCACCACCACTGCTTCCACTGCTTCTCCCACCACCACTCTTTTCTCCCACAGAGAAAAGAAGGGCTTTGAGGCACTCCCCCAGCCAACCCCCCCACCCCCACCCCAGCCCATGTCCTTCCTCCTTGTCCCTGCCCGGATGGCAATTAACACAGTCACAGCGCTGGAACCTGCCTCTGTTTCTGGGCAGACATAGTCATTCATCCATGAGAGAATAAAATTAATCTACTTCTGTCTTCCTGATGCCCAGTCCGTCTTTCCTGCTGCTCCCAGGGGATGACAGGCACTCCCACTCTGCACACTCCTCAAGTTCCTTTCCAGCCTTCAGTTTCCCTGTCTGCCCTGGAGGCAGCATCAACCCTGGGGAGCCTCTGACCCACTTCAACTCCCCATCATCTCTCAGAGCTCAGAAGAGGCAGCCTGGGGTGCCTCAGCAACTCCTGGGGTTGTGGACTGGAAAGCCCTATTAAAATGCTAATAAGGCATCTGGAAGGTATAAAACATTAAAAAACAGCCCTGAACTTCCATTCTGAGGCTTCCTCCGGCACTACGGGCAACGCCACTCTCACAGGGCCAGGCATCACCTGCTGAGTGACATTTCTAACTCATCCTTCCCCTGCTCTCCTGCCTACGTGAGTACCCCTGCCCTCACACCAAAGGCCAAATACCACCCAGCTGCCCAGCCCCCCAGGCCTCAGGGATCTGGCAGGTGCCACTGCCCAGTGTCAGGACCACAGTCCTGATGGTACTAATCTCAGGTGGCCTCGACCTGCAGTGCCTTGGAGCGGGGCCTGGATTCCCAGCCAGAGACTGGGCTGGGTGGCGGTGGCGAAAACAACAGATCCTAGCCACTAGACCAGTGGTCAGTGACAAGGGCCCTGGCCCCTTAGCTTTGCAGAAAAGAATTTCCACAAAAACAGAAAGTAGTGAAGCAAGTAAAGTCTTTATTAGGAGGAAAAAGTGTACATGGGCAAACTCAGAGAGAAAATCCCTGAGTTGCTGAGTTGGCCCTTGTGGCAGGTTGAACTACCTTTATGGGGCATTTCTTCCGGGTTTGCTTTGGACAGTCATTCTGATTGGCCTGGCCCACAGTCCATATTTTGTATATCTCAGGATCTTGCATATGTGCACATGTGGCTCTTAGCCAAGATGCAGCCTACTGAAAAGGTGCCTGGGTAGATCATGCCTTGACATTGCTCCCTCTTTGGTCTCCAAGGAGCCTTTTCTGCACATGTGTGGTTGGGGAGGTCTCCTGACTTCAGTAATGAGAAATATGTGGTCTGGGCAGGGTCCAACCTCTCCTCCTAATCACCCTGCTATTTTTGTCTTGGCATTCTGGTCAACAGAGAATGAATCTCCCATTGCTTTACCTTGGGGGCCCATCTCGCTGCTGCCTCAGTGCCAGCTTCAGGACTGTGGGAAGCTGAGTAGTTTCATTCCTCGAAGCCATATCCCCTGCCCAGCGTGTTCCACCCCTACACCCCCACCAATCCAGCTAATACTTCACATATCTCAGGGCCCAGAGTCCAACCTGCAAACAAGACTGTTGTTGCTGTTGAGTCTCTAAGTCGTGTCTGGCTCTTTGTGACACCATGGACTGCAGCACACCAAGCTCCCCTGTCCTCCACTGTCTCCCAGAGTTTGCTCAAACTCATGTCCATTGTGTTGGTGATGCTATCCAACCATCTCATCCTCCGTTGCCCTCAATATTTCCCAGCATCAGGGTCTTTTCCAATGAGTTGGCTCTTTGCATCAGGTGGCCAAAGTATTGGAGCTTCAGCTTCAGCATCAGTCCTTCCAATGAATATTCAGGGTTGATTTCCCTTAGGATTGACTGGTTTGATCCCCTTGCTGTCCAAGGGACTTAAGAGTCTTCTCCAGCACCACATTTTGAAGACATCAATTCTTCAACACTCAACCTTTTTTATGGTCCAAGTCTCACATCCATACATGACTCCTGGAAAGGCCATAGCTTTGACTATATGGACCTTTTTCAGTAAAGTGATGTCTTTGCTTTCTAATACAGAATGAAGCATATGTGAAGCAAAACTAATAGAACTGAAAAGAGAAATACAGTCACCATAGTAGTTGGGTACTACAGTACTTGTCTCTCTACAGTTGATAGAAAAATCAGTGGAAAACCAGCAAGGATAAACAAGAACTCAACAGCGCCATCAGGTACTTCCCTGGTGGTCCAGTGGTTAAGAATCCACCTTCTAATGCAAGGGACATGGGTTTGATCCCTGGCTGGGGAACTGAAACCCCACGTCCTATGGAGCAACTAAGCCTGTGCATGGCAACTACTGAGCCCATGTGCAACTAAGATTTGACATGGGCAAATAAATATTTTTAAAAATCCTACCATCATCCAACAGGATCTAACTGGTATTGATAAAATACCCCCAAAACAATAGAATAAACATTTTTTTCTCATGTGCTCTCAGGTCATATACCAAGAAACATCATAGCCATAAGACAAACCTCAGCAAAGGTAAAATAATTGAAATCATGCAGTGTGTTCTCTGACTACAATGAACTCACACTAGAAATCAATAACAGAAATACAGCAGAAAACTCTGAAATATTTAGAAACTAAACAAGTACTTCCAAATAATCCATGGGTCAAAGAGGAAGTTTCAAGGGATAGACACTGAACTGAATGAAAATGAAAATATGTTGCATCAACATTTGTGGAACTTTTAAAGCAATACTGAGAAGAAATTTTATATTGCTAATCCTTTCATTAGAAAAGAGGAACATTTTCTTAATTTTTATTTTTTGCCGAGTTTCCCAACCAGGGATTGAACCCATATCCCCCATATTGGAAGCACAGAGTCTTAACCACTGATCAGTCCCAAGAGGAACATTTTCAAATCAATAATCTAGTCTGTCACCTCAGGAAACTAGAAAAAGAAGAGCAATAATAATCCCAAAGCAAGCAAAAAGAAGAAAATAAAAATATGTGAACAGAAAACAATGAAAATGAAAGCAAGCAAAAAACAAAGAGAGAAAATTCATGAAACAAGATAAAAGTCATGAAACAGGCCTCCAGCAAGACTGAACAAAATAGAGAAAGAAGACACAAATTACTCATATCAGGAATGAAGCAGGAAAAGTCACTACATGTCCTGTAGACATTAAAAGGTTAGTAAGAAAATAGTATAAATAACTGCATATATACATATTTGTCAACTTACATGAAGTGTAAGCTTAAAAAGCACAAACTACAATAACTCAACAACATGAAGTAGATAATATAAACAGCTTTATAACCGTTAAGGAAATTCAATTCATTATTTAGAAACTCCATAGGAGGAAATTTTCAAGCTCAAAGGGTTTCACTGGACAATTCTGTCAAACAATTAAAGAGGAAGTGACACTGATTTTACTGTGTTATCCTAATTAATTTCATGAGATCACTAGTATCCTGATACTAAAACCAGACAAAGACAGTACAAATTAATATAGACAGAAAAGTTCTTAAGGAAATAACTAGCAAGTGGAATTCAGCAGCATGAAAAAAGAGTAATACTCCATGACCAAGTGAATTTTATCCCAAAGATAAGAGACTGGTTCAGATTTCTAGATGTAATCCACTTGATTATGTGGTTAAAGAAGAAATATTACATGATCATTTCAACTGATGCAAGTAAGACACACAACATTCAATAACTATTCATAATAAAAACTCTCAAAAATAGAAATAAAGAGAAATTTCCTCGATAAAAACATCTGTGAAAAAGTTACAGCTAACATCATACTTAACCATGAAAAACTAAATGCTTTCCCCACCAGGACCATAAACACAGCAGTTAATTAACATAGCACTAGAAGTTCTAGCCAGTGTAACAAAGCAAGACAAGGAAATAAAAGGCACGCAGATCAGAAGAGAAGAAATAAAACTGTCTGTGCAGATTTCTTAAAGGTATGTGTAGGAAATACTAAGGAATTTACCAAAAAACTCTTAGAACTAATAAATGATTTCAGCAAGGGGACAGGATTAGCATAACGAAAATCAATTGTTTGTGTATATCCTAGCAATGAACAATTTTTATGTCTATATTTATGAGGGATATTGGTGGTCCAGTGGTTAAGGCTGCTCTGCATTTCCACTGCAGGGGGCATGGGTTCCATCCCTGGTCAGGGAACTGAGATTCCTCATGCTGCATGAGTTGCAAATAAATAAATAAATATAGCATTAAAAAACAGTAATGTTTAAAAAATAAAATACATTATATTACAACTTATAATCACACACACACACACAAGAAAAAAGAAATAGGTGCAAATTTAGAAAAATATGTACAGGATTTGTATGCTGGAAGCTATACAATGTTGATCCAAGAACTCAAAGATGATCTAAATAAATGGAGAGACATATCACATTTATGGATTAGAACATTCAACATAGTAGATATCAATTCTTCCTAAATTGATATATATTACAGTTTTAACAAAATTCCTATAAAATTACCAGAAACATTTTCTGTAGCTACAGATATAATTATTCTCAAATTTATATGGAAAGTCAAAGGAACTAAAATAACTAAGGCAATTCTGAAAAAGAATAAAGCAAGAAGAAAACTACTTAAAGGTTCAGTCCAGTTTCGCTCAGTCGTGTCTGACTCTTTGCGACCCCATGAATCGCAGCACGCCAGGCCTCCCTGTCCATCACTAACTCCCGGAGTTCACCCAGACTCATATCCATCGAGTCAGTGATGCCATCCAGCCATCTCATCCTCTGCCGTCCCCTTCTCCTCCTGCCCCCAATCCCTCCCAGCATCAGAGTCTTTTCCAATGAGTCAACTCTTCTCATGAGGTGGCCAAAGTATTGGAGTTTCAGCTTCAGCATCATTCCTTCCAAAGAAATCCCAGGGCTGATCTCCTTCAGAATGGACTGGTTGGATCTCCTTGCAGTCCAAGGGACTCTCAAGAGTCTTCTGAACACTACAGTTCAAAAGCATCAATTCTTCGGCGCTCAGCCTTCTTCACAGTCCAAATCTCACATCCATACGTGACCACAGGAAAAACCATAGCCTTGACTAGACAGACCTTTGTTGACAAAGTAATGTCTCTGCTTTTCAATATGCTATCTAGGTTGGTCATAACTTTCCTTCCAAGGAGCAAGCGTCTTTTAATTTCATGGCTGCAGTCACCATCTGCAGTGATTTTGGAGCCCCAAAAAAGAAAGTCTGACACTGTTTCCACTGTTTCCCCATCTATTTCCCATGAAGTGATGGGACCGGATGCCATGATCTTCGTTTTCTGAATGTTGAGCTTTAAGCCAAGTTTTTCACTCTCCACTTTCACTTTCATCAAGAGGCTTTTGAGTTCCTCTTCACTTTCTGCCATAAGGGTGGTGTCATCTGCATATCTGAGGTTATTGATATTTCTCCCAGCAATCTTGATTCCAGCTTGTGGTTCTTCCAGCCCAGCGTTTCTCATGATGTACTCTGCATAGAAGTTAAATAAGCAGGGTGACCATATACAGCCTTGACGTACTCCTTTCCTGATTTGGAACCAGTCTGTTGTTCCATGTCCAGTTCTAACTGTTGCTTCCTGACCTGCATATAGGTTTCTCAAGAGGCAGGTCAGGTGGTCTGGTATTCCCATCTCTTTCAGAATTTTCCACAGTTTATTGTGATCCACCCAGTCAAAGGCTTTGGCATAGTCAATAAAGCAGAAATAGATGTTTTTCTGGAACTCTCTTGCTTTTTCCATGATCCAGCGGATGTTGGCAATGTGATCTCTGGTTCCTCTGCCTTTTCTGAAACCAGCTTGAACATCAGGAAGTTCATGGTTCACATATTGCTGAAGCCTGGCTTGGAGAATTTTGAGCATTACTTTACTAGCGTGTGAGATGAGTGCAATTGTGCGGTAGTTTGAGCATTCTTTGGCATTGCCTTAAAGGTACTGTATAGTAATGATGACTGAGTCAGGGTGGTATTGGCAGAAGATCAATGTTAGAAAATCCAAACAGAGGCCTACAGAACTATGGCCAACTGGTTTGTAAAAAAATACTTGTTTCTGGCTGCTCTGGTTCTTCACTGCTGCACACGGGCTTCCTCTAGTAGCGCAGGTTTCTCGCTGCAGTGATGTCTCTTGTTACAGAGCACGGGCCCTAGCGTGCACGGGCTTCAGCAATTGCTGCCCGTGGGCTCAGTAGTTTGTGGCTTGTGAGCACAGGCTCAGTAGTTGGGGGGCACAGGCCTAGTTGCTCCCCAGCATGTAGGATCTTCCTGGACTAGGGATCAAACAAGTGTCCCCTGCATTGCAAGGTGAATTTTTAACCACTGGACCACCCGGGAAGCCCTGGCTGACTGATTTTTTGTCAAAAGGTGCAAAGGGAATTCAATGGATCAAAAGGAACCATTTCAAAAAACAGTGCTGGAGTAACTGGAGATACAGAGGTAGAAGAACTAAACCTAAATCTATACCATTATTATTAAAAGATGCCTGCTCCTTGGAAGGAAAACTATGAAAACATAGTGTATTAAAAAGCAGAGACATCACTTTGCCAACAAAGGTCCATCTAGTCAAAGCTGGATGTGACAGTTGGACCATAAAGAAGGCTGAAGAACTGATGCTTTCAAACTGTGATGTTGGAGAAGACTCTTGAGAGTCCCTTGGACTACAAGGATATCAAGTCAGTCAATCCTAAAGGAAATCAAGCCTGAATATTCATTGGAAGGACTGATGCTGAAGTTGAAGCTCCAATACTTTGGCCACCTGATGCAAAGAGCCGGCTCACTGGAAAAGACCCTGATGCTAGGAAAGATTGAACACAGGAGGTGAAGGGGACGACAGAGGATAAAATGGTTGGATGACATCACTGACTCAATGGACCTGAGTTTCAGCCAACTGTGCGAGATGGTGGAAGACGGGAGCCTGGTGTGCTACAGTCCATGGGGTCGCAAAGAGTCAGACATGACTTAGCAACTGAAAAACAAGTATTTCACTGTGGGACTATGCCATGATTTGTTGATCCATTCCACTCCTTGTGAATATTTGGACTTTTTCTCTCTTCAGTTCAGTTCAGTGGCTCAGCATACCAGGCCTCCCTGTCCATCACCAACTCCTGGAGTTTACCCAAATTCAGCAGCCTTCAGTATCTTGTCTTCAAGACACCTCACTTCTCTTTCAGGTGATTCAGAATAATAGGCGTTCGGCCTTCTATGGGACCTGCTGTTTGCTGGGACTAGAGCCGCACCTGAATCACTAACATCCAGTTACATGAAGTCAGCTCATCAGTGAAAACACACAGAGAGGGGAGGGGAAGTCAGGACGAAGCAGCGTGGGGTTAAGCGATTGCAGGCTTTGGGAGGCACTGGCGAGTTTCAAGGCCTGTCTCGGGGCCTGCCCTAAGTTTCTGCGGCCGAGTCCTGGGCCAGGCAGGGGGAGGGCTTCAGCGGTGCCGGTGCTCCTGGAGTTCAGCAAGCTCCACGCTGGGGCTGGGCGCCCTGGCCTGCTGCCCGGTGCCTCGAGGCCACCAAAATGAGAGGCTGGGAGAGCCAGGAGCCACAAGGTTGTTTTTGTAAGACTTAACGGGATTATGTCATCCATCTAGACCTCAGGTCCCCTCCCTCAGGATCCTCACAGAGATCTTCCCAGGAGAGGAGTGGGGGAGAGAGGAGAAGGCAGAGCCGCCGGACGTGCTGGGGGCAGCTGGGGATGGACCTTGGACGACAGCTGACAGGCAGCTGCAGAGGGAACCCCACCAGGCATTCCAGATGGGCAACCTGAGTGATGCTGGAGAGTGCATAAGGGCTACAGAGCTGAATGTTTATGTGAGTATAATCAAAGGAAAGGGGAAAGATTTGGGAGAGAGGCACCCGAGAAAACCCCAAGAAAGCCACAAGACCTAGAGGAGAGTTGACCATCTGATAATGACTGGGTGTACTGTGGGGCTAGTGTTTATTCCAGACAAAGTCAGTGCTTTCCTGAGATCTGGTGACAATTTGGGGCACATATATTTAGGGGGAAGGGCAAGCCCTGGAAAGAGGCTTTGAGTCAAGAGAGCTGCATTGGGCCTCAGCCTAGTGGTCTCTGCTCTGTAACCTTGGACAGCCTGCTGTCCCCTGGGCCTGCAGAGTCTCAGCCCACCTCTGTTGGCCCTTCCGGGCTCAAGAGGTCCAGCCCTCAGGTCCAGACTTGCTAAGGCACTGGTCAGCTTCACAGTGAGCTTGTCAACACCCTGAGCCACGCCCCAGTTGCTTTTGAGAGATATTCAAAGCTATGACCAGGTTTGCTTGGGTTTCTGAACTCACTGCAGAAGAGGAAGTCACTTTAGAGTGAAATTCTCATAAAGCTTTTCACATTAGAGGACACCAATTTGCTTAATAATTTTGAACAGTTTAGTTTGAAGCACAGAGTTGTGTCTGGGAAAGAACCATTGGCTCCAACATCCTCAGAGAAGGTTAGTTTTGGATGCTGACAGGGTCACTAAGGGGCTTCCCTGATGGCTCAGACGGTCAAGAATCAGTGCTGTAAAGAATGGGAAGATGGAAAAAACATTTCCAAACCCATGTCTCATTTTAAATATGAACTTGTCACTCTCTCACCAGTTAAATAGATACTTGTAACTATTCTCTTGGTATTCTTAAAAATTGATCAAAGCACTGCTTACAAAACTCCTGATTGAGAAAGTTATCTACACAGTTAATCTTAAAATCATCATAGGCTTCTCTGGTGGCTCAGTGGCAAAGAATCTGCCTGCCAGTGCAGGAGACACGGGTTCAATCCCTGGGTCGGGCAGATCCCCTGGAGAAGGAAATGGCTACCCACTCTGGTATTCTTGCCTAGGAAATCTCATGGACAGAGGAGCCTGGTGGGCTACAGTCCATGGGGTTGCAAAAGAGTCAGGAGCCACTTAGCTGCTAAACAACAACAAAACCATCATATGCTATCCCTCCAATCTAGAACATGAACAAGAGACCTAATTAGACCTAACCTGTAAATCCCTTGAATGAGCTGCTGTCCGGGAAGGAGAGTAACACACACAAGGACTGCAGCCCAGTCCAGCCCTTGCCTGAGCCTCACGGCCCCAGACTTCAGAGTGGATCCCCATCCTGTCGTCACCTGCCTTGAGGTGGTATCATCATGTCCCTAGATTTCCTGTGCCCCTTGCTGTGTTACATATTCAGATGACTTGGTGACCACTTCAGCACCACCTGATGCAGGTGGGCTTTCAGATTCCAAACGGACCACAGGGCCAGGGTGCAGAGTGAGTGAGTGTGTGTGTGTGTGTGGTTGGAGGTGGTAGAAGGCAGGCAGACGGGTTCTCTCCACAGTTCAACAATAGGGAATGGCAAGTCCACGTTGTGCTTCTTTCCTTTCCTCTTCTCACTCCTTCCTCACTGGCTTCATCCATCCATCGGGAGCTTTGAGCTCCCGTGCACGGAGGGTGTTCAACGGCTGAAGGCAGGGCTTGGTCTCTGCCCTGCGGAATAGCTGCCTCCACCATTGAGACACTCATAGTGCATAGACGAGAGTCTGTTCTCCAGCTGGTTTTCATCATCACCCAGATGTCCCTCAGATTTCACTAACGCTGAATTTTGGCAAAGAGGGGCCGATACTCTGGTTGGAAGGGAGGAAGAGGGGTGTGAGGAAGATTGTTTTCAAAATAAAGAATTTTAGCCACTTCAGTCCGCAAATGAGACTGTCCCTGGAGGCACATTTTCTGGTTCAGTGGCTGCCCACGAAGCACAGGCAGGGTCTTCTCTGATCACACCTCTCTCTGCTCTGAGATCTGGCTTCGCAGACAGTAGGAATGGCCACCTGGGAAGGAGCCCGTGGGAGAGGTGAAGTTTGACTATGACACATTCACAGGAACTTACTGGTTCTTTGCTCTTCTGACTTTGGCTCCCATTAGCAATTAGTGGAAATAAGCAGGTTGTCAACGGGGCATGGCCCAGAATATGGCGTGTAGTGGATGGTAGCCTGGCATAGACATTGATGAAGTGCAGAAATTAACCTGGGTGTCCAACAAGGCAGCAGGATCTGAGAGGATCTGAGGGTTTCACCTCCAAGTGCCCCCGGCCACGTTGGCGCTCCCTCTCACTTTGGGTGTTAACGTGCTCAGAGTTGAGAGAGTTCATCTCAAGACTTAGATTCCTGGTTCATCAAACATGCATGGCAATCCCAGCTGGAAGGCAGTGGGGAGAAACCTGCATTACAAGTCATGACTGGTAACATAGAAACATCTCCCAGATGCTTGCTTCTAAACAGAAATGCTCTTCACTCAACCCAGGGCTCCGTTAAGGGCACCCCAAGACTGGCCGGGATGGGCCCTTTGTATCTTTCTATGTCTGCCCACTGCCATGAGACACACCCCTTCTCACTGTCGGGAGACTGTTGACAGCTGTCCAGCACATCTTTTCTGAGGTCAATGAAGCAACAACAGCAACAGTATAAAACCCCCTTTCTGAACCACAACTCTGGCTTGGAGTGTAATTTTTGAGAACATACTTCTCTATTCCTTGAATGGTTACCTTTGTCTGTGTGGGCCTGCTATTTATGTGCTCTGAGAACTCTCTGGAAGTCCCTTTTCCAAGAAATGAGCAAGCTCTTCAGGGACATGTTTACCAAAGCTCCGGTCTCAGTCATATCTGAGGGGACTGCAGCTCAGATGTTTCCAGCACAATCAGGGTTTCTGACCAGCCTCTAGGACCCTGAAGGCGTTACTCCAGCCATATAAACTAACTACCTCTCACATCTAAACCTCAAAGCTTAGCCCGACTTGTTGTTGTTCAGTCACTAAGTTGTGTTCAACTCTGTGACCCCATGGACCCCATGCCAGGCTCTTCTGACCTTCACTCTCTCCTGAATTTGCTCAGATTCACATCCATTGAGTTGGTGATGCCATCCAATTATCTCATCCTCTGCCAACTCCCTTCTCCTTTTTCCTTCAATCTTGCCCTCTATCAGGGTCTTTTTCAATTAATTGGCTCTTCGCATCAGGTGGCCAAAGTATTGGAGCTTTAGCTTCAGCAACAGTCCTTCCAGTGAATATTCAGGGTTGATTTCTTTTAGGACTGACTGGTTTGATCTTGCTGTCCAAGGGACTTTCAAGTGTCTTCTCCAGCACCACAGTTCAAAAGCATCAATTCTTTGGTGCTCAGTCTTCTTTACGGTCCAACTCTCTCACATCTGTACATGACTACTGGAAAACCATAGCTTTGACTAGATGGACCTTTGTGGGCAAGGTGATGTCTTTGCTTTTTAATACACTGTCTCGGTTTGTCATAGCTTTCCTTCCAAGGAACAAGCATCTTTTGATTTCATGGCTGCAGTCACTATCCACAGTGATTTTGGAGCCCAAGAAAATAAAATCTGTCACTGCTTCCACTTTTTCCCCCTTCTATTTGCCATGAAGTGATGGGACCAGATGCCATGATCTTAGTTTTTTGAATGTTGAGTTTTAAGTCAGCTACAGGGGCTTTTCAGCTGGCACTAGTGATAAAGAACCCACCTGCCAATGCAGAAGACGTACGAGACATGGGCTCAGTCCCTGGGTCAGGAAGATTCCTTGGAGGAGGGCATAGCAACCCACTTCAGTATTCTTGCCTGGAGAGTTCCATGGACAGAGGAGCCTGGTGGACTACAGTCCATGGGATCACAAAGAGTCAGACACGACTGAGTGACTTAGCAAGCATGCAAGCCAGCTATTTCACTTTCCAACTTACTCCCTGCCGTTTTCTCCCCTTCCCCCCAGAACTATAGCTGGGCTCTCAGAGTGGAGTTTTCACCCAGCAGCTGAGATCTGGGCTTTAGAGAGAAAGGAGCTGGATCAAGTCCTTTGCCCAGGACACCTCCAAGTGGTAATCCACTCTCGGAGCTACAACACAAGACCTCTGAGTCATGAGACAGGTCCCTTGTGAGTTGGAGAAATAAAGAAAAAAAACAATATCCTCAGGCCCATCGGAGGAAATGGCTGTCATCGTGCGGTTGTGGTCTGAGGTAACATCCCAGCCCAGGGGGCCAGTACTGTGGTACAGTGGAAAAAAGGTGGGGAGGGGGGGCTTTAGGGCCACACTGACTGAATCCTGCCTCCATTAGTCATGAGCAGAGATCATATGCTCACTGAGTCTGCTTCTTCTTCTTCTTTCTGTAATTCGAGGATTTGGGGGCTTCCCTGGTGGCTCAGCGGTAAAGGTTCTGCCTGAAATGCAGGAGACACAGGTGCAGTCCCTGGGCCAGGAAGATCCCCTGGAGAAGGAAATGGCAACCCGCCCCAGTGTTCTTGCCTGGAAAACTCCATGGACAGAGGAGCCTGGTGGGCTACAGTCCATGGGGTTGCAAAAGAGTCAGACACGACTTAGCAACTAACAACAAAAGTAGTTGCTTTACAATGTTGTGTTAGTTTCTTGCTGTTTAGCAAAGTGAATCAGTCACATGTACACATATGTCCCCTCTTTTTTGGATTTCCTTCCCATTTAGGTCACCATGAAGCACTGAGTATCGTTCCCTTGTGCTATAAGGCGGGTTTTCATTAGTTATCCATCTTACACACGGTGAGAGGGAAGTGAAAGTGTCATTGCTCAGTCGTGTTCTACTCTTGCAACCCCATGAATTATACCCTCCCGGGCTCCTCTGTCCATGGAATTCTCCAGGCAAGAATACTGGAGTGGGTAGTTATTCCCTTCTCCAGGGAATCTTCCTGACCCAGGGATCGAACCTGAGTCTCCTGAATTGCATGCAGATTCTGTACCATCTGAGCCACCCGGGAAGCACAGACAGTAGTGTATATATGCCAATATTACTCTCTCAACTGATTCCACCCCACTTCCCACCTTGGTATCCATGTTTGTTCTCTGTCTCCATTTCTGCTTCGCAAATAAGTTCATCTATACCATTCTTCTAGATTCCACATGTATGCATTAATTTACGATATTTGTTTTTCTCTTTGGGACTTACTTCACTGATAAGTCTGTTTCTTCATCTACAGAATGGGTTGTTGAGATGATGAAGAGAACCTGTGATCACATACTATGGGATCGTAGGTTGGAGCAGCTATTGGTGATGATGCTATTATCATGCTCACCATTATTGTTATCATTGTCATTGTTGATAAGCCTTAAAGATCTTTGGAAAATAGCTCCTAGGCTAAAACTTTAATTTCCAACTAAAATCTTTACTGAGCCAGAGTTAAGTTAGGTCTAAATTTTTATAGAGTTTTAAATGCTGCACATCATTGTCAGCAAAGATAACAGATTCTTTCTGGTGTGTGAACTCATATATGTATGTAGACACGACCTCCTGTGGGCAACAGAACCAACCTTCTCTTGCAGTTCCTACTAACTTCTTATCAGAAACACCAGAGTCCAGTGGCTCAGACTCCGTGCTCCCATTGCAGGGGGCCAGGTTCAATCCCTGGTTGGGGAACTGGATCCCACGTTATGCAACTAAGAGTTTGCATGCTGCGACTAAAGATCCCAAGCGCAGCAACTAAGACCCAGGGCAGTCAAATAAATTTTTTTTTTTTTAAAGAAACCACAGAGACCAGGAGACAGTGAAACAACATCCTTAAATTGCTGTGAGAAGTGAATTGTCAACCCAGGATTTCATACACGGTGAAAATATCCTTCAAGAATAAAGACAAATTAAAAACAATTCAGATAACTAAGAAAATGCATCATCAGGAGAACTGCACAGTAAGAAAAGACCAAAGAAAGTTCTTCTGGCTGAAAAGAAATGATACTGTTGGAAATGGTGAATTTCAGGATAAGTAAGAAAGACTTTTTTTTTCTCTTTATTTAAAGCACATATGATTATTTAAATAAAAATTTATAATGCTGTCTTGTGAGATTTATAATTATGTAAATATAGTACATATGAAATTTATAGTGTAAAGAATGATTGAGTGTAAAGGCTCTATATGATTGTCAGGTTCTACAGTTTATGTAAAGTGGTACAACCTTAACTCTCACAGACTGCAAAAGGAAAGGAAATACATTGTAATCTATAGGCAAATGGTTAAAAAATGCAAAAAAGTAAAGCTAAAAAGTCAATAGATAACATTAAGAAGTAATTTTAAAATCTATTAAATAATTTTAAAAGAAAATAGAAGTGGAAATTAAAGGCTGCAAACAGAAAATAAATAGTAAAATGGAAGACCTGTCTCCAAAATTACCAATAATTACATTGAATGCTGATGCACTAAAAAGTCCAATGAGAAGCAGAGATTGTCAGAATGGATAGAAACATTTGCTATAAGAGGCACACTTTAAATAGGAAAAAACAAGTTCATTGAGAGAATTAATGGAAAAAGAAATACCATGAGAATAGTAAGCATAAGAATGCTGGAGTGGCGATATCAGTATCAGATGAAGTTAACTTCAGGGTCAAGATTTGACTCGTTGGAAAAGACTCTGATGCTGGGAGGGATTAGGGGCAGGAGGAGAAGGGGACGACAGAGGATGAGCTGGCTGGATGGCATCACTGACTTGATGGATGAGTCTGAGTGAACTCTGGGAGTTGGTGATGGACAGGGAGGCCTGGCGTGCTGCGATTCATGGGGTCGCAAAGAGTTGGACACGACTGAGCGACTGATCTGACCTGAAAGAGTGCTAGCATACATGGAGAGAGACATGTCCTCAAGACAGGCATCGATCCTACAGGAAGATGCTACAATGCTAACGGTATATGGGTCTAACAGCAGAGCTTCAAAATACCAGGGCAAAAATGGCAGAGTTAAAAAGAGAAGTAGAAAATACCACCAATGTAGTTGGAAATGTTAACCTCCCCTCGGGCAGTGATAGAAAAACTAGGCCTAAAATCAGTGAAGACACAGACGATCTGTTCAAAAGTATCACCACCCTGACCCATTAACAATTACAGAACTCTACACCCAGCATCTGAAGAACGCACGTTCTTTTCAGATACGTGTAGAACTTTTGTAAGAGAAACCATATGTTAGGCCACAAAATACGTCTTGATAAACAGAATAAGACTGAAATCCTACAGAGCATTTTCTCTGCCCACAATAGGATCAAATTAGAAATCAGTAAAAAGAAATCTAGGATGGCCCTAGATATTTGGAAATCAGATGACATACTTCTAAATAACCCCAAAGAAAAATTAGGAAAACTTTTGAACAAAATAATAGTAAAAATACAACATAGTAATATTCATGAACTGTAGTTAAAGCAAAATTTAGAGGGAAATTTATAGTCTTACGTGTGTGTGTGTGTGTGTGTGTGTGCGCTCAGTGGCTTAGTTGTATCCAACTCTTTGTGGCCCTGTGGATTGTAACCCTCCAGGCTCTTCTGCTCATGGGATTTTCCAGGCAAGACTACTGGAGTGGGTTACCATTTCCTACTCCAGGGGATCTTCCCAACCCAGAGATTAAGCACAAGTCTCTTGCGTCTCCTGCATTGGCAGGCGGATTCTTTCCCACTAGCGCCACCTGGGAAGCCCGTAGATTTACATATGTACATTAGAAAAGAACAAAGGTCAAAAACAGTGACTTCATGTTCTAATTTGAGAGTCTAAAAAATAAGTAAAGAAAGAAGAAAATGTAAACCTAAAGTAAGTAGAAGTAAAGAGATAATAAGAACAGAAATAGATGACATAAAAATAAAGAATAAAGAAAATTAATATCAACTCTAGTTAGATCAACCAAAAAAGGAGAGAGAATGAAAATTATCAAAATTAGAATAAAAGAGGGTCAACACTGAAAATGCTATGGATATTGAAAGAACGGCAAGAAAATATTATTTAAAAACCTTTATGCCAACCAACAAATTTGACAACTTAGATGAAATGGACAATTCTTTGAAAAATGCAACTTACCGTAACTTAGATATGATAAAATAGAAATCTAAATAACCCTGTATTTAGGGAAAAGAATTTATTTTAAAAATGTTCCACAAAGAAAACTTTGCTTAAGATAGTTTCATTAGTTCTAACATTTAAGAGAGAAATACTGCAAACCTTTCACAAACTTTCAGAGAACAAAGGAGGCAAAACTTATTTTGTGAGGTCAGCATAATTCTAATATAAAACTTGACAAAGGCATTAGAAAAAAAAGTAAAAGAGACACAGCTACAAAAAATTTAAATGAGATAGTAGCAACTTGAACTAGTCATGTGTTAAAAGTATGATACTTAGGAAATCTTCATACCAGAAATGGAAAGTTGAGTTAATATTAGAAAAATTGATCAGTGTAATTAGCCAGTTAACAGAATGATGGAGAAAATTATATAATTATTTCAATGGGTACAAAAAAAGCATTCAGCACTCATTCATAATAAAAACTCTTAGAAAATAAGAAATAGAAGAGAACTTCTGCAATCTGATAAAAAGGCATTTATGACCCAGGGATCAAACCCGAGTCTCTTACATCTCCTGCATTGGCAGGCAGGTTCTTTAACACTATTGCTTAAAATTCCATCCATGGGTCCAGTAAGAATTTGAGGTTTTTTACAAAGAGCACAATTGGCCCTTTCCAAATGAAAAGACAAGTCTAGGGTCAGAAATTTGACAGCCTCCTTGATAAAACAAATTAAAGATAATGGAATTTAAAATCATCTTACCAACGTTATTGGATATAGTTCAGATTGTGGTCAGGGTACTGCTGAGAAAAAACAGCTCCCAACCAGATTCTCTTCTTCATGGGTCAGTGGGGCTGGGATGGGGAAGTATAATAAATCATAATAAAAGGTCACATTTGACTTTCCAGTCTCAGACTGACGAGAGTATATGCAGTTTTGTGTTGTTTTTGGCTAAACCAAGTGCCTCTTTGGTAAAATTAATCTTGTGTGCATGCTTAGTCACTTGTCCTGTCCAACTCTTTGTGACCCTATGGACCGTAACCAAAAAGGCTCCTCTGTCCATGAAATTTCCCAGGCAAGAGTCCTGGAGTGGGTTGCCACGTCCTTCTCCAGTGGATCTTCCCCACTCAGGGATCGAACCTGTGTCTCCTGCATTGGCAGGCAGATTCTTTACCCATGAGCCACTTGGGAAGCCTGTATATTAAGGCTGAGGGAATTATAAATAAACTTTAATACAAGCAGGTAAAAGGAAGGAGAAAGGTCCTATCCTAGGCATCGTAGACCATTTTCTGTATGTGGGACCTACAACTATATGGTGGTGGTGTAGTCACTCAGTCATGTCTGACTCTTTGCGACCCATGAACTGTAGCCCACCAGGCTCCTCTGTTCATGGGATTCTCCAGGCAAGAATACTGGAGTGGGTTGCCGTTGCCTTCTCCAGGGGATCTTCCCGACCCAGGAATCAAACTCGGGTCTCCTGCATTGCAGGCAGATTCTTTACCAACTGAGCTATGAGGGAAGCCCTAGTCAGCACTTATAAATATTTGTTAATTGGGTTGAAGGAATTCTGCATTTCCAACATGGAAACAAGTGGATGATGCTCAGCACACAGTAGGCCTCAATTATGCTTCTCATCTGGGACTGTAAACCTGACAATCAGACCCCACCAGCACTTCTTATCCCTGGAACCTCTTCCCTAAACTGTTTATGTTCTAGTTGATTCTTCAGGCATCAGAGTCAGCTTACCTTACATCCTTAATGCACAAGGACCAGTTTAGCCACTAGGGCTTAAGGAATGTGGCCCCTTTCCAAGACCACCACAAGAAAAAGAAGTGTAATCTGAATGCATGTGGCGCCTCCTGACGCAAGTCCAAGGTCGTCCACTCCTCACCCTGTTACTGAACCAAACTTGGGTCTGCTCGCCCACGCTCAGTAAAAGCAGTTTACTGACACCAGGTTGCAATGAAGGGAAATGCAGTATTTGTTGCTGGGTACGAACCACAACCAGTGCTCAACAAGCCCAAACTCCCTGATGGATTTCAGCAAAGCGATTTTTTAGTCTTTATTTTTAAAATAAAAAAAATTTTAAAGTCTTTATTGAATTTGTTACAATTTTGCTTCTGTTTTATGTTTTGGCTTTGGTTTTTTGGCTGAGAGGCATGTGGTTTCTTAGCTCCCCCACCAGGGATCAAACCCGCATACCCACATTTCCTGTGTTTGAAGGTGAAGTCTTAACCACTGGACCGCCAAGGAAGTCCCCTCAGCAAAGCAAGCTTAAAGGCCAGGTGAGGGAGGGGTGTCCCAGGGTGTGTGATGGCTCTGATTGGTTGACGGCAAGATAATAGGGCCAGGTCACGGGAGTGAGCGTTATCAATCCTTAGGTGCCAGTAGGTCTGGAGGCTAGTGCTCACGATTATCAAGTAGTTAATTTCTTCCCTTGGGTGATGGTGTTAGCATCGTAAAACAACTCAGGAAATGTGCATCAGGTAGTTTCTAGGTCCTTCAGAGAGGAGCTAAAGTAGAAGATATGGAGGAAGTGGCTGCTCTAGAAGGCCTCATAGGATCCTGCTCAGTTACAGCCCAAGACCAAGATTCTCAGACACAGTCACCTCCATGACAAGGGGAAGGGCTGTTTGTTTGCTGTTTGGCTCATGAACTCCATCCTGGCATATCTTGGACCCCCATGTTCCTCTTGCTTCCTCTGAGGTTTAAACCATCTTTCTACTTCCTGGATTCCTTTCGGGGATTTGTTCAAAGAATGTACAGTCACTGGGTTTCTTCCCTTCCCCCACCTTCCCAGCCATGCTCTTAGCCCACATCTGCATCTCCTGGCCCCAACCATTGATCCGTCTTCTAGACTCGCCATGATCATAGCTATAACAATATACCCCAGATGTCAGCAGTTCCCTAGCTTCTGGATCTTGCATCTGTAGGTCAGTCTGGTTCATCACCTGCTTAACTGAACTCAGAACTCAACCTCTCTTCGAGATAACCAGAGAGTCCACTTCTTCAAAACTTTTAGTGATGCATAGACTTGACAGATGATGTTGAGGAACTAACTCGAGGAAGAGGTTAACCTCACAGACTTCAAAGCCCCCCAAATTCCCTGATGAATAAATTTCTTTCCCAAAGTTCTTTCTGTTTTGAGACTTCATCCTTGATGCTCCTCTTCCTGGAATTCCCATCCTCAGCCCAGGAAAACTGAGTCCCTCCTCTCTTAATTACAGCAGCTTCTCTGCTCCTCTAAAGCCTACGTGCCAGCCCTTGGTTTTTACCCACAGGAGCTCAAAACACCTGCCCAACAGATTGAGTCTGCCCCACAAGGAGTCTCATAAAATCTTTCAAGAAACATCACCTCCATCCCTACCACCATTTACCACATGCTCATTTTGTCATAAAGAAGCAAATGGCAACCCACTCCAATATTCTTGACTGGGAACTCCCATGGACAAAGGAGCCTGGTGGGTTACAACTCTCAAAAGAGTCAGACACAACTTAACACCTAAACAACAAACAACATTTTGTATCAGGCAAAGGATTCAGCCTTTACAAATATTATTGCAGTGGTCTTATGAGTTAGGTAATATAATTATGCCCACTTAATGGGTAAGAACTCTAGAGTTCTGAAAGTTAGTTAGTTGCTCAGTGGTGTCCAACTCTTTGCAACCCCACAGACTGTAGCCCACCAGGCTCCTCTGTCCATGGAGTTCTCCAAGCAAGAATACTGGAGTGGGTTGCCATTTCCTTCTTCAAGAGTTCTGAGAATCACTCGCCAATAAGCCATGTTCACACCACCATGATTCTCTATCCTCAAGTGGGCATTTCTCGCAGCTGCTGAGCTGCTGGTTTCTTCCCTGTGGATTCCTTGTCTCAGCCCAACAGTAGTTGCCCTGGGTCCTCATCAAACCTTTAATCCAAGGCCAGATGGCCTCTGTGGTTTCTGCAAAATAGTTTCTTCAATGGACATCCTTTTTTGCAAATAGCTGTTTGACTCTACTCTTCAGCTACTAAGGCCAACATTTCTTGAGCAGCAACTGTTCTAAGCACGTTGGGTGCCTCATTGCAATGGATCCTCTCCACAAAGCTGGGGAGTAGGTTCTCTTAGTATTTGGTGCTTTCTTGATGGATTCAGCCTCTCCAGCTTTACAACCCCACAGCATCTTTGACCTGTCCCCTTCCATGTTTCTTGCCCAGGCCTGGAGGGAACTCCTGCATTCCTCACCCGTGGGGCTTCATCAGCTCTAACAAGAGTGACGTGCACTCGTGCTTTCTACCAACACAGGTGGCATCAGGGCACGGAGAGATCATCCCTGGGAAGTGGCTGGGAACCGTGATGAGAGAACCACTCAGGGTATGTGTCTTCCTAACTTCATAAAGAATGGGACATCTGGGGACTCTGTGCAGAAGCACTTTCAGGACCATCAGCAGCAAAACTGAAGAGGGGACAGCTAATCCCATTCAAGCTCACTGGTTTGTTTTTTTAGAGAGAAATTTCTACTTTACTAATGAACAAATGGACAAAACAGGCCATAAGACCTCAATTTTTTTTTTTTAATGTGGACCATTTTTTTTTAAGTCTTTATTGAATTATTGAATTTGTTACAACATTTTGGGTATTTTTGGCCCCAAGGCCCCTGATTAGGGAGTGAACCTATACCCCCTGCATTAGAAGGCGAAGCCTTAACCACTGGACCACCAGGGAAGTCCCCTCAATTCCCTTTTAAAAACTGACCTATTTATTCATTTATTTTGGTTGTGCTGGGTCCTCACCGCTGCTCACAGACCTTCTCTGGGTGTGTAGCGAGCAGGGCTGTTCTCCAGTTGTGGCGCAGGGGCTTCTCATTGCTGTGGCTTCTCTTGCTGTGGATCATGGACTCCAGGGTGAAGGAGTTTCAGTCACTGTAATGCTTGAGCTCAGTAGTTGTGGTGAATTTAGTTGCCCCACAGCGGCCAGGAATCGAACCTGTGTCCTTTGTGTTAGCAGGCGAGCTCTTTACCACTGGGCCACTAGGGAAGTCCAAGGCCTCAATTCTTAAAGATGTTAAGGGATCTAGCAAAATATTAGCAATCTGATCCCTGGGAGAGTGAGTGGGGAACTTTGTGATGGTACCTGCTGTTCCAACTCTCCTAGCCTAAGAGGTCTGTGGGCATTTAGGCCAGGTAACTGTAAGTGGCCAGCGGAAGGTGGTTCTCAATTGCGTGTTTGGTCCTTGCTTACTATGGCCCAAGGCGGGTTGGTCTCTTGATTCATGTAACTCAATTTGGCAGTTCCCTCGTAAGCCTTCAGGAACAAAAATGTTCTGAAGAGTAAAGACTCATTTGATTGTGCACATTGTCACCAAAAATCACATAACCTCAAACTCTGCTGAAAACAAAATCCCAGGCAAGCCCTGGGGTGTCCTGGCCGAGACCCAAATTCAATCAGCCCAATGAGACCAAATTTAATTCAAGCTCCTTAATCTGGTCTGGGCTCGATAAAGACATTTACTGATGCTCGTGGTACGATATAATCATCACCATTATTATAGATGGCTATCTCATGTTAATTTGCAGGCCATAGTCACCTGCAGTGGATTGTCCCAGTACCTCTAATAATAAGGGAAAGAGAGAGCAGAGCAAAGGGGGAGAGTTGGCATTGACACATATACACCGTGTGCTGTGCTGGTTTGCGAACCCAGGTCTCTGGCATCGCAGGCGGATTCTTTACCATCTGAGCCACCAGGGAAGCCCCATATATACACTACGGTGTATTAAATGGGCTTCCCAGGTGGCACTAGTGGTAAAGAACCCGCCTGCCAATGCAGGAGACATAAGAGATGCAGGTTCGATCCCTGGGTCAGGAATGTCCCCTGAAGGATGGTATGGAAACCCTACTCCAGTATTCTCATCTGGAGAATTCCATGGACAGAGGACCCTAACAGGCTACAGTCCACAGGGTCTCACAGAGTCGGACACGGCTGAAGTGACTTAGCACACACATGTATTAAGTAGCTAGCCAGCGGGAAGCTGTTGTACAGCACAAGGAGTTCAGCTAGGTGCTCTTTGATGGCCTAGAGGGGTAGGACTGGGGAGTAGGAGGGAGGCTCAGAAAGAGGGGATAGATGTATATATACAGCTGATTCGATGGACGTGAGTGTGAGTGAACTCCGGGAGTTGGTGATGGACAGGGAGGCCTGGCGTGCTGTGATTCATGGGGTCGCAAAGAGTCAGACACGACGGAGTGACTGAACTGAACTGAACAGCTGATTCATGTTGTTGCACAGCAGAAACTAACACAGCATTGTAAAGCAATTATACTGCAATGAAAAATTAAAAGAAAAAATAAGGGACTAGTAGATTGTAACCAAGGAAAATGCAAACTGGAAAGCAGTGAGTATAATATAAAAAAGTTGTGCGTAAGACAACATTACAAACAGTAGAAAACTGATTCCTTAATCAACATGGATCCTAAGGGTTGCAGGGGCAATAGGTAGCTGCTCCCAGAGGAAGAAGAGAGACTTGTCATTGTTGACTCTTCTGTGTCTTGAAATTTGAATCATTAGATCGCATTCCCTTTTTTAGAAAATTGAGATATAGTTTACATATCATGGGCTTCCCTGATAGCTCAGTTGGTAAAGAATTCACCTGCAATGCAGGAGATGCCGATTTGATTCCTGGGTTGGGAAGATCTCCTGGAGAAGGGATAGGCTACCCACTCCAGTATTCTTGGGCTTCCCTTGTGGCTCATCTGGTAAAGTATCCATCTGCAAAGCTTGAGACCTGGGTTTTATCCCTGGGTTGGGAAGACCCCCTGGAGAAGGGAAAGGCTACCCACTCCAGTATTCTGGCCTGGAGAATTCCATGGACTGTATAGTCCATGAGGTTGCAAAGAGTTGGACACTACTGAGCAACTTTCACTTTCACTTTCTGTATCATAAAATTAACCCCATTAACATGTGCGGTTCAGTGACTTTTAGTATATTCACAAGGCTATGCAACCAGGGCTTCTCTGTGGCTCAGACGGTAAAGAATTTGCCCACAATGCAGGAGACCTGGGTTTGATACCTGGGTTGGGAAGATCCCCTGGAGGAAGGTATGGTTGCCCATGCTAGTATTCTTGCCTGGAGAATCCCATGGGCAGAAGAACCTGACAAGCTACAGTCCTTGGGGTCGCAAAGAGTCAGGCATAACTGAGCAACTAACATACACACATATGCAACCATCACCACTATCTCAATCTGGAACATTTGCATAACTCCCCAAAGAAACCCAGTCCCATTAGCAGTTATTCTGCATCTCTGTCTCCTTCAACTCCTGGCAACCATTTATCTACTTTCTGTCTCTGTGGATTTGCCTATCTAGGCATATCATATAAATGGAACCATAAATTATATGGACTTTTGAAACCAGTTTCTTTCACTCAGCAATGTGCTTTCAAAATTCATCCATACTTCAGCATGCATTAATACTTCATTCCTTTCTATAGTTGAATGTTGAATCTCATTATTGTGTTTATTCGTGTACCAGTTGATGGACATTATCATAAAGAATATGCTATGAATATCCATGCACCAGAGTTTGTGTGGATAAGTTTTTAGTTCTCTTATATATGCAAGAGTGGAACTGCTAAAATCCAGGGGCTTCTCCAGTGGTTCAGTGGTAAAGAATTTGCCTGCAATGTAAGAGAACTGCAGGAGACGCCGTTTCGATCCTTGGGTTGGGAAAATCCCCTGGAGTAGGAAATGGCAACCCACTCCAGTATTCTCGCCTGGGAAATCTCATGGACAAAGAAGCCTTGCAGGCTACAGTCCATGGGGTTGCAAAGAGTCGGACATGACTCAGCGACTAAACAGCATAAATAAAATTAAAAACTTAAATTATATCAACACATGTCAGATAACCTTAACAATATGCCTGGTCCATATAAGCAAACTTCTATGGGTTTCAGTTGAGTCAAGAGACCAGTATACCTTTTCTGACGCGCTTTCTTCAGCTGCTCTCACAGACTCAGGCAGTAGTGTGCCTGAGTCTCCACTCCCCACCCTGGATACCCACCAAGCAGCCCAAAGCCCTTCTGGATGCCTCTACTTAGTTACAAGTTCTCAAACCCTCACAGATAGTAAAAGCCTCTGAGAAATTAATGTGGGAGCTCACCAGGCGGTCCAGAAGATTTCATGGACAGGCCCTTTTATTAGAGGGGGACGGTCCTAATTGTTAGCAGGCTTGGAATTTTCCCTCCACTCTGGGCCGCAAGGCTGATCCTGCAGGAGTGTGGGGTTGGGATATTGATGCCTCTCCCAGGGAGCTAGGTACCGAGGAAGCCTTCGAGGTTCTCACTTCTAACGCCCTGTCCATGTTTCTCCATTATTTCACACTGCCATGCAACTGGACTCTATCAATCTATGCTGCTGCTGCTGCTGCTGCTAAGTCGCTTCAGTCGTGTCCGACTCTGTGCGACCCCATGGACTGCAGCCTACCAGGCTTCTCTGTCCATGGGATTCTCCAGGCAAGAACACTGGAGTGGGTTGCCATTTCCTTCTCCGGTGCATGAAAGTGGAAAGTGAAAGTGAAGTCGCTCAGTCATGTCTGACTCTTAGCGACCCCATGGACTGCAGCCTACCAGGCTCCTCCATCCATGGGATTTTCCGGGCAACAGTACTGGAGTGGGGTGCCATTGCCTTCTCCTCTATCAATCTATAAACTGCTATAAAAGGGTGGCCTCTCAGCAGTCTCGTCCCCTCTCATTGAAGATCCTCTCCCCACGTGTCTTCTTTGACAAAATCCAGCCTGCCTAAAGACCTGCCTTGATTAATTATTAATTGTTTCACATCAATTTTAACCAATTCATTTGGACCATGTCACCCCTACACACTTTTGTTAAACTAAATAAAAGCTAATGAGGTTTCTGACTAAAGAAAGAAAGAAAGCCAAAGAAAGCTGTGCCGCATTCTTAGGGTAGAAGTCACATTTTCTAGTCAGCATTTGTTTGAATGTAGTGTTTCAAACACACATGCAAACGAGCCCATCCTCAGCCTTCGGCATTTGGTGGTCCATCTTCTTGCTGCCCTCTATCTACCACCTACTTCACACCCCTTCCTATATTATCTTGAAACAAATTTCAGTACTTAGATAACTTTGTTTGCAAGCATTCAATGTCTATCTCTGGAAGATAAGGGCTCTTTTTTTTCTTTTTATTGGTGACAACTTTATCAAAGTGTAATTGCCACTTAATAAACCTTATATAATTGAAGTGTACACTTGAATGGTTTGGACATACTTATACATCTCTGAAACTGTCATCACAATTAAGATAATGAACATATATACATCCCCCTCAAACATTTCCTTCTGTGCCTCTGTAGTTCTTCCAGCTTTCTAACTCCCTCCGCCCAAAAGGCAACCGCCGATCTGCTTTCTCTTGCTGTAGATTAGCTGCACTTTTTATAATTTTATACAACTAGAATCATAGTATCTACTTTTTATTGCCTTTTTTCTTACTTAGCATAATTATTTTGGGATTCAATCATGCTTTTGTGTACATCAGTTGTTCCTTTTCTTTATTGGTGAGTATCATTCTATCGTATGGATATGTCAAAAGTTGTTAATCTGTTCATTCTCTGGGATTCTCCTGGACTGCTTTCCATTTTTGATAATTTCAAGTAAAGCAATTATGAACACTGGGGTACAAATCTTTGTGTGAACATAGGTTCTTTTTTTTTTTTGTGGAGTGTAAATAAACAGAGGTGGAATGGCTGAGTCATATGGTAGATATATTTTTAACTTAAAAAAACAACAACTGACAAAATGCTCTTCAAAGTGGTCATACTATTTTCCATTCCCACCAGCAGTGAATGACTGTTCCAATTGCTTCACACTCTTGCACACATTTGGTATGGTCAGTCTTTTTCACTTTATCCACTCAAGTGGGTTAGTGGTATCTCAATTGTGGCTGCGATTTGCATTTCCCTAGTGACTAATGATGTTGAGCCTCTTTTAATGTGTTTATTTTCCAGCTCTATACATTCTTTGGTGAAGTTTTTTTTTTTTTTCAGATCTTTTGACCATTCAAAAAAATTACGTTGTCTTCTTATAAATAACTTATTTATAAATTTTAGTACAAGTCCTTTGTCGTGTGTATGTTTTGCAAATATCTTCAGTCTGTGGCTTTCCTTTTCATTTTCTTAAGTGTCTTATGAAGGGCAAAAGTTTATTTTTTTAATTTTGATAAAATCCAGTCAATAGGTTATTCCTTTATGATTTATACTTTATATGTTGAATTTAACAAATTGGTGCCCAAACCAAGGTAACTAAGATATATCATATGTTTTCTTCTAGGAGTTCTGTAGTCTTAGCGCTTACATTTACGTCTATCTATAATCTGTTTTGAGTTGATTCTTTATATAATGTCCAGTAATGATTAAGCTTTTTTTTTGCTTATGGCTACCCATTTTTTCTAGCACCACTTGTTGAAGATCATACTTTCTACACTGAATTTCGTTGGTGCCTTTGCCAGAAAAAAATCAGTCATGTAAGTGTTGATCCATTTCTGTATCCCTAACTCTGTCCCATTGGTCTATATGCCTGTCTTGACACCAGCCCCACTAGAGCAATAACCAACAGCAACCATAAAGTAAATGAAGAAGTTTTATAATTTGCTTTATGAAAGAATGCAGGGCTTGCGAGGTTTCTGGGCTATGCCTGTCCCCATATCCTGGAGGGCCGTGTGTCCCTTCAGGCAGTGAGGCTGGAGGGAGTGGAAGCTTTGAGGGCCGTTCCTGCCCAGGCACAGATAAGAAAGAGACAGGGGGACCCTGACTCAGGAGTCCAAGAGTGTGGCCTGGACAACCCAGAGTGACCAATTATGCTAATTTTTCAGAGGGAGAGGATAGACGTGAGGAAAAGTGACTCAAGAAAATCACCACAGAAGTAGGTGTCATTGCCTCCAAGAGGAAGATGAGGAAGACAGTTTTACAGCAGCTTATGGAAAAATCAGTCACCTGCAGGTTCTGCCAAGGCTGTGCCTATAAAATTTAAGAACTCAAATGTCCCCCTTTTCATCCCTATCTCTTTACTAAAAAAAAAAAAAAAAATCCCCTATCATGGTTTTGGATGTTCAAAGAAGGGACACATTTGAATTATATTGAGGACAAAACTTCCGCTTCTCATGGGGCTCAGATGAGAGGCCATGCCTGGCTTGTGAGGCAGGTCAACAGTGGGGAAAGATGGGTACTGTGTCTGGAGACCACACTGGGCTTCAGGAAGGCTCCAGCAGAGAATCAAAGCCCATCATCACAGGATCAGCAGAGACACCCCGGGAAATCAGGGGCATGGACCCTTACAGGGCCAGCTGAGGTCATGGTTCACAAAGGGAAGATGCTCCTGAGAAGACACCAGAGCAATGGACAGACCAGCAGATGGCCACTGCTTCTCCAGCACTTGGGACATTCTGGCCTATGGCCTGCTTGGCTTATAAAGCCCAGGACACCCAGAATCTCGTCACTACCCGTGTTGGGACAGAGCTGGGACTGGTGTGCCTCCATGTCTCCGTGCAGGGACCTCTGGGAACCTGGAGTCCCAGTCAAGCTGAGACAACTCTGCACCACCAAGATGCCCCTTGCCATGTCTCCAGCTGTGCCCAAACCATTTCGGAAGCAAAAGCATGAGGACAGTCTTGCAGAGTTGGCCACTGGTGGCCCTGAGAAGGGACACAGGGGGTCCACCTTCCTCAAACCTCTCCATCAAACAGCAGAAATTGTACAATTTTTCAAGGAGATAGATTTTAGCCTCCTTTTCCCTTAAAAAAAAGTATTTATTTATTTTTGGCTGTGCGGGGTCTTTGTTGCTGCTCAGGCTTTCTCCAGTCACAGCTGGCAGGGGCTACTCTCTAACTCAGGCGTGAGGACCTCTCCTTGCGGGGCCTCCTCTTCCTGTGGAGCAGTCTCTGGCTGTGTGGGCTTCAGTAGCTGTGTGGCCTAGGCTCCAGATCAAGGTTCAGTGGTTATGGTGCAGCAGCTTCATGGCTCTGCAGCATGATCTTCCTAGACCAGGGATTGATCCCATGTCTCCTGCGTTGGCAGGTGGATTCTTTACCACTCAGCAACCAGGGGAGCCCTTCCCTTTTTTTTAAGATTTTTTGTTTTTGGGTGGGGACCATTTTTAAAGTCTTTATTGAATTTGTTACAATATTGCTTGTGTTTTATATGTTTTTTTTTTTTTTTGGCCATGACGAGGCATGTGGGATCTTTGTTCCTCAACCAGGGATCGAACTCACACTTCCTGCAGTAGAAGACGAAGTCTTAATCACTGGACTGCCAGGGAAGTCCCTTCTTTTCCCTTTTTGTTTTAGCCAAAATTACCCTTGACAAAGTTCCATGCAAAAGGGCAAAGAGTTAAGGAGTTTCTACTTTGAGAAAAGCTTGTAAAAATAATACCCTAAAGATGTTCCCCAAGCTCACATTGCTGCACACAGACAGCTTTGGAGCAGTGCATTCTAGCTCTGCACTGGAAGCTCACATTCCAGGAGCTGCCCTGTGCAAGGATGAACCGTGGTCCCGTGCCTTAGGAACGACTGCCTACTGTGTCCTCTTTGCAAGACTCAAATGCAATCTATACATCAAAGATTCAAACCAGGAAAAGATGCTCCACATCATTGGCTCCTTGTTGTTGTTCAGTCGCTCATTCGTGTCCTACTTTTTGCGAGCCCATGGACTGCAGCACGCTAGGCTTCCCTGTGCATTACTAGCTCCTGGAGCTTGCTCAAACTCATGTCCATTGAGCTGGTGATGGCATCCAACCATCTCATCCTCTGTCACCCGCTTCTCCTCCGGCCTTCAATCTTTCCCAGCAGCAGAGTCTTTTGCAAGGAGTTGGCTCTTCACATCAGATTGCCAAAGTATTGGAGCTTCAGCTTCAGAATCAGTCCTTCCAGTGAATATTCAGGATTGATTTCCTTTAGGATTGACTGGTTTAATCTCCTTGCTGTCCAAGGGACTCTCTCAAGAGTCTTCTCCAGCACCACAGTTCAAAAGTATCAATTCTTCGGCACTCAACCTTCTTAGTGGTCCAACTCTCACACCCATACATGACTACTGGAAAAACCATAGCTTTGACAATACGGACCTTTGTCAGAAAAATTATGTCTCTGCTTTTTAATACGCTGTTTGTCATTAGTTCTTAGGGAAATGCAAACCAAAACCCACTTCACACCTGCTGCTGCTGCTGCTAAGTCTCTTCAGTCGTGTCCGACTCTGTGCGACCCCATAGACGGCAGCCCACCAGGCTCCCCCGTCCCTGGGATTCTCCAGGCAAGACTACTGGAGTGGGGTGCCATTGCTTTCTCTGTCATACCTGCTAGGACTGCTAGAATAAAAAAGATGGACAATAAAGGGTATTGGTAAAGATGTGGGGGAGATTGGAGCTCTCATGCATTGCTGGTGGGGATGTAGAATGCTGTAGATGCTTTGGAAAACAGTGGGTGCATCCTTGAAACAGAGTTACCAAATGACCCAGTAATTCCACTGTGAGGTATATATCCAAGAGGCTTGAACACCTTTTCACACAAAATGTGTCCATGAGATGTCTACCAGTTGATGAAGGGATAAACAGAATGCAGTATCTCCAGACAATGGAATATCATTAACTTGCATGAACTTTGAAGACATTATGTCATGGAAGCCAGTCACAAAAGGCCACATATTGTATGATTCCATCTATATGAAATGGCAAGAGTAGGCAAATCTGTAGAGACAGAAAGTAGATTCGTGGTTGCCTAGGTGGGGAGTCATTGCAAATGGTCACAACGTTTCACTTTGGGGTGATGAAAATGTTCTACAGTTACCATGGTGATGAGTGCACAACTGTGAAAATACTCAAAGTTCTACCAGATACAAAGTATTATATACAGGATGGATAAATAGCGAGGTCCTACTGAACAGGACAGGGAATTACATTCAATACCCTGTGATAAACCATTTTGGAAAAGTGTGAAAAAATACATATATATAAAATAATCACTTTGCTGTAAGCAGAAATTAACACATTGTACATTTAACATTGTAAATCAACTACACTTCAATAAAATAATTTTTAAAAGACCTACTGAATGCTTAAAATGGGTAAATTTTGTTACTGCAAAACCAGGGGCCCACAGCCTGAGCAGCCGGTAGAAAGAACAGTGCAGACAGACAGACAGACAGAGGGCTGCCCTCATGGACCCTCCCCTCCACAGCCACTTCCAGGTGTCATGAGAAGGACACACAGCATCGGCACTGTCCAAATAACTTTGTATTTATTTAGAAAAATGTGTTGAATTTATTAGGTGATGGTATGAGCCTGCAGTATGACTCTTGTGTCCTGGAAGCTGGGCCTGATCTACAAACACTGGGCTTTGAAGGAAAAAAGAGGCCCCAGAGACCAAAAGGACAATTGGTCCGCAGCCAGCAAAACCTAAGGTCAGGAGACAACAACCTGGGGTCTCCCAAGACACCCAGTGAATTCCTGGGAAAGGTGCCCCCAGAAAACCACCAAGGGAAGGAATCTGAATGTGATCCGAGGACCCACAGGCAGCCTCTCCCATTTAGAAGCAGCAGGAAGTCTGGGGAGAGCTGACAAGTTAAGGTTACCAGTTCCACTTAGAGTTCCCGGGAAACCGGCCTTCTTCTGTGGGGTCAGAGGGCAGCCTTCCTAGCAGGCTGCCTGACTCTCCAGGAAATCCTAGGGACTTGAGGCAGGAAGTTTCAGCAGTCTGTGTTCCTGGCTCACTTCCTGGGTGATGTACCTTTTCATCCTCCCAATGCATCTGAACACAGAAGAAATGCCAGCCTCAGCCAGGCGCTGACAGCCTGGCAGCCAAACACACGAGGGGGCTTGATGAGCACCTGGTCTTGCTAGAAGCTACTGAATTTACATGTAATTAAAGACCGAGTTTCCAAACGCAGTCTGGCTTGGAGATAGGAGGCCTCCCCCATCAGATGGTTTTGTTTTGCTTTCTCTCTGCATATGGGCCTTCAGATTTGCCAAGAAAGGTTACAGGGGCCAGGATTGTTTAGTTTGGAGATGAGAAAGCTCAAGAATGACTTAACTACTGTCTTCAAACACACAGAAGCATTTATTACAAGGAGGGACCAGCTGGCTCTTTCCTTCTGAAACTGAAGAACAGAAAGCAGCTGGAATTGTAAAGGAAGGCATGCACACTGGGCCCTCCCTGAGGGCGCCTCCTCCATGGCGCATGGTTATCTGTAGAGGGTTGACATCAACGGAGACATCCAGGTGGCAGCTGGGTACCCACTAGGAAAGCCCAGACATCTAAGCCCAGGTCTCTAACAGCCAAATAAAGTGCAATGATTCTGTTGGTTCCAACTAGAGTTGAGAGCTGCTCTGCAACCAGCAGAGTACCTGGCATGCAGTTAAGTAACAGATCTATGAGGATTAAAAGTGAGAACCAGACCCCTCTGATGGGGGAGGGTTGGATGGGAGAAAGATGGATGAAGGAGCAGGTGGGCTGTTTGGGAGGCCAAGGTGAGAGGCTGACTGGGCACAACCCCAGCTGAACACCAGAAGGAGAGTTCTAGATGGAAGTGAGCCTTCTATATTCCCTATCTGCTCTGGGACAAGGGCTGAGTCCTCTGGCACTGTGACACTGTGATATGACAAGAAATAGATATTTGATTTTCATCCCCTGTTCCAGGCACAAGATCTCCAAAAACCCATGGAATTTCCTAAATGGTAGGGATGAGAAGAGCATCTTAGTGATTCACGTGGCTAAGTCGCTTCATATCCAACTCTTTGCGACACGATGGACTACGGCCCACCAGGCTCCTCTGTCCCTGGAACTCTCCAGGCAAGAGTACTGGAGTGGGCTGCCATGCCCTCCTCCAGGGGATCTTCCCAACCCAGGGATCAGACCTACATCTCCTGCGGCTCCTGCATTGGCAGTGGGTTCTTTACCACCAGCACCATGTGGGAAGCCCAGAGTCTGACCAAGGTCACAGTTAGTAAGTGGTGGGGCTGAGATTCCAACTCTGGCTGTCTGGCTCCAAGACCATGGTTTTAACCACTATACTAACTGAGAGTTGTTCATAATAAGCCCTTTCACAAGATCTGAATTTATGCTAATGAGATGACTTCTTGACAACGCTATCTCAGGACTGGTGCTGGTTGCCAGAGAAACTTACCATGTGACTAGAGGGTTGGAACTTTCCATCCACTCCCAGCCTCCATGAGGGGAGGCATACTGGGGGCTGAATTAATCACCAGGGGCCAAGGATTTAATCAAATCTGCCTACATAGTGGAACCTCCATGAAAACCCTAAACAAACAGGTTTGGAGAGCTTCTGGGTTAGGGAATGCCTACATATGCTGGGAAGGCAGTGCCCCCCAAAGTTCATGGGAGGGACAGGGACATTTAGGATCTTCTGCCTAGGTACCTCTTTATCCAGGTGTTCATTTGTATCCTTTGCAATATCTTTTACAATAAACCAGAAATAGTAAGTAAAATTATTTCCCTGGGTTCTATGTACTGTTAAAGCAAATTGTTAAGCCTGAGGAGGAGGTCAGGGGAACCTCTAATTGGTAGCCAAACCAGACAGAAATGTGGGTAACCTGGGGGCCCAGTACTTGTGACTGGTGTCTAATACCCAGAGAGCTTTATGGAACTGAGCCCTTAACCAGTGGGGTCTGTGTTAACTCTGGGTAGTTACAATCTAACTGAAGTATAGGACATCAGTTGATATCTGCAGAGAATTAAAGAATATCTTGCTGTGGAAAACCCACATGTCTTCAATGAGAAGTATTGTGAGTAGAGAAAGAGTTTCCCTGTCACCATCCTTCTCATTTGTGGTTCAGTGCTTGGATGAACCATATCTCCAACTATCTGCTCCTAAATTCCATCCACACTGAGGCCTAGTACTCCACCCTCACAACTTCCCACCCATTTCTCTCTGTTCCTTAGGGCTCAATTAGGTCTTTGGGGCCCTTCCCCAACTTATTTCACATCTCCTGCTTCTAAGCAGGTTCTGTTCCTCCCTCAGATCCAACTCAAGTGGCTCCTTGCCTCCTTTCCCTACCCCTACCCAAGCTAACTTTCTGCAGCCATGCACCCCCATTCAGCTCCTCTGCAGGTGGAATTACACTTTGGGGGCTGACGGCTCTACTCATTGGTCTTGTCTTCCCAAGTGGAGGTCCCTTAAGAGAGGAGTCCCCAACCTCCGGGCTACACAACGGTACCTCCTGTCAGATCAGCAGTGACATTAGATTAGAAAATGAAGTGCCCATCAAACGTAGTGCACTTGAACCATCCCGAAACTGCCCCCCTGCTTCCTGGTCCATGGAAAAGTTGTCTTCTCCCAAACCGGTCCCTGGTGTCAAAAAGGTTGGGGACCGCTGCCTTAAGAGAAGTCTCCCTGGGACTCCTACGTGGCTGGGCTCCCAATCTATCATTGCATCCCTGACTGGTTCTCAGATTCTCAACCCACATTTAAACTGCCCGTGGAGGATCTCATAGAAACTGTCTTCTCTCTCAATTTTCTGCTCCTCCCCAAGTTTCCTGCTTGGAAAACTCTCATGCCCTCAGTCAAATCTTCAGCTCCCTCTTCCCTTGCTGCTTCATGGCACATTCTCAGCCTCTTCCTCAGCATCGCCCCCACTCCCCACCGCCCACCCATCCCTACTGGCCCACACTCGGCACCTCAGAGAGGCTTTCCTTCCTCCCCAACACTCGGGGGACTCAAGAGTTCTCTTGTCAAAAACTCAAGTCCTACAGTGCTCTCCCACAGCCTCCCTGAGTATGGCAGTATGTCTGAAGGTCTGGGCACACTTGCTCCTGGCCAGTGAACATAGCCCGGTCCTGCTCCAGCTCCCCAGTTTTTCTTCTGGTTGCTGGACACAAGGCAGACTGACAAAGACTCTGTGCTTGATTCAGCTTCCTTGGGAAAGAATGCTGTGATTGATTAGTGATGTCTGCCCTGGAAATCACAGTGTGAATCTGCTGTGCATCCATCCTAGCTGCGTGACCGACCCCCCTTTCACTACCGTGGTTAAAGCTGGCGTTGTGCTCACCAGGCACAGAGTGGGAGCTCCGTCCTATGTATCACGGCTGACACCAGAGTCTGGCTCACATGGGCGTTCAGGGATGAGAGTGAGCTGTGGATGGAGAGCTCCAAAAGCCGGAGAAGGCACAGGCACCCCGCTCCAGTGCTCTCGCCTGGAAAATCCCAGGGACAGAGGAGCCTGGTGGGCTGCAGTCCACACACAACTTAGGGGAAACAACACCCATGACTTAACACATGATATTTGTTTCAGGTTGTACTTGCTATATCTGTGTCATACTCTTGGTTTGGACTCAGTGTTTGAATTCAGGCTGGATTACTTGGGGCAAATCATTTTAACATCACTTTACCATCCCCAGGCCTCAACTTCCTCATTCACGACAGGTGCCTTCTGGCTCCGAAAGCTCCATGACCCTGTGTTGGTTCTCAGTCTCCATGGAGACATCTTCCCTCCCGAGACCTCCCCGACCACCCATTCCCCAGAAAGACAAGTTGGCGGCAGCTTCTCTCTTGCGGCTGTTTGTTTAACTTTTAATTGGAGGTTAATTGCTTTACAATGTAGTGTTGGTATCTGCCATATAACAGCGTGAATCAGCTATAAGTATACACATGTCCCCTCCCATTTGAACCTCCCTCCTGCCCCTCTTGTGGCTGTTTTAATGAGAGATCATTTGCACCTGAAAATTTCAGCAAAACCTCAGACATCTCACTTCCTTCCCTTCCTCCAGGATCTGCACACTCTTTTTTCAAACAGACTTTGCCAACTTGGACCTGGAGCCGTTGTCCAGTCCACCTTCTCTCTCTCACTCTCCTCCCCCATATCTGTCCTGTTCTTTTACCTTTTTTCCAGCTGCGTGCTCGCTTCCTTTCTTCAGCTCCCAGGGAAGGGAACACCACTGCCTTTCTATTCCTTACAACTGAGCCTTCCAGAGCCCCTCCCATCCCTGTCCAGGTCCCCAGTCTCACCCCCCTCCCCTCCCCCCACTCCAGTGCTCTGACCTGGTTCCTCATCCTGGCATTTCCCCCTCTGCTGGGGGGATGGGCACCTGGACACTGTCTGCTTAGGGAAAAACAGCCCTGGCCGACAGCTCCAACTACTGTAATTGCTTTCAAGTGTTTGAATGCATGATGGATGGGAGCTGGGCCTTGGGCAGGGGCCAGGGAGCCTCACATATTCACAGGATGTACTTGGACAAACAATCTAAGACTGCAAAGGCCTCTGGCTGCGGCGGCTCCGCCCTCACCCAGCTCATCTGACCTGATGCTACTCAGAGCTGCTTGAGCACGCCAGAGTGGAGGTTTTTTTTTTTTTTTCCTCTCTCTCTTTTTCAAAACTTTTTATGGGAGTATTCCTGAATATTCATTGGAAAGACTGATGGTGAAGTTGAAGGTCCAATCCTTTGGCCACCTGATGCAAAGAGCCGACTCATTAGAAAAGACCCTGATGCTGGGAAAGGCTGAGGGCAGGGGGGAAGGGGACAAGAGAGAATGAGATGGTTGGATGGCATCACCGACTCAATGTGCGTGAGTTTGAGCAATCTCCAAGAGATAGGGAAGGCCAGAGAAGCCTGGTGTGCTGCAGTCCATCAGGTCACAAAGAATCAGACGTGACTGAGTGACTGAACAGTAGTTGATTTACAGTATTGGGTTAGTTTCAGGTGTACAGCAAAGTGAGTCATTTTATACATATACATGTATCCACTCTTTTTCAGATTCTTTTCCCACATAGGTCATTACAGAATATTCAATAGAGCTCCTCTTTCTTCTCTTTTAAGCAGATTTTTAATATATTCAAGGATGCTGGAGCATGATTCAGCAGCTGGGGAACCAATAGTCCTCTCCACAGGGGGTTCCCACTGGGGGAGAGCTAAGCCTCCACACCTGCAGGGCCTTGCCAGTAAAAGGCAGCTGGGAGGTGGGCATGTGGCTCCTATTCTCCCCAAGTCCTGAGCAGGAGGATTTTGTCATAAGCCCAGCAGCAACCCTGGGCTTCCCTGGTGGCTCAGATGGTAAAGCATCTGCTTGCAGTGTAGGAGACCCAGGTTCGATCCCTGGGATGCGAAGATCCCCTGGAGGAGGGCGTGGCAACATACTCCAATATTGTTGCCTGGAGAATCTAATGGACAGAGGAGCTGGCGGGCTGCAGTTGCAAAGAGTCAGACATGACTGAGCAACTAACACTAACACACAGCAGCAACTCCAGGGACAGAGCAAAACTAGCTGACTGGTCTGGGACATAGAAGCTTCTGGAAGAGCATAATGGCTTATGCCTGCCACTGTTAGGAGGCTGGTCACGTGCTACCTGCTGCCTGGGACCATCCTGGGACATGGGCCAGGTGTCTAAGGTGGGGAGGGATGGGAAGGTGTAGGTCCCGGGGCAGATTTTTTTTCAGGTGGCTGGACCCCTTTCTCAAGGGCGGTGCGCCTCTGAAGGAAGTGGTCGGGACCCCCCCCCCCAACTCTGCAGGGGGTGTAGCTGCGTGTGACAAGATGAAGAGGCTGCCCCTCCACCCTGTCCCTGGAGCTGGCTTACGCTCCCGGGTCCACTGCTGGCCTTGCTCTGAAATGGCTCAAAACTCACTGACCTCACTGGTGGACAATGCTCGACCCTCTGCCTGTGATGAGAAACACACTCCTTCAAATCCGCATCCTCAGTGGAACAGCCGTGAGCCAGAGCTGAGCCCCACCCACATGGGACCTCTCCGGACCTCACGGCCCAGGGCTCAGGAGCTGCAGTGTTCATATCCCAGGAGAGGCAGGGGAGACCTTAGGAGGTAAGGGACTGGCCACTGTCATACAGCCAGAGTTGCAAAGTATGGCTAGAACTCAGGTTTCACTGACTCAGGCCCGAGCTTAACCCCTACGCTGACCAGCATTGCACATAGGTGGTCTGTCTCATAGGAAAGGCACAGATGCCCAGTTATTAGAAACATCCTGGTTAATGCTCAGCTCTTAGAGTTTGCTGACCATGTAATGTGTAACCTGCATGAACAGTCTCAGCTCAGGATATCAGGAGGATATGGCTAACTCACCTCACTGAACAACAGAAACTAAACACAACATTGTAAAGCACAGAAAGAGATTCTCTCAGTCGCATCCGACTCTTTGTGACCCTACAGACTGTAGCCCGCCAGGCTCCTCTGTCCATGGGATTCTCCAGGCAAGAACACTGGAGTGGGTTGCCATTCCCTCTCCCAGGGAATCTTACCAACCCAGGGATGGAACCTGGGTCTCCTGCATTGCAGGCAGATTCGTTACCAATCTGAGCCATCAAGGAAGCCCATTGTAAAGCAATTATGTTCCAATTTTTAAAATATGAAGCAGGAGAAATAATAACAGTGTAGTATAGATTCTGCACTGAAGGCCTAGTTTTGTGTTTTTTTTTTTTTAATTGAACTATAGTTGATTTCCAAAGAGTTGCTTCCTGCTGTATGACAAAGTTGTTCAGTATATATATACATTTTTCTTTTATATTCTTTTCCATTGTGGTTTATCGCAGGATATTGAATAGAGTTCCCTGTGCTATACAGTAGGGCCTTGTTGTTTATCCATCCTATATATAATAGTTTGCATCTGCTAATCCCAAACTCCCAATCCATTCCTCCTGCTGCTGTTTAATTGCTAAGTCGTGTCCGACTCTTTGCAACCCCATGGACTGTAACCAGCCAGGCTCCTCTGTCCATGGGATTTCCCAGGCAAGAATACTGGAGTGGGTAGCCATCCCCTTTTCCAAGGGATCTTCCCTACCCAGGGATCAAACCCAGGTCTCCTGCTTTGCAGGCATATTCTTTACCCTCTGAGTCAGCAGGGAAGTCTTGATTGAAGATTTAGGTTTTAATCCCATGTTTGTGCTTCATAATTAGCTCTTAGGCATGGGCTTGTTAGTGGAGGTAGCTTAGAACTCACACAGACCCTTCCAGGCCTCAGTCTTCCTGTTGAGATGGGAGGAGTAGCATCAGCTATATCATGGGGAGGGTGAAGTGCTCAGCTCAGCCCTCATGGGCAGTGACTGTTGACACTAAGTATTAGCCTGATGGGCAGTGGCCTGGGGCCAATGACTCAACCTCTGTGAGCTTCCGTTCCTCATCAACAAAACAGAGAAATAAAAATAACCATGACATATGAAGCCGGAAGTCAGAATCAAAATCCTGGTAGGCAGTCAATGATCACTAATTATTGCAGCAGCAACAGTGCGAACGTCCTCCGAGCTTTAAATGGCTCTGTTAGATGCTTCCAGACTGTTTCTCAAAGCCGAGTGTTACTGGGCATCGGTATCCTGATCTCTGCGCATTTTTAAAGGTGTCGACTAAAAGGATACACAATGTGAGAGTTGTAAGTTAAGATTTATCTGGGGCAAAACGAGGACTGCAGCCTGGGATAGAGCACCTCAGAGAGCTCTGAGAGACTGCTCTAAAGAGGCAGTGGGGGAAGGTCAGGATATAAGACTTTGCTGAAGGGGAGCTCAATGCAATCAAGCATTTTTTACCAAAGGTTTTCTGCTAGTCACAAGGAGCTGATGCCGCCATGAATGAAGGGGTGCAATGCTTTTCTAGATATGAAGAGGTGCAAGGACTGGGGTCATGAGATCAGTTCCTGAAAATATCTAACTATCTAAAGACCTGTCCCACCAGATGCCCTGGAGCACAGAGTGCCTCACTCTCCACCCTGAACCCCCTCAGGAATGTTGAAGGCCAGCAGCTGCCGCAGCACAGAGTTCAATCTCCGCAGAGGCAGGTGGCAAACGCCTTTGTTATTCAGTTGCTGGCAAACACTCTTGGCAAGTGCCAATTTGTAGTTGACAAAGATTTCTGAAAACGCGTCCCTCCTGAGTCCCAGTGCCTCGCCCCGCCCACCCCACCCCTCCTTATCCTCCTTATCACGGCCATCTGACCCGCTGTGTCCAATGGGAACTCAGGATTGGGTGGGAGAATTTTGGGTCAGGGCCAGGTCTAATCTCTATGTCTTTGTGTGACTAGGCACCTCTTCTCTGGGGGTGAGGGGTGGACTTGCTAGGGATGGGAGACCTGGGTGGCAGCTGGATTTCACCCCCAGCTCCATGCTGTGAACAGCAGCCTCCTGTGCCCTGACCTGCATCCAGGTTGTGAATCCATATGTTGGGGACCCAGTAGGGCCAAGAAGGGACAGGAGAGAAGCTGGCCGAGTGAGAGATGGTAGCAAAGGAGGGATGTGGAAGCTGGAGGGCCAAGTCCCAGGTGCTGTGTGACCAGCTCTGGCCAGCACTCTAGGAATGAAGCCATGAAATCCAGGGCTTTCTAGTGAAGCCAGAAATCTAGATACTTACATGAGGTTTTCCTAGCTCTTTAATAACCACTATGCAGCTCAGAAGAACACATCTGCAGTGGAATCCTGGGTGGGGGCCATAACAACCCCCTCACCCTCTCCCACCCCACCATCCTTCTCTCCTTGGCCTCAGTCATAACCATAACCTTGGCACCAGGGGATGGGGATATATCTCCACCCCCTCTCCTCTGTTTCTCCTGGGGCTTCTGGCCCAAGCCCCAGGCCTGACACTGAACTATTTCCCACTTCAACTCTCTTGGTTTAGGGGCTCCCGCTTCTATGAACATGCCTGTCCACTAAAAAGTGGCTACTGCACCAAACCCCTTGGCTTGCATCTCTCCTCGCCCCAAAAGTCCTCCACTCCAACCCAGCACTCAGTGGCTCCCTCCTGACTGCCATCTTCAGGAAGCCAAGAGACCCTGCCCCTGGTGGCATCTGATACTCAAAAGATTTCTTTATGAACAAATCCAAACTCCTGCCTGGTGTCTGCACCCTCCCACCTGGTGTCCCGGGGTGCCATGTACCTGCTCACCACTGGAAGAGCAAATTCTGATTGTTCTGCCTCGCTGTCTTTGCTTCGGCTGTGTTTGCTGCCTGTGACTCCCAACTCCCCAGGATCCACCCCTCAAAACTTCGCATAAGTAATGGTTTTTCCAGCAGCCACATATGGATGTAAGAGTTAGACCATAAAAATGGCTGAGCATCAAACAATTCATTTTTTCCAACCGTGGTGCTGGAGAAGACTCTTGAGAGTCCCTTGGACAGTGAGAAGATCAAACTAGTCAGTCCTAAAGGAAATCAACCCTGAATATTCATTGGAAGGACTGATGGTGAAGCTGAAGCACCAATACTTTGGCCACCTGATGCAAAGCGCCGACTCACTGGAAAAGACCCTGATTCTGGGAATGATTGAGGACAGGAGGAGAAGGGGGCAACAGAGGATTAGATGATTGGATGGCATCACCGAGTCAATGGACAGGAGTTTGAACAGACTCTGGGAGATAGTGGAGGACAGGGAAGCCTGGCATGGTGCAGTCCAAAGGGTTGCAAAGAGTCACAGAGTCAGATGTGACTTAGTGAGTGAACAGCAGAGCTTCCAGTGAATCTTCTGCAAAAACCTAGCTGCCCTTCCCTGATCACAGCTGTCTTCAGGAGGTTTAACATCAGCCATTTCCTACCCTTGCTGGCGTGACCTCTCCAGGGCTGCAGCCTCTTCCTGGGCACCAGGGACCCATTTGCAGCCTAAACTATCAATACACTGGAGTTCTGTTTATCCTGCACCCAGGAGGTAGTCACCAAGGACTTACAGAAAAACTAGGAAGCTCAGGCCTTGCTTATCAACATGTGGGACTCCACGGACTATAGCCTGCCAGACTCCTCTGTCCATGGGATTCTCCAGGCAAGAACACTGGAGTGGGTTGCCATTTCCTCCTCCAGGGCATCTTCCCAACCCAAGGACTGAACTCTCATCTCCTGTTTCTCTTGCACTGCAAGCAGATTCATCACCACTGAGCCACTGGGGGAAGCCCGTCAACCAGTGTTACCTACCGTCAATCCTTTCAAATCTCCAGAGACCCGCAGGCAGCATCTGGCATGGTGTGTGCGTGCTCAGTCTCGTCTGATTCTTTGTGACCCCATGGACTATAACCTGCCAGGCTTCTCTGTCCATGGGATTTTCCAGGCAAGAAATACAGGAATGCGTTGCCATTCTCTTCTCCAGGGCATCTTCCCCGCCCAGGGATGGAGCTCACATCTCTTGTGTCTCCTGCATTGACAGGTGGATTCTTTACTCCTTGCGCCACCTGGGAAGCCCCCAGCAATAGGCGTGTTTCCTAATTTAGAGAGCGACAGGCCTCTCTGTTGGGCTCTGAATCCCCTGCCCGCAGCGCTCTCATTCTACAGGGTCTGTCCTGGGTTTGCACAAGGAACCAGAGAACTAACTTCGAGGTGAGCGTGGCCTTATGTTTTGCTGCTGTTTCTGTGTGTGCCAGTTCCTGTTCCAGCAAAGATCCTTCCAAAGGTGACTCAGCCCATGTGCCAAGACCATATTTAGCCCTCCCCGCTGGCTCTCATACCTGTCAGACCAGTGCTGGCAGCGTACTGCCCTGGGGACACCTGTGACAGCCAAAGCCTCCTGGAGGAGACCAGCGGGCAAGTGGGGTCACGCACCAGGATCCCAGAAAGGGTCTCTTCTGTGGGCTCGCCCATCACTTCTCTACTCCGCTTTCTCCTTCCCAGGATCAGCTGGAGAGTGATCCAAGTATTCTCAGTCCTCAATGGCTCGGCTAAGATAGAACTGTTGCCCAGCAGCTGTTCTGAAGAAAATTTGTATCTTCAGATTTTATAAGATGAGACTTGAATAAAAGTGTTCTGTGATCAAAGACATTGGGAGAACATTCAACAGAGGTTCATCATTGTTTTTTTCTTTTTAAATGCATCCGTTCTTTAAAAATAATCTTATTGATTGATTTCTTCATTGCTGCGCTCGGGGTTTCTCTAGTCGCAATGAGCGGGGGCTACTCTGCGTTGCAGTGCGCGAGCTTCTCACTGTGGTGGCTTCTCTTGTTGCAGAGCACGGCCTTCGGGAGCTGTGCCTCCTGGACTCTGGAGCACAGGCTCAGTAGTTGTGGTGCATGGGCTTAATTGCTTTGAGGTATGTGGGATCTTCCCAGACCCGGGATGGAAGCTGCACTGGAAGGCAGATTCTTTACCACTGAGCCTCCAGGGAAGCCCCCTTTCTCGTGTTTCTCTATTGCAGGGCTTCTCAGGACCCTTAACGTGTGTGGTTCTCCAAGAGGGTGATGGTTCCCACAGCATTTCTAAAGCTTTTAGAGATCGTAGGTGTCTTTGCTCAAGAAGACTGCTGAGGGGGTGCACAGTGAGAAATGTAGTCCAGGAGCTGTGGTTGCGTGAACCAGCGCCAGACCTGGACCTGCTCACCACGCGGGTCCCTCGCACCCGGGCCCTCTTCCCCGCTCCAGCCAGGCTGACTTCGCTGTAATTGTATTCCCATACGTGTTCTGTCTGGCTCCATAGACTCTAGCCACCCACTTCCGGAATTCCAAGGCCCAAGAAAAGCCGGTGTGTCCCGATATTACCTCTCGGCCCTGGCAGCCATCTCCAGGAATTCCGGAATGAAAAGTACAAAACCCAGTGGCCAGGCTGGCACGGCTGACCACACGTGGGCAGGATCCAGGCTACACTCTTCTTCATCTGCCTCGTGATCCTGGCATGGCCAGGGGACCTGGGGCTCTAGGAATCTGGTCGCCCTGCATTCACACCAGGAAACATTTACAACAGAACAAAATAGTTTTCACAATGGCTCCTAGAAGTCTCACACGGGTGGAACTTCAGCTGCCGCCCCATGATTTCCACTCCTATTTTCTTTGATTCTAAGATGCCATCAATTGTAAGACATGGCATTGTTTTGGGAACAGCTTTTTTTTTTTTTGTCTGTGGGAGGAATTTCAAAAAGAAAAAGAAACACCCCGTGCAATGTACCAACTAATTGTAAGACATATCCTGAATCCAGAATAATTAAAATGTGAACAACTGTGTGCCTTGGAATTAAGGAAATAGACTCTTTCTGTGGGTCAGAGTTCGCTTCCTTTTCCATCACTGCTGAGGAAGCTGAGACGCTGGCTCCAAGGGAGAGAGCAGAAGGCTGAGTGCTGGGCAGGTGTCTGACCTCAGTAAAGGATCGCTGACCCTCCATATGCTGCCACGCTCTGTGCTCAGTGAGATGAGGGTGGGCAAAGCCTGCCCTGTCTATACTGTCCAGCAGACCACCACTGGATCCTGTCCAGAGGCGACACGTCCCCTACAGCTTCCAGGAGGAGAAGCAGTGGTGTGTAACTCCTGGAGACATAGCAAGACAGTAGAAGAATGTGTGAAGCCAGTTCCAGACTGTGCAATGGAGATCACCCTTTTGTTCTGCAATGATGGGAAAATCACTAATAATAAAGATAAAATTAAAACAAATTTACCAGGAGGATTTTGGAGTAACTCTGAGCTGACAATGGTCCTCCAGTGGGTCCACATCACAGGCAGACACACCTCTGCTCCATCTCTAGTGAGATCACTTCTCACAAACACTCTCTCATATTCCTGATGAGGGGCAGGTTCTCGGGTACTTCCCAGCGGCCCTGGGCAGTAAGGATCACAATGGAGGGACGTCCAAGGGCAGGAGCAGGCCTGGGTGGAGTGACCAGTTGCCTAGGTAAATGCCAGAGGGTGAGAGTCTTCACAGAGGTGGTGATGTTTGAAGTGATTCTTTAAAAATAGGCACGGTGCAGGGCTGGGGGTTGTAACCACAACAACCGAGGCTGGAGGCAAGCTGGGGACCAGTGAGAAGTCTGCTGCTTAGACCAGCGGGCTGGAAGGATGTGTGGTGGGAGATGCAGGGGGTCGGAGCTGGGCTGGTCTGTGGAGGGAGTTTGGACTTGGAATTTGTCCCGTTGATACGCATCGCCTTCTTGCTGACTGATCTCTATATCTTTTGCTTAGTCGATCAGTTGTGTCCAACTCTTTGCAACCCCATGGACTGTAGCCCACCAGGCTCTTCTGTCCATGGGGATTCTCCAGGCAAGAATACTGGAGTAGGTTGCCATGCCCACCTCCAGGGGATTTTCCCAACCCAGGGATAGAACCCAGGTCTCCTGCGTTGCAGGTCGATTCTTTACCATCTGAGCCATTAGAGAAGCCTTTTCTATATCTTATTTTCAACAAATCAGCTGAAGACAACCTGGTGGTTCAGACGGTAGAGTCTGCCTGCAACGCGGGAGACTTTCCCAGGGACTTCAGTCCCTGGGTCAGGAGGATCTCCTGGAGAAGGGCCTGGCAAACCATTCCAGTATTCTTGCCTGGGAAATCCCAAGAATGAAGGATCCTGGTGGGCTCCAGTTGTCCATGGAGTCACAGAGTCAGACATGACTGAGTGACTAACACTTTCCTTCTTTCAGCCACACTGTGTGGGACCTTAGCTCCCCAACCAGGGATGAAACCTGTGTTCCCAGCATTGGAAGTCTTAACCACTGGGCCAGCAGGGAAACCCCAGCTGAAGATGCCTTGAATGCTGCCATGGCTGCTGCGAGCGTCTGTGCTGCCCCCAGATACTTTGTTGTTCCATGGATCACTGACCTGGAGGCAGATTTCCAAGTGGACCAGCACACACACTTTCCTTCTGGGGCACCTGGCTGTTCCTACTTCTGGAATGTTCTTCTCACAGGCAGGGACATGGCTCAGCACTCAGCTCATTCAGGTCCAAGCTTCCTTCCTGAATCTCTTACCCCTCCTTTTCCCTCCAGCTCGCATGGTCATTTTGCAGGGCACTCTGCGTGTGCGTGTTTGTTTTGTATCTGTGTCTCTTCTAGACTATGAGCTCTGTCTTGGCTTCATGCTCAGAACACAGCCTGACACTTAGCAGATGCTCCGTGTTTATTGTTGTTGAATTAGGTTGTTTTCAGAGTTCCTCTGTGTTTATTATTTTGTCAGATTCTTAATACTTTTTCTGCTTTATAAATGGGGAAAACATCTAAAAGAAGCTAAAGGAAGTATCCAAGATAGTGTGGGGGCTGGGAAGGGGGCGGGGCACAGAGCCCCTTGCTCTCCCCTTACAACGACGTTGACCTTCAGAATGACACACTCTTGACGCCCACTCTGCCCTGGCCTGGGAGCCCCGTATTCTTGGAACTTAATGGTCTCCTTCTCTAGACAGGAGAGCTGAAGGCTCCTCTGATGGGCCTTAGGTTGACACCCACTGTGGGATTCCAGCCCTGGGTGAACAAGACCTGAATGTGAAGTCTGTGGCGCAGGATGTGGGCATGGGGATAGAGCACGGACAGCCAAAGAGACTTCCCGTGGGAGAGGCTAACTCCAGACCCACCTACAATTCATAACTTCTTAAAGGTCTCTCCAGCCAGGAGCAAGGGTCCAGGTGACTCATCCATGGGCAGGGTTATAGGAAGCAAGTCAAGCATAAGGAAAGGACGAGGACTGAAAACCCCCTTCTCCAGCTGGGCTGCTCCCCCTTCCTAGATCTTGGGAGAACTGGCCAAGAGAGCCCCCAGGCCCTGGACCCCGCCTACCCTGGCCCATCTGCCACCTGTACCTGAGCAGGGACCAGGACCGTCAGGTCCTGAAGCGACTCCTCTGAGAGCCTCCCATGGTGTGGGGATATGGATTTGCTCAAACCCCCACTGAGACCCCCTGAATGCAGTCTCAGGCTGGCCAGGATGAGAAGTGGTTCTGCAGGGTGATCTCTACCACTGTGTCAGGGGTACCCCGTCTCCCAGAGACCTAGGTGGAGCACCCTGACTCCAGTGTGCCTCAGGCATTACAGATACAATCTCTCAGTTAAGATGATTTGGAAATTGAGGCTCCTGAAGGTCGAATATTAGTTGCTTCTGACTCTTTGTGAGCCCATATACTGTAGCCTGCCAGGCTCCTCTGTCCCTGGAGTCCTCCAGGCAAGAATACTGGAGTGAGTAGCCATTCCCTTCTCCAGGGGATCTTCCTGATCCAGGGATCAAACCCAGGTCTCCTGCAGCGTAAGCAGATTCTTTACCATCTGAGCCACCGGGGAAGCCCAAATGACTGGAGAGTCAGAGTAGCTCCACTGAAATCCTTCATCCTGTAATAGCACACGGGCGGTGGCATTCTGACCAGGTGACTCTCTGCTCCTCTCTCACGCAACGCACTGCTTCCTCTGTGGAGCCTGACACTCTAGCCCCAGACTAGTGCGGAGCCTGGTATCCAGTGGGCACTCAAACTGCTTTTCATGGAAGCTCTTTCATTGTCCGTGTTTAAGCACATGGATTCAGACAGAGGCCCGTGGAAGAGAGTGTTCCCTCTGCCCCACAACAGCGCTGTAGACAGCCCCAGTGGTAGGAGGGACTGAAAGTTTCTTGAAAGTAATCCCTTTCTTTGTGATCATTTGAAAACCACACAGCGAAATGGGAGTGGGCTTTTAAACCATGAAAGTAGACACCGGGCCCAGACCTGGATTCAGAGGGAAGCAGAGATGTACAATAGCGGGCCTTTCTCTTTCTTCTCCTTTTGTTTTCAGAGAAACAATTAGGGGTCCTGTGGTTGGCAAGCTCCAAGATGGCCCCAATGATCCAACCTTCCGTGTATCTACGCCTTTGAGTGTGGGGTGGACTAAATGACTTGCTTCTAATTCTAATGAGTAGAAGAGATCAGATCAGATCAGATCAGTCGCGAGAGGGCACAAGTGATTTTATCTCTCTTTCTGTTAATATTTATTTATGTATTAGGCGCGGCAGGTAGGATCCTCGATCTTCATTGCAGTGTGCAGGATCTTTAGTTGTGGCTTGCAAACTCTTAGTTGCGGCATGTGGGGTCTAGTTCCCTGACCAGGGATCAATCCTGGGCCCCCTGCCTTGGGAGCTTGGAGTCTTAGCCACTGGACCACCAGGAAGGTGCCATTACGCCACTTCTGATATCGGGCTATGAAAATACTGTGGTTTTCATCTTTGGCGCTCTCTCACCCTCTCTGGGGTCACACAGCCTAGGGTTCGCCAGCCACAATGTCATGAGGCTGCCTGCGGAGACGCCCAGGTGGTGAGGGTTGGAGGCCCAGCAACAACCACGGAAGTGAGATTGCAAACACTCCCACACCTGCTTTTTATGGAATGCTTCCTTGGACCAGGCGGTGGCCTGGAGCTCCACCGCCCTTGTGTGCCTGGAAGGCTCCATTCTCCTTTATTACGAGCCAGCTTCTTTCTTTCCAGACTCAAAGCAGTTTATTGAGATCATCAGCTGCTGCTGCTGCTGCTGCTAAGTCACTTCAGTCGTGTCCGACTCTGTGCAACCCCATAGATGGCAGCCCACCAGGCTCCCCCGTCCCTGGGATTCCCCAGGCAAGAACACTGGAGTGGGTTGCCATTTCCTTCTCCAATGCATGAAAGTGAAAAGTGAAAGTGAAGTCGCTCAGTTGTGCCCAACTCTGTGCGACCCCATGGACTGCAGCCCACCAGGCTCCTCCACCCATGGGATTTTCCAGGCAAGAGTACTGGAGTGGGGTGCCATTGCCTTCTCCAGCTTTATGCTCCAAATATTCCTGGGATTTCTGCTGAGTCATGACTCTGGGTTCCTTTGCTGGAGCAAAGCCCCAGAGCTGGTCCTGAGAGTGGCAGGGGCAGAATGAAGAACCTTGTGGTTCAGACCCTGGCTGGGCTGGCCCTCTGGGGTTTATTTCATGTCCACCTTTTAATCAGGCTTCCCCAGTGGCTCAGAGGTAAAGCATCCTCTGGCAGCACAGGAGACGCAAGAGACACTAGTTTGATCTCTGGGTCTGAGAGATCCCCTGGAGGAGGAAATGGCAACCTACTCCAGTGTTCTTGCTGGGAAAATCCCATGGACGGAGGAGCCTGGTGGCTACAGTCCATAGGGTCAAAAGAGTCGGACACAACTGAGCGACTAAACACACACACACACACACAACTCTCATACACACACACGTGCCTTTTAATCAATATCAACAAGGCCATGATGACAGACGACAGGGGCCAAGAGACTGGGCTTCACTGAAGGTGCCTGTTCCGTCTATGGTCCATCCTTTCCTCCTTCCCAGGTCTGACCTGAATGTGGCTCCATCTTTATCCAGGAGACCTGCTGCTCACAAAACAGATATAATTCACTGCATTTGTGTGTCTTACAAGGAAAAATATTAACAAGTGGCCAATTGAGTTAGATGTTTTTCTAGCCCATCCTAGCCCTGATGGAGAAACAGCTGGCTCTGGCTGGCTTCATATCACCACAGAGAGAAAACAACATCCTTAAAGAAAATGCCTCTGATTATTCTAAAAGGTCTCCTCCTCTACATGCAGAGGGTGGGGAGGAACGTAGCACTGAGTTTGTTCCAATCTGCGTGAAACCCTCTGGGGTGCCATCTGCCAGAACCCCTGGGTCCTAAGAATAGTCCCTGGGACCTGTAACCCCAGTGGAAAATCTCAGTCTTATTTCCTGCTGCCCCCAGGGTCCTTTTCTCATTTCTCAGCCCCGTTTAAGAAACAGGTTGAAAACCTGAGGGTTTTCAGTGCTGAGGTCATAAGGGTCAACCCACATGAGTGAGTCAATTCTTTTCCTGTCAATAGGTCTCTTGGAGGGGAACTTAACCCTCTGGAAGGGACATGGGCCAGGCCCCTCTCTGGAGAAAAGCACCACCAAGCTGTATAGTCATTAATTTCCACAGCCCCCAAGGCCTTGTGCATGGCCCCCTGCACTGGCCCTGTTGAGCTGAACAGACCTCTCCTTTGCCCTCTTATCTATGTGGGGTCACATAGATATGGTATTTTGTCTCTATCAAAATGGAGTAAACAAAATATTGACTAAAAGAAAGCCCTGGATTCACCTGTCTGATTCACGCATGATTTTCCCAATGGTCTTGAGATCCAGAACCCAAGGTTCTCATTTATGGACTGTGAAGGGTCTTGAATGCTAAGTTCTGGTGTCCCTATAGTGGGAACTCTAGACAGAGACACAAACATGTCTTTGATTTTATTTATTTAGTTTAATTTTTGGCCATGCTGGGTCTTTGTCGCTGTGTGTGGGCTTCCTCTAGTTGCACTATGAGGGCTTCTCATTGCAGTTGTTTCTCTTGTTGCGGAGCGCGGGCTCTAGGTGCCTGGGCTTCAGTAGTTGCATCATGCAGGCCTCAGCAGTTCTGGTGTGAGGGCCCAGTCACTCTGCAGCATGTGGAATCTGCCCGGACCAGGGAGCGAACACATGGCCCCTGCATCGGCAGGCGGATTCCCGTCCCCTATTCCACCAGGGAAATCCCAAACATGTCTTTTAGAAAAACAACTCTGGCTTCCTTTTGTCTGAGGCCTGATGTGGGCTGAAAAATTAAGTATCTGGCAAAAGGTGAGGTCATGGGGAGGCCTTCCGAGGTGTTGCTGTGCTCACAGAGGGATTCAACACAGGCCCGAATGAGGCAGGACTCAAGAATTGCTAGATGGTTCTATCAAAGCTTCCTGGTTAAACAAGAAGAGAGGACAGGAGAAAGTGGCCTGTCTGCTTTGGGGAAGCTGAGTTTGAAATCAGGTCAGGAAAGCTGGGTACACTGGAATAACAAATGGCTTAGATGGTAAAGCATCTGCCTGCAATTCAGGAGACGTGGGTTCGATCCCTAGATGGGGAAGATCCCCTGGAGAAGGGAATGGCTACCCACTTGAGTCTTCTTGCTTGGAGAATTCCATGGACAGAGGAGCCTGGAATAACAAAGGCCAGGACTTGGAGGACTCCTGTCCCCATCTCCCCCATCATCCCCAGCCTCCCTCACCCCAGGCTTTCCCCAGGGGTACCCCATCAGCCTTCTCAAGGCTGCCTCTGTTTAGAGCTGCCCTCCAGGGTCTGAGCTGAGTAGGAAACAGCCCGCTCCAGGCAGCCAGTTTTATTTCTTGTTAGCAGTCTGAAAAGGAGGCTATTATTTCACAGCAGAGATAAAAGTTAATCACAGATTAGAATTGCCCTGAAAATATCGATGACATCATTCACCTGAGTCCTGGCCCCAGGGGGAAGTATTCACTTCTGCTGAGTGGCCAGACCAGTTCGGCCAGTTCTCCGCTCTTCAGAACGCTCTTCACCCTTAAACAAAAGGCTGGATTCCTGAATAGAGGGCATTCATAGGCAGTCAGGAGTCACTCTGTAGACCTACTGAGTGCCCTGCTGCCTAGACTTTGGATTGGAGAAGGTCTGTTTACTCTCTGCCCGGCCTTTTCACCGTCCCCCTCCCGCCTCTCTCATTACAACTTTATCTGGAGGCACCATCACCCTGGGGAGACTCCCAAACAGAACACCAGGCACAGAGGAGCAGAGACTGGAGTTACAAAATAAAAGTTCCTGTCCCAAGGCAGGGTGATTTCTCAATTCTGAACCTCGGGTGTGAGATGAGGGGACTTTATCCCTTTGGGCCTCCTGAGAATAGGATAAAATTCAAGCTGTGTATATATGTCAATGAAATTCTGCCCCCACCCCCCACCCCGTGACCACAAGTCCATTCTCTGCTCCTTCCCCTCTACTCCTGCCCCAGCAAATAGGCTCATCAGTACCATTTTTCTATATTCCATATACATGCATTCCTCTAAATATGGTTTTCCTCTTTCTGACTTCGCTCTCTGTGACAGGCTCTAGGTTCATCCACATCATTTCAGCCAGCGGGAAGCTGCTGTGCAGCACAGGGAGCTCAGCTGGGTGCTCTGTGATGACCTGGGGGGGTAGGGAGGCTCAAGAGAGAGGGGATCTATGTATACGTACAGCTGATTCATGATGTTGTACGCAGAAACTAACGCAACATTGTAAAGCAATTATACTGCAATTAAAAAATAAAAACATCAAGCTGTGTTTGAAATAAAATGTTGTTATTATTGTTCATTCTGAAGTGTTCAGCCAATCTGTAGTGCCTCCTCGGCAGCCAACCACAGAGGGGAAGGCAGGATACTCTCATGATCCTGGATCCCCCAGCCTGCTAGGCTCTGGCACCATGAACCGTGACCTCTTGAGCTAGAAGATTCTGATCATATGTGAAAGTCCTGAGTTCAGTTGGCTACAATGCACAGGGTGGAGACATTCCCCAATCCCACTCCAGCTTTGGTTGAGACAGGACTAGATGGCTGGGTGGCAGGCTGGGCTCCCCTGAGCACTGGTGGGGCTGAGAAACCAGGTTCTCACAGAGAGGCCAGAGTGTAATCAAGCCCAGGGGAATGGAGGGGGCACAGACGCTTCAAGGCTTCCCAGGCGGCTCAGTGGTAAAGAATCCACCTGCCAATGCAGGAGACAGAAGATGTGGGTTGGATTCCTAGCTTGGGAAGATCCACTGGGGGAGGAAATGGCACCCCACTCCAGTATTCTTGCCTGGAGAATCCCGTGGACAGAGGAGCCTGGAGGGCTACAGTCCATAGGGTCGCAAAGAGTCGGACATGCCTTAGTGACCAAACAACATCTGTAATGGAACATTAATGGTAGAATGGTGATCAGAGGGTCTTAAATTTGGAGTCCATCCTTCTCAGCACCCTGGAACAGCCAAGACCCCTGCGGGCTGCCAGGCACAGAGCTGAGAGGGGCTGGGCCTCCCTCTTAAGAGTCCTGTTTGGGTCCAGCTCTGGTCTTTGCTGCTCTTTAGTTGCCAAGGAGCTCATACTTTAGAGATTAAGTGCTCCCTACATGTTGGCAAACTAATACTTCTCATGGCTTGGGTTTCATCTTCAGATGATTTTCTTCTTTATTTTCTTTATAAAATTCATATAAGAATAAGCCCTCCCTGGAAGTATTAAAAATTTGCACTGTCGAGATAAAACAAAGGTCTCTCTGGACCCTCCCATCTTATGAACTGGCTGCTCATCTTTTTATCTATTTTTCCATTGGGTTGTTGGTCTTGGTCTTTTTTCCTACAGATTGATAGTAGTTTTTAACAAAGTCTGGATAATAATCCAGCTTTTATGTGTATGTGTATCCATTTCTGCATATACATAAATATATCTGTATATGTATACACACATACGCCTAAATACATGTACACACACATATTATGGGCTTCCCTGGTGGCTCAGTGGTAAAGAATCTGCCTGTAGTACAGGAGACGCAGGAGATGTATATTTGATTTCTGAGTTGGAAAGATCTGGAGGAGGCAATGGCAACCCATTCCAGTATTCTTGCCTGGAGAATCCCGTAGACAGAGGAACCCGGCAGGCTACAGTCTCAGAGGTATCAAAGAGTCAGACATGACTGAAGCAACTGAACTCACATGCACACATATCTATATATATATATATTACAAAATACCTCCTCCAACTTTGTTGTTTGTCTTTATCTCAGCTTCTAGTGATTCCTGATTCTGAATCAGAAGTTCCACATTTTGATAAAGGCTGACATCACTCTTTCTGTTTGCCTTTGTGATTTGTGTTTGCTTGAGGCCGTGCCCACTCCAACTCCAAGGTCATAACCATGTTGTCCTATCTTTTCTCCTTCTACTTTGGTCTTTCTTCAGTGGATAGCCAGTTCACCCAGCATGTCTCCCAGCGATGAGAAAAGCCCTCTTGGCCCCAGATCCCACATGTCTCTCTTCAGGGTTGTTTTTGCTATGGGGAGTCAGGAGCTTCTTCCCAAATTCCTGGAAGAGTGTACTCTTTGCTGCTTGCTTTGGGGCCTGCCCTTCCCTGCCAAGGTAGAGAGTGGAGAGCAACCTGAATCATTTCAGAGGTTGACCTTTGAACCAAGTTTTACTTTATCTCCAGTCACTATTTGCTAATTCATTTGAGAGTTTTTGCCAAAGATTAACATCTGAAGTACCCCTTTCTGGTTTACACAGTCTGCTCCTTGGAAAACGAGGAGGGCATTTGCCCACTCTGTTTATCCAGCATTTCTGAGAGTGACTGTTTTCCACATGAGTTTTCATTTCCCCAAGGGAAATATCCACCAGCAGAAAAAGTGACAACTCTTCTTGCAGTGGAGACAGGCCACAGAAAACAAACTCAGCCTCAACAGTGACTTGAAAACATGGTCCCAAGACTCAGTTCACAAGCCATGTTATTTCTCCTCTTGTAAGTTTCATATATGTGGGACTCACAGTTAATTTGGAAGGGAACACGGATCCTGCTTCCCAGGTGGCACTAGTGGTAAAGAATCCACCTACTGGACACGGGGGTGGGGTGGGGGGTGGGCGGAGGGAGGGAAGGAGGAGGTGGGGGAGATGTATGGAGAGAGTAACATGGAAACTTACAATTCCATATGTAAAATAGATAACCAAATGGGCATTTGCTGTATGACTCAGGGAAGTCAAACAGTGGCTCTGTAACAACCTAGAGGAGTGGGGTGGGGAGGCAGATGGGAGGAAAGTTCAAGAGGGAGGGGACATATGTATACCTATGGCTGATTCTTCTTGATTTTGACAGAAAGCAACAAAAGTCTGTAAAGCAATTATCTTTCAATTTAAAAACTAAATTAATTAAAAAAAAAAAAACTGCTACCAGTGTAGGAGCACAGGAGGTGTGAAGCAAACAGCAACCAACTCCAGTACTCTTGCCTGGAGAATCCCATGGACAGAGGAGCCTGGCAGACTACAGTCCATGATGTCGCAGTCGGACACAACTGAGCATCTGAGCATTCCCAGCATGGATCCTGCGTCCAACTCTCCTGGTTGGGGGTGAAACCAAGCAGGACTCTCTGTGGCTCCTAGGTATGAATGCTTTCTGTGTCCCCCATTTCTTGTTTGTGGGGAATAGACTCCAGCCTCCAAGAGCTTCCCTGAGTTCCAAAGGGCAGGTTCAAACAGTTGCTTGTCAGAGAGGGTAGGGAAAGCAAAGATAAGGGAGGAGCTGCCAATAAACAATAGCACAGTCTTGGTGCAGGATCCTGGCTCGGCCTCAAGGAATACACATAATAATGTCTTTGGTTCCTGTAGTTAAAGCTATGGTTTTCCAGTAGTCATGTACGTATGTGAGAGTTGGACCATAAAGAAGGCTGAGTGCCAAAGAATTGATGCTTTCCAACTGTGGCGCTGGAGAAGACTCTTGAGAGTCCCTTGGACAGCAAGGAGATTAAACCAGTCAATCCTAAAGAAAATCAACCCTGAATATTCTTCGGAAGGACTGATGCTGAAGCTGAATCTCCAATTTGGCCACCTGAGGCAAAGAGCCCACTCATTGGAAAAAAACCTGATGCTGGGAAAGACTGAAGGGAGGAGGAGAAGGGGACAACAGAGGGCAAGATGGATAGTGAAGGACAAGGGAAGCCTGGCTTACTGCAGTCCCTGGGGTCACAAAGAGTCAGACACGACTGAGTGACTGAACAACAACAACAGAACTAAAAACCCCAAGAAATGCAAGTTGTTAACTACTCGATGAAGCATTCTTCATTCCTGGAGAACCAGAGGTCAGGAGACCTCCTGAGGCCAGACTAAAGGAATGCAGGGCCTGCACACACCCTGCTCCTTATCAGCACCCTACCCTTGAACCATTGCAATTAAACTCACCAAATCCCAGCCGGGGTTGGGACAAACAGTTTCTCAGGACTTTGCCTGGCAAAGCAATAAAGCTTTTCTGTGTGTGTATGCTAAGTCACTTCAGTGGTATCTGACACTTTGTGACGCTATGGACTGTGGCCCTCCAGGTTCCTCTGACCATGGGATTCTGCAGGCAGGAATACTGGAGCAGGTTGTCATGCCTTCTCCAGGGGGATCTTCCCGACACAGGCATCGAACCTGAGTCTCTTATGCCTCTGGCATTGGGAGGCAGGTTCTTTACCACTAGTGCCACCTGGGCAGCCTACTGCCCCTGAAGTCGCCAAGATTCAGTCTGGCACCGGTACACTGAGGCTGAGTTTCCGGCATCAGGGGTACTTGCGCTGTGCTCGGATAGGCCAGTGGCGCATCTTTCTCCCAATCTTGATCATTTTTATGACTAACTTTCCTTCTCCTCCTGGTTTTACCACAAAAAGCAAAGAGACCCAAGTGCTTCAGAAAAATACACAAAATGGAAAATCCACTCACTGATCATGATGAGTTAATTATAGGTCTGCAATGTGAAGTGGAAATGTTAAGATGTGACACAGATCTTGATATGGAAGTGGAAGAAACACTGCCTCCTCCTTAGGGTTCATGTCTCCCTTGAATGTGAAGACCAGCCCCCTCTGAAATGACGTGCCATTGCATCTTTTGTGTGTGTGTGCGCTAAGTTGCTTCAGTTATGTCCAACTCTTTGTAACCTTATGGACTGTAGCCCAGCAAGCTCTTCTGTCCCTGGGATTCTCCAATCAAGAATACTGGAGTGGGTAGCCATTCCCTTCTCCAGGGGATCTTCCCAACCCAGGGATCAAATCCAGGTCTCCTGCACTGCAGGCAGATTCTTTACCATCTGAGCCAATTCTCCTCATGTAAAACTCCAGGAGCAGGTCTCCTGTTCCCCTAAGGAGTCATGTGGTGAAATGAACAACGGTAGGTGGGATCAGAGGCCAGAGATGAGAACCCCCGGCTCTGCCTCTCATTCTTGGGGCCCCTTGAGCGAACCCCATTCCTCTCTGGACTGCAGTTTTCCAGTCTGCATAGTGGAGAGGACTCCATCTAGAAAAGCACTGCCAACCAAAACAGAGGTAGCTGTCGGTGCGCTTCATGTTTGGCACCTCAGGGCCTTTGTTCTCTGGTACACACAGACTCACATCTGGCTCCCTCATGACCTTCTGGTCTCGAGGAGCTTCCCCATATACAGTAATACTAACCACACCTCCCAAGTTTTGCCTTTTTTAAAGTTTCTTTTTCGGGGGTGGGGGGCAGGGGGTGTGGACCATTTTTAAATTGAATACACCTGAATTTTAAAATGAGTGAATTTCTAAATCATTGAATTTGTTGCACTATTGCTTGTGGTTTAGATATGCTCTGGTTTCCAGCCAAGGAGTACGCGGGGTCTTAGCTCCCCAACCAGGACTTGAGCCGTCACCCCCTGCCCTGAAAGGCCAAGTCGTAACCACCAGACCACCAGAGAAGCCCCAAATTTTGCTTTTTAAAAGACGCAAGTCTAGGGATTTAAAATCGTAAAACTTTTATAAATTGGATGAAGGTGGTTAAAAGGTATGAACTTCCAGTTCTAAGAAAAACAATCCGAGGGATGTCAGGTACAATATAATGAACACTGCTGTTTGCTATATAAGAACAACTTATATTTATATATAAGTTGTAAAGAGGGTAAATCCTAGGTTCTTCTCATAAGAAAAAATTTTTTTCTTTTAGTTTGTAGTATGAGGTGTTGGATGTTCACTAGAGTTATGATGGTCATCATTTCACGAAGTACATAAGTTAAATCATGATGCTGGGACTTCCATGGTGGTACAGTGGATAAGAATCCACCTGTCAACTGAGGCATCAGGGGTTCAATCCCTGGTCCAAGAAGATCCCGCATGCCGTGGAGCAATTAAGCCCGCGTGCCACAACTACTCCGCCCGAGTGCCGCAACTACTAACCCCGGGCGCCTGGAGCCCGTGCTCTGCGGTGAGAGACGCCGCCGCGGTGAGACGCGCAGGCACTGCAGCAAAGGGTGGCCTCCCCGCCGCAGCTGGAGAAAGCCTGAGCAGCGACACGATCCAGCACAGCCCCAACTCACACACAGAAATAAAAGAAGTTTACGGAAGTCACGATACTGGACACCATTGATACACACAGTGCTGGGTGTCGGTTATACCTCAAAACTGGCAGAAAAAAAGGGGCGGGGGAGAAGTTTGATACGTTTCATGAGATTAAACCCGACTTTCGGATAGAATTGTCTGTCAAGGTTTCCAGTTTTCTAAAACGGTGTGTGGGGAAAGTGGTACCTCGCACGTGGGCCCAGAGGGTCCACAGGCAGGGCTGAGGGAGGAGCAGACAGGCGCCAGCTGCATTCACTACCCGACACCCGCCTCACACAGGGAAGGCCTGGCCTGTGAGCCGCGCTGCCTGCGCTCTGGGTGCTCTATCTAGGGCAGGTCTCGTCACCTCAGGAAACCTAACCTGGTGTGCAGTCTAGCAAGACTGTCAGAACTGCCAGAGCTGAGCCTGCCTTTTTTTTGTGGGGTTGTGGTGAGCAGAACTGCTGATTGTGTGGAGCCTTGGTTTTTCCTTTATATTTTAAATTTTTATACAGTTTTATTGACTATGCCAAAGCCTTTGACTGTGTGGATCATAAGAAACTGTGGAAAATTCTTCAAGAGATGGGAATACCAGACTACCTGACCTGCCTCTTGAGAAACCTATATGCAGGTCAGGAAGCAACAGTTAGAACTGGACATGGAACAACAGACTGGTTCCAAATAGGAAAAGGAGTACATCAAGGCTGTATATGGTCACCCTGCTTATTTAACTTATATGCAGAGTACATCATGAGAAACGCTGGGCTGGAAGAACCACAAGCTGGATCAACATTGCCGGGAGAAATATCAATAATCTCAGATATGCAGATGACACCACCCTTATGGCAGAAAGTGAAGAGGAACTCAAAAGGCTCTTGATGAAAGTGAAAGTGGAGAGTGAAAATGTTGGCTTAAAGATCAACATTCATGAAACGAAGATCATGGCATCCGGTCCCATCCCTTCATGGGAAATAGATGCGGAAACAGTGGAAACAGTGTCAGACTTTATTTTGGGGGGCTCTAAAATCACTGCAGATGGTGATTGCAGCCATGAAATTAAAAGACGCCTACTCCTTGGAAGGAAAGTTATGACCAACCTAGATAGCATATTGAAAAGCAGAGACATTACTTTGCCAACAAAGGTCCGTCTAGTCAAGGCTATGGTTTTTCCTGTGGTCATGTATGGATGTGAGAGTTGGACTGTGAAGAAGGCTGAGCGCCGAAGAATTGATGCTTTTGAACTGCGGTGTTGGAGAAGACTCTTGAGAGTCCCTTGGACTGCAAGGAGATCCACCCAGTCCATTCTGAAGGAGATCAGCCCTGGGGTTTCTTTGAAAGGAATGATGCTAAATCTGAAACTCCAGTACTTTGGCCACCTCATGAGAAGAGTTGACTCCTTGGAAAAGACTCTGATGCTGGGAGGGATTGGGGGCAGAAGGAGAAGGGGATGACAGAGGATGAGATGGCTGGATGGCATCATGGACTCGATGGACGTGAGCTTGAGTGAACTCTGGGAGTTGGTGATGGACAGGGAGGCCTGTCGTGCTGCGATTCATGAGGTCGCAAAGAGTCGGACACGACTGCCTGACTGAACTGAACTGAACTGAAAGGTTACTCTCCATTTACTGTTGTTAAAAATTGTGTCTGTGGTCCCCGTGTTGAGCAATGCGTCCTCAGCCTGTCTCACACCCAGGAGTCTGCGCCTCCCTTTCCCCGCTTCTCTCTTGCCCCTCCTCCTCCCCCTCCCCTTCTCTTCTCTGGTAACCACTAGTTTATTCTCCGTATCCGTGAATCTGCTTCTTTTTTGTTACAGTCACTAGTTTGTTGTACTTTTAGATTCCACATATAAGCGATGTCATACAGTATTTGTCTTTCTCTGACTTTTTTTCACTTAGCATAATGCTCTCCTAGTCTATAGCCTTATTTTAAAGGTATTTCTGAGGTGATTTGGAAAACCAGTTCAGGAAACTGGAAACAAGTAACTCCTAGAACCCTGTGTGACTGCTGGGTTCACGTACAGCTTCTAGAGCCAAGAGGGACAGCAGATACAGAGGAGCTGATGAGAGGAGAGTCTTGAGCTGCAGAGACAGGAGAGCCTCTACAGAGAGCAGGGTTGGGGGAGTGTAGAAGTGGGGAAGGGCTCTGCACCCCGCTGTCTGGAGGAGGCTTCTGGAACCCCGAGGCTGTTGCAGTTTCTCTTGCTGAGCCGGTGTTAACAGTGGTTTTTCGTCCTGACGGAGGCCCCCACCAGCTCTCCTCTCCCCTGCCCCAGCCCAGCTCTTCCCCGACCTCAGTGCCTCAGTAGTGACTTCCTTCATCTTCCACCCCAACTTCCTCTCGCTCAGTCTCCCCTCTGGCATTTCCATTTCCCCTGTTCCATGCAACGCATCCTTTTCCTCCCTCCTCCACCCCTACCTAACCTAAGCAACGCCTCCCGAATGTGGGGTCAATCCACAATGGCAGCTACAGAGGACCTGGGCCCCGGTGGAGAATTCCGCTCCATTCGGCCAGGCCAGGAGGTTCACGTCCCTCAGTTCCCCCACGTGCAAGGGTTAATCATGCCCCCTCTCAGGCAATGTTGATCACTAGGAAAGAAGAAACAAACTCACAGACTTAAAGAATGAACTTATGAACCAGAGGGGAAGGCTGGGGTGCGTTTAGGACTGACATGTACACACTGCTATATTTAAGAAAGAAGACAGGTTTGAAATAACCCCTACAGCGCTCTCCAGATGAATCTATGGGATCGTGAATAAAATGTTAAAATAACCCTTTCCCCCTTGCCCTGTCACTGTCTGTAACGGCACATTTTAAGTCGAGGTGTTTCCAGGAGGCCAAGTTCCAGGGAAGTCAAGCATCAAGGGATGGCTTAAAATGCTTAAATAATGCATGTTATCCTTCTAGCACTTTTTGTGACTACATATTTCTGTCTTTAGAAACAGTGCCCAAGGACCAGAGGTTAAGTGTTTTCTTTGGGACCCAGGTCCAATTGAGAGAGTGTCACAATGAATGAAGTAAGTCACACAGAGAAGGAAAAATATCACGACATCCCTTATATGTGGGATCTGAAAAAACATGAGACAAATGAACTTACAAAACAGAAAGAGACACACAGTCTTAGAGAGTGATCTTATGGTTGCCAGAGTAGGGGAGGATGGGGATAAGGTATAGCTAGTTTGGGATGGACATGTGCGTGCTGCTGTATTTGGAACGGATCACCAACAAGGACCACTGTGCAGCACAGGGAGCTCTGCTCAGTGTCATGGGGCAGCCTGGGTGGGAGGGGAGAATGGACACCTGTGTATGTGTGGCTGAGCTGCTCTGCTGTGCGCCTGAACCCATCACAGCATTGTGAATTGTCTCTGTTCTTTAGCCACTAAGTCGTGTCTGGCTCTTCTGTGACCCCATGGACTGTAGCCCGTCAGGCTTCTCTGTCCATGGGATTTTCCAGGTAAGAATACTGGAATGGGTTGCCATTTCCTCCTCCAGGGCATGTTCCTGACCCAAGTATCAAATCCGCATCTCCTGTATTGCAGGCAGATTCTTTACCGCTAAGCCTATATACTCCAGTATAAAATACAAAGCTTGAAAAAAAAAATAAAATGACTAATTCAACAGAAAAAAAAGAAAGAGGCTGGTCAATGATGCACTTCTAGCCTAGCTGATGTTGAGTATTATGCAAACAAGCCCTACCCAGCGTGGCCCCCACAAGCCCTGCCCACTGATCCTGAGTCCTTCACAAGGGCATTCGACGCTGTCAGATTCTATTTGTATTTTGAATCCTTTTCATTCTTTGCCCTGTTTGCCTCTTGCTGCCAGCTGGCAGTTTTTGCCTCTCCCCCAGCCTCTACCCTCTGCCTTGGTGGCTAAGTCCGGGATCCTTAGCTCTGAGCACAGATTGGTGGAGAGAAAGGCCCTGGTTGTGTCTGTATAAAACGCCTGCCATGTTGTGGCTGGCTGTATCCTCCAGATTTAGTTTAGAATAGTCATTTTCGATTTCCTTCAGGAACTGTGCTGCCAGCATGACCAGTTTAGTGGAAGGGTCCAATAAAGCAAGCAATATGATATAATAATAATCATATTATAGTATATGGAGAAGGAAGTGGCAACCCACTCCAGTGTTCCTGCCTGGAGAATCCCAGGGACAGAGGAGCCTGGTGGGCTGCTGTCTGTGGGGTCGCACAGAGTCGGACACGACTGAAGTGACTTGGCAGCAGCAGCAGCAGCAGCATAATCATATTATAATAGGAGGCAACGCAGTTGCCAGTGGCTCAAAGCTTGCTCTGCATGGTTTGCATCTCAGCTTTGCTATTGTGAGCTCTGTGTGGCTTTTCCCATTTTAAATGACTTTATATGAGGAAGAGGGGGCAGAGTGGGGGATGGAACAGAGCCATGTGTCTTAGCTGAGTGCTGTCCAGCCCTCACATCAGGGCCTGACACAGATTAGGGCATCCGTGATGACCCCAGCTTCTATCGGGGGAAGTGTGAAGTGGGGTGATGCCCCCTGAGAAGAAGGGGGCTGGGGAGGCACGGTGCCTTTGTCCTACCACTTATGCAGCCCTAAGTGGGGCTGTTTTGGAGGTGATGCAGTGTTTGAGGGAGTTTCATAACATTCAGGCCACTCTGAGCTAAGAATAATCCTTATCTGTAAAACGGAAATCATAATAGTAGCTATCTGATAGGTTATTGCAGAGATTAAATGAAGCAAAGCCCAGAAAGTGCTGCGAAGAGGGTATGGGACAGGATGAGGGCTCAGCATCACCACAGGGGCTCTTTGCCATCAGGGAGAGTAGTTCCAAAATTATTTTCTCATTCCTTCTTTTAAGATTAATTCATTAATGTATTTATTTTTGGTTGTGCAAGGCCTTGGTCACTGCACACGGACTTTCTCTCGTTGAGGCGAGCGGGGGCTGCCCTGTAGTTGCGACACTCCGACTTCTCATTGCAGCGGCTTCTTTTGTTGCAGAGCTTGGGCTCTGCGTGTGGGCTTCAGTAGTTGTGGTATACAGGCTTCGTTGTCCCATGGTACGTGAAATATTCCCAGACCAGGGATTGAACCTGTGTCCCCTCCATTGGCAGGTGGATTCTTAACCACTAGACACCAGGGAAGTCCCTCATTTCTTTTTCATCAAAGGATGTCCAGATCACCAGCAGGCACAGTGCCTTGGGATTAAGGTCTCTGGGCTGTGTGTTTGCAGCACAGTCTTCTCAGCTGCCTCTTCCTGGTCTTCTTTAGAGAGGCGTCGGGATGAGGCTGAAAGATGGGTATCAGAGAGGCCTTTCATATCCATGGACACTCATCAGTCTTGGGGCAGTGGGGAGACAGCACTTTTTGCTCCCTGCTGGGGAGCAGACCAAGGTTATATTTTCCCAGAGTTCACAGTCAATACCCCCCAGGAACCTATACACCATCCTCCAAAGAGGCCTTTACACCACGGCCCAAAGAGGTAAATTCTCATCAGACCTTGGGAGAAATATTTAGTACCATTCCCTGTATATTAACAGTCTCAAGTCAACATGAGTATTACCTTTAATTTATGGGGGAACCTGGTGGCTTAGATGATAAAGAATCTGCCTACCATGCAGGAGACCTGGGTTCAGTCCCTGGGTTGGGAAGGTCCTCTGGCGAATGGAATGGCTACCCACTCCAGTATTCTTGCCTGGAGAATTCCATGGACAGAGAAGCCTGTTAGGCTATAGTCCATGGGGTCGCAAAGAGTCAGACACAACTGGCTGATTAACACTTTTACTTTTTTCACTGAGTTGAATAGTCTCTGCCTCCTCCACTGGACAGGGCCCTGTTGATGGGGTTGGCATTAAGCTAGCACACTGAATATGCCCACATGCCAGTCCCACTGAAACCCCAAGAGAAGCCTTGACTGGGTATGAAGACCTTGGTCTTACACACTGAAGCTCAGGAGGCATCTGTTGCTAGGTTCTTTTTTGTTTTGACATGAGTCCTTATTACTTTGATCTTAGGCCTAAAATTTGAGGAGGGAAGCAGATCTCTGTCTCTCAGGGAAAACCTGTTGAGAAGTTCTCCTTGGAAGTGAACAGTCAGGAAGATCCCCTGGAGAAGGACATGGTAGCCCACTCCAGTATTCTTGCCTGGAGAGTCCCATGGACAGAGGATGCCAGGCTACAGTCCCTAGGATCACAAAGTGTCAGACATACTGAAGTGACTTAGCACACACACACGGGTACTCCACTGTGCATCTGCACCACATCTCCTTTATCCATTCCTCCGCTGATGGACATTTAGGTTGCTTTCACGTCTTGGCTACTGTAAATAGTGCTGCAGTGAACATTGAGCTGCATGTTCTTTTCAAATTATATATCGTTTTTTTCCAGATATATGCCCAGGAGTGGGTTTGGACTGCTGTACTCTCATTGTATCTTCACAGAGTAAAAGAGGGGGAGAGAACCTCTGGCATTGTCTCTCTTATAAGGGCACTAATCCTGTTGATGAGAGTTCTGACATCAAGACCAAATTGCTTCTAAGGCGCCCCATCTTCTTATATCATCACACTGGGAGTTAGCGTTTCAACATGAATTTGGCCAGAGGGGTGGGGGGATGGGGGGATGGGGGGATGTGTCTCTCTCTCACACACACACACACACACACACACACACACCTAGTTCACAAACAGGGAAAATCGGTAGGCCAAATGGGGATTGTGGTGGAGAAGAAAATAGGATCCTTGGAGGTGCCAAGCATCCTTGGACAGAGCAATAACTGAACATTGCCAGATCATCCCATTTTCTAAAAGAAGTTGGAAAACACAGCTTCTTTTCATGTGCAACGCAAGCTCCTGATCTTTAAATCTTGACAAGTAATCTAAAAGCTTAAAACACACACGGGCCAAGCAAAATATATCTCCAGACTGAACATGTCCCCCAGGCCTCCAGTCTGTGACCTCTGGAAAGGTCGAGAATCATTTTGCTGCTTGAAGGCATGTTACTGGGGACAGAAACTCCTTGTCTAAACAAGGAGTACTTCTGGAAACACTGTCACCCGCCTGAGAGGTGGGCCCAGTTGGCTGCTGTCTGCACCATGGCAGCTCAGAACCCCCCAACTGTTGCCAGGGATGTGACAGTCCAGAAGCAGGGACGGAGTTCTTGTCTTTGGGCTTTGTCTCCTGGTTAAAAATAGAGGAGCCTTCTCAATAACTCCTCCCTTGGTGAAAGGCAGTAAGTCTGAAGATAAGGCACTGAAGCTGGAGCCATGGTGGTTTGTGGTAAGCCGGTTCCCTGGGGTGGGACAGAGTGGGGAGGAAAGACAAAGGGTGGGTGTGTGCTCGGGTGTGTCCAGCTCTGCCACCACATGGACTGTGGTTCACCAGGCTCCTCTGTCCATGGGATTTTCTAGCAAGAATACTGGAGTGGATAGCCATTTCCACCTCCAGGGGATCTTTCAGACTCAGAAATTGAACTCACGTCTGCTGCGCCTCTTGCATTGACAGTAAGGTTCTTTACCACTGGGAGCCCCCAAAGAGAGAGGTAGGTATGTCTGGAGGCTATCTTGATCTATTTCATGGTTTCTATTCTGGTCCCAGGTGGGACCCAAAGTTGGCCTCTAACATAGATCCTCAATCCCCAACAATGCCTGAGAAAGGTCACTGACCATGAGGCGGCCTTCAAGACCTGTGCCAAGTGGTTGCTGTATACTTTCTCGAACTCAGTTCTCTCAGAAGCACCCTGAATTTCCACCTCCCACTGTTTGCAAAAAGATGACTTTCCTTCTGCCACCCTTGACCTGTTCAGCTTCTTAAGAGTTTCAAGCTGTTTCTAGAAGAAGACAGTCTTGCATATTCTCTGAGACTGAACATATATATGGATAATGGCCAGACCATAGGTAAGGTAGAACTCGGACCCACCATCTGCAGCAACCAGCCCAGGAAGTCAAACCATAGCCATTGGCCCCAAATGTCAGGGCTTGATAATAACGGACAGTTTCCCTGACTGTTGTCCCCGCTTCCGACTTAGGATCTTTAAGAGAAAGCCCTAATCTATCCCATAAGGATGACTCTCCTACAGTTAGTTGCCACCTCCAGCTTCCCCCAAAAACAGCCTCCAAGAAGGGCACACACGGGACCCTCCCTCTTTTCCTCCATGAAGCTCCTTCCCAGCCCTGCCTGCCTCAGTGATGCCAAACACAAGTGATGGTGTCTGACCCACTTGCTAGGACGAGCTCCCTTTAAACAGCTTTTGGGACTTCCCAGGCGGTGCCGTGGTAAAGAATCCCCCTGCCAATGCAGGAGACACGTGTTCAATCCCTGAGTCGGGAAGATCCCCTGGAGGAGGAAATGGTAACCTACTCCAGTATTCCTGCCTGGAAAATCCCATGGACAGAGGAGCCTGGTGGGCTACAGCCTATGGGGTCACAAAGAGTCAGGTATGACTGAGTGGCTGAGCACGCAACCATGCAAACAGCCTTGGCCTGTTCTCATTTAGGAGATTTTCATTCATTTCCAGGGCTCAGGCACCCTCACACACAGTTTCATTTCCAGCTGGGGTTGCCCCCCTGCCCCCAGGCTCACAGTGACCGCAGAACCCACTCAGAGGAGGCAGTTTGGACAATTGATGGACCAGTCTGTCCCAGATGAATGATAAAGGGGCCCAAGAGATGTTTGAAATCATTGTGTTGTGACCAGAAACTTTATTAACCTGGAGACAATGGGGCAATTGTCCCAGGGCAGACAGAGCGAAATGCTGGAGTCTGGGACAAGCAAAGCTGCCTGAGTGGCCTGGGCACAGACTCCCGCGTGCCAAGGCTGGCAATGGAAGGGGCAGCCATTGACCGTGAACAGGCTGGGCCACCAGCTGTCCGGTCACCTCCTCACTGGAACAAGCCACAGAGGTTCTGAGCAGCCAAAAGGCATCTCACTCCTTGAGCCTATGAAAATTAACTTCTTTCCACTTTCATCAAGTCACCAGACCGACATTAAAGAGATACCTCTTGGGAAGGAGACAGCATTTTCTTACATGAGAACAAAATGTCATCACAGACAGAGAGCTTTCAATACATCATACCTGTATTTTTCAGAGAGAAGAAGTGGGAAATTAAAGAAGTAGGAATTTATCATCTTAAATCAAAAGAGCTATTGGGATCCTTCAGAGGTATATTCCTGACTCTCTCTCTCACAGTTTCTGACATTTTAAAAGCCTCAGGAGAATTAAAGAGTTTTCCTCTGGACAGTGTGCCACAAAGAACTGCACTTAGAGTGCTGCTTGGTATTTGGGAGATGATCAGGACAAAGGATGAGGAGGTACCAGGTTGCAGCTCTGCCCCCCTCAACCCCACCCACCCCGATCTAGGCACATGAATGGGAAGAGAAGATGCTAGCATATCTTCGTTCTTCTTTAAGAACATCTGCCGATGATTTAAACTGAGGTCTCTATTCCATGCTTTTAATCAGGCTGACTTCATGGAATCTGCCAGCAGGGCTGTCTCCATGCTGCTGTGTTGTCACGTGACACAGCAGTTACCATGGAGATTATCAGCTGTGAGTGGGCTGTCCATAAGCTGAACCTGCATCTGACAAGTCAAATTTGTCAGTTTGGGGAAAGAGTTATGAGGGTTCCTTTTTGTTTTTTTTTTCTTTCTTCTTGAAGACATTTCCTTGGCTCCTGCCCCTTGCTCCCCCCTCCCCCTTTCCAACCGGGAAAGACTTTTCCACACTGTGGTCTTGAGTTGGAGAAAGGTCATTTTATTTTCTCTGTAGAGTCTGCAAGAAAGCTCGGGAACTTGTACCGGTGGCCCCCCAGGATGATTTAGGGGTAAAGTCAAATGATCCTGTGATTCACCTACAGACTGTGCGTGTGTGCTTGCTGTGTCTCTTGAGTCGTGTCTGACTCTTTGCGGCCCCATGGGCTGTAGCCCACCAGGCTCCTCTGTCCATGGCGTTTCCCAGGCAAGCACACTGCAGTGGGTTGCCATTTCCTACTCCAGGAGATCTTCCCAACCCAGGGACTGACCCCACATCTCTTATGTCTCCCACATTGGCAGGTGATTCTTTACCACTAGGCCACCTGGGAAGCCCCCACCTACAGACCACAGGGCACCCACCATGGGCTTCTTCTCTTGTATGATGGCAATGGTCAGCTGGGTTTTCTCTCCAATGAGTGTATTTCATTTCCTCCATTGCCATGACCTGCCCCCGGCACACTAATGATCACGTGTGTGCACATGTGTACATGCCTGGGCGCACGTCTATTTGTCCTGCTGCGCTCTGTCCCTCCCTCGGCAGGTAATGACTTCTATGGACTGGCTTTATCAGATTAAAAGTGAAACAGCCATTGAATAAAAGGAACCCTGCCAACCTGACAGACTGCGGGAGGCAGGGATGGAAGCAGGCCAAGAAGGGCGGGACAGGCTCTGTGTCTGCCCTGCTGAAGAGCATCACACAGCTGTAGGGACATAGGTGGGAAGGAGGCTCCTGGCCCCAAACACCTTGGTTTTACCTTGCCTTCCCTTTGGCTCATCTCCTAAGATTACAGGAGCCCTTAGCCAGTCTCTCATCCATCACGCCTGTGACCTCACTGCACCAGCTTCAGGGGCCTCGCATGGCAGCTAGTGGGCCCTCTGGACAGCCGCTCTGGAGCCTGCAGCAGGCAGGGGTGACTAGTGGCCGCCCCAAGCTGGGGGCTCAGGAAGCAACCACTTACAACGAGTGCCATACTAGGCCTGGCCAGTGGGTGAGCGGATCTAACACTGCAGTTCTTCCTGTGGCTACAGGGTCCACCTCACACGGAGGCATGTGTGTGGCCGGAGGGCAAGAGGCCTGATGCCACGAAGTCCAACTGGACAGCGCCCCATGACTGTGCTCTCCCTCAAGTCCTCCCTGGAAGTGACCCACATGGGCACTCCACTGCTCGAAGGTGGCCCTGGGTCACACCTCTTGGCATCTGAGGGGAACAGGAGGGCATGATGGCAGAGGTCTGAGTTTTCAAAAGTAAGGCCAACGCTGTGTATCAACCAGGTCCTGTTGATGGTGAGTGTGAGCGACTACGTGTGTATGTGTGTGCACTTGAGTGAACGCATCTGTGTGTGCCTATGCATATGTGTATGTGTCTGAGTGTTTGTATGTGTAGATATGTTTATGTGTGAACTGTGTGTCTGTGTGTACATGTATACACATGAGTGAGTGTGAGTTTCTGTATATGTGTGTGTGTGAATTTGCATGTCTGTTTATGTGCCTGTGTGTGAAAGTGTGAAAGTCAATCTGTGCATGTATGTGTGCAGTTGTGTCTATGTGTACATGTGTGAACATGTATGTGAATGAGTGTGTCTCTGTATGGCTCAGATGGTAAAGAATCCACCTGCAATGCAGGAGACCTGGATTCGATCCCTGGGTTGATAGGGAAGATCCCCTGGAGGAGGGCATGGCAACCCACTCCAGTATCTTGCCTGGAAAATCCCATGGACAGAGGAGCCTGGTGGGCTGCAGTCCATGGGGTCACAAAGAGTCGGACACAACTGAGTGACTTAACAGTTTCACTTTCACTGTATGTGTGTGAATTTACATGCCTGTGTGTGTATCTGCATGTGAACATGTGTGAATGTCTATGTGAATGGGTGTGTCTGTGCACATGTCTGTGTGAACACGGGTGTGAGTGTGTTTCTGTGTATGGATGGATTTGTCTGTGTGTGTGTGAATGAGTGTGACACATACATCTGTGTTGGTACACACGTTTGTGTGTGGCAGTGCTGGGAGGTGGGCGGTACTGGGCCCCTCTCTTGGAGTCAGTTCTGGAAACCTCAGGCTGCTGTTGGCTGGGGCATCCACACCCCTAGCCAGAGCCCAGCTTGCTTCTCTGCTGACATCACAGAAGGCCGGGCTGCTCTGGATTCTGGGGGGCTGTTGAGTTGGTTGGACAACGACCATGTTTCAGACCTGAAATTCGGTCTAGCGGTTGAGCATACATCACAAGTATAGCCTGATGTAGCTTCTTTCCTGAGAGAGCTGTGCACTTACATGGCCCCCCAGTCTGTGCAGAATCCCACCATAGATGCCTCATCTCCTCATCTCCCAAGCATTCTGCCAGGATTTGCATGATTAGTCCATCCTTTATATATATATCAGTTTAGTTCAGTCGCTCAGTCGTGTCCAGCTGTTTGCAACCCCATGGACTGCAGCACGCCAGGCTTCCCTGTCCATCACCAACTCCTGGAGCTTACCCAATCTCATGTGCATTGAGTCGGTGATGCCATCCAACCGTCTCATCCTCTGTCATCCCCTTCTCCTCCTGCCCTCAATCTTTCCCAGCATCAGGGTCTTTCCAGTGAGTCAGTTCTTGGAGTTTATATAACTCTGTTATATAAAGAATATATATTCTTATTGGAGTGTAATTGATTTACAATGTTGGGTTAGTTTCAGGTGTACAGCAAAAGAAATCAGTTATACATATGCATATATCCACTCTTTTTTGGAATCTTTTCCAACAGAGTTTTGAGTCAAGTTCCCTGTGCTATATAGTAGGTCCTTATTAGTTATCTATTTTATTCATAGCAGTGTGTGTGTCAATCCCAATCTCCCAGTATCTACCCCATGACCCCTGCTAACCATAAGATTATTTTCTATATCTGTGACTCTATGTTTTTAAAATGAGTTAATTTGTACCATACTTTTTAGAGTCCACGTATAAGAGACGTCATATGATATTTGTCTTTCTGTGTGTGACTTACTTCACAGAGTATGACAATCTCCAGGTTTATCCATGTTGCTGCAAATGGCATTGTTTTCATTCTTTTTTATGGCCGCGTAATATTCCATTGTGTGTACATGTACCACGTCATCTTGATTCGCTACTCTGTTAATGGACATTGAGGTTGCTTCCATGTCCTGCCTATTGTAAATATCAGACCAGCCCTTTCTTTAGATCTGGAAGTGAGGACCCAGAAGCATGAAGCAAAGTTTCCCACGATGCGCAGCTCCATTGTGATCTGAGCTAGGCTTGGAGCAAACAGGGCCTTTGCTCACCCCATACTTACCCGCGCCAGTCTGCACACACCCAATGGGTACGTGATGCTTCCAGAAAGGTGTCCAGCATCGGGGCAGGGGTCGTTCATCCTCTGTAAGCTGGGAGCATTAAGCGCCGTCTGCCTCCTCATGGCAGTGAAGCACAGCCAGCCCCCCACATGGCTGAGCAGGTTAGGGTCTTCAGGCCCCTCTCTCTCTGCGAGTGGGGCCTGGAGCTGGGCAGAGCAGAGAAGGGCCCCTCCCAGACCCATCTTCATGCCCATCTCCTGCTTCTCAGCCATGTAGCCAGGAGAGGAAGCTTCAAGGTCAAGGGCTTTGCTGGATATAAGCTAGTGAGGGCCTGGGTACCAGAGAAGAAAAGGCAGATACTTCGCTCCTCCTGTATCTTGCTATGTGTTGAAGGGAGCAAAGAAAAACATCTCCTGCAAATGGGACTCTTAGAAGGTCCCATTAGAAAAGAAGGTTTCTGTAAAGGCCCTAGGAAACCCCCTAAACGGTTACAACATCGTGTCCAGGGAGAGAGGCAGGCGGCACCCAGAACGGTGCCCTGTGCCAGCTGCTCCTGCAGCAGCGGCGAGCCACGAGCACGAGGGCCTGGCTCCTGGCCATGTTTTATTTTCCTGAGCGCTCCCAGGTGCACGTTTCTAGAAGTCCGAGCTCCAGTGCTGCCGGCGGACGGAGACGCGGGCCAGGAGCCAGAACCAGAAAATAAATACACGGAGCCAGAAACCTCATGTTCCGATGCCGCTGAAAGGTAACACACGGGCCCTGCAGCGGGTTCTCCAGACACCAGCCAGGAGCCTCTCCCCACTCCCGCCCCAGAGGCCCCGCTACAGGCTGCCCGCAGCTCACAGAGATGCTGCGCTGGCGCTGGCGGTGCTCGGCATGGGGGCTGCTGCAGGCGAGCCAGTCTGCCGCTTCAGGGAGACTGTGCCCACACCCAGCCAGGCCCTGCTCCCCATTTCCTCTTCACTCCAGGGCCTGCGGGAAGATGAATTGTCTCAAAGGACCTGGGGACTGTTGGCGGTGTCTCCCCACCACTGCCTTGCCCAGGCTACCCACAGATCCACTTTCTCCAAAGGTTTAGCTGGTTTTTGATTTATGTGAGGGCCCCATCCCTGGTGGCTCAGACAGTAAAGAATCCGGCAGAGCAGGAGACCCGGGTTGGATCTCTGGGTCAGGAAGAGCCCCCGGAGAACAAAGTGGCTACCCACTCTAGTATTCTTGCCTGGAGAATCCCATGGACAGAAGAGCCTGGTGGGCTGCCATCCATAGGGTCACAAAGAGTCAGACACGACTGAGGGACTAACACTTTCATCTCTGGGGAGGCACCTTGAAGCCTCACACCCATGGTCTGTCCTCCCAGAGCACTTGGCACACAGATGCCCATGGCCTGGCGCCTCTGGGTACCTGGAGCATCTCCCTCTCTGCCCTGGCTCAGCTCTAAGCCAGACATGGTTTGCTCCATGCTTCCCATTAGGTGAGAGGGACCAAGTCCCATACATGGCCCAATGTGGGCAGTCTCTTTGCCTCTCTGTTTGCAGGGGGTGCCATGGCAATGTCCCAAGATAGAGACCATCAACGCACTCTTCTCAGCCCATGACAAAGGAGGTCTGGGCGAGGTGATAGCAACAGCCCCCGGCCAGTCTGGGCTAGATTCCCAGCTCCTAACCCTCCACGTGATCCTGGGCAGCTCAACTCACTGGGCCAGCTTCCTCATCTGTAAAATAGGATGAAAACGAGGCCCACCTCACAGAGTTGACCTAAGGATTAAATGAGGTTTTATGTGTATACACAGATGTATCTATATACATACTCATGTGTATATATGAAATTATATATACAAATATAAATGAATTATATAAGAGTGTATATATATATAATTGTATATATATTTATACACATATGATATTTCAGATATAAATATCTATGACATTATAAATACATATACTATTTAAAGTACTTAGAATAGAGACTTCCCTGGTGATCCAGGGGTTAAGAATCTGACTTGCAATGGGGGGATCACAGGTTTGATCCCTGGTCAGGGAAGGAAATGGCAACCCACTCCAGAATTCTTGCCTGGAGAATCCCAGGGATGGGGGAGCCTCCTGGGCTGCCGTCTATGGGGTCACACAGAGTCAGACATGACTGAAGCGACTTAGCAGCAGGGAACTAAGATCTGACATGCTATGGAGCAAGCAAGCCCACACCATAGCTAGAGTCCACACAACACAAGGGGAGACTCCATGTGCTGCAACTGAGGCCCGAAGCAGCCACAGAAATAAATAAATGAAGACAAAAATTGTTTAAGTACTTAGAACAATGCCTGGCGCGTAGTGAAGGCTCCATAAATATTGTTTTTCTTTTTGTTCTTCCTCTTGTTCTCATTGCCGTTGTGATAAGCATAGCTTTGAGATCAGGCAGCCTGGGTTTCAATCTCCATCTAGCCCTTTAATAGCCTTTGAGCAGAGGTGAACTTCCTCAACCTATCCAAGCCTTACTAAATGTCCGCAGATTGAGGTTCATTACAAATCATAGGTCTGGGAGTGCCCTTGTGGTCCAGTGGTTAGGACTTTGCCTTCCAACGCAGGGGGTGCCAGTTCAATCCCTGATCGGGGAGATAACATCCCACAGGCTTTGTGGCCAAAAAATCAAAACATAAAAAACAGAAACAACATTGTAACAAATTCAATAAAGACTTTTAAAAAATGGTTTACTATTAAAATAAATAGTAGGCCTTCAACTGTACACTTAAAACTGGTTAAAATAGTAAATTTTATGTTATGTAGATTTTACCACAATAAGAAAAAATCCACCATAAATGAATATCAGGTATTTGTTACACAAGTATCAGGAATCCATCAAATGCAGCCCGTATTTTAATGAGAATGTTATCTGAAGGAGTGATCCTCAAGCCGTGTGGCTGGGGCATGGTGATTACATTTGGAAGAGACCTTGAAAGTGGGGCCATGCTGGGCCTGGGGACCTGGGAGGTATCCAGACTAGATGACAGTGAGGCCAGGCCTGCTTGCGGCCCCGGGATAGAGTCTATGTGGCTGCACCAGGGACATGCTGGTGACCCCGGGGACAAGGCACTCGGGCCTCTCGACAAGCCCGTCCTTGCAGACAGAGTCTGGAGGAGGATCTTTCCTGTGGTTGTCTAGGCAAGAGGCCTGTGTGTGTTAGTCGCTCAGTTGTGTATGACTCTTTGCGACCCCATGGACCCTGCCAGGGGTCCTCTGTCCATAGGATTCTCCGGGCAAGAATACTGGAGTGTGTTGCCATTTCCTCTTTCAGGGGATTTTCCTGACCCAGGGATAGAACCTGGGTCTCCTGCACTGCAGGTGGATTTTTTACCACTGAGCCACCAGGAAAGTCCAAGAATCCTGGAGTGGGTAACCTATCCTTTCTCCAGGGGATCTTCCTGACCTAGGGGATTTTCCTGACCCAGGAATTGAACTGGGGTCTCCTGCACTGCAGGTGTTTCTTTACCATCTGAGTCACCAGGAAAGCAAGAGGCCTCCTTGCCTTCTTTCCAGACTTTTCCAGAGAGCATGCTGCAGTACAATCTCATAGCACAACAGGTATCTCTGCCCTGCTCAGCCCCAGAGTGACCCAGCTTGCCTTAATTCCAAAGCTCCAACAGTGAAAGCATGGTCACAGCATGATGGCTCCAGGTGTGAACCGTGACCCCGGAGTTAGGGACTAAGGAGAGCGAGCGATCATCACCAGGTGCTCACAAGCCGGCCTCTGGTTGCCTAGGCAACCTGGAAGGGCCTCTGCCTTCCCTCCAGGACAAGCCTGCTGCTTCCCATGATGCAGACAGTTCTGGCGAGGAAGGATGGAAGTGGTGTGGACCATAGGAGGGGGCCCTTCAGGAGGCCTCACAAGAGGGCTCCCAGCAGAGCCTGTGGAGGTCCCCTCATTTGCTGAGCATCCAATGTGCCAGGCAGCATGCCAGGGTGCCCTTTGAGTTAGAAGGGTTCCCTTTTCTCCTCACCCTCTCTAGCCTTTGTTGTCTATAGACTTTTTGATGATGGCCATTCTGACTGGCATGAGGGGGTACCTCACTGTAGTCTTCATTTGCATCTCTCTAATAATTAGCAGTATTGAGCATCCTTTCGTGTGCGTGTCAGCCATCTGTATGTCTCTTTGGAGAAATGTCTATTTAGGTCTTCTGCCCATTTTTTGATTGAATGGTTTTTTTTGTTTTGGTATTGAGCAGTACAAGCTGTTAGTGTATTTCGGATATATATGATCTTCAAAATAAAATCACGCATACACCACCTGCCACTTTAGGAAGTCCTTATCTGCCCAGGTGGTGCCAGTGGTAAAGAACCCACCTGCCAATGCAGATTAGACATGAGACATGCAGGTTTGTTCCCAGAGTCGAGAAGATCCTCTGGAGGAGGGCACAGCAACCCACCCCAGTATTCTTGCCTGGAGAACCCCACAGACAGAGGAGCTTGGTATGTGACAGTCCATTGGGTCACAAAGAGTCAGACACAACTGAAGCGACTTAGCATGCACGCATCTTAAGTAATCATATCTGCAAAGACCCTATTACTAAATATGTTAGGTCGCATTCTGCGGTTCTGGGTGGACGTGGATTTAGGGGGACACTGTTCACCCCCACATGGACAGTGTGAGCACGTGCATGAACATGTGACTCACAGCCATGCTGGGAGGTGAGGGGGGCATGAGAGGTGCCTGTTACTGACAGGCAGCTCCGTGAGGGTACCCAGGAGAGGATATACAGGACACAGAGTGTCTCTGGTCCCCTCACTGCTAGGTTCTTCTGGAATTTTTCACCTGCATCAAGAGAGGAGATCAGAGATCACCAAAAGGTCCTCAGGCTTCAGAGTCCTGTGTCTATGCAGCCCTGGTGTCCAAGGACATGCAGGACCATCAGAACAGAGACGGGAAGGCGTGACCCAGTGCAGCCGGGATCCACGCCACAGCTGATGTCACCAAGTTATTCACGGAGGAGGACACACACTGATGGAGAAAGAGGAAGCAGCACAAGGGAAGGGGCCAGAGGGGACGCGTGCCAGGCCCGGGGACTCACTGGGGCCAGGGCACGGCCCACTGTCACTGCCCGTGGAGCAGCAGGCAGGGCAAGAGGCGACGTCCTCTTGTGGCTCTGAACAACGATTTCTGGAAGTAAAGGAGTGCTCCGGGGTAGTGCAAGGCAAGCGCTGGCCCTCCGGGGCACGCCATGGCTGACAGCGGCTGCCTGGGGTTCGGCTGGAGTCATTCCTCTGCAAGTCAGTCTTAGGTGAAAGAGAATCACAGCCCTAGAGAGGCCCCTTGGGTTTCTACCAGTCTTGAAATCATTTGAAAATAGCAGCAGTGAGTCCCGATGCTAGGCTTGGAGGATGGCTGCCCTGCTGTCACACAGTCGGGTTGGGCAGCTCCTCCTGACCCTGCACTACGTGCCTGGGGGACAGGGGACACCTCGAAGCTTTAACTTAAAGCGAGGGCAGAGGGCATGGCCTTCCTGCCTACCCTGGGGTGCAGGCCCTTTCTGTCACCACAGGTCAGGGGACTTGGGGTCCTCTGGCCCTGTGTGTTGACAGCCACCTCAGACCCCATTAACTGAAAAGCCACACTTGAGCATTGTTCAGCCATGGACTTAACCTTGCCATACAAAGGCTTCAGGACTGCCCCAGAGCCGAACCACTGACCTTGAGGAGCACAGAGGTTGGATACGCGCACACATAAGGTTACATGGATACCCAGGCAACATGCTCTTGGAGCACAGAGGAGCACTCTGGCGTGAAATGGCCACATAGGCCTCTTTGGGTGTTGGCTCAGCCCAGATGTTGTCTGGTCGGAGAACTGCCTCCCCATCACAGAGGTGGGTCTTAAGCAGCACATGCTCCATGGGCTCTTTCTTTTGTCTGGTTCTCCAGAAAAACAGAATCCGTGGGACACGCACACAGAGTGGTTTATTATAAGGACTCAGCTCACGTGACTACAGAAGTTGACAAGTTCCAATAACTGCGTTCAGTAAATTAGAGACAAAGGGGCTGCAAATGTACTCCTGGTCCAAGTGCCAAAACCTAAGAACCAGAGCTTCAGCGGTGTGAGCTCCACTGTGAAAGCCAGCATGGGCAAGACCCAGGAAGAGCTGTGCTTCATCTTGAGTCTAAGGCAGGAAAAGATCAAAGTCCCAGCTCAGAGGCAGCAGAGCAGGAGGAGTGTCCTCCGTGTGAGAGGGTCAGACCTTCAGCTGATGAGACGAGGCCCAGCTACTCTAGGAAGAGCAATCTGCTTTACTCAGTCTGTTAATCTTAAACACTGAACTCATGCAGAGAAGCCCTCTCAGAAACACCTGACTTAGAACACTGTTTGATCAAACACCTGGGCACTCCATGGCCCAGTCCACTGTCAATCAAATTCCCTCTCCAAGTGAATTTCCCGCTAAGAGCGGGGAGACCACCTGGTCTCTGCCTGGGCAAGATCTGGGTCCCAGTGGATTGGAGATTTGCTTTCCAGATACCCTCCCACTCTCCTTCCCATCCCTTGAGTCCCTCAAGACACCGTCCTTCTCAGCCCCTGTACTATGATCATGGGCACACCTTTTCCCTTAAATGAGCTTGGAGTGCGTTTCTTTACTTGCACTACCCCCACAGCCCCTGTGAACACTGGCTTCTTCCCATCAGGCCCTTCCTCCACCATGGGGTCTTCATGGACCTTCCCCCACCCCGAGCTGTTACCATTGGGCTGGGTCACCCCCAGCAAACTGGCCTGCCACAGAGTCTTCCACCTTCCATTTTGTGGCAACAATCAGGGTGAAAACTGGAAACTGGGTTTTTACTTGTGTATATGTTTGTTTTTTTATCATCAGACACTTGCTTCCAGAGACACAGTTCCACTGAGGCGATCACTAACCTGCACAGAAATGGTTCCTCTCAGAGTCCCTTTCAGGGCAAGTTGAAGGATTTTAACGATTATACTTACAAGTCCTGCAAACTGGAGCTTCCAGAAATGCCAGTAAAGTCCGATATCTGGTTTTCATAACAGTTCTAGTTACAGATGCTTCTCCTCCGTTCTTGGCTTGGTACGTGCAGTATGGTTAAAGCTGAAACGTCAAAGAGGAATGATTAAAAGCCAGGAGGTGGGCATTAAGAAACCTGCCTCGTTGTGCTTTCTTTTATTTGTGGAGGAGAAAAAGGCAGAGAGACGGGATGGCAGCTGACCCTGTGTGAACGTGACCACATCTTTGTAGGGTTATTGGAAATCTGTGGATTGGTTTTAGCTTCACACTGGCTGGAACATCACTGTGGTTTCAGGCTGAAGAGAGGAGGAACGAGTTCTCACAACTGTGCGTTAGGAAGAAGCCTCGGAGATGTGCTGACCTAACGTCTTACCTGTCAAGTGGGGACAGGGGATCCTGAGATGTTAAGTGCCACACAGCCAAGCAGTGGGAAGCTGGCTTTCACAGTCAGACCCAAATTCCAGATGGACTAAAACTGAATGTAGAAATGAAACTTTCCAACCATGCTGCTAAGTTGCTTCAGTCGTGTCCGACTCTGTGCGACCCCATAGACAGCAGCCCACCAGGTTTCCCCATCCCTGGGGTTCTCCAGGCAAGAACACTGGAGTGGGTTGCCATTTCCTTCTCCAAAGCATGAAAGTGAAAAGTGAAAGTGAAGTCGCTCAGTCATGCCTGACTCTGTGCGACCCCATGGACTGCAGCCTACCAGGCTCCTTTGTCCATGGGATTTTCCAGGCAAGAGTACTGGAGCGGGGTGCCATTGCCTTCTCCTACGAACAAAGCTAGTGGAGGTCTATTTCTGCCTCCACAGAATTTAGGTTCAGGCTCAGTGGCTCCTGGGTCTCAACTGCTGTGGTTTCAGACCTCAATCAAGGCTCTTTGCATGAGGCCAGGGTGCTGGGTAAAGTGCTTGCCTGGGCTCAGGCTTCTGAGGACGGGGTAGTCCCCTGACTGAGGCCACGAAGTGAGAGAACAGAATGGGTTCTGGGCCTGGGACTATCTAGTTCCTGGGATCATCAGAGACACTGGCCAATCCTGGATGTCCTGGTAGCTTCATGTTCCTTCGGCTTCCCAGGTGGCACAGTGGTAAAGAATGCGGGAGACGTGGGTTCGATCCCTGGATTGGAAAGATCCCCTGCAGGAGGAAATGGCAACTTCCTCTAGTATTCTTGCCTGGAAAAATCCCATGGACAGAGGAGCCTGGGGGGCAACTGTCCATGGGGCCGAAAGGAGTCGGATACGACTGAGCACACACGCGTGCACAGTTTCCTTTACACGGGTGAGTGCCTCCTGGAGCGTAAGGGAAAGACAGATAGAGGGAAGCAGGAGGAAGCTGACTCAGCCTGAGGACCAGTGAGGTGCTGGGCTGGTGGGTGACCTCGATGATCTCGTGTAAGCCCTGTCAACCTTGTGAAGTGGAGATTGTTACCCCCACACCATGCTTGATGAAATGAAGGCTCAGTCAGGCTACTCAACTTGCATAAGAGCACACAGGCATTGGCAGGGGTAGGGTGTACACACAGGCTCATCGAAGGCATCCACACCAGGCTGTATCCCATGGATGGGAGAGCGAGTCCAAGCCCTTGGCCCCTGCCCTTGCTAGCTGAGCTGGGATCCTCATTAAGGATCTGCAGACACACAGGACAGCTATTCCAGTTAGAAGGTCCTGATAACTTGAAATGTTAACTTTTTAATGTGGTCTCAATTAGATCACAATTTTCTATGGACCACTTTCTCATATCTGCATTACTTTTATCACTTGTCAACATGTCACCATTTATTTGGAAACGTGGAACAGAAACTAGAGAGAACATAGTTCACTTAATAAACTCTTACTGAATGCTAAAGTAAAAAAAAAAAAATGTTTGCCAAACTAAGCATTGGCTGCAACCAACTAATATTCAAATGCCTCCTCCTCCCCCCCGCCCCCCACTCATCCATGAATTAACTTTGGTTCAATACATCTACCTTGTAGACACTTCAAAGGCAAAGTGTATGTCTGGTCAGTGGGATCAATGACCCAGCTTCAGGGTCCAAAAGGCCATGAAGGGCTCTTGAGGCCAGCCCAGTGATCAACTGTGTAAACATGGAGGTGGTAGTTTAAATATTCATTCACCCAGACTTTCCTCGGCGTTGATCATTTTGCAGAAAGACTCCACAACTGTCAAGGGATGTTCACCAAGTTCACAGTCAGGGCAAAGGTGAGGCCATGGGAGCCCTGAGCAGGGAGCAGGGTAGAGTAGGTAATCTAGGGATGGCACATCGAATGGAGGTGGAGGGATGACCTGGAAGGTCAAGAGCAAGAGAGCAAAGGTGTCGCTCAGTCCTGGAAGAGACGCCCAGGGAGAGCGGAGGAAGAATCAGGTGTGCCACCCACTAGGGGCAGAGCTGAGGGGCCAGCTCAGGCTGCCTGACTCCCAACCTCGGGCACTTTCTGGGTGGTCACTTGGCCCCATGCACGTTCTAGAAAGTCACCATGCCTTCCTAAACAGCCTCACCAGATTGGGCAGAAACTTGGGATGAAGGGAGATTCCAAGTTTGGAAGCAGAGTTCTCTGCAATACATTCTTGTTTATAGTTTCCAAATCAAGACCCTGATGCTGGGAAAGGTTGAAGGCAAAAGGAGAAGGGGGCAGCAGAGGATGAGATGGTTGGATGGCATCACCGACTCAGTGGACCTGAGTTTGAGCAAATTCTGGGAGAAAGTGAAGAACAGGGGAGCCTGGCGTGCCACAGTCCATGGGGTCGCAAATAGTCAGACGTGACTTAGTGACTGAACAGCAGCAGCAGTATTGTGCTCCACAACTGGGAAAGGGAGAAGACGGTGGGGTGTCCAGAAAGTTGCGTGTGCCCGAGGCCAGGACCTGATGTGGCTTGGGTCAGTGTGGGGGCAGGGACAGTGGCAGCAGAGGCCCAGGGGTGCCCCTCAGACCCGCAGGCCTGCCGGCCTTGGAGAGACGGCGAGGAGGTAGTCACGGCAGGAGCGCTCCCTATAAATGGCTTTCATTGTGAAATACATCGTGCAGATACGCTATAAAATGTATGATGTGTTAAAAAATGGATCTGAGCAGTTTAAAGAATCATCGTATTAATTAAATGAACACTTGAGGATCCATACCCAAGGTTGAAAAAAAAAAAAGCATTTTCACCCCGATGTTCATTGCACCACTATTTACAACAGTCGAAATACAAAAGCAATCTAAATGTCCATCAACGGACTAATGGTTAAAGAGGTGGTACACATATACAATGGGATATTACTCAGCCATAAAAAGAATGGCATAATGCCATTTGCAGCAACATGGATGGAACACAGATTATCACACTCAGAGAAGTAAGTCGGAAGGAGAAAGATAAAACCACGTTATATCACTTACATGTGGAATCTAAAAAATGATACAAATGCATTTATTTACCAAACAGACTCGCAGACTTAGAAAACAAACTCTTGGTTACCAAAGGGGAAAGGTGGAGAGGGATAAATTGGGAATTTGGGATTAACAGACACACATTACTATTTATGGGGCTTCCCGGGTGGTGTTAGTGGTAAAGAACCTGCCTGCCAATGCGGGAGATGTGAGAGAGGAGGTTTCCGATCCCTGGATCAGGGAGATCCCTGGAGGAGGGCATGACAACATACTCCAGTATTCCTGCCTGGAGAATCCCATGGACAGAGGCACCCGGTGGCTCCAAGGGGCCCAGAATGAGGGCCCTGCTCTCATCGGGACGGCTTGTTTCGGGAAACTGAAGCAGGGCACGAAGAGGCAACGGAGAAAACCCCTCAGCAAGGGCAGAAAATGAAACCACCCGGTTCCCCCCAGGATCGTAACAAATAAAAGCCCCAACTGAAGGCACCCAGACAATAAACGCCACATGCCAAGTGAAACGTCTGCTTTTTCTGAGTCCAAACAGTGTCACAGTAAGGTGACTAATTCTTGTGTCTCCCTAAAAAACTACAGAATCTACCAAACAGCCATGACAATTCATTTCCAGATGAATGAATGTCACTTGGCTGCCTGGTAAAATTTGAAGAAGCTGGAAACAAGTGTATGAGTTCGGGATCATCCTGTGAAAATGGATAGGGGCAACTGACGAGAGGGGAGAGGCCCCTGTGCGCAAGAAGGGGTCTCAGAGAAGGTGTAGCTTCTTGCAGGGACCCACACGCCACCCCCAGGACTTGGGGAGCCCGCTCAGAGATAGCATCAGATCGTTAATTATATTAATAACTCCATCACTTGGTGAAATTATGTAGGTAATCAGCAAAAAAAAAAAAAAAAATTACAGCCCTAATTTCTTCTTCAAAGTCTGATTTTGGACCCTGGACTCAAAAAAAAAATGGAGGTACTTGTGACAGTTGGAGTTTAGCCACTGAGGGAGTTAACATGTCCTGGGGTTGAGGGGGGTGGTAAAAGAAACAGATAAGAAAAAACTGCACTAGAAAATGAAATTGGATTTTTAAAAAAATCAATGAAGTAACCAGGCTATTAAAATGGAAAATAAGTCTGATGTCATTCTGCAAAATAAAAGGCTTGAGTCACCTGCAGAGCCACTTAATTAAGCACAGGAAGTAAAGCGAGAACTTGAGTGATTTTCCCCATGAATGTCAGCATTTCAAAATGAGCGAGGCTTAGGCAGAGAGTGTTCCTTCTAATCAGAGAGCTAAATCAGTTCTTTTGCCCTCAGGACATCTTGATACATTTGAAGCTGATGAAGAGCAAAAGGAAGGTATTAAGTATGAGCCAAGTTCGAGAGGGTAGCACTGACATATATACACCATCATCTGTGAAATAGATAACTAGGGGGAAGCTGCTAGCACAGGAGCTCAGCTTGGTGCTGTGTGATGACACAGAGGGGTGGGATGCGAGGTGAGGGGGAAGGGAGGCTCAAAAAGGAGGGGAGAGATGTATATGTACAGCTGATTCAAAATCAAAGTCAAATCCCTTATGAGTATACAGTGGAGGTGACGAATAGATACAGTGGAGGTGACAAATAGACAGAGTGCCTGAAGAACTATAGACGGAGGTTTGCATCATTGTACAGGAGTCAGTGATCAAAACCATCCCAAAGAAAAGAAAAGCAAGAAGGCAAAGTGGTTGTCTGAGGAGGCCTTACAAATCGCTGAACAAAGAAGTGAAAAGCAAGAGAGAAACGGAAAGATATATCCAACTGAATGCAGAGCTTCAGAGAGTAGCAAGGAGAAATAAAAAGGCCTTCTTAAATGAACAATGCAAAGAAATTGAGGAAAATAATGAAATAGGAAAGACTAGAGATCTCTTCAAGAATATTGGTGATATCAAGGAAATATTTCATGCAAGGAATTTAACAATAAAGGACATAAAGAGCAGGGACCTAATAGAAGTAGAAGAGATTAAGAAGAGGTGGCAAGAATACACAGAACTACACTAAAAAGGTCTTAATTACTTGGATAACCACGATGGTGTGGTCACTCACCTAGAGCTGGACATCCTGGAGTGTGAAGTCAAGTGGGCCTTAGGAAGTATCACTATGAACAAAGTTAGTGGAGGTGATGGCATTCCAGTTGAGCTATTTCACATCTTAAAAGATGAGGCTGTTAAAGTGCTGCGTTCAGTATGCCAGCAAATTTGGACAACTCAGCAGTGGCCACAGGACTGGAAAAGGTCAGTTTTCATTCCAATCCCAAAGAAGGGCAATGCCAAAGAATGTTCAAACTACTGTGCAGTAATTAGGCACATCTCACACACTAGCAAGATTATGCTCAAAATTCTCCAAGCCAGACTTCAATAGTACGTGAACCATGAACTCCCAGATGTTCAAGCTGGATTTAGAAAAGGCAGAGGAACCAGAGATCAAATTGCCAGCATACTCTGGATCATGGAGAAAGTGAGGGAATTCCAGAAAAACATCTACTTCTGCTTCACTGACTGTACTAAAGCCTTTAACTGTGTGGATCCCAACAAACTGGAAAATTCTTAAAGAGATAGAAATACCAGACCACCTTACCTGTCTCCTGAGAAACCTGTATGCAGGTCAGAAAGCAACAGTTAGAACTGGACATGAACAGAGGACTGGTTCAAAACTGGGAAAGGAGTATGACAAAGCTGTATATTGCCATCCTGGTTATTTAACTTATATGCAGAGTACTTTATGCACAATGCCAGGCTGGATGACTCACAAGCTGGAATCAAGACTGCTGGAAGAAATATCAACAACCTTGGATAAACAGATGATACCACTCTAATGGTAGAAAGCAAAGAGGAGCTAAAGAGCCTCTTGATAAGAGTGAAAGAGGAGAGTGAGAAAGTCAGCTTAAAACTCAGCATTCAAAAAACTAAGGTCATGACTTCTGGCCCCATCACTTCATGGCAAAGAAAAGCAGGAAAAGTGGAAACAGTGACAGATTTTATTTTCTTGAGCTCCAAAATCACTGCGGACAGTGACTGCAGCCATGAGATTAAAACACACTTGCTCCTTGGAAGGAAAGCTATGACAAACCTCGACAGGGTATTCAAAAGCAGAGACATCAGTTTGCCAACAAATGGTTTTTCCAATAGTCATGTATAGATGTGAGAGTTGGACCATAAAGAAGGCTGAGTGTTGAAAAATTGATTATTTTTAATTGTGGTGCTAGAGAAGACTCTTGAGAGTCCCTTGGACAGAAAGGAGATCAAACCAGTCAATCCTAAATGAAATCAACCCTGAATATTCATTGAAAGGACTGATGCTAAAGTTCCAATATTTTGGCCACCTGAGCCAACTTGTTGGAAAAGATCCTGATGCTGGGAAAGGTTGAAGCAAAAGGAGAAGCAGGTGGCAGAGATGATTGGATGGCATCACCGACTCAATGAACATAAATTTGAGCAAACTTCAGGAAATAATGGAGAACAGAGGAGCCTGGCACGCTGCAGTCCTTGGGGTCACAAAAAGTCATACATGACTTAGCAACTGAACAATAAGATAGCTGACTCACCTTGTTGCACAACATTAACTAACAGAACGTTGTAAAGCGATTACCCTCCAATAAAAAATTTAAGTAAATAAATATGTAAGAATGATCTGAAAGGCACCCAAGCAGGGAGAAAAGTAAGCTTTCTGCCTGAGGTCCCCGAGACTGTGAGATGAAGGCCACGGAGCAGGCACAGGGACACTCTGGGACAGAGAGGCCCTCTGGGTAGGGGTGGGGGAGGCTTCACTCACATTTATGAGGGCAGAGGAAGATACCTGAAGGTCTTTCCAGGGTCCTTGGGACTGTAGGTTTTCACTTCTGCCTATAGCAGCTGAGAAGGACAGCAACCAGGTTTGGGGTTTAATAGGAGTGAGGTGGGACCCACAGGAACTCTGAAGACACCTTCCGGGGGCCCTCTGAACCTGTGTGGGCGGGGTCTGGAGCCTCCCCTGCTTCCACCCAGCCGCTGTCAGTCCCTGCTGGGGGGCGGCTCTGGGGGCACCCCCAGAGGGCAGTGGCGTTGGAATGATCCCCCAGCCCATCCCAGGGCAGCTCACAGCGTTCACGGGGGCATTGATTCTGGGTCCTCTGGGCCCCGCGTGGCAGAACTCCTAGGGTCCTCGGGTCATGAACTATTGGGCTGGCTGAAAAGTTCATTTGGGGTTTTCCATACCATCTTATGGAAAAACTCTGATGAACTCTGTGGTCAACCCAATACAATAGACTCGGCCAGAACCAGGATCTGTCTCTGAGACCTGGTACGCACTGCATTACTGGCCCCCAACACACACACACACACACACTGTCCCTACATCCCTATCCATCCCTGTTCATATTCTACTTGCCTTTCTGTCTGACCAAGAGGGACTGGGATTTGAACCCTGTCTCTGACGCTGTCTGGCCAAGTGCTCTGCCCTGGGAAAGCAGGGTGCCTTGCCCACTTTCTCATCTGCCCATCAGGGACTGTCTGAGAGTTGGCACGTTTCCTCTGGTAACAGGCCTGGCACAGGCCTCCTGATCGCCCACCTGGCCCGACCACTCTCTGGGATTCCTCCCCCTGTAACTGATCAGCCCCTGCTGCTACAGCCTTACTGTGAGTGAACAAGCTCTCACACCCCACCTGCCACCCATGGGTGTGGAGTGCCCCTCTCTGCCAACTGGGCCCTGACTTTTCTCCTGGCTTCCTGCCCCGCCTCTGACCTGGCAGCTGCACAGAAGTGCAGATTGCCGCAACCAGGAACAAGTAACACTTGTCACTCTCTCCAATTAAGTCATTTCTATGTCCCAGGGGTCAGTTGCCTCCAGAAAAGGGGGTGATATCACCAGATTGCCACAGTCTCTGCCCTGGGGAAGCACCACCCCACCACTGACATGCCAGGAGCTGTCTCCTGGGCCTTGGCCTTGGCAGAGAGGACTTGGGGCTCCTGCTACCAAGACTTGAAGAATAAAGCAGCCAGGGCATCATCTTTTGTGGGAAAGCAGAGGGAGCATCTGCCAAAGTCAGAAACCCACGAATTTTCCATCAGGTACCAGCCCCTGCAGATGCACAAATACACCCTGAGACTCCGAGAGAGGAAATATTTATAAAGCCTCATATGGGTCCTGACCCTTGATTCTCAGTCCAGTGGGAACTGAATGTTTTTCCAGGAGGGTGATGATTTACTGTATGTATTGGCTTTCTGAGGGCTTTCCTGGTGGCTCAGATGGTGAAGAATCCTCCTGCAAAGCAGGAGACCCAAGTTCGATCCCTGGGTCAGGAAGATCCCCTTGAGAAGGGAATGGCAACCCACTCCTCTATTCTTGCCTGGGAAATCCCACGGACAGAGGAGCCTGGCAGGCTACAGTCCACGGCGTTGCAGAGTTGGACAGGACCGAGTGACTGACACTTTCACATTTCAATGGGTTTCTGGCTGTCCCAGTCCAGTCCTGCTTCTGGTTGGCCCCCAGCCTCCTTTTTGGGGGCAGTTCCTCCTCCATCATGTTTGGGGCAGGTGGAGAATATTGTAGGTGTCACCATCCACCACGGAAGTCAGGGAAGCAGAACCTTTCTTTCTCTGCTCTTGGGCACTCACAGAGGGGTGTGTGACCCAATCAGGTCCTCACCCGGAGTGTGACATCGGTATCAGTGACGCAGGGACCAACTGGGAGAGGGTCCAGCTGGGACTTGGGACAGACAGCCTCTTCTATGAGGAAAGGGCAGTGCTTGTTGCTTTCCCAGCCCTCTGGAGCAGCCTGGGTTTGTAAAATTACACCTAAAACCAGGTTTTCAAGCATGCATGCTCAGTCCCTAAGTCGCGTCTGATTCTTTGCAACTCCATGGACTATAACCCGCCAGGCTCCTCTGTCCATGGAATTTTCCAGGCAAGAATGCTGGACTGGGTTTCCATTTCCTCCTCCAGGGAATCTTCCTGATCCAGGTATGGAACCTGCGTCTTCTGTGTCTCCTGCCTTGGCAGGCGGGGGTTCCTTACCACTGAGCCACCTGGGAAGCCCCACTAATAGACAGTCGTCATTGCTAATATCTGTAATTGATAACTCTATCTTTGGGGAGAGTCTGCATATGTGTGGGTGTGTGTTTCTTTCTTTCCAGCAAATTAATAAAATGTCGCTCCCTTTGTTGCTGTTATTCCCCTAAAGGAGTGAAGATTTCATGCCAGGAGGACCTTCCCTAGCTGTGAAACATCTAATACTTCAAAACATGCCACTGGCCAGCAGCTCTGGACCTTCCAGAAATGCACAAAGCCGTTTCATGCTGCCCGAGGGATGCCAGCAATCACTTTATCTGTGGACCTCCCAGAACAGGTCCCTGCAGAAGTGAAAGCTCACCCTCAAGCTAGTCCTGTGGATCCCAGGGGTGCCTTCGCAGCTGAGACAGAGCCTATCACTGGTGAGGAATGAAGCTCTGGGGCAAAGGCCACTGCCAAGGCCAGTGGTTCGTCCCTCCATGCTCTTGATGACCTATGATGTGACATATATTTCTCTAAACATGTCTTTTTTGAAAAGTGTATGCCTCGTGGCATTAAGGACACTCACAGTGTTATGCAATCATCACAGTATCTATTTGCAAAAATTTTTCATCAACTCAAACACAAACTCTGTGCATTTAACCCATAAGCCCTCAGTCCCTCTTCTCCCAGATCCTGTTAATCACCATTCTATTTTCTCTATGAATTGTCCTGTTCTTGGTACCTCTTGTAAGTGGAATCATGTAATATTTGTCCTTTTGAGTCTGACTCACTTTAATTAGCACAGTGGTTTTAAGGTTCATTCATGTTGCAGTATGGATCAGCCCTTCATTCTTTTTTAAGACTGAATAATAGTCCACAGTAAGATACACCATATATAACTTATCTAGTTATTTGTTGATGGACATTGGATTGTTTCCCCATTGCTTTGGGTAGTGTTGACATCTCAACCATATTAAGCCCCTCCATTCATGAATGCAGGGTGCCTTTCCATTTATTTAGGTCTTCTTTAACTTCTTGTAGCAATTGCTCAATCTTTCTTGAGCCTGTTTATGTCTATAACTTACGTAATCTCTCAGGATAATGACAGCCAAGTTTCCCTCCCCACTGCACAAGTTAATGTTAAAGCCAATAGAAGATGCTGTTTGTATCCATTTTTTACAGACCACCTTAATTTCAGTATTTTCCATTACGGTAAGCAAATCCCAGTATGCATTATTGTTAGCTTTCATCATTTCCTTGGTATTACATATATGCCCTTTCAGTTGTCATCTTCATAGATGAATAATTCTCAGTGTTTTTGGTGTCTCCTCATACCAAGTCTCGGAGAAGGCGATGGCACCCCACTCCAGTACTCTTGCCTGGAAAATCCCATGGGGTCGCGAAGAGTCGGACCCAACTGAGTGACTTCACTTTCACTTTTCACTTTCATGCGTTGGAAGAGGAAATGGCAACCCACTCCAGTGTTCTTGCCTGGAGAATCCCAGGGACGGGAGCCTGGTGGGCTGCCGTCTATGGGGTCGCACAGAGTCGGACACGACTTTAGCGAGTTAGCAGCAGCAGCAGCAGCATGCCAAGTCTTATCCACTGCCATTCTCCTAATTTGGATACATTTCTGACCCAATAAACAAACTTAAATCCAGCCAAGTTGTGTTCTGCTCAGCCTATTTTAACATTTGGGTGGAAGAGATCCAAATGTTTAATGTACTAAAGAAGAAAACCATAATCCCTCATTCCCTGAACCTCATTCAAAAACAGAATGGATGAAAAAATGAAATGTTGACCGTATATCTAGGTGCCACGGCAAGAGATACTGGAAACCCATAGCGTTTACCCCCGGAGGGTCACGGGGTGAAGAGCCACAGAATGAGTGTGGAAACCCGAGGAAGGGGAGAGGATTTCCAGCTGGGAATTCAGGGGAGATCCCACGGAGGAGCAAACATCCCAACTGGGGCATCTGGGAGGGGATGCTTAGACTCAGAATTGATTGAACTGAAGCGATTTAGCAGCAGCAGCAGCAGAAAACAGAGTTAAATTCTCATGAATGGGCTGCAGGAGAAGTATGAGATTTCTGAAAAGGAAAGCTAAAATTTAGATGTATTTGGATATATGCATTTTATCGGAGGAAAAATATCCAAGGCTTTCAGTAGGTTCTCAAAAACATATGTCAGGCTCAAGAAAGATCCTTTGTGATGAGGGTTCATTTCATACTTGCTACTAGAAAGCTCAGTATGCATGTGGGAAGTTATGCATACAGCATGTGTGCGTGTGTGTGTGTGTGTGTGCGTGTGTGTGTGTGTGTGTGTGCACTCTCGCACTAAGTCACTTCAGCTGTGTCCAACTCTTTATGACCCTGTGGACTGTAGCCCGCCAGGCTCCTCTTTCCATAGGATTCTCCAGCTAAGAAAACCGAAGTGGATAGCCCTTCCCTCCTCCAGGGGATACTCTCGAACCAGAGATCAAACCCACATCTCTTATTAAGTCTCCTGAATTGGCAGGTGGGTTCCACTTGGGAAGCCCTGTATATATGGATCAGAGGTTAATGCATCCAGGGGTACCTAACCTAGATTCAGGGTGCCTTCAATGTCCTAAAATTGTGTCTTTGGTTTATGTTTTTTTTTTTAAGCTTTTTAAAAAAGACTTTATTGAATTTGTTGCAGCATTGCTTCTGTTGTATGCTTTGGTTTTTTGGCATGTGGGATCTTAGATCCCCAATCAGGGATCGAACTCGAACTGCCCATATTAGAAGAAGTCATAACCACTGGAGCTCCAGGGAAGTCGCTTTGTTTCATGTTTTTATTTGTGTGCATTGTTAGGAAATGATCAGAAGTCATGACCCTAAGAATTCAACACCGGGGCTCTTAGAAAGAAGGTTCTCCCAGCAAGAAGACATGAGAGATGTGACTACAGAATGAAAGGCAGAGATGGGATAAAAGGGAGGGCCTGCGCAGGACCAGGAGCAGGAGACTGTAGGTATCAGAGACTCACGCTGAGGCCCTGGCCTGTGGAAGGACAAGGTGGAGAAACCCAGAATCTGAAAGGAGGACAGAAGAAAAAGAATTCAAATCGGGGAGCTTTGAATTCAACTTTGAAAGCTCAGGGCAAAAGCTACCTACTGATGGGCCTGGGCTGAAGCCCAGCCTGGGTGACGATCCTTAGCCCCAGAGCCTCTTTCAGGGTCTCCTGATAGCCCAGCCTCTCCCCTCCTGGGCTCCCCCTGTCCATCCCCACCCCAGAGCAGCTTTGGGCCCAGAGAGGCCGGATGGGTCTGACACATAACAGATGCTCTGAGTGGCTGGACCTGGCTCCCTAGCTAGGACCAAGGACCCTCTGATCCTCAGAAGGTGACCCTCCAGAGGACTGGCTGTCCATCACATGGACTATTGCCCTGTTGCCCTCCTCTGTGTGCGTATTCGAGCGCTAAGCTGTGCCAAATGTCCTCCCCTAACTTTACCATGATGACAAAATCGACAGACCTCTCTGGAGCTGGGATCACCCTTGACCTTCCAAACACCAGAGCTCAAACTCTCACCTCTCTCAGCTCTGAGTTGCAATGGGCCTGAGAGGGTGGGGCCCTACTCCCTGACCCTGTGAGCCATTTCCAAAAGCAAGTGACGGGACTGTCTGTAGAGCAGGGTCATAGGGTCAGGGTCATTGTGCCCCTGAAAGGGGGCACAAAACACTCAGTTGGTTTCCTGCCCGAGACTTCCCTTTTTTGCAGTCACAAGGGGCCCTGTGAATGCGAGAGGAGGAACTGCAGGGGTGGGAGCCGACCCAAGCCCATGGAGGGCAGAAGAGCCCCCAGACGGCGCCTGGGCCCAGCCCAGGGCTCAAGGGCACACAGCCTTGACCTCTGCATGCCCAAAGAAACAGCTGTTCCCGTTTTGAACTGCTTGGTTGAAGAACATGACAATTCACTCCTGATCAGCAGCATGTCCCACAAATCATAAAACAAATTTGCCATTGTATTTTTCTCGGGGACCAGCCACTCCCTTTTGTTTTTCTTCTTGATCCTCCATGGAGGCCTCTGTAGGTTGCTGACTCACCCTGCAGGTGACATGGCCCCCACCCCACGTGCATGATCTCCTCAACCGTTTGCGGCCTGTGTTTCCCCCGTGAGTCAGGGAGACTTGCGACATTCCTGAGCAGATGTGACTGAGGTGACGCAGTGATCACAGGGCGGCTGCCAAGGGCGACTCCCAACTCTTCAGAGAGGAGAATTCATACTCAAGTTTATTTCGAACCAGCTGAGTCACGGCTGCTTCAAGGACACGGTTCAGTTGTTGACACCAATGGCAAACCTCGAAGCTGAGGCTGTCTGTCTGGGAAAAATCTGGAAGTTTCTAGAAAATGTGATTTCTAGTAGAAATTGATTTTTTTTTTTTTTGGGTGAAAATTTGTGATTTTCTGTAAGAATTTCAAAATGTTTAATGCAGAAAAAATTATTTTTCACTCATGGTAAAGTAACAAATGGTGGTTCATATATTTAAACATTTGAAGTGTGTGTGTGCTCAGCTGCTGAGCTGTGTCTGACTCTTTATGATCCCATGTACTGTAGTCTGCCAGGCTCCTCTGTCCATGAGATTTTTCCAGGCAAGAATCCTGGAGTGGGTTTACATTTTCTCCTCCAGGGATCTTCCTGAGCCCGGGATCAAACCCACATCTCCTGTGCTACCTGCAAATCTACTTCCAAAGTACAGTTTGCTCTAAATTTGGTAGGAAGGAAGAAATGGATACAAGAGAACAGGGAATATGCAGGGTGAGAGATTTCACAGCTCACACAAAATGTGATTAAGGTATTTTTCTGTGCAGTTTGGTAGATGGGTTGTTTAGTTTGGGAATAGACCCTCTTCCTGAAATCTCAAAGGAGTTAAACTGAGCATCTCTTGAGACACTTTTCTGTTTCCTGAAGCATCTCTGCTTTTTCTAGGGTGGAGAGGGCTGACAGTACTCTCAGCCATGCTGAGTCCTCTGGAGCCCTGGGTGGCTAGATTACGCTGTCAGGGGGATGTGAAGGATCTGTGGGGGCAGCTGGAGTGTATTTCTTTAGCTCTCTGCCCTGTTGCAGGGGGCTCCAGAGGTGTGAACTGGGGTGGATACTGGGCCTACTTCATTCAGTCTGTGCAAGCCAAATCCCTGCACACCCCTCCAATGTCCAGGCAGGGTAAGACAAAGACCCCAGAGCCAGCTCCTCTTGGGGGCACCCTGGGGGAGCCTGAGCCGCACCAGTGGGTGGAGAAGCCAGGAGGCAGAGAAGCAGGCAGACCCTTTCTCTCTGCCCACAGCCCTGCCAGCCAGGCAGGAGCCTCAGGCGGGACCTCAGCCACGGCTGCTCCTCTCCGACTCTGCAGACTGGATATTCTCACTCCTCTGTCTCCCAGGCACTTATTAACCCTTTTGTTGGCAGATATTTCTCTCCCCTCCTTTCCCCAAACTGGTGTGACTTTCATCACCTGTGTGTGTGTCGTGACGTTTAGGGGATGAGGGGAACCTGAGCAGGAATCACCCATGGGTGGACATCTGCAGGAAACCCTGCCCAGATCCCTTTATGCACAATAATTCCCCTGAAGGCCCTGACCGCCCCTCCCTCGGCCAACAGGAACCCTCCCTAGAAGCCCACTCCCAAGGCCCGCCACGGGGACAGCTTCTCACACCTCCACTCTCCCATGGCGCTGAGCTTTTATTCCCCAAGGCCCCTGGGCCGTCACTGAAAGCCAGACAGCTGGAGCGGCGAGACCTCTCATCACAGCCTCCTGCCCTGACCCGCATCTCTGCTCTGCGCTGCGTTCTCCCAGCTTCCTGTTTCTGCCTGCCTCTCCTGCTCCCTTCCCTGCCCTTTCCCTTCCAACTCTCCTCCAAGCGTCACTTGCTCAGCCTTGACCCGCCCTAGGACCCTGAGCCTGAAGAGTCCAGGGAGCTTACACCTCATAGGCTCCGCAGGCTTCTTTCTTTCTCCCAGACGCCCAGAGCTGCTTTCCTGGCTTTGGGGAATTATTGACCACTTACCTGAGCGGTGTGGTTCACCTGCTCCAGCCAGCCCAGGCCAGGGAGCGAGGTCCTGCCTTCCTGGCTCCATCTTTACGTTATCCCTGAGAAGAGGCACAGACTCTCTCCCCGAGCATTGATATCACAGAGGCCCTGGGACTTGGTCCTGTCCTGTGTTCTCCGCCTTTAGTCCCTGGGGCCGTCAGGCCAGCCCCTTCCCTCATCCCAAGGGAACATCCTCTGAGCACCCCCCGCACCTCTGTCCCTGGAGCCCGCTGGGCCGTCACGGTGGCCTGTCCTGGCCCACCTCTCTCGTAGGCAACTGGAATTTCCACAGCCTCTCAGACTAGGTGGGCTCCTTAACAACACAAGGATGTTCCCCTGGGGTGTTCTATAACATAAATTCTTCCAAGAATTTGTTGCCAGGGAGAAAAAAAGAGTTCCCCAAAGAACTGGTGTGTTTTCTTTTACTAGACAATGAGGGCTGCAGACCATTCTGTTTGCCTTTTGCTTTCCCCTTTCCTTACCAGGAAGCTCAGAGCTGCACCCGAGCTGATTCCTGACACAGTCGTCGCCCCTTGGCAGTTTCCTTCCTGCTGCTGCTTCTGAGTCTATTCTTGGGCCTGTGTCCCGTGTGCTTACTGGGAGTCAAAGGGAAGCCGGGGACTGCGGGAAGGTTGTGCAGGCTGCCCTCGTGATCTTGACACCTGTCCTGCCCTTGCCCCTGACTGGTCCTGGAGGCTTTCCAGGCATTCACAGCCACTGCCGACTTCCCTCTTCCTATTGGACTTGGGGTCCTACATCCCCAGACTCTGGCCTTGGGGTCACAGTGCCATCCAGAACCACCCTTGGCCCTCCATGCCCACAGAATGGGAACTTGTCAAAGAAAGAGAAGGCATGGGACTTCCCTGGGGGTCTAATGGCTAAGATGGGGTGCTCCCAGTGTCGCAGGCCCGGGTTTCCATCCCTGGCCAGGGAACTAGATCCCACAGACCACAACTAAGGATCCAGCTTCTTGCATTCCACAATAAAGACCTGCCACAGCCGAATAAACTCTTTAAAGAAAGAAAGAGAAAACACGGCGATGATGATGCTCCAAAGCCTGCAGAGACTTCTAGCCAGAGGACCGAGCTTCTCTCCGTCTTCTCAGTCAGCTCCCACTTTGCCCCCCACCACCCCTATCTGGGGCAACGCGAGGGATAAGGTGGGAAAGAGGGAATTTTGGTGTCATAGGTGGAGGGAGAGGATCCTGGCAGGAAAGAGATTGGTGACTGTCTGATCAACACCAGTGAGCACAGCCGCCCCTGGGAGCATCTCGCAATCCATCCTTGGGAAAGTTTGCATCCCAGTGGGTCCAAGTGGGGTTTGCAGTGAATGTTGACAGATTCCCCTCCTTAGACCCCAGAAGCAATGGTTTGCAGGTATTTCTGCAACTCCCTCCTGTCTTCCCAGACCTCTAAACAGAAGAATAAACAGGACAGAAACTTGCAGTCAGCAGGGAGAGATGTCTTTGGACAGGAAGAGGTGGGAGGATGGCAGTTGGGAAGCAGGGGATGGCGGAGGAGCCTCAGTCTTTCCCTGAGCCCCACGGCAAACCAAGGGTTCTTTTTCCCTTGGGGAGGAAGGCTGCTTTCGTGTCAACTATGATTATTTTCTTCAGCACGACTTCACGCAGTTACACAGTGGAAGCTTCACCCCGAATGAAAACTGGTGTCTGGACATGAAAACCACCCTTTGTTGTTGATGCTCAGTTGTACAATTGTGTCTGACTCTTTGCAACCCCATGGACTACCGCACACCAGGATTCCCTGTCTTTCATTATCTCCCAGAGTTTGCCAAACTCCTGTATATTGAGTCGAAGATACCATCCAGCCATCTCATGCCATCACCCTCTTCTCCTTTTGCCTTCAATCTTTCCCAGCATTAGGGTCTTTTCTAATGAGTCAGTTCTTCCCACGAGGTGGCCAAAGTATCAGAGCTTCAGCTTCAGCATCAGTCCTTCCAATGAATATTCAGAGTTGATGTCCTTCAGGATTTACTGGTTTGATCTTCTTTCTGGCCAAGTGACTCTCAAGAGTCTTCTCCAGCACCACAATTCGAAAGCATCAATTCTTCAGCGCTCAGCCTTCTTTAGGGTCTAACTCTTACATCCATACATGACTACTGGAAAAATCATAGCTTTGACTAGATGGACTTTTGTTGACAAAGTGATGCCTCTGCTTTTTAATATGATGTCCAGATTTGTCATAGCTTTTCTTCTAAGGAGCAAGTATCTTTTCATTTCATGGCTGCAGGTACTATCTGCAGTGATCTTGGAGCCCAACAAAATAAAATCTATCACTGTTTCCATTGTTTACACATCTATTTGTCATGAACTGATGGGACCGGATGCCATGATCTTAGTTTTTGTTTTTTTTTTTTTAGCAAACTACCCTATTTTGGCTTATTCATCTGCATACCCCAAGAAAAACAGAGATGTAAACATCATTTTAAAGTAGGTGGAAGTATAGCATTGGAGCAGCTACCTGAACCAAAAGAGGGCTTCACATAAAGTGAAAAGTTTACATCCTGAGCCTGTGGCCTCCAGCTGCTCCATCAAATCTGAGATGAACAGACATCTGTGAGGTTTCCTGACATCACAATGTCTCACTGGCTGGTTGGGTAAGAGGGTGAGTTGAGTAAAGAGGCGTCTTTTAATTCCAGACTTGGCTTCAAACCCCCTCATGGGATTAAAGCTGCCACTGTCTACAGCCCTGAATCTCGAGCACAGCATCTGCCCATCGGCCTGCTCTCAGCTACACAGGAGAACGGGCCCAGCGTCTGGCCACCAAGTGGACCAGGATCTGACACAGCCTGAAAATAAACACAGAGCATGAGGCTCATGCGCACACGTTTGCTGAGCATGGGGTCTCTCCGCCAGGAGGTGACAGCGCATCCTCAACCTCCCCAGCTCCCCCACCCCCAGCAGTGGCTAGAAATACTGGGAAGCTGCAAAAGGCAAGCAAGCAGGAGGGCCCTGTGTGCCATCGCCCCACCCAAGAGACAGCTCCAGGCCCTGGGATGGGTTGAGAACTGATTCACACTCTGCCTTTGCTTCTCTGTCTTTCCAGGGACAGTTCAGTTCAGTCACTCAGTTGAGTTCAACTCTACCCCCCCATGGATTGCAACACACTAGGCTTCCCTGCTCATCACCAACTCCCGGAGCTTGCTCAAACTCATGTCCATTGAGTCGGTGATGCCATCCAACCATCTCATCCTCTGTTGCCCCTTCTCCTCCTGCCCTGCCACCCTTATGGCTTTGACCCCTGCCCTGAATTCCTTTCAGATCTTGCAGAGGCCAGGCTCTGGCCCTTGCTCAAGCTGGGACTCATTTCCTCCCTCCCGGCCTGGGAATTAGTCAGGGGTCTCCAAAGAAACAGAACCATTAAGACATACAGAGATATATACAACAGGAGATTTATTGCAGGGATTGGCTCATGTAGTTACAGAGGTTGAAAGGACCACGCAAGGCATGATGTGATTCACCCGAGTCCAGAGGCCTGAGAATTGAGGGGATGGATGGACTAAGTCCTGATCTGAGCTTGAAAGGCCCAGAACCAGGAGTGATGTCCGAGGGCAGGAGAAAGCAGATGTCTCAGCTCAAGCAGAGAGAAAGTGAACCCACCCTTCCTCTGCTCTTTTGTTCCATTTGGGTGCCCTGGGGTTGGGGGTGATGCTCACCCATGCTGGGGAGGACCTCTGCTTCTCTCAGTCTACTGATGGAAATGCTGGTCTTTTAAAAAAAACCCTGACAGACACCCCCAAACATGTTTCCCCTGCTATCTGGGCATCCATTGGTGGCTTAGTCAATAAGTTGTGTCCAACTCTTACAACCCCATGGACTGTAGCCCGCCGGGCTCCTCTGTCCATGAGATTTTCCAGGCAAGAATACTGGATTGGGTTGCCATTTTCTTCAGGGATATTCCAGAACCAGAGATCGAACCTAAGTCTCCTGCATTGGAAGGCAGTCTCCTGCATTGTAGGTGTATTTTTTACTGACTGAGCCACCAGGAAGGCCTCTCTGTGTATCTGTTACCCCAATTAAACTGATACAAAAATGTAACACTGCAGCCTGTCTCCTCCTTCCTTCCTCCCATCCCAGCCTGCGGGGCTTCTCTTGTACCCCCAAGGTTAGGTTAGGAGCCCCCTGGGCTCCCACGGCTCCTGTCCTCTCCCACCTCCATTACTGCCATAGGGTTCTCCTCTTGTGGGTCTTCCCTGGGGAGGTCCAAGTCAGTCTGAGTTACTAATTCATCCTTGGTGCCCCCTACAGGGCTGGAAATAGCAGACTCTCAAAAGTAAAGCATGAGGGCTTCCCTGGTGGCTCAGTGGTAAAGAATCTGCCTGCAATGCAGGAGACACGGGTTCGATCCCTGATCCAGGAAGATCCCACTTACCATGGTGCATCTGAGCCCGTGTGCCACAACTACCAAACTGGAGCTCTAGAACCTGGGAGCTGCAACTACGGAAGCCCAAGTGTGCCCTAGAGCTCATGCTCCGCGACACGTGAAGCCACCGAAACGAGAAGCCCACTCATTACAACTGGAGAGTAGCCCATGCTCACTGCAACTAGGAAAGCCCGCACAGCAAGGAAGACCCAGCACAGCCAAAAATAAATAAGCAAAGGGTGAAAAGCCCTCTATTTACTGAATACGGACCTCCGGCTAGACAGAGTCAGTCGTTCACTTGGAGTAGCTGGCAGGCAGAGTCTAGCGCCCCCGGCAGGGCGGGTCCTCCACGCCTGGAGAGCAGGTGGGTCCTAACAGTTTTGACACTTGGGATAGAGGGGGGTCTGTTTCCATGGAGCAGCTTGGATTTTAGGAAAACTAGAAACAGTTCTCCGGTACTCTTGCCTGGAAAATCCCATGGACGGAGAAGCCTGGTAGGCTGCAGTCCATGGGGTCGCTAAGAGTCCGACACGACTGAGCGACGTCACTTTCACTTTTCACTTTCATGCATTGGAGAAGGAAATGGCAACCCACTCCAGTGTTCTTGCCTGGAGAATCCCAGGGACGGGGGAGCCTGGTGGGCTGCCGTCTCTGGGGTCACATAGAGTCGGACACAACTGAAGCGACTTAGCAGCAGCAGCAGCAGCAGCAGAAACAGGGGGACAGGATGTGATGGGCTCACTCATTTTCCAGGTTGGAGTTGCCTAGGCAACCAGATGGCTATTCTGCCACCTACACAAAGGCATCCTGACTCTGCAGTCTCTATAGACCTCTAGCACTTTCCACCCCCCCCCCCCCGCCCCCCACGCTGTTCCCCAGCACCCAGCACAGCGCCAGACCCAGGCAAGCTGCTCAACCACGATTGGCTGAATGAGTCACAGAAGAAAAGAATGTGGGTTTATGGACAAAGAAATTTTTTTCTTGGAAAACTGATAGTGTAGCCCCAGCTGTGTATCTGAAGGCCTTTCTGTTTAAACTGGGTGAAAAAAAACCTCTTCTTAAATATATTTAAAGATAATTGCCTACTTCCATTGTTTACTCTCCCACCTGAGCACATGGAAACACTGACCAGGATCCTCACTTAAATGCCCATCAGGATGAGAAGGGGCCACCTACCACCGGTGAGAATGAGCCATGTCCAGGGTAGCAATAAAAGTAGAATTCAGCAACATGGAAACAAGAAAGCAGATTGCAGAATTCCTCCATTTATATTAATGTGTAAAACCTAGTAAACAATGGGGGTATTTGGGGGGGGGGGTCCAACTGCATGCTCTTTAAAAAGATCTGGAGCCAATATAATAAAATATTATCATCTACCATGTGCTAAATGTTGTCACTGTTCAAATACTGCTTGATTCCACTTACACAAGGTATCTAGAAGAGTTAAATTCATAGAGTTAGAAAGTACATGCGTAGATGCCAGGGGCTGGAGGTGGAGGGGTGGGAGGAGGAATGGGGACTTCATGTTTACTAGGGACAGAATTTCAGCTTAGGAAGGTGAACATTTCAAGAGATGGATGTATGAGGTACACAACAGTGTGAATGCTCTTCATTCCACTGAACTGTACAGTGAAATGTGGTAAAATTGCTTTTACATTATGTTTTATATTATGTGACTTTTACCACGATAAAAAATTTTTTAAATGTTGTCTCCATTAAATCATTATTAAGTGATTTTATATTACTCTCTGAAGTTTTTCCTTTGTATGTTTGAAAGTTCCATAATTTCTGGAAGGACCCCTTTTCTCCATTTATCAGAAATAATTTAAGAACCAAGTGGTTACTTCACTTAGCTTTTGCTATGGAAGCAAGCAGAGTTATTTAGTTATTTTATTTAGATAGTGCAGAAATCATCTTTGGGAATAAGGACTTTTTTCTTTGAATTAAATTCTCCCGGTTTTCTAATTCCCCAAATCACCCACCCCGTAACCAGTCAGGCTGCCCCCTAACCAAACCAAGTCCTAATTGAACACGACCAGTCTCCCCTGCTATGAACACCCACCTCTCCCTCCTCCTTCTTCCCCTGCCCCACCTCCTACTCAGCCTTCCTCAGACATATGCGGTCCACCAAGGCCATCTCTACATCAGCAAACAATCTTTCACTTAGTGATACTAATCGAGATATCTAGGCATTTGAAGCAATGGTTTTTCAAATTTCAAGATGTATCAGAATAACCTCAGTTCAGTTCAGTTCAGTCAGTAAGTCATGTCCGACTCCTTGAGACCCCATGGACTGTAGCACACCAGGTTTCCCTGTCCTTCACCAATTCCCAGAGCTTGCTCAAACTCATGTCATTGAGTTGCTCATGCCATCCAACCATCTCATCCTCTGTCTTCTCCTTCTCCTCCTGCCTTCAATCTTTCCCAGCATCAGGGTCTTTTCAAATGAGTCAGTTCCTCGAATCAGGTGGCCAAAGTATTGGAGTTTCAGCTTCAGCATCAGTCCTTCCAATGAATACTCAGGACTGATTTCCTTTAGGATGCACTGGTTGGATCTCCTTGCAGTCCAAGGGACTCTCAAGAGTCTTCTCCAACACCACAGTTCAAAAGCCTCAATTCTTCAGCACTCAGCTTTCTTTATGGTCCAACTCCCACATGACTACTGGAAAAACCACAGCTTTGACTATGAAGCAAAATGATATCTCTGCTTTTAAATATGCTGTCTAGGTTTGTCAAAGCTTTTCTTCCAAGGAGCAAGTGTCTTTTAATTTCTTGGCTGCAGTCGCCATCTGCAGTGATTTTTGGAGCCCAAGAAAATAAAGGCTGTCACTGTTTCCATTGTTTCCCCATCTATTTGCCATAAAGTGATGGGACCAGATGCCATGACCTTTGTTTTTTGAATGTTGAGTATTAAGCCAGCTTTTTTACTGTCCTCTTTCACTTTCATCAAGAGGCTCTTTAGTTCCTCTTTGCTTTCTGCCTTAAGGGTGGTGTTATCTGCATATCTGAGGTGATTGATATTTCTCTGGGAAATCTTGACTCCAGCTTGTGCTTTATCCAGCCTGGGATTTCACATGATGTACTCTGCATATATATCACGTGAAGAGATACCCCATGTCCAACGTAAGAGAAACCCCAGTAAGATGGTAGGCGCTGAGAGGGCATCAGCGAGCAGACAGACTGAAACCACAATCACAGAAAACTAATCTAATCTAATCTAGATCTAAACCAATCTAATCACATGGATCACAGTCTTGTCTAACTCAATGAAACTAAGTAAGTCATGCCATGTAGGGTCACCCAAGACAGACGGGTCATGGTGGAGAGTTCTGACAGAATGTGGTCCACTGGAGAAGGGAATGGCAAACCACTTCAGTATTCTTGCCTTGAGAACCCCATGAACAGTATGAAAAGGCAAAATGATAGGATACTGAAAGATGAACTCCCCAGGTCGGTAGGTGCCCAATATGCTACTGGAGATCAATGGAAAAATAACTCCAGAAAGAATGAAAAGATGGAGCCAAAGCAAAAACAACACCCAGTTGTAGATGTGACTGGTGATGGAAGCAAGGTCCGATGCTGTAAAGAGCAATATTGCACAGGAACCTGGAATGTTAGGTCCATGAATCAAGGCAAATTGGAAGTGGTCAAACAGGAGACGGCAAGAGTAAACATCGACATTTTAGGAATCAGCAAACTAAAATGGACTGGAATGGGTGAATTTAACTCAGATGACCATTATATCTACTACTGTGGGCAGGAATCCCTTAGAAGAAATGGAGTAGCCATCATAGTCAACAAAAGAGTCTGATGCAGTACTTGGATGCATCTCAAAAACGACAAAATGATCTTTGTTCGTTTCCAAGGCAAACCATTCAATATCACGGTAATCCAAGTCTATGCCCCTACCAGTAATGCTGAAGAAGCTCAAGTTGAACGGTTCTATGAAGACCTACAAGACCTTTCAGAACTAACACCCAAAAAAGATGTCCTTTTCATCAATGCAAAAGTAGGAAGTCAAGAAACACCTGGAGTGACAGGCAAATTTGGCCTTGGAGTACAGAATAAAGCAGGGCAAAGGCTAATAGAGTTTTGCCAAGAGAACGCACTGGTCATAGCAAACACCCTCTTCCAACAACACAAGACTCTATACATGGACGTCACCAGATGGTCAACACCGAAATCAGATTGATTATATTCTTTACAGCTAAAGATAGAGAAGCTCTATACAGTCAGCAAAAACAGGACCAGGAGCTGACTGTGGCTCAGATCATGAACTCCTTATTGCCAAATTCAGACTGAAATTGAAGAAAGTGGGGAAAACCACTAGACCATTCAGGTATGACCTAAATCAAATCCCTTATGATTATACAGTGGAAGTGAGAAATAGATTTAAGGGACTAGATTTGAAAGACAGAGTGCCTGATGAACTATGGATGGAGGTTCGTGACATTGTACAGGAGACAGGGATCAAGACCATCCCCATGGAAAAGAAATGCAAAACAGCAAAATGGCTGTCTAGGGAGGCCTTACAAATAGCTGTGAAAAGAAGAGAAGCGAAAAGCAAAGGAGAAAAGGAAAGATATACCCATTTGAATGCAGAGTTCCAAAGAATAGCAAGGAAAAATAAGAAAGCCTTCCTCAGTGATCAGTGCAAAGAAATAGAGGAAAACAATAGAATGGGAAAGACTAGAGATACCAAGGGAACATCTCATGCAAAGATGGGCTCAATAAAGGACAGAAATTGTATGGACTTAACAGAAGCAGAAGATATTAAGAAGGGGTGGCAAGAATACACAGAAGATCTATACAAAAAAGATCTTCATGACCCAGATAAGCACAGGTTTGACCACTCACCTAGAGCCAGACATCCTGGAATGTGAACTCAAGTGGGCCTTAGGAAGCATCACTACAAACAAAGCAAGTAGAGGTGATGGAATTCCAGTTGAGCTATTTCAAATCCTAAAAGATGATGCTGTGAAAGTGCTGCACTCAATATGCCAGCAAATTTGGAAAACTCAGCAGTGGCCACAGGACTGGAAAAGGTCAGTTTTCATTCCAATCCCAAAGAAAGGCAATGCCAAAGAATGCTCAAACTACCGCACAATTGCACTCATCTCACACACTAGTAAAGTCATGCTCAAAATTCTCCAAGCCAGACTTCAATAGTACATGAACCATGAATTTCCAGATGTTCAAGCTGGTTTTAGAAAAGGCAGAGGAACCAGAGATCAAATTGCCAACGTCCGCTGGATTATCGAAAAAGCAAAAGAGTTTCAGAAAAACATCCATTTCTGCTTTATTGACTATGCCAAAGCCTTTGCTTGTGTGGGTCACCACAAACTGTGGAAAATTCTGAAAGGGATGGGAATGCCAGACCTCTTGACCTGCCTCTTGAGAAACCTATATGCAGGTCAGGAAGCAACAGTTAGAACTGGCTATGGAACAACAGACTGATTCCAAATAGGGAAAGGAGTACGTCAAGGCTGTATATTGTCACCCTGCTTATTTAACTTCTATGCAGAGTACATAAGCCCAGAAGTGCTGGGCTGGAGGAAGCACAAGCTGGAATCAAGATTGCCAGGAGAAATATCAGTTACCTCAGATATGCAGATAACACCACCTTTATGGTAGATGAAGATGAACTAAAAAGCCTCTTGATGAAAGTGAAAGAGGACAGGGAAAAAGCTGGCTTAAAGCTCAACATTCAAAAAACAAAGGTCATGGCATCTGGTCCCATCACTTTATGGCAAATAGATGGGGAAATAGTGGAAACAGTGACAGACTTTATTTTTGGGGGCTCCAAAATCAGTGCAGATGGTGACTGCAGCCATGAAATTAAAAGACGCTTCCTCCTTGGAAGAAAAGTTATGACCAATCTAGACAGCATATTCAAAAGCAGAGACATTACTTTGCCAACAAAGGTCCGTCTAGTCAAAGCTATGGTTTTTCTAGTGGTCATGTATGGATGTGAGAGTTGGACTATAAAAAGGGCTGAATGCTGAAGAACTGTTGCTTTTGAACTGTGGTGTTGGAGAAGACTCCTGAGGGTCCCTTGGACTGCAAGGAGATCCAACCAGTCCATCCTAAAGGAAATCAGTCCTGACTATTCATTGGAAGGACAGATGCTGAAGCTGAAACTCCAATACTTTGGCTACCTGATTCGAAGAACTGACTCATGTGAAAACAGCCTGATGCTGGGAAAGGTTGAAGGCGGGAGGAGAAGGGGACAACAGAGGATGAGATGGTTGGATGGCACCACCGACTCGATGGACATGGGTTTAAGTAAGCTCCAGGAGCTGGTGATGGACAGGGAGGCCTGGTGTGCTGCAGTCCATGGGGTCGCAAAGAGTCGGATATGACTGAGCGACTGAACTGCAATGAGTCTGGACCAAGCCAAGACAGAAAGAACGCTCAAAATTAAGTAAAGATTAGAGTGTGAAGCCTGAAGAGAAGGGCAGGGAAAGGAGATGAAAAGGCCAAAGAAATGATAAGAAAAGGAAGGAGAAAACAACAAGGCTGGAGAGAGCATCGGGAAAGAGAAGAAATGTGATGTACTGGAAAAGTGGTGTTTTCCATTCTCACTGACAGTGACCTTAGAGCTGGCGTATGCCCTATTTCTCGGCCAGCAGAGAAAGGGCAGGGTGCCATTTCTCAGTCCTGTGTGGAAATAGTTACATCTAACAACAACAAGAGATTGTCAGCATCAGAGGAAGGATCCTTTATGACAGGCAGGGATTCCTCCTTTTCAAAACTCTTAAGAACTGTTGTCGCTGTCTTTGGGGAAGACTTCCAGAGTCCTGAGGACCCGCCCACATTGCCCTGGAGGCCCACAGATTCCGAGTCATCCCCATAGCAATCTGGACACCTGTCCTGCAGGAGCCTACATCTACACACCCACGGAAGCAGGCGGAGAAAGTGAGTTGACATGTTCCTGAGGTGGTGGTGGTGCTTCAGTTGCTCAGTCATGTCCGACTCTTGTGACCCCATGGACTGTAGCCCACCAGGCTTCTCTGTCCATGGGATTCCCCAGGCAAGAACACTAGAGTGGGTATTCTTGGGTATAAGCCATTTCCTTCTCCAGGGGATCTTCCTGACCCTCGGATGGAACCTAGGTCTCCTGAATTGGCAGGTGGATTCTTTACCGCTGAGCCACCAGAGAAGCCCTTCACTCTCAGGGACATGGGGCTTAAACACATCCATCCCTGAGTCTGGAAAAGAATCCCCAGCAAGCAGGACAAGGTGGGCACAGAGGAAGTGGGAGGGGGGCGCTTGGGCCTCTACTGAGGTCAGTGAGGGGAGAGGAGGGAGGAGCCATCCATTCCAGAATTCCTCTCCCTCCCCAGCACATAGGAGCCCCTGGTCCTGCTCCACCAGATTCTCAGGGGCACCTGGCTCACCCTCGTATTCGTGGATGTGGGACCCTCGAAGCCGGAGGGCAGACTCTACTGTGCCATTTAACATAAGGGATTTGAGCATCCGTGGATTCTTATATCCATGGGGGCAGGCATGGTCCTGAAAACAACCCCCCAAGGATACTGAAGGACGACTGTGATTGGTCTGGAGAGGAGTCTGATTGACAGTAATGTCCCCAGGTGACCCTTTTAAAAGGCAGACCAATGTCTTGTGGTTCTAGAATCAAGTCCAGCCCATCATCCTCCTCCTGCAGGAGAGGTTGGGTCTCAGAGAGGCTAAGTGACTTATATAACCAGTTAGGAGCAGAAGGGTGAGAACTCCTTTGTCCTGATGACTGTCTGCGAGTCAGGAGAAAATAAATCTTCAACATGCTAGAGGTTAGAGCTAGTTGGCCACTCTCCCTCGAGTCAGAGTCCATGGGGAGGATTGACTCCAACAGTCACCTAGGAAGGAAACCTCAGGGCTAGAGAGGAAATCTCAGAGAAACCCACTCCAGTATTCTTGCCTGGAAAATCCCATGGACAGAGGAGCCTGGACAGCACATGGGTTCCAAAGAGTTGGATATGACCGAACAACTTTCACTTTCAGAGAGAACAGAATCCAGCTGCCCTGTGTGCTTTTCCCTGTGGGGCCATGTCCACACACTGCTGAAAGGAGCCCGAAATGTTTCTCTTCTGCCAGGTAGACTTCTAGGGAGCCTGATGCATTCTGGCCCTTGAGTCCTCTGCTGCTGCTGCTGCTGCATCGCTTCAGTCGTGTCGGACTCTGTGTGACCCCATAGACGGCAGCCCACCAGGCTCCCCCGTCCCTGGGATTCTCCAGGCAAGAACACTGGAGTGGGGTGTCACTGCCTTCTCCAATGCATGAAAATGAAAAGTGAAAGTGAAGTCGCTCAGTTGTGTCTGACTCTTCACGACCCCATGGACTGCAGCCTACCTACCAGGCTCCTCGGCCCATGGGCTTTTCCAGGCAAGAGTACTGGAGTAGGGTGCCATTGCCTTCTCCATGAGTCCTCTGCAAGGAGGCACAACTGTGTTTGGCTTTGCCTGGGACACAGGATTCCTTCCTCCTTTATCTTTTTTTTTTTGTTTTTGGCTGCACCATGCAGCTTGTGGGATCTTACTTCCTTGACTGGGGATTGAACCCACACCCTCGGCAGTGAAAGCGCAGAGTCCTAACCACTGGACCGTCAGGGAATTCCCACCTCATTGTATTTTCACTCCTCGGAGGGCAGCATGTCACTTTAGATGGTGGCACAGCAAGTCTTACCACCCAAGCAAGACTAGGAAGTAAATCAGGAACAGAAAAATAGTTCAGGGCAACTATGGTTTACCAGGTGCCCTTCCTGTCAGGCACTGTGCCTTTAGCCGAGGACCCAGGACAGCTTGTGAAAACCCTCTGGCAGGCAGCTTACTGGACAGATGTGGCCATGAGCTGCTGGGGAGGGACCATTCCAAGGTAGGGAGATGGGAGCTAGAAAGCCAGGCCTTATTTGCATTTGATTTGCTGAGCACACCAAACCAGAGCTGGGCCAAAGCATGCTGGGAAACTCCCAAGATGCCAGAGAATACAACAGATTTTCCAAGAGTGGGAGGCACCATTGCCCCCATTTTGCAGGCCCTGGAGGCTCAGACTGTAAAGAACTTGCCTGCAGTGCGAGAGACCCGGGTTCAATCCCTGGGTCAGAAAGATCCCCTGGAGAAGGGAATGACTACCCACTCCAATATCCTTGCCTGGAGAATCCCATGGACAGAGGAGCCTGGTGGGCTACAGTCCATGGGGTTGTAAGAGTCAGACATGACTTAGCGACTGCATCCAGCACAGCTAAAACTGGGTAGCACAGAAAATCGGCTGGTCTCTATAAATTGCTTTGTCATGGTTCTTTCCTTTCAGATAGGAGGCATCCCTAAAGTTTTCTCCCCTACTTTCTTTAAAACCTACGGCATCAAGGCGAACTTGTCTTCTCCTCTGCCGGTGAGGGTTCTGCTTTTAAAAGAAAATCAAATATTAAGCCAAAGAAATAGCTCTCTAACAGTGGACATTGCAACCATCAGCTGACAGTTCCCAGGAGGGAATTATTTTCCCAGGGGAAAGACGTCCCCAACTTTTTGAGCACCTTAGGCTGCCCCTGGTCACTCCACAGAGAGACTCCCCACTGGCCCCCTGTCCACCCCCAGCTGCCAGCATCCTCCAGGTTGGGTGCTGATTAGAAATATCCCTTAGAGCTGACCAGTCGAGGAGGTGACCTCGGTTTTTCCTTTGGCGCCATTGCCAGCCCCGGCCAGTGATCCACTCATCAGACTCTTCCTTTTTCCACTCTGGAGCCACATCACATGGTCACTGGATACCTAGGTAGTCCTACTGAGAGGCCAGGGTTCCACTAAGGCCAGGTGGTACAGTGGTTAGCTTGGGCAATAGACAGGCTCTATCTTCGCGTGTGTGTGTGTGTGTGTGTGTGTGTGTGTGTGTTCAGTCATGTCCGACTCTTTGTGACCCCATGGACTATAGCCTGGCAGGCTCCTGTGTCCATGGGACTTCCCAGGCAAGAGGACTAGAGTGGGCTGCCCTTTCCTTCTCCAGGGGATCTTCCCAACCAGGGACCTCCCGCACTGGCAGGCAGATTCTTCACCACTGTGCCACCTGGGAAGCAAGTACCAGGCGCTGTGTCTGCCTCTTCGCCCCCCTTATCAGTTAAAAGAACGTACCCTTGCCTTCGCTGGTCGCCATCTACCCTCATTTTAGCATCATTCGTGCTGTTCTAAGTGCTTCACGTGCTATTCATCACTCCCAGCAACCCAACAAAGTGGATTCCACCACCATCCCTACCTCACAGGTAGGAGACGGGGGCCCGGAGGACAGGAGGTGGGGTGGGGTTCCAACCCACAGGCGCACCTGCAGCAGCCAAGACCCTCACTCCTCACACAGCCCCCTGCAAGGCAGCTTGGGAGTGCGTGTTTCTTGCCTGTTTGTCCACGTGTCTTCCTCTCTCCTCCAGCCCATCTCAGCTGAGGCTGCCTGAGCCCATTTGCTCCTAGTAGGAGGCACAGCCAGCTCCCTGGTCCCTCCTAGGGAGGCTTCTGGAACCTGACTTTGATGGCAGGAAGAAAACAAATCAAGGAGAGGAGGTGACAGCTACTTCTGGAACAACAAGAGTTGCTCTGTCCTGGGATCCCTGATCAGGTGTCCCCAAAGACCTGTCTTCTTACTGCTCCACTTTCCCTCCTGGGTCCTTCTCTGCAAGCCAGGAGGCAATGCTGGGGGTTCTCCAAGGCCCGCTTGCTTTACTGTAACTTCAGCAACCTACTGGGAAGGGATGATGATGGGCCACACAAAGATTGCTTGTAAAAAAGGTCCAGCTGGTTATACCAACACCTGTCACCCTGTGGGTTGATAAGAGCATGGGATTAATTGGAAGGCCCTAAGATCTCATGATGAAATAAAGCAGCCCTTTTGTGTAGGGCCCATTCCTTCAGCAGATGTAGCTTCCAAATTAGAGCCCCTCTTCTCATTAAAAAAAAAAAAGCCTGGGACTTCCCTGGTGGTCCAGTGGTTAAGAATCCACTGGCCAATGTGAGGGACACAGGTTTGATCCTTGGTCTGAGGAGATTCCGCATGCTGCAACTAACCCCATACACCACAGCTACTGAGCTCATGCTCGGGAGCCCGCTCACTAGCGAAAGCCCGTGCACAGCAATGAAGAGCCAGTGTTCGCCAACATAGAGCGCAGCCAAAAAAAAAAAATGCCTGGCTGATTTTCACCAAGTATCTCAGGAAAGACACCTTAGTATCCTGAGTATCTCAGCAAAAGCTCTCTAAAGGTTTCCAGAGAGAGGAAATCCCAAAAAATTATATCCGCAATTCTACAAGCCAGGGAGCACCAGCATGGAATGAAAAAGACGGGTCACCAGGGAGCTGTGCAGTGACAAAGAGGGCTGACCGTGGCCCGGCCTCCCTTGTCACTGGTCATGGTGTCTGGTGAGCAGGGGGATGGACCAGCACAGGGATGAGAGGGCTGGGGTTGGGGGTAACCGAACTCCACGGACTCGGTGAGGCAGATGGGCTGAGAGGGGAACAGGCTACTTTGCTGAAAGGAAGGCTGGCTTGTCCGTGGATGGGAGATATTAGGACAGTTGGTGTAGACTGTCTGCAAGTAAGTCACTTGTGAACCCGCTCGCATGCGTGCTAAGTCGCTTCAGCTGTGTCCAGTTCTTTTCGACCCTGTGGACTGTCATCCACCAGGCTCCTCTGTCCTTGGGATTCTCCAGGCAAGGATACTGGAGTGGGATCCCATCCCCTCTTCCAGGGGATCTTCCCAATCCAGGGATGAACCCGAGTCCCTTACATCTCCAGCACTGGCAAGCGAGTTCTTCAGCGCTAGCACCACCTGGGAAGCCCGTGAACCCACTTACTTTACCATTAATTGGTTTGCTTCTTGGTTCAGAGTGGGAGACCAGCATCTTGGTTTCTCGTGTTTTTGAACAGCAAAAAAAAAAAAAAAAAAAACTCTTTTCAAGGCAATGAAGATGTTGTAGCTGTTTTCAACTTGGCAAACCGAAGTACATTCTTTTAAGTAAACTGTTTTTCGAAGTGAAACATACATAGAGAAAAGTGGATGAATGATAAGCATAAGAACTAGACAAGTGTTCAGTGTCCGAACCTATGAAGTCACTGCCCAGATCTAGAAACAGGACATCTGCTGCACCTCAAAAGTACCTCACCTTTTGCCTTCCTTCCTGTCACACCCTCCAGATAACTACCATCTAGACACCAGTCCTCACTGACTAACTCTGTCTTTCTTGAACCGGAATATGTCGAATCACTCGTGGTGCCCTCTTCTTGGTCTTCTTTCACCGAGCATGATTTCAACTCTGTTATTGTGTGTTTGCATTCAATCATTCCATTTCATCGCCAAGGACACCGCAATATAATTATCCATTCCACTGTTGCTGGACATTTGGGGTGTTTTCAGTCTTTTGTTATAGTAACTGGACGGTTATGAGCAGTTTTGTATACGTCTTGAGTGCACACGAGTGTGTGCTTCAGTTGGGTGTATACAGACGGGTAGAATTGCTGAGCCATAGGATATACAGTGCTTAGCACTCAGTGCTGTCAAACCATTTTCCGAAGTGATGGTAAATGCCAGTGTATACCCCGACTAGCCAGTGGATGCCAGGTGTCCTCTCTAGCACTTTGTATCATTTAGTTTGTTTATTCTCAGGCACTTTGGTGGATATGTAGACGTGTATCCTTGGGATTTCACGTTGCACTCTGCTGCTTATATTTCTTGGCAAACTGTGTAACTTCTTTGGTGACGTGCCTGTCCAAATCTTTGACTCATTTGGATGTATGGAAATTTTTAATTATTCTGGATACAAGCCTCTTCTCAGTTTTCGGATTTGCAAATATCTTCTCCCACTGCGGCCTGCCTTTTCATTCTTAATGCTGGCTTGACTTTTTTCCAAAGTTTATCATTATCCCAAGGTGGGAGAAGAGGAGAGAGGAACGATTTTATGCTATTCTATCTGGAACAGAAGTCCTTTCAATAACTTCTGAATGAAAGAATTCATTGAACGAATCACTGATGAGTCCATCTTCAATACAATTCATTGACCTAAATATAGCCAGACTATAAAAAGGAAACAAATCCCAGACTCTTAGAATTGTTAGGATCTTAGGCTCTAGCCCACCCTCCTGCGCAAAGGAGACTTTTCCAGAGAGCACCCCCCACATCTAGGGACCTCACCATATCATGGGATGGTGGGATTTATTCAGCTAGTAGCTTCTTTGTTTCGCTCTGGGCAAAGATATTCAAGAAAAACTTCATGTACCCATTGCATAGAGCTAAGGAGAAAGAAGCAAACTAGCCTGTTTTAACCTGTTTTAATTTCTGTACCTAGTATATTTCAGGACAGTGCATGAACGACCTGTAAAGGTGAATGTGGATTACGGATGAAAAGGGCACATGTGGAGAAGGAGAAAGAAAAGCAAGTTAACTTTTAAATGTACATTTCCACCCCTTCTCAACTCAAAAACAAAGGCAGAAACCTGCTGTCCAAAGCAGGAAATATCAGGAAATACCAGCTGAGAAACTGCCCACTGGGCACCCATGAGCCCCAGCTGGCCCTCTGACCCCACTCCTATTTTAAGTCCATGACGTACAATCAAGCTTTCCTTTTCTGCACCTGGAAGGATGACTTCAGCCCCAACTGAGCACCTATTAGAAGTCAGGGAGTTATTTTTAAACCTGGGCACGGCGTCGGCCTCCATCTAATCACCGGGTCCTTCAAGGAAGTGGAGGTGTTACTCTCTGAGTAACATCCTACGCTTCAGTGGCCTAGAGAGAACCTTAGTTCTCAGACAGGTGGTTAGTTTGGAGCCTCTTGCCCCTGCCAAGGGGGACTCTTGGCCCTGCCACGGCCTGTCACACACTGCACCTGAGGCCCCTTTACTGGATTAAACTAGCCTTGCTAGCGGAAGTGAGCCCCCACGCCACGCTGTTCTTTCCCTCACTGGCTTACTTTCTCTGTGGAGCATGAGCACAGCCAGGTCCTGGGGTGGTTGCTGCTATTGTTCAGTCAGTAAGCCGTGTCTGACTCTAGTGTAGCCCCATGGACTGTAGCCCACAAGGCTCAGTCCCTTCGATTTCCTAGGTAGGAATACTGGAGTAGGTTTCCATTTCCTTCTCCAGGGGATCTTCCCAACCCAGGGACTGAACTGCGTCTTCCGTGTTGGCTGGCAGATTCTTTACCGCCGAGGTGGTACCGAATCTAGGGTGAGGGGTCCAAGTCTGGATTCTGTTGCTTACAAGCTGTGTCTTTGAGCAGATTACTTCTCAGGGACCTTAGTTTCCCAATCTACATAAATGAGACTAATGACTCATGGTTATAAGGATTAAGTAAAAAATTGTAAGTGAAAAGCAATCCATGGCGCTGGTGCTAGAGAGTATTCAACAAATTCTATCTGCCATTATTAATATTATTATAAAGTGCTCAAAGGACTTTAAAAATGTGTTGTTTCATCTGGTTTTAACAAGAATCTTATGAGAAAGGGGTTATCCTCCCCACGTTATAAATAAAAGCACTGAGGCTCAGAATGGTTGAGTGAGCTGATAAGTCACAGGACCGCTGAACAAGAGAATGAGGTTTCTTGCTCCAGTGACAGTCCTGGGGGCAGCACAGCAGATAATATAGGATCACACACAACAGCAGCAATAGCGGCGGTGCCTGCAGCAGGCACACCCCTCGGTCTCGTGTACTCTGCTCTCACTTAATACTCACAGTGACAGGCCCCGTGTCTATCATAACCTCCACTTCAGATGAGGGGACCAAAGTCCAGGGAGGTCAGGGGAAGTGCCCGGAGGTGCACAGCTGGGAATGGTGGTGTTGGGGTCCACCTGGTCTGCCACGCCCAAGCTGTGCTCTCAGGCCCTGTGCCAGCCTGCTGCAGCGGCCCCCTCAGAACAAGTGGGGACACTGTCCTGGCCAACGCAGCCAGTGAAAGCAAGACAGCTTATCTCTATATGTGGGAAATCACGTTGCCTGTAACAAAAGATGGTTTTATTTCCTCTCTTCCAATTTGTATGACTTTTTTTTCTTTTTCCTGCCTCATCGCAGTAGCTAGAACCTCCAACACTGTGTTGAATAAGAATGGTGACAGCAAACATCCTTGCTTTATTTCAGGAATTAGAGCGAACGCACTCAGTCTTTCCCTACTAAATACAAAGTTTGATATAGGGTGCATGAGGTTGAAGAAGTTCCTCTCTATTCCTAGTGTACTGAGAGGATTTCTTTTTGTCATTAATGGGTATTTAACTTTGTCAAATGATTTCTCTGAATCAATGAATATGATCATATGCTTTTTCTTCTTTGATCTATTTATATAGAGGACTATATTGATTGATTCTCAAATATTGACTCTGTCTTGCATACCTGTCATTAACGCTTCTTGGTCATGGGGCCTTATTCTTTTATAAATTGCTGTATTTGGATAGTTAAATTTGGTTGATAATTTTTGCATCTAAGTGCTTGAGAAATATTGGTCTTTAGCTTTTTTTTTTTTTTTTTAAATGGCCTCTGCTGGTTTTGACGTCAGAAATGATAATCATATTTTTAAAAATCTATTTTCTGGAAGAGATTGTGTACAAATGTCATTAATTGTTCTTTTTAAAAAATATTTTTTTTATTTACCTGGCTGTTCTGGGTCTTAGCTGTGGCAACTGGGGTCTTTAGTCGTGGCATATGGGACCTAGTTCCCTGACCAGAGGTCAAACCCAGGACACCCCGCATTGGGACCATCAGTGAAGTTCTAGTTGTTCTTTAAATGTTTGGTAAAATTTTCCAGGGAAAATATCTGAGACTGAAGATTATTTAGGGGTATTATTTTAACTACAACTCAATGTCTTTAACAGTTATAGGACTGAATAGATTATCTATTTGATCTTGGCTGAGTTTTGCTAGTTTGTGGTTTTTGAGGAACTGGCCCATTTCTTTTAAAATGTTGAATCTATAAGCATAAAGTTGTTTGTAGTACTTTCCTATTATCTTTTTAAAGGTTCCAGAATTTGTTGTAGTATCTCATTTCATTCCTGATACTGGTTATTTGTGTCTTCTTCCGTTTTTATTTTTGCCTATCTTCCTAGAGGTTGTTAACTTTATTGATTTTTTTTTCCTGAAGACTATTTTTTTACTCCAGTTATTTTTTTCTATTATTTTCCAGCTTTCTTGCTCCTTATTCCCTTCCTTTTGTTTGCTTTGAGTTTATTTTGTTTTGTTCCTTTTTGATTTTCCAAAGCAGGAACTTAGTTACTTGAGATAACTCTTTTCCAATGTAAGCGTTTAGTGCAATAAATTTCCCTCCCAGCTTTGCTTTAGCTGCAGCTCACAATATATTTATTTTCACTTTCTTTAGTTCTATGTATTGTTAAAATTTCCTTTGACATCACCTGTTTGACCCATGACTTATTTAGAAGTTTATTATTGAGTTTTCAGAGGTCTGGAGATTTTCTTGGTTTTGACTTCTAGTTTAATTTTATTATGGCCAGGCTCCATATGATTTCAGTTCTTTCAAATTTGTTAAAGTTTGGATATGGTCTATCTTGGCAAATGTTCCACGGGCCCTTTAAAAGAATGTATATTCTGCTGTTGCAGTACAGAGCATTCTATAAATGTCAATTAGATCCTTTCAGCTGATGGTATTGTTGAGTCCTATATTTTTTCTTTTCTATATTTTTGCTGATTTTCTCTTTAGTAATTCTAGATGTCCAGAGTGGGACATGAATGGAAATTTAAGCTCCCAGCCACAACAGCGGCTTTATGTTTTTCTTTGCAGTTGTCCTACTTCTTGCTTCACATATTGTGAAATATGTTGTTCAGTTCACAGGATGGCTATGTCTTCTCTCTGGATTGTGCTGTGCTTAGTCGCTCAGTCGTGTCCCACTCTTGGCTACTCCATGGACTATGTAGCCTGCCAGGCTCCTCTGTCCATGGGGATTCTCCAGGCAAGAATACTGGAGTGGGTTGCCATGCCCTCCCCCATGGGATCCTCCCAACCCAGGGATTGAACCCAGGTCTCCCGCATTGCAGGCAGATTCTTTACCATCTGAGCGACCAGGGAAGCCCAAGAGTACTGGAGTGGGAAGCCTATCTCTTCTCCAGGGGATCTTCCCAACCCAGGAATCGAACTGGGGTGTCCTGCATAGCAGGCAGATTCTTTACCAGCTGAACTACCAGGGAAACCCTGGAATAACCCTACATGTCATCATATAATTTCCCTCTTTGCCCATGGTAAATTTCTTTGCTCTAAAGTCTACTTTGATATTAACATAGCCGCTTCCTTTTGATTAATGCTTGCATGGTTTGCTTTCCTTTGCTTTCAGTCTACCTATGTCATTGAATTTCAGGTAAGTTTCTTGTAAATAACACACAGTCAGGTTATGTTTTTTAAATCCACTGTGCCAATCTCTACCTTTAATGGTATACTTATACCATTTACATTTAAGGTAACTACTGACCTTAAATGGGGCTTCCTTGGGGCTTTCCAGGTGGTACTAGTGGTAAAGAATCCACCTGCCAATGCAGGAGACATGAGAAATAGGTTTGATCCCCGGGTTGGGAAGATCCCCTGGAGGAGGGCATGGCAACCCACTCCAGTATTCTTGCCTGGAGAATCCCATGGACAGAAGAGCCTGGTGGGCTAGTCCATGGGGTCGCAAAGAGTTGGACACAACTTACCACACTCACAAACGCTGGCCTATGAGGACCAAGTCTGATATTTTATTTGTTTTCTGTTTGTTCTTTCTATTCATCAGTCTTCTTTATTTTAATTGACTTTCTCTGGGTGACCTGAACAATTTTAAGAGTTTCTTTTTGATATAACTGTATTTTCAGTGTATCCCTTCATATTGTTTTCTTAGTTATTATTTTGTTTGGAGACTATGCTGCTGGGAAACCTTTGGGAATGAGGAAGAAGCTGGTGGGTCTGGGTTTCCGTATGCCACTGCACAGAGGCCAAGGAGACTGAGGGCTTCACTGCAGCTGCAGCTGTGGGTGGCTCTAACCACCTGATGGTATCTCAGTTTGAACCAGGAGCCTGGAGTGTCCAGGGCTTTGCTGCAGCCAGTTGATTGGACTGTCTGCAAGAACCCTGGGTTGTAAAGAGGAGGCTGGAACTTCTTATTGGTCTCTGTTGTGTTTTCCTTTTCCTGGACTTTGGCCAGAGATAGCAGGATACTCTTGGGGTTTTTCATTTGTTTGTTTTGTCTGAGCCTGTTGGTGATCCCACATGGCGTGCCTCTTTGGTGCTCTGTTCAGGGTATATGGAAGATAAAAAAGCTCAGGGAACTCAAAAAGTTGTTTTCTCAATTCTTAAGGATTCCTGCCAGTTTACCTTCTACATTTCCAACTTTCAGAATCCTTTTATCATTGCCTATTAAGTAGCTTCCTGGGTAGTTCAAACTGTAAAGGATCTGTCCACAATGCAGGAGACCTGGATTCAGTCCTTGGGTTCGGAAGATCCCCTGGAGAAGGAAATGGCAACCCACTACAGTACTCTTGCCTGGAGAATCCCATGGATACAGGAGCCTGATGGGCTGTAGTCCATGGGGTTGCAGACTTAGAGATGACTGAGCAACTAACACACACACGCATTGAATAGCTTCCAGGGTTTTTAGTTGTACTTAGAGAAACAGAGGAGGGAAAGTGAATCGACACCATCTCATTCCAGAACCAGATGCCAAGACAGCCTATTTTTTAAATGTTTCAGACATTATTTTCTTTCCCAGTTTATTTTCCAGAAAAAAAAAAAAAAAATACTATCAATGGTGCTTCCTATGACCACAACGCCACCCTCTGCTTTCTTGGAAGAGATCAATCGCATTATTCAAGGTTTCTCTGAGAACCTGCTTTGTATTTAACCCCCCAGGATATTGAATTGCTTTCGAAAACCCAAACAGGTTATCACTTCTTTCCTGGATCAAAAGTTGGTTCGTAATGTAAATACTTGTCTGTAACACAGAAAATGGCTTTTCTTTGAGCTCTTCCCATTCCTCATCCAGTGTCTTGAAGTGTCAGGGGAAGCACACTGACTGGAACCGCCCACCCTGGCCAGGCACCATAGTAACCATTTGCCTGAGTTGTTTTAGGACAGGAGGTCCTGGTAAGGGACACGGAACTAATAAGCCACCACCAACCAACCGGAAGAGTTCAGGAAAGGTCAAAAGGGGACACCACATGTCAGACCACCTCCCAGAATCCTTCTCTCTGGCACCCATCTTGGCTGAACAAGGCATGCACCACCAGGAAGGACTCTGAATCAGATGACTGGCTAAAGACAACCCGGAAACTAATCCCATCACCGTAAGACTGCAAGCCACGTGGCAGAGCTATTCTCCTGAAGAGCTATTCTCCTATTCTCTTAGCCTACTGCTCTCCACCCGGGTGCCCTTTCCCAATAAAATCTCTTGCTTTGTCAGCACATGTGTCTCCTCTGACAGTTCATTTCCGAGTGTTAGGCACGAGCCCAGTTTCAGGCCCTGGAAGGGGTCCCCCTTCTTGCAACAGAAGGAAGGGTTTTTTTTTTTTTCCCCCTTGGGAGCCAAGGTTCGGAATACATTTATCTAAAGACAGATTACCATGGAACTGCTGGAGTTTTCTTAATTACAAATGCTTAGCTGCACGAGGAAAGACCCTGCATCTGTGTTTTACTTGTTTCTCATCTTGGGCCTTTGCCCGACGATATTGGATGGGCTTTCGGCCCAGTGACCTGCAGGAAAGTGCACTATTAAAGCTTGGAGTTAATGTTTGGATTTTACCACAAAGACACAGTAGCCAGTACACTGTGAGCTGATCAAGCCTTTCCCCTTCTCCAAAAATAAAATTACTGTTTTCTGTACCTTTTCCCTCACCATAGAGATAATCTCATTTCTCTTAAGTAACCAGAGAGCATGGGGGCAAGAATCCGATCTATTGACTATCTTATGTCTTGAAGACACAATTTAGGAAAAAGTACACCAGATTTAGCATGATTTATATCACTCTTTTTTTGGTGCCATATATTATCTCTTCCCAAGATTTTGAAAACAACTATAAAATGAATGCATACAATATTAAAATATGTAGCAAAACCTGTGAGTTTACATGACTTCAGGCTTACATCAGTACAGTGATTCATAAATAATGTGGTAAATAAAAGAAGCTCTAAAAATGGCATATGATTTATCCTTAAGTTGAAATTGAATGTTCACGGGTGAAGTAACACATTTTCAAGTGCATTTTATAGTTCTTCTTTTCTGAATTACTCTTAATGCCACTATCTTTAGAAATATTCAAAATATGTACCATTTTCTGGCACTACATGAAGTTTAGTGCTTGAATGCAGGGTTAAAAAGCAGCTAGTAAATTAACATCCTCTTTATTGCTATGGGCACTATCCGCTCCAAATTTTCAAAAGAGTCAGCAAAATCAGGTAAACACAACTAACCAGCATATTGAAACTGCTTTTACAACTTTCTTGAAATTATTTTAAAAATCTGTGTTGAAGCACATTTAATTTCTTTTCATTTGTAAAAGTGACACCATTTGAGCGATTTTAATTTACAACCTGAAGGGAGATTCCAGTCATCCATAACCTCAGCTGAAAATCCGAGTACAAAACTTTACACAAAACCTGTTTCCCACAGACATGTATGAAATGAGTATTTCATGGCCATCTCTTCAAATATTATTTGCCCTCTACACTGATAAGGCAAAAAAAAAGAGGAAAGTAAAATAAAAATATAGGGGAAAAAATGACAGTTCTTGCCTATCTTCAACAAATCTAATGCTAAAGAATAAAATCATAATAAACAAATCGGCTCACAGAGAAAACAGCCTTTCCTCTGATTCCTTTTGAAGTGCGTCTCCTTTTATTTTTTATTTTTGGAAACCTGCAAATGAGAGCTTCCTTGGAAATGGAGGAATTCTGTAGAGTTTCCAGACTCCGAAGATACACAAAGCAGTCGGTTTCCCTCCCCTCCCCACCCCCACCCTGTAAATAGCCTCAGGCCACGTCTGGGCCTCCCTCCGCTCAGGGTGTCTACCAGGGGGCTGGGGGCTGGGAAGGCCAGGGAGGCCAGGGTGGGGCTCTAGGGGAGGGGAGAGGAAGGAGGAGTGGGAGAGCGGCAGGAGGGGGAGGGGAGGTGGACTCCAACCGCAGCCGGCTTGAAGATTCGCGTGCGTCCGGCGCAGACAAAATGTGCACCGTGGAACACGAGAGAGAACCGCTTGAAAAAAGAAAGAAAAGCACTGCTTCATCAACTGAAAAATAGTCCTGTTCTTTCCTGGTTTGATGTCAACTCAAAGGACTGACTTGGAATTGCCCGCAGCAATATTGGGCCCCTGCCCACACAGCAGACAGACAGTTTTCCTGGCCAGCAACAGGCTTTTAATAAAACAGGATGCTGTCCCATTACTAAGGCCGCTGACGACGGTCCTGAGAATGGGCCCCAGTCCAGAACTGCCTCCCCCCCAGAGCATCAGTCTTGTGATCCTTATCGCTGGGGGCTGCTGGCCCAGGAGGAAGGCCAGTGTCCCAGGGGCTTGCTGAGCTAGTGTTTGCAGGCGGCCACTCCAGATGCTGGAGCTGAGTGCTTCTGCAGGGTCTTCACCATCCTTGAGCGCGCCCCCTCCTGCTAATTCTAGGAGTGCATTTTGCCTGTTAGGACATTTAAACAGAATGGTGGCGGTGGTTCAGTCGCTGTATCCTGCCAGGCTCCTCTGTCCATGGGATTCTCGAGGCAAGAATACTGGAGGAGGTTGCCATTGCCTTCTCCAGGGGCTCTTCCCCACCCAGGAATTGAATCCAGGTCTCTTAAACAGAATGGGTGCTAGTAAATAAGGTACTAGGAATTCCCTGGTGGTCCAGTGGTTAAGACTCCGCACTTCCAATGCAGGGGGTGGTTTCATCCCTGGTCTTCAGGCAGGAGGCACATGGGCACCCCCCAGGGTAAAGCAATTGGAGATTGATTCTCTCTTGACTGAAACTCCAAGGTGAGAACAGCTGGACAATTAAGGGAGGACACTGAACCCTGCCCAGGCCACATATTTCTCGTTTGGAAGTCAGGAGACCTCCCAACCACACATGCATAGAAAAGGCTCCTTGGAGGTCAAAGGGAAGTCATGTCAAGGGATACTCTACACATACGCCTCTTCCATAAGACCCATTTTGGCTAAGAGATGTGTACACACACATGGAGAGATTCTGAGATATACCAAATATGGAGTGTGAACCAGGCAAATTAGAATGACTGGCCAAAGGAAACCCAGAAGAAATGCCCCATAAAAGCAATTCAACCTGCCACGAGGGTGCAACTTAGCAACGCAGGGACTGTCCCTGAGTCTGCCCGTGTGTCTATCCACACCTACTGCACTCTTTTTCCTCTTAATAAACATTTTACTTGCTTCACTACTTTCCATCTTTGTGGAAATTCTTTTCTGCAAAACCGAAGAACCAAGGTACTTGTCACTGACCACTGGTCCAGTGGCTAGGATCTGGTGCTTTCCCTGCTGAAACCCAGGCCAATCTCTGGCTGGGAACCCAAGCCCTGCTCCAAGACGTTGCTGGCCAAGGCCACGTGAGATCTGTCTGGGAACTGAGATCGCATATGCCTTGTAGTTCAGCCAAAAGAAAAAAAGAATTTAAATGTAAAATTAAGGAGCTGGTGTTCACAGGAAGGCTGAAGACCTTCTGTCTCCCCTTTTCCGTAGCAAGCTCCCATGAGTCATGCCAGGTCTAAATTTGGACCAAATTTCACGTCTCAAGTGTGATGAGCTTTAAGCATTTGGGCCAGGGTCTCCTGGATGTTTGTTTTCTGCCCACTTGAAGTGAACTCGAGTATGTTTCATTTGGGACAGCAGTTTCTGAAGTTTTCCAGTTGTGGTTTGATAAAAGGTCCCCTCTTAATGGGTGAGCTCTCAGGCCCGGCACCCCCTAGACTGCCTGAGGGCATCAGAATTCTGATTGTGAAAGTCTTCTATGAATATTGCTCCACAGGCACCCACAAGACCCTGCTGGAATGTACAGAAGTGGCTGAGCATAGAATCCACAGCATATAAACCAGCAAGCCGACTTTGACAACGTCATAGGAGACTGAACTCCAACCAGAAGAGAAATCATTGTCATTGATAGGAAAGGTCTGACAACCTAAACTCTATCTTCAAATCTGCCCTGGCTTCCTATAATGTCCTGGCTTTAGATAACTTAGTATGCTATGTGTGTGACTCAGTTTCCTCGTTTGTAAAACACAGAGCAGGTACCTGGAAGAGACAGAATCATCAGATCATCAGATTATAGGCTGGTACTTTCCCTTACCACACCCAGACAGGCATCATCAATCTCTCACAGCACCTTTCAGAGTCCAGATGTAAAACCCAGTCAGGCACAACCAATCCATTGAAGATGGCACTTGAGTAAAGACTGTGATGGTTTCTAAGTTTTCTTTCAAGTGGGATGGTCTGGGAGCCCATGAGTCTAAATCCAATCGATTTCTATTTACTTTGAAGTTCTGGGGAGGAAATTGAAGGAATTGGTGTTACAGGTGGTGTTTTCATTCCTTCTTTCACTGGAAGTTCGTGACTTTGGCAGTGAAAGGAGGAGACAGGAAGTATATGCAAGGAACATCTGGGCATGTAGATGGTGTCAGAATGGAGAATTGTGTCTCCTGGACTGCAGCCCAGATCCACCCCAGAACAGCGGGGTCCTGGCAGCAAGCAAGATGTATGAACCAAATCCGAGAAGAACACGCTGCAGGAGACTTGCCAGTGTGACCAGAAAGAGTTTGAACAGAAACTTTGGAGGGAGACATTTTGAAAAAGCCCCGATAAATTGAAAAAACCAGAAAAGATGAAGCATGGCCCTAGAATATCAGCTAGGGTCCTTGAAAGCAAATGAAACTGCTCTTGCTCAATCAAGCGAAAAAGGGAAAATGTTATTAGAAGCTACAGAGATGCTCACAGTGGCAACAGGAAAGCTGGATTCTGAGCTCAGAGACTGTGCAGCCCAGGACAGAAACATTCCCACTGCTGGTGTCTCCATGGGGAATGAACGGGTTGTTGTTGCTCACTCCGAGGCTGCTGAACTCAGCTGGACTTGGGGCTGCTCCAGGGCAGAGGAGGGGGCCCTGCAGACAAACGGTGACCACCTTTCTACTCCGCTGCAAGGGACTGCACCTGGACTCCCTGGTCCACTGACATGGCACACGGGTCAAGGTCAGGTCACAAAGGGTCAAGGGGTTGCACAAAGGAAGGGATTCCAGGCTATTAAAAAACAATGTCCATATAGTCAAGACTGTGGTCTTTCCAGTAATCGAGTCCGGATGTGAGAGCTGGACCATAAAGAAGGATAAACACTGAAGAATTCATGCTTACGAACTGTGGTGCTAGGGAAGACTCCTGAGAGTCCCTTGGACTGCAAGGAGATCAAACCAGTCAATCCTAAAGGAAATCAACCCTGAATACTCATTGGAAGGACTGATTCTCAAGCTGAAGCTCCAATACTTTGGCCACCTGATTCACAGAGTTGACTTACTGGAAAAGACTCGGGTGCTGGAAAAGACTGAGGGCAAGAGGAGAAAGGGGTGGCAGAGAATGAGATGGTTAGTTGGCATCACTGATTCAATGGACATGAGCTTGGGCAAACTCCAGGAGATGGTGAGGGACAGGGAAGCCTGGCATGCTGCAGTCCATGGGGTCATGAATAGTCAGACACGACTTGGCGACTGAACAACACCAGCAACAAAACAAAACTGATGCCCGGCATCATAGGTGACAGATGGACAGCCCAAGAGTGCACCGCAAAAAAGCCAACAAATATAATACTGGGTCCAGCAAGCCCACTGGGCAGAGCTGAGGGTGACTCGAAGGTCAGATACCAGGTGTGCAAAAGCCATCTGGAAGGCACGGATGGGGTTAAAGGACAAAGAATAAGTCAATTAATTACCAGCCATCAGGAACAAGCAGAGGGGAGGACAGGAAGGAGTCTAGCAGGTGTCAGAGACGAACGTCAAGGCCAAGGATGGGGTGAAGGAGGGAGTAAAAAGTGAGACCTGTACTCAGGGCTCAGGGTCATCTTTCTCCACTCTGATGGGGTCTGTCTCGCTGGAAAAGAGCTGCATTTGCAGAGTGGAGGAGGTGCCTTCCCCGGAGTGTCCATGAAATCACTCACATTCAGGGAGTCTCCTGAACTCTGCTTTCTGGGAAGTACAGCTCCCAAATTCAGAGCCTAGCTCCCCCTTTTCTGGGCATGGTGCCAGTTCCTAGGGGAAGGAGCCAAGCTCTACTGTCTGATGTTACATGGCTCTGCTGGGTTGGGGGCCAGGGTCTCACAGGGTAAGGGGAGCAGACAGGAGGTGACTGTGCCACTATCTCACTCCCAAAGGAGGCAGCAGCAGAGAAAGATGGAGAGATCTGAGTGCTGGGGACACGGACAGGTTCTGATCCAGCTGTGCCTGAAAATGGCTGACCTTCAGACTTGGCTTGAGGGAAAATTCCCTGAGCCAGTAGACTGTCTTTTTGGGTTTCTATCACTTGTAACCGCAAAGGATTTCAAGGCTTCCTTGGTGGCTCAGGGGTAAAGAATGCTCCTGCCAAGCAGGAGACGTGGGTTCAATCCCTGGGCTGGGAAAGTCTCCTGGAGAAGGGAATGGCAGCCCACTCCAGAATCCTTGCCTGGGAAATCCCATGAACTGAAGAGCCTGGCGGGCTACAGTCCATGGGGTCACAAAGAAACCAGCATGACTTAGTGACTAAACGGCAACTCGTGCCGGCCCCCCTCAGTGCCCCGACCTGGGAGGCACAGGACCTGCATCCCCAGCTTGGCTCCACGTCACACACTCATGTGACTTGGGTCCAGTCACTCCCCCACTCTGAGCCCCGGTTTCCTCGTCTACGGACACGGCTTTCAAAGCCTTGAACAAAGATGTCACAGGCACCAGTGTCAAATATGTGGGCAACCAGAAGCTGAGAAAGACAATATATATCATAAATAACCAAATCACCAACGACACAAACTCATTTCAGCTGGATGGAGTAAGAGGCCAACTAACAAGACGAGTAAAAATCGAGTCAGAATATTTGTCAGTAAAAACACTGAGTATTAAAAATGCAACACAGAACATGCAGGGGAGAGCCTGGTTATTTCCTCAGCTCTCTGTGTGACAATATCTAAGGAATAATCCCAAAGTCCAACATGTGAAAGAGCTAAGGAACAGAAGTGACCTGGGATGTTGTGCACAGCTCTGAAGAATATACTGACCTGGATACATTAATGGAAATTATGTTACAAGATAAGAAATCAAAGATCATATACTATCTACTGGATGGATATAGTTATGGAGAAGTGTTACATGCCAATTTATAGCAATTGGTGGAAATGCTTCTTTAAAAGTTGTACCCTCACCCTCTTAGAAGAAAAGAAAGTCTGGCAGCCTGTGTTGCTGTGAAGTTAATGTCAGTGAGTCCTGGATAGGAGTGCTAAAAGCCAATATAGCTTTAGTTGTATCCATGGAAGTATAATGTCTCTATAATGTGCTGCCCTCAGGGACCGGTGCAGGTACCCAGGTGTGGCAATCTGCTAAGAGCTCATCTTTTAGGTAACAGGCATGATGGAACAGGTCATAGGCGTGGTTATCCCGCACAAACCTTGACTCAGTGAAATTCCTGGGTATGATCATAAGGGAAATATCGGTAGACATAAAAATTTTAAAACTTCAGGGTCTTAAATCACATAATAAAATTAAAAGACAAGAAAATAACTGGGAACATATGTATCAGATAGTGGGTGATTGTGCGTATGTGTATATGGACATGCATGCTTGTGCGAGTGCTCAGCTGCCAAGCGTTGTCCAGCTCTGTGTGTCTCCATGGACTATAGCCCACCAGGCTCCTCTGTCTGTGGGGTTTCCCAGGCAAGAACACTGGAGTGGGTTGCCATTTCCTTCTCCAGGGATCAAATCCATGTCTCCTGCATCTCTTGCGTTGGCAGGCATATCCTTTACCACGGAGCCACCTGAGAAGCCCATGTGTGTGCAAAGGATAAGACTAACAGAAAAACAGACCAAAAAATACAAGCAAAGAGTTTAAAGGAAACTAAATGCCAATGATCTATGAGAATTCAAAAGACGCTCAGACTTGCCAACAACCAAATAAATGCAAATAAAAACAGTAAGGTAACATTTCTCTTTCAAGATGGCAAAAATAAAAGCCACTTTTCTGGTGGCTCAGTGGTGAAGAGTCCCTATGCAGTGCAGGGAACTCGGATTTGATCCCTGGGTAGGGATGATCTCCTGGTGGAGGAAAGGGCAACTCACTCCAGTTCTTGCTTGGGAAATCAATGGACAGAGGAGCCCGGAGGATTACTGTCCATGGGGTCAGAAGAGTGGTAAACGACTTAGCAACTAAATCAGGACCATCATATACAAAGATCCAGTGACAAAGCAACAGTATCGGCAGGGGTGCTAATTAGATTGTCCCTTCACCACTCCATGTCCAGTTCTAACTGTTGCTTCCTGACCTGCATACAAATTTCTCAAGAGGCAGGTCAGGTGGTCTGGTATTCCCATCTCTTTCAGAATTTTCCAGTTTATTGTGATCCACACAGTCAAAGCTTTGGCATAGTCAATAAAGCAGAAATGGATGTTTTTCTGGAACTCTCTTGCTTTTTCCATGATTCAGCAGATGTTGGCAATTTGATCTCTGGTTCCTCTGCCTTTTCTAAAACCAGCTTGAACATCTGGAAATTCACGGTTCACGCGTCACTGAAGCCTGGCTTGGAGAATTTTGAGCATTACTTTACTAGCGTGTGAGATGAGTGCAATTGTGCGGTAGTTTGAGCATTCTTTGGCATTGCCTTTCTTTGGGATTGGAATGAAAACTGACCTTTTCCAGTCCTGTGGCCACTGCTGAGTTTTCCAAATTTGCTGGCATATTGAGTGCAACACTTTCACAGCATCATCTTTCAGGATTTGAAACAGTTCAACTGGAATTCCATCACCTCCACTAGCTTTGTTCATAGTGATGCTTTCTAAGGCCCACTTGAGTTCACATTCCAGGATGTCTGGCTCTAGGTGAGTGATCACACCATCAGGATTATCTGGGTTGTGAAGATCTTTTCTGTACAGTTCTTCTGTGTATTCTTGCCACCTCTTCTTAATATCTTCTGTTTCTGTTAGGTCCATACCATTTCTGTCCTTTATAGAGCCCATCTTTGCATGAAATGTTCCATTGGTATCTCTAATTTTCTTGAAGAGATCTCTAGTCTTTCCCATTCTGTCATTTTCCTCTATTTCTTTGCATTGATTGCTGAGGAAGGCTTTCTTATCCCTTCTTGCTATTCTTTGCAACTCTGCATTCAAATGCTTATATCTTTCCTTTTCTCCTTTGCTTTTGGCTTCTCTTCTTTTCATAGCTATTTGTAAGGCCTCCCCAGACAGCCATTTTGCTTTTTTGCATTTCTTTTCCATGGAACAACAGACTGGTTCCAAATAGAAAAGGAGTACATCAAGGCTGTATATTGTCACTCTGCTTATTTAACTTCTATGCAGAGGACATCATGAGAAACACTGGGCTGGAAGAAGCACAAGCTGGAATCAAGACTGCCAGGAGAAATATCAATAACCTCAGATATGCAGATGACACCACCCTTATGGCAGAAAGTGAAGAGGAACTCAAAAGCCTCTTGATGAAAGTGAAAGTGGAGAGTGAAAAAGTTGGCTTAAAGCTCAACATTCAGAACACGAAGATCATGGCATCTGGTCCCATCACTTCATGGCAAATAGATGGGGAAACAGTGGAAACAGTGTCAGACTCTATTTTTGGGGGCTCCAAAATCACTGCAGATGGTGACTGCAGCCATGAAATTAAAAGACGCTTACTCCTTGGAAGGAAAGTTATGACCAACCTAGATAGCATATTGAAAAGCAGAGACATTACTTTGCCAACAAAGGTCCATCTAGTCAAGGCTATGGTTTTTCCTGTGGTCATGTATGGATGTGAGAGTTGGACTGTGAAGAAAGCTGAGCGCCGAAGAATTGATGCTTTTGAACTGTGGTGTTGGAGAAGACTCTTGAGAGTCCCTTGGACTGCAAGGAGATCCAACCAGTCCATTCTGAAGGAGATCAGCTCTGGGATTTCTTTGGAAGGAATGATGCTAAAGCTGAAAGTCCAGTACTTTGACCACCTCATGTGAAGAGTTGACTCCTTGGAAAAGACTCTGATGCTGGGAGGGATTGGGGGCAGGAGGAGAAGGGGACGACAGAGGATGAGATGGCTGGATGGCAACACTGACTCGATGGACGTGAGTCTGAGTGAACTCCGGGAGTTGGTGATGGACAGGGAGGCCTGGCGTGCTGCGATTCATGGGGTTGTAAAGAGTCGGACACGACTGAGCGACTGAACTGAACTGAACTCAGCACTCACTGGCTGAGTGTCTTTGAGTAGTTTACTTAGCCTTCCAAGCTATAAACTGAAATAATCATAATTCTTGTCTGACAGGGTTGTCAAGAGGATTGACTGAGATTACTCTCACCCAGAGGTGAGACTTCAAGGAATTTTTTTCTAATTGGCGGCAAGCCAGTAGGGTATGGCTAAATAAATCATGATACATTTGTAAGGTGAGCTATTGCACAGACATTAAGCATATTATACAAGACTATTTCCTAATGAAAACTGCTGGAGATATTATGATCCCAGTATTGTAAAGTAAAATACATATATACTTTTTATATACAGAAAAAAATAGTTAACGTTTTGTTTCTTCTTTCATGTAGTCATCTCTAGGTAATGAGTTTTATAGGTGACTTTTTTTAAAGTAAAGACAAAAGCTGTAGGGACAAAGATGGTATTGAAACCAAACGAAGTTAAAATGAAACAAAATGTCATATAATGTGTCCTGACAATGTCAACTGGTGAGTATAGATTGCTGGAAACCTTGAATGACATGAAACAGCTGGAGACGATATGCAGTCTGCAAGACAGAAGGTCATGTGGGGCTGTAACATCTGCCTACACAATTAGAGGGATGTCACACCAGGGTGTGCCCTGCTTTTCTTTATTTCTGTTACATTTATCTATTTCTGGCTGCACTGGGCTATCTTTCCTTCTTTCCCTCGCAGGCTTTCTACAGCGGTTGAGAGCTGGGGCTCCTCTCTAGTTGCGGTGCTCGGGCTTCCCATTGCGCTGGCCTCTCTTGTTGCAGAGCGCAGCCTCTAGGCGCCCGGGCTTCAGTAGCTGCGGTTCCCCAGCTCTAGAGCATGGGCTGAGCTGCTCCGCGGCATGTGGGATCTTCCCAGACCAGGGATGGTCTTCTGCATTGGCAGGCAGATTCTTTATCACTGAGCCACCAGGGAAGCCCTGTGCCCCAGTTTTGCCCTCTGCAACAGCATGTTTGCCTCTCAGTGACTGGCCATCCGGGGAGAGTAGGACTCTGAGTCCTAAGGGGCTTGAAACCATACTTGGGCCCTTGGGCAAGAGTCGCATCTTGGCCCAAGACAGCAGATATGGACCCACGTTTTCTGAGGATTTTGATTTGATAATTTTTTTTTCTCTTTAAGATGGAAACCCATAAAAGTTTTAATTATGGAACAAAGAGGATGATCAGTGTAATTATCAACAGACTAACAGTATACCGGAGGGAGTGACTAACGTCATTCTCAGGAATCGTCTATTTCATATAGGGATGAACGTTGGATTCATTTCTTCCACCCTGCTGCTCTGTGGCATCTCGTAGCAGAGATAAAACTAGACCAGAAGTCACTTGGTTGAGTAAGATTCAAAGTTCCTTAGTAGATTAGATCTGTAAAAACTGGGTTAAAAAGAAGGTAATCCAATGATACCATCAGACCTAACCCCAGGAGTGGAGGCTGCGTCCTAGGTTTCCAAGTGGGAGTCAATCAGTCATCAACAGGGAACATACACCACTGACCACAACGGTCATGGTAAATATTGGAGGCAAGCAACTATGGCACCCAGAATCCATTCTCCATCCAAGGTTTCTCCAAAGAAAACATATTGATGGGCAAAAGACACAAGAAAACATGTTCAACATCACTAATTATTAGAGAAATGCAAATCAAACCTACAATTACGAACCACTTCACACGGGTCAGAATGGCCATCATTAAAAAGTTTACAAATAATAAATGTTGGCGAGGTTGTGGAGAAAAGGGAACCCCCCTCCACTGTTGTTGGAAATGTAAATTGGTGGCCACTATGGAAAACAGTATGTTGGTTTACTTGCTAAGTTGTGTCCAACTCTTACAAGTCCATGGACTGCAGCCCGCCAGGCTCCTCTGTCCATGGGATTTTCCAGGCAAGAATACTGGAGTTGGTTGCCATTTCCTTCTCCAGGGATATTCCCAACCCAGAGATCAAACACAGGTCTCTTGCATTGTAGGCTGATTCTTTACCAACTAAGCCATCAGGGAAGCCTCTGGAGGTTCCTTAGAAAACTAAAAATAGAGTTACCATGTAACCCAGCAATCCCATATATCCGGAGAAAACTCTAATTCAAAAAGATACATGCCCTTCAATGTATGTAGCAATACTATTTACAGTAGCCAAGACATGGAAGCAACCTAAATGTCCATCAATGGATGAATGGATAAAGAAGACGTGGTACATACATACAATGGAATACTAATCACCATAAAAGAGAATGACATTTTGCCAATTGCAGCAACATAGATGGATCTAGAGATTGTCGTACTAAGTGAAGTAGGTCAAAGACAAGTATCATTTGATATCATTCATATGCAGAATCTAAAAAAAATACAAATGAACTTATTTACAAAACAGAAATAAACTTACAGACATAGAAAATAAATTTATGGTTACCAAAAGGGAAGGGAGGAGGGATAAATTAGGAACTTGGGATTAACAGATATACACTACTATATGTAAAATAGATAAGCAATCAGTTCAGTTCAGTTCAGTGGCTCAGTTGTGTCCAACTCTGCAACCCCATGAATCACAGCACGCCAGGTCTCCCTGTCCATCACCAACTCCCAGAGTTCACGCAAACTCACGTCCATCGAGTCGGTGATGCCATCCAGCCATCTCATCCTCTGTCGTCCCCTTCTCCTCCTGCCCCCAATCCCTCCCAGCATCAGAGTCTTTTCCATTGAGTCAACTCTTCGCATGAGGTGGCCAAAGTACTGGAGTTTCAGCTTTAGCATCATTTCTTCCAAAGAACACCCAGGGCTGATCTCCTTCAGAATGGACTGGTTGGATCTCCTTGCAGTCCAGATAAGCAATAAGGGCCTACTATTTAGGACAGGGAACTATATTCAATACCTTGTAATAACCTGCAATGGAAAAGCATCTGAAAAAGATAGCTGAATCACTTTGCTGTACATCTGAATCATTGTAAATCAACTATACCTCAATTTAAAATAAATAAGTAAAAATGTCTGGGCCCCTAATTAGATATGCCCATAGAAGGGCTTGTTTCTTCTTGTCCTTCTGCTCCACCATCATGGTACCGGCTTCTGCCCTCGAGGTCACAAGGCAGCTGCAGGGGCTCCTGCTCTCACATTCGTGTGTCGTAGGAGGACGAAGGGTCTCTCAACTGGGTCAGCTACTTTTCATTTACTTTCCCCAAAGTCCCACATTATTTAGATAGGTTGCCTGATTCAAAATTTGAACATGTGACCTGGAACCAATACCAGTACATTCCAAGATCCAGTCCCAGTGATCAGTCCAGGGTAGGCAGCTGGTTCAGTCACCGACATTCCTCAACATCTGCTACCTGGGCTGCTAAGCCCACATCAGGCTGTGGGCTGGACTGCTGGAACCCAATTCGTGGGAACTTTGCGGGTAGGGAGGCTAAGAGTGAGACAAAGCAGAGAGATGGAGTGACTAAGACCCATTCCTGCTGACGTCACGGAATCCAGCAGTCCTGAACTTTTCACACAGGGCCAGTCGCATGAATGCTCACCGGCAAACCATGGCGGCGGGCCCGTAGGGTGAGGGCAGCGCAATGGAGGAAGGCTTAGAATGAGACAGGATGGGAAGGTAAACAAACAGAAAAGGTTGTGTCTTCTAAAGCAAGGAGCAGTGTCTTTGTATTTTAAGCCATAGATTAAAAGGGATGGCCTCTGAGGGTATGTCGTGCTCTGGGCTTCTGAGCCTGTGTGTTACCTGTTGCTCACTTACAAGCAAGCATCTCTGCTCCTCAGAGTGGGAAGTCCAGAGAGAGCCAGAGGCAAGCCCAGCCAGTGGGGAAAGTGGGCGATTCAGGAATAGTACTGGGACTACAGAGCAGCCATCTGGAGAAAAAGGTTGTAAGAGGGAAGAACAAATATGACTCATTTAATTTGTGTCTTTTACTTTAACCTTTGTGTTCTATAGCCTTTGCTTTGCTGTTAAGAATGTTGCCTACAGCTTGAAATACACAGGATAGCCCTTTCTTAAAGCTCTGACCTTTAAGGGGTATAACACTTTTCCATTCACGTAGAGATAAAAAGTTGCAGAATAGACAATAACATTTGAGTTGTTGAGGTTTATAGGAACATCATGACCTGACCTACAAGGACAGCTGCAAGAACAAAGGATTCCTATACCAAGAAGATGCAGCAGCCTGCCACGCCCTGCCCTCATCTGGCCTTTAAAAGTTCTTTGCTGAAACCCTTCGGGGAGTTTGGGTTTTTTGGACACGAGCCAGCCATTTTCTTTGCCTGGCCCTGCTATGAAGCCTTCTGTGCTCGAAACTCTGACATTTTGGCTTGACCTCACTATGTGTTGGGCACATGGTCTAGCATTCAGTACAAGGTGAATCCATACAATAATTACATATCCAACTAAAAGTTACAGAGATCAAATGCTGTTGTTGTTTAATCGCTAACTATGTCTGACTTTTCTGGGGACCTCATGAACTTTAACCTGCCAGGCTTCTCTGTCCATGGGATTTCCCAAACAAGAATACTCCAGTGGGTTGCCATTTCCTTTTCCAGGAGATCTTCTCAACCCAGGGATCAAAGATGCATCTCCTTCCTTGGCAGGTGGATTCTTTATCACTGAGCTACCTGGGAAGCCCATATAGATCAAATAGTTACATGTAAAAACATGAAACTATAAAAATACTGAAAGAAAATAATTTTTCACTTCAGAGGGAGGAATACTTCTATGAACATAAACACCAATTACAAAACCAAAAGGAGAAAATTTGATGAAAATAACTACATAAAAATCAAATTTTCTCTGCAGGGCCAAACCTACCACAGGCATACTCAAAATGCAAATGTCAAACTGATAAACACTATTGAAAAAGTGCAAATATCCCTAATATACAAATACTCTTCTAAATCAATAAATGACCAACAGTCAAACAGAGAAGGGCTTCCCTGGTGGCTCAGTGGTAAAGAATCTGCCAGGCAACACAGAAGATAAAGAGATAGGAGTTCAATCCCTGGCCCCTGGCAACCCACTCTGGTATTCTTGCCTGGAAAATTCCATGGACAGAGGACCCTGGTGGGCTATAATCATGGGTTCAAAATAGAGAAAAGGGGGGCAAAGGAAGTGAACTGACAAGACACAGGAATGGGAATACCAGTGGCCCTGAGCACTGGAGGAAACAGCGCCATTCACGGAAAGAGAAATGCAGTTCACACTTACACCAAGATATCATTTTCATCCTTCAGATGGTCTAACTTTAATCCCATGCTGTATTCAAAAAGATGTTTGAAAACAGGCACTTTTATTCATTCTAGTAATTTGTAGAATAGTACAGCTTTGGTGGACAGTAATTTTGCAACATATATCAAAACTGTAAGTGCATTTATCCCCTTTACCTGGGAACTTGGCATCTGAGAATTCATCTACAGAAATTCTTACACACGTATAAGCCACGTGCACCTGTAAGGACATTTAGGTAACATCGTCTGCATTTGCCAAAGATGGGACACAACCCAAATGTCTAATATTCTGCATTTCAGTTCAGTTCAGTCGCTCAGTCGTGTCCAACTCTTTGTGACCCCATGAATCGCAGCACACCAGGCCTCCCTGTCCATCACCATCTCCCGGAGTTCACTCAAACTCACGTCCACCGAGTCAGTTATACCATCCAGCCATCTCATCCTCTTTCGTCCCCTTCTCCTCCTGCCCCCAATCCCTCCCAGCATCAGAGTCTTTTCCATTGAGTCAACTCTTCACATGAGGTGGCCAAAGTTCTGGAGTTTCAGCTTTAGCATCATTTCTTCCAAAGAACACCCAGGGCTGATCTCCTTTAGAATGGACTGGTTGGATCTCCTTGCAGTCCAAGGGACTCTCAAGAGTCTTCTCCAACAGCACAGAGTTAGTTTCATAAAAAGTAGTACAGTATACTCCCTGGAGGATGATATAGCCACCCACTCCAGTATTCTTGTCTGGGAAATCCCATGGACAGAGGAGCCTGGTGTGCTACAGTTCATGGGGTCACAAAGAGTCAGACATGCCTTAGCACCTAAACCACTACCACAGTATGCTATCCTTTATGTAACAAAATAAAGTTGTAGTTCATGTAAAAAATAGGATCCCTAGGAATCTGACGAAGATGGTTGCCTCTAGGAGGGTTCTGGGGGTCAGGCTGAGAGGAAGTCTTCTCTACACGTTGGTTTGAATCTTTGACATTTTGGACCATGTGCAGTGGTTATTGATTTAAAATTCTTTTTAAAATTTAAAAAAGGCAAGATATTTCTGTTCTTCTTTCTCTCCAGTAAGAATCAGCAGGTGAGTGGCTGGGTGCCTAGGTGGATGCCACCCCCTTGTCCTGGCTGGGTCACCACTGCCTGGCCGGGTGTCCCAGCTGTCAGGAAGGCGGTGTGGAAGGTGAGGGGGGCCTCAGCTGTGTGCCATGTGGAGGCGTGCTCCACGCTCACTTGTGGCCATCACCTCCCACGTGGGGCCTGCTGGTACTCTGCTCGCAAGTTTTCATCTAATTATGAATTAATTCATACACATTAGTGGTGAATTATGTAGCCTTTCAAAGTATTTTGGAGGCAGACAGAGGAGAATACATTTTAAATCTGAAATAATTAAAATGTCACAGTTGCTTGTGCCTCTTAGGTACTGGGGCTTCCGTGGTGGCTGAGACGGTAAAGAATCTGCCTGCAACGCAGGAGACCCAGGGTTTGATTCCTGGGTCAGGAAGATCACCTGGAGCAGGGCATGGCAAGCCACTGCAGTGTTGTTGCCTGGAGAATCCCATGGACAGAGGAGCCTGGCGGGTTACAGTCCATGGGGTTGCAAAGAGTCAACTGAGCAACTAACACTCAGGTACGGGGGGCCCACAGATGGGGAACAAGTTCAGGACCAAAGGCATCATTCACAGCTCCATGCTCCCGTATTTGACCTCTCCCCGAGGCAGGTTTCCAATGAAGCCCTTCAATCTGCTCTTCTCACTGCACCCCGAGCAGAAGCAAACTCTCACTGATGCCGCACCCCGAGAGGGGGTGAGCCCACGGAGGGCCCCACAGCTTTTTCAGGGACAGGGCTGTGCTGTAGCTCTGGACTTGGTCACCGTGTCACCACACTCGGGTCTCTGGCTCGGCTTCTGTGTTCTGAATCCCCGCAGCTGTGGGTGGCGGCTTGCTGCAGAGTCCCCAGTGGGCCCTGCTTGGCAGTCGGCTCCCTGACTCCTGGGACCGGGACCCAGAGTCCACCCATCGAAAGGCTGGCGGGAGCTGCCATGCCGCAAAGGACGGGTGTCCTCCAGGCCTGGCAGATTGCCCACGGATGCGCGCAGATGCTGAAGGCTGTCTGGAGCCCTCTGGAAGCGCTGGCCTCTGTTTAGGGCTTCCCTCAGGCCCCACTCAAGGCTGGCTTTCAGGTGGCTCCAGCAGAGAACCTGGGAGAGACTGGTTAGTTCTTAAAACATATAACTAGCCTGAGAGAGAGACTGTTGTTTGTTATTCATTCATTTATCTATTTTCAGCAGGAAAAGATTTTTTTATTATATCTTTTTTTAGATTATAGTTTTTATAGATTATATGGCTTTTTAGATTATATATTATATAATTAGATTATATAGATTATATATTATATTATATATATCATATATAGGTCATATTATATAATTATATCATATATTTAGATTATATAATACATACTATAGATTATATAATTAGATTATATATTATAGTTTGTATAGATTATATGGCTTTTCTTAGATTTACAATGTCATGTTAGCTTCAGATGTGCAGCCCAGTGTTTCCGTTACACACACACACACACACAACCTTCTTCAGGATTTTTTCACGTACAGGTTATTACAAAATATTCACTGTTGCTCCCTGTGCTGTACAGGAGGTCCTCGTTGGTTATCTATTTTATGTATGGTGGGTAGTGTGTATCTGTTAATCCAGTCTCCCAATTTATCCCACCCCCTGCCCTTCTGCTTTGGTAACCGTAAGTGTGTTTTCCATATGTCCGTGAGTCTACTTCTGTTTCTTAAGTTCATTTGTATCTTTTTTTGGTTTAGATTCCACATACGAGCGGTATCATATATTTGTCTTTCTGTTTTTAGATGAACTAAGGAAGTGCTGAGTAAGAGGCGTGAAGCCACCCCTCTGTGGATGAGCCTAGTGTATGGGTGGGTGCGTGTGCATCTGTGACCATGCGCATGTGTGTGAATCCTTGCACACGGGCTGAGTGTGCACATGCATGCAGCGTGTCCACGCAGGCGCCAGGCAGATGCAGGCAGCTGCACGTGTCTGCTCCATGGTCTGAAGGACTAGAATCACCTTCCGGTTCATCAGCTGTTTTACACAAGGAAAGGCCCAGAGAGACTGGCTGCCCGCCATGCAAGACAAAAACATCCAGGTACCCGGCGTGGCCAGCAGGGCTGTTTCCTCGGGCAGAGGCACTGCCTGGCGAGACATCAGCCAACCTGTCAGTGGACAGGGAAAGAGGCTTCTTTCCTGTGCCTCTGAAGTGGGGCCCCTTGGAGGCCCAGCCTGGGCACCCATTCTGTGCCCACTTTTCTGGCTCAGGAGGAATGTAGGGCCATGCTGAGCAGGAAGCACAGCTACTGGCATTCCTGGTTAAGGACAAGGTAAGGGAGGAAGAAAGGAAGGAGAGGGAGACAGAGAGAGGAGGGAGAGGGGGTGGGGCGGGGAAGAGGAAGGGCTGCAGACCTGGAGGGAGGAGAGGGGAGCCCCAGGGGCGTGGAGAGGGCAGCAGGGAGCTTGGTGCAAAACCCACACTGCGTTTCTCTCTTGAAATCACTTGTGCGCGGGCTGATGGGAAGGAGCAAGGGGCCCCACTGCCCAGGGCTCCCTGCCTCATGTCTGGCCGGCTGGGTCTCAGATCCCCAGCAGTTCATTGTGAACAGCTCTGGGCTCTGGACTGCGGCCTCAAGGAGACAGTCGTGGTGGCTGAAAGGGTCTCCTCACAATAGTGTCATGGTTTATGGGGGGACCTGCTGGAGAACCCTTGAGGCAAATGGCTGGGGACCTTGGACAAATGATCTCCCTTCCCTGGCCTCACCTTCTCCTTGTAAAAGGCGTACTGAACACTAATCAACAAAGTGGACTATTTAGGTATTTAACTGAGGCAGCAGAAGAGCTTGGAAGCGGAAGTCAGTGAGTTTGTTCAATATGAACACGTACAGTTTTCAGGACTTTTCCTGAAAAATACAAAATATTAGCAGGTCCTAGATCCCCAGATACACACGTGGTGGCAGAACATCTCAGCAGCAGATGGGGGCCAATGGCCCACGACTGCATGTCTGTATGAAGGGCAGCGTGTGTGTGTGTGTGTGTGTGTGTGTGTTGGAGTAGGGACTCCAAGGAGCCCTGAGTAGCGTATGGAAAGTAAAAGTACCCAACACTCGGCTCAGGCAATTGTTTTTCTCCCAGAGGCTAAAACTCACGGGCAGCCTGCCAACAGCCACATTAGGATAAGAAATGTAATATGTTTATAATAAGTTTGCAAAATACATCTTGACGCAGTGAGTGCGCAGTGCGCCCTAGCCGGCTGTGACGCTGCTTTGGCCGGGTGTCCATGCCGCCAGCGCAGAGCTCACAGGCCGGGGTTCGGAAAGCCTGGCGCTCCCTTCTCACTCGTCCACTTCCCTCTGGGCTGGATAAACACGTTCCCAGAGACCACAGCTGGTGTCAGGGAGCCAACAGAAGCTGCTGCACCCTCCCTTGCTGGAGCTGCCGCCGCTACAGTAGAAAGACTTGAAAGGACAGGACGTCTCCAAGTTGGACAGGACTTCCCTGGTGGCTCAGTGGGAAAGAATCTGCCTGCCAAGGAAGGAGACACAGGTTTGATCCCTGGGTCGGCAAGATCCCCTGGAGGAGGAAATAGCAACCCCCCACTCCAGTATTCTTGCCTGGAGAATCCCATGGACAGAGGAGCCTGGTGGGTTACAGTCCGCGGGGTTGCAAAGAGTCGGACATGATTGAGCACTAAGCAACAACAGCAACAACTTCAAGCTGGAAAACAACCCAGAGCACACTCATTCCCCCGACTCGGGAAGCCCAGGTTCCTGCAGGTACCCTCTTGCGAGCGTCTGGGTGCTGCTAGGTTTCCCCACTCCCAGGTAAGATGCAAGCCCTGCTTTCACTGCACTGCTTCCCAGCATCTAACATTTCCGAGTCTGTAGTGCTGTCACTTTTTAGACAACAAGCCAGCCAGCATTTATTGGGCATTTACTGTAAGCCTGGCACCTTCTGAGCACTTTACATGCGTCACCTCATCGGACCCACCCAGCAACGTTCAAGAGAGAGAAATACCATTATCCATTTTACAGATGCGGAAGGGGAAGTTGGGGGACTTACAAGATTTGCCCCAAATCCCACCACCCGTGGCATTACTGTGGAGTCGGGCTAGAATTCAGGCTTTTCCAACTCTGAATCCCACCTCCTTGCTATTGAACTCCCCATTCTTCCCCACCTTCCACGTGGACATCCACACAAGGCTTCTCTCAGACCCACGCAGGTCCACCCCGCCCCAACCCTCCCCTGGAAATATCCTTTAGCTTTTTTCCAGATCCTTCCCTCTGACCTCTGCAAACTCATTTCCCCAAAGGGCACGGGTTCCCTCTGTTCAGAACTGAGTTAACAATAAAACGCAGTAGCTCAAAGCATTCTGGTTAGGATCAGACACACTCAGCTTAGCATTCTGCTTTAGCCTCAGCAAATGCCCCGCTCCTGTTTCCCATGGGTAACAACAGAGCAACTACCCACGGGGTGGGTGTGCGAGTTAAACGAGATAAAACAGAAAGCGCTCCTGGCCCATGTGTGCACAGGAGCTGCAGCGCTGCAGCAAGGGTATGTTGTGACCGAGGTGATAAGGGGAGGAGGACATGGGGGGGTGGGTGTCCCACCACCGACGTGACTTGAACCTCCCAGCAAGAGGAGAGGGTTTGCTCAAGGACACACAGACCAGAGAGCCCAGACCTCAGCCTGCCGGTGTCTTTCTCACTCCACTTCCTGGGGAAGCACCTGCAGGAGTGGGGAGGGGGTGGGCAGAGAGGCTGGGGAGACTGAAAGCTCCCCTGCAGGAAGCTAAGAAGAAGCTCGGCTCATCAACACCCAGGCAGTGGGCAAGCACCTCTAATCTGGCTGATCCAGAGTCCCCGAGACATAATTGGCCCACTGCCCCCTCAGGGCCTTGGATCTCCCCACCTTTAATGGTGACAGGGAAGTCTTTTCTGAAGTGCATGAATTCCAATGTGTGACGGTGCTTTAAAGACATAGACTTTTAAAAAAAGTCCTGGACTTTCCTGGAGGTCCAGTGGTTAACCCTCTGCACTTCCACTGCAGGGAGCATGGGTTCCATCCCTGGTTGGGGAACTGAGATCCTACATGCCACGCAGTGTGGCTAAAGATTTAAGAAATAATTTAAATAAAATAAATTTTTAAAAAGGTCCTGTGTCTTCAAACCTCACCTTCTCCAACTATCCTCCCTGCCTCCTCCTAAGATCCTCCCTTGACCCCCAGAGCTAAAAATAACACCCACCTACGCCTGGGCCACCCGTCTGCCTCCCCCACCCATGGGCCTGGCTTTATTTTTCCTTCAGAGCACACATTGCTAATGGGTGTTGCATATCTATTTCTTGGCTCACTGTGCCTGCCCTCTGCCCTCACTAGAATACCAGCTCACCAGGCAGAGGCCTGAGTCTGTCCTCCTCCTCACTAATCCCAGGGCCTTCCGTCATTCCTGGCACGAGAACAGGCTCGCTAAATAGTGGTTCAACAAACAAATGAAGGAATGATTCTTTATACCATTTCAGAAAACTATAAAAATTGGTATGTCAGAGCTGTAGGTGACATTTTCAAATATGACCCTGCACTCAGATAAAGGTTGATTCAGACCATTAAAACATACGCTCCAGGACTTCCTCGGTGGTCCAGTGGTTAGGAATCCACCTGCAATGCAGTGTTCGATCCCTGGTCTGGGAAGATTCCACGTGCCAGGGGGCAACTAGAGAGTACCCCCGACTTGCCACAACTAAGAAGCCAAAAATAAATAAATTAAAATTTTAAATAAAAAATGTTTGAAAATATGCTCCAGGTTAAAAGCATTCTCCTTTGCTTGATTATAACAGCCAAAACCTAGAAACAACTCAGGTGTCCATCAATAGGAGGATGGATCAAAGCTTTGGTAGATTTGTGTGATGGAATACAGCTCAGCTGTAAAACAGAATGAAGGATGAAACATGGATAAATCTCAAAATATCATGTTGAAAGAAGAAAGCCAGACACATAAGAGTGTCTGATTCACGCTTCTATCCATGTGACATTCTAGAACAAATAACGCTAATTTAGGATGTTAAAAGAAGCACAACAGTGTTTGCCTGTGGGGGGTGACTGACAGCGAGGATTGACTGAGAAGGAGCATGAGGGAATTTCTCAGGTAACGGATCCACTCTATATCTTGAGAGAGCATGGGCTATGGTCATCAAATGGTCCACTTAAGATTGTACTTTTTCATGTATGTACAATTCTTAACTTAGAAAGATATAAGCAAATGTGCGTCCATGCATGCTAAGTCACTTCATTTGTGTCTGACTCTTTGTAACCCTATAGACTGTAGCCCACCAGTCTCCTCTGTCCATGGGATTCTCCAGGCAGTAATACTGGAATGGGTTGCCATGCTCTTTTCCAGTGGATCTTTCCAACCCAGGAATCGAACCCGTGTCTCTTACGAATACTGAACTGTAATTAATAATACATAGGCTGAGGTATTTAAGAGTGAATCTTTGCAACTTACTTGTAAATGCATCCCAAAAGTGAGATGAGGACTTTCTCTTCCAGGAAGTTGGAACAGACACACTTAACCATTTCTCCTGCTCTCAACGACTAAATACCCTGAATATTATACAAAACAAACATTAAGAGGATTCTAGAAAGTAGAGAAAAGACAGACTAATGGGAACCTCAGGGCCAGTGGAACAGAGAGGTGAGATCTCTGGTTTCTTTTTGTCTCATGTATCCTAGACGACGCACTGAAGAAGCCGGGAACTCAAATTCCAAAAGAGAGCAGACACAGGAGAAGTCCCCACAAAATACTGCTCTCTCTAGCCAAAGAGCCTGGAAAGGGGAAGCCCACTAAGAAATAAAAGTTTTAGGCAATAACTGTTCCACTTTTGCCAAACATCATAGAAACTACATTATCAGGCTTCTCTGGTGGCTCCGATAGTAAAGAATCTGCCTGCAATGCAGGAGACCCAAGTTCAATCTGCAAAGGCCATGGGGAGCTCAGCTGTCCATCCACTCTCAGACCAGGCTGAAACCAGGTGCCCTAAACCACCCTACCTGCTGCCCATCCCAGGGTGGTATCTGAGAGGGCTGAGCAGGGAGCTACAACTTTGATCCCTTCCCAGTGGTAACAAGCTCCTCCCCAGGGTCAGTGGAGACCTCATCGCGAGCCTAGACTTTTATCCCCACACACAGCAACAAGGAGCTCCTTCCTGCCCCGTGAGGGTGGTATCTGGGAGGCCCAGTGGTGAGTCAGGACCCTCTTTACCTCTCAGGGGCGACAAGGCCACGCGGGGAACAGCAACGAAGCACTGACACCTCCCCATGGGGCGCTGTCATGGAGGCCGCGCACGAGGCAGGGGGCTGAGCTTCTACTCCCACCCAGCAACAAGGAGACCCCTGCCTCTGGTGTCAACAGAGGCCGAGTGAGAGGCCTGGACCTCCACCCCCACCGGCAGTAATGCGGCAGCTCACTGCCACACACCCCCCCACCCCCGCGACACCTTCGCCTGCAGTGTCAGAGGGAGCCAGTGAAAACAGATGGAGATAAGATACAGAATCTCTAAATAGAGGGCCCCAAATGTCAAGTCTGCAGTAAAAAATTGCTCATCATACCAAGAACCAGGGTCATCTCAAACTGAATGAAGAAAGCAACTGATAAATGCTCAGAGGGTAAAAAATCTGCCTGCAATGCAGAAGACCCAGGTTTGATCCCTGGGTCAGGAAGATCCCCTGGAGAAGGGAATGGTAACCCACTCCAGTATTCTTGCCTGGAGAATCCCCATGGACAGAGGAGCCTGGCAGGCTGCAGTCCATGGGGTCGCTAAGAGTTGGACACGACTGAGCAACTTCACTTTCACTTTTCACTTTCACGCATTGGAGAAGGAAATGGCAACCCACTCCAGTGTTCTTACCTGGAGAATCCCAGGGACGGGGGAGCCTGGTGGGCTGCCGTCTATGGGGTCGCACAGAGTCGGACACGACTGAAGTGACTTAGCATAGCATAGCATAGCATATATATAAAGCGTATATATAAGCATATATATAAAGCATGTATACATATATAACATATACATGTATATAAAACAGAGAAATGACACTACCTACGGCAGAAAAGGTTTGAATGACAGCACATTTTCATTAGAAACCACTGAGGCCAGAGTACTTTCCAGTGCTGAAAGAAAAGAACTGCTACAATGTATGTAGAAAAGAACTGTTTGCATAAACTCCTGTATTCAGTTGAAAGGTCTTTTCCAGTGAAGGATCCTTCACTGGAAGGAAATGAAAGGGAAACTAAGACATTTCCAAAAAATGAAAAATGAAGAATATTTGTCACTAGCAGATATACCATATAAGAGTGGCTAAAAGTAGTTTCCTGGACAAAAAAAGAAACAATAAAAGAAAGACTTCTGGAACACCAGTAAGGAAGAAATAACACAATAAGCAAAAATATTGGTAATACTGGTAAATACAATGGACTTTCTTTTCTTTCTTAATTTTCTAAATTATGTTGACAGTTGAGGCAAAAACTGTAACACTGCTAATGAGAATCACAATATATGTAGAAGAAATATTTAAGACAATTATAAACAGGAAGGGAAAAGGGATATATTAAGAAGTAAATCTAGACTTGACTCAAAGTTGCTAAATGATGACACCAGAAATTTATGGTCTCAATATATGCAAGAAGTCGCTTGATATAATCCAGTTAATATTGCTGATAAAAACTCTCAGCAAGTTAAGAATAGATGGTAACTTTCTCTATCTGATAAGGGCATCTACTAAAAACTAATGGCTGATAACATCATTATTAATGGTGAAAGATGGAATAGTTTCCTCCTAAGATGAGAAACTTTCACAGATTCTACTCCACATTGTAGTAAAGATTTGATCCAGTACAATATGGCAAGAAATAAAAATTTAAAAGTTCTAGATTGGAACTAGAGAAGTAAAGCCATCCTCATTTGCAGATGACACGCTGAAACTCCAATACTTTGGCCACCTGATGCGAAGAGCTGACTCATTTGAAAAGACCCTGATGCTGGGAAAGATTGAGGGCAGGGGGAGAAGGGGATGACAGAGCATGAGATGGTTGCATGGCATCACCGACTCAATGGACATGGGTTTGGGTAAATTCTGGGAGTTGGTGATGGACAGGGAGGCCTGGCGTGCTGCAGTTCATGGGGTCGCAAAGAGTCGGACACGACTGAGCGACTGAACTGAGCTGAACTGAGAATCTGTGTAAAAAATCCTATAGAAACAGAAAGTTAGTGGACTGTAAAAGGTGACTTTAGTGAAGATATGGGGTAAGAGATTAATGCACAAAAAATGTATACTTTCAGTGAACAACTGAAAATTGAAATTTTAAAAATAGCTCTTACACTAGTATCAAAAATTATAAAACACTTAAGGCAAATCTGACAAAAGATGGACAATAGCTGTGCATTGAAAATTATAAAACACTGCTGAGAGAAATTAAAAACAACCTAAATAAATAGATACTGTGCTCATGGGTTAGAAAATTCAGTATTTAAAATTTTTTTTTAATTGAGTGAAAGTCTTTAAATTCTACATGTGTGTGTGCTCAGTGAGCTGGTCATGTCCAGCTCTTTGCAACCCCATGGACTGGAGCCCATCAGGCTCCTCTGCCTGTGGAATTTTCCAGGCAAGAAGACTGGAGTGGGCTACTGTTATCTACTTCAGGGAATCTAAAATCACAAAGAGATCTCACTATTCATGTATTAGGATGACTAGAACAAAAAGTCTGACCATAACAAACATTAATAAGGACATGGAGCAACTGGAATTCTCACCCTTGGCTGATGAGTTTTACAAACGATGAGGCAATTGTTAACCAAATCTTTTCAAACCGCATTCAAGGAATCCACTCAAGCAACTGTCTTAATTTCTTCCCTGCCTCTTCTCAGGGCCATGATAGAGCCAGTTTTCCAGGGTCACACAAGGCCACCTCCAGCAGCAGAAAACTTCTCACCTTAAAGCAATCTGGAGTGGATCTAGTTTAGAAACAATCTTTCCAAAGATCTGTGTTTTCTTGGAGGCACCAGACTATGAAGGTAGTATGTTGCTGTTGTCTAGCTGCTCAGTGGTGTTGGACTCTGTGACCCCATGGGCTGTAGCCCGCCAGGCTCCTCTATCCATGGAATTTTCCAGGCAAGCACGCCGGAGTGGGTTGCCATTCCTTCTCCGAGGAATCTTTCCCACCCAGGGATTGAACCTTCGTCTTCTGCGTTGGCAGGCAGATTCTTTACCGCTGAGCCACCAGGGAAGCCTATGAAGTTAGTATGGTGTCTTCAACTGCCCTGCCCTCTTTAGGTTTGCTTGTCTTTGGACTGAGGTGACTTTGAAGGCGGCTCGGTGCCCAACCCAACTGAAGGGAGGAAGGCAGAATGCATCACGACTCAGCAAACTCTTCTGAATGCTTTTTGAGGATTAAACACAACTCTCCGACTGTCAGGGCCTGAGCTGTGCGTTCTGTCTGTGTCTCTGCCTATGGTGAGAGGAAGCGATCAGGCTGAGGCCAGGAAAGACCTGCTACAGCTGATAAAGCCCATGCCCCTTGTCAGGAACCTGTGGTTTTTCTGTCTTTGAAGCAACAAGACTAGGAGGAGGTACCTTTCTTCCCAAACAGCGCTCCGTATATTGCTGGGGGGACAACTCATTTGCACACACCAGGACGCTGAGACCCTGAGCCCCAGGGCTGTGTGCTTCATTTCAGGCCAACTGGACACAGCTTTCTCCCTTACACGATGGAATTGGAAAGTTCCGTGCCCTCCCCTTGCTCTGTGGATGTGCGGAAGAGGTAGCCTCCAGGCTGGGGTGGAGAGGGCACCAGGCGCGCATCCTGTCGAGTGTGCCAGACCGCGCGGAGATGCCAGCGCCGCCTAACCGTGACCTTGGTTGCGGGGAGGGAGGCTGGGCGTCCGTCATGCGCGCTGGAGCCTGGCTTCTAGCTTCGTTTTGCTGTCTTTTACTTTTCCTAAAATAATTCCGGGGAGTTTCTATCACTTTGAAAGGACCAGTGAAAACTCTCCAGAGCTAAAATCAATCAAGGTGAAAAGGCAGTGTTTTTTTCCTTTTTGAACTTGGGTTGGTGCCTAAGGGAGAGATCAGTCAAGAAGCCCCCTGGGCCCCAGGTGAATCTGCAGAGCTGGCTATTTTTAGAGAGCAGGCTTTCTGAGATTCCAGCTGGTGGACCCCAAGCCGGCTCTTGTTGCCCTCAGAGCGCAGGTGGCTTAGCAGAATATGATGCAGCCTAGCATGGGCTCCACTGATGCCGCTCTGGAGCTGTAGCCTGAGAAGCTAGGAACTCATAGAAAGCCAGCTCTCATTCCTCGTCAGTTTCTTTTTTTTTTTTTAAATTGATGGATTCAGATGCTCTTTGGTGGGGGTAGGATTTTATTAAAGATTTATAAATGGAGCAATCTACTAGTAAAAATAAAAAGCATCACATCATCTCACTGGATGGCAGGATATTTTGTTTTTCTCTGGTAATGATCCATAAGTTGAGTCATTGGCTCAGATATGCCCTATGAAGTACACGATTTTTCTATGGGACATCTCCGTGAGTATTTGCTGGCTTACTCCTGGATTAGAAGCCTGGGGAAGCTGGCCCTGGCTGCAGGGAGCCTTTCCCCTCCAGGCAGGTACTCTCTGCACCCTCATCACGCAGGGGTCCCACTTGCTGTGGGCTTTGCGTTCTGTTTTGTCCTCCTAGTCCAGCACAGGGCCCAGAACCTGGAGGACCTCACCCACACGCACTGGGGGCTCCAAGCTCTTCATCTTTAAAGTCAGACGAGAATGCTTGTCTTACCAGCTCCAGAGTCTCCCTGTAGGATCCAGTCCATCCAGGAGCAAGATGCTGGAGGCTGTACGGCTCAGTCACATCCTATCCCCTCCTGCTCCTCCTCACTTTGCCCATCTGTGAAATAAAGGGCACAACTTTATGAGCAACGTTAGAGTCATCCTTACAAAATACTGACCTTTGCTAATTCTGGAATGTGGGTACTTAGGCCTTTGTTGTATTATTCTCTGCATTTTTCAGTCTCCTGCCCCAATAAAAGAAAAGGAAAGAAAAAAAAAATTTAAGACTTGTAGAAACTCTGGTCTCCTGCAGGTGGACTTTCTCTGGTTCAGGATACAGTAAGTGTTAGTTGCTCAGTCGTGTCTGACTCTGTTACCCCATGGGTCATGACAGAGGTCATTGTTCCAAGCAACAATGCTGGAATGGATAACCATGCCTTTCTCCAGGGGAATCTTCCTGAGCCAGGGACTGAACCCGGGTCTCCTGCATTGCAGGCAGATTCTTTACCATCTGAGCCACTAGGGAGACACAGGAAAATGCCCAGTAGATCCAACTCCAGGAGGGATGAACAATTATGATAGACCATTCATCTTGTTTCTGCTCCTTCCATTGTTTTAGGAATTTACTATTAATAAGACCCAGCAGTAGGTTTCATCCCTGTTCCTGTCCTCATCTATTTAAGGCAGCTGTGTGCTCACCAGGCTCTTTGATCTAGGATAGAAGTTTTCTAGTTGAAGGCAGGTGAATATCCAGGATGATGTCATTCATGGCGTTTTGATTCAATATCATCCAACCCTACCCACCTCAACAAAATTGACCTGTACTAAGCTAAAGCACACACATGAATGAAGGAAAGCTTCTATCTGTAGCTATTAAAAATGTGCCTTGTCTAACACGATCCCAGACTTCCTTGGGCTTCACGAGCACACATGGCTCAAGAAAACCCGTATGGTCATTTCTACTCCCGTAACTTAAAAAACAGCCAAGCTAAATTAAGTAACAACAACAACACAAGTTGTTTCCCACACAGTTTGCCGTGCTCTCACCACCAAGTTTTCAGCCTGAAACAATTTCATGCTTGAGTTATTAACTTATGAAAATAGGCACAAAAGGGGGAAAATGTGAACAGATCCTCAACTATATTATTAGTCATTGCTACAGATGACTGCGTTCCGGCACAAAGGCGTATCTCAGCTTTGAACAAAATGTAGCTCACTAATGGGTTATGCCTCGTGTAGGTTTCTGTAATCATTATGTGACCATTCTCTGTAATTTACCCTGGTTTCCATTAGGACTGTGCGCGTGGAGCAGGCATGCACTCAAGCACGCACACACACACACTTTTAAGTCCCCTTTCATTTGTGGCTGAAAGGAAAGGTCATGGAGCCGTCATTCATTTGAGGGAAATACCACTGTATTGATAAAGATAATATTTGGAAACTGGAGTGATGGATGAATGTGTGTGTGGATTCTGAAAATACTGGCGGATGAGGGGGTAGCAACGTGAATAAAGGAAAGGAATCTGGAAGCAGCCTGGAGAAGATGGAGGCAGAGTGGGAGAGTGACTAGGCTCATCTTGGGGTCTCTATTCCAGAGGGAAGAGAGGGGCATCTTTCTCATTTTGCTAAGTGTGCTCAGGCCTCCTGGTTGAGCGGTGAGATTCCAGGCAAGAGCCCCACTTTGGGGACGTTCGTTTCTGGCTGTGGCTCAGGGGTGTTGCCCTGAACACGTTTGAGTCAAATGAGTAACGAAGCCGAGTTTTGAGCCTGTTGATTCTCGCTTCTGTAAAGTCCAGAACTGGGTCTAGAAATCAAAGCTTGTGAATATTAACTTCTGAAAACAACAGCAAAAAGAGCCAGCAAGAGAATCTGCATGGGAAAGAAATACAGAAGGGATATGAGAAACCTGGAGAAGATCAAGCTTTCCAAAGACGAGTGTGAATCCCCAGAACCATCTCCTAAATGGATCAGAGGCTGGGACCCCGGAAGCAGAGAGACGCCCCACAATTCTCCGCCAGCAAGAGAAGCCCTTGGCATCCCCCCACCATAGAACTGGCCAGGAGAGGAACCCAAGTGGCTCTTTTAACCTCTTTGAAATGTTAACGAACAGTTTGATTTTATTCTTTCCTCCTCTTTAAAACAAATGTGGTGTTACTTTGCCAGGAATGTAAAATCACATCACAAGTCAACTGCTCATCTTTCTGCTCAGCTGAGTTCAAGCCCTGCCAGAGGGTCTCCTCCAGTCAGGTGACAGAAATGCCAGTCTTGCCAATGACCACTCTTCCACGGCTCTGCCAGGGGCCTCAGGCCTCACGCTGCTCTTAGAGCCCAGGACATACCACCCCCAGCTCCCGTGAAAAAACAGACGTGCTCCCAGTGTCCTGCTAGGTACTAGGCAAACTCAGGCACATTCAGCGTGTTGGATGCTGGGCCCTGCGGAAGGGAGCAGGCTGGAGAGAAGTCAGGAGGACAAAGCCCCCTGAAAGATCTGGAATCTTTAGCGGATGAAGCCCCACTCTGCCTCACCATTTCACCTGCGACACAGCGGGGCTCAATGGCTCAACAAGCAGCAGAGCTGGAGCTGCAAGCAGGTGGCACGGAACCCTGAGGCTCACCTGTCATCATGCCACCCACTCAGGCCCCCCTTCCCCCTCCTCCCAATGCAGGGCAAATTCAGTGGCAGGAACGCCTGCAGACAGGAGGGGCCGGGGGCTCTGCGGTTTGTTCAGAGGCCACTAGAAGGAGCCCGGCAGTGTCTCACAGCCAGCGCCAGCCAGAAAACTGGAAAACTGGAAACTGGCCAGAGAGGCAGAACTCTGCACCTCAGAGGCATGGGCTGAGAGGCCCACAGTGCCCCACGGGGACACTCCTCGAGAGGGCTCAGCCTATGACAGGGACCTGGGAGGCTGGATGAACTCTGTCCCACGGGCAGTAGGAAGTGGGAGAGGAACCTTCTGGAAAACAGAAATTCAAAGCCCAGGAAACAATCCACTTTATCTCATTTCACCTTAGTTATCATCTCCACGGCGCACAGGACAAAGTCCTGCTTTTCGTTGTTGTTCGGTTGCTCACTCCTGTCCGACTCTTTAGGAGCCCACGGATGCAAAGGCTTCCCTGTCCTTCACCATCTCCCAGAGTTTGCTCAAACTCATGTCCTTTGAGTCGGTGATGCCATCCAGCCTTTTCCTGCCCTCAGTCTTTTCCAGCATCAGGGTCTCTTCCAATGAGTCGGCTCTTCACATCAGGTGGCCAAAGTATTGGAGCTTCAGCTTCAGCATCAGTCCTTCCAATGAATACTCAGGGTTGATTTCCTTTAGGATTGATTGGTTTGATCTCTTTGCTGTCCAAGGGACTCTCAAGAATCTTCTCCAGCACCACAGTTCAAAAGTATCAATTCTTTGGCACTCAGCCTTCTTTATGGTCCAACTCTCACATCTGTACATGACTACTGGAAAAACCATAGCTTTGACTAGATAGACCTTTGTCTGCAAAGGAATATCTCTGCTTTTTAATATGCTGTCTAGTTTTGTCACAGCGTTTTTTTTTTTACAGTATGAAAAGGCAAAGTCCTGCTAAGTGTGCCTTATCTCACAGAATCCTCTTGCCATCCATAAGATGAGTATCGTGATTAGATCCTCCCTCCCCCAGCTTTATTTTTAACATCTTAATCATTTTCAGTGTACATTCAATGGTAAGTACATAAATATTGTTATGTGACAGGTCTGCACAACTTTTTCATTTCACAAAACTGAAACTCTGTACCTATTAAACAGTCATTTCCCCCTCCCCACCCCCTCAGCCCGTGGCAGCCACCACTCCATTTTCTGTTTCTGTGAATTTGCCTACTCTAAGTGGAAGCACACAGGATTTGTCTTTTCTGTGATTGGCTTAGTCCACTTAGCATGATGTCCTCAAGGTCCATCTATGGGGTAGCATGTGTCTGAGTTCCCTTCCAAGGGCTGAATGATTTTCCACTGTATGAATGGACCACATTTGATTGTCCATTCATCTGTCAATGGATGCTTGGGGTGCTTCCACCTTTCGGCTATTGTGAATACGGCTGCTGTGAACAGGAGTGTGAAAAAGTCTCTTTGCGGTCTTGCTTCCAATGCATGTGGGCTCAGTAGCGTCCGACTCTTTGTGACCCCATGGACTGTAGCCTGCCAGACTCCTCTGTCCATGGGATTTCAGGCAAGAATACTGGACTGGTCCAATAAAAAAATAAATTAATTAAAAAAAAAGAATACTGGACTGGGTTGCCATTCCTCCTCCAGAGGTTCTTCCCCACCTAATGATCAAACTCACGTCTCCTGCATCTCCTACATTGGCGGGTGGATTCTTTATCACTGAGCCACCTGGGAAGCTCAGGCTTTCAATGTTTTTGTCCATATAGCCAGAAGAGGAATTGCTAGATCACATGGTTGTCCTATTTTTAATTTGGGGGGGACCCTCCATACCATTTTCCACAAGCAACTGTACCATCTTATATTTCCACCAGCAGTGTTTAAGGGTTCAATTTCTCCACATCATTGCCAATACTTATTTTCTGTTTTTTTTTTTAGATTTTTTATTTTAACAGTAACCCTCCTCTTGGGTATGAGGTGATATCCCCTTATAGCTTTGATTTGCATTTCCCTAATTCTCAGTGGGGCTTCCCTGGTGGCTCAGTGGTAAAGAAGCTGCCTGCCACACAGCAGATTTGAGTTCAGTCCCTGGGTCTGGAAGATGCCCAGGAAAAGGAAATGGCAATCCAGTCTTGTATTCTTGCCCGGGAAATCCCACGGACAGAGAAGCCTGGTGAGCTGCAGTCCATGGGGTCACAAAGAGTCAAAGACAGGACTTAGCAACTGAGCACGAGCATGCGTTCTCAGTGATACTGACCATCTTTTCCCGTTGGCCATTTGCTTGTCTTCTGTAGACAAATAGCTATTCAAGTCCTTTGCCCAGTTAAAAATCAGATGAGTTGGTTTTGGTTGCTATTGAGTTTGAGGAGTTTTCTACATTCCCATCTCCTTCTCCCACCCCCCCCACCCTGCTTAAAAAAATTAAAGGGTCAAAGAAGTGGATAACTTACTCCAGCCTTTGGACAGAGGCTACTTGATTCCGCAGCAGCTGGGAAGGACTGGCCCACCTTCACATGGGTGGCATCCAGAAGAGCTAAGAGCCCATCCTGCCAGCCAAAGAGGCTCACGGCAGACACCGCCCATCACGTCAACACACACCCAGTACTCACAGCCCCGTGTGCCAAAGAGCTGTTGGAAAACCAACAGCAAAGCACTGGTTGCTGAGACTCAGAAGCATGTAATGTACATCTTAATAAAGGTCCCACTTTCTTAAGTCTTCCTCTCTCAAGGAAGGGCTGAAGGAAAAACACTGCTCATGGAAAAATACATTTAAATGGATTGGTGCAGGGCAACCATCTGCACATCTGTTCTTAACAGGTTTCAGCTGAAACTACTGAAAATATACACAGATCTGTTTATGTGGAACCAGTTAAATATGATAAGATTTCAACTGAGAGGGTAACTATGGATTCAGTGGTGGGAAAACAAAAAGCACCTCCCCACCCCCCAACACTTGGTCTCCACACACGTTCCTGCTATTTTACCACAGATGTTGTCGAGGGAATAGGATTTGCTGCGAATTAAAAAGATCTAAATTATTTGAGATTGGTTACAAACAAACTCAAGATGGTCCCAGCAGCCTCTCTGCAGTATGTAATTCTTGCCTCACCACCAATCTGGGCTGAGTGAGTCCTTTGTCATCGCAGAGGAGCCTACAGCTGGGAAATCACTTGTTTCTGAATAATTCTGTCTTCACTCCTCCAACAAGACATTCGAGAGGAAGCCAGCAGGGAGGCTGCTGGCACACAGAGCACCCAGTTGTCTTCCCTCCCTAAAAATATGCTGTGGCCCCCTAAAGACACGCAGGCAGAGGGGAGGGAGCTTTAACTGGCACCCTATGGGGCCTGGGCTTCCCAGGTGGCTCAAGTGGTAAAGAACCCACCTGCCGAGGCAGCAGACACAAGAGATGTGGGTTTGATCCCTGGGTCGGGAAGATGCCCTGGAGGAGGAAATGGCAACCCAGTCCAGTATTCTTGCCTGGAAAATTCCATGGACACAAGGGCTTGGCGGGCTACAGTCCATGGAGATACAAAGAGTCAAACATGACTGAGCGAGTGAACACATACCACATAGCTATGAGGTCCCACTGTCATCCCCTTATAGAGATGGGAAGACTGAGGCTATAGGATGATTTGCCCAGGACCACCCTGGCAGGAGGGAGTGAGGTGTTCCAAAGAAGAAAGGCTGTTCCTCCTGTCTAAATATTCCTTGGGGTGAGGCCACAATTCAGAGAACTATAGGGCTCAGCAGCTAAGAGGTGAGGGGCCCTGGGCAGCTAATAAGTGGCTCTTAAGTGGATTGATACAGACACTGTGAGCCCAGATCGTAGGGTTTTTTGTTTTATCTTTTGGCTATGATGTGCAACATGTAGGATCTTAGTTCTCTGACCAGGGATTGAACCCACATCCCTTGCATGGATACATGGACTCTAAACCACTGGATCACCAGGGAAGTCCCCAGATCTTTGGTTTTTGGAAAGAACCAGAAGTCATTAGGGCTTCCCAGGTGGCGCTAGTGGTAAAGAATCCACCTGCCAGGGTGGGAGACTTAGGAGATGGGAGTTATATCCCTGGGTGGGGAAGATCCCTTAGAGTAGGAAATGGCAACCCACTCCAGTATTGATGTCTGGAGAATCCCATGGACAGAGGAGCCTGGTGGGCTATGGGTCATAGAGTCACAAAGAGTTGGACACGACTGAAGTGTTTCGCAAGCAGAAGTCACTAGATTTCTACATGTTGGCTCAGGAACTGAAAACAAACCCCAAAACCAGGCCTGGCTTGATCTGCAACCCTCGCTGTGGGTCCTTGGGGCTTTGCAGAGGCTGCCTTGGCTTGGCTTGCTCACCAGGTAGGACTCCGGGGGTCTGTCTCTGGTGCAGAAGGCCTTGGACATGGACAATGTGCCCCAGCCCAGCCCCCTGGTCCCCGACTCTCTTCTAAAGCCTTTTCCTGCTTCTTCACTGGAGTTCTCATCTCGATTCCAGCACACTGAACATACATTCATTTATCAACATTCATCTAATAATTTCTCTCTTAAAAAGTGACATCAGTCTATAAAATGCACCACAGGGAACCCAAGAAGAGCAGTCACATATATTCAGAAACACTCAGTCCAAATTGACATCTGACAACATTCCCCACCCCCGGCATCTCCCAGGGACTGGGCTGTGAATTGGTAAGCTTCTCATTCCTGCTGGACCCCATGCTGTGAAAAGGCACCTATTTCTGTTCCTTGAAAATCATTTTTTTTTAACAAGCAGGTCATTGGAAAACAATTGTGAACGGCAGCTTCATTACATGAGGATTTTCAGAGCAAAGAGAACATTGCTCACACTCTGTGACCTGCTTGATGATACTGAATTTTAATTAAAAAATGTTCACGTGTGAAATTGACAAGGAAGGTTTGACACTAGGGCTATAAAATAAATCAGGGACATAAAAGATGGTTGACAGATGGCCTCAATGAACTAGTCAATGTTACTTCATGTTTGTCTTCTCTCTCTTTTTTCATTTGAAATTTTCAGTTTTGAGCTAGAAGGCACAGAGATGGGGAAGCTGGTAAAACCAGCAGAGGGTAAGAGAAAGGGATCCTTATTTGCCTGTTTGCATGCATGCCTGCTTAGTCGTGCCCAGCTCTTTGTGACGCTATGGACTGTAGCCTGTCAAGTTTCTCTGTCCATGGGATTCTTCAGGCAAGAATACTGGGATGGGTTGCCATTTCCTCCTCCCGAGGATCTTCCCATCCCAGGGATTCAACCTGTGTTTCCTGTGTCTCTTGCATTGCAGGAGGATTCTTTTACCTGCTGAGCCACTGGGGAAGCCTCTATGAGGGCCTCAAGTATCATCTTGTGCAAAGGATCAGCTGTGGTCTCAAAGAGTCTCCTCCAGGTGGCTACTGTCCCAGGCCCCCCTAGAGTAGCCCTTTGAAAGGGCCAGTTTTTCTGAGCAACAAATACGGGACTGCTTCCAGGAGACTGGTGGATCTCAGGAGCCTCAGAACTAGGAATGAGTTATTTGAAAGCAATAGGGTCAGGAAGATCCCCTGGAGAAGTAAATGGCAACCCGCTCCAGTATTCTTGCCCAGCAAATCCCATGTGCAGAGAAGCCTGGAGTTGGACACAACTTAGCAACTAAACAATAACAATAGATCAAATGGTGTGTGGGCAGGAGCAGGATGGTCAAGCCAGCCCAAGCTTCACTAGTTATAAGAGAGTTGTCTTCTGAGATGATGCAATAATTAAATAGGAAAATCCAAGTGCAGAAAGCATGTCAGTGTGCTGGGTTTAAGAAAGGCCATCTAATGCAGGTGGATGTGGTCTGCTTCCCCTCTGGATAGACCTTGAGGATATGATGCGTCAGTTCATGTCCTAAAGCTCCATGAACGAGGAGCTATTTCACCCTAATTGCAGAGCCTCAGTTCTGGCCAAGGGGCCCAAGGTGGAAGAATCACGCCCATCACAACCTGTGCAAGAAGGAAGCAAGTGACTTGACTCTTGGGAGCCTGTCTCACCCTGGGACAAAGGAGCAGACTACAGGCTTCTGGGGAAGGCCTGCATCTTGGGGATGGAGGTATCAGCCTCACAGTGTGGGAGCCTGAATGCCTGCTTCCTGCCCAAGAGAACAGATGTGCAAGAGGGGGTTGCAGAGTTAACCACAACTAGAACAGGGCCTCAGCCCTTGCTGGAAAGAGACAGCAATGTACTCAGGGTCCAGGGTCCACACCAGGGACATAGAACAGCAGGTGCCAAGGCCCTGAGGCCGGACTGGCCTGAGTAGAGGGGATGAGCCGCAGCCAAGACCTAGGGGAGGTGCTAGCCATGCACAGGGAGGAGTCAGAATTCCATTCTAAGGGCAACAGGAAGCCACTATTGGGTAATAAGGAGGAGAAGGGTACAGCTCAGAGTCTTTCCCAAAGATCAAGCTGGTTTGTGTGGAGAATGAGTCCAGTGGGCGAGAGGCTGGACTGGGGGCCAAGTGGGTGACATCACAGGAGAACAAGGGCTGCATGTCACAGGGAGAACCAGCAAGACCATGGTGGGGAGCTGGGCGAGGAGGGCGGGGGAACGGTCCATGACAAGGCATCTAACTCCCAGTTTCCTCCATGGGAAAATGGACGCCGTAATTCCTACCTCTCAGAGAGGCTGTGGAGATCAGAAACAGACGTGGTGCCCCAGCCCAGAACATGTGCCCAAGAGCTGAGAGTGTCACTGTGTCCCCACTGCCTCCTTGTCTCCATGGGCACGGGCAGCAGACGCTGCCTTCAGTGGTGCCCCTTCTGACCCCTTGACCCCAGTAAAGTGAAAATTCGTGGCTGGGTCAGTATAGGAGACAGGACGGGTCTGGGCCGCTCCTTCTGAGAAATCACGTGCAGCTCCGAAAGCAAAACAGTGATGCAATGAACTTCCAGGTTCTTGAAAACATTCTGATGGTTACGAAAAGTTAACAGGGCGCTGATGGGGACTGGCCCAACAATCACCACCACGAAGCTCTCCTGTTGTTGTTCAGTCGCTAGGTCGTGTCCCACTCTTTGAAGCCCCATAAACAGCAGCACGCCAGGCTTCCCTCTCTTTCACCATCTCCCAGAGTTTACTCAAACTCATGTCCATTGAGTCAGATCTAACTATCTCATCCTCTGTTATCTCCATCTCCTCTTGCCCTCAATCCTTCTCAGCATCAGGGTTTTTCTAAATGAGTTGGCCCCTTGCATCAGGTAGCCTAAGTATTGGAGCTTCAGCTTCAGCACCAGTCCTGCCAATAGGGTTGATTTCCTTTAGCATTGACTGGTTTGACCTCCGTGCTGTCCAAGGGACTCTCAGGAGTCTTAGGGTGGCAATACTGCCCAAAGCACAACCAAGGGGCTGGACCCAGGACGGTCCTTAGGGCAGGGATCCACTCCCTGCCACAATGTCCCCAGCCTTCACACCTGGAGAAGCAGAAGTGGGCATTGGGGAGAGCTGAGGAATTCCCACGATCAGGTCAAACACCCCCTTCTGAGCTCTGAGTTCTCAGCCAGCCTTGCACACAGCCCTCCACAAGATCCTCATGGTCCTTACGAGAGGGGGATGCTTGTGAAGTTTATTCACAAGAGAAACTGGGCCTTTCCCTGCAGGGTCTCCCGAAAAGCTGGAAGGGCTCCCTGGAGGAGGAAGCGGGTGGCAGGGCTGTGGGAAGGATGGGAAGGGCGGGTGATGGGGCAGGGTTCCCAGCTCAGCATGAATCCTGGAGAAGGGCACATGATTGGTTTTCTCTGAGCCAGCACATTTTCCATTCTAAATATAGCCCAGGATGACCCAAGACATCTTCTCCTCGCAAGGAGACCTACGGTTCTGTATTTTGCAGCACTTCTGTGATGGCTGGAAGAAATAAACAGAGAGACAGGCTCTTCACTCCTGTGCCCTGATCCCACAGGGCCTTGCGGCCTTAGGAATGACATCCGACCCCCTTGAGTGCGGCGCTGGGTGAGGCGCTATCTCTGGCCACCACTCTTTAGGCAATACCAAATATTTTGCCAGCCTGGTATCTCCCTCCAGCAAAGCGAAGCAAGGCTCCTATTCACCCAGAAAAGGCCATCCATCCATCATCCCAGGCTGCAATGAGTGGCCCTTTCTACCATCCTCAGGCTGGTGCACCTTGGGCATCTTACACGTGAGGCCCAGCCTGATGGGTTTTCACCCGACAGCAGATTCCCACCTTTCCTCGGAATCCTGCTAGAGCATCAGGCTTCTCCATCCCAATTCTGGAAGGTGCGGGCTTTTCTGCAACGGGGGTAACCACCACAGGCCTGGGGCACACAGTGGTGACTCTTGGCTCCAATACCCTTGGCTGCTTGTTTATTTATAATCGAGGGGACTTTTTTTCTGTATCTGAGTGGGGCTCTGCTAATTGCTGCACAAGCACTTCTGGGGAAGTTCAAGTTTCCAGAGGCCTGCTGTTAACTCTGACAGTGCCAGGGCTTCCCAGACAGGGCGCCCCGAAGGCGTCTGTAAAGCTGCTTTATAGGAGGCACAAAGCACAGTGGTCTCCGAAGGGTTAGGGGTTGAGACACGAAAACAGTTGTGGCAGGTTATATACAGCAAAGAGTGAGCAATGCAGGCAAGGGAAAAGGAAGATGGATAGGGATAAAACACAGGGACATGCTCCTCTCTCCCTCTGATAACCCTCCCCCTTGCCCCCTCCCCCTGCAACAACCCGACAGACAGACACAGATGCGGCAGACTTAAATCTGGCACACCCTGTCCACAGCAACGAAAGAAAACATATCGAGTTACTCGCAGCCCTGCTCAGATCGGGGCCTGGGCCTCCCCGTGCGCAAAGCTCTGTGGAGGAGAACAGGCCTCCTCGGCGTGTTGTCAGACCCACACCCCTGAGCTCTGCTCGCCTGACCCTGACGGAGTTTGCCGGCCCAGCCCCCAGCCAGCAGGTTAATTCCCTGCCCCGCAGGTGGAGACAGGTAAAACAAACCAAAATGGTATTGCAGGCCGCAGGAAACCTTCCTTTAAAACCTGATCCACCTCCAGGGAGAAAACACGCAAGAACTTGACTCTGGACGGTCCTCTGTTTTCTTAGGGCTGCTGGGAGAGGCCTGGTGGCCAGGGTAAATAAGGCAACGGGCTTCAGGCAAAGACCACTTCCTATCCTCTGTTCCCAGCCCAGAGTCAGCTGTCAATCTTGCAGGATGGAGGCGATTTGGGGGGAAAAGGCTGGTGGACAGAGAGGGGGACCCCAAGGGAGAAACCTTAGCCACAGGTGTGGCCGGCTCACCTGGCCAGAGCACAGCCCCAGAGTCTGTGCTGCTCAGAGCTCAGTGCCCGGGAGAGCAGGCTGGGGCTCCTGAAATGCAACCCAGGGGGGTTTCAGCCTCTGCTTTGAGCAGCCGGACAGGCAGGGAGGCTGCCAATGGGGACTGGCTGAGCCTCTGCTGTGTGTGAAGCGGGGCCAGGGAAGGCCAGGTATAACTTAGGCATTAGTCAGTGTCCCTGCCAGCCGGCACAGGGAATGCCCTGAGGAGATGAGACAACCAGCTGGCACAGAGCATCCATAGTCAGTATGCTCCCTGGGTCACCAGGTGTGGGGTCTTCTCAAAGCCGGTCCATCTAGTTTTCCTATGCTGGCTCAGACAGTAAAGAATCTACCTGCAATGTGGGAGACCTGGGTTCAAACCCTGGGTCGGGAAGATCCCCTGGAGAAGAAAATGGCAACCCACTCTAGTATTCTTGCTTGGGAAATCCCATGAACAGAGGAGCTTGGCAGGCTACAGTCCATGGGGTCTCAAAGAGTCAAGACACAACTGTGCGAATAACACCGTGAGCCTAGGTGGGCAGGGCAGGGCGTAGCATCACCCCCACTTCACAGGGGGAGTTGAGGCACAGCGGGGCTGTGTGAGCCAGCACCACGAATCCTCTGCCTGCTCTCCTCTGGGTGGGTCTGAGAGCCCTGCCCCGGGCCCGGGCCCCCAGCAGGGGCACTGATGTCAGCTTACACTGGACTCTACCAGGGACCTGAGCTCAGTTTATGTCTGTGATGCAGCAATGACGGGGCCCAGGGGAAGGGGAAAGCAGAGAGCATCCAGAACACTAAGCCAACATAACTGATGTCCTCATAAAAATTAAAAGGGGAAATCTGGACACAGAGATATGCACACAAGGAGAACATCACGGAACTTCCCTGGTGGTCCAGTGGCTTACACGCCACAGTCCCAATGCAGGGGGCCCAGGAACGAGATCCCATAGTTCAGTTCAGTCGCTCAGTCGTGTCCAGCTCTTTGCGACCCATAGACTGCAGCATGCCAGGCTTCCCTGTCTATCACCAAGTCCCGGAGCTTGCTCAAACTCATGTCCATCGAGTCAGTGATGCCATCCAACCATCTGATCCTCTATCTTCCCCTTCTCCTCCTGCCTTCGACTTGCCCAACATCATGGTCTTTTTCAGTGAGATCCCACATGCTATAACTAAGACCTGGCACAGCCAAAAAAAACCCAAGGAGAACATCATGCGAAGATGAAGGCAGAGATGGGGGGTGATGCAGCTACAAGGTAGAGACCACCCAGGACAGCCAGCCAACACCCAGGAGCAGGGAGGGGCCTGCAGCAGGCTCCCCCTCGAGCCTCTGAAGGGGCCAGCCCTGCCGACCCTTGATCTCGGGTTTCCAGTCTGCAGAACTGGCACAGTCAGCTTCCGTTCTAAGCCCCCAGCTTTGATACTTGGTTATGCTGCTCCCAGCAAACTGATACAGATGCTACTAAAAAGGCAAAGATGAGGGACCCAGGTGTTGTGGGTGGTTTATCTTTAAAATGAACGGTGAAGGCCCCTCGAGCTCTGTCCTACAGGCACTGAGCCTACTTTATGTTGGAACAAAGGGTAAAACCTTGCAAGGCAAGCATAGCTCAGGAGTTCTCAGCTCAGACTTCCTTCTGGAGTCCTTACCCTGCCTTGTTCTCAACAGAAATTATATTGTTTATTTCTCCCATAAGTTTTCCAAAGCAATGAAAGCATCCGCTTCCCCTTCTGGGCACAGGTGGGACTCTCTGGAAACCATGGTGTAGAACAATCCCTCTTGTTAAAACAACTTACAGACCTGGCCTCTTGTGTATTTTCCAGTTATCCCAATTTGTTTCCAGGAGGAGACCTGAAAACTCTTACCCACGATGGACATTATGATTGATGCTTCTAGTGTTAGCATACCCAGGTGAGGAATTAGGTCCCAATGAGTATCAATAAGGCTTCCCTGGTGGCTCAGTGGTAAAGAATGCACCTGCCAAGCAGGAGACTCGGGTTTGATTCCTGGGCCAGGAAGATGCCTTGGAGGAGGAAATGGCAACTCAGCCAGTATTCCTGCCTGGAAAATTCCATGGGCAGAGAAGCATGGCAGGGCTAGAGTCCATTGGGTCATGAAGAGCTGGACGCATCTGAGCACACATGCATGAACGCAACTTGGATCATACAGAGAGGGTGATGAAGTGTAGCCAATTTTCCACTCGTTCAGAAACAAACGACCTCATAGACTTCTGAGAACTGGAAGATTCTTTAGTAAATACTCAGTCCACGCACTTCTTTGATAGGAGGTCATAGGACTCATCCAGGGTGGCACAGCTGGTTCAGTGGCAGAAGTGAGCGTGGAAGCCTGGTGTTCTGGTTTGAAGGCAGGCTGTCTATCACATGGAGAAGGATGTCATCTGTAGAACTGGTGGGTGAGGGGGGTCATGCACACCCTGTTCCGGAAGGTTCCCTCTATGGGCTCCTGGACATTTCAGTTTAACCTTTACATGCCTCCAAGAAAGGCCAGGCACCTTCACTCCATCTTCTCCAAAGCTGTGAGAACCCCACCCCAGTGCAGCCAGCCACACAGACTGTTCCCAGCTGCAGAAAGGCCAGTCCCTGCTCCCTGTCGCAACTCCACAGATACGATCGAGGGTGGGGGGATGGATCGCGTATTTATGGCGTCTGGCAGATCTCCAAGGAAGGTCTGTTTCCAACCACTGAGGAAGCAAAGAGCAAAACAGACCTGTCGGCTCAGCCACATTGTTGTCAATCTGAGCACGTGTTTTACATCAAGAGAAGGGCTGTGGTCAGGGTAGAGGGAGCCAAAGGGAGATTCAAAGGTTCTTCAGCTCTCAAAGATCTCAACCTCTTCAAAGTTTCAACCCTCAGAGCACTTGCAGGGTTTCATTCCACTCAGCAGACGTGTTTCTGCCCACACGCTCAGGTGCCACGGGCATGTGCGGGGAATCGGCTGCGGCTGCAGTCCAGAAGGACAGCTACAGGAAACCGGATGGTTGCCTCTCTGCAGATACTTTCCCAAGAGGACGTAACTTCTTCTTTGGGATTTGATAAACTCCTTGAGGGCTTCGCAGATGGTGCAGTGGTAAATAATCTGCCTGCAATGCAGGAGATGTGGGTTTGATCCCTGGGTTGGGAAGATCCCCTGGAGGAGGAAATGGCCGCCCACTCCAGTATTCTTGCCTGGAGAATCCCATGGACAGAGGAGCCCAGGCACGCTCTATGGGGTCACAAAGAGTTGGACATGACCGAGTGACTTCAGATTTCCTTAGTTTTGCCTCCATCTCCATCTTCTGTTCTTGGATTCCATCCAGGACATCATATCACGTGAAGTGGTCCTGTCTTCCTAACCCTCTCTTCATTGAGACATTGTCTCAGACTGTCCTTGCTTTTGACCTGGACATTTTTCAGGAGCGCTGGTCAGGTATTTTGCAGAGTGTTCCTCAATCGGGATTCGCCTGGCGTTTTCTCACGATTAGGCTGGGATTATGGATTTCTGGGAGGAAAACCCAGAAGTCAAGTACCATTCTCATCCCATTACAGCAGGGGTACATGCATTCAAGACGCCTTATTACTCTTGATGTTGACCTTGATCTTCTGGCCAAGGTAGTGTTTGTTGGGTTTCTCTAAAGCTTATCTTATTTACTTGGCTACTTTGGGTCTTAGTTGTGGCACGCGGGATCTTTGTTGAAGCTCACGGACTCTCTAGCTACGGCGTGTAGGCTCAGTAGCTGTGGAGCATGGGCTTAGTTGCTCCGTGCATGTGGGATCTTTGTTAACCAACCAGGGATCGAACCTGCATCCCCTGCATTGCAAGGTGGATTCTTTACCACTGGGCCACCTGAGAAGTCCTTCAAGGTTCTTTTTCTCTCTTTCCACACTGTACTCTTGAAAGGCAGTTTCTGTGTACAGGAATTCTGCTCCACCTCCTTGGGGGCAGAGGATCTACATTAATTATGTGAAATTCCACCGTGTGGGAGATTTACCTATTCTCCATCTGTTTATTCATATTACCAGTATGAAATTTTCCATATTTATTTTATATTGGATTATTTATAATCCAAGACTATTTTATTGCTCACATTGTTTCAGCCTTGGCCCATGGGAGCTCTTTCTCGCAAAGGCTGTGTTCCTTGGACACGCTTCCATCATTGCCTGTTCCATCATTGTGCTGTCTGCTTTTCTGAGCCCTTACTCTCTGACCCCAGAAGATGCTTCAGGCTCATCCTGCCCATCCCAGAAACAGCCATTTCTCCAAGAAGTCCTACTCCCTTTTACTGGAGAGTAGTCGTAAAGCCTAAGACCTGGGCACTAGGTGCGCCTACTTGCTACAGGGATGGCATTTCTTTCAGCACTTCTTAGCTGACAGAGCAAGTAAATCTGGGAATTGGGACTTGCCTGGTGGTTCAGGGGCTAAGACTCCATGATCCCAATGCAGGGGGCCTAAGTTCAATCCCAGGTCAGGGAACTAGACTCCACACGCCACAACTAAAGATTCCACATGCCGCAACTAAGACTCAGCACAGTAAAAAAATTTAAAAATTTAAAAATCGTAAGCATGGGTATTTATACTAACCCATATCTATAAATGGGCTTCCCTAGTGGCTCAGATGGTAAAGAATCTGCCTGCAATGCAGGAGATGAGGGTTCAATCCCTGGGTCAGGAAGATCCCCTGGAGAAGGGAATGGCTACCCACTCCAGTATTCTTGCCTGGAGAATCCCACAGACAGAGGAGCAGGCTATAGTCCATAGGATCACAGAGTTGGACATGACTGAGCAACTAACAATTTCACTTTTATATCTATAAATATGTTGTATGTGTCCATCTGTATCAATATTAAGCTAAACATGAGTCCCTGTGGAGGTCTACATTGCTAATCCACTGCTGCATAGATCATTTCAGCCTCTCCCCCTGGCCTGTCTGTAACCTCCCACTCCACTGATGAGAAACTTGGCTCCCAGGATCCGCCATCCATGTATCTAACTCTTCAGCTTCAGATTTCCTGACTCGCAGCTTCATTTCCCATACTCCCACGGTAACAACTGTCGTATCTCAGATTCCATTACAGGGACACATCACTGTTAATCTGTTTACTTGTTGCTATATTTGGGGACTGGGCTTCCCTGGGGGCTCAGAGGTTAAAGAGTCTGCCTCCAATGCGGGAGACCCGGGTTCGATCCCTGGGTCAGGAATATCCCCTGGAGAAGGAAATGGTAACCCGCTCCAGTATTCTTGCCTGGAGAATCCTATGGACGGAGAAGCCTGGTAGGCTACAGTCCACGGGGTCGCAAAGAGTCAGACACGACTGAGCGACTTCACCTTCACCTTCAACATATTTGGGGATTGTTCCTAGTCTTGAGCTATTCAAAGCAAAGCTGCTAGGGCTTCCCTGGCAGTCCAGTCAAGTTTAGGACTTGGCCTTGCAATGCAGGGGGTGCAGGTTCGACCCCTGGATGGGGAACTCAGATCCCACACGCTTCCTGGCCAAAGAACCCAAACATAAAACAAACAACATTGACTCTACAGAAACGGAAACAATGAAGACTTTAAAAATGGTCCACATTAAAAATTAAACATTTTTAAAAAGTAAAGCCACTGTTAACATTCATGTGAGCAGACATGTGCTTTCATTTCTCTTGGGCAAATACGAAGAGTAGAGTGGCTGGGTCACAGGGCAACTGTATGCTTATTTTTCTAAGAAACTGCCCATCTGTTTTCCACAGTGGATGTGTTATATTTTGTGCCCACTGGCAGTGCATAAGGTGGCAGCCCCTCCACATTTCAATCAGTATTTTAAATTTCAGACATTCTAATCGGTGTGGAGTGTCATCTTGTATTGTAGTCTACACTTTATTTCCTAATTCCCAATGATATTGCGCTTATTTGGCCTTCATACATCTTCTTTGATGAAGTGTGTTTTCAATTCTTTTTCACATTTATAAAATTAGGTTGTTCTCTTATTACTGATTTTGAATTCTTTTTTTAATATTCTGGATGCAAATCTGTTGTTAGATATGTGACTTGCAAATATGTTCTAGTGTATGGCTTATCTCTTCGTCTTCTCAACAGTGTCTCTCACAGAGTAGAAGTCCTTAAATTTTATGAGGTCCAATGAATCCAACTTTTCATATGTCATGCTTTTGTTGTCAGATATCTAAAACCTTTTTGCCTAACCCAGAATTTCAGTTTCAGTTTCAGAGGCTCTCTGACTTTCTCTTCTGCCTAGAATTTTCTTCTGTATTTTCTTGTAGAACTCATACAGCTGTAGGTGTTTTTTTTTGTTTTTTTTTTTTTTTAATTTAAGTGGAGGACAATTACTTTACAATATTGGATGGTTTTTGCCATACATCAACATGAATTGGCCATGGGTATACATGTGTCATGCCATCCTGAACCCCCTCCCACCTCCCTCCCCACCCTATCCCTCTGGGTTGTGCCAGAGCCTTGGCTTTGGGTGCTCTGCTTCATGCATTGAACTTGCTCTGGTCGTCTAGTTTACATAGGGTAATGTACATGTTTCAGTGCTATTCTCTCAAATCCCACCCAGCTGTAGGTTTTAAAAGTTGACCTATGATTCATTTTGAGTTCATTTTTGTATACGGTGCGAGATATTCATCAAAGTTCAACCTTTCATGCATGTGGATATTCGTTTGTTCCAGCATCACTTCACTTGTTTAAAGAGTATCTTTTTTCTACTGAACTGCCTTTGCATCCTAGTTGAAAATCAACTGATCTACTTCTAAAACACAGATTCTGTTCTGTTGATCCATCTGCATGTCAATACCACATTGTTTCATTCTTATAACTTTACAATAAGATCTAAAATCAGATAGTGTTAGTCCTCCAAATTTGTTCTTCTTTTTCAAAAATCCTTTAGCTATCCCAGGTGTATTATGTTTTCTTTTAAATTTGAGGATCAGTTTATCAATTTCTAAAAAAAAACCCACATACACACACACAAAGTCTTTGAGGATTTTTGACCGAGATTGCATTGAATTGATATATCAACTTAGAGAAAAATCATCTTAAAAATATTGAGTGTTGTGACCCAGAACATGTATATCTTTCTATGTATTTAGGTTTTATTTCATTCTTCTCAGCAATACTTTGTAGTTTTCAGCATGTGCTGTGCTCAGTTGCTCCGTCGAGTCCAGCTCTTTGCAATCATGGACTGTAGCCCGCCAGGCTCCTCTGTCCATGGGAATTCTCCAGGCAAGAATACTGGTGTGTGTTGCCATTCTTTTCTCCAGGGATCTTCCCAATCCAGGGATTGAGCCCAGGTCTCCTGCATTGCAGGCGGATTTTTTATCATCTGAGCCACCAGGGAAGCCCAATAACACTGTAATGGGTAGCCTATCCATTCTCCAGGGGAACTTCTGACCCAGGAATCAAACTGGGGTCTCCTGCATTGCAGGCAGATTCTTTGCCAGCTGAGCTACCAGGGAAGCCCAGTTTTCAGCATACTTTCAAATCTGTTGCCAGATTTATTCTTAAATATTTCCTATTTTTTAGATTACTATCAGTGGTATTTTTCAATGTCTGATTGTCCATTCCTGGTACATAAAAATGCAAGTGATTTTCTTATTGATCTTAGATCCTGCCCATTTTGGACTCAGTTCTAGTAAGTTTTTGTAGATTCATATAGTTTTGCCATATTTGTTTGTTTCATGCAAGAGGATAAATCTGGTCCCTGTTACTCCATTTCACTGTGATTAGAGGTATGGAGGCTCTGCTTTTTGAAAAGTGTGTCTACTAAGATGAGGCAGGGCATGGGGAGAGAGGTTGTTTGAAGTCAGGGTACAGTGTCAGCAAGACCCAGCACACATCGGAAATCATGAGTCTAGTCTGCTCTGGCTGAGGCCCACGGATGCAGAGGGTATTTCTCAGAAACCTCTGCCCTGGTAAGTAAGAGTAAGATATGTGAGGTCTCGGTTCGGGAGTGCCCTCTGCAAATGCATGTGTTAAATCAAAGATGATTTAGTGTCCATCATTAAAGGACACTTCCCAAAGTATGGGACATCCATGCAACAGAATACTCTCCAGCCACCAAAACATGTCAAATAAGCTCACTGGCATGGAAAAAACACTTGTGGTCTATGACAGGATTGGATTTTAATGCTGCATAAATCACTGCAGATGGTGACTGCAGCCATGAAATTAAAAGACGCTTACTCCTTGGAAGGAAAATTATGACCAACCTAGATAGCATATTGAAAAGCAGAGATATTACTTTGCCAATAAAGGTCCGTCTAGTCAAGGCTCTCATTTTTCCAGTGGTCATGCATGGATGTGAGAGTTGGACTGTGAAGAAAGCTGAGTACCAAAGAATTGATGCTTTTGAATGGTGGTGTTGGAGAAGACTCTTGAGAGTCCCTTGGACGGCAAGAAGGAGGTCCAACCTACTCCATCCTAAAGGAGATCAGTCCTGGGTGTTCATTGGAAGGACTGATGCTGAAGCTGAAACTCCAATACTTTGGCCACCTCATGTGAAGAGTTGACTCATTGGAAAAGACCCTGATGGGATTGGGGGCAGGAGGAGAAGGGGACGACAGAGGATGAGATGGCTGGATGGCATCAGCGACTCGACGGACATGAGTTTGAGTGAACTCCGGGAGTTGGTGATGGACAGGGAGGCCTGGCGTGCTGTGATTCATGGGGTCGCAAAGAGTCAGACACGACTGAGCAACTGAACTGAACTGAACCATTTATCACAAACCTGGGCAGTGTAAAGCAACACCCATTTATTATCTCACAGTTCTGTAGGTGTGGAGTCCAGGTAGGCTCACTGGTGTGTCTGCTTGGGGTCCCACAAGCTGAAATCAGGGTGTCAGCTAGCCTATGCACTTATCCTGAGGTTGAAGGGAAGGATCTGCTTACAGACGCTTTAAAGTTGGCAGAATTCAGTACTCTGTGACTCTGGAGCTGAGATCTCCATCTCCCTGCTGGCTGCCAACTAGGGTCTTTCTCAGCTCCCAGATGGCTCCCCTGTTGCCTTAGCTTGTGGCCTCACCTTCAAAGACACCAATGGACATCAAATCCCTCCTATGCTTTGAGTCTCTCTGACTTCTCCTTTTGCCTTTAAGGGCACATGGGATTCCCCCTGGAATCTTCTAGACAATCCAGGATCACCTGCCTATATTAAAATCAACTAACTAATAACCTTAAATTAAACCTACCAAGTTCTTTTGTGCCAAGTAAGGTAATCTTTTCATGGGCATGGTAGCTCATGGTATTCATAGTTCTGGGGTTTAGGCATAGAATCTTGGGGGGCCAATTTTACAATTCTGCATTATATAGTTACCAACTAAGGCCAGATATGATATAGTATGTGCAATATTATGTTTTTGTAAGAAAAAAATGCAATAAAAAACCATGGGTTATATTTATTTTCTTCTTTATCCTTGATTTTTTTTTTTTTTACAATAAACACATATTGCTGGATAATATGAAGAGTTTACACAACACTCAAACCCATAAAACTTCACTGGCAAGATGGAACTCAAGGTATATTTTCCCACAGACAAAAATGTTTTGGGGTGACTAGAGTCCTGTGACATTCCACAAAAGATGTAATTCTAAAACTCCATGCTCCATGGATTATTTCTAGCAGGCACTAAATGCCAAGTTCTAATCAGGATGCCAAGAATAAACGACTCTTACTCCCTCATCCCCCAAACCCTAAGAGGCATCAGCGGGCAAGGGGGCTGGTGATCAGAAGCTATTAATATATGAAGAGACCATGCTCTGATGTCGCAAGAACACCTGTCTCAAGAAAGGAGGAGGCGGAGCCCCTTACAGCATGGCGGCACTGGCGCTGGCCTCACTGCTGTTCAGCTGCTCAGCCGTGTCCCGACTCTGCAACTCCATGGACTGCAGCCCTCAAGGCTCCTCTGTCCATGGGACTTTCCAGGCAAGAACACTGGAGTGGGTTGCCATTTCCACCTCCAGAGGGTCTTCCCAACCCAGGGATCGAACCCAAGTCTCCTGTGTCTCCTGCATTGGCAGGTGGATTCTTTACCACTGAGCAACAAGAAAGTCCAGGAAAGCCCTGGACTTGTGTGCATGTGTGCAAAAGCGTGTGCACATTAGCAAATGAGGCCGTGTGTGCATGCAGGGCTGGGAGCTGCAGGTGATCTGCACTGACTTGGGCTATCTCTTCCCAAGAGGAGAAACGTCTGCTATGCAAATTCTTGTATGAGAATACGGGTTTTACTGAAAATAAGGAACCTGCAGAGGCATGAGAATTTATTTTACGACTTTCCACTCTGTAATTCTCTCTTCATCCCGGATGGGCCCTCCTGGAGCAGCCACTTCCGCCTCCCCCCAGCCACTGCACTCCCCATCCTCACTCACTGCACAGGCTTGCTTATTCTCTCTCTAGCTCATTTGGTTGGTTGGTTGGTTGGTTTGGTGGGGACTCTTTTCTCCATCCTCTCTTGGACCATTTCTCCCTGATCTCCCTGCCCCCAAACGAGAAACAGCCTTTGATGTCCTTTGGTGATGAGTGGTTAAACACTACAAATCATGGTACATCTATCATGGAATAGCCCTCAGCAATCCAGAGGGAGGTTGGGTATCCATACACCCAACAACGTGGATGAATTTCCAGAGAGTTACGCTGAGCAAAAAAGACATATGGACCACGACCCCATTTATAAAATATTCTTGAAATGGTAAAATTATAAAAAGGGAACAGACCACTGGTTGCCAGGGTTGAGGGAGAGGAGGGAGTGGGTTATAAAAGGGCAGACTGAGAGATCCTTCTGGTGAAGGAAATAAAACATACCTTGACTGTGGTGATGGATACACAAATGCACTCATGGGATATAACTGAACAAACTGCATGCATGTGCACCTGTGTGTGCACACACACACCAATGAATATACATAAAAGTGCAGCGATGTCAGTATTCTGGCCGTGATATCTTACTATGGGTCGGCAAGATGTTACTTTTGGGGAAGCGGCATTAAGGGTACACAGGATTTCTCTGATTTATTTCCTACAACACATATGAGTTTCCAACTACCTCACAATGAAACTTTAATTGGGAAAAAAAAAGTGAAGGATAAAGAAAGATTTTTCTCAGGCAAACAAAAACAGAGGGCGTTCATTGCCCGGAGATGTACCCTGCAGGGGATGCTAAAGGGGGTTTTTCAGGCAGAAGGAAAGTGATGGAGGTCAGACACTTGGAGCTGCAAAAGGCAGAGACGAGAGTAGAAGGAGGAAGAAATGGAGCTAAAAGAACATCTTTCACTTTTCTTATTCTCTGTTGATCTAAATTCCTAGCTATGACTTTGCAGCTTTCTTCTTAGACTTTGAAGCTAATTCTCTGGGCCAGTGTCAAGCATGTTTCCTGAAAGCTTGCAGGCTTCAGGCAGACTCTGTGTTCTTAGGCCCATGGCAGGAAGACACAAGGGTCTCCCAAGCGTGCCGCAGCTTCTCCCAGGCACGATCCTCCTTCTCCCTGAGGAACCATGACAGTATTTATGGGAGGGGGCCCACTGAGCCCTCAGCACGTGGATGCTCTCCAAGGCCACTCGCAGCCTCAGTTCTGCCTTTTAGTGTTGTGTGACCTTCGGCAAGTCACTTAAGCTCTCTGGTTCCAGGTTTCATCGTTTCTGTGGTGGTTGTGCTGGGCCTTCACTGCTTTGCAGGGGCTTTCTCCAGTTGCGGTGAGGCAGAGCTACTCTCCGTTGGCTGGCTTCTCCTTACGGTGACTTCTCATTGCAGAGCACAGCTCTAGGGCGCGTGGGCTCAGCAGTTGCGGTGTACAAGCTTAGTCGGTCTGCGGCAGGTGGAATCTTCCCAGACCAGGGACCAAACTCGTGTCGCCCGCACTGGAAGGTGGATTCTTATCCGCTCTACCACCAAGGATGTCCCAGATCTCATATTTAACAGTACTTTTCCGGGCAGTGGTGGCAGTTATAAGATATGGGATAGAGCCTGCCACATAGATGCTAAAACATGTTCCTCCCTTACTAAGATGTATATGACCGTTCCTCCTACTGGGTAGATAGCTGGCACTCATGGAGTAGATCCCATTCCTTGACAAAATTCCCGTGTGAGGCTACAGTGCTTTGTCCTCTCCTGAAAGCCTGTCCTTGGCAGGGAGGCAAACATAACTATCAGTTATCCCCAACATAACTTCTCAGTTGTCCTCAAAACTCAGGCTAGGGACTAGCTTCATGGGAGGCCCTGAAGTTTAAGGAAGCAGTTCTAGACCCAAACCACCTAAAGAAACAGCCACCCTGACACCTCCCTCCTCCCCAAACCCCTTGAGTAGAAGCCTTGTGCTGCCTTCTCAAAGCTCCAAAACCTTTGCAGCTTGATTTTAATACAATTTTACAGTCCATTCTAGAGACCCAGCAGTCAGAATAGCATCTCTAAAATGAAAATCATTTTTCTAGGTTCCATATATATATATGTATGTATGTATATATGTATATATATATGGGTTAATATACGATATTTGTTTTTCTCTTTCTGACTTACTTCACTCTCTATGACAGGCTCTAGGTTCATCCATGCATGCTCTGTCGCTAAGTCATGTCTGATCCACGTCTCTACAAATGACCCCCTTTTGTTTCTTTTTATGGCTAGAAAAATAGCACTGATGAACTCATTTGCAGTGCAGGAATACAGATGCAGACAGAGAAAAGACGTGTGGACACAGAGAGGGCAGGGAAGGTGGGATGAATTGGGAGAGAAGTGCTGACATATATACATGACCAAGTGTAAGATGGAGAAGGAAATGGCAGCCCTCTCCAGTGTTCTTGCCTGGAGAACCCCTTGGACAGAGGAGCCTGGCGGGCTACAGTCCACGGAGTTGCAGAAGCCGGCTATGACTGAGTGACTGACCCTGTGACGTGGGTGGTACAGTAGCTAGCTGTGGGAAGCTGCTGTGTACCACAAGGAGTTCAGCCTGGGGCTCTGTGATGACCTGGGGAAGGGGGTGGTGGGGTGGAAGGCTCAAGAGGGAGAGGATATATGTGTATTTATAGTGGATGCACTTCATTGTACAGCAGACACTATCACATTATCAAGTAATTATGTTGCTGTTCAGTCACCAAGTTGTGTCTGACTCTTCACGACCGCATGGACTGCAGCATGCCAGGCTTCCCCGTCCCTCGCCATCTCCCAGCGTTTGCCCAAGAAAGCAATTATACTCCAATTTAAAAAAATAAATTAATAAATAAAATGAAAATCAGGTTGTGTCAGGCTTCCACTCCCTAAATCCACACAGTGGCTCATGCTGTACTTGAAACAAGAGCTGCTCATCAGGAAGGCTTGTTCACAAAGCCCGAGACCTGACACAGCCTCCTCTCCCTCTGCTCCTCTGGGGGCTCACATCATTCCAGCCACCCTCACTTTCTCTCTGGCTTTCAAATCCACGAGTGCCTCAGGGCCTTTGCACTTGCTGACTCTCTGCTTGAACTGCTCTTTCCTTGACCTGAGCTTATCTCCAGTGTCAGCAGGCAGGCTTCCCTGACCTTTGTCTAAAACAGATGCCCTCCCTCCCCCGCAGCAGCCTTCTCTCCCCTCTCTGTTTGTCCCACGCACTCCCCACAATCTGAAAATGTCACATCATTTACATATTTACTTGATTTTTGGCAGGGGGAGGGGGGCTTCTAATTTTTGCCTGTTTCCTCCTTCAAGAACATCAGCTCTGTGGGACGAGGGACCGTGACCCTTTGGACCTAGTGCCCAGATGTGGGCCAGGCATGTGGTGTGGGTGGTTTCTAATACTGATTTGTAAGTGGAGAACTGTTCCTCCCCTCCTGGCACAAGTAACTCATGCCTGCATAGGCTCCTGATCCCTGGAGAACCATCAGTGGATCCCAAGCCATTCCCAGACCACACTCTGGGAAGCTTGCCCAAGGGAAACGAGCCCACGACCCCAGACAGTCATGTCTGGTGTTAGGGCCCAAAGACAAAGACTTTTCAGGCCAGGCTGGGGGGCCCAAGGCAAGAGATGCTGAGTAAGGGGGCACTGAACACGTCACCCCCGCATGGGTCGCATGTGCAGTCAGGTAGCCAGGTTGTTTGGGATTAGGGAGCGCTGCCAATTCAGCTGCCACTAAGGCAAAGGGATTGTACCTGGGGAAGATTTATTTTTCCTGCTCCATATCTCATGTCACCCTCACGTCCCCTCCCCTTCTCCCGCTGGCTGAGCTGCACACCACTCCCTCCGTGGTCATGATACTTCAGCCAAGACCAGAGCGACTCCCCACGGCCCCCTGCTCCCCACCAATATGTACAGATGTCTGGGTATCCAAGGAGGAACATTTGTCAGGAGGCTCCAGGAGACAGATGACTATTCCATAAAGATCTCATTTTTGTTGGAGTCCATCCACGTCTCTATATTGTCATAAAAAGTCAATAGGAAACTTCCATTTAGAAAAAAAAAAAAAAAAAAGAGGCACAATTAAAAAGAAATAGGGACAGCTCCAAGAGAGGTTGAAGATTAAAGACCGAGAGGCCCAGGGCAGGCAGGGGAATTTTATGAGCTACCAAAGAAAGAAAAACACACCACACAGAAAATGTGCCCAGCAGAAACTTGTCTTGGCAGCCTTAGCTGAGTCGAGCCGGCCAGTCTGGAGTGCTGATCTCTGCAGACCCTAGCGTGGGGGAAGGAGCTTGGGGTCTGCTCAGGGTGCAGCTGTGTGCCTGGCCTCTAGCTGGACAGGGGCTCGGACCCCCGAGAAACACTGCAGCTGCCGCAGTTGGGGGCCACTGAGGCATTAGACCTCTGAAACGGTAGAAACACGCCCACCTGGGAGCCACAGAGGTCAGCAGCCCGAAGCAGATTAAACCTTCGTAGGTTCAGAATCTAGGACTCTTCTGAGATGCTCTTGAATTAGCCCTCATGGAATTTTCCAGATTCCAAGAATATGGAGTTAGACTTCCTCAGGTTTGAGAGACTGAATATACAAATGGACAATGACCAGGCCAAATATAAAAACAGAACTCTGGGATTTCCCTGGTGGTCCAGTGGTTAGGACTCTGTGCTTCCACTGCAGGGGGCACAGGTTCGATCCCTGGTTGGGGAACTAAGATCCTGCATGCTGTGGGCATAGCCAAAAAAAATTTTTTTAATTAAATAAAAGCAGAATTCTGCCCCATAACCTATAGCAACCTGCTCAGGAAACCAAGCCCTTATTCACAGCCAACAGCCCAGGAAACCAGCCTGCTCTAAGTCAGACTCACAGGAACCCAGATTGCTGTTTTGCTTGACAATCCAGGAAGATAAACAGTCATTGCTGTAACCATCAAAATGGCCAGGACTTGATGAATCACTGACAGCTTCTCTAATTTTTGTCCCCACATCCAACTTAGGACCAACACGAGAAAGCCAGATAAAAGCCCTAATCAATTACACAGGATGTCCGGTCCTATGTAGCCTGCCTCCGGATCCAGTATGCCAACAGCCTCCAGATCCACTGTGCCAACAGCCTCCAGACCCACTGTGCCAACAGCCTCCAGACCCACTGTGCCAACAGCCTCCAGACCCACTGTGCCAACAGCCTCCAGATCCACTGTGCCAACAGCCTCCAGATCTACTGTGCCAACAGCCTCCAGACCCACTGTGCCAACAGCCTCCAGATCCACTGTGCCAACAGCCTCCAGACCCACTGTGCCAACAGCCTCCAGATCTACTGTGCCAACAGCCTCCAGATCCACTGTGCCAACAGCCTCCAGATCCACTGTGCCGGCAGCCTCCAGACCCACTGTGCCAACAGCCTCCAGATCCACTGTGCCAATAGCCTCCAGACCCACTGTGCCAACAGCCTCCAGATCCACTGTGCCGACAGCCTCTGATCCCTTCTTACCCCTCCCTCACTATAAAGCTTTCCCATCCGCTTGCCTTTGAGTCTCTGCTACATGCAAGTGATGGTGGCTGACTCCCTTTCTCTAGCAAGCTCTGAATAAATTGGCTGATCTTCGAGTCTTCCCACAGGTTAAATGCCCCTCTCCCACCTTATCAGATCACTTCCAGACTCTGAGCCTCTGTCCGGGCATCTCAGTCATGAGTCAACGGCAGTGAGGTTGCCTCCATGGCTGGTCACAAAGGATTCATGAGGTCATTCATGTATGGCTCCTGGCAGGATACCTGGCATACAGTTACTGCTCAATGAATACTGACCATCATTTTTATTATGACGTCATTGCTAATCACCCTTCAAGAACCTTAGAGATGATCTCCTGGAACTGTTCTGATGACCAATCTGGGAAGAATGAAAGCTAAGTCAATTGAGATTCATTGGTTTCAAGCCTTAAGTTAAAGTGGAAGCTTGGAGCTTGGTGCAGCCAGGGAGCAGCCAGGGCTCTTTGGAGAGGAAGCTGATAGGACCTGGAAATTCGATATCTCCACTGAGGTGGGTGGAAGGAAGCCAAAGGGACTTCTATCTACAGGGCAGGATTTAATACTAGGCTCTTAACCAACTCTGTGGATTATGCAGGGATTATCAGGCCCATTTTACAGATAAAGAAACTGAGGCTCATAAGAGGTTAAGTGAATCTCTCAGTCACATGGGTACGTCTTGAATCCTAAGGTGCTTGGGATTAGAATAAGCCAGGGAGAGGGAGTCTTCCCATAGAGTGTGGAGACCACAGAATCAGAGGCAGTGCAGGACAGGGAGAGTGTCAGTAGGTCCCAGCAAGGGTCCTGGCAGAGAGAGCCCAGTGGCCCAGACAGACCAGGGCGACCAGACATGAGGAATGGGCTGCGGCTGCAATGGGTCAGCCTTGGTCTCTTGTGTGGGCTTCTGGGCAGGACTGGAGGGGACAGGGTGAGCTCCTGAGCAAACTCTCATGTCAAAGAGCCAAGCTCAAGGGAAGAGGCTAGAGGGGTTCAGGAACCAGACCAAAGGCAGAGGGTGGATTTTAGAACTTGGCTGCAAGGCCAGCCAATGACCTAGATGACATTCAACTTACTAAACTGGCTCTTGAACTCCTCTGCACTAAGACAGGCCCTGCCCTGAGGTCCAAAACCTTGATGACCTGCAGGTGCAAACAGATGGCTGTGGCTGTGGGGAGCTGAGCAGGTGAGCCCAGAGGCCAACCTCACTCGAGTCTGTACACCCACACGCATTTACAGAGCTGCACCAATGGTGCTGATCAGTAAGCAGGGAAGACACGACAGATGAATGCTGTCCTAGAACCAGCCTGGAAGGATATGTAGGAAACTGGTAACGGGAGAAGAAAATCAACCTTCGGATCAGAGTTAGGGGGCTTTTGGTGCTTGAGGATTTTTACAATGTGTATATATTAACTTTCAAAAAATAATTATGACAAAAGACTACCCTCGTTAATGAGGATGAAAAAAATTATAGAGTTGAAAAGACAGTTGAGAGACCAAGAAAAGACGTTCAAAGACAGTACAGGGACCCAAACCACAGTCTAGGAGGTCCATCTGCTCTGTGTCTCAACACCCCTACCTGGGCATGCGGACAAGAATTGTGTGTCTTTGGCTCCAGCAAGAAAAGCCTGGATGAACAGCATGTACAGGCCAGGGCCAAGGGGGCAGGGGGTAGCTAGGCTTTCCTTTCATCTTAATAAATGGAAAATTGGGACCCCTTTTAGCAATTAGAAATGTATAATAAACACAGAGAAAGGAAGCAAAATAATAATTGTAAAAACGATGATGGCTCACATTTATATAGTACTTTCTATATCAATTGTAAATGTGCATATGTGCTCAGTTGCTCGGTCATGTCTGACTCTTTGTGACCCCGCAGGCTGTAGCCCAGCAGATTCCTCTATCCATGGGATTTTCCCAGAAACAATACTGGAGTGGGTTGCCATTTCCTTCAACATGGCAGGTCCCGTTTAAGAATTTCTTACATAACAGCTGGCACTCCCCTGATGGTCCAGTGGTGAAGACTTTGCACTTCCACTGCAGCGGGCATGGGTTTGCTCCCCAGTCAGGGAACTAAGATCCTCTATGCCAGGGGTGGGGGGGAGAATTTGTCATACATAATAGCTAATACAATCCTAATAATGATGAGATAGGTACTATTATTGTCATATTTTACAGATGGGGAAACTGAGGACCAGACAAGCAATTACCCAAGATCACACAGCCAGTATGTGTTGCAGCTGGGATTAAGTCAAGTATTCTGGCTTCAGGGCCCACACATATTTTCATATGTGTCCTGATAAAAGAAATTTTCACATATTGAAGCATGGGGAAGTCATTCTGCCTTATACATGAGTTAACCTGAATTTCATGCTATCATAGCCTGTTTGTGGCGTATCAAACATACATTGTATATATACTTTAATTATAAAAGAAAAAGGTTCATTGGCCAGAAGTAAAGGATGTCTATGTTAAAAATAAAGATCAAATGCTCTTCCTGCAATGCCCATGCTTGTCCTCCTTGGATGATATGACTCTCATCCCAGGTGCCAAGGCCATATTGACTCACTTTATACATGTTGATCTATTTTTTTAAAACCTTGACAGACTGTATCCATGACTCGTTTAATGTTCTTTGTTATGACAACATATTAAACTGCTGAAAACCATTCTTCTCCCAAGCAGATCCTCTGAGAGGTTGTCTTCTGGGCTATAACAGTCCTCAGTTTGGCTCAAATAAAACTGTTTTTGATTCTGATTACAGATTGTTTATCGATTATTTCTGTCAACAGTCCAAAGCATTCAGCTTCTCAAATCCTTTTATTTGAAGAGCTCAGATGAAAGTAGGGGGAAAAAACACACAATTCACAGATCCAAATGGACTGGCCTGAAGTCTAAGAGGTCCCCTGGCCCTGTTTTCACCCCACATATAATTCCTTAAGAGACGGTCCGAGTGGATCTGAAGCCCCAGCGGGAATCGTCTACCTGGCTCAGAGGACTGCAGGGCCTGGATGGGGAACAGACCCCTTTCCCATCTTACCTGTGAATGCCCCACCCTCAGGCCTGGCATCCCACAACTGGAGAGGCCGCCGGCCTGGTCTGCCTCCAGCCTTGTTCTCTGGATAGACAAGCCAGGTCCCAGACTGAAAGGGAATGATTTGACTGAGTTCACCAGGTTCAAGGTGGAGAGGAGACAGGCTCCCAGGCCTCTCTTTGCTGGTGTCCTGGACCTTTCATCAAAGAGGACTGAACTCCAGCTTCCCTTGTGGTCCAGTGGTTACAAATCTGCCTTGCAATGCAAGGGACACCGGTTTTCTGATCTCTGGTCCAGGAAGATGCCACAGAGCAGCTACGGCCATGCGCCACCACTACTGAGCCTGTGCTTAGAGCCTGGGAGCCACAGCTACGGAAGCTGCAGGCCCTCGAGCCTGAGCGCCACCACTAGAGAAGCCACCGCAGCGGGAACCGGCACAGGCAACCAGAGGGCAGCCCTCGCTCCCGTAACTAGAGACAAGACCCAGCCAGTGCGGCCAAAAACAAGTTAAACAAACAAACAAAAGTTTTAAAAAGAGCAAACTGAACTTTTTTTTTTTTAAGTTCATCTAAGTCCTTTTAAATCCATAAGACTTTGACAAAGTCTCTGTGGCTTCATGATTGCTGCCTCCAATAGGGACACTGATTTTCCTGGAAAAAAGCAAGTGCTGAAATAGACCTAAGTTTAGCTGCAGAAAATACATACTAAGGAATATGTTCCAGTTGCCTGGATGTTGGAGGAATGACAAAAGGAAAAACAAGCTAAGTGTTTACATGACTCCAGTCATTTCCGGTGATTACGAAAGATGGGAAGTGTCTGCCTTTAGAAATCTAGGAAACAAGACTGAAGTGAATCCACACTCACGAAACCAAATCCAGTGTAAAAATGTAAGAAATGAACATTGCAGGGAGAAAAAAAAAAAAAGAAAACCTAGTAAGATACAATGGGTCTGCAGAAATCTGTTCACCTGGACGCCAGAGACATTTTCTTGCTTCTGAAAGTTAGTGACAAGGGAATCTTGGGCACTTCAAAGAACACGGCTGCCCATCCTACCGCGAAAATGCTCCCAGGACAAGCTCTTCTCCCAGTTCACTGTTTTCTGTTTTTCTTTCTGAACCACAGTAGATAGAACACTTACTCCTTCACAGTTAAGATGCATGTCAGTGATAAGCACAAAGTCTGATGTTGGGTTTTGATCTCTGCACCCACAGTGGGAGTAATTCTGTGGAACTCAGGCAAGCTCTTTGATCTCTTCGTGTTGTTGCTGTTGTTTAGTCCCTAAGTCGTGTCCAACTCTTTGTGACCCCATGAAATGCAGCCCACCAGGCTCCTCCATCCATGGGATTTCCCAGGCAAGCGCACTGGAATGGGTTGCCATTCCCTTCTCCAGGGGATCTTCCTGACCCCAGGACCGAACTTGCATCTCTTGCATGGCAAGCAGATTCTTTACTGCTGAGCCACCATGGAAGCCCTTGATCTCTTTGGGCCTAAGTAAATAAAGATACTTAAGCCATAGCCAACAAAGTTATCCAGATAAAGAGACACTCAAAGATGAAGTCTAAATTCATTGGCAGGTAATGCCCATCACTGCTCAAAGGGTCCAGAGCCGCCAGCAATCCCTTTGATTCGCTTTCTCCTCAAGGTTCCTATTTCATAAAAGGCACACTTCACTTATCAGTAATAATGCATTGTGCCTGTTTGAGTTGGCCAAAAACATAACTAAACTACCAAGCAGAAGTCCTGGTTGATTACTTCTGCAGAAAGTTATCAAAAGAAATCAATGTTTCCATGAAAAATAGGATGTCATTTTAACAAAAAGTGTTAGTTGCTCAGTCGTGTCCTACTCTGAGATCCCATGGACGATAGCCCGCCAGGCTCCTCTGTCCATGGGATTTCCCAGGCAAGAATACTGGGTAGCCATTCCCTTCTCCAAGGGGATCTTCCCGACCCAGGGATCAAGCCTGGGTCTCCTGCATTGCAGGCAGACTCTTTGCTGTCTGAGCCACCAGGGAAAAGTTAACCAAAAGTAATGTCACTCAAAATGGATTAACTATATATTTCATATTTGGAAACAGTGTTTGTAACTTACAAAAATTGTCCTTCAGCTGTATACTATCTTCCGGAATCCTTTTGAAATCCAGGGACCTTGAACTTGGAATTACTGTATCTGGTGGTCTCTAAGATTCTAACATTCCATGATATTTAGTTTCAGATTTTCTGGATGCCAAGGGGGAGGATGGATATTAAGAACTCTCATCCACTACCAGTAAGAATATAATTTGGTACAATATTTGTGAAGTCCAATTTTGCAATAAATGTTAAAATCCTTAAATGGGTATAGAAGAAGTTCTAGTTCCATTATATCATCCATCTAGTTATATTATCCATCATAATGGTGGATGGAGTAGCTCCTGCCTACTAGACCAAACCTCCTGAAGATAACAAGTAACAACTCGAAACAAAAGATTTTAGAAAGGAAAGCTGTGAATGTGTTGGAGAGCAACCAGAAGCAGGCAGAAACCAAAGGGGACTTTGACCTTTGAAAAAAGGAACCACACAGGATGAGACCTATGTTTAGACAGTTTTCTGATGAGGGCAGTCCTCAGCCTGCCAGACAGAAAGCTGCAATCTTAACTGTTTGAAGTGTCAGAGGACAGAGTTCAGGGCTGTCAGAGTGGCCGAAAATCAAAGAGCTAGATCCTGAAAGAAGCTAAAAATTTTAAAAACTGAACAGAGATTTCAAATGCTGAGAGAGACAAGAATGTGGAGTTTGAATCTTGCCAACTTTTCCAGGAGAGATTTCATAAACACCTTGAACATTTTATTGATATCCAGAGAAAAAGGAGGGGAGACAATCAAAGATTATGTCCCAAGACAGAAGATATTTCCCTCATATTAAGCAAACTATCCAAAACAGACCCATTTTAAAGAGTAAAAATCAACCAACACAATACTGTAAAGCAGTTATCCTTCAATTAAAAAAAAAGTCAAAATCAAGCTTCCATAACTTCAAGTTGATATGCCATAATTTCCTGCCTGCTATCGTCAAAGACAGACAAAAGATACAGAATCTCTAAACCCACCGTTCACAAAAAAATACAATAAAAAATTTCTGGATATGCAAAGAAACAGAAAAATGTGACACATACTCAAGAAAAAAAATCAAGCAATAGAAACAGAACTCTAAGGAAACCTAGATGTTGGAATCAGCAGATAAGAAATTTATAGTAGCTATTCTAAATATATTTGAGGAATTAAAGGAAAACACTGCCATGATGGGCTTCCCAGGTGGCTCAGTGCTTAAAAAAAAAAAAAAATTGTCAATGCAGGAGACTCAGGTTCGATCCCTGGGTTGGGAAGAACCCCTGAAGAAGGAAATGACAACCCACTTCAGTATTCTTGCCTGGGAAATCCCATAGACAGGGGAGCCTGGCGGGCTACAGTCAGTGGGGTCACAGAGTCAGACATAACTTAGTGACTGAATGACAACAACGCTGCCATAAACAGGTAGAGAATCTCAGCAGAGCCATGGAAACAATGCTTTAAAAAGAGTCAGATGGAAGTTCCAGAACTGACAAGGCTCACAACTGAAAAATTCGGTGGATACCTCTAACAGAAAAATCTAGAAGACAGGCCGATACAAATAAGCCAATCTTTTTTTAAGCTGCCTTCAAAAAGATTATGCCATTCAGTGTATAAAGGCATAGGAACCGAGCAATGTGATCTATGATAAATCTAAAGCAAAAAGAGCTCTTTTAGAAAGAAATTGAGCACTCCCCTGGCAGTCCCGTGTTTAAGACACTGAACTCCTAAGACAGGGGTCACGGGTTCAATCCCTGGTTGGGGAACTAAGATCCCACATGCTGCACGGCATGGCTATGAAATAGAAGTGTGTGGTCAAAAAGCATTCTCTCATGGTTTAATTGATGATATCTTTACTCAAATAAGCCAGTCTTAAAAACACAAAACGAAACAAAGTTTTTAAAATGAAAGAGCTTCAGTAACATTTGGTACAATATCAAGCATTCTAATATAAGTGTAATTGGAATCTCAGAGAGGAAGAGAGGGAAAATGAGCAGGAAAAGCATTTGAAAAATATGGCTGAAAATGTCCTAAACCTGATGGAAAACACTAACTTCTAAACTCAAGAATCTTAATAAACTCCAGGGAAGATAAACATACACACTCACCACAGAAAGGTATGTCATAGTCACATTGCTGAAAAATAAAAAGTCTTAACCAGCCAGAGAAGAAAATGACACAGATACAAAAGACCAATGACAGGAATCACATCTGAGGTTTTATCAGAAGCAAAGAAGCAAGAGATCATGGGATGATAAGATAATGAAATGATTGGCACTAAAGTACTACATCCAGTAAGATACATTCTTCAAAAAATTCAGGAAACAGACATTTTTAGCTAGCTGAAGCTGAGCGACTTCTTCATCAGGAAATGTGAAAGGAAGTTATTCAGATTGATGAGAAATGACACCAGGAGGAAACCTGGGTTTTCAACATGAGGAAAAGATACCAAAAATGGTAAATATGTGAGCAAAATAAAAGACTACCATTTTGTCCTTCTGCAATTTATTTTAGAGATAGCCAGTAACTGCTTTTGCCATGATATCATACAGCATGAATCTCTGACCAATTGGAATTAGACCTTATCAACAAGTATCTAGAAAAATATTCAAATAAAAATTAAGCAACACATATTTAGGCTTTACCATTTATACCTTAAAAGTAAAATCCTGAAGCTATGAAACCCGTGGAAGATCTTTGCAGTCTTGGGGCAGACAAAGACTTCTGAGTGTGACAGGGCACACAGGTCCACTCTGGCACCCGGATTGTGTCTTGGAAAAGGAAAAGTGGAAAAGAAACCCTGGGCAGTGTCAAAACCTTAGATCTCACTGTCTAAGTTTTACAGTTCGCTTTTACTAACTGAGGACTCTTCAGGTAGTCAAATGAAATATTAGGTTGCTACCAGTAGGAAAAGGGCTTGGAGTTCAAGATGAACTTAGATATTTAAAAAAACGAAAGTTAATTTTTTTTTTTTTTGCCCTTCTGACATGCAATTGAGTTATTTGTGCATTTCTAGAAGATTAAAGTGTGAGGAGTGGCCCATGGAGAAGCAGCCTTAGGGAAGAAAGAAGAGGAAACAGTGGCTGGAAACCTCAAGGACTCCAAATCTAGATTCCAGGGTCCCTTTACACTACGGTGTAGCCCCGGTAATAAGACGTACCGCACTAAGCTTCATTGAGCTGTCCTGGCTCAAAGCAAGCTGCTCTCCCTTTGGAATTCAAATAGAAGCCCTGTGCAGTTTTACCTCTAGAGAAAGGATATTTTCTTATATATATGGCTTTCCTACTGGCTCAGACAGTAAAGAATCTGCCTGCAATTCGGAAGACCTGGGTTCAATCCCTGGGTTGGAAAGATCCCCTGGAGGAAGGCAAGGCAACCCAACTGAGCGAACTAAGCACAGCACACACACACACGTGTGTGTGTGTGTGTGTGTGTGTGTATGTTTATATATATATATATATATAAAAATTTTATATTTAACTTTGAAAGTGAAAGTCGCTCAGTCGTGCTCAACTCTGACTCTATGGACTATACAGTCCCTGGAATTCTCCAGGCCAGAATATTGGAGTGGGTAGCCTTTCCCTTCTCCAGAGGATCTTCCCAACCCAGGAATTGAATCGGGTCTCCTGCATTGCAGGTAGATTCTTTACCAACTGAGCTATCAGGGAAACCTCATATTTCAGTTTATATGTATTTAATGTATAAATTTATGTATTGTGTCCATGCTAAGTTGCTTGAATATACATAGAATGTCAATGTCATTATACATATGGTATAAATTTTATACAATAAATTATATGTATTACATATATTTAATATATAATTTATTTTATATATATTTATATATATAATATATATAATATAAAAATATATAAATATATTTTAATATGTAAATTCTATATTTATAAATATATATTTAATACAGGAATTATTTATAAATGCATGTTTAATATATAAACTATATATATACATGTATTTAATTGAAGTATAGTTGATTTACAATGTATATCAATCTCTCCTGTACAGTCGAGTGACACAGTTAAATACATAGACACTTTTTCATGTTCTTTTCCATTAAGGTTTATCACAGGCTGTTGAATACCCTGTATGTTTATCCATCCTATGTGTAACCGTTTATATCTGCTAATCCCATGTTCCCAGTCCTTCCCCAAGAAAGGATATTTTCTACACTGACTCAGTACCAACTCTGAGAAACTTGTCTGCATTTTTTTGAATATTAAAATTAATTGTCAGTAATAAATGAAACTCTTATCAGTCCCGTGGGATCCTAAAGGCTTTGAAGCATTCACCATCCACAGAGCCTGGAAAAGCTCTGGCTTCTGCTCCAGGAGGGGATGATAAGGTCATTGCTGTCCCTATTCTCACCACCCACCCTGAGCACAACCAGCGGGCGGCCGGGACATTCCGGCGGCCCCAGGGGACCGAGGCTCTTTCATCACTAGAAAATTCTAGAGATAGGTTGGAACCTGAGTGACCAGCCGTCCTGGCTGCCCTGTGACTATCCCTGCTTCAGCTTTCAGAGGCCATATCTCAGGAGGTTTCTCAGTCATCCCGCTAGCAGGTCAAGAGCCGTCGGTCGGAGGCTGTGCCCTCTCCCCAGGGCAGCTGCTTCCTGTCCGAGAGCCTCTGTTCAAAAGGCCTCTAGGTATGGATGTCCCCCACCACCCCCAGCCTGCTTCGGCCTTTTCTCCTGGCTTTGAGTTCTGTTCGAAGTCATCCACCCCATCCCATGCCTCCTTGGATCTCAGCTACAGTCACTCTATCTGGGCCCTTCTGGGTACCTCCAGCCCAAGAACACAAAACTAGTTTCCCAGAAGACCCATAATTAAGAGTTACTAACAACTATAAGTTATATGTAAATTTCACAGCTAACCATTCTGATGACAAAGAACATTTACTTGTTGCTGTTGTTGTCTTTAGATCAATGTCATTCAAAATGCTTTAAAACTGTACAGCACCAGCATTCACTGCCCGCTTCTGGGCCCTCTTACCTTCCAGTAAAAGCCCGAGCCGGGGATTCGCGTTTCTGCTTTGTTTCCGGTCCATGGGAGCCCTAAAGAGGTAAAACAGAGAGACAGAACAAAAAGGACATGAGCAATGTTCGCTGATCTCCAGCTGAGTTTGGGGGCTCACTGCTGAAGCTGTACCTGTAGCTTTAAGTGGCACGGCAGTCCACTGGAAAGAAGGCTGGTTTGGACTGCAACAAGCTTCATTTACTCATTCATTCAACAAATATGCATTGCATGTCAAAGTGCTTTAGAGATTAAACTAAACAAAAACCCGGCCAGCATTCATTAAGGTCCTGGCCTGTTGTGACTAACCCTTGTGCCCACTTCTGTATCTTCTGCGTCCTTCACACAGCAGGGTATGTGGGAGTCCAGTGAGCAAATTCAAGGCTGGAGGAGAAGCAAAAGCCTTTCTTTGACCATCATGGGGGACCCTGCCTGGGTCTGAAAATTAAACTGGCAAAGATTTAACAGGAGAAAAGCATACACATTTATTCAGGATGCACATTTTACATGATCTGGAAGCCAACATAAGGAAATGAAGACCCAAAGCAAAAGTTAGACCTGAGTATTTTGTGCTGGGTTTGATGAGGATGCCCAGGTGTGGAGTATATGACAGGTGAAGGAACAGACGTGAGTATAATCAACTGGGGGAAACTGAGCAAGGCCCGTTTGTTAGGATTCTTCTCTTTATCTTCAGAGATAAGGATGATCTTCCAGGTAAAGGGAGGGTGCCTCTCACAGGAGGATTTTACGATCTGTCTCAGCGAAGAAGTGCAAGTGGAGATAGAAAAGTGCAGCTGCTGTTTTCTCAAGTCCCTTCAGTTTAAAATACTCGATACGCCCAGCTACCATGTGTTTTTGGGTAGTATATTCTGAACCTCATCATGGCTCTGGCAATAATGATGTCATCTTATATAATCAAAGAGCCTATTGTTGGACAATAGGGCACTAGGGGCAAAAATGAGTCAAACCCATGCCACCCTTCATCACCACCCCTCCCCCAATGCACTTCCAGCACGCCCTTCACTGATCAGCAGCCACAGCCTTGACGCCAGGACCAGGTTTCCCAGATACATCAAGACATCCATAAGATGGCACTAAAATGAATCTTCAAGCCCTCCATTTATTCAACACAGTCGACAATCCTTGTGGGTCTCCCTGGTGGCTCAGTGGTAAAGAATCCACTTGCCAATGCAGGAGACATGGGTTTGATCCCTGGATCAGGAAGATTCCCTGGAGAAGGAAATGGCAACCCATTCCTGTATTCTTGCCTGGGAAATCCCATGGACAGAGGAGCCTGATAGGCTTCAGTCCTTGGGGAGGCAAAGAATCAGACATGACTTAGCAACAAAGACAATCCTTGTCTCACAGGTTTTGGGCGCCAGTCACAGAATCTGCATCTGTGAGCTCCATCACAAAGGGCCCGTATGCTAAGAGATTGGAGGTTCCGTGAATCATGGGGAAAGCTGAGTCACTGGGTTTGGGAATGGGCAGGGGAGAGAACAGGAATGGCAAAAATAGGCCTGAGGCAGGAGTAATGTGGTCCAGGAGGGCACTACTGAGTTGAATAAGGTAAGCCTCAAAGTCTCAGACAGCAGCATCCCAACGACAGAGCTTGGTGGCATATCCCCCACCCCCACCCCCCAGCAAACCCCCAGGCTGTACGGAGAGAGGAGGCATTCAGAGTCACTCCCTCCCCAAGATGCCACACAGTGGAAGGAAGGGGCACGGCCCCAGAGGAAACTGGCTGGAGCAGACACAGGTAGCCCTGATACACTGCAGCTCTCTTGACAAGGCTTCGTTGCCTCTGTAACCGGGCTTCTCCAAGTACCGCTCAGGGGTACAGGCAGCCTCTAGAGGCTAGAACAGTCAAGGAAGCTGAATCTCTGTGTGTGCGTGCGCACTCAGTCGTGTCTGACTCTTTGTGACCCTATGGACTGTAGCCCTCCAGGCTCCTCTGTCCATGGGATTCTCCAGGCATGAACACTGGAGCAAGTTGCCATTTCCTTCTCCAGGGCATCTTCCTGACACAGAGACTGAACTCGTATCGCTTGCATCTCCCGCACTGACAGGCAGGTTCTTTACCAGCTGAGCCATCTGGGAAGCCCTGTATCTCTAAAGCTTCCAAAAAAGAATGAGGGTTTGCCTTGAGCCCAGTGAGGTGGATTTGGGGTGCCTGGCCTCCAACACTGTCAGAGAATACATTTGTGTTGTTTTAAGTCACCCAGGCTGTTTACACCAGCCAGAGGAAACGAAAACATCTTACATGACAAGCAGGAAGATAGAGAGGGACCAAGGGGCTCACTTGTCACATCCTAGGACTCCAGATCTTGCCTTCTGCGGGGTAGCATCCTCCTGGAGTCCCAACCCAGGACAAGTCCCTAGGAGGGAGGGTGCCTTGGGGCTCAGCAGAGCCCTGGGAAAAGCAGTAGTCCTTCCTCAGCTCCAAGAGGGCTGCTCACCAACCCTCAGCCTTCAGCATACGGGGCATTACTGTTCTGTATCCACTGAGGCACCTGCCAGGGCACCAAATGGAAACGGTCTAAGAGCTCTGGGGGCTGATCCAGGTGTCTCCACGGTCTCCATGAGTCTGAACTGTCACATCCATCATATGAACAAGTGCATACTGGAAACATCCAGATCAGAGTAGGAGTTGCTGCAGACTCAGAAGGCAGAGGATGGTGAGGGTCCTCAGAGCAGCTGCTGTTACGCAAGGCATTTTGATCACCACGCTTCAGGCATGCTGGCTTTCATCGATAGCCTCTGAAAGATGCACACACAAGCGCAGGTGGGAACGAAACGTTTTCTGCTGCTCATTTCATCCCAGCCTCAGCCCAAATGGATTTATATCTCGAAATTTCTTAGCACAATGGGGTGTGAAGCAGGGGGAGGGAGATGCTCTAGCCACTGTGGGGAAGGGTAATTTGGTCCACGCTCCTGTTTATGGGAATGGTTTTCTACTAACACAGAAAAAAACAAAACTTCTGAAATAAAGGAGGACTGCAATTGTTTGTTTCCTTTTGCTTTTTTGGCTACAACAGTAAAAACTGTCCTTCAAAATAGTCCCCAAAGACATCAGAGCTGGACAATGACGAATGGGGAACAGATGTTTCTGGGCTGTCAGAATGGCAGCTTCCTCCTCGACACGTGGGCTCTGGGATACAGGGAATGGGTCACTGTCTGGCCCTGGAGGCCAGACAGACCAGGCCTGGCAGGCCAGGGCTCAGGTTCCAAGGGTGAGCGGGACGGCGGGCCAGCCTTCCCCTGTCAAGTTGGGCAACTCGGGGCTTTTAACTGCCTTGGGGATGAGGGTGTGCGCCTTAAATGAGGAACTAGGACTGGCCTGACTTCCCAGCAGGCGTACAGCTCAGTTTACAAAGATCTGGTTCCCCAAGGCCTGGGAGGCAGGGGCCGGAGGAGGATCTGCTTTTCTCAGGACCTGGGAGCTAGTGCTGCAATTCTGCGCCACCCACTTTCCCACATCACTTCACTTGCCCACTTCCCTCTCCCCAGAAACCCTACACGGCCAGCGCCTGGGGATGGCAGATGGGAGTGGAGCCGGGCTAATGGCCAGGCAGCCTGTTGCTCTCAGAGGTCCCCCACCCCATCCAGTCTCTGGTCTCCAGTGGCAGCAGCCTCCCAACAGGTCACCCCACGGTTCTCCTCCAATGACCTCAGTACTTGCTCCGTGGGCTTCTGCTGTCAGTGTCCACAGGGTGTTCAAAGGCCCTGAGGGGCTGGAGGGTCCAAAAGAATGCAGTGGAGTGGCCATAACCACGCCAACTCCCGGGGCATCTGGTACTGGACACATGGGGGCCCTGCTACATGCCCTAAGGCTCCCCACACTCAGAGCTCCTCCCCCGCCCAGCAGGAAGCAGAAGCAGGGGTTGAGGTCACCCCACATCCTTCTTTCCCACCACACTCACAACATCACGTGCGTCGCACGCCATGGCCGAACTTCCACTCCTGTTAGGAACCTCCCGTGTGGCAGGTTTTAGATGCCACGGGTTAGGTTGGAGGCAGCATCTGGAGTCCAGTTCCTCGGGTTCAAACCCCAGGTCCAGACTCATCATCCTCCACGGGCCTGCGCATTTCATACCCTCTGGGTGCCTCAGTTTCCCCATCCTTAAACGGTGAGTTTAATACTTTCCAGGGGAGCTGCTTATGACTATTAAATGTCAAGTACCGCCGCTGGCCTGATACGCGGGGGCATTACTTATAAGAGGCCCAGAAAGTGAGCACCTGGCCTCACGGATAGACCCAGGTGGTCGTGCGGCCCGTCTGGCCATGGACCACCCTCGTCTGCTTTCAGTGAGTTCGCAGTGCGCAGGCGTGGGTCCTGCGGGCCATGCGCTGCGCGTGCGCACCGGCTGAAGCCGGGAGCGCTGCCGGGAACAGAGTCAAGGCACGGAGGATGCGGAGCAGAGGGCAGGGGGATGAGGGGGCAGCTGGAGCCCAGTTCACTCTTGCAAAGCACTTCCTGAACTGCACATTCAGTTACCACAAAATGAGTCAAGGTCCCTTTCAAGTGGCTTATTGAGCTTCCCTCTGATCTGGTACAGCCTCCCCAGGATGGACGGGCCACAGGCTTTCTTGGTGAGCTGTCAGGCCCCGCTCGGGAACCCCTCAACTGGGCACCAATGCCAGGCTCTGCACAGGCACTGCTTCACTTCTGCCCTACATCAAACCCACAGTCTGGCCTGGTTCCCATTTTACAGATGAGGAAACTGAGGCTCAGAGAGGTTGGGTGAGCGGCCTGGGATCACACAGTCAGTCAGGGTCAGGGCTGGGATTTGATCTTATGCTTGTCTGGCTCTTACCTGCTAGCTCTTTCACCTGGCTCAGTGCAGTGAGCCAAGGCCATGTTCACCTTACCTGCCTGGGTCAGATAGAGGTCCGGAAACTCTCATTGGTAAAATGGAGACATTTGGGAGGTGAGACTGTGGAAATGGAAGGCTTAACCCCCTTTTCTCACTTCCCAGGAGGAAACAGGGGACTGTACTTTCTTGGCAGGAAATACTAGGGCCTCACTGATGGGGTGGTATCTCCTGTGGACAGATTTCTCATAAGAAGGGAGTCAGTTTGCCTATAAAATCTCTGGGGAAATGCCCTATGGGTCAAGTAGTTAGAATTCTGAACCTCTACTGCAGGGGGCCTGGGTTTGATTCCTGGTCGAAGAACTAAGATCCCACAAGCTGCCTGGTGTGACCAAAAAAAGTCTCCCCTGAAACACCAAGGTTCCATGGTTGAGGGAGACAGCCACAAAAGCTTTCTCTGAAACCTGTCTTCAGGACCAGGCACCTGCCTGGGTGGAGGGGGAGCCTCAGCTGTGAAAACCCTTCATCCTGGGGCGGGGAGTGCTGAGGGAAGGAGGATGGGCCCCAAGCCCGGTGTAGGTCCCGCCCCAGGGAGAGGTCCTTTTGGGTCTCTGGGAAAGAGGGAGGGCTTCTCAGTGGTACTCAGGGAAATAAGAGAGAAAAAAGGAAGCAGGTGCATTTGAAACACAAAGCCAGCCTGTGGAAAACCCATGCCAGCCAAGAGGGTCTGAATTGTGCTGCAGCTGATTTGGTTGTTTGTTTTCGCTTTTGTCCTTGTTTTGATTCAGTTTAGGAGTTTTCTTAGTAATCATCAGTAGGAAAGTCAGGTGGCCACCCAAATGAAAAAAGAGAGAGAGAGAGAGAAAGAAACAAAACTGGGTGATAACAACAGATAACAAATCTAAGGACATTTTCATGGAACTCGCCCATCTTTTTGAGATGGAAATGAGTCTGAGCCTAAAGTCACATTTTTTCTCCTGATTCCCTTTGTCTTTTTAAAAAAGCAACTTTTACTTACAGAAATAATTCACAGTACCCTTGTAACACATACGCACTATAAATGAGGCTCAGGAGCCCCTTGACCACTGCCCTGTGGACAGGACCTCCCAGCTGCCCACTGCACCCCGAGTGCTGGAGGGCTCTGTGGGCTGGGTGAGGCCTAGGAGTCCTCTCTTTAGTTACTGCTTCGTTTTTAGGAGTAGGCTCAAAGCTGGTGACTAACACACATGCTTAAAGAAGCATGGTTTTCTCTCTTTGCTTTGGAGATATCTGTATTCATAAAGCATGTTTTAAAAATATTGTCATTCATTAAGGACTCTTAAACTGACCACTATACTTCACATCTGGCAGTTAACATGAATCAAGGATTGAAATGGGAGCAAACATCAAATAAATTACTTAAACATGAAAAAAAAAGCATGTTCTGTAAGTCAAATTGCAAAGTTTGCCACAATGCCTCGCTCCTCAGAAGGCCCTAGAAAGGTCTGAATTGCCCATAAACTCTTCCTCCAAACAGTACCTAAGCCTTCTTTTTGAAGCTGTTTCACATACCCCACCCCCCTCCTCCCATTCTCCAAGCCTGGACTGGCCACCTTTCTCATATCTATTTCAGAGATCCTTGGGTTGATAAGATCCCCTGGAGGAGGAAATGGCAACCCACTCTAGTATTCATGCTTGGAACATCTCGTGGACAGAGGAGCCTGGCAGGCTACAATCCATGGGGTCACAAAGAATTGGACACGACCAAAGCAGCTGAGCATGCATGCATACACCAAAATTATCTCAGAGCTAAGAGTCTTGCCCCAAACTACCCTCCCTTGTTGCTTTCTCCAGAATAGCAGCAACTCCTGACCTCAGCTCCTATCTTCTCACTGAGATTTCAGGAAATGATGACCTCCTGGGCACGAATGTCCCGTATGTAGACTCACATCAGAGTCCTTGGGTTTCCTGACTAAAGCCAGCTGCTCCTGTATCAGGCTTCATGAAGCTCTGAGCCTGTGTTCTTATGGAGATTTTCCATCTAGTCTCTCAATGCAAGAGCACAGGAGACTTGTAAAGCTCTGGAACATTCTAGAAGATCATAAACACCAGACCTTCAAGCAGCTGGCTGTAGAAATGGAGCAAAGCGTGCACCAACTCTCACCCCTGTCCTCACATCCTCCAAGCTGAGCTCATCCACACTGGGTCACGAGGAGACACAGCATCCAGAGTTCCTGGCTGGACTCCACTGTTGCTCTGACAATAGAGTAGATACATTGTGTGAGTGGTAGCCACTGAGGTGGGTACACAGCCTTCCCAGAGGATACTGTGTAGACATGCTGTACACATGGAGGGCTGTCCACAAGGGTCAGGACAGAATGCCAGACTTTAGGAACTGCTTTCCCTTCCGTGATTTTTAGCACATTGAAGACCCCAAGAAGTCTTACAATAGTGGAGATAGTTCAATTCTGTAACTCAAGGTTTCCCAAACTTACTAGCTCAGAAAACTCACTTCTGGCAAAGTGCCTGTTGCTGTCTCCCAGCAGAACACACACTGAGACCTGCTGGTCCAGCCATCTGGGAAGAGTAATGATGTTCGTCACAGTGCTTCTTAAACAGTTGACAATTTGTGCTGCCGGACTGCCAGGGCCCTGACACCCAGCCTTTTTTCTGATAGTTTAGACGGACCCAGTGTCTGAAACCCTAAGGTGTTTTAATGATGGCTTGAGTTTAAAAGAATGGGATCTCAAACTGTGGCCCCTGTGATCCCTGGTCCAGGAAGATGCCACAGAGCATCTAAGCTCATGCACCACAACCACTGAGCCCCAGCTCTAAGCCCGCAAGCTGCAACTGCTGAGTCCTCGAGCCTAGAGCCCATGCTCCACAACAAGAGAAGCCGCTGCAATGAGAAGCCCGTGCGCTGCAACTATGGAAAGCCCGCGTGCAGCAACGAAAACCAAAATAAATTTTAAGAACATCACGTGTGCGTAGACCCTCTGCCACCTCACAGAAAACAGCATTTCTTGTTAAGTGTGCCCAGTGTGTATTAAGAGCTCAACAACTATGGTTTCCACCCAGGAATCCGTCAGGGGACTTATTATACGTGGGGTGTTGGTGTTATCTGGGCAAGACAAAAGCCCCGTTCTCCCCTGGTCGGATGTTAGGTGCTAATAATTCGGGTCACCTCCTGAGGGTGATCCTTAGCCTGGTTCTCAAATATGGGCATCAGTCATGTCACAGGTAAACAGGGCTCATGAGCTTCTCCATGTATAAACCAAAAGACCACCTGGGAAGTAGATTGTCCTAGAAGTGTAACTGAAGATGAGCAATGGGCAAAAGCACAGGGTGATCAACTTGGATGCTGGCATTCTTGACGGGATATCTCCGATTCTGGAGGGCAAATGAGCAGAGCTGCTCTGTGTCACCCAGCGAGGTCTGCCTGGAGACATGCTGGTGTTTACCTGCCACATCCTTTCAGTTTTATTGCACTCAATCGCCTTGTATATTTAATGCTGAAATTTGCTGAAGTGGTTACCAAGCCACGGGGAATAGGAAGGCGTGAGGGAGCCGCTTTCTGACCCTGAGGCTGGCAAAGCTGCCTCCTTAACCAGAGCTGTGCTGGGTTACGACGTTATTTGCATTTAGAGCATTGAGTCTTGAAGCTAAAATTGTAGCAGGAGCTAATTGGAGTACAGGCAGCCCGCACTGCCATGGATTTAGGATGTTTACTCAATGATGGATGAGAACTTTCAGGCAAAGAAGGATTTTCCCCTCCGTCTTTCCACAATCCAATGTCAGTCCACAGTGATCAAGGTCCTGATTTGGGGGTGAGTGTGCAGGGCCTTTTTAAAAGTCTTCACAGGCAAGAAGAACAGATTCTGTATCTGACCTTCATAATTTTGCTCTCAAATAGGTGGGAAAAAAAGTAGAAATAGTGACAGATTTTATTTTCTTGGGCTCCAAAATCACTGTGGATAGTGACTGCAGCCAGGAAAATAAAAGACGCTTGCTTCTTGGAAGGAAAGCTGTGACAAACCTAGACAGGATATTCAAAAGCAGAGACATCATTTTGCCAACAAAGGTCCATATAGCCAAAGCTATGGCTTTTCCAGTAGTCATGTAGGGATCTGAGAGTTGGACCGTAAAAAAGGCTGAGCACCAAAGAACTGATGCTTTTGAATTGTGCTGGAGAAGACACTTGAGAGTCCCTTGGACAGCAAGATCAAACCATTCAATCTGAAAGGAAATCAACCCTGAATATTCATTGCAAGGACTGATGCTGAAGCTCCAATATTTTGGCCACCTGATGTGAAGAGCCAACTCACTGGAAAAGACCCTGATGCTGGGAAAGATTGAGAACAGAAGGAGAAGGGGGCAACAGAGGATGAGATGGTTGGATGGCATCAGTGACTCAATGGACATGTGTTTGAGCAAGCTCTGGGAGATGGTGAAGGACAGGGAAGCCTGACCCTGTCCTTGTGCTACGGACCCTGGGATTGCAAAGAGTAGACACAACTGAGTGACTGAGTAACAACAAGAACTAAGAAGCAATTGGATGAGATGTCAGTGGGGCTAGGGTTTACAGTGGGGCTGAAGGACCGCATTGCTTTGCCCGAGTTTGGGCAAAGCTGTATTAAGTGCCACTCACACATGTAGGAGACGTGGGTCGGGAAGATCCCCTGGAGAAGGAAATGTAAACCCACTCCTGTGTTCTTGCCTGCGAAATCTCGTGGACAGAGGAGCCTGGTGGGCTAGAGTCCATGGGGTCACAAAAGAGTCAGACCTGACTGAGCGCCTGAAACAACATCTCGGGCCTGATGTTGCATCAGGAGCATCTGGCCGCTGTGCCACTGCACGAGGGACTCAGAGAATCCCCAGCAGAGGCCCCCACGCCCCTACCAAGAGTTTGTCTTCAGGTTCTTGGAACTGATTCCAGATGCCTCCAGAAAAGGGAGGCCTCCCATTTCCGAAGTTCCCACTCCTCCCTCCTGTGATAAGACATAGAAAGAAGAAGAGCCACAGGTTTCTGTCAGTCCAGGCAGAACAAGACTGCTGATCCCACAGAGTAAGGGAAAGACATTTGTCCTCAGAGAGGAGCCTCTTTCCTGAAGGGGATTCCTTACAACGTGGCTCTCGCAGCCTCCATCCTACACTTGGACCCAGAGGCAAGGACGTGAGCAAACCCTAAAGTGCTCAGAAGCATTAATCTCCCGTGCTCTGGTCCTGCTGTGTGTGCATGTGTGAATGTTAAGTCGCTTCAGTCGTGTCTGACTCTTTGGAAACTCATGGACTGTAGCCCACCAGGCTCCTCTGTCCATGGGGTTCTCCAGGCAAGAATACTGGAGTGCAATGCTATGCCCTCCTCCAGGGGATCTTCCCAAACACAGATGGAACCTGTGTCTCTTACATCTCCTGCATTGGCAGGTGGGTTCTTTACCACTAGGACCACCTGGGAAGCCCCCTGGTCCTGCTGGTATTTAGTTATAAGACTTTGCTTTGGGCCTGATGGTGGGTGAAAAGTTGGGGACAATAATACCAACACATAAGGTTGTTTCATAAATGAAGTTCACATTTTTAAACAGTTTGGTTAGAAAAAGCCACTCTGAGTATCAGCTTTGCTGCTTGCTAACTGGGTCACTGGGGACAAAGTCATTCGCCCACTCTGAGTCTTCATTTTCCCTATCTTAAAATGGGGAGAAATGGCTATGAAAGAGTGGAGGGATGTGCTTTTCACAACAAGTATATTTCATGGTTTTCAATAACTGTTAGATTCATGTCTCAATTTGATGGAAAGATGTATTTCCCCTTGAATTTAGGGAGGAATCAGAGGAGATTATGTTTTGTGCTGAAGTTATAAACACTGGCCTACCTCCAGCTAAAAGTCTTTCTGTTTTTACAAGCACTTGAGGGGGATCCAAATGACACCCCAAAATGTGACTCTTAAAGGATTTGAAACTTTTGCCTCATTTGAACCCTGTCATTTCACAACCTTTGCTTTGAGAGAGGCCTGGCTTCCCAGTACTCATGGTTGTTTGCTTTGCCATCTAAACCAGTGTGCACAACAGATATAAAGTAGAACTACTTTTTTTCCCCCAGTAAGCTCTAGAATTTTCCTGTTTGAACTCAATATAAAAAGAGTTAAACTCAAAGTAACAGCCCCCCCAATTTGCCACATCCAGGAACCCCTTTTTCCTCACAGAGGTTTAGGACAGGAGAATCAGATGTGAGCAGCAGTTGTAATGATGAATTGTTGGGGAAGATTTATTACCAGGGGAAGGGATAGTTTTGAATCTACTTTTCTTGGTGCACACAACAAGTATTTATGTAATTCTGCAAAGCACTTTTGAGATAGAAACACACATGTGCACATACACAGGAACTATATTTAGTAACACTACCCATGCAGTCTTGGCCTTAAAAACTCCTGTTTCATCATCTGGCTGGAGAGCCAGTAGCCTGCGCTTTACTAGGAGCCCAGGGACAAAAAGCCTTATAAATACTAGAATCAGCCAACCAGACAGAGCGTGGACAGCAACACCGTCACAACTAAATTACTGTTTCGAGGTGATACATCTTAAATCAGCACACAGTTCTTTCCGATTTCAGTAGTTTGAAATGGAAACAATGCAAATCAACTAATTTACAAAACCAAAACCAATTCACAAACATAGACAACAAACTTAACAGTTACCAAGGGGGAAAGGGGAGGAGAAGGGATAAATTAAGAGTATGGGATGAATAGATACATTAATACAGTCTGGTATGTATAAATGATCAGGCTTCCCCAGTGGTTCAGTGGTAAAGAATCCGCCTCCCAATTGCAGGAGACAGGGGTTCGATCCCTCGGTCGGGAGAATTCCCCGGAGAAGGAAATGGCAACCGCCTACAGTGTTCTTGACTGGGAAATCCCATGGACAGAGGAGCCCGGTAGACTGCAGTCCGTGGGACTGCAAAAAAGTCGGACACGACTTAGTGACTAAAACAACAAAAATGAATAAAACAGATAAACCACAAAGACTTACTATATAGCACATGGAATTATATTCAATATATTGTAATAACCTATGATGGGAAAGAATCTGAAGCTGTCCATCTGAAAGTAACACAGTATTAGAAATCAACTATAGCTTAATAAATTTAAAAATTTTTAAAGAAAATAAGCAAATAAATAAATTGTTTGAAATGAATCAAGGGAGGGGGAAGACAGTATTGACCACAGCAACTGAATTTCTGAAAAATATTTTATTTACAAATAAAGTCTTACATATGAATCTTCAGACTTACTAGTCCCAACAAACATTGCACTGATTGATATCTGTGTCAACTAGAAAGATCAGAAAGGGAAGGAGACGGTTCCATTCTGTAGTATTTACAGGTATCTGCCTTTGTTTGCGGAGAAGGCAATGGCACCCTACTCTAGTACTCTTGCCTGGCAAATCCCATGGATGGAGGAGCCTGGTAGGCTGCAGTCCATGGGGTCGCTAGGAGTCGGACATGACTGAGCAACTTCACTTTCACTTTTCACTTTTCATGCATTGGAGAAGGAAATGGCAACCCACTCCAGTGTTCTTGCCTGGAGAATCCCAGGGACGGGGGAGCCTGGTGGGCTGCCGTCTATGGGGTCGCATAGAGTCGGACACGACTGAGGCGACTTAGCAGCAGCAGCAGCAGCAGCAGCAGCCTTTGTTTGATTTGAGACAGTGGTGATTCACAGAGCTATTGCAGTGTGTGAAACAGTCTGCTGGTAATGCCAGCTCAGATCTTCCAGAACTAAACCTATGATGAATTCCAGGGGACCAAAACCTCTTTATGATTTCTGCAGAGCAGACTCATATCCGAGTGTGTTCATGACATTTACAGTAGTGAGGTGCCTGGGGAACAGGAAGGGGTGCTTTGTAAGGACAGATAAGCTCTGATTAGGCGTATGAGCTCATTCATCAGATAAAAATATGACACCTGGGCTTTAACCCATTCTTTATTCTGAAAGAAAAGAAGTGGAGGATGAAGGGAACCCAGAGCCTTAAGTATTGATTTTTCACAGGCTGCCTCTCTTAACGCATTTTGTGGTTTGTTTCAACCCCATCCTTTAAACTGGTGGGAATGTAGATTGCTGCAGCCACTGCGGAAAACAGCATGCAGGTTTCTTAAAAAACTAATAAAATTAGAACTCCCATATGACTCAGCGATTCTACTCCTAGGTATACACCTACAGAAACCCAAACACTAATTCAGAAAGGCACATGGACCCCAACATTCATAGCAGCAGTATTTCAATAGCCAAGATACGGAAACAATCTAAGTGCCCGTCAACAGAGGAATAGATAAAGAAAAACGGTACTTGTATACAATGAAACACTACTCATTCTCTTTTTCTAAAAAAAGATGAAATTCTTCCAATTGCAATAACATGTACGGACCTAGAGGGCATTATGTTTAGTGAAATAAAGTCAGGCAGAGAAAGACACTGTGATATCACTTATATGTGGAATCTAAAAATACAGATATATCATCAAATATGCAGATGATACCACTCTAATGGCAGAAAGTGAAGAGGGACTAAAGAGCCTCTGGATGAGGGTAAAAGAGGAGTGGAAAAATTGGCTTAAAATTCAGTATTTGAAAAACTAAGATCATGACATCCAGTCCCTTCATTTCATGGGAAACACAAGGAGGAGAAATGGAAGCAGTGACAGGTTTTATTTCCTTGGGTTCTGAAATCACTGTGGACAGTGACTCTGGCCATGAAATTAAAAGACATTTGCTCCTTGAAAGAAAAGCTATGACAAACCTAGACAGCATATTAAAAAGCAGAGACAACACTTTGCCATGGCGTGCTGCAGTCCACGGGGTCGGAAAGAGTCAGACACGACTGAACGACTGAAATAAACTGAACTGAACTGATGGTTTTTCCAGTAGCTGTGTACGAACGTGAGAGCTGGACCATAAAAAAGGCTGAGTGCCAAAGAATTGATGCCTTTGAACTGTGGTGTTGGAGAAGACTTGAGAGTCCCCTGGATCAAACCAGTCCATCCTAAAGGAAATCAACCCTGAATGCTCATTGGAAAGACTGATGCTGGAGCTGAAGCTCCCATACTTTGGCCACCTGATGGGAAGAGCCAGCTTCTTGGAAAAGACCCTGATGCTGGGAAAATCTGAAGGCAAAAGGAGGGCAGCAGAGGATGAGGTGGTTAGAGAGCATCACTGACTCAATGGACATGCATTTGAGCAAACAGCGAACTTTGGGATATAGTGAAGGACAGGGAAGCCTGGTGTGCTACAGTCCACGCGGTCCCAAAGAGTCAGACATGACTTAGTGACTAAACAACAGCAAGCCATAACAAATAAGAAAGCAATTCACAGGTATAGAGAACAAACTAGCGGTTAGCAATGAGCAGAGAGAGGGAAAGGGGACAGGATGGGGGTAGGGGGTTACGTACAAACCACAATGCATAAAATAAATAAGCTGCAGGGATATGTTGTACAACATAGGGAATATAGCCAGTATTTTACAATAGCTATACATGGAATACAATCTTTAAAAATTGTGAATCACTATGCTGTACACCTGAAATTTATATAATATTGTACATCAACTGTGTCAATAAAAATAAACAAATATTTTTAAAGCTTTGGCAATTTGTTTCATCTTCTCCTCTGTTTCTTCCTCCTTTTCTAAGGGAGCAGAAAGAAACTTTCTTAGAGGTCCTCTTAGTAAAGTGAAGTCGCTCAGTCGTGTCCGACTCTTGGACCCCATGGACTGTAGCCCACCAGGCTCCTCCCTCCATGGGAGCCTCCAGCCAAGAGTACTGGAGTGGGGTGCCATTTCCTTCTCCAGGGGATATTCCCGACCCAGGGATCGAACCCGGGTCTCCCGCATTCCAGGCAGACGCTTTAACCTCTGAGCCACCAGAAAGCCCCAGAGGTCCTCTTAACCCTGCTCTATATCTTAGGGGACTCGAAATATTCTCAGTGTCCTCAGTTTCTCTTCCAATGGGAGCACAGTTTGAAAGATGGACTCCACCAGCCTTCATCTGAAGAGACACAGTACAGCCTAACACAGAGAGGGCTTCTCTTCCTCTATTTCAAAGCAGCTTCCAGATCTGGTGTTTTGAACACATCTCCCCAGGGCTTGAAAGCCCGAAAGTCCTATCTTCACGTAACAGTTAAGGAAATTATGGGGTAGAGGTTAAATGACAGTTTCAAGTGAAAAGCTCATGCTACAACCCAGGTCTTCCTTGTTCTGGTTAGTTCCTTGTCCTGGTTCTCCTTTATCACAAAATGCTCTTGCACAATCCACCCTCTGGGACAGTGTTAGTAAACAAAGACGGCTGTCAGCCACCTGCCTGCAGAAATAAAGGCGATTACACATGTATCTTAAGGCTCAGTCTAAGTTGCCAAGACTTGAGACACCCTCTTGACTTCCACTAACTTCTCAGGTGCTCCAACCCTTTGGCCACCTTGATGCAAGGAGCCGACTCATTGGAAAAGGTCCTGATGCTGGGAAAGACTGAAGGCAGGAGGAGAAGGCAGAGGAGGAGGTGGTTGGATGGCATCACTGACTCAATGGGAATGAATTTCAGCAAACTCTGTGAGATGGTGAAGGACAGGGAGGCCTGGTGTGCTGCAGCCCGTGGGTCACAGAGTCAGACAGGACTGAGAGAGTGGACAACAAAAGCGTCCTAGAAGTTACAGGGCTGGAAATGGACCGTGATGGTCACCGGGGCCTGGATCCACAGGGAAATGAAGGTCAGGGAGTTTCTAATTATAAACAACAAGCCAGAGTTTGGACTGGCTGTTTTTGTCGTCTCAGAAAACCTTCCACAGAATGACTTGTCTCCCTTCATTGTGTGAGGTTTGCGCTTTTTTGAACTGCTCTGTTTAGACAGTTTGAAAGTGTTTTTTCATTAATTTTTGCTGGCCAAGCGTCTCCCGAAGCCGAGTTAAGAAGCAGAATAATGAGGCTTTCAATCATACACGGGACTGACAATCAGCTAATAAAAAAATTCCTTTTTTTTTTCCTTCCTATTTCCTCAAAAGGCAGTTCTCAGAAAAACAATTCATTTACTGTATGTACCCTGTTTACCAGCAAGGTTAAAAGTTCAGGAAAAAGAAAGACATCAAAATATTTACATTAAAGCAAATCAGAGTCCTCCTCCTGCGTCTGGCGCTGTAGGCTTCGGATCGGCCGCTTGTCGTGCCCCTGAAGCAGGGAAAGCCGCGCTCTGGCTGGCGGGCCCCACACTGCTCCGGCTCACTCTATCTACCACCAGTTTTTCTTTTTTCTTTTCCTGTATTGCCGTCTTTGCTTCTCTCACTTTCTAGATCTTTTCTTCCCTTGGATATGATTTTATGGCTGAGGTCATTAAGACCCCATCCCAGTAATTTTGCTGACTGCCTATTTCTACCACTTCCTTTATTATTTATAATTGTGACTTTTAAAAAATTCTCCATATTCGTGTATTAAAATAGTTAAGATGATGGTCACCGTTTATTGATTCTGTACTTCGTGCCTCATGTTGGGCCAAGTGCCTTCATAAGGGGGCTTCCCAGATGGCTCAGCTGGCCAAGAATGCTCGCACTGCAGGACACACAGGAGATGCAGGTTCCGTGCCTGAGTCCAGAAGTGCTTTCATACATTGCGGCAAATACCCTTGTGTGCCCAGCCTGGGAAGCATTTCTCTCCATAGTTGATGATTTTGGAAATCGAGACTCAAAGAGATTAAACTTGCAGAACAAGACCATGCAGACCAGACTTGGGACCCAACAGATCAAGTGCTGGAATTTATGGCATCTTCATTTCTCTACTTTAGAGGAAGAGCCCCAGGACTGACCAGCTTTTCAGAAGTACTTTCCTGGGTCCTTCTTGCCTCGGGAAGGAACGGATCAAGGAAAGTCAGGTGTCCCTCTACTAACGCGAGCAATAATCTTCCAGAGGGTGTGGTGGGCAAGGGCCAGGCAGGGGAATATGCCAGCCGTGGGTCAGGCCAGCCATCCTCGCCTGTGGTCAGCACCTCGCTGCTGTGCTGATCATGGTGGAAATCTGGCCTTAACTAGAGGAGGGCTCTACCAGGCTGGGCTGTGTGGCCTCTGCAAGTCTGTCCAGGAGGAGGCAGTCCTGGGGTGTCAGCCAGGGACACAGAGCTGGAGTGGGCTGCTCAGCTCTCCTCCAAACAGACAGTGGGCATGAACCTTGGAGCCAGGAACACTCCTCCAGCCACCTGTGCAGGGCAGAGAGAAAGGGCGTCCAGAGTGAGTCTGCTGTGGGCACGTCCTTCTTGTGGCCCTACTATGTGCCAGTCACCAGCCGGGCATGAACAATGGGTGAAGATGGCTCAGGGCCTGTGCTCACCAGGCCCAGAGGGCGTCCCTGTGCCTCCCATCTGTGTCACCTCTCAGAGTGGCTTCCTTGAAGTGCCCCAAGGGGAGAGGAGGGGCAGAGGTCTCCCCTTCCGTGGCATCTTGTGAGTCTGAAGGGGGGCTGCCAACAACCCCTGAGGGGTCAGGAAGCACACCCATTTCACACACACCATGGACACGACACACACTCCACAGATATCCTCCCCCCACACACAGTCCACACACACAACAACATACACATGTACGCACACATCACAGACACTGGAAGGCACACACACATCACAGAGTCGGCCCCACACCCCACACCCACTTTGCACATGCAGTGTGCAGACATCCACGCATACACACATACAGGTGCTCATGTGCCACACATACCCACGATCAGCTACACACACAGCACGTGGGTCACACACAAACACACTGAACACACACAGGAGCCATGGGCAGCTGTGCCCACACCACACGTGTGCCACCCCCACAAAGCTCACAGGGCCACACTGCATGTGCGCGAGCACACACACACATGAGTGCAAGCACATATGCTTTTTCCCTTGTCGTTGACCCTCCTTATTCTGGGGCACCAGAAATAGGGGGTGAGCTGCCGAACCACCTTCCTCCTGGAAGAGAGGATGGGTGTGTGAAGGAGTTCAGTGTTTGTAAAGCAAACTTTACACTTCTTGGGCTTTTTCCAGAAGCCGTTTGCCAGTGCAGGAGACATAAGAGACGCGAGTCTGATCCCTGGCTCAGGAAGATCCCCTGGAGGAGGGCATGGCAACCCGCTCCAGTATTCTTGCCTGAAGAATCCCATGGACAGAGGAGCCTGGCGGGTTACAGTCCGTGGGGTCACAAAGAGTCAGACACAACTGAAGCAAGTGGGCACACCAGCAAAGCAACTTCTTGGAAAAATTAAAAAGCAGCCCTAATGTGACCTAAAGAAAGAGTAACCACTATTTTGCTGTCCAAACCAGGACATGCATGAGAGTGAAAGGCAGAGTGGAAAGGCATTACCAGGCACTAACTGATGGCTGACAGGCGTGGATGGGGGTGTCCCAGCCAGATCCAAGTCTTCTGCCCCTAAAGGGACCAGGAACAGTCATTCCACGCTTGTGCTCTGCTGCCTCTACAGGCTTCAAAGATTAAAATTAATGGAATAAGAATCAGTAAGAGCTGGAGACACAGCAGTATTTGTTTGAACTTTTTATTTTAATTGGAGGCTAATTACTTTATAATATTGCAGTGGTTTTGCCATACATTGACATGAATCATGTCAATGTATGGCAAAACTTTTTATTTTATACTGGAGCATAGCCAATTAACAATATTGTGATGGTTTCAGGTAGACAGCAAAGGGACTCAGCCATATATGTATGGATATGTATGTATCCGTACATGTATCCATTCTCCCCCAAACTCCCTTCCCATCCAGGCTGCCACATAACATTAAGCAGAGTTCCCTATTCTATGCAGTAGGTCCCTACTGGTCATCCATCCTAAATTCAGCAGTGTGTACATGTCCCTCCCAAACTCCCCTTCCCCCCATCCTTCCCCTTCTGGCAACCTCAAATTCAGAACACTAATAGTTTGGGATGATGTATCCCCCTCATTTTTGCCTGTCTTCTTAAAGGGCAGGGAGGACTTTAAGGGAGGACCACTTCTACCGGTGGAGCTATTTTCACGGCTCCTTAGCCCGTCTCAATGATTCTCTAACAGTGCTGCCACTAGCTGAGGGCTGGAGGTCAGCCTGGGGCCCTGGGAGCTTCTGTCTAACTGATTTCCCCACTCCGCCCACCCCACAAGCTCCTCAGAAGAATAAAGACCAAATTCTCTTTACCAGAAGTTCGGTAGCACCTACGTCAGGCAGGCATATGTTGGGCTTTGGAGGTGAAAGGTGTGACCACAGAGCTCTGACCTCAAGGGGCCCAGAGAGCAGAGCAAACAGCTGTGCTCCCTGGTCTCCTGGGATCTTGTTGAAAAGCAGACTCTGGTGCCAAGGGGCCCGGGTGGGGCCTCTGCCTTTTCGACCAACCTCCCACCACGCTTTGAGAATTAGGCACTTTGCAGAGAACAGACCTGTCCACATCCTGGCCCTTTAGTGATTGAGCATCCTCAGCTGCGTCTTACCAGGAGGCAGGACCAACATCACTGAGTTACCCCGGGGTCACTGAGTTACCCTAGAAAATGTCTGGGTGCTGCCACCCACCTGCAGGGATGCTGCTGCACCCACAAGGGAACCAGGATCTCACAGGGGTCATCTGACTTCCAATCGCCCCATTTTCAAGGACGCCCTGTTGCTGTTGTTTGGTTGTTAAGTCGTGACCGAGTCTTTTGAGACCCTTTGGACTGTAGCCTGCCAGGCCCCTCTGTCCATGGATTTTCCAGGCAAGAATACTGGTGTGGGTTGCCATTTTCTCCTTCAGAGGGTCTTCCTGACCCAGGGATCAAACCCGACTCTTCCTCACTGGCAGGCGGGGTCTTTATTGTGGAGCCACCAGGGACACCCTCAGTGGCGCTCTCGTATCTTCCAGCTGGTGCTTAGGGTTCACAGCCCTTCACAAGGAGAGAAATGGCATCTGCCGCACATGTTCATAAAACTCAGGAACAGAACAGCAGGGACAAGTGAGGCCAGACTGCTCTGGATGTCCGTCAGGATGCACCATCACGTTCCTAGCTTTGTGCTTTGGAGCAAAATGAGACTCTGTTTTCTTAACTGAAACAAAAGGATAATAATTTCACCTCTGTGGCCAGTTATGAGAACTGGAAATAATGTTGTGAATCACCAAAAAGTGGGATTATTCTCAAAGTGCCCCTTTATTAATCTGTCTATTTGGACAGTTGTCACTGAAAACACAGTGCCTGGAGACGTGGGTAGAGAGGGACCCTGACTGCAGGAGGGGCTGTGGAGTGGCTGTGCCCCGTCCCAGCCACGGGGACTCAGATGGCTTCAAGATCCAGCTAAGTCCTGGGAAAAGAGAAGGAGTCCCGGGGTTACAGTAGTGAGAGCATCACACACGGACAGACCTTCCCGAGGGACTCCGAGTGTCACATGTGGAGACGTCAGTGCTCCCCACACACATGTGAGTCAAGTCTAGCCCTTCCCCCCGCCATGTAGATTCCCTTCCACAGGATCAAAGCAAACAAACGTGATTGGAAAGTACTTCAGTCTTAACAAAAAGACATTTAAATCTAGAAATTTCAAGTACGGCTGTTTATCAGAAAGCCTCAGCCTCCATACACCTGTGGCAGAGTGCCTAAAACTATGAAACGCTCACGGCTTTTGATAAACGGAGTCAGAACCCGATGTGGGGATTCACGTGAGTGAAGCCGAGCCCTGCTGTTTCAATCACGGTGCCTTTCTGAGCCAGGTGCTCACGTGGGGAGCAGGGGAGGAACATCGATTCCCGACACCAAGCTTTCATCTGCACTGGATTCATCCTCTCTTACTGGCATCTCTGTCGGAAAGGGAACACCTGGACCAGCAAGCAGGAGGAGAGTCACCTGAAGCCCAGGATCCCAAGGGTGACCACATCCATCCTGGTCAAGGACCCGGAGCCCTTAGCTCAGTCATGTTTGTGCTAGGATTGTGTTTGTGCAGATCTAACTGCAGGGCAACTTGCAAACATCTTACAGACACTGGAGTGAAAAGGAAAGGGTCTGGAAATTGGGGACAAGCAAATATCACCACCACTTCCTAAAAGAATGGGTTCTAGAACTTGCCAGAGGGAAAGATGGAGTGAAGGGAATGGTTAAGGAGCTTGGGATGGACATGTACACACGGCAATATTTAATGCAGACAGCCAACAAGGACCTGCTGTATAGCACAGGAACTCTGCTCAGTGTTATGTGGCAGCCTGGGTGGGAGGGGGATTGGAGGGAGAATGGGTACTCGTATATGTGTGGCTGAGTTCCTTTGCTGTTCACCTGAAACCATCACAGTGCTGCTGATCGGCTATACCTCAATACAAAAAAAATAAAACAGAAGCGGTTCTAAAAACTCCAGAAGAGCAGACTTGCTCCAGTTTCCAGGCAAACCCAGAAAAGGCGTGAGGCATTTGGGAAGAAAGTGGTGGTCTCTAGAGGAGCACTGCGAGTTCTCTAAGAGAAAGTCATTCCATGCTAACCTCGTTTCCTGTTTTGACGAGCTTCACCAGAACAGTCAATTAGGGGAATGCCCCAGAAAGTGTGTCTTGCTTTCAGTAAAGCATCTGAAAACCTCTCATCGGATCCTATGCGCGTAAGATACAAAAAATGCTCCAAAGGATGGTGTGACCAGGAGAATCCACGCTTGATAGGAGGAGCACCCCGAAGGAGTCCACTCACAGCGTCGTGTCAGTCCTGTTGCCTCTAGTCCCACCGCGGCTGCCGGAGAGGGCCAGGATGGCCACCCGGAGGTCTTAGTTGGACTATTCAGCGTTCTCTGCCTTGTGGCAAGTGTGGTTTGAAATGGTTCTCCACAGTTCTATAACTAGAGAAGGCTAAAAACTCCAAGGGGACAGTGCTGGTCTCTGGCTGGTTTTGCACCAGTTCTAGCTACTGGAAGGAGCAGAAATGCTCCCATGGAGGCTCAGAGGGGCTCTGTGCAGTCACCATTCAACTTTAAGAGAAAGTCCTACTGTAAAGCACAGAGAATGATACTCAACTTCCTTGACAAACCATAAAGCAAAAAGAAATGTGTGTGTGTGTGTGTGTGTGTGTGTGTGTAAGTGAATCACTTTGCTGTACAACAGAAATTAACACACCGTTGTACATCAACTGTGGTGGTGGTGGTTTAGCTGCTCGGTCACGTCTGACTCTTGAGACCCCATGGACTGTAGCCCCCGGCTCCTCTGTCTGTGGGATTTCCCAGGCAAGAACACTGCAGCCGGCGGCCATCTCCTTCTCCAACACCAAGCACGCTTCCATTAAAACAACTGATTAATTAAAATATAGCTTGGAAGGAGACACTGAAAGCATATTTGTTGAATTTACAGACTGCAAGACCTCTGAGGGAAAAATGGCTCACTCACTTGAGCTGGAAAACTGGGATGAAACAAGACAGAACCCCACATTTCCTTTCAAATCACAATCCACCGGAGGAGCACAAAATCAGGGCACGTTTGATTCCAGCCGTGCTACTACGTACTTGACTGCAGCCAGAAATGACAAAATGACACCCGAAAGGCTTCATCTTTACTTGTAAATTCTTTCCATAATATTAAAGCTCTTCAGTGTGTGAGACAAGTTCTAAAAATCCCTTCCCTACTTACAGGGTGACCTTGTTGTAAGAACAAAATAAGTCAGAGGTGGTAAAGTGCTTTGAAAAAGGGAAAGCTCTGAAATTCAAAATAGTGTTATTATTTGTTGTAAGGTGCTTTCCCTCCAAAAAAAGAAAGAAAAAATCTGACAGACTGCAAGTGATAAGCAGAAAATGATTCAGCGCTGAGTTCTGTTTCTCCAGCTCTAACCCCAAATTGGTAGAGCTTGCAAGCTGCCCCGCTGTTTTGTTCAGTCACTCAGTCCGACTCTTTGTGACCCCACAGACTGCAGCACACCAAACCTCCCTGTCTCTTACCATTTACCGGAGTTCTCCCAAGTTCATATCCATTGAATTGCCATCCAACCATCTCATCCTCTGTTGCCCCCTTCTCTTGCCCTCAATCTTTCCCAGCATTAGTCTTTTCCAATGAGTCAACTCTTCAAATCAGGGGGCCAAAGTATCAGAGCTTCAGCTTCAGCATTAGCTGAGCCCAGCTTCAAAAGCCTAAATGCCTCTCAGACTCCAAACCCCTCTTCTGGCCATCTGCTTTTCCAAAAGTTCTTTCTGGAAGATCAGCTTTCCACTGATTAAATAATCATTCAGAAATCTCCCTTTCCAGAGCCGGGTCTTTAAAGATGTAACCAGGTAAATGGCCAGAGTGGATGCCAAATGACTTCAGTTGGGGCCTTAGACTTTTGCAACGATTTTAAAATTTTTTTCAGTCTCACCACTCTTGCTGCTGTTCAAAAGTTAGGTGAAAAATACACTGTATTTAGTTGCTATATGCAAGACAGGAGAGCAGGTCTTAGTCAAGGTAACAGACAGGGATAATGACCTTAAACTTCTTTCAAGAGGGTCAGTATAATTTTACTTGGTAGTTATAGGCCTCAGAGTGGTCCCAGACTGAGCTGCCTGGTAGAACTTCCTGTGACAATATGAAGGTTCTATTATCTGTTATGTCCAATATAGCAGCCATAAGTCACAGGTGGCTATCTATATTTAAATTAATTAAGATAAAAATAAATTATAATTTTAGCTCCTCAGTCACACCAGTCACATTTTAAGTTTTCAATGGATTCTCATGGTCAGTGGTTGCCATTTTTGTCCATACAGTCCTAGACCAATCATTCTGAACCTCGGCTACACCATGGACTTACCTGGGGAGCTTTAAAAATACTGATATCAGTCCCCCCACCCCAAATTCTAGTGTGATTAGTCCTGTGGAGCCTGGGCTTTTGAGGTTTTTTTTTTTTAACTCCTAGGTAATTTTAATGTCTGGCCTGGGTTCAGAACCATTACTCCAAACATCTACCCACAGGGCACAGCCACAAACCCATAAATGGTCCTGGGTTCCTGGCACTCTCAGGGGCTTTGTCTCTGCTGCTCCATGATATTTTTCTGCATAGACTCTCCCTCTTCTAGAACCCAGGGAAACGTAATGAGGGAGGTGGAAGAAAAGAACCTCAGGGTAGAGTGGGGCCTCAGGAATCTTTTCACCCGCTCCTCCTAGTGTTCTTTAAGGAAATTGGTGTCCCGAGTTCGAGGACTCGTCCAAGGCAAAGGCTGGCAGAACAAGGATGGGAGCTGTGTCCTCCAGACACCCCGCACATCCCTTCACTGGGATGTGGAGGTCACTGTCCCCTTCTGGAACGTGAGTGAACACAATGTAACTTTAGGATATTCATAAGCAATGGAGAAGGAGAAGGGGATGACAGGGGATGAGACAGTTGGATGGCATCACTGACTCAATGGACATGAGTTTGAGCAAGCTCCAGGAGATGGTGAAGGACAGAGAAGCCTGGCATGCTGCAGTCCATGGGATCACAAAGTGCTGGGCATGACTTAGACACTGAAAAACAACAACACAGGAAATGCAAAGATTGGTTTCAGATGAGGGTCTGAGTATCCAGAGGGCAGATGGTTCATGATCAACCTTTCCTGCTGGGCAGTGATTTGGCAGGAAGATTGGGTCCTCTCTGAGGGTACACTGTTTATCTCCTCAGCTCATCAGAATAAAGGGATTGGCAGTTTCCTCACCCAACAGACAGTGGTTAGAATACAAGGTGCTCAACCCTCACAGGGTCACTCTGAGAAGCAGTGTCATGATCGATCCAGTCAGTACCTTATCCCTGAGCAGAGTGTCAGGTGCTGGGGACAACCTGAGGGGTAAGACAGATCAGAGGCTGCCTTTATAGAACTGAAATCCGGAGGGGCAGGTGAGAGTGATAGCTAACTAATAAGTGAACAAGCAGCATAATTGTAGAGGGAATGGGGTCTCTCAGGACAGGTGGTCAGAGAGGCCCCCTGACTTGGGGACATTTGGGCTGAGACCTAGATATACATCTTGTATATACTGTTCAGGACAGTAGGGGGGTTTCGATATGATCATCATGGTCTACTGATAAATTAATTCTGAACTGTGTGAAACAGTAGGACACGGTCATTTTAAATTATTCTTATGTGTCTGCTAAGCTTAAACATGAAGACAGACAGGAATTTCTGGAAGGCAACTCCTAATGGCCTCTTTGGCCAGGTCCCCAAGAGCATGGAAATGTCCTACCAAGAGCGGGGAGGGGGTGCGATCCGGCAGAACGGGCGTGCCGATGTTTACTCACTTCAAGGAATATTTAGGTGCCATTTCTAGGGGCTCCAATGTGAAGGGTGGATTTAAAAAATCTGGGCATCTATGGTCTGTAATGAACTGTCTAGCACCCACTATACTTGGTGAGTGAAGCCTAGAGAGGCTCACACAGAACTAGACTAGAGGTGTTGGGAAGGCCAAGCAGACTGACCCCATCCTCATCCTTGTCTTCAGAACCTGGCATAGAGAAGCCCAAAAACCCTTGTGGCATGAAACAGTGAATGAGTGGCTGATGTGCAGAGGGAAGGAGAGGGGCAGCTGAGAAGACAGAAGTCTGCAGTAGCAAGCTCAAGGTTGGTGACGATTCAGGGCCACCGTCTGTAGGCCATGATCAGAGAGGGTGTGGGAAGAGACTTCCAAATATCTCCCAGGATTTTTCTCAAGTGTCAACTTGCCAGTACTGATTCAAGAGAGGGCTTCCAGAGAGAGAAGAAAAGGCAGGGCAGACCAGACTGAGTAATAAGTGATTCAAGTTCAACACACTTCTTCTAGAAGCTGTCATAATGAGCTGTGTGGTTATGACATGGTTTCTCTGTGGTCCTAGAGAAATGAATCTCAAACATTATTTGGTCTCCTTTACATTGAGATTTAAACAGAGCTATTGAGATCGTGGAGTTCAGAGGAGCCTGGAGTGCTACAGCCCATGGGGTCTCAAAGGGTCAGACACAACTTAGCGGATGAACAGCAACAATAAGTAAACAATCCATTTTTCTTTAGTTATGCTTTTAATGAAGGAAAAGGGGCAAAGATACACTGAGAGTGGCCAGCTACATAGGAAACCGACCAGACTAGCCCATGACCACAGTATGGCAGACACATCACACTGAACGTCGAGTCCACGGCGGTTGGAATCAGGTCCCAGGGCCAGCCCTTCCCCCGCATTCGGCTGTGGGCAGCAGGTAGAGGTGATGCAGAGGGGCTGAGTCCTGTGTCATTTTCAAGCAAGTGTGTCATAAAGTTTCCTGTTTCATCTCCCAGTTATTCTGAAACAAAAACATGCACGAAAAACACAGGTCACTGCCAACCGCATTGAGACACAGTCACTCCAGTACATGGAAACCGAAAAGGGAAAGACAGATCGTAAATGCCACAGCAAGATGGGGAATCAAATTTATCAGCATCTATTCAAATGGTGATAATCAACAAAAACTGCGGTGGGGATGGGGGTGGGCGGGGCATCTGTTCAAAAATAATTCAGAAAGAGGCTGTAAAGGCAGATGTTCCCAGAAGCCCACTGCCTGTTTACTGAAAAGTTGAAGTCAATTCTGCCTCCTCCGGGTCCAGGTCTAAGTCTGGGGCACACCATGGCACTATCCCTATGTGCCCTTGTTGGTCTAGCTGAAGTCAGATAGGACTCCCTGGACAACCCTGGTGCTGGCCCAGGTGATACTCTGAGAGCCTCTCCTCAGGGGTCCAAAGAGACTTAAAAGAAGTCACCACGGAATTGTAGTTGGATGCAGGTGGGTGCAGAGGATGGTGTCTGAACTTCTGGTCCCCTCTCCTCTTCCCATTCAAGAGAGCTGGTCTCCCAGGGACCTCACAGCATTGTGAGCACACAAGCTTGTACCGAGCAGCCTCAGCGAGGTAGGAGGAAGGAGAGATGGTAAGGGCGGGGGGTCTTGTCCAAGCAAAGACCCTGAAGGACAGCACAGGGCCGAAGACAACTCCAGAGACTATGATTCTATTGGAAACTGCTTTGTCCACTTGAGGCTGGTATGGTTTGGCTCCCAAGCAGCACATTGTGGAGACTCACCCTTAATTCCCCCAAACAAGTGAAAGAACAGGTTCAGAGACAGACAGAGGGATGGCTTGATTCATGAATACAACCGGTCCAACCTCTCCCAAAAAATGGGCTTTGCACTTCAATCTGCTGCTCAGACCTTGGAGGAGGAAGAGAGAAATGGAGACGGCACTGTCATGGGAGCAAAGTCATGCCCACACCTGCCCACTCCTCCCACCGCATTCTCTGACCAGCCACCACTGATGGTCGGAGAGGGGATGCACTCTGCCCAGGACTGCTCAGAACTTCCTTGCACACCCTGTCATCACTTCCACATGCCATCTTTCCTGGATGTGACCCTGAGTTCACTCGGAAAGCCAGCTGCCTGGGCCCCTCTCCCTTTCCTGACTTTTGTTAATGGCACAAAACTTTCTGCAAAAAAGGTTGGGAGCACGGGGCGCTGCATGATTTTGGAAAAGCTCCATCCTTCTGGAAGAGATTCATTCACAATGCACAGTAACATGCAGAAGACCCTGAGAAGTTAGGAAATAAAGAAAGCCATTTAAATTAATTTCTTGTGTGCTTCCCAAACATATCTGGAGTGGAACCCCTCTTACACTGGAACCTCTGCCGACAGGGTTCCACTAGGCAACAGAGAGCAGAGCTTTACTTAGACTGAGTCCTTGCTGTCCTGACTCACAGGGCAATTGTGACAGTCTATTTCTTGGAACTCTGTATTGCTTTTCCTCAATATTTTCCCTCTAAGGTCCCCCACATACAAGTTCACTGAATCACACAAACTCCTGCAGCCTTTTTTTTCTCTCTCTCATAAGCCTCCTTCACTAGTGACCTTTCTGAGTGATGATGAACCTGGCTTGTGCTTGTTAACATCCTGGGGAGAACGCTGCCCACCTGAGCCTGTTGGGAATACCAGTTTCCTACTGTGTGTTCAATGAGCTAGCATTTTCTAATGTGACTTAATATCTGAATCTGGGCCCGAGATTTTATATGCAGTGCCTTCCTGGGTGGGCAAAGAGAAACAGGAACTAAGGCACGCATCAGTAGCTGACATGGGTGGAAGGGGCGACCTGGTTCCTCTAGTTTGAAATAGAGAGGCAGCTAAGGAACCTATGCTCCTCTCCAGTTCTGAGTGGGAAGGAAAAACCAAAGTGCAAGAGCCCAGGCAGGATTTGGTATGCATCACTTGACCATGTGGACTTGAACCAAAATAACAATGGGGGGGCGCGGGGGTGGGGGGGAGGTGTCATCTGGTCAACCTACATTTTACAGCTATACAGAGTGAGGAAGTTGGCAGTCTTTTCAGGGTCACTCTGGAAAAGACTTTGCTGGGAATGAGACCTGGGTCTCTTCTACCTTCATCCCTAGATTCTGAATTCTAGCTTTTCACTGTAAAACCTGATCTAGCTGGTATGGGAGTTTTTGCATGCATAAATCAAATCCTGAGTGATGCCACATTGACCGGGCTGTCCAGTTATCACTGAAGAAACTTAAGATTTTACATCCAGGGACTCTAAAAGTTTTGCCCTTAATTCAGAGCTGACCACACAGATGGCTTCCCATATGCCAGCATACACTGGGATGGAGCAGAGACCACAGCACTTCTTTTGCATTGGGATATTCTAGAGAAACTCCTGGGCACACGTTACTCCTCCCAGTTTGACTGAGCTGTGTTCTTCCTGCAAGTCTCTAGCATTCAGGGGACCCCCATGTGCTCGCCCCACTGTGGGTACCCAGCTCCACTTTTCCTCAAATCTGTACATCACACTGTGAATACGAGTCCTCATCAGGGACCTGAGATGCAGCCCAGGCAATTCCCTGGATGCTCCCCAAGCCAGGTCTCAGATTACACCCTTTCGGCTCCTTATGGCAGAGAAGAGTCCTCAGCCTGGGAAACTGAGAAGTGGAGAGAGACAGAGCTCAGACATCCACCCCAGCTGGATGGGTCACAGGTCAGGGCATTTCCCCTCGATTCCATCCAAGCTTAGATTTCCCAGGTGGTAGGAATAGAGCAGGAATACTGGAGTGGGTTGCCATTTTCTCCCTCAGGGGATCTTCTCAACTTAAGGATCAAACCCGCATCTCCTGAGTCTCATTCATTGGAGGCCGATTCAATACCGTTGAGCCAGCGGAGAGAGTGGGACAGGACTTAGCAACTAAACAACAACAAATACTTGGGCAGGGAAATGGGGAAGCAAAGAGCACACACTTCAACTTGCTGTAACATCCTTGACAGTGCCGAAACCCCAGTGCCAAAACCCTAGACCAGAGCCCCCAGCCACCCACGTGCAAAACACATACTCGAGCCATCGAGGGCTCCATCAGCTCCTGGGAAAACGATGGGCCAGGCGCTCACATCCTGTTCGTGTTGATTCATATCGGCTTCGGATGGGGTTGGAAGCCAACTTTTTTGAGCTTTTGAAACTGTTGCCAGGAGGGTGTGGCAAGCTTGGCAATGCCAAGGTGCATGCTCTCAGAAAATGAAAAGCTAGAGGACACGCTCAGCAGACATCATTGTTTCTCGCAGACTAATTTTAAGGATAAGTAATATGGATCCCCTGTGTCAATGATTCAGCTTTCGTGCTACGAGAGATGTCAGGGCAGGGGAAAGAGGAGCCACCCTTGAGAGGCCCCCTCCCCTTGTTTCTGGGGAGGGCCCTGTTTTTAGAACAAAAGCCACATAACCCCGAGCAGACATAGAACCTTTTCTGAGGGGACCTCCCCGAGAAGCAGTTTTTGCGAAGTGTTCCATGCATCATTACAGACCTACCCATGGTTCAGGAAGTCTCAGCCTTTAACAAAGCCATCAGCAGAGTGCGAGCCTGTCCCAGGGCTGCCACAAACACAAGCAGCATCCTGTAGTTCATTGTTTGTTGAGCTCATCCCATCCCATCCCAGATACTAGTCTGGATGTGTGCTTTCTGTGAGCATCTGCCCTCTCAGACTGCTGCTACAGGAGCATCTTTCTCACCTGGGAGGCAGGGGAAGTTCAGCCACCAGCTGGTACCTGGTAGCACTCAGCCTCCAGTCCAGCATCCTGATCGTGACACTCCTCCACCTTCTAGGATGAACAGGAGTTCATGGGTGATTGACCCTGAGCCCCGAGGATCTCGGAAATTTGTCCACCTTTTGGTACCAAAAGGGACCCACAAAATACCTCCCTCTGTTAATACTGAAGGTTTCCACAAATGGAGACAAGGGTGGGCAGCCCAAGGACAGGGCCTCACTCAATTATTTCCTAGTTTAGTCAATCCCCCTCCCCTTGGTCACCTTCTCTATCCATAAAAAAATCCTCTTTTCAAAGAATTAAACCTCAAAAACATTTTAGCAGATCTATAGTCTGGTTGACATTGTAAAAGGTCAAAGTTACAGGTAACCTTGCTATACTGTTACGAACGGATGCAAAGGTCTTTCTGAAAGGCTGGTTTTACTTCTAAAGTTGGACTAAAACGTATGAAGGGAATCTCAGCATTAAAGGGGACAACAGAGACAATCTTTAGGCCTTTAGGTTTTCACCCTTGGCCCATGGCCCTAACTAATGGTCCTCAATATGGACCTCTGGACCAACAGTATCATCTGAGAATTTTCATAAATGCAGATTTTCAGGGTGTGCCCTAGACCTTCGAAATCGGAAACTCTGGCAATGGGACCCAGGGATGTCTCTTTTCACAAGTGCCCAAATGATTGTGACACACACCCAAGCATCACCAATGGCAAGTGGTCCTGGGCTGTGGGCTCATGACCACGACCATGACCGTGGCAGCTCAGCTGTCTACCGATGCTCTCTGTTTGGTCAGCTGTCCCCAGGCTCCTCACGGGATGGCTCTGCCCTGACACGCTGCAGTGGGAGGAGAGAACCGGCAGCCCCGAAGCCAGCTGAGACTGGCAGCACGGTCTGGGGTGACCTGGGAAGAAAGGCCGGCACAGCTCATTCCATAATCCTCTTTCCCAGACGCTGTGCATCTGCAGAGCGTGGGACTGACACCGTGGGATTCTACACCTGTACCCGGGAATCCCCCACCACATCACATCTCTTTCCTGGCCAAGCCCTCTCCTCCCACACATAGCCTTCCTCTCCCCCACGCTCTCTGCCTGGGGAGAATCCTTGAGCCATGATGTCTATTGGTGTTGCTCTCAAATAGGAGACTAGAGCATGCCTTTACCTGACTGCCACTCTGAGAGGAGAGGGGAGCACAGACCCCCTCTGCTTTGGAGCCCCGCTCACTCCCGATGAGTGAGGGTGCTGACAGCTGAAGGCTCACAGACGGATAGGTAGCTGGCAACACATGACCAGGTCAAAAAAAAAAAAGTTTTAAAAAAATAGTTTGTTTATCATTTTAAAAAAACTAACCTCATACAGGAAGTATGAGAAGAAGAAGAAGAAAAACACAGCCCCAGGCTACAATGCTGAACGTGGCAGCCTTGGATACAAACCAAGGGAAGGCCCTGCCGTTCCCATTCCCACTTTGCAGGGGTGCTGGGAACAGGTAGGGTAGGGCACTGGGCAAGGGTGGGGACTTACAAAGAGGGGGGCTGCAGGAGAGAAAGGGACCGTGAGTCCCGAGGCACAGCCTCGCCACACACAGGCGGAGGACGGCGCCCCGTCCGGGGCCCTCCAGGCGGGGACGGCTGTCCCAGCCAGACGTGGAGAAGAGACGCCTAAAATGGAAACTGCCCTCCGAGAGTCTCCCCCGTGTCCGCCCCTGCTGTCCCACGTTCTGCCCTTTGTGTGTTTCAAGACCAGATCATGCTCACCGCACCCCACACGGCTTCCAAAGCCAACAGCAGTCAGCTAGGCAGACCCCACCATCCCAGGCCTTCCATCCAAGCCGGTGGCTGGGCACCCCTTCAGGACCACAAACCCAAACTGGCCAGCCTTGTTTTGGTTTGAAGGGCATGGACATGAGGCCACCCAAGACAGACAGGAGTCAAGTAGGACCCCTAAACCAGGGCCATCTGTCCTCCCTGAATGTGGCTCAAATGGATTTTTTTTTTTAATGGGGGCCAGAAACTCACAATGTCCACCCAAGAATTCAAATGAGGAAAAACAATGAGACTCAAGAACATTTCCTCTTTCATAGCACGAAATAGTAAGAGGATAGGAAACAGGAATCTTCCCTCCTCATCATGAAAAAAAAAAATACAAACGCTCTCAATGTGCCCACACTGGAAAGACACCAACGAAATGACTCCAAGTCATGACTATCGCTGTCAAAGAAAGCCATTTAAAAAAGAAAGAAAGAAAGAAAGAAAAAGAAAAAAAACTCTGCACACCCAAAAATCTCAAAATAGAACCAAAACCTGCAAATCATACTCAGGCGTCTATTGTGAACCTATGTTTTAGCATGCTCTTGAAAAGGTTAATAATTTTCCTACCGAAACTGAATGTGGGTTGTGAAAGAACATTAAAATGAAGAAAATTTCCCCGTGGCTGCTATTTTATTATCACCAAAGCCATCAAGTTTCAGTTTGAGTTATTTGTATTTATTTGTGAAAACAAAGATTAGATAAGTAGAAACATAAACCTCATCCTAATTATTGCCCTGGAGTATCTGATTTTTCAGACAAAAAGAAAAAAAGAAAAAAGAAAGAGCATCAGACACACACTCAAGGCATGAGAATTCAAAACAACAGAGGGGAGAGAGACGGTCCTGTTATCTCATCCTATCACTTGAAAAAATGTATTGTCTCATGTCAAACATTAATATTTGTTTACAATCTGTAACAGCCACACGAGAGGCAACGGGTACTTTGAGTCGTTAAAACTTTGGTCCACTGTAGACTCAGGTAGAGAACTATTTTTTTTAAGCTGCAAACTTTCATGTTTTTGTTTTACACTTGCAAAACTGCAGTCCCAGCCATATATTTCCATGTTGAAGTCTTGAAAAAAGGGAAATTGAGGAGTTTCTTGAAAACATCCAATTCTGAGCCTTGAGATACTTTCCAAGCAGTTGAGCTGGGATGAAACCCGGGGTGGAGATGCAAAGCTGGATTTTAACTCAAATGGGTCTCAGATGCCAGGTAAGCAGCTTGTTTTCTGCAGTTTTTCAAAGAAATCCTCTGGATGAAATGGTTAATCAAAATCATGGGTGAGCAAAAACCTCTCTCCACGTTCTGCCGGCACAACATAAACAGCAGAATGAAAAAAATAACATGCAAAAAGACCTGCAGTGGTCTCACATCACCGAACAAACTGTTTTTCTACCTATTTTGTGTTGCTGGCTTTTGTTATCAGCCCAATCGGCAAATTGTGGCCAATTTTGTCATGGTTGAAGCAGACATTTTGTTCCCAAACTGCTTTCAACATTTTAGCTACCAAATAGTTTATGAGAAATTGAAGAAGCCACAATACAAACAGAAAAGGTACCTAATCTTGCTACATTAACCCCCTTTTAAGGTTAAAGTGACACACACACAATAAAAGATTCAAAACAAGAATTCTAGCAAATTCAAATTCTGAAATAACCTAAGCAGAATTTCCTGGAAAAAAGAATAATTAATGATTAACCTACTGATTGGATTTTGAAACCAACTACACAACATTCCCCGATTCTGACCACAGGACACCACGAAAAGAGCTTTTAATGACACAAGAGGTAATTTTTATTTTACATCCACACACATCAAATACTGTTTGAACCTGCACAGCCAAATTCTAAAGGACTCAATTAAATTCTGCTAAAGGCAGAGAATCGGTTAAGCACTTATTTACTACTGAAAATAAATGACACCCACGTAGTTCATCTTATATATTAATATTGAAACCAAAGAGCAGTCTTCTACCACAAATCATTTCATTAAAAAAAAAATAATGAACTAGTTAAAATGAAAACACAGGGTTTTACCTGATGAAACATTCAGTATTCAGATCAAAATGAGAGAAAGCTGACCTGGCTTCTCAAAATTTGTTTGTGCTTAATTTCAACGACAAATTGAAGATGAAACACGGATGAAAGACTCCTTGTTAAAAATCCAAGAAGTATTAGTTGGAAGAAAAGCAGAATTTCTGACAGAAGACTTAAGAAAACTCTTCTCTGTTTGCAATCCTATCTCATATTTGAAGGCACAGCATTATGTACATTTTTAGCCTTTTAAAATATCAGCATGCCCACACACTATCTCAGATTAAACCAAGGAGAAAATGACACATTCTGAAACCATTTTCTAAAGCTCCTTTTCCTGATAACACTCAGGCACTCACAATCAATTTAATGAGTTTCTAAAAAGCCCAAACAACTCTCCATAAAGAGACAGAATTGTTCACAACAGCCTGCAGATATTTCTAGATTTTGCAAGCAATACTAAGAGTCCTTGCTATTTACATTTAGTAAAGCTAATGTGTTTTCAACATCTATATCAGAAAGAAATACTACTCAGGGCTTTGGCTAATTAAATTGAGGAACAATTTGAAAACCCCCAAAAGATCCAGTCCAGCAGTCCCCTGATTTCAAACCATTTAAAAATTAGTTCATGCTCCCCTCACCAAGTTCTTTGCACAAATATATATTCTCCTATTCTATTCCTACATGAAAATTCTTAAGATAATAAAGAAAGTAAACACCCACAGACAGTAAGAAGTCTTTTCTTCCTAACACCTAGGGCAGCAAGATAAACAGTGAAAAAAACTAGAAACAAATAGCACAACTCAGGAAGACCACAGAACACAGACTGATGGACAGAAAACTTAACAGGAGGAATTTTCAGTCCTTAAGGATGAACTCATTTGTGGTGAGTTTCAGGCATTCTCAAGGAGTGATCAGCATAGCTTTGGGGAAACTTGAAGCGAACACAGTATCAGTGTAATAACATTTTCTGGTTAGGCTGTTTGACATCAGACCTAAAACATGTGATTCAGAATTTACACACTTTATGATTTTATGATCCAGCTCTTTCAATATTATGGGACTGTTCTGATATTTGAGAGCAAGCAGCCTGACTTGCGTAAGGCAACAGAATTTTAGAACAAACCAAAAAACCTTGAATGAACCCTACGATGAAAGATGACAGGGAATAAGAAGGCTATGATAATCACCTGAATTTGTTACTTTCAGACATTTTCTGTATGAGTCTCTTACCCTAGAATATCTTCCCTCACCCTTAACCAGCATAATCGAATACTCACATTCAGAAAAACCCTGACCTTAGCCAATACTCGCCACTCTTAAACCACATGTCTCCCCTTCCCCCGACATAAGACTTGGGAAATGAGGGTGATTTTAGTCATCTGGAAAGAGTGAAACATGACATTGGTCTTTAAGCACTTTCTTCAGAACCGTTGTCATTTAAACTCTTTTACCACAAGCAAAAAAGGCCGTGCTCACGGAACAAATTCAAGTTCACCCTCGGCTGTATCTGTAACCTGGGAATTTCTCATGAGCAGGGTGGCACAGGACAAAAGCTTTCATGGAAGAAAGATTCAAAGCACTTAAAAAAAAGAACTCCCACTTTTTTGGCAAGTGTAAAAATCAAAAGACAGACTCTACCATATGAAAATTTCATGTTCTCAGCACAATTACTTCACCTACAACTAGCTAACTTCTTCTTTTTTTTTTTTTTTTTTACAAAATGCATGTGTTAACACCAAGGTTTTGAAATACCATTGTTATATTTGTAGGCATTCCTAGGTATAAGTAAGGGTTTTCTCCCCCATTTTTTAGATACACATTTTTACTGGGAGTCAATCTGCTGTGTATGAAATGACAACAATTTTGTTAGAGCAATCTGGCTTTAAAAGTTAGGACAGGTTCTACTGTAAAATTGAAATTAGGAACCAAATCATTTTTTTCTTGAAAGCAAGAAATAATTTTCCAGAATCCAGAAATAACTGCCTCTGGAAAAAAAGAAAATAAAAATGCCAGACAGACAGGGTGAAAAAAAGCTCAGAATCTTTGCCCTGAGAACAAAGGTCTCTCACACTGCATTTTCTATTTTTCACAAGGAAAAAACCAAATAGCTCTCTAGTCCCCAAATGAAATATGTAACAAGTAATGGAAATGTGCAATATGCTAAATATGAATAAATCTAAAGGAACACAGGTATTGCAATTTTGTTTTTCTTGTTAGTATGAATTCAACCTACTGTGTTGGTGAATTGACAGAGATCAGACCCTGTGTCTATAGCATCAGAAATAGGATGATGTGTGTTGGAAACTCAGGTTTCAGCTAAATGATCCTCCCTCTGACAGGGTCTGTTAGCATCATTAAAAGCATCATGAATAACCCTGGATCATGAATAGCATAGTATATTTTTGAGTCTAAAAATCCTTCATTGATGTTGGCTTGAAAGCTGTTTAATTAGCTGTAAGATGCCAACCAATCTCTTTATCAAAGCCAGCTGAAAACAAAACTGAGAGAAATAGCTTGTGGTTTCACAAAAAATGTATTTACATGAAGTATATTTTAAAGGGAGTTCGATCATTAGGTACAATGTCATCTATGCCGTGCGGTGGATTTGACATTTAAAGATGTCAGAGGTTGTCAGATTTATCTCCAGCCTATACTTAGTTTAGAGGTAACCACTTCTGTGAGCAGATCTTGTTTTGTTGATTTCCAGCCTAGAAATCTGCAAAGATTTAACTCTTATTTACTGAACACAGATCCTTTCCGTGTCCTCTCACTTCCTTACTTAAGACTGACTAAAAAGAGAGTGGGGCCAAGGGTAACAGTGGAATTGAAGCCCACTTTCACACTGGGTTGCAGGGATTGTGAGAGAACAAGCAAACCATGGTGACTGAGCACAGAGGAGCAGTTATTGACAAGCATGATGCTTCCTGAAAGAGAGAGGGGTCCAAACCCCAACCCACTACTTCACGCTGCGTATCTTGGAAACAACATTCTGATAAGAAGAACTGTTCTTCGCTTAACACTTAACATTGTCCACTTCAAGGAAAACCCAGAGTGAGACCAGAAGTTTTACCACGATGAAAACTGTCTCAGCAAAAGTCCCCTCGAAGGAGCAGTAAAATATCCCAGAAAAACATCAGCCTTTAAACATCCTCACATCAGGAGCATGGTTTGATAGTTTTGTCAGTCTATTTAGTGACCATGTATTCATGCTTTACATTTTATTGAGATGGTTTAGTGAATCACCACCATTGCACTAGCACAAGAAATGGGTTTAAAGAATGTGTTAGTCACTCATTCACTCTTTCCCAAAGATCACTTTTCATCTTGTCTAATTTGTTGAAAATGAAAATTAAGCTCAAAGACAAATTCAGCTTGAGAGAAGCTGTAGCAGACCCAAGTGAAATTTACAGCCAACAGCACCCTTGAACCACACAACCTCATGCCTGGGACCACACACATCTTTCAAAATGAAAGGGAAATGGTCGTTGATGTGACAGGACCAAAATGTACATTCTAAGTAAGAAGTCTGTTCCTCAGGACCTTTCTACCTAAATTTACATTGTAGAAGTCAAAGGATACCAGTGTCAGGATATTAATTCAGGAATTTACATGCAGTTAGAAACAGAATTTGTAAAGGGATACAGAAAAATGTTTTCAAAGACTGCCACTACACATCAATTACCTTTCATAGTTTGTTTTACAAAGGGCTTCTCCCCAAACCCAAGTCTTTCGTTGTTAATCGTTTTTTTTTAAGATGTAGCATAAAGTCTGTCCATATAGGTTGTCATTCAACCCCAGGAGAGCCAGCCCAGAGGAAATCCCCATCAGGGTCTGACACAGCAGCTAGAAAAGGAAGCATAACAGGGGCCCGAGGAACAAGCAGAGGACAAGAATGTGTCCTGTCTTCTGCTCTGTGACTAAGTGAGAAGCAGCCATTTGATTCATTTTCTAAACTCAAAAACAACTGGGCTTCATTTATTAAGAGTTCTCTTCTTGCCCGTGTGGTGGCTTTCCTTTGGGAAGTTACCAAAACCAGTGCCGAAGCACCAGGAAAGCTGGAATCCGGGGAGGGGTGGGAGAGAGGGGCTTCCCTGTCCCCCAAACCCAGGGGCCTCTCTGCTTCTAGATCCTGAGAGATCTCGTCCTGCCTGTTCCTTTGACCTCCAGAGAGAAGTTCAAAGCCAGCGCACAAGTGACCCAGGGACAGCTAATCAGCCAATTTCCTTTACGGACTGGTTTTGAGAAGGACAGATCAAGAAAAAAGAAGTTATGAAACAGCACTAAAGCACTTTTGATGGGACGATTCTAGAATGGGCAGACGAGCCTGCAAAATCCGATGTGAAATCTTCCAAACATTCAGCACATCAGAGGGATTCCCGCATTGGCGGGACGCTTCCCAGCGGCCTGTGGCCTCTGTCACAGACCACAAGGCCAGGAGGTGACGGGCCCTGCCGCGTGTGCCTCCCTCCTGCGCTGCCTTTGTCCTTGCCGCGTTCCCACTGCGTTGATTATGTGACACTCCCGCCAGGCTTGCTTTCTGCAGTCGGTCGCCTGTTTCTAGGGAAGGAGCCCTAATCACTTCAAAGGAACAAGAGCAGCCGCCGTCCATACTTGGCAGTGAATGAGCACAAACGTCTCCATTTGGTGACAGGGCAGAAGTGATCCTTCAAAACATCCTCACTGGCATTTTCCCTCCACAGGCTGGCAATACTCCCTGCTGCTGAGATGCGTCGTCCTTGCCTTCACGCTGGGGTTGGTGCCTTTGTGGCAGATCTCCTGTCTGTACCAACTGTCCTCGTCCCCCACCGCCCCGCCCCCAGGTGACGGCGGACGATACGCAGAGCTCAGCTGTAGATCTCACTCCGCTGTCAGCCTTTATTTACTATTTTTTTTCTTTTTGTTCTTGGAGAGAAGCAAACCACATCGTCAAAGCATTTAAAAACACAAACCAAAGGAAGCTGGGTTTCCAGGCTTTAAGTAGATGCTATTTACCCACAGTTTATTTCCAGGAGTCGCTTGGAAACCATTGTCATTTTGCACTCGGATTCAGCGAGAAGCCTAGCGTTTGGAGTGGTACCAGTGATCTGTATTTGCCTCTTGCCAACGGGAAGCAAAGCCCAGTCTCTGTCCTCAAACCCAGACTCACCTCGGTCCCCTGGACGCAGCTTCCCCAGCTCTCTTGCGTGCCTTCTGTGTGGGTGGCCAGCGTCCAGGCCCTGCTGGTGGCCGTGGCCTTGCAAACTGGTGGAGATGGAGTGAGCCTTTCTCTCTTTAGATGCCACCACCCCTCATTTGAATGGAAGTCCAAATGTCATTTTGCGGTTTGAAAGTCACCTCCTGTCACCTCTCCCTGGGACATGTTGTCACCTGAAACACGTAGGCCTCCGAGAAGTTGGGTGACCAGTGTTGAGACAGGCTCGGTCTGGCTCGATTGTGTCTTATCCTCTCGCAGCATGGTGTTTGGTCCAAGTTGGCGCTGGGTGAGGATCTGATAGATAGCCCCACAAGTGACAGATGGATGCAGCTTTTCAGGTAGCAGGAGCTTGGGCCTCACCACAGTTCCAGGGGAGGCACAGATGGGTACCACGAGGTGACAAAGACCGACAGCTACCATTCACTGAAGTCCCGTTCTAGGCGCTTCGTGTCCGTTATCGGACTTGCCTCAAACTTCTGAGGCTGCTACTCTTGTTACCCTCACCGAGGGAGAAGGAAGCCATGGGGTGGAGAGTGGGAGGTGGTTAACTGGCTGCAGATGACCGCAAGTGAAGAGTCGGGAAGGATGGCTGAGCTCTGTTGCCCCAACCCGCATCGCTGCCTTCTTACGCCACCACCTTCGTCACTGTTTAAATCAGCAGCCCCCAGCCACAGCCCATGCAGCGCCTCCCACAGAGGTTGCTGGTCCACAGATCCGTGTGCGTCTGGCCTGACTGCCTTCCCAGCTCTGAGCGCCCTGTCTGGAGCATCATGGACACCTCATCTTTGTTCAAGAAGTGAGCTGCCATCTCCTGCCCATGGGGCTTTTCAAAGCTAAGAGGAGCTGTCTTCAGTATTGGATGTTTGGGCTCACACTAAGAGGAAGAAATTTGAACCACAGGTTCATCACTCCCACCTGGAGAAGGCTCCTCTCTCCCAGCATGCACTTTGGGGAGCCTGGGTCTCCCTCCTTTAGCTTTCCTCTGTCCCTGAGCGTCCCCCAGGGAGTCCCTCCAGGCCTGTTGCGAGTCCTAACACCTGCACTGCATTGCCTGTCTTCCATGCCCCCACTCTTGACCCTTCTCCGGAAAGACTGGGGAGGTGGCCTGTGGGCATCAGGACCCTGGGCTCGCCTCCCAGACCAGTGCTGAACACACCTGGAGGAAGCTTATGTGTTCATAAAACTCTCAGAGCAGGATTTCAGGCCTCTTTTCAGAGCAAACTATGGGAGTTGGGAGTAGGGAAGGTGGGGTTTTGAGACAAGCCTGTCCCTCCAGCAGGCAGCTTATAAAATTTCTTCCAGGGGAGCCTGAGGACCATTTCTCCTTAACCACTCTTCCCCTGCTTGGCCCACGGTCTTGCTTTGGGAAGCAGACCGTCATGGGCCACCCAGGGCACCGCGGCTTTTCTGTTCCTCCCCTTCATCTGAGCTCTGACCCATCTCTTTCCCTGGGACCACCTAACACAGACCACACATGGCCCACTTGGTGGGAGGGACATCCTCTCTGAGTCACTCCATCATTGGAAAAAATAATAAAATAATTGTGTTTCTGTTATTTGCTGCTTCCCTTGGCCTTCTCTTCCTGTAGGTGAATATATCCAGGGTGGTTTCACTGTTGAATTTGTGTCTTTTTTTTTTTAAGCAAAAACACAAAAATATTTTTCTTATATTTTTTAAGCAAGTTATGTACATTGTCTACAAAAAAGAAAAAAGTTCAGAGGAAAGAGAAGCTGAGGACTCAGGAAAAAAAGTAAGAGGACAAAGAGGAAGGGGAAGGGGAGATATCTGGGAAGGGGGTACGAAGGGATGGAGGAAAAATCCACCCAGACACTGAGGCTCCTGCCTAGAGAATCTGAAGGAAGCCTGGGCCTCCTCTCTGATTCAGATACTTATTTGATGCAGTTCTTAAAAAGCAATTGTAGGTGCTTCTCTGGTGGTCCGGTGGTTAAGAATCTGCCTGCCAGTGCTGGGGATGCAGTTTCGATCCCTGGTCCGGGAAGATCCCATCTGCCGTGGGGCAGCTGAGCCCATGGTCTAGGACCCGAGAGCCACAACCAGAGAAAGCCTGCACGAAGACCCAGCACAGCCGAAACTAAGAGTGATTCACAGGATCCTTTCAAGCTGGGAAAAGGTGATCTTCCCTTGAGATAAAAACATGACTTTGCCTACCTAGCATTGCGACAGGACTGTTTTAAAAGCCAGTCAGTACATGAAGCCAGGGAGAATGGTCTCAAGACTGTCAACATGACACCGGAAACCCCTGCTGTGGGAATAAATCTCCTTGCCTGCTAGGGAAAAAAAAAACAAATCCAGCTAGAAGACACCGGGAGTCAGCAGGGGCATTTCCAGGCACTTTTAATGAACTACTGTTACCACGGAAAATGTATAGATATTAATGACAATTCTGCCACTTATTTGAAAAGTCCAAAGATGTAATAACAGAAAAAGTGCACCATTATGACCATCCACGTCACTCCTGGGTGTGACCTCCATAACATGATGTAACAGTCATAAAGAGGCTTTCGGAGGAACATCGGTGGTCAAGCTTGGGATGACGGGTGTTGAGGTGACAAAAAGCTCAGCTTTATAAACAGCTCCTGATTCACAGACAGAGGTGCAGGTGCAAACCTGACTTCCCTAATATCTTCTGGCTTGGAAGGGTGTCTGCAAAAAAGCCATATTGTTTCTCGGTCTGCACCTGGCCCAAAGTTCCACCAACACATCCCTTATTTGCTAGTTCATCCTGTTCATCAGCTTTTCCTTCTAACCTTATGGGCGAAGTCACCAGAACCCGTCTCTAGTTCTTTTTCTGATAAGTCCATTTCACACTCTGACAGACCCATCCCTGTTAGAAAGTTAATTTCTAATATGAAATTCCAGGACGTCCTTTCTTGGTTTCACCCCATTACCCTGGTCACCCTTCCTACCACACTAAATGCTTTTTTTTTCTCCTAGGCATCAGTCACTTTCATGTAGACGAGTTCTATTCCTTTTCCTGCCCAAGCTCCATTCAGACAAGATCAACGCATCTAATTCTCAAGAGCCTTGGACCACCAGGCTGTCCTCTGTGACTTTCCTCCAGCCACTCAGGTCCTTTGCCTTCCTCCTCCTCCATGAGGTTTTTTCTCTTTTTTTTCCACCCTACTCCTCAGATTAAGAGAAATGTACTTTCACCTAAGATTCCCAGTGGGGCTTCCAAGGTGGCTTACCAGTAAAGAAATTGCCTGTTAGTGCAGGAGACACAGGTTTGATCCCTAGTCCAGGAACATCCCCTGGAGGAGGAAATGGCAACCTGCTCCAATATTCTCACCTGGAAAATCCCATGGACAGAGGAGCCTGGCGAGCTACAGTCCATGGGGTCACAAAGAGTCAGACATTACTGAGGGACGAAACAACAACAAGCGTCCCAACGAGCTGAATTACAAGACTAACCACAGAAACAGCTTGGAACAATCTCGATGTTGAAGGTGATGTTTCTGGCTCCACACTGGGACGGTGTGGGAGGGCCACTTATAAATCCTTCGGAGGTGCTGTCCTTCGTGCTAGACTTTTCCGAATGGCATCTCCGTGGGTGAAGGATGCGATGAGGCAATCGCTGTCTCCAGCAAGATATATTTTAGAAAGCGAAAGGCAAGCTGGCTTTTTAGTTGTAGTGCTACCTCATTTGGAAAGAAAAAGTATGTCATGCACTTGCTTCACTGAGATGCCTGTCTCACACATTAGGCCTCTGTGGTCCCTAGCTCAGGCAATTTCTTCATTTCATTGTGGCCTCTACCCAGAATTATTAATGCTGACACTGGGCACAAACGTGTTACAATTAAACCTTGCACGGGTGCGGCATTTACTCTCAGGAAGTAGGTAAATTGTCTACAAGTGGGACTACAGCTCATGTGAAATTAAATATAATGTGTTAGTTACAACGAAGTGGACTTTTTAAAAAAATCAAACATGGCTCAAGAACTTGTTTGATGATAGAGGATATATATGATAGTAAAAAAATAAAAGAATATCATAGAAAAGGAGATTTTATGATATAATGACATGGTAGAATTCTGCGATAGAATCTCTTGAGAGATTCTATTCCATGGCCATAGAGTGTTTATCGAAATTCATTTTATGAGGGTTTTCCTCCCAAGCTGACTTAAACCACTTACAAACATCACGTGACTAATTCTCACATACATACTTCCCTCGGTAAGATGGTACACTTGACTTAGAGATGTAAACTAAATATGAATGAAGGTTCAAAAGCATGGTAGATCCCATCAAATGCAAAACTCACATCAAGGGACACTGTCTGTGCCCTGGGAGAGCCAGGGGGCCGCAAACTGCCACCAGGAACCACTTCAGTTTCAAACACAATTTTCCCTTGAAAGGAAAGCCCGTCACAGGGCTGAGAAATCGGCCCCAGGTCTAGGGGCCTTCCCTTAGTGAGGTATCCATCTGACTCACAGACTGTCTGGATATAAGACTGCAGGATGAAAAAGTCCTAGCAACATGGCTTTAGCACAAAGCTAATCTAACCAATGGCATGCTACTCTGAACAAGAAGGAAAGGTTGTTCTGGGGAGAGGCGGCCACGTCTCATCTCAGAGCTCTGGACTAGGCTTCGCTGATCCCTAGGAGTGAGACATGCTCCCTCCCGGCATCAGCTCTCAGATCTGTGCAACCAGAGGTCTGGACTCGATGGTGGCTCTTAAGATACTCTCCCCACCTCCATAATTTCTATAATTCCTTGCAAATTACATCTAGCATCTAACTTTATTATACACAGTGATTCAGATGCCTTATTTCCATGCATGTGTTTTTTTTTTTTTTTTCACCCACTGTGGCTAAATATACATAACATAAAATTCACTATTTTAACTAGTTTTAAGCTTACAATTTGGTAGCATGAAGCACATTCATTGTGTTGTATGACCATCACCACTATCCATCTCCCAAAATTGGCATCATCCAAACAGAAATCATTTTAAACAACAATTCTCCATTCCTCTTTGTCCCCAGCCCCTGGTAAGCCCTCCTATTCTTTCTTTCTCTTTGGATTTGACAGCCCTAGGTATTTTATATAAGTACAATCATACCATATTTTTATATTCACAAATATTCTCAGCATGGTAAGGATTAAATAGGATTATGGTTTATCTGGTACACTGTTCTTTTTCTGTCCTGCAACATGTAAGATATATTAAAACAAAATGGCCTTCTTTAGGGTCACTGGTGTGAGAAATTTTTCACAGATTCGAAAAATGGAAGTGAAGTCCAGACATCTAATTGCATAGAAAGTCTGTACACAGGGAGAGGATTCAGTGGTAAATCTTGCTGTTTTGGTTTGGTGAAAGACACACTTTAAAAACTGCTCTTTCAGAAGTCATTTCAGAGGTAAAATTTGTCAGGCTGCTTGCTATCTCGTATCCATCACGAGTCCTCTGCATGCAAGCTCGCTCTCACCACTGAGTAAACTTTTGTGAAACAACAGGAAATTCATCATGGATCCCAACAGAAAATACAGTGAGTAATTCCCCTGAAGAAGGGATAGCTGAGGTGGACGATTTAGTGGTTAAAAAAAAAAAAAGAGCCAACAAAAAAAAAAAAGGAGGGAGAAGAGAAAAAGAAAAAGGTTTTCTTATGGTTAGAAAAGGCAACTTTTATTTTTCAAATTCATTTGTTATCATCAAAAAGTGTAGGTAGGGCCAGCATGTAGCCTTCATTTTGTATAGGGAACCACACTCATCTTGCTAATTTTCTTGACTTGTGTACTAAAAAGATGAGCTGTAGTATCACAGGAAACTTAATTGCATAGGCAAGCAAATATGAAATATGAATTTCATAGGCAAGTTTATATAAAATACTAATTTAATAAATAAGCAACTGTGAAATATTGATGCCATGCAATATGGGTGAATATGAAGGTAAGAATCACTGAATTCTTATCTTCATCTATGAATAATTCACATGTGAATTATTGATTAAAGACCACTGTTTACTATTTTATAGCAACAGTAAAATATATGAGTGACCATATGACAGTTCTAATTTGAAATGTAATTCTAAATCATATTTTACCTTAGATCTAAAAAGGCCTGATGGTATGTAAAAGGCTTAATAGAGGGGAAAAAAAAAAAGGAAAGCTAAAGTTTCCATTTTGATGCAGAACTCAGCAAATATCAACTTGTGTCAATATCTGAACCCTCTCCTATTATAACAATGTCCTTTTTGATACTGACAAGAAATGGAGGTGAATCAACTATTATTTTTCTCTTTTAAAAGGATTCAGCTCATTTGTATATATACATTACATAAAATACACAATATTTAAATATAGATGAAATATTATTTATACAGTAACCAAGCAGACATATGAATAGGTTTCCTAGGAAAACAGGAAATTTTTCTGGGAAAGCAAATGTCTGATTTGGCACAATTAACTGAAGGCTGTCTGAATTATCTGGAGGGAGAGATTACAGAGTATATATATTTACATATATTTATAGAAGAGAATGGATCTTTCAGACCAACAATCAAACACCAAAATCTAGAATTACACCATCAAAGTCCTCTACTGTTTCCTTCTTTTGGACAAAATCTAATCGCTGGTGGTACACTGTTCGGTGCAAAGTCCGGCCAATCGGTGGGCCAAGTGAGCCACCCGGTCCCATCAGACCCTAAGACCAAGCTTTATCACACCGTAGGGTTTTGAAATCATCGGTCACCAGACCACACACTTCATAAAAAGAAAATACCGATATTTAAAACGAAAGCTTTATCGACTTTGGTCTAAAGCTGGTAAAATGACCTTCAGGAAACGTCAAAGTGAAACTGATCAAATTCATTTTCAATCCCTCCTAAAATATAAAATGTCAAAAATATAAATAGGCTGATCAGACTCAGGGTGCCGATGTTTGCAAATGACTCAAACAGCATCGTCAGGGAAAGTCCTGCAATTTCATAACAGGGCCCTTACAAACTGGTTGTTCCATCGGTTGTATTTGAGGGGTGATCACGCCCAAACTTTCATGTCTGGATGCCGGAATTTGGAGGGGGCGCTGACCCTCGCAGGACTCTGGGGTGGATATTTTACGCCACACACCTCCCTCTACTACCAAATATCGTGACAGAGAGGGAACGAGTGCTTCAAAAATACCTCTGGCTCACAAAGGACTGCCAGTCAACTCACATTTGACTGTGAAAGCCACAGCGGGGGAGAAGAGGTCTAAACGGGCTAGAGGGGGAGGCAGAGGGGTTCTGCTCTAGAACCCTTGGCATCTGTGGGTGAATAGATTATTTTCTAGTGAGTAAGACTGAGATCAGTGAAAATACTCAGCGCTGCAGAGACGGATTACTTATCTGCTCTCTAACCTCCAAGCCATCTAAGAAAAGATTCAGTAAATCAGGAGCCCAAAGAAACAAAAGCACCCTGATAGGTCCAGCAGGGTATCTTCATCTGACTGCTTTTGCACTAAATTCTAATTGCTTCTGTTCACAGACACTGTAGGGGTCTGGTCCGGGAAGCATTTAGACACTTCCTTGTTGGGACACTCTATCTGCTGACAGGGGCTAACTTAGGTGGATACAGTTCTTGACTCTAAACAGAAAATAAAATGTTAAAAATAGCCATGAAACCTACTGTACAGCACAGGGAACTCTGCTCAATGTTATTTGGCAGTCTGGACGGGAGGGGAGTTTGGGGGAGAATAGAGACATGGATATGTGACTGAGTCCCTTCTCTGTTCACCTGAATCTATCACAGCGCTGTTAATTGGCTATACCCCAATAGAAAATAAAAAGTTAAAAAAAAAAATAACCGTAAGAGAGCTGAATACCTATGTACTCAATATAAACTGTGCAATGTCTTAGGAAAATCCACTAACCACCGTATCCAGGAACAGTGATCACTGCCCTCCAAGAAACTGGTTAATCCTGTCAAAATCAGGCTTCTTTGCCCTAAAACGTCCTTCAAACACCAAACTCCACAAGGAGACATTTGTCCCTCTCGAATCTTTCTCCAGAACCAAAGGGAATGTCTCACACACACACACACACACCTTGGTTCTCCCAAGAGGGCTAAGCCCAGAAAAGACCTCATGGGATTACTAACTGGTGAGATCCTACCAGGTTCAGGGTGAGAGAAGGGATTTATTTCCTCTCTCCCATTTTTTAAATTAAATTTATTTTTTAATTGGAGGAAACTTGCTTTCCAATGTTGTACTGGTTTCTGCCATACAACAACACAAATCAACCCCAGTTATACGTATATCACCTCCCTCTTGAGCCTCTCTCTCCTTCCCCCTCATCCCACCCCTCTAGGCCATCACGGAGTGCCAGGCTGGGCTCCTTGTGCCATACAGCATCTTCTCGGCTATTTATGTAACAGGTGACGGTGTACATACGTCAATTTATGTAACACGTGACGGTGTACATACGTCAATTTATGTAACACGTGACGGTGTACATACGTCAATTTATGTAACACGTGACAGTGTACATACGTCAATTTATGTAACACGTGACGGTGTACATACGTCAATTTATGTAACACGTGATGGTGTACATATGTCTATGTAACACGTGACGGTGTACATACATCAATTTATGTAACACGTGACGGTGCACATATGTCTATTTATGTAACACGTGACGGTGTACATACATCAATTTATGTAACACGTGACGGTGTCTATATGTCAATGCCACTCTCTCCATCTGCCCCACCCTCTCCTTCCCCCGCTGTATCTACAAGTCCATTCTCTACCTCTGCGTCTCTAGCCCACCTCCCTAGATTCCATATTTATGCGTTGATACACAATATTTGTTTTTCTCTTTCTGCCTTACTTCACTCTGTATAATGCTCTACATTCACCCGCCTCACTGCCTCTGACTCCCTACCACTCCTCTCTCCCATTTTCTGTCATTCACAGCAGCAAGCACTTATTCAAACGGCCTCGGAGCTCCAGCTGCTGGGATCCCTGGGGTGGGGTCTGGGCGCTTGGCACTTCCCCCTCTTACCTTGGCCGGGCTCACGTTCCTGTGACGGCATACCTATCTTTCCCTCTAGTTTTTAGCACTGAGTTTCACTTAACACTGAGTGCAGAAACAGACAAGATAGAGGGGCGGGTCTAGGACACACAGCTGTCTGAGTGGTGCAGCACCAGCCATGGTCCAAGCCTGACGATGAGAGCAGGCACCGGGGAGTTTCGAACGAGACCCGGGCAGCGGAGGATAAAAGCCCGAGCGATGGTGGGGCCCCTCTGCAGGAGGGCTCCCCTGGGCAGGGGCTGGGGCCCTGACCACGCTCAGGACAGCCTGGCCTGGCCCCTGCTAACATCTCGATTCCCTTGGCATCCCTCCTGCAGCTCTGCATCTCTGTGCCCTGCTGGCACCCCCAGCTACGGTGACACCACGGTGGGGGCAAATCTAAAGGCTAGAGGGTCTAAAACTCCAGGTTCTGCAAACCCTCACACAGTATGGGGAAGCCCCGAGAGGCAGAAAAACAAGTGCAGGGTTAGAAGAAGCAAAGTGACATTACACTGTGGCTGTACTGTCCCCCCCAAACCAGAACATCTCAACACCTCCCCTGTCTGGCTTCTGCTTGGCCCAGGGGAGGGAGCTCCCAGACCCCAGTTCACACGGTGCCAGGAATTGCTAAGGGCAGAGGACCTAGGGAGATGAGGGTTACATTCAGGAGAATTCACTGTTGCCCTTCATCTTATCACAGATCCTGAAACTAACTATTGCCATGATTATTCAAGTCCCCCTTTGAGAAAAGGAGAACAAGATTCAGGTTTTCTTAACAACTTGTTTCAATGGCAACAGACCAAGGAGCTGTCTTAAAGACAAACAAAATTTGCACATTCCTATTAAATTGTTTGCTCTTGGTTCTTTAAAACACACACACACGCACACACACACACCACACTCTGTCTCTCTCAGAGACACACACAAACGAATATTCAAGGGAAATGCAAACCCTCATGTACTCAGGATGAGGAGCAAAGAAAAAAAAATTTTTTTTTTCCATAGGAATGGCCTTACTTTCACATCCTTAAAATTCTACAACCAGGTTCGGAGCAAATAAAGAGGAAACTGCTGAAAAGTCTGAGTGGGCCCCACAGATCTTGAAGGCTGAGGCCTCTCTGGGAGGCAGGCAGACACAGAGCCGGTTCCAGCAACCCAGCTGGTTCATTTCTTTTTTAACAGTACCACCTACAGGGCCTGCTTTGAATAGGACGGTGCGGTATGGTCCCTAAAGCCTTACAAGAAAAACAACATTCAGAACAATTGCACCACATTTTTTTGAACTTCCTGTTTATTAGTATTTTATCTAAGAGCAGAACAAAAGTCTGTATAAATGGGGGAAAAGAAAACAAAAGCACTCAGTCTAACATCTTACAATGCACACACACACACACAATATCTTTTCCAAGGCTGTTTCATGTGGATTTTTGTCATGGGACCCACTTCAGGTCTTCAAATGCCTTTGGTGGCAGAGATTAAGAGGAAATGTACCATCTTATAAAAGTTATAAAAGTAACATGTGATTGAACAGTTTTAAGTGGGCTTGTTTTCCGTACCTCTGGATGATGGCATTCATTTCTACACCGGAAGAATTCACGTGTTATCAGCAAGATTTTTGTATTTTGGCAGACATACCCACGAACACAGTGAAAATACAAATGCCACCCACAACATTTATTGCAAAGGTGGTTTGTGTAAGAGAAGCCTGAGGGTGTGGGATCGAGGTGAAGGGTGTCCTGGTTCCCAGGCTCAGAGATGGACCAAAGGCTGAGACGCCTGTCTCTCCTCAAAGGAACAGGGGGCCCTGATAAGGTCACTTCAGCTAAGCCATGAGGTCATTACTGAACTATCAGTGACTTCTGTGAAGTCTTTCTTCCTTAATTTGGCTACCATGTCGTTCTTTGGGCTCCTACCCTGCCCACATTTTGAACAAGATTCAGGGCCAGTAAGATTGAGGGAATAAAGAACAAATGGCCACAGAGCTAAAAACATAGATCTGGTTGGCCACATTTTCTCTTCGAAACATCCTGAGTGGACTTCCCTGGTGGTACAGTGGATAGGAATCTGCCTGCGTATGCAGGGGACATGGGCTCCATCCCTGGTCTGGGAAGATTCCAGATACTGCAGGGAAACTAAGCCTGCCCACCACAACCACTGAGCCTGAGTGCTGCGGCTACTGAGCCTAGAGCCGGGGCTACGCAACCAGAGAAGCCACGACAAGGAGAAGCACGACACCGCAGCTAGGGGAGGCCCGCTAGAAGCGAAGAAGACCCAGCACCGCCAAAGGTGAGTAAGTAAGTAATTTTTTTTAAGTGTACAGTCTATCTTTGTGGACATGCATTCATCAAAAACCTTGGCCCAGTTCCATGGAACCCTTTTTGAACAGTTCTAATATCTTGTCTTCTCTTCTCAAGAAGGATACCTAAGCATTTGGAATTATCAGCTCAAGAAATTACTAAAGTTTTCTTCTATGTGCCAGTGATCTGGAATTTTATATAGTATCTCCATGTCTTATTCTCTTATAATATTAGCCTACTTAGCTTCACTTAGGTAGTTCTCATACCAAGTTACTTTGTTCACATGAAAATGAGAAGGAATAAATAAGAGATCTTCTGTTGTATGGGGTAACAAGCAACATATCCCAGCAGATAGGGAAGACATAAATTAAAGCTGAAATGTGAACTTAGCCCTGGTCAAGACCATGTTAACTAATCAGAAACAGACTGTGAATGCTCAAGCAGAACAAATATGTGTCTTTCTGAACGAATGAAAATGAAGTGAGCGTCTAAAAGTGAACCGGACAACCGCAGTGAACAATGAAGTTCCCGATTTATACAGCAGCCATGCTTTGCTCGCTGGTTGTAATCATGGAGAATTCACTAGATATGCCTTAAACCTGGAAGACAAAGAAATGCGAGGCCGGGATATATGTATATGTATGGGCGAGTCCCTTCACTGTCCACCTGAAACTATCACAATATTGCTTGTTAATCAGCTAGATCCAGTTACAGACTAAAAGGCTTGAAAAGAAAAAAAGACATGTGAGGTTGGTTTTTTTTTTTTTTTTTTTATGGCTAAGTGGACTTGGTCACCCTGCCAGTGGTCAAAACTGAGAAAGGGATTCTTATTAGAGACAGTATTCCTGTGGCATTTGACTGGCAAAATAGATGAACCTTTAAAAGGTACTTTCTGCTAAGGAAAGACTTACTCATTGGGCGTAAGAGATGACAAAACATTTTATCAGAATCAGAGAACATTTCTGAAGCAAATCACTGGTTCTAGCCAAACGACATAGAGAAACTCAGAGAGACAAAGCTCCTGGGTTTGCTTCACAGAAAGAAAATGTGGACGCATGAAATGAGAAAATCCTTCTCAAACACAAAAGACAATGCCATGGGCAAATAAGGAAGGAGTCAGACACTTGGCACCAGGAGCTGGGGTTGCTGCGAGGGAGGTGGAAGAAATGACCGCCCATCGGTGAATAGGGATTGTTCTGCCACCAACTGCACATTAGGCTTAAGAATAATGGACACAATGCTCAATTTGTAAGGGGCTACCTTGCAAGCTGGGCTTCCCTGGTGGCTCAGTGGTAAAGAACCCGCCTGCCAATGCAGGAGACATGGGTTCGATCCCTGGGTTGGGAAGATACCCTGGAGAAAGAAATGGCAACTGACTCCAGTATTCTTGCCTGGAGAATCCCATGGACAGAGGAACCTGGTGGGCTATAGTCCATGGAGTCACAAAGAGTAGGACACGACTTAGCGACTCAACAACAAGAACAACCTTGTAAGCTACTGAGGTCCCTCTTCCAACTACCGAACAAAAGGCATAGGAAGTGTGACAAGTACATGACAGGTGGCTACTTGGAAGTCAAGAAATGGCTCCTTTGCACACCAGTAAGCATATATTTAGCAAGTCACCTGTGTCACTGAGTAAAATCTAGTGGATATCAATGGTTTGCTGCCCTAGTTGTCCATTCTCAATCTTCATAACTCCATCCCCCCTCCTCCCCACCAGGAGAGGAGTGAAGATAGATCAGGTAAATCAATGAGTACGTCACAGTCCTCCACCCACTGTGATTGGCTCAGGGATAGGTACATGACCTCAGCTGATCCAATCAGAGTGAATTTCAGCACTTCTGCAAGGAATGCTGGGACAAAAGCTCTTTGCTGCTGGATTTGGACACAGAAGGACAAATGGCAGCCACTTGAGGGCATAAAAGTTGAGTCTGTTTGAGAAGGCAGTAGAAACTGAGCCAAGAGGAGAAAAATGTTGAAAAGTCTTAACTTTATCTGAGAGGTATCTGTGAAAATCCTATTCTGAGACTGCTTACTGACATGAGATGGTAAGTTCTAGAATTTGTTTAAGCCATTTTGAGTTGAATTTTCTGTCATCCTTAACCTGGAAAGATTCTTAATTAAATCTGAAGCTCATCTGCAATTATATACTATCCATTCCTAAAGGAAAGGGTCTATAAGTGTAGATTCCTCGTTTTTCTCTAAAATATTCAACGTTACTCAACAGTCCATCCCATTTAACTACAAACATGGGAACATATATCAAAAGATAAAATTAAACAAAACAGTTCTCTCAGTCCCTTCAAGCCTTAGCATGATGAGAAATCCTAGAGACCTTACTCCAGGTTTCCCAGGTGGGTTCCTCTGAGACTCCTTTAGAATTGCACAATTATAAAGGAAGTTAAAAATAATTTAAGCTAAAACATACAGAAAATAACAGAAAGACAGACAAAACTGTTGAAACAGAGAAGACTAAGTCACATGCTATGATCATTAGACTGCCTTCTATTTTCAACATTATTTCTCATCCAGTCATTTTGTAAAATCTCAATTCCCCTCTACCCCAGGAATTTTATTTTCTTTGGGGATCAATAGTATGCTCTAGAGGAGAAGGCGATGGCACCCCACTCCGGTACTCTTGCCTGGAAAATCCCATGGACGGAGGAGCCTGGTAGGCTGCAGTCCGTGGGGTCGAGAAGAGTCGGACACGACTGAGTGACTTCACTTTCACTTTTCACTTTCATGCATTGGAGAAGGAAATGGCAACCCACTCCAGTGTTCTTGCCTGGAGAATCCCAGGGACAGGGGAGGCTGGTGGGCTGCCGTCTATGGGTCGCACAAAGTCGGATACGACTGAAGCGACTTAGCAGCAGCAGCAGCAGTATGCTCTAGAATCTGACCAAATAGGATAGAATAATTATTAAAGAGTTTAAAATATAAAGATTTTTCATTTTCATTCAGTTTATGATAAAAAATGCTCACAGGTTTCTTGGCAGTATTGGTTTCAGAATAGCTCCATATAATAAGGGATTTTAAAAGGTGTTCACACATTCAAACTTCAAAATAATAAGAAACATGGATCCAACTTTGGTCAAAGTTCCCTTTCAAAAATAATCTTGATATCATAACTTTTGGTTTGCTTCATAGAAACAACTCTAATCCTAAGGTCACCTGCTGAGATTTGACATTTGCTCTGCCCTAATCTTTCATTCATTCACCACTGTGCAGCCCTGAGTACAAGTAAAAGCATCAGGATATTGAACTTGAGCTTAACGTGTAACCAAGATCCACTGAAGCAAGAAGCAGAGAAGGCATCCCAGTCAGCCTCCCATTGGCAATGGCTGAGATGCTGAAGAAAGAAAGTGGGGGCACTGAAGTGCTAGTGGCCAAGTCAGCCCTGGAGCCCATCAGGCTGTCCATGGACCTCACCTTTCATGGCCTCTTTGGTCCTCCTGATGCACCATCACTCTCGTGCCTTAACTGGCCCATGCACTGCCCTCAAAGGATCTGATGCAAGGCTGGGCATGGTAGCACCAAACGAGTATTTAGTTTTCTAACTAAGAGCCACCAAAGGGCAGGAGAGGCATCTTGCTTCTCCATGGCCCAGCTTGGCATCTTTCGGGTGCATGTCACTTTCATTCGTTGTCGTTGTTATTTAGTGGTTCAGTCGTGTCTGACTCTATGTGATCCCATACTGTAGCCCAACAGGCTCCTCTGTCCATGACATCTCCCATGCAAGAAATACTCCCATTTCCTCCTCCAGATCTTCCCAACCCAGGGATGGAACCTGCATCTCCTGCCTTGCAGGCAGATTTTTTTTTACCACTGGGCCACCAAGAAAGCCATCACCTGCATCAGAACATTTCAAAATCTATTTTTCTCATGACTTACTGGGAGGCTTTCTAGTACCAATAAGTGAAATCCCCAGGCAGCATATCTTGATGAAACATTCTCTTTAGTGTTACATTTTTTACTCACTTTATGCCCTGAATGACGTGTATGAGAAGTGACATCTTGGTCTGGGGGATAGGAATGTCATCCTCACCAACATTAACCATGTAGCCCTGAACTGAGATCTACCAGGATGAAAAGTAACCAGGGTCCTACAAAATGTGACGCGTCTCTAAGTGTGAACAAGTGGCCTTGTGACACTTTTCGTCTACTGTCATCAGCAGGAGAAGCCTCCTCACGTATTTGTCCAGCGCGGGTGTCCCAGCCCTTCCTGGCTGAGCTAAACATCAACTTTTCTTTGAACACATTCTGGATGCCCACAGACAGAAGCCTCGGAGGTCTTCTCTGTGCTCCCAGAGGGCTTCGTTTATAGTTTGGTTTAGTACCATGGCAGTTGAGAACAGCACTCTGGGATCCAACTGTTGGCTTCAAATCCAGGCCCTGCGACTCACCTGCTGTGTGACCCTGCACAGGTTACTTAGCCTCTCTGCCTCAACAGCCTCATCTGCAAAACAGAGGTCGTGATAGGGTCCTTGGACTCTTGGACTGCGTGAAGAAGAAATGGGATCTTTCATGGGACGAGCCTGGTCCAGAGTCTGGTATGCATTTGGCCCTTGGGGAAGAGTACTGATACCACAGGACCTTTCCCAACTGTCTGCCCTTCTGTGCTACGAACGTCCCGAGGACAAAGCACTATTCCTTAGGGTAGCTTGGGGCCTAGGACATAATACCATTTATGCAATATGTGTGAAAATAAACATTTAATAACCCAATCCTGGTTTTAAAATTGTTTTTTTTCCTCCTTCTTCCAAAATGAAACAAGAAAAGTAGCACAGGTCAGTTAAAATGTCTGCTGCTGCTACTGCTGCTAAGTCACTTCAGTCGCGTCCGACTCTGTGCGACCCCATAGATGGCAGCCCACCAGCCTCCCCCGTCCCTGGGATTCTCCAGGCAAGAACACTGGAGTGGGTTGCCATTTCCTCCTCCAATGCATGAAAGTGAAAAGTAAAAGAGAAATCACTCAGTCGTGTCCGACTCTTCGAGACCCCATGGCCTGCAGCCCACCAGGCTCCTCCGTCCATGGGATTTTCCAGACAAGAGTTCTGGAGTGGGGTGCCCTTAAAATGTCTAGGTTAATTAAATACAGCCCCCACTCCTCCTGTCTTTTAGCCTCAGTCACAGGTTTTCAGTGCAAACACCCTACAAAGGCCTAATAAAATCACACACATATAAATTACCTTCTTTTCAATGTTCCATAAAATAAACACTTTTAAATAAGAAGTTGATGGTGAGAAGCTATACCTACTACTACGGAAGGATGAAAAGTAGTTCCACGATGTTCATCTTAGGAACAAATGAACAGTGACCAAAGTTTATAAATGAAAATTCCTGGAGAACACAATTCCCAGTCCTGTACTGCCATCTCCTTGGGTTCTGCCCAGAACCAAACCTTGTGTCAGGACTGTGATGCTCGTCTCCTGAGCCCCAGTCACTACCCGCTCACCCGTATTACGGTACTAGTCATACAGTGGTTCAGCAGTAAAGACTCCACCTGCCAATGCAGGAGACATCGGTTCAATCCCTGGTCTAGGAAGATCCCCTGGAGAAGGGAAGGGCAACTCACTCTAATATTCTTGCCTGAGAAATCCCATGGACAGAGGAGCCTGGTGGGCTATACAGTCCATGGGGTTGCAAAGAGTCAGATACAACTTAGCGACTGAACATCAACAATTTTTTTTAATGATATGATTTTAACTAGGCATATAAAAGAATTTGTATAATATATCAATATATTAAAAAAAAAAAAAAAGCCTCTGTGTCATAGAACACATAAATGCCAGAGCCATTATTTAGTTATTTACAATGGCTGACATGCAAGTGGATTTCAGAGGCCCTGAGAACATCCCAGGGGACATGAGACCTCCAGGGTGGGACCACTCCTCCGGAAAAACATTTTCCACTGTCGACCAGCGAGGGTACAAGCCAACTGCTGGCTGAAGACAGAGCAGAAAGAAACATCGCTACAAAAGGCTCTTATTTTCACAACTCCTATAAGGAGTGTATCTTTTACAGCAGAAAACCTAGTACTGAGCGCAAATCTGAGCTGTATGAAAAAACATCCTGGTGTTATTCCTCCCAACCCCCACCCAAACTCACCCCATTGCTTGGAGACATTAGCTAGCCAAACACAACAGAAAATACAAGATCATATAGTTTTCAAACTACTACGAGCCCAAACTGCTTTTCGGTACTTTGGGTACTTGGGTACACACCAAGTGGGTGAAAGAGGCTGGTTTAACCTAGGGAGCTACCTTTATAACACCCTAAGGGTTGAACTGTTCTCTGGGAAATAGAAGGCCACGGGCAACCCTGACGTCTGTTATTGGACTCTGGAAAACTCAAGTCAACTCAGACACTGAGTCTCAAGGCAGGGAAAAAAAGAAGGAGAAGGAAAAGGAGGAAGAGAAGCAGCAGAAGAAATTCTTTTAAAAAATGACTTATCCCTGTTTTTAAAGACTTGCCCTATCACACAAGATGAGACCCCATTTGAAAGAGGGTCACACAAGCATCAGGAGAAAAAGATGATGTATGTTTCTTCAGGAGTGAGACCAAGAAGCCCAAAGCCCGCCCAACTCCAGGTGTTGATTCTGGTTTCACACTTCGTGGTCCCCCCTCCCCCCGTGTCCCACGCCCCGCCATCCCTCTGCCTGGGGGCTGCCACCGGGCATCATGTGTCGGTGGGGGCGGCCGTGGGCGACGGCGCTGACGTAAGGAAACAGGGCCCCACCCACACAGCCGGGGTTTCAGTTTCACCCCGCAGCAAACACCATTATGCAAATGACTTCCCCGCCCACCTCACCCCACCCCCGTTCAGTCTTACATATTCATTATTCACTCTGAAGTTCACGTACATACAAGGCCAGCTAAGTATTTGCATCCTATTTATTTTAAAATGCCCAGATGCAATTTGGAGACAAGATTCTCCTTTCCGAAGGGCAATGTCGACTATAAAGTAATGAATTAGGTGCAGCGGCAGGAAAAAAGCCCCGAGGCTAAGTGCAAACTTCTAACAGAAATGGACCCATTGAAAGGCACGTGCCAGGAATGACACTGAATCCCAGGCAGGAGACAAATGTGGGTGTGTTCTGACTCCCTCTAGAATCCTGGAGTCTCCTGGGGTTTAGAAAGGCGAATGTCCAGTTCACATTCAAGTCACTCGAAATTGGGAAGTGCAGTCATTTTTGTTTGCATAATGTGTGATTTTATTTGCAGTTTCACTCAGGTAGTTTAAGGTGTCATCCATGCTCACCAAAAAAATTCCCAAGCAGAAACAGTGTTGGTAAAATGGGGGGTGGGGCAGGATATGCAGGGGAGGGCAGAAAGGCATGCCTTCCAGCACTTGTACAGCTAAATAAATCATTTAAGGGTATTTTAATACAAGCTTTAGACCAGAATGATTCTTTTTTAAGTTGTAGTCCTTATTGTTTCATTTATGAGATTCACATAAATCTTGGTGAATGATTTAGGACTTTTTTTTTTTTTTTTTTTCTTAAAAATGTTAAGAGTTTCTATCAGCAGATACACAGGAGCAAGCATTTGCTGGACAGTCATTTCTGCTTCCCTCAAAGGCGTGCTTCCTGGCTCCCACTTACATGCAGTTTCATTTTCAAGGTGCGTTTGCAGGGTTGGTGTGAAGCTCCCAGCTGCACTGAAGTGACTGATGACTCTGTAAATTATCCTGAGTGCAAAGGAAATCTAGTTCATTTATAAAAAGCTCTGAAGTAATTATAAACTCCACTGCAGGTGGGAAACTTTTATAAGACAAAAACTACCCAAGCACAGACACTTCTCGGAAAGCCCCAAGTAGTAAAGAAATCCTCTAGTGACTTGTGACTCAGTTTAAAGCTGATCCACGTTGAGAGCGATGCCTTTCAGCCCTCACGGTGAGACCCATCAAATGTAAGGCACAACCAAGCCCACCGGGCCTTGCAAGGGATCCTGAGCAAACTTAGAGGCTGTTTCTGCTTCCATGGCAGGTGCTGGGCACAAGGCTAGGTTGAGGAGAGCTGTAATTGGACAGGTGGAATCCTCCCAGGCTGTCCATGAATCCCCACCAGTCACTTGAGTTGAGCGTGATCCCTGCCTTGGATGGGAACCATGTGATAAGCACTGTCTCTATTAGAGGTGGTAAAAACAAGACTTAGAAGAGATTAACTTGCCCAAGATTCTGGAAAAGCTAGAAATCAAAGCATTTTTCAAATATATATTTTGTATATTTTATTTTTGTTTATTTATGTGGCTGCACTGGGTATTCTTGCCCGGAGAGTCTCGTGAAGAGAGGAGCCTGGCGGGCTACAGTCCACAGAGTCACAAAGAACTAGACACAACTGAAGCAATGCAGCACACGCTCACTGGGTCTAAGTTTCAACACGTGGAAGCTTTTGTTGCAGCACGTGGGATCTAGTTTCCTAACCAGGGATGGAACCCAGGCCTCCTGTACTGGGAGCTTGGAGTCTTAGCCACTGGACCACCAGGGGAGCCCCAAGGCTTCTTTTTTTGTTTAATCACCACCCACTATCCCTCTAAGGGGGGACAAAACAACCAGATGTACGAATTCTGTCCAACTTCTGGACACCATTTACTCAAGAATGGCCTTCCTCTCCCTGGTCGGTGTGGGCACATCTGGTTAGTTCTGGTATGTGACATCAAGGATCTCATTGTTTCCACGTAAGAAGACCATGTTCACCACCAGCTCTGTCAGTGAAAACAGCTGGTATCTGGGAGGGAAAGTTGATCTTGGCTCAGGACGCTCCCCAGTGTCCTGGCATGCAGGGAACCATGTCTGTTCTTTACCCCTGGATGGAATCTGAGAATCTGAGTTCCCTTTGCACTCTGCAGTAGACGTTTGTCATCTTCCTTTCCTGCCTTCTTCCCTGAGGAGCTTTGAGTTTGCCACTCTACAGCTGTAGACTGATGCAGGGAAGAGATGAGGGGCCCTGCATCCCGCAGGGACCATAGATGGGTCTTTACATAAACTAAGGCGTGTAGGGACTTCCCTGGTGGTTCATTGCTTAAGACTCTGAGCTTCAGTGAAAGGCTCCCAGTTTGATCCCCAGTCAGGGAAATAAGATCCCACATGTTTCTGAGCATGGCCAAAAAAAAAAAAAAAATATACAGGAACATAGCATCCTGGTGTTCAGTTATGGGACTGTCCAATGCCCCCTGAATATTCATTGAAAAGACGGATGCTAAAGCTGAAACTCTAATACTTTGGCCACCTGATATTAAGGGCCAACTCATTGGAAAAGACCTTGATGCTGGGAAAGATTGAAGCCAGGAGGAGAAGGGGACACCAGAGGATGAGACGGTTGGATGGCATCACCGACTCAATGGACACGGGTTTGAGCAAACTCCAGCAGATGATGAAAGACAGGGAAGCCTGGCATGCTGCAGTCCATGGGATGCAGAGAGTCAGAGATGACTTAGCGACTGAATAATGGATGCTCTACCCTGAGTCACCCCAGGGAGGATAAACAAGCTCCTGGATTCCCAGCGAGCTTCACTGGGACCTGCCTTCCTAGAATAAGTGTGTCTGAGGTCCAAACTGTAACAGTCCATCCTAGATTCGGTCAGTAACCTGTACCCTAGGTGGGAAACACCTTTTTAGGGACTCACACGAGCTCACTTGGTCAGGGTAATCTGGGGCCAAAGTTTGAAACCACCAAATAGCTCAGATACAGCTGGGAAATCACTCAGATCCTTTGGGACATTGTTGCTATTGATCCTACAGAGGAAGATTGAACCCCATCACATACATGGGACTTCATTCTTTGAGACAGGAAAGATGTTTCAGAATCGAACATCAATGATTTCCTGAAAGAACTTCATCATTGAAGACATCAAATTTTCAGTTAGGTTCTGTAAAATCTGCATGATCATCCCTTCCAAGGAAGATGACTTCTGGAGGTATGGACAGTGAGCACTGATAGGTTTAAAGGTTTCAAGGGTGAAGAAGAGATAAAAATTGGAGCAAACCAAAGATGCCACTACCAGCTGACTTAGGAAGAGGAGCGAGGCCCAGAGATGGGGTGAAGGGGAAAGAGGACATGGAGGGTGAATCAAAGAGGAACTGAGGAGAGATGGTCTGGGAGAGGCAGGAGGAGATCTGGCTGCTTCAGGGGACGAGGTGCAGGAGAAGGGAAGCACATCCACCCGTCTTCAGTTGGGTCTTGCATTATCTTGGAGGGCCATGAGAGAGCCCTGGGAACAGACAGGCTGCACTGCTCTGTACAAGTGGCTGGATGTGGATCAGAAGTTGGCAGATTTTCCAATCAACAGCCTGGCTTAATGAAGACCCCACTTTACTAGCCATTAGAAGATGGCCTTGGCATCTGGTCATGGGAGGAGGTGTTACAGAGTAGAGAGGTACAGACGCGGTGGATATGAGATGGTCACTGGGTCCTCTTGAAGCTTGAGATGGGTGTAGGGAACGAATAATAACTTGGTGAGATGTCACAGCAAAGTGAGAGTAAATATTACGACGTAGCTGACATTTTCCAAGCACCTACTGAGTATCGAACTCTGTGTTAAGAGATTTACATTTAACACTGGCAGCAGTCTCAGAAACAAGTATTACAGTGCTATATTTAAAATGGATAACCAACAAGGACCTACATGATAACCAAGAGTTCCATGTATAGCACATAGAACTCTGCTCAATATTGTATGGCAACCTGGATGGGAGGGGCATATGGAGGGAAATGGACACATGTTTTAATATATGTTTGGTTGAATCCTTTCCCTGTTTACCTGAAACTATCACAACATTGTCAGTTGGCTGTGCCCCCAATACAAAATAAAAAGGTAAAAAAACCTTAAAACAGAAATAAGTGTTATCATTTACCTCCATCTTATGGATGAGGATGTTGGGAGTTGGGACTACCAACTGAGTTAACCTAACTTACTAACATACTAGTATGTGTTGGGCTCAAAAGTCAAGCCTTTGTCTGGGAATCCAGTGAGAAAAGAACCAAAGCTACCAAAAAAGGTCACGTGAATTGTATATTTTTTTTTCCTATTTTTTTGGCCACACTGTGCCGTTCCCAAGATCTTAGTTCCCCCCAAAAGTACCAAACCTGTGCCCCCTGCAGTGGAAGCACAGAGTCTTAACCTCTAGACTGCCAGGGAAGTCCCCCGTGAATTGTATTTGAGAGCGTGCTGTGCTGTGTTCAGTCATGCTTGACTGTTTGTGACCCCGTGGACTGTAGCCTGCCAGGCTCCTCTGTCCATGGGATTTCCCAGGCGAGAACCCTGGAGTGGGTTGCCATTTCCTCCTCCAGGGAATCTTCCCAACCCGGGCATCGAACCCACATCTCTTGTGTCTCCTGCACTGGCAGGTGGATTCTTTACCACTAGTGCCATCATTAAACAGACTCAAAGTCTGAGAGAGGCCTAAGTTACTCACTCAGGCGTTCCTTGACTCCATCTGGTCATCACCTTAGTGACTTCCTAGGTGACTAGAACATGTGGGAGAAATTAATATCAAAAATTGCCAAGTAAAAGAAATAAAACCCAAAAATCTAGGGCAGAAAGGCAACAAAGATAGCCAACCTCCTCCAACCTCCAACCTCCTCCTTTGGAGGACGAGTCTATACAATTTGAACTTGAAACATGCATGGAGAAGAATAGTGGAAGGTGGACCAGATGGAAGCCTCTCTGTGACGGGAGAAACCTGCCTGGGGCAGGAAGTTCAAGTCCGAGAGGGGGAGTCAGCAGGTCTCAGGGGGTAGAGCTGATCCCGTTGTCGGTCTGCCTGACCCCTAGAGTTGCTCTCTGTCAGGGGGACCAAGTAGGTCAAGCCCTTTGGCAGGTGGTGTGACCCCTTATCACAGGAATAAAGAGTCCTGTTCTGAAGGTCAGGAGCCCCTGTGCTCCTGAGCATGAAAATCACATCCCACCTATTTGCAGTTGTCCATGGATCAAAATATAGCTTCCCTGGTGGTCAGCGGTAAAGAATCCACCTGCAACACAGGAGATGCAACAGACATGGGTTTGATCCCTGGGTCCCCTGGAGAAAGGAATGTAACCCACTCCAGTGCTCTTGCTTGGGAAATCCCATGGACAGAGGAGCCTGGCGGGCTACAGTCCATGGGGATGCAAAATAGGCACAGCCTAGTAACTGAACCGCATCAGCAACATGGGTCAAAATATGTAGAGATAAGAGTGTGCTGTTTGATCAGAGATTTGACACTCTAGCTAGCAAAATTCTGAATTTGCTATTTAAAGCATGGAAGCCAGAATGAAGAATGCAAAGGCGAACGTATTTTGTCTTTATAGTTAAGAGAAATTATGTCAACTGGCCAAACATTTCATCCAGCCACTGGCTGCATAATTCATCCATTGGCATGGATTCGAGTCTTTTAAATGCATCAACCAAAAATGGGCTGAATTGTGTTTCCCTAAAACCTACATGTTGAGGTTCTAACCCTGACTCAATCCCGTAGAATAAGACTGCATTTGGAGGTAGGGTCTTTAAAGAGTTGAATTAAGCAAAATGAGGTCATATGGGTGAGCCCTAATCCAAGATGACTGTCCTTATAAGAAGAAGGGGGATCTCCTTGGTGGCACAGTAGGTCAGAATCCGCCTGCCAATGCAGGAGACATGGGTTCAGTCCCTGCTCCTGGAAGGTTCCACATGCCTCAGAGCAACTAGGCCCGCATGCCACAACTACTGAGCCCACACTCTAGAGCCTACGAGCCGCAGCTATAAAGCCAGCATGCTGCACCTACGGAAGCCCTCCAGCCTAGAGCCTGTGCAAGAGAGGCCACCACAAGGAGAAGCCTGTGCACTGCAAACGAAGAGTAGCCCTTTCTCGTGGCAGCTAGAGAAGACTTTGGCAAAGAAAACCCAGCAAAGACCCAGTGCAAGAGAGGCACTGCAAAAGGCAGGCAAAAGTCAATTTCAAAGAAGAGGGAGAGGAGACACGCAGAGAGTCATCAGGTATGCACGAGCAGAGGTGGGCCATGTGAGGACACGGCGAGAAGGTGGCCAAGGAGAAAGGCCTCAGAAGAAGCCAAACCTGCCAACAGCTGGATCATGGACCTCTGGCCTCCAGAGCTGAGAGCAGATACAGTTCTATTGTTTAAGCCATTCAGTCTAAGATATTTGGTTATGGCAGCCCCAGCAAATCAATTACACATTTCGAAATCACTTTGGTTTTTCTACTTCCTTACAAACAGTGGCAAGGTGTCCAGGGTTTGTATCTCCTGGGCCACCAGGAACAACAGAGGCCACACCAGCCTTCAAGTGCTCAGAGGACCCTCAGCCCACATCGTCGCAGCCAATTTGTGAACTGTGACTTCATAAACCTTAGTATTGTCCTCCCGCACAGACACACACAGAAGTCGCTTAGTCGTGTCCGACTCTTTGTGACCCCATGGATTGTAGCCCACCAGGCTCCGCAGTCCATGGGATTTTAAGGACTATGATGTGCAGCCAAGACCGCCACAGGGACAACACGGAATCACACAGATGAAACCTACCCTGGTGGAGTCAGCGAGGGATAGCTGTGGGGAAGAGCAGTTGAATCCAGGTTGAGCACTGTGACAACTCTAAGATGGTAGGAAAAAGAGAGACCAAATACATAATTTGGAGTCATCTTCATGCTCCATGTGACTAATAGAGAATATTCTTAAAGGGATCTGATTCTTAAAAATTAGGGCTTTTTTGTGCTATTTGGAACCAGCAAAATCCACTGTTCACTGAACTGCTTGTCCTAGAATCTCACAAATTTGCACATTGAGGCTGTTCATAAAGGACTAAGTGAATAATTCAAATAAACCTTGCGATTTGCAAGTCATGGTTTGGGCTGCTTCAGGTTCAGTTTTCAAGCTCTTCTGGAAAAGCTTTTGGGGCCCCACCATGCTTTTTCTGGATGCTTAACAGAGTGACAAATTCCATGGGAGAGAGTTCAGAAACTGCCAGGTAGAGTGAGCTTGGTGGGGGCCTGGCTGAGCCACAGCTCGATGGCAAGAGCTCTTTCCACTGTGGCTGTCCAGGGCTCTGAGAGGAGTGCCCCAAAAGGGGTTTCAGCCCTGTTCTGAGCAGTCTTAACCTTGGCGGAATGGATGTCCTGAGGGTTTGGGGGTGAGGGGTCATGCTCATTTGCATATTCATGTCGCAGCAGGTCTAATCAGGACACACTCCTGTTCCTGCTGAGTTCCTCCTCTACCTCTGTTCAGTCTTTCACCAGCCAGATGACACCCAGCACTCATCTCAGGCACAGTCTGGACTCGCCCACCTCTGTGATCTCACACCAGCTGGCACCTGCGCCTGGACAGCCTTCTGTTCTCACCACTGTCCATCCCAGACCTGCCTCCCACGGTCTGGTCCAGACCCCACCTCCTTGGCAGACACCACGGTCCCAGCGTATGTCATTCATTCCTGTGGTCCAAATCCCCCTTCAGGGTAGCTTTATATCCCTCACTGTCATTTCCACCAGAATTCTTTTCTAATGGATGGTTGCGTCCTCATCAGAACCTATGGTGCTTAAATAAAATATCTGTGGGTTTTTACTTCATTCAGATCTCAGTACTTCCTCATTTTGTGTGTGTGTGTGTGTGTGTGTGCGTGCGCTCAGTCATGTCCAACTCTTTTGGGACCCCATGGACTGTAGCTCACCAGGCTTCTCTGTCCATGGAATTTTCCAGACAAGAATACTGGATTGGGTTGCCATTTCCTTCTCCAGGGTTTCTTCCCAACCCAGGGATCAAATCCATGTCTCCTGCATAGGTAGGTGGGTTCTTCACCACTGAGCCACCTGGGAAGCCCACTTCCTCATTGCGCATACGATATTTTGGTGCTCTTTATAATGTGCCATGACTATCAGATCTGCCCTTCTAAGCAATGAAAACCTTCCATCAGTCTGTCCTGGTTATATGCCTTAATTAAGGAGGGATTAAAATATCATGGTCCCAGTGTCTGCATACCACACGTGAGAGCGCACTCACACATATATATGTGCCTGGATGGGAACAAACCGAGAGCAGAGGCCGGGTGAATTTCTCCGGGAGACTGTCTGAAGGTGCAGCATTTGATCCAGACATGGTGTGGTTCTAGGAGATGCTGTTGCTCAACGTCTGTCTCCTGAATGTCTCAGTACTCAACCCCAGAACCTGTGACTTCCAACCCACAGGGCTTGTTTGAATTATCTACTTAGTCCTTTATTACAAACTTCAACGTGCAAATTTGTGAGATTCCAAGACAGGCAGGGAGCTCAGAGGAGAGTGGATTTTGCTGGTTCCAAATAACAAGAAATTCCTCTGCTTTTTTTTTTTTTTTTTTTTCTTTAAGGCAGTGGCCACAGCTGTGGGCTGGCTGTTGCTTCTTTTTCCTTTTTAAATAATTATTTATTTATCTGCACTGGCTCTTTGTTGCTGCACATGGGCTTTCTCTGGCTGTGTGGCACGGGCTTCTCACCGCAGCGGCTTCTCTTGTTACGGAGCATGGCCTCTAGGGCGCACCGGCTTTAGTAGTCGTGCCTTCCCGGCTCTGGAGCGTGGGCTCAGTAGTTGTGGCCCGGCGGCATGAGGAGTCTTCCTGGACCAAGGATTGAACCCCTGTTCCCTGCATTGGCAGGTGAATTCTTAACCACTGGACCACCAGGGAAGTCCAACTCCTATACTTTAAAAGAGCCAGATGCAATTGGAATATGACTAAAGAAATACATGTCTGGGACCGCAGTTACCGCCTGGCAGTGCTTAGCCGTCCATCACTGAAACGGCCTGTCTATGCCTCCAACTCCCTCCGGTCACCGCGCCGTTTCTGTGCAGACAGTTGGCCGAAGGAGCTGGCCATGCCTCGGGGGCTGGCAGGGCACGCCGCCACGCCGCGCACCTGACACACAGGTGTTCCCGTTGGTGCTGCTCAGCCACTGCACCCGAGGGAAATGGGGAGTCCCTCTGTAATCTTGGGTGAGAGAAATGACTTCCACCCCATGCCCACCCCTCACGTGGTGGCAGCTATCTTCCTCGCCCATCTGTACCGACTGGCCCAGGTATTGCCATCTGCTCTGAGTTCTCAAATGTGAAGGGTGGAGTGGGCGACCTGGAGTTTCACAACTCAGCCAGTTCTCCCAGTTGCTGCTTCTGTCTTGATTATGGCTCTCATGTATCCATCTGCCACCCTGCCATGGGACAGGTCACTCCTTCCTGGCTATACACACCAGGCTTCTGTGACGAGTGCCTTCCAAGTGGGCTCCAAGTCTCCCGTAGGTCTTTGAGAAGTGAAAGTGAAGTCGTTCAGTCATGTCCGACTCTTTGTGACCCTACGGCCACCAGGCTCCTCCGTCCATGGGACTTTCCAGGCAAGAGTACTGCAGTGGGTTGCCATTTCCTTCTACAGGAGATCTTCCCGACCCAGAGATTGAACCCGGGTCTCCCACACTGTAGGCAGACGCTTTACCGTCTGAGCCACCAGGGAAGACCAGGAGGTCTTTAGGCTTCCCATAATGTCATTTTTCTAAAGCTTCAGCATCCTGTCCCAGGTTTTACAAAACTGTTGAGTATTGCACACATGCACACACATCCTGCAGGTTAAAGGCCCTACACAGTGATCAGGCAATCGAGATTCTAACAAAACACCCAGGCTCCTCCCCACCAGCCAGCTCTACAGGCTGTGCTTCCCCTGACCACGCCACGCCTCCCATTAAGTGAAATCGCGTCCAAACCTTTGTGACCCCACGGACTGTAGCCTGCCAGGCTCCCCTGTCCATGGAATTCTCTAGGCAAGAATACTGGAGTGGGTAGCCATTCCCTTCTCCAGGGGATCTTCCCAAACCAGGGATTGAACCTGAGTATCCTGCATTGCAGGTGGATTCTTTACCATCTGAACCACCAGGGAAGTCCACCCCTCCCATTTAAGGATCTTTTTCCATTTTTAAGTTTCAGTCCAAACTTCACCTTTCAGCCCATACTAAAATATTCCATCTAATCTTCTATAATATTGCACTGTGTATCCCAAATTGCATTCACTGGAACTCTGGTTCTATAAAAATTCTCCAAGAAATAAATGAGAAGAGGGTTCTCCCATCATCTACCACCAACTGCTTATTTTATGCTGTTTCAGGTATTCACAAAGCATGGCCAAAGTCTCTGAGAAGTTCTGTAGTTTATACAAAATCTTGAATTAACTCGAATTTTCCCACTCTATCCTTGGGTGTAGGCTCTTTGGGGAGCGTAGCCTTTATTATGGTCTACACCCTCAATTACACGGCTACATAATGAACAACTTTACCTACAACTGGCCTGAACATGAAAGCAGCAGAGAAGAAGGTTTTTTTTTTTTTTTTTTTGAAGCCTCTGCTTCCTAGGGCTGGCAACTGCAGTCAGAAGCCCTGGGTGTTTCATTTCAGCAGCGATCAGATTGGTTGAGCTACCAGCTTCCAAGAACCCCGCAGTGAGCTGAGCTCAGTGGGCACTCGGTGGTCCGAACCTGATCTGTGAAATCCAGAAGGAGAACTCATCTCAGAGTCCTGGGTTTAGGTCAACTGGGGCAGGAACCTAGGCTGTCATCTGGCCTAGGTTAGTCACTTAGTCGTGTCTGACTCTTTGCGACCCCATGGACTGTAGCCCACCAGGCTCCTCTGTCCATGGGATTCTCCAGGCAAGAATACTGGAGTGGGGTGCCATTTCCTCCTCCAGGGGATCTTCCTCACCTAGGGATCGAACCCAGGTCTCTCTCATTGTAGGCAGATCCTTTACTGTCTGAGCCACCAGGGAAGCCCTTGTGCTTCCTTTATAGCTTGACAACAAGTTTCCCCCAATCGGAGGGTGCCTGAGCCTCATGCCCAGAAACACCCCTCTGGTGCCACCTCACTCCCGGGTGCTGAAGCCACAGTGGCGCCTCCTGCACAGGGAGGCCACACGGCTGCAGGACACAGCTGGGCACTGAGAATCCTCACCAGGAAACGCTGTTCTCCGTCCTCAGGGCTCCCCAGAGACGGGTCAACTGAAACATAGTCCAACAGCTCCACCCCCTGGAGGATGGCTTTGATCAGGACAGAGACATAATCCCTCAGGCCCCTGGCTACTTTTTTAAAACATTGTTGTTTTTATTTACTTTTAATTCAAGGATAATTGCTTTACAATGTTGTGTGGATTTCTGCTGTACAACAGCATGAATCAGACATAAGTATACATCTGTCCCCTTCCTCCTGAGCCTCCCTCCCACCCACCACGCGTCCCACCCTCTAGGTCACCGCAGAGCACCACGCTGAGCTCCCTGTGCTAGACAGCAGCTGCCCACTCCCCCAACCTCTTAGTTCTAGAAGGGACCCGGTTTAGAAGACGCACAGACAGCTGCACCCTCCATTCAGTGGAGCACCCGGGCCTCCTGCTGGCAGGCTCCCTTTTCTGTGGGTCCTTGCAAAGCAGAGAACACAGCCCAACTGCAGGGACTCACGGGACTGGAGGTACTTTAAAGGAGGCAGAATTTCACCGCAAAATCCCCCCTACACACACACTCTTCCCCTTCATTTCTGTCAGCTGCTCTCAAGCCACGTTTCATAAATCAGGATCTGCTGTTACATGAAGCAGCCGTGGAGACTCCAAGTCTTTTTGCCTCTCGAGGGCCCCACCTTCCTTCAGGCAGTGGCTCCCTGGAGCACAGTGTGCAGGAAGACATGGGATGGCGGGGGGACCTGTTCCCCACCTTCAGGCCTGGATGCAGAACACAGGGGGCCCAGGGTACCTGCAGAGTCCCTTGTTTAAATACAGTGAAGAATTTCAAGATGATGACAGCAGGGCATTAAACCAAGCGCCGACATTCCGGTCACAGGGACCTGTGTGATGCATAGAGCCCATACCTCCGAGGTTGGGCCATCTCTGCCACGGATGCTGGGGACTTAACGGTCTCACCCTAAGTCTTCACAGCCTCTCAGGAAGCCTTCTTTGAAAGGAGACTCTCAGACTGGCCCTCTGGATGCCCGCCACAGATTTCCACCCGCCTCGAGCCCTTAGCAGCCCCTCTAATCATCTGGCTTGATTCCACCTCCACATGGCGAGGTCAGGCTCTTTCTTAAAGATTGTATCCATACCTGATCTTGAGGTTATCTTCATTGATCTGTTTGTTTTTGGCTCCAGAAAACTCAGGCTTCTTTTCTCCCTGGATAGCATGTCTACTTTTCCGGGTTTAGGTCAGATTTTCTCCATATGAAGACATTCATCCAAACCAAATTTTCTAGCACCCACGAGTCTCCTCAGTACCTGGCCCAGCCGCGCCTGCAGCCACTGAGTATCTGTGTTCTATGAACTGGCTGCCCATAGGACCTGTTTATTCCAAGCTTCCCCTTAGCCCTCTCCTGACATCTTCTCTCCTCTGCCGAGGCTCTTCTGTCTCCCTGACTGTGTCCACTGTCTGTGTATCCCCGTTTATCTGCCCCGGCCCCTTCCTGTTTCTATTTCACCTTCTCTAAAAGCTCCAAGCGTCCCTCAGCCCTGAGGTCACAGGATGTTTGAAAGGCAGAGGTGTTGTGTCAAAGCCCTCAACCCCACCTTCCACCCAGAATAATTTATGCCACGCCCTCCATCTCCCCCAACCTAAAATGTATAAATGTACAATATATTTTCAGCACGAAAGAGTGAACTGCTTAAAAAATGATACTGGGAAAAAATGGTGGCCATTTAAAGACACATTAGACATTCCCCCCAACTTCAAATCATAAACAAAAATAAATCCCCATGGAGTTGGAATTTTAAAGCTCAAAAATAAAATTATAAAACATCAGAAAAAAAATTATGTGAGAATACTTTTGTAATCTAAAGGTGGGGGCAGATTTTCTAAGCAAGCTAAAACCTAGGGGTCAGGGAAATAAAAACAGACTGGACTATACAAAATTAAATGTTTCTATAAAAGGAATAAGACAGAAGAAACAAAATAAAATATCAGGCAACAGGCCGGGAAAAAAATATCTGCAGGGTGTATATATCAAAGGTTTAAAATTCGGAATAGTTGAAGAGCTCTTACAGAACAACAACAAAAAATAAAACTAGGAAGGAAGGGAGGTAGGGAAGGAGGAAAGGAGGGGGAGAAATGAAGGAGAGAAAGGGAGGAGGGAAGGAGGAAGGAAGGGAAGGGGAAACAGGGAAAGAATACGAGTAGACAATTTTTAAAAGAATAATTGATGTCACAGCCTTTAAACCAACCCTCCCCAGAAAAATCTGTAGTTTATACATTTGTTTTTTAAAATCAGTATTTCTGGAGGCTGGGTTTACTCCTTCACATTTTTTTAAGAGTATAGCTACACCTTTTAAGATTTACGCCATGAAACTCTGCAGCAGAGAGGGCAAATTCTAAAGACATCCCTAAATGCAGACTGTTCTGAAGAGGGGCTAGTTGTGCATGACTGCAAGGTAAGCTGAACACGAAAATGCAGGCCAGAGTGCTCTGCCTGGAGAGGGTAACATGCAAACACGCACAACCATATGTGAAATAGACGGCCGATGGGAATGTGCGGCATGACTCAGGGAAATCCAACCAGGGCTCTGTGACAACCTAGGGGGGTGGGATGGGGAGGGAGGGAGGAGGGATCTCAAGTAGAAGGGGACTCGGGCAAACCCATGGCTGATTCACTGTTGTTTGGTAGAAACCAACACAGCACTTGTCAAGCAATTATCCTTCAATTAAAAATAAATAGTTTTTTTTAAATGGTGCTCCATGAAGTGTACTAGTCTAAATTTTAAAGATTATTTTACAGATTACTTATGTAATTACTAAATACATACGAAGGGGAAAGACTAGAAGGAAGCACACGTGATGGGAACAGCAGAAAGCTCCAGCAGTAAGAATGCAGGCGGGCCTCACTGTCTTCCCAATGTCTATTTCTAAAGCCTGCACCTGGCGACCTGACAGGCGTCCAGGTGCTGTGGGTCCCAGCAGAGCTCCTTTTCTGCCCTGGGACGCTCATACAGCGCCTCCATCCTCAGGCCGCCTTCACCTGGTGCTTTTATATTTTCTTCAGATATTACCTTAAGGTAATAAGCCATTTACATCCCACGGGCATTATTTTTTTTTTTTTACATGCAGTTTTTGCTTTGTTTTAAATCATGCCCTCAATTTTATAATAAAAGAAGCATTTAAAAATTTAAAATCTGGCCCTTGTAGCAAACAGTGGCAAGCAGGGGGCCCTGGCAGCTGGTGTGCCCACTGCCTGGTCACAGGGGAGCACACAGTGCCCGAGGCGGGGCTGGGCACGTGGGCACCCACCCTGCCAGTCGCCTTCTGTTCTGAGTCTGGGCTCCTCTGTCTACTGACTTTGAACTCAAGGTTTCACTTGACAACTAGTCATTGCTGAAGGCTCCCCTTGCTACTAAAATAACTTTCCATGAAATACTCTGAAAGAAGCTTCTTGACTGTAAATGCGCTTATATGATAAGAAATGCCCGTGTTTGTGTGTGGTTACATCTTGTGTAACTGATTCCACCAGCTTTTCGAGGTGAAAATTGCTCACTTTTGTCATTTCCCAAACCTGACTTTCTTTCACTATAATGTGGCAACTTCTCGGTTCTTTAAACTATTTTTTTCTTTAAATTCTCATGAATTGATGGTTCCTGTTTTTCTGAACTGCTTGTCAAACCCATGTTTATGTTAGGCTCACAGGCACCCGTGTTCAATAACTAGGAAATGTGGAAAAAGTCCCCCCAGAAAATGTGACTTCCCGGCCCTTAGGGAACCCCTGCGCCACTCTGCGAATGTGGAGTGATGAGTGTGAGCATGGGCGGAAGGGAAAGAAGCTGGAAAACAACAACCGTGAAAGTTCCGATTGTTCTCGTGTGAGGTTCCCTGCTTACATGGAGCCCGTGGCTCAGGCGAGGGCCCTTGGGGGTGACTGACCCAAGCAGCCCCCCGTATAGGGACACACCCCATAGCCTACTTCCGGGATGGAGCATCGGAACCCATCACTTGAAAAGATGAAGCACGCTTTTCCTTGTCTTCCCTTTGTAAATTTTTCTTTGAGCAAATGTAAAGACCATACTCCATTTTTGAGCAATTGCCTTTCGGCAGTTCAGGGAAAGTGAAAACATCTTATGTGCTTAAATAAAACCTGATTGTCTGAATCAGTCATTCACTCATAGACTGCTGGCAGATGCTTCTCGAGGGTTAACCCACTCAGAGCTGGGCGCGGGTGGAGACCTGCTCAGAGGCACCTCCTGCAGCATCTTTGAGCACGTTCACTGTTTTGTACTCATTTCCTAGACCTGCCGTCACCAAATGCCTCAAAGGAAACCAGGGGACTCAAGCCACAGAAACGTTATCATCTCACAGTTGCGAGGGCTACAAGTCTGCGATCAAGGTGTTCCAGGGCCAGGCTGCCTCTGAAGTCTCCAGGGCTCTGTTTCGAGCCACCCTCCTCGCTCCTGGTGGTCCTTTGTCACCTTCAGGCGACACCCTGTCTCAGCGCCTGTCCCAATGGTCCCCTTCCTGTAAGGACACCAGCCATCATGGACTAGGGGCCCACCTGACTCCAGGAGGACCTCATCTTCACCAACTACATCTGATACTATTTCCTAATAAGGTCTCCTTCTGAGTTACGCGGGGGTGGGACTTCAACAGGTGAATATGGGGGTGACAACCCAACCCGAACACACCCAGGGGCCCCCGATGGTGACTCACAGAGCTGGACTCCTACTCACTTTCATTGTCACCGACTCTGCCTGTCTCCTCCCTCGAACTCATTCCTCCCAAAGAAGTTCCCTTCTTAAGAAGCACCTGTTATTTGCTTCCTCTTCCATCAGAGTCAATGTCTGCACTGAGATGGAGTCAAATTAAAAAGCTCAGAATTCCATCCAGCTCAAAATCCTGCTGCTGATTTCCAAGGTCCTCAGGAGGAAGGGCTTCGAAGCCCAGCCTCCCTGGCCAGCCCAGCATCTAAAAAGAACAGGGTTAGATAGGAGGGCTGGGCCGTTGTCTCTTGTCAAAGCTGACACCCAGCCTGGGCTTTGTGGTGCCTTCTGCCCCCTATGTTCCTGGGTGCTCTGAAGGTAAAATCTAGGAAAGCTGAGAGACCTCAGCTGTCCACTGAGAAGCCGGTGTGGCCTTGGGATCAGCTGGCCTGGGACTCTGGCTCCTCCACTTGTCAGCTGTGTGACTCAGCTGCTGCTTCCTCTCCGAGGAATGGGGACCATCCTTAAGAGGTAGCTGGGGAGCGATGACAGCGTGTGTGACACTGGCCCAGAGAAGGTGCTCACTGAAAGCCAGACAAGGCTGCTTGAAACGCCTTTCACCACCGAAAACTCAGTGACTTTCAATAGGCAGGGACACTTGCTCAGAAGAATTCTGAGATAATTCTTTCGAACCTGCAGTCTCCGTTTCCTCATCTGCCTGCTTTGGAAATACAATTTGGTGTCAAATTGACTTTGGGGGCCTGTGACCCTCAGGAAGCACCACCTGTCAGAGTTGAGTCTCTCCTTCCTGGCCCTCAGCCGCTTTCCGAACCATCACCTTGGGGGATGCAGACGCAGCCCCGGGAATGCGTCTTAGAACCGCCTGTTCCTGACGATGGCAACTCACCCCTCTGCCTCTTGGGGCTTCACTGGGGACCGGGGCCCATGCACACATGACTTCCTAGACTGTGAAGGCCTGTCCATCTGTCACCTGGACGCCTGGACAAGCCCACGGCCCTACTGCCAGGACACCAGGAGAAAGGGACTCTGGGCCAGTCGCCCTTGAACCCCGAGATTTGACTGCCCTAACCTCGGGACCACGAACTTGGCACCCACAAGCCGATCCTCTCCACACACAAAGTGGTTTCACAGTCAAAAATGACTGTGATAGTTTTTGCGGAAAATAGGAAAGAAAAGGAAAGGACTCATTCAACTACATGCTTTATATTTGCATAAAGAAAGTCTTGGCAGATACATAAGAAACTAAGAATAGGGTGGTGGAGCGGGCGTCAGAGGGAACCGGATCAGAGACCATGGTGGGAACGTGCTTTCCACTGAACGCTTTTTAATACAGTTTTATTTTTGAAGCTTCTTCAAATAAATTAAAGCTGGAAACCCTATTCCCTATTTCCCACACTTGTAGATTAAAAGCGACATTCTATATGGTCATCTCAGGGGCTTCCTTGGTGACTCAGTAGTAAAGAATCTGCCTGCCAATGCAGGAGACACATGCTTCAATCCCTGGGTTGGGAAGATCCCCTGGAAAAGGGAATGGCAACCCACTCCAGTATTCTTGCCTGGCGGGCTCCAGTCCATGGGGTCGCAAAGAGCTGGACACGTGGAAATCTCAAGAGATGTTGAGAAAGAAGCACAGGTTGAAAGTCAGTGCCCCCTAAGGACCCCTTTCCAGGAGCCAGCCTCTGGGTGCCCGTGATTGGAGGATGCCCCCTACCACTCACCAACCACAGAGCGCACAGCAAGACTCCCTGCGCATAGGAGAGATGCTCCGGAAGAGGTTACAAAAGAGTTGTCTTCTCTTGGAAACAATGTACTTGAATGATCCTGAAAGGCTTTCATCTGGATGTGCCCTTGGAAAATAAAACCCCCTCTCTAGTGACTTCCCTGTTCCACCGAGCTGCTCACTGGTGGTGGGCTCAGCCTGTGAGCACAGGGCCAGCAGGCAGAGCCGGGAGACTCGCTTTCCCCGGGGGAAGCTCGGGGTTTGCAGTCACCCTCTGTGCTGCTGGGTGGCAGTCTGCACTCACTCTATGTCTCACCTCTCCCTCCACAGACCTTCACCCTGAGCAGGCACTTCTGGGACTTCAAAGGGACCACACACAGACAGTCTCCGGTCTGTCAGACTGGGCTCAGTGGCTCCAACTTGAAAGTCAAATCTGAAGCGGATCAAAAGCATCCAGCCCACAAACTCTGAGGATATCTATGTAAAACAACTAAAACTGGGATCATTGACAAGCAAGCGTTCAAATGTTCTAGGAGTTTAAGGTAACTTACTGCTAGTATTTAATTTTGTGCTTAGTCGTGTCCAACTCTTTGTGACCCCGTTGACTGTAGCCTGCCAGGCTCCTCTGTCCACGGGCTTTCCCAGGCAAGAGTACTGGGGTGGGTTGCCATTTCCTCCTCCCGGGGATTTTCCCGACCCAGGGATTGAACCTGCATCCCTTGCATCTCCTGCTTTGGCAGGCAGATTCTTTACCACTAGTGCCACCAGGAAGCCCCAGTATCTAATTAACAGCTACCCTTCCCAAAAGCTTCTCATGCCTGAGGATGGGGGAAAGACAGAATAGAACAGGAGAGAAAGAGGGTGGCTACCCACCTCCCATCAGAATTCTGGCTGAGTGTCTAAATTATTGCTACGCTCCCTACCTGTCTATAAGATCACATCACACATCTGATGGTATCACGCCACACATCCTTTCATCCATATCACTGAAACTTGTGTTGCAAGGTGAGTTGTTTGTGTTTTGTGAGGTGCCCCAGAGTGTTAGATGCTGGTAGCCTCGAAGACAATCACCAGTGGAGCGCTACAGGCCTCTGCTCTAGGTCTCCCCTAAGTCAAAAGACCTTCCAGTCAATTTATAAAATGGATACCCCTCCAACTGGCCAATGATGCAGAGCTTTGCATTAAAAAAGTTTTTTTTTTTTAATTGGAAGAAAAAAAATGTTGGTTTCTGCCATATAACAAGGCACATCAGCCATAATACATATATCAGCCATAATACATATATCGCTTCCCTCCCCTACCTCTCTAGGTCGTCATAGAGCACCAGGCTGGGCTCCCTGTAATCTAAAAAAAAAAAATTGTATTGATCAACCTATTTGCAGGGAAGGAATGGAGACACAGATATAGAGAACAAACTTGTGGACAGCGGGGGAAGGAAAGAGTGGGACGAACGGAGAAATCAGCATCGACATATACGCTACCGTGTGTAAGAGGTAGCTGGTGAGGAGAAGCTTTACATTTTAACTAGAGGATATGCAGATCAAATCTAGAAGATCAAACAAAGGAAAATGTAAAATTTTACTTCTGTTTAAAAAAGTCAAAAGCAAGTTTCCATCAAAAATGCAAAATGAGAGAGATGTGGCTTTAGACAGATCCCCACAAAGAGGCGGGGTGGTGGCTGACTGTGGGCCCAACAGATGAGCGTGTGGCCTAAACCTTCAGCCCAGCAGGCAGGGTGTGGGGCCTCTGTGAAGAGGGACGTCGGAGAACTGCAGGCCGTGCCGTGAAGGGGCGCGGGCTCAAGGCTACTGCACATTTCAGGAACCACGGGGAGCAGGAAGAGCTTGGACGCAAGTGCCAGTGTCCACACCATTGGAAGGGCTCTGGCGTGGAAGAAGCTGGGGCTCGAGTTATAATTCAGCAGTTTGGGGGACAAAATAATTCATCAGTGGATGCTAAGGCGTGTGTTGAATTACGACCATAATTACTATCCTGGCTGTGACAGTGGCTTCAGGGGCAGCTGCTGCTGCTGCTGCTGCTGCTAAGTGGCTTCAGTCGTGTCCGACTCTGTGCGACCCCATAGACGGCAGCCCACCAGGCTCCCCCGTCCCTGGGATTCTCCAGGCAAGAACACCGGAGTGGGCTGCCATTTCCTTCTCCAATGCATGAAAGTGAAAAGTGAAAGTGAAGTCGATCAGTCGTGTCTGACTCCTAGCGACCCCATGGACTGCAGCCTACCAGGCTCCTCCGTCCATGGGATTTTCCAGGCAAGAGTACTGGAGTGGGGTGCCATTGCCTTCTCCGTGAACTGCGGCATGCCAGGCTTGATCAGCTATGGCCCAATATAAAATAAAAATTAAAACAAAAAACATAGGATGGGCAGTTGAATCTCCGTCTCCTGGTGGAAGCCACACTGACCCTTGGGCCTGGAGGAAAAGCCTGCAGGCTTCTTCAGATGCCAAGGTTGGAGTGTATGTGGTGGAGGTCTTTTGACTTTTTAAAAGAGAAGCACCAAGCTGTGATGCTTGATGCTTATCTTATCATTATTGATAAGAAACACACAAGCAGTGTGTTTCCACCCCCACTGTAGGGGTAGAGATCTGGGCCCCAGAGAAAAGTCAGGAGTAAATGACATATTCATCATCTGTGCCTCAATTTAAAAACATAACAAAAACAGTGAACGGCAAAAAGGTATCAGTTCTAACAGTAACCGCTAATTCTACAGAACACTTACTATTTGTGGCACGTTTCTAAGGATTTTTCATGAAGAATCTTTCATCCTCAAAACAATCCTCTGTGGCCATTGCTCCCATGTTCCCATTTCAAGGATTAGGAAACAGGCCAGGAGGTGCGAATGACTTACCAGGCAGTGAGTCACAGATTAGGCAGAATTTCAGCTCCAGCAGCAGCTTCGTCACAGTGCTCAGTGGCCTCCCTGCTGACACATGGTCCAAGAAACAAAAGCAAAGGGCCCTGGGCTTGGGGGAGCTGCCAGGAGCAAAATCTTGGACTTTGGGGTTGCTTTTGGGGAGGAACGGTAGTCTGTCTCAGCCCACAATCCCACACATGAGCAATGACATCATCTGTGCCCGAGTGAGCATGTACTGCGCTGAGAGCTGCAAGGCCAAAGGGCCAAGGCTTGCCGTCTTCCAAGGTCAGCTCATCTCCCCACTGCTTGTGTTTCTTATCAGTGATGATTGGACACAGCTTAATGCTTCGCTCTTAAAAAGTCAAAAGAGGGATTTCCTTGGCCATCCAGTGATTAGGACTCAGTATTTTCAATGCTGTGGGTTCAAGTTCAATCCTGGTCAGGGACCTAAGGTCCCACAAGTTGTGTGGCGGGGAAAAAAGAGAAGATGCATTTGGAGGATGTGGAGGAGGCCAGTGACAGGAACACTTGAGGTTTCCTTAAGCCAATCTGCTTAGTCCTTGAAATGGCTCTACGCAAACAAAACTAAGGATGCCTGTCTGCTAAGAGCAAAGTTCATGATCAGATACCACAAACATAGATGGTCAGGCCGTGTGCTCCTCAGCTGAGGCCCCTAAACCTTGAAAAAGCCATCAACACCACTGGCAGAAATGTTCCGGGTGCCAGGCGCCCAGCCCTGGCATCCTCCTGGACAGACCCCGCACCTGGGGACCTTCAGGCCCTGAGAGTCACTTGGGGGTTTATCCCCCAGAGATGGGGACATTGAGGCTTACGGTCACGGGGGACCAAGGTCCAGGATCTCCACCTGCCTGGCCCACCCTCTTGGCGGAAGGTATCTCCACCTGGGAGAGGCACACACTCTTCTGGGGACCCCAGTAGACAAGGTGCCCCATTCTGAACCTTCACCCCAGGGCCACACCCTTTCTTGGGGTGATGGCCTGACCCTCAACCCGGATTAGGACAACAAGCTGTCCATCTGTGCCGCCCAATAAGGTAACTACTAGCTACATGCAGCTACATACACTCACTTTTAAATTAATTGAAATGAGGTAAAAAGTAATTTAACTCAGCTCCTCAGTCACACTAGCCACGTGTGGCTGGGGTTGCATACAGGATGGTGTGCTCTGGAGGGTTTGGGAAGCCACAGAGGACACCACGGTCTCCCATGGGCGGCCCAAGTGTGTCCAGTTTCGCCTCCACTGTTAACATTGCTCTTTCTGGCCCTCCAAGCCAAGACAGAGGCCCAGGTCAGGAGTGGTCCAGCAGCAGGCACTGGGCAGGACAGATCAGGCAGACGGCACTCCCATCAGACGTGGCCAAGGGCAGCTGTGGAGGCTTAGGGGCTCACGCCAGGCCGTGGGAGAAGTAGCACACCTCCAACGAGCAGGCCTGTGGGCACGGGACAGACCACCAGGTCATGCGGGCTCCTATTCGGTGGAGCAGGATGCAGAGGAGCTCTGGGGCCTCAGCCCTTCCACACCTTCACTGCTGAAGCGGCAGCTGTGGTGGCCACCACACACACCGGATACCGCCCCTGCCCCCTCTTCTGGCACCACATGACCCCTAGGTTGTTTGATGATCCAGGACTAACGAGGATCCCCAGTGAAAGAATCTGAATCCCCAGCAGCCAGATTGAGGGGGTGCAGTAGGGGCAGTATAAGCTTGCAAGAGACTGTGATGTAATTTAGAGAATAAAGGAGTGTTCTAGCTTTAGATAGGCTTCCCTGGTGGCTCAGACGCTGAAGAAAACGCCGTAAGGCAACGGCACAATAAAGGACCCAGAAATGGTATGGACCTAACAGAAGCAGAAGATATTAAGAAGAGGTGGCAAGAATACACAGAAGAACTGTACAAAAAGATCTTCATGACCCAGATAACCACAATGGTGCGATCACTCTCCTAGAGCCAGACATCCTGCAATGTGAAGTCAAGGGGACCTTAGGAAGCATCACTACGAACAAAGCTAGTGGAGGTGATGGAATTCCAGTTGAGCGATTTCAAGTCCTAAAAGATGATGCTGTGAAAGTGCTGCACTCAATATGCCAGCAAATTTGGAAAACTCAGCAGTGGCCACAGGACTGGAAAAGGTCAGTTTTCATTCCAATCCCAAAGAAAGGCAATGCCAAAGAATGCTCAAACTACTGCACAATTGCACTCATCTCACATGCTAGCAAAATAATGCGCAAAATTCTCCAAGTGAGGCTTCAACAATACGTGAACCAAGAACTTCCAGATGATCAAGCTGGATTTAGAAAAGGCTGAGGAGCTAGAGATCAGATTTCACATGGGATCATCAAAAAAGCAAGAGAGTTCCTGAAAAACATCTACTTCTGCTTGATTGACTATGCATTTGACTGTGTGGATCACCACAAACTGGAAAATTCTTAAAGAAATGGCAATACCAGACCACCTTACCTGCCTCCTGAGAAATCTGTATGAAGGTCAAGAAGCAACAGTTAGAACTGGGCATAGAACAGACTGGTTACAAATCAGAAAAGGAGTACGTCAAGGCTGTATACTGTCACCCTGCTTGTTTAACTTATATGCAGAGTACATCATGTGAAATGCCAGGCTGGATGATGTACAAGCTGGAATCAAGACTGCCGGAAGAAACATCAATAACCTCAGATACTGCAGATGACACCACCCTTATGGCAGAAAGCAAAGAACTAAAGAGCCTCTTGATGAAAGTGAAAGAAGAGAGTGAAAAAATTGGCTTAAAACTCAACATTCAGAAAACGAAAATCATGGTATCCAGTCCATCACTTCATGGCAAGAGATGGAGAAATAATGGAAACAGTGAGAGACTTTGTTTGGGGGGGCTCCAAAATCACTGCAGATGGTGACTGCAGCCATGAAATTAAAAGACCCTTGCTCCTTGGAAGAAAAGCTTTGACCAACCTAGATAGCATATTAAAAAGCAGAGACATTACTTTGCCAACACAAAGTTTTTCCAGTATGGTTTTTCCAGTCGTCATGTATGGATGTGAGAGTTGGACTATAAAGAAAGCTGAGCGCTCAAGAATTAATGCTTTTGAACTGGTATTGGAGAAGACTCTTGAGAATCCCTTGGACTGCAAGATCAAACCACTCAATGGTAAAGGAAATCATTCCTGAATATTCATTGGAAAGACTCATGCTGAAGCTCCAATGCTTTGGCCACCTGATTTGAAGAGCTGACTCATTGGAAAAGACCCTGATGCTGGGAAAGATTGAAGGCAGGAGGAAAAGGGGAAGACAGAGGCTGAGATGGGTGGATGGCATCACTGACTCAACGGACATGAGTTTGAGCAAGCTCTGGGAGTTGGTGATGGACAGGGAAGCCTGGGGTGCTGCAGTCCACGGGGTCGCAAAGAGTCAGACACGACTGAGGGACTGACCTGAACTGTAATGCAGGAGAACCAGGTTTGATCCTTGGGTCAGGAAGATCCCCTGGAGAAGATAATGGCAACCCACTTAGGTATTCTTGCCTGGAGAATTCCACTGACAGAGGAGCCTGGCAGGCTACAGTCCATGGCATGGCAGAGTCAGACACAACTGAGCAACACACACACACACACACACACACACACACACACTAGCTTTGATACCTTAGCATTAGAGACTGAAACCCATACCCACTGGACAAATTCTCTGCACAAGTGGTACAGTTACAGGGAGAATGAGGAATGGGGAAGTAAAAATGAGCACAAGCATATGACTCTGCTGTGAGAATCCTTATCTGAAAACCCACACGGTTACTTCCAGAACTGAAGTGAGCCTCACCAACCACACACAACAGGCCAGACCCACTGGCCACCCTCAGAGGCACTGCTGTGGGTCACGCATAGTCAAGAGGACCACTCACAGTCTAGAGGGCCACCCGCAGTCCAGAGGATCTCCCACAGTCCCGGGGACGGCCCACAGTCCAGGGATCCTCCACACTCCAAAGGACCACCTACAATTTAGAGGACCACTCACAATCCAGGGGATCACCCCAGTCCAGAAACCATTCCCCCAATCAGGACTGGCCTACAGTCTCCATGACAAGACCCTCCCAGGCCTTCCTCTGCATTGGACACACAGAAAATAAGGCCATGGGCTTACAAACTGTGCCTTCCACTGGCCACCTTGCGTCAGGAGCTGAAAGAGGAAGGCCCCGAGAAGGTGCCGAGTGAGCAGAGCACAGGAGGGGCCTGAGCTCCCAGGTGTGTGTTACTTGCTTCAGTTGTATCCCACTCTCTACGACTCCATGGACTATAGCCCACCAGGCTCCTCTGTCCAGGGGGTCTTCCTGGCCCAGGGCAGGTCCAAGGTGTGCTAACAGCAAATATTTCCCCTCCCCCAAACCCCTCCTGCCCCCAGGCATCCCATCGCCCCGACTGTGTCACTAGGTAGCAGGCGGCTGTGTGGAGCCGAGAAGGCCAGATTGAGTGGTGTGAATAACTTGCAAGCCCTCGGAGCCCCGCCTCTTCTGCTTCAGTCATTCTATTCTTCCCTGGAACCCCGCCCAGCCTTTGAAGCCGGATCTGGGCAGTTTCCTTGCTACAGCTCCGGGATTGGAAGGGCGTGGTCCTGACTCGGGAGCCGGTCCAAGTTGGGAAGAGCTGGCTGCAAGGAAAGGGGTGAGTCATGAGCCCAGACATAGCTGAGATTCTTGGTGTGTCCCCTGGGGGAGGCGGGGTGCAGAAGGCTCAGCTCGGCCCTGATTCTGCAGTGCCGGAGATGAGAGCTCCCCATCTCTCTGGGCCAGTCTCCTGGGGCACCCGCAACCTCCTGATGTTCCTGGATTTATTTATGTCTGTTTCATCAGAAAGATATGATAGGTGAGAGCTTGTCTGCCTGTTCACATCTCTGGGTCCAAGAACCAGATGGTTGGTTTCAAAGCCAAGCTCAGTGTGGTCTTACTCATCTTCCTAAACCCCTCTGGATCCCAGGTTCCTCATTTGGACAATGGGGACGATACCTGATGGACTCTGCGCACACTTCTGTGAGGACTAAGTGAGGTCATATATACAATGCATCCAGAACTGGGCCTGCTGCCCAGTAAACACTCCATAAACAAAACAGTACTCAGATTTTCATTACTTTAATGGATAAAAGAGAAATATTTGCTAAATGCATGAATGAAAAGAAGTTCTATTTAGATATAACACAAAAATCAAAGGGATTTCTGTCCCTTTGAATGTCTCCTCCAGTTGTTCAAAGCTCTGGAAACCAGTCTCTTTGTACTCCCCTCCTGATACCTCCAGTGAGAGCAATGTCAGGGTCAGCAATGTGCCCAGTTTAAGAAAAAAAAAATTCCTAGGATCCTCTCCAGAGAGGAGGCTAGTGAAAGATTTAGGCAGAAAGGGTTAGTTGGGGGTTCTAGGAAGGCTCTTTAAAGGAGCTTGACATCCAGGGTTCTTAGCTGTTTTCCCTCATTGTCCCTTCTTCCTCCTGTATGGAATGAAGAGGTGATGGCAGGAGATCCAGCAGCCTTCATAAAACCATGAGGCAATTTCAAGGAAAAGCTGCTGAGGATGGCAGAGAAGAAAGATGAATGAACTGTCTTTTGGCCTTCACCCTGGACAGACAACCTGCTTTATCTTTTTCAAAGAGAAAGGAAACCTAAACACTTGCTGGACGCCCTGCTATTTGATAGTTTCACTTTATATCTAGCTGAACTGATAGAAACTCTCCCTCTCACACTCTATGAAGGATTTGTCCAATGAGAACATTTCAGCCATTATTAAAAATTCTAAAATTTTAAGTATGATACTTTTGTGAAAGGACAGGGTGGCTAGAAGGGCTAAAAGTGCCTGCAGTAGAAGCCTTCCCTTGCAGAATAACCAATCCCGAAAGCCAAAGATAAGCAAGAAAACTGCAGTGGATGAGATTCGCCCTCACCATTAGCTTTTCTGATTACACAAGGGGCAATAAAACCAGTTGTCTGGTTTTTTTTTTTAAATCAGAGGAATCCTCTGAGACCAGTCAAGCCTCCCCCCACCCCACCCCTCCTTTCTGTGGCCTCGACTTCCTTCTGATCTGTTGTTGGCTCCACCTTGCCTGAGCTCTGTGGTCTCCCCAGAACTGTCCTCTTGAGTCTGGTAGGAGCCCAAACTCTGCCCCGCAGCGCTGAGCCAAGCACAGCACTGCCCCACCCCAAGGCGCTGGGTAGAGGTCCTCTGGATTATGGCAGAAGCGGCTGCAGGGGGAAAACTGTCCACAAAGTGACACTACTTAAGACTGACTGACACACTGGAGCCAGAGCCCAGGATGCAGAGCCTGAACTCAGACAGGAGATGCACAGAGCACCTGGCACCTTACTTTGATGGGGCCATTCCTAGGAGGGCAGAGACAGCACAGGGACACACTTGGGACTTCTGGATCCCTGCAGAAGGAATGTAAAGATCTGACTTTTGAGACACTGTCTGATCTTGAACGTCTCCAGAATCGACAAGGCAAGGACAAATTATGTTCCCCTGTGTTTTAGTTTTAAGTGTATCTTACTTAATATTTTCAATATGAGTCAGCTCCATATACTATGATGATTTTCAAACAACCAGAAGTTGACTGTAGCCGACTTTAAGACAGGAAGCATGGGTACAGAATCCAGTTGCTTCCACCCTGGGGGCAGGTCTAGGTTCAGTGGTCATGAGTTTTCTGGCTTGTGGCCTGAGTCTGGTTGGATGATGCTCAGAATCCTCTTAGTCCCCTTATTTTCCTGACTCTGCTCTCCTGGTGGGGGCGAGGGGCTCTCCCATCACCAACGCACTCCTTGAAGGAAACTGCTCTGCCTGATACACCTGCCTGAGAATCCTGGATCTCCAGTGAGTAGAGGAAAGCGGCCCTCCTTTCTGTCTTCTAGGGTGGGTACGTGTGGGATTTGGGAGAAGGGGGTTAAAGGTAATATACAGACAGTTACTATTATTACCACGTGGTTGGGCAGAATAAAATTAGAGCTGCTCTCTCTGTGATAATGTTAAGGACAAGGATGATGATGATGGTCATGATGGTCATGACATCTAGAACCTCAGTGTTCCTGGAGAGAACCAAAAAGACTTTCCCACTCACCAATCAAGAAATGTCCTGCAAATACAGAACGTGTCATATTATGGATGACACAGACAGGATCTCACTTCAGGGGCATCAGAGCCAGTTCTTTATGGATTCACAGGGTTCAGGGCCCAGGGACAGATGGAAAGGTGTGTGAATACATTTCTGAATCAGTGAATGTGTACGTGATGGCTACTGAGTCTTCTTGTAACTTGTGTGCTAATTACCACTGATCTTTACAAGGCCCCACGAGACTGGTGCTATGATATTTGCATTTCATGGTGATGAAGATAGGACACGAGTAAGTTAAAAAACTAGCTCAGATTGCCAAACATCGAGGGTTTGGGGGGCCACCTCTCAGGTGCCTTGGAAACCTCATTGCAAGGGATAATGAGAACCCTGGTTGGGATGTTGACTAGGAGCAGAGAAGGGGGAACCTAGGCAGCAAGCCTTAGGCCAGTCCTCAGGCTGAGGGCACCATGACCAGAGGGCGCAGGGCGACTTGCCAAATGTCATCAAACTCTCAGCGTTTTCTTTTTGCCAAAGATGTGCTTTTAAAACATCTGAAGTTTCTATTATAGAATATTTCTCTCTCTTCATCCCTACCCGCATTCACACTTAGACTCAGCACCTTTGGGTAGTTAGAAAAAGATGTAGCTATTGTTCAGTTGCTCAGTCATGTCTGACTCTCTGGGACTCCATGGACTGTAGCCCGCCAGGATCCTCTGTCCGTGGGATCTCCCAGGCAAGAATACTGGAGTGGGTTGCCATTCCCTTCTCCAGGGTATTTTCCGGACCCAGGGATTGAACCTGGGTCTCCTGTATTGACAGGCAGTTTCTTTACCACTGAGCCTCCAGGGAAGCCCTAGAAAAAGATGATAAAGCAGCAAATCACATTCAGAAATGCTCTCTTTTCAGACCTATCTGCGGCTTTATTTCAGACCTTCCTAAATGACTCTTTCTTCTGATTACAGAAGTGATGACAGCAGTTCACCATAGGCTTCTGTCTCATGGGTGAGAGACCGTGGACCTCCAGCATCCATACGACTGCCTGACTTCCACACGAAAGAACATAATCAATGTCTAGGATAAAAGCAGCCACCCCAAAGCCAGGAGGATTTAAAGACACAGGACCCAGGGATAAACACATGTCTGATGCCTGGTGCAATCTCTGAAATGTGAACCACAGAGAGGACTGGTGGCCACGGGACACAGACGCACTGCCTAAGGCATTTCTACTCTTATGGGCTCTTCTCTCCACAAAGATGGCATTTGTCTGAGCACTTACAAAGATTACTCACCAAGAAAGAGATGCTGGGCAAATCTCCCACCTTAGAAACCCCTGTCGCCTGCCTGGCTGAGCCCCTGCGTTGACACTTGTATGGCTATGACTCAGCCTTGGAACAAGGCTCATTCCGCTGGAAATCGCAGGATCTTGCTTGAAAAGGTCGAGGCACTAAACTCAGGAGCTGTAAGCCCAGATCCCTTCAGAGTCCAGGTAAGAGGGGAAGGCAGTAGAGCTAACATTGAGGGGGTCCCTGCCGAGTCCAAGGGTTTCCCAGGTGGCTCAATGGTAAAGAATCTGCCTGCCAATGGGAGAGAGGCAGGAGATCAAGTTTGATCCCTGGGTTGGGAAGATCCCCTGGAGGAGGAAATGGCAACCCACCCGAGTATTCTTGCCTGGAGAATCCCATGCATAGAGAAACCTGGCGGGCTAGTCTGTGGGGTTACAAAGAGTCGGACGTGACTTAAGGACTCAGCACACGTGTGCTGCTGAGCCCAGACCCTCTTGTACACACTTGGTTCTCTGAGTCCTCCCGACCACCCACTGAAACGAGTGGAGTCACACATGGTCTGGAAGCCCGAGAGCCTTGCTTGAGGGTTATAGCCTTGAGGGTTATACAGGGCCTGCGATCCAAAGAATATGGACCCGCCACCTATAGTCATCAGAACATCAGAAACCAGCCCTGCGCGGCCAACAGACCTTAGCGCAGGATGGAGACAAAAGGGCCTGCGCTGGGGCCTTGAGCAGCTAGCCTGCAACCCAGTGATTATTGTTTAAAATTTTAATATTTTTCTCCTGTTGTAGATAAGAAGAGGAAAGTTGGAGGGAGGTTTTCTTCCTCAGAATCTTGCTCTTGGCTTTTAAGCGAAGACATGGAGCGGTCTTCCTGTGCTACTTGTCCCCTGCACGACACGGGCTTTGAAACTCACGCGGTGACTGCCTCTCCCGCCGGGTCCCTCGGCCAGTGTGACATCACAGGACACAAGATACAGCTTCAGCCCTGGGCCACCACTACCCTTCATAAACTCTGGATTTTTAATTGCACCAACTGTATACTCAACCAATCCCATGATGGCCGTCCCTCAAACCCCTCAGCGTCAACCAGAAGAGATGAACCTGCACAAGGACCCCTCAGCAAAGCGGTCTCCCAGCCACACAGCACAGAGCTGGGACTGGAGCCAGATGGGCCACCCAAACAGGAGAGGAGACCAAACAGCCACACCCTCCAGGAGGGGGCCCGCCAGCCCCCAGGCTGTGTTGGGGGCAAACAGAATATTCTCTCAGCCACTCCAATTTGAGAAATCGGGTGCTGACTCATTATTAACCCAGGAAGCCCACGCACTCAAATGACTGTACTGAAAAAGCTCTGTCATACCCTGCTTACTGATGTGCAGATTTTTAAGCAAATTTGAAAAATGTTTATCATAAGGTATTTATGACATTTTAACCGTTTCATTTACAGTAACCAGACGACATTTGAAAAAAAAAAAGTTTCCTGTATATTACTTGACAGTAAAGCGAAGCTTTATCAGAATAGTAACAGCTTGAGAAACACATATCAAGGTCAAGTCAAGCCTCAACGACTCAGCAACCCCATCCTCACACCCCCGCCCCCGCTGCCCCCGGCCCCCTGAATATTTTCTTTCTGATTTTACTACCGTTTGTGACTTTCAGTGCTAAGGAAAGGCAAAAGACATTCAATAAGCTCCTGGAATCATTCACATGCTTTTAGAGAGAAAAGTCAAAATTCTATCTCTTTATTGTAACCCTTGCACCAAAAGTGGGCAGCTCAGACCACGAGGCCAGAAATTGCTCAGAAGCCGTCTTGCCTCCACCCCTGAGAAGCGGAAGCCAGCCCAACCTCAGCACCCCTGGGTTAGCACGGTCACCCACCTCCATCTCTGAATTTCCCTTTGGCTCTAGAGAGGAGTCTTAAAACAGCTTTTTTTAAACCAGCCAAGCACCACCGGCTTCTCCGTAATACACACGCTCACAATTAACAGGCTAAGAAATTTCTCCAAACCATCAGGCTCACAAACAGTAGCTAGCGGGGTGAGGGCGCTGGGAAGCCAACTTCTAAAGTCAGAGGTCTTCAAAATCTGAACAAAACACAGCATCCACTCCAAGACCCCTCAGCCAAGCTCCTGGAGCTGAGATTCTTGAGACAAACTGCAGAAATGAGCAAGAAAGTGACAGAAACATACTCACCAGGGAGAAGCTGAGAGCTCTACCTTCTCAGGACCAGGCTGTGAAGGTCTGAAAGCCCGAGGCTGGCTCAGACACAACCCGCCTGGAATGTCGGTTTGAAACTTAAAAGCAACGACCATTCAGTCAGTTATTTCCCTCCATTCCCAGTGATGTCCACACGATTGAGACTCAAAAAAATAAAAAAAATTTAAAAAGTGAGAGAGAGAAAAAAAAGGCGCACACCTCAGTCTTCATTCTCATTGGAACGAGATGACTCATGCTGACTCACAGCCACCACTTCCTCTCCCGACATTCTCTTCATACTTGTGAGCAGCCTAGTCCTGTTCCCAGGGTCTCTGCAGCCCTTCCTGGAAGAACAGCCTTCCTGACCCCCGGCAAGCAGACTCAGCCACTGCCCTGACATGCTGCCCGGGAGCCTACTCTAGGGAAAAATGCCTTATTTAGGAGGTCTAGGAACGGCCAAAAAAAAAGAAAAATGCATGAGGCTTCCATGCATTTGAACCTTCTTCAATAGACACTGACGTTTTGTAACTGATTGCAAAGCTCCTGCCCTGAATGCTTGCTTTTTCAGGACATTTCAGGGACGTAGAGAAAAATGAGAAATATCTCATTCTTTGAGGACATTACTTTGCCCTCATGATTTCACTGTGTTTATTCCTGCACATCTTCCTCTACCAAACTAATCACAGGATCTATAACCACAATTTCTTCAAAGTTATTTATTAAGAAGGGTGTGCCCTGTTTTTAGGATCAAGTGACTTAAACAAAATCTCTTCTAAATCCATCTCTCAGGCTTCAAGAATATGCCAGATTTGAATATTCAAGTCCCAAGGAATGAAATGAAAGCAGAAGCCTGGAAACTGTACAAACCGTTGACGGACGTCTGCATGCAAGGACTGAGGCGAGCCTTACCTCCCAGTTTTCTTTGGAATGATCCCCAGGGGTGGGGCAGCCTTCCACAGCTTCCCACATTTTTAAATTATGAGAATCAACGGAAGAGCAAAATCCACATGATGTTAAGCAGACTGAGCCACCAAGAAGGGTGGCTGTGGTTGCATCAGGCCCGTCCTGGTTTCTGGAGCATGACCCACACAAGGCCACGGGGGAACACGGGGAACCTTCACCCTTTCTGACTTAGTACCTGCTGCTGTGCAGCCCACACTGTGATACCCCTGAAGCATAGAGAGCAAATGAGGAAATACTGTTTTGGAAGGGGACAGAAGACTTGAGCAAGCTGCATCGTTTTGCTCCTCACCCTGGAGGGGTCAGGACACCCAGTCTCCATTTAGAGTCAGATTCGTCTTAGAGCAATAATTGTTATTGTTATTCTCTAGTTGCTAAGTCAAGTCTGACCCTTTGCAACCCCAGTAGCCTGCCAGGCTCCTCTGTCCATGAGACTTCCCAGGCAAGAATACTGGAGTGGGCTGCCATTTCCTCCTCCAGGGTATCTTCCCAACTAAGGGATTGAACCTGCATCCTCTGCATTGGCAGGTGGATTCTTTACCACTGAACCACCACAGAAGTAATACTTGTTTGTTATTCTAGATCTCAGTTCTTTTAACAGAACCATCAAGGCTGTTAAAATTTTTCTATCAGACAACACCAAGTGCTTTGAAGTCCCTGTGAAAGTTGCAGTATATTATTGAATTGACCAAATATTTTTATTTCTGGCAGTTTTGGGGGGGTTGGTTTTTTGTTTTTTTCCAGGAGCATGCAAAGCCTGTTGGTTTTCCAGAATTTCAGAACAGCTTTGTTGTGCAATGCATCGTAGTGTGTTTTCTTCAAGGGGAGTGGAAACAAGGGTGGGGTGGTGGGCCCATGAGCAGCCTGTCCCAAAGGGACCCACCTCAGGCCATGAGGCCAGCAGCCCCGGATGCAGGCTGTGGTGCAGGGGTCTGTACAGGGAAAGCCAGCCTTCCATTATGAAAGCTGAAAGTGAAAGTGAAGTCACTCAGTCCTGTCTGACTCTTTGCGACCCCATGGACTGTAGCCTATCAGGCTCCTCCGTCCATGGGTTTTTCCAGGCAAGAGTACTGGAGTAGGTTGCCATTGTCTTCCCCAGGAGCTCTTCCCGACCCAGGGATTGAACCCAGATCTCCCACATTGTAGGCAGACGCTTTACCATCTGAGCCACCAGGGAAGTCCATTATGAAGACTGTATTAGGTCAACTCATTAATCCCTGGGGGAATTGAGAAATTATTAATTGGAAAAAACTACCAGAAATGAATTAAAGAAATCTAAAATAGTTGGGAAATGTAGGCTCTGAGGGGCAGCCACACCCTCCTGCCAGAAGTGCATCATTTTACCAGTGGTTTCTTCCTTAGCAACACTGTTTCAGGGAGGTCTTCCAGAAACTTCTAGGGCAAGATCTCCTCCCATAGCAGCCATTTAAGGCACCACAGGGTGAGGTCAGTAGAACTGTGTCCTCCATGTGATGTTGCAACGGATAATCCCAGGAATGCTATGTCAATTCCTGACTGCCAAAGCTCTTCTCATCCAGGCCAGGAAGTGGGAAAGGCCATCAGTGTGAGAAGGGACTGCCATCAATACATTCATAAATAAATCACTCATTGAGACAGATCAGCACCGCCTTCCATGACTGTTAATATGGAAAGCTCTAGAATGGATTTTCTTTAAGGTAGCTTACCTCTGCACAGTTCATCAGAAAGGAGACAATGATGTCATTTTAAACCTGGCTACGTGGAAACACTTTTTATCTTTTTTTTTTTTTTCTACTTGTTGGCTGGGCCAGGCCACATGCAGGATCCTAGTTGTCCAAGCAGGCATGGAACCCGTGCCCCCTGTAGTAGACGCACAGTGCCCTAACCACTGGACAGCCAGGGAAAGCCCTGGAAACACTTGTGAAACATCTACATGATCCTTTCCCAACGAAAATAGCACTGGAAAAATTTAGGTTTCTGTGAATTAGGAAAATAAACAAGATTCACTCCTAAGGACAGTGCCCAGTCTGAAGACAGTGCATACTACCTGGTCACAGGATTCTTACAAGCCCTGATGGCTCACCTTTAAGAGTATTTAATATGTGCCAGTCAGTCTCCTCAACACGCAGGTACTGTGACCTCTGATCCTCAAAGTAGCCCTCTGAAGAAGGTAGTGACACACGTCATCTTCATTTTCTAGCAGAGACTCTGAAAGGGCCAGGAGCCTACCCTGGGCAGCACAGCCTAGCTGTGAACCCAGGACATCTGATGTCAGAACTCATGTTCCTAACCACCAGGCTAAAGGGATTTCCACGAAGGACTTGCTAAAAAATCTTGGCATGCACATCCCCTAACCTAATTCTGCAGATATTTATAAGGTAGAGGTACTTTCTATTCATTTGAGAAATAAATAAAAATCCTAGCCTTGCGTGCCCCCCACCTTAAGATGGCAGCAATTCTCATTAAGGGGAAATTCAATTAGAATTAAACACTATGCAGGCATGCTAAGTTGTTTCAGTCATGTCCAACTCTGTGACACGCTATGGACTGTAGCCCACCAGGCTCCCCTGTCGATGGGATTCTCCAGGCAAGAATCCTGAAGTGGGTTGCCATTTCCTCCTCCAGGGGATCTTCCTGACCCAGGGATCGAACCTGCGACTATTACGTTTCCTGCATTGGCAGCAGGTTCTTTACCACCAGTGCCGCCTGAGAAGTTATTCACTGCTGCTGCTAAGTCGCTTCAGTCCTGTCCAATTCTATGCGGCCCCATAGACGGCAGCCCACCAGGCTCCCCCGTCCCTGGGATTCTCCAGGCAAGAACACTGGAGTGGGTTGCCATTTCCTTCTCCGAGAAGTTACTCACTAGTACTTCCCAAAGAGACCCATGAAGCTACACATGCCAAGACAGTGCTCGCCCCACATGGTACACAAGGGCATCAGGGAATATTCTCAGTGGTCCTCCCTTCACTTGCCTCACAGAGCTCATTACCACTCTCCTTCCTGGGAGAAGATCCAGTCCCGCATTTCAAATATAGCCCCTCCTCCCCTCTCCACTTCACTTCTTCTCTAGGATTTTACTCCTAATCACACATAGGTCCTCTCCCTCCATCCTTAACCTTTTCCTGTCCTTGGGCCTGACCACAGGCCAAAGTCTCTTCCATCTGCAAAAAAGCCCCCTGTCTTTGACCCTGTGAAACAGACCCCAAGGATGTCCCCCATATTCATTCCATCCTTCCCCATTGGCAGCAGCCTTGACATTTGGTTGGAATTGACTCCACCCCCATACCCAGGGGAGAATTTTGATTGGGTGAAGCAAAACAAGAGAATGCCACTGTGACTGGTTCTAGGATGGGCCCCCAAGCCTATGTCATTTAATATGTGGCTTCTTTTGGCCAAGGTAATGGGCTCAGGGGTAGGGCCATTGCCTCCAGGATGGCAGGGAAGAATGCACAGAACTAAAGAAAAAAAACTTATCCCATCTCAATGTCTATTCCTCAGAGAAGCAGGAGGGGAGATTCCATGCTGTCTAAAATGTTTAAACAAAAAGCACTGCCAGAGCCTGGGTGAAACCTCACTCAAGTTTACATCCTGTCACTAATTGCACGATCAAAATCAAGTGGTGGTCCACCTGCCTCCATCCTCCCATCTGTAAGATGGAAGGAGAGCCATGCATGATTCAAAGGAGTATCATTTCAACACTTATTCTAGAGCTTTCATATATATGGTAAGTGTTCCATAATATTAACTGCCATTTGAGCTCTTAGTTATCCCGTCTTCTTCTCAAGGGCAAGAATTGTTGTTGTTGCTGTTTAGTCAGTCAGTTGTGTCTGACTCTTTGCGACCCATGGACTGCAGCACACCAGGCTTCCCTGTCTTTCACTGTCTCCTTGAATTTGCTCAAACTCGTGTCCGTTCAGTCCATGATGCCATCCAACCACCCATCCTCTGCCATCCCCTTCTTCTCCTGCCTTCAATCTTTCTCAGCATCAGGGTCTTTTCCAATGAGTTGGCTGTTCACACCGAGTGGCCAAAGTATTGGAGCTTCAGCTTCAGTATCAGTCCTTCCAATGAATATTCAGGACTGATTTCCTTTAGGATTGACTGGTTTGATCTCCTTGCAATCCAAGGAACTCTCAAGAGTCTTCTCCTTGCTTTGAAAGCATCATTTCTTTGGTGCTCAGCCTTCTTTATGGTCCAACTGTCACATCTGTACATGACTACTGGAAAAACCATAGCTTTGACTGTACAGACTTTTGTGGCCTGTGATGTCTCTGTTTTTTAATAAGCTGTCTAGGTCTTTCATAGCTTTTCTTCCAAGGAGCAGGCATCTTAGGGGTGGTTTTAAGCCACTGGGTTTATAGTAATTTGTAACACAGAATTGGTACACAGTAATTTGTTATACAGAATAAACCCAGCGCATTTGCAAAATGGAGGCTCCATACTCACAAGGGTATATGAGAATTGAAAGTTAACATATGTGAAGTGCATGGAATAATAAAGACTATCTCTAAGTATCGTCTGTTAGTCATAGATGCCACTGACTTGGTAAAACGGCTGACTACTTGAAAGTTTTCCCATCAGTACAGTATCTGAGTCACAGGATACAGTCAAAAGTCTAGAATTTTAATGAATGAATCACATACTAAATATGCATCATCTTTGAAAACTCAGTACCTATGAATGAGCTGCATAGTTACAAACTATTATGTAACAAAGCAGACTGAAATAAAGAAGATGCTGGGGTATATGGAGCCAAATACAAGTAATCTGGAAACTCAAACATTCAGTGAATATTCAGTGAAGGCTGCCAGAGGCCGAGCACTGATGCAGGTCCTGGGGCCACAGCAGGAAAGACACAAGGTCTCGAGTCTCATGAAGCTTTCCTTCTGGGAAGAGGAGACAAAAAACAAGTGCACGAGAAAAATCTAAATTAGTGATAGGAACTGTGCAAAAGCCTAACGAAGGGTGGAAGAATGCTACTTGAGATGAGTGGACCGTCTAGAAAGGCCATTCTGTTGGGGTGCCATTTAAACTGAGTTCTGAACAATGGCCAGGACCCAACCAGCAGCGTTCGGGAACAGGGCCCAGCTAGAGCCAAAGCCCCTAAGGCAAAGGGAGTGTGGCTTGTCTCAGGACCAGCAAGGCTGATGCCGATAAGCAGCAGGGAAGGAACAATGGGCTCGGCAAGAGAGCAAAGAAGGAACTCAGATTTTACGCCAAGGTCAGTGAGGAGGCTCTGGAGGGTTTTAAATATAAGAGTGACATGGTCTGATTTGGACTTTCTAGAGGCTAACTCTGAATCCAAGTGCAGCTCCCAGCGGCTCTGTGGTCTTGTATTCCCTTTCAGATCTGGAAACTCAGAACAAGGATTTTGTCTCATTCACCGCTGGATCATCAGAGCCTAGACTAGTACCTGCCATTTACATCTCTACACTACTTCAAGTTAACTGCAGGCACTGTAAGGAATAGAAATGGAATGACTTCAGAATTCACAGGAGCAGGACTGGCAGAGGAACCCACTCCCCACCCCCAGCTCCCCACCCCCCACTACTGCCCCCCCCACCCCCCCGCACCAAAGACCTCACAGCAAGCCTAGGTTGAGGAAGCAGAGATTCGGAGACTTGCCTGCTTTTCCATGACCAGTGAGGGGCTGAGCTAGGATTTGAACCCACGTCTAAGTCCTTGTTCAGAGATTAATCTTGATGTTGCAGTAGAAGGACCCAGAGCTCACCATCTCTGACACCAATATTACAACTATTTATAGAACTCCTTCTCCAATAAAAAGGCTGGAACCTGCCAGAAAAGATCTTCTACAACTAAAGATATAAAGAAGGAATCATAATGAGATAGGTGGACAGTGATAAAGAATACACCTGCTCATACAGGAGACATGGGTTCCATCCCTGGTTCAGGAAGATCCCCTGGAGAAGGGAAAGGCAACCCACTCCAGTGTTCTTGCCTGGAGAAACCCATGGACAAAGGAGCCTGGTGGACTACAGCCCATGGGGTCGTAAAGAGTCGGACACGACTGAAGTGACTTATCACACACGCCCTAGACATGGAATTAAAGATCTAGTTTAGTGACAGAGAGAGATGATGTGTTAAAACAGGAATGGAGCTCAGTGCCCTGGCCAGTGTGGTTGGAGGAAATCCAAAGCAAATACTGCTCGAATGGAGACGATGTTATAGCAGGGGATTCGGTGGACGCTGGTGAGCATGGCATGATATCTGCAGGTCCTGGCAAACACGTTATTGGTTACTGTTTGCATCTGCTTTGCTAAAGACAGACTATACTTTTGAAATGTTAACAAGAAAAACACAAAGCAAACTATCATGAAGCGCCAAGGCCCTGAAAATCCTCCATTCTCGGCTTATGAACGGTTCCTTTCCCTTGTGAATAGTGGCACACGATAGTCATCTTCATTTTGCAGGATTTGGTGTGACTGGGAGGTTTCTTAGGCTTGATCATTGGTGAAACAAAAAACCAAGCTCTTAATGTGTAAGTAGTTCATTAGTCTGATGCGCACTGACAAAAGATCAGATAGACTGTTCCTTTGAGGTACCATCTTGATTTAGAGCTGAGGGAATTTTTTTCTTCAAGAGCAGCATTAGCTTCCTAGTTTTCATTTCATTCACATGGATGCATACACCCTCAAACAACTCGAGTTTGCCCCTTGAACAGCTCATAGTTAAAAACTTAACTCTACTGAAAAAAAGAAAAAAAGCCAGCGTATTTCCTGATAGCCAGTAATGGATAATTGTTTGTTTTTCACTTGCTAAGTCGTGCCTGATCTTTGCAACCCCATGCAGCACGCCAGGGGCCTCCGTCCTCCACTGTCTCCCAGAGTTTGCTCAAATCCATGTCCATTGCATCATTAAGTGTCGTCGAACCTGAACTTGAGATAGTTCATGCATCTCTAGTGGCTCTTAGTGGAAACTTATGAGTTAAATCACCTGTCTAAGAGGGACCAGCCCCACCAAGTGCTTGAGAAGGAGTAACCGGTGAAAGCACTCCCACCCTAGGGCCACTCAGCCCAACCTCACTGGCATGGCCTGTCACCATTCAGCCCGAGTCATGGCAGGCTCCGCTGCGTGTCTTCCTGCCTCTGGTCTGCCAGGCACCACTCCCTTCTCTGAACTGTTTCTTTCACTTTTGTGATGTGACAAAACCACAGATCTGATTGGGCCAGTCTCCCACTGTCACATCTGCACAGCTTCTTGGAGTCTGTCTAGGGTTTAAGGGTTTGTCCTCAAGTCAGACAGGTCCAGTTTGCAACCTGGCCCCCAACTAAGTGGCCTTGTAGAGCGAACTTCCTGAGTCTTTGTTGTCTCATTTGTACATTGAGCATAGCCATGGTCACAGGGGAGTCTTGCCACAGCATTTTGGGGTGGATTAAATCACGGTGCACGTGTTGCACCCAACAGAGGACCTGAGCCCTTAGTGAGCGCCCAGCGAGTGGCAGGCGGGCCTTCGTGGCGGTGCTGCCATTCTGTCTGAGAGAGCTCTTGCCTGGTGCAGCCTCGCCCACCCACGTTATGGGTTCCGATGGTTCTATCAGCCTAGTGCACCTCCCACTGAGTGTATCAACCCAGATTCGATATGGCTGCATACTTCCAGGAAAAGAAACAAGGGTTTAAATTAGGATTTTATTTCCCACTCATGTAAAAGCAGTCTGGCATAAGTATCAGGAGCTGATGTGGCAGCCCCAAAGTATCACCCAGACCTTGGGCTCTTATCTTTCTGATATACCATCCTGGAGCATGGCTTTCAACATCAAACCAAACTCATGGTCTAAGATGGCTGCTGGAACTCCAGCCAGCAAATCTATATTCTCTGTCTTGACATTAGGAGAAAGTAAGGGAAGACAAAGAGCTTCCCAGGCAGTGCCAGTGATAAAAAAAAAAACCCACTTGCCAATGCAGGAGATGTAGGAGACACAAGTTTGATCCTTGGGTCGGGAAGATCCTCTGGAGGAGGGCATGGCAACCTGCTCCACTATGCTTGCCTGGAGAATCCTATAGACAGAGGAGCCTGGAGGGTTACTGTTCACAGGGTCTCAAAGTGTCAGGCATGACTGAAGAGACTTAGCACACATGCAAGGGAAAGTGTTAGTCTCTCAGTCATGTCTGACTCTGCGATCCCATGGACTCTAGCCCTCCAGGCTCCTCTGTGCATGGAATTCTCCAGGCAAGAAGACTGGAATGGGTTGCCATTCCCTTCTCCAGGAGATCTTCCTGACCCAGGGATTGAACCTGGGTCTCCTGCATTGCAGGCAGATTCTTTACATCTGAGCCACCAGGGAAACTCATGCAATATACATATAGTCTTCCCCCAGCCCCATCCTCATGGAATCTTACTGAAAATTCTAAATAGTAGTTCTGAATATAGAACTAAATCACATGACCTCTCCTAGTTGCAAGCTAGTCTTAGAAATGTAGTCATTTCATTGGACACATTGCCATCTGAAGTGCAATGTGATTTTGAATTAAACAAGAAGGGAAGAAGGGATATCAGTCATCTGATATGCCCATGGCATGGCCAGTCTGAGCCATCAATGCCCTTCTGTGAGATCTGGTCTAAGACAGCGGGAGAAAGGGGAATCCATATTCCCCGTGGACCACGGGCTGGAGGGACTACAGTGCCACATGCAGCAGCACAGAGAGGAACACGAGCCAGGGAAGGGACAGAGTATGAGCCCGAGGGAGGCTGCCCATGGAGATCTCTCTCCCTGTCTCATTCTCCTGCTTCACTGTAACCCTTTCCTCTCCCTCAAGATGGAAAGTCCTAAAAGGAAACTCCCCTCCAACCCATCTGCCTGCTCCTACAGGTGTCCATTGGTGTCGATCACTGAGTGATTGAAGGCACAGCAAGTGTACCCAGGTTTGGGAAATGCAAGATATATCTCAACAGGATATGATCAAGGGCTGTGGAGTCAGGCTGCTGGGTTTGACTCCTCCCCCTGCTTCCATCGCTCCATTGTGTGAAAGGAACAGTAACAATGAAAGTTCCCTCCAGGGAAAACCCACCGTGCCTGACACCTAGAGAGACCTCAGTAGCTGCTGGTCATTCATGTGTGTGCCAGTGACTCTGAGATGCACTTTTTCTTTAACATTATAACAGCATTTGTACTATATGACATGGCATAATTAATTAGAGAGGGGTTTTCCCCCCCCTTAGTGAAAATCAATGCTGTCTGAGAGTCAATGGAATTGTTATCATCAGGAAAGGAAAAGACAGAGTTTAGAGATTCAGGGCCTTGCAAGGTAAAAAAAGAGAAAAAAAAAGTCAGCAACTTATAAGATGCCAAACAGTGAGAGCTGAGCTTGGGTTGGTCATTGAGTGACCAAGCCTGGAAACAGCTTAGAAAAAAGAGGAAGAGAAAGGCCTGGTCTTCGCCACACTGTTTTTCAGAAAAACTCAAGGTAGCCACCATTTGATCAAAAGAGAGAGAAGTTAGAGGCAAGAAAGGAAGGAAATAAAGCAGGTCTGAGGCCAACATCTTGGCAAGAACTCTGGGAAAGATTGTAACCATGTGGAACAGGCTAGAAGCAAATAGATCAGAAGGTGACTGTGTATTTTTTTTAACCTGGATTGCCAAAGAAGCCATGAACTTAAAAAAAAAATAATTGTTAAAATGGCATATTATTCAGCCATGAAAAGAAATGGATTACTGATCTCTGCTGTCATGTGGATGAGCTTTGGAGACATGAAGTAAGTGAAAGAAAGATCACAGACACAAAAGATCACACTCTGTATGATTCCATTTATATGGAATATCCAGAATAGGCAGGTCCACAGAGACGGGAGGCAGATCAGTGGTCGCCAAGGACTGAAGGAGGCAGGAACAGGAACAAGTGCTGGGTGGAGAGCACATTTCCTTTTGGGGTGATGACCGTGTTTTGGAACTGGAAGTGATGGTGAGACAATGCTGTGGTTGTACTAAATGCTACTAAATTATGCATTTTTATGTGGCTACTTTTACGTTATTTAAATTTCACCTCCATTTTTTAAAAAGCTTTTACTATTCAACTATGGATCTCCAACTTGTCAGCAACAGGAAGTGGGCTGAAAATACTCTGTAGCACCCACTGAGGGCAGGTTCCCACCCATATGACATGCTGCCAGGGGCTCCAGGAAACAGTGGATGGAGAGGTCCTGCAAAGATGGTCCCATAGATGATGGGACCCCAAAACCCGGGGGAGAAGTCTCACTCTGTCTGCTGGAAGGCTTCAGAGTTTCTGGACTGGAAACCCCTGGATGCCTCCCATCCTCCCGTTTTAGCATGGCAGTGTTGTTGTCATTATTCTGTCCCTATTCCACTGAGGGAACCTGGGCTGTGCAAAGCAGCTCATTTATCTTGTTGTTTTATTTTGTGTTTATAGGCCATGAGGACACTGCTAAGAGGCTGTTATGCCTCACCTGAAGATCTAGGGACAGTCTACCAAATGCAGCTTAAATTATGGCCATGGCAACGACTGCTGGCTGCCTAACCCCAATTCTTGTCTCCTCTGCCCCCAGTGATGGAGATCTTGATTTTCAACTGGGCACAGGAAAATTCTTCCTAAAACAATCCTGCACTTGTTAGTTTCCCCACTTGTACCTGGTAAGCCACCACCTGAGGAGGGCAGGATGATGAGCTGGAAGGCGTCTGAGTTAGTCAAGATGGGCAGCTGCCACAGAACTAGAGACTGCCTGCCTCTGGGTTTCTTTTACATGAGAGAATAAAGCTTGTATCTGAGCCTCTATTATTGGAGGGTTCTATAATATACAGTCAACTCTGATCATAACTGATATGTCGGCCTTCATGCTGATCAACCGATGAGTCATTTGGGTACCAAAATGTAGGAGTCTGCAACGCAGCCTCAGTTCCGTCATCATTTGGGATTTTATAGCCTCTTCAGTCTCTTATAATTTTCAGACGTGACCAAGCACACTGCTGCACAGCAGATCTCTAGAATGTATTCATTTTGTACAACTGAAATTTTATACCCACTGAATGAATAGTAACTCCCCATTTTACCCTGTTCCCAACCCCTGCAAGCACCATGCTACTCCCTTCTATGAGTCTGACTCTGTTAGGTACCTTTCCTGGTGGCTCAGATGATAAGGAAACTGCCAGCAATGCAGACGACCCAGGTTCAATCCTTGGGTGGGGAAGATCCCCTGGAGAAGGTAAGGGCAACCATTCCAGTCTTCCTGCCTGGAGAATCCCATGGACAGAGGAGCCTGATGGGCTACAGTCCACTGGGTCCCAAAGAGCTGGACATGACTTGAGTAACCAACACTTCATATCAGTTGAACCATGCACTATTTGTCCTGTGACTGGCATATTTCATTCAGCATAGGGTTCTGCAGGTTCATTCTTGTTATCACAAATGGCAGAATTTTCTTCTTTTTTAAAGTTCAGTGGTACTCCATGGCATGAACCTACCACATTTTCTTTATCCTTTCATCTGTGGGTGGACCTTTCGGTTGTTTCCACACCTTGGCTATTGTGGATAATGTTGCATGAATGCAGGAGTGCAAATATCTCTTTGAAATCCTGATTTCAATTATTTTGGATAAATGTCTAAAAGTAGGAGTCATGGATCATATGGTAGTACTTTTTTTCAATTTTAAGAGAGTAGATCTCATGATAAATATTCTTATCACAATTTCAAAAAAGGAAGAAAGAGAGGAAAGAAGATCCTATTGTCTGCAACAAACAATACAAAAATTAAATATGTTCTTTAAAAGTTGACCAGGGCACTATCAGTTTTTAGCAAAACGATCTCATAATTCCATATTAGAAATTGCAAAAAGGAACTTGAACAGTGAAGGCAAGATGGTCATCCCTGACCTCCCTGGACCCTGGAGTTTCTAGACAGATTTACAAAGCAGTGAAGGAAAAAAGCATTGGTTACCACATCTTTCTGTTCGATGTGTGCTTGGAAAAAGATTGAAAAATATGTTAATTTTACTCAGAACATTTCTTAACATGTCTCTAAGAGGAAATTCACTTCTAGCACAGCTCATGGGATTTTGATCTTGTTTTCATATTATTTTCATTTCATGGATGATTTTATCTACTGATTACCCAATTGACAAGAGCTCCTACCAGTTTCTGTTCAGCATTTATCTTGTTAATGGTGAGAGAATACTATCAAAGAAAACAAAATCCAACCAAGTAAATGTGAAGATCTGATTGGCTTTCATAGGCAATTCATAAATTGAGCAGCATCCCTTCTGCTGCTACTGCTGGTGCTAAGTCACTTCAGTCGTGTCCGACTCTGTGCGACCCCATGGACTGTAGCCCACCAGGCTTCCCTGTTCCTGGGATTCTCCAGGCAACTGGAGTGGGTTGCCATTTCTTTCTCCCAGCATCCCTTCTAGCAGCCTTTTAAAAGGATGCTTGGAGGAGTTGCACAAAATGGAAGGTTTTTATAGAAAAGAGGTTGGGGCAAGAAGGTTATTAGAAAACAAAAGAAAGAGTTATTTGAGGCCAGTACTTCTACTTTGGGGACAGAAAGGGGACGGCAAGGGTCTTTATTATGCAGATTTCCTCACTAATGTTAATTGAGAAATTTCAGATTGACTGTTTTGAATGTCATTTCTGGGAGGAGTTGAAGCTGTAATTAAGTCTTGGTTGGGGAGTGAATGACTCCATTTTGGGTTTTTGTTTTTTCAGCAATACAAGATTCAAGATAGCAACTGCTGCTTTGAGAAACAGAACTTTCTTTTACCAGACGTTCTTTAAGTTGGAGGGAAAGTAATGTCTTGAAATCATGTATATTTTAATATAAAATTTATTGTTTAATGATTGTAGAAATTATAAATTCTGCCTGGAGATAATACAGAGGAGTAGAAACGATTAATCCCACCTCCCAAAGCCAAAGTACTACTAATGTTCTGCTCTATTTCCTTCTGCTTGCTCACATTCTCTCTCTCTCCCCTGATCTGTTTACATAGTTGTATTCACACTGTATACATAACTTTGTACCCTGCTTTATTTCACTTAACGTGACAACATAAACATTTTTCTCTATTATTAAAACCCTTAGTGTGCAGTGTGGAGACCTCTTTTCATGGTGAAACTTCAACAGTACTCAAAGAGATCATCACACCCAGTCTTCGCCACACACAGGCAAGTTCCCTCCAAAGTTTTGGGCTGCTCCTGGTTAAAGAACCCGCCTGCAAATACGGGAGACATAAGAGACCAGGGTTCCATCCCTGGGTCAGGAAGATCCCCTGGAGAAGGGAATGGCAACCCTCTCCAGTATTCTTGCCTGGAGAATCCCAGGGACAGAGGAGCCTGATGGGCTATAGTCCACGGGTTACAAAGAGTTGGACATGACTAAAGCGACTTAGCACACCTGGTCTGCTAAACAGGACTCAGAACTAGGACAGTCTTGGGCAGGAAGGACATGCCCAGACTTGTTCATTCGCCCATTCCCAGGGACACGACTGAAGTGACTTAGCAGCAGCAGCAGGGCCAGTTTATGGCCTGCAAAGCAATCCCATTAATCCAGAAGTTCTTCCCTGCAGAAACACATACTTGTTTTGAACCAAGCAGGAAGGCTCATAGGCACAGCAGCCCCAGGGGGATAGAATCCAGACACCACAAGAGAAAGGACACTATCCCATTGATCATGTGGTAAGACAGAAGAGAAAAACTGTCCTAATACACAGTCCTGGTGTGGCGAGGCCTGGCCTACAACCACATACCTGCCTGTGCCACGTAACAAGCATGAGGTGAGCACACTTGAGGTTGCAGAGAGCCTGTGGCCTGGACAAGGGGAGATGGCAGGCACGACGTGCTGACCCCGGCAGGAGAGACCCCGGCTGGAGTCCCTGCTGTCTGATTGGACTTCTCTGAAATAAAACAAGGGAAGCCAATGCGGAAACAGAGCTGGCAGCTATGTGAGAGGCATTGAGGGCTCATTCCTTGCCATCCAGTGCAGACAAAGCTCTCAGGTTAGTTTGTCCAGTTTTTCATTTTATTATCCAAGATGTTTAAATGGTGGCTTGTGGCAAACTGTAAAACTCGGGGTGTGCTTTAGTCTAGAGCAAGTCTGTGTATTGGGATTAAATATGCACATATTAGGTAGGTAGAATAGGGGAAAGGAGTCCAAAATGGCAGTGGCTAAAAGACAAGGAAGGAAAAAGCCCGAAGAAATAGAACAAAGGAAGGTCCAAGGACCAGAGTGAAGACTTCAGGTAGAACAAACAGCACTCCTGGCTAAGCCCAATTGCATAGGGCAGGCCCAGGTGGAGGAAAAAACATATAAAAGGAGGAGCCAAAGCACTTTCTCTCTCTCTTTCTCTCCCGCGTGCGTGCACTCTCTCTCTCTCTCTCTCACTCTCTCTCTCCCCCTCCCCAACATGCTCCTCCACTCTCTTCTCTTCGAGTCTTTGGGTTGGCATGCCCTCACACTTCGAGGATGGATTCTCCTGCTGTCTTCTAAATAAAATAGAGCTGTAACACTGATTTGCCTAAGAGCTATAACACGGTTTGTCCAAGACCCGAGAGCTGTAATGCGCCGAGGGCTTTAATGTCCGTCGCTCCAAATCTTTGTTGTGACAAGACAAAGAACCGAGGACCATACACTCGCGTGACACACACTACTATATACAAAACTGATAGCTAATAAGGACCTACTATATAGCACAGGGAATTCTGTTTATTACTCTGTGATGACCTATATGCAAAAAGAACCTGAAAAAGAATGGATAAAGATTTCCCAGTGACCAAGACTCTGCATTTCCAATGCAGGGGGCCTGGGTTCTATCCCTTTTCAAGGAACTAGATTCCACATGTCACAACTACATGTAGTCACATGAAAATCAGGCCACAATAAAGATCGAAGAGCCCGTGTGCTGCAACGAAGACCCAGGCAGCCATAGAAATAATAAATATTTAAATAAATAGATAAAAGTTTGAAAGAGTAGATATATGTATATGATGTATAACTGACTCACTTTCTTGTACACCTGAAACTAACACGATCCTGTAAATCATCTATACTCCAAAACAGATAAATAAATAAAATTAAATAAAGCAAGTTTTTGTAAATCTTTGTGCCAACATGTGATTTTTGCAAAATTCTTCTTTTATATTTCAGGGGTCAGGGGAAAGGATTTTGCAAAATAGAGATGGTGTGTTGGTTTCTGGGTGGCTCTGGGCACAGGAGAAGATGAGCAGGAAGGAGGCTGCATAGCAGAGGCAGGGGGGTAGGTGCTGGCTCCACGGCTGGTTCTAGTCCCCCCTCTCCAAGAAAGACACACTGAATGCCTATGATCAGGATCCACAGTATTTCTTTGCCATGGGGACATCATTCCCTAAAGAGCATGGCAAGGACAATATTTCTTAATCTGCTCTTAATCTGAATCCAGTTTTCAATTAAGAGAAAAGTCTCTCCAGGCTTTTCACTGTTGCTGCTGTTTGGTCCCTCAGTCATGTCCCACTCTTTTGCAACCCCAGGGATTGCAGCCCTCCAGCTTCCTCTACCCATGGGATTTCCAGACCAGAGAACTAGAGTGGGTTGCCATTTCCTTCTCCAAGGAAATTTTTAATATGATTTGCTAAAATGCGTTATGTAAGTGAACAGTTGGCTCTGGGTCTTGCAGAGAGCTCATAGGACATTCTATATAGCAAGGATCCTGGAGGCTTTTTACTGGTATTTCTTTTGGCAGCAATTTGTGTCCCTCCACCCCCAATGCCCTCCTCATTCTCTCCATGCCTATGCCTCCCTGCCCCCACACCTCTGCAAATAGGTCCTTATTGGTCTGTAGCACAGGGCTCTCATGCCTGGCACAGCAACATTCCCCTGAATTTCTTTGAAAGAATTTGATCTTAAGCAGTAACATCTGGAAACATAACTGGATTTTACTACTGGCCTCAGAAGAGAAATGCAGTTGACCAAATTACTCAAGGAAATAGTTAACACTGAGAGATAATCTCTTACATTAACCTTCTGGTGGAAGACAGAAATATACTGGGAGAGCCAGGCTTGCTTTTCTATCATCACTCTACTAATCCCCTTACAGGCTCAAAAGACAAAAGGAACATTCAATCCCACAGTGACCTAGTTTCTGGCAGCTCTTATCATGGTACATTCCCATCCTCATCCTCCTGGAGCCATAAGCAGAAAGGCCCCACCAGCCAGAAGGACAGTCCCTCTCCTCAGGTCTATTAGCCTGTTTACATGACAGTGTCATTCCCCAGCCAGCAAAAGGAAATCTTCCCACGCTCCCCACACACCAGGGTTCTTCAACTGCAAAAGCCAAATTCTTCCTTCAAAAGCCATGCATCCGTTCTCACGGCTCCTCCAGGCCAAGATGGTGTGCCTGGGAAAATGGCCATCCCCATAAATAGAGGGAGGTGGGGGAAAGCCCATGGGAGAACTAGCCAGGAAAAAAAAAATATGGCTAAAACACACACACACATATTGGTTATTTGGGAGTGTATTTTTTAATTTTCACATATTTAAAAAATTTTCCTTCTATTGATTTGTAGTTTCATTCCATTGTAATCAGAAGTGATACTGTCTATAATTACAATCTTCTAAAATTTGTTAAGACTTGTTTTGTTGCCTACCATGTGGTCTGTCTTAGAGGATGTGTGCACTTGGGAGGAATGTATATTCTGCTGTTTTGGTGGACTGTTCTGTACATGTCTATGGGGTCCAATTCTGTCCTTGTTAATATTCATCCTGGTTGTTCATTTCTCATGGAAAGTGGGGTATTAAAATCTCTTTCTATTATATTAAACACCCACACACAAAAGCCAGAAAATAGTAAGTGTTGGCAAGGATATGGAGAAATTGGAACCCTCGTGCTCTATTAGTAGGGATGTAAACTGCTGCAATGACTATGGAGAAAAAAAGTTAAAATAGAGTTATCACATAATCCAGACACTCCACTTCTAGATATATCCAAAAGAATTGAAAGCAGGGTTCAAAGAGATCTTTGTACTCGCATATTTGCAGTCAATTCACAATAGCTGAAAAGAAACAGAAGCAACCAATGTCCATGACAGATGAATGGATAAACAAAAAATGGTCTATATATATACACACACAATGGAATATCATTCGGCCTCAAAAAAGAAACAAAATTCTGACCCATGCTACAATGTGGATGAACCTTGAGGACATTATGCTAAGTGAAAGAAGCATAGCATTATGCTATGCTAAGTGAAATAAGCAAGACACAAAAGGATAAATCCTGTATGATTCCATTTATATACAGCATGTAGAGTAATCAAAATCATAGAGGTAGAGCATACAACCAGACAAAATCATAGAAGTAGAACATACAACCATGATTGGGAATGAGGAGATATTGCTCAGTAGGTACAGAGTTTCAATTTGGGATGATGCAAAGAGCTAGAGACAGATAATGCTGCTGGTAGCACGATATTAAGAGTGCGTTTGATACCACTGAGCTAATACACTTAAAAATGATTAAGATGATAAATTTTATGTTATATGTATTTGTGTGTGTATGTGTGTGTATGCTCAATCATGTCCAACTCTTTGCGCTGCCATGGACTGTAGCCTGCCAGGCTCCTCTATCCATGGGATTCTCCAGGCAAGAATACTGGAGTGGGTTGCCATTTCCTTCTCCAGAGGATCTTCCCGACCCAGAGATCAAACCCACATCTTCCATGTCTCCTGTATTGCAGACTGATTCTTTACCACTGCACCATGTGGGAAGTCCTTTATATGTATTTTTACCACAATTTAAATTTTTTCATTAAAAAAAAAGATTTAAAAAAAATACAGATAAGCAACAAGGATTTACTGTATAGCACAGGGGACTATATTCAATTTCTTGTAATAACTTATAATAGAAAAAGTTACATATAAATATATATATATAGTGTTTCAGTGTATACCCTGCACTGTGGACTAAGGGTTTGCAGGAAAGCCATCCTCCAGGGCAGGAGCTAGGTGTCTTTACTCAAGACCAAGGAACTTCATTCCCACATGCACACCCTTTCCTGTCTCTCCCATTTCCTTCTCCCAATATCTTTGTCACTTAGCAATCCTCTCTGTGGTAACCAAACCTCCACTCCAGCATCTCTTTCCCTAAGGCCAAGTTAGTTTGCACTGATAGAATGGGTACCATGAAGGGTGTCTGCAAATCTAGAAAATGACATACCCACCACGGCCACCATCCACAGGGCTGCATCCCCATCTGCTATGCTGTTACTTGGTCCCCCTGCCCCAGGGGACCAGGACTGACATGGACCCATGGTCTCCCTACCCCTTCCTATGCCTCCTCCTTCAAATCTCTCTCTGAGTTACAAGATTCTCTTGAATCTTCCCATGAACACTCTCTCTTTCTTATGTGACCGCCAATTTTCTGCATTTTTTTTTTTGGCTACTAAAAAAGCCTAACAATATCTGACTGCGCCGCTCCCCCCCATCTTTCTGCAGGCAAAGGTACCCATCATGCCAAATGACAGCACTTCATGTAATTTTTACAGCTTCACAAGCTGAACCTTTTCCCATGGCTGCAGCGAAAGACCAAGGCTATAACCCCAAGGACCGACATTACGATAACATTTTATGATCTCAGAGTCTCTCTCATTCAGGGATTATGAATTAGTGTTTCTATCGTTAAAAGCCACCCTGAGAATATGGGGATAAGAGCAAACCCATTTGTTTTATGTGAGCAGCTAAACCAGAGCTGCAAGCATAACCAATATGGTACAGCTGACACACCAATCCCACTCTTGGCATCCATGTTCTGTGTGGTCCTGAGTGAGTCACTCCCCCATCTGACCCTCCCTCACAGGATATGAACATTCAGCAAGATGACAGTGATTTATCACCTGCCTGTAATGTGGTAGGTACCATGGGGAATGGGGAGGGCATGTGGATCTCAGAAAATCCACTGTAGTTTCAAAGGCATATGATTTCTGACGGGCAAGTGCAATAGGTCTTAAACTAGCCCAGAGGAAACACGGACCCCCATCCTGCCAGGACCCACATCCTTGCTGGTGTTTGGAGTGTAAACCCAGAGATAGCCTGCAAGAGATGGAGAATCCTCTCCATGTCATTTTAATAATCACTAAGAGTTTGGGGCTTATCCAACAAGAAAAGTAGGGACAGAACACAGACTCCCTTCCACAGAAACCATGTGTGAAATTAGAGGCTCTGACAGTTGATAGGAGGAGGTGAGTCTTTGATGAGAGGCCAGTGGAGAGTCATTTAAGTCAGATGAGGGGGGATGAAGAAAACCAGAAATGCAAACTCAGCCAATGGCGGAGTCAAAGGGACCCAGAACTAGGGGATGTAACCTTTGATGTAAGGGCAGATGGAAGGGCAGAACCTCTGATGGAAGGGCAGAAGTCAGAGGAGCCTCTCTAGGTAAGTAGTGGCATCTTTGTGAATAAAATCATTGCTGGGAGAACTCAGATCCTGCATCTTAGCTCCAGTCCCTGTGGTGGGTCCTTGAGATGGAAATTCTAACCTGTTCGGTCTGGGAAATTGATGCAAGTGTGTTTCAACACAAAAGCTCAGAATTAAGCAGAGAAATGAAAAAGTATTAATAAATAAAACTCCTACGTGAACCACACTAATTTTAAGCAGTGTGTTCTTCAGCCTTAAAAAGTTTGTACTATTTCAGAAATTTTAACAACTCCAACAGATTGGACATAGAAGCTATAATTATTTGATTTTTTAAAAATCTAGATATAAGTTAAAAGGTGGAAAATGATTTGTCTTAGATTGTACATGAATTGAATACACATGATAAGTTGAATTCATCAGAGTTACAGAAATTGTTTTAAGTGCTTGGAAAGTTTTGTTTATTATGGACAGTGGGAATTCTTAAGGGGACAATAAACGGGGCTTCCCTGGTGGCTCAGAGGGTAAAGCGTCTGCCTGCAATATGGGAGAACTGGGCTCGATCCTTGGCTCAGGAAGATCCCCTGGAAAAGGAAATGGCAACCCACTCCAGTATTCTTGCCTGGAGAACCCCATGGACAGAGGAGCCTGGTAGGCTACAGTCCATGGGGTCACAAAGAGTCGGACACGGCTGAGTGACTTCACTTTCAAACGGGGCTTCACTGGTAGCTCAGCTGGTAAAGAATCTGCCTGCAATGCAGGAGACCCCGGGTTGATTCCTGGGTTGGGAAGATACCCTGGAGAAGGGAATGGCTACCTATTCCAGTATTCTTGCCTGGAGAATTCCATGGACAGAGGAGCCTGGCAGGCTACAGTCCATGGAGTCACAAACAGTCAGACACGACTGAGTGACTTTCACTTCACTAAATGCAGTCTAACATACTTAGTGGGGGTGGGGGTGGACTTCCCTGCAGTCCAGAAGTTAAGGCTTCGCCTTCCAATGCAGGGGAAGCAGGCTCAGGTGCTAAGATCCTACTTGCCTTGCAGTCCAAAAACCATAACATAAAACAGAAACAATATTGTAAAAAATTCAATAACGACTCAAAAAATCTTTAAAAAGTATTTAAGAGTGTAATTATTGGTTGTGAAGCTATATTAGTAAAATAGAATAATAAAGTTTGTAAGGAATTTGTAAGTAATAGAATTTGGGATGTGTAATAATTCTAGAATTCATTTTGAAATCCCACGCCATTATACCTGACTTCTCTAGGCATACTTGCCCCCTTCAAGGCAGCATCCTCACCCACACTGTTACCACCAATAGCTGAGAGAGTCTATAAGCAAAGTTGGAGCGGGGGTAGAAATAAAAAATGAAAGAATGAGGAATGAAGACTGTATTCTAGGCAAGGGAGTCCAAGAGTGAAGAAGATGGGTCCAGGAAGCAGAGTGGGGAAGACAGAGATTCCTCTCATGAATGTCAGTGGCTTCAACTGACCAACCTTTAGTTCAGTTAGATTGAACTGGACTGATTTCAATTCTGGAGGAGCTGAGCGGAAGATAGAGGAACAAGATGAAATTAGGATACAGGACCTTGCCCATCAAATTAAGATTTATTTCAGACCCAGGATGTTTAGGGCCAGGTAGCCAATTAGCAACTCTCTTACCAGGTGAGAAGCAGACAGCCTCTGCAAGCTGTCCAGGCGGAGGAGAGCTATAAGGAAGTGCACCTGTTATTTATCTATTTTATGTTTTAATATTTATTAATTTTTATTTCTTCAGCTGTTCCAGGTCATAGTTGCAGCATGCAGGACCTTTTTGTTTTGGCATGTGGGTTCTAGTTCCCTTCCCTGCACTGGGATCATAGAATCTTAGCCACTGGGCCACCATGGAAGTCCCTGTTCATCTGTTTTAAATATAGCAGCGTAGCACAGGGACCTCCGCTCAATACTCTCATATCTGAATGGGAGAATAATTTGAAAGAGAATAGATAAATGTATATGTGTAACTGAATCCCTTTGCTGTACACCTGAAACTAACATAACCTTAATCAACTATACTCCAATGTAAAATAAAAATTAAAAAAAAAAAGCACACCTGGCCTTGATGTGGAAGCAGACTAGAGCCCCAGAGGACGCCGGAGGTGGAGCAGCAGCTGACGGAGGAGCCTGAAAAGAGAGCAGAGGAGATGAAGAGTGGAAGCCATGTGGACGTGGCCCCCGGGCGCCTGAGAAACGAGAGCGGCAAGAAATAGGAGCAGAGGGAGCAGGAGGAGAGGCCTGGGAAGGAGGGGCTGGCGTGGGGCATGTGCATTTGTAGCCCGAGACCCTGGAGAGAAGATGCTCCACGGATATGAAAACAAGGGGGTGGGCAGGGCAAGTCAGCTGGGTTAGAGGGCCAGATGTTGGGTATGGGTTGCAGTGAGGGGGGGCCTCGGAAGACTCTTTCATCAGGAAATGTGGGAGGAGAACAAGGGGACGAAGTGGGCTCCATGGAAACCATCTCCCACCCACCACTTCCTGGGAGCAGCCTTCCACCCAATATCTCCAGCCAACATGGTAACTCTGAAAAGTGGGTGACATTGCCCTATTCTGCAGCTGAGGCACCTGAGCCTCAAGAAATGAGAATTCTTGCCCAAGGTTGGATGCTATCAGGTGGCAGAAACATAAAGACCTGAGTCTGTGGGACTCTACTGCTGAGTCCTTCCCTCTAGGGTCCCACGTCCCCAGGCAAAAGTTACATCCTTCCCAGCCCTTAGTGAGATGTCAGCCACTGGGAACAAATGAGATTGGGGCTGGGTTTGGGCTAATAGATGACTTTCAGTTTCACAGGAACTTGGTACATCTGTTTTAGGGTGGGGGAAACCAAACAAAACTGTTTGCAGATTCCAGTCAAGTTGTGAGATTCAGGGAAATGATACCAAGCTGGCTCAAGCCCTGGGCCAGTTCCTCAAAGGCTCAGTGATTCGTCTGAAACCCAGAGCATCAGAGCTGCGATACACCAGATGGAGAGTGAGCAATGGTGCCCCGACAACCCCGAGCCTCGTCTCGGGCAACAGACCATCAGTTTGCTTCTGTGCACTTAACTGCTTGCTTGTTCACTTCCTTTTTCTTTTAAATTAAAATCAATATCATAGTGATGAAGACAGCTGGCTTTGCAAAGCATGAGAAGTCCCCGGAGTCTTGGTTTCTCCTCCCAAATCTGCCAAAATACAAATACATTTCTCCAGGGCTTCGACTCACTCCCCATAAGGAAAGATATGCCAGTCATGCATAAGAACTATCAGACATCTTAGAGGAAATTTGCTTGTTAAACTCCTGAATATGGGACATCCCTGATGGCTAAGACCCTGAGCTCCCAACTCAGGGGGTTCAAGTTCCATCCCTGGTCAGGGAGCCAGATCCTGCATACTTCAACTAAGACTTCGTGTGCCACTACTTGAGATCCTGCGTGCTGCAACCAAAATGGAAGATCCCACATGCCACAGCTAAGACCCTGTGCAGCCAAACACACACACAAATAAATATATGTAGTTTTTAAAACCTTGAATATACCAGCGTACCAGCAGAAGGTGTTGCTCAACCAAAATGTGGGACTCCCTCTTCACGCTGTGACCTGTGGCCCAGAATTCATGGCCCAGCCCCACTGCAGCCTGCTGGGGCCATGTGTCTAGTTCTTCCCCATGGTGGTGACCAGAAGTAAACTGGGTCCCATCCAGGCCAAAACTTTTGAGAAGCAGGGGGGGTTTCTACAACTCTCCCAACTGCTGGCTGGATACAGAGGGCTCCAAAACCAGGACAGTAGAAAGCTGTGAGATGGGAGGAGCCAAGTCTCTGGCTCACTAGGAAAAGGAGGGATCTGACCACTAGGAACCACCTTACGTCACTGGTATGGGGGAGTTTATTTATAGCTGCTTTTTATCTAGGGCCTTCTCAGATGGCTCAGAGCTAAAGAACCCACCTGCCAATGCATGAGACAGATAAGATGTCAGTTGGATCCCTGGGTCGGGAAGATGCCCTGGAGGAGGAAATGGCAACCCACTCAAGTATTCTTGCCTGGGAAATCCCATGGACAGAGGAGCCTGGAGGGCTACAGAATCCATGGGGTCACAAAAGAGTCAGACATAACTTAGTGACTAAACAACAGCAACAATAGTGACTTTCTGAAATATCTATACGTCTATAAACATATTTATAGACATGTGAGCTATGTGCATTGTTTTTAGAAACCCCAAGATACCAATTCAAGCTTTTATTAAGTCATCTGCATTTGCATCACAGAGGATTCCTCATTGTACAAATGATTTGCAGCAGGATAGCACCTCCCTCACTTCCATGCAACTAAAATGTTGATTTCCCTACAGCTTAAGAACATGCTGCCCACGTCATAAAGCTGTGCACTGATTTGCACAGAACACAGGGAGGGCCCTGGCTAACTCTGGAGTCCCCGAAGGACTTTCCCCTGTCCCCTGCCCCCAACCTGATGAGGCTGGACCAGAGCTCCTCCACAACCATGCAGTGTGCTTCCCCGGGCACCGCGTGATCCTGACTGGATCCCTACAAGGCGGTTTCTTACCTGGTCCTATAGCACAGATGACACACCCATGCAATGTCATAGAAACAGCAAAGCAAGCATGGATCTACGCTGCAGTGCAGTCACTTCTCGGTGGTGAACAGGAAGGTTCTCAGGCTTCTCCTCCCAGTACCCGAGACTGAGGGCCCAGTGAAGAACATCTGGGCACAAGGCATCTGGATGCACAGAGTGAACGCCTGGGAGTCGAGGCTGGGAGTAAACGGGAATGAAGCCATTATGTGTGGCCAGATGCGGAGGCCAGTGCCAGGGAACGTGAAGAAAGAGGGTCTAAGAAAGACAGTTGCACTGAATTCACACTAATGTGACTCGGCACATTTTATGAAAACTTAAGGCAATCAAGGGTTTCCCTGCGGGCCCAGATGATTAAGAATCTGCCTGCATTGTAGGACACTCGGGTTCAATCCCTTGGTCGGGAAGATCCCCTGGAGAAAGGAATGACTACCCACTCCAGCATTCTTGCCTGGAGAATTCCTTGGACAGAGGAGCCTGGCAGGCTGCAGTCCCTGTGGTTGCAAAGAGTCAGACACAACTGAGTGACTAACACTTGTAAGACAATTAAGCTGGGGATGTGTGGATAAATCCAAGAAGGAGAATGAATCCTTGGAATGAATGGCTCTTATTCTATTTTTTAGTATTTATTTATTTATCTGGCTGCACCAGATGCTAGCTGCATCATGTGGGATCTTTAGCCGAGGCATGCAAACTCTTAGTTGTAACATGTAGGACCTAGGTCCCTGACCAGGAATGGACCCAGGCCCCCTGCATTGGGAGCACAGAGTCCCAACCACTGGACCACCAGGGAAGTTCAGAACTAATGGCCTATATATCCTTGAGTCATTGATGTAAAAAGTCACAATAGCAGTATAGGATTAAAAAATTTTTTTTTCCTGGATTTTGCTGGGAGGGGGATTGTTTGGTTATTTTTTATGAAACAATAAAAGTAGTTGACGTGTAGGCAATTACAGAACTGAAGGCAGTTCCAAACATTCTGCTAAAATACCCTTTCTCAGAGAGATCCCTCATTCTGCCTTTGGACTCAGCCCCACATCCAGTTAGATCTCACTAGCTCCTGGCAGCAAATTCCCATTTTGTCTGCAAATTGTCCTCCTCTCCAGAGAAGAGCTTAGTGAAGGAAGAGGTAAGGAATTGATGTGACCAGGGGCCCCCGAATTATACATAGAATGGCATACAAGCTTTAAAATACTCAGTCCCTAACCATGTGTATTTACAAAATCACCAAATTAGGGATCTGAAGATTCTTAGAAATATTCTCTGAACGGAGTGGGAGAAAGTGTCTTCCACCTGCCTGGTAAAGAGAGAGATTCTCAGTTCTCAAACTACCATAGGCATTCAGACCTCCTGAGGATTCTGAAGGTCTGGAGGGAAGCCCAGGAGGCTGCATTTCTTAAAAGCCCCCGGGGGATGCGATTGTTGTTGGTATAATGACCACACTTTGAGTAGCTAGGGTCTCCAGTTCAGTTGCTCAGTCATATCCGACTCTTTGCAACCCCATGGACTGCAGCACCCCAGTCCGCCCTGTGCATCAGCAACTCCCAGAATTCACCCAAACTCATGTCCATCGAGTCGATGACGCCATCCAACCATCTCATCCTCTGTTTTTCCCTTCTCCTCCTGCCTTCAATCTTTCCCAGCATCAGGGTCTTTTCAAATGAGTCAGCTCTTACCATCAGGTGGCCGAAGTATTGGAGTTTCAGCTTCAGCATCAGTCCTTCCAATGAATATTCAGGGCTGATTTCCTTTAGGATGAACTGGTTGAATCTCCTTATAGTCCAAGGGACTCTCAAGAGTCTTCTCCAATACCACAGTTCAAAAGCATCAATTATTTGGCTCTCAGCTTTCCTTATAGTCCAACTCCCACATCCATACATGACCACTGGAAAAACCATAGCCTTGACTGGATGGACCTTTGTTGGCAAAGTGATATCTCTGCTTTTTAATATGCTGTCTAGGTTGGTCATAACTTTTCTTTCAAGGAGCAAGCGTCTTTTAATTTCATGACTGCCGTCACCATCTGCAGTGATTTTGGAGCCCGAAGAAATAAAGTCAGCCACTGTTTCCACTATCTCCCCATCTATTTGCCATGAAGTGATGGGACCAGATGCAATGATCATAGTTTTCTGAATGTTGAGTTTTAAGCCAACTTTTTCACTCTCCTCTTTCACTTTCATCAAGAGGCTCTTTAGTTCTTCGCTTTCTGCCATAAGGGTGGTGTCATCTGCATATCTGAGGTTATTGATATTTCTCCCGGCAATCTTGATTCCAGCTTGTGCTTCCTCCAGCCCAGTGTTTCTCATGATGTACTCTGCATATAAGTTAAATAAGCAGGGTAACAATATACAGCCTCAACGTACTCCCCTAGCTAGGGTCTAGAGGAATTCAAAGACTAATCAGATGGTACAGGTGTTGGTGACACGTCTCTAATCTGGGACCTGAGGCTTGCAGAGAAACTATGGCACCTGCAGAGCTCTGCCCCGTCCTGAAATTGTCCAGGGTTACACACACACACAGACACAGACACACACACACATTCTTGCTCACACACATGAAGGCCTCTACTCAAAACCTATGCTACAAATTTTTATTCACACCCTACAGCACATGGGTCACACATTCAACCTGGAAGTTTGAACATTAATTCTTGAAGTTTCTTTTTGAGTCTCAATCACAGGAGGAACTTCTGAAAGCAAACGTCCAAAATACACTCTGATATCCAGGCATTGGTGTGGAGTCTTTTAATATCATTAACCTCAGCAGATAGGTGTTGGAGTTTTTAACTGATATTAACATGCCACATGGCGCTCAAGTGTTCATAGACTGAGATCCCCCCGCATAACTGTGATTATCTCATTCTTCATAAATCAGACAGCTATTGACTGCCAGCAATGTGAAGTGTCTGAGACACCATAGAAGGAAGGAGACTCAAGGACATTAAGTCTGGGCCAGGTCCCAGCACGTCTTTCTCTAATCATTCCACGCTTAACCACCACCTTGCATTACTTTGGAACTTACAGGGAGGGGCTGGCCTCACTGTTTCCCCATCACACAATTGTGGCACATAATCTTCAGGCTGAAATGACCTCCCATGAAAACATGATTTATAAGTAGGAAAGGGAGTAGCACTGTTTGTTTGAATATCTGTTTTGTTTAGAATTTATGTTGTGATTTTTTTTAATCAAACAATTCAGCCGTACTCAGAATGAAACAAAACAGAACACGTGGCCGAACAGGAGCACTCATCAGAGAAACACAGGGTTGATGCAAACTCATGCTCAGCCTGGAAAGCCATCACTAGGCTGTGGATGAGGCCACAGCCTCATAGCCAGTGCCTACTGAGTATACAGCATGGTGCCTGTCCTCTTGGGCCAACGTGGGCTCAGGTTTCCAAGTTACCATTTAAGACCTGTCTGATCTTGCACCAGTGACTTGACCTTGCTTAGCATCTTATCTACTTCCTTGTGTTAGTCACTCAGTAGTGTCCAACTCTGCCACGCCATGGTCTGTAGCCAGGCTCCTCCATCCACGGAATTCTCTAGGCAAGAATACTTCAGCAGGTTGCCATTCCCTTCTCCAGGGCATCTTCCCGATCCAGGAATAAAATCCTCATCCCCAGCACTGCAGGCAGTTTCTTTACCATCTGAGCCACCAGGAAAGGTCATCTACTTTCTTGGGTCACCATTAAGATGAAATGAAATATTGTGCATATGAAACCAGCACATTTCAAGCTCCCCACCCTCTACTTGATAGTGAATGATGCTGCTGCAAATGAACCTTTCTGCCCCTCAAGAATGTTTACCTGTCTGCCAATTAACATTCTCCTCTGAAGCCTGTCCTTCCAAGAAAAGGAAAATGTCCCACCCCACAGCTCTTTCTGATTCTCCTAGCCTTTTTCACCCAGGTGGAGGAAATTAATTTCAATACCCAACTTTACATGCATGACATAATTTTATCTGTTTTTTTTCCTTTATGGTGCTTTTGGTGTCTGCATTAAGAAATCTTTGCTTTTGCCAAGACCATGAAGATAGTCTCCTCTGATTTCTTCTGATTAATCTCCTCTGATTTAAATCTCTCTTCTGTCTGGAACTACTTTTTAGCATCATTACTTTAATTATTAACTTGGTGTTTAAATATAATATGAAGAGTCATCATGGAGTATTTGTCATAAGTTTATTTTTTTTAATGAGAAATCAGGAATTTAGAAAGTATTGGTTTTTTGGGTGGAAAAAATTATAAACCCTAAGATCACAGGATTGTTCTATTGTAACTTTAGGACAATCAGAATTTCAGAAAACAATTTACCATTTTATGAGGACAAATAAAAATCAAGGACTTTCCTGGTGGTCCATGGTTAAGTATCTGCCTTCCAGAGCAAGGGTGGTAGATTCCATCCCTGGTTAGGGAATTAAGATCCCACATGTCGCAGGGCAACTAAGGCTGAGAGCCCACACCCTCTGGAGTCTCTGTACCACAGCTAGAGAGAAGCCTGCCTGCACACTGCAACAAAGACCCTGTACAGTAAAATTAATTAGTTACTTAAAAAAAAAGAAAAATCAATTTTCCATAAGTGTTGATTACACGCAGAGATGACTGAATTATGGTGACTACTCAAGACATTTAGACTGTTTTAGGGAAGGACTCATTCATTCATTCAACAACATTTATTAATACTTGTTTTGGAAGGGCACATTCACAATATATTCAGTTCAATTCAGTTGCTCAGTCATGTCCAACTCTTTGCGACCCCATGGACTACAGCACCCCAGGCCACGCTGTCCATCACCAACTCCTGGATTTTACCCAAACTCATGTCCATTGAGTCAGTGATACTATCCAACCATCTCATCCTCTGTTGTCCCCTTCTCCTCCCACCTTCAATCTTTGCCAGCATCAGGGTCCTTTCAAATGTGTCAGTTCTTTGCATCAGGTGGCCAAAGTATTGGAGTTTCAGCTTCAACATCAGTTCTTCCAATGAACAGTCAGGACTGATCTCCTTTAGGATGGACTGGTTGGATGTCCTTGCTATCCAAGGGACTCTCAAGAGTCTTCTCCAACACCACAGTTCAAAAACATCAATTCTTTGGCTCTCAGCTTTCTTTGTAGTCCAACTTTTACATCCATACATGACTACTGGAAAAATCAAAGCCTTGACTAGACGAACCTTTGTTGGCAAAGTAATGTCTCTGCTTTTTAATACGCTGTCAAGGTTGGTCATAACTTTCCTTCCAAGGAGTAATCATCTTTTAATTTCATGACTGCCATCACCATCTGCACTGATTTTGGAGCCCCCCAAAATAAAGTCAGCCAGTGTTTCCACTATTTCCCCATCTATTTGCCATGAAGTGATGGGATTGAATGCCATGATCTTCGTTTTCTGAATGTTGAGCTTTAAGCCAACTTTTTCACTCTCCTCTTTCACTTTCATCAAGAGGCTCTTTAGTTCTTCACTTTCTGCCATAAGGGTGGTGTCATCTGCATATCTGAGGTTATTGATATTTCTCCTGGCAATCTTGATTCCAGCTTGTGCTTCTTCCAGCCCAGCATTTCTCATGATGTACTCTGCATATAAGTTAAATAAGCAGGCTGACAATATACAGCCTTGACATACTCCTTTTCCTATTTGGAATATATTCCAATATATTCCCAGTATATGGATTTATATAAAATATTTGTACTTGTTACTTGTGCCATATTCATTTTATTTATTTGTACATGTTTATGTAGTTATCAATATTTATCACATAAAATACATTTATATTGATGTGCCCATTAATATATATGATTTGCTTGGGTAAAATTGGGGAAATTCCAAAAAGAACCCAGTCTAACCACCAGATGAAGATACCTTGGAGGATAGCTTAAATGATACCATTCTTGTGTAATATCAAGCCTCACTCTTTGCCTCTGAGCATGATCAGTGTTACAAAGTGGTGTCTTTTCAGTCACAGATGTGACTCCCTGAGCCGAGAAAAGCAGCATGGTCTTTGTCTAGTGTGGAAGACCCTGGCATTCATAGTGTAGCATCCTGAGTCAGAACCAGAACACCAGAGACTGATTTAGAGAGATGTGGCAAAGAACAGTTCCTCCCACTGGGAACTGACTTCATATACTGGTTTTCCGGGTGGCCAAGCCCTGAGCAAGGGCAGTAGTTTATTTATCCTTCTCTTGAATATGAAAATAAATAAAATCGACAGTCTTATGCTGTCCTACTTTAGCATCACAAATCACTTTTTATTCCAAGCGACAAGTGGGATCATCAGTGATCCTGGCAGGTTCACATTAAAGAAAAAAAAATGCTATCTGAGGGAAGAATCTAGCCAAAGGAATCTGAGTTCCCATATTATAAAGATTTGAGAAAGAGTAAGAGGCAGGTAGGTAGCTGGACCAAGTGCTGCTTGCAGTGGATCTGAATTCCAGCCTGCTTGAAATGAATAGAGCTGTTTGGTTGGTTTGAAATTTTTTAAATAATTTGTCTTTAATACTGCCTAGATGAATGGCCAACTTATCCTCATGGCCTGTGGATATCTGAAAGGACCCATGTTTCCCCCCAAGTCACTTGAACCAAAGCTCTTGGGTAAGACTCATGACTGAGCATGCTGTCCCACTCATGGGTCTTGAACATGATGATTTTTGAGCTGGAAGACTTTCTTCCAAGACAGATTACTGAGAACTCTATCAAGAACACAGGGATGTCAGCAGGGGACAAGCAGGTTGTATGACTCAGGAAGAGTCAAGAACATGTGGGGGCTACAGAGCTCTATTTAGCTCTGCTGTTCATGCCAATGTTGTAAACGTTAACTAAACACCAAGCTTTCGTTTGTTATAATGGATTCTAAGCCAGTCCACCTCCTAACCACTTACTTGTACGATGTGCTTCTTCTAACTCCAAGTTAAGAATAATGGAACTGAGACCTCAGCTCGAGGGAGAATGCTCACCTTCTGGGCACAGCTGTCACCACTGGATGCTCCAAGTTGTCAATCAAACGTCAGAAAGGAAAAAGAGTTGATCCATGGCCCCCTTTCACATAGCGTTTCAGGTTTCTAGCATCACCTTTCTTTGCTGACTTTTACAGGTATAGTCTAGCCCAGAGGGAGCCACACCAATGAAGCCAACCCCTAACAAGACAAAGGAGCTCTGGGAACTGCCTCTCATGTTCTTGATGGATTTTTTGTTTTAATGAAATTACATCGAAGGTAGAATGAGCTCTACCACACCTGCATGCTCTTTGCCTTGTGCCAGTGTAAACACCCCACTCTGCCCTGCAAGCCTTTAATATCCCTCAGGACCCCAATGCTCATCAACGAAGATATGAGCATCCTTTTCTCTTCTGCGATGGATCACTTAACAGCAGAAAATGCCACAGGTGGACTCACCATGCAAGTTCTTTTCTGTCTAACTTAAGAAAGAGTTGGTTTATTCTCAGTATTATTCCATGATCTGCCCAAATCAAAACTTTATCTTAACTTTGATTAAAAGAAGTGATATAAAAAATGTACAGTAGGGACTTCCCTCGTGGTCCAGTGGTTAAGAATCCACCTGCCAGTCCAGGGAACTCGGGTTTGATCCCTAGTCCAGGAAGATCCCACAAGCCACAGGGCAGTTAAGCCTGTGCACCACAACTACTCTGCCCACGTGCTGCAACTACTGAAGCCCGAGCACCCTGAGCCAACGCTCTGTAACAAGAGAAGACACTGCAATGAGAAGCCCACACACAACTAGAGAGCAATCCCGGTTCACGGCAACTATACAAAGCCGATGTGCAGCAACGAAGACCTAGAGCAGCTAAAGATAAACAAAAAGGTGAATCGCAAATAAGATGGAAACTGCCGTAATGACTAATACTCTGGCCAAAACTCTTCCAACTAGGGTAGAAAATTTGATTTGATTTTTGTTTGGTTGGAGGGGAGGCAACAGTATGCCAGAAATGAGAGACTAGAAGAGTTGGGTGCAGTATTCCAACCCTTATGGCTTCAGCATCGGTGCAAGTCACCAAAGAACACATATACAGAGAATGCAAGTACCCGTCTACTGAGTATGAGGGCAGGGAGAGGACAGAGGGCTGCCTTTCACGACCACTTTGCTCCTCCGCAGCCAGACAACCTGAGCTGCCTTGTTTATCTTTCTGACCCTTTGCTAAGTCCCAACACAAAGAATGAAGGGAGAAATATCAGCATCCCATTTTCCAAATGTCAGTCACCTGACATTTAATTGCGGTTGTGCTGATTTTGTTGCCCTTGGCAAAATCTTGTCCTTCCCACAGTGCAGCTGAAATACTAGGTTGTATCAATCGCTGTTGAAAACACCACCAGTTTTATGTCAGACACAAAGGAAATAAAAATTGCTGACACTCTGTTTTGCAAGGACAGATTAATTTGCCTCAGAAACGACATGTTTGCCACCGGTCTCATTAAAAGTACTGTGAGATTATCAGGAAAAATTAATACAAGCTGTTGGTTATCAGGTACCTCGTTTTAGCTCACAAAGGCAAGTCCTGGTTGTCAGTTCTCTGCTGGGGGCAAGGACAGGCATTAACAAAGAAAGTCACATTCAATTAGAAACCATCACCCGGGCTGGCATTTGCGGTTACTCTGCACAGATCAGCTTGACGAACAAACACACTGCTGCTTTGGGTTTGAATTTGAAGCAAGGGCACTTTGGGCAACCAGGGGCATCCAGTCCCCCCTCCAATGTGCTGAGGGGAAGAAAGAACAGTTTGCCTGGGAAAAAGAGGCTCCGTGGCACTAAGCATGCTCGGGAAACTTAGGGTGAGTAATTATTTTTAAGGTGCCTTATCAAACTCTTTTACTGAAGATTGGACTGGTTGAAACTGCAGGGTGCCAGTGTCACCTCCCTCATGCCCCTGGGATCCTTAGAACCTCTCTGGAGACTGGCTCAAGGGTTCCCATGCATGGCTCTTTGGCAGGGCAGACCCCATGGAGCACTTATTTAAGGCTCAGGAAGCCCACTGATAAACTCATACTGATGGCTCCCACGTGTTTTCTGGAAATTAACAAATTCTCACTGAGCTGTAACTATGCACCTGGCCCCACTCTAGGCACAGGGAGTAAGTTAGCCAAGACACCAAAGCAAGAGGAGTCATGTTCAGTAACGTTTCATAACAGAATCAATTGCATTTGGTTTCCAACCTTCACAGACTGGTCATTTGGGCTGAGGTTCATTTGAGTTACATTCATCCAAGGCTTTTCAGGATAAGCCCATTCTCCAGGTATTCTTCCCCCCCGCCATCGACCAACACAGACTCAGGCACAGCACCAGGAGGAAGCGGCCTGTCACACCGTCGGCGCCAGCCCCAGAGCCTGTGCATCTGTAGCCCTCTCAGCTGAGAGTGGGCTTCCTCCCATGAATCTGAGGATGTCACACCCCTTTTCCTTTGGATTTCATCCCAAAGTCACCTTCTCCCAGTGAGGACTTCCCTGACACCCCCTCACAAAGTATGCCTTTCTCCCAATTTGACTTGTTCACCTCTTTCTTGCTTTACTTTTCATCCATGGTCTTCATTGTCTATACGTGTGTGTGTGTGTGTGTGTGTGTGTGTGTGTGCTCTGTCATGTTAGACTCTTTGCAATCTCATGGGCTATAGTCCTCCAGGCTCCTCTGTCTATGGCATTTTCCAGGCAAAAATAAAGGAGTGGGTTGCATTTCCTTCTTCAGGGGATCTTCCTAAACCAGGGATCAAACCCACATCTCTTGCATCTCCCACATTGGCAGACAGATTCTTTACCACTGAGCCACCGGAGTATTATCCATCCTGTGGATTCCTGCTCCCTCACTGGCAGTTCTCAAGGGCAGGGACCTCGGTCTGTGTCTGGAAGAGCTGCCTGTACACAGTAGGTGCTTGGGTGACATTGGCTGGGTGAATGCATGTGTGTGCTGAAGGAATGGATGAAAGCCTTTAGTATTTCCGGTGATTTTTCAACTTGGCCTTCCCTCCGTTTGACAGTGGCAGTTTCTTATCACAAGCATACAGAGCTTACATTCTGTTTCCTGCTCATTTTGATGAAAATGACAGAAGCAAAATGCAATGGGCCCTCCTAAAACTGCACCAAGATGGCTAGGAAGACCTTCTTGAAACTGACTTTGGTGGCCTGGAGGTAGCGTTGTCATGAAGGGTTCCTCAGCCAGCTCATGAAAGGACAAATTTAAGTCCCTATTATAGGCCCCATTATATTGATGACCAAGATTGTTCATGGTTATTCATTTTAAAAGTTATGTGTATTCTAAAGATGTATATAAAAGTCCAGGAGGGTCTCCATCTGATTAAGCCTTGGTTAGAGTTGGCCTGTTGGAGAAGGCAATGGCAACCCACTCCATTACTCTTGCCTGGAAAATCCCATGGACAGAGGGGCCTGGTGGGCTGCAGTCCATGGGGTCGCTAAGAGTCAGACATGACTGAGCAACTTCACTTTCACTTTCATGCATTGGAGAAAGAAATGGCAACCCACTCCAGTGTTCTTGCCTGGAGTATCCCAGGGACAGGGGAGGTTGGTGGACTGCTGTCTATGGGGTCGCACAGAGTCGGACACGACTGAAGTGACCTAGCAGCAGCAGCAGCAGCAGAGTTGGCCTGTTGACTTGTCACTCTTTTTTTTTTCTTGAAAGCACCATTAGCATGCAGAACTTTCCGGACTAGGGGTCAAATCCTCACCCACTGTAGTGAAAGCATGGACACTGGACTGCCAGGGAAGTCTGGGCTGCTCACTCTAACTTCATCTCCTTGAGGGGAGGGGAGATAGAATCTGTCACACCATCTCCACCACAGTATTTTTCTTACAGTTGATGAATTTATTATGATTTATGTTTGGCTGTGCTGGGTCTGTCGCAGAGCCAGCTTCTCTAGTTGGGGCGCATGGGCTTGGTTGTGCTGGGTGGGATCTTAGTTCCTCAACCAGGGATTGAACCCAGCACACACCTCCCCCACCCCCACAATTTGGGAGTGCAGAGTCCTAGCGACTGAACCACCAGGGAAGTCCCCTTCCATAGTATTTTGCACATGACTTTGCATAGCAATATAGATATAGATATGAAGTAATATAATATATTTATAAGTAACATAAATATATAAGAAGGTCAAACCTGTCAATCTTAAAGGAAGTCAACCCTGAATACTCTTTGGAAGGACTGATGCTGAAGCTCCAATACTTTGGCCACCTGATGTGAACAGCTGACTCATCTGAAAAGACCCTGATGCTGGGAAAGACTGAGGGCAGGAAGAGAAGGAGGTGACAGAGGATGAGATGGTTGGATGGCATCGCCAACTCAATGGGCTTGAGTTTGAGCGAACTCAGGGAGATTGTGAAGGACAGGGAAGCCTGGCGTGCGGCAGTCCACGGGGTCGCAAAGAGTCAGAGATGACTTGGAGAATGAACAACAACAATAATTGCTATAGTCAATGTCCAAAAGTAAGTGTTATTGAAATGACTTGACATCGACTTTGTTTCTTTACCCTTTCTGGGCTGTGAGTCCCAGGCTCCACAACAGGCCTGGTGACCTCAGTCCTGAGCAGTCCTTGCTGTGCTTTGAGAGGTAGGGAACATCCTGGGCCTGGGGCTGCAGAGTCAGGAGCCCGTCACCTAAATGGCCCAAGATGTGCGTCTGAAAAGACGTGTGGAGCCGAATGCAGTTCCAATCTCCTGCATCTCCGGACAAGGCTCCCTTCCCAGTCCTGCAGCCCCGGTTACCTACACCCCACACCTTTAGCCCACTGGTTCCTCTCTCAAACCTGTTTGTTTTGGGTTGTGCCTTGAGCCTGGCACTGACTCACGCATTCAAGAGGAACCCCAGCCCTTTCCCCTGAAAGTGTGTCTGTGAGTGGCTGATGACGAGGCTGACGAGGATTTCCTCCCCAGGTTTGGGGCCCCATCACTGCAGGAGATAACAGGGGAGGTGAAGGGGTTCCCGGCTGCCTCCCCCTTATCTGAGCTCCTCCTTCCCTGAGATACCTGTGCCTCTTCTGAAGGCAGCACCTACTTCCAGTTCATTCTTGGTCCCGCTCACCAGCAGAAATGAGTCCTCGGTGCTCAGTACTGCCAGCCTTGAGCTCTCAGAGGTGTGCACCGGTCAGGGGAGCAGCAGGCCTGCCAGTGACACTTCCAAGCAGTCACACTCAGTTTCTCACAACTGTCCAAGAAGAAGCAGGAGCCACTCTTGTGGAGCAAGAGAAACTGGTGGTGACCCAGTAACACAGTCTCTAGATCTGGTCTTCAGTCTGAGCCTTAGGAGACCAAGCCTCCCACTGGAGACTTGTGTAGTCAAGGACAAACCCACTGAAAGCAGCTCCACTAATGCCTGGGGAGGGTCTGTTCAGGTGGCCTGCAAGATCAGAAGTTTCTAGAATCTCTTGGGAATCTTTTGTGGCTATACAATGGGATATGAAAACTCTACTGGCAGAGAGAGGAAGCCCTCCCAGGGTCTCCATCTCAAAAATCTGCACTTTGGAAAGCAGATGGACCTCAAAGGGGATGGAGAGTCTATACCCCCATGGAAATGGAAGGGGCCAGAGTCCATAGAACAATGCCTGAAACGCAGGGCCCTTCAAATGCAAGTGATGAAAACACATGTGATCAGGGACTTCCCTGGTGGTACAGTGGTTAAGACTGTACTCCCAATGCAGGGGTCCTGGGTTTGATCCCTGGTTGGGGAGCTAAGATCCCCTATGCTACATAGCATGGTCTTAAAAAAACTCAAAAATCAAAAATGTAAAACCACATGTGATTTCTTGGGACAGAGACCCAGTGGAAGGGACCAGTGGGCACAGTGCAGAGGAGACTGTTTTGGTTGACTTGTAAGGAGTTGGTTTTTAGTCACTCAGTCGAGTCCAACTTCTTGTGACCCATGGACTACAGCCTGACAGGCTTCCCTGTCTTGCACTGTCTCCCAGAGTTTGCTCAAATTCATGTCCATTGAGTCAGTGATGCCATCCAATCATCTTAGACTGATGCTGAAGCTCTGTTGCCCTCCTCCTGTACTTCTCCTCCTGCACTCAATCTTTCCCGGCATCAGGGTCTTTTCCAATGAGTTGGCTCTTTGCAACAGGTGGCCAAAGTATTGGAGCTTCAGCTTCAGCATCAGTCTAAGGGATGAGCTAGACCATTTTTACAATAATGAGATAGACTGAGGGACCTAGGTGTCTCCAGTTGAAAGAAACACATCAATTACTAGTATAATGGAGAGCATCTTTCTTATTCATCCTAGAGAAAGCATCCCCCTGGAACAGGGCACCAGGGTGAGCCAAAACTGCTTTCCACTGAATGCAAGTGAGTGGTGTTTAATCAAACAACTTCCCACTGTGATTCATAAAGCAGCTCTTTGCATATTGGTTCCAATTCTCCATCTCTCTCCAGTTGGCATCCTCTGACAAGCTCTCTGAACCTATTCTGGCTTAAAATCAGAGGAAGCCAGATGGTGACCATCCACCCATATTATAGAACTTTACCTCCGTCCCTTCCACTCAGCATTCCACCCAAGGCTCCTCCCTGGACGTGGATGAAACTTGACCAAGGTTGTGGACCAAATACATTGGGCTGGGTGGTCATAGCTCCAGAGGTGTGTTGTCTTTTTCTCAGTGCATCCATTTTAGGCTGTGCGGTATTACATTTTTCTGCCAGTAAGTAGAAAAGGCAATTTTTGTAAAAACTGAGAAACAACGTACAGGCGAGAGCAGATATTTCAGAAATGACTCAGAATCGTGTTTTGCTAGAAGAATGCTAATGAAATAAGAGCATATATTCATGAAACTGGTAACACGCCCTCGGAAAGAAAATGGCTCTTATTAGACACCTGAACTTGAGCAGAACATTCATGTCAGTGATTATAATATCATGGATTGACTCCTGCTTTATCAGCAGATGTTAGCTTTAGCGTAACTAGAGAAGGGAGGTTATTTTTTGGAGAATACTGAAAGAACACATCTTTCTGATCATCTGAAACAGTTCATTCACCTCTGAAAGTGACTGTAAACCTTGGTGAAGAAGCTTCTCAGTAATAAATGACTCAATGAGCTTAAAAGCCAACCCCCCAGAACACAGCACCTGTAAAGCATCTATAATTGGAGTACAGTTGCTTTACAATGTTGTGTACATGTGTGTGTGTGTGTGTGCATGTGTGCATGTGTGCGTGTGTGTGTACGCACATTTAGAAACAGTTTCTACAGCATCCCCTAGGACCCTTGGAGAACACTGGCCTGTCATCTTGGAGCCAGTTGCCCACACACACAAAATCAAACTATTTACTAGCATGAACATAACAATGCAAACTTTCTAAATCCCCACTTGTATAAAGTAATCGAACCATAGCCTATTTGTGATTCTCATCACCTGCCGAGGGCATTTCTCTAGATGGCTAATTCCTGGTCGGGAAGCAGTCAGCTAAGATTAATACTGCCTGGATGTCAAATGCATCTCGCGTTTTGACAGCTCGTCATTCTTTCAAAGAGAGTGTCGTTGGACACCATTTGACAGTGGCTCTGTTTCGTCCTGCCTTCATGACACTTGAGGATATTCTATAGCCACAGATGGAAATGAGTCATATGTAAGAGGGTTAGACAGACAGATGTCTAGAAAGAGGGCAGGTGTATTCACAGAACTGTGCCCAGAACTCTGAATCAGAGAGTGGGCTCAACTCCTTCCAGAATCCAGAGCCTGGTGTCTAAGGGAGCCACCCTCGCAAGGCACCACTTCCTTCTCCAGGAGTAGCTTCTGGAAGGATCTGAGCGGGACCAAAGGACAGACTTTAAAATACAAAGTCATTTAAAATCAAGGGTAATAAGGGACTTCCCTGGTGGTCAGTGGTTAAGAATCCTCCTTGCAATGCAAGGGACACAGGTTCGATCCCTGGTTGGAAAACTAAGATCCCATATGCCATGGAGCAACTAAGCTTCATGTGGAGCAACTAAGGCCCCACACTGTGGCTGCTGAGCCTGTATGCCACTGGAGAGTCCGTGCTCTGCAATGAAGATCCCGCATGCCACAACTAAGACCCAACACGGCCAAATAAATAAATCACAAAATCAGGAGCAATGAGGGTGTGAATGCGGGGACTTTTTTAAACCTTGCAAATTTGATTTGATTTTTCTTAAAATTATAATCATTATGGTCATGTTTAGCAAAATAAGAGCCCTTATATCTTAGGAAATGTTTATGATACAATGTTTGGGACTTGCTTTTAAAAAAAAATTCCAGAGGATGGTGGATGGGGTTACAGATGGAAAGAAGTTGACTACAAGCTGACGATCATTGAATTCAGGTGATGGAAACAAGTAGATCGTTATAATATTCTCTCTATTTTTGTATATTGAGATTTTCTATGATATAAAATTTTAAAATATTTTAAGAGATAATGGGGCAGCCACTGTGGAAAACAGTGTGGCAGTTTCTCAAAAAAAAAGTAAAAGTAGAATTACCATATGACCCAGCAATTCCACTTACCCAAAACAAACAGACAAACAAAGACACTAATTCAAAAAGATACATGCACCTCAGGTTCCCTGCACTGGCGGTGTGAAGTGCTAGCCCCTGGGCCACCGTGGAAGTCTCAGTGCGGTCATTTTCAATTTAAACTTGATCCTATGGTTTAGGCTGACATTCACCAATGGCAAGTGGTACTGGCCTTTCGTTTTTGATAGCACTGTAAAGTATACACCCTAAGTACAATTGTTTGAGCATAATGAGTGAACCATAAGACAGGAAATGCCCAAGAGAACAGTCTGCAGCAACGCAGGGATAAGGCAAACCTCACGAAAATATGGGATGCTCGAGAGACGTGTATTTACAACCCTCTCAAAGCAGTAACCTTGTTGAAGGCTTCCCTGAAGGCTCAGATGGTAAAGAATCTGCTTGCAATGCAGGAGACCTGGGTTCAATCCCTGGGTTGGGAAGGTCCCCTGGAGAAGGGAAAGGCAACCCATTCCAGTATTCTTGCTGGAAAATCCCATGGGCGGAGGGGCCTGGCAGGCTACAGTCCTTGGGGTCGCAGAGTCAGACGCTACTGAGCGACTAAACAAAAACACATAGCTCACCAGAGCTGAGTCTCTCCCCTGACCTCGGAGTGGCCCAGCAAACACTCTAGAATTGGTCATTTCACTTTGCTGCTCTCCTGGACCAGACTATGCCAGCCATAGGACATCATTTTTGTGCAAAGGGGAGACACAGTGTCCCTGCCTCCCCAAACAGGTGCAGGGTGCATCAGCGATGAGGTTACCAGGGGCTGGGTGTGACCCTGTGGCCCTTCCACACAGTGTGACAGACAGTCTGACCTGAAAAGGCCCTCTCCTTATGAAGGCAGCATATTTCCCCTTTGGCTGGTCTCACGTGCATACTCATACATGCTCAGTCGCTCAGCTTTGTCCAACTCTTTGCAACCCCATGGATTGTAGCCCACCAGGCTCCTCTGTCCATGGGATTTCCCAGGCAAGAACACTGGAGTGGGTTGCCATTCCATTCCCCAGGGGATCTTCCTAACCCAGGAATCGAACCTAAGTCTTCTGCATCTCCTGCGTTGGCAGACAGATTCTCTACCACTGAACCACCTGGGAAGCCTGGCAGGTCTCATCTCCACCCAAATCAGGACTGCGTGTGGAATCCCATTGGCTGCCAGGGGCCAGAGAGGCTCTCTCATCGGCCTGGGGGCCTGTCAGCAGGCCCCACCCCATCCCACGTGTTGTTGAACTCACAGGGCTCCTGCTCCCTGGGGAGGCCAGGCCGTGTCCAAACCACTTGAGCAGTTTTCTGGTAATGGATGGTGCCCTGTGCCTTTCCTCTTTCTTTTTTCTTTCTTTATGACTAATTGATTTTTTCACTCTAGGTGGCTTTTTATTAATAGACTCTTTTCTGAATAGTTTTAGGTTTACAGACAAATTGACCAGAAATACAAAGACTTCCTATAAACACCCTCCTCCCTGCTCCCCAGTCTCTTCTATTATTAACATCTTGCATGAATGTGGGACATTTGTTACAATGATGAGCCTTATTATTATCATCATTAGGCTTCCCAGGTGGCTCAGTGGTAAAGAATCCACCTGCCAATGCAGGAGATGTGTGCTGGATCCCTGGGTCTGGTAGACCCCCTAGAGTAGAAAATGGCCACTCACTCCAGTATTCTTGCCTGAAAAATTCCATGGACAGAGGAGTTTGGTGGGCTGCAGTCCATGGGGATCACAAAAGAGCCGATACAACTTAGCAAGTAAATAACAGCATTATTATTATTAACTAAAGTTCATAGCTTTGACAAACGTAAAAAGACATATATTCATCACTAGAGTATCACACAGAATAATTGCACTGCCCTCAAATCCTCTGCATTTCTTTCTTTTTCTACAAAATCTGCTTCTGCTGAAAGGCCAGCTGAGCTGCTTCATGCACATCCGAAAGGGGGCCTGGCAGTGTCTTCGGGTGCCTTTCCTTACACGAGGGCTGGGGGATGGGGGAGCGGAGGGGAACAGGAGACGGCATCATCATGAAGAAGCAGCAGCAGAGCCAGTGAATTCTCTTCTTAAACCATTGCATGCATGCTCAGTAGCTCCAGTCATGTCTAACTCTCTGCGACCCCATGGACTGTAACCTGCCAAGCTCTTCTGCCCATGGAATTCTTCAGGCAAGCATACTTGGAGTAGGTTGCCATGCTCTCCTCTAGGAGATCTTCCCAACCTAGGGATCGAACTCATGTCTCTTAGATCTCCTGCATTGGCAGGCAGGTTCTTTACCACTAGCACCACTGGTGGTAGATAAAAACATTCTTCATCCTGCAGCTATGGACAGCACCTTGCTTTGTGGTCACCACCTGTGGGAGTAGGACCCAGGATCTGGAGTCTGTGTGGCCCACACACCCTGGCTACTGGAGTTAGAGGACAATGGCCAAGTTCACAAGCATTTGCCACAACCGTCTGTGTCTGCACCTCTTCTCTACGAGGGGAGGGATGCAAACAGGGACAAATCTGGGCCTGACCAGGGCAGCTGTGGCATGCGGTTCTGTGGGCTCTGCCAGCACAGAGCCTGGGGCCCCCATCTCAGCCTCAGGAGCACAGGAAAAACCCTCCGGAGTGTTGAAGGGGTGGGCCGAGTTGGGGGTGGGGTGGGAGTTGGGAGGAAGACTGACTAGCAGATTCGAATTTCTCTACTTGAAACATAAGAAGATATCAAAGAAGTAAGTGTTCCCCCATGCTGGGAGTTTCTGCACTGAATCAAGCATCCTTTTTCCCCTTTTCTGGAAACATTATGTCCTGAGGCCAGAGCCAGCCTGTTCCTGGAAGGGGGGAAGAGGGAGACCCCTGAGGCAAGGAGATGTGTCCTGGTTGCCACATCCTGGGTGCCCCAGCACACTCTGCAGGTCAGTCCACATGTCACCAGATCACCCACGCCAGTCTCCAAAAGTGGACCAGAAGAATAATACAAAGTTTTTTTTATTATTATTACTGTTATTCGTATACAACCTAATGCAAAAGATTTGAGAAGCACTAAAAATAAAGAATTCTATCAGGAGCCCCAGAGCATAAAAGATGAAGCACCCCACCCCACTGACTCACATGTGGTCTGTCCAAGTCCTGCTGGTACAGAAGCTCTATGCAGTCACCCCAGGGGCAGAATGGACCATGGGGGTGCTGCAGGTAAGTAGCCATCTCGAAGTCACCAGAACCACTCGCCATGACCACTCTTAGAACTCTAAAAAGACAACTAGAGAATTCTTCTCCAGCTCTAGTCTTAACAAACTCAGAGGAAATGGATGCACATGGACCCAATACCAAATATGACATCAAACGCACTAGCCTCTTGCATCCTCTGTGAAGGAAGTTGCCAAGAAGGGAGCCAGGCCTGGACCACGGTGCTGGATGAGAGTCCCAGCTGAGCTGCCTCTTAGCCGTGCAGCTGTGGGCAGCTTGGTCTTCCACTCATGGCTTTATCTGTAGAATGGGGCTGAAAAAACTGAGTTGGCTAAAACGTTTGTTCGGATTGTAAGCTACTACAGAAAAACTCAAACGCCAACCCAAAAATACAACCCTGGACCACAGAAGGGACTTGTGAGATGGCATGCGTGACTTTGTGCGTAGCCCTTAGAACACAGAAAGGCAATCAAAAAATAAAGTTAGCTGTCCTTTTTGGTCCAAAGGACTGAAGGCACTCTTTTATTTATGTATTCATTTACTTTTAGCCAGAAGATGAGATGTCATCACCAACTCAATGGGCATGAGTTTGAGCAAGCTCCGGGAGTTGGTGATGGACAGGGAAGCCTGGCGTGCTGCAGTCCATGGGGTCACAAAGAGTTGGAGTGACTGAACTGAACTGACTGAGAAGATGAGATGGTTTTTTCCTCTCTGATTCATATATGGTGACCAAAACCACCTGGCTTCTCGGGGTTAGTGTGAATAAATTCACAAATCTCACTTTCTGATTGACACCATTCCTGTTCTAGGTCCCTGTGGCCGTGAAACACAGGGACCTTTGTTACAGGAAAGATAGGCTCCCTTATTCTCACCAAACTCAGGAAAGAAGATCAAGTTCTATAAACAGGACCATCAGGAAAAGGTAATCATCTCACTAGGACATCCTTTCCTTGGCCATATTAAGACTTTAAGTTTTATCTTAAAAAATTAATAGCAAAAATGGTAAGTAAGTAATAGTAAGACACTGTCAATTCTACTGACACAACCCAGCAAATATTTTTAAGAATATTTTAATAACATTTTAATAATATACAAACATTAATATTTACTTGTATTTTTAATAATATAAAATGTTTAAAATACAGCATACGCTATGTGGTTTTAGCAATGGTAAGACATATTTTAGAATGTGCGATCTTTCCAATATTCAGAACTAACATCCTCAATAAATGCTTCCATGCGTCTTTACCACTACCCACATCCACAATTGCCCACTGATGAACATCTCAGAATTGGTAGGAAAGGGTTTTGAGAAATCTTTGACACATATTTTAAAACCACAGAATAATTAGGCTGAGAGCAGCAGGGGCAACAGCAGCAAAAAAAAAAAAAAACACAAAACACAAAAACTCACACCTATCTGTGTTGAGGAACATGTTTAAGACGTGTGCAAAAAGAATTCCATGTGTACCTTATGCATGCAAACACAGTACACACACGTTCACACACACACACACACACACACACACACAGCGTCAGGCCAAGGCCCTGCTGGCCTGAGGAAAACCTTGTCACCTTTCAGCACGATTTGGGGAACCCGGCTCTCACTCTAAATGGAAAGCCCACCTTGGCAGCAGTGAATGCTGAGGCTGCCTCTTCCAAAGGCCAAAGAAAATCGAAACAAGTTTCATTTAGCTTTTGCCTGGAGGCAGCCCCACTTAGCATTTCACAATAAACCAGCTCTCAAAGAGCTCCTCTGGGGCCCTCTGTAATTTCTTTAGCTACTGTTGGCATTGCAAAGCAGGCCTGCCGCATCTGATGGTTTGAGCTCTTCCATCCAGGGCACCTGCTATCCATAGAGCACGTCAGGGGGTGGACTAGGACAGCAACCCGACCTCCTGGACAACAGCCAGGCACCCAGGGGTGGGAAGCACACTCAGGCCCCAGCCCTGGTCCCCAGAGGCAAAATCTCAGACTCCTACTGGGCGCAAAGCCTGTGTCCTTTATCAAGAGTAAATACTGCTCAGCTTCCTTCTATGTGGGAGCCAAGAAACTAGAACCCCGCCCCCCATCCCCCAAGTATTGCTTTTCCTTGGTTCTTGGGACCTGTTCTCAGTTATGTGGGATTTTGCCCCTTAAGTACAGTGGCTACTTCCTGTGTCCCTGCAAGCAGCCTGCAGGCCTTCTTGTGTCTTAATCTCTGGGTCTCACAGCCTCTCCCACAGTGAGTCTTCAACACAGGCTGCATGGTGGCCCTGTGGGTGAACGAACAAGGATTTGCTGGGTGAGTCGGAGGCCGTTCTTGGAGGACCTGTTTAATTACAGCATTCTGGGCAGTGGTGGGCAGAAAGGCTGCTGAGGACGGTCAGATCTGGCCTTCACTAGCACAGAGACAGTCTCAGGAAGGAGAACAGGGTGCCTCGTCCACAAAGACAGTCACCTCCGCGCACACACAGGCAAGAGGAACGTGACTTGTTCTGCACAAATGCATCTGAGTCATGACCCCAGAGCTGGCCGTCACTGTGGGTCGTTAGGAAACTGCGTGGCAGATATTTGCATGTCAAAACTGACGTTTTTCAGAGGTGATGGGGAAACATTGTTAAAGTCAGGCTTTGGGGACAGGGACACACTTTTTTGTGTGTGTGCTGCATTGGATCTTTGTTGCTGCGTGCAGGTTTTCTCCAGTTGTGGTGAGTGGGAACTTCTTTCTAGGTGTGGTGCTCAGGCTTCTCGCTGCCATGGCTTCTCTTGCAGCAAAGGTCGGGCTCTAGAGCACGGGCTCAGTAGTTGCGGTGCACAGGTTTAGTTGTCCCAAGGCATGTGAGGTCTTCCTGGACCAGGGGTCGAACCCATATCCCCTGCATTGGCAGGTGGACTCTTAACCACTGGACCACCAGAGAAGTCCAACACACATTATTTTAGATTCCAAAAGCTCCCTGAGTGAATCAAGAGCTAGATCTGGCCAACTTGGGCGTGGAGTTGGCTGTAAGCCTGAATGAACAGCAGATGAGGACTTTGGTACTTTCGGAAGCTTCCCAAAGCTTTGGGAAGCAGGGAGATGCCCTCTGGCAGAGAGGAGAGGACCGAGGGAGAGACTCAGGGAGAAGAGGGATGTGTCCCAGTCCTGCTACCGAATGAATTGAGTCCTGCTGCTTGCCACTTACAAAGTCAAACTCATAAGCATTGGTAGAGGGGAAAGTTGTCTTTAATCAGAATGCCGGCAATCTGGGGAGATGGTGGACTCAGTGTCCCCAAAGAATCACCTCCCAAGATTTTGCTAGATTATTAAGGTTTTTAAGGAAGGACCAGAAGCAATCTCAGTTAAGCATTGAGGTAGGGGGTCACCAGCCCCTCCTGCATGCAAGCTCATCCTTGGGATCTTCCTCTAGATGTTATCTTGTTCACATAGTCTGGTCATGCTGTTTGTTCATGAGATTGCTAAAGGGGAAGCTAGGGAAGAGATTCAGTCATCTGTTAATTACTTATCCTTCATCCCTTCTTCTCTGATCTACATAAAGAACCTGACAAGTTAGGCAAGATGTTGTATGATTAAAAGATTTGAAAGGCAAATACATATTAACACATGTATATGAAATCTAGAAATATGGTACTGGTGACCCTATTTGTAGGGCAGCAAAGGAAACGCAGACATACAGAACAGACATATGGTCACAGTGGAGAGGGAGAGGGTGAGAAATGAGAGACTGGCATTGAAACATATATATTGCCATTTGTAAAATACACGGCCAGTGGGAGTTTGATGTACGATGCAGGGAATCCAAAGCTGGTACTCTGAAAACCTAGAGGGATGAGATGGGGAGGGAGGTGGGAGAGCAGTTTAAGAGGGAAGGAACATGTGTATACCTATGACTGATTCATGTTGACATATGGCAGAAAACAACACGACATTGTAAAGTAATTATCTGCCAATTAAAACTAGAATAAAATCTAAAACAGATTCGAAAGGTTTGCTCAGCTGGAGATGTAGAGCATAAGGGTGCCCAGTTAGCAGTTAGTTACAGTACAGCTTTGCTAAAGTGACGAGGACAGGGCTTCCCAGGTGGCACTAGTGGTAAAGAACCCCCCTCCCAGTGCAAGAGATGCAAGAGACGTGGGCTCAGTCCTGGAGCCAGGCAGATCCCTGGAGGAGCGCAGCTCACTCCAGTATTCTTGCCTGGAGAATCCCATGGACAGAGGAGCCTGTTGGGCTACAGTCCTTAGGGTCGCAAAGGCTCAGACATGACTGAAGTGACTTAGCACACACACACACAGTAACAAGAATAGGGGCTTCCTGTTGAGAGCAGTTTCCTGCAAAGAACTCCTTACAGTCCCTCCTGGGAGAGGTAGGAGAAACCCCCAGCTCAGTGAGTCGGGACAGGCCCTGAGAAGAAGGCCTGAGCTAGAGGCTGAGTTCTTTGGGTTGTTTTCCATCCACACTAGGGAAGATGAAGTGCATCCAGGTAAACCTGTCTGCCTCTCCTGATGCTTCCTTATGGCCTGAGAAGACCCATTGTTCCTCAGTGCCCACAGCAGAGAAGCAGGGGCAACTGGGAGCTGGCCTGCTGTAAGGCCACCATTGCAAAGCCTGGGGACAGGTGACAGACAGGGCTGAGATTGAGAATGATCCATGAGGCCAAGGGGATCTGAGCTGTGATAGTCCCAAAGACAGAAAAGTCAGCCAGACCCAGTGATGACCAGTGCTGACCTTCAAAGACAGGGCCAAGCTAGCTCCAGCATAGCCATCAGCCACTATGTCCCGAAGGCTGGATAAGTTCAGTGGCCACACCACACATGACAAGAATCCACCAGTTTCTCCCTCTTCGGCTGCCAACTTGGGATAGAGGTGGGTGAAAAGTCACCTTTTCAGATGGAAGTATAAATTTGATGTAGCTGTGTATCTACCCCAAAGTGAATTAAACCCAAAGACTTCAAGTTGCTTTCAGCAGGCAAGTTTAAGTTTTCCTCCATCCAACAACTGTCAGCAGGAAGTGATGAGATCACCTTAGCAGACTTTTTAAATGAAATAAACTATCCTTTTCTTTTTAAAAACTTTTATTTCGTGTGGGGTCTAACCGATTAACAATGTCATGATAGTTTCAGGCGAACATGGAAGCTCCGAACTAGAAGGACAATTGAGAGAAGAGGCTGGGCCCTGCCCAGATAAAAGACCACATATTTGTTGTTGTTTTTTTTTTTTACTTTTGACTACTATTTTATTCAATAAATACTTTATACAAATTCTAATCTTATTGGCCCACCAGGAATTTTGCATAGCCATGTTCAAAGGGCTTTTCATTGCCCCCTTTTCCACAAACCTCTGGACCTAAACTCCTAAATATTTTTCAAGCAACAGCTTCATCAATCATTATGACAGCCATTGGGATAGACCAGAGACCCGTAAAGGGTTGCATTATGGATGAAAAAACAATGCAGTTGCAAAGTATTGTGGTTGAAAACTTTTCACCATCAAGACCATGTATTTCTCATTCTTGAAGTCAAGGAGACCTTCCCAACTAGGAGGTCAAAAGGGGAGTGGTGCTAACTGACACCAAGCCACCCCTGGGTCTCTTTGGTGGAATCCTTCTTGGTTGAGAGATGTGCACTCACACACGGGAGGATCCTGAGACTGGCCAGAGAGAACTCAGAAGCAACGCTCCGTGTAAGTGATTAAACTACCATGAGGGCACAACTCTGTCTATCCGCACACACCATACTCTCTTTCCTCCCAGTAAAGACTTAACTTGTTTCACTAATCCCGGTATTTGTGGGAATTATTTTCTGCAAAGCTGAAGGGCCAGGGCCCTTGTCACTGGCCACTGATTTAGCAGCTCGGATTCAGTGTTCTCACTGTCATGACCCAACCTCAATCTCTGGCCAGGAACTGAAAACTCTTGATTCAAGCCCACACAAGCCGAGGCCATCCAAGATCAAGAACAAATAAACTGGGATTTCCCTGGTGGTCCAGTTGCTAGGACTCTTCTCTCAGTGCAGGGGACCCAGGTCAGGGAACTAGATCCCACATGCTGTAACCAAGAGTTTGTATGTCGCAACTAAAATCCACATGCTGCAACTAAGACCAAATAAATAAATACTTTCTTTTAAAAAAGGACAAAGAAACTACAGTTATACATAATAGTATGGATGGTTCTTAGCAGTATGTTAAGAGAAAAAAGTGAGTGATAGTATTAGTCACTCAGTTGTGTTCGACTCCTTGTGACCCCATGGACTGCAGCCCCCCAGGCTCCGCTGTTCACGGAATTCTCCAGGCAAGAATACTGGAGTGGGTTGCCATTTCCTTCTCCAGGGGATCTTCCCAACCCAGGGATCCAAGCCTGGTCTCCCGTATTGTGAAAAAAGTAAGATCCCCTAAAGTTACATGGAGCATACCACTTCTTTTCAAAGTTAAAAACAATTAAGAATATACAAAACCTTCTAGAAATACATACAGAAGCTGAAAACTAAATAAAGGGAAACAGGGGTGTTAGGAATACGACTCAAAATGATAGTGACCTCAGGATGAAGAGAAGGGGTTAATGAGACACAGGGGACAGAGTGAGATGTAGCTTATGTCTTGGCCATGGTTTTCATTGGGGGTGTTGGAAACATGGGTGCCCATCACACTATGGTAAATAACTCATTACACAGTTAAATAGACCAAACCACACACAGATCACAGGGGGAGACTGTTATAACCAAGGGTTGTGATTAATCTAACTTGTGAGCTCTGATGGATGGGGGGAAGGGGGCACCCCGTGGGGTAAGTGCTAGTTTTCTCTACATGTTACAGGCAAGGAAACTCAGACTGCTTGAGCAACTTGCCCCAGACCACACAGCTAATAAGCAGTAGAGCCAGAGTCTTGATGACACTGATGTAACCAACAGGGAGCCAAGAGTGCATGCACTCAGAAGTGGCCTGTCCACTGAGAGCAGACACCCCACGGTGTCCACAATGGGTGGGCCTCTCAGTTTAAACTGGGGTCATTTATCCCACGTCAGCTCTCAAGGCTGTTCATTCGCCATCACCATCTGGAGGTCTTGGGAGACTCCCATGAGCAGATATCCACCCACACTCTCAAAGTATTTTCTGGCACCTTTTCAAATCATTTTCATATTCTTTTTGAGAAGTTTCGTTTTCTAGGCCTGTTACTTCAGAACTCATTCATAGGATACATATGAAAGAAGGGCTGCTCAGCATTGACTAAGCATTTGAGTAAGGTTTTATTTTAATCGCACCGTGTAGGAGGCAGCTTTACAAATGAATGAGGAGAAGGGAGGCAATTCTTGCAAACTGCCCACAGACAGGAGCTAAAAGCTGTAAAAGCAGGCTAACACAGAATTACTCTTTTCAGGTTCAGACTGAGCTCTGTTTTGTAATATCTTTTGCAAAAAAAAAAAAGACAATGAATAATCTTTTTACATTTCATTTCTTAATGATGTCTGCTGATGCAGTGAGTGGAAATGTGTGGACCTCCTAAACAGACAACACATTTATCAGGATTCCATTCTTGCCCAAAATGTGTCATGGAAATGCTCATCGTGGAATTGAGAAGTATAGGCTGGTCTGCATTGAGGTACCATGACTTTGCATTGCCCTGAGCTGCTCAACTCCAAAGGCAAAATCATTTTCAAAGAGATTGAGCTGCGATTGGATTTAGGATGGGCTGTAGGCAGCATGGGCCAGGGAAGGACTGGGTAGAGTCAGGAAATGCTGTTAACATGTGCTCTCTGCCCCCAGCTTGTAGACTGAGCCCCCCATCCGAGGCACTGAGGTGGTGGCCTCTCTAGAGAGCAGAGCCCAGCAGAGCTGCCCCTGAGTGCATGGGGAATGGACAATGTGGAGCCACCACAGGCAGGGTTGGGAGTGGTCCTGCCGGAGGGGGCTTAACTCCCTACCTATCACCCCTTCTGAGTGTTTCCTGTGCACTCTGTAGCCTCAGAGAATGGGTCCTGGCTTCCTTTTTCTGAGACATTGCTGGGGGTGCGGAGAGGAGGTTAATATATATGTGATTTTGGTAAAGGGGGAACACGTGCAATCGAGCATGTATTTTTCCAAGTTTCTACTAGTCTCCTGAAGTATTGCATCAGCATGAAGGATTTTAGTGCTTTTCTAGATATGGGGAGAAACAAGAATTGGACTCATAAAATCAATTCCTAAAAATATCTAATTTTGTGAAGAACTGTCCTGCCAGTTTTTCCCCACAACATAAAGTGCCTCGTTCCCGCCCTCCACCCTGAACTCCTTTCAGGGTGCTGAAGGTCAGCACTGCAGCAGCTCATGATTTAATCCTTGAGGAGGGAGATGGCGAGCACCCAGGGCAAGTGCTGATTTGTAGTTGACACTAGTCAACAGTTTCGGGGGAGCACAGCCTGAGTAGACGAAGATGTCAAACGCAGCCCTGTACTCCCCTGGCTCCTGGAGGATGGATGGCAACTGTCAGGGGCGGGGAGCGGACTGCGGGCAGCTGTGCTGCTCTGCTCAGGTGAGTGTGCTGCGGAGCAGGACCAGCGGCCGGCATCGGGCTGACACAGACCATCTCACATCTCGACTTCCCAAGGACCTGTTCCTTGCTTTCTAGCAAAGCCTAATGTCCACAGCATAACTCACTTCCTCTTCCTTATTCTTTTTAAATCTTTTATTTTTATCTTATTTTTTTGGCCACACATGTTCGATCTTAGTTCCCTGACTAGGGATAGAACCCTCAATCCCTACATTGGGCGCATGGGGCCTTTAACTACTGGACTGCCAGGGAAGTCCCTCTTCCTTTTTTTTTTTTTTTTTTTTAATATTTCATTTTATTTTTTTGGCCACTCATGCAGCACATAGGATGTTAGTTCCCTGAGCAAGGATCAAACCCACACCCCCTGCACTGGAAGTATGCAGCCTTAACCACTGGACTGCCAGAAAAGTCTTCTTCCTTCATTTTTTAAAATTAGCGGTTTTTTCAAAATTGCAAAAGTTCAACATCTACCAGGTGTATAGGTGAAAGGTCAGAATCTCTTCTCCTCCTCGAAACCCCATGCTGCAGCTGTGCCAGCAGTCAGCAGGCGGTGGTGCTGCCTCCTCAGTGGGTGCAGCCAAGGCTCGAGGCACGGAAATGGGGTCTGGGAATCAACAGCTCCTTCGACCCCTGTCTCAAAGGAACTGACAGAGAGAGGCTGCTGCCCCCTGGGCTATTCATGCAGCTACAGCTGTCAGGAAATACACGCCCCGCCAGGAGCTCTGGGAGCCTTCACCCTAAGGGTGCTGGGTGGGGAATTCTACAGCAGAAATGGGCTGCAGAGGCCCGTCGTCGTGCTGCAGAGGTTTTCCTTCACACTGAGGGAAGGTTAGGTGCTAGGGTCTTTAGAAACCGTGATGCAGTAACAGCAATTGCGTGTTACTCTACGTAAGACATAAAATACATCCAATTCTAACTTAAGAGAAAGGAGTTGATTTTGGGACAAGTGACTTTTGTCTAAGAAAATAATTTTTAAAATACAGAAGGGATGTACTTTTAAACTCCCATTCATTGAAATTGTCAGTTCATGGTTCAACACAAAATTATCGACTTTCCAGTTTATATCTTAACCAGGTGGCTCAGTGGTAAAGAACCTGCCTGCCAATGCAGGAGATGCAGGAGATGCAGGTTCAATCCCTGAGTCAGGAAGGTCCCCTGGAGAAGGGAGTGGCAACCCACTCCAGTATTCTTGCCTGGGGAATCCCATGGACAGAGCAGCTTGGCCACCATAGTCTATGGGGTCGCAGAGAGTCAGATGCAACTGAGCACAGCACAGGCAACATTCACATCAAAATTTAAACACCCTTTCATTGTCTTTTCTGGATTAAAAAAACAAACAAACAAACCTTTCTTATAATTGAAAATGTTAGTCGCTTGGTCACGTTCGACTCTCTGGGACATCATGAACTGTAGACCGCCAGGCTCTTCTATCTATAGAATTTCCTTGTAATTATTAGCTTCTAATTCAACATAAGGTCTTTAAATAAAGTTCGCGTTAATTTTAAAACTTTTTAACTTTAGAAACTAATGTACGTGTAATAGAAATAACTGAAATGTGACAATTAAAAACAAGTATAATTTGAAAAAGTTGGCTTAAAGCCCAACATTCAGAAAACGAAGATCATGGCATCCGGTCCCACCACTTCATGGGAAATAGATGGGGCAACAGTGGAAACAGTGTCAGACTTTCTTTTTTTGGGCTCCAAAATCACTGCAGATGGTGACTGCAGCCAGGAAATTAAAAGACGCTTACTCCTTGGAAGGAAAGATATGACCAACCTAGATAGCATATTCAAAAGCAGAGACATTGCTTTGCCAACAAAGGTCCATCTAGTCAAGGCTATGGTTTTTCCTGTGGTCATGTATGGATGTGAGAGTTGGACTGTGAAGAAGGCTGAGCGCCAAAGAATTGATGCTTTTGAACTGTGGTGTTGGAGAAGACTCTTGAGAGTCCCTTGGACTGCAAGGAGGTCCAACCAGTCCATTCTGAAGGAGATCAGCCCTGGGATTTCTTTGGAAGGAATGATGCTAAAGCTGAAACTCCAATACTTTGGCCACCTCATGTGAAGAGTTGACTCATAGGAAAAGACTCTGATGCTGGGAGGGATTGGGGGCAAGAGGAGAAGGGGACGACAGAGGATGAGATGGCTGGATGGCATCACTGACTTGATGGACGTGAGTCTGAGTGAACTCCGGGAGTTGGTGATGGACATGGAGGCCTGGCGTGCTGCGATTCATGGGGTCGCAAAGAGTCGGACACGACTGAGCGACTGATCTGATCTGATCTGAATGCTACTTTTATCTTCCTTCTCATCTCCAATATCTCTTAGGATCCTTGTTGTAAAGGTAGCAGTTTGGCATTTCTTGATGTTTCAGGGTCTTCTTCATGACATTTATCTCATCTTTCATCTCAAAGTTGTTGACTTGTGGGTGTCTTTTTTTTACATGAACACCAAGATTGTCCCTTAATTAGGTGATCTCACTTCAGAATATGCCATTTGTTTTAGAGACTGAAACACAGCCAAAGTTAAAATGACATCTGTGAAGGCACAAACATCACAAAGTGCACGGACAGTGTGGCTCGCACCCAGAAAGCTGAGACCAGAGGGACCTCCGCCTGCCTTCCCGCCTCCGAGACAGGAAGCAATCCACTCACCCCCACCTGTACCTCTACAACATGTGACCCCCAGACCTCTGTCAGCCGGCTGTGTGGCCCCTCACTTATCAGAACATGAGCAAGGAAGGCTCGCTCACCCCAGGAGGCTGCCTGGGAAGCTAGACTGACCCACTCAGGCCAGTATGGTGGGACTTCCTTGGATGGGACAGGGTGTTGGGGAGACAGCTGTGCCCCATGGTGCCCCACACACCGCTCCCTCAAACAGGAATATGGCTCATGGCGAGGCCCTGCTCCCAAGAGCTCCCAGCTGTGAAGCCTTCCTGTCTGGAATCAGGTGGCCCCAGGGAGCCTGACCTGCAGGGCCCAGTGCCCCAGCCCCCAGCCCTGCCCAGCCCAGGCACTCTGCAGAGCAAGCATTGCTCAGTGCTAGCTTGGCACCTGCCACCTGGCCAGTTTAGCTGTGGACATGCCAGGCATTGGGTTCAAAGCCCACCCACTCCCACCCCCCTTGCCCTTCACCTTCCCCATCTCTCTCCAAAAACAGTCTGCTTTTGACTCTCTCTTTGTTCCTGTGGTACATGCTATGGAGGGTTTAATTCTTTCTTCTTCTATATATTGTTGCTGTTCCCTTGCTAAGTCATATCTGACTCTTTTTGACTCCATGCACTGCAGCATGCCAGGCTTCCCTGTCCTTCACTATCTCCTGGAGTTTGTTTAAACTCATGTCCATTGAGTCAGTGATCCCATCCAACCATCTCATCCTCTGTTGTCCCCTTCTCGAGAATTCCATAAACAGAGGAGCCTGGCGGGCTACAGCCCATGGGGTCACAAACACTTCTCTCTCTTTATATATACATACATATATATATATATATATATATATATATATATGTATTGTTTTAAAGAATTATTTTGTCATTCTTATTTATTTTTATTTTTTTGCCATACCGAGTGGCATGTAGGATCTTATTTCTCCAATGTGGGATCAAACCTATGCCCCCCTGCATTGGAAGCATGGAGTCTTAACCAGGGAAGCCCCTTAAATCTTTCTCTTTGTTTAATGTTCACATCTTCATTTGCATTTTTCCACTACAACTTTCTGCAGAGACATCAGCCGTCCACAGGGAAGTCTGCAGTGTGAATGGTACCATGTCAGAGGCAGGTTTCCCGGGCCCACCACACCAGGTTGGGTGGGAGCAGGCAATTCCCACCATGGAATTGGAACATGAAAGTGAAAATGTTAGTCACTCAGTCGTGTCCCACTCTTTGTGACTCCATGGACTGTAGCCCACCAGGCTCCTCTGTCCATAGAATACTGGAGTGGGTAGCCATTCCCTTCTCCAGGGGATCTTCCCAACTCAGGTATCAAACCCAGGTCTCCCGCATTGCAGGCAGATTCTTATATTGTCTGAGTCAAATGTGGAATGTGTGCGGGTCTAATTCCAGGAGCCACGGCATACTGACACCGTTCAGGCTGAGGCCAGGGTGCATCTGCGTCACAGACCTGTTGACAGCTCAGGGGAAGCAGAAGACCTGCAGGAGCTGGCAGTTTGGTTTAGGAAGCAGGAGACTGGGGTGGGGTAGAGGTGGTGATGCTGGGGTGGAGCATGGAGAGAGGCCAGAGGAAAGAGGAGAGGCTTAGGGGAAGGGGGCCCCAGAGAAGAGGGGCAGTGGGGATTTCTGAAGAAGACACTTAACAGCTAGAGCCAGCAGGGTGTCCAGGAAACCGCTGATGAGAGGGAGACCTGGCGGCCGAGGGCCACTCCACAGGTGAGGTGATTTATGCTGTCTGGGGGAGGCCCTTGGCAGCATCTGAGCCTGGGTAGTGAGCAGTCCATCACAGCCATCCTGCACGGAGATCTGTGCCTCTGTAGAAAAGCGGAGCCGCCAGGAGCCACCAGGAGAAGTGTCCTTTTTCATCACACCACTGCAGCTTAGGCCCCTAACAACATAGCTTTCTAATAACAAAAACTGTACTGATGAAACCTATTCTAACCATAGCATCAGCGTTACGTGGCTCACGCATGCATGCATGCTAAGTCACTTCACTCGTGTCTGACTCTTTGCAACCCTATGGATTGTAGCCTGCCAGGCTCCTCTGTCCATATGGATTCTCCAGGCAACAATACTGAAACGGGTTTCCATGCCCTCCTCCAAGGGATCTTCCGAACCCAGGGATGAAACCTACATCTCTTATGCTCGTGCACTGGCAGGTGGGTTCATTACCACCAGTGCCGCCTGCGAAGCCCCATATGGCTCATACGATGTATGAAAGAAACCTACTGCAAGTACACTGTACGGGAGACAGGGATCAAGACCATCCCCAAGAAAAAGAAATGCAAAGAAGCAAAATGGCTGTCTGGGGAGGCCTTACAAATAGCTGTGAAAAGAAGAGAAGCAAAAAGCAAAGGAGAAAAGGAAAGATATAAACATCTGAATGCAGAGTTCCAAAGAATAGCAAGGAGAGAGAAGAAAGCCTTCCTCAGTGATCAATGCAAAGAAATAGAGGAAAACAACAGAGTAGGAAAGACTAGAGATCTCTACAAGAAAATTAGAGATAGCAAGGGAACATTTCATGCAAAGATGGGCTCAATAAAGGACAGAAATGGTATGGACCTAACAGAAGCAGAAGATATTAAGAAAATACACAGAAGAACTATACAAAAAAGATCTTCATGACCCAGATAATCATGATGGTGTGATCACTCACCTAGGGCCAGACATCCTGGAATGAGAAGTCAAGTAGGCCTTAGGAAGCATCACTATGAACAAAGCTAGTGGAGGTGATGGAATTCCAGTTGAGCTATTTCAAATCCTAAAAGATGATGCTGTGAAAGCGCTGCACTCAACATGCCAGCAAATTTGGAAAACTCAGCAGTGGCCACAGGACTGGAATAGGTCAGTTTTCATTCCAATCCCAAAGAAAGGCAATGCCAAAGAATGCTCAAACTACCGCACAATTGCAGTCATCTCACATGCTAGTAAAGTAATGCTCAAAATTCTCCAAGCCAGGCTTCAGCAATACTTGAACCGTGAACTTCCAGATGTTCAAGCAGGTTTTAGAAAAGGCAGAGGAACCAGAGATCAAATTGCCAACATCTGCTGGATCATGGAAAAAGCAAGAGAGTTCCAGAAAAACATCTATTTCTGCTTTATTGACTATGCCAAAGCCTTTGACTGTGTGGATCACAATAAACTGTGGAAAATTCTGAAAGAGACGGGCATACCAGACCACCTGACCTGCCTCCTGAGAAACCTGTATGCAGGTCAGGAAGCAACAGTTAGAACTGGACATGGAACAACAGACTGGTTCCAAATCGGAAAAGGAGTACATCAAGGCTGTATAGTGTCACCCTGCTTATTTAACTTATATGCAGAGTACATCATGAGAAACGCTGGGCTGGAGGAAGCACAAGCTGGAATCAAGATTGCTGGGAGAAATATCAATAACCTCAGATATGCAGATGACACCACCCTTATGGTAGAAAGTGAAGAAGAACTAAAAAGCCTCTTGATGAAAGTGAAAGAGGAGAGTGAAAAAGTTGGCTTAAAGCTCAACATTCACAAAACTAAGCTCATGGCATCCGGTCCCATCACTTCATGGGAAATAGATGGGGAAACAGTGGAAACAGTGTCAGACTTTATTTTGGGGGTCTCCAACATCACTGCAGATGGTGATTGCAGCCACGAAATTAAAAGACGCTTACTCCTTGGAAGGAAATTTATGATCAACCTAGGCAGCATATTGAAAACCAAAGACATTACTTTGTCAACAAAGGTTCATCTAATTAAGGCTATGGTTTTTCCTGTAGTCATGTATGGATATGAGAGTTGGATTATAAAGAAAACTGAGTGCCGAAGAATTGATGCTTTTGAACTGTGGTGTTGGAGAAGACTCTTGAAACTCCCTTGGACTGCAAGGAGATCCAACCAGTCCATCCTAAAGGAAATCTGTCCTGAGTGTTCATTGGTAGGTCTGATGATGAAGCTGAAACTCCAATACTTTGGCCACCTGATGTGAAGAGCTGACTCATTTGAAAAGACCCTGATGCTGGGAAAGACTGAGGGCAGGAGGAGAAGGGGACGACAGAGGATGAGATGGTTGGATGGCATCACTGACTCAATGGACATGGGTTTGGGTGGACTCCGGGAGTTGGTGATGGACAGGGAGGCCTGGTGGGCTGCAGTTCATGGGGTCACAAAGAATCAGACACGACTGAGCGACTGAACTGAACTGCAATTTTCTCCCCTAAACTTGCACAATGTATCCTTTTATCTGGGGGTACGGTGTTACCACATATTTTTTTATAGGATCATGATCTCTACACACCAATGTATAATGAAAAGAAATACTATGCATCAATACTTTCTTTAAAAATTTTGTTACTGAAACCTATCCTTACCAGTGTAAGGTGTGGGGGATGAACTGGGAGACTGGGATTGACGGGTACACACTGCTATGTGTGAAACAGATAACTAGTAAGAGCCTACTGTGTGGCGCAGGGAACTCCGCTCAGTACTCTATAATGACCTTCATGGGGAAAGAATCTAAAACAAGAGTGCATATATGTGTATGTGTAACTGACCCACTTTGCTGTAGGGAAGAAACTACATAATGCTGTAAATCAACTATACATCAAAAAAATTTTTTTATATTTTGTCTTTGAGCTTCTAAGGAATCATTGCAAATGATGATGTCTTCTAGGGGAGTGGGAGAGTCTTCTGCATCCCAGGGATGACTCCCTTATGAAACACTCCCTGGCTCGCTTGGCACCTGGCTGGAGGCGCTGCCTACAAGAGAACTGTCTCTCCAGAAGCTCTAGGCCCTGGGCCTGAAACTTTGCCAGGACATTTAACTTCCTGCCAGGAAATCGCTGTGAACTGTGCTGCAGGAGACACTCCAGAGAAAGGGGGTCGGGGTGGGGGGACAAACAGGACTGAGACTAGTTGGAGAGAGCTGGAAGACAGCAGGGGTTGTGGGAGGGGAGGCGCTTGGGTGGCAACACAGCAGTCAGCAAACTCCTCTTGGGGCTCTGGACACAGTAGGAGGAGACTCAAGGCCAGAGGGACCCTCAGCGATGCTGGCCTGACCACTCTGCCTGTCTGACCCCTTGCCTTGGTGTAACTTTTCCTTATTGCCATCTGATATCAATGAACATGAACTTGGGCAAACTCTGGGAGATGGTGAGGCAGAGGGAAGGTTGGCATGCCGCAGTCACCAAGAGTCGGACATGACTTGGTGACTAAACAACATTATTGTGTTGGCCAAAAGGTTCGTTCCCTTTTTGCACAAGATGCTATGGGAAGCCCAAATGAACTTTTTGGCCAACTCAATATATTATATTGTGATTATTCATCTATTGTCTGTTCATCCTATTAGAATCTAAGTTCTGTGGCCATAGAGCTTTACACACTCAAACACCCCATTATTCATCACCATGGCCATCTCCACCATCATTTAATTCTCCTGGCAAACGGCCCAGAATATGTGATCATTCTGACTACAGAGAAGGAAACTCACACACACACACACACACATGCACACACGCACGCGCGCACACACACACACACACACAAGCAAAAAGCAGAGCTGAGAGCCATGCCGAGGGCCCTGAGGTTTCAGGACCCAGCTGCTTCTCTTCCATCGAGGACACCTTTGGCAGCAGCCCAGAGGGAGTAGGGCCCGAGTCAGCACTCAAAGCACCCTGAGTAGAACACTGGGCTCCAGGGACAACCCCACTCTGAAGAGCAGAATGAACAAGAGATAGGCGCCATATACCATCACATAGCAGAGCATCTTCACCATATGGATGCAATAGATACAAACAATCTCGAGATGTTGAATAGTAACCTGCAGTAAAATGATTAGAAGTAGTAAGCTCTGGGTTCATCACCATCTACTAGCTCTGCTTTTGGTATAATCGAATTAACTGAATATGTATAGAATTTTTAACAGCAGCTGGGGTTAACAACCAGCACACCAAATTCCTGAAAATCTTCTAGTAGGCTCTAGGGAGCCTGCTGGCAGCTCCACGGTCTGTCTTCGGAGGAGCAGGGGAGAAGGGGGGCCCAGAGGCCCGGCCCTAGCCGCTGCCACGCCCATGCTGTCACGTGGGAGCCACGAGGCTCAGAGCTCGAGCACTCCCAACAGGAAGCAGACGCTAAGCATCCCGGAAGTCACGTGCACTGTGCATCCTAGCAGACAGCTCCTGTTCCCACGGATACTAGAAGAATGGAAATTCGCTGGCCAAACGGGGGCCCTGGGGAGTTTCAGGGATGTTGCTACAAGGGGAGATGAAAGAATCCAACTGTGGGAAGGTCCTAGGGTAGCAGTGGGAGCACAAGATAGGGGCTGCGGGAGAGTGGAACCTACCGGAAAGACCCAGAAATAGGCGGTGCCTCTGGTCCCACCCCACTCCAGTACTCTTGCCTGGAAAATCCCATGGATGGAGGAGTCTGGTGGGCTGCCGTCTATGGGGTCGCACAGAGTTGGACATGACTGAGTGACTTCACTTTCACTTTTCACTTTCATGCATTGGAGAAGGAAATGGCAACCCACTCCAGTGTTCTTGCCTGGAGAATCCCAGGGGCGGGGAAGTCTGGTGGGCTGCCGTCTATGGGGTCGCACAGAGTCTGACACGACTGAAGCGACTTAGTAGCAGCAGCAGCAGCTGGTCCCACCGACGCCTCAGAACCACCGGCTGGATTTCTGCTGCTGCTGCTGCTGCTTAGTCGCTTCAGTCGTGTCCGACTCTGTGCGACTCCATAGACGGCAGCCCACCAGACTTCCCCGCCCCTGGGATTCTCCAGGCAAGAACACTGGAGGGGGTTGCCATTTCCTTCTCCAGTGCAAGCATTCAGCAAAGGACTACTTGGAATTTCTAAGGGCTGAAAATCTTGGGTCGTGGTCAGAGGGCCTTGGAAGAGAAGGGGAGGAAGAAAGGCAGTGGGGTAGGGGGAGCCCTGACTCCCCACATTTGTTGCTCTGAACTGTGCCTCACAGGCCTCCCACCTTGGTGAAGCAGGGACACTGGGAGGTACACACACACACACCCTCACACTCACCACCACACCACCCCTGCCTTAGGCCAATAACAGTAAACAGTGCCCCATGGCGAGACTCATACAGGCGTCAGGGAAAGAGGGTTTGAGGGAAGTGGGGCTCATTCTAGCTTGGCCTTGCCCTGGCTCCACCATGAACACAGAAGCAGGGAGCTGGGCTAGATTCTTTCAGAGAATCAGCAAGCCTCCATCCTTACAGCTGCAGCCAGCGGAGAAGGTGACAGCAGGGGCTGAGACAAGCAAATTCGTGGCGTTGAGAAATGGGAGAGTTTCCAGATGAAACACACTATGCCTAGTTAACTTCGAATTCCAGATTAAGGACAAATGATTCTTAGTATACTCATATCCTAAATGTTGCACAGGACACTTTTGTTTTTGGCTTCAGGGATCTTAGTTCCCCAACCAGGGATCCAACTGGCATGCTCCCCTGCCCACCCCACCCCACGTCCCCCACACTGGAAGCACAGAATCTTAACCACTGGACCACCAAGGAAGTCCCCACATAGGTCATATTTGTACCCCAAGTTAGTCATTGCTTGTCAGTATTCACTTTTCACTGACTGTCCTGTTTGTCCCTTGCTAAATCTAACAGCCCTAGAAATGGGTCTAGTGCATCCCTGTTACCTGGCCCGTCTGCATGTTAGCCACACTGTCGCCTGAAAGGAAGATGAAGCTGGGCATCATGGGCTGTGTGGTATCCCACAGTCTTTAGGCCCACAGTTCATTTCATGCCTTAGGACGGGTTGCAAGGACAACCACCATCCGTGTGAACTTGTGGCATGTTTCTGCCCCTGCCCCAGGTGCCTCATGTAGACAAGAAAACTGGGGTCCAAGGACCAAATCAAGAAAAGATGTAAAATTGTTTTTCACATCGCTCTACTCTTGTGTAATCAAAGGAACACGTGCTCATGATGTAACATCTGGAGAAGTAAAATTAAGTTTTTTTTAAAGCCTCTAAAATGGCTTTAGGGGTCCGCCCAGGTGGCTCAGTGGCAAAGAATCCATGTGCCAATGCAGGAGACCCAGGTTCGATCCTTGGGTGGGAAAGATCCCCTGGAGAAGGAAATGGCAACCCACTCCAGTATTCTTGCCTGGGAAATCCATGGATAGAGGAGCCTGGCGGGCTACAGTTCATGAGGTCAAAAAAGAGTTGGACTTAGTGACTAAACAACAACAAAATGGCTTTACAGCCCTGCTCCTATGAGCCCTGACTAGTTGAGTGGGATGTGAGCTCTGCTGGGCTGCACTGCTTTGGAGTAGGGAATGGGAGTGAAGAGCCCAATCCCACCATTTGGCACAGCCCAGTTCTGCATCACTGATGTGCCTCACTGATGCCAGGCAGCAGGGAGCAGTCCTGACCCTGTTCTCTCGCAGGCTCATTCAGTCTCGTTGCTTCTAGGTGAGGATGGGGCTCAGGTCCCACTGGTCTCCACTGACACTACCTCGTGGGAAAATCAGAATACTACTTGCTTCTGCTGAGAGGGGAGTGGACAATCTGCCTCCTTTTTGGTTTCCCAGTGGGGGAGTTGGGCTGCTACCTGCCTCTACCAGGTGGGGTGGGGGGTTGGGTAGAAGACCAATCCCCCAGCAGGGGAATCATAGCGTCATCACCTGCTTCCATCTACAGGTCATGGGAATGTGTGGAAGATTCTTTCTCTTCTCTACCTGAAATGGGGGCAGTTTTCCTGTTGGTGTTTGATTGATATAGAGGTGGTACAATCGAAAGGTTTTCTATTCTACTGGACTGCCCCCTTCTCAGTCTTTTGGCTAGAAGAGACAGGTTTTACTTATCGCTTTTTTTGTTTGTTTATATCTGTTCGTGGTTCTGAGTTACAAGCTTTTCCAACACTTCATCCCATGTAGGAGGCAAAAAAAAATTAAAAATAAAACAGAGGATTCCCCACCATGTTATTATTCAAGTCTTGATATCCCTAGACAGTTCATCTTCATTCCCCCATTCAGAGCCTTCCTATGTTTGCTGTGTTATGTCCAGAGTTGTGTTTTTTTGTTACTGGTAAGAGGAAGGACCTAGAAAGAATGGATCTACTCCATTTTGACCAGAACCAGAAATCCAAATATACTTCTTAAAGAAAGCTGGGGGTGGAGGCTTCCCTGGTTGTCCTGTGGTTAAGAATCTGCCTGCCAACGCAAGGGACACAGGTTCAGTCTTTGGTCTGAGAAGATTCCCACATGCCCCAGAGCAACTAGGCCTGCGTGCCATAACTTCTGAGCCCGTGTGCCCCAGAGCCTGTTTCCACAAGAGAAACCAGCACAGCGAGAAGCCCTCCCACTGGCGCTGAGAGCATGGCCTGCTCGCCGCAACTAGAGAAAGCCCACGCACAGCAACGAAGACCCACCACAGCCGATAAGTAAATAAAAATAAACAACCCTTTCCTAAAGAACTAAAGGCCAGCAATTATTAAAGTTGTAGAGGAAGACATTTCGCCCACACACTAATTTTCTTACACCTCGAATTCTGTCGTAGGTAGGACTAGCTTCAGGGTAGCTTTTGGAATCTCCAAATTTGGAATTCTCATAATCAGCTTGGAATCGTTCCATCCAGGAATGCGCTGGTGAACCACTAATGCCTTGTCTTTCGTGATGAGTTCTCTAGCTCATGTCTGATTTCACATTTGGTTTCAGGCTTTCCTTTCTATTTCTTCCTAACATTTCCCTCTCTGAATGCAACTCCATGGGAGTTTCTCACAGGGCATGCTCAGGAGGAATATGGAGCAGGGTCTCTGAATTTTTAGGTGGTCTTCTGTGACCTGGTTTTGCTGTTATATCAGAACCACAAGTAAATGTGGAATGACGGTCATTTTTCTTCAGTTCCCTTTCTGGAGGAAGCATGGTCTCTGCTTTTTCGTTTAAGGTGAGACGCACTCTCTCCCAACTGCAATTAGAAACTTGCGTCACTGGCTGATGTGCTTCAACGTCACTGTTGGTTATAACTGTTCCATACTAAAACACATGAAGAATGGGACTTCCCTGGTGGGCTGGTGGTTGAGAATCTGCCTGCCAATGCAGGAGGCATGGGTTCAATCCCTGGTCACAGAACTAAGATCCCACATGCCATGGGGCAACTAAGCCTGTGAGCCAAAATTACTGGAGCCTATGCACCGAGGGCCATGCTCCCCAACAGGAGAAGCCACTGCAATGAGCAGTCCAAGCACTACAGCTAGAGAGTAGCCCCTGCCCACTGCAACGAGAGAAAGTCCATGTGCAGTGACCAAGACCCAGCACAGCCCAAAACAAAAATTAATTGAATAAAAAATCAAGAATGGACCCGTTTATCAGTTTGTGGAGATAGCCGCATGCTCATCTCTGTTATCCCATCTATTTCAACTTGACTCAACATGCAACACATTATTTGGAGGATACAGGGTGATTCTGAAATAAATACAGGCTTTTGCTCCGTTTCTGGACTTTTTTATGCTGAAGACTTGCTCTGTCATCCATACCACATTATTTTCCCCAAATGCCTTCTGAGAAGCATGTCATAATTACAGCTGTTCTTTTGGTTCATTTTTTTTTAATGTTCTCCAGTAATGGGTGGAAAATATCTAATGCTACATTTATTCATTTTTTTAAGTGTGTTTGTTTCTTATTCCACAAAGTGGAATGACTTGACTCAAAAGGCTTGAGCTTCCCAGGTGGCACTTCCCAGGCTAGTGGTAAGGAACCCACCTGCCAATGCAGGAAATGCAGGAGACCTAGGTTTGATCCCTGGATCATTGGAAAGATCCCCTGGAGAAGGGAATGGCAACCCACTCCAGTATTCTTGCCTGAAGAATACCATGGAAAGAGGAGCCTGGCAGACTACAATCCACAGCGTCACATGAAGTCAGACACGACTGAAGAGACTTAGCGCACACACACGTCCTATTGTATAGCGTAGGGAACTATCGTCAGTATCCTCTGACAAACCATAATGGAAAATAATATGAAAAAGATTATATATATATATATATATATATTTAACTGAATCCCTTTGCTGTACAGCAAAAATTAACACAACACTGTAAGTCAACTACACTCCAGTTGTTAAAAAATTGTCTTGTTTCTGCAAGCAATAGTGACCATTTCCTTTTGTTTTTTTCTTTGAAATGGAGCTGAATTGGGTTACAACCATCTTTATCTTCTTTGTTCGGATGCTTTGTTTAGGCTGAGTTTGCTTTGGAATCTGGATCATGGTTGATGTGGATCAGAAACAGTGCAGAGCACCAGAAGAGAAGAATTTATCACAAGCACTCATTCAGTGGGCGCTGAGGTGCCTCTAGAGCTGGCCCACGCCAGTTCCTTTTCCAAAAGACATTTTGAGTTTACAGTTTGTTTTCTGTACACCAACTCTGCTCCCCACAGTTCTTCTGGAAGTGTTAGACTTCTTCAGTAAGTACAGCTCTCAATGGTTATGGTTCTTGTTATTGTTGTTTGAGAGGGTATCTAATCCATGGTCCTTGAGAGCTTTCTCAACTCAAATTTTTCTGTTTGCGCACACTGAGTCTGGAGCCTTAAATGAATGTCCAGCACGTCTGAGACGAGGTGCAGTGGCTCAGGTGTACATGCGGATTCTGGACTTGGTCTTGTCCGCAGATTTGTGGCAATCTCCCCTCCTTTGGGGCTTCCCAGGTGGCTTAGTGGTGAAGAATCCAAGAATCCAGTCACCAGTGTGAGAGATGCAGGTTCAATCCCTGGGTGGGGAAGATCCCCAGAAGTAAATGGTAACCCACTTCGGTATTCTTGCATGGAGGATCCCACGGACAGCGGAGCCTGGCAGGCTATGATCCATGGGGTTGCAAAAGATGGGACGTGACTGAGCACACATGCCCCTTCCTTTTTATTTGAACTCACTGATATCTGAGTTCTCCAGTCTCACTTTATTAAAAGCTTTAATATCTTTTTTTGGTGTCTTTTCAGAGATTATGGCAGGTGAATGAAGGAAATGTGATTTCCCAAATTGCTCATTTTCTAATGTTTCAAATGTTATCCATTTTCACAGATTTTGAAGATGACATTTCATTGCTATTTAGGTTTTTACTCAGCTTCCACCCTGGAAATGCCCTTTGCTGTGACCACAGGATTCATGGCAGCCATGGGTCCCCACATATCGAGTCCAGAGAGGATCCCTGGTACCCGTGCAATCGAGAGGCCTGAATGCCTCTTCAGAGGCCTCCTTTCTGTCCTTGATGTACACTGACTCTCTGCTACCCCAGGGCTTTGCACATCCATTCCTCTGCTACAGAGCTGTTCCCTGGACCTCCACAGGGCAGCCGCCCCTCAACAGCCCTCCACCCCCACACACGTACATTACCGCCAGTCACAGGCCGTTATTCTCCTCTGCCTCCTCTGTGCTGTTGGTGCTTGTTTTGGTAGGCCTTACCAAAATTAACTTACCCTGTGTATCTTTTGCTCAGGTACTCAGCATCTCGCTCCCTTGCAGAATGTGAATCCTGTCCAGGCTGGAACCTTGACCTTCCCCTTTCCAGCCATGCACACATAACAATGCCCAACATCTAATGATCCTTGTGTAAATATTTGTTCAAATGAATTAACTGGCAGGGGCTGGACAGAACTCCGGTGTGTCTCCTCGGGATGTGTCGGAGGGCCTGGACCATGCAGCAAGCGCACAGATTCACCAGACCTGCCCTTGGTGTCTCTTGCATCAGCCGCTCTCTCGGTGCCCGGGCCTTGGCCTGTCCTGACTTGATGTAACAGCGTGGAGAGCGCTGGACTGGTTTTAGATGAGAACAGCACGTGAAAGAAAGGTGGGGACAAGGAGAACACCTAATCAAAGAGGGGAAAAACTGAGCCTTATGCACTTATAGAGTGCCTGGAAACTCAAAACCCAAATCGAGTTTGGTAGAAATGCTAATCACAGTAGAAAAGGGTTTTGTTGGGGTGTTTTTGTTGGTTTTTTGAGGGAATTTTTTGTTTGTTCATTTGTTTGTTTATGGGTTTTTTTTTTCTGTCTTTGGGGGTTTTATTTTTTGGCTTTTGTTTGTTTTTTGCTTTTTGGTTTGTTTTTTGGCTGTACCACTTGGCTCGAGGGATCTTAGTTCCCCAACCAGGGATTGAAAGCGCTGAGTCTTAACCACGGGAACTCTCTTATTTCGTCTTTTAAATCATTTGTTTGTCACAGTGCTGTGAAACATGTACCATCACCTGTTATCTGTCAATCTCAAAAGAGCGTCAAAAATTGTCCACGTGCTTGTGAGTGGCTTCTGGCATCCTTAAGACAAGACTTTGACTAGATAAGGTACGTGACCCATCCAAGACTGGACACTTCATCGCTGCAAACTCCAGACTGAAGAAGAGGCATAGGAACACAGGATGAAGAGCCAGGAAACTTGGTAACTGAGGAAACAAGAGGACAGGGAATCGGGAAGAAAGGGAAAGTTCTCCTCCAGTACCTCTGAACCAGCTCTCCATGCTCTGGAAAGAGCCTGAGTTGTCCGCCTAGTGAACACTGGCTGTGGAACATTGAAACAAAGTCCTGGCCCGAAACTTAGGAGAAATTCAGGAATATAAAGAAGGACCATGAAAGAATAGCCAAAGGATGAAACCAATGACAAGAGGCAAGAGAGAAACTAAAGTGAATTCTGGTGACTTCCTGGGCAGTCTAGGGGTTAAGACTTCATGCTGCCAAGCAGAAGGCATGGGTTCGATCCCTAGTTTTTTTTATTTTTAATGAAAAAAAATTTTTAAGTCAATTCTGGAGAAGACTGAGAAGGGTTTGTAAGTGCATGACGGTGAAGCGCATGATGTCTTTTAAAATTTCTCTCAAGTAACTTTTTAAATTTGTGAATTTCATAACTCAGGGGCTGGTAGTTCAGGTGGAAAATACACCCTGGACCACAGCAGATTACAAGATCACAGAGGACACTGGAGTCGCTCCTTCCTGGAGAACCCTCAAGGGCGAGCGGATCTGACACCTGGCCGGGCTTGGCAGTGGTTTTGTGAAGCCCCAGAGACAAATGAGGGGTGAAAGCAGGGACCCTCCCAACCCTGACTGTCCTTGCACGGAAAGAGATAAATGGACAGTCCGTTTTGAGATCCAAAGGGCGATGCAGAGGAAAGCAACCTGAGTGATGAAACTTCACCACAGAAAACCCCCTGAGAGGCATGCAGAGGAGTGTGTACAGCATAAACTTGGCTAAGGAAAAAAAACCTTGTAGATAGATAAATATGTTGAAGGAAAACATTTGAGCCCCAAGGTTTCATAAGTCATTGTCAAAGACCTAGTGTTCATATAGGTTAGAAATGCACATTATGTAAAACAACCGTGGACTTCCCTGTGGCCCAGTGGCTAAAATTCCTCAGTCCCAGTGCAGGGGGCCAGGGTTCCATCCCTGGTCAGGGAACTAGACCCCACATGCCCCAACTAAAGACCCCACATGCTGCAAGTAACAACTAGAGCAGCCAAATAAACAGTATTTAAAAAGAAAGGAAAAAAAAAAGAAACAAAAAAATCATTTTATGATAAGAAGGTGTCTTAAATCAGGGATCACAATTAATCCAGTTTTGTGTACCTGATAAGTAGTATTCCCTGGTGGTTCAGATGGTAAAGCGTCTGCCTGCAATGCCAGAGACCCGGGTTTGATCCCTGGGTCGGGAAGATCCCCTGGAGAAGGAAATGGCAACCTACTCCAGTATTCTTGCCTGGAAAACTCCATGGACAAAATAAAATGATTGGTAGGGTATATTCTCTCTTTTTTTTTAAAGATTTCTTTTTTATGTGGACCATTTTTAAAGTCTTTTATTGAATTTGTTACAATATTGCATCTGTTTTATCTTTTGGTTTTTTGGCCGCAAGGCTGGTGGGACCTTACCTCCCTGACGAGGTATCGAACCCCTCCCCCCCAGCATATTGGAAGGTGGAGTCTTAACTGGGCTGCCAAGGAAGCTCTGGTCCAGTGTATTCTTAAAAATAGGTGTTAAGTCTCTGGGTGGAATGATTATGGGACATTTTCATTTACTTTACAAAGTTATCTTGGATGAGTGTATAATAGATTAATAACCAGAGGATATTTTAAAAGAAAGTAAGCATCATAGCTACTCCAGCCTGTTCTCTTTCTACTTTTTTTATTGGTCTCCCAATTATATCTGTTCTGATGTTCAAGCTGGTTTTAGAAAAGGCAGAGGAACCAGAGATCAAATTGCCAACATCTGCTGGATCGTGGAAAAAGCAAAAGAGTTCCAGAAAAACATCTATTTCTGCTTTATTGACTAGGCCAAAGCCTTTGACTGTGTGGATCACAATAAACTGTGGAAAATTCTGAAAGAGATGGGAATACCAGACCACCTGATCTGCCTCTTGAGAAATTTGTATGCAGGTCAGGAAGCAACAGTTAGACCTGGACATGGAACAACAGACTGGTTCCAAATAGGAAAAGGAGTACGTCAAGGCTGTATATTGTCACCCTGCTTATTTAACTTCTACGCAGAGTACATCATGAGAAACGCTGGACTGGAAGAAACACAAGCTGGAATCAAGATTCCGGGAGAAATATCAATAACCTCAGATATGCAGATGACACCACCCTTATGGCAGAAACTGAAGAGGAACTAAAAAGCCTCTTGATGAAAGTGAAAGTGGAGAGTGAAAAAGTTGGCTTAAAGCTCAACATTCAGAAAATGAAGATCATGGCATCCGGTCCCATCACTTCATGGGAAATAGATGGGGAAACAGTGGAAACAGTGTCAGACTTTATTTTGGGGGGCTCCAAAATCACTGCAGATGGTGACTGCAGCCATGAAATTAAAAGACGCTTGCTCCTTGGAAGAAAAGTTATGACCAACCTAGATAGCATATTCAAAAGCAGAGACATTGCTTTGCCAACAAAGGTCCATCTAGTCAAGGCTATGGCTTTTCCTGTGGTCATGTATGGATGTGAGAGTTGGACTGTGAAGAAGGCTGAGTGCCGAAGAATTGATGCTTTTGAACTGTGGTGTTGGAGAAGACTCTTGAGAGTCCCTTGGACTGCAAGGAGATCCAATCAGTCCATTCTGAAGGAGATCAGCCCTGGGATTTCTTTGGAAGGAATGATGCTAAAGCTGAAACTCCAGTGCTTTGGCCACCTCATGCGAAGAGTTGACTCATAGGAAAAGACTCTGATGCTGGGAGGGATTGGGGGCAGGAGGAGAAGGGGACGACAGAGGATGAGATGGCTGGATGGCATCACTGACTGGATGGACGTGAGTCTGGGTGAACTCCGGGAGTTGGTGATGGACAGGGAGGCCTGGCGTGCTGCAATTCATGGAGTCGCAAAGAGTTGGACACGACTGAGCGACTGAACTTAGGCATTGACTTCCCTCTTGGGCCACAGGACATTTCCTGAGCTTGGCCCAGTTCTCCTGAGAACCCAGGAGAGCCCAGGAGAGCCCAGCCCCAAAGCCAGGCCTCCTGAAGATGCCTGCCATGTCTCCCGCCCCAGTTCCCTGCCGCGGACGCCAGCGTCTAACACATGGTGTGTTTTCCGAGCCAGGGTGCCTTCTCAGGAGTCGGCTCGGTGCCACTCTGGGGAGAAGCACTGTCCAGCCTGAGCCATTCAGTTCAGACACTGGCCTCCAGCCAATGTCCAGCGCATGGGCGGCCCGTCTGCTGGGTCAGGAAGCCGTGGGTCAGCGGACGGAAGTCTGGAGCACACACGGCTCGCTCCAGGGCCCTCTTGTTCTCATTGTTTACAGCTCTCTCTCAAGACATGGAGCCTTCGTAAATAAAATGAACGATAGACGCAAAAGTGAAAAACAAACCCCCTCCCCTTTCTTCCCATAGACACAGAAAATTTCAAGGCTCCATCCAAAGTGGACAGCCCTAAAAAAATAGTGTAGTATAAGCAGTGATATCTTAATCTCCACTGCATCTCCAATTATGTCCCCTTGTGAATTTCTAATAATGTTTATTTATACTATTTTCTTTTCAATATCAGTTCAGTTCAGTCGCTCAGTCATGTCTGACTCTTTGCGACCCCATGGACTGCAGCACGCCAGGCCTCCCTGTCCATCACAAACTCCTGGAGGCCATCCAAACCCATGTCCATTGAGTCAGTGATGCCATCCAACCATCTCATCCTCTGTCATCCCCTTTTCCTCCTGCTCTCAATCTTTCCCAGCATCAGGGTCTTTTAAAATGAGTCAGCTCTTACCATCAGGTGGCCGAAGTATTGGAGTTTCAGCTTCAGCATCAGTACCTCCAATGAACACCCAGGACTGATCTCCTTTAGGATGGACTGGTTGGATCTCCTGGCAGTCCAAGGGACTCTCAAGAGTCTTCTCCAACACCACAGTTCAAAAGCACCAATTCTTCGATGCTCAGCCTTCTTTATAGTCCAACTCTCACATCCATACATGACTACTGGAAAAACCACAGCCTTGACTAGACAGACCTTTGTTGACAAAGTAATGTCTCTGCTTTTGAATATGCTATCTAGGTTGGTCATAACTTTTCTTCCAAGGAGCAAGCGTCTTTTAATTTCATGGCTGCAATCACCATCTGCAGTGATTTTGGAGCCCAGAAAAATAAAGTCAGCCACTATTTCCACTGTTTCCCCATCTGTTTGCCATGAAGTGATGGGACTGGATGCCATGATCTTAGTTTTCTGAATGTTGAGCTTTAAGCCAAGTTTTTCACTCTCCTCTTTCACTTTCATCAAGAGGCTCTTTAGTTCTTCTTCACTTTCTGCCATAAGGGTGGTGTCATCTGCATATCTGAGGTTATTGATATTTCTCCTGGCAATCTTGATTCCAGCTTGTGCTTCCTCCAACCCAGCATTTCTCATGATGTACTCTGCATATAAGTTAAATACGCAGGGTGACAATATACAGCTTTGACATACTCCTTTTCTGATTTGGAACCAGTCTGTTGTTCCATGTCCAGTTCTAACTGTTGTTTCCTGACCTGCATACAGGTTTCTCAAGAGGCAGGTCAGGCGGTCTGGTATTCCCATCTCTAAATATGGCTTACTGTAAATTCATTTTGGTGGGACTTCCCTGGCGATCCAGTGGTTAAGAACCCACCTACCAATGCAGGAGACACAGGTTTGATCCCTGATCTGGGAAGACTCCACATGCTGTGGAGCAACTAAGCCCATGTGCACAGCTACTGAAGCCCTAGAAGCTTTGCTCTGTAACAAGAGGAGCCACCACATTGAGAAGTCCGCACGCTGCAACTGGAGAGTAGGCCCCACTGGCTGAAACTAGAGAAAACCTGAGCACAGCAACAAAGACCCAGCACAGCCATAAATCAACAAACATTTTTTTTAAATTGTATTTTGGGAAAGTTGACTCTATTCATTTCCCAGGTCCTTGAAGTGAATGCTTAGCTTATTCACCTGAAATAATTTTTTATAAATGCATTTAATACCAAAAAAAAAGATAAAAGTGGGAGGCCCAGCCTGAGAGCAGGGACGGCTAGGAAGGAAGGATCGGAACACCCCTCCCCCACAATGGTGATTCACGGTCATTGAATTTCCTACAATGTAAAGGAACATGGTCTTCTGTCAAGTGAGGACTTCCTGTGCCTGAAGATTGTGAGACAAAAATGTGTTTAGAAATTCCAAATCTGATGGGTAAAGAGTTGGAGTTGTTACAGACCTCTAGCTCCAGCTGGCTCAAGCCTTTCATTTGTCTAGCCCTGAATTAGTCCTATGACCTCTCTGAGCCTCAATTTCCGTCTTTAGAAAATGATGGCGATAAGACTAACACCAAAGAGGGTTGATGAGGATTAAATACCCGGCACATTAACTAGCATATGGTATACCCTCCATGTGTGTGCTGTGTGCTCAGTCGTTTCTGACTCTCTGCGACTGCCAGGCTCTCCTGTCCATGAAATTTTCCAGGAAAGAAGACTGGAGTGGGTTGCCATTTCCCACTCCAGGGGATCGTCCTGACCCAGGGATTGAACCCTTGTCTCTTGTGTCTTCTGCATTGGCAGGCAGAGTCTCTACCACTGCAATACCTGGGCTTCCCAATATCCTCAATATTTGGTGGTCATTGTTATCATCCACCAATGCAAGAGACATAAGAGATGTGGGTTTGATCCCTGGATTGGGAAGATCTCTTGGAGGAGGGCACAGCAACCCACTCCAGTTGGGATTCTCTTGCCTGGAGAATCTGCATGAACAGAGGAGCCTGGCAGGTTGAAGCCCATAGCATCACAAAGAGTTGGACACGACTGAAGCAACTTAACACGCATGCATGTTATCATCATATGCTCTTCCAACAGCAAATGTTGGGAGAATGAGGATTTCTTGCCAGGGGAGACTGGGATACAAGGGCAGGGGCTGACAGGAACAGTCTCTGCCTTCCTGACAGCCCGTGTAGAGGACTTTGGGAGGAAAGCCAGCCAATGACCACCATCTCAGGTGGTGCCTGACACGGGATACTGAATGGTCACTGCAATGGGAGTTGGGGAAATTGGGTCATCTCCAGTGCTCTTCACCGAGGACAGAGCATGTGTCGTTTTGGACAAGTCTCTTCCCATCTCCAGGGTTCAGCTTCCTCATTTCTAAAGTCAGGACCAGAAAATGAAATGCTGAAAACAAAAGTTCATTGTGAACTGTCAAGTGGCTCTCCAGTACTGCAGTGGAACTTTCCACATGACTTCATTCCAAGATGACACCCTATAAATCACGTGTGTGGCTTCTCAAGTGACCCTGGAAACCTGTGGATGCTGACTCAGTGTTAAAGCATGTTGGTGGGGGTGCAGGTGAAAAAGAACCTGAAGGTGTGATTGCAGTTGGTACAAATACCTTTGCTGTTGGTGATTCAACTCGTGTTTCTTGAATACAAAGCATGAGCCAGCACCCTACTTGGAGCTCTCGGTCGCCTGGAACTAAGGCAGAGAGGAAGACTGAGCATAGGAAGTCAAATACAAGCGAAGAAACTCCCCACGTGGGAAATCAGGCTAGTCAGAGAAAAGTGGTGGGGTTAACCGCCACTCAAGCAGTGATATAACACTTGATAAATATCTTAAGATCTCTTGGCGCACTTCCTTTTAGCTGAAGGGTGCTAGACGCATCTTTAATGTATCATGCACCTTTGTGATGTCACTGAACTAAAAGGCTTTTCAAAGAACAACCCAACTCAAAAGGAAAGGGCAGAATCCAATCTAATGAATTCCAAGAGGACTGGTACAGATTGCTTACCATATGAGAAATTGCTTTACAGACGTGAGTCTTGTGAGAAAAAGAATAATTCTACAATCTTGTTTCTTCTAATTATAATTCAAAATTTAGAAACTGGAAAAAAAACTGGAAAAATTCAACTACCTTTAAAAGTGACAGCTTTTTAATGACAAAAATAAATTATGGGCAAAATAAATCACATGGGCAAGCTACTGCTAAGTCGCTTCAGTCGTGTCCGACTCTGTGCGACCCCATAGACAGCAGCCCACCAGGCCCCGCAGTCCCTGGGATTCTCCAGGCAAGAACACTGGAGTGGGTTGCCATTTCCTTCTCTCTTCACATGGGCAAACTAGGATATAAATACAATTAGTAACAAATAATGAGGAAGGGGTTTGTAAGGTTATAGTAAGAAAAGAGAGGGCTTCCCAGGCTGCTCAGTGGTAAAGAATCTGCCTGCCATTGCTGGAGATCCAAGAGACTCTGGTTTGATCCCTGGGTCAGGAAGATCCTCTAGAGAAGGAAACGGCAACTCACTCCAGTATTCTTGCCTGGAGAATACCATGGACAGAGGAGACTGGGGGGCTACAGTCCATGGAGTTGCAAAGAGTTGGACATGACTAAGCATACACTCATAATTTAATAATATGTCTGAGATGAGTTTCATCTAAATTAAAGGGCATTACTATTCTATGTCTTCAAAAATATTCTAAGTTTCAGAAACTTTTTCAACAATCCAATCCGTCCTTTCCTTAAACACCCCAAATGTTCTCTTTGAACTTACATATTCTGTAAACATGAGGCAAGCCCAGTGCTGTGCTTAGTCACATCTGACTCTTTGCAACCCAATGGATTGCAGCCCGCCAGACTCCTCTGTCTATAGCATTTCCCAGGCAAGAATACTGCAATGGGTTGCCATTTCCTTCTCCAGGGGATCTTCTTGACGCAGGGATCAACCCCACATCTCTTGCTTCTACTGCATTGGCAGGCAGATTCCACTAGCACCACCTTGGAAGCCCAGAACCTTGGTCCATTCATACCTCTGTTTACTTCAAGCTGCTGATAAGGACCCAGGTTTGATTCCTCAGCTCCATCCCGAAGGACAACCCTAGGGACAAAAGACATCGGCAGGAGCGTGGTTAGAATACTGTAGACAGTCAAGTCCGCCCTGGGCCATCTCAGGATGCCTGCTGTTGAAATGTGGGCTGCCTGAGGCTGGGCTGGACACCAGGCGGCTGTGCTGGGTACCAGACTTGGGCCTAATTCCCACACAGGAAAACCAGAGACGAGGGTCATCACCTAAACCTGCCATGGGCCAGACACGGCCCTAAAGTGCTTCACTTGGATTACCCAACTCAGTGAGGGTGGCACTCCTGTCTTCCCTACTTATAAGTTGGGAAAGAAAGGCGCAGAGAAGCTAAGTGACTTGACCAGCGTCACACAGGTTTTGCAGAGTAGAGCTTGGTCTTGAACTGGTTCTGAATCTCTGCCCCATGCTGACTGCAGGAACCCAGGGAATCATGGCAGAGGCAGAAAAAAGACACAACTGGGGAGCCTGGTGATAAGAGAAAGGGCCCCAGGAGAGGACTTCCCTGGGGAGGCAGGTTGAGATTCCACACTTCTGTTGCAGGGGTCATGGGTTCCATCCCCGGTAAAGGAACTGAGATCCTCCACATGCTCAGCCAACCAATCAATCAATAAAACAGCTATAATTTTTCAAATTTTAAATAAAGAAAGATACACAAGAAAGTCTGAGACTGTGTCCAGCGGTCATTGTCCTGGTGCAGGGCAGGCCTGGGATGCCTGGGAACCCACGGGGAAGCAGAGGCCCTGGGCGGGCTGTCTTCCGGGCCCACACCCCTGGCTTCTGTCTCAGTAGATGGAAGGGAAAGGCTGGGCTCCGACTGCAGAAAAGACCCCCTGAGCGAGGATCCCCTGTCACCGGGGAGTGGCATACTTTTTAAGAAAAGGAGGGAAGATGAACACCTACCCTTACACGCTGACTCTGCAAAGCCATTCAGTTCAATGATCAGACCAACAGCAGGTAGCTCAGCGGTCGCTCGCAACTGTCAATATGTCCAGCGTTCAGGGCCGGCTTCTTGACCTCGAGACTCAGAGCAGGTTTGACCATTAGCTCCTTGTGGAAATGCGGAGTTGACAAAGATCTTTCTCCTCCCATGTCTGTCATCTACAGGAGACCCGGCATTCCCACAGTTGCTCATATCTACCACACGCCTTCTCAAGTTCATCTAGCAGGAGTCCCCACAGTGGATGAAACATACTGTAAATAACCTTTTCATTTAATATTTAACTATGACAGACTAGAAAAAAAAAATGCAGGAAAAAATGCAGTATTTGCCATGCACAATAGAGTAAGGACTGAACTCAGAAGTTTAAGATGGGGTGAGAGCAGAGAATGAACCAAAGGTGGGTCCTTTTGAGTCTGAAGTGTGAGCAATGGCACAGGCTCCACCCTAGGACTCCAGGGTGAAGGGGGAAGAGTGCTTTTCTTCATGCTTCTGTCACCTGGAGCTGTTCCCTCAGGAGGCATTTCTCTGAGTCCTGCCCATGGATCTAAGCTGGGGCACAGAAAACAGACGAGACTGGGCCTCTCAAGGGAGCCCCCAGCCGACAGAGCAGAGTGGGCCCCCAAAAGCGTCATGACCACCAGATGGACGCACAGGTGGACAGGGCTTAAGGCGTCCACTCTTCTTATTTTAGGTCTCTGGGAAGCCCGAGCATCTGACTGATTCCCAATTTCTTGGTCATGCAAATGGGGACCACTAAGTCCATGGACCTCAGCTGAGACATCATAGCACCTGCTGTTGGTCAGAAGATCCTCAAACAACTACATCATTTTCTTAACTGAAGTATAGTCAATTTACAATTGTGTTCATTTCTGCTGTACAGCTAAGTGACTCAGTTTTATATATATATATATGTTCTTTTTCATTATGCCTCATCCCAGGATATTGAATATAGTTCTCCGTGTTTTACAGCAGGACTTTGCTGTTTATCCATCCTAAATATAATAGTTTGCACCTGCTAATCCCAGACTCCCAGCCCGCCCCTTCCCCACCTCCTTGGCGACCACAGGCCTGTTCTCTATCCATGTGAGTCTCTCTGTTTTGCAGATAGGTTTATTAGTGTCATATTTTAGATTCGACATATGAATAGTATCCCATGGTGTTTGTCTTTCTCTGTCTGACTTCACTTAGATATGATCATCTCTAGGTCCCTCCATGTGGCTGCAAATGGCATTATTTCATTCTTTTTTATGACTAATATTCTTGGGCTATATATATGTATGTGTGTGTGTATATATCGGAGAAGGCAATGGCACCCCACTCCAGTACTCTTGCCTGGAAAATCCCCTGGTGGGCTGTAGTCCATGGGGTCGCTAAGAGTCAGACACGACTGAGCAACTTCCCTTTCACTTTTCACTTTCATGCATTGGAGAAGGAAATGGCAACCCACTCCAGTGTTCTTGCCTGGAGAATCCCAGGGATGGGGGAGCCTGGTGGGCTGCTGCCTATGGGGTCGCACAGAGTCGGACACGACTGAAGCGACTTAGCAGCAGCAGCAGCAGCAGTGTGTATATATATATATATATATATATATATTTATATATCACATCTTTTTTATTCATTCATCTTTTGATGGAGATTTAGGTTGTTTCCATGTTCTGGCTATTGTAAATAGCACTGCAATTAACACTGGAGTGCATGTATCTTTTGGCATTAGAGTTTTGTCTGGATATACACCCAGGAGTAGGACTGCAGGGTGACATGGTAATTCTGTTTTTAGTTTTATGAGGAACCACCATACTGTTCTCCACAGTGGAGTCACCATTTTATATTCCCACCAACAGTGTAGGGGGTTTCCTTTTCCTCACACCCTCTCTGGCATTTGTCGTTTGCAGGCTTCTTAGTGACGGCCGTTCTGACAGGTGTGAGGTGGTGCCGCGATGTAGTTTTGATTGGCATTGCTCTATAATTAGTGATGTTGAGCACCTTTTCACTCCATTGTTCTGATTCGATCAACTCACAAAGTCTTGGCTGTTTCCTCTCCCCTTTCCTCCTTTAATTTTTTCAGGTGTGTATTTTAATGAAAATAAAATCCTTTTATTATGTGATTCATTTTCCCTCTAGCAATCAAAATATTTAAAAGCATTTGCTTCCTAGAGTGCTTTTAGTATTGGCGGAAGTTTGAAATTCCTTTTCCAGCTGACTCAAGTTCCGTTTAGATTGAATGGATGGCAGTGAGAGCTCCCCTTTTCAGTTTAATACTCATGGTCAGGAAGGGCTAATTCTACTCTTCCCGTTTGGAGTGGGAAGATAGACCATGTTTAAAGTCAGGTCAGATGCACTGCTCAAAGCTGTAGTCCAGTGGGAAAGAATGCCCTTGCCAACGCAGGGGACACCGGTTTGATCCCTGGTCTGGGAAGATTCCACGTGCTGTGGAGCAACTAAGCCCATGCACTGCGACTACTGAGCCTGTGTGCTGAAATTCCTGAAGCCAGCACACCCGAGAGCCCGCGCCCACAGCAAGAGAAGGCGTTGCAATAGAAGCCCGTGCAGTGCGACCGGAGAGTAGCCCCCGCCCTCCACACGACAGAAAGCCCAGGGGCAGCGAAAGAGACACGATGCAGCCAAACATAAGTACATACTTATATTTTTTAAAAGCTTCTCTTTGTAAAAACATCTGAATTTAGATTCTCAGTGAGTGTTTCCCATTGACGTCCTCCCCATGGGAGGTCACACGCTCATCCACATGAAACTTCCTCGCTCAAAACACTTTTCAAACTACACTTTGGAAATTGCCTCAAAACTGTGGGCTCTCTGATAAGAATTCTAAATTGTGGCAAATTGTCCTCTGAGGGCAGATTAGCTTTCTGAAAGCAAACTGAAGTCACTTGAAGTCAAGTGGAGAACCAAAGGAGCACCAGAAATGAAACCCAGCTCTGCCCCAACTGTTGTTCTTGTGAGCCATCCTGGGGTTTGGGGAAAATTTAGAGAGGAACATTCCAGATCATTTCTGAACCAGGCATCATAGGGGCTTGGTTAAACTAAGTCTACATCCCTTAGGAGGCTGCTTTGATGAAAAAATAAAAAAGTCATTTTATTGTATAAAGTTGGGAATGTTTGTAAATAATCTTTTAATTCCCTTATTTTATAATAATATCTCATACACATCAAGTTGTAAAGAGATTTACCTTTCACCTACTGGCTATTGCTTTTTTAAAAACCTAACATTATTAAAGACTCTGATGCTGGGCAAGACTGAGGGCAAGAGGAGAAGGGGGCAGCAGAGGATGAGATGGTTAGATAACACCACTGACTCAATGGACGCAAGTTTGAGCAAACTCTGGGAGATAGTGAAGGACAGGGAAGCCTGGCGTGCTGCAGTCCAAGTGGGGTTATAGAGACTCTGCCACAACTTAGCGGCTGAACAGCAACAATGTTGACAAACCACAGCTTTCAAAGAAACTGCCAATGAGATGGGACCAGGAAAAAACAAGAAAAAAAGGATCCAAATAATGCCACCAGGAGACAGTTCCACGTAGCAACCCAAAATATAACATCTTTCAGAATGAGCAGCTTGCTACTGAGACTCATGGTACAATTTCAAAAGAACGTACATTGTCCTGTCATATTCTTTGTTGAGAGAACAAGTTAAAGACACTAAAAATTTTTTTTAATAAAATGAAAACTTTTAAACCATGGCAGACATGGAACCCAATTGTTTTTTAAGGCAAGTGACTCACAACAAATTTGGTGATTTCTGTTAAGTCTAATGAGTCCTTTCTGTGTCAGACCGTATTTCTTCAGACCCACATTGGCCATCCTATAAAGTCAAAAGCAGCTATCTTATGGCTCTGGCATCTTTCTGTCTGGGGCTTAGGCCATCTTCCCCCACTTCCTTTGATCCACTGTGGGTAGGCAGGCAGGGGTGTGGGAAATTACTAAAGAGGGGAAGAAGGATTATTTGAAAGTCAGGGCTGGAAACCTGGACTGAATATCGTTTGAAAAGCATAGTCAGTCCTGGGTTTTCTCCTTCCATTGCTGAGATTATCCTTATGTAAACCCCATCTGTCTCATTCACAACAGAGGCAGCATGGGGAGCACAGGGAGCTCAGGACCCCCAGAGAACTCCAGAGTGCGTGTGTCATGGGTGATGTGGAGCCAGCCTGCCCAGACAGCCGGCCCCACTACAGCCTCCGCCTGCCAGGCAGCTGAGATGCAGGCCAGAGTGTGAGTAACTGCAGTGCTTCTGCCAACTTACTGGTCCAAGTGACTGGAACAGAAATAAGCTGCTCATGTAAAAAGTCACTCATCAGCAGGAACTTGCTGAACCTCTCTCTGCCCCATTCAGCATAGTCACAGCCCCTCTCTGCTCCTGGCCCCTGGCTGGGCTGTGCCAGGTACAGGTGGAAGGCATAGGAAAAATTCAAAGTCACAGACTGACTTGAGCACTGACCACAGCTGGGCAGAAACCACCAACTCAAGGGGCCCGCAAACAGTGGTACATGTAGCCTTGTACGTAAGGCTACTTCCCATCATGAGCCACGTCAATGTGCATGAAGACATTTTTATTGCAAGTGACAGAGATGTGTCTTAGGAAAGGGTTGCCTTTTTCTGATGTTAATAAATGGGTTTTAGCCATTCTAACCCTGGCCACTGATAACTAGGTAGCTTCTGCCTGTAAAAACAGAGAAGAAAGACTTCCCTGGTGGTCCAGTGGTTAAGATTTCACCTTCTAATGAAGTGGACGTGGGTTCAATCCCTGGTCCAAGAACTAAGACCCCACGTGCCATGGAGCAACTAAGCCCGAGCGCACTCTGGAGCCTGAGCTGCACCTAGAGAGTCCATGGGCCACAGCCAAAGATCCCACATGATGCAACTGAGACCCAACACTGCCAAAAATAAATAAATAATTTTTAATTAAAAAATAATAAAGTCTTCTATTAAGTGACAATCTACTCTAGTATTCTTGCCTGGAAAATCCCACGGACAGAGGAGACTGGCTACAGTCCATGGGGTTGCAAAGAGTTGGACGCAACTCTGGAGTGTTGGAGCACAGTAGCACACTAAAAAATAAAACAGAAAAGAAGCACACAGCCTCCAGGACTAGGTGAGAGGGAAGAAGACGCAGTGAATGGGTCTGCTTTGCTCCTGTGTTCACGTCTGATGGAACAGTTTGGCAGATGTAGTCATTAGGAATTAAATTCAGCCTGTCGTTAAGAGGAATTGTTGCAGGAAGGGGGACCTCTTCCAGGGCCCGAAACTGGGCTCTGGTCTAACACTCAGAAATGAATTGTCCAATGAAACACTTGTGCTGACAAAGCAAGAGATTTTCTTGGGAAAGGGCACCCGGGTGGAGAGCAGCAGGGTAAGGGAACCCAGGAGAACAGCTCTGTCACATGGCTCGCAGTCTCTGGTTTTATGGTGATGGGATTAGTTTCCGGGTTGTCTTTAGCCAGTCATCTGACTCAGAGTCCTTCCTGGCGGTGCACGCCTTGTTCAGCCAAGATGGATGCCAGAGAGAAGGATTCTGGGAGGTGGTCTGACATGTGGTGTCTCCTTAATCTTTCCCCAACTCTTCCGGTTGGGGGTGGCTTATTAGTTCCGTGTTTCTTACCAGGTCCTCCTGTCGTAAAACAATTCAGGCAAGTGGTTACTATGGTGCCTGGCCAGGGTGGGCGGTTCCAGTCAATGTGCTTCCCCTAACAGAATCACAGAATAATGGCAACTCAAGGGGAGGAGGGTTTTTCTCTCACATGGAAGACAGAGGGTAGATGGTTCCAGTACAGTAGCTCCACAAGGTCATCTTGTTTTTCCTTCTGATGTCAGTTACTAAAATTTAAGTTGGAATTTGAATGATTTTAATTGTAAATTAAGTGACTTCCACCAAAAAGAAATACTTACATTATATCATTAATGAAGGAAATGTTTGTTATTGCTCTATGAAGGAAATCAGACCCCTCGAGAACTGGCTCAAAAAAATATTAACACAAGATTTTTTGTTTTGTAGCACTGACCCACCTTTACAAATTTCAGACTGATCTTTGCTTTCTTATGGCCACCCCTTCGCCTCCTTGATCGGGTGGTGTTAGGCCTTTTTTATAAGATGCCAAGGACAGGAAATGAAGGCTTTGAGACGCCACAAGCTCTTCCCCAGCTCCACACCTTTCCCCCATAAAAACTAAATGGGTTCCAGGACTTCCCTAGTGGACTAGTGGCTAAGACTCCACACTCCCAGTGAAGGGGACCTGGGTTCAATCCCTGGTCAGGGAACTAGATCCCACCTGCCACAACTAAAGACCCCACGTGCAGCAACTAAGACCCGGCACAGCCAACTAAGTTCTTTAAAACCAGCAGCAACTGCAGGGGTTCCAACAACTGCAGCACTCAGCAGCGGGGGACAGCGGCGTCTCTCGCTATGAGCCCCGCCCGCACAGTGCGGTGGCACCCTCAGACCCTGCCCTCTGAACCCCTGTGTGTACACTCATCCCAAGGATTCAGACGTGTATCAGGGACAAGAGCACCTTCCTTCGCAAGGTCGTGAGGTCTGACAGGGCTGTCATCCTTTACCTTCCTGAGTGCTGGGCTTTCAAGCTGCTCCCACTCTCCTTTCCTCTGCACACACATCCTTTCTCCCACTGTCCCTTCTCCTTCCCAGCCTCTTCTTCCTCCCTCACTTCCTGTCTCAGAGCCTCTGGATGTTGGCTCAGCCAGGCCCTCCAAATCCCTCACTCATCCCATACCTGCTCTGCAGTCACTTAGATGACACCCTCACACCATGGACACCTGCGGGGGCAGGGGGCCCAGGCCACACTCGGGCTCTGGTGCCCCTGCAACCGTCATAAAGGACGCAGCCCACAGGGAATTCCTTGGCAGTCCCATTCCAGTACTCTTGCTGGGGAAATCCCATGGACAGAGGAGCCTGCTGGGCTACAGTCCATGGGGTCACAAACAGTCGGACACAACTGAGCAACTGAGCCACACCAGTGGTTAGGACTTCAGACTTTCACGGCTGAGGGTCTGGGTTCAATCCCGTGGTTGGAGAATTAAGATCCCACAAGCCTCGGTGTAGCCAAAAATAATAATAGTACATAAAGGAGACTGTCCCTTGAACACAAAGAACGTGTTCATTGGGGAAAGCAGCTCTGACTAGCGCTGACCCGTGAGCCCCCACCGGTCCTCCCCTGGAGGGCGAGTCACGAGCAGCCTCCTGAAGGGAGGTGCAAGAAAGGCCTGGGGCGGCTTCCTGACTCACGGCCAGAGGCATTGCCTGTGACCCAGGGCAGGACACGCTGTTTGAAGGGCGACAAAACAGTGAGGCGGCCCGTACAGCTGTCATTTTCTGTCCCCAAGCATCTTGTTCCCTCGTAGTGTAAATGACCTGTAGTTAAAGTCAACGAGATCTGAGAGGATGCTGTTAATGGCACACTGCTGAAGAGGGTCATGACGTGAGAGATGAGGGCACCACTCCCTAGAGGCAGTTCAGAGCTTGAGCTGGCTGCCAGAGCCACTGCAGAGGCAGGCAGGCAGCCCCTGGTGGGGCATCCCTTCGGCATGCTGCTCCCCTCTCAGCCTGGAAACAGGCCCTCTTCCCTCTGCCCACTGGTGTCTGCTGGTAAGACGAATGGTCACGCTCCCCTACTCCACCACTGACGTGGTCCAGGCCCACCCTGCTGCCATTAATGGCTTAGAAAGGGAGGTGCTGGCCACCTAGATGTCTATTGACAGATGAATGGATAAATAAGATGTGGTGCATATATACAGTGCAATATTATTCAGCCATAAAAAGGAACAAAACTGGGTTATTTGTAGTGATGTGGATGAACCTAGAGTCTGTCATACAGAGTAAAGTAAGTCAGAAAGAGAAAAACACCATATATTAACACATATAAATGGCAACCCAGTCCAGTACTCTTGCCTGGAGAATCCCTTGGACAAAAGAGCCTGGAGGGGTACAGTCCACGGGGTCACAGAGTCACACGCAACTGAGCGACTGATACATACACACACAGAATGTAGAAAAATAGTACTGATGAACCTATTTGCAGGGCAGGAGTAGAGACACAGATGCAGAGAACAGACCTGGGGGCACAGTGGGGAAAGAAGAGGGCGGGGTGAATTCAGAGAGCAGCGCTGACACGTCTACACGACCGTGTATGCAAAGGACAGCTGGGGGAAGCTGACACACAGACAGGGCGCTCAGCTCAGCGCTCTGTGCAGACCGAGAAGGGTGGGGCGGGAGGGGGGAGGAAGAGGGAGGGGGTATACAGACAGCCGATCCACTCAGTGTACAGCAAAAACTAACACAACATTGTAAAGCAATCATACATCAATTGAAAACCTGGACTGCAAGGAGATCCAACCAGTCCATCCTAAAGGAGATCAGTCCTGAATATTCATTGGAAGGACTGATGCTGAAGCTGAAACTCCAATACTTTGGCCACCTGATGCGAAGACCCGACTCATTTGAAAAGACTCTGATGCTAGTAAAGTAATGCTTAAAATTCTCCAAGCCAGGCTTCAGCAATATGTGAACTGTGAACTTCCAGATGTTCAAGCTGGTTTTACAAAAGGCAGAGGAACCAGAGATCAAATTGCCAAAATCCGCTGGATCATCAAAAAAGCAAGAGAGTTCCAGAAAAACATCTATTATTTCTGCTTTATTGACTATGCCAAAGTGCCGGGGTCCAGCCCCGGTGGATCCAGGGAATTCGAAGCGGGGACGGCGTCGGCGAGGATCAGGAAACAATTGCTTAATTAAACGTTAATTAAGGATATAAAGAGTAATAGAATGAGGATAGCTCAGTGAGGAAATTCAGTGGAGAAAAGAGGCTGAAATAAGGATAGCTCAGTGAGGAAATTCAGTGGAGAAAAGAGGCTGAATAATTCAGCCAGAAGGTTAGAGAAAGAATGACATGGTGAGACCAAGTTTCGGTGAACAAGGCCCACACTTTATTTTCCGAAGTAATTTTTATACCTTAAGTTATGCATAGAGGATAATGGGGGAAGGGGTAGAGTCATGCAGCAAGCCAGGCTTTCTTCCTGCAAACTTATCATATGCAAAAGTTTAGGTGATTTGCATCATCTTCTGGCCTGGAGGCCTTTTTCTCTAAAGGTGATTATTCTAAAGTCAGGCGCCAGCCTCCAAAAAGCATTACATAAAGTTGCATTCCTACAGAGCAAAGGTGTGGTGGGCTATAACAAGAAAAAGAATTAACTCAAGGGTCCCAGGTTACAAACATTAAAGCTACTACTTACACCAATTATATTAATCAATACACTGCCAGGGACACAGCAGATAAGGGATATGGAAACTTAGCAGCAAACATTGGCCCAACAAGTGAAAATCCCTTCACCAATACAATTTCTAATCAATCTTTTAACTGCTCAAAGGAATCTGTATTTAGACAGTTTAGAACATCTCCTGCCTCTCACAGTTGGGAGGCTCTGAACAGTCACACGTGGCTGGAAAAACCTATTCAGGCAGGCTAGAGGATTTCCAAAGGAGTTTGTAGGTTGAAACACTGTCACACCCAAGAATTATTAACTGGAGCTGTAAGCTAACTCTTTTTTCAGAGAGGTAGTGGGGGACAGCCCCCCATAAAGTCAGAGGTGTAGGTGAAAGCACAAAGCAGAAAGTAGGCAGACTCTGGTTTTGGGGGTAGATTGCTCGAGAATTTCCAGGGAGACTCCTGAGGCTTGATCCCGCCTTTGCATATGCCAAGCCTCCTTCCTCATGACCTTTGCCAGGGGCGGAGCTCACTCCCCGCACCAAAGCCTTTGACTGTGTGGATCACAATAAACTGTGGAAAATTCTGAAAGAGATGGGCATATCAGACCACCTGACCTGCCTCTTGAAAAACCTGTATGCAGGTCAGGAAGCAACAGTTAGAACTGGACATGGAACAACAGACTGGTTCCAAATCGGAAAAGGAGTACATCAAGGCTGTATATTGCCACCCTGCTTATTTAACTTATATGCAGAGTACATCATGAGAAATGCTGGGCTGGAGGAAGCACAAGCTGGAATCAAGATTGCCGGGAGAAATATCAATAACCTCAGATATGCAGATGACACCACTCTTATGGCAGAAAGTGAAGAACTAAAGAGCCTCTTGATCAAAGTGAAAGAGGAGAGTGAAAAAGTTGGCTTAAAGCTCAACATTCAGAAAACTAAGCTCATGGCATCCGGTCCCGTCACTTCATGGCAAACAGATGGGGAAACAGGGGAAACAGCGGCTGACTTTATTTTTCTGGGCTCCAAAATCACTGCAGATGGTGATTGCAGCCGTGAAATTAAAAGACACTTGCTCCTTGGAAGGAAAGTTATGACCAACCTAGATAGCACATTAAAAGCAGAGACATTACTTTGTCAAAAAAGGTCCATCTAGTCAAGGCTGTGGTTTTTCCAGTAGTCATGTATGGATGTGAGAGTTGGACTATAAAGAAGGCTGAGCATCGAAGAATTGATGCCTTTGAACTGTGGTGTTGGAGAAGATTCTTGAGCATCACTTGGACTGCCAGGAGATCCAACCAGTCCATCCTAAAGGAGATCAGTCCTGGGTGTTCATTGGGAGGACTGATGCTGAAGCTGAAACTCCAATACTTTGGCCACCTGATGCGAAGAGCTAACTCATTTGAAAAGACCCTGATGCTGGGAAAGATTGAGGGCAGGAGGAGAAGGGGATGGCAGGATGAGATGGTTGGATGGTATCGCCGACTCGATGGACATGGTTTTGGGTGGACTCTGGGAGTTAGTGATGGACAGGGAGGCTTGGCATGCTGTGGTTCGTGGGGTCACAAAGAGTCAGACACGACTGAGTGACAGAACTGAACTGAACTGATGCTGGGAAAGATTGAAAGCAGGAGGAGGAGGGGACGACAGAGGATGAGACGCCTTGATGGCATCACAGACTCAGTGGACATCAGTTTGAGTAAACTACAGGAGTTGCCGGTGTATAGGGAGGCCTGGCGTGATGCAGTCCATGGGATCACCAAGAGTCAGACACAACTGAGCGACTGAATTGACGGACTGAAAACTAAATTTAAAAAAGAAAGTGAGCCCCTAGTGTGAGTGATTCAATGCATAGGCGACAGATTGGTGGCAAGTACGACACCTGTGGGTCTTCCCATGTACTGGACATCACCAGAGCCAGTGGAGTCTGCAGACAAACTCCCTTCCTGTACAAGCTCCCAGTAACTAATCCTGCCCTGAGGATGATCTCCAACCCAAGAGCACACTTCACAGCCTGCGGGAACAGGCTTCTTCCTGAGTATTTCAAACGCATGCCCTGTTTTAATAGCCTGGACCAAACCCAGGAAGCACTGAGCCTCTGCACACAGTTGGTGTCTTGGATCTTATTTCGCCAGTGGCTGCTTTTCTGATGGGCTCTGCTCTCCTTGGGAATTCCCCTGCTAACGCTGCAGCCCTTCACTTCTGCCCACCTCCTCCTCGGCGCTCCTGTCTCCTGCTCCAGACACACAGCAGAAAGTGGCGGTTTGCAGCACCAATTACCAAGAGGCATGGAGATGCCCAGGCCTGCTGGTCTGCTCCCCACACTTAACTCAGATACGAGGAGTTGGAAAGGGCCCTCGAGGTAGCAGTGAACTAGGGTGACATAGGCTTTTGTCTCAGATAGATATAAAAACAAACAAATACTGAAGACTTCTTTCGAGCTAGTTTAGTTCAGATGCCCCTGACTTAACAGTCCACAAGATCCACCCCTTATCTGCATTTCCATAGATTCAATTCCAAGTTGAAATTAAGCTTCTAATCAAGAATTTGGAGGAACTACTCTGCCAAGCAGGAGGATATCTTTTATTCCTTGTGCAGTCTAAACTTGTCCATTTGTCCTCTCCTGTCATTCCCTGACTTACTGTGTTTACTACTTTTCTTCTAACAAATCTTTTTTTCCTAGTCCCTTAAGCCCTTCTCCTGTCTGCCATGTAGTTTATTCCCTTCCCGAGAAACATTGAACTGAACGGCAGAGGTCGAGGACAGCAGGGGTTTCGAGCCCGACACCTGGGGTTCCCAATCCCGACTCTGCTACGTACATGCTGTGCCACCCTGGGCATGTTGCTTAACCTCTCTGTGCCTTAGTTTCCTCAGAGGTTAGACTGACGTGCCTTCATCATAGGGTTCTATGCTGTTGACATAGATGAAATGTGTTGACATATGAAAAACTCTTAGGGACTTCCCTGGTGGTCCAGTGGCTAAGACTCTGCTCTGCCAATGCAGGCAACTCAGGTTCGATCCCTGGTCCAGGAACTAGGTCCTACGTGCTGCAACTAAGACACGGCACAGCCAAATAAATAAAGCATAATAGAGCATACAAGGAAAAAGGCTGCAGAAGTGTGTGCTGTTAAATGCCCCAGAACGTGAGGGTTCCCAGGGTGAGCCAGACCAAATAGTTGGCCTCAAGGAGCTCATCCTCAAGTGAACGAGGAATGGCAAGGGAAAAAAACAACAATAGAGTTAAGAGATAACAGTGAACTCAAGATAAAAGCGGGCTTCCCAGGTGGCGCTAGTGGTAAAGAACCTGCCTGCCAGTGCAGGAGACATAAGAGACACGAACTCGATCCCTTGGTTGGGAAGATCCCCTGCAGGAGGGCATGGCAACGCACTCCAGTATTTTTGCCTGGAGAATCCCACGGACAGAGAAACCTGGCAGGCTACTGCCCAAAGGGTCACAAAGACTCAGACAAGATTGCAGTGACTTAGCATGCACTCACGCAAGGTAAAAGTCATGCTCTGTGAGAACACAAAGGTCAGGGCAGTTCACCCCGCTGCTGAATCTAGGACTGCTCGCTCCCTGGCACGGGGCATAAGGGGTGAGGAGAAGTCCGACAAATCCTGGGTCTATTAGTCATCCATTTCTGCATAATAAATTACTCCAAAACTTGAGGCTTAATAACAACAAGCATTCGCTATCTTGGGACGTTTCTAGCATTCCAGCGGTTATAAATCTACCTTCCAATGCAGGTTTCCATCCCTGGTTGGAAAAATAAGATCCCACATGCCTCAGAGCGACTACCAAGCTAGTGAGCGCTAGAGCCCGCACCACAACTAGGGAGTCTGTGCTCCGCAACAAACGAGTCTGCGTGTCGGAACTAAGAGCTGAAGCAATCAATTGTTTTTTAACTAAAATCATTTTTTAATGTTACTATCTCACAGTAAATTTGGTGGGTCGGGAATTCAGGACTGACTCACCTGGAAGTTTCTAGTTCAGGGTGTCCCTTCAGATTACAGGCAGACTTCAGCAGAGCCTACTGTCATGCGAAGGCTTGGCTGGGGCAGAGGAGCCCCTTCCACCAGGGCTCCCACGCGTGACGGCTGAGGGAGTGCTGGCCGTGGGCAGCAAGCCTCGTTCTCTACAGGTGTCCCTCTCCACGGGATGCTGCCCAAGTGTCCTCAGCTGGAGGCCAGCTTCTCCAGAGCAAGTCACCCCTGGGGGACATGGTGGATGGGGCAGTGTCCTGTTAGACCTAGCCTCAGCAGTCATACTGTGTTCCACAAGGCTGGTTACACGAGGCAGCCCTAGGAGGGAATAAAAAAGTCGAGAACCACTAGAGGGGACTTCCTGGTGGTCCAGGGGATAAGAATCTGCCTGCCAATGCAGGGGACGCAGGTTTGATTCCTGGTCCAGGAAGATTCCAAGTGCCATGGGGCATCCAAGCCCGTGTACCACAACTACTGAGCCTGTGCTCTGCAACAGGAGAAGCTGCCGCAAGGAGGAGCCCGGACACTGCAACCAAGAGTAGCCCCCACTCCCGGCAACTGGAAAAAGCTCGTGCATAAGCAACAAAGCCCCAGCGCACCCAAAACATAACAAATAAATAAATAAAAATGAGCCACTGGAGGCCATTCGGAGGCTGGCGATCACAAAGGCAGGGCTATGCCAGGCTGTGTGCCATGCATGGGAAAGGGAGACTCTGGGCCCCAGAGGCTTGCCGTGGCTCCAACAGACAGGGTTTTGGCATGGGGAAAAACCACATACTGCCTTAAGCAGATGAAGCTGTTACTAAATACTATGAGTTGATTAAAAAAAAAAGAAGTTGTTATCAACTCCCAAAGCTCCCAAGATCTACTTTCCCCTTGTAATGAGATACCAGTTAAAATTGGTCAGTTAATTGGATAGCTGGCTGCTCTAGGAGGTGAGCTCCCTGAGTGGGTGGGATGCTTCCCTTTGGCATCCCCACTCCTGGTGCCCAGCCTGGCACGCAGGAGGAGCTGGATGAGTCTTTGTGGAGTGAGGCTGCGGGAGCCTGCAGGCCCTTCTCCCTGTCGTGTGCTGAAGGCAACAGCCCCCAGGCTTACCCAGTCCCTGCACAGCAGAGGGGCTGCCCAGCATACCTGCTCCTGAGAGTCAGGTGGGTAACAAAGCCAGAGCGTTTGGGTCTGATCGCTGCCCCTCCCTCCTGTTCAGCAGGAGCTCATCTCCTGCACAAATGGGACACACGGGCCTCCATGTGAAGCAGAATTTGGCTGTGATGGCACATTTCCATCACTGTCTGTGGTCTTTTCAAACCAAGCATCAGAAAGCAAGGCTTCAGGGTTGGGTAATGGTTGGGGCCAAGCACCCCCACTGGCCCAGTGGCAGCACACTGTCCAGCATCCTTTTTCAGGCAGAGAATCCTCCCTCTAGACAAGAAATGGGCTTTTTCCCCACCCCAGCCTGGCCCCCTGCCCCAGCATCTTTAAGCAGCCGGAGTCCTAGGAGAGTCCTGAATTTCGGAGCACTCTGGCTCTGACCTGGGAGTGCTCCGGCTCTGAGCTGGGGTCCAGGAGTCAGCTTACACAGGCAGCGTTACTACTCCCTGTCAGGAGTGAGGTTTCATCTCTGTGCCTCTTGAGGGGAGAGGAACATGCCCTGATCCTAACTACACAACGTGCGTTCATCTCTTCCCTATAAAACAACAACTCCGAGTCCCTGAGTTCTAATCAGAAACCATGTGCTGGGTGACTTTTAAAATATTACCCTCCAAGTACATATAGATGATGCCAAGAAGCCAGCCACCATAAATTACCTCCTGCTCCCCGGACCATGACATGGTTACTGTCACCAGGCAAGCCATTCACATAAAATCCCAAATGTCTCACCCTTTATCTTTCAATTTTACAAAATTTACTGGTCTTCATAGCCATGAGAGGCAAGAGGAAATATATTTCAAGTTCATGTCTTTTATTACGGACCCAGCCGATCTTGTGAAAGGCTCAGGCTTATCCTCCCATCCAGGCACCAGCATTTACAGCAACTTTTAAACTCCTCACTTTGCCTTTTGCTGACTTCTTCCCATGGTTTAGGACTCTTTGGGAGTTCTCTGAGCAACTCTGATTTCAGGACCAGAACGAATAAATGGTTTAAGTTCTTTTGCAGCTCACTGGAAAGAGAATTTGAAGTTCCCTTGAGGAGACTGTTAACCACGGACCACAGAAACCTAGGAAGGAGAAAACGTTTCCCAAATTTACATCTTTTTCCATATGGGACTAAGGAGAGGAGCGCCCTCTGCCAAACAGATCCCCAGGCTCCCTGGTGTGAGTGTCTGCTGTGTCCCAAGGTTTGAGAAAACAGCATTCAATTGCATCTCCACTTGCCAAGGAAAAAGTTATTACTGATAAATGTGAAATGAAGAATTGGTTTCTTTAAACATGTCCTTTAATGCTGAAGCTGAAGCTCCAATACTTTGGCCACCTGATGTAAAGAGCTGACTTGTTGGAAAAGACCTGGATGCTGGAAAAGATTGAGGGCAAGAGGAGAAGAGGGCAACAGAGGATGAGATGGTTGGATGGCATCACTGACTTGATGCACATGAGTTTGAGCAAACTCCAGGAGATAGTGAAGAACAGGGAAGATTGGGGTGCTGCAGTCCATGGGGTCACAAAGAGTTGGACACGACTTAACGACGGGACAACAACCACCCCAAAGGGAACACGAACAAAGCAGTCACTGAGGAATTCCACCTTTGTTCTTTACAGAAGCAAGAAAAGATTGGTTTTTAAAATACCAGTCTTTATAGAAAAAGGATAAGCATTTGCAGGCGTCAAACTTGGTGTGTTCCAATGTGACCCATGTCCAACTGGCTCAAGAACAGAGGCTCAGGCTGCATAACCAGCCAGCCCCAGCCCTGGGTCTCGCTTGGTGCATTTCACCTTGCTCTCCGTCCATGCTTTCTCCTCCCTTTAACCTTGGTTTTGTGATGTCACCTCTAGGCTCAGATACCTTGTAGGGAGTCACTGCCCGGATCCACAGAACGAAGTTGACAGCTGTCTGTCTCCAAGGCAGAAATCATCTGTGTATGTCTCCAATCTTATACTCCACGAGATTTTTTTTTGTTCCAGAGAGCCCAGCAAACCCAAATGCACAGCTGCCTTCAGACTTCACTTACAAAGCCTCATAGCCAGCATGCCTCCCAAGCCTTTCTAAAGTCTCTGCACCTGTCAAGATGCAGAGGCGGCTGAATGAGACCGTCCTCCTGTTCCAGACCACCGCTGACGCGCAGGTGCAAGGCAGCACTACGGCACGCTGGGCAGCTGGTCTCCAGCTCTGTCCTCCGTAACCCATGGTGGGTGCTCAACCCACGCTGCGTGTGCTTGTGCTCGCATCGCTCTCTCACAAGACTGTGCATCCGAGGGTGGGCCCCCTGTCCCACACACAGCTCTCCTCCCTGGAATCTAGCCCAAAGAGTGGGTACTGAATAGCCAGGTTTCAAATGGAACCACATATGTCTGCAAAAATAAAATATTATGGCTCTAAGCTAGAAAAAAAAGTGATGCAAGCTCATTTACTTTGTGGAATTCTCTGGAAGGTTAATTATAATAATACATGTTCATTTTTCTCAAGTCACTATGGTGTCCACCTTCATTAAAGATCTGGGACTGAGCTACCAATGAGGAAACATCTGGCAACATCTGTAGAGAGTCATCATCTCTAGAAGTGACCGCTCGCTTGCTTGTGTCTGGGCCAGATACCTTTGGTGTTCCCCTTTCCCTGAAACGGACGCTTGTGCGCGAGATGGCCAGCTCCTCGTCGGCTGCGTCTTGGCAGTTGTACCTCTTTGAGGTCCCAGGACTCTCCAGCACGTGAGAAGAGCTCAGAAAGTGTTTGAATAGGGCAGGCAGCAGACTGGGCTTCTCCAAACAAGTGAAACTAGCTTAACTCTGTGAGTTAATGAGAACTCACATGTACTGGGGTTTCTAAATGTATTCAGTAAGGTTGGAAAACACCTTCTTTTTAGGTACAATGGGTTTGTTCCAGATTCAGAACCCAGCCTTATCAATGTACATTCCCATCAACAGTGCAAGAGGAGCAAGAGGAATGTAAAATCAGTTTACATTATGAGCCACTTTGAAGAACAGTATGGAGATCTCTTAAAAAACTGAGAAGCTACCCAACAATCCCACTACTGGGTGTATACCCCGAGGAAACCGTAATTGAAAAAGCAGAGTACACAGAGTACTATTTACAATAGCTAGGACATGGAAGCAACCTAGATGTATACCCACAGAAGAATGAATAAGGAAGTTGTGGTACATATACACAATGGAATATTAGCCATAAAAAAGAATGCATGTGAATCAGTTCTAATGATGTGAATAAACCCAGAGCCTACTACACAGAGCAAAGTCAGAAAAAGAAAAACGAATATTGTATTTTAATGCATATATATGGAATATAGGAAGATGATACTGATGAACTTATCTGCAGGGCAGCAATGGAGACATGGACATAGGGAACAGACTTGGGGACACAGTGGGGGAAGGAGGGGGGCACCAACTGACAGAGGAGCATGGAAACATATACACTACCATATGTAAAATAGGTACCCAGTGGGAATTTGATAAACGATTCGGGGAGCTCAAACCAACGATCTGTGACAACCTAGAGGAGTGGGACGGAGTGGGAGGTGGGAGGGAAGCTCAAGAGGGAGGGGACATATGTACACCTATGGCTGATTCATGTTGATGTATGGCAGAAACCAACCCAATATTGTAAAGCAATTATCTTCCAAGTAAAAATAAATTAATGTAAAGAAAGCCCAGTCTTCACAGCTCTCTCTGCTCTGTCCTGCGAGGTCCCACCCTTCTGCAGCAGAAAAGTAAAGTGTTTGTATCAGTCTGCTTGGGCTATTATAACAAAATGCACTGACTGAGTGGCTTTAACAGCAGAGAGTTACATCTCACGGTTCCGGAGGCTGCAAGCCCAAGAACAAGGTTCCAGTCGGCTTGGTGTCTGATGAGAGCCCTCTCCCTGGCTGGTAGACAGCCACCTTCTCACAGTGTCTTCACGTCGTGGGCTCTTCCTCTGCTTATAAGAAGCTCCACCCTCATGACCTAATTACCTCCCTGTGGCCCTGTCTCCAAACACCACCACATGGTGGTGAGGGTTCAACAGGTGAGTTTTGCAGGGATGCACACACTCAGTCCGTAGCAGCCTTCTCTGGCTCTGGGCTTCCTCTTCATCTGTCACTGGGGCCTACAAGGACACGTGGACTTGCAGAGCAAGCTGCCCATAGTGTCAGAACGACGTCTCCACTCTCATCTGTGAACAGACAGCAAGCTTGCGAGTCCCACCTGCTCGCAGCTCCCTACCTGCTGGAGCCAAGGGTCCCAGCAAGTGGGCACCAGGGGTCCAGGCAAAGAACAGCCTACTCAACATTAATCACATGTTCCCGGCCATCTATTTGCCAGGAAAAAAAGAAGCAAGGAAACAAAAAGAGATGGGGAAAAACCATAAAAGAAAAACATATATACTTCACCATGTGACTTCAAGTCTTTCGTGCATGAAATGGGAGCTTGCGAGTATCCTCAGCCAGCCCAGAACTGTCTGTATTTTTTAATTAATTATCTGTATTTTTTTTTTTTTTGGTCTGCCTGCTGGGTCTTTGTTGCTGTGTGGGCTTTCTCTAGTTGCAGCGAGCAGGGGCTGCTCTCTAGTTCAGTGTGTGGGCTTCTCATTGCAGGGGCCTCTCTTGTTGTGGAGCACCAGCTCTGGAGCACTCAGGCATAGTAGTCGTGGTACGCGGGTTTAGCTGTTTCCTGGCATGTGGGATCTTCCCGGATCAAGGATTGAACCTGAGACCCTGCATTAGCAGGCGGATTCTCAACCACAAGACCACCAGGGAAGTCCCCAGAACTGTGTCTTAAGATGTGAGATGCTCATATTCTCGAAAGGGCTTCCCTGATGGCTTGGTTCATAAAGGATCCGCCTGCAATGCAAGAGATCTTGCAATGCAGGAGACCTGGGTTCAATCCTTGAGTCAGGAAGACCCCCTGGAGAAGGAAATGGTAATCCAGGATTCTTACCTGAGAAATCCCATGGACAGAGGAGACTGGCAGGCATGAGCAACTAAGCTGGTACCCCACAACTACAGTCCATGGGGTCACAAGAGTCAGACACAACTTAGCGAGTAAACCACCACCATATTCGTGAAAAGGTAAATTGGATTTCCTTCTTCCCAACAATGCACTGTTCTGGGTATGAAGCTTTCAGATGACCTCTTCTGTTAGTTAACGAGGGGTGTCATAGCAGAGTTGCACCAGCTGGGCTGCTTACACAACAGAAATGCAGTGTCTGCTGGTTCCTCAGGCTGGAAGCCCCAGGTCCAGGTGTCAGCAGGGCTGGCACCTTCTCAGGACTGGGACCCACGGCTCCATCCAGAGCTCTCTCCAGCTCTTAAGAGTTTGCTGGCATTCACTGAGGTTCCTTGGGCTAGTAGATGTATCTCCCTGATCTCTCCCTTCACTTTCACGTGGTCCTCCCTGAGTGTGTGTGTGTGTGTGTGTGTGTGTGTGTGTGTATGCGTGCACATGCACATGTCCAAATACATTCCTTTTAAAAGGAAATTATACAAATGAATTTATTTACAAAACAGAAACAGACTCACAAACTTAGAGAATAAACTTAGGTTGCCAGGGGGGAAAGACTAGGGGAAAGGGATAGTTAGGGCGTTTGGGACAGACATGTACACATTCTTATATTTAAAATGGATAACCAGCAAGGACCTACTGTATAGCACATGGAATTCTGCTCAATGTTATGTGATAGCCTGGATGGGAGGGGAGTTTGGGGGAAATGGATACATGTATATGTATGGCTGACTTTTTGTTATATACCTGAAACTACCACATTTCTAATCGGCAATTAACACTGTAGCACATCAGGCTCCTCTGTCCATGGGATTTCCCAGGCACGAATACCTGGGTAGGTAGCCATTCCCTTCTTAAGGGGATCTTCCCAACCCAGGGATCGAACCCAGGTCTCCTGCATTGCAGGCAGATTCCTTACCCTCTGAGCCACTGCAGAAGCTCCATCAGTTTACTATGGACATCTTAACAAGGTACCACAGATTGGTGGTCTTAAAAAAGAGCAAGTTTTTAAATGTTATTTCTTTTTGGCTGCACTGGGTCTTCACTGCTGTGTGCCGGCTTCCTCTGGTTGCAGCGAGGAAGGGCTCCTCTTCACTGGTGCACAGGCTCTAGGTTCAGGGCTCACTAGGGCAGCTCCCAGGCTCTGAAGCGTGGGCTCGGGAGCTGTGGCACACGGGCTTAGTTGCTCCTCGGCGTGTGGGATCTTCCCCAGGGATCAAACCAATCTCTCCTGCATTGGCAGGCAGATTAGTAACCAATGGACCACGAGGGGAGTCCCAACATTAGAAATTTATCTTCTTACAGTTCTGGAGGTTGTAGCGCAAGATCACGTTGTTGGCAAGGCTGGTTTCTTCTGAGGGCCAGGAAGGAGAATCTATTTTCTTTTTTTTTTTTTTCAATGCCTCTCCCCTAGCTTCCAGTAATTCACTGGCAATCTTTGGCGCTCCTTGTTTTGTGCAAGCATCTTCATGCTCTCTGCCTTTATCTTCACACAGAGTTCTCCTTGTACACACATCTGTGTCCAGACTTCCCCTTTTTGTAAAGATTCCAGACATATTGGATTAGGGGCTCACCTTACTTCGAGAATGATCTTATCTTAACTAATTACATCAGCAACTCTCTTCAGTGAGGTCACATTGTAGGGTACAGGAGGTCAGGACTCAAGCGTATGAATTTAGGTGGGGGACAGAATTCAAACCACAACACGATGTGTCTGGCACTGGATAAGCCTCAGACACAGGGAAATAAATGCGACGAGGCTCCGAGAATGAAGCAGCTCACCGCAGGGACACTGACGACTGCATCCCCTCTCTGTTCTCACAGCTGTAACCAGATCCAAACAGACGTGAGCCCATGGCAAGCCCAGATGCCCACGATCTGGAAGACCCCCCAGTGCACACTGGGGTAACACTTTACCACAGGTAGACAGGTAAGGTTGGGGGAGACTTTGCAGATTCTGTAGGTCTAAAAATCTAGGCAGTATGTCTGAGTCTTAGGGACACAGACACAGGAGGCACTCAGATGACCCCGGCTCCTCTGCCCACGGGATTCTCCAGGCACGAACACTGGAGTGGGTTGCCATTTCCTTCTCCAGGGGATCTTCCCAACCCAGGGATCAAACCTGGGTCTCCCCCATCACATGCAGATTCTGAGCCATGAGAGAGCATTTAATACAATGAAAGAGCCACTCTAATGGAGAATGGGCCACAGGTGATGGATCCTACCTCCTGCTCCAGGGAGTAGAGGGCTGCCAGGTGAATCTGTGGAGACCCACCCTGGAGCAGGAGCCAAGAAGGATGCAGGAGCTTACCTGGGGCTCAGGATGGAGACATGCCCGACAGAGGGAAGACCGAGCATACAGCACGTTGCGGAGTGACGAGTCCTGGGCACGTTTCTGAGAACCTCGATTGTGCACTGTTGTTCAGTTTCTTATCACCGAGTTGGTATGTGTGAGAAGTGAAAGTGTACAGTACCCGTGGTTTCAGCAATAGGGTGTTTATGCACCTAAAAGCTCTGAAAACGCCTTGATGTGCTTGTAGACAATTTTAAAACTAGGGGGAAAAAATAAGTAAAATAGGGTAACTAGTTTCTTAACTTCTGATCATTTCAAAGATACCCTAAGCAAAGTGAATTCGTTTTTACTAATGTGTTTTAGAAATGTCTGCCATCTGAAGGACCCCAATTTTTTTTAAGTCTAAAATTTAATCTGCGTTGTATGAAAGGAGGAAAAACAATCTCTCTTCAACCTCCTTTATCTCTTCGTCTCCTTTAAGGAGGTGTGGTATGTTTTCTTGAGATGCTTATCAGACTCTTCCCCATCTTTCTCCAAGGTCCTCTCGTGGGATATGTACAGTGTCATTTCCGGTTCCTTGCTTCTCCCAAAGGTGACTTAGCCAAGAGCAGAGGAAACAATCTCTACCCTCCTTTTCCTTTTCAAGTCTTTATTGAATTTGTCACAGTGTTGTTTATGTTCAGTGGTTTGGTTTTTTGGCTGCAAGGCATGTAGGATCTGAGCTTCCCAACCAGGGATCAAATCTGCATTGGAAGGTGAAGTTTTAACTTCTGAACCACCAGGGAAGTGCCTCTGTCTTTACCTTTGAGTGCAAAGCTCACGTCCTGGGATTGGGCCACAAGGAATGTGTGGCCACACAAACTGACACTCTGGCCTCGGTTGTAGAGATGTCTCCTGGGCTGGGTGGAGAGTCCTAGGATGGTCTGAGCTGTGACATTTGCACAGTTTGGGGAATCCATGAGCAGAAGGCTACTCAGACTCCAAGGCAAAGCCCACAGTGGCCAAAACCCCCAGTTCCCCAGAAGAGGCAGACAGAGCAAATAACCGTTTAAGAATCCAGAATCAATGAGGCTGATCCAACTGTACAGGATGCGGCTGCCGGGAGCAGCCGGTGGGAGGCTGTGGCCCTGTGGGCAGGCGTGAATCAGAGCTGGGATGAAGCCAGGACAAGAGGCAATGGCAGAGACCAGCAGGGCCTGACAAGCAAGAGCAGGCAGAGGAGCAGCTTCCTAGCCTAAGAGGAGAGATGCTGCTCCAGGGCCAAGCAGCCGCCCAACCCCGAGCACCTGGCACACCCCCAGGAGAGGCTGGGGCCCCAGTGGACCCGGATGAAGTTTCCTCTTCCCATGCACAATGGGAACCCAAGAAATTCAACTGAAGAAAGGCCCAGGTGCGTTTCCTGCACCCGACTCCTGCGTCTAAGACTCATGCCTTCTCCCAGACACAGGCTTATTGGATTATGACAGGGCTTCTCCTCAAATTGGCCAGGTGAGGGGGGAGCATGGGGCAGGGGGGACAGTGACCCACAGGAACCCCACCCAGCTGCAAGCTATGAGTTTAAGGAGGAGGTGGGAGGGAAGGAGAGTCAAAGATTTGAATGCACAACAGATAAAAGCAAGAGAGAAACATGGGATCTGGGAGTCACCTCGCTGTTTTTTGTCATAACAACTCCTGAGAGGACTTCCCTGGTGGTCCAGTGGTTAAGAATCCCCTGCCAATGCAGGGCACACGGGTTTGACCCTAGGTCCAGGAAGATCCCCTACAAAGAGCAACTAAGCTGGTGAGCCACAGCTACTGAAGCCTAAGCACCCTAGAGCCCATGCTCCGCAACAAGAGCAGCCACCACAGTGAGGAGCTTGCACAGCACAGCTAGAGAAAGCCTGCGTGCAGCAACAGAGGCGCAAACGACAGATCAGGGGCTTCCCTGGCAGCCCAGTGGTGAAGAACTCACCTTCCAGCGCGGGAGACATGGCTCCAGTCCTCCGTCAGGGAACTCAAATCCCACATACCCGGGAGCAACTGAGCCTGCACGCCGCAACTAGAGGATCCATGCACCGCAGCAAATGATCCCATTTGACGCAACCAAGAACTCGCACGTCACGACTAAGGCCCGACACAGGCAAATAAGCAGATAAATGAAGAATGAACAACAGATCAGGAAGGCAGAAGAGGTGACTCTAAGGACTTTCGATTTCAATAGACAATTATTTTGCAAACTTCTCTCTCCCTGACACACACACACACACACACACACACACACACACACAGGGTGTTTTGTTAGTATTAACCAAAGGTCAAAACAGCAACCTTGACCTTAACTCAGAAAAGGCCTCCACAATAAGGAAAAAGTCTCTGAGTGTGGGGAGTATAAACCAGCATACCCCTTCTGAGAGCAATTTGACAGCAGGTATTATACTTAAAGCCTGAAATTTTTCATACCCTGTGACCTAGTAATTCAGTCTTCAAATATGCCTCATAAGGAAATAGGATGTATAAAAGACTTATGATCCCAAATGTTTTACACAACCTTGTTTATGATAGTAAGAAACAGGGAGCAGTCTTGGCATCTAACCACGAAAGAAGGATGAGCTAAAATGCGACACGGTGAACAGAAGTACGTGTGCCCCTTCGGGTGGAAAGGACTCCTGAGTCCCCATCACCCTCACCCACAAGCAGAGTTATGGAATCTTCAGGAACACCCAGGGCCTGTGTCCATCCCCAGTTTGTGGCGTTCAGAGTGTGGAGTAGGGGATAGAAAGTGGGTCCATGGCCAGACCAGCCCAAGTTCAAATCCGGCTCAGTCTCACCCGGGCCAGGTGGCCTTGGCAAACCTTCCACCACCCCTACCATCTACCCCACACTCAGACGTTCATGGAAAGTGGGTTGAAATCCTGAACCTCCTGGGCTCTTGAAGAATTACACCAGGCCCAGCCACCAAGGGTGCATGCTCAGTCCTGTCAGACTCTTTGTGATCCCATGGACTATAGCCTGCCCGGCTCCTCTGTCCACAGAATTCTCCAGGCAAGAATTCTGGCCTGAGTTGCCATTTCCTTCTTCAGGGGATCCTCCCTATCCAGGGGTTGAACCCAAGGCAGAGTCTTTACTATTGAGCCACCTGCACCCAGGGGAGCTAGCAATAATCCAGTTCACTCAGCCAGCATACTGCAGAGTCAGGATTTAAAATTTTGGCCCAGCCTCCAAAACACAAAAACCAAATGAGCAAATAAATAAAATAAAATAAACTTTGGGCCAGCCTGTTCCAGGATTATCATCGATAATATTTCGTTTTTTCATTTAGCCTTTTTTTTTAATTGGAGTATAATAATTGCTTTACAATGTTGTGTTAGTTTCTGCTGCACAGCAAAGTGAATCAGCTATATATATATATATACATATATATATATATATACACATGTATCTCCTCCCTCCTGAGCCTCCCTCCCTCCTGTCTCCCACCCCACCCCTCCAGGTCATCACAGAGCACTTGGCTGAGCTCCCTGGGCTGTGCAGCAGCTTTCCACCAGCTTTTTATTTCACACATAATAGTGTATACATGTCAATGCTACGCTCTCAATTCAATCATTACTATTTCTGTCCTTCTACCCTGGCGCCTGTTCTAGATCATCCTCCCCAAATCCCCAGGGAAGCAGCAATGGCATGAACCACAGACAGACGGCCAAGAGGCAGAGATACAGCCTGGGATGGGAACATGGTCTTTGCCTTTGGGACACAAGGAATTGATTCAAGAGATCATGGAAGTCAGCTGCTGGGAAGCCTCAAGTCCTGGAATTAGGGTGCTGGAGGGACATCCAAAGACAACAGTTCCGGGTTTGGAAGGAGATGTCGTCTTGTATCTAGGAAATGGCAACCCACTCCAGTACTCTTGCCTGAAAAATCCCATGGACAGAGGAACCTGGTGGGCTACAGTCCATGGGGTTGCAGAGAGTCGGACACGACTGAGCGACTGAGCGCTCACACGTTCATGTGGCCCTCCACCATGACCAGCTGTCAGGGGACTCGGGCTGAACTCCCAGGCAGGGAGGGACATCTTGTTTTGCTTGGCCGAAACCAGTGTGTTTTTCCAGTTGATGAGGGAGTCGGGAGGTTACTGTCTTGCCTGCTGCAGACAGAAAGCGTACTGGTGGCAGCTGCCTAGAAGAGGTTCCTTCCCGGAGCTCAGGGTGGTGAACTTGGCCCTGGTGGGTGTCAAACTCAGTGTCAGTAGCTCTCCCTGCACCGTGGAGACCCCCAGGCACTTCGCCAAGAGAAGCTCCATCTTCCCCTCCACTGTACACTCTTCACTTCCCCTTGAGCTTGAAAAATATACCTATTCACCAACTGTCACTCTGTGACCTTCTTCTGTCACGTTTGTGGCACTCTTTTGACAGCCTTTCTTGGGGTTCCCTTTCTTTTTTCTGGGGTTTCATGTCCCCCTGGCGATGGCATCTCTCCAGAGGCTGCTTGGGTTGTGATGATATATTGCAAGGCAGAATGGAGGCTCCTCGATAGAACAAACATCACTGCCACGTGTGAACAGATTGCCAGGGCTCGTCACGGCAGCCACAGCCAGTGGTCTGGAAGCAACGAAACGCTTCTTCCAGGCCCACAGACACATCTGGCGGCTGCTTCCTGGTCCTCCCTCCTTCTTTCCCTTTCTTCTTTCCTCTTTCCTCCTTCCTCCTTTCCTCTCCTTCCCTCCCTTCTTCCTCCTCTTCCTCTTCTTCAAAGAAACCACATGGAAATAGGAAAAAATGATGCGAATGAACTTACTTGCAAAACAGACTCACAGATTAAGGGAACAGATTTATGGTTACCAAACGGGAGAGGGGTTGGGGAAGGATAGAGTAGGGGACTGGAATTAACATACACACGTGTGTGGATGTGTGGTAAGTTGCTTCAGTTGTGTCTGACTCTTTGTGATGCTACGGTCTGTAGCCCACCAGGCTCCTCCGTCCATGGGGTTCTCCAGGCAACAATACTGGAGTGGGTTGCATGCCCTCCTCCAGGGGATCTTTAGCCCAGGGATCAAACCCACATCTGTTACGTCTCCTGCATTGGCAGGCAGGTTACCATTAGCACCATCCGGGAAGCCCCAACACACTCAACCTACTATATAAAAATGCATAGCCAACACGGATCTACTATGAATCGATCCAACACGGATCCATCGATAGCACAGGGAACTCAATATTCTGTAATAACCTAAAAGGGAAAAGAATTTGACATATGTACAGCTGAATCATTTTGCTATACACTTGAAGCTAATACAGGACTGTAAATAAACTATACTCCAATGTACATTTTTTTAATAAAAATAGAAGAGACCATGTGGAAATAAGGTTGACGAATTCTGCAGGTGCTCTAAGAGTCAGAGCAAAACACTCCAAAGATCCGCGCAGGGGAGGTGAGCTGGACACCTCCGCGTGGTTTCACCCAAGCTACAGTCACCCTCCCTGGGATGAACAACAGGCTCGGCCAGAGGGAACATCTCCTGAGGACCTCCTGAGTGCCAAGCTCACTGACAAGCCTGTGGGGCAGGTATGGTCCTTCCAGTCTGTAAAGTTGAACCTGAATCCAGGGGTCAGGAGAGGTGCAAGCATGATAGAGACAGGACCAGATTCATCTGGCAGCAATGAATCCACCAAAGAGGCTCTTGTTGAAATATGAAGACCAGTGACCTTTGCCAAAAGGTCACAATAAAAAGACCCCTGTGTGTTCACTCAGAAATACTAAACAACAATGAGAAAGAATGATGTACAATTATACACCACAATGTGAGTGACTCCTATAACCTGATGGGTCTGGCTTACACCAGCTCGTAAAAGCTGACTATGGAATATTCTGAAATTTTGCAAGCTAATTGTTAAATCATTGGTGGCTTGAAATCAGTCAAAGTGGGAGCATTTACACCATTGAAATGGGCAGACACTACAAACAGGACCTTTTTCTTTCTTTCCTTCTTTTTTCTTTCTTTCATCTCTTTTTCTTTTATTCCTTTCATTTTCAATTTTATTCTTTTTCTTTCATTCCTTTCCTCTTTCTTTTTTCTTTTTTTTCTTTAAAGAAACAGCTTACCAGCACACCTCTGGTTGGGTCTTACAGATAGTGATCAGAAGTAACCACACAGGGCTTCCACGGTGGCTTAGTGGGAAAGAATCTACCTGCCAATGCAGGAGATACTGGCTTGATCCCTGTTCCAGAAGGATCCCACGTGCCACAGAGCAGCTAAGTCCATGCACCACACCTATTGATCCTGTGCTCCACAGCCTGGGAGTCAGCACTACTGAGCTCATGTGTGCAACTACTGAAGCCCATGGGTGCAGAGCCCGTGCTCGGCAACAGGAGAAGCCACCCCAGTGCGAAGCTTGAGCACTGCAACTAGAAAGTAATCCCTATTCACCAAAACTAAAAGGCCCATGCAGCAACGAAGACCCAGCACAGCCAACAATAAACATAAATAAATAAGTAATTGTTTAAAAAATAAGCTAACCAGACAGAAAAGAGGGCACACTGATCCCATTTATAAGGAATTCTAGAACAGGGAAAGCTAATGTATGTTGCTGGAAGTCAGAATAGTCGTCTGGGACCACTTCTCCTCTTCCATCTTCCAGGATCTACCTTCCTTCTTACACAGAGCAGATCCACCATCTTTCCTGAATGACTTCTTTTCCCTCTGCTAATCCAACCCTGCTAAGTACGTGTTTGCCTTGAATTATCTGGATGTGTTCCTTTAAGAGATGTCAAGCGTAGACTTCCCCGTTATAAATCAGTTTGCGTAGAAAGAGTAGCTTTGTTAAGCAACATGTTCAGATGCTAATCCTACTTAAGCCCGGTGGAGTAGCGCATTTCTCAACACGGATTTCTAAGAAGAAAGCTACAGTGAGGATTCAGGTTACAAGATTTGCTCACAGAAGCTGTTTCAGTAGCAGTTGCTCCATTTAGGGTTAGAGTATAGGTTCTGTCCTACTTGGGGGCTTTCATTCCAAAGATGATTTATTTTTTTTGAGCTTTTGTGCTAAGTCACTTCAGATGTGTCTGACTCTTTGCGACCCCATGGACTGTGGCCCGCCAGGCTCCACTGTCCATGGGATTCTCCAGACAAAAATACTGGAGTGGGTTGCCATACTCTCCTCCAGGGGATCTTTCCAACCCAGGGATGGAACCCAGGTCTCTTACATCTCCTGCAATGGCAGGTGGGTTTTTTTGTTTGTTTGTTTGTTTGTTTACCACTAGTGCCACCTAGGAAACTCTTTTTGAGCATGGACAATGCTATTCTCATCGATTTTGTTCTTCGGGTGCTACCGGGGCTCCTGCTTATCCTATGCTGACATTTTCTGCAGGTGCAGAAGGTGCTTCTCTGGGTTGTTCACTGTCTCTGGGTGACCATCTAGGAAGGGGCAGAAGCCACTGGGTCTCCTTATATTTCTGGGTAGAGCACAGGCACAGGGCTTCATTGCTTCGGCTGTGAGTATATGGGACCACCTACTTGGTCAACTTGTGAACTGGGGCTGGGATGGCCGAGGTTCTGCTGCTTCTGCTATAAAGAGGCCAGATCTCCTGCAGGGACCATGGGTGTGGAGCTGCGGCTGGGGGTCCCCACTCCACATCTGTTGGACTTCCTTTCTTAGTCCTCTGTGCAGGGACAACAAGCTTTTCTCGCTCATCTGTCTGTCTGCTTGTTGTCTGTGCACACTGGAAAGTTTAGATTGCAGACCTCCCCTGCATCCAGTCTAGGAGAGGAAAAGAAAACCCGAGGGACTCACCGCCTATCTGCTCCTCAAGTCCTCTTCCATCCCATCCTCCTCTTCCTGTTCAGCTCTGAGTACTTTTACAATTATCTTTGCAGTAATTTCCAGGGGATTTAGTTATAACTTTGTGGGGAAGAACTGGGGAAAGTGAGTATATGCTATCGTTTTGGAACTGAAAAAGCTGGCATGTATGTTTGCTGCCCACTCCAGCCAGGACTCTGCACTCAGCTTCCACAGTTACCCAGACAGAAGCAAACCCCCATGGACTTTCTCGAATGCCTGGACCATGAGTATGGGGTGCCTCTTCTACAAGACTATTGCTTTTCCAGTGGTAAAATTTCACAAGAGTGAAGTGTTAATTACTCAATCGTGTGACCCGTGGACTGTAGCCCACCAGGCTCCTCTGTCCATGGAATTCTCCAGACAAGAATATTGGAGTGGGTAGCCATTCCTTTCTCCAGAAGATCTTCCTAACTCAGGGATCAAACCCAGGTCTTCTGCATTGTAGGCAGATTCTTTACCATCTGAGCCACCAGGGGAGCCACAAGGATTAATCTCCCATTAATCCCAAGTTTCAAAGTTGCTTTCATTTTAATCACAGGGGATGGGAAGTTTTCTCAATGTATTGCAAAGTCACGAAATGGGTCAAAATCTGAATTTTTCCCAGTGTGCTCCCTCCTTTGCTGTGCCCTGTCTCCTGCCCATAGTCAGCTCAGTAATTGGAGCTCCTTCCAACTGCTTCCACCTGTGTTTGCAGCTCCCCTCTCTCCTGCCTTACTACCAGCCTGCAAGCTGTCTCTCTGACTTCAGGGTACCTATTTTCAGACTCTGTTCAGTCCTTACTTCTAACTCTCTGAGGGTTAAGCAAATCATTGAGCCAAGAGTGTGCTTACTGGATCTAAATGAAGAGTAAAATTGACTCTGCAGAGACACCTGACAGACGTGTGGGTTATGAGCCAGAGTTGGGGAGCTGCTGGGGAGCTTGGAGTTTTGATAATATTTTGGCAGTTCTATGGCTGTTTTTATTACATGTTTGTTATTGGCTGTGTTCCAGATCATCAAGGCTGCTAGAAAAGTGCCTTCTAGAAAACGAAGCACTTTGACATATATTTTATAAACAGTCGCCATCTCACACAACGCCTGACAGTTTTAAGTTCACGACATGGACTCAAAGAGTCCTTGTTGGGTGAAATAGACAAAAATGAAGACACTTGCTTTTCCTACTTTTCTATTACAAGAAAAAGAGCTGAAAGGATCTTTTACAACTCTCTCCAAAAGAAATTATTTCTGTGCCAAAATCAAACATGAGACATTTCAACCCAAAATAAAATCTGACAATGCCCTGGGTAACTTAATTATAGCTCTTCTCCAAGAACACAGTGTGAAAGCGAAAGAGGGGGTTTCAGTGGAGTTTTGTTGGAAATTAAATCCAGTTATAGTTAGCATTAATTCAGTACTGGATAATGCCATTTCCAAAATGCAGAACACTCTTATCCTAGACCCAGATTTGAATGATGAGACTCCTGCAAGGGATCTCCAACCACTGAAAGGAAGCCTGGATGCCCACACTGCAGGCCCTGGAACTAGGCCTCGCTGGTAAATGGACGCATGTGACTCCACTGAGCAAAAGTAACAGGCTGCCAAACACTTCAAAATTCACTTGTCTGGATTCAAGATAAGCCTCTGAAATAATCACATGCCCTGATTCCCTAGTAACCTTTACCCAGGACTATAGAAGACTCTACACATGTCCATCACCAGATGGCCAACACTGAAATCATATGGATTATATTCTTTGCAGCCAAAGATGGAGAAGCTCTATACAGTCAGCAAAAACAAGACCAGGAGCTGACTGTGGTTCAGATCATGGACTCCTTATTGCCAAATTCAGACTTAAATTGTGGAAAGTGAGGAAAACCACTACACCATTCAGTTATGATCTAAACCAAATCCCTTATGATTATTCAGTAGAAGTGAGAAATAGATTTAAGGGACTAGATCTGATTGACTGCCTGATGAACTGTGGATGGAGGTTCATGACATTGTACAGGAGACAGGAATCAAGACCATCCCCAAGAAAAAGAAATGTGAAAAAGCAAACTGGCTGTCTGAGGAGGCCTTACAAATAGCTGTGAAAAGAAGAGAAGCAAAGGAGAAAAGGAAAGTTATACCCATCTGAATGCAGAGCTCCAAAGAATAGCAAGGAAAGATAAGAAAGCCTTCCTCAGCGATCGGTGCAAAGAAATAGATGAAAACAATAGAATGGGAAAGACTAGAAATCTCTTCAAGAAAATTAGAGATACCAAGGGAACACTTCATGCAAAATTGGGCTCAATAAAGGACAGAAATGGTCTGGACCTAACAGAAGCAGAAGTTATTAAGAAGAGGTGGCAAGAATACACGGAAGAACAGTACAAAAAAGATCTTCATGACCCAAATGATCACAATGGTGTGATCACTCACCTAGAGCCAGATATCCTGGAATGTGAAATCAAGTGGCCCTTAGGAAGCATCACTACAAACAAAGCTAGTGGAGGTGATGGAATTCCAGTTGAGCTATTTCAAATCCTAAAAGATGATGCTAGGAAAGTGCTACAGTCAATATGTCAACAAATTTGGAAAACTCAGCAGTGGCCACAGGACTGGAAAAGGTCAGTTTTCATTCCAATCCCAAAGAAAGGCAATGCCAAAAAATGCTCAAACTACCGCACAGTTGCACTCATCTCACACGCTAGTAAAGTAATGCTCAAAATTCTCCAAGCCAGGCTTCAGCAATACATGAACTGTGAACTTCCTGATGTTCAAGCTGGTTTTAGAAAAGGCAGAGGAACCAGAGATCAAATTGCCAACATCTGCTGGATCATTGAAAAAGCAAGAGAGTTCCAGAAAAACATCTATTTCTGCTTTATTGACTAGGCCAAAGCCTTTGACTGTGTGGATCACAAGAAACTGTGGAAAATTCTGAAAGAGATGGGAATACCAGACCACCTGACCTGCCTCTTGAGAAACCTATATGCAGGTCAGGAAGCAGCAGTTAGAACTGAACATGGAACAACAGACTGGTTCCAAATAGGAAAAGGAGTACGTCAAGGCTGTATATTGTCACCCTGCTTATTTAACTTATATGCAGAGTACATCATGAGAAATGCTGGACTGGAAGAAGCACAAGCTGGAATCAAGATTGCCGGGAGAAATATCAATAACCTCAGATATGCAGATGACACCACCCTTATGGCAGAAAGTGAAGAAGAACTAAAAAGCCTCTTGATGAAAGTGAAAGAGGAGAGTGAAAAACTTGGCTTAAGGCTCAACAGTCAGAAAACTAAGATCACGACAGCCGGTCCCATCACGCCATGGCAAGTAGATGGGAAACAGTGGAAACAGTGTCAGACTTTATTTTTCTGGGCTCCAAAATCACTGCAGATGGTGACGGCAGCCATGAAATGAAAGGATGCTTACTCCTTGGAAAGAAAATTATGATCAACCTAGACAGCATATAAAGAGCAGAGACATTACTTTGTCAACAAAGGTCTGTCTAGTCAAGCCTATGGTTTTTCCAGTGGCCATGTATGGATGTGAGAGTTGGACTATAAAGAAAGCTGAGTGCTGAAGAATTGATGCTTTTGAACTGGTGTTGTTGGTGGTGTTGGAGAAGACTCTTGAACGTCCCTTGGACTGCAAGGAGATCCAACCAGTCCAACCTAAAGGAAATCAGTCCTGGGTATTCATTGAAAGACTGATGTTGAAGCTGAAACTCTAATACTTTGACCACCTGATGGTAAGAGCTGACTCACTGGAAAAGACCCTGATGCTGGGAAAGATTGAGGGCAGGAGGAGAAGGGGACGATAGAGGATGAGATGGTTGGAGAGCGTCACCGACTCAATGGACATGGGTTTGGGTGGACTCCAGGAGTTGGTGATGGACAGGGAGGCCTGGTGTGCTGCAGTTCATGGGGTCGCAAAGAGTCAGACACGACTGAGCGACTGAACTGAACTGAACTGATAGAAGCTTTATTAACAGAACACATGTTAGGACTTGATAAACCACCCTCCTTGTCTTGCTGGTCTCCTCTGGTGCACAATTCCTTATTTGTTTCTTATTTAGTTGCTAAGTCATATCTGACTCTTTATGACCTCATGGACTGCAGCCCGCCAAGCTCCTCTGTCTATGGGATTTCCCATAAAAGAATACTGGAGTGGGCTGCCATTTCCAGGGGATCTGCCATCTCCAGGGGATCTTTCCAACCCAGGGATCGAACGCGTGTCTCCAGCATCTCCTGCACTGGCAGGCAGGTTCTTTATCAGGTGAGCCACCAGGGAAAGGGTTATTTGGATGTATTTCCCCTTGTCCTCTCCTAAACACAGTGATAGACTCATCTTGAACAGTCAGATGATTTAACTGTGTTGAAGTCTCCTTGTCCACTTTGAGGCCAAAAGACATGGGCAATTATATCACCTTGAGGGTCTACTCCCCTTCTTAGGTGTAGTCCTGTCCCCAGGGCTCCAAGAAGAGATGAAAGGAGATTGGTCTCCAGAGCTGCTGTTTCCATGGACTCTCCTTCCATGGTACATCGACCTGGCACCAGCCTGAGCAGTGACTTCCGTCCCGCAGCTTCTGCATCTGGCCATGTGGGAGCGTGTATGAGAGTGTGCGTGTGTGTCTGCATGTACGTGAGAATGCAGAGGTTCCAAATCAAGAAAGCCTCATGGGCACTAGTTTCTATTATTTTAAACTTTTTATTTCATACTGAAGTATAGTCGATTAACAAACAATGTTGTGATAGTTTCAGGTGGATGGCGAAGGGACTCAGCCATACATACGCACATGTGTCCATTCTCCCCCAGACCCCCTCCCATCCAGGCTGCCACACGACATCGAGCAGAATTGCCTGTGCTACACAGTTGCTCCTTGTTGGTTATCCATTCTAAATACAGCAGTGTGCTCATGGCATGGGCACAAGTTTAGCACCCAAGTCCGAGGACTCCAATCAGCCTCTCGTCAGTGCTCCCCATCTGACCTGCCCCATCCAGTCCCTCCTCCTCACACCTGCCAGATGGGTCTTCCTGAAACCCAACTACAGGGAGCTGCATAGTCCCTGTTCAGAACTTTCTGGAGACTCCCTGCCTCACTGCCTGGAATGCAGTCTAGATCCATTGTCTCCCTCACAGCCTCCCTCACTACTCAGAAAGTGCCTACTGACCTCTCATCGCTACTATAAACTCTCAACCCAGCCATCTCCCCAACTCAGCAAGCAGAAATAACACTACATCACATACTTTGTAGGTACTGTAATAACCCAGTACAAAAGTCTTGCTCTACTGGATGAAAAGTACCCTCTAGGCAGGACCTCTGCAAGTGATCTTCGGATGCTCTGCTTCTCACCTGAGCCCCAGGCACACAGGACTCAGTTGATGTTCCACAAGTACACGAGTGCATCTTTCAGCTGACAAAGCATTCCAGGCCCTCCCTGGGATAAAAGTTACATTCAAGGGAAAATCCAGGGGGACCTCCCACATCAGGAAATTGCGTAGTGTAGGAGCCTGCTCGGTCCTTCAAAAAACCACAATGTGCCTCCCAAGACATCCATTGTGTGAATGCCAATCACGCAGACAGTGGGGAGAAGGACCCAGAGGCATGGCCAGGGTCTCTCTTCAACCCGCCCTTGCACGGGGAGCAGGGGGTGAGGAAAGGCAGAGGAAGAGCAAGGGCAGGGCAGACCTTAGCTGCGCCCCTGTCCGCTGATGGTCCCCAGTTCCTGGGCCAGGCTCTTCCTGCAGGAAAGGACATGTGGAGAGGATTTTAACAGCTGACTCCCTTTCCTGCTTCCTCTCTCCTGGGTTCTTAGGCTCTCACTTCCTTTTTAAAACTTACTCCTAGCAAAGTATCTGAAAAGAAATCAGCTAGAGGATGCATACGTGCCTTCCTTCTCATCCCAGATTTCTAGAAATGAAAGTAAGGTCTGCTTTATAAAAGAAAACAATCCCTAAGCATAAGGGGGGGCGGGGGGGGGGGCGGTGCTCAGAGGACCAGACGCTTACACAAACCCGTGGAAGGCAAGATCAGGCGGATGCAGAGCCCAAGTCCTACCACACAGCCTTTCCTGTCCTATCCCCACCACCACGCCCCCCTCACTAATGGCAGTAAAGGAGATACAGCATTCAGGCAACTTCCTATTCAGAACTGGAGAGTGTATCTGCAAAAGAACAAGCATTTAAAGAATAAATAACAAATAATCAACAAATATTTAAAGAATAAATAATTTCGTTGTTGTTCAGTCGCTAAGTCATGTCCAACTGTTTGCGACCCCATGGACTGCAGCACACCAGGCTTCTCTGTCCCCCAGAGTTTGCTCAAATTCATGTCCATTGAGTCAGCGACGCTATCTAACCATCTCATCCTCTGCTGCCCCTTTCTCTTTTTGCCTTAAACCTTTCCGAGCATCAGGGTCTTTTCCGAGGTATTATCTCTTCACATCAGTACTCAGTATTGGAGCTTCAGCTTCAGCAACAGTCCTTCCAGTGAACATTCAGGGTTGGTTTCCTTTAGGATTGACTGGTTTGATCTCCTTGCATCCAAGGGTCTCTCCAGAGCCTTCTCCAGCACCACAGTTTGAAAGCATCATTTCTTCAGTGCTCAGGCTTCTTTATGGTCCAACTCTCACATGCATACATGGCTACTGGAAAAAAGCATAGCTATGACTACATTTATGATAATATAAATATGTATAATATACATTTATATAAAATATCTATATTTATATAGTATAAATATATAATACAGTATATATAATAATAGACAGTCAACTTAAGAAGCATCCAACTCACAAATATAAGAATAAATTGGCCAGAAAAAGAACTTAAAAAGAATAAACAGAAAGGGATCCAAAAATAAACATACTTAATTTTATGGCAAACCTGCGAACATATTCCTTTACACAGACAATATTTTTTATTTTAAAAAATTTTAAGTAAAATGTACTGAAAAGGTCACAAGTAAAATCTTCCAGGTATAAGAGAGGATAGGCTTCAGGAAAAGATGTGGGTAGAGGAGGGAGATGGAGAAGGCAATGGCACCCCACTCCAGTACTCTTGCCTGGAAAATCCCATGGACGGAGGAGCCTGGTGGGCTGCAGTCCATGGGGTCGCAAAGAGTCGGACACGACTAAGCGACTTCACTTTCACTTCTCACTTTTATGCATTGGAGAAGGAAATGGCAACCCACTCCAGTGTTCTTGCCTGGAGAATCCCAGGGACGGGGGAGCCTGGTGGGCTACCGTCTATGGGGTCGCACAGAGTCAGACACGACTGAAGCGACTTAGCAGCAGTAGCAGCAGCAGAGGAGGGAGAAGGAAAAAGCGAGGGAAAAGAAGGAGGAGTGGTGGAAGGAGGAGAGGAGAAAATCGCCATACTCAACCAAACTATCACTCACATGCGAGGGGGAAAATTCCAGTTGCATTGGGTGGTTGTTCTCAGGTCTTCGCTCCCTCCTTGGCTAGGGTGCCTTAAGGTGCCTTAAGGTGCCTCTCAGCTGAGAAGACCAGCTTGATAACCCCACCTTATTGCCTTTGGATTTGACCATGTGACTTGCTTTGACCAATCCTATGCGAGCAAAGCCTTGGACCATGTTCACATGGTTTGGCTTGGCCTCTTGAACGTCTCTCATTTGCCATGAGAAGAGTATGCCTCCAGGAGCTGCTTCTCCCATAATGAGATACATGGAGCAGATCCAAATCTGCTCTGACTTATAGTTGGAGCCAAGCCCAGCCAAGCCTATCCAGAAGCCACCAAACTCCAGCTGACCTACAGACCCACAAGTAAGCAAAATACAGGCTTGTCATTATAAGTCACAGGACCATGGGCTAATTGCTATATAACATTAATGCCACAGCACCCACGGGCTTCCCAGGGGGCTCTAGTGGTAAAGAACCTGCCTGCCAATGCAGGAGATGAAAGAGACATGGGCTCAATCCCTGGGTTGGGAAGATCCCCTGGAGGAGGGCATGGCAACCCACTGCAGTATTAGCTCAGCTGGTAAAGAATCCACCTGGAATGCAGGAGGCCCCAGTTCAATTCTTGGGTCAGGAAGATGTCCTGGAGAAAGGATAGGCTACCCCGTCCAATATTTTTGGACTTCCCTGGTGGCTCAGATGGAAAAGAATATGCCTGCAATGTGGGAGGCCTGGGTTTGATCCCCAGGTTGGGAAGATCCACTGGAGGAGGGCATGGCAACCCAGGCCAGTATTCTCAGTATTCTTGCCTGGAGAATTCTATGGACAGAGGAGCCTGGCAGGCTACGGTCGATGGGTTCGCAAAAAGTTGGGCACGACTGAGCGACTAAGCATGCAGCACCCAATAGATGGATACAGAAAGCTTACTATTCAGGCCCCTTCTGTGAAAGAATTACAAGAAAATATCCCTTCAAAGAACAACAACAAAAAACAGTGACAGGAAAAGAATAAAATATATAGTTATATCAAATGGCACCCCACTCCAATGTTCTTGCCTGGAGAAACCCAGGGACGGGGGAGCCTGGTGGGCTGCCGTCTATGGGGTCACACAGAGTTGGACACGACTGAAGCGACTTAGCAGTAGGAAAAAAATTAACAATCATCTTGATGAGTATTCCAGACAGTCTCAAAATGAGAAGTGGTGACAGCAGGGAAAGAAGAAAGGTTCTGTCTTGTTCAAAGGAGACAGGAGGCAGTGAGGGATATAGATGTAATTAAGTCAGCATCAGTAGGGGAACATAACTTGTAAGTCAGAGTTTTAATGTTAATCACTAGAAAAATACAGAATTGAGATGTAGTACTTTCAATCTGGGTTTCCCTGGTGGCTCAGCTGGTAAAGAATCTGCCCGCAATGTGGGAGACTTGGGTTCAATCCCTGGGTCAGGAAGATCCCCTGGAGAAGGGAAAGGCTACCCACTCCAGTATTCTGGCCTGGAGAATTCCATGGACTGTATAGTCCACGGGGTCGCAAAGAGACAGACATGACTGAGCGACTTTCACTTCACTTCACTTTCAATCTATTAGAATAAAAAAAGATGGATTAAAATGAAGAAAGCTATCAATCCACAGAAAGTAAGACAACTTTTTTCATTAAAAAAAGAGATGGACAGGCACCATTCTAGAAACAAAACTAAAGCAACATCACAGGAATGAATTCAAACACATCAGTAGAAATTCAAGGTTAAATTCTTCTATAAAGTCAGAAATTCTAGGATGAGTGAACACTCCTGGAAAAAAATCAAAAAGGATACAAAGAAAAGATTAGAAAGAAAAAAGCATACCATGAAAATACTAACAAGTAGATATTGGACCAATATCCAGACAATACAATTCAAATATAAAAGTGTCAAAGAGGACAAACAAAAAACATGCCGAACACGAAGGAAAATGTGTAATAATCAACGCTGGTGCCCCTGACGACCAAGTGCAAAACATTTCACAGAGAAAACGGACAGAGAGGCAAGAGATGGGTAGACTCACCTCTCCCCAAACTAACAACACAGCCCTGAAAACTGAAGGTCCAGAAGATCTGAATAATATAACAGGAGTGATTGGATAGAGAAATTCATACCCCAGAAGCAGAAAGCACGCATTAATTTCAAACACACAAAACCCTCACAAAAACTGGTGAACTATCAGACTTCAAAAAAAACTTCAACAGGTTTCTCAAAGCAGAAATCTCACAAGGCCCCTTCGCTAACTCAATTCCATAAATTATAAATTAATAGCAAGAAAAAGAACCCCAAACTCAATTCATCTGAGAACTTTAAAATAACCTTCTAAAAAAACAGACATAGCCAAGTCATGTTACTCATGCCTTCCAGATTGTTGCTATTGAAATTTTCCACTGATGTATGTTATTCTTTTTTTTTTTTTGATATATCTTTTTCCCTCCTAGAATGTCCACCTCTGGGACTTACTTAGATATTGGATGTAAATATTATTAGACAATAATTTTGCTTTCCATGCAGTATATGATTTCTTTTTTTCTGACTTTAAAGTTTAAACTTTTTATTTTATATTGGGGTATAGTCAATTTGGAGATATAGATTTGGATAAGGAAATGGCAACCCACTCCAGTGTTCTTGCCTGGAGAATCCCAGGGACGGGGGAGCCTGGTGGGCTGCCGTCTATGGGGTCGCACAGAGTCGGACATGACTAAAGCAACTTAGCAGCATAGTCAATTAAATTTAATGAAGGGATTAAGTGGCTCAGACGGTAAAGCGTCTGCCTACAGTGTGGGAGACTCGGGTTCAATCCCTGGGTCGGGAAGTTCCCCTGGAGAAGGCAATGGCACCCCACTCCACTACTCTTGCCTGGAAAATCCCATGGATGGAGGAGCCTGGTAGGCTGCAGTCCATGTGGTCGCTAAGAGTCAGGCAGTGTTGTGATGGTTTCAGGGGAACAGCGAAGGGACCCAGCCGTACATATAGGTGTATCCATTCTCCCCAGACGCCCCTCCCATCCAGGCTGCCACACAACATTGAGTAGAGTTGCATGTGCTATACAGCAGGTCCTCGTTGCTTATCCATTTTGAATACAGCAGTTCTTAATCAACAACTGTGGCCAAAGGGTATTTGGATATAAATATTCTTTGCTTTTCATGTTTGTAGTACTGAAAATTTGTGGAACTCACTGGCTGTGCAGAACATAATAAAAGATTTTCATAGTCTTTTATTCTTAAAATCAGTACCTTTTACAGTATTCTTTCTACACGATCCTTCTTCACACCTGTAAAAATAGTTTGATTGCATTAAATAAGGCTGCTGATTTCACTACTTTTATAAAGGGATCTTAAAGTAAGTAAAAAATATACATTTTAGGTAGACAAAAAAATGTACCTTGAATTTGCATCTCCTCTCTCACAGCCAGTCTGGACACTATTGACGTATTTTGTCGTAAAATACTTGATTCGATATAAGATTATTTGTTTTAAAGCCTGCATCATCAAACTGTCTTTAGATTTAAAATGCTATTGAATATTACACTTTTGAGGATAGAATGTGCTCAGAATAGACAGGATAATTAAGTAAGCTGTGTACAAAAAATGTTCTAACTTTACACCTAGAACAAAGAGATGTGGTCACTTAAACATAAAACAACAGTCTTTGTTTTGTCAAGCTGCTTGCAATAGCTTTCAAGATCGTAGTGTTACTCTAACTTAAAAGTGATGTAATCTGATGGAAAGCGTTAGTTCAAATATAAGCATTTACATGATAAAAACTGGGTTTCCCTCATGGCTCAGCTGTAAAGAATCTGCCCATCAGTGTAGGAGACACCAGTTTAGTTCATGATCTGGGAAGATCCCACAAGCCTAGGAGTAACTAAGCCTGTGTGGCATAACTATCGAGCCTGTGTTCTGGAGCTCCGAAGCCTCAACTGCTGAGCCCACACACTGCAACGACTGGAGGCAGAGCCCTGGAGCTCCGCAAAAGAAGCCACTGTGATGAGAAGCCTGAGCGCTGCAACAGAGGGCACCCCTGCTCGGCACTGCTGCAGAAAAGCCCACGCAGCAGGGAGAGCCCAGCACAGCCAAAACTAACTAAATAATAAAGTCATTTTTTTAAAAAAAGAATATATATGTGTGTGTGTACATAACTGAATCATTCAAATCCTGAGAGATGATGCTGTGAAAGTGCTGCACTCAATATGCCAGCACATTTGGAAAACTCAACAGTGGCCGCAGGACTGGAAAAGGTCAGTTTTCATTCCAATCCCAAAGAAAGGCAATGCCAAAGAATGCTCAAACTACCGCACAATTGCACTCATCTCACACGCTAGTAAAGTAATGCTCAAAATTCTCCAAGCCAGGCGTCAGCAATACATGAACCATGAACTTCCAGATGTTCAAGCTGGTTTTAGAAAAGGCAGAGGAACCAGAGATCAAATTGCCAACATCCGCTGGATCATGGAAAAAGCAAGAGAGTTCCAGAAAAACATCTATTTCTGCTTTATTGACTATGCCAAAGCCTTTGACTGTGTGGATCACAATAAACTGTGGAAAATTGTGAAAGAGATGGGCATACCAGACCACCTGACCTGCCTCTTGAGAAACCTATATGCAGGTCAGGAAGCAACAGTTAGAACTGGACATGGAACAACAGACTGGCTCCAAATAGGAAAAGGAGTACGTCAAGGCTGTATATTGTCACCCTGCTTGTTTAACTAATATGCAGAGTACGTCATGAGAAATGCTGGGCTGGAGGAACCACAAGCTGGAATCAAGATTGCCAGGAGAAATATCAATAACCTCAGATATGCAGATGACACCACCCTATGGCAGAAAGTGAAGAGGAACTCAAAAGCCTCTTGATGAAAGTGAAAGTGGAGAGTCAAAAAGTTGGCTTAAAGTTCAACATTCAGAAAACAAAGCTCATGGCATCCGGTCCCATCACTTCATGGGAAATAGATGGGGAAACAGTGGAAACAGTGTCAGACTTTATTTTTCTGGGCTCCAAAATCACTGCAGATGGTGACTGCAGCCATGAAATTAAAAGACGCTTGCTCCTTGGAAGGAATGACCAAAGGTATGACCAACCTAGATAGCATATTCAAAAGCAGAGACATTACTTTGCCAACAAAGGTTTGTCTAGTCAAGGCTATGGTTTTTCCAGTGGTCATGTATGGATGTGAGAGTTGGACTGTGAAGAAAGCTGAGTGCCGAAGAATTGATGCTTTTGAACTGTGGTATTGGAGAAGACTCTTGAGAGTCCCTTGGACTGCAAGGAGATCCAACCAGTGCATTCTGAAGGAGATCAGCCCTGGGATTTCTTTGGAAGGAATGATGCTGAAGCTGAAACTCCAGTATTTTGGCCACCTCATGCGAAGAGTTGACTCATAGGAAAAGACTCTGATGCTGGGAGGGATTGGGGGCAGGAGGAGAAGGGGACGACAGAGGATGAGATGGCTGGATGGCATCACCGACTCGATGGACGTGAGTCTGAGTGAACTCCGGGAGTTGGTGATGGACAGGGAGGCCTGGCGTGCTGCAATTCATGGGGTCGCAAAGAGTCAGACATGACTGAGTGACTGAACTGAACTGAACTGAAGTCAACTATACTTCAATTTGGAAAACGTTTTTAAAAGAAACCTGATTTCTACCTAATGTAAATTAATATAACCTCCTGTCTATACAACATAGATCCAAAAAATGGTATAACGCTCTGTTTTTACTTACAGGAATCAGTTTCTACATAAAATTGATCACCCATGTAAAGTTTAGTCAGAATATTTTATTTTATTGCTGTTTTGCTATTGCTATTGTAAAAAAAAAATCTGTTTTAACTTGCTTTCTATCACACTTAATAAAGCATAGTAAACATTGTACTTTGACAAACTCTTAAAATTTTTTCTCCTTCCCCCCCCAACCTTTATTGAGCTATAATTGACACACGGTGCTGTGTTAGTTTAAGGTGTACGGCATAGTGGTTTGACTTACACATATTGTGAAATGATTACCAGAATAAGTTTAGTTAACATCCAGCATGTCATGTAGATACAAAAAGAAAGAAGAAAGAAATAAAATTTACTTCATTGTATGGCAGAAACTAATACAACATTGTAAAGCAATTATACTCCAGTAGAAAGAAAGAAAGAACCTATAATGGAAAAGAATCTGAAAAAAAATATGTGTGTGTATATAATATTTTTTTGCTATATATCTAAAACTAACAAAATATTGTATATCAATCCAGGTCTCCCACATTGCAGGTGACTCTTTACCATGTGAGCCACCAGGAAAGCCCATATCAATGATACTTCAATTCAAAAAAAGAAAAAGAAAGAAAATGTTTTTTATCCCCTTGTGATGAGAATTCTTAGGATCTACTCTCTTAACAACTTTCAGATCTCTATTACAGAAGATACATGTTACAACCTTTTTTTAAAAAATAGGAGAGTATACATAGTCCATTTAAACAAAGAGAGACACGAACAGAAATTATGTATATAAAAGCAGCCTCACTAAGGTCCGTGGACAAGAGAGAAGGCAAAGAAAAGCACAAAGCTTGCACTTCAACTCTTGAATCTTTGCAGAGTAGCAATGGGGGAAGTTCAGTGTGCTAACAGGAGGCGTTGACTAAGGATGTCTCCCATCAAAACACAAATCATGACCTAAAGGGCCTGTTTGACCCATCACAAGTTGTTCCTCAAAATTCTGGAGCTCTGGGAGCAGCACAAGCCCTTTGAAGGGTCCATCTGCCTCATCACCACAATCACACTTTGCTTTCCTCATTGGAGCACACATTCCACAGTGAGTCTAATGTGTAATTACTCTTGAAAACTTACCCACGTGTAAATCAGCCCACAACGTTTTTTTCATGCAAAAAAAGCACCCAGTCCTTCTTCCCAGGGTTGCAACACGAAACCTCGTCAACGTCTTAGAAACCACAGAGCCAGGCTTGCCCACAAAAACACCACTCCCAGCGGCCCAAGCCCGCTGAGCCCTGGTGGAGGATGCTCAGCCATGTGAGACGCTGAGCCTTGCAGCTCTGAGGCAGTTAATAGTGGACAGTCAAGGGCACGTCGGGGTACACAGGGAGGCCCGGGAGGACGAGAGTCACACCATTCCTCCCAGCACGCGTGCCATGGCGTCTGAGGGCATGGCAGCCTGTCCTAGAGGCCGGCCCTCACCCCCAGGAAGTACTGTGTGTAACCATCCTATTTGGTTGTAATTGTGGTCAAGTACATATAACGTAGAATTTCCCATCTTAACCATTTCGAGTGTACCGTTCAGCAGAGTTAAGCACATTTGTTTTGCTGTGTAACCATCCCCACCCTATCTTTTCATCACCCCAACTGAAACCCCATACCCACTAACAATAACCCCCCTGTCCCCTCCTCCCAGGCCCTGCCACCCACCACGCTATTCTTTGTCTCTAGGAAATTGACTATTCCTGGTATCTCTTCCTTTTGTGGCTGGCTTTTTTTTTATTACTGGAATATAATTACTTTACAGTGTTGTCTTAGCTTCTGCTGTATAATAATCAGCTTTATATATACATAGATCCCCCTTTCTTGAGCCCCCCTCCCTCCCGCCCTGCCCCACCCCTCTCGGTCACCGCAGAGCACTGAGCTGAGCTCCCTGTGCCGTGCAGCAGTTTCCCACCAGCTTTCTAGTTTACACTTGGTGGTGGAGACATGTCCTCCCCTCTCCTTCCCCTACTGTGCCCACCCGGGCTGGGCTTCTTTCACTTAGCATAACATCCTTGAGGTTCATCCATGTTGCAGCATGTGTCAGAATTCCCTTATTTTTAACACTGAATAACATTCCATTTTTATGTATAATCCATTCTGTGTATAGAGGGCTTCCCAGGTGGTGCTAATGGTAAGGAACCCACCTGCCAATTCAGGAGACGTAGGAGACGCAGATTCGATTCCTGGGTTGGGAAGATCCCCTGGATGAGGAAATGGCAACCCACTCCAGTATTCTTGCCTGGGAAATCCCATGGACAGAGGAGCCTGGCGGGCTACAGTCCATAGGGTCACAAAGAGTTGGACACAACTGAAGTGATTCAGCATGTAGTACTCATTATACAGTCACATTTTTTTTTTTTTTTTGTCCATTTATCTATCAGTGGACGCTTGAGTTGCTTCCACCTTTTGGCTTTTACAAAACTCGTCTTGTACCTTTTTAAAAGGCATCCAGAATACTCCACAGTAAGCCACTGCAAAGCCCTTTGGTGAGCTTTTATTCTCCCCAAGTGAGTCTCACGTCTACCCTAAGCCCTTCATGCTGCATCTTAAGGTCATCTCGCCCTTGTGCTCAGTGAAGGCTCTGCCTTCATGCCACCACTTACAAGTTTTAGGACTTTAAGCAGCACCCTCCACCCTTCTCCTTTCTGCACCTCGGTTTTCTCATTGGTAATAGGGGGAAGTCTTTGCAAGCTTTGGGGAATATTAGACGAGCCAGGGCACAGAGACCAGTGGGCCTGAGCCTCACACATGACTGGGTGCAGTGTATCACTCCTAAATAAGTATGCTTTGAGACTGGAGAACTGCCCATTTTCTCAGGTTTTTTAACTTCTTGAGATGGAGTTTAAAAAACTAATGTTTGCTAATCAAGCCCCTTTGAGTCCACTGAGTCAGCTCACACATACAGAGATGTCCACCCATCCTTGTGCAAAATGGCTCAGGGCTGAAGTGCGGGCCAAGCAATGAGGCCCTGCCTGCGGGTGCAGCCCTGGGCCCTGGGTTCTAGACTCCCATCTCTGCAAGAAAGGGTCTCCAAGCTCCAATAGGAAAAAGCATTTCATGTAGGTTGCCACTTGAGAAAGGGTTAGAACCGAACTAAAGTCCACACCCCCAGCCACTATCTGCCATGTGAAATCAAACCCATTGACTACAACAAAACTAATCATCTTAAGACTTTTTTTTTTTTAAAGTCAAGCAAACCACATATAAATCTAGAATAAAAAGTCCTTGATTAATGGAGGGGTTAAAAAAGAATTGCCAATGGCTGGTGTGGTTTCTTTCACTATATGAGGAAGATCAAGATGACAACCATCACAAAAATTGAGAGTTGACACAGAGGAATAACAATCTCTGACTTTTTTGGTCACTAATTCTCAGAATTCTAAAATGAAATAACAGTCATCATAACACACCACAGTTTTGCAGACTGCAATCTACTGAATTACAACAGGGGTTTCACCCAACGTTAATCCCTCAATGACTTTTCGTTTTTCATAACTGATGGTATTTCCTCCTTTTGCAAAGAGTGGTCATGACACAGCAACTGTGACCCACAGACGGACCTTGATTTTCTATGAAGACCTGAGCGTCAGCCCCACCAGATCATCGTCTTCCTGAAAGACTTTGCTGAGGTCGTCAAAGGAAATTACTCATTTTATTTTAAAGAAGGAAATCAATTTTGAACACAGTGGAGGAAGGAGAAGGTGGGAAGAACTGAGAGAGTAGCACTGAAACATATACATTACCATATGTAAAATAGATAGCCAGTGGAAATTCGCCATTTGATACAGGGAACACAAAACCCCAGTGCTCTGTGACAACCTGGAGGGGTGGGATGGGGAGGGAGGTGGGAGGGAGGTTTAGGTGGGAGGGAACATAAAGCTATGGCTGATTCATGTTGATGTATGGCAGAAACCATCACAGTATTGTAAAGTAATTATCCTCCAATTAAAAATAAAATTTAAAAAAGAGAAGGAGATCAGCAGTTTTCTGAAATGTAGGCAATCCCAGGAATGAAATACCCTTCAGCTCAGCCAATAACAAATTAGGAAAGAGATCCTAACAGAGTTCTTCCCCTCTCCCTCCCCACGCTGCTATCCAAAAGTTACAGTATTGCTAGGAAGTTTTTCTTAAGCAAAATAGGGTAAAGCAAAGAATCCAATCACCCTAGGACCCATCTTGCTAATCAGTTCAGTTCAGTCCAGTTCAGTCGCTCAGTCATGTCCGACTCTTTGCGACCCCATGAATCGCAGCACGCCAGGCCTCCCTGTCCCATCACCAACTCCCGGAGTTCACTCAGACTCACGTCCATCAAGTCGGTGATGCCATCCAGCCATCTCATCCTCTGTCGTCCCCTTCTCCTCCTGCCCCCAATCCCTCCCAGCATCAGAGTCTTTTCCTATGAGTCAACTCTTCGCATGAGGTGGCCAAAGTACTGGAGTTTCAGCTTTAGCATCATTCCTTCCTAAGAAATCCCAGGGCTGATCTCCTTCAGAATGCACTGGTTGGATCTCCTTGCAGTCCAAGGGACTCTCAAGAGTCTTCTCCAACACCACAGTTCAAAAGCATCAATTCTTCGGCACTCAGCTTTCTTCACAGTCCAACCCTCACATCCATACATGACCACTGGAAAAACCATAACCTTGATTAGACGGACCTTTATTAGCAAAGTAATGTCTCTGCTTTTGAATATGCTATCTAGGTTGGTCATAACTTTCCTTCCAAGGAGTAAGCGTCTTTTAATTTCATGGCTGCAGTCACCATCTGCAGTGATTTTGGAGCCCCAAAAAATTAAGTTTGACACTGTTTCCACTGTTTCCCCATCTATTTCCCATGAAGTGATGGGACCAGATGCCATGACCTTAGTTTTCTGAATGTTGAAGTTTAAGCCAAGTTTTTCACTCTCCACTTTCACTTTCATCAAGAGGCTTTTGAGTTCCTCTTCACTTTCTGCCATAAGGGTGGTGTCATCTGCATATCTGAGGTTATTGATATTTCTTCCAGCAATCTTGATTCCAGCTTGTGCTTCTTCCAGCCCAGTGTTTCTCATGATGTACTCTGCATATAAGTTAAATAAGCAGGGTGACAATATACAGCCTTGACGTACTCCTTTTCCTATTTGGAACCAGTCTATTGTTCCATGTCCAGTTCTAACTGTTGCTTCCTGACCTGCATACAAAAATAAATCGAGATCAACCAAGGAGGCTGGCAGACACAGTTCAAAGCACCGGCGGCTTGACGCTGAGACGCTGGATGTAGCTCCAGGTGAAGTCGCTTGGTGGTGCTACTCTAGCTGCTGGGTTCTGTGCTGCCTCTAAAAGCTCAATGCAAAACCAACGCTGATCGTTATTTTCACTTTTTGCCTTTTTCCGAAAAAGTAAAAATCCTCTTGGGATTTCCTTTGATGAGCAAAAACGGGTACTAGTGTAGGTCTTTCGTAAAAATGAAATGGCACAGATCAAACTTTCCAAATGTAGGGGGTGCTTGCAATGGTTTTTCCATGAGGCCCATTCTGCCAACATCTGCTGGGAACCATGGGGGCGTCAGAAGAGGACTTTCACACTTAGATTCTTCCTGTGATTGCTGAAGAGAGAAATCAGAGTCTGCCTTGTTATTCAAACACCTCTAGGCTAAGAAGGAAGAAATGGCAATTAAATATTTACCGTGTCTCAGTGACTGTGGCAGTACCAGCCATTAACATGTGTTGAGTTGGATACTCTGCCCTGCCCATTACAAGTATCATTTCATTTATTATTTGAAGCAATAAGTCCCCACTGTGTAGATGGAGAAACAGAGCCTAAGACAGGCTTCTGTCCCAACATGCTTCAGTTAGTGGACCCTGAGGTCCAGATGGATGCGGGTGCCAGACCTTTCATACACATCCATCACCGTAACTGGTTCAGATGAGGGATCCCTGATGCTGACTTTCTGAGGAGTCCATCAGAGGTTGGCCACCTGGAGCAGATGGAGGCAAGGGTGAAACCCATAGTATCTTTTCCTCAGAGGAAACAGGTTTAAGGAAGGTTGAGTTCACACTGCAGGAAAAGGCTGCCATGAAAAGGACTTCTTACTTGAAAACTAGGCAAATGAATATTTAGATAGACATTTCTCCAAAGAAGACATGCTGCTGCTGCTAAGTCGCTTCAGTCGTGTCCGACTCTGTGCGACCCCATAGACGGCAGCCCACCAGGCCCCACAGATGGCCAAAAAGCACATGAAAAATGCTCACCTTCACTAATTAATAGAGAAATGCAAATCAAAACTACAATGAGGGACCACCTCACACTGGTCAGAATGGCCATCTTCCAAAAGTCTACAAATAATACATGCTGGGGGTGTGGAGAAAGAGGAACCCTCTTATCCATTTGGTGGGAGTGTAAGTTGGTGCAGCTGCTATGGAGAACACTATGGAAATTCTTTAAAAAAAAAACTAAACACAGAGTTACCATATGATCCCGTAATTCCACTTCTGGGCATATATCCAGAGAAGACCATACTTCGAAAAGAAACATGCCCCGTATGCTCATTGCAGGACTATTCATGATAGCCAAGACATGGACGAGAAGACTTGTGGCTGCTGAGGGGGAAGAGAGGAGAGAGGGCACGGACTGGAAGTTTGGAGTCAGTTTCTGCAAATCATCACATTTAGAATGAATAAGCAACAGGTCCTACATAGGGACCTATATCCATTCTCCTGGGATAAACTATGCTTCCCTGATGGCTCAGTTGGTAAAGAACCTGCCTGCAATGCAGGAGACCCTGGTTCAATTCCTGGGTTGGGAAGATCCCCTGGAGAAGGGAAAGGTGTGGCCTTTCTGGCCTGGAGAAATCCATGGATTATATAGTCCATGGGGTTGCAAAGAGTCAGACATGACTGAGCGACTTTCACCTTGGGATAAACTATAATGGAAAAAATATTTTAAAGAAGGGAGGTGTATATGTATATAGAGAGTCACTTTGCTGTACAGCAGAAATTCACACAACATTGTAAAACAGCTATACTTTCATTTTCAAATGCAAAAAAGGAGTAGATCATAATACAACTGTATAAAAGAAAAGGAAACCCACAGTGAATGAAATACTAGAAGAAATTCTTTAGCAAAAGGAAAATGTTCCCCCATAAAAAAAGAAAAGAAAATCACAAAGTCAAAGAAAAGCAAGGAAAAAGGTATATGTGTGGGTAAATGTAAGCAATATAAAACAGTAACGATGTCTTACATAAACCAAAATTTAGAATATCTGTTCCCAAAACAAAGACACCATCAGAAAGGAAAAAAAAGCAAACCACACACTAGCTGTAGCAAATGTATCCAACAGAGGATTCATATTCAGAATTTATAAGGACACTCTTCAAACCAGGTAAAGACCAATGACTGAAATCAAATATTTTGCAAATAATGTAAACAGGCACTTCACAAAATAATATTCAAATGGTAAACAAACATCTAAGAAGATGCCCAGTATCCTTAGTCATTAGAGAAATGCAGATTAAAGAATAGTTCCAAGTGTTGGTAAGGATGTTCAGCAAAGAGACACTCGTACACTAAGTGGGGCTATCAGTTAGTTCAACCATTTAGGACCACTGTTAGGCAATGTTCACCAAAGCTGAGCATAAACATCTCTATGACAATCATTCTGTTCCGAGATATAGACCCAACAGGTACGCCAATGTGTATCTGCCCAAAGACATGCTCGGCACCATTATCCATAACGGTCCAAAGTTGAAAACTAACTCAATTGTCCATAAAGGAAGAATGGATGAATAAATAGAATTCAATAGCAATAGGAAGGAACTGACTACAACCTAGAGGGCTTCCACAGATGGGATATGAAGCAACAGAAGCCAAGTTCAAAAGATCACATACTGTATGGCTGCATTTATCCAGATTGTAATAAAACCAGCAACATCAATCTATTGTGAGGGAAGAGAGACTGGTGGTTACCTTCGGAGGAGGTGAAGCTTGGAAGGAGACAGGAAGGGAGTATACTGGGTGCTGGTAACGCTCAAAGTCTTTATCTAGGGGTCGCTTGCTAACTCTCATAATTCAGCTCGATACACACGTTGTTCTCTATGTATGTTACACTGAAATTAAATGGTTCACCAAAAAAAAAAAAAAAAACCAACAAAGTATTGGAAAGGCTATCCAGAAAGCACCAGCAGGAGTGTGAGGAGACAGCAGGGCAGGTGAGAGTGAGGCTGAGCAGAACCCGAGAGCAAAGTCAAAAAGCACAACCAGGATTCCCCCTCATCAGCTGTGCCAGGAGGGATCAAGGGCTGGTCCTGCTGAGATGGAGCAGCTGCTTCTCTGAGTATCAGAGACAGACCATTTAGAAGAGCGGACTCGGTCCACATGGAAAACGTTATCTCACTGGCCTCCTCCTCATAGTTCTGAACTCCATCCAACTCCTTTCTTTCTGATAGCACAAAAGGAAGGAATGTGCATACATGGACTTGACTTTAAGCGTCTCTAAAGACGACCAGGGGAAATGTTAGGTAGCTTTTGGAAGGCAAGTGTGTGACACTGCAACTCCAGTACTGGATTCTACTGCTCCCTGGAACTGTCACAGTCACTCGATGGCATCACTAATTAGCTCAGTTGAGCATAGACCACGGGTCAGGCAGTGGTCACCACCCTCTGTATTATGAACTTGTTTAACCCTCCCAGTAAACCTATGAAGCATATGTTACTATCATCATCCCCAGTTTACAGATGAGAACACTGAGGCACAAGAAAGCAGGCACCTTGCAAGTTGCCACCCCTGGACAGTAGTGGAGCTGGGCACTTTGCCCCCTCACGCTGCACCTCTGAGCTTTCCTGGTGGCTCAGATGGTAAAGAATTTACCTGCAGTGCAGGAGACATTGGTTCGATTCATGGGTAGGGAAGATCCCCTGGAGGAGGGCATAGACACCCACTCCAGTACTGTTGCCTGGAGAACTCCATGGACAAAGGAGCCAGGGGGGCTACAGTCCATAGGATCACAAAGAGTTGGAGAAGACTGAGCAACTAACACTGCACCTCTACGCTCTGCCACCTCCTGGTATCCCAAGTTCAAGTCACCCCTACAGATTCCCAAGGTCAACTTCTTCAAGACAGAGTTCATTTCTGTAGAAATAATCTTAAGGATGTCAAATCCAATGTACGGAGGGTAAAGTGCATTGTTCTATAGCCCACCAGGCTCCCCTGTCCATGGGATTCTCCAGGCAAGAATACCAGAGTGGGTAACCATTCCTTTCTCCAGGGATCTTCCCGACCCAGGGATCAAACCCACATCTCTTATGTCTCCTGCTTTGGCAGGCAGGTTCTTTACCACTAGTAGCACTTAGGAAGCCCTCTAAGTCTGATTCCTCCCCCCCACCCCAAATCATCGCATTGCTAATAAAAAGACTAATCTTGAGTTTTTTAATGAAAATGATTACAAGCAACAAAATTTCATCCACTGTAAATGATGCTCTTTTCAGGAGGCTCACTTGGGCTTTAAAAACATTGTATTCATTCTCAGCCCTAAGTTCTGCTGTTTTATAAAACTGAATTACAACCACGCTCAGAAAATGATTTTTGTCCCAGGGAGAACTTTTCAAGGGCAGACTGTCCTGGGTAGGTAAGGAGCATGGCTTGGTTGGGTGTATCTAATGACTACTCTGTGGGACAGGGAAGTGGGGGTGGCGGTGAGGGGGCTCTGTACAGGTTGAACAGCAGTTCAGGGAGCAGAGACATCACCTGAGTCTACTCCCACCTCCACTGCTCACAGCTGGGTAGCCTCAAAGAGGTGACTCAGCCCTTCTGAACCTCACTTTACTCACCCAGCCAGTTAGATCCAGTGACTGAGTTATACGATTTAAATAAATTGGCATACTGAACCTAACTCAGTGACTAACACAGATAGCACTCTTCCGTGGTAGGTGGTTACAACCAGAAGCAGCATCTGATGGTTCTGCCCTGGGAGGAAGACACTTGCGCAGAGATGCTTCTGTTGACAACCCTGCACCAACTTGCCCCTCACCTTCTCCCACCCAGCAGATCCACAGTCTCTCCAAAGGGAAACCAGAGTTCTGGTGTTTGTTCTTGTTCAAAAAATGATGTTTCAGTGATTCTTTGTCAATAAAGGCAGAGCTAATTCTTCAAGCTTCATGAAAAATAATAATGATAAGAACTTCCCTGGTGGTTCAGTGGTTAAAAATCCACCTTCCAGTGCAGGGGAGGGAGGTTTGATCCCTGGTCTGGGAACTAAGATCTCACATGCTGTGGGGCAGCAAAGCCCACCTGCCACAACTAAGACCCAACACAGCCAAATAAATAAGTTTTTTAATAAATAATAATAATGGCTTCCCTGGCAGCTCAGATGGTAAAGAATTTGCCTGTAATGCAGGATACCCGAATTCAGTCCCTGGGTTGGGAGGATCCCTTGGAGAAGGAAATGGCAACCCACTCCAGTGTTCTTGCCTGGAGGATCCCATAGGCAGAGGAGCCTGGAGGGCTACAGTCGCAGAGTCAGACACAACCGAGTGAGTAAACAACAACAAATACTAATAATGTTCAGGTTACACACAAGTGTGTGCTCTGCCTACTCCTGGTGATGACCCCAGACTCTGCTGGGTTTCTAGAGCAGCCATCATCCTGAAGTGTGATGCCACAATCTCGCTCTGTTTCTCCCTATGCAGACATGGGTGTCTATCCATCTTCCTTTGTCATTGGGTTTCTCTCTAAACCTTCATAATTTGTCTTTGATTCTATTTTGCACCAACTTTTGACAAGCAAAACCTCTAGTTTTTAAGAAAGAAAAGTCAGCTGACCTAAGGGAACATTTTTGAGGTTTTAACTCAAATCCGATCAATAGACGATGCAAACCATAATGATCATTAAGGCTTTCTACTAGATGAGAAAAAAGAAAATCTAAGAATGCAGTTGGCAAGATTCTTAAAAGAGTTTTCAAGTCCCTCACCAACCCCCCACCCAAGGGTGTTCAGTTGGTGAAGAGGTTTACAAATGTTGTTAGAGACCAGATTTCTTAAAAATAATAATAATAATGCTGAGCATTTTCTCTTCTTCCATGAATGTTATTTGTGATGCTATTGATAAATCACCCCTCCTCCAAGAGTTTTGTTCTGGAACCTCATTCTTATCTTAATCAGTTTTTTAAGCCCCTACCATGGTGGTTGGGTTGCTACTCGGGTTACCAGCTCACCAGCCATGGGCTGGGATCCTCCACAGTTCAGAGATCCAGGGACCTGCCACCTGCAAGAAGGCACTCAGATTTCTCCATGGGGTGGGCCAGTTCTGACCCCAAGCTTCATACAAAGCCTGAAAGTACCATCATTTCTGTCTAGAAACGTGTTTATTGATGGTGTTGTTGTTGTTGTTCAGTCACTCAGTCATGTTCTACTCTTTGCAACCCCATGGACCGCAGTACACCAGGCTTCCCTATCCTTCACCCTCTCCCTGAGTTTGCTCAAAATCACATCCATGGAGTCAATGATGTCATCCAACCATCTCATCCTCTGTCGCCCCCTTCTCCTCTTGCCCTTTCCCAGCATCAGGATCTTTTCCAGTGAGTTGGCTCTTCACATCAGATGACCAAAGTATTAGAGTTTCAGCTTCAGCATCAGTCCTTCCAATGAATATTCAGGGTTGATTTCCTTTAGGATGGACTGGTTTGATCTCCTTGCTGTGAGGAGGTGGGTGAGGTGGGGGATAGAGGTGGGAGATGCAGTACTGAGGGAACATGAGATAGGAAAGTAAGGCACTCAAGAGGCAAAATGGAAAAGAATCATCTCTTGCTTTGGCAACCACCTGTGCATTGAATGCAACCCCCCCCCCCAACCAGTGGAGGTGACACAATATTGTCATCTACTAAAAAGGTAAAGGGGGCTTCCCTGGTGGCTCAGTGGCGAAGAATCCACCTGAGATACAGACAATGGGGATTTGATCCCTGGGTCAGGAAGATCCCCTGGAGAAGGAAATGGCAACCCACTTCAGAATTCTTGCCTGGAGAATCCCATGGACAGAGGAGCCTGGTGGGCTACAGTCCGTGGGGTCACAAAAGAGTCCGACACGACTTAGCAATTAATCAACAACAAAAAGGAAAATAAGTGCCCGGGTCTTCTCGATCAGGTAGACTTTGCCAGCTACCATGCCTTTCCATGCACACAAAGCATGAGCACCCTGTTTTCCAAGCAAGGGTTAATAAGAAATAACGACTAAACATTTCTTTGCCAAATCCACAAAACACAGTCTCAGCCCCAAGACCAAATGGTTTCAATTCTCTGCTCCCTCGCCTCCCTCCTGCCTTCAAGATAATCCCGGGGGGACAGGCTGTGCAAAGAGCAGGTTCGAAAACTTCAGGACTCACTCCTCCCACAGCCCACAGACAAAGCTGCTCTGTTTTTCTTAGGATAACCTTGCCGCGGTTCTCACTTCTGCTCCGTGTCACCTTGATTGTTTATGTTGTGATCACTCCCAGGGCAAAGGTCCAGTGTTTCCTCATGGAGGGCCATCACCAAGGCTCCTGAATTACCCAGGGACCTGCCCTTTCTCCTGGCCAGAGAATGACCAGGATGCCAGGGCCAGCCCTCAACCGGGAAGAGTCTCTTATGCAGGAGGTTGGTGTGGGGACAGGGGTGGTCTCTCTCTCCCCCTTTTTGTAGAACTTTCCAGATATCTTCGGAGAAGGCAATCGCACCCCACTCCAGTACTCTTGCCTGGAAAATCCCATGGATGGAGGAGCCTGGAGGGCTGAAGTCCATGGGGTCGCTGAGGGTCAGACACGACTGAGCGACTTCACTTTCACTTTTTACTTTCATGCACTGGAGAAGGAAATGGCAACTCACTCCAGTGTTCTTTCCTGGAGAATCCCAGGGATGGCGGAGCCTGGTGGGCTGCTGTCTATGGGGTCGCACAGAGTCGGACATGACTGAAGTGACTTAGCAGCAGCAGCAGCCAGATATCTTCCACCACCCGACACCTGGCCCTTTCTGTTGGGGTTTCTCGACACTGGTCTGTAGTTGTTACTGAAGCCAGTTTTCCCTGAATGCTTTCTTAGCTTCTTCTCTGTCACTCCGTGGACTCAGCTTCTGAGCCTCAATTTCCTCACCTGTAAAGGATGCTTAAGGTGCTGCTTCCTGAAGTCATCGCCAAGGAGAATGAGGCTGGGAAGAGCTGACTCTGGGCCTGGCATGTGCTAAATGCTCAGGAAGCAACATCACTCATGGTGAGAACTGGAAAACTCAAGAGTCAGTGCCATCTGATGGAGTCCTCTTGGTTTGCATTGAGGGACCACGGTCCCAAAACTGAACCCTCATTTTCCAAGAGTGCTCAGGCATGTACGGGCACAGCTGGGGTTAGGAGTCCCATCTCCTGAAGACTGTCTGTTCACCAAGCTGCTCAAAGGCCTGATGTTGTACTTCCTCTTCATAGTCCCGCGGCTTCCAGGCCAGTCTCAGCGGTGACATTGCCCAGGTGAGGATGAAGTGAGGGGAAAACTGGGTTCAACTCAATGCATATTTTACACTCAAGAGATATTTCTTTTTGTTTTTGTTCTGGTTTTCATTTTTGTTTTGTTTTACTTCTAATCACAATTATCAACTCAACTTCTTAAGAATGAAATATGGCAAAGTGTTTGAGGGGCTCATTTCTCCTCCTGAGAAACAATGAGGGTAATAATGACAATCACAATTTAAGAAAGGCCATCCGGGTCAATTGCAGGGCCTATCTAGACCCAGATGGTCCCTCACAGTCCTGGACACGAGGTGTTAGAGGAAGGACCCGGCCTTTCCTCCCAGAACCAATCCAGTAAGGAAAAGGCCCGAAAATGCCATTCCCCTAACAGCCCATCATTAGGACTGAGTCATTAGGACTCAGACTAATTACCAGCGACCCTCATCCTCGCTGGTCTCCACACTATTTATATTTTCAACTAAGACATTCCCTCAAGACAACAAATGCCAAATACTGACGAAGTTGCGTGTCCTGACTGTGCCTCTTTAGAGCTTTAAGGGCAGTCTGGGGGCTGTGTCAACAGAACGGCGGTGGTGCTGTCCATCCATCCACTTTGGCTCAAGGCATCACACAGAATCCTGCCCTTCAGAGCTCCCGTGGTAGCAGGCTATCCAGCCTTCACCAGCCTCATCTATCAAACCTGATGACGATCCTCAAGGACAGGTCCTGTCACCGTCCTCACTTCACCAAGAAAAGATGCTCAGGTTCTAAAAGAGCAGAGCCTGTGTGGCAACTGATTGGCATTGGAATTTACAACCCCACCCACCCCCCATCTCTAGGAGGGGCTGGAGACCGAGCTCACTTACGTCACCAGTGGCCGACTCCAGTCCACCCACGTGATGAAACCCCAGATGAAACCTGAAACATCAAGGCTAGGGGGCTTCCAGGCTGGTGACTATGCACTGGCATGCCCTGATGCCACTGGGACAGAAACTTCTGCACCTGCCACCCTGCCCTCCCACCACACCCCCACCCAGATCTTGCTGCCCTGTACATCTCTTCATTTGGTTGCTCTTTATCTTTTCTAAGAAGATGGTGACCTAGATGGATGGAATGTGGAGGTGGTGGGAGGGAGGCCCAAGAGGGAGGGGATATATGTATACATACCACTGCTTCCCTTGTGGCTCAGCTGGTAAAGAATCCGCCTTCAGTGTGGGGGACCTGGGTTCGATCCCTGGGTTGGGAAGAGCTCCTGGAGAAGGGAAAGGCTACGTACGCCAGTGTTCTGGCCTGGAGAATGCCATGGACTGTATAGTCCATGGGGTTGTCAAGAGTCAGACACGACTGAGCGACTTTCACTTTCACATTTCTAACTGCTTCAGTTCATTGTACAGCAGCAACTAACACAGCATTGTTATAAAGCAACCATAGATCCCAATTTTTTAGAGAATAAAATGAAGCTAAGATCTCCTTTCTCCCTGCAAAGATGAGAGAAAATGAATAAGTTCTAATGAGGTGCAGGAACCTGGAGCCTTTTATACAGAGTGAAGTCAGAAAGAGAAAGACAAAGATTGTATGTTGACACATATATACAGAATCTAGAAAGACAGTACCAATGATCCTACATTCAGGGCAGCGAAGGAGACACAGATCTAAAGAACAGACTTTTGGACTTTTGGATTCAGTGGGAGAAGAGGGTGGGATGATTTGAGAGAATAGCACTGAAATGTATACATTGCCATATGTGAAACAGGCAGCCAGTGGGAGTTTGATGTACGATGCAGGGGACCCACAGCCGGTGCTCTGTGACAGTCTGAAGGGATGGGGCTGGGAGGGAGGCGGAGGGGGTCTCAGGAGCGAGGGCACAGTGCCTACGGCCAATTCATGCTGGTGTTTGGCCAAAACCATCACAATATTGTCAAGTAATTAGCTCCCAATTTAGAGAAATTCTTTTTAAAAGCATTTTTAAATGAAAGAAAGCAATGATTGTAAGTATAGCCTTTTCCTGAACAATCTGAGTTACTCTAACAAATTATAGAAACTTGAAGGAGGGTCACAGGACCCCCCGGTTGTTATCAGACAGAACTTTGAGTAGCTTGGGGACCCAGGACTTCAACTGGTGTCTGAAGCGGTGGGTGGGATTGTGGAACTGAGCCACCGAACCTGTAGGGTCTGCACTAACATAATGTCGGAACTGATGAGAATTGTGGAGGCACAGGTGGTGGCAAAGAATTTGCACTGGAACAGATGCACCCTCCACCCTCCCATCCCACTCCCTAGCCTCTTTCTTTTAAGGGTTTTGTTGGCAGGGGTGGGGGGGTTGTTTGGGGTTTTTTTTGTTTGTTCAGCCAAACTGCATGGCTTTCAGGATCTTAGTTCCTCAACCAGGGATCATACCCAGGCCTCAGCAGTGAAAGCACAGAGTCCTAACCACTGGACCACCAGGGGATTCCCTCCCTAGCCCCTCTTTCATCAGCTTCTAATCGCAAATCTGCCTTTCAATCCAGTCACAACCACCACACACCTCCTGAAGGTCAGAGAAGTCCTCCTTATATTCAATATGCTGCATGTGTGGTCACTCAGTGGTGTCAGACTCTTTGCAATGCTATAAACTGCAGCTCTTCAGGCTCCTCTGTCCATGGGACTCTCCAGGCAAGAATACGGGAGTGGGCTGCCATTTTTTCCTCCGGGGGATCTTCGCGACCCAGGGACTGAACCCATGTCTCCTGCGTCTCCTGTATTGGCAGGCGGATTCTTTACTACCAAACCACCAAGGAGTCGGATCACAGGGAAGTTCATCACTGAGGAGCAGATGGTCTGAATTTCTGCAGGCTGAAATTCACAATGGAAAATTCAAAAAGTAGTAATCTGCCCTCTCCACAAATACACAGAGTTCTCAGCTGGTATAAAGTATCATACCCAAACTGGAGCATTTGGAAACACAATTTCCAAAGACTCACCATCAGTAAGGTGATGGGCAGAACACATGTGGACACGTATTAGAGATATGTGCGCCTGCTTATCACCACTAGAAAAATCACTTCACATGTGTTTCATGGATTATAGGCACCAGTGATTAGAGACACAAGGAGCCCGCACCCACTTTGAAAGGTTTATTTGCCCAGAATGGCTCCCCAATCTCACTGATGTTATTGCATGTTGTCGATAGGGTCGGCAGGCCCATAAATCAAGTTTCCCTTTCTTTTATTAAACCAGAGACCAGTGAAGGGGATTTTATGCTCTTTCCACAAATTTTTTGGGAAAACACACAGTTTTATTTAAGACCTTTTTTTTTTTAACTTTCGAAACCCAGCATGTGATTCTGTATCTTATTCTTCTAACTCAACACATAAAGTTCCCCACGTCCCTAATGTTCCCATCTCCCCAACAAAACCGGACTGAAGTTTCCTCCAACAATAAGAGTTATTGCGAGTTTACATTTTCAAATGACTTTCCCACACATGGCCCTTTTCATTTTCTTTCCAGAGTTGGAAGACTGCTGTTATCTTCCTTTTTTAAATATGAGAACACCAAACCCTCAAACAGAAGAGTAAGTACGTATTAAACACGTGTTCAGGGACTTCCCTGGTGGTACAGTGGTTAAGAGTCTGTCTGCCAATGTAGGGGACACAGGTTCTACCCCTGGTCCTGGAAGATCCCACATGCCCCAGGGTAGCTAAAGCCTGCGTGGCACACCCACTGGGCCTGCACTCTAGAGTCCATATGTAAAACAGATGGCCAATGGGAATTTGCTGTATGATTCAGGGAACCCAAACCAGGGCTCTGTATCAACCTAGAGGGGTGGGATGGGGAGGGAGGTGGGAGGGAGGTTCAAGAGGAGGGGGACATATGTACACCTATGGCTGATTCATGTTGATGTTTGGCAGAAAACAACAAAATTCTGTAAAGCAATTATCAATTAAATTGTTTTTCTTTAAAAAAAAAAAAAAGGAAAAAGAACTTTAAAAAGCATGGGCATAAGGCATTTCTATGTATTTCCCCATGTGACCCTTTCAACACCTTATGGAAGCCAGTGCTATCAGTGACCCACTTTGCAGATGAGGACACTGAGACTTAAAGAAGCCAAAGAGATTACAGCAAGGGAATGGCTGAGCCAGGAGTCTCACCCCAGGAGCACAAAGCCGTGTACCTCTCCTCCTTGGGTGCCCTTTTAGGGTGTAAGCTCTGAAGGAAACCCCACCCTCCCTTCTTCCCTCAGGACAACACAACAGGCCTTGACTCAGTGGCAGGAAGAGACATCAACTGTATCTCTGTCAGTTTCTTCTCTGCCCCAGCTTCCTTCCTACTAAGACTCTCCCTGATGAGGTTGTGGGGTCAAGGTTGGCAAGCAACAATGCCTCCTCAGACCCCTGCCCCCCTCCCATCTCAGGCTTCCCTGGTGGTGTAAGTGGTAAAGAATCCTCCTGCCAATGCAGGAGACACAAGAGATGCAGTTTCAATCCCTGGATGGGGAAGATCCCTTGAAAGAGAGTATGGCAACCCTCTCCGGTATTCTTACCTGGAGAATCCCCATGGACAGAGGAGCCTGGAGGGCTATGGTCCACGGGGTCACAAAGAGTCCGACACAACTGAAGCGATTTAGCATGCACGCTCCTCCCATCTCCAACTTTCTCCTAGTTCCACTCCCTTTCCTGTCTTCCCTGCTGCAAGGATCACCCTTCCCAGCCTCCTTCTCTAGCTCCTCCCATGCCCAGAGGTCCCATCTCTTCCCCTCCCATGAAAACCACACTCACCGCCATCTCTTCCACTCCTGCCCTGACGTGGAAACTGCAGGTTTCCAGGGGAGCGGGCCAAAACCTTCAAGTTGCCATATGTTTGACCTCATTACTGGGTACACAGTATGGATCCAGTAAATATTTGTTAAATTGAATCATAAACCCATAAAGAGAAAGAACTAATGGTTTCAAAGAATAAGGCCCTGAAACCACTAATAATAGCAGAATGAGAATGATTAACATTCCAGGCAGCATACTCAGTATTGAACATGCTTTTACCTATTCAAGCTTCACCAAAATGTTACAACAGATGCTGTAATTTACTCCCATTCTTACTCCCATTTTGCAGCTGAGACAGCAAGGTTCCAAGAGGTCTGGTTTGCCCGAGCATGCTAAGCCCCTTCAATCATGACCAACTCTTTGCGACCCTATGGACTGCAGCTCACCAGGCTCCTCTGTCCATGGGATTCTCCAGGCAAGAACACTGGAGTGCGTTGCTGTGCCTTCCTCCAGGGGATCTTCCTGACCCAGGAATCAAACCTGCATCTCCTATGTTTTCGGCATTGGCAGGCAGATTCTTTATCACCAGTGCCACCTGGGAAGCCCAAGGTGACATAAACCAGGAGGTGGCACAGCCGTGACCATGGTTGGGCCCTGACTCCAGCCCCTTGTTTCTCAGCACCGTTGCTCGTTGCGTGGCCCTGGTCAGAGTCCCCTGCTGTCGTGGTCCTCAAGGCCTTGTCTATGAAATAAGGTACCAGCTTTGAACCCCAGACACCAGCTTCTGGAAAGCCCTTTCAGTGTTGCCACTCCAGGCCGGGCCGAGCCCTCGAGCCAGCAGCCCTGCCGGATCCTCGCCTCCTTTCTCGGCTCTCCTCGCCCCATCTTGCTCTGTCCAGATCTTCTTCCTTCCCTGACTTCCCAGCTGCCGTTCCTGGGATCCTTGAGGGGAACCCAGTCCCTCTCACCCAGCACCTGGAGGAGCCACACTCCCCACGTGACTGTCTCCTGAGGCTCCGAGATGTGACAAGGTCACAGAGAGCTAGTGGAAAGCAAAAGACAGACCCAGTTTTGCATTTCTTTCCTGCAGAATGAAGCCCAGCTGTCTTAATCTGTTTGGGCTGCTAAACCAGAATCCCAGAAACTGAGCAGCTGAAACCAGTGGTCCCCAACCTTCTTTGGCACTATGGACTGGTTTCATGGGAGACAATTTTTCTATGGACTGGGATGAGGTAGGATGGTTTCAGGATGGTTTTAGGATGATTCAAGGGCATTACACTTAATATGCTGCCACTGATCTGACAGGAGGCAGAGCTTAGGTGGTAATGCAAGTGATGGGGAGTAGTTGTAAATACAGATGAAGCTTCACTCACTCACCTGCTGCTCACCTCCTGCTGTACTGCCTAATTCCTAACAGGTCATGGACCAGTTGTGGTCCAGAGCTGAGTGGTTGGGGACCCCCTAGCTTAAACAACAAAAGGGCTTTTCATGTGGCAATTAGGGTAAAGAACCTGCCTGCCAATTCAGGAGACACGGGTTCAACCCCTGGGTCAGGAAGATATCCTGGAGGAGGAAATGGCAACCACTCCAGTATTCTTACCTGGAACATTCCATGGACAGACGAGCCTGGTGGGCTGTAATTCATGGGTTCCAAAGAGTGGAACATGACTGAGCAACTGAGCACACACACACAGTTATTTCTCACACTTCTGGAGGCTGGAAATCTAAGATCAAGACACAGCAGATCCAGTGTCTGTAAGAGTCCCTCCCTGCTTTGCTGTCCTCTGGTTGTAGCCTCAGTGCCTTATGTTGGGGAGAGACAGAAAGACCATCTCCCTGGTGTCTCTTCATTAAAGGCACTAATCCTGTTCATAAGGGCTCCACCCTCGTGACCTAATCACCTCCCATAGGACCACCTCCTAACACCACGGCATAGGGTGTTTAGGCTTGGAAGCACACATTTGGAGGGGATATATTCAATTCATAGCCTGGGCAATTAGGCACTGTTAGTGCTCACTGCCTTGGCACTCAGCTTCTGAGTTAACCCAGAATCTTCCAGAAAAGGTGGAACAGACAAGACAAACCAGAAGTCTCTGCAGATCTAGCCCTGATGGGAGAAAAACAGAACCTCCTGGGATTGGCTGGGAGAGCAGAGAGGACTCAGTGAACTGCTCAAGGCTACCCCCACCATATCTCATCTCCGTGTTCATCCCCCAGGAAGCAGGGATTCTGTCAGTGGTATTAAGGATAAGAATGCCAAGAGTCCCCTGCAAATGCAATAGGCCACTAGGATAAGCAGGAATTGGCTTCTTAGGAGCATCAAGGGCTTTGAGTGTGGCCTGGGCAACAGGTCGGGGGCAGGGCAGTCCAATTCTCTCCTCCCAGCTCTGCTGCTCTGTCATCCCTGGGAAGAGGGGTAGGAAGGTGGTCTTCATTCATGAAATTTGTCAAAGTATTTGCTCAAAGGGTCATTGTGCAGATCTGAAGAGGAAATCCACTTACAATGGCCAACATAGCTGTTGCCATCATCACCATTGCAACCTACAAGAGGCTCTTAGCTCCAATTCTAATTCCACAAATGTGCCAGGTGCCTGTGACAAATGCTGTCTGAGAACGGAGTTCACTCCAAAGGCTGTCTCCCTCTGCTGGTTCTATCAAAGTTTATCCTCAAGACTTCACATCAGCTTTTGAGACCCCTGCTTTTCTGGAGGCCAAATGCATGGGAGGAGGGGCTGGACGGGCACACAGCCTGCATCATTGGAGCCGGGTTTGCCAGTAGGCCGTAATCCATCTTCTTTTTTCCATCAACGTCCTCAGGACTAAATTTGTGATTTTTCACTAATGAATGACAGCCAAATAGTACCTGGACCCATGCCTCCTCCAAGACCACATCTCCTGTTCCTGCAGTTTCTTTAGGCTGTATTTCTTTGCTTAGTGGAAGTGGGAGTTCTAACTCACCAGGAAAATAAGCTTTGTCTTTGGAGACAATCTGCCTGGAGTTCTGGACTTTTCACTTTCGTCTCTAACTGAGAAGCGGCTCTGGCCAAGTTCCCCCTCTTTAAAGGCATCCGTCCAGATGTGTGTCCCCCAGCCTGGCTCTTAGAGGAGCATGAGGGAAATGGCATGAAGGTTCTGGAAGACATATGGCCTGGGAGCGGGGGTGAGTTTGAGGCTGCAGCACTTCACTCATCTGCTTCATTTGCTGTGTTTTGAGGGGTTTTTCTGTTTCTGTTTTTGGTGTTTTGCTTTGTTTCTGTTCTACCTTGCCAAGTGGCTGGTGAGGATCTTAGTTCTCTGACCAGGGATTGAACTTGGGCTTTTATCAGTATAAGCGCTGAATCCTAACTACTGGACCTACCACCAGGGAATTCCTGAGTTTTAAATAAGAGTGTTAAACACACACACACACATTTTAAAATCCCCACACCCCATCCACTTCTCATTTTACAGGTAATAAATGGGTGATGGGCAGGGGCAATCTGCACTGGCGACAGTTAAAACACCAGCCCCCAGACCCATAACCAGTGGTCTGAGCACAGTGCTTTACAGCCTTGGGAAAGGACCTCAAACACCCAACCGGGAGCATCTTGGATCAGAGCTGCTCCACTGTGCATTCTTAAAGATTTCCCGATGTAGAAGAAAAATGTATCTACACCAGTCAAGTCCTCTTGTAGCTGCTGTTGTTCGGTTGTGAAGACATGTCCCAACTCTTTGCAACCCCTTGGACTGCAGCTCACCAGTCTCCTCTGTCCTCCACCATCACTCAGCTTGTTCAAATTCATGTCCATTGAGTCAGTGATGCCTTCTAACCATCTCATCCTCTGTCACCCCCTTTTCCTTTTGCCTTCAATCTTCCCCAGCATCAGGATCTTTTCCAATAAGTCAGCTCTTCGCATCAGGTGGCCAAAGTATTAGAGCTTCAGCATCAGCCCTTTCAATGAATATTCAGGGCTGATTTCCTTTAGGATTGACTGGTTTGATCTCCTTGCTGTCCAAGGGACTCTCGAGAATCTTCTCCAGTACCACAGTTCAAAAGCATCAATTCTTTGGCACTCCACCTTCTTTAGCTGTGGATTCTGACATTTTTTGTACCTTCACTTGGAGACCAGGAGTCCTTTATTAGATAAAACCAGAGACAGAAAGCAGACCAGGTATCTAGAGGCCAGATACTATTCCCATATGTGTTCATTTGACCTGCACAGCATCATCATTTTTTAAAATTAATATGTTGTCGACACTGAAAGATCAGGCATTTTTGCATTAAAAAAAATCTAGTTTATCTTGTAGGGGTGGTGGGGCTCAGACCGTCTGGCAACCATGGCTCTTATTTTTCCATGGTGAGGACCAGCCGGAGCCAAGTGGCTTCATTCCTTTGAGAGGGGTCAAGAGTGCCACATGCCCACAGCTCCCCACCCCTACTGACAGCTGCCCTCTGTGCCCACCAGCACCTGTCCGCCGCTGGGATGTGAGCTCACATCCCAGAAGCAGACTTTGGAGTCTGGTCCTCTCAGTACACATCCCTCTCTGGCTTCAGTCCCACATCCTCACCTCTATGCCCATCTAGTTGCTCCTTGGAGCAGAAACAGAAAAACACGTTGGGCGAGCATCTAGAATGCAGACGATGCTCTGCTGGCCTCATGGTTCTGTCATGTGATACAGCAGGACAAGGGAGGGAATTGTTGAGAAGATTAATGATGGGTTTGTTGGGACTTGCCTGGCAGCCCAGTGGTTAAGGCTCCCCACCCAACCTCAATGTCCATCAACAGAGGAATGGATGAAGAAGACGTGGTACATATATACAAAGGAATATTACTCCGCCACTTAAAAGAATGAAATAATGCCGTTTGCAGCAACACGGATGCACCTAGAAGAGTGTCATACTGAGTGAAATAAGTCAGCAGAGAAGGAGAAACATCCTATGACATCCAGGAATCTAAAAAGAAATGATAAAAAGGAACTTACAAAACAGGAACAGACTCACAGACTTCAAGAATGAGCTTATGTTTCCCAGCAGGGGAAGCATGAGGGGAAGGGATTAGAGAGTTTGGGGTAGACCTGTATACACACTGCTCTATTTAAAATGGATAACAAATAAGGACCTACTGTATAGCAGGCGGAATTCTGCTCAGTGTTATGCGGCAGCCTGGATGGGAGGGGAGTTTGGGGGAGAATGGATACACGTATACATGTATATCCAAAGGCTGAGTTCCTTTGCTCGTTGCCTGAAATTATTACAACATTGTTGATGGGCTATACCATGAGACAAAATTAAAAGTTTTTTTAAAAAGACTCCTCGTTTCCAATGCAAGGGGCACAGGTTTGGTCCCTGGTGGGGCAACTAAGATCCCACAAGTCGCAAGGTACAACCAAACAACTAAAAATAAATTTTCAAATATTAAAAAAGATGAAGAATTCGTCCTCAAAGCCAGGCCACTTAGGAGTCTCAGATCTGTTTCCAGGCTGGATTTTAACAAAACATGATGTGTTTCCTATCTAATGAGAGTACAATTTCAAGGGAGGAATTATCCAATAAAGCTCTCCAACACTTTTCATCCCAAAGAGACAAGACTCCCCCAACGCCACGATAAGACATTCCAGTATGAGTGTGGAGGGAGAAACCCTCCCAGAAAACCTTCCTGGCCGGGCACAGGGGGCAGAGAGGCCAGGCAGTGAAAGGGAAAACCTGTCATCACGCACAGTCCTGCAGGAAAGCACACAGCCTCCTAGCTGTGCCAAGCTTGGATTAACCTATCATGTCCTGAATGCACATCAGAAACAAAGGCGGTCTTGGCCTTTGCTTCTCCCTTTCCACTCCCTTCCAGCTGTCTTCCATGACACAAGCCCACGAGTGTGGGGTCCATGCCTCTCTCCTCAGCACCACCCATGGCGACCCCCGTTCTCCGTGATAAAAACACCGAGTGTTTCTCCTTTGCGTGTGTGCCCTCCTCGGGCATTTGCATTTTCCTAAACACTTCTTGGAAAAAATTCCTTGGTGGGATAAAGCACTATGCACACCGTGGCTTCAGTGGGCTTTAAGATCTGAGAACCTTGATGGCATTTTAGGAGGAACTCCAACAGGAAAAGCAGATAATGGCGGTGTCTCAGATTGAAGCCTGAGTGGAAGAGGGTGAGCCTGGCCCCACGTCTGCTTAGTGGCTTCTGTCTCCACTTCCACTCCACCCCTCAGGGGTTCGTCAGAGTCTGAGGGTTTCCCAAATGTGACTTGAAGACCTCTGCAGTGAAGTCTTGCCCATATGTGGCGTGAGGGTGTTGGTGGTGATGGTGGTATTGGCATGGGCAGTGCTGGTGATGATGGCGTGTGATGTGAAATGGTGGAGCTGGTGATGGAAACGTGGGTGGAGGCGGTGCTGGTGACAGTGATGGCACTGGCGGTCACGGCGGTCACTGGCCTGACGGTGGGATTATAACGGTGGGGGGCGTGGGCTTGGGGGTGGTAGTAGTGACGGTGATCATGGTGGTGGTGGTGGTGTTAGAGTCAGTGGTTGTGACTGCAGTGAGCACAGTGGTACTGGGGGTTTAATCACAGTGTTGGTGCTGACCTGGTGATGTGGTGGTGATCTGGTGATGTGGTGGTGATCTGGTGATGGTGGTGGTGATCTGGTGATGGTGGTGGTGATCTGGTGATGTGGTGGTGACCTGGTGATGGTGGTGGTGATCTGGTGATGTGGTGGTGATCTGGTGATGGTGGTGGTGATCTGGTGATGTGGTGGTGACCTGGTGATGGTGGTGGTGATCTGGTGATGTGGTGGTGATCTGGTGATGTGGTGGTGATCTGGTGATGTGGTGGTGATCTGGTGATGGTGGTGGTGATCTGGTGATGTGGTGGTGACCTGGTGATGGTGGTGGTGATCTGGTGATGTGGTGGTGATCTGGTGATGTGGTGGTGATCTGGTGATGGTGGTGGTGATCTGGTGATGTGGTGGTGATCTGGTGATGTGGTGGTGATCTGGTGATGCTGGTAGGGTTGTGTGTGCCATGGCTATGGTGGAGCTGATGCTGTGGTGATGGTGGTGGTGATCTGGTGATGGAGGTGTTGCACCATCTGTAGTAACAGACAAACAATCCTATTGGAACAAAGGGTTTATTAAAATTATGTCAATTTTAGGTACTGTGGTAAGGAAAATAAGAAGGTAAACACCTTGCTGAGAAGCATCTTCCTATTCTTTTGTTGGAGCCCATCTCAAGCACTGAAGATCCCTGAGCTGTTCCAGGGTGGGGAGTGGTGTTTCAGCAGGGACTGTGATACACAGGGCAACCAGGAAAGGCACTCCTGATTGAGTGAGTGCCTTGTGCCAAAAGGGCAGCCACCATTCAGACATTCCCTCCCCGGAGACAAGGCTTCAAGAGGTGAGGCTGCAACCGAGGGGCAGGAAGTCGTAACCATGTGTCAAGCTGGAGCAGCAGACCAGGAACCATGCTGAAGACTCATCCTACTTCAGAGGGACCTGATTCAACAAGGACAGAGGTAGCTGGCACACTCTCTACCTCACTGTTCTGTGTCCCAAAAAGTAAACACTTATGTATTAGGGTCAATAAGACATAACCTAGCAGCCAAGAAAGGCTCAGCCATAAAGAAGACTGAGCATTGAAAAACTGATGCTCTGTGGTGCTGAAGAAGACTCAAGAGTCCCTTGGACAGCAAGATCAAACCAGTCCATCCTAAAGGAAATCAACCCTGAACATTCATTGGAAGGACTGATGCTGAAACTGAAGTTCTACTACTTTGGCCACCTGATGGGAAGAGCTGACTCACTGGAAGAGACCCTGATGCTGGGAAAGATCAAAGGCAGGAGAAGGGGACGATCGAAGATGAGATGGCTGGATGGCATCATCGACTCAATGGACGTGAGTCTGAGCAAACTCCAGAAGATAGTGAAAAACAGGGATAATGAAAACTGCAGCCTGGTGTGCTGCAATCCATGGGGTCGCAAAGAGCCAGACACAACTGAGTGACTGAACAACAAAGCAACCAACTGAGGCAGCGTGCCAGGGCCCTGTATACAAGACTGCACCTGTTAATAATTTTAAGTAAAACTGGGATTTTTTTGTAATTTGTTTTGATTTCAACTGCTCAGGTGGAGAAGGCAATGGCACCCCACTCCAGTACTCCTGCCTGGAAAAATCCCATGGACGGAGGAGCCTGGTAGGCTGCAGTCCATGGGGTCGCTACGAGTCGGACACGACTGAGCAACTTCACTTTCACTTTTCACTTTCATGCATTGGAGAAGGAAATGGCAACCTACTGCAGTGTCCTTGCCTGGAGAATCCCAGGGATGGGGGAGCCTGGTGGGCTGCCATCTATGGGGTCACACAGAGTCGGAAACGACTGAAGTGACTTAGCAGCAGCAGCAGCAACTGCTCGGGACAAGGCATGTGCCTGGGCATAGAATGGGTGCTTCACATTTTGGATGAGTGACTCTGGAGTCTGAACTTGACACAGTTCCCTATGAGTCAACTGCCCTTTAAACCAGAGGCTCCCAGCCACCCGCACCCTCAAGTACAGATACCAGCCCCAGCCTCCATCGCCCACTCCTGAGCCCACTGATTCAAATGCTAATCTCAACTGAAAACACCCACACACACAGCCAGAAATAACACTTTATCCGAGCATCCCATGGCCAGTCAAGATGACACATAAAATTAACCATCACACCATCCCTAGGCCATTGAATGCTGCCCAGCTGTTAAAAGAAAGTATTTAGATGTGAGCATATTCATGTGGAAAGATGCTCATGAAACATACATTTTAAAAAAAGAAACTTGGCCATAAAAATATGTATATTAGCATTCCTATTGTGTGGTATGAGATGTGCATATATTTATGTTCAAGTGTGAATAGAAAAACATTTGGAAGGATAGTCAACAAATTATTAATCATGGTGACAGCAAGAGAAGATTTCAGGGTGATTTTTTACTTTATAAAGGAAGCTATTGATTCTTTTGTTACTAGAATATACTATTTGAAAGTGAAACTTAAAAATTATCCACTGTTTGAAAAATAAACAGTGATGTTTGGGTTCACTGAGTGCTATGGACTTAGTTATCATAAATAGGGAGGCGCTTTTATTTCCAGTAAAAAGAGATTATTCATAGCAATTATTGATGCATACCTGAGCAAAACCCCAAAGACCCTCTTGTACACACGTGTAAGGAAGCAGACACAAGAGTGTGTGCTACAGCTTGGCTTGAAGGCAGAAGGGTGGAATCAAGCCAGTGTCCAAGGACGGCCCAGTGAAGATGTCGAAGAACACGGCTTGTTCAGCAGTTAAAGTCTTGCTCACTAGATCAAGCTCTTAGATACACACAACAGTGATGAATCTTAAAAAAAAAAACAAAAAACAAACTCCATCTACCAAGAATTCTTGCCAGAGAAGTGGACCCTCTAGCCCAGCCTTTACAAGAACATCCATTGGTTGGGAAAACAATGGTAGGTAAGGTTTACCATGGTCTGTATGTTTGCATCCCCCGCAAAATTCATATGTTGAAAACCTCATGTCCAAGGTGACGGTAGAAGGAGGTGGGACTTTGGAGTGATTTGGTCCAGAGGGCAGAGCCCTCACAAATGGGATCAGTGCGCTCATAAGGAAGGCCCCACTTTGCTGGTGGCTCAGTGCTAAAGAGTCTGCCTGGGATACAGGAGACCTGGATTTGACCCTTGGGTCAGGAAGAGCCCCTGGAGAAGCCAATAGCAACCACTCCAGTATTCTTGCCTGGAGAACCCCATGGACACAGGAGCCTGGTAGGCTACAGTCTATGGGGCCACAGAGAGTTGGACATCAGTAACTAACACACACACACACACACACACAGGAAGCCCCACAGAGCTCCTCTGCCCTTGCACCATGTGAGGACAGGAGAGGCCTGCAGCACGAAAGCACACCCTCCCCTGGGCTCGCTGGCCCTCTGATCTCAGACTTCAGGCTCCAGATCCACGTCTAAGCAGCTCAGGCTGCGGAGTTGCCTTACAGCAGCCTGAGTGGACCAAGACAGGGTTCTCTGATGGCCCCCGGAAGCCAAAGGAACCTCAGAATGTTCTCCAGGCAAGTGATCTGGCTTCCTCATGCTTGTAGCACAAAAAAAATAAAATAAAATAAAATAAAATAAAATAAAAAATGCAGGAGAAGGTAGATAAACAACAAGGTCCTACTGTAGAGCACAGAGAACTATATTCAATATCCTATGATAACCGAAATGGAAAACAATATGGAAAAGAATGTGTGTGTATGTATACATACATATATATATGTAAAACTGAATCACTTGGCTGTATAACAGCAATTAACACATTGTAAATCAACTACGCTTCAATAAAAATTGTTTTAAATGCAAGAAAAGCAGTCCTCCATACATAGGGGCTCTGACTCAAACATACCAACTCGAAGACATTTTTGAGACAATTGGGGAAATCTAATTCTGGAGCGGGTGTTCGATGATGAGGAATAGTTGCCAACTTTATTACACTGAAGAGCAGCTTTCTCATTCTGTTTTTCCAAAGTCCGTGCATTTTAGCACTGCATATACACAGCCATCAGGGTGAAACAGCTGTGTATATATGTCACCACAGGGTGACCCGGCTGTGGTATCAAACACCTCAGGAGAGAGGAAGGAAAGAATTATAAGGAAATCCAGTGAAATCATAACAGCCACCAATGCTGAGTGACAGAAGACGGTCTTTCAGTGCAAACTTCTGTACTCCTTTGGCTATGCAGGTGAACTGCGTGCAGAAGTGTAAGAAGCAGGCTGGAAGGTAACGCGTCAGAACCGAAGGTGGCGTCTCGTGGGACAGAGAAGAACCTGGGGCAGTGGGCAGAGAGCCCCGCATGAGTCGTGCCTCTCACCTCACAGGCAGGGACTTCCCTGGTGGTTCAGTGGTTCAGAATGCACCCTCTGCTTCAGGGCACATGGGCTCAATCACTAGCCAGGGAACTAAGATCCCTCATGCCAGGAAGCAACCAAGCCTGTGTGCTACACAGAGAGAGAAGCCACAACAAAGAGCCCACCTGCCGCAACCAAGGCCTGGTACAGCCAGAAATGAGTAAACTTTAAAATTAATTAATTTTAAAAAGCAGCCACTTAGGGCAATAATGACAGAATAGTTCTAACTACCCACTCTGCATGCTGTGATCACAGACATTTACGAGTTCTCTATATGTCTGCATATTTTTGAAAATTTTTAAAGATAAAAATGTGTCACCTGAAAAAAAAATGCACAAGTTGAGAGTTATGTTTTATTCCGCAGACTTTCTGAGGACTTCAGGACACAGCACCTCAGGTAACGCTGAGAAAACTGTTACAAAGAGGCAAAGCCAGGGAGCTAGAATATATAGGCTACTGTTCAGTTGCTCAGTCATGTCCAGCTCTTTGTGATTCCATGGACTGCAGCGCGCCAGGCCTCCCAGTCCTTCACTATCTTCCCAAGTCTGCTCAAACTCATGTCCACTGAGTCGGTGATGCCATCCAGCCATCTCATCCTCTGTCCTCCCCTTCTCCTCCTGCCCTCAATCTGTCCCAGCATCAGGGGCATTTCCAGTGAGTTGGCACTTCACAACAGGTGGCCAAAGTATCGGAGTATCAGTTCTTCCAGTGAATATCAGAGTTGATTTCCTTTACGAATAACTGGTTTGATCTCCAAGTTTTTGCAACAAAAGACTAAGTGTTTGGAACATCAAAAGATGAGTGTTACTGAGGGAAAACCAAATATTTTCAGAAATTTAGCACTTTTCTATGTATGAGAAGATGCAAGAGTCTGGGCTCACTGAAGTCATTCCTGTGATTGCACCTCAGCTCTCTGGGGCCAGCATCCTGTGCTTTCTCATCCTGAGTCCCCTCAGGGCTCACCATCCCAGTGGTTGTAATGTGAAGGTTTGATGGCTGGAACATCTTTGTTTAATGGTATGGCAGCTGATATTTTAGTTCTCAATGGTTTTAAAATATAAGTCAAAGAAAGGTAAAAGCAAGAGCCTGTGGAACTCATGGAAAGAAATATCCCACAGAGACCTGAGAACCCAGCTCAAGGAGCCAGGTGCGGGAGCCAGGCACCTAACTTTGCAGGTGATGTGGGCTTTGGCTGCACTGACCACCAGAGTGCCGTGAACCCTGGAGCACCATGTGGGTGCAGAACCCCACACAGACGTGTGACACATATATGGTGACAGACTCTGCGAAGCCCAGACAGTTGGCCATCCTGCTCAGACGTGAATGAAGGGGCCCAGAGAAAGGACTTTGCAGCCAGGACCTCCGGGGCTGGGGGAGCATAGGGACTTACCTCTTTAGGATGAACATCATTTCTTACAATACTGATTAGCATTTAAAAGCACCATACATTTGGCCTATTAAAAACTATCAGGTCCCTACTCTCTGCCAGGCGCTCAACTACCATAAAACAGTGGCTGATGCCAGGGTACACAAGCTAGGGATTGTCCCGGCTGGCCAAACCTGTCCCAGGAAGCCCCAAACTGGGTGTTCAGCATCTTCACCCCTCCCGTGGTATTGGCAATGGGGCATTGCCATGCTAGCAGAGGCCCCAGTTCATCCTCACCAAGCACTGGGACCCAGGCTTGCCACACGGAGACCCCAACTATTATTACAGGCGATCCTCCAAGGTCCCCCCGCTTCTGTCCTTGGGAACTGCCCTGAGTGTCCTGATTTAAGAAGGTCTGCCTTCCCTGCGGGTCTGGGGTGGATCCCACATAGCCTTGTCCCCAAATCTCACCTCTCTGACATAAGGCTCTTCTTCAGTTTCTACAGCAAGAACAGCCTCAGAGAGAGGACAAAGGCATCCAGGAGATTCCATGGAAGGGACAGTGAAGAACTATTGCTCTAAAAAGAAAGAGGGAGAAGGAGGGAAATGTCTTAGTGGATTAAGGACACCCAAAATAAAGCTGGGGAGAGAGCAAATCCTACCTGGGATAATATGAGATGCTGACCTTTTTATTTTTTAGAATTTATTTGTCTGCTCCAGGTCTGAGTTGTGGCACGCGGAATTTTTGATCTTCATTGCAGCATGTGAGCTCTTAGTTGAATCGTGTGGTTGGATCTAGTTCCCTGACCAGGGATCGAAACTGGGCCCCCTGTGTTGGGAGCATGTAGTCTTAGCCACTGAACTGCCAGGGACGTCCCGTAATGTTGACCTCTTTTTTAGTGCTTTGTTGATTTCCACATTTGGAAGGTGGGTATCACTTTTATCATCAGAAAATGTAAGTCTAAAAAATTTTTAAAGACTTAGCAACTCAAAGTGAGTGGAGTACTTTTGGGGACAATCAGGTTTCATCTATTCTTCATTCATAACATCTTGACGTGGAACAGAGATTGAAATTCTGGCTACCCACATAGAGTCAAGTGCTGGCAAAATTGCATTTGGGAGATGGATATCATCATGTGTAGCAAATGAGGCTAACCAGTTCAAGGTTATGCAAACATCTCCGACCCACTGGGAGCATTCAGTGATGGAGCCCTAGCCAAATGGGAAGAAATGTTTTCAACTGTGTAGAGTAATCACAGCTGGAATGACCACATTCTGATTGCTTTAACAATAGCCATCTTTTCCAATTTTATTTTTTAATATTTAATTATTTGGCTGCACCAGGTCTTAGCTGCAGTATAGCAATCTTTGTTCTTGGTTGTGGCAGGCAGGACCTTTTAGCAGCAGCATGCAAAATCTTCAGTTGCAGCATGTGAACTCTTAGTTGAGGCATGTGGGATCTAATGTCCAGAGATCTTGCATTGGGAGCTTGAACTCTTAACCACTGGACAACCAGGAAAGTCCCTCTTCTTTGATTTAAATCAGCAAATGCAAATGTGAAAATGTCCACACCTTAGCCCTGTAAGTATAAAGATGAGCCTCAAGAAAATCCACAAAAGTGGTTCTGTGCTGAAATGCAGACAAAAGTTTTGCTTTTGACCTTTGTGGGTGGCTTAACTGCTGGCCCTCCGCTGCCCACCCTCCCTCTGAAAGTAGTCCTCAGTTTGCCTTCTCCGAAGCAGCCGGGGGTCCCCAGCTTGTGCTTTATCTGCTATCTGATGGTGCTGAGTTAAGGGTTTGGATTGGTGAGCCCAAGAAGAAGGAAGAAAGTTCGGGGGCAGAGGTACCAGGATGCTATGGCTTTGGGAAATGGAGTGATTTTTTTTAAGGTATAAACCAGAAAGACTGATTAATTCACACTAACCTGAGCTAATTAGTAAAATGCAAAAATAGTCTTGCATAATTCACACAAACTAAGTGATTCACGGACAGGTTCTCTCTGATTATTCACCCTGCACACACAGACTGGTGGGCAGCAGCCACATGACACCCACCCCTCAGGGAAAACTCAGGGACAGAAGCAGGATCCTTGTCTAGTCTGCCAGCCTCCAAAGTAGCCACCTCCTCCCAGCGCCCCACACCCCTGCAGAAGGCAAACCTGAAGGTGAGAAGAAACAGTATAAACGTAACTACAACTTAATTACAGAGTGGAAAAAAAAAAAAAAAACCAACATTGAGGGTTGTTTCATTTCCTGCTAGTTTCTTGGGTTTCTAACAGTTCCTGGTACAAGGTAACTGCTCAATAAATACTCAAATAAATTAATCAGTGAATGAAGTTGCCAAAATAACTGATGCTTTATAAAGTATACGAAAGAACTATTCCATTCCAAAGGAAAGTAACCGTAATTAAGATGACATCAACTTAAATGGACATGAGGATCAAAAACCACATGCTTGCATCATCATTTGAAAATCACCCAGAAGCATCCAGTAGAAGTCTGGAGCCCAAGCCACACCTCCTCCAGCCACCTCTCTCTGCTGTGTCCACCCCTTGCTCCTCTGTCCATCTGCCCATGTGTCCTGGCTGGGAGCCTCGCTTTCACCCCAGCTTCCTCTGCCCTCTGCACCACCCACATCAAATCTACCACCCAGTCACTCACCCCTGCCTTCCAGTTCACCTCCCCTGAAGCTAACCTCGTGCTCCCCAGCCTCTGTGGTCCCTTCCATGGGCAATGCTCCTGCACTCTGCTGCACAGAGTGCAGTGTTTAGCTGTTGTTTAGTTGCTCAGACGTGTCCGACTCTCTGCGACCCCATGGACTGTAGCCTGCCAGGCTCCTCTGTCCATGGAATTTCCCAGGCAAGAATACTGGAGTGGGTTGCCATTCCCTTCTCCAGTTGATCTTCCCAACCCAGGGATCGAACCCGCATCTCTTGTGTCTCGTGCATTAGCAGGTGGATTCTTTACCACTAGCACCACCTGGAACACAGGGCTTGCTACAACTCAAAGTGGGCCACATAACCCCTTCTCCAACTTCCCTCAACCTTCTGTTGATAAGATGGGTCTAGATAGATCCCTCAACAACACACACGTCAAGCGCTCAACATGGATTTTTACCTAAGTGATCCCTCACAATGTCCCAAACTTGGGTCCAACCATTACCACCTCTAATAGTTGAGAGAGTTGAGATGGAGGAGAGATAACAAAGAGGGGGTTGCAGGGTTCCCCCAAAGTAAGGCAGTTCTGTTGAAAAAGTTGAACTCAGAATTAAATAATAAAAAACATAGACTCTCCCCTAAATCAGCCATCCATGCCCCCATGAAAATATGAATCATTGTGGCAATTATGAAATGGTAATAATAATCAGTGATGTTGGGCTATTGGAAAACTGTGTTAGGGAGATCATCCATGAAAATTCCCATCGTTGCTCTCTTCAGGACTTCTAAGCCTCATATCAACCATGTTAGAGTTCCCTGTTGACTACAGTTGGGGACCCAGAGGAATAAGATGGGCCTCCAAGGAGTCTTTCTTGGAAGCTCTTATTCAAAACACTACTCCAACACACCTGGGTAATACTATACTATGCCAAGCCACTATTAGAGACTGAATGTTTGTGTTCCCCCACCCGCAGTTTAGAATCTGCCCACCAATGCAGGAGCCACAAGAGACATGGGTTCTATCTCTGGATCAGGAAGATCCCCTGGAGAAGGAAATGGCAACCCACTCCAGTACTCTTGCCTGGAGAATCCCATGGACAGAGGAGCCTGGTGGGCTACAGTCCATGAGGTCACGAGCAGTTGAACACAACCGAGCAACTGAGCACACATACTCCCAACTTAAGATGCTGATGTTCCAAACCCCAGTGTGACAGGTTTTGGAGGTGGGGGTCTTTGGGAGGTGATTAAGTTTGGACCAGGTCATCAAGTGGTGCCCTCATGATGATCCCTTACAAGAAGAGGAAGAGACAGGAGAGCCCCGTCTGTCTGCCTCCTCCCTCCCGTCTCCTGCTGCCTCTTCCTCCATTTTTCTCTCCCTCTTCTTCTTCCCCTCCTTCTTCTTTTCCTCCTCCTCCTCCTTCTTCCTCTTCTCCCTCACCTCCCACCCTCCTCCTCATTCTCTCCATTCGTCTCTCCTTTCCCTCCTCCCCCTCCTCTTCCTTCTTCTTCCTTCCCGCTTCCACTCTCTCTTTCCCCTCTCCCTTCCCCATCAACCCTCCCCTCCCCACTAGCACACACCAAGAAAAGGCCACATGGGGATGTAGCAGGAAGACAGTCATCTTCAAGTCGGGAACAGAGTCCCCATCAGGAAAAGAATTTGCTGGCACCTTGATCTTGACTTCTCAGTCTTCAGAAGCATGAGAAATAAATGTGTGTTGCCTAACCTATGTCTATGGTATTTTGTTATGGCAGCCCTGACTGACTAAGAAAGCAACTGAGATCTCCTTTAGAAACTTGAATAACACTTAACCAGAAAAAGTCAACAAAACGTATGACAACATTCTGAGCCATCTCTGGCATCCCCGCCTCCGTTCCCCACCCCCACCTCCCTCTGTAAGCATAAGTGGTTACCAATTATTTTCAAACTGCATTTTCCCTATTGAACAAGAAAAACACAAATATCATACTTAAAATACTACAATTGTCTTTACCAGGCATCATCATTTTAAGGAAACAATAGTTCTTCCCTTTACATACAGATTATGTTTTTTCCTACAGGAAAAAAAGAAGACACCGAATTTTACACACAAAATTAGCTTTAAGGTGGACAAATGGTGCCATTCAGATTTCAAGCACTTGATCGGTGACAGTTCTGACCCATTAAGTCTGTATAAAAAGATGAACATGACTTTCCCATGTGCCCAGGGCCACCATAAAGTTTTCAAGGTCATAAAGATCTCCTCTTGTGACTGTATTAGATTTCTATGTCAGACCATTTGGGATATCAAATTATCCCAAACCTAACAGCTTAAGATAACACTCATTGGTCCACTTACAGATCATTAGGTGAGATGTCCATGGCTGACATTGCTTGGGTTCCCTGCCCAGGGTCTTCCAAGACTGAAATCACATGCAGAATGTGTGCCTTCTTTTCTGGAGGTGCTAGCGAAGAGTCAAGCTCATTCCGGTGGTTGAATGACTGAGGTTGTAGGACTGACATCCCTGTTTCTTTCCTGGTTATCAGCCAGGGGTCACTATCTGCTCTAAGAGGCCAGCTGCATTCCCTGCCACACAGCCGCCTCTATCTTTAAAACCAGCAAAAGTTGAGTCCCTCTCACATCAAATCTTTCTTCTAAGGCTTCATCTGTTTAAGCCAGGCTTACCCAGGTTGATCTCCTTTCCCTAGTGTGAAAGTGTTAGTCGCTCAGTTGTATCTGACTTTTTGCAAACCCATGGACTGTAGCCTGCCAGGCTCTTCTGTCCATGGAACTCTCCAGGCAAGAATACTGGAGTGGGTAATCATTCCCTTCTCCAGGGGATCTTCCTGACCCAGGGATCAAACCCTGATCTCCGGCATGCAGGCAGATTCTTTGCTATCTGAGCCACCAGGGAAGCCCCGAAGTCAATTGATTACAGACCTTAATTACATCTGCAGAATCCCTTCACGGAAAAACACCTAGGTTGGTGTTTGATTGAAGAGCTGGGAGAAAGTGCGTGGTGGGGGTGGGGAGTGGGGGCAGGGGCGGGGAGGGAGGGGGGGATCTTGGGAGCCATCTTTGGATTCCACCTACCACAATGCCTTGGCTTTTGTTCACCAGCCTCATTATCTTCTTTATTCACAAAGAGCAGGAAAAGATCTCTTACTTCTAATTATTTCCACATGCCAGAAAATGAATCATTTTGGAACTGATGATCTATTCTGTGGCCAAATTGGCGAAATTTCAGAGACCAAAATAAAACCCAGCCTACTCTGAAACCTGTTTGTGCAGGCTCAGGGGTAAAGTCTCTCATCAGCTATTAGCATCATCAGAAGACCCTAAGCACCCCTAACTATCAAGTGGTGCCATGGGGGACCACAGGGGCCTGCAGCAGGTGGGCCTGATCTCTGGTCTGACTCCCACTCATGCTCTTAGCAGGAGCTCTGGTGTCTAAGTCCTCACCTCTCAAAATGTAGTCCTGCCTGCCCAGTAACTGGGCCAACCTGTGAGCTTAGAGGAAATGTGGACTCTCAGGCCCCATCCCTGACCTGCAGAAACAGACTCTGCCTTTCGACAAGATTCTGGAGAATCCATGTGCAGAGTTGAGTTTGAGGAGCCCTGGTGTAAACTACACACCCAAGGACCAGAAATAACTCATTCTGCAAAACCCTGCAAAGACAAACATGTTACGCTCCCCCATCCAAGTCCACTTGGTCCCTGCACCGACTGAGCCTTTATAATGACTTCCATCCACGCTGCATCCAGCCACGCGAGGGGAATCTCATGATTCAAGCAGTGATTCCCTAAAATCACTCCCATCTCTCTGAGTAACTCTTTCCTTGGGTGCCCAATTCTCTGCCTGGTTTTCCCTGCCAGATACCCAGCAAGTACCCACAGTTGGGAGGGCTTTGATTTTTCAACTGTAGCCCCAACCTGAGAGGCTCACTGGAGTCACTCATGGACCTGACAGAGGGACCTGCGCCCCCAACCTTGAACGTTACCCACCTCTGTGTTGCAGCAGCGGGCACCAACACTTAGTGAACTGGCTCACAGCTTATTGGCCGGCACTGGTCACGTGTCCTACTCCCCTTCCCCGCGAACAGCTACGGGCCGGAAATGCCTGCCGTCCACACCGGAAGTGGAGAGCTCCAACCATTCAGGCTCTCATAGCTTGCGTGCCCACTGTTGGGAAAGGCTGATGGAGACTGTGTGGATGGTCCCCTGAAGTCCCCTTGCGGCCACCCCACTTCTCCTTCTCAGGGCACTCTGGGGCCCTTTGCTATCGGCAGGTTTTCTGACAGGTGATGCGGGTGCCAGGTGCCACGTGGCCTCAGCGCTCAGTGCCAGCACCAACTTGCTCTCCCCACTCTCTGGGCTGCTTCTGGGCCTCGGAAAGGCCTGGATTGACCCTCAGGTTTCTAATTTCCCCAGGCAGCAGGAAGTTGGGGCTTCCCTGGCAGAACTCAGAGCTGCTGGGCTGGGGAAGTCTTGTGGCTTTCTGAGGGATTTCCCCCAGCCAGCAGGTCCCAGAACCTGCATCTCCAGGTTTGTCTTCATCAGAACACACTCATCCTGCCAGGTTCCAAAGAGCGCAAGCTGCTGCGGGCTGGGAAAGGGGCTGCATCTTGATGCCTTTCCTTAGAGTGGGGGTGGTTTTCAACAAGTCACTTAACCTTCTTGGGCCTTATTTCCTGGTGTGTAACAAGAAGGCCTTCATAGCATCTCCCTCCAAGACTAGGGGGAGAGAGAAGACGAATAAGGTTTAGGAGAAGATTAAGGGTTGTAGGGACTAAAGGCATGACCATCACTATCCAACTCCTCATGCTACACACTAGCTGTCACGCCTCTTGCACCCTGGATGCCCGTGGTTGTGCATGGCCCAGCACAGCTAGCCCTAAGCACCTGTAGCTAGGACCGTTAAGAGTGCCTCGAAAGCACAGTGCAGAGATGCCCTGGTAGTCCAGTGTTAAGGCTACTAGCTTCTAGCATAGGGAGCATGGGTTCAATTCCTGGTCGGGGAAGTAGGATCTCACAAGCGGTGCAGAACAGCCAGAAAAAATAAAAGCACAGTCCATGGCCCAGGCAGGCCCAGAGAACCACTGGGTCACTTTCGGGTGTTCTTCCTGTGAGGAACCACCTTCCTCTTCTTACCTGCTCTGCTGGGCCCTTATCACCAGACCAGGTACAGAAGCAGGGGTTCTAAGTTTGTCTAATAGGCAAACAAACTTCCTGATGAGGAAGGGCTGGTTCCCAGGAAGGTTGGGATTCTTAACTGGGCTGAAACCAGATCTAGAGTGGAGCATACTGACTGTGCCCCAGCTTGGCCTCCAATCCCTGCAGGGGACACCAGGAGAGTGGGTGTCCCAGCCTAGCCAAGGACAGGGTTCCCTGTCCCTCCACTCTCAGATCCACCTATGCACGGAGGTTCCTCGGAATCCCCAGAACTGGGACCTCCCTGGCTGTCCAGTGGTTAAGATTCTACCTTCCCGGTGCAGGGGCACAGGTTCAATCCCTGGTGGGGGAACTAAGATCCCGCATGCCACAGCCAAAAAAAGAAAAAGAAGAACCCCCAGAACTCTTGCCCCCAAAGAGCCTGAGCACTGTCTCATGGGAGGGCATCATCACTCAGACACTGTGCCCGATGAGTTTGTTGACATGAGAGGGCATGCCAAGGACAGTAAAGACAGAATTTTGCCTTTATCCATATGGTGATCAGGTCTCCTAAAGCATATGATTTTTCACACACGCATATTTAGAAGCTGGCAACCTTTGTATGAGTTTTGTTGCTAAAGAGCAACTGGCCCTTCAAGAGCACCAGTTTGCCTTACAAGGTATTTTTGTTGCTTGTTGTTTTGGAATGTGACAGTCATTTTCTCATTTCGAGCAATACACGAAGAAAAACATCACCTGGCCAGGAAAACCATTGTAACGAGCTGTGTTTCAAAGCGGCTAATTTTGGATGGGTTCTCAGAAGTTTCTAGATTTCTAAAACAGTCATGCATTCTCAGGTGGAAAGAGAGATGCCTTCCTATGTCAGAGGCTGTGGTGTTTGTAGCCCACTTTAGAATGCTTTCCAAAATGTCTGCTCATGCTAGTGGGTTTCATCAAGGGAGGCGAGGCCTCCTTGGGGACATTTAAGATGTTAGGGGGGTTTCTATTCTGATGTCACCATGATGGGGGAGGGACTCTGATAGCATTTGTCAGATACAACTCGGGGAAAGTCCTTCACAACAAATAATCACATCACATCTCATGTGATTATCAAACTTCATTCTTGACATCTGTGTAGCTAACAATCCATTCATTATTATCTGAGCCTGGACGGAACTCCGTATGACGTGTAAACATTGTGTTGAGTTGTTTTTTTTAAAAAAACAAACATGGTTTAAAATACACTGACTCTCTCAGTAATGCCATCCACTGCACACATCAAGAAAAGTCTGTACAGTACTTAGATTGGCTTGGAGTTTTTCCAAGAGCCATTCTTCAGTCTGGACAATTAGAGCACAAACACCAGTGCCTTCCAGGTGTTTCCATTACCGGCACCACACCCGGCTCTGGTCTGCCTTTGCAGCGGTTGCACTTGCAGTGATTCTATATTGAGAAGCAGGCCAGTGTGCACATGTCTTCGCCCAGCAGTGCATGTTGGCGAGGGTAAGCGACAAAGAAAAGGCTGAAATGTACATCTTAGGTTCCTCAGTACCTAAGTCTATACCTCAGACACTAAGCATAACCATGTCCAAGAAAGAAAAAAACAAAGTCCATATTTAAGTTCCCTTTGAGGAATTCTGCTCAATTTTCTGTGACAGCCTGGATGCGAGGGGAGTTTGTAGGAGGATGAATACATGTATATGTATGACTGAGTCCCTCCAGTGTCCACCTGAAACTATCATAAGATTGTTAATCAGCTAAGCCAGTACCAGTGCTCATTCAGTCATGTCTGACTCTTTGTGACTCCTCTGTCCATGGGATTTTCCAGGCAAGAATACTGGAGTGGGTTGCCATTTCCTCCTCCAGGGGATCTTCGCAACACAGGGATCAAACCAATGTAGCCTGCATTTCCCTGCATTTTCAGGCAGACTCTTTACCACTGCACCACCTAGGAAGCATTAACCAGCTATACTCCAGTACAAAATAAAGAGTTTTTTATTAATAAAAAAAAGTTCCCTTTTGGGACAGGATGGGTCAGCAGAATTAGAAATCAGATCCAATGGTCTCCAAATCTCTTCCAAGATTCTGTCTTCTGCACCAAGAAGAATTTAGGTGCATCAAGAGACTTCCCTGGGCTGGCGTATCCTTGCAGCTTCAGACTTGCCATTCTAAACAATTTCTCTTCCTGGCTAAGGTCAACACTGCATACCCAGCCTGGTGGCAGACCCTGGAGTTTGTGGCCACTGGTGTCCTGGTTCTGCTTTCCTCTAGAAAGGAGCCTCATCACCCAGTGCAGATGGAGGCACCAGTTCCCAGCTTTCCATCCAGGTAACCGTGGGCTAAGTCCCCACCCTAAAATCCTCTTTTTTCTAAGGGAGGATAGGAGTATCTTCCGGGGTTGCTGTGGGAGCTGCATGGGGTAATAAGCAATGGTCCTAGGACAGTGTTTAGAGGGATAAGGCTCTCCTCTGGCACTGATGACCCTTCCACTGCGTCATCTCTAGAATCCACTGTCCTGGGGTCATTCTGGTACAGCTTTGGGCTCAAGTGTAGGGTGAACCCCTTCCTTCACTTTCCATTCCGAATGGCACCTCATCTTGGGGGTCCCTGGTCCAACTTGGAGGCATCCTATCACCCCACCAGGGTGTCATTGGAAACTTTGGCAAAGTTGTCACTCTGGAAGTCTCAAAGGGGTACCATTCTTACCCTGACTCCTGTAGCCCCTGCCTGTCCTCAAGTTTCTCCCACCAGAACACTGAGATCTGAAAGGTCAGGGACTGAGGCTCATTATCTTCTGTCTTCTCAGAGTCATGTACACAGTGTGTGCTTAGTAAGTATTCATTAGATGGATAGGTGGACAGAAGGATGGATGGAATGATGGATGAATGAATGGATGGATGGATGGAATGATGAATAGATGGACGAAAGGATGGATGGAATAATGGATGCAGAGATGGGTAGACAGATCTGATAGTAAACTCAGCCTGAAAGTTGAGAAAGCCCCACATTAGATGACCATGGTGTCAAAGCTGCTCTCCCTTCTCCCTGGTGGAGAAAGAAGCTCTTTCCTCCTGCCTGAGGCCCCTTCCCCCAGGCCCTCTGCACCAGCAAAGGTGGGAGAAACTGGTGGTAATTTAGGTTCATCATAGCATCTCAAATCACTTTTCAAACTCTTGGCCCAGCCCCTTAGACCCTTTGCCAAGCATGTTTCTCCTTGGTTTTTAAACCCTGGGGAAACATTATCTGAACATTTCCAATTCATTTATGCTCAGCTCATCAAAATGCCATTTTACAAGAGCTGTTTGAACTCCAAAAGGTCTGGGAAGCTTTCCCTTGGCGCAGTTACACGGAAAGGCAGCCTGGGACTTCCTAAGCAGATGGAGTGCCCTGCTGTGCTACAGGCAATGCTCAACCCCGCTCCCCACACCCTTGACAACCTGAACAGACAAATCCCACTTCAGGGCAGGAGGTCAGGGGGGCTCTATCCAAGCCACCTCACCGCACAAATAAGAAAGTACCCCTGAACCCAATTAGGCAATTTGAGTCCCCGGATGCAAACAATTTCAGAAAGAATCCTCCTATGCAAACATTCCTTTAAATGCAAATGAAGTGCCTCCAGAATTCTCCAGGTTAGTGATAAAAGTGGGAAGGGCATATTCCAAGATCCAGAGGCCAACAGAGTCTCAATTTCCTCTTCCATTTCTCTGTGACGGAGTTACATGGTTTAAAGGGACTGTGTTCTCCAGTGCCCAGAGTGCTGCTGGATTCAGGATTCCATTCCACAGAGCCTGGTGTGGTCTGGCCTCTCACAGCCTCCAGCTCACTCCACATGCATCCTGCAGACAGAAGGAGAGCAAATGCACGAAACCTTCTGGAAATCCCCTTCTCCATTCCTTGGGCTGTTCCCTGTTACCTACCCTCTCCTCCTGTCAGCAACTCTCCAAATGTAAGGATAAAAACAAATAACTTCCTCACCCCCACCCACTTCTCCACTTTCACCTCCATGACCCAATTCAAATCTTTCCTGTGCCCTGGGTGGGGGCGAGGCGGAAAACAGGGGGGTGGAGGTGGGGTGGCAGCGGGTAGGGCTGGGGAGGTATTAGTTGTACCAGAAATCAGAAAAGCAGAAATCACTAAAATTGAAAACAGGGCAATACAGAAAATCAATGAAAGCAAAAATTGGTTATTTGAAAAGATCAATAAAATTAACAAACCTCTGGCAAGACTGGCAAAAAAGAGAAGATACAAATTACCAGTTTCAACAAGGAAATGGGATAAAGCAACAAATATAACAGGCATCACATGGTTAATAAGGAAATACTAGGAAAAACACTACATGCATAAATTTGACAATTTAGATGAAATTAACAAATTCCTTGAAAATTAGTAACTACAAGATCCCCTGGAGGAGGGTGTGGCAAGCCACTCCAGTTTTCTTGCCTGGAGAATCCCCATGGACAGAGGGGCCTGGCAGGCTACAGTCCATGGGATCACAAAGATTTGGACATGACTAAGCGACTGAGCAAGAGTGAATATCGACATTCTAGAAATCAGTGAACTAAAATGGACTGGAATGGGTGAATTTAACTCAGATGACCATTATATCTACTACTATGGGCAGGAATCCCTTAGAAGAAATAGAGTAGCCATCATGGTCAACAAAAGAGTCCGAAATGCAGTACTTGGATGCAGTCTCAAAAATAACAGAATGATCTCTATTTGTTTCCAAGGCAAACCATTCAATATCACAGTAATCCAAGGCTATGCTCCAACCAGTAACGCTGAAGAAGCTGAACGGTTATAGGAAGACCTAGAAGACCTTTCAGAACTAACACCCAAAAAAGATGTCCTTTTCATTATAGGGGAGAAGGCAATGGCAACCCATTCAGTACTCTTGCCTGGAAACTCCCATGGACAGAGGAGCCTGGTAGGCTGCAGTCCACGAGGTCGTGAAGAGTCGGACACAACTGAGCAACTTCACTTTCACTTTTCACTTTCATACATTGGAGAAGGCAATGGCAACCCACTCCAGCATTCTTGCCTGGAGAATCCCAAGGATGGAGGAGCCTGGTAGGCTGGTGTCTATGGGGTCACACAGAGTCGGACACGACTGAAGTGACTTAGCAGCAGTAGCAGTTTTATTATAGGGGACTGGAATGCAAAAGTAGGAAGTCAGAAACGCAACAGGCAAATTTGGCCATGGAATACAGAATGAAGCAGGGCAAAGGCTAATAGAGTTTTGCCAAAAGAACACACTGGTCATAGCAAACACCCTCTTCCAACAACACAAGAGAAGACTCTACACATGGACATCACCAGATGGTCAACACCAAAATCAGATTGATTATATTCTTTGCAGCCAAAGATGGAGAAGCTCTATACAGTCAACAAAAACAAGACCGGGAGCTGACTGTGGCTCAGATCATGAACTCCTTATTGCAAAATTCAGACTTAAGTTGAAGAAAGTAGGGAAACCACTAGACCACTCAGGTATGACCTAAATCAAATCCCTTATGATTATACAGTGGAAGTGAGAAATAGATTTAAGGGACTAGATCTGATAGACACAGTGACTGATGAACTATGGACGGAGGTTCATGACACTGTACAGGAGACAGGGATCAAGACCATCCTCATGGAAAAGAAATGCAAAAAAGCAAAATGCCTATCGGAGGAGGCCTTACAAGTAGCTGTGAAAAGAAGAGAAGCAAAAAGTAAAGGAGAAAAGGAAAGATATTCCCATCTGAAGGGAGAGTTCCAGAGAATAACAAGAAGAGATAAGAAAGCCTTCCTCAGCGAGCAGTGCAAAGAAATGGAGGAAAACAACATAATGGGAAGGCTAGAGATCTCTTCAAGAAAACTAGAGATACTGAGGGAACATTTCATGCAAAGATGGGCTCGATAAAGGACAGAACTGGTATGGACCTAAGAGAAGCAGAAGATATTAAGAAGGTGGCAAGAATACACAGAAGAACTATGCAAAAAAGATCTTCATGACCCAGATAATCACAATGGTGTGATCACTCACCTAGAGCCAGGCATCCTGGCATGTGAAGTCAAATGGGCCTTAGAAAGCATCACATGAACAAAGCTAGTGGAGGTGATGGAATTCCAGTTGAGCTATTTCAAATCCTGAAAGAGGATGCTGTGAAAGTGCTGTGCTCAATATGCCAGCAAATTTGGAAAACTCAGCAGTGGCCACAGGATTGGAAAAGGTCAGTTTTCATTCCAATCCCAAAGAAAGGCAATGCCAAAGAATGCTCAAACTACTGCACAATTGCACTCATCTCACATGCTAGCAAAGTAATGCTTAAAATTCTCCAAGCCAGGCTTCAGCAATACGTGAACCGTGAACTTCCAGATGTTCAAGCTGGTTTTAGAAAAGGCAGAGGAACCAGAGATCAAATTGCCAACATCCGCTGGATCATGGAAAAAGCAAGAGAGTTCCAGAAAAACCTCTATTTCTGCTTTATTGACTATGCCAAAGCCTTTGACTGTGTGGATCACAATAAACTGTGGAAAATTCTGAAAGAGATGGGCATACCAGACCACTTGACCTGCCTCTTGAGAAATCTATATGCAGGTCAAGAAGCAACAGTTAGAACTGGACATGGAACAACAGACTGGTTCCAAATAGGAAAAGGAGTACATCAAGGCTGTATATTGTCACCCTGCTTATTTAACTTATATGCAGAGTACATCATGAGAAATGCTGGGCTGGAGGAAGCACAAGCTGGAATCAAGATTGCCGGGAGAAATACCAATAACCTCAGATATGCAGATGACACCACCCTTATGGCAGAAAGTGAAGAGGAACTAAAAAGCCTCTTGATGAAAGTGTCTGACCCTTTTGCAACCCCATGGACTGTAGCCCTGTAGGCTTCACTGTCCATGGGACTTTCCAGACAAGAATACTGGAGTCGGTTTCCATTTCCTTCTCCAGGGAAACCTTGCACTACTATGTTGCTAATAATAGTAAGAGTAGACATTCTTTTTTTTTTTTTCAGATTCTTTTTTTTAAATTTATTTATTTTAATTAGAGGCTAATTACTTTACAATATTGTATTGGTTTTGCCATACATCAACATGAATCCACCACGGAAGAGTAGACATTCTTATCTTGTTCTTCGTCTTAGGTGGAAAGCACTCTTTCATCAAGTTTGCTGCTAGCTACATATAGCTTTTGGTAGATGTTGCTTGTCAAGTTGAGGAAATTCTCCTCTATTCTTCCTCAGTTCAGTTCAGTCACTCAGTCATGTCTGACTCTTCACAACTCCATGAATTGCAGCATGCCAGGCCTCCCTGTCCATCACCAACTCCTGGAGTTCACTTAAACTCATGTCCATCGAGTCAGTGATGCCATCCAGCCATCTCATCCTCTGTCATCCCCTTCTCGTCCTGCCCCCAATCCCTCCCAGCATCAGAGTCTTTTCCTATGAGTCAACTCTTCTCATGAGGTGGCCAAAGTACTGGAGTTTCAGCTTCAGCATCATTCCTTCCAAAGAACACCCAGGGTTGATCTCCTTTAGAATGGACTGGTTGGATCTCCTTGCAGTCCAAGGGACTCTCAAGAGTCTTCTCCAATACCACAGTTCAAAAGCATCAATTCTTTGGCGCTCAGCTTTCTTCACAGTCCAACTCTCACATCGATACATGACCACAGGAAAAACCATAGCCTTGACTAGACGGACATTTGTTGCCAAAGTAATATCTCTGCTTTTCAATATGCTATCTAGGTTGGTCATAACTTTCCTTCCAAGGAGTAAGCGTCTTTTAATTTCATGGCTGCAGTCACCATCTGCAGTGATTTTGGAGCCCAGAAAACTAAAGTCTGAGATTGTTTCCACTGTTTCCCCATCTATTTGCCATGAAGTGATGGGACCAGATGCTATGATCTTCATTTTCTGAATCTTGCACTTTAAGCCAACTTTTTCACTCTCCTCTTTCACTTTCATCAAGAGGCTTTTTAGTTCCTCTTCACTTTCTGCCATAAGGATGTTGTCATCTGCATATCTAAGGTTATTGATATTTCTCCTGGCAATCTTGATTCCAGCTTGTGCTTCCTCCAGCCCAGCATTTCTCATGATGTACTCTGCATGTAAGTTAAATAAGCAGGGTGACAATATACAGCCTTGATGTACTCCTTTTCCTATTTGGAACCAGTCTGTTGTTCCATGTCCAGTTCTAACTGTTGCTTCCTGACCTGCATATAGGTTTCTCAAGAGGCAGGTCAGGTGGTCTGGTATTTCCATCTCTTTCAGAATTTTCCACAGTTTATTGTGATCCACACAGTCAAAGGCTTTGGCATAGTCAATAAAGCAGAAATAGAGGTTTTTCTGGAACTCTCTTGCTTTTTCCATGATCCAGCGGATGTTGGCAATTTGATCTCTGGTTCCTCTGCCTTTTCTAAAACCAGCTTGAACATCTGGAAGTTCACGGTTCACGTATTGCTGAAGCCTGGCTTGGAGAATTTTAAGCATTTCTTTGCTAGCATGTGAGATGAGTGCAATTGTGCAGTAGTTTGAGCATTCTTTGGCATTGCCTTTCTTTGGGATTGGAATGAAAACTGACCTTTTCCAGTCCTGTGGCCACTGCTGAGTTTTCCAAATTTGCTGGCATATTGAGCACAGCACTTTCACAGCATCGTTTTTCAGGATTTGAAATAGCTCAATCGGGAATTCCATCACCTCCACTAGCTTTGTTCATGTGATGCTTTCTAAGGCCCACTTGACTTCACATTCCAGGATGCCTGGCTCTAGGTGAGTGATCACACCATTGTGATTATCTGGGTCATGAAGATCTTTTTTGCGTAGTTCTTCTGTGTATTCTTGGCACTTCTTCTTAATATCTTCTGCTTCTCTTAGGTCCATACCGTTTCTGTCCTTTATTGAGCCCATCACAACTAAGGCAACTTAGCATCCATGCAAGCACATACTTACATTGAGCCAGATAACTAATGATAATTTCCCTGTTTGAAAATCACTCACTTAGTAATCTTAATTGCATCTGAAAACCCCCTTCACAGCAGTATCTAATGTTTGACTGAATAGTCAGGGAACAGGAATCTTGGTGGGGAAATCTTTGAGATTATGCCTACCAGAGACTTGGAGAACTTACTTGAAAAATCCTATATCTGACCAAGGACTCATGCCTAGAAAACAGGCAAAGTCACTAAAGAGGATACACAAATGGCAAGTAAACACATAAAAAGATGATCAATAACACTATTAGAAAAGAGCAAGTTAAAGACCACAATGAGATATCACTACACACCTATCGGAACAGCTAAAATGAAAATAATGACCATACCAAATGCTGGTGACGATTCTGGGGAACTGGATCTCTCGTCCACTGTTGGTGGGAATGTGAAATAGTACAGCCATTGCAGTCCTGAGTATTTATCTCAGATAAGTAAAAACTTACGTCCGCACAAAATCTTTTATACAGGGCCGTGCAGTACATGGACAACCTGTGCGCAGTCCTGAGCCCGCTTGCCGACCTGCACGCACAAGTGCTGCACGTGGACCCCACCAACTTCCCACTGGTGATCCAGTGTTTCCAGGTGGTGCTGGCCTCCCACCTGCAGGGCGAGTTCATGGTGGAGATGCAGGCGGCGTGGGATAAGTTCCTGACGGGCGTGGCCGTGGTGCTGACGGAGAAGTACCGCTGAGTTCCGTGCCCCGCAGGTCTAGGTCTGCGAAATTCAATAAACAGGCCTCAGTAGGCTGGAAAAATTAAAAAAAAAAAAAAAATCTTTTATACAAATTTTTATTGTTGCCTTATTTCTTTTATAACATCCCTAAGCTGGAAACAAGCAAAATGTCCTTTAATGAATGGATGAATGGTTAAACATATGGATAGAACCATACTATGAATGTGCTAGCAAGCATTCTCCAGAGTTAGATAGATGATAGATAGATAGATTTTAAGAAATTGGTTTGTATAATTGTGGAGACTGTCAATCTAAAATCTTCAGAATAGATGAGCAAGCTGGAGACTCAGGGAAGAGTAGATGTGGTAGGTCAAATCTGAAGTCAGTCTGCTGAAAGTTTCCATCTTCCTTGGGAGAAGTCAGGTTTTTTACTATTGAGTCCATCAATTACTTATTTACAAATTCTACTGATTTAAATGTGAATCTCCTCTTAAAAGATATCTTTGCAGGAACAAAATAGAATAATGTTTGGCCAAATGCCTGGGAACCGTGATCTACCCAAGATAACACATGGAATTAACATTACAGTGGAGTGCTGCTGCTGCTGCTGCTAAGTCGCTCGGGTGTGTCCGACTCTTAGCGACCCCATGGCCTGCAGCCCACCAGGCTCCTCCATCCATGGGATTTTCCAGGCAACAGTACTGGAGTGGGGTGCCATTGCCTTCTCCCACAGTGGAGTACTACTCAGCAATAAAAAAGGAACAGATGGTTGGTACAGCTTGCACAGGCCTCAGGGGAACTCTGCTGAATGAAAATAAAATACAGTCTTAAAAGGCCACATACTATATGATTCAATTTACATAACATCTTCTGAATAACCAAAATACAGACATGGAAAACAAATTAGTGGTTGGTGGGAGAGAAGGGGTGACTGTCAAGGGAAACATGAGGGAATCTTTACAGTGATGGAGCAGTCCTGTACCTTGACGGCAGCAGTGCTTTTAAGCATCTCTACACCTGTTGCTGCTGCTGCTGCTGCTAAGTCACTTCAGTCATGTCCGACTCTGTGCAACCCCATAGACGGCAGCCCACCAGGCTCCCCCGTCCCTGGGATTCTCCAGGCAAGAACACTGGAGTGGGTTGCCATTTCCTTCTCCAATGCGTGAAAGTGAAGGCGCTCAGTCCTGTCTGACTCTTCTCGACCCCATGGACTGCAGCCCACCAGGCCCCTCCATCCATGGGGTTTTCCAGGCAAGAGTGCTGGGGTGGGTGCCATCGCCTTCTCCGTCTACACCTGTTACAACCTGGCAAAAACCTGCACACACACTGTGCCAAGGCCAGTGTCCTGGTTTTGATTCTGGACCATAATTACGTAAGTTTTAAGCGGGGGCCTAAGTGCTGGAGGGTACACAGGGCTTCTCTGCACCATCTATGCAATGGCCTGTGAATCTATAATGATTTCAGAATAAAAAATGTTTAAAAAAGAAAGAACCAGAGGATTTATAGCAGAGTCAATATGCAGATTTTCAATAGTAAACATGTATTCCTCTGAATTGACACATGCTTTTTAAAATCTTTTTCCTGGTTCTTGGTTTTTGTTTTTTTTTATTTAACAAGAATGTCCAAAACTTGTCCTTCAGAAGGAATTTAGACAAGTGCCAGTGAATGAAGTGATGCCTGTTCATACCTATGGGAGGAAGCCAGGAAGGGAGCAAGGCTTAGGATGCCGTCTGCCTGAATACCAAGAAGCCACCAAGGTGAACAAACCCCATGGTGAGGCTCCTAAAACCTGAACTACCCGCTTCCTTCTCACCCTCCTCTTACGTGGTCTCGGGCTTGTAGCAGCTCCATGATCGGCCAGTGGCACATCCAAAGTGGTCCTTCTGAACCAGAAATTGTTCTTTTCCATTTGTTCACCTTTTAAGACAATTTCCTTTCTTTCCATTTCTATCTAAGCCAACAGCCATAAATAAGTCAACATCATGGTCTTCAAAGGCCACCCAATCTGTGTTCACATACTCCTTTCATATGACCATAGTAAGCCCCAGAGATGAACAAGCCTTCCCAAGCAAGTTATTTATAACTATTAATGGTGATAATTGAAAAATACATGTGCACTTTATTTTTGAAGCCACATAGATTCACTGAAGCTGATCCTCTAGCTATGGGACTAGACTGCATTCATATTGCTTTTGAAATAGTCTTCAACAGTCAAAATAAGGGAATTCTCTGGCAGTCCAATGGTTAGTGTTGCTGGCCAAAATCTTGACCCTCTCTGCCCACCGAAGCTAAATTAAAAACATGGAGACAGAGTTTAGAATATAAAAAGCTGGCTTTAATTCCCAGCAGGTGGAGGGGGGAACATAGTAGGCTCATGCCTCAAGAACTGTGCCCTCCCTCCACGAGGACTCTAGAGGCTTACATAAGGCAAGGGCTTCCAGTCAGGAGTAATGAAGGACAAAGGTGATAGGATCTTGATTTCTTCGTCTTGAGTGTTTTAAAGACAGTCTTGAACTGGCGTCAGTAACCCAATAACTGAGTATGGCAGTTCGGTGGCTCTGCCGTCTTCCTTCTGATATGTAAGTACACGGGGAAGGGTGTTGTGTGGGTAAATACCAGATATAGGGTGTATTCAGCGTAGAGTCAAAGGAGGAAAATGTGAATTGTAGCTCTTGCAGAATTAGGGGGCAGAAAAGCAAACTTAGTTATAGACATTCAGAGTTAGGAACAGTTAAAGTGAAAAAAAACTAGGAATATTCAGGCCTGCTCACTGTTCTCCTTATCGTCTTTGTTCTCAGGAAAGGGAAAGAGAAAAACGCATCCCTCTTCTTTCCTTTTCACTGCAACGTTAGGACTTAGTGCTTTCACTGCTGTGGGCCCAGGTTCAATTCTTGGTCAGGGAACTAAGACCCTGCAAGCCGCATAGAGCAACCAAAAAATAGCAGCTAAAAAATAAAGTCAAATCAAAATAAGAACCATATAGACAGGACCTTAGGAGAATCTAAAGGACCTGCCCAACAAGAGGTTCGCAATCAACGGAGTCCAGTCAAAGGGCAGGCCCAGTCTGGGGTAGGAGGGCCAGACTGGCTCGTGGGACACGAGAGGATCTCTGTCCATGGCGCCCCGGTCCTTTCTCCCGCTCCCTCTTGCCCAGCAAGATCTTCATTTCCCTCCGACCCTGTGGGCCAGGTTTTAACTGAGAGCCCCCACCAGAAGAAGCACCTTCTCTTGAGACCTCCTTCCCACCTCCCCTCCCATGACAGTGAATAAGCAGGGTTTGGCTGGCTCCTCAGCCTGCCTGTGGTTATTACAGCTGACTCACCAGACCATGCTGGGTACACAGTTTGGAATATTGAAGCAATTCACTTAACATGAGATCATATTTCCCTCTGTCATTACATATTCTTGGAAAACATGATTTTTAATGGCTGCAAACATTGCCAGGACCATCTGCTTACTTGATCTTGGCATTCAAACTGGCAGACAGAGCAAACAGATTTATGGCTACCAAAGGGGAAAGTTCAGGGAGGGATAAACTTGGGATTAGCAGATACACACTACTATATATAAAACAGATAAACAACAAGGCCCTACTGTACAGCACAGGGAACTATCTTCAGTATCTTATAATAAACTATAATGGAAAAAATTTGAAAATAAATATATAATATTTATATTATATATATATATATATATATATATATATAACTGAGTCACTTTGCCCCACACTAACTTACAACATTGTAAATCAACTATTGTTTGTTATTATTGTTCTTTAGTCACTAAGTCCTATCTGACCCTTTGTGACCCCATGGACTGCAGCACACCAGGCTTCCCTGCCCTTCACTATCTCCTGGAATTTGCTCAAACTCATGTCCATTGAGTCGGTGATGCCATCCAACCATCTCATCCTCTGCCGCCCCCTTCTCCTCCTGCCCTCAGTCTTTCCCAGCATCAGGGTCTTTTTCAATGAGTCAGCTCTTCGCATTAAGTGGCCAAAAGTCGAAAGCATCAATTTGACTATACTTCAAATCAACTATACTTCAATTAAAAAAATAATAAGGCAGTTTCCTATCCATTTGAACAAATACTGCAATAATCAAATTATTATCCCAAACCTCCTTACCACTTAGAAACTTAATCTGGAAAGGGTGAGGGTCGACTTTTAAACCTTCAGGGCAGAAGTCAGGTAGAAATCTTCTGCCCATATATAGTCCATCTTCAGATAGGTCTGAAGAAGAGAAAGGACCCAGTAGTCCGCTGCATGGGGCCCTCAGTAAAGGTTATGAGAAAGTCGGGTGGTAACAACAACCTTGTTTATTGAGCATGTACTAGATTGCAGCCCTGCACGGAGCACTTTGATAGAGAACGGCCCCCACTCCTTCATGGCAGCATTTTTAGCCCAAAGGGAATGACAAGAGGACAGATGACAGCTACTCATTGTGAAAGCTTAGGTTCAAGGTGGCTCCGTGGTAGAGAATCCACCTGCCAGTCCAGGAGACATGGGTTAGCTCCCTGATCTGGGAAGATCCCACAAGCCACAGAGCAACTAAGCCCATGCACCACAACCACTGAGCCTGTGCTCTGGAGCCTGGGAGCTGCAATTACAGAAGCTCTCATGCCCTAGGGCCTGCGCACCACAACTACAGAATAGCCCCCGCTCACCACAACTGGAGAAAAGCCTGCAAGCAGGGAAGACCCAGCAAAACCACAAACAAATAAATGAATAAAAGTATTTAAAAAATAAAAGGATTCAGATCAGTGTATGGAGCCAGCAAGCAGTGTCCCACAGCGAGGGTCCCTGCGCCCCTGTCCTGCACAGGTATTTCCTGGTCCAATGTAGGAGAAACCCACCCCTCTCCATTGCTGGCTGTTCCTGAGAACCTTCCTCCAGCTTCCATTGTTCTCCATCTTGTATCTGCCAGTAAAACAGGATACTTGTGTTTCCAGAAAGTGGTCACAAGAATACCTCCAATCTTACCTGCTGTCCCTAAACCTGGCATTCTTCACCAAGAGGTGGGATCTAAGTCCTCTTGCCTTGATCCTGACCAGCCTGGAACTTGCTTACAGTCAAGAGTGTAGCAAAAGTGTCACACGTGGTTTCCAAAGCTAGCTCATAAAATCTGAGGCCATTTCTACCTGGCAGCTGGAATCCCTGAGAAGGATGACCTCACTGAGGCCCCCATGCTGAGGAGATGCTAAGGCTGTGTATAGGTGTTCTGGCTGAAAGTTCCAGCTGTCAGCAGCAGCCGCCACAAACACAGGCAAGCCTTTGGATGATTCTAGGTCTCAGCCTCTCTGTATCCCCAGCTGGGTCCCCAGACATCGTGGAGACTGGCCAAGGGGGCCAATGCGGCTCATGAAGTGTCACGACAACAAGGATGTGAAGGACAAGCTCTCTGATGAGTGTTGTTGCTTTGATGAGTATTTGTGAATAGTCAGTGCTCAAGAAAACTTGCATTTCCCTGAAAGAAACTTGAAAATGAAGACAAAATAACCCAAAACTCACAAAGCTCAAAGCTCTGTGGAAAGGCTGGATTAGGGAACTTGGTTGATCCCAGAGGCCCAGCTGGAGACTCCCAGCATCACCACCCAAGTGAAGGTCAAAGGGAGAGTTGGGTCAGCTAAGTGCTGGCCCCTAAGTCCCCAGATGGCTGTCAAGAGAGACCGGTTCTCCTCCAGTTGTGCATGCCCTCCAGAAAGAGAACAGAGCGGCCTTGGCTACTCCTTCTAAGGGGTGAGACTCAGGAGGTGGGCACATGGGTCACGAGAGCATCATCGAGAACAACGCAGTGGCCACTCTCCTGGCACGCGTGGCCCCAGGCCTGTCAGGCTCTCACCAGCCTCCCCAGTCAGACGCGACTCGGTTCGTCTCTGGGTTCAGGTCAGCAAGTTGGATGGAGAAAAACAAACTGTTCAACCCAATCCTCCAGGAAGGGGGGAAGAGGAATTTCCTCCCCTGAAGGTGACCTTGAGAAGAGGGGAAGAAAATTCCCACCTAGACGTCATATTAACATCCCAGGTGGCTTGGTGGTAAAGAATCCGCCTGCCAATGCAGGAGAAGCAGGAGATGTGGGTTCAATCCCTGGGTCAGGAAGATCCCCTGGAGGAAGAAATGGCAACCCACTGCAGTATGCTTGCCTGGAGAATTCCATGGACAGACGAGCCTGGCGGCCTGCAGTCCATGGGGTTGTAAAGAGTCAAACACGACTGAGCATACGTGCATACATCAGACATCATCTTAAAGGATCTTGGGTACAATTGGTCCACCGTTCCCCACAAGGCCTCTGTGTTAAAGTTGTTTTTACAGCGCACTCTGAGCTCACTGATGCTCACAGGAGAGACCCAGATAATGAAGAATGTGCCCCACGTGTCCAAAACTCAAGACCTGCTCAGAGAGGGGCACTGGCTTGAGCTGGGAGAGTCTGAGCAGGGCCCACTGGTCCCCTTTCTCTCTGAGGCCAGGTCAGACCTGGCTCATCTCTCCCCTGGCCACACACTGCCTTGCACAAAATGAGCACTCATCCTGGTGGAACACTGACTGGGGAGGAAGATGGAGGCACTGGACATGGTAGAGGGGGTGCGGGGAGAGGGAATGTGCTGCCCAGCCCCGGGAGGGGGAGGGTTTATGGAGAACACACAGCCAAGCTCAACCAGACACACCTTGGTTTTCTTGGAAGCCAGTAAGACACAGGAGAAAGGGGCTCGGGGCTCCCCTGGAGGCTCCCCTCCTCTGCCCCATTTCTGGGCACCAACCCTCCAGGCTTTGTGTTCAAGTCTGGTCTTAGATGAGAAGGTCAGGCTGGGCAGGTAAGTGCCAAATAAGCAGATTGGAGTCCCTGTGTTCCTAGAGTTGTGCCAGATGGAAAAACAAATCCAAAAGAATAGGATTTTTAAAATATTGGCAGTTTCTGAGGACCACTTCTTCCCCCATTTCTCTAGGAATGCCTTTGGGCTCTGGGGAATATGACAGCAGCTCCCATTTGGACTTTTCATCTCATGTGTTACCAGCGACAGCTACATCCTCTGGAGGCTGGTGCAGTTCTCCCTGAGCATCCCCAGTGGCTCAGCAGTAAAGAATCCGCTTGCAATGCAGGAGCTGCAGGAGATGAGGTTGGATCCCTGTGTCAGGAAGATTCCCTGGAGGAGGATGGCAACCCATTCCAGTATTCTTGCCTGGAGAATCTCATGGACAGAGGAACCTGGCGGGCTCCAGTCCATAGGGTCACAAATAGTCAGACAGGACAGAACTTAGCACACACACACGTGCAGTTCCCCTGGTATAACAGGTGCTGGTCAACGCTGGTCAAATCAAAGAAAAACTTGGGAGGCACTCTTGTGCATTTTAAGACTCTTGTCCACCTCTGGGCCTGAGCCTTTGGGTTTCAGGGTTTTCATGGTCCCCACTAGTATGACAAACACCTCCTGAGTGACCATCTCTGCACTAGATGAGTGTGGTCTGTGGGGCAGAGGCCTCACTCAGCAGCTTCATCCACAGCTTGGAAGTCTACCGGGTCCCCAGCACCTGAGAACTCTCCAATCTTTCCAAAGGCCTTTTGCACTGTAGCTCGTTCTGGCTTCCTTGCCTGGGAGATGAGCCTCTGCCCCTCCTCACACACCCTCAACACACAGTCCCCTCTCTTGACCACAGGCCTTGGAGGACAGCTCCCCCTGAGCATGAGAATTTCAGAGATGGAAGGAATCTCTCATTTGCTGCAAAGGCAGCTTCCGGCTGGCGCTGGGCTTCATCCTGATGAAGTTTCACCCTCTGGTGAGGAAGGGCTGGAGAGAACACTTTATCCACAAGCTGGCATCTCCTCTCCCCACTCCTGGCTCCAGGTCTGCCTCCCACAGGAAGTCCATCCCAGCCAGGGAGGGCACCCAGGAACCCCAATCTGATGGCGTAAACCTTCTTGATTACACTCCTCCAGGTCCCCTCAATAATTATATGTGGGAAGAGAAGGTAAAAGTTGGCCCTGACAGAGACTGCGTTGCACCTAGCATCCCACCCTGCACTGCCTCTTACCTCCCAAATAGTGAAGAATGAAGTCATCCAGCTGCTAGCATCAGGCAAATTCAAGGACTGTGGACACAGCAAGAAAGAGAGCAAAGGCAACTGGGAGCAGCTGTTTCTCCCGCTGCACCACCATCTCCCTCGGAAATGACATTTATTTCTAACAATCCCGAGCCTCTGACTCACCGGCTGCCCTGATTCTTCCTGCCAGCTGCAAATTTTTGAAGTTCTTTGTCATTGACAGGAATGTCCATGATTGCTCGTGGTCCCCACAGCCTGGGGCCTGGCTTGGTGGCAGAGTACAGGAAAGGGACACGCTGGACAGTCATGGTTTGGCAGACCAACCACCCCTGCTCCAAGCTGCAGATGAAAACCCCAGTCTTGCAGAATCTCACATCTAAGGGCCACAGATCAGCTATAAGGCAGGGACAAGAGGATGGGGCAGAAGGGGGACACTCGGGGCCACATTTAACTCTTGTTGGTTTTTTTAAGGCCCCTTATCTTTTTGTAGCAGATCCCAGACACCTCCAGTCCCAGAATCGAGGGTTCAAACTGGTGTGCCCCTTCCCCTTCACAAGTCTGTGAACAGAACAGGCTTGATTGGAGCCAACTGTTCTCCTTTCTGAAGATCTGAGCTGGAAAGCTTCACATCCATTCTTTCAGGCTTGAGGGTCCCAGGGAAGCTGAAGGCAACTGCAGCCTGGGAACAGGGAAGGTGGTGGAAGTAGGGGAGTCTCCTGGTACCCCCGATGCAGAGCGCATAAAAATGGACATCAGCAGATGTGGAGATGACGCAATGTCTGGCCAGGTAGAAAGAAAACCCAGAGCAGCGTTTGGACAAATGTGCTACCTTGATTTCCATCCAAAAAGCAACAGAACTCAAGGTGAGAGCTGTCAGCTCATCCAGGTGGCAGGTAGAAAATCAAGGCCAAGGTCAGAGCGCACGCTTCCAAAGTGGGCACTCCCAGAGGGATCTGTGGGGATCCGACAAGTGAGCACCACTGGTTACTCCAAACGCACCTTCCCCTTCACGAACATCACAGGATCTGGGGTTTAAGGCAGCGTCAGTGCCCAGGGACGCCCTGTCTGTCTAAAGGGTTTGCTGGTGGTGCCTGGTTCTCAAGTCACCTATTTGTGTCAGCCTGGGGCAGCCGTGGGACTGGGACATGAGCAAGATGGCAGTATTTCAAACAGACACCCAAACACCTGTTTTTCTTGTGAAGTAAAAACAAGTTAATAGTCACACCAAAACCATGAAGAAAACCACAAGTGACCCAAGGATTTCTGACTCACCCCCAGTCTGACTGCTTTGTGACATTCCACCCAAAGCTGTCAGCCACCTTCGGGGGCACAGGAACGCCAGTCAGCAGTCCTTCTGTTTCCCTAACTGGGGGTGAGTACCCACGTGTGCCTGCTCCCAGACGACTCTTGCTTTCAGATTTTAAAAAAAAAGAAAGAAAGAAAGAATAAAAGAACAACAGCCAAAAAAAAAAACCACCCAACTTTCCCTTAAGCTCAAGTGACTAAGACAAGCTGGCAGGGACCCTCCCTCAGACCATAATTGTGGGAAACCTCTTGCAAAACAGTGTTCTCTGTAAGATAAACTATGTCTGTTCCCAGCAGCCAAGCGCCACACCTGAGAGAACCAGTGAGAGGTTTCCTTTAAGAAAACTTCGAGAAAACATTGAGAAAGCTCACTCTCCTACGCACCAGGAATAGCTGTGAGACTGACTTTTACAGCCTGAGAAATACACTTTTTTTTTTTTTGTCTTTAAACAAGAAAATATTCAGCACAACATTCACCCAATTCTGGAAACTTGTGTCAGAAAGCTCTAACTCAGTCTGGGATCCTGTGACCCCCCATGAGCAGAAGGTCTGGCACATGCCAGACACAAGTCAAGGACCTTTTCTGGCAAGCGGGGCCCTGCACTAGCCAAGAGTCCAGCGTCCACCAGAGCACCGGGCCAGCCAGGCCCCAGAGCCCTCCTGGATTTGTCACACTCTATGTACACAGCTCAGGGCACGTGGTCACACCTGCGAGGAACTGGGCCTGGCCCCCAAGCCCAGGCTGCCGTCCTTGGGCGGGACTACAGGCTCAGTGTGCTGTGAGGTTACCTGTTCCCCACGCCGCCCCCAGGGATGGCAGCAGGGAAGGGGAGGACTGGGATCATCTACTGCATTCATTTCCCCTTCGGGGTCGGACCGGAACCTTGAGGTGGCATAAGAGGGGACAGCCCCACCTCCACCTGCCCTCTGCCCAGCACTGCTCTTGGGTGCCCAGACCCTCCACCCAGCTGCCTTGCTGTGCCTACTCTTGTTCTGGGCCCCTGGGGGCTCCTGGGGGCCCAGCCCACTCAGACTCCCAGGGGCCTCCCTGTAAGCCAGCGAGAGTCGGGTCCTCAGGACCTCGCAGCGAGGTAACAGCTGGGACTCAAAGAAGAAACAAAGCGCAGGCGTATGGAGCTGTCTGGGGCCCTGGGTGAGCACGGGCCGGGGGTCAAAACCCCACCTGCAAGAGCTACCCCGCTACACACATGTCATGTGAGCGTCAGCCTAGGGCACGAGGAAATCTGACGGCTCAAAGAAAAGCATCTCCTCCGGAGGTCACTCCAGGTACTGGGAACCCCCTCCATTCAATCCCCGCCTTCCAGGTGGAGCTTGTTACCTCTGCCTCTCAGTTGATTGTTTCCTGGGATGAGGCACAAGAAACTAACATTCACCGAGGGTCTGCTAAGCGTTCTCACTAGATTTCAATACAGTGTTACGGACCAGAGTGCTTGGCCTCTTTGATCAATAGAAACTGATCAGAGGCCAGGCAAGAAATTCAGGTAAGGCTTTAGGGGGGCCCCTGCAGCAGCAGAGGGGGCTGAGAACCAGCAACAGGCTTCCCTTGTTTGCTCCCTCCCCAAGGCGGGGCGTTGAGCTGATTCCTTATTTGCAGTGAGGGTAGGGGTGTGTCCAGGGGTCGGTCTAGAGGGGTGGCTTGTTGGGTGCAGGGAGCATGCGCAGTACCCTGCTTTTGCTCCCAGCTCTCCAAGTTGGGCTTCCCTTGTGGCTCAGCTGGTAAAGAATCTGCCTGAAGTGCGGGAGACCAGGGTTCAATCCCTGGGTTGGGAAGATTCCCTTGGAGAAGTGAAAGGCTACCCACTCCAGAATTCTGGCCCGGAGAATTCCACAGACTGTATAGTTCATGGAGGCCCAAAGAGTTGGCTGAGCGACTTTCACTTTCACTCCAAGTTGGGCTTTTTGGTATCTTTGTATCTCAATGTCCTCAATTTGCCCCAACTGCGTGTGCAGGCAGTTATTTTTAATCACATACAGTTTCTTTGTATTTTGTTGCTCCAGGAGGGGTGTATCCAGGTGCAAGCATTGCGTCACTGCAGCAAAGGGTCCCAGGTCCCAGCTTGTTTCAATAGGATCACAGCCAACTTAAAAGGTGGCCAGTTTTGCCCATTTTAATTAAAAGACACTTGCTCCTTGGGAGAAAAGCTATGGCAAACCTGGACAGCACATTAAAAAGCAGAGATATCGCTTTGCTGACAAAGGTCTGTATAGTCAAAGCTATGGTTTTTCCAGTATTCATGGATGGATGTGAGAATTAGACCATAAAGAAGATTGAGAGCCAAAGAACTGATGCTTTCAAACTGTGGTGTTGACTCTTGAGAGTTCTTTGGACAAAAAGGAGACCAAACCAGTCAATCCTAAAGGAAAACAACCCTGAATATTCATTGGAAGGATTGATGCTGAAGCTGAAGCTCCAGTAGTCTGGCCACCTGATGCAAAGAGCCAACTCACTGGGAAAGACCCTGATGCTGGGAAAGATTGAGGGCAGGAGGTGAAGGGGGTGACAGAGGATGAGATAGTTGGATGGCATCATCGACTCAATGAATATGAGTTTGAGCAAACTCTGGGAGATGGTGAAGGACAGGGAACCCTGGCATGCTGCAGTCCATGGGCTTACAAAGAGTCAGACACAACTGAGTGACTGAACAACAAGAATGGATGAAGAAGCTGAAGCTGAAGGAGATGATGTAATGTGTTCAGGGCCTTATGGGCAGCGGTTGGGCCACCAGTCCCATCCAAAGGCATCAGAGAACTGTCTGTTGCTGGCCTGCAGTCACACACGCAGGCGGCGGGAGGAACACACAGCTTCTCACTTTCCAGCCGCACCTGGCAGAAGCCAGTGCCCTGGAGAAAAAGGATCTGCAGGGTCTAATGCGTGAGCCTCTGCCACAGGGTGGCCCTCGGCTCTGGGCATCTCCGGGAGAAGGTGGGGGGTGGGGCAGTCCAGAGGGTCTTCTCCCTGGAGGGCATCTTTGAGCAGCCTCCCCAGGCACCCTCTGGCGCCTCTCGTCAGCATCACAGGTGTTGGCTGCTGTATGGCTGGCTGCACGCATGCAGCCATGTCTTTAGCCAAGACATTTCTACAAATCTTTTTTATGGGTATTGAAAAGAAATAACCTTGAATTTGAGAGTCGTAATGTTCCATTTCTGCAGCACTCAGAGTCTATCTCCCCCCTGAGGCTCCAAACCCAGCCATCAGCAGGAAAAAAAATCCTCTGAATCTCAAGGAAAGAGAAAAAAATCACTCCAAAAAGCCAAGACCCCCTCTCTGGACACCTTAAGACTGCCTCCTTCGGCGTCTACAGACTTAGAATGATGTGTACAGTGACAACTTTGACACTCCTTGGAGGGGAGCGTCCAGCCAGGCCCCACGAGGCACAGGACACGTTGGCTGGTGACCAGAAAGAGAGAAAAGCCAGGAGTCATAATGACTATTGTTCAAAGGTCTACACACCCACTGGCCATGACCGCTTATCGCAACTTAGGTGATGTGCATGACTTTTACCTGGATAGATAGTCTTTAAAACCTGGTGGCCCTACAGGTGAAAATAATAAAGATTTTAGTGAAGACTTAATGAAGCCAGGAAAGTTTGTGGAACGTTCTAGAAAAGAGCTCCTTAACTCTGCTGTTCATTGGCTGTTTATTTTTTTACATCGAATGAGCATTTGTGTTAATTGGTGCATAATTACTGTACAGTGTTGTGTTAGTTGCTGCTCTACAGCGAAGTGCCTCAGGGGTAAGTATACAGTTATCCCCTCCCTCCTGGCTCTCCTTCCCACCCCGCTAGGTCATCACGGAGCACCAAGCTGAGCTCCCTGTGCCACACAGCAGCTTCCCCCTAGCTGTGTGTCGTACACATGGCAGTGTATTCATGTCAGCACTACTCTGCTGACTCATCCCAGCCTCACCTTCCCTCCGCCCCGCATCTGCATCCACAGGTTCATTCTCTATGTCTTCCTTTCTGTTCCTGCCCTGGAAATAGGTTTATCGGCACCATTTTTCTGGATTCCACATATATGCATTAAGCTGTGATATTTGTTTGAACATCATACTCGCTGTGGTTTCCACAGGGTGGGACACCAGGTAAATTCTTAATATTCATGCATGTTCTTTCTGCTTTTTGGCCTAGAGCTCTTTAAGTAACCAGTCATATCTTGACCTCTCTTCACAAACTTGGATTGATCTGCAAAGACATTCACTCGAGCTTTATATATAGTTGTAAAAAAGTTGGCACTGTATATTTGTCCTATAAGTTGGGAATGGTTACATAAATTATGTTTACATCCATAAGATGGAAGAAACAGCAGCAAGTCCGAGATGATGTTTTTCAAGGCTATTTAACGATGTGGAAACATGGTTATTTAAGCATGCTCTAATGTTACGTGGCACCAGTCTCACCAAACCTTTGCCACATGCCAGGCACTGTTTAAAACACAACTGAGCACCAGCCTAAATGTAGGGTGTAGGCACGGTGATTAATCCCCGTTTTGGAGACGAGGAAATTGAGGCACTGAGAGTTTATGTTTCTTGCCCAGCTCAGACAGGTAGAGTCAGGCTCCAAACCCTGGAAGTTTGGCTACCGAACTGGTGTTTGTAACCACACTCATCATTCTGCCTCTCAAGGGATATGTGTCAAATCATGCATTGAGGCCGTTAATCAAAGCTTGCTAGAAACCTACTTCTTGAAAAATATTATACTGAATGTTTGACCCCAGAGTCAAGATGAGGAAGTAGGGAAGAAATACAGAAGCATGGTGCTGGTGAGCTCCCACAAAGCTGTAGCTGGCATGGCCCCATCTGTGCAATGCTTGGGCGGTGAACACGGGCAGTGCTTGTCTCTGGGGCTGGATTTCAACCCAAATGGATGTTCTGCCTTGCATTTTCCTGTTGGAATTATTTTCGTTTATGGTGAGTATGATTTGCTTTTACAGAGACCTTTTGAAAAGGTCAGAGTTTATCATAGTCCAGTTGGGGCAATATGCCATAAACTAACAAAAAGGGGGATGTAACACGGCCCACGGTGCTCACGGCAGCACTGTTTACAAGAGCCAAGACACGGAGGCACCCTAAATGTCCACTGGCAAGGGATGGATAAAGATGCGGTGTATTGTAATGGAATATCACTCAGCCACAAAAAAGAATGAAATAATGCCCTTTGCAGCAACACAAATGGACCTAGAGAGTGTCATACTAAATGGTATAAGTCAGAGAAAGACAAACACCGTATGATACACTTATTTGTGCAATCTAACATACGATACAAATGAACTTATTTACAAAATGCATACAGATTCAGACATAGAAAACGAACTTACAGTTACTAAACGGGAAAGTGGGAGAAAAGGATAAATGAGGAGTTTAGGATTAACAAATACAAACTACTGTACAAAACCTAGTTAAACAACAAGATCCTACTGTATAGCACAGGGAACTATACCCAATGTCCTGGAGTAAGCCATAATGGAAAAAAATCTGAAAAAGAATATGTATGTCTCTGTATAACCAACCCACTTTGCTGTATACCCAAAACGAACACAACACAGGCAGTCAACTATACTTCAAATTTTAAAAAAGGAAGATGTAAACCGCTGCCCTGGCCAGTGCGGGTGGGAGGATTCGCGGGCAGGGAAGGCCCGGTGAGAGCCAGGTGAGCACAGAGGTTGTGTGCGGAGTGCCTGGAGTCAGGATCTGGGTGTGGTGGACTCCACAGGGCACAAGGATTTTATAGAAGGTTGGTTCTGCTGTGGTTGTTTCTCTTGAACTAAAAATGTTTGAAATGATGCAAAAGAGCACAATCCCTCTCCATTTCTTTTCTCAACCACTAGGAAAGGGCACACCACACACCCAGAGGGGTTCCCTGAAAGGACAGGTGAAGGGTGGGCAGGGCCCAGCTCAGCCGTGGGAGAAGCAGGGCCCACACGGCTCACACCCCGGAGGAGGTTCTGGGAGCAGAAACCACAGGTGAGTCAGCGCGGGGAGAGCTATGTGCACAGTCTTTATTCCACACCTCAGACTTGCAAAGAACTTTCCAGGGAAGGAGACAGCTGCCCCCACCCCCACCAAGTCAAGTGGCAGCAGGCTCAGGTCACACGGGCCCTAACACAGTCCTCCTGCCCTGCCCTGCCACGCTGACAAGGTCACAGGAGCCTCTCCTCCCAGCCTGAGGACTCGACTAACGGCCAGTGCACACCCACCCCCCGGGGCCCCCGTGGAGATGGGCTCCGGGATGACTGAGCAGTCAGCGTGGCGTCTGGCAGCCAGCACTGGGTTTAATGAAGAAGTCTGGGGACTTCCCTGGTGGTCCAGTGGTCAAGAATCCACCTGCCAATGCAGCACACACAGATTCAGTCCCGGGTCCAGGAAGATCCCACACACCACGGGGCAGCTAAGCCCCACGTGCCACGACCACGGAGCCTGCATGCCTAGAGCCCAGGAGCCGCAACCAGAGAGGCCGCCACCGTGAGAGGCCCACTCGCCACAGCTAGAGCAAAGCTGAGCAGCAGTGAAGACCATGCACAGCCAAAAGCAAATAACTTAAAAAAAGAAGTTTGCTGATGCATCAGACTCAGCTCCTATTAGTAAATAACCCCATTCCAAGTTTTCAAAGAAAAGTCTGTGCTAGAGATGAGAAGGAAGCGGGCAAACCGAGAGGCAATCTTGCCCAGAGGAATGAGTCAGAAATACACCAACCCTAATCTTGCTAAATCCTCAGCACAGCTGACGACTCCATTGCTGTGCGCCCAGCAGTCACCAGCTGTGATGAGCGTTTAGGCATTTAGGGTCAGTGTATTTCTGGCAAAACTAAACTCTGAAACAGTGAGCTCCTTTCATGCTCAGTAGCCTCATACCACGGCTTCAATTGTTACCCCCTCTTACTGACAAGGAGCTGGAGGGTCAGCCAGCAGGTAAATGGCTCGAATCTGAGGATAGATCAGGCTGTCTCCAAATCCTGGGCTCTTGGCCTCCCCGCTGCCTGGAAATGTGGCAGCAGAGGGCCTCCTTCTAATGTCAAGTAGACACAGGAACAGCCCAGATACCCACGGCCAACACAGGCCATGTTCAAGCTGGAGGGGCAGAGAGCCCTGTCGCTCCAAATGCCAGCAGCATGGCAAAACATCACCAAGCCACTCCAGACTTTGTTCAGGACAAAACCAAGGGTCTATAACTCCTGTGATGCAACAGCAACTCAGGCTGGAGAGAGAGAAAGGAGCAGAAGGAGAAAGACTCACGAAGAGGGGCAGACACTGTCTCCCAGACTCTGGTTGCTCTTGTTGCGTAGTCCCTCAGGTGTGTCCAACTCTTTTGCAACCCCACGGACAGGCTCCTCTATCCATGGGATTCTCCAGGCAAGAATACAGGAGTGGGTTGCCATTTTCTCCTCCAGGGGATCTTCCTGTTCCGGGGATCGAACCAGTGTCTCCTGCATTGGCAAGCAGATTCTTTACCATTGAGCCACCAAGGAAACCCCTCCCAATCCCTGGGCCCAAGCACCCTTCAGCTCCAGCCACCTCTGGGGTCCAGGACCGTCCCTCCTTCACCTTGAGCACCACCAGGCCCACTTTCTCCTTCTGGGGGTCCCCAGCTGCTCGTGGCTGGGTGAAGGAGGGCAGAGAACACATCTCATTGCTCAGGGAGCAGATACTTCCCTGAGACACAGCTCTTAACCCAGGCCCATGGGTTGTCAGGCAGGCTATGCAGACCCTCTGCCTCTCCAGTGGAGCTGGGCCAGCACTTTCCTTGGGTTCTGAGAGAAACCACCCTGGTTAGGTAGGTGAGTGCAGGAGAAGAGGCGGAGATGCCTTAAGAATAAGCCTCCTCCACTCTACTGTCTTCCCTGGTGGCTCAGACAGTGAAGAAATCTGCCTGCAACGCAGGAGACCCAGGTTCAATAGATAACCTGAGTTGGGAAGATTCCCTGGAGTAGGGAATGGCAACCCACTCCAGTGTTCTTGCCTGGAAAATCTCATGGACAGAGGAGCCTGGTGGGCTACTGTCCACGGGGTCACAAAGAGTCAGACAAGACTGAGTGACTAAAAATTTCACTTTCACTCCACAGTCAGGCTCCACGTGATCCAGGACAGCACCAGCTGCAGCAAAAAATGAGCATCAAGGACTTCCCTGATGGTCCAGTGGTTAAGAATCTGCCTTCCAATGCAGGGGACACGGGTCTGATCCCTGATCACAGGCTTCCCAGAAACACAAGACCAACTCTGGAAGGGAACTCACCCAGGGAAACTCAACTCACTGCTGGGCCTGCTACAATACTCTCTCCCTTCATTCTTGTCCTATTGTTTTCTTATCATGTATTAATTAAATACTCAAGTAATAGATAAGTCCTCATTCATGCAAACATTACAGAAGTATACAGAGATGTGCCAGGGCACACCCACACACATGCTGTCATTTTATACTAAGTATTCTGGGAGGGGCCAAGCTGAACCCAAGGTCTGAGCTGCCTGTAGAGAGCAACATCCAACAAGCAGGGGGCAGAGGGAGGCGAGAGCCTGCACAGGGCAGCCTGAGGGTGTCAGGGAAGGCCTGACGGCAGAGGCAGAGGGGTCAGAGGACACACCCAGGCCCAGGTCCCTGAAGCACCCAGGCCTGGCCACTTGGCAGAATCGCAGCTTCCATCACCCACTTAGCATCTTAGGAATTAATTACCCGATTGCTCCAGGCAGAATCTGGGAGCTTGGAGGAGGCTGCAGGCAATCTGCAGAGGCCTGTAGAGCAGTGTTTGATGCCAAATATCAGAAGAACCCTCCGAGGATGGATTTTTATATTTTCACATTTACTATAGCTCTGATTGCGTCCCAAGTTACTAGTTCTCTGATAGAAGAACTTGGTTGTGATAAGTTTATCAACAGCAAATAGTTAAAGGATGAAACTACTCCAAGAGAACCTCTGTGTTCAGGACAGTCTTCTATCAGTCTAGTAGCTTGATTTTTTTTAAAAAGTATATGAGAATAAGGCAATGCACTGATGAAAACAAAGGAAGATTATCATGAAAAAGCATTGGAAAAAATCGAGACAAAAAATCAAAAGCATCATGAGATTCATCTAACATTCTTTTTTTCTCTTTAGAGACTCTCTAACATTCTCTTTCTTCTTTTTTTTCTCTTTAGAGACTCCTCTAACATTCTTTTGATCTGGATTCTTTTCCTTGCATTGTGGACATGTCTCCACTAAAATGTAAAGGAGAGTTTTGTAAACCTGAAGCCTGATTAAGAAAAATTGCCAATGAGCCTGGAGTAAAGTTTAGGGGAGAATGGCTACACATATATGTACAGCTGAGCCCCTTTGCTGTTCACCTGAGACTATCACAGCATGGTTAATCGGTTGTACCCCAATACAAGATAAAAAGTTTTAAAAAAGAAAGAAAGGAAAATTGCCAGTGATGAAGCCCAGGATGATGAAGGAAATTAGAAAACAGTGCTGACAAGAATAAGTTGTCATACTTATATATGACATACTTATATATGACTTATATATGACATATGACTTATATATGACATATGACTTATATATGACATATATATGACATATGACTTATACATGACATATGATAACTGACATAGTTATCAGGACTGGAAGGTTATAAAGAAAACTTGAGGTTTTCAGAACATGTGATTTCTTCATGTCAGACTCAACAGAAGTTTTTATGTGTAGGACTGGCTCTGTGTTTTGGGGGGTAGCTCATGGCAAGGAAATTACCTACTACGTCTATGTCATGTTTTCAAGAATATCCGAAATTTCTGGGGGGAAACTCTATAAAGAATTAGATTTTAAGTCCCTACAGGGCTAAGTTAAAGGCAGATGCTTCCAGCTGAAGCCCAAACATTCCTCCGGGGGTCTCAGCTTTGAGAGGAGCTTTGTCAGGAGAGTCCAGGATGGACAGACCCGGCGCTTCCCGAGGGCGTGGCCTCACTGCTCGCATCTCACCCGCCCTGAACAATGCACGCAGCGTTTACTAAGTCTGCCTCCGAAGTATTCTATTAGAAGACTGTGATCTAGTCACTCACGAAATTCAAGAGCCCACTGAGGCCAGAGAGGCAGGGCTGACTTTCTAAGACCACCAGAGTCAAATGACAAATCCCCAAAACCCAAATAGTTTACCCACCGATCTCAAAACCCACGGAGAGGCATCAGGGCCTGTATTCCCTACTCCCCTGCCCTCTTTTATTCTTGGCAGTGGTCCTGCACGTCTACCCCAAGCCAGTCCCCTGAGTCATCCTCTGCCCGGTGATGCACGTTGATAACTGATTTGGACCAAGGAGGCGGAGCTCCCAGAGAGGCCCGCCCCTGAGTGTCCAGCCCCTATCTATCTTCCTGGTTGAGCTGGTGCCCGGAGCTCGCTGCTCCTCTCTTCTCTCGATCAAGGCTCAGTCCAGGTCTTCCTCCAATGCGTGCTATACCGTTTCAGCCAGACTCCTGTGTCACATCCCCCGGCAACACAGTAGTGATGACCTCCAGGGACTAGAACTCCCTCCCCAGGGGCCAGACCCAGGGCTTAGTGCTCTTCTAGTGGAGCAGACGCAAAACGATGGTTTCCGACAGTCAAAGGAAGCAACAGAGGGCCCCGGGGAAGGCCAGCATCCCAACCCACGCCAGTCTGACCCTCCAACTACAGAACCTACGTAGTCAGTCAGCTCTCATCCTATAATGAGTTATTCCGTTCTTCTGAAAAAGAGCGAGAAAGACGATCAAAACCCCAAAATCTGCCTTTTTCACTGAATCCACAGTTTCCAATCACAGACTCACGGGACTCATTGCTAGAGAGATGGATAGGTGGTGACAGCCAGGAAGTGGGGAGAAGTGGGCTAGAGGCCAAATCAGTGTTCCCCACTCGCAGGGCTGCTTGTTGGAAATGTGTCTGGAGGGCCAGCCGTGTCACCAAGCACGCTGCCTCCAGTGGGGAGTGGGGCGGGGGCGAGGGGAGCAGTAACCCTCTCGCGTGGTTACTGGCGGTTACTCAAGTACTCTCAGCGTCCAAAGGTATGCAGAGCTATCCCCTTTCTTCATGTCAGGCCAGATGTTCCATCCCTGGCAGAATCCACAGGTACGGCCAGGGGTAGGCGCTGGAAGTCACCCATCCCAAGCCAGGCTCCTGTGGTCACCCTCTCATGGGTGCTGGGGGAAGCTCCTTTGTTCTCCGTGGCCCCTTCCCCCACTTTGGTGTGGTCGGTGGGGGCGGGGGAGGCGCTCGCTGTGGTCTGGCTTCAGGGTAGAGTAACCACAAGACAATCAGACTGCAAAATTAAACTCAGGGGGCAGGGTTCCTCTGTGTTCTCCTGCTAAAAAGGCTTCTTCGTGGTCTTGAGTCGTATGTCCAAAATGGCCGCTTGTGTAAAGAACTTATGGTTATGGGGGAAGGGTGGGGGAGCAGACTGTTAGGGAGTTTGGAATGGACATGTACACGCTGCTGTATTTAGGATGGATAACCAACAAGGACCTACTGTACAGTATAGCACAGGGAACTCTGCTCAATATTATATAGCGGCCTCCATGGGAGGGGAGTCTGGGGGAGAATGGATGCATGTTTATGTATAGCTGAGCCCCTTTGCTGTCCACCTGAAACTGTCACAACATTGTTCACCAGCTAAGCTCCAATATAAAATAAAAGGTTAAAAAAAAAAAGTCCTCTGTGAGCGTGTATTGCAGATATATGCATGTAGGTCCCAGGAAGGAGTGAGGAAGGGGATAGAAATTGTTCCCACTGCATTTATCACATTATGTATAAATTGTCTCAGTCCATCTGTGCTTAATATGAAAAGATGCATTCTACCTACAGAGGTGAGTCTAGCTGGTTATTTCAAAAATGGTAGTTCCTTCTCCATCCCGCCCCCCGCCCCGCCCAGGGTAATGTTTTCCACCAAGCTGATGAATGGATAAAGCTATGGTACATATATATGATGGAATATTACTCAGCCATAAAAAAGAATGAAATAATGCCATGTGCAATGGTATAGATGGACCCAAAATAGTCATACTAAGTGAAGTAAGTCAGAAAGAGAAAGACAAATACCGTACGATATCTTTTATATATGGAATCTAAACTATGACACAGATGAACATCTTGGTGAAACAGAAACAGACTCAGAGAGAACACACTTGTGGTTGCCACGGAGGTAGAGGGTAGGGCAGGGAAAGATTGGGAGTTTGGGATTAGCAGATGCAAGCTATTATAAATAGAATGGACAAACAACAAGGTCCTACTGTACAGCACAGGGAACTGTATTTGATATCCTGTAATAAACCATAATGGAAAAGGATAAATAAATAAATGCCCTTCCTCTGTTTATTCCTTCTTTATGGCCCTGAGGTCACCCCTCTAGTCTAGGCCTTTACCATGCCCTATGAAGATCACCACAGTAGTACACAACGTCTTCCCAGGCCAGTCCCCCTGCCCCAGTATCTCTAAGAAATTAATTCATTCAGCAAACGCTTACTGAGAAGCTTCCAAGTGCCAGAACGGTTCAAAGTCCTGGTGCTAATCAGAAAAATAAGACAAGCAAAGTTCTTTGCTCTCACGTATCTCCTTAAAAGCAAGGAAACAATTCACAAGAGTAATGTCAAGTGGTGATAAGTAAAACAGAAATAAGCAGGGTTAGTTAAGGAATAAAGAACGACAGAGGGTTATGTTATGGCAATTGCTCACAAAATGTCTTAGATAACAACAGGCTTCCAATCCTCATCACTGCAAAGGCAGATGAAATTCTTCTGTAAACTCCAGTGAGCTAGAAATTTATTTTAAAAGCTCGGGCAAGTCCCTGGAATAGAAATGTTTTGTTTAAAAGCTTTCCTAAACTTTGCTATTTTAATAAAGGCCCCATGATATGAAGCTTATTTCTTGGTTATCAAAAACAAAACAAAACAAAACGAGGGGCTTCCCTGGTGGCTCAGTGGTAACGAATCCACCTGCCAATGCAGGAGACACTGGGTCGATCCCTGATCTGGCAGATCCCACATATTGCAAAGCAACTAAGCCCATGCACTACAACTACTGAGCCTGTGCTCTAGGGCCCAGTAGCCGCAATTACTGAAGCCCTCAATCCCTAGAACCTGTGCTCTGCAACGAGAGAAGCCACCACAATGAGGAGCCTGCATACAGCCACTAGAGGGTAGCCCCTTCTCACAACTAGAGAAAAGTCTGCACAGCAGCAAGGACCTACCTAGCACAGTGAAAAACAGATAAATAAAAGTTTTTTTTTTTTTTTTTAAGGTGAACTTCCCTGGCAGTCTAATAGTTAAGACTCCATGCTTCCAATACAGGGGCTGCAGATTCAATCCCTGCTCAGGGAATTAGATCCCACATGCTGTTTGGCCAAAAAAAAAAAAAAAACTGATGGAGACAAAGGTACTATTTTTACACAGAGTGGCCCTGGAAAGCCTCCATAAGAAGGGACCTGAAGGGGATGAAAAAGCTAGCCATGCAGGTATCCGAAGATAAGTGTTCCGGGCAGAGAAAACCGTGAGTGCAAAGGCCCTGGGGCAGGCACGTGCTCTTTGATTGGGGATGTCGAGCAGTCTGATAAAGAAGGAGAAAGTGAGCAGAGTGATCTGGGTTAGAAGTGAAGTTACAGAGGTACCACAGACCAGACCATGGAGAGCTTTGTAAGCCATGAAAAACACTAGGAATATCAGACTGAGAAGAATGGGGAACTATTTGATAGTTTTGAGCAGAGAAGTGGAATGAACTGACTTGTTTGCAGAGGATGCTGAGGACAGCCTGCAGTGGGGGGGGGGGGGGGGGGGGGGGGGGGAGAGACACGGGGAGTCCAGCTGGGCATCACTTGCAGTGGCCCAGACAGGGTGTAAGGATGGCTTTGAGTGCCAGGTGGAGAGAAGCAGATGGATTCTGGATATACCGCAAAGGTGAAACCAACAGAATCACCGATGGGCCAGGTGTCAGTTGTGAAAGAAAAAAAAGTACCAGAGATGACTCAGAGTTTTCACCTTGAGTAGCTGGGAGAATGCAGTGGTGGGAGGTGGGCTGCAGGAAGAACAGGCTGGGGAGAGAGCTCACTCTGGGGTGTGTCAAGTTCACCATGACTCAGGTCCAGGTGGAGGAGATGTGAAGCAGGCAGCTGGCTGGAGTGTCTGGAGTTCAGGAGAGACTCCAGACTGAAGGCTTATACAGGATGGAAGACAGTGTGTAGTTGGTATTTTTCTATTTCTTTTTTTTTTTTTGGTCTTAAACAATAGGCTTTATTTATACAAAGCAGTGCAGAATGAGGCAGTTCCTCGAAGGGTGACTTCGAGCTAGAAAATCCATCCTGGGTGTGAAAGTGTTAGTGTTATAGGATAGTGTTGGTAAACCCCATCCTACTCTTTGTGACCATGGACTATAGCCTGCCAGGCTCCTCTGTCCATGGGATTATCCGGCAAGAACACTGGAGTGGGCTGCCATTTCCTACTCCAGGCGGTGTGGGTATCTGATGCTTTGCACGTGGGTGCGTGTGCGCACACACACACACACCACAGTGGTAACAGTACAGTTGACACGAACAACATGGATTTGAACTGCACAAGTCCTGTGTACACAGATTTTTTTTTTCAACAAATACACACTACAGTACTCCACAACCTGAGGTTAGCTGAATCCAAGCCACTAAGTCATGCCTGACTCTTTGCAACCCCCCAGACTACAGCCCAGCAGTCTCCTCTGTCCATGAGATTTTTCCAGGCAAGAATAGTGGAGTGGGTTGTCATTTCCTCCTCCAGGGGGGTCTTACTGACCCAGGGATTGAGCCCATGTCTCCCGCATCTCCTGCACTGGCAGATGGGTTCTCTACCTGGGAAGCCCAAATCCAGGGACACTGAGGAGCAAGCTGAAAAGTCACACATGGCCTGCCAATCTCCTTGTCATTCTAGAAGCAGCCAAATATGTGCCTGACACTTGGGCCACTGACAGAACAGAGGTGGCTGCTGGTGGACAGACGCAAGCCGACAGCCCTGAGAAGGAATGTAAAACCAGACTCAGCCGGTCACCTAGACGGTGAGCAGAAAAGGAGGAGCAGGCTCTATGAATGAGCCTGGGGACCTCTAGCACGTTTGTCTAAAACAAAGCTTCAGCTATTCACCCCCAGAACCATCCTAGACGTCCAAACGCTTGCAGCAGAGTCTGCTCATCCTCCAGCCTCACAGGCCCTCTTCCCTTCTCCTTCATGGAGCCTCCACCAGGCCAGTCCCAGCTCCACTGTCCCCTCACACCATGCCCACCCCACCCCCAGTGCCCGATTGTCCTCTGTAGGCGGGTCTATACCGGGGTGCTCTTTCTGCTTGACTCATTCCAACTAAGACTGTCTAAGCCCCGTGCTTCCCATAAGCACTGCTATAACCCTAACCCCAGGCTTCCCTGGTGGCTCAGTGGTAAAGAATCTGCCTGCCAATGCAGGAGACTGGGTTCAATCCCTGGCTTGGGAAGATCCCCTGGAGAAGGAAATGGCAACCCACTCCAGTGTTCTTGCCTGAGAAATCCCATGGACAGAGGAGGCTGGAGGGCTACAGCCCATGGGCTCACAAAGTCAGGCACAACTTAGCAACTAAACAACAATAACTCCTGCCCGATGGAGTCCCCCATGATATCCCCTCCCAAGGGCAGGCTGGGACCTCTGGCTTTGACCACTGACCAGGCACCACTCATGTATCATCCTGTACAGGAACTCTGTCTCTCCTTTCGAGGGTGAGAATGAATCTTTGTGTCCTGGCTTCCCTGGTGCTTGGCATTGCATGGCATTCAGTGGACCTTCGCTCATGATGCTGATGAGAGCTGTGTAGACAAAGAGAAGGGCCATCCACCACGGTGTCCTCAGTGACCCCTGCCCCTAGATGGCTGCCCCCAGCATCCACGGGCAGCTGCAGCAAGGGAGTCTGACAACAGGGTTATTTTTCTCTTCCTGATAAGCCGTGCTCGGCCAGCACCATCCTGCTCCTTATGAGAGAAAAAGCAGGAGCTTTCTCCTCCCACATCATTACTTCACCCCTCTTGGCAGCTTTGAATTTGGGCGAGAACAAGATCAAGTTCTCCTGGGGTCCCCTGCCCCTGTGCCCACGACCACCCTTCCCTCCCTTGAGGATGAAAGAGCCTTCCTCCAACAGCAAATTATTTCTAAACTGTATATCTTGTTTAATGCATTTCAAAATTGAAAGAAAATACTTCCCCCACAATTACAGTCATTTTGTAACTAAACCCCACAGTTTCCCAGCTCCTTCCAAACCTACTTATTTTAAAACAGAAAAACACTGCCATTTCCCAACATGGTCTTTACAGAGTAAACCAGGGTGCATAGAGAGGAGTGCTTTACTCTCCAGAATTGTCCTGGGACCATTGGATTAAAGACAAATTGTGTGTGTGTGTGTGTGTGTGTGTGTGTGTGTGTATGCACACACGTGTGCTAAATCACTCAGTCATGTCCAGCTCTTTGCAACCACATGGACTGTAGTACGCCAGGCTCCTCTCATCCGTGGGGTTCTCCAGGCAAGAACACTGGAGTGGGTTGCCATGCCCTCCTCCAGGGGATCTTCCTGACCCAGGGATTGAACCCATGTCTCTTACCTCTAACCTGCATTGGCAAGCGGGTTCTTTACCAGTAGAGCCACCTGGGAAGACCAAAGACAAATTAAAAATCTTGAATGCTGTTCTCTTTCAGAGAGATTTTGAAAGCCAGGTTTTCAGTGAGGCAGCTGCTCGTGAACATACACAGCACGGCAGGCAGGGCCCTTGAGCCCACGAAGATGATGGGAAAAGCTGACCTCATGAAAGACTGGCACCTGGAGGCGGGAGGGCCGTGTGCCAGGGATAGCCTCCCACCGGCCACAGGGCCGATGCAGGGGCCTCCCAGGACCTTCCAACCTTGGGACAGGACCCCCTTACCTCTTCTAACATGAGCTGTATTCCAGAAAGAGATTCACAGACTTAGAGAACAAACTTATGGTTGCCAGGCGAACAGATGGGAGGAAAGGATAATTAGGGAGTGCAGGATGGACATGTACACACTGCTGTACTTAAAATGGATAATCAACAAAGACCTACTGTGTAGCACAGGGAACTCTGCTCAATGTTATGTGGCAGCCTGGATGGGAAGAGAGGGGGCTTTGGGGGAGAATGGATACATGTGTATGTATGGCTTAGCTGTCCATCTGAAATTACCATAACATTGTTAATTGACTATAAGATTGCCATGAGAAATATCAATAACCTCAGATATGCAGATGACACCACCCTTATGGCAGAAAGTGAAGAGGAACTAAAAAGCCTCTTGGTGAAAGTGAAAGTGGAGAGTGAAAGAGTGGGCTTAAAGCTCAACATTCAGAAAATGAAGATCATGACATCCGGTCCCATCACTTCATGGGAAATAGGTGGGGAAACAGTGGAAACAGTGTCAGACTTTATTTTGGGGGGCTCCAAAATCACTGCAGATGGTGACTGCAGCCATGAAATTAAAAGACGCTTACTCCTTGGAAGGAAACTTATGTCCAACCTAGATAGCATATTCAAAAGCAGAGACATTACTTTGCCAACAAAGGTCCGTCTAGTCAAGGCTATGGTTTTTCCAGTGGTCATGTATGGATGTGAGAGTTGGACTGTGAAGAAGGCTGAGTGCCGAAGAATTGATGCTTTTGAACTGTGGTGTTGGAGAAGACTCTTGAGAGTCCCTTGGACTGCAAGGAGATCCAACCAGTCCATTCTGAAGGAGATCAGCCCTGGGTGTTCTTTGGAAGGAATGATGCTAAAGCTGAAACTCCAGTACTTTGGCCACCTCATGTGAAGAGTTGACTCATTGGAAAAGACTCTGATGCTGAGAGGGATTGGGGGCAAGAGGAGAAGGGGACGACAGAGGATGAGATGGCTGGATGGCATCACTGACTCGATGGATGTGAGTCTGAGTGAACTCTGGGAGTTGGTGATGGACAGGGAGGCCTGGCGTGCTGCGATTCATGGGGTCAAAGAGTCGGACACAACTGAGCGACTGAACTGAACTGAACTGAATGAATACAAAATAAAAAGTTTAAAAATAAGAAATAAAAGGCATGAAGTTCAGAAAGGAAGAAAAACAATGAGCTGAAGTCCAGAGGTTTGTGGTGTGATATTTCCTGGTGTCGACTCACTGTTCTCAGTGGGAAAATAGAGACGTTCCTCTCTTCCCACCCCAAACAAGGCTTTAGAAGGAGTGACCCTCACCTAAACTTGACCATGGGTCTTAACCTCCATGTGTGTCCCCCAAAGATGCCTGGACTCCCACTCCAGAGCACTCACAGATAAACTAGGGGTTCAACAGCAACCACAGCTCAGAAATGGTGAAAATGTGAGGCAGCATCCTGAGAATTTAGGATAATATGAAAAATCCTTTTTTTTGAGGCCAAATTTTACCTAGTGATGAATAAGTGATGCTGTCTAAATGCCACAAGTCACGTGATCGGAAGACACAACAGGACCGCGGACACAGCTCATGCTGCCATGAAATATGCAAGTTATTGTTGCGTGAGTAGGATTTCGGTTCAGGAAGAGGAAAAAGTACCGGAGTTGGATTGTGGTGATGGGCTTCCCCGGCGGCCCTAGTGGTAAAGAACCCACCTGCCAATGCAGGAGATATAAGAGATGTTGGTTCAATCCCTGGATCAGGAAGACCCCTGGAGGAGGTCATGACAACCCACTCCAGTATTCTTGCCTGGAGAATCCCATGGACAGAGGAGCCTGGCCAGCTACAGTTCATGGGGTCACAAAGAGTTGGACACAGCAGAAGTGACTTAGCATGCATGCACAGTGGCTACAGAACAATGTGAATGTACTTAATATCACTGAACTGTACACTTAAACATGGTTAAAATGGCAAATTTGAGTTATGTATATTTTAATCACAATAACAAAAATAGTAAAATATTTCTAAGCTAAAAAAAAAAAAAAACAATAAGCTGGCTCAGAGTTAGCAATGAAGAGGAGGAAATATCCACTCAAACTCCTGGATCAACTTGGGTTAAATCTCCCTTTAACTTTTCAGTTACTTGAGCCAATACATGTTTTTTCTTGGCCACTTTACGCTGCCAGCAGGATCTTAGTTCCCTGACCAGAGATCAAACCCGTGCCTGCAGTGGAGGCAGGGCATGGCAACCACTGGACCACCAGGGAAGTCCCGTAATTTTTTTTTAAGTCATCAAATAAATTGTCAAAACTGATTTCAAAAGAAGCAACCATTTCACACTTTGGAAGGCAGAAAGACACGATGAGCAAGCGGCTTCCAAAATACAGTGCCTGGGGTTTCCCTGGTGGCTCAATGGCGAAGAATCCACCTGCCCATGCAGGAGACTTGGATTTGATCCCTGATCCAGGAAGATCCCACATGCCGTGGAGCAACTAAGCCCGAGTGTCAGGAAAAAAAATATAGCAATGACTCAGGTGCTGCTCACAAACAGGATGCCCCCAACACCCCCCAAAGGGCTCTGTAAAACATCCAGAACGTTCAAGTCCAAAGCCAAGTCAAGTGTTTCGGGCCCATAGCTCTTTTTTTCAACTGGGAGTCAGTTTTCACCAGGTATGAGACACAGAGTCATTGACCCCAAGCAAGCACTTAGCAGAAACCTTGCTTAGCGTCAGACACTTGTCATCTTGGATTTAAACGTGACCCAGCCTGCCCCCACCTCACATGAGATAAAGGTCAGGAAACAAAACAGTTCAGCAAGACATCACTTCCCACCTGATTTGACAGCCTCAGATATTTTTCCCTCTCGCCCGCAGGCATGATCTCAACAAGGATGAACTTGAAACTCTCATTTGAGGCACACACAAAGCGGACACGTGAGTGCTGGAAGGATCCTCGTAAGGCCTGACTCATACTCGGACTGTGGCGAGAAGTGTTTGGTTCCCTTGGGAGGACAACACAGACGTTCGTACGGCACTCAGAGTTCAACACTCAGAGTTCAAGACATCCAGAGATATGTAATCATCTTTTCCCTAAAAGCCACATACTTAATTACATGTGGGATCCGATAAACTTCTCGAAAATCATTGCACAGATAGAAACCCATGGATGTCAGGAAGACCAGTTACATGTCCTGGACTATAAGTACCCATTTGGGAAACAAATTGTTCCAGTCACCTTGGAAAACAGTTAGGCATTATCTTACAAAATTAAATATAACATCTACCCTGGGATCCAGCAGACCCGAGAAAAATGAAAAGAGAAGTCCTCACAAAGACCTGTACGTGAATGCCCTCAAAAGCTTTATTCCCAATCACCCCAAACTGGAAACACCTTTAATGTCCATTATCTGGTGAGAAAAGAAGGCGAGTGGTGGTACATTCATACAGGGCAAAGCCACCCAGCAATAACGAGGACCCACCACTGACGCCCACAAGGACAGGTTCAGTTCAGTTCAGTCGCTCAGTCGTGTCCGACTCTTTGCGACCCCATGAATCGCAGCATGCCAGGCCTCCCTGTCCATCACCAACTCCCGGAGTTCACTCAGACTCACGTCCATTGAGTCAGTGATGCCATCCAGCCATCTCATCCTCTGTCGTCCCCTTCTCCTCCTGCCCCCAATCCCTCCCAGCATCAGAGTCTTTTCCTATGAGTCAACTCTTCGCAGGAGGTGGCCAAAGTACTGGAGTTTCAGCTTTAGCATCATTCCTTCCAAAGAAATCCCATGGCTGATCTCCTTCAGAATGGACCGGTTGGATCTCCTTGCAGTCCAAGGGACTCTCAAGAGTCTTCTCCAACACCACAGTTCAAAAGCATCAAGGACAGGGACAAGCCCCAAACAGAGTCTGCTAAAGGAAGGAAGCCAGATGCAGAGGCTGCACACTGTGTGATCCTGTGAATGTATTTTACTCCCGGCTTGCTGGGCCCTTGTTGCTGTGCGGGCTCTTCTCCAGGCGCGGCGAGGGCCTCCCTTTGTGACGGCCCCTCTTGTTGCGGTGGGCCCCAGTGCTGCTGTTAGTCACTCAGTCACGAGCGACTCTTTTCCACTCCACGGACAGTAGCCCACCAGGCTCCTCTGTCCGTGGGATTCTCCAGGCAAGAATACTGGAGTGGGTAGCCATTCTCTTCTCCAGGGCATCTTTCCGCCCCAGGGATTGAACCCAGGTCTCCTGCGTTGCAGGCAGATTCTTAACCAGAGCCATCAGGGAAGCCCCTATCTGAAGTTCTAGAAAAGGCAAAACCATCGTGATAGAAAACAGATCACGGGGTTCCGGGGCCAAGGGGTGGGGGTGGCCGCAAAGAGATGGAAAGGGAGGCTTTGGGTGGTGGGGGCAGCGGTGCTGATCACACAGCCACGTATGTGCAACATGTCGTCACTCAGGCATGTTCAACTCTGTGCGACCCCACAGACCTAGCCTGCCAGGCTCCTCTGTCCCTGGGATTCTCCAAGCAAGAATGCTGGAGTGGGCTGCCAGGCCCTCCTCGACGCCCACCCAGAGATCGAAGCTGTGTCTCTTACATCTCCTGCACTGGCAGCTGGTTTCTTTACCACTAGGGCCACCTGGAAAGCCACATAACTACACACAATTACCAAAATTCATTAAGGCCGCCTTATCTTCCACACAAACTTTATCTAAATACCTTTAAAAGTTCTTCACCTCCGTTGTATAAAAAATTCACTCTACATCTCAGTCCCTGTCCTTCTTTACTGAACATGCTGTCTGCACCTCTGTTCGGCAGAAGATTGTGGTTACATGGAATCAGAGGCCAGGAGGGATTCCCTGGTATCCCATCACTTCTAGAACAAGGGGGTCTGTATCAGGACACACCATCAGAAAGCCGGAATGGGACCCATAACCTGGACTCTGGGACATCCCTGGAGAGACAGACAGACGTAAAGCATTCCACCCCAGACAGATGCATTCCATCCCCCCACAGAGGACAGGTTCCCCAGGGGGAAACATCGCCCCAAGGATCAACCCTGTGAGTTCCCGGACTGCCCAAGAAAGGCTAGCGTGATGGTTAGAGATTACCCGGAAATAAGACGAAGGACCCCTGATGAGCCATGAGCATCCGTCATTCAAGAGAGACAGATGAGTCTGTCAGAGTCAGAGGGAAGGGACACTGCAGACGTGAGTACAGACGGGTGTCACCCCACAGGGCCTAGCCAGATTCTAGAGGACCAGACTTCTCTTTCTTCCTCACTAGAAAACAGGCCAGGAAGCTGCTTCTTTAGGGGGCGAGCGGTGAAGGTCACCTGTGTTATTTTGTCAAAGGGACACACGCCCTGAGCCTGGGAAAATTCTTGACCAGGCATGCGAGGCACCCACAGCCGGTGTTTGCAGGTCAGCAAGCTGACCACACTCCCTTCCCCGACCCCACTGTCCTGGAAAGGTGTGGGCAAACCCAGGATGATCAGCACCACCTCCGGACATGCCAGCCGTGGCTGCCAGTTTCTGTGAAATAACAAAGACATCAGCCCAGATTCTCTTAAAGCCAAAACCCCGAATAACACCAACCATGCCACAGCTGTCCCCAAATTAAAGGTTGCAATGGCCAGGCATGAAAGGACCACGGGGGCTCGCCCAGCCGTGGCCCTCACTCTCTGCTGAATGCTGCCCACATTCCCCATTTCACAAGCCACAAGAAGGTGCCCGACCGTTTGCAACCAAACTCCAAGGAATTTGCACAAATAGAGGAAGCTAGCTAATGCCCCGACTCAGCAAAGATTCTACAGCCTTCGAGTTTCTCAGGCTCCTGGTCAGACGAGCTGACCTCACTTTCTGTCCTTCTTCCTCCCAAGGGTTGTGCTTCTCATCTTTGGGAGGGAGGTGGGTTCTCCACACTCAGTAACCCTTCCAGGAGAAGAAAAGGCCAGGCAGACCCTGCCCGTGCTGAGTTTGGAAGAAGAGCCATGACAAAGGGGAAGACATAACCTACAGGGGAAAGTGGGCAGGGTCGTTAGCTCGTGAGTGGCCAAATGGGATCGGCATTGGTCATCCTCTCCTGCCTTCCACACCCATAGATACAACGAGTTTGCATTTTAGATCACCTGCCCCAAAGGTGAACTCTCTGGCAAAAGAGCTTCTCAAACACCAGCAAGTGTATCTCAGAACTGTGAACAAATGAGGACTTCCCTGGTGGTCCATGTGGCTAAGACATCCGAGCTCCCAGTGCAGGGGGCCCAAGTTGGATACCTAGTCAAGGAACGAGATCCCACACACCACAGCTAAGAGTTAGCACTAAACATCCTATGTGCTGTAACTGAGACCGAGTGCAGCAAAATAAATAAACATTCAAAATAAATAAAAGAAAGTGAAGAGGAACTAAAAAGCCTCTTGGTGAAAGTGAAAGTGGAGAGTGAAAAAGTGGGCTTAAAGCTCAATATTCAGAAAACGAACATCATGGCATCTGGTCCCATCACTTCATGGGAAATAGGTGGGGAAACAGTGGAAACAGTGTCAGACTTTATTTTTCTGGGCTCCAAAATCACTGCAGATGGTGACTGCAGCCATGAAATTAAAAGACACTTACTCCTTGGAAGGAAAGTTATGACCAACCTAGATAGCATATTCAAAAGCAGAGACATTACTTTGCCAACAAAGTTTCGTCTAGTCAAGGCTATGGTTTTTCCTGTGGTCATGTATGGATGTGAGAGTTGGACTGTGAAGAAGGCTGAGCGCCGAAGAATTGATGCTTTTGAACTGTGGTGTTGGAGAAGACTCTTGAGAGTCCCTTGGACTGCAAGGAGATCCAACCAGTCCATTCTGAAGGAGATCAGCCCTGGGATTTCTTTGGAGGGAATGATGCTGAAGCTGAAACTGCAGTACTTTGGCCACCTCATGCGAAGAGTTGACTCATAGGAAAAGACTCTGATGCTGGGAGGAATTGGGGGCAGGAGGAGAAGGGGACGACAGAGGATGAGATGGCTGGATGGCATCACTGACTCGATGGATGTGAGTCTGAGTGAACTCTGGGAGTTGGTGATGGACAGGGAGGCCTGGCGTGCTGGGATTCATGGGGTCACAAAGAGTCGGACATGACTGAGCAACTGAACTGAACTGAACTGAAGCATCCATTAAAAAAAGAAGACACGAAACTGATTTCTTTTTAAAGCTGTAAAGAGAAAAAAAAAAAAAAAAAGACCAGAAACCTGAATTAAGCAGAGACAGGAGACCAGAAGGGGGCGCCCTCACAGCCTGCAGCCACAGCAGAGCCTGACAGGAGAACAAGGACTCCTCTTCATTCCTGGGCCCGGCTTAGCCGGTGAGAAGCCACAGACGCCTATTTACTATAACCATGCCAACTGCCTCTTCAATTCTATGTGTGGCTCACGGTGGTTGCAAACCCCAAATTGCAATTCTCTGCAATAAACTCATTTTTGCTGGAGAAATATCTGGCCATTTGTTTAATTCAGATCAACAGAACTAGTGCCAAAGACAGAGGTCGACTGACCAGGACTTAGGATGCACGTGCTGTGGGGAGCCATGACCAAAATGAGCTGTCCTCACGGCCCCGGCCTGCTCCTCAAGACCCTCGGGTCTGCCCCTCACGCCCCCGGGCCTGCCCCTCACGCCCCCGGGCCTGCTCCTCAAGACCCCCGGGCCTGCCCCTCAATATCCTCGGGCCTGCCCCTCACGGCCCCGGGCCTGCCCCTCACGGCCCCTGCAGCCTTCCTGCACCCTTAGTCTCAGCCTCCATCTCCCCGGCTATCATCCAGGCACTGCGCTGTCACATGGGTGTGTCACAAAAAAAGAATGAAATGAAGTCAGCAAACGGGATACTCCTGCTCCCTTTGGATAAATGTGCATACGCCGTGTCCCTGGCAGGGTTTATTAGATACAGTTAAGTCCCCTGTGTGCGCATGAGTTCCTTTCTGAGTTCCTTCGTAAGTCCAACTTGTTCATTAAGTCCAGCTAAGTTAGCCTAGGTACCCAACTAACACAACCGGCTATATAGTACTGTACTGTAATAGGTTTATCATACTTTTTGCACAAATAATCCATAAAAAACAAACACAGGGGCTTCCCTGGTGATCCATGGGCTAAGACTCCGCGCTCCCAATGAAGGGGCCCAGGGTTTGATCCCTGGTCAGGGAGCTAGATCCCACACGCTGCAACTAAGACCCAGCGCAGCCAAATAAATAAGTAAAAATAAAGATTATTTTTTAAAAACACAAAAAATAAGAAAACATTTTTAATCTTACAGTTCTGTACCTTGAAAAGTACAGTTGTACCAGCTACGTCACTGCTACTTATACTCATGTTTCCAGACATCCTGGGGTTAAACCAAAGATACTGTATGACTGTACTGCATGACTGTACTCTATGCCAACAAAGATCCATCTAATCAAAGGTATGGTTTTTCAAAAGATCCATCTAATCAAAGCTATGGTTTTTCCAATAGTCATGTATGGATGTGAGAGTTGGACTGTGAAGAAAGTTGAGCAGTGAAGAATTGATGCTTTTGAACTGTGGTGTTGGAGAAGACTCTTGAGAGTCCCTTGGACTGCAAGGAGATCCAACCAGTCCATCCTAAAGGACACCAGTCCTTGGAAGGACTGATGCTGAGGCTGAAACTCCAGTACTTTGACCACCTCATGCAAAGAGTTGACTCATTTGAATAGACCCTGATGCTGGGAAAGATTGAGGGCAGGAGAAGGGGATGACAGAGGATGAGATGGTTGGATGGCATCACTGACTCAGTGGACCTGTGTTTGAGTAAACCCCGGGAGTTGGTAACGGATAGGGAGGCCGTGGGATCACTGTGGCGTGCTACAGTCCGTGGGGTCACAAACAGTCGGACACGAATGAGCGACTGGACTGAACTGAACTGTTACAGTCCTGTAAAGTACACAAAAGCACAACCACTTGTAGAGGAGGATGCAAGCACATGACAACATACAGCAGAAACATGGACTAACTCACGTGATTCGCGCCTTTGAAAATTTGCAACTTGAAGGTTCAAATGTAGTGGAATTACTGTATTTCAAACTATAAACAGTTAACCGAGATGACTACGAAGAACCAAGTTATTAGCTTCCACTTAATAAAAACCAGTACTCATGAATAACCCATTAATTATCAGCCAACAAACATCTTAAACCTTACAACGTTTAATGAATGATGTGATTTGTTTTGATAATAAAACTGGAACTCTCCTGCTCTTGAATGAATTGTACCTGCCCTGGGCAGCCTGGCCATTGGCTAAATGCAGGAACAGAGCAGAAATCTGGGCAGAGCCTTCAGCTGGGAAGCTGAGCCCTTCCGAAGTCCAAGTACCAGTTGAGTCAGACAGTGGCCACTCCTGTGTGGGGACTTACCGATGACCCGAGCGGGGAGGGCTGCCTCCCTCCCCCCTCCCCACTGCAGGGCGCACGTCTGCCTGTCTGTCTGCCGGGGAGTTGCTGTTGTCTGTCTGCTGGGTGCCACTGGAGGATCGAGGCTCCCAGTCTCACACCCTGACCTTGCTCCTCTCGCTCCCATCTCGTGCTAAGCGGACGGCCAGAGGGGAAAGAGTGAAAGGGTGCAGAGAGCCTCTGACTCGCTTTTCGTTGTTTTCGCTGTTACAGTCACACAGAATGGCCTGCCTCAGAGGACCCTGCCCCTCTGCCTGACTGTTAGAGCGCCTCTGTTCAGAACCCGTCCACCTGTGGATGGCAGGAAGGAAGAAATGAACACATCCCCCGCCTCAGGCTTGACATCCTAGAACTAATGGCCTTTTCACTTTGCTTCTTCACCTTCTCCCATCTCTGGTCTAGAAAAGAACCTGGCATCCAGACCCCAATAAGATGGTTATTTTGAGGCGCTAGCCTGCCATCTTCTTGGTCAGCCGACTGAAGTCGTTTCCCTTGCCTCAACCCCCATCTCTTGGATTCATTGGCCTGGCCTGCGGCAAGCAGGGTGAGCTTGGACCTGGCAACAAGAATACTGGCAAGCACCTCTGCTTCTGTCCCAGAGGCCTTCTATATCCACCATTGCATGCTAAGTCATTTCAGTCGTGTACAACTCACGCAACCCCAGATGACCCACCAGGCTCATCTGTCCATGGGATTTCCCAGGTAACAGTACTGGAGTGGGGTGCCATTTCCTCCTCCAGAGGATCTTCCTGACCCAGGGATTCAACCAAAGTCTCCTGCATCGGCAGACAAATTCTTCACCACTAGCGCCACGTGAAAAGCCCATACTTATCAATAGCTCGTCCAAACCTTCCCCCAACTCCAAGATAGCTATCCTCACTCTTGTTTTTGCCCAGGACACAGAGCAAATAAGTGGCCAACCTGGGACTCGGGTGCAGGCCAGCCCGAGGGCACCACCCAGGTCATCCACCACCACAGCCAGCACCCCGATCCTTCCCGCAGAAGCTTGCCACACCGTGCCCTGGGGTCTCCCCCTCCTCCGTCAAGCTCAGCTCTGTGGGGGCAGACTGCCTCTTCCTGACTCGTGTCTGCCACAGTGTAGCTCTTAGGGGATGTGCAAGAAAGTTTTAAAAATAAACAAATCTAGAAATAAGAGACTAATCCACCAACAGACAGCAGTTGCCCCTCAGAGAATGTTGCGGGTGACTGAGGGCATGGTGGGCCAACACCTCTGGTGTTTCTGCTCCTTTTGGACAAATGGGCAGGCACCAGGTCGCTGGCAGTGTTACTGGATATTATTGTCGAGGGCCTTGAGGCGTGCTGGCCAGGAAGAGAGCTTCAGGTTTCCCGACCTCTTCGGCCCCATTCCAGGGAGAGGCTCAGCAAGGAAAGAACTCCTGGAACCGTCCAGCCATGTGTGGCAGGAGGGTCACACAGTGCAGTTCATAAACCGTGCAGTTCCTGTCCCTCGAGGGCCTGCAGCTGTGTCCTCTTCAGCAGTGGCCTGGGTACACCTCACGAAATCCCAGTAACCTGAGATTGGGCCAAATGAAGCTGCTTTCAAGTGGGTCCCTGGGGTAGTGAGGCCGGACCTAGAAGTACCCACATACGAAGGGCTCTGCGGGCGGAGGCTCCAGGAGGTGGCACGGGGGAGAGCTATCTATCGCAAGACCACTGTCATAAGAAGATATCAATCTGCCTAGGCTGCCCAGGTGCTGCTAGTGGTAAAGAATCCACCTGCCAATGCAGGAGATGCAGGAGACATGGGTTCAATCCCTGGGCCAAGAAGATGCCCTGGAGGAAGAAATGGCAACCCACTCCAGTATTCTTGCCTGGAGAATCCCATGGACAGAGGAGCCTGGCGGAATACAGCCTGTGGGGTTGCAAAGAGTCAGACACAACGGAAGCAACTTAGCATGCACACACAGCCAACTCAAGAGCAAGTACTAGGAAAAAAAAGAAAGAACAGTGTCTAGTGTCTACACACCAGCTCACACCCATTAGGATGGCTACTATCCAGAAAAAAAGAAACAGAAATAACACGTGTTGGGAAGGATGTGGAGAAATTGGAACGCATATGCACTGTTGTTGGGAACATAAAATGGGGCAGCCATTGTGGAAAACAGTAGAGCAGCTGCGCAAAAGATTAAAAATAAAACGACCACGTGTCCGGCCATCCCACGTGGGAGCATAGACCCAAAAGAATTGAAAGCAGGTCTCAACAGAGGTATCTGCCCACCCGTGTTCACTGCAGCCTCATTCACAATAGCCAAAATGTGGGAACCATCCAAGCATCCATCGGCAGAGGAATAGATAAACAGAATGTGGTCTACATGTGCGGTGGAGTATCACTCACCCACCAAAAGGAAGGAAATTCTGACACCTGCTACAGGATGGATGAACCCTGAGGACACTGTGCTAAGTGAAAGGAGCCAGACAAGAGCAAACCCTGTGTGACTGCAATTACAGGAGGCCCTTAGAGCAATCAGACTCACAGAGACGGCAAGTGGGACGGTGGTTGCCAGGGTTCGCAGGGAGAGGACAATGGCGAGTTTAGGGTTTAATGGATACAGAGTTTCTATTTTACGAGAGGAAAACCTGGGGAGATGGATGATGGAGATGGTTACACTGAAGAGCAGCCAAAAATAAATAAAAATTTTAAAGTAATAATTTTTGAAAAAAATAAACAGTTGCTTTAAAAATGTATTAAGTACCACCAAACTATACACTTAAAGGGCTTCCCTGGTGGCTCAGAAAGTAAAGAATCCGCCTGTAATGCAGGAGACACAGGTTCAATCCCTGGGTCAGGAAGATCCCCTGGAGAAGAGGATGGCCACCCACTCCCCAGTATCCTTGCCTGGAGAATCCCATGCACAGAGGATCCGGGTGGGCTACAGTCCATGGGGTCATAAAGTGTCCAACATGACTGACCAAGTAACACACACATACACTTAAAATGGTTAAGGTGGTCAACGTTTCACTGTGTATTTCACTACAATGTTTTAAAGTGTCCACACATATTAAAATTGTTGTTGTTGTTCAGTCACTAAGTCATGTCTGACCTTTGCGACGCCATGGACTGCAGCACTCCGGGCTTCCCTGTCCTTCACTGTCTCCTGGTGTTTGCTTAAATTCATGTCCACTGAGTTGGCGATGCTATGGAACCACCTCATCCTCTGCTACTCTCTTCTTTTGCCTTCAGTCTTTCCCAGCATCAGTGTCTTTTCCAATGAGCTGGGTCTTCACATGAGGTGGCCAAAATATTGGAGTTTCAGCTTCAACATCAGTCCTTCCAATGATCATCCAGGCTGATCTCCTTTAGGATGGACTGGTTGGATCTCCTTGCAGTCCAAGGGACTCTCAAGAGTCTTCTCCAATACCACAGTTCAAAAGCATCAATTCTTCTGCGCTCAGCTTTCTTTATAGTCCAACTCTCACATCCATACATGACCACTGGAAAAACCATAGCCTTGACTAGATGGACCTTTGTTGGCCAAGTAATGTCTCTGCTTTTGAATATGCTATCTAGGTTGGTCACAACTTTTCTTCCAAGGAGTAAGTGTCTTTTAATTTCATGGCTATAGTCACCATCTGCAGTGATTTTGGAGCCCCCCAAAATAAAGTCTGACACTGTTTCCACTGTTTCCCCATATATTTCCCATGAAGTGATCATTAGAGTAGAATTATCTGCATATCTGAGGTTGTTGATATTTCTCCTGGCAATCTTGATTCCAGCTTGGGATTCATCCAGCCCAGCACTTCGCATGATGTGCTCTTCTGCTGCTGCATCGCTTTAGTAGTGTCCGACTCTGTGCGACCCCATAGACGGCAGCCCACGAGGCTTCCCGTCCCTGGGATTCTCCAGGCAAAAACACTGGAGTGGATTGCCATTTCCTTCTCCAATGAGTGAAAGTGAAAAGTGAAGTCGCTCAGTCGTGCCCGACTCTAGCGACCCCATGGATTGCAGCCTACCAGGCTCCTCCGTCCGTGGGATTTTCTAGGCAAAAGTACTGGAGTGGGGTGCCATTAAGTTAAATAAACAAGGTGACAAGATACAGCCTTGACGTACTTCTTTCTCAGTTTTGAACCCGTCTGTTGTTCCGTGTAAGGTTCTAACTGTCCAATCCTCACTGCTCCCTCGTTGACCAAATGACGTGTTTTGCTTTGCTGTGATGTGTATCCTCTTCAGGTTCACATCTATTGAGTATACGTTTCATTAATGGCAGAATGAGATTCAAAACAACTTTCTTGCAGAGAAAAGACAAACCCAAGAAGCAGGCAACTTGCCAGGACCAAAGGACAGGAAAGTAAGCCAACATCAGTTCGGAAAGTGCTGGCTCTGCCCCACAGGTTGGTCCTTCTGAAATCTGCCCTTGTTGGTGGGGGATGCGGTGGGGGGCAGGAGGAGGGGCAGGGCGAAAGGAGGACCAAGTTACAACCCAAAAAATGTATTATTACTCTCCTTCCGGGTTCAAAATGCTTCTTTTGATGAGTCACAAAGGTTAGCTGAGAGGCTCTTCAATTAAAAACCCACAGAGTTTTCCTTTTATAGACTGTCCTCAGGAGCCCTCTCGCTGAGCGTTCCCTCTGTCCTCACCCCGAAGTGGCAGCTGCTCTAAGCATGTGTGTTTACAGAAATACCAGTAGTTATTGCATGTTCCTTTCCATGTCATTAGGCACTGCCATAAAGCCAAGCTGGGTTAGAAATAGACCTTTCCTTCTGGGAAAAGCCGAATGGGGGCCGAGCGGGGGCCATGGTGTGTGTCTTCTGCCACCTGCTGGCCTCTGCTGGGATCACATAGCAATTACCCGCGGGATGGACAGGGTAGGCAGGACGGTGGGGACTGGGAAATGCCACTAACCAGCTGTCCCACACTGGAGCTGATTTCCAGACCTGTACTCCCTAGCAAAGGGCTCCAACCCCCTGAGCTAGTGTCTAAGAGGCAGCCCCTTGGGTCTCCCGCTGCCAGTTGAAGGGCACTCCAGGACAAGGGGAACTTACATGACAGCATGACTCATCACGTGCATGCTTAGACTTGGAGATGAGGGGCGTGCACGCCACTGTGGTTTGCAACTTTATACAACTCGCCAGGTAACTTTTTTGGTGGGGGGAGGTATAGTTGCTTTACAATGTTGTGCTAGTCTCTGCTGTACAATGAAGTGAATCGGCTATACATAGACACATATCCCTTCCCTCGTGAAACTCCCTCCCTGCCACCCCCATCCCGCCTGTCCAGACACCGCAGAGCGCCCAGCCGCCCCCGGTGCTGTACGCAGCTTCCCTGCCAGCCCTCTGTTTTACGCATGGCAGCATATAATATGCCAGTGCTACTCTCTCCATTTATCCCAGCTTTTCCTTCCCTCAGCGCATCCACAGGTCCACTCTCTACATCTGCATCTCTATTCTTGCCCTGCAGATAGGTTCATCTGTACCATTTTTCTAGATTCTACATTAATGCATTAATATACAATATTTGTTTTTCTGATTTACTTCAATCTGTATGACAGACTCTAGGTCCATTGACATCTCTACAAAGGACCTAATTTCTTTCCTTTTTATGGCTGAGTAATATCCACGGTATAAATGTACCACATCCTCTTTATTCAATCATCTGAGCCCAGCAGTGCATTTCAGTTCAGTTCAGTCGCTCAGTTGTGACTCTTTGCAACCCCATGAACCGCAGCACGCCAGGCCTCCCTGTCCATCACCAACTCCTGGAGTTGACCCAAACTCATGTCCATTGAGTCGGTGATGCCATCTAACCATCGCATCCTCTGTCGTCCCCTTCTCCTCCTGCCTTCAATCTTTCCCAGCAGCATTTGACAAACGTACCTCTTCTAATCCTCAACCCAGCTGCATCAGGTTTGTTCTTATTTTAGAAGTGAGGAAACCAGGGCACAGAGGGGTTTGATCACTAGGTTAATTACCTTTCTGTTACAGAGAGAGAAAAATGAAGCATTCTTGGCGTCTTGTTGGGAAGCTAAACTACAACACAATTGTAATCCATTGTCTATTTTCCCAAGTAAACACACCAGCATAATGATATCCGAGCATCCTCTTAATAGCTTGGAAGATCTCACTTGAAAGTTCCACAAGCAAATGAAGCATCCGTACCTTTATAACCACCATTCCATCTCTTGGTTCATGACAACAAATATGGGTTGACCCTCTTCTGGGTTCAGCTACTAACTACTCCATCACTGACCTTATGATAGGGGGCACTCTTGAGGCCAATAAAAGTTTGGCTATTTCCCAAATACAAACTAATCTTAAATAATGAAACTTTGCCAGCTCAGAGGATATTCATGCTCTGAAGCCTGTTCACAAAGAATTGGGGGCAGATCATGTTCTCCATGGGCTTCCCTGGTGGCTCAGAGGTTAAAGCATCTGCCTGGAATGCGGGAGACCTGGCTTCGATCCCTGGGTCGGGAAGATCCCCTGGAGAAGGAAATGGCAACCCACTCCAGTACTCTTGCCTGGAGAATCCCATGGAGGGAGGAGCCTGGTAGGCTACAGTCCACGGGGTCGCAAAGAGTCAAACAGGACTGAGCAACTTCACTTCACTTCACTTCACTTCACTTCATGTTCTCCTAGGTGACCACCAGGGGGAGTGGCTGGGTGGCAGGAGCTCAGGGCAGAACAGCTTCCAGGGGCAGTGAGGGTGTGAGGGATCTGAGCCCAGGCCCTGAGATAGGACTGTGCTGGCACCATCATTCTGGCGGGCTGACCTCCTGAAATCCAACAAGACCCTGGGACTTTTGGCCTCCAGAAAGACAGGTGATGGGGCCACTGCAGTCAGCAGCCTTCACCGGCTGCACAGACCTGCCTGGGGCAGAGGCACCTGCAGAGCAGGGAGACTCAGGGAGAAGGAGGCAGGCAGGGGAAGGACGGGGGGCTCTTCTCTCATTTTCTGCCCCTCCTCCAGGCCCGCCCAGCGGCCACTTTCCTGCCTTCTCAAGAGCCATGTGTGAAAGCATTTGATCATCGCCAAAGTCAGGTCGGGGGGACGAGGACAGCCACCGCAGCACCCCAGCGCCCCGGCCTGGTTCCCGTGTGCCCACCGCCTGTGGCTGCCTGCAGCCCCCACAACCTGACCCAGCCCCCGCCCTCCGCTCTGGCAGACCCACTGAGTTCTGGGCTGTGTCCTCCACCTTTACCTCCCACATCCCCTTCATTCGCCCACACTCACCGAGTCTCAGGGTCCTTGCAGTCGACCCCAGAGGTCTGCACAGCTGCCTTGTTTATCAGAATGCGTGCTCACTGCCTGTTCACTCTCCGCTCCATGGACGCACTGTCCCCTTGTGGGAACTCTTGCCAAATGCCATCTTGAGACCGTGATTCGCTTTTATGGTGATTTCTGGATGCCGGCCTTCTTCTTCCTTTCCCTCTGTCTCTTCTTTCTTCTTCTTCCTCTTCATCTCCATCTCCTCCTCCTCCTTCCTCTACAGCTTTTATAAGAAGCCTGCATGTAGGAACTGAACTCATTTCACGCATATAAATATTTTGGCCACCTGATGCGAAGAGCTGACTCATTGGAAAAGACCCTGATGCTGGGAAAGATTGAGGGCAGGAGGAGAAGGGGACGATAGACGATGGGATGGTTGGATGGCATCACTGACTCGATGGACATGAGTTTGAGCAAGCTCCAGGAGTCGGTGATGGACAGGGAAGCCTGGGGTGCTGCTGTCCATGGGGTCGCAAAGAGTCGGAACTGAGCAACTGAAGTGAACTGATATAAACCCAGGCTCTTGACGTCAGCTCTTTAAACAAACGTTTTCTTAATTTAAATAAATAAAGGGCCAAATCAACTAAAACCTTGGTCTTCCTGCCCCATCAGTGCTTAACAGTAGTCAGGGAGGAAACAACTTTGTATTTGAGGAAGTGATGTTCTTTCTGACCACAGCTATGACCATGCCTTTCAGTGGCCCTCTCTTTGGCCCTGCTTGCTGACCCTGTACCTCACAGACCCCCTGCATTTCTGCACCCACTACACAGGAATGCTGGACTGCACGGTCCAGCCAGTGCACTCCAGGACCGCAGCACAGCTTCGTTTAACCTAAAAACCCACTGAAGAGGGAACATTAGCATAGACCCAATCTCTGTCGACAAGATAAAAAATAGTTAACAACTTCTCTCAAACGGAAGTGGTATTTAGATTAATCAATATCCATAAATACATTTGAGCTTCTAATAAGTTATCCCATAAACACCGCACATTATTTCAAATTAAAATGTTATAAACTCCTCAAGTCATGTGACCTTTACACTCTCAAGACACTCTCCATAAGTTACCACGGCAGCCCCTCAAGAGACATGTGCAAAATAATAAACACAATCCCTGCACCTTAGCAATTTGGGGCTTCCCGGGTAGCTCAAGTGGTAAGAATCCGCCTGCCAGTGCAGGAGACGCAGGAGACACAGGCTCAATCCCTGGGTAGGGAAGATCCCCTGGAGAGGAAATGGCTACCCACTCCAGTATTCTTTCCTCGGAGAATCTGATGGACAGAGGAGCCTGGTTGGCCACAGTTCAGCGGGTCGCTGAGTCAGACATGACTTAGCAACTGAGCACATTAACAATTTAAGACGGTGATTTTCCACAGTGATTTTAAAGTACATTTAAAATTTTAAAGTACATTTAAATTGTAAATCCCTTAAGCATTTATGTCCACTAAAGAGGTTGAGTACACTGGCCGGGAGAATTTTTGCCCAGTAACCAAGATGCTCTGTGTTGCTGTTCAGGCTTCCTCTCAGCAGGGGGCACTGCAAGCCAACCTAAGCACGTCCTAAGCACCACTGGCGCCTGATACTCACCTGGCTGAGATCTAAGGAATTTACAAACCCATCGTGCATCAGCCAATCCTCGCAACAACTCTGGAAGGTAGGAACTGGACTGTGTTGGCCACGATCCCATACTTAACGCCAAAGTGTTGGTCTAATTATAACTTTGGTCTGGGACAGCAGATCACGTTTGGGGCAGCACTTTCCTCTAAGATGGTCTCCAACCATGAAGCCCTTCCACCTAAAGCGAAGGAACACATTTGTTTTTGTTTCCCTCTCACAAATCTGTGAAGGGAAGAGAAAAGGGGGCCCGAGTAAGACCACACCTGTTCCCTGTGCTGGGGAGACCCGCTGGCCAGGCCTAAGGGGTCACGGAAGGAGGAGAAAGGGCTTGGTGGTCCAGGAGGGTCCTCAGACAGCCTGCTATCTGTGACAGAGTTATGCTGAGACTTCCTTTTATTATTTTATTGAGCAGTGTTCTGTGCTTCATTTATTTTTTAAGAAGTCATCTTATATCTCTTCTGATTCCATGGATTGACAGAATGTGATTAATGTCACCTCTGCATTTTCAAATTTAAGTATAAAAATGATCGAATGAAAAAGAAAAGAAGTGTAACGTGAAGTTGTCAAGAGCTTTCAGTTTGCATTTTTCTCCCTAATCTCTTGATAATTTGTATTTACAAATGCAGCTTTCAGGGAAACCACTTCCTGTGTTGAACAAAGTTTGTTGATAATATAATAAAGGCTAGAAGCTCAAAACGTAACAGCAACAAAAAAGTTACTACCCTGGACTTCTGGTTACAGACAAGATGTACTTCTCCATATTCCTCCTGCTAAGAACAGTTATAAAACCTGGATGTTATAGATGAAACATGAGAAGATTCTGAAAGGTAGAGAAGAAAAAGAAGATTGGATGAGGACCTCAGGACCTGAGGAACAACCCAGCAGTAAGTTCTCCAGTTTCCTTCTTGACTTCTTATATCTCAGACTGGGCTGGAGAAGCTGGCACCTAGAAACACCAGTGGGTGCAGGCAAAAAGCCCCCCAAGATGTGCCGGCTCTTTTTAGTTAAAAGATCAAGAAGATAGCAGCCTAGCAAAACAGAAAACTTCTGGACAAAAACCACCTACTCCGGCCAAACACCATGAAAAACAAAGGGGGGGCCTTAGTCCCACACTTGTTATTGAAGGATGAGTGGAGAACCAGACGCTGGAGAAGGGCATGGCAACCTACTCCAGTATTCTTGCCTGGAGATTTCCATGGACAGAGAATCCTGGCGGGCTACCCTCCATGGGGTCTCAGAGTCAGACATGACTGAAGTGACTTAGCACACATGCACACACAGAGAACCAAAACATCCATCCTCTTCTGGTTGTAACAAGATGCTCTGGTATTCCCTCCACAGCCAGGATGGTGTCAGAAAGGGCTGAGTGAGAGCCCAGAATTTTCATCCATGCATGGGGTAAAACATGCCCCACCACTTGCAGCGCCGATGGAAGCCGCATAGAGATCCTGGGCTCTCACCCGCTCCCAGAAGTACAACCACTAAATAACTTACACAAAGAAATACACAAGAATGCTCTACCCCAAACTGGAGTTATAAAGTATACTAAAACAACTCACAGGAAGGCAGGAAAAAGAAAACAGAGGACGAACAAAGAGAACAGGAAGGAAACGAAAGAGGAAACGGCAGGCTTAGCCCTAATATATAAATCCTGACACGAAGTGTAAGTAGTTCATTAGAGAACGATCTTACGGTTGCCAGGGGTGGGGAAGGATAGGCGTGAGGTCTAGTTAGTTTGGGGTGGACATGTGCGCGCTGCCGTCCTTGGAATGGATCACCAACAAGGACCTGCTGTGTAGGACAGGGAGCTCTGCTCAGTGTCATGCGGCAGCCTGGGCGGGGCGGGAATCTGAGGGGGAAGGGATACATGTATGTGTATGGGTGAGTTCCTTTCCTGTCCACCTGAAACTATCACAACTCTGTTAACTGCCTATACTCCAATATAAAATAAAAAATTTAAAAAGCAAATGTAAATACTCTAAATACACCTACTAGGGACTTCCCTGGCAGTCTAGTGGTTAACACTCCATGCTTTCAGGGGGCATGGGTTCAATCCCTGGTCAGAGAATTAAGATCCTGCATGCTGCAAAGTGTGGTAAACAAACAAACATACTAAAAAGACAGAGTGGATTAGAAAACATGACCCAACAATACGCTGCCTACATGAAATTCACTTCAACTATAACAACAGAGGTAGGTTGAACATTAAAGAATGGAGAAAGATACACTTTGCAAAGATCAGTTCAAAGAAAACAGAGGCTACATTTATATCAAATAAAGTAGACTTCAGAGGAAAGAAATTTTCTCAAGAGAAATAATAGGAAATGTTATCTAAATGTTCCCAAAATACCCAGAACCACCCCAAGTTCTTTCTCAAAGTCAAATCCGCGATACTCGACTTGGGAGCCCAATTTCCTCTAACTGCCCAGCTGAGAAGAGAGCAGCTAAGTGTACTCTTCTCCCGGAAAACGGGCTCTTTGAGGAAAAGGCTCAGAGCAGACTGTGTCTCACTGAGAACTCCAGGTAGACCCCAGCTAAGTGAAGAAGCAAGACAAGAGAGGCACAGGACAAAAGGAGGTGCTCCTCTCAGCTCCCATATTCACTCTGGGGATCATACGTTAACAGATGTTGGTCTCAGATACATCAAGAGGGTGAATGGAGGGAAGATGGATGATTTAAGCCTCTTGAGAATAAACAGAGGTTTCCCCCAAACCTTTCATGGTTCAGGTCAATGCTACACGCTCTTTCGTAAGATCTGATCATCTTAGGGGAGCACACGCGGGTGCCCGGCACGGGGAAGAGACTGCTGACCGTGTGGTCTGGGGTCACCATCGGTGGAGCTCTCCTTGACTTCAGTCCCAGCCAGGTGGGTCCAACATGTATCCATTCACAATCTAAAAACAATCCCCAAATCTCGTCAAAGCGTCTGCCTTACACCATCCGCCCACTGCAAGAGACTGAGTGTCGTTCAGGGTCCCTGGCCACGTTCCCGAGGGAGATGTTCCTCCTCAGCTTTCAGGCAGAGAAATAGATGTTACCTTCCTAGTGGAAGCTGTGGCTTCTACCTTGCTCTACATCCTTATTCAAATGCTTTATTGGGAAAACAGTATGTATATGCCTTGCTGTGTGGTTCACAAAGGTATCTTCATGGTTATTATATTATTGTACCTTCAGCATCACGGGCATTACCCGACTCATCCAGAATTGCTCAGATCAGTCAGAACGACTCCACTCTAGGACACTTGCCCCTCACTGTAGGTAGGGGCAGCACAGGCTCCATTCTGGGGGAAGCAGCAAGTCCCATGGAATATGTTTCCATTCATCCTCTGCAGTGCCTACGTGAAATCATGGGTTCTCCTCAGTTGCTGATGGTGTAACCCCAACAAAGGCCTCCTCTAATTTCAGTAATTGAATATGACTGGTCAGCTGAGAGCATGGGGGAGGTGGGGTGGGAGGATGTCTTCATAACTCCCGATAGTGTGTTTCTGAAAAGTTGGTTGCTGTCTCAACATGCAACAGCAGCAATGACCTCTATCAACCATGACTGCTGGGCTTCCCTGGTGGCTCAGTGGTAAAGAAGCCACCTGCCAATGCAGGAGACACAGGTTCAATCCCCGCGCAGCAATGAAGACCCAGCCAAAATTAAATAAAATTATGTTTTAAAAATGAATGGTAGCATCCATTCCACAAATAACCATAGAGTCCCTACTGTGTTCTTCAAAGGGCTGCACAAGTCACCCTCCTGACTCCCTCCTGAACTCACAGTGGCAAACCCCAGCAGGAAGAACAGCCACCATCCTACCGCCAACACCAACACCTGCAGAGAGAGCCAGGAGGGTTCATAGTCACACCCTATCAAGGAAGAGGGAGAAGAGGAAACCCACAGACACCTTCCTAGCGTCGGCAGCCACAGAGCCCAGTTGCATCCTGCTGCTGTGTATGTGTGTTAGCGGCTCAGCCATGTCCGACTCTGTGCGACCCCACGGACTGTAGCCCGCCAGGCTCCTCTGTGCATGTGGTTCTCCAGGCAAGAGCACTGGAGTGGGTTGCCATGCCCTCCTCCAGGGCATCTTCCCGACCCAGGGATCGAGCTCTCATCTCCTGCATTGTAGACAGATTCTTTATCGTCTGAGCCACCAGGGAAGTCCATTCCGCTGCCAACAGTCTCATAAAGATGGGAACACGGAGGCTGGTGCCACGGCGTCTCCACCACCACTCCTATGTGGGGAGAGTGACACCATCACAGGAAGGGCGGAAACGGGGCTGGCAGCGTCAGGAAGGGCAGTGGGGAGGACACGCTCATCTCTGTGGCCCCCAGAGTGACCACAGGAGCTCCATGGCCGTCGGTGCCCTATTTAACACCCACCGACTCAGTGGAAACTCTGGGTGATAGAGAAGGACAGGAGGGAAGGCTGGCATGCTGCAGTCCATAGGGTCGCAGAGTCAGACCTGACTGAGCAACTGAGCAGCAACAGCCTAGTTGGAGAGGGATGTTTTGTTCTTGTTTGGTTTGTTCATTTACTAGCTGTGCTGGGTCTTCATGGCTGCACTGGCTTTTCTCTAGTCATGGTGAGCAGGGGCTATGCTCGAGCTGTGAGGCGCGGGGGCTTCTCTTGTTGCTAATCACAGCTCTAGAGAGCAGGCTTAGTTGCCCTGAGGCACGTGGAATCCAAGTTTCTGGACCAGGAATTGAACCTGTGTCCCCTGCATTGGCAGGTGGATTCTTAACCACTGGACAACCACGGAAGTCCTGAGAGGGAATGCTTTAAAGGAAAAACATGACCCCGTCAATTTAGTCTTGCACAGACATGGCCTGATGAATCAAAAGAAGAGACTAGTCCCTGTCAAGCCCCCCATCACTCTGCCCACACTGGAATCCCCTGCTAGTGGCTCTCAGAGCCAAATCCTGAAATGCATAGCCCCTGGTCAGGCTTAGTAGCTGCCGTGTTATGCATGCCCTCCACACAGCACTCCATTTTTTCCATTTGTTGCCATTGTTTAAAATATGCAAGATTTCACTTAATAAAAAGTCCGGATTTCTGGCTTCTTTTAAAGCATCATAAGACCTAGACCCAAGTCGGTGTGTAGAACTGGGGTGGGTGACGTTTGCTGCCCAGGACTGACACCCTCGCCAGCCCTCTGGGCCACCAGCTCTGTGCTGGCTTCCCCGTGGGGGTGCTGACTGGTCCCTGAAGACATGTGTGCTGGAGTCCAAGCTAGCGACAGTAACAAACTTGCCTCCCTCCACCCTACCTATGCTGGAGATTCCCAGGACAGAAAAATTTCCAGAATATAGAGACTCCATAAAGAAGCTTCTGCTCCTGTCCCCTTTCACCACCCTCCCTGCCCCCACCAAAAAACCCAAGTTGCCCTCCAAGAGTCATATCTTTTGTGAAATCTGAAGAATGGAGGAAGCTTCAGGGCAGCTCTGGCTTCAGGATATACTGCTCTGTGGGCTAGAACGAGAGGTGGAGACCACAGACTCAACCAGAGCCAGAGTGTCTGGGGGAGGAGAGAAGATGCCACCCTCCCCTCACCCTCCCACCCTCTGTCTCCCTCAACTCTGGGGAGGGCATGGGGTGCCAATCAGAGGGAGCCATGGCAGAACCTGTGGTCACTGCACCACAAATTCTGGCAGCCAGGCTCCCCGTGGAAAGAACGTTTTCAAGGGGCCCAGCCTCTGCCATGTTTGTGTGCGTGTGGTCCTGAGCTAGACCCTGGTGCGTGCAGGGCCACTGTTTTCTCATTTATCAATAAAGTGCTTAAGATGACTCTGTTTCAAACGGCTTTTAGCAGTGAACTATTCTTTCCAAATTGATTTCTCTACCAATCCCCAGTAAGCAAAACAGACACAGAAGATGAGCGGCTATCTAAAGCTGGAGGTGAGAATGGGGAGTGGGTGCAAATGAGCAGGAGGAATATTTTGGGGGGATAGACGTGTTCCAAAATTAGATTGTGGTGATGGTCGTTCAACTCTGTGGAAATACACTAAAATTCATTGAACTGTATGTTTTAAATGAGTGAAAATTATGCTGTTTAGCATATATCAATAAAACTTGTATACCTTAAACTTATACAGTGTAGAATGTCAGTTATATTTCAGTAAAACCAGAAGAAAAAGTGGTTTAAAAAAAAAGAGGATGAAAAGGTAACCTACAGATTGGGAGAAAATATTTGCAAATCACATATCTTACAAAGGACCTGTATCTGGGATATATATCATAAAAAATTCTCAAAACTCAACGGTAAAGAAGTTAATTCAAGTAGGAAAAAAACATGAACAGACATTTCACCAAAGAAGATACACAGATGGCAAATAAACACATAAAAAGATGTTCAATATCATTATGGAAGTGCCAATTAATTCCACAATGAGATATGGTTAAAATAAAAAGTGATAACCCAAATGCTGACAATGATGTGGAGAAAGTGGATTATTCATTCACTCCTAGTGGGGATGTACATGGGCTTCCCTGGTGGCTCGGTGGTAAAGAATCCACCTGCAATGCAGAAGACACAGGAGATGCAGGCTTGATCCCTGGGTCAGGAAGATCATCTGGAGGAGGCACGGCAACCCACTCCAGTATTCTTGCCTGGAGAATCCCATGGACAGAGGAGCCTGGTAGGCTACAGTCTATAGTGTCACAAAGAGTCAGACATGACTGAAATGACTGAGCGCATTAGGGATGTATGACAGGGCTATCCTAGACATGGCAGATTCTTACAAAACTAAATATGCACTTTACCATACAACCATGGATTACAACTAAGCGATAAAAAGGAATAAACTATTGATCTATGCAACTCAATAAATAGTTCTCAAGATAATTATGCAAAGTAAAAAAAATAGACCAGATTATAGTTTCCACTTATATATTTTTGAAAGTAAAAAATTACATGGGAGTTCCCTGATGATTCATTGGTTAAGAATCCACCTGCCAATGCGGGGGAACATGGGCTCCATTCCTGGTCTGGGAACTAAGATCCCACATACCTTGAGGCAACTAAGCCTGTGCCCCACAGCTGAGCCCAAGCGGCAATGTCCATCTCCTGTGGTGATACTCTGCTACAGACATACAAGTCTGTACCACTGAAGGAAATTTGTTAAAAAGGGTGTATAGTGTCTGTCTATCAGTTTTGACAACTGCATGTGAATCTACAATTATAAATTGAAAAGTCAAAATTTTTAAATCTTAATATATATAATCATGCTGCTGCTGCTAAGTCACTTCAGTCGTATCCGACTCTGTGCGACCCCATAGACAGCAGCCCATCAGGCTCCCCCGTCCCTGGGATTTTCCAGGCAAGAACACTGGAGTGGGTTGCCATTTCCTCCTCCAATGGATGAAAGTGAAAAGTCAAAGTGAAGTCGCTCAGTCGTGTCCAACTCCTAGCGACCCCATGGACTGCAGCCTACCAGGCTCCTCCGTCCATGGGATTTTCCAGGCAAGAGTACTGGAATGGGGTGCCATGGCCTTCTCCAATATAATCATAGCTAAACACAAATCAAGAAATGTAGTAAACACAGGAAAGATAGAAAAAATAAACAACTTTATTATGGATATTCATCAATTTTTATCACTTTTTGGATATGTGGATGTATCACTTTCATTTAGAAACATGAATTGGTTAGACAAAACAAAAGCTGAGTTTCAGAGCTATTACTGGGGCAAGAGAAAGTGATCCCAGTGTTCAGCCTGGGACACTAACTCCCTCCTCCTGAGGCCCACAGTCTTTTCCTTGAGAGTCTTATAAACCCAAGAGCACTTCCTGGCGGAATAGTGTGACATCATCATGAACTCATGGCAAGGGCTCCGGAATCTCGGAAGCCATGGGATCCTGAACACTTGGCTACAGTCCGTGGTCTTCTCCCGCTGCTGTAAGTCTGCATGTTGAGTAAGGGTGGGGGCCTAGGTCTTGAGGGAGCCTCGTGGTGTTCCCTCAGGGTGGGCATCACTCTTTTCTGTACTAAGGCGAATCTTGGGTCCTGAACTGTGTCCTTCCAAACTGTCACAGTGGATGTGGAAGGGGCCACCTGTGAATTTCCAGATGAGTGACTGGGATGCAGTAGAAATACAAATAGGTCTCAAGTTTGGGGTGCGGGGGGGAGAGAACCAGAGAGGATGTGGGTAAGAGGAGAACAAAATGAATCTGGGGGAAGTGGGGAGAGAGAGTAAAACGATTTCTACAGAGAACTTGCCCTTGAGAACCCTGGGCGCATGTGGACATCATTCAGGGGGAACACTGCCCTCAGAGGCACAGGCGGGACTGGACTTCTGGAGGGGGTGCCCTCTCAATCAGCTTCCAGGACTGTTTCAGACTGGCTTGGGCCACTCTGCTCAGACTTTTGCCAGGCTTGATTGCCCGTGGTTTTATAGTGGTTCACAGGGCTTCCCAGGTGGCCAATGCAGGAGATGCCAGAGGTGGCGATTTGATCCCCTGGTCCAGAAGATCCCCTGGAGAAGGAAATGGCAACCCACTCCAGTATTCTTGTCTGGAAAATTCCATGGACAGAGGAGCCTGGCAGGCTACAGTCCATGGGTTTGCAAAGAATTAAACACAACTGAGCATGCACACAGGTAGAGCTGATAACATAGCATGAAAGGTGGCCCAGTTCGACCCTAATGGAAATGAGACTGAGGCTCAGTGGTGGCTGCCACAAGCCATTCTTCCCTTGAGCACTGGTCAGACACGAGGTTTTTTTAGTATCTATTCACTTATTTATTTGGTTGTACTGGGTCTTAGTTGGGATCTAGTTCCCTGACAATATGGAACTCGAGGCCCCTGCATTGGGAGCATGGAGTCTTAGTCAATGGACCATCAGGGAAGTCCCAGACACAAGTTCTAATCCCAAGTCCAAAGAGCTCTAGCCACAGTTAAGGAGCAAACCTGAGACAAATTACATCATTGCTTCCTCACCTGTAAATAGGCGAGTTATATACTTAACCTCATGCCTCATTATAAGGATTGAATGAGGTAATTCCCAACCACTAAAAAATATCTGAAGTTTACTAAGCAGTCAATAACTGTTAGCTACAGTTATTGCTATTTTAAATATTATTTGGTCTCACAATCAGCAAGTTAAGCAGAAAGAAATGGCCTGGTCAAGGTCAAGTTGGTTTCTTTCTTTTCTTTGCTGCCCAGAAAAGACAGGATCCCTCTGAGCTCCTCATTGGCTGCCTCGGAGACAGCTCCAAGCCAACAGGACTCAGCAAAGAAGAAAAGGGTGTGCATGGAAGGGAAGGCAGGTGCGTGTGGTCATTCGCCACCCCCCCCCCCCACTTTATCCCTGGTCTCTGAATGAAGGTGACAGGTCGCCATGGCTCCAGCATCAATTCCCTGAACTCTCACGACTGTGCATCTGCAGGGTGGGGGAAAGGGTGTCCAGGGTGGGGAGACAGGAGGCCACTCTCTTGTTCACTTTTGTAGTTATTAAAGACACCAATGACCAGAGAATTTCACATTTATCTCCATAGAGGAGTCCCCCAGGCAGAAAGAGCCATGGAAAGAGGCCCAGGAGCACAGGATTTCCCCGGCAAAGAAAGGTAATTATTTACTCAATTCCTACCCTCCTTTATGAGGATTCTGAAGTGGTTTAGTGGGTATAGAATCCACCAGCAATGCAGGAGACACAGGAGATGCAGGTTCAATCCCTGGGTTGGGGAGATCCCCTGGAGGAGGGCAAGGCAACCCACTCCAGTATTCTTGCCTGGAGAATCCCATGGACAGAGGAGCCCAGCAGGCAACAGTTCATGGGATGGCAAAGAGTCGAAGCCAACTGAAACAACCAAGCATGCACACACGCACCCTCCTTCATAGATGAGCACAAAGCAGGTGATGGTCATTCTTATTCTTCAGATATCATATGCAAAGACCTCAAGGTGAGCAAAGCGAAAAGGAAAGAGCCGAGTATTTCCCAGGTGGGTCCCCGCCCCTGACCACACAGGGTCCTTCCTCTCTCCAGCAGCTGCCAGGAATGGGAGCCCTCTGGCCTCCAGTCCTGCCCCTCTGGAGGCTGGCCCTGAGCAGAGAACCAGGAAGATGAGAGGCCGGAAGAGGAAGAAACTAACGGATGTGAAGGCAGGTATGTGTTCTTGGCTTCCCTAGCCCTCCACGAAGCATCAGTTACTGCTGAGCAACCACTGTCATCTTGCCCTCATGGCGGACCTTGGGTGGCAGGATCCCGTCTTCAGGTGAGCTAAAAGGATGGATTCAGGACCTCCCAGGTGGGTCAGATCTTGTTTACACAAGAGTCTTGTGCTCACACAGAGTCTTGTTCCTGCAGCAGCCCACAAGAGCAGCTCCCTGGCCTCCCACCCCAGCTCCTCAGAAGCTGTCTCTGAGTTGAAGTCCTGGAATAAGAGGGAGCAGAGGAGGAACATATGGACTATCGATCACATTGAGGGAACAAAACTCAGGATGAACAAGAGGAGAAGACCTAGCTATCGTCCAGAAGACCAAGAAGCCTTCTACCGACTTCTGGGTGTGTGTTCTGAGCCAGTGGAGGGTCAGGTCTCTTCTTCACCGAGGATCCCAGGGCCCAGGGATTGTGGCCAAGACCCCCTGGGGCTTGGAGCTGGGAGGTGTCCAAGTGGCGCAGCAGCAGATCACCAGGCTTTCATGTTCTGGTTCTGCTGTGGTGCCAACGGGTTTTCCTCTGAGACAAGTTCTTGGAGGGAGAAGAGAAAAAGACTCATGGCTATGTTCAATGATCAAGACAGTTTAGGACAAATCAAGTGGGGAATTCTCTGCCCACATTTATTCCATCCAGTGAAGGTTTTAGAGATCAGTGACGAAAGGATCAACTAGATCTTGCTGCCTTGATGGTCAAAGTGGGAGGAGGCCCAGAATAATTACAAAAGTAAGTAATTTGCCAGTGACAAATGCAGAGAAGGAAAATTCTGGAAAGGCAGTGACACCTGAATATCCATTGGCAGGACTGATGCTGAAGCTGAAGCTCCAGTACTTTGGCCACCTGATGCGAAGAGCTGACTCAGAAAAGACCAACAACATCGGTGACACCTAGGGGCTTCCCAGGGGGCACTAGTGGTAAAGAACCCACCTGCCAAAGCAGGAGACCTACGAGACGGGTTCAAACCCTGGGTCGGGAAGACCCCCTGGAGGAGGGCATGGCAACCCACTCCGGTCTTCTTGCCTGGAGAATCCCACGGACAGGGGAGCCTGGGGGGCTACAGTCCATAGGGTCACAAAGAGTCAGACAGAACTGAAGGGACTTAGCACACAGCACAATGGCACCTAGAGATGGACTGTGGACAAGAGTAGGAGTTTTGTGATACAGATACTCAGGGAAGGTCTGCAGAGGTGACGTCATGACCTGAGGCAGGGCCCAGTGTGGTAGTTTAGGGATGACACACACATGACACTGTCCACTAGCTGCGCGCAGTTATTCAACACTGAATATTTAAACTTCTGAAGCTCAGTTCCTGGTTCTTCTCACCAGCCACATTTCATATGCTCAGTAGCCACACATGGCCAACAACTACTTTTTGCTGCTGCACTGGGTGTTTTTGCTGCATTCAGGCTTTTTGTAGTTTCTGTGAGCAGGCTTCTCCTTGCGGGGGCTTCTCTTGTTGCAGAGCACACGCCCTGTGCTCAGGCTTCACCAATCACAGCACACGGGCTTAGTTGCCTCATGGCATGTGGAACCCTCCCTCCCAGAGCAGGGATCGGACTCGCATCCCCTTCATTGGCAGGCAGATTGCTGTCCACTACACTGCCAGGGGAAGTCCTGACAGCTACCATGCTGGATAGAAAGATCTAGACCATTTTCATCATCACACAGCTGGGAGCCAGGCTTTCGGCTGCTCCCTGTGTCAGGGAGGGCAAAATGATCCACAATCCCTCCATCCTCCCATCTGCGCAAATGTCATTGTCCAGGGTAGAGAGAAGAACGAAGAGGATCTGATATTCTCAGGTCACCACTGGAAAATGGTGACCTCCAAGGGACAACAACTGTAGCCCCCCATGAGCCTGCTGGGGGCAGGTGAGGCCAGGTTATTATCTGCAGGAAGTGGCAGAATCCAGGAGAAAGAGGGCAGGATGCCCAATACCGCCCACCCCAGCTTGGGGGAAGAGTATGAACTCCCCACCGCCCACACAGGGTGCTTGGTTATCAGATGGGGCAGGAAACCCTTGCAGTGTGAGGAAGTGAAAAGAAATGTGGTGCCCAGAGGCCCAAGGCCATATCCAAGCTTTGGCTCCAGGAATACTGTGTTAAAACTTTGAGAACCAGGTTCGTATCTCTTCGTGAAGCACACTTATTAACTCCCATGTGTTGAAGATTAAATAACAATAGCAAACCACCTGCGGCTGAGACCCACTCTCCCTGTGTCAATGGAAAAAACAGCTTTGTCACTCTTGTTAAAGCTCTGAGCCTCCCAGTGGGAAAGAGAGTTGCCTGCACTCCCTGAAATAGAGGAAGGGGGAGAGGCTTCCTGTCCTTCTCCTCCCTGTGAGCTGAAATCCCACAGCCCCAGGCTCGCTGCTCCTGGGCCCTCATCACGCCTCCCTTCCTTTGCAGAGGATCCGGTCATCCAGAGCTTCTTGGAAGCTGACATTTTCCTGAAGGTGTCTGACAAGGTATTCACAGCACTAACATGGGGAGGGACTGAGGGACTGCAGGGTCACCACCCCATGGGCGCAGGGACAGAGGACCAGACGTCAGCCTGGGCAGAAGCCCTGGAGAGACCCACCCCTGGTGCCAGAAAGGAAGGACGGACAAACTGGCAGTGCCCTGCACTGGCCCTGAGCGTCTCCTTCCTGGCTTCCCGTGGTTGGCTCGTCTCCACATGTCAAAGGGCCAGGAGGCCCCCAGCAAGGCCTACCCTGGGTGGCTCTCCCACCTGGGCGGGGGTGGGGCACACAGCCCATTCAGAACGCTCTCCCTGCCATCCAGCCCTGGCCGCCCTCCCCTGCTCTCTGTCTCCACGCAGTACCTGCTGTCCATGGTGGTGGAGTACTTCGGCCGTGTGGGGCTTCCCGGTCACCTCTACAACAGGATCCACTTCTTCCTGGCCCTGTGAGCGCTTCCCCGAGGGCCCCCAGTGGTGGTTCAAGAAGGGGTCACAGGGTCAGAGGAGGGGAAGGCAACCAGTCAGATCCTGGGGTAATGAATGTACCCAGGAGACACCGCGTGCTGCCCAAAGACACAGTGACCCAAGGTGGAGAGCCCCAGGGGAATGACAGCAGCCAGACCCTTGCCCTGGGCTGGACAGGCTTGGAGTTGAGTGCCGTCCTGCCGTCTGGATCCAGGAGCCCCAGCCAATGGGGCTCCCCTGGACCCAGGCCTGGATACCCTGCCCTGGACGCTGGCTCCTCAGGGGGACCTTGGCAGCCTCTCCACTGCCCCCCTTGCCCTGAGGCTGGGAGCCCTTGCGGGGATGAGTCCAGCCTGCCCTCTTTTCTGGTGGCAGCTACATTGCCTCCGACATGGAGGAAGACAACCCCACGTCCAAGCGGAGCATCTTCCAGTTCCTGCTGGGCAGGGAGCACTGGCCAGACCTCTACAAGGAGTTCCTCAAGCTGAAGGTGGAATTCTTCCATGTGATGGGACACCGAGCCTGGGTCACCCCCGAGCTGTGCGAGGAGGTCTGTCGGGGATGAGGGCTGGGGGGCCACACCCCAGAGGTGACGGGCTGGGCCATTCCTCAGGGGGCTTACCCTGCTGTGCTTCCCTTTTAGATCCAGGCTCAGAACCCACATCACTGGGTCTGGAGTCGGGTGCGCCAGTGCGCCCCCTAGGTTCCCACGGAAATGGAGTGGGGAGTGCAGCTGGTCCAAGTGAGTACGGGGCTTCCTGGTGGGGACAACGCCACCCCTCTATGCCCTTGCAGTCACCTCCAGGGCTGGTGGGCATGAGGAAGAAGTGCCACTGCGTCCCTGGATGTATGATTAGCCTAGTAAGCGCTCTGAGAACTCCCGTGGTACAGAAAGTAATTACTGTGTTTATATTAAAATTCTCCCAACGGATTCCATTACGGAATCATGAACTATGCTGTACAAAGTCCCAATTTGCATATCAATCTTTTTTCTTTTTTTAGGAAAACTCTCGAAAGCGCTGATCTAAGTCATGAAAACCTCTGCAGGGTTTTGATCTGAGTTGAAAATTTTAAATATAAATACATGAAAAACAGTGAGGTCATCCTTTCTGGAAAAGGAGCTATTACCCTGGTGGCTCTTGGGGTAAAAAAAAAAAGGAGAAAGATTAATTCCAGCATGTCATCAAAAGTTCTGTGTGCTTTGCTCCCTGGGCTGGGTCCCTGAAGGATGTGGCAGGGTCTAGCCTCTCAAGGATGAAAGGAGCTCCTAGAGCTCTCTGGTGTTTGAACAAGTAAGCTCACTGGAAAATAAAGCAGCACACACGTGGAGCCAACAGAGGACAGCTGCGGAGACTCGGCACCTGACACGCAGCACACTCTTCAGTATCTGTCTTCTTTGCCTTCAATTTCGTTCTTCTGTGTGGATCTACTTTAAGTGAAGGGAGACCTTCCATGAAGGGCATGAGGATCCCTCCGCCTGGGCTGGAACAATCCTGTGAGCTGAGCCCCCACCCCGTCTCACAGCAGGGCGTGGCGGGGCGCACACTGACCCCAGGAGAAAGAAAAGGAGAGACAGAGCAGGGTGGCTGTGTTCTGAGATAAACCGAGTTTGGTATCAAGTTCCATCCATCCCCAGCGTTTTATCTGACAACCAAGCATATGTCAGGACACATATTCCTACCGTACGTATCAGGAGTCTCAAAATTCCAAAGAAAACAGCATTTTTACCACAATACTAAACAGAGAACAGCAGTCACTGGGGCCCCTCCTGGGCCTGGCCATGATAAAGACGACGAGGGTAACGGGGATTCTCCCAGAGGCCGTCCTCTGCGCACCTGGAGCTGCGGTCCTGACAGCCTCCTCACCAGGGGGCCTGCCACCCACCCTGACCCCACTCTAACTGGGGTGCCTCCTTCCCAGGCCTCGGGCAGCCTCAGACAGACAAAGCACTGGATGGGTCTCCAGCTCTCCACAGGCCTACGGACCATCGCGAACTGAACCTGCGGCGCCAAACCAGCTAGTGGTATGATGGCCCCTGGCCTCCCGGTGGGTGTCAGCAACAAGGCCCTGAGCCCAAGGGCCCTGGAAGGGCTGAACAGTAACACGGAGGGGCCCCCATGGAGCCGAGACCAGAGCAGGTGCCTCCATGGAGACTGAGGGCAGATGGAAGGAGAAGGGCTGGGAAGTGCAGCAGCAGGCCTGCACCGCCAGGGAGGAAGAACCTGAAGAGGAGCCCAAAGAAACGCCCAGGCGATGAGGAAAAGAGGTGGAGGCGGGAAGGAGAGAAACCCGGGAGCAGAGAGCACGACCAAGGACACCTGCAGCCAACCTGCTGGAGAGCGGCCACATCCGGTGAGACGGGACACTCCAGCTGAAGGGCCGAGGGCAGACACGGAGCACACGGGCAGGTGGATTGAAGGCTGACAGTGGGAACAGAAGAGAGGGCTCAGCAGTGAAGAACCCTTCTGCCAAGGCAGGAGATGAGGGCTCAGTACCTGGGTCAGGAAGATTCCCCTGGAGAAGGAAATGGCAGCCCAATGAAGTATTCTTGCCAGGGAAACCCTGTGGACAGAGGAGCCTGGCAGGCTACAGTCCACGGGGTTCAAAGAGTTGGACACGACTGAGCGACTTTCACTTTCTTTCGTATGTGTAGCCCCTTTAGGTACAAAGTTTTCTTACTGAGCGGCTGCTATACGGTATTACTGGGTAATTGCCAGACAGAAACTGTTGAGCTCTTCATCTTTTTTTCCCATGAAAATGTCTAATTTTGCCAAGAAATTTCTGCTAAGGTTCCCAGGAACCTCACAGTCAAGTGTTACAACAGTTGGTCTTGTAAAAAGCCAACTCCTTTTGGGAAGCAATACAATTGTTGTTCAATGCTATTTCATGAAGGTTTAGCATTTTCTTCGCGTCTTCGAACCTTCCAGAAGCAAAGGACCACAGTACTTCCAGCCTGCGACACTCAGTCAGTGCTTCCCCAGAAGGCCAAGGTGGAAGCAGCTGAGCTAAGGGGCGGTTCTCTCCCCAGGGTGGCCACTGAGGGGCAAACCCAGAACCGACAGGATTGGACAACAGGCCACACCATGTCCCCACCCACCCTCCTGAGTTCAGTCCTGGGAAGCCCGATTCAAATGGGGCCAACCCCAGAACACTCCAGCGGCTCTGCTAAAAGGTTCCCCTGGCATGTGGGAGGTAACCCAAGGCCTCTTGGAGGTCACCGCTGCTGCAGTGCTGAGAATGGTGCCATCAGCGGAGCTGGTACGGGGATGGCAGGATCGCAAAGAAACGTGCGGGTTTCAGAGACTAGCTGGGCCTGATCATGGAAACGGCAAGTGAACAGCACTGGGAACTCAGGGGAGACTGCCAAGGGGCAAGGGCGGCAAAGCCCAGGGGAGCCGAGTGGTAGGCACTCTGGACACACTGTGTTTGCACCTGGATCATTACATCTGACATAGCATGACAGGGTTTGCTCAGGAGCCCAAGCAGAAAGGGTGCTGATAAAGAGAAGCAGATGGAGGGGCTTCTGGGGCAGAGGATACAGAAGCCCCAGCAGACCTGCAGAAACCCCAAGGCAAGGTGCCATGCAGAGCTGGCATTAACACCCTGCAGCCAGGTGAGCACCTCCACCCTCTTGTCCACCTGCAGCAGCTCCGCCTCCTCTCCCCCCTGTAGGCCACACTCGGCATGTCCCGCTGGCACCTCCGAGGGCACTCTTCTTACCTGGCCCCCATGGGAAATGTGGGTGGAGGCTGAGGAGTGAGGAGGAGGGGGTGAAGATGCCCAGCTGACATCCAGGCACTGCGCAGGGCAGAGGCGGTGACCCACAGGCTGGAGTCTGGAGGGGGTGGCACAGGGCACACCCAGCCCTCCCCTGGGGATCTGCAGATTTCACCCGAGGGCTGGCGCCGCTCTCATCTGATCTCACGGGTGCTAATGACAGTGGATCTGCTCAGGATTCTCCCTTCTTCCTTCAACTCCAGAGTTCTACACATTTACCCAAATACCTGCTTAACCTCAGAAAGGCTACAGTAAGTAGAATGAAAACATTCCTGATAAGTGAGAGATATGCACACACATAAACACAAATGAAAGAAACACGAGTGGCCTTAAGTAGCTTTCAGCCACTGTTCCTGTGACAAGTCCCCCAAGAACACGACTCGCCGGGCCAGGATCCCAGCATGTCAGGGTTCTGAGTGCACACGGTCCAGAGCTCGGCACCTACCCTTAAGAAATGAGATGGCGCCACTGACTACAGAGACGAGGCGGCAGACCACACCTGACTGAGTCCTGGAGAGAAGGCGGTGGAAATCAGGTGCTTATCCACAGATTTTCAGTGCTTTTACTGAACTTAGTATAAAGTTCTTTTCCTAAACTTCCTATTTCATGTTCTAACGTACCATGGAAGAAATAGTTTTAGCTAAGAGAGAAACAGTTTAAGATGGTTGTTGTATGACTAAGAAAGCAGCACACAGACTAATTCAATAAATCTAATTCCAAGAAAATACACACAAAGACCTTTGTTTTTCCAAAGATGTGCAGAGAAAGCAAGAGTCATCTGTCTGCTTTTTAAGGTGTTCATAAACTCTGCCTGGTGCACTAGCCGAGTAACTCACACTTCACCAGCCTCTTCCTGAGTGTCTACTGGACCAGGAAGACGGGCAGTCGTGGACCAAGTTCTCTGTATGAACAGCATGGCCTGGGTGCCCAGGCTTGTCTGGGCAGCGACTGGGGGTCGTGTGGCCTCGGGCCGGCCACCTCCTGCCCTGACCCTCAGGTCTCAGCTACGGAACAAGAGGCAGGACCAGGGGCCACCCAAGGGAGTGTCTGGTGTAGATGCCTGACCAATGGGCTCCCCTCATCTGGAGCCTCCAGGTCCGGCCCTCTTCGCAGCCCCTACTCTGCATGCGCGCCACACTGCACACCAACAGAAGACGCAGCAAAGCGAGAGGATGGCCAACAGCCAGGTCTTCCTCGTCCACGGGCCAGAGCCACGGATGTGGTTTTAGAGGCTTTTACCAAAGAACACTTTTCTGAAGCTCGTGACTGCACTGAGAAGCAGCCACCCTATTTCAGAGTAGGGGGAGCCTGGTCTTGGAAGCAGGAAGGGACAGTCACCTGGGAGCTGTGGGAACCAGCGCGAGTATCTGCATGGTGCAGGAAGTGTTGACACCGCCCCCCCTCCCAGCCTGGGAGAGGCCTCTTAGGAGGCTCTCTTCCCACCTTGCCCCCGGCTCCCTTCCACTGCTGGTTCACAACTGCAGACACAGCAGGCGCAGGGCAACCAGATTCTGTCCCCTCTCCCACTGCTGAGCTGGAGAGATCATCATACAGGGAGGCTTCTCCCACAAAACTTGGTCAGGATGAGGATGGGGAACCCAGAAGAGGCCCGCAAACCTTATGAAGGAGGTAACAAAATCTTCCTGGCTTGGTCTCAGATTGGCCTACGGCCTTCAGTTTCACCCAGCCCCCAGTGGTGTCTCCCGGCTGGCCCACTCAGGATGGGTTTGGCACGTGCGTCGCTTGGAGTCCTGACACGTCCCTTTCTCTAACAATTCCTTCTCCGCTCCATGGCTCTCGTTTCCAGCCCCCATCTGGGCTCCCACACCCAGGGGCTGCCCAGCAGGTTCACCAGCCTCACACCACCACCAGGCTGAGAGATACAAGTCCCGCCCCCTTCTTGCGTCTTCTAGGATGTCAGGAGGTCCCCTGAGCTGGGACATGCCCCTCTCAGCAAGCTGTGAAGTTGGCTGGTCTTCAGGCAAAGGGTGAGAGCGTGGCCTTACTCAAGGAAGACCGGGCAGCACTCAGAAGCTCTGTGAGGCTTCCACCACTGGCGTCCCTGCTCAGGCCTGGAGACCATGCCTCAGAGCTGCTCCCAAGTTCATGCCTTCACTGCTTTGTAAGGCGTTGGAGGTAGGAGCACAGGTGTCAACATCCATCAGGGAAACAGTATTAATGTACTGTTTCTTTAATTACATCCATCTATGGAGGCAATGCCACACATTTCCACCTGTGTAAGCAGAAGAGGTGGACGGACGGAACTAGCAGGAGTGAGGAACCACATTATGACAGATGCCACCAAGACGCACCAGAGTCTGGACCTCCCCTTTGTAAGGGAGCACTTAATGAGGTGGAGGAATTTATTTCCCGCCAACATACAGTAGCAGGAAGTGACAGAGGCCACTTCTGGGTCCACTCGGACCCGGAAGCATTTTTCTTCAACTCTTCCTCCTCCACGGCTATGAGGAGGCTAAAATGTCCTGGGTGGTGGTTATACTCTCAAGATTTTCGGAGAGCCCATGAACAGCTGGCACTGACTTCTCCGATGATTCAGGCATGCTTACTCAGGAGTCAACTGTTCAGAACATCCTCTGTCTCCTCAGGAGGCCTGAGATATAAAGTCAACGCTGTTTCCAGACTGCAACCTTCCAGCCTGCTGAATCCCTGATAAAGCCTGATCACTGCTTCTGTTGACAACATTCTAATGACCGTTCTCCTTCTACATGACAATTCGTAAGTAACTCAAGTCATTCTTCAATCAGAGAAAAGCTTACAAGTTACAAACAACTCAGAGTGAAGACACCAATAGCTGCCCAGTACTGACTTCTTTAGGTCCTGGCTCAAATGAAATTTTCATAATCTACCCTTTTTTTCTTCTATTTTTAATTAGAAGAAAAACTTTTAAATGTGAAGGAAGCACATTTCACCCTCTCAATCAGCCACTTCGCCCTTGATTCACACGTGAGGGTAAGACAGTAAAGGTCTGAATAAGAACCACTGTGCACACTTTTGGGATGCAAGGAGCAAACACCATTTAGGTTTTTGTCAAAATCTCATTGGAAACATTTCTATTTGTTTTAATTTTCACTTTTAAAATTAACTGTAGAATCTCACAATTCAGGATGTGGAAACATGAAATCATAAGATAGACCTTGCAGCTTTGATTAGTTTAAGGTCCCACTGGCCATTTAAGGAGGCAGAGGGCATCTCAGAATTTAGACAACAGGAAGTTTTCTTTTTCTTAGTCCGGAAACCTGAAGCTGGAGACATCTTATACAAATACCGTTCCTCATCATCTAGTCCAGAAACTTGATGTGGGTGTACATTCTCTAAATCCTGGGTGGAAATGAACTTTTATTTTAAAATATAATTTCTGAAGACGTCTCTGTAGTGAGAATTTTGCATTTTCTCTAGAGCAGGATTCGTGCTGGGCAGTTCTTTACTAAGGTAGAAATCTCTTCCTGCTTAAGATGATCCTTCATACTACGGCACTGTCACAGGATGAGCAAGCTTACAGTGGTGACACCTTCAGTTCAGTTCAGTTCAGTCGCTCAGTCGTGTCCGACTCTTTGCGACCCCATGAATCGTAGCACGCCAGGCCTCCCTGTCCCTCACCAACTCCCGGAGTTCACTGAGACTCACGTCCATCGAGTCAGTGATGCCATCCAGCCATCTCATCCTCTGTCGTCCCCTTCTCCTCCTGCCCCCAATCCCTCCCAGCATCAGAGTCTTTTCCAATGAGTCAACTCTTCGCATGTGGTGACACCTTAGGAAATGATAAAAGCCCTTTGTTGCTGCAGAAAGTAAAATTATATAACAGAGCCTTTTAAAAAACAAATACATTACTGTATGTAAAACAGTTAATGGGAAGTTACACAGGAGTGCAACACAGTGCTCAGTGACAACTCAGAGGGATGAGATGGAGTGAGGGGGAGGGAGGTTCAAGACGGAGCGGGTGTATGTATGCTTATGGCTGATTCACACTCTTGTATGGTAGAAGCCAACAGGATGTCGTACAGCAATTATCCTCCAATTAAAAATAAATTAAAAAAAAAAATAGTGCACATCTCCATAATGCCCCGTGCAAAAAACTGCCTTCCTGAGCATAAAGCCACTTCACCTGAATCACCAGAGCTGAAAGATTCCAAAAACTAATATACACCCCAGTGCCCACTGCTCTACTCTGAAAAATCTTAATCATCAAGAGTTTTGAAAACAAACCAAAACATTTTATTTACAAAAGTAAAATTTCAACTAATTTTTATATATCCTATCACGTTAATGCCGACAGCAACAGAGTCTCTGGGATATTTGAAACACTTGGATTTTTAAAATACACTGAGGTCTGTGCAGCTCATTCCCCCCAGCTATATTATAAAACTTAGAAAGGTTTCTTTAGCTTTGTCGTTTGGTCACATTTTTTGTGCAGAAGTCACGCTTCAGGGTAGGCTTACCACCAGCCATGATCACATAACCATTGGCTGTGGGTTTCCAAGGAGCAGAGGAGCCAATCTCAGCAAGGCCCGCACTGGCATCTTCAGCTGTTTAAATTTGAAGAGGAGTTCCGCAAAGCTTGTGCTCCCTGAAGAAATGGAATGGAAGGGAAGGGTCACACGTCACTCAACAAAGTCAGCCTCTTTCAAGGAAGCTTCAGACACACAATCACTTCTAAAGTTGGTATTCTTCTCTTTGAAAACAACTGTTAAAAGACACTACTTACCTTACGGATTTCCCTCATACACTCTAGGAGATGATTTGATAAAAAACTTTAATTTATTCCATTCTGTACTTCTGAAACTGACATAACTATATGTGAAACAATACTATCTACATACACATATTATTTAAATATAATAAATAAATACACCCAGTGCCTCCTTGGTGGCTCAGATGTAAGGAATCCACCTGCCAATGCAGGAGATACAGGTTCAATCCCTGGATTAGGAAGATCCCCTGGAGAAGGAAATGGCAACCTGTTTCAGTATTCTTGCTTGGAAATCCCCATGGACAGAGGAGACTGGTGGGCTACAGTCCAAGGGTCACAAAGAGTCAGATATGACTTAGCAAATAAACATCAACAGATTTCCTAAGAGCTCGTTAAAACCAAAGACAGGGAACAAATGCATAAGAGCTATGAAAACACCTCCAATGTTCTGATACACTATGGACCATTCAGACTTAATGTGACCATCACTCTGGTTAGGTTTAAACATTTCTCCTAGTACCTGTTTCCTATTTGCTCTGCCTGTTCTCTGCTCTCCTCTCCCTCTTTTGGACTGAGTACTTTTTATGACTCCATTATACCTCCTCTGTTGCTTACTAGCTCTAACTCTGTTTTCTTATTTTTAGTGTTTGCTTTTTGATTTATAGTATTATCTTTACCACGGATTACCTTCAAGTGAGATTACACCTATTCACAGGTAGTGAGAGCCTTATGGCTATACTTCCATTTCTTCCCACCCAGTCTTTGTGCTACGATTATACACGTCACTTTTCAGAATTTACAAACACCAGTAGTACATTGTTATCATTTTTATGAGTCAGTTGTCTTCTAAAAAGTAGTTTGAAAGAAACAAACCTTATGTATATACTCATGTAGTGACCATTTTCTGCTCCTCATTCCTTTGTGTAGATCCGTATTTCCATCTGGTATTATTTTCCTTCTGTCTAAAGGACTTACTATGACATTTCCAGTAGTGTGGGTCTGCTGGTTATGATTTCTTTCAGCTTCTGTGGTCTTTTTTTTTTTTTAAGATATTTTTGCTGGGCATAGTGTTTTTCCTTTGAGTTCTTTACAGATGTTACTCCATTAACTTATCACTGGCCATGCTTCCTATGAAGAATATGCACTCTTATTTCTGTTTCTCTGTAACATGCTCTTTTCCTCTGGCTGCTTTTAAGATTTTTGGGGGACAATTTATTACATACCTTAGCATAACTTTATGTTTCTCAGACTTTGGATTCGTTGGACTTGAAACAGTTTTCACCAAACTTGGAAACTTTCCAGCTGTTATTTCATCAAGTATTTTTTTCTGTCCCTCTCCCCCATTTTTCTCTTCAGGGACTTCAATCTCTTGTAAACTGGATATTTGAAGTACCAGAATTTCTTCCTCCATTTTTAATGCTCTGTTCCCTTTTTTACAATTTTTTTTCTTTTTGCACTTCATTTTGCATAGTTTCTAATGCTGTGTCTTCAAACTCACAATTATTTTATTCTGCAATGTCTAATCTGCTATCAATCCAATTCAGTGTATTTTTCTCCTCAGAAGTATAGTTTTCATCTCTAAAAGTTCAATTAGATTCTTTTTGTATCTTCTATATCTCTTAATGTTTTGAAGTATGGAACAAAGTTATAATACCTGTTTTAATGTCCTTGTCTGCTAACTAACATCCACTGATTTCTCACCTCTTTCATTATAAGTTGTTTTCCTGTTCCTCTGTATGCCAGACATCAATGCGGGGTGCTGGATATTTTCATATTTCTGTATTCTTGAACTTTGTTCCTGAATGTAGTCACATTACTTGAAAAAAGTTTAATCCTTTTGTGTTGTGCTTTTAATATTTTTTTAGGTGGGATTAGAACTCTGTTTAGTTTAAGGCTAAATATTTCCCATTATTGAGGCAAGATGTTCCTGAGTAAGGCCACTTGAATTGTGAAGTTGTGGGAACAGGCCCTGTTCCTGTTGTTGTTCAGTCGCTAAATTATGTCTGATTCCCCGAGACCCCATGGACTATAGCAGGCCAGGTTTCCCTGTCCTTCACCATCTCCCTGAGTTTGCTCAAACTTATGTCCACTGAGTCGATGACGCCATCCAACCATCTCACCCTCTGTTAGCCCCTTGTCCTCCAGCTCTCAATCTTTCCCAGCATCAGGATCTTTCCCAGTGAGTTGGCTCTTTTCATCCAGATGTAAAAAGTACTGGAGCTTCAGCTTCAGGATCAGTCCTTCCAATGAATATTCAGGGTTGATTTCCTTTAGGATTGATTGGCTTGATCTCCGTGCTATCCAAGGGACTCTCAAGAGTCTTCTCCAGCACCACAATTCAAAAGCATCAATTCTCTGGTGCTCAGACTTCTTTATGCTTCAACTCTCACATCCATACATGACTGCTCCAAAACCATAGCTTTGCCTATATGCACCTCTGTCAGCAAAGTGATGTCTCTGCTTTTTAATACGCTGTCCAGGTTTGTCATAGCTTTCCTTCCAAGGAGCCAGAATCTTCTAATTTTGTGGCTGCAGTCACCATCAGCAGTGATTTTTGGAGTCCAAGAAAACAAAATCTGCCACTGTTTCCACTGTTTGTGAATCTGCATAAACTGGGAATGTGCCCTCTAATCCATCTGGAGAGTTCTTCCTCAGCCTCGGGAAATTTCTTCACATGCGTGTGCTGAGCAATAAAGACGCTCCTAATATTGGAGGGGGACCCTCTGCATGTGTCTGGCATTCTCCGTCTGCTGCTCTTTCCTCTCCGGCACTCCATCATGTAAACTCTAGCTCCTTTGGCTCCCTGCATTCTCAGCTGTCGGAGTCCTCCAGGTTCTTCCTGGGTGCCCTCTCCTTGTCTCCCCGCCCCCGCCCCAGTCTGGAAACAGTCAAGGCGATTAGCTGGGGCAATCACAGAGCTAATCTCATTGTTTCTCATCTCTTAGGGGTCACTCTTCTTCACTGCCTGATACAAAAGCCATTGATTCATATGCAGTGTCCAGGATTTTCTGCCTTTTTGTTTTTTTGTTTCAGGTGGTATAGTAAATCAGATCTCTGTTACTCCATCCTGGATGAAAAAGGAAGTCTATGCTTAAAAATTTTTTTTGTCTGTTTAGTAGAGACTATTATGCAACTAGGTGTGGTTTTCCTTGCATTTATCTTGCATAGGGGTCCATCATCCATTTTTCAAAATTCTTAGCCTCTGTCTCTTCAAATGTTGCTTCTCTTTTTCTCTCTCCTCATTGTGGGATACATGCATGTCTGACTTCACTGTACTTCAAATGTCTCTTCCTCTCTTTTCTGAATTTGATACTCATTTTTCTCTCTGTGCTTCGAACTGTTTACTTTCTACACACCTGTCCTCCAGTTCATTTATCTGCTATGTCTAATATGCTAACTAACCTACATAACAAATTCTTTTTTTTCACCCTGCTGGAATGGCTTTTGGAGTCTGTTCCTCTACCAGATACTGAACCTGGGCCATGGGCAACCACTGGGCTGCCAGGCAATTCTCTACATACTGAATTCTTAGTTATATTTTTCAGTTCTAGAATTTCCTTTAACTCTTTCTTACAGATTCCAAATTTCTGGTGAAATTCTTCATCTTTCCCTCTATTTTCTTGGAAATATTAGTCATAGTAACTCCAGACACTGAAGTAATCTAAGTCTGATAACTCCAATATGTGGATCACATTCAAGCCTGTTTCTATATTACCCTTTTTCCCCTTATGTCTTTTCATTTTGATTCAGCACTGATACTGTGAATTAAAAATTACACAAGTTCAAGAGGTATTTTCTTCCTCCTATAAAGGTTAATTTTTCTTCTATCAGCTCTGTCCTAGACTGGTCTTAGGGCTGGTCTGTCTGGGAGGCTTACCAAAGCCTCCACCGTGGCGGGCTGCGAGCACTGCCCTCTGTTTCCTCGGCACTGCAGTGCTGCTGAAATCGCCGCTTGTATTTTAGTGTCCTGGTTTCGCTAGATTTCCTGAAGTTTTACCCTGTGCGCGTGCAGGCTAAGGTTTGATAAACGCCTCAAGGGAAGAGAGCACCCAGGTTTTGCGTTTTGAACTCCTATGGTTTCCTCCATCGGGGATTCTGCTCCGTAAGCCCCAGGCCTGGGCAGTGATTAATCCAACCTCCGGCTCCTCCGCCCAGCAGCACTGCTGCTTTTTCTGCATCTCCACTTCTTCTAACGAATCTGCTTTTTCTGCGTCTCCACTTCTTCTAACGAATCTGCTTTTTCTGCGTCTCCACTTCTTCTAACGAGTCTGCTTTTTCTGCGTCTCCACTTCTTCTAACGAGTCTGCTTTTTCTGCGTCTCCACTTCTTCTAACGAATCTGCTTTTTCTGCGTCTCCACTTCTTCTAACGAGTCTGCTAAGTGCCTTTGGGAGAATGCCAGAGTAAATACGGAGCTTCTCAAATGCTTCCCTTCTCTCAGGAATTCTTTTTCCTCAGTCAAGTCCAGCTAGTAGGGTTGCCACCAATGCCTTTAAGCTTTATGAAGATGTCCACTTTTATATTAGCTTTTTTGTGTGCGGGAGAGTCTGTCTAATACAAGCAATTCCATTGTGGCCACAACTAGAGGTCTCTAAACAGTGCATTTTTTTCTGAGGTTTTCAAGACAGACAGGTATCAATAATGTCATTACACTTTAAATGATTAAATGGACAGATTTTGTATCTGATTCTACAGTCTGAAAAATACAGTCAGATGCTAAAACTTCAAACTCTGTTATGGAAATATTCAAATACATACAAAATTAGACTGCTATCATTTCAAAGTTTTATAATATTAGAAATTAATATTATGTGTTTTTTAAAAATATAAACTGAAAACCCAGAAAATAAAGAAAAATAACTAGTAAAAGTCAATTAACAGAGAGGAACAATATGAATGTTAGCTTATTAGTATATACTGGTATTTGGGGCCCTGTAAAGAATCTGTCCTCTTCTGAATGGAAATAAAGGTTTATGTATATGGAAAGCTCAGGTAGTTTTATTAGAGACTTTTGGTTTTGTTTTCTGAGAAAAAAATGTCAACAATAACCTCCAAACATGAATGAAGCCAAAAATCTAACTAGAGAAAATAATGCAGTAGAAGTTCCTCCTACCAAGAAGCTAAACCCATCAGTGGGCAACACAGGCGTGAAGAGAGGGCCCAGAGGCAGTTACCTTCCAGGCCTATGGACGGCAGGTGCTGCGGGGCCGGCACGGAGTGGTAGACCAGGAAGCAGGCCAGCATGCTCAGCTGCGACTCCTCGCAGGGCTGCCCGCTGAGGTAGGCGTGCACACACCTGTCACCTCCAGCTGTGAGGGAGACACACATGGAACAGAGCCAACTGATTACACCACGGAGAGGCACAAGGAACGAATTCTTATTATTATTTTCTCATCAAGAGCTCACTGAGCACCTACCATATATCAGACAGTTCCTATGCTGGGCATTAACATTACTGCGGTAAACCAGCCAGAGTGCCCATCACTGCAGAGTTTAGCGTGTTGTAGGGGACAGAGATAGCATAGACCTAACATCAAACAGATGCTAATTACAAATCAGGATGAGTGCCATCGAGATGCAGTGGTCACCACGGTCATCTTCCTGGATACCCACTCTGCCACCTTTCCCTCCTTGCTCATACGTGAGGGGACTGGATCCTGATTCATCTTGGTCAGAGGTTCTCAAACTTTAACAAACATCAGAATCACCCGGAGGACTGATTAAAACACAGATGAGTGGACCCCAACAATTTCCTGGATGGGGCCAGGGAAACTGTATTTCCAGCAAGCTCCCAAGCGATCCTGCTGCTGCTGTTCCAGAACCCACGCTGTGAGAACCACGGGTCTGGGGATATCCAGGCAGTGCCACTCCCCAACACATTGACTGGTTCAGGGACAGGCAGACAGACATTCAGGGCGAGTGACACACTCTGCCCTCAGAAACGATCAAGGAAAGTACATGAGTTTCAGTTCAGAGACACAAGGAGATGCCCGACAACATGTCTGCTAGAGGCTTGCAGGAAACAAATTTCTTCATTCTTACGGAAACGCGCAGCTTGTGGCAAAGAACTGTTACTGTTCTGCCATCAGGAAAAAGTACTCTGAGGATAAAGTCATGGCACAGAGCATAACTGATGGAACCTCAGAGAGACAGAGCTGGAGCCACTGCAGTAAGACGTCCCTTCAGCCTACAGTCACTGTCGACTTCCAATTACGTTAAGTTTGTATGTGTCCTACTGTTTGAGCCGGGCTCCTCTGGTGGCTCAGCGGTAAAGAATCCGCCTGCCAATGCAGGAAACATGGGTTCAATCTCTGGGTCAGGAAGATCCCCTGGAGAAGGAAATGGCAACCCACTCTAGTATTTTTGCCTGAGAAATCCCATGGTGAACTACAGTCCATAGGGTCGCAAAGAGTTGGACACGACTCAGTGACTAAACAACACTTTTTGAGCCAAGCTGAGTCAGGCCTGCTGCTTCTTGCAGATAAAAAAATTCTGATACAGAGAAAAAAGTTGAGAGAGAGAAAGAGAGGAGTGAAAATGGCAGGAAAGGTGCCTGAGGCAGTGTGGTCACAGAGGCCTGGGAGGAAGGGGCATATTTACATGGAGGCTGTGAGAATGAGCATGAGTTGGGGAGGCAGAGAATGAGAGGAAAAGGTTCTTGGGATGGGAAGCAGCTCCTTCACCAGTCCTGTGGTGAGAAAGAGCTCTGTGCTTTCGGGGAAGTGGAAGGGACCAGGGGGCCTGAGTAGAGTTTATGAGGAGCGGGTGGTACAAAAAAGAGGCTATGGAGAGAGACAGAGGCCTTGCTGGTCATACAGGGCCTGGTAGCAAATGGTAAAGATTTTTTTCACAACTGAATCAGCAGCCTTTGCAAGATTTTAAGCCGGAGAGTTAGATCCATTTACTCTTCAGAAGACCACTGTCAGCTGACTAGAGACGGCGAGAGGGAGATGAGAGTAAAAAGCAGGAAGACGTGCAGGAGGCTTCAACCGTCTTTGTCCAGGCAAGAACACATCACTGTTATAAGACAGAAGTGGCAAAATGTGGACAGATTTACGAGATGTTTAAGAGTTAGGAATGAAAGGCTAAGGTAATGGATTGGCTACCACAGAAAAGAAGAGAAGCAGAGGGAGGAGGGGGCAACAGTGACTCCCAGAAAGGCAAGGAAGGACAGACCGTGAAACAGGGACAAAACAGAATTTGTCTTTTAACAATTGGTAAGTGGGAAAGCGAGCTGTCACAAAAGTCAAGAAAGATCACTTTCCTTAAGAAGGAGATGGAGTGCCAAGAACACTACCAGAAGCCCACTGGACCTAACAGGAGGATGTCAGTCTGGTGGGAGGTGGGACACCTGGGCGGCAGCACGAGGCCTGATAAAAGGAGCAAGAGAGGCCCTGCTTTGGCAGCTTCTCGGCAGAGGCAAGAGGGAACACAGCCACTCAGCTCCCTGTCCAGGACTTTCTGTTTCGCTGATTTTCTCTACTGTTTTTCTGTTTTCAATTTCATTGATTCCTGCTCTTAAATGCTTGCTTTGGGTTGATTTTGCCTTTCTTTTTCTAATTTCTTGAAGTAAGAACTCAGATTAGTGATTTGAGACTTTCTCAATGTAAGCATTTAGGGCTATGAATTTCCTTCTTGATACTGCTTTAGCAGGAAGATTTACACTACAAAATTTCAAAATTTACTCTAAACCTACAGTAATTCAGAGGGTGTCTGGTAAAAAGACAAACAGATCAATGGTACAGAACTGAGTCCAGACACAGACTTACACTTACACTTACACAGTCTACTGATTTTCAACAAAGGCCCCAAAGCAATTCAATGAGGAAAAAAGTCATTTGCACAAATGGTCCTGAAACAACTAGATATCCATATTTAAAGTTAAAAAAAAAAAAGGACCAATCCTATCTCACCCCATGTAAAAAAAAATCAGTTTGAGACAAATCATAGATCTAAATACAAAAAATCAAACTATAGAGCTTTTAATATTAAACTTAAAAAAAAAAAAACTTCATGACCTAGAGTAGGAAAGATTTCTTAACACCCAGAAAATAATAACCCTAAAACAAACTGATAAATTTGACTTCATCAAAACTTAAAACTTCTGTTTATCAAAAAACACTCTGGAAAAAATAGGCCAGGCATAAAGTAGGAGAACATAACTGCAAAACATATTTGACAAAGAACTTTCAGCCAGAATATATAAAAACTCCTACAACTCAATAATCATAGGACAGCCAATTTTAAACATGGGTAAAGGTTTCAAAGCTCAAAGTTTCCCTGGTGGCTCAGACAGTAAAGCATCTGCCTACAATGCAGGAGACCTGGGTTCGAGACCTGAGTTCAGTCCCTGGGTCAGGAAAATCTCCTGGAGAAGGAAATGGCAGCCCACTCCAGTATTCTTGCCTGGAAAATCCCCTGGACAGAGGAGCCTGGTGGGCTACAGTCAATGGGGTCACAAAGAGTCGGACACAACTGAGCAACTTCACTTCACTTCAGCAGTAAAGAGTCCACTTGCCAATGCAGGAGATGCAGGTCTGAGCCCTGGGTTGGGAAGATCCCTAGAGAAGGAAATGGCAACCCACTCCAGTATTCTTGCCTGGAGAATCCCACGGACAGAGGAGGCTGGCAGGCTACATACAGTCCATGGAGTTTCACAAAAGTCTGACATGGCTTAGTGCTAAATAATAGCAACAATAAAGGTTTGAAAAGATACTTTGCAAAGGATGTATGAGTAACAAATAAACACATACAAAAATAATTAGCATGATGAGTCATCACAGACATGCAAATTAAAACTACAATCAGACACCACTATATATTCAGTAGACTGTCTAAAACCAGACTGATAATGCCAAAATCTGCAATGCATCCCACTGCTGGCAGGAACCTAAAATGGCACAATTTGGAAAACTACAGCAGGGCAATGGGAAGCTACAGAGAACACAAGAATGGCAGAATGTGGACAATGCTGAAGCTGCCTGACGGGGTTTATGATACTATTATGTTTACTCTGCCTTATGCTTTAAATTTCTCCATAATAAAACGCAAAAGTAAACAAAAATTTTAAGTTCTTAAACTTTAAACCCAATTTTCTTTGCTCAAGATTAAAATCTAATTGAGATAAATCACAAAACAGCAACAAAATACGATCAATCTGCTGCACTAGTTTGGGTTACTAGTGAGCGGCCTTAAAAGTCCATGTGTCGCCTGTGATTTCACTGAGACACAAACACAAACGACATTCCCAGCGCTGCTGCACAGGCCCTGCATCTTCGTTTATTCTACTGTTCTCCACCCCAAAGCTGCCAGCATCCGGGAGAGGAGACCACATACCAAAGAGTTTTTTAAGTGACGGTCCTTTTTCAATAAAAAAAATAAAGAAATACACACTGTTGGCAATCAGAGTGGCGAGCCAAATCTGGTGAAGGCTCAAAACAACACTGTAAACCACCAGCCATTCTAACAAGGAGGGAGGAGAAAGCAAGTCAGGGCTGTTGTAGAGAGCGCTCTAGTCACTGCCGGAGCCTCACTACATCATACGACACGTGCATGTCAGAGAATCCGTGAAGGTTTGGGGACTCATTTCTTATCAACAGCAAGGGCCCGTTATGGGTGAACAAACACGAAACTGAATAAAACCAGAACAGCAACATCTATAAAATAACAGGTATTTTTTCCCAAACATGAGAACAAAATGATTATCATATCTTTAGAAATTCTGAAACTTTATGACCTTTCAAATCGCAAGAAGAAATCACACAGCAGATGCAGGTGTTAAACACGGGGACTTTGAAATTGCTGTTTTCCATATACATATCCCTCAGGCTTCCTTGGTGGCTCAGTGGTAAAGAATCTGCCTGCAATGCAGGAGACCCAGATTCAATCCCTGGGTCAGGAAGAGAAAATGGCGACCCACTCCAGTATTCTTGCCTGGAGAATTCCATGCACAGAGGAGCCTGGCATAGTACAATCCACCGGGTTGCACAGAGTCGGCCATGACTGAACCGACTAAGCAGCAGCAAGCAGCAGCATATGTATCGTTCACAATCTGGCATACAATTAAATTTTTTCAGAAACTTTTTTTTTTTTTTTTACATGTTTAATAACAAGACTTTATTGAATTACAAATTTAAAAATGGCTCACTTAAAAGTGGGACTATTTTAATCTTCTTACACTCATTCTTTCAAAAATTCATGTTATTTTCCAAGTGATAAAAGGTTACTCTGTGACCTGACAAAGTGGAGGTGGGATGGCACCAGTGGCCAATTCTTACATGTGGGGTCTTCTTGTGGACTTCTGGATGTTTTCTCTACTGCATCAAACTGACCTGCGGTGAGCAGTGAGGAAGGGCGGGGGGCGCGGGGCGTATAAGCTGGTGCTGAAGTCTTTCCTTAGGGGGTCGGAGAGTGGAGATGGAGCAGGATGAGATGTGTTCCTCGTAACTGGGGATTCAAGATGTGCTACAGCCAGCGTGAGATCATTCTTCCTTATTCTCAACCAAGCAGATGACACACACTTAACTGCAAGGTCCGTCCCATAAACGTGGGCCGTGTTATAGCCCACACACTCCTCTGTCCCTCAGCCTTACCTCCTGTGTAACAGAGGCAGCAAGTCAGTTAGGACAGAAATGTGCTCCATCAGTCTCCATATGGAAAGACCACAGCTTAATGATCTATATAAGCCTTAAAGTCCTCAGTCACGACAGATTTCCAAATCAAAATCAAGTCAGGAACTGTTCACAGGAACCACACTATTCTAAAATGCTAACATCTTCCTCCCAGTGTGTCTTCCTACAAAAGGAAAAAATGGTCCAAACTTTCCACTCTTTGCCTGTCTGGGATTTATGAAAAGCATACCAAATTATGACAGTGTTCTGCAAAACTAAAATATACTACAAAGTCAAACAGGTAAATAAACAACAAACCAAACTGATTTAAACAAAGTCAAGTCATATTTCCAAAAGCCAAATCTATTAAGAACAAGTAATACACATGTACAAGAAATTACAAGAAATGAGGATCCCAGTTAGTTACAAATGCAAAATAATATCTAATTATCCCAGACTTGTGAACAGAATAATTAAAATCAATTTCATATGCTAGTTCAAATATTATATACAATTTAGATAAGCTGGTCAAGTATTACTTTTTTTTAAAGAAACAGCTTGTGTGTTAATTCAGGAGGAGAGATGGGGACAGATGGGAAATGGGGAGCGAGGGGCTCCTTTGGTGTTTGCCAAAAACCACTCCCCCTTACCCCTCCTCTGGGCTGGGGCCCTGGTGGGCTCTCCCCCACTCTCATGCACATCCTTCTCCCTACTCCTTTGCATCCGTTTGACCTTGACCTCCAGTAACTGGACAGAACTTACCCTGACTCTACAGCTGGGTGAAGACAGTCTCAAGCTAACCTTCTACCCCTTCCCCCTCATTTCCATTTCCTATCTAAATAAAATAGAGGAAAAGCAAGAGCAGCTGGGACCTTGGAGAAACAAGTCACCCCAGGGCTGGGGGCGGGGCAGGCAGAAGAGCCTCAATCAGGTGCAGTGAACAGGGAGACAGCTCCAAACATAATCATAGTCAAATCCCTAGGTTTTACCACTTTCTAACAACTTTATAGAATCAAAAGCTGTTACTACTGATATTATGAGGGTTAGCATTTACTCAAAGCAAGTTGCTGTCCAATATGTTTTGGAAGCATCAGAACTGAAAAGAATAAAAAGATCAAGGAGTTAACTACTAAAAATGGATCTCAGGCATATATCACATATTAGACAGCTTTCCACACATCAGAAGGCCCCATTACTTGCCTCCATAATCACTTCTACACTGTCAGGAGTAACTCCACACTCCCCCTGCAATCACAAGGCAGAGCTTCTACTGAGAAGTCCCAGGTCCTCACGGACTGACTCACGGAACTGGTGAAACAAGCATTCACTCTAAACTCACATCAAGTTTTCAGTGTGCACAGGATGCAGGCAGAAAAACTGGGGTCAGGTAGGGGACACCCCCCCCCCAAGAAACAGGAGAGAGAGGCACTGGAAAGAAACAGGATCTGATGCTGGAAAAGATGAAACAAGTTTCTAAGTGTCAAGTGGTTTTTAAAATGCTACATTATACATTCTCTCCAAGATTATAGAGCAGAATTAAATACATCTGTTAAAGAAGTCAGGACTTCCCTGGTGGTCCAGTGGTTAAGGCTTCAAGCTCCTAGACTTCCCTGGTGGCTCTGTGGATAAGAATCCTCCTGCCAACGCAGGGGCTATGGGTTCGATCCTTGGTCCGGGTAGATTCCACATGCTGTGGAGCACCTAAGCCTGTCCCCCACGACTTCCGAGCCTGTGCTCTAGGGCCCTCCAGTCACAACTACTAAGCCCTACTGAAGCCTGTATTCCTAGAGCCCATGCTCCGCAAGAGAAGCCACCCCAGTGAGAAGCCTGAGCACCGCCATGAAGAGTAGCCCTCAGTCTCTGCAACTAGAGAAAGCCCATGCACAGCAACAAAGACCCAGTGCAACCAAAACAAGACTCGGAACTCCTAATGCTGGGGGCGCAGGCTGGATCCCTGGTTGGGGAGCTAAAATTTACATGTCACACAGCGTGGCCTCAGTAAATAAATCCCACTTTCTATCCTCAAAAAATGTTAGAGCAGATAATCAGAGCGTAATTCACCTAACTGGAAACATGACATCTACAGCCATTTGCGATTGTACTAGGACTTAACCTGCTTACCAAGGAAAACAGGTAAAAACAGAAAGCCCTGAGACCCAGTGCAGCTCGAAGGACAGGGGTGCAGTGCTGCTCTCACCTTGCAGCCACTGGTCCAGAGTGTTGTCAGTAGTGCATTTGACAACAGGGAGGAATTCCGAGTTCATAAAAAGCCCGCGATTAGGCTGGTTCTGCAGCCGTTCCTGATGGCTCCTGGAGCTGAAAAACTCCAGCACTAACTTTATCTGCCAGAGGTCAGATGTCTCAGACATTTCTCTTCTTCCCAGTCTTCTTACAGCCTTGCAGAGAGAACAGAAATCCACTTGAAAGAGTGAAGATTCGTCACTTCCTTGGTGTTGTACACTGGAGCACTTTTTTAATATGGTCATGAGATCAAGGAAGGGCAGGGGGAGCTCGCTCTGTGTTTGATGTTGCCTGTGCCACAGAGAAGCCCTTTAGTGGGTTTAGGTACATGGTCATTCTGTTCAAAACGAACATGAACAGCCTTCAGATAAAAAATGGTGAAGGCAAATGAAGCTCATTCTTGGCTCAATGGCTCTGAGAAATGAAGACTTAATAGGTCTACAGCTGAGCCCCTCTGGGAAACCCAAGTTGGTACAATGATTTGTCCGCGATCAGGCCAGGGATCCCAGGGGTCAGGAGGCAAAACCTGTATTATTGACAATACTGTTCTTGGGACCCATCTGCCAAAGTCACCATGGCTGCAGCCAGAGGGATGTTCCACTATAGGTACCTGCCCATGACTGCCAAGAGTTAAAAGTTCAGAGCGTAAGAAAAGAACACACTCTCAACCATCATCTGAAACACCACTCATGACTTGGTTGCTGTACACAGACACACTGTGAGAAGCGGTACCGCTGTCGACACCACATACTTACCAACCGAAAAAGGTGGATGCCCGACAGTAGGGGCACTCTAGGCCCACTTGGTTATTCTGCAACTGGCCTTTTTAATCAAGACTGTTTGCAAAACAGGTTTTGGGGAATTATTTCCTGCATTTTCCTACTCAGTTCTTCAGTAGAGATTCTTTTTCCATTAGGGATTACCTCCTTTGACACTGAGTCCCAAATTCTTATCTGTGAACTCATTATATCATAGTCACTTGAGCTGTTTAAAACTATAGATCCTGGACTTAAATCTCAGAAATTCTGATTCAGTAACTGTGGAAGGGGACTTGAAGATCTGTACTGGCAAGATTTCCCAGATAAATTTTAGCCAAGTTAGAAAGCTACTGCCTTAATTTAATGGCAAATCTGAGTCTCAGTGATATGACAACATTAAAAAGCCATATGTATTACTAAATAGGACTTCCCAGGTGGCTCAGTGGTAAAGAATCTGCTTGCCAATGCAGGAGATGGGATTTCGACCCCTGGGTCAGGAAGATCCCCTGGAGAAAGAATGGCACCGCACTCCAGTATTCTTGCCTGCAAAATCTCATGGACAGAGGAGCCTAGCAGACTGCAATCCATGAGGTCACAAAAGAGACAGACAGGACTTATTAATTAAAGCAACAATTACTAATAACCTAAGAAAATAAATAAGTTCAATCCTTTAGGAAAGCTGTTGAGCATTATCTTCTGCATTACCCCTTTTAGACTTTTAATTTAAAGCAACAATAACACAAAAGAAATTTTAAAAAGAACTCCAGCTCCCTAAACCCCCACATGCTGACACTGTGACTTCTGTGAGCTTAATCACCAGGTGTAACTGCACATTACTGCCACCTCCAGGGCACTGTTTGCTCACTTACTGTTCACTTGCATAAGCTTTTCCAGGAAAAGGCTTTGTCAGGAGGGAGGCAAAAGACCACACAAAGATGCAAGGGGAGAAAGGGAGGAAGCGTGCACTCCTGGTCAGAGGAAGAGGCCAGAGGGGAGAATGGGAACCCTTGGAGTAAGAGAGCCCATTTGTCATCATAAACTCTAAGCTTCTGGTATATAAAGAGCTTTCAACTTTGATAAGAGATTTCTTTTCTGAGATTCTAAAAGCGAATGAGAAACTAAAAAGATGGACATAGAGGAAATCTTACTGTATTGTCTGGCATGTTATTTGAAATACATGATAATGCTCATCAGAATTAGGATAGGTTTTCTGAACCATACCTGATCCATCGCTATGTACGCAGGTAACATCTCTGGGGTCTCCTGAGTCACACATTCATAGAGCACTGAAGAGAAGAGATCCAGAAGCTCCTGTTTCTGTGGAAAGTCAGAGTCTTTTTGTAGCACAACAATGTATATTCTAAAATCAAATCAAAGAACAACTGTATAGTCACTATGATGGCCCATTCTCACATTCTGCAGTGAATGATATAAAAGGGTAAAAAAGGCTGCTACGGGATTCTCCAGGCAAGAACACTGGAGTGGGGTGCCATTTCCTTCTCCAATGCGTGAAAGTGAAAAGTGAAAGGGAAGTCGCTCAGTCGTGTCCGACTCTTAGCGACCCCATGGACTGCAGCCTACTAGGCTCCTCCGTCCATGGGATTTTCCAGGCAAAAGTACTGGAGTGGGGTGCCATCGCCTTCTCCGAAAAAAGGCTAGGTCTTTATAAAATCAGAGTGCATGCAATATTAAACACCAATAAAAATACAATCAAAATTAAGTTCCAAGAAACAGTTAAGGCTCAAAGTGCTATAGAGGAGAGGAATGAAAGAAGCTGGGTAAAACGAGCAGACAGGACATCACAGAGCTATGCCGTGGGGAGGGCTGGCAAGAGCAGGATCCAGAAGGGGCACCCAGCAGCCACCAAGATGCAGCAGAAACATTGAGCAGAACAGGTTTGGGGCGGTGGCATAGCAAGCCCAGCTGGGGTCAAGGGCAGGCGTGGGCCTTCAGCAGAGACCTGTGGCCTTCAGCTGAGCACAGGCCCCAGCCCTTACTGGCTATGTGACCTCGGGTATGTGACAGGTCTAAGTGGCAGTATTCCTCAGCAGGCAGTACCTACACCCAGGGTCAGAGTTAAATGAAAAAAATTATAAAGAATACTGAACAGAGTGCCTAACACACAGTGAAGATTCAATAAATAAGAGGCAGGAAGGTTCTGTCATTTTACTTTCAAAACAACAATGTAAGGCAGGTTATATTATAATCCCACTTTTAGGAATAAGGAAACAACATCTCAAAAAGACTGAAAACTTTTCCAAGGTCACACCCACTTGCAGACAACAGGCCATCAATCCAGATCATGTAGTTCCTACATCCAGTCCTTGCCAACTGAGATGATGGATAAATCAAAGAATCTACTAGCAAGCACCCTTAGAATCCTGAAGAGAACAGCTTTATGACCAACAAAAAGGGTTATAAAATAAAGAGAAACAAGAATCATTACAAGAATACATAAATACCAGTGATCAAAATTAATGTCTTAGAAATTTTAAGTTGTTTCTACTATTAAGATAGGAAATTGCTGAATTTAATAGTTTTAGACTATGAAAAACCTGTATTTGCCAAACAAAAATCATTCAATGTGCCTAAGGCGTGTCATCAAAGACAGATAAGGATATTTTGGATTTTTGTTGGCGGTCTGAAGATAGAAACAAAGCCTAGTCTTGGAGCTAAGCAAAGCACATAATACATACCTGCCCAACGTTCACAGTTGGTTTGCAGAAATATTCAGCAAATGACAGAAGTGCTGGATCAGAAGTGAATGTGGAAATCGTTTCAGGCTAAAAAAAATGAAGAATAAGTATACGTGAGATAATAAAGATTCTTTTCATTACGACTCAAATTGTATGCAGCTGTAATCTACTTTATTTTTTTTTTCACATAATGTTTCCACAAAACCCAAGGCTGCTAGAGCTTCATTAACCTATTGGGTTGAAAGTCTTTTTTTCCTTTTTTAGTAATATCAGCTTACTTCTTTTTTTTCGTACATGCCCATCCCAAACTCCCTCACTATCCCTTCCTATGTTTCTCGCTGGCAACCATAAGCTCGTTCTCAACGTCTCTGAGTCTGTTTCTGTTTTGTAAGTTCCTTTGTATTACTTCCTTCAGATTAAACACATAAGGGATGTCATACTTAAGAAATATATTGCATAAGCTACCATGAGCTACTGATTTATCAAAGGGCAGATTAAAACCAGGTGTTTCTTATAGAAGTTGCCCCAAAAAGGTTTTCCCTTCCTTCTTAAACTAACTGAAAGGCAAATTAGAAACTAGAATTTTTACTGAACAGATTAAGGAAAAAAGATTATCACTCTAACAGGCCACTCACAGAAAGACAAATGCTGTCATAAGGTCACTACAGTCATGAAAGAGAAAGGACAATGGTGGCTGCCAGGGGCTGGGGAGAAGGGAATGGGCAGTGTTAATGGGGTCAGACAGGCAGCTCTGCAAGAAAAAGACAGTCATGGAGATGGATGGTGGTAATGGTAGCACAGCGATACGAATGTACTTACTACCAAAGAACTGTACACTTAAAAGGGTTAAGCCAGTATATGTTATGTGTATTTTACAACTTTAAAAAAAAATTGGAAAAAAAGGGTGACAAGGAGTATCACTTAAGGTTCAAGACTGAAAATGGAATATGAAGGTTTTACCATTTTCCACTGAGGTTTATATTTTACTTCTGAACCCCAAGCAGGCAGGAAATGGAGATGGTCTTTTAATTTTCATATACTTGCCCCATGAAAACTCAAGCTTAAACTTATCTATTTTCTTTACAAACTGCATTAGGGTCTTTGAGATGGGCCTTGGTTTATGTCGGGCTTATATCGGGCTTCCCTGATAGTTCAGTTGGTCAAGAATCCACCTGCAATGCAGGAGACCCCAGTTCGATGCCTGGGTTGGGAAGATCCCCCAGAGAAGGGAAAGGCTACCCACTCCAGTATTCTGGCCTGGAGAATTACATGGATTGTTAGGTTCATGGGGCTGCAAAGAGTCAGATACAACTGAGTGACATTCACTTTGGTTTAGTGCTAATTAGCAATAGTGTTAATTCAAGTTAAACTTTGTCCCAAAATCCTTTCGAATACTGACAAACAAAATTCACTGATGTAAACTACCTCAATTGATTCTCTGGGAACTATAATAAAGACTTAGTCCTAAGAACTCAAAAGTGCTACCTTGCAAAAAAACGTTTTAAATTTTTCCCATGAATTAAGTAAATCTTAATGGATTTGAGGATTAACTATTAAGCTAATTTTTTTTTAGCGTTAAGACATATTTTGACTGTCCCTGCCACTAAATATAAATCATCCTTTGAGTTCTGGCAGATGGCCTGTATTTTATAACAGCCGTAACATAAACAGCCAACAGGCCCCGGGTCGTTCAGTCTTTATAATCTGCTGTGATTAGTGAGTGGATCTACCTAAACAGTACCATAAATGTTATGATAGAAGTATATGCTTTGGGTGGACTAGTAGGATTTGAACCTATTCCCTCTTGTTGTTCAATTTTGGTTTTTGTTCTAATTGAGATATAATGATATATAACAGTTTATTAGTTTCAGGTGTACAATTATTTGCTATTTGTATATACTGACAAATGACAACCACAAGTCTAGCTAACATCCAGCATCACACTTAGTTACAATTTTCTTTTTCCTTCTGATGAGAATATCCTTCAGTTTTTACCAATCACACTACCTTGAAAGCTCGAGCTTCAGAGTTCCTGTTAGCTACAGTCTGGGCCAATAAACTTTGCCACCCCATTGGATCTTCTTTGTAGGAGAGCTGACCTGCTCTGAGCTTAACATATAAAACCCCATCCTTGGAAAGAATGGACCTGAAAGAAAACAAGAATGGATTTAATACAAGGCATTACTGGGAGCTGTTGCCTGGAAATGTAGTTCCCGATACTATGTTCACATGAGATAAAGTTTTCACCACTTTCTGCTATGTGATTATTTATTGTGTTGAAACTAAACCAGTCCCTACAAGTCATAATCAAGTTCTGCTTTTCTCTGCTGTCAAGATTCAAGGAACCTATTAAATAAGGCAGCATTCTATTTGCTCAAGTATGAATTTCAAAGGAGATATTTTATCTAACATGTATTCCCTTAAATATCTACTGATTGGTTTACAGCAAAAAGAAAAAGATGCTACAAATCTAAAGACAGAATACAAAAAGCAGCTATTTATAGTCTGGGAGAAACAGAAATGAGGATGATACTGTAAAATCTGTTACAAATTGTTAAACTTTCTGCAAACTTAAAGACTTAATTTACATGCTAACTGAAGTATAAAATTATTAGCACTCTCTGTTCATCAAAGTAATTATCTGCATATGACCATTTCCAACCAAAAGCAATCAACCATCATCTTAATTTTACAAGAGCCATCTAACCAGAAAATGGTAAAGAGATGCAACAGAAGATGTGGTCTGACAAACACCAACTGTCACAAAGTTCCCTTTGTGGACATATAAATCAGCTTCATTTTCTTAGATTAAATCTTTCATTGTTGCTCCATAAGACAATTCCATGACTGTCCCAATTAAAGTCACTCAAGTTTCTCAGTGAATTAACAATTAGGGTTTGACTTCTGAATGTAAAATTTTACTTCCTACAAAGAAGTTTTTCAAAGAGAGAGACCATCTTCTTTAACACTCTACACATCGTCCTGGATGAGATGAAAGGGTGACAAGGAGCATTTCACATAATTATCATCATTTATACCTTCCCATATATTTCTATTCCCTTCACAGACACATCTGAGAAATTCAATGCACTTACTTCAAGTGTTGTGTTCCCTTGCTTAAATCTATGAGCAGTTCCCAGTATCTTGGGCCTTTAACTTTAATCTGCCAAGATAAATGTAAACAGTCAATCCAATCCTGGGGAAGGGTTAGTAGATAAAATGAAACCCACGCTTCTCCAAGGAAATGAGAATAAACTGGGCTAGAAAGAGATGGTGAGAGGTTAACAAGCCCATTTCCAAATGAACACGAGTCATTTCTCAGGCCAGCTCGGCACTCAGCAAAGAGCTCCCAGTGGGGACCTCTCTCCCCGTCAGGACCATTCCCCCTGCTGCTGCTCGCCCACTGCTTAGAAAGCACTGAGAACGCACAGGCTTTTCTTTAGCTATCTGTAATGCTATGTTATTCTGGTTGAATCTACCCTTTGATGATCTCTCTATTCATTTCTTACTCACCTGTTTCAAAAGGTGGAGTTCTGGAAGAAGGGTGGGGGCCATCAATTCTTCTTTGGTTTGCTCATACCACTGAGTGCCCTTCACAAATAGAACAGTCATCATTTACTATACAGTTAGGGGAAAAGTACAAAAAACATTCACCACTGCATGCTTTCCCTTCCCTGGAGGTTGGAGACAGACTCTCAACAGCATAAAACCCCCTCTGATACTCAAGTCTGACCGGACTACCGTCTGCGATCCTTGGCAGAGCCCACAGCGCCGCCCAGGGCTCCCAGCCCACGCCTCACCTGCCAGCAGCACCGCGCCTCTGCCCTTGCAGGAGGCCTCTGGCCTTCTGCACGCTGTCTTCTCTGCCAGGAACGTGCCCAGCTCGGCTGGCAAACCTCAGTCCAGACACCGTGTCTACCATGATGGCCTCCCAACCGCCAGGAGTGTTGATAAGAGCACGTGTCAGCTCCCCCCGCCCCACACAAACCTCCAATTATCTCAGGCTACTCTTACTGAATCCAAGCCTGACACTTCAGTGACAGACATTCCTTAAGGAAAATGACAGTCACCTCAACTTTGTATTCCAGAACCTAGCAGTTTTGGGGTTTGTTATTTTTTTGTTTTCCTGTTTTGACCACACCACATGGCTTACGGGATCTCAGTTCCCCAACCAGGGATTAAACCCATGCCACAGCAGTGAAAGCTCAAAATCCTAACCACTAGGCTACCAGGGAACTCCCTAGCACAGCTGATACACAGAAGGTACCGAACAATTCTCTGAAGGGAGCATGTGCACGCGTGCTCAGCAGTGTCAGATTCACTGAGACCCCGTGGACTGTGGCCTGCCAGGCTCCTCTGTCCACGGGATTCTGCAGGCAAGAACACTGGAGTGGGTTGCCATTTCCTTCTCCAGGGGATCTTCCTGACCCAAGAACTGAACCTGCATCTCCTGTGTCTCGTGCATTGCCAGATGAACTCTTTACTACTGAGCTGCCTGAGAAGCCCAGAAGGAAGGACATAATGGCTTATAATCTGTCCGTGCATGTAAATCAAAACTCTCTCATCACACACTCTGAAGCACTAGGCTGACGTCCAGAAATTAACTCCCTTCGTTCTTTGGAACGTGACTGTCAGCTACGTAAAGATAACAGGGACATTTACAAACTACAAGCTCTGAAAACCAAAGAGCAGCTGACGGTCCCTAAACTATTACATCTGAAGGCTACAAATGAGCCTGAACGGCCTGGCAGGATGTACATTAACTGTGGAGGCTTCAATTTTTAGGGGAACTCAACTCACTGTTGTCATCTTTTAAAGAACAACGCTTTCAAAACACTTTGATGTGCAAAGACGGATGAGTGGCAATAAAAAGCAACAAGGCAACAACAGAGGCAGAAAGCTACCTTATAGGTCACTTCTAAGAGGGCGTAGCAGGGCATGTTTGTGTCCACATCCACGGGCACCAGCAGTCTGGGTTCTGCAGCCAGCACGTACAGGTGCCGGAGAGCCTGGAGGTGATACCTGTTCACAGAAAACACAAAAGGCCGTGACAACGGGAGGCAGCACAGCAGCCTGCGAGCTGAGACACGTCAGAGCCGAGCGGCACCCGCCCAGGACGGCAGTCCTAAAGGGCGATGATGGGACTCAACCAAAACATGATGGAGAGGCTCTCTTTTTGTACCGTTACACAGAGGTTCTTGGTGCTTGTCACCAAACCGTTCTGTTTAAAACAGCTGATACTGTGACCAGCACCTGTTCCTTATTGTTGTTCAGTCGCTAAGTCGCCTCTGGCTCTTCACGACCCCACCGACTGCAGCACGCCAGGCTCCTCTGCCCTCCGCAGTTTACCGGAGTTTGCACAAATTCATGGCCATGGAGTCGGTGATGCTATCTAACCATCTCCCTTGTACCCTAATCGATAGCTGACTTCAACAACTCAAAACAATCTTCCCTAAACTTACAAGTAAGAGACCACGCATCAGAGTTACACTAATTTTAACAACAATGTTCTTATGTACCATCTATCATTAAAGTTTGGACTTTAGGGATTCCCTGGCAGTTAAGACTCAGTGCTTCCAGGGCAGGGGGGTGTGAGTTTGATCCCTGGTCAGGGAACTAATATCCCACATGTGGTGTGGTGAGGCCCAAGAAATTTTAAAAAAGAAAGTGCAGTTTGGACTTCACATCAGGCTACTTCTGTGAAAGCGGTCTTCCCGCCATCACTGGCTGCCCGTGACACTGCAGCTCTGAGCGGCGGCTCAGTTCCTGCGGGCCTCCCTCTCTTGCTCCTTCCCTGGCAGACCACTGGGGCTGCCTGAGCTGAGCTCCCAGAGCGCCCTGGATGTCACTGGGCACAAGGGGCTATCTTCTGCCCTTCCTCGACAAACAGGAGAGACTGGCTGGGCCCGAAACTTGTGGTGGTTCTTTGCGCTCTAAACACAGAGCTGCTGTGTTATCAGATGGCTTCTCCATGCGTAGGGTTCTACTCGTCACTGCCACTTCTAAACTAATTCTTGGCTGCATTTTCTTGTCCTTTTGCCAGTTAAACAAAACTTCTCAGCATTCAAAGAGGGAGCAAACGGAATTCATACAGACATTGCCACTATATCAGATAAATTCGTCTCTCAGAATTAAACACTCTGGCCAAAGCGTACTCAGTTTCTCCTGCTGCTGTCTTCTGCACGGTGAGTTTCCCCTAATGATACCCCTGGTCTGGCCTACTTCTGGCCTTAGAGCAGTTCAACTGACTGGAGAATGGGAGAAGGTTGGTCAGGAATCAGAAGCCCAAAGTTCTTTTCTGGCTTCATATTTTACGAGAAAAACTTTTTAAAAAGATTTATCCAGGAAGATAACTAAGTTTAAGAAAAGACTATAGTGAATTTGGAAATGAGTCCGTGGAGCCAAAACACACTCAGATGACTCCCCTCCCCCCAGCTAACTGAAGAAAGGCCGTGTGAGGAACACCACTCGGCTCACCGGTTGTCCGTGCTGTGAGCTGGGAAGTGGGGGTAAAGGGCACACAGGAGGGCGGCGATGGACGAGTTTGACGTGCTCAGAGAGTACCTACAGGACAAACACGGAGGGACAGGCGTTACTCATCACACAGTGAACCTTCAGCTTTCACAGCACACTTGAGAAATTGGGAAATCGGGGTGTTGTGGCAAGGTGCCTTGATGAAACTAATGCCTTGATCACTGTGGGGGCGTCAACAACGGGAACGTTTTAGTCAGTCCTTAAGCCATTTCAACATGAGCTACTATTTAAGGCAGAAGTGACACATCACAAATGTTAAATTTCAAAACTTAGCATTAGTAAGCAAAGTTCTGACCTAAGAGAGAACAGCAGTGAGAACAATGAGCGCAATTGTAGAGATTACAGATACTGAAAAAGTTATGTGTAAACTACACTGCCTTCTTCTCCAGTTTTATATATACCTGTTAATAGAATGCTGAAACTTACTTCTAAACATACAGGGTTTTTTTTTTTACTGGGTATCTCAAACACTTTTTTCCTTTCTGTAAAGCATAGACATTTCCTTAGAATGCCAGACTAAATAAAACAGGCAAAAGCTATCATTAAAAAGTTACAATGAATGAATAAACAACTATTCCTTGAAAAACAAGGTTCTGTTCATTATCGGTATGATAAACTTATCTTATAAAGGCCATACACTTTTAGTAAAGTAAAATCTTTTGAGATTTTCTTAAATTAATATTTTACTGTTGCTCAAAAACAGGGTGACTAAAGTTTTAGTCTTTCCTACAAATACTTTGAAATAAAGATGATTCTGGACATCACATAAAACCACTGCTATCACTACTCAATATACATATTTTTTATTATACGTATACGTGTAGACATCCCCGTATCTCTTTCCCTATCTCTTTTAATAATTAGGGTATCAAGTAAGAATTCAGTATTTATTATACACATATATATTTTATGAAGAAGAGATTTCAAAATTTAAAACACGGAAATACATCTATTTTGATATGAGCATAAGCTAGGCCATTTTCTCTTTATCATTCTGATAAACCCAAAGATAAACATTAGATATTAATGTCAGAAATTTTGAGATTAAGCATAAGGGTTAACTATGCTAAGAGAAATGTAAACCTTGTCACAGAGTGCACACAATCATTCAAAGATAAAACAGTCAGTCACTAGAAGAGCAGCAGCAGGATGGGCAGGATGGGAGAAAAGCTTCTCAATATGCAAGCAGAGCAAGTAGGGTCCTACAGCATGTGATGACAAAAGATGAGAATGAATCAGAGAATAAAATAAGTAAGAGGCTTATTTGGAAAGGAAAATATATTTTTAAAAGAATTTTTATGATAACATTTCCTTAACCATTCTTAATTTTAAACAATTAAAAGACAAAACCTCTACAAAATGTGTCAAAAGGAAATGAATGCACATCTTTAACAATCTTGACTTTTTGTACTTACAGAAGGGTGTGTTTCAATGTTTAATTCACTCTCAATAGTGTAAAGTAACTACTGACTTACAGATATTGTGTCAGTTGTCCAAGGTCACAAACTCTAGAGCTAAATAAATGAAAGGATACACTACACTCATAGACTTTAAGACTCAACGATGTCAGATTTCAATTCCTCCAAACCAGTGGAAAGATTCAATGCAATTCCAATCAATATTTAATAATGTTATTTACTTTGGAAAAATCACAAACAAATCCCACCATTTATATAAAATGTAGAGAGCCAAGAACAGAAAAACATATTTTCAAAGAACATAGCTCACTTGGGAGGATTTACTCTACTGGATATCAAAACTTATTATAAAAACTACAATAATTCAGTCAACTGTGGTACTGTGCAAGTATAGAAAAACAGACAACTGAACATAACAGCCCAGAAACAAACACATGTACATGGACACTGAACTTACAACAAAGGTGGTGCTGCCGAACAGTGGGGGAACGGTAAGCTTTTTGTTAACAGCAAAGTGCCAACTGGGGCGAGGGGCGAGGGGCGAGGGGGGAGACACAGAAAAATCAGTTCTGGGTAGATTTTAAATCCAAATGTGAGTGGAAAGGCTGAAAAACTTCTAGAAGATAAATAAGAGAATATCTTCATTTCTGGTGGGTAAGGAAATATTTCATCAAAAGGACAAAAAAGGACAAACCATCAAAGAAAAATATTAACAATTCTGTTCATCAAAAGATAACATTAAGAGAGTTAAAAGGTAAGCCACAGAGTAGAAGCTAACTACAACATGAAGAACTAACAAAGGTCTTGGAATCAAAATGATAAACTAATATGGAATAGTCAAATTAATAGAAACAGAAAGTGAAACAGTGTTTGCCAGGGGACTGGGCAAGGGGGTAAATGAGGAGTACTTGCTTAGCGGGTACAGAGCTTCAGAGAACGTCAAGGCTGTATATTGTCACCCCACTTATTTAACATATATGCAGAGTACATCATGAGAAACGCTGGGCTGGAGGAAGCACAAGCTGGAATCAAGATTGCCAGGAGAAATATTAATAACCTCAGATATGCAGATGACACCACCCTTATGGCAGAAAGTGAAGAAGAACTAAAGAGCCTCTTGATGAAAGTGAAACAGGAGAGTGAAAAAGTTGGCTTAAAGCTCAACATTCAGAAAACTAAGATCATGGCATCCAGTCCCATCACTTCGTGGCAAATAGATGGGGACACAGTGGAAACACTGGCTGACTTTATTTTTTTGGGCTCCAAAATCACTGCAGAAGGTGACTGCAGCCATGAAATTAAAAGATGCTTACTCCTTGGAAGGAAAGTTATGACCAACCTAGACAGCATATTAAAAAGCAGAGACATTACTTTGTCAACGAAAGTCGATCCAGTCAAGGCTATGGTTTTTCCAGTAGTCATGTATGGATGTGAGAGTTGGACTATAAAGAAAGCTGAGTGCAGGAGAATTGATGCTTTTGAACTGTGGTGTTGGAAAAGACTCTTGAGAGTCCCTTGGACTGCAAGGAGGTCCAACCAGTCCAACCTAAAGGAGATCAGTCCTGGGTGTTCATTGGAAGGACTGATGTTGAAGCTGAAACTCCAATACTTTGGCCACCTGATGCAAAGAGCTGACTCATTTGAAAAGACCCTGATGCTGGGAAAGATTGAAGGCGGGAGGAGAAGGGGACGACAGAGGATGAGATGGTTGGATGGCATCAGCAACTCAATGAACGTGAGTTTGGGTAGGCTCCGGGAGTTGGTGATGGACAGGGAAGCCTAGTGTGCTGCAGTTCATGGGGTCTCAAAGAGTCGGACATGACTGAGCAACTGAACTGAACTGATAGCGTTTCAGTTTTGCAAAAAGAAAAGGCTTTGGAGATTGGTTGTGCAACAATGTGGATATATCTAATATTACTGACATTTAAAAACAGTTAAGATGATAAATTTTATGTTATGTACATTAAACCACAAATAAAAATTTTTAAATGAATAAACCAATATGAAAATGGGTAGCAAGAGATTTGGCCATCACCAAAGGAAATTTTCAGTTGGCCATCAAAGCTATAAAAAGGTGCCACATACCATTATTCAAGAAAAACAAAATGAGATACTACTACCCAATGGCTAAAATAAAAGGTAGCAACAGCAGTGTTGACCAGGATGGGGAGCAACTGGAAATTTATATGATGCTGATGGGTATATAAAATGGTAAAACCCCTTTGGAGTACTGACGGCATTATCTACTGAAATATAAAAGAAATATACACCCAATGACCCAGTTCTACTCACAGATCTGTACACAGCAAAATCAAAAATATGTACAAGAATGTTCATAACAGTTTCAAACTAGAAAACAAGCATATCCATCACTAACAGAGTAAGTGGATAACTGTGGTAGACCATACAATGGGATTCAAGAGCACTGAGACATGAATAAATGCCACCGGCAACACGCATGAATCTCAAACACAATGCAGAGCTAAAGAAAGAAAGTATGTGAGGACACACAGTATATGACTCCGTTCTAATTTCAAAACTAGGCTAATGTGTCAGAAGCCTACACGGCATGTATGTTTGGGCAGAATAAAGTAACAGTAAATTGGAAAGGGCACAGCAGTTGGAAATGGGTATTCTGAGTGACATCTTGCTCTATGGAACATCTAAGAGATTCTCAAATTGTAGGTAGTTCATTGAGTCATGCCCCTATGATGTGCACATTACTCTGTAAGTGTATTTTTTCCAAAACAGATCATTAAAAGCCAGGGAAGTCGTATAAAAGGATGAAGTGGTCAGGAATGATAGATGCTAAAAAGAGAGCAAGAAAATTGAAAACAGCAAATCTCATAGGCTTTGGTGACTGACAGTGTTCATGCCTTTTATGAGACAACAATTTAGTAGAAGAGTAAAATCATTCAAGAGTGAGAAACAAGAAGTGATACAATGAAGTACTGAGTACAGACTCTTCTGAGAAAGGCAGTGATGCCACATGTGTTAGAGAGAGGATGGTAACTCTCCTAAAGAAAAAAAAAGTTGGTCGCACAGTCGTGTCCGACTCTTTGTGACCCCATGGGCTGAAGCCCGCCGGGTCCTCTGTCCATGAATTCTCCAGGCAAGAGTCCTGGAGGGGGTTGCCATTCCCTTCTCCAGGGGAACCCAGGTCTCCTGCATAGCAGACAGATTCTTTACCAACTGAGCTACTAGGGAAGGCCCCCATGCTGCTGCTGCTGCTGCTAAGTCACGTCAGTCGTGTCCGACTCTGCGACCCCATAGACGGCAGCCCACCAGGCTCCACCATCCCTGGGATTCTCCAGGCAAGAACACTGGAGTAGGTTACCATTTCCTTCTCCAATGTATGAAGGTGAAAAGTCAAAGTGAAGTCGCTCAGTCGTGTCCGACTCTGAGCAACCCCATGGACTGCAGCCAACCAGGCTGCTCCGTCCATGGGATTTTCCAGGCAAGAGTACTGGAGTGGGGTGCCATCACCTTCTCCGGAAGGCCCCCATAGTGGGGCATAAATTAATTGATGGTTAAACTATATTACCTGCCTCCTCCCAAAAATAGAAGTCCGAGGGCCATGTGATGGGCTAAGTGGAAACCATAGTTCATTTCACCACCTGTTTTCATGTGTAAGAAGCGACAAAGCTGCAGCACCTTCAGGTTCCCCGAGCCAGCCATCACCATGGCGAGAGACAGCAGCACCACGCTCAGGCAAGTCTCCAGGTTGTAAGGACCTGTCTGGAGACACGAAGATGCCACACCACATCAGCTGTGCTACATAAAACTAAAGCAGCCAGCATTAGACTACAGATGTTCACAACTTAAAAACTCTGAAAAAATATTTTCTCTGATTATGAAATTTAAGTTCCAGGTGGAAAATTCAGACAATAAGGTATCAAGAAGGAAATAACAATTACTTGGAATACTAAAAGCTATAAACTTTTGGCTTTTCCCCCAAATCTTACCTATAGTATCTATCTTTTAAATGAAATTGAGATATTATTACATATAGTATTTTTAAGTTTTTAATCTATTTTATTCTAAGCAATCTTCACTAGTAAAAATTCTTACATAACATGCTGTTGATAGCTCCTCTATATAACAGTGTAGATATACCACAGTCCACTTATTGACTACTTTTAGATTTTTTTGATGCTGCAAATTTTCTAATATAAATAATGTTAATTAAATATTTTTTTAACCAGGAAATAAAACCTTGTGGTCTTACTATCATCAGAGCAGCAATCCTCAATAGCAACTGTATTTTTTCTAAGTAATTTTTCCAACAAGCAGTTATCAACATTTAGTACTGAGAATGGCATAAGATATGACAATCCATAAAGGTCATGGCTTTTCTTAATTATTCTCTCATCATAAGAAATAAATGCCTTTAAGGGTAGTCACATTCTCAACCAACTAATATCCCAGAACTAAAATACAAAGATGAGCCAAAGCCTCAAACCTCCCATTCTAAATTCAAAGACTGTACAGATATTTGGCAACACATAAGTAGTCGAATTATCAGTGAATTTTCTTCAAGTTTAATTTTATTCCCAAGGAGAACCATCATAAAAAGACTTACTACAGAAGCATTAGGTGCAGACAAATAAGTCATAAAATCTTTTGCAAATTTATGCTGGAAAAAAACAAAATAAAAAATTTAAGGTTAAAAGACACATACTAAGGCTCTGTAAAAAAGAAAACAGAACAGAGTAGAGGAAGATATTTCTTACCAAACAGTTAAATGCTGATAAGTTTTCTGAGCCAGCAAATCGAAAACCCAGAGACAAACAAGCTCCTGCAATGATGTAGACATGTGCCTGCCTGAAAAGAGATCGCAACAGACTGAAATACTCTCCTTGTTTTGCTTTAAAATTCACTATTACTATTACCTGGGGACACAAATAATGAATACTCCTGTTCTCTAAATTAGTTTCTTCACTTCTGGGAACGCTCAAGTGCGCCTGTACTCAATCAACTGGCAGGTTTCCGTCTGCTTTCCTTAAGCAGAAGCACCGTGTGGCTCTAGCTGATAAAGTCTGCCTCATGCCTGCACTGTCTCATATGCAGCAAAAGAAGATAGTTTCTAACAATCATTGAGGATTTTTTTTTAATGAAAAGGATAAAAAAGGAATATACGTAAGTTAAATCTCTGATACAGTTTATGAGGGTAAAAATTCTATGCTTTAGAGAGCTAAATAAAAAAACAAACTGGTGAACATCTGATAAACCATGGTTAGGAACATGGTGGATTTAGAATAATTACTCAAATCAAGGACAGCATTTCTCTTGCACAATATATTTCAACTCATTTATCTGACAGATACTGGAGTAGCTAATGTGTATTAGATGTTTCAGGACTTACGACAAAGTTTCCAAATTCAAATCCTCTGAGCAAGGCAATTCAATCTCACTGAGAGAAATACTATTTTCTCTTATAATCTGTCAAGACAGAAAGCAGAATACTTGGATATTAACATTCAAGTTACAAGTATCTAGTAATTTGAATAATAACATACTGCTTATGGTCATATTTACATAAGCTTTACCAAACCATCTCATTCAAAGGCCTATATTTTAATCATACTGACTGCAATCCAATTTCAGATCTAAGATGGGACAAATACTCAATAGGACTGGACTACTTGAGTACATTCTGAAGCAATAACAGAGCAGTAATATTTCACGCCAGTGAACTGAAATCCAGACACGATGGCCACAGAGGAGACCTGGGGCAGGACTGAGGGGAAGCAGCAGGAAAGTAGAAAAAGGCAGTTGGAGAGAACTCTTAACCAGAGACATATGAATGTCTCCAGTATTCAGACTCATGAATGTTTCCAGTATTGAGCCTACCTTCCTGCCAAAGATAAGGTTAGTTACCATATTAGTCACTCAAACTATCAATATGTTAATTTGTTAACTATTGTTTAGAAACCCATCCCTTTCCTTTTAGTATGAACAGGAATTTATTTTTTTTAAAATACAGAGAATATCTAACTTTAAAACCACGAACTGATTTCTCTTCACTTAAATACAAATAAAAAAGATAAAGCTATATATTTTCTAAAACTTATGAATGCAAGCACATAGAAGAAAAACTATGAAGATTTATTCCTATGACTCTTTTTAGAAGACATTTCAGGATGCTTTCTATAATAAACCAGTAAGTACTCAGAGTCATTTATGATACAATCTTCTTACATACTGAGCACCACCAAATCAAAAAAAAAAAAACCTTGAAATACCTTCTCCCTTTCATAATCTCAATGTGGTAAGCAATTACATTGGCTATGTAATACAGGCTGGTAACTACTTCCATCTTTCTTCCTCTTGTCTTTATTTTTAATTTGGAATGTATCTACTTAGAAATTGAATCACATTCTGAAAAACTGATATAACTCCAAAGTGAGCAGTAAATATATACATGGATAACCTAATTATAACATTCACTATATAAATTAGCAATAATATCATACAGGAATCAAATATTTCTATTTTGAAAGCAGGCAGTTACAAGCTCCTTTTTATCTTAAAAAGCATATAGCCTGGCACTTAAAGGTCTAGGTTCTAATCAAAGCAGGGCCACACATTAGCCCTGAACCACCTCTGTAAAACAAGCAAAATTATATTCCTACCTTCCAGGTTTCTGTGAGAATTAGAAGACTTAACCTACTCAAAGCTCTTAAAATTAATAGCTGGCACATATTCTTTGTGTTAGCTGCTATTATTATCATTATTATAGATCTGTACCATTCCTATCACAAGATCACACTTGATCATAAACCACTTGAAATCATCACTAAAAACCTGAGTTATAATAACTGTGTGCGGGGGGTGGGGAACACACTCTTCAGCCTAGCCCTTGTTATCGTTTCTACGGCCTCGTAAGTTTAAAAAAAAAAAGTAAGAAATACAAGGTGCAATCAAAGGGAAACATGTAATCACTTATAAGCAGGCTGAGGCACACAGGAATGAACAAGAAAAAGACCACCGAACTGCTGGTTTTTTCCCCTAATCTTTATTTATTTGGCTGTGCCAAGTCTTAGTTGTGGCATGTAGGATCTTTCAGCTGCAACATGTGGAGTCTAGTTCCCTGACCAGGGATCAAACCCGGCCCCCTGCACTGGGAGCACGGAGTCTCAGCCACTGGACCACTAGGGAAGTCTAAGACAAAAATCCTGAGCTCTCACGACTGCCCCGGTACCCAGTGGCTAAGACTCCATGCTCCCGGTGCTGAGGGCCCAGGTTCGATCCCTGGTAGGGGAACTGGATCCCACACGCTGCAACTAAGAGTCTGCATGCCACAAATGGAGATCCCGCATGCCACAACACAAAGACCGAGGATCCCGCACGCCGCAACTGAGACCCAGCACAACAAAATAAATATAAATAAATAGTTAAAAAAAAAATCTCAAGCGCTGAAGGCCTAACAGCTAGTTTAAGTTTTGCCCCACCTCTTACTAGCAAGGGTGGTTTTGGACCAGTCTGTCCTCTTCCAACGTAACAGTGAGGTACGGAGCTCTAGCTACTGTGTGCGAGTTGCTAGGAATGAAAGATGGAAAAGATACGGTAACTGGCCTTGAGGTCTCCTGACACACAAATAATCAAAAGTACATCGTTCCCACCCATACACTGGGGGCAATACTTGAACAATTAATATCATAACAGTGAACAAAAAAAAAAAGAAAGAAAGAAAGAAAAAGAGAAACAGGTTGCAGAGTAAAGCTTTTTTATGAAGATGTTAGTTACTGTATTTGATACATGCCTTAAGTTCAAACAAATAAGCAGTTTATAAAGTGACCTTATTAACCCATTTTTGATGCTAAGTTGCTCCCTACAAGCAGCCCTGCTACGGAATCAATGAGATGACTGGGTGGGAACCAGGAGAAAGTAGAGAGACAGGCATATCAACAACAGAACTGTGAACTTGTTATATATCCTACTGGGTAACCCTAATATAATAAAGACCAAATTTAAAATTATTAAGTCTGAAGGAAAAGGAATGTCAGAGAGATAACTATATTAAAAGTCCAAGGACTACATTTCCACAAAACTTTAAAAATAGAAGTTATATAAAAAAAGAACTTACATGAATTTTCACTTTCCATTTGAAAATAGTTATTTGTGTACATGCTTAACCTCACTTTGAAAACTAAAAAAAATATAAACTTAGCAAACTAAAGTTTTCTCAAAATCAGTCTACATGTCAGATGCATCTTAAATGTAGCATGGAATTTAGGATGGTGTCTTGCATTTGCAAAGGATCAACAAACATATGCTGAATGAAGGAATAGAAGAAAAAGTATAATTTCATCCTACAACGTACATTTTAAAGCATACTTTCCAGAAGAACTGCTATTTTTGACATCTAAATACTCAAGGAGTTAAATGTCTGCCTAGCCCACGAATCATATGTGACCAGGGCAGACCCAGGCCCCACAGAATTAAAGAACTCAACTGAGACTAGAACTGGCACCCAAGAGACAGGGTTTGACATTTGATTCCAAGTAAATTAACTGCTGCTTTAAAGCAAAATGATTTGTGTGTGTATGTATATATATTTATGTGTTCAGTTCAGTTCAGTTCAGTTCAGTTGCTCAGTCATGTCCGACTCTTTGCGACCCCATGAATCGCAGCATGCTAGGCCTCCCTGTCCATCACCAACTCCCGGAGTTCACCCAGACACATGTCCATCGAGTCAGTGATGCCATCCAGCCATCTCATCCTCTGTCATCCCCTTCTCCTCCTGCCCCCAATCCCTCCCAGCATCAGAGTCTTTTCCAATGAGTCAACTCTTCGCATGAGGTGGCCAAAGTACTGGAGTTTCAGCTTGTACACACACATAAAGATAAGTATGCATGTATATACACACGTAACACTCCTTAGAGGAATACAACAGGAACTAGAGTCTTTAAAAAGCAACATGCACATTTTTACTCTGTTACACATATTTTCTAATTTTCCTTGTCATGGCTTCTTAGCCATCATTTAAAAGTGGACATTTAATTTCCAAATACATGGGTTTAAAAAAAAAATATGCAGAATGCTTCAGACACAAATCAAAATTACTTAACATAAGAAAAAGAAATGCGACATACTTCCAGGAGAAAAGACCATAGAAAATCATCCTGAAATGACCACACTCTTGGCATGAGAAAAGAAGGATTTTAAAGCAGCTCTTCTAACTGGAAGGACAATATGCTCATAATGAAAAGACAGAAAATCTCATCACAAAATGTATGAAACTTTAAAAAAAGTTATATTAAAAAAAGAAAAAGTAGAAATTACTTAAAAAGGAAAAATGCAAATTTTACAACAGCAAAGTACAAAAATGAAAATTTTAAATTCACTTAATGGACTTAAATAGGAAAATGAAATGCCTGAAAAAGAGTAAGTGAACATAAATTCATAGAAACTATGCAATCTGTAGAAATGGTATAAAATACAACAGTCATCTGATTTTGACAGAGGAGTCACAGGAATACAATAAGGAAAAGAAGGAATACAAATGATGTTGGTGCAACTAAATATCTATATTTTTTTTAAAAATGGAAGCCTTAACCCTTAATCTCACATCATAAACAAAATTACTGAGATAAAATATATAATTATACATAAAAGCCAAAACACTGGGTTTTAGAAAAAAATCTTCAGGTTAGTCAAATTTTTTTTCCCAAGGATACAAAAAAGCAATAACTATAAAATTGAAAACCGATAAATTAGGCATTATCAAATTTTTAAAATTTTATGCTCATCAAAAATGTTACTAAGAAAATGAATGGGTAAGCCATAGGTTAGGAGGGATATCTACAAAACATTTATCTGATAAAGGACAGGTCCAGAATACATTAAAAATTCCAGCAACTCAGTAAGACCCACAAAATTTTTTTTAAATGGGAAAAAGATATAGACACTTCATAAAAAAGACATATGAAGAAGCAATAAGCAAATAAAAACTTTCTCAACATGCAAAATGAAACTACAGGAAGACATCATTACGCATTAACAAGCAGAGCTAAAATTAACGACTACCAGCACCGGCAAGACGGGCAGCAGGCAGCACTCGCACACACCACTGCTCGAGGGTAAAAGGCGCACCGTCCCCGGAGAAAAGTCTACTGTCCTCAGAACGCTAAACGTACCGTCCACTCTATGCCTAGGTATTTCACACACCACTGCTCCGAGGGAAAAAGGCGCACCGTCCCCGGAGAAAAGCCTACTGTCCTTAGAACGCTAAACGTACCGTCCACTCTATGCCTAGGTATTTCCAATACTAAGTAAACACTCAAGAGAAATTAAAATGTAAGTCCACAAACTATATTTATGGTAGCTTGATAATAACTGAACCTAGAACCAACCCAGGTGTGAATGGGAAAAGGGAAGAGAATTCTCAAAAGAGAATGGAAAAAGAAATTGTGGTATATTCATACAATAGGATACTACTTAACAACAAAGGCTGAACTACTGATACACTCAGTAGTATCTCAAAATCATGCTGAATGAAAAGAAGTCTTATACAAAAGGGTTTATACTGCGACTCCATTAATAAAACGTTCTGCATCAGGCAAGCTTATACAGTAAAATATTAATTGCAGTAGCTAACTGGCTGTACGAGTGTTTGTATAACATTCTTTCAACCTTTATTTTGGAATTTTCTTATTAAAACATTGGAGAAGCATTCTAGCACTCTTAAGGATTTATTTTCCAAATAAAACAGTAACAAGGACATGGACAGTTAATTAAAGGGCAACACTTAGTTACAATATTTACAATATTTGGGGTTTTTACAAGAGTCTGCTTATTCTTTTAACTACTTGGCTTACTGGGTAAATATGCCATAAAATAATTAAAACAACTTATTATATACAAGATCAAAAATTGTCACAAAGTAGTAACTTTGATAAATGCATACTTAACTAGAATAAAAATGTCAAAAACACTTAGGTTTCTTTAAGGAAGGCTGTGGTCTGTGCTCAACATACAATCTTAAAATGAAAGTTCCTGTGTTTTGAAGAAATACCATAATCATCAATATTGTCTTCAAAAGAAGTAGTATTTTATAGGGTTTTAGAAAATCCCACAAGAAATCATAATTTACATGATTAAAAATAAAATAATATTTATCATACGTACGTACTTGAGGAACGTTGCTATCCACCCACTTGGAATTTGGTAAAATATCATCCCACAAAATCAGGCATCGAGCAAGCGTCTTAAAAATGAAATATAAAAAAATTCATTACAGCAGGGGAAGTTCACAGATTTTGTAATGATAATACCAGTCACAGAACAATTTAAGAATCAGTTCCCAACTGATGGAAATTTTCAAAATAAAGCTAAGTATATAATATCAACCGAAGCCACTCACTAAAACAAACTGAAAGTTTACTGGGTTGGCCAAAAAGCTCGTTCACATTTTTACATAAGATGTTACAGAAAAGTCCAAGTGAAGCTTTTGGCCAACCCAATAGAGGTATTACAAAAAAATCTAAAATTGAGTTGTTCATCATCGAAGTTTGGAGAAGTTGGAGAAAAGTTTTTAAAACTTGCCCCATAAATGAAAAGCCATAAGGAAAAGAATCAGTCTACAGAATTTAAAGCCTATCATATGCTAAAAACATACATTTAAATATCAAGAGGAAAAGTTTGAGGTAGTTTTGTCAAACACTGTCACAAATTATACCTTTAATAGTATTACTGCATTCCTAAAAATAATGAAAAAAATGTAAAACAAAAGAAGTAATGAAGCCCCACTGAGTCACTGCTCATTAGGAAGTTTGAATAATAATGTGAAAAGTTAAAATGTTACTTCAAGTATTACATATCAATGTGGTTGCTTTATTTAGCAATTCCTACAGCTATATTTGGGAATATTCAAAAGAATACTACCAGTTAGACACATACATGACGGATTAACAGTAAAGGCTTGCTTACGGAGACATTTTATATAGATTCCTCAAATTAAGAGAAATGAAAAACCGCGAAGTACCATACCCTAAGCAAGAGGAATTCTGGCTTCACGAAGTCCAGCAAATACATGGTGTCTGGAGCGCGGAGCCAGTCTGCGATGGGCCTGTCGGTGGTGGATGCCAGCAAGCGTTATTGCCCAAGAAGAGAGTAGACAGTCAAGAATCACAAGACACATTTCAGGAATTTTCTTTCCACTCCAACTACCGCTCTATTTTTTTCTCACAATACTTCACATCCTCCAAAGTAATATCTGGTACGTATGTATGCCTTACTATAAGCTAAGTATTTGTTTTATTCACTGAAACGTCTCCGGTGCCAAGAAGGCAATGACGTATGCTTTCATCTAAACAGTAGATGAATAAATCTGCTTTTACCCTTAATTTTGCTAACATTCACTTTGTCTAAAAAAGGAATTTACAATATTGAAAAATTTCTTGAATCTCAGACAGTGTTTTTAAATCAAAAGAGTCAAAACCCAACTTACTCTTCTATGCGAAATACAAAAGAATAAAATGCCAAACATCAACTTTCAAGTGCCAACACTAGTTATTGGGGTTGGGAAGGCAGAAGGTATGGTCATTAAGAAAGCTCTTGAATTAAGCAGAAACCGTTTTTATGGATGGGAACCAGGACTATAACAATGCTAAGTATTTCTGATTTCATCAGTTCTCACAACATGCAAAATCAATGAAAAGGAATTTGGACACTGTTTGATTGTCAGTGACGTCAACTATAAAAATGAATAGAAACTGGCAACCGTATTGTCAGATGTTGAAATAACTGGCAGTATTTGACAGCACTAAAGCCAGGCTGATCTAGCACAGTTTTACTGTTAGTAAACACAGTAAGATAATTTAGTGTCACTACTGAGGTCAGAGTGGGGCTTCCCAGGTGGCTAAGTGATAAAGAACCCGCCTCTCAATGCAGGACATGCAAGAGATGTGGGTTTGATCTCTGGGTCAGCAAGATCCCCTGGAGGAAGCAATGGCTACCCACTCCAGTATTCTTGCCAGAAAATTCCCACGGACAGAGAAGCCTGGCAGGTTACAGTCCACGGGGTGGCAAAAGTCAGACATGATTAGGCAATGGAGCAATTCAAAATCAACTGAGGTCAGCCAGGCAGTGACACTGTCATGGCAAGGGATGGGTGGGCAGACACGGTACCTGTTATTGGTTTTTAAGTAGATCATGGCCAAAGCGAGAGTGGCACCTGGACAAGTCACATCCACATTTATGGTATCTCCTTCCTATCAAAAGAAAAAGTTTATTTGTGTAAAAGAGCTTTGAATTACTCTAAAATTCTTCTGAATGCTAGCCATGCTTAAAATTAACATATCTACAAATGCTGATACGAAAACTACCATTTCTTAAACTAATTCCTTAGTTTCCAGAACTCTGATCTGTTGCTTGATCTGGACCTACCTTGATCTGGTAACTCGGTGACTTATGTTTCTCTCTGTGCATCCCAGCTTGAAAGCGCCTGTGGCCCCCAACCATGTACTGATAGAGCTGCTCGGGCACGTTGAGGTCCGACATCCCTATCAGGTTGCTGCCGTGCTGGAGGACAAAGGAACCGGGTGTGAAAGGAGATTTTACAGAGTAAGATCCCGAACACACGCCCATGACAAAGCACCAAGTAACTTCAAAGCTGGGTATTCAGGTTTTTTAATCAATTAAAATAAACATTTCTCATGAGTTAACACTCAGTCTACTAATAATTCACATTAAAATTATATAATACACATGCAGACAAATTAATACTTTCATTCCATAAAATACACAAAAGCTTCAAAACATACTTAATTTTACTAACAGCTAAAGAAATTGTTAGGTAGGTAAATGAAACCTGAACTATAAACATCTCAATCCCTTCATTATTGTGCCTATGAACTATTCCAACAATAATAACCATAGTAATAAAAATAACTTTCTGAACACTTAACTTTCTTCCAGGCACAATTCTGTGTGTTTAACATGGGTTCACTTACTTAATATGACGACAAGCCTATCAAACAGCTGCTGTTTTACAGGTGAGAAAAGGAGGCACCCAGATCGCACCCACGGTCACACAGCTACTAAAGAGCAGCAGTGGCCCTGAGACAGGGCAGCCTGGTCCCAGTCTAGGGAGGCGCTCAACTACCGACAATACGGTAGTTAAATGATGAGACTCTGGTCAAAACCAGAACTCAAGTCCCAATTCTCAGTGCGATGCTTGTTTCATTGTATCATCTGCCCCCTTACCTCATGTGTCAGATGTGAAGAGTCAAAAACCTAACTGACAGCTTTCTTTATATAATTTAGTTTCAGTATAACCCTGTATTGGAACCCACAATCTTTAATCAAAGAACCCACATTCCAGCTGACACAGTCATTTAATGAAATGTTTCTGGTAATTCTATACTGTGTCTCCTGAATGGGGTTAAAGATGGGTCAGAGTGATACTGCATTCGGTAACAAAACAGCTGCTAACAGGGCGACCTTCTGGGGTATCAGGGTGCCAGAAGACAACTCTGGTTTATCTCTAGTAACTTCTACACTCTTGACGCTTCCCACCAGACTCATGTTTTCACTGGTTTCTGACTAACAGGGCTGTCACTTCTTCATCTTACGTCTTGAAATCTGTCTGACAAATTTCATTCCTAGGGTTCATTCATAAGCAGTTACATCTAAGCTGGGGTCAAGAAACCTGAAAGCCCTACTCTTCACTATAATTTCTCTCCATTTCCAAATCTGACACTTAGAGAAACATCCAGAAAGAAGAAAAGAGCTCAGAATCAGGGTCAGCTAAGGCAGAGCAGTATTCAGAGTAATGTGTCCAGGTCGTTTGTCTCGACAAGCAGGTGTTGTCACTAAAGCACCTGAAGGCATGAACTCTGCTTACCCCCAAGCAAACCATGCCCAGGGCTAAACCAGCAGCCAGCGAGTACGATTCTCTGTCGGTGCAGTACTCCATTTCTGGACCAGGGGGCCGTCCTATAAAACATAAAGCAACACAGGTCAAGCTGGTCTCTTAAGAGCCTAAGTCGTAAAAGTTTTAAAGCTAACTTTCCAGTAAGTTGCCTAAGAGCTATGAATTCAATATAATCCCACTGAGAAAGATCTGACATTCTCACAAATGTCCACTACTTTTGGTTTACTACAAAATAAAACCCAAACACGGTTCTTCTAATTTGCCAATTTGAAAGGAATGACCTTAAAATACTGCAAAACCTTGGGCTTTATAATAAAACCAAAAAAAATTACCAAAAAGTAGGAAGAAATTTTAAATGGGAGGAATGCTCAAAAAAGCTTTAATTTGTAATTTCTTTCCTCTTTCCTTTTGTTGTTTTACTATTTTCAAATCCATTCATTAGATGTGGTGTACACATGTTCAAATACTGATAATGAACAGGAAGGACACTTCAAGTATTTAAGAATTTTAATTCTTAACTATGCAGTTCAGTTCAGTCGCTCAGTCATGTCCAACTCTTTACAACCCCATGGACTGCAGCACACCAGACTTCCCTGTCCATCACCAACTTCCAGATCCAGACACTTATTTTGAATCTAGATAATACTAAGCTTTACTATGATAGAATTTTTCTGTACTGATGCCCAAAGTCTGACTAGATGTAAAATTCACACTTTTAAAAAGTACCCTTTAATTCTAACTCCACCCCCTTTAATGCAGCAAAATGTATTATATTATACATATAATGTATTACATCCCCAAAAAAGTTCACATTCCTAGAATTTCATCCCTAGAAAAAAAAAATTTTTAAGAGAACAAAACAATTACACATGTGCAATCAGTAAAATGTTTATTGCTTAACAGCAAAGAATTAAAAACCACCTAAAACTCCTGAAAATAAGAAAATGATTGGGCAATTTACAGAACATCAACTCAATGAGCTATTATACAATATAAAATTGATTTTAAAAGCTATTTTTGACAATAATATATGAAAAGGGCAGTACAAAAATGGTATGTATATGGTGACTAATTATACAAAGAGCATATGCCTATGAATCCACATGAATCTTTTACAGGTACAAGATGAAAGAGCTAAGGCTGTGAGACATGTGTGATACTGGCATTAGATATCACCATGATATAGCCAAAGAATGTATTGCTATTGTTATTGCTAAGTCACTTCAGTCGTGTCCGACTCTGTGTGACCCCATAGATGGCAGCCCACCAGGCTTCCCCGCCCCTGGGATTCTCCAGGCAAACACTGGAGTGGGTTGCCATTTCCTTCTCCAATGCATGAAAGTGAAAAGCAAAAGTGAAGTCACTCAGTTGTGTCTGACCCTCAGCGACCCCATGGACTGCAGCTTACCAAGCTCCTCCATCCATGGGATTTTCCAGGCAAGAGTACTGGAGTGGGGTGCCACTGCCTTCTCCGAAAGAATGTATACTACCCCATAAATGAATAACTTTTTAAAGTCAGTCCTGAGGATCTTCTGACTATTTCTCAGACCAATCAGTTAAGCTATTATATATTTTGGTAATAGGAAATTTTATTTTGAGAATAACTTATTTCACCACTATAGTAGAAACAGAGGAAAACAATAGAATGGGAAGAACTAGAGATCTCTTCAAGAAAATTAGAGATACCAAGGGAACATTTCATGCAAAGATGGGCTCGATAAAGGACAGAAATGGTATGGACCTAACAGAAAATATTAAGAAGAGGTGGCAAGAATACACAGAAGAACTGTACAAAAAAGATCTTCACAACCCAGATTATCACGATGGTGTGATCACTCACCTAAAGCCAGGCATCCTGGAATGTGAAGTCAAGTGGGCCTTAGAAGCATCACTATGAACAAAGCTAATGGAGATGATGGAATTCCAGTTGAGTGATGCACTGAAGTGCCAGTAAATTTGGAAAACTCAGCAGTGACCACAGAACTGGAAAAGGTCAGTTTTCATTCCAATCCCAAAGAAAGGCAATGCCAAAGAATGCTCAAACTACTGCACAATTGCACTCATCTCACACGCTAGCAAAGCAATGCTCAAAATTCTCCAAACCAGGCTTCAACAGTACATGAACCGTGAACTTCCAGATGTTCAAGCTGGATTGAGAAAAGGCAGAGGAACCAGAAATCAAATTGCAAACATCCACTGGATCATCGAAAAAGCAAGAGAGTTCCAGGAAAACACCTACTTCTGCTTTATTGACTAGGCCAAAGCCTTTGGCTGTGTGAATCACAACAAACTGTGGAAAATTCTGAAAGAGATGGGAATACCAGACCACCTGACCTGCCTCCTGAGAAATCTGTAGGCAGGTCAGGAAGCAACAGTTAGAACTGGACATGGAACAACAGACTGGTTCCAAATACGGAAAGGAGTACGTCAAGGCTGTATACTGTCACCCTGCTTATTTAACTTATATGCAGAGTACATCATGAGAAATGCTGGGCTGGATGAAGCACAAGCTGGAATCAAGATTGCAGGGAGAAATATCAACAACCTCAGATATGCAGATGACCACCCTTATGGCAGAAAGTGAAGAAGAACTAAAGAGCCCCTTGATGAAAGTGAAAGAGGAGAGTGAAAAAGTTGGCTTAAAACTCAATATTCAGAAAACTAAGATCATGGCATCTGGTCCTACCACTTTATGGCAAATAGATGGGCAAACAATCGAAACCATGACAGACTTCTTTTGGGCTCCAAAATCACTGCAGATGGTGACTGCTGCCATGAAATTAAAAGACACTTGCTCCTTGGAAGAAAAGTTATGACCAACCTAGACAGCATATTAAAAAGCAGAGACATTACTTTGTCAACAAGTTCAGAGCTATGGTTTTTTCAGTAGTCATGTATGGATGTGAGAGTTGGACTATAAAGAAAGCTGAGTGCTGAAAAACTGATGCTTTTGAACTGTGGTGTTGGAGAAGACTCTTGAGAGTCCCCTGGACCGCAAGGAGATCCAACCCATCCATCCTAAAGGAGATCAGTCCTGGGTGTTCATTGGAAGGACTGATGTTGAAGCTGAAACTCTAATACTTTGGCCACTTGATGCAAAGAGTTGACTCATTGGAAAAGACCCTGAGGCTGGGAAAGATTGAAGGCACGAGGAGAAGGGGACGACAGAGGTTGAGATGGTTGGGTGGCATCACCGACTCAATGGACATGAGTTTGAGGAAGCTCCAGGAGTTGGTGATGGACAGGGAGGCCTGGCGTGTTGCAGTCCACGGGGTCGTGAACAGTCGGACACAGCTGAGCAACTGAACTGAACTGGTAGCACACTACATAGTTGATCCCAATTCGTTCCTGCCCCGCAGGACTCCTGTATAAACACCCACTCTCCCGACAGAGTCTCCTAGTGTACGTGAACACTCGTGACTGGCTTTGACCTAGGAGCCTGGCTGGCATAACATAAGCAAAGGTGTAAAATGTGCCTCCATTATTTGGTTCTCCACTTGCCCTTCTGTCACCACCACAAAAGCAGCACACCCTCCAGTCTGGGTCCCAGACAAAGTCATTTGGAGCAGAGTCTGAGCGTCAGACCCGTAGATCTAGAGCTTGTAGCCAATAGGCCCGGGCCAATTTTGTGGCTATCCTGAAATACATGTAGAAAGATCCTGAACAGGGCAGAACGAAACATGTAAGTACATATCTAAATTACTGAATGCACTAATAATGCTAAGAGCATCTCCATTTGTCAGAAAAAGATGACAACATCCAAGACACATTTCCAAAAAATGTAGACTCAGCTGAAAACACAGAAACTAAATTTCATCACTAACGTACCCACTAGTACATAAAGGAGAAAAGGAGGAGTCAAGCACTCCCATTCTGTCAGAAGTACTGTTGTCCAAGAGAATAAACACTGTGCTTTCAGGGATCAAATCAACTTCGAATTTTAAGTGCAGACCATTGCTGGACAAGGCCTGGCATAGACAGAGCAGGATAAACAGCACGCTCACGTGTGATTTTAAGAGCACGGGCGGGAATTCCAGGGCGGTCCAGAGGTTAGGACTTTGCGCTTCCACTACTGGGGTCCTGGGTTCAATCCCTAGTCAGGGAACTGAGATCCCTCAAGCCGCATGGCACACTCCCTTCCAAAAAGAAAGACCACAGACCACCTCATTAAATGGGGCCGTGGGAGCGCAAATGGGCTGGCAAACAGTGAGCATGCAGACTAACCACCTGCAGAGTAACACAAGTCTTGGAAAACACTATCTGTAATTTTTTCTTATTAGTACAGCTCATTCTATGCTTACAAAACCTACTATTTTTTCCCTCATTCTTATAATCTTACTATTTTACTTTGGCTCCTGTGGAATGGGAAATAAACATGAGACCGCAGTGCATCGAAATCCTACCTATTTCAGCCAACAGGACCTCCGCGGTATGCCTGTGAGCCGTCCCTTGATAAACAAGGCCGATGCCAACCACTGCAGCCACCTGGACATTGTGAGGAACGTCAAGCTCTGTGGATGTTGGGGGCAGGAGAGCAGGAATGTGGATGCTGAGAAGCCGGGTAACTGACATATCCATGGTGCCTAGTTTAGCAGCAGCAACACCAAGAAGCAGTCCAATGCTTGTCATCTCATGACCCTAAGACAGAGAAGAGAATGAGACGTAAGTCACTACCAAAACAAATATGCAACTTTCATAAAATACTTCCTGCCAGTAATTTTATTAAGTACTTTTATGTGACAGGCACAATGAGAGGCTCCAAGAATACATAAGCAAAGTAAATAGAAATGGTTCTTGTTCTCATGAAGCTAGTGCCCTTGGGGGAGAAAATGTGTTAAGCTAAAAAATATATATTATTAAAAACTCATTTAATGAAAAAGTAAATATTACATGAATATTTTAACAGAGCCTAATTTATTTTAATTGAAGTACAGTTGATTCAGTGTTGTGCTTAATCTCTGATGTACAGCAAAGTGACTCAGTTATACACATATGTACATTCTTTTTTTATATTCTTTTCCATTATGGCTATGTCACAAGACTGGATATAGTTCCCTGTGCTACACAGTAGGACCTTGTTGTTTATCTTCTAACTGTAACAGTTTGCATCTACCAGCCCCAACTCCCCGTCCATCTCTCTCCTTCCCCTTTTCCCCCTTGGCAACCACAAGTCTGTTGTCTATGTCTGTGAGTCTAATTCTAACAGAGCCTAATTTAGATTAAGAGGAACTGGGGTATCACTAGAAATCTCTAAATAGTAAACTTACAATAGCATGAGTACAAATTAGCCAAGAAAAGTGGCAAAAGTTGGGGGACGGGTGTCACTGAGATTTAGAAAGTAAGAGAAAATGATGTCAGGTGAGGGAATATATGCAGATAATGCCAAGATGATTCAAAAATAATGATGCTCACATGACAACAAGCGTGTCAAGACAATTCAATGGGAAGAGTTTTTTCATAAAAAGGTGCCGTGACAACTGTAGAGCCACTTGCAAAAGAATGAAATTTCATTTACTGAAATACCTTACATTAAACATAAAAATTAACCTCAAGATGTAACTAAAAGTAGAAAACTCTTAAAAAGCACAAGTGTAAATCTACATAACAAGTATGCAATAACTGATTAGGTAAGACACCAAATGCACAGCAACCAAAGAAGAAACAGATGAGTTGTTGCCACTGTTTAGTCGCTAAGACATATCTGATTCTGTGACCCTACGGACTGTAGCCCGCCAGGATCCTCTGACCGTGGGATTCTCCAGGCAGGAATACTAGAGTGGGTTGCCGTTTCCTCCTCCAGGGGATCTTCCCGATCCAAGGATCAAACCCACATCTCTTGCATCTCCTGTACTGGCAGGCAGATTCTTAACCAACTGTGCCACCTGGGAAGCCTAGATGAACCAGATTTCATCAAATTAAAAGCTTTCGTGCTTCAAAGACACTATCAGAAAATGAAAAGACAACCCAAGAGACAGCACAATGGGAGAAAATTTTGCAAATCATGTACCTGTTAATGGTCTGGTATCCAGAACACATAAGGAAGTCTTATAACTCAACCAATTAAAACTAAGCAAAGAATGTGAATAGACATTAGTCAAAAGACCACATATAAACGACCAATGAGCACATATAAAGATGTTCACTATCATTAACCATCAGGGAAATAAATGCAAATCAAAACCACAATGAAATATTACTTCACACCTACTGAGGTGATAAAATTAAAATGACAGATAACAACAAGTGTTGGCAAGAATGGACAGAAATTGGAACCCTTATGTATTGCTTGTGGGATTATAAAACGATGCAGACACCCTGGAAAAGTTTGGTAGTTCTTAAAAATTTAAAAAGAGCTACCAAATGACTCAGCAATTCTACTCCTAGAAATATACCGGCTCAGTGTAAAAAGAGAAAAAAAAAAAAAAAAAGAAATATACCGAAGAAAAAGGAAAACATTCATCCACACAAAATGTTCATAGTAGTATTACAGATAACAGTCCAAAAGCAGAATAAACTCAAACGTCCATCAACCGATGAGGAAAATAAGTCTATCCATACAATGGGTATCTACTTAGCAATAAAAAGGAACGACGAGCTAGTGCACGGTATTAATATAACAGGAACAAACTTGAAAGCATTACAGTAAGCAAAAGAAGCCTCCCATAGGAGACCACCTACTGTTTGGTTTCATTTATATGAAACGTCCATACTGGCAAATCCACAGAGACAAGAAGTAGATGAACAGTTTGTCTGGCTGGAGGGAGAGGGGACAGCTGACTGCTACTAGGTAGGGGGTTCCTTCACGGGGTGACGAAGATGTTCTAAACTTAACAGTAGTGATGGATGCACAATAACAACGTGACTATAATACAAACCACTCGTTTTAGGCCACGAGAAAGAGTCTGGTTTGCAGAGGAGCTAAAACAGTCAAGCCCTACGGTTGGAGTGTGAAGAGCAAAGGAAAGAAATGCACAGAGTAGGTTGGAGAAGTGAGTAGGATCACACAGGTTCCAAAAGGCACATTAAAAGCAACGGAAGATCACTAAACAGTTTGAGCAGGAATGCGATCTGTTCCAATTTATGCTTTAGAAGGATCTCTCTGCCTGCTGAGAAGAATGCACTTAGAGGGACATGACTGAAGAAGAGCGCACAGGACCCTGAAGAGCTACAGTAACAGCCCTGGGGAGGAGCAAGGCCAGGAGCCAGCAGCATGAGTTCTCACTTTGGTTAGGTAGTCGTGGATATTGAGAGTAGCCAGCTTGGTAAGGTGCCCGTTAAGGCCCAGGGCCATGAGAAAGCCAGCATACTCATTGGCTAGCTCGGCATGCTTGGGCTTATTGTAGACGATCCAGGCCGAGTCGATCTGGGAGGCAGGGGCTATCTTCAGGCCTGCAGCCACGCCATTGTGGAAGCTGGCCCAGCTGGTCATGTTGGGGGGCACGTCGATATTCCCACTGTTCAAGTCCACTGTCGTGTTCCGAGGAGGGGCCCGCCCTAGGCAGACAAAATGTAAAACAGAGAGTGAAAATTCAGAAAATCAAAATTGTTACACTGATTTCTGAGAACAAAGATCACTTTGCTGCATTCAAAACCCTTAGCCCCATAATATCTGGGGCTACATGAATAATAATTTCAATATGAAATTGATAACAATGATATTAATTTCAAATGTACCGTCCTACTTTTCTCTTCCTCTCTAGATGTTAAGAAAACATGGTATTTTCAAAAAGACAAAGACTTTTACAAATTTGCTCTATCTCTATCTCTTACGTGTATGTCTCTCTATATATAGAAATCTAATTATATGCTATTAGTAAAAATTCCAAATTGCATTCAAAGATACCTATATAAAAAAACATCATTTTATACACTTGAGTTACCCTGTGAATCAGAAAAGAGTATTCACTAAATTTAAATCTATGGTCAACTTACTGAAGAGCAAATAAACTGTTCATAATGCTAGGCTCCCTATGAATTCCTTTTCTTGAGTGTTTTGATTCTAATCTACACTGTGTACTTGCAAATACTGAATTCTCTGTATATTTTTAATGTTCTATAATAGCTTAAGTCATGGATGAATAGTTAAAATAAATATTCTAAACACTGCACAAAGTTATACAGTTCACTAGAGGTTTGAAACATGTTCTGAAAGTTATGTAAATTTTAATTAGATGCACAGTGTCTTATTTGTAAAAGTCTATATACACATACACACACATACAAAGACACAGCATAAAATAAAATATATTTGCGTTCACCATTTGCTTTCTGTACCTAAGAGCTAACTCAAATGCTGGTCTGTGAGAGTACCACATTGGTGACAAGTTCATGACAGACACTTTTACTTTCTCAAAAAGGGCAGAGAGATTAATAATGAAACAGCAAGTAAAATTTCTAAAATGACAGTTCATCACAAACGTAAGACACAATACTGATAATGCAAAAAGAACTCCACTAAACATATAATTCATCGTTTTCCTTTCTCACTGACCCAGAGTTTAACATACCAGTTAAATTCAGCTTAGGAATAGGCAACGGTTCTGTTGGAACGGGATGGTATGAAAACAAGGTGAACATTCCTCGTCCTACTGGGAGAGCCATAGTCCGCTGACACAACTGGAGCAATCTATAATTAAAATTAAAGCCATTATGTGAAAAAAAAATTTAAACAGACAAACAAACTGGAATGTAATCTGTAGTGAGTATTTTAAAAGCAGCAGTGCTGTGAAAGGTGAAGCCACATCAAAGTAAATCCCTACAAAGATGTGGGTCAATCATCTGAACATGGTTATTCTTTTTCACACTCTGACTCCCATTAGAGGGCTTCCTCTATGGCTTAGCAGGGAAAGAATCCTCCTGCCAATGAAGGAGAGGCAGGTTCAATCCCTGGGTCGGGAAGATCCCCCGGAGGAGGGCACGGCAACCCACTCCAGTATTCCTGCCTGGAGAATCCCATGGACAGAGGAGCCGGGTGGGCTACAACCAAAGGGCTGCAAACAGCTGGATACAACTGAGCACCTAAGTACGCATGCACTCCCATTAGAAAGTCTAAGAGGGAGAGGCGTTCCTCCTTCTGTTTCATATTCACTTTGAATTAAAACTAGCTTTCTATAAACCAAGCCAACTCTCCCTAAGTATTCAAAAAGAAAAACCTAAAATTCTTCTTGAAATAATGCTAACACTCTCAGAGGCAAACACAGGGTTTGTCGGGTTTCCTCACTGTGCTACTGCCAGTTTAGCTGGGACCCTCCTCTCATCCTTTTTGTGAACACAGCCCTACTGCCACCTCCAACGCCTACACACAGGAGAAAAAAAAAGTCCTTGTTTTGGAGGTGAGTGGATTTCATGGTGTCCCCGGAACAGTGAAGTCATCTCATCTACTTGATGGCCAGGATTTATGGAACTAATAGCACTGCGTTAACTACGTGCAAGGTTAAAATGGCTTCTCCAGGCTATGTTTTTGTTTAGTCATTCTAGTTTATCTCACTCTTTTAGGACTGAAGCCCTGCCAGGCTCTTTTGTCCAAGGGATTTTCCAGGCAAGAATACTGGAGTGGGTTGCCATTTCCTTTTCCAGGCTATACTTTGAAACTAATCCACTATTTTTTAACTTGCTTCTATGTTAAAATAAGTGGCATCAAACAGAAATTGTGGAAGTAGGAGCATTTATATCCAGGAAATAATACATGCTAAATCTGAAGACACAGAAATATCCTTTCTGAGGCTAAGAAGAAGCTAAAACTCTCTCTGCAGACAAAGCTGTTCACAGGCATGCTCTCTCCCTTATTGGAAATGCATACACCTGCTTTCCTCGTTCACTGGGGAGGAACACTTCACTGTAGTAAGATGACTCTTTACGAGAACACTGCCCCACAGTAATCTGTCATCAGGGAAATTCAGAATTAGGCCAGAATGCTACATCCCATAACATTTTTAGCAGAAACAGAATACATAATCCACAAAATTACAATAATGAAAACAAAACCAGTATACCCCTTCCATTTAAGATGCAGCTGATTTTAAGATGCATCACTATTTCATGAGGTTCTAAGAAAGAAAAAGCACTGCCAACTAAACCGTAACACCTACAGACACCCACAGACTGACAATCTGATTTCAGAAATGTGAAAAGGTTAAAAAAAAAGATCAGCATCACAAAATCAATGACCTCGGATAACAAAAATGTGTGACGGCACTGAGCTCTACGATGTGCCCAGCAGTGCTCTAAGCACTAGGCACAAACGGCCCACTGGATTCCTGAGCAGCCCTGTGAGGTGTGAATGAATGCTACCGTCATGCCTGTTCTTCCAGCTGAACAAACTGCGGCAGCATTCAGTAATTTTTACTTAAATTCCGGCAGCTGATGTTTGCCTTCACCTGTTCTCTTTCTCCTCGATGAACTCGTGGTCACTGAGCTCAGGGTACTGCACCACATTGACGCGGACAGGATGTGCACTCTGGAGAAGCCTTCGCACGTCCTGCACCCGTAAGTCTTCGCTCCATATTAGCGACATCACCTCCTGATTCATGTCATTCATGCCATCATCCTCCTCCTCTGTTTCTGTTCCTGAAGGAACATCTGATGAGAGCACCTGAGTAACAGACTTGGTTGTAATACTAACTTAAAAACCAGCCAACACGCATTTGTTGAACATAAGAACGCACAGGGCGAGGTACCAAGTCTACATCAACGCAAACAAAAAGCATACACCAAAGCAGGGCTGGCCCAGGTTCCCCGGGCATACGGGGCTCCTACCTAGAAATCTTTAATTGTATTGCCTACTTGGAAAGATTCTTTACTCAGCCAAGGGGAAAGCTTTCAACTTAGAGTAATAGTCAGGAGGCTGATCCCACAGAAAGGAATATTCTAAATAAATTATAAAAATCAAACTATATTCTAAATATTCTGAAGAGGAAACATATTACTGGCAACACAAGATTAACTCCACACAATGTTACTAAAGAACCGACACCAATTTAAATACTGTCTTTAATTAGCAGAAGAAAACCACCTGGAAAGGTATCAACCAAGGGCTGGAGGAGGTCCGACTAACACTTTCTCACTTCCGTGCTTTAAACAGAATGGATCATGGTTGGTTTTCCCTTTTCTTTTTTTGTCCTAAGTATGTTCCAAGTATGTTTCTTAAAAGGAAAGGAATTAAATGCAGCAAAACAAGTGAGGAGAGTTAATTGCCTGCTTATCATTCTGTCCTCATAAGCTCAGCATGTGCTTTAACTTCCCAGGCCAAATGATTCAATCAGACTTCAGAACAGAAGAAATAGCAGAAATCTTGTTTTCTCACACTTTTCTACTCCTTTCACAAAATATTAATTCCTAGATGAAAGGCTAAAATCTTGCAACATTTAATGTGGAAGCAACATTAACCAGGAAAAAGAATACTGGAAGATATGACTAAAAATCAGTCTGACTTTAGTTGCTAAAAATTTATTATAATTTCTATGGAATATCTAATCTTAAAAGAAACTATATTCCAATTGGTGAGTCAGCAATACAATATAGACCCAAATAGCTGATAAATTTGAGACGAGTTATAAAACATAACCTCAAGTAACTAAACAAACTGAATTTAGCCAGAATTACTTAAAAGGACATATAAATACAGATAAACGATTATCAGTATCATTTGGCTTTAAGGCTAATGATGGTCTCATTCATAGTAACAAAAGAGGTCTAAATGCTAACGACTTAATCTTGGTTGAGGGAAAGATAATCATATTATTAACAAAAAAAATTTTGGTTTTCTGTTTAAAATAAGACAAACACTAATTCACCTAAAACTTCTTACTTAAGTGCAGATTAAAAGATAGATGTGGGCTTGCCTGGCAGTTCAGTGGTAAAGAATCTGCCAGCCAATGCAGGATATGCAGATTCAATCACTGGGAAGGGACAAACCCGGGAGTAGGAAATGGCAACCCACTCCAGTGTTCTTGCCTGGAGAATCCCATGGACAGAGGAGCCTTATGGACTACAGTCCATGGGGTCGCCAACTCAACAGCAACTTAGCAACTAAAGAGCAGCAGCAGTTAATTACTAACGTGGTATAAGCAGGGAATCAGTCATGGTAGCTGTCTACTAACTCAACACTTGTCCTGACTCAAGGCAAAGAAAGGTGCAGGTAAGACAGAGCATTCACAAAATCTATTTCCATGTTCAATCTACAATGAATAAAATTTACCCTTTTTAAAGCATATCTATCTAGCATATGATAAAAGATAATCTGATACATACACCTGCAAAAATTCTTAAAGGAAAATGGAGGGAGGCTCTACTCTAAGTCTACTGAGGCTAAAACTGAACATGGACTTTCCTGATACTCACAGATTTTCCTTTGGGCAAGTTTCCTTCGCAGGCCTGCTTGGAAAGATCCTGACGTCCAATCAAGAGGCAGACAGCTTCCGGCCAGTCTGAAGCAGGCTGCTCCCGACAGTGATAAATCGCATCTCGGATGGGAAGAGCTATTCCAAAGGGAAGCGTTTCCAAGTCTCTTAAAGTGAAACCTTGTGATGGAGGGAAAGGAGAAAATTCTTCAGTCAGACTTAACCACTGTCCCAATCCTCCGAATAAAGTTAGTAAACTCTACCCTAACAAATAGCAAGAAACCGATTGTATTCATTCTGCTACCAGACCAGCATCTTGACATGAGTATTCTTGGGGGTGGGGGGGGGGGGATTCCTAAAGACTTTGAAGAAAAAAGCATAAACAATCCAATAGGAAAATCAAAGGACAAAAAGACATTTCCCTAAGAGGAAACACAAATGGTCAATAAACATACAAAAAGATGCTCTGTCCAATAAGTGATCAGGGAGATGCAAAGTAAAACCACTAGGAAATGAAAATTCATACTCATCTAACAGACATGTATTAGAGTCAATCAATACTGCTGCTGCTGCTACGTCGCTTCGTGTCCAACTCTGTGCGACCCCAGAGACGGCAGCCCACCAGGCTCCCCCGTCCCTGGGATTCTCCAGGCAAGAACACTGGAGTGGGTTGCCATTTCCTTCTCCAATGCATGAAAGTGAAAAGTGAAAGGGAAGTCGCTCAGTCGTGTCTGACTCTTAGCGACCCCATGGACTGCAGCCTACCAGGCTCCTCCATCCATGGGATTTTCCAGGCAAGAGTACTGGAGTCGGGTGCCATTGCCTTCAATACTAAGTGTTGGCAACTACAGAGCATCAGTAACTGTCTTCCACAGAGGACGGTGGTGTATACGGGACCAACCACCTTGGAAAACACAGGTATAGTCAGGTTCACCCTTACAGCCCGTCAGCAGCCATACAGAAACGCGCGCACAGGGAACAAGGACATAAGCATTAAAATATTCATTAGCAATCGTTCATTATGGCAAAACGTGGTAAGGCAGCAAAGAGTCCAGTTTCCATCATCAACAGAACAGATAAATAAGTCGTGATATATCCAAGCAGTAGATTATATAGCAGTGAAAATGAATGACCTTCTGCTACGTGAGTCAACATGGATGAATCTGTAAATAATATTGAGGAAAATAAGGTAGTAAAAAACATATATCTACACTGAGCTACATAAAGTTAAAAACATACAATACTAAGTAATATATGAAGGTGATAAAAAAAATGACAGACGGTAACACAAGATTTAGGATGGGTGCTGCATCAATGGTTACCTGTAGCAGTAAGGTGTGTGAGAGAAGGATATACAGGACTAGGTCCACAGGCCTTTCTACCACACTGACAATGCTTTATTTCTAATAGTGGGCGACCAGGACATCAATGCTCATTTTACTATTATTCTCTAAACACATTTCATACACTCTCTTGTATATATACCATATTTCATTTAAAAACTTTTCACAGCCTCAGGTTAATTTTTTCTGAAATGATTTTCTAAATTTTATAATATTTTACAGTATTTATTAACATAGAAAATTGGTTAATTAGAGGTAAAAATGTTACCTTATTTGAGAATGACACTTATACTAAATGCTATGTAATATACAAATGAATAGAACTCATCCAATATTTTTCAGCATAAGTATCTTATTGGTAATACTACATGACAATTACTGGAATTTTCAAGGAAGCATAACAAAAAAGAAGAGTGAAAAACTCAAGTCATTTAGAATATTCTCTAAATAAGAATTCAGAAACCTCTTGTAATATTCATTAAAGCACTACTTTCAACATACTATTTTATAACACCCTCATTTTTTATGTTTTCATATTGTTAATATTTTTGAAACATTTTAGTTCATTTTTATAGAAAGTTTTGGTAGTTTACTCAGCTTAAAACCCAAAGGCACAATCTTTAGGAAGAGAGAAGAAACTCTGCCTTCCTTTCCCTTGTCCCAGGTGAATCTGCCTCTTGGTGCATAAAATCCCTGGCCTGTATCACTCAAAAGCATACTCTAAGATATACACACATTACTTTTAGATTTTGCCAGAAATAATCATTTCTGGTATCTGAGTATTTAACAGCTTCAAATCTGAATGTGTAGTGATTAGCATTCTCCATTCTGGGGCCACTCTACAAAGCCACAGCCTCTACTGGTCTCAGAGGAAAGACATAGATTTTCCACCCACCAAAGGAGAAAAGGCTGGTACCCAAGATGTTAGTAGAGGGAAGCTGTGAGACCGTCAGGCAAAGAAAGGGTGGCTCAGGAGGCCATCATCTCAACACTGTGGGATCCTGCTGTAGAGCCAGAGGCCCTGCCTTCTCATGCCTCCCAGCTCTAGCGAGCTCTGAGGACACAGGGCCTGGTTAGGAAAGGGCAGTCCAAGGAAGGGATTTCAAAGACACATGAAAGGTAACAAGAAGACCTTACCTACATTACTCATCCAGACAACTAATCTCTCACCCAGGCTAGAAACCGACGCAGAATGCCGGAAACTAAACCTGCAAGAGAGCAAACAGGAGGCTGTTAGACATGAAGTCGTGAAACAGGCAGTGTAAAAGTACAAACTGAGTAAAAGTCACCTGCTCTCCTCTTGTTCTGCTTGTGGCTTCGGGGGGGCTAAAACAGAACAAAACTTTATTTTGATAGTTATCCTGATAAAGCAAGCAGGCAACATATAGAAGACATTTGGAAAGAAAAATTACAGATAAAGAACTCCTAAAAAACAATAAAATAAGCAGTACTCTGGCAGGTTGGAAAGTATAATCATTTCCCTGGGGCTAAAATAGCCCTTTTTAGACATATTAAAAATGTAGTTTGTCAGATTTTAAGTAATCTTGGTCTCTGAAAGTGAATTGTGGACTTAAGACTATAACTGTGCCATTTTGTCACCTCTAAAATGAAGCAAGACACGGCACCTGAAGTACACTTAGAAAAGTTTTAATTTTTTTATTTCAACTCTGATACCGACATCTATAAAAATTTGTTTGGGGAAGCCTAATGTTAGACCGACTTACCTATACTTATTCTGGATAAATACTGTGAGGATTCATCAGAAAGAGAGCTTTCGTCACCAAGTATGTAGAGTGCAATACTCTGCATAAGGAGAAACTTAACATTATTTTTTAAACTCTTGAGGCATAAGCACAGACAGGAAAATTAGCCCATTTTAGATACAGAGCTCTGTGTTTTGACAAACGTTATACAATCATATAACCACAGTCAGGACGCAGAATGCTTGCATCACACCAGAAAGTGCCCTTGGGAATCACTGGGAATAAATAACGCATCTTTTTTCTCTTCCTGTATTTTGCTTCTTCAATATCATGCAAATGGAGTCACAGAACATGTTGCCCTCTGTGTCCTACTTCATTAACTCAGTTCTGTGAGATTCATCCACATTACTGCGTGTATCAGCAGTTTCTTTCTTTTCACTGCTGAGGGGTGTTCCATTAGAAATATGTACCAATCTCTGCCTATCTACTTACAAACGGATTGACATTTGGGTCATTTGTGTTGAGTGGATGCTGAGTCGTTTCAGTCACGTCTGACTCTTTGCGACCCTAGGGACTGTACCCCACCAGGCTCCTCTGTCCATGGGATTCTCCAAGCAAGAACACTGGAGTGGGTTGCCATTTCCTCCTCCAGGGGATCTTCCCGACCTAGGGATTGAACCCAGGTCTCTCAGGTCTCCTGCACTGGCAGCGGGGCTCTTTACCACTAGCGTCCCAACTTAGAGTGAGGTAAACCCTAACTCTCTACTCCTCCAGGCCCTTCTCCACTTCAGCCTTCAGAGTTCTTTGAGTGTTTGCTATTACCACTAAGATCTGTACCTACAGCCTTTTTTTGGAAAGAAAGTGGCAGTACGATGGTATCAAAATCTCAGCACAATTGGAGGCTCTTCACGTCCTAACTCTAAACCAGTACAGACACTACGAATGATAGGCTCCTGAAAGTCGCTGACATCGCATCTAAGAAAGATATGATATAACACGAATATTTGTAAGTTGACTAGTGTAAGCTGGACACGGAACACCTTTGGCTTAGTCATATATCTCTGGCTCCCTCTTGGGTAGCTATAACACTGAGTCTACCCCATTTTAACGGAGTTGTACAGAACCAAAGTATCTGGTGAATTCACCTAAATGTTTCCACATAAGCAGCAAGGAATGAAAAAGTATTGAGCTGCCCTTAATATACTGTGAATGGACTGACTGCCACTGAATTGTACACTTAAAAACAATTAAAATAATATTATGTTATATATATTTTATCATTGTTTTTTTTAAAAAAAGCAGAATCACCATTCTGCATGTCTATTTCAGAGCCGTGGCGGGTACTGAAGACTTTCTCAACATGAAGGAAGCAGAACGTAGAGTACAGGAGGAGCAGGTGGGGAGCAAGGACATTTACCTAGTCCAGTGATATCTGAGACAGGAGACAAAAGATCTGGTTCTCCTATAAGCCTGGGAAAGCCCCATCTCAAGAAAGGTCCACAGAAGACCTCTCGGCAGGCTACTCCAGTATAAGGGAACCAAGGGACGTTATTGTGAAGGAGCTTACCTTTATCGGCACCCTTTGGTTCTATCTGAATCAGCTCTGATCTTGGATTAACTATGTATTAATAACGTTGGGTTAATTTTTTTAAACAAAAATTATTTCATTAAAAAAAATTCAAGTAGGATTTTTTGTAGCTATGGACAAGCCAATTATAAAATTTAAAGGAAAAGGCAAAGGAACTAAAATAGCTAGAATAATTTTTAAAAAGAAAAGTAATGGAAGGAAGAGTCACACTGACCAATTTTAAGACTGACTATAAAGCTACAGTAATCAAGAGTCTGTGGACCACAACACAGGCCAATGGACTAGAATAAAAAGTCCGGAGACAGACCTACAAATATGTTAACTTATTTCTGAAAAAGTGCAAAAGAGAAGGAACAGTGTTCCCAACAATTGATGCTAAAAAAACTGATCATTCAAATGGAATAAAAATTTCAACATAAACCTCACATCTGATTTAAAAAAAATTAACAAAATGGATCATGGATCTAAATATAAAACTGTAAAATTTCTGGACAAAAACAGAAGAAAATCTTTCTGATTTGGTTAATGAGTTCATAGACATGACACCAAATGCACTATCCATACAGAAAAAAGTGGATAAACTGGCTGGATAAAAATTAAACATTTGTGCTCCACAAAGGAAGCATTACGAGAACAGGACATGACGAACCACAGGAGAAAACGCTTCAAACCCATGTATCTGACAAAACCTCCTACGTAGGCACATTCAAAATATCACTAGCCATTAAGAAAATGCAAATTTAAACCACAGTGAATTATCACTGCACATCTATAATGAGAAAATTTACAAATCACGACAATACCAAACACTGACCAGAATGCATGCAGGGAAATTGGAACGCTCACTCACTGATGGTGGAAATACAGATACATGGAATTAATGAATGCTTCCTTCTTGGAAGAAAAGCTATGACAAACCTAGACAGTGTATTAAAAAGCAGACACATTACTTTGCCAACAAAGGTCGTATAGTCAAAGCTATGGTTTTCCCATTAGTAATGTACAGCTGTGAAAGTCTGACGATAATGAAGGCTGAGCACCAAAGAATGATGCTTTTGAATTGTGGTGTTGAAGAAGACTTTTGAGAGTGCCTTGGACTGCAAGAAGGTCCAACCAGTCAATCCTAAAGAAAATCAACCCTGAATATTCACTGGAAGGACTGATGTTAAAGCTGAAGTTCCCATACTTTGGCCACCTGATGCAAACAGCCAATTCATTGGAAAAGACTCTGATGCTGGGAAGAAGGCAAAAGAAGAGGGTGGCAGAGGATAAGATGGTTAGATTGCATCGCTGACTCAATGGACATGAATTTGAGCAAACTCTGGGAGACACTGAAAGACAGAGGAGCCTGGCCTGCTGCAGTCCATGGGGTCGCAAATAGTTGGATACAACTTGGCAACTGAACAACAATGACAATAACAGAGACTCTGAAAAACAGCTTACAGTTTCTTAAATATATTAATCTTATATATACTTGCTATATGGCCATCAATCCCACCTCTGGGTACCTACCCTAGAGAAATGAAAACTTTTGTTCACACAAAAACCTAGATTTGAATGTCTACAGAAGCTGTATTCATAACTGCTTAAAAACTGGAGTCAACTCAAGTATCTTCAGTGGATGAATGGATAAACCAATGTGATATATATATCCACACAACGTATAGCCAACACTTAGCAATTAAGTGCAATGAATTGTTGCTACAGCAATACTTGAATGAATCTCAAAAGCAGGAGGGAATTTTCTGAGGGGGTTGATAGAACCATTCTGAATTCTAATTATGGGAGGGATTACATGAACTCAACATTTATTGAAATCCACAGAGCAATACACAAAATGGAGGGGGAAAGGTAATTTTTCTATATGATAATTTTTCACATTACATTGAAAGTTAAAAAGCAAAAAACAAACAAGTTTGGCAACACACTGAATACATACCAAGACTACAAGTCTGCCACGTTCACATATTCCGGGGAGGTAAGGATAGGGGGGCACTCCTTCCCCCTTCAGACAGGAGCTCACCCACTGATAAATACTAGGTGGCTCAGGAGTGAAAAATGGCGGGTACTGCATAGATCCCGTTTGACCTTCAGAAAAAGATGCAAGAATACACTAAAACAATACTGTTTTAATTCAGAGGAAAGATTATCAACAATGCCTGTCATTTGAAAACAATCAGAGTAACATTTTTTCCATATTCTCCAAAATGCTTCATGTTTTCTGCCACAGTAAGTATCTGATCACATATGTGGAATTTAACTAATATTTTATCTGATCCTGGATGGAAATTTAGTAAATTCTTATGTTCAAGGCATATAAAGAATGTCACCAAAATTTTCTGCCCTAACTCTAATGATGAGAAAAGACAAGACACCCAGGATTCTGCTCTGTTTTAACAACTGGGCCCCAATCTAGAGTCCGTTTAACTCAGGGTCTAAAACAATACAATGGCTATGAAACTGTTCTGTATCTGTACTGTTCAATACAGCAAACACCAGCCCCACATGACCGCTGAGCACTTGCAATGTAGCCAGGGCAACTGAGGAAATGAATTTTTAGTTTAATTAACTAAAATAACACACAGTGGGTGGTTACTAACTGGACCACACAGGATAGCAAAGCATCCTTGGCACTGGAAGCTCTAAGCTTTTGCAAGGCAGAACCTTGGGGATGAGTAAAATCCACCCCCCAACCCCCCACACTGAAGAAGCTATGGCTTACTGCAAGTCAGAGATCAAACACTACAAACTAAAATCTGCCTGGTGGAAAGACACTATCCCTGATTTAGAGGTTAACAGTAAGAAATATATCCTCTGCTATTTACCAAGAAAAACACAAGCAAAGGTCAGTACACTGTTGAGAAAAATCTTTAACAGCAAAACACTTACCTTGGTCAATTGCGCACACTTGTCCAGTAGTTCTGACAAGTGTTGGGTAGTCTCTATAGTAATGATCTATGTAAGGCTCCAATTTTAAGTCTCTAAAACAATGGAACATATAAAAGGAATTAACAAGCAAGGTATTATGGCATTCTCCTCCCAAACAGTTAACAAGACTCATCAGTTGACCTTTTTAATTTAAAACATTTACTTAGGAGAAAGAAGACAACCACATCTAGAGTCTCTGTATTTTATTTCTGGACTTTAAAGTGCCCAGTATGACAAATGCAACTAAAACTCCTTCTGCTAGATAAATTTTGAGGGTAAAATTGCTGTGAAATCTGTGGTCCAATTTCTCCTCTGTTAATTTATTAGATGTGTGATCTTCAGGAAGTCAACTTTCTGAATCTCAGTAATTTTTCTTCTAGAAAATGGTGAAACACCAGTCAACCCACCTTCAAGCTTTTAAGATTAAATAATATGTATGAGAAATACCTTATAAAGTGTAAAACATTATACCAATTTTACCTATTTCGAAGAGCCATGATTAGGGTTTGAAAATCATTTCATTACAAAAGTATCTTCCTCAAAGTAATGCCTTGTCATTAAGAGAAACTAACCATCAATTAAAACTGCCGTGTCTCAGAAAAGAATTTCAGTATCTCAAGGAAGGCAGCATAAATCAGAAAATATACTACAACCTTAACTCAGAGGTTGGCATTTTAATTCAAACTTAACTTTATCACCAAGGGTCACAAAGGCTCAAACAAGACCTAAGTATAAACATTTTGAGTTCAGTGCCAAACACAAGGTGCTAGAAAAGACTGTTAAAAATACCATCAGATGGCTAACAAACACATGAAAAGATGCTCAACATCACTCATTATCAGAGAAATGCAAATCAAAACCACAATGAGGTACCATTTCACACCAGTCAGAATGGCTGCGATCCAAAAGTCTACAAGCAATAAATGCTGGAGAGGGTGTGGAGAAAAGGGAACTCTCTTACACTGTTGGTGGGAATGCAAACTAGTACAGCCACTATGGAGAAGAGTGTGGAGATTCCTTAAAAAAATGGAAACAGAACTGCCTTATGATCCAGCAATTCCACTGCTGGGCATACACACTGAGGAAACCAGAAGGGAAAGAGACACATGTATCCCAATGTTCATCGCAGCACTGTTTATAATAGCCAGGACATGGAAGCAACCTAGATGTCCATCAGCAGATGAATGGATAAGAAAGCTGTGGTACATATACACAATGGAGTATTACTCAGCCATTAAAAAGAATACATTTGAATCAGTTCTAATGAGGTGCATGCAACTGGAGCCTATTATACAGAGTGAAGTAAGCCAGAAAGAAAAACACCAATACAGTATACTAATGCATATATATGGAATTTAGAAAGATGGTAACAATAACCCTGTATACAAGACAGCAAAAGAGACACTGATGTATAGAACAGTCTTTTGGACTCTGTGGGAGAGGGAGAGGGTGGGATGATTTGGGAGAATGGCACTGAAATATGTATAATATCATATATGAAACGAGTCGCCAGTCCAGGTTCGATGCACGATACTGGATGCTTGGGGCTGGTGCACTGGGACGACCCAGAGGGATGGTATGGGGAGAGAGGAGGGAGGAGGGTTCAGGGTGGGGAACACTTGTATACCTGTGGCTGATTCATTTTGATATATGCCAAAACCAATACAATATTGTAAAGTTAAAAAATTAAATTTAAAAAAAAAAGAAAAGAAAAAAAAAATACCATCAGAACAGTCTTCCTGTGGATCCACTACAAGAGCCTCAAAGACACAGGGAAGACAAGACTGGGACACCCAAGGACAAGCAAAGAGAACCAACATCTAGTAAATGGCACCTGTTCTTAAAAACGAACTTGAGCGGCTTCCCTGGTGGCTCAGTGGTAAAGAGCCTGACTGCCAGTGCAGGAGACACGGGTTCCATCCCTGGTGCAGGAAAATCCCACATGCTGCAGAGCAAATAAGCCTGTGCACCACAACTACTGAGCCTGCGCTCCAGAGCCCAGGGGCCTCAGCTACTGAAGCCCACACACCTAGAGCCCAGGCCCCACAATAAGAGAAACCCCCAAAATGAGAAGCCTGCACAGCAAATGGAGAGTAGCCTCCACTCGCCACAACTAGAGAAAAGCTCGAGCATCAACGAAGGCCCACCATAGCCAAAAATAAATAAATCAATAAAAATTTTTTTAATGGTCCACACTAAAAAAAAAATCCCCCCCCCCCCCAAATCTTAAGCATGTTTCCTCATCACTGGAACAGGGACTGTAGTACCTACTTTGACAATTTCTACATGTAAAGTACAGTTTTGTTAGTTTAAACCCTGACAGCTCAGTTGGTAAAGAATTTGCTTAAAACCCAAGAGACTCCAGTTCGATTCCTAGGTCGGGAAGATCCTCTGGAGAAGGGATAGGCTACCCAGTCCAGTATTCTTGGGCTTCTCTTGTGGCTAAGCTGGTAAAGAATCCGCCTGCAATGCGGGAGACCTGGGTTTGATCCCTGGGTTGGGAAGATCCTCTGGAGAAGGGAAAGGTTACCCACTTCAGTATTCTGGCCTGGAGAATTCCATGGACTCTATGGTCCATGGGGTCACAAAGAGTGGGACATGCCTGAGCAACTTTCACTTTTAAACACTATTTGAATCTAAGGCATCATTATAAAAACAGCAGGTGTCATTACAGACTTTCCACCACAATCATGGTGTCAAAATGAAAACCAAGCAGGTTATCCTCACTGTGTAACACACTCTATTGCCTTTTCCACTCATCTGAGGACAAAACCCTGCAACCCCAGCCTGACCCATGGCCCTTACACAATGGATCCCTTCAAACAGTTCTGTGGCTTATGGAAAATGCTCCTTTTTGTTGAGAAGGCAGAATTCAGAAATTTATTTGCAAGGTTCCTATTTGACATTCATGGCCAAGAATTAAGTCATCTAATGACCTTTCTGAAATTTCTAATCTATAAACAATATTTACCTTGCCAACTGGACGAGAAGTTCAACAAGTGAACGAACCCCTTCTCCCATTAGAGTGTTCAACTTGAGTTCCTCATAGACCAGGTGAAGAACAAAAAAAATTGCAGGTATGTGAGTGAAGAGAAGTGTAGAAGAGTCCAAACTGAGATTCTGGGAAAAATCCTCATCTTTCATCTGTGAAACTTCCAAAGGACTCAAACACAAAGATCTGTTCAAGAGATGAGACTCAACATTCTGGTGGTAGTCTGAATTTAGTAAATATTCCCAGTCCTAAGAAGAATAAAAAGGATATTAACTTTCTAAATAATTGTAATGTCACCATTAAAGAAGAAGATCAAATTCACTTAAAACAACTCAAGTTCCATTTTCACATTGTTAACATTATTAAAAAAAAAAAAAACCACAATGCTGAAAAATTGAAACCAATACCTAACAGCTAAGCAATTTCCAAGTGCCAGGAATAAATATTAAGACAAGCCACCTTTAAAAACCACTTGAATCATACCCTTTTAAGGAAGAGACTTTAGTAGAAGAATTCTACTACTTAAGCAGAGATTGAAAGAGAAAAATTTAAGATTATTTTGGCAATGTCTCATGGGCCACAAGAAAAGGAAAGCCTAGAAGTGTAGAGAGGCAGGTGTAGGGACCACTAGACTGATTTGGGTTTGGGTAAGAGGAGAGATCTACTTGAATCCAGCTGATATACATGTATTTCCATGTTGACAAGATGCTGAGGCCAGTAACATGCCTGATAAGCAACTGAATTTTATATATGAACTATACTACACTTTACAACTATTGAGTCTATTTTAGTTTCTACTTTATTTGGGGGATGGTCTTGATCCCTGTCTCCTGTACAATGTCGTGAACTTCCATCCATAGTTCATCAGGCACTCTATTAGATCTAGTCCCTTAAATCTATTTCTCATTTCCACTGTATAATTGTAAGGGATTTGATTTAGGTCATACCTGAATGGTCTAGTGATTTTCCCTACTTTCTTCAATTTAAGTCTGAATTTGGCAATAAGGAGTTCATGATCTGAGTCACAGTCAGCTCCTGGTCTTGTTTCTGCTGACTGTACAGAGCTTCTCCATCTTTGGCTGCAAAGAATATAATCAATCTGACTTCAGTATTGACCACCTGGTGATGTTCGTCTGTAGAGTGACACTGTACAGGAGACAGGGATCAAGACCACCCCCAAGAAAAGAAATGCAAAAAAGCAAAACGGTTGTCTGAGGAGGCCTTACAAATAACTGAGAAAAGAAGAGAAGCGAAAAGCAAAGGAGTGCGGGGAGCGAGCTCCGCCCGCGGCAAAGGTCATGAGGAAGGAGGCTTGGCATACGCAAAGGCAGGATCGAGCCTCAGGAGTTCCCCTGGAAATTCTCGAGCATCTACCCCCCAAACCAGAGTCTGCCTACTTTCTGCTTTGTGCTTTCGCCTACACCTCTGACTTTACGGGGGGCTGTCCCCCACTACCTCTCTCTGAAAAAAGAGTTAGCTTACAGCTCCAGTTAATAATTCCTGGGTGTGACAGTGTTTCAACCTACAAACACCTTTGGAAGTCCTCTAGCCTGCCTGAATAGGTTTTTCCGGCCACATGTGATTGCTCAGAGCCTCCCAACTGTGAGAGGCATGAGATGTTCTAAACTGTCTAAATACAGATTCCTCTGAGCGGTTAAAAGATTGATTAGAAATTGTATTGGTGAAGGGATTTTCACTTCTTGGGCCAATGTTTGCTGCTAAGTTTCCATATCCCTTACCTGCTGTGTCCCTGGCAGTGTATTGATTAATATAATTGGTGTAAGTAGTAGCTTTAATGTTTGTAACCTGGGACCCTTGAGTTAATTCTTTTTCTTGTTATAGCCCACCACACCTTTGCTCTGTAGGAATGCAACTTTATCTAATGCTTTTGGAGGGTGGCTCCTGACCAATCACCTTTAGAGAAAAATAAGTTTTCTGAAGAAAGGGTCTTAAAATGTTAACAGGCCTCCTGGCCAGAAGATGATGCAAATCACCTAAGCTTTTGCATATGATAAGTTTGCAGGAAGAAAGCTTGGCTTGCTGCATGACTCTACCCCTTCCCCCATTATCCTCTATGCATAACTTAAGGTATAAAAACTACTTTGGAAAATAAAGTGCGGGCCTTGTTCACCGAAACTTGGTCTCCCCATGTCGTTCTTTCTCTCACCTCCTGGCTGAATTATTCAGCCTCTTTTCTCCACTGAATTTCCTCACTGAGCTATCCTTATTTCAGCCTCTTTTCTCCACTCAATTTCCTCACTGAGCTATCCTTATTCTATTACTCTTTATATCCTTAATTAAAGTTTAATTAAGCAGTCGTTTCCTGATCCGTCCCTGCTTTGAATTCCCTGGATCCACCAGGGTTGGACCCCGGCAAAGGAGAAAAGGAAAGATATACCCATTTGAATGCAAAGTTCCAAAGAATAGCAAGGAGACATAAGAAAGCCTTCCTCAGTGATCAATGCAAAGAAATAGAGGAAAACAATAGAACAGTAAAGACTAGAGATCTCTTCAAGAAAATTAGAGATACCAAGGGAACATTTCATGCAAAGATGGGCTCCATAAAGGACAGAAATGGTATGGACCTAACAGAAGCAGAAGATATTAAGAAGAGGTGGCAAGAATACACAGAAGAACTATACAAAACAGATCTTCACGACCCAGATAATCACAATGGTGTGGTCACTCACCTAGAGCCAGACATCCTGGAATGCGAAGTCAAGTGGGCCTTAGGAAGCATCACTATGAACAAAGCTAGTGGAGGTGATGGAATTCCAGTTGAGCTATTTCAAATCCTAAAAGATGATGCTGTGAAAGTGTTGCACTCAATATGCCAGCACATTTGGAAAAGTCAGCAGTAGCCACAGGACTGGAAAAGGTCAGTTTTCATTCTAATCCCAAAGAAAGGCAATGTCAAAGAATGTTCAAACTATCTCACGATTACACTCATCTCACATGCTAGTAAAGTAATGCTCAAAATTCTCCAAGCCAGGCTTCAACAGTACATGAACAGTGAACTTCTAAATGTTCAAGCTGGATTTAGAAAAGGCAGAGGAACCAGAGATCAAACTGCCAACATCCGCTGGATCATCGAAAAAGCAAGAGTTCCAGAAAAACATCTACTTCTGCTTTATTGACTATGCCAAAGCCTTTGGCTGTGTGAATCACAACAAACTGTGGAAAATTCTGAAAGAGATGGGAATTCCAGACCACCTGACTTGCCTCCGAGAAATCTGTAGGCAGGTCAGGAAGCAACAGTTAGAACCAGACATGGAACAACACACTGGTTCCAAATAGGAAAAGAAGTACGTCAAGGCTGTATACTGTCACCCTGCTTACTTAACTTATATGCAGAGTACATCATGAGAAACGCTGGGCTGGAGGAAGCACAAGCTGGAATCAAGATTGCCGGGAGAAGTATCAATAACCTCAGATATGCAGACGACAGCACCCTTATGGCAGGAAGTGAAGAAGAACTAAAGAGCCTCTGGATGAAGTGAAAGAGCAGTGAAAATGGTGGCTTCAAACTCAACATTCAGAAAACTAAGATCATGCCATCTGGTCCCATCACTTCATGGGAAATAGATGGGGAAACAATGGAAATCATGACACACTTTATTTTGGGGGGGCTCCAAAATCACTGCAGATGGTGACTGCAGCCATGAAATTAAGAGATGCTTACTCCTTGGAAGGAAGTTATGACCAACCTAGACAGCATATTAAAAAGCAGAGACATTACTTTGCCAACAAAGGTCCATCTAGTCAAAGCTATGGTTTTTCCTGTAGTCATGTATGGATGTGAGAGTTGGACCATAAATAAAGCTGAGTGCCGAAGAATTGATGCTTTTCAACTATGGTGTTGAAGAAGACTCTTGAGAGTCCCTTGGACTGGAAGGAGATCCAACCAGTCCATCTTAAAGGAAATCTGTCCTGAATATTCATTGGAAGGACTGACGCTGAAGCTGAAACTCCAATACTTTGGCCACCTGATACAAAGAACTGACTCATTTGAAAAGACCCTGATGCTGGGAAAGATTGAAGGCGGGAGAAGGGGAAGACAGAGGATGAGACGGTTGGATGGCATCACCGACTCAATGGACATGAATTTGAGTGAGCTCCAGGAGTTGGTGATGGACAGGGAGGCCTGGCGTGCCACAGTCCATGGGATGGTAAAGAGCCGGATACGACTGAGCAACTGGACTGAACTGAAATAGTTTCTACTTGTGATTTATTGTATTGTGTTGAGACAGTCTATGGTTGTATTGTGTACAGTTGTATTGTGTTGAGATAATCCATGGTTTCTTCAGAACTTGGAATTTATTGGTGTTTCTGTCAGGCTTAATACAGTGTATTATTCTAACTTAAAATTCTTGCAATAGACATAGAACCAATCATAAAAATTAAAATTTATAAGTCAGACAACCAAAATAAAAAACTCTTCTCAGCAAAAGATACTGTTAAGCCACATAGTGGCAGAAAATATTCCCAAAACACACATATGACAAAGAACTCACATCTAAAATATATAGAGAACTTTAGATCAATAAATATTTTTAAAATCAAATTTACACCTGAATAGAAACTTCACAAAAAGATATGTAAGTAGCTAATAAGCACGTGAAATAGTGCCTAACGTGATGAGTCATTTGGGAAAAGCAAATTAAAACTACTTAGAGAAACTACTTTGTACACACTCAAATGGTTAAAAGGAAAAACACTGACAGCAAATGTTGGCCAACTCATGTACTGCTGGTCAGAGTATAATACGGTACAATCAATCAGAGACCAGCAACAACCCAACTCATGTACTGCTGGTCAGAGTATAATACGGTACAATCAATCAGAGACCAGCAACGACCCAACTCATGTACTGCTGGTCAGAGTACAATACGGTACAATCAATCAGAGACCAGCAATGACCCAACAAGTGCACTGCTACGTATTCATTTAGCCAAGAGAAATGAACATACAGGTCCACAAAGACTAGTTCCTGAATGTGGGCACCAGCTTCCTTCATAATAGTCAAATAATGGCAATACACATCCGCAGAAGAGTGACTATAAAAACCCGGTATAGTCATACTACTGTCCCAATAAGGTACAGACTACTGATATCTGCAACATCGATGAATCTCAAAAGCATTATGCTGAATGAGGGAAGCTTTACACCAAAGACTACATACTATATTATTTTACTTATATTAAGTTTTAGAGTTGGCAAAACTAACATATGATAGAAATCAAATCAGTGGATGCTTTGATTAAAAATGGCTCAAGAGAACTGTATAGAATCACAGAAATGTTTTGTCCTTAACAGCAGTGTGGATTACATGAGTGTCTATATGTCAAAACTGATCAAACTGTAAATTTAAGATCTAAACATTCCATTTATGCAAATTATACCTTAATTTTAAAAGAATGTGTTGAAACACAAGAATATACCCATGGAATCTGATATGTTTGAGAACTTAAAGAAACACTGCATAGTAAATGCTGTCACTTAAGGTAATGAATTGGCAGTAAAACATCTATAAACTCAAAGTTATAACATACAGCACTATGTATGTTTAGTAATTTTAAGATGATCATTAAAGAGAAAAGTAAATAAATAATCAGAAAACTTGACAGGCCCTATCCTTCAAAATAACTGTCATTCAGTATTAAAATAAGCAAAAGCTGTTAGAAATATGCACAAATCAACACGAACACCACAAATATGGGGGACTGGTACAAGTATCCACAAATTAATTTGTATCAGCAAGAAAAAACAATGCTTACATCATCAGATCCCGTCTCAGAAGGCCTTGCCTTTTTGGGTGCAATGACTGGGGAAAGTGATCCTTCAAAGTCAAACTGGAAGATAACCCCAAAAGAGAAGAGAAAAATCATGTAAATTTATCACTTACAACAGATCAACTTAAAGGACTCAGTAATCAGTTCTACCAATTATGGAAACTGAGGAATGACATCAAATTTCATTCTCTCATCTGGAAAAACATGATACGAACACCTTTCTTCTAGGGTCATTGTGAAGATTAAATGAAATCATCTATATAAAGCATCTAGTCTGGTGCCTGGGCTCATAGGTTCTGCAACAGTAGCTTCCTTTCCTCCTCACTTCTCTCATGACATTGATCTTCACTCCATTGGTAGAACAAGGACCATTAGTCATATCCAAAACACACCCAGTCTCAGAGAATCAACCCAATGTTAGCCAAATGTCAGAGCTAAGCAAACATACATTTAGACATATATTTGGAGTCTGTCTATAGTGACAGCCCAACAATTCTCTGGCAGAAATGGGTGCTCTCCAAAATCTGAGTTCTCCTCTTTCTTCTGGACCCACAGCCAGGCTGCTGTATCCCAGGCCTCACAGTGAGATGTGGCCCTGTGACAGTGACTATCAATGAGAGTGGATGCCATCAATGCCAGACTAGTTCATGAAAACCTCCCATGCGTGCTCCCCTACGCTCTATCCCTCGCATCTGACTGGGTGGTGTCAACTCTAAGGTGATCTTTGAAGCCTCAGGTTGAAGAGGACAGATGCTCCATTAGCCTGGGTCCCTAATTAAACCATGTGGCCTGTTTACCTGCTAAGCACTGTTAAAGGAACAAGATACACATTTCTGTTGTACATGCCACTATATCTTTCAACGGCTTTCTGTTATAATAGCCTATCCTAATACAGTTACATAAAAGCAGTTTTCTAAAAGTTGAGCCTAATCCAATTTTCTCTGGCATAACCTTAGCCCCTTCTGCTACTTTGCACAGTCACTGAACTATTAGTTCTTCAATCATAACCGTATAAAAGGAAAATGGTCTATTTTCCTATGCTATAGAAACCTACATATTTATCAATCTCATTCATCTGAAAGTTGATTTATATATAAAAACTAAACGTAAACAGCAATATTTAAAACTGAATATTTAAATATAAAACTGAATAAAGTTAATTTTAGAACTGATCAAAAGAACAGGTTTTCTTATGAAGTATTCAAAGAAAACAGCCCAAGAAAAAGACAAAACACTGTATGATCTCATTCACTGTGGAATCTGAAGTGTGACACAAATGAACCTACCTACAAAACAGAAGCGACTCACAGACACAGAGAGCAGGCTTACCGCTGCCCAGGGATGAGAGGAGGGAGGGTGGACTGGGAGTCTGGGGTTGGTGGATGCAAACTATCACATTTACAATATCGAAAGGACGAGGTCCTACTGTACAGCACAGGGAACTATATTCAATGTTCTGTGATAAACCATAATGGCAAAGATTTTTTTTTAAAGAATGTATTAAAAAACACACAAAAAAACTGAGCCCAACTTATATACAATATTATCAAAAAACAAAAATGACAAGAGTAAAATCAAAGCAACAAATGAAATGATTTTACCTGAAACTTTAACCAAATACAGCATGCATACACATACACAGTCTAAGTCCCACAATCAGAAAGAACACCCCTGTTATGGTTGTCAAATTCATTAAGACCTGGAGTTACGGGAAAGAATAGTGGAAACTGATACAGATACCTTTCTGTCACACATATGGATGTTTTATTTTCATTATTTTAATATGTCACTGCTTAGCCAACCCTGTTATGTAATCCTGTGGATCACTGACCTTGATCTATCATAATCCGACTACAAAATATTCATTTATCTGCTTTCTCCTGGGACAGTCGATTCAATGGGAGGAACTATCTGTCTTGCCTAATGCTTATCTGAAAAGCCTGGCTTCATGCTTCGCCCACAGCAGGGACTCAATATCTGATGAAAATATGAGCATCCCAAAGGACAGAACAGTTAACCTCAGATGCAGCCACTCACAGAACCTGTGAACCAAAAAGAAACATCATCTGGCCCAGAGCCGTCATTTAACATCAGTAAATTCAGGAAGGCCCAAAGAAATTCCAGAGTCACATAGCTGGTCATTGGCAAAAATTCTGTACTCTTTACTCTCCACCCTATTACTTTACTGAAAACAAAGAGGATATATCTGGACAAAACAAAATAAAAACTATTTGCCACTGAGGACCACTTCATCCTGAGCTTTCACTGTAAGGACAACCAAGACAAGGTTTAACTATGCAGTCATCCAAATAAATGTCAAAGCAACTCAGTCTCAGGGCTCATTTCCTTGTTCCTTCTCTTAGGGCTACCACGCAACAAATTAGTCAGAGTCAGATTCTTCTTTACAAAAGAAATAAGCAGCTGCGTACTCAGTCCTCTCTACAACAGGAAACATGAGGGGCTACTGGCCCTCTGCAAGAGAATGAGGCACAGTGATGTGGATTCATCAAGTCCTGCAGGACAGCAACATGCAGAAACTACAAGAAGCTGAAGCAGACTTATTCATATGTAGAAACCTTCAGTTTCTGTAAGGCTCAACTTTTTCATATTTAATAAAGAATGGAAAAATCTGGACTGAAGTAGCATTCACGCAATTGTTTGGAATAAGAAAACTGTCTATTTTCCCAGTAAAACTTTTCCCAAGGAAACTGCAGAAGGCAGTTCTTTCATATGATATAACATATATAAACTCTTAAAAACAATACTTCATTTAGTTGGACAAGGGCTTTCATTCAGCACATGTTCACTAGGCATCCATCCTTGCCCGGCACTGCTATTTACCTTCCTAATGGGAGCAGAGACACACAAAATAAGTAAAATATACAGCATAGCATATTTAACGAGTGCTAAGAGAAAAATAAAACAGGTAACGAGGATAATAAGTGGGAGACAAGGGATAAGTACAACTCTACACAGAAGAGACACAGCAGGCTGCGCTGAGGGGACACCTGGCCAAGGCCTCAGCTCGTCTTGCCTGATGAAGGCATTTTCTCCAGCGTGCATGTGTGCTCAGTCGGGTCTGACTCTGAGACCCCATGGGCTGCAGCCCACCAGGCTCCTCTGTCCATGGGATTTCCCAGACAAGAATACTGGAGTGGGTTGCCATTTCCTTCTCCAGGGGATTTTTCCAATCCAGAGATCAAAGCTGCATTTCCTGCACTGGCAAGAAGATTCTTTACCACTGAGCCATCTGGCAAGCCTGCATTTTCTCCAGAGGGAAGAGCAAGTGTGAAGACCCTGAGGTAGGAACATGCTTGGACACGTTTGTCCTTGTTCAGGACAAACAATGGAAACCAGTCTGCTGGAGACAATGTGAGCGAGGCAGGGATGAATCAGAGGTTAAAAAAAAAAATTGGAAAACCCATCCCCATTTACCTATATAGAAATAATAAAAATTCTGAGTTGGCAAAGGTTCAGCACACCAAGAATAATCTGGGTGGTGAAGCAGGCACTTTTAAATGACACTGGTGAGAATGCTGATTGGACAGACAGTCCTTTTTGAACATTATTTGACCCAGTAATTCCTCTTTTAAGGTTCAATTCTTGAGAACTGACTAGAGATCTAAAGATTTGTGTATAGAAAAATGTTACTCAAATTACTCATAAGAAAAAAAACTGATTCAGCAATGTTCATTTATTAGCTATTGGGGCTTCCCTGGTAGCTCAGATAGTAAAGAATCTGCCTGTAATACGGGAGACCTCGGTTCTATCCCTGGGTTGAGAAGATCCCCTGGAGAAGGGAATGGCAACCCTCTACTCCAGTATTCTTGCCTGGAGAATCCCATGGACAGAGAAGCCTGGTGGGCTACAGCCCACGGGGTCACAAAGAGCTGGACACAAGCAAGCAACTAATACTTTTACTTTTTCACAATTTTGACAAAGCCATATTGTAGCCTATTATGAGAACGATAATCGGGGGAGGGAGGTTGAAGAATTTTTAATATGGGAAATTTTCATTGATATGATGTTTATGAGAAGCAACAATGAAAATGTTTACAGTGGTTATCTCTTAGTATTATTTTCTTTTTAAGCTCTCCATTTTCCAAATTTTCCTCAGTAAGCACGTATACTTTTATAATGAAGAAAAACAATGACTTTTTTTTTAATGGATTTGCTGGTATGAAACCCAAATGTATTGACAGGTACAGCTGAGTTACCTAGGGAAAGGTAAGTGTGATCTAGAGTGATTTCTTCAGAGTGAACCAGGCAAGGCTGTCCTGGGAAAGACCTCCAGAAGCAAAACGAAAACACCAAGACTGAAGTCCCTACCCTGCTGATTTGTAAATAACCTATGAAGGACCTGTAAGAAAGTTTCTCGGGAGGGAGATGAGGAGCTTAGTTTGTATCATTGACAGACTAGATATTTAGGCTAAAGTACTTTAAATCCCCTTCAAAATTAAACCTTCCTCACAGACCAAGCAATAATGTGGAAAAACAGAGCCTGGGCCTCGAGAAAAGAACATTAAGCCATGAGTCAGAAGATACACCGTAGGCCCAGTTTAGAGATTTCTCTAGTCTGTGATCTCCTTCTGACTCAGTTTCTTCATCAGTAAAATCAAGACTACTCCTACTAATCTAAGCATAATTTACACCCATGTTACAACGATGAAATGAGAAATAACAGTCAAAGTGGTTTACGTTATAAAAACAGAATGATTCTAATTACAAAACATTATCATTAAAGTACTATTTGACTTACAATGCATAGATACGATAAGCCTTAGCATTATTCCATTTTGATGAATAAGGTATGCCTATTAGTACACTGGCGTGTTACATACTCTGAATGTTGTGTTACCAATTATGCAAACATTACACTGATAACCGTGTATCTCAGGAGGAAAAATGATCGTATGTACTCACATTTCTTGTCCATGCTAAGCGGTCTGTGTTATAACCCATCATGTTCATGAGACACGTCACAAATAAGTTCCACTCTGAGTGATCACTGGGCCCTCCTGGGGCACTGTGGACACTGTACCACTTGACGAGCATCTGAACCGCTATTTCTTTCGGCAGAATGAACTTAATCGCTTGCAAACAAGTTTGTACTATTGAAAGCAAAGATTAGTTTTAGTATGCTTTCTAGGCATGCATTTCTTTTCCCCTTTTACTACGGTTTTTAAATCACTGCTATATAAAGGTCAAGCGCTATGAAAAGGGAACTGCCATTAAAGAGCTGGTGGGACACAAACCTGACCTAGCCAGTCATCTGAGTCTGAATTTAACAGGGCTTGTGAGAGGTCTCAGAGCAGTGTTTTTGTCATCAATTTAGGGTCAGAAATAGAATAACCACATAGCCCAGGTTACCTAAGACAGAACTGACTGACATCTGTGGCCCCAACAGCTTCCCATTTTTGCTCTCAAAAATGTCTTAGTTTGGGCAATGAATTAAAGATCATTCTAACAAAACCACACAATTTCTACATTAATAAATTCATATAAAATATTGTTTCAATACTTCAGTAAATCTAGAATAATCAATACATACATCCTCAAATAAGAACACTCACCGAGCTTTAAAATATGCTGTAAATGATTAAACATTCTGGTTAACCAAAGCTTTATAACTGTTCATTATTTCTGACAGCCCTGTTTCTATGGTGTTTTACATGCTCTCTGTCTTAAACAGACCAGTCAATACCATGTAGTCTACACCTTTCTTAATGGCTCGATACCATTAGTACGACAATCAGTTACAGCGCTGCGCTGTCACACAGCGACTCCCTCAGGGGGCAAGGGCTATGGCTATGAGGAGGCCTAGGTCTGCTTTTAGCAGGAAATGGCCCCGACCTGCAATGTTTTTGTATACCCACATAATCTCTTTAGAGGATTTTTTCCTTCCCTTCCCAAATTCACTGTTACCAGGGCCCATCCTTAGCAGTATATGCTTTTTCTCATCAATTTGCTATGTGTGTGCACACACAACCAAGGCTGGAATCAAATGAAACCAATGTCAGAAAAGCAAATAACCAAGTTTGTCATGGTTGAATCCAAAATCAGTGTAAACCAGATACCGACTGAGGTGCTGAGGAAGGTTTTATCAAGTACAAAACCTTCTGTGCACGAACTATGTGACTTCTATTTGCTCCTGCAAGAGTTAAGATTTCACTTTGTTTTTATTTATTTTAACTAATCCATTAATTGTTTTTATATATTTTGGTTAGGCTTATACTTCTTGAGATCACTGGCTAAATACCTTTTAGAAAAGCAAGGCAGCTCCATACCAACTCAGAATATCATCTACCACACTGATGAAGAGTACTTCCTAAAATGAGAAAGGCACTCCAGCCCACTTGGCAAATTCCAGAGATCACAAAATCTGCCAACATTCTGCACTGGAAGTTGGATTTTGAAACTAACAGACATCCTGAATTTTCTTATATCACACAGGCATTGTTTTCTTAACTTACATTTGTTGGCAAATCTTTTTGATTACATGGTTTTCTTTATTCTACGTTCAGAAATATTCTCCACCTAGTACCTTCCAAATTGCATTTCAATAATTATTCAAGCAGACTCTGATTTTATCAAAATACTTCTGAGTATATTTTTGCTAAAATGTTAAGTTTTCCTCAAAGGCAATTATGTTAACTTCTCAATTATTCTTAACAAGTGAGAGATTATTTTTGGATTAAAAACCATCAAATATGCCAAAATCTGTTTTGGTTGCTTGGGCTTGTTTCTCAGACTTTCTTGCAAGAGGCGTGTCCATATGCTGTAATCTCACTGCACAGCTTCCTCCCCCTGAGAAAGCTCACAGAAGTGGAACCAGCACGTGCTCCCGGGCCCCAGCCTTGGCGCACACACGGATGGGCCATACACAGTGCTCGGCGGCGCGTCACCGCTTCTCGGCGCAGGAAGAAGGCCCATCCCGCGGCTCCAAAACAGCAAAACGTTTAAAGCCTCAATTACTAATGTACATCAGCAATTACTCCAAATCTTTTAAATCAAACTAAGAACACATGAACGTGAGGTTTGATCCTCAACCATACCTAATTCAGAGGTGGCAATTTCAGGAATAGTGATCCTCACCATGGAGCCATTACTCAGTTCCTAGGGAGAAGATGGAAACAAATAAGGGCAAGTGAATAGAATCTGTTCATTCTAAATCTCTGGATGTCTAAAAAATAGCTGATGCTTAGCAAGACTGTTTGCCTATCAAAGAAAAATGCAATAAAATAAATGAAAAATAAGTAGTATTTTCAAACAGAACTGAATACTTTGAAATTTCAGACACAACAAATGTGCTTATTTGTAAAACATTAACAAAAACTCTTATCTTTAAACAAAGTGGCTAATTTTCATATAGACACTAAGAGTCACCATCACCAAAAGTCTCACTTTTAACAACAAAAAAATTGTCTATATTAAAATTGAACTGAATGAACAAGCTTTGTTTCCAATACACTTTTTAATAATATAAAAACTTTAGAAAAAAGTGGGATGAAACTACTTTAAAGAAAAATAGGGCAAAAATATGATGTATTACAAGTGCTTTTAAAAAACCACATGGAATATTTGTTTGCACTTTTCAGACAAAACTGCATTCTGACAAACTTTACATGACAGCCATAATTCTTGGAAAGCTATTCTACCTTTTAAAAATAAATGTGCACACTTACTAGCGTTACCCTGTTACGGACAGGGTCTCTTATAGAATGAATGTAAGTCCCAAGCTGTTGGAAAGTACAATCCTCAGTATAGAGAGAATCATGAAGCTTTGAAGAATCCCTCAGTTCTGGAACTGGGGACACCAGAACCTGTACAGGGTCATAAATACAACACGTGAAGCATTTTTGAGAAATTTGGATGAAGAAATTACATGTCTTTTTTGCATATGGTTTAACAATTATACACAATGATTTTACACCATTCTGTTATAAGTATGACTAAGTAGCCTTTCCCAAGGTCCCCACCAAGAGCAGCTATAAAAAGTCAATAAAAACAGGACATCTAATCAATGGCACTGGAGAGTTGTGGAGATAACCTGGACTTGAGGGGCCAAGATCAAGAGAGAAAGGAATCAAAAGTAAGTGGCCCCACAGTTTAATACCACTTGGGATCTAATACCACTTGGTCTATCTTTAATCCCAAGAAAAACCCATCTAAAACACAAATCCTAACATTCTTAACTGCAAGCTCTAAAACCTACAATGTCCTACTGACTGCATTCAGAATGAAAAACCTTTTTATCCTTTATTCTTTAAGAGCATGTCAGGTGGAGTGTAAATACTAGCTCTACCACTTATGAGCTGTATGTTTTCAGCTAAGTAACCTCCTTGTATCTCCATGTACACATTTGTAAAACAAGGATTAATATTTTCCTAATAAAGCTGTTTTAAGGGACTAAATGAGTTAATACACATATAATGCTTGGAACAGTATCTAGTACATAGATAATACTAGAATATCCCACCCCTTGCCCTGCCTTACCCAACAGACCACATGGATTTTTAAAAGTATTCATTCATTCCACAGACCTGTTGAGTCTTAACTTGTATGCCAAGAGGTGGAGGTACAATTATATGTTAGCAATGTTCTGCACTGACCTGCCTCCATGCCCACGCCCACGGGATTCCTCTTTACCCGAATGCCCCCTTCCACCTGCAAATATTCTATTTGTCCTCCAGGTCCAAACCAAGTCAGACACATCTCTCAGAGTTCCCTGTGCTACAAAGTAGGTTCTCATTAGTTATCTTTTAAAAATACGGGACGTTTCACGAATTTGTGTGTTATCCTTGAGCAGGGCCCATGCTAATCTTCTCTATATCATTTCAATTTTAGTATATTGCTGCCAAAGCGAGCATTAAACTATGATTTCTTAAAACAGACAGTACATCTGATTCACACAAGTAAATTGTGAGATCCCTAGGTGAAAAAGAATGCATCCCTCTCCTCACTGCAGCATCCTCAAAAAGCACCTCACACATCACAAGGGAAATCACTGCACATTTACCGAATCATTTGTGTTTGAAAATATTCATATTCTACAAGCATTAGCTAAACTTCCAATTTTACAGTTTTTAAAACAGAAAAAAAGTTAACCATGGAAAAAGCTAGTATTTGACCCAACTTTTCTAAAACACTATCAATTTTTGACAACACCTACTCCCCTTCTCACCTCATCCAGGGATCCAAGCAGCTTACTCAGAGGGTTAGCAGTAGTAACGCCGTCAAGCGGGGTGCTGGGCCGAGGCATCGTGTTGGACATGGTCAGGGAGGGAGCTGGCAGCCCCGGAATAAAAACCTTCCCCACCTGAAAGAAATGTAAAAATATGGGGAAAAAATATTAGCTTTCATGTATCATGTTCTTGAATGAAACATTAAGGCATGTAAGCATGTATTTCTTTTGCTATTTCAAAGTTTATGCTCACCACACACAACTAAAAACAGGGAGAATTAAAATTTTAATCACGTATCAAATTCCACCATCCAACTACATACAAACATCTTGACATAATTCTCTTAGTCTGATTCCTTCTTTTCATTACTAAGAACTTTTTGAAGGCAGGAAACAGGGGATATGTTAATACAGTTAAGACATTAAACAAAATGCAAGTATACCACACACTTTTCCACCTTATTGGACGTAAAGGCAGCAGGCACATTAAGCTTTCAGAGATTATAAACATCAGTCTTATTACTAAGTTGCCTGCCAGAGAGAAAAAAGTGTCATTTATGTCTTGGGGCCAAAAGATATTAAGCTGAAGTGACACTCAAGAAATTAAACCCAACCTAGTCCAAACTGTGCTCTCCAGCTTGCAATCCATCACAAACTCTCAGACACTTCTTCCTCAGGAAACCAGACATAAACTTCTCACTGACCTTCAAAGAGTGAGTCAGCAATCATGCTAATCACTCTTTCTTTTAACCACCCGTACGATTCTCAGAAAAACAACACAGAAGTTCACGTCCACAGAGTCTGAAAACTTTTTTTTTAATTTATTTTTAACTGGTGGCTAACTGCTTTACACTGTTGTGTTTGTTTCTGTCATACACTGTGAATCAGCCATAAATATACAAATGTTCCCCCCTCTTGAACTCTCTCCCAACCCCCTGAAAACTCTTGATAAGACTAAAAGGATATTCAGAACTAAAGTTGAATTTTAACAATATACATATTTATGTATATGTACATAAATATACTATCTGAATACACTACCTGAAAACTGATAAAATTACATAAGTTGTCCAATAAAATCCTTAGGAATAAAAAATAAAAATGACAGTCAGAACTAGCATGTGGAGGTTTTTAAAAAAAACAACATCAGCAACCACCCCTCCAGATCATAAAAATATGGAATAAGCGCATTCTATGCTATTACTCCCACTAACTACCACCACCACAACAGGATCTGCATGAATGTGTGATACAACTAGCTAAGGGCTGTAGAAGGTGAGGAACGCTGACAGGCTGGGGGCCTGAGAACCAGGAATGAAGTATGAACCCCCTACCTTTCTGTTTTCATTTCTCTACCTCTCTACTTGAGCTGCCCTGGTGGCTCAGATGGTAAAGCGTCTGCCTGCAATGTGGGAAACCTGGGTTCGATCCCTGGGTTGGGTAGATTTCCTGGAGAAGGAAACAGCAACCCACTCCAGTACTCTTGCCTAGAGAATCCCACGGACGGAGGAGCCCGATCCCTGGGTTGGGAAGATCTCCTGGAGAAGGAAACGGCAACCTACTCCAGGACTCTTGCCTGGAGAATCCCACGGATGGAGGAGCCTGGTAGGCTACAGTCCACGGAGTTGCAAAGAGTCAGACACGACTGAGAGACAAAACCAGGCCTTGCACTCTTGAGGGGCCTGCAACCCAGAAATGCTCTCAGGCACAGAACAAAAGAGATCCCACGAATACCCTGCTCTTTTTGCCAAAACTTGGTCAGGAAGAGTGGCCAAGCAGGGAACAACCACATTCGCCACATCTGCCCCACTTCAGTCAAATACACAAAACTAGCCACAGCCCTGGTGCTGGCCCCATCCAGACATGTGGATGGAGATGAGGGGCAGGGATCCACCATCCCACCTACGGGGACGAGGCAGCACTCTGCCCCCGCACAAAGCCGGGAGGCCAGGCCTATCCTCTCTGAGCCTCTGCTCTGCAGTAACCAGGCAGAGTGGCCTCCCCGCCAATGGCTCTGCAGCTGCAGAGACTGCAGACCCTGCTCTCACGCCAGGCATATGCCCCTCACACCTCCCCACACTGCAGCAATGGTCAAGGGGGAGGAGCCTGGCTCTCATCCTTACTCTGTAGGAATAAGCTGGCCTACCTCTTCCCACCCTTCCTCCACAGACTACGGGTGGAGCACTCCATTCCAGCCCCACCCTGCAATAACTAGGCAGTAGGGAGTGAGGAGAGGGATGGGGAGGAAGGAAATAGAGAAAAGGACTTTCTAAATAAGTGCATGAAATCCTGGGCGGGCCTCTCAGTGACCCCTGTGTGACTGACAAAGACACAGTGAAACATCTGAGAACTAAACACCATTTAGTTCTCAAACTGGCCTCGAGGTAGGGTGGAAGTTCAAGCACACCACAATTTCATCATGGGAGCAGACCCCCAAAAAAAGACCCAATCAGGAAAGGAGTAGCTTAACAAGCTAGAGAACTTTTAGACAATAATCAATCTACCCCAGACAAACACTGAGGAAAAATACTACCGCCTGTGAACAAAGGCCAGGTGGGAGGCTGGACCTCCATTCTCACCTGGCTCTAATGAGGCACTGATTTGGGGAAAAAAAAATAGTACTTTGGATTAGCAATAATGTAATGAAGACTGGGGCTTCCCAGGTGGGAAGCTAGTGGTAAAGAACCCACCTGCCAATGCAAGAGACGTAAGAGATGCAGGTTTGATCCCTGGGTCGGGAAGATCCCTGGAGAAGGAAATGGCAACTCACTCCAGTGTTCTTGTCTGGAGAATCCCATGTACAGAGGGGCCTGGCAAGCTGTGCTCCATAGGATCGCAAAGAGTCGGACATGACTGAAGCACTAACACTAAAGAAGCTTTGAGAATTCACACACTGCTGGAGGCAAGGAGTACAACCTTGCAACCTTGATACAACCTACACTTTGGAAAACAATATGGCATCCCCGGGCTAAGTTGAATATGCATATATTCTAAAGACTAGGAGATACATGTTTTTTAAAAACCCTCTTAAGCATTGTTTATCAGAAGAAACAGCGGACACAACAAAACAATCCTCATGGCTGGTAAAGTTCTGGTGTAATTATGCAACGGAAAACTGTGTAAGAGTTAGTCAACAACAGCTTTGTGTCTACAAAATATATCTAAAAATATTCAATAATATGATATTGAGCAAAATAGTCAAGTCAGAGAAGAGTATATGGTATGTTTCATTTATATGAAAATTCATATACAAAGAAACAACTTATTCTTTAGTGATATAATTGCAAAAAGTAGGAACAAAAAACCCGGGACTGATTTATGGCAAGAAAAGACACTGTCTACCTCTGGGGGATGAGGATGACAGGGGAGAGAACACCAGGAGACTAAAACTATGGGCAACATCCTATTTCCTAACCTGGGTAGAGGGCATATGAATGTTCACTTCATTATTCTTCAAATTGTGTGTATTTAAGTGTCATACTTTACACGTGTAAAATTTACATCGTTCTGTATATAAATTTCACAACTGTTTAAAGAGAGACAGCCAACATACTATATAATATACATTTAACGTAATGCAACTTTACTAAAGCTCTGAAAGTTAACAAACCTGACCATACATTAATTTTAAAACTACAATCTTTATAAAACTTCAGTTAACCTTTTCTCCTTTTATTAAAAAATAATTTATCTACATTCATTGATGCTACCACAACTACACTGTGTTCATAATGCCAATCCATCTAATGACCATGAGACCTAGACCTCCAAGTTGCTGTTGCTTAATCGCTAAGTCATGTCCAACTCCTCTGCAACCCCATGGACTAAAGCCCACCAGGATCCTCTGTTCATGGGATTTCCCAAGCAAGAATATTGGAATGGGTTGCCATTTCCTTCTCTGGGGATCTTCCCGACCTGGGGATCAAACTTGCATCTCCTGCATTGGCAGGCTGGTTCTTTATCACCACCAGGAAGTACTCCAAATAAGGTTCAACCTAAACCCAAGGGTTCATTTTCAACTCTTATAGAAATCTGCCAAATTCCAGTCATGAGGTAACAAATTTTGAATACCAACTAACACTAAAAAATAACAATTAAAGAAGCAGTCCTACGACAGCCTGGGGTGCTGTGTGTTACTTACCCGCACCACCCCTGTATACAGCACCAGGTTTCCACTGCTTTCCAGGACCAGCATAGTGTCTATCTTCTTGAAAAAAAAAAAAAAAGCAAAAAAATTTTTTTCCAATTGTGCAAATTATAAAGTATAAAGAGTTTCAACTTCTCAAGAAATATGCCTGCATTTACCTCCACTGGCGCTGCATCCTTTGCCTGGATGTTGGTGACAGAGCCGAAGATGAGCTGCGTTTTATCATTACTCTCTTGAAACTTTACACATCTAAACATTCAAATTAAAAAACAAATACACTATTGATACATGCAACAAACCTGTACTTATACTTAATTCAAGGGTATTAGGCTGACTGTTAAACGCCCATTTCAGAAGGTTACTTACTGTTGGGTTCCATATATAACATCTTCAATGACAGATGACAAAATTACAGAGACAGAACAGATTAGTGGCTGGGGACACTGGGAGGCGGGCGTGATGGGCATGCTTAGCCACTCAGTCGTGTCCAACTCTTTTGCAACCCCATGGACTGTAGCCCGCCAGGCTCCTCTGTCCACGTGATTTACCAGGCAAGAACACTGGAGTGAGTTATGATTTCCTCCTTCAGGGGATCTTTCCGACCCAGGGATCAAGCCTCTGTCTCCTGCATCTCCTGTGGCAAACGGGTTTCTTACCAGTGAGCCACCTGGGAAGTCCAGGGTGTGGAGTATGTGACTCTAAAGGGTAGCTAGCATGAGGGAGATCTGCGAGGTGATAAAGAAGTTCAGATTTTCGACTGTGGTGTCTACACACAGCGACACGTGAGAAAACGTCACTGAACCACACGCACACGCACACGAGCACATGTAAAGCTGACAGCTTGAACAAGGTCTGTGCCCTGTACTGCTGTCAGTTTCCTTGCTTGGGTAACGCACTGTGGTTGTGTAAGATGTTACCTCTGGGGACAAGTACTACATTACAACTTCCTATGACCTGTAATAATTTCAAAATTAAAGGGTCACTACATTGGCAAATATATGAATACATATTTCACCTAAGAAGATAAACAAATGGCTAATAAGTGCATGAGAAGATGCTCAACATCTTAAGTCATCAGGGAAATGCAAATTAAAACCACTTCAAACACACCAGAATGGCTACAATCAAAGAAAATAACAATATCAAATGTTGTCAAGGATGAAAAATTGGAACACTCAAAAATTGCTGGGCAGAATGTAAAATGGTGCAGTTTAGTTGGAAAACAAATTTGGCAATTTAAAAGCTGCCAATGAGTCCTCTTTCCAGCATCTTTCCGTACTGCCAGAACGGTGCACATGAGTGTCCTGGCTGAAGCTCTCAAGAGTATCAACAATGCCGAAAAGAGAGGCAAACGCCAGGTCCTTATTAGGCCATGCTCCAGAGTCATCGTCAGGTTTCTAACTGTGATGATGAAGCATGGCTATATTGGCGAATTTGAAATCATTGATGATCACAGGGCTGGGAAAACTGCTGTGAACCTCACAGGCAGGCTAAGTAAGTGTGGAATGATCAGCCCCAGATTTGATGTGCAACTCAAAGATCTAGAAAATGGCCGAATAACCTGCTCCCATCCCATCAGTTTGGTTTCGTTGTACTGACAACCTCAACTGGAATCATGGACCATGAGGAAGCAACGAAAACACACAGGAGGGAAAATCCTTGGATTCCTTCTCTAGGGATGTAATACATACAAATAAAATGCCTCAGAGGACAAAAAAAAAAAAGCTGAAAATGAATTTATCATTTGACCCACTCCTAGCTATCTACCTATCTATGAACATGAATCACACATGTCCACACAAAGATTCTGGCTCCAGTGATCACAGTGCCGTAACTCACAACGGTCAAGAGTAGAAACAAACCAAATGTCCATCAACCAATGAACAAAATGTGGTACTACACAGTAAGAGGAATAAAATGTTTATACATGCTACAACACGGGGGGTCCTAAAAAACATGCCAAGAGAAAGAAGGTTGCAGACACAAAAAACTATCTATTGTATGATTCTATTTATATAAAATATCCAGCAAAGGCAAATTTGCAGGGGCAGAAAGCCTATATTCTGGTGGTCTGAGGTCGGGAATGGGAACACAGACTGACTAAAGTCAAGCACAAAAGATCTTTCAAAAGTGATAGAGGAAGTTTTAAAACTGGATTGTGGTGATGTTGCACAATTGTAAATTTACTAAAAATCATTTAATTATACACTTAAAACATGTTAACTTCATGGTATATAAATTATTTCAATAAAGTTATTATGCAAAAAAAAAAAAAAAGAGAGAGAGAGAAAGAGAAAAAAGAAAAGAAAGAGCAGCCCTAGAGATAGAAGCACAGGTTCAACTCCTGGGTCAGGAAGATTCCCTGGAGAAGGAAACTGCAACCCACTTCAGTATTAACTGGAGAATTCCATGGACAGAGTATCCTGACGGGCAACAGTCCACAGAGTCATAAAGAGTCAGACACAACTGAGCGACTAAGCCCTAAACACAAATGTATTTACACTGATTAAATGAGAAACATAAACACACTTACCGTAACTGGAGCTCAGACTCTACTAAATAGCACAAGAACTTCTGCCCACATAGGTCAGATGTAATAAAGACTTTGGAGGCCTGTGAATTTTTCTTCCTGTAATAGATATATTAATAAAGAAAATGGTGGCACTGGCTTAAAAATCTACCTCAGATATTAATAAAAAGTCTTTGAAAATACAAGAAATACTAATTGGGCCAAGCAATAACTTTGAAGACACAAAAGCACTTCTAAGAACTGAACTTCATCATCTCTAAGATTCCTCTCAGCTCTGATTCTGAGTCCACTACATAGCTTTTTGGGGGAAAATTACAATAAACGTAATCATTACCTTTTTAATTCTACACTATGCTAGTTGCCTACAGCCAAAGTAATGCAAACTTGAATTCCTATCTCTTACAAGGTTTAAGGGGTCAGACTTTTTATAACATGACTTCTCCAATCTATCCTTACTCTCTAAGATTAGGTTCCACTTTACCTCTCTTTTTTTTAAACCATACCCCAAACTTCTCTATTCTCTGCAAAAGTTTCTTTGCAGAGCGGTGCAGAGGACTGGAACTGTAAAATAAGCATCTGCAATATATCCAACTTAGCAATAAGGTATTTAAGGAGAAATGACTTTTTTTTTCTTTTAGTGGCAGTATTTTCTTTCCATTTACTTATTTTTTTAAATTGGGGCCATACAATGCAGCACATAGGATCTCAGTTCCCTGATCAGGGATTGAACCTGTGACCCCAACCCCCACCCCACATTGGCAGCATGCAGTTAACCACTGGATCACCAGGGAAGTCCCAAAACAAATGATTTTTAAACACAGGGAATTTTTGTTATATACAAGGAACAAAAATGGAACCTACTTCAAGCCTGTACTCACATCTTCACTCTCCTCCAAGTGTCACTGACCTGCTGGCCTAAGAGCACGGGTGTGGCCTCCATCTCACGGGAGCCCCAGTGCGGCCTATTTGATAATCATCACCTTCTTTCTCCCCAGGGCCAGTCTCTGCTCCTGAGCGCCTGTCTGGTTCCTTGTTCCATCAATCACTTCCTCTTCCCCGTATTTTCAATGCTCTCCTGCTCTGGGTGTGTAATCTTTGCAGCCTACTCTCTCACTTTAAAATGAGTCTTTAAATACACAGATGTACTAAAACATCAGATTATATGAAGGACTTACTGGTCGCTTAGCTGACTGTAAAAATGGTAGTGTGGTTCGGTAAAAAAAAGCGTCCTTACTTTCTAGAGAAACACACTGAGGAATTTAGGGGCAAAGAGGAAGATGAATTTTCTCTAACATAGTTTAGGAAAAATGAAACCCTCCCTGGACCCTGAGGCGCCTCCAGCTAGTTTTGGACCCTCATTCCCACTCAAAGGACTCTGTGGACAGTCTGTGTATCCATGCTCACCCCTCCAGTCCCCACTGACTTTTTCCACCCCATCCCACTACACCCTACCCCACGCAAGGTGCTCTGGACAAAGTCACCGGGGAACTCACTGCCAGCAGGTACCGCCTCTGAGCCCACCCTCACTGCCACACTTCACTGGCATCTGACGACACTGACACCTTCATCTCAAGCCTCCTTTCTCATGTTCCATGATTGTCCTGCTGCTTCCCCTCCCCCAGACCTCCCTTGCTCTGTCTGTCTGCAGCAACCTTATCTCTTTTCACCAACCTCCTCCCCAAACGTTAAGTTCCCAGGACTTCAGTCCCTAGCCCTTTTTGATTCTACACAGCCTGGTTTTAACTATTCAGAGGTCACAGACTGGGAATCTAATGAATGTTAAATCCTCTCCTAAAGAAAAGGCCTAGACACCACCCGTACCTTTGATTACTATCTTTGATCCCAGAGGGTTACCAGAACCCCTGTTCATCCACAGGCCCTCCAGAACCCCAGGAACTCAACCTCTACACACTCTATAAACTCCAATCCACCTGCCTTGCCTCAGTCCCCACTGTTAAGTGACTGCTCCCCCCCCCCCGTCCTTATGACTCACACATAAAGCACCTCCTTACAACTTTCATGAGACAGAACAGCCCCAACGGCTTTCTCTCTCTACCTCCTCTTTCGCAGCCCTTTCCGCTTCTCCTACATAAACAAATTGACAGTATTTTTAATTCCTGGAACATACCACACATTCACACTTCCTAACTTTTCTCCTGATCCCCTCTAACGACTGTGCCTTCTCCACTTACCCACCCAGAAAATACCCAGCTGTCTTTTCAAAGTCCTGTCTGCAGATGTGCAGTGCCACCCCCCCCCAGATGTCTCTTTTTGAGGACAGGGACAGTGACCTGCTTGCTGATAAACCACAGCCACTAACACACACACTGGCACTGACTGAATGAAGGATTAAAGAGAACATAAAAGGAGGAAGGTCGTGTAGAATGGAGGTCTGAGTGGTGTTTCACAGAACAGCTGATACTCAACTAACAAAGACAAAACTTCAGAAAAATGCTATAAAACCCTAAGTTGCCTAAACTACACAAATTAACTGTTTTTCCCTAAAACAGCAAACACTTCAAATGGGAGAGATTACTACTACAAAGTTAAGGAAGAAACAGCAAATGACAAAAGAATATTTTTATGATCATCTTAATATCACTAATATTCTCTACTGAAACTTAGGTAGCCTTTAATATATATTTCTATGCATTTTTGTAAGTATTTGTAACTGCTTATAGCAAGAAGCTTTACACAGAATATCAAGTGTTTTCTAAAACTTTTAGCATCATTTTTCTCTCAATATAAAAATATATCCTCCAAACCTCAGGCGAGTAATCGTTTCTGTCCACAAGTGGTCGATACAAAGCTCAGGAACAATGGGCTCTGTTTCTGGTGCAAGAAAGGAGCCATTAGAATTACTACTTGGAGAATGAGAAAAACTGTGTCTCTTTGGAGACTGATTATGGCTTGAAAGGTTGAACCTTTGCACCCCTGAAAAAGAGTACACTCCTAAGGCAGGGGAATGAGCACGACTGCAAAACAAACAGAAAAGAGGGCACCATAATTAATAACACAGGCTGACACGACACACTTTCCAATAAAGCTTTCCAAACTCTATGTATTCATGCAAATATTCAAGGCAGAAACCCAGTCAGAAATACAATTAAAAAAAAAAAACAGCTACTTAAATGGTTTAACATGCTTTATTATATTCTAAAGATTTAGAACTCCTGCTGGAATAATTCTTTTTTTAACTGAAAATCAGTTCATCTTCTGCCTCAGAAAAGGAATTGCTTATTCAAAAAAGTCTAAACTATGTTCTTAGGTACTCAGACATATACATATGAACAAAACCCAGATTATATAGATACTAATAAAAACAAAAGCTAAAGCAAACTAAGACAAAAGAAAATAGTACCAAAATATCTCAGGAATTAATATTCACCGAACTGCTGCCAAGCAGTGGTAACAATTTGGCACTCTTAACAACAAGAATTGGCAGCTTCTACACATGACTCGCTGGCAAGGCAACACAGTAGGCCTGGAATCTTGGTAAAAATAGCTCAATGGGCATACTGCTTTTTTTTCTAAAAGATACTCAGAAGCTGTCAAGAGAAATTTTAAATCCTTCCAATCACAACAGAAAGTTTAAAAAGAAGGTATCTTTTTCTTGAGACATCTTGTTTAAAACCAGGAAACACGTCCACACTGAAGTCCCACCTGAGAGCTGCCATGTTGGAAATGGAAGGTGAACGGGAGTGCAGGCTGGGCGAGGAGGCGGAGCGGCTCTGGCTGTGGATGGAGGAGTAGTTCTGGAAGGGGGAAGCCACGGGGGAGTCGCCCTTGGAGAGGCTTCTGAGGTGTGCTGTGAGCGAGCTGCTAGTAGCCACGTTCTGGGGGGTGCCCCCCTGTTCAGAGAACTTTAAAACAACATTCCCTTCCTTAAGTCAAAATGAAGGGGGATGGGGAGGTAATCATTAGATTAGAAGGGCAATTTCCTTTCAGGGTAGTTGCCAGTTATTAAAGATATAACATTTTTTTCCCTAAGATACTCAATTTATTTCACGAGTCTTCTAAAAGCATACAAACAAATATCATACATTAGCACACATATACGGAGTCTAGAAAGATGGTATGCTGCCAGTGAGTCTATTTGCAGGGCAGCAGTGGAAAGGCAGGCATGGAACAGACTGAGGACACAGTGCGGGAAGCAGAGGGGGGACGAGTGGAGAGAGTAGCATGGAAGCATACACGCTACCACACGTAAAACAGAGAACCCGTGGGAGTTTGCTGTGTGACTCAGGGAGCTCAAACTGGGGCTCTCTGACAACCTAGCGGGGGTAGGCTGGGGTGGAAGGAGGGAGGCAGGTTCAAGGGGGAGGGGACATATGTATACCTATGGCTGATTCATATTGATGTATGGCAGAAACCAAGAGAATACTGTAAAGCAATTATCCACCAATTAAAAATAAACAAATTTTAAAAATAATTTTTAATGAGTAGCAAAAAAAAAAAATATGCAAGTTTTCAGTATTAACTATCTTCTTCTGTTAAGAAGTGACTTGCCTTCACCCTTACCTCTGTTTTGACTCTCCGGAGAGCCCACACAGAGTGCAGACCTTGAACAGTGTCGTAGGTCATGACAATGGAGGGATCGGTGTGGAGAAAGACAATTTTCATTGCATGATCTACAACATACTGTACCCGTGATGAACCAAAAAGACCTTAAAGATAAAACAGAAATGATCAAGTATAGGACAATGGGCTTCACAAGACTTGTTTATGAAGTGACTCTTGCAATTCCTAAAGACACAGAGAAATGAAGGTAATAAAGGCATGAAATCCATTAATATATTAATATGACATAATTAACTCTCCATTTTTAATACATTTACTTTGGGCATCAATTTCTTCAAATATATTAAAGATGAGAATGTTATGAGCTTTTATATCACACACATGTACTTAAATGTTAATGAATTTAAGCCATTAAACTCATCAACCACAGGTAAAAGGTCCATGATTCCTTTAATAACTGACTTATTCATAAATTTTAATCAACTATTCTGCCAAATTTGACTTCCTTAGTGGTTCTTTTCCTCTGTATGAAATCTGTCCTCGATGGTAACCATTCAAACAGTGCTGAACAATACACTGCTGTTTCTGTTTTACTGGGAAGACACGCAAAAATAAGTTTTTTCCTAGTGAGTTCAGCTTTTCTATCTATAGTACCACAAACAAGTTCCTATTTCCTTATTTGACAGTTTCCAAAATGTTTTCCTCTCAACATATTTAAAAAATTTAAAAGAATTGGGTTATAAAATTAAGAAGTACATTATAAAGAAAGAAAAATCACTCGTAATTCCACTCAAAATAATTATTACTAAAATTTTTAGGAGCATTCCTCCTAGTTTTGTTTTCCTGTACAGACATATTTTTTGTTTTTACAAAATTAGAATCATATTCCATTTAGTTTTGTACCTTACTTAACATGAATAAGCAATTCCTGAGATTATCAAATATTATTCAAAAATTTGAGCAATAATGGCCGCATACCATTCGACCATATGCTCTGACACGTGTGCTTAGGTTGTTTGTAGTTGTTAGCAGTATAATAGAGAATTATCAACAAACTTTTCTGTATAAGGCCAAAGAGTAAATAGTTTAGGCTTTGTCACCACCTTCACAAAGTGAATCAGTAGCGTAATTTATTTTGTTTTTTCCTACAACCTTTTAAAAAGGTTGAAACCACTCTTAGCTCATAAGGCTTAGGAAAATAAGCTGGATTTATCTGCAGTTTGCCAAGCCCTGATAGAGAAGATAAAAATCTCAGTGGTATTTCAGAATATATACTAGGGACTATGTCCTTAAAACTGGTTAAAAAACATAATTTTTTTTTAGCCTTCAAGTATCATTATTCATAATAACCTATGTTTCATCACATTTAAAATTTTAAAATAAGCATCTAGAAATACGTCTAGAAAATATTAAAAAAATTGAGTCCCAGAAAATTATATTATGAGCAGGGTAAGTGAAATATTAAAATTTACACCATAAAGGTCTAAGGCTCTCCATTTCTTTTTTCCAGAAAAAAGAAACAATTTTAGTTTATCTAAGTCCTGTTGATTTATTATTAATTACTGAGAAACAGAGTACAGAGTCATCTACAGCTAAGTTAGAAATCTATCACTATTCCTGGCTCTATTTTTACTAAAAGAAGAGTTGTTTAAAGTCAATACCAGGATATTCAATGAAGTAATTAATATGAATTATTTTCATAATTATTTTTTAATGCTTAAATTATTTTACCTTTATAAGACAAATCAAATTTTCAGAACCTCCTTTATTTCCTCCCCACTCCCAAACTCAAATAAGAGTCTGCGTAAAAGAATTTATAAAAATACACTTACTTCCAGATTTGCAAACTACTGGTGTAATTTCATCCAGTGGATGCAGCATGCTGAACAGAGTGGGTAAAGGTTCTCTAGTAACGACAAATAAACAATCAATCACCAACTCCATTTGTGCACAAATTTTGAACATTCTCTGCAAATAAATGTCTTCTGCAGACTAGCAACTAGAAATCTACAGTCTCGAAGAGCAACCCTCTAAACTCTGACATACCGTTTTTCACAGCATCTTCGATTTTCTTTCTAGAAATCTCTCTTATGCAGAGTAAGTCTACACACACACACACACACACACACACACACACACACACACACAGCACAGAATCAGTGTAGCCCAGGGAGGACCCGCAAGCAGCCGTCACCACCTTACAGACCAACCGAGAGAGGGGTGTAAGGCAGTCATTTTTAAAAAACACTTTTCTTAGTGGCACTGTGTCTGACAGCTAGGCAAGAAATTTAGTCCCCTAGACCTATTTACAAAGGCATGTACTTTAAAAAGGAAGAAGAATAAATGCTTCAAGTAAATTAAATGGCTGCTTTTTAAGGAGTGACTGAAAAAAAAGGAAAAGAACAGACCTTCTATCTGAACACAGAAAGAGATCACAATCTGTAAGCAACCTTCTCCAAACTTAGTATCTACTCCTTGCAACACACTGACAGGTAACTGGATGTTCCTGCCCTTCGGCGAGCTGAGAGCTGATTAGGGAGACAAACTAAACACTTTACCACTTACTACACACCTAAGACTAGGAAGCTCTATGTCAAAGATTGTACACATTAGCTCATTAAAACTCTGCATAAAACCTAGCAAGTAAAGACAGTATTCTTCCTTTAACAGGTAAGGAAACTAATGCCAAAGCTAATGATTTGCCCAAAGTAACATAATGGAAAAAAATGGCAGAGCTAAGAACTGAGTCTTACTATCTTTAAGCCAAGAGTTCGCTCAGTTTTACTACCTGGGGGACAAAAGCTGAGATAATTAAGTGCCAAGAGAGAAGTACCAATAGAACTCACAAGTGTACAATGATGAGGTGAGAGAAAAGGCATCTGTCTGCACTGACAGCATGGTAATTTTCATCATCCCAAACTTTTGGGCAAGCAATTTTACCTAAGAACCAACAGAAAAAGCCCAAGGAATCATATTCTGACCTGCATACCTGGGTGGGCCTGGAGGAACCTCACATGAAGAGCTGCTTCGTTCGAACAGCAATCCATACTTGGTGGGCCAAACATTTGCAACCTATTTGGTAAAAGGGTAAGGAAAAACAGAAGTAAAAGAAATGACTCTTTATAACATGTTTTTATGAAACAATATAGAACATTAGATTTTTCTTCCAATATAATAAGAGCTTTGCAGACTAACAATCTATAATTCTAACAAGGAAATCTAAGAGAAAATCAAATATACGGAAGAGAAGTTTTATCTAATATTCCCACCAGTGCTAATATCAGTACCAAACTGACAATGTGATTAAAGGGTAATGACTGCATTAGGGCATGAAAAAAGATGATGAGAAACAGGAAAAACACTAATATTGCTCAAATGGTTGAGTATAACCAAAGTGATTTCTTACAAATGTACTTAAAATGAAAAAAAAAAAAAAAATTCCCAGAAAAGATTTCACAATTCATTTCACTAGATAATTTACCTTTTAGGCAAAGGATGGAAATGGCAAGCAATTACAGCTGTTAAAATTTAGCTATTTTATTTCAGTAAAAATAACATTTGTGATTACACAATGTGAGAGCAGCAGTACTTCTGAAATCAATTAATTCAAGAATAAGCTCCAATAAAACACAAAAAGATTGAAACACTCAGACTTACCTGAAAAGGTAAAGAAGCTATGTAATCCTTTCCTTCTATGCTATGCATGTTGATACATGAGCTTTGCAATATACATATGCATCTTTCCACTTCATCACTACCTGAAAAGGGAGTACAAGATACATGCTTTTTTTTTTTTTTTTTCAAAAAAGGTTCCCAAATACAAGTTACAATTTCCAATAGCACAAATTCTTTAATGAACAACATAAAAATGCTCAAGGTAAGCCACTATTATTAGTGGCTACCTGTTTTGACTGGAAAAAAAAATGAGATAAACATTTGGAATCATAAGATCAAATAAAATTTCAAAAAGAAACTTACTGTAGTCCTTATCAGACTTATCCTGTGATATAATGAAGTCACACCACAATGCCTAAAATCAAAACAAAATGCTTACTTAAGAAAACGGTATCTAAAAATAACCTATTAATAATATCTAAATAATAGTGTCATGTACATAACTGTCCCACCTTATCAGCTCAACACATACATATGGGAATAAGGAAAAATAAGATAAAATTAGACTAATGATAACTATTTTCAGATAAACTATGTCTGCTAATAAGGTTTATGAAGAGAAAAGGGAAGACAAAAATCAACAAACCTACTAGATAGAAGCTTTGAAGCAGAAGTGAATTCAAATAGAGATTCAACCTATATTAAACCCTATATCCTATACAAAGCTAAAGATTATTGTAAAAGCTGAAAACTGCCAAGCTATTTCATAATCTCCAGACTTACCTAACGATCTTATCACTCTTTGACACACCTAGAAATCCCTCATTAAACGCTCATTTTAAAAATGTGTGTGTGTGTGTGTACGTACATACCAGAAAAACTTTTAAAAACCATTAAACTTTAACTGGCATGCTTGACAATCACATCAAAATTATCTTAAAGAACGCTAGACTGGAACAAACACAAGCTGGAATCAAGATTGCCGGGAGAAATATCAATAACCTCAGATATGCAGATGACACCATCCTTATGGCAGAAAGTGAAGAACTAAAAAGCCTCTTGATGAAAGTGAAAGAGAGTGAAAAAGTTGGCGTAAAGCTCAACATTCAGAAAACTAAGATCATGGCATCTGGTCTCATCACTTCATGGGAAATAGATGGGGAAACAGTGGAAACAGTGTGAGACTTTATTTTTTTGGGCTCCAAAATCACTGCAGATGGTGACTGCAGCCATGAAATTAAAAGATGCTTACTCCTTGGAAGGAAAGTTATGACCAACCTAGATAGCATATTCAAAAGCAGAGACATTACTTTGCCAACAAAGGTCCGTCTAGTCAAGGCTATGGTTTTTCCAGTGGTCATGTATGGATGTGACAGTTGGACTGTGAAGAAGGCTGAGTGCCGAAGAATTGATGCTTTTGAACTGTGGTGTTGGAGAAGACTCTTGAGAGTCCCATAGACTGCAAGGAGATCCAACCAGTCCATCCTAAAGGAGATCAGTCCTGGATGTTCACTGGAAGGACTGATGCTGAAGCTGAAACTCCAGTACTTTGGTCACCTGATGTGAAGAACTGACTCATTGGAAAAGACCCTGATGCTGGGAGGCATCAGGGGCAGGAGGAAAAGGGGGCGACAGAGGATGAGATGGCTGGATGGCATCACCGACTCGATGGACGTGAGTCTGAGTGAACTCCGGGAGTTGGTGATGGACACGGAGGCCTGGCGTGCTGCGGTTCATGGCGTCGCAAAGAGTCGGACACAACTGAGCAACTGAACTGAAAGGCATTTTCATGTGCCTTTTTAATTGTGGTAAAACATACATAAAATTTATCTTTTTAACCATTTTTCAGTGGCATTAAATACGTTTACAATGTTACATGGGGGGAAATAATCATCAAAAAGATCACTGGCTTAAACACAGGAGTGCTTTCACACATTGTCTGAAATTGGGGAATAATTCACTTTACCCTTCCTACTAAATTGTTATAAGAGTACAACACTCATCATAAAATAGTTAACGGGGAAAAAAAGCAGTCGAGATATGATTTCAGTGTTTACAAATAAAGAACTTCACATGAATAAGAAGCCTCTAAAACCTTCTGTCAATAGGCGAACAATTAATTCAACTACCAAAAATGCTTTCATTTTCCCCCCAACTTGATATCCTAAAATCTTTCCGTAAGAAAAGCTGAAATGGTACAGTGACCATCTGTCTCACCTAAATCTGACGGTTGTTACTAACCTTTTGTGTATCTGTTTATGTGTGCATTCCTATACATAAGGATGTGGGGAGTGGGGAGGTGTGTTTGAAAATTGCACACAGCATCACTTCACCCCGAAACCCGTTATCTTGTATTTCCACCTCATCATCTATTTCCTAAAACTGAAGACGTACTCCTATTAAACCTATAGGTTTAACCTATAAACTGTCATACCACTTGAGGAAAAAAATGTAATTTTCTACTAGCACCTGATATCCAGTCCATTTTCAACTATTTCAGATTTTCTCAAGAATGTCTCCCTTTTTTAAAAATATAAATGTGTTTATTTTAATTGGAGGCTAACTACTTTTCAGTACTGTAGTGGGTTTGCCACACACTGACATGGGTTCATATCGGGTATGCCTGTGTCCCCATCCTGAACCCCTCTACCTCCCTGCCCGACCCATCCCTCAGGGTCGTCCTCGTGCTCCGGCCCCAGCTGGTTCTCAAACCAAGATTCAAAGTTCATTTAACGGCATTCAAAAAATACTGTATTTGCTGATGTCCTTTTAGTCGCTTCTAACCTAGAACAGCCCCATCTTTCTTTCCTGCTCCTTGACTAACTTTTTAAAGAGGCCAGAATGTAGACTGTTCCACATTCTGAATTCATACAATTGTTTTCTTGTAGTGTTTTTTTTCCTTCTATTTTTAATTATGGAAAATTTCGAATACAAAGTAAACAGAATAACATAATGAATACTCATTAGCCAATAATTATCAACCTCTGGCCATTCTTGTTTCATCTATACCTCCAACCCACTCATCTCACGATACTTTAAAAATGTACCCTCTGGTCCCATACTTTCTATAACTGAAGGTTGAACTAGATGCTCACGTTATATAATCTGGGGAAGAAACTGAGAGGATGACAACATATACTGCATCGTAGCTAGAGTCTAGTGTGCCTTTGTCCCACTACTAATGATGGCAAAGAATCACCTGGTGGAAATGGAGACCAACAGAGATCTCTAAAATAGAGATACATCTGTTGCTTTATATTAGCAAGTAATCCACAGAGTAATACCCTGGTGCACGGTAATGTCTTTTCACCCAAAAGTGTTACTATTCATTAACAATCCTTTTCTGAATCAATTATTACAACTGGAGGTTACAAAATGAGGATTTTTAACTCTATCCTTCTATTTTTATTAGTTGGCACTCTTCCACAAACAAGGGAGATAAACTGCATGTCTTCCTAAATAGGAAGGGCAAATACTTAATTCCTTCTCTTTAATTACCAATTATCACAACAGATGTAGGTGTAATATCTAACTGCAACGAGACCAAGTAGGTTTTTCTCTCTCTGATTGTCACTAGGAAGTAGGTATTATTGAATACCTGCAATCAATTATAATCATCGTGTGTTAAAGTATTCTTTGTACCCTCAATGTCTTAGAAATTTTTAGAGAATAATGAATCTTATCACTCAAGAACAGTGTTTAAAGACTCATTAAACTGACAAGTTCAGTCGCTCAGTCGTGTCTGACTCTTTGCAACCCCATGGACTGCAGCATACAAAAAAAGACAGTGGGAAAAACTGACTGACAAAGAACAGTGGGAAAAAGGTGACGCTATAGGAAACAAACGAACTTTTAACACATACACCCAGCTGCTGGGATCACTGTGCTGTTTTTATTATTTCTGTTAAATTTTAGGACAAACATTGATTTTAAGTGTTAAATAATCAAATGCTAAAATTCAAATCAACTCACCTGTTGAACAGGACTGTCAACTGTAAATGCTTTATAAACAGCCAATGCCTGGCTTTTACTTCCTTTGCTCCAGATAACCATGTTTCCAGCCATGTAGAGTTCCTCATCGTAATCCACTTCTTCTCCAATTTCACTGACACCTTTCCTTAACTGCCAGCTCTCCTTAAAAGTTAATACATACAAGACATGTTTAAGCACTTTTTCAATAGTATGGAGCAAGATCTACTAATTAAATCAAATAATTATCCAGATACAAGTCTCCTACTCTCTCTTTGCGTGTGGAGTAAGACACAATCCAAGCCCAACTTTTAGAAACTCGGTGCCACTGATTAACAAAGTGGGGTGTCTGGGTATGTGCATCATATATCTTATAGGATGTTTCATGTTATACTATCGTATTATTTGTCCAAAACATAAACATGTCTGCAGATCCCAAAATGAAACCAACATGCCTGGGGAAACTAAAAAGGTATATTAAGTATAGGGAGAAGTGATGGAGAGGGGCAGTGAGGTGCACGTGGGAATCACTGGAGGAGTTTATCCACAGGGCAGATTTCCCTGCTTCACAGCTACATTCAACTTCTGTCCCTGGGCATTACAATTAAATGGGAGAAAGAAACGTTTAGATTTCTAACTACACAGACTTTCCTCTCCCTGAGATTGTGGTATCCTAAGTGGAATAAGGTGGGAAGACTGATTCTCTGACACGCTAACGTCTCATCCCTCTATTTAAAACTAGGGGAAACGTAACTTTTTTTGTGCAGCAGGGACCATTTCTAACTCTACTGTCTAATCAAACAACATGGTATCTGGTCCCCACATACTAAGTGAAGAGAAAGAGGTTTAGAATGGACCATAACCATAATACTTACTATAAAACCATGAGTTACATGTCTAAATAAATGGTTATGACACCATAATACAATGAAGTCATTATTTTAGTCTTGACTGAAATTACCAAATCTTAACCACTACCCTAGAAATACCATTATACTCCTTTCTCAGTGGTAGGTAGTCTTAAATTACAAGTAGATCACAACATTCTACATTTCAAAAATATTATGGGAAAGAAACTTAACGGAACCTTCTGTTTCTCATGGATGGTAACCTCCTGAAGGGATCCCACTAGGCCAGCAGCACCATCAGAAGACCATAACTCGGAGGCTGGCTGAAGCTGGCGAAGCTGGAGGTTCAAAGCATTAGGGTGGTGCTTGCAGTGGTCTCGACCAAAAGGAACAAATTCCTGCAAATCCCCGGCTGCAATCATTGTTGCCCTTTCTTCATAGAAGTTCGACATGGGTTCCAAATATCAACATTATTTCTGTATGAATTCAAACACATTGTAGTCAGCTTCTGGAGACAAAACCAGAATAAAATGTCATAAAAGTTTACAGAAGAGTCATTAATTCTTAGATGAGTGTCAAATAATCCTATTATATTGTAAGTGTACAAGTAATTAATAACATCGAAGGTCGTTCTAGACCTGCCTCTCAGATGATTAGTCATGGGCACATTTTAGTTGGGCCCACAGAAGGTTAGCACTGAAGGCCAGCACCAGGCTGAAGTGAGCACTATGTCCCACAACACCTTTCCCGTGTTTCACACTACACACTAGCTTTTCCACATTTCACACATGAAGCATTCAGACGAGGTGCGCTTTATAGCCCCATGACTGCCCGGCTTCTTAACATTAAAGGTCATTTCTGTTCATTTCCGCTGAAACCTAATTTGAAAAACACATTTCAAGGATCACTGGCATGTTGGAATGAAACAAACCAAAAAACCCAAAACCTCATATTACCTCTAATTCATCGTAAGTTGAACTACTCCTTTCAGCTGACCAAGCCACAAGTGAAAGTCAAAGTCACTCAGTCGGGTTCAACTCTTTGTGACCCCATGGACTGTAAAATCCATGGAATTCTCCAAGCCAAAATACTGGAGTAGGTAGCCATTCCCTTCTCCAGGGGATCTTCCCAACCCAGGGACTGAACCCAGATTTCTTGTACTGCAGGTGGATTCTTTACAGTCTGAGCCACCAGGGAAGCCTGATCAATCCACAAAAGACCTAATAAACTGTCAAATGTGACCAAGTTATGACACCCCAGTCGACCAGAACATACAACTACAATCAATTCCAATTTGAGGGCCAAACACAGGAAACCAAGGCATGAAGAACTCTGGCCATGGGATAGCCATACTTGTAGCAAATTTACGAGTCCTAGCTTTTAATACAATTTATTTACAGTACAGCTCATCACCATAAAGATGTGGATGAGCTGTGGGTGGAAACATGCTTCTTTACTTCCAAAACATTTCTACATACAGTAATGGACAGCCAGTAAAATTCACTGTATGATATAGTAGATAAGGTAGATGCTAGTTTTCTCTCCAAGACAATACCTGTCCTAAAAATGGATTTTGTGGCATGTCGAAGCTGAAATCCTCAAACACATATATCAAAACCAACATTTAACCATAGTACTATAAACAGTGTTTGGAACAGCACTCACAATTAAAAGTTTAACTATATTTGACATACCTCTCATCCCATCTGAGGTCTTTTTGGCATCAATAGGGTTTTTTTTTTTTTTTTTTTCCTGCACTATCTCAAAGCCCCTGTAATTCCTATGCAGCTCTTCCAGGGTCAAAGTTATTTTGCCATGAGTTAAATGCAATTCCTGACACAACTGTATGTCATAATCAAAACACTTATTTTTCTCCGCTAAAATTCAGAACTGAGAACACTTGAACTTGGGATATAACTGAAACAGTACCTTATAAAACTTACAAGAAAACAACAAAATTCATTTGGTCTGCCTATCAACAGAATAACAAACGTTAAAGAACTGACCGGAGAGTTTATCCTACTTCAGTTTTGCAATTTTGGAACGTTATTCTATTAAAACTTAGAAAATTACAAAACTATTAATTATAGAGTTATTTTCACAGTACAATATTTTTGTATTATTTACGAGAACATATTTAATACTTTTGCCATCTCAATTTTTTACGTATTTTTACTTATCAGGGGGGCAACATAAAGAGCTACAGATGAAAATACTGTATTAAACTGATACGCTATAAATCAAGATATCAGCCTTGCTTAATAGCAATAAAAACTACCCCGCCAGAGGTAACCACAAAGCTGCTTCAAGAGTAAATTCGACTAAATCCAAGTGCACACACAAGACAGTTTGAGCCTCTGCAAAAACGCACAACTTCCCCGGCCCCTCTAGAGTCAGGAGAATCCATCAGGCTAAGAGCTTGAGCCTCAGAACTTCGTTTAAAGAGGGCAAGGGGCCGACCTAGAAGTTGAGACCCCCATGGAAGCTGAGACCCCTTTCGCGCTGAGCTCAGCAAAGAAGCCGGCGCGGAGCGTAACAGAGAGATGCACGCCGGAAAGCACAGCCCGCAAACTGGGGTCCCCATGGCTCCAGCGCGCGCTCAGGGGCCGTTCCGAGCTCCCAGCCGTCCCGAGCTCCCAGCCCTCCCGATCAGGGAGCGGGTAGGCCTTGGGACGAGTGTTAGGACCACGGGATACGCGATGAGCCACCAGGCGTGGCGGACCGGGGACCACACCTGTGTGACTCGGGACGCGTCAGGCGCGGCGAGCCCCGGCTGCTCTCCGGAGGCAAGGGGACCGAGAGGGCCCAAGAGTAGCGGCGGGGATGGTCACGGTGACTCCTCGGCCACTGCAGCTTCTCATTCCCTCTCCCTCCCCTGTTCCGGAGGAAGACTGGGCAGCAGCTGTGGACAAGACTGCTAACAACAGGAAGGCGTGCGGGAGAACCTCTCACCCGAGACGTTCAAATGGTCGCGTCCATCTTGACTTTCCCGTCGTGCCTCGCGCCGGGGTGGGGCTCCGGCAGGAGCGCGGCGAGCCTGCGGCTGTAGCGCCTGCGCAGTTGCGGGAAGGATGCTTTGGGCTGCCGAAGGCTCTGTGGGTGAAAAATCCGCCTGCAATGCAAGAAACACATGAGAAACGGGTTCGATCCCTGGCTCGGGAAGATCCCTGGAGAAGGAAATGGTAACCCACTCCAGTATTCTTGCCTGGAAAATCTATGGACAGGGAAGTCTGGCAGACTCCAATCCATGGGGTCGCAAAGAGTCGGATGCTAATGAACGACTAAGCACAGGCACCTTCTGTAGTGTAGCCGCTGTGACCCAAAGCAAGACTACCTCTGCTAGGGTCTGTGCTGGAATAGGACCTTCCTGGTGTCCAGTTCTCCACGTCATGTCAATACGAACCTGACCTGCCTGCTAACTATGAAAAATAAGATTTTCTGGCCAGTTTCCCTCTCCTCTCCTGACCCCCAAATGGGAGGTATATGCCTCCAGGCTTGAGGAAGGGTGGGGAGTCTACTGATTTTACCCTCTACCAATGCACTTTAACCCTTCCGACGTCTGGACCCTTTGAAAAGTTGATGAAAAGTATGGTTGTTCTGCAATTCATGGAGTTTCAAAGAGTTGGACACGACTGAGCAACTGAACTGAACTGAACTGAACTAATGGTTGTTCAAGCATTCAGTCGTATCCAACTTTTTGCAACCCCACGGACTGCAGCACGCCCTGCTTCCGTATCCTTCATCATCTCCTGGAGCTTGCTCAAACTCATGTCCATTGAGTCGGTGATGCCATCCAACCATTTCCTCCTCTGTTATCCCCTTCTCCAGAGGTCCTCAATGAAAACATTGCTCCTAATATCTGAGCTTCACAGAACATCCCCAAGCGATTCATAGGCCCAAGTTAAAAACCTCTGCTTCACCCCTTCCTCCCTGTCTATGGAATTAACTGTAGAATAGCAGGCTTGTGAAAACAACAACTTTCTTGAGCTGTAATCTCACTGTGTGGCATTGCTAGGTTTAAAGGACTAATAGGCCTAAGAAGTTAAGTCACTCGCTCAGTCGTGTCTGACTCTTTGCGACCCCGTGGACTGTAGCCCACCAGGCTCCTCCCTCCATGGGATTCTTCAGGCAAGAATACTGAAGTGGGTTGCCATTTCCTTCTCCAGGGGATCTTCCCGACCCAGGGATCGAACCCAGGTCTCCCGCATTGCGGGAAGATGATTTAACCTCTGAGCCACCAGGGAAGCCCCAATAGGCGTAAGAAATAAAGTTCAAATACTTTATGCAGAAATATAAAGTTGCCTGAAATGTCTGTGCCTTCACTAAAATTCTTTCCTTAGAGTCTCCAGACACACCTTAACCTTGGGGCCTTGGTATATTGGTTCATTCTCATCTCTTTATTTGAAATGTCGACCTTTAGAGTTTAGTTCAAATGCCTTTTTTCAGAAGGCTTTACTCCAACAGGAAGTCTCTGAGTGCCACCATCTGCTATTGTCCCACCTCAACCACCACCATGGCCTGATGCTACACGAGCCCTATTTCCACCAGCCCTGTGGTCCCCACCACCAGTCACAAGGCCTTCTCCCCTGGCTTCACTGTGTCATCAGGCCAAAGTCACACTCCCTGGGGCCCTGGATTCTCCTGCCACTGCCAGACTTGGAGGAAGTGCCTCTTCACAAAGTGTGTGAGTTGTCTTCTGAAGGGGCTAAAGACATAAACCCAAAAGTGTAGATAGCAAATTTAGGGTGTCACCGTTGGTCACTCAGTCGTGTCCAATTCTTGGCAACCCCATAGGCTGTATTCCACCACACTCCTCTGTCCTTGGGATTTCCCAGGCAAGAATACTGGAGTGGGTAACCATTCCCTTCTCCAGGGGATCTTCCCCACCCAGGGATCTAACCCGTGTCTCCTGCACTGCAGGCAGATTCTTCACAGTCTGAGCCACCAGAGAGCAAATTTTGATCAGCAGAAAGAAGGCAGATAGGAACCAAAGAAGTGAACCCCGTCCTTTTCCCTCTGCCAGACTATTCTACAGCGTGGCTTCTCTGCACAGCCTGCCAGGAGACGTCCTTGTGGCCAAGCAGGCATGCCTGCCAAGCAGTCAGCTGAGTTTTTGGCAGTGGCCAATGCAATGCTTCTTATCCGTCCCTGCTCCATTTTCCCTTGCCTTTATTCTCTCTCTTGGGCTAAAGCATCAGCACTCATCAAAATTGCCTCCAGCTCTATTTTTTAGGGAACACAGTCCACAAAGAGTGTCCTATGCTGCTTATTGTCCAGTCTATGAATACAGTCACTGAAAGGATTTACCCAGCTCTTCCCCCTGAGTGTTCCCTTGTCTGCTCATAAATTCTCCTCAAGATTCCTCTCCATGGCCTCAGCCTATGATGTTTTCTCAGGACTAGAGTTTCCTAAAACACAGGACTTTCCATTTAATTTATTTTTGGATGGGAACAGTGCTTTTAAAAAAATTTTAGTTCTTTTAAGGATTTTTTTTGTTTGTTTGCTGCACCACATAGCATGCAGGATCTTAGTTCCCTGATCAGGGATGAACCCGTGCCCCCCAACAGTGAAAGTGCGGAGTCTTAACCACTGGACTGCCAGGGGAGTCTCTAGAGGGACATCTTTAAACAGCACCATCCCTTTTCTGAGTCTGACCATTTTACTTCCAGTATGGGTGGCTCATGGCTGTTGTTACTGTTGTTTTTGTTTTGCCTATGGAGTGAATTTTTCATGGCAAAGAGTTCCCGAAAACAGAAGAGGAAACACTTTTATTCTGCCATCGTGTTCACAACACTGAACGGTAACTTTTCCTTGTGCCGTTTTGCAATGACTATGGAAGCCATTGTTCCGGGAGGGCCTGGAATTAACCTGAGCTATTCTGCTAAAGTTTCTTCATGGCCCTGGCTCCTGGTCAGGGCATGAAGCCTACTGATTATTCATGTTGATTTGTGGAATCAAGGAGGTTCAGGGAGATTTGTACCAGCTTGTCAGTGCTGTTTATTGAAAACAGTGAGATACAAGGACCTACTTGTCCAACACAAGGAGCTATACCCAATATCTTCTAATGACCTATAACAGAAAAGAATCTGCAAAAGAATACATGTGTGTGGTTTGTGTATAACTGAGTCACTGTGCAGTACATTTGAAACTAACACAACATTGTATATCAACTATAATTTTAAAAAATTGTTTAAATAAAGAACAAAACAATAAACAATGAGTTACAGGATTTGCACATGGTCTCAGTAAGACCCCAGGGCTTTCCTGGTGGCTCAGATGGTACAGTCTGCCTGCAGTGCGGGAGACCTGGGTTCAATCCCTGGGTTGGAAGATCCCCTGGAGAAGGAAATGGCAACCCACTCCAGTATTCTTGCCTGTAAAATCTCATGGGTGGAGGAGCCTGGCAGGCTATAGTCCATGGGGGTGGTAGAGTCGGACACGACTGAGCGAACATGTCCATGCATCGGTGTGACAGCTAGAGGGAGCTGCTGTTGAAGCCAGTTATGCCTTGGGAGTATGCCTAAGTGACCCGGGGCACGTAAAAATCCTCAGCTGAACTTCTCTCTGGGGCTCCCTGGTTCCGAGGTGTTCCCAATGGTTCCTGATCCAAGAGAGGGAGTGCATCTGGCCACACATCTTCCAGAAAGGGTGGACAAAGGATCCTGTGCCTGGTCTCTCTGGAATCATTACAGTAAAACAACCATTAACTGTGACGGATATTAACTTAACTGCTGTTGTTATATTGTGTCCTGTTTCTGTAACAAACTGTAGGAGCTGGATCTGGTGATCTTTTTAGCAACTGGATCCTGTTTAACCACCACTTAGTTATATCAGTGCACTTATGTTCAAGGCAGTATTCCAAATGGATTGCTTCACCTGAAGCATGGTCCCCCAAGAACTTTACACCTATGCCCCAGCATGCTGCTCAGTACACTGACTGGAGGATCTTCCATGCACCACCTACATTGCCCAAGAAACTACCCGAGACTAGTGCTTCCCCTAAGAGGTGGGGTGTTCTGAGTGGACTTTCTTACAGGCACCATGTCAGTTCCCCAGCAAACTTCAAGAACTTGGCCCTTATATGTATTTCCAACATGTTGCTCAACACACGACATGGGGGAGAAGTCAAGGGGCTTAGCCTCTGTCATGCTGCAATGTCATTTATGTATTAATAGTACTGAAACCACCAAGAGTTATGACAGGGCTAGCATGAAGGGAGCACCAATGATGCAAATACTGAAATCTTCAAGGAACAAGAGGAGAGACCTAGGGGTCTGTAGTGACCTCAGCAGCCAGGTCTGATGATATGAGACTCAAATCCTGAGACTCTGGAAAGAAGGGCAGAGAGTGGTCTTCAGGCATCAAGGACAACCCCACCTCTGGGCTTAGGGGTAAGAGGGATGTGAGTGCAGAAGGCAGGTTCAGCAAAGAAAAGCCAGGGTGCTGTGATGGGAGGACCATGGACTGGCTGCTGGACAAGTAAGAACCAAAGTGGTCCTTGACTGGCATTTGGGTCAATGAGACTGGGGCTTCCTGATGGAGGTAATGTGCATTAGCTCAGTGACACACTCTAGGTGCTCGTCTTATACCTTGATGTGAGCACACGCTTAGTAGATTTTTGTGAAATCATGAGTGAATGAATGCCTCTCTGGCACTGAAACCAGTTTGAGACTGTTTCTCGGCACACCATCATTCACAGAGTATGCCTCCAGCAAGCCAGATCCCTAGATACTGGGCAGTCTCCACCGTGTTAAAGTGAATGGGAGGAGACTAGCTTGAATTGGGGGTCCATGTGGCAGACTGAAGGCAGGAGTGGAAAGTCAGTTACAGGCCCCAGTTGGGGACAAGGCTGAGGGGGTGAGGGGGTCGTCTGTGTAGATGGGTCGGCCGACAGAGGGAGGGTGTGGCTTTAGAGTAGGGCCACTGATCCAGCAAGTCCACTCCTGGGCATAGACCCAGACAAAAGGTAATTCAAAATGATATATGCACGCCTGTGTTCATTGAAGCACTGTTCACAACGGCCAAGACACGGAAACAACCTAAATGTTCTCTGACAGATGAACGGATTGAGAAGCTGTGGTACATACACACACTGCAATATGACTCAGTCATTTAAAAGAATGAAACAATGCCATTTGAGGACCATGGATGGGTCTAGAGATGACCACACTAAGTGAAGCAAGCTGGAAAGAGAAAGACAAATACCATATCATATCACTTATAGGTAGAATCTAAAATCTAAAACAAACGAACATACCTGTGAACAGAAACAAACTCACAGAACAGACTTATGGCTGCCAAGGCGGAGTGAGGGTGGGGGAAGGGAAGGATTGGGAGTTTGGGATTAATGGATACAAATATTGTATATAGGAGATACAAACAACAGAGTCCTACTGTATAGCCCATATTGAACTATATTCAGTATCCTGTGATAAGCTATAATGGAAAAGAATATGAAAGAGAATATATATGTGCATAATTGAGTCACTTTACAGCAAAAATGAAGACAATTTTGCAAATCAACTATATTTTAATAAAACAAACAAAAAAATACACTAGGGCCGTCTTTACATTTTTCATGTGCAGTTTGGCCTGCTCCCCTGAGGACCTCAGTTGTTAGTCTTGTACCTCATTGCTGATATCCTGAACATGCTTGATGACCAGACTGTTCACAGTGCCACTTAATGTAAGACACAGCCCTTCTACACTTGACTCAGCGGGGGCTGTCTTCCCCAGCCCCTGGATGAACACTGCTATGGGCCATGTTCTTTCTTACATAATAAAAGTAGGGGCTCCACCTTGCAATGTGCAGAGCCCCACCAGATATAGGAGAGAGTGTGGACACTGGAGTATGAGTTCCAGGTTGGTGTCACCCTGCTAAAGTTGCACAAATGTAGCCTTTTGGGCTACATCCTATAAGGATGAAAATAGTTGTATAATATGGGATCTATTTTTTAAAAAACTAACATTTCCCATCACATATCTTTATAATTAGGACATTAACATTCAATAACATTCAGAGGCATGGCAAGTATAAAATTAAAATGGTAGAATCAGAACTTCCCTGGTGGTTCAGTGGTTAAGATACTGTGTTCCCACTGCCACAGAGAAGGTGATGGCAACCCACTCCAGCACTCTTGCCTGGAAAATCCCATGGACGGAGGAGCCTGGTAGGCTGCAGTCCATGGGGTAGCGACGAGTCGGACATGACTGAGCAACTTCACTTTCACTTTTCACTTTGATGCACTGGAGAAGGAAATGGCAACCCACTCCAGTGTTCTTGCCTGGAGAATCCCAGGGATGGCGGAGCCTGGTGGGCTGCCGTCTATGGGGTCGCACAGAGTCAGACACGACTGAAGCGACTTAGCAGCAGCAGCAGCAGCTCCCACTGCAGGAGGCATGAGCTCAGTCTGCTTGGGGAACTAAGATCCTGCATGCCACGTGGCACAGCAAAAAAATTAGAAAAAAAAAAAATATGATAGTCAGTAACCTACATTTTAGCTAGTGTTGATGTCTGTGGAAGTTTTAAAACAACTCCTCTGACACTTCCATCATCAAGAGGTGGGGGTTATGGCTCTTTCCCAGGAGGGTGGGGTTGTGACTGTATCCACCATCCACCCAGAGAGTCTGGCTTAGTGGAGTCAGGTGACCTCTGAGGCTAGGTTTTGAAAGGCTATGCAGCTCCTATCTTGGTCACTGGAAGGAATGGTCACTCTTGGAGCCTAGAGTTTCCTTGTAGGACTTCCAACTACACCTAGGCCATCGTAGGGAAGCCTCATTGAGATGCTCTGATCTGCAGCCCTGGACTTTAGAGTCATTGCAGTGTAAGTACCCGCTATGTGAGGATCAGGGATTGACCAACTTCTGTAAAGGGCCAGATCACGTGGCCTTGTGGCCTCTGATCTCTGTCGCAGCTATTTGACTCTGCTGTGACAGCACAGGAGCAGCCATGAATAACACACACTGCATGGCTGTGTTCCAATAATCCTGATTTGCAAACACAGGCAAGAGGCCCACCAGCTATAGTTTGCTGATCCCTGTTCCAGATGTTTCTAGTCCACAGTCATTGAACCCAATATTTCAGCAGAGATGGAAGAGGTAAGACAACCCATCTTCTTTGTACCCTGTCTAAATCTCTTACCCACACAATCTGTGAATCTAACACAGCAGCTGTGATTTACCCATGCTGTGTCTGGCGTGGTATATCACACAGGAATAGATAACTAGACAGTTTTATACTAGGTAAGCCTACTCATCAACAGTGTATTAAAAAGCAGAGTCATCACTCAGCCAACAAAGGTCCATATAGTCAGAGCTATGGTTTTTCCAGGAGTCATGTATAAATGTGAGAGGTGGACCATAAAGAAGGCTGAGCACCAAAGAATTGATACTTTCAAATTGTGGTGATGGAGAAGACTCTTGAGAGTCCCTTGGACTGTAAGGAGATGAAACCCATCAATCCTAAAGGAAATCAACCCTGAATATTCATTGGAATGATGGATGCTGAAGCTGAAGCTCTAATAGCTTGGCCGCCTGATGTGAAGAGCCAACTCATTGGAAAAGACCCTGATGCTAAGAAAGACTGAAGGCAAGAGGAGAAGAGGGTGGCAGAGGATGAGATGGTTGGATGGCATCACCAACTCAATGGACATAAGTCTGAGCAAACTCCGTGAGATAGTGAAGGACAGGGAAGTCTGGCATGCTGCAGTCCATGGGGTTGCAAAGAGTTAGACCTGGCTTAGCGACTGAACAACAACAAAAGCCTCATCAAGAATGTGAAGCATAGCAAAGACTTGAAGGCGGAGAATTAACTAAGAGGGTGTGAGTTTATCAGAAGAGCATTCCAAGCAGAGGAAACAGTTGGTGCAAAACCCTGGGATGGAAGAGAGTCTGGTGTATATGAGCAGCAGCAAGGACACCGCAGGAGAACAGGGGTCTGCTGAGATGCCCTGGCAACCCTGCACATCTCCATGTAGGTGTGCAGGTGAGGCTTGACTCAATTCTACCCAGGTCTTGGGAAACTGTCCCATGATTCCTCCTGGGGCAGGGGGAGGTGAGGCTGGTGAGCAGAGGTTGGAGGCATTTTCATATCCCTATCTCACAGCCCGCCTGTTTCTCTTCCTTCTCCAGACTTTCAGCTGGGCATGTGAGTGAGTTTCCACCCCTCCTCACCAGGCCCCCCTCCCCGCACCCAACAACACAGCAGCAGTCACCTGTGAAAATCAATGAAACTGCTCGGCTGTACTTTAGAGTTGGCTGCTCATCAGGGAAGCTACCCACTGCTCATGTCCACCCCTCTGGCTGGGTGTCATCCTATGGGACTAGGGATGCCAGTAGCTGACATCATGCTGATTTTGCTGTCAGTTAAGTAACAATGGATCTAAATCCATTTGGACTGGTTGCCTCCTTACAGCCAAATCTAGGCCACTTGACCAGCCCGACTGGGGTCAGGGACTCTGGACCAGAAAGCAGCATAAATGGAAGTGGAGTAAGGAGATGAGGTCAGAGAGGAGAGGGGATCAGGTCATGTATTCCCCTGTAGGCCACAAGGCAGGACTCTGGCTTTCATGCAGAGAGAAAGTGGGAATCACTGTCCGGTTTTTAGCAGAGGAATGACATTATTGATTCATGTTGTCAAAGGATCTCATTAAAATACATTAATTCTAAAGATGTTGCCTTAAAGATAGTATGTGTGCGTGTGTGTGGGTGCATGCTGAGTTGCTTCAGCCGCGTCCGACTCTGTGTGACCCTAAGCGACCCCATGGACTGTAACCTGCCAGGCTTCTCTGTCCATGGGGATTCTCCAGGCAAGAATACAACCCATACAAGGGTGTGGGTTGCCATGCCCGCCTCCGGGAGATCTTCCCCACCCGGGGATCGAACTCATGTCTCTTACCTCTCCTGCACTGGCACCACCGGTATGCGTGCATATCTATATATAAAATGTTAAGTTATCCTTTCAGTTATTAGTACAAGTGGCTGACATTTCTTTCACGGTTAACTTTCTCTGCGACGGCCCTCTTGGCCCCGCCACACTTTTTTCGCTGGGGGGTGGGGGTGGGGGGGCGCCTCTTCCCACTTCGTAGGTGTTCATCGCCCTCCACGAGCATCACCTCTCTTGGACTCCACAAGGGGGCACAGCAAAACGTTCGTCCCGGGAGGCGGTGAGCTCTGAGACTCCAGGACTGCCTCACACCTTCGGCCCGGGAAGGCGCTCGGCCGGGAGCGCAGCCAAGGTGGCCTCTGCCTCTGGGAGAGTTGCTGCCTGGGTTTTATGTCTGCTGAGCCGCGATTGCGGGACTGCCTCAGCCTCCAAGCCACAGGCACCTTGTCTTAAGTCTGCTGGCAGCCTCGGGCACCCTACGCTCCTCCCCAACTTACTCTCTGTCCCTCCTACCTGCACTCGTCGGACATCTGGATCCCCGGGAGGCCGGGGGCACTTTCTCCTCCCCAGACCTCCAATCTCTCCTCCACTTTACGGTCCTCACCTCCCTCCCCTAGCTTTCAACCCCCGCCCCCGCGCCCAGGCTCAACCCCACCCCGCGGCCCGCCCCTCTCCGCCCCTTGGGTCCGGCCCCCTTTCCACCCCCTCCGCCGCCCGCCTCTCCCCGCCGCCTTCCCGCCCCCTCCCCTTCCCCGACTGGCTGGGTCGGCTCAGACTCGGCCCCCCGTCCGCCCCGCTCCGGCTCTCGGCGCCTTCGACCGCGGCTCCGCTCTGCGCCTTCGGAGCGGGTTGCTGGGGTCTCCGGGACTGGGCTGTTTTCGCTCGCTCTAGGCCGGCGACGCGGCAGGTTCCGGACGTCCATCTATCCGTCGGTCCGAAGAGACTTTTCAGACCTGCGATCTCGGTATGGGGCGGGCTGTGCTGCTGTTCCTGCCGTGGCTTTTCCTCTCCGCGCTCTGGACGCGAGGTGAGTGCAAGGGGCTGGGGATTCGCGCCTGGGAGCTCCGAGGAGGGAGCGCGCCAATCGGGGCGCACCCGGCTGCTGGCAAGCTTGCAGACCCCTCCCCGCGCCCCAGAGGGGCCAGGTGCTGAGGTGCAGGGCTCCCGCGTACCCACCGTTCTGGCATCCTGGCTGGGTAGTGGGCGCGTGTCCCGGCGGAGCCGGGGAGGAGTGGGCGCCGAGGGCCCACAGCGACCGCGGAGAGGGAAACCGAGCTCGGCCGGTTGCGCTGCAAGTCCTAAAATTTTCGGCGGAGGGAAATGCGCCACAAAAACTTTTCACTGGAAGTGGCTGTGTGGTTGGACCCCAGTTGCTGGCGGGAGTTCTGGGAGCCGCAGGCAGACCCCATCTCCACTCTGGGGGACTAGAGACCCGCAGGCTGCGGGAGTTGAGGTCGCAGTCCCGGTGCAGCGATGCACCAAGGCCAAAGCGCGATCGGGAGGGACTAGTCGGGCTGCCCCCCCGAACCCCCGGGCCTTCAGGGGCTACTTTAGCAGCGACGCCCTGTGAGTGGGTGGGGGGCCAGAAAAAGAGGACGCGCTGTTTTTACCCCTATTATTGCTGAACAGGATCTAACGTGCTTGGTCAGCGTCTAGGCGTATTACCTCTGCGCTGCTGCTGCTGCTGCTAAGTCACTTCAGTCGTGTCCTACTCTGTGAGACCCCATGGCCTGCAGCCTACCAGGCTCCTCCGTCCATGGGATTTTCCAGGCAAGAGTACTGGAGTGGGGTGCCATTGCCTTCTCCGTCTGCACTGCTAGGCATTCCAACATAAGATACTGGATTGGTAAGTGGAGGCACAGGAAGGCAGGTTTCATGGTTCCATTCTGTATCCGCAGTTTGTTCGGAGGGTCGCTGATTAACGAACGGGTTAGAAGTTTAACCTCTGAAGTATTTCTTAAGGAAGCTGGAAGAAACTTAACCAGGCTTTATGCTGAAGGCAATGGTACCCCACTCCAGTACTCTTGCCTGGAAAATCCCATGGACAGAGCTCCTGGAAGGCTGCAGTCCATGGGGTCGCTGAGGGTCGGACACGACTGAACGACTTCATTTTCACTTTTCACTTTTCATGCATTGGAGAAGGAAATGGCAACCCACTCCAGTGTTCTTGCCTGGAGAATCGCAGGGATGGAGGAGCCTGGTGGGCTGCCGTCTATGGGGTCGCACAGAGTCGGACATGACTGAAGTGACTTAGCAGCAGCAGCAGCATGCTGAATAAACACACATCAAGCATTTTTCCTTAGCTTAAAGGTTTAGCTTTTATATAAACCTATTGTGGTCAAAGGTGTTTTTGAAGAGTACCTGACAACTTCAATTATACTTAAGCAGTTTACTTCAGAATTTTTCCTGTGAGAATTTCATTGGAAAGCTCAGTTGCTCAAATCAGAAATTCTTAAGCAGCTGCAACCTCTTTTTACACATTAAATTACACATACAATTTATAATTTGAGGCAATGTAGCAATTTGAAGCAAACATCCAGAGAGTAAACCAAGCAAAGAATGAAAACAATTCTATTCTTTACCCCAGCCACCCCCCCAAACCCTCAGAAATTCCTCAGCATTTCTGCTAGATCCGTTTTTCATAATCTGTTATATTTTGCTACCAGGGAAGGCTGGCCATAAATAGTCTTGGATGTAGTGAATGTGGTGAAAATTATGGGAAAAGTAACAGAAGCAGTATTTTTGGGGAAGATGTTTTTTAAATGGAGTGTTTTTCTTTTTCTACGTTTTTTAAAGCATTAATAATAATAATAAACCCTCTGTAGCTGATAATTACTTTAAGCAGATAATCTTAAAAGTCTGTTAAAATCCACCCAACTGGAAGAATGAGAAGTTTCTGCAGTTTTTCTTCTCCTACCTTTTGTTTTTTAATCTTGAATTTACCTGTGAGATGTCTGACAGTGCTTCATTTTGTGAAAAGTTCAAAGAATGGGATTCTCACTGGCTGAATGAGAGCGGACCTGTTGGCTCAGATGGTAAAGAATTTGCCCACAGTGTGGGAGAGCTAGGTTCGATCCCCTGGGTCAGGAAGATCCCCTGGAGAAAGGTATGGCTATCCACTCCAGTATTCTTGCCTGAAGAGTTCCATTGACAGAGGAGCATGGCGGGCTGCAGTCCATGTGGCTGCAAAGAGTCGGACATGATTGAGTAACTAACACTTTTCCACACTCAAGGGTGCCGAAGATGGAAATTGGATTCCTTGTCTAGTTTTAGGATTTTCGTACTGCATGTTGTGGCTCTAAGTGGTTTACTCACCAGACAGCAGAGCCAGGAAAGACAGATTATGAATGTGTGCATAGACTCTACACTGTAGGGGAATGGATAATTACAATTTACACATCACTTTAACCCTGAAATCTTCCCTTCTCCTTACCCCCACCCCGTACCCACAAACACCCTCCCACAAAGATAAACACACAGAACTGAAACTGCTGAACCAGGGGCATTTCTGGGCTCTCCAGTCCTTTCTGTTCCGTCTCTGATGGGGGTGCCAATGAGCAACAAATCAGCAAAGGGTAGCTCTAGAGGCCCAGGAGAAGCTGGAGGATGAAAATACAGAAGTGGATCTTGCTATGATTTATGGTGGTATTTGCAGGGCAGCAATGGAGACAGAGACACAGAGAACAGACTTGTGGCCCAGGGCTGGGGGGAGGCCCGAGAGGATGAGATGAATGGACAGAGGAGCATGGAGGCACACACACTACCACATGTGAAACAGAGAGCCAGTGGGAATTTGCTCTATGACTCAGGGAGCTCAAACTGGGGCTCTGTGACAACCTAGAGGGGTGCGATGGGGTGGGAGGGAGGGAGGTTCAAGAGGGAGCAGAGACATGTATACCAGTGGCTAATTCATGTTGATGTATGGCAAAAATCAAACCAATATTGTAAAGCAACTATCCTTCAATTTAAAATAAGTTTTAAAAAATGCAGAAGTGGATAAAATGAAGGCATTACAAGGACCTAACCAGTGATGAGGCTATGCTTGCCCTTAATGAAACCCTTAGAACTAATTGGGCTTTTTTTCTTTTAATCTCACTTTTTTCTTTTTTTCATTACTTATTTGGCTTCATCAAGTCTTAGTTTCGGCATTCGGGATCTTTGTTGCATCACGCAGGATCTTTCGTTGCAGCATATGGACTCTCTAGTTGGGGTCCAGGCTTAGTTGCTGGGAGGCCTGTGGGATCTTAGTTAACTGACCAGGGACCGAACCCAAGTCCCCTGCCTTGCAAGGTGGATATCACTGGACCAGCAGGGAAGTCCTTCAGTTCAGTTCAGTTCAGTCGCTCAGTCGTGTCCAACTCTTCCCAAACCCATGAATCACAGCACGCCAGGCTTCTCTGTCCATCAACAACTCCCGGAGTTCACTCAGACTCACGTCCATCGAGTCAGTGATGCCATCCAGCCATCTCATCCTCTGTCGTCCCCTTCTCCTCCTGCCCTCAATCCCTCGCAGCATCAGAGTCTTTTCCAATGAGTCAACTCTTCGCATGAGGTGGCCAAAGTACTGGAGTTTCAGCTTTAGCATCATTCCTTCCAAAGAAATCCCAGGGCTGATCTCCTTCAAAATGGACTGGTTGGATCTCCTTGCAGTCCAAGGGACTCTCAGGAGTCTTCTCCAACACCACAGTTCAAAAGCATCAATTCTTCAGCACTCAGAGCAAAGATGGGCTCGATAAAGGACAGAAATGGTATGGACCTAACAGAAGCAGAAGATATCAAGAAGAGGTGGCAAGAATACACAGAAGAACTGTACAAAAAAGATCTTCATGACCCAGATAATCATGATGCTGTGATCACTGACCTAGAGCCAGACATCCTGGAATGTGAAGTCAAGTGAACTTTAGAAAGCATCACTACGAACAAAGCTAGTGGAGGTGATGGAATTCCAGTTGAGCTATTTCAAATCCTGAAAGATGATGCTGTGAAAGTGCTGCACTCAATATGCCAGCACATTTGGAAAACTTAGCAGTGGCCACAGGACTGGAAAAGGTGAGTTTTCATTCCGATCCCAAAGAAAGGCAATGCCTAAGAATGCTCAAACTACCGCACAATTGCACTCATCTCACTGCTAGTAAAGTAATGCTCAAAATTCTCCAAGCCACACTTCAGCAATATGTGAACCGTGAACTTCCTGATGTTCAAGCTCGTTTTAGAAAAGGCAGAGGAACCAGAGATCAAATTGCCAACATCCGCTGGATCATGGAAAAAGCAAGAGAGTTCCAGAAAAACATCTATTTCTGCTTTATTGACTATGCCAAAGCCTTTGACTGTGTGGATCACAATAAACTGTGGAAAATTCTGAAAGAGATGGCAATACCAGACCACCTGACCTGCCTCTTGAGAAATCTGTATGCAGGTCAGGAAGCAACAGTTAGAACTGGACATGGAACAATAGACTGGGTCCAAATAGGAAAAGGAGTACATCAAGGCTGTATATTGTCACCCTGCTTATTTAACTTCTATGCAGAGTACATCATGAGAAACGCTGGGCTGGAAGAAACACAAGCTGGAATCAAGATTGCCAGGAGAAATATCAATAACCTCAGCTATGCAGATGACACCACCCTTATGGCAGAAAGTGAAGAGGAACTCAAAAGCCTCTTGATGAAAGTGAAAGTGGAGAGTGAAAAAGTTGGCTTAAAGCTCAACATTCAGAAAACAAAGATCATGGCATCCGGTCCCATCACTTCATGCGAAATAGATGGGGAAACAGTGGAAACAGTGTCAGACTTTATTTTTGGGGGCTCCAAAATCACTGCAGATGGTCACTGCAGCTATGAAATTAAAAGACACTTACTCCTTGGAAGGAAAGTTATGTCCAACCTAGATAGCATATTCAAAAGCAGGGACATTACTTTGCCAACAAAGGTCCGTCTAGTCAAGGGAAGTCCTTAATTGGGCTTTAAAACTCTTCAGTGTTACGGTTTCTCTCCCAAACTGAAGCTGTCACCGTATTTCAATATACTGTAAACATTATCCCAGAAAGAACTTTAAGCTATCTAGTTGCCCATGGGCTTTGTATCAATGGACTCAAATGCTTTGGGAAAGGAAGCATGTCACATTTCAAAACTAAATAACTTTTCAAAAGTTTCTGATCTGCTTCCTTAGAGTGATGATTCTGTGTGTGCATGTGTGTATGCTCAGTCGCTCAGCCGTGTCTGACTCTTTGCAACCGCATGGACTGAAGCGCGTCAGGCTCCTCTGTCCATGGAATTTTCCAGGCAAGAATACTGGAGTGGGTTGCCATTTCCTTCTCCAGGGGATCTTTGACACTGGGATTGAACCTGCATTTCTTACTCTGGCAGGTGGATTCTTTACCACTGAGCTACCAGGGAAGCCAATGTGATGAATGGAATACTATTATTTTTCACAATGATAACTATTGTTTCAATCTTATTTTTAAAAATAACTTCCAAGTAATCCTAGGAGCAGGGTCAGTGGGTTGCCAGTCAGAGTTGGTTATAAACAGTGCCAGTGAATTGATAACACACCACCAGGTAGAGAGGCTGAGCCTTGCTTTAAATGGGTTCCCCCACCTAGAAATGAGCACATGCCAATCCGCCACTTTCTGCGTAGTGGCCAAAATGAGACTTTTGAGGTTGATTTGGACTGGGTGGCCTCCCTTTCGGCACCAAGGTTGGTAAGGGCTGGGGTCCTACCTCTCCTCTTTGACTCATTTTCAGTTTCAGTTCTTGCCGCTCCAGCCACAAAGGTCTTTTTGCCTCTTTTTTTGTGGAAGTTCCCTCTGGCTAAAATCTTTTCCCCAAGAAAACGCTAGCTCAGTTGCTCTCCTGAAGAGGCCTTCGCTCACTGCCACCTCTGCCATACTTACACACACACTCTATTAAATAACTCTACCACCGTCTGATGGGTTCCTCTCTGTTTTCCAAGCAGGGTGCTCATTTCAGGTGCTCAGTATCTGCTGTTGTTTAGTCGCTAAGTCATATCCTACTCTTTTTTGACCCCATGGATTGTAGCATGCCAAGCTCCTCTGTCCATGGGATTTCCTGGCAAGAATACTGAAGTGGATTGCCATTTCCTTCTCTAGGGGATCTCCATGACCCAGGGATCGAACCCTCGTCTTCTGTATGGGCAGGTGGATTTTTTAACTACTGAGCCACTAGGGAAGTATCTGCACTGGGTAGTATTTGCTCAGTATCTGCAAAGATCAAGGCCTCTGTGGGTCTTGCTGTGTCTTCCTCCCTCTTCTTTCTCCCTTCTGGCTTTTCCAGAAACAATTGCCACAGCTCCCAGGCCCTTGTGCTTGGGGCTTGGTTGCTAGAAAACAATTTTTCATTTCACTGTTATGCCAAAATGATTTCATTACTAGAAAGGTTATGGTAGATTTGTGGACTGTATTAAGGCCAATAGAGCAAAATTAACATTTTTTATAGTCTCTTGACTTAAAATTAAAAGCCAATTTTTCATGTTAAAGATACAGTTTAACAGCTCCTTGTCCAGAGCAGATTGCCTAATTCCCAGGTCGTTGTGGCCCCGAGTGTCTTGACTTTGGCGTGTTGTTACTACTTTAATCTTAACTCGAAACACAGGGCTCAGAGTGGGGGTGGGGGTGGGGGGAAATGCATCTCAGCAGGGAGTTAATTATTATAAAACGTGAAAAAAAAAGCAGGTTATTATTAAACCTGTGTGCTTCAAGGGATTGGAATGAAAATGTTAACAGGGGCTGAGTGACCAAATGGGCTGGGCTTCCTGTCCTGCCTGGCTGGCCTCTGGGGAGCCCTGGGTGCAGTGACTAACTCTCAGGACCTCAGTTCCCTCACGGGTCTAGTGCAACTCTTCGTTATTCGTGGAACCCTCGGGAGGATAAAGGCGCCAATGTCATGTGGTAAAAGCTCTCAAACTATTAGCCATTGTTACCCAAGCTCCCTCCCTTCTGAACTCAAATTTTGTGGTAATTGTTTTTCTTAAACAAAAAGTAATGGGGGGAAAGTTTCCCCTTTTCTTACTGAAATGTGTCCTAAAGTGAAACCTGAAATACGAGGTCAGATCTGTGGGCGCCACCCCCCGCCCACTGGTCATAGCTCTTTGGTGGAGGGCTGTGGGGGGGTCCATTCTGGAGCGCAGAATTCCTTGCTCTGTAAGACTGTTGCTGCTACGTTGCTTCAGTCATGTCCGACTCTATGCTACCCCATAGACGGCAGCCCACCAGGCTCCCCGTCCCTGGGACTGTTTCCTGGTATTTCTGCGAACAGAACCCACACTTGTTACCTCAGACAAGGCAGGACCTGTCCTGACTGCTCTCCTTCCTGCCCCCCCATGACCCTCACTCCTTGAATTCAGGCTTAACTTGGTCCGGGAATAGCTTCCCGTCATGTGCCTCTCAGGAAGGTATAAAAATGAAGTCCAGTTCCTGCTCGGTGTTTCCCACACCACTCTACTCTAAAGTGGGTGTGGTTTTGTTTTGGTTACTTTTTTTTTTTTTGGTTGTTTGAGTATAAACATCCAGATAATTCCTTTCCTTTTTTCCAGCTAAAACTAGGTTTGCCAAATGCAGGCTTCCGGCTGCAGTGGCTACAAAATGAAGCTGTTTCTTGGGCGGTGCTCTTTGCCTGTGCCTGGGTGGGCGCGAGCAGGTGGTCTTGTGGCAGATGGGTCGGGCAAGGAGCCCCAGGTGTGCTCCTGGTTTCCAGGTGCGTCCTGCCTAGTGGCAGGTGTGAGCAAGCCCCCAGGCACCCCAGGAAAGGCCCAGACTCCTCTGCCTCCCACACTCTGGGCATTTGCTAACCCTTGACCCAGAGGGAACTTGTTCTCTATCTTGTTCCTGGTTCCAGCCCTGCTGCCTCCAGCTAAAATGCTGAAATGCTACCGGACAGGAAGATCTTGCAGCCCGTTTTGGAGAGCAAGAATACTCAGGGTACCTACCAGCCAGCACTTTCTCCCTCCTGGGCCGTAGTTTTCTTTGAAATGAGGCTGTTGAACTGTATGGAAGATTTTTTTTTTATGGACCATTAAAAAAAATAATTGTATTTATTTATTTTTGACTGTGTTGGGTCTTCCTTCATTGCTGTTCGGGCTTTTTCTCTAATTGCTGTGTGGGTGCACATGCTAAATCACTTCAGTCCTGTCTGACTCTGTGCGCCAGCCAGACGGCTCTGTCTATGGGATTCTCCAGGCAAGAATACTGGAGTGGGTTGCTATGCCCGCCTCCAGGGGATCCCTCCGACCAAGGGATGGAACTCTAATCTTTTACGTCTCCTACACTGAGAGGCGGCAAGTGGGGGCTACTCTCTAGTTTTGGTGCGTGGGCTGCTCGTTGCGATGGCTTCTCTTGTTGCAGAGCATGAGCTCTAGGGTGCATGGGCTTCAGTAATTATGGCTCCTGGGCTCTAGAGCTCAGGCTAAATAGTTCTGGTGCACGGCTTTAGTTGCTCCTCTGCATGTGGGATCCTCCCGGATCAGGGATGGAACCCGTGTCACTTGCATTGGCAGACGAATTGCTTACCACTGAGCCACCAGGGCAGCGCAGGGTGTGGACGATTTTTGAAGCCTTACATTTGTTACAGCGTTGTTTCTGTTTTCTGTTGTGGCCTGTTGGCCCGTGGGATCTTAGTTCCCTCTCCAGGGAGCAGATGCGCACCCCCTCCATTGGAAGGCAAAGTCTTAACCCCCGGATGAGCAGGGAAGTTCCACGGAAGATTCTTAACCACAGCGAAGGCCCAGGTCTTCCCTGGGTTCATGAGGCCTGGAAGCTTGGCCCCACCAGCTGCTGGGCAGCTTTCCCTCTTGGTCGCCATTTCCACTCTGTCTAAGCCTCTGTCAGCCAGCAGGATCCAGCAGGGGTGGCCTGGCTGCCACATCAGGTCACCTCCTTAGGTCCCAGTGTTTTCAAGTGAAATAAGGATGTGGTTGCTGTTATTTAGTTGCTAAGTCGTGTCCAGCTCTACTTGCGACCCCATGGACCACAGCCCGCCAGGGTCCTCTGTCCATGGAATTTTCTAGGCAAGAATGCTGGAGTGCATTGCTGTTTCCTTGTCCAAGGGATCTTCCCCACCCAAGAATCGAATCCAAGTCAAGGAAGAATAGTTATGTCTTAAAGAGTTTGTTGAAAATTCTGCACTCCATTCTAAAACATTTTATTTCATCCTTTTGTCCCCACTCCAGTATTCTTGGGCTTCCCTTGTGGCTCAGCTGGTAAAGAATCCGCCTGCAATGCAGGAGACCTGGGTTCTATCCCTGGGTTGGGAAGATCCCCTGGAGAAGGGAAAGGCTGCCCACTCAAATATTCTGGCCTGGAGAATTCCACGGACTGTATAGTCCATGGGGTCACAAAGAGTCGGACACGACTGAGCAACTTTCACTGCACTCACTTGTCCATTTCATCCACCGTTAGTTCATCTTTCACTTAATGGTAAAATGGATTTTCCATGAGTCTTGAGGGAAGACAGGGTGGGGTGGGGGAAGGAGCAGGGCAGAGGGGAGGGGGAGAAAAAAAGAGAGGAGACATGTTGACTTTATGTTTGGACTGAGATCGTACAAACACGGTAAGTTTTACACCAAAAGCTAAGCATGTTGGAGTGACTTGGGCTTACAGAAAAACCATTGCATTTCATAATCACAATGCATAGGTGTTTGTGGCAGCAGGTTTTATGCTTGTATGTTTCTCCCTGTCCTCAGACATTAATGGGGTCTTCTGGATTTTTCCCAGTCAGGCTCTTCATAGATGTTGACTAGCTTCTGGAGAGTCAAGCAAGGCCCTGGCAATATCTGATCATCACTGGGTTAGAGCTCTGCCCCAGCTCACTCTGGGATGGGGCCCATCCTCAGGATTTAGGTCTCAGGCTGGAACCTGAGGATCAGGCCAACACTGCCTGACAGGTCCCGTTCCTTTATAACCTGCTTTTGGGTGTGGGGGTTGGGGGTGGGGGGTGACGGCTCTAGTTAGGTCAGCATTCAGGGCCGGTGGACGTCTTAGAATTTGCCTTAGCTCTGGTCCTTCCTCTCCTTGGACATACAAAGGAAAGCCTTGTTTATTTTGGAGAAGGGATTGTTTTGCTACTGTAAGCCACAGGGCTTTCAAAGCTGCTCATAGAAGACCGACCTCACTATCGTTTTCGAAAATGATCTTTTCTACAAGTAAGAACAGGCTGTCTTCATGGAGCATATTAGAGCATAAACTCGCTGAAAGTACTTTTCTGTCCCGGTGCTGCTTAGTGAATGCGCAGTGAGGTGATGAATATTCATGGCCTCCCAAGGGTGGCCTGTTTTCCACTCGGCACAGTTCAGGGCAGGCAGCCTCCACACAGGAAGTGAAAGCACCCTTTGAGCCTCTTTTTTCTTTTTTTTTTAAATTTGGGCACATGATTTGAAGATTTGTTGATGAAAACAATGTTCTTTGAAAGTTTGAGGACAAAGGAAAAAGGAAGCTCTTAGACTTTAGCAGGAAATCTACAGCATTAGGTTAAAAAAAAAACACAACACTTTGAGAGTCTGAAGATGTAAGTCCTCAGCCCGGTTGCGATGTGCAGGGAGAGTCATGTTGCGGAAACTGCATGTCTCCGTTGATCAAATAGGGGGCAGATAGGTGATTCTGGGATCTCTTCTGGGCAGGACACAGATTGCGTCTGAAAGAGAGATGTGGGCTGGGACAGTTTCTCTCCTCGAGAGTCAAACGCAGGGCCTGCGTGAGTGTGGCCCCTCAACCCACCCACCCCAGCCCTCTGCCTGACTCTGGCTATAAGTGTCCTCAGGCATCAATCAGCCTAGAAATGGGGCCTGAGGCAGTGTAGGGTGTCCCTTAAAAATGAGTCGTGGGACTTCCCTGGCAGTCCAATGGTTAAGACTCTGCTTCCACTGCAAGGGACACCGGTTTGATCCCTGGTCAGGGAACTAAAGATCCTGCATGCCTTGCAGCGTGGCCAAAACCTAACTAGCTAAATAAAGTAATAATAAAGTCTTCACAATTCCCAGGTGCTCCAGTGGTTAGGACTCAGCACTTTCACTGCCATGGGCCTGGGTCAAAAAATCAATGAAGTCTGAAAAAAAAAAAAAAAAGAGTCCTGCCTATATGGCTTCTTTCCTGTGGGCAGCTACCGTTCCCAGCTGCCCTTGCTGACTGTGGCCTCATGAACTACCCTCCTGTCCCCACCCCCCGCTCCCAGCTCTATCTGGAGCAATAGAAGAGTCTGGAAACACAGAGGTGTATTTCTGAGGATCCTGGACGTGCTCAAAATCCTTCAAGCTAGGCTTCAGCAGTACTTGAATTGAGAACTTCTAGATGTACAAGCTGGGTTTAGAAAAGGCAGAGGAACCAGAGATCAAATTGCCAACATTCGCTGGATCATAGAGAAAGCAAGGGAATTCCAGAAAAACATCTGTTTCTGTTTCATTAATTACTTGAAAGCCTTTGATTGTGTGCATCACATAAAGCTGGAACATTCTTAAATAGGTGGGATTACCAGACCACCTTACCTGCCTGCTGAGAAACCTGTATGGAGATCAAGAAGCAACAGTTAGAACTGGACATGGAACAATGTACTGGTTCAAAATTGGGAAAGAAGTACATCAAGGCTGTATATTGTCACCCTGCTTATGTAACTTGTACGCAGAGTACATCATGCGAAATGCTGGGCTGAATGACACACAAGCTGGAATCAAGATTTCTGGGAGAAAAATCAACAACCTCAAATATGCATATGACACCACTCTAATAGCAGAAAGCAAAGAGGAACTAAAGAGCCTCTTGATGAGGGTGAAAGAGGAGAGTGAAAAAGCTGGCTTAAAACTCAACATTCAAAAAACAAAGATCATGGCATCTGGTCCCATCACTTCATGGCAAATGGAAGGAGAAAAAGTGGAAGCAGTGACATATTTTCTCTTCTTGGGCTCTAAAATCAATGTACATGGTGACTGCAGCCATTAAATTATTAGACCCTTGCTTCTTGGAAAGAAAACTATGGCAAACCGAGACAGCATATTAAAAAGCAAAGGCATCACTTTTACTGACAAACATCCATATAGTCAAAGCTATGGTCTTTCCAGTAATCATGTATGGATATGAGAGTTGAACCATAAAGAAGGCTGAGTGCTGAAGAATTGATGCTTTCAAATTGTTGGCCTGGAGAAGACTCTTGATAATCCCTGGACAGCAAGCAGATTAAACCAGTCAGTCCTAAAGGAAATCAACCCTGAATAATCATCGGAAGGACTGATGCTGAAGCTGAGGCTCCAATACTTTGGCCACCTGATGCAAACAGCAGGCTCATTGGAAAAGACCCAGATGCTGGGAAAGACTTAAGGCAAAAGGAAGAGGCTGAGATGGTTGGATGGCCTCACCAGTTCAATGGATATGAACTTGGGCAAACTCCAGAAGATAGTGAGGGACAGGGAGGCTGGTCGTGCTGCAGTCCATGGGGTCGCAAAGAGTCGGACACTACTTAAAGATGGAACAACAGCAGCGTGTGGAATTGATGTTAATTCTTCTTTAAGCATTTGGTGTAATTCTCCAATGAAGTTGTTTGGGCCTGGAAATTTGTTTTGTGGGTGTTCTTTAAATTATAAATTCAGTTTCCTTACCTGGCACTGTTCAAATCATCTATTTCATATTGAGCGAGTTGTGGTTCAGTTCAGTTCAGTCGGTCAGTCGTGTCCAACTCTTTGCGACCCCAGGGACTGCAACATACCAGGCCTCCCTGTCCATCACCAACTCCTGGAGTTTACTCAAACTCATGACCATTGAGTCAGTGATGCCATCCAATCATCTCATCCTCTGTCGTCCCCTTTTCCTCCTGTCTTCAATCTTTCCCAGCATCAGAGTATTTGCAACTGAGTCAGTTCTTCGCATCACGTGGCCAAAGTATTGGCGTTTCAGCTTCAACATCAGTCCTTCCAATGAATATTCAGGACTGATTTCCTTTAGGATGGACTGGTTGGATCTCCTTGCAGTCCAAGGGACTCTCAAGAGTCTTCTCCAACACCATAGTTCAAAAGCATCAATTCTTTGGCACTAAGCCTTCTTTATAATCCAACTCTCACATCCATACATGACTACTGGAAAAACCATAACCTTGACTAGACGGACCTTTGTTGGCAAAGTAATGTCTCTGCTTTTGAATATGCTATCTAGGTTGGTCATAACTTTCCTTCCAAGGAGTAAGCGTCTTTTAATTTCATGGCTGCAGTCACCATCTGCAGTGATTTTGGAGCCCCCAAAAATAAAGTCTGACACTGTTTCCACTGTTTCCCCATCTATTTCGCATGAAGTGATGGGACCGGATGCCATGATCTTCGTTTTCTGAATGTTGAGCTTTAAGCCAACTTTTTCACTCTCCACTTTCACTTTCATCAAGAGGCTTTTGAGTTCCTCTTCACTTTCTGCCATAAGGGTGGTGTCATCTGCATATCTGAGGTTATTGATATTTCTCCCGGCAATCTTGATTCCAGCTTGTGTTTCTTCCAGCCCAGCGTTTCTCATGATGTACTCTGCATATAAGTTAAATAAGCAGGGTGACAATATACCGCCTTGACGAACTCCTTTTCCTATTTGGAACCAGTCTGTTGTTCCATGTCCAGTTCTAACTGTTGCTTCCTGACCTGCATACAGATTTCTCAAGAGGCAGATCAGATGGTCTGGTATTCCCATCTCTTTCAGAATTTTCCACAGTTTCTTGTGATCCACACAGTCAAAGGCTTTGGCATAGTCAATAAAGCAGAAATAGATGTTTTTCTGGAACTCTCTTGCTTTTTCCATGATCCAGTGGATGTTGGCAATTTGATCTCTGGTTCCTCTGCCTTTTCTAAAACCAGCTTGAACATCAGGAAGTTCATGGTTCACATATTTGCTGAAGCCTGGCTTGGAGAATTTTGAGCATTACTTTACTAGCATGTGAGATGAGTGCAATTGTGTGGTAGTCTGAGCATTCTTTGGCATTGCCTTTCTTTGGGATTGGGATGAAAACTGCCTTAGAGCAACCCATACAGGCAGCAGGCTGCAAAAACTACGGAGGAGGCTGCTGTCTGCAGTATTGCACACTAGACTCCCATGGGGAAAGGAGCACCGTGGGCTTAGTTGGTAGCAAACATGGTATTTCATTATTATACTTTTGACGTCTTCAGAGTCTGTAGTTATATTCCCTGTTTCATTCCTGATATTAGTAATTTGTGTCTTTTTTTTCTTTGTCAGTCTTGCTAGAGACTTATCAATTTTATTGATTTTTTTCCAACAACTAGCTCTTTGTTTCATTGATTTACCCTATAGCTTTTCTTTTTTCAATTTATTTCCTGTATTTATTTTCTTCCTTCTTTTTGTTTTGGGTTTGCCTTGCTCTTCTTTTTCTATCTTACGAGCACAGACTACTAAATAAAAATTCCTCTCAAAACTGTGTTAACTGTGTCCTACATATTTTGATATATTGTGACTTCATTTTCACTCTGTTCAATGTATTTATAAAACGTTTCCCTTGAGACTCTCCCTTTGCTCCATAGATTATTTAGCTGTTAGTTTGCAAGTATTTGGAAAATTTCTAGTTACCTTCTGTTATTAATTTATATTTATTTCCATTGTAATCTGGGAATACAAACTGTACCACTTTAGTTCTTTTAAATTTGTTGAGATTCGCTTGATGGCTCACGATGTGGTGTATCTTAGCTTCTATGCCGTCATCATTTGGCAAGGATGCGTGTTCTGTGGCTGTTGGGTGGAATGTTCTATAAATGTAGTCCAGATTCTTTTCACTGGCAGTCTTATCAACTTCTTCCATATCCTTGTTTATTTGATGCCCAGTTCTTTTTTTCAGTTGTTGAAAGAGAGATGTTGAAGTCTTTCCTATAATTGTTGATTTCTTTATGTCTCCTTTCAGGTCTTCTGGATTTTGCTTCACATGTTTTGCAGCTCTTTGCTTTGGCTCATACTCACTTAAGACTGCTATGTCTTCTTGGTAGACGGACTTTTATCATTATGTACTATGTCTTACTGGTAATTTCCCTTGTTTTGAAATCTACTTTATCTGATGTTAATGTAGGCATCCTGCTTTTCTTTTCGTTGTGGTTGTATGATTTTTTTTTCCTATCTTTTGTATTCAACTTGCCGGTATCATGTTATTTGGAGTGAATTTTTTTATAAATGGCAGATAGTTGGGTCATGTTTCTTTAATCTACTCTACCGATCTTTGTATTTTAATAGACGTATTTAGATCATTTGTATTTAATGTAATCAGTGGTCTATTAGGTGTTGATGTTTTACCAGTTCAAGTGAATTATAATCCCTACTTCCTTTTAGGTCCCTTTCAGTTCAGTTCAGTCACTCAGTCGTGTCCGACTCTTTGCGTCCCCATGAACCACAGCACGCCAGGCCTCCCTGTCTATCACCAACTCCCGGAGTTCACCCAAACCCATGTCCATTGAGTTGGTGATACCATCCAACCATCTCATCCTCTGTCATCCCCTTTTCCTCCTGCCCTCAATCTTTCCCAGCATCAGGGTCTTTTCAAATGAGTCAGTTTTCGCAGCAGGTGGCCAAAGTACTGGAGTTTCAGCTTCAACATCAGTCCTTCCAATGAACACCCAGGACTGATCCCCTTTAGGATGGACTGGTAGGATCTCCTTGCAGTCCAAGGGACTCTCAAGAGTCTTCTCCAACACCACAGTTCAAAAGCATCAATTCTTCGGCGCTCAGCTTTCTTTATAGTCCAACTCTCACATCCAAACATGACCAGTGGAAAACCATAGCCTTGACTATATGGACCTTTGTTGACAAAGTAATGTCTCTACTTTTTAATATGCTATCTAGGTTGGTCATAACTTTCCTTCCAAGGAGTAAGCGTCTTTTAATTTCATGGCTGCAGTCACCATCTGCGGTGATTTTGGAGCCCAGAAAAATAAAGTCTGACACTATTTGTTTCCCCGTCTATATGCCATGAAGTGATGGGACCAGATGCCATGATCTTAGTTTTCTGAATGTTGTGCTTTAAGCCAACTTTTTCACTCTCCTCTTTCACTTTCATCAAGAGGCTCTTTAGTTCTTCTTTACTTTCTGCCATAAGGGTGGTGCCATCTGCATATCTGAAGTTATTGATTAAGTCCCTTTAGCTCCCCCATTTAAGCATAATTATCTTTAATATTTCTTCATCATATATAAAATCACATCAGACAGTGTTGCAGTTTTCCTCCAACCATCAGACATAGTTTAGAAAAATTAAAGAGAAGAAATTCTATTGTATTGATCAATATTTTTGTTTTCTGTATTTTTTCCTTCCTCCTAATGATTCAGGCTTTATTTTTTTTTTTTTATTGTTTCCATTCTATTTGCATAATTTCCTTTAGCTATTCTTTTAGAGTAGGTCTGCTGATGACAAATTCTCTTAGTATGAAAATATTTTGGTTTTCCTTTCATTCCAGAAGAATTCTGAGTTGACATCCCTTCTTTCTTATCACTTAGGAAAACGTGCCACTTCCTTCTAGAAATTCACTGTCATTTGAATTGGTTTCCCCTGTAAGTAAGGTATCGTCTCTCTTAGTGCTTTAAAAACTCTTTTTATTTTATCTTTAGGATTCAGAAGTTTGACTATAATGTGTCTTGGTGTGGATATTTTTGAGCTTATCTTATTTTGGATTCGTTCAGATGTTTTACTTTGTAAGTTTATATCTTTTGTCATATTTGGGAAGTTACCAGCCATTATTTCTTTAAGTGCTTTTTCAGCCTTGCCCTCTGTCTTTTCCTTCCAGAACTCTGATGATACAAATGTTAGATCTTTAGTAATAGTGCTACAGGTTGCAGAGACTCTGTTCATTTTTTTCTGTTGTTCAGATTGGATAATTTCCTATTGCTCTATCTTCTGGTTCACTTATTCTTTCCTCTGCCCCTTCATTCTGCTGTTGAGCCCACCCACTGAGTTTTTTATTTTGATTATTGTATTTTTTTAGTTCAAAAATTCCCATTTGTTTCTCTTCTCACTCTTCTATTTCTTTACTGAGGCTTTATATGTATTTGCCAAAAGGCTTCCTATTTTATTCATGAATTTCATATTCATTGAAGTATTTTTTAAATGTCTGTTTAACTGCACCAGGCCTTAGTTATGGCATGCAGGATCTTCAGTCTTGTTGGGGCATGTGGGTTGTTTATTTGCAACACGTGGGATCTTTGAGTTATGGCATGAGAACTCCCAGTTGTGGCATGCGGGATCTTCGGTCTTTGTTGTGGCATGTGGGTTGTTTATTTGCAACGTGTGGGATCTTTGAGTTGTGGTATGAGAACTCCTACTCGTGGCATATGGGATCTATTTCCCCAACCAGGGATGGAACCCAGGCACCTCACATTGGAAGTCGGAGTGTTAGCCACTGGACCACCAGGAAAGTCCCTCATTGAAGTATTTTTATGATCCCTTCTTTAAAAGTTTTTTTGAATAACTCTCTGTTATCTTGGTTTTTGTATTTCATGCAGTTTGAGACAATTTATTTTTTATTGAAACCTAGACACTGAGAGTATTACGTGACTGACTCTTTTTTGTCTTTTGTTTTACGTAGCTTCCTCTGAACTGCTGTGGGGGTAGAATTCTAGGTTCCCCAGTGGGGAGCCTTTTCCTTCTCCAGGGGGTCTTCCCAACCCAGGGATCGAACCCAGGTCTCCCACATTGCAGGTGGATTCTTTACCAGCTGAACTATGAGGAAAGCCCTGGGTTCCCCACTCAACCTCCATTGACATCTAAGGGTGGGATGTTATTGCCGGTCAGAGGTAGGGTGGGAGTTCTGGCTGGGGAAAGGGTAGGAGTGCCTGATTACGACAGTTCCCACCACTGACCCTAGGGGAGCAGTGAAATCTATGACTCTCTACTGGTTCTCCTCTCATAGCACCCTGCTGGGGACAAGGAGAGATGCCTCATTCATGCCGTGTGGGAATAAAAGTGTAGGCATCCCACATGGGCTTTACTAACACCAGCCAGTGGGGTGAAAATGCCACCTCTCTTCTTGGCCTTCCTCTGATACCACCCAGTGGAGCATTTGTGGCCCCTGTTTATAGCTGGTCAGGGTTCAAGTCTAGGTTGCTCACTTGACCTTTGCTGGCATGGGTGGGGATGGGGCCATGGCCTTTTCTGGATTGTTTGCCTGGAGAAGAGCACTTTACTGTTTAAAAGCCTCTGTCTTGCCCAGCTGCCCTTTCCTAGAGGGAAACAGGCTTTTGTTGTTGTCTTTTGTCTTTGCCTGTTAGCATTTCCAAATCTGGGATACCCCGAACAAAAGGAGACCCAAGGAATTCATCACCATGTTGTTCTTAGGTCCCCTAGGTCCCTAGTCAGACTACTGTCTCTCCACTCTTCAGAGTGTTTTTAAAAGTTCCTTTTATATGTAATACCCTGTGTTTTTAGGTGTACTTAGTGCGAGAAGTAGGGAAAGATCCATTTACTGTGCTTTGGGAGGGAATTCTTTGCCCTCTTGTCACTTGGGAAAGATATGGAGAAACGGTGCTGACTAAGGTGTTTGGTCCTTAGAGATGGTGACTTTTTTTTTTTAATGATTTATTTATTTATTTAATTGTTGGTTGTGCTGGGTCTTTGTTGCTACACTCAGGCTTTCTCTGGTTGTGGTGAAAAGGGCGATACTCAGGCTTCTCGTTGCGGTGGCTTCTCCTGTGGTGGAACACGGGCTCTAGGCACACGGGCTTCAGCAGCGGCAGCTCATGGGCTCCATAGTTGTGGTGCATGACCTTAGTTGGCCTGTGGCATGTGGGATCTTCCCAGACCAGGGATCGAACCCATGTCCCCTTCATTGGCAGGCAGATTCTTAACCACTGGACCACCAGGGAAGTCTGAGATGGTCACATTGTTAAAGGAAATGTTTCTTCCTGAGAAGAATGGCTAAAATGAATAGGATTTCAAGTATCAGTGGGCTGGAGGATGTGTGTTGTGGGTGGCAGGGCAGAGGAGTTAAACTTGGGGACAGAGCGTCTCTCCGGGGTCTTGTGAAAGCCGCAGCTGACCCTTGCAGAGAGCCAGCCCCAGACACGGGGGCCAAGCTTCACTACCCTGACCAGAAAGTGTCCCCTCAGCCTATCTATGATATTTGGCGTGCTGCCAAAGGGGAAGGAGAAGGAAAACCAGCCTTGGTTGGGTAAACATATATTCCTGTTTCCCTGCCAAAGGCTGAACGAGCCAAGTCAGCATAATCGGTTCCATGTGTGCGCCCGTGGCAGTCCAGGCGTGACTGGCTGTGCCTTGGAAGCAAAGCAGATCAGCCGTTCCGGGTTGTCATGCACCTGCGCAGTGCTCTCCTCTGGTGGCTGAGAGGGGCAGGCGTTACGCATCTTCCTTCACAGACTAGGAGAGCGAGTCTCAGAAGGACACGCGACTGGGGAAGGGAATTTCTGGTGGTCCAGTGGCTAAGACTCTGGACTTCCATTGTGAGGGATGCAGGTTCAATCTCTGGTCAAAGAACTATTAATAAGTTCCCACATGCCTCTGTGGTGTGGCCAGAACAAGAAAGGCAAGTGACTGGCAGAGGGTCACCTGGCTTCTGAGTGGAGAATGGAACTCTGAGCCAGAATGGAACTCTGATACCACAGGTCTTGTTCATCCCAGGCTCCCAAGCCACAGTGCATTTAAAACATCAGGGTTCCCAGGCAGGAGCCCCCCTGCCCCAGATGATTTGGGCCACCAGATGGATCCATTCCCTAATACCCTAGGAATTAGGTCTGACCCCAATTCCTCTAGAATCACTAGAGGAGATTTTTTAAAATCCCAATATCTAAGCTGTACTGCTGGCCAATAAATTCAACCTCTGGGTGAAACACAGGCATCAGAGTTTTAAAAGCTTCCCGGGAGATCCTGACATTCTGCTGGTCTTGAGAGCATGGTGGAGAGTTAGGAGATGATGGTGAAGATTCACGTCTGAATCTGGAGCTCTGTTTTCTGGGTGCATTAGTGCTCAGCTTTCAGAAAGGACTGGACTTCCCAGGTGGCTGAGTGGGAAAGAATTCACCTACCAATGCAGGAGACACAGGTTCAGTCCCTGGGTTGTGCAGATCCCCTGGAGAAGGAGATGGCAACCCACTCCAGTATTCTTTCCCGGAGAATCTCATGGATGGAGGAGCCTGGCAGGCTACAGTCGTGAGGCCGCAAAGAGTCGGACACGACTGAGTGACTGAGCACGCAAGCAACAGAAAGGACCAGGGGGTCTGCTGGGAAAGGTGCCTTTGCAAAGCGCTTCTATTGAGAAAAAGTCAAATGCTCAAATCAAAAAATGGGTGCAGGCTGAAGGGGGTGATGGGGGGCTATAAAGCCCTTCAGGGTTCTTGCAGCTTCTGTGGCTGAAGTGTGTGCCCAAGGTTCTGATCTTGGAAGGAGAGCTGCGAGCAGTCCTGAAGAGAGATCTCAGTTCCCAGCCCAGGAATTAAACCTGGGTAACCTGGAAGACCAAGAGCCCTAGCCACTAGACTACCAGGGGCTAGAGGCAAAGTGGCCTGAGTTCTTGACCCTGTTTGAAAGCAAGAATGTTTCAAGACACAGTACAATATATGGGAGAGACTGAGTGTGAGGGAAACTGGGTCTTGTTCTCAGTCTTTCCCATCAAGAAGCTTCCATAAGCCTCTTATCCTTCTCTGTCAGAGGGCAGACAGAATAAAAACCACAGTCACAGAAAACAAATCAAACTGATCACATGGACCACAGCCTTGTCTAACTCAATGAAACTAAGCCATGCTGAGTAGGGTCGCTCAAGACGGATGGGTCATGGTGGAGAGTTCTGGCAAAGTGTGGTCCGTTGGAGAAGGGAATGGCAAACCACTTCAGTATTCTTGGCTTGAGAATGAAAAGGCAAAAAGATAGGACACTGAAAGATGAACTCCTCAGGTTGGTAAGTGCCCAATATGCTACTGGAGATCAGTGGAGAAATGACTCCCAAAAGAATGAAGAGACGGAGCCAAAGTGAAAGCAACACCCAGTTGTGGATGTGACTGGTGATGGAAGTAAAGTCCGATGCTGTAAAGAGCAATATTGCATAGGAACCTGGAATATTAGGTCCATGAATCAAGGCAAATTGGAAGTGGTCAAACAGGAGATGGCAAGGGTGAACATTGACATTTTAGGAATCAGTGAACTAAAATGGACTGGAATGGGTGAATTTAACTCAGCTGACCATTATATCTTATATCATTATATCTTACTGTAGGCAAGAATCCCTAGAAGAAATGGAGTAGCCCTCATAGTCAACAAAAGAGTCCAAAATGCAGTACTTGGGAGCAATCTCAAAAACGACAGAAAGATCTCTGTTCGTTTCCAAGGCAAGCCATTCAATATCACAGTAATCCAAGTCTATGCCCCAACCAGTAATGCTGAAGAAGCTAAAGTTGAACAGTTCTATGAAGACCTATAAGACCTTCTAGAACTAACATCCCCAAAATATGTCCTTTTCACCATAGGGGACTGGAATGCAAAAGTAGGAAGTCAAGAGATACCTGGAGTAATAGGCAGATTTGGCCTTGGAGTACAGAATGAAGCAGGGCAAAGGCTAACAGAGTTTTGCTAAGACAACGCACTGGTCATAGAAAACACCCTTTTCCAACAACACAAGAGAAGACTCTACACATGGACATCACCGGATGATTAACACCGAAATCAGATTGATTATATTCTTTGCAGCCAAAGATGGAGAAGCTCTATACAGTCAGCAAAAACAAGACCAGGAGCTGACTGTGGCTCAGATCATGAACTCCTTATTGCCAAGTTCAGACTTAAATTGAAGAAAGTAGGTAAAACCACTAGACCATTCAGGTATGAACTAAATCAAATCCCTTACAATTATACAGTGAAAGTGACAAATAGATTCAAGAGATTAGATCTGATAGAGTGCCTGAAGAACTATGGATGGAGGTTCGTGACATTGTACAGGAGGCAGTGGTCAAGACCATCCCCAAGAAAAAGAAATGCAAAAGGCAAAATAGTTGTCTGAGGAGGCCTTACAAATAGCTGTGAAAAGAAGAGAAGCGAAAGGCAAAGGATGAAAGCAAAGATATACCCACTTGAATGCAGAGTTCCAAAGACTAGCAAGGAATAAGAAATAACAAAGAATAAGAAAGCCTTCCTCAGTGATCAATGCAAAGAAATAGAGGAAAACAATAGAATGGGAAAGACTAGAGATCTCTTCTAGAAAATTAGAGATACCAAGGGAACATTTCATGCAGATGGGCACAATAAAGGACAGAAATGGTATGGACCTAAGAGAAGCAGAAGATATTAAGAAGAGGTGGCAAGAATACACAGAAGAACTATACAAAAAAGATCTTCGTGACCCAGATAACCACAATGGTGTGATCATTCACCTAGAACCCAACATCCTGGAATGTGAAGTTAATGGGTCTTATGAAGCATCACTATGAACAAAGCTAGTGGAGGTGATGGAATTCCAGTCAAGCTATTTCAAATCCTAAAAGATGACGCTGTTTAAGTGCTACACTCAATGTGCCCTCAAATTTGGAAAACTCAGCAGTGGCCACAGGACTGGAAAAGCTCAGTTTTCATTCAAGTCCCAAAGAAAGACAATGCCAAAAAATGTTCAAACTACTGCATAATTGCACTCATCTCACACGCTAGCAAAGTAATGCCCAAAATTCTGCAAGCCAGGCTTCAACAGTACATGAACCTTGAACTTCCAGATGTTCAAGCTGGATTTAGAAAAGGCAGAGGAACTAAAGGTAAAATTGCCAATATCCGTTGGAACATAAAGCAAGAGACTTCCAGAAAAACATCCGCTTTATTGACTACAGCAAAACCTTTCACTGTGTAGATCACAACAAACTATTGAAAATTCTTCAAGAGATGGGAAGACCAGACCACCTTACCTGCTTCCTGAGAAAACTGTATGCAGGTCAAGAAGCAACAGTTAGAACCAGACATGGAACACGGATTGGTTCCAGTCTGTTGGGAAAGGAGTACGTCAAGGCTGTATATCGTCACCCTGCTTATTTAACTTATACGCAGAGTACATCATGCAAAATGCTGGGCTGGATGAAGCACAAGCTGGAGTCAAGATTGCCAGGGAAAGTATCAGTAACCTCAGATACACAGATGATACCACCCTTATGGCAGAAAATGAAGAACTAAAGAGCCTCTTGATGAAAGTGAAAGAAGAGAGTGAAAAAAGCTGGTTCAAAACTCAACACTAAAAAAACTAAGATCATGGCATGTGGTCCCATCACTTCATGGAAAAGAGATGGGAAAACAAAGAAAACTGTGACAGACTTTATTTCTTGGGCTCTAAAATCACTGCAGATGGTGACTGCAGCCATGAAATTAGAAGACGCTTACTCCTTGGAAGGAAAATTATGACCAACCTAGACAGCATATTAAAAAGCAGAGACATTATTTTGCCAACAAAGGTCCATCTAGTCAAGGCTATGGTTTTTCCAGTAGTCATATATAGATGTGAGAGTTGAACTATAAAGAAAGCTGAGTGCTGAAGAATTGATTCTTTTGAACTGTGGTGTTGGAAAAGACTCTTGAGAGTCCCTTGAACTGCAAGGAGATTCACCCAGTCAATCATTGAAAGGACTGATGCTGAATCTGAAACTCCGATACTTTGGCTACCTGATGCGAAGAGCTGACTCATTTGAAAAGACCCTGATGCTGGGAAAGATTGAGGGCGGGAGGAGAAGGGGACGACAAGGATGAGATGGTTGGATGGCGTCACCAACTCAATGGACATGGGTTTTGGACTCTGGGAATTGGTGATGGACAGGGAGGTTTGGTGTGCTGTGGTTCATGGGGTTGCAAAGAGTTAGACACGACTGAGTGACTGAACTGAACTGAACTGAACGGGCCAGTCAGGTGTTAAGAAAGAAGCAAGATAATTGGCCAAAGGTAAATGAAGACCTGGGAGGACTGTCCTGTATAAGTGATTTACATCACCTCCTTACTGTGCACCTGCTCACTCAGTTCAGTTCAGTTCAGTCGCTCAGCCATGTCCGACTCTTTGCAACCCCTTGAACCGCAGTACACCAGGCCTCCCTGTCCATCACCAACTCCCAGAGTCCACCCAAACCCATGTCCACTGAGTCGGTGATGCCATCCAACCATCTCATCCTCTGTCGTCCCCTTCTCCTCCCACCCTCAATCTTTCCCAGCATCAGAGTCTTTTCAAATGAGTCAGTTCTTCGCATCAGGTGGCCAAAGTATTGGAGTTTCAGATTCAGCATCAGTCCTTCCAGTGAATATTCAGGACTGATTTCCTTTAGCTTAGACTGGTTGGATCTCCTTGCACTCCAAGGGACTCTCAAGAGTCTTCAACACCACAGTTGGAGCATCAGTTCAAAAGCAATTATTCTTCTGATGCTTTCTTTATGGTCCAACTCTCACATCCATACATGACCACTGGAAAAACCATAGCCTTGACTAGATGGACCTTTGTTGGCAAAGTAATGTCTCTGCTTTTTAATATGTTATTTAGGTTGGTCATAACTTTCCTTCCAAGGAGTAAGCACCTTTTAATTTCATGGCTTCCGTCACCATGGTTTTGGAGTCCCCCAAAGTGAAGTCTCTCACTGTTTCCTCTGTTTCCCCATCTATTTGCCATGAAGTGATGGGACCAGATGCTATGATCTTAGTTTTCTGAACTTTGAGCTTTACGCCAACTTTTTCACTCTCCTCTTTCACTTTCATCAAGAGGCTCTTTAGTTCTTCACTTTCTGCCATAAGGGTGGTATCATCTGTGTATCTGAGGTTACTGATATTTCCCGTGGAAGTCTTAACTCCAGCTTGTGCTTCATCCAGCCCAGCGTTTCTCATGACGTAGTCTGCATATAAGTTAAAAATAAGCAGGGTGACAATATACAGCCTTGACATACTCCTTTCCCGATTTGGAACTGGTCTGTTGTTCCATGTACAGTTCTGGTCTGTGGACCCTCCCCAAAATGTATGTGCAACTTTTTTCTAAGATGGATCCCACCAGAGGCCTATGAGTATATGTCCACACATTATGCGGTGGGGGTCAGCTCCTTTTCAATCCCCAAGAAGCCTTCCTGTGCATGTGTAGACAGGAAAGGTTTTTTGACCTCTGGAGTGGACACCTTATCTCTTTTTTTTAGCAGAGCTCAGCTTCTGCCACTAGCTTTGTCCTTGGAGTGTCTGAGTGAGAACAGAGGTTCAGTTTTACTCCACTTGACAAACACCAGGTGTCCAGGGCAGAGGCCCACCGTCTCCTACCTCAGCTCCACATTTTTTATTGAGCCAGTGTATGGGGGGGACCGACGGAAGTAGAATCAACCTGATAATCGTGGGTTTGGCTCCGAGGCCCAGGCCCTTGCACTCCCTCAGGTCAGGGCTCAGAGAGGGTGGGTAGCTGGCTTAGTGTGTTGGGGCCCTTGTTTGCCCCTTCACACCCCCTCCTCACTCTGCTCTCTGCCCTAGGAGGCCAGTCTATGGGGGCGGGGGTGAAAATGAACTCCCTGGACAGTGGCTCCAGCCGGTTTGTGCTGAAAGAGACTAAGTTGTATTTATTTAACTAAGTATAAACCACATGGGCATTGTTTATTTGAACTTCGAGTATAACTGGGGCATTCTGCTTATTAATCTGGCAACTAGTCCAACCCTCTCCCCTCACCCCACCCCCCACCCATGTAGAAACTCTGGCCTGCCAACACTGTTTCATACCAGCCCCACTTTCTTCTCTGTGCAGCTCTCAGTTCACTGGCGTCCCTGTTTTTTTTTCTGCTGAGGCTGTGACCCCTCCAGGCATATGCAACCTACCAATTATTCCTCTTTCTTTCCGGTAAAGCCCCTGCTGGGGCCCCCTTCCTCAGGTCAGCTCGTGGTTTCTGCCTTGCAGGCTTTTGCTGCACTGATAAATTTTCTCCAAGTGGCAGAGTGCTCATGTTTATCATTTATAGTTTGGTAGCAATCAGGTCAAGGGATTTCAGGTTGAAAGGTTTTTGAAAAAATGTCCTCTTATCAGCATTGCTTCTCTTTATCAATTGAGACTCCCGTTTTCATAAGTGACTCGATACTAAGTAGAAAGTTTTTGCTTGTTCTGGGTTTGGCCTCAGCCAGTTTTGGGGATGAGAGGATCAGTTTTTAACCGAGTGACAGAGAAGCCACTCAGGGACATGATTCAAATATCAGCCAGGGAGGAGGGCACACACGGAAGCGGTGTCCTCTGGTCCACATGCAGCCCTCTCTCCTGGGGTGGGGGGACAGGGGGTATGACAGGGGAGGGCGACAGGGAAGTGGTCACCAACAGGATTCCAGGTGCCAAAAGCCTTTTCTGTGAACTGCAAGCCCACCCCAGAAGGGGGCCTTTCTCCTTCCAGCCATGGGGGCTGCTTGATAGCAAATGTCATCCTGGGACAGAGGGGCTGAGGAACTCTTAGCTCCTGGGCAAAGCACATCCTAGGCTTCCCGGGTTACTCAGTGATAAAGAACCCATCTGCCAATGTAGGAGATGTGGGTTCAATCCCCAGGTCTGGAAGATCCCCTGGAGAAGGTAATGGCAACCCACTCCAGTATTCTTGCCTGGAGAATCCCATGGACAGAGGAGCTGGGCGGGCTACAGTCCTTGGGATTGCAAAGAGTCAGACATGACTTAGCGACGAAACAACAAAAGCAAATCCTCCTGGCCCACTCCTGCTCTGCAGTGGGGAGCATGAAACCCCTAAGAGTTCAGCAATGAGTCCTCACTCTTGCAGCCTTCTCTGGGCCTCTGGATTTTGAGGCTGAATTTCAGAGAGGTCAGCTCATGTCACTACCTGTTCTGTTGTCTGAAAAGAAGTACAAAGAGCCAGATGTGGGTTATATGACTGACGCTTCAGTTCAGTTCAGTCCCTCAGTCGTGTCTGACTCTTTGCAACCCCATGAATCCCTGCCCTTATTTTACCCATCTGGCCAAGGTGCTTCCGGTCCCTCCCCGGGTCCTGGGGTAATAAAGCAGGCTGACTGAGCGGCAGTCTTCATTCTCGCTCCCACACGGGCTGCTGCCTTGCCTAGCTCTCCTCCCACAGCCTGGAGGGACTCCAGGGTCAGGAGGTGGCGGAAGGCTGCCACTCCACCCACTACTCTGAGTCCTGCCATTTCAGTAGCTGCTGCTTTTCCCCTTGATCCACCTTGGGTGTGGTCCTACATCTTCAAGAGAATCAGAAGGTTCTCCTGCTGGGAGAGGGTGGTGACCAGCCCTGGGGAGATTCCTTAGAGTTCTTTGGCCATCACAGACTCAGTTCAGTTCAGTTCACTCAGTCGTGTCCGACTCTTTGCAACCCCATGAATCGCAGCATGCCAGGCTTCCCTGTCCATCACCAACTCCCGGAGTTCACCCAGACTCAAGTCCATTGAGTCAGTGATGCCATCCAGCCATCTCATCCTCTGTCGTCCCCTTCTCCTCCTGCCCCCAATCCCTCCCACCATCAGAGTCTTTTCCAATGAGTCAACTCTTCACATGAGGTGCCTAAAGTACAGGAGTTTGAGCTTTAGCATCATTCCTTCCAAAGAAATCCCAGGGCTGATCTCCTTCAGAATGGACTGGTTGGATCTCCTTGCAGTCCAAGGGACTCTCAAGAGTCTTCTCCAACACCACAGTTCAAAAGCATCAATTCTTCGGCGCTCAGCCTTCTTCACAGTCCAACTCTCACATCCATACATGACCACAGGAAAAACCATAGCCTTGACTACACAGATCTTTGTTGGCAAAGTAATATCTCTGCTTTTGAATATGCTATCCAGGTTGGTCATAACTTTCCTTCCAAGGAGTAAGCATCTTTTAATTTCATGGCTGCAGTCACCATCTGCAGTGATTTTGGAGCCCCCCAAAAATAAAGTCTGACACTGTTTCCACTGTTTCCCCAACTATTTCCCATGGAGTGATGGGACCAGATGCCATGATCTTTGTTTTCTGAATGTTGAGCTTTAAGCCAACTTTTTCACTCTCCACTTTCACTTTCATCAAGAGGCTTTTGAGTTCCTCTTCACTTTCTGCCATAAGGGTGGTGTCATCTGCATATCTGAGGTTATTGATATTTCTCCTGGCAATCTTGATTCCAGCTTGTGCTTCCAGCCCAGCGTTTCTCATGATGTACTCTGCATATAAGTTAAATAAGCAGGGTGACAATATACAGCCTTGACATACTCCTTTTCCTATTTGGAACCAATCTGTTGTTCCATGTCCAGTTCTAACTGTTGCTTCCTGACCTGCATACAGATTTCTCAAGAGGCAGATCAGGTGGTCTGGTATTCCCTTCTCTTTCAGAATTTTCCACAGTTTCTTGTGATCCACACAGTCAAAGGCTTTGGCATAGTCAATAAAGCAGAAATAGATGTTTTTCTGGAACTCTCTTGCTTTTTCCATGATCCAGCGGATGTTGGCAATTTGATCTCTGGTTCCTCTGCCTTTTCTAAAACGAGCTTGAACATCAGGAAGTTCACGGTTCACATATTGCTGAAGCCTGGCTTGGAGAATTTTGAACATTACTTTACTAGCATGTGAGATGAGTGCAATTGTGCGGTAGTTTGAGCATTCTTTGGCATTGCCTTTCTTTGGGATTGGAATGAAAACTGACCTTTTTCAGTTCTGTGGCCACTGCTGAGTCTTCCAAATTTGCTGGCATATTGAGTGCAGCACTTTCACAGCATCGTCTTTTAGGATTTGAAATAGCTCAACTGGAATTCCATCACCTCCACTAGCTTTGTTCGTAGTGATGCTTCCTAAGGCCCACTTGACTTCACATTCCAGGATGTCTGGCTCTAGGTCAGTGATCACATCATCGTGATTATCTGGGTCGTGAAGATCTTTTTTGTGTAGTTCTTCTGTGTATTCTTGCCACCTCTTCTTAATATCTTCTGCTTCTGTTAGGTCCATACCATTTCTGTCCTTTATCGAGCCCATCTTTGCATGAAATGTTCCCTTGGTATCTCTAATTTTCTTGAAGAGATCTCTAGTCTTTCCCATTCTGTTGTTTTCCTCAATTTCTTTGCATTGATCGCTGAGGAAGGCTTTCTTATCTCTTTTTGCTATTCTTTGGAACTCTGCATTCAGATGCTTCTATCTTCCTTTTCTCCTTTGCTTTTCGCTTCTCTTCTTTTCATAGCTATTTGTAAGGCCTCCCCAGACAGCCATTTTGCTTTTTCGCATTTCTTTTCCAGGAGGATGGTCTTGATCCCTGTCTCCTATACAATGTCACGAACCTCATTCCATAGTTCATCAGGCACTCTATCAGATCTAGGCCCTTAAATCTACTTCTCACTTCCACTGTATAATCATAAGGGATTTGATTTAGGTCATACCTGAATGGTCTAGTGGTGTTCCCTACTTTCTTCAATTTAAGTCTGAATTTGGTAATAAGAAGTTCATGATCTGAGCCACAGTCAGCTCCCAGTCTTGTTTTTGTTGACTGTATAGAGCTTCTCCATCTTTGGCTGCAAAGAACATAATCAATCTGATTTCGGTGTTGACCATCTGGTGATGTCCATGTGTAGATTCTTCTCTTGTGTTGTTGGAAGAGGGTGTTTGCTATGACCAGTGCATTTTCTTGGCAAAACTCTATTAGTCTTTGCCCTGCTTCATTCTGTATTCCGAGGCCAAATTTGCCTGTTACTCCAGGTGTTTCTTGACTTCCTACTTTTGCATTCCAGTCCCCTATAATGAAAAGGACATCTTTTTTGGGTGTTAGATCTAAAAGGTCTTGTAGGTCTTTATAGAACTGTTCAACTTCAGCTTCTTCAGCGTTACTGGTTGGGGCATAGACTTGGATTACTGTGATTTTGAATGGTTTGCCTTGGAAACGAACAGAGATCATTCTGTCATTTTTGAGATTGCATCCAAGTACTGCATTATGGACTCTTTTGTTGACCATGATGGCTACTCCATTTCTTCTGAGGGATTCCTGTCCACAGTAGTAGATATACTGGTCATCTGAGTTAAATTCACCCATTCCAGTCCATTTCAGTTTGCTGATTCCTATAATGTCGACATTCACTCTTGCCATCTCTTGTTTAACCACTTCCAATTTGCCTTGATTCATGGACCTGACATTCCAGGTTCCTATGCAATATTGCTCTTTACAGCATCGGACCTTGCTTCTATCACTAGTCACATCCACAGCTGGGTATTGTTTTTGCTTTGGCTCCATCCCTTCATTCTTTCTGGAGTTATTTCTCCAGTGATCTCCAGTAGCCTATTGGGCCCCTACGGACCTGGGGAGTTCCTCTTTCAGTATCCTATCATTTTGCCTTTTCATACTGTTCATGGGGTTCTCAAGGCAAGAATACTGAAGTGGTTTGCCATTCCCTTCTCCAGTGGACCACATTCTGTCAGATCTCTCCACCATGACCCACCCGTCTTGGGTTGCCGCTCGGGCATGGCTTAGTTTCATTGAGTTAGACAAGGCTGTGGTCCTAGTGTGATTAGATTGACTAGTTTCCTGTGAGTATGGTTTCAGTGTGTCTGCCCTCTGATGCCCTCTTACAACACATCTTACTTGGGTTTCTCTTACCTTGGGCGTGGGGTATCTCTTCATGGCTGCTCCAGCAAAGTGTAGCCGCTGCTCCTTACCTTGGACGAGGGTATCTCCTCACTGCTGCCCTTCCTGACCTTCAACGTGGGATAGCTCCTCTAGGCCCTCCTGACTGGAAGTATGATTTTTCCTCTCATTCATGGGTGGCAATGATGTAGCTGCCATGTTGCTGTTCTATGCATTGTCTGAGACAGACCTCACCTGTTAGTCCCAGCACTCATTCCACAAAGCACCAAAATTCCTCCTTCTGGTGTTCAAGAGGTCGGGTTCAGGGCTTCCTTGGTGGTGGTCCAGGGAAGTTGTTTACCCTAGATGTAAACTCTACTGATCCCAATCCACGCTCCCCATCTCCTCTCCTCCATGGTAACCACGTGTGCTCTCTATCTGTGCATCTGTTTCATAGATATGTTCATTTGTGTCATGGTTTAGATTCCGCATGCGAGTGATATTGTATGGTGTTTGTCTTTCTCTGACTTACTGCGCTTAGTGTGATAAGCTCTAGTTCCATCGTGTTGCTGCAGATGGCATTATTTCCTTCTTTTTATGGCTGAGTAATGTTCCATTGTATATATGTACCACATCTTCTTTAGATCCAACCAGTCCATCCTAAAGGAGATCAGTCCTGGGTGTTCATTGGAAGGACTGATGTTGAAGCTGAAACTCCAATACTTTGGCCACCTGATGCGACGAGCTGACTCATTGGAAAAGACCCTGATGCTGGAAAAGATTGAAGGCAGGAGGAGAAGGGGATGACAGAGGATGACATGGTTGGATGGCATCACGGACTCAATGGACATGGGTTTGGGTGAACTCTGGGAGTTGGTGATGGACAGGGAGGTCTGGCGTGCTGCAGTTCATGGGGTTGCAAAGAGTCTGACACGATTGAGAGACTGAACTGAAACTGAACCACATCTTCTTTAGTCATTCATCTGTCGATAGACATTTAGGTTGTTTTATGTGTCTTATCTGTTGTGAACAGTGCTGATAGGAACATAAGGGTGCATGTATCTTTTTGAATTAGAGTTTTGTCCAGATACATGCCCAGGACTGGAATTGCTGGATCATGCATTCAGTCACCCAGTCGTGTCTGACTGTTTGCAACCCGCAGACTATAGTCCACCAGGTCCATGGGATTCTCCAGGCAAGAATACTGGGGTAGGTTGCTATTTCCTTCTCCAGGGGAATCTTCCAGACCCTGGAATTGAAGCCACACCTCCTGAGTCTCCTGCATTGCCAGGTGGATTCTTTATCACTGCACCACCTGGCATTGCTGGATCAATCAACTCAATTTTTGGTTCAGAAAGTAGCTCTTTCCTTAGTGTCCCCTCATGCACCAGTTTTGAGTCTGAGAGACCACGACCCCTCGGTATCTGCCCCTCCACAGTTTCGCTGTGGTTGGGGGAAGAGGTACTGCTGCAGAGCCCTGGCTCCAGCCCCACCACTGTCTCGCTTCCGGTTATAGCAGTGTCCCCTGCCTGTATCACACTCATTTATCCCATAGATGCTCACCGCATGTTGACTCCATGCCAGGCATCAGCCTGGGTTCAGAGAATGCCAGTTCCAGCCCTCAGGGAAGCTACAGGTAGATTTGTTCAGAAGAACCTGGCAAACCCCACACAGTGGACAATAGATCTAATCACATACTTGTTGGCTAGAGAAACATTTGCTAATCTTATCTCCTGGAGCCTGTCCCCCGACCTGAGCACTGGAGGAAGACAGTGGATACACAGTCCCTTGTCTTTATGAAGGTGACCTTGGTCAAGGGCTGGAAACGCATGGGCACAGGGCAGGGGCGCTCCATGACCAACTCCAGGATGGGTGTGGCCCCTGGGGTTGGCAAACGCAGCTGCTGGAACCCCTGGGCAGCTGTGCTTGGACGTGAGTGGGAGGCCGCTCATCCAGATTGCTCAACTGTGTCTGTTTGTGAGGCAAAACGTCCCACTTTAGCTACTGTCCAGTCCATACAAGGAAGTAACCTTAAAAGAAGAAGAGAGGGAAAAGAAGAGGAGGAACGATTTCTGCTGAATTTCAAAAGCAGCCTGCTTTTCCACCTGTTCCGTGGAGAAAGGATGAAATCCTCTTTAAGTCTGGGGCTGTGCCGTTTGATACATCTCTGACATGGGCTGGAAAAGTGGTCTCCACAATGGGGACCATCAGACAGGCCCAGCACGTTCGCGTGTGTCTTCTTGAAGATGCACTAATGAGAACGTGGTAATAAAAATCAAAAACTTTAAAATTTTTGATCTACTCTCATCCTCCCACCATCACTCGCCCCCAAATAATTTTAAAGTGTTCCACTTCTTCGAGGAAAAACAGAGGGAGGGGCATTTTACAACTGATGTAGAACACTGAAAGATTAGCAGCTTAAAATAGCATTTATTTTTTAAGAATAATTTTTGTTTACTTGTTGATGCTGGGTCTCCACGGCTGCGCGGGCCTTTCTTCGGGTGTGGTGAGCGGGAGCCACTCGAGTTGTGACGTGCAGGCTTCTCGTTGTGGTGGCTTCTCTCCTTACTGAGCACAGACTCAAGGGCACGTGGACTTCAGTCGCTGCAGCTCCCAGGCTCTAGGGCACAGACTCAGTCGTTGTGGCCCAAGAGCTTAGCTGCTGTGCAGCACGTAGGATCTTCCCGGACCAGGGATCAAACCCCAATCTCTTGCATTGGCAGGCAGATCCTTTATCCCTGAGCCACCAGGGAAGCCCCAGTGTCATTTCTAACTGATCATTGCCCTGACCCTGGGGTCCAAAACCTTGGAGCGGTTCTCACTGTGCCTTTTTCCACATTGTCTATGTTCATTTAGTCAAGGCCACCTCATGGGTCGTAGGTCTGGGGAGGCTATGCACTGTATAGCACACACTGTGAAGCCCCATTTACACTGAAGACTGTGTGAAGGGAAACACCCCACCCCAGACACACCTCTTGCCAGAGCTCTGCAGTGAGGACCTCGCTGAGCCTGTGTGGTTGTTCAGCCCCCGGTGTCAACCCCTGTGAACAGTGATTCTTAAGGATTAGGCCGTGGCAGATTTTATGGATTCACAATAAAAAGAGAAAATAATTTAAGTACTAACAGCTAATGTTTATTGAGTGCTTATGATGAGCCAGACATAGCGATGACTCTTTTATTTCAGTTGGTGATCCTATGGGGCACCATTATTACCATCCCCATGTTCCCAATGGGGGCCCTGCTCTTGAAACCTCGGCCAGGATTAACCTGCCAAATGGCCACTTCTGAGAACTATTCTGAGTCCGGAGATTATGTCCTTCCTCAATATTTGTGTCCAATTTACCTCTTTTTTTTTTAAGATTTTTTTTTTTGACATGGACCATTTGTTAAAAAGTCTGTGCTAAATTTGTTACAATATTGTTTCTGTTTTTTGTTTTGGTTTTTTGGCTGGGAGGCATGTGGAATCTTTGCTCCCTGACCAGGATTTGAACCTGCGCCCTTTGCACCTGAGGGTGAAGTGTTAACCACTGGACAGCCAGGGAAGTCCCGTGACATTTTTTTTAGTGTATTTTAAAATTCATTTTATTGAAGTATAGCTGATTTACATTGTTGTGTTAGTTGCAGGATTCAGTATTATATATCATGTATATAAATATATATATGTCCATTTTCATATTCTTTTGCATCATGGTTTATCACAGGATATTGAATGTGGGCTTCCCTGGTGCCTCACATGGTAAAGAATCTGCCTGGAATTCAGGAATCGTGAGTTCAGCCGCTGGGTCAGGAAGATCCCCTGGAGAAGGAAATGGCAACCCACTCCAGTGTTCTCGCCTGGAGAATCATGAACAGAGGAGCCAGGCAGGCTGCAGTCCCTGGGGTCGCAAAGAGTCGGACATGACTGAATGACTAACATTTTCTATTGAATATAGCTCCCTGTGCGCTACAGTAGAACCTTGTTGGTTATCCACTCTGTATATAGTAATTTGCATCTGAAACTGACCTTTCCTTTTGGAATGATGGTAATGCTGAGAGCGCTGCCGGGATCGGCCCTGTCTGTCTCCTGCGTCCTTTCTATTACTTCCCAGCCGCTCCCGTAGTTAGGCCTTAATGTCTTCCTTCTGGGTTTCCCACTTCCTGGCCTCTCCTTCTTGCTCCTCTTCCTCCCTCCTGTGTCCTGGTCAAGCACAGCTCTTATCTTCCTCCCCTGCTCAGAAATCTTCCAGGCATCCCTCCTGCCTCAGCTGGGATACAGGGCTCTCCACGTTCAGCCTAATTCCATTTTAAAAAAAAATTTTTATTTAGTTGGCTGCTCTGGGTCTTAGCTGTGGCATGTGGGATCTAGTTCCCTGACCAGGGATCGAATCCAGGCCCCTTGCATTGGGAGTGAGGAGTCTTAACCACTGGGCCACCAGGGACGTTCTCTAATTCCACTTTATCTCTTTTTCTCCTAGCACAGAAGTGCCACCCTGAAGCTAAACTGGTATTCCCAAACTCTTAGGGCTTCTTCCTTTCCCTCTAGTTTTCCACCACCTTGGCCCCTTAGAATCCCTGTCCCTCTTCCCCTGCTACTGCTAAGTCGCTTCAGTCGTGTCCAACTCTGTGCGACCCCAGATGGCAGCCCACCAGGCTCACCTGTCCCTGGGATTCTCCAGGCAAGAACACTGGAGTGGGTTGCCATTTCTTTCTCCAATGCATGAAAGTGAAAAGTGAAAGTGAAGTCACTCAATCGTGTCTGACTCCTAGCGACCCCATGGACTGCAGCCTACCAGGCTCCTCCGTCCATGGGATTTTCCAGGCAAGAGTACTGGAGTGGGGTGCCATTGCCTTCTCCGCCCTCTTCCCCTACTCCTCCTTTAATTCATTCCTTTACTTACTCATTCAACAAACCTGTAATATTTTGAGTGCCTCCTAGGACCTGACTGCAGTGTGGGGCTTTCAGTCAGTCCAGCAGCAGAGAAAGAATTGAGGAGCTATTACAGCAGATACTGCAAAAGTGGCGGTTCCGAGCCCCTGACGTGAGAGGTTAACTAGACAGAGTGGGGTGGGGACTGGGGCGGCCTTCCCCCTGACACAGTTAGCTGTGTCCCATCCCCCCTGTAACTCCTGGGACTCTCTGCTCCCCTTCTCCTGGGACATTTGCCTTTCTGTATCCCATTTGACAGTCATAGCTAATCTTAGACCTGCAAGTGCTGTATAAATAATGTTAGCAGTTAAATCATACTGTACCAGCTTCTGGCAAATCAAATTCTGGAGATGAGTTATCTTTTAAACCATCCATAGCGATTACGGGTTTTGGCTGTGCCCCAGTCTCAGTGATGTCATCTGACTGGGTGGCTTTGCCATTAGTTTGTTCGGTGAGCTGCTCAGCTCATAGAAAACTGAAGCTTATACCCTAAACTGTAATCAGAGGTTATCTTGCAGGGTTGGGATTATAAAATAGGTTTCCATCTTATACTTTCTGTGCTCCCATGAATATTTGAATTTTTTACAGCAGACTTGTGCTATCTTTATAATTAGAAATATTCAGTGTTTTTAAGGAAATGAAACAAACCAAAAGAAGTATTACCTGCTTCTCCCAGTCTACTTTTTTTTGCCCTATATTTAACATACAACAAAAATGTTGGAGACTTCCCTGGTGGTCCAGTGGTTAAGACTCTAGGCTTCCACTGCATGGGGCATGGGTTTAATCCCTGGTCAGGGAAGTAAGATCCTGCATGTCATATAGTGTGGCCAAAAAAAAAAGAAAAGTTATTTGGACAAAACCTCTGACTCCCAAGCTCAACAAATAGGAAGTGCTGCAGGTAAGTTGGCCTCTAAGAGGCACAAGTGAATTGTAAGTGTTTTGAAGCCTGTAGAAAAAGAGTGTTCTTGAGGAGGGTCTGCAGACAGACCAGATAAATAGCCAGAGCATCCATAACTGCAGAAGGGACCCCAACATCAGAGAAGATGGACTTCACCTCTCCCTACCATCCCTGTGCGTAAAATTTGCCTGGCGTGAGGGTGACAGGAGGGGCAGGGGCCCCTTTTGGTACAGTCACTCTGATCTCGACTCCTTGGAATAAGGGACAGCTCCCATCATAGCACACTCATCTGTCTGGATGACTAGGCTCCAGGCCAGCCAGCAGCTGAGCCACAAAGCCCTCTCCCAGAGGCTGCAAAGGACACGTGCACTCCAAGAGCCCCCGAGACCTCAGCCTCAAGAACAAGCAACAAGCTTTCCCTGTTTTTAGAGTGAAACCTCTTGTCCTTCAACCTGGAGTTCACCCAGAAAGCAGTTTCCAAGTACAGCAACCATGAGAGTCTCCCTGGTGGGAGAGAGAGCTGGGTGGAGAGGACTTCTGTCAGGAAGTCCATTGAGGCAGGAAGTACAGCCCTCCATTGAGGGATGAGTGTGGTCCAAAGTGACCTGAAGGGAGGAAGCCAGAGGAATAAATTCTGATTCCTCCTTCTACCCCCATATCTGCTTGTACCTCTATCCACCAAATAAGTACTTAACTGAATACTTACATTAAAAGTTACTTGTTGTTTATCTGAAGTTCAAGTTTAACTGAGCGTCTTTTTTGTTATTTGCTTAATCTGCCCACTCTGCGCACACACACACACACACACACTCAGAGAGCCCGGGAGGTGTGATATCCTGAGAGTGGCAGGAAGCACAGCCCTTGTGCAGGACGAGGTGCCTCTGTGTACCCCCATCACTCACCCACAACATGCCAGCTTGTGTCTCTCCTCCCTGCCTATCTCACCACCTGTGGTCAATGTGCTTTTTTGTTTATAAAGTTTTTTAAAAATGCTCTTTCCCCTCATGGAATGTGCCTTTTATTTTTGGCCATGCCACACAGCATGTAGGATCTTAGTTTCCCAACCAGGGATTGAATCCATGTCCCCTGCATTGCAAGAGCTGAGTCTTAACCACTGGACCATCAGGGAAGTCCTGATGTGTTTGAATAAATAACAATTATTAATAGTACAGAATGTATGTTCCCCAAACTGCCATTAACACTAAGAGTACAACAGAAATTTTAGAAATTCTTGTGGGTCAGATGAAATCAGAATATTTCCAGGTCTATTCCAGCAGGCAGACGTTTTGCTAGAATCCCCAAGTCACTGTACAGCTGGTGACACAAGCCCACGATGACTTTTTCCCCCGTCCCTAGAAATGGGTCGTGCTGAGGCGCCAGAATTATAAATATGCCCCTTTGTGACCAGCAGCAGCCTTTCCCAGACTGTTGGCCGAGTCTGCTGCATCGAGTCTGGTGACGGACGGGGCAGAAGGGAGGCGCTCTCAGGCGCCATCACCTGCCTGCCATGCTGGTGAGTTAAGAAGGAGGGATTTGGAATGAGTCACAATTCCAAAAATGAGTGAAGGTGGTCAAAGGTACAAACTTCCAGTTATAAAATAATTAAGTCCTGGGGGTGTAATGTCGAGCATGCTGACTGTAGTTAGTGATACTGTATCGTAGGAAATTCCCTGGCGTTCCAGCGGTTAGGACTCTGTGCTGTCATTGCTGAGGTCCCAAGTTCAATCCCCGATCAGGGAACTAAAATCCCACAAATGGCTATTTGAAAGTTATTAATGGTACATCTTAAAAGTTCTCATCACAAGAAAAAAAATTTCCATTTGTGAAAATGGATATTAACTAGACTTATCCTGGCAGTCATTTTGTAAACTATACAAATATGGAATCATTCTGCCATACACCTGGAACTAATATATATATATATGTCAATTATATCTCAAATTTTAAAAATTTTGATGGTGAAGATTATATTGCTTAAGTGTTCTATAGAAGGAAGTCTACAAATGAATAAAATTGTGAAAGAAAATATTCACACTATTCATGTGTGTTAAACAAACTCTGATCCTGATTTCTGAGGATATTGAGGATGTCCAGTTCTCTCTCATGCTGGCCTACAAAGTTGGGAACCTACTTGGGAAACTCCATTACTTAAAAGGCTAAAAATCCAGGACCTCCCTGGTGGTCCACTGGTTAAGACCCTGCCCTTCCAATGCAGAGGGCACAGGTTCAGTCCCTAATTGGGGAACAAAGATGCCACATGCTGTGCGGCTCAGCCAAAAAGTGAAAACGTTAAATAAAAAAGAGGGTGGGATGAATAGAGAGAGTAGCATGGGAACGTATACATTCAGGTCACATCAGATCAGATCAGTCACTCAGTCGTGTCCGACTCTTTGCGACCCCATGAATTGCAGCACGCCAGGCCTCCCTGTCCATCACCAACTCCCGGAGTTCACCCAGACTCACGTCCATCGAGTCAGTGATGCCATCCAGCCATCTCATCCTCTGTCATCCCCTTCTCCTCCTGCCCCCAATCCCTCCCACCATCAGAGTCTTTTCCAATGAGTCAACTCTTCGCATGAGGTGGCCAAAGTACTGGAGTTTCAGCTTTGGCATCATTCCTTCCAAAGAAATCCCAGGACTGATCTCCTTCAGAATGGACTGGTTGGATCTCCTTGCAGTCCAAGGGACTCTCAAGAGTCTTCTCCAACACCACAGTTTAAAGGCATCAATTCTTCGGCACTCAGCCTTCTTCACAGTCCAACTCTCACATCCATACATGACCACAGGAAAAACCATAGCCTTGACTAGACGGACCTTTGTTGGCAAAGTAATGTCTCTGCTTTTGAATATGCTATCTAGATTGGTCATAATTTTCCCTCCAAGGAGTAAGCATCTTTTAATTTCATGGCTGCAGTCACCATCTGCAGTGATTTTGGAGCCCAGAAAAATAAAGTCTGACACTGTTTCCACTGTTTCCCCATCTATTTCCCATGAAGTGAAGGGACCGGATGCCATGATCTTCGTTTTCTGAATGTTGAGCTTTAAGTCAACTTTTTCACTCTCCACTTTCACTTTCATCAAGAGGCTTTTGAGTTCCTCTTCACTTTCTGCCATAAGGGTGGTGTCATCTGCATATCTGAGGTTATTGATATTTCTCCCGGCAATCTTGATTCCAGCTTGTGTTTCTTCCAGCCCAGCGTTTCTCATGATGTCCTCTGCATATAAGTTAAATAAGCAGGGTGACAATATACAGCCTTGACAAACTCCTTTTCCTATTTGGAACCAGTCTGTTGTTCCATATCCAGTTCTAACTGTTGCTTCCTGACCTGCATACAGATTTCTCAAGAGGCAGATCAGGTGGTCTGGTATTCCCATCTCTTTCAGAATTTTCCACAGTTTCTTGTGATCCACACAGTCAAAGGCTTTGGCATAGTCAATAAAGCAGAAATAGATGTTTTTCTGGAACTCTCTTGCTTTTTCCATGATCCAGCGGATGTTGGCAATTTGATCTCTGGTTCCTCTGCCTTTTCTAAAACGAGCTTGAACATCAGGAAGTTCACGGTTCACATATTGCTGAAGCCTGGCTTGGAGAATTTTGAGCATTACTTTACTAGCGTGTGAGATGAGTACAATTGTGCGGTAGTTTGAGCATTCTTTGGCATTGCCTTTCTTTGGGATTGGAATGAAAACTGACCTTTTCCAGTCCTGTGGCCACTGCTGACTTTTCCACTTTTGCTGGCATATTGAGTGTAGCACTTTCACAGCATCATCTTTCAGGATTTGAAATAGCTCCACTGGAATCCCATCACCTCCACTAGCTTTATTCGTAATGATGCTTTCCAAGGCCCATTTGACTTCCCATTCCAGGATGTCTGGCTCTAGGTCAGTGATCACACCATCGTGATTATCTGGTTCATGAAGATCTTTTTTGTACAGTTCTTCTGTGTATTCTTGCCATCTCTTCTTAATATCTTCTGCTTCAGTTAGGTCATACCATTTCTGTCCTTTATCGTGCTCATCTTTGCATGAAATGTTCCTTTAGTATCTCTGATTTTCTTGAAGAGATCCCTAGTCTTTCCCATTCTGTTGTTTTCCTCAATTTCTTTGCATTGATCGCTGAGGAAGGCTTTCTTATCTCTTCTTGCTATTCTTTGGAACTCTGCATTCAGATGTTTATATCTTTCCTTTTCTCCTTTGCTTTTCGCTTCTTTTCTTTTCACAGCTATTTGTCAGGCCTCCTCAGACAGCCATTTTCCTTTTTTGCATTTCTTTTCAACGGGAATGGTCTTGATCCCTGTCTCCTGTACAATGTCACGAACCTCATTCCATGGTTCATCAGGCACTCTGTCTATCAGATCTAGGCCCTTAAATCTATTTCTCACTTCCACTGTATAATCATAAGGGATTTGATTTAGGTCATACCTGAATGGTCTAGTGGTTTTCCCTACTTTCTTCAATTTAAGTCTGAATTTGGCAATAAGGAGTTCATGGTCTGAGCCACAGTCAGCTCCTGGTCTTGTTTTTGCTGACTGTATAGAGCTTCTCCATCTTTGGCTGCAAAGAACATAATCTGATTTCGGTGTTGACCATCTGGTGATGTACATGTATAGAGTCTTCTCTTGTGTTGTTGAAAGAGGGTGTTTGTTATGACCAGTGCATTTTCTTGGCAAAACTCTATTAGTCTTTGCCCTGCTTCATTCCATATTCCAAGGCCAAATTTGCCTGTTACTCCAGGTGTTTCTTGACTTCCTACTTTTGCATTCCAGTCCCCTATAATGAAAAGGACATCTTTTTTGGGTGTTAGATCTAAAAGGTCTTGTAGGTCTTCATAGAACTGTTCAACTTCAGCTTCTTGAGCGTTACTGGTTGAGGCATAGACTTGGATTACTGTGATATTGAATGGTTTGCCTTGGAAACGAACAGAGATCATTCTGTCATTTTTGAGATTGCATCCAAGTACTGCATTATGGACTCTTTTGTTGACCATGATGGCCACTCCATTTCTTCTGAGGGATTCCTGCCCGCAGTAGTAGATATAATGGTCATCTGAGTTAAATTCACCCATTCCAGTCCATTTCAGTTTGCTGATTCCTAGAATGTCGACATTCACTCTTGCCATCTCTTGTTTGACCACTTCCAATTTGCCTTGATTCATGGACCTGACATTCCAGGTTCCTATGCAATATTGCTCTTTTACCATATGTAAAATTTAATGCTGGTGGGGATTTGCTTTGTGAAGCAGGGAAGTCAAACTCGGTGTTCTGTGACAACCTAAAGGGCTGGGATGGAGTGTGAGGTGGGAGGTGGGGGGTGGGAGGGAGGTTCAAGAGAGAGGATGTCTGTATGCTTATGGCTGATTCATGTTGATGCACGACAGAAACCAACACCGTATTGTAAAGCAATTATCCTCCAATTAAAAAATAATTTAAAAATTTAACATGGTGGAATTAGCAGTTAGATTAGATATATGTTAGGAAACATGTTGACAGAGGAGGATACCCACTATGTATTTTCAAGAAAAAAGGAAGTTTTTTTATGTTCAGTTTGATCCAAGTTTGTCACATATGTGTTTTTTATGTGTTGAAAAAATGAAAGGATTATACCTAAAAAAAAAAAAAAGGCTAAAAATCCAATATTCTGTTTTGCAGCTATTGCTGAGATGAAGGAAGGAACCATTCCCAACCTGCCGTTCTCTGGCTCTCTCCCAGGAAGCTTACAGGCTGACCACACGCCGTTTTTCTTTGCTCACACTGGCCGCTACCAGCCCACCGCTGTGTCTCCACCCATCCACCCTGGAACACCAGACCCTGGAAATGTCGCCTTTCCCAGGGTGACCTCCGCCAGGTCCGAGCTCCTACCACCCCTTGCGTTTAATCACACGATTGGCCATATAATACTTTCTGAACACAAAGATGTCAAGTTTAATTGCTCCATCAACATACCTAACATGTACCAGGACAGTGCAACTATTTCTTGGTGGAAAGATGGGAAGGAATTGCTGGGGGCCCATCATGCAATTACTCAGTTTTATCCAGATAAAGAAGTTACAGCAGTCATCGCTTCCTTCAGGTAAGTGTTCTGTCTCCCTTTCTTTGAAAATGTTATGCTTTTGCATATGCTTTTTCATAACATTTTGAAAATGTTGTGCTTTTGTCAGTAAGCAAAACAGCCGTTTGTTTTCTGTGTTAGCAGCCCCACCAGTCCATTCAGAGTGTAGATTAATGGCCGATTGTATTGTTGACCTCTTTTCATTGGACTTTGGCCCCAGTGGAATTCTTGGTGATCAGACGCTCTTCCCAGCGGGCCTGCAAGTACCCCCAAGTCCTGCTGGACTCCAGAGCTCTCCCAGTGGGTGAGAGCCGTGTCCTTGCCTGGCATGAGGAGACATCAGAATCGTTGGGTGGGCGTGGAGCTTGTCAAACGGTGCAGCCCTGCATCCCTTTCGTTTGTTCTGTCTCTTCTTCCTCCCTCCTCTCCCAGCAGCCCTTGTGGCTACAGATACTGGTACAGATGTTGACCTCGTGTTGGGGTGGGAAGGAGGCCGGAAGTCTGAAGTCTGGGAAGCTGAAACAGACCTTCAGGCACTTGGCTCTCCATCTCAACTTTCCACTTTGTATTGGCCCAGGCAGAGTGAGTTGAGGGAGAGACAAGGATAAGCCAGGCTAGGACGTAACCCAATAACTCATCATCCCAAGGACTGCATCCTTATATGCCAGATCCTGGAGACAGTGAGACAGTGGCTCCTCTTCTCACCATCCCTTTTCATTCTCTCTCTCTCTCTTTTTTGGCTGAGTCAGGTGACTGTGGGTTGTTAGTTCCCCAACCAGGGATCGAACCCATGTCCCCTGCATTTCTGCAGTGGAAGCGTGGAGTTAAACCACGGGACCTCCAGGGAATTCCCTCCCTCTCCTCCTGTCTCCTCTTAGCCAGGAGGGCATTTGTGTTTACATCAGGATCTCCTGGCATATACAGTTCTAGAATTAGGTGGACTGTAGTCAGGCTTACCAGGTGGCACTAGTGGTGAAGAATATACCCGCCAGTGCAAGAGATGTAAGGGATGCAGGTTTGATCCCTGGGTTGGGACAGTACCCTGGAGGAGGGCACGGCAACCCACTCTGGTATTTTTGCCTGGAGAATCCCACAGTCAGAGAAGTCTAGCTGGCTGTAGTCCATGGGGTTGCAAAGAATCAGACACGACTGAAGCAGCTTAGCAGGTGCATGCGGACCGTAGTCACTAAAAGCTCAAGATGAGGTTGGAGCCCGGTGACGATGATGCAAGAGCCTTTTCTCTGGGACTCCTCCACGCCCAGTGGAGCCTCTTTGATCTGTTGTTTTTACTTTCTCTGACCTGATGTTTGGGCCACTTCCAGGCTGTGTCATGTCTTTGGGTGAATCACTGTATGTTTCCTTTTTAGAAAAATCACCTCTGAGTTACCACAGACCTGATGACTCCAGTTGGAGTTTAGTGTGTCAACACTTAGATAAGATTCCCTACCCCACCCCCCCTTGTTTTTCCTGCATTTTCTAAGTTATCTTGGTCATCATCAAGGCACAGAAAACAACTTGCATGTGTTTCATTGGTCGATTTAAACTCTGGCTCGGTCTCCTGGGCTGCCATTCTCAGCTAGTGACTGAGTCCCCTCGAGAGACTTGACTGTATTTTTTTCTCCATCATCTGCAAAACACAGATATTTTTCCATTATACAGACACAGCTTCTGATGGGAGAACTAAAATCACCATTTCATAATAAATAAGGTTTAAAGGCTTATAAAAACAGAAGTCCGACCAAAGTCTTGGTCCCACCGAGGGTCATTCAGAAGGAAAGCACAGCCCTGCTGTCTGGGCTGGGAGTTCCAGGTTGGGGTCCTGCCACTGGCTTCCATGAGACCGGAAGTGAGCCTCCACGTCTTTCTTGGCCTTCTTGCCAAAGAGATGGAATTGGACCACCTGACTGAAAGCTCTGAAGGGCCATGAGATATTCAAAAGACTTGGAGAAATTTTATACCTAGAGTAGGCAGTCTTTTTGTTTTTGTTTTTTAATTTAATTAATTAATTTATTTTACTTTACAATATTGTTTTGGTTTTGCCATACATTGACTTGAATCTGCCATGAGTGTACACGTGTTCTCCGTCCTGAACCCCCCTCCCACCTCCCTCCCCATCCCATCCCTCTGGGTCATCCCAGTGCACCAGCCCCGAGCACCCTGTCTCATGCATTGAACCTGGACTGGCGATTCATTTCACATATGATAATATACATGTTACAGTACCATTCTCCCACATCATCGTGCCCTCGCCCTCTCCCACAGAGTCCAAAAGACTGTTTAATACATCTGTGTCTCTTTTGCTGTCTCGCATACAGGGTTATCATTACCTTCTTTCTAAATTCCATATATATGCTTTAGTATACTGTATTAGTGTTTTTCTTTCTGGCTTATTTCACTCTGTATAATAGGCTCCAGTTTCATTCACCTCAGAACTGATTCAAATGTATTCTTTTTAATGGCTGAGTAATATTCCATTGTGTATATATACCACAGCTTTCTTATCCATTCATCTGCTGATGGACATCTAGGTTGCTTCCATGTCCTGGCTATTATAAACAGTGCTGAGATGAATATTAGGGTACACGTGTCTCTTTCAATTCTGGTTTCCTCAGTGTGTATGCCCAGCAGTGGGATTGCTGGATCTTCAAGATCTAAACATAAGACCAGAAACTGTTAAACTCCTAGAGGAAAACATAGGCAAAACACTCTCCAGCATAAACCACAGCAGGATCTTCTATGATCTACCTCCCAGAATATTGGAAATAAAAGCAAAAATAAACAAATGAGGCCTAATTAAAATTAAAAGCTTCTGCACAACAAAGGAAACTATAAGCAAGGTGAAAAGATAGCCTTCAGAATGGGAGAAAATAATAGCAAACAAAGCAACAGACAAAGAATTAATCTCAAAAATATACAAGCAACTCCTGCAGCTCAATTCCAGAAAAATAAATGACCTAGTCAAAAAGTGGGCCAAAGAACTAAACAGACATTTCTCCAAAGAAGACATTTAGATGGCTAACAAACACATGAAAAGATGCTCAACATCACTCATTATCAGAGAAATGCAAATCAAAACCACAATGAGGTACCATTTCACACCAGTCAGAATGGCTGCGATCCAAAAGTCTACAAGCAATAAATGCTGGAGAGGGTGTGGAGAAAAGGGAACCCTCTTACACTGTTGGTGGGAATGCAAACTAGTACAGCCACTATGGAGAACGGCAGAGTCTTATTTTGAACTTCGGTCTTTAGATATTGGAAGGTGACTAGGTGAAATTTTAACTTTAGAGAGAAATGTATACTTTTGCACATATTTTGTTGAACTCGCATAAAGTCATTCGGAAGGGAAGCAAATCTTATGTGACCTCCCAACTGAGCAAATCTAGTGATCAGAATTCTTACAAAGGATGGACACTCAGCTGAACTGAGTAATATTTGCAGCAGCATCAAGTCCACCACTGACATATTCACTCTATTGGTGTTCAGGTGGCACTGGAGCTGTGGGTAATTCAATGAAGTAAATTAAAGTAACTTGATCAAGATGATCGATATTTGTATAATTTCTTTGCAAGATAGAAGGATGTTGGAGAGCCTAATTTGACGTCTTTTAGATGAGGACTCTGAGGTCCTGATAAATTAGGATGACTTGCCCAGGGTAACTAGGTGGTAAGCTGGGAGTAAACTTAACTAGGGAGCCTGATTTGCACACCTCTCCTCACATCCTCTCTTCTCACATCTCATGGGCCCCAAGGAAATCCACTCTGGTTCCCAGCAAAGTGAAGAGTTAAAAACTAGTTCTAAGCTTTCAGTGGATGCCATTTTCCCAGGAATTCATTAGCTTGCAATTTTGTTGGAGATGCCACCAAGAGTACTGCATGGACCACGTTTATTTAAGCAAATGTGCAAATGGTAGATGACTACATATAAGCAGGGATCAGATGTCTATTAGTATTGATAGAGTCAAGAGTCATCTGGCATTAATGGGTGTAGGGAGCACTCAGTGTCTGGTTGGAGTATTCCTCATCAATAGCTTGGTGGTTAATACAGAAAATCTCCACCAACACCCCTCCTTACTCCTGGCCCCATGCCCCCCACCCCATGCCTAATCCTGGATGGTGCATCACTCGAAAGCCGTTGCTAGACCTCCGTTGTAGGACTTGTCACCAGGCTGGACATCCCTCTTGATACTCCAACCAGTATCCTACCCCATCTACACCTGATATCAGCTCAAAGCATAGGGTATCCATTCATCTAGCCTGGGAACCCCGTGTAGCCAAGACCTCCTGATGAAGTCTCTAAAGAAGAGTGTAATTCCCGGGGCAGTTATTTCTAAGGGCTTCCAAGTTGGCACAGTGATAATCTGCCTGCCAATGCAGGAGTTGCAGGTTAGATCCCTGAATCAGAAATATTTCCTGGAGAAGGGAATGGCAACCCACTCCAGTATTCTTACCTGAGAAATCCCCATGGACAAAGGAGCTTGGTGGGCTACAGTCCTTGGGGTCACAAAGAATCAGACACGATTTAGAGACTAGACAACAACAGTTAACTCTGAAGTCTGGTGTAAGGTGTAAAAAAGCTCTCTGGCTTAGGTTGAAACACTCATCAGGTAAAATTTTCCAGGAAGGCACCAGCCTTCAGATCAGAAGACTTGAGGAGACCCACCCTCAAGCAAAAACAAAAACCGATGCTCCTGTGTACTGACAGGCCCTGCAGATTTAGTTACTGGGTGATTTATGGCAAAGGGAGAGTGTTCGATATTTGTTTTCTTTGTAGTCTAAGAGTTCCCAATGCTCTTTAAATTCTGGCATCCTTCCCAGTGGCTCAAGCTGGACGGATTTTACCTTCTTAGTGCATTTTCCTGGTAAACATGGTAAACGGGTAGTTTGGGTTCCTGCGTGCTGCTTGTGCCCGAGAGACGTGTGTTGGTCGGCCCCTGCAGGCTCTGAGAGCCAAGACCCTTGCCCTGCCCTGCCCCAGCTGGGTCTGCCTGATGCCATCGCTGGTTGCTCTTTATCCTGCTGCTTTTGGTGACCCCAAAGATGGAATCATACGTGAGACATCAGCCAAACATATAGAAAGGAAGAATATCATTTGTTCAACCAAGCCATCAGTTGGGAAAGCTATTTTTAGCCACAGATTGCTGAGACTTTCAGACACTTTATATTCAATTCAGACTTCTTTTCAGGTCAAATTTTTTACCAGATTCCTGAACTCGGTTTATCCGTGGAATCCTGTCAGCACCATTTCAATGACGGCTGGTTAAATAGAATGCTTTTGTATTCTTATTTTTAGTTTTTTTTCTTTCATTTTTAATGTTTCTTTGTTTGTTTGTTTTTGATCGTTGTAACATACATATAACATGGGCTTCCCGGGTGGTTCAGTGGTAAAATAATCCACCTGCTAATATGGGTTCGATCCCTGGATTTGGATGATCCGCTAGAGGAGGAAATGGCAACCCACTCCAGTTTATTCTTGCCTGGGAAATCCCATGGACAGAGGAACCTGGCAGGCTACATTCCATGGGGTCACAAAGAGTCAGGCATGACTTAGCTACTAGGCACGCATGCATACGTAAAGTAAAACACTGTTTTAACCTTTTTGAATATCCAGGTCAGTGACCTTGAGTACATTCACATTTTTATGCAACTATCACCATCATCCATCTCCAGAACTCTTTCATCATCTCAAACTGAAACTTGATACCCATGAACACTAACTCCCCACTGCCCATCCCCTCCAGCCCTCAGCAACCTCTATTCCACATTTTTTCTCTATGAATTTAACCACTCTAGGTATTCAAGAGGAGTCAACTAATATTGGTCCCTTTTTGTATTTCTTTCTTTCTTTTTTTTAAGTGACCAAATATTTATTGAGTTCCAGATTTCCCGTAGGTGCCATACATGATGTAGAGGTGGGTGTTAGACCCTCCATTTCTGAGAAGGAACAGAAGCACAGAGAGATGGAGAGATTTGTATACACTCCACATATATGTGACTCAGATGGTAAAGAATCTGCCTGCCAATGCAGGAGTCCCGGGCTTGATCCAGATCCGGGAAGATCCGCTGGAGGAGGGCATGTCAACCCACTCCAGTATTCTTGCCCGGGAAATCCCAAGGACAGAGGAGCCTGGTGGGCTACAGTCCATGGGATCACAAAAGAGTCTGACACAGCTTATCAGCTAAACTACCACACTACCACAAGCCATGTGTGAGCAGGTCAGCCAAGTTGTAACAGGTCTGAAGGCCAGAGAGATGAGTGTCCTTGTAGGATGTTCTGGGGCTATGTTAGCTGAGGGGATCCTGGTGGGGATGAGGTTTTGCAGCTGCCAGTCCCCCTTCAACTCCCCCTTCTTCACCTTGGCTCTCTCCAGATGGTTCCTGTCTAGACATGGGTCTGAGTCTATGGTTTCTTTGGTCTTCCCCTGTTCAGTTGTTTGACCAAAATCTGTTGGAATTCTTAAGCCTTTATTTAAAAGTGCCTGCACATGGTAAAGTAGTCTGTCTCTCCCACTCCAGCCCCCAGTGCTTTCCCGATGGGGAGCAGAGGTGACCCACTGATTGGGTAGCTTCCCAGAGATATTCAATCCACGAGTCCTGTGTGTGTGTGTGTGTGTGTGTGTGTGTGTGTGTGTATGTGGGTGTGTGTGGGTGTGTGGTGTGCATGCGTACCCGTGCCAGGCCCCAGCATGGTGTGTTAATCTAATAGAGTATTACTCATGGCCGTGGTTAAATCAGTACCCAGTGTTCACAATTTCTGTGGCTGTGGAAATGCTATTTTTAGCCAAATCATGTCGTCAACCTGTAATTACATTGGCCTTCTTGTCGAGCTTTTTGATCTTCCTGAATTTAATAGTTTCCTTGCCTGCCTGTTAGTTCACTTAATTTTTGATTGCTCATTCTCCTCCACGTTCAAAAGGAAAATAGGCATGTCCTCTCAAAATGACACAATTCTCAGGACTGGAGTGTTTTCCTTGGAGGTGCCAGACCTGGAGCCGTTCCTTTCTCTCCAGCCCACACGTTGCCCTCCAGGCCTGGGGTCTGGCTGAGTCATCTTTGTTCTTGCTGTTGGGAGCCTCATTCCTCCTGATTTCTAGCTCCTGTCTCTCAGAGCCTAGCTTCCCCTCTTCCTGGTTTACTCCCTCACTCTACATGAAGCCCACCCCCTCCACTTGCTTTCTGGGCTCTTGAATATCTGAAAATGCCATATTTTTTCCTACTCTCACCAAAAGACAGTTTGACCAGATACAGAATGTAAAAGGAAAACAATTTCCTGCTGTCATCTTTTTGCTCCGAGAGTTGTTCTTGAGAAGCATGATGCTGTTCTGATTCACTCATAAATTACCTGCTTTTTCTTTCTCTGGAAGCTTTTGGGGGTCTCCGCTTTATCTTAGATGTGTGACATGTCTAAGGGGCTTGGTGAAGCCCCTTGGTGGGTCTTTTCTCTCTTGCTGTGCTGCCCAGCCTAATGGTCAGGTTTGGAAAGATCCATATCTCCAGTTCTGGGCATTTTCTTGAATCATATCCTCCCCCTCCCCTCTCTGTGTTCTTTCTGGAATTCCTTGCTCAGTCGTCGGGATGTCTAGATTGCTATTCTGCGAGCTGAGCCTTTCCTGCTGTTTCTGCTGGGGAAAGGGAGGAGACGGGGAACCACTTCCCCATCTCGAGTCCCAGCCGCACCCTGCCTTCATCCCGGGAGCCTTTATGTGATGTCTATAAAACTAAATGTAGAATTATTTGTGAAAAACCGTTCCTGTGCTATAGGTAAGATGAATCCGGATTTGGTAATTAATGCAGACACAAATAGTCCTTCTCACCAGATGCTGCTAAACCCTGCCTAAAGCAAATGAGTAAAGACCAAGAGTTTGTTTGTTTTCAGGCAAGGCTTTATTGATTCTTTTTTGTATTTCTTTCTTTTAAAAAAAAATAGAAAGTGACCAAATATTTATGGAGTTTTGTTTTCTGCTCTTCTCCTACTCTGAATTTTCCTTGCTGGCTGGTTGAAGACACGCCTAGACTTTCTGTGCAGTCCGATTCCTGCTGCCCGCGTGTGCCGCTCCATGGTTGTCTGCGCCTGCTGATTTCTCGGGTCCTGGTGGGCTGTGCACCCTTGGCCTGGGTGCAGCCTCACTGGAGCTGTGGCCTGCCTTCCTCTCTGGCTGTCACTTCCCCTCTGGTTCCTGGCTCACTGAGTCTTGGGTCTCATCGTCCACTCTGTTCAGCTCCTCCCTAGGTTTTCCTGCAAGAAAATGATGCGTCTTTCAAGGTGAACTTGTGAAATGAGTGGAAATGCTCCTCTTTTCAGTAGCCATGACCTTGGTTTCCCTTAGAACTACAAAGAAGGCTAGATTGATCAGCATACAGAATCTGCCAGAAGCAGATTCTGTGCACTCTCCAGCCCCTGGTTGTTACCCGCACGAGCAGCACGCCTGCTCCTCTTCCTCGTTCTTCATCCCCTTCTGGTAAACCATGACATCCCAACACATTCTCAGGGAGGGTCCGCTAGCCCCTTATTTGGAGATCTTTGTCCTGTGAGGTCTCTTTCCATCTTCTTCTGGTGACCTCTAGGCACTCTGATGTAAAGCCCCTTCCCTAAAGCTTGGCTTTCCTGGTGGCTCAGACGGTAAAGAATCTGCCTGCGGGAGGCTTGGGTTCAATCCCTGGGTTTGGAAGATTCCCCTGGAGAAGGGAATGGCAACCCACTCCAGTATTCTTGCTTGGAGAATTCCGTGGACAGAGAGGAGCCTGGTGGGCTAGAGTCCATAGGATTGTAAAGAGTTAGACACGACTGAGCGACTAACACTTCCACAAATAAGTTGCATCGAGGAGCAAGCTGCTAGGAAGCCAAGTGGACCTCTCCACGTTTTTCTTTTTTTCCCTTTTTCCTCTATCACAGTCTGCTTGGTTGTGTTTGATGCACAGAGAAGAAACCAGTGCTGTGGGACTAATAAAGGTGTCCTCTTTCGGGGAGCATCTGAGAGTATTTCGGAGTGTTCCGTACTCTCTCATCCCTTCCTGCCCCAGCTAAGAGCAGGTGTCACGTCTGTGGTATACCTCCCTGTTTGTAAACATGTTGAGAAATTGACAAGCAGGACTCTGAACCTTTTGAGCCAAGGCCTCCTGTTTATATCAGATATTTAATAACGTACCGTGTTTACACTGTAATATGAGGAAAACAAAAGGAAGGTGACTGAGAATTAAATAGTATGAACGTGAATGTGTAAATACTGGGCGTGGCCACACCAGGAGAGGTAATAAAGTCCACAGCGACTTGCACCATGCACACGGCCACTGCAGACAGAGAGATGCTTCTGTGATCCTTCAGATGATGACCGAGTCACTGCCAAGTTCAAAACAGGACGAGGAGATACTAGCCTACCATGTTCATGGTCCTGGGCAATGAAATGGATATTAACACCAGGCAAAATACTTTGTGTGTGTACGATGGGGTTAGGTTCCAGTCTCTGAAGGTCCTTTGGGTTGTGGAAAAGTTGCCTCTGACCCGTGAAAGCCATGTTGGCCCCTAGTTATGTGACCATCCAGGACAGTCCCACAGATTTGCAAAATGCCTTGAGAGGTTGTACTCTGCTGTGGAGAACCCCGGTGTAGAGCCTGCCGCAGAAATCCAGTCAAGTGAGCACACAGGCGTTAGGCAGTGTTCTTAGGAGAAACAGAACCAATAGGCTATACACATGTGAAAAGAGAGAGAGCAAAAAAAAATTATTTTAAAGATTGATGTCATTTTAAAGATTTAATGTCACTGTTGCTGTCATTGTTGTTGAAGTCATGTCTGACTTGTGACCCCATGGACTGTAGCCCACGGGGCTGCTCTGTCCATGGGATTTCCCAGGCAAGAATGCTGGAGTGGGTTGACATTTCCTCCTGTAGGGGGTCTTCTCAACCCAGGGATCAGATCCACATCTCCTTCACTGGCAGGTGGAGTCTTTACCACTGAGCCACTAGGGAAACCCCTAATGTAATTGTTGTTGCTCAGTCGCTCAGTCATGTCTGACTCTGTGACCCCATGGACTCTGCAGCACACCAGGCTTCCCTGTCCTTCACTGTCTCCCGGAGTTTGCTCAAACTTATGTCTGTTGAATTGGTGATGCCATCCAACCATCTCATCCTCTGCCGCCCTCTTCTCCTCCTGCCCTCAATCTGTCCCAGCATCAGGTGATTATGGGTGCTGCCCAATCTGAAATCTGTGGAGTGTCAGTGGGAGACCCAGGGGAGAGCTGATGTTATAGCCTTGAGTTCCAAAGACAGTTTGGAGGCAGAATTCCTTGTTCCTCAGAGGACCTCAGTCTATGCTCATAAGATATTTAAGTGACTAAATGAGACCCACTCAAGCAATAGAGGATAATCTGAATTACTCTGAGTCTACTAACCTGAATATGAATTACATCTGAAAAATACCTTCACAGAAAATTATCTGCATCTAGAGTAATGATTGACTAAATATCGAGGTGCCACAACCTAGCCTTGTTGACATACACGGTTAATCATCACAGTGAAAGACAAAGAAGCTGAAGAATGTTGATTCCTGTAGTAGAAACTTGAAAGGTCATCAATGAAATATCTTTGTGTTTCTCTCTTTTTTTTGTTTAAGTTTATAACATTTTTTAAAATTTAAATTTATTTATTTTAATTGGAGGCTAATTACCTTACAATATTGTATTGGTTTTGCCATACATCAACATGAATCCACCACAGGTGTACACGTGTTCCCCATCCTGAACCCCGCCTCCCACCTCCCTCCCTGTACCATCCCTCTGGGTCATACCAGTGCACCAGCCCCAAGCATCCTGTATCCTGCATCGAACCTGGACTGGTGATTTGTTTCTTATATGATATTATACATGTTTCGATGCCATTCTCCCAAATCACCCCCCACCCCCTCTCCCACAGAGTCCAAAAGACTGTTCTATACATCTGTGTCTCTCTTGCTGTCTCGCATACAGGGTTATCGTTACCATCTTTCTAAATTCCATATATATGCGTTAGTATACTGTATTGGTATTTTTCTTTCTGGTCTACTTCACTCTGTATAATAGGCTCCAGTTTCATCCACCTCATTAGAACTGATTCAAATGTATTCTTTTTAATGGCTGAGTAATACTCCATTGTGTATATGTACCACAGCTTTCTTATCCGTTCATCTGCTGATGGACATCTAGGTTGCTTCCATGTCCTGGCTATTATAAACAGTGCTGAGATGAACATTAGGGTACATGTGTCTCTTTCTATTCTGGTTTCCTCAGTGTGTATGCCCAGCAGTGGGATTGCTGGTTCATAAGGCAGTTCTATTTCCAATTTTTTAAGGAATCTCCACACTGTTCTCCATAGTGGCTGTACTAGTTTGCATTCCCACCAACAGTGTAAGAGGGTTCCCTTTTCTCCACACCCTCTCCAGCATTTATTGCCTGTAGACTTTTGGATCGCAGCCATTCTGACTGGCGAGAAATAGTACCTCATTGTGGTTTTGATTTGCATTTCTCTGATAATGAGTGATGTTGAGCATCTTTTCATGTGTTTGTTAGCCATCTGTATGTCTTCTTTGGAGAAATGTCTGTTTAGTTCTTTGGCCCACTTTTTGATTGGGTCTTTTATTTTTCTGGAATTGAGCTGCAGGAGTTGTTTGTATATTTTTGAGATTAGTTGTTTGTCAGTTGCTTCATTTGCTATTATTTTCTCCCATTCTGAAGGCTGTCTTTTCACCTTGCTGATAGTTTCCTTTGTTGTGCAGAAGCTTTTAAGTTTAATTAGGTCCCATTTGTTTATTTTTGCTTTTATTTCCCATATTCTGGGAGGTGGGTCATAGAGGATCCTGCTGTGATTTATGTCGGAGAGTGTTTTACCTATGTTCTCCTCTAAGAGTTTTATAGTTTCTGGTCTTATGTTTAGAGCTTTAATCCATTTTGAGTTTATTTTTGTGTATGGCGTTAGAAAGTGTTCTAGTTTCATTCTTTTACAAGTGGTTGACCAGTTTTCCCAGCACCACTTGTTAAAGAGATTGTCTTTTCTCCATTGTATATTGTTGCCTCCTTTGTCAAAGATAAGGTGTCCATAGGTGTATGGATTTATCTCTGGGCTTTCTATTTTGTTCCATTGATCTATATTTCTGTCTTTGTGCCAGTACCATACTGTCTTGATGACTGTGGCTTTGTGTTTCTCAAGCATAACCAGCGTGCAGCGTTCAGACAATGGGTCGTACATCTGTAAGATGAAAATAAACAGCGAAGAGATTGTGTCTGACCCCATCTACATCGAGGTTCAAGGTGAGTCCAAAGGCCACAGATGTCCAGTTGCCGCTTGGTGGTTTGTTTTAGAGCCTGCGTTAATTGCTTTGTGTATAATGCTCCAGAGTTTGGCATGCCCATTTGTTTGTCGTTGGGTTTAAAAAAAAATTTTAATTGAAGTTGATATACCGTGTTGTGTAAGTTTCAGGTGTATAGCAAAGTGACTCAGATATAGATAGATAGATACATATATATGTACATATAGAGAGAATACATATATGTGTGTGTGTATATATATATATATGTACGTATGTTTCATATTTAATCGCTAAGTTGTATCTGACTCTTTTGTGACCTCATGGACTGTAGCCCACCAGGCTTCTCCATCCATGAGCTTTTCCAGGCAAGAATACTGGAATGGGTTGCCATTTCCTTTCCCAAAAGATCTTCCCAACCTAGGGATTGAACCCATGTCTCTGTATTGACAGCTTTACTGCTGAGCCACCAAGGAAACCATGTATATATATATATTCTTTTTCAGATTTTTTTCCCATATAAGCTATTATAAAATATTGAGTATAGTGCCCTGTGCTATACAGTAGGTCTTTGATGTTTAACTATACTCTCAAATTCCTAATTTATCCCATTTGTATGCATCAGTTCACTTCAGTTCAGTTCAGTCGCTCAGTCGTGTCTGACTCTTTGCGACCCCATGAATCGCAGCATGCCAGGCCTCCCTGTCCATCACCAACTCCCAGAGTTCACTCAAACTCACGTCCATTGAGTCAGTGATGCCATCCAGCCATCTCATCCTCTGTCGTCCCCTTTTCCTCCTGCCCCCAATCCCTCCCAGCATCAGAGTCTTTTCCAATGAGTCAACTCTTTGCATGAGGTGCCTAAAGTACTGGAGTTTCAGCTTTAGCATCATTCCTTCCAAAGAAATCCCAGGGCTGATCTCTTTCAGAATGGACTGGTTGGATCTCCTTGCAGTCCAGGGGACTCTCAAGAGTCTTCTCCAACACCACAGTTCAAAAGCATCAATTCTTCGGTGCTCAGCTTTCTTCACAGTCCATCTACTCTGATGCAAAACTTGCAGATCCTTAAGCACTGAGATAAAGACTATCTTCTTTCTTAGATTATAGGTAATTATGAAATAAACTTAATTCTTAAAGATTTAGCTCTCTGCTAGACACTAAGCCTGAGACAAAAAGGAATTATGGACCTCCTTGCCTTAAGGTTATTTACAATTTAAAAAGCTAAAGTCTTAGGACTTCCCTGGTGGTCCAGTGGTAAGGAATCCACCTTCCAATTCAGGGGACCTGGGTTTAATGCCTGGTCACGGAACTAAGTTCCCACATGCTCCAGGGCGATTAAGACCCAGCACAGCCAAAAACAAAACAACAACAAAAAATAAAACCTGAAGTGTATTTTAGGAAGCAAAATGCAGTTTATTAAACAGTTCTCAGCGCTGACACTAGATGCCACTCACCTGGTCAAGTGCCAGTTATCTGTTATTTAGTATCCTTTGCTGCAGTGGTCCCCACCCTTTTTGGCACTGGGGATCAGTTTCATGGAAAATAATTTTTCCCCAGACAGAGGGATGGACGCCCGGGCTGGGGGAGGGGGATGGTTATGGTTTCGAGATGATTCAAGTGCATTAGATTTACTGTACCCGTTATTTCTATTATCCCATCAGCAGCACCTCAGATCATCAGGCATTAGATCCTGGAGGTTGAGGACCCCTGCTTTCCTGTCTTGCTTATGCAGACAGTGAAACCAGGGAGAAGAAGCTAGTTTCAACTGTGCCTGGGATTCCTTTTTCAATCCTTAGGGTTTCTCAGGCACGTGATTCAGTGCAGTTCTGATGCCATGACATGACATGGGCCTGGTAGGGGAGAACTGGGGCATCAGGCAAGGCAGTCTCTGCCCTCGAGGAACCTGAACTCTCGTGGGGACATGAGCTGATGCACAGGTGAGCCAGGCCAGGTCCTGCATCTTGGGCCTTGTCTGTCTGGTTCGGCAATGGCAGGGCCTGCCAAGAGGGGCTTCGAGGAAGAACATCTTCATTATCAACCCAAGTGGCCACTCCTCGCTGTCCCAGGGACTTGTCCTCCAGGGTCTCTGCATCCCTGCTCGCCCAGGCGCCCGCATCTACAGTGTCATCAGGAGAATGACTTTGCTGCTTTCTCCTCACCCTTCTCATCACAGGTTTTGGAGAAGGTGGTCTTTTCAGCGAAGTTTGAGACTCGTCTCCCATTGAAAGGCAACTGTGCTGTCCATTCTTTTCCGAACCTGAACTTGATACCCACTGACGCTGCAGGAGGCCCGAGAGGGAGGGCCCTCACGGGGTCTCTCTTGGAGCTTTGCTCTGAGCCCATCTCAGACTCCCCTGGGCAGCTTCCCAGGTGGTGCTAGTAGTGGAGACCACCTGCCGGTGCAGGAGGCCTAAGAGACGCCGGTCCAATCCCTGGGTCGGGAAGATCCCCTGGAGAAGGACATAGCAGTATTCTTGCCTGGAGAGAGCCGCCTGACCGGCCACAGTGCATGGGGTCACACAGAGTCGGATACGACTGAAGTGACTTGGCAGGCACGCGTGCCCGTCCCAAACTGGACGGCCATGCCACAGGGTTCTGTCAGTATCCACCAGAGGGAAGCGTTCCTACCTTGGCTGCTAACTCTGGGAAAACTATTCAGAAGACATTTTACTTGTAAAATCCCAGAAAAAAAATGCCCAGGGTAGGAATGAGTTAGGTTCAAATGAAGTTTGGTGAAACACTGAAGCTTGGAAAAAAGAATCCCATTTTACCAATCCCATGTTATTCCTGCTGGGACCGGATCTGTGAGCTCCCAGTCCCTAAAGAACACGATTTAAATGCTGATCACAATTTAAATGTTTGCTTGTTCTGTTAAAGTTTTGTTACATGCCCCAAATAAGTACCAACTGGCTGTCTCTGAGCTGTTCTTAACGTCCCTTGCCTGTGACACCAGTTCTGGAATCAAAGTGGGAGATCTTGAGGTTGTAACTGTGTAACTCTGTCTACACCATTTTCATGAGTTTAGGCTTGGAAAAACTGTTCAGTCTTACACAGGTGTACAGATTTTAAAATTTATTATCACCAATATGAAAGTCTCACACACAACAGGTTGTCCTCAAAAATGGGCAGACCCACACCAGTCAGAATGACCGTGATCAAAGTCTACAAATGATAAATGCTGGAGAGGGTGTGGAGAAAAAGGAGCCCTCCTATACTGTTGGTAGAAGTATAAATTGGTAACCACTATGGAAAACCGTATGGAGGTTCCTCAAAAAACTAAAATTACAGTTACCATGTGATTCACTGATCCTACTCCTGGACAAATATCCAGAAAAGATGAAAACTTTAATTTGAAAGGATACATGCACCCCAGTGTTCACAGCAACGCTGTTTACAATCGCCAAGACATGGAAGCAATCTAAGTGTCCATCAACAGCTGAATGGATAAAGAAGATGTGCTGTATAATGGAATATTGTGTGTGTGCTCAGTCACTAAGTTGCGTCTGACTCTTTGCGACCCCATGGACTGTAGCCCTCCAGGCTCCTCTGTCCATTGGATTTCCCAGGCAAGAATACTAGGGTGGTTTGTCATTTCCTTCTCCAGGTAATCTTCCCAACCTGCATCTCTGGCATTGGCAGACAGATTCTTGACTGCTGAGCCACCAGGAAGCCCATAATGGAATATTATTTAGCCATAAAAAATGAAATAATGCCATTTGCAGAAACATAGATGGACCTAGAGATTATCATACTAAGTGAAGTCAGAGAGAGAAAGACAAATATATGGTATCACTTATATGTGGGAATGAAAAAAAAAAAAGATACAAATACACTTATTTATAAAACAGAACCAGACTCAGAAAAAGAAAACAAACTTGTTACCAAAGAGGAAGGAGTAGAAGTTTTGGATGAATAGACACACAGCACCATGTACAAAATAAACAAGCATAGCACAGGGAACTCTATTCCATATCCTGTAACAACCTATAATGGAAACGAATCTGAAAGAATATCTATTTTTGCACATGTATAACTGAATCACTTCACCATACACCTGGAACTAATACAGCATTATAAGTCAAGTGTGCATGCTTAGTTGCTCCGTCATGTCCAACTCTTTGCAACCCCGTGGACTGTATGTAGCTCACCGGGCTCCTCTGTTCATGGAATTCTCCAGGTAAGAATACTGGAGTGGGCTGCCCATTTCCTCCTCCAAGAGATCTCCCCAGCCCAGAGATGGAACCCATGGCCCCTGCGTCTCCTGCATTGGCAGGTGGATTCTTTACCACTGCACCAGCTGGGAAGCCATAAATCAAGTCTACTTAAACTTTAAAAAGAAAAAAGGAGGGGCAGACCTTGCACATGGCTTTGTTTTCACTCTGTGTTTATTGGTAAGGAATCCTGCCAGCCTTTCCCAGGAGCTTAAGCAACACCTAGTTTCACAACTGCCAGGCCTCCCTTCTGGAAAAACCAGTTCTGAATCACCATTGCTCCTTTGGGAAAGTGTCCTAGAAAGCCAGCTCGAGCTGGACTGGTAAGAATTAGCTTCTGTGTGCTTTCTTACTCAACTGCATCAAGGTGAAAACTGAGCATTTCAGACCTGGGTGGTGGACAGAAAGTAAAAGTTTAGTCACTCAGTCGTGTCTGACTCTGTGACCTCATGGACTGTAGCCAACCAGGCACCTCTGTCCATGGGATTTCCCAGGCAAGACTACTGGAGTGGGTTGCCAGTTCCTTCTCCAGGAGATCTTCCCAACCCAGAGATCAAACCCAAGTCTCCTGCACTGCAGGGTGGTGGACAGAGAGAACTATTGCTGAGTTCTGGTGTGGTTTCCACTCACCGGGGGGGTGCACCTTGACCTGTGAATCTAAAACCTTCTTCCACTTACCACTTTCTCTGCAGGACTTCCTTACTTTACGAGGCAGCCCGAGAGCATGAATGTCACCAGAAACACAGCCTTCAACCTCACCTGTCAGGCTGTGGGTCCACCCGAGCCCGTCAACATTTACTGGGTTCAAAACAGCCGCCGTGTTAATGAACTTCCAGAAAGATCCCCCTCTGTTCTGACTGTTCCTGGTGAGTCTCAGCTGTGGCATTTGTTTAATGCTTGCTTTCTGACAGTGGAAGGGAGCAGAAGTTGGGTGAATGCTGTAGTGTGCAGCAGCGGGCACTAGAGGAAGATAAAAACGCAGGTGGGGCAGCCCAGGATGGGGACCAGATGGATGGGGAGGCAGGCGGAAATCTTGGGGTCAGAGGTCACAGTACAGGACGGGTGTCTGTGGTTATATCAATCAAGTGGCCGGAGTCTTCGAGCCAGGGCAGCCGGGAAGCCCTGCTCACATTTCCCGTGGCAGCTGTGGCCCAGCTGGCCTGGCAGGCCTTGCCTTTCAGGAACCACTGATGTGAAGACCTCAGTGAGGTGGCGGCGAGGAAAATGCCTTGGTCATGGAGGCAGTTGTGGGAGGATTGAGTCATTGTGGGGCTGTGACTGCCGTGAAGGTCAGCAGTCATCTGATTTCCATCTAAGTGGGTGTGACCTGGCTTCAGTCCCAGACCTCCTCCCACAGTGCTCCGAGGGTCAGCGCCATGGATGGTTCTGTGCTGCTAAATCCGATGGGCTCCTCTTTGGCTCCTCTCCTTGCATCTCCCGGCAATGTCTGGTAAGGTTACCACCCCCTAGCCTTCCCAGTCTGCATGTACTCAGGGAGTATTCTGCGAGGATGCTGCACGCCAAAGGTGACCTTCCGAAACCACTGTCTTCCTGGCTTCCTTCCTGCCTCAGTGCTCTTCCTCTGCCCACAACAGGAGTTCTGAACATGCTGGGTGCCACAGGGCTCAGTCCTGGACTGAATTCTGATCCCTCTGAGGCACTCCTGCCTGGGAGATCTCCTTTGGATCCTGGCTTCACGACCATCCATGTGATGACTTTGAACTTTGTATCTCTGGCTCATACTACCCTCCTGAGCTTCATGCTCCTTTCCTGGCATGTCCACTCACTGGATATGAAAGTGTGTTAAAATGAAACTCTTAATGTCCCCCGGTACTCGGACTTGTTCTGCCACAGAGTTCCCCATCCTACTAAAGCATGTCACTCTCTGCCCATCCTTCCTGCTGCTCATTGTTTAGACTGACTACATCAGGAGACTGCCAGTTGTCTTCCCACAGTACATCTCAAATCTCTTTTCTGCCTGTCTGCTGCAGGGCCCTGGTCCAGGTCACCGCCACCTCTTGCCAGCATCTCTGCAGTAGCATCCTAACTGGTCTCTTAGCTTCTAGCTTTATCCCCACTATTGTTCTCCATGGTAGATCATGTCCCCTGCCTGCTGTACCTCTTCAGTGGCTGCCCGTTATCTTTGACTTTCTCTCAAGAGGCCTTTCTGCTCCTCCTCTTAGGATCTGCGTGCCCTGGTCCCCACTCTACTTTCCAATCCCAGCTCCACCCACTCTTTCCACCCTGCTAATTATGCGCCAGTCACACGGATTGTCTTTTGTTTTCTTAGAAACACCCCCCTTCGCCCTGCCTCAGGGCCTTTGCACCTCGTCTCTGTCTGCCTACAATGTCGTTCCATGTGCCCTTCCTCCCGTGACGCGTGTCAGCTAACACTTCTGCACAGAGGTCTTTCCTGGGCATTCTTCTGGGTCCTCCTCACTCCTTTATCGACTCTCAGGCATGGCACATATTCGTGTGGACTTCCTTCGTTGCACTGGTCAGGGTCTGTCATTACCCTGTTTATTTGTTTAGTCTCCTTGTCTGTCTTCTTAGAGAATGTATGCTTAGTAAGGACAAGGGCTTTGTCTCTCCCAAGACACAGCCTGACTCATGGTAATACTCACTGAATGTTTATGGTGAGAATGGACCAGCAAGTGATTGCCAGCTGAGGTATTGTCTCCGAATCACTTTTCTTACTCCAGACTCCACGAGGAATGTTATCATTTTCTCTGCCTTCATCTGAGTTTTCTTTGAGTTTCTCTGAGGAATTGATCATCAAGTGACTTATTTGTTCAAAATCAACTTTAAAAAATACATTCCACCTTCTCTGGATGATTGTTTTGAAGTCCTGTAAAGAAGATTTGTGGGGCATACAATGAAATATGTAGGTTAAATTGACATATAATTAAATGCATAGAACTTAAGCACACAATCAATGAGTCATGATAAATGTAGACACTCATGTAACCACCACTTCAGTCAATATATAGAACATTGCTCTCACCCCAGGAAGCACCCCCTTTTCCCTTTGGGTCAGCCTGCCCCTCCCGTAGGTGACCTTGTTCTGATGTCTGGTTTCATATATAAATTTTGCCTGTTATTGAGATTTACATAAATGAAATCATAAGGTATGTATTCTTTAGTGTTGTGCCTCTGCATCTCTTGAGGTCATATAATTTTTCGGCTTTATTCTCTTCATGTGGCAAATTACATCGATTGGATTTTCGAATTTTAAACCAGTGTTGCATTTCTGGGCTAAACTCTGCTTGGTCCTGATGTATTGTGATAGATTCCATTGGCTGATAGATATTAAGTTAAATATTTTTGCATTTAAGCTTTTTCTGGGGTAACACCGACTGCTTGTACTGTGAGCCAGTTCTGCTCCTAATTACTGTGAGTTAGTGAAGACCCCCTGGTCAGGACAGCATCTGCCACAAGAGTGCCCTCACCTCAGCTGCCATCCACGAGTCTCAAGGGAGTCCCAAGCCACCTGTACCCCTTACTTCAGTTCAGTTCAGTTCAGTCGCTCAGTCGTGTCCGACTCTTTGCGACCCCACGAATCACAGCATGCCAGGCCTCCCTGTCCATCACCAACTCCCGGAGTTCACCCAGACACATGTCCATCAAGTCAGTGATCCATCCAGCCATCTCATCCTCTGTCGTCCCCTTCTCCTCCTGCCCCCAATCCCTCCCAGCATCAGAGTCTTTTCCAATGAGTCAACTCTTCGCATGAGGTAGCCAAAGTACTGCAGTTTCAGCTTTGGCATCATTCTTTCCAAAGAAATCCCAGGGCTGATCTCCTTCAGAATGGACTGGTTGGATCTCCTTGCAGTCCAAGGGACTCTCAAGAGTCTTCTCCAACACCACAGTTTAAAGGCATCAATTCTTCGGCGCTCAGCCTTCTTCACAGTCCAACTCTCACATCCATACATGACCACAGGAAAAACCATAGCCTTGACTAGACGAACCTTTGCTGGCAAAGTAATATCTCTGCTTTTGAATATGCTATCCAGGTTGGTCATAACTTTCCTTCCAAGGAGTAAGCATCTTTTAATTTCATGGCTGCAGTCACCATCTGCAGTGATTTTGGAGCCCCCAAAAATAAAGTCTGACACTGTTTCCACTGTTTCCCCATCTATTTCCCATGAAGTGATGGGACCGGATGCCATGACCTTTGTTTTCTGAATGTTGAGCTTTAAGCCAACTTTTTCACTCTCCACTTTCACTTTCATCAAGAGGCTTTTGAGTTCCTCTTCACTTTCTGCCATAAGGGTGGTATCATCTGCATATCTGAGGTTACTGATACTTCTCCTGGCAATCTTGATTCCAGCTTGTGCTTCTTCCAATCCAGCGTTTCTCCTGATGTCCTCTGCATATAAGTTAAATAAGCAGGGTGACAATATACAGCCTCGATGTACTCCTTTTCCTATTTGGAACCAGTCTGTTGTTCCATGTCCAGGTCTAACTGTTGCTTCCTGACCTGCATACAGATTTCTCAAGAGGCAGGTCAGGTGGTCTGGTATTCCCTTCTCTTTCAGAATTTTCCACAGTTTCTTGTGATCCACACAGTCAAAGGCTTTGGCATAGTCAATAAAGCAGAAATAGATGTTTTTCTGGAACTCTCTTGCTTTTTCCATGATCCAGGGGATGTTGACAATTTGATTTCTGGTTCCTCTGCCTTTTCTAAAACCAGCTTGAACATCTGGAAGTTCACAGTTCACATATTGCTGAAGCCTGGCTTGGAGAATTTTGAGCATTACTTTACTAGCGTTGAGATGAGTGCAATTGTGCGGTAGTTTGAGCATTCTTTGGCATTACCTTTCTTTGGGATTGGAATGAAAACTGAGCTTTTCCAGTCCTGTGGCCACTGCTGACTTTTCCCAATTTGCTGGCATATTGAGTGCAGCACTTTCACAACATCATCTTTCAGGATTTGAAATAGCTCAGCTGGATTTCCATCACCTCCACTAGCTTTGTTTGTAGTGATGCTTTCTAAAGCCCACTTGACTTCACATTCCAGGATGTCTGGCTCTAGGTCAGTGATCACACCATCGTGATTATCTGGGTTGTGAAGATCTTTTTTGTACAGTTCTTCTGTGTATTCTTGCCATCTCTTCTCAATATCTTCTGCTTCTGTTAGGTCCATACCATTTCTGTCCTTTATCGAGTCCATCTTTGCATGAAATGTTCCCTTGGTATCTCTAATTTTCTTGAAGAGATCTCTAGTCTTTCCCATTCTGTTGTTCTCCTCTATTCCTTTGCATTGATCGCTGAAGAAGGCTTTCTTATCTCTTCTTGCTATTCTTTGGAACTCTGCATTCAGATGCTTACACCTTTCCTTTTCTCCTTTGCTTTTTGCTTCTCTTCTTTTCACAGCTATTTGTAAGGCCTCCCCAGACAGCCATTTTGCTTTTTTGCATTTCTTTTCCATGGGGATGGTCTTGATCCCTGTCTCCTGTACAATGTCACAAACCTCATTCCATAGTTCATCAGGCACTCTGTCTATCAGATCTAGGCCCTTAAATCTATTTCTCACTTCCACTGTATAATCATAAGGGATTTGATTTAGGTTATTCCTGAATGGTCTAGTGGTTTTCCCTACTTTCTTCAATTTAAGTCTGAATTTGGCAATAAGGAGTTCATGATCTGAGCCACAGTCAGCTCCTGGTCTTGTTTTTGCTGACTGTATAGAGCTTCTCCATCTTTGGCTGCAAAGAACATAATCTGATTTCAGTGTTGACCATCTGGTGATGTCCATGTATAGAGTCTTCTCTTGTGTTGTTGGAAGAGGGTGTTATGACCAGTGCATTTTCTTGGCAAAATTCTATTAGTCTTTGCCCTGCTTCATTCCATATTCCAAGGCCAAATTTTCCTGTTACTCCAGGTGTTTCTTGATTTCCTACTTTTGCATTCCAGTCCCCTATAATGAAAAGGACATCTTTTTTGGGTGTTAGATCTAAAAGGTCTTGTAGGTCTTCATAGAACCGTTCAACTTCAGCTTCTTCAGCGTTACTGGTTGGGGCATAGACTTGGATTACTGTGATATTGAATGGTTTGCCTTGGAAACGAACAGAGATCATTCTGTCATTTTTGAGATTGCATCCAAGTACTGCATTTCGGACTCTTGTTGACCATGATGGCTACTCCATTTCTTCTGAGGGATTCCTACCCGCAGTAGTAGATATAATGGTCATCTGAGTTAAATTCACCCATTCCAGTCCATTTTAGTTCGCTGATTCCTTGAATGTCGACATTCACTCTTGCCATCTCTTGTTTGACCACTTCCAATTTGCCTTGACTCCGTACTTACTGGCTGTTAATTTGGAGGTTCCTATGGCCCCCCTGGGTTTCCCAAATGGCTCAGTGGTAAAGAATCCAGTCGTCAGTCCAGGTTCGAAGCACGATACTGGATGCTTGGGGCTGGTGCACTGGGATGACCCAGAGGGATGGTATGGGGAGGGAGGAGGGAGGAGGGTTCAGGATGGGGAACACAAGTATACCTGTGGCGGATTCATTTCGATATTTGGCAAAACTAACACAATATTGTAAAGTTTAAAAATAAAATAAAATTAAAAAAAAAAAAAAGAGAGAATCCACTTCCAATGCAGGAGACATGGGTTTAATCCCTGGATTGGGAAGATCCCCTGGAGAAGGAAATGGCAACCTGGGAAATCCCATGGACAGAGGAGCCTGGTGGGCTACAGTCCATGGGGTCGCAAAGAGACGCTCTGGTGTCGCTTCAGACTTAGTGACTAAACCGCAGCCATCATGACCCCTTTGGGTTCAGTGATTTTCTAGAATAACTCAGAACTCAGAAAAGTGCTCTACTTATGTTATAGTTTATTTCACCAGGGATACACACAGGATGAAGTCTGGGAGGGTCCCAAATGCAGAGCTTTTCTGCCTTGAAGAGTGTCACCTGGTGCATCAGTGTGTTCACAGAAGAAGAAACTGCTGAGCTTTGGTGTTCAGAATTTTTTTTTATTGGGGCTTCATTATGTGGTATAACTGAATAAAACATTAACCATGATGGAATACCGTCTCCCGACCTCTCTCTCTTTCCTAGAGGTCAGGAACTTGAGCTAATATCACGTGGATCAAAGCCCCAAGCCTCCCATCACATGATTTAGTCGTTCTGGTGACCAGTGCCCATCTAGAAGTCAGTTGTGGATCCACTTGAGTTACCTCATTAGCATAACAAAGCCACTCTCTTTGCTCAGTAAATTACCAGGGACAAAAGCTAGTCCAAGTCTTTATCACACAACAGTGTTCATGAAGGAAGTTGGTTTATAGTTTTGTTTTTGTGATGTCGGTTTTGGCATCTGGGTAGTGCTGACCTCATAAAACCTAGTTGGAAAATGTTCCCAACTCCTCTCTTTGTTGAAAGAGCTTGGTAGCGGTGGTGTTATTTTGGAAAGATGTGTATGAAGTTCAGTGGAGGTTGTAACCTCTTGTGTTTTGAATATTTTTTTTACCTTGCTTTTTAAAAAAGAAAACTTTTTATTTTATACTGGAGTTAGCCAATTAATGGTGTGACAGTTTCAGGTGGACAGCAAAGGGACTCAGCCAAACATATACAGGCATCCATTCTCCCCCAAACTCCCATGCCATATTCATGCTGCTACGTAGCACTGAACAGAGCTCCCTGTGCTACGCAGTAGGACCTTGTTGGTTATCCATTTTAAATATATTGAATGCTTTATTTCTGATAATGCAGTTTACATTGCCTTTTTGGTGAGGTTAATGTATTGGTTCATGTTGAGTCTGAGGTTAACTGAAATCCCCAAGCATTTTTCTCATAAATTGCTGCAAAATCAAGGCTCTCCTGCTTTTTGTATATTTAATTATTCTGAAATTTCAGCCCATCATGTGACCTTTATCCCATGAAAATTTATCTCATCATCCCAATCTACTAAGGCCATTTTGAACCTTGATTCTCTTATTGGATTAGCAAATTCTCTCCCGGTTTCCTGTCTAGATTCTAATCTAACCAAGGACAAAGCACAGTGGCCATCAGGCAACCTCTGAGTTGATATCAATTCATGAAATCAGCTCTTTTGTCTACTTTTCAATCAGCAGCCAATCTGCCTAATTTTATTTTTTCCACCATTTATCTCTCCATCTTGTCTTCTAAGAAATTCCTTGATACATTGGACTAAGAACTGTCCTGGAAAGACTGGAAATCAGTTTGCAATTCATTTTGAAATCAGACTTGACTTCCTGTTGGTGAGCTGAACTCCATGCCTGTCCTCCTAGGACACGTGTCCTAGGCACCGATTTGATAACCTTCTCTGAAGTTCTGCTGTGGATTCTGTCTCTCACTGATTTTGTACTTGCCAAAATCAGTATCATTTTCTTTATGAAAACAAGGACAAAATCTGTCCATCTCTGTTCATCTAGAATTTATTTTGTTTTACATTTTGGCCACTGCTCAGCATGTGGGATCTAGTTCCCTGACCGAGGATTGAACTCACATCCCCTGCATTGGAAGTAAGGAGTCCCAGTTACTGGACCACCAGGGAAGTCCCCGTCTCTGTTCATCTAGAACTTTTCCTCTTCAGTTTGCTTAGCAAGCAGAAGGATCTGCAAAATTTAATACCCAAGGCTATATATATTGATATAAATTATCTCAACTTGGTGACCTTATTTATTTCTAAATGGTCAGATATACCGATACAACTGACACTTATTTTGGGCTTTAGATTCTTTACAGTCTTCATTTTACTTTCTTTAATTTGAAGATTTTTTTCCTTCTGGTTAAGAAGATAGAAGTAAAATAGAAACCAAGCATTCTATAGGCTAATAGTATGCTTTTTAACATAAACTTTAATGGGATATGGTTACATGAAGCTACACATGTGATAAACTTACACAAAGCAACACACACACACGAATGAGTCCACATGTAACTGGAAAAATCGGAATAAGCTCTGTGGAAGGTACCAGTGTCAGTTTTCTGGTTTTGACACTGTAGTTATTTGAGACATTAACATTGGGGAGGTAGGGTGAAGGATACGTGGAGCTCCCTGTTTCTGTAAATCTATAATTAACATTTCAGAATGAAAAATGTTTTAAACTGTTAAAATGTTGTAGCACTGTGAAAGAACTACATTCAAACTTATTCTTATTTACATCTATTCTTAACTTAGAGGACAAGTTAGTGTGATACCCGAGCCCCTCCCAGTAAGTAGGTGGTGCTTAGGGAACTAGGCTGAGGCCGTTTTGACTTGAAATGGCTTTGCGGACTGCGTACCCACTCAGAGCCTGCATGGAGCAGGCACATTTAGGAACAGGAAGATCGTACACTTTTCCCTCATGATACCAGTTGTTTTTCTTCTGTGACATAAGTGCTGTCTTTAAGAAATGTGAGCGAAGAAGTACTTTGTCTAAAGGGCATGATTCTGAGTCAACAAAACCAGTCTCAAAGGTTACGTGCTGTGTAATTCCATTTAGGTAACATTCTCAAAATGAAAGGGTTGTAGTGACGGCGTGCACATCAGCTCCTGCCAGGGGTTAGGTTGACAGAGGATGTTTGTAGAAGGGGTGGCAGGGGGGAGCTTGTTTGTTTTGGCTCTACCACTAAGGCATGTGGGGTCTTAGTTCCCCAACCAGGGGGCAAACCCCACCCCTGCAGTCGATGCTCAGAGTCTTAACCACTGGACCCCCAGGGAAGGCCCTGGAAACTTCTTTTTGGTGATGAAACAGTTGATTTGTATACATATTTGTACCTGTAATAAAATTTCATAGAAATTTCATAAAAACCACCCCTCCCCCAAATTAAGCAAAACCAAAAACTAGTGAAATCTGAGTAAGGCCTGCCTGTATTTTAGTTACTACTATTGGGCTTCCTGAGTGGTTCAACTGCAGGAGACACAAGAGATGCAGGTTCGATGCCTGGGTTGGGAAGATCCCCTGGTGTGGGAAATGGCAACCCACTCCAGTATTCTTGCCTGGAAAATCCCATAGACAGAGGAGCCTGGTGGGCTACAGTCCAGAGGGTTACAAAGAGGTGGACATGACTGGACGACTGAGCACGTGTACAGCGTTCCAAAGTCACTTGATCACGCTACCATGATTATGTAAGACGTACCACTAGGGGACCCTGGGCGAAGGGTGCGGGGAGCTCTGTACGAGTTCTGTAGTTTCTTGCAAATCAAAACTGTTTCAAAACAAAGTTACTTTTTCCCCCCAAGGAAATACTTTGTCATCAACAAATAGAGTCCCAAAATAAAGAGCAGAACTAGGAAAGCTTTTGCTCTATGGTGTTTAGCGATAGGATGTGTTATAGGTTAAGTGGTTAAGATCCCATTAACTAATGTTGGTTCACCACTGTGTGTCCCTAGGCAGGTTACTTGCCTTCTTTATACAAAATAGGGATAGTAACAGTGTCTACCTCACAGAACATTTATGAAGATTCAGTGAAATAACATATGTAAGGACTTGGGTACAGAAGCAGCCTTCAGGAATGACTCAGATGTTACCTGAGACAAATTTTTATATGAAACAGTTACCAACTCACTGTCCATTTTGAGCTACCTTCCTACCGAGATCAGGGACTTAGGCTGATCTTTCTGGTCTTCACTTTAAAAAAAAAAAAATGTTTTTATTTACTTCTTTATTTTTGGCTGTGCTGGGTCTTCATTGCTGCTCGGACTTTTCTCTAGTTGCGGCAAGTGGGGGCTACTCTCAGTTGCAGGCCCTGGGCTTTTCGTTGCGGAGCACAGGCTCTGGAGCACAGGCTAAGTCACTATGGTGCACCGGCTTCGCTGTTCCCCAGCATGTGGGATCTTCCCAGATGAGGGAGCGAACCCATGTCTCCTGCATTGGCAGATGGATTATTTACCACTGAGCCACCAGGAACGTCCTGGTTTTTACTTTTAAAAAATACGTGTTTTATGTTAAAATCCACATTTAGAAAACAGCTAAGCTAGTTTTGCTTTTAGTTAATTGGCTATAGTGCTTGTTTTTTTAAATTATTACTATTTTTTGGCCGTACAGCAAGGCATGCAAGATTCTTAGTTCCTGGATCAGGGATTGAACTGGCGCTCCTTGCAGTGAAAGCATGGAGTCTTAATCACTGGACTACCAGAGAAGTCCCTGTAGTTCTTAATATTCGTTGTGATGACAACAGTAACAATAATAACTAGAATTTGTGTGTCAGTTTGTAATTCTCACAATGCCTTCAGTAAAGAACCTCATAGCAGTCAATGATACAGTTAGATGTTTTCTAATTACCATTTTACAGATCAGGAAGAAATTCGGAGCAAGTAAGGGACCTGCTTGCCTAAGGTCTAGCCTTTGTGTGGCAGCTGGAACAAGCCTCACAAAACATAGACTAGGTTATATCAGTCTTCTGCTCAAAGCCCCAGGTTTCCCATCTCTCTTGGAGGACAAAGAAAGAAAGTGAACTCGCTCAGTTGTGTCCGATTCTTTGCGACCCCGTGGACTATAGCCTACCAGGCTCCTCTGTCCATGGGATTCTCCAGGCAAGAATACTGGAGTGGGATGCCATTTCCTTCTCCAGGGGGTCTTAGGGGGTCTTCCCGACCCAGGGATTGAACCCAGGTCTCCCAAATTGGAGGCAGACACTTTAACTTCTGAGCCACCAGGGAAGCCTGACCCATATATTCCCTGACTTCAAACCTTCCCTCACCCTCCAGAATAAACTTGGCCCGTTCCCTCACCCCAAGTCTTTCCTCAGAGGACGTTTTTCAAGGAGCCATCTCTGACCCACATGTTTACAATCACTACCAGTTCTCCACACCCCCTGACCATCTATTTTTCCCAAGTACTAATCACCTTCTAATACAGCATGCAGCTTATCAAACGGAGCAGGTCTTTGCCTCCCCTTGCTTGCCCCCCTCAATGTCTTCTGCCAGCCTTTTGTGTCTGGAAAACTTTAGTCATCAGAGAAATGAGAAATGTGGAAACAAAGGAAAACAAAGGAGACTAGATAATAATAATGTAGTCATTAAGCAGAGTCAAGGACCTTCAGCTGTTTCTCAAGGGCTATAGATAAGATTCTGAACCACATCCTGTGAGCTGTCTTATAGATACCTAGCTGGAGAATTAACTACATGATGAGCAGACTGTACCCAGGACATGAGCTGCCACAATTCCTGCAATTGGCCACAAAAAAATGGGAACAAATGAACCCTAGAACTAAAGATTAACTGTACCTAAAGCAACCAAGATGATGCTGGTCAGATCACTGATGACCAATTTGAAGATAACTTAGAAATGACTGTGCTGTTCCTGCATGTAGACCGCCCCCCACAATCTGCCTTTAAAAGCTCTCACCCGCTGCTTGTCGGGGTGAGAAGTTGGCCTTTGGACAGATGTCGCCACCCTCCTCCACCCGGTTGCCGGCACCTGAAATAAAGCACTTTCCTTTCCACCAATCTGGCCTGTTTATTGGCTTTTGAGGGGCAAACAGCTGGAGCCACAAACTCCTTTTGGTAACATTTATTAAGGCTATTATTTCTCACCCTCTTTTGTCCTTGAGAATGTGAGCTTTATAAGGGCAGGTATCATGGATAGATCCCAGGTGCCTGGAAAACATCTGGCACACAGCAGCCACACACTAAATGTTGAGTGAATGAATTCAGGGCAGAAAGGGAGTTCCAAGTTCATAAGTGTAAGCCCTTCATTTATGCAGCATATTATTGTATTTCTCTCCTCTCTGGGTAGAAAGATGAACACCAGGGGAAAAAAATAAAAGGACAGGATTGCTTAACCCAGAAGTCAAAGAAACACCCTAACTGTGCTCTTAAGAACTGCCTCCTCAGCAATTCTGATTGTCTTTCCCTTGAGGGAGCATCCTGTGGCTACATGTTCCCTAAAATATCTTTCAGACCTTGTGTCAGGGTCTGTCTTTTTTTAAACCAGCAGAGTACCAAGCAAGAGGGGCGCAAACCATCATAGTGAACTTGGGTGGGATGTCATGCAGGCAGGGGGTGTCCACGAGAAGATCTGGCAACAGGAAACGTGGAGGCGCTGCTGTCGGGGATGTTTGGGAGATTGGGTGGTAGGGTGGAGACGTGGTGGGTGGGTACTGTTCTCCCTGAAAAGCCACAGGGTTGGGCTCTAAAACTTCAAGATCCTTTCTAGTCTAGTAGTTGAGGGAGGGAGAAGGGAGAAGTGATAGGGTAGCTCTCTTTCTTAGTTCATCTTGGTTGCTGCAGTCAACTCAGGTTTATAAATGAGCCTCCAAGTGGGAAGCTAATGCCCTTAAGCCAAAGAAAGAAAAATGTATCACCGAATACATTAAGCCAGGAAGCCTGTAGTTGGCCTAAAGTTTTCACCCATTCAATTCTAGGGAAAGTTAATCTGGGTTGGAATCAGCCTCCATTTCTGCTAGCCTTTGTTTGGCCTGTGGGCATTCATCACCTCAACCTGCTGGATAAAACTACTGCCCTTGATGGTTTGGCTTCTTGTGGGCAGTTCTGAGTCGGAATGGGTGCCTTGTGCCAGGGAATTAGCTGCTGACTTTGTGTGTCCTCTGAAGAGAAGCATGTAGAGGAAAAACGTCTTCCCCTTAACGTAAAATCCTGAGTGGTTTCACTCTCGACATGGGTCAACCTTGCAGGACTGAAAAACCATGGGCCTAACTCATCTTACTTTGGGATCTGTAAGGAAGTGGTGGATCTCAAGGAAATAGGTCCATCCTCTTGTTTCTTTGCAGGGCCAGGCTTGCCCTCACCACTGGCTGTCAGAGGGATTCATGGTTTGTTTTCAAGGGTTTCCCAAGAGTTTGGACAAGGGTGATTGAAGTCAAATGATTGGGTTTAGCCTGCAGAAGTCTGCTCAAATATGTACAAAATGTAAGTTGCCTAGCAGCTCCCAGGGTCTTATGTTGAGCCAAAGCTGATTTTTCTAAACATAAGCCAAGTTTTGCCAGTTCACGTTGCCTGGTGAAACAGGCATCTCATTTGGGAACTGACGACCTGGAAGGTTAAAGGTGATACTCCAGCGGGAAAAACCAAAGGTCACAGGCCTGCCTGTGAAAAAGTGGTGGGCAACAGGGGCCCCAGGTGGTGGCTTAGAGCAGTGGTCCCCAACCTTTTTGGCACCAGGGACCAGTTTCATCGAAGACAATTTTTTCTTGGACCGGAGGTGGCGGATAAGGGGGATGGTTTGGGGATGATTCAAGTGTGTTACATTTATTGTGCACCTTATTTCTATTATTATTATATCATAAAAATATATTATTGTAGTATAAATAATTATGTACTATATTATATTACATACTCTATTATATATTATATTATTATGTATTTGGCTGTGCTGAGTCTTAATTAGTGCACATGGACTCTCGTTCCCTGAACAGGGATCAAACCTGGGCCCCCTGCACTGGGAACTCAGAGTCTTAGCCCCTGAACCACCAGGGAAGTCCTCAAGCGTGCTTTTTTACCTCACTGCAATGTCCTTCCAGTAAGTAAGCCTGAAACTAGCATGTAGCTGATTATTCTGTCAGCCCTGAAAATTCCCGAGACATTATTATCAACGAAAGTCCATAGTTTATTCAGATTTTCTTAGTCTTTACCTGACGTCCTTCTACTGGCCTAGGATTTAGTTGTGTCTCCTTCAGCTTCTCTCGGTTGTGACAATGTCTCCGACTTCCCTTGTTTTTAATGACGTGGATGGCTTTGAGTATGGGTCAGGTCTTTTTTTTGTAGTGTGTCCCACAGTTTGGACCTGTCTGATGTTTACCTCCTTTTTCTCGTGGTTAGATCTGGGTTCTGTGTTTTGGCGGGGGAGGACCCCAGAGGGGAAGTGCCATTCTCATCACATCACATCGAGGGTACACTCTGTCAGCGTGGCTTACAGCATTGGCCTTGACCTTGACTCTCCACCTGAGCTAGTGTGTGTCAGTTCCTCACTTGAAAGTTTTTCTTTGACTCCCCTTTCCATATCGATCTCTTTGGAAGTTAGTCATTATGATCAGGAGTAAGGATTAATGCTCCTCTTTAGGAGCGGAGCATCAATATAAAAATCACTTGGAATTCTTCTGCATGGGGTTTTGTCTCTTCTCCCATTTATTTAATCGCTTGTATATATTGGTAAAGGAGCTTCCTAGGTGGCTTAGCAGTAAAGAATCCGCCTGCCAATGTAGGAGATGCAGGAGATGCAGGTTCCATCCCAGGGTCAGGAAGATCCGCTGGAGGAGGGCATGGCAACCCACTCCAGTATTCTTGCCTGGGAAATCCATCCCATGGACAGAGGAGCCTGATGGGATATAGTCCATGGGGTCAAAAAAGAGTTGGACACGACTGAGCAGCTAAACAACAAGAGCAACAACAAATGTCGCTAAGACTCACGGATAATTATCTTATACTTTGGTTACAGTCTAATGCTACTTTATTTTCTTGCTCGACTTGTTCCCACTTTGGCGATTGGGAGTTTTTTTAGCTGGCTCCTGGGTCTCTTTGCCGCCGCCCCCACCCGGCCCTTTGTGCGTGTGTGGGTGTGTGTGTGTCGTACGTTTTATATTTTGCTCCAGGCTCATCTTACATGTTTACTGCTCCAAACTGAAAATCAGCATTTCTCCAAGGAACTGGCTCCTTTCATTGGCGAATAGTATTATAAGAAACCAAGGGGGACTTCCCTGGTGGTCCAGCGGCTAAGACTCCATGCTCCCAGTACAGGAAGCCGGGGTTTGATCCCACATGCCAAAACTAAGACTTAGTGCAACTAAATAAATACAAATATTTTTAAAAGAAAGAAACCAAGGTCTTGGGACTTCCCTGGAAGTCCAGTGGTTAAGACTCTGTGCTTCCAATGAGGAACTCAGATCCCACATGCCACACAGCACAGTCGAAAGAATTAAAACAGTAATAAAAATAAAGAAACTAAGATCTGGATTGCTTCTCTTCCTTTCTCCTTAAAATTAATGAATCAATGGAATATTTTTCATTTCTAAGATGGTAGAAATGGTAGAATTTTTCTTCACTCAGACCAGTGTCTTCAAGTAATAGTGATGCCTGGTGTTTACATAATCCCTTATGAATACATTGATTTTCACTATTAAAAAAGGATCACTGCAACGGAAATTTCATTCATCGGAAGTTTTACAAACTGTGGCTTTTGTCCTGCTGTTTCTGGAGTCCTGATTGTCCACAGTGTGTAGCATAGGATATATGGGATGCTAAGCACGGGGTTGTCTAGGTGAGCCCCATAAACCACTCTTCTTAATATTGGGGCCAGTAATTCCTATTGCAGGCTTCCCAGGTGGCACACTGGTAAAGAATTGCCTGCCAGTGCAGGAGATGCAAGAGATGTGGGTTCCATCCCTGGGTTGGGAAGATCCCCTGAAGGAGGAAATGGCAACCCATTCCAGTATTCTTGCCTGAAAAATTCCATGGACGGAGAAACCAGGAGGGCTACAGCCCACGGGGTCGCAGAGTTGGACACAACTGAGGGGTTGAGCACACACACAATTCCCATAGCTCCTTGCTGAAATTTTAAAACTAAATGATACTGCTCTGTTGCCTCATGTCTCACCGTTGGGAAAAAATAAAGAGTTTTAATGAATTACAGATGTCTTTTAAGCCCATTGTTGCCTTGCTCCTGGTACCCAGGGTTTAATCCTACGTTTGTTTTTCAAACACCAACACACATTTTTAATTAACTTTGCATTTATGGCTTGAAGCACTGAACCACGAAGTAAAAGGATGCCCAGACTCCCCCAGGATTCTGATAAACAGCAGCCTGCCTCTCCACCCCTGGTCTCATGGGTCTCTCCTTCTCCTCTAGGTCTGACCAAGACCACAATCTTCAGTTGTGAGGCCCACAATCAAAAAGGGCTGACCGTGTCCAAAAGCGTGCAGATCAACATCAAAGGTAAGTGTCAGGGTGGGGTCTTGCAGGGGAAACACTGTGAGCTGTGCAGCCAGCAGCCTGGGATTGAGCCCTGGCTTCCCTCTGTGACCTTGAACAAGTCACTCAACACCTTCAGGGTGCCCCTCTGTAAAATGGAGGCAATTATAGAACCTGTCTCTTCCTGAGGGTTCCATGAGATAATGCAAACAGAAATACTCATAACAGGGCCTCACAGTTGTCTTTGATCAACAGTAACTAGTTTAGTTTTCTGCTCAGTCAGAGAAGAAAATAGGCTGAAATGTTGACTCAGATCGTCTTAGCTCCTCTTTTTACTTTTTATTCTTCCACACTGAACTAGCTGTGTCCTTCCCTGGGCAGCTGGAGCTGGGGCCAGTCCTCCCAGCAGCTGCTCTGAGGAGGGAGGAAGTCAGAGTCATGCCTCTCCTGGGGGCCCAAGGGCTGGTCCCTCTTTCTCCTAATCTCTGTCCCACCCCTTGCTTCCCCTAGGCTGGGATGTAACGAAATGAAAGGCAGGTGTTTGAAGGCACACCCAGGCACCCCCATTCCAATCCAACATTCTGTCTCTTCCTCCCCCTTCTGTGGGATCAAAGATATTTAAACCTGAAACTTTGGAAAAATTGATACAGATGAACCTATGTGCAAAGTGAAATAGAGACACAGATGTAGAGAGCAAACTGAAGCTGGGGTGGGAGGGATTGAGACTGATATATATATATATACTATTGATACTGTAAAACTGTGTATAAAATAGATCATTAATGAGACCTCAATATATAGCCCAGGGAATGCTATTCAGTGCTCTGTGGTGACCTAAATGGGAAGGAAATTGAAAAAAAAAAAAAAGAGGGATATATGTACATATGTAACTTATTCACTTTGCTATATAATAGAAACTAACACAACATTCTAAAGCAACTATACTCCAATAAAAACTTTTAAAAAATAAAATAAAAATCTGAAACTTGAAAGGAAAACCTTTTGTTTCCTTTTGAAGTCATCTCCTTAACCTTTCTCATAGAAATTCAAGGAAATGATATCTTTTAGTATTTGTTCTTAATTTATATTTTAATTAATGAATGAATTTTTATTGAAGTATAGTTGATTTACAATATTGTGTTAATTACTGATGTACAGCAAAGTGATTCAGTCTTTACATATATATATATATATATTTTTAATATTCTTTTCCATTATGGTTCATCACAGGTTATTGAGTATGTAGCTCTTGGTGATCTACAATAGGACCTTGTTGTTTGTCCATCCTCTATATAAAAGTTTACATCTGCTAACCCCAGCCTACCATTCCCTCCCTCCCTTAACCCCCTCCACCTTGGGGGTTATTTGTTCTATTCTCTACATTATTTGTTCTTAATTTAAATATTGAGAAGGAAATATTGAGTTCGTACTCCTTTTGGTCTTGTCCTTGGAGGAAATGACAGAGGGAAAAAGCAGAGTGTGTTTAATAATGAGTTAAAGGGCGGGTAAGGCATAGCAGAAGACTCAAAACTCCGAGGCGCTGTAGTTTTTAAAGGTGCTGATGTCTGTTGCTGTTGCTCAGTGCTCAGACGTGTCCGACTCTGTGCAACCCCACAAACTGCAGCACACCAAGCTTCGCTGCTGATGTTTAGCTTCAGCAAATCAGCTGGAAGAGGCTATGAGAGGGCATTTGCTAAAATTTAGCTGGAAAGGAAAAATGAGCCAACCGAAAGTTATTACAAGAGGAACTGTATAACTTCCTTCCTTCATTACAAATTGCATTATTACAATTTTCAAAAGAAATGCTGGGAATTTCAGGAATCCACCAGTGGGCGTAAATTTATAAAGAAATTTTCATAAAGCATCAATGTCTTAAAGTTTAAAACTCCATAAAATGAGAAGCACTTCTTGAATTTTATGCTTCAGACAGAATCTCAACTAGGACTTTAACAAGTCCTATTTCTGAAATTCTGGTTTTGGGCTATCTTAAACTTGCATGTCAAAGCAATCAAAACTCCCTGGCAGTCTGTCATCAACTGAGGTGTATGTGGCCAGATTTGGATCTGGAAAAGCAGATAATGTGTTTAGGAAAGTGAGTCAAACGAAAGGCTGGCTTTCTCATTCATCAAGCTGTGTGTCTCCTGGTAAAACTGGAATCCTGAACATGCCCAGTGAGTGCTTAATATGGTCTTTTCTTCCCCTCATCTGTGCCTCCTGTCTTTGCCTTCATCACCAGTACACCTCTCCCAGACCTCGTGCATGTGTTACTTCATTTCATCCTCATTTCAGCCCCATCAAACAGTGCAGTCTCTCCCCATGCAATAGAAGAGAGAGCTGAGTGGAGAGGGCATTGACCTGTGCTACGCGGGCCATGCAGCCGATTAACTGGTGCTCACACTCTCCAGCCCATGCTGGTCTTCATGCTGGTCTGCTCTCTGCTCCCACAGCCATCCACCAGTGTCCTGTTGAGAGATACAGAACTCTGGGGTGAGGCAGACCTGAGTTCAAGTCCCCATTCTGTTGCTAATGAGCTCTGTGAGCTTTGGCAAGTTTTTAACTCCTGTGGTCCTCAAATTTCCCCTTCCGTCTATGGGGATTGTAAGACTACTTCTCTCATAGGATTCTAATCATGATCAAATGAAGTCCATAAAGATTCCTGGCACATAGTAAGCACCCATTCAAAAACATTAGTCATCTTTTTGGATTGTAACTGTTGTTGTGTGTGTGCTGGTTGCTTAATTGTGTCTGACTTTGCAACCCCGAGGACTGTAGCCCGCCAGCCCTCTGTCCATGGGCTTCTCCAGGCAAGATACTGGAGTGAGTTTCTGTCCCCTTCTCCAGGGGATCTTCCCGACCCAGGGATGGAACCTAGTGTCCTGCGTTGCAGGCAGATGCTTTACTGCGTGAGCCACCAGGGAAGCCCATAAATGTGGTTATTAACATTAATTAAGAGTTTAGGGACTTCCCTGGTGGTCCAGTGGTTAAGATGTTGCCTCCCAACGCAGGGGGTACAAATTTGATCCCAGGTTGGGGAGCTAACATCCCACATACTTCACTTTCAAATACTCAAAATCTAAAGCAGAAGCAATATTGTAACAAATTCAGTAACAACTTAAACAAACTGGTCCACATCAAAATATTACACATATCAAAAAAAAAGTTTAATGTATGAGTATTCTCTGGCAGTCCAGTGGTTAGGACTTCGGGCTTTCACTGCCAAGGGCGAGAGTTCGATTCCTGGTTGGGGCACGAAGAATCCTGCAAGCCATGTGGTGCAGCCAAAAGTAAATAAATAAATAATGAAAGCAGTATTGATTCACAAATTTTAATACATTAAAAACAGATCTGTGTTGCATGCTATCAATAATGTGTTGGATTCTATTAAGAGTAGATTATTAGTAGTAATCTATTACTAATGAATACCTAGCCACGTCCCACCTGTGACTGAGGGCATCACACGGTCATTACGGCCTGCCTTCCCCTCCCCATGAGCAGATGCACTTGGCTCTTGGGCTTGAGCTGACTCTCGCCCATTTCCTCGGCCAAGAAAGCTTCCTTCCTTCATCACACAAACACACGGGCACACACGCATGCATGTTCCCACGGTGCCCCTCTTCTTCTCAGGGCAGGCCACTCCTCTTCGGTTAATGTAGAGCTCCCCAACTCAGCTTTTAGCTGAGGGATGAAGACAGATGTTCAGGTCCAATTCCTGGGTCCAAAAGATTCCCCTGGTGTAGGAAATGGCAACACACTCCAGTATTCTTGCCTGGGAAATCCTATGGACAGAGGAGCCCGGTGGACACAGTCCATGGGTTCTGAAAGCAGTCAGACGTGACTGAGCGATTGAGCACACACACAAAGGCAGACAGAAAGAGAAAAAACGGAACTAGTGACAGATTTCCTCTTCGTGTGCTCCAAGATCACTGTGAGTGGTGACTGTAGACATGAAATTAAAAGATGCCTGCTCCTTGGAAGGAAAGCTACGACAAACCTAGACAGAGTATTAAAAAGCAAAGACATTGCTTTGCAGACAAAGATCCATCTAGTAAAAGCTATGGTTTTTCCAGTAGTCATTTATGAATGTAAGAATTGGACCATAAAAAAAGCTGAGCACCGAAGAACTGATGTTTTCAAACTGTGGTGCTGGAGAAGACTCTTGAAAGGCTCTTGGACTGCAAGGAGACCAAACCAGTCAATCCTAAAGGAATTCAACCCTGAATATTCATTGGAAGGACTGATGCTAAAGCTGAAACTCCAATACTTTGGCCACCTCATGTGAAGAGCTGACTCATTGGAAAAAACCCTAATGCTGGAAAAAATTGAAGACGAAAAGAGAAAGGGGTGACAGAGGTTGCGATGGAAAGATAGCATCACCAACTCAATGGACATAAATTTGAGCACATTCCAGGAGGTAGTGAAGGACAGGGGAGCCTGGCATGCTGCAGTCCATGGGGTTGCAAGGAGTCGGACACAGCTTAGGCCTGAACAACAGCAGTAACAACACAAGGCAGATAGGGAGAACCATAGCTCTTTGCCCTCATTTCGAGTACCAGTGCCACCCCTGCACAGACAGGAGGAAATGGATATCTCCCCATCCTCGTCCAGCTAAAAGTTCTCGTGTCGTCAGTGGGCAGGAGCACTGGTCTACATCCCACGTCTCTGGTCCAGGCAGAGTCATCCTGTCACTGCAAGACCAATCTAGAGGCTTATATGATCACCCTCACCCAGAGGGTGGCTCCTCTTTAAAACTCGTGCTTAATTTTCCCAGTCTCAAGAAGCAGACATGGGCCTGGTATTAATGCACCTGTTTGGTAGCTGTGACCTCCTGTGGTTTATAATTATGTGTCTGGTGTGTCTTTTGTCTTTTACGTAGCAATTCCCTCCCCACCTACTGAAGTCAGGGTGCACAACAGCTCCGCACACAGCATCCTCATCTCCTGGGTCCCGGGTTTTGATGGCTACTCCCCGCTCAGCGATTGCAGAATTCAGGTAACCTTTCTTGATGAAGAGAAATAGCTATTTGGGGCTCAGTGACTCTGCCTGACTTATTTTCCGCCTGAAGAGTGGCACAGACGTCAAGTTGACACCCCTGTTCAGAAGCCCTTGGCCTGTTGCCTGCCCCGTGTCCACCAGGCACACGCTGTTTTATGATGTTCTGACCGCTTGGGGCGCTGTGCCCTTCTCTGTGCGTGGTCCAGGGCCCAACTGGAGGAGAAACATGTTTCTAAGATAGAACATCATGAGACCAGGGAGAATGAATTTTTAAGGTACAAAAACACATCTAGCTTGTGACCAGGAGTTCAGAAGCCAGGCATGCTCCAGCCTGGCTCCTCCTGGGTTGGTGGCCATAAAGGACAACAAGAGACAAGTCACTACTGAATGTGCCAACTCAGCCTGTTGGAAAAATTGGGGGTACCAGGAAAAACTGGGGATGACAGACCTTGCAGAGTCATCTCTCACTATCTAAAATTGATATAAAATAGAGCTATGAGAAATATAGTTTAGTCATCCTAAAATGCAGGCTTCCCAGATGGTGCAGTGGTAAAGAATCCGCCTGTCACAGCAGAAGATGCACGAGATGCAGGTTCATTCCCTGGCTCGGGAAGATCCCCTGACCCAGGAGTAGGAAATGGCAACCCACTCCAGTATTCTTGCCTGGAAAATTCCATGGACAGAGGAGCCTGGCGCTCACAGAGTCAGACACGACTGAGCACACATACATGTCGTGAAATGTTACCTCGCCATGAAATAGACTCTGCTGTGAGCACTCACTGCATGAAAAATGGAAGGGCGGCGGTAACGCTGTCTTTTACTGAGTGCCCACATACGGCCTTGCATGTGTTCTGTCCTGGAGAATGTTCTGTGTGCACTTGAGGAGAAGGTGTATAGGCTATGGCTGGGCAGAGCATTTGCAATGTCTGTTACGCCCAGACGGTTTATATACAGTCTTGTTCGCTTATTCTGTTTCCTTGTTAACTTCTGCCTTGTGGTTTTATCTATTATCGAAAATAGGAAATTGTGATATCAACTATTATTTTAGAATTGTCTATTTCTCCCTTCAGTTCTCTCAATTTTTGCTTCATGTATTTCAGGACTCTGTTGTTTTAGGGAACAACAGGGCCTGTTTCCCTGTCTATGGACATACCTGTCCCTATATATGGACATAAGTGAAGCATGGACCAGCCTCCCTTTTCTGAAGTACAATTTCAAGTGTACAACACAGTGGTTCCGATTTTTCATAGTTTATACTCCATTTATGTGCTGTGCTTAGTCGCTCAGTCATGTCAGACCCTTTGTGACCCCATGGACCGTAGCCTGCCAGACTCCTCTGTCCATGGGAGTCTCCAGGCAAGAATACTGGAGTGGGTTGCCATGCCCTCCTCCAGGGGGATCTTCCCAACCCAGGGAACAAACCCGGGTCTCCTGCATGGTAGGTGGATTCTTTACCCTCTGAGCCACCAAGGAAGCCCAAGAATACTGGAGTGGGTAGCCTATCCTTTCTCCAGGGGAACTTCCTGGCCCGGGAATCAAACCAGATCTCCTGTGTTGCAGGCGGATTCTTTACCAGCTGAGCTACACAGGAAGCCCATATTCTATTTATAGTTATTATAAAATGTGGTTATATTCCCTATATGGACTGGACTTTTCAAAGATTGTTTCCAGTTACTGAGCTGCTTGAAGAGTCCAAGAGGATCATGAGACTCCTTCCCGTAGGAGGTTGTTACGTTCCCCCCGACCCTGCCACCCCCGGGAAGAGTGGTTCTCAGGGTCAATGCGAGGTAGATAGGGGGCTGGGAAGTGTGAAAGCACCAGGTCACCCTCCAGGAGGAAGACGATCTCCACAAGCTTCACTTGCTTTCTGTCTCTCTTCGCCCAGGCTTTGGGTGGCTGTGGTACGAAGAGCCATCCTGAGGCTGCCAAATTGCAGCCCCCTTGCCCACGCTGGTTAACCTTTCTATGGTTATCCTGTCTGTCCCAACAGCTAGCTCGGACTCCCTTCACCCATTCTCCTCTCCATCTCTCCAGATTTAGCAAATAGAAACGTAGTTACTTTATGAGATAATTACACTGCTGGCTGTGTCATACCTATACCCATAATTATTGGTGGTCTATTTGAACTTCGCTGGAGCAGCCATAAATAGATTCCCCACGTCCAAGGTCAGGAGCACTGGCTATGCTTCTCTTGACCCGCCGTGTGGAGATACCTCACATCCAAGGTCAGGGAAACCCCAGTAAGATGGCAGGCGCTAGAGCTGCTGTGAGGAGATACCCCACGTCCCAGGGCAAAGGAGAAGCCCCAGCAAGATGGTAGGAGGGGCAAATTAGTGTTTAGAATCAAACCCCATTCCTGCCAGAGACGCTCAGAGGGCTCAAACAAACCTTGTGCTCACCAGGACCCAGGGGCCCACAGAGACTGGGACAGAACTGTGTTTGAGCGTCTCCTGCGGAGGTCCGGGTTGGGAGTGGTCTGCCACAGGGACAGGGGCTCTGGGTGTGCGTATGGCATAAGACCTCTTGGGGGAGGTCACCATTAACCCCACCATCGAGCTGCCAGAACTTACACAGGACTGGGAAATAGACTCCTGGAGGGCACAAACAGAACCTTGTGCACCAGGACGCAGGAGAAAGGAGCAGTGACCCCACAGGAGACTTGCCTGTGGGTGTCCGGGAGTCTCTGGTGGAGGCGTGGGACAGTGGTGGGCTGCTGCAGGGTTGGGGGCACGGACTGTGTCAGTACATGCATGGGACCTTTTGAGGGATGTCACCATTATCTTCATTACCTCCACCATAGTTTGGCCCCAGGTAAATAGCAGGGAGGGAACTAAGCTCCACCCATTCAGCAGAAAATTGGATTAAAGATTTACTGAGCATGGCCCTGCCCATCAAAACAAGACCCAGTTTCCCCCTCAGTCAGTCTCTCCCATCAGGAAGCTTCCATAAGCCTCTTATTCTTCTCCATCAGAGAGCAGGAAGACTGAAAGCCACAATCACAGAAAACTAACCAATCTAATCACATGGACACAGCCTTGTCTAGCTCAATGAAACTATGAGCCATGCTGTGTAGGACGACCCAAGACAGACGGGTCATGGTGGAGAGTTCTGACAAAATGTGGTCCACTGGAGAAGGGAATGCAAACTACTTCAGTATTCCTGCCTTGAGAACCCCATGAACAGTATGAAAAGGCAAAAAGATAGGACACTGAAAGATGAACTCCCCAGGTTGGTATGTGCCCAACATGCTACTGGAGATCAGTGGAGAAATAACTCCAGAAAGAATGAAGAGACAGAGCCAAAGCAAAAACAACACCCGGTTGTGGATGGGACTGATGATAGAAGCAAGGTTTATCTGTAAAGAGCAATATTGCATAGGAACCTGGAATGTTAGGTCCATGAATCAAGGCAAATTGGAAGTGGTCAAACAGGAGATGGCAAGAGTGAATGTCAACATTTTAGGACTCAATGTCCTAAAATGGACTGAAATAGGTGAATTTAACTCATATGACCATTATATCTACTACTGTGGGCAAGAATCCCTTAGAAGAAATGGAGTAGCCATCATAGTCAACAAAAGAGTACAAAATGCAGTACTTGGATGCAGTCTCAAAAATGACAGAATGATCTCTGTTCATTTCAAAGGCAAACCATTCAATATCACGGTAATCCAAGTCTATGCCCCAACCAGTAACGCTGAAGAAGCTGAAGTTGAACGGTTTCATGAAGACCTACAAGACCTTCTTAGAATTAACACCTAAAAAAGATGTCCTTTTCACATAGGGTACTGGAATGCAAAAGTAGGAAGTCAAGAAACACCTGGAGTAACAGGCAAATTTGGCCTTGGAGTACAGAATGAAGGAGGGCAAAGGCTAATAGAGTTCTGCCAAGACAATGCACTGTTCATAGCAAACACCCTCTTCCAACAACACAAGAGAAGACTCTATACATGGACATCACCAGATGGTCAACACCGAAATCAGATTGATTATATTCTTTGCAGCCAAAGATAGAGAAGCTCTATACAGTCAGCAGAAACAAGACCAGGAGCTGACTATGACTCAGATCATGAACTCCTTATTGCCAAATTCAGACTTAAATTGAAGAAAGTAGGGAAAACCACTAGACCATTCAGGTATGACCTAAATCAAATCCGTAACGATTATACAGTGGAAGTGAGAAATAGATTTAAGGGACTAGATCTGATAAACAGAGTGCCTGATGAACTATGGACGGAGATTTGTGACATTGTACAGGAGACAGGGATCAAGACCATCCCCAAGAAAAAGAAATGCAAAAAAGGAAAATGGCTGTCTGAGGAGGCCTTACAAATAGCTGTGAAAAGAAGAGAAGCCAAAATCAAAGGAGAAAAGGAAAGATATACCCACTTGAATGCAGAGTTCCAAAGAATAGCAAGGAGAGATAAGAAAACCTTCATCAATAATCAGTGCAAAGAAATAGAGGAAAACAATAGAATGGGAAAGACTAGAGATCTCTTCAAGAAAATCAGAGATACCAAGGGAACATTTCATGCAAAGATGGACTCGATAAAGGACAGAAATGGTACGGACCTAACTGAAGCAGAAGATATTAAAAAGAGATGGCAAGAATACACAGAAGAACTGTACAAAAAAGATCTTCATGAACCAGATAATCACGATGGTGTGATCACGGACCTAGAGCCAGACATCCTGGAATGTGAAGTCAAGTGGGCCTTAGGAAGCATCACTATGAACAAAGCTAGTGGAGGTGATGAAATTCCAGTTGAGCTATTTCAAATCCTAAAAGATGATGCTGTGAAAGTGCTGCACTCAATATGCCAGCAAATTTGGAAAACTTGGCAGTGGCCACAGGACTGGAAAAGCTCAGTTTTCATTCCATTCCCAAAGAAAGGCAATGCCAAAGAATGCTCAAACTACTGCACGATTGCACTCATCTCACACGCTAGCAAACTAATGCTCAAAATTCTCCAAGCCAGACTTCAACAACACATGAACCGTGAACTTCCAAATGTTCAAGCTGGTTTTAAAAAAGGCAGAGGAACCAGAGATCAAATTGCGAACATCCGCTGGATCATGGAAAAATCAAGAGTTCCAGAAAAACATCTATTTCTGCTTTATTGACTATGCCAAAGCCTTTGACTGTGTGGATCACAAGAAACTGTGGAAAATTCTGAAAGAGGTGGGAATACCAGACCACCTGACCTGCCCCTTGAGAAAACTGTATGCAGGTCAGGAAGCAACAGTTAGACCTGGACATGGAACAACAGACTGGTTCCAAGTAGGAAAAGGAGTTCGTCAAGGCTGTATATTGTCAGCCTGTTTATTTAACTTATATGCAGAGTACATCATGAGAAACGCTGGGCTGGAAGAAGCACAAGCTGGAATCAAGATTGCCAGGAGAAATATCAATAACCTCAGATATGCAGATGACACCACCCTTATGGCAGAGAGTGAAGAGGAACTAAAGAGCCTCTTGATGAAAGTGAAAGAGGAGAGTGAAAAAGTTGGCTTAAAGCTCAACATTCAGAAAACTAAGATCCTGGCACCCGGTCCCATCACTTCATGGGAAATAGGTGGAGAAACAGTGGAAACAGTGTCAGACTTTATTTTGGGGGGCTCCAAAATCACTGCAGATGATGACTGCAGCCATGAAATTAAGAGAGGCTTACTCCTTTGAAGAAAAGTTATGACCAACCTAAACAGCATATTAACAATCAGAGACATTACTTTGCCAACAAAGGTCTGTCTAGTCAAGGCTATGGCTTTTCCAGCGGTCATGTATGGATGTGAGAGTTGGACTATAAAGAAAGCTGAGCACCGAAGAATTGATGCTTTTGAACTGTGGTGTTGGAGAAGACTCTTGAGAATCCTTTGGACTGCAAGGGGATCCAACCAGTCCATGCTAAAGGAGGTCAATCTTGGGTGTTCATTGGAAGGACTGATGCTAAAGTTGAAACTCCAGTACTTTGGCCACCTGATGCGAAGAGCTGAGTCATTTCAAAAGACCCTGATGCTGGGAAAGATTGAGGGCAGGAGGAGAAGGGAACGACAGAGGATGAGATGGTTGGATGGCATCACCGACTCAATGGACATGAGTTTGAGTAATCTCTGGGAGTTGGTGATGGACAGGGAGGCCTGGTGTGTCCATAGGGTTGCAAAGAGTCAGACACAACTGAGCAACTGAACCGAACTGATTTGAACTTTAACTATAATTAGGTGTGCTGTATTTTCTCTGGCAGTCCTAGTGAAGTTGGTCAGAATTGGCTCTACAAGTTATATACTTTTATATTGTTTCTTCTAAAATTTGGAATATAATTGCTTTACGGTGTTGTGGTAGTTTCTGCTGTACCACAACATGAATTGGCTAAATGTATACACATATCTCCTCTCACCCCAGCGGCCATCCCACCCCTCTAGGTCATCACAGAGCAGGAAGCTGTTGATTAACAGTGTATTCCCATTTCTGAAGGAACCAAGTATAGTTTTGTAGCAGATTCCCAGTTCATTGCAATTTTAAACTCTGACTTAGTAACACATGAATGTTTTGGACAAGATTCAGACCCACGCACTAGCAGGACACACCCTCTCACTTCCGTTGGTCCTGGCGTTGGTTTCATTCTTCACCCATTTTTGGGCTCTGGACTCCATTTCTATTTTTACCTCTCCCACGTAGTCTTACTGTTTCATGCCCCAGGACCCAGCAGCACGGTTACAGAAACCGCGGCTTCGTCCAGGAGCATGCTGTAAAGAGTGTCCCTGTGAGCGGCAGCAGGCCGGTGCACTGCTCCGGAAACGGCAGGGGTGGGAGCCAGGGTTTCTTCCACCTTAGTTCCAGTGCTTGGTCACCAGGAAGTAGGTGCAGACTTTAAAGGGAAGGAAAAAAAAATTAATTTCTGCCAACAGCCACCACCAAGATAAGCACCCAGCTCCTGGGTTCTCCTCTGGTGTTTCCTCAGGCCAGTGGGTTTCCATCTTGTCACCCGGTGGAGCCAGTGGGTCTGAGTCAGATGTGAGACTCGAGCCCAGTGCCCCCCTCATCATATCCACTGGGGGATTTAGAATTCCGAAATGTCAGCTTGTGGCCCCGTGACCTAAATTTCAAACATATATCTCCTGAAATAACAAGATTGTATATCCACACCCTATAATTTCAAGCCCATTATTATCAGGAATACATTTTGTGGGTTTAAGATTTTTTTCCCAAACTGTTCTTGGTGACTTCTGTTTTGTCCAATACTATTTATTTCTGATTTTTATCAGTACAACATGCTTTAGAAATAGTGAGAAATATGCATTGAAGGCTTCCCTGGTGGCTCAAACGGTGACAAATCTGCCTGCAATGCCGGACACCCAGGTTCGATCCCTGGGTTGGGAAGATTCCCTGCAGCAGGGCATGGCAATTCACTCCAGTATTCCTGCCTGGAGAATTCCCTGGACAGAGGAGCCTGGTGGCTACAGTCCATGGGGTCGCAAGGGGTCGGACGCGACTGAACGACTGTCACTTCACTTTCAAAAACATACAGTGAAGGAAGACTCTGCATGATCCCTATCCCCAGATAAGAGGTTTCCAAGAGGAAAGCTGCAAGTTTCCATAAGACTAGATTTGCTGGGGATTCCCCCTCTTGCCTATACATACAGAAGACATCGGGAGAGGAATATGGAGAGACTGGCGGTGTTTATGGAGGGAAAGACGGGGTACAAGGACTCAGAAGAAAGAGCTGATAGGTTTTCTAAAGATTTGGAGAAAAGCTTGTTGGGTAAGGTGCAAATGATCATTTCCTATATCTCTCCACCAAAAAAATGCCATGAAATCTGCATTGTCTGTGTGTGCTTTTGGAGTTGAGTTTATATTGGAGTGGGAATTGGGAGGTAAGAATAAAGGGCATGCTCAAATTAACCTCAAGACAATAGCAGAATTCCTCAGGTTACACAATGAAATACAGATTTTTTTTTTTTTTAATCAAATGTCTCATCTTCTAAAGTAGGATTTGGGAAATGTTCTCTTTAAAGGGTCAGATTCTATATATTTCAGGTCATTTTTGTATATTATGTGAAACAACTGGGGAAAAAAGGGATCAAGAATTAAAGTGATTCTGAGAGAGGAAAAACTACTTTTCTTTTCGGTTAAATGTAAATTATAATGTTCAGTTCAGTTCAGTCGCTCAGTCGTGTCCGACTGTTCCCGACCCCATGAATCGCAGGCCTCCCTGTCCATCACCAACTCCCAGAGTTCACCCAAACTCATGTGCATCGAGTTGGTGATGCCATCCAGCCATCTCATCCTCTGTCGTCCCCTTCTCCTCCTGCTCCCAATCCCTCCCAGCATCAGGGTCTTTTCCAATGAGTCAACTCTTCACATCAGGTGGCCAAAGTACTAGAGTTTCAGCTTTAGCATCAGTCCTTCCAATGAACACTCAGGACTGATCTCCTTTAGGATGGACTGGTTGAATCTCCTTGCAGTCCAAGGGACTCTCAAGAGTCTTCTCCAACACCACAGTTCAAAAGCATCAATTCTTCAGCGCTCAGCTTTCTTCACAGTCCAACTCTCACATCCATACGTGACTATTGGAAAAAACATAGCCTTGACTAGACGGACCTCTGTTGGCAAAGTAATATCTCTGCTTTTTAATATGCTATTAGGTTGGTTATAACTTTCCTTCCAAGGAGTAAGCGTCTTCTAATTTCATGGCTGCAGTCACCATCTGCAGTGATTTTGGAGCCCAAAAAAATAAAGTCTGACACTGTTTCAAAGATGATGATTTATTTGCTCTGTTACCGGCCACAGTGAGAACACTTATTTCAGGCGTTTTTTATCAGGTTCCCAGTTGTTGCTCAAGTAAGTAGCATGAGTAACGCAGTGGTGGGAAATTTAGGGTGTGACCCAAAAGGAAACAGGTACTTCCGCTCGGTGCAGAGGAAGGGCCATGCACGTTGGATGCGTGGATGCCCCAAGCCTAACATTCCTACTACCTTACTCACGCCTGGTCCACATTTTTACTTTTCATTTAGGTCAAGGAAGTTGAGCCGCTGAGTCATGGCTCAGTCAGGATTTTTAACACCTCGGGTTCAGCACATGTGTATCAAATCGAGCAGCTGCAGGCTCTGGCGAATTACAGCATCAGTGTGTCCTGCATGAATGAAGTCGGCTGGTCTGCAATAAGCCCTTGGATTCTGGCCAGCACAACCGAAGGAGGTAATTCCTGGGGTTCAGAAATGAATATTGTGCCGGATGGCATGTGATGAAATAAATCCTTCCTGATGGGCTGGTTCAGACTTTAACTTTTGTTTGTGTGGCCTTTGTCTTTGGAAGAGAATTTTATGGAGATGACCAATGAAAATGGGAAAGGTGTTTCCTTCCATATAGTAAGCTCCACACATACAAACCTTTAAGTTTCGAGCTTTCAAAGATGCAGACTCGCATGTGGTTGCAGCAAGGAAGCGGAACCTGTGCCATCAGTGTCAGGCAGCTGGCCTTCCGTCTCCGTGTTGCCGACAGTCCTTCAGCTCTGCCATCTCCCGCCTCCTCTCCCTCCTCCAGGCAGTAACTCTTCTTGCCTGTTCACGGGATGTCCACCCCTGTGTGCCAGCTGCTGTACTGTACTACTGTACTTTTTAAAACACGAAAAATGTTTTGTTTTTGGTTTGCTTTTTTATGTATTGTTTGTATGAAAAGAATTGTGGGGTAAGGGAGTTAGAGAAGGTGAGGTTTGGAAAAAGAATGAGACTGGCACTTTACAGGAACAGATCACCTTCAATGAGGCGAGAAGGGGCAGCAGTCAGATTAGTGAGCTGCTGCACTAACCCAAGAAAAGAGTAAGTATGTATAGGCAGGTATGTGGAAAGCTAATGTCTTAAGGGGGCCTGTTCTCCAAGGTTGTTCGGAGTAGTTATCTCTTAAACGGTTGGGGCAAGGAATTCTGGAGATCGGGCCAGAGGCTGGGACCGGCTGGGAGCTGGGCGTAATCAACCTTAATGTCCATTTTTTTCTAAAGGTGAGAGAGGTCTTTGTTTTGCATAGAACGGTAGGGAGGACCCCAAGGGGAGTTTTAACTCCAGGCTATTTTGAGCTGTGTAACTTTGCTTCAATTTTAAACCTATTTCAGTACAGTACTATATAGTCAATTGTGTTAGTTGGGTACCTAGGCTAACTTTGTTGGACTTACAAACAAAGTTTGTAATCCATTTATAAATTGGATTTATAAATGCCCTCTTGGAAAAAGAACTCATTTTTGTGTAGGGGACTTACAGTATTTGAAAAGGGTTTAGTGACAAACCTTATACTTACTATATATAGGTGATGTTTTCTTTTATATAGAAAGATATTAATAGTAGCACACTCTTTATAGCATACATTAATTAAAATATGACTGCTTCCCAGGTGGCACTAGGGATAACCTGCCTGCCAATGCAGGAGATGTAAGAGATGCCCTTCAATCCCTCGGTTGGGAAGATCCCCTGGAGAAGGAAATGGCAACCCACTCCAGTATTCTTTTCTGGACAATCCCATGGACAGAGGATCCTGGCAGACTGTGGTCCATTGGGTCACAAAGAGTCAGACTTGACTGAAGTGTCTTAGCATGAAGCATATGTAAAAGTTATTACTCATAGCATCAAAGTCAAGAAACTAAGAAATAAGAAGGTAGCTAACGTTCAAGAAGCACCTACTGTGTGTCAGTGACCATCGTAGGTACTTTATGTGCATTATTTCATTAGCTCCTCGTAGCAACCATATAAAGTAGGTACTGTTGGTTCTATATATTTTCTCATAGCAAATCTTATTTGCATCTGTAAAATTTCCGTGTACTGCTTTTGATTTCCTAAATCTTACATATTTTCTATGAACATTGAAGTGAATATTATATTATGTTAGATGTCAATTGTACAGTTTCTGTTATTTCTCAGTTTAGAGTTCTGGATTGCTTAGAGTCTCTTTCCTGCCCTGAACTCCCGCCTTACCTCATCAGTGCTCTAATTTTAATACAGACTGTGGGAAAGGTCTAGATCACAAATTGTTAGGGCTTAATCCTTGCACAAATGAAACTAGTGCCGAGGTTGTAAAATATCTTAAATGAGGAAGAAAAACCTTTGAGAATGATTTTTATCTGCTGTTTCATTTTTACTCAGCTCAAAATATTAACACTTTCTGGTTTCTGTTTTGATTTCTTCTTTGAGCCGGTAGTTATTTAGGTGTCTAATGTAACTTCCAAAATATTTAAGGGGTTTTCCAGAGATCTTGGTATGAATGACTTCTAATTTCATTCTACTGAGGTCAAAGAACATAACTTGTGTTGCTTGAATCCTTCAGTCTTTATCAAGACTCATGGTCCAGAACATGGTGTATGTGCCCTGATACATGTTCAGTGTGCACCTGAAGAGAATGTGCATCCTGCTCTGAATCGATGGTTTTTGCTGTTGTTCGGCTGCTCAGTCATATCCAGCTCTTTGTGACCCCATGGACTGCAGCACTCCAGGCCTCCCTGTCCATCACCATCTCCCGGAGTTTCCTCAAACTCATGTCCGTTGAATCAGTGATGCCATCCAGCCATCTCATCCTCTGTCGTCCCCTTCTCCTCCTGCCCCCAATCCCTCCCAGCTTCAGGGTCTTTTCCAATAAGTCAGTTCTTTGCATTAGGTGGCCAAAATATTGGAGCTTCAGCTTCAGCATCAGTCATTCCGAGTGAATTTTCAGGGTTGATTTCCTTTAGGGTTGACTGGTTTGATCTCCTTGCAGTCCAAGGGACGCTCAAGAGTCTTCTCCAGCACCACAGTTTGAAAATATCAATTCTTCAGTACTCAGGCTTCCTTATGGTCCAACTCTCACATCTGAACATGAATACTGGAAAAAGCATAGCTTTGACCATATGGACCTTTGTCAGCAAAATGATATCTTTGCTTTTTAATATGCTGTCTAGGTTGTCATAGATGGAGTGTTCTATAAATGTCAACTTGGTCAGGTTTGTTGGTAGTGGTTTTCAAACTGTATTCTTAATGACTTTCTGCTTCCTTTTTCTATCAATTATGTAAACAAGTGCATTAAAGCCTGCAGTTATAATTGTGAATTTATCTATTTCTATTTGCAGGTCTAACAGTCCAGATATTTTAAAGTGCTGTTGTTTTTTTTTTAATTTGGAAGCCAACTATTTACTTATTTATTTATTTGACTGTGCTGGGTCTCCATTGCAGCAGGTGGGATCTTTGGTTGTGGCATGTGGGATCCAGTTCCCTGCCCAGGGGTTGAATCTAGGCCCCCAGCGTTGAGAGTATGGAGTCTTAGCCACTGGACCACCAGAGAAGTCCCTGAAGTTCTGTTATTTTTGGCATAAATATTTAATATTACTGTGCTTTCTGAATAAATTGGCCACTTTATCATTATGAAATTATTTTCTTTATTTTTGGTATTAATAGTATTACCTGTGAAATCTATTTTATCCGATGTTAATGTAGCCATTTTAGCTCTCTTTTGATTACATGGTATATCATTTATTCACACTTATTTTAACTAATTTGTATCTTTATATTTGATGTGTGTTTCATATCAGGAGTACTGTACTTCACAATTTTTGCCTTTGAATTGGGATAGTTAGCCCAGTGAAATGCAATGGTATCATTCATATGGATAGATCTGTTGCTTAGTCACTAAGTCGTGTCTGACTCTTTTGTGACCCCGTGGACTGTAGCCTGCCCAGCTTCTCTTTCCATGGGATTTCCCAGGCAAGAATACTAGAAGGGGTTACCATTGCCTTTTCCATCTCCTGCGTTGGCAGGTAGGGTTTTGTGTGTGTGTATGTGTGTTTTTTTAAATCACTGAGCCACCAAAGAAGCCCATGGATAGATTTACATCTATCACATTTTCTATTGGTTCTGTCTGTAACTTGGTCCACTTTCTTCTTTTGGATTCGTTGAATGTTTTTTGTTCTACGTGCATTCCTTCGTGGCTCCTCAACCTTCTCCCCTTTTCCTTTTGTAGCCCCATCAGTAGCACCTCTGAACGTCACCATGTTTCTGAATAAGTCCAGCAACAAGGTGGCTGTTCGGTGGATCAAGCCTCCCATTAAGCGGCAGGACGGGGATCTGGTGGGCTATCACATCTCTCACGTGTGGCAGAACGCAGAGACATCCGTAAGTCTGAACTGTAACAGGGTGCTCTTGTCTCCGTGCTTTTGTTGATGTATACTGCTTTAGGAACTTTTTTTTGTAGTGAAAAGACCTGATATTCCTGGGTTAGGCAAGGCACCTTCCAGTGGGAGATAAACAATGTTAAAAATTGCTGGCTTGCTTAGTTACTCAGTCGTGTCCGACTCTTTGTGACACTATGGACCATAGCCCACCAGGCCCCTCTGTTTATGGGATTTTCCTGGCAAGAATACTGAAGTGGGTTGCCATTTCCTCCTCCAGGGGATCTTCCCAACCCATAGAGATCGAACCCAAGTCTCCTACGTCTCCTGCGTTGCAGGCAGATTCTTTACTCACTGAGCCATTGGGGAAAAATTAGAAGTGCCTAAAAAGTTAAATTCTGTTTGGAGCTTTCCTCTCTGACTCTTCATCCATTCATTTATTTCCTCAGTCAATGCAAATAGGACTCATCCTCTGTTATCATCTAATTGTTGCCTTCACAAAATTTAGGCTCTCTGAGGAAAATAGTGAATTACTCAGAGGAGTTGCAGGGCTTAGCAGTCCTACAATTTATATTGGGCTTCCCTGGTAGCTCAGCTGGTGAAGAATCTGCCTGCAATGCCCACTCCAGGATTCTTCAGCTTCCCTGGAGGCTCAGCTGGTAAAGAATCTGCCTGACATGTGGGAGACCTGGGTTTGATCCTTGGCTTGGGAAGATCCCCTGGAGACGGGAAGGCTACAATTTATAGCCTCTTGAAAATTCCAGATGATGCTTTTCTGAAAACTATTGTCAGGGAAGAATCCCAGCCTCATGGTGGATGGCAGAGAGTAACTGGGCTCCAAATGGGAAGGTTGTACAAGCAAGCAGGTTGCATGGCGCAGCCCTGTAGACCATACTGTATAGCACAGCTGTGTTAGACGTGGCTTCAGTCAAGCCCGGGGTACATCTGGTTTTGATGGCTGTGAGGCCTAAAGGTGCGGGGGAACAGCTATGGTGGGACCATCTGATCCAAGACAGAAATGGGGGAGGGGCAGCCAACAGTAGTTGGGTGGGCAGCTCCCAGATGGGACCCCCTCCCTGTTGGGACAGGAAGAAGGTTGAAGTGTCACTGACTTGTCATGAAACAGACTACTGTAGAAGAGCAGAGGCGCTGGCTTCATCCTAAAGACCGTCTTGTCTTTACCACCGCCATGGAGAGCATGGTTCTTTTGTATTGTCACATTCCTGATCCGTCTAATAACCCTGGTGATAGGTCAGACTTCAGCACCCCCATGGCGTTTGTACAGAGCATCACATGAAAGTTAATACAACGTCTTGGCATGAGAGAGGGGTGGAATGAACAGGTGCACCAACCAATGATGTCCAAGCTTTGTGTCAGTCATTTTCAACCTCAGGTCATCCAGCTTTAACCCAAACTGCTGTCTTTCAGAAGAACAATTGGGATTTATTCTTTATTTTTCCCTGACTCAGTTTACCTCTCAGGAAAGCACGCTGTTGGAAGCAGTCAGTGATAGAAAAGGAAGAAGGCTTAGAAATCCATGGCTTCTTCTGCCTGGTAGTAAATGATAACATGATGCTATTTGTACCAGTCAAAACCCTGCTTAAGAGTTGCAGCTATGAGAGAAGCAGTCCTTGTTTCCTGGGTTTTTGTTTCAAAGCATTGGTGCAAGGTGCCTATCGATCACAGTTCCTCACTGACTGAGTCAGGGGAGTCAGGTACCTCTCTTAGAGGGAAACTCTTTTTTACGATGCTACATTCTTAATAGAGACACATGAAGGGCCGATGATTGAGTTCTGATTCAGTAGGAACTTTCTCTGATTGACCAACGATAGTGATTCTCAGCAGACACTTGAGTGATGAAGAAACAAACCCGTTTCTTTCAAGGGCTGCAGGCTGGGTTTCCCTGGCAGCTCAGTGGTAGAGAATTCACCTGCCAATTCAGGAGATGTGGTTCCTGGTCTGAGAAGATGCCACATTCCTTGGAGCAACTAAGTAAGTGCGCCACAACTATGCAGCCTGTGCTCTGGGGCCTGGGAACTGCAATTACTGAGCTCGTGTGTCGCAACTACAGAAGCCCTCGAGCCCTAGAGCCTGCTCAGCCACAAGAGATGCCACCGAAATGGCATATCTGTGCATCGCAACTAGGGAGTAGCCCCTGCTCTCCACAACTAGAGAGAAGCCTGCACAGCAGCAAAGACCCAGGGCAGCCAAAAGTAAATACATAGATAAACTACAGAGAGAAAAAGTACTGCAAGTCCTAGTTAAAGGCCTAGTGATGGGAGTTAAAATTCCAAATAAATACAGAGGACAAGTGTTAGTCACTCAGTTGTGTCCAACTCTTTTCAGTCCCATGGACTGTAGCCCACCAGGCCCCTCTGTCCATGGAATTCTCCAGGCAAGAAAACTAGAGTCGGTTGCCATTTCCGTCTCCAGGAGATCTTCCCAACCCAGGGATCAAACTCGAATCTCCTGTGGCTCCTACATTTCAGGCAGATTCTTTACCTTCTAAGCCACCAGAAGAGCCCAAAGAGGAAGAGAAAGCAAATTAAAAAAAAAAAAAAAAAGAGCTGTAGGTCACCCTGTGTTTTTCTCCCCTGATGTGAGTCAAAGACACTTCTTTAGAGGGGACCCTGGCACTGATGGGTGCTAAAGGGCGAGAGTGATGAAAGCCTTCTGAATGATGCCACCAGAGATCCTAATACAGTGGCACAGTGCCGTTCAGAATGGTCCCCTCTGCGAGAGAACAATACGGCACAGTTAGGACTGTGACCTTTCTGCATTGCCTCCTGGGAGATGCTGGATTTTCCGAGCGGGAGGGTCATTTGCAATGTACTCATTCTGTACTCTGTGCATGACGACAGTCTCGAGACAACAAGACTTACTGGCTCACTTTACTTCGGGTAACATTCTCTGAGGCAGCTAAGCTCCCAGCTCTCTGGACGAGAACGTGCGTGCTTTGCTCAGTCATGTCCGACTCTTTGTGACCCCATGGACTCCCACCAGGCTCCTCTATGCTTGGGATTTCCCAAGGAAGAATACTGGAGTGGGTTGCCGTGTCCTCCTCCAGGGGGTCTTCCTGACCCAGGGATGGAACCTGGGTCTCCTGCATTGGAGAAGGGATTCTTTACCGTCTGAGCCACCAGCTTCTGGAGACAAAGAAGAACACTGAAGGGAAGCTCTCCCTCAGAGGAGCCTAGAACCTCCGTCTGAACTGAAGCTTGAAATGAACTCTGTGTCCATCACCTAGGTTCCCTAATCTGCCTTCATTTCCAAAGAGCAAGAGTTCAACACAGCTTCCCCTGAAAATTGTCCTTTCGTTTTCATTTTAAGAAAATTGTTATTGGGACTTCCCTGGTGGTCCAGTGGTTAAGACTCTGCCCTTCCCCTGCAGGGGGCACTGGGTTGATCCCTGTTTGAGGATCTAAGATCCAACATATCGCAGGGCACCACCAAAAAATAAAAACAAGAAAAAGGGGGTGGACATGTACACTCTGCTGTATTTAAAATGGATAACCCGCAAGGTCTGACTGTGCAGTACAGGGAACTCTGCTCAGTGTTACGTGGCAGCCTAGATGGGAGGGGAGTTTGGGGGAGAACTGACGCATGTATATGTATGGCCGAGCCCCTTTGCTGTCCACCTGCAGAGGTCACAACATTGTTGATCATCTATACTCCAATATAAAGTAAAAAGTTTTAAAAAGAGAAAAAAAAACTGTTACTAAAGCTGCATTTTCTTTATGCAAGGTGATGAAATTGCCTATTTCGGAAGATATTCCAACTTACTACTCTAATGAAGATTTTTTTCTTTTTTCGGTATAGAATTTCAGAACTTTCTTGAAGTAGTCTTTGGGTGGGTTTACAGTTTGCTGAAAACTGTAATAACCCACCAAAGTTTTTGAAGTTTGTACCTTCATTATCTTATCACTGTTGTATCACTTTCACACTAAGAAACTCCTGATATTTATTATATGGACATTTTCTATATCTTTTATATATATATATACACACACACTTGGCTGTCTTTTGATGAACGTGGACTAGTATTTCTTGTCCCATTCCCATTCCCATGAAGTGTCTGTTAGACCTGTGAGAATTCAGTGAGAGGACAAGTTTATAAAAATATTGCATATTATAAGTCCTTCTTCAAGACCCACAGTATACACTGGCAAGCTCTCCAGTGTTCTACAGGAAATAAATCTGTTTACCTTTGACTTGGACACAAAGAGTCAGACACGACTTAGTGACTGAACAACAACTTTTGACTCAGAATTGCTCGAACCATAGACAGAGACTCACACAAAATTTATTTCCTGTGCCAGAGAACATCATGATAGTTGAGGTTTGGAAGCAAAGGAGAAAGCACTCTGCTGCTGCTGCTGCTGCTAAGTCGCTTCAGTCGTGTCCGACTCTGTGCGACCCCATAGACGGCAGCCCACCAGGCTCCCCTGTCCCTGGGATTCTCCAGATAAGAACACTGGAGTGGGTTGCCATTTCCTTCTCCAATGCATGAAAGTGAAAAGTGAAAGTGAAGTCGCTCAGTCATGTCCAACTCTTATCGACCCCATGGAGTGCAGCCTACCAGGCTCCTCAGTCCATGGGATTTGCCAGGCAAGAGTAGTGGAGTGGGGTGCCATTGCCTTCTCCGAGAAAGCACTCTATAAGCACTTAATTCTGTTTTGTTTTTTTTTTGAAACATCTTCTCCCCATTCCCTCCCCTGTGTTTAATGGCTCAAGTAGCACACCAGTGGCTTTAAAACAAGATAAATAAGTAAGGCCAAATTTTTTTTAATGGAGCACATTTTCTGTGGAAGAGAAAGTGTCAGTGCCCTCCTAAATGTCGGTTTCAGTCACACCTCTTAGAATCGGAAGGAACAGGAGCCCACCCATGCAGGTTCAAGGACAATGGCGGGTGATTGATGTCAAGGCTCAGTGCAGCTCCTGGGCAGTGCTTTGTGGGGGTTGAGGTTGGGGGTCTTGAGTAGATTGGTTTTTTTTTTCTTCACGTGCTTTATAATTTTCTCAAAAAAGTTAAACCTTTATCTATTGTATTCCCACAATTTCAGAAAAGAGAGCAAAGCAGCCATTGGGATAATGGAGCATTAATTTTTCATCACATACAGTAATGAAGTCATACAATGATGCAATGGCGTAATGTCCTAACTCAATGTAACTTTTCATTGCACTTTTAAAAATTTATTTTTAACTGGAGGATAATTGGTTTACAATATTGTGTTGATTTCTGCCATACATCAACATGAATCAGCCATAGGTATACATATGTCCCCTCCCTTCTGAGCCTCCCTCCCACCTCCCACCCCATCCCAACCCTGTAGGTTGTCACAGAGCTCCTCCTTCTTTTTTTTTTTAATTTGACTGTGCCGGGTCTTAGTTGTAATATGTGGAATCTAGTTCTAACCCATTCAGGGATAGAATCCCTGAATGGGATAGAACCAGAGCACCCTGCATTGGGAATGTGGAATTGTAGCCACTGGACCACCCAGAAGACAGTCTTGCTCTTGCCTTCAAGTGCATCTGCCACGTGCTCCTATTCTTCCAGAGGTTTCCCTGAGCCCTCCAAGTACCATTCCTGCACGGCTCTAGTAAGCCAAGATTCCCAAGGCCTGAGGATGCTGCCAGCCCATCCTGCAGCCCTGCCTACCTTTTGCCTCCCTTAGCATGACCTGAGTGAGGAAGGGACGTGGTGGAAACCCAGCCGCTGCCCCTGGGATGTGGGTGGGACCGCTTTCCTTAGAAGAACTTCTCTCGGGAGGACAAGGCCCCTGGCGCCTCACTATTTCACTTCCTTTCCTTTCCTGTCTGCCCCCCAGAAAGAGCTCTCGGAAGAAGTTGGCCAGAACAGCAGCCTTGCTCAGCTTTCTGTTCAAGTGCACAATGCCACGTGCACCGTGAGGATTGCTGCCGTCACCAAAGGGGGCGTGGGGCCCTTCAGTGACCCGGTGAAGATCTTCATCCCTGCACTCGGTGAGGGCTGGTGCCAGATCCGCCGATGGAGTATCAGTCCAGGCGACACGTGGGTTGCCAGAGAGCAGCTGGTGGGATGGGCAGCTTGTTTAAGAATGAAAAATGGGGGCTTCCCTGGTGTCCAGTGGTTAAGACCCCAAGCTTCACTGCAGGGCACAGGGTTCCATCCCTAGTTGGGAAACTAAGGTCCCACGGGCTGAGTGGCTCCTCAAAAAAAAAAACAAAAACAGAATGAAAAAGACCAAAAGGAAATTCTACAGTGATGAAGATAGTTGACAGGATAATACGCTTCACAGAGCTGCTGGTTCCCATGAGTCCACCCACTGTTACTCTCCAGGGTAATAACTTCCTAGGAAGTTTCAGCCTTTCAGAACCCAGAGTTCAGCTGGACTTACCAAACTTAGCTGTTGTGGTTTTTACTGTGGTATAGTTGATTTGCAGTGTTGTGTTTCTGCTGCACAGAAAGTGAATCAGGTGTACATGTATATACGTATATGTGCCTGTATATGCTTAGTTATTCAGTCGTGTCCGACCCTTTGCGACCCCATGGACTATAGCCCGCCAGTCTCCTCCGTCCATAGACTTCTCCAGGCAAGAATACTGCAGTGGGTTGCCATTCCCTTCTCCAGGGAATCTTTCTGACTCAGGGGTCAAACCTGTGTCTCCTGCATTGGCAGGCAGACTCTTTACCACTGAGCCACCTGGGAAGTCTTTTTAGATTCTGTTCACTCCTTTTCAGATTCTTGTCCCATATGGATTATTGCAGAGTATTGAGGAGAGTTCCCTGTGCTCTGTGTAGGTTCTTATTAGTTATCTATTTTATATATAGTACTGAATTTAGTTTATTTTTTATTTTATTATGGAGAATAATTGCTTCACAATGCTGTGTTAGCTTCTCTGTACAGCAAAGTGAATCAGCCATATATACACATACACCCCTCCCTCCTGAGCCGCCCTCCCACCACTCTATCCCCCTGCTCTAGGTCACCACGGAGCGCTGACCTGAGCTCGGTGGGCTGTGCAGCAGCTTCCCGCTGTTTTACACATGGCAGTGCACGCGTGTAGTGCTGCTCTCCCCGTTCGGCCCGGCCTCTCTGTGTCCACATGTTCCTTCTCTACACCTTCCGCTCCTATTCCTGCCCTGCAAACAGGCTTATCTGTACCGTTTTTCTACATGCCATTTTTATGAGTTAATATATCATATTTGTTTTTCTCTTTCTGACTGCTGAATTTAGTTAAAATGATGTATACAAGGCTGAGTTTTGGATTAATCAGGGTGGCTAATCCTCAGCTCTTTATAATTAGCACTGTTTACTTGCTGGTGTTTGTTTTAAGCAGTCCAGCTTGCCCTGTGATGAGTCACTCAAGCCTTGGGTAACGTGATTCCTAACTGGGTGAAGAACATGATGCATTCATGACAGAACGTGAAGCATTTCCTATAGAAGCATCTTTAGATGCTGCTGGCTCACCCAGCTAAATGCTCAGGCCTGCGTGTTGGCCTCTGCATATTGTTGGAGTGGCCTTTGGCAAGGCGACACTATCACTATGGTGCCCCTGCTGCTTCTGCTGCTGCTGCTAAGTCGCTTCAGTTGTGCCCGACTCTGTGCGACCCCATAGACGGCAGCCCACCAGGCTCCCCCGTCCCTGGGATTCTCCAGGCAAGAACACTGGAGTGGATCTATGGTGCCCCAAGTGGCCCAAATACTGTGTCTGCTCACATAGAGCAGGGAAGCCACCTTCTTCTGACTCTGACCTGCCCTGAGTTGCTTGGTAGTGAACCGCTCTCATAGACTCCCCACGGACATCTACATGGATATGATTCGTACATTTACAAAGCTCTTGCCAAATATGGCCTTTGTATCTGTAGCAGACAAGACTTGGGAGCAAACCACTGAGTTCCCATCTCTCTGTCCCATTGGCCCTCAAACGTGCTTTCCCTTGTAGTGCTAAACTGAACCCTCATTTCAGCTCCTACAGACCATTGGCTCTGTCCCTAGGGAACATGAGTCACTTATGATGGGGACTCAGGGTATGTCTGCCTGGAAGAAATTCAGGGATGATTCTGATTCTAAAGGCACAGGTTAAAAATCAGAGCTAAACACAGATGTAGAAAACATACGGTTACCAAAGGGGAAAGGGGGTGGGGGAGGGACAAATTAGGAGTTTAGGATTAGCAAATAAAATAGGGAATAGCACAGGGAACTATATTCAAATCTTGTAATAAACCATAATGGAAAACAATGTGTAAAAGAATATATATATATATATATACCTGTGTGTGTGTATGTGTGTGTATACAGGGCTTCCCAGGTGGCTCAGTGTAAAGAATCCACTTGCCAAGGAGACATGGGTTTGATCCTGGGGTCGGGAAGATCCCCTGGAGTAGGAAATGACAAACCTCTCCAGTATTTTGCCTGGGAAATCCCATGGACAGAGGAGCCTGGTGGGCTACAGAGCAGGGGGTCACAAAGAGTCACTAGGACACACACATACGTGTAACTGAATCACTTTTCTGTACATCAGAAACTAACACAGTATTAGAAATCAGTTATACTTCAGTTTAAGGAAAAAATCAGAGTTTAAGATGACAGACTTTTCCTTGTCATACATAATAATTATAAAAGCCTTGGCTGTCCTGGCAGCCCTGCCTTTGCAAAGTTCTAATCTGCATATATTTCAGTTACTACAGTTTAGGTAAATCACAGCCATTCCCAACAATACAGTTCAAAGTTGAGTCACCAGCATGTATCAACTGCGATGATATATTCGTCTCTACCAGCTCTGCAGTACGAAAATCGCTCCACAAGCAACAGGTGTATCTTGGTTGTGACCAGTCGGGTCACTTCTTTCCAAGTCTGTCTGTGGTTGGTCACCATGCTTTCCTTAGTCTGTTCACACACATCTAAGAGGCACAGAGCTGGGCTACTTCCTTTCTCCCAGGGGCAAAACTCACATGACATTTCACAAAAGTGGATATTTGAAAGACGGAGTTGGTGAACAACGGTGAAAGTGCAGAGAAGAAAGGAAAGGAGACGATGTTGGAAGTAGAATTTGAATTGAACATGTGTGGAGTTGAAGAAATTTCTGACCAGGGCATGTTGATTCTGCCACCATTTGGTCCATGAGATGAGCAGCCATTGCGTAGGGTGGTCTTAGCCACATGAATGAAATGGCTGTGCTCAAAAGGAGGAGGATGTCCCGGAGGAAGATATGCTGGCCGCAGTCTTCACAAGTGTGCTGCCGCCGCCACCCCCGTACTGGTGCACTGAACTGAGAAAATGCAGATCATGACCTTCTGAATGAGGAGCACATAACAGACACATGGGGTGTGTCTGGTATTAACTGGGGGCAGGCAGTTAATTCCCTCTGCATCTGAGCCCCGACTTTGGGGAAGTGAAAACTCTGAGGTCATTTTGATGGGCAGTTTCAATACCCCCACACAAAGGAAGTAGAGTCACAAGATTTATTACAAATCCCAGATGTGGGGGTGGGTGAGGGGGTGAGAGAGCCAGAGGAAGGGCAGTCCTCTGTCCCAGGTCACAGCAGGTGGTAGAGGGTGGGTAGCACTTTTCACCTTCATGCATTGGAGAAGGAAATGGGAACCCACTCCAGTGTTCTTGCCTGGAGAATCCCAAGGACAGAGGGATCCCTAATGGGCTGCCGTCTCGGGTTGCACAGAGTCAGAAGCGACTTAGCAGCAGCAGCAGCAGCAAATGCCTATACTTAACTTTTCAAAGGCTCAACTCTAAGTGGTTATTTTAAAAGGTGGCCCAGGAAAAGCAAAGTGGGAACTTGCAGCAAGACTTCTAAGTTCAGATCCTTGTCAAAATGTCCAGGCTCTGCTGTAAGTGGGATTGTCATACTGTAAAACGCCCCAGGAGTAACTCAAAATAGCTGTTTTCTCATCACAACATTAAAGGAACTCACGGAGGTATTTTACAGCGTTGAAAGTGCAGAGGATAAAACACTGGAAGCTGATCCAAACTTGGAAAGGAGGTCAACATTCACCAGAGCATGGAAAATATTAATACATTCTCTCTATATCCCAAGCTGTGTAACTGGAAACTGGCAAGCACTGTGCAAACTACTCTTGATTCCTTTTTTTCTTTAAACAACAACAAAAAGCATTTTGATTCTCAATATTTCTAGGGTTTTATTAGAGTATACCAGTTAAATAGTTTTACTATTTTTCAGGTGGCCCAGTGGTAAAGAACCTGCCTGCCAGTGCAAAAGATGCAGGAGGTATCAGTCCAATCGCTGGGTCAAGAGGATCCCTGGAGAAGGAAATGGCAACCCACTCCAGTATTCTTGCCTGGAGAATCCCATGGACAGAGGAGCATGGCGGGCTAGTCCATGGGGTCACAAAGAGTTGGACACGGCTGAGCACCTGAACATGTTTACTATTTTTTCAATTTCTTATACATTTATAACTGACTTGAATAGTTTCCCCGATATTGTAAATCGACTATCCCGAATCCCAAGGAAATGTTTTGAATTGATTCTATTTGTATTTTACCAGGTTCGATAGATTTTGCTCCCTCATCTACCCCAGCACCTGGCAACACAGATCCTGTGCTCATAATCCTGGGCTGCTTTTGTGGATTTATTTTGATTGGGTTGGTTTTATACATTTCTCTGGCCATCAGGAAAAGAATCCAGGAGACAAAGTTTGGGTGAGTTTCTCAGTTTAAAATGTTTTGCTTAGTGGTACTGATGAAGTTGCTATGTGAAGTGATATTGCCTCTTCTGCTGTTCTTGCTCCTGTATCCAGCTTGGTCCCTGTTTTATGCATCTCTTGGAGGCAGGCTGCTTCCTTAATTAGGCCAGTGTCACAAAGGCAGCCAATAGTGAAAGTTTTTTACTTCTTTCAAAGTCTCTTCCTGGTACTCTCCTTTCTTGTTTTTCTTCAGGAAGAAACTTAACATTTTTTAGGGCATTAAATATTGTAAAGTATTTTGATACTCATTTCAAGACACATTAAAGTCAAAGTGCTAGAATGACATCCCATCCATAATAGCATGAGAACAATAATGTTCCTAAGAAGAAACCCAATATATGTACAAAAGCTTTGTGGAAAAATTTATTTAACTTTATTGACATTACAGAAGAAAACTCAAATAAATGGAAAGATGTGTACCATGTTCATGGATGGGAAGGCTCAGCTTTGTCAAGAGATCATTTCCCCCCCAAGTTGACCATAAATCTAATTCAATCACCATCTAAATTGCTGCAGGGTTGTCAATAAAAGCTGATTTGAAAATGTATCTTGAGAACTAAATGAGCAGAGAGAATCATGGCAGTTTTGAAATACACAAAAATTTGGGCGAAGAAGGCTAGTCCTACTAAGTATAAAAACATGTTTGGTGATTAGGACAGCGAGGTATTGTTACATATAGAGAAAACTCAGTCTGTGGACATCACAGGGTGCCCATATCAGGTGGGAGTAGAATAAACATGAAGATTCCATTTCAAAGCTTTGCAGGAAGGAAAGAATATTAAAAAAAAAAAAAAAAAAATACAGACAGCCTGTTCTGTGCATTGAATGGAGAGAGATGAGGAGGACAGACATGGGGCTGCCTACATGTACCTTATAGTCTGGCAGTTAAGAAATGCAGAATAAAATACTCCAAGTGAAAATATTTCTATCAGCTAGGCCTCCACTAACTCATGGGTCCACAGAACCTAGAAGTTTACCACCAAAACAGATATTAGGTTTTATCTGCTTCAACCCTAGCTTGAATAACTTGGTACTGTTTGAAGTTGAATGTTCTAGAACTTCCCAGAGTGGAGTTATGAAGTACAGCAAATATACTAACAAAATTACAGGACTGCTTCAAATATTTCAGAATAAAGTTATCAGGAACCATTACCAGGAACCACTGAGCAGAAGCTGTAAACAAGTGACAGGTTGTCACAAATTATTTTTATACTGAAGTCAGTTTCCATGGTTTTCACTGCAAAACCCTAGATTTATTTGTTCATTCATTTGTACAAGCACCTTTCATGTGTTCATTTTTAATGAAAATACATTTATTTTCTACTTATAAAATTAATATTCTTATAGTTTTTTTGTTGTTAAAAAATCAGATTATATAGAACAGTTGAAAGTAGAAAGTGAAACTTGTCTGTAACTCCATGGTTGATACTCCATGGTCTCAGTTGCTATTTTGGCATAAATCCTTCCAAATTGTTTGCCTTGCATATAAATATATTATTTTTAACATGTTTTCTATTTTAAAATAATCTATATGCATAAGAAAAAGTGAGGTTAAGTCTATAATTTAGACTCACTAATTCATAATACTTTCATACCAATCAGGCTAAAGCAGTGACTAAATGGATTTTTTAAAATAGGCTTTATTTTTTAGGGAAATTTTGTATTTACAAAAACATTGAGAAGGCAGTATAGAAACTTTTCATATATATCACATCCAGGATCCCCTGTTATTAACATTTTATGTTAGTGCATTTTATGTTAGTTATATTTGCTACAATCAGTCAGACAGTATCAATACATTATCATTAACTAAAGTCCATACTTTATTCGAATTTCCTTTGTTTTTACCTACTATCCCTCCTCTATTCTGGGGTTCTGTCCGGGACACCACACTACATTGTCTCCTTAGGCTCCATGTCTCCTTAGACTCCATGAGTTTCCCAGACTTTCCTTGTTTTTGATGACCTTGATAGTTTTCAGGAGTACTGGCCAGGTATTTTGTAGGATACCCTGTATTAGAATTTGTGTGGTGTTCTGGTCATGATTAGACGGGGGTGGTGGACTATTGAAAGGAAGCCCACAGAGGCAGAGTACCATCTTCATCCTGTTACATCCAGATACAGACTGTCAGTGTGATTTCACTGTTGATGTTGATCCCGATCACCTAGCTGAGGCGGTATCTGCCTAGTTCCTTTACCATAGTTATTTTTTTCTCCCTTTTTATACTGGGCTCTTTGGAAGCAAGTCAGTGTTTGCAGCTCACATTTACAGGGTGAGGAGTTAACACTCCCCCCATCTCTTAAATACAGAAAGTGTTAGTCGTTCTCAGTCATGTCTGACTCTTTGCAACCCCATGGACTGTAGCCCACCAGGCTCCTTTGTCCAAGGGATTTCCCAGACAAGAATACTGGAGTCAGTTGCCATTTCCTTCTCCAAGGGATCTTCCCAACCCAGGTATGGAACCTGGATCTCCTATATTTCAGGCGGATCCTTTACCGTCTGAACCACCAGGGAAGCCCTAAAATACAGAGTATGTATATGAAATATTTGGAATTCTTCTGCACAGGAGACTTGTTTCTCTTCCCCTCTTTATTTATTTATACACACACATGCATGTATATACATAAACATGTATATATGTATCAATTTGGAGTCATGAATATTCCTTTTATACTTTGGGTTATAATCCAACACAACTTCATTGTGTTGCTCAAATTGTTACAGCTTTGGCCGTTGGGAGCTTATCAGTTGTTCTAAACTCTCCATGGTTCCTAGACAGAGTCCTAAAATGGATCTAAGGAAGAAGCTTATTTCTCCTGGTGGGAAATGTTTCTGGCCTAGAAGAGCTCTCTTAACAGGCAGCAGCCTAGTAGCATCTCGTGGACTCAGCCCCAGCCTGGGGAGCTCTCTGTTTCTAGTCTGAGATTGAAAGGTTGTTGTTGAATCATGTGAATACACCGGGATTCTTGGCCCCCGGAGGAGAAGAATTCAATCCGGGGCCAGAGACGAGGCTTGATCGCTCAGAGCTTTTGTGTAATAAAGTTTTATTAAAGTATAAAGGAGATAGAGAAAGCTTCTGACATAGGCATCAGAAGGGGGCAGAAAGAGTACCCCCTTGCTAGTGTTAATAATGAGGTTATATAATCCAAAGACTGTCTGGAGGTTGTAAAGACCTCATCAGACCTACTCCCATAATTTACATTTTAAGATAACACTGTCCTCAGGCAAGATACATCCTTGTAAAGACCAGGTCTACTCCCATAATTAACATTTTAAGATAACAGAAGGTTGAATCCAAAGACTGTCCTTAGGCAGGATACATTATTGTTATATAATCCTAAGGAATGTGGAGAAAGAAAAAAAGTTTGTCCTTTCTTCCTCCTTGAGAATTCCAGACCCCTCTCTCCTTGGGGACCCCTAGATTTCTTATCAACCTGCCTAGGAAATGACTCTCTCAAGATGTCCGTTATCATTCACCCAGGAGCGCCTTCACAGAGGAGGATTCAGAATTGGTCATCAGCTACATGGCAAAGCAGTCTTTCTGCCGGCAAGTCATCGAGCTCACCCGTAAGTTGACCTTCATTTCTCTCTTTTGGCAAAGGCCAAGACTATTGAGGGGCTTCCCTGGTATCCAGTGATTTAGACTCCATGCTTCCAATGCAGAGGATGCGGGTTCAATCCCTGGTTAGGGGACTAATTTCTCACATGCTGTGTGACCAAAAAGAAATGATTAAGAACAAGCAAAAAACCACAAATTAATTGATGGATTTCTAACAAAAGCCAAAGGAGTTGAAGAATGTCTATCTTTAATGTGCAAAATGTCTTTGGAAAGCAACAAGCAGGGAATCCAACATGGCCCTGGGCTTCCCTGCCGGGCAATTCCCTGGAAACCTGGAGCTGTACTTGAGGTGAAGGCCCTGGAGTTAAGGACTCCTGGTGTTTGAAACATGGGAGGAAGAAGGAACTCTCAGGGTGAGAGGAGAAGATGCGGGCAGAGGGACTTAAAAGAAACAGCAAAGCAACTGTCATAACCTCAGAGCTCATTTCCTGTTTTTTCCTGGCAACCAAGTCAGAGAACAACTTCCTAACATACTTTGCGACAATTATGGTTTGAACTTTGCTGAATCAGAGCAGCAACTCTTAGTCTCAAAGAATGGGAATAAACAGCTCTGTTCTTGAATAATTTCAGAAACAGGGTAGAAAGTGTTCGAATATTATCAAATTCAAGTGTCTGGATGTTTGCCGAAAAACAAAACAATAAATAAATATAAGGATGATGGAATGCAGATTGTGATGAAACAAAAACTCATTTGATGTAGAATGTTATTAATTCCTTCTCTTATCCAGAAGTTTTGAGATTTAGGTGTCTATTCTTGCATTAAAAAAAAAAAAAATCCTCTGTTTGGACCAATTTCTTTCTCTGATGGAGGGACGATTTGGGTAAAATTTTTCCGCTGAGAGCTAATGTGTTATTTCTAATGATCCACATTGTTTCTTTTTCTTTCAAAGTCTTGCTCATTCCCGAAGTATGGCACAAACTGAATCATTTGCCAGTAGTTACCAAATTGGTCTCCCTTTCCTGGTTAATACTTCTTGTTGATAACATTGATTGTGCAGCATATCTACACCTTACAGGAAATCTTAGTCTTCAGTCTCCCCACCAAGTATTCCACTTTGCGCCTCTTATGTCATTAGAGCGAGGTTCTACGCACCATACGCAAAACAGACTGTGCCTTGTTCTCGACGTGTCTCCCGTGGATTCTGTGCCAGCTTCCCCAGCGGGGAGGGCGGAGGAGATGTCCTGATGACGGTTTCGTATCCCATAGTTAGGGGTATAATAGTAAATACTAGAAAGAATATTGACTTGTCTTCTTCACTCCTTTAAGTGAAGGGCAAAGCTCCCCTGCATGAATATGATTGCCAGCTGCCCAATGGGAATGGTTCTGATTTTTATAATCGTTCAGGATTAATTTTGCCCTGATGGATTGATTTTACTCACTTTAATCACAGCAGGATTAAGTACGATATTTCATTATTGACATTTGGCAGGAAGAGCTATGCATATAAAATGAGAAAAATGTTAAACTTTTTTATGGAACTTTATGATTTTAATTATGTTCACACGAAAGGAAGCATCCTGACAGGTCATATATGTTCTGTCACTCCTTTTATAGTACAGAGCTTGGGAGTCAGTGAGGAGCTGCAGAATAAACTAGAGGATGTCATGATTGACAGGAGCCTTCTTATTCTTGGAAAAATTCTGGGGGAAGGTAAGCAGTTTTTTTCTTCCAAAATATGAGTAAAAAGGTAAGCAGCTCACAGTCATTTTTTAAAATATATATATTAAATAGAATACCATTCTTGTGACTTTAACTTTTAATACAAATATCCATAGTTCTGTTTTATAACTTTTAAAATGAAAAAGTCAACAGTGATTTCTGAAACTCAGATGTGACCTATGAAAAGAGCCTCAGACTTCCCCGGTTGCCTAGTGTTAAAGAATCTGCCTACCAGTGCAGGGCCATGGGTTCAGTCCCTGGTCAGGGAAGACCCCACGTGCCGCGGGCAGCTAGTCCTGTGTCCCACTACTACTGAGGCCCGAGCTCTGCAACAAGAGAAGCACCACAATGAGAAAGCCACGCACCACAACTGGAGAAATCCCCAAGGCCCGACACAGCCAGAAGTAAACAAATAAATAACAAAATTTAAAAAAGAAAAGAGCCTCTTAAACATATCAATTCCCTCCTTCATTAAAAAGCAGCAGTTCATTGGTCGGCTTACCATACACTTTCAATGTTTTCCTCTAGTTCTTAAGCTTACTATTCTTTGCACCTGCCAAGTTACATGTGAACAAAAGTGAAGATACACATTTCGTGTCAAAATCATCTTAGGATGAATGGTAGAAGTATTAAGAGTTTGTACTCGATGCATGTCAGTAACAATTTCCAGGTTGTCTTATAAGTTTCCTGGATCAGTTTTGATGCTTAATAAAGTGATGAACTGAGCTAAGTCTGAGCCAAACAAGCCTGTGAGAAGCAGGAGGCTAGTGCACGGCCTGTGCCCGGAGTTGACCAGTGTAGGGGGCCTGGGCTGGCTCTGACCCGCTGCTGTGTGGAGGTCACTCTGGGGTCACATGAAAATAACAGCTCTGGTGCTGTCCCACTGTTGTGGGCAGGAAAGATTTTGCACAAGGTCAATATAGATGTTGTTTTATTTCACAGGAGAGTTTGGGTCTGTCATGGAAGGAAATCTTAATCAGGAAGATGGGACCTCTCAGAAGGTGGCTGTGAAAACCATGAAGTGTGAGTTAACCCCGATTATTCTAGGGGCGGGCAGCTATTTCAGCATCTGGTGCTTCATCAGGCCAGTGATGGATGATGGAGTTCATGTGTCATGATCCCTATCAAGTCACAGAGGGAGAGCTACTATGATGAACTGTTCATACCTGCATCGTATATTCTTTTCTTGTTTAGTGTTTTGTTTATTTATGTATTTATTATTGAAGTCTTGATGATTTATGGGCTTCCCAGGTGGTGCTAGTGGTTAAGAAACTGCCTGAAATGCAGGAGACAAAGAGTTTGATCCCTGGGATGGGAAGATCCCCTGGGGAAGGGAATAGCAACCCACTCCAGTACTCTTGCCTGGAGGATCCCCATGGACAGAGAAGGCTGGTGGGCTACAGTCCATGCGGCCACAAAGAGTCGGACACAACTGAGTCACTGAGCAGGCATGCACACAGTTGGCTTACACAGTTTCAGGGCTACAGCAAAATGATTCAGTTATACAGATAGATTTTTGCATATTCTTTACACTTGCCAGGGAGGGGGAAATTTGCCTCTCCACCCATCTTAAGTTCTCATGGCTGGCCTAATAATAAACTTGACACAGGACAGATTAAAAGGAGAAAAAACATAAATTTTAATTAATGCCCAGGAAGATCTCATAGAAATGGGACTTACAAAGTGGCCAAAGGAGGCACTGTGTAAATGTTTTAGAGAAACAACACAATTGTGAGGGAATGACAGGACAAAGAAACTTGAGTGAGATGTCCAATTAAGTGAAGAATCCAAACAGAGTCTGGGCTTGGAGTAGTCAATTTAAAGACCTCTCAAGGTTTGTTTATACAGGCTTCTTCAGCCTGAATTCCCTATCTCTGGTGATAAGGATGTCCTTCATCTTTCACTGAGAGATTTATTTCCTGCTTTCAGGAAGACAAAAAGGAGGGTCAGAGCGTCCCTCTTGGATTAGCCGTTTCCTAAGTAACTGTGATTCAGAATAATCAGTATGCCACTGTGGATGACCCATTGAGCCCCAACGCACGAGGCAATAGCGTTTGTTGTTTACTCTCTACCTCCCTGCCTCTGTCACCTAGTAGAGATAATGATTCCAAAGTAAGGCATGAATTTCCAAGGCAGGCTGGATCTGGTAGCAGCATCTGACCCCAGGGGTCATTCTGGCTTAGCTTGGTGGATTCACTTCCTCACATGAGGGTGTTTGTGTGGGTCTGCAGGAAGCTGTGGGCTGCCTGGAAGGCAGGATTCTCAGAGAGAGGAGAAGTGTTCTTTGGTCAAAGGCATAGGAAGGAGAGCCGTGATCACGGACTACAGTCTCCAAGTGAGCTGAGGAGAATGTCTGCATCTGGGTCAGGAAGGGCCTGAAAAGTCATCACAGAGTCTGTTTCCAACCCATGAGTGGTAAAGCACTGACTGTTAAGAGTCTTCAGCAATGAGGAACAAGAGCAGACGACATTCTGGAATGTTCACTTTGGTTCCAGTGTGGAGGAGGAGGAACTATTAATACAGTGTTGACAAAAATAGTGATAGATGCCAATTAGAACACTCCAGAATCTGTGCTGGTGTCCAGAGAGACACAGGCTTGATTCCTGAGTTGGGAAGATCCCCTGGAGAAGGAAATGGCAACCACTCCAGTATTCTTGCCTGGAAATTTCCATGGACAGAGGAGCCTGGCAGGCTACAGTCCACGGGGTCGCCAAGAGTCAGACACGACTGAGCGACTGAACATGAACAGGACTTCCCTGGTGGTCCAGTGATTAAGACTCTGCGCTTCCACGGCAGGGGGCACAGACTGAATCCCAGAGGGATCTCTGGTCAGGGGACTAAGGTCCCACATGCCATGCAGCGCGGCCACAAAATAAATAAATAAATAAATAAAAGTACATTTTAAGAAAAGAATGGAAGAAAATAGAAAATTAGGGTAATTTGTATAGGAATCGCATCCACGCTAATGATCAAAGATTGAAAGCCCAGTCAGTCTCCGGACTCCAAGTCACACACTCTTCTACACTGGCCTGGAGGGGTTGCACCACGGGGGAGGGTTTTGCCCGCCATCACACTTGGTTGTTTGGGGCAAAGTGGGCAGACGTTTCCTGAGTTTGCTTTGATAGAAGGATTAATATATATTAAGCCCATAGGAGGCACAGACCTTGTACTACATGCTCTTATATGTGACTCCAGCCAATACTCCACTCCTGTTAATGTTAATGTGCATTCCCTAAAGTGTGCCGGCTTTATGTTTGATTTTTTTCCTATTTTTTTGGTGGGGGTGCACCCTGCAAGATTTGCAGAATCTTAGTTCCGCAACCAGAGATTGAACCAGGGCCCTTAGCAGTGTAAGTGCAGAATCCTAACCACTGGACCACCTGGGAATTCCCTATAGTTGATTTTAATTGTAGCAGCTCAGTGGTAAAGAATCCTCCTGCCAATGCAGGAGACATGGGTTCAACCCCCGGCTCAGGAAGATCCCCTGGAGAACGGAATGACAAACTGCTCCAGTACTCTTGCCTGGGAAACCCCATGGACAGCGGAGCTTGGCGGGCTACAGTCCATGGGGTTGCAAAGAGTCGGACACAACGAAGCGACTAAAAATAACACAAAATACATCATCTTAAGGCTGATTGCAAATAGGAAAAGGAGTACGTCAAGGCTGTATATTGTCACCCTACTTATTTAACTTACATGCAGAGTACATCATGAGACACACTGGGCTGGATGAAGCACAAGCTGGAATCAAGATAGCCAGGAGAAATATCAATAACCTCAGATATGCCGATGACACCACCCTTATGGCAGAAAGTGAAGAAGAACTAAGGAGCCTCTTGATGAAAGTGAAAGAGGAGAGTGAAAAAGTTGGCTTAAAGCTCAACATTCAGAAAACGAAGATCATGGCATCTGGTCCCATCACTTCATGTCAAATAGATGGGGAAACAGTGGAAACAGTGGCTGACTTTATTTTTTGGGGCTCCAAAATCACTGCAGATGGTGACTGCAGCCATGAAATTAAAAGACGCTTACTCCTTGGAAGGAAAGTTATGACCAACCTAGACAGCATATTAAAAAGCAGAGACATTACTTTGTCAGTAAAGGTCCATCTAGTCAAGGCTATGGTTTTTCCCAGTGGTCATGTATGGATGTGAGAGTTGGACTATAAAGAAGGCTGAGCCCCGAAGAATTGATGCTTTTGAATTGTGGTGTTGAAGAAGACTCTTGAGAGTCCCTTGGACTGCAAGGAGATCCAACCAGTCCATCCTAAAGGAGATCAGTCCTGGGTGTTCATTGGAAGGACTGATGTTGAAACTGAAACTCCAATACTTTGGCCACCTGATGCAAAGAGCTGACTCATTTGAAAAGACCCTAATGCTGGGAAAGATTGAGGGCAGGAGGAGAAGGGGATGACAGAGGATGAAATGGTTGGATGGCATCACCGACTCAATGGACATGGGTTTGGGTGGACTCCGGGAGTTGGTGATGGACAGGGAGGCCTGATGTGCTGTGGTTCATGGGGTTGCAAAGAGTTAGACACAACTGAGCGACTGAACTGAACTGAAGAATCTTTTAAATTTACAGTTCAGAGACATTGAGTACATTCATATTCTTGTGCAACCATCACCACCATCCACCTCCATAACTTTTTCACCTCACAAAACTGAACTCCATACCCATTAAAGAACAACCCCCATTCTCCCCACCCCGTCTTGCACCTGGCACTCACCATTCAACTTTCTGCGAATTGGACTTCTCTAAATACCTCATTGGAAAAGACTCTGATGCTGGGAGGGATTGGGGGCAGGAGGAGAAGCAGACAACAGAGGATGAGATGGCTGGATGGCATCACTGACTCGATGGACTTGAGTCTGAGTGAACTCCAGGAGTTGGTGATGGACAGGGAGGCCTGGCGTGCTGCGATTCATGGGGTCACAAAGAGTTGGACACTACTGAGCGACTTAACTGAACTGAACTGAAATACCTCACAAAAGTGGAATCATACAGTATTTGTCCTCGTGTGACTGGCTTATTTCACTCAGCCTAATTATAGAATTTTAAATGTCTCTTTTGAGTTGGCATGATTCCAGAAACTTGGTATGAAAGTGCATCTAGTTCACAAGGCAGAATTGTGCAACCAGACTTGCAAGAAATGTGCTGAGAGAGAGAAGCAGTTTGTTCTTTTTTTGAGGCAAAAATCATTGCAACAGACCAGTTGGATTCAATTTTAGGTGTTGGGTTTTTTTTGTTGTTTTTTGCTATTAATAATCAGTTCAGTTCAGTTCAGTCGCTCAGTCGTGTCCGACTCTTTGTGACTCCATGGACTGCAGCACCCCAAGCTTCCCTGTCCATCACCAACTCCCGGAGCTTGCTCGTACTCAATGTTCATTGAGTTGGTGATGCCACCCCAATATCTCATCCTCTGTTGTCCCCGTCTCCTCCTACCTTCAATCTTTCCCAGCATCAGGGTCTTTTCCAATGAGTCAGTTCTTCGCATCAGATGGCCAAAGTATTGGCGTTTCAGCTTCAGCATCAGTCCTTCCAATGAATATTCAGGACTAATTTCCTTGAGGATTGACTGGTTTGATCTCTTAATTTTTAGAATGGTTTTAGATTTATAGAAGGGGACTTTCCTGGTGGCTCCAGCAGTAAAGAATCCACCTGCCAATGCAGGAGACATGGGTTTGATCCCTGGGTCAAGAAGATCCCCAGGAGAAGGGCATGGCAGCCCACTCTAGCATTGCCTGGGAAATCCCAAGGACAGAGGAGCCTGGTGGGCTACAGTCCAACAGGGTCACGAAGAGTTGGACACAACTTAGCAAGTAAACGGCAACAACAGATTACATTAGGGTCCAACTTGTGTTGTATGTTCTGTAGGTTTTGACAAATGCATTATGTCCTGTGTCCACCATTCCAGGGTCACACAGAAGTTTCATCTCCTGAAAATCCCTATAGGCAACCGATTCATCCCTCCCCCCAACCAGTCCCTGGCAACCACTCTTACTGTCGCTATCATTTTGCCTTTTCCTGATTCTACTTTTAAAGAATAAAATTGCTATTCCTCTTTCCCCTTCTCTGAGTAATAACTCATGGCTAACTTTTTCCATCTTTTCTTTTAGTGGACAACTTTTCGCAGCGAGAGATTGAGGAATTTCTCAGTGAGGCTGCATGCATGAAAGACTTCAACCATCCGAACGTCATTCGGCTCCTAGGTACTCACGGAAATGCAGCATTGGGTGACCGGAGGGCCTCGGCTGATACACTCTGGGCCCAAGCAAAAATCTCTGGGGCAGATAAACATTATGCCTTGTATAATCCCAGAGTACTTCATAACATTGGGTTTTTGCGAATTCCCTGGCAGTCACGTGGTTAGGACTCAGCCCTTCCTCTGCAGGAGGCCTGGGTTCAATCCCTGGTTGGGGAACTAATATCCTGCAAAAGAAAAAAAAAAAGAGTTGAGTTTTTCTCCCAAAAGACTTTTTATGGTTGCATTTTTCTGAAGCTGGTTGTAAAAATAGGCCTAAATTTCCTGGATACCAGTGAACTCGGGAGTGTTTAGTGTCCACAGAATTCTAAGTTGCTATGGATTAAAATAGCCTCACTTACCCCCAACCCCACCCCCCGCCCTTACAGGGCTTCCCTGATGGCTCAGTCGGTAAAGAATCTGCCTGCAATTCAGGAGATCTGGGTTCATTCCCTGGGTGGCAAAGATCCCCTGGAGAAGGAAATGGCTCCTCCACTATTCTCCCACTCCAGTATTCTTGCCTGAAGAATTCCACGGACAGAGGAGCCTGGCGGGCTACAGTCCATGAGGTCGAAAAAGAGTCAGACATGATGTAGCCCTTAAACCACCACTACCACCCCACTTACAAGACATGAAAGCTGGTTATGCTATAATTTGTCTTGATTTCAGGTTGCACGTGAATCAAAGGCTAGTAGGGCAAAGCTGAAAATTAGACAAATTCCATAGATCATCTTTGAGAAACAATTTTTAAAACTTCTTTTGGCTCCACCAAGTGACATACGGGTCTTAATTCCTCTCAGGGATTTAATCTGCTCCCTGCAGTGTAAGCTAGGAGTACTAACCACTGGATCACCAGGAAAGTCCTGAGAAACCGTTTTTAAATCAATTGAATCAAGTCCCATGAAATTGTCAATATAGAGCCCAAGAAATGTGGCTTCCCTGGTGGCTCAGACAGCAAGGAATTCCCACCTGCAGTGAGAGAGACCTGGATTCAATCCTGGGTTGGGAAGATCCTCTGGAGGAGGGCATGGCAACCCACTCCAGTATTCTAGCCCGGAGAATCCCATGGACAGAGGAGCCTGGCTGGCTACAGTCCATGGGGTCACAAAGAGTCAGATATGACAGAGCAACTAAGCACAGCAGAACCTAAGAAATCAGTACTTGAAAAGATATTAAAAATTTTTTAACATATTAATTTCTTAGGATCTATGTTGGCAGTTTCATGGGATTTGAGTCAGTGATTTAACAGTGAGAATTTGGTTTTGTGACATCATTTACTAATACTCAATGGAGAGCTGGTCTCAAGTGGTTGGTGTGTGATGCTCTTCCAAAAGGGGAGAGCAACCTAAAAATAGTTGAATGTTCTGCTGACTTCTTTTTTTGCTGTCCTTTGACTTGATAAATGCTATATTCTTGGAATTTTCAATGTTTATTGTGATGGACACTGCCAGAGAGATGGGAAAACTAATGTTTGGAGACAGTGTTGTGTCAAAGAAACTACTGTGGCTCATTTGTAGCTACTGACTTCAGCAGAGTCTGAGGACAGTGGTGCTTAGTCGTTGACTACCATCTGCAAGAGCTTTGCTTTGCGAGCCTGATCTCAGACACTCTGATTGTAGCATCTGTGACAAATGATGTGGAGCTTTTCCTCTGTATAACTGTTAACATTTAGAGACACGGATTTCACCTCTGGGCCCTCAGAATTAATTCTTCCAATAGTTTTAAGTATTTGGTTGCAGGGGACTTAATATGATTAATTATTTAACCATCATCTGAAACTAGTTTGCTCTCGAATTCTACTGTGGTCACCTCCCCCTCAGTTTGACTCAGTATAACAAAAACTCCATGAGCTACTTGTTTTTTGTTGTTTAGTCACGAAGTCGTGTCTGACTCTTTCGCGACCCCATGGACTGTAGCTCACCGTGTTCCTCTGTCCCTGGGATTCCTCAGGCAAGAATACCGGAGTGGGTTGCCATATCCTTCTCCATGGCTGTACTTGGTATTGATTACTTTTTTGAGAACTTTCATGCAAAGATTGGCACTAGTCTGAAAGAAAAAAAAATACCAAGAAGTGGACCCCAGTGTGTGTTCCGTATTCTAAAACACAGAGTGTGTGAGTTGTGAGTGTTTTGTTTCATTTTTTTAACTGTGAATTTGAGAGTGCCTGGTTTCAATTACCCAGGGCTCCTGCAGCGCATTTTCTGGTCACTGCTAACAAGGGCTCTTTGTAACTTACTCTCTGGTTTTAATTCCAGGCGTATGTATAGAAATGAGCCCTCAGGGCATCCCCAGGCCCATGGTGATTTTACCCTTCATGAAATACGGGGATCTGCACACCTACCTCCTCTATTCCCGACTGGAGACTGGACCAAAGGTAATTCATCACCCTGTTGCCTGAACAGTGCTCAGGGCTCCCACGACAAGGCCAGGACGACCTCAGCGTCTAACCTACAAAGGGAAGCAGGGGACGCTGGCCTTTGTCCAGTGCTCACTGGCCCTGGGGGTTGATGTAAGGTGTCCATCGTCACAGCAGACCTGCCCATAGGTTTCATTATTCTCATCTTATGTGGGGGAGAAACCAGCTGGGGGTGGAGCTGAGTGGGCCCCTCCTGCTATCAGAGCAGCTCTTTCCTTCAAAGTCTCCTTTTTTGGATTGTTTACTATGAAATCACCAGATGTCGGAGCTGTCTCAGTTCCCAGTTGCACGGAGTTTTTTTCAGAGAGTCGGAGGGGAAATTGGTTGCATCCATCTTTCTATTTGTCCCGAGCCCCTCTGTCTTCAGAATCAGAAAGCATGTTAGGAATTGGTGGGCCCGCCTGCCTACCTTCCATGGTGCCCCTGAGAGAGGGCCGCCCCTGAGACCCCACAGGGCAAGCCTTGCCCTGAGCCCCACAGCACAGAGAAACCAACCAGAAATGGGCCCTTAGACTGCAGCACCTCACCCCCCAGCCCCAGGTGGTGGACAGGGTCCTGACGAGAGAGCAGTAGCAATGTAGTGCCTGGCAGCGCCGCAGGGGAAGGTCCTCATCCCATGAGACAGGTGAGCCTGGAGGAACGGCCACTTATCGAAAGCTTATGGAGACAGCTGGAAAAACCACAAAGCTGGGCTTCTCTGGTGGTCTAGTGGTTGAGAATCCACCTGGCAGTGCAGAGGACACGTGTCCCATCCCTGGTCCAGGAAGATCCCATACGCCACGGAGCAACTAAGTCAGTGCTCCACATCTACTGAGCCTGTACCGTGTAGCCTGGGAGCCCCAACTACTGAAGCCCATGCACCGAGAGCCCGGGTCCCAACAAGAGAAGCCACTACAAGGAGAAGCCCCCGCATCAGAACGAAGAGTAGTCCCCGCTCACTGGAACTAGAGAAAAGCCTGTGCAGCAAAGTCAAAACTAAAGCAAATAGGGACTCCCTGGTGGCCCAGTGGTTAAGACTCTGCACTCTCAGGGCAGGCGGCCTGCGTTCCATCCCTGCTCAGGGAACTAGAGCCCACCTGTTTCAACTAAAGATGCCATGTGCCGCTACAAAACATCGAAGACTCCAACTGCTGCAACTAAGACACGGCGCAGCCAAATAAATAAATAAAATACGAGTATTTTTAAAAACAAAGTAAATCGTTAAAAAAAAACAACCTAAAACCTGAGACCAGTTTATGGAGAACATTGTCTGGAGCCTTCTCTCCTGTACCTTGCTGCCCCTGTTGGTATTGTATGCAAGTGTTATGGAAACACCAGGAGGTTTTTTATTTTCTTTTTCTTGGTTTTGTTCTGTTCTTTCAAGGGATGGTGGAAAGAACCTAAAAGAGAAAGAGTTCCTGCCTTCCTCTGGCTCCCGTGCTGGTCCCATGCTCATGCCTATTTTGGTTTTCACAATTTATGTATTTATTTTTGGTTGCACTGGGTCTTGTTGCCGTGCTTGGGCTCTCTCCAGTTTCGGTGGGTCGGGGCCCCTCCTCCTCGTGGTCCAGGAGCTTACTGTGGTGCTTTCTCTTGCTGCAGAGCACAGGCTCCAGGGGGTGGCAGCTTTGGTGGTTGTAGCATGTGGGCTCAGTCGTGTGTCTCGTGGGCCCTGGAACTCGCAGGCCTCAGTACTCGTGGTACACAGGCTTTAGCTGTGTCCCGTGGGCCCTAGAGTACACGGGCCTCAGTACTCGTGGCACACGGGCTTTAGCTGTGTCCCGTGGGCCCTGGAACTCGCGGGCCTCAGTACTCGTGGCACATGGGCTTTAGCTGTGTCCCGTGGGCCCTGGAGTACACGGGCCTCAGTACTCGTGGCACATGGGCTTTAGCTGTGTCCCGTGGGCCCTGGAGTACACGGGCCTCAGTACTCGTGGCACACGGGCTTTAGCTGTGTCCCATGGGCCCTGGAGTACACGGGCCTCAGTACTCGTGGCACACGGGCTTTAGCTGTGTCCCGTGGGCCCTGGAGTACACGGGCCTCAGTACTCGTGGCACATGGGCTTTAGCTGTGTCCCATGGGCCCTGGAGTACACGGGCCTCAGTACTCGTGGCACACGGGCTTTAGCTGTGTCCCGTGGGCCCTGGAGTACACGGGCCTCAGTACTCGTGGCACACGGGCTTTAGCTGTGTCCCGTGGGCCCTGGAGTACACGGGCCTCAGTACTCGTGGCACATGGGCTTTAGCTGTGTCCCATGGGCCCTGGAGTACACGGGCCTCAGTACTCGTGGCACATGGGCTTTAGCTGTGTCCCATGGGCCCTGGAGTACACGGGCCTCAGTACTCGTGGCACACGGGCTTTAGCTGTGTCCCGTGGGCCCTGGAGTACACGGGCCTCAGTACTCGTGGCACACGGGCTTTAGCTGTGTCCCGTGGGCCCTGGAGTACACGGGCCTCAGTACTCGTGGCACATGGGCTTTAGCTGTGTCCCGTGGGCCCTGGAGTACACGGGCCTCAGTACTCGTGGCACATGGGCTTTAGCTGTGTCCCATGGGCCCTGGAGTACACGGGCCTCAGTACTCGTGGCACATGGGCTTTAGCTGTGTCCCGTGGGCCCTGGAGTACACGGGCCTCAGTACTCGTGGCACACGGGCTTTAGCTGTGTCCTGTGGGCCCTGGAGTACACGGGCCTCAGTACTCGTGGCACACGGGCTTTAGCTGTGTCCTGTGGGCCCTGGAGTACACTGGCCTCAGTACTCGTGGCACACGGGCTTTAGCTGTGTCCTGTGGGCCCTGGAGTACACGGGCCTCAGTACTCGTGGCACATGGGCTTTAGCTGTGTCCCGTGGGCCCTGGAGTACACTGACCTCAGTACTTGTGGCACATGGGCTTTAGCTGTGTCTCATGGGCCCGGGAATACCCGGGCTTCAGTACTTGTCACACACAGGCTTTAGTTGCTCAGTGGCTTTAGTCGCTCCCTTGAATCTTCCAAGATCAGGGATCAAACCCTTGTCAGCTTTATTGGCATGCAGATTCTCATCCATTGTACCACCAGGGAAGTCCCATCAGTTTTTTTATTTTAATGGATCATACTTTTGCTGTTATGTTTAAGGACTCTTTGCCTAACCCTAGGTATAATAGATTTTCTTCTATGTTTTCTTCTAAAAATTTGTTTACATGTTATGTTTAAGTCTGTGAGCCATTTTTCATTAATGGGGTGAAATTTAGTCTGTTCTATTTTGTTTATAGATGACCAGCATCATTTGTGAAAAGATTATCCTTCATCCATTTATTGCTTTTGCACCTTTGTCAAAAGTCAACTGTGTGTACACGTGTGGGTCTGTTTCTGAGTTCTCTGCTCTGTTCCATCAAGCTGTGGGCCATCCTTTGCCCTTACCACATCTTCAATATTACTGTAGCTTTGTTGTCGTAAAATCGGGTAATGTGATTCCTCCAAATTTATCCTACTTTTTCAGAATTGTTTTCACTATTCTAGTTTGGTAAATTCTAGAATCAGTTTGTCTATGTCTGCCAAAAATACTGCTGTCATCTTATGGTTTTTTGAACAAAATAAATAAAGAAACAAAAAATAAAAAAGTTTTAAAAAATTAACAAGTAAGGAAACAAGTACACAGCATTTTACTTGCTAATGAATCATTTCTATTTGCAAAAATACAAGTATATTTCCAATGATGAAAACCCCCAGGTTTTTATAAACATTTTAAAGGGGTATATTTTTATATTTTGCTACCTTATAGCCACAGGTAAAACTGGAAGGCACAAAATGCTTCATAGGCAAACTAGAAAATCAAGCTTTTATTCAACTCTCTGCTGCCTTATCAGTCAGGTCCTTGGGAATGGACACCTCTGTTCCTTCTAGGGTCTCAGTCACGTGAGTGTGCCTTGCAGCAGGGCCAGGTGCCACACTGTTCTTTGCGTGAGTAGCACTCCTGGTCTTCTGATCCATGGACACTGGACACTTCTCTATTAATTTAGAATTAATTTAATTCTTTTGCTTTATAGTTGTCAGAGTATAAGTTTTGCACTTCTTTTGCTGAATTTATTCCTAAGTATTTTGTTGTTAATTCTTTTGTAGATGTTTTCTTAATTTCATTTTTGGACACTTCATTGTTTAGGGCATAGAAATACAATTGAGTTTTGTATGTCAACCTAGTATCCTGCGACCTTATTGAACTCATTTACTAGTTTTGCCTCACAGTAATCTTTTACGTGACCTTTGGTCACAGTCTCGCAGGAATAATGTAGTTGTGCTTGGGAAAAAAATGACACAAAGCACCTGATATTCATTATCCTTTCACAAATGTCAGCAGATTTGATATTTCTTAGCACCCAAATCCTTTCCTAGAAATTAGAATATAGAAAACCAAATGCCCCAAATATACAGAATAGAGACTTAAGGATTCATGCCTGATTTGCTTGCATTTTCTTTAAGGGTAAAGGATAATTAAAGCATTTTGTTATACAGTCTATGATTGACGTGTGTCTTAGTTGGGAAATATAAATCATTAAAAATTCAGTGTCTTGGGATTTTCCTGGTGGTCCTGTGGCTAAGACTTCACGCTCCCAGTGCAGGGGGCCTAGGTTCGATCCCTAGTCAGGGAACTAGATCCTACATGCCACAACTGAAGATCCAAGTGCCGCAACTAAGACCTGGCACAGCCAAAATGAATACGTTTTTTAAAAACTTCAGTGTCTTCATCAGTACCACTTTAGAAGACTCAAGTGCCATAGAGAGTAAGCCATGACAGTCCAACCCCTCGGGGGAGAATGTATCAAGGATGGACTCATTTATGAGTTCTAGGAACTCGTAAACCCTTCTCTTTAGGGTTCCGATTGCACTAAAACCTTGCATTACTACACAGAAGTCTTCCTGAATCATCACCCTCATAATCAATCCCAACACAGTAGATTTTCTAACACACAGTCTGGTTTGATTTTTACAACCTAGGGGAAAAAAATACACACTAGACTGTTCAAACCTAAAGAAAGGCCCCCTAGAGAAACAAAAATGAAAATTCCTAAATCCTGACTTGTGGTTCTTTGGTCCCATGATAAGGAGTAAAGACTATCCTACTTTCTGTCTAGAAGAAGAAAAGTATCTTTCAAAACATTTTAAAGTGAAACATAGCAGATGTGGGTGCATAATTGGAAACAGCTACTTTTTGGGGGACTTTTTGCCATCCAAACCCTAGACCTTCCCCCCACACCCTCCCCCACTGAAACCAGACCTCCCCTCCTTTCCGCTGTTGGTCCCACTGCCGCTCAGGACACAAGGATCCCATTTGACCTTATGACTTGTGAAAACACTATTACTCACTGTCAATACTTCTAAAGAAACAATAAAATATGATATTTGCAAGAAGTTTTAGGTTAGTTGGTTTTGTTTGCATGTTTTCATCCCTTTTAAAAACCTCACTTGTGAGGTTGCATGCACGCTCAGTCTCTTAAGTCGTGTCTGACTTTTTGTGACCCCATTGGCTGCAGCCCGCCAGGCTTCTCTGTCCATGGGATTCTCCAGGCAAGAATACTGGAGTGGGTTGCTGTGCCCTCCTCCAAGGGATCTTCCTGACCCAGGGATCAAACCCTCGTATCCTGCATCTCCTGCATTAGCAGGCAAATTCTGTACCACTGAGCCACCAACGTTAGTGATATGGAAATTTCCTTGTTTCATGGCCACACTTGTAAGAAATAAAGCCATCATTTTCCCCCTCAAAGGGAATAACTTGGTTTCCTTTTAAAAGAAAAATCTCTCAGGAATTCCAGCAGTTAGGACTTGGCACTTTCACTGCCATGGCCTGTGTTCGTCTCTGTTAGTCACTCAGTCATGTCTGACTCTTTCTGACTCCATGGACTGTAGCCCACAAGGCTCCTCTGTCCAGTAATCTCCCAGGCAAGAATACTGGAGTGAGTAGCCATTCCCTTCTCCAGGGGATCGTCCCAACCCAGGAACTGAACCTGGGTCTCCTACATTGCAGGTGGATTCTTTACCATCTGAGCTACCAGGGAAGCCTGTGGGTTCAATCCCTGTTGGGGAATTCAGGTCCTATAAGCTGCACAGGGCTTCCCAGGTGACTCAGGTGGTAAAGAAGCTGCATGCAACGCAGAAGACCTGGGTTCAATTCCTGGGTCAGGAAGATCCTCTGGAGAAGGAAATGGAAACCCACTCCAGTATTCTTGCCTGGAAAATCCCATGAATGGAGAAGCTAGGTAGGCTATAGTCCATGGGGTCTCAAAGAGTCAGACACAACTGAGTAACGCTTCAAGCTGCACAGCACAACCAAATAATAATAATAGTCTCTCTCCTCATGTCTTCCACCCCCTAGCATATCCCCCTGCAGACACTGTTGAAGTTCATGGTGGACATTGCCCAGGGAATGGAGTATCTCAGCAACAGGAACTTTCTTCACCGAGATTTAGCTGCTCGAAACTGCATGTAAGAGTCCTGGCTCATCCTGGAGGTGGTTGGGACCTCATGGTGGTAGATATTTGTAGGACTGGTGGGTGGCATGTTGCTGTTAAAATATAGAGGAGGGCTAGATTTGGGAGAGGGACGGCGTGGCTGGCTCTGGAGACAGAATTTCTACCACCCTGAGATACGACTGAGTTTTCTGCTTGGGGGTTTTCCCTATCTCTGCCTCCAAGAGTCTGGTTGATTTCCAAAACTTTCCCCTGTGACTTTTTTTTTTAATTTTTATTGGAGTCTGGTTGAGTTACAATGTTGTTTTAGTTTCAGGTATACAGCAAAGTGAATCAGTTGTACATGTACTTATATACACACTCTTTTTACATTATTTTCCCATATAGATCATTTCAGAGTATTGAGTAGAGTTCCCTATGCTATGCAGTAGGTCCTTATTAGTTATCTGTTTTATATATAGTAGTGTGTATCGTGTGTATATATGACTACTTTTTTATTTTCACACTCTCATGCAGCTCAGAGTCCTAGCTGTGACTTTGGGACCCTCCCCGACTGTCATCAGGTTTTTTGGATCCAGAATTGCATATAAGTCAACTCACCATGCCTGAGAAATCCCTTGGACAGAGGAGCGTAGCAGGCTACAGTCCATGGAGTCACAGAAAGTCAGGCACCACTTGGTGACTGAACAGTAATCATGAAGACAGTCATGAAAAGTATCACAGTTCTGTCCCTGAGTTTTCACGGTGCTATCCTGTGAAGCAGTTTTGTCCTGGCTACACCAAAACTTTCCTTCTGCAGCGAAGAGATAAGGGCTTATACAAGAACTTTGAACATCAGCTTCCCCCTCTCTTCAATCGGCTTCAGTAGCCATTGATGTTCAGTCGCTCAGTCATGTCTGACTCTTTGTGACCCCATGGACTGTAGCCCACCAGGCTTCTCTGTCTATGAGATTTCCCAGGCAAGAGTACTGGAGGGGGTTGCCATTTCCTCCTCCAAGGAGTCTTCCTGATTGAACCTGTGTCTCCTGCATTGCAGGCAGATACTTTACTGCTGATCCACTGGGGAAGCCCACTTTTTGTACTTATCCTGAATGTTTTCAGCTGCATCGGGCACAGACCTGAGATTTAAGGCTTTGCCTCTGATGTTGCTGAGGATGTGAACTCACTCTGTCTCTCTCTGTAGGTTGCGAGATGACATGACTGTCTGCGTGGCGGACTTTGGCCTCTCTAAGAAGATCTACAGTGGTGATTACTACCGCCAGGGCCGCATTGCGAAGATGCCTGTGAAATGGATCGCCATAGAGAGTCTCGCAGACCGAGTCTACACCAGTAAAAGTGATGTGGTATGTTCAGAGCTTTGATGTGGGGCCTCGCATTCCCAAGATGAAGGCAAGTTGAAAGAAATGACCTCAGCTGGTGCCACAGGACAACTTATTCTTTGAGGAACTGAGGATTGGGGCAGGTTCACCCTTCTCTTTTATTTATTGCTTGATGCTTTAATTCTAGGTGGGACACTAGATTCTGGTGAAGTAGCCTGACATGCAAAGGCCCTTCATTTATCCCCACTTTCCTCTGCTATAATATAGTGACTTATCACCCGCAACTAAGATATTTAAGATTCACATTAAATTAAATGAATTCATCCAGTGGCTGTTTGAACCAAGATGCTGTATAAAAGGTGCTGTGTAACGACAGATACCCTTAACCAGAGATTTGGGAAAGGAAAACAGGGCTTCCCAGGTGGCTCAGTAGTAAAGAACCCGCCTTCCAATGCAGGAAATGTGGGTTTGATCCTGGGGCTGGGAAGATCCCCTGGAGCAGGAAATGGCAACCCACTCCAGTATCCTTGCCTGGAGAATTCCATGGGCAGAGGATCCTTGTGGGCTACAGTCCATGGGGTCACAAAGAGTTGGACAGGACTGAGCCCACACACAGGAGAAGAAAACACTTGCCAGCAACAGTAGAAACAGAACACTAAACAGAGCAGTGAAGTGACAGAAGGCTAGCCTGCCTTTGTCTCGTTTCCCAAACAACTCTAGTAGAAATGGGGAGCTGTGGGGTTCCAACCCCGTGTCACTGCCACGTTGGGAGAGTGGCGTGTCCCTAACATCATCGTCAGCTCTGTGCGCCGTCGCCAGGGCTCTGAGGAGATGACCTTTGCCAATGAAGAAGTCCATTCAGCCTTTCTGGAAAGACTTGAGCCCTCACGTTGTTGCTTTGTCCTCAGTGGGCATTTGGTGTGACCATGTGGGAGATAGCCACACGAGGAATGACCCCCTACCCCGGAGTCCAGAACCATGAGATGTATGACTATCTTCTCCACGGCCAACGGCTGAAGCAGCCCGAGGATTGCCTGGATGAACTGTGAGTCAGTTGCTCTCCATCTTGGGGCAGCCAGCAAAGTTTACCTGGGGACGCACGGCCACTGGGGTGGGGCCGCTTACAGGTGGGCGCGGGCAGAGGGCGACACGCACAGACACTGGGACCAGAAGCCTCTTGTGGGCGTAGGCGGTGTGTGCTCATCTCCAGTGAGCCCACACGTGCCCGCAAGGCCTATAATCACTTCTAGGAAACGCAGTTGGCCTTCTGTGTGGGTGGAAGCAGAACCTGCAGGTAAAGAGAGCCAGGGGTAAGGGACTTGAGCATCTGCAGGTTTTGGTGTCCACTGGGCTTCAGAAAACAATCCTCCATGTATATGATGGAGGACTGTAAATCCTACAGAGACACAGGTTGACTTCACAATGCATGGGGTACTTGGATGATTCACTGCTCTCTCTCTTTTCAAGAAAGGTTGGCTTTATTTATGAGTGGGGACAACTCTTCGTCGCAGCTCTCGGGCTACTCACTGCGGTGGCTTCTCCACTTGTGGAGTACGGGCTGGAGAGCTCAGGCTCAGTGGTTGTGGTGCGCGGGATCGTTCTTGCAGTGTGTGGCTTCTTGTCGTGGCCCATGAGCTTAGCTACCCCACAGCATGTGGGATCTTAGTTCTCCAACCAGGGTCCAACCCGTGTTCCTGCATTGGCAGGTGGATTCTTAACCACTGGACCACCAGGGAATCCCCTTTGCAGATTTTATAAAAATAATTTCCTGTGGCTCCAAGGAGAGGGGCATTCTCACCGTGTTTAACAAGAACTTTTCGGGACCGGGGACCTGCATGGGCTCCATCGTGGAATGCCTTGCTGGGCTGCTAGGGCAGGTGGGCCTGTGAAGGACCCGCCCCACACACAGACACACTCACACTCGCACGCTGGCTCTGCTTTCTCACACCCATGAGAAGGCCCCTGTCAGTTTGCTCGTGGGCCTCTGACATCCCATCTCAGCCAAACAAAAGGAAGCTTTTTTGATCAGAGCCTTACTCTGCTTGGAGGTGGTGGTGGTGATTATGGTTGTAAATCCATAAAATTTAGAACAGAAACAGAAAGCCCAAGCCCTTTAAAAGAAAATCATGAAATCCTAATTTAATTAGATCTGGGGTTTCATGGTCATTTCTGCAATGGCCACATGAATGAAATATTTGCTTCTGCAAATGAGGAAGCCCTTTCCATGAAGCAATATTGAATAGGGCATTTTGTGGCTGCTTCTTTCTTGGCCTCTCTTGTGCTCCAGGAGAAGCTGACTATGAGGTCTTAGCTAGGTCTATACTGTGTCACACTGTGGTCTCAGATGATTCATGTAGAGCCAAGGCGAGGAAAGGCTGAGTTGGTTTTCTGAGAGATTTTGTAGGTGAAAGAGCCTCAGTCTCAGCAATGCCGGGTGGCTGGGAAGCTGGATGAAGCAGCGACTCTGTGGTCTCTGTGCCCAGACTGGCCCCTCACGCCACTGCGGGCTTGCAGAGGCGCTGGCGAACCACGCCTGCTTCCCAGGTCCCCTCTAGGGTCTGGATGCTGGGAACAACAGCATCCCCCAGAGAGGCCTCTGTGTTTCCAAATCTGGGGCCTTCTCTCTTAAACATGAGGCAGGCTCTGCTGATACTTCCCTGGTGGTGCACTGGTTGTGACTCTGGGTTTCTGCTGCAGGGGCACAGGTTTGACCCCTGGTCAGGGAAGTTCCTCATGCCATGTGCTGAGGCCAAAAAGAAAAAAAAATATTAATAAAAATGAGGCAGATCCTTCTGAACGTCTCTGTTTGCTGTCTAAACTTAGTGGAGATAAGTTGACACCTATGTTTGGTTGCCCCTCGGTCATTTTATAGCTTCCCTGGTGGCTCAGTGGTAAAGAACCTGCCTGCAATGCAGGAGACCCAGGTTCCATCCCTGGATTGGGAAGATCCCCTGGAGAAGGAAATGGCAACCCACTGCAGTTATTCTTGCCAGGAAATCCCACAGACAGAGGAGCCTAGTGGGCTATCGTCCAAGGGATCACAAAGACTTGGGTATGACTGAGCACACAGAACACATGCACAGTCATTTTTCGGTCAACTCTGAGAAACACAGAGATGGACATAATGGCGTGCACTTGGAGCCCTGCTCCCTGGGGCTGTCTCTTCTCATGGCATCACCCCTGCCTCCGAATGACCAGGCTACAGGCCCTGCTCCCCATCACCTCCAGGGGACGTTCCTAAACTGAACTCATGGCCTCCCAGCTGCAGCTGCTGTGATTAGCACTCACTGTCCCCCGCTCCAGGTGTCACACGAAGCCACCGTGTTCTTCCTTTTCCCACTGTGTCCCATCAGCCGGCAGGTGTGTTTCAGGGTACTCCGGCCATCTCTCCCCCCAGTACAGGCCCACCTCCCGGCTATCGTGGGTTCAGCTCCAGAGTACTGCAGTAGAGTGAGTCACAGGAATTTTTGGTTTCCCAGTGCATATAAAAGTTACACTGTAGTCTAAGTGTGCAATCGCATTATGTCTAAAAAAATGACGTACATATCTTAATTTTTACAACATTTTATTGCTAAAAAATGCTAACCATCATCAGAGCCTTCCTCAAGTCATAATCTTTTTGCTGGTGGAGGATCTGGCCTTGATGTTGGTGGCTGTTGGCTGATCGGGGTGGTGGTTGAGGAAGGTTGGGGTGGCCATGGTGAATTCTTAAAATAAGATGATGAAGTTTGCCACATCGATCGACTCTTCCTTTCATGAACGATTTCTCTGTAACAGGCGATGCTCTTTGATACCATTTCTCCCACAGGAGAACCTCCTTCATACGTGGAGTCAGTCCTCTCAAATCCTGCTGCCGCTTTATCAACTTTGTTGGTGGTGGTGGTGGTATTCTTGTTGTTGTTCCGACTCTTTGCAGCCTCGTGGACTGCAGCACACCATGCTCCCCCGTCCTTCACCATCTCCCAGAGCTTGCTCAAACTCACGTCCATTGAGTTGGTGATGCCATCCAGCCATCTCATCCTCTGTTGTCCCCTTCTCCTCCTGCCTTCAATCTTTCCCAGCACCAGGGTCTTTTCTAAATGAGTTGGCTCTTTGCATCAGGTGGCCAAAGTATTGGAGCTTCAGCTTTAGCACCAGTCCTTCCAATGAATATTCAGGGGATTTCCTTTACGATTGACTCACTTTATCAACTAGGTTTATGTGGTACTCTAAATCCTTTGTTGTCACGTCAACAGTCTTCACAGCATCTGTACCAGGAGTAGGTTTCATCTCAGGAAACCACTTTCTTTCCTCATCCGTGAGAAGCATCTCCTCATCCATGAAAATTTCATCATAAAATTGCAGCCATTCAGGGAATTCCCTGGCAGTCCAGTAGTGAGGACTTCTTGCTTTCACTGCTGAGGGCCCAAGTTTATTCCCCGGTTGGGGAACTAAGATCCCACAAGCACGCTGTGCAGCAACCCCCTACCCCTCAAAAAAAGCCAGGTTAAAACTGCAGCAGTTCAGTCACAGTTTTAGACTTCACTTCTTATTCTAGCTCCCCGGCTATTCCAACCATATCTTCAGTTGTTTCTCTTGCTACTGTTGTTCAGTCGCTAAGTTGTTTCCAACTCTTTGCAACCCCATGGACAGGCTTCTCTGTCCTTCACCATCTCCCGGAGTTTGCTCAAACTCATGTCCATTGAGTCAGTGATGCTATCTAATCATCTCATCCTGTGCCACCCTGTTTTCACCCTGCCCTCAATCTTTCCCAGCATCAGGGTCTTTTCCAGTTAGTTGGCTCTTCGAATCAGGTAGTCAAAGTATTGGAGCAGTTACTTCCTCAACTGAAGCCTTGACCCTCAAAGTCATCCATGATGGTTGGAACCAACTTCTTTCGAACTCCTACATATGATGATATTTTGACCTCTGGCCATGAATTACAAATGTTCTAATGGCATCTATCCATAGAATACTGAATCTTTTTAAGAATGTTTTCAATTTACTTTGCTCAGATTCATCAAAGAAATCTCTATCCACAGCAGCTATAGCTTTACAGAATATATTTCTTGAGTAATAAGACTTGAAAATCTAAATTACTCCTTGATCCATGGGCTACAGTATGATATTGTGTTAGCCGGCAGAAAATAGCCTACATCTCATACGTCTCCATCAGAGCTCTTGGGTGATCAGATACATTGTCAATGAGCAGGATTATTTTTAAAGGACTCTATTTCTCTGAGCAATTGATCTCAACAGTGGGCTGAAAATATTCAGTAAACCATGCTATAAACAGATTTGTGATCCAGGCTTTGTTGTTCCATTTATAGCGCACAGGCAGAGTAGATTTAGGGTAATTCTCCAGGGCCCCAGGACTTTTGAAATGGTAAAAAAAAAAAAAGACACTGGTTTCCACTAATTGCATTAGTTCCAAACAAGAGAGTCAGTCTGTCCCTTGAAGCTTTGAAGCCAGGCCTTGATTTCTGCCCTCTGGCTATGAAAGTCCTGGATGGCATCTTCTTCCAATCAGGACTGTTTTGTCAACTCTGACAATCCGTTGTTTGGGGCTGTCACCTTCGCTCATTATCCGAGCTACATCTTCTGTGTAATTTGCTGTAGCTTCTACATAACCCTGCTGCTTCACTCTGGACTTGTATATTATACAGACGGCTTCTTTCCTAAGACCTCAGGTTAGTTTCAAACTTTTCTTCTGCACCTTCCTCACCTCTCAGGCTTCGTAGAATTGAGGAGAGTCAAGGCCTTGCTCTGAATTTGTTTTTGGCTTAAGGGAATGCTGTGGCTGGTTTGATTTTCTGTCCAGACCACTGAAATTCTTCCATATCAGCAATGAGGCTGTTTTGCTTTCTCATCATTCGCGTGTTCCCTGGAGCAGCACTTTCAGTTTCCTTCAAGAATTTTTCCTTTGCTTTCACAATGTGGCTAACTGTTTGGCCCAGGAGGCTTCTGGCCTGTCTTGGCTTTCATTCTTGACATGCCTTCCTCATTCAGTTTAATCATGTCTAGTTTTTGATTTAGAGCGAGAGACATGTGACCCTTCCTTGCGCTTGAACACTTAGGGGCCATTGCATGGTATTAATGGCTTAATTTCAATATTGTTACGTCTCAGAAATATAACAATCTCTCTCTCAGAAGAGAGAGAGTTCCAAGGAGAGGGAACGGGACTGAGGAATAGCCAGCGGGTAGAGCCGTCAGAGGAGAAGGCAATGGCACCCCACTCCAGATTTTCCAGCCTGGAGAATCCCATGGACGGAGGAGCCTGGTAGGCTGCAGTCTATGGGGTAGCGACAAGTCAGACACAACTGAGCGACTTCACTTTCACTTTTCACTTTCATGCATTTGAGAAGGAAATGGCAACCCACTCCAGTGTTCTTGCCTGGAGAATCCCAGGGATGGGGGACCCTGGTGGCTACCATCTATGGGGTCGCACAGAGTCGGACACGACTGAAGCGACTTAGCAGCAGCAGCAGCAGAGCCATCAAAACACACACAACATCCACTGATTAAATCTGCCGTCTTCCGTGGGCACAGTTTGCGGCATCTCAAAAATATTATAATAGTAACATCAAAGAACACTGAATCACAGGTCACCCTAACAAACATTAATAATGAAAAAGTTTGAAATATTGTGAGAATTATCGAACTGTGATGGCGCCAACAGACTTGCTCGTCACGGGGTTGCCACAAACCTTCAATTTGTAAAAAACAGGGACTTCCCTTGCAGTTCAGTGGCCAAGACTCCGGGCTCCCAATGCAAAGGGTCTGGGTTTGATCCCTGGTCAGGGAACTAGATCCTTCATGCCACATCTAAAGATCCCACGTGCTGCCACGAAGATTGAAAATCTTTGTGCCACAGCTAAGACCTAGTGCAACCAAATAAACCAATAAAAAATTTTAATTTGTAAAAAACACAGTATCTTGAAGTGTGATAAAATGAAATGCTAGAAGGAGCATGGGTTTATGCCTGTGGGGGGTGGAGGGGAAATGCAATAAAACAGAATCCGCTTGTGCTATCAAACCACAGAAGCCCAGGGCTGGGCAGGGTCTAGAGTGGTCACACTTGTGGGAACGTAGGCACAGTGACATCACAGAGCATGTAAATGAATGAGCAGTTCAGGTCCCTCTTTCCTGCAAGAGTGCACGGGCTGTCCTTTCTCCTGTCTTCCTCTTTTCATCACCCCCAGGATCCTAGCATATCCCTTGGGTGGCATCCAAACCTGCTTTTCTTAAAATTATCATCTGATCGTGAAAGTGCTGCTAAACACAATCTTTCCATGGTCCCCCATTTGCCCAGAGAGTGGAAGCCAGACGCATGAGGGTCTGACCCATGGCAGGCGGGGCAGCTCAGCGGTTAAGAAAATGGGCTGGGGCACCAGACACTCCTCAGTGTGGGTCAGTTTCCCCCTCAAACTAGGAAGGGCCTAGCATCACCCTCTCCGGAGACTTGTCTATAAAATGCGTTTAACAGTACTTGTGTGGGGACATGTGTTGCTGCCAAGCTAACATGTCTGAAAGTACCTTAAATGACAGCTGTTAGATAGTAAATACTACAGTCAGTCATCATTCGTTTTACTGGAGAAGGTAGAGGTCACGGACAAGAGCAGGGGTCCCCGTGTCTGTGAATGGCTGTGCACATCTGCTTCATGGAGCAGCAGCAGATGGCCAAGATGTAGCAGCCGCACACATGCCCGAAGCTGCAGCCACCCCAAATCAGGGGCTGTCTGAGCCCAGGCTCACCTGTTGCTGTCACAGCACTGCCCTCATGGTTCACACACCTGTCCACCCCAACCCACCTCTCGACTTCATTCCTCGAGGCTCGCAGGGCCTGGAACGACGGTGAGTGTGGAGCCAGGACACTGACCCCCACTCTCACCTCCATCCCCAAGCCCCTCCACTCCCTCCTGAGTGGGACAACTGGACGGTTGGCACATGGGCTCGGGTGCTGTGCTGGGGAGGTCACGCACTTCCCTCCTGAGTGGGACAACTGGACGGTTGGCACATGGGCTCGGGTGCTGTGCTGGGGAGGTCACGCACTTCCCTCCTGAGTGGGACAACTGGACGGTTGGCACATGGGCTCGGGTGCTGTGCTGGGGAGGTCACGCACTTCCCTCCTGAGTGGGACAACTGGACGGTTGGCACATGGGCTCGGGTGCTGTGCTGGGGAGGTCACGCACTTCCCTCCTGAGTGGGACAACTGGACGGTTGGCACATGGGCTCGGGTGCTGTGCTGGGGAGGTCACGCACTTCCCTCCTGAGTGGGACAACTGGACGGTTGGCACATGGGCTCGGGTGCTGTGCTGGGGAGGTCACGCACTTCCCTCCTGAGTGGGACAACTGGACGGTTGGCACATGGGCTCGGGTGCTGTGCTGGGGAGGTCACGCACTCCTCTTTGCTTCCAGGTATGAAATCATGCACTCGTGCTGGAGAGCGGAGCCCCTGGACCGCCCCCCCTTTTCAGTGCTGAGACTGCAGCTAAAAAAGCTCTTAGAGAGTCTGCCTGCGGTTGGGGACAACACCGAAGTCATTTATGTCAACACGCAGTTTCCAGAGAGTGCGGAGGGCCGGGCCGAGGGCTCGGCACTGACTCAGCTGGACTTGAGCATCCATCCCGACTCCATCATTGCTTCCTGCATGCCCAGCGCCACCATCAGCGTGGTCACCGCGGAAGTTCATGAGCACAGACCTCAGGAGGAACGGTACATCCTGAATGGAGGCAATGAGGGATGGGAAGAGCCAGCTATGGCTTCCCCCGCCACAGGAACAGCGGAAAAGAACCGGGTTTTACCGGAGGACACACTGGTAAGGAACGGGGTCTCTTGGTCCCAGTCCAGCACGTTGCCCCTGGAGACCTCAGGGCCAGATGAACTTTTATTTGCTGATGATGCCTCGGAAGGCTCAGAACTCCTCACGTGAGGAAAGCTGAGACACTACTCCCAAACCCTGGAAATTCTTACTTTGAAGACCCTTGATTTTTTTTGTATTTGCCTTCCTTAACAAATAAATGCCCCAGCCAGAAAGCACCACGTGAATGCTGTCAAGTAAGTCATGACTGTTTAAAGTACATAATATATATTTATTTAAAGAGATAGTATCTATCTATCTGTATATGTGGAAAGAGACAAAGATATTCTATTTTAATAAAAGATGACTTATATCATGTCACTTTTCTAGCAGATCGTAACATTTAAGCCCTAACAGCCTCATCTCTACCACAGTTCCTGGATGTTAACACTGGCACAAAGTTGTTTTTCTTTTTTTTTTTTTTAAGTTTTTTGTCTTTTTCGTGACTATTAAACATTTGTAAAATGAAATGCCCTATTTGCCGTTGCTCCTAGTCTTAAGAAAAATCTGGCGTTCCCACCTGAATCATGTATTTGATAAGAGTGATTCATGTTTAAAGTTTTATAACTAATGAATTCTCTGATCTGGCTTCCTAATAAAATATGAATGAGGAAGAGTGTGTGGTACTTCCTTGAGACTTGGGAGGATATGGTCACTGGCTGCCTCAGTGCCTTTGCAAAGGGCTTCTCTTGATGCCTGGCCCTTGATGCAGTTGCTCTAACCACTCTTGATATTGTTTCTTAAAGATATGGAAGAGACTTCAGTGGTGGTCCAGTGGTTAAAAATCCACCTTCCAATGCGGAGAATGTGGGTTTAATCCCTGATCAGGGAATTAAGATCCCACATGCCGCAGGGCAACTAAGCCTGAGTACTGCAACTCGAGAGGCCTGTGCTTGGCAGCTTCGGAGCCTTCGCGCTCTAGAGCCCACGCGCCACAACTGGAGAAAGCCCGAGCTCCGCAACACAGACCCAGTGCAGCCAACAAAAAGATATGGAAAAACCACTCCAGAGAGCCCAGAGATGAAAAACAAAAAATATTAGAGGGTTGAAAAATACCATCTGAGTGGAAAGATTTAAAATAAATCCTAAAAGGGACTTCTCTGGTGGTCCAGTGGTTAGGACTCCACACTTCCATTGCAGAGAACACAGGTCCCATCCCCGGTCAGGACACTGTGATCCCGCTTGCCATGCAGCTTGGCTAAAAAAAGAAGATCATAGATGAGTCCAAGAGGTAAAGCAGTTTTCTGTGGGAAGGCATGACTCACAGGAGGGAGATGTGGACAGTGAACAGGAAACAAGCTTAGAGCTCAGGACCCCTCAGTTCACATCCCAGCTCCGCTGGGTCATAACAGTCGTTGCTGGTTGAGCACTTGTTAAGTCTCAAGCACTTTATGAAAACTACAGTAATCTGTACGTCACTAACATGGGTAGCAGTGCCATCATGACGTGTGGGCCGGTAAACCGAAGCTGGAAAGATTGAGGGTCTTCTATGGCCCCTGTCTGGAGAGGGCAGGAGCCAGAATTCAGAACCAAGGAATCTGACTCGGGCTGGCTCAAGCATGTGATCTGGGGAGTCTGTTCCAGAGCTTCTTGACCTTTTAACTTTAACAAACACATGCATGCGTGCATGCTAAGTCACTTCAGTTATGTCTGACTCTTTCCGGCCCTATGGTCTGTAGCCCACCAGGCTCCTCTGTCCATGCGATTCTCCAAGCAAGAATACTGGAGTGGGCTGCCATGTGCTCCCCCAGGGTAACAAACACATGGGTAGCACTTACTATGTGGCCAGGCCCAGGAGTCATTTAATCCTCATAGTGACCCTACCAGGCGATGTTTCTTGTTTAGTTGCTCAGTCCTGACTAACTCTTCTGAGAACCCATGGGCTGTAGCCCACCAGCCTCCTCTGTCCATGGAATTTCCCAGGCAAGAATACTGGAGTGGGTTGCTGTTTCCTTCTACAGGGCATCTTCCTGACCGAGGGATTGAACCTGCATCTCTTGCATTGGCAGGAGGCTTCTTTACAACTGAGCCACCAGGGAAGACCAGGTAGGTACTACTATTATCTCCATTTCACACATGGGCAGATGAGGCAAGAGAAGGTTAACTTTGCTAGTAAAGCAGTCAACCGATGTGATCAGTTTCAGTGTTGATCCTTCCAGCGCCTGTGGCAGCTGGGCAGGCCAAGCACTCTGGGATCCTCAGGCCTGTTTCGCTTGTGGATAGTTTCCCGCAAGCCACTGCAGCCTGCAGAAAGCAGCATGTGGCCCTCCTAGCCTGGATCCTCATCCCAGCTGCCAGCCTAGGTGCCCCAGTCTCCAGGGCCAGCTGACTCTATTGTTACTGTGAAATGGTCCAGACCAGAAAGTTCTGGGGGATGGAAAGGAATCTGCACTGCTGTGAGAAACACCAGCACCACATTTTATCAGTGAAAGGAAAAATAAACAAAAGGCTGTTAGAACCTACAAGATAATTTCTAACTGTTGGAAATTTTTGAATGGTTATTTGAAAATCAATAAAAGATTTTGTATCACCTGCTTTGTATCGTCTGCTTGTGCAAATAAAGTTTCCTGTTGATGATGACTATTGAGAATGTCTTTTCCATACAATAGGGATTTTAAAAGTAACTGAAACATGCTTTGGGGAAATCATGAACCAACTGGCTAGTTCAAGCAAAAAAACCCAAGTTAAAAAGGTATGTTCACGGCAACTTCCCTGGCGGTCCAGTGGTGAGGACTCTGCACTTCCACTGTAGGGGGCAAGAGTTCAATCCCTGGTTGGGGAACTAAGACCCACAAGAGCCATGTGGCCAAAAAAAAGATATGTTCGAATCTGTTAAATAAAGTAAGCAAATTGAAAACGTACTTGGGGGTTTCATACGTATTTAATGTCACATATCTAAAGTAACATGCTTTGTGTTTTGTATTTCTAATTTTAATTACATAATGTAAACAAATATATAATGAATAAGTCACCGAATGCCCTCGGCTCCCCCAAATCCTGTCCAGTGTGCTCAGTACCTGCCGTGTGGCCTGTGAAGGTCTGGGAAGCCAGGGTCAATTCTGCTGTAGAGAGAAAGCCATGGCTTCCAGCTTTTCCTGAGACGTGGCAGAGAAATTAACTTTGCCCAACCCCACAGCGATACACCAGGGCCTTGGGCAAATGGGGCGTGATGGCAGAACACCTCTCACCACCTCCTGTTCACAAGAGGAGAATAGAGCGGGACTATTCTTCATCAGGGGACTTCCCAGGTGGCTCAGTGGTGAAGAATCCGCCTCCCAGTGCAGGAGATGCAGGTTTGAGCCCTGGGGTGTGAAGATCCCCTGGAGCAGGGAATGGCACTCCACTCCAGTATTCTTGCCTGGGAAATCCCATGGACAGAGGAGCCTGGAAGGCTTCAGTCTATGGGGTTGCAAAGAATCAGACATGACTTAGTGACTAAACAACAACCCTTGTTGTTGACACTTGCAGTCCCCTAACTGAGACAGCCAGAACCACTGCTGTCTCTCGGCCACATTGGAATATCTAAAAGCTCTAACTTTCAGAGGACCTGATCCCTGACAAAGTGCTGTCCAGTCTTCTGATCATGAACTGATACATAGCCTTTCAAGTTCTCTTTTGTATAAACTCAGATTACTTATGTAAGTGGCTCTTAGGACCAAAGGAAAAAAAAAAAAAAAACCGGGGAAGAGAAAACAGAAACAAGTTGGGTCATTCCCTTCAGCTGGGCTGGGACCGGGCTGTGGAGGGCGAGCAGAATAAACAAATACCTGAAATGCTCTTGACCTTCAGGTTGAGACTAAGTCTGCCTGGGGAGCTGTTTTTCCCTCCCTTTCTTCCTTCTTTCCCTCTCTTCCCACCTCTTCCCTTTCTTTCTTCTTTCTTTGCTTTTCTGCCAACTCCTGCCCCACTCCTTTTTCTCATCTTTCTGAGTAGAAAGGAGAAGTAAGGATTAGGGGCATCCTGAGTCAGTTGTGCAGCCAGCAGCAAGGGCCAGACAGGAACCAGTCCTGTGAGCCTTCCTCCAGTCATCTTGAGCAAGTCACTTTGTTCTCTCGGAGGCCAAGTGTCCATCCGTGTGCAGTAAAGACAACGCCGCCTTCTCCTGCAACCCCTTGGGTGGTTGTGTAGGAAAGGGAGGTGGCAAGGTCTTTGAAAGGACCTTATACTCGTTATCAAGGTTTTTCCCAATTAGAGCCTTCTCTCCATTCCATTCCTTATGCAGTGCAAACTCAGCATCTGTCACAGTAGAATTGTCCCTGATTATGTTACCAACTGCCTCCAATATAGTGCAAATCAACTTAAAAAAAATGCACTATGTGAGAGTTGCAAGTTAAGTGTTATTTGGGGCAAGATGAGAGCTATAGCCCAGGAGACAGCACCTCAGATAACTCTAAGAAAATGCTCCAAAGAAGCAGGGGGAAGATCAGTATATATGTGAGTCTGGCAAAGGAAGAATACATGCAATCAAGTATGTATTAAACTTTTTTCAGTAGGTGTTGAGGTCAGCAGCTTCAGCAGCACATGATTTAATCCTTTCAGAGGCAGATGGCAAGTGCCAATTTGTAGTTGACACAAAGTAACTCAGAAAAGGACTTAATCTGTGCCAGTGATGCACGCAGTGGGGACACTGGCAGAGTGCAGGATATGGGCCCTTATGCCCTAGAGGCAAGCGACTCCCTACACATCCATATAAGAACCATATCTGATGCCCAGATATCATTTCTATTGGTCTCCCCCAGGAGTTTAGTTATTCAAGCCTCGTTGACTATTCTCTTTCCATATATGGGTGATTAAGCAGTGGTGGCTTGATCAACAGGATTTGAGGACCTAAGTTGTCAGAGTGCCCTTTAGGGATGGAGAGACCCTCCCTCTGCCTCCCAGTCCCCCAGACCAACCACATTCCCCGCTTAGGAAATGGCCAAACCAGAGCTCTTAGCTTACAAATCAGGGCGATGCTGGCCAGACTTGTCCTGACTCATGAAAGTAAAGACTTTTGTAACTTCTCTGTGTCAATGACAAAAGCAAGTTGGAACTTCTGATGAATCAGTGGGAAAATAACTCACCCGAAAATAAACCAGTTACAACAGCAACTTAACTTCTCTAAAGACATTTAGGTACTTTGAGTGACAAATGGGAAAACAGGAAGTTTTGCTTTCTTTAATGAACACTTCAGTAGTGAATGGTGTTTCTATGTACAAATCTACATAAAAATTTTCTCCCTTTTAAAGCTCTAAGGACAGAAGTAAAACTGCCAATACTATTTAACTTTAGCATGCCTAAATTACCTAATTCATTTGTATTTTAACAAAATAATTATTTTTGGAAATTGTGGCCCAAAGATCACTACTTTAGAATATGTTCATGTAAAATTTACTAAAAACCATTGAATTTTAACTTATAGTGTGTGAATTTTATGGTATATCAGTTATATCACAAAAATTTTTTAAGTTTTAGGACTTTGCTCTACCAGATGTTTCAGATCCTCCTTTATCTCTATCTTGGTGAACTACGGCCTAGTGAAAAGCAAGTTCTTAAGGACTCCTCAAAGTGATCAGTCCATGGTTATTCATTTTTGCTTAACCATTAAAGAAATTAGACAAAACTTGCAGTTTTTACAATGCTTTAAATTAAGATAGTTTAAATATGTAGAAAATTATACGTATTTATATAATGTAGGAAATTAGAATATGCCACCTCAAAATATGCCACTTTGGCATAAGGATAGCTTTTTTTCCCAATTATCTTTTATCTTTAAAAAAATCTTATTGGAGTATAGTTGCTTTACAATGTTGTATTATATTCTGTTTACAGCAAAGTGAACCAGCTGTGTGTATATCCCCTCTGTTCTCGATCTCCTCCCCATTCGGGTCACCACGGGGCATTAAGGAGAGCTCTTCGCCCTATACAATAGGCTCTCATTGGTCATCTGTTTCATATGGAGCAGTGCGTAAACGTCAGTCCCATTCTCCCCTCCTTGGTGTCTGTTCTCTACATCTGTGTCTCTAAGGATAATTTTAAGTGAGAATCAACAGATGCAGAAAGAAGCCCTCTCAAGCTTCCCTTATCTGACTAAAAGCAGAAACCTCTGGAATATGTGGACTTCCATAAATCTCCTTTCCAGGGCAAGTTTTATGGTTACAGAGCAGACAGAAAGTCGGGTCTGATATGGACCTGCATAACCGAAACTTACTCCTTTACCTTCCCCCAAATGTTTCCCTTCTGCTGCTTGCCACTCTTGGAAACATAAAACCCCTTTCCCTCTTTCTTGTCACTTCCCTACAAATTTATTGTTCTTTATTAAAATGCTCTGTAAATCCCAGGTACCAACCATCCCTTTGAGTTACTAATCACAGAATTCTCCTATGTATATGCATAATACATGTGTTAATATACATGATTGATTTTCTCTTGTTAACATTTCATCAGTCTGATTTGCAGGGTCCCAGATGAGAACCTAGGACCATAGAGAAAAAAGTTAAGTTTTTCCTTCCCTATAATAGAACTCCGGAGAAGGCAATGGCACCCCACTCCAGTACTCTTGCCTGGAAAATCCCATGGACGGAGGAGCCTGGTAGGCTGCAGTCCATGGAGTCGCAAAGACACGACTGAGCGACTTCACTTTCAGTTTTCACTTTCATGCATTGGAGAAGGAAATGGCAACCCACTCCAGTGTTCTTGGCCTGGAGAATCCCAGGGATGGGGGAGCCTGGTGGGCTGCTGTCTATGGGGTCGCATAGAGTCTGACACAACTGAAGCAACTTAGTGGCAGCAGCAGCAGCATAATAGAACTCATGTACCCACCTTCCTAAATTCACCAGTATGAACATTTTACCAAAGTATGGTCTGTCTTGGTAAATGATTGTGTGGACTTGAAAAGAATGTGTATTCTCGCATGGGATAAAACAATACTGGGCCCTTGTAAATGGAGGTGGTTACCATTTCATCTCTTCTCCATGGTCTAGACATTAAAAAAAAAAAAAAAAAGAATGTGTATTCTTTTGTTTCAGAGTTAAATATTCTATTAAGATTAATCAGGTCAAGTTGGTTGATTGTATTGTTCCAGTCAATTATATCCTGACAGATTGTTTTGTTTTATTTCTGTCAATTATTCAGGGAAGATTATTGAAATCACCAACAATAACTGTGGATTTTTCTCTATTTCTTATTAGTTTTTCCTTCATTTGTCTTAAGCTCTGTTAATAGGAACATAAATGTATAGGATTGTTACGTCTTTCTAACGAAATGACCTCTATTATTATGAAATAACCTTGCTATATCCCTTATAATAGTCTCTGCTGTGAAATCTACTTTGTCTGATGTTAATATAGTCACTCCAGCTTTCCTTTGTACTGTCAGCAGGTCATATTATATTTCATTCTTTCAATTTTAACCCACTTGTGTCTTTATATATAAAGTGCCTTTCTTGTAAGTAGAATACAATTGGATACTGTTTTTTTAACCATCTGATGGTGATGGTTTTTTTTAAAAACCATCTGTTTTTTTAACTGCTGCCTTTTAATTAGGGCAGATAAACATGTATGGTAAATAAGTTATGCATGGATGTGAGAGTTGGACTATAAGAAAAGCTGAGCATTGAAGAATTGATGCTTTTGGTGTTGGAGAAGACTCTTGAGAGTCCCCTGAACAGCGAGGAGATCAAACCAGTCAATGCTAAAGGAAATCAGTCCTGAATATTCATTGGAAGGACTAATGCTGAAGCTGAAACTCCAAAACTTTGGCCACCTGATCTGAAGAACTGACTCATTTGAAAAGACCCTGATGCTGTGAAAGATTGAGGGCAGGAAAAGGGGACGACAGAGGATGAGATGGTTGGATGGCATCACCGACTCAATGGACGTGAGTTTGAGTAAACTCTGGGAGTTGGTGATGGACAGGGAGGCCTGGCGTACTGCAGTCCATGGGGCCACAAGGAGTGACTCCATGTCACAAAGCCATGACTGAACAACTGAACTGAAACATGATTATTAATACACTTGGGTTTCAGTCAGTCAGCTTGCCATGTGTTTTCTGTTTTATCTGTTCTTGATTAACTTTATTTACTTTTTCTGCCTTCTTTTGGAATAATCAAATTTTTTATGATTTTGTTTCATCTCCTGTAGGTTGTTAGCTATAACTTTGTTTTTGTTCTTCAAGGTTTACAGTAGATATGCTTAACTTATAACAGCTTCTGTTAAATGACTTAAAATGTAGTATTAAAAGTCTTACAGTGGGGACTTCCCTGGTCCAGTGGTTGGGAATCCAGCTTCCAATGCAGAGGATGTGGGTTCGATCCCTGGTCAAGGAACTAAGCCTGCAAGCCACAACCAAGACCCAACACAGCCAAATAAATAAATACCCGCTCACAGCAGCCTGGAATTGACAGTGTAGTTGGTGCCTTCAACCATGGACTAACAGGGATGACTAAACAAATATTCCAGCTTGGGCTTCTCTGGTAGTTCAGTGGTAAAGCATCTGCCTGCCAATGCAGGAGACATGGGTTCAATCCCTGCTCCAGGAGGATCCCACATGCCGTGGAGCAGCTAAGGCCATGCACCACAACTACTGAACCTGTGCTAGAGCCCAGGAGCCACAACTGCTGAGCCCATGCGCTGCAAATACTGAAGCCTGTGCACCCCAATTAGGGAGCAGCTCCTGCTCACTGCAACTAGAGAAAAGCCTGTGCAGCAATGAAGACCCAGCACAGCCATACATAGTTGAAAAATAAATATCGCAGCTCCCTCATCCCTTGTGAGCTGACTCTGAGGCGTGTGCCTCACATTTTCCAGCAAGTCTCTCTATAGGATACACCCCCCCTTGCCCACAAAGATGCTGATTTGATAAGTCCCCCTGTATTTTCCTTCCTTGTCACATCCCCTCACTCCCTGTATCAGTTTGCTGCTGCTGCTACTAAGCCACTACAGTCGTGTCCGACTCTGTGCGACCCCATAGACAGAAGCCCACCAGGCTCCCCCGTCCCTGGGATTCTCCAGGCAAGAACACGGGAGTGGGTTGCCGTGTCCTTGTCCAATGCGTGAAAGTGAAAAGTGAAAGGGAAGTCGCTCAGTCGTGTTGGACTCTTAGCGACCCCATGGACTGCAGCCTACCAGGCTTCTCTGTCCATGGGATTTTCCAGGCAAGAGTACTAGAGTGGGGCGCCATTGCTAGGGCAGTCAAAACAAAGCCCCACAGGCTGGGTCACTTAAATAACAGAAATTTATTTTCCTAGGCTTCAATCAAGGGATCAGAGATCCAGGTGCAGGCAGGTTTGGTTTCTTCTGAGGCCTCTCTCCTTGGCTTGTAAATGGCCGTCTTCTCCCTGTGTTTTCACATGGTCTTTTTCCTGTGTGTGTCTATGTCCTAATCTCCTCTTCTTACCAAGACTTTCATGCATTGGAGAAGGAAATGGCAACCCACTCCAGTGTTCTTGCCTGGAGAATCCCAGGGATGGGGGAGCCTGGTGGGCTGCCGTCTATGGGGTCGCACAGAGTCAGACACGACTGAAGCGACTTAGCAGCAGTCATACTGGAATTGTTCTTCAGTCGCTAAGTCATGTCTGACTCTTTATGGCCCCGAGGACTGTAGCCCTCCAGGCTCCTCTGTCCATGGGATTCTCTAGGCAAGAATTCTGGAGTGGGTTGTCATTCCCTTCTCCAGGGGATCTTCCCAAGCCAGAGATCAAACTGATGTCTTTTGTGTCTCCTGCATTGGGAGGTGGATTCTTTACCACTGAGCCACCAGGGAAGTCCTGGGCTCACCTGTGTGACTTCGTTTTTACCTTAATTATCTCTTTAAAGGCCCTGTCTCCATATATAGTTGCATTCTGAGGTATTGGAGGTTAAGACTTTAATATATGAATCGGGGTGGAGGGGGGCTTACAATTCAGACCATGACATTCCCCTCCTGGTGTTTACTGCACATCTCACATGAACTACTTCCACCTAAATCCTTACCTCAGGACCTGATTTTGATCTTGCATGGCCTTGGTCTGCAGGGGCTTGAAGCACGATTTCAGCTCTGGCCAGAGACTGAAGTCAGGCCATGACAGTGAGAGCGCCGAATCCTAGCCACTAGACCAGCGGTCAGTGACAAGCCCCTGGCCCATACGGCTTTGCAGGAAATGAATTTCCACAAAGAAAAGGAAAGTAGTGAAATAAGTAGAGTTTATTAGGAGGAAAAGGATAAACAGACAGGTGGGCACAGAGATAGAGTTGTGCCCTCACGGTAGTTTGAATCACTTATATGGGGGCATTTCTTCCAGGTTTCCTTTCGTCATCTCGCTTTGCTTGCTTCTGAATCTGTACTGGTTTTTGTCAGGGTCCTCCCATGTATGCACATGCGTCTCTTAGCCAAGATGGCTTCTAGAGAAGAGGCCTATGGGTAGGTTGACATCACTCCATTTTTGACCTCCAAGGAGCCTTGCTGTGCTTGTACAGTCAGGAAGGTTTCCTTGACTTGGAGAAAGAAATGTGTGGTCTCTTATCCGGGCAGGGCTTAGGTTCTCTCTTCTTAATCTTGGAGTATCTGTCCACAGGGGACAAGCTCCAGCTGTTCAGCCTGGGGCTCATCTATTTCCTGCCTCACTTCTGGGGGAATGCTAAAGAAATGTCTAAGAAATGAAAGCTCTTGAAAAAAAGTAAGCAAATCCCCCCAATACACTCATGATACCCGCATTTCAGGGCTTCACCTTGTACTGGCGTTACAGTTGCTCAATCGTGTCCTACTCTTTAGACCCCATGGACTGTAGCCCACCAAGCTCTTCTGTCCACGGGATTTCCCAGGATTCCCAGGTTGCCATTTTCCTCTCCAGGGGATCTTTCTGACCCAGGGATTGAACCCATGTCTCCTGCATTGCACGAGGTCTCCTGTATTACAGGCGGTCTCCCCTACTGCAGGTGGATTCTTTACCAACTGAGCCACCAGGGAAGCCCTTACCTTGTATTACATTGTACTATTGACTCCTCCCAGATTCATTTCCTCACAGTGATGGAACTACACTTGGTAGATCTCTGTATCCTTATCCAGGCAGTGCTTGGAGGTAGAAAATACCAATTTTACTTGATTTGCTTAAGTCAATGATGTTAGTTATAATCTTTCTTGGAAACTATGTGGTAATAGAAATGCAGAAAGAAGGAAAATGTAAATACCATTTGTTCTTTAATAATGTAAAATCCCTACTATGTCCATTACCAGCAATCTGTACAAATGTGTGATAAATAGCACTGAGTAAGGCACACAATGTTTGTTGACTGATTGAAGTTTTAATGATTTATTTATATAATTGATACAATTTTATTTTTTTGGCCATTGGGCTTGCAGGATTTTAGTTCTTTGACCAGTGGACCACCAGGGAATTCCCATGGTTTTAATGATTTAAATTATGTATGTGTATGTATATATATATATATATATATATATATATATCTCATCATCAGTTGAAAGATGAAAACTCTGGGTTAAAAAGCCATTTAGACAGTATTTTCTATAAAATATCTGCAATCTGCTAATGTTACCTACTGGAGAAAATTGGCTAGTGTTCTACTGCTGCTAAGTCGCTTCAGTCGTGTCTGACTGTGCATTTTGATGGTGGTATAACAAGGGGTCTGTATGAAGTGTTTGTTTTTCTTGTTGTTTTAGTCACGAAGTCGTGTCCGACTCTTTTGTGACCCCATGGACTGTAGCCCACCAGGCTCCTCTGTCCATGGGATTTCCCAGGCAAGAGTACTGGAGTGGGTTGCCATTTCCTCCTCCAGGGGATCTTTCTGACCCAGGAATCGAACCCACATCTCCTGCATTGGCAGGCGGATTCTTCACCAGTGAGCCACCAGGGAAGTCTGTATGAAGCATTAGTAAACAATACAATTTAGACAGAACAGAAAAATATATGATATACAAGTTTCTTGTGAAAAGGAACAGTTAGAAATTCAATCTAGCTAGTCGCTTTGTAGAATGTTCATTCTGAGTTTATCTGAAGTTTCCTCATCATTTGATTCAGGTAATGCATTTCTGGCAGGAAAACCACAGAAGTGATGCTGTTTCTTTTCAGGGCATCATGTCATGAAACATATGAAGTCAATTTGTCCCACTCGTTGTGATGTTAACTTTGATCATTAAGGTGGTGTCTGCCAGGTTTCTCTACTACAAAATTACTATTTTTCCCTTTAGAATTAATAAGTGTTTGTGATAGATACTTTCTTATCAAACTTTTAATTTTAGAATCCAGTTGATGATTCTTTCTGAATTAAGTCTCAGTTCAATTCAGTAACTCAGTCATTTCTGACTCTTTGTGACCCCATGGACTGCAGCATGCCAGGCTTCCCTGTCTATCACCAATTCCCAGAGCTTGCTCAAACTCATGTCCATCGAGTTGGTGATGCCATCCAACCATCTCATGCTCTGTCACCCCCTTCTCCTCCTGCCTTCAATCTTTCCCAGCATCAGGGTCTTTTCCAATGAGTTAGCTCTTTGCATCAGGTGGCCAAAGTTTTGGAGTCTTAGCTTCAACATTAGTCCTTCCAATGAATATTCAGGACTGATTTCCTTGAGGATTGACTGGTTTGATCTCCTTGCAGTCCAAGGGATTCTCAAGAGTCTTCTACAACACCACAGTTCAAAAGTATCAATTCTTTGGTGCTCAGTTTTCTTTACAATCCAACTCTCTCATCCATACATGACTACTGGAAAAACCATAGCTTTGACTAGACGGACCTCTGCTGGCAAAGTAATGTCTCTACTTTTTAATATACTGTCTAGGTTGGTCATTTTGCCTGAAAAATTCCATGGATAGAGGAGCCTGGTGGGTTACAGTCCATGGGGTCACAAAGAGTCAGACACGACTGAGCAACTAACTTTTTCTTTCTTCTTTTCTAGGTTGGTCATAGCTTTTCTTCCAAGGAGCAAGTGTCTTTTAATTTCATGGCTGCAGTCACCATCCGCAGTGATGTTGGAGCTGAAGAAAATAGTCTCTTACTGTTTCCATTGTTTCCCCATCTATTTGCCATGAAGTGATGGGACCAGATGCCATAATCTTAGTTTTTTGAATTTTGAGTTTTAAGCTAGCTATTTCACTCTCCTCTTTTACTTTCATCAAGAGGCTCTTTAGCTCCTCTTCACTTTCTGCCATAAGGGTGGTGTTGTCTGCTTATCTGAGGTTATTAATATTTCTCCTGGCAATCTTGATTACAGCTTGTGCTTCATCCAACCCAGCATTTCACATGATGCACTCTGCATATAAGTTAAATAAGCAGGGTGACAATATACAGCCTTGATGGATTCCTTTCCCAATTTGGAAGCAGTCTGTTGTTCCATGTCCAGTTTTAACTATTGCTTCTTGACCTGCATACAGATTTCTCAGGAGGCAGGTAAGGTGGTCTGGTATTCCCATCTCTTGAAGAATTTTCCACAGTTTGTTGTGATGCACATAGTCAAAGTCTTTGGCGTAGTCAATAAAGCAGAAGTAAGTGTTTCTCTAGGACTCTTACTTTTTCCATGGTACAACGGATATTGGCAATTTGATCTCTGGCTCCTCTGCCTTTATATTCTTTGCAGCCAAATACTTATATGAAAAATTATATTCTTTGCAGCCAAAGATGGAGAAGCTCTATACAGTCAGCAAAAACAAGACCAGGAGCTGACTGTGGCTCAGATTGTGAACTCTTTATTGCAAAATTCAGACTTAAATTGAAGAAAGTAGGGAAAACCACTAGACCACATTCAGGTATGACCCAAATCAAATCCCTTATGATTATACTGTGGAAGTGACAAATAGATTCAAGGGATTAGATCTGATAGACAGAATGCCTGAAGAACTATGGAAGGAGGTTCGTGACATTGTATATGAGGCAGTGATCAAGACCATCCCCAAGAAAAAGAAATGCAGAAAGGCAAAATGGTTATCTGATGAGGGCTTACAAATAGCTGAGAAAAGAAGAGAAGTGAAAGGCAAAGGAGAAAAGAAAAGATATACCCATATGAATGCAGAGTTCCAAAGAATAGCGAGGAGAGATAAGAAAGCCTTTCTCAGTGATCAGTGCAAAGAAATAGAGGAAAACAATAGAATGGGAAACACTAGAGATCTCTTCAAGAAAATTAGAGATACCAAGGGGACATTTCATGCAGATGGGCACAATAAAGGACAGAAATAGTATGGACCTAACAGAAGCAGAAGATATTAAGAAGAGGTGGCAAGAATACACAGAACAACTATACAAAAAAGATCTTCATGACCCAGATAACCACGATGGTGTGATCACCCACCTAGAGCCAGACATACTGGAATGCGAAGTCAAGTGGGCCTCAGGAAGCATCACTACAAACAAAGCTAGTGGAGGTGATGGAATTCCAGGTGAACTATTTCAAATCCTAAAAGATGATGCTGTGCAAGAGCTGCACTCAATATGGCAGCAAATTTGGAAAACTCAGCAGTGGCCACAGGACTGGAAAAGTTCAGTTTTCATTCCAATCCCAAAGAAAGGCAATGCCAAATAATCAAGTACGACAGTTAGCAAATGATAATTTTCTAACTCCATTAATTCTTTATTTATTTGTTGGTGTCTTACAGTAAGGAAGAGGTTTTTTTCTCTCCTATTTATTTAATCATTTGTGTATTATTATTTATTTAATATTGATAATAGACATTAAAATAGGTGTGAGGTGATATCTTGTTGTGGTTTTAACTCGCATTTCCCTGATGTTTAGTTATGTTGAGCATCTTTTCATGTGCAGCTGCATTTTCCTCTTACTTAGAGTGGCCTTGAAAGACAAGGCCGAGGATGAAATCCTGTCCACGTCTCCAGGGTGGGGCATGAGGATAGCGGCTTTAAGCAATGCATCTGGTTATTCACTTTTCATAGAAAGAGTTGTCTGAAGTTGAAACATACATGGACTTATGGGCAGTGATTAATGGCTTGGCCGGCTGGTCAGGAATCGAGAGGAAAAAGATCAGATGTGAGAGAAGAAGGTCTGGGATAGAAGCATGTGAGTGGATCAGTGGAAAAGGACATAAAGTTTCCTTCATTAATAATAATAACGGGAGCACCTACAATGGAAGAGGCATTAAATGGTGATATGATGGTAACCACCAGCACTGCATCTTTTAAATGCAGCACTAATTTTCTGCCATCCCCCCTAGGAGATAAGATGGTTTGGTCAGCGGGGCAGATTCAGAGGCTTCTACTTAGCCATCTCCATTAAAACAGCTCTTCTCCTAGACACCAAGGACCAGTGTTAGCTATCAACTATGCGTATTCCAATTATACTAGCTGGAACCAGGAAAATTACCAGATGTGGGTCTGTGGACTCTCTTTATTACCTGGCCCCTTAGGCCTCCCATTCCAATAGGGAGCCAACATCAACTCAGACTCTGTCCAATATTCCTTGAATTGTTTGGGTATCCCTCTTTCCCCAATGTACAGTTGCCTGAATGAATTATCCCTTTGTGGAGCCCTCTGGTCCTAGATCTCCTAACTTTTCTTCTCCTCCAGATGTTCCACAACTCACTTATTCCAGCCAGGAACCTTGGTTCCTGCCTTAACTCCTCTCCTTCCTAAGCTCCGATATCTAACCAATCACCAAGGTTTTTTTTTTTTTTTTTTTTTTTAAATCTCCATCTCCCGTATCTGTGGAATCCATCCAAATCCCCATTCTCATTGAAGCTTCTGTGGTTGAGACCACCACCTCTGAATTACTGTAATTTATTCTTCACTGGTCATACAAAGCATTGATGTATTCTTAGCTAATCATCTCATTGCCCTCCTTAACACAGTTTCCATAGGACAACCAAAATGATCGGGTCACTTCATCCTCCTTGCTTAAGAACACTTACTGCCTCTCTGATGTCAGACTAAACTGCTTAGTAGGACCCTGATTTTCTACTATTGTTTAAATATTCCCAGTCTTCCCATTGTCCATCTCACACCAATAACTAGTCATCTGGTAGGTCTTTCTGTTCCTCCAGGCCCTTGGCATAGGCTATTATTTCCATCCACATAGCAATGATATCAACTACTTGCTGGGAAAGGCACAGATGGAATGCACGTGCAGTCTTTATTATGCATTAGGCTCTCAATACAGTTTTCAGGTTGCTCAGTGGTAAAGAATCCACTTGCCAATGCAGGAGACACAGGAGACGTAGGTTCGAACCCTGGGTCAGGAAAATCCTTTGGAAGAGGAAACCGCAACCCATTCCATTATTCTTGTCTGGAAAATCCCATGGACAAAGGAACTTGGTGGGCTTCAGTCTGTGGGGTCGCAAAGAGTCTGATATCACTGAGCACACACATACTGCACTGCAGGCTCTCAATAATTACCGGCTAAATAAGTGACTGGGGTGATGGATCGGTGCCTGGTGGCTCAGACAGTAAAGAATTCGCCTGCAATGTGGGAGACCTGGGTTTGATCCCTGGGATGGGAAGATTCCCTGGAAGAGGGCATGGCAACCCACTCAAGTATTCTTGCCTGGAGAATCCCCATGGATAGAGGAGACTGGAGGGCTACAGTCCACAAGGTTACAAAGAATAGGACACAACCAAGCGACTAAGCACAGCACAGCACAGGGTGACTGATAAGGCCATGTCCTCTTGACTATAAATTGATTGTATTTTACATTAATGATTGTTAAACTAGGATTTCATTCTCCCTCTGGACATTATTTACATTTAATAATAAATGAACAACTGCAGTTCTCTTTGACAGCAAGACATTTATTCACTTTTCACAGCTGAAAATGCCTGGTGAAGTAAACAATTAATACAGACAAAAGCTTTACCCTCTGAGCTTTAAACAGTAACCAGACAACTTCATTCGTTCTAAAAATTATTAACTATCCCACTGACAATATACTCACAATACAGTGCCCTGGGTTCAACTGACCGGACCTCAAAGCACTTTGCAGGCGCTCACCATGAATTTAGAAAACAATTTGTTTCCCCTGAGATGATGGGCTTGGGGTATGAACAAATGCAAAGGATCCAAAAGACTGAATCACACAGAGAACTTTAACTAGTAGCTCCACCCTATGAGCCTCTGTCACCCTGTTTGTTTAGTCGCTTCAGTCGTGTCCTACTCTGCGACCCCATAGACGATAGCCCACCAGGCTGCTCCGTCCCTGGAATTCTCCAGGCAAGAACACTGGAGTGGGTTGCCATTTCCTTCCCCAATGCAGCAAAGTGAAAAGTGAAAGTGAAGTCAATCTGTTGTGCCCGACTCATAGTGACCCCATGGACCGCAACCCACCAGCCTCCTCTGTCCATGGGTTTTTCCAGGCAAGAGTACTGGAGTGGGGTGCCATTGCCTTCTCCGATACACTGAACATATCACGAGAAATGACAGGCTGGATGTTACAAGCTGGAATCAACATAGGTGGGAGAAACATCAACAACCTCAGATACGCGGATGATACCACTCTGATGGCAGAAAGTGAAGAGGAAGTAAAGAGCCTCTTGATGAAGGTGAAGGAGTAGAGTGAAAGAGCCGGCTTAAGACTAAATATTAAAAAAACTAAGATCATGGCATCTGGCCACATCAGTTCAGTTCAGTTCAGTTCAGTTGCTCAGTCGTGTCTGACTCTTTGTGATCCCATGAATCGCAGCATGCCAGGCCTCCCTGTCCATCACCAACTCCCGGAGTTCACTCAGACTCACGGCCATTGAGTCAGTGATGCCATCCAGCCATCTCATTCTCTGTCGTCCCCTTCTCCTCCTGCCCAAAATCCCTCCCAGCATCAGAGTCTTTTCCAATGAGTCAACTTTTTGCATGAGGTGGCCAAAGTACTGGAGTTTCAGCTTTAGCATCTTTCCTTCCAAAGAAATCCCAGGGCTAATCTCCTTCAGAATGGACTGGTTGGATCTCCTTGCAGTCCAAGGGACTCTCAAGAGTCTTCTCCAACACCACAGTTCAAAAGCATCAATTCTTCGGTGCTCAGCCTTCTTCACAGTCCAACTCTCACATCCATACATGACCACAGGAAAAACCATAGCCTTGACTAGACGGACTTTGTTGGCAAAGTAATGTCTCTGCTTTTGAATATGCTATCTAGGTTGGTCATAACTTTCCTTCCAAGGAGTAAGTGTCTTTTAATTTCATGGCTGCAGTCACCATCTGCAGTGATTTTGGAGCCCCCCAAAATAAAATCTGACACTGTTTCCACTGTTTCCGCATTGTGGCTCAGATCATGAACTCCTTATTGCCAAATTCTGGCCACATTACTGCATTGCAAATAGAAGGGGAAAAGGTGGAAGTAGTGACAGATTTCCTCTTCTTGGACTCCAAAATCACTGCGGACAGTGACTGCAGCCATGAAATCAGAAGACGATTGTTTCTTGGCAGGAAAGCGATGACAAACCTAAACAGTGTGTTGAAAAGCAGAGACATTGCTCTGCCAGCAATGGTCTGTATAGTCAAGGCTGTGGTCTTCCCAATGGTCACATACGGTTGTGGGAGCTAGACTGTAAAGAAGGCACAACGCCAAAGAATTGATGCCTTCGAACTATGGTGCTGGAGAAGACTCCCAAAAGCCCTTTGGACAGCAAGGAGACCAAACCAGTCAATCTTAAGGGAGCTCAACCCTGATTATTCACTAGAAAGACTGATGCTGAAGTTGAAGCTCCAGTATTTGGTCATATGTTGCGAACAGACGACTCATTTGAAAAGTCCCTGATGCTGGGAAAGATTGAGGATAGAACGAGAAGAAGGTGTCAGAGGATGAGATGGCTGGACTGCATCATGGATTCAATGAACATGAACTTGTGCAAACTCCAGGAGATGATGAGGGACAGGGAGGCCTGGCGTGCTGCAGTCCATGGATAGGAAAAAGTCTGGACACGACTGGGCGCCTGAGCAACAACAAAAGCCTCTGACCACAGCCACGTGGAGTCTGGGACCTGAGCTTTCGGCCTCTAGCTAAAGCCACCTCCAGCTCAGGTAGATTCAGAGCCCCGCCTCCCCTCCCACCCGCTTCCACACTCCGGCCCAACGCTGAGCCCCGCCCCTCGCCTCTTCTGCCGGCTCCCCTCCCTACCTGGCCCCGCCTTCATACTTGGACCCCTCTTCCTCCTCCCCGCCCCTTTGCCTTTCCAAGCTCGTGCCCCACCTTAAGCCCCGTCCAGCCCTGAGCCGCGCCCCTCGCTTCCACTCCTGACCCCCTGGTCCACACGAGCCTGGTTCAAAGCCCCGCCTCCCCTCCCGCCCCGCTTTCACACTGCGGCCCAAACCCTTCGGGCCCCGCCCCTCGCCTCCCCTCCAGGCCCCGCCTCCCCTCCTGGCCCCACTTTCACGCTCAGACCCCACCCCGCCCCTCCTCCTCTACTCTTCACGCTCTGGCGCCCCGCCACTCTCCGCCCCGGCCGGCCCTGAGCCCCGCCCCTCGCCTCCTCTCAGGCCCCGGCTCCCCGCCTGGCCCCACCTCCACGCTCGGACCACCTCCCGCCCCTCCCCCTCAACTCTTCCCTCTCTGGCCCCCCCTACTCTCCTTCCCTCCAGGCCCCGCCTCCCCACCGCCCCCCCAGGCCCCGCCTCTCCGCCTGGCCCCACCTCCACGCTCCGACCCCACCCCGCCCCTCCCCCTCTACTCTTCACGCTCTGGCGCCCCTGTCCGCCCCAGCTGGCCCTGAGCCCAGTCTCCACGTCCCATCCAGACTTCCTGGGCCCGAACCCGCCTCCCGGAGGCGGGCCTGCACCAGGTGCGGGCTCGCGGTGCGGCGGATCGCCAGGTGCGGCTTCCGCGTAAAGATGGCTGCCGTCTGCCGCGACGGGGTCTGGCTCCCGCCCCGCCGCCGCCTTCCCGCCGGGCGCCCGCTGCTCTGCTTCGCCCTCTGCCTCCTGTGCTGCGGCCCAGCGGCTGTGGGCGCCGTCCCCGAGATCGGGCTCTGGACCGCGACGATCAGTGACGTAAGCGGAATGTCGGGACCCAGGCGAGGCGCATCTGAGGCCCGCAGGGTTCTCTGGCCCCCGCTAGGAGCCAGTCCTGGGCTTGTTCATCTGGTCAAGTCTGCTCTGGGCGCCCAATACGTTTCCTGGGCCTTTTGTCCGCTGTGGGCGGGGAGCGCCCCCTCCTCCGGCCAGATCTAGCCTATGGGGAAGATGAGTCAGGCTTCTGTGCAGGGGGGCGGCTCTCCCCTCTGAACCCTGTTAGTGAAAATCATCTTTCCCGTAGTCCTGGCCTCTCGCTCTGCTCGGACAGTCTCTGGCTAGATCAGGCCCTTCTTTATTCAGACCTGAGCCCTGAACCCCTTGGCACTCCTAGCGGCATCTTTGGATTTGACCCCTCGTGCCGGGGTGTAGCCACAGGGCCACACCCTTGTAGCCACAGGAAGGACTTTACAGTGTTTCAGTTTCCGCATACATTTATAAAGCGTGTGCGTCTTTATTCCTCTTTTTGTCTCTCTTCCTCCCTCTCTCCCTTTTTCTTCCTTCTTCCTTTCTTCCAGAAGGGAACAGGCAACAGTCATGCCACTCCCTTTCCCTCATTCTGGGTTTCTCTCGTGCTCCTATCACAGTTCTGGGAGTATGTGTGGTTGGGGGGCGGGGGCGGGACATTTGCAAGCCTAGTCCGGAGGCTTGAGCCCGTGGAAACACTTCTTTCCAGGGCAGGCCATTTGAGAACTTGACATCTGGAAGTTTCACGTCTCATGTTGTGGGAGGAATGCCGGGGTAGAATTTTGGAAAGATTTGCTAAAGAGGGACAGGAAATCGAAGAGGCCTTACTACGACTTTTCTAGAGTCAGATGATTTGATTCATCCATCTCTGTTTGAGATGAATATTTTCCACATGTATAGAAGCGATGTCTGAATTCTTTTTATTTATTTTTATTTATGGCTGCGCTGGGTCTTCCTTGCTGCGTATGGGTTTTCTCTGTTTGCTGTGAGGGGGAACTACTTCTAGTTGAGGTGCTCAGGCCTCTCATTGCAGAGGCTTCTCTTGCTGTAGAGCAGGGTCTTTAGGACTGGAGCCTCAGTAGTTGTGGTGAGCCTGCAGCATATGGGATCTTCCTGGACCAGGTATCCAACCCATGTCCTCTGCATTGGCAGGCAGATTGTTAACCTCTGGACCACCTGGGAAGTCTGGATGTCCGAATTCTAAAGGCAAAACTTAATTTTGAATTCCTCAATCAGAAAAAGAAAGTAGTGTAGGAGACTACAAATTCTTCCCAGAGCCCAAAAGCTACATACATAGAGGCTAGAGTATGTATCTTGCTGAATCTTTAAGACCCAGTGCAACCATTTCTTCCAGGATTCTCCTGGGTTGCTGCCCTATTTTGTGTACCAATCATAGAGCCTGTGTATCTCCATTATTGAATTTCTCTGAACAGTAAAAAGCAAAATTCAGAGTGTAAGGTAAGGGAGTTAGAGAAGGCGAGGTTCAGAAAAACCGGCACTTTACAGGAACAGATCACCTTCAATGAGGCGAGAAGGGGCAGCAGTCAGATTAGTGAGCTGCTGCACTAACCCAAGAAAAGAGTGAGTATGTATAGGCATATATGTGGAAAGCTACTGTCTTAAGGGGACCTGTTCTTCTCCAAGGTTGTTCAGAGTAGTTATCTCCTGGGTGTAATCAACCTTAATGTCCATTTTTTTTCTTCCGGTGAGAGAGTTCTTTGTTTTGCATAGAATGGTGGGGAGGACCTGGAGGGGAATTTTAACTCCAGGCTATTTTGAGCTAAGTAACTTTCCTTCACAGAGAACCACACTTAAGGTTTCATGCTGCTTCTGTAGTGAATGGGCAATAGCATAAACTAAGAATAAATTGGAAATAAATTGGCTGCAAACAGAGTGCTTGACCATATCTGTACAAATCTTTGCCAAGTACACTTTGGATAGGGAGATTCCTAAAGCCATGGGGAGAAAATAACTTTGCTTCTTGCGTGAGAAAGAAAATTTTTCTTTGGATCCCATATAATCTTTATTTTTGTTGTTTAGTCGCTGAGTCATGTCCGACACTTCTGTGATCCCATGGACTGTAACCTGTTAGGCTCCCCTGTCTATGGGGTTTCCCAGGCAAGGATACTGGAGCGGGTTGTCATTTCCTTCTTCAGGGGATCTTCATGACCCAGGGATCAAACCCATGTCTCTTGCATTGGCAGGTGGATTTTTTACCACTGAGCCAGCAGGAAAGCCCCACGTGATCTTTCTTTAGTCCTATGTGATTCAGGACAGTCACTCATTCAGTCGCTCAGTTGTGTCCGACTCTTTGCGACCCCATGAATCGCAGCACGCCAGGCCTCCCTGGCCATCACCAGCACGCCAGGCCTTCCTGTCCATCACCAACTCCCGGAGTTCACTCAAACTCACGTCCATCGAGTCAGTGATGCCATCCAGCCATCTCATCCTCTGTCGTCCCCTTCTCCTCCTGCCCCCAATCCCTCCCAGCATCAGAGTCTTTTCCAATGAGTCAACTTTTTGCATGAGGTGGCCAAAGTACTGGAGTTTCAGCTTTATCATCATACCTTCCAAAGAAATCCCAGGGCTGATCGCCTTCAGAATGGACTGGTTGGATCTCCTTGCAGTCCAAGGGACTCTCAAGAGTCTTCTCCAACACCACAGTTCAAAAGCATCAATTCTTCGACGCTCAGCCTTCTTCAGACTCTCACAGTAACAATCCATAAAGCTCTTTGCAAAGGGTAGGCTGATTTTTTTTTTCCTCTCCCCTATTTTAATTTGTCACAACTTGTTATTCAGAACTGGAAAGGAAAGTGTAGCTTTCTTTCATTTGTCCTACAAATTCATCCAGAAATGGTTCTTTCGATTGTAAAGGTCAACAGTTTAAGTGCCTGCCTACCATGTGCCATGCACTACATTGGCCATCGCTGTTGGAAGGATGTATTTTAGACACAGCCGCCTCTCTCAAGAAGCTCACACAGTGGAGGGAGAGCAGATTTGTGGGTAGTAATTACACACATGGTGGCATTCCTGGGATATTACTGGAGCACTGAGGAAATCACCTAACCCCACTTTCTGGAGTTGGTGCATGGCTGACTCTGAAAGGATGCGTAGATGAAGAAGGAGGCGGCGAGTATAACAGCAGCCGTGTAGAAACTCTTGGTGAGTCTGCTGACAAGGCAGGAGTGTTACTTGGGATTGGACCACCATAAGCCTTCCATCCCTGAGCTTGGCCTTGAGCCCGTGGCCTCAAACTCAAGGACCTGTGGGGGCTGAGGCAAGTCCTATCAGTGAGTGAAGCAAGTTAGGTTTGGGGCCGGTGGGGAATGCTGTGAACTGCAGATGACGTGCCACTGCTGAAGAGGGCGCTTGCCATTCAGCTCTAGCTGTGGATGCTGTAGGGCGGTCGACACGTTTTTTTATCTTTTTTGGCCGCACCACCCAGCATGTGGGATGTTAGTTCCCCAGTCAGGTGTCAAACCCTCACCCCCTGCAGGGAAAGTGCAGAATCTTAACCTTTGGACCTCCAGGGAAGTCCGTATATTTTTACTGTGTCAGCTAATTCAGAAAAAGTTTTAAAAGGCTCCTTGTGGGCCCAACACCACCCATTTTTTAGGTTGAATTTACATGTTGGCCACCAGTAGCAACTTGGGAGTGAATGAGGGCAAGCCATGGAAGAGTTTTAGACATACCTGCTAATCACGGTGGCTGTTATCTAAGGATGAATTGTAGGCTCCAAGTCTGGAGGCAGAGGTACCAGTTAATTGCAGAAGTATAGGCCTGAATCAGGGCAGTGGTGGCAGGAATGGAGGGGGTGTTTGCTTTGTCACTCAGTCGTGACTGACTCTTTATGGCCCCAGGGACTGTAGACTTCTAGGCTCCTCTGTCCATGGGATTTCCCAGGCAAGAATACTGGAGTGGGTTGCCATTTCCTCCTCCGGGGGGCCTCCCCAACGCAGGGGCTGAACCCATGTCTCCTGCATTGGCAGGTGGATTCTGAACCACTGAGCCACCAGGGAAGCCCTGCAGGAATGAAGAGAAAGGGCTAAATCTGAGAAATGTCTGTGCCTTGGAGATGGGGTGATGGAGGTGAGAGACCCAAAGAAACCATGACTTGGGTGATTGGGGATGGCATAACCTACATACAACCAAGCTGGTCAGCACAGGGAGAGCTGGTGAGGAGCAGAGGGGGAGGCGTCTGGTTTAGTGCAGGCGAAATAGGTTAAAACGTCTGCCTGCAATGCGGAAGACCTGGGTTCGATCCCTGGATCGGGAAGATCCCCTGGAGAAGGAAATGACAACCCACTCCAGTACTCTTGCCTGGAGAATCCCACGGACGGAGGAGCCTTTTGGGCTACAGTGCACGGGGTCGCAAAGAGTCGGACACGACTAAGCGACTTCACTCACTCACTCACTCAAATGTGGACAGTATTGGACATCCCAGAGGGTGTGACCTTTAGGTAATTGGGTATGTGGACGTGCAGCTCAGAGGAGGGATCTGGACCAGGGTTTTATTGATGTTGAAACTGTTGAGGAGGGATGGGATTTCCGTGGTGGTCCAGTGGTTAAGAGTGTACCTTCTAACGCAGGGGATGTAGGTTTGATCCCTGGTCGGGGAATTAAGATCCTACATGCCTCAAGGACAAAAGCCCCAAACATAAAACAGAAGCAATCTTGTAGCAAATTCAATAAAGACTTTAAAAAAGAATGATCTGCATTAAAAAAAAAATCTTGAAGAAAACCATCATGGAGGGAAAAGGGTTATCGAGAAAGAACAGTTTCTCCTATCAGGGTTTTCCTGTAATCCCTAACCACTTGTTCGCTTAACTTAATCTCTTCTCACAGAATTTTTATTCTTGGTGAGGGCAGACATGGATCAAACCAGTCAATCCTAAAGGAAATTAGTCCTGAATATTCATTGGAAGGACTGATACTGAAGCTGAAAGTCCAGTACTTTGGCTACCTGATGGGAAGAACCTGATGCTGGGAAAGATTGAAGACGGGAGAAGAAGGGGGCGACAGAGGATGAGATGGCTGGATGGCATCATCAACTCAATGGACGTGAGTTTGAGCAAATTCCAGGAGTTGGTGATGGACAGGGAGGCCTGGCGTGCTGCAGTCCACGGGGTCACACAGAGTCGGACACAACTGAGCGACTGAGCTGACTGAGGGCGACATGAAATAACTAGCTAGTACAAGGTTTCATTGTGCTTGTGGTGAGGGATGCAACGAATGGGTCCTATGAACCTTGCAAGGGAGGGCCGGCCTGGTGTGGCCCTGGTGGAAGATGCCCTGAGGAAGGGGATGTTGAGCTGGGCTGTCAGGGGTCAGAAGGAAATAACTAGAGGAAGAGTAAATTTTCAGGTAAGTTTTCAGGTTGACCACTAAGGTCCTGAGGGCTGGAAGGAGTATTATGTTTTTGATGACCAGGCCTTGGTTACACCGGGCCCTGTGAGCCACAGGGAGATTTGGTCTGTTGTAAAAAGACAGTCTGTGGTATAGTGCAGTGGTAAAGAATCTGCCTGCCAGTACAGGAGATGCAAGAGATGCAGGTTCAATCCCTGGATCGGGAAGATCCCTTGAAGAAGGAAATTGCAATCTGCTTCCTTATTACCTGGGAAATCCCAGAGACAGAGGAGCCTGGTGGCTATAGTCCGTGGAGTGTCAAAGAGTCAGACATGACTGAGCGCACACACAGAGAGGGTGGTAAGCCACAGCTCAGAGAGAGGGTCAGCTGTTTTATCAAAGGCGCGTTTATGTTGATGCCAGGAGAGCAGGTGCAGGCGCAAGACACGCAGCCCTCCCTCGGCCCCTGTGTGCTGCTGGCCTCAGGCTGTGAGCCTTGCGGGGGCCTCACGTCCGCTGCAGGGAGTAGATTACTTGGGACAAGGCTCTGAGCCAGGCAGTGATGGGACCAGATCTATGAGTTGCTTTGTTTTTTCTCTTTTGACCACACACCATGTGGGATCTTAGTTCCCTCACCAGGGATCAAACCTGTGCCCTCTGCATTGGAAGCATGTTGTCTTAACCATTGGGCCACCAGGGAAGTCCAAGATTTACATTAAGAAAAATAATAATAATTGATTTGGTCATAGGGAGGAGTGAAAGGATTGTTGTTGTTGTTCAGTCGCTAAGTCGTGTCTGACTCTTTGTGACCCCTTGGACCGGAGCACACCAGGCTTCCTTCACCATCTCCCAGAGTTTGCTCAAATTCATGTCCACTGAGTCAGTGATGCCATCCAACCATCTCATCCTTTGTCGTCCCCTTCTTCTTTTGCCTTCAATCTTTCCCAACATCAGGGTCTTTTCCAGTGAATTGGCTCTTCGCATCAGGGGGCCAAAGGATTGGAGCTTCAGCTTTAGCATCAGTCCTCCCAGTGAATATTCAGGGTTGATTTCCTTTAGGATTCATGGTTCAATCTTGCAGTCCAAGGGACTCTCAAGAATATTCTCCAGCACCACAATTCAAAAACATCAGTTCTTTGGTGTTTATTTTCCAGAATACAACAGTACTTTTAAATAGTAGAGAGAAATGTTTTTAACAAGATTTTTCTTTATTAGTTTTTAAAAATACACGTGTATATATATATTTTGGTTGCGGTGAATCTTCGTTGCTGCGCGAGGGTTTTCTCCAGTTGCAGCGAGCAGGGGCTACTCCAGTTGCAGTGCATGGGCTTCTCATTGCGGGGGCTTCTCCCGTGGCAGAGTGCGGGCTCTGGGCGAGTGGGCATTCATGGCACCCGGGCCTAGTTGTTCTGCGGCATATGCAGTCTTCCCAGATCAGGGATCAAACCCAGGTCTCCTGCATTAGCAGCTGATTCTTATCCACTTACCTCCAGGGAAGTCCAGTATATTTATTTCTTAATTTGGCTGCACCGGGTATTAGCTCTGGTTAGTTAGCTAGTTACTAGTTAGATGTGGGATCTAGCTTTCTGATCAGGGATCACACCTGGCCCCCTGCTTGAGGAGCAGGGAATGCTAGCCACTGGACCACGAGGGAAGTCCCTAACAAGATCTTTCTATATTTCTTTGTTTCTCATTACAGAAATCAGGACCTTTGATATTTAGGAAAACTATGTTTAACTCTACTGAGATCAAGTTTTCTGGTAAGTATAATAAGCTAATGTAATACTGAAGTAACAATAAATTATAAGTAAGCAACATATAATCTAATATGTTAGCATAATATAAACTAACATGACACATTATAATATTATGTATTTTAAACTAGGCAGATGTTTTTAGGTGATTATAACATTTTAAAAGTCTCTTGATCCAGTCAAATTGTAGTTATTTTCAAGAATGGATTTTTCTAATCTTGTCTCAGAAAATGTAATATGAATCATTATTTAAAAGTTATAGTTAAAGCCTAATAAAGGAATCTTCAGCAAAACAGTATTTCACTTCTGTGAAATTTGACTTTGAATCCGTTTTAAAGTACAATAAATTCTTTTTATGGATATAGGAAATGCCATGATTGTGATGAAACCTTTGTGCCTCTGAAATCTGTCTAAATATACATGATTGTAGTATGAAATAAAAATTATTAGACACTGATATTTTAATTAGGATTTGAGGGGTTCAGTTCAGTTCAGTTCAGTCGCTCAGTTGTGTCTGACTCTTTGCGACCCCATGAATCGCAGCACGCCAGGCCTCCCTGTCCATCACCAACTCCCGGAGTTCACTCAGACTCACGGCCATCAAGTCAGTGATGCCATCCAGCCATCTCATCCTCTGTCGTCCCCTTCTCCTCCTGCCCCCAATCCCTCCCAGCATCAAGAGTCTTTTCCGATAAGTCAACTCTTCACATGAGGTGGCCAAAGTACTGGAGTTTCAGCTTTAGCATCATTCCTTCCAAAGAAATCCCAGGGCTGATCTCCTTCAGAATGGACTGGTTGGATCTCCTTGCAGTCCAAGGGACTCTCAAGAGTCTTCTCCAACACCACAGTTCAAAAGCATCAATTCTTCGGCGCTCAGCCTTCTTCACAGTCCAACTCTCACATCCATACATGACCACAGGAAAAACCATAGCCTTGACTAGATGGACCTTTGTTGGCAAAGTGATGTCTCTGCTTTTGAATATGCTGCCTAGGTTGGTCATAACTTTCCTTCCAAGGAGTGTCTTTTGATTTCATGGCTGCAGTCACCATCTGCAGTGATTTTGGAGCCCCCCAAAATAAAGTCTGACACTGTTTCCACTGTTTCCCTATCTATTTCCCATGAAGTGATGGGACCGGATGCCATGATCTTCGTTTTCTGAATGTTGAGCTTTAAGCCAACTTTTTCACTCTCCACTTTGACTTTCATCAAGAGGCTTTTGAGTTCCTCTTCACTTTCTGCCATAAGGGTGGTGTCATCTGCATATCTGAGGTTATTGATATTTCCCCTGGCAATCTTGATTCCAGCTTGTGTTTCTTCCAGTCCAGCGTTTCTCATGATGTACTCTGCGTATAAGTTAAATAAGCAGGGTGACAATATACAGCCGTGACGTACTCCTTTTCCTATTTGGAACCAGTCTGTTGTTCCATGTCCAGTTCTAACTGTTGCTTCCTGACCTGCATACAATTTTAGGGCTTATGAAAGCGAAAATACTGCTCGGGACTCTTGTCTGTGTAAATACCGATATGTCATGACTGACAAGTCATAGAGGGAGAGGTTTTCAGTATATTTAGTGGGTTTTCAGGCTTCCCTAGTGGCTCAGCAGTGAAAAACCCGCCTATCAATGCAGGAGATGTGGCTTCAATCCCTGGGTCGTGAAGATCCCCTGGAGGTGGAAATGGCACCCCACTCCAGTATTCTTGCCTGGAAAATCCCATGGACGGAGGAGCCTGGTGGGCTGCAGTCCATGGGGTCTCGAGGAGTCGGACACGACTGAGCGACGTCACTTTCACTTTTCACTTTCCTGCATTGGAGAAGGCAATGGCAACCCACTCCAGTGTTCTTGCCTGGAGAAGCCCAGGGACGGCGGAGCCTGGTGGGCTGCCGTCTGTGGGGTCGCACAGAGTCGGACACGACTGAAGCGACTTAGCAGCAGCAGCAGCTGTAGTGTGAAAAAGGAGACAGCATCTCTGAGTTCTCACAGAGTGAAGTTTTAGTGCCTGCAAAGTTAAGCATTGGTCCCTTGGATGTGTGCCTATGCTGTTTGGTGGACTGACATCAGGCTTTCCCTTGGGTGACCCCATACTCCTTAGCAAACTGCCTCAGGCGGCCACACTGCTGCTGCCCTCCGCCTGCTGGGCCTCTGCTTGTCCTGTCTGTCCACCCCCCTCTTCCCTGGGCGGACTTCTGTTCTTTGCTCGTGAGCCAGCTGGGGCCCCATTCTTCATGCCCACCTGACTGTGTTAGGCACCTTGCCCAGGGCTCGCTTGATCCCTTCTTCTCAGCCCCTTCCTCCATCAAAGGTGCCTGTTAACTCTCCTTTCCCCTAATTCCTCTTTAGTCAAGCATCCAGGGATTATTCTAGTTTACCACTATGTCCCTTCCTGGCACACAAGGGCTACTTATTCGGTACTTTTTGGGTGGATAAGTCAGTGAAGAGAGCGTTTCAGAGTGAAGTAAACAGTGACTGAGCATATCTGGGTACTCTGTTTATTTTAACACTGGACTTAACATATAGATGAAATGACTAGTCTTAGAGCAACATTTGGTTCACTGTGATAATGTAATGAACTTATCTGTCTCATTTTGTGGTGACTTTTTGGAGGAATTAGGTAATATTTTACTCATTGTTTCCTTAAGGTAGCCTAGTTTAAATTGAATTCTTGAAACCTGAAATTTAAATTGGGGTATATAATATTGTTTACAATATTGTTACTACAAAATGAGACTTTCTTTTTCTAAACAGTTAAGTCATTCAGTTGTCCCAGGACTGTGAAGTTTACCATAGAGTGGCATTTGGAGCATCATACCTGTCACAATGACTATTCTGAGTTGGAAGTAAGTAAAATGCAAATTTTAAATGAGTGTAAAGCTATAAAGGAAAAATTACAGAGTATAAAGATTTATTTGCTCATTAAGTGAGGAGTCTAGAAATAGAGACTGTACTTTTAGAAGTGCCACAGATTTATTTTGGGACTTAACAATAAATGCTTTAATTATGTCAAAATATATGCTTTCTGAGAATACAAGTCTATCAGTTTCCTTGTATCTATGAAAAACATTAGTTATTATTTAAATCAGAGTTATAGGAACCATTGATAAAGGGCTTGTGAATCATACATAAATAAAAATAAACTTAATTTAAAGAAGAAATGTAAAAATTTCATTCATCCAGAAAATGAGTAGCAGGGAACCTAGGGCTTTAGTGCAGATGAGCAGATTTCATGAGTATGAGTAGATCTCATCAAGAGGTGAGGAGGGAGACGGGAGACTGTGAGAGGAGGAAACAGAGTCCAGGCGAGGTCAGTGTGTGCTTCCTGAGGAAATCACAAAAATATTCACTTAGATTGCATAGGACATCAGATTTAGGATATTTAATGTTGATACTACCCTATTAGCTGATAAATCTTATTCAGATTTTGCCAGTGTCTCAAGAACGTCCTTTTTAGCAGCTTTTCTTTCTTTCTTTTTTTTATACAGAATCCAATCCAGGATCACATTGTATTTCTGCATGATTTTTTTTGGGGGGGCGTGGGGTGGTCGGCTGTCATTCATGACATGACACCGATACATACAATCGATTTATTTTTATAAGATGTCCCTCAATTTGAGTGTTTCTTAAATTTTCTCATGAATAAATTCAGGTTATATTTTTGTCAGACACACCATACCCTGGAGAAGGAAATGGCAGCCCACTCTAGTATTCTTGCCTGGAGAAGCTCATGGATAGAGGAGCCTGGCAGGCTCCAGTCCATGGGGTCACAGAGAGTCGGACACTGCTGAAGCGACAGCATGCACGCACTAGAAAATACACTGTTTTGCCCCATTTTTGATGATGTTAATTTGCTCAGTCAGTTAGGGAAGTTTCTGTCCATTTTCCACTGTAAAGCTGCTACTTTTCTCTCTGTTGTTAACAATAATTTGTGAAGAAACACTTTTGTATTCATGTGTAAATATCCTGTTTTCCATCAGTCCTTGTTTTAATGCTCTTTGGTCCTTGCCTGAGTAATTAGTTGTTAGTGATGACTGCTGGTGCTAGCAAGTAAGGAGCCACTTGACAGCGCAGACAGATGTAGGAGATGCGGGTTCGAACCCTGGGTCGGGAGGATCCACTGCAGAAGGGAAGGGCAACCCAAGCCAGTATTCTTGCCTGGAGAACCCCATGGACAGGGGAGTCTGGTGGGCTCCAGTTCATAGGGTCGCAAAGAGTCAGACATGACTGAATTGACTTAGCTCTCGCACACATGATGATTGCTAAATGGTGATTCTCTAATTCCCTGCTTTCTTCCACATTTACTAGCACCCTGCTATGAGAATGCACTCTCCCTTCTCCTTTATCAAGATGGACTCACTGATTTTTAGTTTGTTGGGTGGGTTATAATCTCTTACTGTTTTTATGTATTTTGCTCAAATTGTCCCATATGTGGCCAGTTGTTGTTTTTCAGTCGCTCCGTTGTATCCGACTCTCTGTGGCCCCGTGGACTGCAGCACGCCAGGCCTCCCTGTCCTTCACCATCTCCCAGAGTTTGTTTAAACTCAAGTCCATGGCCTTCCGTTTGGCCATTGAAAGCCTCTTAATCTTTTCTTGGTGCCCGGGAGCTGCCATTGGGAGCCTGGTTTTATTCATCCTCCAGGAGCCTGGAGCCGCACTGTTAGTTGATGTGTGAGTGAAAGTCCCCTGCAGTCCCTGGGGTTTTGCCATCTGTGCTTTATGTTACTATGTATTTGGTTTATCTGTCCTTGTAACTGAATACTGCTTCTCTCTCTAAAACCCTTTCTACGTGGAGTAGAATGAAAGCAATCCCAGGACAAAGTGTTATACACAGAATTTTATGCAGAGCTTTTTTTCTTCTTGGTATTTTGTTCTACTGAATGTCTCAAGTGTTCCAAACAAAGTAAATTTTTGGTATTGTTTAAATATTAAGCGAAAATAAATTATGACGTAGAACTTTACCTTGTGTAGGAGCTGTCACAGAAACATGAACTTCCCGTCACTGAAGACTTTTGTGGCCATTATTTCAAGAACAGTGAATGCTGGACAACAAAAAATGAAAATGTAGAGTGCGGCGGTGATTTACAGCTGTTTCCCCCACTGAATGTGAGTATCTGTCTCACCGTGTTGAAATCAGATGTATTTGTTTCCCAGTGAATATAAATATCAATTTAACTTCTGTGTCACCAGTGTTGTGATAAAGAAAGGTCTTAATTCATCAGTTTTTAGGTTCGGTTCTTTGGCGTGCATGGCAGTACATAGTAAGTGGGATACTGGCGCCACTGTTTGACGCCTTTGTACCCGGCGCAGCAGCGTCCTTGGAAGAGGACCCTTTTATCAGCCTTTTGTGGTCTGCTGTCACCGCCTCCCTCTCTTCTGCCCACCCCAGGCGGGCCTTGGCCGCCCTCACCCCATCAGAATGGCTCTAGTCAGGATGGTCAGTGACCTCCCTGGTGTGAGACCGCACGTCCGTTGCTCTTACTGGAGGTCTGTCAGCTTACCAGCATTTAACACACTTGAAAACTGTCCTCTGTGCACTTTGTCCTACTAAACCTGGAAGACTGGACTCTATAATGCTAATAGTGATCATCCCTGGGTAGTGAGGCTGTGGGTCATTTTAACTGATTTCTTTTGTTCTATAAATTCTGAACTGAAAATGAAAATGTCTTTAATAAAAATTTTGGGGACTTCTGTGGTGGTCCAGAGGCTAATACTGGGTGTTCTTGATAGGGGACCTGAGTTCAGTCCTCGGTCAGGGAACTAGATCCCCCATGCTGTAGCTGAGACCCTGGGTGCCTGAAGATCCCAGCGCTGCAGCTAAGACCTGGCGCAGCCAGATAAATATTTTTTTAAAAATCTAAAAAAACTTTTTTTTCAAAGGGTTCTTTTAAAAATTTGTGTTGAAGTATAATAAACATAAAATAAAGCATGCGTATCAGAAGTGTAGGGCTTAATGAATTTTCACAACCCAAACCCACCCCCATAGACCCAGATCAAGTATAGACCATCTGAGCACTTTGAATCCCCTTTGGGATTCATCCTCCCTGCCAATGGAAACCACTGCCCTGAAGAAGTAATTTTTCAAGTGTAGGATTTTGTTACGAGTGTTTAGGGTACAGTGAGATTTGTTCTCTGGTGTTCTGCCTTCAAATCTTTACTTTTTTTGTAACAGCTTTTTTTCCCCCCCTCAATTTGTTAGAACTATTTTTCCTTATGGAAATGCAACAGTATAAAATGGAATTATTTTGTTCTTTTTTCCAGAATAAACAATTAATATCAAATACTGGAAATGTCTCAAACCAGGAAGGATCAACAGTAAGTCTCTTTCTTTGCCTTTAAATCAAATATATACAAGTTAGAGTAAGACTGAGCAGAATCTGCTGATGGATAGATACTCATGATCTTAAGTAGGGTGAGTAGAATTAGAAAAGAAAAACAGAAGTGTAATTTAAAACAGTGTATATTCTTACATATGTCTGTGTGAATTTTGTACATACTTGTTTCTTTGTTTAAAAAAATCTCTTTAAAGCCATAATTTAAGGGTAACTTCTGTGTAGTCTTCTTTTACTTTAAAAAATAAAATCACACTGTCACATGCCTTAGACAACATAGCAGTGGGCTAGTCAGTATCGACTTTAGGGCAAGAAAGAAATAGAAACTACGATGTAGCACCAGGTGGAGGGAAAATTTAGAATTGGGGGGAATTACTAAAAGTCACTTACTAAAAGACTGCCCTGGTGGCTCAGGCTCAGACGGTAAAGCGTCTGTCTACAATGTGGGAGACCTGGGTTCAATTCCTGGGTCGGGAAGATCCGCTGGAGAAGGAAATGGCATCCACTCCAGTACTCTTGCCTGGAAAATCCCATGGACAGAGGAGCCTGGTAGGCTACAGTCCATGAGGTCGCAAAGAGTCGGACACGACTGACTTCACTTTCACTTCACTAAAAGTCAGAAGACTAAGAGGTTGAGAGGGTTACAGAGAGTTGAGTGTAGGGACCGAAAGCAGATTTAGGAGAGCTTGATGTTTGCTTTTAGACTGGGACTCTTTGCTTTTATGGTCTTCTTCAACCATCTTACGGAATAGTCTTGATAGTGGAAAGGCATTCAGCCTGCAGTGGTGCTGAGAGTGGTGCTGAGCCAACTCTTTGCTTTGTACACATGCTGTCACAGGTGGAGGAGGAGGAAATGACAGGGAAGAATAGGAAATACTCAGGAAGGAGTGTGAGAAGTTTGGTCCAACCACATGGGGGCGTTGGAGGTCCCAGGCAGTTCCCAGGCAGGCGGGTTCAGCTTCTCAGTGGGTCTGAACTCTAGCGACAGAGTGCCTGAAGGAATCTGAAAGTTTAGCCCAGCAGTCCCTGACCTTTTTGCTACCAGGGACTGGTTTCGTGGAAGACAGTTTGTCCACGGACCTGGGGTGGGGGGTGGTTTCAGGATGACCCAAGGACATTGCACTTACATGCCACCGCTGATCTGCTAGTCGGAGCTCAGGCAGTAGTGTCAGCGACGGGGAACAGCTGTAAGTACAGAAAGCTTTGCTCGCTAACCCACCGCCCACCTCCTACTGTGTGGCCCAGTCCTAACAGCCCAAGACTGCTACTGCTCTGTGGCCTGGGGGGGTTGAGGACCCCTATTTTAGCCTATATACTGTATTTGAGTCATTTCCAATCATGTTATATGACATCTTTCTTCCCCTGTTTAATTTTAAAACACACACATTTAACAACCAAATGCTTGATGATATTAGAAAAACTATTTGAAAGGTAATACTAAATATAGAATGGTAACTTTAGGAGGAAACCTGTAGAAATACAAGAAGTAGAAAATATTGGCAAGTGGAAAAGGCTTTTTCCCTCCTCCATCCTTTGGGTCTGGAAGGATGGTGGTAAAAAAAAAAAATGGAGGAAATCCTTCTGCTCCCCACTATCCTTCTACAGCCCGCCTCTGTGTGTGTGTGTGTTTAAGGAGTCCAATTCGTTTTTTTTTTAAGCTGCATTGGGTCTGCCTTGCGGTGCCAGGGTTCTTTGCTGCAGCACGCAGCCTTTCTCTAGTCGTGGCACTTAGGCTTCTCTTGTTGCGGAGCACAGGCTCTGAAGTGCACAGACTCAGTAGTTGCAGCACATAGGCTTGGTTGCCCCCTGGCATGTGGCATCTTAGTTCCCCGACCAGGGATCAAACCCGTATACCCTGCATTGGAAGGTGGATTCTTAACCACTGGACCACCAGGGAAGTCCCCCCAGTTCGATTCTTAACGGTTGATTCAAAGCGTGGTAAACAGTTGTTTAGCTATATCTTACAAAAGCAATTTAAAAAAATAACTCAAAGGATTTTTTTTCCCGTTTCAGGATGTTGTAGCCAAAACACAAAGAGATGGATTTCATATCTTTATTGTTTCTGTTAAAACAGAAAAAACAGATGCAAGCTGGAATTTGAACGGTATAGTTAAATAGTATACATGTTTACAGTCTGTTTTTACTGTATTCTGTATTTTTGTTATTAATTCAAATCTACATTCTCTGTTAAAATACATTATTCAAAAAGAAATTTCTTTAATCACAAAAATGAATAATCTGTTTATTTCTGGGACTTAAAACTTTATGCTTATCTTAACTCTAATATTTATTTTTTTTAACAGACTAGAAATTTAAAATTAATTTAAGCTAAATTTTAAAAAGTTTTAACTTCATGGAGGGCTACAAAATTCTCCAGATTAAAATAAAAAAATTTTTAGCGTGTAGAAATGGGTGGGCAACACCCTAATTGTAGTTGAAATAGATTATATTCTGTTTCTTGAAAAAGGCCATCATTGGGGGTTTAAAAATTTGTTCTTTAAAAAGTTGAAAAAAGAAACAAAAAACATGTGTTTGTAGCCGAGGAGTAGAAGCAGCGCCCCTGGCAGCCATGGCTCGTGTGCCCTGAGCTCCCCTGCCTGCCCAGTGAGGTGGACCCTCTGTCACGGAAAGCCGTGGCTCCTGGTGCCGAGTGTGAGCCCAGGCGTGCATCACGCAGTTTTCAAGGGAGCAAACGCTCTCATAGATCCTGGAATTGCCTTGTTGTGCACTTTCTAGGCTGGGCATCTGCTGGGCTGACAGTAGCCAAACAGCATGTGAGCATCCTGGGGGTTTGCAAACTGCCCTGATTCACCCACTGGGACTCAGAGGTGAAGCCACAGTCTGTCTCTGAGGGGCACCCAGTCCCAAGGGGAGGGAGAAAGCAATGAGATGAGACAGGCATGGCTGCAGAGGAGACCCAGAGCTGTTCTTCCCACTGAAGCTGGTAAAGAGGCTGCTCTGGAGAATGTGAAGCAGGGCTTCCTCCTGGAGGTGCTGTAATGGGCCAGACCATGCCACACAGGGGGCAGGGGCCCCGCTGCCATCCTGCTCCCCGCCTCCTTTCTTTGATACCAGTAGGCAGTTTTAAGTTTCTGCTGAATAGTAAATGGTGCAGTAGTAGTTGCTGAGCCCTGCAAGTCTTGTACTGTATCTGCCACTCTGTCACTGCTGTCTCAGACAACAACCCAAACTAGAATCTGGAGTTCAGTAATTTGTCCAAGTTACATTACGAAAGACAAAGTCGTCAGTGAGGTCAGGGACTCAGCCAGGGCCAGTCTCCGACCAGGACTACTTTGCTGTCTGCATAAGAGCCAACTTAGCCCATGCTGTATAACACCGTTTCTATAAGTAAAGATATCTGGATAAGGTTACATAATCAAACAACTAGTAATTATTCAGTACTTTGTGTGTGCTAGGTAAAAATTTAGCATTTGTTCACTTGGTTTATATTCTTGGAGCCTTAGAATGAGGTTACATTGAAAAACTTAAGAAAAACCTATTAATTTTAATACCTTAATTTCTTTATCCCCATCCTGCCTTCTCCAGTTTCTCTTTCTATGTTGGGACCTTATGGATATATCTCTGCATCAGATTGGCCTCTAATGATTGTGAGTATCTCTGATCATTTTTTTCCTTTTTTTAAAAATGAGTTTTGTATCCTAATTAGAATATTCAAAAAAACTTAAGAGACCAGTGGCAGTGATTCCTTAGCAGCTAGCACTGACATACCCTCTCTTTCTGGTTCCACAGTGACTGGGAGATAGAGGGTTGCAAACCTGAATGTAGAGATGCCAGTGCTCACTTTGTGTCAGTGCCATGCTGTGTTCCTTGTAACCTTGTGGTGCAGTGTCAAGTTAGGGAGCCTGATTTCTCCAGCTCGTTTTCTTTTCCTTGGCTATTCAGGGTCTTTTGTGTTTCCTAGACATCTCAATTTCAAATGATCAGAAGGCTTAACTGACTAAAATTGCTTCTCTTCCCACAGTTCTACATGGTGATGTGTATTGTTTATATCCTATATGGTGTTCTGTGGCTGATGTGGTCTGCCTGTTACTGGAAAGATATATTAAGAATCCAGTTCTGGATTGCAGCTGTTATTTTCCTGGGAATGCTTGAAAAAGCAGTTTTTTATGCTGAATACCAAAACATCAACAGCACTGGGCTATCAAGTAAGTAGTGACTGTGTCCATGAACATGGTGTAAGCCAAGAGCCTCCTAGCCTTTGTGAGCAGAGCAGAGGGGACTCCCCCTCACTACCCGCCTTCTTCCAGTGGTTTGGGAAACCATAGTCCAGTCCTCCTGCCTGGAAAATCCCAGGGACAGAGGACCTGGTGGGCTGCAGTCCATGGGGTCGCGAAGTCAGACATGACTGAGCGACTTCCCTTTTACTTTTCACTTTCATGCACTGGAGAAGGAAATGGCAACCCACTCCAGTGTTCTTGCCTGGAGAATCCCAGGGACGGAGGAGCCTGGTGGGCTGCCTTCTCTGGGGTCACACAGAGTCGGACACGACTGAAGTGACTTAGCACCAGCAGCAGCAGTATAGATGAAAAGGACAGAAGCCAAGAATAGAGTGTCAAAGTAGGTCTTTGAACTAGGATAGCATGTGTATGGTCTTTGCTTTCTGTGTTCTTGCTGACTTTCCCTGATTTCCCTCCTGGGGAGAAAAAAATTCCCTAAAGTTCAGCTACCAGTGACTGGCTTAAAGCAGTACAGAATTCTGGACTGGGGACGTTGGGTGCTGCCAGTCCTTTAAACACATTTCTCTTTTTTTCATCCATCCTCTTTCTTCTTTCCCCAACAAAAAAGAAAAGAAAGTTTGGCCACAGGAGTCAGATGAGTAGTGTAGGGTGGATGGCGCCTGCAGCCTTTTACAAAGAGCTTCATGTGACGGTGGGAGGCACCGTCCCAGTTTACACAGTGGGACGTGGGACGTCGGCCGAGCATTCAGTTGGGCATCTTTAGACGTGTGCCCCAGACTGCTGAAAGATAGAGTGCGCTGTCTATACAGAGGGACTTCCCTTCCAGTGGTTAAGACTCTGTGCTTCCAGTACAGGGGGCACAGGTTTGATCCCTGGTTAGGGAACTAAGATCCCTTATGCCTCGCAGTGTGGCTGGTAAAAAAAAAAAAAAGGTGGGGTGGGGGGGTGGTGGCCAGAAAAGTAAAGATATAGTGAATTTCATCACTGAACCTTTGAAAGAGAGATAGCTCAAAAAAGTACTCAGGATGTACTCGAATAGTCAGTTACAAATAGTGCAGATTTTCAAAGGGTGTAGTTATGTCATTCTTTATTTTAAAATCCTCTGGGGAAAAAAGGGTGAATTGGAATGTAGATGAGACAAATGCAGCATAATGTTGATAAGTATTGGTGCTGAGTGATAGTACATGGGAGTTCATTATATTGCTTTCTCTGTTGGAGAGAAAACTGTATTGTAGTTTCTCAAAAATTAAAAGTTTAAAAGGACAATATACAAAAGAATAAAGCAAAGTCACACATCTAGGGAGGCCTGTTGGGGTGTTATTACTCTCTAAGAAGTTTTAGTCATGTATGAACACATGTGTGCGTGTGTGTGCGCCCTCCCTAAACCAAATGAGGAAAGGGTAAGTTGCTGCTTGTGACTGGTTGTTAAAGCATTCTTGAGTGTCAGAGGAGGTAGGTCAGCTTCTTTGCTGCCAGTGGTGAGGAGTCTCTGTCTGGAGAAGGTGGTGTGAACTTGGGTGAGGGGCAGCAAAAGCCTGAGATCCGTGAAGAGGAGAGCCCACCTGCCACTCTCAGGGCCATCAAGCCCTCTGAGACGGCTCCTCCAGGGCTCGGAAGAGAAAGCCCAGGCAGCTGTCCTTGTCTTTGAGGAGTCCTGTGGAAAAGAGAGGTGCCGGATGGAGCCTGGGCTGATGCTGCTTCCGATTTCCCCAAGTGTGGACTCTGAAACCCAGGCTGTCTTGCTTAGCATTGGTGCTGGAAGGACAGAATCTAGAAAGTGAAGCAGTGAAGAAACAGTGGTTGTTAGGACACAGCAAGGGTGCGCTAAGGATACGTCAGTTGGCTTGTGCTTCGGTTAGGCAGCAGGCAGATGTATAAACTTACTGCACGGTGTATCTGAACTTCTTCAAGGTATTGGACGAGGCCTCTTGTGGTTTCTTCTGGAGAGGATGGAGAAATGTGAGCTGAGAAGAATAATTAGGTGGATTAAGAGCTGGTTTCTGAGTGTCTTTTTCCTCCTTTCTGTCTTCACCACCAGAGCTCTCAACATCTCTTGGCTGGATTCTGGAGTCGCCTCCTAAGCATTTTCCTCTCCTGTATTCCTTCCCAAGCCATTAAGTAGAGCAATCTTGATAAAATAAAGCTGTCCATTTTATTCTAAGGGTCAGCAAGCTCTTCCTGCAAAACCTGCACAGGAAATCTTTTTGACTTTGGTGGCTCTGTTGCAATTTCTCAACTACTGTCTTAGGAGCTGAAAGATGCCACAGATGCAAATGGACATGGCTACATTCTCCAGTGAAACTTCATTTCAAAGCACACGTCAGGCCAGATTTGGCCTAGAGACTGTAGTTCGTCAGTGCAGTTTCCACTCTTCTTTTTGACTTGTCTTTGTTTGTTTATGGGCTGCTCTGTGTCTTAGTTGTCCAGCATGTTGGACCTTTAGCTGTGGTGTGCAAGCTTGCGTGGTGTCATGTGCGATCTAATGTCCTGACCAGGGGTTGGACCTGGGCCACCTGTGTTGGGCGCAAGGAGTTTTAGCTACTGGAGCGCCAGGGAAGTCCCACTTGTATTTTTTATGGTCATTGACTTCCCATCAACTTTAGCAGCAAAACCAGACTCACGGCCTGGCATAAAACCCAGGTGAATGGGCCATGCTTCTGTCCCAGTCTGATTTTGGCCTCTCTCATTACATGCCTTGCTGCAGACCTGCCAAACTTTCACATCTTGCAGCATTTTTTTTTTTGGCCACGCCGTGAGGCATGCAGGATCTTACTTCCCTGACCAGGGATCGAACCCACACCTTCTGCAGTGCAAGTGCAGACTCTTAACCACTGGACCGCCAGGGAAGTCCCGTCTTGCAGCATATTTTGCTCTTTCTCTTTCTTCCTTCATGCCTCTGCATGTGCCATTTCCTTTGCTTTTCCGCTTTCCCTCCTCCGAACAGTAACTCCTACTCAGCCTTCACCTCTTCCCTTGGACTGCACAGAGATCAAGCCAGTCCATCCTAAAGGAAATCAGCCCTGAACATGGGAAGGACTGATGCTGAAGCTGAAGCGACAATACTTTGGCCAGCTGACGCGAAGAGCTGACTCATTGGAAAAGACCCTGAAACTGGAAAAGAATGAAGGCAGGAGGAGAAGGTTGACAGAGGATCAGATGGTTGGATGGCATCACTGACTCAGCAGACATGAGTTTGAGCAAGCTCTGGGAGATAGTCAAGAACAGGGAGGCCTGGCATGCTGTAGTCCATGGGGTTGCAAAGAGTTGGAGACAACTTAGCAACTAAACCACAACAGCCTTCAAACCCTGGTGTAGATGTCACTTCTGAGAAGCTTTTCCTGCCCCATGAGGTGTAGGTCGCTTTCCTTGCCATCCTGGGACACAGACTGTGTTTCCTCCAGCTCTTGCTGCATTCTGTCCTGCCCAGAGTCCAGGCTTCACAAGGGCAGGGAACATGGTGTTTCTTTTCCTGTGACAACCACACAATGGGAGCGGAAATCAGTAAATGAAGGGGGCAACCTGGAGAAAAATGAGCTCTTGAGGACATTATGGTTTTCAAGTATTTACAAGACAGGAAGGGAGTCTGGGCTTCCCTGCTGGTTCAGATGGTAAAGAATCTGCAATGCAGGAGACCTGGGTTCGATCCCTGGGTCAGGAAGATCCCCTGGAGAGGTGAAGGTGAGGTGAGGTGAGGTGAAGTCGCTCAGTCGTATCCGACTCTTTGCGACCCCACGGACTGTAGCCTACCAGGCTCTTCCATCCATGGGATTTTCCAGGCATGAGTACTGGAGTGGGTTGCCATTTCCTTCTCCAGAGGATCTTCCCAACACAGGGATCGAACCCAGGTCTCCCACATTGTAGGCAGATTCTTTACCGTCTGAGCCACCAGGGAAGTCTCCAGGGTCAGGAAGATCCCCTGGAGAAGGGGATGGCAACTCACTCCAGTATTCTTGCCTGGAGAATTCCATGGATAGAGGAGCGAGCCTGGCAGGCTACAGTCCAGGGGATTGCAAAGAGTCAGACAAAAGTGAGTGACTGCTGCTACTAAGGAGCTCTAGTTCTTTAGCCTCAAGTGGGGGAGTGAGAACAGAGGGGAGCTTGAGGAGACTGTGCCCCATAGAGCTGATCTGATACAGAGCGAGTTCTTCAGGAGGTGGAGAATCCCCTTCACCGAGGTTGCAAACAGCATTAGATTAGATGACCTTTAAATTTAAATATGGCTAATTCGTCTGAGGTCAGAATATAGTTGTAAGAGTACATGTGTAGAGTCTTGGCGACAAGCGTCCAGGTGGACCCAGAGCAAATGGTTTTCCTTCTTCCCCGTCAGCTCAAGGGTTACTGATATTTGCGGAGTTGATATCTGCGATTAAGAGGACTCTGGCTCGCCTCCTGGTGATCATCGTGAGCTTGGGATACGGCATCGTAAAGTAAGTGGAAAAGACACCGCACCTCCACCCTGTGAGCGTCCGTCTCCATGATACCCGCTGTGAAACTGGACAGGGAAATACCTGCCAGGATGTGTTTTTTAAGGGACTTTACATTTTTTAATCAATTAATTATCTGGGTGCGTCAGGCCTTAGTTGTGGCGGTTGGGGTCTTTGTTGCAGCATGGGCTGCTCTAAGGTGAGGGCTCCAGAACGCACCGGCTCTCTAGTTGTGGCACAGGCTTAGTTGCCCCGAGGCATGTAGGATCTTAGTTCCCTGACCTGGCTTCGAAGTCGTGCCCCCTCCTCTGCATTGAAAAGTGGATTCTTAACCACTGGACCACCAGGGAAGTGCCTTTAATGGATTTCCATGCACTGGCTGTTTTATGCATGTGTGCTCAGTGGCTTCAGTCGTGTGCGACTCTTTGCGAGCCTGTGGACTGTAGCCCGCCAGGCTCCTCTGTTCATGGGATTCTCCAGGCAAGAATACTGGAGTGGGTTGCCATTTCCTCTTCCAGGGGATCTTCCTGACCCTGGAGACTTTCCTGGTGGCTCAGATGGTAAAGCGTCTGCCTACAATGTGGGAGACCTGGATTCGATCCCTGGGTTGGGAAGATCCTCTGGAGAAGGAAATGGCAACCCACTGCAGTACTCATGCCAGGGATTGAAAGCACGTCTCTTATCTCTCCACTCTCCTGCATTGGCAGGCAAATTCTTTACCACAAATGCCACCTGGGAAGTCCTGCTCTTTTATACTTTCCTCAAATAAAGATCCTAAGTTCCAGTAACTTTTTATAATTAGATGAATAATCAACTTTAAGGATAATGGAAAATTTAAAATGATTCTTGAGGCGCGGGTCACTTTCTATTTCCTAGGCAGCACAGTTACGTGTTATAATTGTGTTTGAGATACTGTAAGAGAGCATGCTCTGACTAAACCCCAGGTCACCAGAATTTTTGTCTGAAGCCTGGCTATCCCCTGCAGATCCTATCAGGATCTTTTCTCCCTCTTACTTTTGAGTCCCTGGTTGTGAACATGGAGGAGTCTGTTCCCTAAGACTCTGATTCCCAGAAGCTCAAACCTTCACACTGAACCACAGCTACGTCTTTTTTTTTTAATATTTATTTACTTGGCTATGGTGGATCTTAGTTGCGGCATGCAGGATCTTCAGTTGTGGCATGTGAACTCTTAGTTGCAGCATGTGAGATCTAGCTCCCTGACCAGGGATCAAACCTGGGCCTTGGCATTGCATGCACTGAGTCCTAACCACTAGACACCAGGGAATCCCAGAAATTTCAGTTCTATTTTCAAATTGCCAATTGCTAAAAATCATCATCTTTGCATATTCCTGACTCAATTATACTTTCAAAGAATCCAAACTGTTATTTTAATTCTTTTTAATTTGAAGAATGAAAGCTGAAGTCTATTAGGACTCTTGTTTGGAGGTATTGAGAGAGAAAGCGGTGGGATTTGATTTCCTGACATCCTGCTCTTTCTCTGCCCACATCATAGAATCAATCAGTGGATTATCTCTGACAAGACACATCTCAGAATGGTTTACAATGTATGTTCGTGAAAGACTTAAACGATTAGTTCTGCCAGTGACCCTTAGAATTTGGCACTTTCTAGGTTTCATCAATCTTCTCATCCATTCTGTAGACATAGGACTTGGGTTATGTTCATTATACTGCTTGAATTTCAGCAGCAAAATCTCCTGGTCTCAGAAACGTTGCCTCGAGAGTTCCCTGGTGGTCCAGTGGTTAAGAATCTGCCTTGCAATGCAGGGGACACCGGTTCAATCCCTGCTGCGGGAAGATCGCACGTGGTACAGCGCAGCCAAGCCCATGCTCTGCAACTACTGAGCCTGTGTTCTAGAGCCAGGAGCTGCAGCTACTGAGCCCTTACTCTGCACCTGCTGAAGCCCGCGAGCCCTGGAGCCCGTGCTCTGCAATAGGAGAAGCCCGTACATCACAACGAGAGAGTAGCCCTTGCTCTCCGCAACTAGAGAAAGCCCAGGCTCAGCAACAAAGAGCTTATTACTTAAAATAAATAATTTTTTTAAGTGTTGTTTCACAGGCACCGATACAGTTTTAAGTCCTAGAGAAGGAGGCCTGTTTTTCCTGAGCCTGTTTTTGCCTTGTTCCCAGGGAATAGCCTGCTTTAAACAGAACCCCTCTGTGGTGGGAGCTGACGGGTGAGACTGGACGGTGACGTCCTTGGTGCTGGAAGCGGGGCCGGCTGCTGTACTCAGACGCACTTTACTTACCTTTTTCTTGTTTCCTGTTTCCTCCTCCTCATTCCAGGCCTCGTCTAGGAACCGTCATGCACCGGGTCATTGGATTGGGGGTTCTTTATTTTATCTTTGCGGCTGTTGAAGGCGTGATGAGAGTCATTGGGGTAAAAACTGCATCATTCCACTTGCACTTTTTTTTGTTGTTGCTGTGAAATACGACTTTACTTTCTTATCTCCTGAGATGAATTTTTAAAGATAGGAAATTTGTGAAAAGGGCCCAATTTTGAGTACTTCCCCCACACCCCGTGGACTGTTTCTCTTTTTTAATATGTCCTGAAAGTAAAAGGCTAACCAGAGCAGTTTAAAAATGATACGGTTTTTGAAGGCACTGCCTGGTGTCACCCTAGGAATGATTAATAGTCCCATCTCAAAAGCGTTCATGGTTATTCTTTATGAAGAATGTTCATCTTTATCATTATACAGTCTGAACACGTTCATTTCTTCCTTAACCCTTCGTTTAAACATGTGTAAGTGAGCAGAAAGTTAATTTTACCTTCTAAGCATGCAGACATTGCATGTCTTCGCTCTTTTAAGCGTCAGGTACTTGTCCATTTTCCCTGACTGGTGGGCTCAGTATTGAGGGGACTCAGTGGCGCTACTCGTGGAGGAACCAGGAGGAGGTAGTGTTCTAGGGAGGAGTGGCTCTGGCAGCCAGGGCAGCAGTAGTTCACCCCAGAGAAGAGCGAGTATTTGTATCTGCGAAGACCCCTAGATGTCTAGCTCTTGGTTTTCCTTCCTAATATGTTTGATGATGACTTAGTGATTAAGGAGCTTATTATTTATTTATTTATCTATTTTTGATTCAGAGAACTGTGTAATTTTTACTAAGACGTCTTTTGGGTTAGATAGTGAAATCAGACCATTGTACACAGAGTGAATAATCTGTACATTGCCACATACATTTACTTCACATAGTTTGATCTGACGTTTTAAAGACGGGCATTTGTCCAATAATGTTAAAAACCTCACCCTCCTTCCAGTGTCTTGGACATACGTGCATTCTGGGTTAGAGACACCTCTCTTCATCTCTGACTCCTTGAAAGGTGCATTTATTATTACTTTTACATAACAGTGAAGAACTTTCTATTTACATACATAATTCATAGAAAGCTTATCTTTGCTGGGAAGAAAATAGAAAGGATAAACATCCCACAGGTAGATGATGTATTTCTTTACACTTTGACGTGGTCAGCATCTTAGATGTGGCGGTTTTGGGTGTGATTCTCTGTCAGCTCTTGAGTAGCATGTGCATCCAGGCTGTGGTTTCAGCTCCTCTTCCTTGTTTTACCTTTTTCACATCCTTTCACCTGCGAGGGGAGGAGGAGGAGCCCATTGCTTTAGAAGCCGTGGCTGCGCGTTTGGTGAGGAGAGGGCAGAGAGAGAAACGGTTGACCTGAGTTGGGCGGGACGTGCTGTGTTTTGCTTGCCACTCCATAGCGCAGTTTTACGTTATCACTAGACAGGCTGAGGACAAACTAACATTTGTGGCTACTAAAACAGATAAATTCCATGTGCTCAAATACAATTCTGTTAGGCAATAAAATCTTTTATATAGCCTTTTATAAAATGATGAGAGGAGATAAACTGTTTTTCTTCGTCAGATGATTATTATAATGAAATTTTTACGTTCAGATTTTTTCCCTATTTTTGTCTTTCAGGGTTCTAACCATTTAGCTGTTGTCCTTGGTGACATCATTTTAGCACTTATTGACTCCATTTTTGTATGGTTCATATCCTTTACTGTGTCCTAAAGTAGTTTGTTGTTGTGTCATCAAAATCATATTATCTTTAATTTGTAATAGTAGCAGAGAGACATATAATTATGCGTTATAGGAATTTAGTTGAAGATGAAAAAGTAGCAATTCCTCAATTTAAAAATATCTTTATTTTTTCTATTAGTTTAGCAAACTTAAATGAACATACTGAGGAATCAGGTAGAGGAGACAAGTACTTAACTAGGAGCAACATAGCAATAATAATTGCCATTTTACAGAGGTGCTGTGCAAACAGGAAAGAGAAATTAATTGCAGGCTGACAGTCCAGAAAGACTTCACGGAGATGGTGACATTTAAATTGAGACTGCACGGACAAATGGGAATTTACTAGGAGAAGAATTAGGGTTTCCCAGGGGCACTAGTGGTAAAGAACCCGCTTGCCAGTGCAGGAGACATAAGAGATGCAGGTTCGATCCCTGGGTTGGGAAGATGCCCTGAAGGAGGGCACGGCAACCCATTCCAGTATTCTTGCCTGGAGAAGCCCATGGACAGAGGAGCCTGGTGGGCTACAGTCCATAGGGTCACAAAGAGTCAGACACGACTGAAGCAACTTGGCAGGCACGCACAGGAAAAGAACTGGGGGAAAAGTCTTCTGGGAAGATATGAGGGGACCAACTTATTGGGAGCAAGAAAATATAGAGACAGTGGCAGAATATCTCAAACCAGCTTGCCTGTGAGTACCACGTGTGGGAGAATCTTAGAAGGTGGGGCCAGAAGGGAAAGACAGAAGGACATGCTTAAGAGTTTAGAGTTCTTCGAAGGCGGAAAGTATCAAGGAGTTGAAGCTGCACAGGTGAATGGCATGATCAAATCTTCTAAGAGAACTCGAGGATGACTTTTTAAAAAATGCGTCAGAGGACTTGCGGTCCAGTGATTACGACTTTACCCTGGGAGCTGAGCAAGTACAACTGCAGGGGAGGTGACCTAGCTACTGGGTCTCCCTGGTGGCTCAGTGGTAAAGAATCCGCCTGCCAATGCCAGAGACTTGGGTTTGATCCCTGGGTCAGGAAGATCCCGTGGAGGAGGAAATGGCAACCTACTCCACTGTTCTTGCCAGGAGGATCCCGCAGACAGAGGAGTCTGGTAGGCTAGAGTCCATGGGGTCATTAAGAGTTGGACACGACTGCGACTGAGCACACAGGCAGACTAGCTACTAGCAGGGCTCAGCATTGCCATCGCCAGCCTTCGTGTCTTCTCTTCTGTCATTGCATGTTTAGAAAATGAGCTTAAGATATCTGTTCGGTTTGGAATTATCTTATTTCTAAGCTTGGGTATGCTTATGTGAGGGAGCATGTGTTCCTCCATCAACTACTTGAGCTACAGACTTTGCATTTTAAAAACCTATGTTATCTTTTCTTCTGGTCATTTACACATGTGTGTTTCAAAGAATTCTTGCTCTTAACCACCCATAAGGTAGTTCATTGGGAAAAACACACAGTCATGCAAATTGGCCAAAAATTCCAGAGAAAAGTGGCTAAAAGGCTCTAATTCCATCTGGATTTGAATGAGGGTAACTTGCCATCGTTATGGATAACTTTGGCTTTGGTCCAACACGTCACGAGCCAGATTCAGGCGGGGAGATACAGAAAATAAGGGGGAAGATTTAGCTTGCTCAATTATTGATATTTTTAATTAAGATGTTAGAGATCAAAGTCATAAAGATATCCAGAAATTGAAATTCCCTTGGTTTGCATTTTATGGTGAGAGGAAAGGAAGTTCAACCTGAATTTCTGATGTCTGCTCTTAGATTGCTATTCTGTAGTTTTCATTACTGAGATGAAGAGTCCACTTTCTCTGTACACAGAGGTAGTGGGTTTCCTAAATGATTACCAATGACAAGCAAAGAAGCAGGACCACATCCTGACAGAATCAAATGTTGGAATCTTGACCATGCTTCCTTTGCTTTCAATGAACCTAATCTAGCTTCTTCTGTAAGAATCTGATTCTACCTACAGTAATAGAAAAAATAGCCTGAAAATGCTAAAAAGCTGTTGCCTCCTGCCTCTCTTTTCCTGCTTGTTTGTTTTATTTTATTTTATTTTTTGCTCTTTTGCTGCAGGCAAATGATTCTGACCTTGTGCTTCTGGCCAGCCTCCCTCTGTCTCTTCTTGATTCTGGCTTGTGCTGGTGGATATCCTTTTCCAACCACAGCAGCAGCACGTGCAAGGTGACTCTCCCGTCAGGGTGGTGGGGCCTGCATGCTTTCATTACTGCTTTAAGAGTATTGGGTCTTGATCATGTTTATTGAATAACGTGTATTTCCATGTCTGTAAGTCCTGACAGCAACCTTAATTGGTTGAATTGTGTTCTGATACAAATTGATCTTCTGTTGCAACTTAATGGGTCATTTGTGTTATTCATTTGTTAAATTGTGTCCAACTCTTTGTGACCCCATGGACTGCAGCACATCAGACTTCCCTGTCCTTCACCATCTCCCAGAGTTTGCTCAAACTCAAGTCCATTGAATTGGTGATGCCATCCAACCATCTCATCCTCTGTCTTCCTTTCTCCTCCTGCCCTCAATCTTTCCCAGCATCAGGGTCTTTCCCAATGAGTCAGCTCTTCGCCTCAGTGGTAAAGAACACACCTGCAATGCAGGAGACACAGGTTTAATACCTGGGTTAGGAAGATCCCCTGGAGGAAGGCATGGCAACCCACTCCAGTATTCTTGTTGGGAGAATCCCATGGAAAGAGGAGCCTGTCAGGCTATGGGTCCATGGGATCACAAAGAGTCAGACATGACTGAAGCGACGGAACACAGAAAAATTGAAAAGCAGCTTTGGTAGTTTTAGGACTAAAATGAAGTTTTTGATTAATGAAGTATTGGGAATTTAAAGAGGAGGCATAAATAAATCTAAAATGTGCCACTTACATTCCCCTTTGCTCAGCTCTGTGATGTATGTTCAGTGGGTAATCCCTACACAGGGCTTGGCAGGCTGCAGAGAAAGCTGCCCATGTTTACAGAGCTCTGGCTTGAGCACAGCCTCACTGCTGAGGAGCCAGTGGACAGGTCTCTCTCTGCTTCTTCATATCTGACAATGTCACTGTTTACCTGAGCCCTGTACTGCTGGAAAATAGCCACCCCGAAGACAGCCTCCACCCTTTGGTGTTTGGGAAAAGGCTTAAAAGCTGCCTTTCCCCATGGGACTTCAGTGAGCTTCCCAGGTGTTCCCTTGTTTACTTACGACAAGGCCAGATACAAACCTGTATACCTACTGACTAATCTGGACAAAAAGTCAGACCGCACCAAACTGACTAAGCCTTCTCCTTCCCCCAGGTCCCTGAGCTTTCATCCACCCGCAGCCCTCTTTCACAGCCCTTCCTGAGAACCTACAGGCCTCAAGGAAAGTCATAACCCCGAGCAACTGGCCTGTCAGGCCACCCCCTGCCCACACCTGCCACTCTCGAGTCCTATCTACACCTCCTTACAAAAGCAAAGGGCTTCCCTGGTGGCTTAGTGGTGAAGAACCCGCCTGCCAATGCCAGAGATGCAGGTTCGAACCCTGGGTTGGGAAGATCTTCTGGAGAAGGAAATGGCAACCCACTCCAGTATTCTTTCCTGGAAAATCCCATGGACAGAGGAGTCTGGCCAGCTATAGTCCGTGGGATCGCGTAAGAGTCAGACATGACTTCCAACTAAGCAACAACAACAGTAATAAAAGCAAAGCCCTTCCCTGCCTGGCCTTTGGGACTCCTACAGATCTTACCGTCAGAATATTCTCCATACTGCAGTAATCTCTTGAATAAATTCTCTCCTTACCCAAGTCCAGATTTATTTTACTTGACATATTTCAGATTTTTTTTTTTAATTTGTAAAATGGAATTGATAGATGACATGACTTCTTAATTATGATCATTCAGAGTGTAGAATGAGAATAGACCAGAAACAAAAAAATAAGAAACGGAGACAGAAAACCACAAGCCGAATGGCACGTCCTGATGGCGTCTGCACCTAGCATTTAGTCTGTGTCCTGCTCTGTCCTGTGTTTCGAGAACTTGGCACTGAAGGAACACAACGTACGTTCTTTTTCCTTCAAGTTTGTTTACTTAGTTCAGACAGTGGCACATTGTACAACAAAATCTGTAATAAAATTGCTATCGTGATTATACGTTAGTGGAGAAGACATTTTCTGTGTTTTTATTAGTTTTAAATTACAGGGACTCTGTGTAGCAGTAGTTTTGGAAATGTAGCAGAAGATTCTTATTTCATTTTTAATCTTAACTATGTATTATTATTTAAAATTTTTCCCTTAACTCTTTTTCACATTTTTATAAGTTTGGCACAAACTATGAAGACTCTCAGGCTAAGAAAGAACACAGTAAAATTTTCTTTATACAGGCACTTTACAAATACCCTCATCTTTGCCATACTGGGTAAGTTATCTGATTTTCTTTTATAATAAATTATTTTAGTATTGTACATGTCCCTTCAGAGGTTGACTTTTTTTTTTTTTTTTTTGGTGTGTTTCAGCATCTGTAGTGTTTATGGTGTGGACAACTAAGACATTTAGGTTTGCAAAATGTCAATCAGTAAGTATAATCTTCCTATGTAAACAGTTTTCATTTTTAATTGTACTCTTTTATTTTGTGTAAGTTTGAAGAGTTTAGTTTGTGTTTGTAGACCAAGATAATTGTAATAGACATGTTCCATTTACTTGGAATTATTTTGTGCAGGATTAGAAAAACATTTGTCTCCTTTAAACAAGTCTGAAACAAAGTTCCTCCTAAATCTCCGTTTCCAATTTTGCCCTTTTCTCAGCTTCTTTTGTTGTATTCTGAAAAGGAATCCTCTCCCTGAATAGTCTAAGGTAACAGGAAATCGTTTTCTTCCAGCACACAGTGTGACCGGGTTGCTTTGTATCTAAGTGGGATTCTAAATCTTAAGCCCGACATGTTCCTAGGATTTTATACATGTTTATAGTATACTCATCATGAACATTCAGGAGATATTCTCCTTGGATTCTCTAGTTAGAAGATATATTTCTTAGACTGAAAATATAAAAGGCCCTTCTGGGGATTTCTTGATTTGGAAATAGCCTCTAGTTCTATATTGGTTGTTGTTCAGTCGCCAAGTCTGACTCTGCGACCCCATGGACTGCAGCACGCCAGGCTTCCCTATCCTTCACTATCTTTCAGAGTTGGCTCAAACTCACGCCCTTTGAGTCGATGATGCCATCCAACCGTCTCATCTTCTGTTGCTCCCCTTCTCCTGCCCTTATTCTTTCCCAGACTCAGGGTCTTTTCCAGTGAGTCAGCTCTTCCAATCAGATGGCCAAAGTATTGGAGCTTCAGCTTTAGCATAAGTCCTTCCAGTGAATATTCAGGGTTGATTTCCTTTAGGATGGACTGGTTTGATCTCCTTGCTAGTTCTATATAATTATAAAGAGCCCTGTGAAAACCCTGGACTAATGCTGCCTTAGGGAAAATTTCACGAGAGAAGAAACTCTTCTTGTCTAGAAAATAAATTAATTGACCTCTGAAGCCCTTTTCAGCTCTAATTCTTTTCATGATACTGTTTAATTTGTTAGGGTTTTATTCACTGGATTGATTATAAGGCTCAACTAAGCATTAATATGGATTTTAAGATAGAATTTCTTAGTTTTTATGTTTCTTGAAAAAACATGTGCTCATTTTTTTTGAAGACTTACTGGTTGGAAGGATTTCATTAGTACTTGTCATTATATACTATTTCAGTGGGAAATCTGTTTATCAAAAATTAACTTTTCCTGTTTGAATCATCCTTGTTCTAGGACTGGATGGAACGCTGGGTTGATGATGCATTTTGGAGCTTCCTTTTCTCACTTATTCTTATTGTAATAATGTTTTTGTGGAGACCATCAGCAAATAATCAGAGGTATCTTACATAGTTGGGCAAGGATTTTGTTCATCTTCTGCTACAATGTTAGAAAAGCATTTACAGAAACCAGAGAAGTAGTTGTTGCTGTTAAGAGGTATACAGTCAAGTGGGGAGACAAATATAACAGAAGGAAGACAGTGAAAGGAGAGATACGGGGGAGAAAGGGGTCTCCCCGCAGGAAGAGGGAAGAGGGGTCCCTGGAATGACTGTTTCAGGTGTAAACTGAGCATTGAACAGGTTTAAACACGCTAGTAAAACTGCTCCTTGTTTTTTATTTAGATATGCCTTCATGCCTTTAATAGATGATTCTGATGATGAAATTGAAGAATTCATGGTAGCATCTGAAAATTTAAGTGAGTGATATGTTTTCTTACTAAATAACCATTGTATCTATTGTAACAAAAAAATACTGTGTCTCTACCTGTGATGCAAGGTCAGCAACACTTTTTTCCTGTAAAATATTTTTAAGACTGTGTCTGAGGAAAGCTCTATTACAGTCGACAGTCACAAGAAGAAAAGTCAGTGATTAAATTTTCCAGATTGTTACTGTAGCTGGAGCTTTTGTGTGCTCTTCATGTCTAAGGATTGAAGTCAGTACACTTGTTTTCCACAAGACTGATTTGGTATATATTGTACTTAGCTCCCAAATAATAGTGATAAATCTTCTTAATGATGATTGCTAAATTTCTCGTAGCAGAGATATTAAAATTCAGTGTGTTGGTTTTGGCTCCAGTAATGATGGAATGAATTGTGTTGGACAGTCTTCCTGCTGATAGCTAGAATAAACTCTGGACAGAATTTTTTTTTAATTAATTGTTTAAAGGCACTGGAGAGCAATGAAAGGCAGGCAGAAACTGGAGGAACTTTCATGTTGAAAGAAAAGAGCCGCACTTAATAAGTTCCACATTTGTAGAGCTTCAGTCCAGAGTGTGTGCCCAGTCAATGAGACAGGCTGGAGCTCAAGCAGATAGGTGTAATCTCACTGATGCAAGGAATTGGAGAGTAAGCTTGGGGCTGTAAGAATGCCTGGAAATTGAGGGAAAAGAAAAGAGAGCCACAGAGGAAGAAATTCCACAGTCTTTAAAAAGTCTCTCTAATCTTGTCTGATGCCTGAAAGGGGCATTTTGAGACTCCAAAAGGCCAGGGGGAAAACAATAGCTGTTTGGTTAAGAAGCAGAACAGAAATTTCAGCACATGCCCACTGCAGAGTTTGAAATTCAAGGGCTACTTCTTAGAAATAAAGACCACAGTCTGGGACCACTGAAATTTACCCTAGGACTAGAGCTAAACTGAAATAAACCCTAATAAAATCTGAAAGCATGTCCCCCAAAGATTAAAGTGATCCAGCCATAATCTGAATGCCTTCTGGAACAAAACACTTCTCAGAGATAAGGGAATCCAGAATCTATAAGATACCATTCTCAATGTCCCATATACAATGATAAATTACTAGACACGGAATGAAACTGCAAACTGTGACCCATAGTTAAGGGAAAAATCAGTCAATAGTGACCTAGAAATGGCCCAGATGTTACAATTAACAAGAAAGACTTTAAAAATAATTGTCATAAATATGTTAAAGAATCTATGGTGCTTTCAAACTGTGGTGCTAAAGAAGAGTATTGAGAGTTCCTTGGATAGCAAAGAGATCAAACCAGTCCCTCCTAAAGGAAATCAGTTCTGAATACTCATTGGAAGGACTGATGGTGAAGCTGAAGCTCCAGTACTGTGGCCACCTGATGCGAAGACCTGACTCATGGAAAAGACCCTGATGCTGGGAAAGACTGAGGGCAAGAGGAGAAGGGGGAGGCAGAAGATTAGATGGTTGGATGGCATCACTGTCTCAGTGGACGTGAGTTAGAGAAAACTCTGGGAGATGGTGAAGGATAGGGAAGCCTGGTGTGCTGCAGTCCATAGGGTTGCAAAGAGTCGGACACAACTTAGCGACTGAACAACAACAACAAAGAATCTGTAGGAATAGATGGGTGAAGGCAAGAGAAATTTCAGGAGAGACATGGAAACTAAACCAAAAAAAGAAGAAGAAGAACCAGATAAAAATACTAAATATAGGATATCGGAAAGAAAGTGGAAGTGAAGTCACTCAGTCACGTCCAACACTTTGTGACCCTGTGGGCTGTAGCCCACCAGGCTCCTCCATCCATGGGATTCTCCAGGCAAGAATACTGGAGTGGGTTGCCATTTCCTTCTCCAGGGGATCTTCCCGACCCAGGGATTGAACCCGGGTCTGCCACATTGCAGGCAGACGCTTTACCCTCTGAGCCACCAGGGAAGCAGAACATCTGAAGTAAATCCATAAAGTAGGATTAACAGTAGACAAGCAAATTGGATACAACCAAGTAATAGCATCTGTAGACAAAGCAAAAGAAATTTTTCAAACTGAAAACCAGAGACAAAAGGCTAGAAACAAAATGAACTAATTTTTGTGACCAGAAAGACAGTATTAAGCAGTCTGCTGCTGCTAAGTCATGTCAGTCCTGTCCGACTCTATGGGACCCCATAGATGGCAGCCCACCAGGCTCCCGTCCCTGGGATTCTCCAGGCAAGAGTACTGGAGTGGGTTGCCATTTCCTTCTCCAGTGCAAGAAAGTGAAAAGTGAAAGTGAAGTCGATCAGTCGTGTCCGACTCTGAGCGACCCCATGGACTGCAGCCCACCAGGCTCCTCCGTCCATGGGATTTCCCAGGTAAGAGTACTGGAGTGGGGTGCCATTGCCTTCTCCGATTAAGCAGTCTAACAGGTACATAATGGAGCTCTCGAAGAGGAAGAATGAGGCATAAAGAATATTTGAAAAAATATTGGCCAGAAGATTTCCAAAATTGATCAAGAAACAAAAATGAAACTGACTGAAGGAAAAGCACTGAAAATAGTACATACATGGAGAAATATAAAAAGTCACTGTTTTTTAAAAAAATCTTTTAAAAGTCAACTAACTTTTTGTAGCAAAAATAATGTGAGATTTATAACATGTAGACATGAAGTAAATGAAATCAATATTGTATTATAGTTCTTAATAAAGTAGTAAAGCAAATTTGAATACTAAAGCAAAATAGACTTAAGTAACCTATTTTGATACTTAAAATAAATGCAAGTGGACTAAATACTCAACAGGAAGAGATTGTCAGATTGTTAAAAAATTATATGAAACTCAGCTGTGTGATGTTTACAAGAGACACCTCAAAAATGTCACAGAAAGGTTGAAAGTATGGGAAAAGATAAACCATGAAAACAGTAAGCATCAGAAAGCTAGTGTGGCTGTGTAGTGTCACTTCTTAATGATAAAAGGGTGAAGTTATCAAGAAGACATTGTAGTCCTAAATGTGTATATATCTAATGATATCTAATATCAAATTTTGATTCATGAATTTTGAAGCTCTAAAGAAAGATACAAATAAGTTGATATTTTAACACTTTCTCTTCAGTGATTAATAAGACATGAAAACATGTGTAACAATGTACAAGAACTGAATAAGGCCATTGACCTTATTGATTTGATTGATGTTTATAGAACATTACATTTAGCAACTGAAGATAAGTGTTCAAGTCTGCATTACATAAAATAACCCATGTGAGCGGCCATTAAAAATGTCTCCATATATTTCAGTAGTTATAATCACAGAGTGTTTATGGTCACAATGGTTAAATTAGATGCATAACAGTATATCTACAAAATAAATGTTTAGAAATTAAATAATACATTTCTAAGTAACTCATGGATCGAAGGAATATTAAGTATTTCATAATAAAGTGATAATAAAAACAAAACATCACATTTTATAGGATGCAACTAAGCCAATTCTTAGAAAATTAATAGCTCTAAGTGTCTATATTACCAAGAAAAAAAAAAGACATATAAAATCAGTGATGATGTGTTTCCATCTTGAGAAGCTAGTAAAACAGTGGCAAATTAAACTGGAGTAGTTAGAAGGAAGGAAATAATCAAGTGAACTGTCTACATCAATGAAATAGAAAACAGAGAGAGAGAGAGAAAATCAACAAAGCCAAATGTAGTTTCTTTTAGAAATGATGAATACAAATGGATTAGCCTCTAGGTAATCTAAACCAGAAATAGAGACAAACAATATAGCAAGACAAATTTCCAACACTGGAAAAATAGAAAGACATTATTATAGTAAGAAAGTAGGTCAGGGGTATTATGAAGAAATTGGGCATTTGGATAAAATGAACAAATTCCTTGAAAAATACACTTAAGAAACTACCCTAATCTAACCCTATGCCACTAAATTGAAATAGCCCTATATCTCTTAAGGAAATTGGATTGAAGTTTAAAATCTTCCCATAAAGCACCAGACCCAAATGGCTTAACTAACCTTCAGATACTTAAGGAAGAAACATTCTAATCTTACACAAATTCTTCAGAACATAGAGCTGGTAAGAATATTTCCTAACGAATTTTATGAGGCCAGCACAACTCAAATGCCAAAATCGAACAAAGACAAAAAAGAAAAAGTTACAGGCCAATATCACTTATGAGTAGAGACATAATATTTCTTTAAAAACATGAGTAAATAAAATCTAGCACAGTATTGAAAGGTCATTATTGTCAAGTGGACTTCACTCCAGAGTTGCAAGGCTGTTTTAACATTTGGAAATCAATCAATGTAATTCAACTAAAAAATAAGGAAGTAAAATGACGTAATTATCTCAATAGGTACAGAAACACGTATCACAGAGTTCAGTACCTACTCATTTTTTTTTAATATAAAAGCAATCCACTTAGCAAACAAATTATAGAATAGTATGAAAAAACACCACACCTGAAATCATACTTAGTGGTGAAATGGTGAATTTTCTTCCAAGACTGGAAACCAGGTACAGAGATAACTGCTCACCACTGTGACTCAACTTCACAACAGGAGGTCAAGAAAGGCAAAGCCCACAGACCAGCCCGAAGAATACAAAGGCATGAAGCGTGGAAAGAAGGAAATCTGTTTGCATTGGTAGACAGCAGGGTTATGTGTGTAGAAAAGCCTAAGAAATCTATAGGAAAAAAACACAACAGAGCTAATAACTGAATAAAACAGAAACATAAGATGTATGTCCAATACACAGAAATTAGTTGTTTTTTTACATACCAACTGGAAATACTTTTTAAATGAAATTTAAAATATGATTTACAGTAGCTTCAAAAATATTTAAGAATAAATTTAATGGAAAAAATGTGCAAAACTGCACTGAAGAATACAAAACAGCGCCAAGAGAAATTAGAGGTGAGTGTAGAGCTTTAACATGTTTATGAATTATAGCTCAGTATTATTAACCCATCACTTCCCCAATTGATATGTAAAATAGATTCAGTACAATCCCAATTGTAAGTCTAGCTGACTTTTAAAACAATGGTTAAGCAGATTTAAAATTTGTTTTTGTTGTCGTATCTAACTCTATGGTCTGCAGCCTGCCAGGCTTCTCTGTTCATGGGATTTCCCTGGCAAGAATACTGGAGTAGGTTGCCATTTCCTTCTCCAGGGAATCTTCCCGACCCAGGGATTCAATCTGTGTCTCCTGCATTGGCAGGTGGATTCTTTACCACTGAGCCACAATGGAAACCCTTTAAAATATATATGGAAATACAAAAGATCTGGAAGAGCCTAATCGTGCTCGTAATTACAACGTAGATCTTGAAGCATTATGCTAAGTGAAAGAAATAAATTACGAGAGATTGTACGTTATATGATGCTATTTATGTGAAAAGTCCAGAATAGATCAATCCATGGAGATAGAAAATAGATTAGTGTCTGCTAGGGGCTGGTCGGAGAAGGCAATGGCACCCTACTCCAGTACTTTTGCCTGGAAAATCCCATGGACGGAGGAGCCTAGTAGGCTGTGATCCATGGGGTTGCTGAGGGTCGGACACGACGGAGCAACTTCACTTTCACTTTTCACTTTCATGCATTGGAGAAGGAAATGACAACCCACTCCGGTGCTCTTGCCTGGAGAATTCCAGGGATGGCGGAGCCTGGTGGCTGCCATCTGTGAGGTCACACAGAGTCGGACACGACTGAAGCGACTTAGCAGCAGCAGCAGCAGCAGGGGCTGGTGGAAGGAGTAAATTGAGAATGACTGCTAATGGGTATGGGAGGTGGTGATGAAAACCTTCTGAAATTAATAGTGGTGATGATTGCATAATTTCGTGACTGTCCTGAAATCCACAGATGTGTACCCTTCAAAATGGTGCATTTATGCTGTGGGAATTATGTCTAAATAAAATGAAATTAATGGACTTAACTCTGATTTCAAGACAAAAATTTCAAGTTATACTAATCAAGACAGTATGGTATTGGCAGAAGGACAGAGATGTATCAGAGTATCGAATAGAGTCCAAGAGATAGATTAATAAATTAGGAGATTAAATGTCAGAAAACTTAAACAGAAGAGTCCAGAAATAAAGCAGCACATATTGTTCAGTGGATTTTGTTGTTGCTTCAGATTATTTTACCAATGCAATAACACTTTGAAGAATGTACTTGTCAATCAGCTCAGTCATGTCCAACTCTTTGCGACCCCATGGACTGCAGCACGCCAGGCCTCCCTATCCTCACCAACTCCCAGAGTGTACTCAAACTCATGTCCATTGGTTTGGTGATGCTGTCCAACCATCTCATCCTCTGTCGTCCCCTTCTCCTCCTGCCCTCAATCTTTCCCAGCCATCAGGGTCTTTTCAAATGAGTCAGCTCTTCGCATCAGGTGGCCAAAGTATTAGAGTTTTAGCTTCAACATCAGTCCTTCCAATGAACACCCAGGACTGATCTCCTTGCAGTCCAGGGGACTCTTCAAGAGTCTTCTCCAACACCACAGTTCAAAAGCATCAATTCTTCAGTGCTCAGCTTTCTTTATAGTCCAACTCTCACATCCATACATGACCACTGGAAAAACCATAGCCTTGACTAGACAGACCTTTGTTGGCAAAGTGATGTCTCTGCTTTTTAATATGCTGCCTAGGTTGGTCATAACTTTCCTTCAAAGGAGCAAGTATCTTTTAATTTCATGGCTGCAGTGATTTTGGAGCCCAGAAAATAAAGTCTGTCACTGTTTGCTCTGTTTCCCCATCTATTTGCCATGAAGTGATGGGACTGGATGCCATGATCTTAGTTTTCTGAATGTTGAGCTAAGCCAACTTTTTCACTCTCCTCTTTCACTTTCATCAAGAGGCTCTTTAGTTCGTCCTCACTTTCTGCCATAAGGGTGGTGTCATCTGCATGTCTGAGGTTATTGATATTTTTCCCGGCAATCTTGATTCCAGCTTGTGCTTCTTCCAGCCCAGCGTTTCTCATGATGTACTCTGCATATAAGTTAAATAAGCAGGGTGACAATATACAGCTTTTATACAGACAATATATACTCCTTTCCTGATTTGGAACCAGTTTGTTGTCTTTTACTAGTGCCAAATTAATTCCAATATCATAGGTTTTTGAAATTAGAAGTCTCTTTATAGAGTTATAAAATGTGAGGACTCTCTTGCCTGGGAAATCCCATGGATGGGAAATATTGATATTTTTATCGATATATGATAAATATTGAATATTGTTCAATATTATCAATATTGAAATATTGATAAATCCCATGGACTAGAAATATGGACTCTTGCCTGGGAAATCCCATGGACGGAGGAGCCTGGTGGGCTGCAGTCCATGGAGTTGCTAAGAGTCAGACACGACTGAGCGACTTCACTTTCACTTTCCATTTTCATGCGTTGGAGAAGGAAATGGCAACCCACTCCAGTGTTCTTGCCTGGAGAATCCCAGGGACGGGGAGCCTGGTGGGTTTCCATCTATGGGGTTGCAGAGTTGGACACGACTGACGCGACTTAGCAGCAGCAGCAGCAAATGTGAGGCTACAAAGGAAAATGTTATTTTATAATTTTATGTATTTCTATAATGTTTCTCATTACAGCTGAAGGAATAAAATTAAGAGCCTCAAAAACAGTTTCCAATGGAACAGCTAAATCTGCTACTTCTGATAATTTTGTGAGTATAATATATATTTAATAGTCTTTAATACTTCAGAAATCTGTATGAATGTCACGTTCATCAACCTTCCAGAGAACATTTTTCACTAGGTTTTTTGTATGAAAGTAAATGTTACCAAGTAGTGGTACTAGTTAAGTCTGACCACTAACTGCTGTAAACCCTTACTTTTCTGTACATAATTTTATTTCTTTGTTTTGACTGTACTGGGTCTTGGTTGCTGCTCAGACTTTTCTCTAGCTGCAGTGAGTGGTCTCTCTGGTTGCGGTGCCCAGGCTTCTCTTGTTGCAGAGCACGGCTCTACGCACGTGGCTTCAGTAGCTGGGGCTCCGGCTCTCCAGAGGTCAGGCTTAATAGCTGTGCTACATGGGCTTAGTTGTTCCGTGACATGTGGGATCTTCCTGGATCACGGATTAACCCTGTGTCTCCCGCACTGGCAGGTGGATTCTTCACCTCTGAGCCACGAGGGAAGCCCCTTGCTTTTCATGTGTTGTGTATGGACCAGAATTTCAGGCGTATACCAGACCAGCTGAATCTAAATCTGCTTTTTAACAGATTCCATCGATGAGTCCTATGCATATTAAAGCTTGAGATGCTTTGTTACAGTAAAAGTTTGTGTTAATTTTTCAGCATTTTTAAGTGATCTTTGAAGCCATTTCAGATGATGTTTATCTGTTGGAGGAGGAGTGTTAAACCACATAAGCTTGAATAAAATGGTAAAATGTAGGCTAGAAATGAGTTTTTAGATGTTTTATGCATATTATTTATGCATAAAGTGGTAGTTATGAAAGTAATTAAACAAAATGTAAATGCCTGTCATACAGCTTTGTGTTTGGCTTTCTTACCTCTGTTGTGGTTAACAAGGTGTAAGAGTTTATGAGCACACCTAAGTCCTGACAGGATGGATGCTGTATGAATAGTTTCATTAGTTGGATTTGGTAACTTCTCTAATTTTTACTTTTGGTAATTAGTAATTCTTTAACGTATGTTCTTTAAATAGTTTTATGGTAATTTAACTAAGCTTTTAAAAGTACAGGGGTTTTGGGACTTCCCTGGCAATCCAGGGGCTGACTCTGCCTCACTGTAGGGGCACAGCTTCTATCCCAGGCCAGGGAACCGAGATCCCACTTGCTGCATGGTCAAACAAGTGAAAATAAAGTACAGCGGTTTTATTTATCTGCCTTTAGATCTATTAAACCCTCAGCCTGCTAAGAAACTTTTCTCTTATTTTACGGATTTGTCTCAGTTTATTTTAAAGCTCAATTTTTGCACATATAGCAAGGGAAAATGCTTTCATTTCTTGAAATTATGTAGCCAGCTCAGAAGTTTGGAACCTTGTTTTTCTTGATTGACTTATTTCTCCCTGAGATTCACACAGAGAATTGGGTTCCTATTAGTATTGGCTCAGTTGCTTTTTCTCTCTCTCTCTAGGTGAGCAAGATATCTTTAATGCTAGAACCAGAGGATTCCATATAGCCAATTTGTCTTATTTCACATTGTAAACCAAAATATTCAGTATACCTTTTATTTTTCTTAGTCTCAGTAAAATGACTATAAGCACATTTTCTGTAGAAAAAAAAAATGTAGGTACCCTAAGTGAAAGTGTCAGTCGCTCAGTCATGTCAGACTCGGCAACCCCATGGACTGTAGCCCACTAGGCTCCTCTGTCCGTGGAATTCTCCAGGCAAGAATACTGGAGTGGGCAACCATTCCTTTCTCCAGGGGATCTTCCAGAGCCAGGGATTGAACCTGGGTCTCCGGCATTGCAGGCAGATTCTTTACCATCTGAGCCACCAGGGAAGCCCCCAGACTGACTTGCTTTTTTTTTTCTTTTTTCTTTTCTCCTGTAGAGAAATGAGCATTAAACACAAACAGTTGGAATAAATAGGCTTTTATAAAGTTAGAATATCTCTACCATCAGCTTTTTCTTTTGAACAATTGTAAAATCATGATATAAAACGAGCGCAGTAGCCGTGATGAATGCCGGAAGCAAAACAACGAATACAAATCAGTATCCATGCTGTTGCTTATCTTATAAATCAGCGCTTTTTATTTCTACTGTGGTTTTTCAAGGCAAAAAAAATAACGCCTTTGCATCTAACTAAAACCAGAGAAGTACAAAAATCCAAAGTCCAAATGTTTGTTTGACTATTTAAGAAAATCCTGGCATAGTTTTTGTGTGGCATGAGTGAAGTTCTTAGGCTATGTAGAAATTAAAAGAATGTCATGCATTTAAATGTAAATGCTTAAATTATGTATATGTATTCTATTTCAGAATTCTGCGCAAATGCTAATATGTAAATGTTTATTTCTACAGAGTGAAGATTTGAAATGGGTGGAGGAAAATATTCCCTCTTCATTCACAGATGTGTAAATATCCTCTGTTAAAGTTTGAATCTAATATTTAGGCTGTAGTATAAAGGGATAATTTTCATACTTTTTTATGTGCCTTTTAAGCCTTTTTCCTCTGTGTGTTTCTATGGGCCCCCATCACTAGTGATGGACAGATTAACTTCATGCTGAAATGCAAAGAAAACATAGCCCTGCCTTGGCCTGTCTTTCTTCTTTCCTTTTCAGTGCACAACAGCTATTTTAATACTCCTGCCCTGTAACCAGCTCCTTTTTTTATTTAAGTTTATCAGGGTCAGAGTCATTTTGTTTTCCCTTTATAATATGGAAAAGTTCAAACTTTTTTAGTTTAAACACATGTAACCACAATAACATGTAGCGTGGGAATGCTTTTGGAGGAGAAACATGAGCTTAGGAAAGCGAGTGCAGAGGAAGCCTGCTTGGGACTTGGAGCCCTTTGGGTTCTTCTTTATCGGTGTCTATATCTAACCGCAGTCCCCGGGCTGCAGACTAGTGTCTGTATGTAACTGCAGTCCCCGGGCCATGGACTGGTATTGGCAGGAGGTGAGTGATGGGCAACTGTGAGAAGCTTTATCTGTATTTACAGCTGCTCCCCATCACTCACATTGCCTCCTGAGCACCGCCTCCTATCAGATCAGTGGCGGCATGGTAAATATAATATGCTTGAATCATCCCCAAAGCATCCCCACCCAACCCAGTCCCCACCCCAGTCCATGGAAACATTATCTTCCCCAAAACTGTCCCTGGGACCAAAAAGACTGGGGACCGCTGCTCTGTGACACATGAATTCCAGGTAGCTGTTCCCACAGTAGACAACAGGATGGTTTGTTCCTTTCCCTGCTCCCATTTACTTCCTATTTAGACCATTTCTGTCTAATAAGAAGTTTAGCTCAGTGCTACCCAACATGCATGTGCTGTTTACATAGCAAGTTTAGAAACTGGACTTCACATCCACGTGTATGTGAAGTCCTTTTATATGCTTCTGTAGAAATGGAACAAAAATTTTGCAAGTCGTAGGACAATTTAAACAGATCATGAATAACCCATATGACCTAGTGTGTTCTCTGATACTCACATGCTGTATATCATGGCTTTTCTGTGTCTCTGATAAATGAGAAAGGCCAGCTTAGCGTAGTTCACCTTCCGTCTCAGTGCACCAATTCCATCTTAGTAAGTTTTAGACGGTCGTTTCCCTCACAGCAGGAGCCATTGCTGGTGTTTATCTCTAAATGAGGTGCCAAGCTTTGTCCTTGGCCTCCAAGGTTCTGGTTCATATTTCCCTAAGGTAGTCATCTCCTCTGGATTTCCCTTAACGGTATTATTCTGAGCCATCTAAGCAGCTCCTCCCGCACATCTCCGAGGCCCCCGCTTCACCTTCTTCCGTCTCCACCACGAGCTGCGCTGCCAGTGGCATCTTTGGGATTGTGCATTGGCGTGACTTTCATGTTGAGACCTTGACACTAGACCTTTCCTTTGGGCTCTCCCTCTCACTGGTTCATCGCACACCGAGGCTCTCCATTTGTCTTTTCTTTTTATCCGTATTATTCTCTTTTCTGAACAAAGATTATGTTGTGTAATTTTTTCTGTTTCCAGTGCCCTTCACAGGTTTGTGTCTAGTCAATAATAACAATGACATAGGAATTAAATACTTGATTCTATAAATACCACCTTTTGTAATATGTTCACTCATCCATCTTTTTAAAAATATGTATAATTTTAATTATAATTGTATTTATTTAAAGTGTACATGATGATTTGACATACAGGTTCGTAGTGAAAGGATGCCTACAGTCAAGCCTGTTCATCCCTCTTTCATTCTCACAAAAGCAGACGACACATGGGTTTTCAAATTAGATAGCACATCGCTAGTCAAGACATTTGTCCAGCTATTCAAAGTTAAAAATTACAGGGGCTTAAAAATAAAAACATAATTGGTTGCCCAAGTGTATAGCTTAATACATTTTTAATATAAGCACACTCATGTAACCAGCACCCAGATAGCAGACCAAAAGCTGGAACATCACTAGCTCCCTAAGAACCATCTTGTTTTCCTCCCAAATCATGACCCCACTCTCCCAAAGCTACTGCCCTACTGATGTCTGTAACTGTAGGTTACTAGTGTTGGTTTTCAAAACCTGATCCCTCAAAACATCATACCTCCTTTCGGAGGGCTCTGCAGTATCCCAGTCCCCCAGTTTGGAGCATGTTAAGAACAGCAGTGCCGTGTGTCTGTTGGTGACACTGGATTCATTTCTGTCAACTGTGTCTTCCAGGAATGGGAATTGGTGGATCTTGGGATATGCTTATATTCAGCTTCTGTAGATTCACCGGCCTTTTAATAATTTTGTCGACTTTTTTTTCTTTTATTTCAGAGCTCTTCCAGTGTTAGTGGATTCAGATGAGGTAAAGTATTTTTGCTTATGTCTTGGAGCTATTATTTTCACAAAGTAGAAATGAATCTCATAAATTCTGAAAGTTACTATTTTGTATGATTACAAGTTAAGCAGATCGAAAGACTGCATCGAGTTATGGGTAAAGTTTTGAGGAACTGGATCCTCATTTAAAACAGGAGCAAGATACTAACATGTAATAATACTATTAATATATAATAAATGCTTACTGGTATAAGAGGAGGGAAGAATTATTCTATGAAGTTTTGAGTCTGAATTTTTAACATCTTAAGATGTAAGAGTTTAGAAGACTTCAAGATGGCAGTTTGTCTGAATTAATCCCTGATAGATATTTTCCAGCAGTAAATAGAGTTTCTAACTGGTTTACATTTACAAAGTAGGGAATGTGAACAGACGATGTGGTTTGGGGAGGTTTCGGGGGGATTAGTTGTGGGTCACCAGCACACCCCCACTGGCGCTCTGCTTTACATATGGTAGTGTGTATGTTTCCTTACTCTCTCCACATGCCCCCACCTTCTCCTTCTCCCACTCTGCCCACCCCTGTGTCCATAAGTCTATTCTCTGTCTGTGGGGTTTGACCATAGTAGGGTGGGAACTTCTAGGAAGGCTGCTGTATGCACACACCTTGCTAGGAAACCATTGCGCTCGCCCTGTTTGCAGGGTCAAGTAGCAGTAAAGACGCAGACACAGAAAACAGACTTGTGGACACAGCGGGGAGAGGAGAGGGCGGGGAGAGGACGGGAGGGATTGAGAGAGCAGCATGGAAACAGACATTACCGTATGCAAAGTAGGTAGCCCGTGGGAATCTGCTGTACAGCACAAGGAGTTCAACTCGCTGCTCTGTTGACAACCCAGAGTGGGGATGGAGCGGGGGCGTGGGAGGGAGGGGACGTGTGTATACCTGTGGTGGATTCGTGTTGATGTATGGCAGAAACCAACACAACATTGTAAAGCAGCTATCTTCCAATAAAGTCAATAATTAACGTCCCCCCCAAAAAACCTTTGGACTCCTTAGGATTTATAACTACAGACGTGTATACCATGGAATTACTCTTAAAGGGGCATTTATAGTGTTCATTTCATAAATGATTGATTTCTAATTGAAAAAATACTTAAACTGGTTAAGACAGACAAATAACCTGGATAATTATACTCCATAAGTAGAAGTCTGGACTATATGGTTTTTATTTTTTATGTCTAATATTTCTATGTATATTGTGGCATGGAAGGCACAAAATTGTGACTACTTTATAGAGACTCTATAGAGAATTGTGTTAGGTCTTAGAAGAAGCATCAACATTTTAACGAATATCTACCCCTCCCCTTTTTCTAAAGGAAATTATGACCAGATCTGAAATGGCAGAAAAAATGTTCTCTTCCGAAAAAATAATGTGATGGAACCCAAGAATGATGAAGGACTTCCTCAAGACTAAAAGAGAACTTTGTTTTGATATAGTGCAACAAGTTTTTATTGCATCATCTTGGAAATCTGTGTGTGAAAATTAAGAATTCAGATGGTAGGAGGGTTCTGTGGCCCTTTTTAATCTGACCCCTGAGTGCCAGTTTCATGTCCATTACATTGCCTACTTGGCAATGATCTGAGAGAAGTATTATAATAAAGATAGGTTCCCAGCTACCCTTAGCTGATGGGTGGCAGACATGTGGATTTGGGCATGTGGGTTCTCTCTTTTTTTTTTTTTCTGAAAAATATGACAATTTAAAATAACTTACTTACATCAACGTTCCTATTGTTCTTTTGCTGAGCTTCAAAACAGTGATATGATTCTTCTGAGATGTGGTTAAATCAGTGTCTCCATCTATTGGGTTTATAGTTATACGTTGCAATAATAATTCTCTTTGACTTTCATGCTGAAGTGATTTGGTAATACTGAGTTGGCTAGAAAGTTCATTTGTTCCGTGAGAGGTTACAGGAAAACCTGAACGAACTTTTTGGCCAACCCAGTAAGTAAAACTCGATTAATGTTGGAACATAAGGGTGTATACATGGGTAGTCTTACTCTGGGCGTGCTTGTGCTTGTGTGCACAGGTCTGTGCACAGGCCTTGTGTGCAGCTCACACCATGCACATCAAATCGTTGATCTTCTCTGAGCTCAGGGGAGCACAGTTCATGGAGAGAGCGGTCCCTTCTGAAAGTCTGCTCTGCTTGTCCCTCCCTTAGGCCGGGTGTGTATGTGCTGCTGCTGAATCCGCCTGGGACAGGTGGGGTCACCCGGCCACGTGGTTCCACCGGAGCACTTCTTCCCTAGCAAGTGGGGACGCTCATTACCAGTGAGCCTTGAGGAAACTAGAACCTTCTATATCATCCTAGCATATTTGGTTTCGTAATAATACGTGTATTTAACTGCATAGTAAGTATGTCACTATTAATCTTGTAATTAATTTTTTAACCTTAAACCATGTTTTATACATTATTTTGTTATATACGTAATGTGTGATTTGAAAATTTAAAAAAAATTTTTTAATGCAGAGCATGCTAAACTTGAAAAACCATTGGTTACAGTGTGACAGAAACGGTAGCTGTTTTGCTGCTTTCCTGACCAAAGATACAGGGCTAGTGGATGTTTAGAATAGGAATTAAAGGTAGAATCTTCTGTGTCTTTCTCTGAAGGAGTTCTAACCTTTGGAGTTGAGGATGACTTCCGAGTTTTTGGTGAAGAAGCATCAGGGTCTTAACCAGTACATACACTTGAATTATAACCTTCCTTTTTTTTTTCTTTCCCATAGTAAGCCACAGAACGAAATGGTTTCTTTGAAAAGGCTACCTTTTGAGTTGCTTTCTCGTTTGCTCATTTCATAGGGCTTAGTTAAAAAATAAAAAAGATTTCTAGTAGTAATGACTCTTTAAAGATACTTTCAGCTGTATTTTCAGTAGTGAATATTGGACCCTGTTGTACTGAGAAAGGCGTGGCTTTCATCATGCTTTAGCTTTTGGACATCCTTCCCAAGAAAAGAATGTCTAACAAGGTGGGTTCCCTTCCTCATTTCCATTTCTGCCACAGGAATGGACTCCACCTGAGGTGTTCCCACGTGAGGTGTTCCCAGCGTTTATGTCCATTTTGACCGTGGTGTATATGTGGCCCTCAGCCCAGTTGTTTCAGAGCTGGAGGTGACCATTTCCTTTTTGTTCCTAACGTTTGTATCTGATACCACTCCCCAGATTTTGAAGCAGATTGATCCCCAACTCATATGGCTCCAGTTGAATTTTGAAGTGCAGAATCCTGGTTTTCCAGCTGCAGAGGTAGTGGAGTGTGAGTAGGGAGTCAGTGGGAAGTGTGCAGTGATGCGTGTTAACACCTCTGATGTAACCTTGATAGTGTTGATGAAAACACTTCTTTGTGCCGCTGACAAGATAAATAATGCTGTGCCTGCATAGCCCAGCTACGTACCAAAATGCGGACTTTTCTCATCATCACAGAAAGCAGAATTTTCTCCTGATAACCTCATCAGAAATGTTTCCGAAGGACGCATACCGTGTCTGTCGTCCTCGGTGGTCAGTGTGTTGTCTACTGAAGACTCTCAGCCTGAATCAGATATTCCTATAGAGGGCCTTCTTGGCCCCCTCATGTGCCCAGGAGGGGGCGCCCCAGAACTGTAGCCTTAGTGCTTATGAAGGACCCCTGGGGAGAAGTCACACTCAGGAACACCGTCACAGCTCATCACCATTGCTTCTGCACAAAGACTCCAGAAACTGGTGGTCAGGGTCTTCGAGGCGGCCACACCAATTTATTCTTAGGATGCCATCAGGATGGGTCTCCTTATGAGTGCAGGGATCTGAGGGTAAGAGTCCAGTTCTCTGTGTTTCTAGGCGAAATGCCTAAGTGTTCTTACTGTGCCATTTGTGTTAGATTTCTGTGATGTATGACGTTGGCTTAAAAGGGAATTTTCATGTTTTAAGTTAGAGGAATATTAGAATCTGCTTTAAAGGAAAGTTCATTTCAAATATAAGGAAAAATAGGTGAATGTGTGAATTTTTTGAGCCCAAGAGATAAGATGTGAAGAAAATATTTAAAATCTTCCATATGTCCTATAGAGAGCACTAGACCTCCCCACTCTAACACAGTGTATTTGCACTACTATAATGTGAAGAATGAGGATATAAAAGATGTACATGTGATTGCTTTTTATATCTTTTTTAAAAAAGGGGTTTGAGTCTGCTGCACTAGACTGTACATAACTGGTTTATGAGACGTGTTATACTAGCTTTATAAGCCCCTAGTGCTGGACTTGTGTCTTGGTATGATCAACAACACGCGATAAGCAATGCAAAACACCACGCCTTAAAGAAGGAAGTGTAACGTATTGGTTGAAGTACTAAAGAATGTATTTAAGTGACAAAAGGAGATTTAAGGACATGTGTATTATGACATAGGAGCTCAAGAAGAAACTTCTTTAGAACTAGGAAAACATGTATTTGGGAAGAAAATTTAGGGGCTAAAGTTGTATATTTTTTATTTAAGAAGTTAAGTTATTGTATAATTTGGAAGATGTTGCTTTGAATTTAGCACAAAACTATTTCAAAGATTTTTATTTGAAAAAAAGTGACGTATTTTTGTGCCTTAATATTTGTTCTGACTTAATAAAATGCTTTCTGAGCTTTTGGATGATTGGTTCTTGGTAATATCTGTGAGTACTGAAATTACTAAAACCTATAGGAAATGTAGACTCTGATAGATAGTACGACGTACACTTTTCGAAGGAGGAGGGGCGGCAACACGGGCCAGCGTTCAGCCTCGGTAGGACAAACGCGAATGAAAGGAGAAACTTTTAAAACTCAAATCGATATGCTTATGCTATTAAGTATTTGTAACAGTTGTTTTGCTTTCAGTGTCTAAGGAAATGAGCACATCACTAGTGCCAGGCTCCTCTGTTCATGGGATTTCCCAGGCAAGAATACTGGAGTAGGTAGCCATTCCCTTCTCCAGGGATCAAACCCATGTCTCCCGTCTCCTGCACTGCAGGCAGATTCTTTATGGTCTGAGCCACCAGGGAAGCCTGGCTTCTGCATAAAAATGTTTAGTATAGCATTATTTAAAGTAGAGGAAAAAATAAGCAAACTAAACATCACATTAGAATGGTTAAGGAATTATAGTTTATTTAACCAGCTACTCTGCAACCATTACATTATGAAGACTATATAATAACATAGAAATGTACTTACAAGAGATATGGCACTTCCCTTATGGCAGTGGTTAAGAATCCGCCTGCCAATGCAAGGGACGTGAGTTTGATCCCTGGTCCAGGAAGACCCCACATGCCACGGAGCAACTAAGCCCACGCTCTGCAACTACTGAGCCCGTGAGCCGCGACGAGAGAAGCCACCACTGTGAGGAAGCCAGGCACCACAGCTGGAGAGTGGTCCTTGCTCACCACAGCTGGAGAATGCCCGTGCACAGCAACGAAGACCCAGCACAGCCAAAAAATTTTAAAAAGACGATATAAAGTTACATGTGACTCATGTAAACAGCAGGTAGAGAAAAGACTGGCAACAGATCACAGGGGCGCTTAGAGTGTTGAGGTTCCGCTAGGCTGTAAGTAATTATCAATTACATTTCAAGAGGCTAAGACAAAAAGTCTGTGTCTCCTAACTTGTAGGATAGCTGCAGAGTGAGCAGGGCAACCCTGCTCCACACGATCCCTCGGGGGCCCAAGGTGTATTTTCATATTGTGGGCCTGCCATCTGCATTCAGCCAGCAGAAGGCGAGGGTTGCTCCAAATGGGGGTTTTGTAGGACAAAGCCTGAAAGTGGTGCCCATCACTTAGTACATTTCATTAGCAAAACTTCAGTCACAAAGCCACACCAAACCACCAGGTGGGCTGGGAAACGACACGAGCAGAATGCCTGCCTGCTGTTTTTCTTTGTAATGATTGATTTATGTTTTGTCTGTGATGGGTCCTTGTTGCTGTGTGGCCTCTTCTCGTTGCAGTGAGTGGGGGCCGCTCTCTGGCTGCAGCGCTTGGCTTTCTCACTGTGGCGGCTTCTCTTGTGGGGCACAAGCTCTAGGGCCTCCAGAGCAGACTTAATAGTTGTGGCTCACGGGTTTAGTTGCTTTGAGGCATGTGGGACCTTCCCGGATCAAGGATGGAACCTGTGTCTCCTGCATTGGCAGGCGGATTCTTTTTTACTGAGCCACCTGGGAAGCCCTGAATCATCACATATATGTATCAAAATGTAAATAAACATTCCATCTTTTGTGACCCAAAATGAAGGAAGGGAGAGGGAGGAAAGAAAGTGCCTAGTGCCCAGGCCTTCCCAAGACAGCTAAGGTTAGTGTTAACGGTGATTGTACAGGTTACGGAGCTCAAACAGCTCAGACAGACTCCTCCGTACAAAATTCAAACACATTCTAAGGTTTATTTACATGTGTTAAAATGAAGTTACCCTGGGCTTCTCTGGTGGCTCATCGGTAAAGAATCTACCTGCCAGTGCAGGAGACCTGGGTTCAATCCCTCGTACAGGAAGCCCCGACATGCTGTGGAACAACTAAGCCCCTGTGCCACCGCTACTGAACCTATGCTCCAGAGCCCGGGAGCCACAACCCCCGAGCCCGCGCACCTGGGGCCTGCGCTTCACAACTAGAGAGCCCACCGCGATGAGAAGCCCGCGCGCCGCAGCCAGAAAGAGAGTAGCCCCCCGCTCGCCACAGTCGGAGGACAGCCGGCACAGCAATGAAGACCCAGCACAGTCAAAATTTTAAAACTTAAAAAAAATGACATTACCCAAGGCACGTCCTCTGCCCCTTCAATGATAGTGGATTGGCAGCTAAATTCCTAGTAACATAACCTGGTATGCTACTGAATTCAGATGTAAATAATTTTGACAACATTTCCTTTAAATCATTTTGGGAAAGTAATAAGCTGCCAGAGAAGCCTGGTGTGCTGCAGTCCCTGGGGTTGCAAAGAGTTGGACATGACTCAGCAGCTAAATACCAACAAAATAAGAAACTGCAATGCAAGTTTCTGTACAGGAACACTTTTAACCCTACCCAGCAGATGGTGCCAAACTATGTCGCGGAAGAGGTCTAACCTCAACATTTTTGGTCGCTAATTCTTGCCTTTAAAAAATTTGTAAATTCACTTTTACTTACCAAGTGCCAACTAAGAGGCAAAATGTTAGTTTTAAAAAATGTACACTGAGTACCACCATCACGGCAAAAAAAAAAAAAGGAGCCAAGAAACAAGCAAGCAAACCTCCCCCTAAACTAAAAACCCCTTCTTATTTTGGTATGTTTCTAGTCTCTTTCAGAATTAGAACTTGAAAGCTTGGAAGGGGCCTATGAGCATTTTACAGATGAGAAAATGAACAATTGACTCCAGGTCCCTCTGGCCAGATTTTGCTTTTTCTCAGCTCTGGATCCTCAGGGTCAGAGGGAGAGAAATGCTACAGGAGGGTTGAACTGTACATCAAAACTCAAAATACTTTCTATGACTTGTTTATCCCTTGCTTCCTCATTTTATATTACTGTATTATCTTTCACTCTAGCCTCAAAATTCTTATCTCAACATAAACAGTCATAATTCTGATTCTCTGCTTCTTAATTTAATAAGTGGAGGCATTATACAGTCCAGAAAAGACAGTGTCTATTTTGTTTTGGTTTTTTAAATTTAAATTTATTTTTAATTGGATATTTTATTTTTAACACTACTGAACATACTGATAAAATATTCAATCCTTAAGTTTTAGTTTGCTTTTTTAAAAAAAGAAAATTAAGCATGAAGAAGCTGGACTTTTCACTAGGAAATTGCTTTTTAAATAATACATTTATGATTATAAAATGTATGTGTAGATTTCAAGTTCTGATAACGGGGAAGTACCTTCTTTTGACTGCCCAGACATCAACTCTAGATACAATTAAAATAACTACGTTGAAGATATCAGAGAGAGATAGGAACAGGGACATACTGGAAATACTGTTGGATACAGGGGATCGCACTGGATGCCTTTCCCGTATTTACGGCTTTTACACTCAGAGCAGGACACAGTGTGTGTCACGTGGAGATCAAACCCAGTTATAAAACCTGAATTTTACTTGTTGAATTTGAAGATAGAAATTAGAAGAATCACAATAGCTAGAAAGGGAAAGGATTATTGAAAGAGAGAACCAAAGAAAGTAAGCACCACATTCTGTGCGTGCTGAGCTGTGCTTAGTCTCTCAGTCGTGTCTGATTCTTTGTGACCCCAGGGACTGCAACCTGTCAGGCTCCTCTGTCCACACGGATTCTCCAGGCAATATACTGGAATGGGTTGCCATGCCCTTCTCCAGGGGATCTTCCCAACCCAGGGATCATACCCAGGTCTCCTGCATTGCAGGCAGATTCTTTACCAACTGAGCCACCAGGGAAGCCCACATTCTGTGTATAAACTTCCCAAATCACTGGCTCGCTCTCAACTGTGTTTGTATCGTACAGACTCTAAGACCAAAGCACAGATGGCCAAGAGGCATACGAAAAGATGCTCAGCATTGCTGATCATCAGAGAAATACAAATCAAAACCACAATGAGATGTCACCTCACACCTGTCAGAATGGTTATCATCAAGCATACCACAAGTAAATGTTGGCGAGCGTTAGCACACTTGGCGGGGGTGTAAATGGGTACAACCACCATAGAAAATAGTATGGCTGCTGCTGCTGCTGCTGAGTCGCTTCAGTCGTGTCCGACTCTGTGCGACCCCATAGACCGCAGCCCACCAGGCTCCACCGTCCCTGGGATTCTCCAGGCAAGAACACTGGAGCGAGTTGCCATTTCCTTCTCCGATGCATGAAAGTGAAAAGTGAAAGTGAAGCCGCTCAGTTGTGTCCGACTCTTAGCGACCCCATGGACTGCAGCCTACCAGGCTCCTCCGTCCATGGGATTTTCCAGGCAAGAGTACTGGAGTGGGGTGCCATTGCCTTCTCCAAAATAGTATGGCAGTTCCTCAAAAAACTACAAATAGAACTGTTACATCACTCAGTCAATTCAGTCACTCAGTCGTGTCCAGCTCCTTGCGACCTCATGGACTGCAGCACACCAGGCCTCTCTGTCCATCACCAACTCCTGGAGCTTGCTCAAACTCATGTCCATTGAGTTGGTGATGCCATCCAACCATCTCATCCTCCATCGTCCCCTTCTCCTCCTGCCTTCAATCTGTCATATGATCCAGCTATTCCACTCCTGGGTATATATAGGAAGAAAAGGAAAGCAATAATTTTTAAAGATACGGGCACTCCAGTGTTCATTGCAGCATTATTTAGAATAGCCAAGATGAGGAAGCAACCTAAGGGTCTCCCAACAGGTGAATGGACAGAGATGTGGTGCATGTGTACAATGGGGTATCACTCAGCCATAAAGAAGAATGAAATCCTGCCAATTTTGCACTGTAGTGTGTATCTCCACCTGGATTTATCTAATTTTTTTTCCTCATGATTAGATTGAAGTTACACATTTTTGGCAAAAGAATGTCACAGAAGCCACACATGTTTGTGCCTCAGATCAGAGGGTACAGGACATTGCCTCATTGATCTACTGTAAATTAAAAATTTTCCCTTTCTAATATATGTAGATACTTGGGGGAAGATACTTTGAGACTATGCAAAATTCCTGTTTCTGCTTAAATACTTACTCACTGATTTCAGCATTCATTGGTGGATCATGCCTGCAACAGTTATTACTGTAGTGCTCGAATGGTGCCTTTTCTATTTTTCACACTTTTTTTCTATATTTACTGATTGTAATTTTTCTATAAAGAAGAGTTGTTTCTCCTCCCTTTATTTTTATTCAGCTATGTATTTGGATCCCCCATGGACTCATAGATTTGGTTCCACTTCATGAAACAGAAACCCAACTACCAATGACTTAACCCAACAGGGGTTAATGTTTCTTAGATAACAAGACAGCTGTAAGAGGCCCAGTACTGTCATGTCTCAAAGAAATCATTAAGGAAGCAAGCTCCCTCCGCTTGCTTTTTTTAAAAAAGATTATTGAAGTACAGTTGATTTATAATGTTGTGTTTAATTTCTGCTGTATAACAATGTGACTCAGTTACACATACATGTGCTCAGTCACTTCAGTCGTGTCTGATTCTCTGAGACCCCATGGACCATGGCCCACCAGGCCCCTCTGTCCATGGGATTCTCCATGCAAGAACACGGAGTGGGTTGCCATTTCCTTCTCCAGCGATAAAGTATGAAGGGAGTGAAGGGAGTGAAGTGAAGTCGTTCAGTCGTGTCTGACTCTTTGCGACCCCATGGACTGTAACCTACCAGGCTCCTCCATCCATGGGATTTACCAGGCAAGAGCAGTGGAGTGGGTTGCCGTTTCCTTCTCCATACATAACATATATATATACAAATGTATATATGCATTCTTTTTCATATTCTTTTCCATTATCACAGGATATTGAATATCGTTCTCTGTGCTCTACAGTAGGACACTGTCATTTATCCATTCTCTGTGTACGCTTGCGTCTGCTAACTCCAAACCCTCAATCCATCCCTCCCCCATGCCCCTCCCCCCTTGGCAACTGCAAGTCTGTTCTTTGTGTCCGTGAGTCTGTTTTGTAGATAAATTCATTTGCATCATATTTTAGATTCCATATGTAAGTGATATCACATGGTGTTTGTCTTTTGCTTTCTGATCTCACTTAGTATGATAACCTCTAGGTCCATCCATGGCACTGCATTGTTCCATTCTTTTTTATGACTGAGTCGTACTCCTTTGCACATATGTACCACATCTTCTTTTTCCATTCGTCTGTCAGTGGACACGTAGGTTGTTTCCCTGACTTGCGAGTTGTGATTAGTGCTGCTATGAACATACGCCTTCTCTCTTTCTAAACCTCCATCCTAAGCACCGGAGTGTAATCTCATGGTCATGGAGTTGCTGCTGCAATTCCAAGCACTGGGTCCATGCTCCAAGCAAGAGGAAGAAGGACACACATCTTTGAGACTGTTTCTGTTTGTCAAGAAAGTGGCTTTCCTGGGAGCCTCATCTGCTCGGCTTTACTTACATCTCATTAGTCAAAACTGGGTCACACAGCCAAGGGAGTCTAAAGAGGTGGTGTTGGGGGTATTTTTACCTGGGTATATCGCAGCCCTAGACCAAGATAGCATTGATTAGCAAGGGAAAAGATTAAGAGTGTCCTCTTGGTGCCTCGCCCCGAGTGTGTGTGTGCACAAGCTCCGTCGTGTGTCTATTCACCTCATTTCCTGTTAGAGCTACAAATAGGGAGGGAAAAAATATTTTCAACTTATTGACAGTGGTCACTCTATCAGCCAAAAGCCAAGAAATGGCTTGCTTACATGAGGATAATTTGTGGACGATTTATTTACAGGATGTGGACAGGAAGTACAAATGCCAACCAGAGGACTGCCCTATCCCAGGGCCACTGATGGAGGCGCTGTTGGTATCCCTTGGCCCGGACAGGGGGAGGGGCTGTGGGAATCCCAAGGGAAGAGAGGGATGGATGGCCCGGGACAGGGGGAGGGGCTGTGGGAATCCCAAGGGAAGAGAGGGATGGAGAAGAGATTGCCTTGTAAAGAGCAGTGATTTTCTGTCAAGGGACACAGCCATCTTGACTCAGCCTCAGGGCCTCACCCTTCTCCATCTGATCTCCCACTGTGCATTCCCAGCCTCCAAATACAACCAGAGGACAGAGAGCACGCAGGGGTGTTGATGCCATCCCTTCAGGTTGCCCTCCAGGGCAGAAAGCATCCGGAGGGGCAAATTGAGTGTCACCTGGCAGAACTGTCCTGTTTTGAACAATATTAAGTACGAATAGGCCCAGTGATTAATTTCAACAATTCCTTGGAGGTTATTGTAAATAGGCCTAACTTGCATAGGTGTAATCTTTGCAGTGAAATGTAATCTTTCCCTGAAAAATTACCCCTAAAGCTAATTTTTATATACTTGCCTTTGAAAATATCAAACACTGGCCAACAAGAATAATGAGCAAATTCTTGTGTTTAGTTTCAACTGCAGCAGAAAGCGTACTCCTTGGGACCAGACACATTCAAGCGTAAATCCTGTTTCTCCCGATTACTAACCTGATGTTTGATCTTGGGCAACTAAGCATGCTAAGCCTCAGTTTCCCCATCTGCAAAACGGAAATAATAGGACCCATTTTGCTGGGTTGTGAGGGGATAAACTAGAATATTCATGAAAAGCTTAATAGAGGATCTGGCATACAGCAGGTGCTCAAGAAATGTTGGTTCCTTCTTATGTCGTCCCCTTGCAGGACCATCAGAGTCAATTCAGGCAAAGGTTAGTTTGTGGAACCCGGAGTAGCCCGTGGCTTATTTTCACAGGCTGTTTGCTCTTGGTAGCCTTGGCAGGTATGGGTTGCGGAGGGCCTGTCTCGATGACCACAGGTCACGGGCTGTTGCAGACAGACCAGGGGCGGTACCGAGGGGGCAGTTGGACCTTAGCAGGGTCATTCAGACTGGACGCTAGAGCATGGGAGAGAAGCCAGCCGTAGGACAAGGGAAACAAACTGGTAAGTAGGAAAAAAAATCTGTGTTGAAACTTAGGAATGCTTGAGAAGTAAAGAAGTAGAGGAAGAAAAAGAAGGAGAAGAAGAAGGGGAATGAGAAGAGGAAAAGGAGGTGGAGGAAGAGAAAGAGAAGTGGGGAGCAAGGGAGAAAAAGCGAGAGAGAGAAAGGGATGAAGGAAGCCAGAAACCAGGAAAAACTCTGTTCCTGTAAACAAAATTTCTGAAATCCTATGACTGAATATTTAAGTATTTAAAACGTGGGATGAAGGTTGAAGGTAGCCTGTGCTGGAAATAGCCCTGCTCTGAAGACCCTTGAGTCTGCAAACCATAGACCAGTCACTCAGCCACTCCCAGCTTTCATTTTTTCATTGGTGAACTCAGGAGTGTCTTCAGGTCTGTGCATCCATTCAGAGGGCGCGGCAGGAGGAAGTTCTCAGGCACTAATGGCTCCAGCACAAGCAGGCTCAGGGCCGAGAAGCCTTGGTTTTGGGGGTGGCAGTTGCCATGTAAACATCAGGTGGGATAAAATACAAAATAAACACAGCCTCATTGACCAGAAGAAATTCTTCTCTAGAGGTGGAGGAGGGGAGAATACAAAGATGGGGACACTGGGCTTTGGCAAAGACAGCAAACATGAGCGCTGGAGGCAGAAATACCCCGATTTGCACAGGCTGTGGGTTCCGCCCGGGCTCCTTGGCCCCCTCCACCTGGACAGGGAGGAGCAGGGTGTTGTCCCGTGTCCTTCAAGCCGCCTCCCCAGGAGCGCAGGTAACAGTTCACGGGCGCGCTCTCCTTCCCCGGCGGGAAGGTGGCGGGGCAGCCCGCCCGGACTTCCTGGGTAGTGTCTGCCCAGGTGGCCAGCCTGCAGCAGGCCCCTCGTTTTCCCCAATTTCCCCCTCCGCCTTCCAAAAGAAAACAGTTCGGCTCTAAGGCTACGTAGCCTTTGAGCTCTGAATGGGCTCTGCTAAATGAAATTTGGAAACAGAAAAAATAGATTTGAGGTTTGGCCAGACTTGGTGTGCACCATTACATCTGCAGTGTTGCCTTCTGAAACATTCTTCCAGTAAGAACTTAAACAGTGTTTTCCAGGAGCTTGGAGCTGAGGCCATCTGGATCCTCCCACAGTCCCTGGATGCAGGGGGACTCAGACTGCTAATGTCTGTGCTTCCCAGCGGCGTGTCCCACCCAACCTCAGCAAAGCATCCAGTGTTCCCCTGCCTCCCAGTTCAAACTGTTTCTCCTTCCACTGGGGAGTGGAGGGCAGCAGATGAGGAGGGCTGCTGATTCTGAGTCACTGTGCTTGAGTGTTCTTGTACTCCGATAGCAGTTCTCGGGTGGAGAACTCGGTCTGAGTTCATTAAGTCCATCTCGCGCCCACACTAGTCCTGACTTCCGAGTGCCGGGGAGGAAAACGTCCGCGCGCGCGCGCTCTCTGAAGTTGGACAGACCTGGATTTGAATCTCGCTTGCCGCTGGATGAGGTCAGCCTCAGTGTCCCCGGGCTGGAAAGGGGCGGGTCAGGAGCGACCCGGCGCTGGGATGGGCTCCGGGGCTCCGCACGCACGTGTGCGCCGCCTCGGCCGCCTCCCCCGCGAGGGCGCTCGGGATGCCGGCGCTCGTCCTCTGCGTCGCGCCGGGCCTCCTCCGGGAGCCGCGCGGGTTGGGCGCGCTCCCAGGCGCATTCCTGGCCGGGCAGCCCCTCCTCCTCGGCTTTGGCCAAGGGGCCGGCGCCTCCCCGCCTCGCCGGGACTGTCTCGTGCAGGCGGCAGCGGACGCTGGTGGCCGCGGGAGCTCCAGGTCCGCGCGCGGCGCACCTGGATCCGGGACTGCGCCTCCCGAGCGCGGCGGGCCGAGCTGCGCTCCCGGGCTCCCGCTTTCCTCCCTACCCGAGCCGATCCGGACCGAGCGGAGCCCGGTTCCCCGCAGGGGCGGCCGCGGCATCGGTTGGGACAGCCTCGGCGGGGGCAGCAGACCAAGTTATCTCCCCTTCCCAAGCGGAAAGGTTCCGGTTGGCAAAGATGGTGCCCAAGTGTCCCCGGGCGCTCTTCCTTCTGCTGCTCTTCCTCGCCTGCCCCGAATCGCGGGCTTCCCAGGTCAGTGTCCCTCCCGCCAGTTCCCTGATTCTACTTGCAGGGGAGGCCACGCCGAGGCCGAAGGACCTTGGCTCGCCACATTCCACCGGAATGCTCGGACCGGGGGCTTGGAGCCAGGCTGGGACTGGGGTTCCGTTCCCGCATCTGTCATCGGATGCATCGCGGGCCAGGCGTCTGGGAGGACCCGGGCTGGTCTGAGCAGTTGGTGCGAAAGCCTCGGTCCGCTGAGGGAGAGAGAGACAGAAACAGACAGAGAGAAGGCTCTGCCTGAGAAGATCTCATGAGACGTTGGTCCTCCTCGGGTCTCCAGAAGAGCTCCCCGCTCACCGGATTAGAGTAGAGGATGTCCCCTGCCTCCAACTTCCAACACTTAAATTTCTAACCGAAATATCCTTCTTCCCACCAACTTTAAAAAACAAAACAAAACAAAACTTTTTTTTTTTTTTTTCTTTTAACACCAAAAACATTTTGTACTGGTGATATAGCCCTGGTGGCTCAGATGGTGAAGAATCTGCCTTCTTCTATGTGGGAGCCCCAGGCTCTATCCCTGGGTGGGGAAGATCCCCTGGAGGAGGGCATGGCAACCCTCCGCTCCAGTATTCTTGCCTGGAGTATCCCATGGACAGAGGAGCCTGGTGGGCTACAATCCATGGGATCGCAAAGAGTCTGACAGGACTGAGCAACTAACATCATAATAGCCAATTTAAGCGTGTGGCTCCCACCACCAACTTTCTTGGCAGTCCACAGCACTTCCCAGGCAGGGGTGGATGGGGAGGTGTCTGAAGCAGCTTCACTCTGAGCCTGGGGGACCTTAGATTTGGGACTAAGTTTCTTTCCCAAACTTATAGGCAGCTTTCCCTTAGGTTTTCTCTCCCTGACTTGTGGCTATTGGAATCCTGATGGATTTATGTACTTGAACAGATTCACTTTTACATCAAGCAGCAAGGATTGATAGTAAAAATTAAGATAAAAATGCAGATTAAAGGGAGTTCCTTGATGGTCCAGTGGTTGAGACGCCTCACGTCCAAAGCAGGGGGAGCCATTTGGATCCCTGGTCAGGGAGCTAAGGTCCCACATGCTGCAGCAGTGCTGTAGAAAAAGAAAAAAGAATTCAGTTAAAAGTGCTCTTTCAAAGGTAAGACTCGACTGCTGAATTCCAAGCCAGCTATCACCAGACTGGTTCTGAAAACCTGAGACCCCCTCCATCTGTGACCACGTGTTCTATGAGTTGTGGGGCAGCTACCCTGACAATACCATCCACAGCAATAACAGTAATGGCAGTGCGCGTGTGTGTTCAGTCGCTCAGTCCTGTGTGACTCTTTGCGACCCCATGGACTGTAGCCTGCCAGGCTTCTCTATCAGTGGGATTTCCCAGGCAAGAATCCTGGAGTGGGTTGCCCGTTCGGAAGGAAAGCTTGCTGACTGACGGATGAACGCCTGTTTCTTTGCTAAGCATCTCCCATGCTCTTTATTCTCAGAGCAGCCTTGTGAGTTGGGAACTGTCACCACCCCCATTTTGCAGACGAGGGAGCTGAGGCCCAGGGAGATTGTGACTTACTCAGGGTCACACAGCCTCACCTCTGTTTTTGGGCTCTAAGCCTTTGCCCTTCTCCACAGACTCTCACCCATGAACTGAATATCTGAACCAAGCAGGCATATCGGTGGCCACTTAGAAGCCCTTGGGATGCAGGAAGGGAGAATTTAGTTCAGACCAAACTTGGTCCATCTTAGTGTGGAAGGGGGTGAGGTGCCAGGCCGCAGAAGGTCCCCACAAGGAACCCACCAAGCAGAACAATAGGGTTGCCCATTGCAGATTACAAAACAGAGCCTCAGGCCCAGAGTGCGAAGCCAGGAGCACACGGAGGTGCATCTCTTAGTTGGGCCCCCACCCCGGGCCAGCAGAGGGGGCAGGGTAGACAGGATGCTGGGGGGGCTCTGTCCTGCTGTTACTTGCTCTCTCAAGGTTACCTGGACAAAGTGAGACCCTGGGCAGTTCTCAGATGTTTGCAGCTGCTGTTCAAATAGGGAAGTAAGCTCTTTCAGGCTGTGTTCTTGGGGGAAGATCTGGGTCCCATCCCTTCCCTGCCATGTCCAGGCTTCCTCAAATTCCTTATCCTCTAAACCTTGATTTCTTTACCTGCAAAAGCACCTGCCTCACTGGGCTTGGTGAGAGGGAAAGGGAGCAGAAGGGATTCTCCATGGAAGTTAGTTTAAAAAATCTAGTGAAACTGTCCTTTGCCCAAAGTCCTGTGTAGGTTGGGGAATCTCACCCCCAGTCCCTGTCTGGCTTTTCATCACATCTGTCCTGAGTCACTTTGAAAGACTTTTGAGATCTGCTGTTGGAGAACCGGTGGTCCTGGGAAAGGAGTGGAGGTTGAGCAGTGCGGGGATCCCATAAATGCAGGCCCTTTTCCAACACTGCTGCCCACTCTGTGGTCTCACCCTAGAAAGAGAGACAGCCTTGCAGGGGAGACAGGAAAGGAAGGGCACTTAACAAAGCCCCATGCCTCACCCTTCTCCCCCATGGTGGCCCTCAACCTCCTCAGTGGGATGCGGGTGCTGTAGTATTTCAGAATATTTCCCCCTCTCCCAAACCTCTCCTTGTGATCAATTGTCACAGGGTTCCAAAATGCACTGTTAGAGATTCATTCTTTTGACTGTCTACTCCCATTGGATACATTGCTTTTTGGAGTTTATTGGGGAAAAAATGTCTCTAGTGTACATTTCCATGATTTTAACTGTAGAGCTATGCTCTATGCTTGGCCATCTCCACCACAGTCAGGAGCCAGAACGGTTCCACCAATCCAGAATAACATCATGATGCCCCTATGTAGGCACATGTCTGCCCACTGCAGCCCCTGGCATCACTGATCTGTTCTTCATCATTATAGTTTTTCATCTTCATAATGTCATATAAATGGAAGTAAAAAGTACATAGACTTTGATTCTGACTTCTTTAACTTAGCGCAATGTATCCATGTCATTCTGGGAATGCACAGTTCCTTCCTATTGCTGGGTGGTGCTCCACTGTGTGGACATATCACAGTCAGCTCAGCCATTGAACTTAATGACTCCCATGCTGTCAATTCCAGTTTTCGGTGACTATGACTAGAGCTGCTATAAATATTCCCCATACAGCTTTTTGTGGAATGTAAACACTCATTTCTCTCGGGTAAATATCTAAGAGTGGGATTGCTGGGTCATTTGGTATCTTTAACTTTGTAAGAAGCAGCTAGGCTATATTCCATTCAGTTTTATCATTTTCAGGATCTTCCCTGGTGGCTCAGACAGTAAAGCGTCTGCCTACAATGCCTACCATGTGGGAGACCCGGGTTCAATCCCTGGGTGATCTCCTGGAGAAGGAAACGGCAACCCACTCCAGTATTCTTGCCCGGAAAATCCTATGGATGGTGGAACCTGGTAGGCTACAGTCCATGGGGTCCCAAAGAGTCGGACACGACTGAGATACTTCACTTTATCATTTTACATTCCTACCAGCAATGCATAGAAAGTCTAGTTACCCTGCATCTTCACCAGCACTTAATATTATTAGGTTTGTTTATTTGTCTCCAAGTCACTCTAATGGGTATGGAATGATGTCTTGTTTTGGTTTAAATGCCCATTTCGCTAATGATTGGTAATATTGGCATCTCTTCATGTGCTGATTTAACATTTGGATAGTCTACTGGGTGAAGTGTCTCTCCAGGCCCTCTGCCCGTTTTCCAAACGGGTGGTTTGTTTTCTTATGGTTAAGTTTTAAGTATTCTAATATTTTATATATTTTAATTAGAAATCCTTTTTTCAGGTGTGTGAGTTGCTAATATTTTCTGCAGCCTGTCTTTTAAAATTTTTATTAATTATTTTTTTATTTTTTAATTTTATATCAGAGTATAGTTGATTTACAATGCTGTGTTAGTCTCAGGTACACAGCAAAGTGATTTAATTATACATGTTCCTCTATCTGTTCTTTTTCAGATTCTTTTCCCATATGGATTATAACAGAGTATTGAGTGTAGTTCTCCATGCTCTACAGTAGGTCCTTGTTGGCTATCTATTTTATATGGAATAGTATGTGTATGTTAATCCCAAGCTTCTGCTTTATCCCTCTCCCCTCACTTTCCCCTTTAGTAACCATACATTTGTTTTCTAAGTCTTTGAGTTTGTTTCTGTTTTGTAAATAAATTCATTTGTATCATTATTATTTTTAGATTGTACATGTAAGTAATATCATATGGTATTTCTCTGACTTCATTTAGGATGAAAATCTCTAGATCCATCCATGTTGCTACAAATGGCATTATTTCATTCACTGCATCTTGTCTCAACAGTGTCTTTTCCAGAGGAAAGGTTTTTAATGTTAATGAAGTCCAACTGATTAATTTTTTATTTTTATAGATTTTGCTTTTGGTTTTAAGTCTAAGAACTCTCTGACTTTGGATCATTAAAGTTTTCTCATATGTTTTTTTTTTCTAAAATTTTTATAGTTTTGCTTCTTTACATTTTGATCTGTGATCTGTTTTGAGTTAATTTTTATATAAAGTGTGAAGTTTATGTTAAGATACATGTTTTTAAAGGCAATTCTCAATTGAAGGGGCTTCCCAGGAGGTAAAGAACCTGCCTGTGAATGCAGGAGATGTAAGACGTGTGGGTTCGATCCCTGGGTCTGGAAGATCCCCTGGAGGAGGGCATGGCAACCCACTCCAGTATTCTTGCCTGGAGCATCCAATGGAGCCTGGTGGGCTACCGTCCCTGGGGTCTCAAAGAGTTGGATATGACTAAGAACATACACATGTACATATGTGGCATTTTAATACTGGTTTTCCAATGACATGAAAATTACATGTCTTTCCATTTATTTGGATCTTCCTTGATTTTTTTCATCAGTATTTTAAAATTTTCAATGTGAATATGCTTTGTGAGATTTAAAATCTAAGTATTTCATCTTTGGAGCTATTTTAAGTAGTATTAGTTTTAAGATTTTTTCATTTCCAATGCTGTATTCCTAGACTACGGAAATTCAGTGGGCTTTTCTATGTTGACACGGTATCCTATGACTTTGTGGAACTCACTTATTAGCTATAGGGATTTCTTTTTGTAGATTCCCTCAGATTTTTTACATAAACAATCAGGTTATCTGTCAGTCAGTCAGTCTGTTCAGGCGCTCAGTCGGGTCCGACTCTTTGCGACCCCATGAATCGCAGCACGCCAGGCCTCGCTGTCCATCACCAACTCCCGGAGTTCACTCAGACTCACGGCCATCGAGTCAGTGATGCCATCCAGCCATCTCATCCTCTGTCGTCCCCTTCTCCTCCTGCCCCCAATCCCTCCCAGCATCAGAGTCTTTTCCAATGAGTCAACTCTTCGCATGAGGTGGCCAAAGTACTGGAGTTTCAGCTTCAGCATCATTCCTTCCAAAGAAATCCCAGGGCTGATCTCCTTCAGAATGGACTGGGTGGATCTCCTTGCAGTCCAAGGGACTCTCAAGAGTCTTCTCCAACACCACAGTTCAAAAGCATCAATTCTTCGGTGCTCAGCCTTCTTCCCAGTCCAACAGGGGCAATTTTATTTCTCCCTTTTTTATACATGTGCCATTTATTTATTTGTTTAGCCTGATTACACTTATTAAACTTCTAATACTGTGTTGAGTAACAGCGGACATCCTTGCTGTGGGAAGGATGCGTTCAGCTTTTTTGTCTGTTTTTAAAATATTTATTTTATTTGTTTATTTGGCTGCACTGGGTCTCAGTTGCAACACGTGGGCTCTAGTTTCCTGATAAGGGATGGAACCCAGGCCCCCTACCTTTGGAGTGGAATGTCTTAGCCACTGGACCGCCAGGAATGTCCTGCATTTAGTTTTTTAATGTTAAGTGGGATGCTAGGCTGTAGGTCTTTGTAGAAGCCATTTGTCAGGTTAAGGTTTTCTAGCCATAGCTTAATAGAGTTTTTATTATAGTTCACTTCAGTTCAGTAGCTCAGTCATGTCCGATTCCTTGCAACCCCATGGACTGCAGCACACCAGGCTTCCCTGTTCATCACCAACTCCCAGAGCTTACTCAAACTCATGTCCATTGAGTTGGTGATGCCATCTAACCATCTCATGTCCCCTTTTCCTCCTGCCTTCAATCTTTCCCAGCATCAGGGTCTTTTCAAATGAGTCAGTTCTTCACATCAGGTGGCCAAAGTATTGGAGATTCAGCTTCAGCATCAGTCCTTCCAATGAATATTCAGGACTGATTTCCTTTAAGATAGACTGATTAGAACTCCTTGCAGTCCAAGAGACTCTCAAGAGTCTTCTCCAACACCACAGTTCAAAAGCATCAATTCTTCAGTGCTCAGCTTTCTTTGTGGTCCATCTGTACATGACTACTGAAAAAACCATAGCTTTGACTAGACAGACTTTTGTTGGCAAAGTAATGTGTCTGCTTTTTAATATGCTGTCTAGGTTGGTCATAGCTTTTCTTCCAAGGAGCAAGTGTCTTTTAATTTTATGGCTGCGGTCACCATCTGCAGTGATTTTGGAGCCCAAAAAAATAAAAGTCTGACACTGTTTCCATTGTTTCCCCGTCTATTTACCATGAAGCGATGGAACCGGATGCCATGATCTTTCTGAACATTGAGCTTTAAGCCAACTTTTTCACTCTCCTCTTTCAATTTCATCAAGAGGCTCTTTAGTTCATCGCTTTCTGCCATAAGGATGGTGTCATCTGCATATCTGAGGTTATTGATATTGCTCCCGGTAATCTTTATTCCAGCTTGTGCTTTACCCAGCCCAGCATTTTGCATGATGTACTCTGCATAAAATTAAATAAGCAGGGTGACAATATACAGCCTTGATGTACTCCTTTTCTGATTTGGAACCAGTCTGTTGTTCCATGTCCAGTTCTAACTGTTGCTTCTTGACCTGCACACAGATTTCTCAGGAGGCAGGTCAGGTGGTCTGGTATTCCCATCTCTTTTAAGAATTTCCAGTTTGTTGTGATCCACACAGTCAAAGGCTTTGGCATAGTCAATAAAGCAGAAGTAGATATTTTTCTGGAACTCTTTTGCTTTTTTGATAATCGAATGGATGTTGGCAATTTGATCTTTGGCTCCTCTGCCTTTTCTAAATCCAGCTTGATCATCTGGAAGTCCATGGTTCACGTATTGTTTTTGCTAGCATATGAGATGAGTGCAATTGTGCAGTAGTTTGAGCATTCTTTGGCATTGCCTTTCTTTGGGATTGGAATGAAAACTGACCTTTTCCAGTCCTGTGGCCAGTGCTGAGTTTTCCAAATTTGCTGGCATATTGAGTGCAGCACTTTCACAGCATCATCTTTTATTATTGTGATATTATAGCATCATCACAGCATGTTTTATTATAAATGGATGCTAAATCTTATCACATGCTTTGTCTCCCTCAACTGATATGATCTTGTGGTTATTCTTCAGTCTGTTATTAAAGTGGATAACATTGATTGACTTTTTTAAATTGAATTAAAAACTTTAATTGTAGTATAATTGATTTACAATGTCATGTGATTTTCTAATTTTGAAACCAGCCTTGCACTCCCAGATAAACCCTAATTGAATCATGTCATCTTATACACCGTATATATTTCTGGATTCTGCTCGCTAATGTTTTGTGAGAATTCTTGTATCTTGTTGATGAGGGATATGATATATAGCAGGGGTCAGCAAACTATAGCCCATGAAACATATCCAGCCCACTGGGGCTCAAATCTGGCCATGCTGATTCCCTTACACGTCAGCATCACTGCTTTTTGTACTACAACTGTACAGGTGAGTAGTTGCAACAGAGACTATGGGCTGCAAAGTTGGAAAATTTGACTCTCTGGCCGTGTTTCTACAGACAATTTGCTGACCCCTCGTCTGTGTATTTCTTTTCCTGTCTTTGCCTGGGTGCGTTACCATAACACTGGCTTCCTAAAATGAACTGTGAGTTGTCCCCTTCTTTCTGTTTTCCGGAAGAGACTATGTAGAGGTGGTGTCAGTTCCTCTTGCAGTGTTTGATAGAATTGACCAATGAAACCATGTGGGCTTGGAGATTTCTTTTCTGGAAGATTCTTAACTATGGATTCAGTTTCTTTGACAGGTACAAAACTCCTTCAGGTAGCTTTTTTTTTTCTTGGGAGGGGATTTTTGGTAGTTTGTGGCTTTCAAGAAATGGTCCCATAGTCCTCTCTCTCTTTCTCTTGAGGCAACTGTTTTTCAAATGCCCTGGAAATTATTCCACATTTCTAAGTAATTGATCTCCTGTGATGACAGATGAGTACTTTGTTCCATTGTTTGCTACAGAGCCAAGTAACCTACCATGATTAATTTTCTTTCTTGTGTAACTTTTTGGTTTTCCTCAAAGTTTTTCTCCTTTGCCCCATCCGTCCTCTACATGAGCACAGTAGTTTCCAAAAACCTCTTGCCTGGTCCCTATTCTGCCGGGCTCCTTGCCCCTGGATTCCAGTTTTGCTGAACCTTCTCTGGGCTCATAGCCCTGCGGCTACCCAGGGACTTTGGCCTGGACTGGAGTTTACGTTTTCTGGATCATATGCCTTCCTCTTTCTTGGCTTCTTCCCTTGTTTTTTTGAACACATTGTCAGGAAAATGATGATTTAATTCACTCTCCTTGTCTTCCCAAGTCACTTTCGTACTGTAGACGTTATGCTTGTCCTTCTTTGAAACTTTAAAGCAGACAATGGTAGCACCATTATCCTCATGCTGTAGACAGGGAGCCTGATGCACCTGAGACAGTAGCAACTGAATCCTTGTATTAGGATCAGAGCCTGAGGGAGCAGCGAGAGGGAGGAAAGATGCCCCCACCCACCGAACCCCACTGACGGAGGCAGAGGGAAAGAAGGCGGCGCGGGTTCCGTGCCTACTCCCCAAATTAGATGCAGAAGGGTGGAAACATGGGAATTTGAACATGTTCCATCCTGGTGTAGTGTTGTTATCAAGCAGCGTTCTTGGCCTTCCCCAATCAACAGAAATTGACTAGAGACCAGACAAGGCCAGACAAGGCTTTGTGGGGCCCTGCTGCAGCAGGTGGGATCAAGAACAAGTGACAAGTTCCCTTGCTCACTCGCTCCCCAGGGGAATGGGGAAGCTTGTTCCTTATACGGGGGTGTAGGTAGGAGTGTGGCCAGGGGTCAGGTGGGACGGTGGCTTAGGTGCTCTGCCCACCCCTCTGGTGGTGTGGAGTGCAGACGGCATGCACAGTACCCTGCTTTTGCTCCAGGCTCCTCAAAAGTGGCAGTCGGGCCTTTTGGTCTCTGTACCCAGAATTTGCCCCAGCTGTGCATGCACGCAGTTATTTTTAGTCTCATACAGCTTCTTTGTATTTCCCTACTCAAGGAGAGTTGTTTCCAGCGCTGCAGGGTCCCAGGTCCCAGTCTGTCTCAGTTGTGGTCAGTTTATCAATTTCAATTCTGTTGCCTATTTAGACAGATAACCTGGGGCGGCCTGGAGCCTTGGTCGGGATGGATTGTTGTTCATTTCGGAGCTCACTGTGAAAGAACACCATGCTTGATTAGAGAGGTATCTGCCATGCCTGTAGCACCAGGAGTATTTGCCAACCCTGCTGCACAGTTTTATAACCAGTCCTTGTATTAGAGGGCTTCCCCGGTGGTGCTAGTGGTAAAGAATCTGAGTGACAAATGCAGGAGAGGCAAGAGACTTGGGTTCGATCCCTGGGTCTGGAAGATCCCCTGGAGGAGGAAATGGCAACCCACTCCAGTATTCATGCCTGGAGAATCCCATGGACAGAGGAGCCTGGCGGGCTACAGTCCATGGGGTCACAAAGAGTCAGACACAACTGAGCGACTGATCTGTTTTAGAAGGATACGTGGAGATGAACCACAGCTACTGGGATGTGTGAATCATTCAAATCGAAAATGAGTTATTTCATAAAACACATATTTGATGCCTGCCACGGTCCATGGGCTTCCCTGGTGGCTCGCATGGTAAAAAATCATGTGATTGATATGTGGGAGACCCGGGTTCGATTCCTGGGTCAGAAAGATCCAACTGAAGAAGGGCATGGCTGCTCACTCCAATATTCTCACCTGGGAAATCCCATGGACGGAGGAGCATGGTGGGCTACAGTCTGTGGAGTTGCAAAGAGTCAGACACGACTAGGTGATTGACACTTTCACTTTCACGGCCCATTCACCAAGAACTAAACAGACAAAGATCCTGCATTTGGTTCTGATCCGGCTGCTCTGGGTCTGGAACTGGCTGCTCAAGTCACCAGTTTGAGCAGGACTCAGCTCAGCTGTTCTGCTCACGGGCTCCAGGCTCCACTCTCTAGGCCTGGGCTCCTCTTGGTCTGTGGACAGCTGCTGGGTTAGCCAGGGCTGGGTGGTCCAGGGTGCCTCTGCTCCATGGAGTCCCCCATCCTCCAGCAGGCTGGCCTGGGCTTTCTGCACTTTGGAAAGCGGCTGAGGGCTAAGGCCAGCAGGATGCACCAGACTTCTTGAGACGCTGGTCTGCCATGGAGCTAACATTTCGGTTTCAGTCAGGCGGGGTGGGGCCAACAGATCAGGAGACAGTGCCGGGGAAAAGATAGCATGTTATTAACACTTAGAGTTCTCGAGAGAAGAGGGTCCCAGAGAAAACATCAGGCAGAGACAGGGATGGAAACTTTGGGAAAGCCTGTACTGGGGGTCTTGAGACAGGGTAAGGACACTAGAGTTAGGACTGGCTAGTTGGAATAATGTGAGCGAGATGGCAGTATAGGGCTGTTCCTAGTTGATGGACCCTGGGGTTGTTGGGGGGGCGTGGCTAGGGTGGGGTGTTAGTGTCTCACAGGTGTCAGACCAGATAATCAGGGGGATGGGCTCAGCTTTGGTTGGTTTGCCACCTAAGGTGTGCTGGGCACGGGCAAGGAGGGTGTTGTGTTGTTTGCTGCCTCTAGGAATTTGCTAGCCACGCCGCCCCCCCACCCCCCTGCTGAGGAACAGTCTGTGCCAAGTCACACAGCCCCAGATGTCAAAACATCAGATTCAGAAACTAGACAATAAGGTTAATCCAGAGCCAGTCTTGGAACTGGTATATCGCTTCCAGTGTGTTCTGCTGGCCAAAGCAAGTCACAAGACCTGCCCGTATCCGGAGAAGGGAAGACAGATGACGACCCCCTGGACGGGAAGACCAGAAGAGCCTCTTGCAGGGAGGGCGAGATTGCCATTCTGCAGACCTTCATGAGTACTGATCCAGGGATTCACTCCCCACAGGCACAGGGTTTAGACAAATGGGTGGGCTCAGGGTGAGGATGGGTGACCGGAAGGCCATCCTGGCATTTCCCCTTTCTCCAGCAGCCTCCATCTTTCCTCGGCACCTTCAGGAGTGTGACTCTTTCCCAGTCCTGTCAAGGACTGCCCTGATCGCAGTGAAGAGCGGAGATCCCTTTGCTCCGCTGGGGCAGTTTCTAGCCCTCAGGGGCATTGGTCAGTGCAGGCTGAGGTGTGGACTGGAGGTGACCAGCTGGGGAAGGAGACAGTGCACTGGGTCCTTGGGCTGGGCTGGAGTCTTCCAGGTAGGAACTGATGCCCTCCTAGGCCTGCTCACCCTGGCGGGTCCTGTTTGACACCTGCCTTGATTCTTGGCAGAACCAGCCAGTGCCTGTGGAGCGCTCGCCCTGCCACTGGGGCACCAGTCCCCTTACAAACGGCCACCCTGACCTGCCTCCTTGTCAGCTGCCCCAGGAGGACTGTCTGTCTGCTGAGTGGCACCGGAGACTGGATGATGCCCCTCATCAGCAGGGACAATGGCGGGACTGCCAGGTTTCTACAGACTTTCCCCAGGCTTATGCAGCCCTGGGGCCACAGGGCAGACTCCCTGGGTGGATAGGACCTTCTTTGTCCTTTCAAAGACTCCACCCAGTTTTTCCTGCTTCTTTGGGACTGCCTGAAACTTAAAATAAGGACATCACAGACTTTTTCATTTAAAAGAAAATTGTCATTTAGTTGCCCAGTCATGTCTGACTCTTTGCGACCCCGTGGACTGTGGCCCCCCAAGCTCCTCTGTCTGTGGAATTTTCCAGGCAAGAATACTGGAGTGGGTTGCCATTTCCTTCTCCAGGGGATCTTTCCGACCCAGGGATCAGGGTCTCCTGCACTGCCGGTGGATTCTTTACCGTCTGAGTCACTAGGGAAGCCTGTAACACACGAGTACCTGCAGGCAAAAAAAGACAAAACACAAAACTACTTTCAGAAAAACATCAGACACCTTCAGTCATTTACACTGTAATGTGAAAACATACAGACTTGTCAGTATCAGCTTGGAGCTCTTTCTCTGACTGCGTAATTAGAGGTTTTACCTTCCCAGCAGGAATCTAACTAGTAAGATAATGTGCTCATTCAACAAGTATGTCTGGAGAGCCTGTCCTGCCAGGTGATGTCCTGGGTCTGCGGAGGCAGCCTGTCTGTGTTCCGGCTCCCACTCCTTCTGGCTGAGTGACCTGGGGCAAGTTCCTGCCTCCTGTGAGTCAGCGCTGTCCTCTGAGATCCCTGTCTCATGGGGCTATAGGAAGGACAACGTGAATGACACTCAAAGAACAGATCCCAGTACGTGCCTCGCCAAGCATGCAGAGAAAAACCAGACAGACCTGGAAATATCCAGCGGCAGACAGTGGAAATGGGGTGTGTCCTGGAGGGTGGCCAGGAGGCTGCCCCACACTCAGTAGGCAGGTAAGGGCTCTTCGAGAAGGGCGCTTCTAGTGAAAGTGGGAAGACTGACTTTCAAGGACCAGGGCCAGACTCTGGACAGAGCAAAGGGCCAGTGCACAGGCCCTGCGGTCGAAATGAACTTGCTAAGGTTTGTGGAAGCTAAGGGCTCCCCAGGTGGCGGTAGCGGTGAAGAACCTGCCCGCCAGTGTCGGAAACATAAGAGACCTGGGTTCGATCCCTGGGTCAATGGAGAAGATCCCCTGGAGAAGGAAATGGCAACCCACTCCAGTATTCTTGCCTGGAGAATTCCGTGGACAGAGGAGCCTGGGGGGCCACAGTCCATAGGGTAGCAAGGAGTTGGACAAGACTAAAGCGACTTCACATGCAGCACAAGGTGTGTGGAGAAACACAGAGGTCTGAATATTGGAACCCAGAAGGTGTCCGATCTGGGCACTGTTGGAGGTGGCAGGGCTTGATCACACAACGTTGGAAGCAGAATAATGCTCCCCCCTCCAAGATATCTATGTTCTTATCCAGGGAATCTAAGAATCTTACCCTGATTTTAGCCCAGCAAGACCCATGTTGGAGTTCTGACCTACCAGACTGTAAGATAATAAATGTGTTGTTTTAAGTGGCCGGATTTATGTTGATTTGTTAGAGCAGCAACAGGAAAAGAATCCACCCTGTCAGTGACGTGGAGAGGAGTCTGCCTTTATTTTCATGGGTGGGGAGCCACTGGCGGGTGGAAACAAGGAAGTGATGCAGTGTGGCCTCTGACCTCTGTCTTCGGGAAGCTTAGATTGCAGGAGGGCCCGGGAGGAGCAGGTGGGACACAGGTCCAGGACAGGATGGTTTTCATCTCACGTCTACCTGCTCACCCAGCAATGCTTGGGATTTTTCATTAGGGAGGGTAGAAAGATCTGAATATACACCACATCTGTTATTCAGCCCTTCACAACCGTGCAGATGAATTTCTCTAAGGGCGGGACTTCTGAAGCTCCTCCTCTCACGCGTGGCCACGCCCACCGCGGCCAGCCCATCCTTCCCTTACCTTCCACCTGTGCTGGCGGCCAAGACCAGGCCCCCGTCCCCCTCCACCTCTTTGCATCAGCCCCAGGAGACCAGGTCAGATCCAGATTATTCACTTTCACAGGTCTCAGAAATCTGGGGTCATGTGTAAATGTGCACACGCCTGGGCCGACGTTCCATGTGTGTTGGGAGAGGGCTGCTGGGGCACTGAGAGGGTCCTCTGGCAAACTGGGGCCTCCTCTGAGCCCTTCATCCTGGTTCTTTCGGGCTGAAGAAATGGGCACAGTGTGCTCTTCAGAGGGTGGACTGGACGCGGTGTGGCAGGGAAGGTAGCCCCACCATCCATCAGCCAGATACCCTGAGCCTCAGTTTCTCTAAGCTGTGAAATGGCTAGGCCATGGTGCCCAAATATTTGGTGAAACACCAGTCCTGATGAAGCTATTTTTTAGATGTGATGAGTGTTAATTGTAGACTTTGAGTAAAGCAGGTTACCTTCCATAAGGAGGGTGGGCTTCATCCCAAAGACTGAGGTCCTGGGAGAAGGAGGGCGTTCTGCCTTCAGACAGCCTTTGGATATGCAACACCAGCTCTTCCCAGGTCTCCAGCCCCCAACACTGCAGGAGCCAATTCCTTAAATCTCTCTCTTTCTCACTCTCTCACTACAGGAGATGTGCATATATTGAGTTGGCTCAAAAAATTCATTAGGGTTTTTCCGTAAGATGTTATGGAAAAATCTGAATGAACTTTGGGGCCAACCCAATACAACTGGTTCTCCTTGATTCTGTTTTTCCTGGAGAACCCTAAGATAATGGCCTTGGGCAACTGCCCCCTAAAATTCCCCCACTTCCCCCAGAAGTGTCCTTTCTTTCCTCTTCAGTGTGGTTGCTGGGTCAAGGTCACAGGGATGAGAAAAGTCAGGGAGTTATAACCTGCTTCTGATTTGGTCTAAAGTTAAAAAAAAAATCTTTCAGAGAAAAAAAACATGTGTGAATTCTACATGACTCACATGCAGAGGGCCTCAAGCCTTGGCTAGCAGGCACACGCTTGGCAAGTGTGCTCTATCCTTTCATAGACCTAAAGTCATCAAAACATCTGTGTTCCCATTAACAACATGCTGACGTGACGCATAGCTGTGGCTTAGAGGAAACCAATGCAAGACAGCCCATCCGAGGTCCAAGGGGTCATCTGCAGCCGCCTGAAGGGGCCTGGGGTTCTGTTGTCACTGAGGTGGCTTTTAGAAATAGTCTCCTTGCCAAGACTGATGTGAGGATGGCCATCAAGCCAGGTCACGTGAGAACAGAGCCTCAAGGACACCTCCACCCACCAATCTGGCATGCCCTGGCACTTCAGTGCTTTGAGAACTGGGCTTCACTTGTAAACTGAGCCCAGGCGGCAAGGAGGCCTGGATGGGGTGGGAGGGTCCACCCACCGAGTTCTGGCATGGGGCTGCAATGAGCTGGGCACACAAACTGTCTTTGTCTGTGTCCAACCCTGGGCCAACAGGTGGGGTCTCTGAGCTGCTTAGTCTCCCAGGAACAGGAGTGTTTAACCTCTGAAGTATCCCCACCAGATCCATCAGAATGAATGTTGTAAGAGGATGAGTTGGAAAGAAGATAGGCAAGACTTTCCCTGGATGTGGCGTGGGGTGGATGGAGTACAGTTCTTTGACCTCCTTGCTTCCAGAAGCCTTAGACCCAGCCCCCTCCCACCTGGCTGTCAACATTGGCTGGTGTGTTCTGGAACCATCTCTGCCACCTCCACCCCAGCTCGGAAAGAGCGGGTGGAATGACTGCTGTTGCTACTCCTCTCTCTGCTTCTGGTCTTCTCTGCAAACATCACTCTCAGTGTTTAAATTCACTGGAAGGCCCAGTGCTCTGAAGGAGACTTTGATATCAGAAATGGGAAATCTTGATCTTCTTCTCCTCGAGGATGGGAGAGTTTCACTGAATGTCTTTTCTTGGTCCCATTATAAATAATTTATTAATTCACAGAAATGAGAACTAATTTTCATTATTTATTGTCAACAGCCTATGCCAAGCATGGATGGAGACCAGTATTGAAAGGATGCAAATTTAGGCCATTTGAGGAGCTCTTTGAGAAGAATATTAAAAGTGAGGGTCCTAGGGACTTCCCTGGTGGTCCAGTGGTTAAGACTGGGCTTCCAGTGCAGGGGGTGCGTGTTTGATCCCTAGTTGGGGAACTAAGATCCCATATGTGCATGGTGTGGCCAAACAGTAAAAATTTTAAAAAGTGGGGTCCTGGAAGAGACCTGGGAAAGTGGGGGCCCTAAGATAGGCCTTCCTTCCCTGGTGTGGACCCCTCTCTTGTCGGCCCCATCCAGACTTGACCTTCACCCAGTCACAGCCTTGGTGAGCCTTCCCACCTGAGTGGGAGGTTCTTTTTCACAGTTAGGGTCTGGCACCCTGAGATGGGAAGCCAGCAGTCGCCATGGCGGGGCCAGGCTGAAATGCAGGTGGGTGACACCAGATGGTCCAGCCTGTTTCTTGTCCCGCAGCCTTGCAGGCCCTTGAAGCCCCTCAAAGCCCCCTTGCCTACGTTTACAGAGAAGGAAATGGTCTGTTCCCTGTGTGGCTTCTCTCGGCCGAAAGCACATACTGATGATGGGCATGGGAGGGGAAGTGGGCAGACAAACGGAAGTGGACCGAAAAGAACACAGAGGAACCGAAGCAGACTGAGGTGCAGGGTCTGACTTTTGCTCTGTTCGTTGGTGTGGAAACCAACAACTTGGAGCCAAGAATAAAGAACTAATGCGGGGCCTGCATCCATGGTCCAGCAACTGTCAGGTGACACCTTTGCGTGTGTGAGTGTATATCTGATCCAAATGTTAAAACCACACTAAACGTGAACAGTGGTTGTCTGTGGTCATGGGACTTGTCCTTCGTTCTGATGTGTTCTTCTGGATTTTGAGTGGTTTTGCAGAAAGTATGCTTTATTTTTCTGACCAAGCAAATAGACAAAGTTTTCTCAGTTTGACAAGGAAGGATGCTTAGGTTCTCAGCCCCCACCTCGTGACTTCACTTGTCCCCGTATGTCCATATAATGCAGACCTCTTGAGCCCTTGACTCGATCTGAAGGTTTCTAGCCTATCCCCTGCTCTGCAGATGAATTCAGTTATGCCATTGCTGAGGTCCCTACAGGCGACAGATTCTGAGCGTGGTGCCCATGGGCTCCATTTCTAGCAATTTGGGATCAAGGAGCTGGCCTGTTAGTAGCAGCGGCTGCATAAACCCATTAAACCTCAAGCAATCATTCTTTCCACTGCTCTGGCACCCTGGTTCTGCCCCTGCCAAGCTAGCTTGCCAAGAGGACAAGGATCTCCCTTCTTTTCCCCTTGTGAACTTCATTTTTCCTCCCTCTTCCAGTTTTATTGAGATAAAATTACATAATATAATATAAATGTGTGATAGCATTGTATTAGTCCAAGATATGGGGCGTCCCCAGTGACTCTAGTGGTAAAGAATCCGCCTGCCAGTGTAAGAGATGCAAGAGATATGGGCTTGATCCCTAGGTCAGGAAGATCTCCTGGAGGACGAAATGGCAACCCATTCCAGTGTTCTTGTCTGGAAAATGCCATGAACAGAAGAACTGGGCTGGTTACAGTCCTTGGGGTCGCAAAGAGTCAGACACGAATAAGCACACATGCACACCACACGGTCCAAGGTATATACAAAACAATGATTTGATATACATATATATTGTGAAATGATCACCACAGTAAATTTAATTAACACCCATCACCTCACATAGTTGCAGTTTTTTTCTCATGATGGGAGCTTTTGAGATCTGTTCTTTTAAGAGACTTTCCTGGTAGTCTGGTGGTTAAGACTCTGTACTTCCAATGCAGGTCCCACAGGCTGCGTGGCCAAAAAAAAATCTACTCTCATCAACTTTTAAAAAATTCATTAATTTATTTACCTTTGGCTGTGCTGAGTCTTCACGGCTAGTGGACATTAAAGTTGTTCGCATGTCTTAGCTATTGAAAATAACACTGCAGTGGGCATGGGGGTGTGTATTACCTTTTCAAGATATAACTTTGTTTCCTTTGGAATTCCTAGATCATCAATTCAGTTCAGTCGCTCAGTTGTGTCCGACTCTTTGCGACCCCATGGGCTGTAGCACGCCAGGCCTCCCTGTCCATCACCAACTCCTTCAGTTTACCCAAACTCATGTCCATGGAGTCTGTGATGCCATCCAACCATCTCATCCTCCGTCGTCCCCTTCTCCTCCTACCTTCAATCTTTCCCAGCATCAGGGTCTTTTCAAATGAGTCAGCTCTTTGCATCAGGTGGCCAAAGTATTGGAGTTTCAGCTTCAGCATCAGTGCTTCCAATGAATATTCAAGGCTGGTTTCCTTTAGGGTGGACTGGTTGGATTTCCTTGCTAGATCATATGGTAGTTCTATTTTTAATTTTTTAAGTAAACTCCAATCTGTTTTCCATTGTGGCTGCACCAATTTACTTTCCCACAAACAGGGAATGAGGGTTCACATTTCTCCACATCTTCACCAATACTTGTTATTTCTTGTTTCTTCTATAATAGCCATTCAACAGGAATGCGGTGATACTTATTGCGGTTTTGATTTGCATTTCTCTGATGATTAGTCATGTTGAGCATCTTATTATTTACCTGTTGGCCATCTTTGGAATGTCTTCTTTGGAAAAACTATTCAGAACCTCTGCCCATGTTAAAATCAGGTTTTTGTTTCAGTTCAGTTCAGTCACTCAGTTGTGTCCAACTCCTTGAGACCCCATGGACTGCAGCATGCCAGGCTTCCCTGTCCTTCACCAACTTGAGTTGGAGCTTGCTCAAACTCATGTCTGTTGAGTCGGTGATGCCATCCAACCATCTCATTCTCTGTCACCCTCTTCTCCTCCTTCCTTCAATCTTTTCCAGCATCAGGGTCTTTTCTAAGGAGTCGGTTCTTCACATCAGGTAGCCAAAGTATTTTGTTTTTTTCTTGTTTTTTGCTCTTGCATTATATGAGTTCTTTGCGTATTTTGGATATTAACCCCTTGTCAGAAATTTTGCAGATGACTTGGAAGTATTCCCTCCCGTTCTGCAGATTGCCTTTTCATTTTGCCTCTGGTTTCCTTTGATGTGTAGAAGCTTCCCGGTTGGATTTGGCTTCACTTGTTTATGAGTGCTTTCATTGCCTTTACTTTTGGTGTCAAATCCAAAAAACAGTCAAGACTGACGTAAAAGAGCTTACTGCCTGTGTTTTCTTCTAGGAGTTTTATGGTTTCAGGTCTTATGTTTACATTTTCAGTATAACTTGAGTGAATTTTGTGGAGGATGTGAGACAGTGGTCTAGTTTCATCCTTTTGCATGTTACTGTCCAGTTTTTCCCAGTGTCAACTTAAAAAATATTCATAACCTAAAAGGTGAGAGTTATGTTTTATTTGGTGGGAATTCTTAGGACTTCAAGCCTGGGAGGCAGTATCTCAAGCAACCCGGAGAGAACGACTCTGAGGAGGCGAGGGGATGAACCAGGCTATATAGAAGTTTTGCAACAAATATCTGGTCGTCTAAACATCAAAAGATTATCGTTAAAGAAAACCAGATATCCCAAGTTAAGGAATTTAGTGCTTTCTGTGTATGGGAAGATGCAAGAGTCTGGGCTCACTGAAATCGTTCCTTTCATGTACCTCAGCTATCTGGGTTTTATACTTCCTAAGCTTCCTTGGGGCTCACCGTAGGGAGTGGCTGTAGTCTCATGCTGCTAGATCTCGCGTGTTCTTCTTCCTGAGTGCCCTTAGGGCTCGCAGGGTCGCATCGGAGGCCTGCCGTCACTGATGACTGACGTCCTTGTTTGACATGGCAGGAAATACTCCTCCATTCCTCACTAGCACCATTTATTGAAGAGACTGCTTTTGCCATTATATGTTCTTGGCTCCTTGGTCGTACGTTAATTGACCACAGGATCTTTAACACTTAATTCTGTTAGCATCACCCTAGTGAGGCTGGAGGCAGGGATGGCTAAGGTTTCCTGACTTTCCCTCATCAACCTGCCCACCACCTTCCTCCTCCGTCTCCACCTTTGCATGCCCTTAGTGTACTTGATCTGGGAGGTTTTCCCATCGTGACTGGAGAGATGAGCATGTGCTTGCTAAGTCACGTCAGCCGTGCCCGACTCTGTGACCCATGGGCTGTAGCGCAGAGGCTCTTCTGTCCATGGGACTCTCCCCCAGGGGATCTTCCCAACCCAGGGATCAAAACATCGAACCCGTGTCTCTTACATCTCCTGCATCGATAGGAGTGTTCTTTACCACTAGTGCCACCCGGGAAGCCTAGAGGTGAGCACACCTCACCTGTAATGAGCACCTCGAGGCAAAGCCAGTGGTGCCTGCTGCTCATGGTGCATAGGTAGGCAGGGTTCCAGGGCAGTGCCACCACAAGCAGAGCAGTGTGTCTGGACCTGGGAGCACTGAGTTTCAACTCACTTGGCTTCCCAGAGGCCCCTTTATTTCCACTCCCGCTGTCTTTCCTTCTGTACCGACTAGAGTCCCATGTCCTCCATGCCAGGTTCCTGGCAGAAGCCTTGGCATGATCTAACATCTCCTACTTTGAAACTTAGCCCTTCCCTGTCCCCTGGGACTGCCCTCTCCCAGCTGTCACGCCCTGGAGGCAGCTGCTGGCCTGGCTCAGTGTGTGAAGCTGTCTCTTCCACTCCACCCACCCCACTTCCTGTCTCCACTGCCCATGCTCGCAACCTGGAATCCACACAGGAGTTAGAAATCCACTCTTGTGGGATATTTAGCTTGCGTCACAGAGTGATCAATCCCTCGTGCAGACTAATCAAGAACATTCACCACACAGAGGCGTTTGTGAAACAGTGGTAAAGAATCTGCCTGCAATGCGGGAGGCTTGAGCTCGATCCCTGGGTCGGGAAGATCCCCTGGAAGAGGAAATTGCAGCCCACTCCAGGGTTCTGGCCTGGAGAATCCCATGGATAGAGGAGCCTGGTGGGCTACAGCCCATGGGGTTGCAGAATCAGACACGACTGAGCGACTGAGCGCACTAAGGCGTAAGTCAGCCGTGGGGGACGACTTGTTGGTGGGCGTGATGGACTGGAGTCAGCAGGTCCCCAGCCTGGCGCTGCCGCTCACAGGCCACATGGTTCAGGACAAGTTGCTTGACTTCCAGCCTCTGTATCTTGACTGTAAAACAGAGACAGTCCCAGGCTTTCCTCACAGGGCTGCTGCCAGCCAGTAGTCCTTTAGTGTGCTCAGTCACTTCAGTCTCGTCAAATTCCTTTCGACCCTATGGACTGTAGCCCACCAGGCTCCTCTGTCCTCTTAGGAGTAGCATATAGCTTGGTACACTATGAGGAACTTCACAAATGTGAGTCACACATGATATGGAGCAGCATCTCTGGAAGCAGCTCCTTATTATTATTATGTTTTTTTAGAGGGAAGGGAGGTGGGTGTGCAAAGTCCGATCTGGGTGGATGGCTGCACCATGCTGGGCAGGTCAGGGACTGCAGGAGGTCACTGCCCTGGTGCCCAGGGCCTGCGTGGGAAGGACCACAAGGAGGGAGGGAGAAGGAAAGCAAACAAAAGTTCACTTCCCAACGGTTGTGTTTGGGGCCAGGCCCAGTCAGGCCCTGGTTTTAGGGTGGAGGCCAGGGAGCCCCCATGGATTAACGAGCTCCAGGGGCAACTGGGGATTCAGCTTTGTCAAAAGCATCCATTGACCCGGAGCGGTGAGCCATGTGTTTGGTGAGATCTCCGAGGTGCGGCGGCCTGGCACCCGCCCCGGGAGAGCGGCTGCGGCTCCGTCTCCGCCACAGTGGCAGCACTCCGCTGGTGATGCTGGAAGCCACCCAGGCTGCAGAGGCCACGTGCCTCCCAGCTGCCGGCTGCTGGCCACCTTTGAAACCTTTTTTTCTAATTATAAAGCTAATAATCACTGTAGGAAAAAAAATTAAGTATAAAAATATAAAAGCGGATTCACAAGCCTATCCCCAGAGGTTGCCATCATCCCACTCTCCTTTGTTCCCTGCAGGTCATGTGAGTCAGGTTGGACTAGGCGTGCTGAGGTAATGTGCAACATGTGAACCAGGGCCCGTCCCATCTCTGCCCACTGTACTCACCTCTCCTTTCTTTCTTCCTTTTTGTTCCCAGTGAGGCAATGTCCTTATGTGTTTATTACTTTTTTTGCACCCTCCACACCTTGGCATGGGGGACGTTAGTTCCTGGATCAACGATTGAACCTGTGCCCTCTGTGCTGGAAGCACAGTCTTAATCACGGGACCACCAGGGAAGTCCTCACCTCTCCCTTCCTCCTGTTCACGTCCTGGCTCTTAAGGGCAATTAGGATCAGTGCACACTCAGTTGCTCAGTCGTGTCCGACTCTCTGCAACCCCACAGACTGTAGCCCGCCAGGCTCCTCTGTCCATGGGATTTCCCAGGCAAGAATACTGGAGTGGGTTGCCATGCATTCCTCCGGGGGATCTTCCCAACCCTGGGATCAAACCCCCATCTCTTATATCTCCTGCATTGGCCGGTGGGTTCTTTACCACTTAGCGCCACTTGGGAAGCCCCCATTAGGATCAGAAACCTTGAGATTTTTATCAGTAGGCATGATACCAAGTGTTGCTTAAAGTTAGTTTCTATCGTGATAAGCACATGCCTCCTTCTTCTGTTTTTTGAGCTTTTCAAAAAGTGTTAGAACTCAGCATTAACTTTAACTGAATACTCCTTTAATTCTTCTTACTTGCCCTGTTGCCTTTTCATACTGTTCATGGGGTTCTCAAGGCAAGAATACTGAAGTGGTGTGCCATTTCCTTCTCCAGCATTTTCCAATGCTGGGAAAGATTGAAGGCAGGAGGAGAAGGGGATGACAGAGGATGAGATGGTTGGATGTCATCACCAACTTGATGGACATGAGTTTGAGCAAGTTTGGGGAGTTGGTAATGGACAGGGAAGCCTGGCATGCTGAAGTTCATGAGTCACAGAGTTGGACACAACTGAGTGACTAAACTGAACTGAACTTGCCCTGTTATATTTTTTTAAATACTTAATTATTTATTTGGCTGTGTCGGGTGTTTACTTGTGGCATATGGGATTTCCTTGAGTCACGTGGGGTCTTCTGTTGTTGCTCCAGGGCTTAGTGGCATCAAGGCATGTGGGATCTTAGTTGTCCAACCAGGGATCGAACCTGCATCCCCTGAACTGCAAGGTAGATTCTTAACCACTGGACCACCAGGGAAGTCCTGTGCCCTGTTACATTTTTAAAACAATGGGAACCACTGGGCTTCCCTGATTTGCCTGTTTTATGTTATATCATCCATCTGCTTAAAAATGTCCAAGGTAGAATAAAAAAGCCAAAGGATAAAGAAAGAAAAAGTTCCTTAAGGCCCAGATTTCCGAGCATTAACTTGGAGTGAAGAATTAGCGGGATGGGGGCGGAGGGCGGTCTTTGAAGTAAGATCACTCATATAAGGCACATTGCGTTCAGATAATTCTTCTACCACCCAATCACTTAGAGTCATCACTTCGGCCCTGCACTCTGAAAATCGGCTCTTTATTTTTGTTGAGGGATGAACTGGGGATGCTCTTTGGGGACCTCACCGGATACATTGTGGGGACACCGGCGGGGCCGCTTCTGCATTGTGCTCAGCGGATCCCCAGGGTGTTAGAGCCCAGGGTCCCGGTGACCGCTGGCCCCCATGCTAGTGGTGCTGATGGATATTTTTTCCTCTCCCCAGAACTGTCTCAACAAACAGCAGTTCCTCACGGCTATCCGCCACCTGCAGCAGTTGCTGAAAGGCCAGGAGACGCGCTTCGCCGAGGGCGTTCGTCACATGAAGAGCCGGCTGGCGGCGCTGCAGAGCTCTGTGAGCAAGGCGGGCCCGGATACGCCCCCAGGTGGGTCCCCAGGTCAGCGCCCCGAGCCCAGGGGGTCCTCGCCCTGCTCCTATCTCCCGTGGCTGGATTGACTCCCAGGCCTTCCCGGCCTCGCCTTCTGTCTGGGGCTGGGTGCTAGGAAGGCATTTCCCACTTCCCCCCCTGTCATCGGGGCTTCCCAGGGGACACTAGTAGTGAAGAGCCTGCCTGCCAGTGCAGGAGATCTAAGAGACTCGGGTTCGATCTCTGGGTGGGAAAGATCCCCTGGAGGAGGAAATGGCAACCCACTCCAGTGTTCTTGACTGGAGAACCCCACGCATAGCTTCTCCAGAGAATGGTCGAAAGGCACAACTTTCAGAGCCTGCATCCCCATCAGGAGAGACCCTAGTTGGTTCATTTTTCTTGTTTTGTCATTTAATAGACTATTTTTTTAGAGCCGTTGTCATTTCACGGCAAACTGAATGAAAAGCAAAGAGGGGTCCCACATACACTCTCCCCGAACACTCATGGCTTCCCCACCATTAATATCTCGCACTCCTGTGGCCTGCCGGGTACAGCCCACAAACCAACACTGGGTTCTGTTTTCCAGGCGTGAAAATTATTCGTTTTCCACGAGCCCCCTGTTAGTGCAGTGGGTTGGGCTGGAGGGGCTGCTCAGGGCAATTTGCATTTGTCTCTGCTGCCCTCCCCCCTGCCCCCAGACCCCTTCCCCTGGGGTAGGACTCTGACAGACACTGGGCCTTTCCTGGTTGTCCCAGTAATGGATTGCATGTTGTCAAGGCCTGGCATGGGAGGCTGCATTTCTTCTGGCCTCTCCTCAGGGTGACAGGGGTCAGGGAGCCTGTTGTATGTTTGTTTAAGTCATGACGACTCTGGTGGCTCATGCAGTAAAGAATCTGCCTGCAATATGGGAGACCTGGGTACAATCCCTGGGTTGGGAAGATTCCCTTGGAAAAGGGAATGGCTACCTACTCCAGTATTCTTGCCTTCCCTGGTGGCTCAGGCAGTAAAGGATCTGCCTGCAATTTGGGAGACCTGGTTTGATCCCTGGGTTGGGAAGATCCCCTGGAGGAGGGTGTGCCACCCCACTCCAGTATTCTTGCCTTGAGAATCCCATTGACAGAGGAGCCTGTTGGGCTGCAATACATGGGGTTGCAAAAGTCAGACATGATTGATGGACTAACACTTTTGCTCACATGCACACAGGGTTATGGGGGTCGGGTGGGGCAGTGGGTTGCCGTATATTTGTTTAAGTCATCAGGCTGAGGAATATCTGATGTCTTCACTCACTTAAGATGCTTTTCTCAAGGGTCTCCTTGGTGGTGTGAGATGAATTTCCTGGGTTGGATTTTCTACCTTTGCAGACTCTGGTAGCAAATCTAGAGTCTCCACAGTCCTGAGTCAATTCCTGTTTTCTTTGGCTGCATGGGTGCAGAGCTGGACCTGGTGGCCAAACACCTCACACTTTCCAAGGTGCCGAGAGGCCACGGCCTTCGCTGAGGCTTGTCACAGCGTGGCATCCCTCCTTTCGGCTGTAGATGTGGAAACTGAGGCCAAGAAACGTGAGTTAGTGATAGTGGGTTCTGTTCTGGGGATTTTGTTCACTACTGAGGCTCAACCGCACTGGTCCTTCCTGTTTTCTTGGGATCAGAGTGCCTGCGGGTTTCTGGGAGTTTCCAAGAAAAACCTGCAGAAGGGAATTTCTACAACTGCCCTGCCCATCTTTGAGGTCCCTGTCCATGAATACAGAAAAAAAAAGGTAAGGGTTTTCCCTGGTAGTCCAGTGACTAAGACTGTGTTCCCAATGCAGGGGACCAGGGATCGATCCCTGGTCAGGGAACTGGATCCCATAACCGAAAAAAAAGATCCTTCATGCCGTAGCCAAGACTGAAGATCCTGTGTACTGCAACTAAGACCCAGCACAGCCAAAGAAATGCATATATATGTATATAGTGTTAGTTGTGTTAGTCGCTCAGTCATGGCCGACTCTTAGCGACCCCGTGGACTGCAGCCCACCAGGCTCCACTGCCCATGAGATTTTCCAGACAAGGATACTGGAGTGGGTTGCCATTTCCTTCTCCAATATGTATATATATATGTTTAAAAAGAAACACAGCTATGGTTACATTACTAATCCTCTTGCTGCTGGGTTCAAGGTCTTTCTTTCCTGAGCTATGTGAGACCTTTTTAAAGTGGCCAATTCTTGGGACATTCCTGGTGGTCTAGTGGTTAAGACTCTGCACTAAGGTCATGGGTTCGGGATCAGGGGACCAGGATCCCACAGGACACACCTTAAACAAAAAAGTGGCCAATTCTCTTTTTAAAGAATTGCTGCCGTGCATTCTGTCTCCCTCTTGCTTTGGACATGGGGGCGGGCAGCTGTCAGCACCGCCTTGCAGGGTAAAGGGTGCTGACAGGTGCCCAGGGGAAGCCAGAGGCTTGCCGCAGATCACACTGCAGGTAGAAGGACAATTACCTTTTCTTTTTTTTAAAAGGGCATTTGCTTGGGAGTCAGGAAGAATAATTTCCAGTCCCGGAGAATTCTTGGCCTTCTTTCCGGTTTATTTCTGAGTAGCTCCCTCCTATTTTCCCAGCCTTTCTTTCCTGAAAACTTTACAGTCCATCAGCTTTAGGACTTATCTCCGCAGCCTCATTCCAATAACGTCCCTAGATCGCCAGGATTGATTTCCTGCTGAGCTCTTTCTTACACGTCACATCCTCCGGGATGGTGGAGGCCCTGTAGGCTCACCAAGAGACAATCATGATGAAATGAACCAGCCAAGGGGCGTGTCTTCCCACCCAGCGAATCCTTTGGCTACCATTTGGGAAATGCTTGAAAATTGATTTTTATTGAATCTGTATCCATTCATTGGGACTTCCCAGGTGGTGCTCTTGGTAAAGAACCCACCTGCCAATGCAGGAGGCACAAGAGACATGGATTCGATCCCAGGATTGGGAAGATCCCCTGGAGGAGGGTACAGCAACCCACTGCAGTATTCTTGCCGAAAGATTCCCATGGACAGAGGAGCCTGCCGTGCTACGGTCCATGGGGTCACAAAGAGCTGGACACGACTGCAGCAACTTCGCATGCACACACGCACATCCATTCACTAAGTCTGCTGACATGTACTGGGGGCCTGCTCAGGTAGCTCAAATGGTAAAGAATCTGCCTGCAATGCAGGAGACTCAGGTTTGATCCTTGCATTATGGAGCCATGTGGAGATATGATTCCATCCATTCTGATACCATTTGCCTGTGAGTTGCTCCAGCGGCTAAGTTTTCTTTGAGGGTTTTAAAGATGTCTCTTCCCCAGAGAGACCCTACTCCTTTCCCCCAAAGCATTTTAAATCCTCTTCAACACAATAGAGTAGGAGATTTTTCAAAGGGAAATATAAAGTCGTGTACTTGCAGGGACTGAAGCAGCAAGCTGGGGGTGCCCAAGTGTTGGGATGTCGGTTCGCCTGGCTTTCTGCTCACAAGATCATTACCGTGGGTGCTCACTTGGAAGTTCACTAACAGAAGGTCATGTGTCAATTGTCAAACGTTCCCCAGAACCCAAAGGGCACCGAGAGTCCTCAGGGAGTGAACCGGCTCCCACTCTTCTCCCAGGACACGGGGGTGGGGATGTGGGGCAGAGATGCAAGTGGCTGCTCCCCGCCCCTGGAGCGATGTGTGGGCAGATGCTGTCCTCCTAGTAGATGCTGAGCCGTTCTCCATCACAAACTACAGCCTACACAGCTGAAGCAACAGCTTTGGTTTCATCTGTCTAAAACCCTGAAAGTATTTTTACAAATGACATTTGGATCTTACCTTAAAAACGAGTTAGAAGTGACTCTGAATTTCCAGCTCAAACAAATCCAAACTCCAGCTGTCCTAACTTGGGGCAGCCTTCCTTTAGACCAGCGTGGACCACGAGTGGGGCTTGGCTGCAGGTTGGGGAGGAACAGGGACCGCCTCCCCTCTCCAGCCCCGTTGCACACCAAGAGCAAGTTACGCGGCCTTTTGTCTCCTCTGGGATGCCACGTGACACTGCTGTCTCTCACTCCCTACTGCCTCTGTCTTCATGCCCAGTGCTGTCCAGCTTGTTCATCCCACTGCAGTCATGGTGGTCTCCCGGACATTCCTCAGACTTGCCAGGCACATGCCTACCTCACGGCCTTTGCACCGACTTGATCCCTCTATCCTCCTTGGATACCTGCATGGTCATGCCTTTAGCTTCTTCAGCTCTTTGTCCCAAGGAGCCCTCCCCTGACCACTATACCCAAAATACACCCCTTCCCTGGCTTCCCCTGTGCCATTCCCTACTTTATTTTCTGCATGGCACTTGTCACCTCTTGTCACACTCTGCCATTTGCTTGTGGATCTTGCTTGTCGAGTGTCTTCCCTGATGGAAGGAGGCTTCCCGAGAGCTGAGTTTCATCTGTTTGTTCACTAATTGTCTCAAACTCCTAACAGGGTGCCTGGAAGACAGTAAGAATACAATAAACAATTTTTCATTCATTCATTTGGTCAAGAATTATTTACCAGGTTTTCACTACAGGCTGGTGACGGGGATACAGACGGGACAGGAGGTCAGGTGAGGTCTCTGCCCCCCTGGAACTTCTGAGGGGTAGACTGACATCAAATGTACAAACAAACACGTCGATAAGAAATGCCAACAGTTACAAACATTATAAGAAAGCCAAATGAGGTCATGGGCAGGGGAGGAATCTTGGTGGAACGTGATGGTCAGAGAACACCCTGGAAGGCGGTGGGCTTTCAAGTCAAGACCTAGATAGTGAGAAGCCGCCAGAGATGGGCAGTCCTGGGGGAGAGAACATTCTAGGCAGGGAAAAGGGCAAAAACCAGGGCCTGGAGATGGGGCTGTAAATGGCCTGTCTGGGAGAACCAAGGAGACCCTGGGGAGCTGGGGCTCTGAGAGGGCAGAACGAGCCGGTGGGTCCTGCAGGGGTCCTAGCTCCCACCCTCCCACATTGCCAGGCCCTGCACACGAGAGTGTGTCTGAGCCACCATCTCCTCATCTGTCACCAAGCAGGCATGCATTACCTGTGCCCGAGAGTGCTCTGAGTATTCAGTGACATGTAGTATTTTGAATGTGCAGTCCAAGGACTTCCCTGCCAGTCCAGTGGCTAGGCCTCCGAGCTGTCACTGCCAAGGGCTTGAGTTAGATCATTTATCGGGGAACTAAGACCCTGCAAGCTTTGTGGTACAGCCAAAAACTGTAATAAAAAATAAGAAGTGGAGCCCAGTGCACAGCTTGCAGCAGGCGCTCAGCCTGAGGGTGCTGAGGGTGAGAAGCTTTGTGATCCAGTTTGTTGTTGTTTAGTCACTAAGTCGTGTCTGATTCTTTTGTGACCCCATGTCTGTAGCCCTCCAGGCTCCTCTGTCTGTGGGATTTCCCAGGCAAGAATACTAGAGTGTGTTGCCAATTCCTTCTTCAGGGGATCTTCCCAACCCAGGATCAAATCCGCATCTCCTGCGTTGGCAGGCAGATTCTTTCTGCTGAACCACTGGGGAAGCCCACTGTAATCCAGTTGTTGCTCTTCAGTCGCTCAGTCTTTTCCGGCTTTTTGTGACCCCATGGACTGCAGCATGCCAGGCTTCCCTGTCCTTCACTATCTGCCGAAGGTTGCTCAAATTCATGTCCATTGAGTCAGTGATGCCATCCAGCCATCTCATCCTCTGTTGCCCCCTTGTCCTCCTGCCCTCAATCTTCCCCAGCATCAGGGCCTTTTACAGTGAGTCGGCTCAAATGGCCAAAGACCTGGAGCTTCAGCTTCAGCATCATGAGTATTCAGGGTTGATTTCCTTTAGGACTGACTGGTTTGATCTCCTTGCTGTCCAAGGGGCTCTCAAGAGTCTTTTCTAGCACCACAGTTCCAAAGCATCAGTTCTGCACTCAGCCTTCCGTATGGATTGTAATCCAGAATGATGTCTAAATGCTTGTGGGCCTTCCTTTCTTCCTTACAGTTTCCTGCCCCGCTCTGAATGCCCCTCTGGATGGCAGAAAGTTTGGAAGCAAGTACTTAGTGGATCATGAAGTCCATTTTATGTGCAATCCCGGCTTCCGGCTGGTTGGGCCCAGCAGTGTGGTGTGTCTTCCCAACGGCACCTGGACGGGGGAGCAGCCCCGCTGTAAAGGTACGGTCCCTCCTTCCCAGGGGCCTGCTGGATGGGAGGGGTCATTCCAGGGGACACTTTCTCCCTGATTTTTCAACGCAGAGCCCAGCCAGCCTGTCTGATGACTCACTCCATGCCTGACCTGGGCTGGCCTCTATCTCCAGAATCCCTTGCCAGACCCTCTCAACGATTTAGTCATGTTTTACCTATAGGGAAATGGATGCATAGAGAGGTGAAGGAATTTGCCCAAGGTTACACAGCTAAAGAACAGGCTGAACTGATTGACATATGCACTCTTATCCCAGAGCTGGGGCAAGAAGCCTTCTGTGGGTTGGGAGGGGCCGGGGAGATACTGGGAGAGATGTTCTTGACCTGGACTGCCTTGCTCTGGGGCTGCAGTTGATGGCAAGGTTCCGGGTGATCTATAATGCTGAGGAAATTTCTCAGGTGTCCCTCATGGCTGCGCTGGGGCTTGGTGTAGACAGGCTGCAGGAGAAACCATTCAGCTGAGAAGGCGGCATGAAAAGGCTTCTTTTTTCTCTGTGCTAACCTTGAAAACAGTACTTTTTTTTTTTAATTGGAGGATAATTGCTTTACAATATTGTGTTGGCTTCTTCCATACAACAACATGAATCAGCCACAAGTACGCATATGTCCCTCCCCTCCTGAACCTCCCGCTCCCCCTCATGGCTTCCCACCCCCCCTCATGGCTTCCCACCCCCGCTCATGGCTTCCCACCCCTCACGGTTGTCACAGAGCCCCAGGCTGAGCTCCTGTGCTGCACAGCAGCTCCCCACCGGCTCTCTGTTTGACATGTAGTGTATATGTGTCAGTGCTCCTCTCTCAGTGCATCCCACCCTCTCCTTCCCCCACTGTGTCCAAAGTCTGTTCTGTAAATCTTCATTTTTACTCCTGTCCTGCAAATAGGTTCATCAGTACCAATTTTCTAGATTCATATATATGCTTTAATATATGAATTGTGTTTCTCTCTGACTTACTTCACTCTGTATAACAAGCCATCCATCTCATTGGAACTGACTCAAATGCATTCCTTTTAGTGGCTGAGTAACATTCCACTGTGTATATGCACCGCACCTTCTTTATCCATTCGTCCGCTGATGGACATCAAGGCTGCTTCCATGTCCTAGGTATTGTAAATAGCGCTCCTGTGAACATTGGGGTACATGTGTCTTTTTCAGTTATGGCTTTCTCAGCCTATATGTCCAGTAGCAGGGTTGCTGGGTCATAATGTAGTTTTATTCCTAGTTTTTGAAAATAATTTCCATACTGTTCTCCTAGTGGCTGTATCAATTTACATTCTCACCACCAGTGCAAGAGGGTGCCCTTTTCTTCACACCCTCTCCAGCATTTATTGCTTGTAGATTTTTTGATGATGGCCTTTCTGAAGGTGTGAGGTGATACTTCATGGCAGTTTTGATTTGAATTTCTCTAATAATGAATGATGTTTAGCATCTTTTCATGGAAAACAGTACTATTTGAGGTAGAGGAAAATCAGCCATGGCACACATAATTTGTTGGCTTTTCAAAAGTATATGGTCAAGGACTTCCCTGGCCATCCAGTGATTGAGACTCCATGATTGCACCGCAGAGGGCACAGGTTTGATCCCGGGATGAGGAACTAAGATCCTGCATGTCAACTGGCATGGTCAAAGAAAAAAAGTATATGGTCAAAATATCATGGATACCAGTCATTTTCAGAACAAGATTCATGGGACTTCTGCTGGGGCAGAATGTCCATGATTTGCCCAAGCTTTGAAGGGGAAAATGCAAATGTTACATAAATATCAGTAAGTTTATTGTGAGGAGTAGCTTGGAGAGGACTTCTAGTGCATGAATAACTTGAAAATATAAAGGAACATCAGGAAAACAGGCCATCTCTAAAGACAAAAGCGATTGGATATGACAGGCCCTGGGCAACTGGAACCACATTCATGGACCTAGACTTTCATTTCCCGTCTCCTGGAAAGAACCATGGTTCGAAGGTTGATGATAGGTACCAGCTCTCAAAGTTGTCTGGGAACCACCCAGGAAATCAAGCCATGTGACCTGCACACACTGAAAATGCCAGTATCTGGACTTAGCCTTGACCTTGAAAGCTCTCCATCCAGGACCTTATGTGTACTAAACTGTGGCAGCAGATGTGAGACTACAGCAGCATTTCATTGTCATTGCTTTCGGTGTCTGTACTTCTAACTTCTAATTCTCCAAGCCAGGCCTCAGCAATACATGAACCGTGAAATTTCAGATGTTCAGCTGGTTTTAGAAAAGGCAGAGGAACCAGAGATCAAATTGCCAACATCTGCTGGATCATCAAAAAAGAAAGAGAGTTTCAGAAAAACATCTGTTTCTGCTTTATTGACTATGCCAAAGCCTTTGACTGTGTGGTTCACAATAAACTGTGGAAAATTCTGAAGGAGATGGAAATACCAGACCACCTGACCTGCCTTTTTAGAAACCTGTATGCAGATCAGGAAGCAACAGTTAGAACTGGACTTGGAACAACAGACTGGTTCCAAATCAGAAAAGGAGTACGTCAAGGCTGTATATTGTCACCCTGCTTATTTAACTTCTATGCAGAGTACATCCTGAGAAATGCTGGGCTGGAGGAAGCACAAGCTGGAATCAAGATTGCCGGGAGAAATATCAATAACCTCAGATATGCAGATGACATCACCCTTATGGCAGAAAGTGAAGAAGAACTAAACTCTTTTTTAAATTTTTTTATGTTTTTTTAAGAACTAAACTCTTGATGAAAGTGAAAGAGGAGAGTGAAAAAGTTGGCTTAAAATTCAACATTCAGAAAACTAAGACCATGGCATCCAGTCCCATCACTTCATGGGAAATAGATGAGGAAACAGTGGAAACAGTGGCTGACTTTATCTTTTTGGGCTCCAAAATCACTGCAGATGGTGATTGCTGCCATGAAATTAAAAGACGCGTACTCCTTGGAAGGAAAGTAGATAGCATATTAAAAAGTAGAGACATTACTTTGCCAACAAAGGTCCGTCTAGTCAAGGCTATGGTTTTTCCAGTAGTCATGTGTGGTTGTGAGAGTTGGACTATAAAGAAAGCTGAGCGCTGAAGAATTGATGCTTTTGGACTGTGGTGTTGGAGAAGACTCTTGAGAGTCCCTTGGACTGCAAGGAGATCCAATCAGTCCATCCTAAAGGAGATCAGTCCTGGATGTTCATTGGAAGGACTGATGTTGAAGCTGAAACTCCAATACTTTGGCCACCTGATGTGAAGAGCTGACTTATTAGAAAAGACTCTGATGCTGGGAAAGATTGAAGGCAGGAGGAGAAGGGGACAACGGAGGGTAGATGGTTGGATGGCATCACCAACTCGATGGACATGAGTTTGGGTGGACTCTGGGAGTTGGTGATAGACAGGGAGGCCTGGTGTGCTGTGGTTCATGGGGTTGCAAAGAGTCGGACACGACTGAACAACTGAACTGAACTTCTAACTTAGGGCTTCCCTGCTGGCTCAGCTGGTAAAGAATCTGCCTGCAATGCAGGACACCTGGGTTTGATCCCTGGGTTGGGAAGATCCCCTGGAGAAGGGAATAGCTACCCACTCCAGTATTCTGGCCTAGAGAATTCTTTGGACTGTATAGTCCATGGGGTCACAAAGAGTCAGACTAGCATTGAGTTACAGACCTCAGTTGGTTTCTTTCTCTGAGCACTGGGTGTCTCTGATGGCGATTCCATCTTCCATGGGGTGTGTGGGCATCTCACCTCTTGGTTCCTTTGTCGTGGACACCTGGGAGACAGTCCCCTCCCCATCACCACCAACAGTGCTGATGAAGTCTTCTTTTCCACACGTCTTTGTCTCTGGGCTGGAGTTGGGGGGCAGTTGGTTGTATGCTCACTTCCTTTGGACCAAGTGCTGTCGTGTTGTTCTTCACAAGAACAAGACCAGCTCCCGTTCTCCCAGTAATGCTGTGGACAGAAGCACATTTTACCCTTGTGCGAATTTTTCTTTCTTGCTCAGGTCTTATCCATATTTGGCCCTCAGTTGTGATACACATTTACAGTGAGCATCATCTGGTTTGAATGAAAAGATGGGTTCATAAGAGAAGAGAGCTGAAAAAATGCATATTTAGGCAGATAAATAAGAAACACTGGAGGCTCAGGAACGTAGTCGTAAGTAGCTTGAGCAAAGGAGTCCATTGTTGCTTGACAAAGTTGGGACCCATAGGAGCCCAATGTCATAGCATAAATATGTGTCATGTGTTATGCATATATATTAATGTATATATGCGTTAATACATGAAATTTGTTTTCTGATTTACTTCAATCTGTATAACAGGCTCTAGATTCATCCACCTCACTAGAACTGACTCAAATTATTTTTTATGCCTGAGTAATATCCATTCATTTGTCGATGGGCATCTAGGTTGCTTCTATGGCCTGGCTGTTGTAAATAGTGCCTTCTCAGAGGATCCTGGGTATGTGTGCCAGCTGCCCTCCTGAGCTTACACCTATTAATTATATAATAGCACCTCACCTCCCTGTAGCAGGACCAACCCTCTTAGTGGAAAATGGAGTCTTACTGTGTTCTGTGGATCCCAAACTTTCAGGCGCTCCAGGATCACCCAGAAAGCTTATAAAACATAAGTTCTGATGCCCCAACAAGTTTACCGAGTTGGGTGAGATCGTTGGATAGGCCTTGGGAAATCTGCATTTTTCATATGATTGTGATGTTAACTGAATTTTAAGAAACACTAAAACGCTGGTTTTTGCCACTGCCAGAAGTGGGAAGGATATTGAACATTTTGAGGCACTGATGCAATTGAACCCTCACCAATCAGGACTGCAAGCTGTAAGCCAGCAGTAGGGTATGACCAGGTGGGACATACTAGTCATGCTCACCTCCACCTGCACTGATGTTTTGGGAAGGCTGAGCCAGCCCTGACAAACATCAGGGCACCCAGTCCCACCAAGAAGGCCCCTCTCCTGAGATGTGGAGCTCATCCTCCTTGGAGGACCACTGCCCAGCATGGCCAGCAAGTCTACTGGCCTTTCCCATTGTCCAACACGGTGCTTCTCATTCTCCACCTTGAACGTCCCAGCTCATTCCAGACTCGCCGTGTGTTCTTGGTCTCTCCTGTCCTCCCAGCCTCCTCCCCAACCATCAGTCCTTCTTCCCTGACCTCCATGCCTGAGGACGGCTTGCAGCAGCCCATCCTGGACTTCTATGAGGGCTACCTTTATTATCTAAAAGCCTGAGAAGAACTGGCTCAGGGAATGAGGTGGCAGCTAGTCCATGCTGAGATTTTAGAGGGATGTTTTTCATCTTAGGTGCTTCCCTGGTGGTTTAGATGGTAAAGAGTCCACCTGCAATGGAGGAGACCTGGGTTCAATCCCTGGGTCAAGAAGATCCCTTGGAGAAAGGAATGGCTACCCACTTCAGTATTCTTGCCTGGAGAATTCCACACACAGAGGAGCCTGGTGGGCTACAATCCATGGGGTCACAACAAGTCGGACACAACTGAGCAACTAACACTTTCACCTTATGGTTTAAGTGTAAACTGGACACGGAGTCCAGTCCAGTCCTTGGGTGGTGATGGAACAGAAACACTGGTGTCACAACCAAGGTGCCCCATCAGCTGCTGGACGGGACCCTTTCCCAAGAGAGTGGATGGTGCCTGATCAACACTTCTGTTCTCAGCAGGAGTTTGTCTAAAGGATGCTATTTCCAGTAAAAGCCTCAAAAGGGTGCCACTCAAACCTGTCAAAAAGGAGAAACAGTGCTTCTACCTGCTGTTTGGTGGGACAGCGTTGATGGGGGGACAGGACACGGGCTGGAGTTCAACAATCCAACGGCCCCTTCTCCCCACCTCAGAGTGGCCCTAGAATCCCACGAGTGGCCACTGCTCATACACTTCATTTATCTTCTCAGGAGTCTTGTAGTCACTCTGTGTGTGACCACAGTGGGGAGATCCTCTTCTTGTTTACAGGGAACTCAAGATGCCAAACCGTGTCGCTGAAAAATTTGGGAGTGCTTTAATAATTGCCCCGCCTCCCATCCAGTCAACCGCTTGAAGGAAGGTGATGAACCCAACTTGGCATGAGAGCAGATGACACATAATTACACATTAAAAATGCAGAGGTAGGCTCCGGAACTCCAGAATGGAAAGCAGCCATTTAGCTTCCTGGATTAGTTCCCTGTTTCCCTTCTTAGTCAGAAGAGCATATTTTTAAGATTTGAAGCTTCCTGAACTGAGGAAATCACAACCACAGACCTTGTCCCTTGGACAACATGGGTAACCAAAAAACAGCACGAGAGGAATAAACACCCTTGTCCACCATGGTGGGGAAAAGAAGTTTACTTTTTTCATCCCCATCCTCCTCTTTTTAAACCCTTCATTCATTCAACCAGTTTTCACTGGGTACCGGCTGTGCACCAAGCATCATGTTAGGGATTCAATGCTGAATCTAACAGATGCTGCCCAACTTGGAGTGTGAGTAGGGCTCACACTCCAAGATGGAGGCAAGACAGGTCACTGAGCACAAAAGTAAGCAAATCAGCATTTGTGGTCAGTGCTTTGAAAGGACTGACATCAGCCCTGAATATTCACTGGAGGGACTGATGCTGAAGCCGAAGCTCCTATACCACCTGATGCAGAGAGCCGACTCATTGGAAAAGACCCTGATGCTGGGAAAGACTGAAGGCAGGAGCAGAAGGGGATGACAGAGGATGAGATGGTTGGATGGCATCACCGACTCAATGGACATGGGTTTGGGTTTGGGTGGACTCCGGGAGTCAGTGATGAACAGGGAGGCCTGGCATGCTGCAGGTCATGGGGTTACAAAGAGCCAAAGAGACACAACTTCGCGACAACAACAAGGGACTGGGAATAAAACCTCCCATGGGGTGAGGACAGTTGAGGGCCTCTCTGAGGCAGTGACAGTGATGCTGGGATTGAAAGGATGAGCAGGATCCAACCAGGTGAAGATGGTTATTAGTGGGTGGCATGGGAAGGATGCCCTCCTAGAAAGAGGGAGGAACATGTGCAAAGGCTTAGGAAAGGAAGAATTTGGCATGTTTGAGGAAATGACAAGGTAAAACATAGAACCTTGTTGCTGGAGCAGCGTGTGAGCTGAGAAGGAGTGAAGTTGGGTAGAGAGATTCCTGAGCCAGCTCTTATAGTCCTGAGGACCGGGTGGGTGGTGGAGGTTGTAGTTCTGAGAAAATAAGCCAGGTTTCAGAAGAGGGCTGTACTAATTTGATGGGCACACTGTTGCTGTGTAGATGTGAACTGGAGATGACTGGAAGAGATGGACGCTGGGAAACCACTTAGGTGGCTCTTAGCAGGTCCAGGGGCCAGACTGAACAGGGGACAGGGAAGATTGAAAGTGAACAGGGAGACAGCATCATGGAACTTATCCCACTAGGGATGTGAGCAGGAAAAGAGGGCAAGGTTCCCAGACTCCATCTTGGGTGACAGGCTGCATGGTGCCATGGACAGAGACCATGAAGACCCAGTGACAGATGTAGGTTTATTTTTGGTTGTTTTTGTTTTTATTTCATTATAGTTGATTTATGTTAGTTTCAGAGGTACAGCTTCAGATTCTTTTCCATTGTAGGTTATTACAAGATACTGAATAGAGTTCCCTGTGCTACACAGTAAATTTTTGTTGTTTATTTTATATATATATATATATATATATATATATATATATATATATATAGTAGTTGTTGTTCTTGTTTAGTCTCTAGAGTCGTGCCCGACTCTTTGCGACCTCATGGACTCTGTAGCCTGCCAGGCTCCTCTGTCCATGGGATTTCCCAGACAAGAATTCTGGAGTGGGTTGCCATTTCCTTCTCCAGGGGATCTTCTTGACCCAGGGGTTGAACCTGCGTCTCCTGCGTTGGCAGGTGGTTCTTTATCACTGAGCCACTGGGGACGCCCGTATTTAGTAGTATGTATCTGCTAATTCCAAACTCATTCACCACCCGCACACCTCTCCCCTTTGTAACCACAATTTTGTTTTCGACGTCTGAGTCAGTTTCTGTTTTGTAGGTGAGTTGACTTGTATTATTAATACTTAGTTAGATTCCACATTTAAGGGTTATCATGTAATATTTGTCTTTGTATGACTGACTTCACTCAGTATGATCATCTCTAGGTGCATCCATGTTGCTGCAAATGGCATTATTTCATTCTTTTTCCTGTTGGTGGGGATGTAAATGGTGGGGATTTTTTTTTTTAAACCTGTGTGTAGGTCGTTGATCAGAATACCATTTTGGTTACATTAATGTGTCTGTGTGATGTTGCAGTGGAGATCCATTCATTCAACCCACAGGGACCATCACACCCAGCACCGTGCCCTGGTTACCAGTCCCAGGGAGGCTTTAAGCACTCTGCCCACTGCATCTTAATACTGGAGTCACCCAGGAAGATACAAGGCGGTCGGGCCCTGGATGAAGCCGCACTGTCCTCATGCTTCTGGACAGTGCAAGATCAGTTCCAGCCAAGGGCGTCCATCCCCCAGGGTGGGCAGGCCTCTCAGCAGCGACTGCCCAGGGCAGCTTGCTCGTGTGCAATGGAAGGATTCCCCACTTCACCAAGGAATCTGAAACACTGGAGCTTCAGGTGAGCCTGAGAGCCATCAGCATACGACCTCAGCAGAACTGAACAGCACTTGTGGAGCAGGAAGAAGGGAAACATACGGCCACATGAGGTGGTAAACCCAGCACAGGCCCTAGGAATGCTTCATCTCAGGTTGAGGGCAGGCGCCAGGCCCAATGGGGGGCCAGAGACTGCCTTTCTCAATAGAGCCAAGTGAACAATTGGATGTAAAGTCTAGAGTCAAGGGCAAAGGAGGGTCGCACAGATGCAGTTCGGAGTAATTATATTAGCGTGATGATGGTGCTTAAATGGGCTCCCCTGGTGGCTCAGTGGTTAAGAATCCGCGGGCAAATGCAGGAGATGTGGGTTGGATCCCTGGTCCAGGAAGATCCACTGGAGAAGGAAATGGCAACCAGCCCCCATATTCTTGCCTGGGAAATCCCATCGACTTGGAGCCTGGTGGATTACAGTCCTGAGGGGTCACACAACAATCAGACATGACTTAGCCATTGAGCACTGCCGCGTGGTGCTTAAATCCAGGACAGTGATCACAGCACCCAGAGGAGAGGGCAGAGAGAGAAAAGACGTAGCTCAGAATCAGACAAAGGAGGGTGGAGGAGGCAGGCAGAGCCTGCAGAGGCAGACCACAGGGAGACTGCAGAAATCGCGGTGTTGCACCAGATTTGGTATCTGGAAGGTTATCTTGAAGTCAGAATAGAGCAAAGCTTTGGTTGTCTTACTTTTCGATCATGAGGCTTTCCTCAGAGACCTTTAAACAACATCTGAAAGAGCTGCCTTTGATAGAGTAGCCCCTTGATATTTGGTTACTGTGAAACCAACTGGCTGGCTGATTTATCAAATGTTTGAATGATTGAATGAATGAATGGGGGATTATATTTTAAAACAATTTCCTTCTGACTTTTATCTGAATAGAATATATATATATATATATATATACACATACACACATACACTCAAATCTGGAAAACTCAGCAGTGGCCACAGGACTGGAAAAGGTCAGTTTTCATTCCAATCCCTAAGAAAGGCAAAGAATGCTCAAACTACCACACAATTGCACTCATCTCACATGCTAATAAAGTAATGCTCAAAATTCTCCAAGCCAGGCTTCAGCAATATGTGAACCGTGAACTTCCAGATGTTCAAGCTGGTTTTAGAAAAGGCAGAGGAACCAGAGATCAAGTTGCCAACATCTTCTGGATCATCAAAAAAGCAAGAGAGTTCCAGAAAAACATCTGTTTCTGCTTTATTGACTATGCCAAAGCCTTTGACTGTGGATCATCGAAAAAGCAAGAGAGTTCCAGAAAAACATCTATTTCTGCTTTATTGACTATGCCAAAGCCTTTGACTGTGTGGATCACAATAAACTGTGGAAAATTCTGAAGGAGATGGAAATACCAGACCACCTGACCTGCCTCTTTAGAAACCTGTATGCAGATCAGGAACCAATAGTTAGAACTGGACTTGGAACAACAGACCGGTTCCAAATCAGAAAAGGAGTACGTCAAGGCTGTATATTGTCACCCTGCTTATTTAACTTCTATGCAGAGTACATCCTGAGAAACGCTGGGCTGGAGGAAGCACAAGCTGAAATAAAGATTGCCGGAAGAAATATCAATAACTTCAGATATGCAGATGACACCACCACAGATGGCAGAAAGTGAGGAAGAACTAAAGAGCCTCTTGATGAAAGTGAAAGAGGAGAGTGAAAAAGTTGGCTTAAAGCTCAATATTCAGAAAACTAAGATCATGGCATCCAGTCCCATCAGTTCATGGCAAATAGATGGGGAAACAGCGGAAACAGTGGCTGACTTTATTTTTTGGGGCTCCAAAATCACTGCAGATGGTGACTGCAGCTGTGAAATTAAAAGACTCCTTGGAAGGAAAGTTTTGACCAACCTAGACAGCATATTCAAAAGCAGAGCCATTACTTTGCCAACAAAGGTCCATCTAGTCAAGGCTATGGTTTTTCCAGTAGTCATGTATGGATGTAAGAGTTGGACTATAAAGAAAGCTGAGCACTGCAGAATTGATGCTTTTGAACTGTGGTGTTGGAGAAGACTCTTGAGAGTCCCTTGGATTGAAAGGAGATCCAACCAGTCCATCCTAAAGGAGATCAGTGTTGGGTGTTCATTGGAAGGACTGATTCTGAAGCTGAAACTCCAATACTTTGGCCACCTGATGCGAAGAGCTGACTCATTTGAAAAGACCCTGATGCTGGGAAAGATTGAGGGCAGGAGGAGAAGGGGACGACAGAGGATGAGATGGTTGGATGGCATCACTGACTCAATGGACATGGGTTTGAGTAAACTCTAGGAGTTGGTAATGGACAGGGAGGTCTGGTATACTGCAGTTCATGGGTTGCAAAGAGTCAGACACGACTGAGCGACTGAACTGAACTGAACTGAACACACACACACAATATTCCATTGTATATATACAGATACACACTTTTCACTTACTTTCAGTATTCCACTGTATATGTGTGTATACATATATCATATATATATATGGGCTTCCCAGGTGGCGGTAGTGGTAAAGAACCCAGTTGCCAATGCAGGAGATGCAGGAAACTCAGGTTCGATCCCTGGGTCGGGAAGATCCCCTGGAGGAGGGCATGGCAACCCATTCCAGTATTCTTCCCTGGAGAATGCCATGGACAGAGGAGCCTGGTGGGCTACAGTCCATAGGGTCACAAAGAGTCGGACACAATTTGGAGTGGCTTAGCACAGTACAGCATATATACATACCATATACCATATCTTCTTTATCCATTCATTAAGACAAGCAATCTTAATGCTTTTTCCATTATGGAAAAATTCAAATACACAGAAGTAGAAAGAATAGTTTAATGATCGTCATGTACTCATAGTCCAGTAATTATCAACACAGCAAATCCTTTAATATCTTAAAATTTCTAGTCAGGGTAAACGTTTCTGCACTTGTCTCTTGTATTTTTAACACTTTGAGCCAGGGTGCAAATAAGTTGTGCATATTACGGTTGGTTGCTGTGTCTCCTACACCTTTTAATCCATAGTCGTCTTGAAGAAGACTGCTTCTCCTCTCTGTCTGCCATTCCTTTGACGTTTATCTGTTGAAGAAGACGGCTTGTTTCCCACTACCTTGAATTTTTTTAAATTATTTATTTATTTTTTAGTTGTACTGGGTCTTCGTGGGTGCACTCAGACTTTCCTCTAGTTGCAGCGAGCAGGCTTCTCATTGTGGTGGCCTCTCCTGTTGTAGAGCGTGGGCTCTAGGTGCACAGGCTTAGCTGCCTTGTGGCATGTAGGATCTTCCTGGACTAGGATCAATCCCGTGTGCCCTGCGTTGATGGGTGGATTCTTAACCACTGGACCACCAGGGAAGCCTCCCACAACCTTGATTTTGCTCACTGCATCCCTGTGGGGTTATTTAACATGATCTGCATTTCTCTTTTTTGGGGTCCAATTTCACTGAAATAAAATGACATATAGCACTGTGTAAGTTTAAGGTGTACAGCATAATGACTTGATTTTCACATACTGTGAAAAGATGACCACAGTAAGTTCAGTTAATGTCCATCATCTCATACAAATATTAAAAAAAAATAGGTTTTTTTTTTTCTTGGGATTTAGTCCCTTAACAGCTTTCAAATATACTACATAGCAGTGTTAACCATAATCTTCATATTGTACATTACATGCCTAGTACTTATGACTGGAAGTTTATAAGTTTTTGGTCTATGTATTTCTTATAAACTGGTAGCTTACTCCAGAGGCTTGACTGGATTCCGATGAGATGTTTCTATCGTTTGCGCAGCATGGAAGTACACACTTCTGCCAGGAAGCCCCTGTGGTCCATCTCTCCTTTTGTGATGCTGAGCCTTGGTGAGCATCACCGCCCTCCTCACCCTGACCTCTGTCCAGAAGACTTCTCAAGAGGAACTCACAGGGCAGTTCCTGAGTTCTTACACTTTCAAAACTTACACAGCATTACCAACAATGACTGTTCAGTTGGACATAAAACACCTGTCTCAGATTTTCTTTTCTTGAATATCTTAAATATATTCTTTCACATCTCCTGTTTTAACTGTTATTGCTATCATAAGGCTGACCAAAGAATGTTTTTTCTTTTTCATGAAAATCCAATAATTGTACAGGGACATGGATCAGTACCGGCATTTCTGGATTGGTTGTCTCGGATGTGGGCTTTATCTTTGCAACAGGAAGTTTCAGTGGCTCGAAAAGTCTGGCCCCAAGGATCTCTCAAACTTCTCAAGACCTTTAAAGGTCCATTCTCTAATGGATGGAGAATCCAATTAAGTCCAACAAGGAAAGTTGGTGCAAATGAAAGAGATAGTCCAGATAAAAGTGAGAGAGGAGAGGACAGAGTGGAGCAGAGAAGGCATGAGCTGCCTTAAAAAACAACTAAAGGGAGAGGCTGTCAGGAAGTTCTTGTTGTTCAGTTGCTAAGTCATATCCAGCTCTGCAACCCCATGGACTGCAGCACACCAGGCTTCCTTGTCCTTTACTATCTCCCTGAGTTTGCTCAAACTCATGTCCATTGAGTCAGTGATGCCATCCAACCATCTCATCCTCTGTCTTCCCCTTCTTTTCCTGCCTTCAATGTTTTTCCAGCATCAGAGTCTTTCCCAATAAGTTGGTTCTTCGCATCAGGTGGCCAAAATATTGGAGCTTCAGCTTCAGCATCAGTCCTTCCAATGAATAGTCAGAAAGTTAGAAAAGCTATATGGGCAAACTTATTTCCCCTAAATACGAGTGACAGAAAAGGACTCTTGCCAAATCCTGTCCAAATTATTATAAGAAAACAAAGTAAACTCTCTACAGTCAATGAAGAAATCCCAGAAAGACATGCCCATACAAAAGATGAAAACCATGACCTAGTACTTCCGGACAAGTGGAAAGAAGTTTTAAAAATATAAAAACGATGAAAGGACAACATAAGTAAAAATCAGAAAGCCTTAGAAATTAGGTGATTAAAGAAATGGAAAATTTGAAGCAAGATGACAAAACACAGGAGACAAAAAGAAAAAAGAAAAAATCAGATCATGCATGTGGAACACTTAGCTCAGTTCTGGGAAAATAGCAAGTGCTCAGTAAACAGATTAAAAGAGAATCATAATCCATGCTTTTGGCTTGCCAGCCTCTCCACAGCCTCTGTTAGTGTCCTCCTTTTATAAATTAAGGGTAGTTGGTTTATAATATTGTTTTACTTTCAGGTGTGCAGCAAAGTACTTTGGAATCTGAAAGTTTTCAGATTCTTTTCTATGTTATAATAAGATACTGAGTAGCGTTCCCTGTGCTATACCATAGGACCTTGTTGTTTATCTATTTTATATGCACTAACTGGACTGCAGCCCTCCAGGCTCCTCTGTCCATGGGATTCTCCAGGCAAGAATCCTGGAGTGGGTTGCCATTTCATTCTCCAGGGAATCTTCCTGACCCAGGGATTGAACCCAGGTCTCCTGCACTGCAGGCTGATTCTTTACCGTCTGAGCCACCAGGGAAGCCCTATATACTAACTAATGTCTGTTAATCCCATGCTCCTAATTTATCCCTCCTTTCCCCTTTAGTAACCATAATTTTGTTTTCTATGTCTGTGAGCCCGTGTCTGTTTTGTAAATGAGCTGATCTGTATTATTTTGTTAGGTTCCACATGTAAGTGACACCATATGGTGTTTTTCTCTGTCTGACTCCATTTAGCATGATGATCTCTGGGTCCATCCACGTTGCTGCAATTGGCCCCATTTCATCCTTCTTTATAGTTGAATAATATTCCACTGTATGCATGCTCCACATCTTCTTTATCCATTCGTCTGTTGATGGAGGCTGTAGTGCCACTATGAACACTGGAGTGTATGGATCTTTTTGATTTAGAGTTTCCATCTTTTCTAGATATATGCTCAGGAGTGGGTTTGTTGGATCATATGGTAGTTCTATTTTTAGTTTTTTGAAGAGCCTCCGTACTGGTCTCCATAGTGGCTGTACCAGCTTACATTCCTACCAGCAGTGTAGGAGGGTTCCCTTTTCTCCACACCCTCTCCAGCACTGGCTGTTTGTAGACTTCTTGATGACAGCCATTCTGACCTGTGTGAGGTGGTATCTCACTGTAGTTTTAATTTGCGTTTCTCTAATAACTAGTGATGTCAAGCGTCTTTTCACTTTCCTGTAGGCCACCTGTGTCTTCTTCAGAGAAATGTCTACTTAGGTCGGTCCTCTTTACAGTTCTGAAGTCGCCATGCACTCAACTAAATGCCACAGCTTGGACAGACTTGAATGTGATGACAGCTGTACTTAAATCAGGGCACAGAGAGTGTGCCAGCACTGGGCCATGGAATGCCTGACAGTGTATCAAGATAAGAAATGAGAGTCTGAATGGAGCCCGTCTAAGAAGTGAAAATCCTGGGTAACAAGATCCAGACAGGTGCTAGCACACAGGGTCATGTGGCATCTCTTCATTTCTCTATCACGTCAACAACTCCATCCCACCCTACCCTATCCTCACCCACACCAGCCAAGGACAGCCAGGCTCAGTGCCCTGCGGGGGACCCACACTGATGCTGGTCCCCACCCCGCTGCAGAGCCAGACTGAAAGATTCTCAGGTTCATACTCTTTGGCTCTCAGCCTAGTGACCAGCCGGCCGACTTTCAGACTATGCTGGGGAGCAAGATGGCAGGAACAGGAATTCCATGCTCTGGTGCATTTGTGTTGTTTCAGACACATTCCTGAAAACCCGTCATTGGCAGAGAGACCATGTCGGAGGGGTTGGCGGGGAGTGGGCGGGGGGCAGGAACCTGAGGTTCCCTCCCCAGGCCAAGTTTACGGAGAAATTGGAATGGCTCCTTCCCCAGGGAGAAGCAGCATTTCAGATGGTCTGGGTCCTTTCGCAATGAACAGAATCCATGTAATTGTCTGCATAACTTCCCAATTACAAGGAGGCTGAGGGAAGCCAGAGTCCCTGCCAACCCACCCACAGGAAGGCTGCTGTTCTCATCAGGAGCAAAGCACCTTTTTCTGCCTCCTGATAGACACAGCAGGAAAGGATGCTCTGAGGCCAACAAGGAAGTGCTTCCAATTTCTTTCCCAAGATGCTGTGGTCAGGTCAGTGAACTGACAAATCGCTCCTCTTGGTGGAAATGGCCTGTGCCCTGAATCTGGGCTTAAGGAACTCATAGCAAGCAGATGTGGCCTGAGGGTTTAAAATCATTGTCTCCTCATTAGAAAATTTAGAAATGTTCACTGTGGAAAAATGGAAGATTGTTAAAAAAGTGCTTTTGAACTGTGGTTCAAAAGACTCTTGAGAAGACTCTTGAGAGTCCCTTGGACAGCAAGGAGCTCAAACCAGTCAATCCTAAGGAAATCAACCCTGAATATTCATTGGAAGGACTGATGCTGGAGCTCCAAAGCTTTGGCAACCTGGTGGGAAGAGCTGACTCATTGGAAAAGACCCTGATGCTGGGAAAGGAGGAGAAGGGGGTGACAGAGAATGAGATGGTTGGATGGCATCACTGACTCAAAGGACATGAGTCTGAGCAAACTCTGGGAGATAGTGAACGACAGGGAAGCTTGGCATTCTGCAGTCTATGGGGTCTCAAAGAGTCGGACATGACTTATCGACTGAACAACAACAAATAAAATAATTGTCAGTAAACAAAGAAAAATTACCCATAATCTACCACACAGAGAAAAATCTATTAAAGCCAATTAAACCTATTACATATTTATTTTATTTCATGACTGCTCCATGTGGCTTGCAGGATCTTAGTTTCCTAATCAGGAATTGAACCTGGACCCTCAGCAGTGAAAGCATAGAATCTTAACCACTGGACTGCCAGGGAATTCACTAAACCTATTAAATCGTTGAACATGTTTAATATATCTGTCCAATAGCTCAGTTGGTAAAGAATCCGCCTGCAAGGTGGGAGACCCCAGTTCTTTTCCTGGGTCGGGAAGATCTGCTGGAGAAGGGATAGGCTACCCACTCCAATATTCTTGGGCTTCTCTTGTGGCTCAGCTGGTAAAGAATCCACCCACCTGCAATGCAGGAGACCTGGGTTTGATCCCTGGGTTGGGAAGATCCCCTGGAGAAGGGAAGTTACCCACGCCAGTGTTCTGGCCTGGAGAATGCCATGGACTATATAGTCCTTGGGATAGCAAAGAGCTGGACATGACCGAGTGAGTTTCACTTTCACTTTCATACATTTTTCACAGGACTGTTTTGTGTATAAACAAGGAACGTTTTCCTTTTCAGGAAAAGGAAAAATTAAGGGTCATGGTTAACTCCTCCCTACACAGGGTGGGAATTTGGAAAGAGTTATTGTTCTCCATCTCTGACCACTCTTATGGGCCGTCTCTCCCTCTTATAACCCCTTGAATTGAGTTCCTGTTCAAAGAGGGTTCTACCTGGGCACTGGCTGATAGGGGCGGAGTTGAGGCAGTAAACTACTTGAAGGCAGTGTGGGCCCAGGACAACGTTGGTTCCTTCTGCCCAGCTGCAGTGTCTACACTGCAAATTAGAAAATGGCACCTCTGGGTGGAACTGGGCTGAAAGATGGGCAACTCTTGCAGGCAGAGCTCCAGGTGGGCACAGTGTGTGCCAGGGTCAGTGGCTTGTTGCATGCATGGTGGGCTACATCTCAGCCCACTGGCTCCCTCCCAGCTCTGGCTGTTGCTGGAAGGGGGCGAGGCAAGGACAGAGTGGGGTGGGGAGTGGTCACAAGCTGGAGTCATCCTGTCATGAAAAGAAAGTGACCCCACCTTTGTGTTTTGTTTTGGAATGAGAACTCATGCCTATATTTGAAATTTATTTGTTTTCCTAGATATCAGTGAATGCTCCAGTCAGCCTTGTCAGAATGGTGGCACATGTGTGGAAGGTGTCAACCAGTACAAATGCATTTGTCCTCCTGGAAGGACTGGGAGCCGCTGTCAGCATCAGGCCCAGACTGGTATGTAGCAGCTATGGGGCCGGGGAGGACAGCCTGTTATCGAGAAGGGAGGACCCTAGCCACGGGTCACCAAAGGCAGACCAGTGGGATGTTCTCTCTGGTTTACATCATAGATCCCTCTGGTTCCCTGAGATGGGTATTTGGGATGGCGCTTAGTGCTCTTGTGGAACCAGAGTTTTGGTCCTTCCCAGGTGGCTCAGTGGTAAAGAATCTACCCGCCAATGCAGGAGAAGTGGGTTCAATCCCTGCGTTGGGAAGAGCCCCTGGAGTAGGAAATGACAACCCACTCCAGTGTTTTCGCCTGGAGAATTCCATGGACAGAAGAGCCTGGTGGGCCACAGTCCATGGTGTTGCAAAGACTCAGACATGACTGAGCACACACACACACACACACACACGGAAAGATGCAAGTGGAAGGACTGAGTCCCACCCTAAAACCCTGCAGATTTGGAACTTGGCCTGAGAAGCTTCCTTGCTGCCACCTTCATGTGGCTGACTTTCCTCTGCACATGAGTAGAACAGCTTCTTCTGCAAATGTGCCATGCAAAATTCATAGTTACTGATATAGTATTTTCAGAGCTGGGTAAGCTAGATGTTCAACTGGTGATGAGGTTAGGATCCACATTTGAGCCCCAGCATTTCTTCAGCCAGAGGTCTAGGTGCCACATGGTGGCTGGTTTTGCAGGTGCCAAGAAAATCCGATGACAAGGAGTCTATGGGAGATGGGGGCTGGGGGTGCCATGCTATGCTGCAACCATCTTTTTGTTTTTGGGTTCCCCCATGTGTAGCTTGTAGGATCTTACTTCCCCGACCAAAGATTGAATTGAACCCATGCCCTCGGCAGTGAAAGCTGAGTCCTAACCACTGGACCACCAGGGGCTTCCCTGAGCCAACATTTCTCATATAAGAAAGTCAAACCCTAAAGATGTCCTGTTCCTTTGCCAGAAAAGCCTGGGGTGTCTGTGCGGTTGCCTTCTGAGTGGAATCTCAGTATAGGGGAAGGAATTGGTGGTTAGCAGAGACCAAGCTTTGTCAGTACTTGATATCTATCCATTGGAGCCAGCTCAAGGTCCAGTTTAAGTTTTGTCCCCAGAGATTTGCTGTTTAATGTGTCTTGATTCCGTTCAGCTGAGTCAGTCTTCTGGGTACTTTCTCAGGGAGAACCTGAGGTCCCCCGACAGTGCGTGTCCCCTGGAGTTGCCCTGCGTGGAAACAGCCCCACTCCTCCTCCTACTTAGTACCAGGAAAGAAAAAGAAATAGCTACCCAACTGTGTTGATCCTGGACACTGGATCTAAGCCCCACCTGTCTAGGCGTCCACTATTGGAAACTTCAGGCTCCAGGGCACAGATCCTCAGGCTCCTGGATCCTCAGGTCCGGGGCACAGTTAATGTAGAAATTATCCCCATGACAGGAATCTCTGCAAGGAAGTGGAAGGAGGGAATGAGCAGGCGCATCTGAAGCTAGTTTATGGCCTTATAGGATCCCCATGAACAATGTGAACAACAGCCCGGCACACCCCTGGCTTTTTGGTCACCTGGTCCCCCAGCCTACAGCTTTCCTTCTCATCAGCTCTGCCCCTGTCTTTCTGGCTCCCAAGGGGAGCCTCTCTTTGATTACTTTAAAAAAACAAAACAAAACACATTCACCATTTTTGTTCACATTGTAAAATATACATAACAAGATTTACCGTTTTAAGTGTGTGGTTCAGAGGCATTAACTACCAATCACCAACACCTCTAGAACTTTTTTCACCTTGCAAAATTGAAACTCTGTGCCCATGAAACAACTTCTTCCCATCTCCCCAGCAATCATTCTGTTCTCTGTCTGGATGAATTTGATGACTCCAGTGGGATGACTAAGTGTCCTCTTGTGCATCAGATAACATTTACCACCAATCCCTCTAACCATGGAGAGTCCGAAATCCTTTGAAAGCTTTCAAAAATTAACACTTTTTAAAAAATTTACTGATTAGAACATTGATTTATATTCTTGGTTGAAACAAACAAAAACCTTCGATACTTTAGGAAAATATTTTAAAAATACAAAAAAAGAACCCAGAAAAAAATGTAGTGTTTTAAGCTATGTAGATTTTTTTTTTTTAATTTTTACTTTTTAGCCATGCCATGCAGTGTGGTTTCGAACCTGCACCCTCTGCATGGGAAGTACAGAGTCTTAACCACTGGACTGTCAGGGAAGTCTCTCCATAGATTTTTTTTTAAAGTATTTTAAAATTAATTTTCATTGGGGGTATAGTTGATTTAGTTTCTGCTATACAGCAAAGTGAATCAGTTATACCTATACATATATCCACTCTTTTTTTAGATTCTTTTCTAAAATATATATATTATATGGATTGACATGTTTGCTCAGTGGTGTCTGACTCTGTGACCCCATGGACTGTAGCCCGCCAGGCTCCTCTGTCTATGGAATTCTCCAGGTGAGAATACTGGAGTGGGTTACCATTTCCTTCTCCAGGGGATTTTCCTGACCCTGGGATTGAACCCACATCTCTTGCATTGGCAGGTGGATTCTTTACCACTGAGCCACCAGGGAAACATATATATGTATATATGCACACATATACACTACTATATATAGTAGTGTGGGGTGTATAGTCAATCCCAATCTCCCAACTTATCCCTCCCGTCCTTTCCCCTTGGTAAGCATAAGTTTGTTTTCTACAGCTGTGACTCTATTTCTGTTTTGTAAATAGGTTCATTTGTACCATTGGTTTTAGATACCACAAATAAGTGATATCATATGATATCTGTCTTTGATTTCACTCAGAAAGACAATCTCTAGGTCCATCCATGTGGCTGCCTTATTTCGATAAACTCCATAGTTTTAAACTCCAGTGATCACTGCTAGGGTCCTGGTGCTTTGAGCCTTTGAAAGTGAAACGCGGATCTCACCTTACTGTGGTCCTCTGGGTGCAGTTGTGTCGCCTGCTTTTCGCGCATCGTTCTTTTCGGGCGCGTCCCCTTGTCTTCCGCCCGTTTGGGGTGGGCGCTGGATCACCGGCTGAGTTTCGGTTAATTCCGTGTCTTTCCTCTCCCTACTCCAGAGTAAGCTCTGAGAAGGGGCCGCGCCCCGATCTCGGGACTCCCCCAAGGTCAGGCCCAGGTGCGCCAGGCCCGGCCCTGAGGATGTCTTCTCCCCGCAGCCGCCCCCGAGGGCAGCGAGGCAGGGGACGCCGCCTTCAGCCGGGCGCCGCGATGCGCGCAGGTGGAGCGGACGCAGCACTGCAGCTGCGAAGCCGGATTCCACCTGAGCGGCGCCGCCGCCGATAGCGTCTGCCAGGGTAGGCGCGGGCTCCATCGGGGGGAGGGGACGCGGAGGTCGTGGGGAGAGGGGCTCCTACCTGCAGCCCTCCCGGGGGGTGCGCCCGCGCCCAGGTGTAGGTGCCAGTGGGCGGGTGGCTTCCTGCGCGTGGTCTCAGAAAGCCCCGCACCTTGCTGCTTAGGTAAGTAGGTGTGGATCTGATGGTTGCTAGGACACAGCTAGCGCGGAGACGTCGGGAGCGGTTCTAAGAAAACATCCGGGGGTCCCGGGTCTACCCTTAGTCATGCGCACTTGTGTAGAAGTGCCCCTCCCTCCCGGCTAGGATTGCAGGGCAGGTGGCAGGGCGGAGCTAGAATGACAGCCCCTCACCATACCCCATCCCTGTCCGCAGAGCTGTGCAGGGGCTTGGGCTCATTCTCTGGGCCCCTCTCTGCTTAGTCTTACTGACTGGCCCACTTTTGCAAACCTCCTCCTGGATTATCAGACTTCCATCTGAAAACGACTCAAACCAGCGGTTCCAACCTAAGAATTGCATAGTTGTTGCTAACGGCCTCATTTTACAGCCACAGAAACCATCTTACACCCGTTCCCAAAGATGAGAAGGATTAAGGCGGGGCGGGGAACCAAGGCGGAAGTCTGGGTCCGCCGCCCCACGCTTTGCTCCCTAGGGAGCAAGGTACTTGCCAGGTTGGACTTGGCAGCCTCGCAAGGTCTGCCCAGGTAGTCATCAGCCTTAGAGGAGAGGCCCAGGGTCCCCGCCCGTATCAGCTCCCTCACCTCCTCCCTTCGGGCCTCCAGGTCCTTGGCTTGGGAGTACTCCTGCTTCTCTTCTGAGTCCTCTGCAGGGGATCGGCCTTGGCAGCCACTGCGACCCGGCCCGTTAGCCACAGCTGCCACCGATGGTGACGCAGCAGCCATCCTGGGTCACGGCTGGTGGCCGCCCACTGGTGGCTCCTGGAGTCATACTGGGCACTTCTGTCCCCAGATGTGAACGAATGCGAGCTCTATGGACAGGAGGGGCGCCCCCAGCTCTGCATGCACGCCTGCGTGAACACCCCCGGCTCCTACCGCTGTGTCTGCCCCAGTGGATACCGGACTCTGGCTGACGGGAAGAGTTGTGAGGGTGAGTGAGGCTGCGGCAAAGGAAGGTGGTCCCAGACTGTGGCTCTGAACTACTGGGGGAGGAGAGGAGGGCGGAGGGCTCCTCTACCAACTGACATGGAATCCAAGCGAACAGGGAGCTGCCCAGTGACGTCCTAGTGGGGCCCCATGGCTGGGCTTAGAGGAGTGGGTAACCTGGGACTAGAGAAAGAAGGCATCCAGATAGCCATCATCCTCCCATCATCCGTCCATCTATCCATCATCCATCCACCTTTCCTTCTATCCTACGAGGATTCACAAAGGCCCGTGTAGGATTGTGTGGGGTTTGAAAAGAAGCCTGGCCTCCAGGCCAGGAGCTCATAGAATATGCAAAGAACAGAGGGCATATAAAGGGCATGATATTAGCCACGGAGGGCAGACCCCGGGTCTCGCCGACTGAGGGGGAGGCAGGTCGAGAGAAGCGTTGTGACCAGTGGCACTCGTTCGTGCCCTCCAGCACCTCTGTAACCTGTCACGTCCGGAGGGGGAGGACGGGGTCCTGGGGAGGGGAGCTCCCCAGGACTGCCATCAGACCTGGATTTCTGTTAGGAGCGACAGGGCTTCCAGTTATCAGAATCAGCGTTGGGCATTTTGCAAAGTTCACTGCGTGTGCAGCACCTTTTGCAGTGCCTGCTGGTGCCCTTCATGTGGGCCCATCAGTGATGGACGGGTGGCAGGAGATCTTCTTCCTCATTGGGTGCCCACTATTTCTTCTTTTTTTTACCTCCATGGATTTTATTTTAACTTTTATTGGAGTTTAGTTGCTTTACAATGTTGTGTTAGTGTCTACTGTACAGCAAAGTGATTTAGTTATACATACACGTATAAACTCAACATCCAAAAAACTAGGATCACAGCCTCCTGTTGCATCACTTCATGGCAAATAGAAGGAGAAAAAGGGGAAACAATAGCAGATTTATTTTCTAGGGCTCCAAAATCACTGCGGATGGTGACCACAGCCATGAAATTAAAAGATGCTTGCTTCTTGGAAGAAAAGCTATGACAAACCTAGACACTATATTAAAAAACAGAGACATCACTTTGCAGACAAAGGTTCAGGTAGTCAAAGCTATGGTTTTTCCAGTTGTCATGTACAGATGTGAGAGTAGGACCATAAAGAAGGCTGAGTGCCAAAGAATTGACGTTTTCCAACTGTGGTGTTAGAGAAGACACTTGAGAGTCCCTTGGACTGCAAGGAGATCAAATCAGTCCATCCTAAAGGAAACCAACCCTGAATATTCATTGGAAGGACTGATGCTGAAGCTGGAGCTCCAATACTTTGGGCACCTGATGCGAAGAACTGACTTGTTGGAAAAGACCGTGAAGCTGGGAAAGACTGAGGGCAGGAGGAGAAGGGGGTGACAGAGGATGAGATGGTTGGATGGCATCACCAACTCAATGGACATGACTTTGAGCAAACTCAGGGAGATAGTGAAGAACAGGGAAGCCTGGCATGCTGCAGTCCTTTGGGTCACAAAGAGACACGACTTGGTGATGGAAGAGAAGCTCTTTTTAGATTCTTTTCCCATATGGATCATGACCAAGTATTGAGTAGAGCTCCCTGTGCTGCACAGTAGGCTCTTACTAGTTGTCTGTTGTATATAGAGTATTGTGCATTTGTTCATCCCAAGTTCCATTTACTGGCACCCTGCCCTCACCTGGTATTTCAGATGTTGATGAATGTGTGAGCGCACAGCCTGTGTGCCCCCGGGGGACCGTGTGCATCAACACGGGCGGAGGCTTCCAGTGCGTCAGCCCCGAGTGCCCTGAGGGCAGCAGCAACGTGAGCTATGTGAAGACATCTCCGTTGTGAGTATGACTAGGGCCACCGTCAGCTGAGCGCGTTCACCCTTCACCCAGGCCTCCCCAGGGGTGGGCTGCATTCTTCCTAGATGTTCTCGGGAGAAGGTACAAGTATTTCTGTTGAAACGCACAGCGCTGTGTCTGGCTTCTTGGAGTTTCCGTCTCTTTCCTTTTAGGGTTTGCATTGAATGTGCTGCTGCCCTGGGTAGTAGGAATGATGTTCCTGAGCGCTCCCCTGAGGACAGGGAGGCCACTGGGGGGAAGAGGGCAGTGGTGAGGCTGCCAGGAGGTATGTACGGGACAGATTCGGAAGAGGATCACTTCCTGTGTTCACAGGGTACCTGTACACTTTGCATTATATCGCTCTTCTTTTCTGCTGCTACTAGGAGTTTTGATTTCTAGTAACCTCAGCCCCTCACAGACTTTTTTTTTTCTTCAAAAGGTGAAGACAGGCTTTTAAGGAGAATAACTACAACTATCACAAACAACACATATTTCCTCTGAGAGATAGAGATCACAAGAGCCTTGGCATTGTCTTTAGAATGCACTGACCCAGTGAAGCAGCCCCTTGAATGGCTGTGGGGGCCACAGCAGGTTAGAAGCAGCCAGAAAGCTGGTGGCAGTTATTCACTGAGAGTGAAGACACCAGGGTCTTCCTGCAGTGTCACACCTTGAAGGGACGGAGGGGCCGGTATGTCAGGCCTCGGCAGGCCTCCCTGATGAACAGCCAGAAGTCTGCTTGACCTCCGTAACGGGGATGATCTGAGTCACCAGAATCGCTAAATTGCCTCTGTCTCTTGTGTTGGATGGCGCTAGTGGTAAAGAACCCGCCTGCCAGTGCAGGAGACTTCAGAGACGTGGGTTTGATCCCTGGGTCAGGAAGATCCCCTGGAGCAGGGCATGGCAACCCACTCCAGTATTCTTGCCTGGAGAATTCCATGGACAGAGGAGCCCAGCAGGCCACAGTCCCTGGGGTCGCAAAGAGTCAGACACAACTGAATCAACTTAGCACTCACGCTTGTGTTGAATGAGGTGAAGAAAAAAATAAAAAACTATCAAAGCACTTTCACAGGAGGTTGACTCCACATACCTAAGGAAGGCAGACTGGGGGATGAATGAACACTGGGGGATTCCCTGTAGGCCCAGCAGTGTGGACTCAATGCTTTCCCCGCTGTGGCCCGGGTTCAGGCCCTGGTTGGAGAGCTAAGATCCCTTAAGCCATGCTGCTGCTGCTGCTAAGTCACTTCAGTCGTATCCGACTCTGTGCGACCCCACAGACAGCAGCCCACCAGGCTCCCCCGTCCCTGGGATTGTCCAGGCAAGAACACTGAAGTGGGTTGCCATTTCCTTCTCTAATGCATGAAAGTGAAAAGTGAAAGTGGAAGTCGCTCAGTCGTATCCGACTCTTAGCGACCCCTTGGACTGCAGCCCACCGGGCTCCTCCGTCCATGGGATTTTCCAGGCAAGAGTACTGGAGTGGGGTGCCATTGCCTTCTCCACCTTAAGCCATGAGACACTGTCAAAAAGAAAGAACGAACACTGGGTGTTTAGTAAGCTCACCACATGTGCAGAACCACAATTTAGGATGTCAGCAGCTAACTGCTGGGGTCTCAGTACGCTAGAAGGGGCACCTGGTTTGAATGCTAGCACCATCATTATTGAATCTTTCCAGGCTTTATTTTTCTACAGAAACAGTGAAAGAAAAAGGGCTTCCCTGGTGGCTCAGATGGTAAAGAATCCACCTGCAATGCAGGAGATCTGGGTTTGATCCCTGGGTTGGGAAGATCCCCTGGAGAAGGGAATGACAACCCACTCCAGTTCTGGCCTGGAGAATTCCATGGACAGAGGAGCCTGGTGGGCTATAGTGCAGAGGGTTGCAGAGAGTCCGAAACAGTAGTAATAGCATATTATAGTAGTAATAGCATAGTATGTAAATGGTAGTAATAGCATATATAAACATACACGCACACCCAGATGTACATGGACAGATGGGTCAGGGAAGCACCTTTTCCTGGCCTGACACCAGCCACACTCCCTGGCCTGTGGTTCTGGAGTGCCCGTGTCAAAGAACACATGGCTGGAGGAGTCACTCCAGAGCCTCTTTAGGAAGGCAGGTGGGACAGACCAGCCTGGTCAGAGCAGCCCCTGCTGACTTTCCCCAAGGCTGAGCGTCCCCTACGTTTTGCCTCTCTGTTCCAGCCAGTGTGAGCGGAACCCCTGCCCCATGGACAGCAGGCCCTGCCGCCACATGCCCAAGACAATCTCCTTCCACTACCTGTCTCTGCCTTCCAACCTGAAGACGCCCATCACACTCTTCCGCATGGCCACAGCCTCAGCCCCTGGTCGGCCGGGGCCCAACAGCCTGCGCTTCGGGATCGTGGGTGGGAACAGCCGTGGCCACTTCGTGATGCAGCGCTCAGACCGCCAGACTGGGGAGCTGATTCTGGTCCAGACCTTGGAGGGGCCTCAGACGCTGGAGGTAGACGTCGACATGTCTGAATACCTGGACCGGTCTTTCCAGGCCAGCCACGTGTCCAAGGTCACCATCTTTGTGTCCCCTTATGATTTCTGAGGGGGTTCTGGGGTCACGGGGTGCAGCAGCCTGGGCTCGTTTCTCTTCCGCAGAGACGTAGCTGTGGGCGTGGGCCGCAGCAGACATCTGTCTCCGCCTACCTGTCCCTGTGGCTCTCAGGACAGTGCCGCACGCCATCCCATGGTGCTGAAGTGCAAACCCACAGCCCAAACTATTGCCGTCGTATGTTCTTCTGCTTTACGGCCTCCCATTAGATGATGCACTTTCTCAGATCTTTGTTTCTTTTTAACAGGGGAACGGGCAGCTTGTCAAAATGCTGCACGAGTAGCATTACGAGTTTGAACCAGCTGGGGAGGGAGGAGCTTGTGGCCTGTGTCTGAGATGGTGGCCCAGCGTCTGTATTGTTATTGCAGAGGTTCCGGGCACACTGAGGGTGAATCATGCCCCGTGCTTGTGGCGTGGGGGGCAGGTTCCTGCCACGACTTGGCCCGTTCTTCTGTCTGCACTCCCCTTTGTATCACGCGGCTGGCCTTCTCACCAGAGAGCCACGGCAGGGCTGGACCCCCACGCAGATTCTTCCGGACCAAGGAGCCAGAATTTATGTGCAGATTCTGCCTGAATGAATTCCCTTTTGAGAAACCATATCTCAAAACATAACCTGGTATTATAACTGAAAAAATAAAGTCTGTTGCTCGTCCCTGTCCATCTGGCTTCTCCCTGACCGTGAGCTAGCCCAGTTCTTCCCAGGAGGGGGTACCCAGTCCTCTCCCGTCTAGGCTGGAATAAACTGAGATAAACAAATGAGAAAGGGAACACAGAGGTGATGTAGGATTGCTCTGTCAATAGGAACTTGGCTTGGCTGTGTGGGAGCCTGGTAAGGCAACATCTGCCCACGGAGAGTTTACGAAAACGCTTGCGTCACCATTGGGTCCCGGCTTCCCCAGTTGCCCAGCTGGGAAAAAATCTGCCGGCCAGTGCAGGAGACAAAAGAGACACGGGTTCCATCCCTGGGTTGGGAAGATCCCCTGGAGAAGGAAATGGCACTCCCCCGCCCCCCGCCCAGAGTATTCTCTCCTGGACAATCTCATGGACAGAGGAGACTGGTGGGCTACAGTCCATGGGGTCACAGAGCTGGACAAAACGGAGCACGCATGCATTGCAAACCATTGATTCCAGGGCCCTCCACTCCTGATGGAGGAGCCCAGTGCTGACACCCTCCAGTGACGGAGTTTCGAACACTCTCTCTGGGGCTGGGAGTTGGGGGTGGGGTGGGTGACGGTTCAAAAGACAACTTAGATGCTAGCTGAGTCATCGGGAAATCACGTTCATCCAGGTGAGATTTCATCCCAGATGTCCTGTTGAACAGTTCTTTGTATTGCCCTTGGTGTGAAGTGGCGCCTGAGGGAGAGTGTTGCCAGTTTAGTGATCGAGCCCTACACCAAGGTGGTTCCTAGGACACCTCTCTTTGTATTACGTCAAAGAGTGAAACACAGTCAAGAGTTCCTTCTGATTCTTCTGGGATCAGCTGTGACTTCTCCAGCAACAGAACTTAGGGCCTGCAAATCTGCTTCCTCGTGTTGTTACAGGTCATTGTTACAACTGTCATCCAGGTGGGAGGGGGCTTAGGGCTTAGTGGGAGAATGAATACATGTTATCCGTATGGCTGAGTGCCTTCGCTGTTCATCTGAAACTATCACAACATTGTTAATTGGCTATACCCCAATACAAAATAAAAAGTTCAGAAGGAAAAAAAACCCCTATCATTCCAGGAAAAAAAACAAGAGTTCTTCTCTGGTCGTCCAGTGGTTAAGGCTCCACGCTTCCAAGGGAGGGGTACAGGTTCAATCTCTGGTTGGGGAACTAAGATTCCATGTGCCATGTGGCCAAAAAATAAAAAGATTAAAAAAAAAGAAGAAAACTATCATCCATGGCCTTGTGTCTCCAAATAGTGCTTAATAGGTCAGAAGCCTACCTGTCACCCGATCCCTAGGAGAACGCCAGGTGGGAGGGACCAAGGTGTGGCCATGCTCCTGAAAGCGCAATGTGACAGGTGTGTGGACCTTCCTTCTTGCTGGGGGAGGGCGAGTGGTGCCAGAGGACAAGCTCCTTACCTCCCAGCAGGTAAGGAGTGATTTGGGGGGCTACAGAGCAGATGCCCCCTAATTTGTGTAGGATGACGACATAGGCCAAATCAAAACCCAACATTTCCATCATCACAATCCACCATCATCAAACCTATTTCCCATTTATGAAATGCCATGCTGAGCCCCAGTGCCTACCTATTAATGCCTGCCTGAACCCACTGTCTTGTGGATTATGCCTGGACCTTCCTCTCTGGATGACGTCCTGTTCTTCGCCTCTCTCAACTTTCCCCTATGGAAACCAATTTCTCTATTGCCCATTCATTGCTCCAATCTGTGCTAGGTCAGAATAGCTAGGAGGCTTCCCTGGTGGCTCAGATGGCAAAGAATCTGCCTGCAATGTAGGAGACCTGGGTTCGATCCCTGGGTGGGGATGGTCCCCCTGGAGAAGGAAATGGCAATCCACTCCAGTATTCTTGCCTGGGAAATTCTATGGACAGAGGAGTGTGGTGGGCTACAGTCCATGGGGTCACAAAGAGTTGGACATGACTGAGTGATTAACCTAACAACAGATATTAATTTGCAGCCCTTTTCACGTAATATAGTTTCATATTATTTGGCAGGGGGCTTCTAAAACTTTTTACTAGACATCGTTGCAAACATAGACAAAAGTACAGATAATAGAATGAACTCCATGCGCAAATCAGCAGCTTCAGCAATAGTCTCACAGACAATCTTGTTTCATCTCTGTTCTAATCCCATGCCATGACAATTTTGAAGCAGATCCCGGACTTCACATTTCATCAGTAAATATTTTAGCATGTATATCTAAATGTTCTTATGTATAACCATAAGAACTTAAAAAAAAAAAAAACTATGACCTGGATAACAATCCAATCTAAAAAATCAGCAATAATTCCATAACACCTTTAAATATTTAGTCATTGTTCATGTTTCTGAGTGGCTCATCCTTTTTTGTTTGTTTGTTTGTTTGAATTAGGTCCATTCTCTATAATTTGCTGGTTCACTTCTTAAATCTCTAATCCATAGCAGTGGTTCTCAAACTTTAGCATATACTGGAATAACTTGGAGGCTTGTTAAGAGAGCACTGGGGCTTCCCTGGTGGCTCAGTGGCAAAGAATCCACCTGCCAGTGTAGAAGACACAGATTTGATCCCTGGTCCAGGAAGATGCCATGTGCCTCAGACCAAGTAAGTCCATGAGTCACAACTACTGAGCCTGTGCTCCAGAGCCCGGGAACCACAGCTACTGAGGCCCGCTCACCCCGAGCCCGTGCTGCACACAAGGGGCCACTTGTGGTGAGAAGCCCGTACACTGCAACGAAGAGTAGCTCCCACTCACGGCAACTAGAGAAAAGCCAGTGCAGCAGCGGAGACACGGCACCGCCAAAAATAAACAAAAACTCTAAAAAAATCCATTTTATTAAGTAAAACCAAACAAACCCCGAGTACTGGGTCCTTTGTCCTGAGTACTCCTCAGGGTCTAGGTTTTCTTGAGTGCATCTCTGTAGCTTCTTTTAACATGGCCCTCTGTCCTCTCTTCCCTGGTGGCTCAGTGGTAAAGCATCTGCCTGCAATGTAGGAGACCTGGGTTCAATCCCTGAGTTGGGAAGATCCCCTGGAGAAGGGAATGGCTACTGACTCCAGTACTCTTGCCTGGAGAATTCCATGGACAGACGAGCCTGGCGGGCTACAGTCTATGGGGTTGCAAAAGGTTAGACGTGACTGAGTGACTTACACTTTCACTTTTCTGTCCTCTCTATTTTTATATGTCAGTAGTTATAGCTAGAAATTCAATTAGAGTGCAGTTAGGTTAATTCTCACAGGACTGCTCTATTGGCGCTGACAGGTATTTCCAGTGGGAGCCGTATTATCCCTGGTTGCCTCTTTTTCCTGATGTCAGCAGCTCCTGATAATTATTGCACAGATCCACTACTTCCTTAGTGCAAATAATATTGCAAATAATATTCTAGTGCTATTGTTCATTAGTGGCATATCTTCTAAGGAGAAATTTCCTTTCTTTGGTTATTTGGCTACCCTGCGGCTTGGTTTGTATAGGAAAGATTGGATAGGATTTTCTTAATGTTTTTTTTCCCCCCTATTCTTTTTCTTCCTTTTTTATTTGGCTGCATTTCAAGGCATGCAGAACTTCCCCAATCAGGAATCGAACCTGCATCCCCTGCAGTGGAAGCAGAGTCTTAAACACTGGAAAGCAAAGTCTTAAACAGTAGACCATTGGGAAGCCCAAGACGATGAATTTTTTACTTTTTCCCCCTTGTCAGTTTCCAAAGTGGTTCCCTAGCATCTTTCTAAGCTTTCCAGTGAGTGTTGTTTTCTTCTTGGATATATTATGAACTCGTGGCTTAGACATATTTGACATATGCTTCAATCTATAGACGTTATTGGAGAAGGCAATGGCACCCCACTCCAGTACTCTTCCCTGGAAAATCCCATGGTCGGAGGAGCCTGGTAGGCTGCAGTCCATGGGGTCGCGAAGAGTCGGACATGACTAAGCGACTTCACTTTCACTTTTCACTTTCATGCATTGGAGAAGGAAATGGCAACTCACTCCAGTGTTCTTGCCTGGAGAATCCCAGGGATGGCGGAGCCTGGTGGGCTGCCGTCTATGGGGTCGCAGAGTCAGACACGACTGAAGCGACTTAGCAGCAGCAGCAGCAGCAGCATAGATGTTATTATCTTTACTGTCACTCAAATTGTCCCATTTGGCCTTTGGGAACTACTTCAAGTTGACTAATTCTTTTTGACATGACTCAACTGGTCTAATCCACTCCAGTATTCTTGCCTGGAGAATCCCATGGACAGAGGAGCCTGGTGGGCTACAGTCCGTGGGGTCAAAGAGTCGGACACGACTGAGGGACTAACACACACTGGTCTTTGGTAATTTTGTAGTTATCTTGCAGGACAAGATGTTCCACACTTGTCTCATTTGTTTTATGCTCCAGCCTGAAGTCATTCATCTCCCCTCCCCCCCCCACCCCCCCATCCCACCCCGGGATGCGTCCATGTTCTTCCAGTGGAGCATGGTCATTAGATCCAAATCTGAGCGTAAGGAGAGCTCGTTGGTAGTGGTTTAGTCATTGCTTCTTGGTTTTAGTGAGTACAGCTGGGAAACAGGTACTATCCATTTTTTTAAAGAAACTCTACGTTAGTTTATACTGATACTCCCAATTCAACTCAAGACTACAGGGTTTTTAATGTAACTTCATTGATCTTACATCTGCTCTTCTTTCTGTCATTCGGAAGACCTTCTCAAAAATGACCAAAATAATTACGTTGTTGTTCAGTCACTCAGTCCTGTCCGACTTTTTGCAACTCACGGACTGCAGCCCGCAGGCTTCCCAGTCCCTCACCATCTCCCAGAGTCTGCCCAGGTTTATGTCCATTGCATTGGTGGTGCCATCCAGCCATCTCATCCTCAGACACACCCTTCTTCTTCTACCCTTAGTCTTTCCCAGCATCAGGGACTTTTTAAACCCTCAGGATAACAATGCCAAAATTATCACGAAAAAATTACTGAAAAAGGTAAGATTTTTCTTTTGCAGTTTTTTTTTTGTCCTTAGGGTTTATGATATTGAGGATGAACAATCAAATAACTTGGAATAGCTCCTCTCTCTGTGGTTTGGCCCAAGCATGAATCAGGGTTAGGGTTATTCACTTTGCTTTTGCTTCCATTTTTAGATTTTTTTCATTTTCATTTTTAAAAGTTGTGTAAACTATTTACATGATTATAAAGTCAAATCCACAAAATGAGCTGTAATCAAAGCTGTCTATATCCTAACATTGTCCCCTTCCCCCTATGTCCTCCTTCTATCATAATCAAGTTTTTTCCACTTTACCCTTCCATTTAAAAACATATAAACACACGATAAATGATAGCATACTAATTCACTTAACACTTGCCCTGATCTTGGTTTTTTCCCCCTTAATGATATATTGAATATGAATCCATAGAACCAGATAGAATGTTCTATAAAATGCTGCTTTATGAAGACGTATTTATTCAACCAGTCACCCTTGACTGACATTTGGCTTCTGTCTAGTCTGTTGCTATTTAAACACTGCAGCAATACCCGCTTGTCTCTGTGCGTTTTTGCCTTTTTATCTCTAGGGCCGGTTTCCCTGGTGGCACAGTGGTAAAGAATCCACCTGCCAACGCAGGAGACACGGATTCGATCCCTGGGTCGGGAAGATCCTCTGGAGAAGGAAATGGCAACCCACTCAGTATTCTTGCCTGGAGAATCCCATGAACAAAGGAGCCCCACAGTCCCTGGGGTCGCAAAGAGTCGGACATGACTGAGCGAACACGCAACAGGCACAGGCAGGCGCCTGTTCTCCCACCTCTGTGCACTTCTGCCCCCTTGTGGCTGGGTCGCAGTATCACAGAGTTCTCTCCCCTCCAAGCTGGCATCTCCACTCAGGTGGAGGCCCCCCTGACAGCGCAGGTGAACTGCTGGCACACAATGTGCGCGGCATGAGCAAAATATGGTCCCAAGCCACAGAGAGTTTATTTTAAATTTTATGTATTTATTTTTGGTCGCATTGGGTCTTCGTTGCTGTATGCCAGTTTTCTCTAGTTGCGGCGAGCGGTGGCTTCACTTGCTGCCAATCACAGGCTCTAGGCATGCGAGCTCAGTAGTTGCTCCACTGCATGTGGGGTCTTCCCAGACCCGGAACCAAACCCGTGTCCCCTGCACTGGCCGGCGGATTCCTATCCATTGTACCCCCAGGGAAGTCCCACAGAGATTTTAGAGTTGTTACTCCAGCATAACTATCCTGACAACGCAGAGCGAGAAAAAAATAAGGAGGAATCCCTCCATCACTAACAATGAGATCATGCTACGGGTTGAAGGATGGCATGCACTCAACTCCTTATACCTGCTTTATACCAAACAGAAAAACCACACGCACAAGTGATATCTTACATTGCAAAACTGGGCTACAATGGTAGGTCTCAAAGTCTCGGGTAGGTTTCCTGGCAACATGGAAGAAACTGCAATGAAAGTCTGCACACCATAACAGATAGTAGCCTCCTGATTGCTGCAATTAGAGAAAGCCTGCATGCAGCAGTGAAGACCCACCACAGTCAAAAATAAAATAAATTTTAAAATCTTAAAAAAAAGAGAAAGCCCTCAGGTGTCTGGAGTCCAATGTACCGAGATGAAATTCCATTTTTTAAAAAAAGTGATAAAAACAATCACCTCCTTCATGAAATTCCTGCTAAACTGAGAGAAAACCATTTTGCAGTGAATGCAGAGTCACGCTGGGGACATTCAGGAGGCTAATTTCAAACACTGTGGCCTTTTTTCTTTTTACAAAAGAGAAGTTGGTTGATTTTATAACTAGCAGTGACATAATTCTACTTATTTCAGCAGTCGGAGCTGAAACAAGCAGCTCAATCAGCATATTTCATAAATATTTCATAAATTCATTGACTCCAGGGATATGGAAGGAATTTGGACTCTTAATCCCAACCCTGAATTACTAGGCTAGAAGACTGGACACGGAATCAAAACCATTCTCCCCTCAGGGTCTGCAGGACCAAAAACTTCCTCTCTGAACCCTCATCCCCCGCTTCCCCACAGTCCCTACCTGGCCCCCCCCCGCCCCCACCATCTCTCCAGCAAGATTCCTACAGAAGGACCTCTCTGGTGGCTCAGTGGTAAAGAATCTGCCTGCCAATGCAGGAGACATGGGTTCAGTCCTTGATCTGGGGAGATCCGAAGTCGCAGAGCAACTAAGCCTGGGGGCCACAATTGCGGAGCCTGGGCTCTAGAGACCAGGAGCTGCAGCTGCTGAAGCCCACATGCCCTAGAGCTCATGTTCAACAAGAGAAGCCCGTGCACCACAACTAGTGAAAAGCCTGTGCAGCAACGAAGACCCGGCACAGCTTTAAGTAAATAAAATCATATATATATATATATATATAAAGATTCCTACAGCAGAAGGCGAAGAAGCCCTTCCCCTTACAGTGAGGCCTCAGAAGTCCCTTCTCTGTGGTCTTCGTGAATGAAACCGCTGTCACTCACATCAGGGGCAAGTGAAGGACCAGATAAAGTCGGGTTCTGCCCTAAAAACGACTGCAAGGCCTGCATTTCCTTTTCCTCGGGTACACACAGAAGGGGAACACAATTCATAATCTTGACCAAAGTGAGAGGGACTTCCCTAGTGGGCCAGTGGTTAAGACTCGGCAGCTCCATGCTTCCAGTGTGGGGGAGACAGGTTTGAGCCCTAGTTGGAGAATTAAGATCCCCCATAAAGTGGGGCATGGCCAATATATATGTGTGTGTGTGAATCAAAAGACAAATGGACGGGAATTCTTCAGAGGGTTCCTGGGAAGTCAGGGCCTTCCTGGAATCTGAGAAACAACCTTGCCAAGCCCACGGACATCACTGTACACAGCACCTACTGGCTACTTGACAGGCAGACAGGTCACTTCCTAGGATTGCTCCACCTCTCATTTGCCACAGTTTCTCCTTGGTTAAGAGGGAAAAACTGCTTGGCTGTCAGCCAGCCTCGCGGGGAAACCAAGAACGCAAACAGAAGCAAGAGCTTCTGTGGCTTTTCCAAACATGCTGCTCCGGGACTTACACCACCCAGAAACTGCACCCATTCAGATGTGAGCATCACAAACTGCCTAAGCATAAACTTCCAACACCTGCTCACTCCCAGAGACCAGACCACCAGTTTGTCCAGCAACTCTGTGCTTGACAAAATCTGCCCCACCCCAGGACTGACTCAAAAACTCTTGTTGGGCTTCCCTGATGCTCCAGTGGTTAAGAATCCACCTGCAAGTATGGGGGACACAGGTTCAATCCCTGGTCTGGGAGGATCCCACATGCCTTGGGGCAGCTAAGTCAGTATGTGCCAATTTCAGAATATCAGGGAGGGCACCCCTGAAACCAGAGAAAATTTGGGTGAGGCCTCAGAAGAGAGGGTCCTTCGTGCAGCTCAATCTTGTTACAGCCACGGTACCTTGTGAGATTTTTTTTTTTTAATTTATTCATTTTTGGCTGTGCTCAGTCTCCACTGCTGCACGAGTTTTTCTCTAGACGCAGTGAGCGGGGGCCACGCTCTAGTTGTGGCATGCAGATTTTTCACCGTGGTGGCTTCTCTAGTTGCAGAGCACAGGCTGTAGGGCACTTGGGCTTCAGTAGTTGTGGTTCCCAGGCTCAGTAGCGGTGGTGAACGGGCTTCGTTGTTCCAGCGCATGTGGGATCTTCCTGGATCAGGGATTGAACCCACGTCTCCTGCACTGGCAAGCAGAGTCCTTACCACTGAGCCACCAGGGAAGCCCTCTTGCTGAGATCTGCCAGAACCAAGGCCATGGGGAGCAGCCACCTCCCCATCTGTTCCAGGGTGCTCCCTTCCCCATCTTGCCCTCTAGTCCCCCACCTGGAGGGGCCTGCATATCCCATTCAAAAGTCAAGGTCACTTCTACCTTTTTTTTTTTTTTGGTGCAGATTTAGCTGGAGGGTGCATCCCCAAGAATTCAGCCCGGCAGAGCTGATGGCAGTCTTGCAGGAGGCCGGGCAGCTTTCTGTTTCCTGAGGGGCAGCTCACATCACCTCCGCAGCTTGGGGAGAACATAGAACCCTTCACGGCCACACAAGGACAGCCATTCAGCCCCCGAGACAATCAGGAATTCACTGGGACTAGGTTTTCCTTCTTTTCACACCGAAGTGACCGTTTTATATGTCTTTGGCTGAAAAAGGAGCATTTCTGTTGAATCTGGATTCACCAAACTGTGCTCCGCGACATGAGGAAGTTGAAATTGGCTTACGGTCCTTGGGTACACAGAAAGGCTGGTGTGTCAGCAGATACGGGCTGAATCACGAATTTGTTCAGGAAGTCCAAGATTAAGTCCAGTTTATATTATTATGTAACAAGCTTACCTGCCAAGCAACACATCCAGGCAAATAAATTTAAAATATTTTTGTGCAGGATACAGCTGGGATTCAAAACTTGTATTTACTTAAGACTTGTGTGAATGGTAAATAAGGCCACTTCTGTGGAACCCCTGAAAAAGGCAGTTTAAATATCTGGAGCAGGAGTGAAGGCCTTACCCACTCAGAAATAAGGAACATCAGGCTGGAAAGGTGAGTTCCTGGACCGCCAGGCAGGAAAGGGCGATTCTGAAATAAAAGACTAGAAGATGGGACACCTGCAGTCTTCATACCAGGCAAAGATAAGCATTTCTAAAGTGCAGACATGGGGGAAAAAAGATGTCAAACAATACTTAATAGTGAACTGTTGTCATCACTCCTGAAAGGACAGACAAAGGATCTCTGCAATCTACTGCTTAATAAAAAGTATGAGAGGACAATGACCAAAACAGTGAAAATTAAATTTTTTTTCAGAATTCTGGAAATTAAAGGCTTACACAATTCAAAGAGAATCTTACTTGAGAAAAACAGCTGAAAGGACTTCCCTGGAGTCCAGTGGTTGAGACTCCGTGCTTCCAATGCAGGGGATATAGGTTCAATCGCTGGTTGGGGAACCAAGATCCCACATGCCATGTGGCACAGCCAAAAAAAGAAAAAATAGCTGAATCTGGGTAAAATGTCTTGTGGCAATGACTCGCCCTAATCTCACTCTTCTCTCCCCAGCAGCCTTGAAGATCGAGAGCTCCCAAAATAACAACTGAAATCCAGTATGCAGTCTCAAGACCAGGCAGAGATGGTGATGCATGCTGTCACATTCCGCTCTTGAACCCATGGACCGCAGCCCGCCAGACTCCTGTGTCCATGGGATCCTCCAGGCAAGAATACTGGAGTGGGCTGTCATGCCCTCCTCCAGGGGATCTTCCTGACCCAGGGATTGAACCCACGCCTCTTATGTCTCCTGTATTAGCAGGTGGGTTCTTTTACCACTAGGGCCACCTGGGAATGTCCTAGTCTGTTTTAAGGATTCATCTCATTAGTTACAGCCCACCTGGAATCATCTTCCTTTCGATGAACTCAGAACCAACTGATCGGAGATCTTAATGGAGGGTTATGCAGGGTGTTTACACTGGGGTCAAAAATTTTGGGAGCCACCTTAGAATACCGCCTCCCCCATTTTCAAACTGAAATGTTGGTAACTTAATAAAAGCCACCATTTTTAATGTACCAGTAAGAAAAACTAATAGTCAATGAAAATGTGATATTCCATCAGCTGTAAAGTACATCCCGATTTCAGAGATGCTGGCTGTGAAAGAAAGCACGCTTGTTTCTTACTGTTTCTCACTGTGCTGCCTACAGGAGCTGACGTGGTGAACAGTCTAGGTGAGGACAGTGGTGGGTGAGGACTCGTGGCCTCTGGATCAACAAATAGTTTATTTTTGGGTCACGTGGATTAGCTTGTCTTTGACTGTAGGTAACATAAAGCCTAAATCAAAATGGTCTAAACAGTAAAGAGAATATATGATTTCACATGGCATGACATGAAATCTCAATGTTGGCTGTCTCCGCTTTTAAGGGTCGTGAATTCCATGGCTCAGTTGTTCTCAAGGACCCAGGTTCCTCCCAACTCTCTTCTCTGTCATCTTCCACTGGCTAGCTGGCTCCCCTTGAGATCCTAAGACAGCTGTATCTGTTCTGGGTGTCTGTTTCGACACGGCAACATCTAGTTCCTTACCAAGTATCTCAAGAAATGGTAGCTTTTCCAGGAGTGCAGCAGAGGACCTGACTTTGTATTTCAAGCTTAATTCAACTAATGGCAAGAACGACTTTTCCATTAGTTGTTGACACCAGTAGTATTCAACCTTGGTTGTGCTGTTGAGTCATCTGAGAGCTACTGAAAAAACCTCAGGTTCACACATCCCAGGCTTCCCTCCAAAACTCCAAAATCACAATTTCTGCCTGGAGTGGGCCCCACGCATCAGTATTTTTTTAACCCCTGAATGGTCGTGTTTATCAGTGAACCGAGGTAACGGTGCTGGACGTCAGGAATCCTATTAAGACCGGGCACAGGTAATCCAACACTCTTGCCCCTGAAATTACTGAAGTTCTACAATTGGGTCAACACATTGGAAGACTACGCTGTCATTCAGTTACTAAGCCACGTCCAACTCTTGCGACCCAGCAGACTGCAGCACGTCAGGTTTCCCTGTCCTTTACTATCTCCCTGAGTTTGTTGAAACTCATGTCCATGGAGTCTGTGATGCCATCCAACCATCTCATCCTCTGTCGTCCCCTTCTCTTCCTGCCTTCAATCTTTCCCAGCATCAGGGTCTTTTCCAATGAGTCGGCTCTTCGCATCAGGTGGCCAGAGTATTGAAGCTTCAGCTTCAGTATCAGCCCTTCCAATGAATATTCAGGTTGATTTCCTTTAGAACTGACTGGTTTGATCTCCTTGCTGTCCAAGGGACTCTTAAGAGTCTTTGCCAGCACCACAGTTCGAAAGCATCAGTTCTTCGGCGCTTAGCCTTCTTTATGGTTCAACTCTCACATACGTACATGATTACAGGAAAAACCACAGCTTGGACTATACAGACCTTGATCAGCAAAGGGATGTCGCTGCTTTTTAATATGCTGTCTAGGTTTGTCATAGCTTTTCTTCCAAGGAGCAAGGGTCTTTTAATTTCATGGCTGGAAGACTACACACTTTACTTATATTGTCTCACCAACTGACAAACCCTGAGTTTTGCTGTCGTGTGTCTTTTAGTAACTGATTGCAAAAAAGTTCTATGAAATATCACAAAGGATCTTAGAAATGAGAAATCTGTTCACGTTCCACTCAGCAATTTCCATAATGAAGACCTATGTGAGAATTTTTTATGAAACTATTATTAAACAGTTAGATTTTATACCTTTTCTCCTTCCTGAAAATAAGAGGTAAACAGATAATCACTTCATCGTTTTTGTTTGGGCTCTAAAAAAAGATCAGTGATAGGGTTGTCCTGGTGGTCTAATGGGTAAGATTTCATGCCCCTACTGCAGGGGGCACCAGTTCGATTCCTGCTCAGGGAACTAAAATTCTGCATGCTGTGCAACATGGCCAAAAAAAAAAAAAAAAAAATCAGAGATACATTTAACACAGCTGTAACCATGCAGACCAAACGATGTGTTAATCCATGTACAGTTTCCGCCATTACAACTTTTTTGTTTATTATTTCCCCTGGTTGATTTTTTAATTATGGTTTTTTTATGAGCCTTCCTAGTGGCTCAGATGGTAAAGAATCTGCCTGCAACGCAGCAGACCTGGGTTCGATACCTGAGTCATGAAGATCTACAGCTATGGTTTTATTATACATGTACTTGCTTGTAAGTGCTTCAAGGGTCAGTGAGATTCATCAGTAATTTACAGGAGGAAGCCAAGCGGAGCAGCAGTGGCTGTGGGCACTTCAGCCTGCTGATGCCCAGGCTTCAGAGTGCTTAAAACCGGGCAAACAGACCCTGATTCAAGGTACAACAGAGCAGAGGCCTGACTGCGGCAGTGCCTTGGAAAACCTGCTCTAACTGGGGAAAAGAGAAGCAAGTGGAAACTGGAGGCTGGAGACCAGCTGAAAATGGCTCTAGGAACCCCCATGCAAGCGACCCACTGCCTGAGGCTGGTCTAGGTGCACAGGGCACATCTGCGAATACGTCTCTCCTTCAGGTTGACTTGACGCCACAAGTTAAGATTCCCCTGACACAGAGATGCTTGCCTCTTCAAAATAATAATAATAGTTGTAGCTATTTAAATTCCTGTGACTCTCAGTCCCTCCAACCTCCGCTTGGGCTTCTAAGTTCAGAGGTGAGGTGGGCACTGCCTCTTTGAAAACAAATACTTTTTTCTTATACATAAACTTTATATGTGTATTTAAACTAGACAATACATAAAGAAAAAATTGTTAAAAACTGTCATAGAAGATTAAATACAAGTATTTTCAAGGCTCATGAAAAGAGAGAAAGTATAAGCTAAATATTTTTCTTTCTTTTCTAAGCAATGGATCCCATTATCCACCTCAAAAGGTTTTGAGGCTTAAATTATAAAAAGTCAAACAGTACTGAATAAAATAGCCCAGCGCCTGCACATGCTAAGTATGTGCTCATGTTCGCTTACTGTACAATAGCCAGTGTGAGCTTACATACAGGTTGGCCAAACGTCGCTTCTACCACTGCCCAAGCCAAGATCTTGAATTCAACTGTGTGTGAGCTTTAAAGAAGATATAAAATGTCAATTCTACAGGTAACATAACCACTCTATTGAACAATGTCATTAAGTTACAGAAGGTTCTTATAACGAACCTTGTTAAAGCATCGACTCAGCGTTTCTCCCATGTGGCTTCCTATGGGTGATTCTAGTGCTTTCTCTTTCCCTCCTCCCCATCACAGCCATGGAGTGAGCCTGGCAGACAGCAGTGGGAGCTGAGAGATGACCTGCTCTCAGCTCACAGACTCCCCATGCTAAGTGCCCAGGACCCATCCTTGTTTCCTCCTTTCTCAGGTCTTGTCTGATACACCTCTGCTTGAGTATATTCAATTTCCTTTCTGGCTTTTATGGGATTAGGTTACAACCAAAATAATTCTGACTCATATTTTCAAACAGGGCTTTGCTAACAAGCGTCACTAACGCTGGCCTCTACTGTACACAGCACGTTAGCGATCCTATTACATATAATGATGATCGTTTCAGTTTCACTGTATTTTTCTAATAATAATCAGTACTACTAAACAAAAGTACATGCTTAGAAGCTTATTATTTGTGCTTGGAAAATTCTGTATTTGAATATTATATTAAGATATCACCACACTCCTAAACTTTACATTCTACTGCAGTTTATGAACTAATGAGAAAGATAACCATTCTACTATCTTATCGACAAAAGATTTAGGAACTCCAGGCTTAAGAATGGCATAGCAGAAGCCCCGGCCGTCGCTCCGTGGCGTGCTCCCTGCCCGCTCTGCTCTCGCCCGGCCGGTCGCTGGCTGGGGAACGGTGTCGGCGCGCACCCCCGGCCCGCCAAGCTCCGTCCCGCCCTTGCGCCAGGGCAGCAGAGCGCGAGAGGCTGTGAGGCAGCCAGGGAACGAAATGTCATCACTGGAATTTCTATTAAAAAAAAAAAAAGAACGGTATAGCAAGAGACACTGTTCCATTTTATTTATAACGGTAGGAAAATGGAAACAACTTTTTTGTCCAAAAACAGGAAATGGGTTTTAAAACATCAAACCATAATTTAAAACAAAGCTATGAGCAACCATTAACAACATGTTGTGAATGTATTTAATGACATGAAAAGAGTTAACTGTGTATTTACTGTCTACTCTCCGGATGTCTTCTATGAGAAACCTGATGGTTTTCTCTCTTCAAACTCCTATACCTCTTCATCCCTCCTTACTCAGTCTAACCTTGCTTCCTATTTTATTGAGAACATGCAATCACTCAGAAAAGACCTCTGCAACCTACTACCATAACATCTGCCCACCAGCTGGCATCTCTGTCATATACACTCCTCCTGTTTCAGTGGCTGGAACCATCTTGGTGGAGACCAACCCTTCACTAATTAGACACCACGTTCTGTCCCTCTGCACTGTCCACGGAAGAGTTGCACTTCACTGTAATGACACAAGGGGGCGCTCTACATCAGGAATCTTGTAAACCACTCCAAATCAAGTCTTGAATTAGTCTCCAACAGGCACAGACACAAGCACTCTTCATCCATACAAAGCTACAGAAGAAAAAACAAAAACACATTAGCTGGGGATTTCCCTCGTGGTCCAGTGGTTAAGACCCTGTGCTTCCAATGCAGGGGGCAAAGGTTTGATCCCTGGTTGGGGAACTAAGATCCCACATGCCATGCAGTGTGGCCAAAAAGACCAAGAAAAAAAAAATATCAGTTGGTAAAAATTATCAGCTTAGCCACACACCCCACCTCTAAAACTACTGGAAAAAAAAAAAAAAGCTAAACTAAACTAACAAAGTAAAAGACTCCAAAATAGTCAAGATGCTCCTGAAGAACAACATTAGAAAAATTATCAAACTGTGTGGTGTGCTGCTCAATCATGTTGGACTCATTGCGACTCCATGGACTGTAGCCCACCAGACTTCTCTGTAAATGGAATTTTCCAGGCAAGAATACTGGAGCAGGTTGCCATTTCCTACTCCAGGGCATCCTCCCAACCAGCGATCAAGCCCACGTCTCGCGTCTCCTGCATTGACAGCAGATTCTCTATCAAACTATATCAAAATCCAGTAAAGCTCCAGTAATTAAAGCAGTAGAGTATCAGAGAAACAGACAAAAGGAGCAGACAGAGATCCCAGAAATACACCTCCATTTGAAGAAACCCAATATACAACAGGGGCTATTACACATCAGTGGGGAAAGCAGTCTTTTCAGTTGAATGGTCTGGGAGACTCGTTTTCCATATGGGGAAAAAAAAAGAAAATCAAGTCTTTATCGCACACCCTGTTAAAAAAAAATCAATTAGTCTTAATTCTTCCATTTTCCCTACACCCATAGCCACTCTCTTTTTCCTGAAATCAGTCCAATATACAAATACAGGCAAGAGATTAACAGCATTTCACTAAAGCTGAAGCTCAAAAGCTAGTAAGCATAAACAAAGATGTACAACTTTATGAAAATAAAGCTATGTGATACCATTTCTACATCCAATAAACTGGTCAAAAATTTAAAATCCTGACAATCAAAGCATTGCTGAAGGTCAGTTCAGTTCAGTCGCTCAGTCATGTCTGACTCTTTGTGACCCCATGAACTGCAGCACGCCAGGCCTCCCTGTCCATCAACAACTCCCGGCGACCATCCAAACTCATGTCCACTGAGTCAGTGATGCCATTCAACCATCTCATCCTCTGTCGTCCCCGTCTCCTCCTGCTCTCAATCTTTCCCAGCATCAGGGTCTTTTCAAATTAGTCAGCTCTCTGCATCAGGTGGCCAAAGTACTGGAGTTTCAGCTTCAGCATCAGTCCTTCCAGTGAACACCTAGGACCGATCTCCTTTAGGATGGACTGGTTGGATCTCCTTGCAGTCCAAGGGACTCTCAAGAGTCTCTTCCAGCACCACAGTTCAAAAGCATCAATTCTTCGGCGCTCAGCTTTCTTTATAGTCCAACTCTCACATCCATACACGACTACTGGAAAAACCATAACCTTGACTAGATGGACCTTTGTTGGCAAAGTAATGTCTCTGCTTTTTAATATGCTGTCTAGGTTGGTCATAACTTTCCTTCCAAGGAGTAAGTGTCTTTTAATTTCACGGTTGCAATCACCATCTGAAGGGATTTTGGAGCTCCAAAAGACAAAGTCTGCCACTGTTTCCCATCTATTTGCTATGAAGTGATGGGACCAGATGCCATGATCTTAGTTTTCTGAATGTTGAGGTTTAAGCCAACTTTTTAACTCTCCTCTTTCACTTTCATCAAGAGGCTCTTTAGTTCTTCTTTACTTTCTGCCATAAGGGTGGTGTCATCTGCATATCTGAGGTTATTGATATTTCTCCCAGCAATCTTGATTCCAGCTTGTGCTTCCTCCAGCCCAGTGTTTCTCAGGGTGTACTCTGCATAGAAGTTAAATTAGCACAGTGACAATATACAGCCTTGACATACTACTTTTCCTATTTGGACCCAGTCTGTTGTTCCAAGTCCAGTTCTAACTGTTGCTTCCTGACCTGCATACAGATTTCTCAAGAGGCAGGTCAGGTGGTCTAGTATTCCCATCTCTTTCAGAATTTTCCAGTTTATTGTGATCCACACAGTCAAAGGTTTTGGCATAGTCAATAAAGCAGAAATAGATGTTTTTCTGGAACACTCTTGCTTTTTTGATGATCAAGCGGATGTTGGCAATTTGACCTCTGGTTCTTCTGCTTTCTAAAACCAGCTTGAACATCTGGAAGTTCACGGTTCACCTATTGCTGAAGCCTGGCTTGGAGAATTTTGAGCATTACTCTGCTAGAGTGTGAGATGAATGCAATTGTGCGGTAGTTTGAACATTCTTAGGCATTGCCTTTCTTTGGGATTGGAATGAAAACTGACCTTTCCAGTCCTGTGGCCACTGCTGAGTTTTCCAAATTTGCTGGCATATTGAGGGCAGCACTTCCTCAGCATCATCTTTTAGGATTTGAAATAGTTCAACTGGAATTCTATTACCTCCACTAGCTTCGTTTGTAGTGATGCTTCCTAAGGCCCACTTGACTTCACATTCCAGGATGTCTGGCTCTAGGTGAGTGATCACACCATAGTGATTATCTGGGTCGTGAAGATCTTTTTCGTACAGTTCTTCTGTGTATTCTCGCCATCTCTTCTTAATATCTTCTGCTTCTGTTAGGTCCATACCATTTCTGAAGGTGGAGCTACGGAATTTCTTTTACACAGTTGGTGGGAATAAAAACTGTAAGAACTACTTTAGAAAAGACTGGCATTATCCTAAGTTTTTTTTTTTAACTGGAAAAAAATTGCTTTATAATGTTCTATTGGTTTCTGCTGTACCACAAAGTAAATCAGGCATAAGTATACACATTATCTTAAGTTTTAAGATGATAGAACAATTCTATTTCCTGATTCATACTCAGGACAACTCACACACATTTCCCTCAAAAGACAGGTAAAACACTTATTTATAATAAGAGTTTGTATTTTAAAAATTAAAAATAACCTCAATGTCCATCAGCAGTAGAATGTCTAAATAAATTGTAATATACTCATAGAAAAAAATTCTATACAAGAGTACAAATGAATGACAGCTGCACACATATACATGAATGAATTTAGAAGCATAATGATGACTAAGAATAGCAAGTCACCAATAAATATCGACTATGATACTGTTTAAAATAATATCCAAACCCAAGCATAATATTCAGTTAACCTTACATATTTGGTAAATCTACAAAGAATAAAACAAGAGAATAAAAATACAAAAAGATAGTGACAAATCCAGACTGGGAAGTAGATCCACAGAGACCCACATATATATCTATTTATATGTATCAAATATTGTATAATTTTTAAGTGGGGTAGGAGCGAGAAAAAGATTTCTATTTGAGAAAATATATATTCCCATGCCAATTTCTAGAGACATTTCAGAGGGGGGAAAAAAGTGTTAAATTTTAATTTTACCTTTTTCATCTATTTTATTTTCATGATGACTTCCTTTCAGGATCCAAAATCTAATATAGAGGGAAAAAAATTCACAATCATTTTCATGTACTATCTAATTCAGGTACATCATCATACTCTTGTAATTTCTTTTTTTTCTTCTTGTAATTTTCTAAAGACTCCTAAACCATTAATCCTAGTAATCACCTAATAATATTTACTAGAAGGGGAATTGGAAATAGAATTCTACATACATCATTTTTTCCATATATGCTTCATGGTAATAAACAACCAAATATTTGGTATAATTTCTAATTACAGGATAACTCTTCCTATTTCAAAACTAAAAGCATCCAGAAATAAGGACCTTTGACTTTCCAATATTTGCATATGCTCAAGGGAGTTTTTGCCACAAGATTAAACAGTTTGGTTTCAAAAGAATCTTTTCTTTTCGCTCACATTTCAATTTAATTTTGAAGAGATTAGCTCCAACTCATACATGGAAACGAAAGGACATAAACGACTATTATTTTTCAACTATCTTTTCTTACAATCTGAAAGAGCTTTTGAAGAAAACTTTGAAATAATCACTTGAGTATGCTTTGATGTAACTCTAAAATATTTATCAACCAATGATCCTTAACTTTCCTTCTAAGAGTATATCAGGAGTACTATTTCTCCTATCTGCTTTGTTTTCCATTGGCTGACTTAGCTACTGAGGTCGCTAAATACACTAAAGTTTTAAAGAACATTCCAATTTATACCAGCAACAAGTATAAATTTTCCTTTAAGCTACAAGGAAAAACATACAAATGAATAATTATTTTCTATACTGAAGTAAGTTGTTAAATTATCAGTCCTAATATAACCCATATGCTAACCCATGAAGCACTCTGCTTAAATAAGTGTCTTTTTAAATTCCTACCCTTAGGTTCAAACGTATTCTTTAAAAAAGAAAAACAAAAATTAAAATTGTACTTACTTTAGCCAACAGTTCTTGTGTTTCATCAGTCAGTGGAGCATGTGAAAACTTGCAATGTTCTCCCTGATAACATTTTGCTCCTGTATGGTAAAACTTGCAAGGATATTCATGTAACTCAAGTGTTAAGGAAGAAAAAATTTTTAATCCTGCTAAAATAACTTATTATTAATCTAATAACTTTATTTTTCCTATATGAAGTTCTTTTCTACTAGTAGAAACATTAAATTCTCTATGTAAAATATGAGACGACAGGACTTCCCTGGTGGTCCAGTGGCCGAGACTCAGCACGCCCGATGCAGGGGTCCCAGGTTCAATCCCTGGTCAGGGAACTAAAGCCCACATGCTAAAGATCCCACGTGCTGCAACTAAGATCCAGGACAGCCAAATAAATTAATGAATTAAAAACAAAAAGATCCATTCTTAATAAAATTAAGTACAAGACAATAAATTATTAACTGGGTTACAAGAAAATTAACTTTAGGATGATTATATACATGAAGTTTATTGGCTATCACAGGACAAATTTCTCCCTCATAATCATTCTTCAACTACAGGTATGTTTCACTGATAAGACAAAAGAGATGTGCATTTTAAATACTTTGAGAAATTTGACTATTTTTAAAGCATTCTTTTGGGGTGAGGGAATTAAAGTCAATAAAATTATGTGTCTTGCAAATCTGGATCCTTCATATATTAGACTTGTTTAAAATGGGATCCATATATACAACTCTGATATTACTTTCCAGGAAAAATTTCTCAAGTTAGGGTTTGAGATTCCTTATATTGAATGACTTAAAGGAAAACAACTTTTGTGGTGATCAAATGTGCAGTTATCCTAAAATGTTATGTTCCATGTTTTCATAGCGTGTCTAGACCATTTATACTCAAGAGTTAAGGTTACTCTTCAATTAAGGGACAATTAATCTCTATACAGCACAGAGTATAACAGAAAAGAATTACTCCCAAACTATGCAATTCCTGCCTCTTTTACGAAGTAGATTTCATGAATACAGATTTAATTCATGGATGTCACAGCAGAAATTCTGAGAATGTTTTCCTGGGACCTAAAATGAAAGGTCTCATGACCCTGTTTCACTACCCAGTTAGACAGGATGTACATTTGAGGGAATTTCTAAAGATTCTTTCTTGGGGCAAGGGGGTGGGGGAGGGAATCTGTGAACAATATAATCACTTCAATACCGAGTTGAGCTTAGATATATAATTTTGTCATGGTTAAAACACTGGTTTCATTCAAAATTTTACATTCATGTAAACATTTATGAAAAGTAAAGTTACTGTATCTTGTGATAAAGGATATTATGCAAATATAGGCAGTTTTCCCCTCTGGTACAATATCCTTGTACATAAAACTTACACATTTCCTTTTTCTTCTCTATCTCTGCATCATGATCAAATTTACATTGGTCTCCCTGGGCCAAAGGAAGAAACAAGGAAAAGCCATTATTTCTCACAGTTAAGCCATTACAATTCCTACTTAATTCTGGATAAGCAAATGATTCCAGAAGAAAACAAAGTCTTAGGTAGAAGCAGTATAGTCTGATTTTTAAAGAGCTATTATAACTGCATTGTATTACACATATTGGCTTGCAATTTGTCAAGTCCTTAACATTTTTAACACAAAGCATTTAAAAAAAATTATCTATTTTCAGAGACATAAAACAAGGTACACGAATTTCATGGTCTAATGGTATTAAAATCATACAGAGTCTGTTCTCTTATCACTGTGGAATTACATTACTACTTTCTTAAATACAAAACAATATTTCAGTAAAATTTTCTACTTGAAACCTTTCCAGAAAGAAAACAGTTCTAAAATTATACAGGTATGCTTTTGGAGTGTCTAACAGAAACTGGTTTTAGAACATTTTTGCTATACCTTACATCTTAATGTATTTTTGCTTACACTATACCTTAATACACTTCCTTTCAAGAAAGTATTTACAAATTTGCTTTCCCTGGCGTTGCACCGTATGTTGGTTGATGAACCCCTGACTCATTCTCACAGGCTGCTGCTGCTCTTTAGATTTCCCATTCTATGAAAACAAAATCAAAAAACTCAATGTGAAAAATAAGAGATTAAACATTTGATTCCATTGTACAAAGTTATCTTAAACTACCTTTTAAAACATTAAAAAGTAACTCTTCTGAATTGCCCTTCAGGTAAGACTTGGATTTTTGTATATCATTTGAAACAAATGAATGACTGTCAGTTTCAGTATCATTCCATCACTGAACATTAGTGTTTGTTCAATCTGAATTTTTATTGTATCTTCACTGTATGCTAACTGTCTGGCTCTTTGCGACCCCATAGACTGAAGCCCGTCAGGCTTCTCTGTCCATGGAATTCTTCAGGCAAGAATCCTGGAGTGGGCTGCCATTTCTTCCTCCAGGGGATCTTCCCAACCCCAGGGATCGAACCTGAGTTTCCTGCAGCTCCTGAATTGGTAGGTGGATTCTTTACCTACCAATTCTTTCTTATTGCACCATCTGAGATTTTATTGTACTTGACCTCACTTAAAAAATTAAAAAATTTTTAAAAGGTAAGTTCCACTCATTGTGATAAACAGTGAAGTCTAAGAACCAGGCTCTTTAGAACACTAGGGACACAATGGAGTATTACTCAGCCATTAAAAAGAATACATTTGAATCAGTTCTAATGAGGTGGATGAAACTGGAGCCTATTATACAGAGTGAAGTAAGCCAGAAAGAAAAACACCAATACAGTATACTAATGCATATATATGGAATTTAGAAAGATGGTAATGACAACCCTGTATGTGAGACAGCAAAAGAGACACAGATGTATAGGACAGTCTTTTGGACTCTGTGGGAGAGGGAGGGGGGGATGATTTGGGAGAACGGCACTAAAACATGTATAATATCATATAAGAAATCAATCTCCAGTCCAGGTTAGATACAGGAAGCTTGGGGTTGGTGCACTGGGATGACCCAGAGGGATGGGATGGGGAAGGAGGTGGGAGGGGGGCTCAGGATGGGGAACACGTGTACACTCGTGGCAGATGCATGTTGATGTATGGCAAAACCAATACAATATTGTAAAGTAAAAAAACAAACAAACAAAAAACAATTAAAGGTCATGCTACTTAAAAGCATAATAAATTACTGTAAATATGAATTATAAAACCATCAAAAAAAAAAAAAAAGGTAAAGCAACCAAAAGCAGTGTAACCTTTCATTTCAACGAAAGGCCCACTAGGTGTGAGCTGAGTATACTGATGAGCTCAAATTAATGAACATAATTAGAAACAGACCCTTAAAGATGGTGATAAAGGTATGAAAACAAAAGGGGACTTTCATACAAAAATGAAAGGGGAATTTTATTACAGGTCTTTAGAAACATAAATCACTTTCAGCGTGTTAACTTGTGGTACAACTTACAGCATCTACATATGGTATTCCCACATACGGTCTTAGGAATTCCACAGGTACAAAGAAGGGAGCTGACTGCACACTTATGTGACCTGCTCTGTAATAATGTCAAAACTCCACTCAGCACTATCAAAATTATGTGCCTAACAAGTATGCCAGTTTTAACTCCCGGTTTTATTTGATCATGTAATTGAATTCTGACAAATATGTTTACAATTTGTTTCTCATGTAGAAGAGCTGTCAGTTATGGTGGAATAATCACTTGAGTCAATCTAAACCAAAGGAAAGGGAACACTGCCTGAGTGCAGCCCTGCCTGGCCCTGGGTGACTATAGACAGTTACCTAAACCCTATGGCTTCATATTCGTCTTTTGTAAAATAAATTTTATGTAAATACATTTCAGTCTATAATATTTGGTGTTTCTAATATTTTACCAAGCCCTAATTCTTGTCTCCTAAACCAAGCCTAACAAATGGCTGCCATCCAGCTCAGAAGCCCTCAGAAAAGTAGAGTCCAAAAGAGTCACTTACTGCTCTACTGTGATTACATCTGCAGACCAAGGAAGAAGAAGAACTTCTAGAAAGCAAAATCAAAATACCAGAGGGGGTGGGGGGTCTGGTGTCTGGAAGGGGGTGTCTCAAAAATATTGATTTTTAATTTTCAGAGGGAGTCAAAAACCAATAGACCAATGGCCGCTGGCATGCCCTCACAGCTATCTAGGGACTTTCCTGGCAGTCCAGTGGCTTGGGCTTCCCAAGTGGCGTGGTGGTAAAGAATCCACCTGTCAGTGTAGGAGACACAGAGATGTGGGTTCAATCCCTGGGTCGGGAAGATCCCCTGGAGGAGGAAATGGCACCCACTCCAGTATTTCTGCCTGGGAAATCCCATGGACAGAGGAGCCTGGCGGGCTACAGTCCATGGGGTTGCAAAGAGCTGGACGTGACTGAGCACACATGCACGTATGGCTGTCTTCTCTTTTCCTTGCTTCCCACATCTGTTTTTCCACAGTCATCGACAGCACAGCACTCAGAAATCAGGGGGCTTGTGCGTATGTATTCAGGGGCAGCAGGTACGACACTAAGGTTTGAGCGTGAGGAAGGGAGCCTAACGGTGAGAAGGAAGCATGTGGGGAGCCCGCTGAGGGTAAAGGAGGCCCCACTGAAGTGTGAGATGCAGTGCCTTCCGACACATGTGGATTCTCATACCTGGTCCTGTGAGCCACTGCTCCTCAGGGAAGCATTTCCTTTGTCTCCTGGGCCAGGACACTTTCGCTTCATTTTCTTCTTTTTACCATTCTTGTGAACAGCTTTAAGGTTTATATTTTTTTGCTTAATAGCTAAAAACAACAACAACAACAACAAAAATTTGACTTAAAGACAATATAAAACAATAACAGCAGTTTACTCTTAAGAGGGATATTCTTTAATAATGTAAGAAAAGTTCTCCACTATTCAAAAAGCAAAAACTGGGATGATGTGGACCTGTCTTTCCAGCAGCTCTGGGATTAACATACTCTGGATCCCAAATTCATTCCTTGTGAAAATATATAAGGCACTGCCAGGAAAAAAGCAAGATAATTAACGAAATCATTCTTGCAAGACACCAGCCCAGATTCTTTTTAAGTGTTCAAAGTACGATGGATCTCATTAGGAATTGCTATAGCCCTGCAATAGTAAAAGCTTCAAAGGATCTCAAATATGGCTGTCAGATTATTCACTGAAAACATTTTATATAGATTAAGTTGATCTACAGGTCCATTTTAAATAGAAAAACGTTTCAACAGGGAAAAAAATGAGAGGATTAAGAATTGTACTTACAATTGGCCCTTCTTGTCATATCTATGGCTTAATCTTAGTAATCTAAAAGAACATATTCCTGGGGGACTCCCCTGGTGATCCAATGGTTAACAGCCTGCCTTGCAATGTGGGGAACACGGGTTTGACCCTTGGTCATGGAACTAAGACCCCACATGCCACGAAGCAACTGACACTTGATGCAGCCAAACAAATATTTATAAAAAGGAATATATTCCTGAGTTCAGTCTCATACACTGTTATCCCAGTCTATTCTTCTTCAAAGGAAAGCAACCAGAAAAGGTATTTCCTGTCCTTCACATACGCTGAAGCCAGGGATTTAGCATTCTCCCTTGCAAAGTTGTCATGTCCTTTAAATTTATTTATTTATTTATTTATATGGCCTTACTAGGCCTTAGCTGTGTACACAGGAGTTTTAGATGCCGCGTATAGGATCTAGTTCCCTGACCAGGGATCGAACCTGGGCACCCTGTATTGGGAGTTCAGAGTCTTAGCTACTGGACCACCAGGGGAGTCCCAAAGTAGCCATCCTTTGAAAACTCTGCTGCACGCTCCACTCCTCCTGCAAACTGAGCATTTGTACACCAAGTGGCCAGCTCACATTTGATGTCAAGATCCAAGAAAATCTGATCTTATCATGAGATAAAATGCAGACCCCACCCCCAACTCCATCCATGGACAATGGTGACTACTCCTCCAGGTAACTTTAAATGATCTAACAACTTGACTCTTACCTTTCTTGGTCCCCTTTGCTGTCTCTTTCTTCACAGATTCTTCAGGACACAGTAAGGACTGAGTAACACTTGCCATCTCTTTAGCTTGTATGTACTGCTGAAGCTCCTTAGCGAAATTATCCTCTGGCTCCTGATTGCAGATGTCATCATCAGTATATGCATCATAGTCCTTACTTCTTGATTTCCTATGTTGCAAATTCTTCGGAGATGTAGAGCTTCTAGAGTGCCTAAACTAAGTAAAAATTAAATTTTCAAATTTAAAAACCTAGCATGATTTGAAACAATCTGGTCATGAAGGAGAAATAAAGACTGGCTGTGAACTGATCATTGTTGGAAGTTGACTGATGAGAACACAAGGGTTTCATATGCTGTTCTTTCCACTTGTATGTATATGAAATTTTCTGGAATTAAAAAACAAAAACACATGCATCCATACTTAAAAGATGCTTTGAGGGAAGACTCAATCTGTTCACTGTGTGTACTTTACTAGATTGAAAGACTAAAGCCCCACAACTGAATTATTTGCTATAAAAGAACTACAGTAATATAGTCCACATTTTATTTCTCCCTTTGCATGGATCATCCTTTCACATGGTTTAATTCACTAACTTGTCATCGAGAGCAAGTAAACTAAAATGGCCCAACTGGAAATCCACCTCACCAGCTACCAAAGTCTACTTCCTCCCTTTAACTCGAAGCATTGTTGGTGGGGGATGTAGCAGCAATGATGACAAGAAACTGCCAAGCAGTCCAAGCAGCAGACACCTTCCAGCACTTGGTGCAGAAACATTCCCAAGTATGGGTTATGGGTGTCTATACTTGGAGACACCAGGGTTAATCAAGATTTATTATTACAACTGGTACAGACGATACATTTCAATTAAATGGTTTATGTGTAAAAGGCCCACTTGTCTAGTTCAGTCGCTCAGTCGTGTCTGACTCTTTGCAACACCAACGACTGCAGCACGCCAGGCTTTCCTGTCCATCACCAACTCCGGGAGCTTGCTTAAACTCATGTCCGTCGAATCGGCGATGTCATCCAAGCATCTCATCCTCTGTGGTCCCCTTCTCCTTCTGTCTTCAATCCTGCCCAGCATCACCATGTTTTTCAATGAGTCAGCTCTGCATCAAGTGGCCAGAGTACTGGACTTTCACCTTCAGGATCAGTCCTTCCAATGAATATTCAGGACTGATTTCCTGTAGGATGGACTGCTTGGATCTTGCAGCACAAGGGACTCTCAAGTCTTCTCCAACACCACAGTATAAAAGCGTCAATTCTTCAGCGTTCAGCTTTCTTTATGGTCTAACACTCACATCCATACATGATTATTGGAAAGCCCATAGCTTTGACTAAACGGAACTTTGTTGGCAAAGTAATGACTCTGCTTTTTAATATGCTGTCTAGGTTTGTCGTAACTTTTCTTAAAAGGAGCAGGTGTCTTAATTTCATGGCTGCAGTCAACATCTGCACTGATTTTAGAGCCCAAGAAAATAAAGTCTCTCACTGTTTCCATTGTTTCCCCGTTTATTTGCCATGAAGTGATGGGACTGGATGCCATGATCTTTGTTTTCTGAATGCTGAGTTTTAAGCCAGTTTTTTCACTTTCACCAGGAGGCTTCTTTAGTTCCTCTTCTCTTTCTGCCATAAGGGTGGTGTCATCTGCATATCTGAGGTTATTGGTATTTCTCCCAGGAAACTTGATTCCAGCTTGTGTTTCACCCGGTCCAGCATTTCGAATGACATACTAGTCTGCATATAAGTTAAACAAGCAGGGTGACGATATACAGCCTTGACATACTCATTTCCCGATTTGGAACCAGTCCATTGTTTCATGTCCGGTTCTGTTGCTTCTTGACCTGCACACACTTTTCTCAGGAGATGGGTCAAGTGCTCTGGTATTCCCATCTCTTTAAGAATTTTCCACAGTTTATTGTGATCCACACAGTCAAAGGCTGTGGCATAGTAAATAAAGCAGAAATAGATGTTTTTTCTGAAATTCTCCTGCATTTTCTATGCTCCAATGGATGTTGGCAATTTGATCTCTGATTCCCCTGCCTTTTCTCAAGCCAGCTTGAACATCTGGAAATTCACAGTTCACGTACTGTTGAAGCCTGGCTTGGAGAATTTTGAGCATTACTTTGCTAGAGTGTGAGATGAGTACAATTGCTTGGTAGTTTGAATATTCTTTGGCATTGCCTTTCTTTGGGATTGGAAAGAAAATTTACCTTTTCCAGTCCTGTGGCCACTGCTGAGTTTTCCAAATTTGCTGGCATATTGAGGGCAACACTTTCACAGCATTATCTTTTAGGATTTGAAATAGCTCAACTGGAATTCCATCACCTCCACTAGCTTTGTTCATAGTGATGCTTCCTAAGGCCCACTTGACTTCACATTCCAGGATGCCTGGTTCTAGGTGAGTGATCACACCATCGTGATTATCCGGGTCATGAAGATCTTTTTTGTATAGTTTCTCTGTGTATTCTTGCCACCTCTTCTTAATATCTTCTGCTTCTGTTAGGTCCATACCATTTCTGTCCTTTATTGTGCCCATCTTTACATGAAATGTTCCCTTGATATCTCTAATTTTCTTGAAGAGATCTCTAGTCTTTCCCATTCTATTGATTTCCTCTATCTCTTTGCACTGATCATTGATGAAGGCTCTTATCTCTCTTTGCTATTCTTTGGAACTCTGCATTCAGATGGGTGTATCTCTCCTTTTCTGCTTTGCCTTTTACTTTTCTTTTTTTCTCAGCTATTTTTAAGGTCTCAGGCAACCATTTTCCTTTTGCATTTCTTCTACTTGGAGATGGTCTTGATCACAGCCTCCTATACTTGTCACAAACCTCCATCCATAGTTCATCAGGCACTCTATCAGATCTAGTCCCTTTAATCTATTCCTCACTTCCACTGTGTAATCATAACGGGTTTGATTTAGGTCATACCTGAATGGTCTAGTGGTTTTCCTTACTTTCTTCAATTAAAGTCTGAATTTGGCAAGGAGTTCATGATCTGAGCCACAGTCAGCTCCCGGTTTTGTTTTTGCTGACTGTATAGAGCGTCTCCATCTTTGGCTGCAAAGAATATAATCAATCTGATTTCAGTATTGACCATGTGGTGATATCCATATGTAGAGTTGTCTCTTGTGTTGTTGGAAGAGGGTTTTTGCCATGACCAGTGCATTGTCTTAGCAAGTCTCTGTTAGCCTCTGCCCTGCTTCATTTTGTACTCCAAGGCCAAACCTGCCTGTTACTCCAGGTATGTCTTGACTTCTACTTTTGCATTCCAGTCCCCTGTGATGAAAGGCCATCTTTTTGGGTGTTAGTTCTAGAAGGTCTTGTAGGTCTTCACAGAGCCATTCAACTTCAGCTTCTTTGGCATTAGTGGTTGGGACATAGACTTGGATTACTGTGATACTGAATGGTTTGCCTTGGAAACTAACAGATATCATTCTGTTGTTTTTGAGATTTTAAGTTTATCACAGTAAACTGTGGAAAATTCTGAAAGAGATGGGAATATCAGACCACCTGACCTGCCTCTTGAGAAATATGTATGCAGGTCAGGAAGCAACAGTTAGAACTAGACATGGAACAGACTGGTTCCAAATAGGAAAAGGAGTACATCAAGGCTGTATACTGTCACCCTGCTTATTTAACTTATATGCAGAGTACATCATGAGAAACGCTGGGCTGGAGGAAGCACAAGCTGGAATCAAGATTGCCAGGAGAAATATCAACAACCTCAGATATGCAGACACCACCTTTATGGCAGAAAGTGAAGAAGAACTAAAGAATCTCTTGATGAAAGTCAAAGAGGAGAGTGAAAAAGTTGGTTTAAAACTCAGCATTCAGAAAACTAAGATCACGGCATCCAGTCCCATCACTTCATAGCAAACAGATGGGGAAAGAGTGGAAACAGTGACTGACTTTATTTTGGGGGGCTTCAAAATCACTGCAGATGGTGACTGCAGCCATGAAATTAAAAGACACTTACTCCTTGGAAGAAAAGTTACGATAAACCTAGACAGCATATTAAAAAGCAGAGACATTACTCTGCCAATGAAGGTCCATCTAGTCAAAGCTATGGTTTTTCCAGTAGTCATGTATGGATGTGAGAGTTGGACTAGAAAAAAAGCTGAGTGCTGAAAAATTAACACTTTTGAACTGTGGAGTTGGAGAAGACTCTTTAGAGACTGCAAGGAGATCCAACTAGTCCATCCTAAAGGAAATCAATCCTGAAAATTCATTGGAAGGACTGAGGTTGAAGCTGAAACTCCAATACTTTGGCCACCTTATGGGAAGGGCTGACTCATTTGAAAAGACCCTGATACTGGGAAAGATTGAAGGCAGGAGAAGGGGATGACAGAGGATGAGATGGTTGGATGGCATCACCAACTCAAGGGGCATGAATTTGAGTAAAGTCCAGGAGCTGGTGATGGACAGGGCAGCCTGGTGTGCTGCAGCCCACGGGATCACACAGAGTCAGACATGACTAAGCCACCGTACTGAACTGCATTTTGGACTCTTCTGTCGACTATGAGGGCTACTCCATTTCTTCTAAGGGATTCTTGCCCACAGTACTAGTTATAATGATCATCTGAAATAAATTCACCAATTCCTAAAATGTTGATATTCACTCTTGCCATTTCCTATGTGACCACTTCCAATTTACTTTGATTCATGGACCTAACATTCCAGGTTCCTATGCAATATTGTTCTTTAAAGCATCAGACTTTACTTCTCTCACCAGTACATCCACAACTGGACATTGTTTTTGCTTTGGCTCCGTCTCTTCATTCTTTCTGGAGTTATTTCTCCACTCATCTCCAGTAGCATATTGGGCACCTACCGACTTGGGGAGTTCCTCTTTCAGTGTTTTTGCCTTTTCATACTGTTCATGGGGTTCTCAAGGCAAGAATACTGAAGTGGCATGCCAGTCCCTTCTCCAGTGGACCATGTTTTGTCAGAACTCTCCACTGTGACCCGTCCATCTTGGGTGGCCCCACACGGCATGGCTTATAGTTTCACTGAGTTAGACAAGGATGTGGTCCATGTGATCTGTTTGGTTAGTTTTCTGTGACTGTGGTTTTCATTTCTGTCTGCCCTCTGATGGAGGACAAGAGGCTTGTGGGAGCTTCCTGATGGGAGAGACTGACTGGGGGGGAATCTGGGTCTTGTTCTGATGGGCAGGGCCATGCTCAGTACATCTTTAATCCAAATTTCTGTTGATGGGTGGGGCTGTGAGGATAACTACGTTTACGTTCGTTTCAGCCTTTCACATTATTTAGCAGGCATAGGGAGAACCAAAAAAATCATTTAAGTGCAACAGTGCACATGAAGTTTAAGCACAACCATGGGATTCTATTCAGTGCACCTGAATCAAAACATTACAAGGATCCAGATGAGTGATATCACATGTCCCCCCACCTCACCCCCACCCCACACGACCCACAGGCCTGCAATCCTGAAGCTGACCCTTTTCACTACAAGCAGTAACAAAAGTGACTTACTTGTATTAAATGAAGAGATGAGATGACTTGGTAACATTATAAAACCAGGATGATCATCAGCTATGATGCTTTATTAGACATTAGAGAGAGTGAAAGTGTTGTCGCTCAGTCGTGTTCGACTTTGCCACCCCCTGGACTGTAGCCCAATGTGCTCCTCTGACCGTGGGATTCTCCAGGCAAGAACACTGGAGTGGGTTGCCAAGCCCTCCTTCGGGGGTCTTCTTGACCCAGGGATTGAACCAACATTTCTTATATATCTCTGGCATTCACAGGCAGGTTCTCTACCATCCGAACCACCAGGGAAGCCCATACGTTAGAGAAGCATTTCTAATTGACATTCTTTTCAGAGGGCACTGAGATATACAAGATATTAACACAATGATTGCTTAAATATGTCCTCATGCAGCTGCTATAAACTCATTGCTCTGATGTCTGTTGTTCTCTATATAACTTAGAAACTATAAGAATACAATATTACAACTTATCCCCCTTTCATAAGAAAGTCTGAAGTATTTATCTCCTCTTTTAAGTGAAAGATTTTCTTGTGCTTGATTCAGAATGCTTTACAGAACTAGTATGGCCTCCTGAAATTCCACAGAAATAAAAGTACAGAAATGTAGAAATTAATAGTCTCAAAAGAGTGTGTGCATAAGGAGCGGGGGAAATGAAGTACAATTTGTCAGGAAGGAATTAAGAAGGGTTCAACAGATTCCTGGCAAATTTTTGACAAACATAAAGCAAGCTATAATTTGGAGGTTGGGCTTAGGTTGCAGTGTGAGAAACAGGGCTATAAACGAGAATGAATTAAAATGCTATATAAAAAAACCAAAAACAAAGCCATTGTAACAAATTATCTCTGATCACCCCCTCTCAACCCAGAATATAATCAAACAAAAATTTACCCCATGCAAAAATGAGGGTTATTCTCTAAAGAAATTTATTAAAATGTCTGATAAAGGCCAAGTCTTCTTGTACGAGTACTAAGACCCCAGAATGAAATCCTTTACATTCTGACATGTGGGAACAACTTCCATCAGAAAAACACTCCATTCTCTATTCTGTATCACGGGTTCGTAACCTGCTGTCCAGAGATGTACACCCCCCTCCCGCCTGCCCCTGGCCAAGGGTCTATGGACAGAATGATAGAATTCAATGGACTTGGATGAGAATAAAAATCACATGTTAACTTTCATCAACCTCTAAATTGACATTTTAGCATTTTCTTCTGTTTTGAACACTGGCTGCAAACCACAGTAGTACCAGCAGTAGCTGCAACTGTCACGAACAGAAATCACAGGGACTTTTACACATTATACTTACTGCAGATCTCAAAGTATATTATGTTTTATGGTCATCACTTTGTCAACATAATATTTAGACCTAAAACATAGTAATGAGACCTACTGTTGGATCTAATTATTTAGTGTATCAACAAAGATATACTAAATAATTGTGTATCTTTGTTGATACACTAAATAATTGTGTAAGAAATTACTCTTACCTCATTTCTTAATATTATGATAACTGTGTTTCAATATAATCAACTTCCATTATAACCCAACATATTTTATTTTATTCACTTAAAAACATTATTCTGAGAAAGGGTCCAAGAGCTTTGCCAGACTGCCAAAGGGGATACATGGCACATAAAGAGTTAAGAACTATTATGCTGCTGGACGGAGAAGGCGATGGCACCCCACTCCAGTACTCTTGCTTGGAAAATCCCATGGACAGAGGAGCCTGGAAGGCTGCAGTTCATGGGGTCTCCAAGAGTTGGACACGACTGAGTGATTCCACTTTCACTTTTCACTTTCAGGCACTGGAGAAGGAAATGGCAACCCACTCCAGTGTTCTTGCCTGGAGAATCCCAGGGACGGGGGAGCCTGGTGGGCTGCCATTTATGGGGTCGCACAGAGGCCGACACGACTGAAGTGACCCAGCAGCAAAGAAAAACAAAAGCAGGGCTTCGCTGGTGGCTCGGTGGTAAAGACAATGCAGAAGACACAGGATGAATCCCTGATCCGGGAAGATCCTACCTGCTACAGAGCAACTAGGCCCGGAGCCACAACTGCTGAGCCTGTGTTCTAGAACCCACGCTCTGCAACAGAAGCCTCTGCAATGAGAAACCTGAGAACAAAGCGAAAAAGATCTAGAGAATAAAACAAAAAAGCAGGAAAAAGAGAAAACCTGACCGAGAAGAAGAAAAACAATCAAGAAAAAGAAAAGAACACAAAAATTTTAAACAAATACACAAAGGTAGCAAGATGGGTTTTTTTTTTTAATGCTAGAAAGTTGTAACAAAAAAAAAAAAAGAAAGTTGTAACAAGACAGCAGAACAAGAGAGAACTCTTGAATCATTAAATTATGACTCATGAAATGAAGATAAACAGAAAGAGTAAGTTTCTCAGAATATAAAGATAAAAGACAAAGAATAAAAATAAAACAAATTCCTTGTGCATGAAGGGTATGAATAGTCTCACCAAATACTTAAGCACAATGAATGAGAAGATTCATAGTCTCTAATAATACTGAGAATAAAGAGAAGAATCTAAAAGCTCCCAGAACAGGATGGTTGCAAAGCGACTAGAACCAGACTGGCAAGACTTGCACTAGCGACACGGACAGCAGCAGACAATGGGGCAAATAACCTCAGGCTGAAGTCTACTTCAGCCAAAATACCTATCAGCTGTGAGGATAAAGTCAGTATTTTCAGAAACGTTTACAAGAACTCAAAAGCTTTATCCCATGCATTCCTATATAACAAACATGCCAGCTAAATGAAAATAAGTTACAAATAGTGCTTAAAAAAAAAAAAGATGTAATTCACAAAAGCCTCACCAGACACCCAGCATTAAATCTAACAAAAGGTAAGTAAGGTATCTACAAACAAAATTATAAAACACTGCTAAGACAATTAAAAGAGAACCTAAAGACTGGACAATCTAATATTCTAAAGATGTCAATTCTCTCCCAAATGATCTACAGTTTCAATGCATTCCCAAGTTAAAGTCCCAGCAGGGTTTTCTGTGGAACTTGACAAACTATTTCTAAAATTTATATGGAAATACGAAGGGCTGAGAATAGCCAAGACAGTTAAAGAAGAAAAATGTGAGATGACTGACTTGCTTGATATCCAAACTCATTATAATTAAGTTGTACTAATTAATACAATGTGGTCTTGAGGGGAGGGGTAGATACATAAATCAGTGGATGAGAACAGAGACTCTAGAAACAGATCCATCAGAACACAAACACTTTTTTTCCAAACACTTGATTTTTGACAATAGTGACACTGAAGATTTATGGGGGAAAACAACAGCCTTTTCCCCCAATGAATGGTGTTGGAACAACTGGGTAGGATAACGAAAAAAAAGTAACCCAAAATTTGTCCCCTCTGCTGCTGCTAAGTCGCTTCAGTTGTGTCCAACTCTGTGTGACCCCATAGATGGCAGCCCACCAGGCTCCCCCGTCCCTGGGATTCTCCAGGCAAGAATACTGGAGTGGGTTGCCATTTCCTTCTCCAATGCATGAAAGTGAAAAGTGAAAGTGAAATCACTCAGTCGTGTCCGACTCTTGGAGACCCCATGAACTGCAGCCTTCCAGGCTCCTCTGTCCATGGGGTTTTCCAGGCAAGAGTACTGGAGTTGGGTGCCATCGTCTTCTCCGTCCAGCAGCATAATAGTCCTTAACTCTTTATGTGCCACATAAAGCATTAACTATGAAAAAAATATTAATAAACTTGAATACATTAAAATCATTAACCTTTTATCAAAAATTGCTATTGGGAAAAAAGCTACAAAATGAGCTGATACCTGCAAGACATAAATCCACACGGGGGAAAAAAATCCCCTATATCCAGAATAAAGAAAAAAGAAAAAAAAGGTAAAAAGACTTAAAACTGGCACACAAAAAAGGGAAATCTAAATTGGACAAATATGAAAAGATGCTCCATCTTAAAAGTAATCAATAAAATGCAAACTAAATGACAATGAAGGTATCTCACCAGATGGCAAAATTTAAGAAAGTGTGGAGATACCTGTGTAGAAATACAGTCTCATTACACCGCCTTTGGGAATAAAAATCAGTAGAATGACTCTGGAATACAGCTTGGCATCATGGTAAAGGGAAAGATGCTTATCCGCTAAGACCCGGTGGTTCTACTCCAAGGTAACTGCAGAGGAGATGTGCGGCAGGATACAACTGAGATGCAGCAGCACTAATCACAACCTTCAAAGCTGGAAGTGAGGCCAAATGTCTACCAATGCCAGCACCTAGTATACTCAAATAATGGAATGCTATGCGGTTTGAGAAAATGAACAAATAAGAATACACCACTTGTGTGCACTATGCATATTCTATAAGTATACATTATGCATACTATGAGTCTTAAAAATATAACGTTAAGAGAAAGGAAACAAAAGGACACATACAACACTATTCTATCAAGTGCAAAAACAGCCACGAGAAAACGGCACTCTAAGGAGGACAGCATTAGTAGGAAAACTGCAAAGAACAAGCAAGTGATTCGTGCACAAGTTGGGATAGTAGTCACCTCTGGAAGGAGAAAAAGGAACACGACTGAGAAAAGGAGAGCTGCACAGTGTCTACTTGAGTTCACTTTTTAATTAGCTGTGATACACTTATGTTTTATCCACTTGTAAGGAAAGAGCCTGGCCTGAAGTAAGCCTACTGACAAGTAACCTAGGTGTCTACATTCTCACAGTGTTGTTTCTGAGAACCTCCTTAAGATAACCACAGAAGGTTGTATCTGCCTGTATCCTGTATGGGGTTATATATGTACTGGGGAACTTTAAGTGGGCACAAAGGACTGGGGCTTATGCGATTAATATTACAATTTTTTAAAGTAATATTATTTACTTATTTTGGCTGTGCTGGGTCTTCACCACTGTGCTCAGGCTTTCCCTAGCAGCGAGGGGGGGTTATCTGCAGCGCACGCGCGTCTCACCTCAGGGGCTCCCCTTGTCAGAGCACAGGTGCTAGACGCAGCGGCTTGTGGGCTCTGAGCGTGGGTGCAGTAGCAGTGGTGCACAAGTTAGTGTCTGTTTGTTTTGCTGTGCTGTGTCTTTGCTGCTGCACGGGCCTTTCTCTAGTTTCAGGCTTCTCAGTGCAGTGGCTTCTGTTGTGGAGCAGAGGCCCCGGCAGTTGTGGCCCATGGGCTCAGCAGCTGCAGCGCCCAGGCTCTACAGCACAGGCTCAACAGTTGTGGAGCACAACCTTAGGTGCTCTGCAGCATATGGAATCTTCCTTGAGGAGGGATCGAACCTGTATCCTCTGCCTTGGTGGGTGCATTCTTATCCACAGCACCACCAAGGAAGTTAAAAAATTTTTTTAAGTATTAAAAATGTCTGGGAAATTCAAGCTATCATTTCTCAGTTTTAACTAGGGCTCTCGTCTACAGCAGCCATATATGCCCCAAAGGGCAAAAGAAGTTATGTACTTGGGTAGCTGAGAGGCCTTCTGAGATGAAGATGCTGTACTTTCTGCCCTGTATCCTTTTATAAAGCTGAGTATAACAGTATCATATTAAAGGCCATGTGTGTCTTGCAGATCTCACTGCCAATTTGAACTCATTCTTTTGTAGTGTGTTAAAGTTCACAATAACAAAGGTTCCAAAAGAGAAAAAGCAAGACAGAAGCAGATATTGGCTTTGCTGTGGGTTGGCTGTGTCCTCCCCAAATTGAAGTCCTAACCCCCAAGTCGGAGAAGGCAATGGCACCCCACTCCAGTACTCTTGCCTGGAAAATCCCATGGACAGAGGATCCTGGCAAGCTGCAGTCCAGGGGGTCGCTAAGAGTCAGACATGACTGAGCGACTTCACTTTCACTTTTCACTTTCATGCATTGGAGAAGGAAATGGCAAACCCACTCCAGTGTTCTTGCCTGGAGAATCCCAGGGACGGGGGAGCCTGGTGGGCTGCCGTCTATGGGGTCACACAGAGTCAGACACGACTGAAGTGACTTAGCATAACCCCCCAGTACCTTAGAACATGACCACATTTGGAAATGGGGTCATTATATGTATAATTACATATCACATTTAAGATCATACCACAGTTAAGATGAGGTCATTAGGATAGGCTTTAATCCAGTATGTCTAGTGTCTTTATAAAAGGGGGAACTTAGACACAGACCTATTCACACAGGGAGAATGCCTTTTGGAGCATGAAGGTAAAAATCAAGATGATGCTTCTGGAAGCCAAGCCAAGGGGGATCAAAGACCACCAGCAAGCCAACCAGAAGCTAGGGGAGAGGCATGGAACCGACTCTTCCTCACAGCCTTATGAAGGAACCAACCCTCCTAACAGCTTGCTCTTGGACTTCCAGCCTCAAGAACCACAAGACAATAAATTTCTGTTGTTTAATTCACCACTCAGTATGTGGTACTTTGTGATGGCAGTCCTAGCAAACTAGTACAGTCTTTAAGCTGTTAGTCACTAAGTCTAGCTAAGGTAGCAAATCAAAACTTTAATTTGAAAAGAAAGAAGTTTTTAAATTGTTTACAACCACTTCATAATCAGTTCATGTTAAATGACAACAAACTTCTTAATTAATTTTTTAAAAGGCATAAACAGGTTTCCTTTGATATAAGTAACCTGGTCTCAAATGCTGCCTAAAGTGAGACAAACAGAATCTCTAATTAATTTCTCACACCCTTTCCTGACTGTTTTTTTCAATACACCAACTTAATCTTACTTTTTTGGGCATTTGCTCACATTCCAGTTTTACTTTCCATTTTATTTTCTCTTCTTGTGTTTCTTCAACTTCTGTATCATCTATTTCACCACCGATTCTGTAGCAAAAATATCAAATAACACAAAAGGGTTTTCAACCTGAAAAGGGTTCATACCATAGCATTAATATCCACTGCTTTGGTTTACCTTCAACTTGCCCTCAAAGAAATTCCAAAATCAGATTCTACTCCAAATATTTCAGGGAAATGTACAGAATTATGATAAGCAGTAAATGTCAACATACATTTATGAGTAAACTGCAAAGCTGAAACTTTAAATTACATAACCTTCAGTTCAGTTCAGTCGCTCAGTCGTGTCCGACTCTTTGCGACCCCATGAATCCCAGCACGCCAGGCCTCCCTGTCCAGCACCAACTCCCGGAGTTCACTCAGACTCACGTCCATTGAGTCAGTGATGCCGTCCAGCCATCTCATCCTCTGTCGTCCCCTTCTCCTCCTGCCCCCAATCCCTCCCAGCATCAGAGTCTTTTCCAATGTCAACTCTTCGCATGAGGTGGCCAAAGTACTGGAGTTTCAGCTTTAGCATCATTCCTTCCAAAGAAATCCCAGGGCTGATCTCCTTCAGAATGGACTGGTTGGATCTCCTTGCAGTCCAAGGGACTCTCAAAAGAGTCTTCTCCAACACCACAGTTTAAAAGCATCAATTCTTCGGCGCTCAGCCTTCTTCACAGTCCAACTCTCACATCCATACATGACCAGTGGAAAAACCATAGCCTTGACTAGATGGACCTTTGTTGGCAAAGTAATGTCTCTACATAACCTTAATAGTCAACTATTAGAAGCTATATAAATCATCTATTCATTCAACAAATACTGAGAATCCACCATATACCAGGCTCTGGGTCTTAAATCCTGGGATACAACAATGAAAAAGACCTTGTTTGCACTTTCTGAGAACTTTTCTATCTACTTGGGAGAAAGAAAGAAAGAAATTTCGGTATGGGGTGATAAGAACTGGTGTATATATGAGGAACATTTTAAACCTAAGATATGGGGACCAAAGGTTTTCTGAACCTAAAAGATAGGTAAGAATTGAAAACAAAGAGGAATGTCAGGGAGAAAAATATTTCAGGTAGAATTCAGGGTGCCTTCTGAGGTCAGAAGAGAGCCAAACTTACATTCAAGTGGGAAGATCAAAAAGGAATGTTGTTGGGACTTCCCCAGCGGTCTGGTGGTTAAGACTCTGCTTTCAATGCAGTTCGATCCCTGGCTGGGGAACTATGATCCCATATGCTGCATGGCGCGGCTAAGAATATATTTTTTAAAAAAAGAAAGAAAAGTTGTTCTCAAGGTCACTAGAACTGAGAAGCTGAACAAGCAGAGACTGTCTCAGATGACTACTAGAGGATATTCCAACAAAACTAAAAACAAACCTAAGAAAGATGAAAATGGGAACTATAAGAAACAAAGAGGCCAGTAAAATATACAGCTAAACCTAAATAATGGTAGATGCTGTAGACACAGGGTGGAGAAGGGAATGGCAACCCATTCCAGTATTCTTGCCTGGAGAACTCCATGGACAGAGGAGACTAGTGGTTGCAAGGAATCAGACACGACTCAGCGACTCACACACACAGACAGACACAGGGGGCTGAAGACAGGTAGTGATTACGTGATAAAAGCTTAAGATCTGAGTTACACGCCAGACAAGGGCAAGGACTAGACAATTTCAGAACATGCTGCACGTGGAAAGTGCCGCCAGCACAGGACTGTGAACAGTGATTCTGCACTTCTTTCAGAGTTACGGCAGGAGCTGGGACGTTAGTTTCATCCAACCCAACAGTTACTACACTCATCTGTCCTGCGTCAGAGCTTCCGTCACATCCATCAGAAGAGGGACCAAGGCCACTGTTACAAGAGCCAATAAACCAAATACTGTGGACTAGCACTGGTCTAGTTTCCAGTCATGAACTGTCTTATATAGGAAGCACACTCTCCTTAGGCAGAACAATAATGACAACAGCAACAGTAACAGTAGCGTCTGACGTGCTTTACGCCTACTCTGTGCCAGGTGCTGCTCCATGCACATTAGACACACCACAACAGCCCTCCACGTACATGCTATTGTTAAAAAGCCCATTTTACAGATGAGAAAATGAACACAGAATGTTTACAAAACATGTCAGAAATCTAGCAGAGCAGAACTGAGATTTGAGTTCAGGCAGGCAGAGCCAACTTCCTATTCAAAGTACCTACTAGGGACTTTGCTGGCAGTCCAGTGGTTAAGACTTCACACTGCCTCTGTGGGGGGCAAGGGTTCCATCCCTGGCCCGGAATTAAGATCTCTGGCCAAGGAATTAAGATCTCGAATGTCACTTGGCCAAAAGAAAGAAAAAAAAAAAAAGGCAATTAAAATATTTACTAGCAGTAGTAGTGTTAGTCACTCAGTCAGGCCCGGCTCTTTGCGACCCCAGAGACTGTAGCTCGCCAGGCTTCTCTGTCTATGGGGTTCTCCAGGCAAAAATACCAGAGTGGGTAGCCATTCCCTTCTCCAGCGGATCTTCCCGACCCAGGGACTGAACACAGGTCTCCTGCATTGCAGGCAGATTTTTTACCATGTGAGCCACCAAGAAAGCCCCAAACTAGACAAAATCTTATATCCAAAATTGAACTCTTGATCCAATCACCCTACAATCTTAAACAGCAACTCTAACCTAATGACACAAACCAAAAACCTTGAAGTCGACCTTAACTCCTCTCTCATATTCCCCAACCAGTTTTCAAAATACAGCCTTACCTGATCACCTTTTAAAAAAAATCTAGCCATGTGCTTTTTATTGAGCTTCGCCCCAATTGCTCAGTAGTAAAGAATTAATCTGACAAATGCAGGAGACACCAGGTTCAATCCCTGGGTCAAGGAAGATCCTGGAAGAGGAAATGGCAACCCACTCCAGTATTCTTGCCTGGAAAGTTCCATGGACAGCGCAGCCTGGCGGGCTACAGTCCATGGGGTTTCAAAGAGTTGGACTGAACACGCTCTTTAAAAAAATTGTATTTATTTTTAATTATTTTTGGCTTTGCTGGGTCTTCCTTGCTACAGCATATACTTCAGTTTTGGAGCTCTGGGATCTCACTGCAGTGACTTCTCTTGCTGCAGGACACAAAGGCTTCAGTAACTGTGGTGCACACAGTTGCTCTGGGGCATGTGGGATCTTCCCTGACCAGGGATTGAACCAGTTTCCCAGACATTACAAGGCAGACTCCTAACCACTGGATCACCACAGAAGCCCCAGACTTGACCACTTCTTGCTACTAACCCTAACTACTAGCGGCCACTACAGTACTCTCAACCACCAGATGGTCCTGCTAATGTGTTAAGTCTCAGCTAAAAACCCTCCAATACTTACCCCTCACCTCACTCAAGGTAAAAGCCAAAGTCCTTATTATGGTAACTGCAAGTCCCTACACAATCTGCCCCTTCCCTTCCACCCCCCATTCCAATACCTCTCAGGTTCTTCTCTTCCAGTCCCATCATTCTTCCTCTCCACTGCAGCTGTCTTTCTGGCCACTTTGCTCCCATCACAGCGGAATATTCTTCCCACTAGATAATCAACCTCTCTCGCTTCCTTCGAGCCCCTACTCAAATATTCCTCGTCAATATTACTAGTAAACGTTCCTTAACTACCTTCTTTAAAAGATCTACATCTTCCCTACCATCCCATCCTCCCTTACCCACTATCCAGCTTTCACTTTCTCCACGGCAGTCTCAGTACCTCTTTAAACATAAAGGAAATAATGCACCGCAATGTAGTTCGCTGCTTTATTATGGTCTTTAGGCTTTTTCAATGTACATCGGGAGACTAAAGGCAGACTACTCGCTGTTCATCCTTCACGACTCATCTTTTCTACCGAAAAGCGCCCAGCACGTGTAGTGAGAACCACAAATGTTCTCTGTCCTCCTTGAGCTGACGGTCTGGAAGGCAAATGCTACGGGGGCTGCAGGCGGGCTCCCTCCCAGCCAGAGGGACCTGGGCGCGGAGAAAACGGAGCATACTGAACCTCCCCCCCCACCACCCCGCTCGCCGCCTGAACCCCGCCACTCCCCGGGCCTCTGGCCGCGGCGGTCTACGAACCCGGACCCAACCCCGGCTTCTAACTCCAGCCCCCGAACGACCTCTGGACGCCGGACCTCACGGCGCCGCCCCCGCGGACTCCCTGAGCAACTGAGGCGGAACCCGGCTGCAGTCCCTGCGTTAAAAGCATGAAGAGTAGCGGTCACCTTTGGTCAGAATTCGTGGTGGACTTCTTGCCAAGAGCCGGGTTTGGGGGTTTGGAGAAAAGATTCTCAAAATCCATCATTCTCTTCGGCGCCGGCGCCCGGCAGCTACCAAGAAACAAGCCCGGCCCGAGGAGGTCCCACGCGACGCTGCTCGCCGCCGGCAAGTCACACCGCGCATGCGCTGTTCAATCCCTGCGCTGCGCAAGCCGGCGCTCTCCCCGCCCCAGCCGCTCTCCCCGCCCCCGCCGCTCTGCGCAGGCGCTGTGCTAATTCTGTTCAGTTACATGTACCAACAGTTTTTGAATACTTTATCCCAAATCGTTAGTAGAATTTTAAAACTTAGTCCTTGAGACTCTACTTTGGTGTAGACTGTTCGACCGAAGTCACAGTGTTTCTAAGGAATGATACCAATTATGCGTGCGCGCTCCTCAGTTCAGTCGCTCAGTTGTGTCCAACTCTTTGCGACTCCATGGACTGCAGCGCCAGGCCTCCCTGTCCCTCACCAACTCCCGGAGTTTACTCAAACTCATGTCCATTGAGTCGGTGAAGCCATCCAACCATCTCATCCTCCGTAGTTCCCTTCTCCTCCCGCCTTCAATCTTTCCCAGCCTCAGGGTCTTTTCAAACCTGTCAGTTCTTCCCGTCAGGTGGCCAAAGTATTGGAGCTTCAGCTTCAGCATCAGTCCTTCCAATGAATATTCAGGATTGAGTTTCTTTAGGATGGACTGGTTGGATCTCCTTGCAGTCCAAGGGATTCTCAGGAGTCTTCTCCAACACCACAGTTCAAAAGCGTCAATTCTTTGGCACTCGGCTTTCTTTAATAAAATTCAACTCTCGCATCTGTACATGACTACTGGAAAAACCATAGCTTTGACTAGACAGACCTTTGTTGGCAAAGTAATGTCTCTGCTTTTGAATATACTATCTAGGTTGGTCATAACTTTTCTTCCAAGGAGCAAACGTCTTTTAATTTCATGGCTGCAGTCACCATCTGCAGTGATTTTGGAGCCCCCCAAAATAAAGTCTGTCACTATTTCCATTGTTCTGTTTACCATGAAGCGATGGGAACAGATGCTATAATCTTAGTTTTCTGCATGTTGAGTTTTAAGCCAATTTTTTCACTCTCCTCTTTCACTTTCATCAAAAGGCTCTTTAGTTCGTCTTCACTTTCTGCCAGCAGGGTGGCATCATCTGCATATCTGAGGTTATTGATATTTCTCCTGGCAATCTTGATTCCAGCTTGTGCTTCCTCCAGCCCAGTGTTTCTCATGATGTACTCTGCATATAAGTTAAATAAGCAGGGTGACAATATACAGCCTTGATGTACTCCTTTCCCACTTAGGAACCAGTTGTTCCATGTCCAGTTCTAACTGTTGCTTCTTGACCCACATACAGACTTCTCAGGAGGCAGGTCAGGTGGTCTGGTATTCCCAGCTGGAGCTGCGGCTGTGAGGCGCTGGAGCGACTTTAAGGAGATACCCCACGTCCAAGGGCAAAGGAGAAGCCCCAGCAAGATGGTAGGAGAGGCAAAATCGCTTGAGCGCTCACTTTGTACCAAGCCTCAGTTCACATTTTCGCTCACCTCATCCTCAAAACAGCCCTCTAAGGAATATACCTTCCACACTTGAGTAAACAGAGCTGTGGACAGATTTTGTGACTGGTAGACTCTACAGCGGACTTCCTTGGTGGCTCAGACAGTAAAGAATCCCCCTGCAATGTAGGCCACCTGAGTTCTATCCTTGGGTCAGGAAGATCCTCTGGAAAGGGAATGGCAACCCATTCCATTATTCTTGCCTGGAGAATCCCATGGACAGAGGAGCCTGGGGGGTTACAGTCAATAGGGTCGCAGAGAGTCAGTCAGACACGACTCAGCGACTAAGCACGCACTCAAGCACATCCCATGCAATATTTAGGACTTACATATACTAAACACTTATTTATATTTTATCTCGGCGCCTCTTTTCTTGCTGCAGCAGACAGGGGTTGGGGCCCTGAGCTTTTCATTTGTAACTGCATACCTGTGGGGCTACCTTTGTTTTGAAGAATTTTTTGTTAACCGTCATTGAGAAGGAAGGAGTTTCTGAATCTCTGATTTGAAAGGTGGGTCCTGTGTAGCCAGCCCAAGTCTATCAAAGGCTAGAATGAATGGTTTCCCCTCTGTTCTGCTGGTCACTGATTCTCAACACGTGGAAAGTTGGCTTTTAAAATTCAAAAAAATGAAAGAATGCCCATTTATTTAATTTTCATTCATCAGAGGTTGTAGCTTTCCTCATACAGATTCATGTACATATTTTGTTAGATTTATACCTAGGGTTTTTTTTTGGTCTTCATGTAACTTTTTTATTTCAAATTTCAATTATTCATGACTAGTATGTATGAACTAGTCATGTATGACTAGTATGCTTCAACTTTGCTTTAATTGCTTGTTAGTTCCAGGATTTTTGGTCAATTATTTGGAATTAGCCGTTGTCAAGGGTGGGGCTGGGGGTGGGGTAGGGAAGGAAGAATGACTAGGTAGAGCACAGCAGATTTTTAGGGTAGTGAAACTATTCTGTACACAGTGATGAGGGACACATGCTATTGTATATTTGTCCCGAATACAACACAGAGTGAATCCAATGTGAACTATGGATGTTAATGTATTGGTCTTGGTTCATCAGTTGTAACAAATGTACCACACTAACCTAAGATGTAAAGAATGGGGTAAACCGTGTTGGGGGGGCAAGGGAAATTTGTACTTCCCAGTTTTTGTGTACATCTAAAACTGCTCTAAAACAAAGTCTATTTAAAAAAGACTGTTGATAGGGGACTTTTGTGAAATGAAGATGCTCAGGATTAGTTGGAGGGGAAAAAAAGGGTGGGTATTAAGTGCTAAGAGGATACAGAAGAGAAAAAAGCACGTTGGTTGGGAAGACTCCTGAAAAGGGATATTATTTGAGCTTTGTCTTGAGGTAATTTCCATTGGAAGAGATGAAGTTAGAGGTAAATGGGCATCATATGCAGACAGAAATGTATCACACCAGGAAAATAAATCACACATTTGAAAAACAGGGAGTTGGGAATTTTTTAGTTTTGCTTAATATGATGCCAGTATAAGGTTAATCATGAAAAAGAAGTCTCAAAAGGTAGATTGGCCCACCCTATGATAGCCTCACTTGCTTCTTTTTTGGGGAAGGACCGTTTGACTCCTGGCCCAAATCAGGGTCTACTTCACAGACAAGCCAAGGGAAGTTCTCTGAAGCCAGACATTTTCCCCAGGGAAGTTGTACCTTCCCCTGTTGTTCATGCTGTTGGCAGTCACCTGCTTTTACACATGAAGCATTACTAGGGGAAAAATTGAATTAAGGTAGTAACCTTTCACTGGAGGACAGGGCTGTTACTACAAAACTCAAAGTATTACCATGCATACTTTTTGACATAAAATGTCCATCGTATAGCAAAAGATAATCAGGCTGCAAAAGGAAATTAAAATGATATATAAGGGACTTCTCTGGCAGTCCAGTGGTTAAGACTCCAAGCTTCCACTGCAGGGGGTGTGGGTTCGATCCCTGGTAGGGGAACTAAGATCCCACATGCCTCAGGGCATGGCCAAAAAGAAATTAGCAAAATCAGGAAGCAGGAAAAACTGACCTGAAAAGGCATCAGATACTAGATTTTTCATATAAAGACTATAAAAGGCTATATATGTTTGTGGTAGGTTGATTTCCTCCAGTGGCCCCCGTTCTCCACCTTTCCCTATATCTGCATCCTTTACAATATGACTTTGCCGCTCCTCCCATCCAGAGATGGACTGTATTTCATTTCCTGTTTAATCCTCCTTAATCTGAGTTGGACTTAAGACTAACTAATAGTGTGCAGCGAAAATAGCATGCCACACTATGAAAAACATGATAGAGGTCCCTTAAAAACTAAAACTAGAGTTACCCTATGATCCAGAAATCCCACTCCTGGGAAGATATTTGGAAAAGATGAAAGCTGTAATTTGAAAAGATACACACACCCCTATATTCATGGTGGCACTACTTACAATAGCCAAGACATGGAAGCAACCTAAATGCCCAATGACAGATGGATGGATAAAGAAGTTGGGGTACATATACAATGGAATACTACTCAGTCATTAAAAAGAAAGAAGAAATGTCATTTGCAGCAACATAGATGGGCCTAAAAGTATCACACTAAATGAAGTGTTAGACAGAGATAGACAAATACCATATGGTTTTACTTATGTGTGGAATCTAGAAAAACAAAAGAAATGAACAAACATAACAAAACAGAAACAGACTCATAGATACAAGGAACAAATCGGTGGTTGCCAGAGGAGATGGGAGTGAAGTAAGGGAAGGAGATTAAGAGGTACAAACTTTCAGTTCAAAAATAGGTAAGTCACAGGTTTATAATGTACTGTATAGGGAATTTTGCACTGGGTAATAAATCCTTTGTTGTGAGGAACAGTCTTGTGCATAATAAGATGTTTAGCAACATCCCTGGCCTCTCCCCACTAGATGCCAGTAGCACTCCTTCCACACTTGTGAAACCAAATATGTGTCCAGACATTACCAATGTCCTCTGGAAGGCAAATCATCCCCATAGTGAGAACCACCGGTCTAGAGTGATTAATTCCCAAAGCAGGAACGCTTGGGACATGAAGATAGCTTAATTAAAGTTGAGACAGCCATTTGGCCACTTAGAACTTCTTAGGCCAGTGAATCAACAGATAAAGAAAGAGCTTATTATACTGGCTGGGGTGATTAATTGTAATGATCAAGTCATCCTGCTTGTACAATGAGGTTAAAGAAACTCAGGAGAATTCTTGGAGGTATTCTAATTAATTCTATGTCCTATTATTAAAGTCAGTAGAAAACAAAAACCCATAAGCAGTACTATTAATGGCCCAAACCCTTTAGGGATGAAGATGTGAGTTATTCACCAAGAAGGAGTCAAGAACAGCTCAGGGCAAAGGGAATGTAACAAAAAGTAAAGGGAGGAGGCAGTTATTAAACACAACCGTGTGACCAGTAGCAAAAATGATTGTAACGGTTATGAATATTTCATCCTCGATTTGATATAAATGTGTATAGTGTTAGTCGCTCAGTCGTGTTGGACTCTTTGTGACCATGGACTGTATGTAGCTTGCCAGGCTCCTCTGTCCATGGGATTCTCCAGGCAACAATACTGGAGTGGTTGCTAGTTCCTTCTCCAGGGATAACTGTGTATATGTACACATAAATGTGTGTGAAATATAATTATGTGTACATAAAAAAAAATATGAAATCTTCCTTCTCTCATTTCCCTACTAACACATACTGTATTAATAGTAGTTAACTTTACTTCTCTTTACTCAAGTTATTTGATATGAAAGGAGGAGTGTGAGTGAAAGAAAAGTTAGAAGAATAAACATAACCCAAAGATGAAAAAGAGACTTTTTATCTTTTTTAGGGAAGAGGGTTAACATGTTTTTGGCTGAACATGGTGTAGTAGGACCATAATAGGCCAAACTATGATTTTGCTATTGTCTTTTCTTTTTTTGGCCATCCTGGGCCTTTGCTGTGGTGCCTGGGCGTCTGTCTCTCTAGTTGTGATGTGAGGGCTCAGTGGTTGTGGCAGGCAGGCTTTGTTGCCTCATGGCATGGGGGAATCTTAGTTTCCCACCTATCCATTCATGTTCAGTCGCTCAGTTGTGTCAGACTTTATTCAACCCCATGGACTGTAGCCCACCAGGCTCCTCTGTCCATGTTTCGGGCTGCCAGTGAGTGAGCGGCTTGCCATTCCCTGCTCCTAGTTCCCCGACCAGGGATCAAACCTGCGTTCGTTGCACTGGAGGCAGTGGATTCTTAACCACTGGACCACCAAGGAGGTCCCCACTACTGTCTTTAATCTGGATGGAAGTTAAGTACCAGTGAAAGAGGTACATATGGGTGCCTAGTTGAAGTGTGTGTTGGTGATTCTGTAGTGTGTCGTCTTGGCTGGGCTGCTCTATGTTGTGCAGGATTCCTATTCTTGCATATTTCCAGTTAGAGTGGGCCATAAGAGAGATTTTGCACAAAATTCGGAGGGTGGAAGTGAAATAGCAGTCATATTGTTTTTACGTTCAGAAGGTCAGTGAAGGGGTGACAGATGTTGGTGCAATACATGCACATTTATCTGCTAGTTCACCTTCTTGCTATGGGGCAACAACCAGACCTTTAGCTGACCCACCTTCCCACAGATCTGCCTTTAGCTTCTCCAAATTCTGGGCAAGGTATGTTTAACTTCAAGATAAAGGGCACAAGATTTTCCTTCAGAGCACCCGCATCACAAAAGTTGGGTGTGGTAAGAGATGAAGATAGGTTCTGGTTTGTCTCCTAGGGATTCTAGCTCATTTCTACTCTCCCTCTTTACATCCAACTCCCCTTCCTGAGTCCTTGCCTTGAAGATCTTAAGTTCTAGACTCAGAGAAAAGCTTTACACAGACTATTTTTAACAGTTCCTACGATTGCATAGGGCCAATTGCCTGTAAATCTGTCTCCTAGTGATTCTGCTTCTCTGAGAGAAACTTGATTAATAAGATGGCCTTTCATAGAAAACTAGACAGGACTGAAGGGGAAAGTGGGTAACCGGAAGACAAGTCAGAAGAAATTACTCAGAGATACTCCCCCTTTAATAAAGGAATCTACGAAAGAGACTATTAGATTTAACAATAATAAATCAAAATGTCTAAATATAATTAACTTTAACCACAAGAAGAGAAGAGAAAGAGAAAAAGGTGGATGAAATATTTCAAGGGAAAAGGCTAGGATTTTTAAGAACCGATGAAACACATCAATCTACACATCAAGAAATGTGTATACCATTGTTCATATATGGTTAGCTAATTTCACAGGATGTGTTTTCTGTATTCAGCTTCACATAAATTTAATACTTATTCAGATCTGTCTTGTTAATTCCATGAATATAAGCAAAATCTCTTTATTAGAGACCAGTAAGTGTTGTTTGAATTAGAAATTGTTCTTTCTAGGAAGATGGAAAGATAGGGCTTTGCCATACTTTATAAATATAGTTTACCAAGATGAGCTAATATTGGGCCACACTTAGAAGTTATTAATGTCCTTATGTATCTATATACTAAAACATTTAAGAGAAAAGTTAAAAAAAAAAAAAAAGAAATGTGTATACATCACTCAACAAATACCAAGCAAGATCACTAAATGAAATTCACACCTGGGCACATCTCAATAAAACTGCAGAAAACCAGAGAAAAGTTTTAAAGTAGCCACAGAAAAAGAAGTAAATTTGATGGCTTGATGGAATGTTACTCAATAATTAACTAGGAAAACAAAACAACTTTAAACATCTGTGTACCTAATAAAATATCCTTATAATATATGAAGGAGAAGAACTGGTAACCCCAACATCATAGTGAGGGATTTTTAACATCCTTTACTTGACTGATTTATTAAGTGGACAGAGAAAAATTGGCAAGGATATAGCTAATAAATGTTTCGAAGTTAATAGGCTAGACCTAATGGACAGGTATTAACAGTTCTGCATCCAACAATGAGAGAATTTTATTTTCTTAAGCACACATGGAGTATTTATAAAAATTAATCATGTACATAAAGCATCAACAAATTTTAAATATAGATATTATACAGACCATGGCCTAGGTCACACGATAGTTGAACAAGAAGTGAAGGATGAAAACTTCAGACTGAATCGCAGAGCAAGAACCTAACCAGAGCCTGTGTTTAGTCTTGGACCCCTACCAACAGCTATCTCATCATTAAAGAAACTTAAAACCTGTTTTTAGTTAAGCTGTATAGCTGAGTTTTCATTACATGCAATCAAGTTCAATTTCAACTGAGTAGGTATCCTTGACCCCACTTAGCATTTTGATAAGTGCAGGCTTCACAAGTACAAATTATTAGACTCTAAGCTCCATGAGAATAGACACCCCAGGTAGTATATCTGTAACTTTGCTCAGAAGATAGCATGATATGTCAAGCATAACGATCAATAAATCTTTCCTGAATAAACAAATGAGTGAATCAATGCTCCCAAGATTAAGATGCTGGGGGTGGGATAGATAGAGCTCAGTACATACTTTCACTACTGGAAAAATAAACATCACGTTTCTACTGCAGATGAATGTAAGTGATATCTTAAAATAAAGACTATTTTTGGTTTTTTTTTGCATCAGAAAATGCTTTCACAACTACTGAGAGCTGCCACCGAGTTCATTATCTTTGCAGAATAATAATGAAGAATTTGGAGGAAGGTATTTAAGAAACAGGCTTCCCTGGTGGCTCAGTAGTAAAGAATCTGCCTGCCAGTGCATCGGACGAGGGTTCCATCCCTGGGTCAGAAAGATACCCTGCAGAAGGAAATGGCAACCCTCTCCAGTATTTTTGCCTGGGAAATCCATGGACAGAAGAGCCTGGTGGGCTACAGGCCATGGGGGTCACATGACTCAGTGACTAAACAAAGATAGTTAAGAAGCAGGTGTAAGGCAGATCTGATATTCTGAAATGCCTTTTTTTTGGCGGGGGGGCGCCCTGTGGGGCTTGGTGATCTCAGTCCCCTGACCAGGGGTTGAACCCTTGTTCTTGGCAGTGAAAGCACAGAGTCCTAATCACTGGGCCACCAGGGAACTCCTCTAATATGACTCAGTGACTTCTGAATTCTACCTTTGAGACATACGCCTGAAGTGTACTATGGACCGATCCCAACCTTTACCATCTGAGGCTGTCAGAGAGCATGAACTAGAGAAGATGGAGCCTGCCATGCGTGTCAGTATCTTCATCTCATTTGGAAGCAACATTTTGAAAGCACTTTTGCAAAGCCAGGGCTGATATCCAGGTGCTTGGGGGGGTTTTGGGAAAATTCCAAAGAGTGTGAATAAAACAGGTATTTATTTGTAACCTTAAAGTGTACCATATAGGGAATCTCCCCACCCCCAAATTAACTCCAACCTGATGTCCCCATTCTGCGAGATACGCAAAAATCATAATTGTATTGGGGTCCCCCCCACCATTACCTTGAGCCCCACAAGCAGTTAGGAACTTGACAAGCTCACAGGAAGATTGAGGAAAAGGCCCCCAAATCCTCCACTTAGAATGATCACCTCGGAGATCGTTTTTGTCCAAGGTTGACCAGTCTCTCTCAGTCACATCATTTTTGTTATGGAATCTAAGTCATATCTGAATCTTTCGCAACCCCATGAATTGTAGCCTGCCAGGGTCCTCTATCCATGGGATTCTCAAGGCAAGAATACTGGAGTGGGTTGCCATTTCCTCCTCTAGGGACTCTTCCAAACCTAGGGATCAAACCCAGGTCTCCTGTATTGGCAGGCAGATTCTTTACCACTGAGCACCTGGGAAGCCCAGGTCACATTAGACCACTGAAAATTTTGCCATAATTGGGAATATGGTTTACTGAGCTTGTTCTTACTGCCCTGGGGCAAAACAAAGACGTGAATTTTTCTTAACGTTAAACGTATTCTTGGTGTTAAAATGTCCTTTCTTTTACAAAATAACCATAATAAGGTTTGTTAAAGTCTTTATTTGGCAAAACACTGACCCCTTTATGTAAATCACCATTTTCATGTGTGTGTGCGTGTGTGTGTGTGTGTGTGTGTGCGCGCACGCGCACGTGCATTGGTGATGAGCATTATTGTAAAAAATAAACAAAGCCAGATACTAGTTAAAGCAGTGAAAACATATTTTATTCGGTAACTACTGACCAGAGAGGAAAGAACTGAGCTCCATTTCGACTTGTGCAGAAGTGATTGGGCACGTTAAAGGAAGAATGTAGGATGAAGAAACATATATTGTATAATTCAATTTAGATCGAATGTTTAGAAAAAGCAAATCTATAGATAGAAAGTAGAGTAGTGTCTGCGTCGGGGTAGGGGTGGCAAGACAGGACATAGGCACTTGGGTTGATGGAATGTTCTAAAACGGAATGCTCGAAATGGCTGCACAACTTGGTAAATTTACTGAAAGTCGCTTAATTGTACATTTAAGAATGGGTGGATTTTATAGCATATACTTTACCCATAAAGCTGTTTTTTTTTTTTTTTAAACACAAAACTAAGTGGCAGCGGCAGGGGCAAGGCAAACGTGCAAAATTACAAAGGGTTCAGTTCAGTTCAGTCGCTCAGTCGTGTCTGACTCTTTGAGACCCCATGGACTGCAGCACGCCAGGCCTCCCTGTCCATCACCAACTCCCAGAGTCCACTCAAACCCATGTCCATCGAGTCGATGATGCCATCCAACCATCTCATCCTCTGTCGTCCCCTTCTCCTCCTGCCCTCAATCTTTCCCAGCATCAGGGGCTTTTCAAATAAGTCAGTTCTTTGTATCAGGTGGCCAAAGTTTTGGAGTTTCAGCTTTAGCATCAGTCCTTCCAATGAGCACCCAGGACTGATCTCCTTTAGGACGGACTGGTTGGACCTCTTTGCAGTCCAAGAGACTGTCAAGAGTCTTCTCCAACACCACAGTTCAAAAGCATCAATTCTTCGGCACTCAGCTTTCTTTATAGTCCAACTCTCACATCCATACATGACCATTGGAAAAACCATAGCCTTGACTAGACGGACCTTTGTTGGCAAAGTAATGTCTCTGCTTTTTAATATGCTGTCTAGGTTGGTCATAACTTTCCTTCCAAGGAGTAAGCGTGTTTTAATTTCATGGCTGCAGTCATCATCTGCAGTGATTGGGTTGGGCAATTCTTTTCATTAATTCTTTTAATTGTAAATTCTTTTAACCCAGCTGGATCTGCCTGCTGGCCATGACGGAAGTTAGACCCCTCTTCCTACAGAGACTCAGCAGCAGAGGCTTATTTTTCTGATGATTACATTTCAAATGAATGGCTTTTAGGTCCCTGAGAAAGACACTCTGGTATTGTGGGAGAACCAAAGGAACACGGGTCAGAAAGAAGCTCCCACTCACCAAAACTAGAGAAAAGCCTGTGCAGCAATGAAGACCCAGCACAGCCATAAATAATTAAAAAAAAAAAAAAAAAGAAAGAAAGAAAGCTGGGTTTGGTTTAGTCTTCACCTTAAATGTTTTATCTGACATCTCTGAGCATGTCTAGATTCCAAACACATAGCTTAAAGGAGCATGCCTCCTGCCCTGCCTACCACCCACATGGTCACTCCCATTAGCTACAGTAAGATCTAAGATGGTAAAGAACTCACCTGCAATGCAGGAGACCTGGGTTCCATCCCTGGGTCAGGAAGATCCCCTGGAGGAGGGCATGGCAACCCACTCCAGTATTCTTGCTTGGAGGATTCCATGGACAGAGGAGCCTGGTGGGCTACAGTCCATGGGGTCACAAAAGAGTCAGACAGGACTGAGGGACTGAGCATTCAAATTCTAATGTAACTCCAAAATGCTAATTATTGTTACTCCAGACAAAATGTATCTGCTTTTGAAAGATTTCTAGAAATGTATCACATCCAAAAGTGGGGCATGCCTGCAGAATAATCCACCAGTGTACAACTCCTGTCCATGGCTTCATTCAACTTAGAAAAAAAGAAATGTGATTTATTTTTCAATATGTATATCCACATTTCAAATTTTAAAATCTAATTGCAATTGCTTCTAAATGCACTGTTGTAGCCATGAGTTCCGGGAAACAAACTCATTCAGGACAATGCAGATAGTGGAGTGCAGTTTATTACACCAGCGGGCCCAAGGCAGAGTCTACTCTTAGCCAAGGACCCTGACCAGTTTTTATGAAAACCTTATATACCCTAAGTGTACGTGGCCAAACCCACCTCCCCAAATTCCCTGAAACTAGTCTGAACAAAGGAAGACAAAGATATTTTCAAAGTTAACCCGTGATTCATATGTCTTAAGCCTAGGTAGTTAACCGTGGACAATTATCAATAGGCCTGTGGTCATACCCCAATCAGCATAACAGAATTTATGATTCTATTTGGTTACACAGATAATTAGGGTATTCTTTTAGACAATGGAGAGTCTAGGTGTGAGCCCTGGGGTTCTTCCATTCACGAGGCCTGGTTTTCTAGTTGGTATGTTGTTTCCATAGATACTGGGCATATAGCTCAAAGTCCACAGTCCGGCCCAAGATGGAGTCCTGCTTTCAAGATGGAGCCTGTTCTGTTTCCTCCTACAACACTACAAAACACATTTAACCCACAGGAAGTCAGATATCTGAGAGGACCAATCAATCCATCATGGTAGTGAAAAAAACAAGGACATTTCTTCAAAACTAAGTAGCACACTAGGCCAAAATGGTCATTTAAAAATTTCTTTTCTAAAGACGGGGGCTTCCCTGATGGCTTAGTTGGTAAAGAATCCGCCTACAATTCAGAAGACTCCAGTTGGATTTCTGGGTCGGGAAGATTCCCTGGAGAAGGGAAAGGCTGAGCACTCCAGTATTCTGGCCTAGAGAATTTCATGAACTCTCCGTCCAGAAGTATAAAGAAATATGATAGCTGTTTTATTTATAAACTATTCATATGTGTTTTGCATATAGAATAGTGATTGTTTTGATTCTTTTAGCGAGTGTTCTGTCATTATTAACCAGAGAGGTAAATTTAGGATTAAATATCAGAAAAGGCTACATGCCAAGCTATTTTTCTCAAAAAATGATTATTATTTTTTTTTAAATGTCGTCTTTCCTTTTGATTCTGCATGTTAAACGTTGTTGTGTTTTGTGTTGTGGTTGGTCGCACAGTAGTGTCAGACTCTTTTCCCGCCAGGCTCCTCTGCCCATGGGGTTCTCCAGGCAAGAACACTGGAGTGGCTGCCATGCCCTTCTCCAGGGGATCTTCCCGACCCAGGAATCGTTGTTGTACAAGAAGAGATATTCATTACAACCTTGAAGGAGAAAGTACATTTTTCCATTACTTAAGCAACGAAGGTTTTTTCTTTTTTTAAATGACGACTCGGCAGCCGCGTGCGGATAATGGCTTTATGGGGCCCGTTCGGTAGGGCACGTCTGTAACTCCCTATCTTCTGGAGGCGAAGTCTCGCAGAGAAAACCGCGAATCGCCGCGGACCGGGCCGGGAGGCGCGGAAGGACAGCGGATCCCCCGGGACGCCTCCCCCACGCTGACTACTCCAGGCGCCGCCCGGCCCCGCCATAAGAGACTGCCTCCTCCGCCACTTCGCAGGGGAAGCGGGAGAGTTCGCTCTCGAAGGTGATTGACGGGCCGCGTCCTCCAATGGCCGGCGCGCTCGGCCCCGGCGGGCTGGGCAAGGGCCGCGGCACGCGGAGGAATCTCTCCTGCCCTTTAGTCCCGGGCTAGGTGTTGCGGCAGGCGCCATTTTATCGAGCCGCCTGTCTCGGGTGCCGCCATGTTGGTGAGGAGAAATCACCGTTACGGCCACTGTCCAAATCCCCGCGTCGCTGCGCGCCGCCCGCCCGCTCCCAAGCCTCAGCCACCGGCGGCGAATAGAGACTAAAGCGGCAGCGCCGGCAGCGCGGGGCCGTGGCCCAGTGTTTGCAGTTAGAGCCCCACCTCTCTGGCGTGGTTGTTAATAGACTGGAAAGTCTGTGTCTGTGTCGCTCACTAGTAACCGTGAGTTTTTACCACTTCGTCACCTCCCGGCGGCGGCCGGGAACAGGTACCCGCAGGCGGCGCAGGGATTCTCCCCGCGCCCCGCCGCCGCCGGCCTCGCAGACCTGCCCTCCAGCCCCGCCCCGTTCTTGACCAAACATGACAGACTCTGAACATGCAGGGCACGACAGGTCGGGAACCCTTCTTGTCTGTCTTTCTGTCGGCGGAGAGGAGGGGTCTGGGGCGGCGGGAGCGGGCCGGGGCCGCGCGCCTCCTGCATGACTTAGACGTCTCTGTGTGGCTCCATCCGTTCCCGTGACGTGCGCCCGGACGGAAAGCCCGGGCCCGCGGCCGCGGGGAGGCCAGCCCGGCCGCGCCCGCCTTCCCGCGCGGGGGCCTTCCCGGCCGGCCCCGCCCCCGGTCGCACGTGCGAGCCCCCCGCCCCCGGGCGGGCTCGGCGGCGGCGCCGGGCGGCTGCTGCGCGCGGCTCGGGGCTGAGGTCCAGCCCGCGCTCGGAGGAGGCGGCACCCGGTGCGGGCTCCGGCCTCCCTGCACAACGAGGACCCGCCAAGAATTGTCAGTAACTGGTGATTTCTTTTGACTTCGACCCTAGCTCCTGAAAATAAACATGCGTGTTTTTTTTTTTTTTTTTTTTGATCTCTTTTTAGGAAAAAATTTAAGCAATCCCAAAAGCCGTGTATCTGTTACAGGCTTACCTCTCGCAATTGGAAATGGCAAGTTTCAGATGTTGAATACAAAATAGTTAAGATTTTGCAAGCCTGCTCAGTGTAGCACAGTTTTCTCCTACTGTGCGGACTCCATGGATCGTCCAGTCTAGCCCGATTTTCTAAATACTATGTATCATTTAAACATTTATCTAAGATTTGGGGGGTTTTTTTAGTTTTTACTGTGACTTAAGAGGCCCATTCTTGGTTCCAAGGAACGGTTTGGGGGTGTTTACATATTTTAAATAGTGCACTTAACTTTTGGTTAGTTTTTTAATTTCTGTTGCTATCCAACTTAATAAAAAAGAAAGGGTGTGCTTTCATTCATTAAAACTGCTGGAACAAAATCCATTGCATCTGATTCTTGTTTAGAATATTTAAAAGATCCAGAACCTCGCAAATTACTCCTTTGCAAATGAATTAATCAAAAGTGTACATTGTACTCTAGGTTGTATACAGATTGCTGAAATTTTACTTGTGGAGTAATGTGACCTGCTTTTGGTAAAGTATACCAAACACTTTTAAATCTAAAAGCAGAAATCACAAACATTCCAGGAATTTGAAATATCAAAACATCTGACAACCTTGAGAGGAATAAAAATGTTATTTTAACAGTTTTGGTACTGTAATAATCAATGTAGGTCACCAGAAAGCAAGTCAAGTAAACATGTAATTTTTAGAAAGTCAAAATGCTCTTAGAAAAATTACGGGCAGGTAAGCTTGCACTTGACACATTTTTCATAATTATTTTCCATTATCCTGTTACTAAAATGAGAAAATTCTTGAAAGGGGTTAATCAATACTTTGACAAGTTTCGCACTCTGAGGATCTGTGGACAAACCAATGATGGAAGTTTTGCTAATGCAGCCTAAAATTCATTTGTGTGGAAGAAGGAACTCTGTTAGTTCACAGAGCAACTTCAGTATGAAGAATTATGTATTCTACATAAGGAAGAAGCCATGTTGCCAAATTTACAGATCTTGATTTAATTTGCTAGTAAGGACCAGTGATGCCAGACTTCAAAAATAATTTGTTTTAAAATACGAATCAAAAAAAAATTACTGAGTCAGAAGTTAAAAATTAAATTTTAAACAGTTCTTTGTAAGATATATATAACCAGATTAGTAGTAGGAACTAAAGATTAAGCAGTACTGTATTTAGTATTTTTTTTTTATTGTTTTGTATTAGGATTAAGAAAACTTTTCTGGTGATTTCTGAAGCAGTAAGATTAGCTCAGTTTTAATTTATCCATTTGTTAAATGACAGTATTTTTCTGAGGCAAGAATATAGATTTTTCTTTTTCACACCTGTTTTGGTCAACCTGTACGAAAAATAACTATTTAAAAACAAAGTGAACTAGGAGTTGGGAGAAATGGTTCTAACTCCCAACTTTGCCATCTTCAGCTTTGTGAACTTGAGCAAGCTTAGTTTCTTAATGTGCAGAGGAGGTTCTCATCCTTCTCTGCGGACCTTTTTAAAAAGTATTGAAGTCATTTCCATTGGTCTGAGCTGAAGATTTCTTAAAGCTCCTCAGGAAGGTCTGAAAGGTGAAAAGTGAAGTTACTCAGTTGTGTCCGACTCTTTGCGACCCCATGGACTGTAGCCTACCAGGCTCCTCCGTCCATGGAATTTTCCAGGCAAGAGTACTGGAGTGGGTTACCGTTTCCTTCTCCAGGGGATCTTCCCGACCCAGGGATGGAACCCCGGTCTCCTACCTTGCAGGCAGACACTTTACCATCTGAGCCACCAGGCTCCCCCGTCCCTGGAATTCTCCAGGCAAGAACATTGGAGTGGGTTGCCATTTCCTTCTCCAATGCATGAAAGTGAAAAGTGAAAGTCAAGTCGCTCAGTAGGTCTAGTATGTACCAAATTGAAAACCATTCTATGAGATCAATATTAATCTTAGCTAACCATCAGAATCACTTTGAGGAATAAAGATTTTTGTCCTGCCCAGAGCAACTGAATCAGAATCTCTAGGGAAGGATTGTAATCTGTAGTTTTTATAAGGTCCCTTGGTAGTACTTAAGAAATTTGTGGGAAAAAATGGACTAATCTGTGGAATCCCCAAATATTCTGTTTCCATGTTATAGTTACTTTATACTGTAGTAAAAATTTCCGTGAATTAGGTGGGAAAGATATATGACTTCTGGTATTTGGAGCTTGGCATTTGTCTCAATTCTGATATTTTGAAAATTAAGGTATATTGTGTGAGTGCAGGAAAAAAGTTAAATCTGATTTTTATTTTCAATTGCTATAATCATACAAATTAAAATATTACTATGATAGTTTACATGAAATTCTACGTGTAAGTGGAAATTCACAGAATGCACAATTTTTTTCTTTTAAAAAATTGTTTTATATGGTGAACATTTTGCATAAAATTTGTTTGCCCAAAGAGTAAACTTATTAAAAAATGCCCATTTGTACTTTCCTTTAAATAGTTTCATTCCTGGAGTGAAAACATTGTATTTTTATAAAGTGTTATGAATATAAAAATACCTATAAATAAACTTGTGGCTCTGTAGACTTTTAGTAGAGGACTTCTGCTTAGAATTAAATCATTGAAGGGAGAAGGAGTTGGGCAAGACAAAGGGAGATAAAGTTCTTGTCTCTCTTTGCATTCAGGTCTTCCCTTTCATCCAGTTCTTTTAAGCACAACTCCAGGTGCCTACCTTTATATTTCAGCTGAAATGTTGACCTAATAAAAACAACTCAGAAATAACTCTTAAAGGCTTGATACTGTGAGTCCCTGCTGAACACATCTGCAGTTGAGAAGGAAAGATAAAATATACACCCAAGTAACTGTTACATAATTTTTAGAAATATGCTAAAGGTAAAAAGTTTTATAGGCCCTACACTAGGAAAAAAGATAATTTTAACATGAATTGTATGAAAGTTTGTGAGTCTCAGAGTCTAGTTGATAGGAGGTGTGGTTAGTACTTTGCTTTGTGCTCGTCCTGGGTTGTGTCTGACTCTGCGACCCCATGAACTGTAGGCCGGCAGGCTCCTCTGTCCACGGGTTCTCCAGGCAAGAAGCCTGGAGTGGGTTGCCATTTCCTACTCCAGGGGATCTTCCTGACTCAGGGATCCAACCTGTGTCTCCTGCATTGCAGGCAGATTTCTTCACTGCTGAGCCACCAGGGATTCCCAGTACCTTCCTTTGGAAGGAGGGTATTCTTTGCCCATTAGGAACAACCTTCCCACCTTCCCATTCTCTCCCTGCTTTCCTTTCTTCCTCATGTAAACCCAGAATAGCAAAACTCCAGCTAGTCAGAACTGTACTAGTTTATATGAACTGTTCCTTTCCCTCCCTCACATAGTGATTGAAACCTGACACCAGAGTGTGAAGGGATGAGGATGAAGATGGTTACACTTTTCTTTTGTAACTGGGCTTTCCTTTGATTCTCACATTAATCCCATGAGGTAATACAGTATTGCAATGCTCAGTGATTTGTCTGAGGTCCCACAAATAGAGCCCTGGTGAGAATTCAGGAGTACAAACTCCTACCTAAAATGTTATTTTTAACTCTTCATTAGTTAAGCATGGGGAATTAATTCAATAAATTCTAGCCTTTAGTTCTTGAATTGTTTGGGATTGTAATGTGGTATATTTAAGACAGCCCTGTATTCTGAATAAAACCTTGGTTCTGATCCTAGTTTTTCCTCTAGGTTGGTTAATGCTCTTTTCTTTTCCATGACTATTTTTCTTGTTTGTGAAATAAGGTGGTTGAACTGAATTACTTCCAAACTCTTCTACTTTAAGAAGTCAGTAATTTTAATTAAAAAAAAATTGCAGATGGCTTTTCTTACATTGGAATTCACTTTGATGCCCTACACATCATCTGGTTTGCAAATATGTTTACTGGAGTAAGTGTCTCCCCTCACTAGGCAATTAATTAATTTATATATTCTTCCAGTTTTATTGAGTGTGATTGACATACAACACTATAAGGTTAAGCAGTACAGCATAATGATTTGATTGTATATACATGATGAAATTATTATGGCAGTAAGTTCAGTGACCATCCATCATATAAATACAAAATTAAAGAAATAGAAAACAATATTCTTTTCCTTCTGATGAGAACTCTTAGAGTTTACTCTTACCTTTCATATATAACATCCACCAGTGTTAATTACATTTATCTTATTGTACATTACATCTCTGTGCGTGTTCATGGATGCTCAGTCATTCAGTCGTATCTGACTCTATGACCCCATGGACTGTGCTCCTCTGGGGTTTCCCAGGCAGGAATACTGTAGTGAGTTGCCATTTCCTACATAACAGCCTTAGTACTTATTTATCTTATACCTGCCTTCATCCGATTCCTCCTCCTGCTTCTGTTTATTTTTAATAAACCCATTTTTAAGTGTACTGTTCAGTAGTGTTAAGTATATTCACATTGTGGTGCAGCCAATCTCCAGAACTCATCTTGCAAAACGGAAACACTATTATTATTTTTGATTCCTGAATCTACTAATTTACTATCAAAACTGTCAAAATGAGTTTTTCTTTAGCAAATGTAAAGCACTCAAGGTATACCTCATGTTCAGGTTTGATGTGGAAAGCACTTTGACTTTTATGAAGACGTTTTTCTTCTAGCCCCTCATGAATTGTTTAATTCACTTTTAAATTTTGTTCATTAAATTTTCATTGAAAAGACTTCTATGCCAAATATAGTGTTAAGCATTGGTGGAAAAAAATCTGAATATAATATCACTGATCTTGCTCTCCAGGATCTTATGATCTAGTAGGAGAAACAGATTGATAAATACATAGTTATTTTTAACACCAGAATGGAGGTAGAGACTTCGAGCAGTGGTGGCATAAATGGGGCCTCAGGGAGGTATGAAATAACTGGGTCTGGAGGATGAGTAAAATTTGGCTAAGCGGAGGCAGAAATATAAGAGAAGCTTGAAGAAATGAAATGGCATGGTAGGGTCGGGGATGATAAAAGTGTTAGTATGTGAAATGTGTACAACAGACTTTGGGGAATGAGGAAAAGGATGAAATGAATTAGGAGTCAGATCAAGGATGTAAAGATCTCATCAAAGCTTTGTAAGCAGGAAAATGATCAGATGATACGATACCTGGGGGAAAGAAGAAAGTATGGAAGGGGAGATCAGTAAAAGAAGTTAGGTAGCTTTCAGTCATTCTTATTAAATATCAAGCACCCTGTATTTAATATGTATTATTCTGGACAGCAGCAGTAAAGAAAAAATTCTTTACCTAGTGGAGCTTACATTTTCTTTGGAGACAGAGAAAGACACTAAACATTAAAAACAAATGTGTTAGATAAGCAGAAAGGGAGATGGGGCGTCCTTTGCATTTAGGAAGGATGTTTCTATTTTAAATAGAGTTATTTAGGGAAGCACTTAATGAAAAAGAAGCATTTGAGCCAAGCCCTCAAATGAAAGCAATCCAAGTGTAGTACATCTGGGGGAAGAACACTCCAGATAAAGGGAACAGAGACTGGAGCCAGGAATGAGCTTCATGTAATTAAGAAAAAATCAAGGGAGCAGTGTGGCTACGGAGAAGGCAAGGGCACCCCGCTCCAGTACTCCTGCCTGGAAAAAACTATGGACGGAGGAGCCTGGTAGGCTGCAGTCCATGGGGTCTCTAAAAGTTGGATACGACTGAGCGACTTCACTTTCACTTTTCACTTTCATGCGTTGGAGAAGGAAATGGCAACCCACTCCAGTGTTCTTGCCTGGAGAATCCCAGGAACGGGGGAGCCTGGTGGGCTGCCATCTATGCGGTCGCACAGAGTCGGACACGACTGAAGTGACTTAGCAGCAGTGTGGCTAGAGAAATTTTGAGCAAGGGTTGTCGTGCATGCGTGCTGAATTGGTCGTGTCAGCTCTTTGCAACCGCTGGGACTGTAGCCTACCAGGCTCCTCTGTCCATGGGATTCTCCAGGCAAGAATACTGGAGTGAGTTGCCATGCCCTCCTCCGGGGGATCTTCCTGACCCAGGGATCGAACCTGGGTCTCCTGCCTTGCAGGCAGATTCTTTACCACTGAGCCACTAGGGAAGTCCTTGAACATGCTAATAAGAGACAAAGCTAGATGGGCAAAAGGGCAGTTGTGTGGGGCCTTGTAAGCCATTGTAAGAAACTTAGACGTCCCTCTAAATAGTTTGGGGACCACTAGAGGATTTGAGGAGCCTGGTAGGCTGCAGTCCATGGGGTCACTAAGAGTTGGACAGGACTGAGCGACTTCACGTTCACTTTTCACTTTCATGCATTGGAGAAGGAAATGGCAACCCACTCCAGTGTTCTTGCCTGGAGAATCCCAGGGACGGGGGAGCCTGGTGGGCTGCCGTCTGTGGGGTTGCATAAGTTGGACACGACTGAAGCGACTTAGCAGCAGCAGCAGCAGAGGATTTGAGCAGAGAGGGGCAATAGTGTGGTAAAGAGTGGTTAAAAAAAAAAAAAGGTGCTGCAGTGACGCCAGGGAGGTGAAAATGGTTGGATTTTGGTATGGTTTGGAGGTAGAACCAATAGGATTTGCTGATGGATGGATGTGTAGCATGAAAGAAGAAAGAAGGCAAAGCTACTGTGAAAATGTGGAAATGCAGAAATTGGGCAATGAAGACCTGATCAAAATAATTGGCAATGAGAAAGCAGACAAAAGGCAACATTCATGAGATTATTTCTTAGAGTTGACAGGACTGGAGATAAATTCCACTAGGCTTGACTCTTGTTCTCCACCCTGCATAGTCCTGTCACTCATACTTGGCACACGAGGTCTGCTTTCCTCATTAGGTAAGCTGCCTGGCCACTTAAGAGATTTGAGTTTGCGACCTCTTGTTATGCAGCGAAGTGTTCACCAGAAAAGACTGGCAATCTAACTACCACAAAACTTAAGAGGTGGGTGCCTTTGAATTTGCCAGGTCAGTCCTTCAGTCTGGGGCTGCCAGAATATTCTTTTGTGCATAGATGCCCCTGGAGGTGTATAACACCGTGGCCCAGGTTTAGGTTTTCAGATTCAGAAATTGATCAGTCTCAGAGCAGATTAGACATGGGGATGTTAATTCATGCTCAAAAATATTAACAGTGGCTAGCATTTATTTTGGAGAAGGCAATGGCACCCCACTCCAGTACTCTTGCCTGGAAAATCCCATGGATGGAGGAGCCTGGAAGGCTGCAGTCCATGGGGTCGCTGAGGGTCGGACACGACTGAGCGACTTCACTTCCACTTTTCACTTTCATGCATTGGAGAAGGAAATGGCAACCCGCTCCAGTGTTCTTGCCTGGAGAATCCCAGGGACGGGGGAGCCTGGTGGGCTGCCGTCTCTGGGGTCACACAGAGTCGGACACGACTGAAGCGACTTAGCAGCAGCAGCATTTATTTGGTGCTTACTGTGTGACAGGTTCTGTTCTCTGTGCTTTTCATGAATTTAATCTTCACAACAACCTTGGGGAGTAGTCCCTCTTTTTACAAATGAGGAAACAGATAATAAGAGATTAGTAAATATCCAAAATAAGCAGAGTAGATCACTGGGAGTGCAAATAATCTGACTCCAGAGTCTACACTTTTTGTGGTTGAGTAGACATCTTCATCACAAGAAAACATGTATATATATAGAAGAATTCCAGTTAGCTATTAGATAAAAGGAGTCCCAAGTTAATCATTAAAATTACAAAACTACATAAAAATAACAATCTGTTTATGAAAGTGTTACAAAAGTAAAAAGCCTAGATTTAGGACTCATGATACTCAATATTATATATATATTGCTGTTCATAATGAACTCTCATTTGGACCGTATAGACAGAACAGATATTAATGTCTTCATTTTATAATTTAGGAGACAGATTTAGAGGATACAGAACTTGGCCATGGTGACTGAGCAGCTGCATGAGAAACACAGCCTGTGTCTCATAGCTTTCAGTTCACTACTCTGTGTTGCCTCCATTTTCTTATAAAGTTAGGAAATCTGGTATCAGATGCTGGGTTGGGTTTGGGACAACTAAAAGGGTTTTGTTTTGAAGTATTACTTGATCATGGATAATTTTCATCTGAGTTCATTATAAATTTATCTTACATGACTAAGGGTTTTTCTATGTTTTAAAAATGAAATTTATAAAGAATACTGTTTTTTCACATTATTTTTAAAGAGATTATGAAATGAGTTAAATGAACTAACTTAAATCTACACATTTTTAACTATAGAAAACACAAGTTTCAAACTGTTACGGGCATTCATTGAAGATTCGGGAATTAATTGAAGATTCATAAGAGGTCAGAAGAACCAACACCTCTTTGCTTGAATACTGGCAGCTGACAGTAAAATGTTAGATTGCTGGTGCTTGTGTCTGGGGTTAAGTTCTTTATAACCTCTGTGCCCTATAAAGGAGGTTGCGGGTTGATTTCTGTACTCTTGGAGTACTTGGGAATCTGTTTTAAAATTATGTTTTGTGCAAGCAAATGAAAAGTAAAATAATGCATGTAAGTTAGAAATACCTACATATTTGACAGTATAAATGCAGATACACACATTTTTTTTTTTCTGTTGCTAAATGTCCAAGTGTGAAAACCAGTATTTGACTAAAGCTAGGGCTGAAGCCATAGATTAAACTTTTGGAATATGTGGATAAATCTGAAATATTGTCCCTTAAATTATTATAATTTGTTATTAGACATTTTGCTGATCTCTCTTTTAAAATAGGACATGGGAGTACAGTAACAATCATTTTAAGCACTGCCTGTTGTTAGGTTGCTCCTGTGACTGCTATTGTAATGCACACGATAGTGAATAGAGGATCATTTTCCACTGAGATTAGTGTAATACAATATAGTTGAGGGAACTTTTTTTTCCTCTAACATTTTCATATATATATATATATATATATATATATATATATTTAATTATCTGGGGCAAACATGATTGATTATGCTGAATATAACTGGAGTTTTTTCTCCTCATGAAATTCAGTTCAGTTCAGTCACTCAGCTGTGTCCAACTCTTTGCGAGCCCATGAATCACAGCACACCAGGCCTCCCTGTCCATCACCAACTCCCAGAGTTCACTCAAACTCATGTCCATCGAGTTGGTGATGCCATCCAGCCATCTCATCCTCTGTTGTCCCCTTCACCTCCCGCCTTCAATTTTTCCCAGCATCAGGGTCTTTTCAAATGAGTCACTTCTTCACATCAGGTGGCCATTGGAGTTTCAGCTTCAGCATCAGTCCTTCCAATGAATATTCAGGACTGATTTCCTTTAGGATGGACTGCTTGGATCTCCTTGCAGTCCAAGGGACTCTCCAGTCTTCTCCAATACCACAGTTTAAAAACATCAATTCTTTGGCATTCAGCTTTCTTTATAGTCCAACTCTCACATCCATACATGATTACTGGAAAAACCACAGCTTTGACTAGATGGAAATTTGTTGGCAAAGTAATGCCTTTGCTTTTTAATAAGCTGTCTAGGTTGGTCATAACTTTTCTTTCAAGGAGCAAGCATCTTTTAATTTCATGGCTGCAGTCACTCACCATCTGCAGTGATTTTGGAGCCCCAAAACATAAAGTCTGTCACTATTACCATTGTTTTCCCACCTGTTTGCCACGAAGTGATGGGACCAGATGCCATGATCTTAGTTTTCTGAATATTGAGTTTTAGCCAACATTTTACTCTCCTCTTTCACTTTCATCAAGAGGCTCTTTAGTTCTTCTTTGCTTTCTGCCATAAGGGTGGTGTCATCTGCATATTTGAGGTTACTGATATTTCTCCCAGCCATCTTGATTCCAGCTTGTGCTTCATCCAGCCCAGCATTTCTCATAATGTACTCTGCATATAAGTTAAATAAGCAGGGTGACAATATACAGCCTTGATGTACTCCTTTCCCAATTTGGAACCTGTCTGTTCCATGTCCAGTTCTAACTGTTGCTTCTTGACCTGCATGCAGATTTCTCAGAAGGCGGGTCAGGTGGTCTGGTATTCCCATCTCTTTAAGAATTTTCCACAGTTTGTTGTGATCCACATAGTCAAAGGCTTTGGTGTAGTCAATAAAGCAGAAGTAAATGTTTTTCTGGAACTCTAGCTTTTTCGATGATCCAGCGAATGTTGGCAATTTGATCTCTGGTTCCTTTGCCTTTTCTAAATCTAGCTTAAACGTTTGGAAGTTCACAGTTCACGTACTGCTGAAGCCTGGCTTGGACAATTTTGAGCATTACTTTGCTAGCGTATGAGATGAGTGCAATTGTGTGGTAGTTTGAGCATTCTTTGGCATTGCCTTTCTTTGGGATTGGAATGAAAACTGACCTTTCCAGTCCTGTGGCCACTGCTGAGTTTTCCAAATGTGCTGGCATATTGAGTGCAGCACTTTCACAGCATTATCTTTTAGGATTTGAAAAAGCTCAATTGGAATTCCATCACCTCCACTAGCTTTGTTCATTGTGATGCTTCTTAAGGCCCATTTGATTTCACACTCCAGGATGTCTGGCTCTAGGTGAGTGATCACACAATTGTGATTATCTGGGTCATGAAGATTTTTTTTTTTTGTATAATTCTTCTCTGTATTCTTGCCACCTCTTCTTAATATCTTCTGTTAGGTCTGTACAATTTGTGTCCTTTATTGTGCCCATCTTTGCATGAAAAGTTTCCTTGGTATCTGATTTTCTTGAAGAGATCTCTAGTCTTTCCCATTCTATTGTTTTCCTCTATTTCTTTGCATTGATCACTGAGGAAGGCTTTCCTCATTGAGCACTGGAAAAGATCTATACAGTCAGCAAAAACAAGACTGGGAGCGGACTGTGGCTCAGATTATGAACTCCTTATTGCCAAATTCAGACTTAAATTGAAGAAAGTAGGGAAAACCACTACACCATTCAGGTGTGACCTAAATCAAATCCCTTATGATTATACAGTGGAAGTGACAAATAGATTCAAGGGATTAGATCTGACAGACAGAGTGGCTGAAGAACTATGGATTGAGGTTCGTGACACTGTACAGGAGGCAGGGATCAAGACCATCCCCAAGAAAAAGAAATGCAAAAAGGCAAAATGGTTGTCTGAGGAGGCCTTACAAACAGCTATGAAAAGAAGAGAAGCGAAAAGCAAAGGAGAAAAAGAAAGATATACCCATATGAATGCAGAGTTCCAAAGAATAGCAAGGAGAGATAAGGAAAATTTCGTCAGGCAAAGCCTAATTTTGGATCTAAGAAAAGTCTGATCCTACCACACTCACCAAATCCCAGAGCCCTGGTACCTCATACTGTAGTTAATCTGGTTATCAATCAATTTGGGATATTGGACAATTACATAGCAGATATCCTTTTTGGATATTATTGGGTCATAGGCAGTTTTACCTGGCTCATCTTACAGATTCATCCAAAAAGATTTCTTCAATTTTTTGTTTTGACATGATGCTGAGAAAATTGTTTTCTGGCTTTCAGATTCTAAGAGTATTTTATTTGCTGAGATTTGTTTCTGTTGAATCTCTAGCTTCTCCGATCTACATCAGAGAAAGGATAAACTGAAAGGGAATGAAAGTAAGTGAATTTTAGCTTAGTGAAGTAGCTGAGATAGGAAATGACATATAAAAAAATTTTAGGGAGAGGCCTAGTGGTTAGGATTCTAGGTTTTCTAGGTTAGGAACCCAGGCCACGGGCCTGGGTTCAATCCCTGGTTGGGGAACTGAGATACTGGAAGTTGCGAGACAGAGCCAAAAAAACAAACAAACAAAAAAAAGGGAATTTAAAAAGTGCAGTCTCAAAAAGAAATATGGCAAGCTAATTCAGTTTTAATGATGTAATAGTCTCTGCTCATGGCATAAAGGATGTTTGAGGAGTGGTGTGTTTTTCTCTCAGGATATTAGGTAAACAAGTTTAAGGATGGATTAAAAATCCTAATTTCATAAGTTAATACACTGCAGTACCTCTTCTGGCGGGCCTTGGATGTGAGCAGGGAATTAAGGGTTGAGAAAGATTTTATAGAAAACCAAATTTGTGAATTTTTTTGAAGGAACCTTTTTTTTTTTTTTTTTTTGACGAAACTCTTAAAAAAATGCATGGCATGCCTTCCTGTCTTACTCGATAGACTGTTACTGATTTAACCTTTTTTTGGTTGCTTAACATGAACATGTGTTGTTGTCATTATCTCTTGAAATACTAGGTATTCTACTCCATCTTGTATCTTGCTGAATTCAGGAGACTTTGGAAATTCGGAAGCTTTCACACAGACTGTTGTTGCTGCCTGTTGCTTAATGATAGGATAAGTATTATAGAAATACCCTCAGGAACAGACTTCAAACTTGGTCTAGCTTAGATTCCTTTCCCCTTTTACTTGTTTTGGATAGTGTTTCATTGTTATTCTCTGAAGGAAAATAAAAGAAATTTCCCCTTAGAATCCATGCTCCAGGGATTTATAAGCCTTCCCAATTTGTGTGGAAGTGCCTCTAGTCTTGTTGTAGCCACGCGTTCCGGGAAACGAACTCACTCAGAAGGACAGTGCAGATAGTGGAGTGCAGTTTATTACACCGGCGGGCCCAAGGCGGTCTCCTCTTAGCCAAGGACCCCGACCAGTTTCTGTGAAAACCTTATATACCCTAAGTGTACATGCCGAAACCCACCTCCCCAAATTCCCTGAAACTAGTCTGAACAAAGGAAGAGAAAGATACAATCAAAGTCAACCGGTGATTCTTATGCCTTAAACCTGGGTAGTTAACAGTGGACAATTATCAATAGGTTTGTGGTCCTTCCCCAATAAGCATTATAGACCCAATAAGCATAATAGAAAGTATGATTCTATTCGGTCACACAGATAATTAGGGTATTCTTTTAGGTGATGGAGAGCCCTGGGGCTCTTCCTTGCAGGGGCCTGGTTTTCCAGTTGGTATGTCGTTTCCATAGATAGTGGACATACAGCGCAAAGTCCACAGATTGCCCCAAGATGGAGTCCTGCTTTCAACATAGAGCCTATTCTGTTTCCTCCTTCAGTCTAGCATACCCATTTTATTCACATGCCAGTATTTCAGGTAGATCACAGAAGAAATGGAACTTTTGTTGAGGGCTGTCTAGTAGGTACAATGCTAAGTTATCCAGTTCAGTTCAGTCGCTCAGTTGTGTCTGACTCCTTGCGATCCCATGAGTCGCAGCACTCCAGGCCCCCCTGCCCATCACCATCTCCCGGAGTCTACTCAAACCCATGTCCATCGAGTCGGTGATGCCATCCAGCCATCTCATCCTCTATCGTCCCCTTCTCCTCCTGCCCCCAATCCCTTCCAGCATCAGGGTCTTTTCCAATGAGTCAACTCTTCGCATGAGGTGGCCAAAGTACTGGAGTTTCAGCTTTAGCATCAGTCCTTCCAATGAACACCCAGGGCTGATCTCCTTTAGGATGGATTGGTTGGACCTCCTTGCAGTCCAAGGGACTCTCAAGAGTCTTCTCCAACACCACAGTTCAAAAGCATCAATTCTTTGGCCCTCAGCTTTCTTCACAGTCCAGCTCTCACATCCATACATGACCACTGGAAAAACCACAGCCTTGACTAGACAGACCTTTGTTGGCAAAGTAATGTCTCTGCTTTTGGATATGCTATCTAGGCTGGTCATAACTTTCCTTGCAAGGAGTAAGCATCTTTTAATTTCATGGCTGCAATCACCATCTGCAGTGATTTTGGAGCCCCCCAAAATAAAGCCTGACACTGTTTCCACTGTTTCCCCATCTATTTGCCATGAAGTGATGGCACCAGATGCCATGATCTTCGTTTTCTGAATGTTGAGCTTTAAGCCAACTTTTTCACTCTCCTCTTTCACTTTCATCAAGAGGCTCTTTAGTTCTTCTTTGCTTTCTGCCATAAGGGTGGTGTCATCTGCATATCTGAGGTTATTGATATTTCTCCTGGCAATCTTGATTCCAGCTAGTGCTTCTTCCAGCCCAGCGCTTCTCATGATGTACTCTGCATATAAGTTAAATAAGCAGGGTGACAGTATACAGCCTTGACGTACTCTTTTTCCTATTTGGAACCAGTCCATTGCTCCATGTCCAGTTCTAGCTGTTGCTTCCTGACCTGCATATAGGTTTCTCAAGAGGCAGGTCGGGAGGTCTGGTATTCCCATCTCTTTCACAATTTCCACAGTTTATTGTGATCCACACAGTCAAAGGCTTTGGCATAGTCAATAAGGCAGAAATAGATGTTATTCTGGAACTTTTGCTTTTTCGATGGTCCAGCGGATGTTGGCAATTTGATCTCTGGTTCCTCTGCCTTTTCTAAAACCAGCTTGAACATCTGGAAGTTCACAGTTCACATACTGCTGAAGTCTGGCTTGGAGAATTTTGAGCATTACTTTACTAGCGTGTGAGATGAGTGCAGTTGTGCCGTAGTTTGAGCATTCTTTGGCATTGCCTTTCTTTGGGATTGGAATGAAAACTGACCTTTTCCAGTCCTGTGGCCACTGCTGAATTTTCCAAATTTGCTGGCATATTGAGGGCAGCACTTTCACAACATCATCTTTCAGGATTTGAAATAGCTCAACTGGAATTCCATCACCTCCACTAGCTAACTTTATTTCACTTAATCCGTAACTCTGGTGGTAAATTGATTAACCCCTTTTTGTAGATGATGTTCAAGTCACTCAGTGGTGTCTAATTCTTTGTGACCCCATGGATTGCAGCATGCTAGGCTTCCCTGTCCTTCACTATCTCTCGGAGTTTGCTCAAACTCAGGTCCTTTGAGTCAATGATGAGGAAATGAATATTAGGGGTTGAGATAATTTGTTCAAATTCATATACCTAGTGTATAACTGAGAAGCAGAACTTGAACCCACATCCTTCTGGCTCTAGAGCTTTTCTTCTACACTACTATGATTTTTTGTTTGTTTGTTTAAGTATTTGGTTGTAAAATGCCACAAATTTAAAGCATTAAATTGTCCTTTTAAGAAGTCTGTTGTTGGTTATTTTTCTTGTTTAACACTCCTAATTTAATTTCCAGGTTCAGGTGATCTCACTTTGCCAGAGTCCTGGGTTCTCGTTAAATAAGAAAGGTTTTTGTTTGTTTGATTTTGGTTTGGGTCAAAGCCAACTACCTTAAGTATTTCATGTTCATTTCTGGATGTTTGTGTTGGGCCCCTTCTTGTTTTAATTGAATGTGGAACCTTGGTAATAACATAGCAATTTTCATTTTTTCCAGCATTCCTCTCTTTTCTTCCCCTCTTCTGACTTTGATGTAGAGAATTTCACTTAGTAGGCTGTTACCTGAACTGCACCACTTTTAACAACTTGCTGAGGACCCTGAAATGAAATAGGGAGACCATTTTCCAGTGCTCATGATTTGATCAAGTCTTTTTACCTCTTTTTAAAAATCTTTTCAATAAATTTGCTTTTTTACTCTTACCTTTAGAGCACTTGAAAACATAGTATTCAATAAAAAGAAAACCCTATAGCATTTCATAACTCCAAGCTCTGTTCTGTTACTCCAACTGGTATAACATGGTGGCTCTGTTTCCTGACAAATGTTAAAATAATGCCTGTGGAATTGAAGTAACTCATGTTTACTGGTTTTTTAGTTAATTTTTATTGGAATATAACACATTTACTTTTACATGTCAGAAATGCAACTTCTGGACCTCAGTAGTTTCTCTGTATCATATCTTAAAACACCACCTAAATCATGAAGTTTCTTTTTCCTAAAATTTAGTATGAAAAATTTCAAACTTACAAATATGTTGAAAGAATTTTACAGTAAACACCTTCATATGCTATGTACCATTTGTAGCTATTAGAGCAACAAAGTTAAGAAAGATATTAACTGGGGTATTATCTGGGAATCAGATGGCTTAGACTGGATTCTAGCTGTGTCATCTGTTGGGCTGGCCAAAAAGCTCCTTCAGTTTTTAAGTAAAATAAAAGACACATTTTTCATTTTCACCAAGAACTTTATTGTACAACGTATTCACCGTTTTGTTCCACTGTGCCGTGCAGTGCTTAGTCACTCAGTCATGTCCAACTCTTTGCAACCTGGTGGACCATAGCCCACGGCTCTTCTGTCCATGGGATTTTCCAGGTAAGAATACTGACGTGGGTTGTCACTTGCACCTCCAGAGAATCTTCCCAACCCAGGGATCAAACCAACGCCTCTTGCATCTTGTGGGTTGGCAGGCATATTCTTTACACTGTGCCACTTGGGAGTCCTTGTCATTTTCCAGGCGACTTCATAATTGCATCTTCCCAAAAGTTTTTAATTTTTTGAGCAAAGAACTGTTCCAGGTGCCTTTTATAGTCAGGGTATTGAAATTTTTTCCATTAAGAGAATTTTGTAAAGACAAATGGAAATTTGAAGGTGCAAAGTCTGGTAAATGTGGCTGATGAATCAGAACTTCCCAGCCAAGCTGTAACAGTTTTTGCCTGGTCATCAAAGAAACATGGTCTTGCGGTATCCTGATGGAAGATTATGCATTTTCTGTTGACTAGTTCTGGATACTTCATGCCGAATGCTGCTTTCAGTTGGTCAAATTGGAAGCAGTACTTTTTGGAATGAATCATTTGTTTTCCGGAAGGAGCTCATAATAGAGGGCTCCCAATCCTACCATATATACACTATCATCGTCTTTGAATGAAGGCTGGCCTTTGATGTGGTTGGTAGTAGTTTATTTTGCTTGCCCCATGATCTCTTGTGTTCCATATTGTTGTACAGTATCCACTTGTCATTGCCCATCACAATTTGTTTTAAAAATGGAATGTTTTCATTATGTTTAAGTAGAGAATCACAAATAGAAATACAGTCAAAAAGGTGTTGTTTGTTTAACTTATGTGAAACTCAGATATCAAAGTGATTAGCATAACTTAGCTGATACAAATGATTTTCGATACTTGATTTGGATATTTTCAGTATGTAAATTTATCTTCTGCGTGGTATAACGTTGGTTGTTCTCGATTAATATCTTGATTTGATCACCATCAACTTCAACTGGTCTACTTGACCATGAAACATTGTCCAGCAAGAAATCTCTAGCACGAAACTTAGTAAACCACTTTTGGATGTGTTCACTCAGTCACAGCACCTTCTCCATCCACTGCACAAATCTTTTTTTGTGTGTTTCACTTGCATTTTTACTTTTCTTAGAATAATAAAGCATAGTATGCCAAAAATGCTGCTTTTTTTCTTCCGTATTGAAATGGCTACACAAAAATTCACCGGTGTTGATTTTTTTTTTTTTTTTAGTGCATGCTGATATGTCACCTGTCACAATGCAGTCTAGGGGAATTGTTTCTAATGAAGTTAATGACAACTCAGCATTACTAGAGCCATCATACCGAAAAAACCGAGCAAACCTTTTGGTCAACTTAATACTAACAGAGTTAGTTAAGCTCTTTGTCTCCCTTCTTCACTAGTTATATGGGGATAATAATAGTTATATTTGGACCTTGAACAAACCTGGTTTGAACTGTGTGGGTACATTTTTACTTTTTTTTTTTTCAATAATAAAGACTACGTACTATGCAAACTTAGGTTGGTTGAATCTGCAGTTATGAACCTTGAGGTTTCAAAGAACCTCTGATATAGAGGGCCAACTGTAAATTATGTGCAGAGGGGTCACATCACACATTGTTAAGGGTCCACTTTATTTCATAGAGTTAACATGAAGGTGAAGTGAACTGATCCAGCATGCCTGGCAGCCTTGTAAGTGCTCAGTAATCGTTAAATATCATATTATATATGATGATATAAATTTTTTATTTTTTCCTACAAATTTGGATTAAGATATTACTTTACTTCAGAATTAATACTAGTTTGTTATGAACACAGCTGGAATTGAAGATAGGCAAATAGTGAAATAATTAGATGATAGAAAGTATAGATTAAAAATTGCTGAGAGATATTTTTATCTGTTAAAGTCATGTATCCATAATACTCTGATAGCCCCAAGCTTTTTAAAGGTTCTGGTTCAAAGCAATATTTTGGCCTTTATGGGGAAACAGAGTTAACTTATTACAGCTAAAATGGAATCATTTACATTTTCTGTTTGTTCATATCTAAATTTGAATGATTGCAGGACTAAAACCAACTGGTACTGTAGTAATGCTTCTTTAAAAGGTAGCCTTTTAAAGAAGGCTTTATTTGTATTTTCTATTGTTTTTGTTCTCTATTTTGATTTCTGTCCTCACATTTATTATTTTCACTCTTCTTATTATTTTCAGTTTTCCCCTTTTTTAGTTCTTTAGTTGAATGTAGAGTCCATTTGTTTTTGATCTTTATTATTTCCTGAAAACGTATTTAAATAAAAGCATAAGTCTCCCTCTGCTGCTGCTGTTGTCATTGGCTTCTCCGAAGTCTCCCTCTAAGGACTCTTTTTCTTTGCTCAGGTTTTTTAATTTAATGACTTGGTGGTATGCTCTGTAAAATGGTAGTATGCACAGTATAAATTTATACTGGGAAGTTCACTGGTATGTTACATTGTTTGAATTTAGATGTTTCTTTATTATGTTACTGATATATTAATTACTGCATCAGATAATTATGTCTTCTTTGAATACTTTAAGGCTTAACTGATCGGGATTATGTGCTGCTGTGATAGAGAAGATTAGCATATTATTTATTCATATCCTTTACTATATTTAAGGGAAATCTTGATCCTGTTCAAAGGAATGGGCTCAGCAATAATGAGATGACATTTTAAAGGTATAATTCATGGGAATGTTTGTAGTATTCACAGAGGGTTGCCTGAAGGATAATCTATTCATTTCTCTATATGAGTAGTTTTCAGCATTTTTGTTTGTTTGTTTGTTTTGTTTTGTTTTTGTTTTTTGCCTCAAGACTGTTGGAGAAAAAACATTTCCATTAGTAATAGTGTGTATACTCGAGTGTAGTGCTCTAGTGTCAGAATTCCCATATATGTTCCATTCTTCTTTTGGACTCATGCTGGATTGTCACAGTGGCATCCTGCTTTTCCTGCACCTGTTTTGTCTCTCCTCTAGATCTGTTTTTCACTCTCAATTAAATGTATATTTCAGAATAGAAATCTAGTTGTGAAGTTGCTCAGTTGTGTCCGACTCTTTGCGACCCCATGGACTGTAGGCTTCTCTGTCCATGGGATTTTCTCAGCAAGTGTACTGGAGTGGATTGCCATTTCCTTCTCCAGAAATCTAGTTACATAGCCTCCTTTCCTAGAAATACTTCCAAATGTGTTTTCATTTCTCTAGGATACCCTCCAAACATGGTAAAAGTAGTGCATGACCTAGTGCTACCCCATCACTCCAGTGTGATGAGCCAGCTTCTGCCCTTTTCTCTGTGACCCAGGGACACTGGCCTTGTCTCCCTTCCTATCTCAGTTCTACAAGGAAATGTTGTTTATCCTGTTTTCTTTGTCTGCCAGAGACCCTCCCCTACCCCTTACCTCCTAGGCTGACTCTTCCTCTCAATTCATTCATGGCTCCCTCAGGGAAAGCCTTCCAGACTTCCCTGACAGATGATTTCCTCCTATTGTGTCTACTGGTAGCACTTTTATCTCCTTCATGTTAATATATGGCTATTATATTTATTTGTATGATTCTTTGATTGATGTTTGGCTCCCCCATCACTAGATTGAAAACTTCATGAGAGAAGAAAAGCGTATCTTTTTTGTTTACCATTGTATCCCCAATTAGCAGTGAATAAATATGTTGAATGAATGAATGGCGCTTTTTTTTTTTTTTTTTTTTGCTAGGAGGACAAAAGATTCTTATATAGTTTTTGAGAATTGTTGCTCTAGCTAGATGTTGTGGTTCTCATCCCTGGCTTAAATCAAAACATCAGATGGTTGTGGTTGAACACTTGGACACTATTACTTTATTTCCTCATATAATTGCTTTTTCTCAGTTGAAGTTTGGCAGTATGACCTTGGTTCAAATTGGGGTATACTGTAAATGATAAAAGGTTGTATTGGTTGTATGGACACTATTGAGGATACTGTCCATTACATCAAGTACTGCCTATTGTATCCAATGTTATTGTCTTTATAAGGGCTCAGAGGAGAATTTCTCTTTTTTCCCCCAAGTGTTTAAAATTCTTTTTTTATTTTTTAAAATTTATATTTTAATTAGAACTTTATTAAAAAAGAAAAATTAATCTGTTAATCTGCTTGCTGGGTAGGAAACAATTTCAGTGTGTCTCCATGCTGAAAGTGGAAGGGATAAAGAGGGATATAAAATGTTTATTACATGTTGGGAGGAATTCTGGGTATTAAGTTCTAATTGGTTAATTTGGGAAATGGAAGTTCTTTTGATTTTTTTTCTGCTTATGTCACAAAGCACAGGCATTACTTTATGAGGCTGTCTTAGGAGGGTTATGAAAGTATCTGTTAGGCTCAGGGGCATACAGTTTAGCTCTTCTGTATATACATGCTGGGAGCTTGGCAAAGTTTTAACAAAACTCTCCCCTTGCTCCTACTCAGGTAAACCGCACGTCACATGTTCACTGCTGTGTAGCTTGTGGTCTGTGTGGGAACTCTGCCTTGGTTTACCTGAATTCCTTTGTCTTCTGCCATAAAAATTGATTTTTGTATCATCTGATGAAATAACAGCGGTGCAGTGGCACATCTGTCTTTGGAGACAAGGCACTGAAGGAAAAGTAAGAGTAGCCATGACTGTTAGAAGGAGAAACTGAAAGGCACTTTAGAATGATGACCAGAGACGCCTTTCCTGGCCAGCGGGTCAGATGATAAAACTCCCTTCTGAGTTCACTTTTGACAGCCAAGTTGTCTTTGAGTTTGAGTATAGATTGATCAGCTTCCACTACGGAATTATTCCATGAGAAGCAGGAAGTGCTAGCTATATATTATATATTTTTCTTGGCTTGCCAGGAAGAAATCCAGGGCTATGCAGTTATCTACAACCACTTGGATCAGTGACTTTAGTTTGTTGTTCTTTTAGGACTTTACGATATTATCTTCTCAGTCAATGTAAATAACACACTTTTTATTAATTTTTCTAATTATATGACCCCCTTAGTTGAAGACAGAGCCCTAATGATTCCGACTATAAGGGAGTAACTTTTTTTTTCCCTGTAGGGTGGTTAGTACCCCTTCAGATCAATGTCCATTCGTCCCAGAGAAGAATGGTCTCCTGAAGGAGATGGGAAGAAAATATCTAATGATTTCATTGCTATATATATATATATATATTACCTATATATGCAAGTTAGGTTACTTCTTCCTTTCTCTTTTTTTGGCCCCTCTGGCATGCAAGATCTTGGTTCCCCAGCCAGGAATCTATCCAGTGCTCCCTGCAGGAAGTGCAGTCGAACCACTGGACCACCAGGGAAGTCCTGCAAGTGAGGTTTTGATGAAGTAAATATGATAAAGAGTGTTGTTGATACAGGAAATAAAGATTAGAAGGACCACATATAGTTTTAAAAACAAAAGAACAGTTACTTATAACAAAAGTAGGGAAGGAATTCTGTTATCTCTGGAGTACAGATAACATATATAGAACTAAACAAAATTTGCAAAGGTTGTCATATGACTATGAATGATATTAGGCTAATTAAATATGTAATTTTGCCCATATTTTTGTATAAAGTCCCATTCCTGAAAGAATTTGTATTTTGTTAGAGACAGACTAAGTGCTGAGACTGACTTGGAGAAAAAAACAAGCCAAGTGAAAATTGTCATGGCTGTAGATAGTCTTTTAAAGGAATAAGCTAGTTTCTGTAAGCCAAATACATTCTAGAGGGTGTAAGAATGTATTGGGTGAAGGATAAGCATAGAAGTGATCTGAAGGCTTGTAGATATACAGATTTTACCACTGGTAATTTGTAAGGAGAAACCTTTTTCTGGAACACATAAGATAAACCATCTAGTTTTTTAAGTGTTTAAAACATTTTTTAAATGTTCAAGGTCCAGTTTGGGACCTTAACCGTTTCTAAACAAACAAACAAACAAAAAATCACAAAAACTCAGGTCAGGGAGCTCTTCCATGACACCAGTATAGCCAACCAGTATTTTCTTTAAGGGAAAATACCTAGTTTTGGAGGTTAAGGTAGGGATTTAGGTTAAAGCTTAATCATTAGAGGATCATACGTAAGCCATACAGGTTGAAGGAAACAGAGTAGGCACAGGCAAATGCCAAACTCAAGCAAGCTTTTTGTGACACCTGCTACAGCTTCAGCAAGTAAGATTCAGACAGCTTATTTCATACGCAGATGACACATGCCCAATCAGCATGGGGTCAGCTCCTCACCTCCCTTGTCTGACAGGTAACACTGAGACCAAAGAGGACAGAGAGGCGTGGGCAAGGTGGGTGACAGGGCACTGTGTCACTGAGGAGCAGTTTCTGTAGTGCAACTTTGCAGTTTCTTAGTTTACAGCTATATGGTAAGAGGTGGGCAAAGTGGAAAATCTAAGGCCTCACTGAAACCAGGGAAGGTGGATGAGAAATTGCCTTACAGCAGCCTCCCTCCACATAAGGAGGCAGGTGAGAAATAGCCTTGCAGCAGCACTTTCCTTTTCATAATTGGGAGGATCACAGGGCGTCTGCTCAGGCTTACATCAGCCTGTGATTAAGCCTTGCCTGTGTGGCCTGTGTGGAGACATGTATGGTGGTCAGGGGGCTGCTGGCGCAGAGCAGTTTCCCAGCATTATCATCTATGCTGAGGGAGGAAGTGACAGAATGAATTAGAACAAAGCAGGAAAAGTGCTACAGGCAATAGTTTTCAAGTATCTAGAATTTGTGTTCTCTGGGTTTTAGGATAAGCAGTCTACTTCTGTCAAGTTGTCTACTCTGAAAAATGTCTTTTTTTTTGTTGTGAACAGCTTATCCCAAAGAGCTGTGTTCATGAGTTGCTGCTGCTGCTGCTAAGTCGCTTCAGTCGTGTCCGACTCTGTGCGACCCCAGAGACGGCAGCCCACCAGGCTCCCCCGTCCCTGGGATTCTCCAGGCAAGAACACTGGATTGGGTTGCCATTTCCTTCTCCAATGCATGAAAATGAAAAGTGAAAGTGAAGTCGCTCAGTCGTGCCCGACTCTTAGCAACCTCATGGACTGCAGCCTACCAGGTCCTCTGTCCATGGGATTTTCCAGGCAAGAGTACTGGAGTGGGGTGCCATTGCCTTCTCCGTGTCCATGAGTAATATCTTTGTAATATCATCCCTCCAGAGTACTTGTATACTCTTTTATTGAGGTTTTGTGTTTCTTCCAGAAGACTCAGCAGGATCCTTTGTGTCTGTCTGCTTAGTCGCAGGAGCCTTTCAGTTCAGTTCAGTTCAGTTCAGTTGCTCAGGTGTGTCAGGACTCTTCCCAACCCCATCGACTGCAGCACACCAGGCCTCCCTGTCCATCACCGGCTCCCGGAGATTACTCAAACTCATGTCCATTGAGTCGGTGATGCCATCCAACCATCTCATCCTCTGTCATCCCCTTCTCCTCCTGCCTTCAATCTTTCCCAAGCATCAGGGTCTTTTCAAATGAGTCACTTGTTCACATGCCAAAATATTGGAGTTTCAGCTTCAACATCAGTCCTTCCAATGAATATTCAGGATTGATTTCCTTTAGGATGGACTGATCTCCTTGCTATCCAAGGGACTTTCAAGAGTCTTCTCTGACACCAGAGTTCAAAAGCATCAATTCTCCGGTGCTCAGCTTTCTTTATAGTCCAACTCTCACATCCATACATGACTACTGGAAAAACTACAGCTTTGACTAAATGGATCTTTGTTGGCAAAGTAATGCCTTTGCTTTTTAATATGCTGTCTAGGTTGGTCATAACTTTTCTTCTAAGGAGCAAGCATCTTTTAATTTCATGGCTGCAGTCACCATCTGCAGTGATTTTGGAGCCCCCCCAAATAAAGTCTGTCACTGTTTGCACTGTTTCCCCATCTATTTGCCATGAAGTGATGGGACCAGATGCCATGATCTTAGTTTTCTGAACGTTGAGTTTTAAGCCAACTTTTTCACTCTCCTCCTTCACTTTCATCAAGAGGCTCTTTAATTCTTTTTCACTTTCTGCAATAAGGGTGGTGTCATCTGCATATGTGAGGTTACTGATAATTTCTCCCAGCAATCTTGATTCCAGCTTGTGCTTCATCCAGTCCAGCATTTCTCATGATGTACTCTGCATATAAGTTAAATAAGCAGAGTGACAATATATAGCCTTGACATACTCCTTTCCCAATTTGGAACCAGTCTGTTCCATGTCCAGTTCTAACTGTTGCTTCCTGACCTGCATACAGGTTTCTCAGGAGGCGGGTCAGGTGGTCTGGTATTCCCATCTCTTTAAGAATTTTCCACAGTTTGTTGTGATCCACACAGCCAAAGGCTTTGGCATAGTCAATAAAGCAGAAGTAGATGTTTTTCTGGAACTCTAGCTTTTTTGATAATCCAACGGATGTTGGCAATTTGATCTCTGGTGCCTTTGCGTTTTCTAAATCCAGCTTGAACATCTGGAAGTTCATGGTTCATGTACTGTTGAAGCCTGGCTTGGACAGAAATTTTGAGCATTTCTTTGCTAGCGTATAAGATGAGTGTAATTGTGTGGAGGTCTGAACATTTTTGGCATTGCCCTTCTTTGGGATTGGAATGAAAACTGACCTTTCCAGTCCTGTGGCCACTGCTGAGTTTTCCAAATTCGCTGGCATATTGAGGGCAGCACTTTCACAGCATCATCTCTTAGGATTTGAAATAGTTCAACTGGGATTCCATCACCTCCACTAGCTTTGTTCATAGTGATGCTTCCTAAGGCCTACTTAACTTCGCACTCCAGGATGTCTGGTCTAGGTGAGTGATCACACTATCATGGTTATCTGGGTCATGAAGATCTTTTTTGTATAGTTCTGTGTATTCTTGCCATCTCTTCATCGTATCTTATGCTTTGTTAGGTCCATACCGTTTCTCACCTTTATTATGCTCATCTTTGCATGAAATGTTCCCTTGGTATCTCTAATTTTCTTGAAGAGATCTCTAGTCTTTCCCATTCTATTATTTTCCTCTATTTCTTTGCATTGATCACTGAGGAAGGCCTTACCACTCCTTGCTATTCTTTGGAACTCTGCATTCAGATGGGTATATCTCTCCTTTTCTCCTTTGCCTTTAGCTTCTCTTCTTTTCTCAGGTATTTGTGAGACCTCCTCAGACAACCATTTTGCCTTTTTGCATTTCTTTTTCTTGGGAATGGTCTTGATCACTGCCTCCTGTACAATGCCACTAACCTCTGTCCATAGTTCTTCAGGCACTCTATCAGATCTAAGTCCTTGAAGCTAGTGTTCACTTCCACTGTATAATCATAAGGGATTTGATTTAGGTCATACCTGAATGGTCTAGTGGTTTTCCCTACTTTCTTCCCTGCTTTCTTTAATATTTTCAGTATCTCTAGTCAGAATTCTAAATATGAATGAGTGGTTTTAAGATATAAAAGGTCTTAACACTTTTAGGAGCTTAAGCTGGTCGAGACTGGTGGTAAAAGAAAGGATGCACACCTCTAGGTTTTATTATTTGCATTTAGAATTTTACATACAGACAGTAAAATACACACTTCTTAATTGAATTTTTCAGACTTGATGAATTTTTACATGTGTGTATGTAGTAATCACCATTCCCATCTATAGAGAATATTTTAATGTACTATACAGGCTCCTTAGTAGTCTTTTTTTGTTAGTTATAAACCTCCAAGAGGTAATTACTATTCTAACTTACGTCACCATCGATTAGTTTCTTGAAGTGCATATAAATGGAATCACACAGTAGTCTCTTATGTCTAGCTTCTTTTGCTTATGTCTGCAGATTCATCATATTGTGTTTAGTGGTACAATATTTAATTTTTTCTTTGCTTTATGGATTCCATTATATAAATAAAGCACTGTTTATCCATTCACTTGTTGATGGATATTTGGGTTTAAAATTTTCTACCATTATGACTAAAAGTGTTAAAAACTTTCTTATGCTTGTCCTTCGGTGAATATATGCACTCATTTGTCTTAAGCTGTAAGATACTATAGTATTATAAAAGCTCAAAACTTTTTAAATTAAAATAGCCAGTATGCTGAACCTGTCTCACATGAAATTTTCACATCAACCTAAATTAGACATATACCTCTGATTTTATGATAGAAACTGGGGAAGAATAACACGGACTTCACAATCATCTTAGGGTGATATTGTGTGCCTATTCTAAACTGCAAGGGTTATGGATATTTTCCATTCAGTCATTCAGTAAACATCAAGGCACTGTGCCAGAGCCTAGAGATACAGCTATGAAAGACACAGTCACATACTCTGCTTCACCAAACAATAAGCGAGTCATTCATATATAATATATATAGAGTGCAGATATAAACAACTGAGAATTGTTAGGCGAGTACTTAAGATGGAGGACTTCCTGGTGTCTCAGCGGTAAAGAATCTGCATGCAAGCAGGAGCCACAGAGAGGTGAGTTCGATTCCTAGGTTAGGAAGATCCCCTGGAGAAGGAAACCGCAATCTCCAGTATTCTTGCCTGGAGAATTCCATTGACAGAGGAGCCTGGCAGGCTACAGTCCCTGGGGTTGCCAAGAGTCAGACATGACTGAGCAAGTAACACACACACACCTTCTATGTACATCAGTTGATTAATTTGCATTTTAAAATGTTGTTATTGAACATTTGGGTTTCTATAAGTATAAAAATGTCATAATATAAAAATTTGTAGATTTTTGCTTTTGCTGTGAATATTTTTTACAGATTTAAGTTGAGGTATTCTGCTTTTGTGGTTCATGTTTTATTACTTATCTACTATTAAAATTTGTTTTCTTATTCAAGTTTACTCTTATGATGAGAACTAATATACATAGCTGTCTGTGGGCCAATAAATTAAAAATTCCTTCCAGTAGTTAGAATGTTTGCTTCCTAAAATATTTTAGTTTCTCCCTTCTGTCCTTCCTTCTTTTCTTTTTTATGGTAGCTTAGTAGATGGTATTTGGTTGATGCAAATGTAATTGCAGTTTTGGACTGTGAATTTTAAATCATTATAAGTAGACTCCACACATCTTTATTAAAAAGCGAACCATTACAATCAACACTTTTTTGCCAATGAGAAATGAGTTTGTTTATTCCTTTAGTATAGAAATCCACGCTTAAGCATTCGATGAACTCTTAGAAAACATTTTATGCATCCTGCTGTTTGTGGGTGTTTTCCCTGCAAAAAGTTGTCTAAGTGCTTGAAAAAGTGGTAGTCAGTTGGTGAGAGGTGAGGTGAATATGGCAGATGAGGCAGAACTTCATAGCCCAATTCATTTAACTTCAGAAGTGCTGGTTGTGGGACATGCAGTCAGGTTGGGCGTTGTCACTGAGAAGAACTGGGCCCATTCTGTTGACCAAGGCTGTCTGCAGGTGTTGTGGTTTTCAGTGCATCTCATTGATTCGCTGAGCATACTTCTCAGATATAATGGTTTCGTCCTGATTCATAGTGGACCACCAAACAGTGACCATCACATTTTTTTGGATGTAAGTTTGCCTTTGGGAAGTGCTTTGGAGTTTCTTCTCAGTCCAGCCATGAAACTAGTTGCTGACTGTAGTATAAAATACACTTAAATGGTTTGTTGTTGCATACAATAAGAGAAGATGATACTTCAAAACGATAATTTTTTTTGGGGGGGGTCACCCACTTATCAAGCCTTTTCACTTTTCCAACTTACTTCAAATGCCAAATGACCATACAATGGTCTATGTTGAGTTCTTCGGCAGCTTCTTGATTAGTTGTAAGAGAATCAGCTTCGATGATTGCTCTTGGTTGTTCATTGTCAACTTCCAGTGGCCATGCTGTTCATCTTTGAGAGTCTCGTCTTTGCAAAACTTCTTGAACCACCACTTCATGTACATTCATTAGCAGTTCATGGTCCAAATGCATTGTTGATGTTGCGAGTTGTCTCTGCTGCTTTATGACCCATTTTAAACTAAAATAAGAAAATCACTCAAATTTGCTTTTTGTCTAACATCATTTCCATAGTCTGAAATAAATATAAAATAAGCAGCAATAAGTCATTAGCAAAGAAACATAAAGTGAGAAATGCACATTAAAATTATGTATAACATAGCCACATTTACTTAAGAATGTATTCCAGTATCAAATGGCAAATTTCAACAATGCAAAACCACAATTGCTTTTGCAGCAACCTAACAATTATTGCAGTGTTACTTTTGGACAGTATTGCATTATACATTCATTCATTTGTTTGGTGAGAGTCAATGCTTTTAATGTAAATCAAAGTTTGGCAAACTATAGCTGCTTAAATTGCTGCTTACATTCTTGAAGGGTGTTTAAAATTTAAACAAATTTAAAATATTTACTATCTAACCCTTTATAGCCCACTCCAGTACTCTTGCCTGGAAAATCCCATGGACGGAAGAGCCTGGTGGGCTGCAGTCCATGGGGTCGCGAAGAGTCAGACACGACTGAGTGACTTCACTTTCACTTTTCACTTTCATGCATTGGAGAAGGAAATGGCAACCCACTCCTGTGTTCTTGCCTGGAGAATCCCAGGGATGGAGGAGCCTGGTGGGCTGCCGTCTATGGGGTCGCACAGAGTCGGACACGACTGAAGCGCCTTAGCAATAGCAACCCTTTATAGAAAATTGGCCAATCCCTAATCTTACTGAGTATAAATTAAAATCTTGACTCCTTTTTCTTTTCTTTTGGAAATGTTTCTATAATATTCCCTTTAGAGTTGACATTTAAAAATTGACACTTTCATTGCCTTTTACAGAGAAGATGGTGAATTAGAAGATGGTGAAATAGATGATGCAGGATTTGAAGAAACACAGGAACAGGAAGCAAAAGAGGATGAAAAGCAGAAAAATCAGAAAGCCTACCGAAAATCAAGGAAAAAACACAAGAAAGAAAAAGAGAAGAAAAAGTCCAAAAGGAGAAAACGTGAGAAGCATAAGGTTAGTTAGAATCTATTTTTTGTTTCTTTGGTAAATTTTTATGAAATGTAAAACACTACACTGAAAATTAGTGAGTATAAATCATTGCCTATTTTCTTATATATGGATTAGATCTTTTGATTTATGTGCTTAATAGATTTTCTTAATATAAAGATTATGTGAAATATCTTAAAGATTTAAAAATAGTCAAAGTAAATTTTTAATACAAATTAGAATAAACCTTTTAGATTGATAGAAAATTGTGTGCAAGAATACTGAAAGCTTAAGGAGAGAAAATTTCATTCTCCACAGATGTAGATTGTCAGCACTGGCCTTGTTTGCCCATTCATTTATTTATTCATTCATAAGTATTACTACATGCTTGCTGTGGACATCTCTGTGCTGTATGCTGGGGGTTACAGTCATGAATGAAACAGTCTCTGCTCTTACAGAGGTTACACTGAAACGAGAAGGAGAGAGGCATGAAACAGCTGAAAGCCAAATGCTATCAAGAGAATAGTTGAGTGCTGGGTACAGAATGATGTGGATTAGGGTTGAGCAGAGAGAACTTACATTGACAGAGAACTAATGTTGGCAGTAGTAGTGGGGTAGTTTTTTTAAACTCCCCGAATTTCCCCCATAAAAACAGCAGTTAGGATGGCAAAACCAAAAATGCATTGGCAACATCTACCGAAAAATGAAGTAACAAGTTACCTCCACAAACCTCAAAAGTACAAAAGGATAAAGCTAAACCACAGACTCAAGACTAGAGTAGGATCAGCAGCTGTGTGAAATGAAGCAGAGAAAAGGTAAAGAAATTTCCAGAAAACAGATTACCAACAGGTATTCATCTCAAATGAAAGAGTCCCCAGTGAATGTGGAGAGCCTGTTGGCCAAACTGAGACACCTCACTGGAAACCGAGAGGGGCCTGTACTAGTTTCCAATTCCTGTGTGCGTATAAGGTGACCGGGTAAAACTGGATGGGGCTGGGATGGTCTGGGTCTCATGAACTCATAATGCTGATCAAGTAGATTTCTTCTAGAACAGAGTCCCACCCTGAAGAGACAGCTGCTGGGAGTAGAATCTAGACTGAGAGGATAAGAATAATAGGGCTAAGGAAGGAAAAATGGGTTAGCGAGCAGGGCTGGCTTATCTCAGAACATATACAGCCATATTTTTTCGTGCTTCATGTTAACAACATGAGAGTGAAGCTGGGGCAGTTTCCTGGTCCATTCTTACTTTGATACGTGAGCAGCAAGATTGGACCATGATCACATTCCACACAAGTTACTGTTATTAAAAAGAAGGAGGAAAATGGAGAGAATGACATTCTTCCAGAAAAGAAAGAGTGCCCACAAAGCACGAAAAACTTAACCTAATATTTCAAAATGATTTTTAAAAATTACGAAAGTAATACAAACTATGATCAGACAGCATCAGTAGAATTTGCAGGGGGATCCTTTGATCATTTAGGCAAAAAGACCAAGTCACTGATTAAGAAAGGGAAATCAGATTTATAAAAAAAAATTTTTGATGTCACCATTTTGTGCCAGAAGATCATGGAATAACATATTTGAATAAAATGTGAGCCAAGCATTTTATATCCAGGTACATACCAAATTTCAAATATAATGTCCTCAGAAAAACTGTATATAAAAGAAATCAGGAAACAATGTCATAAGCCTTCTCATAAACTCTACTAGAGAACAAGTTCAGATATCCAAAATGACTGAGTGATAAAGCAAGAGTGATCTATATACACTGCATATTTGTCTATAAAACTAAAAGTAAATACTGAACATAAGCAGGGCAGAATATTATGTATCGAAACATTATGGCTATAGAAGGTGTCAGGAAAAGCAGAAGAATATATCGTAAGCAAGATAACTTTATTGGTAGCTTTATAGTTTTTAACTGAGAATTTTAAAATATACCTCAAATTATTATCCTGAGAATGAAAGAGAGGAAAGAAAAGAAGAGGTTACTACCTAATGTCAACATTAGTTCTTCTAGTAAACAAATAATATGCAAAGAAGGGACAGGGACTCAGGTTATTGGAAAAAAGCAGTCTGAAAGAAGTAATTGAAACAAAAATACCAATACCTAATACCAAATACCTTCCTAATACCAAAAGATACACTCCCCAACAATGCAAAATCTAATTCTAAGCTATGTAAAAGAGAAAGATTTAAAAAATGGGTAAAGAAATACCAGGCAAACGCAAAGAAAGAGAAGGCAGAAGTCACAGTGTTGATATATGAAAAAGTCAAGGAACTTCCCTGGCGGTCCAGTGGTTAAGACTCCATGCTTCCAATACAGGGAGCATGGGTTCGATCCCTGGTCTGAAAACTAAGATCCTGCCTGCTGTAGGGGTGTGGCAGAAGAAGAGTCAAATTTAGGTCAAAAAGGTATTGAACAGAGTGCCGTGTTGAGGTGGGTAGGGGAGGGGATTCAAGAGGGAGGAGACATATGTATACTTACGACTGATTCACATTGTATGGCAGAAGAGAACAGAATATTGTAAAGCAGTTATTCTCCAACTAAAAACAATTTTTTTAAAAAAGGCATTGCAAGAAGCAAAGAGGGTACTTTATAATGTTAAGGATTATAATTCATGAAGCTATGTTGCTAATATTTTATATTCCCTTAAATATCAATTTTAATAAAGTAGGAACTGTAGGAACTGTGAGAAGAAATAGGAATAGTAATATAAAGGAGATACACTAGTAACCTGTCTTATCCCAAAGACATCAATCAAATGGATGAAGAGTTGATAAGGATATTACAGAAATACTATAAACATATAGTAAGCTCTGAATCCTGAGAATATATCTTCCTCTCAAGTGTACTTGGAATATTCACAAAAACAGACCATGTCATAGGCAACAAACTCCAGTTAATTCAGTAGAGTATAAATAATATAAAGAGCAATCTCAAACCACAGTGCAATAAAATAAGACATTAATAACAAAGTCAGAAACCAGAAATGCCTTTGAACACAGATTAAAACTGCAGAATTTCAGGAATATAATGATAAAACTTTGACATATGGAGGATAACTAAAAAATTATCAGAAGAAAAATTATTATGGTATTAAAATCTAGAAAACAGAAAAGAGAGAAACAAAAAGGAAGAACTTAAAATTACAAGCAGAATTTAACAAATTAAAATGTAAAGTCAGTTTTATAAAAGAATCAGCAAGATATATAAATTATTGACCAAACTAGTCAAGAAAAAGGGGAAGCAAAAACAAAGTTAGATATTTTGAGGCTGCTGCTGCTGCTGCTGCGAAGTCACTTCAGTCGTGTCCAACTCTGTGCGACCCCATAGACGGCAGCCCACCAGGCTTCCCCGTCCCTGGGATTCTCCAGGCAAGAACGCTGGAGTGGGTTGCCATTTCCTTCTCCAATGCATGAAAATGAAAAGTGAAAGTGAAGTCGCTCAGTCGTGTCCCGACTCTTCGCGACCCCATGGACCGCAGCCTACCAGGCCTCCTCCATGGAAAATCCTCCATGGGATTTTCCAGGCAAGAGTACTGGAGTGGTGTGCCATTGCCTAAGAACTTTTGAAACCATCATGCCCTGGTTCATTTTTAACAGTTCTTCCTTTAAGTTATCTATCTTCGCTCATAGAGAGGTACTTTCAACATTTTGCTTGAAAATCTTGAAAAAACTTGAAAAACTTGAAAAAGTTCATTAGGCTTATTTCCTACTTTCCGTTTTACTGAATGTAACAGTGTTGCCAGGTTTCTGCACTATAGAACGGAGATCTTCCTTTGCCACTCCTTTATTTACTTTTGACTGTGCTGGGTCTGTCGGAGAAGGCAATGGCACCCCACTCCAGTACTCTTGCCTGGAAAATCCCATGGATGGAGGAGCCTGGTGGGCTGCAGTCCATGGGGTAGCTAAGAGTTGGACAAGACTGACGACTTCACTTTCACTTTTCACTTTCATGTGTTGGAGAAGGAAATGGCAACCCACTCCAGTGTTCTTGCCTGGAGAATCCCAGGGACAGGGGAGCCTGGTGGGCTACCGTCCATGGGGTCGCACAGAGTCGGACACGACTGAAGCAACTTAGCAGCAGCAGTGCTGGGTCTGTGGCTGCATGGGCTTTCTGTAGTTCCGGCAAGTGGCGGCTGGGGCTGCAGTAAACGGGCTTCTCATTGCTGTGCCTTCTCTTGCAGAGCCCAGGCTCCAGAGTGCGTGGTCTCAGTAGGCGTGGCCCCCGAGCTCTAGAGCACAGGCTTAGTACTTGTAACACTCCGGTTTAGTTGCCCTATAGCATACGGAATCTTCCCAGACCGGGGATCAAACCACTGTGCCACCAGGGAAACCCCTCCACTTTTAATAAGATATCTCTCTTTCCTTTAAGTTACCCCAAATTTCAAAATTTTACTTATGATCATTAAGGGTGATCTAGGCTTTCACTAGTGCTCCTTTAAGGTCATTCCAGTATCTATTCCTTGCCTGATTCCAAAACCAGTCCTGCCTTTTAGATGTTTGTACTGGCAGCACCACATTTCCAGAATCTGTATTAGCTAACTATTGCAGAGATTGCTACTCCAAACTTAGAAGCTTAAAACAATGAAAGTTTGCCTCTCTGTTTCTGTGGGTCAGAAACGTGGGTATGGCTTAACTTTGTGATTCTGGCTCAGCACTTCTTGTGAGGTTGCAGTCATTTCCTCGTCCAAGTTCAGTCACGAGGCTCTTGGCAGCCTCAGCTCCTCAGCATGTGAGCCTCTTTACATGTCACAGCAGCGTCCTCATGGTTTGGCTCACTTCCTCCAAAGCAAGTGAGCCAACAGTGAGAGCAAGCGAGAGCACCCACGATGACAGCTACAGTCTTCTTCTTAACCTAAGCACTTTGGACAAAATCTATTTACTAGAAACAAGCTTCTAAATTTAGGCCTCACTCAAGGGGAGAAGAATTAATCTTTACCTCTTGAGGACAGGAGTAATAATTTGTGGACTTTACCTTCAACCCCCAAAGGAGGAATATATGGGGTGACCCTAACATATTAAAGCACATTAATGCTCTGTCATTAAAGCAGTGTGATACTGGTACATGGAAAAATAGACAGTGAAACAGAAAACTGTTTTCCTCATTTGTGGTAGATTTTTGAAGGACAGGTAGGAATTAGTTGGTTGACTGAAGAGACACAAAGAATACAAAAGCAAAACGGTGTGAAAAGGCTGCCATGTTCAGGGAAGTCACTGAAGTCTCTAAAGTCTTTCTGGCACTGAATATTTGAAGGGTTCACTAAGTGGCTGTCCTGTTAATTAGCTTTCTACTATCCGTCTTTTGCCCTCTTTACTCACCAGGATGTGGTATCATGCTGTTAAAGAGTCCCACAGAAAACATAATCGTTGAGACTTGAACTTTAGTACTTAGCAACCAAGTGGATTGAAAGAAATAATCCACCAGTGTATTATAAGTAAAAAACAAAATTAAAGGAACACTTTCAAACACTAAACAGATACTAAACGATACCCCCAAAAAAAGAAACACAAAAATTCTGAAATAAAAAGTATACTATCCTTTTCACTTAAAAATGTAATAATTTTAATTACTCTCTTCTATTTCTAGCTATTTTTAATGTAGTCCAGTTGCTAATTTCAGGTTAATAATTACTCTTATTTATTACTATATATGAACCACATAGTGTATTTTTTTTTTTATAATAGCCTACCTAATGGCTTCTTAAATCTGTATTCTAGACTCATTTTGCGGGGGGATAGCCTGAAGAATGAGAAGGCAATGGCAAGCCACTCCAGTAGTCTTGCCTAGAAAATCCCATGGATGGAGGAGCCTGGTAGGCTGCAGTCCATGGGGTCGCTAGAGTCGGACACGACTGAGCAACTTCACTTTCACTCTTCACTTTCATGCATTGGAGAAGGAAATGGCAACCCACTCCAGTGTTCTTGCCTGGAGAATCCCAGGGACGGCAGAGCCTGGTGGGCTGCTGTCTATGGGGTCGCACAGAGTCGGACACGACTGAATCGACTTAGCAGCAGCAGCCTGAAGAATCTTCTTTCAGCAGAATCTTCTCTTCTCTGATGGCTCTTCCTGAAGCAAGGCCCTTGTTTGAACTTCTTCTTAGGCGAGTCTTCTAAGTGTTTTTCAAATGAGAAGTGTTGTCTTGAGCCAGAGCTGACTTCTGCTAGTAACACAGCAAATTTGGCCTTTAAATCAATAATATTTATTTCAAATCCTAACCAAAAAGATTAGATACTTAAGCTTAAAGTGTTTCATAGCATAATTATAAAAAGATCTTCATATCACCTATGATATCAACAGAAACAGAGCAGCACCACAAAACTAAACCCTGGAACGTTTAAGAACAATGTAGAGGAAAACAGTTAGTCATCTTAAGTGAGCATGTAAGAACGGAATAGAGGAAAACAGATCCTTCCATCAAAAGTATCAAGAGCTCAATTTAGTTTGGCACATTTTTACTGAGTTTGTTCTAGACCTTCATGCTGGAAATGCAAGGACGATAAAATATAGAGCCAGTGTCTTTGTTGATAAGAACTTTAAAAAAATTTTTTAAAGAGGATGCTCAACCTGGGAAGGTAATTATTTTGACTAGATGGAGGAGATTTGGTGATCTGAATGAATGAAATTGCATTCATACTTGAAAAAACTTATTCATGATATTTGTCAATCACTATCAATTACTTGTGGTTTGCATTTCATCTTTGTTCAATTTTGTGGATTGGATTTATTTTATATCTCTAATTTGGAATGTTTTGGTATCTTTTAGATTTAGAGTACTTATACAATAGATTAAGAACTCTAAAGCCGTTTTAGGTAAAAAAAATAATAATTCATACTCAATTCATGTTCTAGGACCTTTTTGGTGATGAGGAACCAATTTTATTTCCTTTAAGATTAACTTAAATTTAAGATACCTTTAGAGCATATTTTCTGTTTGAAGTCCTTGGGCCAAAGGGATGATGGAGAAAATGCTGCCATAAAATCTCTGAGAAAAGAGGAATATGTACTTTCCTTCAGAAAATTGTAAAGAAGCTGGGGTGGAGGTGGTCTTTGGAGCAAGAATTTTTCAGTTAGTACTTCAGAACCTACTAGGATAATATAATCTATTGGTTGGCCCCTCTGGTTGAAATAAGCTTATTCAGTTACTAGTTAAATTTTCTTCCTTTTGTAAATGTAACAGTTTTGGTTTTTCCTTCTTTTAGCATAATTCTCCATCCAGTGATGATAGTTCAGACTATAGCCTTGATTCAGAGGTCGAACATACAGAAACTTCCCACAGAAAAAGATCTGGTTTCTACAGAGATTATGACATTCCATTTTCTCAGGTATTTCTTTATTTTTATTGTAAAATATATGTATATAATATGTATATAAAATATACATAGCATAGAATTTACAGTTTTAACTATTTTTCTTTCTCTAAAAATTGAAGTAGAATTGACCTACAACACTATGTTAGTTCCAGGTACACAATGTATTATAATAATAGCATTCATTATTTCTGTACATTACAAAATGATACCATCACAAGTCTGGTTACCAGACTTTCACTTATTTCACTTAACATGATGCCCTCTAGGATTTCATTCTTTTTTATGGTCAAGTAATATTCCATTGTATATGTGCTACATACCTTTATCCATTCATCTCTGCTGTCACCTACAGAGATATTACATTATGTTTTCCCTGTGCTGTACATTTCATCCCTGTGACTCACGTGTTTTACAACTGGAAGGCTCTACCTCTTAATCTCCCTGGCCTATTTCTTTTATCCGCATTCCCCTCTGGCAACCACCTGTTTGTTCGAAGCTGTTTCTCTTCTGTTGTTTGCTCATTTGTTTGGTTTTTAGATTCCACATATAAGAGAAATAACACGGCATTTATCTTTCTCTGTCTGGGTCATTTCACTTAGCGTGATGCCCTGTAGGTCCATCCACATTGTTGCACGTGGCAAGGTTTCATTCTTCCTTATGGTCGAGTAATATTCCATTGTATATGTGCCACATATCTTTATCCGGTCATCCATTAATGAGCACTTAGGTCGTTTTTGTATCTTGGCCACTGTAAATAATGCAGCAGTGAACACAGGGGTGCATATATCTTTTCAAATTAATGTTTTTATTTTCTCTGGGAAAATATCCAGAAGTGGAACACTGGATCATATGATAGTTCTATTTTTTTAATATTTTGAGAAACCTTCGTACTGTTTTCTGTGGTGGCTGCACCAATTTACATTCCCACCAACAGTGTACAAGTGTTCCCTTTCCTCTGCATTTTCACCAATACATGTTATTTCTTAGCTTTTTGATGATGGCCATTCTGCCAGGTGTGAGGTGATATATCCTTGTGGTTTTGATTTGCATTTCCCTGATGATTAGTGATAGTGATATTGAGCATCTTTTCATGTGTCTGTTGACCACTCATATATCTTCTTTGGAAAAACTCACTATTTTCACCATTTTAAAATAACAGTTGCTCAGTGACATTAAGTGTATTTACCGTGTTTTGCAACGATCACTTCTATCCGTTTCCAGAACATTTTTGTCATCCTAAAGAGAAGCAGTATCTGCCAAACAGTAATGCCTCATTTCTCCCCTCCCCCCTCCTGGTATCCACTATTCTTTCCATCTCTGTGAATTTGTCTGCTCTGGGCACGTCACACACTGTCCTTTTGTGTCTGCCTTTTTTCACTTAACATAATTTTTTCATCTTTGTTGAAAAAAATTTTTCCATCTATGTTGTATAGTATGTATCAGAATTTCCTTATGTTTTGAAGCTCGATAATATTCCATTATAGGTATATACCACATTTTGTTTATTTATTCCTTTATTGATAGTTATTTGGATTGCTTCCACCTTTTGCCTATTGTCTATGAATACGGGTGTATAGACATCTCTTTGAGACTCTGCTGTCAATTCTTTGGGGGTGTAGACCTAGGAGTGAAATTGCTTGATTATATGTTATTTCTGCATTTAACTTTCTGAGGAACTACCAACTGTTTCCCACAAAGGCTGCACCATTTTACATTTCTGCCAACAATGCTTGAGACTTTTCTAATTGTTCCACATCCTTGTCAAACTTGTTATTTTCTGTTTTTTGTTTGTTTTGTTTCGGATAAGAGCTTTCTTGTGCATATGTGTGCAGTCGCTAAGTTGTGTTTGACTTTTTGCAACCCCATGAACTATAGCCCACCAGGCTCCTCTGTCCATGGGATTTTTCTGGCAGGAATACTGGAGCAGGTTGCCATTTCCTCCTCCAGGGGACCTTCTCGACCCAGAGACTGAATCCTCATCTCCTGGATTTCAGGTGGATTCTTTACCACTGAGCCGCCTGGAAAGCCCAAGAGCCTTCTTAATGGGTGTGAAATGATATCTTTTGAATTGCTGCCTTTTAAAGAGAAAAATTAAGCTTTCAATTTCATTCTTTGCTTTCTGATATTAAAAAAAATATTCTATAAAACATGCTACAAATTTCAAATCTTTGAACATAAAGAATACATCATGTATTTGTTTGCTAGGGCTTCCATAACAACATACCACAGACTAGTGGCTTAAACAGCAGAAATTTACTTTTCTCACAGTCCAGAGGCTAGATCTGAGTTCAAGATTGAGGGGCTGGCAGGATTGGTTTTCTCTGAGGGCCACAAAGAAAGGATCTGTTTGGCTTTTCTTCTTGGCTTGTAGACTTGTAGACCTACTCACTGCTTTGTCCTTGTATGGTCATCCCTCTGTGCACGTGGACCCTTGGTTCCTCTGTGTGTTCAAATTTCCTCTTAGACAGAGAGCAGTCAAATTGGATCAGGACTCACCCTAATATCTTCATTGTGACTTAATCACCACTTTAAAGTCCCTTTCTCCAAACACTCACATGTTGAGGTATTGAGGGTTAGGGCTTCAATATACAAATTTTGTGCCATCTACCTTTTCAAGTGCAAATGTTATTTGATGTGTTTTAAACAGAAAAAAAAAGTAAAACATGATATACTTTATATCTTCCTTAAGTATATTGCATTGTATGAGCAAAACTTCAATATAAATAATTACTTTGTGCTGGAAAAATCCTGGCGCTCTCAGGAGTACTGAGGAGTATTCACGTCAGTGTGCATAAACCTCAAAATCCACAGACTTACTGGGGATTTCTAAGGTTTCCACTTTTTCCAGACTCTGGACTTCTCCTTTTGTTCCCAAAGGTTAAAAGGATAGTCAAAAGTATTGTTGAACCTGTCAGATGATTTTTCATGATGGGCCAATGCTTTCAGAGCAAAAACAGCTCCAAGTACTGCTCACTTCTGGGGATTTTCAGCTACTCCATGAATAATGGTCCAGAAATCCTTCGCTAATTTGTTAGCTCTGTGATGTCTATAGTAGTTTGAAAAAAAATTTTTTTTCTGCATTTTTTTTAGGAGAAGGGCTGATCTGAATTAAATTACCTAATCTGGCATTAGAAAAGAAAGTTCAGGATCATTTCCTTCACATACGCTTTAGGGTTGACTCACTGATATTAGAAAGTATATCCTAAAAATCTCATTTAATGAGATAAAAAGTAGGTACTATATGTAAGTTTTACTCTAAAAGGCAATAATAGAATATAGTATTAGCATCTAACTATGAAATTGAAATGCTTAATATGTTTTCCTTTTTCCTCATCCTTGTTCAGGGTCTCCTGTACTCTTATTTCATGTTTATAATGATAGCCTGTATTACAGAAACCAAATCTGCCCCCACAGACATTCTAGCAGGTATATAGCCTAATAATCAATAAGCAAAATGATTGGAGAAATTATATCTTTTGGTAGAATTTATAGTCTTTTTCGTTTCTTTTATCTTTAGGAGGGCTTTTAAAAATACTTGCTAGATCCTTGCTGCTGAGTACATTTTGTTCATTCCAGATGATGAACTTGTGAAGCACGAGGAGCTCTTCTTCTCTGGGGCTGCTCTGTAACCCCTCAGTCCATTTAGCACTTCCAGGAGAGCTTGGGTGGTGCCCTGATGTAAACACTAAGCACTGCAGCAGGCATGTTAGAGTCTGTCACTGCAGAAGGAGCCCTGAGATGGGAGATTTGCATCATTAGAGGGATAGGATTATTTGCAGTTGGGAAATCAAGGGAGGGATGAATTGAAAGTTTAGGGGTAATTCTGCTTGAAAAACTAGGAATTATGGAGATTATTTTTGTAAAGGCTGTGAAAAAATCAAGAGAACTGGATTATTATTAATGCTTAAAAGCTTTTGTGGAAAGCATCTAATTTCTAGAGAAAAATTCAAAGTTGCCCATTAACAGTAATCTTTAGTAATTAAGCATTGAAATATATCATTGAAAAATTAATATAATCACATTTTTAATAAAAGGAAATGTAAGTACCATTCAATGAATTAATCTTCAGCTTAATCAAAACAATTCTTTTTTTGTTTTAATAGTGGCTTTTTAAAAAATGTAAGAAACACTGCCTTTTGGCTATGATCCTAAATCCACTTCTGAATTTCTGAAGTGCTAGACTGAGAACAGTTGATAAACTTTAAAAACGTTGCTTTAAGAATGTTGGAAGTCACGGGAGGCCGGAAAGCCGGCACCTGGCACCATGTGTACTAGGGGTCCACTGGAAGGTGAAGGCCGGGGCTGACTGGGCCGGGCGTGTGTAGTGCGGGGCTGGCCGGGGCTTTGTTGCCATGGAGCGGGATGAGAATCAGCTGTCCGTGCAGCCCACTCTCAAGACCGAGGGGCTGTGTTTCCTTCATGTAAGAGAAATTAAGGAAACAATTCCATTCACCATTGCAACGAAAAGAATAAAATACTTAGGAATATATCTACCTAAAGAAACAAAGAACCTATATATATAAAACTATAAAACACTGGTGAAAGATATCAAAGAGGGCGCTAATAGATGGAGAAATATACCGTGTTCATGGATCGGAAGAATCAATATAGTGAAAGTGAGTATACTACCCAAAGCAATCTATAGATTCAATGCAATCCCTATCAAGCTACCAATGGTATTTTTCACAGAGCTAGAACAAATAATTTCACAATTTGTATGGAAATACGAAAAACCTCGAATAGCCAAAGCAATCTTGAGAAAGAAGAATGGAACTGGAGGAATCAACCTGCCTGACCTCAGGGTCTACTACAAACCCACAGTAAAGACAGTATGGTACTGGCACAAAGACAGAAATATAGATCAACGGAACAAAATAGAAAGCCCAGAGATAAATCCACACACCTACGGACACCTTATCTTTGACAAAGGAGACAAGAACATACAATGGAGAAAGTGAAGTGAAGTTGCTCAGTCGTGTCCAACTCTTTGTGACCCCATGGACTGTAGCTTATCAGGCTTCTCTGTCCATGGGATTTTCCAGGCAAGAGTACTAGAGTGGGTTGCCATTTCCTTCTCTAGAGGATCTTCTCGACCCAGGGATCAAACCCGGGTCTCCCACATTGCAGGCAGCTGCTTTACCCTTTGAGCCACCAGGGAAGCCCAATGAAGAAAGGACAATCTCTTTAACAAGTGGTGCTGGGAAAACTGGTCAACCACTTGTAAAAGAATGAAACTAGAACACTTTATAACACCAAACACAAAAATAAACTCAAAATGGATTAAAGATCTAAATGTAAGACCAGAAACTATAAAACTCCTAGAGGACAACATAGGCAAAACACTCTCCGACATACATCACAGCAGGATCCTCTATGACCCACCTCCCAGAATGTTGGAAATAAAAGCAAAAATAAACAAATGGGACCTAATTAAACTTAAAAGCTTCTGCACAACAAAGGAAACTATAAGCAATGTGAAAAGACAGCCTTCAGAATGGGAGAAAATTATAGCAAATGAAGCAACTGACAAAGAATTAATCTCAAAAATATACAAGCAACTCCTGCAGCTCAATTCCAGAAAAATAAATGACCCAATCAAAAAACGGGCCAAAGAACTAAACAGATATTTCTCCAAAGAAGGCATACAGATGGCTAACAAACACATGAAAAGATGCTCAACATCACTCATTATGAGAGAAATGCAAATCAAAACCACAATGAGGTACCATTTCACACCAGTCAGGATGGCTGCTATCCAAAAGTCTACAAGCAATAAATGCTGGAGAGGGTGTAGAGAAAAGGCAACCCTCTTACACTGTTGGTGGGAATGCAAACTAGTACAGCCACTATGGAGAACAGTGTGGAGATTCCTTCAGTTCAGTTCAGTTCAGTTCAGTTGCTCAGTCGTGTCTGACTCTTTGTGACCCTGTGAATTGTGGCACGCCAGGCCTCCCTGTTCATCACCATCTCCCGGAGTTCACTCAAAATCATGTCCACTGAGTCAGTGATGCCATCCTTCCATCTCATCCTCTGTTGTCCCCTTTTCCTCCTGCCGCTAATCCCTCCCAGCGTCAGAGTCTTTTCCAATGAGTCAACTCTTTGCATGAGGTGGCCAAAATACTGGAATTTCAGCTTTAGCATCATTCCTTCCAAAGAACACCCAGGACTGATCTCCTTTAGAATGGACTGGTTGGATCTCCTTGCAGTCCAAGGGACTCTCAAGAGTCTTATCCAACTCCACAGCTCAAAAGTGTTAATTCTTCGGCACTCAGCTTTCTTCACAGTCCAACTCTCGAATCCATACATGACCACTGGAAAAACCATAGCCTTGACTAGATGGACCTTTGTTGGCAAAGTAATGTCTCTGCTTTTCAATATGTTAACTGAAAATAGAACTGCCATACGACCCAGCAATCCACTGCTGGGCATACACACCAAGGAAACCAGAATTGAAAGAGACACGTGTACCCCAATGTTCATCGCCGCACTGTTTATAATAGCCAGGACATGGAAGCAACCTAGATGTCCATCAGCAGAGGAATGGATAAGAAAGCTGTGGTACATATGCACAATGGAGTATTACTCAGCCATTAAAAAGATATTTGAATCAGTTCTAATAAGATGGATGAAACTGGAGCCTATTATACAGAGTGAATTAAGCCAGAAAGAAAAACACCAATACAGTATGCTGCTAAGTTGCGTCAGTTGTGTCCGACTCTGTGCGACCCCATAGACGGCAGCCCACCAGGCTCTGCCGTCCCTGGGATTCTCCAAGCAAGAACACTGGAGTGGGTTGCCATTTCCTTCTCCAATGCATGAAAATGAAAAGTGAAAGTGAAGTCGCTCAGTCGTGTCTGACTCTTCGTGACCCCATGGACTGTAGCCCACCAGGCTCCTCTGTCCATGGGATTTTCCAGGCAAGAGTACTGGAGTATACTAACACATATACATGGAATTTAGAAAGATGGTAACGATAACCCTGTATGCGAGACAGCAAAAGAGACACAGATATATAGAACAGTCTTATGGACTCTGTGGGAGAGGGTGAGGGTGGGATGATTTGGGAGAATGGCATTGAAACATATATAATATCATATGTGAGACGAATCGCCAGTCTAGGTTTGATGCATGATACAGGATGCTTGGGGCTGGTGCACTGGGATAACCCAGAGGGATGGGATGGGGAGGGAGGAGGGAAGGGGGTTCAGGATGGGGAGCATGTGTACACCTGTGGCGGATTCATGTTGATGTATGGCAAAACCAATACAATATTGTAAAGTAATTAGCCTCCAATTAAAATAAATTAAAAAATAAATTTATATTAAAAAAAAGAATGTTGGAAGTCTAATACAATGTCTTCAAAATTCAAAATCGATGTTAATTGATTTTCTTGATTGTTTCAGTTAGTATTTACTTTTTCTCTATTTTATAATTACTAGAAAGGACTTAATATTTCTCTGTATTTTATTAAAAATGCAGTCTCGTGTTGGTATTCTGCCAGGGTAGTATTTTATATCACATTTAAAATGTACTAAACTGAAAATGAGTCATGGTCTGACTTTTTCTAGATCCTCAAGTTGTAATTATGTGCAATTTTTTTCTTGCTTTCTTATAAAAAAATTGACAAGATATGATAGAAGTAATGAAAATATTTCGGTGAATAGAGAAGTACTTGCATACTATCACTAAATAAACTTCTAGGACTACAATGTGTTTTTTATTTTTACATGCTTTAGTAAAAAGCAATAAAATTCATAATGGATAAATGCAATTAATAGTTTCTAATGAGCAATTTATTCATTAGATATTTTTCATTATTAGGGACATCTGTATTTTTTTCCTATTAAATCTCATATACAAGCGTTTTCTTTTTACAAATTTGACCTTACATAATTTTTATTAAATATGCTTAAACATGTCATTTGGGAATTTTTCAATCTTAAGGAGACTCTGCATATTTTCTACCCTTTCTCCAAGCTATTTTACTATTTTTTTTTTTCTATTTTCAAAAAGACCTCTTTGGGTTTTTGGAGAAGGAATTCGTGTATGTTGATATGGATTTTAAAGTACTCTTGTGGATACAAATATTGAGGTATGGAGCATGAGAAATGTAAGACATGGGCATGGAAAACAAAGTGAACAAGACACACTCACCAGCAAGGTTTTATGAACATTACAGTGTTTAATAACATCAGAGTAGCATTTAGCTTTTTAAACTTAGTTTTAAATAGTTCCATAGATAAATTCTAACCACAAGACAGAACAACTCTTTTCCCTTTTTTCTCCCAGCTTTCTGGGGATGGAGGGGTGGGGGAAGATGTCCTGTGTTACGATCAACTCCTCTATATGTAACTGAAAAATCCTGACAATGGTTATTCATTTTCACTTAGCATGGACATATATCAGGAAGCTACATGGCATCAAAGAAGAGTCAACATAACAGAAAATTTAAAAGTAAAGACTATGATGAGTACAGTACCTACAGTGATGACAACTTTGGTAGCTACAGTCAGGAAACAGAGGAAGATTTTGCCAGTCAGCTGAAACAATACAGGCAAGCTAAAGAAACCTCAAATACTTCTTTAGGATCATCTTTTTCTAAAGAACCAGGGAAAAAACAAAGATTGAAAGGAATTCAGCAAGGTAAGTTTGAAATTGTCTGGTTTTGACTATGAAAACTTTATTAAGATAAACAGGTAGCTATGAAATAAAAACTTAAATTTCTTAGCCCTTTGTAATGGTCAGTTTATTCCTGTGGTTCCTGAATTTGTTTTTCTTTATTTAGTAGACCTTGAGGACCAAAATCTATAGATATTTCAATCTGCATGATATCTTAAAATTTGCATTTAATAGATTTCCTAATATTTTTAAAGTATATAAAATGTAGAACAACTTTCCTGTTATGTCTTTTCCCCTCTCTTCTATATGGTATCAGTATACTGAAAAAAAAATTACCTACACTTTTCAACAGTTACCTTGTGTTACTTTATATTTTAGACCCTATAAAGACAGAATCCTAGAAAGCTATTCTTTTATTAGAGTTTAAAATATAGTGATCCTCTTTGCTGTTTAAATATACTCAAGACTATAGACTTTTTAAAGAATATATGTATTTTATTGAAATATAGTTGACTTAAAATGTTGCAGGTACACAGCAAGATAATTCAGTTATACAAATACACAAATACTATTTTTGAAATTATTTTTCATCATAGGTTATTACAAGATACTGATTATAGTTTCCTATGCTATACAGTAAACCTAAATAAATGCTAGAAATCTAGCATTCTACTCATACTAAGCCAAACAAGTGAAATCAAAATGTCATAATTTTTTTGTTATGTAAAAATTCATAATTTTCTAAACTATATGTTTATACATATGTATGAAAAAGCTTTTCTACTATACTTGATAAAGGCTTGAGAAAGAACATCAAAAAATAAAAATAAAAAAGAAGAGCTCAAGAAATTGGAAAACATAAACTAAATGAAATGGGGGCACTGAATATGAAATACAAAAAGTGAAACAAACTAGATAAAAATAAAAGATCATCATATAGTCCAGTTTAGTCAGTTCTGTTACTCAGTTGTGTCCAACTCTTTGCGACCCCAAAGAGGAGGACTGCAGCATGCCAGGCCTCCCTGTCCATCACCAACTCCCAGAACCTACTCAAACTCATGGGTGATGCCATCCAGCCATCTCATCTTCTGTCATCCCCTTCTCCTCCCACCTTCAATCTTTCTGATCATCATGGTCTTTTCCAATGAGTTGGTTCTTCGCATCAGGTGGCCAAAGTATTGGAGTTTCAGCTTCACCATCAGTCCTTCCAATGAGTATTCAGGACTGACTTCCTTTAGGATTGACTGGTTGGATCGCCTTGTAGTCCAAGGGACTCTCAAGAGTCTTCTCCAACACCACAGTTCAGAAGCATCATTTTTAAACACAACTGCTCATTAGAAACTTACCTGGAGCTCTGGAGAAAAAAAGCAATACCTGAGCATTTGTATTTTTCAAAAAGTTTCAAGATAACTCTGATATGCATCTGGAATTTAAAAAGTGATTACGGGTCTTTTTGTTAGATCCTAGTTTGGGTGATATGGAGTTCTATTATTTTTCTGTTGACCAATCATGATATAATGGTATTAAGTGAGTAACAGTTACATAATCACAAGAGTAAAAGATGTTTATCAGTTTTCACAATCAATAGCCATACAAAAAATAAAAGAATTACAATTGCAAGCCATAATGGGAACAATGGAAACATAATGGATTAACTTAACAATGTAAAATAACTACAATTTGCCGGGGGGCGGGGGGGGGGTGCGGAGTCAAGCAGAGTGGTGTAGTAAATGGAAGTGCATACATGCATATGTTTTCATCCACCCAACCAAGGACTATACACATTTTTCTGGATCAGAAATAAGAACAAAACCTAAAGAAATTTTTGGAATGATAACCTATTCATCTGTTATATTGAGGTACATCATCCCTGGGAAAACCAGGACAAGTTTCCATAGAAATTATGGATCACATAAGGGTCAAATTAGCCTTAAAAATTGTCTAGTTAGCATGTCTGCTTCAAGAAAACTGGTGCAAGATGAGGCTGAGGTGAAGTGGTGAAACCCAAACCCTACATAACTTTTTTTTTTTAATTTTTTTAAAAATTTTAAAATGTAAATTTAAAATTTTATTTATTTTTATTTTATTTTTTTAAACTATAAATTTATTTATTTTAATTGGAGGCTAATTACTTTACAATATTGTATTGGATTTGCCATACATCAACATGAATCCGCCACGGGTGCACACGTGTTCCCCATCCTGAACCCCCCTCCCACCTCTCTCCCCATCCCATCCCTCTGGGTCATCCCAGTGCACCAGCCCTGAGCATCCTGTATCATGCATCGAACCTGGACTGGTGATTCATTTCACATCTTTTAGTTAGCACTGAAAAAAAGAATCCATTATGAGTAAATTTGGTTATTTTTATGGCTTTATTTTTTCTTGATTTCCTAGCAAAATTCCTTTGAAAAATGTGAACCAAGGCTTTGTTGAACTAAAGAGAAAGGAATTTGTCTATACATGTGCTATTGTAATTAGCACGTTTGTTCTGGAGTCAGACATAGTGGTGTTGGGGATCATTCCACTTGGGGAATAAAGGGAATGTGGAGTCCTTGTTCATCCCTTCCTACCTGGGGTTTTTCCTTTCAGACTCTTTCTTTTTGTTCTGTTAATGAATTGACTATTGTGATTTATTCTGAATTTCATTTTTTCCCCCAGAATTATGAAAGTAATATATGGACAAATGCAGAAAACTTTTTCTATGTGTAAAAAATGATAACACATAAAGCAAAGACCAAAGATAAAAACAGTTTGAATCTCTACACTCAGGGACAATTACTATTAATATTTTTGGCAAACATTCTTCTAGAATTTTTGAGAATTATTTTTAACAAAAAACTATACACTGTTAAAACTCATTTTTTTTTCCTCTCTAACTGTGAATTGTATTTCTGTCATTCTTACATTAATGAGTAGATTCTAATGCCTACATTCTAATAGATGCACCAGAATTTATCTATTAAATTGCTAAATTTGTTAGTAATTATTTGAGATTTAAGTTGCATCCATTTTTTAAAAATTCTGTGATTAACCCTGCATATTTATACATATCTCATCTTGGCAAACTTTCTTCCTAATAATAAATGCTGAAATGTAGAATTGAGTCAAAAGGCATAGGCACATTTGAAGATTTTTGACCCATATACCAAGCTGATATTCAAAAAAGTATTATAGCAATTTATAACACTTCTGCCAGTGTGCAAAAATGCCAGTTTCTCCAAATCCCTACTACCGTTATTCTTTGAGGTGAAAATTGGTATGTTAATTTTTAATTTCTTTTAATGAAGTGAAACTTTTTTTCATGCATTTATTGGCTGTTTTGTAGATTTAAGATCATTGCAAAACTTAATAGTTCAATATGACTTTGGTAAGATGAGAAATCACTTTGTATTCTAACTTACTACCCTAATATATAATTTTTATAATTTAAGTATTTTTATAATTTAAGTATAATTTAAGATACTTTTAAACATCAAGTTTTTCAAAAGTAAAAGACAAGTATGAATTTTGCTTGGCAATATATGTGATATCCAGAATTATCAATAGAAACAATTTGCTACAAATTAATCACTAATAATATTTCATTGTCTTCCTTAGAGAGGAATGCAATATTTAATTCTCTTAAAAAACAGAAACCCTCCTTAATTGTGCAATGAGAAGGATAAAACTAGATTTGACTTCTCCAGCCATGTGTATCCTTGTTCCTTGCCTTCCTTATGTTGCTAACATCACTTGAGAAACAAAACAATAAGGAGCAGTACCTTAAAGTAAAATGTAAAGATGGAATTAGTTTTTTCATTGAATCTAGAGGGAAAAAAGAATGCACTGTACATTGTAGACTATTTAAAATATGCTGTTCTCTGTAAACTAGTAGGTTGGTGTGCTGTTTTATTTATAATGTCTAGAGTACATTTTAACTTTTGTAGGTACTGAGCAGAGGGTTAAAAGTTTTAATGTTGCTCGTGGACGAGGTTTGCTGAAAAAAATCAAACGCAAAGACCGTGGCGGAAGGGTCAACAAAGGGCCAAATGTGTTTTCAGGAACTGATGACTATCATGAGGTAATGAGAATTTATATATATTGAGGATTCTACCTTTTAACTTACTTGGCTGCAAATAAAGCATTGTGATTTTAATGCTACTTTCCTAGTAAGTGAAAAATTTCTAGTGCAGATCAAATGAATATAGATGAATTTCCAAATAAAAGTTTTGTTTTATTTAGTTACGATGCTAGTATACAGGTGCACGTTTAGGTGGCATTGAAATAAAACTGCTAAACTCGAGAGCACTTCAAAATAAAATTGATACGTCTGAAAGCAAACATTTTTGTTCTGTAGGTTCTCTGTTGCACTTTTCCTTCCTAGGGGTCATCTTCCCTAGATGGAAATGGCAGTAAAATGCTTGGTAGCTCAATACGTGGCAGGACCAAGAAGGGAGACAGTGGTAAATTCACTTACTTACTAGGATTGAAATCCTTGAAAGAGAAGAAAGGAGGTATTAATGTTTGGAAGGGTCAATTTATGAACCATGTGTATAGTAGAGACTGAATAAATGTATGTTGAATTGAACTGAACTCTGAACAAATACATTTCAACCTTGTAGTGACTTTCTAGATTAGAGTGATCCAGTTTCTGTATTCTGCCATTGTTCCAGTAAGATTTGATTGAATTATGCAGAGCAAGGGTGGGTTATCAATAGCTGTAACCCTGATTGATAGAAAAGGGATAGTAACATTGTAATTGGAAAATGCTCAGTTTTCTAATCTCTGGGTTTAAAGATAACAGGCAAAGATTTTTTAATATACTCCTTAGTATACTGTTTAGGGAGTTGCTAGCAAGTATGACCTTAAAACAAAGTTTAGGACCAAATAAATGTGTGAAACCCAGCACATACTACTCTACTCTGGGTGATTCTTAGTCAACATGAACTTTAAAGATCTGAGCAGGTTAGGCAGAAAGAAGTCTGTATGACTTTGTTCAACCCATCATTTCTAAAATTTACTTCACCATGAACTTTTTTTTCCCCACACACCTACAAACATTCACTCTTAACTCACTATTCTGTGGAATAACAGCTTTGCAAATAAGCTTAGAATTTCTGGGAAACTAACCTGCCTCCCCATCTTTCTAGGCAGCTGTGGTTGTCTAGGATGTGCTGCTTTCTCTAGACCAAATCCATGTGAATACTTTCTGAGTAAACCGTCTCCTACATTCAGTACTTATACCCCATACATGAAAAAATGTTAGCTTCCAAGAAAGTATGGTTTTGAGGGAGTTACTGCCTATCTCTGAGCTTCAGTTTGCTTAACCTGTTGTATTAGAGTACAGTATTAAATTAACTCTAATGGCCCCTTCAAGCACTAACATTTTAGATGTTTCCAGATCTAGCTCGCAACTAAAAAATTTCTTAATCTTGTAATAGAAAATCAGAATAAATTCTTTCTTGTGCATTTATCAGATTTAGGACATTTTTCCTTTCCTGAAGAATCTGCCTGTCAAGTAGGAGATGCGGGTACTGTCCCTGGGTTGGGAAGATCCCTGTAGAAGGAAATGGCAACCCACTCCAGTATTCTTGCCTGGAATATCCCATGGACAGGGGAGCCTAGCTCACTATAATCCATAGGTCACAAAGAGTCAAACATGATTGAGCGACTAAAGGGGTTCCCAGTTGCTGCTACTGGTAAAGAACCCACCTGCCAGTGCAGGTAGACATAAGAGACATGGGTTTGACCCCTGGGTTGGGAAGATCCCCTGAAGGAGGGTGCAGCAACCCACTCCAGGATACTTGCCTGGAGAATCCCATGGACAGAGGAGCCTGATGGGCTACATAGTACACCTTGGTGCATTTTTTAGTGGGTTTTACTGGGGGGGGTCATTACCTAATATTTTTACTTTTTGATTTCAGAGTTATATTCCTCAAGTTGGCTTTTTGACTTCTCATGGTGCACTCTTTGGCTGCCTATTTATTACAGCCACAATCCTTGTGGAGAAGGCATATATGAACTGGTCATTTATATCTACTTGTTCTAAGTGAGCCTAGAAATAGAAAATGTTTCTAAAAAAAGTTTTAGTTCAGTTCAGTAGCTCAGTCACGTTCGACTCTTTGCGACCCCACTGCAGCACGCCAGGATTCCCTGTCCATCATCAACTCCTGGAGCTTGCTCAAACTCATGTCCATCAGTTGGTGATGGCATCCAACCATCTCCTCCTCTGTCATCCCCTTTTCCTCCTACCTTCAATCTTTCCCAGCATCAGTGTCTTTTCAAATGAGTCAGTTCTTCACATCAGGTGGCCAAAATATTGGGACTTTAAGCTTCAGCATCTGTCCTTCCAATGATTATTCAGGACTACTTTCCTTGAGGATTGACTGGTTGGATCTCCTTTCTGTTCATGGGACTCTAAAGAGTCTTCTCTAACACCACAGTTCAAAAGCATCAATTCTTCGGCACTCAGCTTTCTTTATGGTCCAAATCTTTCTTTATGGTCCAAATCTCTCTTTATGGTCCACATCCATACATGACTACTGGAAAAACCATAGCTTTGGCTAGACAGACCTTTGTCGGCAAAGCAAGGTCTCTGCTTTTTAATATGCTGTCTAGGTTGGTCATCGGAGAAGGCAATGGCACCCCATTCCAGTACTCTTGCCTGGCAAATCCCATGGACTGAGGAGCCTGGTGGGCTGCAGTCCATGGGGTCGCTAAGAGTCAGACACAACTGAGCGACTTGACTTTCACTTTTCACTTTCATGTATTGGAGAAGGAAGTGGCAACTCACTCCAGTGTTCTTGCCTGGAGAATCCCAGGGACAGGGGAGCCTGGTGGGCTGCCGTCTATGGGGTCACACAGAGTCGGACACTACTGAAGTGACTTAGCAGCAGCAGCAGCAGGTTGGTCATAGCTTTCTTCAAGGAGCAAGCGTCCTTTAATTTCATGGCTGCAGTCACCATCTGCAGTGATTTTGGGCACCCCCCAAAAATAAAGTCTGTCACTATTTCCATTGTTTCCCCATCTGTTTGCCATGAAGTGATGGGACCGGATGCCGTGATCTTCGTTTTTTGAATGTTGAGTTTTAAGCCAACTTTTCACTCTCCTCTTTCACTTTCATCAAGAGACTCTTTAGTTCCTTTTCTCTTTCTGCCATAAGGGTGGTGTCATCTGCATACCTGAGGTTATTGATATTCCAGGTTATTGATATTCCTCCTGACAATCTTGATTCCAGCTTGTGCTTCATCCAGCCCAGTGTTTCGAATGATGTACTCTACATAGAAGTTAAATAAGCAAGGTGACAATATACAGCCTTGACATACTCCTTTGCCAATTTGGAACCAGTCTATTGTTCCATGTCTGGTTCAAACTGTTGCTTCTTGACCTGTATACAGATTTCTCAGGAGGCAGGTAAGGTGGTCCAGTATCCCCATCTCTTTAAGAATTTTCCAGTTTGTTGTGATCCACATAGTCAAAGGTTTTGGCATAGTCAGTAAAACAGAGGTAGATGTTTTCCTGGAACGCTCTAGTTTTTTTGATGATCCAACTGATGTTGACAATTTGATCTCTGGTTTCTTTGTCTTTTCTAAATGCAGGTTAAACATGTGGAAGTTCATGGTTCACATACTGTTGAAGCATGGCTTGTAGAATTTTGAGCATTACTTTGCTAGTGTATGAGATGAGTGTAATTGTGTGGTAGTTTGAACATTTTTGGCATTACCCTTCTTTGGGATTGGAATGAAAACTGACCTTTCCAGTCCTGTGGCCACTGCTGAGTTTTCCAAATTTGCTGGCATATTGAGTGCAGCGCTTTCACAGCTTCATCTTTTAGGATTTGAAATAGCTCAACTGGAATTCCATCACCTCCACTACCTTTGTTCGTAGTGATGCTTCTTTAGGCCCACTTGACTTCACATACCAGGATGTCCAGCTCTAGGTGAGTGATCACACCATCATGGTTATCTGGGTCATAAAGATCTTTTTGTATAGTTCTTCTGTGTATTCTTGCCACCTCTTCTTCATATCTTCTGCTTCTGTTAGGTCCATACTGTTTCTCACCTTTATTGTGCTCATCTTTACATGAAATGTTCCCTTGGTATCTCTAATTTTCTTGAAGAGATCTCTAGTCTTTCCCATTCCATTATTTTCCTCTATTTCTTTGCATTGATCACTGAGGAAGGCCTTACCACTCCTTGCTATTCTTTGGAACTCCGCATTCAGATGGGTATATCTCTTCTTTTCTCCTTTGCCTTTAGCTTCTCTTCTTTTCCCAGGTATTTGTAAGACCTCCTCAGACAACCATTTTGCCTTTTTGATTTCTTTTTCTTGGGGATGGTCTTGATCACTGCCTCCTGTACAGTGTCACGAACCTCTGTCCATAGTTCTTCAGGCACTCTGTCTATCAGATCTAATACCTTGAATCTATTTTTCACTTCCACTGTATAATCATAAGGGATTTGATTTAGGTCATATCTGAATGGTATAGTGGTTTTCCTTACTTTCTTCAATTAAAGTCTGAATTTGACAATAAGGAGTTCATGATCTGAGCCACAGTCAGCTCCTGGTCTTGTTTTTGCTGACTGTATAGAGTTTCTCCATCTTTGGCTGCAGAGAATATAATCAGTCTGATTTCAGTATTGACCATCTGGTGATGTCCGTGTATAGCGTCTTCTCTTATTTGTTGGAAGAGGGTGTTTGCTATGACCACTGTGTTGTCTTGGCAAAACTGTTTGCCTTTGCCCTGCTTCATTTTGTACTCTAAGGCCAAACTTGCCTGTTACTCCAGGTATCTCTTAACTTCCTGCTTTTGCATTCCAGTCCCCTATGATGAAAAGGACAGCTTTTTTTTTTGGTGTAAGTTCTAGAAGGTCTTGTAGGTCTTCATAGAACCATTCAACTTCAGCTTCTTCAGCATTAGTGGTTGGGGCATAGGCTTGGATTACTGTGAGACTGAATGGTTTACCTTGGAAACGAACAGAGATAATTCTGTCATTTTTGAGATTGCATCCAAGTACTGCATTTCAGACTCTTTCGTTGACTACAAGGGCTACTCCATTTCTTCTAAGGGATCTTTGGCCACAGTTGTAGTTATAATGGTCATCTCAATTAAATTCACCCATTCCAGTTCATTTTAGTTCACTGATTCCTAAAATGTCAATGTTCACCCTTGCCATCTCCTGTTTAACCACTTCCAATTTGCCTTGATTCATGGACCTAACATTCCAGGTTCCTATGCAATGTTGTTCTTTACAGAATCAGTCACATCCACAAATGGCCATTGTTTTGCTTTGGCTCTGTTGCCTCATTTTTTCTGAAGTTATTTCTCCACTTTTCTCCAGGAGCATGTTGGGCACCTACTTACCTGGTGAGTTCATCTTTCAGTGTCATATCTTTTTGTCTTTTCATACTGTTCATGGGGTTCTCAAGCAAGAATTCTGAAATAGTTTGCCATTCCCTCCTCCAGTGGACCACGTTTTGACAGAACTCTCCACCATGACCCATCCATCTTGGGAGGCCCTACACGGCATGGCTTATAGTTTCATTGAGTTAGACAAGGCTGTGGTCCATGTGATCAGTTTGATTAGTTTCTGTGATTGTGATTTTCATTCTATCTGCCCCCTGGTGGATAAGGATAAGAGGCTTATGGAAGCTTCCCATGGAAATAGAAAATGTTTGTAAATAAAATTTATGTGGGTTTAAGACATTTATTTCTGCTTTATTGACTATGCCAAAGCCTTTGACTGTGTGGATCACAATAAACTGTGGAAAATTCTGAAAGAGATGGAATACCAGACCACCTGACCTGCCTCTTAAGAAACCTATATGCAGGTCAGGAAGCAACAGCTAGAACTGGACATGGAGCAATGGACTGGTTCCACATAGGAAAAGGAGTACGTCAAGGCTGTATATTGTCACCCTGCTTATTTAATGTATATGCAGAGTACATCCTGAGAAATGCTGGGCTGGAAGAAGCACAAGCTGGAGTCAAGATTGCTGGAAGAAATATCAATAACCTCAGATATGCAGATGACACCACCCTTATGGCAGAAAACAAAGAACTAAAGAGCCTCTTAATGAAAGTGAAAGAGGAGAGTGAAAAAGTTGGCCTAAAGCTCAACATTCAGAAACCTAAGATCATGGCATCTGGTTCCATCACTTCATAGCAAATAGATGGGGAAACAGTGGTTGACTTCATGTTTTTGGGCTCCAAAATCACTGCAGATGGTGATTGCAGCCATGAAATTAAAAGACACTTACTCCTTGGAAAGAAAGTTATGACCAACCTAGACAGCATATTAAAAAGCAGAGACATTACTTTGTCAACAAAGGTCAGTCTAGCCAAGGCTATGGTTTTTCCAGTAGTCATGTGTGGATGTGAGAGTTGGACTATAAAGAAGCTGAGTGCTGAAGAATCAATGCTTTAGATTGTGGTGTTGGAGAAGACTCTTGAGAGTCCTTTGGACTGCAAGGAGATCCAACCAATCCATCCTAACGGAGATCAATCCTGGGTGTTCATTGAAAGGACTGAAACTCCAATATTTTGGCCACCTGATGTGGAGAGCTGACTCATTTGAAAAGACCCTGAGGCTGGGAAAGACTGAAGGCAGGAAGAGAAGGGGACGACAGAGGATGAGATGGTTGGATGGCATTACCGACTCAATGGATATGGGTTTGGATGGACTCCGGGAGTTGGTGATGGACAGGGAGGCCTGGCGTGCTGTGGTTCATGGGGTCACAAAGAGTCAGACATGGCTGAGCGACTGAATTGAACTGAAGACATTTAAAATAATCCTATTGGAGTAGAGTATAATCAGTTTCTTTGCGTTTTCATGGGATACACACGTGTGTGTATATGTGTATATATATGTATATGTGTGTATCTATATATACTTTTTAAAAAGAAACTCAAAGGTTATGTTTTCCTGGTATTCTGATACTTTTTTTTTTCCCCAGACATCTGGTGAATTATATCATTCATCAGTTGTGAGCTCTGAGGATCAGATTTAACTTTACCTATCTATTGCCTCAGGCATTTGCTATGAGAGATTTCAGTAGATTGTGCTTTGTTCTCCATAGTCTAGCAAATTGAGGAAAAAGGGAAAACTGATATCAATTCAGAAAAGTAAATAGTTATGAACCTCCTACAGTGTGCAAGGCACTGTGCCTGCTAGGAGCTTGAAAAGCAGTGCTCTTTTATAGAGCTCATAATTTGTTGTTAGTCAGCCTTCTTGTACTTGCAGCAAAAGTTGAATAGGGGCCTGAGGAGAACTAAGGAAAGCAAGTAGGGCTGTGAGATTTCCTATCATATACTGCTGCTGCTGCTAAGTCACTTCAGTCGTGTCCGACTCTGTGTGACCCCATGGACGGTAGCCCACCAGGCTCCCCTGTCCCTGGGATTCTCCAGGCAAGAACACTGGAGTGGGTTGCCATTTCCTTCTCCAACGCATGAAAGTGAAAAGTGAAAGTGAAGTCGCTCAGTCGTGTCCGACTCCTAGCTACCCCATGGACTGCAGCCTGCCAGGCTCTTCCTTCCGTGGGATTTGCCAGGCAAGAGTACTGGAGTGGGTTGCCATTGCCTTCTCTGTATCATATACTAGTTTTTCTTAATTTTCTTAAATTTAAAAGTTAAAGGTAATATATCCTCAATTTTTTTCCCTAAAGAAAATACAAAATAACCACACGCACAAGCAATCTATAACTCTGTAGAAATTCATCTAGAGGTACACAGTCTTAAAGGTAGGGGTATATTCTTTTAGTTGTTTTTTTCTTTGTCTTTATTATTATAAACTCGGATCACTTTTTCACTTGGTAAGGTATTGTGAACATTTTGTGTCCCCAGATCGTCTTTCCATCTCATGATTTTTTAAATGACTTTATAATATTCTAAATGTACCATAATGTGTTTTATTTGTGTTCTAGTTTTAGATGTGTAGAGTATTTCCTGCTTTTGTTTGTTTTACTTGTAAATAATTCTGCAATGGTTATTTTTGTGGATAAATCTTCATGTGCCTTCCTGGTAATTCCTTCAGAATTTCATGCTGAAAAGTACAAATTTTGTGTCAAACAATATCGGTATTTTAAGTTTTCAACCAACTATACATGAAAGTGCATATTTTATTGTGTCTTTGCCAAAACTGAGTATTATTATTAAGTTTAAAGTTCTCACAATTTTATTTTGAAAAATGTAGTTAGATGTCTTCATTAAATTAGAGACAGGGTTGTTTGCAACTACCAGTACCAGTAAGCAGTTTTCCAAAAGCATGCTTTCATGCATCGCCTCTCTCCAGATAAATAAATAGCATCATAATGTTCAGTGTTCACCACTTTTAATGATCAGTGTGTACTGCTTTCTAGATCCATTTCAGTATGAATTTTAATGTCTTTTTAAATACTTCATATGTTTTATTTAAGTAAATTTTTTTCTTGCAGTATAGTAAACCAGGGAAAAAATGGAAGATTATGACTCAGGAATTTATTAATCAACATACAGTGGAACATAAAGGAAAACAAATCTGCAAATACTTTCTGGAAGGGAGATGTATTAAGGTAAATTTATAGGGGTATCATAAATCACTTTAACTTCTGAAACAATCTTTAAAACTTAAGGTCATTTTAGGGGGTAGTGAGTGTTTTCTCATATAGTTGGAATAAAACTAGTTCTTCAAAATGGATCTTGTATTGAATACTGTATAATTCATATAATTATATTCTGGGACAATAATATAGCTTGTTGAAATCAGATTTTATTTTACTGACACATGATGCTATGTGGCACGTACTGCTCAAATTGGCTTACTAATATTAAATGTTGTCATGTTTACAATGATGCAGTAAAGTTCAGTTACTGTTATTATTCTCATTTTAATCATGGTCAAACCAAGAGGTTAAATGAGTCCCCAGGGTAGCTCAGCCAGACATGGTGAGTGCTGGAGCCAAGCAGTGTCCTCTGAGGTCATGTTCACTGTTCTGCCTCTCCGCCCAAAGCCACCTCCACTATCCTGGGCAAGAATTCTAAGGGATTGTTTGAATTACTGAGCTCATTATTTAAAGATTGGAGATATGACCATGGTTCTACCATGAAACACCACAGAGAAAATTCAACTCAATGGTTTCTTTTTTTTTCTCTTTTTTTGTGAACAGGGAGATCAATGTAAATTTGATCATGATGCAGAGTTGGAGAAGAGGAAAGAGATCTGCAAATTTTATTTACAAGGATATTGTACCAAAGGAGAGAACTGCATTTATATGCATAATATCCTTTATTAAAAATGTTAACCAAAATATTGCAGTTTTCTAGTGTCATTGAGGCTTTAAAAATCTTAAGTACAATCTGGAAAGCCTAGTTTGGTTTTATTTATTTATTTCTTTCTTTTATTTTTTAACTTTACAATATTGTATTGGTTTTGCCATATATCAACATGAATCTGCCACAGGTATACATGTGTTCCCCATCCTGAACCCTCCTCCCTCCTCCCTCCCCGTACCATCCCTCTGGGTCATCCCAGTGCACCAGCCCCAAGCATCCAGTATCGTGCATCGAACCTGGACTGGCGACTCATTTCATATATGATATTATACATGTTTCAATGCCATTCTCCCAAATCATCCCACCTCTCCTCTCCCACAGAGTCCAAAAGGCTGTTCTATACATCTGTGTCTCTTGCTGTCTTGTATACAGGGTTATTGTTACCATCTTTCTAAATTCCATATATATGCGTTAGTATACTGTATTGGTGTTTTTCTTTCTGGCTTACTTCACTCTGTATAATAGGCTCCAGTTTCATCCACCTCATTAGAACTGATTCAAATGTATTCTTTTTAATGGCTGAGTAATACTCCATTGTGTATATGTACCACAGCTTTCTTATCCATTCATCTGCCGATGGACATCTAGGTTGCTTCCATGTCCTGGCTGTTATAAACAGTGCTGCGATGAACATTGGGGTACACGTGTCTCTTTCAATTCTGGTTTCCTCAGTGTGTATGCCCAGCAGTGGAATTGCTGGGTCATAAGGCAGTTCTATTTCCATTTTTTTAAGGAATCTCCACACCGTTCTCCATAGTGGCTGTACTAGTTTGCATTCCTACCAACAGTGTAAGAGGGTTCCCTTTTCTCCACAGTCTCTCCAGCATTTATTGCTTGTAGACTTTGGATCATAGCCATTCTGACTGGCGTGAAAGGGTACCTCATAGTGGTTTTGATTTGCATTTCTCTGATAATGAGTGATGTTGAGCATCTTTTCATGTGTTTGTTAGCTATCTGTATGTCTTCTTTGGAGAAATGTCTATTTAGTTCTTTGACCCATTTTTTGATTGAGTCATTTATTTTTCTGAAATTGAGCTGTAGGAGTTGCTTGTATATTTTTGAGATTAGTTGTTTGTCAGTTGCTTCATTTGCTATTATTTTCTTCCATTCTGAAGGCTGTCTTTTCACCTTGCTTATAGTTTCCTTTGTTGTGCAGAAGCTTTTAAGTTTAATTAGGTCCCATTTGTTTATTTTTGCTTTTATTTCCAGTATTCTGGGAGGTGGGTCATAGAGGATCCTGCTGTGATATATGTTGGAGAGTGTTTTACCTATGTTGTCCTCTAGGAGTTTTATAGTTTCTGGTCTTACATTTAGATCTTTAATCCATTTTGAGTTTATTTTTGTGTATGGTGTTAGACCTAGTTTGGTTTTAAATTTAAAATAACACATTATGTAAACCAGATCTCTTCAGCCTTTGCACTTCAGAAGGTCAACTGAGTTTTTTTCTTTAGGGAAATGAAATAACTTCCCTTTGGAAAAAAAAATCTGAAATAAACATACTTTAAATAATATTTATAAGTTTTTCAAGAGGCTGTGCTTTCTGAAGGAGTTGGCAACATATTTATTCTGTGAATTATTATTTAGTTGCGTTCATAAGTAATAAATTATCATTATTGGAAATTATGAAATTCAAGTATTGTCAAATCTTACCACCTAATGATAAGCACTACCCTGTATATTCTTCCCTACTTCTGATACATTTAAATTGTATTCCTGCCTCTACCCATGTGGCATTTCACTGTATATGGTCCATATATATATATATATGATTCGTGTTGATGTATGAAAACCAATTTGTAAAGCAGTTATCCTTCAGTTAAAAATAATTTATATATATATATATATATATGAAACATTTCCTTCGGTAAAGACCTTATTATTTCCCAAATGGTTAGTTCATTGTCTCCTCTTCACAGATTTAAAAGGTCACCTGCCCATATTCTAAGTTTTCAGCGAACATGGTTCTGTTTCTCTACTATACCATTATACCTGGTGCTATCTGACCATTCTGCTCTGTAATAGTATGTTTGATACTTACTAAGGGCAAATACTCCTTTTGTATCAAAATGTTATAATAAATTTTTCTTATTCAAACAATTTATTTTTTAAGATTTGATGTATTTCTTTAGAAACCAGACACCTTATTGAACTGTTTCTGAAATCTTTCCATGTATTCTTATATTTTTCTCCATAGTCATGCCATCTGTGGCATGACAATTTTAATAGTATTGGCTACACTTCCAAAAAATGTTAAATACTAGGTATTGTGAAGCATAAAACATGTTTCAAAGGTAATGCCCTTTTGCTTTGGCTTGTGGCTACAATTTTAAGATTGATTTTTTAAAAAATAGAGTTAAGTATGTAAATCCTTCGGCTTCCTAGGTGTCTCAGTAGTAAAGAATATGCCTGCCAAGCAGGAGATTCGGGTTCGATCCCTGGGTCAGGAAGATCTCCTGGGGAAGGAAATGGCAACCCACTCCAGTATTCTTGCCTGGGAAATTCCATGGACAGAGGAGTCTAGCAGGCTACAGTCCATGGGGTTGCAAAGAGTCAAACATGACTTAGAGACTAAACAACAACATCTAATATATATCCTTATTTTACTAAGAGGTTTTAATATTAAAAAAACTTGAATTTTATCAGTTGTCTTTTGTATCTGCTAAGATAATCACATGATTTTTCTTTCTTGACCTTATCATTGTGATGATTTCAGTAATAAATTTCCAGAAACTACTCAGAAATTCCCAGAACATATACCAGCTGAAATGGTATATTTTTCCCTATACTTCTAGATTTAATATTTTCTTTAGATCTTTGTCTCCAAAATGTTAAGATTAGCCTGTGGTTTTGATTGTTTGGATATTTAACTTTAACATTACATATCAGACCCCTTTATTTTCTTCATAGATATAAACATTTGCTGAAAATTTATTTGTTCAGTATTTTGTTTTATTGTGGAAAGTAACAGAGTTTACATAATTAAATTATACCATAGCCATTATAAATAGCTATAGCCATTTTTACTTAAAAAATTGTTTTCTTGAAAGAGAGTAGATATATATATATATATACATATGTATAACTGAATCACTTTGCTGTATACCTGAAACTTACACGACATTGTAAATTAACTATACTTCAATTTTTAAAAAATGGTTATTGAAGAAACCTCAGTGTCCATTGCAGCTCTACTTACAATAGCTAGGGCATGAAGGCAACCTAGATATCCACTGACAGATGAATGGATAAAGAAGTTGTGGTACTTATACACAGTGGAGATTACTCAGCCATGAAAAGGAACTCATTTGAGTCAGTTCTAATGAGGTGGGTGAATACAGAGTAAAGTAAATCAGAAAGAGAAAAACAAATATACGTGGAATCTAGAAAGATGGTACCGATGAACCTATTTACAGGCAATGGAGACACAGACACGGAGAACGGACTTGTAAACACAGCAGGGGAAGGAGAGGGAGGGACAGATTGAAAGAGTAACGCAGAAACATATACATTATGATATGTAAAATAGATAGCTGGGGGAATTTGCTGTGTGACACAGGGAGCTCAAACCTGGTGCTCTGTGACAACCAAGAGGGGTGGGATGGGGAGGGAGGTGGGAGAGAGGTTCAAGAGGGAGCGGACATAATGTATACCTATGGCTGATTCATGTTCATGTACGGCAGAAACTAACACAATTCTGTAAACCAATTATCCTCCAATTAAAAAAATAAAATTGGTGTAACTAACAAAAAAGAATCCACCAGCCAAGGCAGGGGACACAGGTTCAATCCCTGGTCCAGGAAGAGTCCACATGCTGCGGGGCAGCTAAGCCAGCATGCCAAAACCACTGCGCCCCGTGCTTTGCTACTGCCTAAGCCTGCACACCCTAGAGCCCGTGCTCAGCAACAGGAGAAGCCAGCGCAGTGGGAAGCCGGTGCCCCACAGCTAGAGGGCAGCCCCCAGTCACAGCTAGAGAGAGCCTGCACACGGCAGTAAAGGCCGAGTGCAGCGAAACATGAGTGTAAGTAAATGAGTGACATTTTAGAGGAAGTACTAGTGGAGTTAGCTAACTATCCAAGCTCTATTTATATGTAACATTTTCCTAGCATGGTACTCTCAACAAACTATTGAAACCCTAACATGACTCTCTTGATGAGTGGTGAAAACAGCTAGAATTTGCACTAAATTTTAGACATAATTTATTTACAATGGTAATTTGGGAGATGATTTGTAAATCTTGATCCAGAGCTCTTTTTAAGGAAGTCTGTGTTAATTACCCACATTACTAACTCTACTATTATAGAAGACATATATATCTATCACTGACAGAAAAAATAATACAGTTTGTACAGTCAAGATTTTTAAAACAAAAAAATTAAGCTCTTAAAAAATTGTTTTCTAGTTCTAATAGAGTAGAAGAGACTTAAAATTTCTGAATGTTCTGCGACAGCATACTTAAAATATTTAATCTTAAAATTAAAAATTAAATAATCTGTGCCTGTTGAAAATTTAGTACAATATATGGTAATAAAGTTATATTGATTTCACAGTTGTATTTTTTGTTTTAAAATATGAGAGTTTGATTTTACTTGGTCTGTTCCTTAATATTTTTATTTACATGAATTTCCATGTAAGTTTTATCATAGTGGAGCAAAATGTTACCAAGGAGACAACTGTAAATTTTCACATGATGATCTGACTAAAGAAACAAAGAAACTTTTGGACAAAGTGAGTAATATTTTTGCACCTTGATTACAGATTCATTAGACTTTAATCATGTTTTATAAGTCATATTTTATGCCTGGAGAATCCCATGGACAGAGGAGTCTGGCAGGGTACAATCCATGGGGTCGCACAGAGTCAGACACGACTGAGCAACTTCACTTTCTTGCTGAGAAAGCAAGGACTTATTATTTTATGTTTTATTTTGTTAATGTAGTGTGTTAGAAAAGCAGGAATATTGGACTAAGAATTAAGAATATTTTGTTCTTATAAGATTCAACTGTGATGTACATGAAACACTTTGTACCACTCCTAGTAAAGAGTAAAACCTCAGTTAGTGGCACCTATTACAGTTCTTTACTTATTAATGATAGCAAATAATATAATTGCCTTAACCTTAAAAAAAAAAAAAAACTTTTGTTCTTATCATTGTTCTGCCATTAAAAAACAGTCCATCACAAATTTTTTCAACCAGTCCATCATAAATTTTATTTTTCTTGGTTGAGCTCTTGTTCAAATGTCATTTACTTTCCAATTTTATTTAGATATAATTGGTATACAACACTGTATAAATTTAAGGTGTACAACATAATGATTCAACTTACATACATCATGAAATTATTGCAAGCTTAGCAAACATCCATTATCTCAAAGAAATATGAAATTAAAGAAACAGAAAAGATTTTTTTCCGTGTTGAGAAGGGTGTTAGGACTTAACACCCTCAACAGATTTCGTGTATAACGGTCCAGCGCTGTTAATTATACTCACCGTGTTGTGCCTCACATCCCTAGTACTTACTTACCTTATAACTCGAAGTTTGTACCTTTTTAGTGCCTTCATCCAGTTCCTCTGCTTTTGGTAACCACAAAATGTGATCTCTAAAAAAGCTAATTTACTTTGAGAACTATCCTTTACCTCTTTGAACCTCATATTCTTTATAAAAAAGTAGTTCACTATCTCCGATCTATTTCAACTTTAATACTATATTTTTCTGTTAACAAAACTAGTTTATTCAAGTCTTCTCAGTTTTAAATGTGAGGAAGAAAGCTTGTTTGGAAATAGTAAATCTTGGCCAATTATCTTTAGGTGTTGAATACTGAAGAAGCTGCAAATGAAGACGAAAGAGAATTAGAAGAACTTAGAAAGCATGGCATAACTCCTCTTCCCAAACCACCTCCAGGAGTTGGACTTCTGCCAACCCCACTGGAGCATTTTCCCTTTTCTGATCCTGAAGATGGTTTTCAGACAGATCTCTCTGATGATTTCAAGAAAATTCCATCTCTTTTTGAAATAGTTGTAAAACCTACTGTGGATTTAGCACATAAAATTGGAAAGAAGTAAGTTAAATTTGCATTCCTTCCAATGAATATTCAGGGTTGATCGCCTTTAGGATTGATTGGTTTGATCTCCTTGCTGTTCAAGGGACTCTCAAGAGTCTTCTCCAACACCACAGTTCGAAAAAATCAGTTCTTCAGCACTCAGCTTGCTTTATGGTCCAACTCTCACATCCATACATGACCACTGGAAAAACCATAGCCTTGACTAGGCAGACCTTTGTCAGCAAAGGTCCAATATCCATTTAGAGATGTAATGCTCTTATTTGCCTCTTTTCTTTGAACTAAGAAATATTCTTTTGTCCACAGGCCACCAGCATTTTATAACAGTGCCTCACCACCAGGACCACAATTTCAGGAAAGCAGCCCACATCCTCAACATGTCTATAGTTCTGGGTCCAGTCCAGGTCCTGGCCCTAACATGTCTCAGGGACACAACAGTCCTGTGATCCACCCAGGCTCCCCCGGACACTGTCCTGGCCTACCAGTGCCACAGAGCCCACCTTTGCTGCCTGGCCCCCCAGGAACTGTGGGCCCTCACGGTCAAGCCGGAGTACTTGGTCAACCGGATACGCCTTTGACACCACCAAATATGAGTGGTGCTTACCACTGCCCGGGCTTTCCAGAACACGTGATGAAAGTACCTAGAGAGAATCACTGCTCTCCAGGCTCATCGCACCCACCTGGTGAAAGGCAACTCAGTACCAGCTATGAGTCCTTACAAAATCCCACTGAGTTTTATGATCATTACTATTCACAGCATGCTGTCCATAATTTTCAGCCACCCAGTCACTCTGGTGGTAAGTTTACCTTTCTAAATAATTCATTTCTAACTTAAAATATCTGGAGTCCTATGTTTCTTTAGCAACAAGAAAGGCATGTGTGTTTTAAATAAAGGAGAATATGATGAAATTGAAATATTAAAATGTGTTTTCAATTTAACCAAATATTTGTAACAGTAGACCTTGAGATAACTTTAAACAGTGCTTACTGTTACATGATAATCTGATAATCAAATGTGATATTGTTGTAACTCAGTTTCTTACAAGGCTCAGCAGTATTTGCCTCCTGGAGTTTTGCACTCAATCAGTGTCTTGTGTCTTTTTGTGCTGTGTATATAGACGGGGTGTGGCACGGTGACTTTGCCCAGCACCAGGCTCCAGTTGTTCCAGACTCACCTAACCGCGGGAGTGGGTCTGACAGCAGCAGTAAGGTGGCAGGCCATGGTGCCCTGCCTGCGCTGGGTCTCCTCCCTGCTGTCCAGAGAGCTCTTTTTGTCAGACTTACTCAGAAATACCAAGAAGATGAAGAGCCAAGCAGCACCCAGCCTCAGAGGGCACCGAGCAAGGAAGAAGGTGCGTCAGGTGTCACGATAGTGTCATATCTATTTGGATCTACATATTCTATTTCCAGCTACCGCTACTGTCTTCTTGGGATTGATTGTCATTTCCAGTGCCATTGATGCATTAGTAATTAATTGCAATAGGTTTGATTTGAAGCAATAAATCAGACTGGAGTGTGAGGCCTTGGAAGCACACTTGTTATTAAGCTTTGCTTTTGAAGAGAAATAGAACAGAAACAAGATAGCCTTGAGTTTAAGAATTTTAACTTGTAACTCAAGTTCAAAATTATTTGGTGATTAGATTTTTATGGGCAGAGGCTGTTTCCTTCAGGTTCTGCTATACTATTAAAGGATATTATTTTTAATATAAAATATTATATTTTAAGTTTCCCTTAGTATTTTTGATACTGATAAGTCTACAGCAATTAGTTAATTCAGTTAAGGGGAGAAAACTTGAAATCAACCAGTTGTTATTATGAGTTAAAAAATTGATATGTTTGGCCACTCTTAAACATGAAATTAAGGGCTTCCCTCGTTCCAGTGGTTAAGAATCTATGCTTCTGCTGCAGGGATCAGGGAAGTTCACATGCTGTGAGGCATGGCCAAAGATGAGCAAAACATGAAATCTATGAATGACTATGTAAAACTGGATAACGCTAGTAGTCACAAGTTATATAAACATTGTTACATTTGGAAACATAGTATTAAACCTTCATTTATTTACCATGACAGGGAAATGAGGAATTTCTAATAAGTTAATTTCCTGTATAATTTATATTTACTCCTTTAGGTGCTAATTTTAAGAAATAATCATTTTAATGTGAATCTTTCTTTAAAGTGTAACAAAGTCTTATATTTTCATAAAGAAAAAAATTAAAACTTTTCTAAATGACATAACATTTTATATATAATACTATAAAATTGGTAATGTTTTATAAGGCTTGTTTTCTCGGAATCAGAAAAGATCTTAAACAGATTTTTTTGTGTTTGTGTTCATTCTTGCAAATTTTATTGCCTTTGTGAATTTATTTGTCCTTTGATAAAAAGCTGATAGGAACCTTTTAATCATTTTCTAATACCTGCTTTCCACTGACTTCTCTGCTGTTCTACTTTCTTTCTGCTCCATCTTCATTCTTATTCCAAAAAGAATTTAAGACTGTTTATAAAATATGTTTATATGAAAGTGAAAATTAAATAGCATCTTACCTATTTGGATCGGATTTGGATTAAGTACCAAATTCTATGAGGAGTGAAACTCCTACACAGAAATGTTTAAAATAACTACAGTTATTTTAAATAACAACAGTTGAAAGTGAACCACAGGTCTAGCTCTAGACTTCCTGGAGGTCAGAGAAAAAAAAGAGAGATCCAGTGTCTAGAAGTAGTTTTTTTCAGACACTGAGGTATGAATTAAAGTTTTTGCCATTGTGATATAGTGTATACTATTTTAAAGGCACATCCTCCCCTAAATGAGTGCTTGTTCTGTAGCATTCTTCTGTTCAAACTAACTGTGTAATGCTAAATTTCCATATGACAGAAATGCATTGGTGAGCAGTGAGATAAAAGTGAGAATATATGTGCTACTCTATTGATTCAAGATGTTCTATGATATACATAAGTGTGTGTGTGTACATATATATATGTACATGGCTAATTCAGAGATAATCTATGTATGTTTTAATGGAGAGGAAGGAGACCCACCCTCTTGAGGCATCAGTTTTTATTTCCTTTTCTACTAGAGGGAAGACCTCTGATGGTTAAGCTTCTTAACATTATGGCTCACGCTGAAGTTACATAGGCTTTAAGAGTAAGGCCCAAAGTTCTTATAAAGTTAAAGTATGTAAATTTTATGGTGTTAGTTGCATTTTTTGCTTTTAATTTAGTGTTTAAGTAATATATTCACAAGGTCAAACATTTAAAAATATATGAGAGAAAAGCCTGGGGCCCATATATGCTCAGTTCCCTTTGCTTTCCTAACCATCATTGTTAGTGTTTTGTTTTCTTTCCAGGTTTTTTTTTTTTTTTAAATAGCTCTCCCTTGTTATCCGATAAATCCAGAGGTATGAAATTTAAGGGGTTGCTTGAATTAAAGAGGGCTTCCCTGGTGGCTCAGATGGTAAGGCGTCTGCCTGCAATGCAGGAGACCCGGGTTTGATCCCTGGGTCGGGAAGATCCCCTGGAGAAGGAAATGGCAACCCACTCCAGTATTCTTGCCTGGAAAATTCCATGGATGGAGGAGCCTGGTAGGCTACAGTCCATGGGGTATTAAAGAGTCGGACACGACTGAGCGACTTCACTTTCACTTTCACTTTGAATTAAAGAGAGCCATTATCTGGAGAAGGCAATGGCACCCCACTCCAGTACTCTTGCCTGGAAAATCCCATGGACGGAGGAGCCTGGTAGGCTGCAGTCCATGGGGTCGCTAAGAGTCGGATACGACTGAGCGTCTTCACTTTCACTTTTCACTTTCCTGCATTGGAGAAGGAAATGGCAACCCACTCCAGTGTTCTTGCCTGGAGAATCCCAGGGACGGGGGAGCCTGGTGGGCTGCCGTTTATGGGGTTGCACAGAGTCGGACACGACTGAAGCGACTAAGCAGCAGCAGCAGCAGCAACACATTTTGGTATTTCTCTTTTAGAGTGTTTTCCCTTCTCCCTCACCCCTGTCTTCCCACACCTTTCGGAGTTCCCTTTGGCCAGCTGGAATGAAAGGTCCAGAGTTTTCTCTGACTGGAAGGACATTTTACATGTTCTGATGCCACACTTCTTTCTTTATCGAGTGCAGTGACTGAATTGTTAGTTGTTATATCACATCTTATCTTGTTCCGGTGTTGAAACTGTCATTTCTATGATGCATTGTCTTGAAGTTAGACTACCCTTATTTCAGAAATAGTCTATGTGTTTTTTAATCTTAATTAAAGCCAAATATGAATGCTTCACTCTTTACAATAGTTTTTGTCTGCATTTAGATGAAACTGTTAACTGGTACTCCAGTAGTGAAGAGGAAGAAGGGAGCAGCGTCAAGTCAATACTGAGAACGTTACAGAAACAAACAGAGACTTTGAGGAGTCAGCAGCAGCCTTCCACAGAGCTTGGCACTCCTACTGACCCGAGACTTGCTAGAGAGAAGAATAAAGGAAACCAAGTCGTCGACCCTAGACTCAGGACTATCTCAAGGCAAGACATTAGAAAATCTTCTGAGTCTGCCCCACTGGATCTCAGACTTGCATGGGATCCCAGGAAATTAAGAGGGAATGGAAGCGGTCATGGCAGTTCTTCTGCTGGTGGAGCCAAGTTTGATTCACATCATGGCAACACTGGCCCTAACATCAGACACAAAAGAGGAGATGATGATGATGAAGATACAGAAAGAGAACTGAGAGAAAAGGCTTTCTTAATACCTCTGGATTCTTCCCCTGGTGTGATGCTGCAGGACCCAAGGTCACAACTGAGACAGTTTAGTCACATTAAAATGGATATTACCCTAACCAAACCCAACTTTGCCAAACACATCGTGTGGGCTCCAGAAGACTTACTACCAGTTCCTTTACCTAAACCTGATCCAGTCTCTTCAATCAATTTACCTCTGCCCCCTCTTATAGCTGACCAGAGGCTCAGTAGGTTGTGGAATACAAAAAGTGATCTTCGTCAAGACACCGTGCCCACTGATAGAAAACTAGCAGCCAAAGCCAAAATGAACACAGCAAACAGAGAAGGCTACCCAGACCAATTTGGAGACTCACATAGTTCAGGAAGTAAATTAGGAGATCCTAGGCTGCAAAAAAATTTTGATCCTAGACTTCACAGACTGCACAATACAGAGCCTCATCAAGCAGTTATGAAGGACCCCCATATGTCTAAGACTGCCCCTCCTTTAGGGACCAGGTCAAACCTGGGGTCATCACAGCCCTCAGGGGCAGTACCTAGCAGTTCTGGTCCTGGGGCTTTACCTCCATATGCCCCCAAACTCTCATCTTCAACTGGCCTTCCCCTGGGAACTCCGGGTTCAGTCCTTAGCGGTATTAGTTTGTATGACCCCAGGGAGCAAGGTTCATCCTCTACATCAGAGCTAGCAGCAGAAAATGTAGAGAACCAGAAAAAAAGCAGGAGTTTAAAATGTAGCGACAAAAATGAGCCTCCTCCTGGAGAATCAATCCTACCACAGAAAATGGCTCCAAATGTGGACGTCCCTGTTGACCGCCCAGCTGACCCACAGACGGATGTTCGCCGGAGTTCCGGTACCGTTCAAGTCCCAGCAGTGCACAGCCTTCCAATCCAGGCATTAACAGGCTTAATCAGACCCCAGTACAGCGATCCCAGGCAGTCAAAACATCTGGGACAGGTGAGCCCCACCCCCGGTGATGATCCCAGCAAAGAAACAGATGACAAATCTCTGAAGGAGGTTTTTAAAACTTTTGACCCAACAGCTTCACCATTTTGTTAGCTGTTGTATAAACAAGCAGTTCTTTTCTCTCTCCTGACTGTTGGCAGTCCCCTGCTGTTTTGTAACTGTTTTACCTCTATAGTTTATTTATTTTTAAATTATAAACACTTTTCAGCTGCTAGTATCAGAACCACACGAAGCTATATCCTCCAAAGCCTGTGGTATTTTATATAGTATTTTTATAATTTTAAGAGACTGTAGTCATTGACATAGAAACCTATATATCATGTTAGTTTCAGCAAAAGTACTTTTATTGTAAATAAACCATCATGAACTCAACACTTTGCCTGAATATATGCCACTTGTCTTTCATAATCAGTGTTTAGATAAATGATCACCACTTTTATATGGTTGTTAGTTTCAAGCAATATAATGTACATTACTTTTCAGAAACAGTATTTTGACTAGGATCCTCTCAAATTTGTCAACACAGAACTGACTAATATGTAATGCTAACTGCTAGCTAAAATGTAAAGTGAAGTAAAGAAAACATTTTTTTAATCTAATATTAGCAGAGCAGTTCATGTTTAAGGGCATCACTTTTATTATTACTGGCAATATTATTTGTGTAAATGAAGCATTTGAATGTCATATCTTTTAAATGTATTTTATGGTATACTGTATCATAGAAGTTGGAGATATATAAATAGAATGTTTTGCTAAAGTAAAAAATTTCCAAATTCTCTAACATAACTTTTTAAATTTAATTTTTCATAATAATAGTTATGAGTTATTGCTGTTAATGTTATGATGTTTATGCATTTTGATGTCTTTGTCTTTAGCAGCATAATTTATATTACTTTTTCAAATTGTGTAGCTGCAATAATTGTATTCATCATGACTTTGGCAGTTTTAAACAAAATTTTCAAAGATCCAATGTGTCTGTAGTGATTTATTGCACTGATAATGTTTTAAGTGTGCAGGTTCTATATTTTTTCTTAAATAGCGAGAAAACACAGAGATGGTATAGTCAACTGTATATGGCTATCAATAAAGACTCTCTTTCGGATCTTACCTGGCTGGCATTCTATAACAGAGGAGACTGCTTGGTGTTTTAATGTATTTAATGTCCTCATAGTTTGGAAACCACCTCAGTGGATTCGAAATTGTACTTTTATGAAAAATAATTTGTATTCATTCTTGTATATTTATTGCAGTATATAAATAATGGCAACCCTACTTACTTTATACATATATTATTTATAACTAAAACTAAGAATTACACTTAAGTCTCAGGCTAAGTGTATATATTAATATCTTCAACTAGAGGTATTGGACAGTGTTTGCTAGTAACAACTCCAGTAAGTAATTTAAAAGGAGCATTTCATTGTAAAAGGTAATGGAAGTAGAGGAAATCAGCTCTTGAGAAGTGATTTTTAAAATATACAGCCAAATTTTTGTGTGGGAACCTAAGGCTCAGCACATGGCTTAATACTAATGTATATCTTTCCTATTCCCGTCTTCACTTTTTGCTTTTTTTGCTCTGATTCCACGCTGAAATGAGGTTGCAGTTAAGTGAACAAGAACAATGCCTGTCTACCTCAGAAGTTCATTGTGTTCTAAGTGGAAGGACAGTTGTTCAAGGGAATGTGAGTTCCTACTATTTTTACTTTGGTTACGTTGTTGCCTAAAATGATTCTGGATAACATTTTATAGTTAAAAAATGAAATTTACAGCTATTATAGAAAGTATTTTCTGACTTTCTGTCCTTTGGAAGCAAGTCGAAGGATAATTGATTAGTAAAAAAATCCTTTATGAATGTTCATATAAGCTACTTGCTGAATTAATTAGAAGAGAGAGAGGGAGGAAAGAACTTATGAGGGTTAGAGGTTTATGACAGGGAATTCATATGCTTTTTCTGAACTGATTTATAGGTGTTTTATCTCAGTGTCTAGTTTGTTATCTGTGAAATGGGTATGATTATGACTTCACAGATTTGATGTAAGGAGTGAATGAATTATTATTTTAAAGTATTTGTAAATATAAAATTGATTTATGACTTTCATACACATAATCATTACATTCCCACTGGGTTTGCATTAAGTTGTACAGATTCAAAAATAATATAATGCGGTTTGTGTGGTTCATCAATTCTGTGAAGTTTCAGATGATAGTAAGACACAGTAGAATTGCCTGAGAAGTTGTTTCAGGGAGTATTAACCCATCAAGTTAGTAATTTCCTTGAACATTTTGTGTATCAGTAAGTCACAGGACTTTTTCTACTTTAGAGCTCTATGGGCTTGCAGTGTCTATTCAGGGTCTGACATCCATGTTCACTTTAGACAGGTTGGATGTTGACAGAAGGTGAAAATCCTGTGATGGTCTGTGTTGTGTTTTCCTCACTTACGTGTTATGACTTCGTGTTCTGTGACTCACGTGTTTGCTTCAATCGTAGCATGTGTGGTGTGGGTGAAGTGGCCACCTCAGTCAGTGGGGGGCTGTTGGCTTTTAGAAACAATGAGGATATTTACTCCCACCTCTTAATATGTATTTCTGCACGCATGCGACATTGAGATCTTTCTTAGTGATCACTTGTTGGAAAAAGGTGCATTTTTCTTTGGTTAATGGCATCTTGAAGTTTGGAAATTCCCAGAGACCTGGAGGTTAGGGCTTGTCAATGTATTTCCATTTGCACAGCACAGAGTCTTGTGATAGAGACGCTCTCCCTGAGTTCACTCTTCTGGGCTGAGGACTGCACCTCGCAGAGGCTGTCTGGGTGAAAGGCTGTACCGTGGAGGGCTGATCTGCAGTCAAGCAGTCTACTGATAGTGCCCCTGCCTCCTTCAGTATTGGGCATTCTGGGAATTTCTAGGATGAAGAGTTATAATCATCTCTTCAGAAATGGTTTGGGAGCACTTGATAATATTATGTTCAAAGTTTAGTAATCATTAGTAAATTTGCTTAGTTTAAATAAGGCTTAGTTTAGGAAGTGTAAGCCTTGACAAAATGTAACCGAAGAGTGTCTGAGTGTTTGAAGTTGTTTCCTCACTAATGTCTTATGACTTCGTGTTTGTGTAATGCCTTCTCCCCCAAGGAACTTCATGTGATTTGCAGAACCAGCGTCAGTAGTTACCAATTGCTGTACTGCTGGGGTTATGTTTCTGAGTATGTTATTTATCAGCAGGACCTACCAGTTGTAACAAAACCCAAATTTAACCTGGCTTTCTTGAAAAGGATACAGACCTAAGAAAGGACTTTAAGTTAATGACAACATAACATTTAGAATTTCTGATTTTAAAATAAGAAATGAAAAGTATGTCTTAAAATTTATGCTTTTGGAGGCTGAACCCATATGTGTCTGCTTGTTCTTCTGTTTCCGCACGGCAACAAGCCTAGTTCTGTGCACGCAGTAGGTGTTTTGTTAAGTGCTTCTTGATTGCTTCCCAACGTCCATCTGAGTTTAGATTTTGCAGGTGCCTCCATCTGTCAGAATAGATGTGGTAGAGCCACTCCAGGATTGTATTAGAAAGAGTGTGGTCATTAATTATGCCTCTTTGATTAGACATAGGGCACCAGCCTTCTCTTTTCTTGTCTCTTCTCCCCACCACCCACCCAAACAATGTGAGCGTAGGGTTAAGGCAGCTTTTATTTAAGAGTTAACATGTTTCTACAATAATTCATGATTCTAAGAGTCCTCCAAGCTTTACAAGATGATTTTACTACTTCATTGTGGAAGTTTGACTAGATCAATAATTTATTCCCATAGATCTATGAAGGATTCTTTCTGTACTTTGAAAGAATTGCATACGAAAGTCTCATGTTTTCATTTTAAACTTTGTTTCTCTAATTTTCCCCTTCCGATTCTCCTCAAAATTCAACCAGAATTATGAAGATATTTCTAACCTAGTGAATTTCCAATAGCATTTTATTCTAACACCATGAATAAATTTGAGTCTTGTGTTTTGTCCTTAAACACACTTCATTACCCTTTGGAATACAACAGTCAGTTGTTACAGTTGGGAAAATCACTGTGGGCATAAAGAAAATCTGTTTGTCCCAATGACTGTGAGTTCTTGGAATAATATATTACAGCTTGGTTTATCATTGAATCGCTTGTTTTTTAAACTTAGAATTTATGAGAAAAAGGTTATTATAGAGCTAGTTATAGCATTTTAGAAAAAAAATCAACCTTGTAAATTATCAAGCTCCTTGTTCCTTGGCTTAGTGAAAGTGAAAGTGAAGTCGCTCAGTCGTGTCCGACTCTTTGCGACCCCATGGACTGTAGCCTACCAGGCTCCTCCGTCCATGGGATTTTCCAGGCAAGAATACTGGAGTGGGTTGCCATTTCCTTTTCCAGGGGATCTTCCCTACCCAGGGATTGAAACCAGGTCTCCTGCATTGTAGGCAGACGCTTTACTGTCTGAGCCACCAGGGTAGTCAGGACTCTATTAATTTTAACACCTCTGTGAGGGTGTTAAGGTTGAGAGGAGTGATGAAATTTGCATTAGGTAGTATTATTTTGTCAGGAGTCTGATATATAGATTATTGTAAAGGAATTAAATACATAGAGGCCCAGTTTTTAAAAAATTAATTACGTTTCCAAACTTCCATTACAAGCAAGGTCTTGGGGATTTGTCATTAATGATAGACTCTACATTTTATATGCTTTTTAAATAGAGAACACATGTATACCTGTGGTGGATTCATTTTGATATATGGCAAAACCAATACAATATTGTAAAGTTAAAAAATAAAATAAAAAATAAATAGAGAAGGTGGCAAATAATTAATTATTACCGATAAGAGGTTTTAGTCCACCTCTATTTTATAGGAATTTGCCCTCCAAATATTTGAGAGAGAAGTCAAATAAGATAGGAGAAAATCTTTTCCTGAGGTAGAATATTTCCTTTAAAAGTGACAATCGAGAAATAGTCATTTCTATACTTACTTGCCAAAGTTTAAAAAATTTTTTATGTTTCTTATCTTAAACCCACTGCTCCCCCACCAAGGATTCAGAAAGGGCTCAGTGTCGATCCAGGGTCCCAGTGCCCAGTCATTTCACTTTTGTCACTTCTAGGCTGCTGTGCTTGCCCATGGTGAGGGCACTGATGCACTTGTGTCCTAGGGTGGAGTGTGTGTTTGGTAAGGGGTGGTGCCATGTCCAGATTTCTGGTCACCCTTTTTCTATGAGATTTATAAGCACCATCTGTAAGCTGAAATCCAGATTAGACCTATTCAGTATGAAGTAGTGTTTTTTAATAAAAAAAAAACTTCCTACAGTTATTATTTCAATTCCCCATGTATCTCAAATGTTGGGGAAATGCTTTCTTGACTGTTTGACTTTGGAGGATTTCAGTAGCTATTAATTTAGTAGATTAACTAAATCATTAATCTATTGTCTGTTCAAAAGATACCAGCAAAGGGTATACTTTGCTGAACTGATAAATTATTCTACACCAGGACTAACAAATTCCTTGGTAACATCAGGAATATCTTTTTTCCCCCTTCTCATTTACTAGTAACTTTTCCAAGTTGCATTCTGTTGTTGCAAGTTTCTGTAGTTTTCTTCTGTGACATCTTTTCTATTGTCTGACTTTAAATAAAAATATTTCTAATAATATCTGTCTCACAGTGCATTGCTTTGCTTTAATATTAATAAATATTCAGTAGTTAAAGCTGGACTGTCAGGGATCCATGTCCTCATGAGAGTTTGTAGATGGAAAACCTCTAGGCCTTCCTGAAAAAACATAGCAGTAAGCCATCCTTCAGTTTATTCTTAGTGCACAGAGATTGTACTTTACTTAATCACACAGATAAACAGCATTTAAGGTCCTTTTCTATGTAAGGAAGTGTATCTTACATTAGCTTATTAATTTTCTGTTAAAAAGATCTGAATCTGAGAGATTGCTAGCAAGTGTAATGCTCAGAGTAGAAAAAGAACTCTTTAGGGTCAAAATAGCTGTGAAAAGAAGAGAAGCGAAAAGCGAAGGAGAAAAGGAAAGATATACCCATTTGAATGCAGAGTTCCAAAGAATAACACGGGGAGATAAGAAAGCCTTCCTCAGTGATCAGCGCAAAGAAATAGAGGAAAGCAATAGAATGGGAAAGACTAGCGATCTCTTCAAGAAAATTAGAGATACCAAGGAAACATTTCATGCAAATATGGGCACAATAAAAGACAGAAACGGCATGGACCTAACAGAAGCAGAAGGTATTAAGAAGAGGTGGCAAGAATACACAGAAGAACTGTACAAAAAAGATCTTCACGGCCCAGATAATCACAATGGTGTGATCACTCACCTAGAGCCAGACATCCTGGAATGAGAAGTCAAGTGGGCATCACTATGAACAAAGCTAGTGGGGGTGATGGAATTCCAGTTGAGCTATTTCAAATCCTAAAAGATGATGTTGTGAAAGTGCTGCACTCAATATGCCAGCAAATTTGGAAAACTCAGCAGTGGCCACAGGACTGGAAAAGGTCAGTTTTCATTCCAATCCCAAAGAAAGGCAATTCCAAAGAATGCTCAAACTACCGCACAATTGCACTCATCTCACACACTAGTAAAGTAATTCTCAAAATTCTCCAAGCCAGGCTTCAGCAATACGTGAACTGTGAACTTCCTGATGTTCAAGCTGGTTTTAGAAAAGGCAGAGGAACCAGAGATCAAATTGAAGCCTGAAGGACAAACTGGAATCAAGATTCCTGGGAGAAATATCAATAACTTCAGATACACAGATGACACCATCCTTATCGCCGAAAGTGAGGAGGAACTAAAGAGCCTCTTGATGAAAGAGGACAGTGAAAAATGTGGCTTAAAATTCAACATTCAAAAAACGAAGGTCATGGCATCTGGTCCCATCACTTCATGACAAATAGATGGGGAAACAATGGAAATAGTGACAGACTTAATTTTCTTGGGCTCTAAAATTACTGCAGATGATGACTGTAGCCATGAAATTAAAAGATGCTTGCTCTTTGGAAAGCTATGACAAACCTAGACAGTATATTGAAAAGCAGAGACATTACTGACAAAGGTCTGTCTAGTCAAAGTTCTGTTTTTTCCAGTAGTCATGTGTGAATGTGAGAGCTGGACCATAAAGAAAGCTGCATGCCAAAGAACTGATGCTTTTGAACTGTGGTGTTAAGACTCTTGAGAGTCCCTTGGACAGCAAGGAGATGAAACCAATCAATCCTAAAGGAAAGTAGTCCTGAATATTCATTGGAAGGACTGATACTGAAGCTGAAACTCCAATACTTTGGCCACGTGATGCGAAGAACTGACTCACTGGAAAAGACCCTGATGCTGGGCAAGATTGAAGGCAGGAGAAGGGGATAACAGAGGATGAGATGGTTGAATGGCATCACTGACTTGATGGATATGAATTTGAGCAAACTCCGAGAATTGGTGATGGACAGGGAAGCCTGGGGTGCTGCAGTCCACGGGGTCCCAAAGAGACACGACTGAGTGACTGAACTGAACTGAACTGAACTGGTGGTCCATTGGTTAAGAATCCATCTTCCAATGCAGGGAACGTGGGTTTGATCCCTGGTTGGGTAATTAAGATCCCACATGGTGTGGGGCAGCTAAGCCCATGCACTACAACTGCTGAGCCCATACACTCTGGGGGTCATGCAGTACAACTAGATAAAAGCCCATCAGGATCAACAGAAGATCCTGCATGCTACAGCTGACACCAAGACAGCCAAATAAATACATTATATATACATATTTAAGGTGATTTTTAAACTGAAATCTGATGTCTGAGTGGGCCGGAAAGAGATACATTCTTTTTTTTTTTTTTTTTATACTAGCTTTATTTTCAGAAGTCAAATTCTAGAAACAAGTCAAATACCCATAAAGAGAATGGATAAACTAACCGTGGCATATTGAAAAATGTCATATCTTTGTCAGTCAAAAAACAAAAAGCACTATATATCACTGATGAATCTCAACGTAATTATGATATATAAAGGAAAGAAAAATATGGTAAATAGCATATGATTCCAATAATATCAATTCAAGAAAATGCAAGTTATATATTTTAAGGAAAGTAAATCAGTGGTTACTTGGAAAGGTGGGAAAGGCAAGGAGACTATAGAACAAATGAGGTAAATACACCATGACAGATACGGTGACTATCAGGACTATGTGATAGTCTCAGAGGTTCACACCTGTGTCAAAACTTGTCAAGTTGTACTTTAAATACACTCGGTTTAGCAAATGTAAATTATACATTGTGTGTGTGTGTGTTTGTAGCTCAGTCGTATCTGACCCTTTGTGACCCAGACCGTGGCCTGCGGGGTTCCTCTGTCCATGGAATTTTCCAGGCAAGAATACTCTAGTGGGTTGCCATTTCCTCTTCCAGGGGATCTTCCCAACCCAGGGATTGAACCCTGGCCTCCTGTATCTCCTGCATCTCCTGCACTGCATGCAGATTCTTTACCGCTGAGCCATCAGGAAAGCCAGGGATACTATACCTTAGTAAAGCTTTAAAAAATAGCTCAACTTAAAGATCTCTATGCCCCAGTCTTTTTGACAGAGAGGTATGGCAACCATACACTCCATCTCTCTTTATGCCCTGGGGGGCGGGGGTGGTTGTCAAACTTGCATCAGTGCCAACAAATATGGTGAGTAATAGAGAACATTTCCACTGAGAGTCAACGGGAATGCTGTCTGGGTCACAAGAGCCACAGCCAGGGACTGCTGCTGCTGCTGCTGCTAAGTCGCTTCAGTCGTGCCCGACTCTGTGCGACCCCATAGATGGAAGCCCACCAGGCTCCCCTGTCCCTGTCCAGACAAGAACACTGGAGTGGGCTGCCATTTCCTGCTCCAATGCATGAAAAGTGAAAGTGAAGTCGCTCAGTCGTGTCCGACTCTTAGCGACCCCATGGACTGCAGCCCACCAGGCTCCTCCATCCATGGGATTTTCCAGGCAAGAAGACTGGAGTGGGTTGCCATTGCCTTCTCCTGGAAAGAGATACATTCTAAGGAATGGTAACAGTTTGTGCAAAGACCCTGAGGCAGGACTTCTGTATCTGAGGAAGTGAAGTGAGGGTAGTGTGGTTGGATCAGAATAAGAGAGAACAGGGTGTGAAAGGCTGAAGGTGGAGAAGGAGGCCAGAATGAGGTCAAACATGTCTTCTCACAGATTTTGTTGAGAATTGGGAGGAATTGGTGAAAGAAAAGGAAGCATACAGGAGGGGCTTGTTGCTTCGAGTACAGTTGTTAATGTGTGTCTGGGTTAGAGAAATGCCTCCTACATTTAGTGGGTGCCCAGTTGGCACTTGGCAAAGGCAGCCATCATCAAAAAAGAAACTGGTAGCTACAGTGGCCACCTAGTCTTGTAAATAAAGTTTTTTGGGACAAGGGCCAGCATCGGAGTGATGCAAGCAGTCAGGGCTATGCAAGGGTGGAATCTGATCCTGTCTTTATTAAAAATGTTGATGTCTGTTTCATTATACATTTATGAGTTCATTTTGATTCTTAACACTACTGTATTAAAATGTTTAAGTGAAGTGAAGTGGAAATCGCTCAGTCATGTCCGACTCTTTGTGACCCCAGGGACTATACAGTCCATGGAATTCTCCAGGCCAGAATACTGGAGTGGGTAGCCTTTCCCTTCTCTAGGGGATCTTCCAACCCAGGGATCGAGCCCAGGTTTCCTGCATTGCATGCGGATTCTTTACCAGCTGAGACACCAGGGAAGCCCATTAAAATGTTGTGTATCTTCAAAAAAACATGCCTAATAGAAAAGGATACAGTTAATCTGATTTCTTTAAAATAAATATGTTTGTTAGATGGATTGGAGCAGGGATTTATGAAGAGGAAAGGGTGAGAGCAAAAACATGGAAGTATGAAATAGAAATATCTATTCAGATGTCTACAAGTGACTTTTTCTTACTGGTCTCATAAGGCTAGAGCACATATGGAAATTAAGTGGAATGGTGTGTCTGTCTGTCTGGGAGGCATGGAGAGTAGATAACATAGTTATTTCATGGCGAGTCTGGGAAGTCCTGCAAAGGATTTTGGGCTGTATCTCATATGCAGTTAAGGTCACTGAAGGATTTGAAGCCAAAAGGAGGCATGAATAAAGTTGCCAATCAGAGTGGTTAAAATGGCAGCAGTGTGGAAGAGATAAGCAGTGCAGGTGGAATGAAGCAAAAGGGCGTCAAAGGTCATAGACAGCAAAGATGAAAACTGCAGAAAGGAGGCCAGTGGAGAACAGTGTCAAGAAGGGAGTAATCATTAGGGTTGCATGGGTCAAGAACTCTTAAGAGACTGAATTCTGAGATCACATTTCATCTGACAAGTTGGAAAAAGATGAAAAACTAAGCCAGATTCTTGAAGACTTTATGGATGGTAATAAAAACTGCAAAGATAGATTAAGTCTACTTATAGAAACGTAGTTGTAACTGGAAGGAGAAAGTCCAGTGAATGTTACCCAAGAAAAGAGAATTGAACATAAACCAAAGGGAAGGTAGTCCAAAAAGAGAGAGTAAGTACTTCTGCTGGCCAAGACTGAGCAAAATATACAAAACATTGGTCTTCAGATATTGGACATCAGGCAGCATAAGACAATGATTCTTCTTCTTTTTTAATTGGAGGATAATAACTTTATGGGCTCAGACGGTAAAGAATCCGCCTGCAATGCAGGAGACCTGGGTTCGATTCTTGGGTTTTAGAAAGATCCCCTGGAGAAGAGAATGGCAACCCACTCCAGTATTCTTGCCTGGGGAATCCCCATGGACAGAGGAGCCTGGCAGGCTATAGTCCATGGGGTCACAAAGAGTCGGACATGAGTGAGCAACTAAGCATAGCACAATCACTTTACAATATTGTGTTAATTTCTGCTGAACAACAACATGAATCAGCCATAAATATACATATATCCCCTCCCTCTTGAGCCTCTGACCCACCCCCAACCCCATCCCATCCCTCTAGGTTGTCACAGAACACCAGGCTGAGCTACCTGTGTTATACAGCAGCTTCCCACTAGCTATCTATTTTACACAACAAAGGTCCGTCTTGTCAAGGCTTTGGTTTTTCCTGTGGTCATGTATGGATGTGAGAGTTGGACTGTGAAGAAAGCTGAGTGCTGAAGAATTGATGCTTTTGAACTGTGGTGCTGGAGAAGACTCTTGAGAGTCCCTTGGACTGCAAGGAGATCCAACCAGTCCGTTTGAAGGGAGATCGGTCCTGGGAGTTCATTGGAAGGACTGATGCTAAAGCTGAAACTCCAATACTTTGGCCACCTCATGCAAAGAGTTGACTCATTGGAAAAGACCCTGATGCTGGGAGGGATTGGGGGCAGGAGGAGAAGGAGACGACAGAGGATGAGATGGCTGGATGGCATCTCCGACTCGATGGATGTGAGTTTGAGTGAACTCCGGGAGTTGGTGATGGACAGGGAGGCCTGGCGTGCTGGGATTCATGGGGTCGCAAAGAGTCGGACACAACTGAGCAACTGAACTGAACTGAACTGAACTGAAGTGTATATATGTCAATGCTACTTTCTCAATTTGTCCCACTCTAGGGCAACAATTCTTAACAGAAAAAAAAAGATGAGCCCTTGACTAAGCCAGCTTAATTCCTGGAAAGTTTCCAAGCTGTGGTAAGCTGAGGGGGAATCCAGGGAGAAGCCAGCAGTCTCAGCATGAGAAGACCTAGTTGGGAGTCCAGGGAACACAAGGGAGCTCTAGTCTGTAGGGTGGAGAGTGAGAAGATGAGAGATACACAGAGAGAAAGCTCAGAAAGCCACACGTCTTCAGCTATGTACTCATCAACACATGTGTATGAGAAAACTTTCCTGGGGTCATGAAAAGGATTAGAGGAGACATTCCCCAGAGCTTACAACAGAGGTTTCTTGCCATCATCCAGAATGGATAAATCATGTAAGCAAAGTGATATTGGAAAAGGCATTCAGAAAAACACTGCTTCAGTAGTGAGGCAAATAAGTTCTAGAAGAAACACAGCATTGATCCTATCCAAAAAAAAAAAAAAAAAAGGCTTAAAATTAAGACTTGAAAGGACCAGACTGTTTATAGATAAATTAACTGCATCCCAGACTTCAAGAATACTTACAGGGATATTAAACCCCCCAGCACATATTCAAGTTAAAGGTCACAATGACTGGCATCCAATCACAATTACTGGACATGCAAAGAAACAGGAAGTGCCCAGGAAGAGTCTGGAAGTTTCCTTAAATGAGACAAAGCTGAAAGACCTGGGAAACCAAAGGATTTTGCAGAATAGAGTACCAGAGAGGAGAAAGCTGCACAAAACTTTGGGGGATCTGCAGCGGTTTCAGGGAGTACTGATGAGTGTATATCTGTGAGGAAACTATCAGGAGCTGAAAAGATTGGAGATAATTGTGCCTCGGGCTAGTACAGGGCCAAGAAAAGCACCTGTTCTCACCAGACAGAATGGAAAACCGCATGATTCACAAAGTGTTGGACAGAGTACACAGAAGAGTCTTGCCTCAGAAGCAACTATTTCACCTTAGACTGAACCGTACTCTCATCCCACTTAACAAATCTTAAAAGCAAGACAGAAAATAGGAAACTGTTTCCAAGTAACTGTCTCCCAGAACCAATTCAAGAATATTTATAGGAACACAGAAATAGCCAGCAACCCAACAAGACAAGTGTCTGGCACACGGTAAAAAGTCACCAGGCATGCAAAGAGTCAGGAAATATTGCTCACAGTCAGGAGGCAAATGAATCTATTGAAAGCAATCGAGAACTGACACAGATATAAGAATTTGTAGAGACAAAGATATTTTAAAAAATTATCAAAATTGTATCCCACAAGTTCATAAGTAAAGGCTTAGGAAATATTTTAAAAACCAAAGTAAATTTTAGAGCAAATAATATTGCCAGGAATGAAGAGATTGCTTTATTAATGATGAAAGATTTAATTCATCAAAGTGATATAAATGTTTACACACCTTTAAAAATAAATGAAGCAACTCTGATAGAACTGTAACATAGAAAATTCACAAATACAGTTGCAAATTTCAATATCCTATTTTAAAAATTGATAGAATAAGTAGAAGGAAAATCTAAGGACATCAAAGACTTGAGCAACAGTGTCAGTCAACTTGACCTAACTGGTTTTTATAGAACACTCCAACTAACAATAGCATAATGTACTTCCTTTTCTAGTGTACATAGAACATTTGTCATGATAGGCTGTAATCCAGACCACAACACAAGGCTCAATAAATTTAAAAGGATTATGAACTACAAAGTATGCTTCTTGACTGCAAAGGAATTAAATCAGAAATCAAAACAGAAAATCTTTGGAAATTCCACCCCCCACACACACAAATATTTTGAAACTAAGTAAGTACAGTTCCAAATAACCCATGAGTCAGCAAATAATTGTAAAAGAAAATTAGATTGTATAATGAGAAAGGAAAAAATAAAAATTGGTGGGAAGAAGCAAAAACAGAGCTTAGAAATCTACAGCAGTAAAAGCCTATATTAGAAAAGAATGCCACAAAATAATGACCTTACCATTGACATTCATAAACTTGAAAAAGAAGAGAAAATTGAAACAGAAGAAATATCAAAAAGAAGGAATTCATGAAATAGAGAAAAAATCTTAGACAAAGCTAAATAAAAAGATAAAATTGATAAATCTCTATATAGACTTATCAGGGAAAGAAGAGTGAAGACAAATGACCAGTATCAGGAAAGAGAGAAGTGACCTACATAAACTTCTGCAGTTTCCGTAAAAGTTAAACGTTCACTTACGCTACTATTCAACCATTCCACTATTTAAAATTTTCCTGAAGGAATGAAAGCATAGAAGGTTTATCTGTTACAGCTCCAAACTGTAAGCAATACAAATGTCCATCAACAGGTGAGTGGATAAAAAGATTGTCCTACGTCCATATAATGAAATACTACTGCTGCTGCTAAGTCGCTTCAGTCGTGTCCGACTCTGTGCGACCCCAGAGACGGCAGCCCACCAGGCTCCCCCGTCCCTGGGATTCTCCAGGCAAGAACACTGGAGTGGGTTGCCATTTCCTTCTCCAACGCATGAAAGTGAAAAGTGAAAGTGAAGTCGCTCAGTGGTGTCCAACCCTCAGCGACCCCATGGACTGCAGCCCACCAGGCTCCTCTGTCCATGGGATTTTCTAGGCAAAAGTACTGGGGTGGGGTGCCATTGCCTTCTCCATGAAATACTACTAGGCAATGAAAAAGAATGAATCATGATATACATAGTATTATGGATATCAAAATAGTTACACTGAATGAAAGAATCCTGAGGGGGGAACAGAACACCTATTGTATGAATCTATTTTTACACAAGTCCTATATACTGCAAACTAATCTTTTTAATTGAAGTATAATTGATTTACAATATTGTATTAGTTTCAGATGTACAATGTAGTGACTCGACTTCTTTCTACATTACAAAATGATTACCACAGTAAGGCTAGTGTCCACCTGCCACCATACAAAGTCATCACAATATTACTGACTATATCCCTTATCATGCACATTAAGTCTCTGTGGTTTATTTATTTTGCAATTGAAATTTATACTCTTGATCCCCTCACCTGGTGTACTTATCTCCTCACCCCTTCCCTCCCGTTCTCACCCATCTGTTCTCCGTAGCTATGAGAGTCTGTTCTCATTTTGTTTGGTTTATTTGTCTTGTTTTGTTTTTTTAGACCCCATGTATAAATGAAATTGTATGTGTTTGTCTTTATCTGACTTATATCCCTTAGCATAATACCCTCTGTGTTGCAAATGGTAAGATTTCATTCTTTATTATGACTGAGTAATACTCCATTGTGTATGTATATTTATCCATTCTTCTGTTAATAGACACTTAGGTTGCTTCCATATCTTGCCTATTGTAAGTAGTACTGCAGTGAACATAGGGCTGCATATAGCTTTTCAAATTAGTGTTTTCGTTTTCTTTGGAAAAATACCCAGAAGTGTAATTGCTGGACATTTGCTAGTGCTATTTTTAATGTTTTGAAGAACCTCTATATTGTTTTCCATAGTGGCTGTACCAGCTTTCCTTCCTACCGACAGTGCATGAATGTTCCCTTTTCACCACATCCTCACCAACACTTATTTGGTTTTTTTTGTTTTGTTTTTTTATAATAGCCATTTGACAGGTGTGAGGTGATATATATCCTTGTGGTTTTGAGTTGAATTTGCCTGACAATTAGTGATATTGAGCATCTTTTCATGTGCTTGTTGGCCATCTATATGTCTTTGGAAAAATGTCTGTTCAGGTCCTCTGTCCATTTTAATTTTTTTTTATACTAAGTTGTTTAAGTTCTTTGTAGATTTTGGATATTAGCTCTTTATCAGATATATTGTTGTTAGTGTATGAAAATGCAACATATTTGTGTTATATTAATTTTGTATTCTGCAAATTACTGAATTCATGTGTCAGTTCTGATAGTTTTTTGGTGGTGTCTTTGGGATTTTCCGGGACTTCTCTGGTGGCTCAGATGGTAAAGAGTCTGCCTGCACTGCAGGAAACACAGGTTCAATCCCTGGGTCGGGAATGTCCCCTAGAAAAGGGAATGGTTACCCACTCCAGTATTCTTGCCTGGAGAATTTCATGGACAGAGGAGCCTGGCGGGCTACAGTCCATGGAGTCGTGGGGTCAGCCACAACTGAAGTGATTTAGCACAGCGCAGCACAATCAAACTCATCTTTAAGTGACAAGGCAGATCCATCGTTGTAGGACACTGGAGGAAGAAACCGAGGGGTAGGAGAGAATAAGGACATTTCTGGGGTTATGGATATATTCATTAGAGCTTCCCTGGTGGTTCAGCGGTAAAGAATCCGCCTGCCAATGCAGGAGCCATGTGTTCGATCCCTGGGTTGGGAAGATCCCCTGGAGAAGGAAATGGCACCCCACTCCAGTATTCTTGCCTGGAGAATCCCATGGACAGAGGAGCCTGGTGGGGTATAGACTATGGTGTTGCAAAAGAGTCAGACGTGACTGAGCAAACAACAAATACATTCATTATCCCAACTGTGGTGATGGTTGAATGGGTGTATATAAGGCAAAACTCAACATATTGTATTTTTTTTAATGGAAAGAAATCCCTTTATAAACTGTAAATCTGAGCCATGATCCCACTGGATTATGGGAAATTCAGCCTCATCTAGTGTCAGCCCTCCTCCCTGTGGGCGGCACCAGAATCTAAGAGGCTGGCACGGTGTCCCCCAAACAAGCGGGACCTCAGCCCCCAGGGCACCCCTGCTTCCACGCCCACAGTCCCTGTCTGTGGCCCCCTCCTCCAGACTCAGTTCTCCACTCTTGGCCCATGCAGTTCAACCCCCGAGGTGAAGGTCACTGCTCGCCTCACTCTCCTTTTCCTCATTCCTTTACCAAATAGGTTTTGTGAAAGATACTGAGAATTGGAAAATACCCACTGACTGTCCAAAACCTTAACACCCAGCTCTTCCTCTCTGTCCCAAATGCTAAACCCAGATTCACCAAATCACAGCTCAGGGCCTTCAGATTCGCAGATTCTTGCCCTCTGTCCTAAACGAACACATCTTCAGTTTTCCCACACCTTGAGTATCTGAACACTGCCAAGTTACTCAAGCTGGGTGTGCTCTGACTGCCTGCCAAGCTCATCCATACATCTTTTAGTTCCTGGCTCCCTAAAGAACGTACTGGGGCTGTTCTCACATTGAAGTATCTTAATAAAGGCTTCAGATAATGGGGCCTGGATGTTTTTTCCTGCATCCTTTCACAATCTACATTTGAGGTTCCTTTTGAAGCCAGAAAGCTAAATATCCTTCCAGGAGGACAGCAGTCTCACCAGGGACCCAGAGCTGTCCCCTTAACTGAGAATGCTGTCTGGACGGCTCTGCTCAAGGCCTGGCCCTGGCCACCCTGCACCCACGCAACCCCCCACTCACCCTATGTCCCTACAGGCTGCTTTGGCCTAAGAGGCACTTCCCAGGGGCTCCCAGAGTCCTGGGCCCAGTGCACACAAGCTGGAGAATATCACTCGGCTTTTACAGTGCTTTTTAAAGCAGGGCTATGAGTGTCGAGGGCCCTTTGGTGCTGGTCTTTCGCAGGCCCAGCTCATCACAGACCAGGTTTGAGGTTTCTTGAAGTCTGTGCCTTAGCAGTTTTCTTCTCCACTGCATGCAAAAGGCAGCAACTTCCGGTTCCTCTGGGTCTGGGGAAGTTTGTCTGAAACCCTGGAGGAGAGAAAGATGATTAAGTGCTAGGAAACGCTTGTACTCTTTCCTGGTGTCAGCCGATCGGAGTGCCTAGGCCATTCTTCTGAGTGATATTGGGGCTGGTTTTCTGATGGCACCCCACTCCAGTACTCTTGCCTGGAAAATCCCATGGACGGAGGAGCCTGGTGGGCTGCAGTCCATGGGGTCGCTGCGAGCCAGCCACGACTGAGCGACTTCACTTTCACTTTTCACTTTTATGCATTGGAGAAGGAAATGGCAACCCGCTCCAGTGTTCTTGCCTGGAGAATCCCAGGGATGGGGGAGCCTGGTGGGCTGCCATCTTTGGGGTCGCACAGAGTCGGACACGACTGAAGCGACTTAGCAGCAGACCTAATTTAATGGAGAGCAAGGAATCACGACTGGAGAGGTCCTCTGAATCGCAGCCCACTCATTCTTAAAGGAGAAGCACAACAGAGCAAAGGATCTTGTCTATCAGAATGTTGTGGGACAGTAGTCAATTAAAAAACATTCTCTCTATGACCGAAATTCTGTCTCATTCCGGATCTTGTTTTATTCATTTTGCTTTATGCAAACAATCCGTGGGTCTTTGGCCAGCAGCCTAAGCAGAGTCAGGACGCAGGTGTACACTCCAAGCATTCAGCCTCACTCTCAGGTTCTCCTGCACTCGGATGGTCTGGGCACTGGAACTTGGGGTCTGGCCCTGCCCTGGGTGATGCCGCTGGATCAGTGGGAGTCTGTGGCTGTGGCCGTGCCGGCATGCTGGCAGGACAGACATGGATCCATAGGACCAGTCCTGAGCTTTTCTGCCAGCCTTCTTTATAGTTGAGAAATTCTGGAACTTGTAGTTCAAACACATTTTTCAAATGCTTTTCACTGTCTATTTTATGTACTCTTTAATTTTAATTGGTACGAAAAGAGAGACAAAGCGATAAAAAAAAATGAGATTCAGATATAAGCCACATGTTAAAACCATCAGATAGGAAATTAAAAATAACTATGATTAATGTATTAATGACTTTATTGGAACAAGTTGGAAGTCCTTTTCACATGATTGATATATTAATGACTTAGAAAAAGTAGACAAAATGCATAAACAGATGGAGAATTTTAGCAGAGACACAAAACTACTAGAAATAATTGAATGGAAATGCTAAAATGAAAAAAATAGATGGCAACAAACGGAACAACGCTTTGATAACTCATCAGTAGACTGGACACAACTGAAGAAAAAGTGCAGCTGAAGGTAGGTTGATAGAAATTAGCCAATCTAAAGCACACAGGAAGTCAGGTCACAGGTCTGGGTTAGAAGTGAGGTTGAATTTAGTAGCTAGGAAGCTGGTAGAGTTTCCTCAGGAATGCTGCAGTTTCCCGTGTTCCTCTCAGCCTGTGACCTGAGTCATGGTCCTGTGAGTGTGTACTCTATGCCAGCGTCCACCCACCTGAAGACGTGCGGCTTCTGTCGCCCTCACAGTCTTAGAGACAGCACGGAGGAGCTGCTGTGCATTTTCCACCAGGAGCTCTTCAGAGGACTTGCTTCTTGTCAGGGAGGCTTTTACACTTGGGAGTTGGCAGGAAGAAAGCCGTTAACATGATACCAGGTAAAGGCATAATCTCAAATAAACACCAGAATTTACAATGGAAGCCTCTGCCAGGAAAGTAGGATGCCTTTGTGGGGACCATTCAGAGAAAGTTCTAAAGGTATATTTTAACATCGCATTTTAATTTTGATACTAAAAAAAGTATGAGTCATCTTGAAATTAACAAGAAGTATTTTTTTTGTTTTTGTTCAAGTATAGTTGATGCACAATATTATGTTACAGGTGTACGATAGAGTGATTTATAATTTTTAAAGGTTATACTCCATTTATAGTTATTATAAAACATTGGCTATAGTCCCCCTGTTGTACAGTATATCCTTGTAGTTTATTTTATACATAATAGTTACTCCCTTACCCTTATATTGCCCTTACCCCCTTCCCTCTCCCCATTGGTGACCGTTAGTTTATTTTCTATATCTGTGTGTCTAAGAAGTATTTTTAATGAAAATAGCTGAAGAGAACATGAAGGATAAATGCTGACATCCATATGTAATGGAAGGGGACAAAAAATTTTGTTAGAATTGCAGGCAGGACTTAAAGTAAAAGTTGTAATCAAAGATAAGACTGGTGGTTCTTTTTTTTTTTTTTTTTAAATTTATTTGGCTGTGCCAGATCTTAGTTGATGCGGTGAGCTCTGAGTTGTAGCATGCAGGGTCTAACTTGCCAGCCAGGGATGGAACCCGGGCTCCCTGCATTGAGAGCACGGACTCTTAACCGTTGGACCACCAGGGAAGTCCCAGACTGTTATTTCTTAATTGAATTACACATTTCAGTGATATTTGCTTTAAACTGAGTGTAACTGAATTTAGTGAGACAAGTTATTTTTCAGCAATGAAAATGAAGATGCTGTCTATAAAATATGTAAACAACAAGGACCTACTATGTAACAGGGAACTGTACTCAATATCTTGTGATAACCAATGGTGGAAAAAATATGACAAAGATAGATAAATGGATGTAACTGAGTCACTTTGCTGTACACCTGAAACTAACAGAAAATTGTAAATCAACTATATTTCAGTAAAAACAATTAAAAAGAAAATGAAGATGCTGTGAAATGTAAGTGACTAACTTTGGTAAAAATCTCAGGACTTCTGGATCCTTTAGAGTACTGAAAGCTTGATAAATATACCTGTGTTAATCACACCTTTTCATTTTCTATATTTCTGATGTTGTACATTAGGGACATCTGATGTTGGAAAGACTGCACATTCCCAGGGTTAGCCAAGGTGGCTCAGACAGTAAAGAATCTGCCTGCAATGTGGGAGACCCAGTCAGGAAGATCCCCTGGAGAAGGGAATAGCTACCCACTCCACCCCACTCCAGTACTCTTGCCTGGAAAATCCCATGGATGGAGGAGCCTGGTAGGCTGCAGTCCACGGGGTCGCTAAGAGTCAGACACAACTGAGTGACTTTACTTTCACTTTTCACTTTCATGCCATTGCATTTTATGCAAATGGCAACCCACTCCAGTGTTCTTGCCTGGAGAATCCCAGGGACGGGGGAGCCTGGCGGGCTGCCATCTATGGGGTGGCACAGAGTCAGACACGACTGAAGCGACTTAGCAGCAGCAGCAGCCAGTGTTCTTGCCTGGAGAATCCCATGGACAGAGGAGCCTGGCGGGCTACAGTCCATGGGGTCGCAAAGAGTCAGGCATGACTGAGCAACTAACACTTTCAGAAGTAGTAAACCACTTGGCTACAAGTACACTTACACATGCAAACCAATTGATCCCAAGCTCACACCCTCAACCATCTTCCTTATGGACTCTTATACTCCCCAGGGCCACTATTCCCTTACCCTAATCAGCCTGGGCAGTTTTTCCCCAGAGCCATTTTCTACCTGGAGAAGATGTGGAGCTGGCTGCTCATTGTCTCAGTCTGCTGTACCACACACAAGGGCTCCTGGGGACATCTGTGGTCTACACAGTTCTTAGCAATGATATGGATAAGTTTGGCGAAGGTCTGCCCAAAAGTTGCAATTTTTCTAGCAGAGGCAATGAGCTGATCTTTGGTCTGTACCAAAAGAAGCGAAAGAATTAGAAGTAGGCAGAGGTTCGGGTTTGATCCCTGGGTGGGGAAGATCCCCCGGAGGAGGCTGTGGCAACTCACTCCAGTATTCTTACCTGGAGAATCCCATAGACAGGGGAGCCTGGTGGGCTACAGTGCATGGAATCACACAGAGTTAGACAGGATTGAAGTGACTTAGCACTCACACACATGCAGAGATAAGAGACCACCAAATGCTATCTTCCTACATGAGTTTCAACGTGTCTAGGAGGACAGTATGGGCAGAGAGTTCTGACTGCCAGTCCCCCACCTATCTGTATCATACATTTTTTTTTTTAAATTGAGGTATATTCTCCATAAATGGAGAAGGAAATGACAACCCATTTCCAGTATTCTTGCCTGAAAAAACCCACGGAGAGAGGAGGCTGGCGGGTTACAGTCCATGGGGTTGCAAAGAATCGGACCCAACTGAAGCAACTTAGCACGCATGCAGGTCAACAACACCCTCACAGGTTTTCCCTAGGAAATCGGTGACAAATTGTAAACATCCCAAACTCACTTGGCACAACTGGTTTCAGCCCCAGAATGAACATACTGGGCTGTTCATTGATGAACATCCATGGGATGTTATGGGAAAACCTGAACGAACTTTTTGGCCAATCCAATATTGCATTTGGTCTAAAACCATGATCCTGAACTTGTGCCACAGGCTTTAAGTCCAGCCACTCTGGGTTAATAAGAAGCTTATTCTCCTGAAAACCACAGAACGAGGCGGTTCAGGCCCATCTGTCCGTGGGGGGCTGCTGAAGGGAGCCTGGCCGGGCCCCCTGGTCTTGATCTAGACTTTCTCCACAGGAGCTGTGGCCTGCATGAGCTCAGAGACAGTTCTCACCAGGCCCAGGGCAGAAGCGAGGCCCCTGAGAAAGGCCAGGTGTGGGGAAAATGCAGCTCGAAGATCTTGGCTTGACCAGAGGGGCAAAGGATAGCAGTGATGCGTAGAGCTGGGAATTGATGAATAATGTGCAGCAGCAGCAGCAGCGTTGGTGACAGAAGCCACCTCTTACCTGATTCGAAATTTTGATCATTTTGGACCTTATTTTTCTTCACTTGAAAATAGAAATTTGGACAATATCAGCAGTTTCCTTTCTTCATCTTAAAAAACAAAACAACAGAACACTTTATTCAAAGAAAATCTTAGGGACTTCCCTGGTGGTCCAGGGATTAAGAATCTGCTTTGTAATGCAGGGGACGAAGGTCTGAACCCTGGTGGGGGAAGCAAGATCCCACATGCCTCAGGGCAGCTAAGCCCATGCCCTGCAGCAATGACTGAGTCCTTGCACTCCAGAGCCCACGGCCCGGCCCACAGCTACAGAGTCCCTGCTCTGGCAACGAAAGATCCCACATAAAATAAGTAAATAAATACTTTTTAAAAGATTTTAACAAAGATCTTAAACATAACGGTAAATGTTGAGGCAACTAATACAGATAAAAGATGGGCTATTCCAGCAAACGTGAAACTCAAACCAAAACTTCAGCTGCTTGTCTGGGATGAGCAGATAATTGGCCAGAGGAAAGTAGATGTAGCTTGGAAAAGCAAAACCCAGGAAATGTCACAGGTCCTGCTGTTTTAGCCACTCTGCCAAGACAAGGATGGACCCTTCCTCTGAGAATTTGGTTTGGATGATGCCAAACTTGAAGCATGAAGGTATAAAAAAGCCTTGTTACACAGACGCTGAAGGTTTCAGGGGAGAGTGAGGAGGGCGGGCTCCTAACCATCTGAAGAGGCTTGAGAGAACAAGGAAAGGAGACTGGCCTGGCTTTGTTGTGGGCAGGGGATGGGGCCAGGGTGAGGGTCTCCACTCACAGGGCTCGTGTGGTCTGAACTTCTGGCTGGCACCAAAGGAGACCATGCCTGGGCTTTTTTGTTGACTTCCCTTTTGGAGCTCAAGGAGAAGGAGGCATGGGTGGGGCTTGGAAGCTGTCAGCTGTCACTTCTGACCTAATGCCTTCAGGATAAGTGTCCCATGAGAAACTAGCTGAGGTGGACGGGAGTTGGGAGAAAGATGAGGGCAGTGTCTGTGGTGCTGAGGCTGGGATGGGAGCTGCTGGGTTTCCCTTTGCACTCACCTAGTCTGGAGGTGCCCCCTCCTGTACCCCTTGGGCCCAGCCGTGGGTTTGGGGAACAGTAGTTAACCTGGCAGACCTGTGCCGGAAGGCATTTTCTAAATGGCTCTTGATGGCATCCTATCTCGTCCCTTCTAGTGCTCACATTCAGTAAATGGACTTTTTTCAGTGTTGGTGGGTTGATGGTAAACGATGCTTACACTGAATCAAGAGAAGGGCTAAAGACGTTTGCAGCAACATGGGTGAACCTAGAGACTGTCACACTGAAGTAAGTCAGCCTGAGAAGGAGAAGTATCACGACACCCCCTACATGTGGAATTTAAAAAGAAAAGATACAAATGAACTGACTTACAAAACAGCAAGAGGCTCACAGACTTACAGAACGAACTTACGGCTGCAGGCGGTGGGAAAGGATGGAGAGAAGGGATAGTTAGGGAGTTTGGGATGGACAGTTACACACTGCCATATTTAAAATGGATAAACAACAAGGACCTACTGTACAGCACAGGGAGCTCTGCTCAAAGTGATGTGGCAGTCTGGAGGGGAGGGGAGTTTGGGGGAGAATGTGTGTGCATGCTAAGCCGCTTCAGTCGTGTCTAACTCTTTGTGATCCCACGGACTGTAGCCCACCAGGCTCTTCTTTCCATGGGAGTGGGGTGCCATGCCCTCCTCCAGAGGGTCTTCCTGACCCAGAGATGGAACCTGCATCTTTCGTGTCTCTGCATCGGCAGTTGGGTTCTTTACCACTAATGCCACCTGAGAAGCCCTTTTTTGGGGAAATGAATACATGTATATGTATGACTGAGTCCCTTTGCTGTCCACCTGAAACTATCACAACATTGTTAACATTATCCAGAGAATGACAATAGCTGACTTGTGGTTGAAGTTGGAATGCAGCCCCTGACCTCCAGGATGTGCTGGGCTGAATGGCCATCCTTCAGATGCAGGCCATCCTGCAGCCCTGTTACTGCTATGTTGGGGGAATTTTTATAGACGTAAATGGTCCCTTCAGTTCATCCTCTGGGATATGAAAGAGTCCTTGACTTTACTAAGTTGCAACTTCCAGCAAATCATCTTCCCTGATGGACCAAGAAAATGTCTTAGTAACAAGCCCACAGGAGGAGGGAAGAGAGAAATGAGGTGAGCTCTATGATACCCCCAGATAGAGAAGACAGCATCTAACAATGCTATGTGCCCCACAGCCCCGAGCATGGCTGGGAGCTGCCTGGCTGGCCTGGCTCCTGTGGGGCAGCAGCTGGGACTCCTGTTTCCCCAGGAGTGTCCCATCCTCCCATCGCCCGTTGAAGGTCAAGTACTAAGATGCATTCTTTCCTCCTCAGACTCTGAGCCATCAGGAACACCTCCTTGGCCATCTCCTGGGTAATCTGGGTGATTCTGTTTCCACTGTTGGTTGGAGCCGTCCTCTGGGAGAGGTGGGTCCATTTCTGCCTGCAACCAGGCTGGGCAGCTGGGGGTGGCTGCCAGGGGTGCCACTCTGCTGCTGCTGTAGGAAGAAGACAGGGTGAGACTGATGACATTCCAGGTGCTCAGACCTTTGGACTGCAGTGGGGGTGTTAATGGCCTTTTTGTCATTTTAAAAAATAACTATTTTTTGGCTGTGCTGGGTCTTTGTTGCTGTGCTTAGGCTTTCTCTATTTGTGAAGAGCAGGGGCTACTCTCTAGTCACTGTGTGGGGCTTCTCATTGTGGTGGTCTCTCTTGGTGCAGAGCCCAAGGCTCTAGGGCTCTAAGGCTCAGTAGTTGTGGGGCACTGACTTAATTGCCCCTTGGCATGTGGGATCTTCCCAGACCAGGGGTGGAACCCTTGACCCCTGCATTGGTAGGTGGATTCTTAACCACTTGACCACCAGGGAAGTCTGGTTCTCCACCATTTTTAAGAGTGGGAATCAAGAAGGTATCCTGATCCCCACATGCCAGCGGCTCTTGGCAGTCTCCTCCAAATACTTAGGAAAATACTGAGAAGAGGAAACAGTGAATCCCTATTAATTCTGTGCTCCATGCATCTGGAATCTGCATAAACTGCCACCCAGCAGACTGAATCCCAGTATAGTTAAAACATCACGTTTTCTTTCCCTTGGTGAATTTTCAGGCCTTACCTGGGAGAAAGGAGAATCTCTACCTTCTTGAAGAAATTCAGGAATCCTTGAATGTCCCAACTTTGGGATAGTTTCATATCAATTATTCTATGTCATAGGATTTTACAGTTCTGATATGAATAATTATTTTTCCCCATTAACTTGCTTGTTATTTTCTAGTGAGAAAAACTTCCACCATTGTGGAAGAGGCTGTGTTATTCTTTTTTGGATGCTGGGTGGGGCCTCCCCTAAGCCTTTTCCAGACTCTGGAATTGAGATGAGATGTTCTGCACTTGAAGGTAAAATGTTAGTCCCTCAGTTGTGTCCAACTCTTTGGGACCCCATGGACTGTAGCCCACCAGGCTCCTCTGTCCATGGGATTCTCCAGATAAGAATACTGGAGTGGGTTGCCATGCCCTCCTCCAGGGGATCTTCCCAATCCAGGGATTGAACCTGCATCTCCTGCATTGGCATGTGGATTCTTTACCGCTGAGGCACCAGGGAAGGTAAATTCAAAAGCAAGAATATCTTTGATCATCCCTCGGCCTCACCCACCAGATCCTGAGCTCCTGGATGCAGATGGAAAGGAGAATAGGGGTGGAAAAAACTTCTGGGCCTTCCTGTACCCCAGCTTCTCCTGCAAGACCCCATCGTAGCACACTAATACCTCAGAAGGGCCACAATATAATTGTTGGAGAAGTGCTAGTGTGATAGCAAATTCTACTTACATTGGGAGATACACATTCATGATTCCATTTGATCTGAGGCTGTATATGTAGCAAATATTTCACCAGAAGGAGAAAGGAAATCAAAGGGTAATTGCTCCAGGCACATGTCCTCTTCACCCCCACCCTGTTGGCTACTCTGTTCAGTCTTTGTCATGCTCTTCTCACTGCCAAGCATGCAGGAAGGTCACTGGGCTAACAATGCAGAATCAGGAGACCAATGACCCAAGGAAGGGTTGGGTGAATTGCATCCATTGGCTGTAGCTGTAGAGCTCAGGTGGGTGTTTATGTGAGCATTTGCCATATGACAGATGAGGGGACATGTGTGAGTCTGGGGCCAGGAGACCATGGAGGCTGGGATCTAGGTGACCTGCCTGGGACATGGGTCCCCAAGCTTGGCCCTGGAGCAAGCAGAGGCAACAGCTGCCAAGCATGGGGGAAGAGTCCTGATCACTCAGGTTCAACTCAGAAGTTGTCCAGAGGCTGAGAACAGCAACCAGCCAGGTGGATGGATGGCTAGAGGTGGTGCAAGGTATCCATAATGACGGATTAACTATAGATTGTTTTCCTCTCCAACCATTAAGTATTAACTTCTACATTGGGAGCAAAGATGAGCACAGGTATGCACGCCGCTGCCCCTGCCACTCCCCCCCACCCCCCACCCAGACTCATAGGCACTTGTAAACCGGAGCTATTCGGAGCTATTATTGCCTAGAATGTCCTTCCCATCCTTCCTGGAAAATGCAAATCCCAACTTTCTTTGAAGCTCAACTCAAGACCACACTCCTTTCAGGACATATCTAGCATATTTGCTCCATCCTTCCCATGACCATTTTGCCCCAAATTTGAATGTTGTCTGCACTTCTCAGCTTTTCTAGCATCTTAACAAGCAATCTAAATCACTCACTGTGCACCTGTGCTTGTCCTGAAGGATCTAAAGATGAGTAAGATGACATCCTGGAACTTGAGCAGCTAAGAGTTTAGACTTTCTGTGCTAGTGTGTACTGGGGAGTCACCTGGCTTTTTTTGTGTTTCATCTTCAATGATTCCCCACCCTCTGAAAACTGTTGACCTTGCTTTAGACAGATTGGAGTGCCCCTGAATGCTGGGAGGGGCAAGCCAGAGCCCTTCCTGGAGACAGACCTATACACTGAGGGCCAGTAGGCTGCCCAGATAGGGTCCCAGAGTAGGTGACACAAAGAGAAAGGAGAGAACGCAACTAAGACTCAACCGCAGTGATTAAGAGCAAGGGCAAAAATGGCAAATACGCGATTTGGTGGGCCTTGAACTAAGGGATAGGAAACGAAATATTCAACTCATGTCTTATATTCAACTCTCAGGGACCCTAAGCATCCAAAATAAGAAGTGTCTCTAGGCTCTTTAATAGTGAAGGAGGCTAGGACTCTGTTGGAGAGCCCACAGCTGGAATAAAGAATTTCCAGGTTAGGAACTTCCCCGGCAGTCCAGTGGTTAAGTCTCTGCACTTCCAATGCAGGGGGCCTAGGTTCAATACCTGGTCAAGGAACTGTGATTCCACATACTGCCATTAAAGATCTTATATGCTGCAACTAAGACCTGGCACAGCCAAATAAATCAAAAAGGAAAAAAATAATTTCCGGGTTGTGACAAGTGTCTAGAAGATGCATGAGCTCATTTCCAAAGCCTCAGGGGCTCACTGTTTGAAGTTATATTCTGGGCCATGTGGAGGGCGTCTCTGACCCCTGCTAGGGAGTGGCCAGTGGAGCAGAAATTTATGGATGGTGACTCTCCCTTCTCCAGGTGCCATCCCACCAGGACCACCATCCCCCTGTCTCCAATGCACTGAGCTTGTGTGTGTGTGTGTGAAGGAGAGTGCTTCCCTGTGGTAGGAACCGTGAAGTGTGAGGCCTTGCTCTTCATCCTGGGGAAAGCAGCCTGCAACAGGAGAGTGGACAGTCCTCCATGGACAGGAGCAGTAACAGGGGCTGAGTGAGCCTGCTCTTCTCCCTGTCTGAACGCTGGCCAACCTGGGAAGTCAGTTCTGGGAAATGCTTGTGTCAGAAGGCTTTGATGAGAAGGGGACTGTGTCAGGTGAACTCAGAGAAACAGAATGTGTTATCAGTGAAGTTAGTGACAACAGAGGAATGGGTAAAGAAGATGTGGTTTATGTATGTAATGGAATACTGGTGGTGGTGGTTTAGTCGCTAAGTCGTGTCCGATTCTTGCGACCCCAAGGATTGTAGCCCGCCAGGCTCCTCTGTCCATGGGATTCTCCAGGCAAGAATACTGGAGTGGGTTGCCATTTCCTTCTCCAGGGGATCTTCCCGACCCAGGAATCAAACCCCAGTCTCCTGCATTGCAGGCAGATTCTAAAAAGGAACTAAGTTGGGTCACTTGCAGAGATGTGGATGGAGTTAGAGACTATCATACAGAGTGAAGTAAGCCAGAAAGAGAAAAACAGATATTGAATATTAACCATACATGTGGGGTCTAGAAAAATGGAACAGATGATGTTAGTCACAAAGTAGAAATAGAGACACAGACATAGAGAACAAACATATGGATATCAAGGAGGAAGGCAGGACTGGGAGGAGCTGGGAGATTTGGATTGACATATATACTATTGATACTGTATATAAAATTCATGGGCTTCCCAGGTGGTTCAGTGGTAAAGAATCTGCCTGCCAATGCAGATGTCAGTTTGATCTCTGGGTGAGGAAGATCCCCTGGAGAAGGAGATGGCACCCCACTCCAGTATTCTTGCCTGGAGAATCCCATGGACAGAGGAACCTGGTGGCCTACAGTTCGCTGGGTCACAAAGAGTCGGACACAACTGAAGCTACTTAGTACACGAGCACATAAATATCCAAGGGGAATTAGGACATCTAAGTTGATGGAGGAGTAGGTACTAGACCGATGGAATCTAAGACATTTAAAAAATTTCCCAACACAAATAATACTAACTGATTTTTGACAAAGGTTCAAAATCATTCAATATATTTAAGAAAAAATATATTGTCTTTAAAAAGTTATTAAAGCATTGCACATGCAAATCCAAAGAAACAAACAACAACAACAACAACAACAAAACCCCTGAACTTCTATATAAACCATAAAACCTTATTTAAAAATTAACTCAAAATTGATCGAATGAGGGAGAGAAATGGTGATGCCATCCACCCATCTCATCCTCTGTTGCTCCCTTTCCCTCTTGCCCTCAGTCTTTTGCAAACATGCACACACACACACACACACAGATGCGTTTCCAGAAACTGGATGTATGATTCCAGGGGCTGTGTGTGCACGTGTGTGTGCTCAGTTGCTTCAGTCCTGTCTGATTCTTTGTGATCTTCAGGCTGCCCCAATTGGTTTGCTGTAGTTTCTCATTAAATTTAACAATTGAATATTTTAAAATTAATATATATTAACAGATACAGAAGACTCTTGAGAGTCCCTTGGACTGCAAGGAGATCCAAACAGTCCATTCTAAAGGAGATCAGTCCTGGGTGTTCTTTGGAAGGAATGATGCTAAAGCTGAAACTTCAGTACTTTGGCCACCTCATGCAAAGAATTGACTCATTGGAAAAGACTCTGATGCTGGGAGGGATTGGGGGGCAGGAGGAGAAGGGGATGACAGAGGATGAGATGGCTGGATGGCATCACCGACTCGATGGACGTGAGTTTGAGTCAACTCTGGGAGTTGGTGATGGACAGGCGCTGCGATTCATGGGGTCCCAAAGAGTCGGACACGACTGAGCGACTGAACTGAACTGAACTGAACATACACAGACATAAGTTAGATATCTAGATACAGATACAGATAGAAATATTCTGTGGCTTCCCAGGTGGCGCTAGTGGTAAAGAATCCATCTGCCAGTACAGGAGACCTAAAAGATGCAGGTCCAATCCCTGGGTCGGAAAGATCCCGATAGTCTGTGAGCTTTGAGGAATCAGTCCATTTCATCTTATTGACAATTTTATACACACAGAGTTATTAAAAGCATCTTTATTAACCCTTTAATAATATCTATAGATTTCAATGTGCCAACTCTCATTCTTTGTGTTTAATACATGTGATATGTCTTTTTTCATTGTCTATTTTAAAAAAAATCATATCTACTTTATAAAATTTACAAAGTATCAGCTTTTTACTCGATTGCCCTTCTCTATTTTTTTTTTTTTTAGTTTTGGTGACTTCTACTCTTTTTGTTTTTCTTCCTTCTGTTTGATTTGGATTTATTTTACTATGACTTTTAGAATTTATTGTGGTGAAAATTTAATTTATTGACTTAAGATGTTATTTTAATGTTCTAAGTGTTCAGTACTATAATATTTTATTTAAGTACTGCTTTGGCTGCATCTCATAGATTGTGATGTTACATTTATATTAAGTAAAAATGTAGATCAATAAGAGGAAGACCTCCAGATACTTGAAAAGTTACATAACATATAACCATTCAATAGTGATTGCTTTCAATGCATGGACAAAATATTTCTAAAATGTATTGTTCTAACCCTCTTTCCATTATTCCTTATACAAGTCTGTTTATTCCTGCTTACGTGTGTGCATGCTTAGTCGTCTCTGGGACACTTTGGACTGTAGCCCACCAGGCTCCTGCTTTCAGCTCGTACACCTGAAAAGGAATAAGTGTGTGTTCCCCTTCCCCTCACTCCCCTTTCTATAGTCTAGGAGACGGTGAGGTCTACCTGGTTAGTGTGAATGTGGAGATGGAAAATTCATGTTGAACATGATCTAACTGTCCCAAATCTTCTAGATTTCTTACTTTTGAATTGTTAATGACAAAGACAATTCTCTTCAAGACATTGTTCATTTACATCTTTTTTAGAACATCTTTATTTTATAGCATCAGTAATATGCAATCATAAATTTCTGATTTTACAATGCTCCCATTTCTTAATAATCACAAAATATAAGCAGAGAGGTAGAAAATTTTAAGGAATACAATGGACAGATATGATTTTGCTTGTCGTACCAAACTCCTCCAGTGGCAGACAGAAAGGTTTAGTTTAATTAAGAAGTGACATGGGGAATAAGCTGATCCAACCCACTCCAGTGTTCTTGCCTGGAGAATCCCAGGGACAGGGGAGCCCGATAGGCTGCTGTCTATGGGGTCACACAAAGCTGGACACGACTGAAGTGACTTAGCAGCAGCAGCAGCAGCAAGGGTAAAGAATATTTTCTATTTAAAGAGCACTATTTTTTATGACAAGGAATATATTATAGACTGTGGTTAGCCTCTGTTCCAAATAAATGTAAATTGCCTAATTGCCAAAACAAAAAAGGTCTCACTTTTTTCTGTCTTTTAACTCTATCTGTAAAGGTAAGCATTGCATTTAGCTTCAATTCGAAAAGGTAAGCATGAATCATTTTTTCCAATAGCAAATTTAGCTTTACAAATATCTATGTATATTTAGCATCAGCAAAAAAGGCATTCATTTCAGAAGAATTAAAAATAGATCCTTTCTCCTTACTGTTAATTAATTTAGAAAACCCTGATTCAGATAATCTTTTTACTTTTCTCGTTCTCATCATTATATTATCAAGTGTGAAATTACAGAGTACTGTGTAATACACATGTGCGCTCAGTCGCTTCAGTCTTCTGAGTCTCTGGGAACCTATGCACTGTAGCCTACCAGGCTCCTCTGTCCATGGCATTCTCCAGGCAAGAGTACTGGAGTGGGCTGCCATGCCCTGCTCCAGGAGATCTTTCTGTCCCAGGGATCGAACCCACCTCTCTCATCTCTTACATTCCAGGCAGATTCTTTACCACTGAGCCACCAGGAAATGTCTTGTAATATATCTGGCCAATATATCAAAGATTACAACCTCATTATCATTATCATCAGTCATCTTAAGTATTAAGATTTATTAAGTAATTACTACAGAGTAAGCATATATTTAAGTAGTTTGCATGTAGCATTAAATCAGGATATATCACAAAAAATTTTTTTAAATTATTTAACTAAGTTGTATGATAGTAAAAGAAGTTATTAAAATGTGTTCTCATCCAATACCAAGGGAATCATTTGTTTGTTAAAATTAAATTCTATGGCAAATGAATGAGAAAACATTAAAGTAATATTGGCATGTTTTCCTTTTTATCCAAAAGGAAGCAGGCTCTGAACTGCATTCACCAATTTTAGGTTTCCATTTCCTATTTCAAATTGATTTCATAAACTTGCTCTAAACAGTATTAAATGCATTGTGATATAGCTGATTTACAGGATATCATAATCTCTACATTAAAGAAAATTGTCATTTCAGTGGAAATACCAGAACAATAAACATGAATTATTTGAGGGAAAAAAAAGTGGCTCTATTTAGCTGAATTGACTATGCCAAAGCCTTTGACTGTGTGGATCACAATAAACTGTGGGAAATCCTGAAAGAGATGGGAATACCAGACCACCTGACCTGCCTCTTGAGAAATTTGTATGCAGGTCAGGAAGCAACAGTTAGAACTGGACATGGAACAACAGACTGGTTCCAAATAGGAAAAGGAGTACGTCAAGGCTGTATATTGTCACCCTGTTTATTTAACTTATATGCAGAGTACATCATGAGAAACACTGGACTGGAAGAAACACAAGCTGGAATCAAGATTGCCGGGAGAAGTACCAATAACCTCAGATATGCAGATGACACCACCCTTATGGCAGAAAGTGAAGAGGAACTCAAAAGCCTCTCGATGAAAGTGAAAGTGGAGAGTGAAAAAGCTGGCTTAAAGCTCAACATTCAGAAAACGAAGATCATGGCCTCCAGTCCCACCACTTCAGGGGAAATAGATGGGGAAACAGTGGAAACAATGTCAGACTTTATTTTTGGGGGCTCCAAAATCACTGCAGATGGTGACTGCAGCCATGAAATTAAAAGACACTTACTCCTTGGAAGGAAAGTTATGACCAACCTAGATAGCATATTCAAAAGCAGAGACATTACTTTGCCAACAAAGGTCCATCTAGTCAAGGTTATGGTTTTTCCTGTGGTCACGTATGGATGTGAGAGTTGGACTGTGAAGAAGGCTGAGCGCCGAAGAATTGATGCTTTTGAACTGTGGTGCTGGAGAAGACTCTTGAGAGTCCCTTGGATTGCAAAGAGATCCCACCAGTGCATTCTGAAGGAGATCAGCCCTGGGATTTCTTTGGAAGGAATGATGCTAAAGCTGAAACTCCAGTACTTTGGCCACCTTATGCAAAGAGTTGACTCATTGGAAAAGACTCTGATGCTGGGAGGGATTGGGGGCAGGAGGAGAAGGGGATGACAGAGGATGAGATGGCTGGATGGCATCACTGACTCGATGGACGTGAGTCTGAGTGAACTCTGGGAGTTGGTGCTGGACAGGGAGGCCTGGCGTGCTGCGATTCATGGGGTCACAGAGTTGGACAGGACTGAGCGACTGATCTGATCTGATCTGATATAGTGATTTTCTCTTTGAGTTGTATAAAGAGAAGCATTGACAGTTTTTAGAAGTCAGAGAAACCAACAAATATGTCACAAGATTTGAGGAAATCTTTGAACCTGAGATTGAGTTTAGAATATAAGTACAGTTTGTATAGAATTTGAATAATTATAGTATTTTTTACTTTAGAAATGGTTTTATACTGACAATTCCATTTACTGTTCATAAAAAGTTTCCATTTGACAAATAAAAAGTTGAAACAAAAAATATTTCAGTAAATGTGGAACACTCCATTCTTGATATTAAGTTTTGCTTTCTTACTTTTTCGGGCTTTTCCTTGACATCTTAGTTTCAGTATGCTTTTCAAATGTACTATTCTACCTGAACAGCAAGGAATAATTTACAAAGGGGATTAAAAAATGAGAGAAAACCTTACATACATAAACAGCAGATACAATAAAAAGAATAAAGCAGATGACAGTTTCTGCGGGAAATGGGTGGCTCATCAAATGTAGGTGCATGCTGCTTGCTGAAAAGATTGATGATTCATTCAATAAGCAGTTTTAATCAGTATCCAAGTACTAGACTCTCCATTGATTTAAGTATGTGAATAAAATTTGGTAAAGGTGTTGGGACAAGGTATTGAAAAAAGGAGGCATGATTGCATAGACTCATGTATAATGCATCTGTCAGCCACTAGCTTCTGACCATTTAAAAGACTCATTCCTAGCAGTTTTGCATTTCTAACAGTCACATTTTTATTGAGAGAATTGTATAATAATGGAAAAGTTTGAATATCTTTAGTACTGTAATGTGTAGTTTAGGATATTGTAGATGGTACATATATAAATATTATATGGCTTCCCTGATGGCTCGGACAATTAAGAATCTGCCTCCCACGCAGAAGACCTGGATTTGACCCCTGGGTGGGAAAAATCCCCTGGAGAAGGGAATGGCAACCCACTCCAGTATTCTTGCTTTTGCATGGACTATTGGTTTTACCCCATGTTTGTCTACATTTTTGCAGCAGAAATCTTGACTTTTGTCCTCACTTAATACCCTTAGAATATGTAGTTAGTTGTGTATCTTATTTTCAGTGATTTATTTTCTATTGGCTTTCAAATAAGTTAACATATAATATGAAAATACATGTATAACATGCTGAAAACAATGAAGCAATTTGCTACTTCTGCAAGAATGAGTAAAAAGAGTATAATTTCTAAATATACATACACACATGCATGCCCCATGAAAAGTATGTTTGATCTCTAACAGGAAAGAGAGGAAGGAGAGATTTACATTTTCACTGGGAATCCATGTTTATACTTTGGAAGTGAAGTGAAAATCTCTCAGTGTGTCTGGCTCTTTGTGACCCCATGGACTATACAGTCCATGGAATTCTCCAGGCCAGAATACTGGAGTGGGTAGCCTTTCCCTTCTCCAGGGGATCTTCCCCACCTAGGCATCAAACCCAGGTCTCCTGCATTGTGGGCAGATTCTTTACCAGCTAAGTCACAAGGGAAGCCCAAGAATACTGGAGTGGGTAGCGTATACCTTCTCCAGCGGATCTTCCCAACCCAGGGATCAAACCACGGTCTCCTGCATTGCAGGCAGATTCTTTACCAGCTGAGCTATCAGGGAAGCCCAAAATAACCTCCGCCTGAACAGGGACTTGAGCCCTGGACCCTCAGACTAAAAGCCTGATGCTCTACTGACTGAGCTATTTGGACTCTTATACCTTGGGGGAAATTCCAAAGAAGCAGTCAAATTGATTCATTTTTATGTATTCTAGAAGTTACTGAATCACACTTAGTGGAAGAAATGTACCAAGTATTGCCCAAAAAGATCTACAGGAAAAACAAAAGAAGCTAGTAATATAGTTAAAATAATAAGAAAAATGCAAAAAAGATGGAAAATCTCAACCTATTGCATTCACATGCGTGACTAACACAAACACATCCAAAAAAGAAAGAATGAATAAGTTGAATGGGATCATCAGTAAAACAGCAATATTGAGGATGTGGGTAATTTAGGAAGATCTCACAGATGAGTTGTGGGTGGTGTCTCTTTCATGCAGTAAATGAGTGAGAGGTGAACATTCTGGCTAGAACTGCTTTCGTGAACGTAAACCTGGATGTACTTGCCTCTTACGTCTAGAGTGTTCCTGGGCCAAAAGAACAGCTTAAAATTCCTTTTCTCTCAACTGAGAAATCTGAATAGAACTTATCACTACTAATTTATGGACTTTACACTGAAATACACATGTTTGAAAACTAGTAACATCCCATTATATTATATAGTCAGCTCATCAATTTTATTTATAAGAAAAAAATGAAATATGTAGAATGTCAGTGCCAAACAAGACTTTGGAAATACCACAGGGAAACCAACACTTTAAAAATTAAATATATTCATCCCTAAAACTATCTTAAGTCACTTACAATATATTTCACCATGCAATCAAATTAACTTTCAATTGATAATAATTAAACACAGAATTGAGAGGTGAAGAGAAAAACACAGGCTGTAAGAGCAAAATCACTAATATAAATGAATTTAACTCAAATTTTTGCGTTTTTGAGCATTCAGGTGAAGAGCAAAATTATAATCACCTATCTTCAGAAAAAGTGATAATTCACGGCAGAAAATAAAGATTAAATGGATAACTTTTCTTACAAATTGATTTAATAATAATGAAAAATGTAATCCACAACCTGTTAGACACCTAGCAGTTATAGGTTTGTTTTCTAATGGAATTGGAAAAAATGAATGGTGTACCATCGTTTATATATATAAGGAAACAAAAGCCAAAGAAAGTGAAATAACAGTACCTTTGATTGAATCATTCCCACAGATGAAATATGAAGAGATGGAAGCAGAAGACAACATGTCCACAGTGATGCAATTTGTACTCCTGGGGTTTTCTGACCTTCCAAACCTTCAAGGGCCATTATTTGGGGTGTTCTCCATCATTTACATCATTATCTTAACTGGAAATAGTCTCATAATAATACTAACTAGGCTTGACCCTGTGAAGAAGGCAATGGCACCCCACTCAAGTACTCTTGCCTGGAAAATCCCATGGACGGAGGAGCCTGGTGGGCTGCAGTCCATGAGGTCGCTAAGAGTCAGACACGACTGAGCAACTTCACTTTCACTTTTCACTTTCATGCATTGGAGAAGGAAATGGCAACCCACTCCAGTGTTCTTGCCTGGAGAATCCCAGGGACCGGGGAGCCTGGTGGGTTGCTGTCTATGGGGTCGCACAGAGTCAGACACGACTAAGCAACTTAGCACACTTAGCAGCAGGCTTGACCCTGCACTGCACAAACCCATGTATTTCTTCCTGGCAAATCTTTCCTTCTTGGAAATCTGTTACGTGTCCATCACTCTCCCTAGGATTCTGGTGAACCTTTGGACTCAGAACAGAAGCATTTCTGTGCTGGACTGTGCTGCCCAAATGTGCTTCTTCCTTATCCTCGGAGCCACTGAGTGCTTCCTCCTGGCGGTGATGGCCTATGACCGCTGTGTGGCCATCTGTAGCCCTCTGCACTATCCCCGGTCATGACCCCAAAGGTGTGCCTCCAGCTGGCTGTGGGCTCCTGGGTCAGTGGAATCCCAGTGCAGATAGGGCAAATGTGCCGGATCTTCTCTCTGCATTTCTGTCATTTGAACGAGATTAGCCACTTCTTCTGTGACATCCTCCCATTCTGAAGCTGGCCTGTGGAGACACTTTTGCACATGAGCTCTCAGTCTATGCAGTAGCTCTGTTATTTGCTGCCATCCCTTTTTTATTGATCCTTGCCTCCTATAGCCAAATCATTTCCACTACTCTGAGGTCACCAACAGCCAGAGGACAGGCTAAAGCCTTCTCTACGTGCTCTTCTCACCTGTTGGTTGTGGTGTTATTCTTTGGATCTGCTGCCATTACCTACTCAAGACCAAAATCCAGTCATTCTGCAGGAACTGACAGAGTCCTCTCTCTGTTCCACACCATAGTGACTCCGATGTTCAATCCCATGATATACAGCCTTCAGAACAAGGATGTGGTTACAACGCTGAGAAAATTATTACTTAAAAAATAATGTGATGATTTTAATTATAAATGTTTTAACTGTTTGCTAAACAGTTAACAGAGAAACGTTTTCAGCTTCTATCTTCCCTCTTTAAGGAGTTAGGCACTTCTATTCTCAGCTGCACTTATGAATACTTTAGAAAACTAACCCACAATTTACTGGGCTTGGATATATACCAGATAAATGAGTCGTCAATCCTCCATGCCTAAAGAATAATCCTGCCTCATGAATTACATAGTAATTTACATATTAAAAAGCTAAAACAAAATTGAATCAGTTAGGGTTTTTGGCTTAACTATACTGGGAAGTATATGTTTCTTTATCTAAATAATTATTTCTATCTCCACATTTGCATTTGTTGGCATTCTTTGATTCTATAGCACAGAAAATGACTACTGGCAGTTGAAAATTGGATGTTTGAAGGAGGGATCGAATGAGTGAATGGGTAAATGAACATTGCTGGTGCCAACATCAGACTGCTAGCAAAAAATCTAGATTTTTCAGAGGACCAGTAATATTGGGAGCATATTTGCTTATCCACTATAAACTCACGTGAAATTACTCCAATCATAAAACCCAAAGAATAGCATTCATAGACTTTGTTCTCTTCCTAAGTGCATGATAAAAGAGTACCTTCCTACTCATCTTAACTGGTTTACTTTGCACATATTTGCATGTTCTGCTTAGCAAATTTGATCCAAAATAATTTGCTTTGCCTTGTTTCATCTGTTACATAACTGCATTCTGACAGCTAAATCTATGTCAATTTGAATTTTTAAAAGAAAATATATATAGATATAAAAGTGAAGAAAAGTTTTAGAAGTTATTTTCAGAATTACCCACAGTCCATACAATTGCATCACATTAGTGTGTCTGGACTAACCTCCCATGTCTTTATCTCTTTTAAATCATTGACTGATATAATGAAGGAAAGTGAGCTTATCTCACTAGGATTATTAACGCCCATCTTCCCAATTCTATCCTCATATCAGCAACATTAAGAGATGATTTGTTGTAGCTGTCCCTGAGAACTTCTGCTACAGTTCTTTTGACAATTATTTCATTCTCTAGTTTTAGTTTTAATTATAACCTAACTGTCTTTCCTAAAGGAGATCAGTCCTGGGTGTTCATTGGAAGAACTGACGCTAAAGCTGAAACTCCAATACTTTGGCAACCTCATGAAAAGAGTTGACTCATTGGAAAAGACCCTGATGCTGGGAGGGATTGCGGGCAGGAGGAGAAGGGGACGACAGAGGATGAGATGGTTGGATGGCATCACCAACTCAATGGACATGAGTCTGAGTGAACTCCGGGAGTTGGTGATGGACAGGGAGGCCTGGTGTGCTGCGATTTATGGGGTCACAAAGAGCCGAACACGACTGAGCGACTGAACTGAACTGAACTGAACTGTCTTTATCCTGGGATGTACTATCATATGGTGTATCAGAGAGTAATTTATGGAAGTTAATGGTTCAATCAAATGAAGACCACATAAGCCAGTCATGCTATTTCATTGGGAGATTGTGATAGATATCTCTCCAGGTGAGATGAACTAGAATCCCTGGAAACAAGTACACTACATTACTTGACAAAATGGACTTTATAGATATGATTAATATCATGAATCATTGAGATGGGGGAGATTATTCAGGTAGAACCAATCTGATCACATAAGCCTTGAAAACAAGAAGAGAAATAAAAGCAGTATTCAAAAGATAGGTTATCACAGATGGAGCAGAGAAAAGGAGGGCTCATTTTGTCATTGTTGGCTCCAACGTCTGTTGGGGCAAAGAGTAAGGACTGTCCTGATCTCTAGAGAGTGAGCATGGCATTTGGTGGTCTGCCAGCAAAGAATAATTTAATTGAACAAGAAAGATGGAATACTCACTAGAGCATAAAAAAAGAATGTGACCCTCCCAACACTTTTGACCTATCATCTACAGAACTCTAAAATAATAAATTTTAAGGCACTTAGTTTGTGGTAATTTACTAAAACTGCAAGAGACAACTAATACACAGAAAATAATATAAGAGATGGTGTAGACCTGCTCAGGATATACAAATTCAAAACTTCAATCTCATAACCAATTTAGCTGTACTATGTGGATTTGAAATATTCAATTTCTCAGCCTCTATTCCAGCTGAGTATGAAGCAATGACTCAATTTTGGCTAATAACATGAAGATAGGTGCCAGCAAGTGTTCAGTCTTTTGTTTCCACTACTTTCATCCTTAGTGTTAGTCACTCAGTCATGCCTAACTCTTTGTGACCCATGGACTGCAGCCCACCAGGCTCCTCTGTCCATGGGATTTTCTAGGCAAGGATACTGGAGTAGGTTGCCATTTCCTTCTCCGTCTTTCATCCTTGGAATGGTGCAGAAGTCATATCTTAGAATGGGAAAGCAGGAAAGCACAAGTAACCTGACACTCCAATGTCTTTATTTTTAAAGTATAAGACTAGTCAGACCACCCCACCAGAAGTGCTCTGTGAAGTAATCTCACAGACTTAAATAAAATTCTAAAGGAGAATATATCTGCATACATATTAATGTTTCACAATGGTAGGTGGTAGTAGGTAGTACCTCTTTTGTGTCTGTTCATCTGGTGAAAAGCTGTACTGAGGCAGGAAATGTTTCTCAGGAATGTAGATTTTGGTGCTTTTTTATTTTTATTTTTTTAATTGGAGGATTATTGCTTTACAATGTTGTATTGATTTCTGCCACACAACAAGGTGGATCAACCCTAAGGATACATATGTCCCCTTTGTCTTGAACCTCCCTCCTATTCTCCACCCCATCTCACTTCTCTAGGTTGTCATAGAGTACTGGGCTGAGCTGTGTTATACAGCGACTTCCCATTAGATCTGCTTTGCACATGGTAATGTAAATGATTCAGTGCTACTCTCAATTTTCCCCACTCTCTCCTTCCCCTGCTGTGTTCACAAGTCTCTTCTCCATGTCTGCCTCTCCAATCCTGCCCTGCAAATAGATTCACCAGTACAAATTTTCTAGAGTCCATTTTATTTGCATTAATATACAATAGTTGTTTTTCTCTTTCTTACTTACTTCACTCTATATAGCATGCTTTAGATTCATCCACCTAATTAGAACTGACACAAATTCATTACTTTCTATGACTGAGTAATATTCCATTATATATAGGTACCACTACTTCTTTATCCATTCAGCTGTCAGTGTACATCTAGGTTGCTCCAATGTCCTGGCTATTGTCAATAGTGCTGCATATTTCTTTGAATTATGGTTTTCTCAGGGAATATACCCAGGAGTAGGATTGCTGGGTCTTATGGAAGTTTTCATGGGGATGGTTTTGATTCACCACCTCCTTTACAACATTACAGACCTCCATTTATAGTTCTTCAGGCACTCTGTCAGATCTAATCCCTTGAATTGATTTGTCACTTCCACTGTACAATCATAAAGGATTTGATTTAGGTCATACCTGAATGGCCTTGTGGTTTCCCCTACTTTCTTCAGTTTAAGTCTGAATTTTGCAATAAAGAGTTCATGATCTGAGCCACAATCAGCTCCCAATCTTGTTTCTGCTGACTATATACAGCATCTCCACCTTTGGCTGCAAAGAATATAATCAATCTGATTTTGGTATTGACCATCTGGTTATGTCCATGTGTAGCATCATCTCTTGTGTTGTTGGAAGAGGGTGTTTGCTATGACCGTTGCATTCTCTTGGCAAAACTCTGTTAGACTCAGCCCTGCTTCATTTTGTACTCAAAGGCCAAACTTACCTGTTACTCCAGGTATCTCTTGACTTCCTACTTTTGCATTCCAGTCCCCTATGATGAAAAGGACATATATTGGGTGTGTTAGTTCTAGAAAGTCTTGGAGGTCATAATAGAACCATTCAATTTCAGCTTCTTTGGCATTAGTGGTTGGACCATAGCCTTGGATTACTGTGATATTGAATGGTTTGCCTTGGAAACAAACAGAGATCTGTCATTTTTGAGAGTGCACCTAAGTACTGCATTTCAGACTCTTTTGTTGACTATGAGGGCTACTCCATTTCTTCTAAGGGATTCTTGTCCACAGTAATAGATATAATGATCATCTGAATTAAATTTACCCATTCTCATCCATTTTAGTTCACTGACTCCTAAAATGTCAATGTTCACTCTTGCCATCTCCTGTTTGACCACTTCTAATTTACCTTGGTTCATGGACCTAACATTCCAGGTTCCTATGCAGTGTTGTTCTTTACAGCATCGGACTTTACTTTTACCACCAGACACATCCACAGCTGTGTGTTGTCTCCACTTTGGCTCAGCCTCTTCATTCCTTCTGGAGCTATTTCTTCACTCTTTGGTAGCATGTTGGGCACCTACCAACCTGGAAAATTCATCAAAAAGTGTCATATCTTTTTTCCTTTCCATACTGTTCATGGGGTTCTCAAGGCAAGAATGCTGAAGTGGTTTCCATTCCCTTCTCCAGTGGACCACACTTTGTCAGAACTCTCCACCATTACCTGTCCATTTTAGGTGGCCCTACAGGGCATGGATCATAGTTTCATTAAGTGAGAAAAGGCTGTGGTCCATGTAATAAGTTTGGTTAGTTTTCTGTGATTGTGGTTTTCATTCTGTCTTCCCTCTGATGGATAAGGGTAAGAGGCTTGTGGAAACTTCTTGCTGGGAGGTACTGGCAGTGGGGAAATCTGGATCTTGCTCTGATGGGTGGGGCCGTGCTTAGTTCAGTTCAGTTCAGTCGCTTAGTCATGTCCAACTCTTTGCGACCCCATGAATCCCAGCACGCCAGGCCTCCCTGTCCATCACCAACTTCTGGAGTTCACTGAGACTCACATCCATCAAGTCAGTGATGCCATCCAGCCATCTCATCCTCTGTCGTCCCCTTCTCCTCCTGCCCCCAATCCCTCCCAGCATCAGAGTCTTTTCCAATGAGTCAACTCCTCGCATGAGGTGGCCAAACTACTGGAGTTTCAGCTTTAGCATCATTCCTTCCAAAGAAATCCCAGGGCTGATCTCCTTCAGAATGGACTGGTTGGATCCCCTTGCAGCCCAAGGGACTCTCAAGAGTCTTCTCCAACACCACAGTTCAAAAGCATCAATTCTTTGGCGCTCAGCCTTCTTCACAGTCCAACTCTCACATCCATACATGACCACACGAAAAACTATAGCTTTGACTAGACGGACGTTTGTTGGCAAAGTAATGTCTCTGCTTTTGAATATGCTATCTAGGTTGGTCATAACTTTCCTTCCAAGGAGTAAGCGTCTTTTAATTTCATGGCTGCAGTCACCATCTGCAGTGATTTTAGAGCCCCGCCCCCCCCCCCCCCCCAAAAAAAAAAGTCTGACACTGGGCCATGCTCAGTAAATCTTTAATCCATGTTTCTACTGATGGGTGGGGCTGTGTTCCAAGCCTCCCTGTAGTTTGGCCTATGGTAGGGGTAATGACGGTAATGGCGACCTTCAAAAGGACTTAGGCCAGTATTCCACAGCTCCCAATGATTGTTGTATTCAATATTCATTGGAGGGATGGAAACTGAAGCTGAAGTTCCAATACTTTAGCCACCTGATGTGAAGATCTGACTCATTAGAAAAGACCCTGTTGCTGGGAAAGATTGAAGTCAGGAGGAGGGATGACAGAAGACAAGATGGTTGGATGGCATCACTGACTCAATGGACATGAGCTTGAGCAAGCTCCATGAGATGGTGAAGGATAGAGTAGCCTGGCGTGCTGCAGTCCATGGGGTCTCAAAGAGTTGGACGTGACTGAGTGACTGAACAACAGCATTGTAGTTTTATTACTAGTTTTTTTTTTTTTTTTTTTAATTCTCCGTACTGTTCTCCATAGTGGCTATATCAACGTGCATTCCTACCAACTGTGCAACAGTGTTCCCTTTTCTCCACATCCTCTCCAGCATTTATTGTTTGTAGACTTTAATGATGATCATGTGTGTATTGTGGCTGAGTACTTCGGGTGTTTCAAGGATGCTTTGCTTTGGTATGCATGTACTCAACACACTTTCATCTGATATATGAACTTCTTGGGATATGGACTGCTGAGGATACAGACACATTTCACTATTATTTTGTAATATTTTCATATGCTCCCAGTGTCAATGGGAGATTAGCAAGAAAGGTCTAACTTTAGAAAGATCTATCAATCTATTGATATTTTAAAGAAAAGTGTTGCATGTTCCTGTTACTTTGTTTTTCATAAATATAACTTTTTACAGACATTTGATGATCTAAAAGCATTTTATTTTTTGGGCAAATACCATATTTTTAAAATAATATTTAACTTTGTCATCAACATTGTTCTGCTGTTACATGATCTTTGATATTAAAATCATTGTTAAATCTGTAGGCTTTGCAGATTCCTTAAAACTTGGCTCACAGCAAGTATGACACTTTGACAATTATTTGAAATAGGATCCCAAAGTAGGGAAAACTAGTTCAAGAGCTTGTGATTAATAGTAGCTACATCAGTACTGATACGTGATTATTTCAATGTCTTTCCTTTGAACAATCAATGACTCATAATAAGTTCCTATAACTAAAATTGTGTTATTAAGATTAAGTCTGCTAAATATGTAAAAAGGGACTCATAAGGAGAAAATAAGTTGTCTTCTTGTCTCAACAAAACATGAATGTAAAACTGAGGTGTGGAAGTATTTGTGAATCACATATTCAAAAAAGTGAAATATATATAGATAATACAAAAACTCCCAAAGACCAGTAGCAAAAGCAGAAGCAACCTAATCAACAAATGTACAAAACTCTTTGATAGATACTTTACTAAAAGGATACACAGAATTAAATAATAACATAAAACTTGCTCACCATCTTCAGCATTAGCATTTGCATTTTGAAATGCAAATTAAAATTAAAGTAAAATTATGATACACATGTACTTTAATGGCTAGAATTAAAATAAAATAAAAAAAATCACAAAATAATATAACAAAATTTGTAGGTAAATATATAAACCTTGAACAGTGATATCATTCCATGTATGGACATAATGTTTCTAAAATACATTTTTCATCTTTCTAATCATTAATCTTTATAAAGTATAGCAGCAATCTGAATAAAAATTATGAATGCTGAATTTGCAGACACTATATTGAAATACAATCATAAGGGATTTGATTTAGGTCATACCTGAATGGTCTGGTGGTTTTCCCTACTTTCTTCAATTTAAGTCTGAATTTGGCAATAAGGAGTTCATGGTCTGAGCCACAGTCAGCTCCTGGTCTTGTTTTTGCTGACTGTATAGAGCTTCTCCATCTTTGGCTGCAAAGAATATAATCAATCTGATTTTGGTGTTGACAATCTGGTGATGTCCATGTATAGAGTCTTCTCTTGTGTTGTTGGAAGAGGGTGTTTGTTATGACCAGTGCGTTTTCTTGGCAAAACTCTATTAGTCTTTGCCCTGCTTCATTGCGTATTCCAAGGCCAATTTTGCCTGTTACTCCAGGTGTTTCTTGACTTCCTACTTTTGCCTTCCAGTCGCCTATAATGCAAAGGACATCTTTTTTGGGTGTTAGTTCTAAAAGGTCTTGTAGGTCTTCATAGAACCATTCAACTTCAGCTTCTTCAGCATTACTGGTTGGGGCATAGACTTGGATTACTGTAATATTGAATGGTTTGCCTTGGAAATGAACAGAGATCATTCTGTCGTTTTTGAGATTGCATCCAAGTACTGCATTTCAGACTCTTTTGTTGACCATGATGGATACTCCATTTCTTCTGAGGGATTCATGCTCGCAGTAGTAGATAATAATGGTCATCTGAGTTAAATTCACCCATTCCAGACCATTTCAGTTCACTGATTCCTAGAATGTCGACATTCACTCTTGCCATCTCTTGTTTGACCACTTCCCAATTTACCTTGATTCATGGACCTAACATTCCAGGTTCCTATGCAATATTGCTCTTTACAGCATCGGACCTTACTTCTATCACCAGTCACATCCACAGCTGGGTATTGTTTTTGCTTTGGCTCCATCCCTTCATTCTTTCTGGAGTTATTTCTCCACTGATCTCCAGGAGCATATTGGGCACCTACGGACCTGGGGAGTTCCTCTTTCAATATCCTATCATTTTGCCTTTTCATACTGTTCATGGGTTCTCAAGGCAAGAATACTGAAGTGGTTTGCCATCCCCTTCTCCAGTGGACCACATTCTTTCAGATCTCTCCACCATGACCTGCCCATCTTGGGTTGCCCCTCAGGCATGGCTTAGTTTCATTGAGTTAGACAAGACTGTGGTCCTAGTGTGATTAGATTGACTAGTTTTCTGTGAGTATGGTTTCAGTGTGTTTGCACTCTGATGCTCTCTTGCAACATCTACCATTTTACTTGGGTTTTTCTTACCTTGGGCGTGGGGTATCTCTTCACAGCTGCTCCAGCAAAGCACAGCCATTGCTCCTTACCTTGGACGACGGGTATCTCCTCACCACCACCCTTCCTGAAGGGCCTAGATCTGATAGATAGAGTGCCTGATGAACTATGGAATGAGGTTTGTGACATTGTACAGGAGACAGGGATCAAGACCGTTCCCATAGAAAAGAAATGCAAAAAAGCAAAATGGCTGTCTGGGGAGGCCTTACAAATAGCTGTGAAAAGAAGAGAAGCGAAAAGCAAAGGAGAAAAGGAAAGATATAAACATCTGAATGCAGAGTTCCAAAGAATAGCAAGAAGAGATAAGAAAGCCTTCTTCAGCGATCAATGCAAAGAAATAGAGGAAAACAGAATGGGAAAGACTAGAGACGTCTTCAAGAAAAGCTGGGATATCAAAGGAACATTTCATGCAAAGGTGGGCTTGATAAAGAACAGAAACGGTATGGACCTACAGAAGCAGAAGATATTAAGAAGAGATGGCAAGAATACACAGAAGAACTGTACAAAAAAGATCTTCACAATCAAGATAATCACGATGGTGTGATCACTGACCTAGAGTCAGACATCCTGGAATGTGAAGTCAAGTGGGCCTTAGAAAGCATCACTACGAACAAAGCTAGTGGAGGTGATAAAATTCCAGTTGAGCTATTTCAAATCCTGAAAGATGATGCTGTGAAAGTGCTGCACTCAATATGCCAGCACATTTGGAAAACTCAGCAGTGGCCACAGGACTGGAAAAGGACAGTTTTCATTCCAATCCCAAAGAAAGGCAATGCCAAAGAATGCTCAAACTACCACACAATTGTACTCATCTCACACGCTAGTAAAGTAATGCTAGTAAAGTAATTGCTGAAGCCAGGCTTCAGCAATATGTGAACTGTGAACTTCCTGATGTTCAAGCTGGTTTTAGAAAAGGCAGAGGAACCAGAGATCAAATTGCCAACATCTGCTGGTTCATGGAAAAAGCAAGAGAGTTCCAGAAAAACATCTATTTCTGCTTTATTGACTATGCCAAAGCCTTTGACTGTGTGGATCACAATAATCTGTGGAAAATTCAGAAAGAGATGGGACTACCAGACCACCTGACCTGCCTCTTGAGAAATTTGTATGCAGGTCAGGAAACAACAGTTAGAATTGGACATGGAACAACAGACTGGTTCCAAATAGGAAAAGGAGTACGTCAAGGCTGTATATTGTCACCCTGTTTATTTAACTTATATGCAGAGTACATCATGAGAAACGCTGGACTGGAAGAAACACAAGCTGAAATCAAGATGGCTGGGAGAAATATCAATAACCTCAGGTATAGTTGACACCACCCTTATGGCAGAAAGTGAAGAGGAACTCAAAAGCCTCTTGATGAAAGTGAAAGTGGAGAGTGAAAAGTTGACAAAGCTCAACATTCAGAAAACGAAGATCATGGCATCCAGTCCCATCACTTCATGGGAAATAGATGGGGAAACAGTGGAAACAGTGTCAGACTTTATTTTTCTGGGCTCCAAAATCACTACAGATGGTGACTGCAGCCATGAAATTAAAAGACGCTTACTCCTTGGAAGGAAAGTTATGACCAACCTAGATAGCATATTCAAAAGCAGAGACATTAGTTTGCCAACAAAGGTTCGTCTAGTCAAGGCTATGGCTTTTCCCGTGGTCATGTATGGATGTGAGAGTTGGACTGTGAAGAAGGCTGAGCGCCGAAGAATTGATGCTTTTGAACTGTGGTGTTGGAGAAGACTCTTGAGAGTCCCTTGGACTGCAAGGAGATCCAACCAGTCCATCCTAAAGGAGATCAGCCCTGGGATTTCTTTGGAAGGAATGATGCTAAAGCTGAAACTCCAGTACTTTGGCCACCTCATGCGAAGAGTTGACTCATTGGAAAAGACTCTGATGCTGGGAGGGATTGGGGGCAGGAGGAGAAGGGGACAACAGAGGATGAGATGGCTGGATGGCATCACTGACTCGATGGACGTGAATCTGAGTGAACTCCGGGAGTTGGTGCTGGACAGGGAGGCCTGGCGTGCTGTGATTCATTGGGTCACAAAGAGTCGGGCATGACTGAGTGACTGGCCTGAACTGAAGGAATAATATAGTAAATGAACTTTATTAAAAAGATTTGCACCCTATTTACATAAAATCCTGTTTGTTAAAAATAACTTTTATGATGACTGAATCTGACAATATGAAAGAGGTTTTGGTATGTTTTCATTTTAATCTTTAGAAACTTCAATTAAGGAATTCAGTTCAATTCAGTTCAGTCGCTCAGTTGTGACTGACTCTTTGTGACCCCATGGACTGCAGCACACAAGGAATTAGACTCCTTGAGTCACCGGTTTTAGACTTTCATTTCCTATCTTCAATTTGATTTTACAAACTTGCTTTCAATAGCACCATGTACATTTTCATGATAGATAATGTACATGCTTATTATAATCCTCACACAGTGGAAAGACCAGAAAAGCAAACATAAGTTATTTGGATAAAAACAAAAGTGGCTACATAACCTGAACAATTTAGTGGCTCTTCTTTCTGAGTGGGGTAGTAGTGCTATCTAAAGGTTTCCGGAAGTTGGAAACCAACAGCGACATTGCAAGATTTGAGAAGAAAAATTTTGATGAGATTGAGTTTATAAAACTAAGTGTAACTTGGGTAGGATTTGAATAGTTTTAATATTTCTTACTTTAAATATGATTTTACATTGGTAATTCCTCTTAAGATTCATAAAATCTTGCTCCATTTGAAAAAGAAAAGCAAAGTTAAGAATAAAAAAATATTTCAGTAAATTAAGAACACTGTATTTTTGATTGCAAGGTCTGTTTTTTGACTTCTTCTGGCTATTTTTTGAACCTGAGTTTCAGTATGATTTTCAAATGTACCACCCTGTGTGAAAAAATGGAAGTGTTAGTAGCTCAGGGATGTCTGACTCTTTGTGACCCCATAGACTGTAACCCACCAGGCTCCTCTGTTTATGAAATTCTCCAGTCAAGAATACTGGACTGGGTATCCATTCCCTTCTCCAAGGGATCTTCTTGACCTAGGGATATTCAAATGTACTATCCTAGTTGAACAGAAAGGAATAATTTAGACAGAAGTCAAAAAAATGAGAGAAGACCTCATATAAAAAGAAGATACAATAAAAGAAAAAAAGAAACACTGACGGTAGTTTCTGAAGGCAGAGGTTAACTCGTCAAATGTAGGGCATGATGCATGCTGCTGCTGCTGCTGCTGCTGCTGCTAAGTCGCCTCAACCGTGTCTGACTCTGTGTGACCCCATAGACGGCAGCCCACCAGGCTCCCCCGTCCCTGGGATTCTCCAGGCAAGAACACTGGAGTGGGTTGCCATTTCCTTCTCCAATGCATGAAAGTGAAAAGTGAAAGTGAAGTCGCTCAGCGACCCCATGGACTGCAGCCTACCAGGCTCCTCCGTCCGTGGGAGTTTCCAGGCAAGAGTACTGGAGTGGATGCATACCGGACTGAAAAGATTGATGGCTCATTCAACAAGCGATTTTAATCAGCATCCAAGTATTACACTCTGCTGCTGCTGCTACACTCTACATTGAATTAAATAGGTGAATAAACATAGATAAAGGTGTCAGGATAAGGTAGTGAAAAAAAAAGGCACTGTTTCATAGTCTTATACACATAAAATCATATCTTAATAATGTCACCTATCAGACCCCTGTTTCTGATCACGTTAAAGACTCGGTCAAAGCGTTTTTTTTTTTTTTTTAATTTTTGCCGCCGGGCGGCGCCTCCATGGCAACCACGCGGAGACGCTGCAGAAGGGCGCCGGCAGACGATCAGGGCCCGGCGTCCCTCGCCGCGGGCGGGCGACCCCGGCCCAGGAGGGGACAACGGCGGTAACGCTGAGATCCTCAGCCCCGCACCGGCTTCCACCCGCCGCCCGTCCCGCGCCGACTTCCGGGACAGCGTGCGGAGTCACGTGTCGCCGCGCGCGCGCATGCGCCGAGGGCCGTCCAAAGCGTTTTTATATTTCTTAAAATCACATTTTCATTGGGAAAATTCTATAATAATAAGTGAAGTTTAAACACCTTCTGATCCTTAATATATATTATATGTAAAATATAAATATATATAAGTAGTCTGAAATATTGTAGCTGATAAAATAGATTCCTGTTCAGCTTTCCTTTTCCTAGGGAAAAGGAATTCCCCGGGGTGCTCAAGTGTTGGATGGACTGTTCCTTCTGCTCCTTATATGTGTCTACAGTTATGTAGCTGAAATGTTGACCCTCGTCCTCATTTAAAACTGTTAGAATATGGAGATAGGTGTGTCTCTTCTTTGCAGTGGCTTCGTCTCTGTGAACTTTCAAATTAGTAAACACATACCATGGAAGTTATGTATGATATACCGAAAACAATGATGTAACTTGCAACTTCTACAAGAGTGGGTGAAAAGAGTATAATTTCTAGACACACACTCTACACTTGAACTGTACTGGTCTAAAAAGATTGATGATTCTTTGAACAAGCAATTTTAATCAGTATCCAAGTACTACAGTCTACTCTGAATTAAATAAATAAATAAAACAGGAGGGTACAGGAGGTTGTTCTGAATTTTGGGTAGAAATCCTCGCTTACATCTTCGGGACTATTATAAAGAAACAATCAAGTTGACTCATTTTAATTTATTCAATAAATTAAGAAATTGCTTTTGTGAGAAAATATACTATATGCTCCATAGAAAGGTGTATAGAATATCACAAGAAGCTTAAAATCTAGCTACAGCAAAGGACAAGTACTTAATGAAGACGGGCAACCTCAGCTCAACATATTCACACTCACATAAACAAACATACACAAAAATGCAAAACAGAACAAAAAAACCACAAGAATGAATGAATTAAATGGGGCCAGCAGAACAACAGCAATTATCAAGGATGTGAGTAATTTAGGAAGATCTCAGAGATGAATTGTGGCTGATGTTTCTTTCATGCAGTAAGTGTGTGAGGGGTGAGCATTCTAGTTAGAACTCCTAGCTGGAACATAAGTGCCAGATGTACCTATTTCTTATCTCTTGGGTGTTCCTGGACAGAAAGATCAGCTTAATGATTCTTTTGTCTAAGTTAGAAAATCTGAATAAAAATTATGACTACTGGGACCTCCCTGGTGGTCCAATGATTAAGACTCCCTAATTCCACTGCAAGTGTCCAGATTTAACTCCTAGTCTGGGAACTAGAATCCCACATGCCCTGTGGCCAAACTAAAATAAATAAATGAATGAAAACAAATTATATATTAAAAAAACTATGACTGTTGCTTTTATACACATTACATTGAAATACACACTTAAAAAAATAGTATCCTACAATACTCAATGGTCAGCTCATTGATTTGGTTTTATAGTTAAAGAGCTAAATATGCATAACATCAAAGAAAAACAAGATTTGGAAATACCACTGGAAGATCATCATTTTAAAAATTAACTATCTTTATCCCCAAAACAACTTTAAGTGGCTTACAAAATATTTACAGGAACAATAAAATTAATTTTGAATTGATAATAATGGAAAACAGAATAGAGGTGAAAATAGCACATCAGTTGAAAACATGAAATTATTGCTACAATTGAACATAATTTTCAATTTGAATTTTTAAGTGTTCAGATGAATAGCAAAATTGCAATCACATGTTTTTAGAATCAAAGCAATAAAATAATATACTGTAGAGAAAACAGAGACTGAAGTTTTTTCTTACAGATAGGTTTTCAGTTCAGTTCAGTTCATTTCAGTTCAGTCGCTCAGTCGTGTCCGACTCTTTGCGACCCCTGAATCACAGCATGCCAGGCCTCCCTGTCCATCACCAACTCCCGGAGTTCATTCAAACTAATGTCCATCGAGTCAGTGATGCCATCTAGCCATCTCATCTTCTGTCGTCCCCTTCTCCTGCCCCTCAATCCCTCTCAGCATCAGAGTCTTTTCCAATGAGTCAACTCTTCCCATGAGGTGGCCAAAGTATTGGAGTTTCAGCTTTAGCATCATTCCTTCCAAAGAAATCCCAGGGCTGATCTCCTTCAGAATGGACTGGTTGGATCTCCTTGCAGTCCAAGGGACTCTCAAGAGTCTTATCCAACACCACAGTTCAAAAGCATCAATTCTTCGGCGCTCAGCTTTCTTCACAGTCCAGCTCTCACATCCATACATGACCACGGGAAAAACCATAGCCTTGACTACACGAATCTTTGTTGGCAAAATAATGTCTCTGCTTTTGAATATGCTATCTAGGTTGGTCATAACTTTCCTTCCAAGGAGTAAGCGTCTTTTAATTTCATGGCTGCAATCACCATCTGCAGTGATTTTGGAGCCCAGAAAAATAAAGTCTGACACTGTTTCCACTGTTTCCCCATCTATTTCCCATGAAGTGTTGGCACCAGATGCCATGATCTTCGTTTTCTGAATGTTGAGCTTTAAGCCAACTTTTTCACTCTCCTCTTTCACTCTCATCAAGAGGCTTTCTAGTTCCTCTTCACTTTCTGCCATAAGGGTGGTGTCAACTATATCTGAGGTTATTGATATTTCTCCCGGCAATCTTGATTCCAGTTTGTGCTTCTTCCAGCCCAGCGTTTCTCATGATGTACTCTTCATAGAAGTTAAATAAGCAGGGTGACAATATACAGCCTTGACGTACTCCTTTTCCTATTTGGAACCAGTCTGTTGTTCCATGTCCAGTTCTAACTGTTGCTTCCTGACCTGCATATAGGTTTCTCAAGAGGCAGGTCAGTTGGTCTGGTATTCCATCTCCTGAAGAATTTTCCATAGTTTATTGTGATCCACACAGTCAAAGGCTTTGGCATAGTCAATAAGGCAGCAGTAGATGTTTTTCTGGAACTCTCTTGCTTTTTCCATGATCCAGGGGATGTTGGCAATTTGATCTCTGGTTCCTCTGCCTTTTCTAAAACCAGTTTGAACATCTGGAAGTTCACAGTTCACGTATTGCTGAAGCTTGGCTTGGAGAATTTTGAGCATTACTTTACCAGCGTGTGAGATGAGTGCAATTGTGTGGTCGTTTGAGCATTCTTTGGCATTGCCTTTCCTTGGGATTGGAATGAAAACTGACCTTTTCCAGTCCTGTGGCCACTGCTGAGTTTTTCAAATGTACTGGCATATTGAGTGCAGCACTTTCACAGCGTCATCTTTGAGAATTTGAAATAACTCAACTGGAATTCCATCACCTCCACTAGCTTTGTTCGTAGTGATGCTTCCTAAGGCCCACTTGACTTCACATTCCAGGATGTCTGGCTCTAGGTCAGTGATCACACCATCGTGATTATCTGGGTCATGAAGATCTTTTTTGTACAGTTCTTCTGTGTATTCTTCCACCTCTTCTTAATGTCTTCTGCTTCTGTTAGGTCCATACCATTTCTATCCTTTATCGAGCCCATCTTTGCATGAAATGTTCCCTTGGTATCTCTAATTTTCTTGAAGAGATCTCTAGTCTTTCCCATTCTGTTGTTTTCCTCTATTTCTTTGCATTGATGGCCAGGGAAGGCTTTTTTATCTCTTCTTGCTATTCTTTGGAACTCTGCATTCAGATGCTTATATCTTTCCTTTTCTTCTTTGCTTTTTGCTTCTCTTCTTTTCACAGCTATTTGTAAGGCCTCCCCAGACAGCCATTTTGCTTTTTTGCATTTCTTTTCCATGGGGATGGTTTTGATCCCTGTGTCGTGTACAATGTCACGAACCTCATTCCATAGTTCATCAGGCACTCTGTCTATCAGATCTAGGCCCTTAAATCTATTTCTCACTTCCACTGTATAATCATAAATGATTTGATTTAGGTCATACCTGAATGATCTAGTGGTTTTTCCTACTTTCTTCAATTTAAGTCTGAATTTGGCAATAAGGAGTTCATGATCTGAGCCACAATCAGCTCCTGGTCTTGTTTTTTGCTGACTGTATAGAGCTTCTCCATCTTTGGCTGCAAAGAATATAATCAATCTGATTTCGGTGTTGACCATCTGGTGTTGTCCATGTGTAGAGTCTGCTCTTGTGTTGTTGGAATAGGGTGTTTGCTATGACCAGTGCGTTTTCTTGGCAAAACTCTATTAGCCTTTGTCCTGCTTCATTCCGTATTTCAAGGCCAAATTTGCCTGTTACACCAGGTGTTTCTTGACTTCCTACTTTTGCATTCCAGTCCCCTATAATGCAAAGGACATCTTTTTTGGGTGTTAGTTCTAAAAGGTCTTGTAGGTCTTCATAGAACCGTTCAACTTCAGCTTCTTCAGCGTTACTGGTTGGGGCATAGACTTGGATTACTGTGATATTGAATGGTTTGCCTTGGAAATGAACAGAGATCATTCTGTCAGTTTTGAGATTGCATCCAAGTACTGCATTTCGGACTCTTTCGTTGAGCATCATGGCTGCTGCTGCTGCTGCTGCTAAGCCACTTCAGTCGTGTCCGACGCTGTGTGACCCCACAGACAGCAGCCCAACAGGCTCCCCCATCCCTGGGATTCTTCAGGCAAGAACACTGGAGTGGGTATCATGATGGCTACTCCATTTCTACTACTCCATTTCTTCTCAGGGATTCCTGCCCACAGTAGCAGATACAATGGTCATCTGAGTTAAATTCACCCATTCCAGTCCATTTTAGTTCACTGATTCCTAGAATGTCGATGTTCACTCTTGCCATCTCCTGTTTGACCACTTCCAATTTGCCTTGATTCATGGACCTAACATTCCAGGTTCCTATGCAATATTGCTCTTTACAGCATCGGACCTTATTTCTATCACCAGTCACACCCACAACTGGGTGTTGTTTTTGCTTTGGCTCCATCCCTTCATTCTTTCTGGAGTTATTTCTCCACTGATCTCTAGTAGCATATTGGGCACCTACCGACCTGGGGAGTTCCTCTTTCAGTATCCTATCATTTTGCCTTTTCATACTGTTCATGGGGTTCTCAAGGCAAGAATACTGAAGTGGTTTGCCATTCCCTTCTCCAGTGGACCACATTCTTTCAGACCTCTCCACCATGACCCACCCATCTTGGGTTGCCCCACGGGCATGGCTTAGTTTCATTGAGTCAGACAAGGTTGTGGCCCGTGTGATTAGATTGACTAGTTTTCTGTGATTATGGTTTCAGTGTGTCTGCCCTCTGAAGCCCTCTCACAACACCTACCATCTTACTTGGGTTTCTCTCACCTTGGACGTGGGGTATCTCTTCACGGCTGCTCCAGCAAAGCGCAGCTGCTGCTCCTTACCTTGGACGAGGGGTATCTCCTCACCGCCGCCCCTCCTGACCTTGAACATGGAGTAGCTCCTCTCTGCTTTCCTGCACCTGTGCAGCCAGCGCTCCTTGGACGTGGGGTTGCTCCTCTCAGCCACCGCCCCTGGCCTTGGGCTGGGGGGTAGCTCCTCCCAATGGGTTTAATGATAGGTTAAACCAGATAGGTTTAATGATAAATAAAAGTATACTTCTCTGTACTTTTAGAGCACCTGGCATTATAAGTTTGGTTTTTATAAGGAAATGAAAAGTAAGAAGACATATAATCTAGTTTATACACAAAAAACAAGAGTCAGTAAAAATGAAATGACAGTGCCTCTGATTGAATCATTCCCACAGATGAAATATGAAGAGATGGAAGCGGAAGACAACATGTCCACAGTGATACAGTTTGCACTGCTGGGGTTTTCTGACCTTCCAAACCTCCAAGGGTTATTATTTGGGGGTGTTCTCCGTCATTTACATCATTATCTTAACTGGAAATAGTCTCATAATAATACTAACTAGGCTTGACCCTGCACTGCACAAACCCATGTATTTTTTCCTGGCAAATCTTTCCTCCTTGGAAATCTGTTACGTGTCCATCACTCTCCCTAGGATTCTGGTGAACCTTTGGACTCAGGACAGAAGCATTTCTGTGCTGGACTGTGCTGCCCAAATGTGCTTCTTCCTTATCCTCGGAGCCACTGAGTGCTTCCTCCTGGCGGTGATGGCCTATGACCGCTGTGTGGCCGTCTGTGGCCCTCTGCACTATCCCCTGGTCATGACCCCAAAGGTGTGCCTCCAGCTGGCTGTGGGCTCCTGGGTCAGTGGAATCCCAGTGCAGATAGGGCATATGTGCTGGATCTTCTCTCTGTGTTTCTGTCACTCGAAAGAGATTAGCCACTTCTTCTGTGACATTCCCCCCATTCTGAAGCTGGCCTGTGGAGACACTTTTGCACACGCGCTGTCAGTCTATGCAGTAGCTCTGTTGTTTGTTGCTGTACCTTTTATGTTGAACCTTGCCTCTTACAGCAAAATCATTTCCACTATTCTGAGGTTGCCAACAGCCAGAGGGCGAGCCAAAGCCTTCTCCACGTGTTCTCACCTGTTGGTTGTGCTTTTATTCTTTGGATCTGCTACCATTACCTAATTAAGGCCCAAATCCAGACATTCTGCAGGAACTGACAGACTCCTCTCTCTGTTCTACACCATAATGACGCCGATGTTCAATCCCATGATATACAGCCTTCGGAACAAGGATGTGATTGCAGCATTGAGAAAATTGTTACTTAAAAAAGTAGTGTGATGAGTTTATTTTAAAATGCTTTAAATACTGGCCACAGGGTTATCAGAGAAATTTTTAAAGATCTCTACATTTCCCAGTTTAAAAGTTAACCACTTCTTTTTATACTATATTTTCCAGTTCAGTTCAGTTCAGTCGCTCAGTCATGTCTGACTCTTTGTGACCCCATGGACTGCAGCATGCCAGGCCTCCCTGTCCATCACCAATTCTTGGAGTTTGCTCAAACTCATGTCCATTGAGTCAATGATGCCATCCAACTATCTCATTCTCTGTCGTCCCCTTCTCCTCCTGCCTTAAATCTTTCCCAGGATGAGGGCCTTTTCAAATGAGTCAGCTCTTAGCATCAGGTGGCCAAAGTATTGGAGTTTCAGCTTCAGCATCAGTCCTTCCAATGAATATTCAGGGCTGATTTCCTTTAGGATGGACTGGTTGGATCTCCTTGCAGTCCAAGGGACTCTCAGGAGTCTTCTCCAGCACCACACAGATCAGCCTTAATTATTCCTGTATCCCCTCCATCCCCGCCACGTCCTGTCCCTCCAGGTCATCACCTGAGACTGGGCTCCCTGTGCAGTACAGCAACTTCCCACCAGCTATCCATCTCATGCCTGATTGTGTATGTATGTTGATGCTACTTTCTCCATTCATCTCACTCTCTCCCTCCCCCACGGTGTAAGTCCATTTCCTACATCTGAGCTGTGTGATTCCTGCCTGCTCCTCTGCTTGACAATTGCCAGCTGAGCTGTGTGATTCCTGCCTGCTCCTCTGCTTGATTATTGCCAGCTGAGCAGCATGATTCGTCACTGTTGAGCTCCATGATTATTTTCTACTGACTGCGTGATTCGTGCCTGCTCACCTCTTTGATTATTGTCTCCTGAGGTCCCTGTTCGGGCGCCACCTGCCAGGGACCAGCCCCAGCTGATCCAGGGTATTCGAAGGAGAGATGGCCTAGGCGACTATTTATATGCTAGTTAGAGATATAAAGAATAATAGAATGAGGATCGCTCAGTAGGAAAATTCAGTGGAGAAAAGAGACCGAGTAAATTGGTTTACGCGGGAGACCAATTAAACTTCAAGACAAGAAGTTTGCACCACTTACGTAGGCCGCAGGCACCCTCTCGAAGAGCGGAAGGTGCCTCACTCTAGACACCTTCTCGAGTGGGTCTTAGAAGCCCAGGCATAATTATTAAGCGTGGTGGGTTCCGGGCTCCAGTTGGAGACTCAGCTGGAAGTAAAGGGAAGGATGACGTGGGGAGACCAAGCGTTGGTGAGCAAGGTCCGTAGCTTTATTTTCAACAGTGGTTTTTATACCCTAAGTTACACATAAAGGATAATAGGGGATGCAAAGTCAGCAGTCTTTGATTCTTATCAAAAACCAGGGTTTCTTTCCTGCAAATTTATCGTAGACAAATGCTTTAGGTGATTTACATCATCTTCTGGCCAGAAGGCCTACTAACATTTTATGACTCTTGACAAGGACTTGTCAACAAAGTCTTATTTTCTCTAAGAGTAATTATTTTAAGGTTTGGCGCCATCTTCCAAAGAGAAAATTGCATTCCTATAGGGTGGATGTGTAATGGGTTTACAACAAAGGAAAGAATGTATTACCTTAAGGGTCTAAAGTTACTAACACCAAGGCCACTACTTATTTTTTCTACATACCAATTATATTAATTAATACACATTCAAGGATACACTTCAGGGGATGTGAAAACTTGGCAGCAAGCATTGGCTCATCAATGAAATCCTTTACTAGTCTTATTCTGACAGTTTCTAACTCTCTGAGAGGCTCTAAGCTATTTGAATATCTTCAGCTTCCCGTGCCTCTGGAGGCTGGGAGGCTGTAAACAATCATATGCATAGCTGTAGGAGTCCGGGTAAATTTGTCAGGCGAGTTAGAGAGCCATCTGAGGGGTTTGGATTTAAACACTCCTAATTGCCCAGGAACTTTATGAATTGGAGCTGTAAGTTAACTCTTTGACAGAGAGAGCGAGACGGTGGTGGGGGACAGCCCCCAGTAAAATCAGAGGTGAGAGCACAAAGCAATAAAGTAGGCAGACTCTGGTTTTTTGGGGGGTAGATGCTCGAGAATATCCGGGTGGACTCCTGAGGCTCGATCCCGCATTTGCGTATGCCGAGCCTCCTTCCTCATGACCTTTGTCCAGAGTGGAATGCCTCACCGGCTACCGGCACATGATCAGTGCATGCTCAGTCACGATATCAGTGCACGATCAGCCACGTGATCAGAGCATGATAGCCACGTTATAAGTGCATGATCATTTACATGATCAGTGCATGCACTGTCACGTGATCAGTGTATGATCATCCACGTGATCAGTGCATGTGCAGTCATGTGATCAGTGCATTATAGCCACGTGATCAGTGCATGTTCAGTCACGTAATCCATGCATGATCAGCCATGTTAACTGTGCCTGAAGAGCCACATGATCAGTGCATGATCATTCACGTGATCAGTGTACGATCAGCTACGTGATCAGTGCATGATAGCCAAGTGATCAGTGCATGATCAGTCACGTGATCACTGCATGTACAGTCACGTTATCAGTGCATGATAGCTACCCGATCAGTGCATGATCAGTCACGTGATCAGTTCATGATCAGTTACGTGATCAGTGCATGATAGCCAGGTGATCAGTGCATTATCAGTCTCATGATCAGTGTATGATCAGCCACAGGATCAGTGCACGATAGCCACGTAATCAGTGCATGATAGCCAGGTGATCAGTGCATGATCAGTCACGTGATAAGTGCATGATAGCCACGTGATCAGTGCATGATAGCCACCTGATCAGTGCATGATGAGTCACGTGATCAGTTCATGATCTGTCACGTGATCAGTGTATGATCATCCACGTGATCAGTGCATGCGTAGTTACGTGATCAGTGCATGATAGCGACGTTATCAGTGCAGGATCAGTCATGTGATCAGTGCATGATCAGTCACGTGAACAGTGCATGATAGCCAGGTGATCAGTGCATGATCAGTGACGGGATCAGTGTAGGATCAGCCACGTGAACTGTGCGTGCTCAGTCACCTGATTAGGGCCTGCTGAGCTGCGTGATTCCTGTCTGCTCAGCTGCTTGACAATTGCAAGCTGAGCTGTATGATTCCTGCCTGCTCATCTGCTAGAAAATTGCCAGCTGAACTGAGTGATTCCTGCCTGCTCACCTGCTTGATAATTGCCAGCTGAGCTGCGTGATTCCTGGCTGCTCATCTGCTTGATAATTGCCAGCTGAGCTGCGTGATTCCTGGCTGCTCATCTGCTTGATAATTGCCAGGTGAACTGAGTGATTCCTTCCTGCTCATCTGCTTGATAATTGCCAGCTGAGCTGCGTGATTCCTGGCTGCTCATCTACTTGAATATTGTCAGCGGAGCTGCGTGATTCCTGCCTGCTCATCTGCTTGATAATTGCCAGGTGAACTGAGTGATTCCTGCCTGCTCATCTGCTTGATAATTGCCAGCTGAGCTGCGTGATTCCTGCCTGCTCATCTGCTTGATTATTGCCAGCAGAGCTGCGTGATCCTGCCTTCTAATCTGCTTGATAATTGCCAGCTAAGCTGCGTAATTCCTGCCTGATAATCTGCCTGACAATTGCTAGTTGAGCTGCGTGATTCCTGCCTGCTCATCTGTTTGATAATTGCCAGCTGAGCTGCGTGATTCCTGCCTTCTCATCTGCTTGATTATTGCCAGCTGAGCTGTGTGATCCTGCCTTCTCAACTGCTTGATAATTGCCAGCTAAGCTGCGTGATTCCTGCCTGATAATCTGCTTGACAATTGCTAGCTGAGCTGCGTGATTCTTGCCTGCTCAGCTGCTTGATTATTGCCAGTTGACCAGCATGATTCATCACAGCTGAGCTCCATGATTATTGCCTGCTGATTGGGTGATTCGTGCCTGCTCAGCTCTTTGATTATTGCCTCCTGAGGCACATCATCAGTGAATGAGAGCCACACAATCAGCACATGATCATTCACTTCATCAGTGCCATTCAGTCACGTGATCACTGCATCGTCAGTCACCTGTACAGTTCATGATCAGCCACGTGATCATTGCATGATCAGCCACGTGATCAGTGCATGAGCAATCACGTGATAAGTGCATGATAGCCATGTGATCAGTGCTTGATCAGTCACATGATCAGTGTATGATCATCCAAGTGATAAGTTCATGAGCAGTCACGTGATTTGTGCAAGATCAGCTACGTGATCAGTGCATGATAGCCAGGTGATCAGTGCATGATCAGTCTCCTGATCAGTGTATGATCAGCCACGTGATCAGTGCATGATAGCCACATAATCAGTGCACGATAGCCAGGTGATCAGGGCATGATCAGCCACGTGATCAGTGTATGATCAGTCACGTGATCACTGCATGATCAGCCACCTGAACAGTTCATGATGTCACGTTATCAGGGCCTGCTGAGCTGCGTGATTCCTGTCTACTCAGCTGAGTGACAATTGCCAGCTTAGCTGCGTTATTCCTGCCTGCTCATCTGCTGGATAATTGCTAGCTGATCTGTGTGGTTCCTTCCTGCTCATCTGCTTGATAATTGCCCGGTGATCTGTGTTACTCCTGCCTGCCCATCTGCTTGATTATTGCCAGGTGAGCTGCGTTATTCCTGCCTGCTCAGCTGCTTGATTATTGCCAGCTGAGCAGAATGATTCGTCACAGCTGAGGTCCATGATTATTGCCTGCTGATTGCGTGATTGGTGCCAGCTCAGCTTTTTGATTATTGCCTCCTGAGGCACATCATCAGTGCATGATAGCCAAGTCATCAGCGCATGATCAGTCACATGATCAGCGCAATTCAGACACGTGATCACTGCATGCTCAGATAAATTGATGAGTTCATGATCAGCAGCGTGATTAGTGCATCATCAGCCAGGTGATCAGTGTATGATCAGCAACGTGATCAGTGCATGATCAGCTACGTGATCAGTGCATGCACTGTCATTTGATCAGTGCATGATCAGTCAGTGATCAGTGTATGATCAGCCACGTGATCAGTGCATGATAGCCACGTGATCAGTGCATGATAGCCACCTGATCAGTGCATTATCAATCATGTGATCAGTGCATGATCTGTCATGTGATCAGTGCATGCGCAGTCACGTGATCAGTGCATGATAGCTAAGTGATCAGTGCATGATAAGCCACGTGATAAGTGCATGATAGCCACGTGATCAGTGCATAATCAGTTACATGATCAGTGCATGTGCAGTCTAGTGATCAGTGCATGATAGCCAAGTGAAGAGTGCATGATCAGTCAAGTGATCAGTGTTTGATAGCCAGGTAATCAGTGCATGATGAGTCATATGATCAGCGCATGATCAGTAACTTGATCAGTGTATGATCATCCATGTGATCAGTGCATGCACAGTCTTGTGATCAGTGCATGATAGCCACGTAATCAGTGCATGATGAGTCATATGATCAGCGCATGATCAGTAACGTGATGAGTGTATGATCATCCATGTGATCACTGCATGCACAGTCTCGTGATCAGTGCATGATAGCCACGTGATCAGTGCATGATCAGTCACGTGATCAGTGCATGATAGCCACTTGATCAGTGCATGATCAGTCATGTGATCAGTGTATGAACAGTCACGTGATCAGTCCATGATCAGTCACGTGGTCAGTGTATGATCAGCCACGTGAACAGTGCGTGCTGTCACGTGATCAGGGCCTGCTGAGCTGCGTGATTCCTATCTACTCAGCTGCTTAAAAATTCCCAGCTGAGCTGCGTGATTCCTGCCTGCTCCTCTGCTGGGTAATTGCCAGCTGAGCTGCGTGATTCCTGCCTGCTCATCTGCTTGATAATTGCCAGCTGAGCTGCGTGATTCCTGCCAGCTCATCTGCTTGACAATTGCCAGCTGAGCCGTGTGATACCTGCCTGTTAAGCTGCCTGATTATTGCCAGCAGAGCAGCATGATTCGTCACAGCTGAGGTCCCTGATTATTTCCTGCTGATTGCGGGATTCGTGCCTGCTCAGCTCTTTGGTTATTGCCTCCTGAGGCACATCATCAGTGCATGATAGACACGTGATCAGTGCATGATCAGTCACGTGATCAGTGCATGATCTGTCACGTGATCAGTGTATGATATCCACGTGACCAGTGCATCCTCAGTCACGTGATCAGTGCATTATATCTACGTGATGAGTGCATGTTCAGGCATGTGATCAGTGCATAATAGCCACGTGATCAGTGCATGATCAGTCACGTGATCAGTGTAGGTTCAGCCACGTGATCACTGCATGATAGCCACGTGATCTGTGCATGATCAGTCAAGTGATCATTGTATGAGCAGCCACGTGATCAGTGCATGATATCCACGTGATTAGTGCATGATCAGTCACTTGATCAGTGTATGCTGAGCCACATGATCAGTGTACGTTCAGCCACAGGATCAGTGCATGATAGCCCCGTGATAAGGGCAAGATCAGTCAGGTGATCAGAGTATGTTCAGCCACGTGATCAGTGCATGTTAGCCACGTGATCTGTGCATGATCAGGCACGTGATCAGTGTATGCTCAGCCACGTGATCAGTGCATGATCAGCCACGTGAACAGTGCATGCACAGTTACGTGATAAGTGTATGATCAGCTTCGTGATCAGTGCATGATCAGCCACGTGATCAGTGCATGATCAGGCACGTGATCAGTGTATGCTCAGCCACGTGATCAGTGCATGATCAGCAACGTGATCAGTGCATGATCAGCCAAGTGATCAGTGCATGCACAGTCCCGTGGTCAGTGTATGATCAGCTTCGTGATCAGTGCATATTCAGCCACGTGATCAGTGCATGATAGCCAGGTGATCAGTGCATGATAGCCACTTGATCAGTGCATGATAGCCAGGAGATCAGTGCATGATCAGTCACGTGATCAGTGCATGATAGCCACGTGACCAGTGCATGATCAGCCAACTGATCAGTGTATGATAGCCACGAGATCAGTGCATGATCAGTCACGGGATCAGTGCATGATCATTCACGTGAGCAGTGCATGCACAGTCTCGTGATCAGTGCATGATAGCCAACTGACAAATGCATGATCAGCCACGTGATCAGTGCATGTTAGCCACGTGATCAATGCATGATCAGCCACGTGATCAGTGCATGATCAGTCACGTGATCAGTGCATGATCAGGCACGTGATCAGTGCATGATAGCCACGTGATCAGTGCATGATCAGCCAACTGATCAGTGCATGATAGCCACGTGATCAGTGCATGATCAGACACGTCAACAGAGTATGATCATCCAGGTGATCAGGCCAAGGGCCATCACTTGACCAGTGCATGATAGCGACATGATCAGTGCATGCTCATTCACGTGATCAGTGTATGATCAGCCACTTGATCAGTGAATGATAGCCAAGTGATCAGTGCATGATAGCCACGTGATCAGTGCATGATCAGTCACGTGATCAGTGCATGGGCAGTCCCGTGATTAGTGAATGATAGCCACTTGTTCAGTGCATGTTCAGTTACGTGATCAGTGTATGATCAGCCGAGGGATCAGTGCATGATAGCCATGTGATCAGTGCATGATCAGTCACGTGATCAGTGCATGTGCAGTCACCTGATCAGTGCATGATAGCTACGTGATCAGTGCATGTTCAGTCAGGTGACCAGTGCATGATCAGCCACGGGATCAGGGCATGATAGCCACGTGTTCAGTGCATGATCAGTTACATGGTCAGTGCATGCGCAGTCTAGTGATAAGTGCGTGATAGAAAAGTGGTAAGTGCATGAGCAGCCACGTGATCACTGCATGATAGCCACGTGATCTGCGCATGATCAGTCAAGTGATCAGTGTATGATAGCCACGTAATCAGTGCGTGGTCAGTGCATGATAGCCACTTGATCAGTGCATGTTCAGTCATGTTATCAGTGTATGAACAGTCACGTGATCAGTGCAAGATCAGTCATGTGATCAGTGTTTGATCAGCCACCTGAACAGTGCGTGATGTTACGTGATCAGGGCCTGCTGAGCTGGGTGATTCCTGTCTACTCAGCTGAGTGTCAATTGCCAGCTTAGCTGCGTTATTCCTGCCTGCTCATCTGCTGGATAATTGCTAGCTGAGCTGTGTGGTTCCTTCCTGCTCATCTGCTTGATAATTGCCAGCTGATCTGCATTATTCCTGCCTGCCCATCTGCTTGATTATTGTTAGCTGAGCTGCGTTATTCCTCCCTGCTCAGCTGCTTGATTATTGCCAGCTGAGCAGAATGAATCGTCACAGCTGAGGTCCATGATTATGGCCTGCTGATTGCGTGATTCGTGCCTGCTCAGCTCTTTGATTATTGCCTCCTGAGGCACATCATCAGTGCATGATCGTCACGTGATCAGCACATGATCAGTCACATGATCAGCGCCATTCAGACACGTGATCACTGCATGCTCAGCCACTCGATCACTTCATGATCAGCAGCGTGATTAGTGCATCATCAGCCACGTGATCAGTGCATGATCAGCCACGTGATCAGTGTATGATAAGCTCCGTGATCAGTGCTTGCGCTGTCATTTGATCAGTGCATGATCAGTCATGGGATCAGTGTATGATCAGCCACGTGATCAGTGCAGGATAGCCACGTGATCAGTGCATGATAGCTAAGTGAACAGTGCATGATCAGCCACGTGATCAGTGCATGATCAGTCACGTGATCAGTGTATGATCAGCCAGGTGAACAGTGCGTGCTCACTCACATGATCAGGGCCTGCTGAGCTGCGTGATTCCTGTCTGCTCATCTGCTTGGCAATTGCCAGCTGAGCTGCATGATTCCTCCCTGTCATCTGCTTGACAATTGCCAGCTGTGCTGCATAATTGCTGCCTGATCAGCTGCTTGATTATTGCCATCTGAGCAGCATGATTCGTCAGAGCTGAGCTCCATGATTATTGCCTGCTGATTGTGTGATTCGTGCCTACTCAGCTCTTTAATTATTGCCTCCAGAGCCACATGATCAGTGTATGATAGCAAATATGATCAGCGCATGATCAGTCACATGTTCAGCGCCATTCAGTCACGTGATCTCTACATGAGAGTCAAGGGATCAGTCCATGCTCAGTCATGGTATCAGTGCGTGATCAGCCACGTGATCAGTGCCTGCACATTCCCGTAATCAGCCCCTCTCAGTCACGTGATCACTGCATGATAAACATGTGATCAGTGCGTGATCAGCCACGCGATCAGTGCATGACCACTCATGTGATCAATGGCATGATAGCCACGTGATCAGTGAATGATAGCAATGTGATCAGTGAATGATCAGTCACGAGGTCAGTGTATGATCAGCCACGTAATCAGTGCATGATACCCAAGTGATAAGTGCATGATTAGTCACGTGATCAGTGCATGATCAGCCGAGTGATCAGTGCACGATAGCCACGTGATCAGTGCATGATCAGCCACGTGAGCAGTGCATCCCCAGTCACGTGATCAGTGCATAATAGCCACGTGATCAGTGCATGAGCAGTTACGTGATCAGTGTAGGATCAGCCGCGTGATCACTGCATGATAGCCACGTGATCTGTGTATGATCAGTCAAGTGATCATTGTATGATCAGCCACGTGATAAGTGCATGGTAGCCTGTGATCAGTGCATGATCAGTCACGTGATCAGTGTATGATGAGCCACGTGATCAGTGTAGGTTCAGCCACGTGATCAGTGCATGATAGCCACATGATCAGTGTGATCATCCACGTGATCAGTGAATGACCAGTCACGTGATCAGTGTATGATGAGCCACATGATCAGTGTACGTTCAGCCACGTGATCAGTGCATGATAGCCCCATGATAAGGGCAAGATCAGTCAGGTGATCAGAGTATGATCAGCCACGGGATCAGTGCATGTTAGCCACGTGAACAGTGCATGCACAGTTACGTAATCAGTATATGATCAGCTTCGTGATCAGTGCATGATCAGCCACGTGATCAGTGCATGATCAGGCACGTGATCAGTGTATGTTCAGCCACGTGATCAGTGCATGATCAGCCAAGTGATCAGTGCATGATCATTCACGTGATCAGTGCATGATAGCCAGGTGATCAGTGCATGATAGCCACGTGGTCAGTGCATGATAGCCACGAGATCAGTGCATGATCAGTCACGTGATCAGTGCATGATCATTCACGTGATCAGTGCATGATAGCCATGTGACCAGTGCATGATCAGCCAACTGATCAGTGCATGATAGCCACGAGATCAGTGCATGATCAGTCACGTGATCAGTGCATGATCATTCACGTGAGCAGTGCATGCACAGTCTCGTGATCAGTGCATGATAGCCAACTGACAAATGCATGATCAGCCACGTGATCAATGCATGTTAGCCACGTGATCAATGCATGATCAGTCACGTGATCAGTGCATCATCAGCCACGTGATCAGTGCATTATAGCCACGTGATCAGTGCATGATCAGCCAACTGATCAGTGCCTGATAGCCACGTGATCAGTGCATGATAGCCACCTGATCAGTGCATGATAGCCACGTGATCAGTGCATGATCAGTCACGGGATCAGTGCATGATCAGACACGTCAACAGAGTATGATCATCCACGTCATCAGGCCATGCGCAGTCACTCGACCAGTGTATGATAGCGACATGATCAGTGCATGCTCATTCACGTGATCAGTGTATGATCATCCATGTGATCTCTGCATGCGGAGTCATGTGATCAGTGCATGATAGCCACGTGATCAGTGCATGATCAGTTATGTGATCAGTGCATGCGCAGTCACGTGATCATTGCATGATAGCCACGTGATAAGTTCATGATCTGTTAGGTGATCAGTGCATGCACAGTCACGTGATCAATGCATGATAGCCACGTAATCAGTGCATGATAACCACGTGGTCAGTGCATGATAGCCACTTGATCAGTGCATGATCAGTCATGTTATCAGTGTATGAACAGTCACGTGATCAGTGCAAGATCAGTCATGTGATCAGTGTTTGATCAGCCACCTGAACAGTGCATGATGTTACGTGATCAGGGCCTGCTGAGCTGGGTGATTCCTGTCTACTCAGCTGAGTGTCAATTGCCAGCTTAGCTGCGTTATTCCTGCCTGCTCATCTGCTGGATAATTGCTAGCTGAGCTGTGTGGTTCCTTCCTGCTCATCTGCTTGATAATTGCCAGCTGATCTGCGTTATTCCTGCCTGCCCATCTGCTTGATTATTGCTAGCTGAGCTGCGTTATTCCTCCCTGCTCAGCTGCTTGATTATTGCCATCTGAGCAGCATGATTCGTCAGAGCTGAGCTCCATGATTATTGCCTGCTGATTGTGTGATTCGTGCCTACTCAGCTCTTTAATTATTGCCTCCAGAGCCACATGATCAGTGTATGATAGCAAACATGTTCAGCGCATGATCAGTCACATGTTCAGCGCCATTCAGTCACGTGATCACTACATGATAGTCAAGGGATCAGTCCATGCTCAGTCATGGTATCAGTGCATGATCAGCCACGTGATCAGTGTATGACCAGTCACGTGATCAATGGCATGATAGCCACGTGATCAGTGAATGATAGCAACGTGAGCAGTGCATGATCAGTCACGTGGTCAGTGTATGATCAGCCACGTGAACAGTGCGTGCTGTCACGTGATCAGGGCCTGCTGAGCTGCGTGATTCCTATCTACTCAGCTGCTCAAAAATTCCCAGCTGAGCTGCGTGATTCCTGCCTCCTCATTTGCTGGGTAATTGCCAGCTGAGCTGCGTGATTCCTGCCTGCTCATCTGCTTGATAATTGCCAGCTGAGCTGCGTGATTCCTGCCAGCTCATCTGCTTGACAATTGCCAGCTGAGTCGTGTGATACCTGCCTGTTAAGCTGCTTGATTATTGCCAGCTGAGCAGCATGATTCGTCACAGCTGAGGTCCCTGATTATTGCCTGCTGATTGCGGGATTTATGCCTGCTCAGCTCTTTGATTATTGCCTCCTGAGGCACATCATCAGTGCATGATAGACACGTGATCAGTGCATGATCAGTCACGTGATCAGTGTATGATCTGTCACGTGATCGTGTATGATATCCACGTGAGCAGTGCATTCCCCAGTCACGTGATGGAGTGCATTATATCTACGTGATCAGTGCATGTTCAGGCATGTGATCAGTGCATAATAGCCACGTGATCAGTGCATGATCAGTCACGTGATCAGTGTAGGTTCAGCCGCATGATCACTGAATGATAGCCACGTGATCTGTGCATGATCAGTCAAGTGATCATTGTATGATCAGCCACGTGATCAGTGCATGATAGCCATGTGATCAGTGCATGATCAGTCACGTGATCAGTGTATGATGAGCCACATGATCAGTGTACGTTCAGCCACGTGCATCAGTGCATGATAGCCCCGTGATAAGGGCATGATCAGTCAGGTGATCAGTGCATGATCAGTCTCGGATCATTTGCACTGATCATCACGTGAGCAGTACATGCACAGTCTCGTGATCAGAGCATGATAGCCAACTGACAAATGCATGATCAGCCACGTGATCAGTGCATGTTAGCCACGTGATCAATGCATGGTCAGCCACGATGATCAGTGGCATGATCAGTCACGTGATCAGTGCATCATCAGCCACGTGATCAGTGCATGATCAGCCAACTGATCAGTGCATGATAGCGACGTGATCAGTGCATGATCAGTCACGTGATCAGTGCCATGAACAGCCACCTGATCAGTGAATGATAGCCACCTGATCAGTGCATGATAGCCACGTGATCAGTGCATGATCAGTCAAGGAATCAGTGTATGATCAGCCACGTCAACAGAGTATGATCATCCACGTCATCAGGCCATGCGCAGTCACTTGATCAGTGCATGATCAGCCACGGGATCAGTGCATGATAGCCCCGTGAAAAGTGCATGAACAGTCACGTGATCAGAGTATGATCAGTCACGTGATCAGTGCATGTTAAGCCACGTGATCAGTGCTTGAGAGCCACCTGATCAGTGCAGGATCAGTCACGTGATCAGTGCATTGATCAGCACGTGATTAGTGCATGATCAGCCACGAGATCAGTTGCATGATCATCCCCGTGATCAGTGCATGCGCAGTCACGTGATCAGTGAATGATGCCACGTGATCAGTGCATGATCAGTCACGTGATCAGTGCATGATCAGCCACGTGATTAGTGCATGATCAGCCTCGAGATCTGTGCATGATCATCCACGTGATCAGTGCATGGACAGTCACGTGATCAGTGAATGATAGCCACGTGATTCAGTGCATGATCAGTCACGTGATCAGTGTATGATCAGCCAGGTGAACAGTGCGTGCTCACTCACATGATCAGGGCCTGCTGAGCTGCGTGATTCCTGCCAGCTCATTCTGCTTGACAATTGCCAGCTGAGCCGTGTGATACCTGCCTGTTAAGCTGCTTGATTATTTGGCCAGCTGAGCAGCATGATTCGTCACAGCTGAGGTCCCTGATTATTGCCTGCTGAATGCGGGATTTATGCCTGCTCAGCTCTTTGATTATTGCCTCCTGAGGCACATCATCAGTGCATGATAGACACGTGATCAGTGCATGATCAGTCACGTGATCAGTGTATGATCTGTCACGTGATCAGTGTATGATATCCACGTGAGCAGTGCATCCCCAGTCACGTGATGAGTGCATTATATCTACGTGATCAGTGCATGTTCAGGCATGTGATCAGTGCATAATAGCCACGTGATCAGTGCATGATCAGTCACGTGATCAGTGTAGGTTCAGCCGCGTGATCAATGAATGATAGCCACGTGATCACTGAATGATAGCCACGTGATCTGTGCATGATCAGTCAAGTGATCATTGTATGATCAGCCACGTGATCAGTGTATGATGAGCCACATGATCAGTGTACGTTCAGCCACGTGATCAGTGCATGATAGCCCCGTGATAAGGGCATGATCAGTCAGGTGATCAGAGTATGATCAGCAACGTGATCAGTGCATGTTAGCCACGTGATCTGTGCATGATCAGGCACGTGATCAGTGTTTGCTTAGCCACGTGATCAGTGCATGGTCAGCCACGTGAACAGTGCATGCACAGTTACGTAATCAGTATATAATCAGCTTTGTGATCAGTGCATGATCAGCCACGTGATCAGTGCATGATCAGGCACGTGATCAGTGTATGCTCAGCCACATGATCAGTACATGATCAGCCAAGTGATCAGTGAATGCACAGTCCTGTGGTCAGTGTATGATCAGCTTCGTGATCAGTGCATATTCAGCCACGTGATCAGTGCATGATAGCCAGGTGATCAGTGCATGATAGCCAGGTGATCAGTGCATGATAGCCACGAGATCAGTGCATGATCAGTCACGTAAACAGTGCATGATCATTCACGTGATCAGTGCATGATAGCCACGTGACCATTGCATGATCAGCCAACTGATCAGTGCATGAGAGCCATGAGATCAGTGAATGATCATTCACGTTAGCAGTGCATGCACAGTCTCCTGATCATTGCATGATAGCCAACTGACAAATTCATGATCAGCCACATGATCAGTACATGATAGCTAAGTGATCAGTGCATGATCAGCCACGTGATCAGTGCATGATAGCAACGTGATCAGTGCATGATAGCCACCTGATCAGTGCATGATAAGTCACGTGATCATTGCATGATCTTTCATGTGATCAGTGCATGCCCAGTAACGTGATCAGTGTATGATAGCTACGTGATCAGTGCATGATAGCCACGTGATCAGTGCATGATAGCCACCTGATCAGTTCATGTTCAGTCAGGTGATCAGTGCATGATCTGTCATGTGATGAGTGCATGCCCAGTAACGTGATCAGTGTATGATAGCTACATGATCAGTGCATGACCAGCCACGTGATCAGGGAATGATGGCCACATGATCGGTGCATGTTAGCCACGTGATCAGTGCATGATCAGTCACGTGATCAGTGCATGATCAGTCACGTGATCAGTGTATGATCAGCCACATGATCAGTGTACATTCAGCCATGTGATCAGTGCATGATAGCCCCGAGATAAGTGCATGATCAGTCAGGTGATCAGAGTATGATCAGCCACATGATCATTGCATGTTAGCCACGTGATCAGTGCATGAGAGCGACCTGATCAGTGCATGATCAGCTACGTGATTAGTGCATGATCAGCCACGAGATCAGTGCATGATCATCCACGTGATCAGTGCATGCGCAGTCACGGGATCAGTGAATGATAGCCACGTGATCAGTGCATGATCAGTCACGTGATCAGTGTATGAACAGCCACGTGAACAGTGCGTGTTCACTCACATGATCAGGGCCTGCTGAGCTGCGTGATTCCTGTCTGCTCATCTGCTTGACAATTGCCAGCTGAGCTGCATGATTCCTCCCTGTCATCTGCTTGACAATTGCCAGCTGTGCTGCGTAATTCCTGCCTGCTCAGCTGCTTGATTATTGCCATCTGAGCAGCATGATTCGTCAGAGCTGAGCTCCATGATTATTGCCTGCTGATTGTGTGATTCGTGCCTACTCAGTTCTTTAATTATTGCCTCCAGAGCCACATGATCAGTGTATGATAGCAAACATGATCAGCGCATGATCAGTCACATGTTCAGCGCCTTTCAGTCACGTGATCACTACATGATAGTCAAATGATCAGTCCATGCTCAGTCATGGTATCAGTGCGTGATCAGCCACGTGATCAGTGCCTGCACATTCCCGTAATCAGCGCCTCTGAGTCACGTGATCACTGCATGATAAACATCTGATCAGTGCGTGATCAGCCACGTGATCAGTGCATGACCAGTCACGTGATCAATGGCACGATAGCCTCGTGATCAGTGAATGATAGCAACGTGATCAGTGCATGATCAGTCACGAGGTCAGTGTATGATCAGCCACGTGATCAGTGCATGATACCCAAGTGATAAGTGCATGATCAGTCAAGTGATCAGTGCATGATCAGCCACGGGATCAGTGTATGATGAGCCACGTGATCAGTGCATGATAGCAACGTGATCAGTGCATGAGAGCCAGGTGAGCAGTGCATGATCAGTCACGTGATCAGTGTATGATCAGCCACGTGATCAGTGGCATGATAGCAACGTGATCAGTGCATGAGAGCCACGTGATCAGTGCATGATGAATCAGGTGATCAGTGCATGATCATTCACGTGATCAGAGTATGATCAGCCACGTGATCAGTGCAGGATCAGTCACGTGATCAGTGCATGCTCAACCACGTGATTAGTGCATGATCAGCCACGAGATCAGTGCATGATCATCCCCGTGATCAGTGCATGCGCAGTCACCTGATCAGTGAATGATAGCCACGTGATCAGTGCATGATCAGTCACGTGATCCGTGCATGATAGCCACGTGATTAGTGCATTCGCAGTCAGTGAATGATAGCCACGTGATCAGTGCATGATCAGTCACGTGATCAGTGTATGATCAGCCACGTGAACAGTGCGTGCTGTCACGTGATCAGGGCCTGCTCAGCTGCGTGATTTCTATCTACTCAGCTGCTTAAAAATTCCCAGCTGAGCTGCGTGATTCCTGCCTGCTCATCTGCTGGGTAATTGCCAGCTGAGCTGCGTGATTCCTGCCTGCTCATCTGCTTGATAATTGCCAGCTGAGCTGCGTGATTCCTGCCAGCTCATCTGCTTGACAATTGCCAGCTGAGCCGTGTGATACCTGCCTGTTAAGCTGCTTGATTATTGCCAGCTGAGCAGCATGATTCGTCACAGCTGAGGTCCCTGATTATTGCCTGCTGAATGCGGGATTTATGCCTGCTCAGCTCTTTGATTATTGCCTCCTGAGGCACATCATCAGTGCATGATAGACACGTGATCAGTGCATGATCAGTCACGTGATCAGTGCATGATCTGTCACATGATCAGTGTATGATATCCACGTGAGCAGTGCATCCCCAGTCACGTGATGAGTGCATTATATCTACGTGATGAGTGCATGTTCAGGCATGTGATCAGTGCATAATAGCCATGTGATCAGTGCATGATCAGTCACGTGATCAGTGTAGGTTCAGCCGCGTGATCACTGAATGATAGCCACATGATCTGTGCATGATCAGTCAAGTGATCATTGTATGATCAGCCACGTGATCAGTGCATGATAGCCAGGTGATCAGTGCATGATAGCCACGTGATCAGTGCATGATAGCCACGAGATCAGTGCATGATCAGTCACGTGATCAGTGCATGATCAGTCAGGTGATCAGAGTATGATCAGCCACGTGATCAGTGCATGTTAGCCACGTGATCTGTGCATGATCAGGCACGTGATCAGTGTTTGCTCAGCCACGTGATCAGTGCATGGTCAGCCACGTGAACAGTGCATGCACAGTTACGTAATCAGTATATGATCAGCTTCGTGATCAGTGCATGATCAGCCACGTGATCAGTGCATGATCAGGCACGTGATCAGTGTATGCTCAGCCACGTGATCAGTGCATGATTAGCAACGTGATCAGTGCATGATCAGCCAAGTGATCAGTGCATGCACAGTCCCGTGGTCAGTGTATGATCAGCTTCGTGATCAGTGCATATTCAGCCACGTGATCAGTGCATGATAGCCAGGTGATCAGTGCATGATAGCCACGAGATCAGTGCATGATCAGTCACATGATCAGTGCATGATCATTCACGTGATCAGTGCATGATAGCCAGGTGATCAGTGCATGATAGCCATGAGATCAGTGCATGATCAGCCACGTGATCAGTGCATGATCAGCCACGTGACCAGTGCATCCCCAGTCACGTGATCAGTGCATTATATCTACATGATCAGTGCATGTTCAGGCACGTGATCAGTGCATAATAGCCACGTGATCAGTGCATGATCAGTCACGTGATCAGTGTATGATCAGCCACGTGATCAGTGCATGATAGCCACGTGATCAGTGCATGATAGCCACCTGATCAGTGCATTATCAATCATGTGATCAGTGCATGATCTGTCATGTGATCAGTGCATGCGCAGTCACGTGATCAGTGCATGATAGCTAAGTGATCAGTGCATGATAAGCCACGTGATAAGTGCATGATAGCCACGTGATCAGTGCATAATCAGTTACATGATCAGTGCATGTGCAGTCTAGTGATCAGTGCATGATAGCCAAGTGAAGAGTGCATGATCAGTCAAGTGATCAGTGTTTGATAGCCAGGTAATCAGTGCATGATGAGTCATATGATCAGCGCATGATCAGTAACTTGATCAGTGTATGATCATCCATGTGATCAGTGCATGCACAGTCTTGTGATCAGTGCATGATAGCCACGTAATCAGTGCATGATGAGTCATATGATCAGCGCATGATCAGTAACGTGATGAGTGTATGATCATCCATGTGATCACTGCATGCACAGTCTCGTGATCAGTGCATGATAGCCACGTGATCAGTGCATGATCAGTCACGTGATCAGTGCATGATAGCCACTTGATCAGTGCATGATCAGTCATGTGATCAGTGTATGAACAGTCACGTGATCAGTCCATGATCAGTCACGTGGTCAGTGTATGATCAGCCACGTGAACAGTGCGTGCTGTCACGTGATCAGGGCCTGCTGAGCTGCGTGATTCCTATCTACTCAGCTGCTTAAAAATTCCCAGCTGAGCTGCGTGATTCCTGCCTGCTCCTCTGCTGGGTAATTGCCAGCTGAGCTGCGTGATTCCTGCCTGCTCATCTGCTTGATAATTGCCAGCTGAGCTGCGTGATTCCTGCCAGCTCATCTGCTTGACAATTGCCAGCTGAGCCGTGTGATACCTGCCTGTTAAGCTGCCTGATTATTGCCAGCAGAGCAGCATGATTCGTCACAGCTGAGGTCCCTGATTATTTCCTGCTGATTGCGGGATTCGTGCCTGCTCAGCTCTTTGGTTATTGCCTCCTGAGGCACATCATCAGTGCATGATAGACACGTGATCAGTGCATGATCAGTCACGTGATCAGTGCATGATCTGTCACGTGATCAGTGTATGATATCCACGTGACCAGTGCATCCTCAGTCACGTGATCAGTGCATTATATCTACGTGATGAGTGCATGTTCAGGCATGTGATCAGTGCATAATAGCCACGTGATCAGTGCATGATCAGTCACGTGATCAGTGTAGGTTCAGCCACGTGATCACTGCATGATAGCCACGTGATCTGTGCATGATCAGTCAAGTGATCATTGTATGAGCAGCCACGTGATCAGTGCATGATATCCACGTGATTAGTGCATGATCAGTCACTTGATCAGTGTATGCTGAGCCACATGATCAGTGTACGTTCAGCCACAGGATCAGTGCATGATAGCCCCGTGATAAGGGCAAGATCAGTCAGGTGATCAGAGTATGTTCAGCCACGTGATCAGTGCATGTTAGCCACGTGATCTGTGCATGATCAGGCACGTGATCAGTGTATGCTCAGCCACGTGATCAGTGCATGATCAGCCACGTGAACAGTGCATGCACAGTTACGTGATAAGTGTATGATCAGCTTCGTGATCAGTGCATGATCAGCCACGTGATCAGTGCATGATCAGGCACGTGATCAGTGTATGCTCAGCCACGTGATCAGTGCATGATCAGCAACGTGATCAGTGCATGATCAGCCAAGTGATCAGTGCATGCACAGTCCCGTGGTCAGTGTATGATCAGCTTCGTGATCAGTGCATATTCAGCCACGTGATCAGTGCATGATAGCCAGGTGATCAGTGCATGATAGCCACTTGATCAGTGCATGATAGCCAGGAGATCAGTGCATGATCAGTCACGTGATCAGTGCATGATAGCCACGTGACCAGTGCATGATCAGCCAACTGATCAGTGTATGATAGCCACGAGATCAGTGCATGATCAGTCACGGGATCAGTGCATGATCATTCACGTGAGCAGTGCATGCACAGTCTCGTGATCAGTGCATGATAGCCAACTGACAAATGCATGATCAGCCACGTGATCAGTGCATGTTAGCCACGTGATCAATGCATGATCAGCCACGTGATCAGTGCATGATCAGTCACGTGATCAGTGCATGATCAGGCACGTGATCAGTGCATGATAGCCACGTGATCAGTGCATGATCAGCCAACTGATCAGTGCATGATAGCCACGTGATCAGTGCATGATCAGACACGTCAACAGAGTATGATCATCCAGGTGATCAGGCCAAGGGCCATCACTTGACCAGTGCATGATAGCGACATGATCAGTGCATGCTCATTCACGTGATCAGTGTATGATCAGCCACTTGATCAGTGAATGATAGCCAAGTGATCAGTGCATGAATAGCCACGTGATCAGTGCATGATCAGTCACGTGATCAGTGCATGGGCAGTCCCGTGATTAGTGAATGATAGCCACTTGTTCAGTGCATGTTCAGTTACGTGATCAGTGTATGATCAGCCGAGGGATCAGTGCATGATAGCCATGTGATCAGTGCATGATCAGTCACGTGATCAGTGCATGTGCAGTCACCTGATCAGTGCATGATAGCTACGTGATCAGTGCATGTTCAGTCAGGTGACCAGTGCATGATCAGCCACGGGATCAGGGCATGATAGCCACGTGTTCAGTGGCATGATCAGTTACATGGTCAGTGCATGCGCAGTCTAGTGATAAGTGCGTGATAGAAAAGTGGTAAGTGCATGAGCAGCCACGTGATCACTGCATGATAGCCACGTGATCTGCGCATGATCAGTCAAGTGATCAGTGTATGATAGCCACGTAATCAGTGCGTGGTCAGTGCATGATAGCCACTTGATCAGTGCATGTTCAGTCATGTTATCAGTGTATGAACAGTCACGTGATCAGTGCAAGATCAGTCCATGTGATCAGTGTTTGATCAGCCACCTGAACAGTGCGTGATGTTACGTGATCAGGGCCTGCTGAGCTGGGTGATTCCTGTCTACTCAGCTGAGTGTCAATTGCCAGCTTAGCTGCGTTATTCCTGCCTGCTCATCTGCTGGATAATTGCTAGCTGAGCTGTGTGGTTCCTTCCTGCTCATCTGCTTGATAATTGCCAGCTGATCTGCATTATTCCTGCCTGCCCATCTGCTTGATTATTGTTAGCTGAGCTGCGTTATTCCTCCCTGCTCAGCTGCTTGATTATTGCCAGCTGAGCAGAATGAATCGTCACAGCTGAGGTCCATGATTATGGCCTGCTGATTGCGTGATTCGTGCCTGCTCAGCTCTTTGATTATTGCCTCCTGAGGCACATCATCAGTGCATGATCGTCACGTGATCAGCACATGATCAGTCACATGATCAGCGCCATTCAGACACGTGATCACTGCATGCTCAGCCACTCGATCACTTCATGATCAGCAGCGTGATTAGTGCATCATCAGCCACGTGATCAGTGCATGATCAGCCACGTGATCAGTGTATGATAAGCTCCGTGATCAGTGCTTGCGCTGTCATTTGATCAGTGCATGATCAGTCATGGGATCAGTGTATGATCAGCCACGTGATCAGTGCAGGATAGCCACGTGATCAGTGCATGATAGCTAAGTGAACAGTGCATGATCAGCCACGTGATCAGTGCATGATCAGTCACGTGATCAGTGTATGATCAGCCAGGTGAACAGTGCGTGCTCACTCACATGATCAGGGCCTGCTGAGCTGCGTGATTCCTGTCTGCTCATCTGCTGGCAATTGCCAGCTGAGCTGCATGATTCCTCCCTGTCATCTGCTTGACAATTGCCAGCTGTGCTGCATAATTGCTGCCTGATCAGCTGCTTGATTATTGCCATCTGAGCAGCATGATTCGTCAGAGCTGAGCTCCATGATTATTGCCTGCTGATTGTGTGATTCGTGCCTACTCAGCTCTTTAATTATTGCCTCCAGAGCCACATGATCAGTGTATGATAGCAAATATGATCAGCGCATGATCAGTCACATGTTCAGCGCCATTCAGTCACGTGATCTCTACATGAGAGTCAAGGGATCAGTCCATGCTCAGTCATGGTATCAGTGCGTGATCAGCCACGTGATCAGTGCCTGCACATTCCCGTAATCAGCCCCTCTCAGTCACGTGATCACTGCATGATAAACATGTGATCAGTGCGTGATCAGCCACGCGATCAGTGCATGACCACTCATGTGATCAATGGCATGATAGCCACGTGATCAGTGAATGATAGCAATGTGATCAGTGAATGATCAGTCACGAGGTCAGTGTATGATCAGCCACGTAATCAGTGCATGATACCCAAGTGATAAGTGCATGATTAGTCACGTGATCAGTGCATGATCAGCCGAGTGATCAGTGCACGATAGCCACGTGATCAGTGCATGATCAGCCACGTGAGCAGTGCATCCCCAGTCACGTGATCAGTGCATAATAGCCACGTGATCAGTGCATGAGCAGTTACGTGATCAGTGTAGGATCAGCCGCGTGATCACTGCATGATAGCCACGTGATCTGTGTATGATCAGTCAAGTGATCATTGTATGATCAGCCACGTGATAAGTGCATGGTAGCCTGTGATCAGTGCATGATCAGTCACGTGATCAGTGTATGATGAGCCACGTGATCAGTGTAGGTTCAGCCACGTGATCAGTGCATGATAGCCACATGATCAGTGTGATCATCCACGTGATCAGTGAATGACCAGTCACGTGATCAGTGTATGATGAGCCACATGATCAGTGTACGTTCAGCCACGTGATCAGTGCATGATAGCCCCATGATAAGGGCAAGATCAGTCAGGTGATCAGAGTATGATCAGCCACGGGATCAGTGCATGTTAGCCACGTGAACAGTGCATGCACAGTTACGTAATCAGTATATGATCAGCTTCGTGATCAGTGCATGATCAGCCACGTGATCAGTGCATGATCAGGCACGTGATCAGTGTATGTTCAGCCACGTGATCAGTGCATGATCAGCCAAGTGATCAGTGCATGATCATTCACGTGATCAGTGCATGATAGCCAGGTGATCAGTGCATGATAGCCACGTGGTCAGTGCATGATAGCCACGAGATCAGTGCATGATCAGTCACGTGATCAGTGCATGATCATTTCACGTGATCAGTGCATGATAGCCATGTGACCAGTGCATGATCAGCCAACTGATCAGTGCATGATAGCCACGAGATCAGTGCATGATCAGTCACGTGATCAGTGCATGATCATTCACGTGAGCAGTGCATGCACAGTCTCGTGATCAGTGCATGATAGCCAACTGACAAATGCATGATCAGCCACGTGATCAATGCATGTTAGCCACGTGATCAATGCATGATCAGTCACGTGATCAGTGCATCATCAGCCACGTGATCAGTGCATTATAGCCACGTGATCAGTGCATGATCAGCCAACTGATCAGTGCCTGATAGCCACGTGATCAGTGCATGATAGCCACCTGATCAGTGCATGATAGCCACGTGATCAGTGCATGATCAGTCACGGGATCAGTGCATGATCAGACACGTCAACAGAGTATGATCATCCACGTCATCAGGCCATGCGCAGTCACTCGACCAGTGTATGATAGCGACATGATCAGTGCATGCTCATTCACGTGATCAGTGTATGATCATCCATGTGATCTCTGCATGCGGAGTCATGTGATCAGTGCATGATAGCCACGTGATCAGTGCATGATCAGTTATGTGATCAGTGCATGCGCAGTCACGTGATCATTGCATGATAGCCACGTGATAAGTTCATGATCTGTTAGGTGATCAGTGCATGCACAGTCACGTGATCAATGCATGATAGCCACGTAATCAGTGCATGATAACCACGTGGTCAGTGCATGATAGCCACTTGATCAGTGCATGATCAGTCATGTTATCAGTGTATGAACAGTCACGTGATCAGTGCAAGATCAGTCATGTGATCAGTGTTTGATCAGCCACCTGAACAGTGCATGATGTTACGTGATCAGGGCCTGCTGAGCTGGGTGATTCCTGTCTACTCAGCTGAGTGTCAATTGCCAGCTTAGCTGCGTTATTCCTGCCTGCTCATCTGCTGGATAATTGCTAGCTGAGCTGTGTGGTTCCTTCCTGCTCATCTGCTTGATAATTGCCAGCTGATCTGCGTTATTCCTGCCTGCCCATCTGCTTGATTATTGCTAGCTGAGCTGCGTTATTCCTCCCTGCTCAGCTGCTTGATTATTGCCATCTGAGCAGCATGATTCGTCAGAGCTGAGCTCCATGATTATTGCCTGCTGATTGTGTGATTCGTGCCTACTCAGCTCTTTAATTATTGCCTCCAGAGCCACATGATCAGTGTATGATAGCAAACATGTTCAGCGCATGATCAGTCACATGTTCAGCGCCATTCAGTCACGTGATCACTACATGATAGTCAAGGGATCATCCATGCTCAGTCATGGTATCAGTGCATGATCAGCCACGTGATCAGTGTATGACCAGTCACGTGATCAATGGCATGATAGCCACGTGATCAGTGAATGATAGCAACGTGAGCAGTGCATGATCAGTCACGTGGTCAGTGTATGATCAGCCACGTGAACAGTGGCGTGCTGTCACGTGATCAGGGCCTGCTGAGCTGCGTGATTCCTATCTACTCAGCTGCTCAAAAATTCCCAGCTGAGCTGCGTGATTCCTGCCTCCTCATTTGCTGGGTAATTGCCAGCTGAGCTGCGTGATTCCTGCCTGCTCATCTGCTTGATAATTGCCAGCTGAGCTGCGTGATTCCTGCCAGCTCATCTGCTTGACAATTGCCAGCTGAGTCGTGTGATACCTGCCTGTTAAGCTGCTTGATTATTGCCAGCTGAGCAGCATGATTCGTCACAGCTGAGGTCCCTGATTATTGCCTGCTGATTGCGGGATTTATGCCTGCTCAGCTCTTTGATTATTGCCTCCTGAGGCACATCATCAGTGCATGATAGACACGTGATCAGTGCATGATCAGTCACGTGATCAGTGTATGATCTGTCACGTGATCGTGTATGATATCCACGTGAGCAGTGCATCCCCAGTCACGTGATGAGTGCATTATATCTACGTGATCAGTGCATGTTCAGGCATGTGATCAGTGCATAATAGCCACGTGATCAGTGCATGATCAGTCACGTGATCAGTGTAGGTTCAGCCGCATGATCACTGAATGATAGCCACGTTGATCTGTGCATGATCAGTCAAGTGATCATTGTATGATCAGCCACGTGATCAGTGCATGATAGCCATGTGATCAGTGCATGATCAGTCACGTGATCAGTGTATGATGAGCCACATGATCAGTGTACGTTCAGCCACGTGATCAGTGCATGATAGCCCCGTGATAAGGGCATGATCAGTCAGGTGATCAGTGCATGATCAGTCTCGGGATCATTGCATGATCATTCACGTGAGCAGTGCATGCACAGTCTCGTGATCAGAGCATGATAGCCAACTGACAAATGCATGATCAGCCACGTGATCAGTGCATGTTAGCCACGTGATCAATGCATGGTCAGCCACATGATCAGTGCATGATCAGTCACGTGATCAGTGCATCATCAGCCACGTGATCAGTGCATGATCAGCCAACTGATCAGTGCATGATAGCGACGTGATCAGTGCATGATCAGTCACGTGATCAGTGCATGAACAGCCACCTGATCAGTGAATGATAGCCACCTGATCAGTGCATGATAGCCACGTGATCAGTGCATGATCAGTCAAGGAATCAGTGTATGATCAGCCACGTCAACAGAGTATGATCATCCACGTCATCAGGCCCATGCGCAGTCACTTGATCAGTGCATGATCAGCCACGGGATCAGTGCATGATAGCCCCGTGAAAAGTGCATGAACAGTCACGTGATCAGAGTATGATCAGTCACGTGATCAGTGCATGTTAGCCACGTGATCAGTGCTTGAGAGCCACCTGATCAGTGCAGGATCAGTCACGTGATCAGTGCATGATCAGCCACGTGATTAGTGCATGATCAGCCACGAGATCAGTGCATGATCATCCCCGTGATCAGTGCATGCGCAGTCACGTGATCAGTGAATGATAGCCACGTGATCAGTGCATGATCAGTCACGTGATCAGTGCATGATCAGCCACGTGATTAGTGCATGATCAGCCTCGAGATCTGTGCATGATCATCCACGTGATCAGTGCATGGACAGTCCACGTGATCAGTGATGATAGCCACGTGATCAGTGCATGATCAGTCACGTGATCAGTGTATGATCAGCCAGGTGAACAGTGCGTGCTCACTCACATGAATCAGGGCCTGCTGAGCTGCGTGATTCCTGCCAGCTCATCTGCTTGACAATTGCCAGCTGAGCCGTGTGATACCTGCCCTGTTAAGCTGCTTGATTATTGCCAGCTGAGCCAGCATGATTCGTCACAGCTGAGGTCCCTGATTATTGCCTGCTGAATGCGGGATTTATGCCTGCTCAGCTCTTTGATTATTGCCTCCTGAGGCACATCATCAGTGCATGATAGACACGTGATCAGTGCATGATCAGTCACGTGATCAGTGTATGATCTGTCACGTGATCAGTGTATGATATCCACGTGAGCAGTGCATCCCCAGTCACGTGATGAGTGCATTATATCTACGTGATCAGTGCATGTTCAGGCATGTGATCAGTGCATAATAGCCACGTGATCAGTGCATGATCAGTCACGTGATCAGTGTAGGTTCAGCCGCGTGATCAATGAATGATAGCCACGTGATCACTGAATGATAGCCACGTGATCTGTGCATGATCAGTCCAAGTGATCATTGTATGATCAGCCACGTGATCAGTGTATGATGAGCCACATGATCAGTGTACGTTCAGCCACGTGATCAGTGCATGATAGCCCCGTGATAAGGGCATGATCAGTCAGGTGATCAGAGTATGATCAGCAACGTGATCAGTGCATGTTAGCCACGTGATCTGTTGCATGATCAGGCACGTGATCAGTGTTTGCTTAGCCACGTGATCAGTGCATGGTCAGCCACGTGAACAGTGCATGCACAGTTACGTAATCAGTATATAATCAGCTTTGTGATCAGTGCATGATCAGCCCACGTGATCAGTGCATGATCAGGCACGTGATCAAGTGTATGCTCAGCCACATGATCAGTACATGATCAGCCAAGTGATCAGTGAATGCACAGTCCTGTGGTCAGTGTATGATCAGCTTCGTGATCAGTGCATATTCAGCCACGTGATCAGTGCATGATAGCCAGGTGATCAGTGCATGATAGCCAGGTGATCAGTGCAGATAGCCACGAGATCAGTGCATGATCAGTCACGTAAACAGTGCATGATCATTCACGTGATCAGTGCATGATAGCCACGTGACCATTGCATGATCAGCCAACTGATCAGTGCATGAGAGCCATGAGATCAGTGAATGATCATTCACGTTAGCAGGTGCATGCACAGTCTCCTGATCATTGCATGATAGCCAACTGACAAATTCATGATCAGCCACATGATCAGTACATGATAGCTAAGTGATCAGTGCATGATCAGCCACGTGATCAGTGGCATGATAGCAACGTGATCAGTGCATGATAGCCACGTGATCAGTGCATGATAAGTCACGTGATCATTGCATGATCTTTCATGTGATCAGTGCATGCCCAGTAACGTGATCAGTGTATGATAGCTACGTGATCAGTGCATGATAGCCACGTGATCAGTGCATGATAGCCACCTGATCAGTTCATGTTCAGTCAGGTGATCAGTGCATGATCTGTCATGTGGATGAGTGCATGCCCAGTAACGTGATCAGTGTATGATAGCTACATGATCAGTGCATGACCAGGCCACGTGATCAGGGAATGATGGCCACATGATCGGTGCATGTTAGCCACGTGATCAGTGCATGATCAGTCACGTGATCAGTGCATGATCAGTCACGTGATCCAGTGTATGATCAGCCACATGATCAGTGTACATTCAGCATGTGATCAGTGCATGATAGCCCGAGATAAGTGCATGATCAGTCAGGTGATCAGAGTATGATCAGCCACATGATCATTGCATGTTAGCCACGTGATTCAGTGCATGAGAGCGACCTGATCAGTGCATGATCAGCTACGGTGATTAGTGCATGATCAGCCACGAGATCAGTGCTGATCATCCACGTGATCAGTGCATGCGCAGTCACGGGATCAGTGAATGATAGCCACGTGATCAGTGCATGATCAGTCACGTGATCAGTGTATGAACAGCCACGTGAACAGTGCGTGTTCACTCACATGATCAGGGGCCTGCTGAGCTGCGTGATTCCTGTCTGCTCATCTGCTTGACAATTGCCAGCTGAGCTGCATGATTCCTCCCTGTCATCTGCTTGACAATTGCCAGCTGTGCTGCGTAATTCCTGCCTGCTCAGCTGCTTGATTATTGCCATCTGAGCAGCATGATTCGTCAGAGCTGAGCTCCATGATTATTGCCTGCTGATTGTGTGATTCGTGCCTACTCAGTTCTTTAATTATTGCCTCCAGAGCCACATGATCAGTGTATGATAGCAAACATGATCAGCGCATGATCAGTCACATGTTCAGCGCCTTTCAGTCACGTGATCACTACATGATAGTCAAATGATCAGTCCATGCTCAGTCATGGTATCAGTGCGTGATCAGCCCACGTGATCCAGTGCCTGCACATTCCCGTAATCAGCGCCTCTGAGTCACGTGATCACTGCATGATAAACATCTGATCAGTGCGTGATCAGCCACGTGATCAGTGCATGACCAGTCACGTGATCAATGGCACGATAGCCTCGTGATCAGTGAATGATAGCAACGTGATCAGTGCATGATCAGTCACGAGGTCAGTGTATGATCAGCCACGTGATCAGTGCATGATACCCAAGTGATAAGTGCATGATCAGTCAAGTGATCAGTGCATGATCAGCCACGGGATCAGTGTATGATGAGCCACGTGATCAGTGCATGATAGCAACGTGATCAGTGCATGAGAGCCAGGTGAGCAGTGCATGATCAGTCACGTGATCAGTGTATGATCAGCCACGTGATCAGTGCATGATAGCAACGTGATCAGTGCATGAGAGCCACGTGATCAGTGCATGATGAATCAGGTGATCAGTGCATGATCATTCACGTGATCAGAGTATGATCAGCCACGTGATCAGTGCAGGATCAGTCACGTGATCAGTGCATGCTCAACCACGTGATTAGTGCATGATCAGCCACGAGATCAGTGCATGATCATCCCCGTGATCAGTGCATGCGCAGTCACCTGATCAGTGAATGATAGCCACGTGATCAGTGCATGATCAGTCACGTGATCCGTGCATGATAGCCACGTGATTAGTGCATTCGCAGTCAGTGAATGATAGCCACGTGATCAGTGCATGATCAGTCACGTGATCAGTGTATGATCAGCCACGTGAACAGTGCGTGCTGTCACGTGATCAGGGCCTGCTCAGCTGCGTGATTTCTATCTACTCAGCTGCTTAAAAATTCCCAGCTGAGCTGCGTGATTCCTGCCTGCTCATCTGCTGGGTAATTGCCAGCTGAGCTGCGTGATTCCTGCCTGCTCATCTGCTTGATAATTGCCAGCTGAGCTGCGTGATTCCTGCCAGCTCATCTGCTTGACAATTGCCAGCTGAGCCGTGTGATACCTGCCTGTTAAGCTGCTTGATTATTGCCAGCTGAGCAGCATGATTCGTCACAGCTGAGGTCCCTGATTATTGCCTGCTGAATGCGGGATTTATGCCTGCTCAGCTCTTTGATTATTGCCTCCTGAGGCACATCATCAGTGCATGATAGACACGTGATCAGTGCATGATCAGTCACGTGATCAGTGCATGATCTGTCACATGATCAGTGTATGATATCCACGTGAGCAGTGCATCCCCAGTCACGTGATGAGTGCATTATATCTACGTGATGAGTGCATGTTCAGGCATGTGATCAGTGCATAATAGCCATGTGATCAGTGCATGATCAGTCACGTGATCAGTGTAGGTTCAGCCGCGTGATCACTGAATGATAGCCACATGATCTGTGCATGATCAGTCAAGTGATCATTGTATGATCAGCCACGTGATCATGCATGATAGCAGGTTGATCAGTGCAGTACGCCACGTGATCAGTGCATGATAGCCACGAGATCAGTGCATGATCAGTCACGTGATCAGTGCATGATCAGTCAGGTGATCAGAGTATGATCAGCCACGTGATCAGTGCATGTTAGCCACGTGATCGTGCATGATCAGGCACGTGATCAGTGTTTGCTCAGCCACGTGATCAGTGCATGGTCAGCCACGTGAACAGTGCATGCACAGTTACGTAATCAGTATATGATCAGCTTCGTGATCAGTGCATGATCAGCCACGTGATCAGTGCATGATCAGGCACGTGATCAGTGTATGCTCAGCCACGTGATCAGTGCATGATTAGCAACGTGATCAGTGCATGATCAGCAAGTGATCAGTGCATGCACAGTCCCGTGGTCAGTGTATGATCAGCTTCGTGATCAGTGCATATTCAGCCACGTGATCAGTGCATGATAGCCAGGTGATCAGTGCATGATAGCCACGAGATCAGTGCATGATCAGTCACATGATCAGTGCATGATCATTCACGTGATCAGTGCATGATAGCCAGGTGATCAGTGCATGATAGCCATGAGATCAGTGCATGATCAGCCACGTGATCAGTGCATGATCAGCCACGTGACCAGTGCATCCCCAGTCACGTGATCAGTGCATTATATCTACATGATCAGTGCATGTTCAGGCACGTGATCAGTGCATAATAGCCACGTGATCAGTGCATGATCAGTCACGTGATCAGTGTATGATCAGCCACGTGATCAGTGCATGATAGCCACGTGATCAGTGCATGATAGCCACCTGATCAGTGCATTATCAATCATGTGATCAGTGCATGATCTGTCATGTGATCAGTGCATGCGCAGTCACGTGATCAGTGCATGATAGCTAAGTGATCAGTGCATGATAAGCCACGTGATAAGTGCATGATAGCCACGTGATCAGTGCATAATCAGTTACATGATCAGTGCATGTGCAGTCTAGTGATCAGTGCATGATAGCCCAAGTGAAGAGTGCATGATCAGTCAAGTGATCAGTGTTTTGATAGCCAGGTAATCAGTGCATGATGAGTCATATGATCAGCGCATGATCAGTAACTTGATCAGTGTATGAATCATCCATGTGATCAGTGCATGCACAGTCTTGTGATCAGTGCATGATAGCCACGTAATTCAGTGCATGATGAGTCATATGATCAGCGCATGATCAGTAACGTGATGAGTGTATGATCATCCATGTGATCACTGCATGCACAGTCTCGTGATCAGTGCATGATAGCCACGTGATCAGTGCATGATCAGTCACGTGATCAGTGCATGATAGCCACTTGATCAGTGCATGATCAGTCATGTGATCAGTGTATGAACAGTCACGTGATCAGTCCATGATCAGTCACGTGGTCAGTGTATGATCAGCCACGTGAACAGTGCGTGCTGTCAGTGATCAGGCCTGCTGAGCTGCGTGATTCCTATCTACTCAGCTGCTTAAAAATTCCCAGCTGAGCTGCGTGATTCCTGCCTGCTCCTCTGCTGGGTAATTGCAGCTGAGCTGCGTGATTCCGCCTGCTCATCTGCTTGATAATTGCCAGCTGAGCTGCGTGATTCCTGCCAGCTCATCTGCTTGACAATTGCCAGCTGACCGTGTGATACCTGCCTGTTAAGCTGCCTGATATTGCCAGCAGAGCAGCATGATTCGTCTCACAGCTGAGGTCCCTGATTATTTCCTGCTGATTGCGGGATTCGTGCCCTGCTCAGCTCTTTGGTTATTGCCTCCTGAGGCACATCATCAGTGCATGATAGACACGTGATCAGTGCATGATCAGTCACGTGATCAGTGCATGATCTGTCACGTGATCAGTGTATGATATCCACGTGACCAGTGCATCCTCAGTCACGTGATCAGTGCATTATATCTACGTGAATGAGTGCATGTTCAGGCACTGTGATCAGTGCATAATAGCCACGTGATCAGTGCATGATCAGTCACGTGATCAGTGTAGGTTACAGCACGTGATCACTGCAGATAGCCACGTGATTCTGTGCATGATCAGTCAAGTGATCATTGTATGAGCAGCCACGTGATCAGTGCATGATATCCACGTGATTAGTGCATGATCAGTCACTTGATCAGTGTATGCTGAGCCACATGATCAGTGTACGTTCAAGCCACAGGATCAGTGCATGATAGCCCCGTGATAAGGGCAAGATCAGTCAGGTGATCAGAGTATGTTCAGCCACGTGATCAGTGCAATGTTAGCCACGTGATCTGTGCATTGATCAGGCACGTGATCAGTGTATGCTCAGCCACGTGATCAGTGCATGATCAGCCACGTGAACAGTGCATGCACAGTTACGTGATAAGTGTATGATCAGCTTCGTGATCAGTGCAATGATCAGCCACGTGATCAAGTGCATGATCAGGCACGTGATCAGTTGTATGCTCAGCCACGTGATCAGTGCATGATCAGCACGTGATCAGTGCATGATCAGCCAAGTGATCAGTGCATGCAACAGTCCCGTGGTCAGTGTATGATCAAGTCTTCGTGATCAGTGCATATTCCAGCCCACGTGAATAGTGCATGATAGCCAGGTGATCAGTGCATGATAGCCACTTGATCAGTGCATGATAGCCAGGAGATCAGTGCATGATCAGTCACGTGATCAGTGCATGATAGCCACGTGACAGTGCATGATCAGCCCAACTGATCAGTGTATGATAGCCACGAGATCAGTGCATGATCAGTCACGGGATCAAGTGCATGATCATTCACGTGAGCAGTGCATGCACAGTCTCGTGATCAGTGCATGATAGCCAACTGACAAATGCATGATCAGCCACGTGATCAGTGCATGTTAGCCACGTGAATCAATGCATGATCAGACCACGTGATCAGTGCATGATCAGTCACGTGATCAGTGCATGATCAGGCACGTGATCAAGTGCATGATAGCCACGTGATCAGTGCATGATCAGCCAACTGATCAGTGCATGATAAGCCACGTGATCAGTGCATGATCAGACACGTCAACAGAGTATGATCATCCAGGTGATCAGGCCAAGGGCCATCACTTGACCGTGCATGATAGCGACATGATCAGTGCATGCTCATTCACGTGATCAGTGTATGATCAGCCACTTGATCAGTGGAATGATAGCCAAGTGATCAGTGCATGATAGCCACGTGATCAGTGCATGATCAGTCACGTGATCAGTGCATGGGCAGTCCCGTGATTAGTGAATGATAGCCACTTGTTCAGTGCATGTTCAGTTACGTGATCAGTGTATGATCAGCCGAGGGAATCAGTGCATGATAGCCATGTGATCAGTGCATGATCAGTCAACGTATCAGTGCATGTGCAGTCACCTGATCAGTGCATGATAGCTACGTGATCAGTGCATGTTCAGTCAGGTGACCAGTGCATGATCAGCCACGGGATCAGGGCATGATAGCCACGTGTTCAGGCTGCATGATCAGTTAACATGGTCAGTGCAATGCGCAGTCTAGTACGATAAAGTGCGTGAATAGAAAAGTGGTAAGTTGCATGAGGCAGCCAACGTGATCCTGCATGATAGGCCACGTTGACTGCGCATGATCAGTCAAGTTGATCAGTGTATGATAGCCAACTGTATCAGTCGTGGTCAGTGCATGATAGGCCACTTGATCAGTGCATGTTCAGATCATGTTAATCAGTGTATGAACAGTCACGTGGATCAGTGCAATGATAGTCATGTGACAGTGTTTGATCACCACCGTGAAACAGTGCGTGATTGTTACGTGATCAGGGCCTGCTGAGCTGGGTGATTCCTGTCTACTCAGCTGAGTGTCAATTGCAGCTTAGCTGCGTTATTCCTGCTGCTCATCTGCTGGATAATTGCTAGCTGAGCTGTGTGGTTCCTTCCTGCTCAATCTGCTTGATAATTGCCAGCTGATTGCATTATTCCTGCCTGCCCATCTGCTTGATTATTGTTAGCTGAGCTGCGTTATTCCTCCCTGCTCAGCTGCTTGATTATTGCCAGCTGAGCAGAATGAATCGTCACAGCTGAGGTCCATGATTATGGCCTGCTGATTGCGTGATTCGTGCCTGCTCAGCTCTTTGATTATTGCCTCCTGAGGCACATCATCAGTGCATGATCGTCACGTGATCAGCACATGATCAGTCACATGATCAGCGCCATTCAGACACGTGATCACTGCATGCTCAGCCACTCGATCACTTCATGATCAGCAGCGTGATTAGTGCATCATCAGCCACGTGATCAGTGCATGATCAGCCACGTGATCAGTGTATGATAAGCCTCCGTGATCAGTGCTTGCGCTGTCATTTGATCAGTGCAATGATCAGTCATGGGATCAGTGTATGATCAGCCACGTGATCAGTGGCAGGATAGCCACGTGATCAGTGCATGATAGCTAAGTGAACAGTGCATGATCAGCCACGTGATCAGTGCATGATCAGTCACGTGATCAGTGTATGATCAGCCAGGTGAACAGTGCGTGCTCACTCACATGATCAGGGCCTGCTGAGCTGCGTGATTCCTGTCTGCTCATCTGCTTGGCAATTGCCAGCTGAGCTGCATGATTCCTCCCTGTCATCTGCTTGACAATTGCCAGCTGTGCTGCATAATTGCTGCCTGATCAGCTGCTTGATTATTGCCATCTGAGCAGCATGATTCGTCAGAGCTGAGCTCCATGATTATTGCCTGCTGATTGTGTGATTCGTGCCTACTCAGCTCTTTAATTATTGCCTCCAGAGCCACATGATCAGTGTATGATAGCAAATATGATCAGCGCATGATCAGTCACATGTTCAGCGCCATTCAGTCACGTGATCTCTACATGAGAGTCAAGGGATCAGTCCATGCTCAGTCATGGTATCAGTGCGTGATCAGCCACGTGATCAGTGCCTGCACATTCCCGTAATCAGCCCCTCTCAGTCACGTGATCACTGCATGATAAACATGTGATCAGTGCGTGATCAGCCACGCGATCAGTGCATGACCACTCATGTGATCAATGGCATGATAGCCACGTGATCAGTGAATGATAGCAATGTGATCAGTGAATGATCAGTCACGAGGTCAGTGTATGATCAGCCACGTAATCAGTGCATGATACCCAAGTGATAAGTGCATGATTAGTCACGTGATCAGTGCATGATCAGCCGAGTGATCAGTGCACGATAGCCACGTGATCAGTGCATGATCAGCCACGTGAGCAGTGCATCCCCAGTCACGTGATCAGTGCATAATAGCCACGTGATCAGTGCATGAGCAGTTACGTGATCAGTGTAGGATCAGCCGCGTGATCACTGCATGATAGCCACGTGATCTGTGTATGATCAGTCAAGTGATCATTGTATGATCAGCCACGTGATAAGTGCATGGTAGCCTGTGATCAGTGCATGATCAGTCACGTGATCAGTGTATGATGAGCCACGTGATCAGTGTAGGTTCAGCCACGTGATCAGTGCATGATAGCCACATGATCAGTGTGATCATCCACGTGATCAGTGAATGACCAGTCACGTGATCAGTGTATGATGAGCCACATGATCAGTGTACGTTCAGCCACGTGATCAGTGCATGATAGCCCCATGATAAGGGCAAGATCAGTCAGGTGATCAGAGTATGATCAGCCACGGGATCAGTGCATGTTAGCCACGTGAACAGTGCATGCACAGTTACGTAATCAGTATATGATCAGCTTCGTGATCAGTGCATGATCAGCCACGTGATCAGTGCATGATCAGGCACGTGATCAGTGTATGTTCAGCCACGTGATCAGTGCATGATCAGCCAAGTGATCAGTGCATGATCATTCACGTGATCAGTGCATGATAGCCAGGTGATCAGTGCATGATAGCCACGTGGTCAGTGCATGATAGCCACGAGATCAGTGCATGATCAGTCACGTGATCAGTGCATGATCATTCACGTGATCAGTGCATGATAGCCATGTGACCAGTGCATGATCAGCCAACTGATCAGTGCATGATAGCCCACGAGATCAGTGCATGATCAGTCACGTGATCAGTGCATGATCATTCACGTGAGCAGTGCATGCACAGTCTCGTGATCAGTGCATGATAGCCAACTGACAAATGCATGATCAGCCACGTGATCAATGCATGTTAGCCACGTGATCAATGCATGATCAGTCACGTGATCAGTGCATCATCAGCCACGTGATCAGTGCATTATAGCCACGTGATCAGTGCATGATCAGCCAACTGATCAGTGCCTGATAGCCACGTGATCAGTGCATGATAGCCACCTGATCAGTGCATGATAGCCACGTGATCAGTGCATGATCAGTCACGGGATCAGTGCATGATCAGACACGTCAACAGAGTATGATCATCCACGTCATCAGGCCATGCGCAGTCACTCGACCAGTGTATGATAGCGACATGATCAGTGCATGCTCATTCACGTGATCAGTGTATGATCATCCATGTGATCTCTGCATGCGGAGTCATGTGATCAGTGCATGATAGCCACGTGATCAGTGCATGATCAGTTATGTGATCAGTGCATGCGCAGTCACGTGATCATTGCATGATAGCCACGTGATAAGTTCATGATCTGTTAGGTGATCAGTGCATGCACAGTCACGTGATCAATGCATGATAGCCACGTAATCAGTGCATGATAACACGTGGTCAGTGCATGATAGCCACTTGATCAGTGCATGATCAGTCATGTTATCAGTGTATGAACAGTCACGTGATCAGTGCAAGATCAGTCATGTGATCAGTGTTTGATCAGCCACCTGAACAGTGCATGATGTTACGTGATCAGGGCCTGCTGAGCTGGGTGATTCCTGTCTACTCAGCTGAGTGTCAATTGCCAGCTTAGCTGCGTTATTCCTGCCTGCTCATCTGCTGGATAATTGCTAGCTGAGCTGTGTGGTTCCTTCCTGCTCATCTGCTTGATAATTGCCAGCTGATCTGCGTTATTCCTGCCTGCCCATCTGCTTGATTATTGCTAGCTGAGCTGCGTTATTCCTCCCTGCTCAGCTGCTTGATTATTGCCATCTGAGCAGCATGATTCGTCAGAGCTGAGCTCCATGATTATTGCCTGCTGATTGTGTGATTCGTGCCTACTCAGCTCTTTAATTATTGCCTCCAGAGCCACATGATCAGTGTATGATAGCAAACATGTTCAGCGCATGATCAGTCACATGTTCAGCGCCATTCAGTCACGTGATCACTACATGATAGTCAAGGGATCAGTCCATGCTCAGTCATGGTATCAGTGCATGATCAGCCACGTGATCAGTGTATGACCAGTCACGTGATCAATGGCATGATAGCCACGTGATCAGTGAATGATAGCAACGTGAGCAGTGCATGATCAGTCACGTGGTCAGTGTATGATCAGCCACGTGAACAGTGCGTGCTGTCACGTGATCAGGGCCTGCTGAGCTGCGTGATTCCTATCTACTCAGCTGCTCAAAAATTCCCAGCTGAGCTGCGTGATTCCTGCCTCCTCATTTGCTGGGTAATTGCCAGCTGAGCTGCGTGATTCCTGCCTGCTCATCTGCTTGATAATTGCCAGCTGAGCTGCGTGATTCCTGCCAGCTCATCTGCTTGACAATTGCCAGCTGAGTCGTGTGATACCTGCCTGTTAAGCTGCTTGATTATTGCCAGCTGAGCAGCATGATTCGTCACAGCTGAGGTCCCTGATTATTGCCTGCTGATTGCGGGATTTATGCCTGCTCAGCTCTTTGATTATTGCCTCCTGAGGCACATCATCAGTGCATGATAGACACGTGATCAGTGCATGATCAGTCACGTGATCAGTGTATGATCTGTCACGTGATCGTGTATGATATCCACGTGAGCAGTGCATCCCCAGTCACGTGATGAGTGCATTATATCTACGTGATCAGTGCATGTTCAGGCATGTGATCAGTGCATAATAGCCACGTGATCAGTGCATGATCAGTCACGTGATCAGTGTAGGTTCAGCCGCATGATCACTGAATGATAGCCACGTGATCTGTGCATGATCAGTCAAGTGATCATTGTATGATCAGCCACGTGATCAGTGCATGATAGCCATGTGATCAGTGCATGATCAGTCACGTGATCAGTGTATGATGAGCCACATGATCAGTGTACGTTCAGCCACGTGATCAGTGCATGATAGCCCCGTGATAAGGGCATGATCAGTCAGGTGATCAGTGCATGATCAGTCTCGGGATCATTGCATGATCATTCACGTGAGCAGTGCATGCACAGTCTCGTGATCAGAGCATGATAGCCAACTGACAAATGCATGATCAGCCACGTGATCAGTGCATGTTAGCCACGTGATCAATGCATGGTCAGCCACATGATCAGTGCATGATCAGTCACGTGATCAGTGCATCATCAGCCACGTGATCAGTGCATGATCAGCCAACTGATCAGTGCATGATAGCGACGTGATCAGTGCATGATCAGTCACGTGATCAGTGCATGAACAGCCACCTGATCAGTGAATGATAGCCACCTGATCAGTGCATGATAGCCACGTGATCAGTGCATGATCAGTCAAGGAATCAGTGTATGATCAGCCACGTCAACAGAGTATGATCATCCACGTCATCAGGCCATGCGCAGTCACTTGATCAGTGCATGATCAGCCACGGGATCAGTGCATGATAGCCCCGTGAAAAGTGCATGAACAGTCACGTGATCAGAGTATGATCAGTCACGTGATCAGTGCATGTTAGCCACGTGATCAGTGCTTGAGAGCCACCTGATCAGTGCAGGATCAGTCACGTGATCAGTGCATGATCAGCCACGTGATTAGTGCATGATCAGCCACGAGATCAGTGCATGATCATCCCCGTGATCAGTGCATGCGCAGTCACGTGATCAGTGAATGATAGCCACGTGATCAGTGCATGATCAGTCACGTGATCAGTGCATGATCAGCCACGTGATTAGTGCATGATCAGCCTCGAGATCTGTGCATGATCATCCACGTGATCAGTGCATGGACAGTCACGTGATCAGTGAATGATAGCCACGTGATCAGTGCATGATCAGTCACGTGATCAGTGTATGATCAGCCAGGTGAACAGTGCGTGCTCACTCACATGATCAGGGCCTGCTGAGCTGCGTGATTCCTGCCAGCTCATCTGCTTGACAATTGCCAGCTGAGCCGTGTGATACCTGCCTGTTAAGCTGCTTGATTATTGCCAGCTGAGCAGCATGATTCGTCACAGCTGAGGTCCCTGATTATTGCCTGCTGAATGCGGGATTTATGCCTGCTCAGCTCTTTGATTATTGCCTCCTGAGGCACATCATCAGTGCATGATAGACACGTGATCAGTGCATGATCAGTCACGTGATCAGTGTATGATCTGTCACGTGATCAGTGTATGATATCCACGTGAGCAGTGCATCCCCAGTCACGTGATGAGTGCATTATATCTACGTGATCAGTGCATGTTCAGGCATGTGATCAGTGCATAATAGCCACGTGATCAGTGCATGATCAGTCACGTGATCAGTGTAGGTTCAGCCGCGTGATCAATGAATGATAGCCACGTGATCACTGAATGATAGCCACGTGATCTGTGCATGATCAGTCAAGTGATCATTGTATGATCAGCCACGTGATCAGTGTATGATGAGCCACATGATCAGTGTACGTTCAGCCACGTGATCAGTGCATGATAGCCCCGTGATAAGGGCATGATCAGTCAGGTGATCAGAGTATGATCAGCAACGTGATCAGTGCATGTTAGCCACGTGATCTGTGCATGATCAGGCACGTGATCAGTGTTTGCTTAGCCACGTGATCAGTGCATGGTCAGCCACGTGAACAGTGCATGCACAGTTACGTAATCAGTATATAATCAGCTTTGTGATCAGTGCATGATCAGCCACGTGATCAGTGCATGATCAGGCACGTGATCAGTGTATGCTCAGCCACATGATCAGTACATGATCAGCCAAGTGATCAGTGAATGCACAGTCCTGTGGTCAGTGTATGATCAGCTTCGTGATCAGTGCATATTCAGCCACGTGATCAGTGCATGATAGCCAGGTGATCAGTGCATGATAGCCAGGTGATCAGTGCATGATAGCCACGAGATCAGTGCATGATCAGTCACGTAAACAGTGCATGATCATTCACGTGATCAGTGCATGATAGCCACGTGACCATTGCATGATCAGCCAACTGATCAGTGCATGAGAGCCATGAGATCAGTGAATGATCATTCACGTTAGCAGTGCATGCACAGTCTCCTGATCATTGCATGATAGCCAACTGACAAATTCATGATCAGCCACATGATCAGTACATGATAGCTAAGTGATCAGTGCATGATCAGCCACGTGATCAGTGCATGATAGCAACGTGATCAGTGCATGATAGCCACCTGATCAGTGCATGATAAGTCACGTGATCATTGCATGATCTTTCATGTGATCAGTGCATGCCCAGTAACGTGATCAGTGTATGATAGCTACGTGATCAGTGCATGATAGCCACGTGATCAGTGCATGATAGCCACCTGATCAGTTCATGTTCAGTCAGGTGATCAGTGCATGATCTGTCATGTGATGAGTGCATGCCCAGTAACGTGATCAGTGTATGATAGCTACATGATCAGTGCATGACCAGCCACGTGATCAGGGAATGATGGCCACATGATCGGTGCATGTTAGCCACGTGATCAGTGCATGATCAGTCACGTGATCAGTGCATGATCAGTCACGTGATCAGTGTATGATCAGCCACATGATCAGTGTACATTCAGCCATGTGATCAGTGCATGATAGCCCCGAGATAAGTGCATGATCAGTCAGGTGATCAGAGTATGATCAGCCACATGATCATTGCATGTTAGCCACGTGATCAGTGCATGAGAGCGACCTGATCAGTGCATGATCAGCTACGTGATTAGTGCATGATCAGCCACGAGATCAGTGCATGATCATCCACGTGATCAGTGCATGCGCAGTCACGGGATCAGTGAATGATAGCCACGTGATCAGTGCATGATCAGTCACGTGATCAGTGTATGAACAGCCACGTGAACAGTGCGTGTTCACTCACATGATCAGGGCCTGCTGAGCTGCGTGATTCCTGTCTGCTCATCTGCTTGACAATTGCCAGCTGAGCTGCATGATTCCTCCCTGTCATCTGCTTGACAATTGCCAGCTGTGCTGCGTAATTCCTGCCTGCTCAGCTGCTTGATTATTGCCATCTGAGCAGCATGATTCGTCAGAGCTGAGCTCCATGATTATTGCCTGCTGATTGTGTGATTCGTGCCTACTCAGTTCTTTAATTATTGCCTCCAGAGCCACATGATCAGTGTATGATAGCAAACATGATCAGCGCATGATCAGTCACATGTTCAGCGCCTTTCAGTCACGTGATCACTACATGATAGTCAAATGATCAGTCCATGCTCAGTCATGGTATCAGTGCGTGATCAGCCACGTGATCAGTGCCTGCACATTCCCGTAATCAGCGCCTCTGAGTCACGTGATCACTGCATGATAAACATCTGATCAGTGCGTGATCAGCCACGTGATCAGTGCATGACCAGTCACGTGATCAATGGCACGATAGCCTCGTGATCAGTGAATGATAGCAACGTGATCAGTGCATGATCAGTCACGAGGTCAGTGTATGATCAGCCACGTGATCAGTGCATGATACCCAAGTGATAAGTGCATGATCAGTCAAGTGATCAGTGCATGATCAGCCACGGGATCAGTGTATGATGAGCCACGTGATCAGTGCATGATAGCAACGTGATCAGTGCATGAGAGCCAGGTGAGCAGTGCATGATCAGTCACGTGATCAGTGTATGATCAGCCACGTGATCAGTGCATGATAGCAATGTGATCAGTGCATGAGAGCCACGTGATCAGTGCATGATGAATCAGGTGATCAGTGCATGATCATTCACGTGATCAGAGTATGATCAGCCACGTGATCAGTGCAGGATCAGTCACGTGATCAGTGCATGCTCAACCACGTGATTAGTGCATGATCAGCCACGAGATCAGTGCATGATCATCCCCGTGATCAGTGCATGCGCAGTCACCTGATCAGTGAATGATAGCCACGTGATCAGTGCATGATCAGTCACGTGATCCGTGCATGATAGCCACGTGATTAGTGCATTCGCAGTCAGTGAATGATAGCCACGTGATCAGTGCATGATCAGTCACGTGATCAGTGTATGATCAGCCACGTGAACAGTGCGTGCTGTCACGTGATCAGGGCCTGCCTCAGCTGCGTGATTTCTATCTACTCAGCTGCTTAAAAATTCCCAGCTGAGCTGCGTGATTCCTGCCTGCTCATCTGCTGGGTAATTGCCAGCTGAGCTGCGTGATTCCTGCCTGCTCATCTGCTTGATAATTGCCAGCTGAGCTGCGTGATTCCTGCCAGCTCATCTGCTTGACAATTGCCAGCTGAGCCGTGTGATACCTGCCTGTTAAGCTGCTTGATTATTGCCAGCTGAGCAGCATGATTCGTCACAGCTGAGGTCCCTGATTATTGCCTGCTGAATGCGGGATTTATGCCTGCTCAGCTCTTTGATTATTGCCTCCTGAGGCACATCATCAGTGCATGATAGACACGTGATCAGTGCATGATCAGTCACGTGATCAGTGCATGATCTGTCACATGATCAGTGTATGATATCCACGTGAGCAGTGCATCCCCAGTCACGTGATGAGTGCATTATATCTACGTGATGAGTGCATGTTCAGGCATGTGATCAGTGCATAATAGCCATGTGATCAGTGCATGATCAGTCACGTGATCAGTGTAGGTTCAGCCGCGTGATCACTGAATGATAGCCACATGATCTGTGCATGATCAGTCAAGTGATCATTGTATGATCAGCCACGTGATCAGTGCATGATAGCCAGGTGATCAGTGCATGATAGCCACGTGATCAGTGCATGATAGCCACGAGATCAGTGCATGATCAGTCACGTGATCAGTGCATGATCAGTCAGGTGATCAGAGTATGATCAGCCACGTGATCAGTGCATGTTAGCCACGTGATCTGTGCATGATCAGGCACGTGATCAGTGTTTGCTCAGCCACGTGATCAGTGCATGGTCAGCCACGTGAACAGTGCATGCACAGTTACGTAATCAGTATATGATCAGCTTCGTGATCAGTGCATGATCAGCCACGTGATCAGTGCATGATCAGGCACGTGATCAGTGTATGCTCAGCCACGTGATCAGTGCATGATTAGCAACGTGATCAGTGCATGATCAGCCAAGTGATCAGTGCATGCACAGTCCCGTGGTCAGTGTATGATCAGCTTCGTGATCAGTGCATATTCAGCCACGTGATCAGTGCATGATAGCCAGGTGATCAGTGCATGATAGCCACGAGATCAGTGCATGATCAGTCACATGATCAGTGCATGATCATTCACGTGATCAGTGCATGATAGCCAGGTGATCAGTGCATGATAGCCATGAGATCAGTGCATGATCAGCCACGTGATCAGTGCATGATCAGCCACGTGACCAGTGCATCCCCAGTCACGTGATCAGTGCATTATATCTACATGATCAGTGCATGTTCAGGCACGTGATCAGTGCATAATAGCCACGTGATCAGTGCATGATCAGTCACGTGATCAGTGTAGGTTCAGCCACGTGATCACTGCATGATAGCCACGTGATCTGTGCATGATCAGTCAAGTGATCATTGTATGAGCAGCCACGTGATCAGTGCATGATATCCACGTGATTAGTGCATGATCAGTCACTTGATCAGTGTATGCTGAGCCACATGATCAGTGTACGTTCAGCCACAGGATCAGTGCATGATAGCCCCGTGATAAGGGCAAGATCAGTCAGGTGATCAGAGTATGTTCAGCCACGTGATCAGTGCATGTTAGCCACGTGATCTGTGCATGATCAGGCACGTGATCAGTGTATGCTCAGCCACGTGATCAGTGCATGATCAGCCACGTGAACAGTGCATGCACAGTTACGTGATAAGTGTATGATCAGCTTCGTGATCAGTGCATGATCAGCCACGTGATCAGTGCATGATCAGGCACGTGATCAGTGTATGCTCAGCCACGTGATCAGTGCATGATCAGCAACGTGATCAGTGCATGATCAGCCAAGTGATCAGTGCATGCACAGTCCCGTGGTCAGTGTATGATCAGCTTCGTGATCAGTGCATATTCAGCCACGTGATCAGTGCATGATAGCCAGGTGATCAGTGCATGATAGCCACTTGATCAGTGCATGATAGCCAGGAGATCAGTGCATGATCAGTCACGTGATCAGTGCATGATAGCCACGTGACCAGTGCATGATCAGCCAACTGATCAGTGTATGATAGCCACGAGATCAGTGCATGATCAGTCACGGGATCAGTGCATGATCATTCACGTGAGCAGTGCATGCACAGTCTCGTGATCAGTGCATGATAGCCAACTGACAAATGCATGATCAGCCACGTGATCAGTGCATGTTAGCCACGTGATCAATGCATGATCAGCCACGTGATCAGTGCATGATCAGTCACGTGATCAGTGCATGATCAGGCACGTGATCAGTGCATGATAGCCACGTGATCAGTGCATGATCAGCCAACTGATCAGTGCATGATAGCCACGTGATCAGTGCATGATCAGACACGTCAACAGAGTATGATCATCCAGGTGATCAGGCCAAGGGCCATCACTTGACCAGTGCATGATAGCGACATGATCAGTGCATGCTCATTCACGTGATCAGTGTATGATCAGCCACTTGATCAGTGAATGATAGCCAAGTGATCAGTGCATGATAGCCACGTGATCAGTGCATGATCAGTCACGTGATCAGTGCATGGGCAGTCCCGTGATTAGTGAATGATAGCCACTTGTTCAGTGCATGTTCAGTTACGTGATCAGTGTATGATCAGCCGAGGGATCAGTGCATGATAGCCATGTGATCAGTGCATGATCAGTCACGTGATCAGTGCATGTGCAGTCACCTGATCAGTGCATGATAGCTACGTGATCAGTGCATGTTCAGTCAGGTGACCAGTGCATGATCAGCCACGGGATCAGGGCATGATAGCCACGTGTTCAGTGCATGATCAGTTACATGGTCAGTGCATGCGCAGTCTAGTGATAAGTGCGTGATAGAAAAGTGGTAAGTGCATGAGCAGCCACGTGATCACTGCATGATAGCCACGTGATCTGCGCATGATCAGTCAAGTGATCAGTGTATGATAGCCACGTAATCAGTGCGTGGTCAGTGCATGATAGCCACTTGATCAGTGCATGTTCAGTCATGTTATCAGTGTATGAACAGTCACGTGATCAGTGCAAGATCAGTCATGTGATCAGTGTTTGATCAGCCACCTGAACAGTGCGTGATGTTACGTGATCAGGGCCTGCTGAGCTGGGTGATTCCTGTCTACTCAGCTGAGTGTCAATTGCCAGCTTAGCTGCGTTATTCCTGCCTGCTCATCTGCTGGATAATTGCTAGCTGAGCTGTGTGGTTCCTTCCTGCTCATCTGCTTGATAATTGCCAGCTGATCTGCGTTATTCCTGCCTGCCCATCTGCTTGATTATTGTTAGCTGAGCTGCGTTGTTCCTCCCTGCTCAGCTGCTTGATTATTGCCAGCTGAGCAGAATGAATCGTCACAGCTGAGGTCCATGATTATGGCCTGCTGATTGCGTGATTCGTGCCTGCTCAGCTCTTTGATTATTGCCTCCTGAGGCACATCATCAGTGCATGATCGTCACGTGATCAGCACATGATCAGTCACATGATCAGCGCCATTCAGACACGTGATCACTGCATGCTCAGCCACTCGATCACTTCATGATCAGCAGCGTGATTAGTGCATCATCAGCCACGTGATCAGTGCATGATCAGCCACGTGATCAGTGTATGATAAGCTCCGTGATCAGTGCTTGCGCTGTCATTTGATCAGTGCATGATCAGTCATGGGATCAGTGTATGATCAGCCACGTGATCAGTGCAGGATAGCCACGTGATCAGTGCATGATAGCTAAGTGAACAGTGCATGATCAGCCACGTGATCAGTGCATGATCAGTCACGTGATCAGTGTATGATCAGCCAGGTGAACAGTGCGTGCTCACTCACATGATCAGGGCCTGCTGAGCTGCGTGATTCCTGTCTGCTCATCTGCTTGGCAATTGCCAGCTGAGCTGCATGATTCCTCCCTGTCATCTGCTTGTCAATTGCCAGCTGTGCTGCATAATTGCTGCCTGATCAGCTGCTTGATTATTGCCATCTGAGCAGCATGATTCGTCAGAGCTGAGCTCCATGATTATTGCCTGCTGATTGTGTGATTCGTGCCTACTCAGCTCTTTAATTATTGCCTCCAGAGCCACATGATCAGTGTATGATAGCAAATATGATCAGCGCATGATCAGTCACATGTTCAGCGCCATTCAGTCACGTGATCTCTACATGAGAGTCAAGGGATCAGTCCATGCTCAGTCATGGTATCAGTGCGTGATCAGCCACGTGATCAGTGCCTGCACATTCCCGTAATCAGCCCCTCTCAGTCACGTGATCACTGCATGATAAACATGTGATCAGTGCGTGATCAGCCACGCGATCAGTGCATGACCACTCATGTGATCAATGGCATGATAGCCACGTGATCAGTGAATGATAGCAATGTGATCAGTGAATGATCAGTCACGAGGTCAGTGTATGATCAGCCACGTAATCAGTGCATGATACCCAAGTGATAAGTGCATGATTAGTCACGTGATCAGTGCATGATCAGCCGAGTGATCAGTGCACGATAGCCACGTGATCAGTGCATGATCAGCCACGTGAGCAGTGCATCCCCAGTCACGTGATCAGTGCATAATAGCCACGTGATCAGTGCATGAGCAGTTACGTGATCAGTGTAGGATCAGCCGCGTGATCACTGCATGATAGCCACGTGATCTGTGTATGATCAGTCAAGTGATCATTGTATGATCAGCCACGTGATAAGTGCATGGTAGCCTGTGATCAGTGCATGATCAGTCACGTGATCAGTGTATGATGAGCCACGTGATCAGTGTAGGTTCAGCCACGTGATCAGTGCATGATAGCCACATGATCAGTGTGATCATCCACGTGATCAGTGAATGACCAGTCACGTGATCAGTGTATGATGAGCCACATGATCAGTGTACGTTCAGCCACGTGATCAGTGCATGATAGCCCCATGATAAGGGCAAGATCAGTCAGGTGATCAGAGTATGATCAGCCACGGGATCAGTGCATGTTAGCCACGTGAACAGTGCATGCACAGTTACGTAATCAGTATATGATCAGCTTCGTGATCAGTGCATGATCAGCCACGTGATCAGTGCATGATCAGGCACGTGATCAGTGTATGTTCAGCCACGTGATCAGTGCATGATCAGCCAAGTGATCAGTGCATGATCATTCACGTGATCAGTGCATGATAGCCAGGTGATCAGTGCATGATAGCCAGGTGATCAGTGCATGATAGCCACGTGGTCAGTGCATGATAGCCACGAGATCAGTGCATGATCAGTCACGTGATCAGTGCATGATCATTCACGTGATCAGTGCATGATAGCCATGTGACCAGTGCATGATCAGCCAACTGATCAGTGCATGATAGCCACGAGATCAGTGCATGATCAGTCACGTGATCAGTGCATGATCATTCACGTGAGCAGTGCATGCACAGTCTCGTGATCAGTGCATGATAGCCAACTGACAAATGCATGATCAGCCACGTGATCAATGCATGTTAGCCACGTGATCAATGCATGATCAGTCACGTGATCAGTGCATCATCAGCCACGTGATCAGTGCATTATAGCCACGTGATCAGTGCATGATCAGCCAACTGATCAGTGCCTGATAGCCACGTGATCAGTGCATGATAGCCACCTGATCAGTGCATGATAGCCACGTGATCAGTGCATGATCAGTCACGGGATCAGTGCATGATCAGACACGTCAACAGAGTATGATCATCCACGTCATCAGGCCATGCGCAGTCACTCGACCAGTGTATGATAGTGACATGATCAGTGCATGCTCATTCACGTGATCAGTGTATGATCATCCATGTGATCTCTGCATGCGGAGTCATGTGATCAGTGCATGATAGCCACGTGATCAGTGCATGATCAGTTATGTGATCAGTGCATGCGCAGTCACGTGATCATTGCATGATAGCCACGTGATAAGTTCATGATCTGTTAGGTGATCAGTGCATGCACAGTCACGTGATCAATGCATGATAGCCACGTAATCAGTGCATGATAACCACGTGGTCAGTGCATGATAGCCACTTGATCAGTGCATGATCAGTCATGTTATCAGTGTATGAACAGTCACGTGATCAGTGCAAGATCAGTCATGTGATCAGTGTTTGATCAGCCACCTGAACAGTGCATGATGTTACGTGATCAGGGCCTGCTGAGCTGGGTGATTCCTGTCTACTCAGCTGAGTGTCAATTGCCAGCTTAGCTGCGTTATTCCTGCCTGCTCATCTGCTGGATAATTGCTAGCTGAGCTGTGTGGTTCCTTCCTGCTCATCTGCTTGATAATTGCCAGCTGATCTGCGTTATTCCTGCCTGCCCATCTGCTTGATTATTGCTAGCTGAGCTGCGTTATTCCTCCCTGCTCAGCTGCTTGATTATTGCCATCTGAGCAGCATGATTCGTCAGAGCTGAGCTCCATGATTATTGCCTGCTGATTGTGTGATTCGTGCCTACTCAGCTCTTTAATTATTGCCTCCAGAGCCACATGATCAGTGTATGATAGCAAACATGTTCAGCGCATGATCAGTCACATGTTCAGCGCCATTCAGTCACGTGATCACTACATGATAGTCAAGGGATCAGTCCATGCTCAGTCATGGTATCAGTGCATGATCAGCCACGTGATCAGTGTATGACCAGTCACGTGATCAATGGCATGATAGCCACGTGATCAGTGAATGATAGCAACGTGAGCAGTGCATGATCAGTCACGTGGTCAGTGTATGATCAGCCACGTGAACAGTGCGTGCTGTCACGTGATCAGGGCCTGCTGAGCTGCGTGATTCCTATCTACTCAGCTGCTCAAAAATTCCCAGCTGAGCTGCGTGATTCCTGCCTCCTCATTTGCTGGGTAATTGCCAGCTGAGCTGCGTGATTCCTGCCTGCTCATCTGCTTGATAATTGCCAGCTGAGCTGCGTGATTCCTGCCAGCTCATCTGCTTGACAATTGCCAGCTGAGTCGTGTGATACCTGCCTGTTAAGCTGCTTGATTATTGCCAGCTGAGCAGCATGATTCGTCACAGCTGAGGTCCCTGATTATTGCCTGCTGATTGCGGGATTTATGCCTGCTCAGCTCTTTGATTATTGCCTCCTGAGGCACATCATCAGTGCATGATAGACACGTGATCAGTGCATGATCAGTCACGTGATCAGTGTATGATCTGTCACGTGATCAGTGTATGATATCCACGTGAGCAGTGCATCCCCAGTCACGTGATGAGTGCATTATATCTACGTGATCAGTGCATGTTCAGGCATGTGATCAGTGCATAATAGCCACGTGATCAGTGCATGATCAGTCACGTGATCAGTGTAGGTTCAGCCGCATGATCACTGAATGATAGCCACGTGATCTGTGCATGATCAGTCAAGTGATCATTGTATGATCAGCCACGTGATCAGTGCATGATAGCCATGTGATCAGTGCATGATCAGTCACGTGATCAGTGTATGATGAGCCACATGATCAGTGTACGTTCAGCCACGTGATCAGTGCATGATAGCCCCGTGATAAGGGCATGATCAGTCAGGTGATCAGTGCATGATCAGTCTCGGGATCATTGCATGATCATTCACGTGAGCAGTGCATGCACAGTCTCGTGATCAGAGCATGATAGCCAACTGACAAATGCATGATCAGCCACGTGATCAGTGCATGTTAGCCACGTGATCAATGCATGGTCAGCCACATGATCAGTGCATGATCAATCACGTGATCAGTGCATCATCAGCCACGTGATCAGTGCATGATCAGCCAACTGATCAGTGCATGATAGCGACGTGATCAGTGCATGATCAGTCACGTGATCAGTGCATGAACAGCCACCTGATCAGTGAATGATAGCCACCTGATCAGTGCATGATAGCCACGTGATCAGTGCATGATCAGTCAAGGAATCAGTGTATGATCAGCCACGTCAACAGAGTATGATCATCCACGTCATCAGGCCATGCGCAGTCACTTGATCAGTGCATGATCAGCCACGGGATCAGTGCATGATAGCCCCGTGAAAAGTGCATGAACAGTCACGTGATCAGAGTATGATCAGTCACGTGATCAGTGCATGTTAGCCACGTGATCAGTGCTTGAGAGCCACCTGATCAGTGCAGGATCAGTCACGTGATCAGTGCATGATCAGCCACGTGATTAGTGCATGATCAGCCACGAGATCAGTGCATGATCATCCCCGTGATCAGTGCATGCGCAGTCACGTGATCAGTGAATGATAGCCACGTGATCAGTGCATGATCAGTCACGTGATCAGTGCATGATCAGCCACGTGATTAGTGCATGATCAGCCTCGAGATCTGTGCATGATCATCCACGTGATCAGTGCATGGACAGTCACGTGATCAGTGAATGATAGCCACGTGATCAGTGCATGATCAGTCACGTGATCAGTGTATGATCAGCCAGGTGAACAGTGCGTGCTCACTCACATGATCAGGGCCTGCTGAGCTGCGTGATTCCTGCCAGCTCATCTGCTTGACAATTGCCAGCTGAGCCGTGTGATACCTGCCTGTTAAGCTGCTTGATTATTGCCAGCTGAGCAGCATGATTCGTCACAGCTGAGGTCCCTGATTATTGCCTGCTGAATGCGGGATTTATGCCTGCTCAGCTCTTTGATTATTGCCTCCTGAGGCACATCATCAGTGCATGATAGACACGTGATCAGTGCATGATCAGTCACGTGATCAGTGTATGATCTGTCACGTGATCAGTGTATGATATCCACGTGAGCAGTGCATCCCCAGTCACGTGATGAGTGCATTATATCTACGTGATCAGTGCATGTTCAGGCATGTGATCAGTGCATAATAGCCACGTGATCAGTGCATGATCAGTCACGTGATCAGTGTAGGTTCAGCCGCGTGATCAATGAATGATAGCCACGTGATCACTGAATGATAGCCACGTGATCTGTGCATGATCAGTCAAGTGATCATTGTATGATCAGCCACGTGATCAGTGTATGATGAGCCACATGATCAGTGTACGTTCAGCCACGTGATCAGTGCATGATAGCCCCGTGATAAGGGCATGATCAGTCAGGTGATCAGAGTATGATCAGCAACGTGATCAGTGCATGTTAGCCACGTGATCTGTGCATGATCAGGCACGTGATCAGTGTTTGCTTAGCCACGTGATCAGTGCATGGTCAGCCACGTGAACAGTGCATGCACAGTTACGTAATCAGTATATAATCAGCTTTGTGATCAGTGCATGATCAGCCACGTGATCAGTGCATGATCAGGCACGTGATCAGTGTATGCTCAGCCACATGATCAGTACATGATCAGCCAAGTGATCAGTGAATGCACAGTCCTGTGGTCAGTGTATGATCAGCTTCGTGATCAGTGCATATTCAGCCACGTGATCAGTGCATGATAGCCAGGTGATCAGTGCATGATAGCCAGGTGATCAGTGCATGATAGCCACGAGATCAGTGCATGATCAGTCACGTAAACAGTGCATGATCATTCACGTGATCAGTGCATGATAGCCACGTGACCATTGCATGATCAGCCAACTGATCAGTGCATGAGAGCCATGAGATCAGTGAATGATCATTCACGTTAGCAGTGCATGCACAGTCTCCTGATCATTGCATGATAGCCAACTGACAAATTCATGATCAGCCACATGATCAGTACATGATAGCTAAGTGATCAGTGCATGATCAGCCACGTGATCAGTGCATGATAGCAACGTGATCAGTGCATGATAGCCACCTGATCAGTGCATGATAAGTCACGTGATCATTGCATGATCTTTCATGTGATCAGTGCATGCCCAGTAACGTGATCAGTGTATGATAGCTACGTGATCAGTGCATGATAGCCACGTGATCAGTGCATGATAGCCACCTGATCAGTTCATGTTCAGTCAGGTGATCAGTGCATGATCTGTCATGTGATGAGTGCATGCCCAGTAACGTGATCAGTGTATGATAGCTACATGATCAGTGCATGACCAGCCACGTGATCAGGGAATGATGGCCACATGATCGGTGCATGTTAGCCACGTGATCAGTGCATGATCAGTCACGTGATCAGTGCATGATCAGTCACGTGATCAGTGTATGATCAGCCACATGATCAGTGTACATTCAGCCATGTGATCAGTGCATGATAGCCCCGAGATAAGTGCATGATCAGTCAGGTGATCAGAGTATGATCAGCCACATGATCATTGCATGTTAGCCACGTGATCAGTGCATGAGAGCGACCTGATCAGTGCATGATCAGCTACGTGATTAGTGCATGATCAGCCACGAGATCAGTGCATGATCATCCACGTGATCAGTGCATGCGCAGTCACGGGATCAGTGAATGATAGCCACGTGATCAGTGCATGATCAGTCACGTGATCAGTGTATGAACAGCCACGTGAACAGTGCGTGTTCACTCACATGATCAGGGCCTGCTGAGCTGCGTGATTCCTGTCTGCTCATCTGCTTGACAATTGCCAGCTGAGCTGCATGATTCCTCCCTGTCATCTGCTTGACAATTGCCAGCTGTGCTGCGTAATTCCTGCCTGCTCAGCTGCTTGATTATTGCCATCTGAGCAGCATGATTCGTCAGAGCTGAGCTCCATGATTATTGCCTGCTGATTGTGTGATTCGTGCCTACTCAGTTCTTTAATTATTGCCTCCAGAGCCACATGATCAGTGTATGATAGCAAACATGATCAGCGCATGATCAGTCACATGTTCAGCGCCTTTCAGTCACGTGATCACTACATGATAGTCAAATGATCAGTCCATGCTCAGTCATGGTATCAGTGCGTGATCAGCCACGTGATCAGTGCCTGCACATTCCCGTAATCAGCGCCTCTGAGTCACGTGATCACTGCATGATAAACATCTGATCAGTGCGTGATCAGCCACGTGATCAGTGCATGACCAGTCACGTGATCAATGGCACGATAGCCTCGTGATCAGTGAATGATAGCAACGTGATCAGTGCATGATCAGTCACGAGGTCAGTGTATGATCAGCCACGTGATCAGTGCATGATACCCAAGTGATAAGTGCATGATCAGTCAAGTGATCAGTGCATGATCAGCCACGGGATCAGTGTATGATGAGCCACGTGATCAGTGCATGATAGCAACGTGATCAGTGCATGAGAGCCAGGTGAGCAGTGCATGATCAGTCACGTGATCAGTGTATGATCAGCCACGTGATCAGTGCATGATAGCAACGTGATCAGTGCATGAGAGCCACGTGATCAGTGCATGATGAATCAGGTGATCAGTGCATGATCATTCACGTGATCAGAGTATGATCAGCCACGTGATCAGTGCAGGATCAGTCACGTGATCAGTGCATGCTCAACCACGTGATTAGTGCATGATCAGCCACGAGATCAGTGCATGATCATCCCCGTGATCAGTGCATGCGCAGTCACCTGATCAGTGAATGATAGCCACGTGATCAGTGCATGATCAGTCACGTGATCCGTGCATGATAGCCACGTGATTAGTGCATTCGCAGTCAGGTGATCAGTGAATGATAGCCACGTGATCAGTGCATGATCAGTCACGTGATCAGTGTATGATCAGCCACGTGAACAGTGCGTGCTGTCACGTGATCAGGGCCTGCTCAGCTGCGTGATTTCTATCTACTCAGCTGCTTAAAAATTCCCAGCTGAGCTGCGTGATTCCTGCCTGCTCATCTGCTGGGTAATTGCCAGCTGAGCTGCGTGATTCCTGCCTGCTCATCTGCTTGATAATTGCCAGCTGAGCTGCGTGATTCCTGCCAGCTCATCTGCTTGACAATTGCCAGCTGAGCCGTGTGATACCTGCCTGTTAAGCTGCTTGATTATTGCCAGCTGAGCAGCATGATTCGTCACAGCTGAGGTCCCTGATTATTGCCTGCTGAATGCGGGATTTATGCCTGCTCAGCTCTTTGATTATTGCCTCCTGAGGCACATCATCAGTGCATGATAGACACGTGATCAGTGCATGATCAGTCACGTGATCAGTGCATGATCTGTCACATGATCAGTGTATGATATCCACGTGAGCAGTGCATCCCCAGTCACGTGATGAGTGCATTATATCTACGTGATGAGTGCATGTTCAGGCATGTGATCAGTGCATAATAGCCATGTGATCAGTGCATGATCAGTCACGTGATCAGTGTAGGTTCAGCCGCGTGATCACTGAATGATAGCCACATGATCTGTGCATGATCAGTCAAGTGATCATTGTATGATCAGCCACGTGATCAGTGCATGATAGCCAGGTGATCAGTGCATGATAGCCACGTGATCAGTGCATGATAGCCACGAGATCAGTGCATGATCAGTCACGTGATCAGTGCATGATCAGTCAGGTGATCAGAGTATGATCAGCCACGTGATCAGTGCATGTTAGCCACGTGATCTGTGCATGATCAGGCACGTGATCAGTGTTTGCTCAGCCACGTGATCAGTGCATGGTCAGCCACGTGAACAGTGCATGCACAGTTACGTAATCAGTATATGATCAGCTTCGTGATCAGTGCATGATCAGCCACGTGATCAGTGCATGATCAGGCACGTGATCAGTGTATGCTCAGCCACGTGATCAGTGCATGATTAGCAACGTGATCAGTGCATGATCAGCCAAGTGATCAGTGCATGCACAGTCCCGTGGTCAGTGTATGATCAGCTTCGTGATCAGTGCATATTCAGCCACGTGATCAGTGCATGATAGCCAGGTGATCAGTGCATGATAGCCACGAGATCAGTGCATGATCAGTCACATGATCAGTGCATGATCATTCACGTGATCAGTGCATGATAGCCAGGTGATCAGTGCATGATAGCCATGAGATCAGTGCATGATCAGCCACGTGATCAGTGCATGATCAGCCACGTGACCAGTGCATCCCCAGTCACGTGATCAGTGCATTATATCTACATGATCAGTGCATGTTCAGGCACGTGATCAGTGCATAATAGCCACGTGATCAGTGCATGATCAGTTACTTGATCAGTGTAGGATCAGCCGAGTGATCACTGCATGATAGCCACGTGATCTGTGCATGATCAGTCAAGTGATCATTGTATGATCAGCCACGTGATCAGTGCATGATAGTCACGTGATCAGTGCAAGATCAGCCACGTGATTACTGCATGATAGCCACGTGATATGTTCATGATCAGTCAAGTGATCATTGTATGATCAGCCACCTGATCAGTGCATTATAGGCACGTGATCATTGCATGATAGCCATGCAATCAGTGCATGATCAGTTTCGTAATCAGTGCAGGATACCCAAGTGATAAGTGCATGATCAGTCACGTGATCAGTGCATGATAGCCACGTGAGCAGTGCATGATAGCCTCCTGATCAGTGCATGATCAGTTACGTGATCAGTGCTTGATCTGTCTCGTGATCAGTGTATAGTATTCACATGACCAGTACATGCGAAGTCTCGTGATAAGTGCATTACAGGTACATGATCAGTGAATGTTCAGTCACGTGATCAGTGCATGACCAGCCACGTGATCAGTGTATGATGAGCCACGTGATCAGTGCATGAATGCAACGTGATCAGTGCATGAGAGCCACGTGATCAGTGCATGATCAATCACGTGATCAGTGCATGATCAGCCACATGATCAGTATACGGTCAGCCACGTGATCAGTGCATGATAGCCCCGTGGTAAGTGCATGAGCAGTCACGTGATCAGAGTATGTTCAGCCACGTGTTCAGTGCCTGTTAGCCACGTGATCAGTGCTTGAGAGACACCTGATCAGTGCAGGATCAGTCAGGTGATCAGTGCATGATCAGCCACGAGATCAGTGCATGATCATCCACGTGATCAGTGCATTCGCAGTCACGTGATCAGTGAATGATAGCCACGTGATCAGTGCATGATCAGTCATGTGATCAGTGTATGATCAGCCACGTGAACAGTGCGTGCTCACTCACATGATCAGGGCCTGCTGAGCTGTGTGATTCCTCTCTGCTCATCTGCTTGACAATTGCCAGCTGAGCTGCATGATTCCTCCCTGTCATCTGCTTGACAACTGCCAGCTGTGCTGCGTAATTCCTGCCTGCTCAGCTGCTTGATTATTGCCATCTGAGCAGCATGATTCGTCAGAGCTGAGCTCCATGATTATTGCCTGCTGATTGTGTGATTCGTGCCTACTCAGCTCTTTAATTATTGCCTCCAGAGCCACATGATCAGTGTATGATAGCAAACATGATCAGCACATGATCAGTCACATGTTCAGCGTCATTCAGTCACGTGATCACTACATGACAGTCAAGGGATCAGTCCATGCTCAGTCATGGTATCAGTGCATGATCAGCCACGTGATCAGTGCCTGCACATTCCCGTAATCAGCCCCTCTCAGTCACGTGATCACTGCATGATAAACATGTGATCAGTGAGTGATCAGCCACGTGATCAGTGCATGACCAGTCACGTGATCAATGGCACGATAGCAACGTGATCAATGAATGATAGCAACGTGATCAGTGCATGATCAGTCACGAGGTCAGTGTATGATCAGCCACGTGATCAGTGCATGATACCCAAGTGATAAGTGCATGATCAGTCACGTGATCAGTGCATGATCAGCCAAGTGACCAGTGCATCCCTAGTCATGTGATCAGTGCATGATAGCCACGTGAGCAGTGCATGATCAGTCACGTGATCAGTGTATGATGAGCCACGTGATCAGTGCATGATAGCAACGTGATCAGTGCATGAGAGCCACGTGATCAGTGCATGATCAGTTATGTGATCAGTGTAGGATCAGCCGCGTGATCCGTGCATGATAGCCACGTGATCTGTGCATGATCAGTCAAGTGATCATTGTATGATCAGCCACCTGATCAGTGCATCATAGCCATGTGATCAGTGCATGATCAGTGAAGTGATCTTTGTATGATCAGCCAGGTGATCAGTGCATTATAGGCACGTGATCATTGCATGATAGCCACGTAATCAGTGCATGATCAGTTTCGTGATCAGTGCAGGATACCCAAGTGATAAGTGCATGATCAGTCACGTGATCAGTGCATGATCAGCCAGGTGATCAGTGCATGATAGCCACGTGATCAGTGCATGATCAGCCACGTGATCAGTGCATGATACCGAAGTGATAAGTGCATGATCAGTCACGTGATCAGTGCATGCACAGTCACGTGATCAGTGTATGATCAGCCAGGTGAACAGTGCCTGCTCTCTCTCGTGATCAGGGCCTGCTGAGCTGCGTGATTCCTATCTGCTCATCTGCTTGACAATTGCCAGCTGAGCTGCATGATTCCTGCATATCATCTGCTTGACAACTGCCAGCTGTGCTGCATAATTCCTGCTTGCTCAGCTGCTTGATTATTGCCTGCTGAGCAGCATGATTCGTCACAGTTGAGCTCCAAGATTATTGCCTGCTGATTGTGTGATTCGTGCCTACTCAGCTCTTTGATTATTGCCTCCAGAGGCACAGGATCAGTGTATGATAGCAAACATGATCTGCCCATGATCAGTCACAAGATCAGTGCCATTGAGTCACGTGATCACTACATGATAGTCATGTGATCACTCCATGCTCAGTCACCGTATCAGTGCATGATCAGCCACATGATCAGTGCCAGCACATTCCCGTAATCAGCGCCTCTCAGTCACGTGATCACTGCATGATAAACATGTGATCAGTGCGTGATCAGCCTGATCAGGGCCGGCACATTCCGGTAATCAGCGCCTCTCAGTCACGTGATCACTGCATGAAAAACATGTGATCAGTGCGTGATCAGCCACGAGATCAGTGCATGATAGCCACGTGATCAGTGCATGATCAGTTACGTGATCAGTTCATGCGCAGTCAAGTGATCCTTGCATGATAGCCACATGATCCGTGCATGATCAGTCATATAATCAGTGCAAGTTAAGCCACGTGATCAGTGAATGACAGCCACCTGATCAGTGCATGATAGCCACGTGATCAGTGCATGCGCAGTCACGTGTCCCGTGCATGATAGCCACGTGATCAGTGCATGATCAGTCACCTGATCAGTTCGTGATAGCCATGTTATCAGTTCATGATCAGTCATGTGATCAGTGCATGATCAGCCACGTGATCAGTGAATGATAGCCATCTGATCAGTGCATGATAGCCACATGATCAGTGCATGATCAGTCACGTGATCACTGCTGGATCAGCCACGTGATCTGTGAATGATAGCCACCTGATCAGTGCATGATAGCCACCTGATCAGTGCATGTGCAGTCACCTGATCAGTGCATGATAGCTACGTGATCAGTGCATGATCAGCCACGTGATCAGTGAATGATAGCCACCTGATCAGTGCATGATAGCCACGTGATCAGTGCATGATCATTCACGGGATCAGTTCGTGATCAGTCACGTGATCAGTGCATGATCAGTCACGTGATCAGTGAATGATAGCCACCTGATCAGTGCATGTGCAGTCACCTGATCAGTGCATGATCAGCCACGGGATCAGGGCATGATAGCCACGTAATCAGTGCATGATCATTCACGGGATCAGTTCGTGATCAGTCACGTGATCAGTGCATGATCAGTCACGTGATCAGTGAATGATAGCCACCTGATCAGTGTATGATAGCCACCTGATCAGTGCATGTTCAGTCACGTGACCAGTGCATGATCAGCCACGGGATCAGGGCATGATAGCCACGTAATCAGTGCATGATCATTCACGGGATCAGTTCGTGATCAGTCACGTGATCAGTGCATGATCAGTCACGTGATCAGTGAATGATAGCCACCTGATCAGTGCATGATAGCCACCTGATCAGTGCATGTTCAGTCACGTGACCAGTGCATGATCAGCCACGGGATCAGGGCATGATAGCCACATAATCAGTGCATGATCAGTCACGTTATCAGTGCATGCGCAGTCACGTGATCCGTGCATAATAGCCACGTGATGAGTGCATGAGCAGTCACGTGATTATTGTATGATCAGCCACGTGATCATTGCATGATAGCCACGTAATCAGTGCATGATCATTCATCTGATCATTGCATGATCAGTCACGTGATCAGTGTATGATATTCCACGTGATCAGTGCATGCGTAGTCACGTTATCACTGCATGATAGCCACATGATCAGTGCATGATCATTTACGTGATCAGTGCATGCGCAGTCACGGGATCAGTGCATGATAACCACGTGACCATTGCATGATAGCCACGTGATCAGTGCATGCACAGTCAATTGATCAGTGCATGATCAGTCACGTGATGAGTGCGTGCTCAGTCAGGTGATCAGGGCCTACTGAGCTGCGTGATTCCTGCCTGCTCATCTGCTTGATTATTTCCAGCTGAGCTGAGTGATTCCTGCCTGCTCATCTGCTTGATAATTGCCAGCTGAGCTGCGTGCTTCCTACCTGCTCATCTTCTTGATAATTGCCAGCTGAGCTGAGTGATTCCTGCCGGCTCAAGTGCTTGATAACTGGCAGCTGAGCTGCTAGATTCCTACTTGCTCACTTGCTTGATAATTGCCAGCTGAGTTGTGTGATTCCTGCCTGCTCATCTGCTTGATAATTGCCAGCTGAGCAGAGTGATACCTGCCTGCTCATCTGCTTGATAATTGCCACCTAAGCTGCATGATTCCTGCCTGCTCATCTGCATGACAATTATCAGCTGAGCCGTGTGATACCTGCCTGCTCAGCTGCTTCATTATTGCCAGCTGAGCAGCATGATTCATCACAGGTGAATTCCATGATTATTGCCTGCTGATTGCGTGATTCGTGCCTGCTCAGCTCTTTGATTATTGCCTCCTGAGGCACATCATCAGAGCATGATAGCCTCGTGATCAGCGCATGATCAGTCACATGATCAGCGACATTTAGAAACGTAATCACTGCATGCTCAGTCACGTGATCAGTTCATGATCAGCCATGAGATTAGTGAATGATCAGCTACATGATCAGTGCATGCACAGTCCCGTTATTAGTGCATGATAGCCAGGTTATCAGTGCATGATCAGTCACGTGATCAGTGTATAATCAGCCACGTGATCAGTGCATGATCAGTCATGTGATCAGTATATGCTCATCCACGTTGTCAGTTCATGGGCAGTCAGGTGATCAGTGAATGATAGCCACGTGATCAGTGCAAGATCAGCCAGGTGATCAGTGCATGATAGCCACGTGGTCAGTGCATGATCGCCACCTGATCAGTGCATGATCAGTCACGTGATCAGTAGTTGAGCCTCGTGATCAGTGCCTGCAGAGTCACGTAATCAGGGCCTGCTGAGCTGCGTGATTCCTGTCTGCTCATCTGCTTGACAATTGCCACTGAGCTTCGGGATTCCTGCCTGGTCACCTGTTTGATTATTGCCAGTTGAGCAGCATGATTCGTCACTGCTGAGCTCCATGCTTATTGCCTGCTGATTACGTGGTTTTTGTCTGCTCAGCTCTTTGATGATTGCCTCCTGAAGTCCCTGTTCGGGCGCCACCTGCTGGGGACCAGCCCCAGCTGATCCAGGGTATTCGAAGGAGAGATGGCCTAGGCGAATATTTATATGCTAATCAGAGATATCAAGAATAATAGTATGAGGATAGCTCAGTAGGAAAATTCAGTGGAGAAAAGAGACTGAGTAGCTTGGTTTACGCGGGAGACCAATAAAACTTCAAGACAAGAAGTTTGCACCACTTACGTAGGCCGCAGTCACCCTCTCGAACAGCAGAAGGTGCCTCACCCTAGACACCTTCTCGAGTGGGTCTTAGCAGCCCATGCATAATTAGTAAGCGTGGTGGGTTCCGCGCTCCAGATGGAGACTCAGCTGGAAATTAAAGGGTAGAATGACATCGGGAGACCAAGCGTTGGTGAGCAAGGCCCGTAGCTTTATTTTCAACAGGGCTTTTTATACCCTAAGTTACACATAGAGGATAATAGGGGATGCAAAGTCAGCAGTCTTTGATTCTTATCAAAAACCAGGGTTTCTTTCCTGCAAAATTATCGTATACAAATGGTTTAGGTGATTTACATCATCTTCTGGCCAGAAGGCCTACTAACATTTTCTGATTCTTGACAAGGACTTGTCAACAAAGACTTATTTTCTCTAAGAGTAATTATTTTAAGGTTTGGCGCCATCTTCCAAAGATAAAATTGCATTCCTATAGGGTGGATGTGTAATGGGTTTACAACAAAGGAAAGAATCTATTACCTTAAGGGTCTAAAGTTACTAACAACAAGGCCACTACTTTTTTTTCTACATACCAATTATATTAATTAATACACATTCAAGGACACAATTCAGGGGATGTGAAAATTTGGCAGCAAGCATTGGCTCATCAATGAAATCCTTTACTAGTCTTATTCTGACAGTTTCTAACTCTCTGAGAGGCTCTAAGCTATTTGAATATCTTAAGCTTCCCATGCCTCTGGAGGCTGGGAGACTGTAAACAATCATATGCATAGCTGTAGGAGTCCGGGTAAATTTGTCAGGCGAGTTAGAGAGCCATCTGAGGGGTTTGGATTTAAACACTCCTAATTGCCCAGGGACTTTATGAATTGGAGCTGTAAGTTAACTCTTTGACAGAGAGAGCGAGATGGTGGTGGGGGACAGCCCCCAGTAAAATCAGAGATGAGAGCACAAAGCAATAAAGTAGGCAGACTCTGGTTTTTTGGGGGGATATATGCTCGAGAATATCCGGGTGGACTCCTGAGGCTCGATCCCGCATTTGCGTATGCCGAGCCTCCTTCCCCATGACCTTTGTCCAGAGTGGAATGCCTCACCGGCTCCCGGCATATGATCAGTGCATGCTCAGTCACGATAACAGTGTATGATCAGCCACGTGATCATTTGACTGCAACCAATCACGTGATCAGTGCCTCTCAGTCACATGATCACCCCGTATTGATAAACACGTGATCAGTGAACGATCAGCCACGTGATCAGTGCATGCTCTGCAGTTGGTTCAGGTTCATGATCAAGCCACCGACCCTGATCAGGGCATGATAGCCACCGTGGATCAGTACATTTGAAAGTCACGATTGACCAGGGAATGTTGCATTCACGGTGAGCAGTGCATGGAGTAGCCTACGGATCCAGTGCCATAATAAGTCAACGTTGATCAGTGCATGGATAGCCACGTTATCCACGCAAGGATCAGGTTACGTGATCATTGCATGATCTGTCACGTAATCAGTTTTATGGAGTCCAAGTGATCAGTGAATGCGCAGTCACGTGATCAGTGCATGATAGCCACGTGATCAGCACATGATCAGTCACATGATCAGCTGCATGATCAGTCACGTGATCAGTGCTTGATCAGCCACGTGATTAGTGCATGATCTGTCACCTGATCAGTGTATGATCATCCACGTGATCAGTGCATGTGCAGTCATGTGATCAATGCATGGATAGCGACGTCCATCTGTGCATGATCAGTCACCCGATCAGTCCCGATTAGCCATGGGATCAGTGAATATTAGCCACGTGATCAGTGCATGATCAGTTCCATTATCCAGTGCATGATCAGCCACGTGATCAGTGCATGATAGCCACGTGATAAGTGCGTACACTCACGTGATCAGAGCATGATCTGTCACATGATCAGTGCATTATAGCTACGTGATCAGTGCATGATAAGCCACTGATCAGTGCATAATAGCCACAGTGATCAGTGCATGGTCAGTCACGTGATCAGTGCATACGAGTCACGTGATTAGTGCATGATAGCTACGTGATCAGTGCATGATAGCCCTGTGATCAGCACATGATCAGTCACGTGATCAGTGCATGATCAGCCACGTGAGCAGTGCCTGCACATTCACGTATGCAGTGCCTCTCAGTCACGTGATCACTGCATGATAAACAAGAGATCAGTGCATGATAGCCAGGTGATCAGTGCATAATCAGTCACGTGATCAGTGTACGATCAGCCACTTGATCAGTGCATGATAGCCACGTGATCAGTGCATTATCTGTCCCGTGATCAGTATATGATCAGCCACATGATCAATGTATGATAGCCACCTGATCAGTGCATGATCAGTCACGTGATCAGTGCATGATCTGAAACGTGATCAGTGTATGATATCCACGTGATCAGTGCATGCGCAGTAATGTGATCAGTGCATGATAAGTTACGTTATCAGTGTATGATCAGCCACGTGTTCAGTGCATGATAGCCACGTGATCAGTATATGATCAGTCACGTGATCAGTGCATGATCAGCCACGTGATCAGTGCATGA